>NC_046295.1:67847007-72647007 GCF_004115265.2 Rhinolophus ferrumequinum
ATTTTTCTTAACCTGTCAATTTAGAATTCTGTATCCAGTAATAATAGCTTACAAAGGTAAAATCAGAAATAATTAATCACTAACAGACCTGAAATATAAGAAATAGTAAAAGACATCCTTCAGGCAGAAGGGCAATGAAACCATATAAACATATGGATGTATGCGAAAGAATGAAGAGCACCAAAAAGGATAAGTACATCATTAAATATATAAAATTATTCTTCTTATTATTTAAATATCTTTGAAAGATATTTTACTATTTAAGGAAAAATTACAACAATGAATTATGGAACTTATGTATATGAGTAAAATGTATGACAATACAGTATAAAAGCTTGGGGAAGAAATAAGAGTATACTATTATAAGGTTGCTATACTGTGTATAAAGTTGTATAATAATAGCACTTGAAAGTACACTGTGATCTGTTAAATATGCATACGTAACCACTAAAGTAACAATAAAGTAACCACTAAAACAACATAAGAGAGGTATAGCTAATACATCAACAAAGGTGATAAATGAAACCATAAAAACACTCAATCCAAAAAAAAAAAAAAAAAAAAAGAAAGAAAGAAAGGGAACAAAGATAGATGGGAGAATAGAAAAAGAAGAGCAAGATGGTAAACAAACCTTACCACAACAATATCACATTAAATATAAATGGTCTAAACACCTGCAATTTAAGGGTAACACTATCAGATTGAATTAAAAAAAAGAAGTAAAAAAAATCCAATTATATGCAGTCTACAAGAAACACATTTTAAATATAAAGTCACAAATAATGTAAAAGAATGGGAAATGGTAGACCATTCTAACACTAGTCAGAAGAAAGATGGAGTAATTATATTAATATCAAACAAAATAGATTTGTTTGGAGTACAGATGGTCATTTCACAGGAGTACAGACGGCCATTTCAAAATGAAAAAGGGATCAATTCATCAAGAGGATATAACCATTCTAAATGTTTATGCATTTAATAACAGAGCTTCAAAATACACAAAGTAAAAACTGATAGAACTATAAGAAGAAATAAATAATCCAAAATTATAGTCGGAGGTTTCAATACCATTCTCTCAATTATTGATACAATAAGAAGACAAATAATCAGAAAGGTTTAGAAGACTTAATGCAATCAACAAATTTGATCAAATTGGCATTTATTTATAAAACACCCCATCCATAAATAAAAGAATACACATTATTTTAAAGTAGACACTGAACACAGTAATAGACCATATTCTGGTCCATAAACCAGTCTCAATAAATTTAAAATGATTAAACTCATAAAAAGTATGTTTCCTGATATAGTGGAATCAAATTAAAAATCAATAACAGAATGATACTGGAAAATCCTCAAATATTTAGAAACTAAGTAACAGGTTTCTAAAGAACTCACAGGTCAAAGAAGAAAACAAAAAGAATATTAGGAAATATTTTAAACTGAATAAAAAATGAAAATACAATTTACTAAAATCTGTGCAAGCCACAAAAGCAGTAGTTAGAGGGAATGCCTGTATTACAAGAAAAATCTCAAATCAATAACCTCAGTTACCACCTTAAAAATCCAGAAAAAAAGAGAAGCAAAGCAAATCCCAAGTAAGCCAAAGAAAAGAAATAGCAAAGATCAATAAAATATGGGGCGGTGGGTTAGCTCCTTTGGTTAGAGCGCAGTGCGATTAACAGCAAGGTTGCTGGTTTGATCCCCACATTGGCCAGTGTGAGCTGTGCCTTCCACAACTAGATTGAAACTACTTGACTTGGATCTGATGGGTCCTGGAAAAATACACTTAAAATAAATTTTTAAAGTTTTAAAAAAAATCAATGAAATCGAAAACAATACCAAAACTAGATGAAACCAAAGCTGAATCTTTGGGAATATAAATAAATTACATAACCCAGATTGATCAGAAAAAGAGAGATGAGGCAAATTATCAATATCAAGAATGTGAGAGTGATAGCGCTATAAATTCTGTAATAGAATGTCATGAACAACTTTTTGCCAGTAAATTTTGTGCCTTACTTATATGAAATGGACGCATTCCTTGAAATCAAAGATCAGTCAAGAAGCAACAGATAACCCAAATAGCCCTATGTCTATTAGGGAATTAAATTAGTAGTTAAAACCACTTTATAAGAAAAGCTCCAAGCCCAGATTACAGATGGCTCCCCATTTACGATGGTTCGATTTACGATTTTTCAACTTTACAATATTGCGAAAGCGATATGCACAATAAGTTACACGAGATACTCAATATTTTATTATAAAATATGCTTTGTATTAAATGATTTTGTTCAACTGGAGGCTAATGTGAGTGCCCTGAGCATGTTCAAGGTGGGCAGGGCCACACTATGGTGTTCAGTAGGTTAGGTGGATTAAATGCATTTTCAACTTAGGCTATTTTCAACCTACGATCCATCAGAAGTCAAGGCGCATCTGTACTTCATTGGTGAATTCCACGAAGCAACCAAGGAAGAAATACTACTAATTCTAACCAAACTCTTTCAGAAAACTGAAAAGGAGGAAGTATTTTGCAATTCATGTTGTGAGACCAGAAATATTCGGATAGCTAAACAGAAAAATAGCATTACAAGAAAACTAATCCTTCATGAACAGAGGTGAAAAAAATTCTTCACAACACTTTAACACTCCAACTCCAACAATATATAAAACAGGTAATGCATCAGGACCGTGTAGGATTCACTTATTCCAGGAACGTGAGGTTGCTTCATCCTCTGAAAATCCATCAATGGAATTTACCATATCAACAAACTAAGAAATATACACCATACGATCATGTCAATGGACACACAGAAAATGCAATAAACAGTTCTAATGAAAACAAAACAAAACAAAAACCTCTCAGCAAGCTGGCATTCGGTCTTTCACCGTCAAGTATGATGTTACGTAAAGAAAGAGCAGTGTGCTGGGAGTAAGACAGACCTGGCTGTAAAGCATGGCTCAACCGTGCACTGGTTGTGGGAATTTGGAAAAACCACGTATCTCTCTGGGATTCACTTATTTGAGCATAACACAAGGTTGGTAATCACTCAGAGGGTGGTATTAGCAAAATGGCGGCATAGGCGTTTCTAGTATTCATCCCCACCCGCCACCCCCTCCAACCATCCCACCATGCCTCCGAAAAATCAATCTGAACCACTATCTATGCCCAAAAATACCTACACAAGAACTAAGGTTTCTAGGTGAAGGGTTATAGCACCTGGATAAAGTGCAAAAATAGGAGAAGATGCATTGAGGAGGGTAGGAAAGATAGATTCACATTGCTCCCATAACTCCACCCCCAAACCTAGGCAGCCCAGTGCATAGAGAGAAGCCCTCCTGGAGAAAGAGAGAGAAGTGAGCACCAAACTTTACTGAAGACCCCAGAGCAGCCTCACCCCAGCTCCAGCCAACTCCCATGGCTACAGATGGCTCCTACATGGTACAGACTCCTGGGAACCTCGGCCCGGCTGGCTCCAGTGACTGCTGGCTCTAGGGACCCTATCGGTCTTGAAGCCCCAGTAGCTTCCATGGCACCAGGTTCCCAGTGGGCTCCCAAGAACTCAGGCCCCTGACCCACTCTTGCGCCTACCAGCTCCCACAGCACCAGGTGGCCCCTATGGCCCAGTCTCCCAATCAGTCCCTGGAAACTCAGGCTCCTGGCTGGGCCCAGTACCAGGCTGACTACGACAGATCCAAGCTTTTGACCTACCCTAGTACCAGGCATGGCCCCATGGCTCCAACCTCAAGGCCGGTTCCCAAGGCCCCAGGCTCCCAGCCTGCCTTAGAGCCAGACCTGGCCTGGCAGACCCAACCTCCAGGATGCTATAGCTTCTTGGCTGTGTCAGACATTTAAGAAGAACTCAGAGGGTATTCTGAGTTATAACGAAATGTAGCACTCTCAAGAGCCATGTTCTCATCTTCTCCTGCATGCCTGAATCGTTGCCAAATACCTCTTCCCCAGCGCTGGCGACAACTATCTCAGTACATCCCACCAGAAAAGGCAGTTCCTTGAATTTCTTTATCTCAGTCCCAGAGATACTATATTTATAGAAAAGGTCAAATACTCTTCTGAATGAACTAACCCTTTTATATATGACTGTGAGGATCCAACTCAGAGAATCAGAACTTCTTGCCAACTACAATTTACTGTCTTTCCCTGCTGAAAATCATACAAAAAAGCACACAAGTGTGGGCGCCAGGGAACAATCACTAAACAGAGAAACCTCCCAATACTTCCCCAAGTCCCCAAAGGCATTAGAAAATCCGTCCTCCGTCACACTATCCCAACCGAAGAGGAAACCATGGGCTTCCTACTCACCTGTGTACAGGTCCGTATCTGTGTACTCATCCACTTTCTTGTGCTGCAGAATATAGTCAGAGACCTTGGTCCCAATAGCCGGCTGAACATCTACCCACTCCAAGGACACCACGGTGCTGGAGGGCTCCACTGTTGGGGACAGTCGTAGCCTAGAGGGGGTGACAGGGAAGGTTGTTTGTCTGCCAGCCAGTAGTGGCTGCCTGCCACCACCCCCCCGCCAAAAAAAGAGTCTGTAAAAAATGGATCAATGTGGAATCCGGTAAACTAATCCATGCACACAGTATGTGCCCACAGAAAGTTGATTAGCTTTCCATTTTATTTAAGCGATGTTTTCAGTGATGCCTCCTTGTCAATTCAACAGACAGTGTCTTCACACACAGTCCCTTTCAACCTCTCTGCCATTCTCTCCAATCCCCCAATATATCAGTCGACTTTCATATCCTTAAATCAATACTCCCTCACAGAGAGCAGGAATCCTGGGGAATCATTTCATAAAGGAAAAAAATAAAGAAGAAAATAACAGAATGATTGAAGGTTAGAACTGGAAGGGTCCTTAGAGAGCGGAAAGTGCAATCTCCCCCTTTGACAGATGGGAAAGGTAAGGCCCAGAAAAGGGAAATGATTTGCACAGTCATATAGAACCATGATGCCGGGTAACTTTGCTTGTCCCCAGCCCAGTTTCTTTCTGTCCTCCCACTACACCGCACTACCTCTTTTAGGACGACCTGACTGACAGTGGGATTTGCGCCCCTCATACAGGGCTCTCTGGTTTCCCAGTACTGGCGCCTGTGCAGCTCGCCTGTGCTCCTTACACCATTCTCCCTCTTACTCACACTCCTCCACTCAAGATGACCTTCCTTTACTTCCTCAAATGGTGGATTTCCTGTGTGAGGTCTTCCACATGTGCTCTTCCTTTTCCTGAAACGTGATTGTTGCTTCATGAACTCTGGCTGTAATCCAAGGCTCTTCAGACAGGCTTCCCTGACTCTCTCCCTCCCTTCTAACTAAAGCACCCCCATACTGTTCTCTCCATTAGCACTTCTTGTTTGCTTTCATGATTTTGTTCCTGAAGTTTTAAAACCTCTCTCTTATTTTCCTGGTTTTTGCTTTGCCATCTGTCCCCCTCACTAAACAGTCGGCACTCTAAGTGTACAGCCTATGCCTGTCTTCTTCACTGATGAACTCCCCAGCGTCTGACACACAGCAGGGGCTCAAACATTATTTTTGGAATTAAGGAATAAAATGAAGTTTTCTAAAAAAGGTTCTACTCTTCCTTTCTCTCAGTAGCCGCAATGTCCAGCCCAGGGACTGACAAAGCCGTAGTCAGTGCCCAGTAAACCTTTGCTGAATGGATGAGTGAAGGAAGTAATGATGGACCAAGTGACATCATTAAAATAGCACACACTGCAATACCAGTGTCTACCCCTGAGCCAGCTTCTGTTCTGCCAAAGCTCCCTTCTTTCTCAAAGAATGAGGCAGGCCCCAGAGACCTCGGGGATCTCAGGAGGTGCCCTGGAACAGAAGCAAGTCCTGGCCTTGACTGGCAGAACGAGAGTGGGAGTCCATGGGAAGAGGTGGCCAAAGGAGGAGGGGCCATACATACGTACACCGGCTGTGGGAGAGGGCTGCAGTTGGGGAGCCCACTGGCATCGAAGGCTCTGAGGTCACACCTGCACCAGTCATCGATCACGTCCCCTTTCCCTGAGCACCAGTAGGAGCTCATCAGTGCACTCCTGAAGGCCTGTAATAAAGAAGGACAGAAGAAACGATGATGACAGTGGTGAAGAGATTGAAAGCGAAGATGCCGGTGGCCATGAAAGCAGCCAACCCGCGCTTAAGAGCGCCTCTCCTTAGCACTGCATGTAGCTTGTTTCATCTCCACCACCCCACACAACAGATATGGAGCTTTCTAATTACCGTTACTATCATTTCCCATCTCCAAACTGGAAAGCTGAAGAACATGGGAGGTAAGTAACTTGCCTGAAGTTCAAAGCTAGGAAGTGAAAGAGCTGGGAATCCAACCCAAGGCAGTCTGAATTCAGACCCTCTCTTCTTGAACAGCTCGCTGCCCTGCTTGTATAGAAGTCTGACCATCTCACCTCCCTGCTTAGAAACCTTCCGAGGCTCCCCACGGCCCTCAGGATAAAGTCTAAACTCCGTGCTCTAGCTCCTGACCACCTCCCCAGGCCCATCTCTCCCCACTCCTCTGACTTTCCTTTGCATGCTACCATCCATCTTCCTGTGAATTCCTGCTTACGTAAAGTGTGCTCTAAATCAGAAGACATCAAATCGTGTCTGCAAAGGGCCAGACACTAATTATTTTGGCTTTGTGGCTCGGTAGTCTCTTCCGCAATTACTTAATTCTGTCTTTGTAGCATGAAAGCCACGTAAGCAATATTTTAAATAAATGGGCATGATTGCGTTCCAATAAATCTTTATTTACAAAGACAGCAGCAGGCTAAATTTGGCCGGAGCGTCGTAGTTTACTGACCCTTGTTCTAAATGACGATCAGTGTTCCATTGCAATGTGCTTCACAGCCTTTTTTATTTTTAGCATTATTTTCTCGCTGCTGGAATACCCTTCCTCACCCCACACCCCACTGCATGCACACATGCACACGCACACCCACACACATTTCCCTTGTACTCCAATTCATTCTCTGGGTCTCAAATGAAACATCCCTTTCTCTGTGAACCCTAACTTGACATTTTTCAGCCGTGGGACCATGCTCCTCTTCTGGACATCATAACACACTAGACCACACCTGCTATTACATTCCCTTACCTGTCTCACCCAACACATCCTGATCCCACCAAGGGCACAAGCCACGCCTTATTCAAATTAGTGTTCTCATTGGAATGAACACAGTTATTCAGTCAACGTTCATTGAAAACGTGAATGGACATTGAAACACTGGTCAGCAGGTTCAGGCTCAGTCGTGCTTCATGCGTTAGCCACTCCATTCACAGTGGCATTTCAAGGCACTGGGGACTCAGAATGTTTGACAGCTCTTTATAAAACTCAGGGCTTCCAGAGAATGTTGTTCTCTTACACCTTTGACAGGTAAACAGTCTCTGTGTGCTTTCTTTCTTTTTCATTTTCCTTTTTTTTCTCTGCACTTTTTAAATAAAAGCTTCACCCTTCCTCTAACCAAGGACATCTGATTACCCAGGTGCCACTCTTTCCATCTCACATTGTTCCAAAGCCTCAAGTACAGCATGTTTGTATACAGTGGGTCTGGGGTCTGCCTCCTGAGCTTCCCAGGACACAAATGTAGAAGGAGAAGGTGTGTACAGGAATACTATGATGTAAGCCTCCATCATATTTCTCCCAGGGCTGATGAGGAGGCTGCAATTATTTCTGCCATATGTTCTCAGCCATATCCTGTCCTAGGGTATGAACAAATGATCTAATGGCTCCTGAATTAAGAGTAGCGACCCAAAGAAATAACAAAGAATTATGATAAAAGCTAATGTTCATGAAGCACCTAATTACACAGCATAACGTGCTTTAAGGGCATTAAACAATGTAATCCTCACAACAGTCCTGAGATAGAGATATTGTGGTCCTCATTTACAGGTAAGAGAACTAGGAATCAGAGCAATGGAGCGATTTCCCCAAGGTCACACAGCAAGCACATTGTGGAAGCAGAATCCCAACGCAGACCTCTGCGACTCCCAGACTCTGATCTTTTCTATTTAATCATGCAGAGGAAAGGATTAACCCCAGGTAGCGAATGCCAGATCTAGTAAATAAAAATAGAATGCCCAGCTAAATTTGAATTTCAGATAAACACCACCACTTTTAGTTTAGTATAAATATATCCCACTCAATGTTTGCATATAAAGTATGTGAGCCAGGGTCTGGCACATAGTAATGGCACTATTCCTGCTACAAGTCAGAACCTGTGCTGGGAACAACTGCTTGTTCTTCTAGCAGCATCAGAGAGGGCGCTCTCATGAGGACAGAAACCAGATGGGATGGCATGAAGTCATGCTGACGGAGAGACCTTTTTCTGTCTCCATTTGCAGGTTCCCTCTTCCTGAAATTAATGTGCACAATTGCTCATGGCTCAAGATTCTGTAACATCCCCAGCCAGCACTAAAGTCTTAATTACTATAATGGTGAAATCCAAGGCCATGGGTGAAAGTGACACAGATGGCAAGAGATTGCCTTGGACTCCAGTACAGGAGGACAGAGAACATCATGTTTTGTTTGCGTATGTGTTTTTGTTTTTGAGTGCCGGTGTGTGCGTGTGTGTTCACACGCGTGCACACGTGCGTGTTGTAATCGATAGTTACTTGAGCTTGTGGAAAACAAAACAGAAAAATCTTTCAGGACTTTGTGAGTTTCACCATCCAACCAGCTCTTGGGAAGAAATCCTGTCTGTGAGTCTCCACATCCACTGGCTCTTTCCCAAACCCCAAGGAAATGAATGGGGACTGGTACACTGGCCAGGCAAACCCTGCAGCGAGTACAAACACACTCTGATAGAAGGCCAACGTCAAAAAAGGAACCCTAGCAAGGCAGCAGAGGCCTGCACTTGTCAGTATAGGATCACTGTTTCCTTACGTCTTCGGTCCTTGCAACACTCCATCCAAATCCAATTGGATCTCAGGGAAGGAGAATCACAGAATGTGCCAGCTTCAAGACGCTCTGTAAATCGTCTAATTGGATTCATTTTTACAGATGCAGATACAGTGGCTCAAAAAGACTACTTGGCTGGTCCAAGGTGACAAAGCAACTTTGTGAGGAAATGACTCCATTCCTCCCTTTACTCTTCAAAATTATCCTTTGAGATAGCTGTCTGATACCCATTCATAGATGAGCAAGGAGAAGTGGGAATGCAAACTGGAGTCCATCTGAATCCTGGCACCTCTGACTTTCCCAGGTCGCCCAGGAACAATAAATGCCAAGATTTCATCCAAAACATCCTTTTCAGCTGCTCTGCCTAAATCACGTGCTTATGTGTTGTTTGTGTGTGTGTCTGTGTGTGTTCTCAGAGGGAAATGAAACTTTACACTGGAAGCATTGTTGGCTCCTGGCTTTTAAGTAAGTGAAGGGACTTAAGAAACAAATCCTGTACTTAATACAAGGGCTAAGAGCTACATTTGCATGGCCATTGGTTTTCATAACAAAGGTTTGCATTTCCACTACTTGTAAATGCTTCCAACTTCTGGCTAATTAGCTAGCAAACCAGACTGGGCAGGAGGAGAACACAGCCACAAAAATGTGAAGCAATCAAGTAGAATTTATTTTTCACTCTATTGTTCCTTTCATATTTGACCTTGCATAAGTTATTCCTCTCTGTAAGTCTCAATTTCTCCATCTGCAAAATAAGGACACAGAAGATATATTTTTGAAGGTTTAATTAAGTTCAATAAACATTCACTCCAAACCATGTGCCGTCTAGATGCTAAGACTGGAGAGGGACTAGACCCAGTCGCTAACTTCAAAGGGCTCATAGCTTCATGGTGAAGACAAACACAACTACAGTTCATATGGTTCAAGTGCTATGAAGTAATACGCACAGAAGGCTGTAGGGATACAAAGGAAGGGGGCCTGCCAGCACTAGACATTTTGACAACATCTTCGGAATCTTCAACTGTGAGTAAACATTCAGTGTTTGATTAAGCTCCTCGAGGCCATCTATACAGACTATCACTAAGCCCACGAAGTAAACCCCATACTCTATACTTACAATAACTGCATCTTTTACACTAAAAAGTTTACGCAGGGGCTGCCACATGATCTGCTATTTTTGACACTGAGATGGTGCTGGTCCGTATGACCGAAATGATGGCCTGCCGTCTTCATTCAAAGCTCAATGGATTTTGTTATCCCCACGGGTATTAATAAGATTGGTCGTGTGGATACCCAGCCCACAGCAATTGGGGAGGGGACAAGGCCTAGAGACAAAATAATTCTAGAGACAAAATAATTATGACCTTTTTACCCCCGGGCTCCCTTTCAGCGCCTAATATAATCCCTAGCAGGTAACATAAAACATTCACTATTGGTTGAATTGAATGAAAAGTTCACATGGAATGCCGAATGAAACAAACCAATATAGAAATGATAAGAAAAAAGAAACTCTGATACAGAATTGCACACCTGAAATCTATGTAATTTTGCTGACAATTGTCACCCCAATAAATTAAAAAATAAAATTAAAAAAAAGAAACTGTGTGTGTGTGTGTGTGTGTGTGCACGCGTGTGTGTGACCCTCTTCCCCAACATCACATGTATCTATCATGTCCTTAAACAGTATCCCATCAATTTGGTTCCTCCAGCTGAACAACTGAGGGTCAACGTGGGCTCCTCCTTTTACCTCGTAACATGTCTAAATAGCAACTTCTCTGTTCTGGTCCCACTGCTGTCGCCCGCGTGCAGGTTAGTCCTGTCTCTTCTCTAGGCAGTTGTCACTAGCCGAAGGCCTCTGGACTGGCTTCCAGCTCAATGCCACCTTTTCCGGAATATCCTCCTCCAGCTTTCTAAAATATCACTGCTTATTCCACTCCCTTGCTCAGATCCTTTCAAAAGTCCCACCACCTTCTGGTTCACACCTCTGATTCTTAACTTGACTTTCAAAGTTCTCTGTTGTTTAGCCCATGGCTCAGTCTCCTGTCTTGTACCCATTGTCCCCACCCTAGGATCCAGGACATACCATCTTCCTACAGTAGTGCATTGTTTCCTACCAAACCTTTCCCCATGCTCTGCCTTTGGTCTAAAATGCCTGTTCCCCACTTATGTCTCTTTGCTGAACTCCAGGAAGCTTTTCGTCCAACCAAGACCCAGCCACTTTTGGGAGATGTTGTCTTTCCTTCCTCATTCCATTTTTACACCTTTCACATTTCCTTGCAATTTGCTTGTTGATGTGTCTTTCTTATCATACTGTGAACTCCTCCAGACCAAAGTAATATACGGATTCATATTTGTGTCCCCAGCTCAAAGAAAAAGAGGTGATATAGAGTAGGGTCCCCAAAATATGTGTTAAATTCCAAAGATATGTAATAGGATGTGCCACCACGGATCAAACGTGTATACTTGCTGTTGTTTTTCTCTTCCAGCAAAATTGATGACAGAAGTGCAATTGGCCACCATAAAAAGACAAAATTCCCTTGAAGCCATTGAAATGGGGTTCGGGACGGGGGACGCGTGTAGACTGCTTTATGAAGACATTTGAGATCACTGGTCAGGGGACAGTGATAAGTTGACAGTGTTGAAGCTAGAAGTGCTTGAAGGTCTCAAATAAGAAGCTCCCAGGGTTCTAGAGAGAGATGGGAGGACGGGACAGTGGTTGACAGCTTTGTAGGGAGACTAATTCCTGAGCCCATGCTGAGCACGTGTTTGATTGGTCAAGAGGGACCAGGATTGGTGAGCGTGAGAACTGATAGCAGTGCTTGCGCAAAAGCAGAAATAGTGGTTTCTAGTCCAGCCTAGACCTGTGGGAGAGACCCTAGCTGGGCCATCGACCATTCAGGCATCAGCACCCCCCATACGAGTGGCTGCAGGACATGCCAGCTACCAGGAGCTAGAGACCAGCGGCTGGAGCCCCCATCCTTTGGGAGTGAAATAAGAAATGCCCATGTACCCTGATAGTGAGGAGATTAACTGCCCATTTTGTTACAAATCAACGCCTGCATGATTGCGCAGTGTGTGTAAGAACACACGTGGAAAGAGAAGCAGATAATGTTAATTGACTTAAGTTTTCTGATTCCCAAACAGAGCAGAAAGGGAAGTACGGTGGCTTTAAAACATAACGCTAAATATCTTTGACATTTCCCTCATCGTGAGGTAGGATCTAGGCTCCGTCCCCTTGAGTCTGGGCTCTGTGATGGCTTGACCAAAAGAAGTGCTATCACTTCAATTTCTGGGTCCAAGCCTTAAGACACTGGCAGCTCCCACATGTCTGTTGGGATGTTGCTCTTCAAACCCAAGCACCATGCTGTGAGGAAGTCCAGGACACATGGAGAGGCCACATGTAGGTATTCCAGCCAACAGACCCAGCTGAGATCCCAGCCAACAGCTGGGTCATCTGCCAGACATGTGAGCGGGGAAGCCTTTGAGATGGCTCCAGCCATAGCTACCGGCTGACGGCAACCACATGAGAGAGCTGAGAAAGAACCGCCTCGTTCAGTCTAGTCACTCCCCAGGATGATTAGAGAGAATAATAAAATAATCGCTGTTGTTTTAATGGATTTGGGATTTGGGGGATTACATAGCAATAAATAACTGGAACAGCAGGTAATTAACCTCTGAACAATCCTGAAAGATTGCTTGGAGGACGCAGCAACTGAGGAGCAGCTGAGCAAAGGGAAGTCAAAATCTCAAGCTCATGCACATCCCAGGAGCTGGAGGGCTCTGAAGTACATAAATGTATAATTAGCACAGGCCCCTGGCATTTCAGATCTGCAAGAGTCCTGAAAGGTGATACTGCCCCCCGCCCCCAAGTTCACAGACTAAAAGGCCCGAAGAGGGAAAGGGGCTTGCCCAAGTATACACCACAAGAATCAGGCAGAAAATAAACCGAGATTTTGATATCAGCTGACATTCACTGCATAGGCCAACTACTTTTGGACCTGGCTTCAAGCCCCTAATGTGTTCTACTGTTGGACAGGAAACACACATAATAACATGTACTGAGAGTGTGCTTGGTACACATTAGCTCATTCAATCCTGCCAATAGCCTTATGGGGAAGATTCTGCTGATACCGTCACCATTTTACAGATGTGGAAACTGAGGTTCGGAGACTGAAAATAGCCCATTCAAAGTCGCCCAGCTAAAAAGTGGGAGAACAAGGACTGAATACGTTCAGGTCCTTAGGCCTGAAGCGCATTGTCTCAGCCACTCCCTTCACGAACAATGTTCTCACTAACTAGAGGATATTAGTAACAGCGCTTACCATTGGTTGAGTGCTTACTACAAGCCAGGCACTGTTCTAAATGCTTTACGTGTATTACTCCTCACAACAACCCAGACTACTTTAGATATATTAACTCATTTAATTTTCCCAGCAACCTGTGAGGTAGGTATGGTTATTATGTCCATTTTACATTTATGCCCAAGGTCATAGAGCTAGTAAGTGGCACAGCCAGGATTTGAACCCAGGCTCTAGATTTGATCTGGTTCTAGAGCTTGTAATCTGAAACATAAAACTTCCAAATAAACACTCTGGTAGAAACAATACATTTTAAAAAGGTTATTTACACTGCCAATTCCCCCCCCCCACCTTTAGCTTCTATTGAGATTTTTCACTATATCACTGGGAATACACCAATGAAAATACCATCAGCAATAGCCATTTTTGAAGGTCTAATGTAAGCAATTTCATATGGTTCAATGTAATAGGAGCCACAGGAGTGAGTAAAATCCCACAAGAAGAGGATATACAGCATGCAAAGAGTAGAGTAACTGAGACAGAAGAATCCCAGGGAAGGCTAACATTTTCTGACTAACTTGCAGTGTGACCTCGGTAAGTCCCCTACTCTCTCTGGGCCTTATTGTCTCCAGTGATTTCTTCAACTTGGACAGGTCGTTCAGAGCATCCCTGGTTCTGATCATTTTCTGATGTGTCCTGGATTTCACTTTTTCTGAAAGCTGCCCACAATTCCCCCGTTCCCTTTCAAACTTCCCATCCTCGATACACTGCCTGGAACCCTTTAAAAATTCCTGACCAGCAAAACTGTGGAGACAGTAAAATGATCAGCATTTGGCAGGGGTTGGGGGAAGGAAGGGATGCACAGGGGGAGCCCAGAGGATTTTAAGGCAGTTAAACTATTCTGTATGATACCATCATGGTGGATACATGTCTTAGACATTTGCCAAAACTCACAGAATGCACACCACGCCTGAACCCTCATGAAAACTGTGGACTCTGGGTGACAACGATGTGTCAGCATAGGTTCTTTGATTACAACAAACTCTGGGTGGATGTTGACAGTGGAGGAGACTCAGTGTGTGTGTTGGGTAGGAGAACAAGGAGTACACGGGAACTCTGTACTTTACGCTCTTTCTTTTTTTTTGATAAATGGGGTTGACCACTTTGCTCTACCCTTCTTTGGAAAATCAATGGTGGTCAAGAGACAGTGGACACTGATGGCTTCTAACTCAGGGCGCAGACCTTCTCTCTCTTTCTCCCTTCCCTCCTGCCCTCCCAGCCTCTCACCCTTCCTGCCTTTCTTTCTTCCATTATTTCACATTGTAAGGTATAAAAAAGTCAAAACACTATATTGTACATATGAAACAAATATACTGTCATATGCCAAATATACTTTAATGAAAATTTAAAAAATAAACTCAATTTTGCTGGGAACCTAAAACTGCTCTAAAAAAATAAAGCCTATTTACAAACCTCCTGCCAACTGACCCCCTCTCCATAGAGGAGGTCACACAGACGCAACGCATGCCATCGATGGCTTTTGCAGAAAGGGAGGAGTGGGATGAAGAGAAGAGACACCTCTTAGCATTTCCTTCTTCTCGGGCTGGTGCTAAGGTATCTGTCTATTCGCTCCTGGAAGCCTCTCAACCACCTGTGTAGCAGGAGTTTTCATTGATGATGCAGTACTCCTCATAGATGAGCAAGTATAAGGTCAGAGAAGAGAAGACAGTGGCCCAGGGTTCCCCAGGTAGCATGCAGTGGAGCAAGCAGAGTACCTCCAAACCCAAGCTTTGCCCCCCACCGACCTTTCCCCTCTCACCTGCATTTTCACTCTGAGTCAGACTCGCTCCCCTCCCCAAACACTGAAGGGATACTAACCGGCAAGGAACCATTTCCTATGTGAGAAATTGTGCAGCTTAATCTATAGCTCCATAAATCACATAAACGACACGTAATTTCCCCTGTCAGGATGAACTTGGCTTTTCAAGCCATTCTCCCCTGAATGATGAGCGCCTGACAGAATGCTTGTTAATCTGCATGACAAGGAGAAGACATTGAGAGCCAGCCAAACCCCCCCTCTTGCCACACTTACCTCTGCTAATGAAAATATATTAGAGAAAATAAATATACCACCCACTGAGACGCTCCGGCACGGCCCTCTGTCACCTGTCTGTTTCATAAGATGTACAGGCACAAGATGATAGGGTTATATCATCCCCAGGCAAGGAGCTATTTTTCTAGTCAGTTCACCCCTGATTTCAGCTCCCATCCATCTCACGTAGAGGATGAAGTGCTAGGTTTTATTGCATTAAAAATAACAGTAAGCATTTTCGAGCAGATCTATATGCCAGACATAGCACTCGATGTTTGCCATGAAGAGATTCATTTCATTTGCAGAGCAGCACCAATAAATGGATACTTCTGTCACCTCTGTTATACTTGTAGAGAGGATGAGACTGTGGCCCCGGGGACCTTGGGTCCCTGTTCTATGTCACGTAGCCAGTATTCGGCAGAGCAAACATCAAACTCAAGTTCTTCAAATCCCAAAGCCTAAATGCTTCACCACTAGGAGATCATTCAATCCTCATAATACGCCTGCCTATTAGGTTGCCTCCATGCAGTCTTCGAAAAAGTTAAAATTTTAAAAAGTCTGGGGCTCCTGTGATCAGGTGACTTGAACTATATCACGAATCTAGGATGATTCAGAAGGAGGATCCAAACACACAACTGATTTCAAACACTGGATCCTCTTCTCTGCCCGGGTCATTTTTCCCAAATCCTAGGTAGGAGTTGAGGCACATGACATATTCTCAGGAGGAGACAAGGCAACCGGTCGGCCTCGTTCTGGTCAGTCCCAAGTCCTTTTGTCCAGAACAACCCTCCAAAGTGTGTTTTCCTGGACAGGAGTTCAACAGGACATTTATGGATTGTGAGTTAAAAAAAACAAAAACAAAAACAAAACGAAAAACAAAAAACTGGGGGTTGGGTGGGGGAGGTTGTCTCTGTGGTCAAATAAATGTGGAAAAGACTAGATCAAACAAAACCAAATACCGTATTTTGTCGTGAATAATGCACACGTTTTTGCCTAAATTTGTGAGGAAAAAATAAGGATGCATATTATACATGGGCATGTTATACATTTTACATATCTATATAAATGCTTTTAATTCTTTCATTAATGCTTATGAGTTAAAAGTCTAACTCTAGAAATCAATAACAATATCCGTATGCAAAATAATGCCCTGGAATATGATACTCGGTTTTGTCGAACTTACGAAGAACTAGCAACGATGAAGAGTTGTTGGGCTGCTTGTTAGCCCCAATAAATTTTCATTAAAGTTCATTTAATTAAATGTGTAAATATCATAAATTTGTTACCGGTACATAAAATTTCTTGTACCTTGTATCCGTTCTTGTGTTTTGTGATTATTTGCTACATAAAATTTCTTGTACCATCATATTTAAAAAAATAAATGCTAAAATTCCTTTATAATACAAAACCAAATACCTAAATGTAAACAGATAAAAACTTGAATTAAAAAATTAAAAGAAAGCTTTTTTCCCCTGAAAGTTTGGGCCAAAAAGATGGGTGCACCTTATACACAGGACTGCATCATACAGGGCTAAATACAGCAGATTGCTCTACCTATAACTTCCAGAGCCATTCATATGCTGGGAAGCCCTGAGAAGGTAATATATAAAATGCAGCATTTCCCAAATATGCTTGTCCATGAATATCCCCCCGGCCCCTATGGCAGCTAGGGATCTCGCACTCTGCAGAGTCTTCTCCAGGTTGTGCTAATCTAGATTCTAGGCTGGACACAAAGCCCTTGGCCAGCCCAGAGCTACTCAGGACAGAGAGCCCATCCCCGCTGTGTCAGCAACCGTATGCTACTGGCCACGCAGCCTTCCTGTCTGGGACTTGGTTATCTCATCTATAAAACAAGGGTGTTGAATGCTCTTATTTCTGAGGCTCTGACCTTCTGGCAATGCCACGAATGCAAGAAGTATGAGGAGCTCATACTGATCTGCCCCCACTTCTGCTGAATCCCCAGGCATCCAGCTCAGGTGCTTGCTCTGGCTTCCAGACCCGATCCTGGGTTGCCCTGACGACCTGAGCCCACCGCCATTGGCCTATCTGTCCGCAAACTTCTGCCACTTCTCACTCCATGGCTACGAGTCATTCAATGCCTTTGTGCTGATGTCAGGGCCCCTCAAATCTCTGGCCTCTGCTTCTCCCTCTAGCATCAACCCTCACCAACACCCATTTTATACTCCAGCCATGCTTTTCCCCTCTAGCTTTTTACATGCTCTTCCCTCTCCTTGGAACACTCTTCCTCCATCCAATAATTTCTCCCAATGACTAATCCATCAACTTTCAGCTGGGAGACCACCTCTTGCAGACAGCACTCCCCAACCGTCTAAAGCTGGGACAGACTCCTTCCTTTAGAACACATCTTCCCCCACATTTTGTTATAATAAAATTTATTTCACTATGTCATATTTTCTCATCTATTTCACTGCTTATCTGTCTCTTCTAATCGACTGTGTGCAAATTGAGGTTGGGGTCCTGTCTGCTTCATTTACTATTTAATCCCTAGTGCCTGACATAGAGTAGGGGCTCAGTAATTGATTAATCAATTTGTCTATCATAAATTAATTAACATTAAGAACCCCAATTATGTCATATCTCTGTTCCTTCACCCCATGTCGGCCTTCGCATGAAGATTTCTTGGAGTCTCTTAACCTGTACATGCTCCCACCAGATGCCACGCTCATTCCTGAGAACAGCCCAGGAGCTCTAAGAGCCAAAGCTCTTGACTGAAAAACCTCCAACATCCTCCAGTAAAATATGAAAAGGTTTTCAAGCTTTTCGTATGAAGCATCCAAATATCAGAGGGGACAAGTGCAAAATTTCTCTGAAGTCTCTTTCTTAAATGATTATGCAAATTGCATATTATATTCCACAATAGGCGTGGGTTGCTTTTAATATTAAAACAATAGATATTTCTCCCCAAAAAAGGTTTATCACAGTGTGATCCCTGGACCTCTAGCCTCATTAATGACTTGAAGCACTTGTTAGAAATTCAGAATTTCAAGGCTAAACTCAGACCTACTGAGTAGGAATCCTGGGAGAGGTGCCCCAGAATCTGTGATTTAATACACTCCCAGGTGATTCGTATGTACTACCACTTTCAAGAATCTCAGATCTCTTTATCCTGTGGCTTTGGATATATCCTCGCGCATCACAGTATATTCCCCCGTGGGTTAGGGAACTCCAGTTTGAGAATAAAAACCTACAGAATTTTAATAGATACCTTTAGGATATAAGATATAAGGGACAGCTTGGTGATCATATTTGAATTAAATATCCCTACCAAAATTGATTATTTGACACAAACTGGGCAAATCTGATTTTTTTTTTCTTGGAAATTTAGATTCACACGTTCATTGGCAACTCTGAGTGCTTCCACTAGTATGAGATACAAAGCTGGACTTGGTTAGGGTGGGCTTGTCCTGTTGAGGGGCTGCATGAGGCCAGAGAAGGGGAGGGGAGGGGAGGAGAGTGGAAGGGAACAGAGGGATATGGAGATGGAGAGGGACAGGGAGTGGGAGAGGGGGTGGAGGAGGGAGAGGGAGAGGAGCCGGAGAGGGACAGGGAGAAGAAGAGGGAGAGAGAGGGAGAGGGAGCGCTACCCAGCTAGCTTAAGTGCAGGGAGAAGGAGAGATGCCAAGCTCCAGGATTACTGCTGCGAGTGGCCTCCTGGATGCTGGTAGCTCAGCTGTACTCTCTGTCCTTGAGTTACATGAGAAATCACTGTATCGTTGTAATCATTTCTCCCTTTTTCGTTTTGAAAGTTTCAGTGGGTTTCCAGGGTTTCTTTTTCTTACCACTGAAAGGCTTCAACTAAAACAAGTATAAATATTCTGCTTCTTAGCCTAGCACCCAAGGCCCTTCACACTGATGCCAAATAATCTCCCTGACCTCATGTCCCACCACCGCCGTCAGCCTCAGTCCTACATACCAGCTACACTGAACCACTTTTCATGGACCAGCCAGGCAACACACTTTTATGCCACTGTATCTTTGCACGTGGTTTCCCTCAGCCTATAATGCCTTTCCTGCATTCTGCCGTTGATCTAATACCTATTCTTTAAGACCCACTAACACTACAATCTGTTTTGGAAACGCTTTTCTGATTTCCCAGCAGAGCTGAAGGCCCCCTTGCACTTTGCACAACACATCTGTTGAGATACAAAGCTGGACTTGGTTAGGGTGGGCTTGTCCTGTTGAGGGGCTGCATGAGGCCAGAGAAGGGGAGGGGAGGGGGAAGAGAGTGGAAGGGAACAGAGGGATATGGAGATGGAGAGGGACAGGGAGTGGGAGAGGGGGCGGAGGAGGGAGAGGGAGAGGAGCGGGAGAGGGACAGGGAGAAGAAGAGGGAGAGAGAGGGAGAGGGAGCGCTACCCAGCTAGCAATATTTTACTGAATTAAAATATTCAATTAAAATATACAATTCAGCAATATTTTACTGAATTATTTATCTGGATGTTTGTCCTCTCAACTGAACTTGGAGTTCTTTGCCTTGTTTTATCACAAGCTCCTTGCACAAGGCCTGACCCCACGTAGGTACTCCATAAATGTTTGTTGCACGAATAAGTGTTGCATGGATGAGTGGTAAAGGCTGCAGAACAGAAGACTGGGTGCTCTTTGGATGTCTAATCTATGTTACCCTAGCAGACCTGCTCAGTCATGAGGACAATAGATTGTGCTTACTTTTCCCAAACTATCTCCAGACCATTTGTCCTGGCTGTCACTGAGCTGATAGCGATTGTGAAAGTGATGAATAGCAGACCAATTACGAGCAATAGGAAACATCAGTTATAACTCCAGGGAGAAGACACAGCCATAGCAGTAGCCTCATCCATCTCTTTGTGAGTCATCTTCCCAAGGCATCTTGCCCTGTGACCTTCAACTGCCAAGGGCTGCTTAGTCTCACACAAATCCAAGTTCTTCAGAGAATGGCTCCCTCTCTCAGCCTGTCTCCTACAAGGCGTTGTTCCTGGCTCACTCCATCCTGGAAGGGGAAACCTGGAGGGAACCCACACCCTTTTCCTAGGGGAAGGCTTTAGCCAAGGGTCCCGCCCCACCCAATCCACAAGACCTGTCTTTGACAGATAGCAACTCTTCTCCCCTCGGGTAAGAACATCTGGTGATGAGAGGCGGGTGGGAAGATTTCAAGAGGAAGATTTGTCCAAGATTGTGGAGTTCATGTCGCTAAATGCTAGCTTAAGTTAATGGTGAGTTCCTGAGTCAAGGACTGCAAAAGTTCCCTTTGTGGCCACTGGTGACCTCATTTTTCCAGTACACCCATTTTCCCTGAAGAGGCATCCGAGGGAGGCAGGCTCTCCAGATGGTGGGCTTCCATGGTTGGGTCTGTGGGTGGGGGCAGGAAAAGAAAGGTCAGAGGACAGGAGGGGACAGGCTTAACTTAGACCCAGACTGAGCTTATCTTTGCCTTTGAAAGGGAGGTTTACATGTTTGGTTGAGGGAGTTGTGAGAAGGGAGATTTCGATCAGGTCCATTGCAGGCACATTTCCATCATGGCAAATTGGGTGCTGAGAAGTCTAGATCCCTTAACCCAGTAAAGGGTGTTACACATGCTGGAGGGATGGAAGAACATGAAGGTGAAGAGTATGGTCTTTGGAACCAAACTGTGGATTCATCTTGGTGCTATCACCAAGCAAACTGACAAAGCGACTCCAACTCTCTGTTTCACTTTCCACATGTGTAAAATGCGTATATATTAATACCTACATCGATAAGTAAAGCTATAAGGATCACTAAAGTACCTAAAATAATGCCAGGTCCATATATGTATCCACACATATACATATATTTGATAATTAAATGAGTAACAAGGCCCTGAACTTGGGTGTTCTCTAGATGGAAGCAAATTAATGAATGTAATCAAGTTGTAATTTATAATTACTTATAGACAAAAGTAATTCTAGACACATTTATGCTCACAATTATTTAGATTCGTTTTCATATTTTTCCAATGGGGAAAATGTATCATTAGAACCAAATGTCAGATAATAAGATTCTTTGCTTTGGGGTAAGTATCTGTGAACTGACTACCTTTTTGTTTTTCTAATCAATGGGTGTGTGAGGGCAAGGCATTTACTATTTATTGTACACCTACTCTATGCCGGATGCTTTAATTAGAAGCAAGAGCAGGAGCAGAAGAGAAAAGGAGGAAAAGAAAAAGGAGAGGGAAGATGAAAAAATGACAGAAGAGGAAACAAACCACAGCTAATATTGATCAAGTTTTAAATCATCCGAGGCATTGCTAAGTGCCTTTCATACATAATCTTACTTAACCTAACAGAAACTCGACGAGTTAAATCATCCTCATGGTATCCTTATGGAGATTGAGTGATTAAGTTATATTTCCATAGTATGTGGCAAAATAAGAATGTAAGCCTAGGTCTATCTGATTCTTGTACCTCCTTTTCTTTATAACTATCATCTCCTATAGTATCCATAACCATCTTAGGAAGCAGGTCTTATTATCCCCATCATACAGATAAGAAAATGGCGCTCAAGTAGCCTCAGTCACATGTACAATGCCATCCAAAAGGTAAGAAGAAAATCTGGAATTCAAATCTATATCTCGTTGACATCAAAACTTGGGCCCTGTAAATGACATCTCATTAAAACTCAAAAATTTCAAAATCTCACTAATAAGTCTGTCTACTTTGAATGTAACGAACAACCTCCTGAAAATAAAAAAAGTAGACAAATCTACGTATAGCTGTATAAATGCACATAAGTATGTATGTAAAGCAGGTAGTCGAAGACCATCATTTCATTCAATGCCGTTTCATTATAACATTGATGAGATGCCATAGGAACTTAATTTTTGTTTATATCAATTAGTCTACGGTAAAATGGGCTTCATTATATGTCATTTCGTTTAATGGTGCAGAACCTATTGATGACGTTGAATGAGGACTTACTGTATAACAATACGTCTACCTATAGGTATATATTGGTATCTCTATTTTATCCAACTCCATTAAAAATGGGTATCTGCACATTTGAGAAACAACAACTATGACAGAAGCACTATGGAGGGATGGACAGAGCTGCACTAACGTGTACAAGCAGCTAACATGCTTCCTGGTATTCCCCTTGATTTTTTGAAGGGAGGCAATAATTTCTGGAAAAGGATACAGGCCGGGCAAGCTAAAGTTGAACTGGCCAAGACCACGCTCTTTTAAGGATGGACTGACACCCCCCAAAAAAGGTTGAAAAGGGGGTTTTGGGCTGAGTTAACAGGAGGCCTCTGTTGTGTTTTGAGACAAGAACTCTGATTAGATGGTGGAAGAGAACCCAGCTTTCAAAGGGCTGAGAAGTGACTAAGAAGTGAGAACAGAGCAAGACGTTTTGCCATCAAGGAAAGGTAAACAAAAAGCTAGTGACAGGAGGGACTCTAGAATCCAAGAAAGGCTACTTGATGATAGAATGGCTCGCCCATGTCAAAGTGTACAGGAGAGAGTCAATGGTGAGGTAACCTCTAGAACTTACCACAGGCTGAGACCACAAGCTATGAAAGCAGGGAAGCATGTGTGCAAATCCTGCTTCTATAACTACTGGCTGTGTGACTTTGAGAAGAGATATCACCTTTAGTCACCCAAAGGCTATGTTTGAATACCTACTATGTGCACTAAAGATAGAAACTACATTGACTCAACACAAACACAAAAGTCTGGAAGCAAAAGACTTGGATTCTACCTTTAATTCTGCAGGCAAGTGAAGGAGCCTCCGTGTGTTCTAACTTCTTTCTTCATAAATCACATGTAATAGAAGACCACAGATATATTGCGTTCTTTCAGAGGCTGGGATAATAGGGATGGCTGGGATAAGACAGTCTGAGGTAAGAATCAGACTGATATGATAAAACACTATTAAAGGAACTACGGATATTTACCAGAAGACAAGTCCAACCAAAACTTACGAGTAAGACACCTTCAAGTACCGGAAAGACTGTCACATAGAAGCAGGAGGGAACACTCCCTTTCAGTGAGCTGCATCTGTGTGCCAAGCACTGCTGCTAAGTACCTTCCATGGATTATCTCAGTTAATTGGCACCACAATTCCAAAAGGTACACATTGTTGATCCCGTTTCATTGAGGAGAAAACAGAAGCTGAAAAACTTCAGTAAGGTGCCCAAAGGCACACAGAAATGTTGTGGTTAAGCTGATACGTGAGCCCTCATTTCTCTGATTCTAAAATACATGCTCTGTCTAGTAAACCAATAGATAAATGTCTTCCAGTATAGCGCTGATGGATAGAGTGAGAAATGACAAGGATAGGAAATGTACAGGAAAATGTTGATTCAACACCAAAGAAGGATGTTTTAGTAGTGAGAGAACAGGCTGCTACGTATTATTGGGAGTATTCAAACAGGCTCTTGGGTAGTGGGGCACAGAAGAATCGTTAATCTGGAGAACATGGTGATGGTACAAAAGGGTATGTTTTGAGTCCTTAGCTTTTAGAAATACAAACTTGCACATTTACACATAATGTTATATAATGTTTAAGGTGAGAGCAGATGATGCAGGCTTGGCATGAGATGATCATTGCTGAAACTACAAGGCCGGGAGGTACCCGGCAGCAGTTCATTACCCTGTTCTCTCCATCTTCACATATGTTATACTTTTCCAAACTAAATTGTTTGGGGGTTGGGTAGGGGAAGATCCAGGGATGAACAGTGCTCCCCCGAACAGGAAAATCTGCAGATGAAGCTAAAAATGAAAAGAAGCGCAGAGTCCAAGGACAAGCCACACTCGTCGAGGGTTTCTCCTCCTCTCAGGACCTGAGTTTATGGCCTGGAATTGTTACTGCTCGGAAATGACAGGGATGACATGACTCTGTTGAGCAGAGAAGGCACTGCCCAGATGGACGGGCTGTGTAATGGTACAAACTGATGCTGCTTTCACTGGAGCTGCCCGGTGAATTGTGAGGCACATCTGGAACGACTCTTTTTTCTTCTCCGAGTAGAGAGAACTAGACAGAGGGAGTTGAATTGTTTGTGAATTCTCTCTGGGCCTGTAGCATCGCTGCTGACTGAAGTTGCCTAATGACCCAAGAAGAGTCCCCTGTGAGCAGGGCTGAGCTCCAACAGGGACAAGGCCTGCAGCTCACTCTGTTCCTGGAAGCCCAGCACCATTTTGGCCAGAGCCGCCTTTGCAGAACACCCTGAGATAAATGATGGCTTCCAGCCCTGGCTCTGACATGTGGGATCCCTGTGGGAGTTCAGAGGGTGGTGCCTACCTTTTCTGAGACTCAGTTTCTTTCTCTGTAAAATGATAAACACTGATACCTGCATAGGCCTATTGAGAGGATTCAGAGAGCCAGGGCATGTGAAAGCAGCATGTAAACATACCCGTGCAAGATGGTAACTCATTTGCTTCTCACTCATTCATTCATTCATCTATTCTCATTAAAATTATATTTATTGTATGTCTTACTATGCATCGGGTACTATACTAGGAGCTGTTGGTACCATACTTAGTAAGTTTGTCCAGACCCTGGTCCCATGGAGTTTACCCCCTAAAGAACGGGGAAATATTCTGACTTGGTATAAGGATGGACATTGCAGAAGTGAGGGAACCAGGATGCTTAGGGGTCACTGAGCACTCTGTTACGGGGAATGTTCCAACACAGGCTCCATAAACTTTGCAAGGTGCGGCAGAAAGGAATCAAGACGTAGAGTAGGGTTGGACTAGATGCTTATACAGTGCCTGCCTTCCTGAGTTGACCTGCTCTTTCTCCCATCACAGGCACTGTAGTCATTACAAAATAAAATAATAAAATATGGAGGATGATGAGGAGGACAGACAGACGTTAATCAAGAGATGATAAAACATCAAAGCACAATGAAAAACTAGGATAAAATAAGATTCAAGCAAGTAAACAAATAAGTAAACACGGGGACCTTATCAAATCCAGAAGCCTTAGCTGTCTGATAGGTGACTAGCGTCAGTCAACTCAGTGGAAAGAAGTGAGGAGAGGGGTAAAACACACGCAACATAGAGGGACGAACGTGTGCAAGGATTCTTTGGCATGATAAAAGATAGTGTTTTCAGAAACTGGCAGGTCACAGTGACGACAGCACAGAGAGCCAGGACAGTAGGGGTACAAGATGAGTTTGAAGGAGTCGGAAGAGCCAGTCCAAGCAGCCCTTGGTAAGCACCTTGGTTGTGATCCTAAGAGTAACTGGAAGCCAGTTAAGGGTTTTAATCAGGAGAGTAAAATGAACAAATTGTAGTTTTGAAATTATCATTCTGGCAAAAGGAAAAGAATGGATTAGAGGGGCAAGGTTCATTGTTAGCCAGTTTGGAGGCTACTGCAATGGTCCAGGCAAGATTGGAGCAGACTGGGCAAAAGGGAACATATTTGAGAAATCCTTAAGAAGAAAATTCTATAGGATTTGTTAATGGGTTGTAGTGTCGGGGGTTTGGGTGCAGACAGGAAAGAATGAGAGGTACCGAAGATGTCTTATAGACTTCAGGATTACAAGAACTGAGATAGAAAACACTGCCAGAAGACTGGCAAAGTCATTTATGGCAAATGAGGAGAAGCCACCCTCTTTCCGTTGGATGGAAGGAATCAACCCTGTAATGAATGAGGGTCAGTCAGTGCAGACTGCAGACATTTTTCAAAAATTTTGGGCGTTAAGTAAAGACATCAAGATACGACAACAGGAAAAGACGATAATATCATGGAGCAATAGTGTCTATAGTACATATTAGACTTCCAGTTATTACGCTTCATTTAAGAAGTTGAAGGAGGTAGCTCGTAGGGAGAGCGTATAGCGAAGTTGTAAAAGCTCAGGTACCCAGGTCAAACCCTGGTTCCGGCAGTTCCTATTTGTAAGACCTTGCGACAAGGTGATCTCACTTTTCCTTGCCTCAGTTTTCATAACGGGAAAACCAAGATAATAATAGTACCCACCACGCGAGGTTGAGGAGAGGATTTGGTGAGCTCAGTACAGAAAGTGCTTGAGCTGAGCTCCTGGCACAACTGAAGTGCTCAGTCAATGGTTGTTATTAAAAGTCCACGGGGGGAGACATTCTGCCGTTCTCTTTTTTTATTACATTTGCTAACTGAATTCAATGTCCCATCGCGTAGGGGCAGGAACCATAAGTGCTCTAATCTTTGACATGCAAAAATGTTTCATTTGCTAAGTCTGCATGTCTTGTATATTTTATTAAATCTGGGAGTCTTCTGGTCCCATGAAATCGTTCCGTTTTCCAGTTTTGCAAGTAGGCAAGCCAAGCATGAAGTTCCTCTTGTGTAATGGACCGTGAGGTGAGCATGTTGAGTAATATGTGGATTATTTTCCCCTCTTTTCTTTGATCTTCCCTCTTGCCAAGGATTGCATGATAGTCTTGTCCCTGGCCAGCTCACCTCCTTCTCAGAATGCACAAGGGATGAAGAGGAAGTGGCCCGCAAGAGCAGAAAGGATTTACACCGGATTTTAAGAAGTGCTTGACTTTCTTAATCCCTAGCAAGGGATTAAGCCCTGAAGGACTTCCAGAATGAGAAAGACGAAAGACATACTAAGCATGATTTGGGGTCGTGGTTCTCAAGCTCAGGTGTATCAAACTCATGTGGGAAACTTATGAAGATGTAGATTCCAGCCTCTCCCCCAACCCCACCCAGAGAATTCCAAGCAGTAGGAAGAAGCCAAGGATCTGCATTTTTAACAAACGCCTCCGCCATAACCACCCCAAGTGATTCTGATGGACTTTGAGTCACTCTGAGATCCAGGCAATCACACCCCACTCGGCACTCCTGGCCTCTATTACTCTTCTTCACTTTCTCCATTCCCTTCATTTTCTAATATACTACATTATTTACCATTCTGATTGTTTATGTCTCTCACACATGCTCCAGTAGAATGAACTGCCCAGATGGTGAAAATATATGCCTGTTTTGCTCCCTGATGTATCCCAAATGGCCAGAACAGAGCCTGGTCCATAGAAGACCTTGGTAAATATTTGTTAAAATTATTTGAATTGAAGTCTCCCAGCCATCTCATGTATGGGCTTCTGCAGTAAACACCCCAACGAACTGGTCCTGAGATTTTAGTGTTCTACAACATTTGGGTCAAGAACATTTAGAAAATGTACTGATACCATGTATCTTTTTCCCAGAAAAAAAAAATCACAGTTATGTATAATTCTGCATAAACTTTCTGGAGATGGAGATTCAAAGACCCTTTAACATCAGGGATTTGAAGACCCCAAATGAATAACCTTTGCCATGAAACAGCCCTGGTCCCTGCAATTCAACCTTCCACTGTTGCTGTAATTGTTAGCCTAAAACTCACATCTAGACAAGTCTTTCCCTTGACCCCAAATCTTGAAGGACTTGTTATAGTCTACATGGTACCCAAATCCCTCAGCACGGCATTCAAAGTTGCCCACATTTCAGCCTTCTGCATGTCACTTCTCCAGTTGTCTCTCTCCCAAATCTTTCGGGCATGTCACAAGACTGATAAACACATAAGCTTTAGACACACATATCTGGATTTGAATTCTGAGTCCACAGGTCATTAGGTGCGTGATCTTAGATAAATTATCTATCTCTTAAAAACCTCAGGTTTTTGCTTTTTAATTTGTGAAATGGGCATAAGCGTGTATACATCAAATGCATTGTAGCAGGATAGATAAAGAGTACATATACAGAGGATGCCAAAAAAAAATGTATACACATTTTAAGAAAGGAAAACTGTATTAAAATTATAATACTGAATATATACTTATAACAAAAGATGAATACAAGCCACATTTGACTTCTGCAACTACAAGAGGTGCTCAAAGTGGTTACCATCAGCATCCAGACACTTCTAATTACGGCGAACTACTGCTTGAGCAACGCTGACCAAAGTGTCCACTTGTATACATTTTTGGCACCCCCAATACACATATTAATACACATAAAACACTTAAAAATGCCAGGGGTACAGCTGGCACTCAATAATTGCTGGATTTCCGTATGATTTCACTCACATGTGGGAAGTAAAATAAAAAGCAATAAAATAACAAACAAAACAAAATAAACAAACAAACTCATAGTTGCAGACAACAAAATAGTGGTTACCATAGAGGAAGGGTAATGGGGGGAAGAGGAGGATAACGGGGGTCACGGTGATGAAAGGAGACCAGACTTCAGTGGTGAGCACTTAATAAAGTACACAGATGTTATATTAGAAAGTTGGACACCTGAAATTTATATGATGTTATTAACCAATGTTACCCTAATAAATTTAATAATACAAAATACATTTAAAAATTCTTGGGTTTCATTCTTCTATATGCTTGGCACATAGTATTTGACATAACTTTCTTTCCCCTTCTTTTCCAGTATATCTTAGTCTAGACCAAGGCTTGTCAAACTTTTTTCGTGAAGGACTAGACAGTAAATATTTTTTGCTTTGCATGTTATACCATCTTCTGCGGCTACTACTCAACTCTGCCACTGTTACAGGAAAGCACCGTAGGAGGCATGCACACAGACGAGTATGGCTATGGTTCATAAGCTTTATTTATAAAAACAGGTGGAAGGCTGGATTTCACTGACGGGCCACTCAATGTTTTCCGACTCTGGCCTAGACTAGCTTTGGAAGTCTACAAACCTGGGTTCAAGCTTCTCTGAGCCTCCGTCTCCTCATCTATTAAATAGGGATAATAATAGTACTTCCCTCCTAAGTTGTTGGATGATTAAATGAGATAAAGCACTAAAGCCCTTGGCACAGTTTTTGGCACACAATATTATCTTCATCATCAATAGACTTGCCTCCAGCTATTTTACTATCTGCCCATATCTACCTTCCCTTCCCCAAAAATCCTTTCCAGATTCTCCGTTTCAAGAGTTTCTTTCTCCCTCTTTCCTAACACGGTTGGAATGTGTATTGTAGTATTTGAAAATAAATCATGCATTAATGCAGCATATGCAAGTAACTATAGCTACTTAGGTTGCTCTTTTGCCTCATCCAGTTGACTATGAGCTCCTTGAAGGCACAATCTATGTCTTATTCCCCTCTGTATCATATTTCCAGCACAGTATCTGGTATACATAAGCACCGATGCAAGGGGATGGTGTTACGGTGGTGGTGACGGCGGTGGTGATAATGGCGGTGATGATAATGTGGAGGGGGGCAAAATCGTGGCTGTTAATTTCTTTTCAAAGAGCAGTTATTTGGAATTCTCTTCTCCGTTGGAGCCGAGAAGCGTAAATAGAGAAAACAAGTCTTTCTGGCAGAGAGGGAGAACCTTCTGGAAGGTCACACAACCACAACAAGACCAAAATTATACATGGCTCTTCCTAGGGCAGAATGAAAAGAAAAAAATAAATTCTCACATCATCAGAAGTCAGGGGACCTGAGCACTAGAAGAGCATCCTCCAGATCTAGAGAGTATTTTACAGTCTTCAGAACTATCTCAAGCAATCTCCTAACGTTTCTATATGAGGGTCCTGCGAGGAAAGTTAGCACCACCCAGTTCATAGTTGCACAGATGAGGAAACTAAGTCTCAGAGAGATGACAGACATTTCTGAGGTCAGAAGCCATGCCTGACTACTTCGCATTCAGACTTAGCTGTGCGACCTAGAACAAGTCATTCTTCATTTCTGGGTCTCAGTTTTAACTATTTATAAAATAAAGAGGTTGATGTGTAATATAAACAGGATGTAATTTTAATATCCCTCTCTAGGCATATATACTGCAACACTGGGATAGAGGATAAGACATGTGTATCTTTCTCTTTCCCATATGAATTTAAGGAGTAAAACTGGTAAAGCTCTGGACAAAAAACAATTTGCAGGACTCAGCTGCCTCTCCCATTTCAAAATATTTCCCTTATTCAGGGTAGAAGTTAGACCTGACCCTATCACAGCACCTGAGGGCACCATGGGTAAGGTTAACCTGTGTTTCTCACCTCACAGATAAAGAAACAAAGGCCCAAACAGAAGCATTCATGTCCAAGGCCATATAACAATCAAGGGTGGAGCATGGTTCAGATTCCAGGGGCCCCAGTTCTCTAGTCCTTCCACGGAAAACACCTACGCACCACACGGATAGGGAGAGATACTGTAATGCCTGCTTTACAAATGAGGAAAAATAAGGTCACGCCGGCAGCCAGTGGCAGAGGTGGGATTTGAATCAGGCTCTTCACTGAGACACGGCCCTTTCTCCCCCTTGAGCCTCCTCTTCTTCACCCAAAGTCTCTATTAACGGCCACACACAGTCTTGTACATGAAGCACCGGTTTTGCTTAGCGAAGCTCCATCTTGCTATGTATGGGTCACTGACCAGGTGGAGGAAGGAGATTCGCACAGCAATCAAACTCTCCATTGTAAAGACTTTTTTCCTGCTTTACTTGTGCAAAACCAGGCGCACAGAGTGTAATGAAGGGTCCCTTTCCAGCCTGGGTAGAAGGCATCATCCTTTCCCGTGCATTCACAGACATGGACCCAAGGAGACCCCAAACACCGAAGGAGCTAGTGCCCGATGGTCCCCGAGGCTACCCAGAACACAACCTTCCCCTGGTACGGGATCAGAGACCAGAACTGTCCCCACAAACTGCAAGCGAGTCACACCCCCTCTCTTCTACTCCTGACCATATCATGAAATGGGACTCAGGAGTTGCAGTGGCATCTCAAAAAACTCAAAGAGTCAGGAGTTCTCACTTGGAAGAATGGTTCCACTCTGCTTTGGAAAGTCTATAGGAGAGGACATTTTTGTCTTCACGCACGGTATCCCTTACCGACAGAGTATGAGCTCCAGAAATGTTTATAAAGTGAGGAGCTGCTCTGAAAATCCCTCCATTTGTAATCTGCCATTTTGGGTGAACCAATGACCCTTCCCACACAAAACGTTTAGATCCTACTCTGAACGTCACATCCCTAGTACTTTGGACATCTGCAAAGTTGTCAAGTACTACCTAGAAGAGAAGGTACCAAAGGAAGGGGCCAGTTTAGACAAATACTCTTTTTTATTATTATCATAGAAAAAGTCTGCCCATGACATGCTAGGAGCCAGGCTCTATGCATGTGTTACCTCATGTGATCACCATGAAATAGGGATCGTGAGGTCACAGTTTACAGAGGTGGAAACTGAGGTTTGGAGAGGTCATATAGCATCACACAGTGAACAGGGGATTGAGACAGGATTCCAACCCCACGGGGGTACAGCACAGAGCCTACACTCTGATTGCACTTAGACAACATCTCCTGCAGGGAACTCAGAAACTCATTCCTCCTACCAGAAAGGAAAAGGACTTGCCCCAGGCTTGCTATGACTCAGTGTCGGAGACTAGGACTTTGTGCGTGCATGTGCTTTATGCATATAGTCTCTGTCTCCAGCTGCAGAGAAGGGCAGAGAGCTGGAGACACCATGGGAAAACGAGTCATGGTTGTTTGAGAAAAGGTAGAGAAACAAGTGAGGGAAACAATGAGCATGGCTGCTTTCTCTTCACCCCAGCCTAGCTCTGTGGCCACATCCCCTTCTCCAGGATCATTTCCAGACCTGCAGTGAGGCTGTCCTACCCACTGCTACCACCTGGAACCCTTGGAAAAGCCGAACACACCCTGCAGCCCTGAGATTGCTAGGGAACTTTACACAGGACTGGCTTGGGGTTTGGGAATGGGGGAAAAGAAACTAGAGACTTCGAGGAAGCCAGCTCTGGTCAACCAGCTCTAATGTATCTGTGCAGGAATTACCACGAGGAGCAGAGTTGGGAGCTGAGAAGACAGCCACTGTGCCTGCTGTCTGCCTTAACTCCTCCCTGGCTCCCCACCCCAGAGACCCAAAGCCTCACCAACACAGCCTTCACAACTCTGCCTGGCCTGGTCCTGCCACCTCTCCTCAGCATTGCCCAGGGAACTGCCCCTTAATCCAAGCCCCGGCCACACAGGTTCTCACTCAGTTCTTCAAGGAAATGGGCCGTGTTCGCTCATTCTTCAGGCCTTTGCAGCAGCTGGACCTTTACCTGGCATGTGCTCAGGCTCCTCCCCTCCCCCATGCACCTGGCCCCTAAAGACTCAGTTTCCGTATGACTTCCTCAGGGCCTCCTGTTACATGCTTTGAATCCACTGCCCTGGACTTCTCCGGGTACTTATCAGTCTGTCTTCCTTTATCTGTGTGATTATTTCATGAATATCTGTCTTCTCCACAAGTCTGTGAACTCCATGTAGATAAAGATTGTGTCCACCTGTCATACTCTTCACTTCTCAGGGTGTGTGACACAGTACTTGGCACATAGTAGGACTGAAAAATATTGAATTAAGGAAGCGACGACCAGTGCTTCGGGAGCTCCATATCTACTGTAAGGAGAACAGTGACATCTAGTGGCTGCTTTCACACCCTTGGGCCTCTCTGCTAAACACGTCATCAACGGGCCTCAGGAAGACCTCACCAGATCGCCAAAGAATTGAATATTGTGATGACTCTGAGGGAAGCTGGCACAGAATTCAGACATGGGGTCGTTTGACTCCTAAGCAAAGAGGAGAGGAAGCACCAGTCCTCTGCTACCACACATGAGCCAGGAACACGTCACAAACGTCCCAGGACTTGGTATCGTGCCACAGTACTAATGAAGAGAGTGAGGCCCCGAATGACAGTCGTTGGGGCACGTTCGCAGAGCAGTAAGTGGCAATGTTAACAGCGTCACTCACTTTGGTAGCTTTGGAGGCATAGCTCAGTCCTACCAAGTTGCTACTATGTGCGTCCTCACTGGCACGGCGCTGGTCAGGCCCAGCCTGGTACCCACTGGAAGCTTCAACAGCCTCCTCACACGTCTCCCTCCTTCCACTGTCACATTTCCGCAATGGATTCTCACCCTGAAGCCAGAAGAGTGGAGATATATACGCATTTGGTTTTTCTGCTATTGTTACTTCGGGGAACTTTGACGCATAGGATTAGATTATTCGCCACGCTTGGTCCATGACACAAGCTCCTTGTTGCACCAGCATGGTTAGGCTTTACGTATTCACCCAGTTAGCCAGTGGGTGATGAGTGGTCAGGGAGTTAGCTATTTTTAACCCTTTGATAAACGCCCACAAATCCATCACCCAGAACACCAGCTAGGAACCGGAGTCCGTAAGTGTAACAAGTGCCCCCTCACGCCAGCACCCTGCCTCCCCTGACGCAGGATTACCATCATCCTGAGTCCTATGGTCATTGTTTCCTTGATTCCATGTTTCAGTGGTTTATTGCATCTGTATGCATTCCTAAAAGGTAGTGTGTTAGAGGTGTGTGTATGTGTGTGTGTGTAAGCTTAAAATAGTGGAAACGGTATCATGCTATTGAAAACGTATCTTTGAGACTTATTTTTTCATTTATATTAAGTTCACGCATCTCACAGTGAGGGTCACTGTAGTTCACTCGTCCTGGCTGCTGTGCAGTAGTCTGTTGGATGCACGTTCCACATCTTCACTGCTCTCCCACTGATGGCCACCTAGATTGTGTACAGAAGGCTCCGTCTGCCACATAAATCAAATCCTCTCAGCCTCCTGCTAATCCTGTTACACACAGCATCCCACTGCTCTCTAGACAGGGTCCAAACTCTATGACCTAGCTTACAATATCCTAAATGATCAGGCTCCTTTTGACCCCTTGGCCTCATCTCTGCTCTCTCTCCATCTCTTCGTCTTAGTCATGGGGAATTTACTTCCGTCTTTGTACAGAAAGTGTTCTTTTCTGCCTGAGGTCATCTACCTGATACTCTTCCCGCTTTCTTATTCTCATCCCCTCTCGGTCTTCTGTGAAGCGCTACCTGACCACTCACCACCCACTGGCACTTAGTCCATAGCACAGAATCCATAGCATCCTACTGGACTTGGTCTCCTTTGGACGTCCAGGGCTGTCTGGGAGTTTCTGTGGAAGGAAGAGTGGGGACCAAGTAGAGATGCTTTATCCACCTTCCTCTTCCTCACTGAAGGAATAGCATCACTCCTCTTGATTTTAGGGACTGGGGTTCCTGAAGACTGTGTTTGGAAAAAGTGTGCCATATACACAAGTTTGAAAACCAGTGAATCAAATCGTGCATATGATCCCCTCAAGCCCTGACCTACTGTAATTGAAAGTGAGAGACACAGAAAGAGGAAAAAGAGAGGATATAATTTCATGATTAAACATGTCGTCTCTGAAACAGACCAACTTTCAGCAAACCACTAAACATCTTTGAGGTTTCCCACTTGTAAAGTGGGAATGACATTAAAATAAACCATACAGAATTGCCATTTTTACAAATAAAAGATGGTCAAAGGTCAGCAATTTCAAATGAATCAACCCAATATTTATAAGGAGATCATAGCTTTGAAGGGTAGATTGAAAGAGATAATCCTAGTATAGTACTGATTAGATACTGCTAGGTTTTCACAAAACCCGTATCTTTTTCTCCTGAGCATGTAGATAGGATATATTCCCCTATCTCCTTGCAGACAGGTGTGCCCAGTGGCTGAGTTCTAGCCAATGGAATGGGAGCTGAAATGACATTTGCCACTTTCAGCCTTGGCCCACGGCACTTCTCATGCGCAATCCTCCATGTTCATTCTTTTCTCAACCTGAGAGGAAGCATCAGGTTGAAGGAGCACAAGACAGACTAGGCTGGATCCCTGAACTACTTCTCAGAGTAAAGCCATTCATCAATCAGAAATATCTATTTGGGACTCTGTACAAACCAGAAATAACCTCTATTGAATTAAGCCATTGAGATTCAAAAGTTTGTCGGTGTTACCAGCTCCTGTTATGAAGCTATCTGTGTACTTAAAACATGGTGAGACATCAATAAAGGCTAGTCATGCTGACGGCAGTGAGAATCCCGATGGACAGGGGCCCAAAGGGCAGGAGGTAGGAGGGTTGGTACTTAGATTCGACTTAGTGGCTGTGTCAGGGGCGCTCACCTCCTTGGTCCCATTGTCTTGAATGAGCGTGTAAAGGGGCACCACACGGTTGATTTCCAGCAGCACCGGAGTGGGGCTCAGCTGCTCCTTTCCTGGTCGGCGGCAAAGGTGGCAGGTAGACGGACAGCGGCCTTTCTCCTCGCAGCGGATCTCTACGCCTGAGATGAGCTCGTCATCCGAGAGCATCTGGGCGGTCAGCAGACCTGAGAGGTAGGTGATGAAGGGCATGGACTTGAGCTCCTTCTTGCTGCCCAGCTCTGTGGTCTCTGGGGAGGAGAAATAAATTCAGTATTGTTGAATTTAATCAATTTAAGAATCCAATGTGCTAAGGAGCTGGTATCTGTTGGAAAGGGAAGAAGATGCTAGAGAGGCTTTTTGGAAAGAGGACTGGCCTGAAGGTATGGAGTCCAGAATGCAATCTTATGCTACCATTTACGTGAAATAGTCCCCTTTCTCTCTTTGTTCTCACTTTCTCCATATTCAAAGCTGGTAGGAAGGACGAGAGGATTCCCCAAGGACTATACAAGATGTAAATGTTTAAGGGCTTTGTCCCCCGACCAGAAATTCCTTTCTGTCTACTGTCAATTTACACAAAGTCAATCTTTCTTTTAGAAACTCATTCCAGTCCCTATTTTTCAGGAAGTCCCATGTAATAGGGAAAACACAAGTTTTGGAGTCAAGTCAATTTCAGTTGAAATCTCAATTCTGTGGATAATAGCAATGCAACCTTGCAAAGAAGTATCTTAACGTCGAAGAGCCTGTTATTAATTCTGTACAATGTGGTTAATAAATACCGAGTTAAATCGTTATGAGTGATAAATGAGATAGAAGGAGGTGGACCCGTCTGGAAAAAATATCATTTTCCCTTTCTTTATGTGCTCATCTGTCCCCTTGTTCAAACTTCCTTTCCCGCCTCATGCTTCATGTGCACACCGAGATCTGAGTCACGCGTGCTCCGTTCTGTGCTCTCTCTTGATCCATACGACTCGTACCTCCCACTTCTGTGCCTTCACTCTGCCTGTCCTGCTTTTCCGCCTCTGCCTCTTCAAGGCTGTACCACCTATCCATACTCCATGCCAAGGTGACCCTATGCAGAAAGTCTTTCCTCCTTGCCCCATTCCTTCTTCACCAAATAAGTATTTGTGCTTAGAAGACCTTCTCTTGGTAAGCTCATTTTCTCATCCCATTTCCTGCTGACCTCTTCAACCATACGATCAGCTCTTGGAGACCAGGGGCCAGGTCTCCCACTCTTGTCCCCACCTCTTCAGTGCGTAGCATGGTGCTAGGAATGTATGTGAGACTTAATCAAAGAGGAAGATGATGGAACTCTGAAAAGCTAGAATGACAATCATGGTCAAGTCTAAAGGATCTAAAATTTTTCTGAGGAATTCTAGGAATCCCAAGAAGCATCTCAGTAGCTGCTTACCGAGGGCAAGAGGAACACCAAGCAGGCAGAACTCTAAACCCACACCTCAACTTCAAATAGAGTGGTTCTGCTTCTGTCTGTTTGAGACTGGCCTTCTATACAAGATTTCATAAGAAGAGAGGGGTTTGGGGTTATATTAAAAAACTTGAAGAAGCAAAGTGATTTGTATGACACAGAGGTTTCCATTTACATCACATACTACAGTGAACGGTATCTTCAAAGTTGTACAATGCACAGCCTGAGTGGCAAAACAGGGGGGCCCTGTACTAAGGGGCAGAGCTTGCTCCAGGTGACAGATTCTTCCAAGGAAGGCTCCTGCCTCAGTGGAACCAGGGACCCTGGGCACCCAGGCCTGGGAGAAAAAGGAGGGTTGTCTCCTGTTCTTGCCCTCGGCTTGCAATGACATGCAGCTGATCTGGAAATGGGCTTGCCAATTAGAAATACAAATAAATGCAGCCTTCATTCATTATTTTCTGGGCCCTCGAGCCCAGGATCTGGGCTCCACCTTTTCTGTCTGGCTGTCAGCAAACACTTATGAGCATCAGATCAAAGGCTCTGGGGGAGGAAGACAGGCGAATTCCAGCGAACCAACCCTTCAGAGGGATTAAAGAAGGGTAGTTACTAAGATAAACAAAACAAAGCTGTGAAGAAGACATCTCAGCAGCTGGGGAGATGGAGACAGTCTATATACAGACACATCGAGAGAAGATGATGACTTTTAGAAGCGCAGGCCAGAGGGCTAGTTTTGGAGAAGAAAGACTTCAAACTCAAGAGAGAATAACCATGAGGGAGAGAAGCGAGAGGGGGAGTCAGTGCTGCAAAGACATTAGGGCACAGTTAGCCCACACTCTGACCCAGAGGTCTGAGCTATGGCCCCTGGGTCAAATCTAGCCCTCTGCCTGTTTTTGTAAATAAAGTTTTATTGGAACACAACCGCCTTAATTCATTTTATGGTGTTTGGCTACAGTGGCAGAATTGAGTAGTTGCAACAAAGACTCCATGGCCCACAGAGCCTAAAACATTTACTGTCTGATTCTTTACAGAAAAATTTTGGAAACCTCTGCTCTAGCACTAGATTATACATGGGGAAACTGAGTCTCACATTGAGGATCCACTTATAGTTACACAGGGATGGGCAGAATGATGGAATAGTTAAAGTAAAAAGTGTAGAATCAATTAGACCACTGATGCACCTGGATTGTAAGGCGCCAAGGAGAAAAGATCGAGTGGGGCATCTTTTCTCCATAGAGGTCTTTCAAAAACGATTGAAAAAGCACACCTTTGAAAACACTAACCTAGTGCAACTCCCCCATTTTAAACAAGAGGAAATTGTGCCCCAGTGAAGGAAAATGACTTTCCAGGATCACACGGTAAGTTAGTGATCATTTCAGCACACAACCCCAGTCTGCTGATAATTAATTCATCTCTTCAACTATTGTTTTTGTAGCTTATTTTAAAACACAGATGGCCTGCTTTTCAGAGCACCATGCTGTAAGCACACAATTTAATTGGGGAGGAATGTAACATGGCCCTGGGAGTAAAAATTCTCTTGATCAAACAAACATTCATAGCTATTGAGTTAAAGATATAACTATCCGTTTAATAGCAAAACGAGCTATAGATTTGGCTGGTCTGCTTTTGTCCAATAAATCTTCAACTTTCTCAATCTGTCAGGTCAACAAGTGGGATTAAAAGCCTATAGTCCAGGCTGAAACCTGGCCTGCAGTAGCAGTATTGAATTCACAGTCAAACCTAAGGGCTGATTTTGCAAAAGGAGGGAACTTGGGTATCATCTGGTCCAGCCCCAACACTTAACAAGTGAGGAACCCAAGACCTCCAATGGAGAAAGGAATTTACCTCTACGTTCCATGCACATTTATGAGCAATGATCGTTTTTTTTTTAAAGATTGTGTCATGCCTAAGTTATGATCTGGATGAAAGTTACAACAGGAAAGACCATTAGCCATTCCATTAATTATTCCACTGTAGATATTACAATTGCCAAAGCTAATTACTTCACTCTGTGGCTAAAGACCTCTTTTTAAAAGGCTAACCCTATATTCTTCTCCTGCTTAAAACGTCATGCCCTTAGGATAAACACCAAAATCCGTAAGATGGTGGCGAAGTAATGTGGGATCTAGGCAACCCGTCGGCCTCTCCAGTTGGATCTCTTACCCTGCTCCTCTTCATTCTCTTACTTTCAGCTACACTGGCTTTGAGTTCCTTACACATACCGTGCCCTGTGCCTTTCTCCCTCAGTCTGGGCATGTGCTCTTCTCTCTGTACAGAATGCTCTCCCCCATTCACCCCAGCCCCTGGCTTCTCCTGGCTAACTCCCGCCCATCCCTCAGATCTCAGTTCAAGTGCCACTTCCTCAGAAGCGCCTTCCCTGAACTCCATCCCCTGCCACCAGTCTATATTACGGTTCCACACTGAAGATCCTCATAGCATCCTGTTCTATGTATCGCCTGCTAATGTTTCCAGGCTGTAAGTTCCAGGCGGGCAAAAACAGTATTAGTCTTGCTGATCCCCATATCCACTTCACACAGTACCTGGGACACAGTAGGCTTTCCATAAATATTTGCTGAATATGTATTTATATACCCTGACCACTGTGCTCTCTTATCAAAGCATTGCGGGGTCTGAGAGCCACGATGTGTGAATGTCAAGATTGACACTAAATTGACGGCTCGCAATCAAGCGACAACCTCTTCCCAAAGTAAAATGAGCTCTCTCCATTAAGAGGTTAATAGATGAATAGCTGATCAATTTGCCAGTGGTTCTGACCTTCTCTAGGTTTTCACATAAGCCCTTGCCATTGAAGGGATGGGAGAGTTCAGTTAAAACAGGCTGTCTTTAACAGGCAAGGATAAAGAGGACTTTTGAAGAGACTTATCCTCTGTTCACATTTCCCATCCCTCTGAACAATGCTTCCAAAATAGGATCATATCTGGTTTTAAGCCCAATTCAGTTCCAATGACACTACAACCCATTCATTTGAGAACCTGCCAACTGAACTCTCTTTTTTCTCCTCCCAAATTCCTGCTGGGTATTATTTTGTTGCCACCAAAAAAAAAAAAAAAAAGCCTCAGTTGAAGTGACAACTCCTTGTTGGGAGGGCAGCCAGGGCTTTTCGGCAGGAGGTGAAGGCACTGCTTGCCCTCATCTAGAAAACAAAACAAAGGCATTAGACTAAGGGCTTCTGGGAGAGCCAAGGCTGTGCGAATGTTTGTTCAATATTCAGCCACAGCTCAGGGCGCTGCCTTCCGAGTCAGACAGGCTTGCTTGGCAGTAGGCTTGCAATTGAAGCATTTAAAGACTCCATAGGGACCAGAGGGGCTCAAATTAGAAACGTTAAGGGTGGGGAAGAGGGTGAGACTTTTATATCATAAAGAATGGCCTTTATTGCAGCAGTGGCCTCCCAGGAATTGCTGAAATGGGATCATTTCTTAGGAGGAGTTACTGTCTCCTGTTGGAGGAAGGCGATTGCCCTGAGGCCTGACTCAAGGACCCACACAAATACCTCCTGGACGGAAGGGAAGGAGCTCGCTGAAAGGCCACCGGCGAGGTGTGCACTTGTGTGTCATGCAATCTGAACATCTCAGCCCACCAGCCAGAGCTCAGCACCCTTGAGCCATAAAAGTACCAACCTGAAAGCGTTAGTGTGACGATGAAATACGGAGCCCGGCAAAGGTGAAGCGTTCAGTCAGTATCAGCTGCTCTTATTGTTGTTTCTGTGCTTGTTGTAATTAGTAGTGCTGTTGTTGTCACAGGATGTTAAAATGAAAATGTCTATTGAGGCACCAAGACGAAATAGAAGTGAAAATCCAAAGCCAAGCCCCTTCTCTGCAGAATTTACAAAAGGGATGGATCCTAACTTGTTTCATAACGCTAGAAACCTCAGCCAGAACAAGAAAATAAAACAAGGTCAGAGAGTCGAAGGGGCCGATTTGGGGGAGATTTACTTTGCAGAGCTATTACTTCGCGTTTAGCGTTCCCAGCGCCCCGTGGGCGACACATAGAGGATGCTGACTTCTAATCCCAAGTGTGCCTCCTGGTGTTTTCAGCACCTGGGAAGACAGTGGACTGGGATTTTACTCCACCTGCAAAAGTTCTAGTGGCCGGTGGCAACTCACAGGAGGGGCTGCCTGGGGATCAGCCCAATAGCCAGAGGCAGCCAGTGTGACAAATGCTTGAGGATTTTCCCCTGGACCAGATGGGAGGCACCCGGGAGAAAGAGCTGGCCTGGAACTGTTAGGAGTCCTACCGGGAGGAATTCTAACAGAGGTTTGGGGAGGGGGTCCCCACAGTGAAAATTTCCATGAGGTGGGAAGCCAGAGAAGGTGAATGGGGACGAGCAACAGCCAGACAATGAGAAATTACATTGTCTCAGGTCTTGGAAGAAGTCTCCAGAAATGGGTTTTGCAGAAAAGCCCCTGAAAAATCTCCCAAGAGAAATGGCTAGCTTTAAAAATCTGTCAGGACCAGAGAACACAGAGCCAGGTACACAGGTACCAGGGCAAGTGAGACCTTTCTAATCCTTACCACTTCTCTCTCCTTCTGCTTCGATCTTGGAGGGAGAGGAAAAAGGGCAAGGTAGAGAAACAGAACAAAGGCAAACCTTGCCCTACCTCTTAATGCCCCCACTGAGGAGGACAAAGAGATATGATTTGTCAAATTTAGGAATTTGATTAAAATCTTGCGCCGGACATCCTGATTCCTGATTTGAAACTGTGCTAAAATGCCTACAGCACTGTCTGATCCATAAAAGTGATAATAGATTAGATGTGCCCTGCTAACACTTTTATCTAGGAGCAGAGGGAGGTTATCCCAGCGAATACATGAAAAGCAGTGTGGGAACCAATTCACATTTGTAGAGGAATACCTCGTTTTATTGGGCTTCACTTCAGTGTACTCTCTGCAGATATGGTGTTTTTTCCCAAATTGAAGCTAAGACCCTCCACCAGCAAAAAGATGATGACTCACTGAAGGTCCAGAGGATGGTGAACATTTTTTAGTAACGAAGTATTTTTTTAATTAAGGCACATGCATTGTTTGTTTAGACCAATGCTGTTGCACACTTGATGGGCTATAGTGTGAACGTAACTTCTCTGATGCACTAGGAAAGTGGAAAAAATTGTGTGGCTCGTTTTGTTGCGACATTCACTTTATTGCGGTGGTGTGGAACGGAAGCCCGGTATCTCCAAGGTCCGCCTGCACTTTTGAACATCATCTGAGCATATTCATAAGCTGTATTTTGATTTTTCTCAGTTTGTATTGTCAACGGAAGCATGTACAGCATCATCATTACAGTGCTCATCCCATTTTTAGTTTCAGTTGATGTGCTAGTTAAATTAATATCTGCCTCCCCATCTGAACTGTGAGCTCCGTCAAAGTGAAGACCATGGTGGTTTTAATGGCCATTTGCATCCCCAACACAGAGTTCCCTGTCTGATATCCTGTAGACAGTTTGCAAGGAAATGTCTGAATAACTGAGTAGCTGAATGTGATCTGACCTTTTTCCTTTAAACCTTTCTGCTCATGTAACACTTATCAGACTTCAAACTCATCATCTCAATGTCTCACTACAGCCTCAAAAGCTGGTCTTAACCTTACTTTATTGATGTATAAATGGTAGCTCAGAGAGGTAAGGTAATTTGTCCAAGGCCACACAGCTAATAACTAGTCTAGCTTCTTGTACCTGGCTCCACTATTCCTTCCATTGTTCATATTTCCTCTCCCCAAAATTTGCAGCTCTGATTTTCACTTTTACACAGTGAGTCATCTCTTTTGCAAACACTTGAGCCTTCCCTGTTCCTACCACCCCCCACATAACACCCCCAAGCTCCCCACCCCTTTCCATGGGCTAAAGGATCTCATGAGTAAAAGGCACTTTAGAGGTCACTTAGTCAGGAACTCCATCTAATGTCTCATTCACCACCAAATCATCCTCCAACTTCTTTTTGGACACTTCTAATGATGCAGAACTCATTACCTCATTAGGCCTCTAGTTCCATTATGGGACAGCTCTGTTGCACTTGGATTGCTTCCCATCCAGGGACTGCATTTCTCAGCCGAAGCATCAGACCCAGACCCAGAGTTATGCACTTTAAGCTATTTAGACACCCTATCTAAAGTGCTCACGCCTGCCCCCTACTTGGAGGTCATGCTAAAATTAACGAACAAGGTGCATGAACACTCCATGCCAGGAACTGTGGGGGCAGTCTTGAGAAGCTTCTGATAAGGGGTGTGTGTGTGTGTGTGTGTGTGTGTGTGTGTTGCATATTTGAGGAGTGGAAGGGGAAGCAATAGTGGAGACTGAAAAGAAGACAGACCTGCAACTGCCAAATTCTAAGACAACTGATCTAACCTAATTCACAGCTTCTTCCTTAGACACACAAGTAATAAGCACAATAACAGAGGGGCAGCTACAGCCCAGTGACTTGCTTGGGTTTGAACTCCAGCTCTTCCATTTCCAGCAGGGTGACCTTGGACAAGTCCCTTCACTTCTCTGAGGCTCTGTTTCTCATCTATAAGATGTCAGTGATGTTAGTATCTAAGTCTTGTTATATTAGGAGGGTCCATGAGAAACAGAACCCAGTGGGGAATTTACAAAGTCTAGGGCGTCAAGAGAATCATCCGAGTTATTTGTTCCAGCCTTTGGCCCTCACCTCAGCATTCTTCAATTCTTGTGCATGTCTGAGCCTGTAAATCTCTCCTTGAAACCTGCTGGTGCTTTAACCACACTGCCAGGAATTTCTCCTTAAGCTACCTGCTTGCTACCTAGTGGAATACAGCAGACAAGTGTAGAATTGACACAATAGCTTTGAATCCAAAGCTATTGAGTCAGACCTCCTGGTTTTGAATCCTGGCCAAGTTAACCTGACGTCTTCAGCCGTAATCTCCTCATTTGTAAAATGGGGATACTAGGTCCTCATTGAACTGCTCTGAGCATCAAACGAGAGTTGCAGCCCTAGCTGATTTACACCTTTGATCACATATGGTCCTCACTGTCACCCTACAAAGTGGAGACTGTTGCTCCCTTTTATAGGTGAGGGATACTTGATAAGAGGACCCTTGTTTCAAGTGAAAGCAGTTAAATCTCTGAGAAAGGCCATACTTACTCCCTGAGGTGCAGGGAGAAGGACCCCTGGACATTGCCCAGCAGTCCAGTAGTGGATGACGTCTTTTGTTTGTTTGCAGATAAGAATTCTTTTAATAGACATATTTTTAAAAGTACTAAAATAGGGGGTGGCCGGTTAGCTCAGTGGGTTAGAGCGTGGTGCTCTTAACAACAAGGTTGCCGGTTTGATCCCCACATGGGCCACTGTGAGCTGCGCCCTCCACAGCTAGAATGAAACCAACTACTTGACTTGTTGCTGCTGGGTCCTGGAAAAACACACATAAAATAAATAAAAAGTTAAAACGAAGAAAAGTACTAAAATACCCACGTGGTTCTGCCGTGTTATTTGTCCTACAGAAAGCTAAGGGGCAGAATGAAGAATTCCAGTGCATGTCATTGGAGTGCAAAGTGGGTCTTCCCATCACAGACTAAGGCGTGCTCAGTCTTCCTTACCTGACCGCTGGCCCCCATCCCCGACACACAGCCTTTTCATCCCTTTTGCTGTTCACTGAGCAGTCAGCATTGAAGTTCCCTCCCACCTCTTGGGAGAAGGTGGGCTGTAGCCAGTCCTAGAGGAGGCTGGAAAAAGCCCGTGTGTGATCTCCTGCTGCCCTCTAGTGCCTGCTTAAGATGATTGCTCTTGGGAAAAAAATCTGTTGGTTCTTCCATGCCAAAGAATGGTAACTGTGAGCAAAGCAACTTGCTAGGCGCTGAGGATATCAGGGAAGACAGTCAAGGCTTGGCGATGACACAAGGAAGCTTTGTGTGATGTACAAGGGTTCTGAGGCATCTGCTTAGAAGGCCTATTCAGTGCCAAGTTTAAAGCTATGCATTGGAGGGGGATGGTGGTGGTGAAATTATGAATAATGATTTCCAATCCTAGGGGTGCCCAAGTGTAGAGATTTGACTGCGTGTATCAGCTAAGAAGGAGAAGCCAGAAGAGGAGGAGAGGGGAAAGGCAGGAGACCAGGCAGAGAGAAGAGGCAGAGACGGTGGAGCAGGATCCTGAAGGAACTAGGACGAGATGAACTCCCAGGTAGCAATGGAAAGGATGTGGTCTGAATGTCAAAGACATCTGGGTTTGAATTTCTATGTGTGCAACCATGGCCTCTGGGTGTAGTTATGCAAGTTGCATACTGCACAGCTGTGACGAGGCAAGAGGGTGAGTAGGACAGAATCTAGCCTTTAGCTCCACGAGCCATTCCTGCGCCCATGGGGTTTAATCCAAGTGGAAGAGCACCATTTCCTAATTCATAGAAAAGGTGACTCCTGGGCTAGCTGAGGCTCTGCATACAACCCTGGACAAGCTTGAGAGACATCCTCTCTCAGAGCCTCTGCTCTTTTATGTAGAAAGCAATGGTAATATCACTGACAGCACAAAGTTGTCGTTAGGATTTAAGATAATGTATGTCCATGCCACCCAAGAAATTTTAGTTCTTATTGTTACTAGTATTGTCATAACAACCTAGTTTTATTTTTAAGATGAGGTGGGATAAGTCTTTTGAAAAGAGAGATAGTAGAAAGAAAAATTACCTTTCCTAAGCTTCTACTTTTCTTTCCCAAGCACAAGACATCATGGATCTCATCGACTGAATCCTCATAACTGTGATGTATACTAGCCACATGAGGTCTGACCATTAAGTTCGCAAACTTGCTTGCCACCGGGCGCTTACACCGGCAGCTCTGTACAAACAGCTCGGTAAGGTTTCATAACCTTGTATGTCAGTGTCTCACGCCTGTGTTCGTGTCGACGCGTGGCGGTGTCTTGCTGAGTGGTGTTCATTATTGTGGTTGCGTGTTTTTGTGTGCTGCCGCGAGAATGTCTGAGCTTGAATTAGAGCAATGAACAAACGTGAAATTTCTTGTTAAGTTTGGCAACAGTGCAAGTGAAATCAGGGACATGTTAGTCCAAGTTTATGGGGATAATGCCATGAAGGAAATGGCAGTGTACAAATGGATTAAACGTTCTATTGAGGGGAGAGAACGTGTCACGGATGAAGAGAGGTCAGGACGGCCAGTAACAAGCAGAACTGACGAAAACATTGCAAAAACTCATCGATGTATGTCAAAATCGTCAGCTGACTGTGAGAAGCATAGCAGACCAAGTAAACATTGATAGAGAAACAGTTAGGAAAATCTTAACTGAAAATCTTGGCATGAGAAAGGTGTGTGCAAAAATGGTCCCCAAGGAGCTCACTGATTAACAAAAGCAAAGGGAGTTTTTAGCCCCTTTTAGTAAACAAATAACTGTATTGGAACACCCTCCTTACTCACCTGATCTGGTTCCCAATGACTTCTTTCTTTACCCAAAGATAAAGGAAATATTGAAAGGAAAACATTTTGATGACATTCAGGACATCAAGGGTAATATGACGACAGCTCTGATGGCCATTCCAGAAAAAGAGTTCCAGAATTGTTTTGAAGGGTGAACTAAGTGCTGGCGTCAGTGCATAGTTTCCCAGGGGGAGTACTTCAAAGGTGACCATAGTGATATTCAGCAATGAGGTATGGAGCAGTTTTTCTAGGATGAGTTCGTGAACTTAATTATTAGACCTCGTATTACAATTTTTATAACTGTATTTTACAACTGAGAAAACAGAGGTTCTGAGAGGTGACAGGCTGCAGCCAAAGGCCATTAGACATTCAGGGTCTGACTCCAAAGCCACTTTTCTGTCCAATGGAAGGCCCGCCTTCTCCTCCCTGGGATCCCATTCCTCCTTTCTTAAAAACTCTGCTCAAAACTTATCCCTTTAAGGAACAGTCCCAAAATTAGTTCCTCCTCAACTCCTACCTCCTCTTTCCAGTAGCTTTTTAGGCTAGGGGTCATGGAGGAAATGCCCCAAAGGAATCATTCCTGGATGGCGCCTCTGAGATGTTAATGACCTGCTTTACATGGAGACTCTTGACTGTCCTGCTTGGACATGACCTTCAGGCAGGAGAGCAGGACAACAAGTCACACCAGGCCACCTGGGGCTGGTGGGAGGTTACCACAGTCAAGCATTGAGGCAGGTATAAACCTGGGGTGGGGTCAGTTGCAGGCATTGGTGTGAAGAGCCATCAGAAAACAAACAGCCATCCTCTGACCGCTTTCCTAGGAGGCTCCAGTCTTGCTGTCATACTTATAATTATTTTCACCAACATCTTAACAACACTCAAGTGAAAAGATCGTCTTTATGAGGGTAAAAGGGGATCCCATATATGGTGATGGAAGGAGAACTGACGCTCGGTGGTGAACACACAATGTGATATATAGATGATGTATTACAGAATTGAACGCCTGTAACTTTACTAACAATTATCAACCCAATAACTTAAATTTAAAAAATATCATCTTTAAACATGTTGACAGGCAATACTTTTGGAGAACACATTCAAGGTGAGTTACTTCTCCCATCAGCTTCCCTCTTCCCTGTAGCTGTGCTGCTAGGGATGGAGAGAAGGACTAAGAAGCCCACCTACCTAAAATTTAAAATAAAATAAAAACCAACGGCTAGCACCCATCATGGATTCCCTGTCTTATTGCTGAGGAAATCAGTACAATTAACAACAATAATAGCTATGACTTTACATGCACATATTCCAGGCCAGATGTTCTGCTCTTTGCTTCACATGCATTGTCTCATTTGGTCTGTATAAATCTAACATTGAGAGGTAGTTTTAATTCTTGCTTTTCAAAGATGAGCAAACGGAAGCTCACAGAGGGGAAATCCGGGGCTGGGGAGAAGTAGACTTCCACTTTGACCTGTCTTACTTATAAGCACTTTTCCACTGTCTTAAACTGCCTCCATCTGCTAGTTTATAGTGCTTCCGTGTAAGAAACAATATAAATATATATATATGTTATATAAATATATATGAGATTTATATATATATATAAAACATACCTATACAGAGATTAGATAGATAGAATTTTTCACTAAGAAACACTGAAACAATTAACCAAAACAAATACAAATGGTTACTCACAAGGGGAGTAAGAGAACAGAGTCAAGGGGACAAGGGGACAAGCCAGAATTTTTTTAGTGTGTCTTGTTTTATAAGTTTTATATTTAGAACCACATAAAATTATCATACATTTTTTACATCATAAAAGACAAAAAAAATCTCTACAAATTCTATGCAAACTGAAAAAAAAAACGAAAACAACTAGCTATATATCAATGTATTGGCATAACCACACAGAGAAAAATCATTATTTTGAGTGCCTTTCAAAGGTAGTATTTTGCTTTTACGTGCTTTAGTGAGAAGTATTCCAAAGAAAACCATAATCTGCAAATAAATCTTAAAGGAGATGAAATAGACTTATTGCTAGTTGTAATATTGGCATCATTTATTTGGAAACTATTATGTGAATATCGTGGGCTATAGCAAACAAGCCATTATGTTTCTGTCATTAGGAAATAAAATTATCAGCATAAGAGGCAACCGAAGCAGGTATAATGTCAAAGAGATTGGGAAAAAAATATGCACATTGAAATTTCAACTGGAAATCACATAAACTTATAATTTATTTTTCTGTTTAAAAAAAATAATAAAAAAATAAAAAAAATCATAGCTCTGGCCACCAAAAAAGGCCTAGCAATAATAGCAACCTAATAGCAGTAACTACCCTTAATGACCAGACTCTTGTTTTTAAATATCAGTTCCCACTAAAAGGAACAAAAGATTCTTGGAAAACATCCCTATCCCAAGTCTGGAATAGGTATGGTACAAGCTGCGCCTAGGATACCTTGCTGTGCCAAAAAGCAAGATAGCTGCCAAACATTAAAGTGGCCATTTCAAAAGAACACAGAAGCCAATTTAGAGGGGCTCACACTGGCCTAGCATTGCACAAATTGAACATCAAAGTAGGTAATAACTGTAATTGATTGCAACAGATCAAATAAATACATTTCCGGTAATTCAGAATGTTCCTGAAACCCAAACCAAAAAACAAATGACCAAAGCTCATTGGAGATGGCTAGCAGACCAGCTCATTATTCTGAAAATTAATGAAAGAATCGAGTATTAGTCAATCTTTCATCATATGAACTGGATTTCAGGGTAACCACATTTTTCTTGATGAAAATATCACAGGTTACAAAAGCAGGAAAAATGATAGAATTAGAAAATTACTATTTTGCAATCTAACAAAATAATAGATTTAGACAGTCATCATCAATGAATCCTAAAACCATTTAGAGAAAGGCTGATAGGAAAATTTATAATCAATGGACCAGACTTATAGCAGCTGACCTGCTATTCAATCTTAACGTCACTAATTCTAGTAAAACCAGACATTCAGTGATTTGTTATGATGCCATAGGAAGTGCAGGCATGGTCTGTGTACTTCAGCTGGCATTCTTTGGGCCCATAGATAGAATTCAAGGGTCTGTGAATTTGTGTAGGGAAAAATACATCTTTATTTTCAATACCCTCTAATGCAATTTAGCATTTCCTGACATTATGAATTGAGGCAACAAATTATAGTAGTATAGCACTTCCTGTGACTTTGACACAAATTCACCTGTATTTCTATCACATTACAGTTGCCACAAATATTTTAATTATTTATGTTCAACTTCACTTAGACGTTATTTTAGCTATTAGACTCTCCACTAGATCTAGTCATTAATATAGGAGCACATATATTACTCCTTTACAATTTTTTTTTTATATTTTGCTAACTATATTGTGATAGAGTTTCTTTTTCGTGTAGTCCCCATGCATTTAATTTTATGCATTTAAAAACATTCTGAGAAGGGGATCTATAGCCTTCGTCACTCTACAAAACGGGTCCATGGGTCAAAAAAAAGTTAAAAAAAGAAAGAAGTGATGAATCTCTAGGAGAGAGCATCAAGTTAAAAAACACCAAGAGAAAAGCAATTAGCTAAATCTGCAAAGTGGAAAATTCTAAAACAACAAAGAAGTCGATGTGTTCAACAAATACTGGCACTGGCAACATTATAGGTGAAACTATTAAAGATTAAAGGAGACTAAGTGAAACATGTAGACATGTTGATCCTTATTTAAACGCACCTACTATAGAAAGATATTTTGAAGCAATTAAGGAGATTTGAATATGAATTGCTAGATGTGATACTGATGTTGAGATTATGTTAAAAAAATATTTATCTGTTAGAGATACATACTGAGGTATTTATAGGAAGAAGGATATGGTGTCTGGAATTTGCTTTCAAAGACTCCAGCAACAGAAAACAAATGGGGGTGAGGGATAGCTGAAGCAAAACTGACAAAATATTGACAACAATTACTGCAAGGTAATGAGTACAGAAGGGTTCACTATACCGTTTTATCTCCTTGTAGATGTACTTTTCTCAGTAAAACACTAAGGAAAGAGGGCTGCCAAAAGGATTACATAAAATCACTAAAGACAATTATTGCTGGGGAGTAGAATGAGAAGGGATTTTCCACATCTACATTATGTGCTGTTCTGAATCTTTTAAATGCATTTTCACTTGTATTCTGGTTAAAAGTTTAAGAATAACAATAAAATGTTCCTATTCTTAGAAAAATAAATTGGAATAATGGATAGCAGTGAAGTGAGGAGAATATGTATGGGAGACGTGGGGGGTTTGGGGAAAAGAGACAGTTTCTTTGTCTGCTGCCAGCCAATCTTACAGATGCCAACTGATGGAGAGGGTAATGGTAGCCCCCATAAAGAGAAGGCTGGCTGAAATCCTGGAGCTAAGAGGATGGGAAGTCTGCCTTGAGGTTGAGACATGGGGCTTCGCAGAAATAAGGCACACGGGAAAATTTCCAGCCGTCCTCATTTAGGACTGAGTCGGGTTGAAGTTGAGGTCACTACACATGGGACATTCTCTGGGCACACCTTCCATGCTCTTAGCATTTTTCAAGCACCTACTTGGCCAATGTTGGATTCCTGCTGACCTTTGACCATTATAAATTGGGTCTGGCCAATGCACACACGTATGTGAAATTAAAATAAAGTTTCAAAATGTTGAACTAGCTGTTTGCCTATCAGCTCAATGAAATAGAAAACAGAACAAAATGACAAGGTCAAATCCAAAACTTCCCTGCACAAGGACATTTAAGCAGTCTCATTTGTGATGGTTAAGTGCTCAAAGCTGGGCCTGTCAACTTGACAAACTTAGTATGACAACTTAGGAAGGCCAGGGAAATTTTTTTTCACATATTTTCCCATAGTAAGCACATTAACTATAAAAACTTATATTTATTGGAAAAACGCTTATTGGCTATTCAGCATCATCAAAGTCTGCATGAACAGATTAAAGGGGGAATTTTTTTAATGTTTATATTTATACAAAACTAACCAACGTAATGGTGATATTAAGGTGGTGGAGAAAATTGACTGTTTTTAAATGCTCTTTTATGCTGTAAATTGAACTTGAATTCAAACATCTATTGAACACTTACCATGTGCCAGATGTAGGCTACATTGAGAAACACAAGAGACTGAGTATGGAATATGGAGGTTAGAGTCAGAGTTTCAGGAGAATACTTTCAGTAGACTAATAACAGACAGACAGATAAATGGATACATACATACATACATACATACACAGAATAAGAAATTGAGGGAGGGAGAAAAGAAAAAAGGAATGGAGGGAGGGAGTACGGAGGACAGGGAAAGGGAGGAAGGAGTTATTGGGAGGGAGGGAGCCTCTGAAATGGCCTGCAATGATCTCACCTTCTGATATACATTGCTTGTTATAATCTCTTCCACAGGAGCAACTTGCTTTTTTTTTTTTTTACCTTTATTTATTTGGAGCAGAGGCATTGTTTTTTGGGTTTTTTTTTTAATTTATTGGGGTGACAATTGTTAGTAAAATTACATAGATTTCAGGAGTACAACTCTGTATCACATCATCTATAAATTACATCGTGTGTTCACCACCCAGAGTCAGTTCTCCTTCCATCACCATATATTTGATCCCCCTTACCCTCACCTCCCACCCCCCACCCCCCTATCCTCTGGTAACCACTAAACTATTGTCTGTCTTGTTTATGAGGTTTTTTTTTTCCTTAGACATTTATCATTTATATCCCTCACACTGTGGACCCCCCGCCCCCCATCCACTATCTCTCTGACATCGCACCGAGCCATCCCATTCCCACTATTTCCACTCCCAATGCTGTACTCTGCCTCTTGTAAATGTATACATACCTATATATACACATATGTATGTATGTATGTATATATATATATATATATATATATATATATATATAATATTATAGTTGGCATGCATTATTGTTCAGCTTCAGGTGAACAGTGCAGTGATCAGGCATCTACATCTTCCCTGAGGTGGTCTCCGAAATGGTACACATGTCTATCGGATACCCTACAAAATCTACAACATTATTGATTACGTTCCCCAGATTAATTTTCAAAACCCCGTGGCCATCTTGTGGTTACTGATTATTTTCTAATCCCCTCACCTTCCCCCTTACGCCAACACCCCCCCCCGCCCATCTAGCAACCCTCAGTTTTTCCTCTTTGTCTCCAAAACTGTTTCTGATTAGTTCATTCACTCATTCTTTTCTTTAGATTCCACATATAAGTGAGATCATATGGTACTTATCTTTCTCTGTCTGTCTTATTTCACTTAACATAATGTTCTCTAGGTCCATCCATGTTGTTGCAAATGGTAAGATTTATTTCTTCTTTATGGCTGCGTAATACTAGGAGTAACTTGCTTTTAAACAACAGAATATGGCAACATTGAAGCGATGTCACTTCTGTCATTAGGTTACAAAACACTGTGACTTCTGTCTTGCTCATAGACTCTTGCTGGCTTTGAGGAAACAAACTGTCATGAAGAGACTCATGTGGCAAGGAACGGAAGACAGTCTCCAGCCAAAAACCATCAAGGTTGAGGCCCCCAAACCCCTTAAGAACGGAATCCTGCCAACAACTACGTAAGTGATGTTGGAAAACAATCCTTCCCCAGTCAGACCTTCGAATGAGACCACAGCCCTGGCCAAGAATTTCACTGCAGAATGTGAGACACCGTGAAGCAGAGGGTCTAGCTACACTGTACTCAGAGTCCTAACTCACAGAAACTGTGAGAAAAAAAAATGCATGTTGTTTTAAGCTGCAAAGTTTTGGGGGCAATTTGTTATACAATGATAGATAAGTAATACAGGCAGACAGATATAATTTTATGTTATTTCACGAAATTTTTAGCAATTATAAACCTGTAGGCTTAGACAAATTTGGTTAGGATGAATTTGAATTTGAATTTTCTCCCTTACAACCTGTAAACAAGAAATTGTCCTTCCTCCTCAGAATTCAGTTGCTAATAAGGGAAGAAAGGGACACTATTTTGTCAAGAATAGTGATAGTAACAATAATAACACAATATTAGCTAATATTCATAGAGTACTTATACTTCATCAAGCAGTGCTCTAAAAGCTTCAGATCTATTAAGTCATCTAATTCACAACATTACCATGTGGCAGATAACTACTATTATTCCTATTTTGCAGAGGTAGAAAGTAAAGTACAGAGAGGCTAAGCGAGTTGTCCAAGGCTATACAGCTTGTCTTTCAACCAGTTATCAAGCGTTACTTCAAATTATCTTCTAATCTATTCTCTAAAAGAATCTTCCAGGTGGATGGGACCGGGGTTCCAACCTGGGTCTGACTCCAAAGCCCCTGCTCTTCCTTCTCCATAATGGAGACTGTAACAAACTTATTTACAATAATACTAAATACGGCACAGAGAACACTACTACCTGTTAGGCAACATCCTACAGTGCAAGTGCTTAACATCCAAAATCTTATTTTGCTCCCCCAAATCCTGTGAGTTAGCTATTGTTATTTCCACTTTAAAGAGAATGAAAGAGGTTAAACTGAAGGTCCTCTTTGGAAATAAGATGATACTTAGCTTATAGGGTGGTGTTACCTGTTAAATTGTGTCCCACCAAAATATATGTTGAAATCCTAACCCCCAGTACATCAGAATGTAACTTTATTTGGAAATAGGGTCATTGTTGATATCATGAGTTAAGATGAGGTCATACTGGAGTTTTAATAAAATGAAGATCATACTTAATCTAATCTGACTGGTGTCCTTATAAGAAGACACACACACACACAGAGAAAAGAATGCCACGTGAAGACAGAGACACATAGTAAAAAAAAAATGTCTATGTGAAGACAGAAGCAGTTCTGGCATTATGCCACCACAAGCCAAGGAATGATGGGCCACCAGAAGCTGAAAGAGGCAAGGAAGGATCCTCACTTAGAGATTTCAGAGAAAGCATGGCCCCACTGACACTTTGACTTCAGACTTCTAGCATCCAGAACTTTGAGAGAATAAATTTCTTTTGTTTTCAGCCACCGAGTTTGTGATACTTGGTTAAGACAGCTCTAAGAAACGGATACAGGTGGTTTAAATGTTAAATGAAAACATGACATCAAAATGCTGAATACAGAGTACAGACATATTTTCTTTTATGGAGCTTTGCTTTATTGTACTACGCAGATGCTGCCTTTATTTATTTATTTATTTTTTTTTACAAATTGAAGGTTTGTAGCAACCCTGCAACAAGCAAGCCTTTTAGTGCCATTTTTCCAACAGCATTTGCTTTGCGGTTCTGTGCCACATTTGGGTAATGCTCACAGTATTTCAACTTTTTCATTATTATTATATTTGTTATAGCGATCTTTGATGTTACTATTCTAGTTAAAACTCACTGAAGGCTCAGATGATGGTTAGCATTTTTTAGCAATAAAGTATTGTTTTAATTGAGGTATGTACATTGTTCTTTTAGACATGATGCTATTGCACATTTACTAGAGTACAGTATAGTGTAAACACAACTTTTATGTACTGGGAAACCAAAAAATGTGTGTGATTCACTCTCCTGAGACATTCGCTTTACTGCGGTGGTCTCCAATGGAACCCACCGCATCTCCGAGGCGAGGTATGCCTGTATCTAAAGTGCTGCACAAAGAATATTTTAAAATGGTCTCTGTGTATGAGGGATGCTAATATGGTGCCAGGGTATGCAAAGCTACACGATTACAATGAGAGTATTTGCCCAGGGTGTTTATTTTACTCTGAGATTTTGTGCAAAGTACGGTAATTAACTGGTAAGTAAGTCAAACATTAAAAAAAAAAAAAAAAAAAAAAAACGTAGTCAAAGGCAAATTTTTTTTAAGAGGAAAAAAAGGGTTTTTGTTGTTGTCGTCATTGTTGTTTAAGGCCATGCTTAGACTACATCCCCAGACTATTAGGAGTACTGTGAGCTCCTCTCCGTGATTGCAGGAATATCAATATAAAAATATGATCAGTCTTGAATTGAGACTTTGGGCTGGTACCTGTGGTTTTCAGCAAACAGGGTGCAAACTCCCTACCTGGTCTGAGAAGAGGGTATAAGTGAGGTCTCAAGGCTGGTGAGAAGGTATTTCACAGCAATTGTCCCATCTCCCCCACCTGCAACACAGGCGCTGGTACAGACCCCTGTCCAGAGAGGTTCCTTGCCGTTCTGGTGAAACAGGCCACACTAAGTCTCCACCATGGTAGAAACCCAGGGCGGAGGGCAATCCCTGCTCTTCTCTGGCGATACCGCTCAGAACAGCTCATCTAAGTATCTTTGCCTTGGCAGAATCATGCTCTGTGTTCACAATGACAGTCATGATTTGACCCATAATCCCTGACTTCTTAAGCCTTGTCATCTCTCCTATTCTCTTTTGATTCTTACAAACAAACCTTGATAAAACAGAAAGAGAGCTGGTGTCGTAAAACGTGCGTAGTCTGTACGTAGTAGTTGAAAGCATAGCATGGGCCTGACTGGCCTAGGTTTGTACCCATGCCCTACCACTTCCCAGGAGGCAACTGTAAAGTTACTGAGCCTCAGTTGCCTCTTTTGTAAAGTGGAGCTACTGATATCTACGTGAATCACTGTTGAGGGGATTCATTGTGACTTGGAACAATATCTATGAGGTGCCTGGTATATTGCTGGTGTTGAAAAAATGGTTGGTCCTTATTCAAGTGACCCTATTGAGTCATTCTGCAGCTAGACATTCTGCTCTAGTGTCTTTGCCTTGGCAGAATCTAGGTCAGAGGGGAATGTGATGTGCCTAAGGTCACATTTCTGAGTCTGACTCACCTACTCGGCAAGTGTTATGTGCTGGGCACTGTGCTAACAGATGTGACAACAAATGAGCATTGTCCTTCAGGGATTTCACAGCCCCCTGGTGAAGATTGCAAGGACGTGGATAAAAACTCCAACCGGGTATGTGTTTCGTGAGAAATCGTCGAAGTACAAGTCTTAGTACTCACTAAGCATGCAGTGAGCACCTTGGAGTTCCCAGGAGCCCGGAAAATGGGAGAAGCAAGCACCCCTGCTCTCCTAGCCTGCAAGGTTCTACGTACACTTACTATCTGCCAATTTTGAGCAAAACCTGCCCTAGGGCCTTTCAGTCCCTGACTGAGCTCCCTTTTCAGCCTGTTCAATCAAACCCTGGCTGGCCCTGGACTGCAAGCATATCCTTGAAGTCTCAGATAGCCCCAGCGCTCTATGCCAACCCAGGTGCCCAGAGCCCCCAGGCCCGCTCAAGTGATTCCATGAAGTATACGAACCCAGCCTCCCATTGCCCTCAATATTTGAAATGCTGGGAGCTGGGGCTTCTGGAACCATCAGTCTGGAGAGTATAAGAGCTAATTATAATAAGTTACCATTAATTAAATGCAATTCACTATATATTATATCAATAATCTTAGGCCTTATAGCAAATCCCATTTCCAGTTAGACAAAAAAAATGGGCAGAGAGATTACACAAGGTTAAGAGGGTGGGTTCTCAGGTAGAATTAGGTTCCAATCTGGGCTTTATACTTATGAAGATGTGACTTTGTTATTTAGTCACCTGGGCATCAGTTGTTTCTCTCATTGGGTCTTTTTGAGGAGTAAGTGAGCTATGTATGTGAAGTGTTTAGCTACAGCCAGATAGTGCTCAAAGACGGCGGTATTGGTATTGTTTTTGTTTGTTGTTTAATCACTGTGCAGGGTCACATACCTACATGAGATTTCAAGTCCAAGTACATTCTACTTCAAACCTCTTCCTGCTCCTAAGCTAAACTATATGGTCACATGCAGGAAACAGTAATTGGTTCCAAACTACCTAAGGGGTGCTGGGTCCAGCTACCCAGTAGGCCACACCACCTTCCACCTAGGAAGACTACCCTTTCTCTGCTCCCCCAGAGCTAGACTTGGATTCGGGTTCCTGGTGGAACCCGAAGTGTGGTTAGCAACCTTCATTCTGCAGGGACTAGAGTTGCAGTGTGTTCCCATATCGACCTCTACCATCGGTGCCTCTTGGCCATGGAGGCAAAAGACTCCTTCAAACGAGTAATCTGTTCATCAGATAAACTTGTTTCCAAGCGGTGGTATGTCACAAGGAGAAATAGGGGCCCCAAAGTACTACCTTTCTAAGCGAGTCCAGGTTCTGTGCTTGCCCCAGAGTAGAAATTGTATTCCTTCCTTGGTCCACTTCTCAGATGGACAAGCTGAGGCTCAGAGAGCTGCCATGGCTTGGTTGAGGACCACTCCTGGAGGTCATGATTTAGAGAAAGGGTTAAGACACAGACTGCAGTTGGGTTTAGCTCCTGACTAGGGCAGTGTAGGGACAGAGTCCCAGAGAGCAGTTTCCAGGCTCTCGACCTTACGTGGAAAGGTGCTGGCTCAGGTAGTGGATGGCCATCAGCTGTGATCAGATGGCCATCAGCTGTGACCAGTTGGCCATTAGCCAACTATTGTTTTGTATATAACTGCCGTGGTTATGCTAGCAAGCATGGATTGCGGTTAGCAAGTGCAGTTAGCAAGTGTGGTTAGCAAGCAGATTGTGGATTGCAGATTTTGTTGATCCTACTTCCTGTGTCTCGCCTGGCCGCCGTAGAGAATACAGTGGTATGACTCCCCTATCTATGGCTCCAGTTATTGTTCCTATTTGGCCTCACCGTATCCTGCGTTCTTGTGCGGGGAGCGGGAGCTGAGTCCCTGCATTACAGGCAGTGAACTTAGGCAGGTCCCTTTCATCTCAGTTTCTTTGTACAATGGAGACAGAAAGCTGAACTACTTGTTGCTAAGGCCCAGCATTCTCAGCTGAGAGCGTGCCCTTCCCTACCCGGCCACAGGGCCCCAAGCGCTTGGGCCTAGAGGACTACAAGCCCCAGCATGCCTTAGGGGCGGGGCCTAGTGACCGACAGGTGGTTCTGCGAATTGGAGCCCGCCAAGGCGCTCGCGGCGGCGCCTGCGCAGCTGCAAGCAGGCGGGTGGGCTGGTGGCGGTGGACGCGTTGGAGCCGCGGGCCGTCAGGTAAGGGGCGGGAAGGAGGGTCGGGGACGAGGGATCGCGGCAGGAGTCGCGGGCCATGGCCGAGTGGCGGGCGGGGGGCTGAGCCAGCGTGCAACTGCCAGCTCACGCCCTAATGGCAGGGTTTGGGGACAGGATCCAAGGGACGGGGTGGGGGTGGGGCTGTGAGGGGCATGCTCGGGAGGGATTCGATGGGACTGAGGAGCTTGGAGGACTTGCAGCTCGGGGAGGGGAGCTAGGGGCTCTGAGAAGCTCGGCGGTGCAGCATCTCAGGAGGTATGAGGTCATGTGGGGGCCCTGAGGAGAGACGGGGTGCAGCATCTGGAAGATAGGAGGGGATATGAAGGCCCTTAAGGGATCGGGGTGCAGCATTTCAGAAATGTGAAGGAATCTGGGGGCCCTGATGAGATTTGGGATGCATAATCTAAGATTTGAGGGACTCACGGGGCGCTAGGCATTTGGGGCTGCGATATCAGAGGGAGCAGGGTCTGGGGTATCCTGATTGCTAAGGAGGAGGCGTTTTGCAGACGGGATCTGGGGGAAATTGAGAGGGTGAGTTCCTGGACTCAGTGGGAGGCAGTATTTTGTTAGCAAAAAGGGACCTGGCTAAGGTTGGATGGCGACACATGCTGTGGGGGTGGGCAAAGGAGGAAGGCTCAAGGTTGGAGGGATGCACGGTGCCCGGGGGAAGGCAGGAGCGGGGGGCTCACATTGAGGGAGGGCAGGGGTCTGAGGTGTTAAACTGGGAAGCAGGGTTGAAGGCCGCAGAGATTTGGAAACAGGTTAGAGGATGTATGTCAGAGGGATTCACCGGAGTGAAGACTCGGTGAGGGTTTTAATAGAGAGCCCGAAAGGTTTGGATTCTGTTGTGTAAGAGGGTTGGGAACTGGATTTGGGGTGGTTTGAATGGCGGGGTGGGGATGTCATAACGGGGCCATAGAATTAAATCCCCCGGATAGATGTGTAGTAGGTTGGCGTCATAGGTGGCTAAAGGAATTTTCCTGAAGTCTCTGCACAGGAAGCAAAGAGAGTTCCGGGGACCCAAGGACCTAGAAGTAATGTATGAAACTGTGCGTGTGTGAAGTTCAGCAGAGCTCGGGTTCAGCAACAAAGTCATAAATCTTCAGCGGTCAGGACTCCTGAAGGGAGCCTGCCTTTGTGAGAGGCTGAATCTCCCTCCCGTGTTAATCAAAGATTCCGTATCACGAGGCAGCCATGGTACCTGCCGCTAGCCTGACTGTGAACCGAGGCCTGCTGAAAGTGGCCGGATTGAGGGGACGAGAGAGGGGCCCAAGGGGACATGGAGCAGGAAACTATTCAAGGTCATCTATCTAAGCTCCCGTTTGCCCGTCTCTCCAAGCTGGGATAGTAAATGATACGTAAGACCTCCAGGGAACGCGTGGAGCATGATCTCAGGCCTTATTTCCCGCGTCAGTGAAACATGTGGATTGCACTCGTGCTATATAAGGCCCATTGCAGCTCAAAGAGGCAGTAAGCCCTGTGAATGACGTGTTTGGGCTGGGACAGACACAAGAAAAGGGGAACTCACGTGTACTGAGCATCTCTTCCTGTACCCAGTTCTGAAGCGATGGTTCCTAACTGGGGGCGATTTTGTCTGGAGACATTTTTGGTTGTCGCAGTTGGGGTGTGGGGTACGACTCGCCTCAGTGGGTAGACACCAGGGATGCAGTTAAACATCCTTCAGCGCACCGGACAGCCCTCACAATAAAGAATTGTCTGCTCCAAAATGTGAACAGTGCCCAAGATGAGGAACCCTGCTCTCACGGCAGCTATCCTGGATTCAAACCCTGGCTCTGTCTCTTCCTGCCTGTGTGATCTTGAATGAGTTCCTTAACCTCCAAGGAGGCTCTTCATCTGTAAAATGGGGTTAATAACAGGACTACCTTAGAGGATTATTGTGAAGATTCAGTGAAGTAAATCAAGAGTGCCTAGCAGGTGCTCCCAATTTAGTATTTTTAAAAGTTTGATATCTGCTTTCTTAGTTTTCATAATAGCCCTACGAAGCAGGCTCCGTTTTTACACGTAAGGAAACTAAGGCGTAGGAAGTGACTTGCCTAAGGTTCCATAGCTAAGAATGGCAGAGCAGGCTCATAGTCTGATCTCTGTAACCCTGTGTGTATTCCCTCTTCCCTTGCTTCCTCCTTGCCAGACCTGTGTCGTCTTCTTATCTCAGCTGATTCCCCTCTCGTGAAAGGATTGCCTAGTGAGTATTGCTGAATATCGAACTGAACTTGAAAGGGGTTACATCTGTCTGATTATATAGGGAGGAGCCCCGGACTTTGTTCTTGATTTGCTCTTAGAACAGGACCAGTGGTTAGATAAGGGAAGGAGCTTTAGGTTGGCCGACAGGATGAGGTATAAGAGACTAGAAGGTGTGGTACGGAGGCCATTGGCTTGAAACACGACCTCATAGCAGGGACTGAGGCTGAAGACATTCGTAACTTGTTCTGAATGATCTCCCTCGGGCTTCTTTCCCCTGGGACAGAGTAACAGTCTTTGCTCTCTCAGCTCCAGGACTAGCTATGGCATTGCTGAAGCCAGTTCAGAAACCTCATAGGACGACGAGAAGGCAAGAGACTTAGCTGGAATAGTCACACACACCCTTAAGGACAATATGTAGTAGAAATTGAGTCAGCCTGAGAATCACAGGCTTACAGTCCAACATCCTTCCTCTGCTGCTAATTTGCGCAGTGAGCTTGGACGAGTGCTGGCCCTTCTGAGCCTCAATCTACTCGAAATACAGAGAGCTGCCACCTATTGCATACTTACCATGTGCGTTATCTCTGTTAGTCCTGACAGTGATCCAGTCCACAATCGAGGTGTCAGTCCCATTTTACAGATGAGAAAACCATGAAGTTAGAGGGTACACCAAGGCGAAGTGGCAAAGCAGGGATACAGCCGCGATTCTGTCTGACTCCCAAGTGACACTATACTAGTCTTGTTAGAAAGCCTTTTCCAATGCTACAGAACCCATACTCATGTCTGGAGAGTGGCTGGTAGTCCAAAGTTGACAAGGCCCTTGGAGGGGATCCCTGGCCATGCACACCAATGTGCTGCCTCTGTGACACTCTCTCCGTGAGGGGCTACTGGGAAAACAATCGGATTTAAAACTCCTTCCTAGGGGCCTTTTCCAGCCCCTCAGCCAGACCGCCCGGAGCCTAATCAGCTGCGGAGCTGTGACATCCTTTCAGTCCATGTGGCTTCATGGCTGGGAGTGGACACACCTGGGTTTGAACCCCAGTTCTACCACTTCCCAGCTTTGAAACCTTGGCCAGGTTGCTTTTCTCTGAGCCTTGATTTCCTTATTTATAAAGAAGAATAACACACATGTCACATAGTTCTGAGAATAAGAGATCATGTATAAAAGGTGCCTGGCATTCAATAAATGGTAGTTTTCTGAGAGGTACGAGAGGAAGGGGGTGCTGGGAGGGAACTGGGTGTTGGTTTGGCAATTTTTAGTGACCCTGAGCAGTTAGGCTCCCCCAGACTCCCATCCGCTCTTGTACCTTTCCCAGGATCGGCTTCCTGATCCTTTAATCAGTATTTCGTGATTAAATGAACGTGTGCTATATATGCAGAGAAAGGAACTGAAAGAGATGAGTTGGAAGTCCCCTGAGAAAAGATGTTTTTCCCTTGTCCTGTGTTTCTTGTCACATTGGCAGGATTGCTATTACCCAGATATTTGTGGAAGATGCAAGGGACCCTTCCTAGGTCCTTCGGTTTTAGAGGAAAGACGGAACAGACACGCGTTTTCCCAGCAAACTCCATTATTGATTTAACCTGTCCTTGACATAGTCCAGCTAAAGTTTCCTTTCCCACAAGCATTTCCTCCGGGGTTGTTTCACGTGTCCCCGACTGTACAGCTTTGGGGTCAATCCTGTTTCCCTGTAAACCCCCATTTGACGAGTCTCTTCTAGCTGTTGGCAGGTGCCTTAAAAGCACCCCGAGTAAACTTCAGAATCCTTTCCTACACAGGGGACTGGGTGTCAGGTGGGGGCCTCACCGACTTTCTTAACTTCAGTCCTGCTAGCCCCTCCCCCCCCCACCCCCCCCAGGGATCACTGGAGCCTGGAGAGGGGAATGCACTCAATCAGCATTCCATTCCAAAGCAGGAGGAAGAAATGCAGTTTACAAAGCTATCCTGAAAGGAAATGTGAGAAACCTTGCAGAAGTGTCAAACCAGGGCAGTGTGTCACTAGTAGGACAGACCTTTGTGTCTTGTGAAAAGGAAATGTGGTACTACTGCTTTACATGTGTTCTAGTTTTTAGGTGAAGAGCTCTGTTCATGTCTGTTTTTGTTCAAAGTTACAGCGCCAGGGTTTGACTCAGTAGGTGCTCAGTAAATATTTGTTTAATTGCCTGAAGTTCTCCAGTTTTGCTCACGGACGAAGCGCGTGTGTAGGGTATAGAGGCATCTAACGAAGCGCGTGTGTAGGGTATAGAGGCATCTAGAGAACTGCCCCGTGGTGGGGATTCAAGCATTGGATGGAGATTTGAAGCCTTAGGTCATCCCCAATCCTGTGATTCTGAGATCAGGTGAGAGAATGTTCAGGAAAGGCTCAGAATTTTTATTTCTGAAACGTGTGTCTGTATCTGATAGCTTGGGTAGGGTCTGCCCATTGACAAGTGCCTGCTCATTTCTTCTCATTGGCTAGGCCGTGGCCACCACCACTGCTGCCCCAGCCACTGAGAACTATTACTTACTGCACAGTTAAGTGTATATACCTTGCTTGGCTCTGTACTAAGGGCTTTATACACATAATGTCGTTTAATTTTTACAATAACCTTGTGAGGAAGACACTATTTTAAAGCCTTTTTGCTTAAATAAACAGAACTAGAGAGGTTCGAGGACTTGCCCAAGTCCCCACGGTAAATGGTAGGGATCTAAAAAGCGTGATTCCAGAGCCCACTGTCTTAATCTACGTGACACCGCCCACGCCCTGTTCTTGCCTGCTAGTCCTAGTTCTGCCACACGATTAGGGAGGTCTGGGTGTCTCTCTCCCGTCCTGCGTTTACTCATGTACGTTACTGTTGGAGATCACTACTAATTGCAGCATTCCATATTTAGTCCCTGCAAGGAGCTGAAGCAGCTTATTTTCGGAGCAAGAGAAGTGGTGAATCCATGCGCCCGTCAGTTTCTAGCATGGCTTTCTCGTGTTCTCACTCAGATTCCTTCAAAGCTGACCAGTCCTTGCATTGATCTTTATATGCCACGAAAAGAAAGATGTTTCACCCTTTCAAAATGCAGTTTGGAAACGGAATGCTTGATACCGGTACTGGTGATTGTTGGCCCTGTTCCTGATTGCTGGTTATCCTAATTTTAGTAACAGTCTTTCATTGCATACCTACCAGTTTCCAGGGTAAGCATTTTATAAGCTTGACATGCCTAGTTGTCACAGTACCTTTTTATAAAGTAAAAAAAAAAACAACACACGTATAGTTAAATAACTTGCCTACTGTCCCACAACTTATACATAATAATGCAGATTTGACGCTAGTTCTGTTGGACTTCAAGGTTCATGGTTGTTTTGTTTTGTTTTGTTTTTTTCTGCTACTCTGGTTATTTTTGTCATGGACTAGGGAAAGCCTGGTGGTGCCAGAAGTAACTAGATTAAGCTAGAGTATGACTATAAAATTTTCCCGAGTCTTAGGGCAGCTGAAACAAACACAGCTCAAGGGGTAGCTTCTCATCTGGAGCTGAAAAGCTGGGCTGGTATCCGGAAGGGACGTGCACCATGAGATCAAAGGAGTGGGGGGTAAACTGATGTGAGGTAAGGTGAGGCGTCAGGAGTTCATAACACGGAATGAACAGGAAACATGTGCAGAGTATCATGAGGGCAACCGAGATTATAAACAGCATGTTGGAGGTTCATTCTGACTGGTTTTCGATTTTATGGCGGGCAGAAAATGGGCAGCTAACTAACTTAACGACTTGGGATGGTAAGACAATTCCTTTCACCCCTCTGGTCTTCAGGGAAACTGAGTTCGAATTGCCTTTCCATCTGAATCATTCTCAGTATTAACAGTGACGACCAGATGCGCCCTTCTGGGGGAGAGGGACTGGACCCGTCTGTCACGTAGCTCTGCATCAGGCTAGGATCCTGTATTCCCAGGTCAGAGAAATGGGAGACAGGGTCCAGGCTTTATCCAGGTCTGAGGCTATCTCCATGCCTGATGCTTTAGTGATGGGAGCTCCTGTCTGCGTAGCAAAGCCCGGCAGCTTTGAGGCAGGGATCCTCGACATTGTGTCCTGCCTCAGAGAGCCCAGTGAAGCTAAAGACAGCTGAAATAACTTGGGGCTGTGGCTGTGGGCGTAGGAAGTTCATTTTTAAAGGGGACAGTTTAGACAGGGAGGCAAGGAGCTTTTTAAGGGAGAAAGTGGTATGATATTGCAGAAAGCTGGGGAAAAATTTTGTTGGTATTTTTACAAGTTGGCAGACTTGTGTAATGAGCTGATCTGCAGTAGCAGTTCTGGGAAGAACAGATGTCCCTACGCTTTGTAAGGTGACGTGCTCTGGATCCAAACACCAAATATCACCCTCAGCCTGTTGGGATGGTGGGAGGACTGAAGCTATGTTATTGGTTTAGAACTGAGAATGTTTGCGTGGATCCTGAGTTCGGCTGCTGTCAGTTTTTCTATACTATTGCCCCCAGACCCCTGGCATTTAAGGATTCAGTATTCACAGTTTCAGACATTTACATGAGATCTCATAGGTTCATGATGTGTGGTCATGTCTTACTTTGCTGAGGCATGGATTTGAGTCAGAACCAGTAGCTGTGTGGGCGCGGGTCACTCAGCTAATAAATCAATGTAACTCATAACAGCTAAATCTCGTAACATGCATCTTATCGTTCCTTCTTCCACGTGGAGGAAATTATAGCTATAAGGCTGCATTTCTCAGAGGACAGTTTGGAGAGCATTTGTTAATAAGTGTTACATGACAGTTAAAAAAAAATAGCTTGAAGTAATGTTGGGTTAAGCAAAGTTAAAGATACACGTTTTGCAGGGTTGCACCATGTTTGAGCGGTGTGACCTGGAACTTGTTCTTCTGAGCCTTAGTTTCCTCATCTGTAAAATAGGATAATAGAAGTAGTGCCAACTTCAAAGGGTCATTAGGAGGATTAAGTGAGATTATAGGAAGCATTGAGCATGGTACCCAGCACGTCGTTGTAGGTACTAGATGTATACTATTTCCTGTCCAGTGAAAGGGATAGATTTCAGGGAGGCAGGACTGGTGTTAGATAAATTGTGCATGTCTGCTGCAGAATTTGTCAGATTGCCATCCGAAGCTAAATATGGGGGAAATTTGTGATAAGTATCTCTGCATTGACTCCCCTTCTTCTCTGCCGGGGAAAAAGAGTTGATGACATTTGCAAAGCTTCCCTCAGATGGCTGCACTGCCTTTCAAACCAAGCTCAGTTAACCTCCTCCTTGGTGGTTGACCATCTGCGTATCACGAGACTGCACAGAGGCAGCTGTAGGGTTTGCATTCGAGGAGAGCTGAGTTTATCCACGTGCCTCACCTTGCTAAATCGATTCATTCTAATTTGGGGAGTAGACTGACAATGACATAAGGCTGCAGAGCGCTGCAGTCTCTGTGGTTCTGCTTCACGAGCATGTTGCGCATTGAGGAGGGTGGGAGCCTTCAGGGTATGTACTGCGGGAGCAGGGGCTGCTCCAGGCCTAAAATACAGTGTCCTGATAAAGCACTCCCATTTGTAAAATCATCTGGCCTTGAGTCTTTGGCTCTCTTAGCTCTCCCACCCTAATCCACTCAGTGTATAATTCTGAGTGATTATACTTCTGGAAGTGTATTGCTCAGATCATCTTCTTCCCGTTCCCACCCCCTGTTCCCTGTTCAGGCTCCCCGGTACGGGCACCAAGCACTTCCGCAGTGGCTTCCAAACTAGTTTCTCTGCGCTTTCCCCCACTCCATTCAAGCGGTGCTCACATCAGCTCCCTGCTCCAAATCATGCATTGCCTCACTATGTCCCGCGGTTCAAAGGTCTCATTCACCATGCCCCGATTTCCAAACCAGTTAGTATAACCCCCTCACCCCCCCGCAGTGTCCCCCACGCTTTTACCTAAGGATGAGAGGAAAGAAAACACGTTTCTTTAAGACCTTTTGGGTGCTGATCCAAACCTTAGTGTTTAATACAGCACACATATCTCATCTAAGGCTACATGGTCCTGAGAAGGCAGTGTTCTCCTCATTGTACAGATGAGGAAACAAACCCAGAGAGGCCACGTGTGCTCTGTGCTCTTTCTGATGCACTGAAGTCCTGTCCTTGCCTGTCCTTTCTGTGCTCTGTTAAGGCTGTGCTCTTTGCCTAGACACCTTGTCCACCATCTCCACCCACCTGTTCATCCTTCCAGGTCCCTGTAAAATGCCATCGCCCCTCAGGAAAATCCGTTTTCCCTGCACATTAGAGTGAATCCCTCTTAGCCTCCATCAGACTTCGTTTATATGTCACTTATGATACTACTTTCTGCCTTGATTATTATTTGCCTACACGCCTTGTCTGCTGTCCTAAAGTTTTGGCATCTGAAGGGCAGCATTTGTATCCTGAAAACCTGAGTGTCTAGTGCAGTACATGGTACCTAGTCTTAGATGAGTGGATACGTGGGTAGTTAGGAGGCCAGATGGATGGAAAATGCGTATATTTTTCTGATCTAATGTTTTGCTAATCATCATAATTTTCTATTTGGATGATTCCTCGACATGACAAAATAAACTACAGACGCGATAAAAAAAGCCTCCAAGCTTTTGCTCACACAGTTTTCTTTGCTTAAAATACCTTTATCCTTCATTGCCTTGTTTCTTTCAAGACATATCTCAGGAGTGTCACTACTCCTGGGAAGCCTTCCCCACTTCCTCTAGATAGAATCCCTTACTCCATCCTCTGCATTCCTGCAGAATTCTGTGTGTAATTTTTTCCTGTACGTAATTTTTTCCATGCTTTTCTCCTAATACAAATCATGAGTTGTACACTTCACAAAATATAAAAATAATCACTAACGTTGATCAAGCATACTACCTGTCACGTGCTATACTAAGCGCATCGTACTCACCATGTTATTTAACCCCTCTAAAAACCATCAAAAGGAGACACCAGTATTGTTTCAATTTTATAGATGGGTGATGGGGAAATGAGCTTTGGGAAGTTTAGGTGACTTCCTTCAAGTCACACGACTAAGTAAGTATGAAGACACTCCAGAACCTGAATTTTTATCCACTATGGGATGCCTCGTCGATTTTGGTTCCCTCACACAAAGTAGACTTCACTAAATATCTGTTCGGGAAGTGAATGACTGGATGAGGGATGGTAGCTATTGTCTAACTGCTTCTTGAGTGAAGTAATTCACATAGGCGATGGAATAACGGCTCCCGCTTCTCTTTAGCAGAGTCTCCCCTTCTGGAGCATGCCCCCCGAGCTGTTCCGTTCCGGGCTGTGCTAGCAGGACCCTTCCCAGGAAGAGCAATGGCAGCGGCGGCGGCGGCGGCGGCTTCGCACCTGAACCTGGACGCCCTCCGCGAGGTGCTGGAATGCCCCATCTGCATGGAGTCCTTCACCGAGGAGCAGCTGCGGCCCAAGCTCCTGCACTGCGGCCACACCATCTGCCGCCAGTGCCTGGAGAAGCTCCTGGCCAGTAGCATCAACGGCGTCCGCTGTCCCTTCTGCAGCAAGATCACGCGCATCACCAGCCTGTCACAGCTGACAGACAACCTGACGGTGCTGAAGATCATCGACACGGCGGGGCTCAGCGAGGCGGTGGGGCTGCTGATGTGCCGGGCGTGCGGGCGGCGCCTGCCGCGGCGCTTCTGCCGCACCTGCGGCCTGGTGCTGTGCGAGCCGTGCCGCGAGGCCGACCACCAGCCCCCCGGCCACTGCACGCTGCCCGTGAAGGAGGCGGCCGACGAGCGGCGCCGGGACTTTGGCGAGAAGTTGGCCCACCTGCGGGAGCTCATGGGGGAGCTGCAGCGGCGGAAGGTCGCCTTGGAGGGCGTCTCCAAGGACCTGCAGGCCAGGTACAAGGCGGTGCTGCAGGAGTACGGGCACGAGGAGCGCAGGGTCCAGGAGGAGCTGGCTCGCTCTCGGAAGTTCTTCACAGGCTCCTTGGCCGAGGTGGAGAAATGCAACAGTCAGGTGGTGGAGGAGCAGAGTTACCTGCTAAACATCGCGGAGGTGCAGGCCGTGTCTCGCTGCGACTACTTCCTGGCCAAGATGAAGCAGGCGGACGTCGCCCTCCTGGAGGAGACGGCCGACGAGGAGGAGCCGGAGCTCACGGCCAGCCTGCCCCGGGAGCTCACCCTGCAGGACGTGGAGCTCCTGAAGGTGGGCCACGTCGGGCCCCTGCAGATTGGGCAGGCTGTGAAGAAGCCTCGCACGGTCAACATGGAAGACTCCTGGGCGATGGAGGCCGCGGCCTCTGCTGCCTCCAGCTCTGTTACATTTAGAGAGATGGACATGAGCCCCGAGGAAGTGGCTGCCAGCCCCAGGTCCTCACCTGCTAAGCAGCGGGGTTCCGAGACGGCCGCCAACGTCCAGCAGTGTCTCTTTCTCAAGAAGATGGGGGCCAAAGGCAGCACCCCAGGCATGTTCAACCTCCCCGTCAGCCTCTATGTGACCAGTCAGGGGGAGGTGCTGGTGGCCGACCGCGGCAACTACCGGATCCAGGTCTTCACCCGCAAAGGCTTTTTGAAAGAGATTCGCCGCAGCCCTAGCGGCATCGATAGCTTCGTGCTGAGCTTCCTGGGGGCTGACCTGCCCAATCTCACTCCTCTCTCGGTGGCCATGAACTGCCATGGGCTGATTGGCGTGACTGACAGCTATGACAACTCCCTCAAAGTGTACACCTTGGATGGCCACTGTGTGGCATGTCACAGGAGCCAGCTGAGCAAACCCTGGGGCATCACAGCCCTGCCGTCTGGCCAGTTCGTGGTAACCGATGTGGAAGGGGGAAAGCTCTGGTGCTTTACCGTTGACCGAGGAGAAGGGGTGGTCAAATACACCTGCCTGTGCAGTGCTGTGCGCCCCAAGTTTGTCACCTGTGATGCCGAGGGCACCGTCTACTTCACCCAGGGCTTGGGCCTTAATTTGGAGAATCGGCAGAATGAGCACCACCTAGAGGGCGGCTTCTCCATCGGCTCCGTGGGCCCTGATGGGCAGCTCGGTCGCCAGATTAGCCACTTCTTCTCGGAGAACGAGGATTTCCGCTGCATTGCTGGCATGTGTGTGGATGCCCGTGGTGACCTCATCGTGGCGGATAGTAGCCGCAAGGAAATTCTCCACTTTCCCAAGGGTGGGGGCTACAGCGTCCTTATCCGAGAGGGGCTCACGTGTCCAGTGGGCATCGCCCTCACTCCTAAGGGGCAGCTGCTGGTCTTGGACTGTTGGGATCACTGCATCAAGATTTACAGCTACCACCTGAGAAGATACTCCACCCCTTAGGGCCTGGGAAATAGCGGTTTCTTCTGTTCCCCGGCCAACTTCCCTTCCCTGATCCCTTGGTTGTCGGTGGTACTGTAGAGTAGACCTGGCCTGTGTCCTCATTCCAGCTGGCTAGTCCTAGAAGTTTAGAAGCTCTTTTAGTTTTTTATTTGCATTATCTCCCCCACCCCACCCCAAATTTAGAGCTGTCACAGATGAATTGCCCCAAACAGGACCCATGGTGGAGTAGCTGAAGCCTGACTAGAACTTAAGGCACTTCCAAGGCTTCAGGAGAGAACCTTTGCCCCGAATTTGGAATTTGCCCTCGTGGTGAACCCTCGCTGGTGTTCCTCTCTTTTGGCTTTGATGACCCTGCTCCATTATTTCCTTCCTATTGTAACGTGTTTCATCTGTGACACTTTCTCTTCAACTCTGCTGCATTCGGTGTACATGCTTCAGTGGGGTCTGCTCCATCTTTCAGTGACATTGTAGACATCATATCCTTGTGGCCTGATGTCACATCTGATCACCTTTACCAGTGTGGAAGCTCATTCATTTAATGCCACCAAGGGAGTTACATAGTCCCTTTGGGAAGGAGTCCCTCTCGGCTCTGGGGGTTTTGTGCCATCTTGGATTGGTCTCTAATCGCGGGTGTGGCAGAGAATGCATTGACCCCAGTTGGTTGGTATTGAAGACTGCAGTCTGGAAATTGCTTGCCTTCTGAAGGAGCATATGGATCGGAATTATGCCAAAGCATAGGAAGATGGGAAAAAAGAAACATAAATGCTAACACAGTCAGCGAACAGTCTTGGATAGTCTCTAGAGCTCATCATTTTTCATACTACCTCTCTCCACTGACCTGTGCGGAGTGTGGTCTGTGGAATTACACAACACAGGCCAGGGCCAGCAAAGTGGGGAGGTGGACACATCTCATTTCATTAGTGAAACAAAACTATCAGGTCCTGATTCTGTATTTTCCTCAAGTGAGTGTGTAGTATTTGGTTTTGGGGTTAATTTCCATTCCTGTATTAAATGATGCATAACTGTTTCTTCGTCACTGGCGTTCATCTTTTCATTAAATGCGGGATTTGGGAGGTGAGGAGAGGGTAAGTGACACCACACTGTTTTGCTTCCATGTCCGACAGGGCATTCTTGGAGAGCATTAAGGATCCGCCCAGGTGAAAATTCAGCCAAAAGCACGATCATGTGACAATGATGCAAATCTTATTCCCACATATTCGTAAACGTGTAGAGAACCAACCCCCAAGCTCTAGAGTCACCAGCACCCAGTTCTAAACTGAGTCTTCCACTGTCTCTCTTTTGTCTTTACGATTATCGTTCAGAAAAAGGAAGAAGCCTTGTGTTTTTACGACCAGAAGTGGGTGAGGGACTTTGTGACAACAGTCTTCAAGCTTTGGTGTTTACTAAGCAACATATCTTGCTCTTTAGGTATAGGGCTGACGGCAAGCCAGAGGCAAGTTACCTGCTTTCACGGCAACAAAATCTGCTAAGCTGAGCTAACTCAAAATTGTTATTTTTGCTTTTTTGGTTTTTGGGGGTTTTTTGGTGGTGGTAGCAGACACACTTTTTTTTTGACTTCTGTTGTAATAGTTGCCAAAGGATAGGAAAAGAGATAATTAACGTGATATTGAACTAGTTTGTCTTGTGCTTCCCACCTGGAAAAAGCCCCATGTTCTGATTATGAAATTGCATCCGATTTTTAAAGATTGTGTACTTGAGAGGAAATTTATCCAATTAAAAGTGCATCACAGATGACTCTGTTAGTTATTACAGCCACTGTATCTGTGTTAGCAGCTGGCAGCAGGAGATCTGTCTTTGCTGTCAGTGGGGGACTTCCTGAAGCAATAACAGTGGCTGAGGTCTTTGGCACATGGTTTTCAGCAGGGGAATGAATATTAGGGGCTGGCTTGATAGAAACGAGGCCTAGGATCCTCTAGCTGCTGATGCTTTTGGAAGGAAATGCTATCACTGTTGACATTCAGCATTTAGGTCTGCCGCCTCCCTGACGTCCACTCATGCCTCGGCCCTCAAGTATGGCAGGCACCTGCCGGCTCAACATGGGAATAATGTTTGGTCTGAATGTTTCTGTTTCTTTGATGTGACTCTTAGGCTGCCTTTAGTACAGTCACTTTCAGTTATCTACCATGTTGTCGAAATTGCAGAGTATAAACCCGAGAAACTAATTTGCTCAGTTGCAGCATTTCTTTGAAGTAGCAGTACCTTTATTCAAAGAAAGTCTCACGTGCGAGTCTACATGGAAAACAGCAAAGGGCAACTGCTCTGCTTGAAGCAGTTTGTGGGCCTGTTGAACAGGCATTCGCAACCCTCACTAACCTACGCAACCCTGCAAAACGCTTGCGAACCTACAGAACACTTGCTGGAAACCACTGAACTGTGGCACTGCTAATCTTCCGGTTCCATCACATTAGCCATGTGACCATGGGCAAGTGTTTAACCCTTCCTCTTCTGGGAAATGATGAAAGTGACCCCTACCCCCAGGAAGGGTGTAAGATGTGCGATCACAGATGTGAAAATACCCAGTGTGGTTCTTGGCATAATCAATAAGCAATAGCTAGACTGTCTTCTTTATTGAGTTGTTCAAAAGAGTGGCATGAGGCTGCCCAAGCACTCCAAACAATACCTTCCCTCTTTCTCATTTTACAGATTTCTAGTTGGCAACCAAAACCTTTCTCAGGCATTTCCTCCCCCTAAGCCACAAGTCTCCAAATAAATCTGACCACCTGTTCCTTTTTACCATCTCACTACCTATTTCATGTTTCTATTACTGTATAAGGAACTATATTGCAAATTATTGGTCCACATGTCTGAGCTTTATTGAGGGCTAACTTGAATACCTAGCTTCCAGCACATACTATGGTGCCGAATACAGAGGACATCAGTGTTTCATTGACTATTTGTCTACTTAACTTCATGGTGATGATGGGCTGTAACCTGAGTCTTCCTAACACACCACCCTTCCATTGATTGGATAAAGAGATATGCTCAGGCAAGCCCTTTTATAAGGTATATAAAAACAAAACTAAAGGCAAACAAATGACTTACAGGTTGGTTAAGCCCCTGCTTTCCTTTATCATTCTAAGTAGTTACAGAGAACTTAAAGTTTTGGAGCAATGATTTAGTCAGTATTTATTGAGTACCTACTGTGAGCCAGGCAGGCACTGTGCCAGGTCTTCAGAAAATAATAATTTAATGATAAATGGTATGAATGTGTCTGTCGACTTGCACAGTGTTTCCTGTCTGAAGTATTTGAAATCTTGTGTCCCGTTGCCCCTGGACTTCCTCAAAGGCCTGCGTGACCGTGAGGGTTGGCACCAATGTCCACTCCAGCCGGACAGTCCACAGAGGGCACTCCCTGCCTCCAGTCGGTAGGACACCCTTGGCTCCCGTCTTACAGTGTTCCTGTGGGTAAGGCGAGCAATGCTTACGTACTTGCACTTGGAATCTAGTCCTCAGGAACGGCCTCCTCAAAGTGAAGTGTTACCCAGCTTGGAGGAGGGCAATGGAAGGCAGAGCCGCGTATGACACTCGGGGCTCTATTTTGCCCCTGAGTAGGCAGCTGATTGGTACTCAGGACATGCGGCCCCTCCAGGGATCTCCAGACACAGGAAACAGGAGATGCCTGGCTGAGTTTCACAAGCAGGGCAGGGGTGAGGTACGAGGCTGTTTGGTAACATATACACTTAGACTCCACGCCTACAGCTTGAACTCGCGAATATCATTAATACCCCTAGTACTCTGGCTGACCGGAGTTGGCAAGGCAACTCCGGGACCGACCACGTACTGTGGTGGGGAAGTCACTGGACTAGCTGTGGGTCTGCATCGCAGCTCTGCCTCTTCACTAGCGATGTGGCCTCAGGGGACCCCCGTTCTTCTGGGTCAGTTTCCTTATCCATAAAGTAAGGAGGTTGGGCTGGAGCATCACTAGCATCCCGTCCGGCTCCATGATCTTAGTGCGTTTTTTTAATCATCTAGACTTGTGGTTGAGGCTTCACCCACGTTTTTGCATGACTGCTATAATTTTGTGTTTCCATCAGAGTAGTAGGAAGGACCTGCACTTGGTAATGAGCCCAGGCTTGGTCCAGGTGCTTCCTCTCCCCCAACTAATGTGTCCTCGGATCACTTTAACTAGCTGCTGTCACTCTGTCGAGCTACAGTTTCCTCACCTGGTACAATGAAATGGCAGTTTATGTTTTCAAGGGCTGGTATGAGAATTAAAAGATAATGGGGATAGTATATGTAAAAGAATCTAATTCAGAAAATGTGAGGTGCTCGGCAAATGTGATTTCCACTGGAGAACTGGTACACATTTTTCAAGTTAACACTGGAGGAGATTTCAGACGTGCAACAGCGCTGCTGAGCTTCTTAATTTAAAAGCCTATTGGAGGACAAGGGGGATTGCTGGAAGGGCAGAGGAAAACTCATCCACAAGGATATATCCCACTAGGCAGACTGCATATCAAACCTCAGGCTCGTTATTTGACTGAATTAATTAGGATGGCATCTTGACTGAGATGTTAATGAAGAGAAGATTTTATATATATGTGTGTGTGTGTATATATATATATACACACATATATATATATATATGGAAACACGCATGTTTAGCTATTACTGTCAGTGGCTACAATAAGAGGATTTTTTCCTTCAGGTCAACATTCATTAACTCAAACAATTACCAAAATTAAAATGGGCCATAAATGTCACTATTAGGTGGAGGTAATATACGGTAGTTAAAAATTTGCAACTCTTGGGGAAAAAACTTATAAATATGACAAAGAGTTCTCCTTCTGCACCAACAAACTATATACAGTAACAACCAAAAGAAAAAAAAAATGAATACAGGAAGAGGACACAAAAAACAATTAAAAAAAACTATTGACACAGAGGTCCACGGTTCGACCCACTTAGAAATCCAAAATTTTCTTAAGTCCTGAGTTCAGTCCTGGCTCCCCCACTTGTTAGTTCTATGACCAGTGAGTCATTTAGCCTCTCAGCCTCAGTTTCCTCATTAGTAATAAAATGATACTGCTTACTGCATTATTCTGAAGAAACGATGCCTGAGGAACACTTAGCAGACTTCCAGACATTTCACAAACTCAGTAGTGGTATTTTTATATTATAATAAACTAAATGTATCTCAAGGTTACCCACATTTCTGTGATAGGATTATATGTAACTGGCGAGGAAAAAGGAAAATTATTTAGAAACTCAACTGAAATCCTGACTGAAAACAAAGAGTTTGTAAGTCAAATGCACGTCTTTCCTGTACAGATAAAACCAGGAATTTCTTTTGGTGATTTACTCAGTTTACCTGGTTATAACTATAACACCATTGTATATCATCACAGAATATTAAGATCTGAGATTCTATTCATTTATTCATTCACTCATTAAACATGTATAAGATATCTCTTGTTTATTATTATTAGCAGTAATTATATGAGTAATGAATGCAAAGATGAATCAATCACGAATCTTGCAGTCAGGTAGCTTATGGTCTGGCTGGAGAGGTCAGGTATGTAAAAAAATAATACAAATATACTGAAGAATATAAGAAATGGTACAAGAGAGAAACGGAGTGCCAAGTGTTTGAGAAAAGATTACTTCTAGTTGACAAGATCTGGCTGCTGAAGGACCCTGCAAGTAGAGGGAGCATCAGAAACAAAGGTACAACATTACAGGGGAGAGTGAGAAGTTGGTACCAGCAGGAAGTTCAAATCAGACGAGTGAGGGGGCATTACAGAAATCCAAGGGTCTAAAGTGCTCCATTTGTCCATAGCCTTTCCTTTACTCGTGTAAGTGTTTCTCTTTTTCCTGCCCTAAGCCTATCACGTACTCCTATCAGTAACCATGAGGTTTCATTTTTATGGAGGTGGTGGGGTGTGAATCAGTCTCCTTGGAGACCCGAGGTGGGCAGAGGTGGAGGAAGAAGGTGAAGTTGGAAAACGCACCCTTCCCCATATTCTAATATATCCTCTTACTGGGAATCCCTGATGACATTTTCTCAGAAATAAATTTTCTGCCTTCTGAAAATCCTGGAATAATATCAAATTGCTTCCCCTAACCCAAATGAGTCTTGTAATCGCGATATAGCTTTGTAATAGTCTTACTCCCTTTTTGATGTTTGACGTGACGGTTTTCAAGACCCACCATTCCCCCCCTTCATTGTCTGCCCCACATCTGGACATGTTGATAAGAAAGCTTGAGTGCTTCCAACTTTGAGGCCAGTGGGAAGTTCAAACCACATACGCCCTAGCCCGTGCATGGAAAGAAACACCCCAGCCCCACCTCCAAGCCACCATAGAAAAGCTGGTCTCCTTGTCCTGCTCTCAAGCCACTTCTGGACTCCTTGGGAGCCCACACTGCTCTCCCCAGAAAGCCTTGTTACTTGAGTTATAAACCTTTACATACCCACTTGGTGTGTGGATAGCATCATGTCTCAACAGCTGAACCCAGTTTTGGGTGGGTCCCCCTCTTCTCTATGGGGTGCCCACAACAATGTGTATAACAAACAGGGCGTTTAGGCAACGACCACCGCTTCTGGGGGGGTCTTCTCTTGCCTGGGTTTGCTCACTGGCCCTGCTGCTGGCTAGCTTGTTTCTTGAGTCACTGCCTGTCTGCAAGCTTGTGCTTTGAGCTGTGCTGCATTTGCTACATTTGCTGAGCCTCCCAAGTGTCTGTTACAGATTGAACCGCACTAAATTGGAAGTTTGGATAACTGGCATTTAAGAACAGGAATAAAGCATCGCCCTGGGTCAGGCTCAGTCCAGATCTGTGTGTCTCAGATTGAATCGCGGGTCTAGACTCCAGCACAAGCTGTGACTAACACAAGGTTCAGGGGAATGACTTTTACCCTGTGACTATTGGTTGTGTGCTCTCAGGAAACCCTGATGTCTTGGGTAAAATGTGAGTTCACTGGTCGTTGCACGTGGGCAGGAAGAATGGTCACCAGGTGGAATGCTATGGTCCACCTTGTAAAAGCAGATGGCTGACTCCGATTCTACAAAATGCCTTTACTGCTGCTATGTCACTGTTGGCCACAGAAAGAACCTGATTTTGAGGGTTACAGGGGAAAACATCCATGGTTCCCCCGTGGCACATCTAAGGGGTTCATTCCAGCTGGACTTAAGTCTGTGGTCCTTAAAACCTATAAAGCTACCACTGCCATCAAGGAGACTCTAGTCCTGACGATATGGTTTTGCAGCTCTCTGGAGGGAGGAACTTAGAAATAGGAGCAGGGTAGAGACGACTCCTTCCCACCCAGCAAACAAAAAAACTGAAGCCGAGTTCCACAATTTGACCCTATTAGAAGTCCAAAATTTACTAAAATAATTTATACTACAACAAAAAAGACACAAGGTGGCCCATTGGATTTTGCACCTCTACAACCTGGGCTCTGAATGAACTCTTAACATCTACTGAAATGAACCAATTATCAAGCTTGTATGGCCTTAATCAACACTGAAACTCAAATCAGTTACACATGGGAATTCCCCTAGATTTATTCAAGGTACCCCCTCTTACATGAGGGGGGTTACTGAAGACATTTCAGGACACGTAAGGACGATAAATAGGTATTACGGCCCATCCTAATCATCAGAACGACTGCCTTGCCCACATTCCCCATAGCCATAGCGCCCATTACCCTAAAATACCCCATCCTGGGCACGGATGCTCGGACCCAATGAGTAATAAATTTGAATTACGTTTCTATCACTTGGAATTGGCTTGCCAAAATAGGACCGTATGGACCTTCCCCTCCCATTAGTTAAAAGAGTTAATACGGCCCGTTTGAATAGGACCTTCAAGGTGTGAAACCCATATAAAAGACCTATTTAGGAAAAACAGCGATTATCCAGTCTGCTTCATCATGTAATAGCCCAGTTTAGCCTGTGCTTAAACCTGGACAGAATGAATGAGACGTCGCAATGGATTACTGCAACCTTAATGCTGAGATCCCACCCATGAAGGCACCCACACCAAAGACTGAAATGACTAATTCCATCTAATCAACAACTGGTAAGTACTTTGCAGTCAGAGGTTTGGTGAATACGTTATGTTCATTCCCAATTCCAACGCCTCTCAGCCAATTTGCCTTCCTCTTCAAAGGCACACGATACTCTTTTACCCAGCTACCCAGGGGTACTTAAACAGCGATGCCTTCACACACCATCTTTACAGACGTGATCTTAACCGCATCCAACTTTCTCCAGGAGCACAGTAATGACAGCACATTTATTGCGTCCCTTCCAAAGAGATGCATTTGACACACTCATTGAAGACATACCGACATTCGCAAAAGGGCTCACAAAAAGGGATGGCCGTTGCCCCACATATAGTGCGAGGTCCTGCTTCCTTGGTTAGATTCCTAAAAAAGTATTTCGCTGAGGACCATTCCATCCCTGACTATCAAAAATCAGTATCTTCAATGTTAAAATAAGTCCAATGTTAGGCCTCTTGGGTTTTAGAGACTACGTATTTCTCATTTACAAATTTTAATTAAGCCCATTTATGCTGTTACAAATCAGCCCACCTTGCCGGGGATCCTGTGCCACAAAAGGCTGTAGGAGCTGCCCAAATTGCAATACCGAAAGCACTCCTGTTCATGCCCCCAGAGACTCCTTTACTGCAGAGACTTCAGCAAGGTCCTTCCAGGCCTCCCGGAGTCTCTGGCACATGCATGATAGCCAGAATTTGCCCATGGGCTCTGGTGCAAGAAACCGCCCTCCTCGGGTCCATGCTGTGTGCCATTAGAGAGCGATTTCTGGATGCATACTGGGCTGCCCCTGAGCCTGTGACCCTCCATAGCCAGCTGCCCATTATGCCTTGGATCGTGGAAGTGACACCCTGAAAACTCAGCACAGCCACTTGGCTCTTGCTGCAGAAAAGAGCCAAACCCGGGGCCTCTGGCATATCCCATCTGTAGGGAGGGCTGTTCCTTCCATCCTCAGTCCTTTGTCAAAGGCTACGGTGCTGGACAAGGTCACCCCCTTCGGGGGCTATCTGGGGAGTCCCTTGAGATCCACCAAGTGCACAGCATGGGGAGTTTATATATAATACTTCAGAGATGGCATCTCCACCGTCCTATACGATGGAGTTTGCTGGAAAGCTGCTGCTTTTCTGTCCTTTACTGGGGTGTTCCTGATAATGGGATGGGGCCCAAGGCAGCACAACTGGGCAAACTTCGTACAGTCCTCTTTGCACTGGATGCTTTGGATGGCAGTCGGTCCCATCTGCACCTTTCTACAGGCTCGGGGGCCAAAGCCAATCACCCTCTCATCCTGGATAATCAAAGACAGAACCGTTCCCGTTCCAAGTTTACTGCTTTGGGTTAAAGCACTCTGGGCATCTCGTGTCTCACAGATACCCAAAATATAAACCAAGATCACACATGTCCCTCCGCAGAATAAATCCACAGCAAGAGAAGGCTAATCCTTATCCCCGTCAGAGTTCAGACATCGCTGAGAGTGACCAAATTACTCATTTCACTTCTGAAAATGCACACCATTGGGCTCTTGCACAGGCATTTAGGGGAATTTTCAGCCCCTTGACCACCCTCAGGCCTCACAGAGTGACGTGATGGCTTCCTTAAACAAGTTCAAGTTCAATCCGACGAGACATAGCGCATTTCAGTTATTGAACATTCAGGGAGGAGTGTAATCAAGATTCTGACTCCATTTTGGATGTTTGACTGCGAACAGCTTTCAAACCCCTTTACTCCCCCTCCTTCAGCCTCACTTCTGGGCAAACTGATGAGAAAGCCGAGGTGCTCTCACCTTAGGTGCCAGAGAGAGGGGTTCAAACCATGCAAGCCCCAGCCAACACATGGGGACCCACCCACCCCACTAGCCATTACACAAAAGCCTAGCCAACCTCCTCCCATGCCACTTTTGGACCTGCTCGGGCACCATCTCTGCTCTCCTCTAAAAGCTTCCCTATGTGAGTGATAAATCTTTTCATATCCTCTTGGTGTGAGTATGGCAGTACCAGTGTCATCTGAACCACGTATAAGGTGGGAACCCATCCCACAACTTCAGAGTGACAACAAATGTTTAGAGTTAAACATCGAAAACAACTTCAGGAGATGATAAATGGACACTGCGTTAGCTTAATTTCTGAGCAACCTCGTGAATAAAATCATGTGTTTTTGTGAAATGCATATTTAAACCTAATATTTCATATTTAAACCTACTAATCAAGCTCTCCATCGCTTAGGCCCAAGGATATGAAACGTGTTTGACAGAGTTAATGATTCTGTAAAAGTGTTAGAAATAAAGTTAAATTAAAAATTGCCTGGCTCAAAGGGTAGAGGGAGCAGGCATGCATATTACCTCACCGGATCCAAGGCTCAGGAGCTGGATCTGGGAGAATAAAACGTGCACTGATTGAAACACTGGAAGAAATGATACCTACAAAGGGGCACACATATCCCAGACCCTGCACGGAAGACTAACTAATTGTTAGCGAAATGAAAGGCACAAACAATGAAGTCAAGATGCTCAAAGTACGTGTTACTCCCTTCTGCTCTGGTAACTGGCCAGGGATGCCTGTTTTTCTCCTCAGTGAAATGGAGGTATTAATTCCGACCTACTTAATATGTTCTAGGACTGGTCTTCAGTCCCACAGCATCTTACACTAGTAAAAGTAGGCCAAAGGTGAGCAGCAGGGGCAGCCTCTCTTACATAAAACAGCAGAGACAATACTGGGTGTGGCAGGAGACAAGGAGCTCCCTAAGGAAAGGCGGGGGACTTTATTTTTATGCTGGAAAATATCGTCTTCTCCTATGACTTCCACTGTCTAAGGAACCGGGTCCCAAACCTGCATTTTTCAGGTCTGACCTTTCTTTTGATCACAAGTGTCTATCAACCACCCACTTTCTTTTGCCAGTTGGGGTGCTAATGGGGGGGTCGCTGTGTTAGAGCTATCCCTTAGGAGCCTTCTACTCAGTGTATTCAAGGCTGAACTCAGCTCTCCACCACCTGTAGTTCTTCTTCTGTTCCACTCCAGGAGGCCAGCATCGACTCAGGCGCTGAAGCCAGAAAGCTTGGCCCCATTTCTAATCATTTCCCCACCTCCCACCTCTCACCTCCCACCATTCAATCAGAAAGTTCTCATCATGTTAGCAACTTAATACTTCCCACATCGACTTATTCCTCCTTTCTTCATCCTCATGACTACTAAATCCTAAGCTGCTATTATTTCTCGCCTGAAATGTTGCTAAAACTCCCTGACTGATCTTCCCACCCTTATTCTAGCAACCCACATACACTTCCTCCCAATCCAAAATCAAGCCCTATTACACACAAGCTAGAGTCAAATTCTAAAATGCAAAGGTTAAGGATAACATCTCAAACTTTTAAATTGCTCCCTAATTGGCCTTAAGTTGCTCCTAGCAAAAGCACACATTCCTTAACCGTGGTCTACATCGCGGTGGGATTGGGTTCCTCCCAACTGGGCTATCTTGCTTGGTTTATCTCATCACTGCTTCCAGCCCTCCCTGGCAATCTGCTCACCACACTTTTTTTTTTTCTCCTTATCGCGGGGCCTTTTTTTGCACTTGCTTTTCTTGCCACCTGTGACACTTGCCCTCTCTCTGCCCCCCTATATCGCCTAAATCTCACCCTCCAGGTCTTCAGGGTGCCATTCCTGATCCATCCTGCAGTCTGAGTCAGGTGGCCACGCCACACTTTGGATTTCCTCCATATCACATTGCGTTGTGATGTCCTCATTACCTAACTTTCCCCTGACGAGGTGGAGCTCTGTAAAAGCAGAGCAACGTTCAACTTACTGCTGAATTTGCGACACACAGCACAGTAGCCAGAACATTAGGCACTGAAATTGTTGCTGGATAAAACCAGGGCAGGGGTCAGCGGAGCTGGTATATAGATAAAGATAAACACCTTGGGTGGCATTTAGCACCAGCTGGCTATGCCACCTCCGGCCCCTCCCACCGGCTGCCTCCCTGAATCACTGGGAGAAGGTACAGCACAAAACGGGCTGCGCTTACAAGGCAGGAAGAGTCCTTCCCTCAGATTTCATTTTCCTTAGAGAAGCTTCTCAACCATACAATAATTAAAAGCTGTGTCCCTTCTGGAAACTCAATCAAAACTTTGTCTTGGGCTGAATTCACCACTGGAAGACAAGGCTCAAAGAGATACTTTTTGATTGTATGGTATGTAAACGACCATGTTTCCCTGAAAAGAAGACTTAGCCAGACACTCAGCTCTAATGCATCTTTTGGAGCAAAAATTAACATAAGACACGTTATTATATTATATTATAATATATTATATAAGACCGGGTCTTAGTAAAATAAGACCGGGTCTTGTATTAATTTTTGCTTCAAAAGACGCATTAGAGCCAGATGGTCCGGCTAGGTCTTATTTTCAGGGAAACATCGTATATCTCAATCAAGTTGCTATAAACCAAAGAGATCCCTTGGGGCACGTGGTCTCTTGAATTGCCTCTCAACACACTTTCTTGATGGAAGAGGGAGGAGAGGAAGCTAGTTTGAATCCTAATCCTGTCACTACTTTATAGTTCCCTTTGAGCAAGTTGCTTCTTCTCCCTGGGACTATGTTTCACTATCTATATTCATGGATTTATTAAATGAAGGCTCTTTCCAGTTGTAAGTTTCAATGATCCTGGTGCCCTAGACCTCAGGGACTTCTTGGACCAACATCTCCAAAAGGAGCCTTCCATCTCCCTGGGCACCTGTGGAACGGGAGAAAACAGAAGTCTGAACTCCAAGGACCCTAAGGAGAAACGCCTGGGGTCCCGGGCTTGTGTGTCAGATGAAGACAATCAAGGCCAGCTCCAACCCCATGGATCAAGGGTCAACTCAATCTCTAAGTCCTGGCTCAAAGCCTGCACTCTGAATCACAGCCAAGGTGTTGCTAGGAAACAAGATCTGGAGCCAGCTGGCCAACATCACACAACCTGGAATCATGCTGGTGTGTCTGCCTCTTTGCTCATTCTTCCTGACCAAGGACTTGCGATCGCGTCAGGAGAAAGAGAGACGTCTCTCGGAGAGAACACTCCTTTGGGAGTGCCCACTGTGGTTAGGAGTAGCAAAATGTAGATGGCAAAACAACTGGGGAAAGCAAAGATGGAAGAAAGAGAAGGCAAGAGAGAATATCTTTTGCCAGCTATGCCTTTCGGTTATATATTCTACACCACCCCGAGTCTTGGTTTTCTAGGCATAAAGATACCAGCTTTAGAAGGTTGCTGTGAGGATCAGATGAGAACGTGTACTGCGAAGTGCCCAGAGGACCTCCTGGCAGACGGTGGTTCTCAGTACACCGCGCGTTATTACAGGGAGGCAGTGGGCCATGTGGACTTCAGAGCCAGACAGGCCTGGCACAGGAACCTGCCCCTGCCTATTCCCAGCCCTATGACCTGGAGATGAGTTTTCTCCCTTGGAGGATGGAGATACTAATGTAGACCTCACAGGGTTGTTATGAAGACAACTGGGGTCGTGCGATTCATTGGCTCAGAGCAGGAACTCCCCACAAGTCAGTCATTGGTGCCTGCTCTTCTCTCACCCCTCCCCCAACACACAAACACCCCTACACGTTCTCCTTGACGGCTATATGGTGGGCATTCAGCTGAGCCAGCATGCTCCCCTGTGCCCCACTGCTGGACTCCAGGCTGTGCTTGCTGCTAACCCTGCCTTCTACTCGCACCTGCAAATTCAGGCCAGACTCAGACTCACAAGTTGGCAGATTAGGCAGAGAGAAACAGCCGTGGCTTTAGGAGTTCTGAAAGGAAGCACGTTCCTATCTCAGCCTGCGATACTCAAGACTGGCAAGAGCTACCTCATTAGGCCTTTTTTTTTTTTTGGAAAACTAATACAAGAAGACTTCAGTGTGTTTTGTAATAATAACTGATAACAATAATAGATAGCATTTCCTGATCTTTGCTTATATGCCAGGTGCAGTAATAATCACTTTATAAACATCGCTTCACTTAATCCTCATTATAAGACCGTAAGGCAAGCATTTATTATACCCATTTAAAGACAAATCGAGGCTTAGAAAACCCTAAGTCGCACATCTGGAAAATGGGACAGATGACTCCCACACAGCTTGATTTGGATGTTGTTACATGTTGAAAGGTACACCTTTGGTAAGGAACAAGCAACCAAGACTGATTTACGTTGAGATCCTACTATGGGCCAATGAATTAACCACGTGATCGCATATCATCTTTATAACAACCTTCAAAAGTCCAGATGTCTTTCCAACAAGTCCCCTGGTACCTCCTCAACAGAGCCCTTGTTTTCACTTACTTTGGAGATGTAGCCTCTCTCGTTCGGGAGAGTTCCCAGCTGTGGACCGAGGCAGTGGCAGATTCTCTAACTACTCGGGAGATGGAGGCAAAGACCCGCGACGCTCTGACACACAAGCCAGTGGCACCCCTGAGCAACACCTCAGGGGACTCGGCCACTATGGCTCCCAACTGGTCTGAGACGAATCACATTCACCAGGCTTCCCCACACATCCAGCTTTGCATCCTGTCCCCTGGAAGCCCTCTCCAATCTTCCGGTTGGCAAATGCCCTCCCCCGCCAAGGCTCTGCTGAGGCATCTGTCCTCCAGGGACATGGCCAGCCCAGTCTAGGTGGGTCGGGGCCCATCCCCCAGCCACGCCTCCTCTACTCAAGACCCTCCATATACATACACACACCATAGGGTTTGCTGTCAGAGGAGCAAAAGGCTCGTAATCATCTGTCCACCCATTGAGAATCTTTCCCATTTGGCTGTGAATTCCCTGAGAGCAGGGAGTGTGTCTCACTCACCTTGGCTTCCTCAGCAGCTGATACGGGGCCTGGCACACGCTGGGGGCTTGAAGCTCTGTTGTGGGGTAATAAAGGAACAAAGGGGCGGAAAGGAACACAGGGAGGCATGAGGCAGAGGGAGAGGAAAAGCGCCCTTGCGGCGGGGGGTTTGTGAGTGAGGCTGCTCTGGGGTTGGTAGGTTTAACCTGTGGGTAATGACCTGGGGAAGGTAATAGTTTCCATCTGTGTGTCTGTGTGCCCAGCAGACCCTTCTGTTCCCACCTAGGGGAGGAAGGCATGGAGAGAACAACAGCCTCACATCCATATCCAGGGAAAGTCCACGCTGTGAGTGCAAGACTGACGAGAGAGAAGGGTCCTGTCTAACAACTCTGCTCCCTCAGTCCCTGCATGGCCGGCCTGGGCATGGGACTGAGATAGGGGAGCCAGTGTCACTTGGCCCCAGTCTAATGGAATCAGGGTGGCTAGTTTACAACACTGCCCATCTCTTACTGCTTCCCCTAAGTAAAAGGACAATGGGGACAGCCTCCAGGCCTTCCGTAATGATGTGCAGTTGACCCTTGAACATCCCAGGGATCAGGAGCACCACCCCTGCCCCCATGCAGTTGAAAATCCATGGATAACTTGGACTCCCCCAAATCTTAACTACATGTAGCCCACTGTTGACCTTATCAATAACATATCAATGAACACATCTTTTGTATGCTATATGTACTATATACCGTATTCTTACAATAAAGTCAACTAGAGAAAATAAAATGTTAAGAAAATCATAAGGAAGAAAAAATACATTTACAGTTACTTATTGGAAAAAATCCATGTATAAGTGGACCTGCATGCTTCAAACCCACGTTGTTCAAGGATCAGCTGTCTTTGAGTATGTGTTTGTGAGTGCGCATGGACCCGGAAATATGCAAATGAGCAGTCTGACAACCAATGTCTGCCATCAATGAGCATGTGCGGGGCTTTGGCAACCAGGCGTCTTTGAATTTGCTCTAAGTTTTCAGGAGAGGGAAGACCAAGCAATGCTTCTAGCTGGTTATGAAATACCCTCCTTTGCAAATGCAGGTTCTAATTGATTACGTAAACTGACCTCAATTTCCCCATCTGTAGAATGGGAATAACTAGACTAGATGGGAATGGAAAACACCTTACACATGAGTCACTATTTCTTACTCTCACACTCATGACAGACTTTGCTAAATGATCACTGCATTCTTTCCCACCAAGGCTGGTCCTGACCCAGCATCTCTTTCAATGCAATGTTTCAGGCAGTTGCTACCATTTGATCATAACTGGCACATAAAGAGAGGCTCAGGCCTGGCTAGATGACTGCTAAGGCCTCTTCCAGGTCTGACATTTTAGAGTTTGGCTTTACCTAAAGTTAGGATAGAGAAGCAAGTTGTGCAGAGGGTTATCCATGAGTAAAGAGAGTATTTTCACCTCTGCCAAAGCTGAGGTTGTAAACCCTAAGTCTTTCCCCTGTGGATAAGAGAAACAGAAGTGCAAATGGTTCCCATGGGTCTGATGCCAACTTGTAAAGAGTTCTGAGTCTGCCGTGGTGTGCAGTTGGACGAACACGGTCTTTGTGACTGCAATAGCCTGGGTTCAAATCCTTGCTCTGCCAAATTCCCTGGGGTAAAGTCTCACAACTCCTCTTACCCTTGTGAGCCTCCGTTTCCTCAAGCATGTAAGGCAGATAACAACGCCTCCCGTACAGGCTCGTGATGAAGAGTACACTGGATGAACTACTGTATGTGAGAGTGTTTTGTGAGATGCGCTGCACTGAACACAGGCACAGGATAGTTATTCTGGGTCTGCACCGATAGGAAAGACACTAGGTGTTCTGTTCCAGATGGACTCAATCTAAACCAGAGAACAAAAGCTTTTTTTTTTTTTTTTTTTTTGGTAATTTCATCTGGGAGAAGCAGCAGTCTCATGGGCCCATTTGTGTTTAATGAACCACATGCTGTATTGTCTTTTTGCACAGCTCTGAGGAGAAATAAGTTGGCTCTCTCCTCTGATGTGCTGCAGGCTAGAGTGTGTCTAGCCCGTATTTAACCTCTTTTGGTCTTCCTGCTCCCTCCAAGAAAAAACAAAACAAAAACAAAACAAAACATTACCCCAGAGCAAGACTGGTCCTACAAGCAGCTGCACAGCAGCCAAGGTGTGAGGGGAGGGGAAGGCCGTAGTCAGCCACCTCCCGCCACCATACTGGGACCCGGCATAGTCGAATGCAGCCAGGCTGAGATCTTGGACCCACGTTATAGTTAAAGAGTATGAGGCTCGGTGTGACTGAAAGGCAGAGAGCACGGGGGGCAGGTAAGGCTCAAGAGATTGGCTGGGGACACATCAGAGCTGAGAGTGCCATGGGGAGGAGTTTGGAAATTAGCCTCCCGGCAACGACAAGGCACCCAGGAGTTTTCACCCAAGGAATGGCATGATGGGATAACTGTTTTAGAAACATCCTATGATGGTTTATTTTATGTGTAAACTTGACCGGGCCACAGGATGTCCAGATATTTGGTCAAACACTATTCTGGATGTGTCTGTGAGAGTGTCAGTGAGGATGTTTGAGACAACATAAGTAGCAGACTGAATAAAGCAGACTGTCCTCCCTAACGTGGGTGGGACTCACTCAATCAGTTGAGGGCCTGAATAGAACAAAAAGGCTGACTTCGGGCAGAAAGAAGGAACTCCTTCTGCCTGACTGTTTCAGCTGGGACATTGGTCTCTTCCTGCCTTTGGATTTGAACTGACACATTGGTTCTTCTTCAGTCTTGAGCCTACCAGCTTTGGAACTGGAACTTATATATCATTGGCTCTCATGTATATGGTATATGAATATGCCATATATGTCCAGTGTGCTGAGCACATCTTGCCTCGGAACTTCTCGGCCTCCATAATCACATGCGCCCATGCTTCATAATAAATCAATCTCTCTCTCTCTCTGGATATATATATATATATATATACACACACATATATATGTTATTTATATACAATTCTTAAATCATGTATATGGTATATGAATATGCCATATATATCCTATACATTAACATTATATATAATAAAGATATTTTTTTTATCTATGTATCTACCTACCTATCATGTCGGTTCTGCCTCTCTAGAGAACCTGACTGATCCACGTCCTCAGGGCGGTTGTGTGGTTTGGGTTGATGGGAGACAGGCCGGGACGCAGGCAGACCAGGTGAGCCAACACTGGAATCCAGGTCAGCCATGATGGTGGCTTGGGACAGGGTGGTAGAGTGAGGTGGAAAGAAGTGGGTTAGTTCCAAAGCTACTTGGAAATGAAAATTAATAAGACTTGGGATGGTTTGGAAATGGGGGCTGTGGGGGAGAGGGAGATGGTGAGAGGGATGCCTCGGTTTCTGAGCCGGTAATGGTGATTTTTCAGGAGAACCCCGGAAAAGAACTAGGGAGTGTGGGGCAGAGTTTGGGCAGGCAGGGGAGCTGGCATGATAGCAAATATCAGAGACAAGCGTGGAGACAGAGTCATCAGTGTAGGGATGAGAGGGCGTGTGGTTGAGATTCCCCACGGAGAGACTGCAGTCCAGCAAGAAGGGCCTCTGGGACAGAGCCTAGGAAACCATACGGACTGGGCTGGCAGAGGAGGATGAGTCTGCAAAGGACACAGAGAAGGAACAGGCAGGAGGGCAAGTGGGCAACCGGGAAGAGCTGCACCCCAGAAGGAAACACAGAAAGTGCCTCAAGCAGGAAGTGGTCCACTCCCTCCAATGTTAATGGAAGGTCAAGCAAATGGGAACTGAAAACTGTCCCTGGATGATGAAATCGCTGGGGAAATAAGCCAGTACCCATGCAGGTCTCAGCTCTGAGATCGACTCCTCTCATGTCGGGTTGCCATCTTGGTAGCACGCTCCCTCGGGAAAAGGAAAGCCCTGGAAAGTTCTCCAGCTCATGTCAGCCCCTTGGCCACACCTGTCCTCACAAAAGGAGGTGACATTTGACTACATCTTACCCTTCTCCTCCTCCCACCCCAACCCCTGGGGTACCTTTCAAAGAGCCAAAACTCTTTTAAAGAGTAGTCTAGGAATGTTTTAGCTGACATTCAAAAGGGCATTGTAATTCAAATGGAAATGCAGAAATTCATTCCCGTGGACAGTCTTAGGAAATTACAATAGAGATAAAACATCTTTTAAAGGTGGCAACAGGCATTTATCTGTGGGGACATCTCTATACTATGGACTCTCCCAATCGAAACTCAAGCGCGGTACAAACTTCACATGGAGAATATCCTTTCACCAGAGTCACTGAGCCTCTAAATTTGGAAAAGTCATATTAACCGCACACGTTTTTTCTTCTATACATTGTCTCTTTGTTTCTCTTTGTGAATTTCAGTTTCCCTGTGTTTATCTCTCTTTGTGTTTCTATCTCTTCGTCTCTCCCTCAGTTGATCTCTCTCTCTCTCTCACCAGAATGACCAATTTCTTCATATACACACATCTTTCACTTTCCATAGTCACTTTCTTCATGAAAGAGCAGGCAGCGGAAAATTCAGGAAACCTATCCGACTAGAAATTTCTGCATCCATCACTAACCACCCAGAATAGACAATGACAGGGACCCCAGAAGTGCAGGTCACAGAGACCTTCTGACACCTCCCCATGGAGCTCCACAACTCCCGCCCTCCACGGTCAGCCTGCAGTTGGACTGACCCAGGCTCCTCTGCATCCCAGGCCCGTCCACCTGCCCTGAGTCCTGAGCCAACTAACAAGGCGTGGGAGTGCACTAGCAGTGCTATCTTCTCCTGCTCCCATACACACACACGTGCACGCACACGTGCACGCACACACACACACGTGCACCTACACACACACACACACACACACACACACACACACACACACACACACTGGGCAACATGTTACCTGAGTAGATATGGCAACTTATGGGCGGCATGAATGCACTGGGTCAAGACAATGATGAGGTGTCCTGTTCCGTACTAGAGGAGCCCATTATTGATCCGTCCGTTCACTCATTGGATCCTGATGTTGCATATGGGGAAACTGAGTTTAGTCAATCAGTTTGTCCAAGATCACACAGCTGATGATAAGAGGCAGAGCTGGGATTTGAACCGGCATCCATCTAACTGTAACATCTGTGCTTTATCTCAAAATGAGGAAGTCTTTATCCAAGGTAGCCAGAGAGTTTTAATCATGAAAGATCTCAGCTAGGGAGAATATATGAATATCAAGTCAAAGAGTGAAATGGAGCCGCGATGGGGAGAAAGGTGACTTTGCAGAATATAGGTATATCTGGAACACAGTGGAACGTAATGAAAGTGTTAAGCTGGGGCAAGAGACTCCCAACTTCACATGGCACTTGGGGTACGCCCTGGCCCCAGAGGTGATGGTTCAAAGAACCCGACAGACCCAACAGCTTCCACGCTAATCTACTTGCCTTTGAAGGCCCAGCTCTTCCTGGCTTCTGCCAGGTGCTGTCTAATTGACTTGTCCAGTGCTCCGATCCCCTCCCGGCGGGTAGAATGTCCAGGACACCATTTGGTGGTAGAACACTCCAGTACCCCTCCTGAATCAGTGTCAGAAGCTGGGTCTGTTATTCTAACTTTCATTTTGCTCTATTACAGGGAAAATAATAGCATGTTTTCCCGAAAATAAGACCGTATCTTATATTAATTTTTGCTCCAAAACACGCGTTAGGGAGTATTTTCAGGGTCTGTCTTATTTTTTCATGTACAACAATCTACATTCATTAAAATACAGTCATGTCATCTTCTTCTGGAACATTGTCATAACATACCAAATGTGTCCCGCTGGCTGACGATCTTAATTGGGGCTTATTTTCAGGATAGGTCTTATTTTCGGGGAAACACGGTACCTCAGGTATGGACCACTACTCCTGCTTTCTGTATCTAGAGCAGACATTGCTAATTGATCATAGCTTTCTTCCCAATGATCCCAATTACCTCCATATAGTGGACTACACAAGCCACTCCTAATTGATCAGAATTGGCACATGGAATGAAAGCCAGGAGCCATCATATGACAGCGAATGGTTCTCTGCCGTGTGCCAGCCCCTTCCCTCTTTCCAGCTGTCCATCAGTGGATTAAAATAAAAGTCTGTAACAAAAATGATGAAACGTTGGCAGGCTGAGACACTGGTAATGAACAATGTGGGAACAGTGCTCAGCTCTCGGCCACTGTGGTGCCCCAGCAGTGGGAGCAAGGTCTGTAGAGAGGAAGCACTTAGGAAAAATCATTGAACTAGAGAGTTACTGGATGATAAATGTGACTTATTCCCCCGCCCCTGTGGAATGCACGCTTAGAAGCACTTGGAGATGTGAGAGTAAAGTACACCTCTCATGGCAGATATTTTAATCAGGCACATTCACCCCAACTCCCTTGGCTTTCCAGGGGTTGCCACCACAGTGGCCAGTTCCATCATTCGTCAACATGGAAAGGCTAGGACATTGGTTTCTAGTGTCTGGGTCCAGACGCGGGGCTCAGGGTGAAAGGAAGCGCTGGGCTCGGGTTGAAATACAAACATCATCTCATACAAACACCATCTCATTCACTAACAAACTGTGTGGCCCCAACAGACCTCTTTTCTTCTCTCAGCTTCAGGTTGCCCTTCTCTAGAATGAAGGGTGAGTACCCTTGTCTTCTGCGTCTCAAGGGGTAGGCAGGAGGACCAAAGGAAAAGGCTGTCTGTAAACTGTAAAGTGCTGTGCACTTGTCTCTGGTTATGATCCATGCTCTGCTGGTCCCTTCTCCCCACCTCCTCTACCAGCTTTGGCCCTTCTAGTCAAGGAGAGACCACCATCTGGGGCTAAACACAGCTTTCAACGAATCCTGGAATCCTTCCACCCCCACCCTCTCTGATCGAAAGGATATTTGCAAGGCTTGTCCTTTCTAGTGATGTACGTGCTTCACAGGGAGAAATAAGAGTTGCGTCCAGGACTAGAACCCTCGGCTGATGCCCACAATTTTTGTTTTGTTTTAAGCTACTGTTTTTATATACCTATTATATCCAGGCATCTTACCTGCATTATCTCATTTCATTCTCCCAAAAGCCAGGCCAGGGAATTACTATCCCTCACTTAACACATGAGGAAAAGGCAGCTTTGAAGTTACTTTAACTGAGGTTACCTGGCGGGGATGTAAGAAGAGGCATAGGGACGTGAAATCCTATCTGTCCCATTTCAACATGGCTCCGCTATCTGTCCTCTTCCCAAATCTCTGCTTCCAGACTTAGGAGCTTCCAACTCAGATGCATCCTGACCTGGTTCCCAGTGGGCCCTTGCTTAGCACACGTCAATGACAGAGTTGATGGCTGGGAGAGAAGAGTTCCCCACTATGTCTGAGTCCAGAAGCCCAGAGAGAAAAGCTACCACACCAGGTTCACTCAGCAACTTTGGGCAAACTTGAAGGTTTTGAGTCTTGCAGGGGCCCCCAGCTGTTGTCCTAGCGCTCTGTCTGCCCCCCTCTCCATCTTACTTGCAACCAAATTCCACGCATCCTTGATTAAAAAAAAAAAAAAAAAAAGGGATTTTTCTGGAGTGCAAAAGTCCAGGGCCTGGAAGCAGCCATGGATGGAGAGGGGATAATCCAGCATCAGAATGGTGTCCCAGGCCCCAAATACAGGACGCGAGGCAAATGAGTGTCGTGGCCACAGTGAGCGAAGGTTTTTATAAACATAACCTAATTGTATTACTTCGAAGTCCCGAAGCTTACTGCCCTGCTTAATGATGTGTCACATTATTTATAAGGTAGCACGACGAGACTTCTAGTGATTTAATGCACTTCCTTAAAGACCATCATTGTCACAGCCATAAAACGGAGCTATTCCTAGACAAGTCAATTACGTCCCCTGCGCCTTTCAACCACCCCGAGCCCCACATAGCTGCTCACAGGAGGCAGGGAGGGGTAAGACCACGACGACGATGAGTGTGAGCCCCCCAGGACCAAAGGGAGGGTTTCGGGAGGAGGCAAAGGCAGGTGGACAGGGCTTCATCCTGTGGGGACCAGGGGCAGCAGGAGAAGTGCTAGCCAGGGAGTGTGGAGTGCCCCACTCTGTGTCAGCCCTGCCCGGTGGCGTGGAGCCATGTGGCTCTGACCATGCTTCCCCCTCCCTATGGGCCTTCGTTTCCTCAGCTGTGACACTGGAGGGCTGAGCCCAGTGAGAATAGCAAGGTCCTCTCTGGCTCCGCATTCTGTGGTTTAAGAGTTACAATTGAGCCACACGAAAAAGGTGCAAGCATGTTTTTAACATCAGTCCTCACCCTTTCCATCAATCTAGAGCCTTTTTTTTTTTAAGTTAACTGGTAGTAACAGTAACAATGATAACAGAAAGAAATCCTTGCCCTGTTACTTATGAGCTGCGTGTCCCTGGGCACTTGGCTCGGTGCAGCTGACACTCATTCTGCCATCTACGAAATGGGATATGAACACATGGACCCTTAAAATGCATAAGGCATGCATGCAATAATTCTGTCTTTCTCAAAATGCTACTACGCACGCCATTTCTCCTTAATGTGGAGGTAGATAAGAATAGCTACCTAAGTACCCATTTCATGGGAAGGGAAAACTGAGGTGGGGAGGAAATGAGTCTCCCAAGGTGAGTGGCAGAGACTTGTCTCTATCTGGGCTGATAGTAGCTGAGACTCTGAGGAAAATAAGATCCGGCGACCCTCCCTGAGGATAAAAGCTTCCCCTTGGGAGAGAGTTTAAACTGTCCCCTCAGACATGAGGTGATCACTCTCTGAGGAGCTGCAGCTCTTCTGGGGCTCTTCCAAGAAGCCTGCACAGAAGAAGGTGTCAAGGAGACACCCCTGCCCTCCCCACCACCCTCTCCCTAGCAGTTGTTTCAAGGAGAGAAAGTGGGGAAGGAGGAGCCCCCAGTAGATGGTCAGAGTCCTGGAGTCCAGAACGCCACCTTGGGGCTTCAGAAAATTTCCCACTGAAAGAATCCTGAGAAATCATCACAGAAATCATCATTTTGTCCATGGCGAAACTTAAGCCCAGAGAAGGGCAGGGACTTGCCTAAGGCCACGTAGTTTATACTCGACAGTGCGAGAATTTAGCTCCAAGGAGCTCAGTGTCTCCCCCGCAGACTTACCTCCACACCCCACCTGGCCGCTGCTTCCGAGAAGTGCTCCAGGCTTACCTTTCTGGTACTGGAGCCACAGCTGCTGCTGGACCTTCTTGCTGGGGAAGTGGATGATGCAGGTGAGCTCGGAGCCGTAGAGAGCCTCTGCGATGTAGTGGGAGCCGTAGTGCTGGATGAAGGTCAGCAGCTCCTCCCGGCTGCTCTCCTTACTCAGGATCTTGAGGACGTTGGTGAAGCCTGGACAGACGAGGAACACGAGGACGGGGTGAGACTTGGGAGGCTGGTGGCTGGCAGGTTCGAAGTGGCAGGGGGCTCTTTCTGGAGTGGATTTGGTGCCTTACTCCTCACCGAAATGTCAGCCTCATGGCTGCACGAGTCCGAACATACATAGCAAGAACCGTTCTCTCTGGTGGACACACAGGACGTGACAATCCAGAGGAACTGGTAGCAGAGGAAGGCCTAAAGCTCGGTGATCTAGATCACAAGGACCTGAAAGTCACAACTCAGACATCAAAGCTGGCATCTCCTGAGCCACTAACGAGTACCAGGCGCACCGCTAACGGTCTCGCCCACTTTGTCTAGTTCAACCTCAGCCCCAACACTGTCACCCCCACAACAAGCCCCTGTGCAGAGGAGCAAGCCAAGGCTCAGAGACCGTCAACGACTTGCCTTGGTCCTCCAGCTGGAGGAGCCAGGATTCCAACCCACGTGTGGGTGCTGTCACTCCTCTGTCCACTGCCCCCAATGACCCGGGGCTGGTTCTGCCCACGCTGGAGCCCTGGGGCTACACTGGCCCCAGCTCAGCAGGTATTGTGTCCTCAGACCAGACCCCTGGCGTAGCTCCCGGTAACACCGCTCGCCTTTCTATCTCAGCCTGGCCGCCCTATGCCGCCCTATGCCCTCCTAGCCTCTCTCTCCCTACATCACCAGGGGCCTCTTTGCAGCTCTGTGGTCCTTAGTCCTCACTGCCCAGCATAGCGTCTGCACAGCAATCTGGCAACAGCAGCTGCTCCCCTTGATTCTCCTTCCTGAGACACACAGGTCACCAAGCTATTCTTCCAGGAGGCTGAAGACCTTCCTGGGCAGCTCCCTGCTACCGGGTAAAGCCCAGTGACCTTATCTGAGCGTTCCAGGCCTTCAAGGTCATCTCCCATGCACCACTTGCATCAGGCTTTACCTCCAGCTAAGGCAGTTTTCTTATTTCTCCTGAATGGGACAGAGCATTTATATCACTCTTTCTTTACTTTTCTCAACACACACACACACACACACACACACACACACACACCACTCATCTGAAATGGCCTCTCCACTTCCTGCCAAAGTCCCACCCTTGCTTTAGCCCCTAGAAGCCACCCCTCCCCCAGGAAGCCCTTCCTTCACCATCCTGGTCTCTGCAACTGCAACACTCACCACCTTGAAAGCACAAGCTCTGTCTGCACAGGCCTCCTTCTGTCCCCCCCCACCCCTGCACCCCAGCCAGGGACACGGCACAGCTCTGGACACAGCAGGCACACCATCACCATGATTCGAGACAACCAATTCTGCGCCACATCAAAGTAAACTGTAAAAGAGCAAGCTCTTTTTCAACATTAAAAACGAGCTCCAATTTGCCAACATTTGATTTATAAGAGGGTTCCCGGGAGCATCGTTATTGAGTAATTAAAGCGGATCTACCTTTGTAGTTCTAATAGGAACATCACAGTCTTATTCGCAAGTGTGGACGGTGGGGAAACAGAAACAGGGCTCAAAGCACGTGCGCTTGATTAGAACGACCTCTCTCCATCAACCTGTTAACTCATGCAACTGAGTAATTAATACAGCAGTGTTAATGATGAGATGGTGTCTGGTAAGTAATAAATAATAGCGTCATGGACTCTTTACCCAGGCAGACAAAACTGCAATCGAATCCTGGCTCTGTTCCTGTCCTGCCACTCATTAGCTGTGTGATCTTGGGCAAGTTACCTAACCTCTCTGACCCTCAATTTCCTAATCTGAAAGAAAAAAAAAAAAAGATGGACTAAATCATACCTTCTTCGCAGGACTGACGTAAGTCCTAAGATGTAAAACGTTATAAAGTGCTGACTGATGTCAGCAATAATTATTATTTGGACTTCTCAGAAGGTGAAGTCCTCCCTTTCCCAGGCTAACAGAACTCCATGATGCTCATGAGCAAAGTGATATTGAAAAAGAAAAGAGCTGGTTCATTATTAGGAGACACTGGGACAATTACTCTGTGGCAGCAGTGCTATGAGTAAGGGTAGCAAACCTAGGCCAGGCTCCATCTTTCCAGAGGCCTTCACTCGTTCCTTTGTTTCCAGTTTTCATTCAGGTGTTTCCATCCCTTCATCAAACAAGAGCACCAACAATGTGCTGATTCTTTGTTAGTTGTAGAGAAAACAGGAATAGAGGACCCAAGCCCTACCCCCAGTCGTAGGTCAGTGCTGGGGTGACAGAGAAGATTCAGATACGAATCAAGCCCTTGTTAGTGCTTTACGATAGGTCGTTGCCTGCAGGGAATTTCTTGAGTTATCCTGAGGCGAATGGAGAATATGGGAGGTGTCTCTGAGTATTTCAGGATGTGTTCCCTGGGCAAGGTGATCCCTACAGAGGGAACAGCATGTGCAAAGTCACAGAGGCATGAAAGAACATGAGAACTACAAACTATCGCCATCCGCTGGGGCTCAGGCTTCATGTGGTTAAGTATGGGTGGTGTGTGTGTGTGTGTGTGTGTGTGTGTGTGTGTTGGGAGAGGTGATGTGTTATTGTTATAGAGGAGAAGGGCAGGGGAAAATATCAGCTAGGAGAGACCAGAAGAATCAGTGCCTGAGAATCTGCAATCCACAAACCTGACATATTTCAAGAACATAAATGTGACTTGGGTTGTCTAGTATCCCCTCTCTCCTATCCATCCTTTTGCACCCTACTCAGGTACCCTTTCTTCCAGGAAGCTGCTCTGACTCCCCAGAATGGATAGTTCCTTCTTCTGTGTCACCGCTGTCCCATTACAGCGGTGTGCAGATGTCACTGTCTGCTTGTCTGTCTGCATTCCCTGTAAGCTCCTTGATGGCAGCGTCCCCAGTGCCAGCACAGGGCCTGGCTACGCCATGGGTCCTTGGGAACATGTGCTGAATTCCCCGAGTCCCCTGGCTGCCCAGGAGGTGTCCTCACCTGCTGAGAGTGTGATGGTGCTGAGCTTCACGCGGTAGAGGTTACTCCGGACCCTCCACTGCTGTGACATGGGGTAACCCATGGCCTCGTCGTATCTGACGTCTCCTGGGGGAGGGAATAAGAAGGTCACGTGAGCCCAGCATTCAGGCTTTGCGTCACACCCCCTCCCTGCAGCCTTGAACTCTGAGTAATGGCCACCTCTTCTAAGTAGACAGAGGCTCGGCCTTAGAGTGTGGCTCTCACTGGGTCCGAGCACTTTATCTGGACCCCAACTCCAGGCCTCTTCCTGGCCTCTGATGAGCCCCACCCCTGCTTTTCCTCTCTGCCCAACAGCTTGCAGGACCACTTTTCTCTACACACAAGAGTGGGTTTGTGGTCCCATCTGTCCCCGTTGACACCTTCTCGCAGGAAACTAGACATCTCAGTGCCTCAGTTTCCCCATCTGACACTGCGGTGACCTACGCTGAACTTATTTCCATAGGCAGGGAGTGAGACTCGAGGAAGGTAATAGAAGTGGAAGCCCTTTGGTAACTAGAAATGCTGCACGTGGAGACGGGGGTCAGCAAACCACAGCCTGTTTATCACATGTTGTCTCTGGCTGCTTTCATAGGATGACAGCAGAGATAAACAGCTGCCACAGAGACCACAGGCAAAGCCTAACACATTTATTATCTGATGCTTTATGTTTGCTGACGCTTGTATATAGACTATTGTTTCGTAACATAGAAACATGAGATGACCGTAGGCGTCACATAAAATGCCTATCACATATGTAACAGGTTCTCATTTCAAGTAGGATAGAGAAACACTGGCTAAACAAAACTAAGCACAATTTTTTTAGTGTGCAGAATTTTGCAAACTTCTTTGACCACGGAACCCATTTTGTGCAGAGGGTCCACGGCAACTCACATTCCATAGAATGTTTTTTGGGGAAACGCAAGTATAGAGAAAAAAATAAACAAAGGAAAAAAACACAACAAAATGTTAGCAAGTGGTTAACTTTGGGGGAGGGGTGTGAGTGTATAAAAGATTTTTGTTTTCTGATTTATATTCATCTCCATTTCCTAAATTTCCTGCCCGGAGCGTTTCAAATTCTCTTTTTTATAATCAGGGAAAAAAAAATACATGAAAAAGAACGGCTAGTCACATCCACAGTTATTATTGTTTTTGGTGTGATTCCTCTGCAAATGGCAGGCACATTTTCTGTCCTTTTCTTTTGCCCCCTGGTGAGGAAGCGCTTAAAGAGATATTTGATACCGAGATTAAAATGAGAATCTCATTGGAACAAGTGATTTCTTCCTGGACATTATTGCAGTATTAAAGTTGTCCATTACTGTCAATTTTTTTCCCTTCCTTAGCCTTTTCAGGAATAATGTAATTTTTTGAGAGGCTTTCATTTAAAGTAAAATATTCATGATCCCCAAAGACACGGCCACTGGAGGGAGGTTGTTTTGTTCTAAATATGTCCTCTGGGTTTATCTGCTCTGCCTGTCCTGTCTTTCCTCTGCACAGGCCGGGGAGAGGAGGAGGGTGGCTGGGGGAGGAAGGAGAGGGCTGTGTGTTGAGTCAGGGCAGAGACAACAGTCTACACAGGAAGACTAGACACCAGTGCCCAGGCAGCCTCTGCCCATCTATTCCCGCTTGTCCCAACTCAGAGCAGGCTTGGAAGGGGGACCAGCAAGCAGCGCTGCTCTCCAGGGGAGCGAGGCAGAACATATGAATACAGGCTATTCATGCAGCTCATCCACTTGGTGGCATGACATCCAAAAGGAAAAAAAAATACGACTTCTTGTGGCTGTCAAGACATTTCCCAAACCATCCGCCTCTCACCACATCTCATCATTCCAACCCCCACTCCCTCCATCCGTGGTCCTTCCTGCATTCCAGTGCTATGTCAGCTTCTTGAGGTAGAGGCCGTGCTCTGTGTTTTCCTACTTCTGCAGAGCCTAGAACAGAGCCTGGTACGTAGGAGGCTCTCAATAAATAACTATTTACTGGTTCACTTACTCACTCACTTTCATTCACCCATCCCTGACCCCCATCTTACCTAACTCTATCCTAGATCTCCACCCAGGGATTAGGGGTAGAGTAAAACTCTGGGATGGGGGAAGGTATTTTTCCTGGTAATTACAAAAAAAAAAAAAAATTAACTCTTGAAATGTAACAGCTGCTTTATTAGGACACCTCCAAAGATCTCCAAACCAAAACAAATAATTCTAACAATTCATGCCACTCACGTGGAACCACAATGTACCAAGCATTTTACATCCACGATCCCCGACTGTCACCATAATCCAGAAAAATAATTGTTAGGTCCCATTTTTCAGAAGGAGAAACTGAGGCTCAGAGAGGGGAACTGCTTAAGGACACACAACAGTCAGCGACAGATCCTGGGTCCTTCCCATTAGAGCACAGCATCGATCCCCAGACCACAGCAATGTGGCTTTAGGAGGTGGTGAACTCCCCGTCACTCGGGGTATGCAAAAGGGATAATCACTCAACAGGGATGCTGTCGACCTGATAGCCCCCTCAGTAAGGAGGATAAGACTGATGCCCTTCACAGCCCAGGTAGGCTCTGCAATTCTATGATCTTATGAAAAATGAAAATGAAGGAAGGCGCAGCAGATTTTAGACACGTTTTACAAAGCACTTGTACACCCATGATTTCCTGTGATCTACATCTGGGCCCCTCTTTGAAGTAGGACAGGTCAGGGGGGTGATGCTATAGGACAGTGGACACAGCATCAGCTTTGGAGGCAAGACCAACTGGGTTTAAATCCTGACTCGACTTTGGACTAGCCATGTCGCCCCGGACGAGATCAATGACTTCTTTAACCAGTTTAAAAGGGGACAATAACACCCTTTCAGGGTTACACGGATGAACACATGCACAGTGCCTGGTCCCTAGGAGACTCTTGACACAGGCGGGTTCTCCCCTGTCTGAGATCAGATGACTTGTGCAAGATTTCCAAGAGCTTGCAAGTGATAGAGGGGACTGAAACCTAAGTCAGTGACGTTTCAGGGTCTTCCCTGGGAGACAATGTCCCGCTCAGTGAGATGGCTCGATCATCCATCAGGCGGACCATTCTCCCTGGGCAGTGGTTAAGATATCCAACTACTATGCCACAGAGGCAAAGCCAGAGTCCTTACATCTTAGGAAAGTCCCCGAGGAAAGGGTAGGAGAGGAACTGGGAGAAGAAGGGCATAGTGGGATGGGATAGAAACGGCGGAGCCTCAGGAGAGCCTGCAAAAGCTTCTCTGTAAGGGAGAGAGTGAGCTGCAGAGTGGAGTGAAAAGCGCAGAAGACCTGGAGCCAGGGCACCTGGGTCCAGTCCTGACCGATTTTCTGTGTGACCTTGGGACAGTCCTTCACCTCTCTGAACCTAGATTTCTCATCTATAAAACGGGAAAAAAATAATACGCACCCCCGCAGGATGGCTCAGCACCCACATTCAAAAATAAGCTGTGGAACTGAAGCGCTTTCAAATAAGAGAGGCGTCTGGTTGGGTATGGGTCCACTGATTTTACCTTAGAATGATTTAAAAATGAACCTCGAGCGATAAGCCAGACACAGAAGGACAAATACTACATGACCTCACTTACGTGTGGAATCTAAAAATGTTGCACTTGTACGAGCAGAGAGCACACTGGTTGGGGGGTGGAGGAAATGGCGAGATGTTAGTCAAAGGATACAAAGGTTCAGTTATTATACAGGATGAATAAGTTCTGGAGATTTAATCTGCGGCATGGTGACTATAGCTAATAATACTATAGTGGATACTTGAAATTTGCTAAGAGAGCAGGTCTGGCCTGGGCTCCGAGTCGGCCGTCTCAGGCAAGCCCGTAGCTCTGCACGTCACAACACATAATCGGAGCCCAAGAAATGGCAGGTCCCGTTTGAACCCCATCCCTCACAAAGGGGCAGGCCTGGCGGGGCCCATCGTGGAGGTGCTGAAGACTGATACGCAGCTGGAGACCAGGTGTGTGGTCAGGGAGGCTGGGCAGGGGCCACATGTATGTCTTACCAGTGAGCAGCTGGAGGTCCGGGAGGGGCTCGGAGAGGACCCCCCGGCATTGTTCCTCCACAGGCAGCGGGATCACCAACAGCCCGTCGGCCAGCTGAGGAAAGTCCTTGATGAAGTTGTTCTCCCTGTGGAGAGGAGCAGAGAGACTGCGAAATCGAAGAAGTGAAGGCTGCTGGGGGCTGGGTGACAAGAGGGCAGGAAGCTTGTCATCAGAATAGAGACTCAGAGTGGGTAGGCGGCTCTGCTGCATTACCGCTGGCTCCCTGAATCCCGGCTCTGAGAACACAGTGCTGATGACAGGCTCTAGAACCTGACCAGCTGGGGCCCACCAATTCTGGCCCACCACTTACGAGCTGCGCAAGCTACTGGTCCACTTAGAACCTCAGTTTCCTTGTCTTTAAAGTGAGATCTCAGGGTAGTTGTAAACCCTGAATGGACTAAAACTGTCAATTGCTTGAGACACAGTCTGATGCTCTACAAACTATATACGTGGCTGCTGACGTCCCCTGGTATTAGCAATGATGATGGTGAACCAGACTGTGAGAGAACTTAGGACAGCGTGGAAGGCTTGCAGAAAAAGGGGGCGAGGTTGAGCTGGAGAAAGGAAGGTTTGAAAGAAGGGGTGTTTGTTTGTTTAAATGGAAGGGTCCTAAGAGATCGTTTGGATCCAACTCCCCCTTTTACAGAGGGGGAAACCAAGGCCTGGAGAAGGGCAGTGACTTGCTCAATAACAACCGGTGGGTTGTGCTCAAAACCTACGTCTCCCAACCTGCAGGCTAGTGATCCTCCTCCTGCCCTAACTTCTTTGGGTGCCTCTATAGAACACAGAACTCAGGGGGGCTTCCGGGAACTGAACCCTGAATAAAGGCAGTCGTAAGTGGGGTGGGCAATAGTGCATCCCAGGGAGGCAGGCTTTAATCTTCTAGACAGCAGACCTGTCGAGAAACAGAACAGCCTGCCAACAGAGGTGGTGAGCTTCCTGTTTCTGTGAGCGTGCAAGCAGCCAACTTGGTAGCCACTTGGCATGGATCGTATCGAGGTCCCTTCAGACTCAGAGGCCCTCAGAGTTAGACGTACTAAGCACAGTTACAATCTGGGAGAGCGATGCTTATCACTTCATTTGCCACCTGGAATTTGCAAACTTGAAATGAAAATCAGAAAGAGGAAAACTACAATATGTGCTGCCAAGCAATGCCTTTGCAGCCTGGATCTCAGGCTGGTCACAAGCAGCTGTGCAAGCTGTTAGGTGGCCTGGTCACCTCCCCACCTGGATTCCGCATCCCCGCACTCCCCACCCCAGGCACCTGAGAAGTTCACCATCAATTCCTTTATTCAGTCAACACCTTCTCTGTGTCTGACCCCTGAGCAGGTCAGAATCCAAAAGAGGAGACAAAATCCTATCTTCAGGGTCTTTATCATCATCATCATTGTCACCTCTGACTATTTCTTTATTGAAGTCTCATAATCTGCTAGGATCTGGCTAAGCACTTTGCATCCATTTTACCACTCAATTCTCACAGCAGCCTTCAAGGTAGTTATTATCTTCATTTTACAGATGACGGAAAACGACGGTCAGAATGAGGAGGTGGCAGAGGTGGGATTTGAATCCCGGTCTGTGTGACGGCACACCTGGTGAGGGAAGGCCTGGGCCTGGGACTGTCTGCGTGAGTTTGCAGGTCCACACCTGTACCTGAAGCACGCTGCAGTAAGCGTGTCCGGTAACACCCGTGCATGAAGCGTGTGTGCCTCGGGGGGCGTGCCCCGTCCGGCGGCGGAGCTCTACTTGTTCCTCTCCACATGTGCCTGTGATCGTGGGGGTTGCCTAGGTGTGTGTGTGTGTGGTTGGCCTTTGATTTGTCTGCAAACCTGAGTCCCCATTTCAGATCTTCTCTGACAGTGTTTCTGTAATCCACAAGGAAGGGAGACCGTCTCCACCCCCATTTCTCTGTCCTCCAATCCCCCTGCCTCTGGGGGTAAATCCAACCTCAAAGGGACAATGTGTCAGGAGGGCTGGGAGCTCCTGGTGCCCCTTCTTGGACGAAGGTTTCACCTCTGAGATTCCAGGAATCAGGGAGGGTCTTGAGGAAGCACCTCAGAAAGAGGGAGAAGATGGAAAGGAGGGAGTTCGCAGGCCAGTGTGGAAGGCGGGGAGGGTGGCAAGGATGAAGCAGAGGATGAGGAGACAGCAACAGCAAAGACCAAGGGTGTTCCTTCAGCACCGGGGCCCTTCAAAGGCCACGTGGGTGATGGCAGTTCTGCGCGGCCTCTGCCAGCAGGGGGCGCCCAGGGCCTGTGCATCAATGGGCTCTCTCGGGCGGCAAAACTTGTTGGGAGCAGCAGCCTAGCAGAAAGTTCCTCTGGGCTCAGATCCTCAGAGGGGACCCAGGCTTCGCAGCTTCAGTTCACCTGGGAAAGGTGACAGGGAGGCTGGCGGGGTGCTGGCTTCAACTCAGCTGGTCAGAAACCCAATTCAGATTCTAAGAGCTCGTGTGTGTGTGTGTGTGTGTGTGTGTGTGTGTGTGTGTGTGTAGAAAAAGCTACCAGGCAACTATCTAGTCCTAATAATAGGAGGAGGACAGGAAGAAGAATGAGTGATATATCTTGACTGATCATATTTATAAATCATCAGCTGTGTTCTAGGTCGTGTGCCAAGACATGAGTGTGTGGGTCATGTTAACTGCACGAGAACTCCTTGAGACGACTCCTGTTGTTATTCCCGTTTTGTAGACGAAGTCATGGATGCGCACAGAGGTTACAAAACTTGTCCAACCGAGGTCCAAAGTTAGGAAGTGACAGTGGCCAAGATTCCACTGCAACCAACTGGGCTCTGTAAGCACAGCTTCAGGGAGTCAACCCAGAGCCCGGACTCTTTATCACTGAGACAACCTGAGACCTGGCAGTTCTGTTGTTTATAGTCAGAGTGAAATGTGGTTTTGTGCCCATGGATGTGGCTCTGGGTGTGTGTGTGTCTGTGTGTGTGCGCACGCGTGCTCGTGCGTGCGTGCACACACACACACATACATGGATGTCGTGCTTCAAACAGACAGGGCCACTGTTTCTTTAGATAAACATTTCCCTCCCTATGAAAACAGCTCAGTCTCGGTTGATATTATATAGAAACGATTCATCATATTTGTAAGACAGTAGACGGATCCTGGGCCCCATGAACTCAGGGCCGTTCCAGGAATAAGAGGCCTCATTCACCTCATGTTTAGTGGGGTCTCTCACGTTCCGGGGATGGCTCTGCACACAAGGGATACAGCGGAGGGAAGTCAGGGGAGATGTCTCCATTTACCGAGACCAGGAGCAAACGCAAGCACTGCAGGAAGGTCTCCAAGGCTTCCACAGGCCAGCCCCTGCCTACTCCTCCTGCCTCAGTTTACGAGCCAGTGCCACCCGCCCACTGCTCTCCTGCTGCACCAACGTCCCGCATCCTTCTGATGGAGGCTGCATGCTTCCTACAAAGGAGCCCACTGAGGCTTTGCCCGCCCTCTGAAAAGCTGTTGTCCCCCACAGTGCACCTGGCCCACTCCTACTTGTCATTCAGACCACACGTTATTTCTCTGCTTTGAGAAATCTTCCCAGGAGCAGGTCTGTTCCTTTGTCTCGTAGCATCTTGCTCTTTTCTTCCATGAAGGGCTCCATAGTTCCTAAGCCTAGATGGGCTTGTGGGGGCCTTATCTGATACCTACCTCTCCCACTGGACTCTGAGCTCCATGGGACCACGGCAATGCCTGTACCATTTCGTGCTGACCCCCTGCCGCCCCCCAGGGCCTGGCACAGTGTGCATGACGTGGGCGTTCAATGAATATGTGTTGAGGGAACAAAGGGAGGAAACGCGGAAGCGAAAGTAACGTGTGTATGACCTACCTCCTTGGATAGAGTCCTTTCTGATGTTTTAGCACATGGTTCTAGCATGTTTCAGAATCCAAGGACATTAGGGGTTTGCGTCTACAATTACAACTCTTCCACAAGAAGCTTTAAAAATCTAATTTCTTCCTTTAACTTTCTTATGTGCATAGGCATCCTGGCTCCTGGGGAGCTCAGAGAGTAGCCAGAGGCCCCCCCTAGCTAGTGGGGCCCAGATGGGAAAGGTGATCTCTCCTCCCGCCCTCTTGGTGTGTACGTGTGCACAGGGGTGCCTCCACCTGGGGTGGAGGTGAAGGGAGTAGGTGGGGTGAGGAAGTCCAGCAGTATGCAAGAGTCCCATTGAAAAACCACCTCTCGCATGAAACCATTTCAGTTTTCCCCAGTTGGAATACATCTTTCCTATCACTTCTCTCTTGTGCATCTTGTTTTGTGAATGGATTCCAGAAGTGGTGGATAGGGCATGGGCTCAGAGGTCATACAGACACGGCTCCCAAATCTGGCTGTGTGACCTTGGAGAGGTCACTTACACTTCATAAGCCTTAGTGACTTCATCTGTAAAATGGGGGTAATGAGTTGAACGTCAAGGGGTTGGGAAGAGGATTCATATCAAATTATCTTTAATGTTCAGTCTTTTTCCTGAATCCCATACTAGATTCTGAACCTCTTGAGAGCCTCAGAGAGCCCAGCACAGAGCCTGCTCACCGTATAACCCCCCGGAACATCTGTTTGACGGTGTGTAGAGGTGAGGGGCAGGCCCCTTCTCCTTCCATGGCCCTTGCGTATGGCCTCTAAGTGGCACACACCTACAGAGCATTTCCACGGGAGATGCACCTTGTGCAGTCCCTCTGATCAGCCAGGCTGACAGGAGCCACAAGAAAGGAAAGCTGGGCTCCTCGGCAACCTTTCCCCACCCTTCCCCAGGATTTCCCTGCCACTCGCCCTCTTTTAAGAATATGTGTGAGTGTTTTGGATACATTAATACACAGCCACCAGCATGAAAGAGCCCATCACCCCTAGTTCTGGGGAAATTAGCATTTAAATTGAGGTATTTCAGGGAAGTAAATCACACCAGAGAAGCCAGCACTGTCTGCAGCCTTTTCTTAGTGGAAGGAAGGCTCAGAGCCGTGGCCTAGGAGCTGTTGAGTTGGTGGTGGCGGTGTTGGGGGCGTGGGGAGGGGGCCACTCTCCCTGGCTCGCCCTAGGCTGCCCAAAGCTGCCTAAAAGAGTGGCACCAAACACTGAAGCCAATGCAGACATGTCCCCTGGTTTAAACCGTGTCCCGTCCCTCTCCCGCACTGACAATGAGCCTTTCTGCCAGGTACAGGAAGAGACTGGCTGAGATGTGACTTCCTCTGGATCAAGCAGTTGGGACACCTATTCTCATCGTGGCTCTGTCACTGCCTGGCTGGGTGGTTTGGGAAAGTCACTCCTTGCCTCTGGAACTAGGACGGTGAAAGGCTGGTATACAATATTTGTTTCTCCCAAGATTGAGAGGTATTGGGCTAGATTTTCCCGAGTCTGTAGGTGCTGGGGTCTCCATGGTGTTTAAACCAAGCCCCCCCCGCCTCTCGCCGCTCCCCCAAACTCCACCCTTCTTGGGGACCAAGTAGAAAGTTTGTTTTCATGTGATCTGCTTCTTAATCACGGGTCTTCCTTTAAGTTCTCTAGGCAAGGACTCCAGACTTAGTCATTCTTTCATTCAACTGTTTATCCATTCATTCATTTAACACGTCTTGACTCTGCAGGTATTCTCTGTCCTCACGTTGCCCATAGCCTGGTAGGAGACCCATACCCAAATGCTTCTTATGTGTATGCGAAAGTGTGCCAGGTGAATATGGTTTTGAAAACATTAACAGGAAGCATTTTTCATTCCTCATAAATCATATTTGTCCATGGCGTCTCACCCACGAATCAAAGGCATTCATCCCTTCGGTAGAAAAGCGGATGCCATCCAGAAAAAAAGGGGGTCATCGCTCAGCTTTGAATCTCAAAGCTGACTTTGTAGTGTCTTGAGCTATATAACAGTTTCAAAAGCCAGCCTGTGCTGGGAGTGAAGGCTCCATGACACATCAAAGCCAAACCGACTGATTCAGATTGCGCTCCTATTTTAATGCACAGACGGTGCAGACTGTGACCTCAGAGGAGTTCCACCAGACAAGAAAAGGAACGAAAAAACCCTTCTTTTTGCCAGGAGTGTTGGGTGGGATTGCTGAAGAGAGAAGCCCAAGGCACCAAGAGTTCGGACCTGCGAATCAGCAACCTCCCGTCTGGCCTTTTGGAAATCAACCCACATTCCCCACTCACCCCAACCCTGAGGGCCATGTCAACAAATTCTTAAGATATTAACAAGGGTCTGGGGGAAATTGCAGGGCAGGTGAACAGGATCGATGGAGCTTGTTCCCCCAGATCAGGTTATCGTTTTGGGGGAGGGGTTGTGAGCCCCTTTATCTCACAAGCCAATGGGAGCTCCAGTGAGTGGGTGGCAACAGGTGAGTAAAAGACGGCAGAATTCAGCCCCCCAGTCTGGTACCCACCGGGTAGATGGACTAAAGCTGATAATACTTCTGACATATCCCCATGCTCATGGAGACAGGGATGAGGGAGGGGTGTGAGATTAGAACAAGGGGGCTTCAGAGTGTGGTGACTTTGGACTTTGGCCGTGGATTCCAGTATGTCGCCCTTCTCAAAAGACTGCCCAAGACCTCCATGTTCACAATGGATGCCACTGCCAGGGCCCAGAGCCCAGTTCAAACGAGAAGGTACAGAGTGATTCTCAGGAAGGATCCACCAGACCACGTTTGTGCCAACGTCCTCCTATCTGCACCCACCTGTACCCTGAGGCCAAGTGGAGGTGAGGGGAGCTGGCCTGGTAAGGAAAAGGCAGGGTTGATTGCTGGGAAGTTCAACTCTGAATGGACTAAACAGTTACCCTAAAGAGGATGCTCCGTAGCCTTAATTGCCAAGTTGAAGTACATTTTTGTTATCAGCAGAACAGAAGCTTAAGGGGAAAATTACGTCAGCCTGTAGAAAATTATAAAGACTACAGTGTCACGTGTAACTGAGTTGTAGTGGAGGAGTGTGTGAACAGTTTTCTTACCAAACAGATGGTTATAAGGCAGAGTGATAACTCAGGGGAGGTTCAGAGACCAAGGGAGTATAGAGGAGGGACACTTGACACAGACTGGGGAGGTCAGGAAGGCTCCCCGGAGGAGGTGAGCCTTGGCAGATTGGGAGGGGCTATCCAGGGAAAGAGCAAGGAAGGGAGCTATTGGGGGGGGGTCTAGGCAGGAAGAATAAGATGTGCAAATGTCCAAAGGGGGTGTCTGTGTGTGTGTGTGTGTGTGTGTGTGTGTTTGTGTGTGAGAGAGAGAGTGCGTGAGTGAGAGAAATAGAGAGAGAGAGAGAGAGAGAGATTGAAGATCGTACACTTAGACGGCGCATTACAGAAATGGCACATTATGGAAGCTGAAAGAAGCTAAGATTTAAGATGTAAAAGCTTTGAGAAAAAGGCGAGATGGGCTGGAGAAGAGCAGGTAGAGATCAGATCTTTTAAGGGATGCTGAGAAATGTGGGTTTTATTCTGAGGGCAAGGAGACCCATTATAGGGTTTTAAGCAGAAGAGCAATGCTATCTAACTGGAGCTTTAGAAAGATTGCCTGGAGACAGGGTGGGGGCTGGACTGGAAAAGGAACAAGATGGGAGGAAGGGAGCCCAGTTCTGAAGTTTTGCAACAACCCAGACAAGACGTGATGGAGTAGTCGTAAGACGGAACATGGAGAGGTGCAGATGTGATAGACTTGGGGAGCAGAACCTGCTGGGATCCGTCATCAGTTGCACATGGCGGGAGTAGAAGATGGAGTCACGGGATATGTCAGGCAGCACTGCCCGCAGGACCCCACCTCCCCTGGAATACTTTATCACTGAGCACCAGAGCTCTCTGGAAGCTTTTGTTTACAATGACCATGGTCTGAGAACAGACCAGTGTGTCTGGGCCCATCACAAAAGTCTTTGCCTGCTTTCTGCTTCCACCAGCCTGAGTTCATCTCAGTGTGAGAGCTGCAGGAAGATAGCCAGATCTTGAATAAAACCCCCAGCATTTCATGTGAGCTTGACCACCTCCAGGTCGAGGCTTTCCGGGCTGCCCTGCCATCTCTTCCTGGGCAGAATGCAGCTCATGACCCCTACCTTCTGGGCTGTTTCAAGGATCAGGGATATGAAGTTGCTTCCCTGGGTAAACAGGGGCCTACACTTAGGGGGACGGTGGCATCTCAGCCAATGCTCACAAAAATGATGAGAGAGAAGACAGAAGCAGGGCACATGTCTTACTTAAAGGTCCCCAGGTTTGCAAGACCAGGACTGGCTACCCACGCATACTCTTGAATTCCAACCCAAAGCTGCTTCCACAGGCATGTGCTCACCTGCCTGACGCCCTTTCAACTGACTCCTCCAAAGCAGAGGCTGCCTCTGATTCTTCTCTGCAACCTCCTCTGAGCCCTCTTGGGGACCTTGCAGATGGCCTTCGTGGTGTCATCTCCTCCAGGAAGCTGTTCCTGAGCCCTTTCTTTGGGAGAAATGTTCTTTGGCTTCCACAGCACTCGATTTTGGCTCTGCTCTGAAGATCACCAGTCTGCCAGATATGGTTGCTCTCTGCATGCCAGTCTCCCGGCCCAGATTTTGTTCTGGGATCTCTTTGATTCTCCTCTAACCCTCCTCATCCACACATCCTGATTCCAGGTTCTGCTACAGAGGCAGCACATAACAGCTGTCTGTTCTGATGTTGCCACCATCCCCTCTCCTGGGGACCACCACAGCAGCCCGTCTTCTGCTTTGACCCTGACGTTTATCATCCCACGGCCAGAATGATTTTCTAAAATGACGGTCCAAATTCAAATCCATCACGAGCTCCATATGTTAGTGTTCTGTTGCTGCCATAAAAAAATCACCGAAACCTAAGTGGCTTACAACAACATAAACTTATTACCTCATGGTTCTGTAGGTTAGATGTCTGGCATGGGTTTCTGGGCTAAAATCAAAGTATCAGCAGGGTTGCATGTTTCCTGGAGGCACCAGAAGAGAATCCATTCTTCAGAGAAGAATCTTTGAGAATCTTTCAAAGCTGGTCAAGGCAAGTCAAGTCCTTCTGGAACCACTTCATTCTGACCTCCTCTCGTCTCCCTCTTCTACTTTAAGGGTCCTTGGGACTACACTGGGTCCACTTAGGACAATCCAGGATAACCTCTTTATCTCAGATTCAGGTGACTAGCCATTTATTTCCACCCGCACCCTTGATCTCTCTTTGTCAGGTAAGGTCATTTATTCATGGGGTCCAGGGATTAAAACATGGACAGCTTAGAGGCCATCATTCTGCCTGACAAACTCTAGTGTCTCTCCCCCCCACCCCCAACCTCCAGTTGGGTTTTGTCAATGGCTCTCCCTTCACTTGGGACTTAATGCCCCTCCTCTGGGTTTCTGCAGTCCCCATCCTTCCCCTATCTCAGCATTTTCACAGTGGACTGCTGTTCCTGGTCACTCACTGGACAAACGGCACAGAAGGCAATGACCATGTCTGTTTTATTCACTACTGTGCATCCAGCCCTGACACAGTGGCTGAAGTACATACTAGGGACTCAATAAATGCTTATTCAGTGAATGAATGGATGCTGCTTAGCTGAAATGTATGGAAATGTAGGGAAGACAATCTGTGGGGCCTGGGTCACTGCCTTTTTCACGTCAGCCTCCCTTCCCAATTCTCCCTTTCTTCCCTAGACATATAGCACACATAACATGTATCATTTTAAAGCTAATATGTACTGATTGTTTACAATGGGCTAGACATTATCCTAAGGGCTTTGAACGTACCTCATTTCAGACTTACAATGACCCTACATGGTACTGTGTTTCCCCGAAAATAAGACCTAGCCAGACCATCAGCTCTAATGCGTCTTTTGGAGCAAAAATTAATATAAGAATGGGTCTTATATAATATAATATAATACCAGGTCTTATATTAATTTTTGCTCCAAAAGACGCATTAGAGCTGATGGTCTGGCTAGGTCTTATTTTCAGGGAAACATGGTAAGTACGCTTATTCTAATTTTTTTTTTCTTTTTTAAGTGAAGGAACAGAAGTATAAAGAAGTTAAGTGCACAAAGCTAGTACGCTGGACTTTGAAAAGTCTAACACCATGTTCTTAAAAAACACTATGCGAAAATATGCTAGTAATGTTTGATTACAATGTTGCCCCTAAATGAAATGCTGAAAAGTGAAGGTTGACTCATTGCAAATACCAGTCCTGGGAGACGGTCCCAGACGGACGCCCGCACGATGGCCACTGTTCTTTATTGCACACACGCCATATATGGTTGCGCAGGCTTTTTCTTTCTGCCCTTCTTGCTATAAACTGAATGTTTGTTTGAGTCCCCCCAGAATGTACATGTTGAAACCTAGCTCTCAGTGTGGTAGCACTTGGAAATGGGGCTTTTGGGAAATGCTTCACTCATGAGGGTGGAGCGCTCATGAATGGGGTTAGTGCCCTTATAAAATACCCCCGAGAGCTCCTTGTCCCTTCAGCCATGGGAGGACTCAGCAAGGAGGCGCCATCGAGGCGCCAGGAAGTGCCTCTCAGGAGACACTGAATCTTCCAGTGCCTTCATCTGAGACTTCCAGTCCCCAGAACTGTGAGAAATACATGTTTGTTGTTTAAGTCACCCAGTCTCTGCTATCCCGTTAGAGCAGCCCGAACAGACTAAGGTGAGGAAATGGGGGCTCAGAGAGGTGATGAAATCAGGGTTGTCAGCTTCCCTCCACCGCTCATCTCTCTGAGCATGCTCAGACCTGTTTTTTGCTCTCCTGCCCCACCCTCATTCATACACTGGTACACACACACACACACACACACACACACACACACACACACACACACACACTGTGATGTCTGGGTTACACGTTGCACATGCTTTCCCTCTAAATGCAAAACAGCTTTCACCAGTGCCACCAAAACTCACTAAGCATTCCAGGCATGGCTGCTACTAACTCCTGCCCTGGTAATTGTGATCCCTGAAATGGAAAGAAATTGCAGTCTAGAGAAACATGATCTTCTCCCCAGCCACTTCGTTCTCCATCTCCTCGCCTATGTGTGTCAGCACTGGAATTCGTCGTCCTGTCATAATACCAGGAACAGGCTGAGCTGCTGTCACTGGAGCTGCTTCCTGAACTTTTCTTCTTGTTCTCAAGGGAAAGTATCAAAGGCCTTGACATAAAGCTTGAGAGCTGGAGGTGGGGGAAGCTCGACATTACTAGGTCCAACCTCTGCATTTTCCTAACTACTATCATCTCTCTTTTTCAGATGCTATACGTGAGATCTGAAGAGGGAAGTTAGTCTTGCCCGGATCACACAGCCCAGATGCAGCCGAACAGAGATTCCAGTTTAAAGCCTGCCTCTGTACACAGATCTGCAGGGTCTGAAGGAAGAATCCTCAGGCCTGAGGTGGCAGCTGAGCCTCAGAGGGAGGGTTACTGCTTGGCCCAAATCTCTACCCAGCCCCAGCTCCCACCTGCAGGCTCCAGTTTACCTCCCTTGTTGCCTGAGAGGTCTAGCTGCTCATTTTAACACAACCCAGAGCAGAAGCCAATATCCCCGGACCTTTAAAAATGCTTCAAGCCCAATTAGGATCGTCATATTCCGGTGTCCAGTGCATTCTCTCTTCTCAGGGCACCTCCATCCCACAGTGCCATTCGCGTCTGTGTCTCAAGAGTCTAGCATAACAGTTGTTCCAGAGTAGGGGCACAAAAGGCATTCGCCAAATGGGTGCAAGGCCTGGGCTATCAACTCCCCCTGAATCCTGGTGAGTATTCTCACCACTGCTCATGCACCCTCAGTCCCGCCCTGGATGGAGGGCCAGTTCTGTGAAGCTGTGCCACTAACTTGCTGTGTGGCCTTGAGCAAGTCCTGTCCCAGCTCTGGGGACCTTTTCAGTCCCAGGTTATTTCTTTAACTAGCCCAGATGCCCCCAAATGTCTCTAACACAGAAGCCGAAGAAGAAGTCATCAAGGTGGGAGGCCTGTTCCCATGGGCACTTTGTGCCTGCTTTCTTACCTTTTCTGGAGCCACCCTTGCAGCCACACACACCTGGATTTGCACCCTGGGTCCACCTCTCATTCCCTGTGTGGTTCTGGTTGAACTTTGAACATTGAACTTTTTCTGGGCCTCTGTTTGCTCATCAGAACAATCTGAATACTAATCACTCTTGCCTCGCAGACTTGTAAAGATTAAGAGAGTCCGCAACAGGAGTTGCTTAGCAGAGGCTGTAAATAGCAGACTCTCAATCAATGATACATATTGCTGTTGTTGAGAGCACTGTTCTAGCAGGTTTATTTACTTGATTCTCAAAAAGTCGTCTTGAGTAGGAATAAGAAAGATACAAATTTTAGAGCTTGAATGAACCTCAAATTCTCTTCTTTTACCCCTTTCTAGAAAGAATATACAGCTTATCCAAGTCACATGCTAGAGCTATAATGAGAATCTAGGACAGGTGGCTGTTAATTTGGACTTTTCTTTACATCATGGGAATTCTTTTTTTTTTTTTGTTCTGGTGGATTTGATTCTTTCCTACTTCATACACGACTCCTGACCTCTAGAAGAATCATTAATGCTAAAGGCGATATCCCAGTACCAAATGTGGAACAGCTCTCTTCCTATCACAGCACGCACTACAATCAGTGTGGGTGTGTCTGCTTCCCCCAAGTTGGGAACGGGCTGTGTCCTCTCTCTCCTTTCCAGCTCCCAACAAAGCTTTAGACACACAGCAGATGCTCAAAAATATTTAGGAAATTGAACCTCCAGTAGGTCAGACTCCAAATTAAAAGAAAAAAAAGATGTTTCAAAATTCCTAACTTAAAGCAACAACTAGGAAAAAGCCAAGCCACCGTTTAACTGACCAGACAGTGTCTACGCATTTATAGTTACTTCATTCCTGGTAGTAGTTAGACAGGAAGAACTTGTTTCTTTTTTTTTAAATGTTAACATTGAAAACCAAGCCATGAGGTGCATTTTAGAATCAGAACTCGTGACCTAAGGACTGCTGATTCTGTTGTAAATGTGTCACTGGGATCACATCTCTGAAAGTTTCTTCCCTTCCGTCTTTCCCATCTTCCCCAGGGCACCTTGGAAGTCTTTCCATACAGCCACTTCTAATGAGCTTTGCAAAATGAAAAACCTGCTGCAGTAAAAGAAAATCTAATAGCAATTGCTTTCTTGTTTGCATTCTCTCTCTCTTTTTCTCTCTTTTTATTGGTCATTAGCAATGGAGAAAGAAAACCCCAAAGGCAGGAGAAAGGCAGCAATATTTGCACGTGCCTTCTGCAACACTGAGTTCATGAGGTGCCCTGACTGTCTCTCATTTCCCTTGTTTTCAGTTCCCACAGACCTGATAGCAGTTGCAGCCAAATCCAAAACCTAGTCAGTGTGTGGGCATTAGCCACGCTAGTTGACATCATTAGTTTACATCATAGCCAAGGTGAAGTGTGTACATTGTTACAGGACAGTTGGAAAGGGTTTGTAAGTGCTCCTTAAAATCAACGGACATCAAGACTTAAAAAGGGCCCAGGAAAAGGAAAATCCAATTAATGAACACAATTTTTGGTCTTTTCAAAATTTGACACCAAAATGCAATTTAACCCAGGTTCTAAGACCCTGCTCCTCGCTGCCAGCCTCTTTGGTTACTGGTCATGTTGTCATATGCAAGCCGATTGTCATGCTGAGCCTCTGGTTTATCTGTATTAACCCTAAGCACACCCTGAGAATGGATCTTATACGCCACCTTTTCCTAGGGGCCTGATTCTGAGCAAGTTACCTTCATGTCATTTCAGGAGCCTCACTTACCTTATTGGTAAAATGAGGCTCTTCATAGTATCTACTTCTATAGACTCAATTATGAAGATTGGCGTGTATTTAACTGTGTTACTTATGGCTGTCATGCATTTCCTAGGATGAAGGATAGGGCTTACTGTCAGTAAGCAGAAACTGGATATAGAGACTATGTATGCGGTAGAGAGCCTGCATACAGTAAATTTAACAGAAACTCTATTTGTTAGAACTATGGGAAACTGGGATTAAGAAAGAAAGAAGGAAGGAAGGAAGGAAGGAAGGAAGGAAGGAAGGAAGGAAGGAAGGAAGGAAAGGAAGAAGGACATGGCATAAACCTTGCCCCTGCCTTTTACAACGTTGGATAAGTTGCCAAATCTGACCAAGCTTCAGTTTTCTCATTTGTAATAGGGGCAAAATAACAAACAGTGGTGATTATAAGTGTTGAGGAACTAAATGAGATGATATAAGCAGGTGACATCTGGCACAGCAGAGTATGTGCGCCGAAAGCTTAGTATTATTACCATCATCGTTATTATTATTTGGGAGGCAATTTAGGTTTTAAAACTATAATATGCATTAGAAAATCCCAAAGAATCCACAACAGTAACAACAAACCTCCTGGAACTAATAAATGATATGGCAAGGTGGCAGGACACAAGGTTAATATATGAAAGTCAATTTCTTTCCTACTTGCCAGCAACGAACAAGTGGAATTTGAAATTAAAAACACAACACCACGTACACTGGCACCGGCACCAACAATTTTGATATACTTAGGTAAATACGTACAAGATCTGTATAAGAAAGACTACAAAACTTTGATAAAAGAAACCAACAATCTAACTAAATGGAAAGATATTCCATGTTCATGTTCAATATTGTTAAACTGTCAGTTCTTCTCAATTTGATCTATAGATTCAATGCAATCCCAATCAAAATCTCAGTAAGTTATTTGATAGAGATCAACATACTCATTCTAAAATTTAATATGAAAAAGCAGAAGACCCAGAATAGCCGACAGAAAATTGAAGGAAAAAAATTAAGTCAGAAAACGGACACTACCCAATGTTGACTTACTGGAAAGCTACAGTAATCAGGACACTGTGGTACTAGTACAATAACAGACAAATAGTTCAATGGAACAGAGCATAAAGCCCAGAAACCAGTCAACTAATTTTTGACAAAAGAGCAAAGGCAATTCAATGGAGAGAGGTTAGTCTTGTTGAGAAATGGTGCTGGAACAACTAGACAGCCACATGGCAAAACAAAACAAAACAGAAACAAACAAAGAACCCCCCCCCCCCCCGCACAATAATAATTTAAACACAGGCCCTGTACGTTTCACAAAAATTAACCCCAATTGGTCATAGACCTAAATATAAAATGCAAAACAATAAAACTTGTAGAAGATAACAGGAGAAAATCTTGGTGATATTGGGCTTGGTGATGCATTTTTAGATACCACACCAAAACCAAAACATATAAAAAAAAACATATTAAAAAATGATAATTAAAATAAAAAAAACTGCTCTGTGAGAGACAACATTAAGAAAATGAAAAGATAAGCCTCAGATTGGGAGGAAATATTTTCAAAACACATATCTGATGAAGAAGACTTATATTCACATTGTACAGAGAGCACTTAAAATTCCACAATGAGAAAACAACCAGGTTGAAAAAGGAACAAAAGAGCTGAACCTACACCTCATCAAAGAAGATACACAGCAAATAAGCATATGAATAGATGCACAACACTTGTTATTCTGGAAATGCAAATCAAACAACAATTAGATACCACAACATAATGATTAGAAAGGCTAAAATTCAAAACACGAACAACACCGAATGCTGGTGACGATGTGGAGAACGTGGACTAGTTTACTGCTGGTGGAAATGCAAGATGGTATAGCCACTTTGGAAGACAGTTTGGTGGTTACAAAGTTAAACATAGTCTGACCACACAATTCAGTAATTGTGCTCCTTGATAGTTACTCAAATAAATGGAAAACTACTGTCTACACAAAATCCTGCACAGGAATGGTTATGGTGACCTTCTTCCTACTTGCCAAAACTTGGAAGCAGCCAAGTTATGCTTCAATAGATGATTGGATAAACAAATTGTAGGAGATAACATACAATGGGATACGTTTCAGCAATAAAAGGATATGAGCTATCAAACCACAGAAAGACAGGGATGAAATATAAATGTATGTTGCTAAGTGAAAGGAGCTTTTTGAAAATTCTACATACTGTAGGATTCCAACTACATAACATTCTGGAAAAAGCAAAGTTGTGGAGACAGTGAAAAGATTGGTGGTTGCCAGGAGTTCAGGGAGGGATGAGTAGGTGACGTAGGAGATTTTTAGGACTGTGAAATTATTCTGTATGATACCGTAATGATAGATACACAGCATTATGGATTTGTTAAAACCCAAAGAACTGTATAACAGAAAGTGTAAACTATGCACTTTAGTTAATAACATTGTATCAATTAGATCATCAGTTGTTAAGAAATATACTACACTAACGCGTGAGGTGTTACTAATAGCAGGAATTGTATGTTTGGGAGTATTGAGGGTATATGAAACTACTTTGCTTAATATTTCTGTACATTGAAACTGCTCAAAAACGGTCTATTAGCAAAAATAATAATATGCATAGGCAAGTTATTAAATTAAACTTTATTGTTATAGAGGTGACAAACTATAGCTCTCTAGTCAATCTAGCCCGCACCTACTTTTGTAAATAACATTTAACTGGAACGAGGTCACACCCATCCCTTTATATACCCTCTGTGCCTGCATTCCTATTAAATGGCAAAGCTGAGCCATCGTGATAGAGCTCACGTGGACCACAGAGCTGAAAATATTTGCCATCCAGCCCTTTACAGAAAAATAGTTTTCTGGTTCCTGATTAGAGCACGGACTTTTAGGCTGGGAAGTACAGTTAGACGTTGTCCAGTTCTATTGCTTAATAAACGCTGGCATCCTCGCGTCCGTATCACCCCAGGAGGAACAGCTCCTTAGACTAATTTGACATCAGAAATCAGTCCCTCTTCCTCCCTCTGCTCTTCCTTTGTGTCACCAAGCCCACTTTCTCCGGTCTGGAAATTGCCCACGAGTTGAACTTGGGCGTGTACTCGTCACTCCGAGCCTTCATCATTCTGAACCACACGCTTCCTGAGCCCATATTCTGCTTCTCAGCTTCCTGGTAACTGGCCTTGCTGTTCACGACAATGCCCTCGGCCCCTGCTTTTAACTTTTACCTTCAATGCCAGGCTCAGGTGTCCTAATGATGGCCTGGCTCTGAAAACTGCTATGATAGGCTAGATATTGGCCCCTGGAGATATCCAGGTCCCAAAGCCTAAAATCTGTTATTTTAAGGACAGAATTGTGTCTCTCCCCAAATTCATAGGTTGAAGTCCTTGCAATACCCCCCAGCACCTCAGAATATGTCTGTATTTGGAGATATGACCTTTAAAGAGGGGATGCAGTTAAAACGGAGCCAGTAGGGTGGGCTCTGATCCAATCTGACTGGCGTCCTTATAAGAAGAGGAAATCTGGACACACAGAGACAGCAGGATGTACGAGAAAGACCATGTGAGGAGGACACAGTGAAAAGGCGGCTATCCACAAGCCAAGGAGGGCAACCTTGGAAAAAAGCTCTCTGAAACCTTCATCTTGGACTTCGGTCTCCAGAACTGTGAGCAAATACCTATCTATTTATTGTACAAGTCACCCAGTCTGTGGGGTGTTGTTATGGCAGCCCTAGAAAACTACTACACCTTATAAAGCAAAAGGAACTTTTCAGAGGAATAGTTAAGTGCTCTGAAAAGTTACCCTAGTGTAAGTGCTCTGTCCACATTCCACTAAGGATCTTACAGTGGGGAGGTTATCTTGGATTCTCTGGGTGAGCCGTCAGTGTCATCACCTGTGTGCCCATCAAGAGAGGAGCAGAGGGATGTGCCTACAGAGGGGGCAGAAGGGCATGTGAAGATGGAAGGAGAAATTGCAGGGAAGGGGCCACACACCAGTGATTGCCAGCAGCTGGAAGAGACAAGCAACAGATTCTCCCCCAACGCCTCTAGAAGGAATTCCTCCTCCCACTTTTGATTTTAGCCCCGTAAGACTCAGTTGAAACTTCTGGTCTCCAGATCAGTGAGAGAATAAATGTATGTCGTTTTAACCACTAAGTATGTGGTACTATGTCATAGCAGCCATATGAAACAAGTAAGTGCGTTTTCTCAGATAACTACCATTTGGGGTTTAGTTTGGGTCCATAGCCACCCTCCTCTCAAGCAGGGGCCAGACAGCCCCTTAACCCCTGTCCTGCCCCAATAAGAGCAGCGTGTTCGTGGGACCTGCATTTCTAGGAACTCCGAGGAACACAGGCTTTGGTGGCAGCTGGTGTAAGTCTGAATCCCCACTCCAAAATGTTTCGTCCAGGTGACCTTGGGCATATTGCTTAGCTCACCTAAACATCAATTTCCTAGTGGTTAGTGAATGGGGATCAGCGTATCGACGTCCTAGGGTAGTGGTGAGGGTTTGCAAGGGGACAGGTGAAAGGAAAACCGCACATTCTAGAATAAAGCAGTTGTTTAATATCCTCAGTGAGTCCTGGTAATGGGTGCTCTCATGAACTGTGTTAGGTTCTCCAATAGTTTCAAGTGCACGTGATTTCCTTTTTTCAAAGCCAATGAGGGACTTTGTAAACCATGATTTTGGGGTTGAGCTCTGACACAACTGCAATGAATTTGTGCCAATTACTTCCTTCTCTCACTCACCAGTATGTCTGACTCTCTGTGAGAAGTTAGAATCCAAAAACAAAAAACATAAGAACAAAAACAACAACAACAACAAAAAACGCATGGTCATCATTAACGCCAGTCCTGCTGTTTAGCTCTTAAGGGAGACTGAGTGGCTTAACTTCAGAGAGGCTAAGCCACTTGCCCAATGTCACACAGCTAATACGTGACAACTCTGGGACCTGTGCCATCCACTATGTCACTGTAGTGCTTCCAAGGCTAGGCCTATCTCTCCAAATTCTGTACCTAAAACAGACTATCTGCACTTTCCACACTTCCTGAACTGGTGCAGCTGTTTCTTGTCCAGAAGGCCAGACTTCCTCCTTCCATCTTTTGGGGACATCCTTCTCCAGGGCAGCTCCTAGTGAGGAGACAGATGGAACAGCTCCAGGCAGGTGGTGGGAAGCCCTCAGTCTCTATGCCCTTATGTTGGAGAATGTGGTGACACACCTAATATCCCCCTGACGACCCCCCCCACACACACACACAGGAAACCAGGAAACTAGCACTCAGAATGCCTTCCCACTGTCAGCAATCCAGACCATATGGTTAATTAGCTAAAATTTGCAACCGCATCTGTGATGCTATTTCTCTTTTTGGCATGTGTGAACTTAATTACTGAAGCCATGGGAAGCCCTTGGCCCACTGGGAGGGGGGTGGGCATGGGGGTTGCTGGCCATACCCATGGCTCCGGCAGTGGGATGTGTGGGTGGTTGAGGGTAGAGAAATGGAGGATGGAGAGGGGCGTGTTTGGCCAGCAGAGGATGGGATGTTGACAGTAGTTGCCTTGAGACTGGGACATGATGTCACAAGTCCCCCACCTGTGAATGCTGGCAAGCATCCACAAAAAGAGGCCAACCTCCCTGCAGGATGGAATGCAGGGTTCCTTCCCTGGTTACCCACTGCCCTTCAAATTCTACTCTTAGTTACTTCCCCGAATATCTGTCTCCCCAGCACATAGCACTGTTTCCACAGAACAAGAGATAGGACGTATATCACAGAAGATATCCAATAAAGGAGGTTTACTGGCCCAATGAACGAACAAACCACTCTGAGCCTTCGTTTCCTCATCTGTAGAATGGATCATAAAAGTTATATTATACCATTTTGTTAGGATTACAGGAAATACAATACATGCAGCTCCCATCACAGTCCCTGACATAATGATAGGTGTTCAACAAGAATTGGTTGAATGAATGAATGAATGAGTGAATAACAGAATCAGAGCCACTGAATGTCAGTACTATTAGAAGCCTGAGAGATCAGAATCTGTCTGGCCCTCCCACTGTGCCTCAGTTTTTCTCCTTAAAATGGGGGCAATAAAATCACCTACTTTTTGGGTTGCTTGAGGATTACAAGAAATAACTTACGTAGATTGTTTAGAAGAGGGCCTGGAACGGAGTAAGCTCCCAGCAAACATGGCTGCTGTTGTGAATTATACTGAAATGGGGAAGCTTCCTGCTAGTGAGGGCAGGGCCTTCAACAAACAAATCCGTTTGTGGTATCTCCTGGATTGTAATCCAGGGGTCCTCCTCTCAGCTCGTGCTGCTCCTCCCTGAGTCCCAGGGCTCACAGGACGGGTGTGTGCCAGCTCCCCGGGGTCACTGGTATCATGAGGGAAACAGACCCCCCACTTTGGGGATCATCAGACTAAGAAGTAAGTCAGGGTCAAGGGATACTTTGACCCAGGTGAACAGAAGAGTCTTGTGGATTGGGGGGCTCTCATGGACTCCCACAGATGTTTTTCTAGATTGTGCCATGGCTGTGAGGACAAATGGAGGGTGAAATCCAACCTTGCTCTGCAAGCCAAGCTCAGTGCCCACGCAGGGGTGTATCTGCGCAGACAAGTCTCCTTTTTCTTACTCATACACAGGTGCTCGGTTGGCAGCTGTGGCCTTGGGGATCCTTCTGGGGTCATTGAACAGTTTGGGAGCAGAAACCTCAGCACACTGGGGCAGACGTTCGTTAGAGCAGCTCAAAGTTGGTCTCACTCATCTCTCTATCCCTAGTTCCCAGAAGAGCATCTAACCCAGTGGACACTCAAGCACATATAGATTGAATAACGGAACCATCATATTCTTAATATCTATCACAGGACCTACTGTGTGGTATGGGCTCAGCGCGTGCCAGATAAGTGTATGACTAAAAGAGCAGACGTGTGTATAAGAAAAACAATGACTTCCTAGACCCTTAGCCCTATACAGTATTAGTAGCTAGTTTATTGACCGGTGACTCCATCCAGGCATAGTATAAAGACCTGTATGTGTATTATCCCCGAAAATCTCACAACAGCTTTGTAAGTAACGTTCAAAGATCATTTGCAATGTAGAAATGAGGGCACTGAGGCTTCACAAGGCTCAGGGGTTTGCCTGTGGTTGCCTGGCAAAGGAGCAATGCTGACATTAGAACTGGTGTTTCATTGCCTGCAGCGCCCTTTTTACCCACCATGCCCTTCTCTACTGGGTAGTTGAGCTGGCTAGGGAGACATCAGGAGACCCCCATTCCCTGTCTGCTATGCTATTTCCCTCTACTTGCATAGTGCTCATGCCTTCAGTTTATTCAGGCCTCTACATTACTGTCACCTCCTCCTAGAAGCCTGCCATGACCACCTTGCATACAGTAAAACTACACAATTCCATACCCTGCTTTATGTTTCTTCATATCCCTCACGACCACCAAAAATATATGTTGGTTTTCTCTTGGCTGCCTCCACTTCCCCATCCTTTTCCAGATCGTTATCTCTACAAGGTCAAGGACCTTATCAGTCTTACGAACTGCTGCTATTACCAACATCCAGAATGGTACCTGACACACAGAAGTACTTGACATGTATTTATGAAATGAAGGGAAGGATGGTCGGATAACGTTGGGTCTGTTATTTAAATGTCTGTTTAATGTCTGACATTCTCTTCCCATTCCCTTCCTCTGGTTTCTGCACCGGTCAGACAAGATACAGACTTCAGACCGGATGCCTCCCGGAATGTATGAGAAAGGCTATCAGGACAAGCCCACGAGCTCGCCGAAATAGAAGTCATCAACATTATAAAACCCCTGTGCACACATTTTGTGGACCCGGATCTTTTGTCCTGCCCAAGTGAAAAAGCCCAGGTCACTGCCCAAGTTTCCCCACCTTGCCAGGGGCTGGGGCTGACCTCAAAACCCCAGCTGTCGCCACGCCCAGGATGAGGGCCTCCACTAAGACAAGTTGCTGTCAGGTAGAGTTAAGACATTTTTTTTAAACGGGGACACAGAGGGCAGCTTTTGGGGCCATACCATTTAGTGGGTATGTCATTCTCAGTTGCCTCTTACGTAAAACCAAAGTAATGATAACACCACTCTTAGAGGGCCCTTGCTAGGGTGCAATGAGCTAATAATTTTGAAAGCACTTTGTGAAGCATAAAGCTTCATACAGAGGGAAGGCCCTGACCTGAGGAGGTAAAACCTGGGCTGAGCAGTTTGGACCTGACTGAGAACTGGGAGCCAGGGAAGATTTGGAGCAGGGACTAGACACACTGAGAAATCACCTTTAGGAAGTGAAGCTGGGAGTGTGTACAAACAGGCTGGGCCTCCGGGTTTCTTTTTTCCCTTCTAGATTGTGCCTGGGGGAGGGGAGGGGAGAGAGGTAGTGTCTGGAGGGTAGGGAATCCCCCTTCCTGGCATGCAGAAGGGAGTGGGGGTGGCGGGCACCGGCCTGGGTGACAGGCACCGCTTGTGCCACCCTGATTAGCTGGGAAAATGCAAATCCGCACTTCCTTCCCTGAGGCAGCTAACAAGATAATGAGTATTTTCATCAGCTGCAGAGAATACAAACATCTGTAGGAACACCAAGCCTACTCTCAGGGGTGGGGGGAGGAAGGGAGGGCACGGAGGTGGGGAAACGCAGCTTCTCAGCAATTTTAGGCAAGAGATGCGCTGACACACTGGAGGGGTAGCTGGGAGCTCTGCCAGGTACCTGCTGTACTCAGCACAGGAGGGAAATGGACAGTGACCCACTACAACTGACACACGCTGCTCATTCAGGGTGAACTCACGGTCCTGGACGGACTTTGTTCACCTCCCGTTGATCTATCCTCCTTCACCTGTATCCGTCTCCCCGACCTCTCACCCTCCCACTTATCTAGTCCACAGACATTTATTGAACCCTACTGTGTGTCAGGCAGAAACCTAGGCTCTAGAGGATAGAGGTAAATAAGACATCCTTTGCCCTCGAGAAGCTCATTCATTCCTCTCTTCACTTAATTATGAAATACCTATTCATGAAGTATGTACTATGTGCTGGGCACTCACCAGACACTTGGAGAGACAGGCATGTGAGCTGGCCCCCTGTTGAAGGGAGGTTCTAGTAGAGAAGAGGAGAAGAGGACTACTGCTTCTGGAGAAGAGGTGTTCAAGGAAGACACCTGGAGAAGGTGACAGACCTCTGATGTAAATTAAGGATGAATTAGAGTATTTTAGGCAGATTGTGGAAGAGCATTCCATATAGAGAGAACAGCATATGCAAAGTGAGAGGCAAGAGGAACCCCAGGGATCTCCGAGAACCACAAGCAGCTTGGTGGAAATGGATGATGTCAGGCAAGGCGAGGGCCAGGAGCAGCGACTGAGGAAGCTTGAGACATAGGCTTGCGTCCAGTTAAGCGGAGCCTGCTCCACCAAGCTAAGGAGGCTGGACTTTATCCCGGGCTCCATGGGGGACTGCAGAGAGTTTTAAGCTGAGGAGTAACATGATCTGAACTGCACTGTATGAGGATCATTCTGGCTGCACAATTGAGAATGGAATCAGAAGGAGGACTGAGAGGTAAGTAGAGGCTGTCGAGGATTCCAGTTCCAGGCAGCCTGGCTCTTATGCAATATTCAGAAGGGCTTTTTCTCCAAGGCCTGGCAGATACCTGCAGGTGCAGACCTGCGACTTTGCCAGTTAGCCAGCTCTGTGACTTCGCAGAGCACCAGGAGATGCAAATAATAACACCTCCTTCATGGAGTTTCAATGAAGAACAAATGAGATAATGTGTGTCAGAGCGATCTATAGGGCCTACGGCACCAGAGAAACATTAGTTATCAGTTATTTAATCACAGCAGTACTAGTGGGTCTGCAGACTGCTATCTTTCATTCCCTTTGCTAATATCCAGAAACAGGAAATGGTATAACACTGGAGCCTCCAGGCTCTGGTTTTTCCACTGACTCTCTGAGCTTGGAAAATCCCCTGAATCTCTGTGCTTCAGTTTCTGCATCTCTGAAATGGGGATACTACGCTTTTCTTTGTTTATTTTTCAGGGCTCCCAGGAGGGCAAATCTGGATGGCTGACATTCAAGTGCTTTGGAAAACATAAATCTTTAGCAACTTGAACGGAAAGAGAGTGTGACCCCAAACCAACTGAGCACCTCCGTGGGCTCCATAGTTCCTATTTGCAATTGACAACCTCCCATCCATGGGCCAAATCTAGCCCCTGCCTATTTTTGTAAAGACCGTAGGCTAAGAATAGTTTTCACATTCTCAAATGGCTGGGGGGGAACTATATATATATATATATATATATATATATATATATATATATATATATATATATAAAGAGAATATTATTTTGTGTGTGACATAAAAGTCATATGAAATTCAAACGTTAAGTGTCCTTAAGTAAAGTTTTGTCGGGACGCATCCACAACACACTGAGAAGATGGATGGAGAGACGGAGTCCTTTGCGTATTGTCTGTCTTATGGCTGCTTTCCCGCTATCACAGCAGTCGGTTATTTGCAGCAACGGTTACATGGCTGTTAAGCTCAAGACATTTACTATCTGGATATGAACAGAAAAAGTTTTCTGACTCCTACTTTAGATATCTTGACTTATTTGATTATTGCAACCCAGTGGGGTGGTTTTCCTTTGTTTGTTTATCTCCAGTTACAGATGATGAAACTGAGGCTTAGAGAAATTGGATCACTTCCCCAAACACACAGAATGAAAATTGTTTCAATTTCATGACTACTTTACTTGAAAGCTCTTTCTCTTTTTAACCTCAATCCAATCCTCCCATAAGGGGCCAATTTTGCTCCTTCTCTGAAAACACCCAATAATCATGGGTCCAGGGACGGCCTTCCCCACCAGACTACAAATAGGGAGCAGAGACTGAGACTGCCTTGCTCACCGCTCTCTGCAGTGGCCATCATGGTGTTGACATGCAGTAGGTCAATAATTGTTGCTACTGAGGACACACGTGGCTGGAGGTCGTCATTCTGTTCCATCACATTTCCAACCCCGCCCCCAGCATCCATAGGTATCAGTCGTAAATTTATAAAAGGCACTCCTTTCCTGTTTTGAAAATGAATGTAAATCTGCCCCTGAGTGCAGCAATTTTGGAGACATCCACCCTCTGTTCAGTCTCTGGACAGGAGTCCAGCAGTCAGCGTCTGCTGTTTCATTGTACGTAGCTCCTGAGATCAATACTGACCCACCTCTTCCTGTGGCAGCAAAGGGACTCAGGGCTCCTGCAGGCCACCTTCAAATATCCTGAATTTCTACCTCTCCAGGCAACCCTTGTTCCTGAGACTTCCTGAAAACTGGCAAGAGAATACTCACGGAGGGTGGAGCGCGAAGAGGAAGGACTGCCGGTGTTTGCTTGGGGGTGTGGGGTTAGGCAGGTGGACCTGGATTCTCAGCTCATCCCAACTCTAGCTATGATGTGCTGTGTGACCTAGGGCAAGATCCTTCACCTTTCTGAGGTTCAGTTTCCTTTATATAAAGTGGGGTTGCTAAAGCCCAACTGTCAGGCTTCTAGCAAGGATTAAACAGGATGGAATAGGTAAGAGAAAGTGCCTCGTAGCGTCTGGCAAACAGTAGATATTCAGTGAGCTCTACTGTCATTCCCTGTTCTACAACGTGCAAAGTACCAGGCCCTTGGGAGTGGGGGCCTGGGGTGGGGGTGAAGGAGAGAAATACAGCAGGTAACAACAGCACCAGCCAAGGTAAGAGGCTGCAGAGGAAGGGAAATGAACATGGACCTTTCACTGTGGATCCCTTGGGGGCCAAGCTTTGTGCTGGGCACATCACTTAGAGAACCTCTTCATCTTTTCAGCATGCCTATTATAGGAGGAGTATTCTCTTCATGACATGGATAAGAAAGCTGGTCAGGAAAATTATGTGACTGGTCCAAGGTCACAAAGCTAGGGTGGCACATGCTGTGATGCTCCACCCAGATCCCCCTTCAGGTAAGGACATGGCATCCCAGACCCTGGGAAGGCTGGTTGCATGCCGAGTTCAGCTAGCTGGCAGCCAGAGAGCCGCCTTGCCCAAGATCCAGCCCCGCCGGGCAGCCACAGCCATGACTGCCCATTACAGGGGTACACAGGCCCAGACATCGGGGCCCAACTCCGGCCAATACTGACGAGCCATGTCAGCCCAGAGCTCCCCCTGGGGTCAGTTAAGCCTGTCTCTGCACCTGCAGGGAAGCATGACTTCTCTGTGGTCCACACAAGTTAATCCCAAAGTCACGCCCTAATACACATTCTGCTTGCTGAACTCATGTTCTGCAGCCTTAGTGAACCCTACTTGCAATGAGAGCCAGTAAGTAATGGAGCTGACACTCAAACCACTTCTATTTGGTTCTCAATGGTAACTTTGCTGCGGATAACTTCACAACTCAAGCCATCCATTCATCCATCCATCCATCCATTCATTCATTTATTCATGTCTTCAGCTATGCACTGACTCTTCCAAAATTGTGATGCCTTTCTTCGTCCCTGCCTTCCAGAAGCATGGAGTAAAGAAACTTACATGTGTTGTTTCTGATACCATAATCTCCCCACCTTTATGTGAGTTCAGGTAGCCTCCTACTATTTTAGTTGAAAGCTCAGGACCGTATAAATTTAATAATAATAATAATAATAATAATGGTCTAATAAAGGCATCCATCTGACCCTCAATTCTTCTGAAAGTCCTCTGTACCTCTGTATCTACCGGTGCTACCATCCTCAGCCCCACCACTCTGGCTTTGTCTGTCGTTTTCCCCTAATTTAGTCCTGGAACAATCCTCTTATCTTCTCGACACAGTGTGAAATGCAGTGCCTCTATCCCAGGGGTGTCCAAACTTTTTTCAACGGTTTTCACCAAGGGCCATATGCGGTAAAATACACAAAGAGCCGGGCCACTCACTCGAGGTGAAGTACGTATTGCCTCACCTGGTTTATTTAAGTAAACTAAATATATTTTTGGAATTTGCTGCGGGCCAATTAAAAACGGATCGCAGGCCGCAGTTGGCCCGCGGGCCGCAGTTTGGACACCCCTGCTCTAGAGCATGCTTGCTAATGACAAATTCGAGGACCAAGACAGCATGGGGCTGAATTCGGATAATTCAGCCCAAGAGGGTCCCTTCCAAGTGGAGGCCACGTTCTACCTGAGAGTACCATCTGATGTGACAGAACGGTCTAATGAAACTTTCCTTGCAGAGAAAGCCCCATTTTCCTGCTGGACCTGCATTCATCTCCCAAGAACCCTGCAGCAGAATCTCTAGACAGCTCCTGGCCCCTGAGTCCTGGACCAAGCCAGGTCCTGAGGCAGTGAAATCCTCCTCCCTTCAACAGGCCCTGAACAATTCCAGCTGCACCCCCTCTGGCTAGCTCAGTGCCTTGGCAACCCGGGATATCAGGGACTTAAAGTGAAAACGACCTGACCTTTCTGGAAGCTATGTGGCATTGGGTAGCAACCATTAAATGTTCATTCCTGTTGCCCTAGAGGTTTCACTTTCTGGATTTATCCTAAGGAGACAATCAATCAGACGTGCACAGCTGCATTTACAAAGATGCTCATCACAATATAGTTTACGACAGTGAAAAGGTGGAAAATATTCAAATGTCTATCAATAGAGCATTGATGAAATGAATTCTAAATCTGGGCAATGGAACACTGTGCAGGCATTAAAAAAACATGGCTGATCTTTATAAAGCAGAGGAGAGAGGTCTCTAGGGGATATTTTAAGTAAGAAAAAGACAAACATATAACGTGTCATCTTAGTTATATACACTTTTCTATACATAATATGTGACTACAAGCAAGGGGGAATATTTGGAATGAGGTTCACTAAAATGTGAAGGGGGCCATACACAGATGAGACTTTATGGGATTTTTAACTTCTTACCAGTTAAAAATATTGCTTGGATTTTCTACAGAAATATATGTTAACTTCATGGGGGTCAGATAAAGAATGTGTGGCCTTGAGCAAATAATTTCCCCCTTCATTCCTTGTGAAAAGAGGACTAATATTACCTATTAACAAGGCTACTCGGTATTAAATAAAAAGGTATCTCAGTGGCGTAAACAGAACCTGATACATGGCAAGTCTCAATCAATGGTCACTGGTAATAGTGATTGTAAAGAAGGGGGCATAGGGCAGACATCTGGACAAATGGCCTAGAGTTATGACAAAGAGATGTCAACCAAATGGGCCAAATAAATGTTATCCCTCCCACACCCACAGGCACATGCTCAGGTACTCACACACAATATATACTCAAATACACATGAACACACACACCAACACACATACACAGAAATGCACACACAAGTACACGTTCACACCCACATACACTTCGGCATACACACACGTACTTAGGCACATGCAGGCACCTGCAGACATACACACATTCACACATATTTACATACAAACACACACACAGTAGCACGCATGGCCAGGAGATGGAGAGAACCAAGCTTGCAGAGTTGAGCTGGCATCCAGCCTTCTCCCTGCTCCCAAGCCCACACATGCCCCCTGCCTTCTCTGCACAGACTCTGGATGCTCTATCAGGCTCTCAGACCTTGTCTCCTGCAAGAGAGGGAGGGGAGGTTTGGGAGACGTGAGGGGGATTATTCAGGTTTAATTAAAAATGATGCCCAGAGACAGGCTTGGAGGACGCACTGTAAGAGACAGTCTACGGAGCTCGGCCCCCTGTTCTCTAGGCATATGCAGGCCTGACAAAACATTTCAAAGCTGAGGAAAGAAGTAGGTACAGAGGAGCTGACAGCTTCTAATAGCACAGTAACAAGGAGACACTAATAAAGAGTGCGTCTGTGAGCTGAACAGCTCCGGAGACAGAGATGACCATGTTTCTTCAAAGGCATATTGGCAATGCATGGGCCTTTTTTCTGGCATCTTCTGTCCCACTAGAGCAGGGATGTCCAAACTTTTTTCAACGGTTTTCACCAAGGGCCATATGCGGTAAAACACACAAAGAGCCGGGCCACTCACTCGAGGTGAAGTACGTATTGCCTCACCTGGTTTATTTAAGTAAACTAAATATATATTTTGGAATTTGCTGTGGGCCAATTAAAAATGGATTGCGGGCTGCAGTTGGCCTGCGGGTCGCAGTTCGGACACCCCTGCTCTAGAGGGACAGAGACTCCTGGTAAATTGTGCTCAGACTGCCTCTGTAAGCAGGGTTCCTGCAGCTGGTGCTGTCGGATATATCCTTGAGAGCTCTCTGGGGTTCAAAGATGGGGAGCACAGCCCATGCAGTACATATCTCTGGAAGCAAGGAAAGAAGGGCAGGAGGGAAGGCGAGAAGGAAGGAAAAAACCTTCCATTTCTTGTCTGCATATCTACATAAAAGAGAGCTCATTACCTCCGTAAACAACCTGTGTTCACGTTGGTAGTTCTAGTTCTCTTTTCAAGACAAAAGTTACTAAACACCTACTTTGTGTCAAACGCTATGTATTGAAAATGAAATAAAATAAAATAAAACAAAGCGGAAAAACCATGACCCTGTCGAACGCTTGTGCACTGTTGGTGGGATTGCAAAATGGTGTAGCTACTATGGAAAAAGGCTTGGAGGTGCCCCCCAAAATTAAAACTAGAACTACCTATGACCCAGCAATTCCACTTCTTGGTATTTATCCAGAGAAATCCCAAACACTAATTCAAAAAGATATATGCACCCCTGTGTTCACTGCAGTGCTACTTACAATAGCCAAGATATGGAAGCAACCTAAGTGCCCATCAGTAGACGATTGGATAAAGACGTGGTAGTTACATACAGTGAAATATTATTCAGTCACAAAAAAATGAAATCTTACCTTTGAGATAACATGGATGGACCTAGAGGGTATTATGCTGAGTGAAATAAGTCAGACTGGGCGAGACAAATACTGTAGGGTCTCACTTACATGTGGAAACTCCAGAACAAAATAAATAAACAAACAAAACAGAAACAGACTCATAGATACAGAGAACAAACTGATAGTTGCCAGATAGAAGGGGGGATTGGGGAACAGGGTCAAAAAGGTGAAGGGATTAAGAAGTACAAATTGGTAGTTACAAAATAGTCATGGGGATGTAAAGGATGGTATGGAGAATATAGTCGATAATATTGTAATAGCTGTGTGTAATGCTGGGTGGGGACTAGACATGTCGGGGGATCACTTCACAAATTATATATGTCTAACCACTATGCTGTACACCTCAAACTAATACAAAATAATACTGAATGTCAACTATAGTTAAAAATTAAAAAAAAGAAAGAAAGAAAGAAAAAATTCACAATCCTGTTTTCGAGCACATAGCAGTCTAGTAGGGGAGTCATACAGGCAAAATAACAATTATAGAAAATTGTGAACACCTCAAATCCAATGTTCTGTCTCCCCTTTCTAGCAAAATTCCTCTTTGAAAGGGGTTGTTCTGTTGATCCCAATTTCTCACCTCTCATCCTCACTCAATCCATTGTGACCAGCCCTTTATCACACCCATTCCCCATTGCCCACCCTTCCCACGGTTACTGAACACTGCAATTTGCCTAACCCAAAGGTGTCCATCTTCATCTCAGGTGACCTCTGAGCAGCAGGCGACACAGATGACAAATTCTCTTTATGAAGTGTGTTCCGGAGACTCTGCGCGACCCACCCTCAGGTGTTGCTGTCCCCTCTTGCCTCCCCGGCCACTCATTCTCTGTCACCGTGGCTAGACTCTTCTCTTGTCCCCACCCTAAATAATTTGTCACGGCTCTTTCCACTCTCTGTCCTCTCTTCAGACAATGATTTTTTACCAAAAAAAAAAAAAAAAAAAAAATTATCTGCCTGTTTGGGACTAGTAAATGGGTCAGCTTAGAACTCAACCCTGGGGTATGTTTGCTTACCCCATAGACTTATACTTGGGAGGTTGGAAATACCTGACTGGTTCTGAGGAAAGGATACATAGAGAGTGTAAATAAAAAAGATACAAGTGCTGAGGATCAAGCCCAAGAAGGCTGGGAGGTGTCTATGGAGGTAAGAAGAAAACCAGGGACTTATTGGACACAGAAGCCAGGGAAGACGTCCTCAAGAGACAGTGAACCATGGTGTCTGTGTGAGGAGAAAAGCGAAACCTGTTATAAGCATGAACAAGTGCTCTTTTGGCCTTGGGTGAAGCATGTGCCGTTTGTGGCAGGTGCAGAAGCCGGGCTGTGGTGGGTGGAAAAGCAAGTGGGAAGTGAGGAAGCGCAGTGCATTTGCACAGACTTCTCTTTCGAGAAGGCTGGCTGTGAATGGAAGACATACGGTGGTAGCTAAAGGCAACTCCAAGTGTGGGGAGAGGCAGGGAGGGGAAAAATGAACACATTTATGGGCTGAGAGGACAGATAGGAAAGATGGAGACATTTAAGAAAACAGGGGAGGGGGTGACTTATAACATCAGCTTTCTTACAAGATTGGACGGGATAAGTCCTAGGCAGTTGAAGAAACACCTCTTCCCCTGAGACAAGAGTGGGTGCGCATGTAGGTACGTGTGAAGGAGTCATGTCCTTTCTCGCCTGACGGTTTCACATTTTTTCTTTAAAACGGTAGGAGAGAAAGAAAGGCTGAGGTCGTGAGAGAGGCTGAAACAAGGGCTCTGAAGGTTTAAATCACAAAGGGTGGAGAGGAGGAGAATAGCAAGAGAACTGCCAACTAGTGCTAAGGACCCAGCTGATACTGGAGGCCGTGCATGGGTCTTGGTGCCACTCTGCACTGCAGTGTAGATTATGCAAAGTACATGAGGCTGTCCCCAGGGTGGAAGGAAGACAGCTGACTGGGTTGATTCAGCGCTGAGGATCGACGTGTACGCAAGACTAGTCCTTCCCTCACCTGCCTCTTCCATGAGACAATAACTACAGCAATAGTGGCGACCACTTTGTTGAGTCTTGGTTACGCGCCAAGTGCCTTACATACAGTATCTCTCATTCTTAGGAGAATGCTGCAAATCTACCTATTGTTTTCCCCTTTACCATGAGGAGCTCAGGTCCCAGAGAAGTGATGTCATTGCCCAAAGTTTCATAATCCTGTCTGACTCCTCAGCTGGGGCTCTTTCCCTTACTCTCCACCTTGTCACAATCTTTGAGACTTGACTTCAGCTCTCATTTTCCCACTGAATGTTTGCTCCTCTAGGATAAACAACTCCAGGCTTTGAGCACTTCCCCATGGGTCCTTGTTGGCAGTCCCCTCACTCTCCCATCTTCCCTTCAGTTTGTTAGTTTACCATTTCCAAACACACGTCTACTTGCATGCATTTATTTCAAGGTGGTGATGAGTTCCCTACGGGAAAGCCAAGACTCCTCAGTGAAAAGCTCTTGAGAAGGCCCCTCTGAAGGGTTTTTCCCATGGACACTTTCACGTGCTTCAATCTAGTTTCCTCCCTAAAGCAATCTGTCCAGTAAGATGTCCTTCAAGGAGCCAAGGGTGGAGAACCCAGCATTCCATGGCCGCGATCACCTGTCTACCCCTCTCTCCAAACACTGACTCCCATGTTTCCAAAAGACCGAACCATTTGCAGTCTTACGTGCTTTCTTCCCAAGTTGAGTGTGTCTCCATCTGCTGATTTTTCTGCCTGAAATACCATTTCTTTATCTTTTCCTAACAACAACTCACCCTTCAAGATTTAACTCAGGATCAGCTTTTAGAAACTTTTCAGGTGACTTGGCCACATCAAGTGCCCTCTGGCTTTTGTACTTCTTCCTTGATAACACAGAACAAGCAGAGGGCAGTGATTAAGCAAATGGGCTAGTGAGCTTGCTCCTTGGAATAGATAAGACCTGGTTAAAGGCACTTGCTTCTTGTGTCACTTAACTTCTCAGTGTTGCCATTTTGTCACCTGTAGAATGGGGATGGTGTATACCTACCTCATAGGGTTGTTGTGAAGAAGAACTGAGCTAATCCATTTAAAGCTCTTGGCATAGCGCTCAGCACATAAGAAATGATAGCTATTCCTATAACACTCGTCAAACAGTACTTTAATTTATGCTCAGATCTTCCCGTCCTCCCATGAGTAACCAAGAGGGCAGAGACAGCATCTTATTCATGTTTCCATCTCTAGCACCTTGCTCAGAGTCTAGCACATGGTGAAGACTCACGAATAAATGAAGGCATAAATCTAAGTTGCCTCAGATTGTCCTTGTAATCATATTATCCCAAATTACCTATTTTGTTCCCAGATGTTTTGAGAGAAGATGACAGATAAGGTATATCTTCTTCCTTCAAAGGGCAGGAGGCCTGCCCTAGGACTGACTAGATGACAGGGAGAATTATGGGTTGAGTGCCAGCCTCCAGGCAGGACCATGGACAGTGGTGGTGGCCATTCCCAGCTGGAATACAGTCACATCCATTCACAAGTGGTAAAGACCAAGAGGCCAGGCAGCCAAGAGGGCTGGCAGGCAAGGGGAGAGCTAAATCACAGGAAGTGCCGGGGGTCTTGCTTCAGGGCTAACACTCCACTGGTCCCAATGAATAGGACCTGTCTTGGTGTTTACGGCTGACAGCCAATCGGATAGTTCCAGGATCCGTTCTGACAGTTTGGCATCTTTGCCATTATACTTATGAAATACATTCAGTATTACCCTTTCTCTGAAACATCGGGATCCCAGGTTCTCAGCAGGTCTGGGGAAAATGATGAAGAACACAATTAGAGGATTGCAAACCCGAAGATTGGAGTTCAGGTGGCCACAAGCTAAGAGCAGAGGAGCAGAGTTCAGGTCAGGCAAAGGCCAGCCAGCCGTCAAGTTGGGCCAGTGAATTAGAAATCTCAGCTCTGCTATGTAAGCTACCCCTCAGACGGCTGTCAGCCAGAAGTTCACCACGGGTTAAAATGATCAGTCCCAATCCCACGACTGCCTCCCCTCTGGACCTCCGCCCAGCTCGCTTTTCCCTACACCTGGGCATGTGACTCCAGCCAGCAGCTTCATCTTGGCTGCAGTCACCAAGACCTGATTTCAGTCGAAGGAAATTTACACACCTCCAGGTCAGAGCTCAGGGGACTTAGCTTCACGTTAGCACTTGGTACTGACATCTGTTAAGCATGCACCAAATGGTACAGCCATTATTTCTTTACAGACATGTCTTTCCTGCTAGCCTGAGGCTTTCCTAGAAGTACTAAGACTTCAAAAAAATAAAATAAAATAAATGAATGGAGGGAGAAATAAAGAGGGGAATGGAAGAGAAAGAAATTTGGCCGGCTTCTGGCTTTACTCTCACTTTAGAAACCAGGTGCGAAATCTGAGCCTCCATCATATTTTCCTCATAACTGTCTTGATAACCTGCTCAGGGGGTCATGCTCTTTTGATCCTTGATGATTTCCCTCTAGAAGCTACAACTCTGTCTCTAAATGTTTGCCCCACATCTGGGGCCTTGCGTCTTTGGAATGTACCTAGTTACCCCTGCCAAGTCCTGGGCCCAGACTCTGAGCCAACATATACTTGCCCTGTATTGGACTTCCTAGCCTGCTACAGTAGTTTCTCCCTTTCTGGAAGTCTCCTGTCAAGGCTTTGCCCCAGCAGTATGTGGATTCGAAGGAGGAAATGCTGTAGCCAAGTGTAGAGGTCACGGGGAAGAACAGGGGACACAGAGAAAATGGCTAATGACAGGGAAGGTAGGTGGGACCATGTCTCTTTCCTAAGGGAGGACTTCACTTAAGGACAGGCCTGCAGATGAGGTATAAACACAGAATTCAGAGTTTAGGTGGAGAAAAGAATACGAGAAAACATGCATTGAGGTAGGAGCAATTGCCCCTATTTCGCAGATGGGAAAACTCACGTTCAGAGAAGTTAAGAACATTATTCAATACCACCAACCAAGTTAAATGTACAGCCCAGAATTGAATCAGCTCTGTCGAACTATAAAGCCATTTTCCCTTCCTATAGAATCAAATCTCTAGCCTAGACAGACTCAGGATGTCCCCAAACTAGCTCTACACCCCCCGCATAACTAGTTTTTACAGTTTAAGAGAGCGGTGGTCACTGTCTCCTCTGCTTGTCTGGCTCCTTCCATGAAGAAGCTGTAGAATCACAGGCCTTCAAAACTATAAGCACATTCGTGATCTGCTGGAGCAGTGGTTTTCAAATTTCTTTTATTTAGTTGTAGCAGCATCTAGGTTTGGATCTCCCACACTTGGAACGAATATTACATGGCATACTCTCCAGCCCTGCCCCCAATCTGTGCCCCTCTGGAAGGGACTCCTGATGCTTTTCAGAAGACCCCGGGCCCTCCACGAAACAGTCTGATTGACTCTGACCCCTCGTCTGTGGATGAGGAGACTGGGGACCAAGGTCAGCAAGGGGCTCACTCAAGGCTACCCAATTACCTTGAGATAAGAATCTCCATCTGTTGCTCTTAGTGCGCTCTATTCTACACAGTGGCCGCGTCATATCCATCAGCACGGAGGAGGTGTCCTGGGTCTATGCAGGCAGCCTGTGTGGGAATGCCATCTGAAGATAGAGAGTTCCTTCTGGCAGGGGGGTAAACATTAAAAATAGTGGCCCACATTAACTGAGCACGTCCCATGGTGCTGGGTGCAGGGCCAAGAGGGGTGGTCGCGTAATTCCATTTCACCCCTCAGCAGATTAAAATCCCATTATGGAGATAAGGAAGCTGAGTCTTAATCCCTCAGCATGAGGCTACCCAGTTAGTAAACAGCTGCGGTAGCATTTGATCCCGTCATCTTGCTCCAGAGCCCAGCTCTTCACCAGCCAGCCGTTCTATCTTCCCAGTGAAAGCTAGATTTGTCCATGTTTACCAACATATCCTTCCCTCGCCTCCTGCCAATCTCCCAGCAAATGCTCTGCACGATCAGACATCTCATTTTCCTCCTGGTGACCGCAGATGTGCAGGGTCTTGGGTGTAAACGTGTACCCCCGACCCTCCCTTTGACAAACCCACATGTACCGGTCCACTCCGGTGGGCACGTGCTCATGCATAATACATGACACCATGGTCTCAAATCCTGCTAAACTGAGATTCTGCCGGCTGTGGGGTCTGGAGACACCTCAGTGCCTGCGTCATTAGCTGAGCTCTGAAAGCCATCATTACGGCAGCCGCTGTGGCTGAGTCACTGAGACCTGGAAAAGGTAATAGAATTGCGGGGACACATAATAAAAGGGAATGGAATGGGACTCAGGCCGGAAAGGAGGACTATCCTTTATTAGGTCCTGAAGGGTGATATGTAAACAACTGGCCCCAGGCCCCCTGAGATGGCAGTTCAGCTGAGTCCCTCAGCAGAGGATAATAAACGGCCTAATTACAACCTCCACACTGGGAGGTTTCAAAGGAGAGGAAGGAAAAACAACAACAACAAAAAAAATCAATGAAATTAATTTAACGTGGGCCCATTCTTTATGTTTGTTTGCTACAGCCGTTGTATGAGAGGTGCCCTGGGTCCACGCAGGCGGCCAGTGCGTCTATGCAGGTGTTCCTGTAGACCTGCCCATCTTTCCTCCCCCATTATTTTTACCCACAAGAGCAAAAGGGGGAAAAAAGCCAAGACTGCAGGCATATTTGTCCACAATATCTCAAGGAAGGGAAACAGATCGTTGAATCCCAGGGCTGAAAGAAGCTTTAAAATCTCATCTTTCGTGGCATAGGGAGAGATGCAGGATTTGTACATCCACATGTGCAGGTTGTGCACTGTACAAGAATGCCCCACTGAGGGTGGGGGGGGCTGACACGTAGCCCACACTTTAGTGGACAAGATCCTTGCACGCGGTTACATACACCTCCATCTAACAGGGAGGGGCCGAAGCTAGATCTAGGGAGTTACACTGAACAAAGACTCTGTGTGGGGTTCACATTCATGCCACCTTTTGCATAAACGTTTCCGAGACCTGTTCCCTTCTTTGTAAGGGGAGGGCATTGAATAAGGTACAGGAGAGGAGACCACCACTAACAAGGCATGGAATTCTCAGTGGGCACAGGGCTGAAAGTATGAAACATTTGTTTTATGTAATCCCTTCCGTAATCCTCTGGAGGTTTTCTTAGTCCCATTTTACAGATGGATAAAAAGAAAAGCGAGGCTCGGAGAGATGTGGTCACCTGCCCCAAGTAACAAAACACTTGGGTGGAGAAGCCAGGTTTGCAATCCAAGTGTGTCTGGCCTCTTTTCCTAGTCTGCCTCCTCTTGAAGGCTGTTTCCACCTCTAGTTTCCTGTGATTCTATATGTAAAATGGCCTTGGTTACTAGAACACTGGGGGTGTGAAGGCTGAGGATTACTCTCCAAGGCAAACAACAGGGGATATCACCCAGTAGGAGTTGATGGGTCTGTGCAGAAGGAGACAGGAGGTCCGGGAGAGGTGGCAGTAAAACTGACCAAATGCAGAACTGGTTTTCCAAGGAGGTTAACGAGAGCCAATCTTGAAAATCACTGTCCAGTAAGCCTGGTGTCAATAGTTAGTAATATAATTGCACATACGTGCCCAGAAAAAATCTGTAAGCATTCGAGACATAATGGAATAGAGTGATAAGGAACTCTGGAGGTTCATGCAGAACAAATCATCCTGGACAACTTGATAGCTGTTCCTGACAAAATTATGAAATTAGTGGTTGAAGGGGATGTAGTAAAGGTTATGGATCTGAGCTCCAGCAAAATATCGCATGGTGTCACATGTGATGTTCAACTTGCCAAATGAATCCACATTGCCTGTGATTCACACTGTGCGGGGTGGATTACAGCCGTTACTGAATCTGGTTGAAGAACAGAGCATCGGGCGGTAAAGGAGGTTGTAGAGATTACCATGGTTATCACAGTCTCCCTAGGGGGTAGGTCTCATTATTATCAGCCTCTTCGGCATCATCATAATTTTGCTGAGAAGGAACAGAAGGGCAGCGAGGGACTGGCGACCACAGAGTCAGGAAGTGGAGGAATCTAGGTTCCAACCCGAGTGTGTCTGATTCTAACGACTGGTATACTTTTCTCTACGCCCAGTCTTCCCCAAACGTTACCTGCACCAGAATCGCGAGGGGCCGGGGTGGGGTGAAGGACGGGGTAAGGGAGGGTTCTTGAAGCACACATCACTGGGTCTCCCTCCCAGAGTTTCTGATTCAGTAGGTTTGGAGCGTGGCCTGAGAAGCTGCATGTCCACCAAGTTCCCCGGTGATGCCAAAGCTGCTGGTCCAGGGACCACACTTTGAGAAGCACAGCTGTAGTCCCATTATTCTTAGATGTTCATTTGCATAGGACTCACCTGGAGATCTTGTGAAAACGCAGATGCTGATTCAGTCTGTGGATCTTCTGGGACATGGGGGGATCTGGACTTCGAATAAGCTCCCACGTGATGTTCACGCTGCTAGCGTGAACCACACCTTGGGCAGCAAACACCTACGCCTTGATGTTGGGAAATGAGAATTCTAGACAGGTAGCACCACAACGGAAGCACCTATTCAAGAATCCAAAGTAGAGGACGCGGATTTGAGAACAAAGAGAAAAATGAGCTGCAGGAAGGACACCATTTGGCAGATCTGAGTTCAAAGTTGCCCTTGCTTTACTTTTTTTTTTTTTCCTGCTTTACGATGAGAGGAATTTCTTTAACTTCATTAGGGATCCATTTGTTTGGTTTCAAAGTATGCAAGTACTTATTCTTCTTCTTATAACGATTATTATTCTTTAATGCAAGACTTATATTTGACAGTCAATTAAAAAAATGTCCATACAGAAAATATTTGGGGACTTCTCAAAATGATTGCTGAAAAACTGCGCCTTGGTACCAACATTCTTGTGTGGGGGACCTTGGGTAAAACTGTTCCCAGGATGTAGGGCTAACTCATCTCTCCTCTTGAAACAGGGCCCGGTTGGGACCCCCGTAACAGATGCCTTGCAATGTCCCTGACCTCACCTTTCCTTCACCTGGAGCTTAACAATGGACCGTCCCTCTGAGGGTTGAGCTCAGGATGTCCCCTGTCCCATCCAGTTCCCTGTTTTAGAAAATTACCCTGAAACTTATGATGAATATCCTTAGGCTTTGGTCACACTCTCTATCCTGTAGCGTTCAGGGCTAATCCCATCATCGTTCCTGGGTTGCTGACTCCACCAGAGAATCACGTGGTCACAGGGAAGGCTCCATGCAGACCCCCGGAACCCTCATGTAGCCTTTAGAGGAAAGCCCAGATTTTCCCCTTAAATGTCCCAGGCTGGTCTGAGAATGCGAAGGCAGTTTGTGGAGGTGTTAACCCGCTGCCTTCTCAGATCACTGGTGCTTTGATAATAAACGCTTATTCTATAGCCCAACTCCTGTGTCGGTCTATTGGCTGAGCGGCGCAGGCAGCACGAGCTCCGGACTCATTTGGCCTCCAGTTTCACTCTGATGACGGGCTGTAAGTCCTTCCACACGCAAGCAGAACTCAGTATACTCCCTATGGTTGAGCTTTTCCCTGGACCCATCAATAATGCTTTTATTAGAGTTCTAGAGTCACTCATTTTCAAACTTAAAATATACCCCTCTGCTGTAACTAGCTCGCTATATATATACAATGTATTGCTTCTTGTCTAAACTCCTTTAGGATAGTAGAAAGGACTAAACCTGACCTATTGATTAAGCTAATGGACATGGAAGGAGTGACGCCTCCTTCCTAGCCTCCTGTGGAAGCATTTGGGAAACTCAAGACAGAGACATCAAAGAGGGGACTGTTCTCGACTGTTAGGTACGGTAGGGATGTAATGACTCGTTATTGTTGTGATTATTCGCCACCAAAAAGCCAGTTACACTTTAAACTTGATACCTGAGGGACTTGAAACAAATAGAACTCCACCCCAAGTTCCCAGCCTCAGTTAGTTCCTACCGTTCTCCCCATGATCTGTGTGCCCCTCCCACCCACTTCTTGTTTTGTCAAGCATTCCCTGACTACGGCGCACAACAGCAGATTCTAAATATTGATTTATTTCTTAATGTTCCTCAGTGCCAGGAAAAATATCACGAGTTTTTCTCATTGCCCAGCCTCTTTTTATCCAATTTCCCAAAGTGACACAAATTCCCTCCAAAGCCACATGCCTTTTATGGCTCTCCTTGGTTAACATCAGGTCCAAGTTCCTCCCACGTCCACCTGGGGTCAATAATTCATTTATTCATTCATTTACCTTTTCATTCTGCCATTTTTTTCATTCCCTCAATACCATTCCTGCCCTCAGGAGTCTCTAATCTATCCTACGATTCATTCATTTATTAACGTTTCTATTCATAGGTCCATGCATATTCTCACACATATTCATCTCTATATTCATTATATATGGGTATGTATTCATATATATCCCTGTGTATATTCATCTACTGAATAGTATATTCCATTTTTCCTTCACATCAATTCTCTCATTCATACGTTCATTCATTCACTCATTCATTCATTGAACATCCACGATGCTCACCGGGTGATCCGACTCAGACACTGATTCATAAAAGGTGTGGCCTCTGCCTTTAAGAAATTCACAAGCCAGTCCAAAAAGACAAAGAAACAAACAAATAATTGCAACTGCTGTGTGGTCAGGGCAGAGCAGAGGAGGGAAGGAAGTTGAATAGAAAAGTAAATAAGGACAAGTAGCACCTACTACTAGGTCCTCAGGCCCCTTGTCTGATTTAAGTGCTCCTTTCCTTTCAATGGATGAGGCAACCAAATTTACTTCGTAAATAGACTCAGCTGAGAGCTGAGCCCAGGCGTTCTCTTTCCATTCCCCGCGCTCTTAACCACTGTGCTGTACTCACTGGTAATATCTTGAGTGACCTTAGTTAAGACTAGTGTTTCTGGGGAGGGACATGGGAGGAACCAAATGAGAAAGGTGTGAGAAGCAATTGGAAAGTGAAGAAGTGGAGATCACAAGTTTCTACCAAGGAGTGTGTCCTTCCAAGGAAGGAGAAAGGGGGTAGTAAGTGAAGATGGGCTCAGGTCTGAGTCCTAGACAGGGCATCGGAAGCATCTCATGAGTAAGGATAGGCATACCCGTCATTGCAGGGTTCTTCCATTACTCTTCCCTTGGTTGTTTTCATTTCCTTTGCCCCCACTATGACTGTGAGCTGTTCCATTTACTTCTGTAAATACTGGGACTTAAGCAGAGCCTGCCATAATGTAGTCGCCAAAGAAACACACCTACAGAATGAATGTCAAATGCTGTACGACAAATTCACGCAGTGCCCCAAATCACTCTTTATAGACAGGAGGGAGGAGTAGGTTGGCTGAGCGGGGCTGCCCACCAAGCAGCCAGTATAACCGATTAAGTCCTGGAAGGCTGATGATACAGAGGGGGTGCCATGCAATAACTAGAAAAATAAGTGCAGTCAAAGCTGATAAGGAAAGTATAGATTCAAACACAGGATGAAAGATGAAGTCACGCATAAGTAAGGGAAAGGGTCAAAATTGGGAACTTGAGTAGGTGTGTAGGATTACCTCAGAGTAGACAGGGCACTGGCCATAGAAAAGAGACCCAAGGAACAAATGTCCCATGCCTATTGTTTGCAGAATTCCCCGGAAATCTGCATTGGTTCAGGAGCCCCAGCAGAAGAAACAATCTTACGGGTATGGAGAACAGGAAGGTATTAGCTTCAGAAAGGTGGGTTTTAGAACTGTTTAGTCTGTGGAGCAGAAAGCTCATTAGAAACTCACTGGGGCTCTCAAAAGGGCGGCACAGTTTTGAGAATCGCATTGCTTGATTCCTCCACGGGTCTCTCGATGCTGAGCACTGTATTGATTGGCAAAAAGCTCTCCAGAAAAATCCACCAAAAGAATGGTTTATTCCGGAGAAGAAAAAAGAAACAAAGCCACCAAGGAGTGTGTATACACACACTCACCGACGGGTGTTCCAACTGGCCGTCCACGTGCAAAAAGGTCCCGAGACATGGCTTCCCCCTTTGTTCGCATCCCTCCCCTGGAAGTTACCACACAGTTCCACAGGAAGTCAAGACTAGAGAGTTAACAAGGGGCCTAGCTCCACCCAAAGTCCTCCCAGGTCTATGGTTAAGTATCTTAAGATGCTCGTTCACTTTTATCAACTGGATCTATTAAAGGTATATAGGGAGGGATAGCTTCTGGCTCACTTGTCATTTCAGTCCATGGCCAAATACCTGCAAGTTCTTTGTCCCACATATTGTTGAAAGGAAGAAAGAGACCTGGCAGGCGGTGAATTATAACAAGTGCTTTGACATGTATTATTTTATATCACAACAACCAGAGGGCCCAGAGGAACAGATACTGTGTTTCCCTGAAAGTAAGACCTAGTCTTATATTAATTTTTGCTCCAAAAGACGCATTAGGGCTTATGTTCAGGGGATGTCATCCTGAAAAATCATGCTAGGGCTTATTTTCCAGTTAGGTCTTATTTTGGGGGATACACGGTACCTCACGTGGATGTTACAAGGTCACACAGCTATTTAGTGGCAGAATCAGCACTTAAACCCCAGTTGATTTAACTGCCAAGCCCATACCCTTTCCAGGGCCCCATGCTGCCCCCAAAAACGGGATCTCTTTTGTGAAGGGGGAGGTTTCTGGCTTCAGATTGGCCACCTAGGATTTGGGGAAGGGACAAAGGAGGGGGCGGGAGGAGAAAGAACCGTTCCCCGCTAGTTTCAAACTCAAAGATCATTCTCCAGCTGTCAGCTGAGCCCACAATCATTGTGGAGTTTTATTAAGGAGCAAGAGGCATAGACGAGTGAAGTGACGGATTTAAAATTAACTTGCCAAATTCCCCATCAATATTGTGACAGTCCCCAAGTACCAGTGCAGCGACCCAGCACACCAACTTGACAACATTAACATAACTTTGTTGGAACAAAATCTTCCCCTCTGTCTTTCCAAGAGAAGCGAATTTTGGGGCGACAGACATTCTGCTCTCTGCCTTTTTGGTATCTCTGTGACAGGTCCCTTTGGGCCAATCCAGGAGTGCGTGTTTCATAAACTTCCATTCTTCTACCTCCCTGGGGATTTTCTACCCGCGGCAGGATGACAAAGTGAGTCAGAGAAATGCTTCTCCCTTTTAGGGACCTATTGAATGAGTGAAGACAGGGAAAGAGACCCCCACACCTGTCACTTTCTGACACTGACATGTGTTCCCTTTCATCTTACATTTGGAGCAATATGCTCTCTGTACCAACTCTTATCAGCTCACTATAGTCGGTCGTCCTCTGCTTTCCCTTCACCTCGTAACTGCTTTTTTCATATGGTAATTCTATGTTTAAATTTTTTTTTATTAGCTTCAGGGGTGTACAAAGCAACGTAAGAGTTAGACATTTACACCCCTCATAAGTGATAATCCCCTCATTCTACTACCCCTCTGACATTGTATATAGCTGTTACGATACCATTGACTATATTCCTTATGCTGTACTATACACACACACACACACACACACGCACACATATATTTAATTATAGTTGACGTTCAGTATTATTCTGCTTCAGCTTCAGGCATACAGTGCAGTGGTCAGGCTATGAAGTGATCCCAGCCTATGAAGGGATCCCCCTGATAAGTCCAGTGCCCATCTGACGCCCTACATAATCTTTACAGCATCATTGATTATATTCCCCAGACCGTATTTCACATCCCTGTGACTACATCGTGACTACCAATTTGAGATGGGAGGCGGGTGGGGACGGGGAGAAAGCAGGTGAAGGGATTAGAAAGCACAAACTGGTAGTCACAGGATAATAACTTCTTCCTCATCCTTACACCTCAGCTTAGACATCACTGAGGAGCGCCTACCTGGACGTCTAAACCCACAGGGGTCCCTGACGTTTGCTTCCAGAGAGCCTTGCCTTCCACATGTCACACTGCACAGCTCACTTGATGAAATTTCCCTTGAATAAGCATCTTTCTTTTGTTATCTATGAGCTCCATGGGTGGAGTGACTGATCTGTCATGTAATCCAGGTGACTTTTATCTGGGATAAATGCTAAGCTGCATAGAACTCTGGGACAATAGACACAGCCTAGGATTGTTCTAGTCAAACTGGGACATACAGTCACCTTATAAATATGGGCATAGTCTGCAACCGTCTGGCTCTCTTTGTATCTATCACTTTGCGTGGTGATTAACATTCAGTCAGTACAGAATGTTTGTTCAATTAATCACTGTAACGGTTTCTTTTCTTTACTAGTCCTAAAGATAAGTTAATACGCAAAACTTTTTCTGTCTTCCTTTCTTCTTTCCTTTCTTCCTTTTCTTTGCTCCTGCCTTCCATCTTGTTAAGTCACCTTCAATGCCTCAAGCCCTATTTACTTTTATCACCTGGCATACAAATAAATGTAGTTCCTGCCTGGAGGATAGATAGAGAAAACAAGTAGAATATACTGAGCTTCTATTATGGGTCGATTAATTTAAACACTGTGTATTATTTAACCACTTGACCAATGAGGCAGTTCATTATTCACCTTATACAAATTAGGACAATGAAGTTCAGAGAGGTCAGGTGACTTCACCAAGGTCTCATAGCTAATAGAAGCAGAGGTTGAATTCAATTCCAGGTCTGCCTGAGTCCAAGCCATGGCCTCACCATGAAACTATGCTAACTATCTCAGCTTCCCAGAGGGAAACTGAAATATAAAGTAGTGTCTGGCGTAAAGTCCTATAACTGAGAGAGGGCCTAAGTCTGTAGATGGATATAAAAGCTGCTCTAACCCACAAATCTCATACACTTTATACAGAAACCTAAAAAAAAATCACCTGCTAAAAAAATCACAGCTACCGATTGTCGAGACCTTACTGTATAGATACTTTGCTAGGTCTTGAGGATTTCCAATGAACATTCCAAGGTGGTCCCAGGTCTCGTTTCAGGAGGAAAGGTAGACATTAAAGAATCACACACATATTAATTTAATTTAAATTTTTACAAGTATTTCTGAGGAATAGTACGAAGACCAGACATAGGATTTTTCTTTCATTGTTATTTTCACGGAGAAGGAAACTGAGGCTGGGTAGGAAAATGATCAAGATCACTTTCAGAGACCTACGATTTGAACCCACACCTACTCGACCCCAAAGCCTATGTAGTTCTTCCTTTCCCCCATTCCTTCTGGACAATGTGATCATAAAACCATTGGTGGAACAGAGCAAATCCCTCGCCACCACTTTCTAAACTCCGCGGCCTCAATGTCTTTATTTGCAGAACAGATATAACTGGTGATCTCCATAAACCTGTTGTGAGGATTGAAGCATTGGAAGCACTTTGCAGGTCCCTGACCCATGGACACGTGCTCGTAAGTAGCAATTATTATCATCATTATATTAGCCAGTGCTGAATTATTGACTGAGGTAATTTGGTGGTCCATCACACACATAATGCCCTGCTTTGTTAGTTCACTTTTAACGTGGGCATATTTTTAATAATATTCTCCCACTCGCCTCAAGTCCCTCAGCTTAGCACAGTGGTATGAGTGGAGTGAAATGTGCAACTGTGTGGAAGAAGAGTGGGGAAGAATGGATATTGGATTACGGGTTTGGAGCCAGACTGCCTCAATTCCCATCCTGGCTCCAGCGTTGATAAACTGAATGGTGTTGAAAAAATCAGTGTCAGACCTCCCCGTGACACTGTCGTAAGAAATAAACAGGTTCAAGCAGGTGAAGCTACTTCCTGTGTTCTCCTCTCTGTCACTGGGTACTCCTTCTCATCCTTTGCTGCGGGGTCTTCACGTCTCTGACCTATCAGCCTGGGAACCGCTGGGCTCAGGGCTTGGACTCTCCTCTATCTACGTCCTGGTGAGTTCCTCTCTTTCCATTTCTCTTGTATCATCTATATGCTAAATAATCTGAAATTTGCATTTCAAGTCTGGCCTCTCTTCTGGATGGGTATACCCAACTGGCTTCCTGACAACTCCATGAGGATATATATTCAACGTGTCCAGATGATGGTGATGGAAGCAAGGTGATGAGTGCCTGGGGTTTTGTTACACTGCGGTCTACTTTTATAAAGGACTGGAGTTTTCCACAAACAAATACATTTTCTAACGTGGTCAAAACTGAACGTCTGTTTCTATTCCCCTCCCTTCTGCCTACTCCTCGGTGGTCTTTCCTGTCTCCACCAATGGCACTTCCATCTGTCTAGTTGCTCAGGCTAAAAGCTGGGAGCCAAACTCGCCTCCCCCGTTTCCTCTCCCTCATCAGAAAAATGTTGCCCGATCTTGAGAACACACCCAGAAGCTGCCCACGTCTCTCTGTGTCGACTCCTATGATCGTGCTCCATTGTCTTTCACCCAGACCACTGCAAAAGTCTTGGGACGTCTTTCCTTGTTTCCACCCTGCCCCCTATTGACTATTCTTCACACCCCCAGATGGAGTGGTCTTTTAATAATATGAGTCAGGTCATAGCCCTCTTCTGCTTAAACATGCACTGGCTTTTTCTCTTCTCAGTGTAAAAACCGAAGTACTGAACTTGTGTGACTCACAGGACTCCCATTGCCAAACTGCCCTACTCAACATCCATTACCTTTCTATTTATAACCTCTTCTCCTACTCCCTGCCCCCTCTCTTTCACTATGTTCCATCCATCCTGGTTCCTCTTTGTTCACAGAACATGCCACGAGTCTGTGAACTTGCTGTGCCATCAGCCTGAAAGCTCTTCCCTGGATATCTTCAAGGCTCACTGACTCACCCAGTAAGATCCCTGCACAAATGTCACCTAATCAAAGAGGTCTTCCCTGTCCAGCCTATATTAAACAGAACCCCTGCCTAGCACACCCTACGCCCCATATTATTTGCCTCCATACTGTGTATACTTTACATAGTATGTAGTTAATTGCTGATTGTCTCCTCCACTAGAATCTAATTCATGAGGGCAGAGTTCCTATGAGTTTTGCGCTTTGTTGTATTCCCTGTTTCCTAGAATAGTGAGTGGTGTGTAACAGGTACTCAAAAAATGTTCTCGATTGAATGAAGATACAGTGGTGCCTGGTGCAAGATAAGTGCTGTATGTACATTGGTCATTGCTCGTATTTTATTACCATTGCTACTACCGCTACTGTTACTTTTACTGGGACTAAGCTCCTTACATTTTTATCTCAGTTGTCTTACAGCAACACAGTGAGATGCAAGCACCCTTATTTTACCTACGAGGAGACTTTGCTGAGAAGGTTGAAATCGCCTGTGCGAGGCCGAAGAGCCCAAGAGGCAGAATCACCCATCTCCCCCTCCCTGGGGCCCCTGCTTTTTCCACAGGGCCCGGCAGTCACTAGTGGGATCCCTACATTAGAATGTTCTCTGTGTCAATGAGAAGATCTTTAAGAGATGTCACTAAGTTGGGGGTGGTGGTGAAAAACAACATATTTATGTACCTTTTGTAAAATAATGGGGGGATAACATTTAATCTTGTTTGCTTGGATTGACATACAGAAAAAAAGTAGAAAGAGACCCAAGAAACTAATAAAAGTGTGTGGAGATGGGGGTGGCGGGGGAAGGAATGGAAGAAAAGAGGGAAATAAGTTATACTCCTGATTGGATGTCTTATACTATTTTTGTTTTTGAACCCTGTGAATTTAATGTGTGTATATGTATATATTTATGGCCTACCAAATTGTCACAGCCAAGAGGAACCCAAGAAGACAGACAAATAAAGATAAGGGAGTGACAAGGCTTCCCTCAGCTTGACCATACTTCAGACAGGCTTCTTTTCGACTCTACTGTGTTTCCCTGTAAATAAGACCTAGACAGACAATCAGCTCTGATGCGTCTTTTGGAGCAAAAATTAATATAAGACCCAGTCTTATTTTACTGTAATATAAGACCCGGTTTACTATAATATAATATAATATAATATAATATAATATAATACTGGGTCTTATATTAATTTTTGCTCCAAAAGACGCATTAGAGCTGATTGTCCAGCTAGGTCTTATTTTCAGGGAAAAAGAGTAGGTCCCCTCTATTTTTAGAGCATTTTCTTTAGCAATGCCTCACTGTAAATTGTTTCTCTGCCGCTTTAACATGTAAGTCTTTTTAAAAGCCTCTTGTGAGTTTTACAACCCAGCAATGTCTTTCTCAAGGATCTGGGAGTCACCTCTTTGAAATGTAATCATCAAGGAAAGTCATAGAAAAATACATTTGCACATTCAGAAATAACTGCAATGTGCAAGATATATTCCATCGGCCAACCTCCCCCTGAAGTCCTCCAGTACTTTTCCACTCGTTCACCACAAGCCTTGAAAACCTTCCTGCACTTTGTTTCTGTGGAATTGAGTTTAGACCTCTCTCCTCCATTGAAATAGTCCTGAATAAAGTCCTCCTTGCCTGTTCAACATCATTCGGTGCAATTTTTGCTTTGATAATCATAGCACTGAAAAAGATCCTGGATCAGAAAAAAAGGACATTAGGTAAAAACTAAGGTAATCTGAATAACTGACTCTAGCCAAGGCTATTGCAATAGAGCTATTCCAATCTAATAGACTTAGATAATACCAAAAGGAAATGTATTCTTTTGCCCTTTACACCAGTGTTTGATTCTGTGAGTCTGGTTCAGCTTGCATCTCCAGAATTTGGCACAAAATAAGTACTCGGTGTATATTTATTGGTTGAATCACAAGGCGGAAGGATAATTTAATTGCAATTCCATTTAATTTCAAGCTAGGTTTCCATTTCCTTTGCAAACACAGCTGCAAGATGCCTGTATGGCCTCGGGGCTTGTATATTCCCAGTAGTTGTGTCCACATTAAGTCATTAGAAGCAGTTTGGGAATTTACAGAAACTTGGAGGGGCATCTCTTGGTGTAACTTTAGTTCTCTGAACTATGAGATGGCAAGGAAGACCAATCCCTTTATCCTGTTTCTTTCCTCTTACTCTTGAAAGCATCCAAACAAGCTGAAACAGCTTCAAGGTCACAGCGGGCACCGGGACCCTCACAGAGAATGGACAGGTAGCGGGCTGATTTGAGGGTTAAGGTTCTTTAAAAGTGATCAGGGATACACCGGATTACTCAGGACTGGGCTACCCCAATGCTTGTGTCTTTGGCTCCTAACTTGTGTCTGCTAATTAATTGCACACTTAATGGGCTCCTTGGAGGATCTTACGAGACATAAAAATAAATGCACATGTTGGACTCCTAAGAGCCACCTTTGAGGTGTTCCACTAGATTATCATTAACAGTAATTATTCAGTGGTGATGGTACATAAACCCCCAGCCACTGCCCTCGGAGCTTTCTGTACTAATTCACATCCAATAAACTGTGATCATGTCTTTCATTAGAATTGTTACTAAATACATCTCTATTCAGGGTTTCTCCCTGAAATGGAAATATTTCCCTAAAAATTAATTTTCTTGATACACATGCGAAGGCTGATTAATTGTGAGCTTAGAATAGACTTACTTTTTCATTTCTCTGGAACGAATATAAAGAAAGCAATGCTGATGAATTTGCACCCACGTGCTTGCTCTCAAGTGTGCCAGGCAGGGCACTCCAGCACAAAATTTCAAAGGAAGTGGTATCTCACAGATCCTCAGGTTCATGTTAGGAAAATGGCACTAACATTTGCACACGTTTTCACACTTTACGAAGCATTTTACCCTGACTTTTCTCATCACCTCTCTCTCTCCATGGTAAGTCTCCTTTGGGATCGTTATGATTATGTCTCCTGATTTAGTGGTGAGCAAACTGGGCTCAGACAGGTTATACGACTGTGCAAAACATCTTAGAGCCATAAGTGACCCCATTACTGTGGTGCTTAAGTAATCCTTCCTGATTGAATGGCCATCCTCCGCCATGGTTTACATCTACAATCCCATCCCCTCAGCTCTTTTTGATCCACCTGGATGCTCGTGTCTGCAGATGTTCCATGCTCTTACTTGCCTGACGCACTCTCTCACCTCGCTGACTGTTAGACCCTCCAGGTGTCAGCCAGCATCTCTTTCCGGAAGCCTTCCCTGTATCTTGCCCACACATGTGCACAAGAGTAAGGACCATGACTATCTCCTTCATCTTTTCATCCCCAGGGCTTCACAGGCACTGGACAAAAACATGTTAAATAACAGAGCAGAATAAGTGGTAAAAGCCAGGACTGGAGTCTCTGACCTCAAGCGCAGTCCTTTGGCGTCACCCCACTCCCTCCTGTAATTAACAAAAAACGACAATAACAATAACAAATGACTTCTGAGGTGCATTTCTTCAGAGAGTAATACACTGGCGTCACCTTAGAATAATGCAAATGTAGTAAAAGTTCAGTGCTGCCTGGACTCCATTAATTAAGGATGCATAATGCCTGGCCAGCGGCTGGGCTCGCTTGTTTGTTGGGAGTGTTTATTTGTAGAAGAGATTGCTAAGCACATTAGTGAATTCTCAGTGTAAACAAGATCACCATCACTGGGGAAATGGCAGAAGATACTAAGGAGAACAAACTGCCTGAAGTCACTTCGGAAGCACCCATAATGAACAATCACTGTGCTCATTACAACCTATCCTTATCTGTTGGGTAGGTTTCCCCTTGGACTCTGCCTTCTGAGGGCTTCGACCAGTCTGAGTTACTGCCTGCATTTGAGTGTAATGAAATTGAGGTGCTTTAAAAATTGTCTCTGCTTCAGATGCCTCAATGGTTCATTCAGATAGGCTTCCCATCCTAGGAAAAAACGTAGTCGGGGATTTTGAAGCCAGAAAATTAAACACAAAATCCAAAAAAAAAAAGGGGGGGGGAGGTACACGGGGAAGAGAAGTAACATGGAAATGGACCTCGTTGCTTTTATTGTTTCAGTACCTTTTGCAGACTAGAGACACATTTTTATATTACTTGGAGAACATTCAAAATATCCTATGTATAATCTGTTTTCCCCATAAATTGACCACGTTTGGTATATTTAGAGATGTGAAATTGAGAATAAAATTTTTAAAAATTGAGTGTTTTTCTTTCTTCTCTTACTGTAATTGGGGAGAACCATTAGAGAGGCCTTGTTTTTAAATGGGTTGCAATTCCCTGCTCCCCATCCACAAAAAAAAGGGCACCTTTCACTAAGTCTTAAGTCGTAATTTACTACTTTATTTTTGTCCCCAATTAAACTAATGGGAGTTGATGGTATGAGAGTTTTGTCTCAGCACCTGAGAATTATAAAGCTTCTTACCCAGACCAATGTCCCCTCCCAAATGTATTTCTCACTACTTTTCCAGGAGTTTATCTTCCACCTGTGCCCTGAAGCAGACTGCAGCCCAGCTCTCCACTGAAAAGTGCTTTCTGCTGCACCCAATGATGGCTGGAATTGCACCATGGGCACAAAGAGAAGACTGATCTGGCAGCCAACCATGGCTGTGAGACAATGCTGCCAGGACAAGTGCTTTCATCTCAGGCACTGATCCTTAGAGCAGAGTCCCTGCACGTGTCAGTGAGCAGAGTGTATGGACAGATGGGCGCGGAGAATAAAATGTGTTACGTTATGTACCTGGATTGCAGGAGAGCACTGCCCACCCTGGCTGCTACGAATCACAAACACAGTCTCTGCACTTGGTCACTCTGGAAGGAACCTCTTCTGGGACTCCATGGCCCTCTAATGCCCTTGGTCTAGAGATGTGATTCCCACGTTAAAGGCAAGTGAAGGAGCGGCAATCCTTCATGCTTAGCCATAACCTGGGCTCACATCTAGCATCAAGTTGAGCTTAACAGCTTACTGTACAAAGCTGGTCCTCAGACCCAGAAGCTCATTTGAAATGCAGAGTCTCAGGCCTTCCCCACAAGCCACTGAACCAGAGGCTCTATTTCAGCAGGATCCTTTGTCTATTTCTATACACATGAGAGTTTGAGAAGCACTGGTGTATTTCACGTGTATTGGGTTCTAGCAATAAGCAGACATATGGAGAATCGCACTTCTAGATAGGGTTTTCGTGCATGGTAATGATGAGTTACTATCTGCTTTCCTCATCTTTGAGGAACATCTCGTTTGAGACCATACACACAAGCATGTGTACACATTGTCTGCAGGCTGCAGAGGGAAGAGGGACTTGAATCCAGCTCCTCACGCACTGGCTGTGTGACCTTGGATAACGCACCTCACCTCTCTGAGTCAGTTTTCTCATGTAAAATACAAGAGAGTTAACCTGCTCTATTCCCATGTGTCACAGGAGAAACATTTGCCTACACTCCTCAAAGACAGACTCTAAAAATTAAAGAAAAAATAGGTTCGCAATATCCATCTGTAAGGATATGGAGAAATGCACCAGGATGTAGTAAGTTCATCAAAAAGGAAGGAAATCAGGAAAGGAAGGAGAGGTGAGCCAGACTGACGTGCAGACCGCCAGGGCTTACCGGCTAAACTTCATTTTGGCCATTTGGATATGCCACTTCTAAGCTAATCAATAAATATTATCTCAGATGCGGGAGATTAACACATTTCGGAAACTTTTGGATCTGGGCCCAGACCCAATATCAAACCACACAAGACACACAAGCATCGAAATCCCACATCCTTAATTTCAGGTGTATTTCACTGTAGGCCATTCAGACAGAAACAGGGGCTCCCCTCTAGCACACAGGTAAAGTAGCACATCGGTGAGAATACATCTTTCCTAAGGCTGGAGTGAACACCTCCACAAGAAAGGACCCCGGGCTGCTGTCCAGGCCACACTGCTGGCTGAGCTTCCACCACTCACAGACCACAGAGCCTGGAAGACTGCATGTCTGCACCTACTTTGGGCATTTCACCAACGCATGGTATCCACCAAAACATGTCATGGTTAGAGGAAGTTGGGAAGATTACCATGGCTCCAGTCCAAAGATGAGTTATTGGGGACTGCAACCATATCACCAAAAATCTGTTGCATGCTTCTGGAATTGGGGGGAAGACATATAACTGAATGAAGAGAGAACAATATTGACTGAGAGCCGACTGTGTCTAGGACCTTTGCTTATTAGCCTGTTAAATCTTCACCACAGCCTTTTGAGGCTATTTGAGGCAGAAGCCAACTTTACTACCGAGGACCTTAAGGTTCAGAGAGTCTAGAGATTTGTCCAAAGAGTCGCAGCTATAGCGGAAGTGGCAGCTGTGTAACTTGGACCTGTTGCTTCTCATGGCAGCACCCTGATACTCTGAGTTGGATCCCAGCCATGAAGGGGATCAAGTTCCTGCAGAACCATGCACCTGGGGCTGGCCTTTGCCTAAGAGTCCTTCTAAGTTATGGATCTGGCTGCCTCCTTTGGCACCTGCATCCTTCCTGGCTGCTGAAAACAGGGATGGAACTGCTGTCAATCTCATTTAATCGTCACAACACCAAAAGCAATTGGGAATTACTGTTATGTTTCCTAATGTAGAGATGAGGAAATTGAGTCTTCATGAACTAACATGCATAAGGTCACAGAGTTGACAAGTAATAAGCTAGGACTCGAGTTCTAGAGCTGGGTATTTTAGACACAAGGCCAATGTATCTCCGAATTGCTGGATAACGTGAGCCACCAGGGAAGACAGTGAACATTCAAGTTCCCAGGCCCATTCTCTAGGGGAAAAGATGATTGACAGGTCGTGGCACAGCCGTAGGAGATTCCTTTGATCAGCTGAGTAGGAAAGGCTTTACCAAACCCCTGGCCATGGGGGGTGAGTACAAAGAGTGGTGCTTTCCAGGTTAGAAGCCCTCAGTCTTCATCTAAGTTCTGCCCAAACCTTAATATACAGAAAAGGCAACAGAATCCAGAAAGGGAGAATGGTCAAGGGTGATACAGCAGGAAGTGGCAGACCAGGAATGGCAACTCAAGCTTCCTCATTCCAGGGCCTAGGGTACACCAGACACATCAGCCTTGATTTATGCAGAAGATGTCAGGGAACCTTGGAAAGATGGAGACACAGATTCTTCTGCAGCCAGTCCAAAGTCAGGACCCCAGGGAAAATCACCCCTTAACTCCTGTGATCCAGCTTCTAACTTCTGTCCTCAGTACACTTCTAAGAGCTCACCAACAGTCTTCCCAAAAGGTAGCATATAGCTGTGGCTCCAGGTGGTAGGTTGAGGATTTTGCCAAGGGCTGGAATATTACTGCAAAGAGAGGCTTGGGAATGGCTTAGAAAATCAAAAGCTAAGGCCAGTTTTAATGAATAATCTGTCCATCACCAGCATCCTTTGCTTCCTCTTATTACAATAAGGTCACGGTACTATATTATTATACAAAACACTCAGGCCTGAGGGTGCAGAAAAACAGCTTCTAGGCCTGGCTCTGCCATTAATTTTTTATGAAACCTTGGCCTTGGCGTTACCATCTGCACAGTGTAGACGTTGGGTCCTATGTCTCTAGGCCTTCAGAGTTGATATAGCGCAGCCCAGCAGACTGGGGGATTGAAATCCTGGCTCATTCGTTTACTAATTGTATGATTGTAGGTAATTCACTTACATGCTGTGAGCCTCAGACATCTCACCCACAAATTGGGGGGCCGGAGGGCTCAAGGTTCTTCCATCTATAAAATCTATGGCTCTTTGGGAATTAGATGAAGGGGATTGACAAGAAGGGAATAGAAAGTCTTACTACAGTTCTCGAAGGTGGCCACATGAAGTAGGAAAATGCTGGGAGCCAGGGAGGCACGCTGCCAAAACGGGCTTTGTGGTTAGACCCACCTGCTATCGGATTTTAGCGGTCTGACTATTAGGCTAGTTAGTGTAACACCTCTGGGCCTCCGTGGAGTAAACACCATGACGTCTCACGTAGTTCTGCTTCTCTGCTTCTCGGGACGTGATAGGAATGAGTGTCCCTGCTCAGTCGTTCGAGGGGTGCTGTGATCATGGGACCTGATTTAACGAAGGCAATGTGTGCAGAATGTCACTTCTAGGAGAAAGTACTACCCGTAACAGCCAAGTTTCTTTCTCACTCCTCTAACATTCATGGAAGCACATGAAGTTGACACTTCTGTGAGTCCAGATTCCCAGCTCTGTGCGGGGTGTGTGGTAAGAGCAACACACACACACACACTTTCCTGTGATGCCACTGAGGTGTTGAAGTTGTTTGTTATCAGGAACAACCTAATGCATTCTGGCTGACATGTCCGTTTCCTTTTTTTTTTTTTTTTTGGTAAAACCAAGTTGTTAAGGGCTACTTTGCAATAGATATTGGAAAGATTAAATGAGAAAAAATATAAAGCATGTGGTACAGGATCTGGCATATTAAACAATGCACACATGGTTAAGGGGGGAGGGGGAAGGACAGGAGGAAGACAGGGAAAGGAAGGATCCGGAAGCAGCGTGGACAACTGACCATCTCCCAGGAAGGCACTAGAAAAACACAAGGTTTTGGAGACCACTTAATGAGATGTGACTCAGGACCTTCAGCTGGGGACCAAATGGGTGCCACTACCAAAAGCTAGCTTTCCTCAGATCCTTAAGGAGAGCCCTTGTGTCTTGCCAGGCATGCGCTGGTGGTGGCTATCATGAAATCCCACATCTTACCCTTAAACATCCTCCGATGCTGTCCAGTAGGTATGTCTGATAAGCAGACCAGATTGAAAAATGCCTTTCCAGCAAATCTTTCATGAGCTTCCCACGCTCTTCCTAGGTCTTTCCTCAGGGCTTATAAACAAACACCTCCTGCTAGCAGAACTGTCTTGTTTTTGAGGGGGTTTTTGCAAAATCTACCACTGTCATTTGTTCAGCCCCCAGTCCTAAGCAACTTCTCCTCGCTGTGATTTCTGAGGCTCCATGGCTCAATAATAGTTCTTGACTGATGCTTTTCTAAATCCATGCAATCTATAACTTAAGTTGACCTTTCTTTCTTATAGGAATGAGGTAGGATGGATGAGGACAGGAGAAGAAAGGAAGTAAAAATCAAACAAATCAACAAAACATCAAACACCACCAACCTCTGATGACTTTATCTCACTCCAACAGTCTGGTAATTCCCACACTGATGAAGAGCTAAGAGGAGGGGATTCTGACGGTGACCCTGCATGGTTCTTTAAGACCAACACGATGCACCCGAAGGGATTAGAACCAGCAGAGCTTGGCGTCACTTACTGGGTTGGGAGCAATGCGGAAGTGAGATTTTTGACTCTCCAGGTTTCCACAGAACTTACCAGTTTACCACCGGCTTTTATAGCCATGCATGTCCATCGGTACCTGCTTCCTAATCCAGAGCTCTCTCCCGGCACCACACAGTCTCTTAGAAGAGCCCTTATTCCCTCCTGGAAACCAATTATCTTGTGACTTTCATATGAACTCTGCCTTTTTTTCTTTATCACTGTAGGTCTCTCCTTTAGCCCTTCCATCTTTCACCCCTTTCCAAACCTTTCACCATCTGCCTCCTGTGTCCTCAGCTCTTGTCCCTGTTCCACATCCCTTTAATTCTTCCTGCGCTTGTCCTTCCCTACTTCTGTCACTCCGACTCTTGCTGAATGTGTCTTCTGTCTCCTCGGCCCCTCTCTCCATGTCTCCGCTTTGTTGTTCTGACGGCTTCTCTTTATCACTCTCAGACTGTCTCACCCTGTCTCGATCTTTCTGTGTGGGTGTCTTAGCATGGGCCACAGTTAATCTTCACACACAGTGGCTGGCTAATAACTTCCGGACTTGTCAGGGTCCTAGACGTCTGCACACACTCATCTCCCAGAGACAGGCTGTAGCCTCCACGTGGCAACCTGAGGAGGTAGCCAGGAACGGCATCAAGTTCCTGCAGAACCACGCATATGGGGGTGGCCTTTGCCTCCGGTCCCTCCTTAGTTGTGAATCCGCCATCCCACTGGGGCACGAGGGTCCTCCCTCTCTGCTGAGAGCAGGGACGGTGGCTCTTCTCACCACACGCTGAGAGGGGATATTCAGAAGTTACCTACGAGAACATCCCTTACAACAGAACACTGCTTGGGAGTCACCAACTCTAACTTTTAGTCTCAGAGGGACCCTAAACCAGAGTGAGCATTGGGAAAGCTGTAGCCCTTCCTGGGGCTCCGTTTCGCCATCTGTACCACCAGGAGTTATGTCTGGGCTAGTTAACCTTTAAGTGCTTATCAAGTTTGGAGACTTGGAATGCAGGGCTTTTTGTAATGCAGAAATCCAGGTCTCTCTTTTGGAGATTCAAGAGAGGACTGTGAGAATGCAGACCTCTCTCCCATCAGCTGTTATTAAGTGTGGGATGTGGGTAGGGCCAGGGAGGAGAACAAAGCAGAGCTGTGATTGTGACACAGGAGACTGTTTAGCTGGCAGAGTTTAAAATCCAAGGGAAGGCAGTTGTCAGGAAATGTAGCATATGGCATGATGGCTGCTGGGGTGCCTGCTGGCTACCCTGGAGGGCTGGACAGGAGATTACTTGGAGGAGGAGGGAGGAAAACGAGTTGAGAAATGACAACTGCCTTTGATGCTAAAAAATTCCGCAGCCCTGCCTTTTGGAACTTGGAGGACAAAAGAGCTACAGCATTCGCCTCCACTAGCTGCCCCCGCCAGAGTGCTGCCCTGTCTGGGGCTCAGGGAGGGAGACGTGAAAGAGATAAATTTAGACTCATCAGAAGCTGCTGGCTTTCGCACGGTGGGAAGTCAACTGCTTTGGCATGTGCCTCCAAGAGGTGACATGTTCTGGAGATGGAAATGATTACAAAGAAAGTTTAACTGAAGCCAAGGATGAGAGAGGTTAAGTGAAATGGGCTACTCTAATATAATGGTAGTCTGAGGAGTTCTCTAAATCTTGAGGTCATTGTCAAAAGAGTAAGTGTGGTCTGTTCACTAGACTCCCATCTGTGAGCATCAGGGCCGACAGAGTCTGGCTATTCAGAGACAACCTGAAATTGAATGGTTGGGAACAATGAACAGAGTGCTTGGGGCAGAACAAAAACTCCTGAGGGGGTTAACGTTCTGTCTGAGCCTGGAGACTCCCAGGCCAGCCTTTAAGGCACGATGCTGTCTCTTACTGACCAGTCTTCTGGGAGTGGGAAGACAAGCGCTGGGAGCCATCGCGAGATCTGAGATCATGGACCAGCTGTGCAATGACTTGCTTTGTGACCTGCGTCAACACCCTTCTCCAGATGTAAGATGAGATCCTGGGATTCCATGAAGCCCCTTGGAGATCCAGCATTTGCTACCCGCTTTGCATCCTTCTTTTGGACCAAGCTAATTGTCACACAAGAGAATGGGAACTAGTACATTTGATCATTTGTCGCGTGACAGCCACTTTGATAGTTGTTGTGAGAAATCAACATGAAATATACACTTGCCTTCCACAGTGGCTGGTGTCTGGTGAAATATCCCTTTTCAGCGAGGAGGCAGAGGACTAGGCTTGTCATGGCGGGGGTTTAGCGGGTGGGGGGTGGGGGATAGGATTTGGAGTCAGGTCTGTCTGGAGATCTGTTTTCCTGACTCCCGGTCCTGCTAATCCATATGTCTGGGTTTCCGCAGCCTCCTTCCTGGATAGAAAAATGCCTCTATGGCTCTTATCCCTCCAAGAGGCACTGTTCTTTGCTATCAGCTCTAACTCCAGTTCACCAGCCTCATCCTCTGAGAAGCCCTTTATCATTCCTTGTAATTCCTCTCAAAAGGCTTCAGTGGAAACTCTTTGGAAACCACTGGCATTCCTCAGAACACCACTCTGCAAACGAAATGTTTCCTGTATTGTTTTCAATTGCACGTGTGTCACTTGCAAGCTTGTAAACTCCCTTCTCAAAGGCAAGGGGCACTTTCTTTACTTTGTTCTTTCGGATTCCATGTAGCATTATTCTATCCATCATGATGCTCAAGACAGGATTTCATAGACTGAAAACCATAGAAAGCCAGCCTTGTGGAATCTCAGTATTGGGTACTTCCTCCAGACTGTCCTTAAATTTCTCCCAGAGTTTTTCCAGCAAAGTAGCGTTCGGCCCCTGCTTTAACCATCTGAGTAGCAGAAAGAGATTTGCTGGGAATTGGAGGGCTTGATTCAGCCACTAAACTGCTGTGTGGCTGCCAGTCACTCCTCCCACCCTTTGCCCCTCCCTCCCCTCATCCTTCGCCTGCGACTGTTCTACGGACTTTGTCCATTAAATGTCACAACTATCTCCCAATATTCCTTTTCATCTTCAATATTATTCCCATCATCCTGGTCGAAGTCACCAACAGACTCCTGCGGCTCCACAAGAGACACCTAATTGGGCCCCCAGGCCGTTCTTTCCCAGGCCACCCTCAGCACAATCTAGTTCCCAGGCAGCCACCCTGAGGTTGAAAGAGGCAGTGCAATCACGACAGGCCCCCTCCTTTCGCTGCTTACGAGTTCTCCCATCTGTTGTTAGAATAAAGACTAGGCCTGAGAGACCCTCATGATCAGCTTCTGCTTACTGATCTGGCTTCACCTCCCACCATCCTTCTCTCATTTACTCAGCTTTGACCTCACCATTCTTCATTTCCTGAAGCCAACCAAGTTTTTGTTTTTTGTGTGTTTTTTTTTGCTTTGCTTTTTTTTTTTTTCCTTGTTAGACTATCTGTCTCTGCTTGAAACCCTTTTCAGTACTATCTCCCATTCATCTTCCAGGTATTACTTCAATAATACTTCACGTGCAAAAGTAAAAGCCTTATTATTGCTTTCTAAACCAACAGGTATGCTCCCACCACTTTAAATTAAATCCAACTAAATTAGATCCCACTGTTAATTGTTCTCCTGTATCTTTACTCCATAGTAACTACCACAAATTAAGTAAATACATAAGATCACACACACACACACACACACACACACACACCCTACCTAAGCACCACAGGGGACGGGGCCATTTTTACCTCATTTTCCACTGTATCTCAAGTAACTAGCATGGTACCTGGGACACATTAGGTACTTAAAGAGCATGTGCTAACAATGTAGGTGAATAGTTTTAGGGAATTCACATTTCCACTCTAGCTCCATAAAATGGAAAATGATGAGGTGTGTTGGATTAGAGGCCAAGAGCCAGGCTTTGGAGTCAGCAAGACTTAACATCTGAATGCTCACTCTCTCTCTTACTAGATGGTGACCTTAGGAAAATCACTTTACCTCTCTGGTGTTGACTTTTCAATTGTAAAAGGAAGGCCACAGTGCCACAAAGGATTTTAATAATGAAGCTAAAATGGCATTCATTCGGCTCTCTCACTTCCTAGAAGGGGGAATTGGGAAAGTCACTTAACATTTCCATTTCTCATCCGCATAAAGGAGATAATAATAGCTCCTGTTTCATAGGACCCTTGTGAGGATTACATGAATTAATGGATTGAAAGTGCTTAGAAGGCCCTCAGCGTGTGCTGAATTACTGTTAGTGCCTATTACTATTATTATTATTTAGGAAAGAGCTCGGTATATAGTAAGCCTTAATAGATAGCAGCCACTATTACCATTGCTACTACAATCACCACTATTATTAATTAGATGATGATGATTACAATGGTGATGTTTCTTACTAGCTCTGACTTTTATTGACAAACTCAAGCAGTAGGGAAAACCCTGCTTTGTGATAACATCCTATCACATTTTCATGCAAAAGTGTCTAACAATATAGTGTTGTTTTTTTTTAAGATTCATTTCCTATAAATGGAACCATTCTTCTCACTGTACCATCTTATGGTTCTTCAGATTTGGAGGCACGAGTACATCCCACCCCAAATCCCTCTTCTGCAGATAGATCCAGTTTCTTCAACTCTTCCAAAAAGCCTTTCACAATTAGACTGCGTGTCTGATCTTCATATAATTTGGCCCACCCAGTTTCTGCTCTGTTATCTCTCTAATATGATAATCGTCTCATCTTTTAATTTCTCGTGTACTTCTGTATTCATTAACAGAGAAAGAGGTCTTTGGCATATTGTTGAGCAAAAAAATGAATTTCTACAGAGCTTTACTGAGATTTGGTGTGTGTGTGAGCGTGTGAGCATGTGTGCGTGTGTGTATGTGCACACACACAGAGAAAGAGAGAGGTGTTCAAGAAAATGTTCATTGTGCGTATTTCTGAGTGATGGTAATTTTACTTTCTACTTCATTAAATGTCTTTATGTTGAACTGCTTGAATAGCCTACATAGGACACATTTTGTTATAGACTGAAAGATCAATTTAAAATTTTAAAAATTCCATCAACTGTACTTACAGGATGATTTTAAGATTGAATTTAAAATACGTGGATGGAGTTAGAAAAATGGGAGGGTGGCATAGATAAGGCGTGGGTCCATGGAAAAGGCACCTCATGGAAGGGCTTTTCCTGACTTCCAACACCTCATGGAGAGGCATCAGTGAGCCGGCGGGTGGGGGGTGCTGAGCAGGACACCAGGACCATTCCATGGTACCCATGGCCCCTCCCCCATCCCATATTTTGGGTCAGTGACTGAGCCAATGAAGTATAAGTGTCTGCTCCTTACCTAAAGGTCATCTGGAAGACTTGGCCTTGGTTCACATGCTGGGTCCGGTTGTTGTAACCATGTAGCATCTCTCCAAAGAGGGTGTCGTTGAATTTAGAGTCAGGTTTGAGGCACTTGGGGCCCTCGCAGACATCTGAGAGCATCAGGCAGGATTTTCCATCAGGAGCCAGCTTGTACTCCTCCACACAACTGCATGATAAAACAGACCTGAGAGTGAGCTCCACAAGCTGGAGGCCCCCACCGGGGGCGACCTAAACCCAAGGCCCCCTTTGCTCGCAAAACAGGTCAGAGTTTAGGAATGGAGACAGCTATTCTGGCTGGAGTCTACCTAGGGCACAGGTGTCTTGAGAGAAGGACATTAATCCTGCAAATTGGTAAATTCAAGGAAAGTCATTTGTGACATTTTGGAGGAGTCGAGGGGGGAACCAGAGTGCACATCCACGCACAGAGCAAATTTAGAAACTGTTTACCATGAACACACAGACTTTAAAAAGCATGACAGACCAATTCACGGGGAATTATCAAGTAGTTTCTCAAACCAGAATCTATTCCCAGTGTATCTGTCTACCAAGGTTGAAGACTATTGCAAACACAAGGTTTCGATTGCCCTTGTAGCTCAGAGGTGATCCTTTTAGGAACACGGGCAGCACGCAGAGCAATTAGCCATGTTAGCAGCCTCTGATGGTCTTTCACCACCCAATCTTGACAACGAAAGGGCCCTTGGCATACCTTTGAGGCAGGGCAGGCTCCTCTATGGACCAAACAGGCATCCGAAGGGGATGTGGAAACAATATTTGCAATTTTGGGGTTTGCAGAGGAAAAAAAATTTTTTTGGAGAGGCATAGAGGGAGGAGGGAAGCGAATGTCTCAGCCCCGTTGAAAACAACCAACCCAGACACTGGAATTCTTTGAGCGTCTGCCTGCTCATGGTCCTTTGCTAGGCACTGGGGATAGAGCACAGATCGTAAATAAGACCCGCAGGGTATCAGGCTGCACAATTGGAGAGACTTTTTTGATCCTTTGGACCTCTCTGAACCCCGGCAAGTCATTTAACTTCTTCAGTCTCCAGTTTCCTCATCTGTACAGCGAGGTAGATATTCCTATGTTACCTTAATTCACTAGGCTGCTAGGAAGTCCCATGAGACATCAGTTGCAAAACCAGGAATTACAAGGTACTTAACAAAATCATAGTAAGCATAGCAATGCTGGTGTGTCTATTTTTTGAGCATATACTATCCACTGGGTGCTTTATACACCTCCTTTCTAACCATGAAAAAAAAAGGTAGTATCATTCCTGCTTTACGCAGAAGCAAAATGAGGAGCCAAGAAATAAAGCATGTCACACCGTTAAGTGTCAAGCTGGCTTTACAATCTGGTCTGTTTAGCATCGAAGGCATCTTGTTCTCCTTTTGTTTCTCTAAATCCAGCTGTTTCTAGTTGCAAGATATGACCCTGGTCGTCTGTTTCGGTTGGAGGCAGTAGAAAGCAATCTCTTAGTTGCCTTCCTTCCATGAGATGGAGCAAGGATCTATTGAATCTGATCACAAAGAGACTCAGGAACTCATATATAAGAAGGGAGAGGCTCTGTGACATGGTTTGGGAAGAAAATGTTCCCAGGTGGCAGGAACCAATAGCTGATGCAAGAGATATGGAACCCAACTGACGGGAGGGAAACAAAGAGGCAGAGCTGAAAACTTGACCCTGCATCACTCCAGTGAAAAACCAGGAATGTCTCAGGCATGAAGCAAGCTGTCACTCTTTTCTTGCTCTTCTCTAATCCCCAGCATCTTAATTGACTTCCTGATGTTTACATGCTCCTGCCCAAAGCACAGTACAAAGTTCTTGGAAGAAGGCCTGTCCTAGTGCCTTGGTTAAGTCGATTTCCCCTTCTTTTGTATCTGTTCAATGTAAGTAACTCTCCTTTAATAAAATTGCAGTACAGATGACGTCAGTTTTGTATACATGCAAAGTATATTGTTATGTGCTCAATAAAGTCTAGTTCCATCCATTTATCTCAGGAGGTTCCCAGCAAATCTGAGAAATGATGTACTGAATAGAGCTCTCGCTCTTTCTCTCTCTGTACACACACACAGAACACACATGTGTGTGCACACACACATGCACACACATGCACACATATGCACACACATGAATAATTACACTTTTGTGTTGAATAATTGAACATTACCAAAGTCGATAGAGAAAACTGTTCAAGTTCTTCATGTCCCACTCCACATATATTCTTCCGTCCTCTTCCAGTGGTCAGCCTTGGTAACCATTACGTATTCTTCTAGACTTTTTTTCCAACGCATTTAGAGATACACATTAAATATATAGTACATATGAGGCATGCATTTATTTGTACCTCATACTATTTCTTGCAGATCTTTTCAAATCAGTATTCATAGAGATCTATCTTTTTAATGGTTATTTGGCAATGCATAATATAAATGTACCATAATGCTTTTAGCTAATCTTTATTGATGGGTTTTTGGTTGTTTATAGCTGTTTGCTATTACAAATTGTGCCACAGTAAAGATCTTTGTACATATATCTCTGCACATGTGTGTGTTTCTCTCAAAGAGATTCTTAGAAGAAGGATTGCTGGGTCAATGCTTTATGAATTTTAAAATTTTGATAGATCTTCTAAATGACCATCTGTAGACACACTACCAGTTTACAATTCTCTCACTGATGAACGAGAGAGCGCATTTCCCACATCTCTCATGTTCATTACTGCCAAACTGGGACGTGGAAAAATAACTCATTTTTATTTGGATTTGCATTTCCGTGATTACTGGTGAGGTTCACCATCTTTTCATGCCTTGGGCCTGTGCATTTCTCCTTTTGTAGATTGTCTGACCATGTACTTTCACTATTTTTCTATTGCAATATTGTCGTTTTCCTTACTGGCTTGTATATGTTTTGCATATTTTCTGGACAGATACCCTTCACATTCCATACATATTAAAATTTCCTTCCAGTCTGCACTTGTATTTTAATCTTGCTTTTCATATCATACAACCTCTTTATCCGGGTCCTTTTTTGCTTCTGAATTTGTGCAATGCTTAGGAAGCCACAAGATGATAAAACATATGTCTGTATAGCCTTCTAATATTTATATAGGTTTCTCATCTTCAGTTTTTTAATGTATGTGGAATTAAATTTTGTGCATGGTAGGAGAGGTTCTTTCAATTTAATTATTTTTATAATGAGAAATAATTACCTGAAGGGTATATCTTTTCACTAATTTGAAATGCTATTTTGTCATACACTACATCCCTTTGTATACCATGTCTACATGCCTAGAGTTTTCCTGATTTAATTATCTGTTTATTCCTGCAAGAGTTCTACACAAGTTTAATTACTAGAGCTTTATAGTGCAGTTTGGATATAGTAAAGTAAGTCTGCTTCCTGTCGTGAACACTAATTTTCTATTTCAAAATTTTCTCACTGTTCTTACCCATTTTTCCTTCAGATTAATTCTAAAGTTGGCTTGTCAAGTCCCATATAAAACACTAATGGAATTTGGGGTAGTATTGCATTGAATTTGTAGACTAAATTGGGGGAAGGTTTAATTTTTTTTTTTTTCTTTAAGAAATATGTATTGAGAGTCAACTCTGTGCTGGGCACTGCTGACAGCTGTGGCAGAGATGGCGTCTTGTGTTCACCACACTGGGTCCTGTTCTTGGACATGTATTGTTGACAATGATTCTAAGCTTCCCTTGCAGTTGGGCCATAGGGACCGTGTGACTGGATTCTGAAGGATGGAATCTGTGCTGACATGACATAACTCACTGACAGACCCAGCCCTTTTAAACATCCTGTGCGTTGGTCAAGCTCTCTCTTCTCCTGCTATGTACGGCTTGGGGACCAAATGTTCCAGATACATCCTGCAGGAAGGAAGAGGGCTGCCTTACTCACAATGGATCTTGCATGAATAATAAACAAACTTCGGTGTGCAAGCTTCTGGTTTGGGAGGCTTCATTTGTTACAGCAACATAGCTCATCTTATACTAGCTGATTGATACAGCATCTTTACAGTTGTGAATCTTGTAATTCAGAAAACGTAGTTTGCATCTCCATTTATTAAGTCTTCCTTTAAACCCTCCACTGAAGTTTTAGACTTTCGGTTGTAAAAGTCTTGCATATATCTTGTTATTCATAGACATTTACACAATACACTCTAGAGACATGTATTTTGGATCCAAGCCAAACGAGTCCAAATCCTGATTCCATCACTTATTGACCGTGTGATCTTGGACAAAATGCTTAACTTCTCTTTTCTTCCTTTATTTATCTCTAAAGAAATTTCATCATAGTGCCATTGTAAGAATTGCGTTATTTTTGGAATACAGTATGAAAAACGTAAAGTACAGCGACAGCTTCTTTTACTATAATCTTTTCCACTTCATCAATAGGATCAGTTTTTCACTTATGTTTTCCTTTATATTTTCTAGTTAGTTATTGCTAATATTGAGGAAAGCTATTACTGATCTGTGTAAGTTGATTTTTCATCCTACCACATTAGAAACTCATCAGTTCTAATATGTCTAACAGATTTTATTAGATGGATGAGTATATATTTGTCCAGTTTGCGTATTAGGATTATGCTAGCATTTGGAATATATTAGAAAACTGTCCTTTTATTGTCTTTCTCTAGATCGCTTTATAGAAGATAAAGGTTATCCATTCCTTGATGATTTGATAGGACCTGCCGATAATCTGCTGGGCTTGATGTCTTCTTTTCAATTACAGCTATTTAGCTGTCGTGTCAGTTTATGTTATCTGCCTATTTAGATTGTCTACAGCATCATGATTTAAACTTGGCAATTTATATTTTCTAAGAAAATAAGGCATTTTATCAAGACAGAAATTTATTGGTATAAAGTTGCACGCAGTATTCTCATTAAATTTGTTTTATCTTCTGTGCTCATATGGTTATGTCCGTAGCTCATTCTTAATGTGCTTATTTGTGTTCTCTCTTCTCTCGCCTTTGAACAGATTTTTGCATTTTATCGATGAGACTCCTTTCATGTTTTCCTATTTCATTTATTTCAGCGTTTATTTGCATTAATTCCTTCCTGCTGCTTTCTTGGACTTTGTTTTATAATTCTGTCTCTGGCTTCTTGAGCTGAAGTCTTCATTTGTTTATTTTCAAACTTTCTTGCCTCTTAATAAATGCCTGGGAGCTTCTGACTACTGTTTTGTCCACACATTGCAAGAGTCTGATTTGCAGGCTTCCGGCTCCTGCTCATTTCTGAAGAGGTGGTAATTTGAGGATTTGGCATTTTTTCTTTACCCAAGTATTACTTAGAAGGTTGTCTTTTTGTAATTCCCAAGTAGATAGATTCACTTCCCAGCCAGATTGGTGTTAACATCTAATATTATCACATTCTAGTCTGAGAATGTAGCTTGTACAATTTGTGCTTTGGTGAATTCGTTGAGATTTCATGCCCCCTAACTTAAGGAAGACACAAGGTGTCTAGTTCAGATTTGGGATCTAATAAAATCTGAGATGAAATAGAAGCTGTACCACTCACCAGCTATATGACCCTGATCAAATCTGTAAACTTCCCTAGGCCTCAGGGTCATAATCTATTAAATGGGGACAATACTAACCCTTATCACAGAGCTGACGTGAGAATTGGAGATACCTTACAAAAAAGATAAAATAGTATCCATTGTTTAGTAGACAATTTACACCTCAGCTATTATGGTGATCATTAGTGTCATTATGACTGTTCTATTATTATCTATGATTGTCCTGGGATCTATTAGCTCATTTACACTTCCCAAGGAAAGCAAATTTATTTCTGGTGGTTTTCAGATCCTAGTTGCTGCCTTCCCTTTAGATTTCTTACAGCCAGTAGATTGGCCCTTCTTTGACTTTTTTTTTTTTTAATTTATTCAAACTACATAATTGGCAACTTTTCTGTGCCATTCACTGAAAATAAATTATATGTGTATTATGCATATATTTTAAATGTGCAAATTTACACATATGTGCTACATATAAAGTAAATACATACATTATATATGTATATGCATATATATATATTATATATATGTATACACACACATATATGCAAAGCTCAGCCCTGCATTCAAGATTCCATAGTCTAGTATAATTGTTTTCTATACATGACCTTATTTGTTCCTTATTTCAACCTGTAGTAGATAGAATAATGGCCCTCCAAATTGTCCACGTCCTAATTCCCAGAATTTGTGAATGTGTTACCTTACATAGTAAAAGGAACTTTGCAGATATGATTAAGAATTTTGAGATGGGAAGGTTTTCTTGGATTATCTTGGTGAGCTTAACGTAATCACAAGGGGTCTTGTAAGAGCACAGGAGGCAGATGAGCGTCAGAGTCAGAGAAGACCATATGACTTGGAAGCTGGAGAAGCAGGCTGTGCCTCTGGTCTTGCAGTCTTGCCAATGCCTGGATTTTAGGAATTCTGATTGCCACAACTGTAAAATAACAAATCTGTTTTGTTTTAAGCCAGTACGTTTGTGGTAATTTCTTTGCAGAAGCATTAGGAAACTAATGCATAACACTCACAGAGTGAGGTATTGCTCCCATTTTCAGATAAGAAAACTGAGGTTTAGAGAATTTAAGCAACTTACCCATGGAGGTATATCATGTTAACAGTGGTGGTAGGAAGTTAACCTAGGAGTTCACATTTCAAGGAGAGAGAGAGAGAGAGAGAGAGAGAGAGAGAGAAAGATTGTGTGTGTCCATATTACAACTGTAGGCTTATGGTGATTTTCCTTTGCTTGGGGGTAGAAAAGGATTCTGGCTTAGCAGGACAGGAAGGAGGGGAGAAAAAAAGCCCAGGGTAGCTTAGTAAGACCCTAAGACATGCAGGGAGAAAAAAAATAGGCACTGATAAAGGCCAATGTTCCTCCGAGTTTTGAAAGGTAAGCAGCTCTCTCCCTCAGGCCACCTCAGGGCACAGGATGATTTATGCAAAAGTCTGTTTAGTTGTTGGTTTCTTGTTTTTAATTTTATTTTTGTACCAAATGACATAATTATAGTGCTCCTTTAGAACACTCTGTCGTCTGGGAGATTTTCTTACAGAAATTCTAAAGAGTGCTGGATCACAGGAAACCTGCCAAGATGTGCATGAGACTATATTTATACATATGCCAAAATGGAAAACATAAAATGAATACAAAGATACAAACTGGGCATTACAGCCGAAGGCAACGAACATGTTACCCTTAACATCCCCATCACATCACAGAGAATACTGGAACTTGATGGGACTCTATAGCTTGTACCATAAAACCTTATACGTGTTCAGTCAAGAGCGTGTTTTTCTTCGTCCTGATAGCAGCATCATGAGATGGGGATTTTCTTGTCCACCTTGCCACACAGGATCCCGAGGCTTGGCATTTTCAATTCCTTGACCAAGATCCCACGGAGACTTTGGAAACATCAGAGCCTTGACCTTGGATCCTGACTCCAGATCTAGTGCCTGTTCCACTTCAGCACGTACAACTTCTTCCAATGTGCTTGTTTTTCCAAATAGCAGTTATACCGATTCTCCAAGCAGAGTAGTTCTTTATTTAGTCATGTGACTACTTTCTCACTCAGTCACTCATCCCTCAATGGCTTATGGAATCAATACAATTATTCATTAAAATGCCTAGATAACAAATCTTTTTTTTTTTTTTAACAGAGAAGGGAATCAAGTCCTAGAAAAAATGAAAAATAGAGAAAAGCGAAGGGCAAGAAGAGCTCCAGAAACTGCACATCCCATAGACATGGGCCAATGTGAGAAATGAATCTAAGCACCTACAACCAAGGCAAGAGAGAAACAGATGCCTCTGAGCTTTACTGATCCTGACACCTATGAGAAATCCACCCTGGGGTCATCAGGACCAGGACTCTTTGTGACCCAGCAGCTTTGGCCCTCCACGGCCTGAACCCCACTAACCAAAGTCACAGGAGTCTTTCTCATGAAGGTCCTCAGGATTATCTCAACATGATCCAAAATGGAGTTTCGTGAAACTGTTCTCAGAGACAGGCTGCACTTATGGGAAAAATTTAAGAGTTTCTAGAAAGTCCATTTTGATTGCAATGTACTCACTCAAGAGCATTCTTCAGAGGAGACAGGAAGAGAGTTGAGGAGGGAAAGAAGGGAAAAGAAAGGAAAGGAAAGGGAAGGGAAGGGAAGGGAAGAAAAGGTAATTTCATGAGGAACTCTGGGCTAAATTATATACCATATTGTATCTACTTTCAGACCCCCAACACTGGGAAGAAACACTAATATTTCAGCTAACACTAAAAAGCACACCAAAAAGATTCTCTAATTAAACTATCAAACTAGCGGTGGTAAAACATACCCTAATTTCAGAGATGTTAAACTGTGGAAAACATGGACACCTTAGAACCAATGAAATGCAGTATATTTCACCACTGCAGGACTTGTCAGAGCCTTTACCACCCACAAGTACACTGTGAACCTTCAAAAGGCAGTTACAGAATACAGATGTCCCCATGGGCTTGACCACTGAACTTCCCTATTTTATCTTTAAAATAGTTCATGAAACTAATGTTCCACAAAAGCCACACTGGAAAACACCTATCTGAACAAATGGATGGATTTCGTGTGCTTCCATCCATTGTCTGCGAATACGACTTTCACCTGAGCTTTTGCAAATATTTCAAACAGCAGAGAGCACATGGTTGTAATGTTTGACAAGAACCTGGAACGTAGATGTTCTATGTTAACTATGAGCGGTAAATTTCACATCCTTCAATCAGACGTCAGAGGGGTGAGAGCTCAGGCCTAAGCTAAACGTTGCAAACTGCAACGGAACAAGTGCTTGAATGAATGCTACCCTCCACCCCAACACCTGTGCAAGTAGTCACTGACAGTCTAACTTAAGATCTCCGAGTCCACTCTGGGGGTCACTGTTTTCTACTATTTGAGTGGACTTCAGCTTCAACAATGGAAATAAACAGCTTCCAGATAATGACGGATTCTAAACACATGTATTTATCTCCTCTCCCTCCTAAATCACTTACAAATGACATTAAACATATAGGCTAGTAAGGGCTATTTGAGGCTGGACGTGCTCTCTGAGGCCATGTTTTCAAATACATTTTCATTGTATTTTTAATTCAATTACATTTAAATACATTGAATAGATTCAAATTAGAAGAGAAAAGCTTGGGATATCTTCTATCCCAATTTCACCTCCTAACTGGCTGTGACACCCTCTGGGCTTCATTTTCTTCCTATAATGATCTGAGAAATATCGAAACTTCAAAAATATTGATGACATTGCTGACTATTTCTTACATAGAAATATATAAGAACATTTTTCTTAGTGAATCATATCAGGAAAAGGTGTATACCCTCTGGGAAAAAAACAAGAAAAAAAAAACAACACCAAAATCACAGCTTTCTCTTTCCTCAAGCAAGGACAACTATATAATCAACCTTTTTTTTTTTTTTTTTCTGTTTACTTCGGTTGCCAAGAAGCACAGAGCTAAATTTATCTCATATTGAGATATTCTCCCATTTCAGGCTCCTGAAACCATCCTCTCCCTTACCCTTTCTCTCCTTAGAAGTGGCTCTGATCAGTCCTATCTGTAGAGTATCCATTTTTTTACAGGTTGGATTAATGTGCATAATATTAAGTTCTCTTGAAAGAATGCACAGTATACATTGTAAACATACACACACACACACACACACACAGAGGAAACAAATATGGTTGCTAGGTAACCTGCCAAGGTCTTAGAGGAAGGGAATGTTCCCTCACCTATAAGATTTCATTCTAAATGTGTCAGCTTAGTATTCAATGACCTTCTCAACCTATCTCAGATTTACCTGCTTCTCTACTGTACGGGTGCCTGTGCCCTACCAATGTCAATCAGGACCAAGTGAGGCTCAAACACCTGTCCTCAGGGTTCTCTTTGCCCCCGATGAGCAAGGACTTGTACTCAATACTTCTGTGTGTTCTCAGCATCCCACAAAAGACTGGGCACAGAGTAGGTGCAACCAATTTGAGGTAGATAGATTCCTTAATTCAACATTTATGGTTTTGAAGAAGTCATTGGGCCAAACCATGACGAATGACAACGGGGACACACATGTGACTAAAACCCAGTCCTTGCTCATGAGGAGTTCACAGGATGATGGGGAACAGACAGGAAAGCAGGTAAGTCAACAGAGCAGGGGGACTCCCATGGGGAGAATCATGGTGTGGGGATGGAGGAGTAAGTGACCCCAGAGAAAGGATTCTTCACTCATTTGGGGGGAACTTGGCCTGACTCGAGGTTGATAACCAGGGTAGCTAGGCAGAGGTCCAGCCTGTAAGGGGTGTCATGATTTCACAGGGATACATTGGAATATAAGGCTAACTGTAAATGGCCCTCCCCCTTGTAAGAGGGTCTTGTGGGTAGAAAGGGAAACATACCAACCAAAATAAAACAATAAAAGTCCTTTCTTGGCATACCCTAACCCCACTCAATAATTATTGAGCCAATATTTAAATAGAACCCACTTGAAAGGACGAGATATTTTGTTATCTAGCTCCAGGGTAACTGCACACCTCACCCCTGCACCCCTGTGGAGCTCAGAGAAGTCTTGCTGGAAATGGTGGTGTGACGCCTGCACCGAGACTAGGAGATGACACTGAGCTGTCCAAGCTAAAGAGCCAAGGGCGAATGGTAAGGGTACAGGAGAGGAGGAAAGAAGAGGCAGAGGGAACAATGTCAAAATCCAGAAGCTGAAGCCAAGAGGCCAAATTCAGGAAGAGGGACATAGCTGGAAATCAGCTGGAAAGGCCGGACTGCGAACAACTTCCGTAGCCATGTTAACTGAGGAACTTCATTTAACAATTTTAAATTGAGCACCTACTATATGTCAGGCACTGTCCTAGGTGCTGGAGATAGAGGTAAGCCAGACATACAATTCAGTCATTGAATGATTAACTGAGGTGGCTTTATACCTATTAGACTAATTACACTTACCAAGTGTTTCAATGCGCCAGCCTTTGTATAATTTCATTAAATCCTCACCATGATTCTGCTTGAGAGAAGAGGCTCAGAGAAGTTTAGGGATTGCTCAAAACCATAGGGCTAGAAGTGGCCAGTGGCCAGCAGTGACATCCAGTCTATCTTGACTGAGACTGGAGCCAGGCTTGGGTTTGAATCTGATGCCCTTCCTTACCAGCTGTGTGACCTTGGGCAAGTTCTTCAACCACTCCGTGTCTGGTTTTCTTGACAGTAAAGGGGACCATAAGGATAAGTCCCTGTAGAGTTGTTCTGAGAACTAAATGAGCTAACGTACACAACACACTTAGCACAGTCGTGGCGCACAGGGAGCGCTTTGTAAATGTTAGCTGCTATTATTGCAAAGGGGTTTGTTAAACTTGCACCCAATTAACTCTTAGAAAAGTCAGAGGTTTGAGCAAGCTGAGAAGGTCCTCTTGAGCGAGGGTTTGCTTTTCTCGCTTAATTCACCAGTACGCCATTTCTTTAGAACAACTTTTGCATAGTATCTGCTAATAGTTTTCATTGTTTTGTTTATAGTGCTCCTAACAATGGTGGGTAACTCCTCATTTGCATCCTTAGTAGACAATTTTCAAAACGTGTTGACAGTGCAGTTGGTTTTAGGAGACCTGGGTTTTCCTTCTTTTTTTTTTTTTTTTTTGTCCTGTTTATCAGCATCTGAATGGGCCTCATCAGCTCACAGCTCATTCCCACCCATTCAATCTAATTTAAAGCTTTCAGAGACCTTTCCAGGTAGGAAGGTTAGTTCTCCCTTGCCTCCCAGAACAGAAAACCAAGAGGCTGAGCATCTAGGGTCACCGAGGAAGTGGCGGGGGGCTATTGTCATTACTATCATTCACTTTAGTTATTTTATTTAACAAACACAGACAGTTCTAACTCCCTGCAGGGCACGAATCCAAACTATTTTACAAATATTCATGTACATTGTGATGTAATTAATGTAATGCGTTTAGTCTTTATAACAACTATGGAGAGATACTATTATTATCTCTGTTTTACAGATGAGAAAACTGAGGCACAGGGACATTAAACAACTTGCTCAAGGTCACGCAGCGCATTACATTACTAGCCCTGTGCACTTGGGCATGTTACTTCACCTTCATGGAGTTTTATTAAGCCTAAATTACTTTGCACTCTCTACAGGCAACATTCCATTGAGGTAGATATTGTTACCATTTTAGAGATGAGGAACCTGCAGGTCAGGGGTCCAAGGTCAGAGAGTTAAAGGTAAAGATCTAGGATTAGAACCACACTCTGTGGATTTCCCTTGACCTCAGCAGGGTGCCATGGGTGGAGGGTGGTAAGAGTTACTAAATCGAAATCCCTTACGTGTCCCTGGGCTGTAGCTGTTATTGTTTGCAAGAGAAGGACACCTCACCCAAAGTACGCAGGGAGAGAAACAACAATGGTAAGAATAGAACTGATTCTGTATTCAAGCCTCAGATCGAAGCCCATGCATAATTTACTGAACACTGCCCTGCAGTCACTTAAACGGTGGAGAGACAGACTGCTATGAGTTCAGGTCTGCATACACTAATTTAGTTCTTATTTATTTTACCGATGCATATCTAGGGCTGCTCCAACACCTGCTGGAAGGCACCTGAAGCCCCGAGTGTAACTGGGGCACTGAGGGAGATCCTGAAATAAACCCCGCAAGGAGAACTGGACCCCTCAGATGAGGACCACGCAGGTAAAACCAATTTTCTGTTAAACTGTGATTAAACCCATACATACCCGCCACCCTCTTTTTCGTAATATGCAAGACTGAAAAAGTTGTTACATGCCTTATTCTGCTTTTCTATCTTAGTAAAGCACTGAGTATACTTCAATGACTAATATTCACGCGAGCACAGGATAATTTTTCTGAGTCACAGAATGTCAAAAGGTGAGCAAATTTTCTAACACGAAGACATCATCAGAAAGGGAACACAGAGAAGAAGAAGAACTGCTGCCATTTTCTTGAGTAGTTGCTGAGGACCGAACACAATGCTGGATGCTATGTACGAACGAAAGGGGTAGCGGCCACTGAGTCCTCTACCTGGGAGACGAGGGACATTGGAAGAAAGGGTAGGCATTGTTGTCCAAAGATCTCCTTTTAACAGGTGGTTAAACACTGGCTCAGAGAGGGAAAGTGACTTGTCCCAGGTCACTCAGCAAGTTGGTAGTAATTGGTGTGTCCCTTCTTTCAATCTCAGGCTAATTTTAAAACTCCAATGAGCTTTTGGCATTTGTCTGCATTATTCCTTTCCACCTCCCTTCCCCTAGTTAATGATCCTTGCACTTAGGGTGCAGAGAAGCTAAACTTTGAACGTGGCACTGCTAAATTCCTGCCAGAACAGAGTTGAAAGCCTGGGCCAAGCCTATGTTCTTGGGACACCTACTGGTTTCTTAGTGCACCTACGAGGGGTCTGCATCTGTCTCCTAACTACACTAACCAGGGCTGTAGGGCGAGGCAGAAGGCGGGGTGGGGGTAGGAGGGGTGGGGGTAGGGGGGTTGGGGGATGGAGGTGGGGGGCGGATTTGGGCAGAAACGAATCCGGACCCCAAGACACAGCCTGAGCATGGGTCCTATTTATTATCATTCTTCCCAATACCCAGCAGAAGGTTATTCTTGCCTGTTACCTCTTCAGCTGCAAGAGCAGAGGCAGAAAAGCCATTTCTTTGGAAGTCAGGCCCAATCTGACTGAGCTGTAGTTCCTGACCTTTATTCTGCATCCCCCATTGCTGGTCAGGGAATGGCTGGGCTTCGGGGACACTCACCCGCAGAACATGAAGATGGTGCTGGAGGTGGCATCGTAGGGCAAAGGCAGCGTCTGCTGTAAGCACAGCTGCTCACAGCCGCCATTGAAGCCATCGGAGCAGTCGATGCCTTTGGAGTGATCGTAGCATCCGGAGCCATCCTTCATGGGCCTGAGCTCCTCAGGACACTGCTCCGAGAGAAAGAAACGGGAGTTATGGCTGAGGAGGCGGCGGGTCCCATCACACCCTCTCCTCCCACCTTCTGAAAAAGTGCTGGTGTTGGGTACCAATAAGACAGGTTCAAAGTTTTCTTTGGCCAACAAATAGCTGTGTGGCGTTGGGTAAGTCCCTTTACCTCTCTGAACCTCAGTGTGTCTACCTGTAAAATGGGCCTTTTGTCAATATCTGCCTGGTAGAGTTGTGAGACTGAAGGGAGATAATGTCTGCAAAGTGTTTAGAATGCTGTGGCTCCTGGGGCAATCATATAGCAAATATGCTATTGATATTGCTGGAATCATCATAACTATGTTTATTATAGTTGTTGAATAAGGTCTGCTGCTATAAAGGTCACTTAAAGAGGCTGCCAGATACAGTTTAAAGAGCTCCTAGTCAACATGAGTTTAAATTCAAGCTCTTCCCCTTCTCTCTGTCAAATCCAGAGCAAGATACCCTCTCTGGGCCTCAACTTCTTTATCACTTAAATGGGCACAGCTCCTACACCTGTGAATTTGTTAAGAAGCTTAGGCTGATCATGGAGGTGTGATCCAGTTTAAACTTCAAAATTTGGCCCCAATTTGGTACTCATCAAATGTGAGGTCTCTTCCTTTCTGTCTTGAATTTGTCACCACTTCTCCAGCCTTGTGGCTGGAGCCCTGCATGAAATACCCTCAGACTCACATCCATAGCCTGTGAAGAGTCTGGCTTCCCCTACACCAGCCTCCCAATTGCCACTGGAGGGATATTTCTAAATAGCCTCACTTTCCAGCTTAAATAAATGAAGGTGTTTTAAACATCTCCAACAATGACTGGAATTTTTGTCTAAGCAAAGCCCTCTGCCTTGCCAGACGCACATTCATTCCTCCCGGTAACCAAATGGCTGCCCTCTGGCCCCTAAGAAACCCCAGCGATGCCAACCTTGAGTGACCTCAGCCGCATGCTCTTGGCACCGGCTACGTGCTCTGTGAAAGGAAGAGCTTACACTGTAGGGGCAAGTGGCTATTTATTTAATTTAGTTTTCCATTATTTGATGAGGATGAGCTCATCTCCAGTCCAGCAGGTGGAGAAACGGTTCCAACTCTCTGGCATTTGGGAGAGAAAATGAGGAACTAGGTTTTAATTTCAGTCACCCTGCTGGCAATTCCTGTCCACAAAGATTAACACCCAGAGCCCAGCCCTCTTCATCCATCACTGGACATTGCTGATTAAAACACCCTCCCAACGGACCTCTCCCTCCTAACCAGCACCCCGTTCCGTCCCCCTGTACAACATCAATAACAAAACACAGGCACACACACACACACACACACACAAATTAATTTACAAAACACACAGTAACAAACAAAAGGCCAGCCCTCCTGGAAATTAAATTTTGTGTAAGAAGAATTCATAATTACAGATGCACGACCGAGTTGTTCGAGACATTTGAGACTGGCGCCAGGAAGGGTGGCGGAGAAAGTAGGTTATAAATGGCCTTTGTCAAACCGCAGAATAGGTTATAGAAAACTGGCTACATTTTGTGCTTAAAAAGAAAAATCAATTTTCCGTGTAAGCACAAGGCTGTACATATTAATACAAGCTCACACACAGCCTCCGCTTGTTTGGGAGCATTTACGGTCGGACAGGAGGGCACGTGGACATAGGGTCACTTGGAGCCATTTGCTGGTGCTGTGGCTGTGTCTCTGTCTGTCAGCACAGACTCGGGTGAGCGCTGCTGAAGGGGACAGCTGACCTTCTCCGCAGGTAACAGGAGCTATCTGGGACAGGGCACTACCACAGTTCCTCCCATCTCCTGCTGATTGCCAAACACATGTGTTCTTTAATCCAGGCCCAATCTAAACACTTTACCTGTATTTTACTTCATCTTCACAGCAAACCTATGAGGCAGTATGGTGGGCTGATAATGCGCCCAAAGACATGTCCCCCTGCTCACCCCTGGGACCTGTGAATGTTACTGTCCATGGTAAGTAGATGTGACTTAATTAGCTCCTGAGACGCAGATGTGATTTAGTTAGCTCCTGAGATGAACAGATCACCTTGGATCATCCAATGCTGTTGCAAACATCCTGACAACGGAGGCCCAGAGAGATTACGCCCACAGAGAAGAAGACCATCTGGAGGTAGAGCAGAGACTGGACTGAGATGGCCACAAGCCTCACAGATGCTGCAGCCACCAGAAACTGGGAGAGGCTGAATTCTCCCCTAGAGCTCTCGGGGGGCGGACAGCCTTGCTGACATCTTGATTTCAGACTTCCAGCCTCCAGAACTGGGAGAGAATAAATTTCTGTTGTCTTCTGCCACCCAATTCCTGGTAACGTGGAACAGCAGCCCTAGGAAACTAATACAATGCTTTCTGTTTCAAGCTGCTTGATTTGGGGGTCATTTGTTACGTGGCAATAGATAACCAACTCGGTGAGACAAATGTGTCAAGTGCTTAGAAAAGTACTCGGCAAATGGTACCTGCCGTTATGGGTATCCTGAAGGAACTCAGAATCCAGTTTGAGATAAGAAATATATATCTCTGTCAGACACCAAGAAGGCAAGTATAACTCGAGAGGAAAAATGAAAACTCTGCTAATATGAATGACTGGGGAATATCGGAATAGAGAGGCATTGGTCTGGGGAGTCTTCTTAGAGGTAGGAGGTGTCACTGGAGCAGAAGGGACACATCCTAGTATACTAGAAAGGGAACGATCAGAACACTGGCGATCAGAACACTGGCGCAGGCACCACCACTCCCCTGCCTGTGAACTTGGAGCTGCAGTGTCCTCTCTACCTGGGGGAGAAAACTTAGAGACAAGAATGTGTGGGCTGAAAGCAAGCCTACATTCCATGCAGGGTTTCTGATACTGAGTATCTAGGCAAATGTTTCATCTCAGAGAAAGACTCAACTTCCTCATCCAGAGAATAATAATGCCTCTCCTGGAGTCAATTCTAAAGTCTATGAAAAAACAACCTGAAGTGCCTGGCTCAGAACCAGCATATAATAGGCACTCAATAAATGAATACGGTAGCTGCCTGTTTAATTATTTTAGGAAGCTGCCAAACTTTTCCAGGGTGGTTGTACTATTTTAAATCCCCACCAGCAATGTATGAGCAAGCCACTGTCTCCACATCCTCATCGCTATTTGGTATTGTCAGGATGTTTTATTTTAGTATCCTGATAGGTGTACAGTTATATCTCACTGTGGTTTTAATTTGCATTTCTCTACTAGTTAATGATGCTGAACATCTTTTGTGTTTATTTTCCATCTGTATATCCTTTGCAGTGAGATGCCTCTTGATGTCTTTTGCCCATTTTGTAATTGGATTTTTTGAGTTTTTTTTTTTTACTATTAAGTTTTGAAGTTTCTTTATACGTATACCCTCGACACTAGACTTTTGTCAGACATATGAGTTTCAAATATTTTCTCTCCCATTCTGTGATTTGTCTTATCTTCAAATGAGCTTTCACAGAGCAAATGTTTTTAATTTTGAAAAAATCCAAGTTATCATTTTCTCTTTTATGGACTGATCATACTTGGGAATCTAAGAACTTTTTGCCAATTCTAAATCCCAACAATTTTCTCGTGTGTGTGTGTGTGTGTGTGTGTGTGTGTGTGTGTGTATGTGTGTGTGTGTTCTAGAAGTGTTGTTTTACTGTTAATTCTATGATGCATTTCTAGTTAATTTTTGCATGAAGTGTGAGACTTAAATTGAGGTTTGATTTTTTTTTTTTTGCTTATGAATGGACACTTCTTCCAACACCCTGTTTTGAAAAGGCCCCCTTTCTTCTGTTAATTTGCTTTTGTAACTTTGTAAAAACACAAATTTAGCTTATTTGTGTGGGTCATTTCTGGGTTTTCTATGCTGGTTCCATGAATGTATATATTTGTCCTTCCACTAACACCACACAATTTGATTACCGTACCATAAGGTCTAGATATAGGGTGACTTCTTCCACTTTATTCTTCTTTTTCAAAATAAGTTTTTCCTGTTTTAGTTCCTGTACCCTTTCATATAAATTTCAGGAAAAAATATCACCTATATCTATAAAAAATTATGCGGCAGTTTTGATAGAAATTACATTAAACTTTTACATCAACTTGAAGAGAACGGAGATCCTTACTATATTGAGTCTTCTAATCCATTCGTACCATTCAGTATGTCACTCCATTTATGTAGATGTTTTTTGGCTTTTTTTCATTGGCATTGTGTAGTTTTCAGCATACAGGTCGCATACATGTTTTGTTAGATTTACACCTAAGTGTTTCATTATTTTTTATTTTTTTAGGAATTGCAAATGGTACTTTAATTTTTATATCCATGTCCACATGTTCATTACTGGTATGTAGAGATACGATTGATGTTGCATATTTTTCATGTATTCTGAGAACTTGATGAACTCACTCATTACTCCTAGGAGTTTATATGCAATTCCTTGAGACTTTCTACTTAGATAATCACGTGATCTGCCAATAGGGGTAGTTTTATTTCTTCCTTTCTGATCTTTATGCCTTCTCTTTTCTTGCCTTTTATGTTACAAGTGTCCCACAAAATTTTCTCTTTTTTCAGTTTCATTCAGTTCAGTGACTTTTTTTCCCTCTTGAGACTTCCTGGATTATTTTGAAGTGTATTGTGTAGTTTCCACGTATATAGAGGTTTTTCTGTTATCTGCTATTGCTTTCTAGTTTGATTCTATTATGGATGGAGAACACACTCTGTATGATTTGAATTCTTAAATTTGTTGAGAGTTTATTCATAGCCCAGGATGTGGTCTATCTTGGTAGGTATTCCATACGCACTTAAAAAGAATGTGTGTCCTCTTTTTGTTGGACACACAAAAAGTTCTCCATTAACTAAATCCTTCTGGTTGATAATGTGACTGAGTTATTCTACCATGTTGACAGTCTAATTGTTCTAGCAGTTGTTGAGAGAGGACTGTTAAACTATCCAACTATGAATATAGACTATTTTTCATTTCAGTTCTATTAGTTTCTGCTTCACATATTTTTACCTCCGTTGTTTGATGCATGAATATTTAGGATTGCTATGTGTTCTTTGTGAATGACCCTTTCTTTATCTTATGATGCCCCTCACTAGTAACTTTCTTTGCTCTAAGGCCTGCTCTATCTGGTATTAATATAGCTTCTCCTGCTTTTGTTCAATTTGTATGAGGTGTGACAATTAAGTCTGTGAACTTGTTGCAATGATGCTGCTGATTTTTTTGACATCAGAGGAATTATTCATTATGAATTTGTACCAACTGGACAAACAGTTAACCAAGTTTACTATCTGGAAGTGCTGAAAAAGCTGAATCAAAAAGTTAGATGATCTGAACTTTTCGCCAATAATTCATGGCTCTTGCATCATGACAATGCACCAGCAAACATGGCACTGTCTGTGAGGGAGTTTTTAGCCAGTAAACAAATAACTGTATTGGAACACCCTCCCTACTCACCTGATCTGGCCCCTAATGATTCTTTTCTTTACCTGAAGATAAAGGAAATATTGAAAGGAAGACATTTCGATGACATTCAGGGCATCAAGTGTAATACAATGACCACTCTGAAGGCCATTCCAGAAAAAGAGTTCCAAAATTGCTTTGAAGGGTGGACTAGGCACTGGTGTCGGTGCACAGCTTCCCAAGGGAAGTACTTTGAAGGTGACTAGTGATATTCAGTAAAGAGATATGTAGATGTAGCACTTTTTCTAGGATGAGTTCGAGAACTTAATTGTCTTACCTCGTATATGTCTTTTCTATATGTTTACTTTCAACCTGCCTAAATCATTGGGCGAAGTACATTTCTTTTAGTGAGCAAATATTTGGGTCATGTTTTTTAATCCACTCTGTCAATTTCTGTCTTTTAATTTGTGTTCTTAGTTCATTTACATTTAATGTGATTATTGATATTTTGGGACTTAAGTCTACTGTTTTATTTTCTGTTTCCTGATCTCTGTTTTTAATGTCTCAGATTTCTCTTTCTTGCTTTCCTGTGGATTATTTGAACATTTTTAGAATTCCATTTTGACTTATTATATGTTTGGAGCATATGTCTTTATATAGATTTTAGTGGTTGTCCTAAGAATGCATACCTTATCACAGCCTACAGGTGTCATCATTTCATCAGTTGAAGTGACGTACGTAGTCTCAGCAAAGAAGTAGAAGATATAAAGGAAAAGCAAATGGAAATTACAGAACTGAAAAAGACAGTAATGGAAAATTTTTAAAGAAACACAGTGTATTGCCTCAATAGGAGATAGAAAGGACAGAGGAAATAATCAGTGAACTTAAAGAGAGAACAATAGAAATTACCCACTCTGAGCATTAAGAGAAAATAGACTGAAAAAAAAAGGATACAGTTTCAAGATCATGTGGAACTGTAAAATAATATCTAACATTTATGTCATTGGAGTACCAAAAGGAGAGTAGAAAGAGAGTGGGAATCTAAAAATACTCAGAGAAACAATGGCTAAAAACTTCTCAAATTTGGCAAAATGCATAAACATACACATTCAAAAAGCTGAGTATACCCCAACCAGGATAAACACAAAGAAATTATACACCAACACATTATAGTAAAATTTCTGAAACTATTCTCAGTTTTTCAAGAAAAAAAAATATTTTTTGAAAGCAAACAGAGACAAATGACATCTTATGTATAGGAGAAACACAGTCTGAATGACTGCAGAATTATCATGGGAAGTCATGGAAGCCAGAAGAAAGTGGCACACCATTTTTCAAGTGTTGAATAAAAAAACCTGTCAACTCAGAATCCTATGTCCAATGAAATATCTTTTAGAAATGAAGAAAAAAATCAAGACATTGTCATATGAAAGAAAACTAAGAGAATTTGTCAACTGCAGACTTACTAAAAAAAAAAAAGAAGAAGAAGAAGAACAAGAGAAAGAAAAGGAAGGAAGGAAGGAAGGAAGGAAGGAAGGAAGGAAGGAAGGAAGGAAGGAAGGAAGGGAAGGAAGGAAAGAAGGAAGGAAGGAAAGAAAGGAAGAAAGGAAGAAAGAAAAAAGAAAGACTAGCAAAAGTTTTCCAAACAGGAAATGGTAAAAGAAAGAATCTTGGAACATTGGGAGGGAAGAAAGAACGTAGTTAGCAAAAATGTGTGAATGCAATAGACCTTTCTTTTCCTCCTTAGTTTTCTACATTATGTTTGATGATTAAAGCAAAAATGATTGCCATGTCTGATGTGGTTGTAAATGTATTTAGAGGACTATTTAAGAAAATTATGTTATAAAGGGATGCTAGGGAGGTAAGGTTGATATATATACATATATATGCCCCCAAAAATGTATACACATTGTAATAAAGGAAAACACTGTATTAAAATTGTAACACAATGAATGACGCTAGCATTCATTTGATTAACACTATCTTTTGAGGGAACGTCATACTACACATTGCTACGATAATTCAATTCAACTTCAAAAAGTAACACATAGATAACATCTCTTAAAGTGTGTACATTTTTTGGCACCCCCGGTATATATATATATATATAAAATATAATATGTTATATAATATATATTATATATGTTATATATTGTATAATATATACATTATATATACTATATATTACATATAGTGTATATATATATATATACAGTGTGTGTGTGTGTGTATATATATATATATATATATCATGTTTTCCTGAAAATAAGACCTAGCTGGACCATCAGCTCTAATGCGTCTTTTGGAGAAAAATTAATATAAGACCCGGTCTTATTTTACTGTAAGACTGGGTATAATATAATATAATATAATATAATATAATACCGGGTCTTACATTAATTTTTGCTGAAAAAAAAACGCATTAGAGCTGATTGTCTGGCTAGGTCTTATTTTTGGGGAAACACGGTAGCTCTTACTTGGCCTTTGTTGGCATGAGTGAGGAAGGGGCAAGGTTTTTCTGTGATGTTTGGCTGGAGTAGAATGGGTATTGTATAAACATTTTCTGACTTTTGGCTGAAAAGTGCAGGCTTTGGAATGTTTTTTTTCCTTTTTCTTTTGGGGTGGGGGTGGGGTTCGGGGTGGGACATATGGGAAAAACAGAAAACCCAAGGTAGTGACCACCATATCTTTCTTTGAGTCCTCAGATCCCTAGCTCATCTGTCTGCCTTCTTCTCTCCACTTTTCAGTCTTATATTTTATATGTAACCTACAGGGTTTTCAGTTGTATTTAGTGAGAGGAATAGAGAAAAGACCTCTCCTCTCCCACAGCCTGTTTTTATAAAGCCCTAGAGCTAAAACGGCTTTCTTATATTTTTAAAGTTTTGAGGTTTTTTTGAAAGGAAGAATGTCAGACAAACAAATAATAAAAAGACTGCATGTGACTTGCAATGCCAACAGTATTTACTACATGGTCCTTTTTCAAAAAAAGTTGCTCACCCCACCCCACGCCCGACTTCAGCCAGGAGAAGGCATTTTGAGTTTATTCTAAGTACAACCGGAAGGCACTGGAGGGTTGTTGGCAGAGGAGTAAAGTGATTTTATTTGCTACTTTAAAGAGATTACTGAAGTTGGTGAATTCAATTACCTGTAAGCACTGGCTCAGAGCTCATAAAAGAGCCTTGGGAGGCAGGCTCTGTGGGACGAGCAGTGGGCATAAGAAAGGAGTAGGTCCCTCTGATAATACCCCGCTCCTTGGAGGGCTTCTCTTTTGCCCCAAGATTTTACAGTAAGTAGGCAAGAGAGCTGGGATCCAACCCAGGTCACCTGGGCTCCAGAGATTCACCATCCACATTCTGCTCCACCTCAGACGAGGGCCAACAGGGAGACCCTGGGCCTGGACCCCTGAGAGTTAAGGCCTTGAAGATCTGAGTGAGGAGGGGCCCGGGGGCTTTCCCAGCTGTTTCTACCATAGGCTGGCCTTGCCCTGCTCCCACCAACCTCCTACTCCTTCCCCTGTGCCTACTCTCCCTCCTTCCCAGCCCAACTTTTCATCAGTACCAAGCCATTTGTTTCTGTTTGTAATTATGCATTTTAATGTTCATTAATTATGGAATGCAAATTGCTCCGAGTACAAAATTTGTACTGAGCTGCGCTGCCACCCCACCCCCAGGTCTAGAAGATGGGCCAGCTGTTCTTGAAGAAAGAAAAACAACCAACTGACAAAATAGAATAATTTTTCCTGGGGCCTGAGTGACTCATATAGTAAACAAGCCTGGGGGGATTTCCTGATGGTACAGGAAGAAAAGCCCTGAACTCCTGTCTGACTCTGGGAGACCTGAATTCGGCCTGAGGAGCAGGGTGGGGTGATGGACACAGTGCCAGCCTTGGACCCAGGCCCAGTGTCTTACTGGTTGTCACCTTCAGCTAGTCACGTGGCTTCTCTGAACCTGTTTCTCCATCTGGAAGACTGTGGTAATTACAAAACTATCCTCAAAGTGGGTGTGGCAGGCCAATGGATGGTGGGGCTAGGAAGTCAGATCCTAGCAAACCCTCAGTCGAAGCACCTGAGTGGCTCTCCAGAGAGCTGAGTTCCAGTTCCGCCTGGCCTCATCGTTAACGGGCTGGGTGGCTTCAGGCAGGCACACCCCAATCTCTGAGTCTGTTTCCTCTACTACAAAAGGAAGGACCTGCACAACAGGACATTGGAGAAGTCTTTTAGCTCTGAGCTGCTGGGTATTCGTCAGAGCAACTAGGAATTGTGAAAAGGGGGAGAAGTAGCTCTACTGTCTTGCAGAAGAAGATGGAGAATTTCCTTTGACTCGAATGAGCATGCTCTAACAAATCACAAGGAGCCTGTAACTCTGACGGCCTGTGGGCAAAGCCGGGCTTCCTCCAAGAGCTCAGCAATCACTGGATGGCTCTCTCATCACCAGTGCAAGTGGAATGTCAGCACTACTTCCGAAGAACAATACTGCCTCCTAAAATCATGGTCGAGATGAACTGAGATGATGCGACAATAGCGAGATGATCCGTGAATGAAAGACCCAGGCACACTGTAAGCCACACGGGACCCCATAACTGTGAGGGAAGTCTGCCTACTTCCCTCCTGTGTGCTCTTGCTTCTCTGAGCCTCACTTTCCACATCTCTACACTGGAGAGTGGAACCCCTACCTTCCTGGGCCCGTGAGAGAACGCCACCAGGTTGCCAACCTGACACATCCCTGCCACAATGGCAGGTGCTCACAAATGACTAACTGCACTTGTGGATACCTTGTTACATTCCCCCAAATAGGAAGTACATTCAGGAGCATTGGGAGGGGCTCCCATACATGCTGAGGGTCGGAGGAATACTGCCACAGCCGGCTTTTGCTCTGTGCCCAACCATGCTGCGTTAGGACCAGTATCACCCTGCTCACTTTGCAGATGAAGAAACTAAAGCCCAGAGAGGCCAAGTGACTTGCCTGAGGTCACACAGCAAGGGAGAGGCACACTGCACCCACTGTTAAATGTTCCCTGATTGCAAATGAAGTCTCGTTTCCCTTGATCCACATGGAGGTGCCCTGTCTGTGATGCCACAAGTGGTTCAGATTGGCTAGGGCTACACAGGATTCTGAAAACCTTGTGGGAAGGTGACTATGGTAAGTAATGTGGGGACTCAGAGAGGTGGCTGGCAGTACATTCTTGGATATACAGATCAGACATAGCATCCTGGGAAGAAAAAGAAGGAAAGGAAGCAAGGGAGGGAATGAAATGGATATTTCTTGAGTACCTACCATGTTCTGGACATTTCCCCATATGCTATCTCTTTGAATCCCCACAACGAAACTCAGAGGCTCCTCTAAGACACACTCGTTTTGCAGGCAAGGTTACTGAAGATCACACAAGCTCAGTGAGAGCTTCTGAGTCCTTCGGTAGGAACCATCCCTTTAATTAGAGACTGCGTTGGCCTGGTTCTCCGTGTCCCAGGAGGCCTGGTGTACGTCTTTGACGGGGTGAGGAGGGAAGGCCCTGCCAGTCCCGAGTCCCCCGCCCCTCTCTCTCCTCAGCCTCAATCTGTCAACAAGGCCACCTCGCCTGTCTGTTACCGCCGACATTGATTTAGACAACCGGACCAGTCAAGGGCCCATTATTACTAGGAGTTTTAATCAACTCACGCCAATTCAGCTGCCGCTCCGTTTGCACTGGGCTGTGAGGCTGACATGGAGGGAAGGAGAGTAGACGTGCAAAAAAAGGATCATAGGGACCAACAGTCCTGGGTAATGGAGGACTGCAGCTGCAGGGCCCACCAGGCGGCGCTCAGAGCTCAGGGGGAGAAGGCAGAGCCTGTCCCCAGCCCCCGGGGGAGCTCCCCGGCACACAGCCCAAACCACCCTGCCTCAACTGTCCCTCCACTTCGGTCTGGAAATCACTCAGGCAAACACCCAGCAACCCCTGTTCTGTGCGGGGCCAACCTCGGCACCTCTGTCCATGCTCTACCCAGAGCCAGGCCTGCCCTCCTCTTCCAAAATATTCCTGTGTATCCTATAAGTTACAACTCAAACAGCCCCCTCTGGGGAGCCTTTCTTGGCATCTAGAAGCAGAGGGGTGCTGAGGAGACAGCAAGGAATGAAGTCTAAACCAGACACTGCGACTTCTTAGCTGTGTGACATGGGACAAGTCACCACACCCTTCTGATCTTGGTTTCCCCATTTTAAAAGGGACTTGAAAATAAGTAATTGCCTCCTGGGGTTGCTGGGAACACTCAGTGCCATCATGGACAGGGCAAAGAGTCCTTGTGTGGAAGTAGCTACTTCTGTTTGATGCCCAGAGTCTGCAAGAATCATTTTTTCCTTTTCTCCCTTGTTAATGACTCTAGCACAAACTTCTAGCACAAACTTCGCTCTGCTAGGCGGGATGGTTTCTGGTTCATAGTCTGTCTTCCCATGAGTCTCTGGGCTATTTGAAGAGAGTGTAACACACACAGCTTCTTCTCTTCAGCGCCATCCCAGTGCCCAGCACAACAGAGGGAAACATCTGGTGTGGCTCTTGGGGTCAGGCAGGCCTGGGCTTGAATGTGACCTGGCTTTGTCCCTCACTAGCTGCGTTAATGTTAGCCAGTCACTTCGTTAACCCCCGAGCCTCAATTGTCTCAATGTCAAAGGAGCCTAAGCAGCTCAGTAGAACTGCTATGGGAAAACAAACACACAACACCTTGGATATCTGACAATGTTCCTAGCCTCATGCCTGGTACATGGTAAACTGTCCATTGTTACAAAAGTTTAGTTATTGCGATTATTACCACTCAATATTTGGTGCATATTTTTGGAATGTAATAAAATGCCTGCATCACTTAGTTCTGGCTTGAGTCCCAGTGAAATACCAACAAGCCATTATCCCCACACGCCAGCCATCTGTGCAGCATTCAACAAGCACGTACTGAAGATGCGAGAAAGGAAATGCAAATGCTCTGAGTACCTACTGTGGGTCAAACACTGAACGAGTCACCTTCCTGATTTACTTCGGAAGGCCCACCATTCTACGAGCTTGCTGTTTTATTAGCCTCATTTTGCAGAAGAGGAAACAGGCTTCGAGGCCAGAAGTGCCTTTCCCACGTCATCCCAGCTTTCGAGGCATCTCTGACTCCAAACCTATGTTCTGTCCACCCTACCACCCTGCTTCTTCCCTGTGAAGAGACAAAGACGTAGAAGGTGTGGCGGTCTCTGACTTCCAGGAGAATCTAGACCAACTGGAGAAATTGGGTAAACCCGGAGAGGGAAGTAAGTCATGGCTCAAGACGGCTTATGCTCAAGAAGAGTGCTGAAATGCATGGCTGGGTTTTCTCACACACACGTTGATCATGACTAGCTATTAGAATACAGAGGGTGCCAAAAAATGTATACACATTTTAAGAAAGGAAAACTGTATTAAAATTGTAATACCCAGTATATACCGATAACAAAAGATGCATACAAGTCACATTTGACTTCTGCAATTACAGGAGGTGCTCAAAGCGGTTACCATCAGCGTCCAGACACTTCTGATGATGGCAAACTACTGCTTGAGCAATGCTGACCAAAGTGTCCACTTGTATACATTTTTTGGCACCCCCAGTATATGGTCACTTCTCTTTCCCATTAGAGGACTCCTGGGCATTAAGAGACACAGACTGCAATCCCTGCTTTGGGCACGTCCCTTTTCTAGCCCTCCGTCTTCTCATCTGTTGAATGAGAAGGGTGACAGCTGGTCTCCAAGGGCCTTAGGGCTTGCACATCCTATGGTTCTCTGCAAGAGGCTGACAGAAATTCCAAGGGAGGTCAGGTGGTAGGTTCTGGTAGTGAGTGTCACCTGAGCTGGGGGACCATTCAGAGGGGTTGCGTTAGTGAGAGCAGCCTGAGAATATTGCTTGTAGCTCACTCTCAGAACCTCTTCAGAGGGCTGGCCATCCTTCTGGTGGGAGGTGGCAAGCTTTTTGCAACTGTCTGGAGCTCCCCAGGGCCTTGCATGGAGCGGGTCTTCAGTTCAGCAATTGCTTTTTCAAAGCCTACTGTCCTCCAGGTCACCAAGTTTCTGAAGCCTTAGCCCCAGCCCCTAAGGAGCATATACGCATTCCAAAGGGGGTGGGCATGGGAAGAAAAAAGGAGTATGCACATTCTTAACGTCCTTGACATTTTTCAATACATCACAAATAAGCACTGAAGGCTGAGAGACGCGAGGCCAGGGAACACTTTCCCAAGCAAATCTGCCAGGAGTCCTGCAGAATGGGTATTCAATGACTATCAGGTGATGATAAGAAATAGCCTTTGTGCAGCTCATTAATAACAATAATAGCTAACACGAGTGCTTGGCGTGTGCCAGGCACTGTTCTAAAAATGTTATGAAGATTAACTCATAATATTAAACACAGCCTGATGGCATAGGAACCACTCTTCTCTTGATGTGGACTTTTCCACACCTGCTGGGTTTCACTGGCTGGTTTCTCATCCCCATCCTTTGTAACTAAAACTCAATTTGCAGCTTGAGGCCGCGTTCTCATGCTACACCTTCTCATTGATCCCCTGGACTCTGCATGGGAATTGATTTTATAAGCTGGTTGGCTTTGAAAAGCATGGAACAGTTACCACTGAACATATGCTTCTGTGGGTATATATTTATTCAGCGTATGCTGAGTGTAATTTGGGGCGCTTTGCATATTTTATTTTTTGTCACAGAGAGCAATTTAAGAGAAAGAAAAAGAAGAAGAAAAAAAGTCTACCCCTGAATGGAGACAGATGCCATATACATTGGACCCTGAGGTTCCCCAAGTCCACTGTTTTGGGAATAGAGGTGGGCAGAGGGCACTCACAAGCACCGCCTCTGACATCCTCACTTCCCTGCCCCGCACAGCAAAGCACTAACCATCCAGCCCCAGGACAGCGAGCTTTGAGTCTTTATTTTCAAGGCCTTCCCATCAGCCTGTCTGACACTGTCCTCTAACTGCTATGTACTGAGTCCAAATATCAGCCAGATGCTGGGATACGTGCACCCATCCCACTGGACTCTCCAGGCAACCCTGTGTGCTGTTGTGCACAGGACATTGGCACATCATTGTTCAGTGTCATCCATGAGTACCACAGGGACCTGTGCTCCAGGAAGCCATCCCTCCCCGCCCCCGCCCTTCCTGCTCTCAACATTTCATTAAAATTACTGGAGTCCCTCAGATTTGGGTTCTGATCCGATGCTGAGTGACACTGGCTGCACCGCTTTCCTTCACACTCACAGAATGGGGACGGCGATACCATTTGGTTTGGGTGCTGTACAGATTTCAAGATCCCAAGTTACACTTAACAGCAGTACAAGAGACATTTGTTCTCTTTCTCTCGCTATCCCCACCCCCTGCCTAAAAGGTTTTCCTCTCACCCAGAATGAACTCAGGATGTAACATTTTAAAATATGTCTTAGAAAAAGACTGCAAGGTTTGGACCAGCTGGGGAAAAAAAAAAATAGTACACTCGTTTGGGCGCCAAAGATTCGAAGGATGGGAAGCAGTGGCTTAGGCTGGAGTCTACACCAGAGGGAAGCAATAGGATGGAGAAAGTTTATCCTGTGCATCTGCTGAGAGGAGGCAGCCACGTGTGATTCACGGCGAAGCATGCTTTTTGGCTCCGTAAACGGGCTGTGAGCTGTCTACTGGCCAGGTCCCAGTGCATGGCTGTAACTCTGGAGCTTCCCAGAGCGTCCAGCACGTAGTAGCTACTTAGGCTTGTATTCTGAATGCAGCTAAAAATTTGAAAAATGAAATAAAATAAAAATGTGGACCAGCAGATACCCAATTTTTGCTTCCACCAATACAGATTAGTTTTCCTAGCTTAGTGAGATGTACAGAGAACCCACCATCAACAATAAAAAAAAAAAGTTCCATGTGTACGAAAGTGGGAAAACTATAAAGAAAAGGGAGGGGATGTGATTAACATAAAAGTCAGGGTTGTGGCTACTTCTATAGGGGAAGGAGGAGCTAAACAGGAAACTGAGGCACTGTGGGTGTGTTGGGGGAAGGGCTTCTGAAATGCAGGCGATATTCTGATTCTTGACTTGGGTGATCGTTAGATGCGCATTGCTCAATTACTACTGACGAAACCGTATGCAATGTTTCACACAGTTTTCTATATTGCTGAATACGGATTATGTAGAAAACCTACTAAAAGGAAGTATCAAAATGTCAGTGGTAGTTCTTGGAGGTGGTATAACTATGGGTGATGTTTGCCTTCATTCTTCTCTCTCTATTCTAAACATTTTTCTATGTACGTATTATAATTTTCTAATGGAGACAAATCAGTGTTTAGTTCAAATGCCTCATTATCTAAACAAGGCAACAACAAAATCTTGGTGGTTGGTTACAACACTCCTGCTTGAAATTCCACCATGTGAGAAACCTGTGTCCCTAAGGTTTTGCATGAAAGAACAACTCTCTAGGGAAAGAAATAGGGTGTGAGAGTCCTACTGGCTGCCTATAGGCTGAGCCTCAGAGTCTTCCCTGCAGGAACTCAAGCACAGCTTTGATTTATGGGCTGTTGAAGGGAAGAAAGGAGCCCCAGAAACAATCAAGTTCAACTCTCTGAGCTCATAGAAAACATAAGGGGCTTAGCTAAGGATGCACAATAAGCAGCACGTGTTGAAAACTGAGTCATCTTATTACTTAGGTCTGTCTCATCCTCCTGACAATGGGCTCCTAAAATCATGGATGGTGAGGAAAATTCTTCAAGATCAATGAAAGCCAGAACAGGATCTCATGTTTCCTGAGTCACCAAGCTCCTCCCTATCTGACAGGAACTGGCCTGGGAAGGGAGGTTATAGAACTGGGTCCAGCTGGTACCCAGATATACGCACTGGGCTCAGCCAACACCATCACAAGGTGCAGGGATCATTCCCAGTTTACGGACTAGATAACAGAGGCTCAGAGACATTAAGATATTTGCCCAAAGACACACAGCTTCCCAGTGACAGGGATGGGATTTGAAGCTAACTCTGTATCACAGCCAAGTCTGCTCTTTCCACTCGAGCACAATTCTAATGATCTAGCCATCCTCCCTAGGGAAATATATAACTCTGTCCAGGTACTATCTTCTTAGTGAGGAGAAAGCCTACCGAGTATTTTATGAAACCTTTTTATTGTTTGCTACCTCAAGGCTAAAGTTTCCAAGATTGTGGCTGCTGGTGGGAGCCCAGTTATTCTTTTTCCCGTGCCCCCAACTGTTTCCCACCCCAGGCAACTTCTATGGTCTCCAAGAATATCTGGGCTGATGAGTGAAGATTATTAAGGCAGCGTCCATGAGAAGCTGGACAATACAAGGAAGAGAATACATTTTCGAATTGCTCATGATGATATACATCAGTTGTCATCCATGTATCATCAAGACCCATGATAAAAGATAAAAGAAGGATGCTGCACTGTATGGAAAAGAGAGTCCTAGGTGGGAATGTAGGACACCTGGGCTCAAGCCAAGCTCTTATACTTTTGGACTCAATTTGCTCATCTTTATTTTTTACATATCGTTAAGATGAAGTTAGGGAGCCAGTTGTCTTAAAAAGAAAAACAGGGAAATGTTCTTTGAAAAGCATGTCTAAAGACACGGAGTTCTGACATAGAAAGTTGCCCCCCGCCACCCCCCTCCAAAACACAGCTGCATGTTTTTTATGTTTCCATTTTTCAACTTACACATATAAATTCTCATTTATGTGTATTTGCACATGTAGAAGGAGAAAATGTATAGGAAGATAGATACAAAGACCAAAGTGTGGCAGAGTTCTCTCTAATGTGAGTGAGTAGTAGAGAAAGAGGACTTTGGTGGCAGTGGTGAGCTTTCTGTATACATTTCAGCAGTGTTTGAATTTGTTTCATTTTATTTTACAATGGGCATGAGCCACTGAACAATGGGGTGGGGGGAACTAAGGAAAAAAAAGACTGAAGACTGGATAGTGAAAATACCGTATAAAAGCAAACATTCAATTCTAACCAAGATGAATACAATTATTCCAGGTTTTCCTTTCAGAGCTAAGAAAAAGTGTCTAATTGGCAGCATCCCAACAGCTATGGGTTTTTTCCTCACGGGCACTCAACACATCACTAAGAACTTTGCAGTCACTGCCTCTACCCTCTGGCATCACCAAGGAGATGACAGCCCCACAGCCTGATGCATTCTTCTCTGCACTCTGGTTCTGCGTCTGGACCCTCTCCCACATGCATCTTGCACACGTTACCAGGCTCAACTCTCTACAGCACTACTTTTATCAGTCCTCTGCCCGACGACCCATTTGGCCAAACACCCCCGGCTGCCCTGGCACTGCATCCTGAAAGAACACCAGCACCCCGAAACGGGGATAGTCTGGGAAACCAGAAGCAGTGTTGCTCTTTTTAACAGAAGTTCCATCCCACGTTTTTCCCCCAAATTTATGGAACACAATTTGAAAACTGTCTTTACCGACTTCTGGAGATCTATTCTAAAGAAATAACTCAAAGCACAGAAGGAGCTTTGTGTCTTAAGATACTCAGGCCCACTTTGTGTAGAACAGACTAAAGCTGGAAACACTCCAACTGCCCATCAGTCAGGCCAAGTGAACAATGGTACATTCCCCTCTGTGGAATGTTAGGCGACCCCTGCCGATGATGCTTACGGAGAATTTGCCCTGGTTGAGGCTGAGGGTTCTGGCTTCGGGCTGTTTGGCGAACATTCCCCACTCTAGAACTTAGGAGCTATGTGAAAGCTGAGTGAGCTACTTAAGTTCTCTTTTCCTCAGTTTTCCCATCTGTAAGACAACAGATAATAATAAGACCCATCTCAGAGGCTTTGGAACGTAAGGAGCACTCAGGCAACTTTAGCTTTTGTTGCTACCACCACCATCATCATGATCCCTGCGTGAAATATCAGATGATGACAAGAGCTACCGCGCTTCATGCTTACTTAGGCCAGGTGCCGGCCTACCCTGTATGCATTATCTCAGTTAGTCCTAGCAGCAGCTTTGTGAGGAATTATTACCCCCATTTTACTCAACAGGAACCTGAGACTCAGAGGCCTTCAGGGATTTGTCCCAAGACCACCCAGCTAGTGAATGACAAAGGAGTTTTTGGCCTGGGTTTCTCTGATGTCAAAAAATAATGCTCTTAAATGGTACTCTGACTCCTGGAGGTGGAGGTGATGGTGGGAGGGAACACAGTCTCTCAGATGGACAACTTTCCAAAGCTGAAAAGGTGATTGAGGCAGGGGCATGAAACAGAATATAAATGATCACTCCGGAGATGCTTACAAAAGGGAGAGATTTCCCCCCCCTTTACATCTATTTTTGCACCAACCAATGAGTTAGCACCATCCTGCTTTTTCTGCCCCCAGGCCCTCCCAATATTAGAACCTCTGCCCTTTGAGAAGGCCCATTCATGAAGTCATAGATTTCAGGAATTGAAAGGGACTTTAGCAATTCATTGGCCCCTCCCACATTGGTTCCAAACTTCTCCAGGTTCCAGGGTACACAGTATACAAACGACAGACACCTTCCCTGAAGAGATATATTCTGGGCTAGCAGCCAACAGGCGGTAGGACCAGGACTACAGCTCCTTTCCTCGAGGCCATTCTTTCAGGAATCAAACCATAAAACTCATCACGTTGGAAGGGTGGGGGCCGCTCCCTAACCTGAACAGATAATGGCTTCCACACAATAAACCAGCTTACTGGAAATACCATTAGTAAATGTGGGTCCCAAAGAAATAAAATGAGGGGGAAAAATAAAGAAGGCTTCAAATGTCACAGGAAGAATGAATATGTCATGTCACAAAAGGGCACCTAGGCTTTATAAGAATGCCACACATTATAATCTTGGAAACCCCCTACCTCTCCTTCCGCCCCCCACCTGGAAGGCAGGAAGTCTCTATTAGAAGTTCACAAAGGAAAGATGCAAATACAGACCCTCCCAGTGGAGGGTCAGCTCCCTTCCTCTTCACCCGGCAAAGTCCGACCCTTCTGTGCCCCTACTGAGTCAACGGTACGGCTCCAATTTCCTTCTTTTCCTACCATTCCCCACTCCCTTTTCCACTATTCATTCTCTTTTATCTTCCTCCAGATTCTTGGATTCAGAGGAGGAAGAAGGAATCCTGGACCTTGAAGGAGCCTGGACCCCACCTTTATGCTCCCAGACACTGGGGACCTTCATTTAATCCCTAGGGAACTATTCTTCGCCTCGGGAAATTGCCATATGATGAGTTACAAGCATGGGCTTTGGAATCAGACAGATGGCTTTGAATACCTGCCCTGTCTTCACCTGGCTGGTTGGACTTGAGCAAGTTTCTTATGGTTTTTTCATGTGTTTCCTCATTGACAAACTAGGAGCAACAACAGTGCCTGTCTCATAAAGTAGCTGTGAGGAGTCAATGCAGTGCTGCCTTTCAAGCATTTATCCCAGGGTCTGGCACATAAGCAGCACTTGCAAACTCTGTGTATCTCCATCAATAATACAAGTACCAGAACTACTGATAGCATTAATTTGCTTACCAATAGCATCAACTAGTGCTCTCAGTGAAAACATCAGTACTAGTCTCAGTGATGGAGGGACATTTAGAGAGTTCTCTGTCTGTGGACCTGTCTGATCAAGAGGGCATTTTGATGAGGATACGACATAGACGTTCCACCCTTTAAATTCTGTTTCCCGGCCCAAGAGTTTCTGAGTTTCCCTAAAAATGTTTTGCCTCCCAATGTCGCATATTTCTAAGGGTGTTTTTAGAAGAACAATGGAGCCAGCATCATGCCTCCTATTTTGGACTCTGGCAAAATATGGTTATACTGTGAATCCATCACACCTCCTGTTGCTGACCTGCTAGGACGGACTAAGCCCCCAGGGTCAGTTTCTGGGGAGGAAGAACCATTTCCCAGGAGCCAGACACACACAGAGGCTCAGCCCTGCTCCACCCATCCAGGAGGGTGGGATGCGGGCCGACAGGTTGCACTTCCCCCGGTCAGCTGTGCCTGGACTGTGCTCCAAAGCAATTTCCCTCGCTCTGCTGACTCTCCTTGCATGTCTTCCCCATCCCTCTTGAGTTTTGTTTCCTTTAAATACAGTACAATTGAGTCATTAAAGGGGGAGGGGAAAAAGAAGCATCGAAGAGAAGCAGCCTCTCTGTACTTAACTGAACCCACATTGCAGTTTTTGCCGCCTGCTGAGTGGTGCCAAGAGGTGCCTGACCTACAATAAACAAAAATTCATCTTGACTTTTTTAAAGACACAATTTGCTGCTGCTGTTGTCGTCTTTCAGCATCTCTGGGCAATCAGGGCTCCTATGGTCCTTCCTAATATCTAAGGGCCAGATGGCATTTTAGGCGAAACGGATAAAGTGAAAAACGGGAGAAGAGGAGGTGAGAATGTGGCTGGGTGATTTGTAGGTGGTGGAGCAGAGTGGGAAGGGTCTGGAATCCCGAGGCTGGGCTGGAACTGACACTAGACACACCTCCCAAAGGGTAACATCATTCCCTGGAATCCACAGAACATGCAAACCCGGGTTCCCCCTTCCATCCTAACTGTCTTGTGCTTCTTCACATTTTCTCGTTGTCGACCAGACAGTTTCATTTTTCTCCCATGTAAAGTGGAGACAGTCATAAAACCTAGCTCATAGAATGACTGTGAGAATTAAATTGGTTAAAATAGGCAATGCACTTAGAATCATGCCTGGCACGGTCCCCGTACAGATGACTGCTCTTATATTACTGGCTTTTTTCTCTTCCGTAAAATGGATATAATGATACCCACCTAGGAGAATAGATAGTTACAAGCATTTACTGCTATGAACGTAAGTGAACCGGCACACAGTAGGCACTTGGTGGGCGTCAGGTCTTTCCCATCACCTCCTCCCTTCCCCCCGTACTCACATCGTCCCCGTTAGATATTCTTGTGCAGAAATACAATGTGATTTGTTCACGATCACAACTGCAGCCTGCTCAGTGCATCTTATCTCGTGAACTAGCTTATAAAACCAGGTGGGACTCTTGTTTTTGTATTTCCTGTTCCATTCATAGTGCTGGATACAGGAGGGTGGCTACATAAATCTTTGGACTGCTACAGGGGCAAAGCTGATGCTACAAGGCCGTAACCGGAGGAAGGTGAAACCGGGAAGAAGGAGTCTTGGGATCAAATCTTGATTCTACCACTGCTTCCTTACATGAACTTGAGTGATTCCTGTATCTTTCAAGGCCGTTATTTTTCTGTCGAGATAATGGCAGAGGTGCTGCCCTGGTTAGATCTCCAGGTTTCCTTCCTGCTGTGGCAGCCCTGGTCTGTGGGTTCATGGGTAGATTAAAGATGGCTGCACATTCTTGGCTACTTTTCTTACAGACAGGAAAAGTCCAGTTCCCTTCTCTTGAATTTGAGTCGGCCTTAATGACCTGTTTGACCAATAGACTGTGGTAGAAATGATGTTCCGGGACTTTTGAGGCTAGGTGCTAAGAAGCCCTGCAGCTTCTGCCTCGGCTTTTGGGACACTTGATCTTGGGATGTTTCCTTTGCAGATCCAGCCTCCACGGTGTGAGGTGCCCAAGCCAAACGGAGAGCCGCCGGGCACGTGCTCTAGTCGCCAGCCCCAGTTGCAGTCCAGGAGAGGCAGGATCAACTCCGGGCCCTTCCACCCCCAGCACCGGCCAGGTAAGGGACAGGGCTCTCTTGGAACCGAATCCTCCACCTCCAGACACCCAACCTGTCCTGGATCAGAGGCAGATTGCTCAGGTGAGCCCTTCCTATATTCCTGACTCACGAAATTGTGAGCAAAACCCCGGACTTTTGGCATGCAATAACAGATAATTAGAACAGTGAAGGTGAACTATGAATTGACATTTCAAAAGGGATTGAGAAGGATAGAATCCAATCCCTTGATTGTATGGGGGTTGGGTCCATCCGAGGACCCCTTCCTGAGCTGGGGAGAAACTAGGGTAACACAAAGGAATAACTTGAGCGAAATGCTTCAGGGGGCAGCAGTGACTTGGAAGCGTCCTCAAAACAATATCATGATTAAGTGCTTATACTTTTCTTTCGTTTTGTCCTCTATCTTGATTAAAATTTTGCAGTGTTTATACAGCCACACAGGATAATAGAAACATAACTTACTTTTCAAACTGCCTTGTTCACATAATTATGTTTGCTATATTTATACCATTTCAAATAGATAACAATTTTTTATTCTTTAGCACGCTGAAAGGGAACACACATCTCCCTCCCTTTTTTGATGCTTCCTTCATTTTCACTTCCTTCTATCCCTGGTCAGGAGGTGAGTGTCTCCCTAGAAATAACTGAAAATCCAAATAACAGGATAATTCTTTATATACTATCTCCTGGATCACCCTTCCTTTCCATATTGCCATTCACCCTGCATTAGTTTTCTATTGCTGTTGTAACAAATTACCACACAGTTGTGGTTTAAAACAACACATTTATTATTCTACATTTCTATAGGTTAAAAGTCTCACTGGATTAAAATCAAGGTGTGGGCAGGGCTGCACTCCTTTTCTGGAGGCGCCAGAGGGAAGAGAGGAATGTTGGAAGTCAAACAAGATGATCTTGCAAATGCTGGTGGATGTCCTTAAAACAGATCCTGTGCTCTATTCCCACCAGACTAAGAAGAGCATAAAAGCTATAAAAATCAGGTGGGTTTGAAGGAGCTGAAGGCAAAGGGGGTCTGTGCCTGACTTGCCAGATAGCATCTGGTGGGTGGCAAGTGTGGCCACGTGCTCTCCCCTGGCATGAAAGCAGTCACCTCTGCCTGCCTTCGTGGCCTGTCTCGATCAATAGGGCTTCAGCCAGCTCCCCTCAGATCCTTATGATCTCAGGTTGGTGGAGAACAGCTGTTGGACATTCTTCATGACCTCAGTAGGAAGAAAAAGCTGTCTGATGGACAGAGCCAGCTGGACCCAAATGACCTTGTGATAGGGATGGAGAGAACACGGCCGCAGATGCCAGAATGGAGACCATCCCTGCAAATCATATGAGAACAGGGAGGTCCCGGCATATGCCAGAAATACAAAGAGTGATGGACAAGAGCCAGGTGAGACAGCAGGTACTAGAACGGATAGGTGATGGTCCCACACACATCATCCCCTTACCCCCAGGCCGCAGGCATGCGCCAGCCTCCTTGAACTTAGACAGTCAGGAAGAGGTGGGAGGCAAGAAACCTAAACTGTCTAGAATTAAGTTTCCACTACCAACGAATGGAACAGAACAGAAATGAAATTCTCTTAAATATTTAAGAAAATAGAATATGCTGTGCTTCTGAATTTTTGTGACCTCACCACATAAAAACATCAGTAATTGTGGTTTCACCATCTCACACATAAATAGTACTTTGAAAATCCCAAATCACACTTACAGTTATATTCTTTTATACACACACACACACACACACACACATATATACATACATACATATATATATATATATATATATATATATATATATATATATTATTTTTTTAAGAAAATCTATGAGTTCAAGGGTAAGTGCTTTCCTTTTGAAAGATTAAGAAATTGCCGCTAATGAAGACAACGTGGATTCAAAAGGTCTCCAATAAGCAAGTCAGGACTTAAAAGCCCAATTCACTCAGGCCAACCTTCTTTCTAAGGTTCCTGGCTGCCATCTCCTGTAGGCACCTCAGGAAAGCATCCCAAAGGGCTCTGGCACTACCATTGACATTGAAGACATGTTCTTGGGCCTCCATCCTGCCACCTTGTGGTGAAACCTTAGAAACTCAGTCAGCTTCCCACACTGGTGAGGGAACTTGCTGTCCAGGTTTGATGTGAAGATGAGTTATTGGATATAGATGTGCCTTGAAAACTCCAAAAGTGTTCTAAAATATAAGGTGGTATTATTGTTTTATTATTATTAGCCAGATGGAATTTATGATAAAAAGTTTCTCTTGGCAGGCATGACAGCCTGCAGAGAAATGAGAGGGATTTTACATTTCAGAGTAAAAGCTGGTATTTACCTGTCTATGCTGACCTCATGGAAAAGAGCTTGCCATACATCCATCAAGCCCTGAAGTTGCAGCTTTAGCATGAGATCCTTAATCTAGAGGAAGGTCTCTGACAGCCATATCAGATTATTGAATTTTCTCTTAACCTCCAGGGACCAAATGTGTTCTCTCTCTCTCTCTCTCTCTCTCTCTCTCTCTCTCTCTCTCTCTCTCTCTGCGTTTTCCCAGTTTACATTAATGAGAGGAAAAGGAGACAATTCCTGTGCACGGACACACACACACACACACACACACACACACACACTCCTCAACATTCAGAGGTTTCATTCTTCTAGGACATCAGTCCTCAAGGAAAAGGAGCTTAATTAGTTCAGGAAAGAGAACTGATAAAGGGAAAAGAGACAGACAACTTCATTCTTGCACAAATATCAGCCTCATGTTTTGTAGACAACACCAATGATTTGGGACATCCTCTGGAGGTGTTTGTCCAATGCCTAGCTCACGGACTTGGGCGACTCCTCTCCCTCACTGGGCCTCACTTTTCCAGTGTGCAAATGAGCAGTTGGGCTGCAATCCTGTGAAGTAGATACCTGCTGATGCACACCGGCCTAGCATCCACCGCACCCCTTTCTGTTGCGAGAATCCTACTTGTCCTTCCCCCCAACTCACTACCATACATTTCAGGCTGCTACCACTTGCCCAAGCCTCAGGAATAATTGATTCTGGGATAAGTCCTGCCCTGCTCCCTGCCCACAGTGATGGGTACAGGGTTTGGCATGAGAACCAAGTTGGCCCAATAAGATGGAATCCTGTGACTTTAGCTGGAGGAACTAGGAAAGACATGCTCTTGCTTTGCAGGACTCACTGAGTGGAGGGGGTGTAGTGGCCAGAGAACGGCACGGTGCTGAGGAAAGCAGAGCTGAGAGAAGAGTGACATTGTTTGAGCCCCTCAGTCCTATTGTCATTGGACTTCCATTTCAGCCAATATATTTCCTCTTTTTGCCTAAACTAGTTTGAATTGAGTTTCTGTCACTTTCAATCCTAAGAATGCTCATCAGTAAAATATCCAATTGCCCACCCACTTCTGAAGATCTGTGGATCTTTGAGTCTAAAATACAGTTTCATTGCATTACCTCATTCTCTAGAAGCTTCTTTGTACTGGTCTCCTGGCCGTTGTCTATTCCCCAGCTGCCGTGTTGGCACCTTAAGAGCTGACAGCTTATTCTGCCCAGGAGCCTAGTCCAGAGCAGGAATTCCCATCCCTGGTCCCACCCCTCCTTCCCTTCCTCTCTTCTTTCTCCCTTATTTACTGAGATGGGTACCATTGGGGTGCTGAGCTGAATCAACTAATTCCATGGGTTCTCCCTCAGCTAACCGAGTGAGAGAAACTTGGGAAAAGTCATCCTGTGCTACAAATGATCACAGGTGATATGATCGACGTAGGTACAGAAAACAGCAATGATCCCTGGAAGACCACGGTCACCTCTCCACGTGGAGGATGGGAATGGCTTCATAAAGGAGATGAATCTGGAAAGAGGTCCGCTTGTTTGCTACAGGGGCTGGGGGAGCAATTCACTTTAGGTAAAAGAACAGCATGAGCAAATGAGCAAATGCTCCGAGGCATCCAACAGCAAGCATGTTCAGAGAACTCCCTCTGACTAGCTCCACGTGGCTCTAGTGTCACATGAACTAGTTTTATGGAGAGGTTGGAAAGGGACCAAATCAAGAAGGGCACTGAATGCCAGGCTGAAGAGTTTAGCCTGTAGGGCGATGGTTCCCAAGTCTGCTTCCAAGACATACCCCCACCTCCCCACATGTAAACATACTCAGGTTCCTGGGACCTAACACCCTCTATAGAAACCAAATTCGTGATGTGGACTCCTGGATCCTGCATTTTAAACAAGTACCCTAGGTCATTCCTATAAAACAAATCACCCAGTGTGACACCCTCTTCTGCAGAAAACAAAGATCCTCTCATGTGTCCTCATCCCACATTAGATACTAAAGCGCCCTGCAAACAAGTTGGCCATCCTCCCACCACACATCTCGCTCTTTTCCTGATGTAAATGACCTGTCTTTGGAAACCAGTTCCAACAACACCAACTTCCCCAGGAAGCCTTCGGTCTCCGCTGAAACTGTCTCTTCTGGACGTGGCACTGACATGTCCCCCCGTTGTGTTATGAGAGATAAGACATGCCATGCCTTACCCCATTCCCAAAGGAGTGGCAAGCTTCCTGAAGCCAGGGACTCTGCAGGACCTATTGTATATTGGGGACTAAAGTTCTAATATCTTCTTTCATTCTTTCAATGATTCTACAAAATGGATTTAATTGCCCCACTTTACAGATGAGGAAACCATGGCAGCCTGGGCTGCGAAGGCGGCAGAGGGAGGAGTGACGAGTAGTGTCTCCTCCCTGACCAGTTATCCCTCACAGGGAGAGGCCTCCAGCAAGTAGCCTGTGCACCTTGGGCCAGCACCATGTTCATAAGTCAACGGGCACTTACCACACATCCCGAGGAGTCCACCTGGCGATCGGACACGCACTTGAAGTTGCGAGTGCAGCCCCCATTGTTCCGAGAGCAGTCACGAACTGGCCCAAAGGAGGAGAGTAGGTCATTGATGGTTTCAAAGTATGTCGACAGCATCGCTTCTTCCCTTGGAGAAAAAGAGGATGGTTAAACCCGAGACATCTGCATCATTAGATTAAAAAAAAAAAAAAAGAAATTAAATGTGCATTCATTACATTTGATATCATCATTTATTATATTTAGAATCAAGAAAATGACACAGAAACATTTCTTGGCCATTTAAGGAGAAAATAACAACAAAAAGAAAAAAATCCAATAGGTTTATCATCATATGGCACGATATTTGTCTACTTGTGATGAATAAGACTGTACTTGGAACTTTGTACGCTTTGCTTCATTAATCTTCATAATTGTGGAAGGTAGGCATCAGATTTCATTTTACCAATAAGGGAACCGTGGCTCAGAAAGGTGAAATGTCTTGCTGAAGGATACCCAGCTTGGAATGCGACAGAACGGAAGTTGGTGCCAAGCTCCATCTAAAAAAAGAAAGCTCTTTCCACTCCCCAACTCTTGGCTTGTGTTATGTATGTTTCTACAGATTCCAGACCTTCCTTCCCATTGCAACTCCTCAAAATGGGCATATTCCTATTATTCTGATGTTGTGGCTATACATTGAAACTATGAACCGTGTGTGACTTACCCTAAATTATACAGCTTATAAAGAGCCACAACACAAACACAGGACTGCCTGATCCTAGTGTCCTAAATATTGTATACAAGTCACACCATCAGAACTGGTAACGACAGCTGTTGGGAAGGTCATGATATTCTAGGCAAATGAATGATTCCTCCCAAATGAGGTTCCCAAGAGATAAAATTGGACTAGATATCCTAATTAATGGATCTTCCAAAATTCTATTAGGTGAGAGATACAAACGGAAGTTTCTGGATGCTGTTTTCTGGAGAAAGGTTCATAAAAGGAACATGCTAGCCCTGGAGCATCTAAGATGCCTACAGTTAGAGGAGATATTGCAGGGGCACCACAGGCAGTGAGAAGAGGCACCGTATTCTTCTGTGATATGTGACTCGTGGAATCCAGAATTGTGAAAGAGGGGAGCTGCCTGCATGTGAACACGTCGCAAGAAGAGGCCAACGTGCACTACTGGTGATGTCTCTGGACCACCCTTCATTTCTCTCATTCTTTCCCTGCCCAGGCTCCAGGTTTAGTCTCCCAGCTTATTTCTCGTCTCTAGTCTCATGGCCTTCTGTCCCATCTTTCATGCTGACTTGCCAGTGAACTTGTTAAATTTCAGCTCTAATTAGATGTCCCACTGATCAATAGCTTGCCGTTACTTATAGAAGACAATCTAAATTACTTTCCTTGGCTTTCAAGGTCCTTTGTAATCTGGTCCCTGCTGACCTGTCCAGCTCCCTTTACCTTATCCTCATATTCTCTGTCTGCTACCCACGGGCCTCTTCTCATTCTCTAAACTCACAATCTTTGGCCAGGTTTCCTGAAAACAGACTCTGAAACAGAGGGTTGCATATAGACAGGTTGTCAAGAAGCCCCCTTAGGAGACACTGGGGGAAGTGAGCAAGGCAGGATGGGGCAAGGGAGAGTCTGACCTACAGTGTGGCTGATGTCATGTAGATCTGAAGTGTCAGCTGGTCCTGAGGGGAGCTCTGGGCCAGTTGGGATGGTCCTTTAGAGAAGTCCCTCGGGGAGGCAAGGGATCCGGGCCTTTGCATTACCAAGTCAGCTAGTCATTGGCCAAGGGCTGCCATCTGGAAGGGGGTATCCTCAGGTGAGGCCATTCCCTGTCACTGAAGGCAATGCCCAGTAAGGGACACAGCTGTGGGCCATCAGCCATGATCTCGGGGATAGGTGGCTCCGCCCTCAAGAGGGGATCTGGCTGCACTGCGTACCTTCACCTCTCTGAATCCTTAATCATGCTGCTCTGTCTTGAATGCTCATCTCTAACTTTTCTCCCTGTCAAATTCCAAAGACTCCTTCAAAACTGTTCAAATTCATTCATTCGTTCATTCATTCATTCATTCATTCATTCATTCATTCATTCATTCATTTATTGCACTGACTTATTGTGTACCAGGCACTGTTCTAGGTACTGAGGATGGCATTGGACAGAGTCCTTACCTCCACAGAGCTTACTATGACCTCCTTTGTGAAACTTTCTCTATTTCTTCTAACCAGAATTAATTCTTTTGCCCTTTGAGTACATTGTTTAAATCTATTATCTTGCTGATCTTAATCATCCGCTAGATAGTTTCCCAGAGAGACTGTAAACTTGGAGAGTGAAAGGCTCAAGATTCACTCATCCTTCTTTAGCCCCCCAGCACAAGGCCTAGTAAGAAGTTGTAACATATAATGTTTTTTAAAATGTAATGGAACTCCAGAAGGCAGGGGTGCAGTCTCTACCAATCAGTAGTTTTACCAAGAGTCACTCAAACAGGACACTCCCTGCTCACCACCACCTCTGGGTTCCTATTATGAATCCTCTACGCCGCGGGCTATAGTATAGGAGAAAGGAGAAGATGCTGGAAGAGCTGCCAGATTATTCCTCACTTCCTAACTTTGTATAGAGTGAGGTCAGGGTGACAGGTGGATGGGGGGAGAGAATTAGCAGTTCCTGAACTGATGCCCTTGGCAGACTTGTCACTTTTTCTTTTTTTAAAGATTTTATTGGGGAAGGGGAACAGGACTTTATTGGGGAACAGTGTGTACTTCCAGGCCTTTTTTCCAAGTCAAGTTGTTGTCCTTTCAATCTTAGTTGTGGAGGGTGCTGTTCAGCTTCAAGTTCTTGTCCTTTCGGTCTTAGTTGTGGAGGGCACAGCTCAGCGCCAGGTCCAGTTGCCATTTCTAGTTGCAGGGGGCACAGCCCACCATCCTTTGCGGGAGTTGAACCAGCAACCTTGTGGTTGAGAGGACGCACTCGAACCAACTGAGCCATCCGGGAGCCCAGCGGCAGCTCAGCTCAAGGTGCCGTGTTCAACTTAGTTGCAGGGAACAGAGTCCACCATCCCTTGAGGGAGTCGAGGAATCGAACTGGCAACCTTGTGGTTGAGAGGATGCGCTCCAACCAACTGAGCCATCTGGGAGCTCAGCAGCCGCTCAGCTCAAGGTACTGTGTTCAATCTTAGTTGCAGGGGTCACTGCCCACCATCCCTTGTGGGATTCGAGGAATCGAACTGGCAACCTTGTGGTTGAGAGGACGCGCTCCAACCAACTGAGCCATCTGGGAGGCAGCTCAGCTCAAGGTGCCGTGTTCAGTCTTAGTTGCAGGGGTCACTGCCCACCATCCCTTGTGGGACTCGAGGAGTTGAACTGGCAACCTTGTGGTTGAGAGCCCACTGGCCCATGTGGGAATCGAACCGGCAACCTTCGGAGTTAGGAGCACGGAGCTCCAACTACCTGAGCCACCGGGCCGGCACCCAGACTTGTCACTTTTGAATCATGGAATGAATTGAGGATCCTGGGGCCACATTAAGGCGACTGAAATATCAATATTGTGAAAGGGAGAAGAATGCTTGTAAGTAGGAAGTGAGGGGACAGAAAGACAGAGGGAGAGACAATTTGAGAAAGTGTGAGAGCAAGAAAAGAGATAAACATGTAGAGAAACTGCTAGAAAGAAGAGCAACTGAGAGGCAGAAACACAGTCATCCAGAAGAATATGGATGGATGGATGGATGGATGGATGGATAGATAGATAGATAGATAGATAGATAGATAGATAGATAGATAGATATGGATAGACAGAGAGAGGGGGGGAGAGGGAGAAAGGGGGAGAGAGAGAGAACAATCCAGAAGAGTATCATATGGAGAGAAATTAAAAGAGAGGAAGATAGAGGCAGAGAACATGTGCGATGGATACAAAAATGAAAGCTAGATTAGGAGAAAGATGGAGAGGGACAAACAGAAGTAAGAAACACAGAACTCAAAAAGGAGAAAACATGAAGGTAAACAGAACAAATGTATGCATGTGTGGAGGAGAAGGAAGGAAGAAGGAGAGAAGGGGGGATGGAGGGAGATGACGGAAAGACAGAGAATGAAAGTGAAGATAAACACACAGCACGAGTAGAAAAGAACACGTGCATGCAGAGACAGGGAGAGCAGAGACAGAGAACACCAGAGAGAAACAAAGGAAGAGAAAAACACGCAAACAACTGTCACCTTGCAGTGGAACTTGGAGACAGCTCCAGCTATACAAAGAAGGAGGCTGAGAGTTTTTAAAAGGATAGATTCTGCATAAACATCAGTTACACGAGGGGAATATTATTTAAAACACAAAGACCTGACACAGGGGTTTTTTACTGTCTAAAGAAGTGATTTGTCAGTGTGGGAAAATGAAGAATCCGGGCACAAGTGAGAGAAGGGGCTCAAGGCAGACCCTGGCATTTTCTTAACTCGGGACTCAATCCCTCCTTCTGCCTGCTGAGTCCAGGATTCGGGGCTTGTTGGAGGTTAGAGCTGTCCCACTATAATTACAGGGAGCCAAGGAATCAAGGGAACAGCACTGGGGGGGCGGGGCAAGCTGGGGTGACAGGGAGAGCTGGGTGAGAGTCCCAGCTTGGCCAGAAGTCACCATCCTCACCAATACCATTTTCGTCATCTGATTTCCTGAGCACAGCTATGCTCCCAAAACTGTGCTAGACGATTTTCTGTGCTAGGTGATTTTCCTATGCCACCTCTTTGATTTGCACTATAGCCTTATGAGGTACACATTTTCACTCCCACTGTGCAGCTGGAGGAACTGGATCTTGGGGCGATATGTCACTTGTCTTGGTTCATACAGGTATAAAGGAGTGCGCCGGGGTGTCCATGCAAGTCTGCCTGCGTCAGGTCCTGTGCTTTCTCTAAAACAGTTCTCAGAACAGTAGAGCCCGTAGAAATCTGTCTTCGAGGAGGAAGAGCTGGAGGGCAGAGCCTGTGCGACCTCTGCAAACCTCCTAGCGCTGCCTCCTGGCGTGTGTACCTGCCACAATAGGCTGTCGTATGGGAATGGAAGGGGAAACCACGGCGTATTAGTTTCCTAGAGCTGCCATAGTAAGTACTATAAATTGGGCCTCTTAAAACCACAGAAACTTATTCTTTCACAGTTCTGGAGGTTGGAAGTCCAAATGCAAGCTGTCAGCAGAGCCAGGCGTCCTCTGTAGGCTCTAGGGGAGAATCCTTCCCTGCTACTTTGTCGCTTCCCGTGGCTCCTGGCAACACTTGACATTCTTTGGCTTGTAGCTGCGTCACTCCCATCTCTATCTTCGTTGTCACATGGCTTTCCTTCGTCCTTGTGCCTTTTCCTCGTCTTACAATGACACTACATCCATTGGTATTAGCGTCCACCCTAATCTCATATGACTTTACCTTAATTACACCTGCAAACCCGATTTCCAAAGAAGATCACATTCTGAGGTTCTGGGTGGATATGAATTTGGTGGGGGACACTACCCCACCCACTACTTACAGCCCAGAGGGAAGTCCTGAAGCTCACACAGGAGGACAGAGTCGGGACACCCGGTCCTTGGTCCTTCCTCCAGTGCTGACACCACCCCAGCCCTTCCAAGTCCAGACTCTGCATGTTACACTGTGGTACTTATAAGGCCCGGAAAGTCTTAGGGAAAGGACAAGGAGGAAGCCACTTCTCCTTCACTTGAGAGGAGAAACAATCAATGTTAATTAAGTACCTAACACTCCCCAGGAGGAACGGGGGTCAGCAAGCTTTTCGATACAGAAATCCACAGGAAATATCTTAGGCTTTGCAAGCCACACAGTCTCTGTCCCAACAACTCACTGTCGCTTTTATAGCGCTTAAGCAGCCATAGAAAGTATGTTATCACGATATGCAAATTGTAATGAATGAGTATGGCTACGTTTCAATAAAACTATTTACAAAAAGACACAGCAGGCTGGATTGCTATTTCCTGTTTTACATGAGGAGACTGAAGGTCAGTGTTGGAGTTAGGATTTGAACCCAGGTACGTCCAACTCTAGAACCCACATTCTTTCTACAAGTTTCTTCTGAACCTCAGTTGTCTCATCTATAAAGTAGGAATGATTTTTCTAGCTCCCTGCCACGTAGGACTGTTGTGAGAACGCAATAACAAGGTGCATAGAAACCGCATGTTTTCCAAACTCTAAAACCCAATGCAAATCTACTCATCGTTCATTCATTCAACAAACATTTGGGCCCCCACTGAATGCCAGGTACCGAGCTGATGATGATTAGGGCTCTCCTTTGGTCTCTTTATGCCTCTGTTTCTGCACCTATTAAGTTCTTTGCACCAGCCAAGATATTGCCAAGCAGCTCTGATATCCTGTTTATTTTTCCTTATAATACTGGTTTTAAAACCGAGTCAGCCATACTTCAGCGAACTGCAAAGGCTGCCATTCCCTCCTTGCCTGACTCCTAGTGTGTAATGCATCACATGGGTTCCATTTGGCCGAGTCAGCTGAGCCCCACACAGGGCGAGCATTAGGCAGGGCGCCTGGGAACAGATGCTGACATGGTCTGCTGTTAATAAACACCAGGAAAGGTCTGTGTCACTCACAGAGAGGTGTGAATGGATGACACAGGGCCCAGACAGTGACAAGGTCCCCAGGGGTGCAGACTAATCATTTTCTGATGAAAACCAGAAGCCCTGTTTCCTGAGCTCCTGGGGAGGGAGGAACACAGGACACTGCTGGATAAGAATCGAGCTGCTCTCCTGTCCCACTGCCTTGGGGTTCAGGGAGCCTTTTCAGCAACCCCCACACCCCACCCCAAAGCATTAGCAACAGTGTAGAATAGTGGAGATGAGGCAGGTTTGCTTCCCAGTGTCACTCACTAGGAGACCTTGGGCAAGTCCCTTAAACTCCGAGCCTGTTTTCTCATCTGAAAAATGGGAACATTAATACCTAGCTGGCAGAGTTAGCATGAGAAATAAATCAGATAACATATGTAACATGTTCCACACACAAAAAGTGTCCAGTAGTAATTAATGCCACCGAATGTCCACCAAAGTTGCAAGAACTGTGACTTGAGAATATAAGGAGCTCAACGCAGGAGAAGAGATGGTGGACCTGGGCCCCAGATTGTCCATTTACTCATTTAAAGTTTTTCATCGATGCATAATTTGTTCTGGGCCCTGGCTGACTCCTGGGAGACACAGGAATAGATGTGACACAGTGTGCTAGGGAGGCAAAAAAAAAAAAAAAATGTAGCAACATAACTGGTACCATAGGACTATAAAGAAGAGCCCCTGTACCCCAGACCTTGGGAGTGGCGGGGTGGGGGGGAGGGATATCAGAGAAGGCTTTTTAGTGGAGACATTATTTGAACCTGAGACATAAAAGATGAGCAAGAATTGGAAATGAACTGAATGAAGGAGGATGGAGTGGGAAAAGGGCATTCCAGGGCAGAGAGCCTGGAGGCAGAAGAGGGTTTACCTTGAATGGGGGACTTGCAGCCTGCAAGGCAGCTGGCGTGTGGAGGAAGCAGTGGGGTGTGGCAAGGATGGGGCAGCATAGGCAGCTGGCAGCCAGGAGAGACAAGGTTTTGTGTGCCAAGCCTTGGTGATTCTGGACTTCTCCCAGGGAGCCCTGGGCGTCCGTCAAAAGGTTATAAAAACAGGTCCTACTTCTATTTAGATCAATAGCATGCGAGGTCAGACAAATAAGTTCGTAAACTCAATCTACCGTGTTTCCCCGAAACTAAGACCTAACTGGAAAACAAGCCCTGGCATGATTTTTCAGGATGACATCCCCTGAACATAAGCCCTAATGCATCTTTTGGAGCAAAAATTAATATAAGACCCGGTCTTATTTTCGGGGAAACATGGTAGAAAAAGTGCTACCTCATTGCTGAATATCACTACTGTCACCTCTGAAGTCCTCCCCTTGGGAAGCTATGCACCAATGCCAGCACCTAGTCCACCCTTCAAAGCAATGTTGGAACTCTTTTTCTGGAATGGCCATCAGAGCTGTTGTCGTATTACCCTTGATGTCCTGACTGTCATCAAAATGTCTTCCTTTCAATATTTCCTTTATCTTTGGGTAGAGAAAGAAGTCATTGGGGGCCAGATCAGGTGAGTAGGGAGGGCGTTCCAATACAGTTATTTGTTTACTGGCTAAAAACTCCCTCACAACCAGTGCCGTGTGAGCTGGTGCATTGTCGTGATGCAAGAGCCATGAATTGTTGGCGAAAAGTTCAGGTCGTCTAACTTTTTCACACAGTCTTTTCAGCACTTCCAAATAGTAAACTTGGTTAACTGTTTGTTCGGTTGGTACAAGTTCATAATGAATAATCCCTCTGGTATCAAAAACAGTTAGCAACATGGTTGCAATAAGTTTGTGAACTTAATGGTCAGATCTTGTAGATTAGTATTTTATAAAAATCATTACAGCAATCACAACAACGATACTTAATGTAAATTGAGCATGCATCATATGCCACAATATGTTTCAAGCATTACCTGTGTCAACCTACTTAATTCTCATAAAAATACAATGATGTAAATGATGCAATCATCCCCATTTTTTAGAAGAAACTGAGGCACCATTTGGAGGATTAAAGCTGTCCTGAGAGTCGCTGAAGCTAACGGAGGTACAGTGCTGGGACAGTGTCGGGCACAGGACATTGGCTTCATAAAGATCCGGTGCTAAAAGCCTTCGGGACAGAGGTGAGCTGGCATGAGCCACCGGGAGGCAGATTGGGCTTTTCTAAAGTCAGAGCTATTCAGCCACAAACTGCCCTCTGCCTGGGTCCTGCCGCTTCTGGCCTCTGCAGGAATGGCAGCTGAGGAGGGAGAGCCACCTTCGGGGCTGGTTGTGGCGGAGAGTCAAGCATCCCAGGGAGGGGTGTACGATATCATGGTGATAATAACAACGGTGGAGGATAGCGACTGAGAACTGCGGCACGACGACTGACTCAGCATGGAGCATGTCATCATTTCTTGCCACCGCCTTATGAGATGGTGCTTTTCTTATCTCCATTGTGATGATTGAAAAAGAAATGCTCACACGTGCATGCAAGATCCGGCGCTCACATAGGCGAGGGGGCTTGCACTGTGTCCCACAGTGGGCCACAGAGGCAGGGCCAGGGCTCTGCTTGGGTGTGTCTGACTCCAGTCCCCATGGCGTCCAGTCTTCCTCCTTCAGTGCCCTTCCCACCTGGAGATCCTGGGACTAGCGTTCCAGCTGACACTTACCATTTCCCTTCCGATAGCATTTACGGTTTGCCCTAATATAGGGCAAGAATGGATATTGCTGTGCAGGGTGGTGTCGCAGCTTCCTATGAGTGCCTGTGCCTTTGAATCACTCACAAGCTTCCTGCATGCTGAGAGGCCTACTCACTCACTTCCCCAGAGCCCTGGGCGTGGTCCAGCTGGTCACCGGACAGGCATAGGAAGTGAAGGAAGAGGAGGCGGGACCAATGGGGCCCAGCAGCTGGGTGGTCTTGGGGACAAAGAGAAAACGTGTGTCCATGGCCCATCTGTGAAATGGGGACAATGGCATTCAACCAACGGGCTGTGGTCAGGACACGATGAGATACCTCATCGTCACCAGGCCCAAAGAGCAAGCTCAACAAAGGGCTGGTGTATTCCGGAAAGGCATTGGTTCATTTCGCAGATATTTACCCAGCACTCACCACGGGGGCTGGAGGTTAAGGATACAGAAAAGAGTAAAACAGGCAAGGGCTTTGTGCTCCTGGAAGTTCCAGTTCAGTGAATGGAACAGTCACCCAGCAAGCCCTCGTCCCTACGTCTGTGTCAATATCTACATCTATGCCTATATCCATCTGTCTGTCTCTGTCTCTATGTCTACCTGCCTATCTCGCTCTCTCTCTCTCTAGATCATCTACATCTATGCCTATCTATATCCATGCCTGTATTTGTCTATGTCTATATTAATATCTATATCGTCCCTAGATCCATGGCTATACAGATATGTCTAAAAAACTGTGATAGATGCTGAAAATGGAGGGTACTACTAAGAGAGCACATTGCAGGGGGGCCAAGCTAATGTCAGGAATTGGGGGTGGGAGTTGAGCGCTGGGGAAGCAGATGTCCCTGGAGCGCGTTAGGCCCTGAAACCACACCAGCCAATGGCCTGATGACGTCCTGTCACACCAGGGCTTTCCCCAGGAGTGTCAATAAACACCAACTCCTACCTGCTCATGCACGATGACTGTGGAGTCCATCTGACCTCCGAGGCCATCATTCCTTGGCAAAAAGCCATCACCTCTTCTTCCCTCTACGTGCTCCAAATGCTCATAGAAATTCTCCTCCTCGCCCACCCCCCGTGTGTCCTGCCCCTTGCAAATCCCATCATTATATTAAAAAGGATTAAAAAAAAAAGAGGTTCAGTGACAAATGCTGAGAGTTGAAGATTATTTATTCATGAAATACCGACATGGAGTCATCGAGAGCTCCTTACAGCTCTCATCTCCGAAGAAGCTCATTAAGATGGGCTGCAGAAGTGGGAGGGCGCCGGGTTCTCAGGAGCCGCTGCTCAGAAAGCCCAGCTGGGAGTGTGCCGACTGCCCAGGGTCAGTGGAGAGCCTGGTGGCCTGGGATGGCAGACGGGTTGCCAGGAGCCAGAGGAGCCCCCCATCAGAGAATAAATGGGGCTGTGTGTTCTAGCAGGAATAGCAATGACAGGAGGAGCCCAGCTCAGCCTCCCTCAGCTGTGTGTCCGTCCCCAGGGGACCCTCTGCACACTCTGGGGCTCAGGTTCCACGTTGACACAAGGATGAGGTAATCTCTAAGGTTCCCTCCAGCTCAGATTTCTAATAACATTATGTGGCTTCCCAAGAACAAGGTGGAGATGTAAGAATGGCGGAGGGATATCCATTGTTTCCAATGTATGCTCTGTATGCCTTGTTTTCATTGTTTTGCATGTTAGGAAAAGAAGGGATTTATGCAATCAGCAAGAAAATCAGAAATACTTACAACTGCGTTACCATGAAGAAACCCTGGGCTCAAACCTATGTCCTGATGTTTACTAGCCGAGAAATCTTTAACAACTCATTCAATCTCTTGGATCATGGATTACCACCACCTAACTCTTAGGTTACCATGAGGATTACGGGAGACGATAAAAGCTTTGTGAAGACAGGGTCCTGCCATGCTCACTGCAGCCCAGGGCCTGTAGCAGTGGCTGGAATGTCGTACAGGCCCCCAGACGCTTACTGGATGAATGAATGAATGACTGAATGAATACAAAGTTAAGTGAGCCACTCCATGATACATTTGCTTTTACTGTTGTAATTGTTACTACCAATAGCCTGCTTTTCATCAATCCTACAATTACACAAGCCCAGAGAACAGGGGTTCTTACCTTGGTGCCCAGGACCCCTTTATCAATCTGGAGAAGTGTATGGACCATATCTTAGAATAATATTTTTAAATGCATAAAATCGAATTTTATGCGAAATGCATTGTAAAAGAAACAATTCATCAAAACATTTTTAGAAAGCCCACGGTACTATAATAATATATATATGCTTCTTTATTGACGCATTAAATAAGAAGATCTAGTAACAAATGTAATAACGACTATAAATTGGAAGTAGTGATGAGTGTCAGCTATATTTTAAGACATCTGCAACAAATGAAACAATAAATGAAAGATGATATAAAAGTACTTGCAATTTCTATTGTGACAAACTTACAGGTGCTGCTAACCCACTCATGTTTGTAATAGAAGAAAATGCTAAACTACAATGAGAGGTGGACAAAGCGAAACTGTATTATTTTCCCATGTTATTTCATAGACCTCCAGCATGGACCTCAGGTTGAGAGCCCCTCCCTAGAATGACATTTGGATGGACAAAGCTTTCCCTGAATATCGGTCGGTCTGTGAATATAACCAGCATTTTGCGTCAAGAGAAAAAGAGACAGGAAATTAAAACTCAGCTATGATCACACCAAAAATCATTGTTTTCTGGAAGGGCACGTGTGGAGTGATGAAAGAAGGGCAGACTTTGGCTTCAGAACAAAAATTTACAAAGCTCTCAAGGGATTTTGCACGAGTGACCTCCCTCTCTGAGCTTCAGTTGCCTTGTCTGAAAGCACATCATTGCACTGTTTCCTGCAGAGTGGCTGGGGAACCGGGTGAAATAAACAAGGCTACACATCTTGTGCCAAGATGCAAATGCTAGCCCCTCTCTGCCCCCCTTCTGTCCCTTCTAGGGTGAGACCTGCTCAGTGTACCGGGGTGGGGATGCATTTCCACATTCCTCATCACCGCCCGGGTTCCAGGCCATCTGCTAGCTACCCAGCACTCAGAGGTGCCCAGAAAAAGTCCCTTCCCTCAAGAGGTGCACAGACTGAAGCCAGAGACAGCAAATCAAGGTTGTATACTATGAAGCAGCGTGAACACGTATAGCACAGATACACACAAATACATCATGAGATTCCCCAAGAAGAAGCAATGAATTCTTCCTCGACTGGTGGGAGGAGGCTTCCTGGAAGAGGTAGCAACACATTGGTTCTTGAAGGAAGATAAGGACCACAAAGATGATAAGGAGGAAGAGGGAAGGAAGAAGAAAGGAGGAGAAGAAAAGGCAGGACACGTGTCAGAGGACAGTACAGAGTAGTCAGAATGTAGAAGAGAGGGAGGAGAGAAGAGTGTTGGAGAAATAGGAGTAGGCTCATTGTAAAGGTAAGAGGCGGGCAGGAGAAAAGGAGGCCTGCCAGGCTCTGTGGTCTGCGTTCTATAGACAGTTTTCTAATTCAGTCCTATGAGGCAGGTGTTATGACTCCATTTTACAGAAGAGAAAACTGAGGCTCAGAGTGGGAAAGTCATGTAAAATCCCGTCGTTCCTTAAAAGGGGAGCCACAGGAGGAATCCAACTGTGCTTTAAAGTCCACATTCTCCCCCCAGCACGGCAATGAATGTCACTTGTAGAAGACTGCACCCTCTGGAATTGCACCCAAGGTCAGACGCAGGGACCAAAAACCTTTAGGAATGGGACTTTGACCATCAGGGAAGTACTGCTTCCCCCTCTCTCCGCCCCAAATACAGCCATCATTCCCTTTTCCTTGCCTCGTATATTCCATCTCCTCCTTCTTTGATCCTGGCAGTTCCAGCCTAGGTGATCATGAACATTGGGAATATGTGATGCCAACAGCAACTCTGGCCTGCTCTCCAGACAGCTGTCACCCAGCAGCCAGACTGAGTTGGGCCCTAGGGTCTTCTCTCCTGGCTGCGTCACCCCACGCTGCTAGGGGTGCCTGCTCCTGGCTCCTGTCCCCGCCAGGCTAGCCTCTGCCACTTGCTGGAAGCAGTTTCCTGGGCCAGCACAAGAGTGGGGGTGAGCCAACCCCCGACTATTTCCCAAGGGACTGGCCTGTGGCCCACAGTGAATCCTAGTGCAGAAGACGTGCTGGCTGTTGCTGAGACATGGCAAGAAGTCTCTGATAAATGTGTAGAGGAAGGGGGATAAGCAGCAAGTTTGTTTTCCAACCTTATAAGTTTCTTTTTAGCCAGGGCATGTCAGACTCACTCTGCTAACAACTCTCCATTGTCTTTAAGGATTTACTATTTCTTTTATGCATCCAAGCCAAATTAACCACATTCTCCAAGGCCTAACTGAATGCTGAATATGTTTCATTATTACTCAAAACAGAGTAATGGTGAAGATGCTGAGTCTTCCACCGGCATTATTTCACACAATACTCACAGCAACTCTGTGAGAGAGGCATATGCAAACCCACTGTACAGATGCAAAAACTGAGGCTTAGAGAGGTGCAAAGATTTGCTTCAGGTCACATAACTAATTGGGATTCACACCTAGCTCTGTCTGACTTCAAAGCTGGAGGCATTTTTAACTTCCATGCCATCCAGCCACCAATTTCAACCCATTTCATGAGCTAAGTGTTTATGACCCATCTCTTCTGTGAACAACTTGGTGGGCAGCTCAGGACTTGGCTGGCTATGGTGGATTTTTGAACAGAAAAGGAAGGAAAAAGGAAAGGAGGGTTTGAGGAGAGAGGGGAAGAGAGAAGGAAAGCCAGATTTTATTTTTTGCATTAGACTGTGACTTTCTAAAGGCAGGAATCTCTGCGCCTCTGGACCTAACACAATGACATTCAATAGGGAGGTGGCACATATTTTTAAAAATATTTAAGTGAATGAATGGATTAGTAAATAAACACTGAGCAGACTCATTGAGGAATTCATGAAAGAATGCATGCCACTGACCCAATGTCCTAGGAAATTGGTCTTTAAATGGATTTGAGTTTCCAAGAGCTGAGGCTCATCCCTTTGATGCCCTCCAAGGTGGAATTGCCATCATGCAATTTTGGGGGGCAGAGGAGAAGATAAAAATGAAGATCACTGTGAAATTCTCTGCCTACTAAGACCTTGTGAAATGGGGAGATGTTATTGAATGGGTATAAAGTTTCTGTTACGCAAGAGGAGTGAGTTCTAGAGAGCGACTCTACACGTGGCACCCGTAGTTAGCAAAATGGTATTGTGCACTTTAAAATTTGTTAAGAGGGTAGATTGCATGTTAAGTGCTTTTACCACAAACAAAACAACAACAACAACAACAACAAAATTAAGGGTCAGGAGGAAACTTTGGGAGGTAATGGACATGTCCAGTACCTTGACTATAGTGATAGTTTTCATGGTATATGCATATGCCCAAATTCATCAAATTCTACACATTAAATATATGAAGTTTTTTTTTTTTTTGGGATATCAGTCATACCACAACATAGTTGTTAATCTTTAAAAAAAAAAAAAAAATGACCTGTTGGGATCCCAAACCACTGAAAAGAGTGTGGTGTCACCCAGACTTCACATTCACAAAAGCAGCCAGCAGTCTGGAAATTTCCTCTCCACACGGGTCCTTACAATGGCTTCCTGGTACCACCCCTCACACCTGGGTTACCTCCTGACCACAGATGGCCATGGCCCTGTCCTGTCCGAGTCTCTGGTTCCATGCAGAGGATGGGGGTGCAGGGAGAGATTCATCAAAGTTCCAGGAAGGGAATGGGCTGAAACCCTGTGGGAAATGTAGAGACACCGGACACAATCAGCACGAGACAATCCTGCGAAATTCCTGAACGCTTCCTAATCAAGCTGGCTAAGAGCTGGAAGAGTGGGAAAAAATACTGGATTGAAAGTCTGGAGATGAGGATTCCACATTGGGTGTGACATTTGCTCATTGTGATTATGGGCGTGTCTCTTCTACGCTCCGAGCCTCAGTTTCCCCATCAGTGAAGAGAGGGCTGGACTCAATGCTTCCTCAGATTGCTCTCATTGTGAACTGCTTCGGAGGTCACCTGAGCTTCCTGAGTGAGGAGGATAGAGGGTCGTAGCGCCCAGGTGCCCTGTATTTCTGTAGCACCTGGGGAAAGTGTCCCGATTCTCTAGGCTGGTGGAAGACTCCTGCCGCCTCAGAACCGGGGGCTGGGAGGTTTCTAAGGAGGTGTCCAGGAGGCAGAGGCCTCCTTCCCACAGCCCAGCTGGCCCTCCTCTGCCCCCATGTGCATTCCTCATTCAGACCTTATTCGGTGAGCACTCACTGTGTCCCAGGCACTGGATGGGGCCTGTGCAGGTGTGCACAGGTGATCATGTCCTCAAAGACCTTGCGTTTCAGTGGAGAGGCGCTTAGACATACAAGGAACTGAACTCGTGGCAGAGCTGCCTGCGAGGAACTTCCAAATTAGTGTCAGCAAGCGCAGCACTCATTGTTTTAATGATATCTTGTGTGTGTTCTGCTCTGTCTTCTTCAAAGAGATGTCACACACATCATTTTATTGGGCTGTCACAGTTGTCTCTGGTTTGCCCTATGCCTTTGACAGATGAACAAACTGAATCCCTGAGAGGTACAATGGCTTAAAATCAGACTCCTTGATTTTTTGGACAGTGTCCATAGTCTGCAGCGATCAGGGGTAGGGTGGGAGGTCGCCTGTAGAAGAGAGGTTTTGAATAGAAACCTAAATGTGGCTGAAGGATGAAAAGTATGCATCCAGCATAACTTGTGTGGGGAGTAGAGGAGACCGTATGCCAGCCAAGGGAAAAGAATCCTGGAGAATGCAATTCTATCCTATAATATAGCGAAATCTATACTATAGGTGTAGGGAGGAGATACAATTCCAAGTGTTGTTAGAACAAAGGAAAGAAAGAAATGTGAAAAGAGAACAGTTTGGAACATCGGAAATTCTGGATCCCAGTAAGAGAAATCTGAGTTGGAATCTCAGCTCTGCCTGGAAACCTCACTGTGTGACCTCGAGAGGGTTACTTGGTCTCTATGACCTCAGCTTCCTTCTTTGTTGTCAAATAGAGATTATAGCACCTACCTCGCGGCACACATATGAAAACAAAATGAGATAAACCACCTACATTACCCCACGCGTTGCCCGGCACAGAGCAAGTCCAGACATTGTACGTTTCCTTTTACTGCACTTCTCACTCAGCTCCTGGAGTACCTGCTGCCTTTGTATGGCGTCGACAGGTTAGAAGAAAATGTAATTTCCCAAGAGACTCTAGCTTATGTAGAACACAAAGCACTTCTACCTACCTACACTTATTTTATTCTATAAAATGGAATTCCAGGCAGGAAAAGGCTGTGTCCAGTCTATCAGCTGCTTGCAAAAAATATGTAGTAGAGGATAGTGAGTTATGGTAATGAAATACTAGTTAATTCATTTGCTGAAAAGAACTACTGCTACTTGGAAGCATCAGGGTTATTTGTAACACAATATGCGAATGTTTTTTATTAATGTAGTAAAAATCACAAGGTAATTGCCTGCTGATCATCCATAATTACAAGACTAGTAGGTATTCAAAACGAGAGATGATTCCTAATTTATCTAGTAATAACAAAATAAGTATCCATCCATCCATCCATCCATCCCTCCATCCACCCACCCATCCACCCTTCAATCTATCCATCCATCAATCACAAAGACACCTACTGTGTACCTGCCATGCCTGTCTCTGTGCTATGAAGAGCCAGAAACACAGGTAAGACTAAGCTGTGGTCTCTGCCCTCAGCCATTTTGATGAACAGAGAATACACGGCAAAAAGGTCTGGGATTTCAGAAAGGGAGGGTGTCGCTTCTAATCTGGAATTAGGGAAGTGGGTGTGACTTTGGTGTACGGATTCAGAAAGACTGTGGCCTTCTTGTGTCTTTGGAATATTGAGCTGTGTGCATGTATATGCTTTTTCAAAAATAAAAAACAATATTGTATTAAAGAAATTCAATGATGATACTAGAGGAAGAGAAAGAAACAAAAAGGAGGAGGAGGAAGAAAAGATTATGGTCTGGAAAATAGGTCGTTATAGTTGAGCTCTTGTCATGAGTGGTAAGGCACATTGGAACAAGTAAGAAGACTGGAGTCCAAGAAAGTAGTATTGAAGAAATGAAAACCTTAAGTGTCAACTAATCCCCAGAAACTTGCCTATATCTTCATTTGTATGTATTTGACAAGAGGTTGTAGTTTTTACCAGTCAAGTTGGCAAATATTTTTGTCAGAATGATAATTCTCAGTGCTGATGAGAGTATAGTGAAACGATATTTTTCTTATTCTACTCGTGCTGTTATAAATTGCCCAAACTTATGGAAATCAACTTGACAAAGTATATCAAAATTCTTGCAGTGTTCATACAATTTAACTGAGTGATCATAGCAGTACATTTTCAAGCAGAAATGAGCAATGCAGATAAAGATGTATGTCTAAAAATGTTCATCACAGTATCATCTATAACGGGGATAAAAAGTGAAAACGAGCTAAATATCTAACAGCGACAAGATGGTTACGAACCTCATGGCCCATGCCTACAATAAACTATTATGTGAAAATTAAAAATCATGATTAAGTATAGCTCATTGTATGGAAAAACTTTATAAGACTAGGGTTTTTTTTCTCCAAAAAGAAAAAAAAAATCGCAAACTCATATACACAAATGCACATGCACATATAATAGGAAAATAAAAAAGTCTCAGAGCAGGAGGTGGCATTTCAGCGGGTTGGGTGTGTGCTGATGGGGGCTGAGACAACGCTGTGGACGGCCCTTGTATCTATTTATACTGTAGCTGTGTCCCTTTCTGCTGATAACAGCGCCCCCTTCTGCTTTGCAGAATTTCCGTGGCTCTCCCCACACCCACAGAACTTTGGATGCAGCTTTGTAATACCGTGTTTCCCTGAAAATAAGACCTAGCCGGACCATCAGCTCTAATGCGTCTTTTGGAGCAAAATTTAATATAAGACCCGGTCTTATTTTAATATAACATATTAAAATGTATTTTATTATACATTATATTAAAATAAGACCGGGTATAATATAATGTAACATTATAATATAATATAATATAATATAATATAATATAATATAATATAATATAATATATACCGGGTCTTATATTCATTTTTGCTCCAAAAGCCGCATTAGAGCTGATGGTCTGGCTAGGTCTTATTTCCGGGGAAACACGGTAGATTGTTCAGTCAAGGTGCCTGTGCACTACAGGTGAGCAAGTGAACTGCCAAGTGGGCCAGGCGGAGGTTCACTCCTGGGAATCTGAACCTCCAGTAGAATGCCATGAAGGTTGAAGATGGAGAAATCAATTGCTCGTACACTTTCCATGCTCATGGACCCTTTGGGAGTTCTCAAGGCAACCCCAGGTGCTCGGTCTACTTCGGCTTCTGACCTGTCATAAGCAACAGTCAGCCATTGGATGTTCTGAGCAGGGTCGTGATACACATAGAGCGGTGTCTACAAGTAGTTAAGGAACACTTCAGTTCAGAGCTTCTCGGTTTGGTTCAGTGTGTCCTGAGTTTTGCTAATGGAAGAATCAGACAAAGATTCAGGGACTTTGGAGAAGGGTGTCGAGAGAGGATACAGAGTTGCAGGCACTTGTGAGCAGGGGAGAGGATGCCTGTCCTGTGCCATCAGAGGAGACCAGCAGAGGGCACAAAGCAAGGGAAGGAAGGCCTCCATAAGGGCCCTGTCTCCATCGGGAGAAGAGTGGAACAAGTAGGAGGGAAGGAGAAAAAGGAGAGAACGTATTCTGAGGCCAGTGTTAACAGAGTTGTTTGGTAAATTCAGTCTCACAGCCAGTCATACAGGCACGAAGCCTCTGTCTAGCAGCCCTGTCTCTTCCAAACCCAAGGCCCAAGTCTGAGGACCTGTGCTGCCTGGGAGGCCACCACGTGCGGATAAAAGCCACTGAGCCTGGAATCTAGGAGAAGTAGGTTCACGTCCTCTGCTCCGCTGCTAATGGGAGACATCTTGGACAGTCGCTTTCTTTTCTGAGCCTCAGTTGCCTTACTTTTAACAGGGCTGTTTACTCATTAATATGACAGCACATTCATTCATTCATTCATTCACTCATTCAACAAATGTCTATTGAATGTCCTATTAGCATGTACTGCTAGTTTAGGCTTATGCAGGAAAATAAGGAAAGTGGGTTTTTTCTTTATGCAAAAAAGGGGGTAGGCGCTCTGTGGTACTGTCCAGGGAGGAGGGGGGAGCTGTGGAACCCTCAGTTCTGGGCTTACCCTCTTGTCTCAGCTTCTTAAGGATCTGGTGGACCTGCAGCAACAGGTAGTAAAGAGTCCAGCGTTGGCCACACACCTACTAGCAGAGAAACCCACAGCACAGCAGGAGATACAATTATCCGCCCATAGCCTTGCTCTGTCTGTCTTGTTCTAGACAAGGTCACCATGTGGCCTGTTTGGCGGTTGGAAAAGAAAGAGAGTGGGGGAGAATGTGGGTGGAGACAGTGCTTGTGGGCCTGTCACAGGGTCAGAGCCGAGGAGAACTGTCCTCTTCTGCGAATTGGGTTCGCTGTTTTTGTGGGGGAAAGAATTTGACATTGCAGAAATATCAGAAGATATTTGCTGAGCACCTATGACATGTCAGGTATTGCTCTAGGTGTAGCAAAGTCTGTGATGTACAAAGGAGTTCCTTTTCTCATGACGTTTATTTTCCAGTCGGGAAAGAAACTTCAAATAAATGCACGAGGCTTAAAGAGTTAAACGGCTTAAGTGTTAAAGTTATTATGACAGCAGGGGGCTGGGGGTGTCAGGGAGGGCTGTGGGGTGGTGTGCTCGTTTAGTCAGGTGGTTGGGGAAGGTAGCGTCCTCAAGATAATCAAATGGGACAATGAAGGCAGAGTGATTAACACTATGGTGTAGGGCACGTGCTCAATAAATGGCTGCTAATGTTACTGTTAATTATATCCTAAGCTCCTTATCTGAACATGGGCACGTTGATGCCTATGCTACCACAGGGTTGCTGATTAATTACATTTGGAAATACAGAAATATGACTTTATAAGACAAAACCAACACGTGATTATTGAAGCCGGCTGTGTTCCGGCGAGACAGGCACAACCAAACACGTCAATGCATACAGTCAGAGTGATAAGTGATGGAAGGAAACAAAGGCCGGGGCTGAGATAGAGATTCCTGTGGGGGGAGAAAGGGACTTTGGAGGCCAGAGGAGTTGATCTTTAAGCAGAAGCCGAAGAAAGTGCTGGAGAGAACCAGGCTGGGGAAAGCATGATATAGGCAGAGGGAACAGTGGGTGCAAAGGCCCAGAGGCAAGGGTGGGGTTGGCTGTGCAAGGAGGTGCAGGAACCAGAGGATCTTGGAGGTGATAATAAGGACTTTCAGTTTTATTATTGGCATAAAGCAAACTCAGTGGAAGGTTTTGAGCAAGGAGTGTAATGATGACTCTGGTCATTCTGTGTAGGTAACAGTATATATCATCTCATTTATCTCTGATGTACCACGAGGTCAGAGGTAACGTATGCAAAGTGTCCAACACTCATTCTAAAATAAATATATTAATTACATGCCTACTATGCGGGCTGCTAGACACAGCAGTGTAGCTAGAGACACCCACTACTTCTTGCCCTCAGAGACTTCTGATGGTTTTACTGGCACAGTATAGATACTCAGATTATTACTTGATATGAAATATTATATTATATCATACTATAATTATCTTAATATGTGGGTCTGACCTTCCTCTCACATGCCTATCTGGTGGACTTCTATTCACCTTCCAGAGCCCAGTTCACTTACTGCTTCCTCCATGAAGCCAGAGCTCTCCACCCACTGCCATCACTCAGGCTGTGTTGCTGTCACCTGCCTGTCCACCTTCCTGGGTCCTGGATCCATCTCTCCAGTGGCACGCTGCAGGGAACACGTGTAGGTTGTTGCTTGTGACGTTCATTCTTCTCATTTATTTGTGTATCCTCAGTGATCAGCACATGGTGTGACCTGTGGTTAGTGTAATAAACAGGTGCAGCAGAAAGAAAGGACGAGAGGAAGGGAAGGAAGGAGGGAAGGAGTGACAGAAAGGAATCCACTTCCCTCCTCCTTTTCCAGGGAATGCTAAAGATCATTTCCACCAGCAAGTGCTGAGTTTATTGATCAACATTTCTGAGGTACTGAACTGAGCTTCGATTGACAGCAACAACTACCAACCAGGCTGGGGGAGAGAGAAATGTGCTGACAGCAAATCATACGCCTGGTGGGGGAGTGTCCATGCCGTGGGGACGGCCATTAATTTCCGGTTCCTCCACATTTCTTGGGTTGACTGACAAGTTCATTTGGAGGATTCATCAGGCTCTTTAAAAATAAACTCCCTTCTTATTCCACGTTTCTAACCGCACCTGCCACCCAGGCGATTGGCTGCCTGGGACTCACATAAACATTTCAAATTGTTAGCAGTCACTCCACATGGTAGTTAAAAGAAATCTTCCAGTGACTGTGTGATATAATGAAGAGAGCCCACTTCCCTGGTATGTCAGGCATCTCAATTTTCTGTGCATAACCAAAGAGGATTTCATTCATTATCCCACCCACCACTTTTAAATAAGTGACAGCCATGCATTTAGCTCTAAAATAGTTAGTTGGTATGCAGAACTTTAAGTACCCTCCAAAAGCTGTGTGATTCTGAGTAAGACACTCAACCACTCTGAGCTCCAGTTTCCTTGCCTGAAAAAGGAAGCTTCATTGTGAATGGCCCTGTTGATAAGGAGGACGTGAGGTAACAGAAGTGAACATGTTTAAAGCTCTGCAGAGGGGAAGCACACTTGTAATATGATCTCATTTAGTCTCATATCAAGTCTCATGATGACTCGCTCCATTGACAAGCAAACAATGTCTCCAAGAAGGGAAGTGACCTGTTCCAAGCTGGTCAGTGGCAGATATGAACCCAAGTCTGCCTAAGGCAGCTGTTCACAGAAAGACAATATATCATGAATTTGCTTCTCGATTGTACTCCTGGCCTGGCCTACCATTCCATTTGGTGCCCGTGGCCTGGAGGTCAACACAGAAAGTAGTCAGCTCTGGGGTAGCCTTCACCTAAACAAGGTGATTCCGGTCCGTCTAGAAATAATTCTGCAGGCTCATCTCCCCCCATCCTCCATCAAAGCAAAGTTCTCAGGATCCCCGGTGTGGCTAATGTATTCACTGTTGGGTTTATTTTGTTAACAGTAGCCAGAGGTACCTTGACATTTGCGTTAGTTAGTGTGCGATTTCTCTTAAAGACTGTTTTGAAAAGGTTTTGAGTAGTGCTACCCATTAACTCTGGCAGGTACACTCTCTGTTGAAAGACGATGAACCACCTGTGGGGGAGCTTTCAGGCTGAGGCCTAAGACCTTGCACTTTCACCTACCGACAGACATTTACTGAGTGCCTCCTGTTCAGGGGTACTCAGTCACCATGGCCCTTTTGCAGTCCCCATTGGAAGAGGGAAGACGAACATTAATCCAGTCATGCTGTGTTTCCTATGTGCCAAACAGTGAGCGTGGCACTTACTGCCTGATATCTTACCACAAACCAATGAAGCAGCAGCTGCATCGCCCCCATCTTACCAATGAGGAAACTGAGGCATAGTGAAGCATGGGGACATGCACGATGTCCCACAGCATGCTAGGGTTGGAATGTGGGCAGACGCTACGACAAGGAGCTGCAATGAGCCAGATGGAGTCACCTGATTGCCAGTTGGCCCCTGGGCCATGAGGTGAGGTTATTACAACTGGCTGATGAGCACATGGGGATCCACTGCACTGTTCTTTCTACTTTTGTATATGGTTGACATTTTCCGTAATAAAATGTGTGTGTGTGTATGTATGTATTATTATTTTATATTATTATTTTAAAGCACAGGCTCTGGAGCCTGACTGCCTAAGGTTTTAATGACGACACAGGGGTAAGAAAACCACCATTGGCAGGGGGTTGCTCTGAAGATAAGACAAATCAATAGAGATAAAGCACTTAGGACTGGCTGCCTTGTAAGTACAGTAGCCCCCCCCTTATTTGTGGTTTCGCTTTCCACGGTTGCAGTTAAGCGGTCAACTGAGGTCCAAAAATATTAAATGGAAAATTTCAGAAATAACCCATAAGTTTTAAATTGAATGCTGCTCTGAGTAGCGTGATGAAATCTCACGCCATCCCACTCAGTCCCATCCGGGGATGTGAATCATCCCATTTGCCCAGCTTATCCGTGCTGTCTGCGCTCCCCACCCGTCAGTCACGTAGTAGCTGTCCTGCTTATCAGATCAGTTATCAGAAAGAGAGAGGCAGCATTCCCAGGACTTTTATTACATTGCATTATTACGTTATATAAATATCATTGTTCTCTTTTATTGTTCTATTTATAGTTATTGTTGTTAATCTCTTTCTGTGTCTAATTGATAAATTAAACTTTATCACAAGGCATGTGTGCATAGAAAAAGCATAATATATATAGGGTTCAGTACTATCCACGGTTTCAGGCATCCACCGGGGGTCTTGGAACTTATGCCTACGGATAAGGGGGGACTCCTGTATTCAGATATGTTAGCTACTATTTGTTGTAACACCTAAGATGGGAACCCTGCAGTGCTCAGAGAGTCTCTCTAGCATATCCTTCCCTGGGTATTCCTGAATATAAGGTGATTCACCCCCATCATCCTGAGATTTTAAGGGTCATTTGATCTGCCTGAATATATAAACTTTGTTTAGAAATGTAAATGAACCGGTCACATATCCACTTACATTATTTCATTTATTACTTTAGTAATATCCATACCTACTTAACACCACATATTACACACAATAAATAAATTTAGAAATAATGCTCTTGCCCACTCTTTGTTTGAATAAAAGTACTTTATTCCAATTCTTTATCTATAATTCCTGATCTAGTTTAATGTATCTTCCCCAAGCAGTTGTTTAAAATAATTAGTTGAGAAAATACCCCTGATATGTGAGAAAGACATATTAAAGGTGACAGTCTCTTTTCTGGGGTGGCTTTGCAGAGGCAATGCTATCTTTATATACAAATATTTATAGTTATGTGGTCTAAAGGTGGGTTATTTGTTAATGAGAGAAAGGACAGTGTGCTGGTTAAACTGGGTAGGGCAGCTGGGAGTCTGGCTTGCTGGGAGTTCTGAGTAAAAGCTAAAGAGAAACAATAGATGAAGCTAAAATGTCAGTCCAAGTCAGACCACGTGACACTGTGCCCAGTTCATGGACTTTTAATCTAATTTTTTATTAGAGAAGTCATACATTGCTGTGCTAAGGTATTTAGACAACTCCGAAAAGTTTAAAAGAAAAAGAAAACCATGACTCCCACTGCCCAGAAGGCGCTACAATTGCTATTTTGCTATTTTTGATCCAAGCACGGATGCTCTTTCTCTAGATTGCCTCATGGCTCAAATATCACCTGCTCAATGTCATTAGATGACTGCCTAGCATTAGGGCTGCCAGACTTAGCAAATAAAAATACAGGGCACCCAGTTGAATTTGAATTTCAGATGAACAGCTGAGACTTTTTTTTTCGTATAAACATGTCCCAAATATTGCAATTGTTCATTGTTTGCTGGGAATTCACACTTCTCACTCCCAGTTCCTAGGCAGCAACAACAAGCCATCCTTTCTTCCCTTCCAGAAGGTACTAACCAAGAGCGTCCTCCTAGCTGGCCCTGTTCAGACTCAGGCTAGAGGGGACCCCAATACTAAACAGACACTTACCGGCCAGTTCTAGACAGAAAGCACATGGGCCCCCATTCTACTTTTGTATATGGCTGACATTTTCCATTCTATATATATATATTTTAAAGTACAGGCTCCGGAACCAGACGGCCTAAGGTTTTAACTACGAAGAGGGAAATAATATTACCATTGGTATGGGGTTGCTATGAAGATAAAACAAATTAATACAGACAAAGCATGGACCGAGACCTGGGGCTAAATTGGGCTTTATTCTTGATCTTCAAAAGGAAGTGGTAGTTAGCAATGATAATTGATATTTGAAGGTGACCCAAAGCTCTTGTAAATAGCTCTTTTTTTAAAAAAATATATAATGACTCCATTACAATTACAGTAGTCCCTCCTTATCCATGGTTTCGCTTTTTACCTGTGATCAACCTCAGTGTAAAATATTAAATGGACAATTCAAGAATTTAACAACTCATGTGTTTTACATTGTACACCGTTCTGAGTAGCATGATGAAATCTCACCCTATTACGCCCGGGACGTGAAACATCCCTTTGGCCACATATCCACGCTGTACAGGCTACCCATCTGTTAGTCACTTAGCAGACAGACTGCTGGGGGTTACCACAGTACTTGTGGTCAAGTCACCCTTACTTTACTTAATAATGGAACAAAGCCATGTATGTACATACTTTCATTACAGTTTATTGTTATAATCGTTTTATGTTATTATTAGTTATTGTTAATTTCTCCATGTGCCTAATTTATAAATTAAACTTTATCATTGATATGTATGTATAGGAAACATCATATAAATATATGATGTACAATCTGTGGTTTCAGACATCCATAGGAGTCTTGGACCCTATCCCTTGGAGATAAGGGTGGACTATTTTAAAAAGGAAAAGGAAAAAGTCAAATGGTGGCAATCGCAGAACAGGAGGAGCCGGCACCCTGCTGTGGGTTTCACTGGCTTCATCTGGAATCCCTGCAACAATCCTGAACCCTCATTTTATGGGTAAGGAAACAGAAGTTCAGAGAGGGCAGGTCATTTGCCCAAGGTCTCTGTGAATCTGGGATTAGAATCCAAGGCCTGGTAGACAGGAAAACAGCCTGGTGAATACTGACTTGAGGTTGCCCAGGAGCTGCAGGAGGTGGAAGCAACTGGCTTTTCAGTAGCATCCTTGGTCATGTTATTTATTTATGGCGAAGGCATTTTATTTCCTGTGCATTTATGAAAGTGGCCCTGCGGGAAGGAGTGCGTGGGCAGAGCTCTTGGAGACCCAGTGCATTCTGAGAGCAAATTTCATACACAGTCCTTGATTTATGACGGTCCCACTTACAATGTTTTAACTTTACAATGGTGCAAGAGCAATACTCATTTAGTAGAAATCTTACTTCGAATGTCGATCTTTTCTGGGGAGAGTGACGCGTAGGTATGATACTCTGTCGTGAGGCTGGACAACTGCAGCGAGCTGCCGCTGGTCAGCCACGTGATCATGAGGGCAAATAACCCGTACTTTACGGTGTATTCATCGTGTTAGGTGATGTGGCCCAACGGTAGGCTAATGTAAGAGTTCGCAGTATGTTTGAGGTAGCCTAGGCTAAGCTATGGTGCTCTGTAGGTTAGGTGTATTACAGGTAACCCCGTATAACACGACACTTCTATAACACGGTCGCGCTCTAACACGGTTCGAGAATAGGGGAAAACCCTCGTCCAACACGGCAGCCTAGAACACGGTTTCACTCTGACACGGTTTGCGAATCAGAGAAATCCCCGAACAACACGGAGCGTAATAAGAGGTTTTAAGATCAAAAAATATCTCATTCGAAATTAGGGAAATCCCTGAAGAACACGGAATGTAAGAAAAGCTTAGTAGTGATGATGAAGAAAACATTATTTAATACATATTAATATGTTATACTTTCAGTGAAAATTGTTTTAATAAAGATATTTCCCTTAATTATAAAATTGTAATAGCATGTTTTGTTAATTTTTGGAACCTAACCCCCTTTTTGTACTAGTTCTTTGTTTTGTACAACACGGATTTGCATAACACGGCATTTTTTAGGAACTTAACCATGTTATATGGCGGTTTCCTGTACTATTATTATTTCCCCCCCGCCCGACCCCCACTCCGGTTCAAGCCGTTGTTCTCAGTCTAGTTGTGGAGGACACAGCTCCCTGGCCCAGGTTTGTATTATGAGCTTTGCGCTCCCCCCGGCTGAGGAAGTCGGTCTCCAGCCATCAGTCGGCCACTCATAGCAGCTCACGGCAGCTCTCCTCCGCTGCCGGAGGTTAGGTGTATTATTAATAAATGCACTTTCGATTTATGATGGGTTTATCGAGATGTAACCCCATTGCAAGTCGAGGAGCATCTGTACTTTTTGGTTGAATCAGTCATACACATCAAGCCAGTTTCAAGGGAAAGGGACAGAGACCGTCATACTCAATGGGAAGAGTGCCAAGGTCACGTGGTAAGAAGTGCACGTGTGATGGGAGATGTTGCCAGAGACTATCTTTGGCAAATACAACCTATCAACAATATTTCCTATGTGCCAGGTACCACTCTAGGTGCTAAGTATACTCCAGAAGTTAAAATAGAGACCACTACCAGCACAGACCTTGCATTCTAGGGGGAGAAATCAGACAATAAAATGATAAATAAGTAAATTATGTAGTAATGTAGAGGTAATAAATACTGTAAAAAAGGAGCAAGATAATTTGGTCTGGAGTGCTGAGGGTGGGGCAAGAGTGGCAATTTTAAATAAGAATCTTTCCCCAAGAATACGGTATTTGAGTAAATAAACAAACAAACAAACAAACAAATAAATAGAAGAAGAAGGAGAATGAGCCTGTGTATATCTGGGGAAAGAACATGCCAAGGAGGATTCACCAGTGCAAAGGCCCTGAGGCACAGAAAGTCTGGGGTATTTGAAGAATGATGAGATCAGTGTTTCTGAGGACGGAAGTGGGGAGGATATTAAGAGGTAACGCTAAAGAAGCAGTAGGTGTCCAGATGGTAGAAGAGCTTTAGCTTTTACTCGGAAAGAAATGAGAAGCTATTGAAGGCCTCTGAAAGAAAGAGAAACACGATGTAACCTAAGTTTCCAATGGAACACTTTGGCTACATTGCTGAGGATTGAATGTAGGTGAGCAAGGATAGAAGTTAAGGAGGTCAAGTAGGAGAATACTGCAGCAATCCAGGTAGAGATGATGATGCTTGGATCAGGGTGGTGGCAGCGGAGGTGAGCGGAAGGGGTGAGATTCAGGAAACATTTTGAAGTTCAGATCTCCTTCGAGTTGAAGGAGAGACACATAGATACCAAGCTTGTCTTCATAACGCCCCCGCAAGTGTCCTGTGACACTGGCTACTCTTGTCAGAGGAAAGAAGCTGGGCTTCTTGTCTTGGCTGACCCTGGGCCCTCCTCCTTGAGAAACGGATCTTATTCTTTTAGATCATCTCACTGGAGTCTTTCTATTTTATTCCTGTCTTACACGCTAAGTAACCAGATGGAGTGTCCCGTGATTTCCTGTGGATGGGTAGCCCTGTGCAATGCTTTGGAACTATGGTTTCTATAGTTATAGAAGCGCGGAGAATGTTACCTTTATCTTTTTCCCTCTTCAATATTTACAATATGCACTTGCTCTGCAAAGTCCTGAAGTAAAAGACCTTGCTTAGCTTAGTTCAACACAGCATTTCTCAAATACCAGGGGTGCCAAAAAAAATGTACACAAGTGGACACTTCGGTCAGCATTGCTCAAGCAGTAGTTCACCGTAATCAGAAGTGTCTGGACACTGATGGTAACAACTTTGAGCACCTCTTGCAATTGCAGGAGTCACACGGGACTTGTGTTCATCTTTTGTTATCGGTATATATTGAGTATTACAATTTTAATACAGTTTTCCTTTCTTAAAATGTGTATCCATTTTTTGGGCACCCTCTGTATATTTGACTCCAGGAACTTTTATCACTAGCACACTTTCTCAAAACAATTTAGGAAAGGCCAATCTTATTTCAGTGACCTCCTCCCCAGGAGAGATCATCAAAGCAGCCGTGTTCAGTTACTCAAGCAATTCAGAGTCACCTACCCCAACCACTTTTGGGGGGCTGCTCTGGTCTTTCCAGCCTCCTGCATACAGTCTCCTTGCCTTCCAGGTCCTGCAGACGCTGCCCTTCACCAGGATAATGCTGTCCCACCCACATGGTTGTGTGCAGTGAGATGTCAGGTGAAGGAAAGCTTAGGGATCGGCGCACCAAGCTTGTCCCCAGTTCTCCTGTTTGTTCCACAGTCATTTACTGGCCCTTATTCTAGACCTGGCATAATGATACGTGTACTAGAAGATACAAAGATGAACCCAAGTTGCGTCCTGCTCTCAATGTAGTTCATGCACACAAATAATGATCATCTAAGGGGAGACAAAATAAAACTTGCTATAAGAATAATAGTTTTACACACACGCACACACACACACACACATATCAGTAGCCAGAAGAGAGTTTTGGATTCAAATTCACTTCAAATTGCAGCCATGGCGACTATGTTTCACCTCGGGCAACTTTATTCATACTTCTATCTTGGTTTTCAAGAAATAGTTTTAAAAAAAATCCTTTGATGTGGTAAATAAATTTTACCCCTGGCAAGCCAGGAATGAACCTAAGGCAAAGGAACCCTAAAGAAAAGAACTGGTACTCTGGTTCCCTTACAAAGTAATCCCTCCCACTTATTTCCTCTCCCACTTATTTCCGGTGGAGTCTGAGAAGCAAAAGGAGGTGTTTGGGGGAGTGAAGGAAGGAGATGAGGGACAGAGAAAGGGAGGAGGGAGCAGGTGAGGACCTGCTGAGACTGGTGATGAGAGATCTGTCCTACTGGAGAACTCACCAGGGCGGACAGGGAAAGAGCCCCTCGGACTCTGTGATGAAAACTATTCTGGGATCTGCTGGAGGCTCCTGCCCTCCCCCACTGCGTGTAGATGTGAGGTGTTTCTTTGGTGGCCAGACGTCAGGTCCTTCTCCTCAGCCATCTTGCAGGATTAGCTAGTATGAATGGCGAGCCTCCTGCCTTGTGTACATTCACAAGGTCTCTTGCCTTGAAGAATGGCTCTTACTACAGGTCATTTCCCAAGGCTCCAGTTTTTCGCTCTGACTGGTGCTTTAACTTTTAAAACGTTGTGTTTCCAGGTGTTTAGCTCATGGAGTACAGCCCTGAATAAGGAAAAAAAATCTCTGAAAATGATTTTTCTCTCTACGAATCACAGAGCGAATCCACAGGCCCCAGGGAAGGGGGACAAGGTGTCAAAAGCAGAGCCCCCGTAAAACGGTGAGCCTCTACCTGTTCAAGTCTTTCCATGCTCACTAAGCCTTGGTTTCTTCATCCATAAAATGGGACTACCGATGCTGAGTTCCCAGGGTTGCCATGGGGATAGATGAGAACCGGAATGGTCCCTGGTAACTAATGCGGCTCTCTCTAAAAATGGTAACTACCATCATGATCATTATCGTGACCCTATTACGGGGGCTGGCAGTTATCCACAAAGGGTAATGGAGAAATGACAAAGACAGACAGGATGTGGGCCTGAGAACACGGGCAGAGGATAGCATTCCAGGTGGAGGACTGGCCTAGTAACACAGGGTCCTGAAGGCTGAGAGCGCTATTGCAGAAGCTGCTCCTCTGCCCGGTCGGTGTCTCCTGCTTGCACTTGACCCCAGCAGTCTAACTCAGGGCCATCAAGTGACCCTTGGACTTTCACACTACCCCCCTGCTATTGGAATCAAGGAGAGCCTCTTCCTGATCACCCACAAGGCCAGGCAAAAGGTCACATTCAAGGTCAGCTGAAACCTTGCTCAATCCCCAGGCTGAGTCACGATGATAATTAAGAAAACATTAAAAACCTCCTTAGTTCTGAGTCCATTAAATCCGATTCCTGATTCCATGGAGATTAAGCAAGAACTTCACCTTTCAACTCAATAAAGGAATTATTATTTTTTTGAAGTAGAAGAAACGTAGCAAGAAAATGCACATCCTGCTTTCAAAAGAGCAGGGAACAAACAGTAGGTGACTAGAAATTATGCCCCAGAGGGAAGACACTACAGGTCACTTTATCGGTGCTTAGCTTTGTGAAGTCTGTATCTCGTGATTATTTTGCAACTGGGGAGTCAGAGGCTTTCAGCAGAGAAGTTACTGCCAGAATTGCTAGATCTAATTCCATTCTCTGAACTCTTTCAATGTTACCGTGTAGTCTGCTGTGATACCAGGCTGTGTACTAGACATTGCTTATTTTTTGAGTTTACTTAAAAATGCACAAATCAATTCTGCTTTTATAAATTAGAATGCCACTGAAGCTAAAATCTCTTTGACTATCCCCCTCGCATTCATCACTGCTAGTCCTCCTCCTCTCTTCTCTCTCTGCTTTCCCTTCTCCAAAAGTAGCCGCTGATGTAAATGTGGTTTAAATCTTTCCAAGTCCTTCCAAAATAACTTTAAATTAAATGAGCTTGTGTCGCCACTTTTCAGTCCTTTAAAATACTTTTTCCATATATGTAACGTATCCACAGGAAAGCTATCATGTGCGCATGTTTTCTTAAATGGTGTCATACTATATATAACATTCTGCATCTCGCTTTTTCCCCACAGAAACATTTTTGGAGCTCTACCCATGTTGCACATATAGATTCAGCTCATTCGTTTTAACTGCAGGAGAACAGTCCAGCATATGAATATACCAATGTTATTCAGCTGCGCTCTGATTGAAGGATATTTAGGTTTCTAAGATTTTGTTATTACAAACAATGTTTCGGTGATCACCTGCTACATAAAGAGCTCTGTGTGTATGTTTGAGGACTTGAAAAACTGACACTTAAAAGCTAACAAGTGAAATGCTCATTATAGATCATGTTTAGCTGTGGGATAAGCAGTCTCCGGAAGGGCCTCTAATCCTTGGGTTCTGGGTTGGACGATCTGGTTTTCAGTTATTGACACGCAGTGTTGGAGGCAACATAAAGATCCAAACGTCACTTTGTTCGAGTTAGATTCTGTTGCCCAGAGAGGTGAAGGAACTGGTCCCAGTGCCCAGACCTCACTGACAGCATTGCTTGTGTGTGTCCCTACGTCTACCTGGCTTTTGGCAGTGGTCACCTACGGCGTCAGGAGTAGGCTGCACTGGAATCTCTCTGCTGCAGGGTTTAAAAAACTGGGGGGCGGGAAGGAGAGGGAAAGTGTAATAACCTCAACAAATAGTTCAACCATTAACAACTGAAGGACAGAGAGTTGGTAGAAAAATACCCCAGGCTCCTAGTCCCCTGGTGTAAATTCTGTTTTCATCCTACCCGTCTCTCCAGTAAGTCCGAGCCGGTGTGTCCCACATGGTGGCCCATTTCTGAACACACTATTGCTGGCTTTCCTCCCTGCCTTGTCTCATTTCTCAGCCCTTCTCCAGTTTCCTGGGATCACGACCAGTACCCAAATCCTTAAGCCAACGTCTGCTCTTCACAGAACTCCTGCATCTCTATGCCAGGGTCTGTGCTAGGCTAAATAAAAATAAACAACATATGATTCTGTGCTCTTAACAAGGCGCAAACCAGTGGCCCCGGTCTTCTGACTCCAGTGCAGTGCCCTTGCTGCCATGTCATAACTGCATTTTAATTCAATGACAGTCCTTAAAAAAAAATCAATTGATCTTTCCAGCAATCAATATGACTAAATGAAGTTTTATCGTAATAACTTAATTTCACTGCCTTTTTTTTTTTTTGTAAAGACCCGACTGAAATATTAATCCTTAAACACAGACCTTAACTGGCAACCAACTGGACACTCTATTGGCATCTCCATTTGTCTGATATATATATTTCCTTCCCTCTGTCCTTAGTAAATGTTGATGTTTGGTTCACCCTGATCAGTACTTAGCTCTTCTGGTCAATTTATCTTATTTATTGACCTGAGCAGAAAATCAATATAGTCTTCATTTGCCATCCTGTTTAATTTGGGAGAATTTGATTCTGTGGAAACTGCGCCCAAGTTCCTAAGCCCTCAGCAGGACAGCGCTGACTTCAGAGAGCCTCCCAGGGTCCATCCGTAATTGACCTCCTTTCCCAATCCCTCCTGGCTTCGACTCCCACCTCGTTTAGAATAGAGACAGCCAAGATTTGATTCCTGTGCTCCGTACGTACACATGAAACAGTGGAAGTGACGCTCTGTGACTTCCAAGGCTAGGTCATACAAATGCCATGAATGTCCCCCCTTGCTCTTTGGGACTTGGCTACCATACTATGTGGGAGCCCAGCCGGTCCATGAAGACGCCCGATTGAAAGGTTACTGGGCCTCCCGGGCCACTGGCCCACCTGAGCTCCCAGTTGGCCGATAGCACCAGTCATTTGGAGTGTGCCATCTTGAAATGTGACCCTCTAGGCTAGGTAACCACTCTAGCTGACGTGCACAGAACCAAGATGAACCATTCCCGCTGAACCACGCCTGCCAAGCCTTGCCCAGTTGTAGATTTATGAACAAAACAAAGGATCGGGAGAAGGGTGCTGTCCCCGCCAGACCACCAGGCCTAAATGGGAGCTCCATGGTCAGGGCTTCGGGGTAGCAGCTAAATCACTCCCTGGAGGCAGCTCTGATGTCAGTGTGCTGGTGTGTGAGGCCCAGGCTTAGAAACGTCCTGACCCCTGCTCCTCATTCTGGACATGGGACAAACTCCCTCTCTTGTTCTCAGGTTGCTCGTGAGGAGGATGAAATGAAATGACACCGTGAAAGAGCTCAGGCCAAGGTGTGGTGTGTGACAGTCACGAGAACTGTGTAATTTGATGTTCTTTTTCTTGCACGCAGAGGTCTGGAGCCCAAAGGAAACAGGTCTGGAAAGGCCTCTGAACCCCTGCTCACAGGGGCTGGCACAGCTGACTGCCAAGGGACAGGCTCTCACGTGCCTCCAGGTCTCTACCAGGAACACTGTCTTTCCCCTTCCTCCCTCTGCTTTCGGCTTCACTAATGCCTGCGGATTGCTGCGGTCTCGTGTTCATCATTACTTACATGCAGAGCCTCAGTCGGCCTCCATATTTGGGATTGCTGCTGTGTGCTCCAGGACATCTGTCCCTCTAGCACTCGGGCCAGCATCACACCCGAGTGCCAGTTGTCTGTCCCTGTCGTTTGCCTGCACGTGGTAGGAAAGGAGCAGGACCTCTCCTGCATTTGTGCAAGTCCAGTGCCTACCACAAGGTCTGGCATCACATGGATGTGAATAGCTCTGGGAAATGTGTGTCTCTCCAGGATGCAGGACCATCAGAGATTAAGGTTGTGTTGAGGCTCCTATGTCACCGGGCAGACGATCTCTTAGGGCTACATGATGGCTCCTCCTTAGGACACAGACAGTCTGCGGGATAACCATGAGGTGACCCGGCAGGAATGCAGGACTGTACTCAGAGTCCAGCAGGCTGCTTGGCTCCGACAGACCTGTCCTGTTGTGGTTCAGACCTGGTCCTGGGAGCCAGGCTGCCTGCCCTCCAATCTTGGCTATGTCACTTACAAGTCACTTACTTAGGACCTCCAACAATGGACTTAAGCCCTCTGGGGCTCCATTTCCTCATCTGTAAAATAGGAATAATGACATCACTTACCTCAAAGGGTTGCAACTGCTGGGATTAAATGAATCAATGTGTGTCAAGTACCAAGAACAGTGTTTGGCATAATTTAAGTGCTACTGAATGTCTTATCAATCTGCCTGTTGTATGGGATCCATATCTGTTCTCTATAGCAGAAAGGTCTGGGCCAGTTACATTGCTTAAAAAAAAAAATACATATATATCACATGACAAACAGGATTACAAAAATAAACTCAAGATGGAGGCTGTGTGATGAACACCTTTTGGTCCTTCAGTGTGTTTCTGTGACTTTCTGCTTCAGAACTTCGTTTAGCGGTAAAGGCAAAGCTGTCTGTGTTTCCAGCTTGACTGGGAGGCCCTGGCCAAATGCCTCCAGGACTCACCATGCCTAACGCTCTCCCTTAAAGCCCTCTGAAGGCCCTCTGTGGTCCTATCTTCTGCAGAGACTGAAGAGCAAGCCCCGCCTTCTGCAACCCTCCCCACCTTGGAAGACTCCTGCCACCAACCACTTCCTTCTTTGGAGTCTTGGCTATTTCAGGAAACTCACAAAACCACCCCGGGAGCTAATCCTGGCCTTCATTTGTGGGGGAACCTGGGGTGGGTGGGGGAGGCAGATTTTCGTGTACAGAAGAACGTGTGTTCCTTTTGAAAAGTCCCAGCGGAAATAAATGTACAACCTATTGTGGGCTGCAAGGAACCATCAGCAGGAGTCGGTGGGATACAAAAGGGGCATTTGTAATGGCACAAAACACTTAGCACTTTACCAAGACATGCACAGGATATAAAGAGACAAAAGCCGCCACGAATCCTCCAGGAAAGAGACGTGCCCTGAATGCAGGATGGCCCATCTCTACAGCCCAACACACAGTCTTTATCCTCTCCAAGATGCCACCAGTGACTCGGGCATGGAAGGGGGCGTCTGAATGCACGCAGATGAGCAAGGCCTGGTCTGTCTCTTGGGTTCCCTTTGCCTTGGTCTTCCTAAGCAGACAGACCCGCCCCTAACATTCACACTGCCCAGGCAAGAACACAAATAGAAACCCGGGTATATTAAGATTAAGTATAAACAAGCGCTACAATAAAGTAAGACACGCAATCATTCTGTTTTGTCCTCCTAAATCAACAAGTGCCCCTTTATAACAGCTGGAAGGTGAGGCTCAAATTTGGCTTCGTTGGGTTTCCTTGGAAGGGTAGGTGCCCTGGGGTGTCCCCCCCACCGCCCCACACTCACAGTTCTCATGGGCAAGGGAAGCAAGGAACTGAGTGCTTCTTTTTTTTTTTTTTTTTTTTTTTAGCTTTAAGAGCCTAGAAACCCCAGGACCTCACAAGGAGATATACAGGAAATGTTTTCTGCCCTTAAACTCAAACCTGTCTCTCTACAGTTTTCTTTCGCCCTTTTTACCTTTTCATGCCTGCCCTTCACAGCCACACAAAAGAAGCAGATCCCTGTTCTTCACGGACCAGCCAAGCCTCAGATTTCTGCCAAAGTCCAGGAGAGAGAGACACCTCTTGTGTGCCAGGCTCTGTGCTGGAGACTGGAGATAACCAGGGAGGGCTGCGAGGCCCCTGGGTATGTGTGTGGGGTCGGGGTCGGGGAACAGGAGGCCAGGACTAGGTGAGCTCCCTAAATAACATGCATGGTAAAGATCAAAGAGAGTGATGTGCAAAGCAGACACATCTGGGGAACAAATCCTGGGATGTCAGCCCAGAAAGAGACCAGAGGAACCATTTGGTTCAATGTTGGAAAAACAACAAACAAAAAACCCCACAACATCAGGACCTTCTATTCAAATCCTCTTTTATGGGGTCTGGACAGAGGAAAAGGAAGAACGTGGACCTGCTTTTTTGGGTTGAAGAAGGTGGGGGCAGGGCATGGAGTGCCATCCCTCCAGCCTCTCCCCACCCTTCTCCCTTCCCCGGGCAGAAGGCACTCCCGCCCCTGGCCTGTAAGGCCAGGTGTCTGGACAGCCCCATTTTTAATATTCTTGCTCTGTATTTAGAGGGAGAATGATTTGCATATGTGCCCATCACCTCCTGTAGATGGTCAGCTTCTAGGAGATGCAGCCTGGACCTTGTTCGTCTTTGCACTCTGGAGTCTGGCACATGGTGGCCACTGAGGGAGAGTGAGTTCAAATGGATCAAAGGAGAGATGCCAGCCCAGAATCAGAATATGGAGGGACTTATGTGAGGTCATTCAGCCAGTTAGCAGAAATCGTTTTTAGAAAAGCAAGGGGAAATACGGGTGAGAAGCTAGAAAACAAAGAACCCAGAGAGAAAAAAAGGACCGGTGAGGAAGTTAAAAATACGTTTAAGTGAGAATCTTCTGTTATTTCAATAAATGTCATAAATATCGATAAACCTCTAAAATTTCTCTGTTTAGTATTTTTCTATTTTGTTTCGCGATTTAGCATTCCTCCATTCTTACTGACTTATAGTAACAATTGCTAACATTTATTTTGCAACTATTATTGTAATCTATTAAGGGTATTGCATGAATTCCCTCACTTAACTCTCTCAGAAGAGCCCTTTCAAGCAGGACTGTGATTTCCTTTACACAGATGAGAACACTGAGAACTCAGAGAGGTTAAGAGACTTGCCATAGATCACGCAGACACGACGTGGCGAAAGGCGCATTGGAACCGACAGTCTGTATTCACGAACTGCTCAGCAAGAGTCGGTGATAGGTTCAGTCATTTGGAGGATCAGTTTCCCTTTCCCTTGGCCTGTGGTCACAGAGCTGGCGAATGCCTTTCTCTCACTGCAGCTTAGAAGCCTGGATGTGAGGGTTACCTATGCGTCAGGCTCTCCTTGGAGCCAAGAGACCTCAGTCTCCAGTCTGGATCCTGAAGGGCCCACAGAAAGGGCTCTGAGAAGGCACCAAGGATTGACAGACAGCTCACCCAAATGCCAGTCCAGTGCAGATCTTCTAGCCTGTTCCGTAGTGTGCTGCACTGTCATCTGTAAAAGCAGGCCTGCCTTCGCGGGCTCGCCCATGGGCACTACGCATGGCTACATGGGAGCCGTGCTACAACCTCAGAGAGGGGCTGCATTTCGGGGGCAGAGTGTGATGAAGAAAGACAAATGGCGGACGATATCTGTTACCAATAGATCCCTGTACAGTGCGCAGGGATCCATTTGGCAGAAAGGGGCCACGGAAGAGCAAGATCATTATGATTTGAACCAGAAAACAAAAAAATGGGGTGGAGGTAGTGAAGGAGGGTGGGAAGGAGGGTGACGCAGAAGTGCAGGAGTTAGGCACTGGAGATAAATGCTGCACTGCGTGGGGAGCTTGGTCCATAGAACCACCGGCCTGGGTCCCAAGGCTCAGCTCTGCCACTAACTGACTGAGAAGGCTGGGGCAAGTTGCCTCCTCCCTGGGCGTCAGTCCCCATCTGTGAGATGCTGGGAGCCTCAGACATCTTATTTTGCTCAGGTATCAAAGGCTGGAGGAAACACCCTATGTAGGCAACCGCACCAACAACGAGACTGGATCAGACTCCAAGAATGCCCCAAACTGTGTATTTAGCCAAGTGGTGATGGCATCAGCCCTCTCACATTTTGCAAGGAAGGGACCTCTGGCTGTGGAATCTCAAAACCGAAACGTAAAGGTATGCAGGCCGAGACGTGTGAGATAATGGTAAGGATGCAGGCTGTGGAGCCAGATGGACCTGAGCCCGAAGCTTCTACAGCTTCTGTAGGTCATTTTCAGTCAGCATTTTCAGACAGGGACAGAAAGATGAAAGTACCTGGTTACGATGAAACAGACCTCAGGGTTACACAGATCAGGGCCGGGTACCCACTCTGCCACTCGTATGCTGTATACACTCAGGCAAGCCACAGTGCTCGCAGTCAGCCTGTCTCCTCCTCGGTGAAATGGGCATGAAGACCCACCTCACTGAGCTACTGTGAATGTTAAACGGAATAATGATTTACAGATTCTTAGCACAGAGTCTGGTGGACAACTGACCCAATAAGAAGAGGCTCCCACCTACAGATTCCTCCTCACCCTCAAAAATATCAGGATCATTACCATCGTCACCGTCATTATCGCCGTCACCACCATCACCATCATCAGCCTGGATGAGGCAGCTTTCTCTTTTTATTTTGGTGGTTTCCTCTAAAGGCTCTCACAGAGCAGGAGAGCTCTGTTCTGTGTGGCCTCCGAGAGAAGCTGGGGTCGACAGGCTTATGCTATGGAGAGGAGGTGGGGAAAAGACGGGGTCAGAACCAGTATGCATCTGGCACATCCTTTCTGTCTGTTCAAAGCAGTCACTGTTCCTTGTTTTAGAGGCTGGGTATATCGAATTGAATACAACAAAAGTATATAATGTGTAATGTTATAATAATATATACATAAGACATTCATAACATAGGCACGTATGGAGTAGATTCAAGAGACCGGGGTGAAACGATGGAACCAGCTATTTAAATATCTGGGAGAAGTGCATTCCCTCGGGTGCTGAAGCAGAACTGGGCTTGGAGGACAACAAACAGGCCGGGTTCGGTGAGTGAGGGGTGGCAGGAAATGGGAGAGGTAGGCAGGGGCCAGATCAGAAAAGGTCTAGGTAGCGGAGAGGATATTAGATTCCTTCTAAGTACGCTGGGAAAGCCATTGGGGGTGTTATTTGGGCAAGGGGTGATGTGATCTCATTTTTATTTTCAATGATAATTCCAGCTGTTGTGTGGAGAATGGGGTTGGTGGAGATGCACGAGTGGGGACGCAGAGACCAGTTTTGAGGCCTCTCACATCTCCAGGTGAGGAATGATGCTGGCTTGACCTAGCAGGTTGGGTGAGGGGGTTGAGCTATTTTTGAATGATGGATACATTTTCCAGGGGGAGCAGACAGGATTTGCTGACGGTTTGGATGTGGATATGAGAGACAGACCTAATCAAAGCTGACTCTGAGTGTTTTGGACTGAGTAACAGGGTGCAATAGTGCCTTTTCCAGGACCGGACAGACTGTGGGAGGAGCAGGGTGAGGGAATAATGGCTTCGGTTTCAGACATGGAACATTGGAGATGCCCATTAGCCTTTCAAATCTGGGCCTTTATGAGGTTGGGGCCGGAGCTGTGCGGCATTTAAAACCACGGAGCTGAATGAAATCACTGCGGGTGTGAGAGGTCTAAGGATTGTGCTGTGATGCCCTCTGACATTTAGAAGCCAGAAAGTGAGGAGGATCCAGCAGAGGGGCGTGAGCAACAGCTGCCTATGAGGGAGGCAGAGAACCAAGAGCCAGTGTTGTCTTGGAAGCCAGATAAAGAAAACATTTCTAGCGGGAAGGAGTGACCAGCTGAGTTCCACAAGACAAAGGGCCCAGCAAATGGAGATTGAGAATTGGTCACTGGAAATTGGGCGAGTTGGAGGTTGTCAGAGACATTGACGAGAACATTTTAGTGTGTTACTGGGAGGGAAGGAGGTTGAAAGCCTGGTGGAAATGGATTCAAGAGAAAAAGGCAGTGAGAGATGGGGGGTGTTGAAGACAGGTGACTCTTTGGAGGGGTTATGCTATAAAAGGTGAGAAGGAAATGGAATGGAAGCCAATTCATTTAGAGGGGTGAGGGAAAGTGTTTTGTTCTGTACTGTCAGATGAGCTATTTTAAAACATGTTTATACTGATGGGCATGATGCAGCAGAGGAGAGAAATTGCAAGAGCAAAGCTTGTAATGGGAGGCAGGAAGCCAGTGCCCCAATGCAAGGACAGTCCAAATTGTGGGGGCCCGAGCCCATGCCATTTGGAGAGGCTTCTTTGAGAAAAAGAATCCCAAGTCATGAATTGAAAATTAGGTATGAAAGTGAATACTTGGTATGAGAAAAGAAATCATCACAAATCAACAGTGCCTTAAAGATGCAAGTATCTTTCTTCTGAGATCTCTTCAGGCCAAGATTTCTCAGTTTCTGCAAGATTGACGTCTTGGGCCAGATAATTCTTTGCTGTGAGAAGCAGCCCTGTGAACTGTAGGATGTTTCTTCCAACAGAATCCCTGTCATCTACCCACTAGAAGGGGTACCAGTACCCTTCCCCACAATTGTGACAAATAAAAACATCTTCAGCCATTGCCCACCACCACGTTGAGAACCATGCGTTAGGTGATTGACTTGGTATGTTTACATACAAATGCTCTTGGTTCCAATCCCCATCTCAAACATTCTACACCCCCCAGGAGCCTCCACGCTGACAGGGGCCAAACAAGTGAAGGTCTCTGGAGCCCAGACGTCTCTTGCTTCTGATCAATCCATCTCTACTTGAGTTGAGTGCTTGCAGTAAGATTGGAGCAGGGAAAGCACCCATCGTAAAAGAAGGGAAGGCAACGTCTAGATACCAGAGTAAGCTAGGAGACTCGAATCTTCTCATTAGTTGTGTTTCTCAACTCAGGGAAAAGCAAGGGCATCCACTGGGAGAGATGGTGGGAGACTGTATCAGCAGGGAGGGGAGGAATGAAATAGTCATTCTGTAGAGAGAGAGTGGACTAGGATTCCTATGAGACTCTCAATGGATTAGAAGTGAGGTAGAGAAATAAGACCACTTCTAGTGGCTTGCAGATAACATAGGTGCCTTATAAAACAGCACATGCCTAAAAAAACAAACACAAACAAAAAACACAAACAAACGACGGTGCATGCAAAAAACAAATAAAAAAAGCACAAAACAAAACAAAAAAGCAGTGCATGCCTCATTGTGGAGCTGTCTGCCCTGTCATAGGTATTCAAGCAGCAGTGGCAGGTCAGATCAAATAAGCCTACAGGGACTTCTTGTGCTGGGATTCAGTGATTGTACAGCAAAGTGACCTGATGCCCAATAGTACACCAAGCAGAATTACTCTTAGCATCTTCATTCACAGGAGAGTAAGATCAATCCCATAAAATAATGGTTGAGACCATTGGCCCTAAGTGGGGGCTTCCCGTGCTTCACCCCATGTAACACTCACAACCAGGTAAGGGAGGTTAGGTCACTTATCCATTGTCACACAGCTAGTAGAAATGGTATGACCCAAACGGAGGAGGATTGTACAAAACGTCTGACCAGTATTTCTCATTATTGTCAAGGTCATGAAAAATGTGAGACTGAGAAACCACCTCAGACCCGAGGAGACTGAGGACACATGATTATTAAATGCAATGCCGTATCTTGGATTGGATTCCGGAACAGAAAGAAGGTATTAATGGAAAAACTGCTGATGAAATTCAAATAAAGTCTGGAGTTTAGTTAAATAGTAATGTACCGATGTTGGTTTCTTAGTTCGGATAAAGATGTCATGGCAAGGTAAGAGGTTAACAATAGAGAGAGGTGCTTACGAAAAATGTTCTTTGTAGGTTTCTTTTTTTTTTTTTTTTTGTAAATCTAAAGTTAATTTAAAATAAAAACTTAACCTAGAAACAATAATAACACAAACAGCAGCAGGACCAGCAGTGGCAACGACCATGGTGTGACTGACTCCCGGCATCACAACTCCAGGAGCTCTGCCTCGACGCGTAAGTTCAAGGCACTGGGGTCTGTAGGTGAGACCCTGTGTTCAACGTGGTGTGTGGCTAAGGCATTGGCGTGTACCGCTACAGGTGCGCTCCAGCCGAGAGGCGGCCTGGTCCAGTGAAGGTGATGAGGAGGTTTTGAATCCAGGGAAGTGATAATTCAGCCTCGGTGGTACCCCTGTTAACTGTGCGTCGCTGGAGAAATCGCTTTCCAGCTCAAATCTTTGGTTTCCGGCATCTGTAAAAAGCAACTGATAATCTGCCCCTCTCTGAGGCTTCCTGTGAGACTCCAAATGGAAACAGGAAAGCATTGCGCTTGGCACACAGTAGGTGTTCAGTAAACACAAAGTCAGCCTTCTTTTTTCTTAAGAGCTGAGAACCGAGAGCAAACCAGACCGCTTCCTTTCTGACAAGAACTTTTCATGTTTAATTTATAGGCTGGTTTAGGTAGCTGAATTTTCAATAATTCATAGGCTTGCTGTTAATATTTGTAGTTGTTGAATTCCTCTAATAAAACATTCAGGGATTTCTTTTCCCCCGAAGTGTATTTTGCCTGAAGAATGATTTGTTTTCTGAAATCTAGGACTTGGCTGCCCTTTCTTTATTTTCCTTTCTGCGTCTAATCCTGTCTATTGCCCATGGCAGAGGTGAGAGATGCCAACTTGGGTTTAGCTCGGTAGGTAAGGATGTGCAAACAGGGATGCTGATTCATTCACCTGTGGCTGGGGCTTGCGAGGTGTGTGCAGCTTATTAGAGTCTGTGTGGCGGTTATGAACACAGACTTCCTCATCAGAACTGGGTTAGAACTCGGTCTGCCATTTCCTTGCTGTGTGAGCTCACACAGGTAGCCTAACCTCTCTGAGCCTTTTTTCCCCTCATGTACAAAAACAGGAATGCTAACACTTTCAGTTTACTTTGCCTGCCAAGCTTCTGGATCTTTCAATTCTGCCCATATCTGTGGCACCTGCTTTATCTAATTTCTCCCAGCCTCAACCCCTACCTTGTGAATTTGATGTGGCAAACACTCCTCCCATTTACTGTGTTTTCTTCTCACCTGGCTTCGGGCCATTTTCACAAGACCCCCAGGCTCTTTCTCAGATAAAACCCCACTGGCTTGGTCCTTTCTTGGTAGCCTTGGGTTTGGGGAAAGGGAGAGGATTACTAGGACACGCTGTGGCATTTTTTTTTTTTTTTTTTGAAGGAGGCTCCGGCTCCCTTTCGAAGATGTAGAAGAGTCTGAAACACAAGGCAAGCTTCACAGGTGCCAACTGCATTGTTCAAAGAATATACTCTCTTTTATAGCACTTATATTTTATTCTCTACTGCCAGAATGGAGATACATGCTGGTTTCCTGCATTCATAATTGGGGAAGAACAGATGGGAGAGTCGCTGTTGGAATAATACTATCATTAAAATAATCTATACTGCTCGTAACTCTCGGGCGTGTGCGAGAAGGTGAGTGGGGCCACGTGGACCGAGCTGCTGCATATCCATTCCTCACGAAAATTATGGGGCGCTCATCCTTGGTAAGATCTGAAGATTCACATTCTCTCACAGAATACCTCTGTGGGTGTATCTCTAGCTTCATGGACCCCAAGAAAAGAACAAGAACAGATCGCTGGAAATGTTTCCTTAAGTAAAAGGTGGGGTAGGCATTCTGGATAGAAAGAACAGAGCCGGCTAAGGCATGGAGGTTGGAGAACACACGGTGCTTTCAATTTGATAGTAAGTAGAGGGGCCTGGATGGGACACAGTCCCTGATAGGAAAGGCGTGGGGGTAATGGCTGGAAGGAGAATCTGGGGCCATGGTGATGAGATGTTTGAATGCCAAGGAAGCCATTGAATGTGATGGTGTGGTAGAAAGAGCATTGGACCATGAGTCTGATTAAGTTCAGGCTGTTACTAACTAGCTATGCGAACACTGGAAAGACACTTATCTTTCCGGGGCCTCAGCTCTTCATCTGTAGAATGGAAATAAATAGATGATGCAAGTAAATCTTCAGTACCTTGAAAGACAATAGCTCTGAACTTCTGAAGAACCATCTAATACCTGAGTCTTTTTTTCTTTCTGGCCACGCAGGTCAAGTCTAAACGAAGCTTATGCCAGTCGTTGTCGTTGATTAATAACAACAACAATAACAACAATAACAACAAAATAATAGTTACTCTTTACTGAGGGCCTACTTTGTTCTAGGCGGTGTATTTTACTGACATATTTCAATCCCGATCATCGTCATCAGAAGCCCATCATGCAGAGGTGGCCACTGCCCTTCACATCTGAGACTCAGCGATAAGACAGTGTGCACGTGTTGCCCAGTGCGAAGTGGCCGGGCCGAGAGCCATGGCTGCCTTCACTGGCAGCTGCCCTCTCCTTCCTAGTCCCATTCCACAGCAATCGTGGCACCCCCCGAGGCAGACAGTACTGTGGAGATGTTTAATGTCCACCGGTTAATTCAATCCTTCACAACTGCCCTCCAAGGTAGATCCTGGGATTCCATTTTACAGATCAGTACACTGCGGTTCTTGGAGGAGAAATCCCCAACCCGTAGCCATAAAACCAGCACATGACACAGTTGAGCTTTGCCCTCAGATGCACCTCGTATCAAAGCTCCAGACATGTCCTTGAGACATTTCTGTGCTCAGATTCACACAGGTGGAGCCCTGGATTGGGGGGCAGCTCCACAACCCCTTTCTCCAAAGTACAGGGTATTCTTTGCAAACTTTTTTTCTCAAGGACTCCCATTTTGCCAAACTTGCAGACTGCCCTCTCCTGCCCTGAGGACCATTCTCCGTGCAGACACCTCAACGCCATTGTTGAAAGGTGACTGTCGGCCGGTATCTAAACATGCCTGGAGCCGCAGTTTTAGAAGTACTACAGAAGACTGAGCAATTCCCATGGTGGTGACTGGCCTTCTCCTTGGGGAAAAGACTTTTGACCAGCAGATCAGCACACAACCCAAGTTTTAGAAGGTAATTTTTCATCATTGACTCTTCAGAGGGTCACCTTATTTCTGTACATTGGTGTTTCATACTGTTACCTCCCCCGACCCCGGATGGCCCACCATCAAGGAAAAGTGCCTGCAAAGCCCTTTGGACATCAGTTTGGGGCGTCTGCGGTTGCAAGGCCGGGAGGGAGGGAGGAAAATGACTGAGCGGCTGCTTTATGCAAATTACCTCAAAAGTGTCCAATTGCAGCTCTGCAACGCAGGAACTATATAATTTCCCCCATTTTACAGAAGAGGAGACTAAATTTAGAAGGGTTTAAATATCTTGCCTAAGATAAGTGATAAGTGATGGAAGATAGATTGCAATCCAGGTCTTTGGTCTTTCTCACATCAATAACCTGTACACTTTTTTGCTCTATCACATGTCCCCTGTACTAGGACAAAGCAGATGTGGCTCTCTCATCTCTCACCTCCATCCTCACCTTTCTCACTCATCCAACTTTTCTCATTATTTTTAGGAAATACCATTGTTTCAGCCATTTGGGCAACAAAGGTGCTGATTTCACTCGGGAGATTTTTTTCTTGCCATTTTTTAACTTAAATGACAAGGGATTCTGTGGGCTCCTGTGGATTGCAAAGACCCCAGTGACACGGACCATGTTCTTGCCACCCACAGAATCTTTCCATGTGTTGTTCCCTCTGCCTGAAATGCTTTTCTCTTGCCCCTTTCCCTCTTGAATCCTATTCCATCCTTTAGATCTCAGACCAATTGTAACTTTCTCAGGGAAGCTGTCCCGACACCCTGTTGAGGTTACCCTCCCACCCCCAAATCTCAATGAACTCTCATAACATGACACTTTCTTCTCTGGGACGTAGCTCAGTTTGCAAGTATTGATTAACTGGTGAGTTGTTGGATTAATGCCAGCCTCTCTCACTAGACTATAAGCATCCATAAGGGAGGGGCCACATCTGCTTGGATCATGACTGAGTTCTCAGCCCCAAGCACAGTTCTTGGAACATCGTAGAGGCTCAGTTAGTGTTCAGTGAATGAATGAATGATGAATGAATGCGTTAATGTACAGATGCTAAAATTCCTCATTCTGGCAACAACAGGATTTCTTAACTAGTGCTTTAAAGAGGAATAGCTTTCTCCTTGCAGCTTGTGAGCAATGCAGAATCTCAGGCCCCATTCTGAACCCTCTGAATCAGAATCTGCGTTTTAACATGGTCCCTAGACACATCCATGACTGATCAACACTGCAAAGGAGGAAGGAAGGTAGAAGGGAAGCGTGAAGTAGCCCATGTTAATTAGTCAGCTAATTGGCTAACCAATTAATTGGGTAAAATTATATGAACACCAACTATGTACCTAGTGCTGTACTGGGCCCTGAGGCTCTGGTATGAACACAGCGGATACAGTGACTGCCTTAGAGGGTTCCCCACACCTGCTCAGACGGGCAAGGTATCTAGAGCTACCAGGGTAGACGGAGAGGACTCTCATTGGCCCAGGGAGTAAGGAGCGCTTTCTGCAGGTGGTGACAAGGAATGGTAGGGGGGAGGGGCAGCTCCCTACACAATGGAACTTCCTGTCACATGTCACCAGGCTAGAAGCTGGCAATGGGTCAGGGGGTTGTTGCAGTAATCTGGCTAGAAATGTGAGCAGTTCTTTAGGCCCCTGTAGAATCTGCCCTCCAGCTCTTTCTTGCATGCTGATGCCTTCTTATAAAACCTGCCTAAAATATCCTGTGAATAAATAATGGCCACATCACATGGGCTTCTCTCAGTCTCCTTTGCTCTTTTGTTATTTACATTCTACCTCCAAATGTCAATCTTCCACCTTCTTCTTGTCTCTGTCTATGTTATCTTCCCCCTTCCACTACTTCCCTTCCTAGAGTCTCTCTGGCACACTCATTACATGGACTATTACGCAGCCATTTGAAATGATGTTTTCAAAGACTATACAATAACATGAAATATACTTAGTTTTTAACAGGAAGTGGGTTACGAAATCATACAAACACATGATTATAATCTTATAACTATAAAAATATAATATATAGTTAAAAATAAAACAACACAAAGCAAAACTCCATAATGTATCAATCAATATTTATGTTTGCATGGGGCATTAAAATACTTTAAAAAATTTTCTCTATTTTCCATTTTTTATGATGGAGGATTTCTTTTATAAATAGAAAAACAAATAAATATCACAAGTTTAAAAGCTGCTGCTGTTTATTTACTATGCCCATTTTTTGGACAGTTTAACTTTCCTGAACCTTGGTTTTCTCATCTATAAAATGGGGCCCAGAGTTGTTCTTCCCACACGGTGTTTTGAGATTGTGTTCAATGAGTGCTTGGCACAGAGCTTGGCACTAGAGTCAAGGCTAAACCTATAGCAGTTATTATCCCTGTCTGACCAGTGCAGGTTTGGATTAAAGAACAGGACAAGTTTGATGTGGTAGGTGGGATGGAGGTTGGAGGCAGGAGGTCACTGTTTATAAGTCCTGAACTTTAGAAGGAATTTGCTCCTAACTGGCTGAGTGACCTTGGTAAGTCCTGTCCAATCTCTGAGCTTTTGTTTCCCCAAATGTTGAAGAGGAACATAACCTCCATGATCAATAGAACTTCCAGTCACGTGTCTAAAGGTAATAATTCAACTCCCCTGGAACTCACCCTGTGAATACTTTCATGGTCCTAAAAATTCCACTGGACAAATACCATGACATTTTTCAAATTTCTTGTATCCTTCTGATATGTGTGGACCTGTGACTAAAGGTCCATCTCTGTTAAGGTCAGGAGGTCTCATACTTGCTTCTTAAGCGCTACAAGGCCCCTTTTTCCCTGCTGATCACAGAACAGTTCTTGGAAATTCTTAGACCACAACAATTGTTTTTTGTTTTTGTTTTTTAAATCATTTTGATATGTTATGAATGGGGTGTGGTGGTCCCTAGTTCGTGGCTGGCAAGAACCCCCCTTCTTGCTTTTTGCAATGCAGCTGTTAAAATTGACAAATCTTGTTCTAACACTGCCTTCTAGTCCTCTCAACACAGTAAAATGGAGGTGGGGGCTGGATCAGACGCGCTTTTTGGCTCTAACAGTCTCTACCTTCCCCCCTGCCCCCCACCCCTGCCAGGACAGCAGCAGTTTGGGTAGATGAAGGAGGATATTTTCCTGAGCACGTAGCTCCATCTCAGAAGCAGCCCCTCTCTCTGTCCTCCCCAAGTCGATCTGTCAGGCTCAGAGGAGCCAGGCCAGCTGGCTCTGCTCTACACGGAAGCTATAAATAATTTTAATGGCATAAAACCTGAAGAGTTGTTCTTTAGCTCCTGTAAGAGGCACCATTAACAGGGAATAATTTAAAGGGGAGAATACGAATGGGGCTGACTGATGGATCAAAAGAAAGGGAAAGATGGGAACCACCAACGTTCAGCCTCTCTTAAAAGACCCTGGGTCAACGTCCCACCTGTCTCTTGCAAGCCCCACTCATGCTCATGACGCTTTCTTGCCTTAGAACGTGCTTTAATGTGTTCTACATACTGTGTTAAGCTCTTGACCTCATTTCACCCTCAACTAGAATGTGGTATGTCCCCCACATGGGCGGGGCGTTATGTGGTTTTTTTCACTTGCACCCCCATTTTCTAGGACAGCACTAGTGCCCCTGAATGTGCTCCTTAAGTGCTCGGTGATATAATGGATGGTGACTATCCGAGGTCACTAGGATTACCGCCTCCATTTTACAGATGAATAAACTGGAGTTCTTGGAGGTCAAATTACTTGTCCAGGGTCATTCAGCTAGAAAGGATTTGGGTCTGTTTGGCCTCGAAGCCTGCCTTATTTCAGACCCATGCCCATGCAACCTTCTCTACTTCCCTGTTCAAACCTCCTCGGTATTTTATATTGGGCCATGTCCTTCTAGAAGTCTTCTTTCATCACTTGGAAAGGTGGGACTCCCCTAGGAATGGGACAACTCACAGCCCTCCTGGTCCTTTACCAAGTCCAAAGCCAACTTCCCCAGAAGGCCCCTTTTGATCTACCCTGAGCTGTGCCTCTCAACACGTCATACCTGGAATTGTTGCTGTTTACAAAGTATGTGCCCATAACAAATTATAAGCTTCTCAAAGAAGGCCTTGTGCCTGATTCATGCTGTGTAATGTCAGAATGCCTAACTCCTAGTGGGTTTTTAATCAGTATACTATGTTTAATAATGACTAATTTAACCCTTGGAATCATATATAGCTTCATGGAGCAATTTGGCAGTGCCTATGGAAATTTAAAGTAACTTTCCTTCTACCATGTAATTCTACTTGATAAAACCTAAAAATACTTAAACAAAGGCACAGAAATACATGAACAAGGATGCTTACAATAGCATTGTTTATAACAGTAAAAGAAATACAATAACTCTAAGGCCCATTTTGGAAGGTGGTTCAACAGATCACGATACAGCAGTACTATGGCATAGTACTTAGCTGTGAAAAAAGAATACTGTAGCTGTGTGTGCACTAACATGGAAACATCATTAAACCTTTGTATTAAGTAGGAGAGGAAGTTCCAGAAAACGTATACAGTGTGAGCCTATCTTTTTACACATATAAATGCATATCAACAGTTCTGGAAGTAAAAAATCAAATTGCTTAGCAGTGGGTACGTTTGGGGTGGACTGTAAGTTTGGTGAATGAAGGGTTTCTGCTTTTTCACTCTGACAATACTTATTTTAAAAAAAGGGTGACTTAATAGACTCATAAGACATAAAGATTGGAAGCGACCTTACAGGGGCAGACGCGGTGCCAGAAGCGGTTTATGCTGGCTGAGTATTCATCATCTTTGTACATACGCTTCACTTGCACCTCAGAAAACACTGTGAGAGATAGGGACCAGCAACACCACCTTACTGATGGGGAAAATAATGTTCAGACTCACACGCAGCCTGTCTCTATCTCCAGCTTGCCCTCTTCAGGAGCAAGAGCACAACACTAAGGTTCTAATCAAAGTTCTCTTTGTGGATGAAGACGTGCAGACCTGGGCGGGCTTGCCCAGCTGGACAGAGGTCAGAAGCCCGGGGCTCCCCTGTGTGATCTCTCTCTCTAATTGCTTCTCACATCTGGAGGTTATCACCTCCACCAGCCAATTTACTCTTTGGAGGGCAAGCCTGTGCTTTTTGTTTCTTTGCCTCCAGGTCAGGGCTGATCCTGTTTCTACAATGAGATATTTACTCCATGATGGGCCAAGTCAGCACTTACATGGCTCCTCATGACCTTCTATCTTCCCTAGGCAGAATCAGACCTCTGACTAGGGAAGAGTGGTGCCATCTGCATTTTTTTTGAAAAGAGGTGAGCGAGCAGGAGAGAGCTGTAGGAAACAGCTCCTGTTTTGTGATATGACCACAATGTTCGTTGATCAGGTTTGGCAGGGCTATCCATCAGCTTTTGCCCCTGAGAACAGTGATTGCTTCAGGGCCTCTAATGTGTGGCGGGTCTGCACTGGGCGTGGGGCCATCTCAAAAAGAGCTAGAAGGTGGGAATCAAAAAATAGAATCTTTACAACGCAGACTTGGGAGGAACCTTATAGCAGAGGAGATTTAATACAACTTCTGATCAATGTGAGGGATTTCTCTGGATCATCCCCACGGAGTGGTCACCAGGCTCTGCTCTAGTGACAGGGAGCTAACCATGTTGCAAAGGCGTGTGCTCTAATCTTGAACAGGTCTCACTAGGTGCAAACCCTTGCTGGTGGTGCCAAGACCTGCCTCCCCTAAAACCTCTTCCCTGAGATAACAGGGCTGGAAGCTTCACCCCTGACTAATGTATGACTTAGGACAAATTGCCCAAAGTTCTGAGGAGACCTGAACTCAGAAAATCCTTTGGATTTAGTTTCTCATTTCACAGAGGAAAAATGAGGTCCAAAGAGCAGATGATGTATTAAAATCCAAGTCTCTTGATCCTCGGTTCCATGCTAAAATAATGCACCCAATTTGCTGCCTCAATATAAACAAACAAACAAACAAACAAATAAATAAATAAAGAATCATTCTCTCAATCCCAGTTACCAAAATGTCATATCATTTATTTTAGGTACTCTGCCCCAAGCTCCAGCCCATGTACCATCACCACCACCCACCACCACCACACCACCTTCATCATCATTATGGTATAGGGATAATGACCCCAAAATATAATATATGTATGTGTGTGTGTTTATATATATATTTATATAAAATATAAATATTATTTATATAAAATATAAATACATAAATATAAATACATATATATATATATAAAGACAAACACACACACACACACACACACACACAATATGTCTGTGTATTTATATTTCTATTTATATCTCCAGGGATTTCTCCAGGAAAATGGCTGGAGAAATTTTTTTTTTTTTTTTTTTTTTTTTACAACACAATTACAGTCTGGGACATGCAGTCAAATGGCGAACCCCATGCAAGTCCAGAGAAACAAAGTGGTGGAATGTTCTTTTATGAACTTGGGAGGAGTTGCTGTAAACACAGAGTCCATTGGAGGAAATTGAAAGTTCAAAGTATAGTGACTTTTCATTGGCTGAGTTATGACGGTCTCTCATTGGCTCAGTTGTTATTAGGTAAAGAGGAATCTTTTCTTTCTCTTGCAGAGGCAGTTAAGTGGTGTCACTTCTTGTCAGATGTGCAAGGTATGTCTTCCTGTTGGGGTCAGTAATGTGAATTGAGTGACACATGTGTGAGAGTTCTCTCTTCTAGCCTCCCAACTCCATGTTAAATAAAGTTTCTGTTTATTAATTTTCACAGTGATTATATACTGAGTGTCTCCTACATGCTAGGCATTCTCTTAAGTGTTTTACATTAATAGCTCTTCTTAAGAACCTTGTGGGAAGAGTGAGGGATCTCCCAGTGAGAGGACAAATGCCTACCTATCGTGGTTATCTTACAAGTGGCTTTTTAATAAAGCAGAAGATGTGCTTCTTCCTGCCATACTTTATCGTTTGGGGTTTGTAGTCTCAGAGGGATAGAAAAGTCGGGTGCTTTTCCTTTGCCTTAAAGGAAATGCAGATGTATGTGTGTGCATACAAACACACACATGCTCGTGCAGCCTCCCTGATACACAGATACATTAAAAGGAGCTTGGGGCTGGCCCCAGGAACTGCCTTCTCATTTGGAATTATCTACAGTCTCTAAGGACTTCTTTGAGTTTCCCAAACAGACCCAAGCCTGGCCCAACTGTTCTTTTTTTCCCCCTTTTTTTTTGGTACATATTGAAGGCCATGATTAATGACTAAGAAAGACCAAGCTTCTCAGTGCCCCACTTGGATCATATGTACCTTTCCTTCCCTGTACCACTTGCTTTTCTCCTTCCACACAAAAGGACGGACATACACACACACACACACACACACACACACACACACACACACACTCAGGAATGAGCATGCATATTGGAAAGTGTCCAATGTCCCCTCATTGTCCTTAGGGTCAAGTTGAAATACCCTACCCTGGAAATAAGGTCCTTTATGATTAAGTCCCAAAACTTACTTCCTCCATTCTTCGTCATCTTCCATCCAAAGTGGTCCACTGCCCTTTGCTCCCTGGCTGGAATGCCAGTCCCTGTACAATCGCCAAGGCCTAGTTCAAATACCACACTGCCCATGACACCAGCAATGAGGTTCCTAGGACTCCTGCTGTAAATGCTCTCTCATCAGAGCTCTTAGGACCATTTCTTACAGTGGCTCAAAACACACATTGATCTCAATAATTTATGCAGATGCCGGAACTGTTCCCCCCTCCCCCACGCTCTAAATCAGAGATTTCTTCTGGTCCTTCCTATAACCTTGGCAGCTTCGTCTGCTCTTGCAGGAACCTCTACTTCCCCCTTCTTCTTTTTGTTCCCTGACTTCGTGTCATCAGGACCCATCTCAACACCTTCGCCTTCACAAAACAAGTGTGGCTGCTTTGGCATTGCTATTGTTTTCCATTGGTATTACAAGAAATGTTTGACCAACTCTCTTAATCATACGAACCCCTCTGTGGCAGACTCAAACACCCAAGCTCCTCAGTAGAGAATACTCCGAGGTATTCAGTTAGCTATATGCAGTTCGCTATAAAAGAGGGAGACAGCCATGAGGCCATTATTCGGAAGTAAAAGCAAAAACCAAGATGCATAAGAGAGCAGGAAGAAAAGAGAGCAGGCAATCTGAGAACAGTGAACTGCGATTTATAAGTTTTGGGGAAACGAATTAGTTGGAATATAGCAAAGTGGACAGCCTGAACTGCTTATCCTGGAGCAGGCTGAATGCAAGTACCAAAGATATTCATTCCCATTGTTTGTGGATAGTTCAGAAAATCCTGAGTGTTTAGTCGAGAAGTGTAGAAGCCAGGGTGTCTCTGTCTCCTTCCATCAGCACCTCTACTCTTGTTGGGCCAGCTCACTAGAACCTCTCCCTAAGGTCCATGGCTTCTTATATCCCACAAGGTTGATTTCTATGGTTAAAGGACATAATCCATGTGGAGCGCTTAGTATATGAACCTGTCACGTGGTTGGTCATACAGTGATAAACGTAGAGCTGTGTTTAGCCCTACAATCATTGAGCTTCTTAGTATTTTTGTATTTATTGTTACTAAAGGGAGCTGGTGGTTTTGTTTTTCTGGCTTTTGCTGGTATTCGGGTTCCTTCTTTAGCCGCTCTGGTAACTCACTTGTGTAACAACACACTCATGAGTATTCATAGAACATATCGCTTTGGATACATTGGCACCATCTATTTGAATTGTCTTGGCCACAGTGAATATATAGCTATGACAGAAATCTGCCCCAGACAATCCCTTTGATACCTGCTGGCTCCCAAAGAATGACGTATGGGCTCCACTGGGCTTTAACCCCTTGTCTAATCAAGTGCTACCTCCCTCTCTGAGCACAATCATCTCAGGTGGGGGTCTCTGCCTCCCTTGTAGTTCCTATTTCACGATCATGACTGTGGCAGACGCTTAGTGTATGTTGCTGGAATAAATGAGTAAGTGATTGAAAATACTCTTACACTGCTTTGTTGTTACATACAAGTGGCTCTCGGTGCAAACAGCATGCAGTGGAGCATTTCCTTCCCTGGAGACCATGCCCACTTAGCTTTGGCCACAGTTCTCTCCACACACCGTTTCACACTTGTACAACCCATTGTATCTCCCCCTTGCTTTCAACTTGCTATAGTTCAGCATTTCTTATGACGCTCCACAGCTGGCTCAGCTTCCCTTCCCATCACTGTCCCCCGTCTGCTAACTGCCTCTCTCTTCCAGATAATGCTAAACAGCTACCATTTACTGAGTACAAACTATGTGGCAGATATTTTATGCGCAAAACAGCGCTGGGTCCTCACAATAGTTCAATAAGTAGGTCTGTTACTATCTACACTAAAGATGAGAAAAATGAGGTTCAGAGAAGGAACGTTACAAGCCTAAGAGAAGTAGCTGAAATGCAAGGTCAGCTGTGACTGACACCACGTCCATCAGTTTAATCATTACACTATATTATGTTTTCATATAGAAACAAGAAACAAGAAAAATTCCAAATAAACAACCTAACATTGTATTTTAAAGGACAAGGAAAAAAAAAAAAAAGACCAAATGAAACACCAGGTCAGCACAAGGAAGGAGATAATAAAAAATTAGAGCAGATTAAATGAACTCGAGAACAAAAAGACAACAGAAAAAAATTAATGCAACAAAGAGCTCATTCTTTGACAAGATTAATACAATTGACAAACCCCTGGCTAGACTCACTAAGGAAAAAAGACACAAGTAAACAAAATCAGAAATGAAAGAGGAGAAGTTATGACAAATACCAGAGAAATACAAAGGATTGTACGAGAACACTACGAAGGACTATATGCCACCAAATTCAATAACCTAGAAGAAATGGACAAGTTCTTAGAAACATATAGCCTTCTCAGACTGAATCATAAAGAACTGGAAAATCTAGACTGATCAACAGTAAGGAAATTGAAACAATCATCCAAAACTTCCCAAAAGCCAAAGTCCAGGACCAGATGGTTTCACTAGTGAATTTTACCAAACATTCAAAGGGAATTTAATACCTGTCCTCAAACTCTTCCAGAAAACTGAAGAAGAGGCAATACTTTCTAACTCATTTTATGAGGCCAACATTACCCTGATAAGAAAACCTGGCAAAGATCATACAAATAGCGCTCGCTTCAGCAGCACATATAGTAAAATTAGAAGGATATAGAGAAGATTAGCATGGCTCCAGCATAAGGATGACAGACACACAAATTCGTGAAGTGTTCCATATATTTTTTAATCACTTTGTGAGGGCTGAAATGTCTAACATTTAATATTACATTGTTTTGTACACATGAAACTAATTTAAAAAAAGAGAGAGAGAAAGAGAGATGGAAAGAGATGAAATAGATAAAATAGTTGAAATAATAAAAAAAAGATAACACAAATAAAGAAAACTACAGATCAATATCTCTGATGAATACAGATGCAAAAATCCTAAATAAAATACTAGCAGATCAAATACAATAATACATTATAAAGATTACACATCACGATTAAGTGGGGTTCATTCAAGAGGCGCAAAGATGTTTCAACATATGCAAATTGATCAATGTGATACACCACATAAAACACAGGACACATATCATATGATCATATCAATAGATGCAGAAAAAGCATTTAACAAGATACAGGTCCATTTATGATTAAAACACTTAATAAAATGGGCATAGAAGGAAAGTACATCACCATAAGAAAGGTCACATATGACAAACCCTCAGCTAATACCATACTTAATGGTGAAAAACTGAAAGCTTTTCTTCTCAAATCAGGAACAAGACACAGATGCCCCCTATCACCACTGTTACTCAACATAATATTGGAAGTCCTGGCTAGAGCAATCAGGCAAGAGAAAGAAATAAAAGGAATCCAAACTCGGAATGAAGAAGTCAAATTATTACTTTGTGCGCAGATGAAATGATTCTTTATATAGAATACCCTAATGTCTTCACCAGAAAACTGTTAGAAACAATAAACAAATACAATAAAATTGCAGGATACAAAATCAATGTACAAATATCCACTGTGTTCCTATATACTAACAATGAAATATAAGAAAAAAAAAAGAAAAGAAAAAAAAAGCAATTCCTTTTGCAATTGCAACACAAAGAGTAAAATACCTAGGGATAAATTTAACAAAGCATGTGAGGAACCTATACACTGAAAACTATAAGACTTTATTAAAAGAAATTGAAGACACAAAGAAATGGAAATATATTCTGTGTTAATGGATTGGAAGACTCAACATAGTTAAAATGGCCCTATTACCCAAAGCAATATACAGATTTAATGATATCCCCCCCCAAAATCCCAATGGCATTTTTAAAAAAGAAATAGAAAAAAAACAACAACAAACAAACAAAAACCCAAAAGACCAAAACATCAGATTTGTATGGAATCACAGAAGACCCCAAAGAGTCAAAGCAATCCCGAGGAAAAAGAACAAAGCTGGACTGCCTGACTTCACTTTATTCTACAAGCAACAATAATCAAAAACAGCATGGTATTGGCAGAAGAAGACGACACACAGACCAATGGAATAGACTTGAGAACCCAGAAATAAATCCACATAATATGGCATAAAAATTTCAACAAAGGAGCTAAGAGCATACAATGGAGAAAAGAAAAGCTCTTCAATAAATAGTGCTGAAAAAATTGGAAAGGCACGTGCAAAGAATAAAACTAGACTGCTATCTATCACCATATACCAAAATTAACTCAAAATGGATCAAAGACCTAAACATAAAACCGAACCAATAAATTGCACAGAAGGAAAGCATAGATACTAAACTTATGGACCTTGGGTTTAGAGAGGATTTTATGAATTTGATCTCAAAGGCAAGGGAAGTGAAAGCAAAAGTAAATGAATGGGACTATATCAAACTAAAATGCTTCTGCACAGCAAAAGAAACCATCAATAAAAAAAGAGGCAAACCAAACAAATGGAGAAGATATTTGCAAACAACACCTCTGATAAGGGGCTAATATCTAAAATATATAAAGAACTCATACAACTCAACCAAAAAAACAAACAATCCAATTTAAAAATGGGCAGAACACCTGAACAGACACTTTTCCCAAGAAGGCAAACAGCCAACGGATATATGAAAAAAATGCTCAACTTTACTAGCTATTAGGAAAATGCAATCAAAACCACAATGAGATACCACCTCACACCTGTTAGAATGGCTATTACCAACAAGACAAATAGTAACAAGTGCTGGAGAGGTTGTGGAGAAAAAGAAACCCTCATACACTGCTGGTAGGGATGTAAATTGGGACAGCCATTATGGAAAACAGTATAGAGGTTTCTCAAAAATTAAGAAGAGAATTACCAGATGACCCAGTATTCCCTCTTCTTGGTTATCTACTCCCCAATAAATCTGAAAACATTTACCTGGAAAGGTACCACTATGTACCACTATGCTCATTGCAGCATTATTCACGGTGGCCAAGACATGAAAACAACCAAAGTGTCCTTCGACAGATGACTGGATAAAGAAGGTATGGTACATATATACAATGGAATATAACTCAGTCATAAGAAAAGATGAAATACTGCTATTTGCAACAACATGGATGGATGTTGATATTATCACGCTAAGCGAAGTAAGTCAGACAGAAAGAGTCAAGATCCATATAATCTCACTCATATGTGGGATATAAAACTGAAAGCAACAAACAAACAACACAAAAAAACAAAAATTCATAGACCCAGACAACAGTGTGGGGGTTCCAGAAGGTAAGGGACAAAGTGGGGTGGTAGAAGAGAGTAAAGGGGATCAAATACATGCAATGGAAGGAGAAATGACTCTGTGTGCTGGACACAAAATGCAATATATAGAGGATGTATTATAGAAGTGTACACTCGAAACCTAGACAATTTTGCTAACCAATGTCACCCCAATAATTTTAATTTTAAATTTTATAAAATAATAATTAAAAACCCAACACTGATTAAATGCTTCAGGTATTTGAGGAAAAGGGCACGTGTGGATTTGAAGGCTAATGAGCAGTGACCACCTCTGAGCTCATATTTCCTCACACATCGTCACAGGAACAGCTCTGCCTCCTCTAACCTTTATACATGCGTCCAGCTTCTGTTGCAGATACTCAGGCCCCCCACATGCAAGGCAGAAAGCTGGGCACTGCTCGGGTTGCAAAGGGTAGATGATATAACTCCTACCTTCCGTGAATTTACAAAGCAACGGAGAGATGAGGAAAACAAAGAAAGAAAAGAAAACAATATGAAAAGAGTTGACTGTTAGGATACTCTTAGAGAGGCAAAGACTGGTGGAGATGCAAAGAAAGGTGTCAGGAAGGGTAAAGAAACATTTATTGTAAGCCTGCCATTTTAATAAGTGCAGTGACGAAAGTCAGGGCCATTTTAAAGCACCTTGTATGAACTACGGGCTGTTCATAGTCCGCCATCACCCTCACAGGAAGTCAGCAAAGTAGGAATTCTTATCTTGGAATGCTTTGTAGGGATTTCTCCCAAACCCAGGCAAATACAGTTCACAGCACCTTTGGGAGACGAAATGTCACTTTGTTCCCCATTGTCTAATATGAACAGCTCTTTGCTAACTAATTGAATTACCCTGGCCCACAGACTGATAGACAGATGCTAAAAATGGTTATTGCATTATTAATTCGCTCCAGCAATTTCACATTAAACCTATACTGTTAATAATTTTCCCCCTTCTATTTCTTCCCTCCTAATTAGACTATTTTAAACTTTGAAAGACTAGCCTTCCCATGCTAAATGGAGGCATTGGGCAAATTACATTTTTGATGGAATACTTCTCTGATAGGCCAGCAAACGACACTGTTGAGTTGTTAATTATTGTCAGAGTTCCACATGATGCCTCCTAATGAGGCAGTCAATCTTAACTGTCAGTCCCCGAATATTAACGGAGCCAATGGGATGTACTGGGAAGAATGCTTGCTGGAGGTCCAAGCTGTGCAGTTGGCTGGCTGCACATGGAAGGTCGGTGACTTCCTGTTGTTAGAGCTAATGGGGACTTGTGGTGAGAGTAAGGGGTGGGCAGTGAAATAAAGGTGACAATAGCTCCATGGCATCACTGGGCACCGCTGGGATGGCCCTCTTGGTTCGTGCACAGAATTTATCACTGCTGGCCTGGCTTTGGAGATCTCAATAGCAAGACTGTATGCTTGGAGTTCTTGGGGAGCTGCCAAGTATGAGGAAGTGGCTGTTGAAGAGTCAGGAGAAGGTACCCAAGTTAAGTCTGCTGATTTGGGCCCACAGTGACCCGGCCTCAGGTTCCAATGCCGGCTGGTGTCTTGGGATTTAGTCCTGACTTCAGCATGGGTCACGCTCTGGGGCCAGAGAGATGTCAGGTTTCGTTCAGCAAGGCTGGGGTGACAAATGGGTGTCACCCACACGGGTGTCACATCCAAAATTGGGTGTCAGAGAACCCTATATTTAGTCTGGGATAAAGTGAAAGATCAGTAGAAGGGCAGAGAAGGGAGAGAATATGAATTTGATTCAATAAATATTTACCGAGCACTTGGTATGCATGATGAAGACTTAAGTTCCCTGTGCAAACTCCCAGGACAGACATTTTCGGAGGCTCATCCTTGACCTTTACTTCTATCTCACAACAGCTCAGTCCTCCCTCCCTCTGTTAGATTGCTTCCTGTGGCTCTGATTTTCTTTCACCAGTGCTTCGGGAATTCATTTTCTTTTCCATCCCCATTTTCTCTTTCCCTGGTCCATTGCTCACTGGGTTACCTCCACAATCTAATTATTACTGGGTGTGTCCTCTCCCACCATCTCCTGCTGCGACCTCTTTGACCTCATGTCCTATTACTCATTCTTTGAGAATGAGTCCATTTATCTGCTGGCCAAATTTGGACCAAATAAATCTCTTTCTGGATAGCTTCAAGAGGAACAAAAAGATATAGCTTATCTCCCCCTCCTCTCTTCTTTTGAAAGAGTCTAGAGATATGGGACATCCAGTGACACAGAAGAAAGAGGAGTCATTTACTCTGCTTCGCAAAGACACCAGCCAGGCTCCCTTCCTCTCCTGTGAGCTTTTGTTTTACCATCTCTGAAACAGCATCAACCTGCTGACATATCTGGCAAGGTATCTGGACAACACATGTGGTTTCCGTCTTCCTGGGCCTCTCTTCTCCAAGCCTTGTCACCCCAACTGATATTTAATCTTTACTCTTGGGTATATCTGCCTATCCCTCCGATGACGTTATGATGATGCAGATATGGGCCCCAGATGGGGACACGGAGGTAAGCGACGGAAGCCTACAAATCCTAGCAACACGTAGGGAGTCGATTCCTAAAATGAAGACTGGCCTCCCATCTCACTGGAAAAGGCATGAAGGCAGATTCTTACCCATGAAGGGGCAGCAGGCAACAAGTCTTTGAATTTGTATAGGTTTGAAGAATGATTTCTAGGTTTTAGTTTGCAACTTTTTGGGGAATATAATTAACAACAACAACAACAACAACAGCAAAATGGAATTTAACTTTTGAAGATATAATTTCACCACTTTGCTAAATTACAATTGATGACACAAATACTTATTGACAGCTTGCAATTACTACACACCATTTTAGATATCAAGGATACCATGAGTGACAGACAGGCAAGATTTCTGACCACCAGGAACTTATATTCTAGCTTGGGAGGCAAAGAGCCAACAAGTAAATCAATACCTACCTACCTACCCACCTACCTACCTACCTACCTACAATGATTTCAGATGACGACGAGGGATATGAAGGCCATATCTCTTTATGTCATAAGGAAACAAGAGAGTAATGATGAGACAGGCGTATGTGGGTTTGGGCAATGTTAGGGAAATAGCAAGAAGTAGATTTGAGTCAAGATCTCCATGCAGAGAACCAGCTAGATGGACATGGGTCAGGGAGTGCATTCCAGGCAAAGGTAAAAGCACCACCAAAGGGCTTAAGAAGAAACAGCTTGGCAAGTTGCAGGACCAGAAGTAACATCATTGGCTGGATTGTGATGATGCGTGGTTGGGTGTAGTGCGTGTGAGTTTAGAGGGGCAGAACCTTAGAGGCCATGAAAATAAGCTTGGATTTGATGCCAAGGTCAATCCAAGATGCTGTTATAGACTTTTAGCTGGATTCAGGTGCTTTCTAAAGATTCTCATTGAACACGTTTTCTAGGTGAAACTCAGTACCAGGTGGTGGGTGTACAACAATGAAGTAGATGCGTTCACCACCTTCTTGGAGTGCTGTCTAACGGTGGAGACCGACACACAGCCAGGTATGTGATAGGACATAAGGACAGTGACTGACTGAGGGTGGACCCCAATGGATCCTCTTTCCTTCTTCTATAGTAATAGACATTTTAGTTTGGTTTCTACCTCCCCAGAATAAAGATCACAGTTCCCAACCTTCCTGGAAGCTGGTTGTAGCCATGAGATTACTTTGTGGCTAACAGAATATAGGTAGAGGTAAATTATAGCAGCTCCTGTGTTCCTCCTTGGGAGACAGTTGGTTTACATTCTGCCTCCATCCTACTGCTTCAGGCAGGGATGCAATGGCTGCAGTGCCATCTTGGAGCACACTGAAGAGAGCCAGACATTATGGATGAAGGAACTGGCAAGATCCTTGTGGGGACAGAGCCCCAAAAAGCAGTTTCCAGGCTCTCGGCCTCACATAGAAAGGTGCTGGCTCAGGTAGTAAATGGCCAGCGACTGTGATCAAATGGCCAGCAGCTGTGGCTAGTTGGCCGTCAGCTGTAACCAGTGAGCCATTAGCCATGAATATAACTGCCGTGGCTAGGCTAGGAGAAGAGGCTAGCAAAGAGAAGGAGGAAGAAGGGGGAGCTAGCAAGAAGATGGTGGCTGAGCCTGCAAGCGGCACAGTGAGGGTTGAGAATTGTGTTGTTCCTGGTTCCTGTGTCTCCAACCCAGCCGCCAGCAAGAGTATAGTGGTGTGACTCCCCTGCCTATGGCTCCGTGGGTGTTCCTTTTTGGCCTCACCATGTCCTGCGTTCTTGTGTGGGGGGCGGGACCGGAGACCCCGCCAGACGCCCCACAGGACAGTTGGCGAAGTCGGCAGGATCCCCTGCACTACAATCCTGCATCTCTAAGTACTCCTGGAGTGAAGAGAAACCATTCCGGCCTGGGATTCTTACCTCTGAACTTTCACCCAAGAGAAATCCACCTCCATCTCATGTAGAAGCGAGTTTGATTTGGGGTTTCTGTCGTTGAATACAGAATCCTAAGAGTTACATGTTCCAAAAAAAGGAGGCAGAGATTTTTGTTTCATAGGCATTCAGAGAGACAGGAATGAATCCCAGCTCCTTTAAAATGAAGTGAATGAACTAATCAGAAACTGTTTGGGAGACAATGAGGAAAAACTGAGGGTTGCTAGATGGGCGGGGGGGGGGGGGGGGGGGGGGGGGGGGGGGGGGTGGGGGGGAGGGTGAGGGGATTGGAGGGCAGTCGGTGACCACAGGATGGCCACGGGGTTTGAAAATTAATCTGGGGAACGTAATTTGGTGGTTACCAGAGCGTAAGGTGGTTGGGGGGTGAGGGATGAGGGTGAGGGGGATCAAATGTATGGTGATGGAAGGGGAGCTGACTCTGGGTGGTGAACACACAGTGTGATTTATGGATAATGTGATACAGAATTGCACAACTGAAATCTATGTAATTCTACTAACATTTGTCACCCCAATAAATTAAAAATAAATAAAAAAAAATAAAAAAAATAAAATGAATTTCTTACATTTACTCTGCGCTTCTTTCTAATTTCTTCTCATTACCTGTCCTCCATTCCTCCCAGCTCAGTGCTGCAGGAATGGCTAAAACTGGCTCTCTCTGAGACCTCAGGATGGTTTTGTTTTTGCTTCCTTGCCTCCCCTCTGGCCCGCTTCAAGTCGACAGGGAAGCAGCCAGGATGAAGGTGAGCACACGGCAGACCCTTCCCGCAGAGAAGTCGGGCGATTCTGTCTAATGTTTTTGAGACAGGCAGGCCAAGACATGTTTGGATTAGAAACAGGAGCACTTAAGCAATTAAACCAGGGCATTCCTTTTACAAGGTGGGAGGAAAACCGGATGAAAACAGAACCTAACAAACAGGAGATGGCAACCTTTTGGAAGCTATTACTTATTGGCAAAGATCGTTCCTGAATTTTAAAGGGGAGCAGGGGGGAAGGCCAAGAAAAACTCAGCATTGACTAAAATATCACCATTTAAACACAACAGATAGAACATCCCAATTATACTGGAATCCACGTGACTATGTAAGAGATGTTACACAGGCAAGAAATAATACTGAGAGGATGATGTGGATAGTCTGCATGACTGTTCTACACTGCTTCATCTCCTACCTAGCTAAATAATGTCTTCAGGCAGAGGGAACAGTCAAAAAATTGAACGATGGGTACACAGGGCCCACCACCAATCAACAGACCTGAATATGGTGGGGTCCTCTGTTGTGTCAATTGATAGGCCTTTATTTTCTGGATCAAGGAGGCATTTGGGGGTCCCAGCAGAGGGCTGGGGTGGTCAGGGGCACTGAGGGGCTCCGGAAGCAGCTATTTAAGAACTGGTCTAGATGCACTTTGATATTTTCACAGCCATATCCCAGTGTGCTGTGGCATAGCTGCTGAGTGCCCTGCTTCCACACATGAGAAACTATTGCTCCAAACAGGTACCTTGATGCCTCGGATCAAGAAAGCGCTGTTCCTTTTCTCAGGTGCCTCGGAGGTGCCCATGTTCTGCAAGTTTTCTTCCCAGTCCCCTAAAGGGCCCTGGAGTACCCATCAAGAGCAATGCCAGCTGTAGCTAATGCACACAAAACACTTAGCAATTAACAGAGCTGAGAGTGCCATTAAGACAATCTTACGAGGAAGGCAATACCCCAATAAGCCTCAGAGCGTAATGAAGTTTAGTCAGCCTGGTAAACACTTAAGTGATGGCCTTGTAAAAAAGTGGCTGTGAATTCATTTAGCTCTGCAGGCTGAGGCATGGTGCAGACAAATGATGGTCGTTCCATTTTTTTCTGTTGACATTTATATGAACCCCTGGATACGGTGGCTGTTGGAAAAATAGGTTTAGTTTTCTAGACTCAAGCTGTTATGCATGCACAATGCAGTTCTTTTCCTGTCTTACTTGTGCAGACTTGGGGAAGTCACTTACATTCTCAGAGCTTTTATTTTTCTCACCTGTAACGAGGTTTGGAAAATAATACTCACCCTGCTAGGTTGTTGGTGAGAGTCATTACGAAAGGTGCCAATCAATGGTAATTCCCTTGGCAATCTTCATGTGTGTGCTGGTGGAATACACACTTCTAGGTCTCACACTTTAAATACAACAAGATACTGAACTTAACTCCAAGGAGGTCATTTCACCATTCAATCCATTGGAGGATGAAGGATGAGAGAGCCCAGTGCTCAAGAACATGGATTTTAGAGCTTGATACACCTGAATTTGAGTCTTGTCCCTGCTATTTTACAGTAGCTGTGTGATCTTGGGCAAGTCACTTAAACTCTCTGAGCCTCAGTTTCTTCATCTTTACCATGGGAACGATATTGCCTAGCTCATAGAATTGTTGCGAGAATTAAGGTAATGTATGGGCCTAGCCAACCGAAGACACTACATGTGAGCATTTTAAAATATTCCAGAAGCATGTTCCTCCTGGGGTCGCAACTGGACTTTGGGAAAGCATACGGCTTCCAGTCACACAGCATAAAGCCGTCTAGCAGAAGAGGATTCAAATTCCATTTCCACCCTTTACTGGCTGTGTAACAGGGGCAAGCCGTGTTATTTCTATGTTTCACTTTCCTCCTCTGTGTGATAAGAAAGCAATTATTCCTCTGTTTGGGGTTATGCATGTTCTACTTTCTTGTTTTGAACATTAATTACCTGATGTATTTATTTAAGGCTTATTTATGCTTACCACGTTCCAGGGACTGTCTTCACACTTTACAACTGTAACTCATTAAATTCAATCTTCATGTCAACCCTTTGAGGCAAATATTACTATCATCTCTACTTTATAGATGAGAAATTGAGTGCGGGGTGTTGAGCAAGTTGCACAGATCACATGGTTAGTGAGTGGCAGACCTGGGATTTGATCTCAATATAGTCTGGCTTCGCGGTTGGTGCTCTGAATCACCAAGCTGTGGGCCACTAGGATCACCACCCCTACAAGCACCCCTACAACCACCCTTACAAGCACCCGACAACCACCACTACAACCACCCCTGCAACCACCCCTACCACCGCTACCGTGACCACACTCAGGCACCTAGCATTTACAGGCATAGCCTCTTTTCCTTCTCACAGCAAGCCTGCGGGATGGGGTAAATGACGTGCCCAAGGTCACGTAGTGAGCCAGTGCCAGTGTATGCCCTTGATTTCGGTCTCTCTGGCCCCTATGCCCATGCTCGTAGGCACCGTGTTAGACTGTGGAACCTGGGGATGCCCATAGCACATCAGCAGGCACATAACGGACATTCTCCGAAAAGGCGTTTCTCTCATCCAGGATTTTTCAATCTGTAAAGGTTGGATTTTCTGACCTCCCTGGAGCACGTTGGTATCCACCTTTCCCCCCTATCTAATTTGAAGGGGGAATCTGGTGGCTTTAGAAAAAAAACGAGTCCATACACATGTCCACTCTGCTCTCCTTTAGCACAGCTCTGCCCGTGGCCTGGGACCTTGTTTACGTTTTTGGAAAAGAAGAATGATCAGTGAAGGTGGGTGGTTGAACCCTGCCTACCTCCTTAAGGGCTGGAGAAATCACTGGGCATGAGAATACATTTGTAAGACTGTAGACCTTGAATATAAGAGAAGGTGAGATGAGCCATCATTGTTTGGATTGCATGTGTCAGATTTCTAATTTGGTTTAATTTGATAAACATTCGCCTAGTATCCCTCGGAAGAAGGTTGGGCTCAGCCAATTCTCAGACAGTGACCTTGCCTTCCCTCTCTATCCATCTTCCACACTGAGCCAGAGTAATCGTTCTAGAATGAACATACAATAATTCTTTTTCCTCCTTAAAATCCTTTTATGGTATCCAGCGGCCCTCAGGAAAGAAAGACAGGACCCCTGAATATACCATGTCTCCCTGAAAATAAGACCCAGCCGGAGAATCAGTTCTAATGCGTCTTTTGGAGCAAAAATTAATATAAGACCCTGTCTTAATTTACTATAATATAAGACGGGGTCTTATATAACATAACATAACATAACATAACATAACATAACATAACATAACATAACATAACATAACACCGGGTCTTATATTAATTTTTGCTCCAAAAGATGCATTAGAGTTGATGGTCTGGCTAGGTCTTATTTTTGGGGAAACACGGTAATCTACCAGATTCTTCATGGTTGGCACCTGGGCCAACCAGTTTGTCCTCACTTCCTTTTCCCCATCCTCCCTCACTCCCTGCTATCAGCCTTTACTCCAGTCATCCAGAATAAGTTGCATTTCCCTGAACATGATAGGTATTTTTTCCCCCTTTGCCTCTTGTGTATCCAACTTTTCTTTCAGATCTCAGCTGGGGTTCTAATTTTCTCTGAGAAGCCAGCCTGGACAGTTCAAATCTATCCATCCCTAGTTCCTTATCTACTGGCACTATCTATTATCTCTACCAGAAGGCCAGGACTGGGTGTAGTTTTCCACCACATAGCTCAGAGTCTGGCACACGGTGGGTGGGTCCTTCAGAAATATTTATTGGTTGAATGAATAAATAAACAAGCATTTACAAGGATTAAACTATGTTACTTTTTGTAGGGTGGGTTGCAAGAAATATAGATAAGGTGTAGGACACGATAAAGGTGCAAATGGAATTGACATTTCAAAAAAAAATAAATAATAATTGTTTTTCTCTAATTCCTAGTTAATCCTGGTACTATATTCATTTTATAAATATTTGTTGGATTGTTTAGCAATGTGCTAGACTCAGCTGCAACAATATATGTATTGTTAAGGTCCGGAATTGTCCCCCTCAGACAGACAGAGAACCCGCACAATAATGCAAGTCACACAGCGAGGTTTATTACCAGCCGGCTGGGGTCCCAGTCTCTGCCCGAAGCAGCGGGTTTTTAACAGGGACCCCAAACACTTAAAGCCAAGGGGTTATATAGCATTTTCAAGGCCTTCCATAGCTTCTGAGAGTACAAGATAAACTTACAGGACTTACATAGTTTCAAAGAGTATAAGATTTACTACAGGACAAGGAGACCAGGAGTATAAGATAAGCTACAGGACTTCTAGTCTCCATGCTGCAACTGCCCACATCCTGGAATTTTATAATTATGTTGTTTCAGGCTAGGGGCTGTTAACCCTGACCTGAAGATAGCAGTTCACATGCTAACAGTCTCTTACAGTATATAGAAAGCTCACTAACGGGGGAGGCAGATACACCAAAAAGAAACTCATAAAACATGTATGAGCAGTTTGAGCACATAGCTTGTACCAAGCTCTTTTCACACATGATTTGCAATTTTCTCCGCAGACTAAGCAATAGGCATTGATTCCATTTTTACAGATGAGGAAACTGAAGTTCAGGGAGATTTAAGTAGGTAACTTTCCTTTGTTCAGCTATGCAATGGAGTGATAAAAACACGTACGTACAAGCATTCCTGAACACCTGTAGTCTTTTTTACCATGCTACCTAATTCACACTCCACGGTGCTGTTCATACACGTGAATAGCGCTTTGTACATTTGCTGTCATTTTTATGCATATTACCTCTTTTCAGTCTCACAAAGCACTGTTTATGGTGCAGACAAGGATACTATTACAATCCTTAATTTACAGATGGGGAAACTGAGACCCCTGGAGGCTAGGTGACAATTCCCAGGTCATATATTAATGCAAATAGGAACAGAACCCAGGTTTCTTGATGATGGGCCTTTTCCTTGTCACTTTACACATGCATCCTCCAAAATCAGGCCCCTCCAAAGCAAGCACACCATTCCTTTGGTGCACAAGAAATACTGACACTCCTTTCTCGTGGCAGATCCACGGCACTGCCTAAAGCTGGATGGTGGCAGTTTTACAGGCGCCACGGGTACTCCGCAATCCACCCTGTCCCCAAGCAGTGCTTACGTTAAGTTTGCTTTCGAGCCTTTATCCATTGTTCCCCTTTCAACCGGCTTATGAAAGGTCCCTGGAGACCGTGGTCAGTTCTTGGCCCCATTTGAAGACAGCACATTGGCCCAAACCACAGCTCATTATCTGTGCCTCAATATATTATCACAATATTGTTTTCTTCAGACTGATAGCAATTCATTACTTTTAAGTACACAGGGGGATAATTCAAGAAGAGATTGGATCATCTCAGATATAGTTCTTGCTATTAAAAAAAAAAAAAGAAAAATAGAATAGCCCCAGGAAGGGATTCCTTCTGCCCTCATTGTTTCTCAAGCCTTTATTTCCTTAATTCAACAAGCATTTGCTTTTCTTCACTGTGTGCTTTGCTGTGTTAAGTTTTGAAGGAACAAAGATAAATACAGTTGGGACCATTCCTCTTAGGGTACACACTCTATTAGAAAAAGACTGATGTGTGAAAAAACTAGCACTAATTCCGAACGTTTGTATAGCACAATACTAAAAAGCTCAGATTTGCGGGCGGGCCATTCATGGGTTCAAATCCCAGTTCTGCCACTGAACTAGCATCACATTCTTGGGCCATTGAGCTAACCTCATACAGTGATGATTTTCTCCTCTCTCTCTCTCTCTCTCTCTCTCTCTCTCCCGCCCCGCCTCCCTCTCCCCCTCCCCCTCTCCCTCTCCCTCTCTTTCTCCATCTCCCCCTCTCTCTCTTTCTCAGCATTTTATTCTGGAATAATTTTAGACTTACTTAAACAAGTGTTGCAAAGACACAGAGCATTTCTATATACCGTTCACTCAGTTTCCCCGAGTTAACATCTTATATTGTCATATGTATTAATTTAATTAAGGTTCTCCAAACAAACAGAGCCAGTAGGGGACACACATACCCACACACACACACACACACACGTGCGCGCACGCGCTCGCACGCATGCACACATATGGATTCATTATAAAGGATTGGCTCGTGTGATTACAGAGGCTGCAAGTTCAAACTCTGCAGAGCCAATGTCCCAGTTTGGGTTCAAAGGCTGGCAGGCTGCTTTCAAACCAGGAAGAGCTCCTGTCTCAGTTGGAAGACCACCTGGCAGGAGAATTCCCTTCCTCAGGGAGGGTTGCCCTTCTGTTCTCTTCAGGCCTTCAATAGACTGGATGGGGCCCACCCACACTAAGAAAAGCAATCGCCTCTCCTCAGCCTACTGATTTAAATGTCAATCTCATCCAAAAACACCCTCACAGAAACACACGGGATAATGTTGGGCCAAATACCTGGACACCCTGTGGCCCAGTCAAGCGGAGACATAAAATTAACCATCATATACCATAGTACATTTATCAAACCTAAGAAATTAAAATTAAAACGATACTACTAACAGACTACAGACTTGCTGTGGATGTCATTTGGAATAGCCTTTATGCACAACAAGTGACACTGGACTAAGGAGCCAAAGTTGGGACTACTGGGTCTGCACTAGTACATAAACAGAGGCTACACGCCATGACAGAGAAGTACACACAACACTGGCGCAGTAGAGGAAATACTTGGATTCCATTCCTGGCTTTGATACTAAAAGGCACAGGTCCTTGTGCAAAGTGCAGCACCTTTCTGATTCCTCATTTGAAAAATATCTAACTGGATAAGCCAAAACAGTCCCTTCACACTCTGAAAGTCTCTAGAAATTTAAGGAGGAGAACGTAACTCTCTCTCTCTCTCTCTCTCTCTCTCTCTCTCTCTCTCTGACCCAGTAGGGTCCTGCTACTCTGAGATATCTTCCTTAACCAGTGGAATGTGCCAAGTTAGAGAGATTTGACTGCCACTCAGTGCTGGTAAATTCAGTCTAAGATTTGGCCCTTCTCTAGCTACAGCTAAGTACCTTTCAGCTCACCTTGACATCCTCTGAACTTACCTCTTAATCCCCCAGGGCTGGGCCTCCTGTCTGATCTGCCACTCTTTTCTGACACCTGATCTTCCAACCTCGCTTTGGGGTCTATGGCTTCTCATCCACCTGCCAGTTTTCAGGAGCTGGTCAGTGGTCTTGGACCTCTTGGGTACTCGGCCCAGATAGCACTATGGGGTCCAGGATACTGGCCCTGCCCTGCCTCTAGCTCAAAAGGCTTGTCTCATGATCATTTTTATTTTTGGACTATGTGATTGCGATGGACATTCTGTGTTTCCTGTACAAGCTGAGACACTGATTTCTGCTCATGTACATGTGTGTACACACACAGTCTGCCCGTCAGGGACAGCTTGTGAGGGCTTCCCAGAGCAGGTCTCTTTTCTGCACTGAAGAAGCTGCCAGAGACAAGGGGTGTGACTTTTAGAGGACACTCTAGATGCCTTACAGAATGAGAAGATTGAAATAATGAGGCCAAGTTCAGCCCAACAGAAGGCAAAAAGGCCCAGGGAACAGCCAGGTGGCCTTAGCTTAGAGGCGGTAATTGCAAAAGGCTGGATGGCGGATGCACTTGACCCAAAGCCTTTATGTTCATAACTGTCCTCTTCATTGTCTCATTCCCACACCATTTCCTGGATGGATATGCACGACAAGAATGTCAGCCCATTTCCACAATGGAGTCAAAGCCAGAATTACAGCTAATGACGTGCTTGAGATGCTTAATCTTGAATCTCTACCTACTGAATGGCAGGCAGGTCCTGCCGCCAGTAGCTATGAACTGTGGAGAAAAAGGTCAATCAGCCACGATCCGAAGCATCAAGGAGCTCACAGATTGGAAGAAAGGACAAGTGGAAAGGTATGTCATAAATTATGTATAAAGACTGGGCCTGAGTGGAAGGGAAAACACCAAAGCGACCACGACTCATGGCACACCTGTGAGTTAGGGATGCAGAAGTTAGGGTCCACACTTTCCAGGAATAAGGCTCTGGGATTAAAGAGAGACAGGTACTCCTTCTTGCTGCTGTCGCCTTCCTTCCCGGCCTAACCCACAAGACTGAGCCCCTCGGTGGCCTGCTCATGTAAGACTGGCAGCAGTCCAGTCCACATTGCCAGAGAAGCCACATTCAACTGTTCTAAAGGTAGATTTTGGTGGTGGTTTTACAACTCTGCAAACTTATCATAACTCACTGAAATGTACACTTCAACTGGGGGGCTGTTACGGTATGTAAATTATATCTCAAAGAAGCTCCTTACAAAAAGGCAGAGTAATCTTCTGGATACACGTGTGATTGTACAGTTCTGCAGATCAAGACCATCAACGCTTCTCTAATTTCTTCAAGATAAAATCCATACTTTTGGCCTGACATTCAAAACACAACAAGTCATCAAGCTTAGCTCTGTACAGTATCTTTTGCTTCGGATGGGCCGGCCTCCCACATAGCCTGCATGTTCCATTTCATTCCAGAACATTCCATGTCTTTCCATCCTACTTCATTCCTTGTCATCGCATCCCACACGATTTTGTTCGTTTTGCTTGAAGCACCGACTGTAACAATGCATGGCTCTACAACTGGTGCTGAGAATAGAGAAATGAAGAAACCAATCTCTGCCCTCCAAGCATTCACAGACTCGTCTATTCACTGTGAAGACAGGTATGACACAAACAGAACCACGGCAGGGAACACCGCTGCAGCGCTAGGCATTGTTTTCAGTGCCTTTACAGCTCGGCGCAGTTTTGTAACTATCCTGTATGGGAGGTACTATTATTATTTCCATTTTACCAAGGGAGGAACTAAAGCAGGAAAGCAGTAAGCAAAATCCCCAAGGTCACAAAGCTTGTAGGTGGCAGAGCCAGAATTCAAATCCAGGCATCATGGCTCCTGAGCCCAGGCTCGTCATCTCCATGGTATGGAGACACAGATCGGAGGTAGAAAGGCTTCCTGAGAAGGCGACATCTCAGTTATCTTAGGAGAGGAGATGTAATCTGCCCTACAGAACGAAAAGCAGGTGCAAAGATATGAACATGTAGAGTGTTTGGGGAATCATAAGCAACTTGGTGTGGCGGAAATGGAGAGAGAGAAGGATAGCGATGTTGGTTGGAGACGAGGGGCTGGACGGATGTTGGTGGTTGTGAGGGGCTAGATGGCATCAGGTTGGGCTGTTGTGTTAGTTAGGATGCTTTACCTCAAAGAAGCAGAAAAGCATCACTGAAATTAGCTTGATCCATGATGACATGGATTGTCCAGAGACAGAGAGGATTTCAGAGGGGTTCAATTCAGCGCTCAACTGTGTTATCAAGGACCCAGGTTTTCCATCTCTCCACTCTGGCATGCTCGTTGTTGGTTTCTCTCCACAGATTACTCGCTTCATTGTCTCAAGAAGGCAAAACATGTTCAGTCCTCCTGGCCTGACATGGCAAAGTCCAAAATCAGAAACCAAGCAAGCACCCCTTACGGTGTTTCCTTCTTAAGAAGAAGGGGGAAATTTTCAGAAGCCCCTCCATCATATGTCTCACTGGCCAGGACTAACGTCCCCACACCAACCCTGACCAATCACTGGCACGGAGAATTCACCATACGGGTTTAGACAAATCATGATACAGCTCTTAGACAGAGAAGGAACTTGCCTGTCCCTGAGTCACAGGGTAGATACTTGCACCATACCCAGGTTTATGAGCAAAGAAAGGGGAAAAGAATGTCAAGCAGGCAGCCAGTGTTTCTGAGAGAAAAGCTTAATCTTCTTCCTAAGGGTGCTGGCAGTGGGTAGTGGGGAAGAGCAGGGCACTCAAAGTGAAGATACAACCAAACTGATGTTTAGAAACAATCTCTTATTCATACTTTCATTGTCTTTTACCACGCTAGCCGGTATTCGTGTTGCCTCTTTCCCTTTTTTCCTTTCCTTCCTCCCTCTTTTCCTCCCTCCTTCTTCCCTGTCTTCCCTCTTTCTACTTTCCTCCATTGAACACAAATCCACTGAAGGTTACAAGTTGTTCAGTATTGTTCTCAGTCTTGATCACCAAATACACACCCAGTTCCTTCCTGCATTTTATGACCATGAGTTTTTGTCTCCGTCCAGCTCACTCCACCTCTTCTCTTTCTGCATGAAGCCTTTTAGGAATACTTCAGCCCCCAGTGATCTCTCCTTTTATCAACAGGTTTTTTTTTTTTTCTTTTTCTTACCATCCCTGAGGCTGCTTGCCAATTCATGTGGAACCTGGTGTGAAAAAATGGGAGTCTTTGGACACTAAAAGCATCTCAAAACTAGAGTGTCTGTTTATTTTCCCCACCCCCAACTTAAACCCCTGTTTCCTTTCACTGTCTTTTAAAATTCTCTGATAACGATTATTGGTTTTCTGTAGCCGAAGGGCAAAATTAATAAATTCCTCAGCCGCACAACTTTCTGGAAATCTAATAACGATCTTCGACTGTTAGCGTGGGATGAAGGATGAAGATAATAAAACAGAAGGAGGGAAGGCACTGTAGGGGGGGTGGGGAATCAAACCTGTCTACTTTGAAGTGTTGTTCAGTGAGAGCAGGGAATTGAGCTTTTGAGAAAGGGAGAAGGATCTCATCATTGCAAAATCTTGAGGTGGGAGAGTTGCAGGGCAGGAAGATAGTGGGGGGCATGAGAGCAGTGGATGGTCCAGGACCTGCACAGACCTTTATCTGTGCAGGCTTTCCCCACTTCTGTACCTGGGAATAGAACCACAGGCTTCAATTAGCCGCCAGTCATCAGCGACCAGTATGCAGTTTGCCAAAAATGAGGTTGCCTTTAAATGTCAAGACAAGAAAAAGCAGGACAGAGTTCTCCAATGTGTATTAAGCTAATACAGGATATGGAGAGTGGAATGATGCTAGGAGATATAGACTAACCATTGCTATTTCTTTGAGGAGGGTCTCTATCTGATGTCTGTCTTGGAAAGCAGTGGGTAAACCTGAAAGGGTCTTTGGAATCAGACAGTTCTAGGTTTGACTCTCTGAATCATTAGCGGTCAGTTGTTGGGAAGATACTTAACTTCTGGGGGACTTATTTTCTTACTGGGAGGAACGAGGTTCATATTCTCTGCGCATTCTGCCTGTATGGGCTGTTTGAGGAACAAATGAGATAATGAATGTGGAAGTCTAGAGACATCCCAGTTAAGTTGATGAGGTTGTTATTTCTTCTGGGAAGATACTTCTGGCTTCCCAAAGGGACCACAGAGCAGATCTCACTGAGTAATTAACACATAAACAACTTTGATTTTCCATCTCAATGACTTCCCTCTCTTCTGTGCTTCTGGGTATCCCATATCTCTAGACTCTTCTAAAAGAAAAGAGGACGGGGAGATAGGCTCTATCTTTTTGCTCCTCTTGAAGATATCCAGAAAGAGATTTATTTGGTCCAAATGTGGCCAGCAGAGAACTGGACTCATTCTCAAAGAATAAAATTTTGATTCAAGCGATATTTTCATATTCTTAGTCAGACCAAAGCATCTTTTCCTATGAACCACTGGAGAGTAAATTGCTGACCAGATTCCCCATTGGTTATTAGTCCAAACACTTTAGCAGTATTTTCTACAAAGTCGTCAGAATCAGGAAATTTATAACAACATATTACTACTGTAGAATCCTCACGTCCCAATCCAGTTTTGCCAAATGTCCCAAAATATCCTTTGGAGAAAAGGATCCAGATCAGAATTATGTGTTGCCTTTACTTGTCATATCTTTTGGTCCTGAATTTGTCCTCAGTTTTTGTCTTTCATAATCTTGAAGCATTTGAATACCATCCCCTTTCAATTTGGGTTTGTTTGATGTTTCTTCATTGTCAGATTCAGGTAATACACCTTTGGAAAAGAATATCACAGAAGTCATGTTTCTTTGTCATGATAGGACATCCTATCATGATTTTGATTTGCCCCATTTAGGGTGATTTCACTTTATTCGTTCAATCAAAGTGTTGTGTGCCAGATTTCTCTACTATAAAGTAACTCCCCCTCTGTAATTTTTCTTTTTGGGTGGGGCGGTACTTGGAAAATATGTAAGTACCTCTTTCTTCATAAAACATTCGATGTAGTCATTTATCAAGTATATTAGAATTGAAAGGCTGATTCCTATTTTATTGACCAGGTTATAATAGGTTACTATATTTATTTTGGTGCTCAAATTGAACCAAATTTAGCCAGTGGAAACGTCTTCAACCTGGCTGCTACGTCCTTTGACATTTGTCCATTTTTCTGACTTGCTTTCTGAGACAAGGCGTTTTATTTTCCTTGTCCTAGATCGGAGATCAGCCATTTCTTCAAAGAGCCCAGGTTCCTTTTAGTGAACTGGTTTTTAGAAGGAAGATCTGGAAAGTATGTACCCTCATTGCTAGGGTGTGTGTGTAGACAGGGGTAGGGTTGCTGCTCCCAGGCCCTGCACCTTAGTAGACAGAGTTTTACGTGTGTGTGTGTGAGAGACAGAGAGGTATATTTTGGTTTATTTTTGTATTATAACAACACTTATTAGGTTAGTGTTTTTCAAAATATATTCAATAAACTGTTAATAAATAATATGTGAAAAAAGAGACCCGAGGTCAACTGAGTTTGGCAAACACGGGGCTTCCGGAGGCTTGAATGTGTTCCTGTGCTTGGTGACCATCCAAAAAGGCTATGCAGAACGTAACATCTATTTATGATATGTCAGTCCCTGGGCTAGGATTATTTGTTACTTCTAAGTGATATAAACTGATATATTTTTATGAGGTTTTACTTGAGTTGTCTACAGCGTATTTGTCATCACTGTTTGAAAAATGTGCTAGAGAAGTACTGATTCCCTCCATCTCCCCTCGCCCCCTTCTCAGAGATCCCTGCTTCACAGAATGCTGAGATCTTCTCCTCCTTTGAGGGAGGAAGGAAAGCTGAGGAGCTGAGAATGTGCCGGAACCAGAGCAGGAACCACAGCAGGTGCTAGAGCCCGGGGAAGCAGGGCGCGGGGTCAAGGCACACCCAGTTCCAGAATGTGTTAACGTCCAAGGGGCCAGTCGAGGAGGAGGAAAGACGAGCCCACTCTCAGAGCTCCCTGGTGGATACAATGAAGGTTCCAGGGTTCACGGAGCCTTTACTGCTTAACGGTTAAAGGCTCAGCCTTTGGAACAGATAGATTTGAGTGTGAATCTTGGTTTGCCCTAAGAGAAGCATGAGTGGCTTTAAGCAGAATAATAGTCCCTATCTTATAATGTCTTTGTGAGGATTACGATATGGCAGCTGCATGAAACACACTTAGTGCACTGCCTGGCATGTAGAAAATGCTCAATAAATGGCAGGTGTGATTTATTTATTTTATTTTATTTTTTTTTACATTGCTTAGCGATGGTTATTTCAGTATCAGTTGAGAATTTGGATAGTCTCCTGGGGAGGTCTACAAAAGAATATGCAAGACAAGCAGGAATGAAGGAGATTGCTCTAGGAGAAGGCGCCGAGATTTCTCAATCTCGGCACAAATGGCATTCTTGGCTATTATATTCTTTGTTATGAGGAGCTGTCCTGTGCATTGTGGGATGGTTAGCTGTATCCCTGGCCTCTACCCACTAGATGCCAGTAGCACCCTCCCAGTTGTAGCAACCAAAATTGTTGCCAGACATTGGCAAATGTCTACGAGAGAGGGCAAAATTGTCCCTGGTTAAGAGCCAGTGGGCTAAGGAAGCTATTTTCCAGTGAGCTGTGAAGTGCCTAGGGAAATTACAAAACTAAAACAGTTAATAAATCTGGCTGTTAAGAAAGAGAGAGAAAGAAGTGGATAGCTGAAGGAGAAGCATGATTAAGAGAGAATTACTGTTGTTATTTTAAAGGATCATTATTTATTTTTGATAAGAGATATGATTGAGCATAAATACTGAAAAAAAAAAGGCCAACACTGAAGGAGAACGTACAGGTAGTCATGGGAAGTTGCTGTTTTTATTTGGCAAGCATCCCTTTCTACCTTACTCTGGCAACATCACCCAATTTTCTTTGTCCTTCTCTTTTCCTTTCTCATTCAGTATTATCTTTTCTACTCCACATGGCTATGGGGTGGGGGGAAATATGAAAGTGCCCTGCCATCCTGGCCACAGCGTATGCCAGATTTGACCAATCATTGTACCTGATCCGCTGTAATAGTATTTGTCCCAGCGAAAAGCATATGCACCTGGCTGGGCCAATTCACATCCTTCCCTGGGATTTTATACAATACCTGGAGAAAGAGAGACGCTTCTGATTCCTTTATTTCAAGATGTAAGACTATGGCTCATGGAAATAATGTGATGAACACAGAGACAGGAGCTGAGATAAGAGAGGCAGGGAGGGGAAGAGAGAGAGGTTACCACCAGCAAGTTTTCTATGATCACACGTTTTTCTCTTCTACTTGAGAAAGCATTCTAGAATTCAAGTGAGGGCTCCTATTTTACTTACAACTTTGAATTCACTCTGTTATTTTTTTAATCCTTCCAAGAGAGAAAATATTTTCAAATGAGACATTTGACTATTATTTGCATTCTATTTCTTACAACTTATCTAAAACTCTGCCTTGAGACCCTGCAGTTTCAAATACTACAAACTAGAGGCACTTGAGCAATGTGACTATTTTTAGTGTTACATTCCTTGTAACTTACCCGAAACTTATTTGGATAAACCTGTGGATTGTGCTACAGCGTTGGTACTTGAGAGCTACTGAATTGACTGAAGTAACAGGAAAACGTTAGTGTTCATTAATTGTCTATGACTCCGTGCTCGCTCTATTTTAAGCTGTCTTTTAGTTGATTCTTCATGCTGTTTAGCATTTGACGAATTTGAGAGTTGTATGAGATAGTCCAACCATCACCATCACCGAATGGTGGGTTATACGTGATATATATGACTGACTATTTTTTCTAGACCAGCTGGAGCCATGACCAATCGATTCTGGCATTCATTCTTTTTTTTTTTTTTTTTAAAGTGGTGAAAGAGTAGTTTATTAGAAGAGATAGTACACTTCAAAGAAATAGAAGTGGACCTGAGCAGTAGACAATGGCTCAAGGTGGCATTATTAGGAGAAAAGCATACTCCAAAAGTTTTGGAGCAGGCCCCTAAGCAAAAGCAAGGCTCAAGAGACTCAAAGGGCCCAGACTGTCAAGGACTTGCAGTTTTTATCCTTTTTTCTCTAGAATGGGCTGTTTCTTTCTGGGCATGGGACCACTTGATTGATACCTGTGATTGACAAGAGGCTATTACCTCATCTTTTTTTTTTTTTTAATTACACTAGGCTTCTTTTATTAAATTAGTTTCAGGTGTACAAAACAATATAGTGATTAAACATTTACGTACCTCACAAAGTTACAGCCGTAATAAGTCTATTATCCATCTGACACTGTATATAGTTATTACAATATTATTGACTATATTCCCTATGCTGTACTTTATATCCCCATGACTATTTTTTAATTATAGTTGACATTCAATATTATTTTATATTAGTTTCAATTTTACAGTGCAGTGGCCAGACATTTATACAATTTATGAAGTGATCCCCCAACAAGTCCAGTACCCACCCGCCACCACACATAGTTTTTAAAATACCACTGACTATATTCCCCATACTGTAACACACATTGCCATGACTATTCTGTAACTACCAATTTATATTTCTTTTTTTTTTTTATAATTTATTTTTAATTTATTGGGGTGACAATTGTTAGTAGAATTACATAGATTTCAGTTGTGCAATTCTGTATCACATCATCCATAAATCACACTGTGTGTTCACCACCCAGAGTCAGCTCCCCTTCCATCACCGTACATTTGATCCCCCTCACCCTCATCCCCCACCCCCCAACCCCCTTACGCTCTGGTAACCACCAAATTACGTTCCCCAGATTAATTTTCAAACCCCGTGGCCATCCTGTGGTCACCGACTGCCCTCCAATCCCCTCACCCTCCCCCCCACCCCCCACCCCCCCGCCCATCTAGCAACCCTCAGTTTTTCCTCATTGTCTCCCAAACTGTTTCTGATTAGTTCATTCACTTATTCTTTTCTTTAGAATCCGCAAATAAGTGAGATCATATGGTACTTATCTTTCTCTGTCTGACTTATTTCACTTAACATAATGTTCTCTAGATCCATCCATGTTGTTGCAAATGGTAAGATTTCTTTCTTCCTTATGGCTGCATAATACTCCATTGTATAAATGTACCACAGTTTCTTAATCCAGTCATCTACCGATGGGCATTTTGGTTGTTTCCATGTCTTAGCTATTGTGTATAGTGCTGCAATAAACATAGGAGTGCATAGAGATTTTTGAATTGAAGTTCTGGATTTCTCCGGATAGATACCTAGGAGTGGAATTACTGGATCATAAGGTAGTTCCATTTTCAGAATTTTGAGATACCTCCATACTGTTTTCCATAGCGGCTGCACCAGTCTGCAATCCCACCAACAGTGCACAAGCGTTCCCTTTTCTCCACATCCGCGCCAGCACTTGTTGTTTGTTGATTTATTGATGATAGCCATTCTGACTGGGGTGAGGTGGTATCTCATTGTGGTTTTTATTTGCATTTCTCTGATGGTTAGTGAGGTTGAGCATTTCTTCATATGTCTGTTTGCCATCTGTATGTCCTTTTCAGAAAAATGTCTCTTCAAGTCCTCTGCCCATTTTTTAATTGGATCGTTTGTTTTTTTGGAGTTGGGTTGAGTAAGTTTTCCATAGATTTGTGATATTAATCCCTTATCAGATATATCATTGGCAAATATCTTTTCCCATTCAGTAGGATCCCTTTTTGTTTTATTGATGGTTTCCTTTGCTGTGAAAAAACTTTTTAGTTTGATATAATCCCACATGTTTATTTTTTCTCTTAGTTCCCTCGAGCGAGGGTGTATATCAGTAAAAATCTTACTCCGGGTAATGTCTGAGAAGTTTCTTCCTATATTTTCTTCTAGGTATTTTATGGTTTCAGACCTTACATTTAAGTCTTTAAGCCATTTTGAATTTATTTTTGTATATGGTGTAAGGAGGTGGTCCAACTTCATTTTCTTGCATGTGTCTGTCCAGGTTTCCCAGCACCATTTATTGAATAGACTGTCATTACTCCATCGTACATTCTTGCTTCCATTGTCGTAGATTAAATGGCCATATAGGCGTGGATTTATTTCTGGACTCTCTATTCTGTTCCATTGATCTATGTGTCTGTTTTTATGCCAGTACCATGCTGTTTTGATTACTGTAGCCTTGTAGTATAATTTGAAGTCAGGTATTGTTATACCTCCCACTTTGTTCTTATTTCTCAAGATTGCTGAGGCTATTCGGGGTCTTTTATGGTCCCATATAAATTTTAGGATTATATGTTCTATTTCTGTGAAAAACGACGTTGGCAGTTTGATAGGAATTGCATTGAATATGTATATTGCCTTAGGCAGTATGGACATTTTAACTATATTAATTCTTCCTATCCAGAAAGTGCGCCCTGCTGCCGCCATTCCTATGACGTCCTCTCTGGCATTCATTCTTATTGAGCTCCCATGCAGACTCAGAATCTTTCCTAACATCACGCTCCGGGGAGTATTAGACTGGCCTGAAAGATGAAACTTAGTTGCTTTGCTGATTGGCTGAAAAGCCCTGGCGTTTTGTTCCTATTCATTTCCTGGTGAAGAAGAAACGGCCCCCGAGGTCTAACCTGGCTAAGAAAGATGCCGGAGCAGCCCTGAGCCTCCAGCACTCTGTCTCAGCATCCATCCTTGCTCTCCCATTGAGAAGAGGTGAGATGTGATGAGAGACACAGACTGAGGCCTCGGGCTTTTACCTCTGGTGATGACATGGGCAGTGTGACATGCAAGATAATGAATGGCCCTCTTTGCAGAAATGAGTAAGTTGTGGTCCGTGATGCAATGATCAATTTGCTCCATCACATTAAGCTGCCTATTTGTCATCCACACCTGCTGTCAGGAGCCCAGGGCCAGTATCCTGCTGTCAGGATATTGGCCTCAAGCCTCTGCCTCAGCCACTGAGCGACAGCCTTTGGAGCTGCCTCTCCAAGGCTCAAGGCCACTCTTGGTGACAACCTTTGATGAGGCGCCCAGTTCCTGCTCAACCACTGGTGACTCCGGGAAAAAGAACATCTGTACTGATCTGGGCCATGGAAAAGCAGCCTATAAAAGAGAGTCTTAGTAGGCACCCATGTGGAACAGGCCAGACACAGGACCCAGTGTGACAGTGGGCCAGCCCCATGTCACCTCTGTGCCTCAGCTTCTCTATTCTAAGAGGAAGGGCTGGAGAAGACTGTCTCTCAGATCTCCTCCACCCCTGACCCGGTAGCTCCTCCACAAATACCTGTTACTGGAGGAACAGTCGGTGATTTTAACTTTCCCTTTCACCCACGTAACAAAGGCATTTATTAACTGCTGATTGTTTGGCATCAATGAATCAGTTCATTGACTATTCACCACTGAAAAGAAGGTATAATTATCGTGTTTTACTAATAATGAAACTGAGGCCTAGCAAGGTGAAGTGAGGTGCCCAAAGCCACACAGACAGGTTGCGTTAGAGTCAGAAATGAATCAGAATCTGCTTGACTCCCAAACCCTTGCCCTTTGTAGTAGGAATCATTCTGGCTGGAGAGCAGACCATGATGATATTCTAAGCAAAGCAACTTCCTGATAGTTCTGCAGGTACCCGGTGCTGCTAGGGCTACTGCCTGCTCCGAGGAAGGGCAGGGAGGCCCAAGGAGCCTGGGGTGAAAGTCACTTTGGCATTCCCAGTTCCACTTTGAATTTTCAAGCCTGTGGTTAGGATCCAGTTCTGGAGTCCAGGCAGCTGGCTGCAGAATTCTGGGAGGTGCTGCAGGGTCCTCCGGGGTCGCTGCTGGCACAGAACTTTTCTTGTCTTAACAGTTACGTTTGGTGCCCTGTGCTGAGCATCGCTGGGTGCCAGGCCCGCACTCGGCTCTCAGCTCTGCACGGTGGCTGCGATGGGGAAGGGCAAAGGCCGCAGAGACGGGGATCCAGACTTTCAGCCCTGGCTGTACCCCAGAACCGATTGGGAGCTTTGAAAAAATGCCACAGTCTGAGTGCCATGCCTGACTAACCGAATCAGAATTCTGGACGTAGGGCCTTCAGTACTTTTTAAAAAACACTTCTTATTTTAACATAATATCCGATTTACAGAACAGTTGTAAGAATAAGGATAAACTCTTGCGACTTCGACTTACTGTTCTATTGGAAGCTCTAGTCAGAGAAATTAGGCAAGAAGAAGCAATAAAATGCATCCAGATTGTCAAAGAAATAAAACTATATTCACAGATGACATGATTTTGGATGTGGAAAACCCTAAGGAATCCACACGCTCACACACAATTAGGATTATAATAATAAATGAGTTCAGCAAGGCTCCAGGATACGAAGTCAGTGTCTAAAAATCAGGCATATTTCTATAAACTAGCAATGAACAATTCAAAACTGAAAAAAAAAGATCCTATTTGTGATAGCATCAGAAAGAATAAAATACTTAGAAATACAAAAGAATGGCAAGACTTTAACACTGAAAATTAAAACAATACTGAAAGAAATTCAAGATCTACTTACATGGAAAGACATCCTGTGTTCAAGGATTAAAAGATTTAATATTGTTTAAGATGGCAATACTCCCCAAACTGAGCTATGGAGTCAACACAACCCCTATCAAAATCCCAGCTTTTCTTTCCCCCAGAAATTGACAAGTGCATCCAAGAATTCATATGGAAATACAATGAACCCAGAATAGTCAAAACAGTCTTGAAAAAGAACAGAAATGGAGGACTCATATGTTCCAATTTTTGTTCTGTTTTCTCCCTTTCATTTTCTCTCTGTAAACACACACACACACACACACACACACACACACCCAAGAGCTTTTAAAGATTGTGACTGCCTGAGTGCATGATAACATAGTGTGTATGGTTGTGTGTGTGTGTGTGTGTGTGTGTGTAGTTGTGAATGTGTGTGGTGTGTGTTTGCATAGTATATACACTCACATGTTTGTTTGTTTTTCTGAACTGTTTTAGGGTGAGTTAAAGTCATGATACCTGTTCACCCTTAAATATTTCAGTGTACATTTTCTAAAAGCAAAAATATTGTTGTTTATAACTGTAATACAGTTATTGGCATCAGGATTATCGGTGATACAGTACTACCATCTAATCTACAATTATTTTTTTTTCAAGTGTCCTGCCACTCTTCTTCATAGCGAAAGAAATTCCTAGCTTGGTGGGAAGGCTTTCACAACATATACATATGTCAAGTCATTAAACTGTGCACTTTCAATATATCACAATCTTATTTGTCAATTGTATCTCAGTAAAGCTGAAAAAAACAACCCCAGCTCATATGCTGCACTCAGTTGTCACCCTCTCTTTGGACTCCTTCAATCGGGTAGCTCCTCGCTTGGCTTTGTCTTTCACCACCTTGCCATTATTAAAGATCCAGGTCAGCTATTTTCTAGAAGGCCCCTCGATCTGGGTCCGTCTCTTGTTTTCTCACAGTGAGATTCTGGTTCTGTGTTTCTGGCAGGATTACCCCGGAAGGGATGCTGTGTCCTTCTGACTGCATTATCCAGGAGATTACTTGTGCAGAGAGGATTTGAGACTCTGTGAATATTCTGTTCCTCTTCAAACTTTCACCCACTAGGTCTAGCACACATCCCTGATTTTTCAAAGCTCACCAGATGAGACACATGTAGCCAGGTTTGAGAGCCATTCACCTAACCTAATCTAAGGAGGTAAGACCTGGCCTTCTAGAAGAAGAGGCATTAAAATTAAGACCTAAAGAATGAGTCGGAATGACTACTCATTGGAACCTGGTGGGTGGTGAGGCTAGCGTTGTGCAATTAAAATAGGCCTGGTGACAGCAAAGCATACAAGACGCCTAGAAATGAGCCACAGCCAGCTGGCCGGGCACAGAGTACAATGTAGAATGCAGCAGGACACATGCAAGGAGTTGGGACTTCTAAGAGCAAGGCGAGACTATGGAATGGGTTCAATCAGGAATGACATCACTGGGTTTTTGTGTTGGGGAAAAAAAATCCTTCTTGACTACCACCTGAGGCATCAATTTGAGGGTGGCAATAGTGAAGGCAGGAAGTGCAGTGAGGAGGGGATAGCAGTGCCTAGAGAGGGGAAATGGTGCCCGGGCAGGAGAGCAGGGATCGTGAAACTCAACTGCCCTGATCCACAGTAACGCTGTGTGGTGAGGGTGAGAGCAGCAATGATGTAATGTCAGATGCTGTGGGCATGCACAGAGATACGGCTTCTGCACTGGGCTTTGAGATCAGAGAAGGCTTCCTGGAGGAGGTGGCATAATCTGAGCCCTAATAGATGAGTAGCCAGCAGCCAGATGAACAGGAAGATGATGGAAAAGAGGCATGGGGAACTAAAATCACTCAAGAAGGCTGAAGCCTCTAGGAAGAATTTGACTGGAGAGAGAAGCAGGGTGTGACCTCAAGGACTGGGTGTCACACTAAAAAGTTTGGGCTTTATCCTCCTGGTAACAGGCAAGGAGAGACGTGAAAAGGTCTAAAGCAGGTTTGCAATCTTGGGGAATATACCCCAGCTGCAGGCAGAGGCTGACTCGGAGGGGAGGGCTTAGGGAGGGACGAAGAAGACCTAAGAGGCCTGTTTGCCAACGTTGTGGAACAAATACCTGCATGGTGTCAGCGCGGGTGGGTGCTGAACACATGGGAGCTATCATTATAACTCACAGCAGAGGGAGGACAGCCAGGCAGGCATCTTTGCAGGCTGTAACTGGGGTCTGTCTGGCAAACTTTCGGGAGGGCAGGTTAAATGGAGAAATCACCTTCCCATGCATAAGACAGGGAGGAAAACAACCTGTTGGCTGGGGCTGGTGGGGGCAGGAGCCAGGGGCTTGCTCTTGTGCAGAATGAAGACAAATAGGCCGTGAGTTCTGGAGAATGCATCCTTTCTTCGCAACACTTGCCTCTCCATCAGGGCTGCGCACAGGCCTGTCAGGCACGAGCAGTGCTTTTGTGTTTGTGCCCTCTGTGCTCTCGTTGCCATGGTGATGGGGCCATAAGTCACGTCTGCTGCTGCTGCACACAGGAACTGTGATTTATGCCTGCCCGACTGGGACTGTAAACTTTTTTTTTTTTTTTTAATGTTCAAAATCTGTCACAGCAAGGGAGGGTGAGGTGTCCCTGGCTCATGTTGGAGGAGCAGTTGCTTCAGAACCGCCTGCAATGCTCCCTCTTCCCTGTCCCACCGCCAGGGCGCTGGACCCAGGCAGCCCAGCTTGGCTCTGCAGAGCACCCTTGGGACACACTGGGAAAGGTTCCAAAAGACCGAGGCTAATGCTCACTGCTGGGCCACGGCACCACCTTATCCTGAGACCAATTCCCCCTGGCTCCCCAGGCTAAGTCTGTGCATGCCAGCTTTTCTCTTCGAGTTTCAATGTCTGGCTTGGTAACCTGCACATACTCCAGGAACTGGGTCTCTAGAAGGATGCAATGGAATGAAGGTGAATTTGAAATCATACCTCCTGAGTCTTAGTTCTCTCATCTGTTCATTGGGGCAAATCTAACTTCATCGAAGGCAGGGCTTCTCAGCATTGTCACTATTGAAATGTGTGGTTGGACTCTTTGTTGGAGAGGGTACACTGTGCATTGTAGGGTGTTTAGCAATATTCTGAGCTCTGCCCACTAGCTGCCAGTAGCATCTTCCCAGTTATGGCCACCAAAAATGTTCCCCGAGATTGCCAAATGTCCCCTAAGGACAAAATCATCCCCTTTAATGCCCATTTTACAGATGAGGGACGGGAGTCTTTTTTTTTTTTTTTGACCTATAGTACATCATCTTTCATGGGCAACCCAAAAAGTCTTTCCCCAAAAACCAGGCCCTTCTGGGGTATGTGGAACCATGGACTCCCCTGACTATTTCCCATCATGCCTTCCAGATGCTGTGTTCACCCTGCAGGAATAGACACCCTCACAGATGACACCTGTGAAACCCAAGGGTGCAAATCTGATCCATGTCACCACCCTCTCTGGCTGTTCCATCTCAGTGTGGTTACCCCAGCCTTGTCATACATAGGAGGATGCTGACAGGATGCCCTAGAGGGGAGGAGACCACGGAGCCATGCTCTTTGTACCAGGAACTCTGTACCTAGGATGCTTTTGAGGTGCCTGGCATGGCTCGTTAGGACTGGCTGGGACAGACATGCATGCTTTCCTCCAAAACCATTCTCTCCCATTTTCTTATTCTTTTTTTCCCATTAAAAAATGTTTTGGTAAAAAATACACATAACATAAACTTTGCGATCTTCACCATTTCTAAGTGTACAGATCAGTGACATTAGTACTTTCATATTGTTGTGTACCATCCCCATCCTCTAGCTCCAGAACTTTTTCATCTTGCAAAACTAAAAGTCTGAACCCATTAATCAATAACCTCATTCTCCCTCCCCCTGAGCCCTTGGAAACAACCATTTTACTTTCCAGATTTCCAATTACTCTAAGTACTTCCTATAAGTGTGACCATACAATATTTGTCCTTTTGTGTGATGGCTTATTTCATTTAGCATCATGTCCTCAAGGTTCAGCCCTGTTGTAGCATGTGTCAGAATTCTCTTCCTTTTTAAGGCTGAGTAATATTCCATCTTACGTATATAGTATATAGCACATTTTGTATCCATGAGACCTCCGATGGCCACTCAAGTTGCTTCCACATTTTAGCTGTTGTAAGTAATGCTGCTGTGAAAGTCTTACTTTTTTCTGAACCATCTTTGAGTCCTACTCCAATAACTCAACCATCAAGCACTTACTAAGTACTTACTGAGTGCCAAGCCTGAGAAGGGAACGCAGAGTATACAAAGCACATGAATCACAAATCCTTCTGTAAAGGCAAGGCTTGAAAAAGAGCCTAGTGAGGATTTCTTCACCAGGTTAGTTCTGGGCTAAATCACTGAAATATGGTAATAACAGTATTTATTATAATATTCACAGTATAATAAACACTGTCAATAACAGTAAAAATAGCCAGTATTTTTGTGCCAAACACATCACGCATCAATTCACTTGATTTTGAACAGCAGTCTATATGGTAGGTATAGTTATCTCTATTTTGAAAATGCGGAAACTGAGGCAGAGGGAGGTAAAATAATTTTCCCACCCTTACCCAGACATTGAGTGGCAGAGACGGGATTTGAGGAGAGCACTGAGCAACGCTCAGCTTACGTTTTAGAAGGCTGAGCTGCTGATGAAGTTTTTCTTCTCTCTCACTACTTTCTGTCTTTGCTACTTCGTTTTCCTCCTCTCCCAATTCTCGGTGACCATATCCTTCTCCTCACACAGGACTGTTTCCCTCTCTGGTACACCCAAGCATGCCAATCTTACCCAATCCCTGCGCCCCCCCTTACGAGGGCCCTGAACCGTCTGCGGATCAGATGGCATCGGGAGCTCAGAGGCCCCCTGGCCTGACTAATAAGCCAAGAGGAGAGAGGCCAGCTCCTGTTCCTCCTCCTTCCCAAAGAATGTGTGTGCTTTGAAAGAGACCCCTTGGGAACCAAACGCCTCTTTCTCTGATGTTTGGTTTAATCTGTGTAACCTCGGAGCCGCGGGGGACTACTGTGGCATTACTTGAAGTGGGTGTCCAGGTGCAGAAGTGAGACTGTACCCAATTCAATAGTATTGAGGAGACTGTGTGCAGACTTTGCTTCCTAAAGATTCATGATGTTTCCGAACATATTAATGTCCTTGGGAAAGCTGCCATGGAGGAAATTAATGTGGCGACTTCATTTGTGATAGGATTTCTCAAACCTTTCAAATTAGGGAGCACTCTGTTTTTGGTTACATTTACTAACACTGACGTGTTATTTGGACCACTCTGAGACAATCTTGGAGTTTTATAATATCATACAACCAACACTGTGAGGCAGGAAATGTCTGATGTGGCTGTCCAGTGCTACAGGTATTTACATGTTAGAGGAGAGGCTAGTACTGAGAGATAGTGCGAAGGTTTTTGTTGAGCACTTTACTGGTCACTCCAAACATCCTCATGACCGTGCCACCATAACCACATCAAACTGGACTCATCACACTGGTCTGTATCCTTACTGTGCCGAGAACTGGAAATGCAAAGAGGATTCAGATTCCATCGCTGACCTCCAGGAACATGTAGGTTAGCAGGTGGGGGCAGGGTGGGGTACTCATCTACAATTAATGCGAATGCAAGGTGAGGTGCTGCCCCCAAATTAAGGAAGAGATGTTCCAGCAGCCTACACAAAGCCACGGGGTGTTATGATTCCGGGGAACGGAAGGAGAACATGTTCCAGAAAGGTGGTGCAGAGGAAGTGACATTTCTGCGAGGCTGTGACGGATGAGGTGTTGTGTGCCGGGTACGTGGGAGAGTGTGTGAGTATTAGGACATTTCCGGCAGAGGGATCGTGCTGGCAAAGGCCAAGGAGGTGGGAAAGTGTATGGCCTTTGGAGGAAATGGCAAGTGGGGACATGGTGGGAATGAGACCAGAGAGGGAGTGATGGCCAAATTCTGAAGTGCTGAAGTGTGCCAGGTAAGGTGGACTGGCTGATTATTCTGAGGCAGTGTGGGGCCAGGGCAGGACGGGGTTGGGGCTCTAAATGGCTTTTGCAGGAGAGAAGCATGGCCCAATGTGTGCAGAGGCAGGATTGTGTACATGCATGGGGATGGGGTGGGGATGAACCACAGTGAGACTCTAGGAGGGTCTGAGCTGGGGGTGTCAGGGCAGATGGAGAGGTGTGGACATTTGGAGGATACGTGACGGGGGATGGGTCGCTTCCATTTGCTCCTCCACCCTTGGCTCATCCCTCAGCAGGCTGACTTCCATGGGTTGCCTCAACGGGCTCTCCTGCCTGAGTTCCTGTTGGGTCACCAGTGGGGCCACCAGTAGAAGGCCTGGTGGGAGGGAGCTGAGTGACGTTGGGACACGTATTTCTCTGTGTCCCAGAGAAACTCCTCCTATTTGTGTTCCTTGAGGAAAGGTCACGGCTCCCATCAGACAGCACTCTCCACGGCATTCCCTCTCCCTGTTCTGGTAAACTCACCCTCACCTTGACCCACTGACACTGGCCACAGTGGATTGAATATATCTTGATGCTTTTCTAGAACTCCCCCCACTTTGTGAACAGCCCCCTTTTAGACGTCTCCCATCTTGAGCGTGCCCCCTGTATCCTGCTGGGACCCTCTGTGGTATTGGTTTCCTTGGTTTGTAGAGAAAAAGGAGGTAAGCTCAATATCCAGATCAATTAATCACTCACTGGAAAACCCAAATCATCTTTCTGATGAGAATGTACTGGTGTGAGTGTGTGTGAGTGTGTGTGAGTGTGTGTGTGTGTGTGTGTGGTACAAGGGGATTATACTTATCTGGGAGAGTAAAATACACTGAGGAAAATGGGTGGTCCTATCCAGCCCCAAAGAACGGGTCTTAGCAGGAAATGATTGCTTATCTTAGCTGACCTTGGTGGCCACTGTCCCTGAGTTGCTCTTTGCGTAATCTAAAGCCTGGCCTATCTGGGTGAGACGGAAGGAGGATTTCTAATGGAACACTGTGACAATGAAGGCAGCAGAGCAGGAGGCTATGAGATATCGGTAGGCAGCGGGTATTCCATCAACATAGGACCATCCATGTGATGGCAGCAGGTCACTTCTAGTTTGTGAGCTTATGATTATTTAAACATGCCTTTGGAACTCTAAGATGCAGTTCAAATCCCGTCATGCGGGTGGTTGGTTTACAGCTTAAATTAGAGTGTTCCATTTTTAATACATTACAAGTGACAATAATAGTGCCAGACAGTATCTAGGAAGCACCTACATGGAGGCTTCAATTCTGCCCCAAGCCAGGAATTTATTTCAGGAAACTTATTGGCATCAAGATAAGATTATCCAAATATGCCCCCGGGGAAAACAGATAGATGGATAAAAACAGATAGATGGAGTAAGACAGCTGCATTTCGACTTCATTGTTAATATCTCCATCCACATGACTATCTTTCTCATGCATCTCAGCAACCAAAAATTGCTCTTTATGTTACAGGTGAACACAATCAGCAAGTCATCAGATGCAAAACCAGAAGGACCTCGAAATACCACCAAGTTCAGACGGCAAATACCTGACCCTTCTCCCACAACTCCCATCCGATGCTGAAAGCATCATGTGTTGACCATGGCACTTTTCCCAGCTGAGTCTGTGTGTAGCCCAGAAATCTTTTCAACATAATAGCCCTGACCTACTCATCCGACTTGGCACAGGAGATGGCTGATATCTGCCATCTCTGATTTAGCCCAGTCTCTAAGGTAGATGGATAAACAGCAGCCCAGGGAGGATTTTGAAGACATGGGTTGGAGCAGATGTTCAGCTCATGGTCCCCGCCCCCTTCCTTCTATACTTTGTCTATACTTTGATCCTGTTCCCTAATCATATATGATTCATCTAGAGGTAAGCGCCGAACATGCCAGGCCAAAAAGATTCCTTCTCTAGGATGTTTTCAGATTGTGACTCAAGGAAGAGAAGCATTTCCTCTTCAGTGGTAAGAACACAAAACCTTGGGAGGTGATGCTTACCACACCCCTACCCTGAGGGTGGGAGGGGCGGAGGGAGGTGGGCATTGGAGAGAAGGCAGCCATACGGCATGGTGCACAGAGGAAAGACAGACTCCTATGGTCACGTACTTCCCTCCACTCACCTCATCCCTGTGGCGACACGCTGACCCCTCACCCTTCCATCCTTCCAATACAGTTGTCACTGAGCTCATTTGAATTGGGTTTCTGTCCCCTGAATCCAAACCATCCTGATTAATAAAGAAGAGAAAGGGTTTCCACAGTGAGGCATGGCGGGGTGATGAACAGAGTAGGGTCTTGAGACCAGAAAGTGGTATTCGGTATTCAAATTCCAACTCTTAGAATGTCAGCTTCCTCACCTGTGAAAGGTGGGATAGAAATAGCATCGACCTGGGGAGATGGCTGTGAGGATCACGTGGGAGAAGCTGTGGGGAAGGCCTCTGCCCAGGAAGGTGTGCCAAAGTGCCACTTGTTGAGCGTTTAGTGTGGATTCAGGACTGAAAGCCAGATAGCCTGTCTCCCAGCTCAGCCTACCTGCCAAAGAATCACACTTGCCTGCCTCGCCTTTCTCTCGCTCTTTCTTTTGTCATCTAGAGCTCTGCAGTCCCATCGCAGAATCAGAAGTCCCATTTGAAAAGTGTTTAACTTCTAATGCAGATGTAACAAGTCATTTCTCAGTTTCACTGTATCTGCAAAGCCTTCTATAATTCAGCATCAAATATTTATTATTACATTTATTAAACTTTTAATAATTTAGCATCTCTTGCCTGTAAGAGAGCAGCTTAGCTAACCGGTTCCCCTCTATCCAACCTGGGTCACTTCAATATTTATATTCCAAAGATTCCGTTTGAGTTTCATTGAGCAGAGCCTGTGTCAGGGGCCTTTTGCTGGGGCTGACAGCTGGTGCATTCTGCAGCCTCCCTAGTGGCAAAGACTAACAGAAATCTGGTGCGGAACGGTGTTTGAAGAGATTTACCGAGTCTGGGCAGAAACTCATCCTAATAGACTTCACTTTTATCATGATCGCTAAACTAAAATGGGGGAAAATATATATGTCTCCAGGCTCACTGGCTGAATGATGGGCAGTGAAGCTGCGGAGAGATGTGGGTATACAGTAAATCCATTTGGTGGGGCATGTGGAGGCTTCTCACAGGGAATTCATTCTCCTAAAAGAGGGGACGGGGGTGGTGGTGCAGGACAAGTTCTAATGCCCAGGAACCCAGGAACCCAGCTGTGAGTGCCACACAGACTTCCTATTTCCCACACAGACACCCTTTTCCCCCATTTAAGACTCCATCTTCCATGGAACGAGCTCTACATGCACAATGGATGGAATGGTCCAGAGAGATTAAGACGGAAAGTCCACTGAGCCTACCCGTCAGTCTTACAGGGAATCCTGTCTCAACAATAGCCATCATTTACTGACTGCTCACCAAATAGCTTGAGTTCAAAGCTGGATTCTGCCACTCACTACCCGTAATACGTTGGGCAAATAACTTCAACCTTTTGTGCCTCAGTTTCCTCATCTGTAAATAGTAGTAACTCCATCACTGACTTACTGTGTGATGCAGACAGAAATGATACATGGAGTGTGCTCAGACAGGACCTGACACCAAGTAAGTGCTCAAAACATTGGTCATTATGATTTATGACTATGGGGCAAAGAGTTTAGATACATCTCATTCAGTTCTCAAAAGCATCCAAAGATATAAGAGCAATCATCATTCCCATTGACAGATAAGACACTGAGGCTCAGAAAGTTTAAGTAACTTACCCAAGGTCAGCTAGTAAGTGGTAGAGATGGGACTTGAACTCAGGAAGTTTGGATCCAGAGCCCTCACTACTCCCTTTGTCCAACACCCCTCTTCTGTGTTTCAAGCAGGTTGCCTATTGACGTTCTCTTGCCGTTTGGGAAAGTACTATCTGTGTGAGCAACTGGTGAGGAAGGAGAACGTGGGGGAAGCACGTGGGGTTGAGACTCTAATGAGGATTGAAGAATTCTACCTCCATCTCAACATCCATACCGGGAATAGAAGTGCACGTCTTGCTTGCCTGTCATCACACACACACACACACACACACACACACACACACACACACACTGTTAACAAAACCTGCTGAGCATTACTCACCTCTGACGGCATCTTGGGAATTAAACAAAACAAGGCCGTTATCAAGATGCTTCTCCCCAGGCTCTGCTTCCTGGGGCCTTTCCAGCCAGGTACCCAGTATAACGTATCGCCGCCCTTGGCCTGGCCCCACTCCTGCCTGCCCCACCCATCCCAATGCCCTGCTGTTCTTTCTTGTCTTTGCCAGTGATGCTTAAAGTGATCAAGAGGAAGGATGCACACGTCCCTTCTCTGTACAGCGAACGCCATCTTTTATCACCTGATCACACTGCTTCATGTGGTTACTTCCTTATTTGTAACGCGATGCCTTATTTGTGACCCAAACTCCCCACTCATGGAACACCAATACATGTCAGGTGCTGTACTACTTATTTTATATATGTTAGGCAATCCTAACGATAATCACCGGAGGGAAACACAACGATCTCTCGTTTGCAGGTTTGGAAATGGGGGTCTGGAGAGGTGAACCGACTTGGCCAAGAAGTTGGGGTAGCAAGTCGTGGTGCCAGGATTCCTATCCAGGTCTGTAGGATTCCAAGACTACTCTCTCTTTTCTACTTCTTCCCTTTCTGGTCTTTCTATTCCTAGAGCCAGCAACCGTGTCCACCACACAGGGAAGTACCTAGAGAGCTTCCGCAGAGGATTTTACCTTAAGACCCATGGTCCCCATTGCTCAAACATACTGTCTCTGACTAGGGATGCTACTTGGGGAAAAGCAAGATTCTGGTATCTGGAGCAGTCCTACAGGAGCATCTGCTGGGGAGCCTGGTGTGGGGAAAACACTATCCTCAAATGCCCTCAGAGTTTCTGCTCTCTCTGCTGGGCCAGGTGGCCCACAGCTGAAGAAAGAGAGGAACGGGGGAGAAAACAACACGAGCGTTCCAGTTTCTATCCTTTCCCAGGGCATCCACCGCCGTGCCACTCTACTCCACACACGTTGAACTGGAAGTTCCCTCATCAGGCATGCCACTTCGAGACCCCAACCCTTGTCCATGGAACAGAACATCTATGTTCCCCCACTACCCCCACCATCCATTCACTGCGTGTCCTGATTTCCCTCAGGGGAACTATCCTACCTGTATTCTCCATCCACGTGGCAAAGGTCCCTCCAAACTTGCTGGCTTGCAGGCTGGGTTCTGGCTACTCATAGCACTTTTACCATGAAGGCAGTGATTTGGGATACTGGCAAATATCCCCAAACAGGCCAAACAGAAGCATCATAGCCTAGAGATTAGGGGCACGGAGTAAGGAGTCGGATTCACAGATTTCGATCCTGGTTTTGCAGCTTACTGGCTGTGTGACCTGGGGTGAGTTAGAGAACCTGTTTGTGCCTCAGTTTCCTCATACATTAAATGGACTAATAATGGGTGAACATTAAATAAGCTCGTTTCAGTAAAACACTTGGAACACTTCTCTTATAATGGCACTTGTTATACTTTGGGCCCATCCAGATAATCCAGGATGATCAACCTATATTAAGATTCTTAACTTAATCACATCTGCTAAGACCCTTTTTCCAAATAAGGTAATATTTACAGGTTCTTGGAATTTGAATCTGATACCTTTTGGCGGTGGGGGTGGGGGGGTCATCATCAGCCTACCACAAATAAGAGTCTGAGAATTTGCCTTTCAAATAAGTTTCCAGGTGATGATGATGCTACTGGTCTAAGGACCACACTTGGAGAATCAGTGACCTAGTGACTTCCTACTCGTAGTTCACAATTTGGCTCAGAAGTCCGCTCCTCTGTAAGGGTTTCCCTTTAATTCCCAGGTGAATTTAATAACCTCATCCCTTTCTCTGCCTCCAACTTTCCCTCTATCCTGTCACAAAATATGACATATTTTATGTGCAATTTTGTCTCATTCAGTGCACTGAGATCTTTGCCTTATAACCCCAATTCTTAGACTGGCATATAGTAGGTGTTCAATAAATTCTTTGTACCTGGAATTGAAAGGCCAAAAGAACAAGGAGCCATTCTTAATTCTATTCAGAACAAATTCAATGTGGAAACTGTCATCAAGTGAGCAATGCTAGCTTGTATTCTGGTATCCTGTTATTCTTTGCACATTGTGCAGGGATTAACAGTATTTCACTATTTCATTTCATTGATTTGAGATCATAGAAAAACCACTGAGGGGCTCCAAAAGCAGGGCTTTGTAGACGATTATTATTCCAACTAGAAAAGCTATTCTCGCATCTCTCTTGTAAGACGAGCCAGCACTAGGTGAAATTGTGAGGAAGGCCCGGTGTGCAGCAATAAGTGTTGTTTGCCATGCTTCTCTCTCCATGAGTATCTTTTATGTCAAGTCTCAAGTCAGTGTCTTGTTCTATGCTCCTTGCTACACCATGAGATTCTGGAAAGCAGGGGTGGGCTGTATTGATCTCTGTATTCCTACAGTACCTGCCACAGTGCCTGGCACACAGGAGGGGCCCAGCTAAGGGTTTCAGAATTGAAAGGAATCTGTATGCGATGTAACTAGAGCTTGCTCGGCTCCTCCACCTTTGTAGCTGACATCATTAGTGTCTCAAATGCTAAATATCTCATTCCCAGCGGCTTCCTGCTGGGACAGGCTGGAGAATGGGAGCTGTCCAGGGGAGAGTTCTCTTCTTTGGCCCTTCAATGCCTCAGACATGAAAGCTGTCTCTCCCGCCTTAAATTCCACACAGCCAAATGCTATCCACAATCCAAGGTTAATCGCTAATGTTCCCTCTCCTGCAAATAGTTTCCTAATTTCTTTGGCCAGGAGGTTTTTCTTCCTTTCCCAATCCCCCAAAGTACTCTGTGTGTACCAGATATGTGCCTCTTCATTCATTCTGCAAATATTTCCATGCACATAAAGCCACCAGACTTACTACACTGTACTAGACCTTGTACATTCACTTAAGTCTCCCCCAAACTCCCATGACAAAGGGATTAACGGGAACTCTCAATACTAAGACACTGTTGATTATAAGATATAGCCTAGATTAGATGTAGCCTTTCAACAAAAGAAAAAGAACTAAAAGGAGAATGAGAAAAAAAAAAAAGCAATACTATGCTGAAATAACAGCAAACATAATAACAGATGCTCTTGGATAGTTCACCACGTGCCACACTCAGTGCTTTTAAATGCATTGTGCTTTACTTTTCACCATCCCCCTATATGGCCTCGATACTACCCACATCATCTGCAAGGGCAAACACAGCTATAGAAAAACTCACGCAGAACACAAGTAGTACAGCTGGGAACTGAACTCAGTTCAGTTGAGCTCCATAGCCTACGCCTTTAAAACAATGAACTACCTTACATAATAAACTTTATGTTTAATCAAAATCAAGCATGCATCCCGAAAAGACAGCAAATCCTATCTGTAGAGCTTGATGTGTTTTTACGGCACGAAAACACCCATGCAAACAAACCATCACCCAGATCAAGAATTCAGTTATCAGCATCACACAAACCTCGTCATGCAGTCCACCTGTCATTGCCCCCTTCATCACCCCAAAATAGTCCCTATCCTTTCTTCTAACATCATAGATGACTTTTGACTGTTTTTGATCTTTATATAAGTAAACATATAGAGTCGACCCTTGAACAACGAGGGGGTGGGACACCAACCCCCCCACACACAAGCAGTAGAAACTTTGCATATAACTTTTGACTCCCCCAAAACTTAAGTACAGGATCTTGTGTCTGGCATCTGTAATTCAACATCATATCTGTGAGATTCACCAGTGGTCATGGATGTGGTTGTCGTGTCCTTTACTATCTATCATAAATAGTATTCTATTGTATGATTATTCTGTAATTTATATATTTGCTTTTCTGTGGTCAATTTGCAGATTTCCCTTCAGCTTTCTGGCAGTAGAAATGAGTGCTACAATTAGTATAATCGAATGTGTTACACACATTTCTGTTAGGAATTATTATTAGGAGCGGAATCGATGGATTATGGAATATGTGGACATTCGGCTTCAGTGGATACTGCCCAACAGGTTTACAAAGTGGCCATAGTAACTTACATCCTCACTGTAAGGGTATAAGAGTTCCAGTTGGTCCATATCTCACCACCATTTGTTACCATCTGTTGTTTCAAATTTAGCCACCCAGCTGGGTAGAGCCTATACATTAACTGCTAAGTTGCTCTGCCTCCCATAGGGTGAGATTCCATACTTTCATAATATTTTGTCACAGAATAAAAAAAAAAAAAAACACAACAACTAGTAGAACACCTCTAAGGTATCCTTTCCAATCTTATTGGAATGCTTATCTGTTCCTTTCTGACTCTGCTTTTCCACAGCCTTTTCTCTAATCTCTTCTGTTGTGATTCTATGACATATTATTGACTATCTATAATTATGATCTATTATTTATTAATTTCTAACATATCATCTGACTAGAACTTATTAATTCTTTGAATGCCCATGAGATGCCTGCCTGGGCAATACCTTGTCCAACAAGATGTATTCGTGCAGTTTGGAAAACTCAACCTACACAGCACAGATTCTTGTGAATGGTAACGATCACAATCTTTTTCCTACCCTGGCAGGGAAACCAATGGGCGTGTGAGAGGTCAAATGAAGATAAGACTTAAAAGGCTGTCTGTGATTGCTTCAAGCCCAGACAAAGGCAGGTGGGCACCTTACGCAGGACAATAATTTAGGGCCCTTATCAAACCAATATCCTTCTGATATCTGTACAACTTTAGGAGGAGCTTCCGGGTTTGTGGAGAAAGGGTTGAGAAGGACGGCCCAGATAATCATCCCCACTGCCATCTGAACAACTCAGCTCTGACCCCAGCTTGATGAAAGCACACCCTCCACATAACCAGGCACAAAGTTCAGAAGCATCTAACTGCTACTGGATCATGCTCTTGAAGGTCTCACCCATCTCAACTTATTACCGTATTCCTTCAAACTACAGCCAACACTCGCCCTGAAATGCATTCTAGTACTTATACTTTTCTCATTTTTTTTTTCCATTTCCAAAGACATTTTAGAATCGAGGAAGGGTGATATTCTGGGCTCCTCCTTGGCTTGCTTGCTATTTAATGTAATTCAGATTGCAACAGGAAAGCCAACTGAGTCATCCCGCAAATCACGGCTTTTCTCAGCAGCATGACACAGTAGACAACCTTCCCCACTCTGCCTTCTGCCTTCGCCACCATCACCAGTTTCTACTTGAACTTTACTGTAGTGGGAATTCAATTCATCTAAAATCAGGGTAATGTAACTTTGGGAGTATATTATGTACTAGCATGTACTTATATTATTTAATCATTATAACTTTGGGGGTGTTTCAGTGAAATAGTTAAGAAAATGGGTTCTGGAACCAGAGTGACCATGGGTTAAAGCTTGGCTTCATCACTTATTAGCAAAGGTATCACTTTTATACTCTATCTATCTATCTATCTATCTATCATCTATCTAGATACAGATATATATATAGTTATCTGTATATCTATATCCATATATATATATATAAATCTATTTATCTATCTACGTATATTTATATATATTTACTCTCTAAAATGAAAAAAAAAATAATAGCATCACTTCATGGGGTTAATGTAAGGCTAGAGATATTAGTAAACTGTTTGGCACGTAGGAAATGATCCATGCATATAAGTTATTGTTACACTCTGTGAGGAAGGCACTGTTACTATCCCCATTTTGCAAAGAAATGGAAACTCAGCAAGTTGAATTTGACCAGGATCACAAAGCTCATAACATGGAAGAGATGAGATTCTAACCTAGACCTGTTCAACTCCAGAGTGAGTGTTACCATCAGCCCTTCTGACATCTGTAGCTTCATTGAAAACACAAATTTGACGTCAACAGTATAGAACTCTGAGGAAAGTTAATAGAGACATCTTTCAGTTGATTTCAGACACAGTCATTGGATCTCTTTGAAAATAGTCCTTCAACCAGATGGTCTTTGCTCCATCTTTAAAATATGCAATGCAGAGAAACCTTCGGTCTCATCAACTTCATCTCTATCAAAAACGGAAATAATAGTAACCTGCCATGAATTAATTTGTGTGTGCGTAAAACCATCTAAGTTCTTAATAATTACCACTTCATTTTCTAAGTGCTATCCCTTTCATAATCTATTCTTTTTAAAACTACCTCTTTTGGGAAGTATCGATAGCCTGAAAAGTCATGTTAGGTTCATCCCTCCATGAAAAGTTGAGGAGGTGAGAATAATGAAATTGTAAAGCTTGGTAGGTCGTTGTCAAAGCCTCCCATCAAGATGCCATGGGCATATGATAACATCTTGATTTAGAATGACCCCAGAGCAGCTATGCAGTGGGAGAATAACAATTACTGGGAATACGGAGCACCGTGACTCCAAGTTCCAGTTCCGGAGCCAAGTGTGACCAGTCAGTTCCGAAAGTACAATCAGAGTCCATTTGTGATAACATTTAAATTTCTAAAATGTTTTTCATAATCAAATTAGGAGAGATAAAAGAAAGGAAGAAAAGAAAAAGAACAAACCTACACTAGAAAGCTCCAAAATAGTGCTAGGATCAGATGTAAGACCACTGGCTTAACGTAATCAATAAACATTTAGTAGATGTCTAATATGTGCTGGGAACTGGGGATGGAAAAGCTAAATACGTTAGTTTCTTTGACCTTGAGAGATTGGTCCCATTCATAGGACGGAATGATATATAAGCAACTAATTAGATCACAGTAGAGTAATTCTATAGTGAAGGTAACTACAAGGTACAACACATGTAAGGAGAGATGTAGTCTCCATCCTAACTTAAGTCAAGAACAAATAAATCTGACCTGAACATTTAGGACCATGGATTAGTCCAAAGTCTGTTCCCAGAACCAGAGTCACAGTGGAAAGCGTCTCATTCTTTAATCTTTCACCTTCATGACTCTCCAATATGGTATTAAGTAATCTTTTCTAAGATAAGACCACGAATAATCCCATCATGAGCTGGATAATGTGTTAGCCTCTCTCATATTTTAGATAAGCCCCAAAGGAGAGTAATGATGCTGAAAGAGAAGGCGTTGAGGCCCACCAATGGAGGGCGCTTTTAGGAGCGTGAAGCATAGCATATTTAACCGTGTTCTCTCCATCATCTACAAGGTAGCTGCCTTCTTCAACAACACGAAGGGCACTTCTTCATAGGAGTTCCTGTGACCCCGAAACAGAGGGGCCCCCTGTGTGCCAAGAAGTCCTTGTTACAGGCGACTGGAGATGACGTCCCTACCTGACATCTGCAGGGTCTTCGGTGACGAGCACGTCAGTCTTGCAGCTGGCCAGGGGGTTGATGGACAGCTCCACAGGCGGAACCACAAAGCTTTTGCTGACAGGAAGCCAGAGTCCTTGGCCCAAGCTGAAAGTAGACCTGCAATGTAAGAGTTTCCATTGGGGAACTCCCTAGGAAGTAGAGTGAAATCAGAAAAAAAGGGGCCCCTTCTTCCCCTCCCTTCTAGGATCCTTTCTCATTTCTCCACCCAACTGAGTCCCCTGCATTCTTTTTTTGTTGTTATTTTTTGTTTTGTTTTGTTTTGTTTTGAATTAAAGTTTATTGGGGTGACAATTGTTAAGTAACCCTGCATTCTTCAAGGCACAATTCTGGCCAACTTTGCCCAGAATTTGGATGGTCATTTCATAGATCTGTTAATCATTTAGCCCATGTGTCACTTTGTGTCACTAATTTTCTCTTTTTGAATATAGGTCCTGACTCGCAGTAAATAGTGGGCTCTGTAAGGACAGGGGCTGTCTCAGCTGCGTTTTCCCAAGCAGTCCTGGTATCCAGCAGAGCTCTGTAAGTGACTGCTAAGTCAGCAGGGGTAGTCTGCACGAAGGTGAAGAGCACGGACTCCGAATCAGTTCAAACCAAAATTTGATTCCCAATTCTGCCACTTAATTTGCTGTTATGTCTGTATCAGCTTAACTATTAAAGTTTCACACAAGATTTCAAGGAGGTAGCAGGAACATGTTCTAGAGTTACTGAATATTTTTAAACTATTGGACTAGATAATCAGTAATGTCTCCTCAAGTTCAAGTGTCTGAATCTGTAAGTCCAGATGCCAGACCAATGGGAATTCGATTCCCATGGTAACCTGGGCCATGAGGAGGCATCCGTGCCAGGGAAAGTCCCTCTGTCCTCACTGCAGCCCGCAGAGAACAGGTTCGATCGGCTGAAGAAGCATGACTATGCCTCTCTATCAGACCCTCCTCCATTCCCCAGCATCATGCCCCAACGGGACTGACAACTCACCTGAGAATCTTTTCAGGGGCCTGCTCCCCTGTCACCAGGTCGTAGCCCCTCTCAAGTGTTGTGTAAGGCCAAGGTCTGTGGGAAGAAGAGAGGGAGGGCAAGAGAAGGGCATAGGAGATAATATTAGTCAGCAGTAGCTAGGGTGCCTATGTGGACAGTGCTTACGTGCAGTTTTACACACAACCAAACTGAGCAGAAGTAATTATTGGGTAAGACTAGATTATAAAAGAATGTCTCCAATTTATAGAAAGACTCAGCAATTTGAATTCCACGCTGTCCATTTTGGAGTTATGCACAACATCCGGATTCTCTTTATCAATCTACTTAAGGAAGTGTTCTTTGATTATTCATGGTTTGGGTGAGTTAAACTTCAGCATTTGTTCTCTAGAAGATTCAAAATGTGACTCAGTGGGAGCTGGGCCTCACTTTCCATCGGGTTTTGCAGAAACACAATTGTTGCAGAGAGAGTCCGCTTTGTGGAGTGGTTTTGGGCCTCTGGTAACAGAACAGAGGAGGCGGGGATGGTCCTTCCCTGAACCCGCCCCAATGTCCTTTGTCACTTACCCTTCACTCTGTCCCCAGTCACTGCGCACACACAGGTGTCTGTGAACCGGGTCAGGGGCATAGCCTTCATGACAGCTGCACTCTCCTGTCAGCAAAAAGAGAAAACAATCTTGTGAAATACTGCCTACCCAAGTAAGTCTCCTCCCCTGGTTCCCTTGTTTTCTTCGAAAATAAAGTGAGCTGCCTAGTTTTCGAAAAGGACCATGAGAAACAGGTGTTTTGATCTACCCTCCACTGTGGTTACTGAAGAGTTGATTCATTTGTTCATTCACTCATTTTTTCAACAATTCCTGACCACAACTTCCTGTCAAGCTCTCTTCTTGGCTCTGGGGATATAGAGATCAGGGTACAGCCCAGACACTGAAAGAGCTCACAGCTTAGTGAAGGAAACAGGAAGTGACCTGGTGGCTCCCGATGGACGTCCTATTTTCAAATATTTAAATTATGATACGCGATGTCTGCACTAAAAGTGTAATCAGAAAAACTGAATTCTTTCTACCTGAATGAAGAAGCCATGTTTATTCATAAGCCCCAAATCAACTGCCACCTCCTCCAAACACCTCTGGTTTCTCCTTTTGGAAATATCGTCTTCATTATCATCTCCAGGTTTCATTTTGTTTTATTTTTGTTGTTTGTTTACTTTAACTGGTCTTTCTCATGTCACCTCACCCCTCCTTTCCCCTCATGTTCTCTTCCATCCGTCCATCCATCCATCCATCCATCCATCCATGTATCCATGCATCATTTTTTTCTGGCTATGTCTTAGGCCCAGTTGTATGAATGCCTGCTGGCATCCCACTGCCTTAAGTGTCTTCTCCTGTTGGCCAGGCTCTTTTGCAGTGGTGGGCGGATGTCTGGTTTCCTAGCGTATTTCAGAGTTTATAGAGGCTCTGTGCCCTACCCTCTTGCTATATCAGTCCTGCTCTACTGTATGCTCCTTAGGGTTGGGGGGTATTTTTTGATCCAATTACTTATTAGTTGTTCCTAAGGTTTATCTATAGAATGTTCACAGATGCTTTACCAAAAATAGATTCTCTGAAAAAAAAATAGTTTCGGAAACACTGCACAATTCCTTAGAGCCAGTAGAGTATGATTCTGCATGAGGGTGATGCATATAGGTTTCCCTAAACTTATTTCACCTTGGGAAGCTTGCTGGTGGAACAAGTCACGAGATTAGTATTCTGTGGAACACGTCTTGGAAAATGCTGGTAGGAACTGCCCTGGCTTAGCTCACTGACTAGAACAGAGTACGTGCTCAACTCTGGGAGCTGAATGAATAATTGCGTTCTGGCTTTGATAAATCTCCAGACTACTGCTGTCGGGTTGTCTTCCCTCTCATCTTCTGATGACCGTATTCATGCACACCTCCAGATGAACCTGCGAGTCTTCAGTCTTACAGTCATTCTGAGTGGGCTGACCTGAGAGTTTTCAAACCCTGTTTCACAGAAACGTCAAGTTCAATGGGGGAGATTTAGGAACTTTGCAACTTTCAGATTTTAATGTTCTTAAAAATTATTTTTAAAAAATCTCTTTAATAGTACAAACTGAAGGTTAAACACTCAGCTGTTACATTCTACATTTTAGGACAGTAAAGAGTATCTTCAGATTAACTCTAGTGGTCAGGTAAACTTGTTTTATGGAGGCCTCACTAAAAATAAGTCTCCAGAGGGTAAGGGGGATGGGAGGTGGTAGAAGAGGGTCAAGGGGGTCAAATATACGATGATGGAAGGAGAACTGACTCTGGGTGGTGAACACACAACGTAATATATAGATGATATACTATAGAAATGCACACTTGAAACCTATGTAATTTTACTAACCACTGTCACCCCAAGAAATTTAATAAAATAATAATAATAAAAAATCTCCTGTCATCTTTATTCCATTGAGAATACTGAGACTGTGAGTTGAGGAGCTAACAAGCTCATGCTATTTATAGCTACATGTCTTATGAATCAGGGTTTTCTCAACCTTCTGCAACCCAAACAAAACATGGCAGTGACTGTGATGCTAGGGTAACACAGGTTCTACAACGATCAGCCATAACTCCCGCTGTCAAAATGTTTGCATTCATCACGTAATGTACTTGGTTTCACGGATTCACTATAACTGTTATGCATTTGACCTTATACGAAGCATTCTGTTGAAAAGAACATTCTACCTCGCTTTACGTATTACAACATGGCTGAATCTTTGCACCACCAGCCTTAGCAAGTATCTGGCTTAATAAACGTTGGTTGAGCTAACAAGGTAGTAAGACAGCATATGGGGTGAAGCAGGGGCCAGAGACAGTATTCACAATATTCAGAATGAGACTGTTGAAAGACAGAAGGAGAGATGAAGAGAGAGCGAGGTCTACCTTTCCCCTTCTCTGGATACCTGGTAAATTAGGAAGGGGCTACTCACAGTCAGGAATGTTCTCTGTACCTCTCTCCTTCCCTCCAGCATCATGCCCGGCGTCTTCCACTGAATACGCCGTGTGCTCTAAGTATGTGCGACCTAGTGGACTGGGTGTGACTGGAGGTAAGGAAAACGGAGAGAGAGGGCTGAAATCCTTGAGATTTGGATGAGAATAATTTACCCAAGTGCGAGGGGTCGGAGCCATTGATGTGTTAAAATGCAACAACCCCTTCATGAAATATTCACCACTTTCAACACATCTAAATTAAAGATTAAAAGTCCTGGGATTTGTCCTCGAGATTCCCAGGACTGATTTATGACCTGTCACAAAGCACAGTCCTCATGATTCCTAACGGGAGAGGTAAAATGGTTACCTCTGGCAAAGGGACAGGAAGTCAGGCTTGGGGAGGGAGGGCCAGGACGGGTGCTGGAAAAGAGAGCTCTTTTTACTTGATGGAAAGGGCGATGGCGAAGGTACCTGTCTCTCCTGTCAGTCAGGGCCGGAAAGGGCACAGGTCATTTCCCCTCCTTTTGGGAAGTGAAAAATCTATACACGGAAAGGGTGCTGCTATGTTTTTCTTTCTTGCTCGCGTGCTTACTAGGCAAGTCTCCCCTGCCTCAGAATGGATCATTAATTACTGATGCTCATTCTACAACAAATATGTATTTTTCAGATGAGAGGCAACCACGCTGGAGGTCCCCCAGAAGGCTGCCTGGAGAACAGGAGGTGAGGCATGGGAAAAGTGCCTTGCATGCTGGGAGCAGACAGGCCTGGGTTCCAGTCCTCACTTTCTCTCTCCCCAGATGTGTGGTCTTGGGGAATCTACTGTACCGTTTTGGCTCTTCGTTTTCTAATCTACAGAATGGAGACAGGATAGTAATGTCAGTTTCACAGAGCTGAGGGAAGTACTGAAGGATAAAGCTCAGGGCTCAGGTAGACAGACCAGGAGCAGATGCTCACTATATTAATTTCTTCCACCTGTCCTTCCATTCCAAGCCTTCTGATCTATGCTGACACATTGACTCTAGGGGCCCCAGAGAAGCAATCTGCTCCTTGCGGGGCCTTAGTTTCCCCATCTGTAAAAGGGAACATTAGAGTAGATGTTCACCAGTCCTGAGCACTGACATGAGTGAGCTGTTTGTGTTGCCTTTTCAAATCCCTCACCTCTGCGTCCTGGACACTGATTGTTTTAACCTTAGCTATGATCTCTCTTAACAGTTGGGCCAGGTGTCTCCAGCAAGATTTCTATCTATGCCACGGCAATGGGCTTTATTGACTTCTGTTTCCCATCTTGCTGGCTCAGCCAACTCTCCACTATTTGCATCCACGCATCTCCTTCTTGCAAGATGCAAGCCTCTGGCAGCCAGAGCTGATGAACCCCTTCCTCGGGTGAGTCCTTCCTTCAGTCCCACCTCTGCATACCCAGGGCAGCCAGGCTGTCAAAGAACAGCTCCAGGGACACAGGTTACAAGGTTTGCACATGCTGCCTGTCAATGTCCCCGCTCCCTCAGTCCTGTCCCCACAGGGGCTCCTTGAAGAAAGCGACTGCACCCATCTTACATCCCGCACCTGCTGGTACCTAAATAAGTCCAGGGGTATATTTCACAATAGTAATGCCTGTGCCAGTGGGGTAGGGGTACATGTTTCGTTTTTAATTTGCCTGTTTTCCCCACTACCCTGCAGAAATCTTTTCTTTATCATCTCCATAGCCTAGTAATCAGCAAGGTACCTGATGAAGGATAGATGACTCATTTGTTAAATAGATCGATGAACAGATAAATGAATTAGTGAATATATGAATGTACTGTAATTTTCATGAATTCAGGCAGAGTCCATTTTGAATAATGATGGTTCTGCTGAAGACTGAAAGAAACTTTCTTATATCCATGTCAGGTATTTGTCAAGGAAATGGAAAGTGTAAACATTGAGTGCTGATGAAATGTCTAAAATAGAATTCTGTTTCACATCAAAGCAGATAAAGCTCTTAAAGATCATCTAGTTCAAATCTTCCCAGCTTTATTTTTCAGAAGGGGAAATGCAAGCTTAGACAGAGAAGACACCTGGACAAATCATTGGCCTTGCCTCTGGGCCAGTCAGGATCAGAACCCAGGGCTCTTGGCCATGATTTCCGCAACCTTTCTTTGCACTGGTGACCTCAATACTTCCACATTATACCTGGCAACATTTTCTAGGAATTCTTGTTTTTCCTTTGTATTCCTCTGACATTTCCTTGTTTCCTATACTGAGAAAGTATTGCCCCACAAACAGGAATTATTATTTTTTTAATATAATGAATTTGAAATATTTTTAACAGATTGAAAACCCACATTTATGTGACCGATCATGCAGACTTTAAAAAAAAAGAGTTTAATCTCTTCATTAAAGTGGTTCCTGTAAGGGAATTCAATTAAGTAGATTTTCATCGTGCTAATTACTGGAATTCCGTATTACCAGCTATAGATGAGTTGCTCTGGTTTAAAAATATTTATTCTTTATGTCTTATTGAATTCTCATTTTTTGTTATATGCATTCTCACTACACAAATGCTTGGGTTAAAACAACAGAATCGCTCAATCATGAACAATCTGAGTTTATCTTGTATGGGACTCTTCTGAACCGCTTCAAAATGGGCAGTGCCTTCATGTTCACCACATAAGGCTGGAGGTCCAGTGCAATGGTTCAGAGTTGGGCCCTAGAATCATCTTGTTTTGGGTCTAAATCCTGGATCTGCCACTTAGAATTTGTGTGAACTCAATCAAGTCGCTTTACCTTGAGTTTGTTTCCTAATCGCTTTACCTTGAGTTTGTTTCCTAATCTGTAATGAGTGGGATGACCTATGTATCTGCTGGAAAGGTCAGTGACATATTTGAAAAGTCCCCAGTGCAATCGTTGGCACATTTCTTCTTGCTGAAAACATCACAACTGTTAGGGGTTTTGTCATTATTGTCCTTGGATAGGAGGGGCCAATTTAGCATCTTGTTTTAAAAAGAGAAAGTGCGAAAATTTCTACATGAAGGATGGTCTCAATGTGAAACAGAATTTTATTTTAGACATTTCATCAGCACTCAATGTTTACACTTTCCATTTCCTTGAAAAATACCTGACATGGATATAAGAAAGTTTCTTTCTTTCAGTCTTCAGCAGAACCATCATTATTCAAAATGGACTCTGCCTGAATTCATGAAAATTACAGTACATTCATATATTCACTAATTCATTTATCGTTTTTAATTTGCCTGTTTTCATTGTATGCCTTTGCAAAGCCAGAGGGAATCAGTTTCTTTATCTGCAAATTTGGGGCAGCTTCAGTGAAATAATCTCCAAGGCTGATCCCTGTGATGCCAGACCAGCAACACCAGTTGCCTTTGTCACTGGCTCCGGCTACTGAAGGACACAGGCACAGAGGGACCAGGGCATGAGCCAGAGGGCGCTGTGTCCTCCACCCCACGCAACTCCGAGAGGCTCAGCACCTGCCCACGAGAGTGCTAGATAAGTGCCAGCCTTCTTCCCTAGCCCGCCTGGCTTCTCTCCTCCCACCCTGTCATCCTCTTACGATTCCATTTTCACTTTCTTCCAACTCAGTCATCACTTATCATCACAGGCCAGGGACACTGGCTGCGGTTCACTTTCCTATTTACTCTTCTTATCGGTATGGCTTGGAAAGACGTCTCGCTGGGCCCTCCGAGCAATTAGTGTGCATGGCATCCTTTCCTGTTCTGACTCTGAGTGGGCCACCTTGAGGCTCTTCACTTCTGTGTCACTGCAGGCCAGCTCAGGGCCAGGCATGTGGTGGGGGAGGCATGGCCTAGACGTCACATTACTGGGGGGCTGCTTTGTGCTAGGAGTAGTGGAAGGCAGTAGAAATAAGTTACCGTATGTCATCTCACAGGTCACACCCTCAACTAGTACGAGGAGGAAGGTGCTAGTGTCCACATTACAAAATGAGAAAACCGAAGCTCAGACTCCATTAGTCACTTGCCTAAGGTCATAGGGTTAGATATTCAAAGCTCATGGTCTTTCACACAATCGTAAACATCACAACAATAAACATACGCAGAAGGGCAAGAGCAAGGAGAGCTGCCTTTAATTTGACAATTATCACGTGCCAGACAACAAGGATTAGAGAAGGGAAGCTCCAATCCACCCAAGTTAAAATTACCATCCTGCTGATTTCTAAAATTCCACTATAACTACAGGTTAAGAATTGCTCTTCCAAATATCCCCTTTTCAAATATAAATACTGTATGTGAGGATTGCATTGAATTCAAAATACCCATGCAACGAAGGGTTCCTGGATTGATTTCCTGCTGGCAGGGGATCAGGCACACGGCTAGTAACATCATACCTTCTGCTAACTGAGTGTCTACTATGTGCTCACCTTACCCAAATAACTTCTGAAATCCTGGGAGGATACCAGAACGCTGGGAGGAAGATTTATTGGCTCCATTTTAAAGAATATGAAGTTGAGGCTTGGAGAGGTTGATAAGCGGCCCAAGGCTCTGAACAGAAGAATGAACACCCCAGCCCGGCATCTTTCTGATCCTCCCTCCCCCAGCTGTGTGATGGCTCTCGGAGAGGAATGATTTCAGAAAGTGTGGAAGGGGCACAAGAATGGGAGATCAGGGGGTGTCGAAGGAAAACCTTCCCTGTGGTAGTCTGAATTATTGGTGTCAAGTCCTTATTTCTCTGCAGTAGTATTATGCACGCAGAGTCTTGCCATGGCTGACTGTGGGAAGACAGAAATGTAGGAAGACAGAAATGTCTCCCCTACCCTTTGACTTCAGCCTTGGCACAGGACCTGCTGTGGCCACTGGGATGTAGCCGACAGGGTGTGGACTAAGCTTTGAAATGTGCTGTGTGGCTGCGCTTGCTCTCCTGCACTTCTGCCCCTTGCTATGAGCAGACCATGCTCCAAGTAGTGGCGGGTCCAAGGAGGATGGGGGCTGTTTGGGACAGAGCTGGACGCAACCTGAGCTTGGAGCCAAGTGCAGCTGAGTTCCGGTTAGAGCAGTCCACCCACATGTGTACCAAAGGGGGACGATGCTTACAATTGTTGACAATAAAGTGTGGTGGTTGTTTGTCATGCAGACTGAGTGTAGCAAAAGCTGCTCAAACCTATAGGCAACCCCACCCCCCACGAATAATGATCCCACTTTCTTCTCAAACTAGAAACCTCAGAAAAATCTCTGACTGGACTTGATTGGTTTTAGTCTCAATGTCCAAATGGCACCTGAATCCCTCTGGTTCTATCTCTTTGTTGTCACTGAGACCCATCCCCTCCCATCTCTCCCCATGGCCACTGACCTGGTACAGGCCCCCAGCATTGTCCACAAAGATATTGAAAAAGTCTTTTCACTGGTGACCTGCTTTTAGTGTCCCCGTCTCAACTGATTGATGGTCAGTCATCTTTTCAAGGAACAGCTGCATCCGTGGCTCATCCCCAAAACGCTCAGTGGTGCTTTCAGGGTGGAGTTCATATCCCCTAGTCTAACATCCAAAGCCCTTCATGTCTGGCCTCAGCCAATGTTCCTCCCTTGTGCTTTTCCTGCTCAACTTCCTCCAGGTTTATGCATCAGAAGAGCCATTCCAGACCCACCTGCAGACCACAACCTGCTAGAGCAGGTCCTGCCCTGAGAAAAGCAGAAACCGAGAATTGGGGAGAGAGAGTTCAGCAGAGAAGAGACAGTGGGTTGAGAGGGAATAAGAGGTGAGGAGAAAATAAAGTGGCTAAATGATTATATTGCAAAGGAATGAGGTCATCTGGGCAGTTTTGAATATAAGTGGTATCATCATGGAATATATTTTATAACCCTGACCCCTCTGAAACCTTGGGCAAATCACTTTACTTTTCTTGGCCTCAGTCTTACCATCTGTGAAATGAGTAACTAGTACGTAAGAGAACCCCAAACGCCCTCCCAAACCTTGTTCAAATTTCCATCCTTGGTTTTTCTTCTAACATGCTTTGGTCTTGTCTCTTGAATTCAGCATCCATTTAGGGACTGGGCAGGGGGGACATGTGGGAGGGCTGGGAGTTTGGAGGACAGAGACTCAGGAGGCACATTACTGGGGTGAAAAAAACAAGAGGATATCATTCAGACATTTATGAAATGAGGATGACTTCTTAGAGATCTGTGCAGCCAAATGTGCTGTGTGACCTGGGCCAGGTCCTTTCCTTCCCTGAGACTCAATTTCTGTCTGTACAAGGAGGAGGTTGGTCTTGATGACATCTCAACAACCTCTCTTGGGTGTCTCTGATATCCCTTTATTCCTTACTCTACTGGAATGAGACTTTTCAGCTTTGTTCTTCCCCAAACACTTGAAAAGACTTGGACACCGACATTTCACCTGTCAGCCCCTCATTGTCATTCATCATCAGACCTCTGAGAGCAAGAAGGAAACACAAAATAGAGGCCACATGGTTCTAGCAGCGCAGGCTGCTGATCGAGTTTTTGGGAATCAGAGTCCTTAATCGAGGCCACATGGGACCGAACTGACATTGACCCGGCTCATTGGGTAGCCATGTGGGAGTCGCATGGGCTGAGAGGCCACTAGCCAAGCCACACCAGGGCCCCCACTTCAGGACTTTGAGTGCACTACTCACACAATTATCTACAAATCAGTGTTGGGCAGAGAAGCACTTGGATAAAAGACTCCCTCAAAATTACGGCTGACTGAAGATAGAGCAGGCTGAAAAAAATCTCATCAACAGCCTGAAATGGATACAGATGCAGACGTCTCTGAAAACGAGGAAGGATCCATTCCAGTTGACCCACCTGGGATTCTCGACACAGGTGCGCAGAGCTAGGCCAGCTGGGGGATGGGTCACCCACTCTACCTCACCAGTCACCCCCGAGCCCTCCATTGTCCAAGCTTCTCAGGTGAATCTGAAAGGGGTCAGGGGCCATGGGACACATCCTGGTGAAGGGGACATAGTATTGGCCTAGGAATTAAAATGACATGAGGCTGAATCCTCCATCTACTACTGGGTAAATCATGGCACTTCTCTGGGTCTCCGTTTCCTCATCAGAAAAATGGACATCTTGAGTCCAATTTAAAAACCTGTCACAAGGATTGAAGATATGTTTAAAGCAATGGCCACATCACCAGGCATGTAGGCAGCATTTGGTAAGTGGAAGTGCGATGATGGTGATGATGATGGTGGTTATGATGGTGATGATGGTGATGATGGTGATGATGGTGATGGTGATGATGGTGATGATGATGATGGTGATGGTGATGATGGTGATGATGATGGTGATGATGATGGTGATGATGATGGTGATGGTGACGATGGTGATGATGGTGATGATGATGGTGATGATGATGGTGATGGTGGTGATGGTGATGATGGTGGTGATGGTGATGATGATGGTGATGGTGATGATGATGGTGATGATGATGATGGTGATGATGGTGATGGTGGTGATGGTGATTATGATGGTGATGGTGATGATGATGGTGGTGATGGTCATGATGATGGTGATAGTGATGATGATGATGGTGATGATGATGGTGATGGTGATGATGATGATGATGATGATGATGGTGATGATGGTGATGGTGGTGATGGTGATGATGATGGTGATGGTGATGATGATGATGATGATGGTGGTGATGGTGATGATGATGGTGATGGTGATGATGATGGTGATGATGATGATGGTGATGATGATGGTGATGGTGGTGATGGTGATTATGATGGTGATGGTGATGATGATGGTGGTGATGGTCATGATGATGGTGATGGTGATGATGATGATGATGGTGATAGTGATGATGATGGTGATGATGATGATGGTGATGATGGTGATGAAGATGGTGATGATGATGGTGATGGTGATGATGATGATGGTGTTGATGATGGTGATGCTGCGCTGGTGACTGCTGCTGCTGCTGGTGCGCTGACTGGTTGCTGCTGGGCGGTGCTGGTGGTGCTGGTGGTGCTGGTGCTGCTGCTGGTGCCTGCTGGTGCTGCTTGATGCTGCTGCTGTGGTGCTGAGTGTGCTGCTGGTGCTGCTGGTGCTGCTGCTGGTGCTGCTGCTGCTGTGGGCTGGTGCTGGTGGTGCTGGTGCTTCTGCTGGTGCTGGTGCTGCTGCTGGGTGGTGCTGGGCCTGCTGCTGGTAGCTGGAGCTGCTGCTGATGATGGTGATGTGATGATGATGATGGTGATGATGCTGGTGATGCTGTGATGATGGTGTTGATGATGGTGATGTTGATGATGGGTGATGATGATGATGTGATGATGATGATGGTGATGATGATGATGATGATGATGGTGATGATGGATGATGATGATGATTACCATTACTACCAGAACTACTATCATTGCCACTGCGGTTGTCCAGTCTGGGCTTCCCAGGTCATTATTTGCTCTCTGGTTTGGTGCCTTTGCTCAGGCTTCCTGCTTTGTTACTTCCCCCTTTTCTCCTCCCCATGTGGTTCTTGTCTCACCTTTGGTTCAGATCTTACTTCTTCAGACTATTTTTCATTCTCTGTACCATTCCTCTGTGCCCAGCAAAGGTGGGATCAGGACACAGCGATGCGTCCATCCAATTCTCTGCTTTCATGCAGCTGACACTGGAGTGCGAGGACTGAGGAAACTATATCACCACCACAAGGTGTGATCTGTGCTGTGTGCCAGAGCCACAGGACCCAGAAAAAAGAGTGTCAAGCTCTGCCCCAGGGTCACGACACATCCATGAAGGGGGAGAGTAAGACAATGAGGGGACAGAGATTCCTAACTGCCAGGCACTGCTGCAAGTTCTTTATTTATATTAATGCATGTGACCCTCATAACAAGCCGATGAAGTAAGTTCTATTTTTCAACCTCATCTTACAGATGAGGAGACTGAGGACCAGAGGGGTTAAGTAACTTGCTTGTCTGAGGTCAAAATGCTAAGAGTGCCAGAGCAGGATTGAAATCTAGCCAGCCTGGTTCCAGAAACGGAGCTGTGGCCTCCAGGTTGTACTGCCTCTCTCTCTGGGGGAAATAAGAACTTTCCAGATGGAGAGAAGGACAGGTGCAAATGACAGCATCAAAGGGAAGTCATGGGACCGTTTGTTTCTCTGAATCAGTGGGGTACACTGGATCAGCTGATCAGCAGAGCCAGAGGGCTTAACTGGTACTGAGAAATCCTGACCTCGTTTTACAGGTATGAGGAAATAGCCTCTGGGGAATTCCCAAATCCCCTCTACAAAAAGAGTCATTCCCAAATGCTGAATGCAAGAGTCATTTGTGGAGACAGGCAGTTGAAAGCAGAGAGGGCATACACTCGAGTCAGAACAGGGTTTGAATTCTGCATCTGTTACCCAGCAGTTCTGTGACTTCATACAATTTCCCGTATTTGGCCAAGACTCAGTTTCCTTCATTGTACAGGGAGTGAATCAGGCCCGAGCCTCTCCCTGAACAACAGCAAGAATGATCTAGTCCCAGTTTCGCCTTTAATCTACCCAGCCACCATGTGAAGCAGGGGCTAATGGGGTCCTGACTTTACAGAGGAAGAAACTGAAGCCTCCGGGCGTTAGATGACTGGCCCCAGGTACCCAAAGAGAGAAAGCAACAGGGTGAGGATGCAAAGCCAGGTCGGCTTGACCTTGTAGTAAGGTAAAAGGAGTTTGGCACAACCCTGTGTCTCACTGAAAATGACCCATCTTGGGGGCTCTGCCTGGACACCTACCCCACCTCTGTGGGAGTCGACAGCGGTGCAGGTAAGACAAGGTCATGTGGTTGCCCATGCCCCGGGACCTTGGAGCTGTTTGCCCCCCAGTTGCTCAGAGGGTTCGCTCAAGCCCCCCGCATTTCTTTGAGCCATATCCTTCACCCTCAGAAGCCCTGTCCTCTCCCATTCACAAGGCTGCGGAGAGGCTAAAATACAGATACGTCTTCTATCTAGAACACATGATTAATAGTGCAGTTGTTCCCTGCTTGAACAAAACCTGAAATAGCAACGTGAAAAATGCAAAATAAATTAAGCAGAAGGTAATTATTCATTTTGAAAAAAGAGTTCTTCACAAAAGAGATACATGGATGGGTTTTTTCATTTCCCCCTCCCCCCCAAGCATCAGCTATCTTTGGGAGTTTAAAACCCAATTTCATTTATAAAATTAAAGCAAAAAGAGTGATGATTTTCTAGATGTGCACTGAGTACAATGGGCGACATGCATGTGACCGGCCCGTGCCCTCCATGCCATAAAGTAAGGGGGTCCAGACACCCAGAGCGTGGGACTTTCGCCCTTGTCTAGTCAGGAAGGGGGGGAAACAAAGAGGACCTGTGGAGAGCACGTGACTTCTGCTCTCTGTTTCGGAGGGTCCTTTCCTCAGTGACCTCAGCCTTAGCAATAAGCAGATGGTCATGGCCAGAGCTGGCTTCCAGGGAAACTGGAGAATTGTCATGTCTAGTGCCTTCCATCTGGACTATTACACTATTTTACATAATGTGTACATTCAGCTGAACCCAGCTAATTTTCACTTTGCTGACCTCACTCGTGATTATATTTATATCCCTGTGCTTGTTCTCCTCTGTCCTCCCTGTGTCTCTTTATATTGGATGGTTCACTCCACCCGGATCTCTGTCTCTTTTTGTTTCTCAATCATTGTGTTTTTGTAGCTGCTTCACTTTCTGTCCTTGGTTTCTGCTTCAACCCCTCCCCCATCTACGACCCCTCTGACAGCGACTATAGCTGTTACAATTCTATTGACTCTGTTCCCTATGCTGTACTCCACATCCCGTGACTTTTCTTTCCCGCTGTGTGTGTCTCCATATACCTTACCGTTTGTCTGTCTTTCTCTACGCCTTGGTTTCCTTTATGGAAGTCTCAGTAAAAAGAATTCTGAGTTTGAGTCAGAGGCTCAAGTGAAATCTTCAGACCCGCCTTCATTACCTCATCCACCAAAGGAGTCAAAAAGAAAAGAAAAAGACTGTCTACTTCAAGGGGTAATGTGAAGATTACACAAAATATGGTATGTAAGGTGCCTAGAACAAAGAGGACACTCACTTTCGGCTTCATTTCCTTCCCCCTTCATTTCTTCCTTTCCATTGATTCCCCCGTTCTCCTTTTCCTCTTCCTCCCCTTCTCCTCTCTTCCCTTCGCAGCCATCCCGCCCTCTTTGCCCCACTCTCCCACAAGCACATGCATACACCACAGCCCCCACAGGCCCCTCAATGTTCTACTATTGATTTACATGCAGAACAGTGAAAGTCCCCATCACTTTCTCTTGCAAAACATTTTTATGCCACATTTACTGGTATTCGGTGGAGAATCATTGTGAATCATTAAAATTAAGCAGCATGTGTCTAAGTGGCCTCACTAGGGAGTCAGGATTCGTGTCTATGTCCATTTTGGGTCATTTGAGAGATTACAGTGGGCTGTTCCCAAGGTCCAGGCCACTTGACCTCGCTTGACTTCTGTGGAGCAGTTTGAGTTCCCGGATGCCCTGTCCTGAGAGAAAGTCTTGGTGGGGTCAGCGTGCAATCCATACGCATCCCCCACCCTCTACGGGCTGGTAGGAACTCATTTAATGAAGTTATTAATTAAGAGACATTTGATGCTATAACCGACACACACACACACACACACACACACACACACACACACACCACACCCCTTCTATCCAGAGGACTTTAATATACATTAAAATGAAAGCAGCCTTCAGTCAAGAAGGAGAAAGGACAGTGTGTTGCAAGGGCCTAGCTCCCTCTAGATGGTATCAAATAACCAGAAAAGGCTACTACAATCGCTAAGTGCTGTGTTTCTAATGATTTCGCGCAGGCCCCTTCTAGTCAGAAATCTGTCATCACGCCTTCCAATGCATCCTGATTAAGTCTTTTGTGGGTTAAGCTTGCCGACACTGGGTTAAGTCTTTTGTGGATAAGCTTTGCCCCTGATTTAATAATTCCCATTTGTTGAACAAGTGTATTTGCCATGTAATGTAGCATACTTTGTATTGATCATACCATCACGATAACCTAGCAAAGGTGAATACCTTTTTTTCCGATGAAAAAGAGCAGGGAATTGAGGCTTGAGGGAAATTAAGCAATTGGCTCAATACCACACCAACAGTTAGAGGCGGAGCCAAGATTTCAACCCAGGTCTGTCTGAATTCAATGCCTCAACTCTTTCCATGTTGCTCCGACTGTCTCTCCACAAAACAAAACAAAACAAAACAAAACAAAACTAACAAAACAAAACACCAGAGCCCACCATGAGGGCAGCTTGATTTTGAGCAAGGGGAGGCTCGTGGCCGTGTCACGTCTGCCTCCTTCCTCGTGACAGACTCCATCTTGGGGCTTGACATTTGTGGAAGACAGATATTCACGAAGCTTATGGGAACTAACCACGCCCCAGATGTCCTTCACTGAAACACTTCTTTGCATGGATGATGAGTGGATCTGATCATGAGCCTGCAAGGCAAGCCAGGAAAAGTTCTGCTACTAGAAGCCAATACCACCTTCACATGCTGTAAAGACTCCTTTACAGGTTGTAAATGACTGCTGAAGGCACTGGCTCAAGCGGCAACTGGGGGCCCACATCCCAAGGGTAAAATGTTTTGATGGCTTAAGATGTTCTCAAGGTGCAGAGAAATCCAGCATCGGGATGGTAGTCGGGAGACCTCCACTGTGCCACTGTTACCAAGAGAGCCGGGCAAGGCCCTGCCCCTCCCTGAACCTCCCCTGTGCCAGCTGTAGAGGGAGGGGGTTGGACTTCATGGTCTGCATGATGCCTCCCAGCCCTGGAACTCTGTGTCCTTTGTCCCCACTCCCCACCCTACCCCCCCTACACTACCCCCTGCTGACTTGCCCCTGCAGAAGAATCTTTAAAGGCTTCTCAGGAGGAGGGTGGGAGAGGCCACTGTCATGAATGAATACTTTTTCCTCCTCAAATTTAAGGGGACACTGCAGGGCTGACACTTAAGAATGGGTCCATCCTTAGAGTTGGCGCCGGTGCCAGAGACTCCTTACCAACCTCACTGTAGTCCCAGCCCTGCGTGTGTTCTGCCAACTCTCACCAGACCCCTCGCTTGCATCACATTTTTTGTCTCATGGTTTTCCTTCTCTTCTTCTACGTAATTGATGTCTGCTATGGACTGAATGTTGGTGTCCCCACAACATTCACGTGTTACACCCCGAATCCCCAGTGCTATGATCTTTAGAGATGGAGCCTTTAGGGGGTTGTTAGGCTTAGATGAGGCCATGAGGGTGGGTCCTTATGATGGGATTAGTAGTCTCATGAGGAGTGGACCATTCTCTGTCTCTGTCTCTCTCTCCACACACACACACACGCGCGCGCGCGCGCGCGCGCTGAGGAAAGGCCATGTGAGGACATAATGAGGAGTCAGGAAGTTGGCCATCCGCAAGCCAGGAAGAGAACCCTCACCAGGAGCTGACTCTGGGTCTTGATCTTGGACATCCAGCCTCCAAAACTGTGAGCTCTGTTTCTACTCAAGCCGTTCAAGCCCCCCAGTCTGTTATATTTTGCTGTGACAGCAGACTGAGACAATGTCATCTTCTCCTGGGTCCTTTCTTTAGAGACAGTGTGAAATCTGTTCCTGGAGCTGATCCACATAGCGCGGACACAGCAACTGGATTCTTCATCTCTGATGTCAAAGCATGAAACCAACTCATGAGACAGAGCTCCAAGAGACAGAGGCAGCAGCTTCTTTTGCTCACTATCCCCACTAAAGGGCACAATGCCTGGCCTATAATCCGTGCTCACTCAATAACGGCCATGCGTGAAATGCAATGTATGGATTCCAACCACTTCTTTCCACCTCCATGGTGACCACCTTCAGTTCTGGCCTGGATTTTCCCATCAGCCATCTAAGTGACCTCTCTCCTCCCACAATGGCCAGTGTCCCTGCGTACTTTTCTCAAGAGAGTGTCCAGTGATCCTCTTAAAATGTAAGTTAGATGACATTCCTTCTCGGCCTAGATGCTCCTGTGGCTTCCCACTGGGTTCGGGTTGAAAGCCTATGTTCTTACAATGTCCTCTAAGACCCCTCAGGCTCTGGCCCTTTGGTCCCTCTCTGACCCCACTCATACCCTCCTAGCATTCAGTGAAGCTGAGCCACCTTCTCGTCCACGATCTTCCTCAAATATGTGAGGCACAATCTGCCCTCAGAGCATCTGTGCTGGCTGTCCCCTCTGCCCAACTACGCTTTGTCCAGACATCCACAGAGTATGCTTTGTTCCCTCACATCCCTTGAACAGTTTAATTACATTTGCAACCACTCCTCTCCTTCACATTCATAGGCCCCTCCTCTTGCACCCATTTTTTTAAAATAATGCAACATCTTCTAACATACGATTAAAAGTATTTATCTGTTACTACACATATTCTAACTGTCTGTTCCCTGTCTTCACTACAATGGGAGCTCCGTGATGGCAGCAATTTTCATCTGTTCTGTTCATTGTCAGTGCCGGACATCCTGCTTACATTAGCTGCTTGATAAATACCAGTTGACTGTTAAATGAACAAATTCATGAATGAATGAATGAATGAATGAGTGAATGAATGAATGAACAGTAAAACCAGTTCTTTAACTCAGATGTCAGAGCATTAAATCAACTGGAATAGGGGTTGACAATTTTTTTTCTATAAAGGGCCAGTTGTTAAACATATGAGGTTTTGCAAGCCATAGAGTCATGACCACTCCTAGACAACATGTAAACTAGTGATCATGGCTGTGTTTTAATAAAACTTTATTTATGAGAAACAGCAGCTGGCCTGTGGGCTGTAGTTTGCAGATCCCTGCAGTAGACAAAACACTACCAGGCCAGACACTGGGTCTGGTTTTGCTCTCTGTTGAATCCCAGTATATATAGTACCTAGTCCAGCACTGTCACTCAATAAGTACTTTGAATGAAATGACACATACATAAAATATAGTTCTGCTCTTCCTTCTCAATCACAGGACTAACTGAACTTGTTGCAATAATGAAAATGCCCTGTATCTGTGCTTTCCAATATGGCGGCCACTACATGTAGCTATCATGCACTTGGAATGTGATATGAATTAATTTACATTTTAATTTAAATTGTCACATATGGCAAGTAGGTACAATGTTGGACAGTGTAGCTCTATCACAACCATTTTTTTTGTTTCATGATCGAACTCTAGCCCCTCCTCCTCCAGGAAGCCTTCCCTGACTGCTAAGGTTAACAGTAACTGTCATTTTAAAAAAATGAACCTTCAATGCTCATTTCATTCAATTCAATTCATGGTTTGACCACAGCTCTAATAATAGCTAGTGTTTGTCGCACGTCATGTACCAAACATTGTACTAAGGACTTAATATGTACAATCCTCATAATAACCCTCTGAAAATAGTTATGTTGATATTAGTACCACATTTTACTATTTTACTAGAAAAACAGAGGTTCAGGGGTCCGTGAAATATCCAAAGTTGTGCAGTTCCCAAATGAAGGGAATTCAAATCCCAGTCCACTTGAATCCATAGCTCAAGTTCTTGACCAGTATGACACGCTTATTAAGAGTAGTAAACACTTATGTTGGTCCTAGTTTCCTATGTGCATATATTTCTATCCTACAAAAGATCATCCTCTTTCTACATCCTCCAAAGCCAGAGTTGGGCAGAGTACTGGCTTTCCGTGAAAATTTGTAGTACATAGATTTTCAGAGTGGGAGAACACTTAGTGAAAATCTAACTATCAATCCCTCTTGTATTATGAAGAGGGAATCCGAGGCCCAGAGAACAAAGTGGTACGTCAAAGGTCAGACCATGAGTAAAACTTGCAGATCTAGGAGTGAAGCCCAAGGACATTGTCTCCAAATCCAGTATTTCTCCTTGCATTCACTCATTCCATTCTTCATTATTAAACATCAACAGTGTGCCAGACCATAGACTGCATTTGGCAGCAAAGCGGTGGCTAGTACGGACACAGCGCTTGCCTTTACATAGCGTACAGTCTCTTAGCTAGTAACTGGAAACAGAATCACCCAAATAAACATGTAATTACAAGTTGTAATTACGTATTGATAATATAGGCTAGAGGTTAACATGTTAAACTCTGAAACCAGTCTTCTAGGATTCCAACCTACGCGCCACTATTTCCTACATGTGTGACTTTGGGAAAATCCATTAACTTCAGTGATTTAATTCCCTCATCTGTACATGGTGATACTAAGAGGGCATTGTATTAATTCTCAGACACAACTTTCCACATTTTAATATCCCTGAAATGAGTATACTTGTCTGGCTATTATTAGTGTCTTACGGTTATTACTGGCATTTTGTCTTAGAGGTACATAAAATATTGGTACATACATCTGATTGTGTCTTGCTTTATTTAAAATCTGACTATATATACTGCATAAGGTTACTGAGAGAATTAAATGAGATAATATCTGTTAGGTGCTTAGGAGAGTCCCTGGCACATAGTTTGCATGATATAAGGTGTATTATTATTATTATTTACTATAAAGGAAAAATAGAGTGCACTAATAGAGCATAAAGCATGGCAGAATAATTGAGTCTAGAAGGACAGCGAGAACCTCCTTGAGGAAGTGGTATTTAAGCTGAAACATGAAGGATGAGGAGGAGTGAAGAAAGTGAAAAATAAGGCTTATAAGAAGCGTGGTAGGTAGAGAGCTGACCGTTGCATGCAAAGAGAGTGGTACTGGTAGAAACTTTATCACATTGGCTGACCATGAACAAGTGTGGAACACTTTACAACATGGATTTTGTATATTAATAACACCCCCAACTCCAGCCTAGACTTTGATCACCGTCTTCTTTCTCCATACTTATGTTGGTTGATAACTCATTGGTCATAAGCTATTGTCACAGCGATGTCAGAGGGGTAGTAGATTGGGGGAGGGGGTCATCACTTTGTGAGGAGTATAAATGTCTAGCTATCACATTGTTTTGTGCACCTGAAACTAATTCAAAATAAAATAAAATGCAGGTTGGATTCAATATATATATATATATATATATATATATATATATATATATATATATATATATATTTAGAAGTTTCATGGATTTAAAAAAAATGTAGGCTATGTATCATTTATGGAGGCCCCACGTATGTCTGCAATATACTTGTTGAATAAAATTAAATACAGACTCTAATTTAAATGCCAGTATATTTTTGATAATAAATTAGAAGGGGACAGCCTTCATTATTTTTTGCGCAATACCCCAGAGATAATCATCAGAGATGTGTCACGTTAACTTCCTGCATGCAACTTTGCAGTATAAGAATTTCAGATCTTTCACAACCTCTTTCTTTCAAGTTCAGGAGCAAATATCGCCGCGAACCTCCAGTGGGACTGGCAGGCAAGGTCCCAGGAAGGGAAAGTTTCCCACGTTGCTTTTGTAGCCCATTCCAACCATCTTGTTTCAGCAATCAGTCCCATCGCTTGCTGTTGTGAGCTCTCTTTATGACTTCCTCTTTGACACAGATTGTCCTTTTTCAAAGGACTGCAACCCTCTTCCACAACATAACATTTTATTACACATTGACACCAAATATAGCAAGGCTCCCAAGCAGAGATATAAAATGGTTTCCCTACAACTCATAAATGCTGTCACAGATCCGCCTCTCCATTCTACACTTTCCCTTGTCCTCAATCCTATTGGGTCCTTTTATTATTTTTTTTTTTCCGAGTCAAGTTATTCTGCAAATTCTTTGTCCAAAGGATTCATACATGCCTCTGAGAATTCTCTGCAAATACCTGTCAAAGACAGGACACTAGCACACCTCTTGCTAAGTAAACTCTCTCACACACTGACTTCTCAAAACAGTAGCTTGTCACTCAGTCTGGGTCCAAATTCCAGCTGTGATATTTAATAAATATATGACCTTGGGAATGTCAATCAATTACTTTAAGACACAGCTTCTTGAATGGAAAAAGGAAGCAATAATAAATACCTAGAAGCAAAAGGTTGTTATGAAGACCAAGACACTTATGTAGTCTCGGCATGACGCTTGGTATACAGTAAGTGCATAACAAATGGTAGATGTTGTTATTGTTACTCTAGCATTCGTGTACCTCTTGATAACTCACCAAAACTCCACCACGATTCTCTTAACTATAAGCTGTATCTGGCCGAGGTCTAACACTCCCATCTGCTTATACAGATATATATGCCCCAAACGGATCAATCTGATGAGCTAAATGGTCTTTTGTAATTAACATTCATTTCATGGACTTGGTTTGTTGTTATTGTTTGAATGGCCTTTGTGGGAAAGGGCTTTTTAAAAGTTTCATCCCATTATCTTGCATGCCTGAATAATAAGGCACAGGGTTCACTAACTGACAATCAGTGTAGATGACTTTTGTTTAATTCCGGTTCTAGTAAAGTTCAGGACCAAGAAATGGTGAGGTGGAGGGCATTATGGATTCTAAGAATCAGAGTGACTCCCTTCATGGAGGATTGATTTCCTCACTTGAAGCCCACAGGAATAACAGCATAGTTGGACATAGACCAATCCTGAACAGATAAAAGATAGAGGTTACTTTAATTGAGTTCAAGAAAGACTAGTGGTACCCAGCTCAAGGGAGAAAGTGACTTTCAGAAGCGAATTAGCCGTACCATAGAAAAGTCTTTAGCAAGTACACAGCCCAAGTGATATTGTCATCACTCGGAGAGCCATCCATGGTGCTGACACCAGAACAAAGCATTCAACCCATTGACCAAGCATTGGCGTTTCAGCAGATGAAACTTGCTCCTCATTCATTCATTCATTCATTCATTCAACAAAAAAATGTATTGATGCAGGAACTGTTTCAATCTCTGAGAGACAGCAATAAACCAAATGAACCAAGGCCAAGTTTTTGTAACACTTATGTTCTCATATACAAAGCTCTCCTCACGGGTCTGATGGAAAGCTGGCTCTCTCCTGCCTGCTTACTTAACTGCACATCTCAACTATGCACGACTGCACCTAAACCTGACCCATCTGCTACATTCCCTAGAAACCCCTCATGTTACCATCTCCTTCAAGGCAGGGCTACTCTCTTCTCTGTGATTTCTTGGACTTTACAACTTCCTAAAGTTCTTGTGTCCCTTTAAACTTTAATAATACAGGGCTCAGCAAATAACAGAAACAATATATGAACATTAGAAATATTTAGCATAAGACGTATATATGATATAACAACACAGTGTATTTTCATTTTCTTCCTATTGCAAATGAAAAGTGGCTGCGAAAGTCATGACAATAAACTGAATTTGATGGTGAACATGACAAGTTCACATCAATTTGAAAACAAAATTCAACCTGCTTTAAATGCCATTTACAAATTGTTTCAATCATACACTCTGAGTTATTTGTGCTTAAAAGGTCACACAAACATGAATTTTGAGCTGGAAAATATCTTAGGAATTACTCAGGGTTGTAATTTGTATCTTGCCACTAATTTACTGAATGACACGGGGCAACTTGCTTAGCTTCGGTGGCCCTGGGTCTACTCATTAGATCAGACTAGATGATCTCTGTGGACCTTTCTTGTATTAAAAGTATGTTTCCATTAAAATCTTTGTTGAAGAGAAGGAAAATGAAGTTTACAGTATGCGACATAGCCAAGGTCAAATGGCCAATCTGTGGCAAAGTTGGCACTAGGACTGAAAGCCTATGATTTTTTTCATTGAACAAGTTTGAAAGTCACACAAGAGCTAAATGAAAGGCCAGCAGATGTGAATGTCCAGGTTATTATAAGTTTGCTACTGACCTCTAGGTCAGGTCCTAGAGGGCAGGCACTATATCTAATTTTCTTCTCATATAATCTAACATGGTTAAGCTCTGCTAGATAAAAGGTGTCTCATAAAATGTTAACTTATTTGAAATATTTCTTGAATTAATTAAGTGAAGACACAAGTGACTGAATAACTGATTACAAAAATGGCATTGAACACTGTGGTTTGAGTGCCCACCATATATTCGGCACAAGTGCATTTTCAATTTGATTTTTCATCTCATTCTCACAACCCTGAAGAATAGGAATTAGTCTCATAAGTTTTCCATGTATAAAAAATGAGGCTCAAATATGTGAAATGACTTGCCCAAATCCTTATAACCAGTAAACTTTTGAAAAAGCCAGGGTTTCGTTCTGTCTTACTCCAAAGAATATTGCAATTCTACTCTGGTTCACTAAATGCTTGAATGAAGAAATAAATAGATGGAGAGATTAGTGACTAAATGAATTAGTGTTTTCCTATTACTTGTCTCATGTGGTTCGGGTCACACTGTCCAAGATTTTGTACCCAGAATTCAGTATGATAGCACACATGTGCAGAACTTCAATAAAGATGTTTCACAAAACGATTTACCCATACTGATATTCTTAAGAGAAAAAGCCTGATCATTTGAACTGCTTGGTGATGCATTTTATTCAAGGACTAGCAAGTAGTCCTTGGATGTTCATTTTCTGGCTTCGGAGAGATAAAGAATAATGGTCGTCTGTTCTGGTAAGGAGCATAATGCCACCCTCTGGCAACATTTTCAAGTCTTCACTAAGCCTTCACTAAGGTACTTCTTTGCCTTGGTTCGTGATTGGTTTGTTCTCATCCCATCCATTCTTATAATGGTAACTGTTCAATGATTGGCTTCCCAAAGAAAATAAGCCATGGTTTGTAACATTTACTAATTTTGTTGGTCTAAAACCCTCATCACAGCCAGTTTCCAAGCTATCTACGTGACATAACTGAACAATGAGTTGGGAAAAGATGATAACAAACAACTCCCATGCGTCCACAACGCCAGCTCCAGCACACCATGGATCCAATGCATATTCAGCCCTGTGGGTGGTACTAATTGTTGAAATCCCTGGAGAAACACACCTGAGCTGGACTATGACACACAGCCAGGAAATCATGGCCAGGTTCCTCCATGCATCATAACAGTTCTGTATTCTCTAAGGCATCTCCCCACTTCCCTCCTTCTTCCAACTCAGTGGGGAGAAATCATCCTTCTTGTTGACATATTCAATGAAGCTTTAAGGCATGATGAGCGATGCCAGGACAACAGGACTTTGCTTAGTCTTACACATCCCACCCATAGAAGAAGGGACTTATTTCAGGGAAGCGAAGCCACCTTTGATGGATCTAAGGCTTGAATATTCATAGGGCTCGGGGATTTAGTTTTTCCATGACTTCCCCCACATTCTAATTCCTGAAGGAAGGTAACAGAGGGGAGGCCCAGCTCTTCCCTTGGGCTTGGATGTTCCCCCAAACAATCAGACAGATGTGGCCAACACAGTCTTACTAAGCCTCTTGGTGGCGCTCACAGATCCTCAACTTCCTATGAGTTCTCTTCATTTTATCTTTCCAGTTTCAACCCCGCCACTCCCTTAGTTCTCTTTCTCTAACTCACATGCCCCACACTCTCTAGCAAACAGCACAACTATACTGTTCTCTGCTTTCTGGAACTATTCTAAACTTTCTTCCTCTTTTTTTTTTTCCCCCAATCATGAAGTTCCCTCTGCTAAAGCACGCTTCCTATTCATGCTCCCTACTGATTACATGAGGCGTGGCAAAACGGACATCTTCTCCATGATGTATCTCTTCAAATCCCCATCTAGAATCCATTCCTCCCTGTTCTCCAGGGATGAGGCAATTTATTAGCGCCTGCTCTTGATGTATACCATATCGTGTCTTTTATAATAGCTGTATATGACCATATTCATTTTATTCCTGGGAAAATGTGAAATCTATGAAGGCAGGAACATTGTTCAATTTGTCTGTGATTTCCCACAGCACTTCACACACAGACTTATGAGTTGTGGAATTAAGAAAATCTTGCTTGAATGGAATCTAATGAATTGAAGTAAATTTTGCAAAGTGGGTCTGAGTCAAGCCCCATGAAATATATATGCAGGGATCAGATGTTCCCATTTTCACTGCTTACTCATAGATAGTCATCTATGTTTATGCACTGGGTGACTTGTAAGAACACGGTGTTATGCTGGGCATTGGGGTTGGAAGGATACAGGGATAAATTAGATACAGCCCCTGGTTTTAAGGAGGTTACATTTTAGCAGTCTAGACAAGTTTCCAAACAATAATTCAGATTTGTAGTCAACAGAGAACTCTGACGATACTGTAGAAGTCCTCCATTCTCCCGAGAAGAAATGAAAGATAATTAAGGGAATAGAATTTTGGAAGGGAGACAATTAAAGGATGGAAGGCATTTCAGGTAGACGGAGGAGACTGAACTTTAGTCAGAAGGTAAAGCTTTGCATGGGGTGTTTGGGGTACGATGTGAGTACGGGGAGAATGGAGAATGCAGAGGGATGCAGGTGCGGATGTGGCTGAATGAAAGGGTCAGACCAGAGCATCTAGAGGACAGATAACTGGCACCTGGACAGTTCTTGGTGATCCAGTTTCTCTAGAGATGGAAAATATTTAATCTGAGTACACATATAGGCAGGTATGAAGGATGAAACTAAACAATGGTGTATAAAATTATTTCAGGGATCATGGGACGGGAAAGTTCCTTCCTTCACCCTTTTATTATTATCTGCGAACTATACATATCAGCATTTATGCTAAGTTTTAAAGACACAGAGATGAGCAAGACACGTTTTGAACCTCCTCTTCCCAGCCTCTAACAAAGCTAACCGTCTGGTGATAGATCCAGACAGGGAAAGGACAATGACTATACAGGGACAGGAACAATGACATATGGGGACACAGAGGCTATGAGAGCAGAGAGGGGGTCCCCTATTCTGGTCAGGGCTGGGGATGGTGAGTCAGGAATCACTGTACAAGGAAGGATGTTTGGGTTGAATGAAATGGAAACAAAAAGGAGCCTTGGTCTCTGAGTAAAGTGGGGGAGAAACGTATTTCAAGACGGAAGAAACAGCCTGTGAAATAGATGTAAGCATGAGAGAGCATGGTGCCTTCGGGGAGCTGTAAGACTTGGTGTACCTGAAGCCCAAGTTACATGGCAAATAGACGCAGGAGATGAAGTTATGCAAGTGAGCATGGTTTTGTCAGGATAATGAAATGAACAAATATGGCTGCTGGGCCTTTTACTGTTTGTGTAGAACATGAGAGGACTATTTGGGAGGAAGAGTGTTTAGAACCTTGCTACATCAAAGGTAGTCCTTAGGGTGGAAGCATTAACGATAGCTGGCCGCTGGTTAGACATTCAGAACGGGAGGCCCGGCTCTAGACCTACTGAGGCTTGAAAAGCTTTGGTGAAGAACACAGCCTCCTGATTTTAAATCCTGGCTGTCATCTGTTGGAGATTGACTTTGGTCCTCTCACCCTTCTTCTCCGGGCATCAATATCAGCAGCAATAAAGTTGAGAAGGCCACCCGGTGAATTCTAGTGACATTTCCAGCTTTACGTTTTAGTGTGTGTGTGTGTGTGTGTGTGTGTGTAATTCTACGGGATATTGGTGGAAAAACTGGTCACTTTCAAAACTTGCTAACCCATGCCTGCTCCCTAGATTACCCACAGTTTGGAATTATGCACTCAAGCTTGTGGCTAAAGGGCAAAATAATTAGAAACCATGAACTTGAACGTGCAGGCAGGTCAGCTGGGGAATAAGGTCTCACCCTCAGCACCAATCAGTCTGCCTAACTGGAGCTTCATGGAGGGATACAGAGAAAAGATCCCTTCTGTTCTGTCCCGCCAACAATCTTGCCTCCTTTTTAAGGAAAGAAAAAGGAAAAAAAAAAAAAAGGGAAACCTACAGGACCAGATCCAGAGGCACACAATTCCACAAAGGTTTACCTGGCTGTCGGGTAAGAATAATCGTGTGTGTGTGCGCGCGCGCGCACGTACGCTAAGGGTATAGGGACAGTGCTTAAGGTGACAGTGCCTTAAAGCCCAAATGTCTTAATTAGGAGAAAAAGATTCAGCTGTCTGGTAAAACGGCACACTAGAGCTACATTGCATTTTCCAAATAGCTTCCCTAATAGGCCTGCGTAAAGGCTGCAAAATGTGTCTGAACAGGCTCCCAACTAAAGGATAAGAGGCCATAGTGGTTAGAAAGTCAAATCCTGGTGACTGCAGAGACACAAGGGTTAGCCTGGAAAAGCCCTCCCCTTCCAAGAGAACTTGGAGAGAGGGAACACTAGGCCATTGAGACTCCTTGGCTCTGTGCAGAGGCTGCCCCGTAGCTTTCAAGCCATGAGATTTTAAGGCAAGATGGCCAGCCTCTTGTTATCGGAGGGAGGGATGAAGTTCTGGAGAAAACATCCCAACACAGATTGGAGGAAGGAGCAGAGGACCAGGAGCAGAAGTAGACTGCTAACACGTGTCACGCACGTCTAACTTGCTTTGTGAACTTGGCAAACGCTTATGCTGTTCACTGGCAAGTCTCTTCTTCTCTCTAACTCCTGTGTCCCTAGTTGTGGACATTTATCACTGCCACTTACTGAGCAACAAATATGAATAAGATATTGTCCATTTTCTAAGCATTGACTATAAGTAAAATATTGTCTCCTGGGTATAAAGATCATCATGTTGCTGACTCACACGTTTCTATCTCCAGGTAAGACCTCCTCTTCGTATTCAACTTTTGGATCCCAGCGCCCATCTGCCATCTCTGCCTCATGTTTAGTAGTCACCTTGAACTTATATACAAAACAGCACTTTTGATCTCCCTCACCTCAACCCTGACCCTCCTACAGCTCTCCCCCACCACGGCCCAGCTTCAGTAAATGGCAAATCCTTTTGTCCCATTGTTCAGACAGAAAAATTTGCAATCATCTTTGACTCTTCACTATTTCTCACCTCTCCTATCCAATAACAAATTCTGTCAAATTCACATTCTAAATATATCCAGAAATGGATCATTTCTCACATCTTCTCCCCTAACCCACCCCCATGGCCCAAGCTACCCCCAACTCTTACCTAGATGAGAATAGAGCCCTGGAATGCCAATTTATCACACAGCAGCCAGAGCAATCCTGAGGAAATATAGGTCAGATCCTGTTGCTCCTTTGCTCAGAATCCTCCAATAACTTCTCATCTCACTTAGAGTGAAATCCAAAGTGCCTACCACCCTATAAAAGGCCCTAAAACCTCCGCACCACAGCCATTCTCTTCCCAAGTTTGACTCCTGCTCTCCTCCTCTCTCGCTCCCCTCCAGCCGTGGGGGTCTCCTGCTAGTGCTGAACCAATGGCACGTTCCTGTGTTCCTGCCACAAAGCACTGGCCCTTGCTGGTCTCTCTGCCTCCAAATTCTTCCCCCAGAGAGTGGCATGGCTCCCTCCATCCCCTTCTGAAAGTGCCTGCTTAAATGTCATCTTCTCAGAGGAGCCCTCTCTGATCACTCTGCGGCCTAACAACTCCACTCCCACTCTCAGCTTAGCAGTCCATATGCTTTGTGCTCTCCCCCCAGCATTTATCGTCACCTGACAGAGTAGTTTCCTTTTTTTGTTTGTCTATTGCAGCACCGTCCAACGGAACTTTCCACACTAATGGAAATGGTCTATATCTGAGTTGTACAAGAGGTAGCCACTCAGCACATGTAGCTATGGCACACTTGACATATGGCTGATGTGACTGCAGAAGTGAATGTTTATTTTTATTAAATTTTTATTAAGATAAATTTAAATAGCCACATGGGGCTAATGACTACCAGGTTAGTCGGCACACATGTAATATCGCTCTAGAATATAAACTTAATTAGGGCATAGATTTTTACTTAGGCTGTTCACTGCTGTATCCCCAGTGCCTAGAAAAGAGCCTGGCTACGCCATCAATACCTGTTGATGGATGAATACATGAACATGCTAGGAGCTTTGCATGCATCATCGCATTTAATTGTAACAACAGGCTTGTGGGATAGATGCTACTTTCATTCCCTGGTACTCAGAGAGGAGAAGTGTCCTGCTTAAAGGACACCCAGATAGTTTGCACCCTTTGCCTAATGCCTCCCCATTTAAGATGGAAACGTTCTGGGGATCTAATGTGCAACATAGTGAATACAATCAACAATAAGGTATTATACCCTTGAAAGGTGCCAAGAGAATAGATCTTAAATGTTATAATCACGAAACAGTGATATGTGAGGTGATGGAGGTGTCAACTCACTATTGTGGTCATCATTTAAGACTATATGTGTGTATAAAGTCGTCACGCTGTACACCTTAAACTTACACCATGTTATATGTTAATTACAGCTCAACAAACCTGCAAAAATGGTACGGAACACCCAGCTGGTAAGAGGCAATGGGCCCTGAGCTCAGGAGTGTCTGGTGACATCCACACACTCCACTAGAGGTGAACTCGATGCTCTCTGCGGTCCTTTCTGACTCTAGGGATTCCGTGGTCTTACGAGAATTTTCTCCTTGCCAGGCGATGACAACCCACAGTTTAAGCACCAATTGGATTGACAGACCTTTACATGAAGTCCCTTGTCCACTGCTCAAAAGCCATGATTCTTCAGGCAGAAGAAGTGCACATCATCCTTCGAAATGTACCATCCCTCCCTCTCTCCCCAGCCCTGTCCCATCGCTCACCGGTTTCGGGGTCGCAGAGCTGCTCACAAGCATCTGTCGTCCTCTGTCCACAGAGGTCCCTCACCCACGGGGAGGTGGCATTGATCTGGTAATACAGTGACAGCTTGGCTGGGTTCAGCCAGTCGGAGATGTCCAGGTAGCTCCCTTCACTCACCACAAAGCTGCTTCCTGTGGATGAACAGAGAGAAAGACGGCTGTTTTCTCCCGGCAGTGAGGGCGCAGAAGTGTCTTGCTGCCGACGCCACAGCCAGGAACACAATCGGGGGCACACAAGTCATCTCCACGCCAAGGTCCCCTGTTCTCATCTGTCTACACACATTGACGGAACATTTGTAACGTGTCAGCCGTGGTGTCAGCAGCCAATAGTGACAGAGACGAATCCGAAACAAGAGACATTTTAGCCTCGTGGTTAAGAGTCATGCTCTTAGGACTGAGAGAGACGTGGTTTCCAACCCTGGATCCATCCTTACCAGCCGTTGATTTGGGGTGACGCCCCCAATGCCTCTGGGCCTTGCTTTCATCATCTGGAAATAGGAATGTTAATGGAACCTACCTCATAGGGTTACTGTGAGAATGAAAGAAATGGACGCAGACAGACTGCATCACCACCATGTGACTTGTCCTAGCAAAGAATAATTCAATATGAAACTTTAAAAGAAAAAGAAAGCTAATGTCCCTGTCACCTAGGCATTTCCTCAGGAACAGGGGCCACTAAAGCCCACAGGAGCCAGGGGGGTGAATTAATGGGACAGATGGTTGAGTGTCAGGGGAATAGCATCCTGCCCTCCTGGCTTAGCTTTTTTTTTTTTTTTTTTTTTTCTTTTCTGAGAGAAAGAGAGATTTTCAAAGACATCTCTAGCACCTCTATGCCTTAATGCTGGGAACAATAGGGAGAGAAGGAGTTTGGCACTTCAGGCTCCATCAAAAGGGAGCAGCTGCAGCTTAACTATAGCCAGTGTTGCCCAGTGAGTCGAAAGGCTAGTGGTACCGGAACTTCCGATTTCCTTCACGGGTGACTGAAAATGCAGATTTTCAGTTTTATATACCACATATTAGTGAAATCATATGGTTCTCGATTTTTTCTGTCTGACTTATTTTGCTCAGCATGGCAATCTCCAGATCCATCCATGTTGTATATAGATGACATAATACAGAATTGAACACCTGAAATCTATGTAACTTTGCTAACAACTGTCACCCCAACAAACTTTAATTAAAATAAAAAAAAGAAATGCAGATTTTTTTATTGTCATCAACCAATTTTTAAATGACAGCTTACATTTTTTCTTGAACATTTATGTAGGTAAAACAAAAGACCCTAGCTTTGAAATTTATGTTCTAAAATGCTCTTTAACTCACACACACACACAAATACATATGAATGCACAGATCCATATATGTATCTCTGCGTGTGCATGTGTATATAAATGTAAATACAAACACAAACACAAACTTATATATATATATATAATGTATGTCTGTGTGTATATGTACTGGGGGGTGACAAAAAAAGGTACATAAGTGGACACTTTGGTCACCATTGCTCACGCAGTAGTTCACCATAATCAGAAGTGTCTGGACACTGATGGTAACCACTTTGAGCACTTCCTGAAATTGCAGAAGTTAAATGTGACTTGTATTTATTTTTTGCTATCGGTATATATTGAATATTACAATTTTAATACTTTTCCTTTCTTAAAATGTGTATACATGTTTTGGCACCCTCTGTATATATACACACAGATACATATATGGATTACATACATACTGTGTTTCCCCGAAAATAAGACCTAGCCAGATAATCAGCTCTAATGCATCTTTTGGAGCAAAAATTAATAGAAGACCTGGTCTTATTGTACTATAATATAAGACCGGGTCTTATATGATATGATATGATGTGATGTGATATGATATGATATGATATGATATGATACCAGGTCTTATATTAATTTTTGCTCCAAAAGATGCATTAGAGCTGTTTGTCCAGCTAGGTCTGATTTTTGGGGAAACACAGTATATGCCCATACATACATTACTTAAAGGGCAAACAACAGAAGCCCAATCAGAGTGGCTGCATACTGTGTGAGTGTATGTACATAGCAAAACAGCAAAGGCAGAATTTTACAGGGGAACCACAGTTCAAACAGCACCAGGCGCCACAGAATTGGAACAGAACGCTATTGTAGATGCATGGCCGGTTAGGGACCTCACCAGCAGGAGATCTTAAATCATTTCATAATTAACGTGATTCAGCTTTTCTCCCTGCATTTTCTTCTATCACACTATCCACCAATAAAATCTTTCCACGTATGCAATTCAAACCTTCACAGTAAGGAGTCAGCTAATAGGCCCCATATGGGTTTGACAGCAACCTCTCAGTCAGGTCACATCAGACCCTGCTGACTGACCAATGGTTGGGATCCGCTTAGCTCTGGTGTCTAGCTGTGTCCACTGGGCAATGGCCAGCGAGGTGGAATCACATCAGACCTTACCTGGCTGCCCTGGGGAGCTAAGATTACCTGACAAGGGTAAAGACGTGGCTGGCAATGTTATCTTCTCTAACTTGCACACGTTATGATTTATATCATCCTATAGAATAAATTCCTAAGTGAAAGCACAGTGGACGACGTGATTTTGGGTGAGGATGAAAGAGGAGTCTATGTGCAAAGCAAAAGAAGTAGATAGCATCAGGCTCAGCGATAAGAAAATGACCACATTTGAAGTTGGCCTTAAAATCCTTGGTAGCTAAACAAAAAAGAATAAGTCTGCTGGATTCCATATTTCAAATTTCTGGCAAGGGAAGATATGCAAATCTATCTGCAAAACCATATTTTCCCCTCTGGAACTAAGCCCAAAGCAGAAACATGTCACATGGGTCCCTGTGCAAGGCACTGAGCATCAGTATTGACTACAGATTTTTCTTTTAAAAAGCACAGTCATGCTGTTTAAACGGATAATTTTTATATTTATTCTCACTAAAGACTGAGGGATGGATATTGAATTGTGTCCCAGGCATGAGTTTGGCTATAGGAAGGCTTCAGGAAGGCTACACAGTGCAGTGATAAAGAGAATAGAGTCAGCAAGACCGGTATTCAGATCTTCACTCTGCGGCACATTCGTCCTGTACATTTGGGAAAGAAAACAAATCCTTAGTCATCTCATATGAAAAGTGTGGGTCCCAACTCTTTCTTCACAGGATTATTATAAAGATTAAACAAGACACTGTATTTGTCTTAGGTCGGACTCCCCAGAAATCAGACTCAAAGGCAGAGACTGGCATGTAGGAGGTTTCGGGGTGTACTCTTGTGAAGGGATGAGTAAAGAGGGATGAGACAGAGCCAGGAGCCAAACAGCCCTGAGGCATTGCCCTCAGCTCCTCCCCTAGGGAGCTCAGGAGCTGGGATGGCCCTTCAGAGTCTTCCAAATCAAGATAAGGATGTCAGACCATTGTATTTCAACATTCGCCAGGCATAGGTTGTGGGCTATGCCTGGGGAAGAGACATGAACTTCGGTGAGGCGGTCTGTTTCAATGGAGCACATTTCTCCAAGAAAGACTTGGAGCAATTGGTCAAACACTGACATTCCTGGCAGCTGGGGGAATGAGCGCCTATGTTCCAAGGAGAGATCTGGACACAGCCAATCCCCATATGACGTTCACTACAATACGTGAAATCCCTGGCACATTGTGAAATCTCAACTCACAGGAGCTATTGTGACTATAACTTGGATTTCTTACAAACTTGGAAGCTTTGAATGCAATACCAGTTAACAAATCTCTCTCAAATATGAGAAATGTGAGTCTCTTTGGACGGGGCTACCTCAAAAGCCGGTTATCCTCACCTTCTATAAAAAGATGTTCCACCAAGGTATACATTGCTTTAATGGCAGAAGGGGGTTACTGTGCTTTGAATGTCCTCTCTGTCCTAGTCCCTGAGATGAATATGGTATACATGCTGCTTGTTAATCCTTATAAAAGCCTTGCAGGATAAGTATTTCCCCATTTTTACAGAAGACAGCATGGAGTCCAGCAAGAAACTGATTTAGCCAAATGTGTACAACTAGTAAGTGGCTCAAGTGGAAACTGAACCCAGGTTTTTTCAGCATCCAAAGCTGGGACCTGGCCATTATTGCAGCCTGTTTTGAGAATCAGAGGCTTTGGTTGGGTTGATGCCTTTGGTGGTCCTCCCTCCTCTGTTAGTCTGTGCCGTCCCCGTCCATGCATAAGCTATAGTATTGGAGAGCACAGGATTTCTGTGATAGACCGTGGTTTCCTACAGGGAAGAGGCCACGGCTTACTCATCATTCTTATCAATCAAGCCTTCAGTAAAATGTCTGGCACATACCAGGAGATGAATGAATATACGTGGAGTGAATTAATGAAATCAAAGTTCCATGCTCGATTAGAGGGAAGTTCAACTCACTGCCTCATGGGATTGTGAAGCAGGAATGCCTCCACAGTGATCGCAAAGTTTAATTCTTTTCATCCTGTGAGAGCCAGAATACAAAATTAGCTCTGCAGAGTCTCCCCAGTTCCAAACCAAAACTTGAACTTCACTATCATGTCTCCTAAGCTCTCGTTCACACCATGGGCTTGTGATGTGGATGATTTAAGTAGAGATGCTAAAGGGACTCCGTGGGAAGAGGCAAGGATACAGGGCACAGAGATGACACACCAGCTAGTGAAAGGAAGTAACTGTGCAAAATGTACTCACCAAGACTTAATCCCTGTGTTCATTTTAACCAACATTTACTAAACCCCTTAATGCATCAGGAATAGTTACAGAGAATGAGAAACAGGCTGAATCCTTCAAGAACATTATGGACTAACAAGGGAGATCAAATGTGTGCACAGGTAACTATAATGCAACCTACAGTGTGCAAGAGCTACCTGAAAGGGGTGGGCTTGTCCTTGGAAATGATGGGAAGTAGAAAAGGGAGTCAGAGAAGAATCATTGAAAGCTGTCTTTCAGCCATGTTACAGATAGATTCATTCATTCATTCATTCATTCATTCATTCATTCCTATACTTGTTCATTTAACAGAGGACTTAGTATGTACCAAGCCCTGTCCCAGGATTTGAATGAGTAAAATATGGTATCTGTCTACTGAGAACTTAAAGTTCAGAAAAGGAGTTCAGAGATGCCAAATCTAAGGCAAAGCGTGTTTTTGGTTCCTGCTTTCTTATTCTCCCATCTAGACTGCACGTTTCTTTTTTTAAATTATTTATGTTTTTCAGTTATAGTTGACATCATTTTACTGTATGTTGTTTTATATTAGTTTCAGGTGTATAGCATAGTGGTTAGACATTTATATAATTTATGCAGTATTCTCTATTATAGACTGCGTATTTCTTAAAGGTGAACACCATGTCTTATTTAACTGCATTTTCCATAGAGCTTAGGATCTAGTGGAGGTGCAGAAGATGTTGAGGGGTGTGTGTGTGTGTGTGTGTGTGTGTGTGTGTGTGTGTATGTGTAGAGAAAAAGAGAGAGATTGAGAGAGAGAGAGAGAGAGAGCAGCTCAATAAGGTCAAAGAGTGGCAGAGAAGCAACTCTCTCTGGCTAAATTCTAGCATTATTTTGGGAATAAACGCATAGGAATGAAAATGTATTATTCCATGTGTCTCCTATTTCTCTAGTTTTCCAATGGACCCCTGTTTTATTTCCTTGGCTTGACATCAAAAGTACCCACGTTTTTCTGGGTGCTGTGAAATTCTTCTTTGTACTCAAATCGATCTCCCATGAGATTAAGGACTGTGAAACAAACCTTTGCCAAAATCCCAACTTCAAAATGTCATGTTTCCTTATTTTAAATATATATGTGTTTTTTTTCTCCCACTGGCTTGTGGGAATATACATCATCTAATTAGCCAAATGGATTTTCAGTTCAGCCCAATCATTTCCTTATCTAGCATCTGAAGCTTGCCATTGCTCAGGGGACCGCACGGGCACAAAGGTCCTCATTAACTCTGATCTTCAATTACACTGATTATAAGCCTGTTTCTGTAATTGTGCAGCATAGATCAGGGGTGAGTTGGGGAGCTCAGACCACTCTGTAGTGTTCTGGGAAAAGCCAGAGGCACGTCAGCCCCCAAAGAAACAGAAAGCCACAGATGAAAACTAAAAATACCATGGAAGGAGGTATCACCATGCCAAATTGCCTGGAGAGCCAGACAGCAGCTGCACATCCCTCTCATTACACCACGAATCAGGAGACAGACCTTTGAGAACCATGGACAGGAGGTTTCAAAAGACGGTTCTGGACACTGGTAAATGGAAGAGCAGAGGAATGAAAGACTACATGGATGAAAGATGGTTTTCACAAATGAAGCTCATAAAAATTTTCTAGCCAAAAGTATTCAGCTCTCTCTTTTTCTTCCCCCTTTCTTTGGGTGCAAAATAATTAAAGATTTCCTTTCTTCTGTTATACGTGTATCCCCCAAATCCCATCTGTCAGGGTCTTAGACCTGGGGAAAATGTCTTTCTAGGGCACAGGAAAAAAAACCTGTAATGAAGCAGAAATGAGGAGCCCATCTACTTCCTACCTAATTGACCCATGAAGGGTGTACCCAACCCACCTCTCTGCCTAGTCCAGAGTCCCCAGTCAGACTTGAATACATTCTACCACCTGTTATCGACTGAAAAATTTTAAGGAGTGAGCAACCCAACTCTGCAAACACAAGGTGAAAAGCAACAGTTTGAGCATTTGCGAGAGTAGGCAGAGACTACTTAGATAGGTGGGAGCTCTCAGTCTCTGACAGAACTCTCTAGTGTCCCAAGATAGAGGGGATTCTCCTACAACTGTCTCTGAGAGAGCCATCAGCCACTGCTTTCACCTCGTGATCTTCTCCTAGCTCTCTTCCTTTCTGCCATTTTCTTTCCCTATTCCTTAGATCAACTTCAATCTATTGCTCTGTATTGTCTCTACTTGTTATGGGCTGACCCGTGTCTACCCCAAAATTCATATGCTGAAGTCTTAACCCCCAGTACCTCAGAATGTGACTGTATTTGGAGACAGGGTCTTTGATGAGGTAAATAAGATTAAATGAAATCATTAGGGTGGGTCCCAATCCAATAGGACTGGTGTCCTTATAACAAAAGGAAATTAGGACATACACAGACAAACACACACACACAGACACACACACACACACACACACACACACACACACACACACAAGACCATGTGAAGACACAGGGAGAAGACAGCCATCTATAAGTCAAGGAGAAAAGTCCTCAGAAGAAACCAACCCTGCCAACACCTTGATCTCAAACTTCTAGCTCCAGAACTGTGAGAAAATAAATTCCTGTCGTTTAAGCCACACAGTCCATGATACTTACAGCCCTAGCAAACTAATACACTACCTCTGTGTTATTGGACAGGTATCTATCTCTTAAGCCTGCGATTTTCTCCATTTACCAACCTATACTTTGTGTCATGGATCCCTATGGATCACTTCTCAGAATAAAGTTTCCAAATGTGTAAAACATAATGCATAGTATCTCAAAGGAAACCCAAAATTGAAAGAGTTCTATCCATGGAGCCCTCAGCAATTCATGGAGTCCAGGATAAAAACCGTAGTCTGAGCTAAGTTATTTTCATCCATTCCACAGTTACCCAGTCTGCTGCCTGACCAGTTCCAAACACATCCAAAATCACTGCATGGCCCGAGGGAATGGGGTTATAATGACTATGACGCCCTGCTAAAGTGTGTGAATGAGATGCAAATGACAAAGAAAAGAAGAAGACTAAGAAAACGCTGAGAAGTTCCAGTGGCTATTTTAAAGAGGGCCAACTTCTTTCTTTTTGGTCATTACATGGAAACAATATTTTTTAAAGCTTTGAAGAATAGATCAGGATTTTATGATGCTAAGTTGTATACTTAATTTTAAAGAGTATTAGAAAACTTTGAGTTCCTCCAGTCCAAAGATCCACAACCTTTTGTCTTCTTTCATTATCATCCACTAAGAAGCCATTTAAGACTTTTTTTCCTAATCACCTGCTACCTATGAAATTTTAATACCACAGATATATTGCATATCTGTTGATGTACTGTGCTTTTGCTGTACATAAAGAGTAAGATGTTTTGTGCCACCCCCTGAATCAATTTTCATGTGTTTGAGAGTATTACATATTGTCCTCATTGAGAATGGGTGCTCTAGTTCGAGATAAACTGAGGGTTAAGGAAGGAGAGGGATGTGCCCAAGGTCCCACCAGGATCAGTGAAATATCTACAGCTGGAACCGTGGCATGAGACCTCCCGACCTCTTAGGGCTATCAGGGGGGTGAGAGTCGGAGAGGTGCGCTGACTTTCCTAAGTCAAAAGAGCTGGAAAGTGTTGGGGCTGAACCTGAACCCAGGTGCTGTGACTTCTAGATCAGGGTTTGTTCCAGGACTTCAGGTTGACAATGAAGAATAGATCCCGAGAAGCCATGCAGTTGTCTGGAGGCTAGAGCTACCTCGCTGGGAGTGTGAACCGGTAATACCCTTGAGAGGTCTGTGTCGTGGAAGAACATGGCGGAATTCATCATTCCATATCCATGAAGAAGAAGCATGGAGATGGGCAGGCCACTGGTATTCGGGTGTTCTATGTCAGAAAAATGGTGATTGCCAAATACAGCTATATCAAAGCCTCACTTCCTCTCCCCAAAAGGAGCTTTCACTGAAGAGCCCGACTCACATTTGCTCCAGGCAATTGTATTTCTATCGTTTTCTGTCTTCCCCATCTCAAATTGTGATCAAAGTTTGGCTAAAACAGATTGCCACAGAATTCCACATGCCTTTACGTATCCCTGGTCTTGCTTCAAAGCTGAGAGAGGGGTGTTTGAGTCTGGACAAAAGAAGTTTGAAGTGCTAGAGTTTCAAAAAAATTATTTTTCTCCCCAGCGATATAACGATGGGGTACCAAAGCAGGCGGCAGGGGAAAAGAAAAAAGTCACGAAATGCTTCTCCTTTTTCTTTAGTCATTTAAATTTTTAAAGAAGAATCATGGTTCAAGAGTGAAGGTAGCTATTTACTTTTAATTTAAGCATTCTTTCTTCCTTCCTTTCTTTTTTTAACTTCCTTCATTGGGAACTTATGCATCAAAGCCAATCTCAATGTTAGATTTCTTTTTGATCAAAGATCAGTGCTTCTTGAATGAACACGGTGGACAGCGGCTCCCCAAATTCAAAAGTCCTTTAGCTCTGACTTGCTAATATTGAAACACGTCCCTCTCTGTCAGGCGCATAGGTGAAGATGTGAGCTTAGATGGGAGGCAAAGGGCTGGACTCTGGAGTGAAACAGACATGGATAAAATCCTACCCAACCACTAAGGAGCTGTGTGACCCTGGGACAGACCACGGCATCTTGGTAAGCCTCCTCCATTTTCTTATCTGGACAATGGAAATACTTCCTAGAGATTAAATAAAACACATTCAAATTGCCGAAGGACAGGCCCATGCCTGGCTAAGGCCTCTGTGTTCCGAGGGACACGATTCAGGGGGACAAAATTTACATGGGAAATAATGCATGCTATGCATAATGGTATGTCTAGCCACATACATTACATATTATTGTGTATTTCATATAAAGTACGTATGTTTGGATAACAGTGTGTGTCTGTGTATATGTGCACATATCTATCTATCTTTCTATCTACCTGTCTATCATCTACATATGTACGTACACACAAGCACAGATAATTCTATGAATAATTGTATCCTATGTGGATGGAGCCTCCTGGAGTTCTGCAACATGGCGGTCCTGCCTCAGGCACCGTCAGACAATAGCTTCATCAAAACAACAGCAACAACAACAAGACCAATACCTTTCTCCTGCCTTCCTAAGTATGCTTGTTTCCCGTATGCTGGTTCACGACTGATCCCAGCAGCGTCTTCTCTGATTCTCACAATATCCTGGCGTGAGTAATTCAGGGCAGGAAGGAGGGCTACTACAGCTACTGTTGTAAGATGTGTCGCGGGAGTGAGGTAACATTGAATGCTTGACACATATTAGGTTCACGAATGTGCAATGAAAATACAAAATGTGTGGGTAAGACCGAGATGGCTGACTGGGTTAACAAATAAATGAATGCACTGCGATTTTCCAGATCCACTGGTTTAACTGTGTTCCCTGCCCCGTTCCTCCTTCTTAGGGTCCATACTCTTCTATGAAATTCACTTATTTTTGCCTTTCCCCAAAAATCTGCACAAACATCACGGGCTGTTTGGCAAAGATGCTCCCGACTGTGAGCGCTAAGAATAACCAGATCAGCCATTCCTCCAGGATCCGTTTCAGTACTACATGGGGGGTTCAGTGCCAACTGACCAACTTACGCTCAGGCACCTGCCTGCTTTTGTGTTTCTCACTGACTCTGTGTGTGTGTGTGTGTGTGTGTGTATTCCTTTCTTTCTAGATCTCTTGCTTTCTATTCTCTTTTGTCTAGAAATGAATTCAGTGGGGAAAAACACAGACCTTGGGATTGGCAAGCCTGGATTCACAAGTGCCCTTACCATTTATTATTTGAATGAACTTGAGAAATGCTTGATATTTCTTTGCTCAGCTTCCTCATCTACAAGTGAGTAATCCTTACCTTGCAGCATTTGCATGCATATTAAATGTGACTGTGTGTGTACCTGACGTAGCAGACGTACTTATCAAATGGGAGTTTTTACTACTGCTGCTCTAATTAATATAATCTATCCTAGAAATGACTCTGGAAGGCAGGTGTTACTTTTCTCCCCATTTTACAGAAAAGGAAGTTCAAGGAAGTTAAAGGTGCATGTGTTAAATTGCACAGCTAGGAAGTTGATGTTTCCAAACTAGAACTCAATCTGCCTGTCTGAGTCCAGAGCTCTGTCTGTAATACCAGGCTGCCTCTCATTCTTCTCACTTCAGGGAAAATCTATACTAAGGTGTGTGTGTGTGTGAGAGTGTGTGTGTGTGTACACGTGTATGTGTACGTGTGTGTGTACACACGTATGTGTGCGTGTGTGTGTGTGCATGTGTGCGCGTGTGCAGTTGGCATCTGTCAGTATTCATTTCTGGTTCTTTCTCTAAGTACTGAGCTTCTCGTGGTGGCTGAAACATAAATCAGACCGTGTTGAGAGTATGTGACACAGAGAGAGAGAAATGGCAGGGGGAAGGTGACATAATATTGTAATTCAATACTTAATGTCTCCAAAGACATGTAATACATCCTCATGACATTTCCAGAAGATATTTTCTGGAAACTGGACAATAATTCAAATTAATGCTAAGCCTAAATCTAATTGTTTTATGATGCTACCAAGGCCTGCATGGGGCAAAGCTTCCAAAAATCAGAGGTTTCAGCCGTCACGTTAATGGGACAGATTTCAGTGCCTGGCACAGATGAAAACAGCTGCCTAAATATATAATAACGGTACCCAGAGCAACATAATAAAGGAGATTCACAGCTTATCTACAGTGTAGCGCTCGCAGAAACCAGCTCTTCACCAGCCAAACCCGACTACGGATTCTGGGAAAGGTAAGGAGAGAAACAATTGTCATTTGAGGGCCCAATGAAGGTCTGGAGGCTCACACAGCCTGCAGGATGGCTGAGATCCACTTTTCTGCAATACGCCAGGTGAAGGATGAATTCTCTCATCTGTTTCCAGACGGAGTTGGTGGGGGTAGATTATGGGCACCAGGCTCTGGACCCAGACAGGACTGGCTGCAACCCCAGCCCTGCCACGTACTAGCCGACGGCCTTTATGACCACTACTTGGCTTTGTGAGCCTTGGGGCGCCTCTTCTCTAAACTGGGGACAATAATACCTATCCATATATGTGTATAGAGGCACACTGAGCTGGTTGATGAGGAAAGCAAGTTGCCCGAGAGTATATTGGATCTTATCTCAGGTTTAAAACAAACCAATAGCATTCAGGGTGTGTGTCTGTGTGTGTGTGTGTGTGTGTGTGTAGGAGTAACAAAAATTCGGGAAGGAGATACTCCAAAAGAGTCATGAACCCAACACACTAGGACCGGGCATATGAAAGAAAGAGGGCATGTTTAACGGTTACTTCACTCACCCCTGTATTACTTTTATAATGAGCACTGACGCTGAGGCTGCCACCGCGATTACTACTATTTCTACTACTAGTATTACTAGTTTTACTAGTAGTATTACTAGTGGTAGTATAATTGCAGCAAGTTCATAAGTTTGGGGAAGAAATAAGTGTCGACTATATACAGAAAGTTATAATATTGAGTCGCACACATAGTAGGTGATGAAAACGTGTTTGTTATTTCTTTCTTTGTCCCTGGAAACTGAGGAATATGTCCTCCCTCCCTGGGAATTTGAAGTGTTGGGGGAAGAAAGGCACACCTGACTCAGTGGCACCGCTCCTTCCTCCCACGTGTGTCCTTCCCAGGTCACCCACCTGCCTTTGCTCAGGCTGTCCCCATTACCTGTGGCGTCCTCCTCACCCTACCTATCCCCCAAGCCCAGCCACAGACAGACTCTTCCTTCCCTGGCCCACTCACCTGGAAGTGGCCTGTCCTTCTTCTGCCCCCCAGGGCCTGGCATATGCACCTTCTTCCTTCCGTCACTGTTACTCCTAATGCATGTGAGTTCGGCACACACTTACTGAGCATCCCCCACGTGGCAAGGTTTGGGGTACCCTAACGGATTGTCTACCTTGGAAGACAGTGAGCTTTCTAAGGGACAGTCCACGTTTAACTCCTCTCAAGCTGCTGTTTCTTAGCACGGTGTTGGGCACTTAGCAGGCAATCCGTAAATATTTTGAATGGATGGATGGATGAAGTGACGCATGGCGCTTTCCACTACTTGAAAAATACTGCCTTAGATAGTATCAAATGGAAAGAAAAGAAGGAAATCGCAGGGTTCTCTCCCTACACTGTCCTACACACCCAGTTTCACCTGAGACTCACTAATGAGCCTTGCTAAGAGGCACATCTGTTAGCATTTACAACATACACCTTTATGGCCTGCATCGCACTGGATGCTCACGGCATGAGCTATTAGAGGTCTGCATTCAGACAGATCTTGTTGGGGAGCTGTGTGACCTTGGGCAAAAAGTACTACCCCGCTTGGAACTCAGTTTCCTCATCAGAAAAAAAGAAATGAGGAAAATAATAGTAACTACCTCTAGGGTTACTATCAAGAAGAAGTCAGTTAATGAACACAAAACATTTTTTTAGAGAGGTCGGTATTCAATTACTTTATACTCTGTATCTGTGCGTGTATGTTCTACAGCATTATCATTGTGTATCATTCCCGTGTCACAGACGAAGGTGTTGAGGGCAGTGAAGACGTTTCTTGCCCAAGTTACCCACAATTACCTAATTACAAACCCGGGACTAGAGTCCAGATGTCCAGACTACGACACAACATGATAGCACTTGGCTGTTGAGAGTGTATAATGTCTGACAGGAGATGAGCATTAAAACAGCTAATGCACCAACTCTTATGAGTACAAATATGGAGTTCTGTGGAAAAAGAAACGGGCTGCTGTGAGAACCCACCAAGGGGTGTGCGTGTGTGTGAACATGTGTATTGGTGTGCAGAAGGGAGGGTGGCGCTATCAGTGAAATAATGCTCCTTGCAAAGAAAAATAAAATAAATACTACATGTGAAGTTTCTGACATAGAAAATATGTTGGATTCTATTCGCAATTGGAACTAACAATATAGCAAATGATGCTAGCTGAACCGGGGGAAACATAGCGAATATTTAGCGTATATTTATGCGGTTGCTTTCAAACTTAATCGTCCTTTCTGAGCTGCTAAGGATCTGAAAGAGCACAGTTATATACCCAAGCCATGGTTTTGTGACTCTGAACCAAACCCCATGGTGCAGTTTCACCAGTTTACATAACAGAAATGGGCATTCTTAGCAGAGGCCACAGAAAAGCCCATGTGCAAACTAGCATGATTTCACTGTTGCACAGAACAAGTCAATTTTCTGTATTTTGGGTTGTTAAATTCGTTTAGACGATGAAGTGCTTTTGTGTTCTTATCGAGAGAGAGAGTCTAGTACAGCGATTAAGACCAGGGATATGGAATCAGGCAGACAGAATTCGTGCTCTGGTCTTGCCACAAACTAACCAAGTGATAATGATTCAGTTCAAGGAGCTCTGGTTTCTCAGTTCGAAAACTGTGGGTAATAATCTCAGAGGCATGTGGGAGGTAATGTATGGAAATTAAATTTATGTGGTTTCAAGTTACTCACTTTTAATGTAAATGAGGATACGGGTGCCAAAAACATGTATACACATTTTAGAAAGGAAAAAACTGTATTTGAGCACCTCTTGTAACTGCAGACATCAAACGTGACTTGTATTCCTCTTTTGTTATCGGTATATATCATTACAGTTTTAGTACAGTTTTTTCCTTTCTTAAAGTGTGTATATATTTATTTGGCACCCTCTGTGCGTGTGTGTGTGTGTGTGTGTGTTTATCACTTAAACCAGTGCCTGGAACATAATAAATACCTAGTAAGTGTTAGCTAGTCTTAAGATTTCTTCTACCTATAGATATTTGGGAATCCTACTGTGAAATACAAGGGATTGTTGTCTTGTTCAAATACAGTTTGGCAAAAACAAACACAATATCTAAGACCCCTGCTCAAACAACATATTAGCTTTGGCTATGACACTGTAAACAGAAGCTCACGCTGTGACTCATTTCTATTTCCTTAATTGTCTGCTCTTGCTCTGGACCTCAGCCAGGCATCAGTCTTTAGCCGTGCGGTGGATACATACACATCCGATCCCGTCTGCACAGAAACAAGAGCGCACTTCTCCTGTTGCTTCTGAGGGCTGCAAAAAAAAATGGCATTAAAAGTGAGTGATCTGAAACAACTGAAATTTAATTAAAAACGGAATGAAAAGTTGTTCCAGGCCCGTCACTTTAGCCAGCAAGACTCAGAGGAAATTAGTAAGTGCTGCTAATAGCTGGATCCAATTCACAAGCCTCTATGAAGAGACAGTCAGAGGAACGAAGATATACACTCTTTAGATGAAACAATTAAAGATCGCTTCTGAGGAATAATCACGAACAGTATCCCAGGACAAAAAGGAACGTTATTTGCTGGTATGTTTCTTTTTGACTTTCTCATTTTCATTATGGGGAAGTGCCCACAGATTCCCCAAGTCGAATCTTCCATGGCAACAGACAAGGACACTGATTTTGTAAACCAGACTTCAATGGTGGCAAATTCCTTTTCAAAAATGATTGTCACTCAACTGCTAGAAACTCTACCTTATTATTGAAATTTCAAATACTCGGGCTGCTAAGTAAAATCCTCATCCCCTTCAAATTATGGGCCTCAAATCATGAACCAACAAGTGTCAACTGGGAATGGGGGACTGGGTGTCAGGGTCATTAAAAGAGCTGGTTTCTGGGGGATTCCACCCTGGATGGAATCAGAGTGGACAGTGGTGTTTTGTCTGAGATGGAGCCGACAGGCAGGTCCAAGAGGAAGGTCAATCTGTCCCAGGTTCTCAGGGAAGCATGGAGATGGGCAGAGGGAAAGAAGCAAAAACTATGTTGAGAACCAGGAAGATACAGGAAATGAGCTGAGGGCAATGAATGAAGGGTGGGGGGCGGAGATGAGTCAATGGGGAAAAGGGACCAGAGCTGAGATGCTGAAACTTTTATGAGTGTTGACCAGCTGGAAGTGGGATCGCCCAGCTTAACTTGAACTCCTAAAGTTGGGGCAGCCAGCAAATGCCCCTGAATAAACACCCATTGGAGCCCCCCTTTGCTGAACACCAGTTTCCTGGCCATCAGCAACACAAATGTCTATTCCATAGAAGACCTGGTTCCTGTAAGGCCACACAGTGCCCACACTGTGAAGATCCTGTGCCAGCTTCTCTGTCACTCAAGTGGCTTTGAATTTGCTGTTCCGTCTGCCAGTAAGACATCTTCCCCTGGCATCCTTCACGTCTCAGTCCAAATGCCATTTCCTCCGATATGGCTGCCATATCTGAGCGTGACAGCCCAATGATCCTCTTTGTTTTAATTATTTTATACCATGTGAATTCTTTTCATAGCAGCTCTCACTTATTTCATTGCTGCGACGTATCTTGTTCTTTTGCTAATTTGCTTGGTGTCCATCTCCTGCTAAGAAGGAAAGCCTTTGTGCTGGACAGCACCACTACCGCTCCAGGACACGGAAGGAACAGAAAATACATAGTTGTTCAGTGAGTAAGTAAGATTTGGAAAGATTAAATAAGATATTGTGGGTAAAACGCCCAGTGCACTGCCTGCCCCATCAGGAGCACAGGGTGAGTTTTAGCTGATATTTTTATAATTATCTAAGATGACATTAACGTGGATTTTAATAATTTTTGATCCTTGGAGGACAAAGGATGGAGAATGAAAAAGGCAATCAAGGGCTCCGGAGGCCAACTTGATATTTTCACATTGTGTTTGCAACACCCGAGACGCCAGAAGTAAGTGCCTGTTTGGGGGTGTGAGGAGAGGGAGGGGTGGGCTGGGTCCTGGTGAGGGCTGACTCAGAAGTTAGTAATGGAAAGAGGAGAAGCTGAGACCAACTCTCCTTTGCACAAACCAGTTTCATCCTATCCTCAAACAAATTCTTTGAGGTGGAGGACATATATGTCCAGGCCTAACCTATCCTCAATGCTCAACTCAACCCTTAATTTCTCCAAGAAGCCTTCGAGATCTACCTCAGTGAGAATCCTCTTCTCCAGCTCCCATTCTGTTTCTGAGGTAGCTTTGGGCACAAAGCAGCTTATGTCTCCTGGACTGGAGACAGATGGTAAAGAGTTTTTCTCATTGTCAAATCATGTGACCTAATTTTGGATTTCAAAATCAAATTGTAATAAGGATCATATCACGGTAACAATATGAAATGTCTCAGATCAGTTTTTCAGGTTTTTTTTTTCTTTGAAAGGAAAACAGATCTAAATATACTGGGCTCCACTCTGTTGAACGCTGACAAAATTTGGAGGCTCTAAAGGTGAAAGAGAGAGTCCCTGCCCGAAAGCAACGTATGGTTCAGATGAGAGCTAACTAGACAGAGAGTCATCATGGAGCATCGTTGGGGTGTGATACAGATAAAAGGGAGCTTTGGGGTCCCAGAACAGGGGCCCCTGGCTTCGCTGCAAAGCCAGAGTAGCCACATCTAAGCTGAATTGCGGAAGCACCAGAGGACAGCAGCCCAGTGCAGGGAAAAGAGGACTTAGGTCAAAGCAAAGAACTGTTTGTAAAGGAACACAAAGAGAACGTGGGCCTTCAGGACACAGCCATTTCATTTGGCTGCAGTGCAGATAAGATAGCGAATGGACAAAGGTACGACACCGACACGGTTGGCAATCTTTTCTGGTTCTCATGTTCTATCTCACGTTCTATAATTTAGAAAATTACCAAGCTGGCTATTTTGCAAGATGCCCGCAGTGTGCCCTCACCCCTGCATCCACGTTCTCTCTCTTGAGGTGCAGAAGTTGGAATTTTTAATTGATTCCATATTTCAAATGTGATACCAGCTCTTATCACCAGACCCCTGGGCCTCCCTTCAGGCCTCTGCTTCCATGGAAGGTCCCGAGCCCAGCATATTAATGTTACATTGGAGTCTTTGCAGGAAATGGCCACCCCCCACCCCCCACCTGGGAGCTTTCATGCTCACAGCTCACATCAGCACCTGTGCGGGGGGCTGGGCTGATCACTTTCTCCACCCTCTGTCCTGGCCCAAATACTGCAGCGAGACATCACCCGAAATATTATTCAAATGACTCAAATTCAGGAAAGCAGCCTTCAGAGATCTGGCGAATTCATTTTGCTCACAGAACACAGTGATATCTCTTACTAATAATTTTCATCCAGGCAGGACTTGTAAAGATCCTAATACTGTATGCTCTTCTAAGTTGCTTGTGTTCCGCGCCTCTCCCAGCCTGCTCTTTTTCTTCCTTCTACAAATGTAGCCAAGAGGTGGGCATTGGATTCTTGACCTCACGTAAGAAAGCTGGTGCACGAACAGAAACGCGATACTAGCTAGCCCTTGAGTGTGTCTACCACAGGCCAGGCTCTTGCGTTTAACAACCAACCATTCATTCTTCACAAGCAGCTTGATTTCCAGGGCATTAGCATGCCTGCTTTCCAGGAGATGAAGCTGTGTTATGCGGAAGGGGGAGGTAGGATTTGAACCCATGCACTCTGGCATTGGTGCTCATGTTCTCGACCACCACACTTGACCATTTGGCACGTGTTCTTAGTTTGATGTCTGGAGTCGGCCACCTCTCAGGGACCCCGGGAGGCAGAAGCCAAGCGGACTGACTCCTTCCCCTTCTCGGCCCCTCCTTATAATCAGTGGCTAAGTTTCCTTGGTTCTAGCTCTAAGGGAAATCCCCTAACTTCAGTCTCACTTCCAATACCCTTGTTCAGACATTATTGTACAGACTAAATGGAACAGCCCCCTAATAGGCCCCTAGCCTACAGCCTTGGTTCCTCAAACTTACCTTCTACACTGCTCAGTCATTCCACAAATACTTACTGAACACTAAGTGTGTCCTGGAGTTTTCACAGGAACAAGACAGCTACACTCTTTGTCCTTAAGGGCTTAAGGTAGTATTAACAGGGGCTACTGATTATATGCCAAGCACTGGCCAACTGCTTCCTATGCAGTCATCAGATTGCCCTTTGAGGTGGTTTACTGGTATCATGCCCATATCACAGATGAGCAAACAGAGGCTCAGAGATGAAATAACTAACTCAATGCTACACAGCTAGGAAATATCAGAGCCAGATGTTGAACCCAAGGAGTATGATTCTACGGCCCAGTCTTTTAGACATCGAATAAGCAATGATAAAAGTACTGAGTGCAAAAAGGAAAAGTTCAGGACTGTTTAACAGGGGGGCCTAACTAGACTATGAGGTTGATGATGATGATAATGCCAACAAAAACCAATATTACCAAGTGCTTCCTGTTTGCCAAACACTCTACTAAATACTTGACAGGTATCACCTCATTTAAATTTCCCTTTATTCTTATGGCCACTTCACATATTAAGACACAAGCCAGAATGGCTAAGTAACATTTCTCCCATCAGTAGCTATGAAGCCATAGAGCCAGCATTGGAGCCCAGATGGGTCAGACTCTGCAGCCTGATTGCTTAATTAACATCTTGCATTGCTTTTTGTACATACAACTGTAGCCCCAACATTCCCTTGTGTAAAATCCTTCAGTGGTGTCATGACCCCCAGCCATCTCCACGACGAAAGTCCAACACCAGACCCCTGTTCTTGTTCTTGCCATCGGCTCCCCCCGAGTCCCGTGCACGCCACACGGCACCCCAGATGCTCTCAGTGCTATCTGCCCCTGCCACACCTTTGTCATGCTGTCCCCTTAGCCTGCTCTTGCCCTCACTCTCTCCCACCATCGCCAAAAGAGCACATACTCTCGTTCCCAATCTCTGTCCAGTCCTGCAATGGAAGAAATCTTCTTGCTCCCTAAAGCTTTACCCAGATCGTCCAGTGGGCCACCCCCCCAGGGCCCCTGCTAACCTCGCTCACTCCTGTCTCTATGCCCCACGGTCCAGACTATGGGCTGCCGGCTATTGCAGTCTTTTGCTTTAGAGCGACTTTAAAGGACATCTGACCCCTGTTAAGGCATGCTTAGCATTTACTAAACGCACCTATTAGGGGATGTTTTCCTATCACTATGTCCTCCTCCTCACCACGCTGTGCCACGTACCGGCTAAGGGCTGTTCTTCTACAGATGGCGAAATCGATGGTTCAAAGAAGTGAGGTGACTCGTCTAAGATTCAGAGTTCGTAAGTGGAGGAGAGCAGTTTTGAACCTGAGGTTTTCTGATTCTAAATCATGTGTGCTTTCCCCTACCGCTTAGGGCTGACCGTGTCTGAGTTTGTCCTAGAATGTGAGGCCTGGCCCTGAGTAGGTACCCAGCAAGAGTCCGCAGAAAGTCTTAACATGATGGATTCACCGACAGAGCCCAAATGGGAATCGGGGTTAAAGCAGAGGAGACAATACATGGAAAGTTCAGGGGTGGTCCAGGCTTTAGGAAGGATTCCAACTGAGGGTGAGAAGTATAGGTTTTTAGTAGAGGTTCAGAAAGTCACCAGCAGTTGCCAAAAGACCCAAGGCTGTGCAGCTGCAGATATATTTGGCTTAGATAATCCAGAGGAGCAGCTGGGGAGGAAAGCCAAACAACAAGGCTGTGCGGTGCACCAGGGCCAGGGTGGGGGCAGGGCTGAGAGGTGGGAGGGAGGTGCAGGGAGAGGGTGGAGAGGCAGGAGGGGTGTGCAGGTTTTAATTATTCCTCCCATCTCATCATTTTCCCTCTGAATATGATGCACACTCCCTTACTCCCCATCCCATACTCTTGCTGGCATCCGAGATGTTCAAGATCCCTCGGTAGCTGACACGGGGAGCTGGAGATGGAGAGGCGTCTTTCCCATCACGGCCCGGCTACCCACTGCTTCCTTTCTCATCTGGCAGCCTGGGGAGCTTGCAGTCCCTGCACAAGCTTGGCTGTGATCCTCCTAAGCTTTCTTCAAATGGCAACTTGTGGGCTGTCAAAGGTTTGCTTAGCTGCCTCTGCTCCCAAGATTCTCGCTCAGGGGGTTGTCTGGCCACAGACTGGTACAAACAGGAGTCAGAAGAGAGAGGCCTGAGGACACTAAGGGAATGGTTACATAAACACTGCAGAGGTCGCGGACCAAATGGGATAAGTAAACGGGGACTTCGAACCCAAACATTTCTCATTCTACTTTTAGAATGTTAGGGCGGGAAGACAGTTTTAGTACCACCTTGTTTCCGTCCCACATTTTACAATGAAGAAACCCAGGGCTGGAGAAGTAGAGATGAGCCACAAGTCATGGAGAATTCACAGCAGAGCGAGAACGCCATGTTAGTCAGGGATTCTCTGTCTACCACGTTCTGTAGCCACGAATCTGAAATCAGTGTGCTCACCCCCTTCCTGCCTGTGCAACGGTGAGGTGGCCACGTAAACTTTCTGGGTTTTAGTTTCCTTCCCATTTTAAATGGAGATAATGCCTGGATGTACTTCATGAGGTAATGGAACAGTTAACGAGGTAATACTTTGCAAAGCACTTAGCACAGGGGCTGTCACTCAGTAACGTTCCATAAATGTGACCCATTATTAGTGTTGTTATTTTCACAGTCCACGGGAGGCCTGAGCAGCAGGGTCTAGGTGAATGCAGGGGACGCATCCATGCCCCATCCGGGAAGCCTGCTATCATCCATCACCCACCTGCCTCCATGTAAATGACAATGGCTCTAAAACCCAGCTCCAGTAGCACCTTAAGATACCCCCTCCTTACCACACTCCACATCGTTTGCCCGGGGTACTTAGCTGCCCCTTCTCTGTTCCCACCGCACCCAGTGCAACCCCCATTATGACTGAGCACACTGCATTTCCTATTTCATCTACTTGGTATGCCTCACCACCACCAAACTGGGGGATCCCAGAGATTACGTTTTATCCATCTCTGCATCCCTAGCACCTGAGCATACCACGAATAAGGTGAGGTGCAATGTAGTCATGCACTGCTTAACAACAGGGATACGTTGTGAAGAATGCATCATGAGGGGATTGATCCTTTTGCAAACATCACGGAGTCACGTACACAAACCTAGACGGTACCGTCTGTTACACAGCTAGGCTGCCTGGTATACCACCATTGTATATGTGCTCCATCACTGATTGAAAGAAACAGCACTGTGCTGCACGTGACTGTATGTGTTGACCCCTGGAAGGGAGCGGAGAAGGATGGGAAGAAAACAGGCACTATCCATGAGAAGGAATTAGCACTATTACTGAGGAATTTTTTTTAACTATTAAATTTCCCTCTGGCCATGTGGAGCCTCCCTGAAGTTGTACCTTCTATTCACTTGGCCATACCCACAAACACCTCTCCCCAACCCTTTTACTGTCTTTATAGATAATAAAGCTATGCACACACAGAAAGGCAAAAGCACAACACTGCCATAATCATACCTACTCTCACAGTTGGCCGAGGTCTTCCACACGCATCAGCCCATCAACACGCGTATGAGGCCAGGAGCATTAACAATGCTTTTGGATGGAGAAACTGGGGGCTCAGAGGGGTGAATTAATACACTCCAAGTCACAACACTGGAAAGCAGAACACCTGGGTAAAACTCACATCTCGTAGGTCACAGATCAATGCACTACCCTGTGTACCATGTTACCTTCTCTCCCTCCCAGCGCTGCACCACTGGCTCAACCCTACACCACTCTGCAAACACCGAGCCGATAATAATGGAACACCTGACTCAATAATCCTGAGCTCCATCTCACAAAAGCTCCCACCTGTCATTTTCTCCTCCCAGTCTAAAAATCAAAGGAGCCTCTTTCTCACCACCACAGAATGGAAATATTAAGGAGAAGAAATTAAATTTCCCTACCTCTTTCAACCATCCTCTGCCCCCCTCCCCGCCCCCCAGTTCCTGGGAACATAGTTTTGGACGTGATCTGCTATCAAAACACAGAAATTAGTCTCCAATTTTGGACGTCAAGCTCAGTTATCCCTTTTGTTAAGAAGGGAGATTAGTAACAATTCAGGCTGGTTGGAAGCCAAGCTAACATCTTAGCACAGAATGTCATTAAAAATCCCAACCCAACTGGTAGTTGTCATGTTTAAAAGCTTGAACACGTTCAGCTGCTTAGAGTGGGTTTCCCAGGTGTGTTCTCCCTCAAGCTCCTTGTGATTTTTAACCTGGGGATCAGTGACTACTTAAGAAGAAATGGTCTGAAACATTTTTTTCCTTCCATGATTTTGTGAACTTAGACATTCCTAATGAAGAGGTTTGAGGGGAAACCAAACCAAACCAAACCAAACAAAACAAAACAAAACAAAACAAAGAACCCAAGGAGTCCACCCTAGGGGGGATGCACAGCTTCCAGCATTAGCTCCAGGCCATTGCTGAGCAAGTTGTCCATTACATAGAAGAAGGAGAAGGAAAAATGTTTTCACAGCTTATAATTGTATCACCCGCTCTACTACAGATCTCGTTTTAATTCTGACTGAAACCCAGCTTTGCTTTCTCCCTGAGCTCGCTCACGAATAGTTATTAAATCTGGGTTGGAGTTCAATGCATTCTTCCTGATTTCAGCATGTTAATTTGGTTTATTGGTATTTCATTGCCAACTCCCACCTGGGTATTCTGAACCTCAGCTCAATTTATATTTTCCCCTCTTCCTGGGCTCTGGGATAATGTTTGTTTCATTTTGGTGTTTGGGGGGAAATGTGAGTTTGATTGGAGTTTCTTTGGGGAAGAGAATAAAAACCTGGGGGAGTGAAGTCAATCATAGAAGAGGAGTCAGCCTCAGATTTCTTGCACTGTCATTCCCCAGAATACATCTTCTTAGGGCATCAGGGACAACCTGCCTGCCTTCTTTTCTTTCATTTGTTTCACAGACATAATTTATTACATGTCTACTCAGTCAGAACCTCTGCCAGGTATCACAATAGGTTAGGACATAAATAAGCTTTGGCCTTTGCCCTTGAGGAAATTTAATTCTAGCTACTGAAATAGTTTCTTTTCGTCTTTCTTTTTCTTTCTTCTTCTCCTTCCCCCCCTTTTCCTCCTCCTCCTTCTATTTTTCCCACTCAACTAATGCTCTTTTGGGGTACTAACGCTAGTTGGACACTGTCCTAGGTGCTGAATACATGTGCAAAACAAACAAATATAATCTCTGTCCTTATGGAGCTTACAACCTGGTAGGGGAGCCCAACATTAACCAGATAACTATATAATTACAAATTGAAATAAGTGCAATCAAGGAATAGAACAGGGCTTGAGAAGAATGGTTAGTAAGAGACCTAACAGATGCTGGAATAAAAATTTTTAAAAAGCCAATCACTGTAGGATAAATGGAATTTGTCCAAGAGAAACTGGATAGGAGAGGTGGGGAGAAAATGTTCAGGCAGTGAGAACAAGATGTGCAAAGGGCCAAGGGAAGGAAGCAGCCAGAGATATTTCAAGAACCCATGTAGAGAGTGGTGTGAGGTCCGGCTGGAGAGGCAGACGGGGGCCTGATCTTGCAGGGACCTACAGGTCATGTTAAGAAGCTCAGTATCTATAACACAGACCAGAAGAAACATATGAACAGTTTTATGGGAAGATGCAACATGTGGAGACGTTTTTATTTTAAAAGATCACTCTGTTTGCGGTGTTGAGAAAATATTGGAGGGGGGATAAATTTGAAGAAGGAAGCCAGTTCTTAGGACGATGGCAGCTAGATAAGACATATACAGAACAATAACATGGATGGAAGGTACACTGTGGGGACATTAGAAAGGTACAAATACATTCCATGTAATGTTCAGGAAAGAAGAGATTATTTCTGACTGGCGCTTTCTTGGAAGAAGTTTTGGATTCTTGTTGAAGAATATTTTCTGGAGGAAGGAGAACAGTCATGTGGCCTTAGAGATGGCTAATGTTTCAATATACAGAGATTCGGAGGGCGATTCCTGGTGAGGAGCAATGTTTAAGCAAATGCATCTAGGGAGTCAGACACAAGGCAAGATGACCTGTTGTCTAAATAGCATTACGTATGTGCAAAGGAGTTAAGAACAAGAAAGGCAAAGGCCTTACTGTAGAGCACTTCACACCTGAAAATGGTCCATGGTACTCAAAGTTCTGCAATCAACACTGAACATTTTAAAACAAAGCATTCCAGAGAGGATGGTCCAAGGAACTGCTCTCTTTTTAGACAAGTTGTTTGGCAGTTGGTGACTAGTCAGCCGCCTTCAGTTTTCCTCTCTGAGTGTTGAAAATACTCCTCCCATGTATTCAAATCACTGCAACCTCGCTCTGAAGTTCATTATCAACCTCATTCCTCATTAAAGGCACAAAGCCACAGATTAGCTCATTTTCCTGGGCTGAAAGACATGAATTAGGGGTGGAAGCAAATAAATGCGGACCAAGATTCATTCTATACAATTTTGTGTTCAGAAGTGGTTACACACGTGGCATATTAATAAACTAGGCCATCCTAATAATGAGGATTTCCACTTGATTTCTTAGGCTGGCACGGAACCTTTAGACCCCAAATTCCTCAGTCATAGGAAACAGAGAAGACCTGAATATCATCTTAATAAAACTGAAAACATGATGTGAACAATTTAACTAATCTTAAAACAAACAAACAAACAAACAAACACAGACATTTTTTCATGGATATTTGATGCAATGGGCATATCAACAACAACAAAGAAACATTGTGTGTGTGTGTGTGTGTGTGTGTGTGTGTGTGTGTGTGGTGTGGTTTAGCCAAGTAAAGTATCCACGAGGTATCCCTGTCCTTCACTCATTCCTGAGTCTCACTCTATTTCTGAGCTTAGGCAAAGAATGGGTGACGCTCACGGATGAGGTAGTAAAGAATAAACAAATATAGTCGGAATTAGGTGTTTTTAAAGTTTATATCCAGATAAAATAGCTCTGAATCAAAATACCATGTGCCCAAGCCAAATGCATTCCTTCACTTTACTTCTATGGCTTCACAGAAATGGGGCCATCTATTCTCAAGAAATTCCCTATGATGGGGGACTCATTACCTTGCAATGACCCCCTTCCAATATTAAGAAAATATTATCACAACTACTAACATTTATACGATTTATTGAGCCATTACTAGGTCTCAGGTACTGAGCTAAAAGCTTTATGAGCATTATTTCATTTATTCATCACAATAACTCTGTGAGATAAGTACCGCTATTACCCCTACCTTATAGATAATGAGGCTGAAGCTTAGAAAGTAGGCATTTTCAGACGAAGGCTCAATCTTGTCCCATCTCTGATCACCCTCATCACCCATATAGCTAGCTCTAATGTTACTTCCTGGTGACTTTCAGAACAAACCAGCTCCCTTTTTAAGACAAATACCGTGTTTCTGCAAATATAAGACCTAGCCGGACAATCAGCTCTAATGCGTCTTTTGGAGCAAAAATTAATATAAGACCCAGTCATATTATATTATATTATATTATATTATATTATATTATATTATATTATATTATATTATATTATACCCAGGCTTACAGTAAAATAAGACCAGGTCTTACATTAATTTTTGCTCCAAAAGATGCATTAGAGCTGATTGTCTGGCTAGGTCTTATTTTCGGGGAAACATAGTAATAATTCTCACTGTCATTTTTTGTGGAAGTGTGGGGCATGGAAGGACCTTGGATCAGGGATTCTGGTAGACTTGGGCTTTCGCACATTGCTTTACTTCTGTATGTTAATCTAGCCAGATCGCTTAACGTCTCAGGGACCTACCTTCCATGTTCAAAATGAGGATGCTAAATCCTGCCTCACACTTCTGTTATGAGAACTGAGTAAGTAACTTCATATAAAGTATTCTGAACACTGCAATATTTATAACAGACATACTCAATAATATTAAGTTCACTTTTTGTCTAGGTTCCTTCAACTCTTACAGAATGATTCTCCTCCACCCTTTCCTTAGGTATCAACAATGTGTTTCCAATATCTGAGTACACATCCTCTCCTTTGGATAACTTCCAATACATTATTCACCTTTTCAAAGCACAACTCCCAGAACAGAACTGAAAAGAATAGAACAGAGAACTCTAGGTGTAGTGTTACCTACCTACACGAGAGTGGAACCATCTCACTTCCTTAATGTAGGTGACTTACTGCTTTAACAGTTGTCTCTTCTACTGGTTTACCATAGGGCCAGAATATCTTGACTGGCATTAGGAGTCTCAAGAGATGTGCAAATGAACATCTCAATTAAGACGAGTTTTAAATATTAACCAATAACAACCATTAATGAATAATGCCACCTGTACAGCAACTTGGATGAAGCCCAAATCCATATGAGCAAGGCTGCTTTATGTTAAAACTCATAGTGGATCATTCACACTGTACGCAGTGCTCTGGGTAACCACTGGAATTATGCCACAAGGCAGCTCCATTAATATGACACCGATAAAATCAAAGATGGAAGAACCCAAAGCCCCTTATCAGGGCTGCAAAGGGTCTCAAAGAATTATTGCATCTGTTAGATAGAAGGAAAGTAACACAGAGATATTGATGCAGCTCTCAAACTTCTGTTAAGACATCATCTAGAATTTGCATTAAAATTATTAATGCTTGGGCTCCACTGCTAGAGAATATGATTCACTAGTTCTGGGTCACCACTAGATGACCCAAATGCAGATGATTTATAGGCCACAGCTGAAAAAAGTGCTAAATTCAGTAAGTTTGGATACAAACGTAGTCCATCTCTTCAAGATGTGCTTCGCAGGACAAAAAGCCACCAGCGGCCTTGAGAAGGGTCAGACGAGGGAAGGGATGATATTTGCCAAGGGCTTGGACTAGGTTGTGTCAGTATTTATTGCTCTTGCCAGCTGGGCTCGGAACAAGTGCTATATCATGATGACCTTTCCCTATAATGGGCAGTAAGCATCAAGTACAACTGTGTCGTAACACAAGGGCAAAATTCATTTTCTTCCTTAAGACCAGACCCATTACTCAGCCTCCTCCAATACTTCAGCACCATGGACAGCTCGATGTACAAGGGTGGCTAAGAGCTCCACCTCTCTCTACTACTAAGAACTGGCTGGTGGCTTGGCAGCTTAAGGTTCCTGGGGGAAGGTGAGAAAGGTGAAAGCTACCTCTCACCTTTGGTCCATCTTAGAGAAGTAAGTCATCCACATGGCTATAGAAGTGGCAGACAACAGAACTAGTATCTGAATCCATGTTTGTATTACTCTATCGTCTCTGCTCTTAGTCATTAAACTATTTGCCATGAGCTCGAGCAAGTTCCTTAGCCTCTTAATACCTACATTTATAGATGCATGAAAGTAAATATTGAAAATTTGAATGTTTCCAAGGAGTAACATTCTAAAGTTGATGAGTATTGACTGGTGAGGATAGTGGTCAAAATTTGACCTATTGATTTTCCCAACCTCATTGTTCGTCAGTCTTCCTCTCGCATCCCTATATTCCAGCACACCCATGTCCTGGCAATTGTTCCAGTCCCAAGCCCCACGTGATCTACACGTGTGGCTGCTTCCGGAAAGATGGCTCCCATTGCTCTGCCACCTCACACTCAAAATTTTGTCTGTCTCATGTTAACATATTATTTGATAGGTATGAACCAAATGTCTTGTCCTTCAGTCAGAAAATCTATTAAATGTGTATGAAAAATACTGAACTTATTTACTGTTCAAGTGAAAAACGAGCAGGGGCTCATGCACCATGGTGAGGTGGGAGAAATCATAGGATATATTAATAGAAGTCTGAGTGTTTCAGAAAAAGGAGGTGGAAGCTACACTATGTACAGAAAATACTGAAGGGATCGGTGCTAAGTTCTGAACACTATAACTTAACAATCTGAGATAAAATTGAGTTACATTGAGATACAGCTGACAAATACAAGGTTAGAATCTCAAAAGCATTCAATACATATCCAATGGGAAAAGATGTATTTTTTAAATGGTGCTAATATGATGCTAGAAGTCAGAAGGGTGGTTACCTCGGGAGGGTATTGGGAGGGGGCATACGGAAGCTGAGATGCTAGCAATGTTTCATGCTTTGATCTGGGTGGACTCCTATGTAAAAATTCATTAAGTTGCATATTTAAGATATGCCTTCTTTATTGTATTTATGAGCAACTTCAATACAGTTGAAAATGGTAATGCCAAGTGAGAACAGGTTTTGGGAAAACAGGTACCACCCATCCTACTGGAGTATGTAAAGTGGAAAAACTTTCCAGGGGTACTTTAGCAATAGATATCAAGAACCTTAATCAGTCTCTTGGACCACGCTTTGTGAATGACTCCAGTGAGTGCAGTATCTCACTAATTCAAATTAGTTGGGGGAAGAGTAAATGGTAGGAGATAAGATACTTCTAAAGTACATTTACAGGGCATGAGACATGATATTCTTTAGGACATTCAGGACATTCCAACAAAGCTCAGACAGTCTTCTCTGTCACATTTTTTCAATTACTAAGTACCATGTTGGAGGGGAACACTTTCCGTTTGGAACAAGGTCCACACCATGATCAGAAACCGTGGGTTCTCTGATATAGTTCAATCTTTCTGCACTCACATTTGAATTCTTCCTGTATTTAACAAACCAGATACCTGCCTATGGAATAAATGCAGTCTTTAGTTCCATGCAAATAACCCAGGACTCTAAATGATAAGAGCCTAATCCGAGGCTTTTGAATGCTCCTTTTTTTGCCCTGTAATATAATTCTGAGAAGGACATCTGATCTTCCAGGGGAGCAAGGTGCCCAGTAGATAGGGGGCATGTCCAATGCTCAGCTCTTACCATCAGCAATGAAGTGTTCAGGCACATGCAGAGTGACCTTCACGGTCAGTGGACAGGATATCTGGCTGCCACACACCATGGCCAGGATGCAGGAGCTGACCGCAATCAGCGTCAGTGCCGTCTTGTTCACCGGGCTTTTCAGCAAACCTAGTAACACAAAGACACACAGTCTATGAGGTGAGGAAATGGGGACAGCATTGAGTTTGGGAATCTTGTTCTTTTCCCAATGGGAAACTGAAAAAAGGAAGCATATTTTCCAACCTCTGTGCTCACAATGGCACCTCTGGCGCCCCTTGTTAGGTCTTGGCTTAACTCCCTGAAAAACAGGCTTATTAGTGTTTTGGTAAAACCAAAAAACAAACAAACAAACAAAAAAACAACAGGCTTCCTGAAAATCGTGACAATTCTCACTCCTCCCCGCTCCCCTCCCAATTAGGCTGGTCATTCTTGATAATAGATAATGGTAAACTGCCCACTGTTTTTCGAAGTAAGGAGACATTGTATTGTTGAGTTCATAGGATCTAATGGAATGAGCATGGGCTTTGGAGTTTGACAATCCCAGGTACAAATGTGGACTTCAGCTTCATGGGCTGTGGGACCTGCTTCATTCTCTGAGCCTCAGTTGTCTTATGTGTGTGACGAGGATAATAACAAACAGCCCACGAGGCTTTTGTGAAGTGACATAGCATAGTATGCATGTAATGTCTATCATCTGAAAAGGTTTCACTTTCAGATACTGTTAGAAGCTGAGCAGTTCAAATCAATTCCATAAGCCTTTACTCATCACTTACTATGTGAGAAACACACAGAGCAGTATGAGAAGAGCCCCTGCTCTTCAGGAGCTTATAGGCTAGGAGGCAAAGGCAGCCTTATCCGCAGCTAATTAGAATCCAAGGCAAGTTGTATTAAGAGCTACTTGGTAGAGAGGCACAGGGTGGGGGAGGGGAGTTTTGCCTGGGAAAATTAAAGACAATTCATTTCACGTATGCAGTAGAACGAGCAGATTGGATCTGCATGGCAAGGAGGCCACTGTGCCAGCAAAGAAAATCTAAAGACAATGTCTTGAGCCTCCCACCCCCCATGGTTCATTCTTTAGGCTTTGCTATTCACATCTATTCTCTAGGTTTAGATGAGTATTCTTTTTTTTTTCAGGTGTACGATTCTGTATTACATCACCTATCAATCCCATTGTGTGTTCACCACCCAGTGTCAGTTCTCCTTCCATCACCATATATTTGATCCCCCTTACCTTCATCTCCCACCCCCCGGCCCTCTTACCCTCTGGTAACCACTAAACTATTGTCTGTGTCTATGAGTTTTTGTTTCTCATTTGTTTGTCTTGTTCTTTTGTTGTTTTTGGTTTATATACCACATATCAGTGAAATAATATGGTTCTCTGCTTTTTCTATCTGACTTATTTCACTTAGTATCATACTCTCAAGATCCATCCATGTTGTCACAAATGTTCCTATATCATCTTTTCTTACCACCGAATAGTATTCCATTGTGTATATATACCACAACTTCTTTTTCCATTCATCTATTGAAGGACATTTTGGTTGTTTCCACGTCTTGGCCACCGTAAACAAAGCTGCAATGAACATTGGAGCACACGTGTCTTTATGGATAAATGTTTTCAGATCTTTTGGGTAGATAGGAGAGGGATTGCTGGGTCATATGGTAATTCTATTCGTAATTTTTTGAGGAACCTCCACACTGCCCTCCATAGCGGCTGCACCAGTCTGCATTCCCACCAACAGTGTATGAGTGTTCCTTTTTCTCCACAGCCTCTCCAACACTTGGTACTATTTGTCTTGTTGATTATTGATGATAGCCTAGCTGACTATTCTTAATGCAACATCTCCCAAATTTCTATTACCCACTGGGCTCTTCTTTTGAGCAAACCTTCATTTCACACCTCCTGAACATCTCTTTATGGTTGTCCCATGGGCATGACAGAAAGAACACATTCAAAGCTGGACACTTTCTCTTTTCCTGAAAGCCTCCTCTTCCTCCTTCTCCTGGGATGATCCCCAACTTATTGAAAGCACCACCATTTAAACTGGCCAGAAACCTAGATGTCCTCTTTCAGTTTCCTGTCTCCTTCCTTTACAGCATCTAAGTCGCCACGCAGTCCTATTTACTCTGTCCTTCACATTTTTACCTCTTTCCCCTCATATCATCTACTGTCTGTCTGCTTGTGAGAGAAGAAAGGTGTGGGCACATCTTCCCATCACACTCCCAGCTGGAACTCGTTGGGCTGTTTTACAGAATCAGGATACGGGATGTGATCCATGCTCATGAACCTGGCATCCGAAACCTTTCATGATGAGTCTTTCTACTCATACCTCCTGTTTCTCTCTCCTACCTGGTCCAGACACTGGCAGGGCTGCTTTACTGCAGCGTCACCACGGTCAACACTCTCTGTCATGTGCTACTAGCACAGGGGTTATTTCTTTTTCAGAGAATGCCATTGGTTTCCTGGTCCCCTGATCATTCATTGAGATCAATAATAAACAGAAATTCCTCTCCCTTTAGACAAACCAACTATATACATTTATTGTGTTTCCCAAAATATCTTACTTAAACACTAGAGTGTACTAACTAGATAGTAAATCCCGAAGGGCAGGCACGGTGTCTTTTGCTTACCACTGTATCCCAATGCCTAGCACAGCGTCTGGCACATGAGAGAATCTTAGTAAATGCATCATAATTTCCAGAGGTGAAAGGAACACTATTAGCAACCTGACACAGGTAGTGAACAATCAAAAAGCATCCCAACAATAAACAATCAACACTGCCGGACTGATGGGGCATAATGGAACAAGAGTCCACGCGACAGCCCACTTGGAGGTTTTTCGTACTGGTATCTATTTTTCTTAATAAACAGTAAGCGGATTGAGGGAAGGGATCTGTCTTCACCACGTGTATGTCTCTCATTTCAAGATAACAGTCTAGAACCCAGCAGTTGCTTCATTTAAGCTTAGGATCCTTATTTTTATTGCAAGTCCTAGGATGATGCATAGCTTATGGTAGAAGCTAGTCTTACATTTGTGGTTGTTATATTTGTTAAATGGAAGAGCAGATGAAATTAAAAAATAAATCAATCAATAAAAAAGGTGGTGCTGGTGTGAGGAGGTGAAGAATCCCTAAATCTAAAATGACCACAAAAAAAAACAGGAACACATTTTCTTTCTCATTTGGGAGCTCTGAGAAGCCATTTCAAACTCTGATAATATAAACCATTTAGTAACTAGATAGCACGACAAGCTAACATCACTGTTTTCTACTAGAAAGAGTATGGACTGGGGGTTGGTGCCCTGTACAGGTCTTTCCTGAAAACATGAACATGTTACTCTGAACCTAGTTATTTAACAATCCCCCCCCCCCCAAATAACAGTTTAGCAGCAGTGGCACTGAGTTTTTACTTTGGATTCCATGGACTCTGTTCTGAGGGAACATGTAAGGATGAGTCCAGCACGGACACATTTTTGGGAAGGTAAACCCGGTAGCGAGGTGCGAAAGGTTGTTAGAGGCTCCTAGCACAGGGAGGCAGATACTCTGGATGGACTGCAGTGCACGGTGGGACTCCGAGAAGGCATCTCTCAGGCCTGGCCCTTACAGCAGCAGAAACAGATGTGATCAAGACATCCCCTGCACTCATTAACCAACTAGCAGAAATACCCCCCTGGCTCCACAGGGCTGATTTCTGAGGGCTTAGGGGCAGGAGTGGAGTGGCTCCTGTTATCTCCCTGGGCTCGCACTGGGCTATTTGCATCCCCTATGTCATTTAAATGGTCACAGTAATCCAGGGTCTTTAAGAATCAATGGGGTGGGGAGTAAAATCTCATTAGCTTACTGGTTCTCAGTTTCCTCATCTAGAAAAAGGAATACTTCAAGAGTGTAGTAAGAACTGAGTGAGACAGCAAATGTCAAGCGTCTAGCACAGTTTCTGGCACAGGCAGGCCCTGGGCAAATGATCACTTTCAAGGCAGGTATCAGTATTTATCTCATCACTGATGGCAGAGGCCAGGACTTATTTACCTCTCTGTCCAGCACGTTACCAGGATGCATTAGGAATTGCACTATTCTTTACAGAAAATGAAGACAAAAAGAGTGGCTAGTGAAGGGAGAGTGGTAAAAAAAAGGGAGGGAGAGGAAGACAGCATGAGAGTAAACAGCAGCGTGGGGCACATGTTCACTCAGTGAAAGCCTGAATCCCCACAGTTGTCTCTGAAGTCCAGGAGGAAGAAAACGTGCAGGTGAGGTCTGTACTCAGGCCAGATGCCAGAGGAGTAGCCTCGGGGCTTGGGACGTTTCCATGGCAACTGGACCTGGCAGGAACTTCACAGTGGGACTCAAACAGGAGTGACTTTTCTTCCTTTTTTTCTTTTTAAATTAATTTTTATTAAATGTATTGGGGTGACATTGGATAGTAAAATTATATAGGTTTCAAGTGTGCATTTCTATGATATATCGTCTGTGTATCACATCGTGTATTCCCCACCCAGAGTCAGTTCTCCTTCCATCACCATGTATGTGACCCCCTTTACCCTCTTCTACCTCCCCTCCACCCTTACCCTGCGGTAACCACTAAACTGCTGTCTGTGTTTACGAGTTTTTGTGTCTCTTGTTCATTTGTTGCTTTCAGTTTTATATCCCACATACTCGTACGAGTTCTTTATACGAGTACAACTCAACAACAAAAAAAGCAAACAAGCAAACAGACAGTAGTTTAGTGGTTACCAGAGGAGAAGGTGAGAGGGAAATAGTAGACGAGAGGAAAAGGGATCAAATATATGGTGATGGAAGGAGAACGGACCTGGGTGGTGAGCACATACCATGATATATAGATGACGTAGTAGAGAATTGTATACTTGAGACCTAGGTAACTTTACTAACAATTGTCACCCCAATAAACTTTAATCAAAAATAAAAAGCAAACAAACCAATTAAAAAATGGGCAGAAGACCTAAACAGACACTTCTCCCAAGAAGACAAACAAATGGCCAACAGAGATATGAGAAATGCTCACCTTCACTAGCCATTAGGGAAATGCAATAAAAACCACAATGAGACACCTCACACCTGTTAGAATGGCTGTTATCAGCTAGACTAGTAATAACAAGGGTTGGAGAGGCTGTGGAGAAAAAGGAACCCTCATACACTGTTGGTGGGAATGCAGACTGGTGCAACCACTATGGAAAACGGTATGGAGATTCTTCAAAATATTAAGAATAGAATTACCGCACAACACAGCAATCCTTCTTCTGGGTATCTACTCAAAACATCTGAAAACATTTACCCGTAAAGATACATGTGTCCCTATGTTCATTTCAGCATTATTCAGAGGGGACTTTTTATGAGTTCCTGGCCCAGGGAACTGAGTGTCAGCACTTAGGTCTGAGTAAGGTTATAGACAGAGGCAAGGGAGAAACGATGTATCCCATAATATCCACGCCCCCCTCATCTAGGCTCTGTACTGCATTGTGGGAAGCAGGGACAGGCGAAAAAGCCTCCATTTATTATGTAATTACTATGATCCAGGCAGCATCCCTAGCACTTACAGCTATCCATCCATCCATCCAACCAATTTTTAGTGAACATCAAGTCTTTCCCTGCACTGTTCTACGTACAGGGAAAAAGACAGTGAAGAAAGCCGCCAACGTTTGAAGCTTACGTTTTAGTGGTGGAGAATTATCTCAGGTAATCTTAAAGCAACTGTTACTTCTATCCTCATTTTACACACACACAGAGGAGCAGAGCAATGAAATGACTTGTCTAAGGTCCCCCAATTTGTACGTGACACAGACAGAATTAGAACCAGTTCTTTCCAGCATCCGCCCTATATCACACTACCTTCCACTGCACCCCAGAATAAGGGTCCCAGCATGGCATCATGTTGCAGGAAGAACATGGCCTTTGAAGCCGTATATGCCTATGTTCAAATCCTGGCTCAAGCACAAAATCTCCATGTGACACTTGCCCGTTGACATAATGCCTCCGTCTGAGAAATGGGAACAGTGATCTTTTCTTCAGAGTGGATGGAAGGACAAGAAAAATATAACGCACATAATCGGCAAAGAAAAGAAAAAGAGAAAAAAGAAAACTTGATAAATGATAGTTCCGGATCATGACTTGAGGTCCCCAGGGGACTAGGGCCTCAGTTATCCCTGGTTTACATCCCAGTTTGCAGTTCCTGCCCCATCACTTTCGAGGGAGCGAGCTGTGCTATAGGAATCGAATTTCATCAGGGCCTATTGATTGCTAGAACTGGAGAAAGTTAATAATCTAATTTTCCTTTCATTTCCCTTCCTTCTTACCCCTCAGCTCCTCTCATGGCAGAAGAGGATGGCATCAAATGCACTCCTTGAGAAATCCGACCAGAAATAACTCAGCATTGTTGATCCACGTTCTGCCTATAAGTTGGAGTTTGATCGATTCTCTGTTTCGAGATGCCAGGTTGAGAGAAGAAAATCAAATTTAAGTTAAATGTGGAATTAAATCAATCACATTTTACAATGAAGAAAATAGATCTAACCCCATGAGACCACTGTATGTGGAAAACTTAAATCTGTCATATGTCCTTCTTCCTGACATTCCCAGGCAAAAGAGACCGGGTCCTAAGCCAAGAAGTCATTTCTTTCTTTAAATGGCATATGGGGTTGGGGTGAGGGCCAGGGGTTCTAGGCACCCAGGACATTAGGGTAGAGGAGTCCAGGAAGAATAAGCTGGGACTTGATTGTTGACATAGAAATTTATATCCAGACTCCTCCGTTCAATAGGTGCCTATTTTTGGCAAGCTACCTACACTCGCAGAGGCTCAGTGTTCTAATCTATAAAATGGTAATGATAACCTCTAACTGGTAGAGGAGCTGGATGGATTAAATGGGGGATCGCAATCACAACACTCAGCACACACCCTCAGGGGTCTATGAGCTCTTGGTATCTTTCCTTTCATCCCAATCCCTCAAAACCTCACTGCCCAACACTTGCCATCTACATGGGTATCAGCAGCAGGGCATAGGGTATTTTCACTGAAGCTGGAATTCTGGCGTTTACACTTAGCTGTTGACCCCCACAGATGAGTCAACCTAAGCCTCCAAACTGCAATGTCCTTATCTGGAAACTAATTTATTCAATAAGTAGTTACTTAATGTGCATCTACTATGTGCCAGATCTCATATTTTGTGCCCTCCTATTATTTCCAGTGTCTATAAGTATGTCTGAATATATTAGCATCTACTGAATATGTATTAGTATCTAGCTGAATATATAGGTATCTATTGAATGAGTGAATGAATGACTGAATGGATGCTTAAATGTTGTTCCCCATTCTACCAAGAGGGGTCAGTTTCAGAATATTGCTACTGGTTCTTTTCTAGACAAACATATTCATTTACTGTCTTCAGCAGAGACTGGTCTCTTCCCAGACAGAAATCATGCAAAAACCCCTGGAGAAGTTGCCAACCATCCTGTACATGAGGGTGACGCCTGCAGCTTGCTGGTGTGCCCCCTTAACCTTACGGAGTGCCTCACGGGATTCAGGCAGCACCTGAGCTCCAGTACCTCTGCGCTTCTCTGCTTATTTCTGGAAACTGAAATTGGGACACATCGTCTGACAACTGCAAGTGTCACGCTGGAGGCAGGAGGAAAGCATATTTGAAACTGGGGCTTTCTCAGACCTCGAGGGAAGGTGGCCCCCTCTCCTCAGCCTGACTCGCGTCTGGATTCTGCACACGCTACCTCAGTGTGATGTATCCATACGGGGCATCCTTTCCCCCGTCTTGCCCACCTGGGGCCAAGCCTCTCCTCAGCTCCCCTTCTCCATCTTTGCCATGGACTAGTTTCTTGCGTTCTCTGGCTCTCTGACCTTGGCACTGTCAAATACATAGTATCCTTTAAATCGTTTGTAATTTTCCCAATCTCCCACCTTCCAAAGAATTTTCCTTTATAAGATCTGTGCAAACGTTCACCCAGCCTTTGCATACTTGCAGAGACAGCAAACTCAACCCATATATCAAGCAATAATTCTACTCTCAGACAGTTGTACTAAACAGTGCTAGAATCTCACTCTAGGAGCCAGTTGCTGCTTCTCATGCCAAATGGGATGTATCTAATACCTCTTCTTCAGGGCAGCTATTATTTCATTAGTTAAAGGTGGCAATTAGGTTGCCTTGAACCTCCTTTCCTCCAAACCAAACACTGCTAGCTTTATTATTCTAAAGTTCTTTGTTAAGTCTCCTTATTATACTTTGTATAGATTTGCTCTTTCACGATGGCTTCCCTAGTAAAGTATATGCCATCACCACCACCACCACCACCAGCAGTACCACCACCACCACCACCAGCACCACCACCACCACCACCACCACCAATTATAGAAACACCATGTGCCTGACAACATAACTAAAAATCTTGCAGGCAGCATCTCACTTAATCTCCACAGAAAGTCCACAGGATGCTGTCTCTTATCACCCACAGTTACGGCGGAGGACACTGAGGGCCACCACTTGCCGAAGGCTGTGTAGCTCAAAGGAACAGGACAGAAATGGAAAACCCTTTGATTTCAGTGTCCAAGCTCTTCACATTTACCCTCCATAACGTCTCCATTGAGGTGCCAGACATGCCGTGAGCAGAGAAGATCCAGCCTTCACTGCCAAGCGACGGATAGATCTCAGCTCGCCCTGTGGTCCTGTGGTGGTAATGGGGAGACTCACAGTGGCCTCAGCATCCCACCTGACGCTGACTTCAGGTTTTCAAAGGAACATCTCCGCATTACCAAAGGGGGGCAGAAGCTGGAGGGGCAAGCCAGATGGCTGTTTCCCTCCTCTCTGACCCCAGAGAAATACTACCTGGCCTCAACTAGTTCCGTTTGCTACTTTGGGGCCATTGGGGAACACGTTGGCCAGCTCTGTTCCATGAATAAGAAGGCTTGGATTGCGGCACCCTGGGGAAGATAGCACCACTGGCAGTACGCACTGACTACTGAATCTCTCTACGGCAATTACAGACAGCTGTGCCTGGGAGCGTGACGGCAACGTGAAGTGATGCCAGTGGAGATGGTGGCGACGGTGTTGGTGGTGAAAATGGCACATAGTGGCATATTTATCAAGTTCTTATCCATTTACCAATAGTCCCAAATCTCTCATTCACTTTTTACCCAAATCCTCTGCAGGAGGCATCGCTATGATCTCCAGTATACAGATGAGGAGCCAGAGACTTCATGGTGAGCTCACGTTTAGACGGCGGAGGGATAACGGGGCCTGGGAACCCCCTCACTGACCCGCAGCCCGGTGCTCTTTCCACGACATCATACCCTGCTCTCACTGGCAAGGGCTGAAGGTATGACTAGAATCTGTGGCCCCTACCTCCTGACCCACTGACCGTACAAGTGTATCCAAATGCCGCAAGGAGCCAGTGCAGATATTTCTCACAAAATAAAATGTACCATGAAAAGAAAACGTATCCATTTTCAAGAAATTCTGGGACATGCTACATTTTACATTCCTCTCTTGAAATGAGTATATATCTGGTATTAAAATCTCTGAAAAGTCTTGCATTCAATTCTCTTTAGTAGGATTTCACCTGGTGTTTCCAAGAAGCATTGGTTTATCGCAGAAGCATTATTGTATGGAAAAAAGTAGGGAAACCAAATTTATACGAAAGTTGCTGTTTGTAATATCAGTAGCTCCCAATAAATTATTTGTTCTAGGCCAGGCACTGTGCTAAAGACTCTATGTGCATTTAGTTATTTAAATTTCTCAACAATCTTGCAAGGCAGGGAGTACTGCCTCCATCTGCAAATGGGAGAACCAAGGCTGAATCATGGTCAGTTTGTCTGACTCCAATGTCTGCACTCTTCTGGCTCCCAAGTGTTAGAAGAAAATGGAGTTTTAGAGTCACAGGAAAATACGTGCAAAGAAGGAAAAGAGGCAGGTACAAGAGGCCAGTTTGGGAGGATGGAGACTATTCAACTGATACTTTGCAGGCTGATGAAATGCATTAGGGGAAGGATAAAGATGCTGGGCTCAATAGATGAAATTGCAGTGTGCAGACAAGCCGTGGAGAAGGTGATTCAAAAGAGCTGAAGTTCTAGAAAGGCTCAGAAGTAAATGAGAAAGGAGGAGGAAAGAAAGGTAGCCTTGAGTTTCAGATTCACAGGTAATCATCAGCTGGTATTGACTTACAATTATTATTTTTTTAAAGATTTTTATTGGGGAAGGGGAAAGGACTTTTTTCCAAGTCAAATTGCTGTCCTTTCAATTTTAGTTGTGGAGGGTGCCATTCAGCTTCAAGTTATTGTCCTTTCAGTCTTAGTTGTGGAGGGCGCAGCTCAGCTCCAGGTCCAGTTGTCATTGCTAGTTGCAGGGGGCGCAGTCCACCATCCCTTGTGGGACTCAAACCAGCAACCTTGTGGTTGAGAGGACGCGCTCCAACCAACTAAGCTATCCGGGAGTCAGCTCAGCTCAAGATGCCATGTTCAATCTTAGTTGCAGGGCGCGCTGCCCACCATCCCTTGTGGGACTCGAGGAGTTGAACTGGCAACCTTGTGGTTGAGAGCCCACTGGCCCATGTGGGAATCGAACCTGCAGCCTTCGGAGTTAGGAGCATGGAGCTCCAACTGCCTGAGCCACTGAGCTGGCCCCAATTATTATTTTTTTTAAAATACAGATGCTTGATCCTGTGTTCACCCTCTTAGACTACAGGCCATTTAGCTGTGTCACCGATTTCAGCCCACACCACTGATAGAAAGGGGCGTGGCAAAGAAAAGCCTGGGACCAAGTAGTGGGTACAAAGGGACAAAGAGCAGCCATGTGTTTTTAGGGCTACCAAGAAAGAACAGGGCCAATCATTTCCCATCTCCCCGCAAGGCACATTTCTAACTGCTTTTTTTTCTGCTTGATAAGTCACTTTTTCAATCTTCTGGAAGATGTCACTGGACTTTGGTTTGAGGTTTGTGAAAGCAGGAGGATAGAAATAATGTTTATTGTGCATTTAACATTTACTAGGTCTGCTGTGGTGTCTTTTACCTATAGAATCTCTTTCATTCCATATGTTCACTGTCAACTCTAAGCAATGCTGCCATTATTTGACACTGGAGAAAATATAAATTCAGACAGTATTATTGACTTGCCCACAGGCTCAGAATATGTACCAAGATGTATTGCCCTCCAAACTCAATGTTTCTTCCACTGCATCACACTGCCTCTAAAGGAAGGGGGCTTTTGGAAATTTCCATGCTGTCTTCCTCCACTCTTTCTCCTGATTCTCAGACTGTACCTAAGAAATAATGGAAAATGGGGCTTTGCCTAATGGTCTATAAATGCTCTACTGCAGTTAGGTTTGTCTGTCCCTTTCTTTGTGCCAGGCTGCATGAATTCCCCACACACATGTGTTGTCTTTCCCACTTTACTGAACATGTCTAAGGTACATCAGCTTCTCAAGACCAGAGAATTGCCATCCCCTGGAAGTCTGCCCTGACCATGGCAACTCACAAAATCCCCAAATTCCTCTGAACTCCTGTCACAAGTATCATCTGCTCTAATTTGAATCACAGAATCTGACAATTGCAAGAGACTAAAGGAATTTTGACCTTAATATATTACACAGTACAGGCAGTGACTTGCAATCCTTCCCCTCATGGTCACCCAGCCTGCGTTTGAACATCATCAAAACTGGGAAATGATTAGCTCAAAATAAAATGAATGATGGCGGCGGCGGCGGTGGTGGTGGTGGTGGTGACGGTAAACACAATGAGGATGAAGTGGATAACTTTGTGGGATGCACTTACTGTTCCTGACATATTGTGCTAAATATTTTACAGATATTACTTTATTCGATCAATCGTAAAGTTTTGTTAGCACCTCATTTTGCAAGTAAGGAAACTGAGTCTAGCCCAAGGCTAGAAGGTTATCATGCGGCAAAGCCAGGACTCAAATCCTGATCTACATCCAAAAGCTCTTAACAGTACTCTGTAGTCTCCCTTCAAAGTTTACCTTCAGTAAAAGGGCTGCGTCAGTGTGAAATGAAACTCTACTCAGAGCTATGGCCAGCTGAACAATGTTCCTGCCCTCAAGAGTTCCATGAACTTATCTCCATCTCTTGTCTCCAAGGCAGCACTTCTGTTCTGCCGATGGAAAACAAGTCCCCTATTCTTCTGTTGTTCTAAACATTAATACTGTCATTTGACTCCTACATGCAGGAAGTAACCATGAGCCAGAAAAGCCGAGCTAAAATAGTTGTGTTAGATCGGTTCGTCTAATACCTTACACTAAAGGTGAGGAGAACAGGAAAGCAGCCTTTGCCAACGTCACATTGCCCGGAGCCAGACCAGGAACCTATCTGTCTCAGCTCCCACCACAGTGGTTCTCTGTTCACCACTTGGGAAAGATGTCGTATTTTCCAATCTTAACCAATATCTTCTGGAATAAAGACGCTACATCTTACACCTCTCTTGCTCCCTGTGGGACTGGCCATGGTAACCTACACATGACTGTATGCTAGTCGGGTCCAGCTAGAATAATTTGGTCAATATCAACACAATCAAAATGAATGATACCTAAACATTCCCACAAAACCATCTGAAAAAAACTGCTGTCAAGTCTAAAGCACAGTCGACTAAGGTAATGGGAAGAACGGAGACTTTGGAGGTTGATAAACTTGAGTTCAAATCCCAGCTCTGTCAATTTTCCGTTGACCTTCAGCAAGTCTCATTAACCTAATCTGTAAAATGTGAATAACATCTACTCCACGGGGTCATTAGAAAGATCAAACAGGAAAATATACATTGTACAGTCGGTACTCAATGAACAGTAGCTTTTATCATCATCATCAACTGTAAGACTGATGAATGTAGAGACTGATCTTTGTATTCAGGAAACCACCTGCATAAATTCAGGATAGGTCAAAAGTGGGAGAAAAACCATGTGGTCAGAAGGATAGTGAGTTTCTACTCAGAGAAGGTTCAAACACATGTAGAGTACCTACGACGCGCTAAGCTTCTGCTGGACTCTTGGCATCCATTATCCAGCTTGCTCCTCACAACCCTTGGATCCCCATTTAATGGATCAGGAAAGTAGAGCACAGGGCGGATACGTGGTTTGTTTAAGGTCATACAAGTAGTAAGCTGCAGAGCTGGTAAGGTAACTCAGGTGCATGTGACACTCTCCACAAGACAAGGTCTATATTCGGAAGGGAGTGAACAGGATTGCACTGGTGATTATGTCAGGAGAGAACACCAGGCAAAGGATATGGGACGTGTAGCCTTGAAGCAAAGAAGTCTCAGGCAGAGGGGCTTCTTCATGGGGGTGTTGTAGAAGACATGGAAACATAGAAAGAGGGAAGGGAAACAGACATCCTACATGGGCACCTGTTGTGAACCAAGGCGCCGGCCTAGGTGCTTGACATGCACTGTGGTACTTAGTCCTTAAAACAACACTCTGAGTTAAGTAGCCTGATCTCTATTTAATCAATGAGGAAAATGAAGTTCAAAGACAGCAGACACTTGTCTCAAGTGGCAGTCAGAGGCAGAAGTCAGATTCAACCCAAGTCTTCCTGATCCAGAAACAGCTCTGTTCCTCTTGCTTCATATTGGGCTTATTCCCTTGCAGGTCTAAGAAACTAGAAGGAGCTTTGATCTGAGGAAGTGGATTCCAAGACCAAGGGTCTCGCTTAGCACCAAAATCCTCACTCTTGCAAAAGAAGGCACTGGGGCCAGATGGGGAAAACAGGAGTCCATCTTTCCCTGGGGTGTAGAGTTCAGTCCCGGGGACTTGATTAGAACAAGCATGGCTGTCTCCCCCTCTTTAAGTGGGGGGAGGCATTTTTCCCCTGTTTTCCAATCCATCGCCTCCTCTTCAGACTACGAACATTTCAGCACAAGCAAGTCTGCGTTATGTTTAAACAGCCATCTGGAGATAAACAGCTTTGCCTGTAGACCTTTGAAGAGGGAATTTAAAAGAGGATAAAAGAGGGAAAAAAACGAGCGAGGAAAATATGTTCCTATGAAGCGTCTTTGCCTAAATACTTTTGCACACAGAAGCCTCTACCCATTTCAGGCTGACATTCCGGGTCTAAACCTTTCAAGTCTGCTGGTTTAAATATGCCACCTCCAAAAGAACAATGGTGATCTTAGCCTAAGGTACATGTCAGACCCACACGCTGCCTGTCCTTTAGTGGCAAGGAAATGCTTGGGGTGGGGTGGAGAAAGGCCGTGCAAAGAGCTCTGTTCTAAGAATCTATAGACCAAACTTGAATACCGCCTCTGCCATTACTCACTCTGAAACCTTGAGCAAACCCTTCCCTTCTCTGGACTTCTGTCTCTCCACCTATAACAGGAGGCAATCCATTCATTCAACAAATATTTATTGAGGGCCTATTCTGCATTGAGCTCCGTGTTGTGATCTGGGGATAGAGAGATCTGAGCCATCAAGGATCCCAATGTCCAAAGGGATAGCAGGCTCCTAAACAACAACAACAACAAAATGTAATGCCAGGGGACCATGATGGTGCCAGGGGTCAGTGCAGAGGAAGGGGACCCTAGTCCAGGTTCGGGGGCCAGAGAACCATTCCTGAGAAGCTGAGGCTTGGAAGAGGAGAGTTAGCCGAGTGGAAAAGCAGGACTGTGGTCCAGGAGAAAGGAAGAGCAAGGGTAAACAGGGCATTGCATATAGAGGGGCAGAAGTGACAGCTGTATGAGTATGTTACAATATTGCCAGAAGAAGCTGGAGGCAGGGAGGTAGGGAGGAGCTCACACAGGAAGTCACGGACTGGACCACAGCAAGGAGAGTGGGCTTGGCCCCAGGTGACTTCTCCAGGCCTTTGAGGCCAGCCCCCCTGCCACTGTGCAAATCTGAAATGCATCCTCATTCATTCGCTTTGCCAACAGAGATGTGGTATCTACAGCCAGACATTGCGTTGGGTGCTAGGGATACCGCAGGGACGTCCAGGAGTGAGACCCAAAGACCTTGTGACAAAGGATGACATCCACAACTGTGCCTCTGGAGTGGAGGACGAGGAGAGGCACTTGGGTTAGAGGCATAAATTTCATTCTGCAAAGACAATCTAGAAGCTCGGAAGGTATGTTACACCAGAGGAGGCTGGCGCACATCCTGGATAGAATTAGAGAACCTGAAACTTGGCGATAATCCATTCTTCAAGTCTATTTCATGAGCAAGTACGAGTCACCTGCAATGAAATGTAGATCTGGTTTGGAGGAAAGATTGCAGGGGAGACAGGGGTAGGCAGCTTCTAAAATGGCCCCTAGGGGGTCGGACCCCCCTGGTATTCACAACCTTGTGTAATCCCCTCCTTTATCCATTTGACTGTGTCTACAGCCACAGTGCAGGAAGTCACGTCTAAGACTGGAGCCCAGAAGACTGAGACTTGCATTTTGCCCACATGTTCTCTGCCTCGTCTCACTTGCTCTGGTGAATCCAGATGACCTGTTGTGAGCCATTCTGTAGGGAGGCCCACGAGACAAGGGACAGAGCGTGGCATCTGGGTACCAGCCCTCATGGAAACGATTCCTGGCAACAAGCACAAAAAGGACCTGGGAAGCAAGGTCCTCCATGCCGATGATGTCAGGCAGGCTCGTGAGAAACCCTGAGCTGGAGGAGCAGTGATTTAGGCAGCACCTGGACCCCCCAGCCCGCGGAACAAGTGTCTGTAGAGATAATACATGTTTGTTGTTTTCAGCTGCTATTGTCAGAGTGATTGGTTACACAGCAGTAGATAACTAATACCAGGACCCACTAAAATGAATAATTGGGAGAATCTAGAAAGTCCTCATCCCTAGTGAGAGATTCAGAGGCCTTCAGACTGAAGCCACCTCCGTTCATTTAGAAAAGTGGTCCCTGAGCATAGGGCATGTGCTACACCCTGGGCGAGTCGCAGGATTTGCCCCGGAGCCAGGCACAGCCCAGTCTTGGAGAGACCAAGGTCAGTAGGGGAGGTGAGGAGGAAACGTCATTACACTGTGCCAGGATAACTGCCAGGTCATTTTACTGAAAACTTCGTAGCCTGGTAAGAGCTGACAGGAAGGAACCACCGAAGTGTGCCTGACAAAATCAGGGCTTTGTGGAGCAGGAAGTTCCTTTTGTGTCTGCAAAGGCAACTCTTGCCGGAAGACCCTATGTTTACACATCAGTCCTGGAAGCTACGTTTGTGAAATGGAAGCTTGCAAGTTCTGCGATCGGACGAATTAAACTTGAATCCCAGCTCAATAATTTCTCAGCCCTGTGAACTTAGAAAATCAATAGAAAGGAAGAGCTAAGAACATGGCCCTTCAGATCTCACACAGCTGTCATCAAGCACCGGCACTGCCCATAGCTAGTGGATGATGCTGGTACAAGGACCTGACCTTTCTAAGCCTCAGTGTCCCCACCTGTAAAATGGGCATATTTAACATACCCACGCCATACAATTACTTGGGCCAAAGCAAGAAGAGTTTTTGCACAGTGGCTGATAATACAAAAGACTCAGTCATTGCTAGCTAATATCACTGAGAAAGGTACTTAACGTCTTTATGTCTCTTTATGTGTGTGAAGTCCTCAGCACACTTCCTGGTGCATACTGAGTGCTCAGAGACTGTGAGCTGCTATATATACCATTATTATTATTATTATCAGCAGAGGCCTAGATTCAGTGAATTGTCATGGCTCATCCCAGACGAAGGCCTAGCCAGTGATGATGCCTCCAAGTCACATATCCTCGTGTATTTATAAAAACGCTCCCTACTCCACCCCGGGGAGCACTTGGCTCCTTGTGCTGGGATGGAAGGGCACAGATAATTTCTGCAGGAGCAGCTGTGTTGAGGCATCGCTCAGGTAGCGCTGACAGGGACATGCCAGCAGTGGTTCCCTAAGTTCCTGTAATTCAGGTGCTCCACACACCCGGCGCGTCCTGCATGTGCTGTTAAATTTATGGAACAGCAATAACAGTAACAACGGTAGCACGTATTTATTATAAAATGTCCGCATCTGAACAGCCTGAAAAGCTGAAATAGAAGCCCCACTAAATTTTATAGAAACCTATGTATGTATGCGAGGATACGGATACGTGCTGGAGTGTGTAAGAACCGAGATTCGGAGGCAGGTATGCTTAAGGTGGAAGTCACAGCAGTCCTGGGAATTGTACCTATGGATTTCTTCTTCCATTTCAATTGTCTACCAGGATCAGCATCAGGATGCCGCTTCCTTCTTGGCTTTCCAGTAGTCAGCAGCTCAAAGCATAGAAAACACCATTACGAAAATCAGCAGAGTTCAAATTCCCAGGTCTACCTGTCTCTGGCTACGTGACCTTGGACTGGTCACTTCTGGTCTGGAATTCTCAGGCTCCTCAAATGGTAAAATGGGTGTAACAATACTTCGGTCCTCCTGGAATTCTTGTGTGGACGGTATGTACTCCCTCCTCCTCCTTCTCTCCTTTCCTTCATATTTCAAACTATAAATGACAGGATATACCAAAGTTCATTGGTTTTACAGATTAATCTCCCAAGGGACTATCTGCAAACCTTATTTAGTAAAATCCTATAACCAAGGAGAGAAGAATGTGAAACCTATCATCCACCTCCCACGTGCCTCCTTTCCTCAAGGGCATTCTCTCCTCATTTTCTCCAGTGCAGGGCGTAGCACTCTGTAGCACCTAAATTAATATCTGGTTAATAAATGGATAAATGAATAAATGGACACAGTCCCCAGCCAATGAATTATTTCAGAGAGAAGGAGCAGGCGTCCTGGGATCTTTCCAAAAGGGGAGGAAATACAACCCAGTCATTACCTTCCTGGTGCAGAGAATGAGGTAAGGATGAGTTTCCGCTGAGGAATTACTTTGTCTCACAATAAAAATAGCAATAGCGACCATTTCTCCGTGCTGAGTGCTGGGCTATGCTTTACATGGAATGATCTCCTCTACTCCTTGCCACACCCTGTGATGGAGTTACTCTCACTGCACCTATTTTACAGAGGAGAACATTGAGTCCATATGACTGAAACTTCCTACCTACAATCCCAGAAGCAATAAACTTTGAACCCAAGATGGCTGACCCCAGAGTGTAGCCTCTGAAACTGCCACACTACCTCCCGGGTGACAGCCTTCTGAACCTGGAGAGGAGACAGCACCCCCCACGCCCCAACATGGTTAACCCTCCAGCACTGCTAGGCACAGGGAACCGAAACAGAAACAGATGTGGCCCCACCCTCTTGAATGTGTCTGTCTAGTGGGGGTGGGAATTTACAGATGTGAACATATCCCTTACACTCAGAGTCATGCTAGGATGGAGAAGAGCAGGGTGAAATGAAAACCATATCGCAGAAGGAACTCTCTTGCAAAGGGACAGTTAAGCCCAACCGTGATGGAGGAAAGGCAGGGTGTTCCAAGCAGCAGCATAGATATTCCAGGGAGGAATGTAGTGGCAAGGTGATGAGTGACAGGAGACGAAGCTGGAGAGGTGGGCAGGGTCATGCACGGCCTGGAAGGCCAAGTTAAGGAGGTTGTTCTTAACTATAAGAGAGCAGGGGAACCATCGAAGGGTGCTGAAGAGTCGGTGGCATGACAAAGTTATGCGTTATGATGCTCAAGCTGGCTATGGGGACGAATGCTGTCACAACCAGAGGGCTGGTGAGGAGCAAAAGCTGACATGGCCTGATTGTGGTGGCAACACTGCGGGGGTAAGGGGGGGAAAAGCCATTGAATGCACAGAGGCAGAGCGGCTGGCTTCTGAAGGATCAGACCTTCTGGGAAGCGGAAAGGGGAGAGAGGATATATAGTGTCTCAGTATGTCCACCCAAACTCTACTTCCAGGCAGAATTTCTTCAGCGGGACGTCTCGCTGCCACAGAGACGTGCAGCTAAGCACACAGAATCTCCTAGGAAGGGATTGTTGTGTCCGTTTTAATTCAGGGCTGAGGACATTTCCCACCCTTCTCTCCAGTGCTGATTATTCATTTAGCATCCGACTGTTTATTTATTATTTAATCAACACATATTTACTGAGTTCCTGAATATCCTCTATGGGCCAAACTGTGCGAGGCACTGGAGATATAGGAAGACGAGGCAGTGGTGGTCCCCGAGAGACGCTTCCTCGGTGTGTGGGTGGGACTGGACCCACGGCTCCCTGGAACTGGCTCCAATCTGCTCCCAAGAGCTAATTGTTCAAGATCCAGGGATGTTGCAAGGTAGCTGTTAAACCCTAGTTGTTAAACCCGGTGCCTTGAAATTGAACATGGTACGAGAATTTATACCAGGGAAATTAGAAAATGCTACAAATAAGGCTTTTTTTTTTTCTTTTTCTCCAAGACAGCCAGCTTGCCAGCATACCACTGGGTTGCATCAGATTGCCTCAATGGGGCTGACAGTCTGAAGGTTTCTCTTCCAAGTTCAAAGAAGTTAGAAATATTTGCAGAAACCTAGGTCACAGTTACAACTGCACACTGATTCTTTGTTTTAAGAAGTCTAAGAATTTCAGGGCCAGGTGGCAGACTTTGGAGTCAGACAGACGGGTTTAGCAGGATGCAAACACACTTGCATCCTGCTGCAAGCACTCGCTAATGATCCCGGGCAGGCAATTTATTTTAGTATCCTGACCCTCATAACCCTGAACTTAAAGTGGAAATAATGTATATGAGCTCTGACAATTAAGTTCGTGAATTTGTTGCAATGATGTTGCTAATGTTTTTTGATATCAGAGGGTTATTCACTATGAATTTGTACCAATTGGATAAGAAGTTAACTAAGTTTACTATTTGGAAGTGCTGAAAAGGCTGCATAAAAAAGTTAGACGACCTGAATTTTTCGCCAACAATTCATGGCTCTGGCATCACGACAATGCACCAGGTCACACAGCACTGTCTGTGAGGGAGTTTTTAGCCAGCAAACAAATCACTGTATTGGAACACCCTCCCTACTCACCTGATGTGGCCCCCAATAACGTTGTTCTTTACCCAAACATAAAGGAAACATTGAAAGGAAACATTTCGATGATATTGAGGACATCGAGGGTCATATGACGACAGTTCTGACGGCCATTCCAGAAAAACAGTTCCACAATTGCTTTGAAGGGTGGACTAGGCACTGGCATTGGTGCATAGCTTCCCGAGGGGAGTCCTTCAAAGGTGACCACAGTGATATTCAGCAGTGAGGTATGTAGCACTTTTTCTAGAATGAGTTCATGAAGGTAATTGTCTGACCTCATATACACGATGATGCTTGTGAGTGCTTTGCTTGGTGCCTGGTACTTAATAAGCACTCAGCGAATGAGATACATAACTAATGTTGCTCCTTTCCTATTAGTTTCTAGTGTACTCTACAACCCATTTTGCTGTTGATTTTCCTTAATAACATTCAGCCTTCACTTACACACTCTGGGGAACAGGGATCTCACAACTCTCAATGCAACCCATTCCATCTCAGTTCTGAGTGTAAGAAAAATCATTCTTGACCGGAAAAAGCAGTATAATTTCTGCCAATAGTCTTCTAATAATGTACAATGCAAATATTTGCTACATGCACATTCAATCACTCAAGTTGCATCAAAGTCACAGACCGAAACAATCAATGATGTACTATAAATTGTGTTTACTGGTGAACTTGTAAAGATAGAGCAGTGGCTACATTTATTAGCCATGTGACTTCAGGCAACTTAGGTAATCTCCCCTTGACTTAATTTTCTCCTTTGTGTATTTGTACTCTGTAGGTGGTTGTCAAAAATTAAATTAACATGTTCTCCACGCTTGAATAGGAGCTGATAAATTGATAAGTATAAGCTAAAAATGCCTAATGATACAGAGGAGATAACATTGTTCTGAGAGTCCCTGGCATGCTTTGTGGTAAGTACTACGGTCATAAAAATGAATAAGAAACAAGACTGTACACGTCAGCCACATATGACAAAGTGCATTAATGGCAGATGCCATTTTCATAAAGAAGAAGCTGAGGTTCGGGATGCCAAGCTATTTGCCCCAAAGAAGTATGTGTTTTGTGCATAAATAAGAGTCAACAGGGTCCAAAACTCAGGGTCACCTGCAGCTCTGCAGCTCACCATTACAAACTACTTTCCCCGTTCCCTTGTCTGCAAAATGAGCACTAACGGCTGCACGTACCTTGTAGGTTGTTGTACAGATTACATGAAGTAGTATGCATAATGTTTCTGATACAGGGTCTGGCACATGGTAGGCGTTGGACAAATTATTGGCTTGAGAATAAATAAATGTGACTTCTCTTGAGTCCCCAGAGCAGTATAGAATTAGAACAGCCCATTTTCACGTTTATTCCTTTCCTCCGTTGCACACTCCCCTTTACAAAGCATCGATCCTTGCTTACTCAAATTCAGCCCAATTCCAATCCAGTTCATTCTTCTTTTACCTTTATGGAAGGATAGCCCCCTCTCCCATCCTATTTGCTGATTTGTAGTTTAGTTTTATTATCTCAAACATTTGTATAGACTCACTGGAGAAAGGCAGCCTGTCTGCTGGGTGGTGTCTTTGCACACAGATGATTTAAAAACATCTCAGCGTCCAGCGTAAGCCCTTGACATGCAGAACAGAGGCAAGTGGGTAAATCCTGAAGTTAGTGGTAAGCTGTAAATCGTGCCTTACGAAGGCACATTATGCAATTTGCTGTATAAATTATTAGTGCCGGTCAGGGCTATGGCTTGTTTACATTCTCTGAACAAGGAAATAAACACTGTCATCCTTGAACTTTCGATGGGAGGATGAAGACGGAGAGCAGGCCCCCAATTCCACCCTCAGAAGATTTCTTGCCCCTTGTGGAAGGACAGGTGGTAGGGAGCGAGGAGGAAAGGAGACATTTGGAAACCTACCATGTGCCACCCGTTTCTTTATCCACAGGATTTTGCTTAAACCTCATTACAATACTGTCAGTACTTCTACAAGACAAGAGGCTCGGGAGGCTGTGTTACCTGCCCAAAGCCATGGAGCTGACAAGTGGTGGAGTCTGGACTTTACGCCACGTCTGAGTTCAAAGGGCAAGCCCTCTGGCGCGCAGCACATTGAACTCTGCACAGCAAGACGCTGGCCCTATGTGGCACCACCTCCCACAGCACCCATGGGTAAATGCCCAGGGATTTACCAGGGTGCCCTGCACGTCTGCCTACCTGCTGACCCAGTCACCATCACAGCACCTTCGTAGGGCCACCTCTGCCTCGACAGCTACTCCTAAACCACTCAACAACACCTAGCACCTACAAGGGAATCTCAACAGCAGCTTCACCTTACTGAGCAGATACAGCTTCACTTGCTCCCTAGCTCGGAATTCCCTATGGGGCTTGTTAAAAATAAAGTTTCTGGGCCCTACCCAGGACCTAGTGAATAAGGATCTCTGGCGGTGGGGCCCAGCAATCAGATTTTTAAATGTCCCCACCCACCCCCACCAGAATTGTTAATCATAGTCCCTGCAGATGGAAAATCAGAGGGAGATTATTTAAAAACCATATACGAGGTCTGACAATTAAGTTTGGGAACTCATCCTAGAAAAAGTGCTACATACCTCATTGCTGACTATCACTATGGTCCCCTTCGAAGTACTCCTCTTGGGAAGCTATGCACTGACACCAGTGCCTAGTCCACCCTTCAAAGCAATTTTGGAACTTTTTCTGGAATGGCCATCAGAGCTGACGTCATATTACCCTGGATGACCTGAATGTCATCAAAATGTCCTCCTTTCAATAATATTTCATTTATCCTCAGGTAAAGAAAAACGTCATTGGGGGCCAGATCAGGTGAGTAGGGAGGGTGTTCCAATAATACAGTGAAATTTGCTTAAGGGCTAAAAACTCCCTCACAGACAGCGCCCTGTGAGCTGGTGCAGTGTTGGGATGCAAGGACCATGAATTGTAGGAGAAAAGTTCAAGTCGTCTTTTCCACGCAGCCTTTTCAGCACTTCCAAATAGTAAACTTGGTTGGTACAAATTCATAATGAATCATCTCTCTGACATCAAAAAGGGTTAGCAGCATTGTTGCAACAAGTTCGCGAACTTAATTGTCACACGTACATATGAGCTATGCATTCAATGGAATCTATTCTCAGGCCCAAAACCATGCTCCTGGGTGCCCATGGATGCTGATGCCTTCAGAGCAGTGGTGATAGTACGTGTGTGTGTCTCTGTGTGTGTGTGTGTGTGTGTGTGTACACGTGAGTGCACACAAGTGTGCACTCTTCCAGCACACTGTATAGAAATATTACAGGCGGATTTCTTTAAAATTAACTTCACAAATGATATTTATACGTAGTAAATGCAATACTATTCCTACTTCTCATACATAACAGGTTAATTAGGCTTGTGAACAAGACTGGAAACTTAATTCTTATTCATAACCCTACAGATTTGCTGGAAGACTATGGACCCAGGAAATGTCGGGAGGGACTAGCGCTGGCTCCAAGCCACCACCTGGACCATCACCACCCCTCAGGCACAGCAGAGGAAGGGGCTACGTAGAACTCCGAGTACAGCCTCAGAAGCTTCCCAGACCGGTTGCATTCTCATCCTTCATGTGCATTCTAGATAAGTACAATTGTTATGAAATAGCCTTGGCACCCAACCATATTAGCTTACACAGACTTCCGTTATAAACTTGCTATGTCAGACATCATTTTCATTCAAATGCATCCCATGGTAAAGTGCCAACTGGAGCTATTCTTAGAAATAACCATAATTTATAACCTTCTACCCTTAAGGTGCATTTCTTAAGTGTAAAGAACCACTCGGGGCTCATCTGGGCACCTGGCGGGCGTCACCATAGTACTATAATGCTTTTGATCCACCAGGAGGTAGGTCAACTTTTGCGGGCTAGCCAGGGGATTTTGTCCTTGTTTAAGTATTTGTTTTTATGAGCAATCACTTTTTTTGTGCCCCAAAATCTTAAAAACAACTGTCTAGCAAGCCAGTGGGCTCCGAGGGGTTGTAGCAAAAAGTGACTAGGGGTGTTGCAAACCACAGGACCACGAGAGCTGGATGCAGGCAGCACTAGCTGGGAGCTATAAATACTGTGCCAAGTGACCCTAACAAGCTCTTCTATCCACTGGGGCTGTTCCAACAGCTTTCTCTTTCGGATACATGAATGCAGCTGAAAGATTTGTTTTCCCGAGAGCTTTTTGGCTGCCCTGAGCATGTCAAGGGACTTTCCTGTTTCTAATTATCTCCCTTTATGTTCAGGCCGAGACTTGTTAATACAATAAACTGGCGTTTCCAGGATGCGCTCACAAAGCAAAAACATCTCAAGGTGTTTTACAAGCAGACGATCATGTTGAAGCAAATCAAATTCCAATTAAAGATTAACAGCGGTGTTAGAGAGCTGTTATCACGGTCCAGCCAGGGCCACTGGGACGGCTGGGACTTCCTGCAAGCTGCTATGGTCCAGCTCCTTCTGTGGGATCTATTAGGCAAAACCATCTTTGCCCAAGGCCCAAGGTCGCATGATATCAACATTGGAAAGATGTTCAAGATCATCCTGGCTGAGCCCTGTCATTTCAAATGGGGAAACTGAGGTCTAGAGAAAAGGGGTGATCCAGTATCACCCAACATCAAGAATCCAAGCTGCCTGAGATGTTCCCAAGAGCCTCCTGTCAACTGACATAGGACCCCATCTGGCGACTTTCCAAAACCTATGCACATTTTCCCTGCTCTCCACTTATCGTCGATGGAATTGTAGTCCCCCAAAGATACGTCTAGCTGGAACCTTGGAATGTGCTCTTATTTGGAAAACGGTATTTGCAGATGTATTTAAGTTCAGGATCTCAAGATGAGAGCATCGCTGATTTAGGATAGGCCTTGGATCCAATGACGTGGGTCCTTATCGGAGAAAGACAAAGGGACATTGGAAACATTCACAGGGGAAGCCCACGTGAAGTGAGAGGCCGGGAGTGGAGTGATGCATCTCCCAGGTAAGAAACGCCAAGGGCTGTCACCATCCATCAGCCAGCAGAAGCCAGGACACAGCCATGGAACAGATTCTCCCTCAGAGCTTCCAGAAGAAATCTGATCTGCCAACACCTTGATGTTAAACTTCTGGCTTCCAGAACTGTGTGAGGATATATCTCTGTTGTTTTAAGCCACCAAGTTTGAGGTATTTTGTTACAGCGGCCACGGGAAACTAATGTCTGCTTCTTTCTGAAATGCCCTTCATCACCTCTTCCATATGGCAAGTCCCTACTTTTCTTTTAAGACTCATCTTTAATATTGCTGCCAGTCTGTGTGTGAGCCTTTCTTAACCATCTCCAGCTAGTATTGATCCTAATTTCCTTGGCATCTCTAAGCATATTTACCCATAAAGTTCATCTCGGTGTCTGTTACCTATTCTTTTAGTTACTTATCTTTCTCCCCTACCAGATTCTGGCTTCATCTAGAGCAGAGACCACGTCTGATTCAGGTGTGGGCCCCAAAACCAATCACGCCCATATAAGTGTTTAGGACATGTCTATAGAATGAATGTGAACATAAATGAATGACTTAAATCCTTGTTCTCTTCCTCCTTTTCCAATTATATACCCACTGCATCTCCATGCCCTTCTACTACCCTTTCCCCCTCCCCTAACCTGAAGTCTACTAAAACGTAAACTTAGAGACACGAGGCAGTATAATGTCATACGAGCACCAGCGTTAGGGTCAGACACACCTCGGTGTGTGCCCTGATTCTATCGCTTCCTAGTAAGTACCTGGAACCTCCAGGAACTTCAGAGTTCTCAGCCTTAAAATGTAAGCAAAAGATTAAAAGAGTTACTGCAATTAATCTGGACAAGACCTCCTTTCAGACAATAGCTCTATCACTCCCATTTAACAGGCGAAGACCTTGAATCCAAGAGAAGTGAATAGTTCTGGGTGGCACAGGCGGTAAGTGTCACTGCGAGACTTGAACTTAGGACTGTTCAAGCGCACGCTCCTGTGCTGTACATTATACAGAACCCCAGGGCTCTCTACCACCCCAACAAGATTCCCTCAATCCATTTGCTGAGTGATTAAAAAAAAAGTTCTATTGCTTCCAAGAATGAAGCATCCCCAGAATAGCACACATCCTTGAATTTATCTTGTTCAGTCTTCAGGCTCCTTGGGAGTCCTCTAAATCCGTATCTAATACAGTCTCTCGAGTCTCAGATGGTTTGAGACACTATGAATCGTAATGCTGGGAGTATGAAAACAAATGCCTTCTGCCCAAACCACCGTCTTTCAATTACAGATCATTCTCTCTATTTGGAAGCATGTCCTTTCGGATACAGACATCTTGCAGTCTGGCGCTACTTAGAACTGAGAATAGAGAGAAGGGACATGGGGAGAGGAAGAAATGGGGGACGAATGAGACAAGGAGAGGGGAAAGAGAAAGACAGTGGAGTCATGAGCGAGAGCAGATGCTTACTTCGAGCTCATCTAGTTCAGAGTCCTGGCAGCACAGTTCTAGGGGCCCGATCCTTCTGGATCTACGGGCTGGAATTCAAGGAACTGAAAGTGGCTCCTGGAGTTATGGAATATGGTGACACAGATACTATCCGACTTTTTTTTTTTTTTTTTTTAGCAGTGGATTAAACTAAAGTACAGTCAAATTAAGGGGCTTCACCAACCCATCAGCAAGGAAATGGCCGAACCGGGAATGCTAACTTCTAATCCAGTGTGCTCTAACATTTGAGGGATTCGGAATCCCAATACAATAAACTGGAGGTGTGGACAAAAGGAATATTACAGGGAAGGCAAAACAGAGTTAGGAGTTAAAAGAGAGAAAATGAAAGTATAAAGGACTAGAGAGATGGAAGAATCAGAAGACACCTACAAAGGAGAAGAACAGAGATGGGGAACATGGAGACAGGGACAGAGAAGGTGTGAGAAAACAGGGAAGCCAAAGACAATATAGTGAAGCAAGACTTGAGACAAAAGAGGGAGACCATAGAAATACAAATGCTGTGTTAGGTAACTGTTTAGGCACTCTCTGATGAAGAACACTCTCTGATGAACACATCCCCACTGCTTGTATTTGCGAAGTCCTCGCTCCGTACCCAGGTCCCCAGCCTTCTGTGGCTCTGCCTGGCCGACCTCTGCCACCACCTCCCCAAGCCCAGCTCTCTGCCTCCTGGAGTGGCCTTCCGTCTGGACTGTCCTTTTTCTCCACTCCACTCCTGGTTGTGCTAGGTTCATTTCACCTAATCCTTTAAGATCACTTCTCCTACTGGAAATCCTCCCCTCCTCTCTTCCTATTGTCCACACTCCATTCCAGACAGGGTTGGAAGGCTCTTCTCTGTAATCCAGTGACACCTCCCATAACCCCATCATATTGTTTATCACAATGGACTTTAAATCTCTGTCTTCATGTCACCCTCCTTCCTCCAGTGGACTGTAAATTTCCCAGGGCCGTGAACGAGGCTTGATTCATATTGTATCTCCAGCACCTACCACCGTGGAAAACATGTATTACACATCCAACGCTTGACAGATGAAGTCACGATTGGACAAATTGTTCCTCCATTCAGAGGAGTGAAACATTATGTCAAAAACCACTGGGGGGTGCTCGTGGGTAACTCCAGCAATGGACCCTGGGGGAGCGGATAGAGTCGAATTTCTCTCTACCAAATAACCTCTGCAAAACAGAGTAGGCAAGAGCAATTCAAAACTGGAGAGATCCTTCCAGACGTCACCAGGTGAAGCTGAGAATGGAACAAAGCCTGCCCTGGTGGATTAAAGACTAAAATGAAAGTCAGAGACATTGAACTCTAGTCTGTGGAACTGGTTTGCTCTGTGGCCTGGGGAAGTCACTTATCAGCGAAGGGCAACAGTTCATTCTGTTCACACAAGCCCAGGCGATGGCCCTTATTATCGCTGGTCTTCACCTGCCAGGAATAGCAGGATGAATGAGCAATAAAGCATTCGGATCCATTAGGGGGGAAAAATGCCGGAACAATACAAGGAGTGCGGTTATCTGGGGTTCTTATTCTAACTGGTAACCTTTGTGCATCCCTGCTACGTCAAACACGATTTCAGACACTAGCAATACAGCAAGTCATGGCTGCTAGTCTCCCGCTTTCCAGAGAGGAGCAGAGACATACTGGACTAACCATGAGCTCGAAAAAGAGACAAAGACACAATGATAAAAGAGACACAGGTAACCTGTCATGGTGACATTTTGCTTGGAGGGATCATGGCGAACCTCAGAAAGGTGGTGGCATCTATGCCAAGCGGACCGAGAAGGACAGTCAGGCTTTACTACACAGAGCCGGGTTACATGGCGCTGGCAAACACTAGCAGGTGAAGATGGGAAGATGTGAGTGTTTGAGCAGAAGAGAGAATGGAGGGTAAGGCTAGAAGGGCAGGTTTGGCTCACGTTTACAGGTAAAAGCCATCGGAAGTGTTTAAGCATCCCCGGCAGGTGGAAACAGCTGCTGCTTTAGGGGCCACAGCAGCCCTGATGGAGCAGAGCGCCAGGAACTGTGCAGAGGGCTGTGTGCACGATGTGTGTACTCACTGAGTCGGAACTATGGATATACACACACATACATATATATGTGCACATATACATACATACACATATATGCATACACATTTGTATATCTATCAATATGTCTTTTATTTTTCAATGCCCGTTTCATAAGCAAAGGACATGAAACACAGAGGGTTAAGTAACTTGTCCAAGGGGAGTAGACAGTGAAACCAGGATCTACACTCAGGTCTGTCCACCTCCAAAAGCAATGCTTTCAAATGCTCCAGTGGACCTCACCCAATGTCAGGCTAAGAAGTAGAGAATTTATCAGGAAGGCCGAGAGGGAGCCATCAAGGTATCTGAGAGAATAACAACTGAACCATCGCTTTCAGGAGATGACTCGGGTGTCACTCGTGTCCCAGCAGCTGTGGGTCATTCCCACCCTCCTATTCCTAATGAGGCCCCTTCTGGGGTGAGCAGGGGCAGACATGGTGCATTTGTAGCTGTCCCAGGTAGCCCAGAGGAGCACGGGCTGGACCCAGCCCCTCTGACACACACTCCAGCCTCCCCTGGGCCCAGGCAGTGATTTATCAGAGCAGCGTCAGCACCTCTGCCCAGCAGCCTGTGATCCAAGGCTGGCGGCCCAGCCTGGGGTTTTTAATTAGCTGAGAGAGGGAAGAGTCAAGCTCCCTCTGATGGAAAGAAGGAGAGACATCAAGAAGGCTCATAAATCCAGAACCAAGGATCCATCGGCTGGAGTCTGGCCATGGTGGGAACTAGGAGGCGGACATGGGGAGAAAGGGAAGGACAGACTGTTGATTTATTTACTTATTTTTTTTCCATGGGCTCCCTTGCTTTCTGGTCCAGATTCTACAGAAAAGATGAGAGTCTGCACCACCTTTTCTTCAGGAATCCCTTGGGATACCTGTTTCTACTGTGGCTATAAGACCAGAAGTCAGGGAACCTCATTTCCAGTTTCACCTCTATAACCAAGTCGCTGTGCAATGTAAGATAAAAATACAACACCAACATTTACAGGCTTTGGAGTTAAACATGAGCTGAAAGCTCTATTATACGATCCTTACTAAAACCGTGACTTGGGCAAGTTGCTTTTCCTCTCTGCGCCTCTGTTTTCTCATCTATAAAATCAGGAGAAGACCTTGCATTGCAAGGACTAAATGAGATCACACAGGTACAGTGCTTGACCTGTACTGGACACTCAATAAATAACAGCTATTTTAAGCTTGCTTTTCCTCCCTATGGGCCTTAGTTTCCCCATATGTAAAATGCAACTGCATAACTTAGAAGAGCCTTTCTAGCATCGATTTCCTCTGGTTATTTTTAGCTGGATACAGGAAGACTGTGGTGTAGGGACAAACAATATTATTTCCATGTCCAAATCTGGGGGGTGGGAGGGAGCTCCCATAGAAAGGGGGGTGCACATTTACTCTTTGCAGAGGTCCAGAAGGCAGGCCTGGGGCAAAGATAGGATAAAAATCTTCAGGGATGCATCTTTCACGCCCGTGTCAGCAAGGCAATTCTGAGAGTCAGAGCTCAGAATTGGGCTACCACAATAGTGAATGAGCTCCCCATCTTTGAAGGAATGCAAGCAAAAGCTGGACGACGGTCTAGGGTGGATGTTCTGAAAGAAATGTAAACATTGGATGAGGTGCCAGAGTTCTTGTGTTAAGGTCCTTACCAGTGCTGAAAACAGCATAGCATAATGCTTAGGGGCGTTATAACTTACTATCTAGTTTCTCTTTTAACCCTCACGCCCCTGTGAGGTAGCAGGTATTAAGATCCCCACTTTACAGATAGGAAACTCAAGACGCAGAGAGTTAAGCTGCTTGTTCGAGGTTGTACCCAGAGAGAAGGATACAGAGCAAGGAGAGCAGCTCAGGGGATTTTAACTCCTAAGTCCTTTTCTTTGTATTACACAGCTGGCCTCCGTTCTCTGAGTCTACACCTGATGGCAGAGCCCCAGCCTGGCTCATATTGATTGCAGCTGTCCCTTCCTTCCGCCTCTACCCCTGTCTCTGTCCCCTGCTTGCTCCCCCACATGTATTTACGCTGGGCTGCCTGGTAACAAACGGCTCGTTACCATGCGGAAGGCGACAGCCAGGCGATTAGTGAAATTTGTTACCCATGCGTCTCTGAACAAAATTAAATTAAAAGTGCTGCTTCGCTGTCAAGATAAGGGCCAAGCTGCTGAGATAATTTTTCACTCTCAAACACTCAATTACCCAGTGAGGCTGGATCAGATATGATCAAAGAGGGGGAAAAAAAGAAGAAGGAGGAAAAAAAGAAGAAAATATATAGAGAGAGGCAGGACCTCCAGGAACAGATGTAAGAGTTGTTATCTCTCTCTGACCAGGGATGTTAAAGAGGCTGTTGCCATGGTGATGGGGCTGGACCACATGAGGTAGGTAGGTGGGTGTGGCCTGTGATAATATCCTGTAACAAAAAGATGCTCTTTATCCCCAATGCCCTTGCCTGAGGCCAGATGATGATATTTTTCACCTGAATCATCGCAACAGCCTCCCTCACCCGCTCTTGTCCCCCTACATCCCAGCCTCCATGAAAAATAAAGTGACCTTTCTACCACACAAATCGGAAAACATTACTTCTTTGTGAAACCCTTAGATAGCTTCCCATTGTCACCATGATAAAGTCCAAATCACCGATGTCACCTCAGCTCTCTGCTACTCAAACTTTACTATTTCAAAGAAATGAACTAGATACCTCCCTCCCCTCATCCTTCTTCCCTCCTTCCCTTCCTCCCTTCCTTCCTTCCTCCCTCCCTCCCTCCCTCCCTCCCTCCCTCCCTCCCTTCCCTCCTCCTCCTTCCTTCCTTCCTTCCTCCTTCCTTCCTTCCTTCCTTCCTTCCTTCCTTCCTTCCTTCCTTCCTTCCTTCCTTCCTTCCTTCCTTCCTTCCTTCCTTCCTTCCTTCCTTCCTTCCTTCCTTCCTTCCTTCCTTCCTTCCTTCCTTCCTTCCTTCCTTCCTTCCTTCCTTCCTTCCTTCCTTCCTTCCTTCCTTCTCCTTCCTTCCTTCCTTCCTTCCTTCCTTCCTTCCTTCCTTCCTGGAATTATTTTGAAGGCCTTCAGTCAGGCATTCTGCTTGGTCTCACTTTATTCTCAGTCCCCTCTGGAATAATCTTCCATCTTTTCCTCTCAACAATATCATCTTGTTTGTCAAAATTCAGGCTAAATATTTCCCATGCCAACAAGCCAACTAGGATTCCACAAAGCTGGTCAGGTTCTTTTCCTTTGTGCCCGCACGGAATCTACTATCACCCTTTATCACACCTCTACCCACACTCTACTGTGGTTGCCCATTTGATTGTTTACCCCCTGCCAGACTGTGAGACCCACAGGGCAGAGCCAACGCTTTACTTATCTCTGTATTTCCAGGGCCCATGACCTTCCAGTAGGATTCTTGTGAACTGAAATTACCTTGAACTTAAATGGTGGGACACCTGCTGCAGTTCTCTTCCAGAGACTGGAGGGGCCTCTCTTCTTCTGTCCAGTTCTCTACCATTATTTCCCTAGGCATGTTTCAAAAATCCCCTCCTCTGGAGAGCCATCCTTGATTTATGACACTAAGTATCCCAAGACCCTCAGTAATTAGCACATGGATTTCACTACATTATCTTACTTTTTTTTTTAAGTACTTTGCCATTAGAATCACAGAATGGCAGAGCCAAGAAGAACACTGCAGAATTACAATCTACTTTACTAGACAGAAACTGAGGCCACCAAATTTGATGGATCATGTAGTCTCCGTTATTTCTTGCTCTCTCTGCTAACATGAAAAAGCCTGAAGGAAAGGGACCGTCAGTCTTACCCATCTTGGTAGTTTCCTAAGGCAGTGGTGCTCAACCATGGCTGCACCTGGAGAGCTTTTTTAAACAAACAAAATGCCCAGGGTCCGCCCAAAACCTATCATATCAAACTCTGGGTTGAGGTCCAAGGACAGACATTTGTTTGTTTGTTTATTATGAACATAGGGTTGGGAACCATTGAAGGACAGAGTACAAGAGTAGGACCCATTCCACCTGGATATTTAGTTTTGATTCTTCTTCATTCTTTTTTCGATTTTTTCCTCACATTTGGCAAAGATTAAATACTTTCACACCTCCAGGGATCCCAAGACCAGACACACAATGATTTGAATGAATAATGAAAGAGGGATGGACAAGATTTTTCAAGATTTCAAATCAATGTAAAGATACACTAGAGATTTGAGATCATCTGATCTAGCTACGGAGACACACTCTCCTCACGTATAAAGTGAAGTGGCCAGATGAGGTGCTATTTACTTCCTTCCAGGAACTGTGCTAAATGTTGTATTTGCATTATTTTATTTCAACCTCAAAACCACTCTTAGAAGGAACTAGGGGTATGCCATTACGCAGCCAACAAAAGCAGGGGCCAGTGGGTTAGAGCCATCTTCCCAAGATCACTCTGCCAATACTCATACCAGCTGTGTTTGGCCCCAAAGACCATGAAGTCAAGACTGTGCCCTGGGCTACCTCCAGCAGATCCACTCACCTCAAGTCCTTTTTGGGAACAGGCAGAGTATCAATGATAAACAGAAGTATAAATAGATACATACATAGACGGTATACATATAGAATACTATGATTCACCCACATACAAATATGCTGTCTAAATGAATTGTTCTGTTTGTCTTCAAAAGAAATAATTTTAGTTCTATAAGTTCAACCCTTCTTAAAAAAGCATTCCTCACAATTATCTGGCTGCATAATATTCCATCAAGTTGAGGCACTGTAATTTACTTAGTCATTATCCTATTGTTGGACATTTAGGCTCATTCTCATTTTTCAGTATTACAGATTATGCTACAATGACTATCTTCAGGTTGAGAGTGTCATTAAAGATGCGTGGTGTCATGAGAAAAAATATGGTTATGACATAATGTCGAGTGACAATAAATAAGGTGCAAATGTGTGTGTGTATTATAGTTATAATGATGGGAAAGAATATATATGTAAATGAGGATGGGACAAATTAAATGAGTTCTTTGGTCTAGAAGGTTCTTGTTTTTCTTTTTCTTCTTCTTCCTCCTTTTTTTTTTTTTCTCTTTTCCTCTATTAGTATTATTGCATTTTTACATTGGTGGGGAAAACAAGTAAAAACAATATGCATGCCACCCTAATCCCCTACTACACTGGAAACATCTCAGTTCCCTGGTTGTCCTGAGAGTGGAGAGATGAGCTTATGAGTCAATAGTCTGGACTCCGTCCACAAACAGCAACCAGAGATGGAATTTCGTTCAGGCTGGAGCCATGTCTTATTAACCCCTGACTCCCCATAAAGCCACACTGTTCCTAGAATCTGCAATTTGTGTTAAAGAAATAAAACCATAGATTTCAGAATTTAAAGTGACTTAGAACATAAGTTATTCAAAAACCACATCCCAGTTGAATGGATGGAGAGCCAGAGACTTGCCCAAGGCTCCCTAGAATCTGAGTGCAAGAGTCAGAGTGGACCCCACTTTTTCTAAAAGCTATTCTAATAGAAGAGGCAGAACATGAGCAAATTTGTTCAATCAGAGACAAAAAGGAAAAGTCCTTTGCCAGTCCCACACAGAATGGTTTTGGCTCAGTGACCTGGGGTACTGCACGTTGTCCTGACTGCTGAGTTAGTAACATATTTTTCCTGAATCCCCATGTCCTGCAGCCTCTAGGCTGTTCTCACAACAAATGCTTCTGAGCTGTGGCATCTGCTGGGACAGCAGTGATTTGACTGTAGCTGAGACGTTGAGAGAAGGACATTTTCAGCCTAGAGCCCACGACTGAGGGGCACACCCTCAGCCTCTTAAGTCTCCGGTCCACTTCTTTCCTTCGGGTAGTCTCCTCCTTTTATGCTTTTATTTACCATCCCATGGGAGGCCATGTTTGAAAGTGGTCCCCGAGATCCCCATCCCCTACACATGACGCTGTATAGTCCCTTCCTCATTGACTCACCTTCTTGGATCCAATTAGTCATCAGGTGCTGCTAACCGTCTTTTAACATGTCCCTGGCAGCCACCCCTTCCGATGCTCCCCCAGTGTGCCCTCATTCTACCTAAATAGCTTCCTAACTGCTCTCCTGCCTCCAGTTTCTCTCCTCTTTCCACTTAGTCCTCCACTGTGGAAGGAGTGATCTTAAAACATAAACAGGATGATGGATGTCTCTTCTTCAAAAGCCTTCCTGGACTCCCTATTTCATATAGATTCAAGTGCAAGCTCTCTCTTGCTCACATGCAGATACCTTTGTTTTATACCTGGCTACTTTCCACTCACCTTTCAGATTTAAGCTTTAATACTGGTTTCCTCAAAGATACCTTTGACTTGAAGAAAACAGTTTTAAAATAAAGTAGCAGGCATTAAAAAAATAAATAAATGATGCCTTTCACAACTTAGTTCTCCCTGTCTTTTCTTCAGAGGCACTTCTCACAGTTTGAAATGATACACTGTATTCATTGACGTGTTTATTTGTGAAGTACTCTCTCCCTCCCTTTTCTCCCTGGACAGACTACGTACTTCATAAGGGCAGTCACATCCTGGGTCTATTCTCTACTCTGTACCTAGTCCTTAGCATCGAGTCTCAACGGAATTAGATATTTAGTAAACATAAGCTGATGAAATAAATGAACATGGCATTCAAAGCTTTTCCTGATCTGGGTCAATTCACCCTTCTCAGCCTCTTCTTTTGCTGTCTTCCTTCACATGCCTTGTATTCTGTGACACATGATTCTGTTTAGTCATCATGCGAATCCTGTAAAGTGGGGTTATCACTTCCATTTTGGGGAGGGGAAATTAAGGCCTGGAATATACAGTAACTCGTCCACGATCACCCAAACGAGGGGTCAGCACTGAACAAGGTTATGTATACCAGGACCTGGCACAGGCGATCCTATCCAGTACCTTCTGTGTATTGGGGGGAAGGGTTTTGCAGGGTAAGAGAATCCTGGCCGTCACCCAGGATTGCGAAGAAAGGAGATGACAGAGTGTTCACGCTTGGGGTGGGAAACAGAAAGTCATCATCTCTCAGTATAAGGAAAAGGGGGAGAAATCCTGCTGAGCCTAGTTGAAAAACAAGAAAGCAAGAAAGACTGATTATTCCTTCTCGCTAGTGTAAGCAACTAAAAACGACATGTTTGCTTTATCACCTTTGGTCTCCCATTTGATTCCTGACAGCCGTCTCCCTCCCTTCGATGCTGGCTGTCAGGTGCTGAGCTGGCTGGCATCTCAAAGGAAGAGGAGAACGGAGAACAATTTAAACAATGTTTCGGGGACCGTCACGGACTTGGGGAGGGAGTTTTTGAAGTTGTCTGGCTCCCTCACTGCATTCAAGGAACTCTCATCTGCCATGACTGCTTGATGTTTCTGCAGCTTAGGAAGGGATAGTCTGGGAGGAAACTTCAAGAGAAAAAACAACAATGACAACAACAACAACAACAAAACACTGTCTCCTCTGAGGTTTGAAGGAAGGGAGAGAAGAGAGACATCAGATAGGAGCTTTTCTTAGTCCATTACAATTTCTGAATACATAATTTTCTCATGTCTAATATGTCATTCAATAGAGCCAAATGCAGGCCTCGATCAAAGCTAGGTTTCTGTATTTTACTGTTCTTTCAGTAAGAAAAATCCAAACTCCAGTCTCATCTCCCCATGAGGGAAAACAGGACCTCTCCAAAAGCCTGCCTGGGCTACTGAAAGCTTCTGGAGGATAACATTCACCTACTGCAAATCGCAAACAGCTAACTACTAGGGAAGAGTTATGGTAAGAGGGAAGGAGTGAAAATCTTTGACATTCTCCTGGGTGTTGGGACAATTAGATTTTGGAGCCAGTCAGAATGAGGTTTAAGCCTCAGTCCCTCAACTTATTGATTCTATGACCTTGGAGAGGTCATTCTGTCTGGTTTTAGATTCATTGTTTTACATGTAAAGATGGGGACAATAACTAATTATATAGGAAGATCAGTGAATATGCGATGGACCTGGAACAAAAGTGACACTCAATAAATGGTGGCTATAACTTTTTATTCCTTTTATTATAGTTATTCAAGTTCCTGGCTTGGGAAAGGGGGGGGATACAATCCATGGCAGCCCAATGTCAGAATAGGAACAGAGATGCTGTTGGCTAATATGAGGTGTGATCAAAAGATACGGTGAATGTTTAAATTAAAAAAAAAATTATTACAGTAAAAGACACATTGCCATTAATCCCCCTCAAAATATTCCCCCTTGCTTTAAACACACTTATCCCATCGTCCTTGACAACTTTCTGAAGCAGTTCTGAATGTCCTCTTTCGTGAGTGTCTTTACTTCATTCTCCATCATGACAATGCTCCCTGTCACACATCGCTTCTGGTAAACTGCAATTTCTGTCAAATACAAAACATTATGGTGGTCTTCATCCACCTCATTTGCTGGATCTGGCACCATGTGACTTCTGTCTCTTCCCTAAAGTCAAAATGATTCAGGACATGGAGGCAGCCATGACAGCGCAACTAAAGACACTCACGAAAGAGGACTTCCAGAACTGCTTCAGAAAATGCCAAGAATGATGGCATAAGTGTGTTCGAGGGGAAGACGAGTATTTTGAGGGGGATTAATGGCAGTGTGTGTTATACATACATATATTAATTTAAACATTCATCGTAGGTTTTGATCACACCTCGTATGTCAAGGAAGCTGTGGGCTGGTGGTTTTCAACTCTGGTTGGAAAGGGGAATTTGGAAAGGATTATATGCCAATGCCTGGACCCCTTGGCCAGAAATCCCATGTAATGGGTCTGAGGTATGTACTTGGAACAGACTCTTTTTTTTTTTAATTTATTTATTTATTTTTTAAATTTATTGGGGTGACAATTGTTAGTAAAATTACATAGATTTCAGGTGTGCAATTCTGTATCACATCATCTATAAATTACATTATGTGTTCACCATCCAGAGTCAGTTCTCCTTCCATCACCACATATTTGATCCCCCTTACCCTCATCTCCCACCCCCCAACCCCCTTACCCTCTGGTAACCACTAAATTACGTTCCCCAGATTAATTTTTAAATCGCTTTCCAAGTGATTCTGAAGTTCAGAGAGGCGAGACAACTACCTAACTCTCAGACTTAACTATCTTGCCTACCCAGCTGACCTTGTCTTGTTTCTGAAAGAAATCTTTTCACTTTTTTTTTTAAATTTTAGGTGTACAAAACAATGTAATAGTTAGACATTTACACCCCTCGCAAAGCGATACTCCCGCTCCCCTAATCTACTACCCCTCTGACATCGTGTATAGCTTTGCAAATTGCCTGGATCTTTGAACTGTGTGGTTTGCTTTGTTCTAGGCCTAGCGCATCATCCTCTAGGAAAGATTCTGGATCGCTTAGACTGTTTCTAGACAAAAAGGTCTTTGCACCTCACCCTGTGGCTAAATTCTTACTTCTCATTGACAGTTCTTCTCAGCTGAGTGCTGATAAATATTTAGCAGTGGGCTCCCTGAGGAGGAAGGGGAAACGTCCATTGCAATGTTTGCCAGTTTCCACGGTGTAAAGACTTACATCACGTTTGATCATAAGCTACAAACATGACGTCACTCACAGCAGAGGTGGGAATGATGAGCAAAAGTGGCTCTCACACTCTGGTACAGGTTGGCTCGAGCACAGCACTGGAACTTCTCTTTGTCATATGTATTCCTACTTGGTCAAATACCAGGACCCCCAACATTGGCAGTGCCCCGGGAGGGCTGGTCCCCAAGAATGCTGCCTGTTTTCCTCCATGTTGAACTAACTTCTCAATGCCTGAGCTGGTTCTGACCACTCCCGTTCCTGGCTCCTCCCAGGCTGATGCTCCCTGCAGGGGTTAGAAAGTGAGTAGCTGGAACTTCTCAGGGATCTGATCAGGCTTTCCACACCAGCACAGATATGGGTATCTACTTCTTGTCTCTGAATGAGATATGCCCTGAGACAGGTACTGTGATATGCATTTTACGTGTCTTATCATGTAACGGTCTGACCGGAGTTTGAAACCAAACAGCTTACTGTTGAAATCCCAGCTCCTCTTACCTCAGAGTAGCCTCAGGTGAGCGAGCTCTCTAAGTCTCAGTGTACTTATCTGTAAAATGGAGATAAAAACAATCCCTTCTCACTGTGTTGTTTAGAATTCCATAAAATGATGCATATAAAAGCACAGACCAGTGCAGATAGAGTTCAGTCAATCAAATATGGATTCTTCTGTGCTTTTCCTCTGTGTCCGTCCTTGCTATATATTTCTGTCATGAACCCTCAGGATGATATTGCTGAAAACTTAGCGAGTGTCAACTTCCACCTTGTTGACTGACAGATAGGAAACTGAGGATCAAAGCCTTGCTAGATCCCCAAAACCAGAGAAGGGTGTACCCTCAATTGGAACCCAAGCTTTAGGCCTTCTCATAATGCCACAGTACTCTCTTGCTTGGCCCTTCCTCCCTCTGTCCCTGTCTCTTGCCCTCCTTCTCTCAAAAGCTCGTCCAGCACTCCCTCTGCCTGGCTCCCCACCCTGCCCTGACCTACTCCTGCTTTTCCTCTGCCCAGGTCCATGTTCTAGGATAACCTGAGGCCACTGACGGGGTCACTTCTGGACCACTGCTAACCCTTGGTCCTGAGCTCCAGTTATGTTGTGCTCAGTAGGAATCCCTGTCGGGCAGGGAGGAACGAGCCAGTTGGGCAGAAGAGGTTAGGACAAACAAGGGCCTTGTGTCGGTCCTGAGTCCCCCCTCACCAGGACCACCTGCCCCATGTCCCTGACACAATTTCCTCTGTCCACAGCCTGGGCTTTGGGTCACTTTTCCCAGGTCACAAAGCTTAGAGGACGATTAGATACCAACTGATCTGTCTTCAGTGTGTATTCTCCTGAGTAGCAAGTCCTAGGGGTGTGCCCTGGAGGTGGGCAGAGAGCAGCCTGCAGATGAGCCTGTGAAAGAGGCTGTCCTCAAGCAAGGGACAAGGATGGTGAAGGGAAAAGCCACTTCACAATGTCTCCAAGAGGCTCAGGCCACCAAATTTGTGTTCTTGCTGAAAATCTTTTTTTTTTTTTTTTTTCTTTTTTAGCAGCAAGACCAATTTGCAGGCCAGCACATTAGAAACAGGCCATGGTGCAGGCGCTGATGTGCTGCAGTGAAGCGCTTACCATTTAGTGAAAACTGATCACACGGCAGGCACACTCAGCGAAGCACGTCCTCTGCACTCATGAGCTCCAGCAAGCCTCGCAAGAAGCCTAAAGAACAGGATTAATACTAGCCGCATCTCCCTTTACCCAGGAGAAACTGAGGCTCAGAGACAGAAGGTGCCTTGTCCTAAGCCCCGCAGCCAGGCAGGGGCAGAGCAAGGATCTGGACCCCTGTCTGCTGATTCTGAAGGCTAACATCACCCTACTCTTTCCTTTATGTTCTAGCCTGGAAATGATTTCAAACTTATCGAAAAGCTGCAAGGATAAGAAGAGCACAAAGGATATCCATATATTGTTCTTTGCTCAGATTCACCTATTGCTAATATTTTGCCCCATTCGCTTTGTCATTTGAAAAGGCAACATTTTAACCTTGGGGAAAATGCTTCCATTCTCTAAGCTTTGACGTCTATGGATATAAAATGGAAGATTGGATGGATTATCATTAGGACTGAAAATACCCTGTGGTTTGGCGAGAAGTGGTGGGTAAAGGATGGTCAAGGTATGGCTCTTGCCTGTTTCTCCAGCCCATCGGCCGTTCTTCCCAAAGCCATAGACTTGGACTTGACTCAGTTTCTGGCATCTCTCCCATCCCCACCCCCAGGGCACCGTGCACCCTCTGTTCTCATACTTGGCAGGTACTGCTCTGTCAGTGCTCAGCTTTCAGCCCACCTGCCTCCCATTTCCTGAAGTCTCAGCTCCATCTCTTCATGCTCAGCTTATATTTCAGAAGAGTCTCCTACCCTCAATCCCCAAAGGCTTCCTTTTCTGAAGATGTGGCTTGAATGTTCCCTCCTGTCCTTTTCCTCTAAAACAGGATTAAACTGTGTGTGTGTGTGTGTGCGCGCGCGCACATGCGTACATATACATACACGCGTGTGTGTGTGCATGTGTGTTTTGTCAGGGGAGAATCAAAAAGAAAAAAAATTTACACATCTGTTCAAATTGGCACAAAGGTTTGCTTACAGTTCAAGAGTTCTTATCGCTACAGAAAATCTCAGCTTAAGCACTGAGAAAGTAAATCAAGCAAGAAAAACAAAAAGATAAGCAAAACCAGGGACACCCATGCCCTGGCTCTCGCTGCTGGGGAACTAATTACAATTAGCAAAGGTTAGAGGAAAGCACATGGGATCAGGAATCAGAAAGCCCGGGTTTCTAGCACTGGCTGGGCCGTCCGCAGATGAGAAGAAAGGGCCAGAGAGGAAGAGAGCCTCGCCCAAGGCCACACAGCTACTAGCAGAGCTGCAGGAGTCACCCAGCAGCTGTGTCTGCTCTCTCTCCCGCTCCACACTGTGCCTGGGGCAGGGCATACCATCTGCACTTTTCATCTGGACCTTTAATTACACACGAGCTTATCCTGATCAGCATTGCTTATCTGTGCCAGCTGTTATCTCCCTCAAGGAAATTACAATCACCTTGAGGCTGAGAGCCCTCCCCCAACCCTATTCCCCACCCTTCCCAGCATCTCGCTTAGTAAGGTTGTTGATTCCATAAATATAAGTTAGAGTTTCAGTCTTGATGCTTCGGATTTGATGATATGAAGCATTAATATCCTTGTCTGACAGAAAAACTGAGGCCCCCAGAGGGTACATGCTTGCCAAGGGTCACTACGTGAGTTGGGGTTGGCAGTACGGACTTCAGTAGGCATCTCCTAACCCTGGGTCCATTGTCCTTTGACGTACGCAGGATTGTATCTGGTTAATAAGGTGAAATTCTGCCCAGTGGGCACCTACCATATTCAGCTACTCATTTAGTTTTATAGAACACCATCAGAATTGGCAAACCCCAAGCAAGTGATGGATTAAACGGTTATTTACTTAACCAAACATAGAACTCTTTGCTTGACAAATAGACTTCTTTAGGCAGCAAGATCATGTATGCTATGAGATCAGATTCATTTCACAAAGCACGGTGAGATTTCTCCCATGTTTCCTGGGCCAGTCCTCCAGGTGAGGGCCACCTGTATGACGTGGATGGGGTAGGACAGGGGTCAACAAACTGTTTTTTGTTTTTTTGTGTGTTTTGAAATAAAGTGTCATTAGCACACATTTATGTTCATCCATTTGTGTTGTCTACGGCAGCTTTCAAGGTACAACAGCAGAGTTGAAGAGTTCCGACAGTGACTACATGGCCTACAAAGCTAAATATGTTTTACTCATCGGCCATTTACAGAAAAAGGTCGCTGACTCCTGATTTAGGAAATTCCACGACACACACACATATCTTGGTCTCTCAGCCTTTCTTCGTCTCCACCACCCACCATGTTCATTACTCCAGTTCTTTGCTCTGGGATGGGGTTCCACCTGGCCATGTCAGACACCCTTGAATAACAGCCCCGTTTCCTTTACAAAGAACCTGAGGCTTAGGGAAGCCAGGGCGGGTTCTCAGACTACATCACACATCTCTTTTCCAGTAAATCCTATTGCCAAAAATAGGATTTTAGCTGATTTAGTTTGGGGTTCAGAACGTTTTCAAGGGAAGGGGAATTTCAGGAGGAAAGAATAACATTTCTTGAGCACCTTTGGGTGAGTCCTAGAATCTTCCATCTCTAGACTTGCTCACTCTGTGAGGTAGATGTCAACAGCTCTATTGTATACAGAGGGAAGAGCCTGGATGTGAAAAGCCCAGCCATGCCCCCACCAAGGGGATGATGTGAAGTCAGGATTCACAGTCAGGTCTGGCTGGGTCTGATGCCACTTCGATTTCTTTCATAGGACGTGCTACAGAGAAAGAGCTAGGTAGGGAAAAGATGTGCCAGGTTTCCTCTCTCTTTCCATTCCCTGGCCTCACTCTACCATCGGTTCTGGGTATACCCTCTCTGCCAGGGAAACTCCGGAACTTGTTAGATCCCTTCACATTTCACACACTCCAACCTGCCCAAGTGGGTGGGTGTTCAACACCGGTACTCAGGCCCTCTGCCCACGACCAGGCATGTCCTTCCCTGGCGATCCTGCAATGCAAGAACAAGCAGGCCTGGGGCTTCCATTCTTCTCACCAGGAACAGGAGAGAGAACAGAAAGGAGAGCAGACCCTTTTTCAGCAGGTGAGAATGGAGTGAGAGGCAACAAGAGGGGTCGACAGAAAAGCAGCGACCACCCTGAGCACTTCCAATAATTCAAACACTGGGCCAGAGAGTTTTTTAATTCATTCATTAATCATTCATTCATTCAAAAATATTAGCCCAGTACACACTATGGACAGCCTCCCTTTGTTCAGTGCCCAGGAAGGAAAGCTGGGCACAGATGACAATGTGCCCATCTTCATGAAGCTGCCAGTTCAGGAGAGGGTACAAATATTGCCCGGAGAACATATCAGGAAATATAAAATGACATCAGCGATGACCTCTACAGAGGGGGAAGAACACAGGCGCTGGCACGGCACACAACAGGGAAATTAGATATGGAATGGCTTAGCTGAAGACATGCCACGTAAGTGGAGATGTCACAGCGAGCGGGAGTGAGTCAAAGAGAAGGGGACAGGCTTCCACGAGAGAACATTTGTGAAGGTTCTGGCAGGACAGACGTAGGAATGTTGGAGAAGAGGCCTGGGAGGCAGGCATAGACAGGGCCCAGGGGATATGGGCAAGGCCAGACCACTCAGAGGCTTGTAGGTGGTAAGAAGTTCACATTCCACACTAAATACAAAAAAAAAAAAAAAAGATTGAAAGCTTCTAGGCAGAGAAGCAACATGATCCCTACTGACATTTTTTAAATGATTACTCTGGCTACAGGGTTCAGAATGGGTTGGAAGACAGTAAGTGAGACCATTGAGAAGGTGATTTGAACAGTTCTGAAGCAAACAACATACCTGGCAGGGACAAGGGCGGCTGTGATGGCAGAAGGGAGAACTTAAGGCTGGGAGTTGTGGTTTCACGGGAGACGCACATGTTCCCATTTGATCCTCACCATTACCCTGGGAAGGAGATTTCGCTACCCCATTTTAAAGACAAGAATATTGACACTACTGGCTCATGCCATGTGGGTGCACAGTGACAGAGCCATGCCTGGATCCAGGTCACTTTTAGCGTCCACTCTTCCAGGAAGCCCTCCCACATTTCTCTGGTGTTCCTCCATTTCTCCTTTTTCTCTCAAAGCTGGGAGAGTATGAACCACCCAGGTAACATCTGGTTCTACTTCATTTTCCAACAACTTCCAACATCTTCCCGAGCACCGCCTGGCCCCATGCAGAAGGGTCCTCTGGAAGACCTAACGCAGCACTGACTGACTGACTTTTGAGCATCCTTTTTCAACCTCTACTTATCAATTAGGTAACTGAGACTCGGACACAGACAGTGACTTGGCCAAGGTCACATAGAAAACTGGTGGCAAATCTGGGACGAAAAACCACTGCTCCTTTCACGGTCAGATGACACCAGCATCCCACCTTCCTTCTGAACCCTTCAAAGATGGCAACAGTTGAATGTCTTGATGTCCCTGGATTTGGGAAACACAGCCCTGATCCTGTTTTCAGATGGAAAGGAATGGGGTAGAGTGAAATGATACGGATTCCAAATGCCATGAGATGACTGTTTCCAACCAGTTACGGGATCGTCTTTCTTGGTATTTTTATCTCTTTCTTCCCCACCTCACTGCACTTTCTCGCATCCTCTGTGTGATGGCCAGGCTGGCTTTTGCAGCCCTGGGCAGACCACAGGGAACTGCTGACACACTGCGTGTGCTAAGGAAGAGGTGGGATGGTGGTAGTAGAGGTCAGGGAGAGGGCAGAGATGACATGAAGGCAGGCCTAGGCAGGAAGTCACAGCCAAACGGGACAACAGGAGCCACTCATGCCAGGGACAGACACTTTTTCCAAAAAGAGAACCAGGAAAGGAGAGAGGCATTGGGCATGGAGGGGTAGAAGTAATGCAAAGGGAACCGAAGCTGGAAGCAGGGGATTCTCACAGATGCACACCCACTTCCACTGGCTTCAGTGTAAAGGGACCTTGGAGATCCAACTCTCCCACGTTTCGGATGGGATAGCAGAGACCCAGATAAGTGGCATGACTTGACTGAGGCCGCACAGCTCATCGGCACCAAACCTGAGATTCACCTGCACACTCGGTCCCACGTTCCCTCCTCCCAGGCATCTTAGCTCCACCACAATTTCTTCTCGCCCTCCTCTGAACCCCTTGTGTGCTTTATAGATACCAACTAATTTTAATTCTTAGAACCTTAGAATGCCCCCTTAGAGCTTTAATTCTACTATCCCTAGTTTTCAATCAGGAACCCGATAAACAGAGAGGTTAAGGTTCGCGTTCAGGCTGGCACCGCTAGCAAGTGGCGGGGCCGGGATTTGAACCCAGGCAGCCCGCTGCAAGCATCCATGCTCTTGATACTCTGTTCCATTGTTCTGTCATCTCCAAGGATTCCCAAACATCCCTTGGCTAACCTCCTTTGTACTGTGCATTTTTCACATTAGCGCAGTGAGCCCTGAAACATCCTGGACCCCTGCACAGCATGTAAGAAACAGCAAAAAGGGGTCACGGCCCTTCCCAGGCAGTGTCTGCAGAACTGGGCATTGGGTTCTAAGTGACACCTGCCAGGACCAAGTTCACTCTCCATGCTCAAGAAACAACCACAGCAGCAGCAGCAGCAGCAGCAGCAGCAGCAGCAGCAGCAGCAATAACCTTGACAACATCAAGTACACTGTCAGGACTGCCTCCCCTGTGCTTCTGCAAAAGGGGCAGCGTAATTCAGGCTCAGGGAATCTGTACTTGTGATTCTTTCCCGACTCTCTCAATGTCTTTCCTTGCTGCAATCTTTCTCCTCAGCACTTGTCGCCATCGAATGTATTATATTTTGACATAGTACAAGCTCCTCAAGGGTAGGGCTTTTAAAAAATTGTTCCTTGGTTTGTGCACCCAATGCTGAAAAGATTTTCTGACACACAGTTGGTGCTTAGCAAATATTTGATGTATGGGAGGGAGGGTAGGAGGATGGGAGGGAAGAAGAAAAAAGGAAGGTTTCACTAGGTAACAGCTGGAAAAAGAAGAAAGAGTGGTGGGAAAGGGGGAAGAGAAGAAGAGAAGAAGAAGAGAGAGAAAGAGAAGAGAGGGAGAACACAGAAGAGAACAAAAGACAGAACAATAAAGAGAAGAAAGCAGTGGTAAATAAGGGAGAGAAGAAGGAGGGAAGAACAACATAGAGATTAAAACAAACAAGCAAGCAAACAAGTCCAGGAAACTGAGGAGGAAGAGAAAGATGTGGTGGGAACCAGGGTGGCAGGAGAGGGACTCGCCATTGCAGACAGTAGGTCTACAAAGCTACCAACTTGGCATTCAGCTGACAAGAGGGCCAGGGAGGAAGGGGGCGGGGCGGGTGCAGCACAGCCCTGGAGTCCTCGCCATCCTGGAAACACAGCCTGGCCTTTTGGGGCACTGGGCCAAGTTGTTTATCTCAAGTCCTACACGTGGCTTGCCTTTGCATTTCTTTCTTAAATTTAACTCCAGTTTACAAGGGCGACGCGCAATGATGGATGTTTTTCCAATTAGCTGTAAATAGCCCAGCCCTGAAGAGGAGACCCAGCCTGAATTCTGGCAGCTCTTTTGGGGAGAGGGAGAAGACAAGTCAAGAATCATCCATCACCAACTTCTAAGTCTCCAGGGCAGCAGATACCAGCAAGCTGAGATATGGGAAGGAGTGAGAGGAAGGCCCAATTATTCTAACGGCTAGAGGCGACAAAACCTTCCCAGGTGAAGTGCCCAGAGAGACACTCACCACATGGCACCTTTTCAGTGAAAGGCACTAGGGATAGGGAAATATGAAAACAACAATGAGAACTGAACTGATATGAATAACGTCTACTGTATTTGCCCTTCACATATACCAGGCACCGTGATAAATCTTTTATATATCATAACCAAAATTCACCTTAAAGGCTATGTGAGTTAGTTACGAGACCCATTTTACAGATGAGAAAACCGAGGCATAGGGAAGGCAGGTAACGTGCCTAAGAGCAAAAGGAGCCCAGAGAAGCTATGTGACCTATTCTCTTTGAATATCATCATGTACCGTGTTTCCCCGAAAATAAGATCTAGCAGGACCATCAGCTCTAACGCGTCTTTGGAGCAAAAATCAACATAAGACCCAGTATTATATTATATTATATTATATTATTATATTATATATTATATTATATTATATTATACCTGGTATTATCTTATATTATGTTATATTATACTAGGTCTTACAGTAAAATAAGACCGGGTCTTACATACATTTTTGCTCCAAAAGACGCATTAGAGCTGATGATCTGGCTAGGTCTAATTTTCAGGGAAACACGGTATAGGTGGAATGCACGCAGAATCGCTTTGTGGGGAAGATTCTCCCCTCCCCAGCCCACTTCCGTGGAGAGGAGAGAGGACCACAGGCTGCCACGTGCCTTGATGAGCAACCTCCAAGTTTGCAAGAGGACCTGTGCTTCTTTCTGGGGCTTGCTCCTAAACCCATGGACCTGTCCTTAATCACAGGTGTGTAATCCACATTTGCACCCCAAGTTCTGTGTTCCCAAATGCAATCTTGAACTTGCTAATTTCCTATCCTTACAAAACACTCAAGGATGATGAATTACCTTCGCAGGCGATTGCCTCAAATATGCTCTATTTTCCCCCCAGAGCACATTTTATCACAGGGGACTGTGGACCTCAGCCCTTTATGGAGCTCTGTTTCAGTGTTCTGACATCTCCTCACGATGAGTCCATTGTGAAAAATAATTATGCAGTGATACTAATTTTGTCTGTTGAAGACACTGTCTAGAAAGTCACATGGTATCATGTTTATAGGGACTGACTGGAGAACTGTCCCTCTGGCATTAGAGTCAGGTAAACAGAATTTCCTGAACAAACGCTTGTCTGTCCCACAGGCCCCTGCACATTTTACCACCGAGTGTTTCCTTTTGCACTTTGATTGCTAAGAATTTCAGAGGTAAACTGCCAGTTCCTTCTGAGAACTACACAACCCAGTATGGCCCCGATTACCTTCCATTGATTTAACCTGCATTTGAATGATTTTCCTTACTCCTGTTTTCCTTTCAATCTCATTATCTTAGTTATTTCATTTCCTGTGCTGGATTAAAAAAAAATGCATAAACCTAAAAAAACAAAAAACTTATCCCTCAGTCTTTTGAGGAATGAGGTAGGCCAGAAAGCAAACAAAGAATGGAAGGAACTGGATATAATGACAATCACCCATTTAGCTCGGATTTCGGATGCCAGGCTCAGAGTTAACTGGAATGGGATCAGGTTAAGATTTACGTTCTGTCATTAAGCACCAAATCTGCTTCCAGGTTTGCCTCCTGCAGACTCTGGTTCTAGAACCTTTCCAAGGATTCCGTTACCTTTGCTGCGACGACGGCTGCGGTACTGCTCCGTGTAGAACGTCAGCTGCGTTTCGTCATCTGCCTCTGAGCCCGAAGTCCCCTTGACTCTCCCAAAGCTGATTCCCCCTGCAAGGAAGCACACTCCATCAGTCATCCAGCGGCCTCCAGAAGCTTCCTAAGTCTGTCATACATCCCTAAGATCAGCGACCCCATCCCCAGACTTCTTTCTGTACATCCCAAGCGACCCTGGAGTCAGCCTGATTTATGGAAGGGGTTCAGGGCCGGCAGTGAGGTGGACGTGGGTTCTGACAACGGCTTGGCAGGCATGGGGCTGTGACCTTGGAGAAACGCCTCACCTTTCTGAGCCCTGTGTTCTTTCTTCCTCAAATAAGGACAATAACTATTAACCCTGTGGGGTTGCTTTACAGATGAAAGGAGATATGATATATAAAATGCTGGGTCCCTGATGGCTACTAAATAATTGATAGCTATATTGTTGTTTAGTACGATAAGCCTGACTCTAAGAAAACACTCCAGGTACCTGAAGTTGACACACATTTCTCTCAAGTGCTTACTATATGCCAGGCCCAGAGCCAGAACCTGGACATACAAAGATACAACCCGGGCGGGCGTTGCCAGCCAGTGGGTCATAAGCTAGTCAAGGTGACACATGGGGTTGTAGACCACCTTTAACTTAATTCATGGCCGTTTTCCATACCACGAGACCCTGGGAACATGGGGGAGAGCAATCCATCCCAACTCAGATAACCTGAAAAGGTTTTATGGAGAAAGGAAGATTTAAGTCAGGGCTGCAAGGATGGCGGGATGAGACTTCAGTGGTAGAAAGTCGAGTTCCAAGGAGAGGGAGAGCTGGGCATCCCTGGCGGGGGCCGTGTGGGCAGGTGGAGGCCACATCCAGGGCAGTGGAAGAGCAGCTCTCTACAGAGGCCAGTAGGACCTTTCAAATTGCCATTAACATATTTTATTGTTACAGAGAAATAAAGGAAGAAAGCAAGGGAAAGAGGGGATGCGAGGAAAGAAGGGAAGAAAGGAAAGAGGAAGGGAGAGAGGGAGGAAGGGAGCGGGACGACTTTTGCTCTTCTACACAATTCTTGGCCACGGGGAAATGAAGTCACCTGGTAAGACAGTTGCCTTATACACAGAAATACTTATCTGTCATACTTCCTGCTATGTTGGGGCAACAGTGAAAAAGAGATGAATCTGTGTCTGTCAGGAGTCTCCCCCAGCCTCTTCCCACGTCTCCTTTAATGCCACCCCAGTACTTTGAAATGTTCCAGCAATCCTCTCTCTCTCCTAGCCTCTCTCCCTCTTTCTCATCTTCCTTCCTCTCCCCAACAAATGACCTATTCCATCCTGCCATGATGAACATGGCAGACGGAATTCAGACAGGATTCGTTCCTTAATTGGGACAGTGTCGTGGGGGCCACAGCAAAGCCATCAGGTAATTCTAATATAATCAGAGAAAGCTAACCCTTGTATAACACTGTCTCTCTGCCAGGCAAAACCCTGCACATGGTTTAATCCTTATCATAACCCTAAGACGTAGATTACTACTTTTATTCCCATTGGAATGGATGAGGAAATGAAGGCCCAAGGAGATGAAACAATTTTCCCAGGGTCATACAGCTTGGAAGTAGCAGCACCACAATTCAAATCCCGACAGTAGCTGCAGTCTATTACCTACACCAGTCTCTATGCTGGTGCACGATAAAATACGAGTAAATACATCACTTCCTGTCCACAGCTGGCCCTGTAAGGAAGGCACTGTGAACCTCGTTTCGCAGACGAATACACCACATCTCGGAGAGGTGAGGTGAGGTCCTAAGTGAGGGAGCGGGAACTGAAAGCAGGTCTGCCCACCTGCAAAGCCTGCCTCGTCACTAGAATTACCCAGGAAGTGTGTGCGCGTGTGTGCGTGCGAGTGTGCGTGGAGGTAGAGCAGTGACAAAAGCCCGATGATTGAACCTTTGAGTAGCAGGTCTGTGACTTGTCCCCAATACCAGGGCGCGCTTTTCACTGCTCCTGCCCAAACCTCTGTAATCGCACTTATTGGTACAGACTCCCATCAGGCTTAGCAAATTATAGTGATGCCTCCATCATTCCCGACCTCCAGGCACACAGAAGCCAGGGTCCTGACTATCATGCGGGCTTCTCCAGTTCTCCCTCCATTCCCACACCTCTGACCCTCACTTCCCAGGTATCACTGTCAGAGTGGAAACTGAGGTTCAGGGAGGCTGCCTCTACACCAACCCGTCCAATGAAAATATCACACAAGCCACAAAGGCAATTTTAAACGTTCAAGTAGCCACATTAAAAAGATGAAAATAAACAGGTACCATTAATTTTTAGAATATATCGCACTTAACCAAGTAGATGCAAAATTTTGTCATTTTTAACATGTAATTAACAGAATTATTATACTGAGACAGCTCATATATTTTGCATAATACGTTTTTGAAATCCAGTGTATGCTTCCAGCACACCTCAATACAAGCGAGCCACATTTCCAGTGCCCGCTCAGTTGGAGAACACAGTTTTGGAGGTACTTATACAACCATTATTACCGAGCATAATTAAGGACCAGGATTTGGACACAGCAGAGAGATGACGAAACCACAGGCCCCACTAAGGCGTTGAATCATTTTTCAAATAACACTTGGATAAAAAAATGCCAGAACTCAGATTCCATTAAAAGACAACAGCCATTGTCTCTGTCCTAAGGCACGCAGAGTCTAGCAGTTTTCTACATTGGTTTAATCATGAGTCATGAGAGGTGAGAAGAAACCAGAGTACTTGAGTCAGACATGACTTCTAATTCTTGGTGTCACTTATTAGCTGAGTGGGCCTGGGCAGGGCACCTCACCTCTCTGAATTCATCTCTAAAAGGGGGACAGTATCTCTCAGCTCACTTGGTCATTATGAGGAAAATGATACAGTGCAGGCAAACAGTTGGCTTAAGGACCAAATCACTGAGGGGAGGGCACATTCATTTATTCAATGCCTGCCTGCGTTTACCAGAAGAGAAGGAAGCACCGATGGAAGGGAGTGGTGACTCCCTGCATTTTGTGACATCCTAGGGCGGTGGCAGCCACCCAAGGCATATAACCTCTGAGTGTCCATATAATCAGATAAGGCCACAGGCCAATTAAAGATTGCCTTGGAGACGATTCAGGCAGATGGAAAAGGGACCCCTCTACTAACATTTTAATATGAAATTGTTGATTTAGTGAACTAAAGTGCAGCCATTAATCATTCAGGGCTGCTCGAGTATTTCCATTTAGGAGCTGAGGGAAAGTGAGAACGGTCAGAGACTGGTGAGAAAAACAGAGCGCGACGATCAGCTCCTTTGCCCTTGTTCCATAAACCCCTGGTTCTTCTGGTCCTGAATAGTCCAGGATGGAGCCATGAAGAAGATGGGCTGAGCAACATACCACAGCGTAATGTGTACGGCTCAGCGCATTTCATATACAATATCCCATCTACACTTCACAAGGGGTCTGAGAGGTAAGAAGCATCCCAGTTTTACCAAGGAGTAAACTAGCTTTCAGAATCTCAATGTTGGTTATTTAAGATCACACAAAATACAAATGGCAGAGCCCCCAAATTTGAACCTGGCTTCTGTCTCATTCGAAAACCCCCCGTTCTCATGAAAAGATTAATCATTAGGGAAACACAAATCGAAGCCACATGGAGACACCACCACTTCATATCCACTAGGTTGGCCATAATCAAAATAATGAGAAAATGACAGGTGTTGGAGAGGATGTAGAGAAATTGGAACCTTCATACATTGCTGTGGGAATACAAAATTGTACACCCACTGTGGAAAACAGTTGGGCAGTTCCTCCAGAAGTTAAACACAAAATTACCACACGACCTGGCAATTCTGCCCCTAGGGATATCCCAAATAATTGAAGATAGGGTATTCAAATAATAGTTCATAAATGTTCATAGCAGCACTATTTACAACAGCAAGAAGGTAGAAAAAATCCAAGTGTCCACTCACTAATAAATGGATAAACAAAATATGGTATTCTATACAATGGAGTATTATTCAGTCATAAAAGGGGATGCCAACACATGCTACACCATGGCTGGACCTTGCAAACATCCTGTTAAGTGACAGACCAGACATAAAAGCCAGATCATATATTATATAAAACATCCAGAATAAGTAATCCCCTAAAGACGGCGAGTGGAGGTTGCCCGGGCTGGGCCGAGGGGGCAGAGGAACAGAACGATTGTCAATGAGTACGCAGCTTCCTTTTGGTTAAAATGTCTTGGACCCACATAAAGGTGATAGTAGTTGCACAACCTTATGAATGTACTAAGTGGCAATGAATTATACACTCTAAACGAGTGACCGGTGAATGTTATGTGAATTTTACCTCAATAAATAAAAATGTTTTTTTTAAAAAAGGAGGCCCTCTGTTCTCTTTGTAACATCACAGGATGGATGGCAGAACTGTAGGATGGGGGAATGTGTGAACTGTGAGATACACAGAGGGAGAGGGAAAGTTGAGACACAGAGGAGATGCATTGCAGAGCCATGTGGATGGGTGCCAAGCTCAGGCATCCTGTGTCCCGACCCATCGTTTGGGGATGCATGTGTGGCCATTCAGTCTGTCCTGGACCTACTGGTCACCTCCAAAAATCACAACAACACTCACTCGTCTGTTCATTCATTTAACTAATGTCCACTAAGTGTTCATTCTCTACCAGCCACTGTTCTAGGCACTGAGAATAGTGCTGTGAATCAAACAGATCCAACCTCAGTGACCTTCTGGGGCTTACTTTCTGGTGAGGAAGCAATGGAGACAGTCTAGGATACTAAGCCCCTACAAGGGAATTATCTCAATTTTGCTGATAAATTAACTGAGATATTCAGAGGTATTTAGAGGCTTCCCCAAGATGACACAGGTAAGTGGCAGCAAATTAGGGACCTGAGCCCAAGTTTGCTCTGGAGCAAATCAACACGTCTGAAGAACTTGACGTTCACAGTATGGGAAAGGCTGGAGCAGGAGCTGGGATACTTGGTCTTCCGTGGGCCTGTGAGGATTAACGCACTGCTGTTCTTTGCAAGTCTACTTTCTCTGACTGGGCTGCCCCATCCACGGAGCTGCTCCGCCAGCCCCTCCATACTCCATCTCCTGCACTCTTGGTATGATGGATTGTGGTGACATGTTAAATTATTTGGGCTCTGTGTCTTCCTCGCGTTGGTGACAGTGATATTGAATTTTTAGATTGCCCAGAACTGTGCCAGATAGAGAAATATGAAGCTTGGGAATGCAAAAACCCATCTGATTCCCCAACTATCCAGGGAATACTAAGGGTGCCAGTCATAGAAAGAGGACAGAAGTGGCTAAAACTTCCCACACCCCCTAAACCATACAACTCACAATTACTCTGAGCTGTAGGGCTAAACTACAGACGTTCATACACACCCAGCACTTGGAGATGCTCTGACCACAACTGCTACCTGCCATCGGGCACCGCTATAGGCCAGGTACAGCGCCAGGCACTCTACCCAGAGGTGGCACATATTACTATTCCCCCAGATGTGGTAACAGAAGTTGAGAGAGGCAGATTGTCTTATCTGCAGGCCCATAGCCTTTAGGTGGCAGGACCTGTGTTTAACCCCTGCCTGGTATATCAGAGTCCCAAGGAAAGAAGATTCTGCAGCATTCTTGGGATTCATGTTGAATTTTTTAAATTGATCTTTATGGTTAAAAAAATTTATGGTAAAATATAACTGAACACGACTGTTTATAATTTTAGAAAGAAAAAAAAAGTGGAAATGACCAGAGACTCACTTATAGGGAATATAATTTAAAAAACAAAAAAAACTAAAATGATGGCATATCTGTAAAATAGACTTTCATGAGACCATTAAATACAGTGACACAAATCTATATTTATTGACATGCAAGCCTCTCTGTGATAAATTGTTGAGTAAAATAACAGAGAAGATTGCAAAGAGGGACTCCACTCGTGTAAATTTACACACCCTTGCGGATATTTGGTGTGAATAGGTAGCTCGGCAATGCTGAGGAGTGTGTGTTACAAAAGACAGAGTAGGCATATAAAACATTATCCGAGTCTTCAAATAACCAAACACCTGTGATCGTAAGAATCACAATTGTTCTTACATGCCACGAGCTTTCAGCTTTCCTATGTTAGCTTTCCTATCTGTTCATAACAACATAAATTCTTTCATTTTTATTTTAGAGAATCATTTTACTTTTTCTTTCAACTAGAAAATGTGTTTTTAAATAAAGGCTTGTTTTAATCTAAGAAAAATATAAAAAACCACAATTTAAAAAAATAAGGTAAAAGTTATTTTGAGGTGTTCATGATCTAAGGTTATGATCAAGTTTTAAAAAACAAATTGCAAAACTCTAAGTGCAAAATTATCCTATTTGTTTTAAACACACTCACACACACACACACACACACAAAGAATGTAAATGTTTCATGTATACACACACATAAAAAGATACTGAAATAAATATGTTAAGGTGCTCCAGCGGTTATTCTCTGGGTAGTAACATTTGAGGTATTCAATTTTTATTCTTATTATTGCTCATCTGCATTTTATAATTTTCCTTCAGTGAACATCTAATGCTCGGTAATAAAAAGGACACTTAATAAAAGTTATGTTTAATTTTAAAACTAGACTGTCTTTATTGCTGCTGTTTAAGCTCATCCCTCACTTGACCTTTAGTGTAATGTGGCCATCTCAGAGAAGATCACCCCACTACCCAAGAAGGGAGCTATCTCAATTTATCCTCTCTTTTTCTTGTGTGTGGCACAAAGAACTATCTATGGAGGAGAAGCTCTCCAATCATGCTTAACTCAGTATCTCGTGAAAGTAAAGCTTCGTCTTGTGAAATATCCCATTGATCCCTACGGGAGGCTGTCTTTTCCAAAGATGGCCATGACAAAATCTCCTGTCCCACATTTTCTGCTGCTATGTGCCCTTTGCCACTTCCCCAATAAAGGTGGAGATAATGTCCCTCCCTGTGCATCTGGGCTGCCTTAGGGGTGTGTTTTGAGTAAAGAGGCTGCAAAAGAAACGACCCTGCATAACCTCTAGGACTGGGTCAGAAAAGGTGATACAGCTTCTGCCCGGCTCTCTGGAAAGGCTGACTCCGTAGACGCTCCCTCCCTCCCTCTTTGGAAACCTGCCACTGTGCTGTGAGAAGTCTTTGCCACATGGAGAGGCCGAGTGTAAGTGGTCCAGTCAACAGTCACGCCTGAGCTCAGCTTCCAAGACAGCAGGCCAGGTGGCAAGCGGTGAGAGATGTTTCTAGTTGATTCCAGCCCCAGCCATCTGAGTCACCCACAGATGTCTGAGGAGTCTCAGCTGAGTCCTGATCGAGGTGGAGCTTAGATAACTTATCTTCCCTCTGTTGTTTATGAATTCCCAACTCCTAGCATCCATGAGCATAATAACATGTTTTTGTTTGAAGGCACTAAGTTTGGGTGGTGTATTATGCAGTAGTCGGCAATCAGAATAATCCCCTTGTCTAGTCCTGTAAAACTATCCACACTCATTCCAACCTGTCACCATACGGCAGTTGGGCAATGGAAAGATGAACTAGGTGTCCAGAGACACAAGTCCTGTTACTGTCATACAGTGCGACTAACAAAGACATTAACATCTAGCAAATCCTGCATAACATTTCACCGTCTCCCCAAATATAGCAACTCATGTCACCTTCACAATGATTGGATGAGATAGGTATTGTTATCACCATTTGAAAGATGGGGACATTGAAGGTCAGAGACGACACAAATGACATGCTCGAGTTCACGTAGCTCATAAATGGCAGAGAGACTAGAATACAGAGGCAGATCCAGAAGGTACAAGAGAATCAAGGAACCAGTTTGGTTCTGAGGTTGGCCACGAATCAAGTTCCCTGCAATTTTTACTCTCTAGACTGTCTAGCTTTTTGGAATCACAGGCTCAGGCTGTTTTACGACCTCCGTCCAATGGCCCCTCATCTGTTTCAAGATTGTTCATGGGCCCGTTACAATCTTTCCATCCGAGCTAAGCTATTAATATCTTCAACATTCCTTACATCATATGCTTTATATAAATGACAGTTGTTTGGATTACAAAGTCAATGCAAATTTATTGTAAAAAATTAGAACAAAATAAGAAAGCACAAAGAAGAAAATAATCCAGTTAAATACTATCACTTCCAACTGACTTCCCTTATTTCTAGTTTTTAAGCATTCATTTATATGCATATGTTTTTACAACTGGATTTTATTGTCTTGTAATGTGAGCACATCTTGTAAGTTTTGTTTAAAATATCTAAGCATATATTTATTCATTCATTTATGTCAGACATACATATTGGAATCCAACTATATGCTTGGCACCTTTGCTATTATATAAATTACATATATCACATGTGTGTGCATGTGCACACATTTAGATCTATATCTAAATTTATATGTATAGCAATACCTTCAGCTATACCTACATCTATATCTGTATCCAGCAAAGTGTTAATAGCGATTTTCTCTGCATACCGAGCTTTTCTTCTTTTTGTTTACCTTTCTCTTTTTCTTTTATTATGGAAAATAACAGAGCTCACTTGTGGAATTAAAATTAAGCTAAATAAAATGTCAAACACATCATCCTATGTCATTATTAACCCCCATATCATTTAATGCCCGCAATATATTCCACTGTATCAATGTATCATCACTTATTTAATAAGTTCCCTATTGTTTAAATTTTGTAGTATTTCCAATTTTTCACTATAATATTGCATTGCATGTTCCTAAAGATAAATCATTCTACAAATCCCTGTGCATCCCTGTGTAACACTTTTTCGAGAGTAAAAAGATGAATTGCTGGGTCAAAGGATATTGACGTATTTAAAGTTTTTGATCCATATTGTCAAGATGTCCTCCAGAAAGGTTGTATCAATCTTCTCCTGATCAGCTGTATAGAGGAGTGATTATTTTACTCTATCCTCTGTAACACTGGGTATTACACATTGTTCCAATCTTTTGATATGCATCCCATATGTCAAATTTATTCTGTCAGATTCTTTTCAACAGATTCCAATTTGTTCAAATCCTTTTGGAGTTTTGATGTCCAGAATGAGGCGTGATAATGCAGGTGTGATCGGACTCACTAAGAGCAGAAATGCGCTATCACCTCCCTTTCTGTGAACACGAGAATCATAATAATGCAGCCCAGGACTGCTTCCACTTTACTGGCAGCTGACATGTATTCAATATGCCTTCAGTTCTTTGTTCACATGCACTGCAAATGAATCTGGTCTTTCCCATCCTGTACTTGTAGAATTGATTTTTCTAAACCAAAGTAAAGAACATTTTGTACTACCAAATTGTATCTGTATCTTTTGGCCCTTTCTTCTAGTGTCTCAAGCTACTTTTTGGTCCTATCCTGTGATCTCTTGTTTCCCCTATTCCCTGACTACCTGCTCTCTATGAATTGGATAAATACGAAAAGGAGCAGGAAGTAAGAAAAGGAACAGATAGTTACTGTTTACAGCATGTCAAGCCTAAATTTATGTATGTTAAAATCATATATGACATATAAGAGTATAATGAGGTTGAGGCTGGTATCCTTGTTTTAAATATTAAGAAACTGAAGTTTGCAGGGATTATCTGTCTTGGGCCACACAGTCAGTAAGGAGAAGAGATTGGTTGGGAAGTCTAAGTGCGGTCCTTGCTATTCCCAGTATCCCATACCAGTTCTTCCCTGATCTAAGGCAAGGGTGTCAGTGCGGAAGAGAAGTAAATGGAGAATAGAACTTGACAGCTCGTGGCTAAAGAACTTTCTTCAGGTTGACATCAGTTCTGTCATAAAAATTCTTTGGGAACATGTACTTGAATAAAAATGAACCGTCAGACTATACAATACTATCAAGCAATCTACACTTTTCTCCTTTGGAAATAAAAAACAAACACACGTATGGTTCATTTAGGAAATATCTGTAGAGAGTTTATAATGTACCAGGAAGTGGATATGCACTGGGGAGTGAAACAGGAATACTCTCTGCCATCACAGAGCTTGCATTTAATTAGGGAGGTAGGATATTCAGCTAAATACATGCAAAAAGGGATCCACTCCCGAGAAGTTCTGTCAAATATCTTCCTGACATTCAGATACCCTGTGTCTGTGGCATCTCCCCGATCTACCTGTGTAACAAAACTGTCTGCAGTAGAAATGCGATTTGCCGGTCGTGATTTAGTCTTAGCGAACCCATGATGGCCCCTAAGGGATCTCATCATTGCACATGCTCACTGTGTAAATTTGACCAACTGACCTTATTGTTCTCGAGAATCAAAATGAAGTTTCAAAAGTGTTCACTACGTATTTGAGAGCAGAATAAAATGTGTCCTTCTTCAGAATCATCCATGCTGCTCTACCTAAAACTTGATTCCTCCCTGAATATAACTAAGCCTGTGGTTTTGAAAACGTATCTTCAAATTATTTTAGGCATGGAAAAGTAATTCTCTTTGGTCTGGCGACTGAAATTGAGGCAGACACTTCAAAGTAAATACTTAGAACCTCCTCTGCGTGCTAGTACTCAGTCCCTGTGAAACATCTTCATTCTCCCTTTTCTAGTTTTCAGATTTTCTCTTGATATAAGTGACAGATCTGACAGATTCAGAATGAATTTTGTTTTATACTTTCAGCTGGTAATAAGGCTTCAGTTCTTTCATGCAATGGGACAATCATTTTCTTATTCTTATTGTTCCAGAAGCAATTTCAAAAGCCTTTTTAAACTTTTTGTTGTTTTCTTTCAAAGTGGCCCACTATGCATTCACAAATTTGAAGTCTCAGCCTTTCTGGGAGTACTTTCATAAGTTTGAACTAAACTGTTACACATTTTTGGCCTTTTTTCCAATTTTTTAGTTTGCTGTGCAAATATATCTTCTTCCTCTATGCTTCCCCAATTCTTCCTTCCTTGTAATTCTCTTTGATTACTTGTTCAGAATTTCATTTTTTAGAGTCTTCCTCTCTTAATACATCTATTTCATTTCAGAGTCTCCAGTCATAAAACCAGAAAAATCTATCCTCTGGCATTAAAATGTTATGCATATATCTCTTCATAAACTCTTGGTTATAATTTTTCATCTTTTGAAATAGAGATGTTATTTCTTCATTTAATAATATCCAGTGCTGGCAAAGGTTTTACGAAGTGATTATTTTCCTCAATTGCTGCAAGCAGTGCAAAATTTGTATGGCCCTTTTGGGAAGCAATTTGGCAATATAAAAAAGAACCTTAAAAATGTCCATCCCTCTGGAACCACTTCTGGGAATTCACCCTAAGGAAACCACCCTTAATAGAAAAAGGGGTTTATACAGCAATATACTCATTGCAATGGTATTTATAAATATAAGAAAATGGAAAATAACCTTAATGGACAACATGAGGGGAACGGTTAATTATGTTGGGATATTAAATGGGTCTTGATGATGATGAGATAGTACAGAAAATACTCATGCCCAATACTAATTTTAAGAAAGGGAGTCCAAAGCGTAAATTCTGTATTATAAAATGAATTCTACTGAACATAGCAGAGGTTCTGCTTATGGTACGGAGCAGTAAGATATTAATGAACCTATCCTTCTATAGATAACAACAGTAAATTCTGGACAAAATAAAAAGAACCATACCTGAGGGCTTTGGAAAGTAAATAAGCGCAGGTTTGTTTTAGAAAGGAGTTGAAATCTGGAGAAAATAGGCAACATAAGGTGAATTTCCCATGTCTCAAGCTTTGTCCTGAGGGTTGGTCACAGTTTCAGTATGGCTCAGGGCAACGGACACACCAAGAGAAAAAGAGAAACTCTGCTGTCTTGCTGGAGTGAGGACCCAGGGGACGGATCTCAGCTCAACCAAGGCCATCAGGAAATGAGAGAGGAATCCAGGAAGGAGAGATCCAGGGAAGTCTCCCAATCCGTGTGTAGTCTCTGCCCACATCGTGGCTGACCTGTGACCCACACATGTGTAACGCAGACTCCAACCAGCTCAGCAAAGAAAATGAAACAACTGAGACTGGAGATGCTGCTCCCCATAGGCAAGACAGCTGGAGTCCAAGCAAGTTAACTGCCTGCAAAACCCAAACAGCAACAATGTTCTCCGGAGAAATACACTCCCACAATCTTCATACAGTAAATTCACAATTTCTAGAATTCAAGAAAAAATTTTCCAATATAAGGTGAACCAGGAAAGTTCCATCCATTCCCAAGGGAAAAGACCGAAAGGCCAACCTAAGATAATTCAGATGCACATGGACCTCACACAACTGCTACAGGTGCACTCAATTAGGTAAGGAAAAGACGACTATAATGAAAACAGAATAGAAAAATTGTTAGCAGAAAAAAATATAAATACATATATACACACACATATATATACAGCAAGTGATTTTAGAACTCAAAAAAACGAAACATATATGATTTTTTAAAAACCACTGCATGGGCTTAACAGAATGGAGACAAAGCAGGAAATTATCGCTGGTCTTGAAGACAGATTAACAGAAATTCCCTGATCTGCAGAAAAGAGCAAAGAAAGACTGGGAAAAAATAATAGTGTGTAAGGGATTCGTGGGACAACATCAAAAGTTCCAAATACTGATGACTGGAGTCTCAGAAGACAAGGAGACAGAACAGAGTTAGAAAAAAAATAATAACATTTAAAGAAATAATGATTGAAATTAACCAAATTTAGTGGAAGATATAAACTAACAAATTCCCAAAGCTCAGGGGACACCAAATAGGATAAGCTTGGAGTTGGGGGAGTCTATCTCTCTCTCTCTCTCTCTCCCTCTCTCTTTCTCTCTCTTTCTCTCTCTCTCTCTCTCTCTCTGTGTGTGAGTGTGTGGTTATAGTTGCAGCCTGATGGAGACATCCTTGCTCTCAACCACTTCAACACGGCAAAAAAATAGATAAAAAATAAAGCAGAACAATTAGAAAGGAAGGAATAAAAGTCTATTTGTTCACAGACGACATAATTGTTTAGAAAAAGAATCACAAAGAACCTACAAAACAACTATTAAAATAAGCAACTTTAGCATGGTTAAAAGATTAATATACAAAAATTAATTATGTTTTTATATATAGGCAGCAAACAGTTAAAAAATAAAAATTCAAAACCAGTTCCATTTTTCATAGTGTAAGAAATTCTCAAATATGTAATAATATGTTTAACAAAAGGCATGCAAGATCTTTCAATGAGAACATCTGAAAACTTTTATGAGAAATTAAAGAAACCCTAAATAAATGGAGAGATATACATACCATATATGTGGATTTCAAGACTCTGTATTAAGATGACATTTTCCCTCACCTTGTTTATCTATAGGTTGAGTGCAATCCTAATTATAATCCCAGCAGGCATTTTTTTTCTTTTCTTTTTTTTTTTAGGAAGTGACATGATGGTTCTAAAAATTACATGGAAGTGGAAATAACCTAGAATAGCCAAGCGACTTTAAAATAGAACAAAATTAGAGGACTTACACTACCTGTTTTCAAGACTTCCTATAAAACTATACTAACCAAGACAGTATATTATTGGTAAAGGATAGACATATAGATTAATGAAACAGAATACAGTTCAGAAATACACACAACTAATTTTTGATGAAGTTATCAATCAAAGGAAAGTCTTTTCAACCAATGGTGATGGAACAACTGGAAAACCATCTGCTAAAAGAAATAAACACAGGCCCTAAGTTCATACCATGTACACGCAGTAACTCAAAATGAATCACAGAATTAAATGTAACTGTTAAAACTATCAACCTTCTAGAAGAAAACAGGAAAAACAATCTTTGTGAACTTGGGGTAGACAAAGATCTTAGATAAGAAACCAAATGCATGAACCATTTTATGTATATATATACACCAGCAGTGCCAAAAAAATGTACACAAGTGGACACTTTGGTCAGCGTTGCTCAAGCAGTAGTTCACCATAATCAGAATTGTCTGGACGCTGATGGTAACCACTTTGAACACGTCTTGTAATTGCAGAAGTCAAACGTGACTTGTATTCATCTTTTGTTATCAGTATGTATTGAGTATTACAATTTTAAGTTTTCCTTTCTTAAAATGTGTATACATTTTTTTGTCTCTCTGCGTGTGTGTGTGTATATATATACATATATATGTGTATATATGTGTGTATATATATATATATGTATATATATGAAAAAACTTTACTCGTCAAAAGGCACCAGTAAGAAAAATAAAAGCAAGCCACGGATTGGGAAAAAATATCTATGAATACATACATCAAAGGACTTTCTCCAGAATATATAAACTCTCCTGGTAATTTTATAAAAAGAAGATAAAGGACCCAGGTAAAGAAACTGGCAAACAATTTGAAGAAATACTTCAAGAAACAAACATAAAAATGGCAATAGGCACATTGAAAGCTGCTTACCCTCTTTAGTCGGCAGGGAAATGCAAACTAAACAACAAATAGATACCAGGACACAGCCATTAGAATGGCTACATTTTTTAAAAAAATATCAGCCTTACGGACACTGCCACGGTTTTGGAGCAGGTGAAGCTCTCACACGGCTGATGAGAATGGCCATCAGGCACCTACTTTGAAAAATACTGTTTCTCAATAAGTTAAACCTACAACAACTGTACAATCCAGATGTCCCATTCCTAGTAATTGACTAAAGAGAAATGAAAACATGTCCACACAAAGACTTGTATATAAATATTCAAGCAGGTTTATCCACAATAGCACAAACACTAGAATCAACCCAAATGTTCATCAACAGGTGACTACATAAAGCATGATACATATCCACATAATGGAATACTATTCAGTATTAAAAGGAAGTTTTGATATGTGCCACAATACAGATAATTCTCAAAAGCATTAAGCTGAGTGAAAGATACCAGACACAAAAAATATACATTGGATAATTCCATTTATATGCAATTGCAGATCCAAGCTATAGAGACAAAAAGCACATCTGTGGTCATCTGATGGGTGGAAAGAAGGATGTAGTACAACAGATCCCAGGGACTCTTCTGGGGGTGCTGAAGATATTCACTAGTGAATACATCTTCCAAAACTCATTGAACTGTACACTCGAAGCGGATGCAGTTTATTGTACATAAAATACACCTTAATAAAGTTGATGTTTAAATTGCACATAAAAATAAAAATGAAGCTTGGAAAGACACTAGAGCAAAATTTAAATGTTGGTAATATTTGGATGATGGTGTTAAAGGGAATTTGTATTGTTCTGGTTGTACTTTTAGGAGTTTTACAAACTTTCTTTAATGCACACGAATCATGTTCGATTTAAAAAATAAACTACTCTATGGCATTAAATTTAGGCCAGCGTCCTGTTCCTGGTTCAGTGTATGACCAAGATAGTATTTTTTGTCTAAGATATATTGTTTCCAAATAATCCTCTTGTTGCTCATACTTAAGGGCAGAGAGGTCATTCTGGAGAGGTAAGTGTTCTCCCTTCTCTACATTTCAGCCCTGATGTTGGAAGAGGAAAATTCAATAAAAACAAAAACAATGACTGGATTTGGAGTTTGGTTCTGTAATTTTGTGTTACTGTGGTGGTTTTAAACACAGCCCTCCAATTCTTTGACACAGCCTCCCATTGAGAGATGAGGTCCCCTATGCTTGAATCTGGAAGGACTCACTCATTACTCTTTGACTATCAGAGAATGGCAGAGGTGAGGCTGCATGTCCTCCAAGGCTTGGTCAGAAGAGGCCACACAGCTTCACCTGGTTCTCTCAGGAGGGCCTGAAGCCCGTCACCATCCAAGAAGTCCGACTGCCCAGAGACCACCATGTTGGAGAGGCCACTTGTAGAAGCACCAGTCAACTGCTCTAGCTGAGTTTCTAGCCAACGACTAGTATGAACTGCCAGCCATACCAGTGGACCATCGGGATGCCCAGTTCAGCTGAGTCTTCAGATGGCTGCAGCCCTACCGGGTGTTTCACTGTAACCACATGCGAGACTCTAAGCAAGAACCGCCCAGCCTTCCCAAATGCCCACCTCATAAAGTTGTGGGCAAAATAAAACAGTTGTTTTTAGCCACACTATCTTGGGATAATTGATTATGCAGCAATAATATTAATAACCGAAACTGTGATCTTGGGTGAGTCATTTGACTTCTTTAAACTCTTAAGTCTTACATCTCTAATGGGAATATCACCTACTCTCAGGACTGCGGCGAGGTTTAAAGGAATGTTGTAAACCTTGGAATACTGAGCAAATATTCGCAGTTTTATTGTATTCACTTATTTATATGTTTACCCAACATAGGTATTGAATACCTACTACAAGTCAGCCTGTGTAGTAAACCAGGGGTACAATCATTAATAAGATACAGACCTTCCCATCAAGGAACTCAGTGGGAGAGAGGAAGTGGTCAAGAAATGAGGTGATGGACAGAATACACAAGCAAACAAAACAGAAAGACTCATCGAGACAGAGAACAAACTGATGGTTGCTAGATCAGAGAGGGACTGGCGGGATGAGTGAGAAAGGTGAAGGGATTAGAAAGTACACATTGGTAGTTACAAAATAGTCACAGGGATGTGAAATACAGTATGGGGAATACAGTCCATAATTATTGTGAAAACTACATGTAGTGTCAGATGGTTACTAGACTTATCAGGGGGATCACTTCATAAATTATATAAATGCCTAACCACTACACCGTACACATGAAACTAACATAAAATCATATCAAATGTCAACTATAATTTAAAACTAATAGTCATGGGATGTAAGTACTACACGGGGAATATAGTCAATGGTAGTGTGATAGCTATGTACTGTGGCAGAGGGGTGTAAATGTCTAATCACTACGTTGTTTTGTATACCTGAAACTAATAAGAAGAAAGAAAGAAAAGAACTAAGGTGATGGAATGAAGTGTAATAAGGCCCCCACCACAGGTCAGTGCAGGAGCTTTGGCAACACACAGTAGGTAGGGGCTAACTCCAACTATCCTGGGGCCAGAGAGAATGGTCAGATTTCTAGATTAGATGTGTGGCGGTGGGGGGAGAAATGAGAGTGGAGGCAAGATCCTTGCATAAGAGAAACAGAGCATCTGGCTTAGCTCTGTAGTGAGTGAGTCAAAACTAAAAAAAGAAATGTGGAGTGCTGTGGACCTATATCAACTGTGGTGAAAATAGACACTCGTGAGGCACGATGGAGGCGCTACAGCATCTCTCTTCCATGCATCTTTCTGGCCACATAAGAATGAAAAACGAAATAGGCAAACAAATCATCAAGAACAACAGACTGCTACCTTGGACAATCTCTGTCAACTTCGGACCATCATAGCAAGAGACAAGGCTAAGGGGTAAGATTTCATCAGAAAAGTCTCATTCTGCTCAATGCAGTGATAGAGAATGGTGATCCCGGGAGCCACTAGAGGAAGCTTGTTTCCAAAATCTTTGCAGAGTCCCTCTTTCCGAAGCAGGCTTACACAGGGATTGGCCTGCCACCCATGGCCTAACGGTTGTCCTAAGGCCAGTAGGGTTATTCTGTGATTGCCAGAAGACAATAGTTATTCTCAGAAAGAATATGTGTGCCCATGTGCCTGTGTGTGCGTGCATGTGAGTGTGTGTGTGTGTGTGCGCACACGCGCACGCGTGCGTGTGTAGGGGAGGGTAAGGGAGAATCCAGGCATCACAAAAAGAATAAAAGCACTTTCCCATTCATCATTTCAGTAGGTCCATTTACCAACTCCACGATGTAAATGGAATGTCACATAACCGATGTGCAAGGTCACGTGTCTAAGGGATGATAACAAAATCAACTCTTGAATCTCTATACTCAATGCTCTTCCCATATAGCCCTTGTGGACAATACGATAGCTAAACACGGGTGGTGACAACAGCGAGGTTATCAGAGAAATTAAAGCCCCAGTCAGATGAAGAGAGAGGAGGAGACCCTATTTGGAATGAGGAACCTCAGTTTCCTCTTCATTTGGAAAAGCTCATTATTCTCTATGGCCTACACACGAAGGGCTCTAAACAAATGCCAGATTTAATTAGCTCGGATCCAAGTGAAATGAACTAAATTCAATTTGCTATTTGCACTCCTTCTTTTCTGTCTTGGACAAGCTTAGGGTTTTAAACAGCTTAGGAAGATGGGGAGAAATAAAAAAAAAAATTAAAAAAAAAAAGAAAAAAGAAAAACAAAGCAGCTCTAATACCCAGAGTTGTGTCAATAAGCTGTTTTAGGAAAGAGTAGGAAACTTTGCTGGGGTGCAGGAAGAGTTCTCCCACATCGTCTCACAATGTGGACAGGGGCTCTCCCCCGCCCTTCTTCGTGGTACCTGGCACACAGAAGGTGAGGACAAGTGTTGGCCGGAAGGAATGAAGCAGAACAGGTTCTCCCCAGCATCCTGCAGGCTGTGGTGCTGCAAATGCTTTGAAGAGATGCTCTCCAACCTAATCCTGTTTGCTGAGTTATTAACCTGCTAATCTCAAATAGAAACAGGCCACCAGTTGCTGAGGGGAGAGTCTACTGTTTCCTTTGCCCTCACTCAATTTCGCTTTAGTCCTCCCACATTTCCATCCCAGTAGAAAACAGCACCTTTTCAAAGCAGACACCACACTGCATTTTCCTTCAGACATAGCAATCCCAGGGCGAAGGCTGCATCCCTCTGGGTGTAAGATCACATGCAAAGGTTCCTGCACCTTATGACAGCAGGGCAGACTGCAAGTGAAATATATGTTTTTAAACGCTGTTATGCAAAAAAACCACAAACAACATTTCCACCCTCTCCCCACCCCCTACAAGGGCAAAATGAGCAGGTAATTTCATTGTCATTCAAAAAAGGATTCACTGGCAAGTTATATGGACTCGTAAACTAAGATTTAGGATGCCTGAGTCCTCATCCTGTTTCTATCAACATTATATGTGGCTTCTGGTAAGTCCTGTAACTTCCCTGTTTTCTTACAAGAGAAATAGAATCCTGTAATTCTCTCTTCCCCATATATTTTGCAAACCTACTATTCAGTTCACATAAAACACTCTCACGTGTCAAGGTCATAATTCTTGATGAGCTCTCCTAAACCTGCTACAGTGACAGTCTTAACCCATCCAAGAAAAAGTGATCTCTAGTCAGGCACTTAGGTCAAAACATGGCAGCTGTCAATGGTCCCTTTCTTTTTCTACTAGAGAACAGTCAATCCAACCTTAATTCTTTCTGTCCTCCTTCTTACTCAAAGTGCTCCATTCACCCTGGCCTTTTTTCTGGTCATTGAACACATCCTTCTTGTTCTTGACTCAGGGTCAAGGCATTGCGCTTTCCCTGCCTAGAATGTTCTTTCTCTAGTTCATGCAGGCCTCTACTCAAATGTCACCTCCTCAGAGAAGCCTTCCCTGACCATCCTACGTGAGTTACCCTCTTCTTGCACTCCCACAATTCTACGCCCTTTATTTCTCTTCCTACCGTCTATTCTTATCTGAGATGAAGCCATATCTTTCTTTGTGGCCTCTCTTCCATCAAAATTACGGTCTCTATCTTTCCACCATCATATTCTGTATTTAGTTGAGGGCCTGGCATACAGTAGGCACTCAATAATTATTTGTGGAGTGAATAAATAGATAATGCACGTGAAAATATGTGGAAAAGTTCAAAGCTACATGGCTGATGGGAAGATTGCACATATCAGCTCTGCCTGCACACTCCAAAAAAGAAGAGGATTTACAAGTAGGTTTGGAAACCTCTTGCAAACACATGCTGTCAGCCCTCAGTATCCACGGGATTTGCATCTGTGGATTCAACCAACTGCAGGTGGAAAATATTTGGGGGAAAAAAAAATCCCAGAAAGTTCTAAAAAGCAAACTTTGAATTTGCCATGCACCGAGCTCTAGTGATGTGTAGGCATATCCTGCTGTAGCTTCTGCAAATACAGGTTCAGGACACCCCTCTTCCTCTGCAGAAACCCAAATGTACGGATGCTCAAGTCTCCTATATAAAATGACATCATATTTGCATTTAACCTATATTTGCGTATAGGCTATAGGAGGGTACGCCTATATTCACTTCATGTGGATTCAGTGTAGTGCTTGGGACATGGCAAATTCAAGTTTTGCTTTTGGAACTTGCTGGAATTTTAATTTCCCCCCCCCAATATTTTCACTCTGCAATTGGTAGAATCTGTGGATGCACAACTCGAAGACACAGAGAGCTGACTGTATAGGTTATATGCAAATATTACACCATTTCATATAAAGGTCTCTAGCATCTGTGGATTTTGGTATCCACAGGGGTCCTGGAACCACTCTCCCATGGAGACTGAAGGATGTGACTGGATATGTTTCAGGAACTCGCCTATCTGGTTATGTGAGGAACTCTCTGGAGAAATGAAGGAAATGAAAGCAATGGATTCCATTTTGCTAGGCAGGGTGTGTGATTTCCCAGGAAATGGCTTCAGGCTCAGAGAGTGAGCGTGCCAAGGCTTCGGTGCAGCCTGCCGCCCCCTGCGCCAACACCTTTCTCACCCTCATCCATTCGCTCCAGAGTTTCTCACTCCACAGTTAATAAAGCCTACCCTAGCAGGTACTAGAAAAAAACCATGACAAGGGACTAGATTTGAGCTCAGCCTCTTCCTTGCTGTGCAATTTTGAGAAAATTACTTAACCTTTTTGACTCTCTATTAATTAAAAAACATGTGATATGAAAAATAGGGACACTGATTCCTGCCTCACTAGCTCTTCTCTGAGATAAGGCATTTGTAACACAAATTAGGGGATCCCATTGTGACACATCAATTACCCTGAATTTCCCCAGAAGGTGACGGAGCCTGACTTTAGAAGCTTTTCTGTGGGTAGTCTGCCTGGTGGAGGTGAACAGGTAAGTAGCACAGAAACATGCAAATGTACTTCCATAACACCACACAGCTTTGCTTCACATTAAAAGAAATAATTTGCCTTAGAAGATTATGTGATTATGAAATACTGCACAATTACAAAATGTTTGGGTATGGGGGAGGGATATGAAACCCCGAAATAGAAAAAGGTGGTGGCTCATAGGAACATATTTATCATTTCTGTTTGTGAATGACTGAAAACTCTACCTTCTCACACACATTCTGAAAATGAGTCTCCATGTGATGATGGCAGGTATTTGCTAAGCCTCTACTATAGGCCCAGTTTCTAGACATGAACACCCCAATGGAAGGGTAGCCTGGGTCCCCATGAGGAAGGCTGCAATACCATACCAAGTGTATGTAGTCATGGTTCCTACAAGGCCTTCCTCGGAGGGACTTACGGCCGAGAATTTGGGTAACCATTCACCCTGATAAGAGGAATATCCAAATTTTTCAAAGACAGTTGAATACACATTGGCATTGATACCTGGGACCAAAGGCACACTTAGAGTGGGGGACATGTGGACTGCCTGCCAGGTGACAGAAGGGAGTCTTCACCTCGGTCTGTTTCACAACGACATGACCATTTATTTCCCCAAACCCTGGTGTATGATTTACATGGAAATATGTAATACCTGGCAGACACTCTTCACCGTGTTCCCTTGGTTTGTAGATAAACTATCATAGCGGGGGAGGCAAGTAGAGGTATTGCCCTCCCCAGCCAAGAGAGGAAACCAAAATCAATGTCTCATCCTAAGGGGAATGGATGTGGTAAGTGGTACTCTGAAAGACCTTAAAGACGCAGGGATGGTGGTCTCCAGCATATCTCCATTGACTCCCCGGATGAGTCCAGCAGGATGGCAATGAACTACTGGAAACTCAAACACACTGTAGGCTCAACTGCGGCTGCCAGGTGTGGTGTCTACGCTACAGCCAATGCACACAGCCTCGGGTGTACAGCCTGTGGCTATTGATCTGGAAAACAGGTGACTTCCCCTCCCTGTCTGGAAGGAGGATCAGAAGCAGTTTCCATTCACAAGGGGTGGGAAACACTATAGATTTCCCGTCTTGCCCCAGAGCTACATTCACGGCCCTACCCGCTATCGTAACAATTGAAGGGACATGGACCTTCTAAACATTTTGCAGATGATCACACTGGCCCACCATGTTAAAGTATTATAATTGGACCAGATGAACAAGAAATGGCAAATGTATTTAAGAGCTTGGTAAGACCTATGTGCTCCAAAAGCTATGAGAAATCCTATGAAGAATCGGGGTTTGTCACAGGGAAGATTTTAGGTTTCTGTGGTCTGTGGCATACCATGCCTCTGTTCCAAAATCAATTAGAAATCCTTGCATTTTATATTTCACACCTTTGGGAAGGAAGCAGAATGCTTGGTAGGCCTCTTTGGGTTCTGAAGGCAGCATGTTAAAAACTTGGGGATATTGCCCTGACCCATTTTCCCAAGGGCCTGGAAGGCTGCCAGCTCTGAGTGAATCACAGAGGAAAAAGCTTTGCAGTAGGTCAGGATGGGGCGCACACCTTGCCATTTGTACTATATGGTTCAGTGGACCTTGTAGGATAAGAGTCATCGGTGGTAATACACACTGTGTGGAGTTCATGGCAACTGCCAATTAGGAGACTCACAATGTAGACCCCCACGCTTCTGGAATAAGGCCATGCCACCTGCAGAAGAAAGCCATGCATTTGCAGGGGAAAAGTTCCTGGTATGCTACTGGGTCCAATCCGGAGACCAAGAATCCAGAGCTGCCTATCAAGAGCTGGATTATGTCAGATGCACCAAGTCACGTGGGAGAAAAGACAACTGGCATATCTGGGATGAGGTCCAAACAAGGTCAGAAGTCACAGATAAACTACACAAGTCGCTGGCCCAGATCCCATGTATTCCACCTTCCACTCACCTTACACTTACGGCCGTCTGGTAGAGGGTGGGGTTGGGAGACTAAAATGCCACGCTATGATATTGCAAAGAGGTACTGGCCCCGTAGGTGGATAAAAGCGATGTAGACCACTTCTGCTTAACGGGCAGAGCTTCAAAGGGTACACCTGGCCATCACTTTGTGGGGAGAGAGGAGAGGTTCAAGGACAGACATCAAAGGATTCATGACGTGATTGGCCGGGCGGGCCCAGGCAGGGAAAGGCAGGGAGATCTCTTCCCCTTGCTTGCTCAATGACTCCTTCATCAATTAAGTCTTAGGAAGTCATCAAGCCCTGGCTGGGGTTATCAATTGGATGGGTTTACTGAAGAGAAGACAAACAGGGGTGACTATGGAACTTGTCCCTTCCCTTTCAGTGCTGCAGACACATGCCACAGCTCAATGCTCCACACACAATATTCCCCAGCTCCCTGGAGCTTGCTTAGTAACTTTTCAGCCCTCGGCCTGATTTAAGCCTGCTTTGAACACGTGTGTAAAATAGAATAGCATCAAAAACTAGACAGACAGACGACCAGCACAAAGCTCCAAAGGGGGCTTGGCTCAGTGACCTGCTAGGTCTCTCTGGCCCTGAGATTCCAGGACAAAGGAGTCTTTTCCTAGTGCAGTGTCTCTCTCACTTAATCATGCATCAGAATTACCTGGAAAGGGGTTAAACCACAGACTGCTGGGCTCCCCTGCAGAGGGGCAGGGTCTGAGAATTTGAATCTCTATCAAGTTGTCAGGGATGCAGAGGCTCATTCAGGAACCATCCTTTGAGATTCACTGTGGAAAAGCAACAGAATCTCAGAAGCCAAGCTTGTGGGCCCCACCCCAGGCTCTAACACCCTGTGCTCTAGCAGTTAGCTTCCATACCTGAGGCCATGCATGTTGTAGTTCAGAGGGCTTTGGGATTCAACTGATCTGGGTTCAAATCCAGACGCTGCCACTGACCAATGCTATATGACCTTTGGCAAGGAGAACTCACCTTGTGAGCCTCAATACTCTCATCTGTACAATTGGCGTCACAATATGTCAACCTTAGCGGGAGACTGTGACGATTTCATTAGACGTATTGAGAAAAACGGGCATGATGCTTGGCACACAGCAAGCCCTTAGTGGGTAAGGATGCAGTGACAACAGGGGACGTTAGTGTTCTGTAAACTGCAAAGTGCTGGCCAAATGTAAGAGGTTTCATTCTACTGGCATCTAGCCTCTATTCCTTCTGGGACACAGAGAGGGAACAACATTAGGAGAGAAACAAAGAAAAGAGATTTTGTATTGAGGGTGGTAACTCCCCTCTCCCTACCGGTGTCCATCTCCCCCACTCCACCTCTCCTCAGCCCTCTTCTCCAAGGTCATCTTGTTTAAATTTGGACTTGGACTTCCCCAGGAAATAGTTTCCCATTCTTCTTAGCCAGAGTGCCAAATGAGGGTGAGTTGCCTATTCTTTCCTCCCATCTCTGTAGCTCTGTGTTTGTAGGCCGATGTAACCACAGCAGTTAACGTAATGCCTGACACATAACACTTGCACAAACAATATTTGTGGAACTGAATTGAATTTACAGAAATTAAGGAAACCGAATTTGGGGCTCGCGATTGCCTCTGGGTCAGTGTGGAAGGAGGGTAAATCACTACCTTTGTCAAGGACTCAGTTTCTCATTGTCAAAAAGGAGATTTCTTAGGCCTCTTCCAGATTAAGGTTTTAACTATAGTGTAGTGGGCAGAAATAGGAACTGAAAGTCAGTAAACCAAGGTTGGAGGCCCAGATCTGCTACTAACTCATGGTGGAGAAGTCACTTCCCACTCTCTATGCCTCAGTTTTCTCACCTGTGTTATGGGGTGATTTCTAAGTACCCATTTTCCATTCCACAATCCTGAATTTCTAAAATATTTTGTTTTAGTTCTCTTTGGGGGTCAAGGTCAATGCTTTTAAGTAGTGGCCATGTTTTTTTACCGGAGGCCTCTCAGATCTTCCTGGATGAACTCTCCCATAACACACAGTAATAGTAATCATTAATATTTCATGTCATCCTTAAAGCAAGTAGCATCATATTACTCTTAACTCAGATGGTACCTTTTAGCCAAGAGTCAGCTGATGCTTTAGCAAGACAAAGGAAGGCAAAGAGGGACTGCTATTTGAGCCACTCACTTAAATCTTCCCTGCCTGCATTTTCAAACCTAAAGCGAAGTGGCATAAAGTAGTGAAAACAGCACTGGATTTGCATTTAGAAGCTGTGCCTTCAATGCCAGGTTCTTTTACTTTCTAGCTGTGCGATTATGGAGAAGTCACTCAACCTCTCTGGGCTTCAGTCTTCCCATCTGTGAATGCTTCTGTTGCAAAGATCACCTCAGATAATGGATGTGAAAATTTGTTGTAAATTGTTGGGCTCTTTGCAAACACAAGGCATTGCCATTATGCTAATCAAAAGCAAATGGTACATGAATATTTCACAAGCATAGACTGGGCCGATTATTTGCAAAGCATCCCAATATATGGGGCTTTCTAAGTGTATATTCCCTCTCCTTATTATGATTTTCCTAATAATCTCTTTCCAAATCTTATCTTCCAACTCCCTTTGTCTCCCCTGTCATTTCTCTTTAATATCTCCTCTCTCGCATAGCTATTTATTATTGAACTCGGGGTGGCATTTGGGGAGACAGTTAGCTAGAAAAATACACAAATACATTTTGTACAGCGACATAAACAAAATGAATCAAGGATACCTCGATTCTTAGCTAAGATATTAAAAAATATACATCTTCCTGTGGGTCTGTCGGAGCTGCTCATATTAGCGATACTTAGTCTGAAATTAGGTTGAATAACGCCACCCGCGTGGTGGCCTCAAATCCATTCACATGGGGCAAACCTGTGGGGAGGAAAGAAATGAAACAGGCTTAGATGCCTTTTTCCCCCTCTTAAATACAAAAGCGTAAGGCTTTTACAAAGCCTTTTGGAGTCTCTCTTGGCTAAAAAGGAAATCCTTTTGCCATTAACCACTCCTGCCGCGAGGACTCACTAGCTGCAGGATCGTGATGAGGGTAAGCATTAATTAAATCTAACTGTGCGAGAATAATTAGGTATACTATCCGCCAGGGCAAGTTGTCACTATCCAGCAGCAAAGTTGGATACAAACTCCATCAGCAGAACTGTCAGGCGGCTGTTAAAAGGATATAAATGTGTCCCAAAAGGATCATTTCACTGGTGGTGGGGGTGGGGGGGTGAATTGGATTGCAAAGGATTAATGAGGCGAGGGGTTTGTGTTTTCCTTTGGATGTAAAATGCAAAGCGCGTACGTTGTGATATCATCATTTAACCTTAATGTTTTGTTACATTTGGATTCCTAGCACATGGTGGGGACAATTAGACCTTGTACATCAAACCAAGATTTTCCATCATGAAATGAGACAAAGGTTACATGTTTTTTTTATAAAGTAAATTGCACAAAAGTTTGCACAATGAAATCGTAAAATCTAATTTACACAGATGGCACAGTCTTAATAATAATTTGGCAAGAAAAATGAACGAAAATCCCACCAGGTTAATTAGGGGATGCAGGAAAGGGCCCTTTTGTGTGGCTGCCATTATTTGTGCCAAACTTCAGCCTAACCTCTGAGGTCTGTGTATGTGCAGACAGCCCACACAACCCATGTGAATGCACGTCTCAGAGGCCGGCACTGCACACAGGCACTCCTTCAATGCAGGAAAAAGGACAGCGGCGTTGGGAGCAGACAGAGCTAAGTTTACATCCGGGCTCCACAAACGACTGACCAAGTGAGGTTGGGCCTCTTAATTCATGTCTGTGAACATCAGTTTCTTTTACAAAACAGGGTTAGAGAAGTGTGGTTACAATAACACATTTGAAAGCACCTAAAACAGTAACTGGCACAAAATAGGTGGCCAATTACTGTGGTTGTTTCCTATCAGGTATATGTCCCAAAGTAGGACATAGAATAAAACCAAACCACGACACTAGCCTCAGGATTCGTTCCTCCTGTAATTTCATCTTGGCCGGGGGAGTCATGGGCCATGATGGTTTCCAGCCAAGGAAAGGACTAGAAAGCCTGATTAATTTCACCACGGGCCTGGTGGACAACTTAAATGGTCAACACCAAGGTCATTTCCTCCACTGCACTTACAACAATTTGTAACCGTTGCACTTGGATGCTTCCTTGCTTGATGGATTGCCTGCCTGTTTCTTCCTGCATACCTTGAGCCCACGGAGATGGGGACATTATGTGTCTGGTTTGCCATTGCCATCTCAGGACCTAGCATGGTGTCTCCTACTTGGCAAGCACTCAGCTGAAAGAATGAATGAAAGTCAGGTTGGAGGCCCTGAGCAGGGACAGATGAGGAGGGCCCAGAATCTAAAGAATGGGAGTCAGCAGCAGCACGAGAGAGGAGTTAGGAAGGATTCATCCTATAGCAGAGGATGTGCTGGGACCACAGAAGCTGATCGGAGTCAAAATGAGGCCAGAGCCTATCAGCGATCCTAGCCATTCTGGGGTGCTGTAATTGCCACTGTAACTACCTGGTCTCGAGTCCTCGATATCCTGTCAAGTTATTTCCATGTAATCCTTCTTCCAGACCCTTCCCCATCTGGGAATCTACGAGTGTCCCTACTAGTGTCACTGCATTCCACCGAAGGGGATCACACCGACCCTTCTCTGCCATCACGTTCGACAAGGTAAACAGGCCGACACAGATAGAGGAGGAGGTGGGATGTTACAGTTGTTCCCCAGAACCTTCACGACTAGACCATACATACAAATGCCTTTCTATTTCCAGAAGCTACCCTAACAAATGGACGATTTCTACAGCCTGAAGGAGAAATATGAGGAATACGGATTGAAACAAAATACTACCACTTTGTCTTGACAGTGGTCGTTTTCCTGGGAAATTCTCTTTCAAACACAAACCCCCTACAATCCCCCTCCACCCCTCAACAAAAGCCAAACCAAAAGAAAATCAGTACACACCAATTGTTTCTCCCTACTCCCACCCCTGACTGAAAGAAATGTCTTTCAGAGGGATAACAATTAAACCACGTTTAGTCGTAAATGTTGCAAAGAGTCATCACTGAAAATAAAATATCAGGAAATTAGGCCAAAACCAGAAAACTGAAGTCACAAGGTATCAAGACCCATACAAGGCATTTCTCACTTCTTGAGAAAAATCTTTAAACTCTGATTCTTGGGGGCAGAATTGTAAACATGTGCATTTAATTATATCTTTAATAGTCCAGTTCAATTCATCTATATTATTATTATTATTTTGCCTACTTGATCTAGTAAGAGTTCTGTAAAATCTCTCACTTTGATTATGTAGTCATCAAGTTATTGTACTTCTCTCAAAATTTTCTTTACAGCTCTTGAAGCTGTGTTCTTCCTGCACATACTCAGAAGCACAGATTTCATTTGTCTCCTTGTGAACCTTCTTTTCATTATTAATTAGTGACCCTCTTATTCCTAAAGCTTTTTGTTTCTTGTTGTGGTTCAGTTTTTTTGCAGATGACATGATTTTATATTTATATAATCCTCAAGACTCCACCAAAAAACAAAACAAAACAACCCTTAGATCAAATCAACACACTCAGTAAAGTTGCAAGCTCCAAAATTAGCATATGAAAGTCAGCAGCATTTCTACACACTAACAACGGATTATCTGAAAGGGAAATAAAGAATATGTACCAATTTACAATAGCATCACAAACAACAAAATATTTAGGAAAGAATCTAACCAAAAGGTGAAAGACCTCTACACTGAAAACTACAAGACACTGATAAAAGAAACCAAAGAAGATTAAAATAAATGGAAAGGTGTCCTGTCTTCAAGGATTAGGTGAATTAATGTTGTCAAAATGTCCTAACTGCCCCAATCCATCTATAGATTCAATGCAATCCCTATCAAGCTTCCAATAGCACTTTTCATAGAAGTATTTTGCCATATACAGAGGGGGCCAAAAAAAAAGTATACACATTTTTAAAAAGGAAAAAGCTGTATTAAAATTGTAATACTCAATATATACCGATAACAAAAGATGAATACAAGTCATGTGTACACATATTTTTTGTCACCCTCGGTATTTATACTTCTCCCCCAATTTTCATTTCATTAGTATCTGCCTAGTATATATTTTTTTCCTTTCCTCCCTTCACTGTCAAACTTTTGTGTCTTTATGTTTTAGGAAAATCTCTCAATAGCATATAACTAGATTTTGTTTCACAGACTCTATCTTTGAACTTTAATAGACAAATTGTATTTATTGTGATAACTCATGCTTTGCGCTTATTGCTACGATCTGACCTTCCGTTGTTTTCCTTCCTTGCGCTGTCTGGTTACTTTTACGGTCCACCACCTCACTGCCTCCTTCCAGTCACCAGGACAAACTCAATTTCTAAACTCAGAGCCTGGGCTTTGCAGTCCTTCCTCATTCCTTACACATGAGGAGTTTCCTTTCTTCATTTTTTAAAATAAACGCATATTTATTAAAAAGAAAAAGCTATATTTCATCCCGTGTCTGTGTGTGTGTGTGTGTGTGTGTGTGTGTAAGAAGGTCCCTGTCAGCTTTGTGTGACCAACTGTTGAAAGTTTATACAACTTGACAGCTTTCTTTCCATACAGGAATGAAAGCTTTTGTTAGGAAAAAAAAACCAAAAACAATAAAAAACCACGTTGTTGTATTTAAAAACATATATTCTAGAACCAGGGCTTTCTCCCCAAAATATTGAAGCTCAATATACAAATATAGAGGAGGAGCTGGAAGAAACAGCTCCGCCTACTCAGCAAAATCCTCTGCCCCCTGCCCCTGACTACAGCTTGAAGATCTCTGCTAATGGCTGCTGCGCTCCATCCGGTATCCTCAGTATTTAACTACCTGTATCTCAAATATGGGAAAATGCAGTGCCTTCTCTTCTAAGTGATTTACCCATTTGATTACAGTTGAATTAGAAAAGAGCCCAAGCTGCCAGCTTCTAACAATGCCAATTCCCCAACACTCAGTCCTAGTGTAGGTAAGACAGCCTACATGACCTCACACGTCCAAATGGCATAAAAAGAGGACAAGTTGGTAAGTCAGGGGCCTTCCACTGCTGGGTCTGCCAGGCCATCTCTGTGGCATGGATGGGGTCGCCCCTCTATCACTTTCAACATCTACAAACAGGTCAGGTTATGTGACCTGGAAATTCATTTCCGTCTGATGGAACTAAGAGAGTATCAGAAATTGTTTCCATCTATTATGTACTTGGGAGCCTGAGACAACAACGACTCTCAGACATTACGGCTTTGCCTAAAGTCACACAGCAATTAGATCGTCACGGGGGGTTGCTCTAGGATTCTAAGAGTCCACATTTGAGGGAGTGTGGGCCAAATCTGGCCCACTGCCTGTTTTCCGTATGCCCGTGAGCTAAGAATGGTTTTTACATCTCGAAGTGGTTATAATAAATCAAAAGAAGAATATGTTAAGGTGTGAAAATTCTATGAAATTCACATTTTACTGTCATAAATACATTCTGTTCTCATTAGGGGAAATTTATTACAAAAAAAGGTACTTAATTATGATTATATATTGAATTTCATCAATAAAAATTTGTAGAAAATTGTGATTATATATTGAATTTCATCAATAAAAATTTGTAGAAAATTGTGATTATATATTGAATTTCATCAATAAAAATTTGTAGAAAATTGTTTCTCACTATATAAGTGCCTACATACTGGCCCCATGTTTTGCCTCTTGGTCGGCAAAGCATCAGATATTTTCTATCTGGCCCTTTATGAAATAATTTGCTGACCCAACACAAAACCACAGGCCCTTGCAAGGATGGAGTCAGGATCCAAATCTACTGCCCTTTCATAGGACATCGGCCAGGCCATATCTAACTAACAATGGTTTGAGATCAAAGTGTCTTTCGCACTGTTAAAGAGAGGCAAGGATGCAGAGGCACAAACAGGTCTACACACATACCTTGGAGATATTTCGGGATCGGATCCAGCTCACAGCAACAAAGCCAGTGTCGTACTAGAGCAAGTCGGAATCTTTTGGTTGGTGGAGGGTCTTGCCTTCCATTTGTAAAAATCCCAACACCTGTGAAGCTCAATAAAGCAAAGTGCTTTATTGAGGATACCTGTAGGCTTTAGGTCAGCTACAAAAGGAGTAGAATCAGAGATCGTGTCCTCCCTGACCAGCTGTACCACATTATAGAAGCTTCGTCACATAGCTGAGCCTCAGGTTTCCGTCAGCAAAATGGGAATCGTGATGCTTACCTCCTGGGGTTGTGAGAATCAGCCCAGGTTTTAACGTAAAATAGAGGCATCATAGAATACGAGGCTGGTAGGTTTCAAAATTCATCCCAATATTTCACTCTTTCCTTCTTCGAGAGAGAAACTCTATTTACCTGCTCTTTGCATCTGAGAAGGCCCTAGGACTTTCTTTGAGCGACCGAATGAAGTAAAAAGGATGATGTGTGCCTTTCCAGTGTAAGGCTCAACGGCCTGGCAGCTCCTGCTCTTGCTGGTTTTGGCGCCCTCCACATGTGACCCAGCCTCAGACAGCTGGCTGACCACAGGTACATGACCAAGGTCAGCGGGCCTGCTCCATCCTGGCCAGGAGAACTGGCCAGCTGAGCCCAGTCCAAATGCTTAACTTGAAGGACGAGCCACATAAATGGTTGCTGTATTGAATCACAAAGTTTCAGGGTGATTATTATGCCACCGCTCTCACTGACATAGGATTGGACAACTCCGATGAAGGAAATGCCCCCGAGTTGTGTACGCAGGCCCCACCAGGACCCAGCCCGGAGCCTTCTGTCAATACTTCAAGTTGCCTCTCCATCAGCCAGGCCAGACAGAATTACTTGAGAGCCACCTGACCTATTTCAGACAAACAAGGAAAACGGCCTGGAGGAGACATACACTTCAGGGAACCCAAACTTCCCTGAAAGACACATCAGGGAAGCTTTCTGGAAGCAGCTGTGTGCTCTGGCTACAGATCAGCTCACCCACGCCTCAGTCCCACACCACACAACCTGGGGGGCTGGGTGTCAGGCTACCAGCTCTGGCAGCATCACTTAGTAGGGACTTGAGGGCAAGAAAAGGGCTTCCAGATCAAACACGCATGTCAGTCCCAGTCTTTGAAGATGAAGGGCTCTGATTCCAGGATGTATCTAATCTACAGAGTGTTTTAAAGGAGTATTTCCATAAGCACTCCAGCACATTCCATAAGCATTCCAGCACATTCCATAAGCATTCCAGCACATTCCATAAGCATTCCAGCACATTCCATAAGCATTCCAGCACATTCCATAAGCATTCCAGCACATTCTCACAACAGCCCCGAGAAATAAGAATGGCGGGTGTTGCCATATCCCCACATGCTGGGGATGGAATCCCAAGAAGATTAAGCAGTTTCCTTGAGGACCCACTGAACTTAAGAGATGGGATTCAAATCAGGTTTTCTGATTCCACATAGTAGACTTTTCATGAGACAACAATGCTTCCGATCAGATGTAAAATCAAAGACCATTTGAGTTGGAGGAGACCTATGCGAATTATCTAGGCCAGCACCTTTGCTTTCCAAATTAACAAACAAGATTTAGTAGGCACTTGCTAGGTTCAGTGCGGCCTGCTGAGCTCTTTACATGTGTTAACTGCAATCCTCCCGGTGTCCTGACCAGGAGGCTGATTGTCCAATTTGCAGATTGGGTAATGGTGCTTTAGCACAATAAGTCATTTCCTGAAGTTGAGTGAGTCAGAGGCAGAGATTGGATAGGAGCCCAGGTCGCTCTGAGTTCAGACCTGAGCTCATTTCCACAAAGCTACACAGCTTCTTAGATGGGGACATTGAGGTTTGGTGATTAAAGGTATTATCCACGATCATGCAGCCTATGTGGTTCGTTATCCATTAATTCATCAAGCATTAATTGAGCATCTGCTATTTATCAGGAACGAGGTTTATCAATGGAAGTACAGGCATGACCTGGGCATAGTCTCTGTACTTGAGGAGATTAATTACGGGAGAATAGAAGTGGCCATAAATTATGCAAATCAAAGGTAACACATGGCAAGTATCTCATGGATGACAGTGAAGAGGTTATCAAAGTGTGGAGGGAGTATGCATGTTTCAACTGGGAAAAATTTGAAAAGACTTCATGGAGAATGTGGCTCTTAGGCCTTTAAAACTGTTAGCAGGTGGCAATGGAGGGGGGAGGAAATTCAAGCAGAAGAAAGGCACAGAGGTAGAGAAAAGGCGTTATGTCATCATAGGTTTAGGTTAGACTCTAGGTATCTGGGGTCTCTCCAGTCTTCCTTCTAGCCCTGTAACTACGTCGCGGTTTCAAGTTGAACTTTACTTTGACTGGGCAGTATCAAAACTCCCTTTGGCCAAAGGGGCAGCGAGTTCCACCCAAACTCCTGGCTAGGAAGGGAAGGCTGCTAAGGGGCACAGGGCTTAGGGGAACAAACATGGGAATCAAAGGAATAAAGAGTGATCCTGCTGGCTGCCTGTTTAATATTTAAGCATAGCAACAGCCCAATAAGGGAAATGATTTAAAGCCATTAATGTTTCTGAATATTTTTTCCAACTAAGTGAATAATTTATAGCCAGTTACTAATAAACAGGAAAAACTATCTATTAAAATCAGCCTGCATTCTGAGGACAGTGTCTCACAATAAAAGAGTGCATTAGGGCTTATCTATCGGGAAGCCAGGACGTGCCTCTCGTCCCAGTGTGGGGCACGGCTGGGAACTGTGGAAGTGAGTGCCAGGGCCTGGCTAGGACGGTGGGTCTGTGTCTTCCCACCTCACCAGCATTTGCTTTGTTCAGAGTTTTCCCCAGATATTCCCATGATGCCCTGCACGCTGTACTCCCATGTATGTCTGCATGTGTTCTTTCTTCCACCAGCAATGCCTTCCCAGCCTGTCTCCCTGGTTAACACCAATGCATCCCTCAAAGGCTACCTTCTCTAGGAAGCCTTCTTTAATTATTCTCCCCATCTAGTAAATACCGCAGGCCAGCCTGCACCACCTTCCCATGTATCCATTGTGCTCCAAATATCTATTCTCTGCTTCCTTCACTAAATGATGAAGTGCTGGGCGACAGGGGGACACACCCTATATATACACGACATACCAAAAAAGTTGGATTAGTGCCTTAAAAAGTCACAGAGCACTTTATGATGGCATAGCCCCTAGGAATGCTGCTTCTGAGGACAGGGCACTGGCTCTCTGGGGCCAGACAGAGCCTGCAGGGGGCAGTCCTGACTCCTTTGCTCAGAGAGAGACGCCTCATTTTCCGGAATCTTGTGGCTCCCGAACACCCTCCCAGCAGCACTTATGATGCACGAGTACCTGCCAGTGCAAGAGAAACTACAACGACTTCCTTCCAGCATTTAGACGAGCCTTGGACAACCTCACAACTCCAAGATCTGAGCCAGGCTCGCTAAGACAAAGGCTTAAGTCATCTGGGAACTAAGGGGAGGGCTCTGTCCCGGCTCTGAATTCACTAGGACAAGTCACTGAACCTGGGTAAGCTTGAATTTCCTCTTCCGGAGAACGGGGGTAATTATAGTCCTTATCTTTTGGAATTTGGGGGAGCTTTTAAATGAGACAGTATGTGATGAGCACAGTACTTAGAACATACTAACGGCTCAATAAATGCTAGTTGTACCACATCTTCTTAATCCTTTGTATTCTGTGAGGATCACAACTATATCCTTTCATCCATCCATCCATCCATCCACCCAGTCATACACCCATCATTCCATCCATCCATCCATCCATCCATCCATCCATCCATCCACCTTCTATCCATCTATCCACCTTCTATCCAGCCATCCACCCATCATTCCATCCCCCCATCCATCCATATATTCTCCTATTCAGCCAGCACTATTCTATGCCAGTTCTGTGTTAGGCATCGGGGCCACAGAGAGACATAAATCATTGCCCTTTCCGTCATGGGCCTGTCATCGTCCAAGGAGGGAGACATACGTGTCCACATGTATTTATGATGGATCTATAAGGGAGGTGGCAGAAAACAGCACAGGGCTTCAAGTGTCCAGACAGAGGAGTGGCTCACTCAGCTGAATTAGGGCTGCGGGAAGACTTGGGGTGGGTCCTTGGGAACTCATTTCTTTTTTGAATGAGTATAAGTTTGTTGCCTGGAGAAGAGAGAGGGGAGAAGAGGAGGGTGTTTCAGGCAGAGCATGATCAGTACACATACTTGGAAAGTGAGGCGTGTTGAGGGAGGGAAAAATGGCCAGTGTGTTAGACACCACCAAATACAGTGGCTTGAGCTTGGAGATGGCCAGGGGTGGAGGGGTAGGCTGGGGTCCAGGCTAGAACGAAGCCTTGTGTACCAGGCTACGGCAACCTTTTAAGCCTATTAAACAGTGTGCCCTTCAACCTACAGGTTCTTGCTTACAAAACTGGGTAAATGTATCCCTAGTGGGTACTGATAATGACAAAAGTAAGAGTAATAATAAAACAGCAGTGATAAGAATAGTAGTAATACATGAATAGAGGACACAGTTTCAATGTGCACCCTTTGCCTGGCTCTGTACTCAGGGCTTCACAGGCCTTATACCACTTAATCCCATGGAAACCCTTTGAAGACGGTATTATGACATTATTAATACATTACCGTGTTTCCCCGAAAATAAGACCTAAAGCACATCAGCTTTAATGTGTCTTTTGGAGCAAAAATTAATATAAGACCCGGTATATCATATCATATATCATATCATATCATATCATATCATATCATATCATATCATATCAAAACCGGTCTTATATTATATTAAAATAAGACCTTATATTAATTTTTGCTCCAAAAGACACATTAGAGCTGAAGGTCCGCCTAGGTCTTATTTTCAGGGAAACACGATATTATCATAGCATAATCAGCATAAAGATAGTTCTTCTTCGTGAGACATGAATATTATCTAAAGACTTGAGAAAATGTTAAATAATTTAACTGACAAATAATGTAACATACTTTAATGTGAAATAAGCAGGTACATAGTATGAAAAAGAATGTCATGGATGTTTTTTAAAGATGGAAGCTGGGATTTGGGGCTTATGACTGATGTCGTTCAAGCACAGCGGCAGGCCCTTTGCGGGTATGTGGCGTCTCATCTGCCCTTAGGGAATTTTACTGCAAAAGCTTGAGAATGCATGTGACAGAATATCAGGAAACTGTTCTGGACAGGAGAGTGACATGGCCAGATTTAGTGTTGTGTTTTCAAAAGATCACTCCAGGTGTCAGGGTGGAAGATGGATTGGTGAATGAAGAGGCTGCTGGAAGAATCTGGCTGAGAGATAATGACACCTCAACCAACGGCCCAGGGTGGAGGGGATGGATGTGTGAGCCTCCGGAAGCCAAACGAGCAGGACCTGATGATAAGGACGGTATTAGGTCTTCATGGATGGTTCACCAGGTGCCAGGCGCTGGGCTAAGCATTTTGCAGGTATTGTCACAAAACCCACATGTGATTTTCATACTTCAACACTATTTTATAGATGAGAACACTGAGGCTAAATACAGCTTCTTCGTTTGCTTAAGATCATTCGGTTAGCCAATGGTAGAATTAAATTTCAAATACGTTTAAAGACTACTGCCTACACTGTATGAACCTCAGGAAGCTCTTCCCACACGCAGAGAACCCTTTCCCTGCTTTATGAAGGTCAAGGTGCCTTTACACATCCTATGGACTTGGGGGAGTGACTAACCAACAGCTACCCCATAAAAGCCTAGCACAGACTTATGGCAGCAATCAGGTCCTCCGTTGCCTTCTGTCTGCCTAAGGACGAGGTACTTCAGCAGCCGGCAGGCCTCTGCAGAGTAAGCCATGGCTCCAAAAACACACTGGAGCTGCTTTGAACCATGTGCTCAATTCCATGAAAACGGCTTTCAGCTACCCATTCTGCTGTGCGTCTCTGGGCACCAATGGCTAGGCGTGAAGCCTCATGAAACAGAAGGAGGCCAGGTGCCCCCATCCTAGTCCAGAAGGCCCACTGCCAACTAAGTGGCAGGAAGAGAAGAGGGACAGTGACACACCGAGGATTTAGACCATGGTATTTGGGCTTTCTGAGGGTCAGTGTAAGCTAAGGGATCATTTCTGTGGTTGCTGCTGTCCCTCAGGATGTCACCAACTGTTCTGGGGGGCGGGATAGTCTGTGGTCAAGATGGTTTCACAGACATTGAGCTACACAACCCAATCCAGCTTTCAGTAGTTAGCTGGACTTCCCAGGGTCTTTAATAGTCTAAGATGCAGTCAGGAATTTCCAAGAGGAAAAGCAAGTGTGCAGACTTGCCCAAACTTTTATTAACCATGAAATTTTTTTGTCATAGAAAATCTTAAGGACCTGCGGTGCTAAGTGCATGAGCTGGGAAATGCAGGGCCGAGGCATACAGACCATCCTTACTCTCTCTTGCAAAAACCTTATTCAATGGTAGCGGTAAAATCACGAGCACGGTGTTATTCAGCCATCTTAAAAATTGTTTTCACTGCATCTACTTGAGCTCATTTACTATGCTATGCATCACTGAGTCTATCTCTAGGGCGAACGGGATTCCCTGGAGGTCTGTACCAGGATCCCTCTTACACCATCCATTTGAAAGTTATAAAACTGGGCCACTTTCCAATGATCTTTCAGGTTAATGCACTCATTTATTCCACAAATATTTATTAAACACTTTCTATGTATTAGGTTTAAGAATATGAAACATATTTTAGAAAGGAGGATAGTAAACAAGGAAACAAACAAAAAATCATTTTAGATCATGGTCTTCCCACAGAAGAAAAAAGGCTGTTGTGACAGACAGTAGCACGTTGGGGAGGGAAAGGGGTAAAATGTTAGATTGGGTTGTCATTGTAGACAGTTCGAAAGAGTGGGCATTGGGACTGAGAGTTGAAAGGTGAGAAGGGGCCAGCCAGGAGAGCAGCTGGGGAGTGAAAAGAGGCATGGCAAGGAAAAGGAACAACAAGTTCTCAGACTCCAATGCAGGGAACCGTTTGACGTGTTCGTGCAACACAAAGGAAGTCTGTGTGTCTGCAGCCCAAGGACATGCCAAGTGAGTGAAGACGGCAGGAGCCAGATACAGAAGGAACAGGGTCTATAAGCCTTGGAAAGGAGTCTGGACTGTATTCTAAGGATAACAGAAAACACTGAATGATTTTAAGCAGAAGAGTACCCTTATCTGGTTAATGTTTCTAAAAAGATTACTCTGACTGCTTTGGGGAGACAGAATCTCAAAGAGGGTACAGTTACAAGTTGGAGTTGAGAGGCGGCAGTGATTAATGGTGACAAAGAAAGGGAGGACAGATTTGACATACATTTAGGGGAAGAATGAATTTCTTCCTGCATTAGTTTTCTTAGGTCCCATTTCACTTGTAAATTAAGATAACTTGATATCCAATATCAGTCTAATTCAAACAGCAGATTTTCTGTAATAATCTAATTCTGAAATTCTGCTGTAAGAGAAGGAAACAGATTCCAAAGTGAAAGCCAAGGTTTTTGCTAAAAAAAAAAAAAAAAAAAAAAGTGCCACGTGGCATTGTTTATGATGGTGAAATATTAGAAATAACCTAAATGCCTAACAAAAGGGTCCTTGTTAAGACACTTGTGGTGCATAACAGGGAAATTGGGGGGAGGAATTCAGTGACACAAAAAATGTTCAGGATATGACACTAAGGAAATGCTTTCAGGATGGTAGTAAAGAGAGGAGAAGTTATGGGCTTGGAATCAATTGTGTGTACGGGGGCTGCAGTGGTAGGGATAGAGGAGAGTGATTCTTGGTGAATGGTAGAAGAAGAAAGATGGATAGATATGATTGGGTAAAATTACAAGCGACCCTGACTATCCAACCCGGAACAATATAAGACAGCACTTATCCAGTTCTTGATAAATATTAGCTGAGCATTGCAAAGTAGTCTGCCTTCATCATTTCATCAGATCCGTACAGCAGTTCTCTGATATAGCGATTCTCATCCTCATACTACGCATCCTCATATTTCGCATCCTCAGAGGAGGAAACTGAGGCTCAGAGACATCCAATGACTCTTCCAAAACCGAAATTGACGGGGCTGGGATGAGCAGGCCACGTTGCTGCCCTCAAGTCAACTGCTCTTTATCACTCACAGTTCAGCCTGGGCTTTACTACGTGAGTTCCCAAAAGAAACTTCATCACCTTCTGCTCCGATGTACGACCTCGTTTAATGAGCAGATTTTGGTGTTTCACTGGATGCAGCATTTCACAAGACTGAGACCTTGACATTCTCTCAACAAACAGCCGGTGTCTACCATGTGTGCAGGCGCTGACTTTAGACCCAGAAACAGAAAGATGTTTCAAACAATGAGACAAGTCCCACCTTCCAAGAACTTTATGTCTAGTGAAGGCGAGAGCCAGACAAAAGCAAATTATATTACACAAAAATGAAGCCAGCGTTTAACACGTGTATAAAGATGTGGGAGAATTCACACATGGGAGACGGTGACAATAGGTGACGTCTTCATGGAAATGCGCCCTTCAAGTTAATCTTGCAAAGAGAGGTAGGACTTCACTCGTCTAAAACACAGTGGTTTCATTAACAAGTCTGGAACTCAGACTGCTTAGTTCTTCCTGGCTCTACTACTCAACCATGGTGTCCCTTTGGTCAGCTTACGACAGCCATCTGTGACTTAGTGATGTCATCTGCAAAATGGAAATTATCATTGTACCAGCTTCTTAGGGTTGCTGAGGAGCAAATGAGATAAGATGTATGTAGCAGCTAGCCTGCCGCCTGGAAGAAGTGTCCCCAAGTGACAACAATTATTTATAGGGTCCAGATAGGAGATTACATGCAGCGATGATGGCACAGAAAACAACATGGGGGTGGAAACCGGGTTTAGCGGAGACAGCAGAGAGATCAGAGCTCCATGGCGGCTTTGAACGCCATCTACATAAATCTAACACCTCTGAAGAGACTGGACAACCACAGAAGCTCTGAGAGAAGACGAGTGACATCATCGGAGGTGGCTTAGTAGGAACTAGAGAAGGGAGAGACCAAAAAAAAAAAAAAAACAACAACAACAAAAAGATAAAATAAAAGAGTGCCCATCTGGAGACCATTGAATGGACTGAAAGAAATGAGATGGGATTTGAAATCAGGCAGTGATAAGGGGGTTTGTCCCATACACAAAGTCACACAGATGGCCAGAGGAAGAAGAAGATGACGAGAGAGAGGAGACAAAGGGAGGAGGACGAGAAGGAGAAGGAGAGAAGATGGACTTTTTAGTGCATGGTGGGCTGGGCACTGTGCTGAGATATCGTAACAACGCTGTGGGTTGGAAGTGTCTTGGAGAGGCCGCGTGGCCAGCCTACGCTGACAGGATTAGTTTATTCGAATTTGAACATACATTCAAATCCAACTATGAACCCAAATTGGAATCTAGTTCTAATTTATAACGCTCCTACTCTTGACCCTCATATTATTCAGAATAGTAAAGAATGATCCGGAACTCCGCTCTGGAACGCCAGCCTGAGGATCCTTCCACGAGAACCATCCGCCTCTCCTGCACGCTTCAAAATGAAACCAGCTACAACAGAACGAGTATTTGCTGCGCCCAGGTCCTGTGCTACTAGGTGCTTTCCACGGACTATTACTAATCTTTTGTGACCACTCTAAAAGACGGATGATTCATTCCCATTCTCACATGAGGCAGCCAGGCTCCCAGACCTTAGCTCTACACCGAGGAGGGCACATCTGCTGTCCCCAAGGCCTGCGCTGAGACGATCCATCAGGCAGAGAGCAGCACGAGTTCCACGAAAACAGGGAAGCCAGGGAAGACAGCACAGCTCTTCCTGGTGTCTTCAGAACCTGGGGACAGCCCGCTGATGCCTACCTACCTCGAGACTTGCTCCTGCGCTTCCGCTTTCCTGCCGAGCTGCTGCGGGGTGCGTGTTGCAGCTGACTGACGTCGATGGGCGTGTTAGCGCGGAAACTCTCCTTGAACTTCTGCATCAGGGACTCCACTGTCTCCTGCGTCGCTTCAGCTGCTGCTACAGGGTGGGGAATGGGGCTGAGGTTAGCGCTTGGTCCACCCCCACCCAGCCCCTGGAGGACTGGGTCTGGCCACCCGGAGCCCCTGGAGCTCCCTCCCTGACCCAGTGATACAGAAGCCACAGATTCCAGTGTAGGTGTGGTGTTGGCTTAGGCACTTATTTATTGAATACCCATTATGTTCCAGGAACTGCCCCAAGCCCTTGAGATGTATAACGGTGAAAAGTTAGACACAGTTCATGATTCTAGGAGTTTATAGCATGATAGGACACATATCCAGGCGTATCCGACATTCTGTAATCTGTCTGTGATAGGAGAGTACAAAGTACTAGAGGAGCACCAAGAAGAGTAATCCCACCCATCCTGGCAGTCAAGGCAGGCTTCCTGGAGGAGGCAACATCTTCACTGAGACCTTAAGGATGAGTAGGAATGAGCAAAGAAGGGAGGATCAGGATTGGGTTACTAGAGAGACTTGGTATAAGAGTACCCTGGGTAGAAAGTAACACCTGCGCAAAGATTTGAAGCCAGAAAGAGCATGGTGCTTGAACAACTGAAAGGGGTTCAGTGTGGCTACAACAGAGCATGAAAAAAGATGAGGCTGGAGAGGTCATATCACACCCTCTAAGTCATACTCAAGACGCTGGATTGTATCCTCATGGCAAACATAAATCACTGAAAGGTTTTAACCAGAAAACTGTCACGTTGAAGTTCAGTTCCTGTTACAACAAATACTAACGAAAGTATGGAAAACACAAGCAGAGCTGGAGAGAAAGACCAGAGCAGAGATTGTTGCAGTAGCCAGCCAGAGGCAAGCGTGGACTGAACCAGAACAGCGACAGGGAGGTAGACAGCAGTACATGGGCCAAACAAACTTTTAGGGGACAAAAGTACAGTACTGTGATACGTGGATCACTTGGTACGATATCCCTGTTTTACTTCAGTAAATTCACCTAAAGAAGTCAGCATCATCCCCCACAAAGCATACACCTTAGTCCAAGCTAGCAAGTGGCAAAGCCAAGACTTCTAACTCCTAGTCCGACGTTCCAGTGTATCAGTACCATCCAATGATTTGTTAGTAGCCACATTTCCACAAAATTCCCAACTAGAAAATACTAGAAAGTTCCACAGAATGGAGAGAGTAAAGTCAGTAGGGCAGAGAGAAAAAGTTGAAAGATAAAAGAAAAAAAAAGAAAGAAAGCAAGCAGAAAAGCTTGACAAGGAAGGAGAAAGACCACATAAAAGGCAAGAAGAGAAAAAGGAGAAAGAAGAAAAGGAACATGACTGAATGGCTTCAGTGCCTTTGTTCTGAGAAATTCCCAAAGAGAGACCTGGCTTTGAAATGTTCCAACTCGGCCCTCCGTCCATCTATATCTTCAGAGGTTAGGATATTTCTTCCGTTTAAGCTACCTGCTGTCTGATGCCAAGAGATGGGACGTGCCAAAGGTTCCTGTTTCTTTGAAAGGGTTTCACAAGACGGGACGAAGAAGGCTTGGTAACATTGCAACACTGACTTCTAAGCAGCTCTGTTTTCCCAAGAAAGCTATCAGCTTAGATGGATATTTCTGCAGGGGAGCTCATACCTGGAAGGCTGGTTTGGGCACTGGGTTCTGTGAGAAGCCGCATCTGTGGGGACATAGTGGAGAATCTGTGCTTGCTATGGAAAAGTGAATTGACAATACAACAAACCATGTCGTGCCATTATAAGTTCCTCACCTGCCTGTTTTGCTCTCTCTTCAGATACGTATATCAATTAGGTCTACGTAAAGATGAGCCAAGAAGATCCCAAACACGGGCCCCTACTGTAAGTCTGTGATGCAGAGACCTCCAGCAAGTGGCTACAGTCCAATTCTGAGAACCACTGTCATGTCCAATCCTGATGCTTCAAACCAAGACAGGAGAGTGATCTACCCAGGTTATAAGAGCTGTGCTATCCTGTGGTCAAAACTCCAGGGCAAGTTAGCATGCAGTCTGCTGTGGATTACACATTGTATCCCCAAATTTCATAAGTGAGGCCTTAAGCCCCAAAGTGACTGCATTGGAGATCGGGCCTTTAGTAGATAAAGTTAAATGAAGTCGTAAGGCAGGGGGCGGGGGCTCATTCAATGGATCGGCATCTTTATAAACAGAGGAAGAGACTCTCCATGGGTAGACAGCGAGGAAAGGCCGTGTGAGCACGGTTACCTTGGGGAGGCCACCACCTAAAAGCCAGTCCCAGCTATGCTGGCACCCTGATCTTGGATGTCCAGCCCCCAGCACTGTGAGAAAAGTCATTTCTGTTCTTTAAGCGACTCGATCGATGGCATTTAGTTACAGCAGCCCAAGTAGACTAACACCTTGTCACAATGCAGGTGAAGGCTTCAACAAATGCATTTGTGGAGACACAAGCATGCAGTTCATAACAAGCTACAGTGGTGAAAAAAACAAACAAACAGACAAACAAATACAACCCCCTCCTGATGCCACCACACAGACAGGAAGGCCAATATGAATGAAATGATTGCATATGCGATGATGGAAAGGTGAAAGGTGATGTAAGAAGCTCTATTGGAGGGATATGACTTAGTCTAGGAAAGTCATGGAAATTGTTTCTAAGGAAGTGAGCAATGTGAAGGTCTGAGGAAAGAATGAGTTACGCAGGTAAGAAGGAAGTGAGGGGTACGGGAGGGAGGTGGAAAGAGCAAAGGAGGCAGAGGGAAGAGTGTAAAGAAAGAACTCTTGGGAGAAGGAATATCGAATGGGCTGCAATAGCCACTGGGTATGAAACACCAAAAGCGAGTGGCCTGAGATGGTGTTGGACAGGTTGACTCCTAACCCTAGCCCTGTCCTGAACCCCAACCCCAACCCCAACCCCAACCCCAACCCTAACCCTAACCCTAACCCTAACCCTAACCCTAACCCTAACCCTTCTGGGCCTTGTTAAAGATAGAACATGCTGAAGGTTTTACATAGGAGTCTGAAATGGTCATATTTTCATTTAGGAAAGATCCTTGTAGTTGCACAGAGAAGAATTCATTGGAGAAGGACAGCAATTGAAGTGAGAAGATGAACTAGAAAGATGCCACACAAGCGCACATATGAAAGGATGGTAGCCTGGATAGAGTAGTAGAGTTAACGACAGAGAAGCAGGTAGAATATGAGAGAGTAGAGACAGAAGTAGTAGATTAGTATAGATAGGGTAGTGGGCAAATTTGAAAGTCATTTTTCAGGTACAACTCCCTTCAAATGTGGTGCCTGATTAGAAAAGGTGAATAGGAAGAGGGAGGTACGGAGGATGATGCCTGGTCTTCTGCCATCCACAGAGGCTGAATGATGGTACCTCTCAATTTGAGGAGGAACCCTGGAAGAGAACATGTATCAGATAAGAAAACTTGGTGATGTCTAAGTGGAGGTGCTGTGTAGACAGTAAGGGATGTGCATCTCGTACTCACAGGAGAAGTGGACTCTATGGACACTATCCATACATTCCTTGGACAAGTTGTGCAGTGGCTCAGAAAGTGAGTGTGTGGCACAGTCCAGGCAACGGAACACATGAATTCCTGATCTAGATGGTCTGTTCTCCGTTTGCACCCCCAGATCCATCCTCCCCCCCAGGTTCATTCTGGTCCCCATCATGTCCTGGAGGCAGACCTCCCTGGGCTGTCTCTTGGCTCCTTGTTATCTGGCTACTAGTTGGGTTTGCTTGATGGGATGCTCTGCCAGGAGTGGAAGGAGAAAATGTGGGCTATGTCTTCCCTTGCCCTTTCCTGTTCCTGCACCTATTTCTGATGGAGACTAAAGGCCTTTGTCCTTTATCGCTTCTCCTTTTCTCCTCTCCATAGATTCAGTTCTCCTAGGCTCCCATTAGACCATTTCCTCTCCCTGCCCCTTCAAGTCTAAGCGTTGGTTGTGCTTTCCTGATATTTCTTATCCCTGGTTTCTCCATAACCCCATGTTGATTTTCTTCGTTCTGCCTACACCTCTATAAATACTCACTTCATTCACTTTCTCCTAAAAAAAACTACCTGAGGGTACCTTCTTTGTCCATCTAGAACCTAGATTGATACATCATCCCTTTCCATCATGGCTCAGACATTCAGCAATTCCTAAAGGCCAGCTTCTCCCCATCCTGTCATTTCTGCTTTACTTTCTCCTAAGCTGATGTAGATTTCACTGGCTTGGAAGAGGGGATGATATAAAGAGAGGGAAGGTTTGCTCCCCAGAGCTGCAAGTTTTCTGATCCCAACTGCAGCAAATCCCTTCCATCTGTTTGGCTGTTTTTGCCTCAGCGACAGTGCCAAGAGCCCGGGCAGGCTGGGAGGGGAAGTGCTCGTGCCAACCCCTCCATGGCCTATTTCATCCTGCATACCACTCTCCAACCTGCCCCATCCCTCCCAATCCCAATGCAGAGCTCTATCAATATCAATATATCAAGTTGTCCAAACAAGCCACGTTACCGCCTGGTACCCACTGAGCGCCGCCTCCCCAAAGCAGCAAAATGCTCACCCGTCGCCTGGATGAATGCAACAGATGGTGCTTCATGTGAGCATCGTGGCAGACCCAGGAAAGGGAGGGAGAGAACGGGGAACGGGGAGAGTGGGAAGGAAGGGAGAGCAGGGTGGGTGGAGCTGCCTCTTTCTAATTGACACATGAGATTGTCAAGTTTAATGAGAATGAACCACAGGGGCCTGAGGGGAGGAGCCCTGGTCCCCAAGTCCAGGTGGACAGAGAATTGAGGAGAGGAAAAGGGAGGAGGGAGGAGAGAGAGAAAATAATAATGGAAAGGAAAACTGCGCTCGATGATAGAGGGCAGGGGACATGAAAGGGGAGGCAAAGAAGAGTGGAAAGAAGAGGAGAGGGCAGGAAAGCAATGAAGAGAGCAGAAGAGGGAAGGATCGGAAGGACAGAGGAAGAAGCAAATAAGGCACGAGGAGGGCAAGGAGGAGGAAAACGGGGTGGACCCTGAGTGCCTTCGCAAAGGCATGAGGGATGTGTTGATTTTCAGACACCAGGCAGGCTTCCCTCTGGTACCCCACTCTGCGGAGCAGGCAGCACACGCTGTGTCCACCGTGATACTCAACAATTTTGCACGCAAACTCACTGCTTGCTCTCTCCCGGACACAGCCCGAGATATTTTACTACCAAAACGCGTACAGGTTTGTGTTCACGTTCCTGTATCACCTTTACCATCCTCTTTAATTTTTCTAGACTCATCCAGCCTATGTAAGAAGTAAATTCACAATTATTGAATACCAACTCTTTGCCAAGCAGGGAGCCTGGTTTTCCCTGTGTTTTCGCATTCGTTCCTCCTAACGACCCTGAACGGTAAGCATCATTAGCTGCTGTTCAGAAATGAGGAAACTGAGGCTCAGAGAAGTGAATCATCTGCTCAGCTCACAGAGCTTCGATTCAGGCTATGGCGACACTAATGACCCAGCTCCATCCACTGTATCACCCTACACATAATCTTTCCCGCCTGCCTGATGGATGGAGGTGGATGTCCCAGCCAGCCTTGGAGTTTGGATGTGACTTATCTGGGCCTGAAAAGTGACTCTGCCAGGTCAGCCCTTCTTAAGTCATCTAGGGAAGGCGCTCCAGTCACCGTGGCCCTGGCTGGAGCCAGGGGCTCAATGTGGTTGGAGAATGACCAGCTGTGCCGGAGAAACCTTGCTCAGTGTTGATGGTCAAGACTGTCCAGCCTGGAGATCCTAGGTCCAGCTTATGCCACATTTTGCCAGTCCTGTCTCATTACGGAACTATGTTCAGAGAACCAAGCCACAGGTGGGCATTTGTCGGCCACATTGCCTAGTGCAAGCAAAAAAGGGTTCCACTGTCAACTCTGCCATTGTGTAACCTTGAGTAACTTCCTTCCCTTTTACAGCCCTCAGTTTCCTCCTCTGTAAATGTCTGCAGGGTCTTTGGGAGCAGTGAATGTAATTATGCATGTAAACTGTCTAACAGAGCTTCAAGAACCTAGTAAGTGCTCAAGAAAAGGCAATCATTACCCAACTTTCTCTCACTTACCCTTCAGCTTCATGATTGGTCAACCAATCCATTCATTCATTTGTTCCTTCACTTACTCATTTTGAAAGTCATCTGCACTATAAAATATCCACTTTGGAAATTCTTTAGGAGAGTACATGTTACCCCTTTTATTCAGGCGTGAAAATAGAGGCACCAAAAAACAAAATCATGATAAAAGTAAGCCGCAGACCAAGGTCCAACAAACAGCCTGGTCTCCCATTTCCACTACTCTCCCCTGCTTTCCCAAACTTGAGGATAATTTTAACTTCAGATCTTGTGATGTTCAATTTACGTGTCAACTCGTCTAGGCCGTGGAACCCATGCATTTGGTCAAAAAGGATTTTAGACCTTTCTGTGAGGGTATTCCTCAGTTGAGATTAACATTTAAATTAGTAGACTTTGAGTAGACTACTGTCCATAGTGTTTGTGGGCTTCATCCAATTAGTTGACGGTCTTAACAGAAAAAAGACCACCCTTCCCCCAAGGAAAAAGGAATTCTGCCAGTAGAGTGCCTTCAGACTCAAGCTGCAGCACCACCTCTTCCCTGGGTCTCCAGTATACCAGCCTACGCTGGAGATTTTGGATCATCAGCCTACACAATCACATGACTCAATTCCTTAAAATCAATCAATCTCTCTCTCTCTCAATATATAGATATAGATATAGGTGACAGAGATGTAGATATAAATCTAGACATAGATATAATTGAATATCATGGGTTTGAACTGTGTAGGTTCATTAGACACAATTTTTTTCAGTAAATACGTAGAATCAAAAGTTATACTTAGATTTTTGACTTTGCAGGGGGTTCTGCACAATAACCCCTGCATTATTGAAGGGGCAACTCTGTATAGAGAGCTAGTAGGTATAATACCAATCTATACCTATTCCATATTTAATACCTAAAACTATATAGATATAGATCTATATCTCATACTGTTTCTCTGAAGAACCCTAACTAATACAGGCCTCGGTTTGCACCCTAAGTTTTTGGACTGGGCAACACTCAAATGCCTATGATTGGAGGGAAGAAAATAAGAGAAGATGTCCCATTCTAAAGTTATACCTCAGCTGGAAGACCTTATATAAATGGGGAAAAAAAAAAAAACATCAAATCTGGAAGTTGCATGAGTCCAGTAAATGAAACCAACATTCCCTCTCATCGAGGCGTCACTGCTTCATAAAAAGAAAAAAAAATAAGTAAGAAAGAAAACAGTGTTCTTTAGCCAGATGAAAACACTGCACTAGTAGAACCAATTTAAAACCTATGTATGTAGTTTTAAAAATGGCCACCTCTTCCCAATTCTCAGGGATAAAATGTTGATGGATGGAATTTTCTCCCTTTGTAGTTTTTCTCCCACATACCTTCTTAAACCTTTGATGTGTGGTACAGCTTATCTTCAAGCAAGTGCCTGCAGACAAGACAAATGAACAAATAGCAACAAATATAAATTGGAAAACGGGGAAATAGCCTTTTCTTATATACATGATCCTGGGCCTGTCAGTGAATACTGTGGACTTGTAGGGTGGTCATAATTTCTGCCAGAGAACGGCACTGAATTTAAATGATGGAGTTGAATGTAGAGTTATTTCCCTCTGTTCTGTTAAAAACACACACCTTCTAGCTTCTCTGGAGCTGCTGTCCTACCCAGGACACGGACGGGCTGTAAGATTCCTTCCAGCTCCGTGGTTGTGTAGTTCGGAATGTAAATGAAATACCCTTTCAATGAAATGGGCGCAATGACCACAGGAACTGCACTTTTCAGTTTTGCAAAGCACGTTCACGTCTTTTAACCAATGGTATCCTTACAACTTCCCATTTTATGGAGCCAGAGAGGCACAGGAGTTTTTCAACGGTCAGGCTGGAGTTGATAGAACAGGCCAACAAGTCTAGGTCAAGAAAGAAAGGGTCAAGTGATAGGCAGAGACAAAGGCTTCTTGGTTACCTTATTGCCACCTTTGTGGCAAGGCGTGGCTGTGGAAAGGCTTTGGAACCAGCCACATTTTGGAACATGAGCCGTGTTTCTCACCAGCTGTGAGACGTGGCAAGTGACTTAACTGCTCAGAGCCTCGGCTTCTCCCAGTGCTAACATGGGTTTGCGATTACAACTTCATAAGCTATTTCTGGATTAAATAAAATGTTCAAATACTTATCACAGTGCTTGGTACAGAGTAAAGATTTTAAGGATGAGACTGAATATTGTTATTGCCTGAAAGATCTTAAACTATCAATCATAGCAAATCGGGTTGTGCCAGCCAACCCTGGGTGGCACGTGCAGGCCCAGAATCCGATGGCAACCAATTACTAGCCTGATTCCTGCACAGGAAGGCCATGTACGGCCCATGCACACCCTTGGCACTGGAGGGCACCTACAGTATACATTTAGAATTCTTCATCAACACCATTACTGGGCACGGTATCAGAGGTGGACACTGGGGACAGTGATGAGCTGCATTGCCCTTTCTTTAAAACGTGACACCGTTTAGTGGAAGAAAACAGGTAAAGATAACGAAAATAGATTGTGCTAAATGTCCAGATAGAAAGAGACATGTGACAAGAACACTGAAAATGTGCTCTCTACTTCCATCTGCAAGCAAAAAAAGCTTTAGAAATTTCCCAGAGGAGATGCCAGTGCTCTGAGCCTAAAAGAATGCAGAACCAGATAAAGAGACGATAAAGAGAGTAGCATCGGCGGGTGGAAGACGCCAAGGACTGTAGAGAAAATTCCGTGCAGTTTGGTTCCTCCAGCGCTTAAAGTGAGAGATGATTTTATTCTATTTTATTTTCTTTACCAAGAAAATCCATCTTCGAGCTGGAAGAAGGGCTCTTTCCCAGATCTTAGCTCAAAAAGCCCAACTATTTTGAGAGCCCTACTCTCTAGCCACGCCACCCTTTCCTGTGCCTGTAACTGTTACCTCAAATACACTGGGCATGGTGAGTGCAGGCAGTGTAGCAATTTGACAGACTTGGGTTAAACCTCCATTCTATCACTTACTCTCATGTGACTCTGGGTATCGCATACGTTCCTTCACTTCTCTAAGCCCACATCTTCATCTGTAAAGCCTTCAACATGAATGTCCCTCAAGAATTGTGAGTTTTTGTGGTAGGTTATTGCATTTAATTCAATCCAATCATATATGCACAAGTGTTTACCCAAAAAATGGATTATGCACTCAGTGAAGTAGAGCTGTTATTACTGTTATCCAGCTTCAGTGAGATAAGCTCGTAAGGCGGCTTTGCCCCAAGTCAAAGCTTAATACTCGTTAGTTCTCAATTTCCCTTTTGGGTAACTCATGACCTTTGACTAAAGACTTTAGAATTCGAATTCCCGATTTTTCTCTCATGTATAAATTGTACTATCATGCCTGTCCCCTGTAACAGCCAGGTGTTCCATCCCCACGCTGTTTACTCATCTCCTGTTCCATCTCCATGCGACTTCAGCCGGTCCCCATTCCGGTCACACCTTGGTTCTAGCCATAACCTGGGACCTGGATATAGCAGCAACATGAATCCAGGAAACACAGTTTATACTCATGGACCTCCGCTAACTTTCATACCTAGCTGTGTCATGCTTATCAAGTATGTGCTTTGACCTCTAAGGGCTCACCAGGTCCTGAGTTTTAGCTATATGTGGCAAACATTTGGGAAGATACACGTCTGTTGCTGACGGAGACGTGGGTCCATCATTACGAGCCAGAGGAAGTTGCACTGGCAGCTGGTCGGCAGGGAGAGGAGAATCCCTTGCTCAGACCCCTACTCCCTCCTGAGAAATTTAACTTCCTCTTGGTTTCCCTTCTTCCCAAGAGAGTTAGCTTGAACTTCTGTGATAGATCTGTTAGCAAGGTTCGCCTTACATATACCATTCCAATGTATCAAGAACATCCTATTAGGCACGGAATCACGTAACAGCGACAACAATAACATTCCCTGTGTATGGAGTGTTTATAATGTGACCAGTACTATGTTAAGATAAAGACGACCGTGGCTTAATGTCATTCTCATATTGACCGCGGAACTCTTTGCCTACTGTCTTCACCCCTTCCCGCGCCCACACTCCTGCTATAGTGTCACTGTAAATGGGGTGTACGTCATTGACCCTTGACCTACGCTTGGCTGTGTGACTTGTTTTGGCCAATGGTATGTGGGTGGAAGTCAGCATGTGCCAGTTATGAACCTGGGCTTCAAGAGGCATCACATATGTGTGCGGGCACATCTACACGTCACCACCACAAGGAGGAACTTTCCCAGGTGGCCTGCTGGTCCAAGGACAATGAAGCGACTCATAGGTTCACAGCTCTGCAGCATGAAACAGAGTCAGTTGACTCCAATAGCCCAGGTCACTGACCTCAGCCAACCTGTACACGGTGAGCAAACCCATCTGAAATGAGCACAACACTCCATCTGATCCTCAGATAGGTGACAAATCAATGTTTATTATTGGATGCCGCTGAGATACTATAATTGTTTGTTATACAGCATTGCTGTAACAAGGACTGACTGATACACAACCTTCCAAGATACATATCATTATATCCACCTTACAAATGGGTAAGTGAGGTACACCAAGGTTAATAGTTATTCAAGGGTCATACAGCCTAGAAATAGCAGAGCTGGATACACATCTTCAATACTATTTCATGGCTTGTTTTGGAATGGGCGCAATAGGCATGGCTAATGAACTGACTTCCACATTGGAGTGGATGGAAGGAACTTCTCTCAGCCAGCTTCCCTTTCGACCATATTCATGATAGTTAGGAGGGGGAGTCCAGAAATAACAACCATCTGAAATCAAGGTGTCTCTCTCGAGTGGCATAAAGACTGTTAACACATCTACTCAGAGATTTCAGGGTTAGGCTATGCTTGCTGAATCGTTGAACAAAGAGTTCATAGGATGTATAACTAGGCACTGAATGGGGAATATCAAAACATACATTGTGACATACGTACATTACTGACCCATGCTATGGTAGGGGAGGGGGATGACAGAGAGCAGAATATGGCATTTGTGCAATTCTTACCTTCAACTGGAAGATTTTCTTCCATCTTCTTTTAACTAAGGGCAAATTTCCCAGTGTAAAGAGTGCTATAAATTTAAACACACGTATGTCAACTATAGTGAATGGCAGGGATTTGGGGAGTGAAATTAATGCAGCTACATTGTAAGTATGCCCTATTCTCGAGACTAAACTTTTAAAAATAGACTGGCTAAATATATAGACAATAATGGATTGAGGCTGAGTTGGCGTCACTATAAGGCTCAGGATTTTCCATTTAATGACTTATAATTTCAATTTCCCATTTCTACATGACAGCTAGAGCAGACTTGCTTTATTATTCATGATTACATGCTGCCACCACACAAAAACGCAAGCAGAAACTTAGAGAGCAACATCGGGGAGGGGATGCAGAGGATCCTGTGCCGGAAACTCAGCAGATCTGAAGAAGACCAGATCTTTAGTTCCAGCTCAGCTGCTGTGTGACTTTGGGCACCTCAACAAACCTCTCTGAACCTTGGGAAATAAGCATTTCTATGAGATGCATGTTAAAACGTGATAAGCTGGGTCACTACAAAGTTTGAAATATTGCCATTTACTCTTACTAGTAAAGGCTAGGGTTCTTAATTCTCCTCTTCACATCTTAGTCAAATAAACAGTGCACATACAAAGAGGTGAGATGAAACAACATGGTAAAAACAACGGTGTAAAATTGTGTTATTGTTAAGCTGAGGTTCAAATCCTGGATCTGCCTGCCAGCATGTGCCCACTTTTGATAATAACACAGCCTCTGTGAGCCTCAGTTGTTCTTCATTCACTAAATGGAGATGAGGACACCTACAAAAAAGGTGTAAATAAAACACGCTAGTGATACCATTAAGTCATACTTGTTGGCTGTTTATCTCAGGCACCATGACCTCATACGCCGCTCACCAGAAGCCTGGGAAGTGGGTGACATTAGTACCCCTATATGGAGACAGAGCTTGATCTAGAGCCCCAGCTGGTCTGGACACCTATAATCATCACTGCTGAAATGATGCAAATAGCAGAAAAGGAACAAAGGTGGACACGGAGGGAGAAGAAAAGGGATAAGCCTGTGGAACGGTGGGTCCGTCCCAAACACTTATGGAGGGCTGCTATGTGGACATGGGATCACATATGCATCTCAGGAATGAGTTTTTAGTCCATGGCTACATAACTGTGAATTATCTTCTTCCTTCATTATTTAGTCCTGGTTTAAACTGGCTCAGCTAAGTATTATGGATGGCTCCTTTTTTCTCTATCCTTTTCCCAGGGAGCAGTGAAAAAAAAAAAAAAAGACTGAGCTAAGGCAGTAGAGAGAACAGGAAATCATGTCTTTAGTGGAGCAGAACAAATTCCTCCTCTGATGTTTTTTTGTGAATAATAGAGATCCATCCAAGGAGCCATTTGTACAGGGAGCCTGCAGGCACGGGCTGGTGGGTCTTGAGGAATACTCTCATTTTGCCAGATGTGCACAGTGAGGTAGAGAAATGGGAATAAAGAAGACAGAGACAGAGACAGAGGCTGTGACAGAACAGCCAAACCAAACCCGTCTGGAGATTCAGACCGCGAGAGGCTCCTACTCCAGCTGCTGTTCTGATAGGAGTGTCCAGGATGAAAAACACTCTTGCTCTCTCCTCAGAGTAGCGGTCCCTTCTTCCTCACTCTTTATCTCTTATCAGTCACTTCTGATTTAAACCTCCAGAAGCTGGACCCGGCCTGCATGGTCAGATGTGGGTACCCAACTAGATGTTTTTGGCGTCCTCACCAATAATGGAATAAGCACACATTCAGCTGGGTGTTCTTCCCTCATCACCTTATTGTGCAATTTCCGTTCAATAATTTGGGCATCAGAGATCTCAATGTGATTTAACAGGAAGGTGACCACTGAGAAAGTAACTTATACTCTGGGCTCCATTAATAAAAGCATCACATCTTAAAACCAAGAAGGGGACATCTTCACTGTGCATTGCTCAGATAACAGCTAGGGGGCTGTGTTGAGACCTGAAGGCCACATTAAGAATATTATTAGCAAAAGTAGAGCAGGTCCAGATATTAGAAGCTAGTCTGATATGAAGGCTTATAAATGGTGTCATAGGACACTAAGGGAGTAAATGTTAGCTACCTTCAATTATCTGAATGGATGTAGTACTATTACCACTTCTAATACTGTTTAATATTATTGTAGCTAGGTCCTATGCACCAAAATACACACATAATATACATACTTACAAGAGGTAAATTTTTTGAGTGTTTACACTGGACCAGGCACCTGCCAAAGAGGGTGGAAAAAGGGAAGGGATTTTAGATGCACAATTGCCAGTTATAAAAACAGTCACGGGGATGTAAAGTACAGCACAGGGAATATAGTAATATTGTAATAACTATGTATGGTGTCAGATGGGTACTAGACTTATCGGGGTGATCGCTTCATAAGTTACATAAATGTCTAATCACTATGTTGCACACCTAAAACTAATATAATATTGTATGTCAACTGTAATTGAAAAATTTGTTTTTTTTAATTAAAAAAGTGCTTGGCAGATATAATTTAATGTAATTCTCAATGATGCTGCAAAGTAAACTCTATTTATCTCTCTTTTACATATGGGAAAACTGACCCTGAGACAGGTAAGGTATTTGAAAGGCAAAATTTTGCAATCTCAGCATTACTGATGTTTGCAGCTAGAAAACTATTTGCTATGGGGGCTGTCCTGTGTATTGTAGGATGTTTAGCAGCACCCCTGGCCTCCACCAGTTAGATGTCACTAGTGCCCTTCTTGAGTTGTGATGACCAAAAGTGTCTGCAGATGTTGCCCAATGTCCCTTGCGGGGTAAAATCCACCCTGATTGAGAAGCACTGCACTAAGGTAACCTATGTGGTAAGTGAGAGGGCTGGCATTAAAATTCAGATCTGTCTGGTACCAAGATACATGATCTTAAAAATAATATCACTAACAATCGCAATAGTAATAATTATTACTTTATGAGCCCACTATCTGAAAGAGCTTTCTAATTATGGAAAGAAGAGGTTGGGGAAGTGGTGAAGTCCTCTGAAACCAAAGCAATCAGGCAGAAGTGCCACATTCCAGAAAGAACATAGAAGAGATTCACGTATTAAATAAGGGTGGACTAACAGACAGGGCAGACCAGAGATAATCCTAAAAGTCAAGCGCTCTGTAAATGTAAAACTCGAGGTTCTAATTTTTATTTAAAGTGCATTTCAATAATTAAACAGAAAAAAAAAATTTAATTCGAATTGTCTTCTTAGCAGAAACCCAAAGAAATTCACCTTGCTCTTACATGTACATGATTAGAAAGATACCATTCCCATCTCCCTTTCTTCAGCCCTCCAAACACACACACACACACAGACACAAACCCTCTTGTCCATTCATCTGGGCTCAGAAACAATTGATCCATTATCTGATTTTAGGCAGAAGAAAGCTGAGATACAATAGCAAGTCATCAGCTGTGCAGAAAATTGGCAATTCTCCATTGGTGTGTAATAAGTTAATGATGCCTGAGAAAGGAAGACATTGACAGGAGGAAAGCCCACAACCTCCCACCTGCCTCTTTTCAGGGCCAGAGCACCTGCATCCTGACCACATTTGAACAGAGAGAAGGGAAACTGGAGGGAAAACAGGAACATCTCTAGTAATTAGAGGCTGGAATAAAAAAGACACATGGACCCAAGTCAGTAGGAAACCTGCTGGAAGCTTATCATCTAGGTGGCATTCAGAGTCAGTTCTCAAAAAGCCTGATAATGCAATGAATTATACCCAAATGAGGTTAAATCAAAGACTGGATTGAGTTGGGCTGGACACGAAAAATAATTCTTGAATTAACTGGTGAGTCAAACAATTAAAAAAAAAAAGGGACAAGAAGAAGATGTAGAATTCCATATCCAGAGAGCCAGGTGTAGAGAGAGATCTACCTGTCTGGCCGACTTTAGCATTCACCTGCAAAGCATAGGGACTGAAGTAACACCTGCTGGGTGATGCTGGGTGTGGTACATTAAAGAAAGAGGAGAGAGTTTTCCCAGGTGGCACATATAAAGATGCGGACTTCTAAAGTCATCTTCCATTCAAAAAATGCTAAGTCATTTCGTATGACTGGAGTTCAGTGCTCCTGGAAGGATACGCTGCCCATGAGGTAAAAGAGCTTGTGATCATGTCAGAAGAGACTTGAGTGCCAAGCTAAGCATATGAACGTTAGTCTGTATAATAAGGAAGCGTATACGTAATTTATTGTAAGATATACGTATATATAGGAATATTTTGATAGAAGGGTGGCATTATCACAAGATCAATGTGTCAGTGTGGAGAGAGATCTTAGGCGAAAGACTGGATAGTGACAATAATCATAAAATGAGCCGAAATGTATTGAGCCACTCAACACGTGCCAGTAAGTGTGCCTAAGCATTTCATCTGAGTTCTGCAATTGCATATTCACAACACCACATGAGGTAGGCACTTCAATAAATCATTTTCCATAGAGGACGAATTTAAGCTTAGAATTCAAATTGTGGTCAGGGTCCCAAAATATTTATTGTTGAAGTCAAGATACCATAACCAAGATTTAATTCTGGTGACTATGCGTTTATTCAAGGAGGCTGTGTAAGTCCAGACAAAGACCATCCAAATATTGACTAGAGCAATGTCAAAGGAAATAGGAGAATATAGATGGATAGATAGATAGATAGATAGATAGATAGATAGATATAGAGACAGATAGATATCCATTTCTATCTATCTAATTCTATGTCTATATCTATACCTATACCTATATCTATGGATTGGAATGGACAAAAGTGATAGAAATTAGATCTAAACAGGAAGACATAAGCTTAAGTTCAATAAACTTGTGAATATCTCCATAGCTTTGCCTTATAAGACCAATCCTTGAAGGTTTACGGCTCTTCCTGGACAAGGCATATCGTCTCCTCTGAATTTCACTGTTTTCTATCTTCAGCAAAGTCTAAATCCCTTTTTCCATCCTTGTGCTTTTGGATGTGCCTGACCCTCCCTACCTCCTCTCCCCAGTCACAGCTCTCATTCACTTCCAACTAATTGTCTCCATCCATGTGTGCAAACCAACCATTTATGGGAAATGCACGGAATGGTTAATTTCATTTGGAATTGGGTAATTGCAAAAGCGCTTCCATTTTTTATTATATACAATGAATAAGTATTGTATTAATAGTACGATTTCCAATTATAACCACAATCGCAGGCCTGTCATCCCTTAACTGTGAGTTATTTTTCACGGAACATTTTTCTGAAGTTTTCTTTTTAAATTCTCCCTCCCCACCCCCCGCCGCTCCCTTCCTCACATCATTGTAATTAAGATAATGTAGCATAATTATAAACACATATTGGAAGCTCAAATGCCAGACTGCAATATCCAACTAGTGCTACACGCTTATTGAAATTCTCAAGCAAAAACAGAAAAGTGTTGGAGTCACTGAGGGAGAAGGAAATAAGACTGGTGAAGTCAGCAGGAAAAGGCCAGAGCAGTCCAGGACACCTGGCCAGAGTCCACATCTGGGAAGTGGAGCTTGGTTGGGTATTTCTAGGAAGAAACCAGGAAGCATGCTGAAATCTTTTGGATATTGAGGGGAAAAAAATTACTAAGCGTCTACCTATGCCAGGTGCTCCATATACATCATCTGATTTCTTCATCAAGGCACATTGATGAAGTTTGCTTTTATTACCATTCTATGCATGAAGAAAAAGAGTCTAAAAGTTAAGTTAGCCAAAGTAAAGAGCTAGAATGGAGCACGCTGAGATTTATTTAATCCTTGATTCTAGTATTAGCTAGTTACTGCTATTAAATATTGGTCCAGATTTTAATTTTTTTTTTCATTCAAGACTGTAGTCATCTATGTGTCTGTGGGTCAAGTGAGGGTCAGGTTGTGTCAGACTGGGCTTTCCCTTGTTTCAGGCTGCAGGCTGGATCCAGGTCTTCTTCACTCGTCTCTCATCCTCTTTGACCAGCAGGCGACGCGGGGCATCTTCCCACAGAGATGTGAGGAGGCACATGAAGGGAAACTCTATTGTGCCAGCACATTTCAGGCTTTTGCTGTGTCACCCCTGCTAATGTGTCAGTCATGAGAGTCAGTCGAATGATCATGTCCAATATCAATGGGATGGGAGACTATGCCTGCCCAGTGACAGGCGGAAAGTGAGTACTTGCTCAACAATAATCTCAGCTGTTGCACCTATAATCTTTCAAGTTTCCACTACCCATGAAAACCACACCACTTACAGTCCAAGTCCCTAGAGTGTAGGGAGTCAGTTCAAAGGGAGGTTGCCATGGTGACAGAGACGTAGTAGTGAGTTATATGACCTGGAACTTTTCTCATCTATATAAATGGCAATAATACTCGCCTAATCTTCCTAAGAAGTCTGTTGAAAGGTGACTGAGATGCCTATAACACTGTTTTAAAATACAGAATGCTCATGTTCTATCACCTTATTCTGCTTTATTTTACTTCAAACATAGCACTCCCGACATTACATTATGTCTTTATTTCGTTTATTGTTGTCCCCCTCAACCCTTCCAAATGCGGGTTAAATGAATGACAAGACATTGTCTATTTGTTAACTGTTAGATCTTCAGCATCTGCAGTACTGACTGGAATATAACAGGTTCTTTGGATATAAAGTATTTATTTACAAAATAAAATGCAAGTTCTGTGAACCCCAGCTTATAAATACTGTGTGCATGTCACACAAAAACTCAACTTGCACCAATCTGGGTACTGTCTTGAGCTCTGAAGAGGGGACAAGGTTTTTGAGAGCTATAGTGGGGTAGTGTGATGATGATGGTGATGATGATGGTGGTGGTGATGACAGTGGTGATGATGATGGTGGTGATGATGATGGTGGTGATGATGGTGGTGGTGATGATGGTGATGATGATGGTGGTGATGATGGTGGTGGTGATGATGGTGATGATGATGGTGGTGGTGATGATGGTGATGATGATGGTGGTGGTGATGACAGTGGTGATGATGACGGTGGTGGTGATGACGACGGTGGTGATGATGACGGTGGTGATGATGATGGTGGTGATGACAGTGGTGATGATGGTGATGATGATGATGGTGATGGTGATGATGATGGTGATGATGGTGGTGATGATGGTGATGATGATGGTGATGATGATGGTGATAATGATGATGGTGATGATGATGGTGATGATGATGATGGTGATGGTGATGATGATGGTGATGATGATGGTGGTGATGATGATGGTGGTGATGATGGTGGTGGTGATGATGGTGATGATGATGGTGGTGGTGATGACAGTGGTGATGATGACGGTGGTGGTGATGATGACGGTGGTGATGATGACGTTGGTGATGATGATGGTGGTGATGACAGTGGTGATGATGGTGGTGATGATGGTGATGATGATGGTGATGATGATGATGATGGTGATGATGATGATGGTGATGATGATGGTGATGATGATGATGATGGTGATGGTGATGATGGTGGTGATGATGATGGTGATGATGATAGTGATGGTGATGATGGTGATAATGATGATGGTGATGATGATGATGATGGTGATGGTGATGATGATAATGATGGTGGTGATGATGGTGGTGGTGATGATAGTGGTGGTGGATGTTTGATGTTGATACTAAATATAATGAAATTTTATATATATATAATAAATATATATAAACATGTACATATATTATATACAAATATATAATATAGTATATAATATAAATAAATATAAATTGACATACATATAGATTACATATATATATGTATATTTAAAAATCACTGCACTTGGAATAAAAAATACTGACGGCTCCATATCTTTCCAGCTGTACAGCTTTGAAAGGTCTCTTAACCTCTGCAATTCTCAGTGATCTCATCTAGGTCATTGATTTAAGTATATAGACTTTGCCAAAATATCTCAAGCCTCCGGAAAAACATATGAAGTGCCTGGCACAAAATAAGAAGCTACCAGGATGATGATGATGAGGACGACCATTCTCTATACTTGTAGTTTTTTCCCTGGGAAAGGATTATAAAGATAAACTCTTGTAAAAGCAACCAGAATTAAAACCTCATAACATACAGCAAAAGGCTGGGGTTGAAAAGTTGGAGAAAGATTCATGGAGCAAGAGTTTTTTGAACTGACTTTTAAAGACCACGTAAGATTCACATACAATTGTCACCCCAATAAACTTAAATAAATAAAAAAAAAGATTCACATATAGAAAGATGGGAGAGCAAGACCCCAGAATGGGGAAACAAAAAAAAGGAAATCCCCAAGGGGCGACAAGGGCACAGGTAACAGTTACAACTGTCCAAAAAATTTCCACACTTCTTTTAGGATTTTTTTGGTTTACCTAACTAATTCCAGATTTATTATATATCAATCCCTATAATAACCACGTATGATATATAGGCGAGTTATTATCACTATGTTATAGATGAAGAAACAGAGGCTCAAAGACTGTGCGTAATTTAATTTGCAACTCGGTGAGAAATGGAAATTTAGCGGAGATCCCAAAGTGACATATATCAGACATCAAAATGAGTTGAAGCTAGATCACCCCACTAGATCACGTGAAAAGCGGGCAGCTAAGAACCAGTAAGTGAACCATTAAACCCCTCTGACCCATCAGGGGAATGACAAATCACTTTTGAAGAAAGAATATATAGGCAGTTCTTAGACAACAGCGTTGCTGTGCGCCACACCTCCTCCTTCCTGGGGGCAGAGACGGAGGAGTGGGGATGCCTGCCCTCCCAGCAAGCCTAGTGAGAGGCTCTCCCAGAAAAAACCCACAGAACTTCCTGTGTGGTCCCCAGGCCAGTGAGCTGGCATTCAACTCTCAACAGGAGACCGTAAAGGGGGGCAGACGCGCTGGCCAGTCTGTCACCCCACAGTGTTCTCCGTGGCCCAGGTCAGATGATGAGGCAAAGAAAAGCAGTAAGGTGCTAAAATACAGAATAGCTGGTAAAAGATCTCTAAACTAGACTGTGTGGGCTCAACTCTTGGGCCCCTCCCATTGTAGCTGTGAGATCTTGGACACGTTCCCTACGCTTTCTAAGACTCCTTAAGTTTTCTGTATCTGTAAAACAAGGGTAATGATCATACCGATAGAGGGCATTGTGAGGATTAAATGAGTAAACGCAGATAAAACACTCAGCACATTGTAAGTGCCATGCAAGTGCTAGCTACCAAAATGATCTTCAGTTCTGAGGATATGGCTGCCTGGAAGGGCGAACAGACTGCGTCAGAGAGAAGCTGGAGAAACTACTAGAGTCAGAGAACGAGTGACTGAACCCAGGAAACAGGGATGCATCCAATTACATCAAGGGACCTCAGAGGAGGGGTCGTTAGGAACTGGGGGGCTCTTAGGAGATCATGAAAACACTTTTAGACAGAGAACCAGCTATAACTCTACCACGCTCACTGAAGATGCAGTCAAGTTATAGCAACGCCAGTCAGGTCAGAGCTTTCCAGACCCTCTCATTTATCCTCCTTTCTCATCCCAACCCCAGCCACAGAGGGGTTAGAAACACTAGCTAAAAGTAGGGAAGCAGGTAAGTGAGAAAGAGAAAGCGAGCAAGTTTCACCTACCTCTCTGAGCTGCGGAGATATCTACAGCCCTAGTCGGGGGAGCAGGAAAAGGACAAAAAAAGATTCCTTTAAGGGAGACTGAAGGGGTTTTATCACATGGTATTGGACAGCCCTGAATTCAGACTGTGTTTTGCTACATTAAGTAAATGTTGGACTTTGCATTACCTAATGCACACCGACAAGTCATTCTGTTTTTATTGAGGAGCAAAGGGGAAACTAATACCATCAAATTCCTCAACAAATATAAAGGCGTAACAGGAAACAAAACTAATGATGCTTCAGGGCTGTATCCCAGGGGCCATTCTTGGAGAACATACAAGGTTACGACTTTCTAATACTGTTTTTTTGTTGCATTACTTATGTATTACATTAATACAGCTTTTCCCGTTCCAACTACGACACTCTTCTTGCTTTTATATTATTATAATGGACTCATCCAATGCATCCAGATAAAAATTACCTAGCAGGAAAGTGGCAAGAATCTGACTTACGTCTGTATTTCCCAAACTCATGAGCTACCTCCATGCTATGACTCCACTGCTATATACAACTTGTAGTTCTACATAATGCATCTTTTTCTAGCTCAAAGTTGGATTGGCCGTTAAGTCTTTTTCCCATTGGGTTAGGTACTTTTTTCTATATGCTCTCATTTTATCATGGACTCCTTGCTCTTGTAACTTCTCATATGTGCAATGATGTGTGCTTGCTACCTTCCCAACTGAAAATGCGTTTCCCACCGGCGGAGACCATGTTTGCAATAACGTATTACTGTTTCTCCAGTCTTCTCCAGTGCCCAGTGCCTGGTGCAGGGTAGGGAATCTGTATACATTAGATAAACGAATGAATGAACGATTGTTAACAGAGACTCATCACTTTGAGTCTCAAAGCACTGATCTTTGACTTAAGTGACTACTTTTTATTTGTATACAATTAGATTATAAACAATTTCACAACATCAAGTATGTCTTAAAATATATCTAACTAGAATATTACTTCCATTAGTTTTTAAAATAGGTTCTAAACGTGCCACTTTTTGGAAGTACGGGAAACCTTCAACACCGTCATTTATAGGGGGCAAAACTGGGTCCCAGAGCGCAGGCATGACCTCTGAGGCAGGTCAGCACAGGGAGGCAGGCGGGCCGCCTCTTCGCCCGTTGTTCTTTCTGCCGCACTGAGCTGGCTGAAGAAGACTTTGGCCCTGCCTAACTGATTGTTTTTATGGATTCACACTCCAGGGCATCACCTGGTGAAACTGTCACTGGGTGTAAAGAAAAAGTGAACAGAAGCCTGGAGGATGTTTCCACTTTGACATTAATGAACACGTGCAGAATCCCAGCCTAATGGTGCAGGAAGTTTGGGGAAAGATCGATCACCATCAAGTCGAAACAAACCTGCAGCCTCCTGGTCTCCCTAGACCCCCTGCCCCCACTCCTTCTAGGCAGCCAGTGGGCACTGAGTGTGTTATTCGTGGCTGGATTTGAGGCTGTTAACAGAACATCTTTTTGAGGCATGGGTATGAGCCGAAACAGTCAAGGTTCCTCCAGCACAAGACCCAGGGATTCCTGACTTTGCCAGAAGGTGTCAGGCACTGGTAAAACTGTCCTGGCACAGGCCTCACACCTCTTACATGAACTCTGTTGGGAGCTTCTCCCCTCCGGTTCTGGGCATCTGATACTCAGCAGGTCTGCAGGAGGACACACGGCGATGGCCAGGTTGACTCACTGCCTTCCCTATGTTGGCACTCATCATATATTCAGATTGTCTTTTACTTCCCACAAGAACCCTAAGTTAAATGACCCCTTATTCTGGCTATTTTACAAACAAAGAAACTGCAGTTCAGGAAGGTTAACTAACTCCCCCAGGCGCAGAGGGCTAGCTCAGGGCAGAGGAAGTGCTGGGACACACTGTCTGACTTCAGAGCCCATGCTGTCACCCCCAAGCTCCCAAGCTTTCTAACTCCCACTGCCCCCACGCACAGTAGCTGTGAAAGGCCATGACGTCTCCTCTAACGCCTTCCCTCTGCGGCCCTGCCCTTCTACCTCTCTCCCGCCATATGCATACACACTTATGTAGAGTGTGTTAATTCACTAAATCCTTACCACATGTCTGACCTGATTCAAGTACATTACACTCAACACCTGACTTCCCCTCTGCAAAGGAGGGATAGCTACCTACCCCTGCCTCACAGAGGAACAAACGGAGGTTCAGGCAGATGGAATAACTGAGCCCCACCAGCAAGAAGCAGGGCTAAGATACCGAGTGGGAGGCCTGCTCTTTTCCAAGAGCCCCCGTATAACTCTGCCTGGCTGTTCCAGCTCAAAGGGCTACTCGTCTTTCCCTACTCCTCTCTCAGGGAACGCAGCACGACGAAGTATGAATGTCCCACAGTCACTCATGTTAATGAGCTAGCTGTGCCAAGACCGTGGGTTCCTGAGAGCAAAGCCCACAGAGTTCACTCTTTACCCGCCATGAGCCCTTTAGCCCCACACCCGGCTGACTACAGGTATTTGAAATTCCAGCAGCGAACATAAAACCTAGTCTGTGTTCTCCATATATTCAGCGGTGAATTGCTGAGCAAGCCGTGCTTCTTGAGCTCTCCTCCCCATGTGTATCCAAATGGGCTAGTATCACCTCCCCCGTAAAACTGTTTGGAAGGTGAAATGAGAAACTAGATGGAAACCATGAAGTATAATGCCCAACCGAAGTGTCCAGTTAAAAAAAAAAAGGTTATTACTATAGAAACATCTGTACTTGAAGCAATACTCTACTTATTTGAGGTTTCTAATTTCTGAAACATAATCATGGAGTAGAAAGTATCTCTTTAGCGCTTATAACAAACAGTTCTTAACTTAGTTAGATGGTTACCAAATACACAGGCATTGGGTCTCATGAATAAAAATAATAAGGATACTGTCGATATTATCAAGCAAGTGTGTAACACTCTGTAACTTTAGAGTGTGTTTAGTAGTAACAGTGGAATGGAAAGGAGAACAAAACCAACTACGCCGATATAGGGTCAAGCCATGACGGAGAGGCCCTCATTTGGTTTTTTTCTCTTACCCTGCAAATCCTTTGGCTTGGTCCCACTGTCTTCCCCTCTCCAGTCTCACTTCTGTAACCCAGAACTCCCAGTAGAGTCCATTTGATCTGCCAGAAATGCAAATGGGACCTTTGGATTCACCAGTTTTAAACACTTTTAATGGCTTTCCACTGTCCTGAGGACCAAGTCAACAGCTTGCATGTGGCTCCCAAGGAAAGACCTTTTATGACCTGGTCCAAACCGTGCCACTATCCATTCCTTTCTGATCCACAGGCAGCCCAACCAAACTTCTTGCAGCAGCTTCAAGTGTCCCATTTTCCCTTAGCAAAGTGCTACTTGTCCTTCAGATCTCCAACCAGCTATCGTATCTGTGACTCAGCAAAATACTCGCTGACCCTCTGGCCTATGTCGGTCCCTCTGTTAAATGGCCCACAGCGCCAACTAATTCTTCTCTCATGACATATGCTTATTGTTCAGTATCTTCTTCTCCACAGATCGCAATATCCCCTGGAATCAAAGAAGGCAGCCCACGACTAAGCGTCTAGCCCAGTACCGGGCGCATAATATATTGGATCCTTCCCTCTCTCTACTTCAGTTTTCTCAAAGGCCAAATGATGTTGAAAACATCCATTCTTCCCACTGCACTGGGTCAGTGGGAAGGTGAGAAGACAACATATATATATATGAGAGTCATATTAAAATGTCCCATCACTGTCCACATTGCACATATTGGCCTTTAAAAAGAAAAAAAATGGAAAAATAACCTAAAGAGGAAAATATAAACTGGGATTTTGAGAAGATTGACAACAGAAAAATACCATCAGTTGGACCTTGAAAAATCCCACAATTTCATGACAAGTGCAGTATTACCTATATCTACTTCTCTACATTTATCTATCTATATTGTGTTGATCATGTCAATTTTTTTTCTGAAAACATTTTCCCTTAATTGATAAATTCTTGTGAGTTTAAGGAGAAATGAAATATATACAGTTCTGAGTCATCTAAAGGTAAATCATGAAAACATGACTTAGCCATTACATTGTAATGTTCAGGAGATTTTGAAAATGATTCAGACAAATTCTCTAAAGCTACTGATTTTTCTACCTTCATTTTAACTACCTTTCCAAATACATTGCCATGTTAAAGAAAGGAGCAATGGCCAAAATCAAATTATAGTAAACGGTGAAAATAATGTGGAGACATGAACTCACACAGCAAGAAATGAATTGCTGGGAGTTTGAAAATTTGCTGAAAATATTGCTGTCTCTGATGAACCTGAGTGAGATGGACAAAACTGTGTGAATCAGAAAAGAACAAAATCATCCATTCAGTAAGTATTAAGCACCTATTATATACTAGGCCTCTGAACAAGGAATAACATCTGACAATTAAGTTCGCAGACTTGTTGCAACGATGTTGATAACCTCTTTTGCTATCAGCGGATTATTCATTATGAATTTGTACCAACTGGAGAAAGAGTTAACCAAGATTACTATTTGGAAGGGCTGAAAAGGTTGCGTGAAAAAATTAGATGACCTGAACTTTTCGCCAACAAGTCATGGCTCTTGCATCACGACAATGCACCAGCTCACACGGCACTGTCTGTGAGGGAGTTTTTAGCCAGCAAACAAATAAGTGTATTGGAACGCCCTCCCTACTCACCTGATCTGGCTCCCAATGACTTCTTTCTTTACCTGAAGATAAAGAAAATATTGAAAGGAAGACATTTTGATGACATTCAGGACATCAAGGGTAATATGACAAAAGCTCTCATGGCCATTCCAGAAAAAGAGTTCCAATATTGGGCCTGGAAGAGTGGACTAGGCACTGGCGTCGGTGCATAGCTTCCCAAGGGGAGTCCTCCGAAGGTGACCGCAATGATATTCAGCAATGTGACATGTAGCACTTTTCCTAGGATGAGTTCACGAACTGAATGGACAGACCTCGTACACTGACCCTATTGTTATGGGCCTTCTATATTAGAAAGAGAGATAGACATCAACTGAAGTCTTTCACGAGTGGCATGGGCTGCAGGGGAGGCTCCGTGAGTATTTAACAAGGGAATTTGATGTGATTTGGGAGGTCAGCAAACTTTCTCGTGAGGAAAGAATATTCATGCTGGCATCTGATTTTGCCTTTATCCTAAAAACAATGGTTTTCAGTCATGAGAATGATAAGAACTTGTCCACATTTTAGAAATATTATCTGATTGGCTTTAGGAGAAAGAACCGCAGGCAGTGTTTAGTGTGGCAGGATGGAGACCACTAACAGTGGCCACTCACTCAGGCATCTTCTTCGAGACTCAATCTCCTCACCTCTACAACAGGGGTTACAATCCGTCAGCCTCTGTTGCAAAGTTGCTGGAAGGAGCTAAGAGGACCATGGGAGGGGCTAAGAAGATGGCAGGAGGGGCTAAAATGATAGTGGGAGGAGGTCTGAGGATGATGGAGGAGGGAAGAGGGTGATGAAGTAGCTAAGAAAATGATGAGTATGCAAACCCTTCACCACCTGAAAATGTCGTACCCATTAAATTAATGGGGATAACAGTTGCTTTGTCGTATTTTTATTTCCCTAAGGAAATGGATAGTGTAATGGCTTTTGCTCCCAGTCCCTCAAAGGAAACCTGATGAAGGACAGGGGCCTTAAACTATACTTGGAGGTGGGAGCTCAGCATCCTTGAGGATTTAATGAAATCCCCTTCCTTAGAAAAATGCTTAATTCAAGACAATGGTCTGCCATCCCCAATGGCTTCCAGGCACCCGTGTGATGAAGTGCATACCTGAGGAAGAGACCTCAGGTAGAAGTCCAGGGGTAGAAGGAAGCATTCAGGCATCACAGCAGTACCATTTTCCCTGTCAGACTGGAACCCATCCTATTGCTACCCAATGAACAAAAGTTACGAGAAGCAATACTGACAGGATACACTATAACGTCTTCTGTTCTGCTCTGTCTATTGTTCTCTATCTTATTTTATTGCAGTTCGTTTCTTGTTTTTAAATGCCGACTATGACTCCATGAATTGAACCTAACTTGCAGTTGAAAAACACTGTTTAAAGACTGATGCGCATACTTTTGAGTTTTGCCTCTGTCAATTAATTGCTGGTGTCATCTTGGACAGAACACATCCTCTCTGAGCCTCAGTTTCCTCAACTGTGAAATGGGGATAATGATACCTACTGTAAGAGTTGAGAGGATTAAGGTAATAGCATGGGGAATAGCTACCTAGATTTCCTAGCACAGAATAGGTGTTCAATAAATGGTAGTGATTATACATAGAGGCTTCTAATGGGGGAATTAGAGCATAGCTAAATCCCTCTTGCCTGGGGGGGTTTGGGGGGGGAGGAACAGGAGGGAAAAAAAACCTCATTTGTTTTCTACCCAGGGGGTCTTTCTGTCTTCCAAATGTAGCTACAGTATTTGCTGTGTGCAGAGAGGAACTGAGTCCAAATGCCTCTGTTTGCTGTGACAGGATTTATAAATAAGTAAAATGCTTCATCCAACATTTATAGTTGTGTGTGAGAGTCAAAAAAATAATAAGAGGCACGTGGGCTGGGGCTTTATTTATAGTGAGTCCCTGTTTTCCCTCTCCGCCACCATTTCACAGTTTAGCTTTCATTTGTTTACGATTGTTCTTGGATGAACTTCACTTCCAAGCAGAAGGTATTAATTATTAAAACACAGACCAGAAAAAGCTAGCCCACACTGCTCCCCCAAACAATGACAGGAGGAGGCAACAGAAGGGAGCCCCCAGAAAGAAGGGCTTAGAATTGCCTGCACATGCCTTCCCACACAGCCAAGCCTTGGCAAAACTCATTTCAACAAACGTTCTGTGGGTGCCTACGAAGTGACGTGCGGGAGCTGGGCCAGCAGCCATGGCAAGGGGCCAAGATGTCAAAGATGAATTAGACCCTTTCTAGCTCATCTCCCAGTGAAAGGAGGGCGCTCACAGCCAAGGAGGGAGGAGGCGTGTAAGCACCCAACTACAAGAGAAGCGGGGACACGTGGCTCTGCACAACGTGTACAAGGGATTCCTCTGCGGGGGCAGCCTGCTGTAGAGAAAGAGTACCTTTGGTGTCAGCCCGCCTTAGGTTCCAAGCCCTGCTACAGCGCATCCTGGCTCTGTGATCTTGGGCATGGCACAATCATCCCACCTGTGACACAGGCGTCGCAATACCTCCCGGGCAGAGGCCATTGCTTGGATTAAATATAAAAATTCATGTGACTTGTTAGACATACTGTAAGCATTTATTAAAGAATTAATATCTCATAAGGTAGTAATAACATGGGCACATATGTAGCACATAGTAGGTGCTAAGTAAATAGTACTTCCCTTGCTCGTTTCTCTTGCTTGAGAGTATTAATTGGATTCCGCATTGTGCCCAGCTTCTAATCACTCTAACTGCAATACGCTTTTATATCACTGATATCTGTCCTTCCGCAGTAAGTGTAGTGTATCCTCTTTACCTGACCCAGACTCAATCCGGTTCAGAATTTGTCCATTCATTTATTGATTTAGCACCTCATAGTCATTAATATTGATAGAGCACCTGCGATGTGACAACACTAGTGTAGACACCTGGGATTCAAAGAAGAGAGACAAAAACCCTACTTGCATGAATCTTCTCAAAGGGAGAAAGATGGCCATAAACACACTCATAGGGAAAACATAGGCTATGTCAGGAGGGGCTGACACTCAAGAGAAGAGAAGATCAGGAAGGGGAAACAGGAATTTCTGGGAAAGGGAGATGCTACGTGTATGTAAAAAAATCGAGAAGATGTGTGCAATTTGTAGACTTCGTTGTGTATGTGTTATCCCTCAAAAGTTAGTTAGGTTATTAATTCACTTGCATTTCCTCATACGGTCCTCACAGGCTCGAGGCAACGCAAAGAGGACAGTCCCTATTTTGTCCATTTCTGCAGTGGCTAAAGTGAGTCTCAGACAGGTGGCTGTGCTTTGTGAGTGGTCACATAGCTTTTAAGTAAATGGCAGGGTGGGCAAGTCCATCCACGTCTCTTCTCACCAATGAGAAAAGGGCAACACAAAATGACCAGCTGAGATGATTCCATTCAACAATTCAGTCATTTAATACACATTCTTTTCAGCACCTGCTAACTGACAGGCACAGTTCTCTGGGCTTGAAATGGAGCGGTGGACCAAGCAAGGAAAAGCACCATCTTTCATGGAGCTCCTATCGAAATCTTTGCACATCTGACACTCTTGCTACCATGTCAGCGTCCCCTACCTGCGCTAACTTGGACATGAGCCATATTGTATTAAATCAGACTCAGCTAAGCATGGATCAGGTGCCTATTTTCTGTCAGATAATCAGTTTTGAATTGTGCTTCTTTTCTGAGCCAATGAGCCTACTTGCTTTTCTGAAGCCTAGCTCTTTTATTTATAAGATAAGGGATGAAACAAGATATACTAGAAAAATACCAACTAAAAGAAAAGCAAAAAGCATGATTAACAATAAAGAAACTCATTACCTAATGGTAAAGATTAATTCCCTAAGGAAAAAATAACAATCTAAAACATTATTCACTTAGCAATGTAGTCCTAAAACATAAAAATTCAAACATTGCCAGAAATAAGTGAAACTGAATAGTCTAGATTTTAAGTGGAAGATTTTAGCATATCAGTCTCAGAAATAATAACAATAACAACAAGAAAAAAGCATACACAATTTTAGATATAGAAATTTTGGTTAGTAAAATTAACAAGTAGGATCTAATGGTTACACATGAAATCTTTTGTCTGATAATGAGAAAATACATATTTCTCAAACACACTGGAATCATTTACAAAGAGTAGCCACGTGCCAGGGAACACAGCAAGAACGTGATAGCATCCAAATCATATTCTCTGACAAAATGCAAGCAAATTAGTATCAATAACAATTAGCTTTAAAAAAAGATATGTTTAAAATTTTAAATAAAAATGTTTGATATAATTAATTGTTCAAATAAGAAACAAATAAATTTGAAAAAATATTTAGAAGTAAAAACATGCACGCTATATAGCAAAACTTGGTATCTAGAGATAAGGCAATGCTTAGAAGAAATTTAAACATTTACTACATATATTAGTAAAAGAGAACATTTGAAAAATTAATGAGCTAGACTTTCAATTCAAGAATTTAAAAAATAACAGTAATAACAAAGCGTGCCGGAAGAGATAAGTGACTAAGATACCAGAAATAGCATACAGTACCAACAAACCATAATCTAATTGGAAAAATAATAATAAAATAGACATAACATCAACAAGATTGAAAGTTAAGACCCAAATAACCATATCTAGAATTAAAATGAGGATATTGTTATCGATATGGTAGAGATTTGAGATTTTTATTTATCACACACACACTTATAAATACACACACATACACATGCATTTGGATATACATAAACACATACATATGTACAAATACATATGTAATACTATTTGCTAAATATTTAAAAATAGTATTAAACACAAAAAAACTTATGCCCATAAATAGGACAACTTAGACAAAAATCAATGATTCTAAGGTAAAGCATCCAATACAAAAACAGACTTAAGAAGAAAGAAACAACTGAAATACCCACACAAATAAATAATTGAATCAGGTAGACAGAAATGACCATCTAACAAACAGACAAACGGAAATATCAGGCCCAGATAGATTTACGCTAAATTGTAACAAACTTTATGAGTTATGACTTATATTATGTAATAGTTATATATACAAATAGTTTTACACAATACCATGATCATATTCAAAGAAATGCTGTGTAAACTCATATTTTCTGTAACTAGGATAATGTGGATATTGAAACTTGTCAAAGATGTTAGAAAACGAAAGGGCGTTTTACTAATAGAATACATATTACTGAAATACACCACATGATCAAGTAAAAAAAGAAAACACAATCATCTCCATGATGATAAAAAAGCATTTAATTAAATTTAACCTCCAATCATGATTTTAAAAATTCTGAATACACTAGGAATAGAAGGGGGATGTCTATACTTTCAAAAGCTTCCTAAATTGTACTATTCAGTTATCTAACCCAAATCTACAGAAACATAATACACAGCCATAGGGCTTTAGGATTCTTCCCTTTAGAAAAAAAATGACATGTTGTATCATTTTTATTCAATACTGAATAGAAATCCCAGCCTGTAAGAGCAACAGGACAAGGAAAAACAAATACAAGATATACAATTTTGCAAAATGACTGTTAATGGTAAATTAGATGATGTTTTTCACATGGAAATTAAGACAAATCTAGAGGCAAAGAGTAATAAAATAATGAATCACATTTTCTGGATTTAAGACGAATGCAAAACTAGTATTACTATATACAAGAAAGCAACAATTAAGAAATATAATAAAATTGAAAAGATTATAATTTGCAATAGTAACAGAAGTGGTAATGCTCCTGGAAAGTAAATGTAATAAAAGGGGTGTGATACGTACCGAGAAAATTTTAAAACTCTACTCAAAGACATAAAAGGCCTATATGAAGAGATATATTATTTCATAAATGGGAAGTCTGAGTTTTGTGTATTTTGCAAATTAGTCTGTAAATTCAATGAAATCTCAATCCCAAACACAGCAGGGCTTTTCCTAAAATAGGATAAATTTACTTTACAATTCACATGGAAGAGTAAAGAGAAAAGAATAACCAAGGCATTTAAATGAGAACAATGAAGGCGTCTTGTCCCATCTAATACCAAGATGTTATAAAACTGTAATACTTAAAACCAGCATGTTACTGGAACAGGAATCAATGCATAGACCAGTTAAAAGAAAGAGCAAGTTCAGAAAATGACCTGCACATACACAGGGGCTTGTTATATGATGACAGCAGTATTATACATCAGTGGAATAATGATAGACTAGAGAGTGGACAGAACAACTAGCTATCCATGTGGAAAAATAAAGCCAGTTCAATCTCTAAATCATACCAGATACAGACAAATCCGTGGCTAAAGACCTAAGTGTAACAAGCAAAATCTTAAGAATTTAGAAGAAAATAGAGGTGTATCATTAAGACATTAGCATAGTGAGAGATTTCTTTCATAAACGACAGGAAGTATAAACCAGAAATGGAAAAATAATTCTGTAGCACTAAAATGAAAATCCTCAAAATGAGGAAATGATTCTCTTAAAAAAATAAAACACATACATTGGAAGAAGACATTTTCAAATGACAAGGATCTATTATTTTTTTTAATTTGTTTTTTATCAAAGAGGAAAAGAAAAGCAACCCGTTAGAAAAATGTGCAAAAGAGATAATCAGGAAGTTGACAAAAGAAGAAAGCTTAATACAAGAAAAGATGTTTAACCTCATTAGTAATCTCTGACATGCAAATTAAATCAGCATTGAAGTCATAATCTTATATTCTACAGATGGGCAAAATGTAAATCACCCGATAATAAGTGTTATGCAGAATTTGTGAAAATGGTGGTTTATACATTGCTGGTGGGAGTGTGATAAGATATTACATTTAAAAACACAGAGGACAGTCTGAGATACAATCATGGATACTAGATATGAAGTAAAAGTATAAACACTCAAATAGAAGGTAAACACCAACTTTAGGGTAGTGAAGAATCCACAGAGATGATATAACTTTGTGATTCGACATTTCATTTATAAAAAAATAGCTGATGTATACCAAAAAATATTTATATTTATTCTAATTTGGCAAGAATATGTGTCTATTATTATATTTATTTTATTGTATGGTTAAAGTAGCTCCAAATGTAAAATAAAATACAATTTAGGAGGATTTTTAGAAAGGATGCAATTCTAAAAAGAAAAATAGATGTAAGGACATCAAGATGAAGCGAAGGGGAGAAGCAGTACTGAAAATGAGCACTTATAAAGTCCAGTGCAATTCCTAGAATTTCAGCCTCAAATTAGATTCTGGATATCCCTGCAGACAGCACAAAGAGGGGAAACTGGTTATAGGATCCAGGTTTCCGTAAAATTAGAACTCCCTGTTCCATCTGGCCAGAGGACACAGCAATCTCTGTTCTGATTTCTGAGGTTGATGTTTGTACCTTGTTCCCCATGTAAGATATGAAACAATATCCCTAACTAGACCCTCTCAGAAATTAGAGTGAAATGCAACAAGGCCTAATGATAAAAGCTGTACCTACCAGTCTATAGGCCATGCCACCTTCCAAACAATTTTATGCTTTATAACTTATTGAATACGACAAGTAGCTTTATTTTATTATCCCCATTTCATGTATAAGGAAATTGAGGGAAAGGAGCTAAACAGCTTACCTCAATCCTACAGCTCTGAAGTGGAAAAGCCTGGAATAGAACGCAGACAGTCTGGCTCTCCATTATCCTGCATTAATGTCATTACAGCAGAGCCTGTTCCATAAAAGTCGTTTCATGATCTCACAGGGAAGTGGTCCAGTGCGCGGATCTGAATGTCAGCCTTTCCAGCAACCACACTTTTAGAGCAGCTAACCCAGTGTTCACGACCCTTGCTTATGGCTGAGAAGTGTCTGCTTGAGCGGCAAAGCTATGGATCCTACTCCCAAGCAACCGAAGATACCCCACATTTTGCAAATCATTTTAGGATAAAATTCAAATACAAGCTCTGCCCCGCCCCTCCCCGCCATTAAAAAACCCCCTACCCTGGAGAGGAGTGAACAGTCTGTATGTTCTCAGTCAATGCGCCCTGGATATAAACGCTCACCGCTGGGGAGCCTGAATTTGGGAGGACTGTGGCTGTAATTCACAGAGTACACCAGTGCTAGCTGTGTTTACAGTACTGATTATCGCTATTGTTACACACAGCAATTTCCACGCCTGTTCTCTACATTTTCCCGTCTCCCCTTAGCAGCAGGACCGCGCCTTTCAGAACATAAATCTGAACTTGCCGCTCCTTCGCTTTACACCCTCCAATGGCTGCAAGCCGCTCCTCGGACAACATCCCAGCTCTTCACCATCACCTGGAAGGCCCAGTGTGATCTGGGATCATGTGAGATCCCCGACCTCATCGCCCGCAATTCCCCCCTCTTCTCACTCTGCTCCATCCCCACTGCGTCCCTTGTTGGACCCCAACTCAAAGCCGTGGGAGTTACACTCTGATGGGCTGTCCTCTCTGCAGTGGAGTCGCTATGCCTTCTGGCACTCTTTACTGTCCCCATGCATCATCCACTCGTCACTGCCCCGCAGTCAAGTTTCCATGAATGGGCTGCTGTGATTCACATCTGTCTTTCCCTCCACCAGCTCATCAGCATGTAAGCTCCATGAGGACAATGACTTATCTGTTTTGACCATTGCTCTGTCCCCATCATCTGAAATGTCCCCGGCACATAGTCGGTGTTCAATGATTGCCAGGGAACAGAAGGAAAAGAGGGAGGGAGAGAACTTAGTTGGTTTTCGTAATTAGGAGGCCTGGACGCTGTCTTAGACACGTCCATGTGCCTGGGCGTGAAGGCGTCACGGGGCAGACTGGCTACACCTCCAGCACATACGGACAAGAAAAGATGTGCGTCCAATACAAGGGGACATCGGAGACAGAAAGTGGCCTCAACTTCCCCAATGCAGGGCCCCTCAGAGAAGTGACAACACTTACACCCTGGAAAGCATGAAACCAAAATGGCGAGGTTCCAGGTCCCTGCTGGCAGGACAAATGGGGGGCTCCTCCATGCGCCCCCAGCCTGGCTCCAGACCCCTGACACTCTGATCTAATTAGCAAAGCCCCAGACAATGAGCAGGCAAGAGAATCAAAGCACCATGCGCGGCGAAACAGCATCTGCAGGAGGAGAGGGCAGGGCCCAGCTGAGCTGTGCTGAGAGGCATGGGCGTTAATTAAGTTATCAGACACACACCACTGCAGCCGGGGTGCTCCTGGGCCCGCCACCCACAGACAGCGCTGGCTCTGTGAGAGGCTGACAGGGAGGCTATGGCCTGAGCTGCCCCCGGCCTTCTCACAGCCCTTTTGTTCCCTCTCCTTCCTTTCTTCTTATGGAAGCACGATACTCACGACGGACACTTCCCCACAAGAATAGTAACAGATAACTTGCACGTGCACAACCCTTTACCGTCTACATTCCACACCATTAGCTCATTTCTTTTACTTATTTAACCAATATGTATTGAGGACTTACTATATGCCAGGAAATATTCTAGGTGCTGGGGACAGACTGCATGGGAAGAGATCTCAAATTCCAACTGTCTTGGAGCTTATTTCTATTTCAGAAGGGGCAACACTCTATATGTATGTACATACACATATGAGGTCTGGCAATTAAGTTCGCAGACTTGTTGCAATGATGTTGTTAACATTTTTTGATATCAGTGAGATTATTCATTATGAATTTGTACCAACTGGACAAACAGTGAACCAAGTTTACTATTTGGAAGTGCTGAAAAGACTGCATGAAAAATTAGATGAACTGAACTTTTCGCCAACAGTTCATGGCTCTTGCATCACGACAATGCACCAGCTCACATGGTACTGTCTGTTTTTAGCCAGTAAACAACTGTGTCGGAACACCCTCCCTACTCACCTAATCTGGCCCCCAGTGACTTCTTTCTTTACCCGAAGATAAAGGGAATGCTGAAAGGACGACATTTTAATGACATTCAGGACATCAAGGGTAATATGACGACAGCTCTGATGGCCATTCCAGAAAAAGAGTTCCAAAATTGCTTTGAAGGGTGGACTAGGCGCTAGAGTCAGTGCATACCTTCCCAAGGGGAGTACTTCAAAGGTGATCACAGTGATACTCAGCAATGAGGTATGGAGCACTTTTTCTAGGATGAGTTCGTGAACTGAATAGTCAGACCTTGTGTGTGTCTGTGCGCGCGAGCGCGTGTGTCTGTGTGTGTAAGACAGATATACAGTTGATCCCTGAACAACGCAAGGGTTAGGGTTAACCCCCTACTAAACCCCTACACAGTCGATTATCTACACAGCCTAAAATATAATTTTGATTCCCCCAAATCTTAACCGCTAATGCCTACTGTTGAACAGAAGCCTTACCAATAACATAGTCAATTAACACATATTTTATATAATATATGCTGCATTCTTATAACAAGGAAGCTGGAGAAACTAAAATGTCGTTAAGACAATCATAAAGAAAACACATTTACAGCATTTATTAGAAAAATCTGCATATAAGTAGACCTGCACAGTTCAAACTTGTCGTTCAAGGGTCAACTGTTTATTCGATACATATAAAATATCTGATACACACACACACACACACACACACTATTCAATAATATATATTATATATATATATATGCATATGTATATATAATGAGCTGGAGACAAGTGGGCCAGCATATTACCATCTCCATCTCCTACATGATGGAACAGAGTTGCCAAGAGGTAAATGGACTTACACAGTATGAGATGCCATCCTAAGACGAGACCCCACGGTTTGTGTAGATAGGAAAGAGATTGGGGATGTTCTCCTTGCTCCTGAAAGGAAGTCTCTGATCTTCCTCTTCTCAGATGCCTCCTTCATACACCTTTTTCTTGCCCCGTCCCTCCCTTTCCTTCTATAAATCAAGGAGCAACATAGGGACATCAGGGATGCCCCCCGCCCCCTGCTTGCTGCATTCTGGGCCTGCTGGGTCAGGGCAGTAACAGGGCCAGTCTGTCTTACTCTCTCGTAAGTTCCCAACCCCAGGTTTCCCTTCCTGCCTCACTGCAGATCTGTCACTCATGGATCTGTTGAAAATCAGTGTTTAGGGAGTTCTCTTAGTCCCTCCTCTATTTATTTTACTATCTCCTCTCCTCAGTCATGTCCTAAGCATATAGGATGTAGGAGGTGAATGTTCCCCTGGAGATCACTGGGTCTCCTTTGACAGATGGGGTAGCTGAGGTCCAGAGAAGGGCACCTAGGTCAATCAAGTGGCATGTGTGTAGAAGAGCTTTGAATAAAACACAGGGAGGTCCATTCCCAGACAAATACTGTGGTGCCTACTGGACCGTACTACCTCCTCACCTCTCATTTGGATCACAGCGGTGGTCTTCCATTGATCTTCCTGCCCTTATTCTAATCTCTGCTTATGCTGCCACCTCAATAAACTTTCCAGGAAGGAAACTATCTGGAGATGGCACGTCCTCCTGAAACGTGTCCAGTAGCTGTCCAGTGCCTTCCAGGTGGAGTCCAAGGCTCCTGTGATCTGGCCCCTACCTTTCTGTCCAGTCTGCTGTGCCTCTGCATGTCCTCTCTCTCCAGCCACTCTGGATTTCTTAGGGTTCCTAGAATGGGTCATTCTCTCTTGCATGCCTCGGGGCCTTTGCACATCCCTTCCTCCTGCCCTTGGGTTCATTGATGAACATTTCATCGTCAAGATTCAGCTCACACGTCCCCCCCTGAGGGGAACCTTCCTGGCATCGTGGGCACATTTAAATGCTATTTTCTGTGTGTTCCCAGAACACGTGCTGGAACATATGCATATTCCAGCACCTTTCCAGCAATAACTTATGGACTGCTCACTATGCACCGAGCACTGTTCTAAGCACCTTACATGGAATATCTCACTTAATCTCCATGGCGATTTTTAATCTGGTTATGCTCATATATCCATTTCAGAGATGGGAAAACTGAGACCCTGAGAGGCTAACTAACTTGCCCCAGGTCATAGAGCTGGTAAATGTAAGAGTTCGGGTTGTACACTGGCCACGATCTCAAATATATATCATCCTGCTGTGATTAGTGTTTACCCAAATCTCTCTCACACATCATGGACTTGTCAAAGATATTAATCGACCTCAAACCCCAGCACTTGGCACAGTGACAAGGGTCTCTGCATAGTGTGCGGAGTTTGTAGGTAGCCACTGGATGAATGAAACCCGTCTCTCTTGCTTTTTTTTTCTCATAGCATGCTAGATCCCATGATTCCCTGAGAACCAGATCTACCCTGAAAGTAAGCCCTAGCATGATTCTTCAGGATGACATCCCCTGAACACAAGGCCTAATGCATCTTTGGAGCAAAAATTAATATAAGACCTGGTTTTATTTTCAGGGAAACACAGTAGTAGGATGGTGTGGAGGCTGAAAACACAGACTCTGGAGTGAGACAGACACAGAGACACAGGTCCCAGTCCTAGCTCTAGCACGTCCTAGGGCCGGGGTCCCATTTTTTTCTGGTGTGTAAAATGGGGCTCAGGATGATACCACATATGGTACCATGAGGATTAAATAAAGAAATGCATACACAGTGCATAGCATAGAGCCTGGAACTCAATGGAGAGCAGGTACTCAGTATTTGTTATGACGGCCGCTGTCACTCAGTGTGTTCTTTCTTTTGCCAGTTCTCTCTCCCTCTTGCCATGTCTTGCCTTAATCAAGAGGCATGTCCTCTCAGCTAGACTCACTTGGGGGCCGTGAAGGCCGAGAGGGGAGCATGGCGGCTCTGGCCCACTAAGTCCAGGGCTCTCCCCAGGCCACACTGCCACCTTCCAGCTGTGAAATAGAGTCCCTGCTCGACTGGGCCCCAGAGCTGTCAAGGGGTTGCCAATTTCACAGTTCACAAGACTGCTGCACCCCCCTGATGAATGGGGTGTCAGAAGCCATGGGCAGGGCCGTGACACTAGTCACACAGGCTCCACCGCCCACCCCCTGGCCACGCTTCCTGAGGAGGAGAGAACAGACTAGCCTCATGCATATTTATGCAGGGAGAGAAATGACTTTGTACTGCATGCCTTCCGAAAAAATAAATAAGATTTCACCCAAGTCTCTGGTGCATTTCCTCTCATGAACTCAGCATGCTCCAGGGAAGAAAATGAGAGAGAGAGAGAGAGAGAGAGAGAGAGAGAGAGAGAGAGAGAGAGAGAGAGAGAGAGAGACAGAGAGAGAGAGAGAAATATGAAAAAAACTAAAACACTTCATGCCACTGATCTTTGCAGAAGATTCTCAGGCCAAGGATGAGCCAGGGAACACAGGCGATATTAAAGCCTGCAGCACAGACGGGGTTATTTTGAAATTAATCCACTTCTACCCTATAACCCTAGAGGAATTAGAACAGATGAGGTCCAAACTTAGCTGGGCATGTGAGGCCTGCCCCACCACTTCCGAAGTCACCGCCTTCTACTCCCACCATCCCCCAGCTCTGACAGAGATGTTGTCTCTTCCCTATAAAAGCAAACCAGAGTCATCTCTCACGGTATTCTCCCTCGCGGGCCTGGAAGAAACGATTGCATCTCAGGCAGAACCTAACCCCTGCATCTCAGATAAGTCACCTCTGGAAAGCCCTTCCGCTTGCCGTGCCTCAGTTTCCCGATCTATGTAGAATAGAACACTCTGGCCCTGTCCCCCTCATTGTTTTCTAGCCACACTGGACTTGTGGGTCATCGAACAGGCCACACTTTTTTCTTTGCCAAAGTCGCTTCCTCTGTTCTTCAGCTCTTCATTTGGCCAAACACTACCTAGCCTTCTAACTTCAGCTTAAAGCTTCCATTTTCAGAAAGGGCTTCCTCCGCAGCCAAGTACCCGGTTTTCTCTCCCAGAGCACTCAGTACACTTCCTTCCGGGCAGCTCGGTGTTAAGTTAAGTCAGTAACTGGATTAGAGTCTCAAGTCTGTCTGTCTTCCCGTTAGAGGATGCCATCTCTGAGGGCAGGGGTCATGCTGCTGTGTCCTAATGAGTGTTTGGTAAATGAAAGAACGGATGTGAGAGTTCCAGTATCGTATAGAAAGTGCCTGCTCTCTTTGCGGAGCAGTACTCTCAGGGCACGACAATAAGCAGCAGCCATTCAGCCTTTTCTTTGGGAAAAGCACTCTTCTGAGTCCTGTGACAGCTCTTACCTCAGGGAGTCCAAAAACAACTTAAGGATGCACACTCTGATTGTCCCCATTTTAGAGGTCAGGACAGTGAGACACAGGGACACTTCACTGACTCATTTGTCCAAGGTTACACACGGCTAGTAAATATCAAAAAATACCAGGAGTTAACCGGGACAGCTCAAGAGCCACGTGCCTAAGCACCGTGCTGTAGAGAGATTTAAGTTTCATCCCCTCACCTTCCCTCGTGGAGCTTTCTCCGCCTCACGTATCCTGGCTGAAGGCTCTCCCCTGCTTTGCCAAGTCTCTCCTGATTTGCCAGCCCCACTGTCTTACTTCTAGAAACCCACATCCTCTTTCCCCCACACCCATGCACAGACAATTAAGGTTACAGAATGCAGCCCTTGAGATCAGAACATTCTCTTCCACCCTGGCCCTTCTATAAAAGGGGCAAGCCTCATTTTCCTAGGATCGCAGGAAAATTCTTGCTTTTAAAGAGGGTATTTCTTACAGGGCAGAAATTGCATTCTCTGCAGGGTGCTACAGAGGGACAATCAAACCCTGGGACCAAACCAACCTACATCCAGGAGCACCCTCCCCGCAGATTATCGATGGCACCTCCCTCCTGGGTTAATGACAAGTTAAGATGCCGTAGTGTATCTGATCATGCACAAATGGTCAGACTGGGGTCCAGGAAGGAGGACTCAACCCAGGCCACTTGGCGCACGCGCTGAAGGCAGAGCCTGAGCTCCCTCATTTCCACAAGCCGCCCTCCCTTCTGTCTCCCCCTGCTCCCTCTTCCCCAAAGAAGAGCCATAGGTACAACACACAGTCACTGCCAAGGACACAGCTGGATGGGAGGGAGCTGTGCTGAGCTGCCTGGGTGCCCCCTGGGCCAGGCTGCTTTCCTGGGGTGATGAACAGAGCCAATCAGGCGGCACTTAACTTAATTATAATGAAGTGGATGCATCTGGTCTCTGAAGGTTTCATTCACAAGGGAAATGATGAGGAAGTGCTATTCTCTCTCTGACGACCTCCTTGGGACATTAACGGAACAGTCCTGGAGCCGGAGACTATAAAAAGAGGCAAGACACTGGCCCCAGAAATGCATTAGCCTGGCTAAAACGCTAGTTGCTGGTACCCTTTTCCCTTCTGCATCGTCTCTGTACAAGGAGATATGAGGAGAAAAAAGTCTTCCTCTCTTACAGCCCTCCTGTTTTTCTCATAAGTTGTGCCCCCCTACTCATGCCAGCTAGGCATATGGCACTGAGTTCTGGCTCAACTTCCCCTGGTCTCGTGCCATATGAATATCACAGCTTCAGAGTTCTGGTGAAAGCGGCAGAAACTGATGAAAATTGGAGTTTAGACCAGCCAGGGGCCAAGGTGATAGATGGGAGACTAAGGCTCAGGAAGGAAATATGATTTTCCCCAGATCATGAATATTTATGGCGGGTGGCGTCTGCACTGGGCTATTCTTATATTATTAAAGTGTGTTCTCAAACCAACCTTAAGAATCTGACACTATTATTACACCAGTTTCACAGATGAGGAATCAGAGATTTAGAGAATTAGTTAACTTGACCCAAATCGAGGTGCTATGTGGGAACTTGACCAAAATCAAGGTGCTATGTGGGTACAGGATTCCTATCCAAGTCTGTCCGTTCCAAACCCAGTGTCCTGTAGCTGGCCGTTTCCCAGAAAGCCCTGATATCATGGTTTTGATTTGATTTCTACACTAGTATATCTTTAAACATGTTTGTAATTGAAAAGTTGGTTAAATCCCACCCTCTTTTCCAGGCACTGGCGGGGTGCTAGATATTGAAAGGAATCCTGTGGTGAATGCTTTTGCAAAATAAAGAACCGTTCAGGAAAATAATCCATCACTCCCTGATTTATCTCTTTGCTAAACTGAGCTATTCACAAACCAGGTTCTTTGGAAGCAATGCACACGGGTCCTGCCTTGAGCAGATGGACTCCCCACTGTTCTGGACAGGATGTGATGCTCCAGAGTTTGCCATACCCACAGATGCCTGCTTTAGTGAAAAGTCGCCGCAGGTGCTTCATAATCTAGAGGGTGTATTGCTGTGTACTCTGAGAATCCATCATCCTGGCAAAGCTGATGGGCCCAGAGCTGCACGTCAGAGCAGAGGAGGTAGCCCCAGATTAGCTTGTGGATGGTGACGTGGTCTGCTGTGAGGATTTGCCCATTAGGACATTCAATATTGAAGATGACAGATTTTCTCATGGGGTGTTTGAATAGGAGACACAAGAAGACAGAGACGGAGAAAGCATAGGTCATGGGGAACGGGGTGGGCAGGAGCAGAAGCAGTGAAGCAGTGGGGCCCGTGGACACACACAGGTTGGGAGAGACAGAGAGAGGTCATCTCCAGATGGAAGCAAAAGAGGAGCCGAGAGAAAATCCCCAATTCGTGACTGTAGAAGAACTACCTGAGGCAAAAACAACGTGCCGATTCTTATTGTAGCCTAACCACGGCTCTTTCCCCATGAACCTGGGACAGTTTTATGACCCGCTCTGGTCCCGCTGTTCTCTAACAGTGAAGGCAACAGAATGGTGGTGAAGAGTGAGCATTTTGAGGTCACACAAATCCTGAATTTTATACAACGCATGTACCTAATCCTGGGCATGCTACCTGAGTTCTCCCAACCCTGGTGTCCACCTTTGAAAAAGGGGGCAATGAGAGGTACTGACCACACCAGTTTGGGGGGGTGTTTTTTTTTTTTTGAGGATTAAATGTGTAAATATTTATTAAGTGTTAATCACAGAGTTTGGTCCCTACAGCCTAGCTAATATTATTCCTATTGCAACTGAAAATAAATCCTCATCAGCTGAACCAGTCTGCTCTTTGAAACCTGAACAAGTTGAATAAAAACTCTCAATGTCGGTCACTCATTCAGTCATTTACTCAGTCAAGTTATCATTCACTCCAGAAATAGTCATTTGTTGTCTGCACTATGCCAGGCAATGTTCTAAACAACAAGCCTACAGCCTTGAACAACACAGATGACAATACCTAGTGGGAAGACAGACAAGCGATCCACAAATATGTACAATGGGTCAAAGAGTGCTAAAGGCTATGAAGAAAAAGAGAGGAGGCTGAAAAAGAACAGAGAGTGTGATGAAGGTGCATGTGGTTGTGTATTTGTGCTGTTTTATATGGGGGGACCAGGGGTGATCTCGATGACAAGGTGACTTATAAGGAAAGACAAGGAGTGAGAGAGGGGAGAAGCCACACAGGTATCTGGGGGAAAACAACAGTCCCAGGAGAGAACAGTGATGCAAAGGTCGGGAGGTACCTAACCTCAAAACAGACCCTGATACGTGATGCTTTAAAAAGTAACAGTACAATGATAAATCGCCATCCTATGTTTGTACAGTGCACTAGTTTACAAAAAGCATTCACCTCCACCATTGCTGGGTTCTCCCATATTCTTTTGAAGTTTTACCTCCGTTTTACCAATGTGACAACCAAGGCTTGGAGCAGAGTTTCTCGACTTTGGCAATACTGACATTTTGAAGACTGCTTTACGGTGAGGGGCTACCCTGTACATTGTAGGGTGTTCAGCAATGTCCCTTCCCTCCCCCCACTGGATGCCAGTAGCACCTCCTACCCCCTCCCCAGTCATGACAGATAAAAATGTCTCCTGTAAGGAAGGGAGGATGACAAAATCACCCTTAGTTGAGAACCACTGGCTTAGAGAAATGAAGTGACTATTCTAAGATCTCAAAATGAGAGAGCAGATAAGGTTTGATTCTGACCTCGATCTCCTAGTCAAGAGAGGTTTAGCCCGTGACCCTCCCCACAGCTTGCAGAGTTTTCTGCAGTCAGCCTGTGCGTAGCAATACTGCCTGGGTGCCATGTCGTGCATTGGGCGGGGTGGGGGGGGTAGGGTGAAGAGGAACGGTGGGCGGTCCTCTCCAGTTCGCTGATCACTGGTCTCTACCCCAGTACAGAGCAGCCAAGCTGAGGGAGATGCCTACGTCCCCATTCTTGTGTCAATGCTGGATACCCAGGAAACTCAGTGGCCAAGAACTCTTTAGAAACCAGACTCTTATCCTGCAAGGGATGTTCACCACCTAACACAGAATGGCTCCTGGCCAAGTTGCAGAGGTGCTTTTTCTCATTCCACAGATGAGGAAACATGCCCAGAAAAGAGTGAGCGACTGGTTTAAAATGCAGAGAAGAAAGGTCACTCAACAAATGCCCAACGTGGAAATGCCAAGGAGCAGTGATTCTAACGGGCCACTGACTATAAGATCAGCCACATCCTAAGAGTTGAGTCAGGCAGGTCGGTGGCCTCTCTAGCCAGTGGACAGCACTGGATTTGCAGCTGACTGCCCATCTGTGGATGTCCTACCCGAGGAGCCTGCAGCCTCAGAGCTGGCCTCAAGGCTCAGCCTGCATCATAACCCCTGTGTCCTCCCTGCCCCACACCTGAGGCAGAGGGGAAGAAGATCTTATCTGTCAGACAGCCCACCCCTCTCAGATAGGAGCCCTCCACCTGACAGAGGAGACAAAAGCAAGAGGCTATAAGGAAACAACTGCTCTGACAGTGCTCAGCGGGTGGTGCTAGCAGAGCTGGCTCAGCAGAGATGCTGTCTATCTGACTCTCTAGGGAGCAAACAGCCCCTTGCAGTCAGGAATTCATTCATTCATCCATCCATCCATCCATCCATCCATTCATTCTATATGTATTTAGTAATCTCCTACAATGTGTCAGGACCAAGGTCCACATCTAGGATTTGGATAGAAGAAAACACCCCTTCAGAAGGAGTGTGGTAGAAATGTTAAGGTAACATGGGCTGAAAAACTAGACAATCTGTAGTAGAGCAAACATCTCCACTACCTCCATTCCTCAATACAGACAAATTCCCCATATTAATTTGCTGTGAGATTCCAGATAAACTGTGTCCCTTATCTGGGCCTCTGTCAGCTGAGCACAAAGAGCATTTGGGACAAAAGAACAATAACAGCTTTTGTTTATTAAGTCAAAGCATTGTGCTAAATATTTTACACACATCATCTCCTTTAATTCTCACAAGAATCCTGCAAAAAGTCATCCCATTTTACAGACGAGGAGCCTGAGTCTCAGAGATGTTAGTGACTTGCTCCAGTTTTCATACTTTGTAAATTGCAGGACTCAGACTTTCCCCAAGTGTGTCTGATTTGAGAGCTGGACTTCCTAACTGCTTTCTACTTGGCTGCCCAAGTTCTCAAAGGCCTCTTGGTCTCTGATCTGCAGCCAGCTTGTCTCTGGCTGGAAACACACAAGTCAAGGAGTTGGAAAGAGAGAATGATGCCCCCTCCGGTCGCCAGCCTGGGCATCCCTTCTCTTTGTACCCAGGGGGAGTGGATACACATGTGTTCTAGAAAGTCCGACAAATCCTTATGTCCTCTCATGTTGACACAATGCGGGAGGGGGATTTATTGCTGCCAGGGGCTTCTCTGTTCCCACTGATCAGATAGCAAGGGCTGTCTCGATCCCTCCTTCCTCTGGGAGTCCAGGAGTCCACGGGGCCCAGAGAGGACTTAGGCTGAGGAAGCACATCAGGTGGTGTCTGTGTTGAAATGGAGACAGCAGACCTGCCAAAGGAGGTGCCACCCCTCAGCTCCTGCCAAGGCTTGGAAGACCTAGCGTTCCCAGATCCTCCAATAATCAAGTGAGGCAGAAACGTGGATTGGGATGTAAAATTTCCTGATTTATAAATATTGACAACTTAATTTTAAAAAATGTAAAATGCACGCTGAATGCAAACAAAGAAAAACTAAACAAACATAGGTGGGGGCTAAGTTCTACCCAGGAGATTCCAGAGTGCAATTTCTATTCTCTGCTCTCCCTGGCATCCTCCCTTCTCAGTGTCAACTCCATGCTGAAATTCCCCCCTTCTCCTCTGGCCCCAACTGCCCAGCACCTTTGTAAAAATGTCTGTTTTCCAATGGTTTCTCATGTCACTCACAGTCAAAGCCAATATCCTTAGTATCGGGCCCAACACGTATGTAACTTTCTTTTCAATGTCTCTGTGACTCAATTTCCCACTTTATTCCACTGCTCTCTTCCTCATACTGCCCCTTCCGATTCTGTAAATGTTCCCAGCACTCTGTTACCCAAGGGCCTTTGCATTTGCTATTCCTGCTGCCTTCAAAGCTCTTTCTTTAAATATCCAAATAGACAATTTATTCATTATTGCAGATTGATACTAAAATATCACCTCATCATCCTAATTCCATTCCTTCTTTTATTTCTCCCCTATCACAATGATCATGATTTGATATTATACCTATATAACTTTATACATATTATATAGTTGTATGTTATTTATTCTTATAACATTATAAAATATTTCTGTTTTATATATATATACATACATATATATACATACATGTATGTATATATATGTAACTTTTTTTTCTTGTTCATTTGTTTACGGTCTTCCTGCACTAGAAAGTAAGCTCAACAGAAACAGACTTGCAAATATTTTATTCACTGCTTTATCCTCAGTGCCCTAAATAGTGCCTGATACATAGTAGGCACTCAATTAAATCTTGTTACAGTAATGAATTAAAAAATAAATGCAAAAATATTTCCTCATTTAACACATTTTCACTGAAACTTCCTGACACAGGGGTGTTGAGCTAAACAGATATCAAGAACTTTAAAACATTCAGACCATTTGACCCAGGAATTCCACTCCTGGGAATATACCCTGAGGAAATAATACAGAATGGCGAAAACCAAATTTAAGCCCAAGAATATCTGTTGCTGATGCAAACAAACAGCAGGAAAAAAAAGGTCAGGGGGAAGCAACTGAAATGTACACCAATAAATAAACTATGACGGAGTTAGGAATGATAAACATGTTGACATACTTTGGAAAAATATTCAATAAAATATAAGATATAAAATAATATAGGTTTTCATCTTCAATATATAACAGGAGTGAAGACAAAAAATAGGAAAATAGGCAAAAAAAGGTGACTATGGCTATTTAATGAGGTATTATGAAAAGAATATTAATTTCTATTTCATTTTTTAACTAATTTACAATGAGCACACATAACTTTTAGAATCAGGAAGTATCGGGAAGAATAGGAGCAATCCTCGTTTGTTGGTAAAGGATGGAGACTGACTGCATCCTTGAGGTGAATGGGGCATGGGAGCCCGAGGCAGGCGAGGTCCCCACGGGAGACCTCTGGCTGAGCTGCCAGGACTTGATGTGACAGTCAGGTCCCCACTGGGTGATTTCCAGCCATTTCAAGGGTGGCCAGGACAGGAGGTGCAGAGTCCCCTGACTGCTGGGAAATTGCTCCAGCTCTGATCCGTCAGGGAACCGTCTCTTCGGCCCCTAACACTTATGAAACCTCCTTCCCCCTCATCTGTTAGTGTGTGTGTGTGTGGGGGGGCTGCATTGCTGAGCACAGTCTAATCGAGTCAGAATGCCCCAAGAGTCCCTGGAGACAAAGCGGGGGGATCTGTGGGCACAGGGAGAAAGAGGAGACAGAGAGATAAGGAGAGGATCAGGGGGCGGGGAGAGCAAATGTTCAGAGAACGCCCCTTTGCTTTGCAATGGTGGCAATCAATGCTGGGAAATAACATTTTAAGGGGCTCTAGCGACAGCTTTGGGGACATTTCTATTTGTGATTCCATGACAACTCTCTGTCTATATCTCATTTTAGGGAGTGTGCAGACAGCTCAGAGGACGGCTGTCTGGGCCTGCCACGCTCCTGTTTGTTGGAGGCATCGCTCTCTCTGGCTCTGCCAAGCCAAGGCATTCGGGTACCAGGACCACCGTCCAGGATGGGAGAAGCCTAGAGGTGAAGGCCAAAAAGCTTTGCTGCAGAGTCAGGGTCTGGTCTTCTACTGTGTGGTGTATTTAACTGGAGCAAAAAGAACTTCCTATCATTCTACAAGGGGTCAGTTGGAGTTAAAATAAATAAATAAACAAATGAACTTCTCAATTCGGAATACTTTCCAGGCTGGCTAGTTCTAAGGAACCTACTTTTTCAGCCACAGATTTCGCCCCCCCTTTGTTTTCTAAGAAGTACTCAGAAGAAAATGGGGGGAAAGAGATTCCATTCAAATTTCATAATCTGAGAATCGGAAGGGATTACCGACACGGCGTCTAATCTTCACCCTGCGGCCCCATCCTTGACAAATGACCACCTAGTCCTGTTGGAATACTTCCAAAGACCAAGAGTTTATGACCTTTAAAATTAAAGGGGGGAGGGCAATGTGGACGTAACAACTTGTCTGTCTCAAGGACATTCAGGACGCTGCAGGGATACGTACGATGTGGCAAAACACAGAGCGTAGTGAACTAGAACTCACGAAATGGGGGTTTGAGGAGAGCCTCATCACACCGCCACTCTGTGTCGTGGGGTAAGTCATTTGATTTCTCTGAGCCCAGCTAAGACTCTTGGTCTCTCAAGAAAGCTCAGTAGCGCACAGTTTATCATATAATGTGTATGAAGCCATTCCATAAATGTTTAAGGGTTACGTAAAATAGAATGGCTATTACTGTTTTATACCCCTCTAAACTGTGAGCGCCTAGGAAAAAACTATTTCCCATTTTGTTTTGTATCTTCTGCATTAAACACAGTGCCTTGCCATAGGAGGTGCTCAGTGAACATCTGTTAAATAAGCGGGGGAATGAGTGGATAAATGAGTGAGTAGTGAGGAAGAGGTCTCCCCGAAGGGAAGATGCAGGGGCTAAAATGTCAGCCCATTGCTGTGTACAAACAGCAGATGAAAGTGCAGAAGGCAAAAGGCACCGGAAAACCTCCTGGATGTTGTACGACGCCGACTTCAAAGAGTATTTGGAACAAGAAGAGAGGGGAGGACATCAGGGCAGTGTGGTGTAAGAAAGTCATATCCAAACTTTTCTTCTTTCTTATGCTGGGCAGCCTAGCTTTCAAAAATAACCTCTATGTGGAATCTCAACATTGAAACAGCTTAGAGTGCCCTGCTCTGGTTACAATTCTGCCCAGTCTGCTTTCCTCTCGTCCCCAGGTAGCCCAGGTGGCACCCCTAAGGCTCTGTCCAAAAGCAAGCTCTTGTTAAATAAAGAGTTTCCCCAAGCTCTTGGAGAACCTCCGTCTGCGGCTCCTGGACAGCTGGGAACAGGGAGGTGTTGAGCTGCAGCTGGATGGGTGGGTGGGTGTTGTTTCCCAGGCACGGAGCATTGGGGAAGAACTTTTATTGGGGGGTAAGGGACAGAAGAGAGAGTGTCCAAGGAAAGAAGACAGAGGAGACACAATGGGTCCTTTGGGAGGGCAGGGTAAACAGTTTCAAGAGAATGTGGGGCGTGGTGATGGGACCAGTGGGCCAGAGGGCTGGGGGAAAGATCCCGATGGGTTGGCCAGGGGGACAGTGTGAGACACAGAGGCACGTGTGGGATCCTCCTAGATCCTCCATCAGCCGGTTCCCTTGAATCCCTTGGATCTTATTCATCCTTCTGATCTTGGGGCAAGGAGCACCTCCAGGAAGCCATCACAGACCCAATGATTGTGGATCTGCCCCTGTGGATCTGTCCCTTTGCTAAGGCTTAAAAAGTCTTTGAAGTTCAGGTTATGACCCACTCATAAGCTGAATTCAATTTGGTGGTTCACACCCACATTTAAAAGATGATATAAAAAAGAATAGAAAACGTCAGAGCATGCCACATGTAATAAGGGTAAGTATTCTTTTGCAAAACTTATTTTAGAGACACACACACACACATATTCACATGCATATATGTATGGTCACTGTGCACAATATATTTCTCATTGTGACTGGTGTTCAACATTTTTGATTAAAGCAGCTCTAAGAGACTGCACCTGCCAGCTTCCCAGCCCATGTCTTACCTTTCCTGATGACATTAATGGACAGGATTAACTCATGTTGTGTTATATTCAGAACATGCTTGGGGTTAGGAATCAGACAAAGCTGGGTTCAAATTATGGTCCCATCACTTTAGCTGTATAACTCTGAGACAAGCTCTAAATTTTGATAAAGGTAATTTTTTCCTTGTGAGATGGATGGGAAAATTTAACAGATAATTGATTTGCAAATACTAAACGAGGTTTGTGCAGTTCAGAAAAAGGGTAAGGAGTCCATGCAGAGGTTACCCACCTGTGGAAAAGCTCTAAGACATCTGTTTATCCATTCATTCATTTATCCATTCCTCCACCTACTGACCCAACACATATTTTAACATCTCTTATGCGTCAGTCACTATTAAACACAAAACAAACTCAAAAGACCTGGTACACAATCTCATGGAATTCTGAGTCTAGTAAGAGAATTACAATATGTAATAAATCCAAGTAATAAGGAGTCCTATTACAGAAACAAACAGGAGAGTTGATAGAAGACAAAAGAGGAGAACTCACAGAGAAAAGAGCTTTGTCTGACAAGGTATGATTAAAGCTAAGACCAAAATGATGCAAAGAAGTCAGCCATGACAGATGGGGGAAGGAAAGAGGAGAATTTATCCAACCTAAAAGAATCATGGCATATGCAAAGGGCCTGTGGTGGAAGTCAGCAAGTTTCAAGAGGGAGGGGAAGGAGGAGGGGCAAAGGAGGGGAGGGGAGGGGAAGTTTGGAGAGGGGAGGGAGAGGGAGAGGGGCAGAAAGAGGAAGAAGAGGAAGAGAAGGAGGACGAGGAGGAGGAGAAAAAGGAGGAGGAGGAGGAAGAGGAGGAGGAGAAGCGGCGGCGGTGGCCATGGTGGCAGAGCATAGAGGATGGGAGTGAACAGCAGTGAGAACGGTGGGAAAACCGTAAGCGTGAGACTGCTATCACCAGCGGGGCCATAAGAGAGCGACTGCTGTGTGTAGAATGGATGAGGAGGATATGCCCGCAACCTGGAAGGTATGTGACGATGAGGTGTTTCAGCCTTGTCAGGAAGACTGATGGGGCTTGAAGAGGGGATGGGTGGGCAGGGGTACAGGTGAGGGGCTGGAAACCTAGGCTAGAGCCTCTGTGTAAAGGCATGTGAATACCCAGACAGGGCACTGAGTTAGCTGTTGACTATGAAAGCGCTCTGAAATTTTAGAAAGCGCTGCACAAAGCAGCATGTGCATGGCATTCACAGGGGGCTGTCAGAGGGTGAAGCAATACACAGCTTCTCAGTTCTCCGTCACCCTACAGTGCTTTAGTGACACCAAACATGAGTTCCCTGCACCTTTGGGGACCACTCAAAACACTCCATAAAACTGGGATCTCCCTGTTGCCAAGTCCCTTCTGCCATTTTAGCTCAGAAGTACTATGAGGCAGCTTTCCGCCTCGGAGAACAGATGTTAACTACCTATTTTTCTTCCCAGATTTATGGGTGAGGTGAGCTCATTGTCACTAAGCTTTAGCTATTCTTGGGATTGAAGGGCCATGTGCTTTCTAAAGGATGACAGAATGCAGTGTGGCATAGTGTGCCCACAAGCCATCTCTGCCCCTTACCATGCCAGCGCGCATGCTAGAGTTTTATCCTGACTCTGCCACTTTCTAGCTGTGTGACCTTGGACAGGCTATTTAAGCCCTCTTTGCTTTGATCTCCTGCTCTGTAGAGTGGGGGCACAATTAGTACCTAATGAAGGGGTTACTGTAAGGTGTAAAGGACATGATTCGTGGAAAGTTCCAGAACAGTGGGGATCACTAAGTAGAGGCCAGCTGTTAGCAGTCAGCACTGGTTTTCTAGCCAACCCTTCCCTCCACTTTCCACTCAGGGTTAATTACAAATGACTAAAATAACCTATGGGACAGCAGAGGGGCTCTTAGGGACTCAGTAAAAGTCCTTCCCTCCCCTTCCTCTCAGCAAAGGTCCAGTTCACCCTGAGACAGTCTGCTCTGTGATCCTCCTACACAACAGTAAGCTTCACCCTACGGCCCCATGTCACAGAGACAGTGGCCCCTCCCGACCTGTCACTGTGGGCCACTGCTGGTACCTGGTGCCATTTCTCTTCCCTTCTTCCACCTGAGGTCCTGAACTGAAGTAGGAGAGTGAAGACAAGCCTTTCTTCCACATCACTTCACCAAAAGAATCCTAGCTCAGAGGAACGATGAGCACTGACTTTTTTTTTTTTAAATTAAAGTTTATTGGGGTGACAATTGTTAGTAAAGTTACAAAGGTTTCAGGTATACAATTCTGTAATACATTATCTATATCTCACATTGTGTGTTCACCACCCAGAGTCAGTTCTCCTTCCATCACCATATATTTGATCCCCCTTACCCTCATCTCCCACCCCCCAACCCCCTTACCCTCTGGTTACCCGTAAACTATTGTCTGTGTCTATGAGTTTTTGTTCCTTCATTTGTTTGTCTTGTTCTTTTGTGGTTTTCAGTTTTATATACCTCATATCAGTGAAATCATATGGTTCTCTACTTTTTCTGCCTGACTTATTTCACTTAACATTATAATTTCAAAATCCATCCATGTTGTCACAAATGGCACTATTTCATCTTTTCTTACGGCAGAATAGTATTCCATTGTGTATATACACCACAACTTCTTTATTCATTCATCTATCGAAGGACATTTTGGTTGTTTCCACGTCTTGGCCACCGTAAACAAAGCTGCAATGAACATTGGAGCACACGTGTCTTTATGGATAAATGTTTTCAGATTTTTTGGGTAGATACCTAGGAGAGGGATTGCTGGGTCATATGGTAATTCTATTCGTAATTTTTTGAGGAACCTCCACACTGCCTTCCATAACAGCTGCACCAGTCTGCATTCCCACCAACAGTGTATTAGTGTTCCTTTTTCTCCACAGCCTCTCCAATACTTGTTACTATTTGTCTTGTTGATGATAGCCATTCTGACTGGGGTGAGGTGATATCTCATTGTGGTTTTTATTTGCATTTCTCTGATGGTTAGTGATGTCGAGCATTTTTTCATATGTCTATTTGCCATTTGTATGTCCTCTTTGGAGAAATGTCTTTTAAGGTCCTCTGCCCATTTTCCAACTGGGTTGTTTGTTTTTTTCTTGTTGAGTTGTATGAGTTCCCTGTATATTTTGGATATCAGCCTCTTATCGGAGGCACTGTTTGCAAAAATCTTCTCCCATTCAGTTGGTTGCCACTTTATTTTGTCGATGGTTTCTTTTGCAGTGCAGAAGCTTTTAAGTTTCATATAATCCCATTCATTTATTTTAGCTTTTACTTCCTTTGCCTTTGAGGTCAAATTCATAAAATGCTCTTTGAACCCAAGGTCCATAAGTTTAGTACCTATGTTTTCTTCTATGCAGTTTATTGTTTCAGGTCTTATGCTTAGGTCTTGATCCATTTTGAATTAATTTTGGTACATGGTGACAGATAGCAGTCCAGTTTCATTCTTTTGCACGTGGCTTTCCAATTCTCCCAGAACCATTTATTGAAAAGGCTGTCTTTTCTCCATTGTATGTTTTTTGCTTCTTTGTCAAAAATTATCTGTCCGTATTTATGTGGCTTTATTTCTGGGTTCTCAATTCTATTCCATTGGTCTGTGTGTCTGTTTCTCTGCAAGTACCATGCTGTTTTGATTATTGTAGCCCTGTAGTACAAGCTAAAGTCAGGAGGTGTGATACCTCCAACATTGTTCTTTTTTCTTAGGATTGTTTTGGCTATTTGGGGTCTTTTGTGGTTCCATACAAATCTCATGATTTTTTTCTTCTATTTCTTTAAAAAACGCCCTTGGGATTTTGATGGGGATTGCATTAAATCTGAATATTGCTTTGGGTAATATGGCCATTTTAACTATATTGATTCTTCCAATCCATGAGCACAGAATGTCTTTCCATTTCTTTGTGTCTTCTTCAATTTCTTTTAAAAATGTCTTATAGTTTTCAGCATATAGGTCTTTCACATCCTTGGTTAAGTTTATTCCTAGGTATTTTATTCTATTTTTTGCTGCAATTGCAAAAGGAATTGTTTGTTTGTTTGTTTTTATTTCTTTTTCTGAGATTTCATTGTTAGTATATAGGAATGCAATGGACTTTTGTACATTGATTTTGTAGCTGGCAACTTTGCTACATTCGTTTATTGTTGCTAATAACTTTTTGATGGAGTCTTTATGGTTTTCTATATATAGCATCATGTTATCTGCAAAGAGTGACAATTTAACTTCTTCATTCCCAATTTGGATGCCTTTTATTTATTTCTCTTGCCTGATTGCCCTGGGGAGGACTTCCAACACTATGTTGAAAAGCAGAGGTGATAGGGGACAGCCCTGTCACTTTCCTGAACATACAGCAAAAGGCTTCAGTTTTTACCGTTAATTATGGTATTAGCTGAGGGTTTGTCACATATGGCCTTTATTATGTTATTTTCCTTCTATACCTATTTATTTTATTAAATGTTTTAATCATAAATGGATGTTGTATTTTGTCAAACACTTTTGACAATTGATATAACCAATTGATATAATCATATGATTTTTGTTCTGTATTTTGTTTATGTGATATATCACACTGATGGATTTGTGTATGTTGAACCATCCTTGTGCCCCTGAGATGAACCCCACTTGGTCGTGATGAATAATCTATTTAATGCATTGTTGCGTTTGATTTCCTAGAATTTTGTTTAGGATTTTTGCATTTGTATTCATCAGAGATATTGGTCTGTAGTTTTCTTTTTTTGTGTTATTCTTACCAGGTTTTGGTATCAGGGTAATGTTGGCCTCATAAAATGAGTTAGGGAGTATTGTCGCTTCTTCAATTTTTTGGAACAGTTTGAGTAGGACAAGTATTAGATCCTCTATGAAGGTTCAGTAGAATTCACTAGTGAAGCCATCTGGTCCTGGACTTTTGCTTTTGGGAAAGTTTCGGATGACTGATTCAATTCCCTTACTAGTGATCGGTCTATTTAGATTTTCCAGTTCTTTGTGATTCAGCCTAGCAAGGCTATTTGTTTCTAAGAACTAGGTTATTGAATTTGGTGGCATATAGTCCTTCACAGTATTCTTGGATGATCCTCTGTATTTCTGTGGCATCCGTGATAACTTCCCCTCTTTCATTTCTGATTTTGTTTAAATGCGTCTTTTCTCTTTTTATCTTAGTGAGTCTTGCCAAGGTTTGTCAATTTTGTTAATCTTTTCAAAGAACCAGCTCTTTGTCACATTAATTTTTTCTATTGTCTTTTCGTTCTCTATTTCATTTAGTTCTGCTCTGATTTTGGTTATTTTCTTTCTTCTGCTGACCTTGGGTTTCATTTGTTCTTCTTTTTCTAGTTCTTTAAGGTGTAACGTGAGATTATTTATCTGGGATTTTTCTTGTTTCTTCAGATAAGCCTACAGTGATACAAACTTTCCTCTTAAAACTGCATCCCAAAAATATTGGTAGGATGTATTTTCAATCTCATTTGTTTCCATGTATCTTTGGATCTCTCCTCTTACTTCGTCTTTGACCCGGTCGTTCTTTAAAAGTATGTTGTTTAATCTTCAGGTATTTGTGTTTTTTTTCCTGCTTTCTTTTTGCAGTTGATATCCAATTTCAAAGCCTTGTGATGAGAGAATATCCTTGGTATGATTTCAATCTTCTTAAATTTGCTGAGGCTAGGTTTATGTCCCAATATATGGTCTATCCTTGAGAATGTTCCATGTACACTAGAAAAAAATGTATAGTCTGATGTTCTAGGATGAAGTGCTCTATAAATGTCAATTATGTCCATTTCATCTAATGTGTCATTTAGGGCCGCTATTTCTTTATTTATTTTCTGTTTGGATGATCTATCCATAGCTGTCAATGATGTATTTAGGTCCCCTACTATAATTGCATTTTGGTCAATTTCTCACTTGAATTCTGTTAGCACTTGCTTGGTATATTTCAGTGCTCCCTGATTGGGGGCATAAATATTGATGACTGTTATGTCTTCTTGTTGTATATCATTATGAAATGTCCATCTTTGTCTCTTGTTATCTTTTTTATCCTGAAGTCTGTTTCATCCGATATCATTATGTCTACACCAGATATTCTCCAGATACCATTTGCTTGGAGTGTCATTTCCACCCTTTCACTTTGAGTCTATGTTTGTCCTTGTAGCTGAGATGTGTCTCTTGGAGACAGCATATGGTTGGGTTTAGGTTTTTGATCCAATCTGCTACTCTGTGCCTTTTTATTGGTGAGTTCAGTCCATTTACATTTAGGGTGATTATTGATATGTGAGGATTAACTGTCATTCTATCTTTAGTTTTCTGGTAAGGCTGTGTCTCCATTGTTTCTTTGCCTTTTTGTTATTGTCTATTATTTCTGTGTGGTGGCATTCTATGAAGTTTCCCTCTGTTTCTTCTTTTATTACAGTATACATTTCAGTTCTGGATTTTTTTTGAGTGGTTACCCTTAAGTTTATGTAAAAGAAAGTTTGATATTTAGAGTATTCCATTTTCTTCAGCACGCTTACTTTCTTTATTCCCATATTCCGGTTCAGGCCTTTACTCTCCCCCTTTTTATGTTTTGGTTGCCACAAATTGTCCCTGTTGATGGTAGTTGAATAGCCTCCTTTAGTATTTCTTGTAGTGCAGGTCATGTATTAGAAAATTCCCTCAGCTTCTGTATGTCTGGAAATGTCTTTATTCCTCCTTCATATCTAAAGGATATCTTTGCTGCATATATTATTCTTGGCTCAAAATTTCTCTCTTTCAATAGTTTGAATATTTGGTTCTACTCCCTCCTGGCTTGTAGAGTTTCTGCTGAAAAATCTGATGGTAATCTAATGGGCTTTCCTTTGTAGGTTACCGTCTTCTTTTCCCTGGCTGCCTTGAGGATTCTTTCTTTGTTGTTGATTTTAGACAGCTTCAATACAATGTGCCTTGGTGAAGGACTGTTGGGATTGAGGTAATTAGGTGTTCTACTTGCTTCTTGGATTCGAGGATCCAGTTCTGTCCACAAGTTTGGGAAGTTCTCATCAACAATTTGTTTGAATATATTCTCTGTTCCCTTCTCTCTTTCTTCTCCTTCTGGTATGTCCATTATTCTTATATTGCTCTTTCTGATGGAGTCAGAAAGTTCTTGTAGAGTTCTTTCATTTCTTTTAAGTCTCAAGTCTCTTTCTTCTTCCATCTGTGTAATTTCCAGGTTTCTATCTTCGATGTCACTGATTCTTTCCTCCATCTGGTCAACTCTACTACCTAAGCTGGCTGTTTCATTCTGCATTTCTTTTATTGAGTGTTAATCTCCAGAAATTCTATTTGGTTCTTTTTAAAAATTTCAATCTCTTTGATAAAACGCTTATTTTGTTCTTTGATTGTGTTTCTGAGTTCATTAAACTGCTCTCTGTATTTTCTTGAACCTCGTTGAGTTTTTTAAGAACTGCAATTTTGAATTCTCTGTCATTTAAGTCACATATTTCCATGTCTTTAAGTTCATTTTCTGGAGACTTTTCATTTTCTTCGTGAGCTGTCCTGTAACTTGGTTATTCATGGTCATTAATGATTTATTATTTCTCTTCCTAGACAGCCACATGAGTGGGTTCTGCAACAGGTTGATAGAAATGGGTATTTCTTTTCTTTTCCAGTAGGTGTTGATAGAATGTTTTATTTTCTCTCCAACTGCAGCCTTTTATTCTCTCTCACACTGTAGTATTATATTTTCTCTGCACTATTCTGGCTTCGCACACAAAGGGGGGATTCCCTGGAAGGCAGGCTTCCCCTCTGTGAACAGTTCGCCTGGGTCATAGGGTTCTGCCTCCGTGGGGGGATGTGGAGAGCTTCTAACTTCCAAAGCTCTTCCTGCACCAAATTCAGAGCCCGTGTGTTTCAGCAGCCCTGTATACTCCTGTAGGGATCTCCAGATAGGTTGGGACAGGGGCGGGGTGGGTTGTGAGAGGTGGCCCAGAGCAATGGTGGAGACCACCACCACAGCCAGTCCTGCTTCCACAGCTCCCTCCCCTTTGCCAGAACTAGTTGGGCTGCAAGTCTGTGTCTGCGGACCACAGTTCTCAGAACTGCAAATATTCTGTTCTTTTGATCTGACACTGCTACTGTTCTACTTCTAGCACCGGGCAGGTGGTGGTGGGGACAGCTCTGGGAGGGAAGAGAGGGAGCGGCTAGTCTCAGTGACTAAGGCTTCCGTTCTCTGCTCGGCAGTGAAGGCTTAAACCACCGTTTTCAGCCTTCTTCCCTCAGTCTTTGCTCCAAGGTCTCTGCCATGAGCATGGTTTAGCCAAGCTATATGCTGTGCCCTCAGCCCTATTGGCCAAGTGGAGCCCAGCAGTCTGAGTTCTTCCCTCTCCCGCAGCTGCGGTAGTTCCGGGATGCAGCGAGCTCGGAGCACTGAGCTACGTCTGCATCCTGCATCCATGCGTCCCCATCTCTGCACTTCTCCCTTCCCTTCTCTCCTGCTCGCACAGTTTGCCCACCTTTAGATAATTTCAGTAGTGGGCCTCTTAGTCCTGCCTGTCTGCTGTGCAGGGAGTCCTTTGTGGAGTTATAGTTGTTCAATTTGTTGTAAATTCCAGGGGAGATTTCAAGAGGCTCACCTCATGCTGCCATTTTTATGTCATCATCGAAAACTGACTTTTCTTTCACAAAGAAAAGAATCGGTACCAATGTGAATTAGAAAAAAAAAAAATCAAAAGAGAAAGTGGCACACATAAAATGATGGCAAGTATATACATAAAGACCAGAAGGGGCCATGATAATATCCGAATAGTCACTGTGATACAGCAAAGGGTCGCTTGTGCAGATCGGTGCACATACTGAATGTATGTGTAGCCTTCCGCCCCTGAGAGCATAAGACACATTTTAAAAATGAATAAATATGGCAGTACTTACCAAAGTCACACATGTGCAATGTGCACCCTTTGATGCAGGGATTATGCTTTTGGGCATCTGTCTTACAGAAATAGTCTAACACTTTGCAAGCTTTATATGCACGTGTGTGTGAGTGTGTGAGTGTGTGTGTGTGTGTGTGTGTGTATGTGTGTGTGTGAGAGAGAGAGAGACAGAGAGAGAGAGAGAGAGAGAGAGAACCAACAAGGGGTGGTAAAGTAAATGTTTGTGCATTTCATGCGTTTATACCCTGGGATCCTACACAGCTTTACAAAGAATAAGATATGTGTGTGGGACTGATATGGAAAGATGATTTTCATACATTGTTGGTAGACTGTCAAATTGCTGCAGAATGACATGTGGCTGAGATAGCCCCACTACTGCATATATGGGTTCAAATTTATATATATGTATATATATATATATATATATATACACACACACACACATATACACACATATATACACACACACATATATATACTTTATATATATATTTATATTTATATATATACATTTATATATGTATATATATATAATATCTATCACATACACATACATTCCTTATATGTATACATTGGAAAATGCTAGGAGAATATAGATCAAACTATTACAAAGGATGAGCCTCTCAGTCCTGTCACTGAGATATGATGGAGAGACAAAGGTTGGACTTTTAGTTATTACTTTCAAAACTCAGACTTCCTTCCTTCCTCCCTCCCTCCCTCCTCCGTCCCTCTTCCATCCTTCCCTTCCTCTCCCTCCGTTCATCCCTCTTTCTCTCCCTCCCTCACTTTCTTTCTCCAGCCCTCCCTCCCTTCCTTCTATTACAAAGAGCATGCATTTATTTCACAATAATAAAACAAAATTAAGAACACCCAATATCCATCCAGTCGTCCCCTACTCTATGCCTTGATAAAGTGATAAAGGTGTTACTTTAAATTCCTTGAGTTTCCATGCATAATAGTCAGGGAAGAGAAACATACATTTAAAGAGGATAAGAAAAAATGGAATTACAATGTATCGGGTTTCTGCTGTGTACGAACACAGTGCTGAGCACTCACATACTGATATGATTCAATTCTCCTTTTCTCAGGTGATATCAGGGGTGATATTCACAATACCCGAGAACTTCTAAAGCACAGGAACCAACTAGAAAGACAGGATGACAGCCATAATACTGGAGTAGCATTCTAAAGCCACCCTATTCCTGGACAGTGGGGACTTCAGAAGGGTCCTTGGGGAGGGCCTGGGACTGCCAGGCAGCGGGGACTGGATGGGGGTGGGCTCAACGCTGCGAGCTATTTACCAACTGGCGCAGAAGTACTTTAATATGTAACAAAGGGTCCAGCCACACAGGTGCATATCATCTGGATGTCAAACCTGCTTAGTATAATGCTCTTAGAATCTGAGAACCCAAACAGTTGTCCCTTGGTAATAAAATTTTCTCCCTCTGCTCTCCAGATTAGCCCTATACTATTTGCAGGTCCAAGCTGACAAGCAGGCAGACAGAGCTCGCATGTGATGGAGACTGAATTGATAGGAAAATGCTAAGTGTGAAATATACAGGTGGGATTAGCCCTTGGCAAGGCAATTCCTAAGGGCTTTGGGACTGGTTACCTTTGTATGGACTGTCCAGCCTCTGACTACCTGCCACTCTTGACAAAAAGCTTGGGTATGCCCAGGTCACCACATAAAAGAGAGTCTCATGGCTCTCTTGCAAAGGCCACCTGAAGCAACAAAACACAAGTTTGGTCTGAGCTGCTGCTGTTAGATCTTCTGCAGTCTGCCAGCAGAGCTGTTCCACTTTTGTCCAGGCAACGAGGGCCAGGTGCTCAGGGACAGCTGCTAGCACCCACCCCGCATGGTTAGGGTCACCAGTATCCTGCCTGGAGTCAGAAAAAGTGTGCCCTCTCCTTTCATCTTGCCTCAGCTTCTTCCTCTCCTGCCCCTACTGGATCTAAGGGTACTTGAGATACAGCATTAAATTAAGTGCTTTGTTTTATTTTAACTGTACTTTGCTTTAACGCCTACTCAGAGGAACAGTAGAAAACATAACTGTGCTCAGATGAAAACAGGTAAGATGAAGGCATGGACGGGCAGGGCGGCTAAGAGTTGTGCCCAAGGCCATGCAGCCAGTGAACTGAAAACTACGGTTCAAGTCAGATCTGCTCACCTCCACTCCACCAGCCTGCCTTGCAAGGAGGCTTGTGTCTTATTTCTCGTACACCCACCACTTATTTCTCTTTGGATTTCTTTTCTGTGCTTCTCAATGCTAGAGTTGAGATTTCAGAAAATAAGGGCCTGACTTTGTTATTGTTTGAATAGAGCTCTGCTTGAAAGAAAACACGATGGACAGAGTCATCTTTAAGCCATGATGTGGAGGTAGGTCTGAAAGCATGCCGACTCTAGAGAACCCCATGGGGGCGAGAAGGCCAAGAGCTCCTGCCCCTACTTCTCGGGAGTTTGTCTAGTGTACACTCTGGATCCAGCACAATTCTCCTCCTGTGCCATCTCCATCATAGAAGAGTCAGGTACCTAGCCCCCTTCCACCATGAGAAGAACTCAGAGAGACTTTGCAGGCAGCTAAAAGGTACAGCAGCTGAAATGGCAAGACTGCGTGTTCTCTTTAAGGAGTATAGGACCTGGACAGGCCCAGTTCCCAAAGAAACAGGCCATCACCACAAAGCTACGTGGGCACAACAGCTATCTGCAGCTTTCTTCTAGCCAGGAGTCTGGGTCTTGGTGTTAAGGATCAGGCACTTACGTACCTCAGCTCAGCCACGTCCTTTGCTGTGTGGCAAAGATCTAGGACTATTCCAGCTTCAACTTGGGTTTCCTAACCCCTACTGCCACTTTTCTCTTGGGAGGATTATTGCGATATTACTGCCGTCCTCACCTCTGTCCTGGGGTCTATCATAGCATCTGGCACAATGTCACAACTTTGAAGACTGATGGCATGAATAACAATATCAGAAATGTGTATTGAAAATTTTCTAAGTACCAGGCACTTTATGGGAGTCATGCCGTTTAAGTTTCCTAACCACGGCGCAAGGTAGAACACTAGTATCCTGTCCCTTTAATGGGAGAGACGCGTACGCCATGTCCATGGTCACAGAGATAATAAACATACTTTCTGTATCATTATGCCTCCTGAATGCAGACTCTATCACCATATTGCACTGCCTTCCAGTCGGGGAAGGACAGGTGGAGGTTGGGAGGGAGAGGGGGAGGGCGGAAGGAAGGGAAGGAAGAAAAAAAGATCAAATAAGATAATTGGCAGTGACCTGACTTCCCCACCTGCTTCTCCACTCTGAGGATGCTTGCTATTCTCCATCTGGAGCTTGGTGGAGGCAAGGGGCGGGTGGAGGGTGAGGGGGTGGATCATAAAAAGATGCGTTTGAGAGGAAAGCCCTTAGGGGAAGAGGGGAAGAATGTAGAGCCTAGAGGCCCCGGGCTGGACCAAGCAATCAGGGTTCCTCCCCGCTCACAAAGCAGAGCGGGTCAGCGTCAGAAGTGGGGTGTCCAGGCCAAACCTTTACTCCAACGTAACCATCAGCATCAGAACAACAGTGTAGAGAAAAAGCAGAAAGGTCCCTCTGTGGCATTCATCCAAAGGAAAACAGCCAAACTGCATCTATAAACAAGCTGGAATCACGGACACTTAATATAAACACAAATATAGACACAAATATAAACAACACATCTTGCGCATAGGCCCAAATTATCAGCGGTCCTCCAACAGAACAAAGGGAACACATCTTTGCAATAGCATATGTGAAAAAGAGTGAGAGGTTTTCGTCATCAAAAATTCCACTAGGAGCCAGTAATAGCTGGGAAAATAGAAATGTGACCTCAAGCCACATCAACAGAAGCAGAGTAGCTGACAGAAGGGAGGTGGAAGTCCCATTTAGCTCAGTACGGGAGCATCCCCGCCTTGAGGAAGAAGAGTGTCAGTTCCCGTGTTACACTCCAGGAAATGAAAAATTAGAATCTCTACCTGGAGGACACGGACCACACGGTAAAAGGTCTGAAACAGTAAAAGGCCCGTGAGACTAGCAGAAGAAACAGGGATTGTGTATTTTAGGTTGATTTCTAAAATCTTACAGGGTGCTATTTTTTCTGTTGTCAAATTTCCCAAGAGTTGCCTTGGAGAAGGAAGATCAGGTTGATTTTCTTTGTGGCCAGGGAAGGCTAGGGAGACCAATTTCAACTCGATATAAGGAAAAACCTTCTAATCGTAGTATCTGGAAATGAGATGAGCTCTCTGTTCGGTAGTGAGAAGGCCATCAAGGGAGGTAATTAAGACACGGGAGAAATGTTGAACTCCGTAACTTCTGATGCTTCTCAAAACTCCAATTCTAATAGTATCAGCACTCTTTTATTTTATTTTATTTTTCTTCTCCCATCACTATTAAAGAATCAGAGAAGATCAACTTTGATAACCCAACAGAGAGGTCGGCCATAATCCACGATGGCTTAGCCCAGAAGACACGGTCAGTGTCCGCCCAGCTGCTGTGCCTCTTCCCTGCTCCCCCAAATGCCCCCGTGGAAGGTGGGATGAAACAAGGAGGACTCACCTTTCTTCTCAAAGTCCCCTTTCTCTTCCCCTGGCCTTCCCAGGCTGTCCAGGGTGTGGGTCACCTGGCTGCCGAACTCGTCCTCACGGGTGACGTGATTGGAGCGCCGGGGTGGGTCCTCGTCCTCTTCATAATCGTAGTCATCCAGGATGGGCGTCTCCCGAATAGGCACGCCGATGACAGAATTGTGGGCCTGCAGCCGGGAGGAGCGGAAGCTTTCCCGGGCCTGGGGGCCCAGCAGCACGGATGGGATGTAGTGGATTTCATGCGTGGCTTCTGTGCTCGCGCTCTTCTGGGGGATGCGACGACGCTTCTGCCAGCGCCGCTGGGCGAACAGCGCCACGGTGAACACCAGCAGTAGCAGCAGCAGAGCGATGAGACCACCCTGGAGCAGGAGGGAAGAAGGACAAGCACGTGGGCCGCTGTTCTTCTAGCCAGAGTGCTGGAGGGGATTTTCCTGGTCACCACACTCAGCCCACAATCCCTGGGTTTGGTTCCCAAAGCCTCGAGAGCCACCAGCCACGACTTTGAAGCCGGAGAGACACTGTTTCCCAACCTGTCTTTCTCACCAACATGCTGTGTGACCTTGGGAAAACAGCTTGACTTCTCTGAGCCTTGCTTTTCATATCTATCAATATAGAGATGAGTAAGAAAGCCTGCCTTTCCTTCTTTATAAGGAGCAAATGAGATGGATAATGTTCATGCCAGAGCAATGCAGACTGCTAAACGTTGGGAAGCGTCAGGGCTGTGGCTTCACACAAGTGAATGTCTGAGCCCTGACTCTGCCTCCCACCAGCTGAATGGCCCCAGGACATTTATTCATACTCTCTCAGCCTTGCTTTCTCATTTCTAGACTGAGTCCACTGAGGGCTCAATAGACAGCCTTTCTTCCACCCTGCTGCAAATGTCAGAGTGTTATTCTGTCAAACATAATTTCTGCATAGTTTTTATTTCCTTCATTATCAGAAACGCGATCTTTTAAGGTTTGATTCCCAACTAGGGGCCTGGGACAACGTAGATACTCCATAAATATTCCTTGAATGAAAGAAAAAAAAAAGTACCTTTCTAGGGCTCCTTCAAACAGAGGTTTAAGGCAAACAAAAGTTTCTTTTTCTTTACTACATCCAACTGGTACATACGTGATTTACTCTGCGTATCATATATTAAATTGGAACACACTAAAGGGTTCATGAACGTTTCTTATGTGATGCACGAGATTCATGAAATACCCCGCTCTCCGGGCGCCCTAAGGGCAGGGGTGTTTTCAAAACATGACGACACTCCCCATAGCACTTGTTCAGGGCTTAAGGTGGCAGGTTTGCATTCTCTTGGCCTCCCCTCACTTGCTCTGTGCCAGAAACATCTCTGAAGAACAGGGACAGGCCCTCTCAGTCAGCTTGCTTTTCTTCATTATATATTGCGCTTTATGTCTGGGAGGTTGGAGGCCACTTTGTGGAGTCCCTGAATCGTCCTGAGAAGCCAGAGTAGCGAGGATTGCCCTGGTTGTGTGGGGGAGAGGACACGAAGAAATGAAGACTCGGTCTCAGATGGTGAGTAGCAGAGCGAGATCGGTGCCGTGTGTGTGTGTGTGTGTGTGTGTGTGTGTGTGTGTGTGTGTTTGGTTTGGTTTTTGAGCTCTGAAGCCTATATTCTTTCAACCACACCCGTGTGGCCGATTGATCTTCCTTGATCTTCCTGGACTATGGTCTCATTGAAGGCAGGAACCATTTCTGATAACTAAATGCATGACACCTAACAGAGATGACAGTTGTTAACCCTGAATACATCACGTTGGGGTGGGGGGAAGGTGACTGTGATTAAAAAGACCTGTTTAAGCCAAGAAGAACATTATTCACTAAAATAGCTCAGCCATCCTGCGAACTGCATTGGAAATCTATAATGTTCTTTTTGCAAGGCTCTCAGATCACTAAACTAGAATCCATCACCTCCAGAGAGGGTGGGAGTGTCTGAGTAAGGGGCCTAAGACGTGGCCAGGTGGCGGGGATGGCTGAGAGCCCTGCCTCGGGTGATGAGTTACTGTGGGATCCCCGGGAAGGTTTCTCTGAATGTCAGAAGTTAAAAACAAATACACAAACCGAACAAAGCTATACGTATGCGTATTTACATATACATATATATATGGTGTGTGCGTGTGTGCGTGTGTGTATACGTGTCATCTGACAAATATATGTAAAGTGGGTGTGTGTGTGTGCGTGTGTGCGCGTGTGTGTGTGTTTGCAGTTCATCACTTCTGGAGCCCTAGGAAAACAAGAACACATCCATTTACTCTCCACAGAACAAGAACGTACAATAATGATTTTTCTGTGTCTACAAATCATGTGTGACATGGTATTACTTGTCGTTTTTCTGCCTCAGACGTGAGAAAGGAAGGAGACCGGGGAGGACTCTGGAGGAATCAGAAGGAAAAGATAATAGGAAAGGAGAGAGAAGAGAAAAAGGAGGCAGGAAGAAGAACACTAATATTTGGCAAAAACAATAGCAGGGTTTCTCCTTACTACTTTTACTTAATGTTGTTTTATTTCATTTTAAGGATTTAAAGACAATCATACTTGAAAGGGATTATAGTTTCCATTCTATAAATGAAATATGGGACAGTGGTTCAGAGAGGTTAAGTAAGTGCTTGAAGTCACACAGGTTTTGCTCCCAGGTCCAACTGATACAAAAGGCCAGGATGTGGTAAAGCAGCAATTTGAACCCAGCTCTTCATTGACCAACCATTGGCTAGTTTGCAGCACAGTGGTTCTCAGAGACCATAGGGAGGGAGAAGAACAAACAGGCAAGACAGGGAGGGTACATGGAGAGAGAGAGGATCCAGAGAAGGAAAGAGGGAAACATTATTTTCAAATCGAGGATTCAATGGACACATCTTTGGGCGGCTTGTTCAGAAAAGCTTTTGATTTTGGTCCACTGATGCCCTTGGGGAAATTTTGTTCAACTCGTCCCTCTGTCTTCTCATCTTTAGGGGTTTGACTTGCGGTGAAGGTTAGGCCCAGCCTCTCCAGAGCCCTTCACCCCCAGCCCCTTCTGTCCACGCCGATTATGGGTGTTTGACCCTGTGGTCAAATCCCAGGATTAACACTGACCTGGGGAAGACGAGGCCTAACCAAACCATCCACCTGCCACCATGGCCCCTCCCTGTCCTCATTGCACCCTACCACCCTTCCTGGTCACTCCTGCAGCCCTGGATCAGCTTATAAGTCCACACGGGATGCTCCTGAAGGCAGAAAGCCTCATCCTTTGCCTGCAGAGCCCTCCAGCAGTATCTGCTGTCGTGGCTACAAGCTGGCCTCAGAGTGACATGGTTTTAGTCCAGTCCAGGTCCTATTACTTAGAGCCTGTGTGACCTTGACTAGGTCACTTTACCTTTCAGAGTCTTTGTTTTGTCATTGGTTCAATGAAGGCAGTATTCACAGTGCCACCTGAATGGGTCATTGTGACGCGAAGTAAAATGTGTGGGGAGTATTTAGGGCGGTGTGGGGCACCTGGTAACTGCTCACGGATTGTCAGCTATTGCTATTGTCAACAGCATACAGCAAGGGTGTGCTGAATGCTGAATGAGTAAATACAGGAATGAATGGACGCATGACTTGACCTTTTGCTCCGGGATGCCTATTCTGCAAACCTTGTCTTGGGTCCCCAAATCCTTCTCAGTCTGGACAAACGCTTATTACATGCTCTGTCATTTACCTGTACGACTGTGCAAGTCAGGCATCACGGTCACATGTTAAGGGAGGAAACTGAGGCCCAGAGACAGGAAGTCCATTACTGAGATCCAAGCTATGAGGTCAGTTCAGAACCGCGTCACAGTTCTGCTCGAGGTAGGAAGGGACAGGGCCACCTAAGGCCTCATTAGCCCCTGCCCGGCCCCGCTTCTGCCTCCACAGATGACTTCCAGGAACACATTTCCCAACAGGAAGAACTTCCAGAAGGAGGTGCAGAGGGACCCTGCCCTGTCCCCTCCCCTACCCCACTTTGGCAGAGGCTAAGCTCGATGGTCCCAGTGGCTTAAGGATCTGCCGACTCATGTAACGTGAGGCGGGGTCTGTGGCCCCGCCCTCCCGTGTGGGCACAGGCTCCTCCTCCTCACTGCCCAGCCTGTCCTGGCCTCAACCCCGCCAACCTCACTTGACCACGAACCACGTGGCTTCCGTTACAGATAGGCACTTCAGTGTGCAAACTTGGCCAAAGGAGAATTCCGGTATTCAAAGGCCCACAGTGATCCTGACCTCCTGATACAGATGTCCCCACGTGGGCTCCTACACGGGCTTTGCCCAAGACATAGGAGCAGCTGGGGAACTGCTGCAATCACCACCGACCAGCCCTGTGCTCCTGACCCTAAAAACAGAAGACCCTCAAAAAAGTAGAGCATGCAGGGAAAAGGTTCTGAATTCAAGTTTACTCACTGTGTGATCTCAAATTCCCCAGCTTCCTCTATGAACCTTCAGTTTACTCATCTGTAAATTGGACTTGGCCATAATTGGAATAGTATAGCGCCCGGTTAGGGGTAAAGACTGGGGGTCAGGAAGACTTCTTTAAAATCTCATGCTGGCACATATAAGCCAGGCGGTCTTGGACAATGGGCTGGATTGCGCTAAATCACTATTTTCTCATCCATAAAACTGGGTCAAAAACATCCTTAGAGAGGGAGGTTAGATGAGAGCTCCTGGAGGTGGAGTGCTGTGCTGAGCACCTGGCACATGGTAAATGGGAGCTAAACTCGCTTCTGTGCTACCTAACAGGGTTGATGGGCGGTCAGGTCTGAGCACTGCTGTGATGGCCCTTACAAGCCGAAGGGTGCCGTGCACAACAAGACAAGGAGCTGAAGAGAGCCATTTGGCCACCTCTGTCCTAGTGGGACACGTCACCCAAAGAAAGCAGATGGGTAACTGAGGATGAAGAAGAAACGGCAATCTGCATCCACCTGGATTGGTGTAGGCTGCTGTATCGCTCCACTCCTGCAGAGCTGCACCCCCACTTTTGTGCAGGCTTCCTTCCACCAGGGCTAGCAAACAGCAGGAGCTGCCGCTCGGAAGGTGAGCAGGACCAGAGTGTCCTGACCCTGAGTCCACATGCCAGAAGCAAACACAGGTCTTGGCAGTGGAGAAAATGCTTCAGGGCAAGCGGGCGCCAGAAGAGGGAGAAGGGGATGTTCAGAGAGGGGGGCAGGTTTTAGAAAGCAACTAAGGAGGAGGCCAGGGCTTCAGGGGTGGCAAGCTGAGGCTCTGCCAGCCTCAGGGATGACCCGATGCCAAATTCGATTTGGGCTGTGTTCACTCTAGGGAGGCCCAAAACAAACAAGGCTGGAGAAGTGGCAGCAAGGCCCAGAAATACAAATGCCCGTCTGTGAGTTAGGGGTCTGTTTTTGTGAACTCAAGAGGATCACAGATCTTGGGGTGAACAGTGCCACCTTCTCATCATTCTGAGGATTTTGCTAAGCTGCAGGCAGGAAGCAGGAAAGAGACAGGAGAAGAAATGTGTGTGTCCCCATCCCTTCTGGAACTTTCCGTACTAGAAGTCTCTCCAGAGCGGGATCAGCCCACTCGTCCTGTTGTCACTGACAGTGAGTCTCAGATGCCCCAGGAGCCAGACAAGGGCAGGGTGTGTGATGCCAGGGGCAGTGGGATGATGGGGAAACGCGGGTCTGGGGAACAGAAGCCGCATGGGTATCTGCCTGCTTCCCTGCTTCTGCTGGCTGCGCGTGACAAGCTGGCCATGACATTTTAGCTCCTTGGGCTGCAACAGCCTCACCTATACCATGTGCTGATTATTCCCAATGTGATGGGTTATGCTAAGGATTAAACAAGACAATAAAAGGCCTGGCACCACAAAGTCAACAAACACCAGCCCCATTACTTCAGCCACTCTATTCATCCCACTTAAACCAAATCCTAACACACTCTTACTTAAAACCCTTTCCTGGCTCCTCGCAACCCTCAGGATAATGCCTACACCCCTAGCCTGGCTTCCAAGGCCCTTCCTGACTAGGGGCCTGCTTCTCTCCCTGCCTCAGCTCCCACAATTCCCGCCTCACACGCTACCGCAGTACCACACAACGTGATCAGCGTCCCCACAGTGATCAGCATCCCCACAGTGTGACGCTCTGAGCTCCTCCATCCTGGCTGCGCCCTCAGCCCAGAGCGCGCGCGCGCTCTCTCTCTCTCTCTCTCTCTCTCTCTCTCTCTCTCTCTCTCTCTCTCTCTCTCTCTCCTTGTGGTGGTTTGGAAAATGACCCCGTAACATTCACGTCCACCCAGAACCTCAGAATGTGGTCTCTTTTGGAAATAGGGTCTTTGTGGTTGTCGCTGGTTAAAATGAGGTCCGCGTGGATTTTCCAATGACTACTGTCCTAATAATGAGAGGAAAGGACACAGAAACACACCCCCACACAGAAGGAGGTCACGGGACATGGAGACAGCGATTGGAGTGATGCATGTACAATCCAAGGGACACCAAGGACTGCTGGCGATCGTCAGGAGCGCCTGGGAGGCGGGGACCCTTTCTTCCTCAGAGCGTCCAGAATGAGCACACCTGGCTGACATCCTGACTTTGCAGTTCTGGTCTCCGGACCCGGGAGACAACCCTGGTCAGCTCTGACCTGGCATCCACAGGGCACTTGGTTCGACCCTGGTCAGCTCTGACCCGGCATCCACAGGGCAGCTGATCTAATCTTGCATGGCCCATCTTTGCTGTTCTACCTTTATCCCGCTGCTAGTACCTTCAGCTGATTTGCTTGCATACACAACATCAAACACTGAAAAATATATAAAGGTGAAAAATAAAAGCACCCACAAACTACCCCACAAGGAGAGACTTCAGATAAGTCAAACTTAAAACGGCATTCAGCCTGGACTCATTTTAATCTATTTTTCATGTTAAAATATTGAGGCATGGGAGAAGGCGCCAGAGAAAGGAAAGAAAGGGATAATGTGAGAAATGCTTTATTTGACAATGTGTCATTTGGAAACTGATTATTTCTGTCTCCGGCCTTTTTAATATTCCCTCACAACGGCCAAGCTGCAAGGGGATTTGGTATTCTAAGACTGGATTTATAATACTCTGTTCAGCAGTGATAAGAACATGGGCCTTTAATCCTCAGAGCTGTGAACATGCATATTCTCCCAAGTAATGTCCTTTTCTTCTCGTCACTTGTGTCTCGTCCTGACAGCCATCCCCAGGATAACCGAGGACTATTGATCCACTGGATGTCCCTTTGGCCATTTGCAAAGTGACAGAGCTAGTAAGGAAGGGGGCTGGATCTCCAACTTCTCTGGGAAGTCTCCTTTCAGGCCCCAGTCTATGTTTAAACTGGAGGGATTATTAGAAAATAATCCAAACCCTTGGTGTTACAGATAAGGAAACTGAGGTTCAGAGAGAAGTGACTTGACCAAGTTTACAGAACAACCCAAAATGGTATTGGAGGCAGACTATATAACCGATACCCCCCAAAAGCTGCTGAGAAATCCACCACCTTCCCTTTCTCTCCATCCTATGGCTGTCCTAAGTCCCAGTAACGGCTGCCTTGCATCCTGGTCATTTTGATACACTCTGGATGATCTCCCAGGCTCCGTTCCCGCCCCCACTATTCTCAATTCATCTTCCCTTCCATAACAGAGGCACAGCTGGAAGCAGAGCCTCTCCCCATTGACTAAGCCTGACAGTCCTGCAGTTTGACAGTTCCAGTTCTTCTCAATCAGGCTTCCACCTCTGTGGATAACCTAGTCTCAAAACACATGGCTTCAAAATACTTTTCTCAAAATGTGTGCGTCACCCCTCCATGCCACTAACCTTCCTGGGCACCAACTACAAAGTAGGCAGTGATAAATATCCAGCCCCATTGGCACTCACTCTGTACCAGCTGTCCTGAGGTTTTGCTCAAGCCACTTCCTCTGCCTCGAAGGCTCCCTCATTTTTATTCCTCACCCCCACATCTGCACGTCGAAATACCACCCAGATCTCACAGCTACTTCAATGCAATCTCCCAGGGAACGCTTCTGGGATGGATCTCTTCTCTCCAGTCTCAACCCTAAGGAACCTCTTTCTCCTCTGGACTCCCACAGTGGTTCATCTTAACCCTCACTGAAGAGGTGTTAGCATTTTCTACCTTGTAATAGAGTTAGAGATGCTCATTCGTTAGCTCCCCAACTGGTTAGATTATCACACCCATTGCACAGATGACAACATGGAGACCCAGAAGAGAAACTTGCTTGAGAATACACAATAAGGTGACCAATATATGGGATAAAGCCTTGCAGCTGGGGCAGTTTCCAGAAAATTGCAGGCTCGCTCTCTCACAGACTAGAAATGTCCACTGGATGCTGAGGGAGCTTCAGGAGAATGAAATAACACGGGTCCGATAACACAGCCATATTGCATAAGGCCTGACTCGTCTTCAGGCATTAAGGATCCAGAGAGGTTTTTTTTTTTTAAGCAATAGGGTGTCAAGATCGCATTGGGTGTGTATGTTGGTGAGACTGGAGAAGAGAGCCCATCAGATAGCTATGAATAGTGTATGGCAGTAGTTCTCAACTGGGGGTAATTTTGCCTCCCCAGGAGACATTTGGTAATGGAGACATTTTTGGTTGTCGAACTGGAAAAAAAACTGTCTGGATCCTTAATGCCTAAAGACCAGTCATGCCTTATGCAATATGGCTCTGACCCGTGTTATTTTATTCTCCAGAAGCTCCCACAGCATCCAGTGGACACTTCTAGTCCGTGAGGAGAGGGTGTACTGGAATTTAGTGGGTAGAGACCAGGGAATCTGTAAGCACCCTACGTGCACAGGACAGTCACGTACAACAAAGAATTACCTGGCCCCACACACGTCACTAGTACAGAGATTGAGGAAGTCTTGGTCTAAAAGAGAGACGATGAGACTTGAAATGAGGGCAGTTGAAGCCGGTAGTTAGGTAATGGAGTAGAAACAGGATATATGTCACAGGATAAGAAGACTCAGTGTTTGGCTGGCTGGCAAAGGGGAGGGAGAAGGTACCAACATGACGCTGAGGTGTGGATTCTGTCACTGGATTAGAAAGGAATCGACCTCTTTGTTATTTTTTTCCCCCTAGGTAAGTTCCCAATAGGTTCTGAAAGATCCCAGCACATAATCAAATAAAGAGTTAAGTTCACATGTGTGAACAATTAGGAGATAAATATACAACAGATAAAGATTTGCGCACATACATACATATGTATAAAAATAGCTCACACCTATCTTTATATGTCTATAATTAGCTATATTTATCTATAGTCATCTATTTGCCTCTAGACAGATATATGGTGACCTATTTAAGTAGGTCCCATTATAGAAAATGAAACATTTTTCTTTTAAAGTAATCATCTACTTATAATGTATCTATTAGAGACACTATTTTATATCCCAAGATAATGCCAAGGAAATAAAGTGAAAACGCAACGGTTTTTTGGAACATATTCATTTCCCACCCAGATCAATCTTCCTTCATCATCTTAACATCAGATCAGAATAGAGGCCAAATCCTGGGAGATCATTCTGAATACTAGAGTGATTTCTCAGGGGGAAAGCTGATGAACACTGGGACACCAGTGCTTGCCAGTGGCTCAGACAGACATGCATTTGAGTCATGGCCATACTGTATTTCAGTTGTGTGTCTTTGGGCACATCACTTGAGTGTCCTCCTTTTTCACATCTGTAAGTTGGGTTACTAACACCAAACTGAGAGGGTTTGGGCCAGAGTACAGGAGACTGCATTACAGAACACATTTAGCGTACCAGCTTACAAGTAGTGGCTCTCGGGAAACATTAGTTCCCTTTTTGATGTAGAGCCTTGTTTCCTGAAAAATCAGATACGAGGTAGTGGTGGGGCCACCGATTGCTCTCCACTAGACTAGGAGTTAGTCTATGCGCAGTCTCCCAGCTTCATTCCCGTGTTCACCCCTGCTGTCCTCCCACAGGTTCCACGTCGTGCGACCTTGAGCATGTCCCTTCCCCTCTTCAGTGTGATGGGTGAGACTAGATGGCTTTGAGCAGTCATTCCAGCTCCAGCACTCCAAGCGAGAAAGGCAAAGGCAAATGTGAAAGCGTTTTTGAACAGAAGAAATATGTATATTCTTATGACATGCTGTCTAGTATTACAGCTGTACACGCATGTACTTACAGCCGTTAAATGTCCTGTAGCTCTCACACGAGCTCACACATCGGTGCTTTTTGCTCAGGCTGCTCACTCTGCCTGAAATGCCCTCCCCACACTTCCTTGTCTAGTCCTTTAAGCCTCGGCTCTTGGATCATGAGTTCTCAACAAGCCTTGTTGAACCTGCTCTCTCTGGCTGGATCAAATCCCCCGTCAGGATCCGCAGTGATCCATGCTTCTGCCTGCCAACTCCCCTCCCGTCACCCTGAGTATCCCTGGAGGGTGTCCTTAACCATCTCTGGATACCTAAGATCTAGCCCAGAGTCTGGCAGTGACAGCCCTCATTAAGCACGCATTGCATTTCTAGGCTGAGAGGCAAGGTGGAGAAGGGTAGGGTTTTATTTGTTTCTGAACATATTTGAATGGCGCGTGGTACCTAGTCGATCCTCAATTACTTGTTGAAAGAATTAATGAATGAAACCAGTATAAGCGGCTCTCTGAAGCCAGGTGACTGAAATATACCTCCATCTGTTTGGCAATTCTCCATTTGTGTGTGAGAGAAGGTTGCAGATAATTCACATGAGCCATTTAGCACAAATCAGTATCCTATTCCATATCCTCAGGTGGCCTCTCAAGTTCTGTCTGAAATCCCACTCTGAAGGATGGACGAATCAAGAGGCCGGGAGAAAGCATCTTCGAGAGGACTGATTTTCTTCCTGTTCTCTGAGTCATGAAGATAAACAGATGAACCCAGGCAGCCAGGGAGGAGCCTTGCACTCGTTCACTGATTTATTCTTTTGCTAGGTGGAGGGCAGGCCTGAAAGCAGACAGACCCACATTCAGGTGCTTCTCGACCAGCCAGAGGTGTGACCTTGGAAAATTCTCCCTATGAGGCTCAGTTTTCACAGCTACTATGGCAATAATGCCAGTCAACGAAAAGGACTGCTGTGAGGCTTCGCTGAGATGACATATGTAAAATATATCATGCAGCCCCTGGCCTATAGAAAATATTCAATGCACGGCAGTTCCTTGCTCAATCGTTCCTACTATTACTGTTGTGCCTGGACCCTAGGCCAAACCTTCTGCCTAAATAGAAGAACCCGCAGTTGGTTTGGGGGAATAGATAAGTGAGCAGATAATTCCTATAATGCACAGTTTCATAAGCTCTATGCCAGAGGGAAACGTAGTAAGAACAAAGAGTCTCTTACAGCTTCTAAATGTAAACCAGAGGGGAAGTGGAAATCAAAAGAACTTCCTTACAATTTCAATTATAGTCAAGTTCAAAGGTGGGGGCGTGGGCTGGCCCATCGAGTCAAGTATACTCACACCCGAAATGTGACAGAAAGACTGGGCAACCAACTAGATAGCAGAACGATTGACGACGCGGTCTTTGGACTTGACAGTCCTGAGTTCCACAGCCGACACTGTCACTGCCCCTTCGGTGGGTCACTGCGTTTCACTGAGCCCTGGCATTTTCTACTGAAAGTTAAAGGCAGCAGTCTTAGCAGAATGAGGCTATCATGAGCATTAAACAAGTGAACGCACAAAGAGATTCCAGATAGTGGCTAGAACACAGCCAGCCGTCGGTAAATGGTGTCTAAAAAAATTCTGCCAGAGGAAAAACACATTGAGAAAGAAATCAGAAAACTTACACCCTAGTCTTGGCCCTGCTCCCTCATAAGCTAAACACATCTGCAGAACAAAGGTCCTCGCGTACATTTTTTAATGAGGTAGCCATAGCAGCTGCATGAACAGACAAGGGAAGGGAGCCTCCAAGAAGGAACTTTGCCGAAGGTTGCAGAGTCGGTTAGTGGCAGGGCATGCATTTGATTCCAGAACCCAAAGTCTGTCTGCTGCAGGCTGCTGTGATGATCCTAAGATTCGTGGCTTTTCACAAGAGGTGGTGGTATACGGAGCCCAGGTCCACTGCTCAGAGCGTCTTTCCCTGGGCATGTGCTGCAGACTCACGGGTTCCAGGGAGAGATCCCTAAAGCTGTGCGACCCTACACGACCTTGCCAACAACTCAGCTTTCTGAGACAGAAGAGAGGGCCGAGGCTCAGAGGGAGCCTGAGGCCACTGAGAGCCGATACTTATTACAGGCAGGGTCGCTTTCACACAGGCAGGGAGCTTCCCAAGCGAGCTGGCTTCTCTAGACAGCAGGAGCGGGGAAGGAAGTTTGCTGTGGGGAATGCCACTGAGACATAGCCTCCTCAGGGAATATGTCCCTGACCCCTTGGGATGAGGCCCTCGTCCTCTCTCCATCACTGTCTCCTTCCTTGCAGTTAACTTTCTTTAGAGCGCTCACCTCCCCCTGCCGTTACATTTTACATCAATGTGCTAACTTTGCTTATGCCTCTAACGGGCCAGAACCTCCATAAGGTGGGACCTTTGTTTTGTTTGTTACTCTGTTGTCAGCAAAACAACTCAGTGCTTTGTTGGTGCTTACTAAATAGTTTTTGGGTGGACGGACGGACGGATGGATGGATAAACGAGTGGTGGGCAAGGCCTGAGTCTGAATAATCTCTGAGTACCGCGCCAGGGCTGGCGACGGGAGATACTCAGCCACTGAAACCAACAAACCAAAACACATGGACGCAAGGATGCTAATCCCCTTCTGGGCTGAGGAAGGGAGACTGATTAGAGGGGCCATTATGAGGCAAATATGACAACTATCTGGCTATTTCTCCCTGGTTTGGGGGCAAAGGGGAGAAGTTGGTCTGAATGCCAAGCTTGTTTAATCATTTATTTACTTGTAAATACTCAAGACATGGAGACAGAAACCAAAGAGGTGAGGTGCTGTCAGTCCCCACAGGATGCAGGCAGTCACCTTCCACTGAAAGTACAGAGCAGCTGTATCTCTTTGCTATTCTTATGTCTGCATGGAAATAACAGGACTTTTAGTAGAAGGGAGCATCCATGCTGTAGCTCAAAGAGCACTGGGGTTGGGTTCAAAACTGCGCTATCACTGATTCGCTATATAGCCCTGGTCCAGTCACTTACCTTTCCCAGCCTCAGTTTCTCTAGTTTTGAAATGATCTATGATAACAGGTGCCTTTCCCTCTTTCTGTAAAAACCCCATCGAGCATCATGTTTATAAAAGAATTTTATATGTTACAAAGCGATTTACGCGTAACAGTGCTGAGCAAAAAACATGTTGTAAAAGAAGGAAGAAACCAAACCCAGGTCGTAACCGGGCAGAGTAACTGAAGTCACAAAAAGGAAAGCTGCAAATCCAGAGGCTTTCCAATATTCCCAAAGCCTCCATCATCTATCCATCAACGTTCCTCAAAAGAAATCTTCCCAGTCACACCACACCATGGGGGTCTTTTCAAGGCACTGTTTTACTGACATCTTTGAGCAAAAAAAAAAAACACCCTGGTGGTGGAGCTGCTGATTGTCTGGGAGGCACGCTGTGACGGCCTCAGGATTTCCCCTACCGGGCCTGATCAGGAAAACTCCAGGAAGGTTAGTTACTGTGAGTAGAGTCAAGTACAGAATGCTGAGCAAGGAGAAGGGAGAAGAGAAGAGGGCCCGCCTGGAGGCTGCTCTGTGCCACCACGGGAGCAGGAGGCGGGAGCTGCTCAGGGTCCAGGATGCACCCACAGGAGCTGAGCAGGAGGATTCCATTCACCCTGCTTTACCTTCCTGCCCCCTGTCCCCTGAGTTTGTAAACACAGAATTCAGCATTTCCTGAGTGCCTCGCGTTAGGAGAGACCTGCCCCACCACCTCCGGCCTTCCTCTTAGTAACCCTTCTTACCTCTGAGACGCCCTCCACCCTAGCCATCACGTCAGGCAACCATTGACCGCAGGGGAAGGTGGTAAGCGGTGCTTTCTGCCCTTGTTCAGGGAACATCGCAACTGTAACGTTAATAACCTCCCCATGAGTGAGAAGCACCTCAAACTGTTCCCGGAGACCTTGCTGTCACAAACTAGGCTACCCCAAGACATCTCTCCAAGTCCTGCTTCCCCTCCCTCCCTAAGATCCTGTGCCCTTATCGTCCAAGGCCCACCCTCGGCCCCAGCCCCAGCCCCAGCCCCAGCTGGGCTTCAAAGCCTGGGCATTGTCCTCAGCTCGAGTCCAGGGACCCAAAGCCACACCACATAACAGCCTAAAACGGTCAGTGATAGCTCCCCCAAACCGGACATCCAACAAGATATATCATCTGCTGGGGCTACTAGAACCTTCAGCTGAAAGGGTGAGGTCTGGGAGAGCCCAGGGACTGTCTAAAGTACAGATGAATTCGATGCAGTTGAACTTCAATGCCCACATCATGGATCCACCTCCTTCCCATATTAGTGAGGGGCTTGAGTTCACACGTGAACAACTAGCCTGGCTTCCTGGACCCTTCAGAACCCCGTGCATTTGAACCAACCAGGATGCCCTGAAAGAACAGGTAGAGGTGGGATGGGGACTGCCCCAGAGAAAGTCCCTGTTTCTGAATCTCATCTTGATCCTGGGCCACCAAGGCAGCTGGGTATATTGGTTTCCTAGGCTGCCATAAACATCACTACAAAATGGGGGCCTTTCCACCAGAGAAATGTATTCTCTCATAGTTCTGAAGGCTGGAGGTCTGAAATGCAGGTGTTGGCAGGGCCAGGTGCTCTCCAAGGGCTCTAAGGGGGATCCTTCCTGCCTCTTCCAGCTTTGATGGCTCCTGGTATTTCCTGGCTTGTGGCAGCTTCATGCCAATCTCTGCCTCAGCCTTCACATCACTTCTTCCCGTGTCTCTTCGTGTTTTCTTATAAGGACAACAGTCATTGGATCTAAGACCCACCCTATATCTGGGATGGTTTCATCTTGAGATCCTTAACTAACGACATCTACAAAGACCCTATTTTTAAACGAGGTTACATGCTGAGGGTCTAGGTGGACATGAATTTTCTGGGAATGCTATCCTACCCGTTACAAGTATGCTAGGGGAGGCTATCTAGGTCCATTATTTAGAGCCAAGACTTTCTGAGATAATCCATAGTAGGTGAACCGAGACAATTCAGCCAGGAAAGAAGAGGACTAAGAAAGGGTAGAAACAAGACTTAGGAACTCAGCAGAGCCAATGTGGACCACACACCAGAACCCTGCCTCCCAGCCCCAGTAGGGCCAGCTGGTCTCTTCTGAGCAGGACAGGTATCTCCCAGCATGCTCAGCAGGGGGTGTAGGGAAGCCCAGTGGGAACAGCCACTCTCATCTTTCTAAACCAAAATCTCAGTTTCCCGCTGTCAAAAATGAAAGAAAGGAACTCAGAGATCTTAAAGTTAGCTGGCATTGTTACGATTATCACTGCACATGAACATTTTCCTTTAAAAAAAACTTAATTGGGCACCCGTTTTTGAAAAATAAAAACAAAAAAAACAAACAAAAAAAACTGTTCCAGTTCAAGTGGCCGTTGGGATTCTGAAATGTCTAGGGTTCAATGGGACAGAATTAGAAAAAAGTATTCTTTCACTTTGCAAAGGAGAACATCAGCACTGACAAATCAATCTTCACAGGCAGTCTGAGGTTGGTGTTAACATAACCATTTTGCAGATAACAAAATTCAAAAAGGTTAAACCATTTGCTCCATGTTACAACGCATCTGTAGCAGACGGGTTAATAGAACCCATTTCTATAAAACTCAGTAGAAAACCTGAGCGGGTTTCTTCTGCTCATCAGAAAACTCTCCTCCCATCTAAAAGTGGGTTACTGTAACTACAAGTAAGCAATATAAAACAAACCACCTCTGCAACAAAACAGCAACAAAACAGGGTCATTTAGCAGAGCACTTAGGTTTAAAAGGCTTTCCCTACTGTAGTACCTCATTTGAGCAGCTGTGTATTACGAGACCGAGACGGGGTGCGGTCAGTGAGCACTCATCTTGCATGCAAAATTTAAAGGGAGGCCAAAAAACTCAGTAATGAAGATAAATAATGTTTTCACGCAATATTTTAGAAATCAAAATAAAGGCATTCCTGGGTATTTTTGCAACCATTTCAATTCCGTGTCCACGGTGAGTGAGGCGTGTGTTCCCTCACTCTAGCCCTGGCTCTGATGTCTGCAGATCTCTGAAATAGAGAGAACATGTATTTTTGTCCGAGTTTTACAGGTGAATAAAGTCAGTCCCAAAACGTTAAATAACATTTCCAGGGAACGAAAGGCAGGTCTTTCTGACTCTAGGACTTGAGTTCGTCTTATCCAGCTTTGGGTCTCACAGCCCTGGGAATCCAGTGAGGTAGGTGTGATGCCGGGAGGGGTGGGGGTGGGGGTAGAGCTGAGACACAGGCACCCGAGGCCCAGTGTGGTCCGACGAGTTGTCCAAGAACCCATGGCTACTGTGTGGCCCGGGCAGCAATAAACTCCACACAGCTTCTCATCATTACCGAACATGAGGATTACAATGTTTCTTAATAACACACGGACACACTGAGGTGCTCAGGGAGCCCCACAAACAGCCAGAGCTTCAGTCCAGGGCTAGAGGGAGGGAGGGGGAGAGAAGCTGGCAGTCGGTGGGCAGTGGAAGGCTGTTGGTTGGATGGAGACTTGTCCAAAAAATGCCATGAGCAATGGAGAAGGCGCTCAGGGCAGGAAGTGGGATCCCAGGGGCTGGATCATGGATGGATGGAGGACAGACACTCTGAGGTTCAACAGAGTACGTTGAGCCCGGCTCAAGAACATGCCTCCTCTCTGCCTCAGGGTCCCCTCCTGTGAAACGAATACAATGTACCTCAGAGGCGTATTGTGAGTAAAGGCGGTTAACGCACATCGAGCGGTGTCTGGCACCTAGTAAGGGCCACACAAATGTCCGCTATTATTAGGCAGAGGGACAATAAGGAGAGTTAGCCCCGAAATGCAGACAAAATCCAGGCCGGGGGTGCCTTCTCCTTTGCGTCTGCCCTTGGTTCAGGCCCAGCAGCTGACCGCCGAGCACAGAATGCACAGCAGTGCCCGGAACCACGGGGGGCACTCAGACAACCATTTGTCCCGCACTTTCTACCCACCAGTCCCTGCATGACCCACGTTACCTCCATTATTTTACTTCATCTTTGCCACGTTGTGAAGTAGGTTCCGTTATTATCCCCCTTTCACGGGTAAAGGCATTGAGCCTCAGAGAGACAGATTAGGTCGTTTGATCCAGGGTGTTAGGAGAAGGGCTGGCCAACGAAACCAAGTATGTAGGCGTGCAGGCCGAGGTCAGCCTCACTCTCCGTCTCTGTACACACCCAGCTGGAACAGAGGGTGTCAAAGAGGAAAGGCTGGTGCCGGGCGCCACCTCCCGCCAGTGCTTGGTGGATGCGGGCTAGCCAGTCTCCCTGCAGACACACAGTTGTTCCCAAGGAGCCTGGGGCAGCGGCTGTCACTGGCCACGGCAGTGGGAAGGCGGCCCAGAAAAATCGTACCATCTCACAGAGCTGCAATTATAGTCCCACTCCAAGAAAGGAGGGGAGAGGAAGAGGTGTTTGTTTGTTTGTTTTAAAGACACCCCCAGCCCCAGCCAGAATGGGAAGGAAAGGTAGACATGCATCCTGGTGGCTCTGGTCAGAAGGCCCACTGTTCCCAGGCATTCCCTCCGGTCCCTTGGCCCAGCCACGTGTGCACCAGGACTAGGCCCCCTCTGCAGACCCTCACCCGGGGACAGTGGGATGTCTGGGATGTAGGCGACAGGGATGGAATTCAGACCCAGGCTGGCCTGACTCTGGGAGGTTTACGAGTCACGTTGGTCAACTCCTTGCCCCTCTCAGAGTCTCAGTTTCCTCACTATAAGAAAAGGGATTGTACCAAACAGTCTGCAAGGGTCCTCCCAGGGCCAAACATGTTCAGGGGTCTACGAATTGATAGAGCCACAGCCGGCATCTCTGGTTCTGGCTCTGGCCCAGCCTGTGGCTGACTCTCTTCCACAAATCCCTTCAGTGATGACAAACTTATTACTTCTTGGCGGCATAGTACCCTGGAAGGAATTCTGAATGACTCTCTGACTAAATGTGTGACTTAGAGTGAATTCTCTTCTCTGATTCTCAGGTTAATCATCAGGGATTAATCAACAGGGATGCTGGCACCCACCTCGGAGGACTACTGCAAAGACTAAATGAGCTCCTGTGAGTGCAGCTCCTGGCTCCCAGTAGCAACTCAAAAACACTGGCTATTGTTCTCCAAGTTGCCAGGCTGCCACTCTCCCAAGTAAAAACAAAAAGAAAATGATGCGCCATTCACATGCAGATATTAAACTTTCTCTGGTCTTTCCCAGCTGTAAGATGTTCCATAATATCCAAGGATTAGTCAGACAGGGGATTCTTCTTCACAGAACGTGAGCTTCACCACTTTATCAGTGTAAAAACCAAGGTCCAGAGAGTGTGTCGGCCTTGCCCAAGGAGATAGAGCAAAACAGCAGTAGAATGGAGATTCCTGAATCTCCAGCTTGCCATACCATGTTTCCCCGAAAATAAGACCTCACTGGAAAATAAGCCCTAGCATATGATTTTTCAGGATGACATCCCCTGAACATAAGGCCTACTGTGTCTTTTGGAGCAAAAATTCACATAAGACCCAGTCTTATTTTCGGGAAGACACGGTATCTCCAGTTGGGTAACTGAGAAGGCCTTGCCACCCTCGGCTGAGGCATCACCCCACACACAGGGCAGAGGCAGCTCAGAGTCCCTACAACCACTGTATCCAGTGTTTCCAAAACCTCTCCTTCAAGCCGGGCCCTGGGTGAGGCACTGCAATTGCTGACATAAATGAGACGCACCCCCCCCCACCCCACCCCCGCCTTAGGAGACTGCCCCTGGGGGAGGGGCAGCAGGAGGTATTGGGAAAACCTGTCCACAAGTTTCTGGAATAGGATCCTTCCTCACTCCTTTGTTTCCATTCTCTCTGTAAAAGGCCCAGCCAAGCAGACAGATGCTGGCAACATCTGGGCCACTGTCGTCTGGGGCAGCAAGTGGCCCTGGGCTGCTGCTGCTGGAGAAAAGAAGCTGTTGCTGTTAGGAATAGTAATACAGAGATCACATTTGCATCGAGTTGTCTCCAGTTTCCAGAGCCATACCCACCTCACCCTCCCTCACTGCCATTCATTAGCCCCAGTGAGTGACGCAGATGGCGGCTGTCTGAGAGCCAGGCAGAACCTCTTCCCTTTCTCAGAAGGCAGAACCCAGGCTCACAAAAGTAGGCTTCCTCCCCCAAATCCCAGAGCTCATCTGGGAGCAGCGCACCCCAACAAAGAGTCACATGACTCCTCCACAGTGCTCATTCTCTCTGCTCAGGTCAGAGGGGACTGTTGGCAAGTGCAAACATGAATGCAGCCCTACCCCCACACTTCAAAGAACACATTAGACGTGTGCTTACGAGGTACCTGGCACCGCGTTAATTCTTTCAACATAAGAATTCTTCTTTTCATCCTTTTCTGGATGCAGAAGTTGAGACTCAGAGAGGTCAAGTAACCTGCCTGCGGTCACCAGTCACCCTGGTGACTAAGACGGGCCACTGGGGAAGGGGGAAGTCCAGTGACTTGGGGAAAAGAACTGGGACATTGGGTTCCTGGCCCTGCCACCCTCACAGACTGTGTGACACTCTTGATAAGTGGCACAGCTGGGACTGGAATCGGAAAGCCAGTTGACTTCCAGTGTGACAGGGTGTGTGACGGTGGAAGGGGACGGGGAGGTTTCCAGGAGGAGGAACTGAGATGTGAAACGCAGGATTCTGCCACAAACAAGAAAAGGGCATTACAGGCTGCAGCACGACCCTCGGTGGCTTCTGCATGGCATCTTTCCAGAACAGGAGGTTGCTATGGCTGGAGCAGAGTGAGGGAGGGGAGAGGAGAAAGAGATGAGGGTGGGGCCTGACAACAGAGGGCCCGGGGACCGGCAGTGACAATAATTGAATGCAGTTGCTGTAAACTCAAAGCAGAAGTTGGAGCTCCCCTTAGATAAACCTTTCTGCAGAGTTGCCCTTTAATCTGCATATTTCTTCAGCTACGTGTGCCAGTGCTTTCTCTATGATATGGATCTTTGAAAGGGTTTCTAGAGCTTATCTAGTCCAATCCCCGTTTTTGCAAATGGGGTTCTAAAGCCCAGGAAAGGAAGGGTTTTGCTCAGATTCACTGGACACAACAGGGGCTCGACTTAGGATCCAACCCAGGCTTTCTGCCTCCCAGGCAGACACTTGTCAGCAGCACTCCACACCATGTTCTCTCTGCCCTCGTTTTCTGCACATTACAAGGCTTTCACATAAGGCTCCCATTTGCTCCCTGACTGACCGAGTCCCAGTTACAATTCTTACCATCTGAGACTTTCTGGGCTTCCCCTTTGTCCCCGTAAAAGAGCCACTCAAGATGAGAGGAAGGAAAGGACAATTCTCTCTCTGCCAGCTGCTCTTTTGGAGCCTGAGGCCATTCAAAGCCAGCAGGACCGTCAGCTCTGACATGAACTGAGCCCAGCAAACAAAACGCCACTGAGGTGAATCTGTCCTTTTGATGCTTTTCAGAATTGACACAGTAGCTCGTCAGAGTCTGCATGACTCATGAGTTCTTCCTAATGGATTTGTTTGGGTACATTTTCAGCTAGAAGAAACTCTGACAACTGCATGCCTACAAGCCAGGAGTACCTTCTAAAGGATCTATCTGATTTCACTCAAGCTAGAGGTCACTCTGACATTTGTATCACTTCAAGCAGTGAGTATCTTGTGAAGAAGGAGCATAAACACAAATACCTTCAGAGAACATAAATAGGGAAGTGAGCGCAATACAATAAAAGGGTGGGTGGGGACTGTGGAAAACTAGAGCACCTGTGATCTTTCTAAAGGGGTGTCTGCTCCAGAAATTCAGCTGCTTGTTGCCATCACGACTGTGGACCCATTGTAGGTAGACTATAGAATTTTCACACAGACATACATGCACACGCACCATCTGTGTTTTCATTTGAAATCTGATTTTCAAATCGTGGGCAACCAATTATTTATTTGTTTTAACTGGGTGACCCCCCTGTGGACCAAAGGAGCCTCATCGGTGACCCAGAATTGGGCTTGGGGGTCCCAGCTTACAAACTCTATTCTACAGGGGCCACTTAGTTTCCCGTAATTGGGAGCTAACTTTGCCATTCGCAACACTATAAATCCTCTTCACGTGTCTCCCACTTGGAACGGTTCCCCGGGACTTCGCCGACGCCCTCCTGAGTATTCCTACAGATCGCGGGACTGAAAACTGGCACGTTTCCACCGAGAGGCTGCAACCTATAAATATAACTCCCAACCTCCATCCCTTTTACACTCTGCTGGTGGATATAATTGAGTTTCTCTCTGTACCAAATGAGCTCTGAGTTTTTAGTACTCCACGTCCCTAATGAAGGAGCGTCAGGAGGAGTCTGGACAGAGAAGAATAACGTGGAAAGGGAACAGGGATACGAGGGCTGGAGGCACCATCAACGTTTTATCACCTCTTGTTAGAAGAGAAAAGTGTAAGTAATGGCATAATCTCACCCTCTGCGTAATATACTCTTTCTGGTACCCTGCCCAGCTCCGTGCAGAGCCGGTCGCCTGGAAACACAGATGAAGCCTCAGTCCTGCCAGGAGTCGATTCTCAACAGGAGGCGAGTGGGACTGAGGTGGACGGCAGGTGACGTTTGGCTGGGGAACCTGCTCTCCCAGGGCCATGGTAATAAGACTTTCCTAAGGGAGTCCCTCCACACGTATTGTGTGGTCCCTGCTGGGGCGTGGGGGCTGTCACACAAGGCTGAGGCTGCTGAGAGCAAAGGCTCACAGTCAGATCCCACTTAGCTCTGCTGCAGGGCCCTCTGCTTGGCTCTGCAGAGGGCGACACTAACTGCAGAGGCTTCCAGTTTGCCCATTGACTCATTTATTCTTTCATTTATACATTCATTCCATAAATAGGGAGTGAGGCCTCCTCCTCCTCCTCATCACCATAACCATAACCATCACTGGCATTTATGTAGTCTTCTGTCTTTTAGGCATTTTGTATTTGCATAGATAATTCCCTTCAGTGTGTCCGAGAAATGTGCAAGGGAACTATGGCTATTCCTTTTTACTAATAAAGAAACGAAGACTCAGCAAGGTCACGTGATACGGCCAAAGTCACCCGTCTAAGAAGTGGCGGAGCTAGGAGGGCGTGAAGCTAAGTTGTCTGACCCCCTCTCCCCCGGACTCCAGCTCGTGATTGCCCTACTAGAAAACACAACCTTAATAATAGTATAGTGCTTTGGTGTGTGTTGAAAAGTAGGGTTTTTTTTTTTTTTTATTCTCATAACGGAGAGGAGGTCTCATTATCCTTATTTTCCAGAAATGAGACTGCGTCTCAGACAAGTTAAGTGACTTGCCAGAGGCCACACAGCCATTACGTGGGTCTCAGTCGTAGGTCTTCTCACTCCACACCTGTAATTCTTTAAAATAGGATATAAAACCCACCCCTCTGTCCCTTCAGTGATAATGACAAACATTAATAATCCTGGACGTTACCAACGGAAATTGATGCCTCACTGTGTGCCAGAAGCCCTTTAATAGAATTCCTTTAATACAAAGGCCTTTAACAGAAAGTGCTTTAATAAGCACTGTAATAGAATTCACTCATTCAATCTTCATAACCGCCTTAGAACGTCGGGGTGACAGTTACCATAATAAAGAAACTAGGCTCCAAAAAATTAAACAAAGTTTGCCCAAGCCACACAGCTAGGAAACAGCAGAGCCAGCATTTATACCAAGGTTTATCTGACCCAAATTCTTCACCCCGACTCTTAACCCTCCCCAGGATGTGCCAGGAAGGCTCGGTGAGGATGCTAAGGCTGAATCCGACCCAGGCAGCCTGTCAGCACTTCAAGGTACCTGCCCAATATGCATTCTCGTCTCCTTCCTTAGTCACAGACCCAGACTTTATTTAAATGGGTTACTTCTAGTTAAGAACTGCATCCGAGTCAGGTGACTAGGCACTGGCCAATGAGATGTAAGTGTAAGTGCTAGGGATTAACCAAAAGGCCCCTGAAAGGGAGCTGCTTCAGCTGGGAGGTGTGCCTCGGATTCTCTTCCCTTGTTCTCCCTCCCTGACGCATGGGACTCACATATGATGGTTGACTTTCCTGCAATCATCTTGGACCATGAGGATAGATGCCACCGCTTAGGATGTTAAGGGGCGGGGGGGGGGGGTTGTGGAGAAAAGGAAGGGAGGGAGGGAGGGAGAGAGGGAGGGAAAGAAGAGTGGGCTAAGTCCTTGGAGCTATCACAGAGCTGCTATGCCAGCACTGGCTCTCCTATCATCAAACTTGTTTTATATGAGAGAAAAATACCTGTCAACTTCTTTAAGGCACAGTGATTTTGGCTTTCTCGTTATATGCGGTCAGACCTGGTGCTAATTGATACCAATCTGCCCTCCAGTAGCTCACAGTGTTGGAGGGAAGATAGGTGGGCAGCAAATTGATCCCCATCATACAAGAAGGTGGCAACAGCCCCCACCAAAAGTGAGGAAAGGGCTCCATTCATCCTTCCGGGGCCTCCACCGGAATGGCCCTCACAGCAAAATACACCGGCCAGGGCGTGCTCTCTGTGTAATGGCAATGGATAAGCTGTCCATCCTGAAAGGCGAATGCATCCATATCAATTAGATGTGCCCAGCGCTAGGATTGTAACCAATTAATCCTGCCCATCTAAAGGCTGATTAGTCAGAATATTGGGTGAATGGATAACAACAGGCTAATAAGCCTGCTATCTGAATGCTACCGCATGTCTTTTTTTTTTGACACAATATTGCAGATGCATTTGCAGCATCTGTGACTAATCTTCAAGTGGCAGGAGGCCCACTTCGCAGAATGGCAGTGGGACACAGGTCAGGGGCGCTGGGGTCTGGGCAGCTGAGGCCTGCTGGGCAGTCATCGCTTCTGTTCTGAACCCAGGCTGTCCCTCTAACACGCCCTTCTGCTTTCTGAAAGGTGGAGACCTGCACTGCAGCCAAGGAGGCTGGACGCAGGCTGGGAGGTGGGAGGTCTGTGCCGAGCTTTCAGATCCACCCTGAATCCACTGGATGACTCAAGCCAGTCCAGTCCCCTCCATGGCTTTCAATGCACTCACTTGTATGACTCACAATCATTTTGTTTGTTCGTTTTTCAAACTGAGGTAAGAGCACTTACCACAAGATCTACGCTGTTAACAAATTTCAGGTGTACAATCCAATACAGTTAAGTACAGACACTGTGTTGGTGATCGGAGGTCTTGAACGTACTCATCTTGCATAATGGAAAATGTACACCAGTTAAACAGTAACTCACCATTTCCCCTCCCCTGCCGCCAGCCACTGGCAACCACCACTCTCCTTTTTGCTTCTGTGAGTCTGACTATTTTAGATACTGTGTAAGTGAAATTGTGCAGTATCCATCCTTCTGTGCCTGGCTTATTTAACTGAGCATAATATCCTCCGGGTTCATTCATGACGTTGCATATGGTAGGATTTCCTTCTTTTTTTAAGGCTGGATAATATTCCATTGTGTGTGTCAGTTCATCTCTCAACGGACGCTTAGGTTGTTTCCACATCGTGGCGATTGTGAACAGTGCTTTATGAACCTTGGTATTCGCACAGTCCCGCTGCCCACCGCGTTCTTTCCCACCACTCTTTGCCTAGTCAGCTTCTTCCTCTTCTTCAGATCTCTCCTTTTAGAAAACCTCCGCCCACCGCCCCGTCGAGGGCTCTCTGCTACCCAGAACCTGTGTTTCTGGCATCCTAATAAGCATTGCAGACTGTCACAACTGTGTGTTTACTAGTCCATCCAACTCTAAGCTGCAGGACGGCAGAGGCCAGGTCTGGCTGCTCACAATTGTATTTTTGGTGCATCACGTGGTGCGTGGCACAGAGGAGGCAACATACAATGTGTTTGCTGAAGCCTTGTTTGCCGTTCCACTGAATCGAGTAAGAGGCAAAAGGAACTGGGATTGAAAAAAAAATCACTCTGCAAACATCTAAATTGATATACAAACGTAAGGATTAGGTATAATGAAAAAGTCCTTGAAGGTACAGAAAGAACGCATTTCCATTCTTCCCAGAGCTTCACACTTGCTCAATGTGTCACCAATAATTACCCTGGCTTTTCCTTCCCTCATTCATTGTAATTAAGATACGGTGTCTTTGTTAGGGGAGATACCAAGGTCCAGAGCAGTAGAAATCCTGCAGGGAATAAATGTCTGCTCTGTGACACACGAGTTGTGTGGCCCCACTAGTCCCAGGCCCTTCGAGTCTCTGCATTCTCCTCTAAGGAATGGAATAAAAATCTCTATCATTGCGCTCATAGATTGTTGTGAGAACCAAACAGAGTGAACATATGTAAAATGGCTTGTGATCTGTAAAATGCTATGAAAAATCATCTCTATAGCTCCCCACTGATGTGTCTCCTAAACAGAGAGCAGATATTAGAAGTCAAATTTCCAATCTGCACATCCTGGGGAAGAGGACAGAGGTGAAAGAGAGTGTGGGGTGTCTGAGGTCTTTCTTCACTAAATTCGCTAAATATTAACTGAGCATCTAGTACGTCTGAGGTGCTGCGTTGGAGACTATGGATCAGGGGTGAATTAAGCATACCCTTCCCTCAACGACCTTCCAGCCTGGTGGTTGGAGGTGAGGTGAGCAGGCAGGTGAATCGATGACTGTCCCATGACAGGGTGTCTCTGCAGGGCTGCTGGCATGGAGGGATGCTGGACACTGACCCTGGACCAACTGCTTGGACCAGATCCTGAATCAGGATCTTCTGGAGTAAGGGAAGGTGCACGGATTCTACCTTGTGAGGGATTTTAAAAAGGAAAATAACTAGGTCAGATATATCAATCAAGAGAACATTCTGGAAGCAAAGAGGCACGGCAATGACCAGGGAAACCATGGCCGGAGGCTAGTGGAGTCTATTCAGAATTGTGGAGAGAAGAAGGGATAAAGAAAAATTGTAACAGGGACATAAGAGGCAATCAGAAAGGACTGTTAATTGAAAATGTGAGGAGAGAATGTCTAATGAGAAACTTGCAGAGATAAAGACAGAAAAGCAAGGATTAATGGCTTGCCTCCTTATCTTGAGGCTTTCTGAGACCATCCACTGCCTACAGCGTTCCGCATTCAGGCTGCTCTCCAGAAACACATCCAAAGAGACCCTGTCGCTGATGAAGGTGTAGGTACAACGGGAAAGTACAGGTGTGGACTCGGATCCCAGCTCCGGCCTATCCCCCCTGAGTGAGGAGGGGAAGTTACTTAACTTCTCTGATCCGCAGTCCCTTCAGGTATCATCAGGTGATGGAGGGGAGGGAGTCAAATGAAGAACATGTAAGAGACACCCAACATGGTGCCTAGGGCAGAGGAGCATTTTCATGCCCTTCCCCTTCCCCCCTCCTTTGCCTAATTTCTGGCCCACACCCAGCAGACAATACTGAGCACTATGTACCAGGAGGGACATGGAGGAACATGACCCAGGAGCCTGCTGTGCCTCCCTGGACACTCAACGCCTCTCTGAAGTAAGCATACGAGCAAGACCACCGTCCTGCAGACACAGGACCGAGGCCAGGCGAGGGGAAGAGCTGGGCCCTGCCCAGAGCTGGGAGCCTGGGGCGAACCCACATCTCTTCTGCCCCAGTTACAGCCAGCTCCTTGCACTGTGATCAGAGGCTGCTCCTATGGCCCCGAAGAGCCTCCTCCCGGTGCTGGCAGATGCAGGCGGAGCCCTATAGTGTAGTCTTGGTCCCAAAGTTGGGTCACCGGCTAACAGTTTCCTCCCTCCCTTCCTATCATCTGGTCCTAGACAAAAAAACAAACAAACAAACAAACAGAAAACTGGCAATTTCGGTTTATGCCTCTTTTGCAAAATTTTAGTCGCCCGTGGGAACCTAAGGAAAATGCCTTCATCCTTTAAGAACCTAGCTTCCTCATCAGTAAAATGGGAACATCCGCTCCCATCCTGCTGACTTCACAAGGGGCTATTCCTAGGACCATTTAAGAACACATGTGAAAGTGTCCCTATGGTACACACACGGTACCTTTGGCAAGAGTACTTTTCAAGCAGATTCACAGGATATAATGTTTAGTTTCTTGCCTGCTGACGTTGTTAAGGCGGTCCTAATTTTGTTTGGATCTAAAATGCCTGCTGGAGTTTAAGCTTCATGAGAGCAGAGACTCCATCTTGAACATCACCATACCTAGGATGGTGGCTGATATTTAGTAGATACTCAATAAAATACGAATGGAAGGATGGATGGATGGATGAAAAGGGGCATAATTTACCTTCAGGACGCGTTGTATTAGGAGACGGACAGACATACACACGCGCACTCACACGTCATACAGCTGGACAGCATCTCAGATACAAGGTAATTAGACTCTACAGTTTATAGGGAAGGAAACTGAGGTGAAGGGATGGGAAGGGAGAGTGGTCCAAGGACAACAGCAGATGAGTGAGAGAGCGTGAAACTCTACGGCTCAGGGAAACACATCAGGAGCTGGATGGTTCCAGGCTCTGGGTCCTTCCTCTGCCTCTATGTGAGTGTATACTTTTGGGGAAAACCTTTCCACCCTGCCCGTCAGTTTTTGCATTATAAAAGTAGACTGGCCAAAGAGTGAGAGGATGTCTGGAATGAAATAATCTTTCCACTATGTAGTATCTTCTTGTTCTCTTGGGGAGTTTCAAGGGCAGGTGAAGGGGTGAGATACGTTTTTTCTCTTTTAAGCTCCCTGTATTCTTATTTCCTTTTCTTTAACCTGTTTGGAAGAGTAGACCGACAAGTTGAAAGGCAAGAAGAGCAATGTGCGAGGGTCTTGGGTCTGGGATAATGAGTCCCAGACACAGTCCTGGAGTAAATCTGGGTTTCTGAGGGATGCTGCATGAAGAAATGAGCGCTCTGGCCCAGAAGGAGGGCTCCTTCCTCACAGGTGAGGGAACATTCCAAGCGGGGGGGCGGGGACGGGGGACATGAACAGATGCATGTTCAGTAACTGGGCTGGGCCCTCTGCGCTTGTCCAGTGAGACCAACATCCACAAAATAAGGTCGATGTTGATTGTACCTTTCTTGACGCAGGAGCGGAGTGTGTCTACTTTTGACATAGTTTACACAATGATGGGTTTGATCAAAAAGCAGACAGGTGGCATGTCAGCCAGACCCTGAACAGGCTCATGGATGGAGAAGATAAAAGACATGGAAGACGTGTCAACAATCTGCGTTGGAATTCAAGGTCAGCAGCCCCCGCTTCCTCTTTGAAACACTCAGCATTGCCCCCCCGCCACCCCCACCCAGGCAGGGACCGCGCCCTGACTGCCGGGACTATCGGGCTGCGCATGGTGGGACTTTGGATGAGGCTCTTCCCTCTCCAGGCCTCACTTTCTCCATCTGGACAATGAGTGGATTAAAGCAGAAATCCTCTGTGATCGCATCTGCCTGTGGCATGTGATGAGTCTCACTTTCCAATCAACTTTTCCACGAGTATTTACAACATCCATTCTCATGGACAACTTTCATAAGTCACACTTGTGAGAGAAGGAACATAGCTTTATCAAGTTATAGCTTGAGAACCCGTAAGTGATGACGTCCTATCAAGAGCCTCAAGCAGCTCTTTGGAGAGAAAAAGAAGGAAAAAAGGCAATACCATCCTGAAGCAACAGAGAGAAAGAACAGATTCCTGGGAAGTCTGTTCTCCCCAGGCTTACATCTCAGCCACAGAGAATAATGGCAGATTCTTTCTATCCCTTCCATTTCATCCCACATCTGCCTCCCTGCAGCCTCTCCTCTTTCTTTCCTCGGCTGAGAACTGGAAATTGAAGGCTTTATTTTCACTTTGATTCTCCTTTCACAGAACGTCCAAACCGAAAAGCAACTTCAGATCATTTTGGCCAGAGGTTTCCCAATTCCATTTTGTAGCAGAACCTTTTGTTCAAATGAAATTGTATACTTAGAATCCAATACACAAAACCTATAAAAGGAGAGTTTCTATTAGAGTGAGGGTGCACATTTTTCCTTTCTCACCCACCCCCACCTCTCCCCACCCCACCATGGCCCAGAAGCACAGCCACAAATCCCCCAAATGCCAAGGAATATGATCTGAAAACCACTGCTCTAGTCTTTTTTTTTTTTTAAGATGGAGTGACTGAAACCCAGATTAAAGAAGGTTCTTTCCTGAGATGCACTGATGGAAGGTAACAGACTTGGGACCAAAATCCAGGTCTCTCAGCTCCCAGACCAACACATATCACACTGTCCTGTTTGCTTTCCTGGTCCCAGCTGTGGAGACGGCAGCCTCAAGGGCCTTCAAGGTGATATTCTCTCCAAAACATGTCATCGCCTCCTCAGCTCCCTCCTCCCTTTCCTTGGAGAATCAGCTCACTCACTCACACTCTCAGTGCCAACTCTGCTTTTCAGTAGCAGATACATCAGCCTCCCCTGACCTGGGAGTCATATTCCCAAAACCTTAGGCTTTTCCACTTCCTGCCACCCCTGCCGGGACTTCAGAGCCCAGATGGGACCAGAAGGCTTCCACCGAAATACCCCGCCACCCCCGACCTCACCCCCAACACAGCGTCTTCAGTGTTTCCGACCTAGGAGCTGGTGAAACCTACAAGGAGCTCAGAGTCAGACACGGAGTTTGAGTGCTGCTCTCATTCTTTTCAAACAAGTTGATCTTGTTTTGACACAAGTTTCCTTGAGCCCTTTGAGGTCACTTTGCCCCCCCCCCCACCAGCCATCTCACTAGTTTGTTGTGAAAGATCAAGTGAGATAGTAAAGGCAGAAGGATTGATAACATGCAAAGTACTTCATACATGTAAGTAATAATTGTATTTGGTACATTTTTCATTTTCCCATAGGCTGGACCTTTTCATCAATTTCAGTGGTTACTTAACAAGTATTTCCATTTTTTATTAATTTATTCATAGATTTTTTTTGACGAAAAACAACTGCTCTAATCATTATTTGATACTGGCCTATACCCAGACCATGAGACTGTGAGCTTTGGGAGGCCATCGGAGCCAGTGTTTGGCACATAGTAGGTGGCAAACACGCAGGGAGGGAGCACTCACTATGTGTCAAGCACTGGCTCTGGGCCTCGCAAAGCTCACAGGCACAGGAGAGGTACAGACACCATTGGCCCCGCAGGCAGTGCTGGGAAAGGAGAACACAGAGACAGACGGAAGCACTCAGGGGCACACACCCAGCCCTGGGGGGTGTCGCCAAAGGGTTCCAAAAACGTCATATCTAAGCTAATATCTGAAGGTTGGCTTGGAGTGACCCAGGAGAAGGAAGTGGGGTGGGATAACACAGAAGAAAGCAGAGGACCACCCAGATGGAGAGAACAGGTGGAAAGAGGCCTCAGTGGTTCAGTGGGGCTGGACCAGGCAGGGAGTGGTCAGGGATGAGGTTGGGCCAGACATAAGCAGGGGCCAGAGCACGATGGTTCTGTCAGGAGAGCTAAGAAGTTAGAAGTGCCACAGCTTCCTGGCCTTACACAGAAGAAACTGAGAACAACAGAGATGAAATGACTTGCTCAAGGTCACAGAAGGAAAGCCATGGAAGAAGAATGTCAACCTGTGTGTGTCCCTCAGCTGGAACTCTACTTCCCCCAGACATCTGCATGGCTTACTCATCACCTTATTTCAAACAGAACCACCTGTCATTCTCTAGCCCATTACCCTACTTCGTTTTTCCTCATGCCATTATTACAGACTGATAATATACTATAAATGTATGTATTTGTACATTAGCTTCCTCTCTGATGAAAAGATAACCTCCCTGAGGATAAGGATTTGGTTCTTCATGTTGAATACCTGGTGCTTATAACAGTTCCTGCAACATGGAAGGAAGTCAATCAATGTTGAATGAATGAATGAATGAATTTCAATCTATCCACAATCCTTGCTGATACTCAATACTATATTACATTCGCTTGTCTAATGGGGAGCCTCTGACCTTTCAGTCACTGTTGCAGGAGAATGACAAGGTAGGATTTGGCCTTAGAAAGCCCAGGGTGTTAGCACTGTGCAGAATGAATCAGAGAGAGAATTTGGAGGCCAGAAGAACAGTAAAGAGGTAACTGCATTATTCCTTGTAGGGAAGATGATGGTCCAGACCAGGGACCGGTAAGAGGAAAGGAGAGGAAAAGTCCCCAAAGTACCTGAAACTTCAGGCAGACCATCATCCCAAGGCTTAGGAGTCCTCTTGGAGAAGAACTCACAGAATGAAGGACACATCTCCAGAAGGCAGAGCTGTTCCCATTTCTGAAGATTATAAAGGAACACGGCTAAAATAGCATCTCAAATAGTTTTTTTTTTCTAGAATTGCCTCTGATGAAATTATACCCTCTATGGGTGGGAAGAGAGAAGTCTTTGGAAAAGGGAAAAGATGTTTGCTTGGCTAATGATAATGGGGAAGCATGTCTAATCATTTGGACGGTATGGCCAGATTCACTTGATAGTCAGACAGGCAGACTTCTCGGAGGATGGAGCCTAATACCTGAGGGATGCAAGCAGACCCCCTAGACCATCATTCTAGCCTCTGCACATGCGTGTCCATCTGTGGCCAGAACTGGAGAGGCACAGCTAAAAGGTGTTGGTTTTTATTCCAACAAAGCTTTGAAAGAAAATAAGAAGACTCTGCAAATACCTAATTCAATTGTGTTCATTCATTTGTTCACTCATTTAGTCAATCAATCCACCAGATTCACTCAATGAATGCTTCCTGATAACGCTCAATGTGCCAGACGCAGCACCACCGCCTAGGAGAGAACACGCAGCAGGACACATCCGTTTCTGTCTGCATGGTGGGAATGGCCCGGTGTTTCCCGATGTTATTTGCACAAGGCCATTTAAAAAAAAAAAAAATCACATCATCGTTATGTTGTTAGAGTGTTTTGTATTTTCCAGGGACTAACATGTCTTGTACCATTTAATCAGCAACTCTATGAGGCAGTTATCATCACTCTCATTTGTCAAATAATGAAGCTCCGGCTCAGACGGGTGTAGGAATTTGCTACAGGAGGCAGCCTGTGATGTGGGAACACGGATTGAAGTCCGAATCAGGTTTCTCACCAAAGCTTCCCACGGTCCTATGCAACCACGCGCCTTGGCAGAAGTCAGGCGCTGAAGTCCGACAGACCCCTGAGCGACTTCTGACATCACACAATACACGCCCCGAAGCACTTAGAATGGCGCCTGGCTCTCAGTAAGTGCTACATGAAGTTATCTGTTGTGGTGGTTGTTAGTTATTATTAATAGCCCAGTTACTTCATTTCCGAGTCCCAGCGTCCTCCTCTGTGAAATGGGAACACTAGTGTATCAGAGTTTTGAAGAGAATTATGAAGACTGAAAGAGATGGTACATATTGTGTCCAGTTTGCTGCCTGGCACATGGAGTGATCGCGGGAAGCAGAGTCAGAGCCCTTGGCTGTGGCTGAAGGGCACTCGGGCAGCCCTGGAGGGCAAACCAGGGCCTGGACTCAGAGGGGCCTCTTGATGAAGCTGTTTTACTCCCCACACCTGGGGCGACGGGTCCCAAGAGCCACACCATCGTCCAGATCTGTTTGTCTTGCCCAGTTTCTCTCCAGCAAGGGGAGGGGATGAGAGGAGAGGATGGGAGGAGATGCTGGGTCATGAGGCCGGAGAAAGCAACGCCTCCCAGAATCCTCAGGCTTAGGGACATGCCCAAAGACCTCTCCATCCTCTCCATGGCCACAGTCAGAGATGTCCCCTCCTCCTGAAAGGCTTCCCTGGGCTGCATAAAGACCTGGCACAGCAGAAACCCAGTGATTTCGGTCCCACTGGACACTGACACCCAAGGGGAGAGTTGCCCCATTAACTGAGGGCCTACCACGCCAGGCCTCTGCCTCCTCCTTTGCCTGTGCTCCCCTTCTCATCCGCATCACATCTCTAAAACAATCAGGGATTGCCTGCTCCATTTAATACGAGAAAATGGAAGCTGGAGAAGTCCAACCACAATGGCTGGCTATCCCTGTCCCCCTGACCAGGCACAATATCACGTCTGTGTCACAGCAGCCATGACGAGTAAGTCAGGCATGATGGGGAGCGGTGGGTATGTAACAACCCCAATTCCCCCTGGCCACCCCCGTGTGCTAGAATAAAGCTGAAGTCAGCCTTGGGGACGAGTGGCTTCAGAAATGCAGTGGCCTGATCCGCTCCTGTGCCTTCTGCTCGGCATCTCCCTCCAGCCATACACCTAGTTCTGTTTGCATGAACTGCCAGCATCAGGAAGCCTTTCTGTGTCTGAACACTTGCCTATCTTACCTGCTTGAGCAGCTTCCTGACACAGAACTCCTCAACTGACCGACAGGGTGGGGGTGAGGGCGCCAGTGCCAGCTCTGCTTCTACCGGGATCTTTTTCTTGGCCAAATAACTCTGTGTCTTTGAGCCTCAGGTTTTCCCATCTGTTGAACGGGGATATTAATAGCGACCTCTGAAAGATGGAGTGAAGAATAAATGACAGGAGGCATTGAGCCACATAGTAAGCATTAAATAAGTGGTAGCCACTGTGGGGGTGGGGTTATAATGATGAAACCCACCGTTTATTGAGCATGTACTATGTGCCAGGCCCTATTCTAAACATTTAAGTAGTGACTCATACACAGCACCTGTTATTATTACTATTACCATTATTATTATTATTAGATAAATTCCCTTAAATCCACTACCCACTTCAGCTGCCACGTCTCTGTAGGAACTATTACACTGAAGTTCAGTGATTCCTCAGACATTTGATTTCACTCACGGACCCTGAGCGTCTATGAAGAGCCAGGCCCAGGTTTAAGGGGTGGGGAGACCCAGTCCGGGGTCAGTTGTCGTTCTTGAGGGAGCTCAGTGTCAACTTAAGCAACAAAACAAAAGCATGGCTGAGGACCAAAGAATAAAGTAGTGACATTTAATTTATTTCCCAATGGAGCCCACAATAATAAATGCAGACAGTTGTACATATGTGTATATATGTATGTAATTGACCTGAAAATTTCACACACGCACACACATACACGTACACACAAACCTGCCTTTATGACAATGGACGTATGCCAAATTTTTCTGTTCTATTCTACTTCATTCCAATCCATTCAATCCTTTTATATTTTAGTCTGTCATTTTCAATCCTTTTCTATTCCCTTTCACTCTGTTCTGGACTATTTTATTCCTTTCCATTGCATTCTGTTCTACTATTTTCTATTCCATTCCATTCTATTATTTTGTAGTCTCTTCTATTTCTCTTAAAAATAGTTGTTGTAAGCCACTCAATATAAAGGAATAAATTGTTTCAACCCATTTTTTAAAAGCACTTATATAAAGAAGCTGCTTTCCAGTTCTTTATAACTGAGAAACTCTCTTGAAATTAAATCCTAGCTAATACTAGTACCTTAATAATTGTTACATAAATAACTGGCTAAAGAGGGTGGGGACCCAGAAATGACTGTTTGCACACCTCCACCTTTCTAGATCCCTAGTAATTGGTGACAACTAATTAGAGCTGATATTGATTATCAAGAGTCCCTCTATGCTTTCAGAGAAAGGATGGGAGGTGGATAATTTAAATTTGTGATTAATTCAGTTTATTTTTGTATACTTATCAGATGCCTACCGTGTGCAAAGCCTAGGGTTGGGGATATGACAGAAAACAAGCCACTTGCTATAGCAAACACCATCTACTAAAGTACTTTACACGCAGCATCACATTAAACCCTCCCTAGTCCCGTGAGAGACTATTGGTTGTAAGCATTTTACAGATGAAGAAACAAGCTCAGAAGTAGCCCATGGTCATATAGCGATGCACATTAGTTGTACGATGTAAACTGAGGTTGATTAAATCTCAGAGTCCTTACTCCTAGTCAGGAGAGTATGGCAAACCGTCTCAGAGGAGGTGGTTTCTGAGATGGATCCATCTGTAGGGGTAAAGGAAAGCCTTTCCCCTGCCACTCAAGAAACAGAACAGTGTGAGCGAAATACAGAAAGAAAGTTGGAGCTGCAAGGTGCTTTGGGGACACGGAGGAGCTAAATTTGGCTGGAGCTCAGAAGGCACGGGAGAGAGAATCTCAAGGGTGCCTGGAGGTCACACAGAGCATGGTGGGGGGAGCGCGGGAGGCAACTCAGCTTCCTCTAGAGCTATGTCTGGCTGGGACCCTCCAGGGCAAGTCCCACGCTGAAGCGCAGGGTTGACAGACCGCTGGCAGAGATTCAGCTTCAGCCTTGATGTGGGAAGGACACAGCTCATGGCAGGAAAAAATTATTTGGAAGCACATATCTAGAGATGGCCATCTCTCTAAGAAAAAAAAAAACGTATTTGTTCTGAATTAAGACAATGTCCATGACAAATAAAATCCTTTTACTTGCATATTAACAAACCGTTGCCTCATTCTCAATTCCATTTGATGCTCACACCCAGCCTGTAAGGGGGGCAGGCAGAGCTGAGCGTTTGCTCCATGTGATGATAGGGAAATGGTGTCATGACTCAGGAGTTGGTGGAGCCTCACCCAGGAATCCTGTGACAGTCCTACACTTCCCCTTCCCATGCTTTCCAAGGAACCTATTTTCTCCTTGTGCAAAGGCTACTACAAAAGTGCAGCACAAACATTGATTCCTGGAATCCTGAGGCATCTGCTGCTGGCACAAGCCTCAGAAATGCCACTGTTTCCAGGGCATTAGAGAAAAACTCTGTCACCAAGAAACCCTCTTGGAGAGGGTTTCAGACACATCTCCCTTCCCCGTTAGTAGCTCTGGATTCAGCCCAATCCTGAGTAAAGAGACTGACTTCAATCAATCTGAACATGAGTCTTTCTGAGGGTGGGGGTTGGGAGTAAGTGAGAGAGCATAAAGGGACTTATTATGTACTGAGTTCTCGTATGTGTCATGCACGCTGGATAACACATCGAATTACGAAATCTTGTCACTGTCTAGGTGTTGGCATTCCCATCTAAAAAGTAAAGCAACTGAGGCTTAGAGAAGTTCAAAGACTTCTCAAGGTCATACAGCCAATGAATGGATGAGGTTGGATCTGATCTTAGGTCTGTGTGTTCACAAAGCCCAAGTTCATCTCATCAAATGATGTCCCTTGATTTAAGATAAAGTAACGGGAAATCTAGATGGTGCTAAACAAGCATTAAAAAGTAGAATCAGAAAAGGAGGAGGAGGAAGGCTAGAAGAAAGAATAAGAAATTATCCTTTCCCCCTTGACTAATGCCATTCCACCATTACTCTTCTAACTCAGACCCTCTCACTTTCCAAATTAGTTTCACATTCAACAATCCTCGCCAAAAAATGCTGTGAAGGAGACAGGACATGAGCCACTTTCTCTGCATTTAAGAGATGAGGAGATTGAGGTTCAGAGAGGTTAAGTGATTACTGAAAGATAGGAGGTTACAAACCTGGAATGGTACCCAGTTGAGAAACGGCGTAGTCCAAAAACAGGCCTTTGAACAATAGTCCTTGAAATATTTTTTATAGCACCACACGGTAAGAAAATATTTTTCCAGCTTTATGGAAATATAAATGGCAAACACCGTTGTGTAAATGTAAGAGCCTTGCACACTGTTGGTGGGAATGTAAATTGGTATAGCCATTATGGAAAATAGTACGAAGGTTTCTCAAAAAATTGCAAGTGGAACTACCATATGATCCAACAATCCCACTTCTGGGCATATATCCAAAGGAAATAAAATCACTCTCGAAGAGATATCTTCACTCCCATGTTCATCGCAGCGTTATTAACAATAGCCAAGACATGGAAGAAAACATTTTTCAGTGGAATCCAGTCCACACACTCACACTCATACACACACAGACACACACACACACAGACACACACTGACACACACACACACACACACACACACACACACAGAGGCATATCCTTCTTTCTACAATCCAGTCGGGTATTCTCCATTCCATTCTATTCTATTCCATTCTATTTTGTTGCAGAAAATGCTGGTCCTGATTCATGAAATAGATTGAATATCTTACTAATGGATCAAACACAGGATTTGGGGAAAGAATTATTGACTTTCAGAGCATGAAAGCATGAGAACTAGTTCAAGAAACTCAAAGGACTCCCACATGGAAGAAAAAATAGATTAATGCGTCACTGAGAGAGATGGCAGAATTATGACCAAAGGGTGGGAACTACATGAACACAAATTTTAGGTCAACATGAAGGAGGCTTTCTAACTAGGCAAAACTGTCCCAAAGTAGAAAGATCACCTTGAAAAGTAGTGAGTTCCCTGGCCCTAGAGCCATGCAAGCTGAAGCAGGACGATCACTTGACATACATGCTATAGATGAAATTGAAGACGTTTCTTTCTAGGCCAGAAACACAATTTAATGTCTTTTTCTCATTTGGGCTTTGATGTCAGAGTCAGAGGACACAGAGGAAATACAGAGATGCTGAATTCTGGTTCCACTGGCAAACGGGGGGATGTAACAGGACTGTCTCCGTGCTCAGAAAATAGGAGGAATGAAGAATAAAATAGCACCCTAGGGCAGGAATCAAGGTATACAAGAATACAGGAAACCAGAGACCAGGAGAGATTTGTTTTAGTCCTGTCCTATTTTCTCATTGTGGGACACAGACTCATTTTTCCCAGCTATGTAGCGGGGTATCAGTTGAAATACATCTCTGAGGACATTTCAGTTCTCAGATTCCAGGTATTCCTGTTGCATTATTCCTTGGTTCCCTTGTCTCCTCTCCTGATGCCCGTTCAGCAGCTGAGGAAGGCAAAAAGGACGAATGGCAGATGGCTTAGCCTCACCTTTGGAGGGAAGAAGAAAGGAACTATTAGGGGCCATCCCCATGGTCTTGTGCTGACTTAGAGACTCCCATCCCATCAAATGCATGGGTCATAGAGTTCAATTCATTAATTTGGGTGGAGAAGGGAGGCTGACAGGCCTGGTGCTGACATGAATAATGATGGATCACCAGGAGAGCCCAGCAAAATCTGCAGCTTAATCAGACTCCGAGAGTCTCCTCGGGCATCAATGTAGGCCAAGTGCTTGCCAGCCAATCAGACCCAATTTCAATTTAATGTTGCAAATTGTTACCATGCAGCTCAGCCTCTCACTGCACAACTCAGACTCAAACTGGGTTACTGATTTGTTCCCTTTCCCTGTTCATTTGGAAACACCTGCCTAGTCATTGTCTGCCCTACGGCTTGCAGCAGGGGAGGTGGCTAGACTAGGGTGGCAAAAATTCACATAGGGCCATGCAAAGCCCTGAGCCAGCATCCCTTCTCCATCACTTTGTAGTCTTGTTTCTAAAGTTCATTCTTTGCTTGTCTGTAAAGACCTGCTGTTTCTCTACAGCTTGCAGCATGGAATCCAGGTCTTTACCACTACAGTTCTCTAGCCTTACCACCCACCATGCTTCCCCAAGCAACCGGTGCCTCAGTCACAACAAACCACTTCCACTCCCAAGGGAATATTGTGCCCTCGCATCTTGAAGCCTCTGTGTGTCTGCATGTGCTGTGCCCTCTGCCTGGAATACCTTTATTTGCTTACCATCTGTTCTCTACCTCACCTGCATCTACCATCCTTTAATCCAGAGGACACTGGACACCGAAAAAGGCACACACCGAACTAACAGATCCTTGAGGGGTAGGGATTGTGTATTTTACTTTTTGCCCCTAGTAGACACTCAATAAAAGTAGAATAAATGAGTGAATGAATGAATGTGTCACTTGGAACAAGACTTTTTAAATTTGTATGCTCTGTTTTCTCAGATATGAAAATGAGAAAAATAATAAAAGCAGCTCCCATACAGATATTAGTGGGACTACTCATGAAGGACACTTTCCTTTTAGCCCGCCCACCTTCCCAGCTCCTTTCAGAGCCCCTTTTGGGACAAAGTATCAATGTAGGTCCTTGTCCTACAAAGCCTTCCCCTTAGCTGCCTCGTGCTTCACTTCTCGGCAGCTCAGTTTTTTCATATGTCAAATGTATGTACTGAATTCTAAAGGCTTGGGAAGACTAAAAGCATTCATCCTTTCATCCCTGCTTTCAGTATATATGTCAGATGCAAGTTACTGAAACAATGAATGTAAATGTGACTTTTATAGGACAAGGTACAGAGTGGATGCTCAGTAACAGCTTTCTACCTCTTTATCTCACATCCTGCCCGAAGTCCTGCCCCGCCCTGTCTCCTGCCTTCTAGCATTTCTTCGCTAACTGGCCCCTCTCATCTTCCTTTTCTCCAAGGTATGATTTTGAAATTATCGTGGTCCTGGGGGAAGGGGAACAGGCACTGCCTAACTTTATCCCTGAAGAGCCTGATGAGACACTGATGCCATCTACCCCTTCAACAGGACACATTTATAATGCAGAGTAGTGAGTGGCAGTGATTCTGCCCCTGCCAACTGTTAAATATGTTAGGCTTTGAGCTCCTTTGAGCAAGCTACCATGTGCACAGAGAGTGAGAGGGTTATTATGAATTCAGGAAATTGAGAATTCCTACTACTCTTCTTAGGGCCCATCATTAGAAGTACATCTCACCATAACACTCTACCTCCTAGTAAATGAGTGCCCAGGTTGAGGGAAGATCTGATGCCACGTGGTTTTAATTCCCAACCTCATTTCTTGGTAACATACTTCCTATGCTTTAACACATAAATAAGTTACACCCCAAATTGCCATAAACCATACGCCTAACAGGAACCCACACCTTCCCTGGTATCAGGAAAACATTAACGTTGTTGAGAAGAATTGCAAAGTCAGGAATTTCGATTTTTTAATGTGGTCTTTAAATGTAGTCACCAAAGTGGGGGGATTGAAAGGTCTGGAGCATGACACTGCGTAGGGGGAGCCAGGGGAAATGTCACCATTCTCTACCATTAATTAATACCACGACCTTGGGCCATCTATTTCTCTCTGAACTTTAGTTTTTTTTAGCCAGTGAATTTAACCTAGTTCAGTTCAACAAAAAATACTGGGCACCTACCATGTGCCTTCCAGACATAGAGGCAGACGCCGATACAGAGACAAATAACATATAGCTTAATTGACTGGGAAGATTGAATTTGAAAGTATTCCACACATTACAAAGTGTGCTACAGAAATACTCCACAGCGCTCTTGATTCTTTGTATGTGTGTGTGTGTGTATGTGTATATATATATGTGGGCATGCATGTGCGTATGTATGTTCATATGTAGGCACGTATGAGTCCAGTAAATAAGTGGGGAATTGAAGACAATATGATTAGTAAACCCCCCTGACCCACAGTTAGCACGTGTCTGGTAGGAATGCTATGTTATATTCTAAGCACTACAGACCTAGCAGTGAACATAACAAGTCTCTGCTTTCATGCAGCTTACATTCTAGGGATAAGAAAGTCACATTTGAGGGGAAAAGAAGGAAACGTGGGATTTTTTTACCCAGTTATAGAAGCATAATTAGAGGCAGGCACTGGGCCACAAACAGGAACCGGGACAAACTGAAGCTGTATTCTTCAGCAGAAGTGGGGCCAAGCGGTACTTTGACCGAGTGAATATTCAGCACCAGGGACAGCACCACACCCAGTATTAACTATGCTTTATGATGCGCTCATGGCTGGGGCAGCTGAGCTGTTCAACCTGTCCTGGGCTCAAAGCACGTGAGATATGAACAGGACCTGACTCCACTTTCACAGCTATGCCTCAATTGTTCCGCAGTGTCTCCATCAGCAAAGGTCTCCCCAATAAGTGCCCAGCCTGGCCTCCTGCTGGAATACTGGGGACTCCAAAGCCAGATCAAAAATGTAACACTACATCACGCCTCCTAAAATGTCTCCCATGACATGTTCCTCATTCTCACCTCTGCTTTCTATCTCTTCCACCACCTGCAGCCCTAAAGTGTGCATTTGACTGGAAATGCATCCCTCCAGGAACCTGTGGTGGAGTTAAAATTGGTGAGGATTTCACGGTCCCATCCAATTTCACCTAGCAGCAGGCAAGAAGGGGGAAATGTTCAGCTGTGGAAAGCCCCATACTTTTTTGTTTTCTTCAAGTTTGGAAACAAAGGCTTTATTGTTTTTGTTCTTCCTCTAGAGAACCTTGTCCCTTTGGAATTATTTTGCGGAATGCTTTTATAAAAATTTTAAACATATGTCCTTAAAAGTACTATCCTCAGGTAAGATAGTCTTTTTTATTTATTTCTTAAAACAATATTACATCAACATTTTTTACACTAGCATTAACCTGGTAGTTAAGCCCCCTGCTTGAACACTTTGGACTCTAAAGTCTGAGAAAAACTAATTTATACTCCATCAATTCTCCTAAAATGTCTCCCGTGCCTCTCACTAGTTGATTCCATCATCTAGGAGCCAGGGAACCACATAAACAAGATAGTAAATCTGGGCATAGGGATTCCCAGGGCCTCATCTAGGAAGAGAAAATAGAATTTATATCATTAGATGAGATCAGCTATTTGCTTTCTCTGCAGTTAGGCATAGCTGTAGGATATGGTCTCTAAACAACAGAATACTGTGTATGTGTGTGTGTGTGTGTGTGTGTGTGTACAATCACAAATTTCACCCCCTCCCTAATACTGAATATCCCACCCTACACTGTGGTTGATTTATTTTTTCCCCTCCTTAGCATCTCTTCCCTCTTCTTTTGCAACAAGGACCTAGTGTTCCTTTAGGAGACTAAATGACACCTACTTCAAGACTCTCAGTCACATGCTGTGGGTCTGGCTTAACTGAGTCCAGGTCCAGCGGTGGTCACCTGGCCCACGGTTGACCAGCTGGAGCATCACACTGACTTGCTTAGGGATTGCAGGAGGAAGAAGAAGGCCTCAAAGACGCTCGTGTCATTCTCCCTGGTACCTGTGCACGTGTTAGGTTTCATGGCAAGGGCGAGTTAAGGTTGCCAATGGAATTAAGGCTGCTCATCAGCTGACTTTTTGATGGGTAGATTGGCCTCGATTATACAGATGGGCCCAATATAATCACAAGGGCCCTCATCAATGAAAGAGGGAGGCAGAAGAAGAGGTCAGAGTGGCGTGTGAGAAGAACTCGACTCACTTTTGTTGGCTTTGTCGATGGAAGAGCCACACATCAAGAGGAACGTGCGTAGCCTCTACTCTTTGAGCTGCAAAAGGCAAGGAGACAGATTCTCCCCTCAAACTGGCAGAAGGAACACAGTCCTTCCACCAGCACTGTGATTTTAACCCAGTGAGAACCGTTTCAAATGTACGAACTACAGAACTGTAAGCTAATCTGGTCTGTGTTGTTTGAAGTCACGGAGTTTGTGGTAATTTGTTACAGCACTAATAGAAAACTAACATATGGATGGATACATGAACAAATGATGGTTTGCTCATGGACTTTCGTTAAAAATAAAAAGCCCTCTCCTTTCTTCCTGGTGATGCTAAAGCATCAAATAATCTTATCACAGTCTGGGGAGAGTTTACCCAAGAAAGAAACCTGCACAAAGGAAACCAGAGTGAAGGAACACAGACATATTCCTGATGACTCTGTGTGGATATTTTCATCTTAACCATTTCTGCACTAAAGGTAGCCTTAGCTATCTCAGTTCCTAGAGGAATTAAAGAATTATTTGACCTTTAGCCAGTTTGAGTTGGATTTATAGCACTTCCAAATGGGAAAAATAAATCCTCACTAACACAGGCACGGTGGAGTAAATACCTCCTCTCGAACTGTCCTGTTCCATTTTGGGATGCTTTTGTTATCGTGTAAAACAGTGCTGCAAGCGTCTGTCATGTGGCCTCTCTCCATTGCGTCTTATGTCCTACAGTAGAAAGGACATATTTAATTCCCACCCCCACTCAGAGATATTTAGGATTTGAAGTGGTAATCCCCACCAAGATCCCTAAATCTTCTCTTTTCCAGATTAAATCCTACCAGATAGTTTAAGAATCGTGCTAATGTTTTCAACTCTTTCACCACCCTGTGGTTAATCTTTCCTGGACACACTTGATTCTGATCTTGTTTTTCTTGAAGATAATGCCACATCTGAGCACAATAGTCCCCAAAAATGAGTGACCACATCAGAATGTCCCTGTTCTAGGTAAGACACTTATATTGATGAAATCCAAATTGGAGGAAAAAAAAAAAACACAACAAAACACTTTTTTTTTCTTTTTGTGGAACACTGTGATTGTACTCAGCTGATTGTCCAATAAAATCCACATGTGTTTTCCCTGGGTGCTGCTCAGTCATTTCCCTGCCCCTCCCTCTACAGTCACCCAGTTCTTATGAATAATGTTTTAAAGTACACAGAGGACTTCAGAGTAATACCTGCCGATGTATTTCATGATGCAGAGAAGCAGGGCGTGAGTAAAATACAGGATTTCAATTCAGACAGGCCTAGATTCAAATCCTGGCTTCACCACTAAAGATAGCTGCATGACTTTGGGCAAATGCATAATCTTCCCCAATCTTAGCTTCCTCATGATAAAAATAATATTATAATAGCACTTTAATAGTACTTTCCTCAGAGGACTGCTGTAGAAATAAACAAGATAATGTATGGAAAGTGGCATAGTACCTGATATGTACTAAGCTCTCAAAAAGAAACAATAGTACCTTTTTTTCTTTCTTTTCATATTCAGTCAGGAAAAAATAGGTCAGAGCTTTCAAGCTCAGGGTTGTCCCCTCCCAGGAGCGCAAATGGAAAAGTTCTTGTGGGAAGAGGGACAAAGAAAGATGGGGAGCAGGGAGAGGAAGCGCAAGTATCCTTCCTCGTCTTCTGGGTTTACATCCAAAGCCAGAGACTAGTGCTCCTAGAAAACAGGATATCCAAACTCCCCGAACCCCGAAAGTGTTCAGCTTAATTAAGAGTTTGTTTTGGAAACTGGACTCGGTAGGCAGGAAGCATAAACATTTCCTTAGAACAAATTAAATAAATTCCTGGAAACCAGACACATAATGGAGAAGTAAAGGTGTGTGGAAGTTGAAACCTCAGAATGAAAACTTCAGGAAGACCTTTGGCAACACTGGAGCCAATCTCTCCCCTTACAAGCCAGGATGTCGTCATCTCAGAGACTGACAGTGTTTTGCTGTTTCAATCAGCAAATCTGTTTCAGAGACAACTGGAAGTCAAGGTCACTTCTTTCTCTTTCTCTCTCTCTCTCTCCGTCTCTGTCTCTCTCTCTCTCTCTCTCTGTCTTTGTCTCTCTCTGTCTCCCTCCATCCCTCCCTCTCTCCCTCTCTCTCTCTCTCTCTTTCTTTTTTTTATTCTTCTGGGCCCAAACTTCCTGGTCAAAGAGGCCATAAAAGAAGCCCATTTGAGTTTGTCTTTCAGAAAACAAGAAATCCAGAAAACAAGGATTTGAGTATATGTGGCCCTTTGAGAAGTGATTCTGAGAAACACTGTTGGAAGAGTAGAGAAACGAGGCAGGTCAGGGAAGGAAACCAGTAAGTGCTGGTGGCTTACGCCAGATCTATCATGGGCAACAGGGGCTTTACCTGGCTGGGGTGGCAAGGGCGGTGGGGTGTGTACTATTAAACCCCCAACAATCATCATTTTAGGGCTGCCATTGAAAGGGCAGTGGATCCCTGGCGCTCTAGCCTGCCTCACGCATGAGCAGAGGGTACCGAGCTGTCAGAGACCCTCTAGCCAGAGCACCATGCTCGCAGCTGGAAGTGGGCCCGGCACTCCCGGAAAGGGTTCGTCCTGGGGGCTCTGAGCACGACACCAACAATGCATGCTACAATGTTCCGGTGGTAAGGCTACCCACCAGCAGATCAAACCACTCACCAATTAAGAAATAGTAATGCTAACGATGTTGGCATCCCCAGATGTTAAAGACACAGAGAGAACATTCAAGAGCTTGGTCACTCTCCTGGCGCCGGGAGCCACATCCCTACACAACAGTTCCTGAGAATCAGAAATAATTCTGGGCCAAATGGGGAGGAATTCACCCAATATTTTAAAGGGCAGGGAATTTCCTAATGTCCTTAGATTCTTGCGTGCTAATTTCTGTCTGGAATAATCCTTCAAACACCATTGCAAAGGCCGTATTTTCCGTGAAATTTGTTCCAGGGGCTAAACCGTGCTGGTCTGACATGTTTAACTACCAGTGACTCACACCAGACACTCCCAAGATGCGCCAGGCAGGGGTGGTTTATACACTTTCCTGCACTTCCTCACCCTTGAGCTTTGTGTCAGACATGTTTCATCAAGATCTTATGGAACTTCGCCATGAAGTCAACTGCTCTAAGTGACTGCTCAAAGCTAAGATACAGGCCAACGAGGGACCTGTAACCCCCTCCTCCCTAAATGCCATGGGACCCAGTAGTCAACATACATACAAGGCAAAAAGGAAGCACACACACAACATACTACACATACAACATAACAGACACACACACACATGCATACACATAGAAGCATAGATACTATCAAGTTCAGAGACCCAGCTTTACACACTTCTTCTGCTAGGCGTATTTTAAGATGACGTCTCGTGTTGCTGGGCAGGGAGATGACCAAGTTCGTGACATTGCATTGCTCCACACTGACCTTTACCTAACAGAGGTAAAAAGCCTCCTTTGCCTCAGAGCGAGACGGTCCCTGACAGTGCCATGGTGAAGCCAATTAGAAAGCCCTCGTGTTGTGATAAGGTCAGCAAAGATGGGGAGGGCAGTGCCGTCCCTTTTCCCCAACACCTACCTAGAAAAGAGGCTAGCTTTAATAACTGTGCATGGTTTTTTCTTCTTCCTTTCTTGTCTCTTTCTTTTTTCCATTTGTTTTGTTTTTTTGTTTTGTTTTTGTTTTGTTTTAAATTCCCTTTTCTCCACTGCAATAATAAATCACTGCAGGCAAGATTCACTGATAAATGCTAAACTCAGCGGGGAAAACCTCATGGAGAAACAGGCCTATGGCAGAGTCTCAAAGTATCTCTCCCAAATATGTATTAATTATTGTGGTGGTTTTAGCAAATATCCCCAAATTCTTTGGCACTCCTCCCTCCAGGAGGTGAACCTTAATCCCTGTATGTGCTGGACTTAGTAACTTCCTTCTAATAATAGAGTACAAAAAGAGAAAAATATGAACTTCAGAGTGAGAAACCACCTTACACAAATCATCAAGGTTAACATGAGCAGTAATAAGTCTTGTCGCTACCACGGACCTCCTGGTATGATGTGATGAGGCCACTTCACCTCTGTGGTGTTCTTCCACCAAACCTATAATCCAAATCTCATTATGAGGAAGCATCAGACAAACCCAAATTGAGGGATATCTCGGCAAAACACCGGACCAGTACTCTTCAAAAGTGTCAAGGTGATAATAAGCAAAGAAAGGCTGAAAAGAAGGAAACTAAGGAGACAGGACAACTGAATCCAAGATGGTACCTGGGATTGGATCCCGGAACAGAAAAAAGACATCAGAGGAAGAACTGGAGAAATAGGAATAAAGTGTTCAGTTAACAGTGTTTCATCAATGTCAATTTCTCAGTTTTGACATGGTTAAGGAAGATGCTGGCATAAGGGAAACTGGTTAAAGTGTATATGGGGATTCTATGTACCTTCTTTGCAACAGTTCTGAAATTTTCAAATGACTTTAAAGTAAAAGGTTAAAATAAATAAATAAACAAAAAGAGAAAAAGAAAAACCAATCTCTTCTGTGAATGTGTTGTAGAAGGCCTTGGGTGAGGACACCAGATGGCTGGCTCCTGGCCTCATCTTGCTCATGGACTTCAGTTTTGAGTAACTTCCCCTGTCAGGGCGCAGTTTCTCTATCTGTTACATGACAGGGGGGTGGATGGCTTCTCAGTAGTTTTCCAGGCATAGTCACTAGGGCACAGATTTGGTAATGCAGGGGGTACACTTAACAAACAAACAGATCCTGCTCACCCTCTTACCCCCACCCAACTCCTCCAAACTTCCAACCAGAGCAGATCCACTTCGGTCTGTTATATATTAAGGGTCCACATAACATTTCATTTGATGAAAATTTCCTGGTGTGAAAAGCTAAAAATAACTGGAGTAGATTTACAGGGTTCCTTGCTAAACTTACATTCATCTTTTCCAAGTCAAGTCTTCCCTGAAATAACTAGGAATAACTTCAAACATTGCCTTCCCTTTCTGGGCTGCTCGTTTTCCATGGGTAGAACCATGTCTGTTTACCCGTGTTGACCAGTCCCCAGCCCTTGTCATGGGAGAGGAGTCAATACCAGGTGAATCTGGTGCTGAACCAGATGCTGCAAATCTAATTAACTTTTTGGAAAGTGAGTGAATGTGGGTGGAGCAGATCCCTGACCCCAGGGTCTTGCTAAGATCATGGAATTCAAAAAGACCTTGACTGCAAGATAGAAGTTGTAAATGATTGACTGATGATCCAGTCAAGGCCATGAATGAAGGCCTGGATCAATTTTCCCTTTCCTTGATCCCTCCAGCTGGAAGTGACCTCTTCCTCCTCTGTGCCCCCACTGTCTTTGGTCTGTGTCTCTTATACAGGGCTACCTTGTCTTCCCTGAATACCGGACTCAAGGACGCTCCCCAAAGACAGGGAAACCTTCATCTTGGCACCCCTGCAGTGTTGACCACAGTACCTTGGGCCCATGAGATGCCCCGTGAAAGCTGAGGAAGTGAATGAATAATTCCAGGCCTCCTTGTTTCAAAGGGATCAAATCAAGGCTTTAGCAGATCTGGGTTGAAATCTCAGCTCTGCCAGTGTGACCTTAGACACGTCACTTATTGTCCCTGGAGGCTCGGTCCCAAGTTGGCATCTGGTTAGTGTTGTGGATAAACCCTACAGACCACATCACAGGACGCCAAGGGTCTAACCCAGCACTCCACATACAGTGGGTAGGTGTTCAAGAAATACTAGTGATATAAATAAGTAAACAGTAGCCTCCCTAAGCGTCAGTTTCTTTATCCGTAAAATAATAACACAAACAGTACCTCGCATCTTTATGGTGAGATTAAACACGAGAGCTTGGCCATGCAGTCAGCACAATGCCTGGTGCTTAGCAATTGCACAACAAATGTGGTTTCTCTTCTAGTCTTTTCCCATCAGGTATTCTCTCTAGGGAGGGGACTAACTTAAGCACTTCTTCCAGTCATGTGCTTCATTAGGGAAGCCAAATTAAGAATCCAAGGTGCTTACAGTTGAGATAAAGCAAAAGATGCTAGACCATGGAGTGCTGCATGGGGTGTAATGTATTCACAGGAGCTCTGCTAAGAAAACATCCTGGCCCCCAGTTGAGAGAGGAACGCAGCACCATTTGCATAACAGGTGTTTCTGCAACAAGAATGACACTTTAAAGAGGAACCCCCCAGTGCATTCCCCAAATGTAGGAGTGCATATTTAATTACTCTTAATGCCATCTTTTTCTCCAGCTCTGTGCTCGGAGGGGCTCATCACTCCACAAAGTTGGGAGGATGTTTATAGGAATGGCTGAAATCCAGAATGGCTTCTAAGCTGCAGTGCCCAGAAGAGAAATGTCAACAGCGGCGCTCCAGGAAAGGAGCTGCAGGCTTTCTCTTTGTTTGCTTAGAGAACGTCTAGCTGAGAGAGAAATCCATGGGGCAGCACACACTGGAACCCACAAGAGCTGAGGGTCACTGTGGGCTGGGCCCTAGGCTGATCTTATCAGGGATTACTTTTAATTCACAAAGCACACAAAATGGAGTAGGTATAAGTCACTTGTAATTTTTACAGCTGCAACTGAGGTTAAGAGGATTTGAGTCATTTCTCCAAGGTCATACAGCTAATGACTGAGGAGCCTTGAGTTGAAGTCAGGCCTGCCTGGCCCCAAGCCCCTGTATGTTTCCCCCAGGTCCCTTGTCCCAGTGACTGTCACTTAGTGGGCACACGTTCTATGACATGCATTGTGCCACCAGTTTCACACACACATCATCTCAAAGAATCCTTATGTGCATTCAGAAGCATTTTAGTTTTTTGTTTTCTTTTTTTTTTCCCCCCTGAATTTATAGAAAAGAAAACAGGGTTCAAACAAATCAATTAATTTAACCAAAGTCACAAATAGAGGTGATAGAATTTGGGATTTAAACCCAAATTTGTCCATCTTTTATCCTCAGTTAATTTGCTATGTGAGTTTGAAGAAATCAGTTCCATTCAACAAGCACTGGTTTTCCTCATTATAAAAATGAAGGTCTTACAAGCAGAGATCTTAAAGGTTCCTTGTGCCTCTCAGGTGCCATGATTTGATGTGCGTCTCTGCCCTGAGCTCTTCCCTGTTTGCCCCCTCAGGGTACCCCTAACTTTTCCGTTATCCCCAGGGGATGCTGACATATTTGGGGAAAGGAGGTTGGACTTCACCATTGAGTCACTGTGTGATCTTGGCCATGACGAACCTTTCTAAGCTTCAACCAGGGCTGATGATAATAATAAATTATAATAATAAATAATAATAATAATAACAACAAGTGCTACAATACCAAAGCCTAAATACCCAAGGATGCTTTTGAAGATAAAGTACAATGGTAGATATATGAATATTGTCTTGAAACTGCCAAAGCACTGTACAAATATTAGCTAGGATTAATATTATTATTATTGCTAAGGTGAAATGAATTCTTGGAGGGTGATTCACGTCTCTCTTAACATAGAGTTGATTCATGAAAGTATAAATGGTCCTCACTGGCCCCCGCTCGAGAATCCTGGTGCTTTATCAGATCTGCTTTTCAAAATCCCTCAGTCAGCTGTTAACAGATTCTTGACATGTGTTATCAAATGGATACTCAGAGCATTTCATTGGGAAGGTGAGGAGCTTCTACTACAGCACAGCAGCTGAAGGCATAGACCTTGGAATCCAACAACCCTGGTTCAAGCCTGAGCTTTATCACTGCTAACAAAAGGGTTTGCCCCTCTGCGCCTCGGTTTTCTTACCTGCAAAAGGCAGTTACTATTACTAATAGCCTTCCTGCCGGACTGCTGTGGAGATTAGATAAGGCAACAGCGTGGAAAGCATTTAGCACAGGTCCTGGCACATAAAAAGATATACATAGCAGACTATGCTGTTATGCATACCAACATGTTACTGATGTACAAACTGCAGTGGCCAAAAGAGTGGGCCACGCGCACCAACACACGGCAGCGGGACAAGAGGGGGCTCAGGTGTTCCTTTTTGAAGCCTGTTTCCTGGGGACCCTGCTCTTATACGTGTCCTTTCACATGGTGTGAAAGGGTGAAACAGGCATTTGCTTAAAATCCAGCTGCTTTCTCTAACTTCCAGAGACCACAACCTGCAGGGGCAGCAATTCCTCACTGCTCCTGATTGATTCCTACACAAAACCCGCTCTGGCAGCAGCACACTTTACACAGCCAGTTGACCTCCTGGTGCAGAAACGATGACACAGGTGCTGGTGCTACTTCACCACCTTGTTTTTCACTTTACACGACTTGGTCAGACCAGCCATGTCTTCACCTTCCCAGGAGCAGGAGATGGTCCCTGGGGTGGCTCTGAGACCCCAGCTGCCTCACCTCCCAGGGCTGCCGGCCTTTTTCCACGCAGGGGTCTCCCAACAGCAGCCTGGGGTGGAACGGGCCAGAAGAACACCAGCTCGGTCTTTGTTTTAGCGAAGAGTCTCGCAGGTTGAGGTCTCTCAGCGGTATGGTGTTTGGGAGGTCACAGGTAATAATAATCACAGTTGTCATGAGCTGAACATCTATTAGGTGCTGGGCATTCTGCCTGGGTTATCTCATTTCATTCAACACAGTCTTTTAAGATATGAGTTACTGTCTTCAGTTTAAAGTCCAGGAAACATGATATTGGAGACAGGAGCAGAGGTTGCACACTTGCAGAGCCGTAATTCACAGAGCACTTCCGACAGGCGAGGCACCATGTTACCTCACGGAAGCCTCTCTCCACCACGATGAGGATCTCAGACAGGTCGACAAGTTTCCCAGGTCATGCAGGTCATAAGTGGAGAGATAGGAACCTAACAAGGTGCGGGCCTCTCCTCTGAGTTAGCTGTTCTTCCAGTTTCACTGGTCTTAATGTGTTAATGGCGACAGCAGGAGCTCAAGACTCACATCCCAGGCCTTGTGGGCAAGCTCAGTTTCCTCATCCATCAAATGGGCATATTCTCATACATTTCACTTGTGAATGAAACCATTAACCATTTCGTAAATTTTAATGAAGTAGCATGTGCCAAAGACCACACTGGCCTGTAAATGCTTTCTTCACAAACTGTTGCAAATCACTAAGTGGAAGCCGTCATCTTCAGCTCCTTTCCCTAAAGCCTGCGAATGTGCACCCAACGCTAAGATGTGCTGAAAACTTCACGCTGTAACACATGACACGATCCAGTCATCTGTCTCCCAATCCATTCATCTAACAGTTTACTGGGTTGCTATTATATGCCAGGCACTGCCCCTGTCTTCTCAAAACCTCTCTTCTTCTCCTTTCTTCCCTGTCCATCCTTTCTGCTTTTGGATTACCTCCTCCTCTATTTCTGTTTCTCCTTTTGTCCCAGGAAGAAGAGCAGAGGAAAAGGAAAATATTCATTCCAGCTCCCCCATTCCCTCAGCCATTGGTGGCTGGGGAGGCGCGAACCACAGTTCTCTACTGTGTTAGTCTGCTTGAGCTGCCAGAAGAGAATTCCACAGACTGAGTAGCTTAAACAACAGAAATGTCTATTCTCACAGTTCTGTAGGCTGGAAATCCAAGACAAGATGCCAACAGGGCTGGTTCCTGGTAAGGGCCGTCCTCCCAGCCGCGTTCTCACTGTGTCCTCACGTGGCCTTCCTGCTACGTGCATGCGTCACCGGAGTCTCCCCACCTCCTTATAAAGCCACCAGTCCTATGGGATTAGGGTGGCACTCTTAGAACCTCATTGAACCTACACTGCCCCCTTAAAGACCCCATCTCCAAGTCACATGGGTGGTTAGGGCTTCAGGGTATGCAATTTGGAGGGGACGCAATTCAGTCTATAACACCTGCCGCTCTGACTCTCAAAACAGTGGCCAGCCCAAATTTCACCCTGGACCTTAAATGACCTGACGTCGGGCAAACGTCCACCAATGGCCACCTACCCAGTTCTGGCAGGGGTTCAAGAACTTCTTGTTCTGTCACCGACCAACCGTGTGATCCTAAACAAGCACCTTCTCTGAGGCTCAGCCTGCCCTGCTAGAAAGCAACGTTAAAAAGAACACCTACTTAATACACTGTCAGGAGGTTTTAGTGAGATGGTAAGTAGGAACACTTACCATTAACAGTAGTGGGTCAATAGTGTCTGAGCTTTAAGAATAGCTACAATTTATTGAGAGATTTCTATTTATCAGACACAAGCTGGCACGTAAAATGGATACTTCCATTTCCTGGCAATGATTTTATTAGAGAAGGTAGTATTGTCACATCCAGTTCACATTTGAGGAAACCAAAGCTCAGACAGGGCAAGTAGCTAGCCCAAGACCACACTGTTAACAAAAGGCTGCTGGTCCCGGTCTGGCCGATGCCCCTTGCCCCTCAGCCATGCTGCTGTCATTATTATAATGGCACAGACCGGCCCTACGGATGAGCTTCCTTTACCTGAGATCACCTGCCAGGAGGGGAACGAGGGGGCTGCCCCATGTCTCCTCTCAGAAAGCCTCCGGTGGCTCTCTGAGCCATATGAACAAAGCCCCTGCACAGACGGCGACATATCTCAGTCCTTATTAAGGAAGGCCGAGACAGGGCAGGCCTCTAGACGCTTCATTAGGGGAGCATCAGGACACATAAGGACTGTAATAAAACAGAAGCTGAAGACGGTGTCTGTGGGGAAAGCCCAGGACCGCTCTTGCTTGTGCCTCTGCAGACTGTTAGAGAAGGGAGGGAGGGCTGGGGCACGCAGGGACAAAGATGGGAACAGATGACATGGCGATGCTATGTAAAAGCAAGGGCTCGGTGGCCAGTGAGACACAAATGTCGGCTCTGGAACACAACTCGACCTCTCCTTAGCTGTGTGACCTTGGGCAAGGCCACTTACCATGACCTCAACCCTTCAGTCTGTACGATGGAGCCAAGAATGCCTGCCTAGCAGGATTCTGTGAGAACTAAGTAATAATCTAAACAACGAGGGGGTTGAGGCTGTGACTGTCCCACTGCAGTGTCAGTGAACTGCGGGTTAGTGATTTTCCACCTTTGCTTCCGCAAACATTAGTGGTAGAGCCTGCCGTAAAGCAGATTCCCACAACCCCCACGCCCGAGGTCCGGTCCCAGCACACCTGGGCGGGGCACAGGAAGTTAACTTTTAAACAAACACCCAATGTGATTCTAATGTCCACAGATCCTGCTCCACATCTAGTAAAATACCAACAGTAAACAGTAGAACTTAATTATCAGGCGATTTTTAAAAAATCCTAATGCATAGTTGTAATGCAAGGGTTTCAGAATCAAAACATTTATTTCCCAACCTTATGTTGCTTATGTTGGATGAAATGCTTGTCACCTATGGACGTCAGGCTCCTCCCAGATAAGATGGACAAACCACCCTAAAGAATTGTTTTACAGATTAAGTGAAATAATGCTCACTCAGCTCCCAGCATATTCCCTGGCATGTAGCAAGTACTCAGCGTTAGTTATCCCTATGACGGATTCATTTTCATCTAGCCCTTCAAAGGAACTTGTAATAACCCCACAACTGTGGAAACCCAGGAGGGGAAACACGGACACACACAAAAAAATGTTTATACCTTAATTTCAACCTCACATTTTGTTTAATCAAGCAATTTACAGGGGGCAAAACTAATTAGTGGTTTTAAATGCTTTGATACAAGCAGGCACTGCAATCATGATAAATCATCTCCGACATATCCCCGGCTCCTCCAAGTGACAGATGACAAACAAAAGAAGGACAAGGTCCTTTATCACAGGCAGAATCATTGAGTTAATGGAAGAATTATTGCTTCTGAAATCCACTCCAGTCCTACTGAGAGGAACGTTCCAATTTATCAAAGCCAAATGAACATTAATTGCAACAGTCTGGTAAGTTTTCCAGCCGCTATGACCTTCATTGAATTTTAATCCAAAACAGATAAGATTTCCTTCCACACAAGAGGAAACAACACAATTAGCTCAAAATGACAGCTAGATGACGGAGCCGGCACACACACACACACAAAAAACGCACACACCTTCACACTCACGCACGCCCCCAGTGAAAATATTGATTCTGCTTGACTTAAAATTCAGCACAAAGGAGGTGGGCAGCCAAAAGGTAAATAAATACAATCACACATCTGTATAACAGCCACCCCCCACCCCCCTTCATTCAGGAGATAAATTTTGGAGGCGGAAGCCAAGATGGAGAAGGTGGCAGGCAGTAATGGAGACAGAATTTCTGCTAACTGCTGTAATTAATGTTATGTCTCACCAGGGAGAAATTAGGAAAAAACAGAGAGGGAAGGAAGAAAATACAAGCATTATTTTGCTATTAAAGACACCCTTGAGCTGGGGTACATTAGCGGCAGAAGTTTGAAATGGGCAATTGTTTGACTGTATTGGTGGATTTGCAGAAAGGATGATTACCGTGATGTAGTGAAATAACACTGTGCCGGGCCTGGATGCTCACGGCCTCATGCTGAGGGTACATCACGGCTGGACAACGTTGAGGAAGAAACACACACCTACGCCATCAAGTGATCTAGACGGGAAGGCCAGGTCTGTCACTGACCTGCCACATGACATGGACCGAGCCACTCTTTGAGACCTACAGGCTTTGTTTCTGTATTTTTCACTCTAAAATGGAGGAGTAGGATTGGATGGGTTTGAAAGGAGCTTTTTGTTTTGTTTTGTTTTGTTTGAGAATTAATTCAAGAATTTGCATTTTCTTCTCTTTTAAGTGTTGATGGCCAGGGAGAACCAGCTGCCTTTTTCCACAGTTCAAGATCAGGCCTGCCTTAACAACACTTACAGTCGGGTAATTAGATGATTATGGAGATGAGACCCTAAAAGGTAAAGGTTCTTATCCATCTTTGCCCCTGTAGGAAAAAGAAATACTACCGCGTGAGAGATCACTGGGGATCAGACACTTAAGTTGAATTCTGGGCTTGGGCACTCACTGGCTGTGTGATCTCATAAGAGAGTTGTCTTAACTTCTGAGGGGTTGGGTTTATCATTTGTGAACTAGAAACAATAATAGCAGCAATATTCATGAAATTGATGATACAGCATTTGTGTCGTAAACATTGGCCTCATTCTAACTCCAGGAGTTAGGAACTGTTAGGACCACCATTTTATAGTGGAAGTAACTGAGGCACAGAAAAATGCTTTAACCAATGACAGACACACTGTGAATTAAGTGGTGAGGCCAGGATTCTAACCCAGGGGGTCCTGCTCTAGAGGTGATACTCTGTCTTTAATTCTTTTATTTTGAAATCATTATATTCACGAGAAATTGCAAAGTCGGTATAGAGAGTTCCTGAATACTCTTCACTACGCCTCCCCTAAATGTCTCCATGACAAAATGGAATAATCAAAACTAGGAAATTAAGAATGATGCCATACCATTAACTAAATTGCAGACCTTATTCGTATTTCACCCGGTTTACCTCTGATATCCTTTTTTCTTTTCTTTTTTTTGTCGGTCCATGAGCTAACCTAGGATCCCCCATGGCAGTAAGCTTTCATCTCTCCCTAGTCTTATCTGTGACAATCCCTCAGACTTTCCCATCTTTCATGTTCTTGACACTTTTTAAGAGTGTCGGTCAGTTATTTTGTACAATGTCCACACTGTGTGTTCAACTGATGTGTTCTCATGATTAGGATGAGGTGATGTGTTTTTGTCAGAAATATCACAGACATGACATTACGCCCTTCTCCATAAATCCTACCGGAAGATTCATCGTGCCAATATGTCTGATTTCTGGTGGTGTTAACCTTGATCACTTGGGTTAAGTAATGTAGCAGGTTGGATGGTGGACCCAAAAAGATATGGCCAGAACCTAATCTCTGGAACTGGTAAATGTGACCTTAGGTGGGAAAAAAAGGCCTTCGCAGATATAGTTAAGGATTTTGTAAGGAGGAGATCTTCCTGAGTTATGCAGGTGGCTCCTAAAATCAAGTAACGCATGTCCTTATGAGACACACAGAAGAGAGGACATCTAGGAGGTGATATGAAGACAAAAGCAGAAATTGGAGTGACAGAGCCACAAGCCGAGGAACACCTGGAGCCGCCATAACCCCGAAGAGGCAAGGGATGGCCTGTCTCCAAGAGCACCCCAGGAGGCACGTAGTCCGGCTGACAACTTGATTTGGGACTTCTGGTGTCCAAAACTGTTAAAGAAAATAAATCTCTGTTGTTTTAAGCCCCTTACTTTATGGTAATTTGTTGCAGCAGCCCTAAGAAGCTGACCCAAGGGTATCCACTCTATTTCTCCACTGTATAGTCACCATAAATATCTGGGGGTTGGAGGGGGTGAAACTTCGAGACTCCACAAATTCCCCGCTTCTTCTTGAAGTTTCACCCGTTAATTTTTGTAGACGTCAGTGGATCTTATCAGTAGTAATCATTACAGTGGTGAGTCTCCAATAGTGATTTTCTAGTTCCCTCTTTCCTTCTACATTTATTAATTGGGACTCTACTGTAAGGAAGAGCTCTCTCCTCTGTCCCATGTATTTATTAGTCAATTATTTATACTTGTAGTTTAGGGTCGATAGGTCGATATTCTTAATGACTCCTGCCCTACTCAGCTCAAAGGATCATTGTGAAGGCCTAGCCCGAGGGCAAAATTCAGAGGGGACAGTTTAAAAGGCAACAAAGAAAAGAAAGAGACCTTTTCCCATGCCAGTCTAAGGCATTTCATGTGCCTTTTATTATTTATTTCTCTGTTCAGCCACATGAATGTGGGATCCGAAAATTGATGAGAAATTAAGAATCAGAGAAGTGTAGGAAGATGTCTAAGGACAAACAGCAGTGAGGGTCAGAGTCACGATTTGAACCCCCATCTGTCTGTCTCCAAACCCACATTATTTCCAGCAAACCAAGCTGCTCTCTGAGGTTCGGGGAGAAGGGAGAAAGGAGAATTAGTTGAAGGGGGAGGCGGAAGCATCAATGTGTCCAAAACTAAGCTCACCTCCTGTTTTTACTGTGGGCAGACTTCGCATGTGAACGCGGCACTGCACACGCACACACACCCCACTCATTCATTGGATGTTAGAAAAACATACAAAACCCCCAGGATCTTGAGGAAAATAAAATGTGGAACAAGAGGCTAGAGCGAAGGAGCAGGGGCGTGTCCACCGAGGGGACATTCACCTTGACTCTTCTGCCAACCTATCTGCCCCCGTCGGCACTGCTTCGCTGCAGTGTCTGGATCTCCCCTCTCCCAATCACAGGTCTTGGCCCTGCAGCCCGGCTCACCCTCCCCGCTGCCCCTCTTCTCAGATGCACTGACTCAGATGCCTCGTCTGAGATGTGCCTTGTCTCTCTGGACGCTGCCCCTGTCTGACCCCCGTTCCTCCTCAGCCTCCTCCGCACCCCTAAAGCCCTACCTTTCACCCCTCCAGTCCACCTCCACAGCTCTTCCCTGGAACAGGGTCCGTCTGCCCCTCTCACTCTGCTCTCTGTTTAGCTTGCCTTGTTTCCTTCTCCCTGTGCGGCTTCCTCAGGTTTTTATTTTCTGTTTCCTCTTTCCTGCCCCTGCTTCTATTGCTAAGTCCTTTTCTGCCTGTTCCTGTTAATTTCCCGTTATGTTTAGACAGCTCTCCCATTGTCCTTGGCTCCCTTTTTCTCAATTTCCCTTTATTTATCTGTCTCTGGTTGTTTCTATGGGCCTAGTATAGTGGCTCAATAAATATTGGTGAATGTCTAGTTTTTCCTGTCTGTGTTTCTGTCTGCCTCTCTCAGACTCGTATTATGAAGATGTTTCTTCTCGTATGTTCTTATACCCATTCCCACCCTGCATTCTAGTTTGGCCAGGAGGTTTAAAGGAAGCGCTTCCGGGCCCTCTTCCTGGGCTGTCTCTTGCCATCTGCGGATACCTTTTTAACCTGTTCCATCTGGGCTTGATTGTTGGCCCAGGTAGATTCTGTAGGGATGGACAACCACCATTTTCTGGCCTCCTTTTCTCCATCTGTAAAGTGAAGGCGGGGTGTAGTTTACTACCGTTTGCAATTGTTGACAGGCCCATTCACTATAAAGATTTACATATCCCTTCCGGTGGCTTTGGGCTTGGCCCTGCAAGATGCCCACAAAATGTAAGAGAAGCCATGTCTGAGCTTTACCTTTAAGAGGTATCCTAGATTTCCACCAGCACTGTGCTCATTCCCTCTGCCATGAAAACCAAATGTCTCAGCCTGGGCCTTCCCTTCAGCCACGGTTCCAGGATGAGAAGACATGCAGAGCTGAGCCATAGTGACTACACTGGCTGACATGTGACTTGCATGAGGAATAAAGTACTGTTTGGTCAGTCACTGAGATGCACAATAATTTGCTTGTAGAATAAACAAGCGGAAGCTGACTCATTAAGAAGAGTGGGATCCTGCAAGGTCTAAGGTGCTTTCAGCTCCCACGTTCCAACCATATTTGATATTTCCATTGATTTGGGACAATCCTGCCAAATGCTTTCATGTGCATTATCTTTTTTCAATATTATGATTTTAATTGCATTTCCATTTTTGCAGTGACCAAACGAGAAGCTTGAGAGAGGTGAAGGCTTGTCTAAATCTCTTATCGCTGGTATGAGGTAGAGTCAGAGCTTGAAACCAGGCCTCCGGACACCCAACTCCACGCTCGCTCAACTTCCTGAGGCTGCGTCCCTCTGTGTTGGAGTAGGTAAGCCACATTTCCCATACACAGAAGCCAGGACTTATTCCGCTATAATAATTTTCCCAAAGGCTCGTTAGAGACCCCACAGGCTTTTAGTGAACCCTTGTTGAGGCAAATCGAGGCCAAGCTACAAGGTTCCTGTGATTTACAGTTCTAAAATTTTTTTGAATAAATAAAATAAAATTGTGATTTAAATAATTCCACTTTCTGTTAAAAAAAAAGTCAATGGGATTCATGAGTTATGGCTCACTTACATAAAGATGTGCTTGGGATAATTGTAATGTCAAACTTCATCATGTCTTGGCAACTGATACAGGCTTGCTGATCTCAATTTACGGATGGGGATCCTAAGGCCCAGAAAGGGGATGTGATTTGTATAAGGTCACGGAGCACGAGAGCAGCCGGGCTGGGACACCTAGTCCCAGGCCACGGCTTTTGGTGCTCTGCGTATCACACGGTTTGTCCACTACTAGATTTTTCCTGCCTTCCCTTTTAAATAAATCCGTCCTAGCCAGGATGTTTCCCCCACTACTCTGCCTTCTCTCTGAAACGTTTCTGGAACCTGCCTTCTGTGATGGCTTGGCTTCTCCTACGTTGCTTGTCCTGGGCATCCTTCAATAATAGCACTTGTACATAACACAGCAATAACACTTAGGTTGTCAGTTCGGTTGTGTCCCACCCCCTCCAAAGATAGGTTGGTCCCAGTACCTCAGATTGCGACCTTATATGGAAATGGGTCTTTATAGAGGCTATCAAGTTATACTAAGGTCATTAGGGTAGGCCCCAATCGAGTATAGTTGGTGTCCTTATAAAGAAGGGACAGATTTGGACAGAGACACGGACATGCTCACAAGGAGAACACCATGTGAAGACTGGACTTCCACTGACACAAGCCGAGGAAGTACCAGAAGCTGGGACAGAGGCCTGGAACGGCCCCGTCCTTAGTGCCATCAGAAGGAGTGCAGCGCTGCTGACATCTAGATCTCAGACCATGAACCAACAGACCCGTGAGACAATCACATTTTGTGGTTTGAGTCACTTAGTTTGTGGCATTGTTATGGCAGCCCTAGGAAACTGACAGACTTATGAATCACCGAGTGCTAACACTTATGAAGACCTCACTGTGTGTCAGGCTCCGGCTTATACGCACTGCGTGTGTCATCTGAGCGAATCCTCCCAGTAGCCCCCTTCAGCAGGCATTCCATCCTCACTCTGTTCCCGCTGACATGGAAGCAGAGGGAAGAAACATGTCCCAGTCACATGGCCTGTCAGTTAGGGAGCCCAAATATAAACCTTGGGACACCCAGGTCACAGTGTTTGCATGTTAGTTCCATTCTCTGCGCCTACAGTTTCTCAAAAGGAGAACAGGGGCAATCACGACACATTGAACTAGGATTGTTGAAAGGATTAAATGAGTGAAATTGGTGTCAATGACTGTTAACACCACACATTGTGATACCGTCATTACTATTATTATTAGAAGGTTCTTCAGTGCTGATTATTTCCTCAAAACTTGTCCAGCTAGTTGTTTTCCTCTTGTCATGGAATCCCCAAAAGTAAACACAATATTTCAAGTCTCACAGAACCTCTAAAACTAGTTGAACGGAAAATTATTCCTTCATTCATACGACTTAAAATGTAGGGCTGCTTTTAGCAGCCAGATCCCATATAGCTGGCTTCTTCTGAACTTGTGGTTGATTTTTTTAAAAAGCTTCTTCTTTTCTTTTTTTCTTTCTTTTTAACAGATAAGGTTTTCATTGTTAGGTTCAGTTGGCAAGTAAACCATTGCATGATTGAGTGATTAAATCAATGAAGTAAGGAATGCATGATATGCCGTGAATAAATAAATGCAATGGTTGGGGAAGTGATCTAAATCTATTTTTCACAGAAAGATTTAAAAAGTATTATCCCTGTTATCACACAGATCCTTTAAACAAAGCTACTGATTGAGAATGGCAATAATAATTTCTTAGATTTATGTGACATTTTATAATCCTCAAAGTATTTTTCTATATATTATTATGTCATAGAATCATAGATCTTCTAAGTTGGAAGCAAATACAATAGTCATCTAATTTAACTATTATTCCTCTCAAAATCTTGATGAATAGGGCTTTGGGCCTTTGATTGCATACCCATGGGAACAAAGAACTTAGTACCCTCTGACTAAGTCCACTCTACTGCTCGGTATCTCAGATACTTTGAAAGGTTTATTCTCTGTCCTGCCATGAGCAGGAATGGTGGTCCCTTGTGGCCCCGCCCCTCTCTGGGGCTCATCAGTATACATCTGCATAATTTTCTGTGAGATGGTCCCTTTGAAGGAAAGGGGTCTTTAAAGGTTTTCTCTTTTCACACATCAAATCAGACATTTCCTTTCTTAAACTATTTTGTCGCCAATATCGTCGCGACAGCTAACATTTTGAGTACAATGACCACTTTTTGAGCACTTATGGAATGTAAGGCACTGCACCGCGCAGAATAATGCCCAAGAGCAAAGAGTCTCAATTTGGACCGACAGGAGTTGGAATCCAAGGTTCAGGACTCACTGGTGACATGAACTTGAACAAGTTACAAAACATCGCAAGTCCCAGGTTCCTCGTCAGTCATGTCTATCTTACAGACGTATTAATAAAACAATGAAATGGCATAATGCATGTGCTGCACCTAGATTGTGCAGGGCGCTTGCATTTACATCCTCATTTGGTACTTAGAAAACCTCTAAGGATTGGGGAATGTTACACTGGTTTTACAGAAGATGAGGTTGATTTGGCCAAGGTCATAAAGCTCGGGACAGAGACATTGTTCCACCTTGGAGTTGACTTCCAAGTCATAAACTCCCTTATAACCATGGATTACATGTAAGGAGGGAGGCTTTGTAAGACCTTACCCATACTACCTTATAACTTAAGCCAGCAACTAATGCACAGAGAAGAGAAATTGTGGTCTACTATACAGATTAAGGGTGGAAATTCTGAAGTCAGTCTATACGAGTAAAATATTGCTTTTACTATTTAACCTTTGTGTGCCGAAGTCACACCACTGGCTGTTGAATATATTAACATCTCAGGTTTCTCATTTATGAAATAAACATAGTAATAGTTTATTAAGATTTGTTAGTGAGGATTAATTGTAACAATGCACGCAAAGCAAAATTTGGAACTCTACCTAGAACCTAGTAAATACTCAATAATTGCAGGTATTATTAAATCTCTAGATCAGGGGTGTCCAAACTTTTTTCAACGTTTTTCACCAAAGGCCATATGCGGTAAAATACACAAACAGCCGGGCCACTCACTCGAGGTGAAGTACGTATTGCCTCACCTGTTTATTTAAGTAAACTAAATATATGTTTGGAATTTGCTGCGGGCCAATTATCAACGGATCATGGGCCACAGTTGGCCCGCGGGCCGCAGTTTGGACACCCCTGGTCTACAGCAATAGCAAAGTAAGAGCAAAAAGAATACTAAACCTAATGTCTTCTTACTTCCAGATTAGAGTCCATTAAACCTTGCTGCCAGGATAATATTGTGTGCCCATAATGTGCCAGGCTGGACATTAGGTACTGTTTAAGCATCTATGTTTCTTTCACTCTTCTCAATAACCTAATAACCTTGTGAGACTGGTAAGAGCAGTTTTGTTTCATAGATAATGAAACTGAGGCTCAAAGGGGTGACGGGACTCCCTCAGAGAAAAAACATCATAAAACAGGAAGTAAGAGAGACGGTGGATTCCCCGCCTCTGCTCTCTTCTCTGCATCACACAGCCTGCATGGCTGAGGCATGCGGGGGACTGCTCAGAGCAGCTGAAGCTGGAGCCGCGGATTAGATGAGATGACCCCCACTCTCTCTTTCTCGCCTGAGGCCACTGAGTATCTCCTCATTGCATGATCCGTAGGATATTAATAGTCAGATAAAGCAACCTCCTGGGAGAAAGTAGATGCTCAACTCAGGTCTTCACAAGCCTGAAAGAGTATGGGCAAGGATTACAGCACGTTCCAGTGACTGAGCTGGAGCTGGTTGCCCTGCTCGGACAGGCAGGACTTTTAAGAAAAGGGGACGGAGAACACTGACCTCTAGATTTCTTTCAGATTTGACTGAATGATTTGGGTCTTCTCCCAAACCCTCTCAGATCTTCACCAAAGATGAAAACAGTGTGAAGTTTGACAGAGGGACAGCCATGGTCTCGTGGGTAGTCAGGTGACATGAGTTTGGAATCTTGGGAAAAGCCTCATCCTAGAACTGTCCTCTTATTAGCCACGTAGTCTTCGGCTAGTCAATTAAACTCACCGAGTCTCAGATTTCTCAGCTGTGAAATGGGGTCAGTGTTCTCCATCATCTTTTCTTAAACGTCCTGCCTGTCCGAGCAGGGCAACCAGCTCCAGTATCCCAAGCTCTATGAAGGCCATTCTGAATAGCTGCTTGAGGGGACAGAGGGGGCACTCTTTTTAATTTTGCTGATTTGTCTGTGGCCAGAATGGCGAGGCCAGAGTCTGAGCCACAGAGAGGCCTATTCTCCAGGCCCAGCCCCACCGACCGGCTGGGAAATCCTGTACATGTCCTAGCCTCTATTTGGATCTCGGTTTCTCCCTCTATGAAATACAAGGATATAACAATCAGCACATCTCAATAATAAAAGTCCTCCTAATAACAAAAGCTAACACTCTCATATGCCAAGCTCCTCTGATCCAAGTGCTTGGTGAACCTGCACAGTAAGTATTAGTAGAACCCTCATTTATAGTTGACAAAAAACAAGGCACAGCAGTGTTACAGACTGTGCCCAAGATCACTCAAAGTGTTGAGTTAGTGGCAGAGTGAGTGGGGCATTACATCCAGAATCTATGCTTCTAACCTCCCTGTCACCCGAACTCTACATAGAGGGCAGTGTTCACTGAGGTGTATCCCACCTCTGACAGGCTGGGCTGCCACGATGGCTGCCCTGGGGTTCAACATTTCCTGGACATGACTCTGTCTCCTGTGGGAGCCCTGAAGGAGGCAAAGAACTGGTGGAACCACGGGCCACTGTAGCGCATGGGCAGGGAGGGTCTGGAGCGGGCCACAGGACCTGCTCTGCCAGCCACATCCTAAATCACAAAGAACTTCAGAGACAGCTGGGTCTTAGTGACTCCCTCCAAGCTGAACTCACTGAGCAGAAAGGAGGTGAGAAACACCTACAGCCCTTGCAGATACAGTCTGATTCAGTGGAATTCGCACTGGGCCTGGAGGCAGAGAAAGCCCATTCAAGGTCCTTTAAATTGAGATAGTACTATCTAGGTTACTGGGTTATGGCAAGGATGGATGTGCCCAAATCCATCAGAAAATGCCTAATAAATATTAGTTAAAACCAAGCCTCTCTCTCTCTCTCTCTCTCGCTCACAAGAACAGCAGTACCGCCCCTCAATCCTTCTTAACATCAGATGGTGGCCATGCTTCTCGAGGAACTCAGCAAGTACCCCGAGATGGTACTTACAAACTTGCACCCCAAGGTTAGCACACAGGCACCCACTTGGCTTGACATGTGGCTGCGTCGTTCTCTAAATATATATGCAGGAGAAGTCTATCACACTCACTCCGTGAATAACACAAAGGCCTTGATTTGTTCCCCCACGTGATGAGCATGCATTAGGTCCAAAATTAACATCACTGTCTGGCTTAGGTTTGGGTGTGTTTTTCCCAAAAGAGAAAACTTCCAAGCCATTACTCAGCCCTCATCAGAATGTCTAATGCAGTGTTAGTTGAAGAGGAACCAAGAGAACAGAGACCAAACGCTAAGATCTGCTCCATAGTAGACTCTCAAAAAAAAAAGAGGAAAAAAAAAATGTTGACTGTTGCACAGAAGGAAGCAATGAAGAGGTGGGTGGTAGCTTTCCTGACGTGACTGGCTTCATGCCAATCACTTCACCTCTTCCTCACTCAGGTTGGGAGTAACATTTCCTACCCTCCTGCATCTGGTAGAGCTGTGCTAAAGGAGCTAACTACGTAAGCGTGGGCTGAGCAGTGAAAGGCACCAGGGGCATGTCAGTTAGAGCTATTCTGTGATCTCTCCTCCGGCCAGTTAGACCCTGCGCAGTCTGCATACTAAATGTGTCTTTTTGTACCTACCATACAAAATCATTAATCACAGCTTTTTAGAGAAACCATTCATATGAGCCCACATCCATTGCAGACTACCACTCTTGTGATTTCGGCCTTAGGAGCCTTCGCTGAGGAGGCAACAGACTCAGAAGAGTTCTAGATTACGGGACCCACAGAGATGGAAGGCCACTTTACCTCTCTGTGCCTAGAACTTCACCTCCAGTGTGGAGGTGACACGCCTGACTTCATGCAGTCTTGGCAGGACCACAATGAGATACGGTCCATGATATGACAGTCATTAAATTCTCACCCTGAGAGACAGAGTGCAGAGGGCATCATTTAGGTTTTGTAGCCAGACGCACCTGGGGCTGAAGAGCACTTCCCTCTCTTACCAGCTGTGTGATCTTAAGGACGGTTTTCTGCCTTCTTTATAGTATCCCCAACTATAAAGCGAGGGCAGTAAGGAGCTTCTGTGTATAAGTGTACCAGCTATGTCCAGCCCAGCTCCAGGGACCGCCATGCAGTGTCTACACTGCAGGGGGTGTTGTAAAGGTTCAACCGCCAGACACATCAAGGGCATTTGGGAAAGAGCAACCCCATTCCAATTTTGTTCCAATTTTGTTTGTTCAGTCATTCTTGGAAAGGCCAGTTCTATTGAACCTCAGCCCTCAGCAGAGCAGGCCAAGCACGTGACAGACGTTAAACAGCTATTCCCAGAGATGTCAGACAAAAGGCCAAGGAGTTGGAGACCCTTTATTTTCTTCTCTGAAGCACAATTAGTTTGTCACAGCTGGCAGATGACGGATGGGTATGCATCAGTCCAAGTGACACCACGGAATCCATCTGACCTCTCTTCATCAGTCCAACCTCTCGCACTCGGCCAGCTCTTTCCCTCCATCAGCTGACAATCCCCCGCCCCCTCCATCCTCTCTCCCCCTTACCCTCCCCTGCTCCCGGGCCCCCCCCCCACCTCGGTGCCACTCACTTACCATCACGGAAATGTGGAGAATGTGCATCTGCTCCTCTACAATCTCCGAGGGCTCCTGGAGTGTGGGGGCAGTGGCGCGGGCCAGCTGCCCAGAGCTGCTCATGGAGACGTGGAAGTACAAGGTGCCGTTCTCCAGCCACTGCTGTCTCCAGTGCACCAGCGAGATATCAGCTGCCGTGCCTGACATCTCTGCAAGACAAGAGCCAAGGCACTGGGTGAGCTTCATGCCCAGCCTCGGTCCTCCAGGGAGGGAAGAAGCCACACATATCCGGGCGCTCAGCAGACACCTCCTTTGTACAAGGAGGCCCATCATCAATCAAATCTATGAGCCAGAGGTCATTATTGCCATTTATAGATGGCTCAGCTGTGGCTGAGATTCACCCCAAGCAACAGAAGAGCAGAGGCAGGACTTGAACCCAGGTCTGCCTGTGTCTTTTTTTTTTTTTTTTTTGTAGCACCATGCATGATAATGTAATTCCTTCTATGCCAACAGTGGAATCAAACTAAGCAAGAGGATGGAAGTGCTTCCGTCCTTCTGAGGACATGAAACTAGAAGATGAAGGCAGGCCCTGGTGAGAGGAGTGGGAGTTCAGAGTGTGACTTCCTCAGAAGCTGAGCTGGAAGTGCTCACGGCAGAGCAGCAGAACCTCAGAGCTAAAAAGACCCAAGAGAATCAGCCCAGCCAAGGCACCCCAGGGTTATCCTTTGTGGGAAGGGAGTTGGACGCGAAGAGGGTTGTTCTGAGCCTGTTTCTACAGCTTCAATCAGAACAGCTCCAGTTTGGGGTGGTCTATATGCTTCACTCCCAAGCAAGGTGTTAGCACAAAGGTTTCTGTGGCTTAAAAATACTTGAAAAGCTACTTTCCCACCCCAATGTTCTCAGATAACCAATGGAAAGTTAGGGCTTTCTAGTAACTGGTAGTCACCTGACTTGAAGTTCCTAACCCTTGCCTCTGTGCTGTTTTCCCTTCTGTACACACACAAAAAAATCATTTTAATAATATTCCCATTCCATATAATCATACCAACACAGCCTCCTGTTACATAGAAGGGTGACGGCAGACAGCAAAAGGTACCAGAAGTGCCCTTGTACTGGGATCCTCCAATTTTTTCATAGTGCAACCTATTAGAGGGATATGTCCCTGGAAATGTCCTCAAAGGATAAGGCCTATCAGTGTGTCTTGTGAAGGAAAGGAAAGTGTGGCGTTGTTCTTGGAGAATTAATTATCAGGTCTTCACTTAAGTGAGAGTTGCGTACTAGGAGACAGAGGCAATCCAGCAGGCGACAAGCAGCCTTAACGGCGTCTGAGCCTTGGAACTTTGGACCCTCTTCCCAAGACACAGATCTGACCTAGAGGCAGTATTTCTACAGTTCCCAAGGACGTCATGTACATGTACACACACACACACACACACACACACACACACACACGCATGCACATGTGTGCGCTTGAGGAGGACTGGAGGAAGAGGGAGTTCAAACTTCTTACAGATCAAGTTCAAACTTCTTACAGATCAAGACATGAGGAGATGATGTTTGCCCACCAAATTTGACGGTATTCCTTTCATATCCTCCGTTCCCAGCAGACTAAGTCCTTGAAGTTCACAGTGAAAAGTCCTTAGGGGAAGAGCATCTGGCACTTAATAAATGCTATAAAAGAGTTAGCAATAATATTTATTACCATTATTATTATTCATAGGGACAGGAGCTAAGTCACCCTTCAGCTGCTCTGAAAACAATCTTGACACATCCTTGACTGCTTGTTTTCTCTCCCACGCCTCACCCCGTCCATCAGGCAGTCCTTCAACGGCCATCCAAAACGCAGCCCTTCTCAGCTAACCGACTGCAAGCGCCTAGGTGGGCCAGGCACCGTTCTCTCTTGCCTGGTTTAGGGCAAGGGCTTTTTAACTTGACTCTCTTCTTCCACCTTTGCCTCCTCTGTCTATTCTCAACCAGAAGCCAGAGGAATCCTCCTCAAGCCACGCCTCTGCTTTAAACCTTCAATAGCCTCTCACCCCACTCCATGGAAAACACAAAGTGACCGGAACATTGTAAGTTCTTCATCCAAGCGCAGATCTGCTCGGGCTTCCCCTGCTGCACCAAGACTTGAGAAGGGAGGGAAATAACCACAAAAGCTCACTGGCTCCTAGAACATGGGCCCCAAAGGACCCCGAGCGCTCACTGTGGGGCCCAGGATGGGAAGCTGGCTCGGCGTCCAGTCTGTGAAGCAGGTATCTCCCCAGCACCTTCTCTCCCTACCACCCCGCCTTCCAGCCTCGGCACCTGAGGTCCTGGCAGCAGCTCCTGTGGCAGCCCGCCGGCTGGGCCAAGGCAAGGTGAAGACATCATGTTAAATGGCCTTGCTCAGGACCTCACCCATTCCTCTCTCAGTGTATAAAAGCGCAGAACTCTGTGCCACTGGGTAGGCGGGCACGTCCTGTGCTAAGAGTCCCTGGTGTGGCACGGGCAGAGAGTCCCAGGGCAGGCCACATCTGGTCGACAGCCTGGTATAGACAGAGGCAGAGTAAGTGGACACATGCTTACTCGCTTCATCCCTCATTCCTAGAGCTCTCCCCAGCCTGTGTCTGCAGTCCTCCCAGTGAAGAGGCTCGCCCTCCCCATGTTCAGATTAGAAAACAGAGGGGGACAGAGTTAATGACTTGCTTAAGGTCATTGGGGACTTTGTGCCCAGCTGGATTCCCAGTTCGTGCAATTCCTGCTATGCCAGTTGCTCTCAGAATATCTCCTTTTCCTTGACTAAATTAGCCCATGAACCGAAACCAGATTGAGCTCTTTGTTTGCTACGGTGATGAGTGCACAGTCAGCAGACAGTAAACGTTAAATGATAATAACAGTGTGTGAAACACAGTAAATATTGAATCACAGAGAATAGCTCTGGACTTACTCTATTACAAAGGAAAGAAACCACTGTTGGGGTGGGAAGGAGGGCCATGAGAACTCAAACCGAAAATTGCCTTGGAGGAAACAGAAGGCTTTGTTCATTCTTTTGTTCATCTTTCATTCATTCATTCATTCATTCATGTGTTTCTTTATTCGTTCAACACACTTTATTAAGGACCTTCTCAATTGCGGGCAGCTTGGTAGCTCAGAATATGAAGTGAAATTAGACATAGCCTTGTGTTCAGGAAGCTCATAGTCCTTTGAAATCCGACCCACCTCTCTCGCCCATGTAAGTGCCCACACATGTGCACACTCCCCATTCAGGGTGGCGCAGGACACTGTGTACCCTGACCCACATCCTGCCATCGTCCCCTCATCATGTGCTCAGACCCTGCAGAACTTACAACTGCCCCTCATCCAGGCCAGGGCACATAGCAGGTCATTATTCTTTCTACCTAATCTGTCTGGAACTCTCCCCCCAAAGCTTGAAAGCTGCTTCTCCTCAGCATTTGTCTCTCAGCCCAAATGACAGCTGCACAGAGAGGCCCTGCCACTCTCAGCTGAAGCACTCTTCTCCACACACATCCAGACTCTACTGAATCCCCTTTACAAAAAAATGTCTGCAGCATTTGTCACTATGAGAAATTCACCTTACGTATTTTATTGAACATGCGTTTAATGCTTGTCTCTCCAGGAGAGCAGGAATCTTGCATGTCTCAATTCCTGCTGTATTTCAAGTACTTGAAAAGTACTTGGCACATAATAAGTGCTCAATAAATAATTACTGAAGCGCTGATGGCAAATACATATACACACATGCGCGTGCATGCGCACATACTTACATATATCCATCACAAGATGAGGAAGGTAGTGTTAAGCCTCATTAGAGAATTAAAGCAAGAGAAAGTAAAGATCCATTGGGGAATCACAGGTGGGACAGGACTCTCCGAGCTTGGGGATGAAGAAGTACTCTAAAAGGTAGCGATATGGGCGTTGAAGAGAATGGGCACATTGTTAGCCCTCAGAGGAGAGAAGAGCGCTTGGACCTGGGCTGAGGGGCTGAGTAGCTCAGGGCAGTGAACCACATGTGTACGTAGAATGCAGCAAATGTCAGGTTGGAAATGGAGTTCAGACACGGAGTTAAGGGCTTTGAATGGTTGGTAATAGACTATGTTTTATTCCGGATGCAGGAGAGAATCAACAGAGTATACTTGATCTGAGAGCCAGTCCTTTGTCCATTAAAAACAGGTCAACAAAACAAAACAAAACACAGTAACATAACCAAAGCCAGCTCTTGAAATTCCCCGCTGATTGATTTTCCAATTGTATTTTCCCTTTCCTCATCCCCTAGTCCTCCTATATAAACATTTCATTGAAGTCTTCAAGTCATATTACAATCAAACTTAGAGCAAAAGGGGGACTAAACGCATTTGGTCGGGAACCAAGATGATTCCCATAAAGGCAGATTATGCTGACATGATGAATATAAAATGAAACAGCAGATATTAAAGTGGGAGAATTGGTGCCCCATGCCTTCCGGCTGTAGGCTGACTCCAGTGCCTGCCTCCCTCCACCAAGAACAGCTTGATTATATATTGGAATCATAAAGAAACCCAGGGATTGCTTTTTCACCTTTCACTGTTCTCCCCCCATGGGCTGCAACTTGTGAAATATTCAATAGGCGCAAATCCCCTCAACCACCCTGCTAAAGCCAAGCTAGAGGATCAGCCTTCATCAGGGATTCTGGGTAGAAAGCCATCCGGCCTCGGCAGCCACAGATGCCTCTCAGCCTCCTGGAAAAGAAATAAAAAAATCCCACAGGCATGTTGTGCTTTTAATTGGCTTGTTCTTCCTAATCTATGGCACTCATTGTGTTTTTATTTAATTCCTGAAGGTCATTATGAAAATAAGCAGCTCTTCTGATCATCAGCCATCTTGGTAACATCTCTCAAGGGGCTAACTAATCCGCCTTCTGATTCCACAGCACCAGATGACCCTCCAGCCGATTATTTGCAGAAGGCCAGAGAGTGCTTCTGATGAGTTTGCAAATGGCCTGTGCCTCCCTGGGAGGAAAGCAGACATGATGTGAGATGAACTCACTGCCTAGGCAAAAAGAGTTGGGCGAGTTAGTGATGGCAACTCCAACCAACCACCCTGGCCACAAGCTGTCCCAGCATTCACGGGGGTTGGGTCATCTCCATGAAGCAAGTCCCGATGAGTGGGCTTGGGAAATATATCTGAAACACGCACCCTCATTTTCATCTCGGCAATGGTCGTCTTAATGAAAACCCATATCATCTCTCCTGTGGACTGTCTCAAATGGCTCTGTGGCAGTCAGGGTCTCATCAGAAAAGAGACAACGAGGGCCCTAAGAAATGTTGACTGATGGGACCATTTACAAAGGCTTTGGAAGTATATTAGTCAGGGTTCTCCAGAGAAACCAATAGGACTATATAGATACACAGAAAGACACTTATTATGAGGGATTATGAAGGCCAGGAAGCCCCACAATCTGCTGTCTTCCAACTGGAGACCCAGGAAAGTTGAGGGTGTAGCTCCAGGGGAGCCAGTGGTGTAAGTCCCAGGGTGAGCCCAAAGGCCCGACAACAGGAATGCTGATGCCTGAGGACAGGAGGAGATGGCGTCCCAGCGCAAGCACAGAGTCAGCTGGTCCTTCCTCAACCTCTTGGTTCCATGCAGGCCCTCACGGATCAGATGATGCCCACCTACGTTGATGAAAGCCTCTCTCCTTTACTTGGTCTACGGTTTCAAATGCTAATCTCCTCCAGAAACACCTTCACAGACACATCCAGACATAATGTGTGGCCAGCTCTCTGGACATCCCTTAGCCCAGTCAAGGTGACGCACAAAATTAATCATCACACACAGGGGCAAGGCAAAGCAATGATGAAGCACCTCAGAGATGGAAGCAGCGAGAAGCTGTCACCACCCTAGATGTGAGGGACAAAGGGAGACAGAACCCTGAAAGAGCTACGGCTGTAGGAAAGGCCTGCAAGACAGGAGCTGTGCCCTTCAGTAGAAGAACCCACCTACTGACAAGGTATGGCCGCCAAGCAGGTGGGAGGTAAGAAATGCTCCAACCTCCTTCTACCTGGATCTCCCTTACAGGTGCCTTACGTGGCCTACCCCAACCAAACACCCAAGAGTGAAGTAAATCATACAGGTCAGCCTTCCAGGGCAAATAGCCGGGAGGGAAAAGGTGGGAAGTGGACCTCAAGGGGCAAATGGAGACTATTCAGAAGAGCCCAACTGGTATCCCTACCGCCAGGCTTCCTTCCTCCCAACCATCCTTCAAATGGCTACCAGGATTCAGTTTCTAACTTATAAATCTGGCCATGTCACCCTTTTGCTCAAAACCGTTCAAAGGCTCCTGGTTGCCCTCAGAATCAACCTAATCTTATGAGACTGACACCTGCATTTTTCCTCCACCTTACCTCTTTTCACTTCTTTCCTTGCATTTATGTTAAATCTGATTAAATGTGTACGTATCTGCCCATGTATACTAGAGTGGTACCTCGGTTTCCGAACATAATCCATTCCGGAAGACCGTTCGAGTTCTGAACCTTCGAAAACAGCCCACAGCTAAGCCTCAGGATCTTGCACTCAGCGGAAGTCGCGTGACATGGTCGACTTCCGAGGCGTGTTCGAAAACTGAAGCTTTTATTGCCGGGTTTACAGCATTCGTAAACCAAAATGTTCGTCAACGGAGACATTCGAAACCGAGGTACTACTGTATGCTGTTTCCTAGTTCAATGTTTTAAAAGATGTGTTTTCCGAGTCTGGAATAGCCTTCCCCATTGAACCCCATTCCCTACTCCAGATTTTTCCCTAAGCCCCCTACGAGCTACGTGTTCCTTTCTACTTCCACAAAGAGAAAACACTGCATGCCACAGGCTGCACAGACTGCAGATCAATTGCATGAATTTGAATCCCAACTCCCCTGTGTTCAAGTGGTGTGTTTTTGGACACGTTTTTCAGCTTCTTTGTGGCTCAGTTTCCCCACCTGTCAAATGAGAATAATAACAGAACCTGCCCTATAGGGTTGCTGTGAGAATTAAATGAGATAAACAAATTAGTTTTCAGCATTAATCTTGATCTTCAGTAGGCGTTCCACAGCTACACGTGTTACATATCACTTCATATACTCTGTTAATATATCCTATTTTACCACCATTCTGGTCTTAGTATGTCTCTGTGTTAAAATGATCTGTTTATACAGCTGACCTCTCTCATTGGACTTTAGTACAGGGATACATCAGAGCCATTCGTGTAGCCTTGTCGTGGCACAGCAGCCAAGTACAGAGTAGAGGAGTCTGTAAATGTCTAGTGAGGTGAACTGAACTGTCTGCAATTTGCATTCAGATGGACACCCCCAAAGAACAGAGAAGAGATGGCAACTCAGGATGTCAATGACGGCTTGATTCCCATGTAACAACTCTATAAAAATGTATTTAACATCTGGCTCAAATTTAGGTACCCTGGAGAATGCAAATGAAGAGAAAGACAGAACTTTAACTTTCAAGGAGCTTGCATTCGCATGAAGAGAGACAGAAAATTTATATAGAAAATAAAAAATCATCTGATTCAATTTAGATATAAGTTCATATATGTACAGCTGGAAAGAAACGTACTGGAACATCAAGAATGGTACTCCTTAAATGATCGGATATGTGTTGATTTTAATCATGTCCTGATTTATTTTTCTACATAGAATATATATTACCTCTGTAGCAGAGGCACATACATGCTCATTTTAGAGATTCATTTAGTCAACCAACCTTTCCCAAATTATGGCATTACGGGACTCTATTCTCAGGAGCTCAATCTAAAGAATGGAGAAAACACATGCTACAAGTAGCTATAAATCAAAGTAGGAAGCTTAGAGGAGAGGAGATGACTTCTGGATGGATCTAGAAAGTCTTCATGGAGAAGTCTTAAAGGATGGATAAGATTTTAAAAAGTGGCCATGTGGGCGTAGAGCCATGTCAGATGGAGGAGCGACATGCAGGCAAGAAGGCAGGAGGATTGCAAATATGCAAAGGGCTGCAGTGGGAGGATGCCGTAGGAAAACACAGGGACTCATCACTAGGAGGAAGCAGAGACTGCTAATGGCCAGTCTGCAGAGGGGACAGTAAGAAGGGGGCTACCACTTCTTACCTGTGAACTATCTCCTAGCAGAATAAAAAAGTGCCAGGTCCCACTGGGGACTCCTTCATGCCATCAGACCAAGGCCCAGTTCAGAGGCTAATTTACATACCAGAAATTAAAATGTCAAGGTAGATTGGATGGATGGGCAGACGGACAGATGGGTGGATGGATGGATAGGTGAATGAATGAACGGCTGGATAGATATATTCCAGTCTTTCTGACATAACCAATAATCACACAGCTTGGGTTAGTGAAAAGAACACTGAATTTGGAGTTGGAAGCTTAGATTTGTGTGATGCCTCTGTACCAACTAGCTGGTTTACCTGAGGACATATCACAAAGCATCTTTCTTTTTATGTAAAATGTGTTAAGGGAAGGGTCATGATCTGTCCTACTTACATCACATCTAACATAGAACTGAGAGAAAATAAGGCCACACCTAGCAGTAGCTTGAACATCTACAAAGTCCCACAGTTAGCCCTGAAAGCAATGCATTATTATCCCCACCAGTTAACCACATGCCTACCATAAATATTTCTCAACTGTCTAAAATGTGCCAGGCGCAGTGTTAGGTTGTGTGCAGAGACTGGATGACAAGATACATTTGCTGTCCTCACAGACCTTCTATTCTAGTCTTCGATTTTCCTCAGTTCCTACCAAGCAAGAACAGTGGTGGCATTTTCCCTAGTTTTAGTTAGCTCATTTATTCACCCATTTACTCATTCATAGCAAAAGATTGTATCCGTCTAAGTAATCGCTACCCTCAGTGCCTAGCATGCATTGGGGGCTCAAATATTTGTTGAATAAATGTATCACTCAATGCCCATTTTATGAGTCCCCTGCCCTCAAGAAAATCACAATCTAGGAGAGAAGAAAAGGGAAACTCGACAAAGGAGACGATGATCACGTGGTACTGGCCGTGGAAGAGGACGTATGGGGTGTTATGGGAACATGTGTCAGGGGTGACTTAATACCCCTCCTTTATCAGGGCTTTGGATAAGGCAAGCAGGCAGAATCCATAAGTCTAAGACATCCCGATGTCAGACCAGGTTCAATGCCCACAGGATGACATCACGGCGGTGCTGGGGTTTGGGAGGTCACCTGGAGGGGGTGTGGATAGAAGGTGCAGAGATGGCAGGAGCTGTGACGCAGCCAGGCCCTGCAGCAGCAGTTGGAGGAGAATATCCCAGGTGTACCTCAGACCCCCTCCTCCCCCACCCCATCGGCCACTTCTTACCTCTGCCTTTGCCTCCGATCGGCCCATTCCCGCCTCCTTTGGGAACTGTGCCTTTTACACAAAACTGTTTTCCCAAGCCATTCGGTGGAGATAAATAATACAGTTATACCGGGTTAAATAGGGAGGGGAAGAGAAGAATTAAGAGGTATTGGCAGGAGAGAAAAGCATACCGTTTTAGATTAAATTTGAAAATAGATGGAGGGTCGATGGAATGGATTCTCATTACTCCTAGTTATTCTCTCCTGAACCATTTCCCTCCCTCCTTGCTGCATTTTCACCTGGTATTTCCTTGCCATTTAGCTTTGCTATACACCCTTGGTTTCTCTGTGTTTCTTTTCTTTTCTTCTTCTTCTTTTTCTTTTTTTAATGCACCCAAACAGTCAATGAGTCTTTCTCCTTCTCTACCCTGCCTCATTCCCCAACACTGCAAAGTGATGCTGAGAGAATGCCCAGGGAATGGAGGCAAGGACTAACTTTCTCTGACATCTACTTACATGCCAGACACTAGGCGAGGGGCTTTCATCCATTGTCTGTCAGACGTCATGGAAACCCCGCGTGGACAGGCTTGGTAGTAGAACACCACATTTCTGCTGAGATATCTGAGGCCCTAACAAGTGGCGGGACTTCCCGAAGATCTTCCCTCTAATAAGTGACACAGCATGGATTCAAGATCTGGTTTCCTGACTCCAAATCCAGTGTTCTCCCATCTAACCCAGCTGCGCTGAGAAGAGGAGTTTCACATTGGAGTAAAAAGATTGAGAGATCAATTCTACACTGGGCAATGTGATAAAAGTACCAGGACAGGTATCCTCCCAGGTCAGTCGGATGCTCTTCATCCTTCATCGTCATATGGTCATTTGCTGGGGTCAAATGTTGCTCCCTATATTTTTAAGATGCAACTATGTCCTCTGAGAGAGGTATATCAAGCATTCTGTCTTATAGTCAATGCATTTTTAACAGCACTTTGCTCCTGCCTATATTTCACTGGGTGACCTTTCATATGCTAAGTTTCCCTCTCTAAGTCTCACCTGCCTCCTATGGAAAACAGGAATCCTAAAGGCAATCTCTTATAATGGTGGTGAGTATTAAGGGAGATCACGTGTTTGAAGGAGTCTAGCATAGTATTAGCGTACGTACACATATTGCCAGTCAGATGTCTGTCTTCTTTTCACGCTTTTTTCTATTTTACCACTGACAAGACTAGAAGAATCAGGTTGTTTTGAGAGTAATGGGAAATGACATAGTATCAAACACAGAGAAAAAGGTGGCAGAGGTCACAGACATAAAACTTCATAATTCACTTGGAAAGTCTCTAAGGCCTTTTCATCTGGTCCTCAGTGACCCCCCCCCTCCCTTTTTAAGTCACCCCTATTGGCTATGACCTGGAATCAGGGACAATCACATTACTACGGGTATAAAGGGATGAAGATCAGTGATCTATCCACCACTTTACTGATAGGGAAACGAAGACCAGAGAGGAGTTGCAACTTGTCTTAAGTCACACAGCCTCTTAATCCAGTGCTCTTCAAGAATTAGACACAAGGATTCACAGGGCAGCCAGGACAGAGGTGAGAGGTGGGGCCTCTCTGACATGTAAAGGTGATTGAGCAGCTTGAGGAGAGGATACAGAATTCCCTGATAATTCCAGGGTGCCCTCAGCCTTTCCTGAAGATGCCACTAGGATGGCTCCTTAGGTCATTGCTGAGTCTGACTTGTTAATCCCCAACACGCTCACCTCAACAGAAAGGGTTTCACATCTGCGTGTCACATGCTGGGATTCAGGCGTGACAGGCAATAAAATGTGATGAGTCAGGAGAACATGGCACCATGCAGTGTTGCGAGTGAGGGAGAAAAAGCAAAACCTGTAAACACCAGCAACCGGACAGACTCAGACAGTGAACATACTTGCCACTGACTCCACCAGCTGTCTGCAGCGAGGCGGGATTGGCTGGACTTGGAGGGATACCTTTCCATGACGAATTCTCCCGGGGCCAGACACTGGCCTGAGCCTATTGCCTCTGCTCTCCAGGCCACCGTCCACCGGCCCACACAGCCTCCCGGCCTCATGCTGGGCCTCCTGCCGGAAAAGCCCTAGTCTCTTCTGCACAGAGACATCATCCACCTTTCACAACGCAGCTGAAGTGAGATCTGATCAAAATGCCCCTCTCTGTCCTCTGAGCTCCAAAGTACTCTGGCAGGTTTCTGCACCCTTCCCTGGTTCCCTAACCTCACCCATTTCCTTTCCTGGGTAATGAGATTTCTTCTGGGCCAGGAATTGCGGTTGTGTCTTCTTGGTAGCTCAGCATTTTTTGCAATAGCAGGTGCTTAATAAATATGGGCTGATACAAAATTAAAATAGAATCCCAACAGGGTGGGACTCCAAATTCCAGTTTCACAGATGGGAATATAGACAAATAGTGGGTGGGAAAGACACTTAGAGAGACTGAGATCCAGAAGTGGGAGGGACCGGGTGAAGGACTCTCAGCCTAAGAAAATTTGGGTTGGCTTGTCCCCCACCTTCACCCCCACCCCCTGGGATAGCTCCTTGCAGCATCTATCAAAATAGCAGCAACCGGGATCAAATGGCATTTGCTATGGTCCAACCATGAAAAGAAAGCATCCCGTGCCTTACCTACGTCTGCCGTTGTCATTCCCTCCCTGTTCCCCTGCCTTTAGAAGCACAACTCCATGCTCTTGTTCACACTGTTCTCTCTACCTAGACTGTTCTTCCCACTCTTTTTTGCCTGTCTAACTCTTAATCTTCAGAACTCAGCAATAAGTAGACTATCTCAACAGCCAAACCAGTTTTTCTCCTTACAGCTACACTGTGTAAGGGGACACTGCAGATCCCCCAGCAAGAAGTGAGCCTATGTATTTCTCCTCCCTTTGAACCCAAGTCAGTTACATGACTTTTTTGGCCAAAGGGACAATGCCAAAAATGATACAAACAGAGGTTTGCAAAGTGTTTGGATACCAGCGCTTGCCCTCATTTGCTTCTCTTGAGAGCCCAGCAATTGCCATGTGAAGAAGCCCCCGTTAGCCTGCTGGATGATGAGAGAAACATAGCCCGTTTATCCATGTCGGGCCAGACAAAGCCTGCTGCTAACCACAGGACACGTGAGAGAAGCCACCCTAGGTCACCCAGCTCCCAGCAGCTGACCACAGACTCATGAGAGAGCCCAGCGGCCAAGGTCAGTAGAATTGCCCGACTAAGCACAGCCTAAACTACCAGCCCACATAATTACGAGCTAAAAGCTGTTTAAAGCCACAAAGTTCTGGGGGTGTTTGTTACACAGCAATAGTGAACTGAAAGGACAGTTGCAGATATCTCCTCCTCTGTGACGCCTCCTGCCCCCAAGGCTGGGTTAGCACCATTGCTCAGTACCTCCCTCCACTCAATACTGTAATTGCTCCTTTAGTTATTTCACACCTCACCTACCCTCTGTTCCCCAAACCTCTGAGCTTCTTAAAAATAAAGACCTCGTCTATCTGCTGCCTGCTACCTAACATCTACCGAAAAGTACATGCTCAGTGAACGAGAGCAGAACAGAACAAACAGACAGTGAACATTTCCCAAGGCGGGAGGGATCCTACCATATCTCCAGCAACGATGCCCCCTCCTAATCAAAATCTCCACGGCCCGGACTTGAGAGAGTGAGTAGGTACTGACTGCCTCCAAGTGGACAGCACCAGGAGTGTAATCTGCCTGTATGTTCCTTAGATAAGCTCCTTGCCAGTCCGGTGTGCTCAGAGCGCCCTTGATTATAAAGCCGTCTCGACTCCATCACCCTTACTTATAAGGCAGCTCTGGAGCACAGAGCCCCAGGCCGTCGGTGGGATGAGTATAGGACCCTTTGACTTGCCATTCCTCACCATGCAGTCCAATTTAGAGCTGCCACAGATGGTGCCCAGAGGCAGGGAAGGGACAATGAGAGGATGCCGGGCTGGGGGTGGAGAGGAGGGAAGGACCTTCTGGATTTTCTACCTGTGTCAGAGACGAACGAGAAAAAAGGTTCAGCTGTTCAATGTCCCTCTTGACCAGGACAGTGAGTACCTGAGTGATGGCAAATCATGCCCTTCTTCACAGGGTCAGGCCAAGGACTCCTGTCACCACTACTGAGACAACTTTTTATTCGATTTACATAAATGCCAGACTCCTCTTCCCAGTGAGATGATGGAATATTGTTCCCACATTGCTAGGTTAGCAGCCAGGAAAGATAAATTCCATTCTGGTCTTGGCTCTGTGACCTTAGGCAAGAGGTTTGTACCGCCTGACCTCAGTCTTCTCATCTGTCTAATGGGAGGACTGATCCCTCGCCTGGCTCCTTCACTAGCTCATTGGGAGAAGTAATGGCAGACATTCATGTGAGGGTACTTTGATTAAACTGTCCTCTGTGCCAAGGTTATAGTTATGATTAATACTAATCGACCTGATGGAATACGTCTGGAAAACTGAAACCAAGGGGTTCAATGAGAAAGGCTAAAATCCTCTCCCATTTTTTTAATACCCCAGCACTCTAATATAGCACAGGATCAGGCTTGGTCTCTAAAACGAGCCACCTGGGTTCCCACCTCCGACACTCTAGTTCTTAGTTGAGTAACCTTGCCGAACTCACATTGTTTCTCAAGGTCGCACCTTCCTCATGTGATGTCAAGGTGTCACTTTCCTCATATAAACTAGAAAGAATAACATTATCATAATCCCTGGAGTGTGAATGCCAGGAAGGCAGCGGCTGTCCTATTCAGCCCTGTGTCCCAGTGCCCAGAACACTGCCTGGTGTAGTGTAGCCACTTAATCTAAAATAATAGAATGACTAACACTTATTAAGTGCTTACGACATGCAAGGATCTGTGCCCACCTGTTTGCACACGCTATCTCATTTCATCCCCCCACTACAATGCTTCATAGTAAGGCCATGTGTACCTTTTCTGAATGTTTCTCTGCAATGACTTGGTGGTTCCACTCCTACCACCATCACCACCACCACCCTGGTGCCTGTCCACAGCATGATGTGAAACATACTAGAAGGAACCGGGTAGCCAGGATTCCCTTGTGATAGGCAGCTGGGCCAATCGCAGGGAGAGCCCGGCCGTTTGCTGGCACTGGGAGTGAGGACGGAGTTAGATAAATCACCTCCAGGGCATTTACGAGGCAATCAGGCCACGGGAGGCACAGGTACGCAGGAAGTCACGTCTGCACAACCTAAAAACACCTTCAGAGGTGCCCCATCAGGTGAGCATCCCTGTGCTCCCAAAACACAAGTGCGCTCCCAGACACATGCACCTCCTCATGAAACGACACATCTGTGTCACGCCAAGAAAGCACCCGCATCTCTGACATAGGAAATGCACCTCTGAGCCCTGGGGATATCTCTGGGTCTGTTCTCCCAGAGGCTTGGTGTTGCTCTCCAGGAGAAAGACGAAACCCTCTCCCACACAGTCTCTGAAAGCTATGTCATCTTTTCCGGTATGACCATCATGGCGCCAAGGAGAAAAGAATAGTCTCTGTTCCTGAGTTGTCCATCCACTTAATCCTTTCTGATTTTGTTATGGGAAAAAAAAATAAAATTCCACTGATTTGGTATTTCATCCCTTCAGCCTGAAGTCCTTGCAAGAGACATACTGACACCAGGCAGAAAGAGGCCCACTGACGCCAGGCCCCAGGCAGCCCTGGTGACATGCCCCGCAGGCTCTGACTCCCACATGCTGTGCAGGGAGCCGGAAAGCCAAAGCTGGTGCCCTGGCCATGAAGGCTGGACAATCCAGAGCAGAAATAATGCATCAATACTCCTCACTCTCTTCTCAGAGCCACACATATGGTCAGCGCCATCACACAGCGCAACTGATTGGATCACCGGAGGATTCTCAGGGGAACTAGAAAAGTCACCCATTTTACAGAGAAACTGGGACACCTACAGGTAAAGGCGCATGCCTGCGGTGCCACGGCAGTTAACAAGGAGCAAGAGCGGAGATCAGCATTCAGGCCGGCTTGCCCTGAAGCACTTTCCAAACTCAGGGCACCCTGGAATAAAGCTGGCCAGCCGTGTGTCAGCGCCTGGCCTCTGGAATCGTCCTCGTGGCAAATGCACTTTCAGGAGCTTCATTCCACAGATGAGGACCCACTGTACTGCAGAGGCATTTTCCCAGCCCAATCCGGGAACAGCGAAATGGATAAGGAGATAGGAAGGAAGGAAGGTTTTGGGGGGCAAGGAGGAAATGAGTAAAGAAGGGGAATGGGACAATGTTAGGAAGATGAGGAGGAAGAGAAGATGGACAAGTGAGGCAATGGCTTGAAGACGTGGTAGAGTCCACTTTTCCTTTTCTTCTAATAACGTGTACTGAACCCCTTCTCGGTGCTAGGCCCCAGAAGAGATGCCCAAGGTATTGAGGAGGGCAAGGCAGGTTTCTCACCCAGGGAACTCTTAGACTAGCGGGGCTGATATCTGTTTGATAGATCATGTTAAACCTTGACCAGATGTTTTTAAAATATTTGCACAATCAATTTCCAAACCAATGAGGAGAGATGCAAAAATGGCCTCCGACACACGCTGTCCCTTGCCGTCAACCTGCTCACAACGACGAGCACTAATTATCCTCATGCTTTTGACGCACGTTTTCTCTTATCACCCTCACCACTACCTTTAGAGAGTTAAATCCTATTATTTATTCATGCATATATGTGTGTGCACGCACACAGGCATATTTGGCTGAGAGAAATGAAGACACTAAGTGAAAATCAGACAGGATTTCACCAGCAGAGGCTGCATTCACACCCACTCCGCCTAACACCACGGTCCCCGCCTAAGGCATCCTCCTGATTGCCCCTCCGGCAGCTGTACTCGCTACCTGCAGTGGCTGACTACTTTGCACAATATTGGCTCTTTAGCACAGGACAGCGGAGCTGGATGAACCCCAAGAGGTAACGCAGAAATAGCAAAAGGAGGTGGGGAGGAGAGAAGTGGCTTGCTGAAGGTCACTATACAATGAACGTCGGGGCTGGGGCTGGGACCTGCCCTTCTGATCCCAACATGAATACTCTTTCGAATGTGCTTTGTGTCCCATTTTCAAGGTGAGAAGCCCACATCCTGAGGTCACTGCCCTGGAAAGCAGAAAAGCAGTTAGGAGAATGCAGATGCCTCTGAGCTCTCTGCTCCTTAAGCAAGGGTGAAAATTCTAGAAGGAAGGCAATCAATCCTTCCATCGCTGGGGCAACAGCATTAGCAACTTTATTTTACAGATGATGCAGCTGAGACCCAGGGAGAGAAAGGGATTTCCCTAAGGAAAAAAACAACGAAAAAACAAAACAACGGAGCAGCCTTTTCAAATAAAATCCAGGCTCCTTTCCCATGGAATCGCCTCTGAAAACACTGGAAGTCACTGAGTGTTGTGGTTTAAAAGACAAGGGTTGGAGACAGGCCGACCAGCGGCTCCCGAGGTAACACTTTTCAGCTCTGAGATCTTTGAGCGGGGCCAGCTTCATGCGCGCAGGAATTGTGAAGTCACACAGGGGCTAGCATTGAGAAGGCCAGCACACCTCATTTCAGGCTCTGCTGTCACCATCTTGAAATCCTAAGTTTTTGAACAAGGTGCCTATTTCCATTGTACACTGGGCCCTGCAAGTGTCGTAGCTGGTCCTGTTGTTGACACTTCCCCTTTCTGAGCCTCAGTTCCCTCAGCTTGAATGAGGGTAGTAATGGCGCTCACTTGGCCAGGGGTGCAGCTGACACTGTCTGCGCCTTGTCCAAACCCTCCTTGGCACTCACCTTTCCTGTACAGTTTCCTCCTGTAGAGCCTATACTGTGCGCAGGGCTTTCCTCACGCTCACTCCGGACAGGCCAGAAATACCAAGGAGCTTTAATGCCCTCCCATCCCCCAACCAGCAGTAGCCTGTAGCCAATGACAGACGGGAGGTGTAGGATAAATGGCCCAGCCCGAGACAGTCCTGAGCTGGTTCCATGTTATCCCCCCGTGTTGCTCCGTGGGACTGAGCCCCAGTTGCCCACAGCAGCCCCCTGATCCGCTATGCACGCTTCGTTGGCTTCCTTCCCTGCCCCGCCTCACTGCCCCGCTGGGGCTTCCTGGGACCACCTCCCAAATGGGTGACTTGCATTCATCTCCTCATCCTAGGGTCTGCTTCTGGAGAACCTAATTTAAGACAGAGCTGTGAGCTTAATTGAGATAATGCATGTAAAGTGCTCAACACAGCATCAGGCATGGATGCAAGCCCTCAATAAACGCTAAGTGTATCCACAAAAAAAAAAAAAAAAAAAAAAGCCACTTTATGAGAAGACATGAGGAAGACAACAGAACGTTTATAATTGATTTCTAAATTTACCCTCCTACTGAAATCACCTCCGGCAGACCCTGCTCAGGACCAGTCAGGGATGAATTTCAGGTCCCCGCTTCCCACCAGAGGCAGGTGTCACTTACTGTGGCTCCTAGGACCCAGCCCAAAGTGATAGCTTTTGCAGTCACCATCCCCTCTCTTCCTGGCCTTAGCAGCAAAAAGAAAACACAACCCTGCCTGGCATCTCAAAGCCTGGGGTCAGACATCTTGGCTACCCCTTTGTTTCACAGATGCAGAAACTGAGGGACAGAAATATGCCCACAGACACTAATGTGTGACAAGCAAGTTCAGAAGAAGCCTGCCACTTATTCTCCGAATAGACCTCATTATTGACTGACGTATTAATTACTTTTAATTGCCCGTGTACACACATCCATACTGGCAAATTAGATACACAGATGCAAGAAAGTTTGCCTGTTTTGTTTAATAACGTATCTTCCAGGAGGCACGGCACCTGGCACGTAGTAAGTGTTCATTAATATTTATTACATGAACAAATGCTCATCTCATGATACCTATAGTATATCCCTGATGAAGCTCTTCCCGACCTGCCTCAGTAGAACAAATCCCAAGGGCCTCAGAGCCTCCCCCTTTATGATCAGAACAGCAGGGGGCTCTGGAGCCAGACCACCAGGGTGGAACCTGGCCCCACCAATCAGTCCCCAGGAGGCCATAGGCAAGTGACTGACTAACCCTCAGTCTCCCCATCTTTAAATAGGGCAGCTGACAGCATTTATCAAAGGAGGTACAGTATGCAAAACACCAGCCCCACGAGAAGCGCTTAGTCCAGATCAGCTACGTGATTAAGGTAAAAAGAAAGTCCCGTTTGTCCCAAAGGCCCCTCTCTTGCTGCTAATATATTAGGGGAAGTTCCCAAAGTGTGAGAAAACGTATTAATGCTGGTGCACAGTATGATTCCATGCAGTCCACTTTTATCAAATTAATGAACAGAGAATCACAACAGGAGACACTTACATGCTCTCCTGTCTCTTCCCACCCTTTCACTGACCTAGAGGCGAAAGCGTTGCTGAGGTGCTACACGTATAGCATAACTTGGCTAGAACGTAGAACATAACTTGGCTTTCGTTGTATTTATTTTTATAGTGGCCTTCTAATTTTAGTAAGTGATGCTGGTTTTCCATTTATCATCATGACATGCAAGTTTCCATTTATAATACATACACTTCTTTAGAAAATACTATGAAGTAAAAAAGAAAAGGCAGATATATCTCTGCGGAATATCCGATAATCAGGTGATGTCCCTGAAATGACTGCGATTTGGGAATTTCATTAAAATACACACATTACTATAGGGGGGAAAAAGATATGACGTAAAAAAGAAAATGCAGACCTACATGTGCAGAATCTCAGCTATTCAGAGGACATCCCTGACGGGACTAAGGTCCGGGAATTCTGGCCTAGTCTTGGCTGATAAATCACCTTACGACGGAGCAGGGTCCAGGGCTCCAAGCCAGCCCTGCCATTCGCTTACGGCCTGGGACACATCCTCCTATTGGAAAACGAAGGGCTCAGAAGTCCGAGGCTTCTGAAAATGTTTGAAATGTGTTGATTCCTTTCAGCATTCCGATAAAAACTGTAACAAACCCGTGGAAAACGCATCAAGGCCACATGACGACCTCGCCTGTCTCCATGATGTCTCACTCCCAGATGGAAGGCTGCAAACTCCTGAGACTCGCCGGGATCCATTTGTTTCTTAAGACGGCTTCCCTTTCTATGTCACTTTCTCTCTCCCTGCTTAACTCATGACAAAGGAAATAAAGCCCACCGGTAAGGAGCCATGTTTAGAAACCTCACACATTACAGCACCCAGTTGTTCACACACTTAGCATGAGGTGCTACTTTCAAGCTCCTCCACCCTTCACTGTCTGCACTGAAGACCCCTGGGTCATGTTCTGATGGCAAGAGCCTTGGGGAGGGCACGTGCGTTGTAAGGGCAGAATCTCAGGACAGTGGATACCTGGGTTTTGGTTCTGACCTGGCTTTTCTGCTTGAATTATCTCATATTGACTGAGCTCCAGCTCCCAGGTAGCCTGTGTGCACGGGACACCCAACAGACAGGGAGGAATCAAAGCAGGTCTCGCCTGCCTCACTGAGGCCTCAGGTTGGTGGGATGAACGGACATCCAGCTCATCGAATGCACCAGAATGCAGCATGAGAAGTGCAGCTCCAGAAGCATGCCCTTGACAGAGAGGTAGCACAGAAGAGGCGATGATTCACTTTGCCGTAAGGGCCAACCACAGAAAGTTTCCTGGACAGATGACAGCTGAGTGCAGTTACAAAAAGAGAAGAGAGATGTTTGCCTGGTGGAGGTGGGAGAAGCTTTCTGGGCACAAGGGTGCAAAATGCCATGTTGAAGATATACAAGTCATCGGGTGCCACTGGCTCACAAAGTTGAGGCCACTGTCTGCTGGGTGACCTTGCAAAATCACCAAACCTCTCTGAGACATGAACCTCCAGCACTGCCCCATTCACACTGGCATGGGACATGGGGGAAAGACACACGTGAGACAGGTGATCCATCTGTGGCCAGATGGCTCAGGGGACAGTCGTGGATGAGCACTGAGGACCACAACCTCAGTGTCTGTCACAAGGCAAGTTGGATAAGGACCTGGAGAGCCTGGACAACCAGGCCCAAGGAGAGATATTTCCACCTTCTAAATCTCCCCGGAATCTCACTTTTCCCTGTGTTCTTTGACACTTATGCCTTTGCTTCCTAAGCTTTCTCTCCCACTCCTCCCTTTCCACAAACCCCCTCCTTTGCAGGAACAATACAAAAACACTATATATCACTTCCCTAACTATCAGGCAGAGAGGCTTTTAACAGATTTTTAATGCACTGCTAGACGACGCCTTAAGGCTTGAATCCCCAAGGACACCTCACTGAAAAGGATAGAAAATCCGTAGTTATTGGGGCTTTGGATTTTATTGTTTTCATAAAACACTGCTAACAACCGTCTGTTTCACTCGCTGGTAAGATACACAGTCAGTCTACCCACCCTCACTCTAAATGTTTAAGCGAAGTGACATATAGATGGAAGTCTAATTCATTGAACAAACACCATACCAGGAGGACCAGGGTCTGTCTACATTAGTGATAATGCTACAGGGTTCAGAGAATGGGACAGTGGCCAAACCTGAAGATAACTTCTATCTCCCAAAACCTCATTCAGACCCTTTTTGCCAAGACCTAAACAGAGCTCGCCCCTTGCAAACTCTAAGCCAAGGCCCGGTGGCCTTAGGGCTGCCCTCTTAGCTGTCTGGGTTCTCAGCTCTAACCTGAGTAGGGTCATTTAATGACAAATTCTCTTCGATCTTTTCTCTACTGGTCACCAAAGCCTGCCCTTCTTAAGGCTGATCCTTGAATATTTTTACACATATTGTCGTATAGGTGACGGCTCAGGTTCTTGCTGACTAACACTGCACCGTAGAATATTCCTGGAGCCACCTGTGTCAGTTAAGAAAACTCTTGGGAAGTGTTTGCCAACAGGAGGAACTAAGAATGGTCTGAAATGGAGACACGGTAGCAGGGCCGTGAGAGAATTTCTCTGCAGTATGTTCTGGCTGGCTCCTTTGAAAACACATCCATGACACTAATAACAAATACTTAAGCTCTGATGTTTCCCATCAAAATCCCCTGAATTTAGAACCTCTAGCTTTGCTGGAACCGTAAGTGATTACACCTTCCAAAATGGCCCAAGGTATTTCACAGTGTTTTATGAACTTCTAAATATGATACAAGGTAGTTTTCTCTCCTTTTCTATATTTCAAGGAATAAGCACAGTAACATTTAAGAGGTCCTTATGGAATCCTCAGCACCGAAACTCTTGTGCCTATTTTCCAGTTTCCTTTAAAAATCACATCCCGGAGGCACTGTATGTACCCAGCTGAGTTGCTGAGAGAGCAAAGGTGCCCTGCTTTGCCAGCTTTTCCCCAGTTGCCAACCTATGTCCATGATGGGTAACTGGCAAGCATGTGCCTCTGGAGCCCGCCTGGATTATGATCCCAGATGGACTCCTTACCAGGCACATGAACTTGGACAAATTAACTCTCTAAAGTTCAGATCCCTCATCTATAAAATAGATGGGGATAATAACATCTGTTCAGCCAGGGCTGCTGTGGTTTGCACAGAACCTGGCCTAAAACAATTATCAGTCAATGTCCATTCCCTTCTCTTTCTTTAAAACTTTGCACGATTGTTGCTTTGAACCCACGAACGGTCCTTTACATTACATAAGGTTCAGTTCCCTCAATTCAGCCCAGCTCTCCACAACTCTGCCTGTTTGAGATTCATCTTTGCCCAGAGGTCTTCTTAATTTGAATCTCCCACTCTTCAATAGAAACTGGGGAGTGGTGGGGAATCCAATATTGAATACTTGGACATAGAAGAACTCCAGAAAGTAAATCCGCAGGCATGCAGTTACAAGTAACCCAGAATTCACACGAAATCGTAGGCAGATGGTAATTAAAATAGGTAACGTCTACTGAGTGCTTGCTGTGTGCCCGGAACTTCTAAGTGATCTAAATGAACTATCTCATGTCACCGTCACAACAATATTAGGAGGCAGACACTCCTATCAATCCCACCGTGCAGATGAAAACAACTGAAGTGCTCAAACATTTGATACCTGACCTCACATTGAAGAACTCGGACTCAAACCCTCCATGCTCTGGCTCTCCAGCCCCTGCAGCAAACCACTGCTCTGTCCTTAATGGCTGTTGGACTCAGACAACATCGTGACGCGTGTGGGCTCCAACGCAATTACCTGAGTACTTCCGGGGAGGACAGTTCTTCCCTCTGTGCTTGCATAGCTCATCCATAAACTGAGAGAAATTAAAAATTAAACATAACTTACAGGACAGTATTGAGAATTCATTACTGAGAGAGAGACACACAGAGAGAGTCGGAGACAAACAGAAACAAAGAGAGAAAAGTAAAGAAGGTGGAATGCGCGTGCTCTACATGGCAGTATCTTCATTCTCCCTCGCCAGAGCTTCGTGGGGGCGGGAGGGAGGAGAGGCGCTAGAAGGGGTCGTGCTGTTGTTCCTGGGCCACGGGTCTCTAAGTGGTCAGGAAGGAGCCCGGAGCCCTGCCCAGGAGGGATACAGGATGGTGCCCTCCCTCCTCGGTGGCCCCCTGGCTGAGACCCACCGAATGGCTAAAATCTGACTCCCTAAAAGCCAAACACTTCTGGGCTTCCCACCTTTAGGTTTCCCTGTGGGCACCATGGAGAGGAGAATAAACCACAGACAGACAGATAGCTTGTATAATGTAGACTCAGGCCGGAGGAATTTTTTATCCTTGGGGGGCCAAGGGAGGCCAAACGTCATCCCAGAGTCCATAAAAGATGGAGTGGAGCTGAGCGGAGATCAAAAGAGTACGTTCTTTGGGTATTTCGAGCCCCGGGCGCATAAATGGAGAGCCCCCTGATTCTATTTAATTCTCGCCTCTTCTTACCGCTCCCATTTGTTACTTCTTCCTCTTTTGCTCCCTGTTCCTTCCCCATTTGCTTCCCCTCTATTTTCCTTCCTCTCTTCTCCACCACTCTCCTGACTCTTCTCTTCTCTCACCTCCAACACATACACAGAATCTCATCTTCCTCAGAATGCTGAAATTAGACAAATTTGGAGCTTTTTATGTTGTTTAAATAGCCTTGAACCCCTAGATGGGGTTTCAGAGCTTCTGGAAGATTCTTTATATCTCTGGACTAAGAAAGAACTTACTTATGGCTGGCTCTGCTCGGCTATTACTCACTACTGACTCAGGAAAGCCTTAGACAATGCCTAGGAAATAGCCGGCACACACTAGATTTGCTGAATGAATAAATTAATACATTTAAGTTCTTGGCCCCATTTTATAGGTGGAGAAACCGAGGCCAAGAGACCTGAGTGCCCTGCTCCAGATCACATATTGAGTTCATAGCAGAACCAAGATTGTAACTCACATCTCCCGGTGTCGGCTCATCTCTTACTCCAGGCACTATTGGTATTGTTGGTCCCAGGCCTTTTACTGAAGGCATTTAAAGCACCCCAGTGAGCCTGCAGGTTGTCCAGAGAGGAGCGGTACTCCCTTCCCTTGCTGGCCTTTAACACCGCAGCAGAGGCTAGCTTATCAGACCCCAGCTTTGGGGGAACTCACTTGAGGACTCCCCAGAGATCTGGGTCCTGGATACGGAAGCAGCCCTTCCTGGCCACAGTAATATCAGGACCCCTGGCACGCTGTGAAAGCGGCCAAGTACCAGCCCTTATCTGTCCACTCCAGACAGGGGCTGTGATCCAGGGCAGAGAACTGGCAGGACTGAGTGTGGGGAGGATGTCGAAACCTCCAGTCAGAGGTGCTGGGAGCTCAGCAAAGCACCAGATCCGAGGTGGCCAAGGTTATCTCCCCTTTCCTTTTGGATCCCCGTTGGAGCCCCAGTGGCAGTGTGCTGTGAGGGTGCACGAGGCTGACTGCTGAGGCAGCGTGGTGCAGACGTAAAGGTATGGTCTCTGGGGCCAGCCTGACTGGGCTCAAATCCCACCTCTGCTAGTCTCTGATTTGTGTGCTTTTCAAAAGTTGCTCATGTTCTCTCTATGCCTCAGTTTTCTCATCTCTGAAACGGGGATACTAATAATGTCTCTATCCTTGAATTTTGTGAGGATTAGATATGTTATTATGTGCAACACACAACTTTGCCTAGAAGAAAAATCTACATCTGATAAATGTCAGTTATTATTGTTGTGCATCTGAATCCACCATGGCCTCGGCAGTCTCACAATTTCGGCTACTCCCAACTCCCCAGGTCCCCACTCAAGGCTTGGTCCAATCTTAGACTTTCCATCACCCTGGCTGGAGGGAGAAGACACTCGGGAGAGTCACCAGACACTGAAGAGCCCCTGGGACAAGGCCAGAACACAATGTCAAGGCTAATTTAGTCTGGGTGTGCTCTCTGCGGAATGAGTCATTGCCCTCTTCTGTTTGCCCAGCTTGGGGCTCTCTCAGTCAGGCCCCAGGTATAATGAGCTAGCAGGACGCCTGGACATGCTGCTGGAGAGGCTTTAGAATGAACACTTTTAATGCTCTCATTTTGTGATGGGAAACAGAAGCCCCCCTGTGGGGAAGGGGCATCCCTATGGTCCCCCAGCAGGCACCATACTGGGTGATAACCGGGGCCCTGGGTCTCAGCCATTCACTGCTGCTTCTCCCCCAAGATGCTGCCCTGCAAAAGGCCTGGGGTTGAAGAGAGCCTGAGACTTTGTTGTTATAAAGCACTTTGTGAAAACAAAGTATTCCAAAGGACCTAGTCTCGCGCCGATTCTTCGCTCCTCTGAGGGGAGGCGACCCAACTAGCCACTGCGGGAGGCAAATTAAGGCACATTTATTTTATACAGGGCACCACTTAGAAAATTGCTTCTTCCAAAGGCTCCGGGGAAAACCCCCCCTCTTCCAAGGAGAGAGCCATTTGCTCTACGAGAATCATTTATTCTGATAAGATCAAAGTAGTCATTAGAGGCCGTGCTCCTCTCTGGATATACTTTTTATTAAATATGTAGCAAGGCCTCACAACGGGAGGTTTTATGAAGATCTCCAGTCACACCTTTCACGTGACAGTCTAACACTCAATGAGTTTTCATCTGGATTTTAATCTAATGCTTTCTCTTGGCAGCATAGTGAAGCATTTAGCTCAGCAGGAAAAATAGAATAAAATCCGGATTCTACCACTTTACAACTGTATGGCCTCAGACACGTTAGTTTATCGTCCTACAAAAATGGGGATAATAAATGTGTCTCACTCAAATTCACAGGATGAGATGGAGTAAAATGAGGTATCTGAGTTCACGCCCTGTCAGTGGTCCACCTTTGCACATCAGGAAACTGAGGCCAAGAGATCTGGATATGGAGATAGCAATGCCCGAGACCCACAGACATGCAGTGGGAGCCTGAGTCTGCCCACTTCCCAGCCCGTAACCGCTCTGCTGCACTATGGCTTGGAGTCAATAACATTGGAATTGGTGCCTTACCAGCTGATTCAAATGTAGGAGTTGATTCAAATAAGCTTTGTGGTCCTCTTGTCTCATTCACAAATTGGAGGCAATGAAAGTATCTACTTCACAGGTTAGCAGCGAGAGTCAAATGTAACCACCAAGTGACCTTGCGTTGTTGGCAGTGAAGAGATGAATACATTTAAGAGATCATCAAGGATTATTTCACTCTTTCACTGAAGAAGAAACCAGGCTTAGCAGCAATAAAGTCCACTGGGGTGCTCCTTGAAATGCAGATTCCCAGGGCCCACATTCACTGGAGTTAAACAGGAAACTGACAAGAGCCCAGGTGTCTGCATTTTAATCAGCTTCTGCCTGGGGTGACTTCATGCCCAAGTTTGAGAATCATCAAACAAGGCTATTCTGCATTCATTTCAGGCCCTTTCCATAGAAGATCATGTTTACTTTTCAGAATCAACCAATTAGGAAATAGCCTCGGGGAGGTTAAGTAACTTGCCTAAGGACACAGAGCCAGGAAGTGGTAGCTCTGGGCTTCATACTCCAGAAAGGCCTAACTTTAAAGTCAAGGTTGACTCTGCGTCACATGCTGTCCCTTCTTAGTAACTAGAACCAGTGTCTTCTGGCTCTTTTCAAGGCATTCCAAGGAGCAAACCGCTGCTGAGTTCCCACTCTCTGGACAGCTCTGTCAGGCATACGAATCGCCCCTCTCACAGCTCTTTGCTTTCCTTCCATACTGCCTAACCCAGGAGTGAGATGAGAGGGTCCCACCCCCACCCAAAGGTCCCCAGAACTGCCACCCACACACACCTCATCACACCACACAGCCAGTCCGAAGAATACCATCCCATCTCCTCTTTGCATCCCTGACTGGGAACAGCAGGAATCAAAGAAAGCCCTTGGAAATGAAAATGTGAAGGATACAGGGCAGCCTGATGTTCCAGCTGGTGACTTGCTCATGCACATTCTAGATGCCCCCAAATGCACGTCTCCTCCACCCCTCTGGCAAGCAGGGACAGGGGCTGTGCTCCATCAGCTTCCTTCACTTAATGCTATCCAAGCAGAATGAAACCAAAGTGGTGGCCCAGGTGAGAAGAGGGACACATTCATTTCAATCCATGGTAAGGCAACCTGCCTAGTAATGGGTACCCTGGATGTTAGTCCAGGTTCTGTGGTTTTTGGCAATGGAACCCCTCTCTGGGCCTCAGTTTGCTCACCTGTGAAATGGGGTGGTAACAGCAGTGTCTGGCATACAGTGGGTACTGAGTGAATGTTTGTAGACCGGATGGAGGAATTAATGAGGTCTGTGGGAAATTATGCAGTGACATGCCTACATCACTTCCTAGGTCAAAAGTAGATGCTCAGCAAAGTATCTGTTCCCTGGGTAAGCCACTTAAACATCTGGCTGCATGGATAAGTCTAAATCACAGAGCCCTCTTTGGCTTTCCCGGCTCCCTAAACAACCCCGTTCCAGAACTTTACATGCCCTCATGCAAGGCTGTGTGCCCCACTCCTGCACTTCCTTGCGAAAGAGCTGGATAATGTGATGAAAACAATTGAAGCTTTCCATTGTGTATATATACCACAAATTCTTTATTCATTCATCTGTCGAAGGGCATTTTGGTTGTTTCCACGTCTTGGCCACCGTAAATAAAGCTGCAATGAACATTGGAGCACACGTGTCTTTATGGATAAACGTTTTCAGATTTTTTGGGTGGATAGGAGAGGGATTGCTGGGTCATATGGTAATTCTATTCGTAATTTTTTGAGAACTGACTCTGGGTGGTGAACACACAATGGGATTTATAGATGATGTACCACAGAATTGTACACCTGAAATCTATGTAACTTTACTAACAATTGTCACCCCAATAAACTTTAATTAAAGAAAACAAGACACAATTCAAGCTCAGGTGTAAATGGCTGCTAGTGACTCATCCAGGTGGGTGGACCCAGGTCCCAGACCCCATCTGCATTTCATTCAGTGTCATGAATATTCCATTCTAAGACAGGCGCGGTCCTCACTGTGACAATATCAGGGGATATTTGGTACACAGATGGAGGATGTGTCTGGGACTAACCTCAAATAGGTCACCACCTTCTCTGTCAGGCCAGGTATTTTTTGTTCATTTCCCCCCCCAATTACAGTTGCCATTCAATACTATACTCGGTTTAGGTGCATAGCATCGTGTTTAAGCCTTTATATAACTTAAGAAGTGATTCCCGCCGTAGGTCTAGTACCCACCTGACACAACACGCAGTTATGACAGTATTACTGACCATATTCTCTATGCTGTAGCACAGAGACTATTCTCCCATGACTACTTTGTAACTGCCCAGGTGTACTTCCCGATCCGTTCACCTTCTCGCCCAGCCCCCAGCCCCACTCCCACCTCCTGACAGGCCAGGTTCTGAGGTTCTGGAGCGGGGTTTCTCAGCATCGAGAGCTCCTGACATTTGGGTCTGGAGAATTCTTTGTTGCGGGGGTCATCCTGTGCACCGTGGGATGTGAGGCAGATCCCTGGCCCGGGCGTCCTGAATACGTACCAGTAGCATCTCCACATCCACCAGTAATGACAACCCAAACTGTCTAAATGTCCCGGAGGGGGCAAACTTGCCTCCCATTGAGAACCATTGCTTTAGAGAAACAAAATCATGAAAAGAAATCGCTAATCTTACAACACAGAACTAACCCTATGTTCTTGAACACACCACGGTATCTGTCACCACTCATTCCTGCCCATCCTGTCCCCTCTATCTGGAATCCTCTCTCCCCGCCCATTCCTACCTCTCCGCCTGGCAAACCTTGACTGTTCTTCAACTCGGGGGTCACCTGCTCTGCAAAACCCTCCCAGGGACCCCTAAAGCCGGGATGGCAGAGACACTTCCCTTGTTGAAAAGCAAGTGGTGGCCCTGTCAGTCATGCTGTGGTTATTTTTCTGCACCCTTGAACTAACCCTTGCATTCTCTCAGGGCAGGTTGCCTACCTTATTCACACTTAAATTCCTAGCTCCTAACACCACGGCCTAGGATTGAGTAAATAAATGCATGAACAGAATGCTAAAAATCACTGCGGACTATGTATCGGGCCCCCGTCCCCACAGAGATGCCAATGTGGCCTCAGGCTATTACCATGTCTTTCTAGACAATAATCGACTCCCAGAGAGCAGATAACTCATCCAGTGTCACAAAGGCAGCGAATGCCACAACCGGGCATTTGAACTTCAGTCTGTGTGGCTCCCATTCTACCCGTCTTTCCACTTGCATCCTCTCCTGCCTTGGTTTTCCCGGGGGCCCAACCACAGAAGTCTCTGCCCCTTGCCCTGGGGTCCTGCGGGCACCCCACTGCTTCCTCTCACCAGGCCCCTGACCCTGCTGACTCTGGGCAGTGCAGCAGAAGACAGATGGGTGTGCGTGCTGGTGATGTGTGTGCCCGGCCTTCAGCACTGGCACAGGTAGGCTCCAGCCAGGCAGCCAGGTTTCTCCCAGCCGCAGCACAAACCTGAACAGAGGACTGTGGGCATTTTCAACACACTCTCCTGTCTCTGGCGGTGTTATTACACTCCTTCACCTTACCCAGTAATGAGGACCTTCAGGGAATGGAATAGAAACAATGATTTTTCTCTCCTCTACCAGAGTCAAGACCAGAATTTAATAAAGGTAAAAAATATATATAATACTAAGGTATTTCAATTCCTCCTCTCTGCACAATTCTTTTTTTAATTTAGTTTTAGCCATGATGTTAGACTGACAATCCTGAGGGCTGAAGTTTATCCATTCCGATAACGCATCTGGTGCAGACATAAAGCAAAACATTTTATGTGCACACAGACACACACACATACACACAACACCCCAAAAAGAGCAATTTCTTTTACAAAAACAAAAATCAGCTGCATTAAACTGATCTGGGCACAGTCTGTCTGCCCCACCTCTGACCCCTGGAGCCACATTCTCAAATGTAACCTGACGATTCCAAGCAATCAGTTAAGACCTTCCCTCTGGCAGAGCGCCACCACCACCACCACCACCATCTGACCCTACCTGTTTTCACTCAACGCCTGGAATCGCTCTCTTGGCTCTAGCTCTTCCCAGATAGAGTCTCTTCGGGAAACATGAACCTTTGCTTCCAAATGCTTTATGACTTTGCCAACCTAAGGACCTCCCGACATCTCTAGATCAGCCCCCATTCTGCATAATACCATCCAGTCTGCTGCTTTCATCCTAAAGGACCAGCACTGGATTCACTCAAAGAAGTTGTAAGAGGGTGGGGGAGGTTTCACTGACCACACACACAAAAAATAATTAATTTTAAAAAACCTTCAATATTAGAAGTCAACATGCTTTCAGCGCGAAATATTATGTCCAGTAATTATTCCCCTCATATGGAAGCATGTAGCAGACATTCTAATTGTTTTTCTTTCTTCATGTACATTTCTACTTTTTTGTCCCTGTTGTAGGCAGGTAGATACTATGCCACACACACTTTGGAGATAAGGAAATAAAGACTCAGAGTAAAACTGAGTTGAATCTACTTGTATTTAACTCAATCATGCAATCGATCACCAAATATTTATTAATTGTCTGTCAGCTGAATACCATGTTGAACTTGGGGGACACAGTGAGAAGACAGATATGGCCACGTGCTCTGCTCCCCGGGGAGAACCATGTGCCAATCAGCCCATCTGATGCCCAACGCCATGGGGAAAGCACTTGACGGAGTAAGCACACTGTGGGTATGGGAGACAAAGGACGAGACCCAACCCAGCCGAGGACATGCAGGCTCACGGGAACACAGGACAGCTAAGCTGAGGGCTACAGGATGAGTGGAGCTTTCAAGAGGAAGAATAAGAACAAAAGTGTTTCATCCAGAGGAAGCAGATGTGAACAACCAAGAACCAGTGAATATGGAATCTTCAACAAATGGGGCAAAAAAAGAAAACTCAGCATGACTGGGACGTAGGTTTGAGGACACAGGGTCAGGACATAGCAAGCGATGAGGCTGAGGGGTGAGCTGGAGCTGGACCAGGCCAGGCCTTGCAGTCCATGCTCAGGATGAGGGATTTCGCCTGACATCCAAGGGCAACTACTGCAGAGACTTAAGTGCTTAAAAGAGACAAAAATCATCAGCCAGCTTTCTGCCTACTCTACCGACAAAAGGAAGAGCTGGGACCTGAAGGCAGTTGGAGTGGGGCGGGGGTGGGATTTAGGGAAACTTACTATCGAAGGCAGGACTTGTCTTGGGTGACCCTATAGCTGCAGAGGAAGGGATGGGCTGGGCATTCTGAAAAATAATGGGTGTAGGACACTGCGTGTTGCGTTTCAGGAGCATTAAACTTGAGAAGAAAGGAGTTAGATGTTGCTGAAGCAGCTGACTGGCAAGACAGTGGCATGTTGCTTATTTAATAATAAAAGAGGCAGACAAGAGACGCCGTCTGAAGTGTAGATTCTTGGCCCTGATCCCTGAGGGAGGGGGTCGATGACAGGCCAGACTCCTGCAGGTCCAGCAGAGAGCCTGGCTTGTTTTTCCAGACAGCACAAGACTATTACAGATTATCCACATGAGCATGTCTGGGTCATGGTGCAGGGCCCACCTCTCCTCTTCCAGTCCCACAAACAGACCCAGACAGCACAGCCCTCCTGCCATCTCCCTGTCGCCATGGGCTCTCCAGACACCCTCCTGATGTACATGGGAGCAGTCCGCCCAGCCAATCCAAGTCGGAGCTGGGCTGACCTAGACTGATCATGTGACCGAAGAGATGAACACTTGGACTCGGAATTCCACTCTCCTTCCGGGATCCCGAGTCTCCTCTCCCCATCGCTCTTCACCACCAGGCTCCTTAAGGATAAAGAGGGTCTCATCAATTCCCCTTCTAATTACCTTCTCTATGTCCTCATTCAGGCTGATAAGGAAGTAATTAGGATGGACAAGAGAGGATTACAGGAAGTGAATATGTTCCATTGTCAAGATAATGCCACTTTCCCATCACCTCCTTCCCTGACAAATGACTGAGCAGGATTTGGGAATTTTTAGAGATAGAGAAAATAGAAGGGGGGTGAGAGACATGGGGTGGACGAAGGGGGTGGAACTGCGCATTTCAAAGCTGAAGGGGCCCTTTATCTATCACCTAACTCACCTCAAGCCTTCGGACAGACGCCAGGCAGGTAGTTAAACAAGAGGAGTAGAATGGGTGGAAGAAAATCAGCAGCATGTGCCTGATGATAAATGACAAGTGACACTGGGCCTTAGGGAGGCACGGGGAGTTCACATCCCTTTAAGAAGAGACAACACAACAGTCCAATTAGCACATTGCCATGTAGGAAGGAAGCCCAGTTTTGGCAGCTCTTCTAATTTTTCTAGAGAAGCTGGAAATCCAGCTGTCGTGTGAAATTTCTCCTTTACTTATTTATTTATTTTCATTTTGGAAAGCTCTTTTTTTTTTTGAACAAAATACTTTACAAGCCAAGCAAAACGATATCTGCGTGCCAGATGTGGCCTGTGGGCTGTTTGCGATCGCTAATTTTAGTCCAACACCTTCTTTATAGACGTGGAAACTGAACGTGCATTCCTGGTCACGGGGGGCCTTGTCCAAGGTCATGGAGTAAGCAGATGGTGCAGCCAAGGCTCAAACAAGCTTTTGCTCCCCACCACCCCGCCTTTCACAATACTTGAAGCTGAACACAGATCACAGAAATAAAGCAGGCGTGTAAATAATACCGGTGAGTGCAAGTAGAGCTATCAAATCGCACAAAGAAAACTCTGCAATGGGAAACGAAGAAACCATTGCTGGCTCTGGGTGAAGGGGGAGGAGGAAGAGCAGACGCAGGCCTCACACAGAAGGGACAAGACCACGTCCTGCTTCAATACCCACAAGAACCTTGGAGCACCTACTTCTGCGTTAGGGGACTGAGGGTGGGGAGGTGGGTACAATCCCAACCCTTCAGGCAGCTAGTAAACTGGAGTGGAGGGAGGCAGAGTCATAAATCGATATGGGTGCTAAAGTGCTACAAGTGCCATGAAAGAACATCTTCAGGAAACTGGGGTGAGCCGAACAAATGGCATGTCGGATCCATGTGGAAGTGACGATGACAAGAAGGTCCCCAAAGATAAGATGACACTTACGATGAAGTATGAAGGGCAAACATGCTACCAGTGGATAGAATCAGCGGACATAAGTTACACCCTCAAGGATACAAAGGATTTAGGACCTAGCGGAGAGCGTGGATTCCAGACAGTGGGAACTATAAGCAACGGTCCTGAGACGGAAATGCATAGGACTGTACGCAGCTGGGCAATGCAGCACATTGTATCTGGAGTGTACGCTTAAGGAGGTAGTCATGGGAGGCAGAGGATGGAAATGGAGCGCACAGCAGACACAGCCAAGCGTGCCAAGCAAAGAAGTATGAAGCCTGACAATCGAGTTCACAAACTTGTTGCTACAATGTCACTAATCTTTTTTGACATCAGAGGGAGTATTCATGATGAATTTGTACCAATTGGACAAACAGTTAACCAAGTTTACTATTTGGAAGTGTTGAAAAGGCTGCGTGAAAAAGTTAGACGACCTGAACTTTTCACCAACAATTCATGGCTCTTGCATCACGACAATGCACCAGCTTACACGGCACTGTCTGTGAGGGAGTTTTTAGCCAGTAAACAAATAACCGTATTGGAACACCCTCCCTGCTCACCTGACCTGGCCACCAATGACTTCTTTCTTTACCTGAAGATAAAGGAAATATTGAAAGGAAGATACTTTGATGACATTCAGGACATCAAGGGTAATACGATGACAGCTCTGATGGCCATTCCAGAAAAAGAGTTCCAAAACTGCTTTGAAGGGTGGACTAGGCACTGGTGTTGGTGCATAGCTTCCCAAGAGGAGTACTTCGAAGGTGACCGTAGTGATATTCAGCAATGAGGTATGTAGCACTTTTTCTAGGATGAGTTCGTGAACTGAATTGTCAGACCTCATATGTCTATGTCAGGCAGAAATAGGCAGCTGCTCAGTTTGTGAGTAAGGAACAGAGGTGGTGACACTATCGGCGTTGAGTCTGGAGAAGGTTCACTTGGCAGTATGTATACAGTGAACTAGAGGATAAAAAAATAGATGCAGGATCCTCTGGGAGGTAGCTAAGAGCTCACTCATCCGCCTCCAGTAAATATTTGTTGAACAACTATCATGCCCCAGGCCCTGTGCTAGGAGCTGGGGATCCAGTGATGAATAATGCAGCCATTCAGTACATACATTTATCGCACACCTAGTATGTACCAAGCGCCCTTTGGGAGCAGGGTTTCAGTCTCATTCGTTTTAGAGCCAAGAACACAGCTTGACATATAGTAAGTGCTCAGTGACAGTTTGCTCCATCTAACTGAATAGACCCAACGGGCAAGTGGAAGGACCACGCCTGAGGAATTCCAGCACAGCTCAGCAGCATGGATGAGAGAGAAGATGCATGGTAGGATGAAAGATCTCTGATTCTGAGGTCAGGATTCTGGGTTGATCTTGAGTCTTTGTAATTGTTATCGAGCCCAGAACCATTCTCTTTCCCAGTGTAGGGGTCACTTTCCCCATCTGCAAAATTGAGCTTGGCCTAGTTCCAAGGGTCCATGTCCCAAAGGTCATATATGAAGTTGAAAACATGATAAAAATGGGGTAGATTGTGATGGAGGGAGATAGTATGGAACGTGCAGAATCTCTGAGGCCAGAAAAACAGTGTCAAAAAGTGGAGGGGGAGGAAAGCCAGATTTGGGAACCTTTGGCGCTATTCTGAGCCCTGAAGCTGGCCCACTTCTGAAATCGCCTCTCTGCCTTGCCCTCCCCCTAGAAAGACCTCAGGCGAAACGGCCATTGCTGTTTCCCATCACTTGCATTATCATAATTACGGAGTTCACTGGTGTTCTCCAGGTATTCTTCACATTGCGAAAAAGCACTTTCCTGATGACTGTTCATTAATCCTTCACCACTTCTGTGCATGGCAGAGACTGCTAAGCAGCCTCATTTTTCATCCCTGAAAAATGGGCACAGAAAGGGGCTGAAAGGTCACTCAAGACCGGAACTTGGGGCCTGTCCCCGGCCACGCGTCACCTGCCCGAAGGTTGACCCAGAGTGATTGAGCTAAGCAATGAGTTGCTGTGACAAGAAAGTGACGACAAATCGTTACCACAGTGGGGGAGGAACAGCACTCTCATGGAGAGGAAAAGAAGAGTGGATGCCCTTTGGAGACTGAAAGCGGGAAACACGTACATCGAAAGCTTGCATCCCATCCCACGGAGTCTGGGCTTTATAGGAGAGGTCGAACCTTTCTACCGGGATTCAGAGAAGGGAGACCTCCTGCTGCAGGAACAGAGAGAGGTGACCTCTGGTAAAAGGGTCACGAAAGGTTCACCTGTTACTGGAGGATCAGGAAAGGGTGGCCCCTTGCTGGAAGAGCCAAGAATGTGACCTCCACTCAGAGCAGCAGAGAAGCGTGACTTCCAGCTGGAAATTCAAGTCTGGGTGACGCTCTACAGGTCAGGGAAGACTTATAGGAAGTGGAGGCATTTGAGTGGACTGCCCTTAAAGAACTACAGATGGAAAACATAATACTAATAGCAGACATGTTAAGCCACTGTCACAGCTCTCAGCAAAAGGCAGCTGCCCCACCTTCTTCAGGCTAAGCAGTTAATTTGTCCAACTCACTGTTTTCTAATTTGTCGTTTTTTTCACATGCATTCAGGGTCACTGTCACTGCGTTAGGATGAGTTAGGATAGGGTTTTGAAGGAAGGCAGAGAGAAGGAGAACCACTAAGAAGGGTGGAGAAGAAACCCTGTTGTTTTTAATCAACTAAAAGACAAAGGAGGGCAGGTGGAAAGAGGGGCTGTATATAGTCACTTCCTTCTCCAAGATGGCATGGCCAAAGGGGCTAGCTCCCAGGACGCCATAAAAAGTTGCGTGCTCAGCTGCGGCTGGGGTCATAAACGCAAGGCCCAGAAAAGCCAGGCGATGTAGTGATAATAGCTACCATTTATTGTTTACAGTGTTCCAGGATTTGGATTCCACCCTGAAATAATGAACATGACGACTGTTTTTAAGCACGCACTGTCCTAGGAGCTTGTGCGTGGCACTTCTTAGGTACTGCGTCTTTTCATTCTCAAACTGCCCTGCGGAGTGTGAAATGTTACCATTCCTATTTGGAAGCGAAGAAACGAACTCAGAGAGCTTAAGCAGTTTCGCCACAGTCAGCAGGAACTGGCAGAACATGGATTCAAGTCCAGGTCGCTGTGACTCCACAGCCCTTGCTTCAACTGCTACGCGCCCATTTGAGGACTCACGTTTCTGTATCTACAGCTTTTCCCCTGCCAAGGAAATAAGCTGATGTGGACAGAGTCCCCGAAGGACAGACACCTCACGCAAGCCTGATCTCTCCCCTGACACCCTCCCGTGACTCCAGCCAGTTCCCAACAGGGAATGATTCTGAGACTTAAAGGTGGTAAAGAATTCCAGCTCATTTTTACACACTCTGCGTAAGGCTTCAGAAAACCCAACTGACCTGAAGAGACATGAGCCCAGCCGAGACACAGAGACAGAGGGCTGAGCCAATCGTCAGGGATGACTGGAAACACAGAACAGAGCTTTTCGTCCTGAGTCCCTCCCCAAACCCCAACTAAGCTGGTTCCTGGAGGATTTCCTGAGCAGCGGACAGTGACTCAGACGCAGAGAAGAGGAGGGAAGAGAGTGAGGCATGAGCTTTGGACTCCAGGCACAAAAGGAGCCAAGAGCTGACGGTCCTCCATCCCGACTTCAACACTCCGCCTTGACTTTTGGTGAAAGACTCTGCCTCCTGCCCAAAGAACCTTTTCTCTGCCCACTCGTCACAGCCTACACCCGTTCTGTGACCATTTCTGAATATAAGTAGAAAGAGAGAACATAGCACAGAAGTCTCACACCTCACCTTACCCCACCAAAACCACAATCTTCCCCTTTCGGCAGTAACAGGACCCCCTGCGTGTAGCTGGACAGTTTCCACCTTCAGCTGGAGCTCATTGTGACGTCAAACCTGAGTCCTGGCTAAAGGGATATAAACGGAACGTAGCTTCACTTGCAGAAAATTCCTGAAGTGAAGGGACAGGCCCTTCTCCTAGGCATGTCTCTTTGACGTGGCTGGAATTTGGAACCACTGGGTACTACAAGGCCAGTCACGTTGGTCTACGAGGTGAACTTGGCAGTGCAGGCCATGCCTAACAGATTGACACAACGGAGCGGCAAGCTAGAAGACTGTAGGCCCCCGAGACCGTGTCCTACAGCTTGGAACACCTGTGAGAGAATCACACATCTACCTTGTTGTGTAAGCCCCTGGAATGCTGGGTTTTCTGTCACTCAGAGCTGAATCGGTATTCACGTGGGGAGAAGGACTTACAGGGTGGAGCCTATACGTGTCTCGATAGCGGGAGTCACATTCGCTATGTTTTGTTTACCCCCCAAACAGTGTGGTTTAACAGAAGGAACAAGGGCTTTAGAGACAGACAAGAATTCCAATAGGTTCCTACCATTTACGAGACAGTTTCAACTTACTGGGCCTCAGTGTTCTCATCCATTAAATGGGGCTCTGAGGATTACATGAGATACACTGGATCCTCCTGAAGGAAAGGCTATGGCTGCTTAGTCACTGGCCTATCTGTCCAGCGACGCTAGCAAAGATGACCACACAGGAAACACTTAATAAAGAACTGATGAACAGTGTACACTAAGCATGTGGCCTCTTGAGGGTACCCTTAGAACGGTATTAACTACCAGCACAGTCCTGACATGCCTTCTCCACTGGAGCTTTCGAAGATTAAACCAAAAGCCTACCAGAGATGGGGGGAGGACCTAGGTCTGCGAGTTAAATGTCTGGGTTTTGCTGCAAAAATACTTAGGGTCTCTTTGCCCTTTTAAAGTTGGAAAGCAAAAAGATAATTACCTTCTTTCTACTGCCTTCCTCTCTCCTCAATAGCTCTCCATTCATGCTCCATTTAATTTTCACATTCTAAGATGCTAATTTCCTTTCAGACTTCACCGGGCAGGCTCCTCAGCTTATGTCTAAAAGGGACAGAACCCCAAACACTGGAAAATGTAAGGCCCATTGTGGGGCGTGGGGGGGTGAAGGGCTGCTTCCTGCCACCAAGGAGCCTCCAGATGTAACATAAGAGGGAAAGAAGAAGAAAGTCCACTTTTTTTGTCGGTGTTTTGAAAACCTGCCTTGTCTCCTAATAATAAACTACGTATCAGACCTCCATCCTATGTCAGGTTCTTTGCTAGATGCTCTACCATGGGTTCCCCTATAGCCCTCACAACACGGCCACAAGTACGGAGGCTCAGCCTTTTTAACCGATGGGAAGATGGAGGTTCCGGCGGCTTAAGCTACTTGCCCAAGGCGAGAGCCGATGCCCACCCACACACAAAGCTGTACGTAAATGTTTTACCATGGCCCAAGGCTACCATGCAACGGAACACTAGACGGCCTTCAAAAGGACTGGATCACTGACACATGCTGCAACAGAAATAAACCTTGAAAACAGCAAGCTAAGTGAAAGAAGCCATACAACACTACATATTCTATGATTCCATGTAGATGAAATGTCCAGGACAGAGCTTAGTGGTTCCTGAGGGAGGTGTCAGCTAAATATCACCTCTTTCCGAGGTGATGAAATGTTCTAAGATTGACCGGCGATGACTGCACATCTCTGTGCATGCACTAAAATCTATTGGTTTTGCACCCTGAAAGGATGAATTATACAGCGTGTGGCGTGTATCTCGATGGAGCTGTTCTTTCTAAAAAGCTGATGCCGGAATCTGTGTCTCGAGGGCTCCCAACTCCTGTTTATTCCATCGCATCAGCTGGCCCTCGGCCTGGCCACCTCACTGAATTCTCAGGATGGTTCTGTGAGGTGTAGATGCCTGTTCTCATTTCATAAATGAGGAGATTGAGGACTGGAGAGGAAAAGTAATGCATTCTCTTTCCAAAGGAAAATTTAATTTACAGAGAAGAAAACTGATTTTCTTCACATCTCCATATATGAAGGTGCCCACCCCTACTCCTTATAAATAGAGAACGTGACAGCTGGAACGGACCCTGCGATGGTCTGAGCTCATTTTCCAATCGCCCTCAAAGCGCCACACCCTAAGGATGGCCACGAAGGTGCTCAGGGGCCACTGCAGGGAGATTGGGAAGTTCAATTAGAACAGTTTTTCAATTCTATTTTAGATACCGGGCTTCCACGTACGACTTTCACTGAAAATACTACCAAGAGAGTTTGGCAGGCACTGGTCGTGTCCAGCCTCCCCATTTTAAACGTATGATAACGTAGGAGAGGAAGGTCTCTTTGAGTCACGTGGTGAGTTAATCTTCGTGCTGGGCAGGAGGCCAGTGTGCTTCCCTCTCCGTGTCACACGTTCCTTTTGCCCAGACTAATGCGTTGCCTGATGCAACAAGACGAGGCTGGAGAACTTCACCAGTTGGTTCTGTTCACCAACTCATGTTCCAAACCAGAGGTCAGCAAACTTTTCTGTAAAGGGCCAGATGGTAAATATTTTTGACTTTGCAGGCCATATGTTCTCTTTAGCAAATAACTTGGCCACTGTAGTGGGAAAGCAGCTATAGACGATACATAAAAAAAGGGGGGGGATGGCAGCGTTCCACGAAAACGGGTGGGGCCATAGTTTGCTGTCTCTTGCCCCCCACAGGTCCCTTACTGCCAGTCTCTTCTCTCCCCAGGGATGAACGGGACAGAGTATGATGAGGAAAACAGTCCCTCCTCAATTGGAACTGCCTGTGGTGGCAGTGTGGTCTGGTAGAAAGCACTGCTCTCACGTCAGGCTTCCACCCCTTTACCTCTATTGAGATGCTTCTTTATTTGCAACATGGGGACAACATGTGCAGACTGGGGATAGTGCAAGGATTACAAGAGAAGTGGCATATCAGAGCCCCCTTTGACCTTGAGGAGAATCATGATGATAAACAAAGCCAGCCCCACTCTCCACCTTCACCTGCCATCACTCTGCTTTAACCCACCTTAGTCCCTTTATTCACCCAACTCCAGCCACGTAGCCTCCTTGCTAAATCTCTTTTACACACCGAGCTCACCCCAACCTCGGTGGCTTTTCACTCCCCACTGCCTCTCCTTGGAATGTTCTGCCCCAGACCCCCCTATGGCACATTCTTCTCATGTTTCTAGTCTCAGCCCAAGCACTACTCCCTGGCAGAGTTTTCCCGATGACACCATCTAAAATAGCAACCCTCCACCCCCACCCAGCACTTCCGGGCACTCTGTCACGTCGCCCTGCTGGATTTTCTTCATAGCCCTTCCTGCTATCTTCAACATCACCACTTATTTAGTTATTTATTCACTGTGCTTCTTTCTAAGCTCTGTAAGTATCTTCCTGGATCTTTCTGGTTTCTAGAATTAAGAATGGTGGCTGGAACATAGTAGACACTCAGTAAACAGTTGTTGAAAGAAAGAAAAAAAACAGGAAAGGATGATCTCCCAAACTGGTACAATTTTCTGAATTGCCTTCTCCACCTCAAGCTCCTGCGTTACGGAAGCACTAGGTTTGAACACAATACAAACACACACACACACACACCCAGGTTAGGAAGGTCAATCTAATGACATACCCCTCAGGTACAGATTTACTTGGAACACAAAAGTCCTGTGTTTGGAGTGATCCGACTCTCTAATGACATTGATTGCCAAGAGGTGGATTGCACCAACTGCAGAAAGATCATTTCATTCACCTCCATATTAAATCAGACCTGCAAGGGTCCTTTAACTCCATCCTTACATATATTTCGCTGATGGAGAAACTGAGGCTTAAACATGAGAACGGATTTTTCTCACAGTCTTGTTCTTCATTGAATGAGGAGCCCCTTAAATAAATCATCATCAAAATGCTAGAGCCATTAGGTCCCTTAGAAATCACCCGATCTGACAATGCAGATGGAGAACTCAGAGCAAGAGAGGAAAAGGGACTTGCCCAAGATCACACAGCACCTCAGTGGCACAATTAAGACTACGACCCATGTCTGTCTGCACGCAGGGCTGGCATCTCACCGCTCCCCCGTCATGCTGCTCTTTGAAGAGAAATAGAGAAGAAAGAAAAAGAAATTATTCCAGGCACACATTTAGCAATGCTCATGAATCCTGACAATATTAACAACACATGACAGTTTCGTTGAACAAATTGGCAGCCAGAGTAGGCAGCTTTAGGAGGCAGGAGGTCTGGAAAGGGGAAAAAAAAGAGAAAAATCCCCAGGCACACAGAAACCCTCTGATTCTGCTCTTTTCTAAGTCTGTCTTTAAAACAAAGGAGGCTCAGACCGGAGATGCTGGGGGTATGGTGAGATTTTGAAAAGGTGCGTACAAGGCCTGTGAGTGTGAGTGTGTGTGTGTGTGTGTGTGTGTGTGTGTGCACATACATATGCACGCACAGCTCCCAAGAGACTGCATGGGGAATAATCCATTTGTAAGACGTCACTCATCTTTATACAAATTAACCTCCACTCCCTTCATGCCTAGGTTAATTTGCTCTTTGTTTCCTTGACACTCAGCCGGGGACATCTTAGAAGAATTAAAGAAAGTTCTTCAAGAGGTGAAAAGGGAAAGTCAGAGCTTCGGGGGCCTGGAATCCTGGGGATCAGCCTCTGCCAGCTTCCTTAGTCCTTATGTCCTCGTCTCTGTAGGGGAAGCTTATCACAGTGTCCAGATCCCGGTAAGTGATAATAACTCCTACGTACCCGGTGCCCGGTCTGTGCCGAGCACTTTGCAAGAACAATGTCAACTCCCACCAACACACTGCCCTCTGGGTTCCGGCCAGCCTAGGCTTTCTACAACATTCCCGGCCTCACCTAGGAGGTTTCATGCTTCTGGCAGTCAAATGCCATCCCCATTACTCCTCCCACTTCCTAGATGGCACCACTACCTCTTTGTTCTCTACTCAGAAATTTCAGGTTCCAGAAGTTAAGGAATCTACGCCTTAGAGAAGCCGTGTCACATCACTGTCCTACAACTGGAAGCTTTAGCCATTGTGAAAAGTTCTGTCATAAGCGGTGGATTTTAAGAGGAATACAAAACACAATTAGCTACATACCTAAGGGTAAAGATCTTCCTTTTTCCCTGTGAGCTGTGTAGGTGTTAGCTGTCACAGTTTGCATGAATAAGTAAGCCACCTAACATTATTTTCAGAAAGAGGAGAAATATTAAAAAAAAACCAAAACACATAAATAAGAATAAATAATGCTAACATCGAATTAATGAAAATGGGTTTTAAAAATACATATATGCAAATCAGATTTAATGTGAGAGATCCAACGAATCGACATATCCCCACTGGACCTCTGCCCGTTGCAATCAATTACTGTGAAACGGGGCCCACAGAGGCCAATGAGGGCGAGGTACCCATAAATAAGTTCAGTGGCTTTTTCAAGGAGTAAAAATTATTCACTTGCAAGGCAATGGTTTTAAGTTCTGGGTTCCAGAGATGAAAATTTCTGCACATTAGGCCCATCCTAACAATCTTTGAGAAGTCTGAACAAAGACCAATATAAAGAGAGGTCATTTGCATTTCTTTATTATGTACCATATGCTGCCCAAGACCACGGGTATGGTCTTGCCTGGCACTCGACTGGGTGGTTCGCAGGCATTATTTCACTCAATTCTCTTAACAACCCTCTGAAGTAATGAGAAAAGCAGCGCATTTTACTTGGCCACTTAGAGGGAAAGTAGTATGTCCATTTTTCAGATGAGAGTATTGAGGATGAGAGAGAGAAAGCTGACTTTTGGAGGTGAAACAGCTTTTAAGTGTAGTCTACACATCTATCTAACTCCATCATGTGTAATTTTTTCTGTTGTGGTTTCCTCTGAATGACGCAGAGAGAAGGTACTGAGGCATCATCACAGGGAGAAAAGGTAGGGAATCTCTCTGAAAATCCAACAAGTAGAGGTTGTGTTTAGAATGGTCATGCTGCGTAGGGAACAGAGTGAGCTCACAAAGGGAAAGCAGGAGCACACGTAACTAACTTAATATCCGAGGTTCTGGGGTGGGTGGCCGTGGGCTGCGCAGGGGCTCGTGATCTTGATTGAGTAGCCAACCTAATGGGTATAATGAATTGGCTTATCTTCCCTCATGCCGCCGAAGTGTTATCAAAACTTCACATTCCATAGATTTATCTGAATCTAATTTTGTTCTTATTCATGAAAAAAATAAAACAAATAAGGAATCAATGAAGATCTATCTATCTATCTATCTATCTAATTTCACAATGTTTAATACTTCCTATCATCCTCTCATCTTTGTAGACTATCTGGAGAGACTTGGAGGGTTAGGAAGAGTGCCACCTTGGAAATGGGAAAGCGAGACTACCTGTCAGCTATGCCATATTTGACTATTTTTTTAAACATATCATTTTCTTCTCTTATTACCCTGTAGAACAGCTAACATCCTGAGCCATTTCCATGTTCAACGTGACCTTAATGGATATGTCTCCTCAATCTTTTAATTCCCCAATTAAAACATGCCCACCGAGCTTCCATTTTGATTTAGATCTGCACCTAAGAACTCCCTCTTTTAAACATGTAAGAACTGTCAACCTACAGCTCCTATCCATGTATCTTTTGATCCATCCACATATTATCCATCCATCCACCCATCTGCAAACCTTTCCGAAAATATTTTTGGCTGGCCTATGTTGTGCTGGGCACACATAACACAGGGTCCATGCTCTAAGGGGCATAGCAACTAATTGGACAAATGCATGATGGTTCCAACATACTTGGAGACATACATGCATTAGTGTAAGAAAGACCAAGACCTGTTCCTGAGCAAGCGCAGAAAAAGGAGAGGGAGCTGAGAGGAGTGCTCTCACTGAATGCATAACCACTATGCGCGAGACATCATTCCGGACAGGTTTGGTTTATCATTTTACTTTTAACAACAAGCTGCATGAGTCCTATGAGATAAATACAGGGGAAGACGTTTCTGCCCTCCCCCATCATTACCACTCACCCACTGAGCTTCAGCTCTTCAATGGCTTAGAAGGACCAGCTGAACTTGACTGGATCGCCTTTACTTTCAGGCTACGTCTCAAAATTAAAGACCAGCCCTGTCCACCCCTGTCCACGGGAAGCTTCTTTGCTACCTCTCCTGAGCCCACAGATGGGAGGCTCTGTCCCACCAGCCTTGGGAGTTCACGCAGCTGTCCACAGGAGAGTCAGACTACAGGACCTAGCCTGGCTGGGAGGTGATGACACAGGATGTGTAGACTCCACGGGCTGCCACTGGGCCTTCCTCCCTGACTTCCCCCACGCTCTGCAGGTATCCCTCCAGGTGACATGTGGTCCCTCAGGAGAAGAGGTTCAGGCCTCTGTTTCCTGGCAACAACACTGTCAAAGCCCCATGTTTCTTTTAACAATTGGTCATAATATTTCCCATTTCGCCAAGGACGAGACTGAGAGTCAGAGAAGGGAAGTGATTTTGTTCCAGGTCACAGAACTCTTAAGGGCAGGGGCAGGATAGGACATTCGATGAGTGTAACTCCCCCGTGAGTGCTCTTTCCACCCTGCCACACCACAGTGGAGCTGAGATTTGAAGGGTACGCAGGGCCTGTGTATTGTCGAGGCAGGAGGACACAAGGTAACCCTCTCCCACTCCAAAAGGTCCCCTGAGGTCATACACACAAGTCTGTCGCTGCCACATCTCCCATGTCCTCTGACCAGCAGAGAAACACCACGCTTTTTTGTAGAGAAACTTTTTCTCTGTTAAGAAGCAAGAACCAACAGCTTCCCTGAGACCCATTTTTCATACAATTAATGTCAGGCCTCCCATGTTTCCTAATGAAATCTGACACTAACAGAGAAAAATGGATTCATTAGTAGTGAGTTCATTAGTAAATAGATTAACCAAATGTTTGGGGTGAAGTGGGGAAGAAGGTGAAGGAAGAAGGAGAAAGGAAGAGAGAGGCACATATACCCATTCAGCAATTCTGTCAAGAGCCTCTCCGAGGACCACATGCTGATCAAATATTTATGGATTTTAATGCACTGATCTGTTAAGTCTGGAAATATTCTCTATTACCGTTTTTTTTTTTTTAAAGCGAGAGCAAAGACCCCCACTGATGCTGCAGCATTTTACTGCGATGGGAAGTGAGGTTTGTTGGAAAAAAATGCAGAGTCCAGCAAGGAACCTTTGACCTTTGCTCGCTGGACAGGAAGCACCAAAGACTATTCTCTTGAGACATCACAGCCCCCCTCCCCCCACCGCCACCCTGCCATGGCAAGAGAAAGTGACGTGGAGAGGAGGGGGGTGTGGCCAGGCAGGAAGAAATATTAGGCTGGCAGGAAGAGTGGTTATAGAAGAAAAATGCCTTGTGTACCCTGCTAAATTCGTCCTCGCCCTCTAAAGAATTAATTGCCCCATGGTGACCAGTCTCTACCATGCTAAGCCCTGTGCGGGGAATGGAGCCAAAGCAGCAGCCGACGAAGAACAGGGTCCCAGCCCACGGAGCCCAAGAGACTGGTTCCGCCCCTCCCTTGGTGCGCTACCTTGGACAGCTCTCCTCACTGCCTGCCTCTGTGAACAGGAAATGCTGATGGCAGTCTTGGTCTGTCTCAAGGAATCACTGCCACCACGGTCAAATGAGGTCGGGAGTAGGGGAGCTCTTAATACAAACTGCAAAGCGCCATGAAAGGCATGACGGTGCTGTTTACACAAGCGTTCCCATCCCTTCATGTCTATATGGCGAGGTGGAAAGGGAAAGCCAGGAGGCCTGGCAGCCGTCCAGCTCAGCCAGCTATTCCGGGTGACCTTGGGCCACCACGCATGTGATTGTCATCCCTCTGGGCCTCAGCTTGCCCATCAGCAACACAGCCAGGCTGGACCACTGCTAGATAAACCCTTGGGGCCTTTGCCTCATGCCTACGACAACCCAGAGCAGATTTCAGGAGGAGGCCTGACATTATGAGGCCCGCTTCTGCAGGGACCCCAACTTATCCTCGATGAAGGGCAGAGTGGAGAAATAGAGAGCATCAGATGTCTCTGGGAGCTACAGTGGCTTTCACACTGCATGAGATGGGACATTGTGTGTCTCTTAAAGTCCTTGAGCCAGGAAATCGCATGTCATGCTCTGAGGAGAACACAACTTAATAAAACCGAGGACAGAAAGAAAGAAGGAAATAGTCCAGGTAGAAATGGGCCCCAGAGAGAGGAGATGTTCACGAATCAAATAGTTTCTTTTCTAGTCGCTGCGTTTTGCTCCATCATGGGCACTCCATTCACCGAGATCGGAATGATTTGCCAAAACATTTTTACACACAAAAAGACAGAGATACACAGACAGATGGTGAGAGACAGAGGCAGACACAGCCTCCAAGCTTCAGGCACAAACTTTCCTCTTCTTCGGGAGCAAGAGGTTAAGAAAACAAAAAGAAGAGGAAACGGGGGGAAAAAATAAAACAAAACAATGTAAAGTTGCAATCAGGAAAAGGACAAGGTCACATTCAGAGCCAGGTCCTTATATTCCAAACAGCAGTGGCATTTCCTTAAACAGCAAGATGAATTATTTTATGTGGGCCTTTTTATACGGGCCTCTTGCCACCCAATTTATTAGCGAAGAGAGAAATGCATGGAAAAGAAGACATAGAGTGTACGGAAGAATACAAAGCAGGGACCAAAAATGCATTTTCTTCCCCAAATCTTCTAATGTGACTCACTAGCTCTATTGTGACAAAGTGAAAGGTCTCTGAGGAGTTCCTTTCATGTCTCATCCAACCTCCGAGTAATGGGAAACCTCGCCTTGTTTCTGCAAAATATCCGCACACACTATGTGCCACATAGACTCCATTTCATGAGACGTAATGGAACAAGATTGTCCCAGAGTTGTTTTCAATTGCTTGAGTGCATCCTTCATTTAGGGAAACAAGGATATATGAGCTGTTTGACTCAAGTTGAAGTGTGGACCCAAGTCTGCAGCAATAGCCACGGGTATTTTCTTATGGATGGCTAGGTGGTGACATGGTCAAATATCACCTCTCGCTATAGATGAAGAGATGGTATTTTGCATCTCCATTTCACGTCATATATTGCAAAGCAGCACATACTAGCTATTCATTAAGTGCTGTTTATAGGGAACACAGGTACCTGAATGGTCCACACCCACAAAGCACTGGCATTCTGTGGATGCGACAATCAGGTTCAGAGATAAAAGAACACATAAGCTAAAGTGGCAGATGGTCGGGACTTGGACTCCCCTATTCTGCCACGTCTAGCTGCTCGACTGTTGGCCAGTCACTTAGCTTTGCTGAAACTCAGTTTTATCAGGTGAAAAATGAAACAAAAAGGATATGTGCTTGGTGGGATCATTCCCTTTAATGACAGTGAAACGCCTGGGGGCTTTTAGAACAGAATCATTTCTTCAAATGCAGCTTTATACAGAAGTAGGATATGTATGACAAATGCAAGTGGGCGCGAAATGGGTATGGGGGCCCGGAGTTATAACCTGAGCCCCTGACTACCTTTAACGGTGTCTCCTCTGGAGAAACCCCTGGCCCCCACCCAGAGTCGTGAGATACGCTGAGAAAAACCACTGTCTCCATGACACAGAGGTCCTGCCTAGGGACATTCTGTGAGGCCACAGAGGAGCAGCAGCATGAGAATTTCAGGAGCTTGGTTGGCTGGACAGATCCTTCCTGATTTGAGCTTCCAAAGCTGGCTCCCGGTGGGGATGGCTACAGATCATGTGTGCCCTTCAGCCTTATCACAGAAAAACCAGGGCAGGGAAAGCAGATGAGAGAGGCAATGCTCCAAGAAACGAGAGGTAGCCAATCGGAATCCTGTCCACTGTCATTTCATCCCCACATATGGGCAGTGTATCTACTGTGGTGTATTCCTGGGCTGCGCTGAAAATACACACAAGTATTGTTATTGTTGTATTTGTCTCCTCTGGCTGCTGTAACAAAGTACCGCAAACTTGGTGACTTAAACCCACAGAATGTTGTATCCTCTCACATTTCTGGAGGCCGAAGAACCCAACATCAGTTTCCCTGGGCCAAAATCAGAGTGGCAGAACGCCTGTCCTCCCTCTGAAGATTCACCAGGAGAATCTGTGACTGGCCTCTGTCAGCTTCTGGTGGTTAGCAGTATTCCTTGGTTTACGGCCACATCAGCCTCTGTCTCTTTGGTCTTACTGGCTTGTTCCCTTCTGTCTAGAGTCAAATCTCCTTCTGCTTCCCTCTTCTCGTGATGTGTGTGCCTCAGTTTGTGGGCCCACCCGGGTAACACAGAATAGTCTCCCCCATCTCAAACACCACTAACTTCACTGCTTCTGCAACGACCTTTCTTCCACAGAAGGTGACAGTGACAACTCCCAGGGGTTAGACGTGGACATCTTGGGGGAGGAGGAGCATCACTCAGCCCCCCGCAGCACTGTTCCCATTCCCAGTCGTGTCGCAAACTTTAAAGATGCGGACTAGTACACCTGGTGAAATTCGACAGACATAAAGAGAAACCTCCAGGGCCCCTCTGTCACTTCGCTCATCTGTTCCTTTTGTTAGATCTACACTCAGCTCTCACCCCTAAATTCACTTGTCCGTGGCCTCGTCACCCTGAAGAATCCTTTTGAAAATAAGTCATCCACGAAGCTTTCTCGTGTCACCCCCGTGCCTGAACTGGCTCCTCCCCGGGAGAGACTCACAGAACATGGCAGAAGAACTGTCGTGATGCCATTGGAAAGTGGTAACAACGGACAATGTGTAGCATTCACTAAGACAGGGACTCGAGCTTTAGGTGAGGAATACCACTGCACTCACGGACGCCCTATGAACTAGATCCTCTTCCTTGCACCGCTGTTTGCAGATGAGAATACTGAGACTTGGAGAGGCAAGTAACTTGTCTGAGAGTTGGAGGAACCATCCCAGCTCCATCCACAGGTACCGTTCTCAACCGCTGATACTGTGACTTTTCTGCTCGCTGCCTTCCTCCTAAGCGCCTTCCACCCAGCGTGAATTCGTTCTAGACCAATTTTAGTTTTCCTCTTGAATGGGCCTTTCCTAAAGGCTAAGCTAGTGCTTTTCATTTTTGTACCCCTCCTGCACCTGGCCTAATCCCTGGCTCCATGAATGAACGAATGAATGATGAATCAAAGATAAAATTAAGGAGGAAGGCATCAAGGAAGGCAGAGAAGACAGGAGGAAGTAGAAAATAGAAGGGAAGGAGAAGGAGTGAAGGGCTGGAACTATCCAGAAAACATCACCCAGAGTGTCTCCCTCTTAGATGTTACTCCCAAAATTCCTGAAGCAGGAAAACCAACTCCTAAGGTGGCCCCATCAGTTGTAGTAGAGAAATAGACAGAAAGAGAGAAAAAGGGAGGGAGGGAGGCAGGGAAGAGAGAAAGAAGAGAGAAAGATCTTCAGCATAGCATGAGTGAAAAAGAAGCCAACAAAACTCCACAACCATCCACACAAACGCATGAAGGAAACACACATCCCCAAAAGCAACAGAGCAGGGGAAGATTAAACCCTGCACCGTGGCACTGCTCACAAGACTCCAAAGCCCTCTACATATAGAAATGAATCCTGCCGGCAGGATGGGGAGCTAAGAGTCCTTGTGCCAAGGCTGATGACAGCACAGGCGGTGTGGAGAGACGAAGCCTAACGAGCCCAGAACCCCAGACACCCTCTCTGCCCAGCTTCATTCATCCCCAGGACCCTGGGAGTCCCAAAAAGAAAAGGGCTGTGTTAACCCTCAGCACTACAAATATTTTGGAAAACACATCTAGATTCTGGAAGACAGCGGTGCTCAGGGGTGGCAGTGTTCATCTGTGTGTACACACACAACCCACGCTCACACAGCCTGCAGAGGGACACAGACTCACAGACAGCGGATCTCCCTAAATAGGAACATAGGCAGCTGTGTTCCTTTGATGCACTCCCACCTCTCCCTCCCCGACTCCTTGATGATTTATTTTGTTTTCATTTCTTCCTCCCTGAGCCTAAAGCTAAGGGAAGAGGGAAGAATAAGCCCCGGTTTCAGCTCCAGACCTACGAGTAATGAAAAGGGTGAGGCTAGAGGAATGCAGGGTTGGGAAACAGCCAGACGGAGGTATTGTGTACAACACCAATGCAGGCACAGCCCTCCCATGGCGCCTTTTCCCTAAGGGCCCAATGTATTTTTCATCTCAGCACAACTTGTTGGTTGGTTTGTTTTTCCTCCAGAATGTAGATAGCAACACTGACACATGCAGCCTGCACAAGAGTGGGGGGCATTTTTTCACCTGGGGCATGGACAGATTGTAGCTCCATGAAGAGACCCAGGATCCTGAAACAGCCAGAGTTACAGCTAGGAGGGTCCGTCAGAAGGAAAGAGGCCAGCCCAGTGTTTTCCTGGGTGTTACGCAGGAAGTGACGGCCTAGATCCAAACCTGCAGTCTACTGAATCCTCCAGACTGCGACAAGGTTCGTGATGTCCACTGTGGTTTTTGTTTGTTTGTTTCTTAATTAGAAGATTATAGTTAATTTACATTCTCATTATGTTTAATGTTTTCAACCAGCATTGCACCAAGCTTAATGTCAGAGGGAAGTGCAATCTGTTTATAAGGAAGTAAGTGGGGAAGGCCTGCTCAGCCTGGGCCTGAAGTTCACGTTCAACCCTGCTAGCAGGCTGGGAGGATTACGCTCCTCGGCCAAAAGCAAAATGAAGCAGGGATTCAAGGCAGTTTTCTGGGTATCTAACATTTACTACTCTGACTGAAAAAGCAAGACAGCTAAGGACAAACACAAAACACTGACTGGCTGTCTCTCTCTTTTAACTCTACAGATTCTTATTTTTTTATATTCATTCTTTTATTCACGCAACCAATATATGTTGAGTACCCAATATGTGTCAGACACACACTAGCTTCTGGATGTTCAGTGGCAAACAAACAGAAAATCCTTGCCCTGTGGATTTACAACGCAGAGGAGGAAACAGACAAACCGGTATGAATCAAAGCCACAGCTGAGAGCTCTCTCCGTCCCTTGCGCAATTTGAGAGCTCTCCCCGTACCTCGCACAATTGTAAGTGCATAAGATGTAGTAAATCATTTGATCTTCACAAAATCCCCAGGTGACAGATGAAGAAACCGTGACTACATAGTCAGAGAGACTATGAAGCTGCCTGAGGTCACACAGCTGGTAAGTGACAGATCTGGGGGTTCAAATCCAGGCAGTCTGCCTTTACCCCAAAACGAAAGCACAAACTCATACATGGTTACAATTGGTGCCGAGCGCCACAGACGAAATGAACAGGGTGCAGTGACAGAGCCATTGAGGACGGGGGCTCCTTTGGACAGTGGACAGGGAGGGCTTCTCAGAGGAGATGACATTTAAACTGGAGGAGGTGACAGCCGAGAAGCCAGACATTTGCAAAGCAAGAGAAAAGACTGTTTCAAGAAAGCACGCACGCTTCCTTGTTCATTCTCTTCACTTCTTTCGTCCACCCTCTCCCTTTATTCTCGTTCCCTCCATCACAGCGTCCTCAACTCTACAGTTTACTCTCTCTCCTCTATTACCTTCATATTCCCATTTCCCCTGTGGATTTCAGGCGCATTATGAAATCTGCCCAAAGCCACATGGCCCGTGGGTATTACAGTCATGACTAAATGCATGTGTACTAACTCTTTGTCCAGTGCAACACGCTATTCCACTAGAGTATTGGTAACCTTTCAAAGGATTTGCAGACATCAAATCAAGGTAAGACAGAAAATTAGGAAGCACGGTATGGCCCATATGGCATTCCTTAGTTTCTCAAGTAGAACTCAGATCTGTACATCCTACTAAAGCCTGAACTTGACCACCTATTTAGACGGTATTTGTTCAACCAACCAACAAATCTCCTAACATGCACCCCTACACTTGTTCTCTAGAATTCTATCATCCTAGTGCAGGAAGGGTGGCCCAATCCTTTCATTTCGCAGACACAGAAACTGAGACCAAGCCAAGAACAGAAGTTAGGTTTACTGATAAATCATGAAGCAGAAATAAAAAATTAAACATGAACGAAAAATCACTCTGCCCTCCTATGTGAAAGAGTCACACGGGTACCCTAGATTTTCTCTGCCGCCTCCTTCTCCTGCCAGTGGTACAAATCAACTTGCCCTGAGCCATTTCTATTTTCTGAAGGTGATAGGTATTGTACGTGGGCATTAAAATCACACAGACTTGGGTTCAAATTCTGTCACTGACAAGCTACGAGTAGACCAGTTTAACTTAATTTCTCTGAGCTTAACTGTTGTTGTCTTTAAAATAGGGACACTAACACCTGTATGTTTATGGTTGTTATGAAGATTAAATGGGAATACATGTGAAGAACTGAACATAATGCTGAAAATAATCTCTGATGAATATATTCACATTCCCTTTCACTCTTGAGGAAAATGACATGTAACTGACCAGAGACCAGAATCAGAGATGCAGTGAAGTATCGTTAACTCGGTCAGAGCTTCCTGGTCTGCTGCCAACTTCCAACCTGCAAAGTAGGCTGCTGCTCATCACTGGTGTGTGTGACCTGAGACAGCCAGCCCTGGTATACCTGGCACCCACGGACATACAAGGAGACGACTTTGGAGGGGTAAGCTGTAGAAAATATACGGAGGTGAGGTCCAGGAGGAAAAGCGCATGCACTATTTCTCCAAAATCATTCAAAGATTGACAGTTGGGACGCATTCTCTATGATGAGTAAGAGGCTTCACAGAGCGAGAGATGTTTTTTTGAGAGAGGCACTTTAAAAATTACTACATAAATCCATCCTATGGATAGCTCCCATGCAAATGGCTCTCAACAGTGATAAAAGCACTTCCCAGCTCAGTATCTCATTTGCTCGCCCCGCCACCTGGAAGGTGGTCCCCGTTCCAGCCAGCTCTGCACTGTGCATACTGTATGCTGGGCACACCTTGTATTCTCTCGGCAACCGGCGTGTCCATCCTCTCACCAGTCCCATTGTACAAATGAGAAAACCATGGTTCAGAGAGGTTAACAATTTCCGCAGACTCACACAGCTGGCGAGTAAGGTCTCCTGCTTTGTCTAGTGCAATTCCCTTTTCCAGGATACTCAACCCTCTGTCCTTTCTATATAAATACATATGTGTTTCCAGAAATAAAGAATAGGTCATAAAGAAAAAGCAAGAGGCTTTGTGTGGCTATAACCACACAAACACAGAAGCAAGCCCTCGAGGGCAGAGAAGGTGTGAATTACTAAAAGGGAACAAAAAGGTGCGTGTGACCTCACGCCTCTTGGGCGAAGCCCTCAGCAGCAGAAGACAGGGACACATGTGCTAACGGGCAGTGAAAGCCCAGAGACCGAGGTGTTATTTGTCCAGCTTCCTGAAGACTGAAATGGCGCACTCATTTAGATTCCACAGCCCTGTGCGTGCTGCTTAGCTGGAATGGGGAGGAAACAAAAAAAGTGCAAGTCAGAGAGTCTATTACTAGATCAGAAGATTACATTTCACTTACATTCTCATTATTTTTAATGTTTTCAACCAACATCGCACCAAGCTTAATGTCAGAGAGGAGTGCAATCTGTTTATAAGGAAGTAAGTAGGGAAGCCCTGCTCAGCCTGGGCCTGAAGTTCACGTTCAACCCTGCTAGCAGGGTGGGAGGATTACGCTCCTTGGCCAAAAGCAAAATGAAGCAGGGATTCAAGGCAGTTTTCCGGGTATCTTAACATTTAGTACTCTGACTGAAAAAACAAGACAGCTAAGGACAAACACAAAACACTGACTGGCTGTATCCCCCTTTTAACTCTACAGATTCTTATTTCAGTTTGCTTCTCTTAGTTTGCATAGATATGATCCAGAAGGCACGGGCAGTGTCAGTTACCTGTGTGTTTCTCAAAATGTATTCCAAGGACACTTATATTCATAAGATATTAATAGGAACTAGGTCAAATACATTTAGGAAATGTTCAGATAAGCAAAGAAAAATGGTCCTATTCTCTGTAAAACGGCACTCAGTCTATTCACTGGAAATGCTGGTTTGTGGTATGAATCTCTAACGTGTCTGTATATGATTGTTTGGGTGTATGTAGCCATTTGTCCACACTTATTCTGGACCAGAGCTTGAAATACTCTGGTTTAGACTGTTCCAGGATCAAAGAGAGGCAAGGAAAGACACCTAAGTTCTCATTTTACAAGTGCCAAACACTTTGAGTGAAGCCAAGGGTTTCATTGCTGTATTCGGTTGAAGCATCTCATTAGTAACTGATCCCTTAATTCATGTTTTATGATCCTGTCAGCATGCAGAGGCATTTGTCTCTGCCCAAAAAGAAAGTCTGCTTCTAACTGTGTGCCTCCCCTCCCTCTGCCCGATTAACTTGGAAAAGAAGAATCGCTGGAAAAGGTGGACAAAAGTCAAAACAATTGAGCTGTCTCTTTATGGATTTATCGATTGCCAACTCGTACCATAGCGAGAGCTAGGCATGGGCAGTGAAGCATGCTGGGAAACCCACTGATCAGCAGGCACCGGGGTCACAAAGGACTTTATCTTCTGTCCTCAAACCTAATGGTAAGCTCCAGAACAGATGCAGCAGACTGAAGGCTGAGAGGGTTGGCAAAGACACGGTCCTTCCCTCACCAGACCCTCCCAGGGAGAGGTCAATGTCACAAAAGGTAAAAACAAACAAACAAACAAAAAAACCTATTTGGAGAAGTTTGGGTCAACCATATTACTAAGAATCTATCACAGATGAAATTCTGAGGAGAAGACAAATCAGAGGTGGCCCCTGCCCTCGGGAATCCATAGCTTAGTAGAGGGAGGACAGACAAGTGAACGCCCAACAGTCAGAAGAAATACTGAAAGGAAAGAGTTAAATGGCCCTTAAGGGACCAGGAAAGCTCTCAGAGGAGAGGGTTACCCCTCCCTCCAGGAGTTGGAGCTCAATTCCGCTCTCCCTCAGTGTAGACTGAGTGACTTAGTGACTTGCTATTAATGAACAAAGAAAGGGAACATAGGAAGTGCAGTGGAGAAGCCTGGTAGACCAAGTGACCAGGGTTAGCATAGGGTTGATGTCATCTACTCTCTGATGTGACATGATGACACAGGCCCTTCTCCACTGTGGTATGCTTCCCCCAAACCCATACAGCCTCTGTTTAATCATGAGGAAACAATGCACAAACCCAAATTGAGGTGCGTTGTATAAAACACTTCACTAGTGCTTTTCACAACTGTTAAGATCATTTAAAAAGAAAGAAAGGAAAAATGAATGAGAGAGAACATGGGAGGGAAGGGGGAGGGAAGGAAAAAAGGAAGGAAGGAAGGAAGGAAGGAAAGAAGGAAGAAAGGAAGGAAGGAAGGAAAGAAGAAACGAGAGAAGGAGGAGGGAAGTTAAGAAACTTCATATATGGGAGGAAACCAAGAAGACACGATGACTAAAAGCAACATGAAATCAGTTCTGGGACAGGACAAGGACATTGGCTGAAACTCAATGAGATCTGAATTAAGTCTGTAGTTCAGTTAATAGTAATAAACAACTGTTGATTTCTTAGTTTTGACAAATGTACCGTGGTAAAGTAAGATGTAACATTAGGGGAAGCTGAGTCAAGGGTATATAGAAAGTGTCTGTACTAGCTGCGTTAACTTTCTATATAAATCTAAAACTATTCCATAATAATAATAATAATAATAATAATAATAATAATCTAAGGAAAAAAAAGGATGCAGTGCTTAGGAAGGGTTTTAAGAGATTAATTACTCCTATAGAGCAATTTGCAGGAGTGGGAAATGAAAACCAAAGAGATACACTAGCGTTGGAGGGAAACGTCTCCAGAGTGACAGAGAATGTGTCCAGGGCACTTGATGGGAGGAGGGGAACAGGGCTGGAAAACACAGACAACAGTATAAAGAGTCTTGTAGGTAAAATGTTAGTGAGTCAATAAAGGATTTAGAGCAGAGAAAGACTCAGATACGAACAAAATGTCTAGAAGTCAGATGAGCTAGCAAAGACAAACAACAAGTCATGTTTGGTTCTGAAGCAGCAAAGTGGAGAAAAGAACAAGCAAACTCACCGTAAAGCCGTCCTACGTGGGCCCTGCCCTGACACGACTTCTATGTTGAGTGGGAACCAGGAGACGGGGGCTGCTTTCCTGCTTTTGACTTGTCAGGACGAAGGCCACAGTGGTGGAAGGCTGCTGGTCCTGCTTGCACACCCACTGTCTACACTGCTACTCAGAAATTTGGGGAAAGACACAGGCAACTGGGTACAACTGAGAAATGGAGTCATAAGAAATGAAGATAAATCCATAATGGCAAAGCTATCAGATATAAAGTAGTAGGATCTGGGGAAACAGATCGTGGCCATCCCAACTCAAAAGCCTTCATCACTACCCAGTGCCTTCAGAATAGTGCAATACCTCAACCAGCCACTCAACGCCTATTAACAGTGTTTCCCCGAAAATAAGACCTGGTCTTATACCGTAATTCCCCGAAAATAGGACCGGGTCTTATATTAATTTTTGCTTCAAAATACGCACTGGGGCGTATTTTCAGGGGATGTCTTATTTTTTCATGTACAACAATCTACATTTATTTAAATACAGTCATGTCATCTTCTGGAACATGGTCATAACGTACTAAATGCATCCGTCCGGCTAAGGATCTTAGCCGGAGCTTATTTTGGGGGTAAGTCTTATTTTCTGGGAAATACGGTATATTTGCAATAAACTGTCTTTACATCTCACTTCCCTCCTTATGGCATTTTACCACAGGTATCCAAAACTCACATTTTACACACACACACACACACACACACACACACACACACACACACACACCTGAATTTCCAACTCTTGTACTTTTGTGTACGCTATTCTCTCAACCTGAGCTGACAAGACTTGAGCCCAAATTCTATAGTATCATTTAACACTGAAAGCACCTGTCACTGCCTCCACAAAGGATTCCCTGATGACACAGACAGTATAAACTGTCCCCCTCTTCCAGCTTCTACAACCCAGCTTTCTCACGCATCTTTTGAAGGACTCATTCCATTTTCCCATGTTCCTGGTCAGCGGGGAGCATGAGTGTCTTGCGGCAGGGACCACCCTTTCACAGTCTCTCTAAGCTCACGGCACCTAACACACAGGTATCCAGGTAAGTAGTGTTGGCTGGCTGTCCAATACCCATTCCCTACCCACTTCTTCCCTAACTCTCCCTATTCACTCACTGAAATCTTTGGAGCTACTTCCGTGAAAGACTTTCTTCTAATAAAGGAAAAAGCTCACAGGGAGAGTTCCGCTTTCTGCCTGCCCTCCTGTCACCCCTGCTTTACATGCTGTGTTAGTTCATGAATCTTGGGGTGCTACAGCCACCTTGGGACCTCAAGGAGAAGGCCAAGACAACCAGAGATGCCAACCTTGGGAGCGGACATCTTGAGCTGAAAGGTCATCTGTCTTCAAACTTAGTGTCCCATGAGATAATTGCATGTCCTCACTGTGTAAGACTCTAGGGTACAGATAAAAGGATCTGAAGGAAGACACTGCTTATATCTTTTCAATTGAATTGAATGTAAGAATTTCCTATCATTTGAGTCCTTTTAGAGAGGAATACCTAGCCTTCTCCATGTGCCTCCATCAGAGAGAAACAGTCGCTTGGACCTCCGAGTCTATGGCTCCAGCCCCGGACTTGGGAGAAGACAGGGTCTGACGCCAGAAAACAGTTACTCTCTCCTGTGAATTTCTATACTGGCCCAAGAAATGTTGTTCCAGGCCAAGTCATACCCTCCTTATGGATTCACCTCCCTTTAAATGTCAAGGGCTGGTTTTCGCCACACATCCCCTGAGAGGAATTACGAGCTTAATGAGGAACATGGGCTGTCACCTGCATCCCAGGCCTTGGGACACTTAAGAGGTATTAGCTCTACCAACCTGGAACCTCCCACACATTAAACACGCCAAGGTCAAATTAAATATGCTCCTCACATTCTACAGCCCAAGGATCAGAGCTGAGCGAAAGGGCCCAGAGGGAATTAACAACCGGCAAACAGGTACTGAGTTTCTAATAGACAGGGTCCGGGCACCAACGGGGTGAGAGACAGAGATGGTCTAGACAAAAAGGGGAGGAAAATTAGCACCTGCCAAACTAGAAACTTTATTCCAAGTGCTTTCTGTTGGGTGTGTCTTCTAATCCTCATAACAATCCTAGGACGTAAGGATTAGTATACCTATTTCATTGAAATGAAGCTCAAGGAAATTAAGTCGATTATTCAAAATTGTGTCACTAAGCCACAAGGTGGAAATAACCCAAATGTCCATCAATAGACGACTGGATCAACAAAATGCGTTCTATCCAGACAGTGGACTACCACTCAGCCATTAAAAGGAATGCAGTTCTCACACAAGCTACAACATGGATGGAATCAGAAGACACAACACTACATTAGAGAAGCCAGACACCAAAGGACAGCTGTTGAATGACTCCACTTACATGAAATATCTGGGATAGGCAAATTCATAGGGACTGAAAGTAGACTGAGAATACCAGGGAGAGAGAGAGAGAGAGAGAGAGAGAGAGAGAGAGAGAGAGAGAGAGAGAGAGAGAGTGTGTGTGTGTGTGTGTGTGATGGGGAGTGATAGCTTAATGGCTGCAGAGTTTCTGTCTGGAGTGATGAAAAGGTTTTGAAAATAGACAGTGGTAATGGTTGTACAACATCGTGGATGTCATTAATGCCACTGAATTTTACACTGAAAAAATGATTAAAATGGCAAATATTATGTTACAGATATATATTACCACAATAAAAGAAAATCAAACCAGCAATAAATGTTTTGACAGCAACTTAAAGCCTATCTCTGACTCCAATGTCTGTAATATTTCTAGCCAACCATAAAGAGATCCTCAAAGAGTTAGTACATGCTGCCCAACAGAACTTTCTGCAATGAAGAAACCGCCCCACACCTGCACTGTCTAGTGGGAGCCACTAACCACACGTGGCTGCCGAGCTCTTGAAATGTGGCTGATGTGCCTCACAAGTGAAACCTGAATTTTATTTAATTTTAATTAATTTAAATGTAAACAATAGCCACTTGTGGGACAGCACATGTCAAGTGAAGTACAGATGCCTAAGGAGACATTATAGCCAAATGACGACGGCCTGGCAACTCGATGGATAAAAGACTTCCAAGTTAAGACTTCAGTATTGTAAAATGTAGACCCAAGGCCCCAACGATGACCAGCAACAGCCCCCAACCGATCTCCTTGACTCTGCTTCACCTCTGCCTCCAGTCTATCCATCAGGAAGAGTAGCCTGCTAATGGCAGACCCGATCATGTCATCTGCTTCCTGAAAACTCCCTAAATAGTAACCTTAAATGCGAATACTGTGTGAAAGAAGCCCATTTGAAAAGGCTACATGACGCTTGATTCCCACTATGTGACATTTTTAAAAAGGCAAAACTACGAAGACAGTAAAAAGGTCAGTGGTCGCCAGGGGTTGGGAGGAGGGAAGGATAAACAGGTGAAACACAGAGGACTTTGAGGGCAGTGAAACGACTGTGTATGAATAACAATGGTGGATACATGTCATTACACATTTGTCAAAGCCCATGGAACGTACACCGCCAAGAGTGAATTCTCATATAAATTATGGACTCTGGGTGCTAATGATGTGTCCGTCCAGGTTCATCAGCGGTGAATGCCGCTCTCTGGTACGAGATGCTGCCAGTGGGGGATTCTGGGAGTGGGACCAAGGGGTATATGGAAACTCGCTGTACTTTCTGCTCAGTTTTGTTGTGAATCTCCAACGGCCCTAAATAATAAAGTCGATTGAACAAAACAAAAACACTAAACGGCAAAAGGCCGTTAAAACTCAGCATCCCCATGAACCTCATCACCTGGCTCCTGCCTCTTCTCCAGTCCCTTCTCATCGCCCCCCTCATGCCAGCTCCCCAAACTCCCCAGGGATTTCTGCATAGGCGACGGTGCTCCTCACCTCTCTATGACAGCTGTTTGGCCGACTCCCTCAGATTTTTCAAAACTGGAACCCCCTCTCTGAACACTTTCTTGAAGCCACAACAACTGAATTAACTACTCCCTCCTGTGTGTGGCCATGCATTGAATAAATACTACAGTGTATCCTTGTCTTGTTACTCATCTGTCTCTTTTAACAATCTCTGGGCTGCTCCAGGATAGGGCTTGCTCCTTTCCACCAGATCTTCCATGTTCTGGTCCCAAGCAATCGCTTAAGGTCGCATCATGCCTCCCGCTCTCCAGCCACAGTGGCCTTCTCTCCAACCTGAAGCATACACAGAGCTCTCCGCTGCTGCAGGCCTTCAAGGCCCTCTTCTCCCTGCCAGGACCTACTCCCCAACTCACTCAGCCTTTAGCTCCAACGCCCCTCCCCCATTGGTTGGGGAAGCCTCCCCTGACTTCCCAGAGTACAATAAATGTCCCAGTTTATAAGTTGTGAAAATACTCAATGCTTTTCCTTTCAAGGCATTTACAAAAAAAAAAATGTGTCTAAGTAATTATTTATGAAAGCATTTATTTAATGTTTACCTCCTCCTTTAGGCTTTAAGCTCTTTGTCCTGTTTTTATTTATTTATTTTTTCTCACAGTTTTACCCATGGTTGAAGTTTCCAATATATATTTGTGAATAAATGAATTAATTACAGTATCCTCTAGGGTCCAGGTGGGTGCTTAATAATTATTTGTAAAATGACAGTATTTCTTTTATCTCGAGGCTAGGACATTTCCTGACACAGAATGAGTGGACAGCAAATTCAGTATTTACTGAATGAATGAATGAATGAATGAATGAATGACAAGTTCAGCTATCCTTGCACAAAAGATAGCACAAGAGGTTTCTATCTCTTCATGGTAGGAACCATACACAGAGCTACAGGCTGAAGAGGCTGCTAAAAGGGCATACAAAAATAATGCTTATGAGTATAATGACAACAGTTCTTTGCATTTACCGATTGTTCGTCTTTTCATTTACCTTATTTTTTTGGCAAGGCCTCATGTTGGGTAATACAAACACACTTCTTGATATGGGCAATGGAGTTCAGAGAGAGAACCTGGCCTGCGTCATGTGACATCGTGAGCAAGGGGCCGACCAGATGCCAGGCTGTCTGGCTCCCAGGAAAGGCACAGGGTGGGAGCTGAGGCTGAGAAGCTGCCAGGACAGAGATGTAAAACAAGGCTTCTGGATTCCTGGGGACCAGGGCGGATGGGGAGAGAGAGAATGGACCCTGATTACAATCTGAGGGGGATTCTTCTGCTGAAAGAGAGTTGATTGGATTGTGCTGTGATGCCAGAGTCTGTCAGCAATCAAACATCCTCTGGCTATCTCTGAGCAGCTGGAATTAGAAACATGGAGGCAGCGGCTGACCTGCTGCTGGAGGACAGGCTGGGAGACACGGGAGCAGCTCGGCGTCAGGCTGCAGCGAAAGTGGTAGATGACACACTCACACTTGTCCATTCACAGCACTGCTGTGAGTGCAAAACACCTCCCCAAAGAAGCCAGAGAAGGGACAGGCTTGTCCTGGCGGGCAGGGGACAGAGGAGCAAGGGGAATGATTTCTTATAACTGCAGAGTGTGCAAGTGCTGACAAAATGTTATAACTTACATTCTCATTAGATCCTCCCCCAAACCCTACTGAAATCAGTGTTACAGTCCCCATTTTATAGATGCACACGTCTAGAGTGGTAGAGGGAAAATATCATGCTCACAGTTACAAGGTATAAAGTCAGAGCCAGGATAAGAATTCCAAGTCTGCCCGACTCTCTTTCTAAGTACACTGTAACCTGAAGAAAAAAAAAACCCTCAAAATACAGAGAGGGATTAGATTGTCGCAGAAAGAAAATGGATCTGAATTCTTCTTATATACCTACTATGTGTCAGTAGGTACTCAATATGGGCCATCACATGTAGCCATGAGGTTGAGATCATCATCCCACACTTGATATGATGAAACTGAGGGAGGTTGTGAAAGGTGAAATCATTCACTGCGAGTGGCAGGGCCAGACGTTACAACCAGACCAAGTTCTTCAGGTTTCACGCCAAGAATTGGAGAAGCAAAAACAACACAGAAAGGAAGCCCCTGTGCCCTTCTCACACAAAGTGCTGGGACTGGCTCTACAACAAAAGGCCGTCCCGCTTCTGTTCAATCTGACTTCCAATTGTAACAGGCTTCCATGTAAAATATGGTTGCTTATAATGTGAAAAGAAAGTTGAAGTGTGGCAAGAGTGGTTACGAAAGAGGCATTTGGAGGACAAATGAAAGAAGGTGGAAAGAAAAAAAGATTAGAAGATCACTCTCCATACCATCTTGGGAAAAACACAACTTGAAGCATGCCCTGGCCGGGTTGACTTACCCATCAGACACTGCGTCCAGGGCCCATAATACATTTAGGGGCCAAGGTAAATGTTTTGACTTTTCTAAAAAGTAGAAGCAAAAATAACGTCATGTTCAGGTCAAAGAAAATGGAAAATGTTTCAATATACATTATTAATATAATCATCTTTATATAAATACTACCGTAAAAGATTTTTAAAGTAAATAAAAATAAAATAAGACATTTTTTTAAAGTGTTATGGAGGAAGGACCCAGAAATGTAAAAATGTGGCAGCCCTCGAAAGTCATAAAGTTGCCCTGGATTCTGACTGTTTTATTATAAAACCTCGGCCCTTGATATGGACCTAAAATGAGTGAATGAGGATTAGAGAAACTGGGGAAGAGTGTTTTCAGCTATGTGGAGATGAACTCTTGCGTGGGATTACCAAAGGCAGAGCCAAAAGGTTCTGAGTATTTTCAAGAGACCTGGGAATATGCTCCTGGCTGCACGTGGGCATTGGCCTTTGGCTGTGCCCAGCTGAGAAGCCTCCATTAAAGTCACATTTAGCTATACCATTTTCTCCATCTCAAGGATCACACTTATTATGGGTCCTTGGAACATAATGGTACCTTGGAGATTAGAATCAATATCTCATCTCTGGTTAAGCAGATCTTTTATACCTAACTCAAACCCTGCCTATTTCCAGCTAAAATCTTTAATTTTACATTTTCTGAGTGACAATCTACAAACTTTGCTTTTGGGGCATTGTGGTGAGGATTCCCCTGTAATGAGGTCCCTGCAGAAGTGTGGGTACCCAACATCTTCAGGGATGAACAGAGCACTTGAATGGCAGTGAGAAGCCATAAACTGTAGTGAAAATTCAGTCATCAATTTTTATGGCCTGGGCAAGTCACTTCCTCTTTCAGGCCTTAGTTTCCTGTATCTAAAACAGGAGAGTTATTGGCATATGTAAATTTGAAAAACTTTTTAATACCAAACATATTGACTAGTCTGGACAGTCCTAGCAAAAATCCCCTTACAGTGAGGTCAGGTATAGTGAGGGACTTTCATGTTTGGTATTTCAGAAGCCTTCTTCTAGTTTGGCCCAAAGCCAAGATAGGCCTATTTGTTTCTGCACAGGCGGTATCATTTCTAAGAATCTAAGAATTTGAGGGAAAGTAGAAGTCAGACAGGTTAGGTAACACACGGCCACAGAGCAAATTAGGGGACAGTAAAGGGGCAGGGGTGTGGCTTTATCCCCTATACTGTAATGTGAGCTGTCACATTACAAATGTCTCAGTCCTGGAGTTGCAGACTCTGGTTCCAGGCATGACAGCAAAATGAGAAATCCCGTTTCCGTTCCAATTATTTGAATGACAAAGGGGCCGACATGAAACTGGGGGCAACTGTCTTCACATCATCCTGGGCGCCACTTTGAAGCACAAACTCGCGGACCACCAGCCCCTCGTGGCACCGATCCGGACGGTGGGAATCATTGTGTCATTGACAACGGGCAGTGCCCGAAAGTGACTTTCTCAGCATCTGTTCGTTGGCAGTCCCAAGAGCAGGGAAAGGGAGAAAGCTCATGGGGTTGCTGGAGAAATGTCATCCCCTCCAGTTGCATCCAACAGCTCAATAGTCTCTCCCCAATCTCCTCAGACTGATCTCTCTCCTGTGCTTTCCTCATCCTGTCACACCGCTCCCTATCTCTGCGGTTGAAGTTCTACCCATCCTTCAGAACTTTCCTTCACGAATCCAACCTTTCTCCAAGAACCTGTCCAGCCCCACTCACCCCCCACTAACCCTCTCCTGGAATGTCAATCTCCAGCAACTGTGAATTGGGGGCAAGTTAATAGGTTTGAATTTGACCCAGATGTAATTACTCAATGACTAAGCCTGGTTGGACCCGGATGTCTCTCAGAGCCCTTTTCTCTGTATAGCACGAGGCATCGAGTCATAAGAAACACGGCCTAATGAAGAGGATAAATCTGGTATTCTGGAGCCCTTGGTTATCCTTCCAGTTCTGCCCCCTTCCTAATGCTGTGCCCTTGGGCCAGTCTTTTCACACCGCTGAGCCTCAGATTCCCCACCTGTGAAATGAGAAGAAAGTACTGAAACTCTAGTAGGTTATTCTGAGGATTAAAGAAAGCAAAGAGATTATTGCAAGCAGTGCTAATCAATGCTAATAATGCAAGCAATGATTAGTATTAATATCACTACTCCAATGAGGATAACTGATCTGTTAAGGAAAGTCACAAGCTTGATATTCCTCCTTTTTTGGCTCCAGAATGGCAAACCCTCTCTTCAAGATTTGTCTGTTGTCTGCTGGGATAAGGGTTGAGCAGTTCAACTACGAATTGAAAGATACGGTTAATCACCATCTATGTGCCCTTCTCGGTTCCAGCAGTAGAGCGAATGCCATCAAAATACCATGTGGAGAATGAGCCTCTGTGCCTTACCTTTGTTCAGTACTAGTGTTCTTAAAAGCTGTGGGTCCCTGTCTAGAGTAAGGAGACGTTCGGTCAGCAGCAGCAGTGGCAGTACGCAGTAAGTACCTGTGAAGTTACTGCATGAATATTTAACAGGAACTTCCAGTACTACCGTACGGATATGGGCTGTGTTCTCCAAAGATAATATAAGTTGAAGAGAGCATACAGGACTTGAGATCTGAAAGTATCAGAGGCAGGGGAAAAGAGCGAAGTTAGGGTTACTGACCCAATTCTTATCTGGCCACTCTGTCCTGGTTTGAGCCCGTAAAGGTGACTTTATTTCTCTGAGCCTCAGTTTCCCTGAAAGTCAGAAAGGAGAGATGCAGGGACTATTTAAACCAAGAATAATTTGACGAAGAACTAAACATAGAGGCAGGAGTTAAGTCAAATAACGGTAGACAGCAGCTTTTCTCAGCAGGAATAAACCGCGGAATGAGAAAAAGTAGATGCAACACCCTGTGGTTTTGACTGATTGCTAAACATGAACTAGTAGAAATCAATGAATGTCTTAATGCCTCTTTGACTCCCAGGGCATGTGGGCAGCTGCCCAGCACTCAGAGATCCGTGGATTATACTCTGATGTTAGAACCACCTTGGTTGGACTTCCTCATGGATTTACCACACATTTACTGAGTATGTTTGGTCTCTGCTAAGCATACTTACTGGAAAAAATGAGCGTAAATGAGAAAACCACAATCCCTGCTCTCACAGAGCTTACGATCTAGTTGGTAGGGTAGACAATTAAACAGGAAATGAGAATAAAGTGCAATGAGGAAACCAGGAAAGAGTCCAGGGAATATGGGAATATACAAGAGGGGGTGTCTGATATAGCTGGTAGAGAGGGTCTCATCTTTGAAATATTATGTAATATTAGAATTTAAGGATGAATAGAAAGAAGATAGCCTGGCAAAGAAGAGTGGAAACTATACCAGAGACAGGTATAGTGTGCTGGAGACATGGAGACAAGTAAGACACAGTTCCTGCCCTCATGGAGCTGCCAGTCCAATGGACAGAGAGGTGAGCAAACAGTCGTTCCAATGCAGTGTTCTATGTGCCATGCAGATAAGCAGAAGCACTTGAAGTTTCGCTCCACTTCTGTGACTCAGCACCCACAGCTGGCACGTACACGGGACCCCGGGGCTGAGCAGTCTGGCTGATTCTTGGCTTTACTGATGGTCGTCCGTGTGACCACAGTCAACTCCCTTCCCCTGCCCAGCCTCTCTCCTCGTCTGTCAAGTGAGGAGGTTATATTAGATAATCACGTATACACGTTCTAATCTGAAAACTCTGTGCTTCAGGATGACTCAGCAATGCTCAGGATTTATTCTTTACTTCTAACATAAGCACAGCTTTCATTTTTTCTTCCACATCAGGACTCTTTACGTGGAGTGGGTGACGTTATTTATTTCTCATATCCTCAGGACTTACATCTCTGAATTATTCTAAACCTTGCCCAGGCCTGACATCACAAATAAATTCTCAATCCCAGGGAGACAGAGATAAATGGGGCTGCCACACCTGTGACCTCTATCAGGGATTTGGCTCCAGCCCTCCACCCAAGCAAAATGCGGTACCAAGTCAGGCTGGACAGGGAAGGAAGACATTAAAAAAGAAGCAGCAGCAGAAAAGAAAGATGCATGAGGCGGGGCATTCATGAAAAGACAAAAGAAGCAGCTTCCCTCTGGATGCAATGACCCCATGGCAGATTGAGGGGACTTAAGTGTGGGTCGTTACTTTTTATTCTCAGAAAGAAAGGAGCTTCAGGCTAAGTGGGAGACAGACAGAGCTAGCAGGCAACTCCCAAGCCGGGGTCTCACAGAGACAAGTTGGAGCTCCGCCCCATTAGAATCAGGGTGACCTGGAGCCTGTCATTCTGTTTGCTTTGGGACTTGGATTCTTCAGCTGTAAAGTGAAGTCTCCATCATCTCCTCAAGGAATCACCTGAAGGATAAAACAAAGATGCACATGTGGAAATGCGTACTACAGGCGGGACACAGTAAGTGCTGAATGTAGAGGAGCCGGAGCTAAACCAGGGTACAGAGTCTGGAAAGCTGGCAGGAAATGCCTATGGCTCCCAGCTCGCTGGTGCCAGGTACCTTAGGCAGGGGGGCTCCCCAGCCCCCAAAGAGGGAAAGGAGAGCACAGGCTAGCGTAAAGCACACGGGCAATGGAGATAAACAGTGTTGGGTGCAAATTTTAACTCCAGCTTTAAGACTCTCCTAACCTCCTTTTTAAACAAATATATACTTTTTAATTCATTTACAGTCGACATACAGTATGATATTAGTTTTAGGTGTACAACATAGTGATTAGACATTTAGATAACTTACACAGGGATCGCCCCCATAAATCTAGTACCCATCGGACACCACACACAGTTACTGCAGTATTATTGGCTATATTCCCTATTCTGTGCTTTACATCCCTGTGACTGGTTTTATAACTGGCAATTTATTCTTCTTGATCTCCTGACCTCTCTGAGCCTTGGGTTCCTCATCTATAAACAGTACTACATAGGTAAGGTTGTTTTGAGGATGTAAAAATACTGCGTATCAAGTACTCAGGATGACATCTGGCATATGATGTGTGTGCACAGTAAATGATGGCTAGCAAAGCTTCGTGATCTCGCTGGTTTCTGTTAGATCCCCATCTGCTGGTTATTCTCCATGTGCTCTGCCCCATCCCCAAACCACCTTCTGTGGTGCCCGTTGCCCCAGTGGGTTGATTGACCTCCTCAGACTATGTCACCCAGATTCTCTTGCCTCTACCTCCAAGCGGGGTCTGCTCAGGGGAAGCACTGACAGGAGATCAGTGGACGGCAGGAGAGAGAGGTCAAGGTATTTATCATCCTCCCTCCCTCCCTGGGGAGCTGTGGTCTCAACACTGGGCTGGGGCCCGCTTAGCCAGTCTCTGTCAGCAATTCGCTCTTCCAGCCATCATCATTCCCTTTCCTGCCTCTTTCTGGATTGCAAGAGCTTCCCCCTTGAAATGAAGAATCTGGCTCCTATTTTTGATGTTTGAATGGAGACAGCTTTTAAGCCTTCCGTTTCCCTCTTGCCGGTTTGCCCTGTATCTGGACAATCTCATCAAGAGAGGTTGGATGTGACGGGCTTGAGATTCAAGCCATGCAAGCCCCTGCCCATGCGTGGGACTTCTCAGCCCAGCCCCGTCCTGGAATTAAAATAAACACCCAGGCCAGTCTTGGGCTGGCTCTCACACCATCGTGTACCCGCTAGAGAGGCCTGCGCTGCTCACCCCAAAGACTTGAAGTATATGAATAACCAACCTTTCATACCCACTGTGTGTGTGTGTGTGTGTGTGTGTGTGTGTGTAATCATCAGTGTCAACAGCTAAACCAAATCTGGGGTGGGAATACCTCCTGCTTTTGCAGGGTGACTAAAACACCCTTGATGCTATCCTGCGAGGCTTCAGGGCCCCAAGGTTGGTTCCTTTTACCCTGTGGCACCCTTCACAAAACCATGCTCTTCTGAAGGTGTTCAGGAGGGAGGCATCTGTTTCCTGCCAGGACCTTGACTGTGTAACACGGAAGGTCCACAAGCACGCTCATTCATCCAGCATCTGTTAATCACCCTCTGGTAGAAGTTACCCTGTGCCAGAGGGCACTGAGTAGTGGAGGATAGCTTTACAGTATGAGAAATAAAACAATGACCTTACCTGTATTATCTTACTTCATTCTCTCAACAGCCCTGCAAAATGGGCATTGCTAGTGCCATCCTATAAGTAAACCAAAGTAGGAAGAAACAAGGAAATCGTTGAAGGTAACGCAGCTCACTCATGGCAACGGGGAGGCAAGAATACAGCACTGATTCCACTCCAACTCTCGTCCTCTCTCTGTGAAGACATAGGCATGGATGGCTGCAGTATGGGTTAGAACACAGCACGAGACACGTGCAGAGCATGCTGGGAAAGAACAGCAGACAGAGGCTGAGGCCCAGAAGGAAAGTCTGATAACTTCCTGCAAGTCTGGGTAGGATCTGAATATACGGATATAAGGAAGAGCAGAAAGCGGACAGGGCACCATAAAGAGGACCTGTTAACAGTCCTGGGGACACACCATGTTTCCCCAAAAATAACACGTAGCCAGACAATCAGCTCTAATGCGTCTTTTGGAGCAAAAATTAATATAAGACCGGGTCTTATGTTACATAAGACCCGGTCTTACATTATAGTAAAATAAGGCTGGGTTTTGTATTAATTTTTGCTCCAAAAGACGCTTTAGAGCTGACAGTCCGGCGAGGTCTTACTCTTGGGGAAACAGGGTGTGTAGAGGACGTTGGGCAGACAGGTTGAATCTTGGCCTTAAAGGCCGTGCGTGTCGTCAGCCATCGGTCCTCACTTACTGCAGCCAAGCCTTGGCCATGTTCCGGAAGGTACTTTTCCCCCTAACCCACTAGGCCTGTGTAGTGCATGTGGCTTTTTTATAGAATCGGTTTCCTCATCTACAAAATGCAGGCTTTGTTTTATATCCACTTGCTTAAACCTGGATTTAATCCATTAGTAGCATTTCGGCTGGTGATGGACCCTAAGAATTAACGCTTTCTGACTCCTAATCACAGTAACACATCCCCTCTTACCCAGCCGACTCCACTAACCTGGGAACCATGTGACTGAAGACATGGCCCACATATGAGGTCTGACAATGAAGTTCACGAACTCATCCTAGAAAAAGTACCACATACCTCACCACTGAATAGCACTACAGCCACTTTCTAAGTGCTCCCCTTGGGAAGCTATGCGCCGACGCCAGCACCTAGTCCACCCTTCAAAGCAATTTTGGAACTCTTTCTCTGGAATGGCCATCAGAGCTGTCATCGTATTACCCTTGATGTCCTGAATGTCATCCATATGTCTTCCTTTCAACATTTCCTTTATCTTTGGGTAAAGAAAGAAGTCATGGGGGGCCAGATCAGGTGAGTAGGGAGGGTGTTCCAATACGGTTATTTGTTTACTGGCTAAAAACTCCCTCATAGACAGTGCCGTGTGAACTGGTGCATTGTCATGATGGAAGCGCATGAATTGTTGGTGAAAAGGTCAGTTCGTCTAACTTTTCCATGCAGCCTTTTCAGCACTTTCAAATAGTAAACTTGGTTTGTCCAGTTGGTACAAATTCATAATGAATAATCCCTCTGATTATCAAAAAGTGTTAGCAACATTGTTGCAACAAGTCCACGAACTTAATTGTCAGACCTGGTATGTTTATCCTTGAAGCCTCCATAGTACCTGCTCCGGGGCAGGCATCCAATACGCATTGTCAGAAGAGTATATTGATGTGATCTAGCCTCCTCCTCTGATAACTTAGAAAATAAATCAAGCACCAGGGAGGTAATGACGTGCCCAAGGTTCCAGGCAGATTAACAGCTCCCTCAGGGTATCAACCCAATAAAGACCTCGTCCCCAAAGGCTTGATTTGCAGGCCATGTGCCACAGTTTGCCGACTCCCATTTGGTATCATAGATGGGAGGTTAAAACAAGAAACAGGTCAGGTGGGTCTTTCTGTGAGCCGAGAAAAATATGAGCCCTTCGAACTTGCCTGCATTCTCTGACAAGTTTAATCAAGCACAAAAATAAAAGGCAGGTATGATTTACTTAGTGTTCCCAAATGCTGTGGATGATGTGCCTCATGAACGACTAGGGAGGAAGATGAACAGCTCGGGGAGGGGTGTCAAATGTGTTTGCAGAACGGGAGGCAGTTAAGCCTCAGGGAACACAGGTCTGGTTGCTTCAAAGCAGACAAGATGCTAGTTGAGTAAGCCCAAGAAAAGCATCCTCGATACAGATGTAACTGGGTTCAAACGTGGGTTACAAAGGTTATCAGGAACTCTGAACCCTGACACTGCCTCATCCAGGACCTTAGCCAGAGGCACGAACAAAAACGTATCAGTGTAGTCTGCCCACATCTGTCATGGCATTTGCTCCTATACCAGTCAAGTATGCTTCAAGTATGCTTCGGGAACAACCCCCACCCTCGGGGGGTGGAGGGTAATGATGTATGCTTCACTCGTGCCACATGTTCACCCCAGGTTGGAGGAGTTCCCCATTCACTGCAGTCTCTCAATGACCCAGGCAGATGGGGCCGCCGCCACCTGAACCGTGGCCCATCTCCATGTGAGAAGGAAAGAGAGAACTCCGGAGAGTCTTCCTTGACAGGTAATGTTCTGGACCACAAGCAGCATAAATCACTTCACTTCAGAACTTAGTCCTTAGAGCCACCCGACAATAAGTAGGCCAGGAAGTGTAACCCTAGCGAGGAGGGAAATCAGAAGTACTTGACAAAGCAGTACTAACAGTTTGGCCAAAAGGCCCCTGCAGGGAAGTTTGCTATGTTCTGCTGCTGTAGGAGGCGGAGTGTCTGAATTTAGCAAAGGATGTAGGCAGCCCGGACTCATCAGCTTGGAAAGGCACTGGTCTGGGAGTCTGTAGGCGTTGGAGACAGGCCGCTCCCCTTCCTGCTTCCTGCTGTGTGTAGGTGATGCTCCGTGAGCTCCAGCCCAGCGCTTCCCAAGCAGTGGCTTCACCTTGGCAGAATGTGACAAGTTAACACAGCATTCTCTGTGCTCTGCGCTGACACACTACAACTTCGCCTCTTGTACAGTTACCCAAGGCCTCTGCTCACTTTCCCTTGTAAACTCCTTGAGGGCGGAGGCCTCGTCTTACTCATCCTGCAAAATCTAGCACAATTCTTTACAAACCGAAGGTGCTTCCTGAATGTTTATTTAACACACGAACAGGTTACATTTTCTGAAAACAGTGACTTCCAGCGCTCAGCCTCGCCTACTCCGAGGAGGCCCCAATGAATACATACAATGGGAATGATGATGTGAGTGACCAGCTGATACTGACGACAAACATTAATAATAAAAAAATAACACGTTTGGGGGACACTTGCCAATTTACAGATCCTTTTCAATCTATTCTCTCTTTAGATGCTCTCATGAACTCTGTGTGAAAAGCAGAGCAGAGACTCTCATCCCCATTTTAAAGGTGAGGAAATTGAGGTGCCAAGAAGTACTGGGGCTTCCTTCGAGGTCACCCAGCTAGTGAAGGTAGAGCTGGGATAAAATTTTCAGTCTTTTTGTATCTTGCCTGTGATCTTTCCATAAGAATGTTTTCCTCTCGCTGACTCTGCCCATAACACAGGAATAAGCCCGTATTGTAATATGTGGACCCAACTTTTCCCTGCGTCTTGCAGAATAGACTCTTCGTGACCTTGGCCTTGGTGTCTGAGTGCCCTATAGCTACCACAGCCACCACTTGCCTCCCTGCTCCAGCAGCCCCAGCTCTCTGAGAACACTTGCTCTCAACCACAAAGGGCACCAACGTCATCCCCTCCAGTGAGTTCTTTCAATAGCAGGGACACTTTCAGAGGAGGATGGAACCTCAGTCTTACGTGGACTTCACTAGTTCTCCATTCTGTGTGCTGTTTTATAGCAACAACGCTAAACACAAACGGCAATAAAAGGAAGCCATACTGTTGCTAGCTTCTCCCAGCAGTTCCCTCTAACAGCCCTTGGGATGAAGCAGGGCCACCCATTTCGCAGATGAGGAGCATGAGTTTATATAGTAAGCGATGGAAAAGACGGTATCACGACTGGCGAAGAGCGCAAGCCATGAGTGTCAGCCAGATCTGAGGTCTAGTGTTGGCTCTGCCACTTAGGAGCTTTGAGACCTTCTGCGGCTCCCTAACACCTCTATGCCTCAAATCCGGCCCCGTCCTCTGAAGGTTGTTGTGAAAATAAATGAGAGAATGGAAGTGAGGCCTGCTCATGACTAGCGCTGAGCACATGAATGGCTTCCCTCAGGTCTGCCTTCCCTGCAGCTGGGGAGCTCCTGAAGGCCCCTAGAGGTCCTCCCTGCTTGGTCACACCGGACTCCCCAGAGTCCAGAGCCATGCCTTAGACATGCTCAATGCTTCATAAACTGTTGTCGTTTTTCTGAGACTGGACTGAGTTCACATAGACATCTAATTTGTTTATGGAATCGCTTCGGCACTTGTTGGACATACAGACCCTGGCTAGTTCTCACCCACTGTCATTTTCAGGTTCAGGTAGAATCACAGAAACCTTGAGGAAAGAGGGACTTGAAGCAGCTCTCATGCATCTGAGTCATCTCTGCCATGCCCCGTCTTATTTCTACACAATGAGTTCTGCACAATATTCCCCTACGGAATATTCCCCTATGGAGTATGCAGTATGTGCTCTTTCAACAAACAACTTCCCCTTGTATTTCTTCAGTTTCTCACTTGTAAAACAGAATACCCATCCCAAGTCTCAACCTGACCACACGAAAAGTGAGGGTGAAGCAAAGGTGACTTTCCTATAGCTCACACTTGGGAAAGGGGCATGGCTGAAGCAGCAACTAAGGATCATGGACTCACAAAAGTAGTGTAATATTTATATAGTCACTCTTCGTTGACCTTGGGAAAGTACAATAGTTGACAAGAATAGTCTTGATAGATCTAGAATTTTTATCAAATAAGGGTCCTGGGAAACACACCATAAGCACACACGTGTATACACACACACACACACACACACACATACACATTCACAGTTTTGAATCTCACAATCAATACAAATGAAAGAAGGACATACTAAAACAAAAACAAAAGTCATAGGAGCTTTTTAAAAAAAATCTACTAAAGGTAGCTAATAATGACCTCTTTCCACGTGTTCAAGAAACACTGCTGTGGTGGTGAGAACTGCCAAAGGAGATTCTGATACACATTTTGCCCTCTGGAGCCTGAACCTCCTTCCAGCGTTTTTGGAATAAACTAATCCCGTGTGTTTGGGGAGGGTAAGCCTATGACTGTATGTTCCATCTCCCTTGTTAATTTCCCCAATGTATGGATGTGTGTAACAGATACGTTTTTCAAATTATCTCTGGGTTAAGGACACAAGCCAGTGGGAGACAGCATCCTTATTCTATATTGAAAGGTAAAGGCAAACGGATCTCTTTTGTCTATACGAATGAATGCGTAGAAATGCTTTGGTTTCCAAGGGACCAGAATAATGATTGACATGGGTTGTTTAAGAGTTCTGATACAAAAAAAAACCTAACATATAAAAATAACACACATTTTTTAACATATTGGTTTATGAATATAAAATCCCATTATCACCAAGCCACAGTTGGCCAAGCCTCCTAGGATTACCGTGCATTTAACACAGGAGGAAGAATAATCATCTGTAGGCTTAACAAATGCCTTCCTTGAACCTTGATTGCTAGTGTCGACACAAAGCAGTCCTGCCTGAACTGAGGTCATCTAAAATGGGGCAAATCTATATAAATCATCATTTACTTAGGGGAATCTAAAGTGCTGTTAATGAAGACATAATCTTACGACACACACAGGATAATACTTGCCAACAAAAGGACAGTCCAGCTCAGAGGAATACATTCTCCAAGTTTTCTTCACAGCCATGGCTATTTGTTAAAACTGGGAGAGTGTTATTCAAACGTAAAAGTTCTTCTTGTTGTTGTTAATATTATTTTATTTTTCTAGGCACCAGTGATCCTTGATTGCTCCCGGAATCTCTTGGGGAATGAGTCTCTGTGTAACGTGATTATAATGATTCATTATATTTGTGTAGGGTTTTGTAGCTTAGAAAGCACTTTCCCATCCATTATTAATATTCTCATTATTATTAATAATAGCTACCACTTATCGTGTGGGTTTTTAGGAGGCCAGGCACTATTCAGTAAATAGTAAACACAGTATCTGTAATCTTTGCAATAACCCTGCAGGAAGGTTGTAACCCCTGTTCTATATGGGAAGAAATAAGGGCTCCTGGGGCCAAATAATCCTTCTAGGATAACATGGCTCATAAGTGGTAGAGATGGGACCAAAACAACTGCCTGGCTGACCCCAAGATCCAGGGCATTTCCACTCAATGGCATTTCATGTGACCTAAAAATTACCTGTTTGCTATATATTATCAGTCATCCTTTTAGACTAGACACTCTTTGAAGGCAGGAAACATATCCTGTTCAGTCAGAACACCACTACCTAGTTTGGAACACTGTAGGCACTTGATGAATATTTGCTAAAAGAATAAATGAACAAATAAATGAGTGAGCGCGTGAATTCTCACATCTCTTCTGAGGCAAGGAGATCACTTGGTATTTTCTCTATTAAGAAACAGGGATGCTGAGATGCTAAGAGATGGCGTGACTTCCCCAAGGGCGCACAGCTGTTCCGTGCTAGTGATGGGACCCCTCCTTCGCCCTATGACTCTCTTGGTCGGTTTGGCCGCCCACCCGCCGAGACTGCCTCCTTTATTACATGGAAAGCTTGCACATTTGCTGTGTCAGGGTGTGTTGGCTGACAAGCAGAGGGCAGGAGCTGCAGGCCAGCGCTGAGCCCCCGTACAGAGCCCACCTCCCTCCACACCCCCACCCCTCTCTCTGCTCATCTGGAAGTCCATGACTGATTGTGAGTATAAACCAGGAGGCTCCAGCTGCGGGGGTCGATGAGGCTGGAGAGAGTAGTAGATGGAGAGCTGACAATTCAGGCAGCCAAATTCAATTTCAGGGAATTTGGTTCAGTGCTTTCCATTAACAACACTCTAAGAAAAATATAATTCCCAGGACTAAGTGAGGCAAGGAGGAAAAAAACGAAACAAAACAACTTTTCATCGTGGGCAGGCAATGCAAAGCAAATCAATTACACTGTTGCTCCCGGGCCCAGCCTTGGTGAGCACACAGGGCCCCTGAGGTGGGGACCTGTCCTCAGGGAGGCGGAGGCAGAGAGAAGCCTCCGGATGAGACACAGCAGGCCAACAAACGGCTCTGTACATTCCTGGCCATGCTCAATCATCCAAAGAAACCTTGCCAGTTTTTAAAACACCGCACCTACATTCAGTCATTTGATTCTCCTAGAAACCTTTGGGAGCAGGTCTTCTTAGAATCCCTATTTTATAAAGGAGTAATTGCATGAGTGTGATTAACTCACGTGCTCAATAAATGACAACTATAAGTGGCTGCCATTTGAAACGAGGTCCCTTTTACCCGATAAACCAAAGCCTACACTACCAAATGGTCCCAGCAACCCAAGGGGGTGCCAAGACTAAATCCAGCTGGACAGTCTGCACATACAACCGGGAGTTTTCTGTTCAAGCTCACCCCAACACAGGAACTAAAGGGGTCTATATGTTTTTAATACGGTAACATCACTCCCTGCCTCGCCTCCCTCATCAAAGTAAAACTTGAACAAAAAAAGCAATGCTTTAAAAACTCATCGACACAGACAATAGTTTAGTGGTTACCAGAGGGTAAGGGGGGTGGGGGTTGGGAGATGAGGGTAAGGGGGAGCAAATATATGGTGATGGAAGGAGCACTGACTCTGGGTGGTGAACACACAATGTGGTATGTAGATGACGTAATACAGAATTGCACACCTGAAATCTATGTAATTTTACGAACAATTGTCACCCCAAAAAATTAAAAACAAAAAAACGCACAACTTCATTTTAAAGCAAAAAAAAAAAAAAAAAAAAAAAAGCAATGCTTTAGTGGGAAATTAGAAAAGCTGTTCTTGTAAGTGTGCTCTCACCCGCCGGCAGTAATTTGGGGAGCACTGCTGCCGAGGAAGCCTGACTGAAAGGCCGTGAAGCACGGAAGTTAAACTTGTCAACCCAGGAGCCAGATGACAGGAACTGGAATCCCAGCTTCACCCTTGACAGCTGTATGACCTGGAGCAAGACTTGTGACCTCCTTGTGCCCCGTTTCTGGGTCGGGCAAGTCAGCGTAGCAGTGAAACCTCACCTCACAGGCTTGGTGTGAGGATTGATGAGACAATACCTGAAGCACTTAGACAGCATCGGGAAGAGGGAAAGCATTTCATAACATTGTGTTGTTGTCATTTCTTAGACGTCAACGCATGGGTGGATCGTAGGATGCTAAATCGGGGAGGCCCTTGCAAAGTCATCTAGTCTAATTTTCTTATTTTTCACAGGAGAACACGAGGCTCAGAGAGAAGAATCCCCTCTTCCGACCTCCTCCACCAAAACTCTCGGAACCCCAGGGGCTGGTCTCCTATGCCTACGGGGGGGTCTCGTGCTGCATCTCTACCCCTTTCTCAAAGTCCCATATTTCCATAGGACCGTTCATGTGAAAAGGGCTTTCCTCCCCTCACTCGTGAGCGGTGGTGATCTGGCCTTGGTGCAGCAGGGTTTTCAGAAAATCCTTAGTGACTTCTTGGCAAAGCAGCTACTGGTATTTGCTGAGCTTCCTCGATCCAGAAGCTGCACAAGGCCAGACTGCAGTCCCCAGGGCCAGCGTGAGCACGTTAGTGTGCAACCAATGCAATGACTCAAGGGCTGATTATGTCCTTGGTGGATTAGCCCTGTGCCTGGCTTCTCCTCTCTTTCACATGCCCCTTGGTTGTTTCAGGACTCATTGACTCTTGCCTCCAGAGAGTTAGGAGGGAAGGGGAGAGTCTCTGAGTCTCTCATCAGTCAAACACTGGTACTAGCTAGCAAGTCTTACCAAGGCTTCCGCTGCAAAGCCTGTATCTGCAAACACGGACCCCATCCGTATGGAGGTCTGAGAGTTGAGGGTTGTTTCCACAGTTACAGGCTAGGATCCTGGATCTGGAGGGTTCAAGTCCTAGTGCTACCACATATTAGCGATGCATATTTAGGCAACTTATTTCATCTCACTGCGCCTCAGTCTTGTCATCTGTAAAGTGGGAAGACTAACAGAACCTACTTCGAAAGGCTGCAAGAATTAAATGAGATGATAAATGCAAAACATAGCGTAGCATGCCTGACATAGAAGTTACTGAATTCATTTTATCTATTATTAAAAATATATATATATATTTTTAAAATACACCCTGGTTATTAATGTGTACACCAAATCCTGAGGTTTTCCAGCTGGCCATTTCTTCCCTGCTAACTCCTGGCTGATGCTGGCCATGTGGACGAGGCCTTCACAGATTCATTAAGCAGATTCTTGTTTGCAAGCACTTTGGAAAAAAGGAGCAGAAAGCAAAAACTTGGACTTGGAGCCAGGATTTTCATTCAAGTCCTATGGTTCTAACCCTTCTAAGTTCCAGCATTATGTCTGGTACATCACTGACTCTCTCTGAGACTCAGTTTCCTCAATTCTACATTGGCACTAATGGTAGTCCCTGATCTGTCACCTGAAATTGGGAAAAGGTGGTATACACATTTTTGATGCTGTCACTAGTATCATCATTATTATTATGAGTGGAAACGCATATTCGTAATTATTGGACAAGTATAAGCCATGCATTTAAATATTTACCTAGTTTTATGTCCAAACTGAAAAGTTCATGTTAATCATTCCATTTTTCAGATGCAAAAATTATGGCAGAAATTATGGCTTATAAAGAAACTCATTAAAACTTCACTTCTACAGCTTTGTCTGATGCCCACCTGCTCAAACCCCATGAGTCTGGCTTGCATGCTCTTAGCTGCTGATATGACCTTTAACATTTTATTATTTGTGACTTGAGCACATGTTTATCTATGTGAGATATCAAACCAAGGACAGCGTTATCTTAATTTCTGCGTCCCTGATGTCTCACTTAACGATGCTTTGCATTCAACAAACATCAGTAAATCATTGTCCATTGCAGTGGAAAACTTTTAGGTCAAACTAAGAGATACAGTCCAGTGAAATGTGCTCTTACAGTGTCAAGAGCATCTGTTCAGAAAGGCCTCTTTTAAAGGGAAACGTGATTACAGAGATGCTGAGATTATCGCGAGTTCTTAGAAGGAATCCAAGTGGGAAATCAGAGAGCAAAGTGGAATGTACCCCTGCCTTCATAATGACGGAGAAAGGAAATTAATGATGACTCTAAAGGGGCAAAGATCCTGAACCCATCTTTGATAATCTGTCTTTTGCCAGAAAAAGAAGAAAAAGAGAGAGAGAGAGAGAAAGAGAGAGAGAAGAAATGTGGACAATTACCGTAGGAAGTAATTAAGACCTCACAGAAATAGCTCTGACAGAAAGCAGTTAAGGGAATACTTATTGATACAGGGGAAAATACAAATCAGTTGGTTGGACAGCATGTATCCTAAGATATTGTGGAGAAAAGCTAATACAATTACTGAAGCACTTACAATTATTTCTGAAAAGTCATGGTAAAACAGCAGCAGAATGCACACTTAAATTTTTTAAAACATCAAATGTCATATTGATCTTTTAGACAGAAGGGGAAAGCTGGAGCTTTCAGAACTAAGAAAGGGAGAAAATGCTGTCAACTGGTATGTGACAGTTGATGCAGATACAGCATCCCGGTCAGTCACCCCTGGCAAGCCAGGCCTGGATTCTTCCCATTTGCCAGACCAGGAAGCCAGGTGTCAGGATGAGGAAGCAAATTGTCCAAGGGCAGCCGCTAATCACGGCCTGAGCTGGGATTCAACCCCAGTCTCTGCCTCGCTCTGGCAGGACCCCTGACTTACCGTTTTTATTACTCTTCTACAATAAGGATTAACAAGTTGCACATACCCCAGGAAAAGAAAGGAATTATGAGGCTACATAAGACCAGGGATATTAAAAAAAAAAAAAAAAGAAAAGAAAAAGCACTGATCACAGCCCACAAACACGATAGCTTTTCAATAGAATTACAGAGACAGTGGATGAAAAGATCACAAGATGACTTAATCTGGACCACTTCTTGTAAATCAAATCCACTTCTTGCAAAATTAATTCAAATGGACTGGGAGAGGCCACATCACTGCAAGTCTCACAAATGAGCTCAGAGGTAGTAAACAAAGAATAACGGTGGGAATAATTCGACTACAAGGGAAGTCTCAAGGCCCCACACGATGCCACGCTATGAATCCTCCCAGCTAGTTAGAGATACGCAGCAGGGCTGAGCTAAGGTGCTTGTCGAACGAAGCCTCATTTTGAGGCTTGGGGTTAACAAAAGAAGTAAGGCCCAGATAAGAGTTAGTTTCCTTTCTCACCATTAGCACCTACAGAAAGAAGCTGTGGACACTGCATAAAGGAGAAATGTGTTGGGTTGGACAGGAGCCTGAATATCTGCATGAACCAAAAACCATCAGCCCAGAATAGGAGACGCATTAGTCCTGCCTAACCACTGTGGTCTCCAGCCTGCCCTTTCCAATGAGGCAGCAGGCCAAATTTTAGAACCAATTCTCCTTCCTGATGAATTTCTGTGATGCCCAGTCCTACTGTCCTCTGAGGTCTGGGGTTTATTCTGATACTAGACCAGTGTCCCTTCCATCACAATTCACAAAATTCTCCATGTACAACAATGTCCCACATACCATGTTCGGTCCTAAGGAGAGAGAGGGGGAGAGAGAGAGAGAGAGAGAGAGAGAGAGAGAGAGAGAGAGTCAGAGAGAGACAGAGAGAGAGAGAGCAAGAGTCCTTGCCCTGCCCTCTAGGAGTTCAGGCGACGGGGAAATTTGGGCCAGAGTTTGCCCAGTGTCTTCATTTAACCTTGCCTAATTTTATGTTCAGAAATTTCATCATCCTTCATAGAGGTTTAGGCATATTGTCCAAGGTCACAGAGTTAGCAAATACCAGACCAAGCATTCAGAGCTGTGTCTCTCTGGCACGAAAGCTCATGTTTTCTCCACTCTACTACGCAAGCTCACCAAAGCCATCCACAACCAACGTCTGCACCACCAGCTCTTGGCCATAGGTCAAGGGAAACAATAACTTTCAGGATCGAGCATCTATTTTGTGCCAGGCATTTTCTTAGCACACGGTCTCATGCAATCTTCACAAACCCTATTAAAGGGTCATCAACCCCACACTGCACGTGAGAAAACGGAGGCTCAAAGAGGCACAAGGTCACACCCAGCTTGTAAGGAGAGAAGCAGGAGACTCAAACTCAGGACTGTCTGCCTTGCGGACCTAAGAAGCCCACCATTGAGTGAGGACGTATAAGTTTCCCGGTGCTGCTGTAACACATTGCCACCAACTCAGTAACAAAAACCAACACAGATGGATGATCTTACAGTTAGTTCTGGACATCAGAAGTCAAAGCTGGGAGTCACCAGAGCTGCATTTCCTCCTGGAGGCTCTAGGGAGGAATCCACGCCCTTGACTTTTCCAAGGGCTAGAGCTGTGTTCCTTGGCCCTGGGCCCCTTCCTCCCTCTTCAGAGCCAGTAGCCTAGCCTTAGGAGTCTCTTTGTGCCTCTCTCTTCACGTCTTCTCTGGCTCTAACATTAGCGCCTCGCTCGTAAAAGGACCCTTGTGATTGTACTGGGCCCACACGGATAATCCAGGATAATTCTCCCATCCCAAGATCACATCTGCAAAGTCCCTTTTGTCATATGGCACAGCATATTCGCAGGTTAGGGGTTGAGGACATGGGCATCTTGGGTGGAGTGGGGAGACAGCAGAAGCATACTTAACTATAGTAGAAACCATCAATAATAAACCCATTGTCCTAAAAAGACGCTGAGGTTCATAGAGCGTCAGGGAGGCTTTTGGGACATGTGTGCAACTGGCAAGGTAGGAATCTGAACCCAAACTGGTCTAACTTCAAAGTCTACTTTGCCCCTGACCACAGGGCAAAGCCTCCAGCTGACACAAGGCACAGACACAAGGCAGATAAACTATTTGCATAGTAGGTAAACAGCCAAATCCAAATGAATAATAATCAGGGAAAGTTACAAGACCGACGTGGTGATTGTCTGGGTTGGTGGGAAATGGTTATGGATGATCGGACATCTTTGAAAATACCAAAAAAAAAAAAAAAAAAGTTTGGGGGTTGGTCAATTATGAATGACTGTGACTAAAGGTAAAAAAAAAATTCTCCTTCTCAGTAGCCTGGCACGGTGAGGGGGGAGGGACGGGGGCTGAGCTAGGAAGTCAGACAGATGTGCATTCAAGTCCCAGATCTTCTGACTCTTGTCACAAGCAGGTTATGTCATTTGAAAATAGGGGCAGAGACATCTTCTTGGGAAGAGCGAAGGAGATAATTACTGCCTGTGTGGTGGTCATCATTGCATCCGGTATATAGTAGGCGCTCAATAAATGCGGGCGTTCAAATTTTCTCTCCTCCTTTGTCCTGACTCAGGTTTAAAGAGAAACAAAGACACCTGGGCTTCATTTGAAGAAAGACCACTAGTTCTGCGACTAATCTTTTGCAAACCGACCACTGCCTCTGCTTGCCTGTGCTCAACGCCTGGCTGAAGGCTTCGAGACGTGAGGCAGACAATGGGGGAAGCAGGCAGGTGATGGGAGAAACGCCGGCATCTGTCAGGCCAAGAGGATAAACACCATGCATTATTCAGGGCATTTGGTGGAGGGCCCCTGTCAGGAACGGGCGAGGGAGCAGAGAGGTCTTTAGACCATCCCGGGACTTGGCTGGCTGCTCTCCGAGCGAGGCCAGACGCCGCAGCCCCTATTAGTCAGCTGTTTGCCAGCCCTTGGGGATCCACCGGGACCTTCTCAGAAAACCCAGAGCTTGAGCTGGGCAGCAGGTTAATCAAACCACCTCCCTGTTCTGGAAAGCCTTTTCTGAAACCCCGTTTTTAAAAGCCATGCAAGTGCTGAACTGACCAGGACCTGCCAGACCTGTAAACAGGATCACTAACGGCATGCGGAGGGCGGTGTGAAGGGTGACGGGCAATATCCAGAGGCCCCGGACAGGCCCTTACCTTTGCTGCACGACTAACATTCCACCCGGACTCCCTTTGAGTGTAAAGTGGTATAGCTGTTTTGGAGGGCAATCTGGCAGTATCTATGCAAGTTGACAATGCCCCTACTCGTTGACATGGTCATATTACTCCTAGGTATCTAACCTACAGAAATACTCACACACAGTAGAAAGCTATACAAAAAGAAAGAAAAAAAATCACTGTAACATGTTTTTAATCATGAAAGATTAGGAATACCATAAATGCCCATCAATAGGAAAACCGGCTTGGACAAATTATAGTAGATCCATACTACAGACTGAGGTCATTAGAAATAATGAGGTAGAACCGAATGTTCTGATAGTGAAAGATTTCCAATCATTTTTTAAATGAAAAACACATACATGAAAGTCTCAAAATAATAGATGCAGCAGTGGCCCCGCAGATGAGGAAGAACACAGATGCATATTCGCATTTACACATACATAAATTAAGATAAAAATAATTGGGAAGGATATACACCAAACAGTTGACGGTGATTATCTCCGAGGAGGTAAGTAAGATGGGAGATGCTGAGGGCAGACTGTCACTTTTTACGCCATGTGATTTTATTTTGCAAATGTTTTTATAGAAAGAATGACTTCCTATGTTATTTATATAATTTATAAAAGCATAAATTTAAAAACAAATGAAACCCATTTCTACAGATGACGAGAACAGGAAGAGACTTGGCAGGTGGGTTCAAGTCCTTCATTCCTCAGATGAGCAGAGCAGGTACAGGCAGGGGCAGTGATCTGCCCACGGTCACTTAGGGAGCTGAGCCAGAGCTCCTGGCACCCAGTCCAGAGCTGTTTTCACCACCTTCAAGGCGTGGGGTCCTTGAGTGTCAATGTCATGAAGACGAATTCCTACAAGATGGTTAGGGAACAGAAATGATTCACAGACTACCTAGGGGCAGTATGCTGTAGCGGCCTGGATCAGGATGCTATTTGTGCCACCGGCTGGCCTGGGGCCTCAGCCAAGTTAATTTTTCCCACTAAGCCTCTGATTGCTTACCTGAAATGTGGGGACACACCACTTTTCTCACGGAGATACTACGAGCCCCACATACTAATTCCCCTTACCCTCTTCTAAGGAATACTCATTCCCTGTCCTTTTCTAAGAGGGATGCCACTCCTGGAAAAGTTGAGGGACAACTCGGTTGAGTGTATCCCAACGCTAGGGGTTCAAATTTCTGCTCTACCCTAAACCCACCTGGTAGCATTTGAGTAAGTCTGAAATCATTTCTCCATGTCAGTGCCCCCTCCCTCCCACCCAACCCTACTCTCCAATTTTCTGAATGCCTTTGGGTCCCTCCTACGTATCAGGAGGAACAATAAATATGTGTTTGGATTGAAATGCCGTCATCAGAACCCAAGAGTTCAACATGCTCCCCCATCTCTGGGGTCATCTGTAGAACAAAGGGCATGTGAAGATGCCCCTTGGAGGAAAAAAAAAGAGACCCAGTGTTCTTTTGAAGCTGGAGAGGAGACTCATTAAACTGTCTCCCAGTGATCCAAGAAGAACTAGCCCGAGTTCATGCTGTGGAGGGAGGAAGTCCTGACAAGGAGAGATGATGGTGAATGGCTGGCTCCATAGGTGTCTCCCAAACAGGCGGCCTTAGATTCCTGGAATTCCACCATTAATCCTTCCAGTTAAGACTTTGAAGGCCTCTGTTAGTATGTAAATGTTTCTCTTGGGAGGAATAATAAAATTTAACCCAAGTGAACAAACATTTCCTGACAGTTGCTTTAAATCAGACACTGGTGTGGTGCAGTGGGATGTCCAAAACGATTACTTCCCTGTCCTGCAGGAGCTTGGAACTCATTAGAAGCAGGAAGATGTGTGCCAAACAACTGAAAACAGGAAAGATAATTCAAAACTAAGGTAAAAGAACGTAACTTCCATAACTGTTCTCTCCTCTGGACACTTTATTGAGACCTCAACGACAGTACACGTCACTTGGAGGGGCTTCCATGAAAATGGCTCCACATTTTGTGCTTTACTTGGAATATCACAGTTAGCCACAGATGTTTTCTGAGTATCATGATATTTTTTAAAAACTATTTTACAAAGATCAATCAGACACTTCTGTGCATGATGGGCAAAACTGGCAAGGCTAGCGGCCAGGAAAAATAAAAACAAAGATGAAAAGCTAATGTGCAAGATTTTAGAGAGCAAGAAACAACAGATGCAGAGATAAGTCAGGGGCATAAGTCAGGGGAAGGGAGGCTCTGGAGATGAAGGGATCCATGAATAAATGAAATGCGGTATATCCATGCAATGGAAGATAATTTAGCAGGGAATAAAGTACTGATACCTGCTACAGCATAGAGGAACTTTACGTTATTCTACATGAAAGAAGCTGGTCAGAAAAGACCCTATATTATATGATTCCATTTACATGAACTGTCCAGAATGGGCAAAAGCCATAGTGACAGAAAGTAGATTAGTGGTTGGGGGCAAGGGGATGGACAGTGACTGCTAATAGTCATGCGGTTTCTTTTTGGGGTTATGGAATGTTCTGGAAGGAGACAGTGTTGATCATTGCACGAGTTTGTGATTATACTAAAACACCACTGAATTTTAAATGGGTGAATTTTACGACATGTGAATTATATCGCAGTCAAAAAATAAAGTGAAGAGGGTCGAAGTGAGAACTATGTTCAGGTCATGGGAGGGGAGACATGGTTCTGTGGTCCTTCGGGAGAATGGAGGTCAGGCCAATGTACCTGCAGTGACAGGAGTAAGGGAGAGTGATGGCGACTAAGCCTAGAAAGTAAGCAGGGGTAGATTGTGCGCGCCCTTTAGGCCACGTTAAACGGCTCGGTCTTTACCCTCAGATTAAAGAGATACTGGTGAGGAGGTTTATGTGTGCTATAGGTTCACTTTGACTGCACTGGGCAGTGTGAACTGGAGGAAGCCAAGGCGAGGATAGAGGGTGATCAGGGTGATCAGGTCAAAACAAGAGACGATGTCAGGTCAAGAGAAGGTAACGGAGGGTGTGGGGTGGGGTGCACACAGAGAGAACAGGCTACGACTGATGCTTGGGGAGTGGATGAGAGAGTACTGAGTTCACTAACCAGGAAGAACAGCAAGTTTGGGCAAATAGAAAAAGTCTGTTTAGCAGAGATATTTAGTTAGCACCTACTATGTGCCAGGGACTGAACAAGAAGACATTTTATATACATATTTCTATGAATACTCACCACAAACCAACGAGACCAGTTTTATTATTCTCCCCACTGCTTAGGGAGGGAAACTGAGGCTCAGAGAGGCTACGTAACTTGCCCAAATACACAAAGGTTCAAAGCCAGGTTTGTCTGACACCAAAGTTCTTTCCTCTTTGCTCTACGCTATAATGCTTTTGGGCCTGGGCCGGCAAATGACTTTGAACACACACCCAACTCTGATCTATTAGTCGTGATCGCCTGGAGCATTGAGTTGAGACAAATGCTGAGCCTGAGCCCAGGCCTAGCAGGGAAATAGGCCATGATGGATCAGGAATGCAAGGCCCGGGCACCGAGAGAGGCAGCGGTGGGGAAAACACACTTATTTGCCATTCCTGCTCTATGAGTTCAGAGGACAAAAACGTAACATCTTAACTGAAGGGATTAAAAATAACCGCTTATGAACTATTGATGCAGACAATAGATGAATCTCAAAAACATTCTATGCACTGAGGAAAGGCGGCAGAAACAAGAGTGCATGCCATATCAAGGCCGAGAAACTTTTTCAGTAAAGAGGTCAGATAATGAATATGTTGGGGGGCGGGTAGGGGCAGGCGATGTCTATTGCAACCACTCAACCCTGTGGATGCAGCAGGAAAGCAGCCGGAGACAACACCCAAACCAATGAGCATGGCTCCCTGCCAAGAACACTATTCATGAACACTGAAAATGGAATTTCATACACTTTTTATGAGTCATAAAATATCATTCTCCTTATGATTTTCTTTCCAACTATGTAAAAATCTAAAAGCCATTCTTCACTCACAAGTTGTACAAAAAGAGGTGATATTTGGCCCAAAGACTATAGTTTTCTGTCCCCTACACTATATGTATCCATTTATAAAGAGGTCAAGAATAGACACAACTAATCAATAGTGATAGATATCAGCCAAGTGGTTGCCTGTGGGTGGATGTGGGCTGACAAGAAGGAATCACTGGGGAACTTTCTGAAGTGATGGAAATGGTCTTAGTTACATGGATGTACGAGGTCTGACAATTAAGTTTGCGAACTTGTTGCAACGATGTTGCTAACCTTTTTTGATATCAGAGGGATTATTCATTATGAATTTGTACCAACTGGACAAACAGTTAACCAAGTTTACTATTTGGAAGTGCTGTAAAGGCTGCATGAAAAAGTTAGGTGAAAATGACCTGAACTTTTCACCAACAATTCATGGCTTTTGCATCACGACAATGCACCAGTTCACACAGCACTGTCTGTGAGGGGGTTTTTAGCCAGTAAACAAATAACTGTATTGGAACACGCTGCCTACTCACCTGATCTGGCCCCCAATGATTCTTTTCTTTATCCAAAGATAAAGGAAATATTGAAAGGAAGACATTTGGGTGACATTCAGGACATCGAGGGTAATATGACAGCTCTGATGGTCATTCCAGAAAAAGCTCCAAAATTGCTTCGCAGGGTGGACTAGGCGCTGACATTGGTGCCTAGCTTCCCAAGGGGAGCACTTCAGAGGTGACCGTAGTGATATACAGCAATGAGGTATGTAGCACTTTTTCTAGGATGAGTTTGTAAACTTAATTGTCCGACCTCCCTACGTGTGTATAAAACTCATTCAAAATGTGTACTTAAGAGCTGTGCATTTCATTGTATGTAAATTTAACTTGAATTTGGCACTGCTGCTTTGAACTGAAACACTGGGGTGGGGGTGGGATAGAGAAATGGCTGCTTGGAGGAGGTGCCATTTGAATGAAGCTTGAAGAATAAACACAGCTTCTAAGAACGCGGAAGGAAATGTTGAAGGGGGTTAAGGGGACGGTTCAATCATGGCTTAAACACTAACAAAAAGTTAGGGAAAAAATTCTATTTGGCAAGAAGCAATGAAAGTACAGCCACATCCACATGCTTTATTTTCCAAAAGCTCGAGCTCAGAAATAATTGCCTGGCACAATAATTGGGGGACGCAGTCTGGGAGCGGATACAAGTGGAGCTGGGTGCAATTTGGGGAGATTTGTTCCGCTCAGCTCCCTTCTATCAATTCCAGCGGCTCAGACGTTCCTGACCTGTTGCCTTGGCATGTTGTGAAAACAGCTTTTATTTACTGCACTTCCATTAAAAGATGAAATCCACGAACAGAGGCTCACAGTCCAGAAAATCACCATTTATGTCTCCACTTATCTCCTGTTGCGACCAAGAACCTGGTCTCCTGGGCGCCTGGGATCTGGCTTCAGCAGCCAGTTCCAGGGCTGCCTGGCAATATTGGTGAGGAGCCCGAATCTGGGTAGTGAGATCGGGCTGCCTGGAAAGGCTGGACTGGGTTTTAATGGGAGTCCTCCGGAAGGTGAGCTGACAGGGTGATGACATCGGATTATGCTGAGATGCAAGAGAAGGGATATTTGCTGAGTCAAGTTCTACCCAGAACCCAAGGTGTCTTGGGAAGTCTGGTAGGGTTGAGTGGTTGCAGGAAATACCGGAATGGTGAGTCAAAGACAAAAGTGAAACCTAAGATAACCTGAACCTGAACCAATCACTAGCCTTTTTATCAGCATAACACGGGTCTGAGCTGAACAAAGGCAGGTCTCTGTGTAAATGTCACTTTTGCCCCAGACGGATGACTAGCATGGTGATACATGTCCCTTCACATCTCTGAGGCTGATGTTTCCATCCGTGAGAAGGGAGGCACAAACAGCCATCTATTTCAGCTCTATCGTTCCACTGACCCAACCTTGGTTCTCCTGCTAACTCGATGAGTAACTTGGAGCAAGCCGTTTCCTCTGGGCCCTGGACAACACACTACACATGGTGAGGGCTTTAGGTGACAATTTCTAAAGATTCTCTCAGATTTAGAGTTCTCTACTCTTGCCTGCTTGGAAGAGCCAGGGCATTTTTGTCACAGCTCTTGTCAGCTTACACCTTGGGTTATGGCTGGGTATACTTCTTTCCTCCCATCCCCACTTCTCCTAGCCTGAATGTTCCTTGAGGGTACTGATCCCATAATTCTTGGCAAAGAGGATGGGTGGATGGATGGATGGAAAGACAGATGTGTGGATGGCTGATGGATTAATCAGTGGGAGGATGACAGGATGGATAAATAAATAGATGAAAAGGAGTTTGGGAATATTGGAGAACAGAGAAATGGGAGGAAAGACATCCACAGGCAATATCTCAACACCCTTTACAACCATAGGTCAGCCCCAGAATGGCAAGTGCCCACTGTGATAAATTCCACGAAGTGTATTCTCATAATTTCTGAAACTTTCTGAAGCCCTTACTTCAGGAAAGAGACCATGCTATTCCCTTTATATCAGAGTAAGCATGTGTATTATAAGCACGCATCACGCCTATTAATATTCTAACCGTGAAAAGAACATAAGGGAGTATGTGACCCCTTTTCCTACCGGCAAGCAAGACTCAGACCCGTAAAAGCACGGAGAGTAATGAGTAAAAGAATTTAAAAAGTTTTACAAACTGTTTCTAGAGCCTGTGGTCCAGACAATGAGCACCGAGGAAGGCGTCTTAGGCAGACACACATATGGGGAGTGCAGGGGAGTAGGGGAGGACTAGACGGGAGGGGAAGCTTTCTCAGGGAAGAGCTCCGGAAGATGGGAAGGACTCAGACAGCGGAATGCGCACAAGGAGAGCGGGGGATGCCGGGTGGGAGGACTGGCAACTGCTCAGTCAAGACCACGGGGACAGGAGTGTCCAGGTTGATTGGAGGTGGCTCAGTGAAGGAAGTGCTAACCAAGAGTGCAAACTCTCTGGCCTTCTGCCTGCCCTAGGAAAGCCAGAGGAAGGGAGGGAGGGAGGGAGGGAGGATGAGAATGGAAGAGGTGGTGAAGAAGGAGAGAGAAGTGAGAGGGGAGCTAAACAGAGAAGGAACCCTCGATTCAGAAGAGGTGTGGATGCCCAGGAGCTTTGCAGCCAGCCCCAGTTGGTGGGGGCAGAGAGGGGCTCCTAACGCACAAAGCGGGCAGTGGTGCACTGCCCAGCGTGCCCAGTGCTCAGGCAAGTGGGGTACCTGGAACTCTGTCTCTTCCTCCACTGCCAGCTCTAAGTTGCTAAGGTTACCTTCCCAACTGCCTAATTAGAGAAGCTGTCACTCTTTGACAAAGATCAGGAGGGAAGGGGGAGAAATGAAAGCAGACATTTTATACTCTCAGACAAGAAGAATATAATAAAGCTAGTTCCACAATCATAGAAACTCTGCCTGCAGTCAAAGAAGCCTGTGCCTTCATCAGGACCACCCTGTCACCAGCTTGGAGAGCGCTGGAAATGAGCAGCCATTCCCAGGAAACAGGGAGCTGCTGGCAGCCTCCAGCGAAGTTCAATGGGGGTGGGGGGGTGGGGGGAGCTAAGAGAGGAGAGTCAGGAGGAATGGAGCCCTGTGCCTGTTTGCCCGTCATGGCCTACTAAGTCTCAGTGACCTGGAAACAGGGCACCCTTCTCAGCCAGCAGAGCTAAACTAAGCGGATGCAGCCTCTACACTGTATCGACACCCAGCATTTGGAGTCAGCGTTCCTGGGCCCAGGATGGAGCGTGATGTGCCTTCAGACTGCACGTCTGGAGGAGAGAGCTGAGAAAGAGATGGGAAGTGAGGCAGAGTGGGAGGAGATCAAGGACACAAAAGAGAGAAGGCAAACTCTGTGAGGTCGCAGAAACAGCAAGATCCTAAATGAACGGCTCCCTCTGTGACAGCAGAGGGCATGCCACACAGAGATGCCAGCTACATGCCTCAGCTGCCTTGGCATGACCGGGAGCGTCCTGAACTGTGGGAAGGACGGGTGCCACAGCACCTTCCTTTGCTAAGCCGCCCCCCGCCCCCGGCCCCTTAAGGTCCCGCTTCTGCATCCACACAGCTCCTCCTCATCTAGCCAAGCCTACTTTCTCCCCAGGGGAAGGAAGGGGAGTGCTTTGTGTCATATGCAAGGAAATGCATTTTCACTACTGCATCACTTTCTGTAAGAATGGGAGAAGCAGAGCGCCCTGGACAGGAGTCAGGCTTAAACACTGTCACAGCCACCAATTCACTGTGTGACCCTGGTCCGGTCCCTTGAGCGCTCTGGGCCTCACACCCCCACTTTGTTGACCTTCTGGGGTAGGCTGGGGATTAAATGGGAGAACAGGAAAAAAAAAAGAAAGAAAGAAAAAAAAATCTCCCGCCCAAGAAAATGAGCAACTCAGAGGCTGGATCTATGTCCTACTCAGAGATCTATCCGAGCGCCTAGGAGAGGACCTGGTATACAGAAGGTGTTCAGTAAATGCTGACTAAAACTGAATTAACACTTTGAAAATTGTATTACATTCTCTATGTATTTCTTCATTCCACATAAATCTTTTAGCACCTATTAAAGACACGATTCCTGCCGACGCTGAGCTTACAGTATAGTGGAAAAGATAAACATCAAAAGAAAATAAATATAAAATTAAAATCTGTGATTAAGTGCTACAAATAACAAGATCTTACATACAGAGAGACCAGCTCTAACTGAGATGTCAGGAAAGGTTTACCTGAAGGAGTGGATTAATCTAGAATCTAAAAATATTAGCAGGAGTCAACCAGACAAAAACAGGTAGAGGTAAGACCTTTCTAGGCAATGAAAGCAGTCTGTGCAAAGGCCCAGAGGCTTGAGCGCGACTGTTGTAATACATTAGACGCAATGAAAGAAGCCCACAGGAAATGGAAAAGCAGAGAAAAACAGGGAGGATGGCAGGATGTGAAGCTGGAGATGCAGCCATGGTTCAAACCAGGAGGTCAATACACTTTCTAGCATGATTTCCCGAAGGCAAAGCCTTTCTTTCCCGAAGGGAGACGCTGAGGCTTCACTCTTCTGGGCCTGGGTTGGGGCATGCATGCAGCAGTCCACATAAAGGTCATCCTCTGCCACGCAAACAGAAGTCACTCAGCCCCGTAATGTTTCCACGAATCACCCTCTCCTGTACACAGGTCTTTATAGAGCCCTTGACTTAGATGGTCTACTTTGCTGCAAAGGCCAGGACTGTGAAGGACCCTGGAGATCACGTAGCCCGGTGGTACACAACTGCACTTCACAGAGCTCCACATTCTAAGCAGACATCTCAAGGACCACTTTGGGAGTGAGGGGAGAGAAGGTGGGTAGGACAGGGCGTGGGGTCCTCTTAGCCAGAGCAATTCTGCTTTCCTTGGGTTTGCACGGTGATTTGCCCAAGATTCCATTTGAAGGGAAGCCTCTGTTACTAAAAGAAGATTTGGAAAACTATGACCATCTTACAGAAGAGAACACTGAGCGCCTGGTGAGGACACGTGCGGCTTTGCTACTTGGCAACCATTGTGGTATCGGCTCCTAGACTCTTTCAAAACATAGCCCTCCCTTCAACCATGGGCAGCCTGGAAGGAACATCAACCCAGGGATCCTCTTTTTTCCCTAGATGAAGGGTAAATGTGTGGTCACTTTGAGCCAATGAATGCTGAAGGGAGGGAGGAAAGGATGGACACTCTTAGAGCCCCTCTATCCTGATGGGGATGCTTGGGTCTCCAGCGTGACCCTTTCTAAGCCTGCTTCTTCAGCTCTTCCATCTTTCCGTGAGCCATCCCAAATCCTTCCCATCAAGTCCCTTCGCTTAAATAAACAGAGTTGTTTTCTGTTGCTTGCAATCCCCCCAGTAACAGTGTGAGAATGTATGGACGACTTGTTCAAGGCACTCAGAGAGTTAGAACTGTACCCAAGATGAGAAATCAGAGCTCTTCAACCACCGCTCGGGGCTGCCTGGGCTCGTGACTATTTGCAGCTCCCTGTTACAGGGGTCCTTCATCTTGAGCCGTCTGTCTTGTCTCTTCCAGCCTCTTTTCCTAAATCTTGTGGGGACGAGAAACATAGTCACCTACCTTCCTCTCTACATCCTCCAACACAACTTACAGGCCAGCCTGTCCTCAGGCTCCTTCACTGTAAATCACACACCAGGCACTCTTTATTGGCCTTAATCTGTTGACTGTGCAGAGAGACACGTATAGGTATTATACCAGGAGCTGGAACTCAAGCCAACCAAAAACAAGCCACATTCTTCACTGATTCCTTACGGTGCTACTCCAAAGTGTGTGTGTGTGTCTCTCTCTGCCACCTGAGCAAGGATTAAAGGAACCTTTTGCTATTTCCCCTGCTTCAGAGAGCACCTGTGAATGTCCTGTTTCTACATGGTTTTCCTTTTTGCTCCCAATCTAAAGAAGGTTTAATTTCCTATACGAAGGAAGCAAGGGGGACTAGCGTTGGGGGCTGGGGAGGAGGACTTCAGTTTCTGTTCGTTCAGCTTGCTCGGTGACTACAGAGCTGTTTCCAACAGGAGCAGAAGTCGCTCCCAAGGCATTTGAGAGAGATGGAAACACAGGAGCCTAATTGCATCCTACTGCAGTTTGACCAAGCGATCACTAACTTTATTACAGGGAGAGAAAATGGAAATGACAGAGCCAAATGTAACTCATCCATCCCCCAGCTCTCACTCAGGACTCAGGCCCCCAGCTGGGGGGCACGGGGAACAGAACGGGGTGCTCATGGGTCGTGAAGGAAATGAGTTCTTCGTGGTCTGCAGCTCCCTTTAGGAGTGGAAGCGGGGTCCACATACACTTCATCTTACTTAGTGCCAGCCATCCACCAGGTTTCCCCATAGTCTCCTCTGACTTGCCATGACGGCGGCAAGAAGGACTCTGTTACACTCAAGGACCCGTTCATTCATTTGCTCATTCACTCCACAAGTATTTACTCACTACTAATTATGAAGCAAATGCTTTGAGAAGCACAGTGTGGAACACACCCCCTGCCCTCAAAAAAATGTGTAGTCTAGAGGTGCCAGCAGACAATAGTCCAACAGATATCCAGGTACAATTCGGATCAGATGGTCAGGGAAGGCATGTGGGGGGGCCTCAGGCAAGCCAGAGAAATACAGCATGGGAGAAAGTGGGGGAGAGCAGGGCCCCCCTGAGCAGCGGCCCTGTTCCCAGCCATGTATTAGAATCCCTAGATCACCCGGAGAGATGAAAATCAAAACAGTACAGTAATACTTAGCTATTCTGATTGAATTGACTTAGGTCAGGGCCCAGACTTATTTATCTTTTTTTTTTAATTAACAGAGCATTATTTTTTAAGAGCAGTTTTAGGTTTACCAAAATATTGCTGGGAAAGCACAGCGACTTCCCATTTACCCGCCACCCACCCCACTCCCACACACAGTTTGCCCCGTTATTATTTACGTCTTGTATTAGTGTGGCACGTCTGTTACAATGGATTTGCCAATATAAATATATTGCTATGAATTGAAGTCCATAGTTTACTAGGGCTCACTCTTTGTGGTGTGTGCATTCTACGGGTTTTGACAAATTTGAAAACGTGTCTGTTCTTACTGTATATACGGAACAGTTTTGCTGCTGTAAAAATCCCGTTGTCCACCTGTTTGTCTCTTCCTCCGTTCCCCTAAACCCCCTACAACAGGCCCTTTCCTAGTCTCCATAGTGTTGCCTTTTCTAGAATGTAATACTTTCAAAATCACGTAGTATATGGCCTCTTCCGATTAGCTTCTTCTGCTTAGCAATGTGATTTTAAGGTTCTTCCATGTCTTTTTAAGGCTTGACAGCTCATTTCTTTTCATCAGTGAATTATATTCCGTCGTCTGGATGTATCACAGTTTATTTATCCGTTCATCTATTGATGGACATCTTGTTTGCATGCAAGGTTTGGAAATTTTAAATTAAGCTGCTGTAAACATTCATGCGCAGGTTACTGTGTGGACATAAGTTTTCAACTCATTTGTGTAAATACCAAGGAATGTGATTGCTGCATCATATGGCAAGAGTATGTTTAGTTTTATAAGAAACTGCCAAACTGTCCCACCCCCATGTGTACTAATTTAATTTGCATAGGGTTGGTTCCAGGGCCCGGCATTATTTAAAGCTTCCAAATACTCCACTGTGCAGCCAAGGGTTGCGTGTCTTGTAGGCCTTGCTTGGCGATCCTGTATTTTATAAGCACAAGGGGAAGGCACTGCGGATGTAAGCAGAGAGGAGGCACTGACGTGATGCTCAAGTGCATCAGTCTTTCTGGTAGCACGTGGGAATCGGGAAGGGCTGGGAGGGGAGTAAGCAACAGTGAACCTGAACGCCAGTTAGGAGTCTGCTGAATTACGTGTCAGAGACCAGAGTAACTTGCAGCAGGACACAGATGTTAAGAAATGGGTGGATTCAAAAGATACGTTTGGAGGGGGAGGAAATTATTAATCTTCGATTATAGGTTAAATATTGAAGTGGAGGGAAACAAAGGGAGAAATGGAAGGATTACAAGAGATACGTCCGATCTTGTTCCAGAGCAAATTCAAGTTTACCCTGCAGACATGTATCCAGGGTTTCTCGCCGATCTTCTTCTCTGTGTTCACCCTCATCCCTCCCCACTCCTCTTCCTTCTTTCCCATTTTGTTCTTTTAGCTTTGTTGTGTTTTTTTTTTTTGAAATCAAGAAATCCTCTTGACTCCAAATGAATTGCTATTTCAAAGGACGACTAAACCCTGGCAAGCTAATTGAGCATATGCCCTTAAGGTCAAGCTCCAGAAGCTGCGTGGTATTTTGGGGGTAAGGTAACTTGGCTCAGAGGCCTTTCATTGTCAGTTACAGCCAAGGGTGGAAATTTTAGAAGGGATGATCTCTTAAGAAGGTTTATCATTCTGCAAACTTTTCTTCTGAAACTCTTCAGCAGATGTTTCGAATGCCCTGAGGGGAAAAGCTTTAAATAACGGGCTGGTGATGAACAATGCTAAGTGCAGCAGAGATGAGAAAGAGGATCCCACAGAGCCACAGAAATAAGAGCTTCAAATCTTTAGCCAAACAGGAATAAGACCCCCAGATCCTTTTTACCAGCTGCTCTCAAAATCCTACCTCACTCTGAAAATCAAGGTCCTGGCCCAATTGGTACAATATGCATCAAATGGTCACGGAGGCCTCAGAAGTCCTCCGGGATATTTGGAGTGACATGTGACATGGGGGCAGTGAAGGAGCCAAGCCTGTCAGCCTTGGGAGGTCCTGGCACTAGAAGGTGGGAGAGCTGTAGCCTGCACAGCCAGACCTACCTCTTCTCTCCTTTGCTCCAAATACCACCCTGGACTGTCCGGCTCTGACCAGAGGCAGCCAGCTCTGAGCTGAGCCTGGGGCCACGTTGGTCAGCAAGGGGCTTGGGCTGGTTTCTCTGGTCAGTGTAGGCAGACAGGCGGGACTTGTGCTCAGGGTGAAGGCCGGGAGCAGACAGACACACAGAGATGTGGAGAGACAGGGAGAAAGATAGATGCAACGAGAGAGGTATGGAGAGAGAGAAAAGGAAACATTATAGAGAAAAACAGGGAGAGAAAGACACCCAGGAAAGAGAGGAGCGACTCTCGCATTCCATTCTCATCCCAGCACTCACGGGAGCGTTTTCAGGAGTTCTCTCTCGAAGAAACACTCATAAATCTTCCATGAAACAACCATGGAAGCTCAAACCTGTGCATTCATGTCAGACAGCTCCGTCCGCACCTGTCTCCCCGGGAATGAGAACTGCCAAGGCTCCTCCTGCTAAGGCCCAGCTGTGGGACAAACCTGCTCTGCGCAGGGAGGGAGCAGAGTGAGGTAGAAAAAGAAAAGGCATTGGCTGAAAAAGACCCATCAGGGGCCAGGAATTCTTACCAGTAAGTGTCATTCATGGATTAATCTAAGACACCCTACACTATAAGCTGCACCAGACTTTGCACAAGAAAGCGTTCGGGGCAATTGTTTTATTAGCAAACCTTGGCATGTTTTCAAAGTAAATCGCTATGAATTTCCTTCTGACAACTGGATCTCTTTGAGATTAGTGGTTAAGCCGTCTTGCCCAGATGTCGGTTCTACCAACATTTATTGACACCTAGTCAATAACAGGCCCCGTACTAGAAACAGGATACAGAGAAGACAAAACTCCATCCTTCCCCTCAAAGATCTCATAAGCAGTTCTGTGCAACAGAATTTTCTGCAATGGTGGACATGTCCCACATCTGTGCTGTTCAACATGGCAGCCCCTACCCACATGTGGCTATTATGTCAATTTAACTGAATTAAGTGAAATTTAAAATTCAGTCCCCGAGTCTTGCCACTCATACTTCAAGTGCTCAGGATCCACATGTGGCTAGGGGCTACTGGATTGAATTATGCAGATCGAGAACGAGATAAGACATAGACACATGTTTTCATATAAGGGAGGTGGTCCGTGAGGAATAGAAATAAAGTTCTCTGAATAAAGTTATTCAGATATGAAGTAGGGGAGGAAGGAAAGAGGAAGAGGCAATAAGGATGGACGTTTCCATCCATCCAGAAAGTAGCTCATGCAGCACAGATAGGGTTCCACCAGCAGAAACGCAGGGGCACAAAGACATCCCTGATAGAGGAGGACTCAAGTTGAGTCAAGTCAGAGAAATATGAAAGTAGAGCTTGTTTTCTTGGAGCAGTCAAATAATAACAATAATAATGACAATAATAAACCCTTTGGCTGACATGCAGGCAGAGGAAGAGTAAGAGAGAAGTATAATGATGGGTTCTGACCTGAGGTGGAGCGCTCAGATGACCAGAAGCGTGCTGCTGACCCAGTAAGCAGTGAGAAGCCACAGAGGACTGTAAGCGAGGGAGACATGAACCTTTGGGAGTGATCCTGCCCGCAGCCTATGAAGTGTCTCCTTCAAGGAAGAAAGCGGTGCAGCATTGCAAGAAACTGGGAGAGAGATGTGACAACATGAAAGAGGGTGGGAAAATGAGAAAGGAGCAGCTGCTATTGGATTACAAGACAGAGGGCTGTCCAGAAGCCTTATTTGGCCTAAAATAAGAATGGCATCTATAGGTCTAAGGACATCAGTGGAAGGCAGAACCCTGAAGTCATTTCCTGAGCCAAAGTCTATGCATATGCAAAGGAAGACTCATTGTAGAAAGGTAAGATTTTCACAATCACTTGTCAGCCCATTAACCTATCCTCCAGGATCCCTTCACCCAGTACCACCCCCCACTGTGCCCCCTCATAAGCCACCAGGGGCTTATCACCCAATGAGAATTGGGTAGTAAAAAAGGAAGCAGAAAAAGGAGGAAAATAAGAGAGAAGAGGTTTGTTTTAAAATGTGCTGGGGAAGTCAAAACAAATTCCTAGCCATTCCTGCAGAAGGAGATTTTATGGGGCGAGACGTCCCCAAAATGGATTCTGAATTATACTCTGCACCTCATAAAGCATGGGAATTCTTGGCAACCAGCTCACACACATGGCCCTCTTGTTACCTGCCCACCATCCCCAGCAGGATGGCATGCTGAGAGACCCAGCTGGAGGCCAAGAACACCTGGCTGGGTGGATTGAACTGTGGATCCTAAGCAGTCTCAGCGCCCCTAGGGGAAGTAGCAGCCTTTTCTGGGCCTTGGTCTCCCTCTGTGCAATTAGAGGGCGGGTCAGGATAGGCCTGAGGGCCCTGAGAGTCCTAAGCCCCATGGTCTGGAGAGCTGGCACATGAACAGAGTTACAGAGAGCCCCTGCAAACCTATCCATGTGTACTGGAGGGGGTATATGGAGAGAGGAACGAGAGCTTGAAGGTGAAATCTCGCTCTAATTCTCTCATTAGGTTATGCAAAGATCAGGTGTGGTCACAGGTCGGGAAAAAAAAGGCTGTGACAAGGTTTCATTATTTTTAATAATATTGAAAAACTACTCCTGGATAAAGAAATATTTCGAATGGCATTCAGGAAGTCAACGTGATCTGGGACTTGAACAGCAGCTCTACCTTTCTGTACTAGGTCACTTCACTATTGGAACCACCGTTTTCGCATCTGGAAACAGCAAAAGTGTTAGGGTACCTCCCTTAAAAGGCCACCCAAAAGGAGAAGAGCATGGATGGCTATTGTTGTGGGTCCCAGGAGGCGCCATGAACTCCGAAAGTGGAATGACTTGAGTTCCTGATTCCAGATTTCAGTTCCCCCCTCTTCATGTTTTGTAAATTATTTTTTCCAGCTTTATTGAGATATAATTGACATATAACATTGTGTAAATGTAAGGTGTACAACATGATGATTTGATACACTTATATATTGCAAACCGAATACCACTACTGCCTTTGCTAACACTTTCATCATGTCACATAATTACCATTTCATTTTTGTGGTGAGAACATTTAAGATCTATTATCTTAGCAATTTTCAAGTATGTGATACAGTATTGTTAAACTACAGTGACCATGCTGTACATTACCCTGTTCGCCCGAAAATAAGACCTAGTTGGACCATCAGCTCTAATGCGTCTTTTGGAGCAAAAATTAATATAAGACCCAGTCTAATATAATATATGATATGATATGATATAATATAATATAATATAATATATAATACCAGGTCTTATTTTACTATACTTTACTTATAGTGAAGACCAGGTCTTATATTAACTTTTGCTCCAAAAGACTCTTTAGAGCTGATTGTGTGGCTAGGTCTTATTTTCGGGGGAACAGGGTAGACCCCTAGAACTTACACATCATATAACTGGAAGTTTGTACTCTCTGACCAACACCTCCCCATTTCTCCAACTCCCCCCACTAACCGCCATTCTCATCTCTGTTTCTAGGAGTTTGGCGTTTTCAGATTCTACATATAAGTGACATACAATATCCATTTTTCTCTGATTTGATTTCACTTGGCATAATGCCCTCAAGGTGCTTGCGCATTGTCACAAGTGGCAAGATTTCCTTTTTTCTCACAGTTGAATAATATTCCACTGTATGTTTGAATCACATCTTCTTTCTCCATTTATCGGTTGACTGACACAAATGTGTTTCCATATCTTGGTGACTGTAAATAATGCTTCGGTGAACATGGGTGAGGCCCCCAGCACACTTTCTCTCTTTAAGATCCTGCTTTCATTTCCTTTGCATATATACTCAGAAGTGGGATTGCTAGATCATTTGGTAGTTCTGTTTTTAATTTTTTGAGGAACCTACATACTGTTTCCCATGGTGGCTACAACAATTTACATTCCCACCAACAGTGTATGAGGGTTCCCTTTTCCTCTTCTTTAAATCAGAGTTTTGGACAAAGTGGTATCTACAGGCTCAACTACTAAAATTGTTGTGACTTCATGCCTCTGTCAACCTGACACATGCATATATATTCAAAAGCTTTCAGCTAGCCTTCTCTCCGCTGATTACCGGCTTTACCAGCGCTCCCCAAGATTTGTGTAAAACATCCTGAAGCTCACCAGCCCTGAGCGCCCACACTAGAGAGTAACCTCCTCTCCGGCATTCTTCAGACTTCGCAGTTGGCTGAGCTGCATTTTCACAGAGAGCCGTTTGTTTCCCAAACCTGTTTATGCCTGTTGCATTTTGGATCATTATAAAATTTAATGAGATATTGTGAAAATTAAAAATTTATGAGCATCGGGGCTGGCCCAGTGGCTCAGGCGGTTGGAGCTCCATGCTCCTAACTCCGAAGGCTGCCGGTTCGATTCCCACATGGGCCAGTGGGCTCTCAACCACAAGGTTGCCAGTTCAACTCCTTGAGTGCCGCAAGGGATGGTGGGCTCTGCCCCCTGCAACTAAAATTGAACACGGCACCTTGAGCTAAGCGGCCGCTGAGCTCCCGGATGGCTCAGTTGGTTGGAGCGCGTCCTCTCAAACACAAGGTTCCCAGTTCAACTTCCACAAGGGATGGTGGGCTGCGCCCCCTGCAACTAGAAAAAGGCAACTGGACCTGGAGCTGAGCTGCGCCCTCCACAACTAAGACTGAAAGGACAACAACTTGAAGCTGAACGGCACCCTCCACAACTAAGATTGAAAGGACAACAACTTGATTTGGAAAAAGGCCTGGAGGTGCACACTGTTCCCCAATAAAGTCCTGTTCCCCTTCCCCAATAAAATCTTAAGAAAAAAAAAAATTCATGAGCATCGGAAGAAGGCAGTTTCTACGAGGACAAAGTTGATTGTACTGTACAATTAAAGAAAGTCCCTTAAGTATTGCTATGAGTTAGGTCAGGTGTGACAACTATAAAAATTTAGAAAGGAATCATAAAACTCTAGAAGAATGTCTTGGCAAGCACACATCTTTAAGCTCTCAGTCCCCTTTAAGGAAACATTCGAGATCATATTTGGTGTATTATGAGCAAGAAAGATGTCATGGAACTCCAATCAGCTGACCCAGACTCAGAGAAGACGCCCTAGCCTGTGTCAAACAATTGACAACTGTATACACATTCGTGTATCTTAAGTTAAAGTAAAATGCTTAAGGAGCATTATTATCTTATGATCCCCTGCTTTAATAGCCTTTATCTATCAACTGACCAACTGTCAATGCACCCAGCTTCATAAAGGAGGGCTAAGAAGGTAAGCAACTCAACCTAAACCCAGGAAACCTGTCCTAAACAGTCTGTCTCCCCAGTAAAGTATGAAAAAAAGTCTAAGGAGGAAGAGGAGGACTGCTTTATCCAGCATGTCAAACACGGTACCAGGAAGCGAGACACCACCCCCGACTCAATGTAATAATTATCCCCTCTCTGGCTCCTCCGTTGCTGGGTTCAGTTTCCTCTTTTAGTTCTCCAGACAGAAAAATTATTTTTGTATCTTCTGTCTCTATACGTATCTGTAGGTATGTATATGTGTGTATATATGTATGAGTGTATGTATATATGTGTTATGTGCATATATATATATATATACACACACATACACACATACCATATATATATATATATATATATATATATATATATATATATATATATATATATATATATATATATATATATATAAATCCCCCATATACATGGTTCGGGTCAGTAAAGAAGAGAAAATGTCAAGGTAGATTCTGGGGCCTGACCCCGTGCATGGAGCAGTTTTGTCAAGTGGGCTTAACATTAAACGTAAGCTGATCAGTGAGCTTTCTTCCTTCACTCCACTTCCATAAAATACTGTGGCCGGAAGATTAACCATTTTCTTCCCAATCCATTGTACATGGGGCATGGACGGCGACGGTGTAGTCCAGGCGTAGTACCTTGCTTGTGGACTATCACTTTAAAGCTGGGGAATCTTTTGTTCCAGTGAAATGCGAGCCCCAGTGCTACAGACAGAATACAGTGGAGTGTCTCTCTAGCTGAAGCCCAGAGAAACTCATACTCCCCTGATCTATGATGGAACCGAGTTTGAAAAACCGATGCCCTAACAAAAAGACAATTTCATTACCATCCCTGAGCTGTCCGCGAAACACTCACAGAGTGACCTCAGACAAGTCACTTCCTCTCTGCTGCGTCACCAAAGGTGGCTGTTCAGGTATTTATTCCATATTCCACGGCGATCCCAGCCTACTCTCCATCATGGGCACCTTTGTGGAATGAGAGAATGAAATGGGGTGGGGAGAGGCTTTCACTTTTCCCTTATAATATTCCTGAATGGTCTGAATTATTGACAAGCTTATATTCCTTTTGTGACAATTTAAAATTACAGTTAAAAATTCAATAAGCTTGCATGTACTAGCTGCTGGAGTTACACATATTAGAGACGGATGTTTAACTTAGGACGCTTATAGACTAGCAAGAGAAGCAGACAATTAAACAATCACAGTTTTCCATGAAAATACGAACTTCAGTGAATATACAAAGTGCTTGTGAGATAACTGTTCTTTGGGGAGCAAGGAAAGTCACATTGGAAGCCATGAAGGTATATTCCAGCTGGGTTCTTAAAAGATGGATAGTAGTTATAAGGCAGGAAAGATCATTTTAAATGTATATATTAGAGGAAAACGTGACAATTAGGTGGACAAAACTTAAATTTTAAACCAGTATCTTGGTATCAGTGGCTGGGCTAGATCAATGTTTCCCAAGGTGTGGGAGGAGAGATAAATGTAAGTGACACGTGAATGTATATATACATAACTTCAGTAGTTACGGTACTTTCACAGGCTGTCTTCCATTTATAGCAACTTATTCCGGTGTTCCATTCTTGACAGTGCTACAGAGATTCCTTTCAAAAATAAATACAGCTAATCCCATTTGCCAATGTGACCTTGCGCAATTAACTTGATCTCTCTGAATGGCCATGTCTTCATCTAGAATATGGAGATACTAAAAATACCCATGAAAAGGAGTTTTTTTTAATCACAAAGTACAAGTGTTATTATCCCAATAGACTGTAAACTTCTTCCATTTCTGTGGCCCCCTCCCCTCCCCAGAGACTTGGCACAGGGTCTGAGATGGAAGAACCACTAAAAATGACTGAAGGGGCTTAGCTCCAGGCAAGGAGAGGGTAAGGTGAACAAGAGCTTTTAGGTGAACTAGTTTAATCCAGGGAAGGCGGCTAGAACTCGTCTCCCATGCAAACCCCAGTTGGTCTTAGTGACGGGTGGGGGCGCACTGAGAAGGGACCTGACGCTGTGATTCAGTTATTGATTAGCAATGTCTGATCACACAACAGTATCTTCCACCTATTCATTCCTCCATTCGACAAATACTTACTCAGAACCTGATGGGCACAGCTCTAGGCATCTGGAACGCTGGCAGCGGACAAAACCGGAAGGTCCCTTCTCTCTCGTGGAGTACCCTAGGCAGCCCAGTCTTCCCAGCTCCCTGAAGATGACCTGGCTCTGACAACATGGCTTCCTCTGACATGAGGCCAAGGAGGAAGTGTCATTTATTTGAGGTCACACTGCAAGTGAATGGCAAAAACAGCACTAGAACCCAAGGCAGATGCTTCCCAATCCAGCACAGTTTGGTATTCAGCAGACTTGCAAAACCTACTGTGTTTTCCAAGGTGTGCAGCTGTCCTTTCTCAACCACCAGCTTTCTGTCTTGGGGGAGGGGTAGCCTTCCGTTCCCTGGTTGGAAGCAGAGAAACCACCAGATGAAGGCCATTTCCCTAGAGGTTTCTGCAGTTTGGAGAGGTGGTTTAGAGAGGCCAGGAGAATAAAGTGGAGAGAGAAATGAAGGGAGGGAGGGACTGCAGGAATCCTGCTATTGGCAGACAGGTAATTGGTTACTTTGGGTGGTCAGCTTCTCCAATCTCCCTCCTGGGGGAGGACGGAGAGAAAGTAATTGAAGAAGGTTCCCTAACAAATTACTGTGAGACTGGGCCTGAAACTGTGAGTTGCCCCTGGGTTCAGGGTTTGATCTTCAGAGGCCCTCAGAGGATGCAGAGAGGGAGGGCGCCTGCTGCAGCAGCTTCCAGCCTCAGAAGCTCCCTGAGAAACCCTTCTCTCCCTCCTGGGCCCCTGCTGAGCCTGGGGGAGGGGTTCACAGGTGGGGGGAGAGAAGAACCTCACAGATCACTTGATTTAATCTCATCACGTTAGAAATGAAGGGAAGCCCAGAAATCCATAGGGACTGGACCACACCCAGCAGAACGGGCACCAAACCCCAAGACTCCCCTCTCCCATGGCTGGCCACCAAATGACCCCGCCCCTTGGGTTCCCTGAGGTCTTTATTCACAGGACTTCCTTTGAATTGCCCTGAACTCCCTCCAAAGCAAAGAAAGTGGGGATAAAAGTACAGGCCTACTTGTTTTTGCTTATTTAACAAACACCTAGGTAGCACTGCTGAGTGGCAGGCACTGTTCTACATATTCTACAAACTTTAGCTCTTGGGATCCTCAGAACAATAGCCTAATAAGCAACAGAACGACCCACGGAGGCAGGTACCCTCTAAGGTGGTGATCACAAACCATCATCTCGATTCCTGCCCACGTTTCATTTATTCGGCCAGAAAATATCCACTCATCACCTACTATGTGCTGTGTCCTGTACTATATAGTCTGGAGAACAAAAAGATGAACAAGACATATTCCCTATCTTCAAGGAGCTGTCAGACAAAGGTTTTTAAAAATAAATGGAAAAGACAGCTATGGGGGCAGGGCGGGGGTGGGGGCGGGGGGTCTACCAGGGCACTAAGGTCAGGGAAGACTCCTTGGAGAAGGCACTATTTGACTTTTGTGAGCCAGAACAAAAATGAACTCAGGGAAGAAGTCAACTTTTGTAGAATGAAAAAAGAATTTGGATTTCAGCTTAAGAGCAATGAGAAACAATTAAAAGTTTTAAACAGGGGAGTGGCGAGATCTAATTTGCTTTCTGGAAAAGATCACTCTGGCTACTGCACACAGCAGAGTTGGCAAACTTTTTCTGTAAAGGTGAGAGTTAGCAACTATTTTAAGCTTTGTGGTTCAAATACTCATTGTTGCTACTATTCATCTCTGCTGCTGTAGAGCGCAAACAACCACAGACAGGACATATACGAGCGTATGTGTGTGCATGTGTTCTAATAAATCTGTATGGATGGATACTGACATTAGAAGTTCATATCAGTGTCACATATCATGAAACATTAGTCTTCTGTGGATTTCTTTTTCAACTATTTAAACAAGTAAATCAGCTTACAGGCCACACAAAAGCAGGCGGCTAGCTGGATTTGGCCTGTGTGCTGTACCTCGTATGGTATCAAGAAAGGATGGGGACAGAAAGGCAGCAGGAGACCAGTTAGAAGACTGATATAACAGCCCAAGTGAGAAAGGAGGATGGGTTGGACAAAGGGGATGGCCGCAAAAAATTATGAGAAACAAGTAATGCTGAGAGTCATTCTAGAAATCAAACCCCAGGGTTGGCTGACTGAAAGAATGAGAGAAGCAAGGGAAAGGGAATATTAAGGGTGAGTCCCTCGCTTAAGTAACTGGGTGAATGGTGGTCTGACTTCCTGAGCTGGGGGAGATGTGGGGAGAGCAGCTTTAGGGGTCAAACCACACATTGAGAGCGTGAGCTGAGGAAGAAAACCAGGGCGCCTGACGGTTGCCAGATAAATTACAGGATGCTAAGTTAAATTTGAGTTTCTGACAACCAGAGGCACTTTTAGTATAACTGTGTTCCAAATATTGCACGGGACATAGTTAAGCAAGTATTCATTGGCTGAAAGTCAAGTTCAGCTGGGCATTCTGTATTTCGTTTGTAGCATTTATTTTTATTCAGAAATTTGGCAATCTGAGGTTTAAGCATTCAGGAAAACAATAACAACAAACTCTATCTAAGCCTCGGAGGAGAAGGAGAAGGTTTCTCAAAGCAGGTAATAGCTGAGCTGAGGCTAGGAGTTAGTCAGGTGAACTGGGGCCTGGAAAAGCATTCTAAGCAGAGAGAACAGCATTTCTGTGCCAGGGTCAGGTAGGGGAGGTATGTCTTGTGCCCTCAGATATTTGCAAGTCATCCATGAAGCTACAGCTTCAAGCGTGACTGCGAATGTCAGGACGCCAGGCTAAAGAGGTTTGCAGGGACCACTTCATGCAGGTGCACAGACCTCCAAGAGTTGGTACAGCCTCCCACGGGGATTCCTGAGAGTGGGGCTCTGTCCATTTGGAGGGGAGGGAGGGAAGAACGTTTGTCCAAAGACCAGCTGGGCTCCCCAACAGTCGCTCTGCAACTGGCACCTGGTTCTCCTTTAAGCCCTGTCTCGCCCTGTGCAAGCCGACCAGCCCTCTCTGGCGCCTTTCGCTGCTGCCCGCCCCCTGCCCTCCTCCACCCACGGCCTCCACCGAAATGATTCCCCCAAATGCAGCTATTACTGTGACTGGAAATCTCTTTACTGCTGATTCTGCTAATGGAAATATTCCTTCCCTTTTCGGCTGCTTGCAAAGCCACTCGTGACTTTCCTGGGTGCCTGAGAGCAAGGTTTTGTCAGCCTGCTGCCAACAGAAGGGAGAGAGGATTCGGCCCCGCCTGCCTCCTCCAACACCCACCTGCCTTAGACTCAGCCTCTAAGAGCTTCTCTGTCCAAACTGTCCTCAGACAACCCCGGAGTTTCCCCGCTTCTCCCTGGTCCTGGAGAACAGCAGAGATCAATGGTCAATTTCATCCTTCTTTTTGTCTTGCTTGGGGGGAGAGGGAGGGTGAGGAGAGGGGTAAGCATAGCATGCTGGAGTGGAAAGACCGGGAAGGGAAGGAGAATTTGCATACATTATACATTCCTACCTTCACTTCCTTCCACAAAAGGATTCCAGGTGGCTAAGAGGCAGGGAGCACAAACTGTGTGCCAGACGCCAGGCAGGTGCTTTGCACACAACTATCTCTGCAAGGATCACAGGGCTTCGTGTAAGTAAAAATTGGTGCAGGGCACTGCCTAAAATCTCATTTATGGAGGGATCCCCAAAAATCAGGATCACAGCAACCCAGAGTCCTCATTATTATGCCATCCGCACTTTACTGATGGGCAAACAGAGGCTCAGAGCGGCGGCACACAGAAGCCTACAGTTAGGAAGCTGTGCATTCGGATTCGAACCCAGAGCTTTTGAACGTCAGAGCTGGCACGTGTTCCACCCCAGCACACTGCCTCTCAGTCACAGCAGCTGAGCTACAGACGGGATTTTGCCGAGGATTATCTGTGGGGACCTTGGGACGCGTACTTCTGTTAGTTAGGTAAATGAGGCAGTTGGGCTGGATCTGAAAGGCGTTCTTTTACCCAGTTCTAATATTCTAGGAGAAGTCTTCACTATCTCTTTGGATGTTCACAGCATTTGATATCTCTATCTGTATACCTATACCTATAGATATAGAGATACAGATTATATAACATTATATACCCCATATGTATAGGTAATGTAATACAAATCCCATTTTCAAGGTGGGAACAAAAAAAATTACAGTGCTGCTGCTAAGCAACAGGAGGTGGTCAAAACTCACCTTGGGGCAGGGCCGAAGGGGGACGAGGAAGTGCAAATAGGGCTGTGTCTCAGACAACCGATGCCCTGACAACTTCTAGAAAGAAAATGAGAGCTTCTGTCAGTTCCTGGGGGGACGAGATCACAGGTCTCCGAGTGTAACACTTGCTTACATAAGGTGAGGACTTCCTAAGCACTGGAGGAAGAGGGAAGTGGAAAGAGAAGAGGAGAAGGAGAGGAGGAGGGAGAGAGAGTGAGGAAGGGAAGGAGGAAGAGAACTGAGCAGGCGCAGCCACATAGGAATCCGCTTTGTCGAGTAGTCCTGGGAAAATGAGTGGCATCTAGAAAAATTGAGACGAGGCTTGGTGCTCTCTTGGCAAATGAGCAAGGAGTGACAGGGCCTCCGGAGATGCTGAGTCAGCTCCTAGCAGCACAGAAATAAGATGTTCTGCCCCTTGGGCCCAGGAGGCTGTCACACCTGCAGTTCCTATCTAGGAAACATCTCCAACTTTCTGGTAATGAGAAGAGGAAGAGATGAAAAGTAAGAGAGTTTGTCAAAGAGACGGAAACTCAAAAATAGTCTGGTTCTGTGCAGCATGGTAGGCAGAGAGAGAGCCAGGGTTTGGAACCAAGCGGACATGAGTTTGGACCCGTTCAGCTGTGAAACAGCTGTGTGACGTGGGGTGTGTTCCTTAACTCCTCTGAGCCTCTAGGCTCAACTAGGACATCCTGTCCGTTTCTGAGCATTGAGGAAAGGATGAAATGAGATAACAGAGGTACCAGCAGAGCACCTGGGGCAGAGTAAATAGTCAGTAAATAGTTGCAGTTTTCATAGCCTACCCCACGCCACAGTGATAAAGCCTGGAATACCAGCCCCACCCCTGCTGGCCTGGCAGGTGTGCCCTCAGGTGGGAGGAAGGCACATTAGCATAAGAGTCAAGGAGACTGGCATCTGGTGCCTACTCTACCACTGACTTGCTATGGTGACTTTGATTTCCCCATCTATGTACAGAAGGATTTCGTTTAAATAATGTCCTAAATTCTTACCATTTAAGACATTTGACGATCCCAGAACCATGCTGTATCACCTCCCCCAAAACATCCAGTGCCTCTGTTTGCCACAGTGCAAAACTTCTAATCCCTTATCTAGCGTCCATGATTCAAGATAAGGTTTTTCCTCTAATCAAACTGGTCCCATTATTCATCTGATAAACATCCAGAAATAATAAGGAGGTAGGAGAAGGTAGAGAAAATGGCTATGGGAGCTGAGAAGAGGTGGTATTCCAGCTTAGCCTTCACAGACGGCTGGAATTTCCACAGCTGCCTGGTTTGGCCCACTCTGGATTCTGGGATGATACTTGGCGAACCCTGGGTTCTAGTCACCTAAGATCCCCTGAATTAGGATGTGCCAAGCACAGTGCGAGGCATTGCAGCCCCACAGATGAAGAAGGTATATTCTCCGCGTAGGATCCACAGGCGAGAAGCACAAGTCAGACCATGAAACACGTAAGTTCTGCTCTCTACTCCAAGCCACCACCGTCATCTCACCTGAACAGACTCTCACAGCTTTGCCTGCTTCCATCTTGGCTCCTTTACAGAGCACGCTCAGTAACTCTTTTGAAACGTAAGTCCGATACGGATACTCTCTTGCTAACAATCCAGCATGGCTCTCCATTTCACTCGGTAACAGCCCGAGTCCTGACAGCAAGCTGGATGGGCCTGTGACTCCCCTTTCCTCTCCTGGCCTGGCCGCCATCCCCTCGCACCCTCCAAGCCACAGGGTCGTCTCCTTGCTGGTCCTTGAGCACGCCAGGTGTGCTCCAGAGTCAGGGCTCCAAGGAAGCATTCTCTGTCTGGAATGCTCTTCTCCCAGACACCTGTGTGGCTAACTCCTTCATCGCCTTCCAGTCTTAGGTCCAATCCTACATCCTCAATGAACTCCTCTCACTCAATTTCATATGAAAACCGATCTCCTCCCTGCAAAAATGTCTCCATTTCCTTTTTTTTTTTTTTTTTTGCCTCTTTTTCATAGAATGTATCACATTCCCACTTACCTAATTCTCGTATTTATTATCTTTATTATTATGGTCCTCTCCCTCCGAGCCCCCCTCTCCTGCACAGGAGCTCTCTGAATGCAGGAATCTGAGCCTTTTGTTCTCTGGTGTGTCCTAAACATCTGGACCTGTGCCCAGCATATTGAAGGTGCTCAATAGTTCTTCAGGGACCAGCCTTGCTAGCGCAATCTTTATATTGATAGTGAGAGCCGAGGCCCAGCATGTTCAAATCCGGAATGAAGAGGTCAGGAAAGACTTCCAAGGTAAGTTGACATTTCAGTTCAGTCTTGAAAGGAAAGAAGGGATTTCCCTGGGGTGGTGGGGCAGAGTTATAGAACAAGAAAGAAGAATTCTCAGTATAAGGAGAGCCTGGGCAGAGTCTGATCATGGACCTTGCGCCACAATAAGGTGCTCGAACTTTATACTAAGAACTACGGGGAAACAGGGAGATGTTTTAGGAGAGGGTAGTCATGATCATATCCATGCTTTTCACGACATCCCTCTGTAGGCAAGTGCCAATGATGGATTAGACGACCAGGCGACAGGCAGACAGACAGACCAGTGAGCTGACAGCTGGAATGTTAGTAGAGAGAAGTGCTGAGGTCTGACCTGCCAGGGAATGTGCCAATGGGGACGGAGAAATGTTTCCTCTTCATGGTTCAAATCCTAACAGTTTAGAACATATGGCATCTTGGTCAATTTTTGACTCACATACTGAGCTGTTTGCACATTCTAGTGTGCTCGGAAGGAAGCTACCAATATTTCAGTCCCGAGTCTGACATTGGATAATCTCCGCTGCCCCCCCCCCAGTCCAAATGGAAACCTTAATGGGGGTTGTTGTCCAAAAGAACTACAGACAAGCAGCCAGTGGGTGAAAGGAGAGAAGAGAGCCAGTCCTGCCAAGCACTGCTGCCTGCCTCCTTCTGGGGCACCAAGGCCGCTCTGCTAGAAGGAAAGGAAAACCAGATCTCTTGCTATAGTTAATCTTCTGTTGCCACTAGCTGGTCAGTGTGAGAACTTGGGAAAGGGTCAGCATCCTCAAAGTTCAATCCGACTCCTTCTTTCCTCACCTGGAAAAGAGCAGGCTTCTTTGGCTCACCCCCGTAGGCCGCTAGTGAAAGGCAATCAGGGTTCTCCCCATCCCCCAGAACCAAACCCAGAAGCTCAGGTTCTCAGGAGAGATTGGAGCCAAGCAGCTGGATATTCAGGCAGCAGAACACATTCAGTTACCCTAGAGGTATTTTTCTCCTGAGATTCTGAGGCTTTGTGTTTTCTGATTTGTTTGGGATTTTTTTGCAGGGGGAGGAGGAGAGAGCAGTGCATTTGAGGATGTCCAACTGATTTGCATACACAGAGATGTGTTTAAATCCAGAGCCATGTGTTAGCAGTCCGGTGTTGTGAGGGAAAGAAGCATGGAGCGGGATTCAAGATCACCGGAGTTAAGTTTGAACGGCTGGTCCTTAAGTGGGTTTCGTCCACTGTCTGAGCCCCAGTACTAGCACATAAAATGAGGGGTGGATTCAGTGCGCTCCAGCAGTCTGTGGTACTGTGAGTCCCTCAATGTTGATAGTTGTGGGAATAGTTTTTATGACTGCACCCAAAAAAGTCCCTGGCAGTGTACATCCTTCTCTCCCACCAGCACAGGTGTTCACACTGTCCTAGGCACCCAAAGACCAGGGTACAGCAAAGCAAGTAGAAACAGAAGGCTCTGCTTGCCAGACGCCTAGTCAAACCTACTGCTGGACCTGCTGTAAATGAAAATTATAGAACCAGCTTATGGCCTGAGGGCCTAGTTCAGGAAAAGCATCAAGCTCCATGTCACACCAAAGCTTGCCGAGCTATGCTGTGTCGGCTCGTGTCACTGACTCCCAGAAACAGCCAATCTGGTTGGCCCTGAGCAAACTTCAGCCCCTCTAATACAGCGGAAACAAATCCTCCTCTCTCCCTACCCCATTTCCCTCTCAGTAATACAGTACTTTCTGAGGGCAGGGCATCTCTCTCTGCACTGAGTATTAAATAGGTTTCATCAGATTTGAGCTGGCAAAGGGGTGGCGATGGACTGAGAGACGTGAGGGCAAAGGGGGAAAAGACTTGTATCAGAGACCATGGAACACCCCTCTCCCCACTCCCAGGAGCCTGGAACATAAGAACAGGACAGGACCTTGACGTTTCAGGGCTCCTGAGATGCGGACTCTAGTGATAATGGACCTGGTGTCCACACGAGGAAACAACATACTGTTTTGTTTTAATCTAGCTTTGTTTGAAAACATCAAATACATCAAATCCCCCCTCTTATCCACCCCAGAATCTCTCTCTCTCACACACACACACATAGAGTAAAAACACAGGTACTGATTTTAATGAATATTCTGTGGTAAGAAATCCCTTCAGAAAACCCAGCTTACTACTGTTTGTATCGGTTCTTCCTCCCTCTTACTAACTAGCATCAACCTGCAGAATCAAACCAGAAACCGAAACGGGCAGAGAGCCTCAGTGTCTCCCAGGGCTAGTTCCTTTCTCCAAACGCCAGCCCAAAGCTGTGTAGTCTCTGCTTGAAGGGTTCCTCCCATGTGGATCCTACCATCCCTCAGGGGTCAGCATGCAGGGTTGTTGGACAGCTCCCGGGGACACACCGTCCTGTGGGCTTGAACTCTACCCGCTTAGTATCTGCAGCTTTAAACATTCCTTAGAACCAGGCAGGCGAAAACACCTTCATCATTCCCTGTTGACATTTGAAGGACTTTTGTGGACTGGTTTTCTGAGGCTAAACTCCCTGCTTTTAACAACCCTCTGACCAGTCTCCTGGTCCCTCCTTCCAGAGGTTTTTCTCTTTTGGTATTCATTTTTGTCATTGCAGAACTGGCTAAGTTAGCATCTCAGACTGTGTCTTTCTCTTCCGTGCAGGCCAATCAGCTCCCTGCAAAGAGCCTTCCTTTGGGACAGATCTTCAGGACACTGCCAGATCGCCTCACGCAGGTGTTTTGAAGACATATTGCTGGATGGTATTTCCTTCTTCACGTGCCCGTCCCCAAATACAGAGCACACACCTCACCTGCGTGATTTATGTGACAAGGCAAGTTCTTAAGACATTCTGACAAGGAAGGGGTGTGCTATTTTCTGTCTTTCTCCCCCTTCCGCTGAATCGAGGCTGGCAGTACACAGCCCAGCTCGGCCACCATGAAGCACAGGAAGAAGGAAGTCACTGCCCTACCTGCGGACATGAAAGCGAAATCCACAAGCAAACTCCAGGGCTGCCTGGGGGCAGATGAGGACGGAGCGATGTGCAGGTTCACCTCAGAAGCCCTGCACTGGCAGTTGCTCCTGTTCAAGCTCTTTCTTTTCAATCAGTCCTTCCCAACACCCGCATGTCACCGGCAAAGGAAAGAAGCCAGTAAGAAGCGAGAGGAGCTCGCCAGAGTGACGGCATGGTTCAGGGCACTTCAAGTTCCCGTGATCTTTACATCCAAGGATTATTTTAGGGCTTAGCTACCCACTCATATCACAGCACAAAGAACCGGAGCGCTGGGAGATCCATGACTTACGCAAGGTCCCTCTGGCCCCGAGCTGAGATTCCAGATCCTAAGCAACTTGACGTTCCTGAGCCGTCTGGAGCATTCAACCTGTCTTCCAGGGCATCGTTCAAGCCCTAGCTCTGGTTTTATCCTATCCGGGAAGGACGCCTCGCCTTCTCCCAGTCTGTAGCGATGTCTTCCCTCCTTGATGTCACTGACTGTGTCATCTCCATCACTCGTTAGCACCATTCAATGCAGTGCCCTCTGACATTCCACGAGTCATGGAACTTGGAGCTGGTAGGGTCACTGGAGGTCATTTAATTCATGCCGCACGTTCCAACTCTCACACTTCAGCTCACCCAGGTAGCTGAAGTTCCTTTAGGGAAATGTTCTTGTTGTGTTGATGAATTGTTATCTTTCTCTCCAGCACCCAGCGCCATGCCCTGCGTACACGTATAACCAGCCCCTCGATGTATATGTGGCTCAGGATGGCTATTTAGCAATTACCAAGAATGTAGGTATACAGTAGACTCAGGTTCCCGTTCTGCCAAGTCTGCCATTTATTCACAGTCTGACCTTGGATTAGGTACCTGGCCTCCCTACGAATGTTTCCTAACCTGTAAAATGGCAATAACAGCAGTGCCCACTAGATATATGTTATATGAATTAACAATAAAAGACAAAAGGAAAGCTCTTAGCACCACATTAAGGGTTCAATAACTATCTGCTATTCCTTGATCACTTTCAGGGAAATTCACTTTGTCAATGCCATTGACTTATAATCAGATTCTAAAGAAGAACCCCAGACAAAGAATCCTGGGGAATCTTTCACCTCTGAGGGAAACCTCCAACTACATAAAGCAGACTGGAACATGATGGGAAAAGTAGAAATATGAAGAGAGAAAAAGACCGGAAGAAAAGTCATTTAAGTCTGGGCATGACCAATAATACAGCCAATAACTCAAATAACAGAGGCAGAATGGAGGGAGACAGGGCCAGGTATGTAGGTGACTCTTGTAAAAGAGGATGGTAGGCAGTGTGGGAAAAACTACCTTGAGTTCCCCCAGTTGGAGTCAGTAAAATGGGGATTCTACCTTTTATTTGTCCAATCACCCCCTTTAATGCCAGGTTATATTTCACCACCACCAACTCTGGGCCCACAACCCACAGCAGGGCCTGAGGGCTTTGGCAGACACCATCACCCCCTAGCGGTGGCTCACACACCCCACTGTTGGCAGAATTTGGCATGTACTGACGTTGCACGCCCAGATGTGGCACATGCCATCCCCAAAACCTTCGGACAGGCGAATTAGTAATGAAAGACTCGCCCAACCCACCAGACACAAACACTCAGCTTTTAAACAAAGGCTGTTTAAAAGGTCTGGGGATGGGATGACGGGATGGGGAAAGATAGGGCCATAAATGGCACCCCCAACAGGCAGCAGCCCCCATTCCCAGCCAGCCTGGCGCTCCTGCAGCTCACTGTGCACTCCGTGTTTACATGCAAACAGTAGAAGACCAACACAAATAAAAAGCCCACGTCTCCCTACACAGCTCCTGCTATACGAGGCCATCTGGTGACTACCTCGCTAGCCAAATCCCTGGGGGGCGGGCGCCTGGAGCTGCCAGTCCAGGGCGCTGCAGGGAGGCGAAGGAGGCGGAGAAATCAATTCCTACATGCTTCCAAAAGGTCTCAGAGCTGCCAAGGAGAAGAGCACCCAGCCACTCCACAGCAGGCAGTCTCCAGTGGCCAGGCTCAGCCGACTTGCATCAGAGAAGGCAGAAGTTTCCAAAAGGAGGGTGCCAGGAGACTCTAGAGCTAACTCGTGGGTCCTGCCGGGGGTAATCGAGACTTCCAGCTCCTCACTTAGCTCCGCACTCAGCTTGCCCAGCGCGCTCCCCGACACCCATTCCCTCTTGAAAGCCAAAGTTTAAAAAGGCAGAGATTGCCAGCTCTAGGAATTGGGGACGACTCCTATAGCTGGCTGGACCGGGTCCCATACATAGTTGGGGAATTGGAATGCCCTGGGGCCCTGGCTTCCAAGAAACACTATACCCCCAAACATCCCCTGCCCCCCCTTATTTGACCAGTCATTTAAGGGGATTCCCACTCCTGACCTCTCAGGGGACTCTGGAGTAGAGATGGGGAATGGAGGAGGAAGGTTGGAATTGGAAGTGGGGTAGAGGGATACCCTCAGTGTTTCCCAAAGGACCCTGCCCTTGGGGGAGGCTGCAGGAGTTAGCCCTGAGTCCAAGGTTAGCTCTTCACCGGAAGGAACCCCATCTCCACCGTCATCCCCTTCGGTAGAAATGGGCAGCCCCACAGGTGCACCTGCGTGTCCTGCATGTGTGTATGCTCAAGTGTGTGTGTCGCACTGCCAGATGCGCTGCTGCGGGAAGTCCCCTGGAAAACCTGCAAGGCGCTCTCCTGCCTTGCCTCCAGGAAAGCTCAGCGTGCTCCAGTTACAGCCAGCTGGGGAGAGCCCAAGGGCCAGACACCAGAGGGCCTGGCACGTGCTCAAATCTCCCCAGGCAGCCAGCATGAAAAGGAAGGGGCGGGGGGGGGGGGGGTCACAAAAAATACATTAAAAAATATTATGGCTCCCAGGAGAGAGGAGTCTGGTCCATTGATTAGTCTTTGGGGCTTCTCGGAGGAACAAAGAGTTAACCTAAGAGGTTCAAGCCCGGATTCTGAAGGCGCTGACCGCGAAGGCTCATCACCCCCGAGATGGCGGAGCTGAACTGTATCCAAGAAGTCAAGGATGAGGAAGAAGAGCTGGGGAGTCTCCCAGCAGCGAGCCCCCGTGCCTCCCAGGCGCTGTTGTTGACCAGACTCTGACAACCAATCGCGCCCCGCGCCCCCAAGAGGGGAGGAGAGAGCCAGCGATCAGCGAGCGCGGGAGAGCTAGGGGGAACAACATTTTTGTACACGCTCTCCGAGATAATTAAGCTATCAATTACCCGGGTGGCAAATCAGTTGCGCTTCCCACGGTTCCTCGCAAGGGCCCACTCCTCCGGGATTCTTGCTGGGAACCAGCAGGCAGCAAGCTGCTGGCGAACTTTCTGATGAACTTTTCCATTTGCGCCCCCACCCCCGGCCTCACCACCACGCTATCCTTCCCCCTTCCATTTTCTAGCTTTTAAGTTATTATTATTAGCCAGTGACTAAGATTCGAGGACAAACCTGCTGGCCGCTGGGGATGGAAGGGGTGGGGGTGTAGAAAGGCGAATGCGACAGCGGGGGTGGGCGGGAGAAGAATTCTGAAAGTGGAGACCTTGGGCACAGAATGCCAGTCCTCAAAAAATCACTCAACCCTCCCCTGCCCCACTTCACAGATGGCCAAAACTGAGGCCCAGAAAGGGGAAGAGACTCGGCCAAGGTCACCCAACCCTTTCGGAAGCCGAGTTTATGCGGACGGGGTGATTCTACACGGAGCTTCTCCGCTCTGATTCTCGAGAAAATCTCTCCGGAAGAGCAGAGCCAGTAACTCCGACGTTAGGGCGAAGGGGCGGTAAGCGCGGCGGCAGTGACCGTGCCGGGAGGAGCAATCGGCGGCCGGCTCCGCACCCGGCTTCGGGCGGCGGACATACCCGGCCCTTAGTTCGAACACACTCAGAGATCTGGGGTCTCCGGCGACGAGGACAGACAGTGGCAGAGATCAACGTGTGGACTAAGCGACTGAGGGACAGGTCCCCACTGCAGAAGGGCTGGCACGCCCCCGGGCTCCCGCCACGCGCTTCCGGGACCTCCTAACCCATAGTCCTTTCCAACCACCTGTACGCCCTCGGGGCCCCTCAGCTGCCCTCTCCACACACACACCGCTGGGGGCAGCCCGGGGCGGGGCTCCCCAGGGCGCCCCCACCCGTCAGACTTCACTTAGGGGTTCACTGTGCCTTGGGGTCTCGCGTGTGCCGGCGCCCAGACTTACCCAGAGTGAAGAAGGGCAGCTCGGTGTTGTCCAGGTCGTCCTGTACCGCGATGCGCCCCGGCAGCTCGTTACGCACAAAGAGCAGGAGGCGCGACTCGGCTGTGGCGCCCGCGGAGCTGGCGGAGCCCGGGGACGCGGCGGCTGCGGCTCCAGCCCCGGTCCCAGTCCCGGCCCCGGTTCGGGCGCCGCTCCAGCCGATGTCGCTCTCCCGCAGGGCGGGCAGTGTGGACACCGTGACGGTCTTGAGCCGGCAGGGGCTGTCGGGCTCCCGCGAGGCGGCGGCGGTGGCGCCGGCCAGCAGCGGCGGCGGCGGCAGCAGGAGCAGGAACAGCAGCAGCGGCGGCGGCGGCGCCGGGTGGAAGCCGAGCCTCCGCGGCCCCCCGAGCCCCGAGCTGGGGCCGGGGCTGCGCCGGGCGCCGGCGGCGGCCATGGCGGGAGGGGCTGCGGTGCTGCGGGCCGCGGCCGCGGCGGCGAAGGAGGAGGAAGCGGCTGCGAACGCCGAAGCGAACCAGGACGCCGGCGCTAAGGAGCCGTGGGAGCCGCTCGCCAGCAGCCCCCAGCGCCCGGCTCCGCCTCCCGTTCGGCCCCGGACCGCCCCCCCGCGCCGCCTTCCCGGGCTCGCCGCCCGGCCCTCCTCTGGCTCCCCCCGCAGACCCCGAGCGTTTCGGAGGCTCCGCCCGGCCTCGTGCAAATCCCAGTCGCCCCCTCGCCTTTCCCAGGATCCCCCAATGCCGCTCTCACAGTGTTCTTTAGCCACACCACCCCTGTCCAAATTCCTAAAACGTAGGGACCCCCCTCAGGCTTCCCCTAATTTCCCCGGGCTCAACCCGGCTGGCTCACCTTCACCCACCCCTGGCTCAACCCAGAAGCTGCACCTGGGGGCGCCTTAGCCCAGCGTCGCTCCAGGCCCCGCCTTCTTGGGGGTAGAGGGCTCTTCTGGGTGGCCAAGACTTAACTTTGTCTCCCCTCAATCCCAGTAACAAGTCCCGTGTCCTTTTCTAGTCCCTGAAATCACCCCTTGTGGCTTCAGAGCCCCTCCCAAACCCACTGCCAACAACTCAGGCAATCATTCTCCCATTACCAGGACCCCACCTCTTCCCTCCCCCCAGGCCTCCGCGGATACACTCACTGCTAAGGGACCGAGAGGTGTCCAACTCCCTCCTGCAGCCCTCACCCTCCCAAAATGCCTCAGCCAGGAGACTGTCCCCCTAGCTGCCGCCCTGCAATCCAGCCCACTCTCGCGCTTTTATTTTGGATTCCTACTCCTAGCTTGGAGCGGCTCTACTTGGCTGCTTCTGCTCTCTGTGTGAAATTCCTGAAAAGGGTGCGAGATAGGGACCTAGTACTCTGTGTGCCTGGGGCTCCCACGTGGCTCCTGCATCCCCGACCCATTCCCAGAGGAGGCGTCTGTTCACCCCCTCTTCACCCCCAGTACTTCCCCTCCCGGAGTCAAGTTGAGCTGTAAACCTAGGTCCTGAGACACATGGCAGCCCTTGGCCTTCGGCTGACGGCTGACGCTGCCTCTGACACACATACCTGGTACCCTCCAAGGAACTATCACATCTGCAGGGATCCAGGCCGGAGCAGGCCCCCTTCTCCACTGCCCTGTTTTTCTTCATCTTTCCTCTCTCTGTTCTCTTTCATCTCACCACTCATTTCCTTCTTCCTCATCTTGACTTTAATCTTATAAATGCTTCCTCCCTATAATTTGTGAGCCATTTCTCATCTGTCAGGATTGCTTGCCCATCTACACCTTTTGTGCGGTCTCTGCATTAACCCCTCTCGGCTTAGTTCTTCCCTCTTCTGCTTCTTGTCGCCTTTCTACCTTTAACCCTTAAGTGAATTGCCTTTTTCCCTCTCCCATCACATTTTATTCACTTTTTTTTATGACTTTGGATAAAGGCAGAGGACTGAAAAGAAGGCAACATCAAAGCCTGTTTTGTGACCTTGGCCTTAATGTTTCTGAAGTATTCTCCAAGTGCTAGTCATGTGTATATGTCAGCTTTTATACACAATCATAATCCAATGATATGGACACTATGACTCCCATTTTCCAGGTGAGAAAACTGAAATCAGAAGGTCAGGGAAGCGAAGGGACTTCCCAAGGTCACACCACTCAAGAGCAGAAGAGGTGAGATTTGAACTCCAGACTTCAAAGCCTTGGCTCTTTCTATTAAATCACACCGTCCTCAGTGACCTTGGAGAAACCCATCTAGCAAAGATGTGTAAGGCACATCTGCAATTGCACACCTGGGTCTGTTTCAGCTCTGAGGTTTATATGGTACGCTTCTCCTGTCTCAGTTTACTAATCTGTGAACTTGGGGGGTAGGGGAGGATCTGGCCTTTCAAGTCCTCTTTCCTTCATCTCCTGCCTCTCTGATGCCTGCTTCAGTTCATTTACTCCTCCAAAATATGTCACCCTGCCTCCCTCAGTCTCTCCTTTGTACCCTTACAATCCGCCACTATCCTCTGCAATGGGGCTTTCTGATTCTCTATGCCCCTTTCTTCAAATATGCTGACATAGTCCATTTATAGAAGTGCATACCAGGAAAAAAGGGCTCCCTTATATAAGGCAGAGTCTGTGCAAGTCCTTCATGGACCTCTGGTACAAAGGCCTGTCGAATGCTACCAACACTTTCATTCATTCATTCACCACCAAATAGCCAGGGCTCCTACCAGGCACTACATGGGGATGCAGTGATGGATAAACACAGCTCCTGCCCTTGCAGAACTTATAATAATGGGGGTAGGGGAGGGATGAAACAGGCACAGAAATGAATACCTCAGATACCAGGCAGGCAGGCAGTCAGGCAGATGCACAAACATGTCGTTCCTTTTTGAGTGCTTTGAAACTTATGTTTGGAGAAATCAAGGAAAGCTTCCCAGAGGAGGTGGCATTGGAGTTTAGTCATGAAGAACCAGTAGCATGGGGGTGGACATTCCAGATTAAAGCTGGCATTTGGGATTCTTTGCAACTACTCAGCATTTGAATGAATCCCTTTCCTACCTCAGAGGGTGCTTCATTCTCTGAGGCACAGCCTACCTCCTCCCATGAAGAAGCTAAAATTTCTAGACACTTTCTCAGCCTCCACTGCAGTTAGGACTTAGGCACATAACTCAGGATTTACCAATCAGATTCACCCACCCCAGATGCAGGGAAGGAAGCTGGAATCAGGCAGAATCCACTTGGGGACCAAAGTGGCAACCGTTGGGGCAGTTACGTCCGGGTTTCACTGCTAGTGAACATGGTTCTGACAGCACTGCTCAGAGCCCAGTGTCACTGGTGTCAAGACTGTGAATTATCCTATTTATGCCCGGCTGCAGCTGCAACAATAAGATCGCCACCAGCCAGTTCTCTGCTGTGGTTTGGAGTGGTGCTCTCTGCTCCATGGACTCTAAGCCCAGATCCCATGCCCTCCTAGAGATTCTAAGTAACCTGATATCACTTTACTGAATTCTGTTTCTGTTTAAATTATCCAGGATCGGTATTTGTTGCTTGCAACTAAGACATCTGCCTGAGAACAAAGAATGTGGAACAAATGGAGGGCAGAGAGGGCAAAGCATATGAAGGGAAGTGGAAGAAGTTCAGTGAGTGGGAGAGGGAGTGATTGAAGACAAGACGGAAAAGGCAGGCAAGAAATTCACTGTTCATTTTGAGGAGGACCAGCTTTACCTAGTGTTGAATCTGTAATGACCGCAGGAAAATAACTTATATTTTGAATGCATATTTTGCTACTTCAAAAATTTACATAATATATCAATGAATGATGGTAATTTCTGCCTTCTGGCAGCAGCAAGGCTCCAGAAATAATTATGCAAAGCGCGTAACATAGTAGGTGCTCAATAATTTATACGGGCTGCTGAGATGCATAGTCCCAGCAACACCTGGAGTAAGGCTTGTTATCCCCATTTGATGGATGTGTTGTTTGAGGTTCAGGAAAGCTAATACACCTGACTCTGATCGTGTAGTTAGCAAGAGGTACAGCACATGTGTGTCTGACTCTGAAATCCTGGCTCCATCTGCCACAGCATGACACCTCCCTGCTCTGCCCTCCCCCACCTGTGCCCAATACCCTGGGACTTCCCTATTCCTACTCTCATGCCCTGTCCTGTGAGCAGGGGCACCACTCTTCTCCCCCCAGCTTCTCTCTCCCCTTCTCCTTTCCTCTTCACTCAGTCACATTTCATTATTGATTTCATTAGTTACATTTCATTATTGATATAATTTATTCCCCTCTAGGGTGCCCTTCGTACCCCCTTCTCTGACTTCACGGATCTGAAATTCCTTTCCATTACTTTCGAACGCCTTCCCAGTCCTCGGAGCAAATGCTTCCTCTTGCTTCATCTTTCATCTTTCTTATTTGTCTTTCTAGGGAGTTTTGCAACATTTTTTTTTTCCCACCCTCCTTCCTTCATACTCTATTCTGTTTTCTTAAAATTCCTTTTATTCATCCCACCTGACTGAGGCAGCCTAGTGTAGCTGATAAAGCTGGGATTCGGGAGGCCGATAGGCTTGGGTTTAGATATCGTCTTTGCTATTTACCTACTGAGTCAAGTCACTTAGAAATGCCCCTATTAGATCTTTCATTTTCTCATTTGTGAAAGGGGGGTAGTAGGACCTGCTTTATAGGATCATTATCAGAATTAAATGGGGTCACATGTATGAAACTATATAGCCTATATTAGATTCTCATTAATGTTATAAGTAAATGCAAACATTTTATGGTGTGTCACTCCCTATTTTCCAGGCCAGCCTCATGTAACAGCACCGCCACTCTGTTCCAGCCATATACATCTCTTTTCTGTTCTCGTTGCCCCAGTGTTTTCACACAGCTTCTTCCTTCTGCCTGGACAGATCTCCATCCAGGACTTCACCTCACTACCTGTTACTTACCAACAAGTCTTAGCTATTAAAGCACTTTCCTTGAGATGACTAACCACCCAGTGTAAACTAGCCCCTCTCTATTTTTCCTGTTATGTCCTTTCGTATCTCCTTACATATTACAAATTGCACACATTACATATTTTCATACTTATCCCTTTATAAAGTATTTTCTTGATGTGCCTTCCCCACTAGGCTAGGAACTCTGAGAGATCCAAGCAGACCTGTGTCTTGGTTACTACCACGTTCATATAAACAAGCACTGTGGCTCCCATAGGGTACAGACACAAAATAATTACTGCCAAGGGATGATCACGGATTTATTGAATTTTTACTTCAAGAAACGTATATACTAGACACTAGCTGTAATTCTGCAGTGAAGAAAACTGGCTATCCTTTCGGTGTGCTACAATGAATGCATTATCCTCTCTCTGTCCATCTGTCTGTCCCTCCTTCCTTCCCTCCCTCCCTCCTTTGTTTTCTCCCTTCACTGCTTTCCGTGATTCAAGTAATTTTTTTGTAACAGTCTTTCTTCTTCAAGCCTCAAGATGATCTCTGGAACACAAACTCCAATTCAGAAAGAGCTTGCTATCTCTGGCTTCATCTCTACTCTATCTAAGCTCAATCTTCCATCAATCCTCTTCATACCCACAAATCTCCACCATTTGTTTTCCCTTGTTTTAATCATTGCCCTCTCTGTAACTCACATCGTCCTTTTAATCCTGCCCAGCTCCCTGCAGCACGGTGACTCCATTCATCACCCAGCGTATTGTTTCCTTTCCTTCCCTTCAGCCACTTTCCCCCAGATACTCTTTTGTCTTCGTTCTGCCAACCCGTCAGCATCTTGATCCATGCAAAGCTCATCTCCATCAATTGGTACAGGATCAATTACAAAATTAAGGTCAATCCTGAAGCTTTTCATTTTATTGTTGATGTGTCCAAAATAGATCACTGTAAATATATCTATTATGGCTAGCTGTTTCTTTGACTCAGAAACTTCTCTTTGATAGATTTCCTCTATCACTTGCTAGTTGGCTAATTTTTGGTGATTCACAACCTCTCTGAGCCTTCATTTCTTTTCCTATAACGGGGTAATGGGAAGGGTGAATGAGCCAGCAGATATAAATGGAAGCACATAGTCCTCTCTGGCACATAGTCAGTCCTCAGTAACAGTAGCTTGATTCTGCCTCCAAATGTCTGTTTATTTGGTCCTTCTGTGACCTCTGTCTCTTTGCTTCCAACTCGCCATTCCTCATTTCCCTTTTCAGAACATTTCCACTATATCTCATTTAGAGCCAACTTTTACCATTGTCTCTAACTTCTCTTTCGTGAAAAATGAAAGAATATTTTAATCACCGTTGTCTTTCTTCATTTGTACTTGCATCTGTTTGACTGATTTCTGCTTCAACCCAGTACTTCTCTGACTCTTTCCCTTAACAATTCTCAAATTTATTATCTTTCTTCTCCAGCTCATACTTCTTACAACCTCCCGCTTTCCCTGTCCCCGGTCCTCTAAATCAACCCCTTCTTGTTCCGTGATTTACTGTAGTCATTTCATATCCTTCTTACACCATCCAGTCAAAATCCTCCCAACACTCCTTGAAAGTGTCTCTCTCTCTCTTTTCTCATTCATTCTTTTGCACTCATCTTTAATTCATCCCCATCATTCATTTGCTTGTGCCCATCTCTCTGTACGTCTTTGCCTAGTTAATCATTTGACCTATTCCTGTTTCCTTCCTACTTTGTTACACTCATCATCTTTCATCATTAACACATATTAGTGGGGATGTTCCTTTGGATCTATATCTACTGCTGTATTTTCAGAATCCTCTTTCTGGGTCCCATTAGCTCCTCCTGGCTGGAATCTTTTCTCTCTGACATCCTGCTTTAGTTTAAAAAAAAGCTTTGCAGTATCTGCTCTATATTTATTCGAGCTGAACTGCTAATCTGGTGCATTGGAATGTATATGACTAATAAATAGTGTAAGCTTTATTCTCTGTTATAGAGTACTACGTCATTTTCCTTTCTGCATCACATTATTTGTATTATTATAGTTTGAACTGGTTAAGGTGACGTCAGCATAGAGTGACTATTTTTACAATATTTCCTGGATGCCCACTATGAGCTAGACACCAAACAAATTTTCTTATTTAATTCTCATAACCACCTGTGAGGTTGGAATTTTTAACCCTGGCTTTACACGGGAAAATTTGGGAACACAGAAAATGTATGACCTGAAAGACGCTGGGCAACCTACATCTAATAAAGTCCTTCTTCATTCTTTGGGTTTAAGTTGGAAAGTGGCTCCCAAACATGGAGGGCAAGGAGAGATCCAAGAAAGAGGTGGCCTATTGGTATGTGGCCGGTTGAACAAGCAGGGGGACTTACGAGGCTTGTCTTGAGCAACCACAAGATGAGTAGATCTCGGCATCTGCCGACCAGAATCTTAGGAGGTCCTATAGAGGCCTTAACAGGCCTCAGTCGCGTGGACCTTCCAGAGCGTCTCAACACCACATCGCTCTCTCCAGGTTGCATCCTTGAAATGGTTCAGGCTATGGGAACGGTGGGTGGAATGTACATTTCAAGGACAGGAAAGGGGGTAAAGAACCTCTGATTGCCAATTGCCCCGGTCCAGCACGAGGGTCAACCAGTGGTCACATCCTCTCGAAGACCGCCCCCAAGGGTCCTCTATAGTAAGGGTTAAGAGTTTCCATAGTTTTGTAACAGGGAAGATGACGACCACTTTGCTGAAGTGTTATTCAATGTAACACTAATGATATTTTCCACAGGGACAGAAATCCTGTCAACCTTGTTCCATGCTGCCTGCCCTGTGTTAAGCCACCAGCGATGAATGAATGGATGAATGAATGAATACATGTTAAAAACACAATCTCTTGCATAAGACAACACTGGTTTTGAATTTCAGCTCTGCCATTTAAACCTGTGTGACCTTGGACATTGTAGGGAGAGAGCAGATAGCTTCTTACTGTCTGTATCTTTAAGTTTGTTGAAGCATACTGTTGTATGCATGTTGTTTTTCATTTTTAAATAGTATTATTTATCAACCTTCAGAGCCGGGCAAACCAGGGCTCAAATCCCAGCTTTCCTCGTTGCGAGCTTTACTTATTTGATGGGTTGGGCAAGTCAGTTACCTCATCAAGCATCCTTCTTCACTTACCAAATGGGAAAGGTACGATCTCTCTCTTCTACTGAAGGGCAGGTACCAGTGTGGTTGATGAGCTGTGGTGAAACCCCGCGACTGCCTGCTTTTCAAGCACATGTTATTACAGCAGGGGTCTCTTTGCCCTGACTCCCAACTCCTTTCACTCCTTTCACTGTGTCTCTCACTAGCTTAAAGAGCTTTATGTTAACGTAACCACCAGGGCCTTGCTCAGAAGTATCTCAGAGCAGCAGAGGACATCCCCCACTCCTGACCCACTTTCCAAGCTATACTTGATGACTATTGTACGAGAATCTGCACACTCAGCAAGTCTGGGATTCTGCAGCCTCCCGATGTCTCCTGGAGGCCCAGCTGCACGCCATCTCATTCTAGGGAGGCTTTCAGCAAAATCTACTGGAAGCCCCTCTTCCTAGCTATGGACACCATATAGAATACATATGGAATTTTGTTGTTGTTGTTGTTGTTATTTTTAACTGAGGCTCTAGTCTACAGAGGGAAAAGAAATATTTAAACTAAAAAAAGGCCCTTGCTTCTTCCTTCATTCCTTCTTCCCTCCTTCCCTTCTTTGCTCCTGCCCTCCCTTTCCTCCTCCCATCTCTCCTTCGTGGAATCCTATGGAATACTATGCTCCAGGAACAGGGCTACAGTGAGGAGCAAGATGAAAATAGACCCTGGACTCATGGAGTTTACAGCGTAGTCAAGAAAGAGACGAAAACAAATGATCAAGAGTGAACACATAGGAGAAGGAAATGGGGAGCTGCTATTCAACAGGTATAAAGTCCCAGTTATCAGGATGAGTAAGTTCTAGGAGCTGCAGTCCCACACGGATCTGTGGTGCTCAGAGTGAACTATACTGTGCTGTGCACTTTAACATGTTTAAATCTCGTGTTAGCTGTCCTCACTACAATAAAAAAGAGAATATATGACTGAACGTTTTCAAATGTTCTGTGATGGAAAAGACTATTGTTCTATGAAGTAGAATACTGAGAGAAGGATGAATTTATGCTTGAGAACTGGGTGAAGCCTCTCTGAAAATGTGGCAATTAATTAGAAATGAAAGAGGATGAATAGAAGTTGTTATTTGGGGAGGTGGGAGGTGAGAGTGGTGGCGGAGTTACGGAGGGAATTCCAGGCAGAGGGAGCAGCAAGAACAAAGACCATGAGAGAGAACTTGGCAAATTCTAGGAGCCAAACATTTGAAGTCATGATTAGAGAGTTGAGAGGGAACACTAGGGAAGGATGGAATGAGTCTCAAAAAGTTAGTATGGCTTAGCTTATACAGGTCCATGTAGGCCATGGTAAAAAGTTTGGATTTAATTTAAAAGGAAAACCATGGGCAATTTTATGTGAATGACTGGCATAGTCAGATACACAGTTTCAAAGTGCTACGTTGGCTTTGGGAGGAATGGATCTGAGTAGTGCAAGAGAGGACAGCAGGGGTTGAATCTCACATCCCAGGTTGCATGGCTAGCATAGAGGGGGTGCTCACTTATTCCTTTTTGTTGTTCGAGTCGCAGTGCAGATGTCATTCCCACAAAGATCACGTCCATGCCTCCCTACCCCAAAGACCTCGCAGACTCACCATCATTTCCATGTCTACCTTTTCTTCACCACAGCTGATTCACAGAATGATTGATGGATTGCCTCCATCACTCAAACGCCAGTTTTATGAGGAAAGCAATTTTACTTCTCTTGCTCACTGTTGTGTACCCAGCCCTTAGCAAACCCTTTGACACCCAGGAGATGCTCAATGAGTATTTATGGAATAAATGCACAAATGTGTGCATTCATTAGTTACTGAATCCATTTTGTAACGTAAAAAGAATGGCCTATGTCCAAACATATGTTTTGTGTTCTTGAGAATGTTAGCGGCATTTTAAACTGAAGATGGGTGAAGGGATGAGGAAGATGGCACAGACGGAGATAACACTCCCTTCTGCCCTGCGCTGAACTCTCAATAGCATCACTTCTCTCTGAGCAGCTGGCCAACAGCTGGTGAGGTACCCTCCCCTTGGAAGGCAGGAGGGGCTTCTGCTCAAGGTGACAAGGTGGGAAAGCAAGAGGATGCTACCCAGAGGAGAGACATACTGCAGTCATGGCACTAAGCCTGAGGTTTGAGACGCCCACCAAGATTCACTGGCAAAAAATAATACTTGAAAAAGTGTAATGTCTAGTATTTATCACCTCAGCCTACCAGTAGTTCATTCTCCCTGACATCTATGGAGATTCTTAGGAACTAATATATTGTCTAACACCTACCTTGCCAAGCCACTATGCACTTTTTTTTGTGGCTGTTAGCATTAATTCTCACCTGTTATTCTCTAATTAATTTCTGTTGCTCTAGGTCTTGTGTAACCTGTTAACATGATATTTAAATTCCCAAACAACCTTTCTGATCTACTCTGTTACATTTTTTTCCTTCCTATAACTTAGGTGCTCATCAAAATAAACGTCCTTACTATTTCCTTTACACACCCCAAATTCCCTGTTACCTCTGTCGAGGTTATTTTTCTCTGACTAGCACTCTGCACACATATACAGCATCCACCCTTCAGGGCCATTTCTGACTCTCATCCTCATGCCCTTTATACGTAATAGTTTTGTTCCTTTACATATCCTTATTCAATATGTAATTTACTTATAACACTTAATGTTTTATTGCATATGCTATTATCATTTAAGGCTGTGATGCTTTATTGTCCAGCAAATATTCACTCTCTTCCTCCTGTTGCTGTGAGTGAAGAGACTCCCCAGACCCCACCGATGTTGAATCTGACTAAGTGGCCTTCATAGGCTAATGAGATATTGGCCATCACGATGTGAGCATCTTTGAGCTTCTGCCACTGCCATGAGAAGAAGATGCCCTGTCTAGGCCACTGGTTCAAGCAAGGTGACAGATATAAGAGCAGACCTGCACCTGACCTACAGTTTGGGGACAAGCCTAGCCAAACCAGCCTCCATCATCAGGCTTCCCAAGTCAACCTTCAGGATGTGAGTGAGAATAAACGTTTGCCATTGGAAGCCATTGAGTTTTTGGGTGATTTTATCACACGGCATTACTGTGGTAATAACTGACCCATACAAAGTCTCACCTCCTTTCCTATCCTCTGAGTTTCTTGAAGCTAGAGACAATGTGATTCATCTTTCGTCACTCGTGCAAGATTCCAAGGCACAATTCTAATACCTATTTGTTGAACAAATAAATAGGTGAATAAATGAATGATGAAAGAGCTCTACAGAGAGATTCAGTAGTTCACCAAGAATTTATCGACTAATTATTTTGCATCAGGCATTGTATTCAGTGCTAAACAAACCAGCCCTGGCTTCCAGATGCTCCGTGGTGACTTGGGAAAGCTTGAGACTGGGGGATTCATAATGCAGTCAACGCACAAACTCTGATTATCCTTGAATCGTATGTGAGGGCACAAAAATAATCAGAGACATGACAATGGATAGAAAAGAGCAGAAGATCCCTCTCTCCCTGCTGATTCCCATTATCTCAGGTTAAGAGCAAATATCCAGACAGATGGAAGGAATTTCCATCCATCTGAAGAAAATGAGTAGAAGAAGCTGACCCAAGGTGTAAAATTGAAATCTACAGAGATAGGGATTGGTTGGTCATTTTCTGATTGCTGAATGACACCTATGTCCCTTTCCACTATTATGAAAAAGCTGTCAGTATGCTGAGCCTAAATGTTGCTATCATCTGTAAATCAAAAACCTGGGTCCATGACAATCCAGCTCTGACAGGCTAACCTCAATGCTCTTTTCTGAGAGCTTTTCCTGATTACGAAGCGTGTCTGTCACACTTTCCTGCCTAGCGCACCCACTCACTCCACAGGTAGCTTGATGACTTCCATTTCACAAGGGAAGGAGCTCCAGGAATGAGGATGAAAGTCCTGAAATTCCAAAATCATGGAAGGCATCAACAGAGCCAAGACTTACGTCCATCTTCCCTTGCCTTGGACACCAACCCGTCGGGAGCAAAATTCGTCCAGCACGTGCTTTAATATCACCTACAGTTTCCTTTTGTTTGTGTCTGTGTTTTTGAAACAGCAGATGGCTAGTGCAGATGTACTGTGAGCGAGAAAAGGTTGGCAACGTTGGCAGAGTTCAAACGATGACACTCCAAAAGAAATGCATGGCTATTTCCCAAACTAGCACCGTTCAGCTTGAAAGAATAACTCGGGATGTTTTACTACCTTCAGAACTGAATGACACCTTGATATGCTAGAAGACCCTTATGGGGAGAGTAGCCATGAGAAAATAAGCTGTGAGGTCAGGTAAACATAAATCAACAGAGAGTAATTTTCTAATCACAGTGCAATTTCAATGTGATAATGCATGTGCAACATTTAGGACACTATGTAGCATACGGCAGTAACAACAAAAATAATCACAGTAACACTCATTGAGTCCCTACAATATACCAGGCAGTATGCTGAATGCTGTGAAGGTCTAATCTCAAGTATCCCTTTCAACAACCCTAAGAGTTAGGAACTCTAAGAATTGTTGTTTGACATATGAGGAAACTAAAGCTCAGAAAGTGAGAGATTCCTTGTCCAGAGTCACACAACTAGTAAGTGAAGGGGCCGGGGTTTTATCTCAGGGAGTCTTACGCTAGAGCTGCCACCACACTTTCATAGTCCCTCCCAAAATCAAGGTCAGACATACAAGAAATGAAAGCTAACATCATCATTTCCTCTGTCATCATCATCATTACTAGATGTCATAATAAGAAAAGTCACGGCATGAGGGTAGTGCCGGAATGGTCCTACCGAAACAAACTGTCGATTGAAAAGTGAGGATGCAAGTGTAAGTATGGCCTTTAGGGCCAATCTGTAGGTGACAGGTAAAGAAAGGAAGGGAGAGGCGTTTAGCATCCAAATTACTTGGTTCTGACCTCACCTGCAGTTGCCTAGGTACTCCCTGAGTCAGGTGAAAATGGAAGGCAGTAGATTATATCGTGGTCCCAAGTCTTCACCTCTCCCAGTGTCTGCAACCTTTGTCAGGTGTCTTTGCAATGCCTTTTACCAAAGAGACAGAGTCTATTTCCCCACCTCTGAAGTCAGGGCTTGGCCATGGGACTTCTTGGACCAACAGAATGAGGCAGAAGTGTTGGTGGGCCAGTTTTGAACCTTGTACATTTCCTCTTTCTGTTTTAAGTTTGTCCAAACCCTAGGAGAAGTGCATGCCTGGCCTGGCCTCCTGGTCTCAGAACAGGCATGACAAACATATGGAGCAGGGATTTCTCAGCTACAGTGCTGCAATCAAGCTCGGCTTAGAGCTGAATCCCAGCTGAGTCACAGAATCCCATTGAGGAGTGTGGGGACAGAGCCCCAAAAAGCAGTTTCCAGGCTCTCGGCCTCACATAGAAAGGTGCTGGCTCAGGTAGTAAATGGCCATCGACTGTGATCAAATGGCCATCAGCCGTGGCTAGTTGGCCGTCAGCTGTAACCAGTGAGCCATTAGCCATGAATATAACTGCCGTGGCTAGGCGAGCAAAAAAAAGGGGGGGGGCTAGCAAGAAGATGGTGGCTGAGTCTGCAAGCGGCGCAGTGAGGGTTGAGAATTGTGTGGCTCCTGTTTCCTGTGTCTCCAACCCAGCCGCCAGCGAGAATATAGTGGTGTGACTCCCCCATCTATGGCTCCGTGGGTGTTCCTTTTTGGCCTAGCCATGTCCTGCGTTCTTGTGTGGGGAGCTGAGACCCTGCAGGCCACCCCGCATGACACATGGCGAAGTCGGCAGGATCCCCTGCACTACAAGGAGCTTAGCCCAGACAGCTGACCTACACCAACCCACTGACATATAAGCCATAACAATAAATAATTGTTGTTTTAAGCCACTGAATGTGAGGGTAGTTTGTTATGCAATAATAGGAAACTGGTACAGAGAACAATCACACATACTTATGCCCAGGGTCTGGCATATAGCAGCTGGTGAATAAAGAGTAGTTGCCTTTCATACCTCTTGAATCAATCGTGACAGTGAAAGTGCTAAAAGCATGCTAAGATCATCATTCACACAGGTAGAGAGGGGCAGCTAAGGGATACCAGGTGTGCACTTTAGCTCCTCGCTGAGGTGGGGGAATGGAGTAAAACACAGCATATAAACTTCTTGCACCAGGAACAGGCAACCCATCCACACACGATGGCATGACAACCTCAGAGCAAGTTTTTCTGGAGTAATTATTTCCATTGCCACGATTGGTTATTTCTATGTCAAAGTAAGTTCTGCTCTTCGCTCCTGATTTTTCATTTTTGTAAAAATGACAGTGTCTGATTTAGCTCCTCGAACAGGACAGGGGTTTAGGGAGGGATGGAGGCATAGAAGAGAAAGGCAAGGGAAGAAAGGAACAAAACTCCTCTCCAAAATGGGCTTTTCTAATACACAGTGCTAATGAAATCTGAAAGAGCAGCAATAATTATGCTTTCAAGGCCGAAGTCTCGCTTTTCTCACCATGAATATTCATCCCCATGTGGTCTCTCGAAGGAATAAAAGTTAGGTGAAATGGTAATGTGCGTGTAGGTTATTTTATCATTATTATTATTATTTATTATTATTATTTTAACTTCTCCTGTTCTATTTTCACCTTGACCAAGTCAGGCCCGTGTCTTGATGTTGTCTGTATTCTAATATTCTTTGTAGCTGTGATTCATGTCTGACGGGTTGCCCACATGCAGACATCTTAAATGAAAGATGCTTAAAATGTCAATAAAATGTTAGTTTAAAAGAGGTGGGGAAGAAAAACAGAAACTACTCTCCTTCTAGCTGCTAAATGGTCCCAGGCGCACTCTCACTGGACGCTGAGTTTGGTAGCGAGGAATCGGACAGGGGAATATACTGCATCTTTTATCAAGTGCCATAGGAAACTAGGAGGACATTGCTAAGCGATCAGTAGAGGGGTGTGACTTGCTATCTGAACTCAGGAGCATATCTGTGCAGCACCAGGCATTACAAAGCACTGTAAATGCATACACGTGGTACTAGCTACTCAGGCTGCCATAATCAGATACCACGGGCTGGGTGGCTGGATCAGCAGACATTTATTTTCTCATAGTTCTAGAGACCGAAAGTCCAAGATCAAAGTTCCAGCCAGACAGGTGCCTGGTAAGAGCTCTCTCTCTGGGTTGCAGACAGCTGCCTTCTCTGTGTCCTCAGAAGGCCTTTCCTTGCTGTGTGTGTGCAGGCATGGGAAAAAGAGAGTGGAAGAGAGACACAGAGAGACATCTCTTCCTCTTCTTGTAATGCCACCAATCCTATCAGGTTAGAGCCCCACTCTCATGACGTCATTTAACCTAATTACCTCTTACACACTCTACCTTCAAATATTGTCACGTTGGGAGTTAGGACTTCAATATATAAATTCAGGGGGGACACAATTAAGTCCACAGCATACAGTGTGGTCAACTGTCTCTTTCTGACTGTCACCAATGAGGGAAAAATGGCTTATATTACCCAGCTATGAGGTAATCACTGGCCTATATTTCAGGGCTGAGAGTTAGAATATCCGCATTGATAACACCACGCCCCAGGGAGCTGGGGAAGAGGAATTTGTGGCAAAGGAAGTGGAGGAGTGAGACAGGAATTGCATGCTTTAGCAAATCTCAGGGGAACAACAGGCCCAAGAGCTGTGAGCTAGAGGGCTTCCTTTCCAGGTCTCGTAAAAGCAGCCAGGTATGCCCACGTCAGCAATTAGGCCGAGAGCCCCAGATACAGGAGAAGGGCCTCGGGGAATTGCTGATGCCTGTGCCCTGGGAGGAGGAAGCCTGCAGGTGAGCTGATGGGGAAGGGGGAGGGGGACAAAGCATAATAGATGGCAAATGTTGGCACATTAAGACTTCCCCACAAACAGCTGTCATCATGTGACCACAACGTTGCTTGCAAACCTTCAGCAGCTGTTTGGTTCCTTCATGATAATTGTCTAAAGTTCTTTAAAAGTTCTTTCCTTTGGCATCCGTGGGCCTGCATGTTGTGGTTTCCAGTTTTCTGAGATGACAATCATAGCTAACATTTAGGGAGTACACTTTTCAGACAGCCGCTGTTCTGAATGCTCCACATAGAAAGTCTCTTAATTCTGATCACGACCTGAGAAGGTAGGAGTTACTATGCTCGTTTTACAGAGGACAAAAGAAAGGGGACTCATAGAAGTTTGTGATTCAGTCAAGGTCATGCAGCTAGTGAACAGTTAAGTTGATAGTCAAACCCAAGACGTCTAACTCCAGAACCCATGTTCATAAACATTACAGGCACACTCTCTTCACGCACTTTATATGACAGAATTTCGGGTCTTCTCCCAAACACGTCCTCTATGTTTTGTTCCTGGGGTGTTCAAGCTCCCAATTCTCTGCTGATCCCAATTCTCGTGAATATTCAAGACTAAATTCAAGGACTATTTCCTCCATGAAAATTTTCATGGTCCCTGTCACTGTAAGTATCTCCTGGGTTATATCCCACTGAGAATTTTATCTTTCCTTCTCTTAGGGTGATTACTATTCAGGGTCTGAAAAGAAAATTGATATAACTAGAGCGTAGCGTGTCCAATAACCATCAGATAGAATATGGATACATCAAAACTCTCCAATAGGCTGTGAACTCCACACAATCATGAGGGAGATATTGTCAGCATGCCTCACAACCCGTAGGACAGTGCTTTGCGCTTAGTAGTTGTGTCAGCTTGGATTAGGGTCAGTGGAAAGTAACAACAGCAACAACAAGGACCAGTACATTTCATGATAGAAATCCATCTCTGACATAAAACAAGTCTGGGAACAGACAGTGCAGAAATGTTCTAGCATTTCCGGAGTCAGCAGGGACCCAGATTACTTCCATATTTCTGCTTCTTAATCCCTAGGTTTGGCTCTGATCTTCACGGTCTAACATGGCTGCTTGAGTTCCAGCCATCACCTGCATGATCTAAGTAGCAGGATAGAGTAAGAGAAGACTTTGTAAAAGTGCAATACAACACTTCTGCTTACATCTCCAGACTAGACTTAGTTACACAGTCACTCCTAATGCAAAATAGCTGATGTTTTTTCAGTCATTTAATTGGAGGTATGGCCTTATGGTTAAGAGTAAGAATTATGGTATTAAGGAAGAAGGGATATGTAAGGGTTGGAAAGAAACAGCAATCTCGTCATACCTAGTAGGTTCTCAGTAAATACTCAATTCAACAGCTATTTCTTGAAATCTACTCTGTGCCAGTTCCTCTGTGAAACACCGTGGATACAGAATTCAATAAGAAAGCCAAGGTCCCTGCTTGCTACTTTTGATAGGAAGATGGATAAAACATTATTTACAAAGTGTGTGATGTGGGATATGATAGGGTGAGTACAGGGTGCTATATGAGCCCCGAATGGATGGGACTTTGACAGACTGTCCATGGATGAATGCATTATTTGCCTACAAAGATAAAATAAGCCCTTCTTTTATTCCACTCTAATATGTGTAGATGAGCAGGGGAACACGGAGGGGTGCTGAGGGAATGCTGGTTTGGAGGAAAGAATACATTCAGACCCAGCATATTCCAGATGTGGCTGGCCATCTTGTTATATTCTGGACGAATTACTAAACATATCCAAAACTTAGTTTCTTCAATCTATAAAATGAAATAATATTGACTTTTTCATCGAGTTTCTGGGAGAGCTGATAGAGCACACAGTAGGTGCTCAACAAATATTAGCTTTTTAATTGGAAGCCAAAGGGATGCAGCCACATCACTCATACTCCTCACTTCTTGCCTCTGCCCTCCAACACCAGGACTTCAGCGCAGATCCATTTTGGATGAAGCCGAGCTTGAATTTAATTTTTTTCCCCTTGAGTTGACATGGGGGGAGGTGGTCCCGGAATTACTAGTCATTGCCCTTTACACATAAGAAAAGGTAACCCACTCAGCCCATCAAAGCATGCCCTTTGAAATGCTGAACTAGACAGTGAACAGAAAATATCTGCCAAAAGGTGTCTTTTCTTTTAGAGATAAAAGCAACTTGAAATGCATGTAAGTCCTGTGCCCTTGTTAATTAATCAGGATTCATATAAAAAGCTTAAATGTCTTTGATACAGAAAGCTCAGGGGAGTCTAAACCTTTTTTCTGTTCTGTAGATGGGAGATGAGTGGACAGGGCAGCCCAAAGGAGCGTGTGTGGGGAAGGGAATGGAGCACTAGACAATCTGGCGCCTACAGGACAGACGTAGCAGGCAGGGCGGGGACTGGTTACAAAGTGAGAAGACCACCCAGCGCATGCAGGTTCCACCACTTAGTAAAGATAAACAAGGAGTCTGAACACTCAGTGCTTCTGGCATCGCTTTCTTCCTAATGTCCATCCATTCAGGAGGAGTTTACGGAAGGAACTTCTATTCATTCACACAGCATGTGATTAGTGGCCTTCTACTACGTACCAGCCAGGCTGGGGATAGAGTAGTGAATAAGACTCACTTTCTAACTTCTGAAGAGTCCGGTGCAGTGGTTGGTGCAGTATTTTGTTCCCCAGGAGACATGTGGCAATGTCTTGCGACATACTCGGTTGTCACAACTGGGGAAGTGATACTGGCCTCTAGTGAGTACAGGCCAGGCATGTGCTAAACACCCTACCACACACAGGACAGCCTTCATAGGAGAGTTATCCGGTTCAAAATCAATAGTGCCACAGCTGAGATAGCGGGACACAGAGACATTTCCATAAGCAATTTTAGTAAAGCACAATAAGTGCCATGTTCCAACAGAAGCAAGAAGTGTGGGTCAGGAAAAGCCTCTCTACAGCAGTAAACAAGATGAGACTTTAAAGATGAGTAAGAGCGAGGGGCGCGGGGTGGGGTGGGCAGGGCAAGCAGAGGGAACCTGTGTGAGAGCTCCAAGGCAGGAGAGGAGGAGAAACTGAAAGGTCCCTGTAAGTGGAGGGGAGAATGAGAAGAGGGAACGGACAGGGGTGAGGCTGGCAGGCTAATTGGGGCTGGGACCTGTGAGCTCTGTTAAAGGAGAGAGTTTTGTCTGAAGATTAACACAGAATTGCTGAAGGATTTTAAACCAAAAAGTGACAGAACAGAAATTTGCTGTACAAAATATATTGCTAGGCAGTGTTCTAAGTACTTGGGAGGAAACACAAATCAGAGAGCTGATACAAATTACATTTAAGAGAAGACTGGAGATAGATTGGTTTCCATTTCCAAGGCCAGGGGAAATCAGTCCTGTGTCAGGGCTGCTGTGCCACAACACTGTGGAATGGGTGACTTACACCACAAAGATTTATCCCTCACAGTTGTTCGGTGCACAGCAGGTCCCTTTTGGGAGGACACAGTTGTTTGGTGCACAGCAAGTCCCTTTTGGGGTCAGAGGGAAGAAGGGATCACCACGTTGGACCAAATTGGGGAGCTGATTAATAGGCTGTGGGGGAGGGAGTTGGAGCTGAAGTTTCAACGAATGTGGCAGAAAAAATTATTTTTTAAAAAAAAAAAAAAAAAACACAAATGGCGGAGCTTAACATCAAGTATGAAGGTGTCAAAAAAAAAAAAGGTGAAGCTGGAAATGGAGAAATAAGTAAAGAACTTGGCTTTTGCTTAACTGTTTCACTTGGTCCAGGGTATTTTTCAATTTCTTACATGTAACAGATTCTCTCTTGCCTCCCAGATGTGCTGCTTGGAATGTCAGCCTTCCCTCCCTTCCCAGCTGGACTTTCACTTGATTAACACCTTCTCAGCCTGCACGTCTCAGATCAGACATCACCTTTTCAGGAAACTTCTCAAGCACCCTGTTGGGTTATAACCTCCCTGAGGGACAAGCACGTGACTTGTTGCCCACTGCTGCACCCCAGTCCTTAGCACAGTCCTACCAAATAGCTGGTGCTTGCTAACATTTATCGACTTGACTCGAAGTCGGAAGCCTAGGAAAACACAAACAGGGCGCATCTAATCTGAGACATGAGTCAGGGACAGGAGCCGAGTTTTAGAAGTGAGGCTACAAGCAGAGGCGACTGGGGATTCTGTTCATTTGGTGCCAGCTGAGTGCTGCGGGGGTCAACACGAGTGCTGAAAGTTCAGGGCTTCACCAATAATGGGAAACAACTACACTGATTCAGCAGAAGCTCATTTTTCCTGGGAAGAGAGGAGCCCTGGCAAACTATGTAGATACAATGGTATTTCCGCTTGGCCTTGAGGGGTGGATGGGTGCTGCTTGGTGCTGCTATTGTCTGGCTGTGTTCTCTCTGCCTGAGCATATGTCGATCTGCCAAATTCTTCTCTCCACACCCCTGTCTCTGTCACAGCACAGGTGCAGCTGAATGTGCAGTGTCACCTAGGTTACATCCCACAGAGGACACCTATTATGTGCTGTTACAGGCTGGGATCTCCAGGCACATGCATTCAAAGCACAAAACACCTACAGCGTATTCAACACAGAGGACATTATGTATTCATGATCATGAATAGTGTATGTGTGTGTGGATCCATAAAAACCTGCATTTCATTCAGAGGCTTAACTTGTCAAAGAACTTCCACAACCAGAACCTTGTTTCTTCTGCATAGCAATAATATGAGGCAGGTGAGGGACACACTGTGATGCTGACATTACAGGTGAGGAAACAAGGGCTCAGAGAGATGTAGTGACTTGCCCAAGGCCACACAGCAATTGTTATGCAACTGGGGATGGGAACTATGTCTCTCAGTTGCCAATTAATCAATTCCTCCCAATTCAATGTAGGTAACTCTCTAGATTGTAAGAACATATATTCAAATATGTTCAGAAAAACAACTGCCTTTAATTCAACCTGCTGTGGAATGCTTAGTGGAGTCTTAAAATACGATCTTTTGATATGTGAATGAGCTTTAATTAAGGAGTTGTGGCTTCTTGGTTGACCAAAGACATTAATTTCCTCAACCATTAAATTTGTGTTCTTGTGTTTTAGTAACATGTATCATGGTGACTTTTAGAAATAAATGAATGATCTGCAATAACATGAATTTATATTCACCTAAAGTGAAAAGCATTCGTTACAGACCCAGCCTATATTGAAATCAACTGAAGGAAATCACGAAGGATCAAGATCCTTCAGGGAATTTTTCCCTGAATTTGAACATTAGGCCAAATAACCAGAAAGTTAATTGTGGAGATAATCTAGCTAACGACAAAACATTTGTGCGTATGAGATTGTAACTAGTTCCACTGATGCATAGAGTCCGCATAAACCCTTCCAACGCACACTCCAAGCAAATGCATTCTCTTTGTTCCCTTCCCCACCCCCCTTCCACCCATCTTTTATTGATTTATTTTTGTCTTTCTCTTCTTTTCTCTTCTTCCCACTGGTTTCTTTCTGAGAGGGTTTCCTCTCTGCAAAGGTTTTCATACTAAAAGCCAATGATAATGCAGGCTCACGAATTCCGAACGAGAAAGAAGCATGCTATGTTAAATTAGGCCCAAGTTCATTTGTGTGGCCTGAAGTCTTTCAGCGTCATTCCTACAAAGAAGTGCCTTTTTATGGCATTCACGTTGTCTTTATCTTTCACTTTTGCTACTTTATGCACACACACACACACACACACACACTTGCAGAGACAGAGGCTGTTCCTACGCAATCTTTGCCAAAACAGTGTTCTCCCACAGATAAATCACTTCCTTCCCAAGGAAGCAAACATCTTCGCCACATGGCTGGAGGAGGCCTGAGGTCTCTTCATCCCGGAACACTCACCCTGCCTGTCAATCATATAGCGCTGGTGCCTAGTCTCTCTGAAGGTTGAGCAGTCGGGAGAGTTGCCCACACTGTACTGAGGCCGAACCAAGGCCCTTTCCTCAAGGTGACTGCAGGACCCCGCTCTGGAATGGTCTGCGGGACCTTGTGTCAAGAAACAGATGTGATTGGTGGGAGTCGCTCCAAGACGACCTCTGTGATCTTCCTGAAGAGCAGAGCACGCGTGAGCTTCCCAGAGCTAATGTCAAAACTGAGCGGAAATCCTGGCCAGATGAATTATGGCTCGAAGATCCTGTGAAGGGCACCTCACTCCTCCCACGTTAGTCAAGGGGAAAAGAAAGTTCAAACACAACACACTGATAGGTTGCAAATACGTGAATGCTGATAATGTGACCCCCGATTGCACCAAGGAAGAAAACACATAAATGGGTTAATTAGCTCCCATGCAGAATTTAATTAGAGCATCTTTGTTCACTCTGCTTCAGCCAGAATCTCAATTATCAATCCGTATTTCCAGAATTTTTGAGCATGGACGTACCTTTTCAATTGGGGCACCCCATCTGAAGACTGGGGTGTCAGCTGTCTTCCGCGTGTTAGTGGTAGCCAATTTCAACATGAAATTTTGATTACCTTGAGGTCATCCCATTATCATGGGGAACAATGACTCCTTTCAGCACTCAAAAGGCAGTCTTCCCTCGGTACGCGTATCATACAATGATAAATAGGTTTTTCAAAAGTCCAGATTGGAACCAGGGCTGGGATCTCACTAACTTATTTTTCCATCAGATGAAGCAATGATAAGTGACCTTGATCATATCACAACTCACTTTATCCACACAGCAATCCTCTAAGGCAGGTATTATTATTATCAGTATTCACTAGATAAAGAAACCAAGTCACAGAGCGGTTAGGAGGTTTGTCCAGAGCCTGGACGCCAGGTGGTCTGATCTTGGGGTCACACTCCTAATCGTCATCGTCCTATGTCTCGCAAAAATACTACAGCCTTTCGCTGTAAGAACATCTATGTCAATTTTATTGGGATTGTAAATTGAAACAAACTTTATTCCATTCACAGGAACGATATTATTTGGAGCTATTTGGATTCTGAATGACAGCAATGAGACCTGTGCTTAACTTATGCAAAAGGGGAAACGTGTTATAACGGGGGAGAGGACATCTCTTGAGGAAGCCAAGGGTAGAAAGGCGGCCAGCCATGAGAAAACACAGGAACCAGGACGCGGAACAGCCTCCGGACTCCTGCCTCGCCAATCTTCCTTATTTCTGTCCACCGTCACCTGCCCCTGCCTTCATCATGCTGCTGTCTGCAGAGGGGCTGCCTGCAAGTCTCTGTTTCACAGAGGAAAAGCACACACAGACTCTGAGCTTTATTTCTTACACACATGGATCCACAGAGAGACTTGTTAGTATTTGCTGCTAACATGTCCACGAAGCCCACAAGGAAAGTGATCGTTATTCCTGAGGAGATGGCGGAGGCCCTGTGGTGGATAACTCTATGGATTTCTGTGTCTGGGGCTCGGAACAGTCCCTCACCTTCCCGACTGCCATACCTGAAGGAGGAGCGGCTGCATTTTAAAGTGCAGGCATTGCAAGGGCCCCCAAATCCTTACTTGGAGCCAGCAAGGGGCTTCCTTGCACTTTTTCAAATCTATCAGTGCTTTCCAGAATTTGAGACTCGAAACAGCATCAGGAAATAGGCAAAGTGGTTACTATAATTATTATTTTTTTTAACAGGTGAGAAAACAGAGGCTCAGAGAGATGACAACTCTTATTCAATTTTGCACTTCTATCAAGTGGCAAAGTTCTTCATCGATTCTCTTTGCACAGCGAAATCAAAACTCAAAATTCAGCTGTCGGTCCTGGTCTACCCTATGCCCTCCAAAAGCAGTGCTGGGCGAGGAGCCGATCTCCTGACTTCTGGATTTGCCACAAAATATCTCTCTGCCCTCATAAGGGGTTCAAAGCACATGTGATTTTGTCAGCCCAGACTTCAGAATTTAACCTTTTTTTCCTAGAATCATTCCTTTTTGGCACTGAGCACAAACAATTCTCTTTTATTATTTTCTGTGTAGCTCTTTATTTCCCTGCCAACCCTGGATTCTGAAAAACTGGCCAACTTGTAGATGCCAAAGCTATCGAATGTTTAGAGTCCCCTCATAGAAGCCATACGTTTCTTTGCTTCGTCCCTACCTTTTATAAAGAGCACTTCCTCCACCAAACAGCCAATCAACTGTTGTCGTCACTTACTACATATGGGCACCTGCTCCGAGGAGCTTCACACTGAGCTAGGCGGGGCCCTTTGCACGGGTCCTGCAGCACCTTCCCAGGGAAACGAGAACGGATCTCTCGAGTGAATGGGGTCCTATAAACCATGAATATGGAAGCTAATCAGCCGCTGCATAGCATCTCTCACTCTGAGGCACAAAAAGTTGGTTTTAATTCTGAATTTAAAACTAGGAAGATTCAGGTTGCTTCTAAAACAGAGCTTCTTGATTACCCAGGGGAAAAACACTGGCATGAGCCAACCAAGGCAGATATTACATCTTTGTCCCTAGGAACCTGTACTAGTGCTGGCTCTTGCAGTAGCCCAGCATCCCAGGTGGCCCCCGAGGCTCCTCACCATCTGGTGTTCATGCCATGGCCTAGTCCTCTCCCACCATGAAGAAGGCCGACCTGTGCAACCAACAGGATATTACAGAAATGACAGTGTGCTACTTCTGAGGCTGGGACGTAAAACACCCTGTGGCTTTCGCAGCATCTCTCTTGGATGGCTTGCTCAGGGGAAAGCCAGCTGCCAGGTCATGAAGATACTCAAGAAACTCATGAAGAGTCCCATATGGGGAGAAACTGAAGCTTTCTAGAAAAGTCACCTTTCAGGCCTGTGAGTGAGCCATCAAGGATGTGAATTCTCCAGCCCCAGTCACGTCTTCAGATGACTGTGGCTCCAGCCGACATCTTGACTGAAACTGCATGAGACATTTTGAGCTACAACCACTCAGGTAAGCTACTATCAAATTCCTGATCCACAGAGAGTGAGACATGATAAATGTTTATTATTATTTTAAGCCACAAAGTTCTGGGGAAAATGTTATGCAGCAATAGATGACTAATGCAACTTTAAAATCCTGCTCTGCCCGTACCCCGTCTCAGAGACGCTACCTTGACGTAACCCGTAATGAATGAGCACAGATGAGCTATGGCCGTGGTGATGACCTTGGCCTGACTACAGCAGGCGGGGATGGGAAGCCAGGCTCAGTCACAACCGATTGCTCTTTCAGGAATTTGGGTTTGGGTAACTGGCAGACTGAGTCAGTAACTGGTGGGCACTGCTTCTGAGAAAGGAAATCAGGAGTTGGGGGTTGTGGCAGCCACCATGAGCCGACACAAGCAGAAGGCAGAGGACACCAGTGACAGGGAGAAGGACAGGAGGCAAGAGGGAAGCAGAGAAGAGAAACAAAACAAAATGCAAATGAGAAAGTAGCTTTCGATCCTGTTGGCTTCTCAGTGCCTCTTCTCAGGAGACTTGCAGCCAGCGCTGAACTGCCAGGTCTTCATGCAATTTCAGACCCCTGGATTTCAACCAGTCCAAGATGCACCCCAAAGGATCTTGGCACAAAAGTGCTTTCAAAAATCATTACAGAACCACCTTTCCAGGTGTTGGGATATTTATCTAGAAGGAAGGGTTCTGGAGGAAGGTCTTAAGAAGCAGTATGCCATGGAGGAAATAACATGTTTTCCTTGCCATCTCTTCATTTTAAAGGCAAAGGAATGACTTAGAGAAAACAGTTTGCAGACGGTTCTCTCTCTGTCTCTCTCTCTCTGTCTCTCTCTCCCCCCTCCAATAGGGGCATAACCAAGAAAACTGTGTCCTCTGTAAATGCCTATTCACTCTTTCCTAAGCCCAGGTGCAAGAACAGAAGAGTTTCACGTGGCTTTCGGACCATGACCTTTCCCCTCTGAATTTCATGACTGGCCGTGATGGGGAGCTGGAGCAGCAGATCCTCGGAGAGATGTCCCATCCCTGCATTGCTCATTGGTGTGAAGCTTGTCTCAAGAAGAGGACACGTTCCTGAAGGGCCCTGAATGGCTCATATACTAATTTGGCATTGAGATCGAGCCCTCTGGGTGTAAAGGAGCTCTGGTGAGGAGCGTTTAGTTTCCATAAAACACTAATGCTAAGCACGGGGATTGTGTTCCAGCTTCCTCCTCGGGAGAGATCTCACAAAAAGGAATCTTTACCTGTGAAAAGTGACCAGAGCCCCCTTTGTCCTTCATTACAAGAGGGTATAATAACAGACAGTGTATTTGCACCTAAGAACTTGAGGTGGGTAAGACACTCAAGGCCAGAGGAAGTCAGATCCAGAAGGCATAGGTGGGGGCGGGTAGAGCTGAGGAAGTCTGTTTGTAGGAGGTGGGGTCTGAGGGACACCTTGCACAGGTAAAGAGGTGTGAGGGGAGCCCTGCAGGGCAGAGGGCAGAGGAGTGCAGCTCTTGTGCTAATTTTCCAAAAGGAGACTGATGATGTTTTCATCATGAATATGAAATTATGTCTTCTGCAAGGATTGTTTCATACTTCCATAAACAGCCCACGCCTGTGTGATTTTATGGGAGAAATTCTCCATAATGGTGAGGGATTTCTACTTACAGGGAGTTTTTAAGTAAACGGCAATGATGTGTCTTCAATAAAAGAAGAAATGAAACATCAGATACACAGGGATGGTATTGGAACGTGTAACCATCTTCTTTCCTGGGTCTCTCTGGAGAACACTGGCTGCCTTGATTTCGCATCTGCTTTTCAGCCCAGGAGATGTAATTTCCCTGGTCCTGCTCACCTCTCTGCCTCAACGCTGGCAATTCCCCTTCCAAATCTATTCCGGTTACACTGAGCTATTGCCATTGCCCATATCCAACCTGCTATTCCATCTCTCTGGAACTCCCCTGGACCTCTTTACCTGGTGAACTTCTTTCCTTGTTCCAGAGCGCAGCTGAGATAGCAATACTTCTGAGAAGCTCGTCATGTTCCCTTCCTCTCTCCATCCCCTCCAATTCTCCGGTGGAGATCTGTAATGGATACTTGCTTTGCTTTTTCAGCTAGCCAGCAGCTTTTGATCTCTCTCTCTGACTCTCTCTCTCTCTCTCTCTCTCTCTCTCTCTCTGTTTCTCTCTGTCTCTCCCCCTCCCAATACGCAATGCCCTGCTTTATTCCACTTTGATTAGTTACAGCTCCAGCCTGACCAATCGGTACACACAAGTTAGACCTTTATTAGCAAGTCTGGGCCATAAGGAAGGAGACATGCCCAGAATCTCTTTCCTGGTGAGACCAGTAAGAGAGGCATCTGGCGTCCAGGCCACAGGAGAGGAAGGGCTGGTGGCCAGTACTCAGGGCCCGTGGAATGTGCTGCCACCTTTGCTCGGGGGCATCCGGGTGGGGCTAGTTGGCACGTTCCCACACTGTGGTTTGGGTGTTGGGTGGTGTACAAGACAGGCTCTTTGTGAGCCACCATGCATCGTCATTTTGATCAATTCCTTTTCTGCTTAGAGTACCTAATAGAGTTCTTTTCAGCTAAGAACCCTGACTGAGGTGGTGCCCCCTGCTCTTTGTCCCAATAGCACCCCGAACTTCCCCTCCCTCTACATTGTGAATTCTCCTACCTGGTTATCGGTCTTCTATTGTCCCATCAATTTCCTGAGGTATGCCTTTTTATAATGATATCCCAGTTCTTATTGTGACGGCTGCTGAAATAAATATTTGCTCATTAAACAAATACACAAATAAAGTATTTTCTAAGTGCCTTTTACTGTTCTCTTGCTCAGGAGTACCCCTGTTAGCTCTGCTTTCACTCGGAATGTGTTAACCCCAGAGCATATGTTTGTGGGCACCAGGTGGCCTGGAAGAGCAGGTGGGGGCTAGAATGGGGTGGGCGGTTTTCCAGAACAGCCATAAGTAAAACAGAGGCACTTGGACCTAAAAAATAGACAAGCTCATTGTCTATAAAGAAATAGGCAAGCTCAATGTCAAGGATTTCTGTTGGATTCAAGAGGTGAGTGCAAGTTCATGGACAGAGAGTAGAGAAACCAGAGGACAGAAACAGGCCTGAGCAGTACAGTCAGGTGGGAGGAAGAAGGAACAGGGCTTCCATGGTAGTGGGTGGGGGTTGGCAGAGGAAAAGCAGCTGTACAATGACCTTGAGATGAAGGTCTGGACATGTGCCAGGAATGGGAAGAATGCTAGTGGGGCTGCAGGTAGTGATGGGTTCAGAGCTGCTGAAAGTAAGGCCCAGAGAGGTAAAGCAACTAGCCTAAGGCTGTACAGCCAGCAAGTGGTAGAGAGGAGATGTGAACTCAAGTCTGCCTGATGCCAGAGCCTTTGCCCTTCGGTTACAGTGACATGAGGCCATATCTCAGCTGGGTAAATAAAAGCTAGTTGTCTTATCCGTTTTGATATTCAAGAAGCCAAATGAAGACCCAGGCGCGAGAAATGAAAAGAAACGTGTCTGGATGACACCGACAGGGATTGGCAGAGCTGGGACTGGATTCCAGGTCTCTCAGCCCATCCTAGCTGGTCATCTTGCTTTGGGAGAACAATCCAGAAGACAAGCCTGGCTCAGGTAGACTGGGGATGGCTGAGGGAGGAGGAAGGGGACACCAGCTACAGGCTCCCTAGATGTGCCAAATATTAGTGCTCAGAGAAAATGATTTTTGCACAGAGAGTTTGAAAGGCTGGTAATTCATGTCTCGCGAATCTGGACGAGCTGCTGCCATCCACAGCCAGCAAAGCCTGTACAGTCTTGCTGCTCGCTTACCTGACATATCCAGACATTAGCTGCTTTGAGGGGAAAATGCTTCTGATCTGCATTGGCTCCAGTCCCAAAACGCTGAGATTAATGGGCTGGCCCATGGGGAGAGAATAAGACAGGCCCCAGGCCCTACTTCAGCTGTCTCCACTTGGGGCCCAGCCCCCGTCCCTACTGCCCAGCTGACAGCTAAAAGGACACTAGAGGTATGGAATCTTGAACCTGATCATGTCTTCTGGGATCCCCTTAAATAAGGCCCTGGCTGGTTCTTGCAATTATCCAGGACATTGTGAAAAACACACATTGTGAGTCCCTTTTAAGCCCCAGAGGCCTACCGAAGTATTGCAGTTTTCAGTGGCACCTTGAGGGTTGCTGAGAATCAGCCTGTGGGGGAATTTCTGATCTAATCCCACAGAATGACAGGCACATTTTACCGATGGGAAAAGAGAAGCACGAGAGGGGAGGGGGCAAGCAGGGCAGGAACATGGTAAAAGCCTAAACTCTGCTCTGCGCTGGTTTGGTGGCTTAAGGCACGTCGCTGAGCCTCCCAAGCTCGCTCCCATTTTCTCATATTTGAAAATCAGACATAATTACAGAGCTTATTTCATAGCACTGTTGTGAGACATGTGTGAAGATCTTAGCTCAGTGCCTGACAAAGGAAAGGCTTGCTCTTGTTAACTAGTCATGGGGGAGTAGAAAAATAACATAAATAATTATAATCTGGTAGGATAAATACTTTTGATCATTGTTATCATTGCTGTTGCTATTTCTTTTCTTTCATAATTTTTATGAGATTCAAGATGGCTCACCATCTTTTCCTTTGTTCGCTGCTAGAGGAAGTTATTCTCTAAACCACAAACTGACCTACCCCATACGTGTCCACACAGATGAACTCTGAGTTTTTCTCTCCCACCAGGTCAACCTACAAAGATCTAAAATGAACCCATGACCTGACCTGCCATCAAAGACCCCTGGAGTGGAGCGGCCCATCCCACAGTGCAGGGACACAGAGCAAGGGCATGGATAATTCCTAGGGACATTGGCCCAAGGCCTGGCCCCAAGCCGTCTCCAGCTCACTCTCCCTGAGGCCCTCTCTGGAAAGGCACCAAATGCAGAGAGCTGGCCAGTGTGAGTGTTCAGCCCTGGATGTATTTGCACACCTGTGTTTGCATGCAGCTGCTTTGGTTCCTATGTGCACGCATGTGTGTACACATATCTGCAGGTACAGACCAGACAAATCTACCATACTGAGACCTGGTGGAAAGAAAAGGCACCAAGGCTTACACCTCTTCTATGGTGATAGGTAAGTAACATGGGTTTAGTAAATAGATGAGTGAATAGAAGATAGGAAGGAATAAATGGCTCAGCAAATGAATAAAAACAAGAGTGTCTCAAATGGAAGCCAAGGGACGTGTCTGTAAATCCAAGTCTAAAATCAGGGGCTGATAAAAACCATGTCCCTGAAAATACAGGTAACTTCATTTGAGGGGATACAATTTTGAAATCTCTACAGATTGTACAGTCAGAGAGACTTGGATGAGAGTCCTAGCAATGCAATTTAGCCTCTTTAAGCAGCAATGCCTTTGTCTGTAAATTAGGGATGTCAATTTCTAGCTAATAAGATTGTGCTGAAGAGAAGTAAAATACCATATGTATGTAAAGTGCTAAGGACAATGCCTGTTAGAGGAGAATTTAATAAGTCTTTTTTCCTTCCCTGCCTCCTTCCCTCCCTTCTCCTCTCCCTTTCTTCTTTCTTTCCTACATTTCCTCCTTGCTTCCTTTTCTAGCTTCTTTCACTTATTCCTTCCTTATTTCCTTTCTTCCTCGTATAGTCCTTCCTTCAGGGATACAGTGACGCACTCGTTACCTTTCAAAGCTCTTTACTAGACATGTTTTCAGAAATTGTCTGGTGCTGGGTGGTGCCTAAGAAGGTCAACTTGGAGACAGGAGAATATTCTAGATGGGTGCTAGCATTCTTTCCAAACTTGAAGCCCTGTTGGGAGTCCACTCATGCAATTCACTTCCTTTTAAGAGTCAGTGTAATGCAGGGAAAGGAGAAATGAGCAAAACAGACTGATTTGGTCCTTTGTCCAGGTCCTGACCTTATAGTACATTCGTGACGTTGGATCAATCCCCTCCCTTTCTGGCCCTCAGTTAACCAATCAGATGAGGGGTTGGATTACATGAGGGCCCTTACAACTCTACAATGCTACACGAGGATACACGTGTTTTGGGTGCTGGAGGGGAGGGCTTTACAGTGTCCCGAGTATGGATAGGCCCAGGATGCGAAATGGGGACACAACTTATACAAGCTCCTGTTCAAAGGTTCCAGGCCATAGACAGGGATGATGGGATGGACAGGTAGGGGCTGTGGGCACAGACCTTAACTGCTAAGGCAGCTTAGGAAAAGGAGGGGTCTTTGGGAGCCACGGTCACTTGGAGGTGATGGGGTTAGAACATCTTTCAGGAATGCCTCCTGGTAACAGGAGGAAACAATCATGATCATAACAATGATAACACCATGTATTAAGCATCTACTGAATTCCAAGACCTGCTCTAAATACTTTACATGCAACGTCTGGCATGTTTCTTGCAAAACATGGGGTCACTGCCACTATTGTCCCCATTTTACAGATTGTAAGTGACTTGTAAGGTGAGCGGCGAGGTAGGGTATGAACTGAGATCGTCTGACTGGACAGTTGGTGCTCTTAACAGCAGCCGTGCCAGCCCCTCTGAGTGCGGTTACAACCCGACGGACATTACTCGTGCCATTGCCACCAACCTCTCATGGAATGGCTGCAAGGACCAAAGGTGTTGATGAGGGTCTACCCTTTATACAGACTTTTCCTACTTTTCCAAAATGTTTTTTCATGCACTCTCCCCATTGCCTCTAAACACCACCCCCACAGCAAGCTGTCACAGGATTATTCCCATTTTGCAGATTCAGACAGTGGGGCTCGGGGAATCTGTTTCTTGATGAGGACACGCTTCATAAGTGACCGAGATCATGCCAGAGCACCTGGTTCTAAAAGTAGCCCTTTCCCTCCATGTCATGTTGACCTGTCCCAAATGAAAATCAATGGCAGTAAAGTCCAACTGTGCCCCTAACAAGAGGGTAAACTGAGGCACAGAGCAGTCCAGCTGTTTGCCACACTGCTTTAGGGGGCTGTGAGTGCCCTGGGCGTAGAGACTGGTCTCCCGGTTCATCACCCTCTGGGCTTTGGCTGCCCTGCTCTGCAGGCCTACTGGAAGGTTCCCTGGGGTCATTTCAGACATGAGAGCAGCTTCGGGTAGGTCAGGCTCCCTAACGTACGTGCTTCAGTTCAGCACTCAGCAGAGAGACTCAGATGTGATCAATGACTGTTCACTGTTCTCTTTCCTTACACTCCATCATCCCGTCCCAGGCAAAGGCAGACACCCCTGGGGGAGAAACTCTAGAAGCAGAAGCCTACGCAACAACCCCAGGGGGAGATGGGAAGGAAGGGGCTGAGGTTACTGCAGTGTCAGAGAATGGTGGACTCTTTCGTGCTCCTGTTGGGAAAGCGCTTTGCTTAGAGACCTGTCAGACAGCTAGTAGAACCTCAGGCTCCAGGAGCAATCACCCAGAGTTACATCCTGATGCCCTCTGTTGGTGTTTGCCAGTAATGGTTGCACTTTGGAGCTTTAGAAAGGAGGCCGCAATTCATGGGGCACAGACACTAACACCAGACTCACACATGCACACAAATTCACATGCACCACGTTTTCACTCTGAGAGGCTGCAGAACCGAATGATAGCCAGTCGACTGCAAAGGACTGTATGAACATCTGAGTCTTGCTCCTTCTTTCTTCCTTCCTTCCTTCCTTCCTGTCTTTTCTTTCTTTCCTTCCTTCTTTCCTTCCTTCCTTCCTTCCTTCCTTCCTTCCTTCCTTCCTTCCTTCCTTCCTTCCTTCTTTTTTTTCTCAAATGAAGAAACAGAGGCTATCAAAGGAAAAATAATTTTCCCAAGGCATAAAATGGTAGCTATTCTAATGGCACAGTGCATTGAGCACTTACTGTATGCCAGCAATGGGCCCAGTTCTTTACACGTACTGTCACATCTAATCCTTACTGCAACCTCATATAGTAGGCGTTCTTCTCTCACGTTTATGGAAGGGGAACAGGAGGTGCACGGAACTTATGGAATGTGCCCAAGGACAGTGAAGCTACTGACTACGTGGCAGGTCTAGGATGCTAATCCAGGCAGGTGTGGTTCTGGGGTCCATGTTATCTCCCAATTTAGTTACAACTTCGGCTGGAATCTGGGTCTCCTAACCTTCAATCTTGTGACCTTAACATAAACGTGTGCAAAATATAAATATTCCGTTTTCCTCAGTCCACACGGAAACACGACGAGATGATTTTTAGGCTCATGCCCTGGACATACCACTGTGACACAATGTTTCTTCTAATAAAGAACACCTTCTTCCCCCCTCTCCTACCCACCTCCCCGTGTTTACAATCAATTGAGACACACAGCAAGCAAAAGAGAAAATCAGGCTCTCGTGACTGCTTCTTTTAAAGCTTCTGGGTTATGTGGCTCTGGGTGTGTTGCCCAAGCGGGCCTGCCAGTACGTCATCCCTGAATAAGTGAAACTCACCTGCCCAGTTGCTGTCACAGAAGATGCTCACAGGACCCCACCTCAGAGAGAGAAGCTGCCCCACTCAGCTCAGCACATGGCAGCGGGCAGCTGAGAATGCACCTTTTCCACAGGCAGGCAGACCTGAAAAAACGGAGGCACACTAAGCTCTGCGTGCCCATTTCTTTAGGCAGAACCCACCGGTGAGATGACACTTATCCTTCCCTGAGGGTCATTGTGAAGCCAGAAATTTTATGCTAATGGAAGTTCCTCCACTTGGAAACATGAGAAGCAGAGCATAAGGGATTCCACCTAACACTGTTATTTTAGGCGTCCACTAAGTCAGGATATAAACTACTTCGTATTATCTGCAAAGTTTGCCAAGTACGTTGAAGCTGTAATAGGGAGAACACAGGACAATCAGGCATCTTAAGAGAGCAATTTTCAACCACTGTGCTATAACTAGTGGTTTATGCTAGTTCCCTAGGAATATCTTTCTGTTTCCATCAGCATGTACCCATAGGGACCTGAATTAAATTCTAAAACATGCACTTCCGGAGTTTAGACTGGACTTGCCGTAATTAGTACAAATGACAGGCCTGGCTCTACGCAGATGAGTTATATACTTCACTCACGTGAGCTACACTGTAGCATGAAGGATAGTTTTCATGATTAGCCCAACTTTCACCTGCCTGAAAGTCTCTGAAAAGCCTCCTTTTGGGTGGTGACTTGTCAGACCCATTTCTTGTCATAATTCAGAGGAAAATCAATCCCATTGTTTGGGAGCTGGATTCAATGTGAAAGCAATAGGCTTGTCACATTTAATTATTTCACACTCCACTCACCAAGCCATGAAAGTGTCAATTTCACCTGAGGGATAATGTGACCAGAGAAGAAAAATCCGCCCAAGTGTGAAAAAACAATAACTTATGGCTAACAACAAGAGCAAGCTTTGTACGTTAGGAAAAAAAAAAAAAGTTTCCCCCGTGAGGAACTAGAGGGGGATTGGAAGAGGTAGATTTGCATATGGATTTTCTCCTAATTTTTCTCATAAAACATTAGAATTGTAAAACATATGGGCAAAAAGGGAGCATAGAATTTATCAGATCAAACTGCTTTAGTGTATTGTTAGTGACAATAACAACAATAAGAACCATTATTTATTTGTTATTGATTATGTGTCAGCAACTTTTCTAAGGTCCCCCAGCCAGTCAGTGGGAGAACATAGGCCAGAAACCAAGTTTTCCAAATGCTATTGCTTTTAGACTAAACACTGAAGTGAGTAAGCACCGTATAGAAAAGCCTAATAATTTTGTATTTCATCCCCCTAAATGACAATACTATAAAAAATAAGTTAAAATGGCTGTTTAACTCTGGCACAAACCATAGCATTAAAATCTCCTCCCACAGAAGGAGGCCTAACAGATCTTTTCCTATTTTTATTTATTTTTATTTTTTTATTTTATTTTTTTTTCTGTGAATTACCATTTATTCTTTTTTTTTTTTAATTTATTGGGGTGACAATTGTTAGTAAAATTACATAGATTTCAGGTGTGCAATTCTGTATCATATCATCCATAAATCACACTGTGTGTTCACCACCCAGAGTCAGCTCCCCTTCCATCACCATACATTTGATCCCCCTCACCCTCATCCCCCACCCCCCAACCCCTTTACCTTCTGGTAACCACCAAATTACGTTCCCCAGATTAATTTTCAAGCCCGTGGCCATCCTATGGTCACCGATTGCCCTCCAATCCCCTCGCCCTCCCCCCCACCTCCCACCCCTCCCGCCCATCTAGCAACCCTCAGTTTTTCCTCTTTGTCTCCAAAACTGTTTCTGATTAGTGCATTCACTTATTCTTTTCTTTAGAATCCGCAAATAAGTGAGATCATATGGTACTTATCTTTCTCTGTCTGACTTATTTCACTTAACATAATGTTCTCTAGATCCATCCATGTTGTTGCAAATGGTAAGATTTCTTTCTTCTTTATGGCTGCATAATACTCCATTGTATAAATGTACCACAGTTTCTTAATCCAGTCATCTACCGATGGGCATTTTGGTTGTTTCCATGTCTTAGCTATTGTGTATAGTGCTGCAATAAACATAGGAGTGCATAAAGATTTTTGAATTGAAGTTTTGGATTTCTCCGGATAGATACCTAGGAGTGTAATTACTGAATCATAAGGTAGTTCCATTTTCAGATTTTTGAGATACCTCCATACTGTTTTCCATAGCGGCTGCACCAATCTGCAATCCCACCAACAGTGCACAAGCGTTCCCTTTTCTCCACATCCACGCCAGCACTTGTTGTTTGTTGATTTATTGATGATAGCCATTTTGACTGGGGTGAGGTGGTATCTCATTGTGGTTTTTATTTGCATTTCTCTGATGGTTAGTGAGGTTGAGCATTTCTTCATATGTCTGTTTGCCATCTGTATGTCCTTTTTAGAAAAATGTCTCTTCAAGTCCTCTGCCCATTTTTTAATTGGATCGTTTGTTTTTTTGGAGTTGAGTTGAGTGAGTTTTCCATAGATTTGTGATATTAATCCCTTATCAGATATATCATTGGCAAATATCTTTTCCCATTCAGTAGGATCCCTTCTTGTTTTATTGATGGTTTCCTTTGCTGTGAAAAAACTTTTTAGTTTGATATAATCCCATATGTTTATTTTTTCTCTTAGTTCCCTTGAGCGAGGGTATATATCAGTAAAAATCTTACTCCGGGTAATGTCTGAGAAGTTTCTTCCTATATTTTCTTCTAGGTATTTTATGGTTTCAGATCTTACATTTAAGTCTTTAAGCCATTTTGAATTTATTTTTGTATATGGTGTAAGGAGGTGGTCCAACTTCATTTTTTTGTATGTGTCTGTCCAGGTTTCCCAGCACCATTTATTGAATAGACTGTCATTACTCCATCGTACATTCTTGCTTCCATTGTCGTAGATTAAATGGCCATATAGGCGTGGATTTATTTCTGGACTCTCTATTCTGTTCCATTGATCTATGTGTCTGTTTTTATGCCAGTACCATGCTGTTTTGATTACTGTAGCCTTGTAGTATAATTTGAAGTCAGGTATTGTTATACCTCCCACTTTGTTCTTATTTCTCAAGATTGCCTTTGCTATTCGGGGTCTTTTATGGTCCCATATAAATTTTAGGATTATATGTTCTATTTCTGTGAAAAACGACGTTGGCAGTTTGATAGGAATTGCATTGAATATGTATATTGCCTTAGGCAGTATGGACATTTTAACTATATTAATTCTTCCTATCCATGAACATGATATGTGTTTCCATCTATTTATATCTTCCTTCATTCCTTTCTTCAGTGTCTTATAATTTTCTGAGTATAGATCTTTTACTTCTTTGGTTAAATTTATTCCCAGGTATTTTATAGTCTTTGGAGCGATTGTAAATGGGATTGTTTTTTTAATTTCTCCTTCTGATGTTTTATTATTGGTATATACAAATGCAACTGATTTCTGAATATTAATTTTGTATCCTGCTACTTCACTAAATTCATCTATCAGCTCTAATAGCTTCTTGGTGGAGTCTTTAGGGTTCTCTATATATAGTATCATATCATCTGCATACAATGATAACTTTACTTCCTCCTTACCAATCTGGATGCCTTTTATTTCTTTTTCTTGTCTGATTGCTGTGGCAAGAACTTCCAGAACTATGTTGAATAGAAGCGGAGATAGTGGGCAACCTTGCCTTGTTCCTGATCTTAGGGTATTTTTATTTTTTTAAAGAGAAACACTGAAAATAGAAAGGTCACGACATGGTACAATGTCTTTGTTCCTGTAATGGTCATGATTATGATATGAATAAAGACATATCTAATCATTATTTTCAGTAGTTGGGGTGATGGAGGAGGGGTGGTTAAGATTATTAAACGATAGGATCAAGGTCACAGAAAATGATGATTTGTCCCAAGTTGCCAGATGCAGGAGACAAGGAAGCAAGTGTTAGATTAAAGAGATCTTTTCCACACAAAATAGAGGAAGTACTATAAATGTGTGTCTTCATTGCAATCTGCAACTTCCCCCAACTTGAGAGTATAGAAAGGTAACAACCTGGTATTTAAAGCAGCTGATTTAGAGAGACTGGCTTTGCCTCTCACCTCTGCTGCTTACTCGCTGTCTGACTTTGGCAAGTAATGGAACCTTTTTTTTTCTTCTTAATTGTAGTAACATGTATATGTAACACAAAATTTGCCATTTTCACCATTTTTAGGTGCATCATTCATCGGCATTAATTATATTTAACAGGGCTGTGCAATCATCACCATGACTGTTTCCCCAAAAATAAGACCTAGCCAGACCATGAGCTCTAATGTGTATGTTGGAGCAAAAATTAATATAAGACCCGGTATTATATTATATCCAGTTTTATATTATATTATGTATCTGGTTTTATATTATATTAAAATAAGACAGGGTCTTATATTAATTCTTGCTCCAAAAGACGCATTGGAGCTGATGGTCCGGCTAGGTCTTCTTTTCGGGGCAACACGGTATTTACTTCCAAAATGTTTTAATAAAACAGAAACTCTCCACCCAGTAATCACAACCCCCACATAAAGCCTCCCCCAAGCCCATAGTAGCCTCTAATCTACTTTCTGCCTCTGGTAATTTGCCTTACTCAATATAAGTGAAATCATGCAATATTTGTCCTTTTTTGTCTGGCTTACATCACTTAGTGTTATGTTTTCCAGTTTTATTCATGTTGTAGCATGTGTCAAAATTACACTTTTTTTAAAAGAATGAATAATATTCTATTGTATGGCCGTGCCATATCTTGTTTGTCCATTCGTCCACTGGGTTTTGCCCGCCTTTTGGTGATTGTGAATAATGCTTTCTGTTTCAAAACCTCAGGAGCTTTCTGGGTGAAATCTGATATTGGCCCCCACACACGGAGGGCAAGGAGAGACAGACACTCCAGAATGGTAGGTGGCAGTTTTAATAAGAAAGGGAGTTTATATATGAGGCTTGCCTTGCCAAGATGAGTTGATCACTGCAACCACCCATCAAAATCTTAAAAGGTCTTTTTTTTTTTTTTTAATTAAAGTTCATGGGGGTGACAGTGGTTAATAAAGTTACATAAGTTTTAAATGTACAATTCTGTATTACATCATCTATATCTCACATTGTGTGTTCACCACCCAGGGTCAGTTCTTCTTCCATCACCATATATTTGACTCCGTTTACCCTCATCTATCTCTCCACCCCACCCCATTACCCTCTGGTAACCACTGAACTATTGTCTACGTCTATCAGTTTTTGTTTGTTTGTCTTGTTCCTTGGTTGCCTTTCAGTTTTATATCCCCCATATCAGTGAAATCATATGATTCTCAACTTTTTCTGTCTGACTTATTTCAACTTATTATAATAACCTCAAGATCCATCCATGTTGTTGCAAATGGCGCTATTTCATCTTTTCTTATGTTAGAATAGTAGTCCATTGTGTAAGAAGGTTTTAACATCCACCATCCAAGTGCTCAGTAACACATTGCTGTCTCATTGCTGCATCCTTGAAAGTAGCTCGCATTGTGGGAACAGTGGGAAGAATGTACCTCCCAAGTACAGGGAAGGGAGGGTGAGGAGACTCCGAATGCCCAGGTCCAACTTGTAGGTCAACTGGCAGTCACATCTTCCCGATGACCTGCTCCAACAATGCTGCAACGAGTGCTGGTATACAAGTATCTATGTGAGTCCCCGTTTTCAATTATTCTGGGTATGTACATGGAGAGTGAAATGGCTGGGTCATATGGTAATTCTCTGTTGAGCTCTTCAAACCACTAAACCATTTTCACAGAATTTGCACCATTTTACATTCCCATCGGCAATGTACAAGGGTCCCAATTTCTCCACATCCTTGCCAACACTTGTTGTTTTCTGTTTTTTTTTTTTTAATTAAACAAAACTTGTTAATGACAGCCATCCCATAGTGTGAACTGTTTTCTCACTGTGGTTTTGATTTGCATTTTCCTTCATGAAGTAACTCAACCTCTTTGAAACTCAACTTTAGGATCACCATTTACAAAATGGTTGCGTATCTTGCTGGTTGTCTGTGTAGCACAAATAAGATTGTATTGTCTGAAACAATCCAATCCAATAAAGGACCGATGCTGTTGGAGGTGATGGTGCCTTTGTCCTCCCAAATCGTTCCCTCTCGTCTCACGTTTCCAGGTGTTCAAACTATCCGTCCTCCTGCCTGTCCACACTGGTGTAAGGAATGCACACTTACGTTAGAGGAGTGACCCTAGGGTTCAGGCTTTGCTGGCAGGTATCCAGGGGAACATCAGCTGATCATTACTCCTCCTCATCTTTATGCGCCAGAAATAGGAAGAAAAATGTTCAGCCCCCTAATACCTCTCATTTAAAATATTTATTAAACAGGGACACTTGTTAAGAAACCATCCCCTCACCTTTTTGTTTGTCTTACAACATTTTACTTTGTCTCCTAGGTTCTATGCATGATTTAGGTACCTTTATTGTATTTGTGATCTATTGAGGCAAGATATGAGCAAGGAACAGATGAAGATCACTTGTGGCAGACAGTGGGAACATCACGCAACATCTGGTGGGTGCTGTAAACTACAAGATGCCAAAAGTCACAAGGGAAAGAAAACTTTCTGGACAAGACCTTTGAGTACAGACATCTCTGAAATGGAGGTAGTAGTTCCTTGTGGTTTTGCTTCTCTACCTCTTCTGAGCATTCCCTCACTGCTTAAATGAGGTTATGAGTAAATATATTTGAGCCATTAGATTAGCACTTAACACATTAGGAGATGTAAGTGTTAATTCTTTTCACTATGATTGTGGAGTTCATCAAGGGTTGTCATGGTGTTGGAGCTTCTGAGATGAGGGAGAGTTACAAATGAAGCAATTAAAAATTGTCCTGTAATAATCAATAGAGTGGGATAATGTTTCGAATTACTAACGTGCTGTTACCTTGCACTGCCTTATGTACTGTGGATTTCCCCTGGAACCAGGATCAGGGACGTTCCACCTGCACACTCTTAGGGAAACATTGCTCTAGCAGAATATAAGAAACAAAAATATCAGTTGTTAGTCTTTGAGTTTCATAGTAGGATTTTGGAATCTAGACTTGACAATAGTTAAAAAGGAAACGATTTTGAAATTCAGGATTCTGACTATTAAAAAATAAAAAGCCCAAGATTTGCATGATGTATAAGTACTGAATTTGTTGCTATCATGATGCCAGAGGCCACACTCCAGAATGGTAGGTGGCAGTTTTAATAAGAAAGGGAGTTTACAAATGAGGCTTGTCTTGGGCAGTCACAAGATGAGTTGATCTCTGCAACCACCCACCAAAATCTTTAAAAAGGTCTTTTTTTTCCAATTAAAGTTTATTGGGGTGACAATGGTTAATAAAGTTACATAGGTTTTAAGTGTACAATTCTGTAATACATCATCCACTTATCACATTGTGTGTTCACCACCTAGACTCAGTTAGTTCTCCTTCCATCACCATATATTTGACCCCATTTACAATCACCAATATTCAGGGAAGACTAGCTCTGGCCAAGGCTACCAAGTAAAGTTGAACTCTTCATTATGGTCATACTTTCATGGGAAACTTGTGTCACCTTTTTCTAGAAAATTCACTTATCACTTTTAGGAATAAGTGATTTCTTCTGCCCCAAACTCCCTGGCAATTTGCTTGAACATTCCTTAGGATACTTAATCATTTCATATATATTTTGCTGTATTAATTTGCACACATAACTTACATCTTTTCTTATTCTTTAGGACTGTGGAAAACAGGAACTTAAGTTTACAAGTGTTATAATAGCAGATCTAAAATGTCATGGTGCAAAGAAATCACTTGGGTTGCTACATAAAACACAGACTGCTGATAGCCACCTACAGATTGTGATTCAGTAGATCTCTGATGGCGTCTGAGAATCCTCTGGCAAGTCTAAAGACCAGTCACAGAAACACTTCTCAGTCACACTGAAAATAGTGTCTTGCACACAAAACGTTTGTAGTGAGTGAGTGCTTAATTAATGTAAGAGTAGACTAATGGTTTAACAACTTTAAGAGTTTCTCTTTTTGGAGAGGTTTTTTGTTTGTTTGTTTGTTTGTTTATCTGAAGAGATTGTTAGGAATGAGTAGGGAGGGAAATAAAATGTGATTGAGTGCCCCACGCTACATGCCAGGGACTTCTTTACCAAAATCCTGCCGGGTCATTTACACAAGAGGAAACTGAGGCTCAGAAAGTATATCTCTTGCTCAAAGTCAAGGAATTTGTAAGTGGTGGGACCAGACTTCACACCTGGTTGGTCCTACTTCAAAATCCATGTTTTTTCCCTTCCTTCATGCGATTTTAATAGGTGTATTGTGGTGTCTGGCTGCTTTAATTTGCATTCCCTTAATGATAAATTATGTTGAGCATCTTTTCTTATGCTTACTTGCTATGTGTATATCTTCCTTGATGAGGCTTGTTTAAATCTTTGTGCTTTTTAAAAATCAGTTTGTTTTCTTATTGTTACATTTTCAAGAGTTGTGTTTTTTTTTTTTAATATATTTTGGATCCAAGTTTAAATGTGTGTTTTGCAAATATTTTTTCCCCCAGGCTGTGGTTTGTCTTTTCCTGCTGCCCAGGTACAGAGCTCAGATACCGGGGTCTAGAAACCTTTTTCAGTGGTTTGAGAAAGACATTTAACTCTTTGTGCCTTAATCTAGCATCTGCAAAACAAGGGCAAATATACTTAATTATACAGGGCATTTTGTGAGAATTAATCAGTGGCAGTTTGGAATGGGAGTTGAAAATGTAGAAGCAGCAGCTAATCACGCCATCAGTATCACAGACAATAATAACATCATCACGTTGGGTTCATAATCTAATCCAGGAAGCATCTGACCCACCAGGTCTGATTATTGTTATTGATAATCAATAAGCATAAGACATGAAGTTAATGAGGGTTTTTTGTGGTTTTAAATCTTTACTGGGTTGGAGGAGAGAAAAATTAATTATTTTCTTTCTATCACATGTAACTGGATTTGGGTAGGTTGTCTATTTTTGTTTCTTTATCTCTCCCTTAAAATTCCCTGAGGCTCACTTGGAATAATAGAGTGAATGAGTCAGTCTGTAAAAATGTATTATATTATAGTAAAATAAAACTGGGTCTTATATTAATTTTTGCTCCAAAAGATGCATTAGAGTTGATTGTCTGGCTAGGTCTTATTTTAGATTTGGGGTGGTTTGTCAGGCAGGGGTTGCTAACTTGTATAAATATACAAGTATATAAATATACAATGGAGGTCTTCAATTATAACATTTCTTCTTGTGACTTTATGAGAGAAAGAAAGTAAAGGGAAAGATACTCACCTAGCATGAGTTTACTAGTAACCAGATTTGTCCAATATCTAATTGCAGTTTTTTTAAAGAATTTTAATTGTGATAAAATATCTAATTGTAATTTTATTATTTATAGCAGAAAAGATCTTCACCACCTACAGTGTGATCAGGGAATGTAAAAGGTCATGCAATAATGACCTGTTTATTTATCTCATTGAGTCATTGAAAAACAATAAAACAACTTTTTAAGCACCTGCTCTGTGTCATAAGTATTGCTAGGTCCTGGGATATAAAGTAAATGAAGGCAGGTTTGGCATTTCATCTAGTGAATTATTCTTCAGAAATCTGCTTTCAAATATCCTCAAAAGTTAGACCGCTTTAAGCTGGCCTCGATGACCCATACAGATGGAATTCACTGTGTGTTTTCACTCAGCCCTCTTCCCCTCACTGATGGTCAATGTTCTCATTTGAAAAGCCAAAAGCTGGGGCCAAGTTCTCTTCCACCTCTCTATTAATTGACATGAGAAAGTTCCCAGATGGCATGTGACTGATACAGTGACTTAGGGGATACCATGACATTCTAATGGTGAAAATCATGGACACTAGATTTCAGCTCCAACATGTGAAGAGCTTGGAAGTAATCATTTCAATCCTAACAATAAGAAAAAGCTGGATACATTGAAAATCGATTACTTGTCTTGGACTTATTAGAGAACTAAGGCTGCAGGGCAAACTGCCACTCTGAAATCTGGAGAAACAGTCTCTCTCATCCAGAAAGAAGCAGCTAGACTTCCTCCAAAAGCTGCTGGAGCCCTACACTGGAAAGAACACTGTGACAGTAATTTTGAGATTTCCTGGTGGCTGAATACTAGCATGGAGTGAAAAATATCTGGGGATCTCAGTCTTAGGGGACACTATGCTTCCTACAACCCAACCCAACAGATTCGCATTTTGAAGAGCTGGGAAAAACCCTTCTGTCTTTTGGCAAGTGGATGGGAAGGGATAAGTCATCATTATGAAATATTCCCAGAGTCTCTCCACAACAAAGGCCTACACTCCAGGGAAGAACATTATCCCTGTTGTGGGAAAGAAGGACATTTCTATTACTCCAGCTCTTCTAGCACTCCTGTCTCAGCTCAGGGGAGGAGGAAGGGTATGCTCATGACGGGTCTGCAATTCAATGGAATTGATCAGGAATGCTTCAACCAGGGAAGGGGACACAACACAGGTGGAAAAAAATAAGTGACAACCCTGGGGAGGCACCTGTGAAGGTCACTGGCCTAAGACACAGCCTCAGTAAAACACTGAATTTTAATGAGAAGATTCTAGAATGCTTTTGTGATAGGCTGATTAGTGGCCCACAAAAGATATTAACATCCTAATTCCCAGAACCTGTGAATATGTTACCTTACATAGTAAAAGGGATTTGCAGATATAAGTAAGTTAAATAATCGAGAGAGAGAGAGAGAGAGAGAGAGAGAGAGAGAGAGAGAGAGAGAGAGAGAGAGAGAGAGAGAGAGAGAGAGAGAGAGAGATTATCCTGGGTTATGCTGATGGACCTTACTTTTAATCACAAGGGCCCTTATAAGAGGAAGGTAAGAAGGTCAAAGGAGGAAGTAGTGGATATGAAGAGAGAAGCAGAGGTTGACGTGACTCAACGAAAGGGTCAGCAGCCAAGAAATGCAGGTGGTCTCTAGAAGTTAGAAGTCAAGTGAATGGATTCTCCCCTAGAGTCTCTGGAAGGAACCAGCCTTGCGGGCATCTGTACTGTAGCCCAGTGAGATGGATTTCAGACTTTTGTCCTCCAGAACTGTAAGAGAATGCACGTGTGTTGTTTTAAGCTACTGAGACTGTTAATTCATCACCACAGTTAATAGGAAACTAATACAGCTTCCCGCCCCTATAGCTTATCAGCATAATGACAGTGTTAGAGTACAATGACCATGGATAAACCTGAAAGAGCTAAAAGAAGCAGACTCTTTCTAAGAAATAGTACTTAGGGAAGGCCAAATTTAAGATGGGAGACAAAAACAAGGACACTGGAGGGATTTGAAGCCTCTGGGAGCCATAGCTGCACTACACATTAAACACATCCAACTCCTCACCAGATTACCATAAATCCTCACAGTAATGGCCTATTTACCACAATTCCCATGACCTGATACGTGTCTGCCTTTCAACAATAACAAAAAATTATAAGACATGCCAAGCGGTAAGGAAAAACAAACAAACAAACAAACAAAACGCAGGCTGAAGTGATGAAGCAAGCATTTAGAAGAGACCCAGATGAGACAGAGATGTTTGAACTATCAGACAGGGAATTTAAAATAACAATGATTAATATGTTAAGGTCTCTAATGGGAAAAAGTATACAATATGCAAGGACAGATGGGTAATGGAAATAGATGGAAACTAGAGAAGAAAAACTTAAGTCTAAAGCAAGCAGAGGAAAGGGAATAATGAAACTTAGAGCAGAAATCAATGAAATTGAAAACAGAAAATAAGCAGAGAATATCCACAAAAGCCAAGCTGGTTCTTTGAAATGATCAATAAAATTGATAAACCTCTAGCCAGACTAACTAATAAAAAAAGAGAAGAGACACAATTTATCAATATCTGAAATGAAGGAAAGGTCATCACTATTAATTCCATGGACATGCAAAGGAGAATCAAAGAATATTATGAAAAGATGTATGGCCACAGATTTGATAACTTAGATACAATGCATCAGTTCCTTCCGTGACCTGACTATCTCTGTATCTATGAAAAATATCGACTCAACAATAAACAATCTTCCAAAAAGGAAAATTCCAGGCCCTTGGCCCACATGGTTTCACTGGTGAATTCTACCAAACAGTTTTAGGAAAGAAGTAATGCCAATTCTTCATAATTTCTACCAGTAAACAGAAGTTGGGGTGGGAAGGACATCTCCAACCCAACTCTGAGGTCAGCATTACCTTACCACCAGAACCTGAGAAAAGACACGACAAGAAAGCAAAAGTATAGAGCAACATCTCTCATGGTCATAGGTGTAAAAATCCTCAACCAAATATTAGCAAACATTCCAACATTTTATAAACATACTTATACATTATGAACCAGTGGGATTAATTCCATGTATGTAAGGCAGGCTCAACATTTGAAATCAATGTAGTCGATCATATAAACAGATTAAAGAAGGAAAAGCATATGATCATACCGATTCATATCGAAAAACATTTGGAAAAAAATCAACACTGATTCATGATAAAATCCCTCAGAACATTAGGAATAGAGGGGAACTTCTTCAGCTTGAGAAAGGATGTCTACAAAAATCCTATAGCGATATCACACTTAATGGTGAGAAATAGGGTGCTTCCCTCCTAAGATCAAGAACAAGGCAAGAATGTCTTCTCTCACCACTTCAATTAAACATCATAATGTGAGTCCCATCTAGTGCAATTAGAAAACAGTCATAAACATTATACAGATTGGGAAGGACGTAATGAAACCATCATCATTTTCAGATCACATTGTCTATGTCTAAAACTCCAAAGAATGAAAAAGCAAACAAACAAACAAAAACCTCCTGAAATGGTTGAAGGATAATAGCAAGGTTTCAGGATATAAGAATAATATACAAAATCAACTGCTTCTCTATATGTCAGTAATGAATTATACCATAAAAATGCCATTACAATAGCACCCACAAAATGAAATATTCAGTATAAATCTAACAAAAGATAGTATCTTTATGGGCAAACTACTGAATATTTGTAAAAGAAATAAAAGCAGAATTAAATAAATGGAGAGATATTTTATATTCACAGACTGGAAGATTCAATATTGTTAAAATGTCAGTTTTTCACAACTTGATCTATAAATTCAACACAGTCGCAATCAAAATCCCAGCAGAGTACTATGAAGATACTGCAAAACTCATTCTAAAGTTTATATAGGCGAAAAACCAACATGATACTAAAGAAGAACAAAGTTGGAAGACTTACAACCTGACTTCAAGCCTTAATCATAAAACTTACAGTAATCAAGGCAGTATGGTATTGGTGGGAGAAAGATACACCGAGTGATGGAACAGAAAAAGCCTAAAACTGACCCACGCAAATAGAGTCAACTCATCTTTGACAAAAAGTGCAAAGGCAATTTAATGAAGAAAGCATAGTCTTTTCAATAAGTAGTGCTGAATTAATTTGACATCTATATATGAAAAAAATAAACCTAGGCACAGATCTTCTACCATCCACAAAAATTAACTAAAAATGTATCATATACCTAAATTTAAACATCTATAAGCAAGAGAAACCTACATAACTTTGGGTTTGAAGATAAGTTTTTAGACCCAATAATAAAGGAATGATCCATGGAAGAAAAAATTGATAAGTTGGACTTTACTAAAATTAAAAATTTTTCTTCTGTGTAAGACTTTAGGAAAATGAAAAGACAAAACACAGCCTGGGGGGAAAATATTTGCAAAACACACATTTAAACTTGGATCCAAAATATATTTTTAAAAAAACAACTCTTGAAAGTGTAACAATAAGAAAACAAACTGATTTTTAAAAAGCACAAAGATCTAAACAAGCATCATCAAGGAAGATATACACATAGCAAGTAAGCATAAGAAAAGATGCTCAACATAATTTATCATTAAGGGAATGCAAATTAAAGCAGCCAGACACCACAATACACCTATTAAAATGGCTACAATCCAAAAAGCTTACAATGCCAATTTCTGGCAAGAATGTTGAACCACAGAAACACTCATTCATTGTTGGTAGGAATGCAAAATCATACAACCACTTTAGAAGACAGTTTGGCAGTTTCTTACAGAGCTAAGCAGTCTTGCCATACGCTTCAGCAATCTCACTCTTGGTATTTACCCAACTGCTTTGAAAACGTATGCCACCCAATGACTAGCATGTGAATATGTGTAGCATCTTTACTGATAATCACCGACAACTGATGGAAAGCAAGATGTCCTTCAGTATGTGAATGCACAATCAAACGGGTGCATCTGCACAATGCAGCACTCTTCAGCGATGAAAGGGAATGAGCTACCAGCCATTCAAAGATATGGATGTATCTTAATACTGACAGTCCAAAAAGGCTACAGACTGTATGATTCCTTTTATATAATATACTGGAACAGGCAAAACTACGGAAACGGTAAACAGATAAGTTGTTGCCAGGGATTTGAATTAGGAGGAGGAGCAAATAGGTGAAGCACAGGATGTATTTTAGGACAGGGAAACTGTCCTGTGTGATACGCTAATGGTGCACATATGACTCTAGGTATTTGTCAAAAGACACAGAACTTGACAGCACAAAGAGAGAACCTTAATATATGCAAAATTTAGAAATAATGTAGGAGTTCAGAGAGTCCCAGGATGGAATGCAGAATGTGACAAAATAATTTATCTGTATTATAAATACACGGAACAACCTCACCGAAAGAAGGGAGTATGGAAAAAAGGTGCTGACCTCAGTAACTTTGAAAACAAGTGGAGTCCATAAGACGAAAGGCAAAAGGAGCTATAGTACGTAAGCACTCCTACATAAGCACGCCACTCTGGTTGAAAAAGTCGTTTCCAGTTTAGATACAAATGTACAACTCTGAAACCACTACATACGTACACTGGAACTGAAAAATTAAAGACATGGTGGAAGATGGCAAGCGCCAGGTTTCTCACTGTTGGTGGGGCAGACGATAGACAAGCAAGGAGGAAAAGCGAGAATGATGTAAATGGTAACGGATTAGAGCTGGTGACACTAGGATGAATCCATGGCTTGCCTCCTGTAGATACAGACAGTTACATACAGAACTATTTATAGATGTGTGTGCATACATGGGTTAGTACACATATCATTTCCTTGCTATGTCAGCTGAGGAGCTTTATAACAAATGGCACCCAAGTACTCTGGCAATGAAGTTGGCAAACGTGGTGCATCGATGTTGCTAACCTTTTTTGATATCAGAGGGATTATTCATTAAGAATTTGTACCAACTGGACAAACAGTTAACCAAGTTTACTATTTGGGAGTGCTGAAGTTGCCTGAAAAGTTAGACAACCTGAACTTTTCGCCAACAATTCATGGCTCTTGCATCATGACAATGCACCAGCTCACACAGCACTGTCTCTGAGGGAGTTTTTAGCCAGTAAACAAATAACTATATTGGAACACCCTCCCTACTCACCTGATCTGGCCCCCAATGACTTCTTTCTTTACCCGACGATAAAGGAAGACATTTTGATGCCATTCAGGACATCAAGGGTAATACGACAACAGCTCTGATGGCCATTCCAGAAAAAGAGTTCCAAAATCTCTTTGAAGGATGGACTAGGCGCTGACGTCAGTGCATAGCTTCCCAAGGGGAGTACTTCATAGATGACTGCAGTGATATTCAGCTATGAGGTATGCAGCAGTTTTTCTAGGATGAGTTCGCGAACTGAATTGTCAGACCTTCGTGTGCAGTGCCCACATCTTGGTTTCTAATGCCATTCCCCAGCAAAAGTAACTGTGGCTCCTTGGAGAAAAGTCTGATTGAAGGCTGAGGCAGGAAATACAGAAGGTGAAACTGGGGCATCTCATAGTACCAAAAATGAAAACACACAAACACACAGAGAAATGGAAATATGTCAAAGGGACAGAGGAGCTAACTGCAAGAGCTCCAAATGATCAATGCTGGAAAAATTTGAGGAATGCAAAGTTTTAAATAGTATTGGATTATAGCCTAAGGTATAAAATAAATATCCATGAGTCCACACTGATTTAAATAATTGAGTAGATAAATAAATGGGAGAATGTAGACGAATCTCCCATGCAGAAGAATTCAAAAGAATTTTTGTGTTTACTCTGTCATTAATTATCCCCTATTCCTTAAATGTGGGCTGTGTATAATGACTTCCTTTCAAAGATGCGGTATGAAAAGGGGGAAAAACAGGTAACTGTATAATAGAGAAACCTGAAAAACACTGTCTTCACCATGTGATCAAGCTGATCATTATCAGTAATAAGTCATGTTGATAATATGTCCTTGACAGGAGGTGATGAAAATGACATTTTTGTGTCATTGTGAACTTCCTCCCCCCCAAAAAACCACATAATCCCAGTCCAACCATGAGAAGAAAAAAAAAAAATCACACAAATTCTGATTGAGGGACATTCTGCCAAATATCCGCATAGTATTCCTCAAAACTCTCCAGGTCATCAAACACAAGGAGAGTCTGAGAAATAGCTCAGGGAAAGGAGTCTAAGAGGACTTGATGAATACATGTAATGTGGAAACCTGAAACAGAAAAAAGGATGTTAAGTAAACACTAAGGAAACCTGGATAATATTATAGATGTTAATTAATAACACTGTATTGATATTAGTTCATTAATTGTGACTTACTAATGTGAGATGTGAAGAGTGGGGCGACCTGGGTATGGCTTGTATTGGAACGCTACTCTCTTTACATCCTTTCTGTAAATCTAAACGTATCCTAAGATTTAACCAGTTTATTAAAGGAAACACGGGGCGCTGCGGCAAGCTTGGCGAGAAGAATATTTTTTGGAAGAGGAAGAAGCCAAGGAAATGAGCAGAGTGTATGGATATTGGGCGTTAACGCTAGAAAAGTTTGGGTTTCAAAATCCATCCTGCTACTTTCCAGATGCGCTGTTCAGCATCTAAATAAGCTCTGCTTCCTTATGTGCTATTTGGATATCAAGTAATGATGACAGTTGAATTAGCCACATGGCACATACGCCGAATGCCTGTAGCTGTAACTGGCACTGCCATTCTCATTATGACACGAGTCTTCTTGGTTTGACTATCCTTGATGATTATCAACACCCACTGGGTAGAGGTCTACAGTGTGTTTGGGACATTATTGCATTCAGGTCCTTCCTTGTATCCAACCCGCTGTCATTCAAACATGCCTCCTCTTGGGAAGACAGAAAACACATGCTCTCCTGCCACAATTATTCAGTCAGATTTCTCTGCAGACCTGGGGCTTCTTTTCTATCTTTTGTGTTTATATAAACTTAAAAAATATATTATTACAATTGAAGGAGACTTGAGGCTGGGATGTTCACTATGCACTTTATAAATAACTTCTTTATTTTCCCTTTGTACACTATATTCATTATAGAAAACTCGTAAAATGCTAATAATCAAAAAATAATTAAACACCACCTACAAAGCCAATGGTCACAAAGTTTTATAACCCACTTTAAAAAACTATATGTCTTGTGAACACGTGATCATGTTCGTCTCCCTACATGTTGTCACACAAATGATTTCCAATTGCTGCATAGAATTCCACATATAATGACTGTGTCATAGTTTATTAGTTCAATTGCCTACTTTTGAGTGTTTGGGGGGCTTCCTTTTATTTGTTTTTTTTTGATATTATAAATAGTTTGATGATGAACACGCTGTAGTGCAATCTTTATGTTTGCTTTTAATTATGTCCTTGGGGTGTTATTTGTCATTGTTGCTAAAGCATCACGAGAATCGTAAAGCCAGGATTGTTCTTAGGCCAGAAGAAGCGGGAAGGGGTGGGGTGCAGAGGGTTCAGAATTAATACTTAGGTAATTCCACATCGAGCAAAACAAAACTTGAATTTATGCAAAGTTGGACTTTGTGTCTCAGTATCCACACTTCTGCTTTATTCCAGAGGCAAAGATTTTAATAGCTGGGTTATTCCTACAGGGCCAAGTGCCCTTTGTAGTTCGATGTGCTTGGGTTTGAATTCCAGTTATGCCAAACAGTAGCAGCATGACTCATTATACTCATCTCTAAAATGGGGGTAGTCTTATGAGAACTAAAAAAGCGAATTCACGGAAAGCCCCAGCGCCGCATAAAGGCTCGGGAAACAATGGACTGCCTCCACCCAAGAGACGCATGAATTTTGCCACCGCCTACAGCAAGGCATTTTTTCCCCCTCAACTGTGGTCAATTTATCATATCCAGCCAATATTTTCCTTCTGAGAAAAGCACAAGGATGTATTTCTCCATCTTCTTTCTGTCTCCTCACAGCCCCAGGCCTTTCTGAGACTCCGAAGGCCACAAAGTCACTTCCATTATAATCAGGACTAGAAGAATATCTGTTTCTGACAAACAGGGTTTTGATTCTTCAGGGGCCCCTCGATACCTCCATGTCCAAACTGCTTTATCTGGCATTTTCTTAGCCCAGGTATGGGCAAGAAAGAAAAAGGCAAGATGCTATGAGGGGTGTAAATCTAATAAGACCTAGACAATTCCACTCCTGCTTAGCATTTCCCCGCCACCCTGCTCTTTTTGGAGTATCCCACTTTTCAACAGCCTCCCTTTTACATCAGGAGGGGCCTGAAGAGAAGGATGGAAGCTGGGTCAGCAGGCTTATCCCGGTTCCATTCAATGGCTCTGCTACTTACTAGCTTTGGGATCTTGGGCGAGTTAATTCATCCCCCTCAGCTTCAGTTTCCTCGTGCACAATGAGGACAATGGCAGCTGCTTGGTAACAATTTCATGATGAATGTAAAAATGCAGAAAATGGTGCCCAGCACATAGCAGCATTTCCCCATTTATTGGTCCTCTTACCCATCACACTTTTCCTTACGACACCTCTGTTCAAGTGACCCTAGGACAGAGAAAATTACTCATCGGTACAGCCCTCCATGCCGTCTTCCAGAGTGCTTTGGCTACAACAGCTGCCTAACAATCTACCTCACGACACGTATTTTTACCCACCGAGGCTTGTTCATTTATCCATTCACTCATCTTGTGCCAGGAAGTACGCTGGGCACTGAGAAGGCCAAAGTGAACAAGACATTCTCTGTCCTCAGGGAGCTCACAGCCTAGGGAGGGAGACAGACAAGTAAACAGGAAATTATAATTGAGCAACAGAGGATTCATGTTACGGCAGAGGGATGTGCCTTAAGGGCTTGTTAGGACACAGAGGTGGGTCACCTGACCAGGGCGTGTGGGGGACGGCATCCCGAGAAAGGGGACAGCTGAGCTGTTGGAGGAGTCCGTACGAATTAGGTTGAAATGCATCATTTAGTCTTGAAGACCACTCTGAAAAATAGATGTTTCCGTTTTACAAATGTGGAACGTAAGGCTCAAAGAGATTGAGTTATCCCAGGTCACCAAGAAGCATGACAGCCCAATGAAATGTAAGGAAACATGGTCCCCAAGCTCATGGTCTTCCCCCAACACCATGCTGCCTCTGCAAGACTGAGAACATATCCTTGATCATGAAAGTTCAGGCACGTGTCAGGGTAGCTGCTGCCTACTTAAAGGCGTTCAGATGCTTTTCGGCTTCCTCTCCAACTCCCCTCGCCGCCTTTTTTTCATGTCAAAGCGAAGCTTCTTTTTCTCCAGATATGCTGGGGATTTAGAGAAGGCAGGGACGCAGCTTTGCTGCCACCTCCCAGCCGCCGATGTGGGCTCCAAGAGCGCCAGCCACCTCCCTGTCATCATTCTTTCTTCCAGGGACAGAGTTATGGCCCCCGGGAGAGGTCTGTTCCACCAGAGTAGTCAGTTACTAATGAGCTTCATGCTGCTTTTCCGCCCCCAGCTCCCCAGCCAGTCTCCGCCCCCACGTCTCCTTAGTCACCTTCGTCTGGCAGCTGGAGACTGCTGGGAGTGTGTGTGGGTGTGTGTGCATGTGTGTGTGGGGGTACTCGGCCCAGAAGTGAGGACGTGTCCCTAGATCCCTTGTGTGTCCACTGGGTGTGAGCCAACGACAGAGCAGAGGGGTTTTGCCTCTTGGACCATGGCCAAGGACGGACAAGTCCGGGCTCAGTACATTAAGCCTTGTAGCTCCCTCCCTTCTGGGGAAAAGCCAGTTTCTCTGATGCCCACCAAATTCTGGTCTTTCTCTGCCAGAATCTCTGGACCCCTCGGCTAAGCCTATTCTTACTGCATGATAAGGTTGCATAATATTACATGGATTTAAATCGGGAACATCAATATCATAATAGCTTCCGTCTATCAGAAACTTGCTACTATATGCCAGATACTCTGATATACCTTATCTGAATGACTTCATGTACTGCTCTTCATAACCCATGGGGTAGACAAAATTATTATCGCCACTCTATACATGAGGAAACTGAGGCTCAGGGAAGTTAAGTAACCTGGCCATCTTCCCACAATTTAAAGGGATATATCTAAGATTTCACCCCAGCATCCTGACGGCAGGGCCTGTACCCCTAACTACCAAGATGTGGGGAAGGGAGCTAATGTTTGAGCACTTTCCTTGTGCCAAGCATTGGGCTAAGTCCTGAGCATGGATTATTTTAGTGGCTCCTTCTAACCAGCTAAGGAAATAGGTACTAATATTGTCCCTATTTTACAGATGAGCACACTGAGATTCTGAGAGGTTAAGACATTTTCCAGGTCTCAAAGTGAGCAAGTGGCACATCTGGGGTTACAGTCTCAGGAAACCTGACTTCTGAGTCCACCCTCCTAGCCACGACACCATATTGTCTGTGCCGGGTTGAATTAGTGTCCCCCCAAAATTCACGTCTCCTGGGAACTTCAGAATATGACCTTATTTGGAAATAGGGTTTTTGCAGATGTAATCTGTTAAGATGAGGTCCTACTGGTTTAGGGTAGATCTTAAATACAATGACTCATATCTTCATGTATAAGAGAAAGAAGATGATTCAGACACAAAGACATCACCACGCACAGTAGGATATACAAAGAGAGAGGCAGAAATTGGAGTGGTGTAGCTACAAGCCAAGGAATGCCAAGGATTGCTGGTAACCACACAAGTCTAGAAATAGGCAAGGGGGGATTCTTCCCTAGAGCCTATGGCGGGAACCTGGCCTTGCCAACACCTTGGTTTTGGACTTCTAGTCTCCAGACCTGGGAGAATACATTTCTGTTGTTTCAAACCCCCACACGTGTGATGTGTTAGTTATGGCAGCACTAGGATACTAACATACCATCAGAGTACCATGTCGCCTCCTTGAAAACAGGAGACTGGGCTTCATGCTTCCTTGGAGCTCTTTTTGGCTCCAAGAAGCATGATTCTATGATTCTTAATTAAACCAATGGAGGGTTCTAGAGCTCCTGAGGTGAAAAATCGGGGGAAAACCATGGCAGCCAGTGGGGCCTGGTACCATGAATCATCCTTTCATCAATCATTGCATGGTGTTCTCTGGAGCAGGGGAAAGGGACCTGAATTTTCCAACAGCAAGGCCGTGGATGGATCAGTTAACCTCTGAGGCTAAATGTTCCTATCTATGAACAATTATATCCTTGACATTGTGAGGACTGAATAAGGGAGTGGATATATAGTGTCTGGCCCATGGAAAAGCAAAAACTATATGCATTAGTCCTCACCCCCACTTCCAGGAGTTTCTTTGAAGGTGGTGTTTTTGTAAGGATGTTTCTAACAGGAGAGGGGCTAAGGCTATTTGGGGTAAGAAGTGAGGTGTCCAAAGCAGCGTCAGTGGGTCTTATGGAGATGTCTGCACAGCAGACCTTTGCTGGTGGGGAGGGGTGTTAGGCAGAGTTCAGAAGTCAGTTCATCAAAACATTCGCTGTCTCTCTACTACGTCCTGGGCACTGGGCTAGATGCCACAGTAGGGGAGGAACCCCCAGAAGCTGTGTGCCAGATGGGGCTGCTTGCTCTGTGGTGGAGTGTAGCTGTATCTTTCTATATTTAGATTCTCTTTGTCAAACAAGAAGACTTGTTTGACAGGACTATGGTTCTTCATGTCTGAAAAACCACTCATCCACGGAGCTTGGGTTTGGGGGAGAAGGAAGGGGGAGGAGATCTGGCTTCTCCCCCACTCAGAACAGATGGGATCAGAACAGAACCCTTCCACATCCCCAGCCAAGACGCCTAAGTCTTGGCAGTTATCCCAGGACACAGACAATGGGGTCTGATGGTGGCTTCTCAGGCCTGGCTTTCCCTGGGCAGGAGGATTCCCTTGGGGCTGGCAACACCATTTCTTCAAACTCAGAAAAGGGATTTGGGGAGAGGGAAGAGGAGACTCGATTGAGGCAACTCCTGACAGGTTACCCTGGAAAATTGGGACACAGCTTGCGGGATGCCCTCCTAGGGTCCCTGCCATCTTACCTCTCTGTCTCTGCCAGGACCATTGTCTAGGGAGACAGAGGCAGAAGCGGCCTAGGAACATTGATCTTCTGTGTGCCGAAAAGAGAGGATGGCATACAGGGTGAGGGGTGACGGAAGGAGGGTCAGGCTGCTGAGAGGGGTTGGCTGGTTAGAGTCTGACGTTTCTCTTTATTAGTCAGGCAGGTTATAGAGAGAATGGGTAAGAACAGGTGACCTCTGAGGACAGCTAAAATAGGAAAGATTTAGCATTTGGTAGGGGAAAGGGTCCCTCTCCCCATACATCTTAGACACAGACCTGCACAATGAAAGAATAGGATCCTGAAGATGCTTTCAGAGGTGCTTGAGCCCAGACTTCCGCCTTCAGAAAGATGAATTTCGAAACCACCCAGGGAGGATGGTTGAACATAATCCCTCCATTCATCTCCTGTTGGCTCCTATTGCAGTTTAAGCCACTTTCATTCCACATAAGCCCTCGGCTTCCTCCCTTGCTAAGGAGATGACTTACTCTGTTCTTTATCAAAATTAAGTTCATCTGGTTCCATCTCCCTCTCCTTCCTTCCTCTGAAAATGTGTCAGTCTTCTGCCCAGGCGATTGTAAACTCCTCAAGGGCAGGTGACCTGTGTTACTCTTTGTCTGTGTCTCCATCGTCTGGCGTAAAAGCAAGGGGAGCGAGGGGAGAGGGAAAGGGGGCGGGGAGACATACAGCTACACAGGAAGAAATGCAACCGAGTAGTAGAGAGGCACGCTGAAGGACAGACAGACAGACAGAACCCTAGGTATAGAAAATCCTGTTGGGGCCCTGCTTTGGGCGCAGTGCTAGGCACATCAAATGCATTTTGGGGGAAAGGGGGTCACTTCATTGGGTTTCCTGTTCAAATGATGAAGGGCAATAAATGCTGGTTGATAAGATACGTGCCAAACAGCTCAGTCACGAAACCGGCAATCTTCCTTTCCATGTGCGTCTCCTACCCCCCGCCACACACACACACATCTGATTTTTAATAAGTGATTTTTAATAAATGTCAACAATTAAGTGTGTTAGTTTTTGTCCCACCTGGCTTTTCCAAATGCTTGTATCAATATAGGCTTCTTTTTATTCTATTTTTGTACAGTAAAACAATATCCTCCTATACCTATTTACTCTGCATCTTGCCTCTTTCACTAACAATATATCACAGACAGCCCCTTTCAGTCAATACATACAGATCTAATTCATTCTTTTAATAACTGAACAACTCTCCATAGAGTAGGTACATAAGAATTATTCTACTACTGGTGGACATTCAGCTTGTTTCCAGACTCTGTTTTATGTTATGATAAACACTTATCTAATAATGATTCTAGGCTATTTGTGTAGAGTGGTGTTTTTATTTCTAGATGCTGGATGCCTCTAAGTGGCAAAGCTGTGGTTAAGGTACATAGTTTTAAAATTTTTATTAGATACTTCCAGCTTAATTTCTAAAAAATGCTACAACAATTTTATTCTCTCCAGCAATATGAGACAGCTTTTATTTCCCTACCCCCTCGTCAGAAAGTAAATGGAATTAATCTTTAATTTTCATGCATCGGATGGGCGAAGATGTTATTTCATTGTTGTTTTGATGTGTATTTTTCTAACAACTAGGAGAGCCTAATCCAAGTATCAGCTTGCATTGGCCATTAGGGTTTTCTCTTCTAATACTTGGCTGACACATGCTTTGCGTCCTGAATGTTCTACTTTTTTCTTTTTCAGTCAATTTGCAATTGAGTTTTTAAAAATGCATATTATATAAATATTATTTAAGTTAATTTTCAGAATGATGGTTTCCAAAAATGTGCCAAGGTGGCCAGGGGCCCACAGAAAACTTAGAGGGTCACCAAGGCATATTTCACACTTACAGAGAAACTCAGTGATGTTTGACCTCTGCCAAGCACCCCCAAACCCCTTGGATGAGGGAGTTCACTTTCTCAACATCGGATCACACGACAATCCTTTCAATGATGTCATATACATGTGACGCTGGGTTTCAGGGGGTTGCTGTAATTTAAAAACAGTAACAGGAAATGAACATTGTGAAACAGGAAATGTGGATTATGGTGTTGAATCTGATCCCCAGTTTCGAGAAGTTGGGCAGTGCCCACAGGCCAATACATTTTAAGAGTAAGTAATTGTGCCTGTTTAAGAGTGAAATGATAACATTATCTTCCCTTCAAATACTGTGTATTAACTGTTAAAAACCAAAATTCAACCGAGTAAATTTGATGATCTAATTGGCCTTATTAAGAACGATTCATGAACCAGGCAGCAGCCTATCTCACAACTAGAAGGGCACTTGGAGGAACTGTACAACCTGGAAGGTTCTCCGAGGTAGAAGGGTGGGTGGGGCAAGGGAGCTTTTCACAAAATAAAAGAAAGCTTTCTTTTTAGACCAGAACATTTTTGTCCTTTTTTGGGGAGAGAGGGAAAGGTAAAGGTTTTTATCATGCCGATTGCCTCTTCTTTCTATTTTAGAGGGTAGGGGGAGTAGAGAGGGTCCATGTGACAGATTACCTCATTGGTATTGACCAAAAAATCCCACACTGGTTGATTAGCAATATATTTCTGGGAGAGGCTGAAACAGCAGTTAGGTCGGGTATTAAATCTAGGTTTGGTATCATGGACTTTAGCACAAGGGATACTATTTTGGGTTTTCTCTGTAACGGGACATACATACCGCCTACATTTTTTGAATCCAGCGACTCAATAAATGGAACTGCTGGGCATTTTGTTTGGCCTAGGGGTCATGTGAAAAAATTACTGAGATACTAAAGAATCTGTGAATCAAGGATGTTTGGAGATCTCTGCTTTGGAACAATCCAGTGAGTTGGGTGATGTCATCTTCGTTTTGCATCTTTTTCACTAATGCAGAAAGTGCGGCTCAAAGAGGTTAATTGATTTATTCAAGACCAGAGAGTTAAAAAGGGACAGAATAAGGATCTGATCCAAATCCGCCTTGCTCCTATCCTGAGACTTTCCCACTCCAGAAGCTGGATATGATTCACTCGTTGATCCAAATCTTTATTGTGCCTGGGATCTTACAGAAAGGTGACCCTTCTTTCTGAAGGGCAACCCAGCAACACGGCCTTTGGTCCGCCAGTAATTAGATTATTGCTTCTCTCTCCTATACCTGTGACCTCTCTTTCCCTCCACTGGATCATTCCATAACCCATGAAAATGTTCAATTCTTATCTTTAAAAAAGTTGGGGGCAACGTCCCTGTACCTTGATAATCCTTTAAGCCATTTTGCTACCATGATCCTTTTGACCATAAATTTCCCCAATTTTCTGCTTATTATCTGTCCTTCCTCACTTACCATTGTGCTTCTACCACTCACTGTAATCCAGCCTCCTGCACCTCTGCTGAAATGGAACTCACCAAGGCTATCGAATGATTTTTAGAAAATTACTATGATGTCCAAGGCTTTTTTCAGGATCTCCATCCAATGTGCATTGGCACATAATGGAATTGCATGCATGAGGCGCTCAATGTGTGCCTGGGACATAACTGGCTCTGCAGGTCTCCCTCCAGCATCTTTTCTCAGCTCCAGGCGCCTGCTGGTTTCCAGTTGCCTTACGTGCACCCTTAAGTGAATGAAGTTCTGAAAGGATTATCTTTGTATATCGGTTTAGCCAATCGTCTCTGAACTCCACATATCCCAATCCTAAATACTCCTTCTTACCCACCTTCCACTCATTTCCTTTCTCTGTTGTTTAATAGAAGTGTAGGAATTTTAAATCTATTTACAGCTTACTTTGAATAACCACTTATGTGACCTTGGGCAAGTCATTTTACCTCTCTGAGCCTGTTCATTTGTAAAATAAATAATAATACATCGTATGGCTATTACAAGGATTAAATGATAGATTTCATGGAAAGTGTCTCATAGGGCTTGGCACTTAGTAGGATTTGAAACATGAAAATAATGTGTTAATTTGTCATCATCATCATCACCATCATCACACTACTGTGGAAAATAGGTCTTTTCCACAATAGATCTATTCCTCTTTTTCCTATTGAAAGAAAATGTGCTTTAGTGGAAAGAACAGTGGGTTTGGAGTCAGGAAGACCTACATTCAAAAACCAACCAGACCCCTACTCTATGACTTGGAGTAAAGGACTTCATCTCTCTGAGCGTACCCTCCTCCAAAGAGGGGAATTTCATCATTCAGCCATAATGCAGTGTCCAATGAGACAACAGGTGAGAAGACACTTTATAACTTCATATATTGCAACACAAAGGCACGTTTTAGCTTATGGTCTACTGTTGTGTCCAGAGGGCTACCATTCTCACAGGAGAAACACTGGAGGCCAGCTTTGATATCCAGCCTCTGCCCCTCCCACTGCCCACCTTTCAGTTCCTCATCTTGCTTGTGCTGGTCAGAGATGTATGTGCCCTGGATAAAGAAGCACTTTCCCTGCTTTGTGTTTACTCTGGGCTCTAGGTCCTATTTAACCCCCAGCAGGGAAAGAGTGAGCCCCACTGGTGCTATCCCACCATTTCTTTCTGACACCATATGATGTCTCCTTGTCTGATAAGGTTTTCTAACAAGGTTAGTATACATTCCGAGTATCTCCATATCTTAATGGAAAATTCTCCTGCAACTTTTCAGACATTTTATCTGTGATTAAATATTAACATTGCCAAGCAGCATATTTTTCATTGGCATGTGTGCAATATTATAAGATCCTCTCATGTTGTCTATCGATGTGTCTTCCTGAAGCTCCTGCCAGAACAGGAAGCTGATTGGAAACACAAAGGGCATTATAAAGGGGACAAGGAAACCTTGAAGATGGGGGGTGGGGAAGGAGAAAGAATGCAGACAGATCCTTGGACAACTGCAAGAGCAGTTGGGAGCTACTCTTCTTTATTATGGCCTGACTGGTAGCTACCACACAATGTTCCCAGATATCCCTTCTCCAACTGATGGCCTCCAGAGATTTATTTATATGATTCACAACACAGGGGGAGCAAAATGCAACTGTCAGGAAGATATTATAACCAGAATCTCTTTTTAATGCAAAATCTTTAACTCACAACTTATCCATCTCCAGAAAAAGGTTTCCCTGTCCAAACCCTTTGCATCAGAACTTGGTGAAATGTACAGAGGAGAGGAAGGAGTTCGCTTTAACTGATAGCATTCACCGTTTTTTACGGTGCTATTCGTCTAAGTGACAAAGCCAGAAGGCAAACCTATACTTCTTTTTGACTTTTTATTGCTTTTCATCCCAATGGGAACCAGCAGACAGACAGAAGAAAAAAAAAATCTTTCAAATGGTGAAATGTGCTTAAGATTTTGTTGTGTTTTTTTTTTTTTTTTCAGAAGGAAGGGAGAAAAAATGACCAACAAAGACAATTCAAGTTTGTTACAGTCTAGAGAAAAATGTCATTGAAGTTTGGCTTGTGAAAATTCTGTGTGACTTCTGTGGATCCACCTAGACCTGAAGGGCACAAGTGGAGCAGGGGCAAAAAGAAAAGCTACTGTGACTTGCATTTTGCCTTACTATATTTAGCACACAGAACTATGTACAGAGTGAGCTACTGTACACGGTGGTGAGGTCTCCATCACCAGAGAGATTCAAGTATATGCCACTTGGTGGAGATATTGTAGAAAGAATTCAAACACTGGAGAGAAGTTTGGGTAGGTGGCCTGTGAAAACCTTTCCAGGCCTGAGAGGCTACGATTCCCTAAGGGCAACTGAAAGAAATAAAAAGGTGAGGGGCCTTCGGTAATGAAAGTGCAGGAATTTTCTTCTCTCTCTTTGATCCAAATAGGACTCAGTCCTGATGACTTGACTGAGTGAAAGGGCATATAACCCGTTTTATAATGGGAGTGGCTCATGGTAATAATATAAGCAACAACCAGAGTGATTAAAGCTGATTTCTAGTTAGTGCTGGCTCTGTGCCATGCACTGTCTTATGCGCTTTCTAGGCATTATCTACTTTACTCCCCAGAATAACCTTATAAGGGAGAAACTGTGATTATTCCTCCCAAGTTGGAGTTGAGGAAACTGAAATTTAGAGAGGTCGTGTAATGTCACTAGAACCTCCATTACAGATGGGAAAATTGTAGCCTCAGAGCACGTCTGAGGCAGGATGACTCGAGAGGATAAGGGGATTTGGACTGGGACCCTGACGTCCTAGTATCAAGCGTCAGTGTGTGTCCATTACTGTCCTAGGTACATTATTTTATTTCATCTCACAACCCTGAGAGAGTATAGTATTTTTGTTTTCCTCTTAGAGATGAGGTAATGGAAGATCAGGGAGTTTAAGTAACTTGCCCAATATTGCACAGCAAGATAGTGGTAAAGCTTGACATTTTCAGATGACTTACTCTTAGTACAAAGAGACCTTCCATACTTCAGTAAGATCTCAGGAAAGCCTCTTAACATCTTTTAACCTTGGTTTTCTCATTTGAAAGAGAGAGAGAGAGTGTGAGACAAGAGGCATTGTAGGTGTCCCTGGCTTGTAAATTCTTCAGGGCTTTTAGAGGTCCTAACAATCCCAATTATAGTCCATTGTGAATTCAATGTATTGCAAGCACTGGGTCTCCCAATCATAAGCCCGAGGGGATCCTTCTACTTGTTACTCTCTTTCTTGTTCCTTAAAGAAGCAGCTGGAGGCCAGGGCTCAGAGAATCTGAGGGTGGGTAAGTATTCGCCAAGTGCCAAGGCCTTGGTGGCTAACAGCTCTGTACCTGTAAGCAGGTGAGTGTACATGCTGGTCTCTCTGCCTGGCATATAGTTGATGGGTGTCAGAAAGCAGAGTCCAGAGAAGAATGCCCTTGGAGTGAACCTGACATAATGAGACCAGGGCTCCCTACTCACTGTCTGGGTTTTCTCCAGCACAGATGAGGGGGTCTCTCTGGCCAAGTTTGCACCTGCACAGTATCGGAGGCAAAGCTGCTCTATGTGCTTCAGCCTAGAAGATGCTTCCATGGTGGCCTTTTGCCCTTCAACCTCTCCTGTGTGTTTCCCGTCTGGAGGACACAATCTGATTGCTGAGGTCCGTAAAGACATGGCTTCCTTCCTGTTTGGTAGACCTAAAATTGTTCCTTAATAAATTTCATGTTGGACATTTCTTTCCCCTCAAAATATGGGGTCTGTGGAGGGAAAAGCCAAGGGCTCGAGGTTTTCAAAGTACTTGCAATGTCCTACAGCACATGGGACCCTTGAGCCAGGAGAACACTTGGCATGAGATCTTGGGAAGTCATTTTTACTTAATGATCCCTTTTCTAATGAGTATATGGAAATGCATTTAGAGAAGCACCTGCCAGACAGAAGCACAGGGAACTGACATGCCTACAGCAGACAGTCAAGCCATCCTGGAGTGGAGGAGCCAGGCAGAAAAGCCTTCCTGAAGGAGATGTGATGGAACTGAAACTTGAAGGATGAGTCAAAGCTGACAGGTAAACATGTGGAGAAAAGGGCATTCTGCAGAGAGAACAGTTTGTTCAAAGACACAGAGGGACAGTGAAAAGGCCCGGTGCTTTCAGGGACCAGACTCCATTATGGGCGGCTAGGGCAAAAGGGATGGTGAGGCCAGGTCACGAAGAGCCTTGTTTGACAACAGAAGAGTGTGCCATATTCTAATAGCAGTGGGCAGCATCAGAGAGTGCCAATCAACCGGGGTGTGGAAGGGGTACATATGTTACTAGAAAGGCCACTTTGGTTGCAGTTTGAAGGGCCGATGGAAGGGGGCGTTAGAGGCTGGGACCAGCCAGAACACCAGTGAGTAAGTCCAACAGAGAAGAGATGAAGCACAGTCTAAGGCAGGAGTGGTGAAGAAGAGGAATTTCAGGGTTCAGCTTGCTTCTGAGGGCTCTATCTTCCTCATCTATAAAATGTGGGGCTCTCTGTGGTCCAAATCCTTCATCATTTCCCTACTAAGTTTTCCTTCTGCAACTTTCTTTCCATAGACCCCCAATGTTTTAGGAGATTACGTCTATTAAGTTACATTCACGAAGGGATAATTAGTTTTCCAATAAGTACTGATTTTAGTTGATATAATTCCCACCAAAAGCAATTAAAGTCTGACTTTATTGGGAAATATATGATTCCCGTTAGCATTTTTGAAATATTGAAAAGAGTTCATGGACTGCCATTATACCTGCTGGGCTCTTCTTGCCAGGGAGTGTGAATCAGAGAGTTTGGGAACCACTGGAGATTTCATCTGTAAGGTTCCCCTCTGAAATTGTATGAGTCTAGGAAATAACCCTCTTCAACAAGTACTTTGCAAGTTGTAAATCACTCCGTAAGTGTGAGGGATCGTTATAACTCATCAAGATTATGTAGATTGTTCCAAAATATTAAGACTTCAGACACAGGCGGCAATGAGGTGGGAGTTACTCTCATTTAACTGGAGAAACTGGAGGCTGAAAGAGGCTGAATGATTGGTTTTCAAATGTCAGCAAATTAGCAAACAGGCAGCAATTGCTCCCTCTGCTTGACTTCCTTGGGCAACTCCTGATTTTAAAGAATGTTTGAAGTTATGCTCTCTGTACCTTCTAAGATCCCCACTTAGTAGGAAGTGATTTGTTTCTTGGTGCAAAGGAACGAGGAATCAAATACTGGTGCTACTAGGACACTCAAAGGGGCCTTGTGGGAACTCTACAGGTGAACTGACCTCAAGGTTGGAAAAGAGAAGATATTGCCCTGCACCCCATCCCAAAGGGAAGGGCAGAGACAGGCAGGAGTTGGAGAGATGCTGACGGAGCACAATCATGGACCTTTACAGAATGGTATTCAGCCCCCAAGTGGGAGGACACTGAGGACGAGATTAAAAACCAGTAAATGGAGAGACTGACATTAAAGCCCTATACTCACATGAAATGGTTATGGAAGAAACAGATGGATTCTGAATTTAAGTGCCCAGGGGCATCTACGTATGTACAACATGCTTTAAATGGAAAAAGTACATCGTGGGCTACTACGTCTACTATGATCCCATTCATGTGTTAAAGAAATGGCAGCTTTGCCTTAGTTTCCTTATCTGTAAATTGGGGTAAAAATAACACGTATGCAATAGTGTTGTTGTGGAGATTAAACGAGGTGACACACATAAGTGTTTAGAACCCTACCAGGCAGGTAGTAAGCACCACGGAAGGGTTTGCTCTCGTATGTGTGACTGTATCCAAACATTTCTATGCCTGTGAGTGAAGACTGCAGATCGGAAAGATTATGTAGCTAAGAGTAAACAGTGGAAAGAAGTGGGCTATGGACACTGCAGGACACCCTTTTTCTGCCCTGACTGTTTGCATATTTTTATTTGGTATTTCTTGTGGTGTGTATTTCTTTTGAATGAGACAGTATTCAGGTATGACATATTAAGAAACAGATTTGGCTTGTTAGAAACTGACCGCAGAACACTTGGTTCTGGAAATGGAAAGCCAACAAATGAAATATTTTCATTCATTCATTCATTCGTTCATTCGTTCGTTCGTTCGTTCAGCCTTCTTTTAACAAATACCTATCACTTGCCTATTTTACGCCAGGTACTCTTTTAGGCACTGGAGATAAAGCTGCAAACAAAACAGACAAACCATTCCTGCTTTCTCGTGAAATGGAGAGACACGGTGAACAAATGAGTAACATACGACGAGGTGAGATGGAGGTATGCTCTGGGGGAAGAGGAAAGAGGGGGTCAAGAGGGAGGAGGGTCAGGATTTTAAGTGGGTTGGACAGGAGAGGCCCGAGGTGCTGGAGGGAGCATTCCAGGCATGGTTTCATTGAATCCTCTCAATGGCCCTCACCATCACCTGGGAGTAGGGATTATTAACATCCTCATTTACAGGTGGGGTCTGAAGCTCACAGACTGGGAGGCTGCCTGGCTAGGAAGCGCCAGACTCTGGCCTCAGCCTAGCGCTCTTCCTCATGTGCTTGCGGTTTTCTTTCCCCTGAACCAGTCTTGAGAAAAATATTGGGAGCTGAGTTTAGAGCAGTTTGGGGACGATCTAAGCCTGCTCGGGAGCTGTGGGTGTGGTGCAATGAATCCTCTGGTGCCAGCTTTCCTCTCTGGCCATATTAGAAGGTGACACAGAATTTCTCTTTGCCTCCGTCTCCTCCTTCTTTTTTTATTTCTGGCCTCTCTGGTCCTGAGCATAGATAGAACACAGAGGTACAGATGGAACATAACTCACTTCAAGACTTCATGCAGGCCTCTGTCTCTTACGTCTTGGTCTCCCAAAGTCCTCCTGACACACTGATGCATGAGTGGGTGGCAGGGGTGACGTGGAACAGCATGGGATTTGCAGACAAGAGTCCAGGCAGCTTTCCATCTGTGTGGGTATGGCCAACCCTCTCTAAGCCTCAATTTTCCATTTTACCTGGCCTAACTCATAGATTTATATTACAGATAAAAAGAGAAGCAAAATAACTAAATTCTGGTTCCCAGTGCTAATGTGTGTGCTTCTGACTGCCTGGCTATAGATCAGTGGTGGGGTTCCCATGACTCCCTCCCTGGGTCCGATTACTGTGCTAGAGCGACTCACAGAACTCACGGAAACATCTAGTCACTAGATTCCTGGTTTGTTATACAAGGATATAACTCAGGAACAGCCCTATAGAAGAGACACACAGAGCAAGGGATGGGGAACGGGGTGTGGAGGGTCCATGACCTTTCCCGGACCTCCACTCTCCCTAAATCCCCACATATTCACCAACCCAGAAGCTCTCTGAACCCCTCCTTTTGGATTTTTATGGAAGCTTCATTACATAGGCACAGTTGATTAAATCATTGGCTATTACTGATTGATTTAATCTTTGGTCCGTCCCCCTCCCTGGAAATACAGGAAAGGGTTGGAACCCTTTATTTGTGGTTGGTTCCCCTAATAACCAGCCTTATCCTTAGGTGCTTTCCAAAAGTCACCTCACTAACATAAACCCAGTCATGGTATAAAGGCGCTTGTTATGAATAACAAGATACACATTTCACCTTTAGGGCTCTGAAGTGATTTCAGGAACTAAGGACAACAGACCAGATATTATGACAAAAAGTTCTCCCATTGCTTGTATTTCCCAGGCAATTCCACGGGTTTCGAGAGCTGTGAGCCAGGAACCTTGGACCAAACATGTATGAGAAATACATTTTGGTCATCGGAATGACCAAATATCTATTTCTTACAAATCACAACATCGCTGCAACTTTATTAGCAATAATATGATATACAGATATTAGCTATTTAGATGGCTAATAAATGTTCCATTTGCTAGAGGTCTGCACTAAGGATCAAGGTCTAGACAATAAAGACAGCAAGAACAATTGAAACAAGAGCTCATTTAGAGATCCAAAAGCCCAGATAATAGCCCTGTTATTTCATTTTATAAAACAAAAATCTAATGCTGTATGGTGAGAGAGAAAACAATAAACGTTGTATTTCCCCTGGAAGCAAAGCACAGTAAACGCAGTTCTAGATACACCGTCCCATACCCACTCCGCTTTCCTCAGCCAGGACACCTCCAGTTAGGACTGGGGTTCACACCGCTCTAGTCTTCTGTCATTCACTTGTGTGCAGCCAGAGAAAAGTAGCCAGAACGAGGTTCATAAAATACTAATGTAAACATGCTACCCCTCTGCTGAAAACCCCTCCCCTCCATGGGGTTTTCAAACTTCCCAACATGGCTTCAAAAAGTCCTTAATGATTAAGTCCCTGCAAACACCTTCAGACCTGTCTCTTCTCATCATTATTCAGCCCCATTTTCTCCAGACCAATTATCAACTCCAGCCAAACTGAGCTGTTTGCGGTTTCCCCAATGGGCCATGCTCCTTCTCACCACCCAGATTTCCCCACACGCCACAGCTTTTGCCTAGAGACTGCCTCTGTCCCCACCCCCACGACTGCCCACCTTTGCCAAGGCCAGGTGGGTTGACCCCCTCCTCTGTGCTGCTCCGGTACGCCTGCTTCCCCGTCCACAGCACTTGTCACCTGTCATAATGGTTGGCCGTCAGTACCTCCAATTAGAGCATAAGCTCTGTGAGGGGAGGGGTCATGTCTGTCTGCTTCGTTTTGTAATACCCAGAACCTACCACAGTTTCTGACATAGAGAAGGTGTTGGTAAAAATAGAAAGTGGATATAAATAACCACTTATTGACTTCTTCCTGTGTAGCAGCTACTGTGCTAAGCACTTGACACAGTTCCCATTTAATTGTCTTAATAAGGGCACTGGTCCTTCAGAAAAGACCCTGTTCGGAGAGAGAAAACTAGGTGCTTTGTGGTGCTGGCATTAATCTTTTAGTAGCTGGACTGTCTATTGGTCCAGTGGGTCCCAGAGAGGAGTCTGGGCCGTTCAGGCGTGTGTGCATGTGTGTGCGTGCATGCAGCTGCTATTTAACAAAAGGAATGGGATTACTTAACAAAATAGTTTAGCTAACATAGATATATTCAGTGTGACCATATCATTTATTGCCCAAACTGGGCCATTCGGAATTGAAAGAGTGCACAATTAATAAGGAACTGAATCAACGATTTAAAGTGAAACTTTAGCATGCCCCGGACTCACTGTGGAGGGCCTGGTAAACATAAACTGCTGAGCTGCACCTCAGAGTTTCTAGCTCAGTGGGTCTGGGAGGGACATGAAAATATGTATTTATGGCAAGTTATCGAACGATTCTAAAAAGGATGAGGGGGACAAAGATAAAAGAAAAGAGACATACAAAGAAAAATAATTACCGAGTCCAGAAAAAAATGAAACGATTTAATTTCTCTGTTTTACTTTCTCAGATTTTCCTGCCTTAATTCATCTAGTTTTAAAGCAGTTCTTACAATGCACTTGTCTTACGAGGAGGTAGTGTAGTTGAGTAATTCTTAAATTTTATTTCCTGCTAAACTAGTTCCAAACTATGATAATAAGTGATTCCTGAGGGAAAACAAGAGCTTCTGTGGGTCAGATAACATTTCTAGCTTAAAGGCACTGAGAAACTCTGCATGAAGAAAGTTGCATAATTAAAAATTCTATTTTATTTGTTCTGTGCACACTTTTTCATTTTTTTTCCCCTAGAGCACATTTATTGCCATTTCACAGAACTAGACTTCCCTGGCACCTAATTTGGAAAATGACTGTGGAAATGAAAAAATTTTATAAAAGGTAAAGAGACATGTAGGTCACAAAACACTAACATTTGTGTGATATTTGTATAGTTTGTAACGTACTTTAAAATGCATGGGATACTTTGATTATCTCAGACACCCGGGAACCTGAAGAGAAGGCATAATAGATCTGCAAATCAAGATGCAGAGAAGTTGTCCAAAATTACCCCACAAAGAAGTGATGGAAGCAAGATTTGAAGTGAGGTTCACCAGCTCCTTGATACCAGGCAAGATGCAGAAAAAAGCATAGAACTGAAAAATTTAAGTCAAAACATCAGGCAAAAGAGAAGATATGTACATGTTTGTGGCAAAAGAGACTATTTTGAAAAAGCAGGCCCCGTCATAGCCAAGCGGATGCCAAGAGAAGTTATAAAACGTTGATCTGATATTAACGGGGTAATGAGAAGAGGGAAAAAAAGACTGTTCTCAGTCAGAGCCCTGAGAGGATCAGGGAGCAGGTTCTGGCTGGATGAGGTTTGAGTGATATTCTGTAATGAGTTGGCAAATAGATGCTGATATTTCTTTTAACTGCCTGGAACACGTCCCCGGCTCTGTGCCCCCATCCTGCTCAAGCCAAACTTGAGGTCCCAGCTGCTGTCACACTTTGGGTCTTTTGCTGTCTCCCTTGTCATTTCTGATCAGGTTGTGCAGACACCTGACGGTACCATTCAAGAGCTCAGGTTGCCGCAGTAACCACGTAATGTTGATCAGATGCTGCAGCTGGTGCGTCCTCGGATCTGAGTGCATGCCATCCGGTCCCCCTGGGCCCTTGCCTTTTTCAGGATGAAAGAAACGGGACCAGAAGGTAAGATAAAAGGGAATATTGCAAAACGAGGAAGAAACAGATGGGTTACATGAATGCCTCTATCATTTGTTCACACTATTACATCGGGTTGGAACACTTGATATTATTCCATCTCTCCCATTTTAGAGATGGGAAAAGCAAGGCATAGAGAAAGGAAGTGACCAGTCTGATGTCTCAGAGTGAGTCAGAGGCAGAAAGAAGGCCAAGCTGAAACCTTCAGCCTCCTTGTACAGTGCTCTTTCAGCTACACCAAACTTCTATTTAAAATATTTATGGCCAATTCTTTTCAAGTTGTATTATCCAGAGATCTAAGGTTTTAAAGAAAAGTTAGAAAAAGAGAGCGTAGAAGAGACAGGATGGGTGGGATGGGGGTCTATGAGAGCCAAACTCCTCCTTCACCATCATGCACACACACTTCCACCAAAACAGTCCTATGTTGTATAGTACGATTTTGCATTTGGCTACAGTGACCTGCTCCTCAAAGGAAATCTGAAAACAGTTGCTCCAGAGGAACTCATAGAAAACCCATTTTCCAAGTTTGGATAGGTTTGGATTTCCTTGTGTGATGCATTCAGTGTGAACACGGGCAGAACTTACCCTGGCATTCTGAGCCGGCCACTGGAGAAGTAGAACCTTCCATTACCGTGTTTCCCCGAAAATAAGACCTAGCTGGACAATCGGCTCTAATGCGTCTTTTGGAGCGAAAAATAATATAAGACCCGGTCTTATGTTATATTATGTTGTATTGTATCGTATCGTATCGTATCGTATCGATTCGTATCATATTATACCGGGTCTTATAGCATAGTAAAATAAGACCGGGTCTTATATTAATTTTTGCTCCAAAAGACACATTAGAGCCGATTGTCCAGCTAGGTCTTATTTTCGGGGAAATGTGGTATACATTCAACAAGGCTCTGGTCAAGCACGGAGCAGTGGACAAAACAGACACAATTCTAGCCCTGGAGTGCTTGCCATGCACAGGACTGGTGATATTCTCCCTGATTCTGCCACCAACAGCAATCCCTTACAAAGACTGAGTGACTTCTGAGATTACAAAGGACCCCTACTCCTCATGTCTCACTGGAGGATATTATGCCCACTTCCTAAAGAGAAGCTCATGGTCACAGAGCCGAAATCGGCAGAGTATGCCTCCGAGTCTTATTGAGAAATGATTGATATCTGACCCTTATAAACCTGGAGTCTAGCACAGTTTCTGGCACACACATCTGACTGAATAGTGTGGGAACAAACGTGATTACGGCAATGATGATTAATATCTTGTGTCAGTCAGGGTTCTATGGAGAAACCAAACCCAGTTTATAGGTGGAAAACTGAAGCCTAGAGAAGTGGAGTTATATATCTGAGTGTCATATATGGCCGCCACTATGCCATATAAAAAGATCTAGCAGTGACATGTGTACATGGGGGGTTTTGGAAGACTTCCTGGAGGAGGTGATATCGAAGCTCGATTTGGGTGGATGAATCTGGAGTTTATCATGCATGATAAGAGAGAAGGGTATCCCTGTCATAGGTAACAGTGTTCAAAGCATAACGATGGTGTGAGAGGAGAGGAAGAACTGAAGAACCGGGGAGTTAGACAAGGGTCGCATCCTGAAGAACTCAAGTACGATAGTAAGGAATTCGAAGGGTGGGCATCCGGGGCGGATCAGAGGTTTGAGACAGGGCTAACATGATTTTCCTTGAGTAGCAAAGGTGATTGTGAGGTTTTACAAATCCAGTGAACGTAACATTCTCTCCACTCAATGGATTCTGACAGTTACATATCTGTATCAAAGCACTTAGCACGAACTCTCCCGACTCATCATTACCGCACTGCACAGGTCAGAAAGGATCACGGCGGGGGCATACCCATGGCTCCATCACCTGGACAAATACAGGCATGCTGGGGAGATATTGTGGGTTTGGTTCCAGACCCACCGCAATAAAATGAGGATTGTAATAAAGCAGGTCATAATTTTTTTGCTGGTGGAGGTTCTTTCCCTCAATTTGTAAAAAATGCAACATCTGTGAAACGCAATAAAATGGAGCACAATTAAACAAGGTGTGTTCTAGAATAATATCCTCCTTTAGCCGGTGGGAGCTTGGGCCAGAGAGGACAAGGGATGTCTCAGGACACCGAGATAGATGATGTGAAAGCCTGTGTTACTTCACCAGGGGTTTTGCCCATCCTCCTCCGCAGGAGGTGTTTGACAATGTCTGGAGGCATTTTCATTTATCAAAACTGGGACGAGCTGCTGGCATCGGGTGGGTAGAGGCAAGGATGCTGCTAAGCGTCCTGCGGTGCACAGGAAAGAATTATCCAGCTCATGATGTCCACCATCTTCGATGGGCCCTTAGAAACATCTGGCTTCCTCTCAGTTGAGTAAATCGAAATCCAGAGATGAGTGACTTCTCCAAAGTCACACAATGGAACTGGGACTGCTGTCAGAGCTGCTCTAATTTCCAGGTCAGCCCTAACATTGAGTGCCTCTCATGAGAACTGAGCATAAACAGGCAAGTAGACAGCGTCTGGCGGGAAAGGACAGAGATGCTACCCCGAATGGCCAGACGAAGTTGTCTTAGCCAAATCTATATAGCACTCACTAATACCCTTAGAGGGAATTAGAGGGAAAACGGGCTCTAGAGGAGCAAACAGTCATATCACACATGAACTCAACAGGTATTTATGAGGTGCCGGTTCCTGGGGAAACACTGAGGCTCCCACAATGAACACGACGTCGTCCCTGCACTTTCAGGAAACAGAACGGCAAAGGAGCACACTCCCCATGACCCAAACTGTCGGGATTCAGTACTTGAGCATCTAGGCTCTGGACTCAGGTTAACTGATTTCACAGACTTCCTCACCGTGTACTCGCTGGGGGACCTTAGGCCAGTAACTGAACCTCTCTAAGCTTCACTTTTCTCATGTGCAAAACAGGAATAATAGTGGTACCTCCCTCATCGGATTGTCTTGAGGACTGAAGGAGGCAATCAGTAGTACACATTCAGCATGGAGCCGGGAACAGCAAATATTAATAGAAGTAACTCGTAGCGGCAGGAGGGACAAGTACTACAGACAGGAACCCTGAATTCTTGTCTGGCTTCTCCCAGGCTCAGCTAAGTGATCCGAGATACATTACTCCCCATTTCTGGGTCTCCTCAGGGAAATGAGCAGATTGGACGGGCTCTTTGTGGGCTCTGAAGCTTATCCTCCATCCCTAAGTAACCCCTGGGTCCAGCAGTGTCCTTCTCTTCTAGGACCCGGCCATCCTTCCCACCCCATGCTGATGTCATGCAGGCCCCCACCGCACCCCCAACCCAGCCAAGGTGGGCTGCCTGGATCCCTGTGATTGAGCAAAGCGGAGGCAGTGACACAGCTGTGGTTCCAGCTTCCCCATGTCCACTGGCTGTCCCCGGCTGCTGGAATGCAGATCTGTGCCAGCCTGCAGGGAGCATGAGCGAAGTCATCAGAGAGAAGATGGTAGTGGGTTTTGTTTTGTTTTGTTTTGTTTTTTAACGAAACGACGCATTGCCCCTCTAGCTGTGAGTTCAGGACACTTTCACCGCAGGCTAGCCAATCACAGGGGATGCCCATGCTTTTGCCCAGCTTCATAGAGCTTAGGAAAAGGTGCTGAAACCAAAGAGGCTATCTCAGGGCTATGGCTTGAGGGCAAGGGAAAGAGGGCGATGACACAGGCAGTAAGTGACGGTGGCAGAATTAGAACTTTGGTTAGGATGGGAAAGGTGCTGATGGGAGCTTACTGCTAGGCGTGACCAGGGACTGTGGACTTTCTAGAAGGTGGTTTTCATGTGTAGGCTTAAATCAGGAGCTTTTAAATTGTGTCCTGCAGAGTCATGGGTTCCCCTGGAGCTGCTCCACAGCCTCCCCACCCCCACCCCCACCCCCACCCCCACCCCCACCGTATGGAGTTCTGGTTCTCTGCCCTGCTGCAACTGGAGTGAGTCTCCTTGTATCTATTTCATATATTAAAATCTCAAGAGTTAACATAATTATTGGGTTGTTATTATTATGAGCCAAGCATGGCACTAAACACTCAATAGGTGTGAAGTCTTTTAGCTTCATTAACAACGTGATGAAATATTTACAATTATTATTGCTATTTTACGTGTCATGAAATGAATGCTTACAGCCAAGGTAAATCATTTGTCCCAAGTCACAAGGCTAAAAACAGCTTTGCCAGAACTAGAAATCAGACCTGTCTGTCTACAGAGCCCATTTTCTTAACCACAGTGCTCCATGGCCCCGCATGCTGGCTTTCTGCGTAAGCTTTCATTTTCAAAAAGTGTTCCATGGTTATTTTAAAAGGAATAAAATAAAAGTTTAAAAGTGACTGATTAGATGTTCTGAGATCCCTTCCAGCTCCAAATTTCCAACTTTTATAATTTATAGAAGGAAGGAAGCATAAGCCTTTTTACAAAGGTTGGTGGTGGGAGACAATGGACCAGCTCTGGGATAATAATAGTAGCTAACACCTGAGCACTTAATAGGCCAGGTGATGCTCTAAATCTTTCATACACAGTAACTCTTTTAATCCTTGCACCGACCCTCTGCAATAGGTGTTGTTACTATTACTCCTACTTCTAAACAAGAAAACAGATAACAAGGTTATAACTCATCCAAGATCACACAAATGGAACAGGCCAGGTTCCAGAGCCTGTGCTCTTTACTGCTATGCTCTGTTGATATGACTGGGGGAAAACCACTTTCTTAATATCAGCATTTATTTTTTTTTTACCATCACACCTATGCAAATTTATGCAAATATACATGCAGAGCAGCTGCTGCCCTGGCATCAGTGCCAACTTCCCATCAGGGATGTTGATGCAACAAAATTTGGCCATTGTCACTGATTGAGCTAACACAGTGGTAGACATTTCAAAAATTCCTCACATTTCTCAGGCTGGGAGGAAATAAATACACACTATATATGCCTATATACGCTGCAATTTTGCATTTTCTTTCTTAGAGATAGTTTTCCAACTATGGATCATTGCTAGCCATTGAAAACGAGATAATGTCTAGTACTGCATTTTCTTACTGATTGCTGCATTTGGGCCCTGCCGCAGTCCTGTGAAGAAGGGAAAACACACTTCCAAGAAGCAGCAGGCAGGGTGAAGGGGCTTTTTTAGGATACCTCCCGAAGTGGCTGACATGGTTTTCTTTCTATGTCTCCTAGCCCCCTCACCATGGATTTCACCTAACACAAAGGTACTGCTTTCTTAGTTGGACGCAGGAACGTTAGTGTTCACTTTGTCCCACAGAGATAGAAAAAGAACACTGCATCACCTGTCCCTTTAAAAGCAGACATGTGGATTCACAGTGGAAGACCAGCAGCCTAATAAAGGAGAAACTGGGGTTCACTGAGCAGCTACTACACCTGACAGGGTGCCCTGTGCTTTGGAGAGGCTGGCCATCTCATCTATCATGCAAAGAATGAAAAGGGGTTCTATGAATAATTACCTTCGGACCACGGGCATAAACGGAGACCATCCGGGGTAAACGGATGTGTGTTCACCTTTGCTGAATTGCTGTTATTCATTTCATATTCACCATCGCCCCGTAATGGAGGTGACTTTCTCTCTGTTCTTAACCTCAGGACGGTGAAGCATGCTCAGGGTCACAGAGCAAATGCATGGCAGAGCTGTCTGTCTGATTTCACATCCCTGCGTCAAGGCTGACATCAGAGACGGGGACCCTGGACACTCTAGCTACACAAGAGCTGACGCTAGAGGTGGCTCAGTTGTCAAGCCTTTCTTCTCCCCACCATATTCCCAGCCATTGTCCTTGGCCGGCTGATCTCAGGTGCGGTGCGATGACAGTACTGCTCCAGCAGAGGGCAGTGTTGCCATGCCGGCCAAGGTGGAGGGTTCCAGGAGCCAGGAAGGAGGCCCAGGCTACGCAGGCCTCCTGACCTGTGCAGTCCCCCTAAAACAGAGGGCCTCAGAGGGCTGCTTGGCAGCCAGCTGCTTCCCTGCCTCCCATTCCCTTAACGCTCACCATGGATAAACCTGTTGTCCCCCTCACCTGGCTATTGGCTCCAAATATACAACACCTGAACAAATTCAAGAGCTCGGTGCCACCTGGGGTGGAAAGACACCCAGGGAGCATTTCCAGATTGGAAACAGGAACTGTTGCCATTTTCTTGTTTGCTCAGAATTACTCCTGAGCTAGGAGCGCTGTTGACATATGTGTTACCACTTAATCTTTCATAAGAAATCTTTTTCATGGGGGAACTGAATTCTGGATCCATGCCAGGTTTAGATAATTACATTTCCTCAGAAGACTGAAGTTAGGAGCGTTACATTCTTTTTCCAGCAAGAGTTAGGGGTTTGAAGGATGCAGGTTAGGGACTGGTAGGGAGTGTGTGTGACAAAATGGTCCATGGAAAAAGGAAGACCAGGGTTTGATGTGGAAAAGTAAACCTCAAGTGTCATCCACTTAATAGTTTTTTGTTTTTGTTTTCCCCTTCCCTTGGCCTTATTCAGAGTGGCAATCATTTGTCTATAACTAGGAATTCAATTTTTGCTCTTTAAAAAGAAAACCGGATTTACTAGGGGTGTGAAACAAAGCAGAAAATGATAAGGGAAAGGAAAAATAAATAACAATTTAAATGGAAAAAGGAGAAAGAAAAAAAAATGCTTTTAACAATTTCTCTCATCCATAATAGATGGGGCAGCATTTTTCATTAAGTTCAGTATTTTGTCAGGAGGGGTGAAAATGCCCTGTGATCCGCAAACTAAGAATTGCTGGTGAATTTATACCCTCCTGCTGGCGTCGATCTTAATCAACTGGAAAACCTCAAAATGACAAATAAAAGACAGCTTTGCTCTCTGAGGTTCATTAGCTCAGGCCAAGGTTGAGAAGACATGCTAGAAACAGAGGAGCTGGAGGAGTCCCTTCGTGGGTAATTCTCCCCCTCCCCCGCCCTTGCCCGGTCTTCTCCCTGTAGTACCTGTGGCCTTTCTTGATTGTTCCCTAGAGTTTGTGCTTCTCGGAGTTGGTGCTTGAGGCTGATAGAGCAGGTGGGGAGTAGGAAGAGGCTCTCGGGTGTGCTGGCTCATGCAGAGCCCAAAGTTCCTTATCTCTGCTTTCAAGGATGTCGGCTAGTATCATGAGAAGCACAGCAAATCCAAGCCAAGCTCCATCTCCTCACCTTCCTTCTCAGCCCAGCTCCACTCCCCATGCTCCCTCCTCATGTTCAAAAGGCACAACCATCTTTTGGACAGCTGATCAGAAACCCCAGAGACACTATTCTTCCCCTCTCTCCTTCTTTGACCAGTTTTCAAATCCTATCAAAACATCTTCCGACTCTCTTACACATCTCTTCACTCAAGCTCCAGGTCTGGTCCTCAATACCTCGCCCCTTAATAATGTGTTTGCTGTTTCCTCTGCCCCTCTCTGCATGACAGCCAAAGTACATAAACCACTTGAGGTCCATTTCTGATGTTATCATCTATCTCTAAAATCCTTCATCAGCTCACAGCTGCCTGCAGGACCAAGCCCAGTTCCGTAGCTGGGCATTGTCCTCTGTGACCTGGCTCTCACTTGCCCGTCAGGCTTCTGTCCATATCCTGTATCTCTGTAGTCCCTGTACCCCAGCCCTACAGAGCCTCCCGTTATTCCCCAGCACCTTCTTCTCCGTAACCATTGTGTTTTCTCAACTCACTGAACATACTCCCACGCCTCCCTTGGCCTGGCTGATCCTGTCCAAATTCCATCTACTGCTCATGCTTCAACTTAAAGGCCGTCGTCTCCTGAGCGATCGGCTTCCCACCCTCCAGGTCTCTGCCTCAAATGGAAGGAAATCTCCCCTGTTGTGAATTTCCATAATGCTCTACTTGTAACACATTTTTTAAATTGATCTAATATTTAGCCTCTTTAATGCTCTTTTTTTTTCTCTCCCCTCTTATGTATTCCATGAAGATAGGGGATCATCTGCATTCCATACATAGCTTTTTGAATGGTGAGTTTTAAATTATAATTTATTGAAGAGATTAATAAATACTTTCAGAACCCATAAGGGAAGGAGTGAATCAAAGTTACATGGATGCATGAATAAATGACTTTGTGCAGGGGTGAATAAATGAATTTGTGTACTTATGCATTCAAATATATCTTGGAAGCCTACTATGCAAATTAATCTAGAAACAGATGAACACTTACATGCATAAACAAATAAAAGCACACATGCATGAATCTGAATGAATGACTGGATGGCTGGATTCCTGATTCTTAGGATTATGTCACACGGAAAAGTTGCCTAAGTTACTCTTGTGTACTGCTGCTGTGCTGTACTTGAATCGTTTCTTGAGTACAAGTGAGCTTTTACTAATTAAAAGCCTTAACTATGTTCATAGCTTTAACCGAACGAATCAATTTTCTTTCCTTACTGGGCTTTAGGTGAGGCTGGCCTACCGTTGTACCACACCATTGAAATTGGGCATAAACAATAAAATGAACTCTAGATAATTTCTCAAGACTCCTTCTTCTACATCTTGGACAGGCTTCCGACTCAACTCTCAGATCTTCGTTCTTTCTTGGTTCCAGCACCCACTGGTTTCCCCTGAGGATGGTGTCTACCGACCCCACGCCAAGACGTCCCACGAGGGGATGGCATCCTGATCACATTTGTACTGAAGTAGTTCGGCTGCGTCTCTGGGGAGGCAGTAAACAATTTGTTCTTAAGTGTTCCCAGAAGGACGGCAGCATTACCTCTCTGTATTACACGGTGGCCAGAGTCTCCTTTACTTCAGGGCTTTACTTTAATCCACAATAGAGATTATCTGCACTCTAAATTCTTGTTAGAGGATTTGATTGTGAACCGAATGAGAGTGAGCACTTCTCAGAAGCTCATTTACGCTATCTGATGTGTGATAGAGAAAGTCTAATAGACATGCTAACTATCCATTCATCTGCTGGAAAGTCTCCACTGGAAAGGAAATACCTGAGTTACATTATCTCAGCTTGTGGCAGAAATGTTTTCCCCGACTTACGACTTAATATTTTGATCTTTGCCTTTACGAAGGGTCGATAGGAAAACTGACGAAAAAAATTATGTCTGTATTTTTTCTGAAAGTGTGATTGAAGATTGGATCTGCAGTTTAACTCAGTGGATGTCTACGTCTCCATTTATATTATATTAAAGAGTCCTAAAATTAAATAATGGGTCACACCGTGAAGCTAAGTAAGGAGCACGCGGGCTGTGCTCTACCAGAATGTATGTGCTCCAATGAAAGGATACGGCATCCTTGAAGACTGATGTGGCCACATCTGACACGAGAAATCTACAGTGTGAGATTTAGCACCTGGAACCAGGCCTGGGTCACATGGTATTTATTGGACAAAATGGAAGCTCAGAAGCCATTCATGTTTATTTGCCAGTTTACCCGGCTTACCGCCAGGTATCAGGGGTGGGAGTCCAGCGAGCACTGTAGAACAGAGGTCACAAAGCTACTGCTCATGAACTGGCTGCCTGCTTTGTAAATAAACACAGTGGGACATTATTGAAACCCAGCTCTATTCATTCATTTGTGCATTCTCTGTGTTGTGTTCACATTGTCACCGCAGAGTTGAGTAGTTGCTACAGAGATCTTATAGCCTGCAAAGTCTGAAATGTTTCCTATTTGGTCCTAGAAAAAAATGGCATTGGGACAGAGTCAAAGGACGTAAGTTAGAACCCAAAGTTCCTCCATCTTTAAAAGTCCCCACACCATCCAAAATTCAGTGTCCTTGACTGTAAAATGGGACTAGTAATTCTGTATTATAGGTTTTTCAAGATGGAATAAGCAACTGTGGGTATAAATAAATAACATGGTGCCATATACGGCCTCTATGAGTGAGGCATCATGCTAGTCCTGAGTGAGACTGAGGGACTAGGACGAGAGAACTTCCACTCTCGGGCCAGACACAGACATAATCTTTAAAAAAAAAAAAAAAAGTCAGTGCTTCACTTTCCAGAAGAGCCACTCTCAGAAGAATTTTCTCCAAACCTCTGGCCTAGAGGAAGACCACTTTCCTGCCAGAAAGAAAAGGGGGTCAAGTGATCACTCTTTGTCAGTTCTTATTGCACAGTAACTAGACAGAGATAATCTCAGGTGGGAAAAACACAATGCATTTCTTCCAGGGCTTCATACGTCAGGTATGATTTTAATTTCAGATAATGTCCAAACTAGATAAGAACCCATTGGTAATGGGAGCTGATGGACGGGTGCTGCCTGCGTGGAAGGCTGGTAGCCTCTTCCCTCCCTCACCCCAGCGCTAAGCTATGGAAGACCCCACCGGGATGAAGGTGCACTCAGCCTTGCTTCCCCCATTGTTTCCTGAAGTTGGAGTCACTAATGGAAATCACCGTTTGAGACCCAAGTTTGCTTCAGGCCCTGGGTTAAGCTGTTCCTGATATGTCTTCATCTCCAGGGCCTACGACCATGTTTCCCCGAAAATAAGACCTAGCTGGACCATCAGCTCTAATGTGTCTTTTGGAGCAAAAATTAAGACCAGATATAATATAATATGTAATATAATATAATATAATATAATATAATATAATATAACATAACATAATACTGGGTCTTATATTAATTTTTGCTCCAAAAGACGCATTAGAGCTGACGGTCCGGCTAGGTCTTATTTTCAGGCACAGTACCAGTATATCCAATGCACTCAGACCATTCAAATGGACGTGGTCCACCCAACAACACAAATGCAGAGGACAGAACCGTGCGATATGGCATACTGCAGAACACTCAGTAAATTCGATTCAAATTGAATTGAATACAATTGGGTTTGAATCTTGCTGAGGATGATGGTGATGTTAACAGCAGAAGTCCTGGTGATGGGAGAATGATTTCAGCTACAATTAAGGGATCGGGGTAAGTTTTGAAAAACTGAGATGTATTAAACTAGGAGACGAATAAATGCTCAAAGCCTAGCCTGTCGCTCACACACCCTGGTGGCTCTCAACGGAGGTGAACATAAGGGGAAATACCTCTATGGGAGACAAAGTTCTCCTCTATTAATAGCTGAACCAATACCCAGTAACCTCCAACAATGGGCTCTGATAAAAGCCTACTTGCCACAAGGCTTGGGGTCTAAGCTGGTTGATTGAATTCCTTTCCTTAAATTTGAGGTGGTTGAGAGTGCAGAGGAGGGTACAGCACGAGCTACTCATCTATCGGCACACATGAAACAGGGGCAACACAGAGATTTGGCTTATCTCCCTCCAAGGAGGCAAGAAAAATGTACCCAGATGTGCTTAACACATGGGAACCGGAAGTAACCCTGAACATGAACACGGCCAGTTCAGTGTCCTGGGGCAGAACGGATTACATTGGCTACCAAAGGGACTGACAGCGATGGACGCACAAAGAGATGTGATAGACAACGTCCTCTCTCTACAAGTTACCATGCTAGAACACTTTGCTAAGCATTTACAAACATATTTGTTTCCCTGTAATCCTTACAATTCTACAAGATAAATAAAACCATTTTTCCAGGTGAGAAAATAGGTTCAGAGTAATTCAGTAACTTGTTTGAAGTCACTCAATTAAGAAATGGCTCAGCTGGATGTGAGACCTGTGTCTGCCTGACTCCACAGCCCACGCTCTTTCCACTGCACACTTGCTGTTCAGAATGTGATCCATGGACCAGCAAGTCAGCACCACCTGGAAGACGGGACACATTTCAGTGGTGGACATGTCTCAGGCCCACTCCAGACCTACTGAATCAGAATCTCCATGTGATTCACCTGGGTGTTGAAGTTAGAGAAGCACCATGCTACACCACACTGCCTCACTCCTGACATTCTTTTTCCAGAAAGCAAGCCCACTCATTGTGGTCACATAATACATAGAAGGATGACCTGTATTTGGGAACCTGGACTTCTCCTGCCTCTAGGTTGGAACCCTAAGCCCTGCCAGACCGTGCCTGAATTGACTGAGGCCTGTGAGTGCTTTGCATCGACTGGCCAGTTGTCCTAACTGGAGCCAATGCTCAGTTCTTACTCTACCTCCCTTTACTGCCATTTAATCTGAAGCCATGGAATCCCAAAGATGGTAGGCAGGTTTTTGGCCAAACATCCCATTATGTAGCCACTCCAGACCCTCAAAGGAGGAATGAGTCTGTTATATTTCCCCTAGAGGAAAAAGAATACACAGACATATATGTGGATTCCTGCATAAATGAAGTCCCAGGATAACCTAAAACTAAGAGTTTGTTGTGACTTTGGAGCCATTTATTTTCCTTTTCCACTTTTGATATAGGTTTGTTATTTCTCAGCATAATTTCCTATGGCAGATTAAGACCCATGATGCTCCAAGATACTGTCATTCATGAATAAGAGAAATTTAAAATGAAAGATACATTTGTTGACACTTACTGCTCAGGTGCTTGATAAATATTCTTTCACGATAGCCTCAAATGAAAACAGTCCAAGGATAGGGGAATTATCCCCATTTTATGCATGAAAGCAATAGGCTCAGTGTGGGGACAGAGCCCCAAAAAGCAGTTTCCAGGCTCTCGGCCTCACAAAGAAAGGTGCTGGCTCAGGTAGTAAATGGCCGTCGACTGTGATCAAATGGCCAGCAGCTGTGGCTAGTTGGCCGTCAGCTGTAACCAGTGAGCCATTAGCCATGAATATAACTGCTGTGGCTAGGCTAGCAGAAAAGGGGGAGCTAGCAAGAAGATGGTGGCTGAGTCTGCAAGCGGCACAGTGAGGGTTGAGAATTGTGTTGCTCCTGGTTCCTGTGTCTCCAACCCAGCCACCAGTGAGAGTATAGTGGTATGACTCCCCTACTTATGGCTCCGTGGGTGTTCCTTTTTGGCCTCACCATGTCCTGCATTCTTGTGTGGGGAGCGGGACCAGAGACCCCGCCTGACACCCCGCACGACACATGGCGTAGTCGGCAGGATCCCCTGCACTACACATGGCGCAGCGAGCAGGGTACGGTGCCGGCCAAAGGACGGTGGAGCAGTTTGTGCGTACGAACACTCAGTTGCAGGAAGACCAGGAGGAGCAGCTGCCTGAGAGCTGGAACCCCGTGGAGGGGTGGAAACACGTGGACGGTTCCTCAACCAGCAAAGGCCGGAGAAAGCGAAGGTCCTTGCGGCCCTGTGGGCTGGGAAGTGCTTGCTGAGGCAGCCCGGATGCAGGACTTGTAGTCCCAGGAGGAAACACTTGCTGAGTCTTCCATGGGAGCTGAGGGTGAGGTCAAGGTCATCCCTCACCCCCAGGACAGCCCTGGCGAGTGACTATGGACTATGGGGAATTGCCTTCCATCCCTAATTTAATGGACCACTTGACTGTTTGTTTGGGAACATACCACCATGTAGTGGAACTGGCGGATGTTTGCTTTTGTGTCTTGACCGGTCACCATTGAGAATATGTAAGCACCTTGACTGTGAGCCGCTGTTGTTCCAGCACGGTACCCTGAGAGGCCCAGAGAGAGTGGCAGTGCCCTGAGAGCCCTGGCTGAGTCCAGGAAGTCTGGCTGTGCCCAGAGAGAGTGGCAGTGCCCTGAGAGCCCTGGCTGAGTCCAGGAAGTCTGGTTGTGTCCAGAGAGAGTGGCAGTGCCCTGAGAGCCCTGGCTGTGTCCAGAGAGAGTGGCAGTGCCCTGGAACCCCTGGCTGTGTCCAGAAAGTCTGGCTGTGTCCAGAAAGAGTGGCAGTGCCCTGAGAGGCCCTCGTGTGCCCGGGTAGACTAGTGGTACCCTAAGAAGTCCAGGAAGTCTGGCTGTGCCCAGAAGTACTGGTGGTGCCCTGAGAAACCCTGGCTGTGACCAGAGAGCTTGGCTGTGTCCAGGAAATAGCATTCACCTCCAGGCTCCTCGCATGGGGCCCCTCGCGGAAGACGCTTGTCACGTAGATTGTGAGGCGAGACCCTGTAGGGGTGGAGTGTGGGGACAGAGCCCCAAAAAGCAGTTTCCAGGCTCTCGGCCTCACAAAGAAAGGTGCTGGCTCAGGTAGTAAATGGCCGTCGACTGTGATCAAATGGCCAGCAGCTGTGGCTAGTTGGCCGTCAGCTGTAACCAGTGAGCCATTAGCCATGAATATAACTGCTGTGGCTAGGCTAGCAGAAAAGGGAGAGCTAGCAAGAAGATGGTGGCTGAGTCTGCAAGCGGCACAGTGAGGGTTGAGAATTGTGTTGCTCCTGGTTCCTGTGTCTCCAACCCAGCCGCCAGTGAGAGTATAGTGGTATGACTCCCCTACTTATGGCTCCGTGGGTGTTCCTTTTTGGCCTCACCATGTCCTGCGTTCTTGTGTGGGGAGCGGGACCAGAGACCCCGCCTGACACCCCGCACGACACTCAGTCTCTGGTCATACCACCAAAGCCAGTTTTCAAGAGTAGGCGACATCATTCCCAAGATGCATCTGCTTCATGTGGATAATAGGTAACATGACAGGGGTAAAGGATGCCTAAAAACGAGTAAGAGTTAGGGTCAAAAATCAACCATCTGACTTGAATATTTGAGGTAGGGGAAATTAAGAAATTTAACTGGTATGTATTTGCCTATTTTTTAAAAGAATCATGTATATAGTAATGAGTACAATGCAAATGTTGAAATTTAAATGAATTTAAGACAAACAGAAGAGCTGATAAAAAATGTTGAGAATATGGATGGCTAACTCTTCAAATATGTTCTGCAACCCTGGGGGGGTAGGTTTTTATTCTTTTCTCTATTGTTAACAATAGCAGCAGGAACAGCAGAAGTAGCAGAAGCAACAGTAGAAATACACTGAAAGCGACTGTATCAATTATCTATTGCTGCATAACAAATGATCCCCAAATTTAGTGACTTAAAACAACACACATTTGCATATGCTGCCTACAAGAGACCCACTTCAGATCTAAAGACACACACAGACTGAAAATAAAGAAATGGAGAAAGATATTTCATGAAAAAGAAAAAAAAAATTAAAAAAATAACTGGAGTAGCAATACTTATACCAAGCAAAATAAACTTTAAAACAAAGGCTATCACAAGAGACAAGAAAGACCCAGTAATTGCACTTCTGGATATTTATCCAAAGAAACCCAAAACACTAATTCAACAAGACATATGCATTCGTATGTTCACTGCAGCACTCTTTATAATAGTCAAGATATGGAAGCCACCTAAGTATCTATCAGTGTATGAAAGGCTAAAGAGGAAGTGGTACACAAATACATTTTTTGATTCTTCCTATTAATGTTAGTGGTCAGATCTGACACCGTGGACTGTGTTAGGCTCTGTAGGAAGAAAGAGAACCACACTGACAGTGGGCCCTGCTGCCGTGGAGTTTCTAGTGGGGGACAGAAGCTATATGCAGACAGTATCATTACAGGTTAAATGTTGCATTTGAGAAAATATGAATGCTATGAGAACACATAAAGGAGGGCAGGCAGCACATACTTCAGGGAAAAGACATGTCAACTGACATTGGAAGGATGACTTCACATTAGACAGTCCAAGAGGTGAGAGTAAGAGAGAGCAGTTCTACAGGGGGAAGCCATTTAACACCTCTGGGCCTCAGGTTAGGTTTCTGTACTATGGTCAGAGCCTGTTATGCTAAGTGAACTTGAAGTCTCTGCCCCTTATAAGAGTGTAATTCTGTGTTCCGGGACAGTGGCACAGAGTCAAGTCAGGATAAGATCTATTATTGTGATGACATGGGCACCAGCTGGCAGCTAAAAACCAGCAACCGTGGTCTCCACCTCCAACTGGCAATGAAATGGACAGAGCCATTGGCAGCAGTTTGCAAAGTTAGAGGCGCAAGAAGTTTGGAATAAAGCATGTGTGCATTTTTGTAAGTGGATGAGAAGAGAGTTATCATGGAAGGAAGTATTACGCCTAATTGCCCTAAAAAAGTGAAGGACTTAAGAATTACAGCTTCATGTCTGTTCCTTGACATTTCCATTGGTCCTTCTGCCCTAGGACAGGGCAGGAAGACACTACTTCTCTGTAGCACACAGAGTTCTGCATGTCTATAGATGTCACCTGGAAAAATGTGCTGTGTCAAATAACAGGGAAGATTCCGTGTTAAACAAAGATGAGCAGGTTTTTTACCGAAGGTCGTCTCAGAGCCTATGCACCAGGAGTTTCCTGGAGTGGGGATCAGTGCGATGCATCGCTAAACAGAGTGGGCCACAGAGCCCTTTATGCAGGTTTCACCTACGACGAGTGTACTGTGCAAAGGACTTTGGGAACACGTGCCTCCCTATGCCCTAAGAGTTTTGGGGGGATACTTCTCACGGTGTAGCTTTGCCGTAATGGTGACTACGTGGGGGTGGAATATCGGGTCCCCCCTCTCTAATGTAAACACCGTGTGCTTTTCTTGCCCATCACAATAGAGATGCTTATTTTCGAGGCCTCCCCAGTAGGTGTTCAATACATTTGTGAATAAACCAATGCACGATTAAAAGTCAGGAGGTCTGGATTTTTTTTAGCTCCAAGTTGGTGGCTAACTTGGTGTATGACTCTGGGAAAGTCACTTCTTACTCTGTTTTTGTGACGAAACGGAATGGAAGTGAATGATCTTTGAAAGCCCTTTGAGCTCTTAGATGCTATGATCTAATTGATTGTCTCTTTCAAATGTAGCAATTCCATACGTTCCCTATTAATAGGATATTAAATACCTTGGAATATGTGACAGAGTGTGATACTGGCGATAAATGAAATAGGGGCGATAAGGCATTTCACAGGGCATATTACCAGACCCCTAGTAAATGTTTAGTAAGTGGCAGCCTTTTCTGCTCTTGTGGCTGGTGATGGAACTCAGGTGCTCTGTCTTCTTCTCTCACTCTCCTAAATTCCACTTGAACACAGTCAAGGTTTCTGATATACACATGCTCCATAGGACAAAGTACCTACTAGGAATTTAATTAATATGTCAGCTGAATGCAAAAATGTCTTTTGATAATATAAACAACAAATCAGACAACATCAGTAATCAAGACACTTCCAAACAGTGCCAGGTGCCATTTCCAAATTCCAACACTTTCCCCTTTCCTGTGTTTAGGACTATCACAGCTTCAATCCTCAACTGTGACTAAAAACACCAACCCCTCCCATGTTCTTCATAAGGGCTGCAGGGTTTAGGTCAAGTGCAATTTTTCTCAAGTACAAATTGATCAAATTAATCCCCGTGACATCAGATTAAGATGGAAATGAAAGACATTTTTTTAGAAAAGATAATTAAATAGAATGAGGAGATGTTATGCAGGGTCTCTGGTCCCGCTCCCCGCACAAGAACACAGGATACGGTGAGGCCAAAAAGGAACACCCATGGAGCCACAGATAGGGGAGTCATACTACTATAGTCTCGCTGGCGGCTGGTCGAGACACAAAAGTAAACATCCACCAGTACCCCAACGAGGGGTCTTCCTACACCCCATTCTCGCTGGAGGCCAGGCAAGACACAGGAAGTAGGATCCACACGATCCACAATCCACAATCCACGCTTGTTAACCCCACGTGCTAGCTGTAATCTGCAGTCCGCTTCTCTGCCAACCAACCAACCCACTTGCTAGCTGCAATCCGTGCTTGCTAGCTCAGCCACAGCAGTTATATCAGTGGCCAATGGCTAACTGGTTACAGCTGATGGCCATCTACTACCTGAACCAGCATCTTTCCACGTGAGGCCGAGAGCCTGGAAACTATTCTCTGGGACTCTGTCCCCACAATAGAGCAGAACAGGATGGTTGGCGAGAAGTCACCAACGGCCACACGCATGTTAAGGAATGTGTGAAAAATCAAGGACAGTGAATGCCCAAGTGCTGATAATGGGAAGGGACCTTGTAGGCTGAATGTAAGTGCATGAAACACTGCGTTGTTTTAAGTTAGTCAGAGAAATACAGGACGTGGACACCAGCACATTTTAAAAGGTATTTTCAGTGAGCATCCATTAAGTACAAAACCACTCCAACTGTACTAAAGCACGCCCTACGACACTGGAGAGCGTGGTGACAGCATGATGGGCAGGAAATGACCTGTGTTGATGCCAGCGTGGCTCAGGCCACTCCACAGCCACAGCATAGTGTGGGCTTTAATGGGCAGTGACCATGACATTATAGAAGTCTAAATGGCGGGGGTCTGTGTGTGTGTGTGTGTGTGTGTGTGTGTGTGTGTTTTCCAGAAAGGTCTGGCTGATAGCAGTTTTCAACCATTAACTTGCAATTATGCAAATGTATGTATATCATATTTTAATTTTACAAACACTTTTAAGAGAGCCAAATTCCATAAATACAATTGCTTCAAACAGAGTAAGTCCAAGACATTTCTCGTAAATCACCACTTGTTTTTGTTTGTTCTCTTTCCTTCTCACCTCTACTCATTACTTCTCTAAGTCTTTGGGAAAGGGTTTCTTAATGTGGGGGTCAGGAAACTCCCTGAAATTTCATCAGATTTTGTATATGGGAAGAAATGTATTTTTTGTTTCTGGAGAGAGTATCATATTCCCAAGAGGAAGTGAAAGAGCACACGTTCCCTCACAACTCCAGTGTTACAGACAATTACGTTAATTGGAAGGAATAACGTTGTGGGAAAAGAACCGCAGGTTTTAAGAGTCAGATAGATTTACATTCTAGCTCCATACATTTCATAAATACATTACTAAACATCTCTATGCCTTAGACCCCTTCTTTAAAAACTGCGGTGATACCTGCTGTGCAAGATTATTATTAAGTCGGGTAATTAAATAAGCCAATACATGTTTCAGAGCATCTAATCCAGTACCTGGCACATAGTAGATATTCAGAAAGTGATCGCTAACATTTTCATGATTATTCCTGAAAATACTATTTCCAGCAGCAAGGGGCCAAATCAAGTCCTCTGATTGCCCTTCCAAAGGCTCTGGTTAGCACAGACTCTGCTCTTCTTTTATCTGTATGCACCTGCACCGAACCACCACCCCCCACAAATACACTTGGCCATTCCTGTATTTCTCCCTGCTTGGCTTCTTTGTTGAAAAAGTCTTCAGTTTTCCGTCTCCATTTAGCCAGCCAGCTTAACCTAAACCATTTCTGACAAAGAAAAACAGGATTGGGTTTATTAAAAAAAAAAAAAATCTTCTTTGATCTTTAATCATGGCTGAAGATGATTCAATCTGGTCTTCATTATTACAGTGGTTTATAACCAACAGCTGCAGCCCCTGACTCAGATAAATGCTTGCCCTGTATTGTTACAAGAAAACCAACATCACAGAGTGATATTTTATTCCCCCTTTCTTGATATCATCACAGAAAAAATTAATGTTCTTTTTTTCATTACTACTTCATCGTATGAAACACAGACTAAATCAAACCTTTGGTCAGATATTTTCATCTATAATATTGAGGCAGTGGGGAGGTGGGAAACTCAACCACTGATTTCAACAGGTGAACGCTACAGTGTGTGTGGAATAATCAGCGGAGAATGTTTGGGGTGTGTTCACAAAGAAAACACAGAGCGTGTTTGATTTAAAGTTTTCTCCTTAATCTAAGCTGATCTGTGTCCTCTTTTTGAGTCGATGGCATTTCTATCCTCGCTAACATGGAGTTTCAAACTTCATCTTAATAATGGTTAAATGTCGGAGCCTTAACAATTGGGGTTTGGCTAGGAGACACATAGAGCATCTGCATCCTGCCTTTTCCCTGCAAGAATTCCAAATGGCAATAAACACATGCACAATGACAGCAAATGAGAAATCAAACCTCCACTTTATTTTTGCCAGAAACCTGAATTTCATCTCTTTGTTTAGCTGGACAGGAACCAAAGACTAAATGGGGGGCGGGCAGGAAAAAAGGACGTTATTTCTCCAATTATGTCCAAACCTAAGTCCTACCTTGAGCCCAGTGCCTTTTAAGTTTGGCTGCATATCGGAGTCACCTCGGGAGCTTTTAAAACACAGCTGTCTGGGTCCTATCCCTAAAAGGTGTTGATATAAATGGTCTGGGATGCAGATTGGAGAATCAGGATGTTTAAAAGTTCTTCCGGTGATTCTAATATACAGCCCAGGTTGCCAAGCATGCTTGTAGCTAGTTGTCTGACACCGAAACAATAATTTCCTAGAGCAGTGGTACTTCTCAAACTTTAATGTGCACGGGGTCACCTGGGATCCTGTTAAAATGTGGACTCTGAGTAGGTAGCACAGAAGTGAGCCGTGAGAATCTGCATTTCTGCAAGTTCCCTGGGGCAGCTGCTGGTATCTCATGGACCGTGATTTAAGTGCCAAGGTCCTAGAGCCCTTGACTGGAGGAAAAAAAAAATAAGTTAAGCTTGATCAGCTGACTTGTTGATGAAAGGAAAACAATATCACGGAAAAGAGCATGATGATTTTGTGCATACCTCGGTGACCCTACCCCATCTCTGTCCCATCCATCCCTGTCCTGGAATCTGACCGAAACGGACTAGAACCTCTTCTTTTAAAAGCAAGGTGGGACTGGGAGAGACGGTGCAGGAACATCCCTTCTAAACAATGTCTGCTCTGATAAATGGGATGGTCTGCCATTCATCTTTGCCTCTTCACTCTTCTTCCCTCGTCTAATCAATCCATTGCCAAGTTCTGTGTTCGCTCTCTAAAATATTCTCTAGTTTCATTTCAGCTATACCGATTTCATTTTGGTATCTCATCACCTAAAGTAGTCTCTCTACCTCTAGTTTCTCCCCTGACAAAAGTTTCCACACATCACTCCGATTAATCGTCTTAGGAGATGATTCTGGTTACTTATATGATCTTATACAAAATAAAATTCAAATTCCTTAGCTTGTCATATGTAAGCCCAATTCACTGCATCCCCAAATAGGCTACGTACCAATCGCTCCAGACTTCTCATTTTTTAAATATATTATGCATGATTCAATTCATTCATTCATTTACTATGTATTCACTCAACAAACATAACATCAGATATGCAGACAAGGAGTTGCAGCGTAGTGTGATATCATCTGGGAGTGTCTGGGAGGCTGCACAGAGGAGGTGATATTTGAACTGAATCTTCCAAGAGAATAGTTTTTCAGGTGGAAAAATAAAGGTCGGGTCCAAGAGACAGTGAACGCAAGCTTACAGAGGCATGAAACACAGGGCATGAGGTCAGAAAAGGTACACATATTTTGTAATGTAGCTTGAGAAGGCGAGGGTGGATAGGAAAATACAGTGAGTAGACTAGACGCTCGGGCGGAGAGACTGGAGCCCGGGGATGACCTGTAGGCAAGAGTTTATGCTCCTAGCGTTCTACTGAGATACTCGTTCGCTCACCGTTTGGCATTTGCTCCTGTTGTCCCCTCTCTCTGGAATATTGTTTTTCCTCCATTTTCTCTGGTGAAGGTCTACTCATCTATACTTTAGTTGAAATAACCTCTCCCTACCAGAGAGAATCAATCTTTCTTTATGTACTTTGGACTCAAGTTATTTCGGCGACGTGTGTCTCTTTGCCTATATTTTGAGATATTTAAACAGCAAATATGGTGCTTTTTTAATCTTTGAATCTCTTTACCTTTCAGCACCTAGGCTTTCTCCTGGCACATGTTAGCCGTTCAATAAACAGCTTGAATTAAACAAGCTAGGAAAAGCCATGCCATCACTATGGCTTAAGCATTCACCATCTCCACCCTTCTTGTATTTGCCTTGAGCGTTGATCAAAGAAGATTTACTGACACAACCACATATTCCCTCCAGTACCGTCTCCAGAGACTTTGCGGGGAGCAAATGGTTGGCAGTTACAAGGCCTCTTGTATCACAGCCAAACTGACGGCTCAACTTCCCCTGTCAGGATGTCAAGCCCAGATGTCGAGCACCAGCACAGAGCACAGCTGGATCATCTTATGCCAGGTGGAAATGAAGGAACAAAATGATAGCAATGGCCTGAGCCATTCCACCTGCTTTTGCTACTAGCTCTTTGGCAACAAAGCTTTCTCTCAGGCCCTTCGTGAACCCCAAGTGTAGAGGGCATCGTAATAGTAGCTGCCATTTCTAGTGTGCTCACCAGAATTCACACACTGTGAGAAGCATGTCCTGTGAAGTACTGTACCTAATCTTTGCAATAATCCTGCGAGGGGGACATGAGGATACCCTTCTCAGAAGTGGAGACTGAGGCAGTGAGTAGTTAATCACATGCCCAACATCATTCCAATGGTGTTGACGAGTGCTGGACTTGGGAATTAGTCCCAGGCTGTCTGATTCGAAAGTCCAGGCATTTCACCATTCTATCATTTCAATGTCTCAAGAAATTAAAGGGATGCTCTGAGAGTCTGGGAATGTTTTGATAGGTGCAGGGAGGGCAGGAAGAAATCTATGCCAAGTTGGAGCCTTTAAATCTATGCCCCCACTGTCATCAGCCCCCATTGATGCGATAGCAGTGGGACACAGAAGAGCATTTGAAAATGTTTCTATTGACGGGAAGTGAATAATTATTACCTTCTCTATATTACGGATTCACTATCAGAAAGAAACAGCAGAAATGCTAAACAAGATTAATAGCCGCGTTTCATTATTTTTAATGTAAACTATTGATTTTAAAGGGATACAAGGTATGGCAGTTTATTACAATAAAACAATAAAAGAGACTATATGAAATAATTGAGAATAATCTTTTCCCTCCTTGCTGTGGCTATGGGATATAATGTGCCGTGCATGTGAAGGCATTTATGGCAAGCTCTATCCAGAGATGGCAGCTTAAGCACTCTATAAAGAAGCACTTAAGAACCAGAGTATTATAAATAATCAGCAATAAAGCTGGTAAATGGGCCTTTAATTTGATACTATTATGTCACAGGATGGCAAGGACCACGGGGGGGTCCAGCATCAAAAACCCTACCTGCTTAGCGGAGCACAAAGGTAAGTACAAAGGATGGCCCCTAGATGGTCTTCCCACCTGGGGAATTTCCTGGGTCGCTGGCGTCTGAGTGTGGGGTCACATCTTACCTATGAGCTAACGTATCCACAGTGAACAACCTCCCATCACAAGAGCCTTCTAACAGTCTTCCTCACTAGGCACTGTTTCTCCTAGTATCTCAACTTCCGTTCACTTGGTCCATTTTCACAGTTAGAAGTAGAGACATTCAGAGGCACTTTCCTTCTGGAATCATTTCTGTTGATTGGGGTCTCAGAGGCTGTCAAAATAACGTATGACTTTGTTGCCAGAAATACCATTACCATATACTTCATTACCATAAAAGATGAAGGAGGTGACAGGCCAACTATATATGTTGTGCTAATCAGACCACATCTGGAGAAGTGAATACAGGTCTACACTAAACTCTAAAAGCAGATCAACACTGAACACACTGAGAATGATGAGAAGATGAGGTGAAATCATGGCAAAGGAAGAATGGTGGCTGGAGCTGTGGTTGTTGAAATTAGAGAAGACTCTGGGAAACATAAAAACTTCCAGCTAATATTTAAAGGAGTAACACACAATGGAAGATTTAGGTTTGTTCCATGAGGACCCAGAAGGCAGACAAAGGTTTGGATTTCATCTGACCACTTACAAGTGTGTGACCCAGTGCAAGTGACTGAATCTTGCTGAGGCTCCACTCCTTTGTCTGCACACTGGAGTTAATAACTCCTACCCCATAAAGTTTAGAAAGGGGTGGATTATGTGAAACAAAACAGATCGAGCGCTTAGCAACAGCGTTTGGTACAAAGCAAGAACCCAATAAACACACACAGACAATAACAAAAGCAAAACTGGAAGGCAGATAGCACTGCTTTTTGAGGGTCTGGAGCAGACAGAGTTGACACTGAAATCTGGGTCCTGGGGGCTTGAAATGGCCTCATAACATTTGCCAAAGCACCCAGGGGATCCCCTTTGAGGGCAGGGTGGGAAAGTCAATCGTTATCCTTTAAAAGCACAGTAGATTAAAACTGTGAAAGTCAAAATCAGTCCAATTAAGGGGCAAGCATGGGGCCAGAGGCAAAGCCAGGAGAGGAGATAAACAAGGGAATAGAGAGAAAAGTGAGAAGAGAGGGTAGAAACGAGAGGTGACAGCTGGTTCTTAGCTGCTTGTAGGTTGTCTGCAGCTCACTTTGGTGGCCTCTGGTTACACAGTGTATGGGATGGTTGGCTTGTAATAGTTTTGGGTGTAGAGTGAGCCCCAAAAGACAGAATCCAAGTGGGCATAAGAAAGAAATTCCTCATTGGGAGGCAAAACACTATAACAGGTTTCTGGAAGGAAGTTGCACAGTAATTAAGGACACAGCCTTGGAGCCAGACTGGCTGATGCTAATCCAGACCACTTCAGTTTGACCTGCCTGACCTCCCTTTGCCTCCACTTCCTTATCTGAAAACTGAGGGTGATAATGAAATGTACCTCTTTAGGTTATAAGAATTTCATGAAACAATGTGTGTAATGATAGTTATTATTATACTCAGACTTATCCAAAGACAGAAGGGCTTCCCATCCACATACCAGTCTAGGGTCAGGAGCTGAAAGTAGATGTGCTTTGATTAATTTCACCACCCACGTTTCTGAGCAGCAAGGCGGGTACATTTCCCTGGGGTGAGAGCCTATTTTCTATTCCACCATTCACAGCAGAGAGGAAATTGATTAAAATAGGCTTTTGTTTTTCTAAAGTGCCAGGGACATCTGAGGATAGAGTCCTAATACAAGCATGTGGTCCAAAAAGAATCATTTGGAGGAAGCGGCCCCTTCCTGGGATATACATGTGTGCTGATCACAGAGGAGGCTGAAACTATTTAGGGCAGAGCTTTGGATCCTCTCTTTCTGGAGTTTCTTTCATCTTCTTCCCAAACTCATGGAGATATTGACAGTGGGACTGGAGTTATGTTCTTTGCTGTCTGAAATCCCTTTTTTCCTTCTGCCTACCTAAGAAACCCTATTAGGTACCATGCCCTCTAGGGTCATCCAAGAGATCTTTGCCCTGCACCTTCTAGTCCCCCACTTCTCTGAAGTCCTTTAATTTTATAGAACACCACAAACTCAGGAATCTAGTCAGACCACTAGAGTTTGGTATTTCACAAAGATGCAAGCCTGTGCCTTTTACGTTCTTCCGTCCCCACGCCCGCACCTCGTTGATTGACGGGTGGTAGGAGTTCATTGAGCAGATTAAGAACATGTGTGGTAGAGGTGTTTGTTGTCTAAACAATAGCTCCTTCCCCTATTCCTTCTCACAGAACCCAACACCAAGCCCAAGGTGATGGAACATGGTCAGTCTAGGCCGGTCATTGCAAACCCAGCCTTTGCTCTCTCAGCTTCCGTTGCAGCTAAGATCAGCTTCTCCTACAGATATGTCCAATGAGACACAAGAGGAAGCCTCCAGAGTTGGGCTTCTAGGAAAAGAACTCTCGTTTTCCTGAGGAGCGGGACCTGAGGCACATCACTCTTCCCTGGTTTCTGCACTGAAGGCTGACTTGCCGGCCCTGGTATTACTGAGCCCCTGAACCAATGTCAGCAGACACCTTGACACTTTAATATGTGACACGTATTGGCCTCCATTTATTTCAGCCATTCTTCAGGTTTTACTTACTTGCAGCCAAAAAAATCGCACACATGGGGGCAGGGGGAATTGAATTTTTATTTATTTATTGTTTTGGAATTGAATTTTTTAAGCTGGCGAAACCCAATAAATAGAAATGAAGAAGCAGGGAAGTGGTTCATGTATAACAGGAAGAGAGGATGTTACGGAATAGTGTTAGAGAATTGATGGGCAAGAGGTGAAACTGTGGCTGGAGGTTGGGCTAATTTGTAAATCCTAGCTGCACACCTGAATCACCTGGAGAGCTTTACAAACTGATGCATACTCAGGCCCCTCCCCGTGATATTCAAAATGAATGAATTTGGGGTAAGGACAAGGCATCTACAGTTTTTTAAAGCTCCCCAGCAGTGACCATCAGGGCTGAGGTCTACCACCGTATAAGGTCTTACACAGTCAAGCCCCTCCTACCTGTCCACCTTCACTACTCTCTTTGAGCAGCGGGCTGTAGCCACACTGTCCTTCAGAAAGTCCTGAGGTTTCTCGCCTCCGACTCACCATGTTCTAGGCGCTACCTAAACTGTCACTCCCTCAGACTCCAGAGACCTCCCGGGGCCTCATCATTGCAACCTAAGTTGGATGTCCTATTTTAGTCTCTTTTCTAGTAGTATTTGTTTCCTACATGGAGAGTTCACTACTATATATTTATTTCTGTGCTATTTATTTATTTACTTCTTTAATTATCTGTTGTGAGAGCCAAAGTTGTTGCCTATTTTAATCACTGCCGTATCTACCAATACCTTGGAACGGCATACCTGGTACTAAATAATTATTTACAAAATGAATTAATAAACGAAGGCTCTATTTCCCAGTCTGTGCCGAATGATGACGATTTCCACAGTCACTGGAGGGAAGCAGTCACATTAGTGCTTTATCAAAGTGCTCCAGTGTGCCTTGAGGAAGGACCAGAGCAAAACGGGGAAGGGGCACTAGGCAGAAGATGATTGCAGCCTCTTAGGAGAGAGATAGGGGTAACAGCATGGACGGCATATACACGTTCCGTGGCATGTACCCAGTGTCCTGCTGTGTATGGCACCAAACAACCCCAGGATATTGGAAAGCAAAGAATGGAGGTGTTGAATGACTGATGGATGGGGGTACTGATACGGAGCAGATTTCAACAGAGTGGAGGAGAATGCTGGATGTTCAAAAAGAAAAAGGATGCAGAAAGCGTGCACAGTGGTATGGAAGATTAACTTTGCGACTTCACATCCCATTTTGCAGACATTAAGGATTTTCTAAGAGTCCCCAGCTAGCGCATGCAGTTGAGGACAGCAGGTTAAGACAGCTTGTGGCATTTTGTTTTCTTTCCTTGTTAGTGAAGGGAGAATTTAAATGAGTTTAACCTTTGATGATTTGGTGATTATAAAAAATCAACCTACCCAAGTTCAGGAGTCAGATGTAGAGACACCCTTTCTGAACAGCTCATCTTCCCAGACCTTTCTCTGTCAAATGTCAAAGCCCGAATGAGCTTGTCTGGAAGGCAAATTACATATTGCAAGCAATCATTTCCCATAGCCGGCAACTTCTATTCTGAATACTTAAATAATGCAGCCATAAAAATGCTCTGGTCTTCAAGTCTAAACCTAAGGCTATATATATTTAAAATTGTCCGGACATTTAAAATGTCTCCGGACATTGCGGGAGTTCAAGTCTTGAACCAGACATCGATAGTCATCTATCCAAAATTAACTGTTACTTAAAGACTGCAATCTGCTTGACGTAAAGGCTGGGTTATAAGCAGTTTTAATGGGACAAGAGGAGAGAGGGGGATGAATTCTGGAAGGCAAAGGGGGTCAGGTGAGATACCGCAAGGGATTAATGAGTGGGTGGAACTTGGTCTGTGAAACCAAAGGAAATGGTTTCTGGAAAGGTGTGGTTATCATCGTTCTCATCTTCATCCTCATCCTCACTCTCCTCTTCCTTATCTACACCCCACAGCCCACAATAAACATCACAGTTGAATACGTATTTTTATAGCACAAAGCTAAGTTGACCTGTTCTGCCTGTAAGCAAAGCAGGTCTCATTACCATCATTTAACATATGAGGAAACTGAGGCTCAGAGTCATAAATTGGCACATCAGGTAAGCCTGCTGGTGAGTAGTGAAGGCCCCGGGGTGGGGTCAGTGGTACCACATGCCTGCTGATACCTGAGAGACACTTTGAAGTCCAGAAGGCAGTAAAGACTGTAGACTTAGAGAGAGTACGCATCTGTCCAAACTCATCAAAATGCATGCATTAATTATGTGAAACGTTTTGTATATTAAGTATACCTTAATAGCTAATAACATACTAACAGGCTCCGCATTTAGCTGCATGGCTCTCTGCAAATTAATCTGTATGGACTCTTTCCAACACTGCTTCCTCATTCAAGTGCACAAATCTCTCACCTGGACACCTCCAGCAGCCTGTCCGCTGCCCTCCCAGCCTCCAGTCTGAAGCTCGTCCCTACCTCCTCCTGCACCATACGATGAGAATGATCATTCTAACTGAGGTACTTGATCAAGAGCAAACCATGCCCTTCTATAACTATCCATCATCCCATAGTCAAGCCTTAATGCCCTCAGCCTACTCACACTGGTTTTGCGAAACCAGTGAGATCTGGAACCATCTACTTCTGAACCTCGCCTCTCCCAACTCCTTTCAACTCCCAGCACCCTACATGCCAATTGTTCCATAAGTTACAATATGTAAAATGCAGGGTCTGGCATGTGGGGAGTGCTGTAGAAGGGTTAGCTAGTGTGTTTCTATTACTGTTATTACTACTATTATTGTAATAATCACCACTCTCGTTGAACTACTTGGATTTCCCAGCCAGCATCCTGCTTTTTGCACATGCCTCTCCTTCATCTGGTTAATTCTAACTCTCCTGAAAAACCTGGCTCAGCGGCTGCTCCCTCTGGACAAACTGCCTTGACTCCATCCAGCTGAAAGCAGCAACTCTTACAACGCTCTATGCGTCCCACATGGTCACATTTACCATATTGTACTGTGATCCCAGTTTTTTTATTCTGGCCCCCACTCCTTTCCTTACCAACAATGACTTGTATTTTTTCTCTATAACCATGGCGCTTGGCACACAGCACGCTTTCGGCACATGTTTGGGCAGAGGTCAGTGAGATGTCTGAGGCACAATGAACAGCTCTAGGTGCCTACGTTTGAAGTGTGGTGTGTTGGAATTCTAAACATCCTGTCCATGGCCTCCATTCTCTGTCTTTTTTTTTTTTTTTTTTTGAAAATATTAGCTATGGATAGGCTGGTTATTTATTGTCCTCAATTAGCCACCATTTTCCACGCTCGTTAGTAAGCTCCTGTACTCAATGCCTCCAGCTCTGATCCTGTGGGTCTGTGGGGAAGATGGTAGACAGGCCAGGTGGCTTGGGGAAGGGACTACAGCGCAGTGGCACGAGAGAGTCGCCATAGCATCATTCCAGCTGAAGAGGCTGTGGGTGTGTGGCTGAGTTACATGTGCAAGTAGGGAGAGAACTAGAACCTTCGGGACTGCAGCAAACACATGCAGAAACACACTCATCCATTCACACAGATGCGTCATGCGCACACACTCACGTATGCACACATTCACATCATACTGTAAAAGCCTGCCCAGCTTCTGCTTTTCAACACTCATTTCACAAATGTTTTTGAGCCCATCTGTGTACCAGTCATTGGGCTAAGAACCAGTAGTGAGCAAAATCGAGTACTGATCTCGGGGGCTTGCAGTCTGGTAGGGAGATAAACTTGAAACAAGTCGATACATCCAGAGGTAAAAGCTGTAAGTGCCTGGTGATGATGCAGACGACGACGATACAATCCGTGCTCATTTGTGGAGTGCTTACTATGGACCAGGCCCCTGGGCCAAGTACATTACGTATCTTTTCTTGTTTCATATTTCAGATGATTGTATAAGGTATATGCCACTCTCCTGGTCATATAGCTGAGGGAACTGAGGCTCAGAGAAGCGATGGAACACAGGGAAGTTCAACGGCGACTGAAATCACAAATCAGGCTTAGAGGAGATGGGGCAAAGGGAAAGAAAAGAAAATGCAGAGGAAGGGGACGAGAAAGAAACAAGGCCACCATCCTTCTGGAAGGTTAGCTAGTAAGGAAATGCGAGGAAATCAGAGGTGTCCTTCCCTCCTGTGGGTACAGGTATGTTTGGGGAAATTCATAACGATGACTGTTACCTGGCCGAATATCGGAGAGGGGGATAACACAGTCACGTAAGAACCCAGCCACATAGAGATAAGGCCTGGGGTTGGGCACGTGGAGATGCCAGTGCTGTGCCAACGGCGATGGTCCATGGCGAGATACGCACGAGCACTGGGGGTGGGGTGGTTACTGGGGTTGGCAGAAGAGTCACCATCGTGGTCAAGGGCATTTCTCAGAAAACACATCCACAGTGGGTAGGTTTTTGACATGCATACAGTTCATTGAAATACTGGGCTTTTAATGGCAGTGCTTCCTTTACTTTCAGATGGAAGAATCCATAGGGGCCCAGGGCTGGTCCAGAGTCTGAAATATTAACTGTGGCAGAAGTATGAAGGAGCACCATCCATTGTGCCTTTTCCCCCTCCCTCTCCAGGAGCAGATTTGCATCTGCTTGGTGTCCTGGCCCAGCACAGACAAGAGCGGCTCCTTAGGGGTCGGCCCATAGTTGCTTTCTCTCCTGTTTTCTCTGTGCTGGGTTGCTTTGCTAATGCCTGCCTGGTGGCTGGTGCAAAGACCATCAAAGAGCCTGCTGGTCACACCTGCTCAGGCTGTACCTCAGGGTGGGACATGGGTCTTCCTGTCCCAGTGATTTTTCTTGCAGTGGATCACTGGCCAAAGCAAATGCCAACCCTGTACTAAGTGGGACCAGCCTTTAGGGTCCTGAGTGGCTGGTCCTAGACCTTTTCCTCTTTTCTGTCCATTATGCTCTACACTGTGGCAGAACAGGAAGTCCCTGGGGAGAGACTCCTGATCTGGGCCAGTGATGATTTACTATAAAGGACAGTACATTTTTAAATATTATTTCTTAGAAAGGGTTTTATGGTCAAAACTACAGATATAAAACTATGAACTACCATGTTTTAGGGGAAGGTCCTTTCTCAAATAGCTAGGAAATAAATAAAATTTACAGTTGCCTCTAACTTTAGAAAAAAAATATCTTCCATGATACATTTTCAATATTTATACATGCTCTTTAATTTTTATTTTTCTTCACCAGTAATTATAAAGTCAATTGGATTCAGTGCACTTAAAGCGCCGGTAGTAATAAAACAATCATCAAAACGATGGAAACCACGAGGTACCATGTACTAAAGTCTTGCTATACGGCAAGTATATGTTTTTTGTTTAATTTTCATTACAAATAAACATGATGCTGTTTTAATTTTACAGATGAGCAAACCAGGGCAGCAACTGGCTGTACAATTCAATTTAACTGTGTTAATTAAATTACACAATTAATACGAGACAGAACTGGAATTTGAATCTAGACCATTTAAGTTCTGAGCCTGCTTTTCTCTATCGTAGCTTACAGCAGCAGCAGCATTTGGTACGTCAGAGTCACCAGGATGTCTTGGTGACACGCGGGGTGCTGGGCCCATTGCCACAGCTCCTGATTCGTTAGGTGTGCATTTTTAACAAGTTCCCAGGTGACACCAATGCCACTGGTCAGGAAACTCCACTTTGAAACACCACCGCCTTACAGGGTCTGTGAGTACCATCTTTTATGATCATCATACAGCAAGTGAGAAAGGGATGTTATTCTACTCCCCACTTTACAGAGGGCGGAAAAGCAGTTTGCCTGAGGTATCCAGCTAGTAGGGGATGGAGCCTGCACGTAGAGCCCTCACACAGACTGAAGCATCGTGCTGGCCTGATTTCCATCTTTCCCTTGATTGCCTTAAGCTGATTATGGCTCCGCTTTTGCTACAAGTAGCAGCACTTGCATTTTCCCACTTTCCATTCACAATTATAAGGCAATAAGGTCAAAATTCAATGAAAGAGGCAATAAATAAATCACTTGGACAAAGAAACCCTGCTGTACAGGGGACGTGGCAAAGCTGCCCAGCCTGAACTGTTGGCTGGCATGCAGTGCCACTAGGTGGTGGCTCAAGACGTTGAATGATCAGCAAAGGCAGCGAGGCCCAAATTCAATTTTTTTATGCTGTTGAGTAAAGTTATAAAATGGTAGTAGAAGATCACTTCTATCGGTTTCTCAGTCGGGGTTCTCCTAACTCCTGCCATCAGCCAGACTGCCGCACTTGCTATGGGAGAGACTGAGTGACCACGTCCACAAGACTAGCACGCAGTTTGCACAAACGAGGTCCAGTCTGACATCTCTCCCCAACCACAGACCCGCTTCTCTTATTGCACAAATCAACTTAACTCAATCAAAGGAAAGAAAAATGGGAAGAGGCATTAAGAAATCTATGTAATTTTAATAACAATTGTCACCCCAATAAATTTAAATAAAAAAAGAGTAAAGTAGAATGATATTTAATGACAAAATGTGATATTTGTATTCCAATAAAACTTTATTTGTAAATAAAAAAAAAAAAGAATTTCAAAGTACTTACACCGGCTGTTTATCAGGAAATCTAGGTTGAAAATGAATACGCAAAGCACTTTTTCTTAGCCATAGAGAAGGAGGAAAGTTGTCTTGAAATTATGTGTGTTTGTTTTGTTGATGAAGATGAGAGAAGAGGAAGTTCTACCGTGTTTCACCGAAAATAAGACCTAGCCAGACCATCAGCTCTAATGCGTCTTTTGGAGCAAAAATTAATATAAGATCTGGTCTTATTTTAACATTATATGAGACCGGGTCTTTAATATAATATAATATAACATAACATAATATAACATAATAGCTGGTCTTATATTAATTTTTGCTCCAAAAGATGCATTTGAGCTGATGGTCTGGCTAGGTCTTATTTTCGGTGAAACGCGGTCGGATAGTTTAGCCCTCTATTGGCCTTGACGGACATTCCTCCTTTTCCAGTCTCTCAGGCTTGGATTAAGTGAGGTCATGCTTGGTAAACTCTAAAATGTAAGGCCAGGGGGTGAGAGTATTATGATGAACACAGTTGAGTGAAATGGTCAGTTTTCTAGCTTTGAAGACAGATAAATTGAAGCTTAAATGCCAGTTATGTTAATAGCAATGTAATTTTGGAATGAAAATTAACCTCTCGGAGCCTCCTTTTTCTTAACTGTAAAATGAAAATTATAATCCTATTTCATGCATGTAATTGTGGAGCAGAATTAAGAAATAAAATATGGTCCAGAAAGTATTACAGTTGGATATATCTGGGGGGCCCATACTAGTTTGGGAAGTCTTTTTCTTTTAAAGTCAAATGTATAGGGAAAAAAAATGGCTACAAAGGCCAACATGCTTAAAAATGGATACAGATTTGCTAAGCTATTCTCGTTTTGCACCAACGTGATACATGAAAAATGGTCAATAAAATATTCACTTTTGCCCAAAATCTGACCTTAGCTAAAATTTTAAATAATCCATCAAGTAAGAAATTGCCTGATGATATCAAACGTGTGGTTTTAAGACATCTGGAAGATTTAACGTTGTGCCCAGTAGACCCTCTCAGTCAGACAAACGGCTTCTCAGAATCTTACAGGCATTTTTCCCAAAGCAGCTCAACACACAACACATAGCCCAAGCAAAGAGCGGCATGGCAAAAGAATTGCTGCGGTTGCTTCTGTCAAATGAACTGGACATTTGATTCTACATGTCTACACTGATACGGAGAAAGCCCATAAAGCTTTTAAGGGAGTTGTATCAACAATGGAGCACCAGCTTACATTGAAAGGGACAAGACTGTTCATGTTTCTAAGAGTCCTCTAAGCCCCCAACTTCCTACAGGCATGAAACAGGCTTAGAAATTTACTTGGTTGTAAACAAGGGCCATTTCTTATAAAATAGTAAGAACACAATAGTCACAGGGATATGAAATACAGTCTGGGGAATATAATCAGTGATGCTGTAAAGATTATGTAGGGCGTCAGATGGGCACTGGACTTATCAGGGGGATTATTTTGCACCAACCTAATACATATATATGGTCACAGGATGTAGAGTACAGCATGGGGAACATAGGCAATGGTATTATAACACCTGTATACGATGTCAGAGGGTAGTAGATTGGGGGGTTATCACTGTGAGGGGTGTAAACGTCTAACTATCACATTGCTTTGTACACCTGAAACTAATAAAAAAAAATAATAAAGTGACAGCATGGTGACAACAACGACGACAACAAAATAGTCAGAACACCTCAGAGGGTAGAGTCCAGATCCCAGAGGGCAGAGTGAAGAGATAAGGAGAGTCAGAGATTCAGGAGCTCCTCCCATGGAGGAGATCCAGGCCCTATTCAAAGAACATTACCTGTTCCTACATTTGGGGAAACGTGACATTTACCCAGAACTGTCACACCTGCATTTCTCCTTCCATTTCTCCTTCTTTTAAGTAAAGTTGTTCTTCAGGGTTACCCTGTCTCTATCTCATCACTGCATGCTAGGTCAGTGGGGGATGATGCTGTCTTTTTAGGTCACAGGTTTTTGGATAAAGAAGAGTGAGACGCAAGGAGATACGTCTGAGGAGCCTCGGCCACATCTCGGCCTGATTTCAATGAGAAGATTCTGGGAGGAGTTCACGCGGGCTGGGCTGTGGTGGAGGGAGGGCGCCAAGCCGGTAAGGAAGTGATGGGAGCTCCAACACCGGGGGCCTGACCTTGTTTCACTTTGGGAACTGCTTAGCCCTGGTCTGCGTCCCCTGCTTCATCACCTACAAGTGCATCGCCTGTCAGAACACAACGCCTTCTGGAAGTGTGTCCAGGCTGGGGTCACGACCTCTTTGTGCAGCTGTGCAAGCAGTTGTTCCTGGCCACATTGTTTCCCATCTGGGAAGGCGGCATCTATGACGTCATTGGGGGGGCTCATGAAGGCCAGCGTGGATGTGGCCAACCTGATAGGCCCAAACCTTGTCATGTGCAAGGATGCCAGCAAAGGGGAGAACAAGACCACAGCTGCTGCCCTGGGCCGGGCCATGGGCCAGACTGTGTCCTGTTGCACTTCCCTTTGGGGTGGAGCCTGGGGCATTGAGTTCGACTGGAAATGCTCGTATGAGTCCTTTGTCATAGAGACAGACCTTCATCCACCTTTGTTCACCTTTGGGCAGCTGGACATCGCCGCTGGCCCGAGCAGTGGTAATGGGACTGCTGACCCTCAGTACTGTGGCCTTGTATATATGTCACCACTGTCAACATGAACTCCTGGGCTTGGTGTCCCAGACATTCCCATATCTTTTTCTTATCCCCATGTTGTAGTGAAGAAACACTATTTGGAAAATTAAAAGAAAAAAAAAGGATTCTGGAATTGGAGTCTTGTCGCATAATGGCTTTGGTCAGTGGCTCCTCCAATAGTTTCAGTAGAAAATAAAAGGAGAAACCAACTCTTTCTGGGAGGAGAGGATCTCTGATGGACACTCTGGCAATGCTGCTAAAATAGATCATGGTGGACCCGTGTCTCACTGCAGTAAAACCTCCCGTATGGAGATCCCTCTGGGACTGTCTTTCCATTTAGTAAAAGTTCTTAGATGACTGAGGGTCTGCCATGTTAGCTACTAAGGGTTGTCTTTCCACCATTTTTCAGCAATGTGATTCTAAAATGTATCACATGCTTCCTTGACTCTTGAAATAGTGAATTCAGAACACCAATTTTATGTCCTCCTGTGACAACACCTGGCTCATGCTTTCCCTTCTCTAAGAACAAACGATCCATCTGACTTCTACCTGTGAAAATTCTCCTATTTTCTAGAAACTGTTAAAAAATACCACTTTTTTCATGGAAAACTTATTGATTCTTTCTCTTCAACTAATTTAATAATAACATATAATTATCATGATAACAGCTATCATTTACTGAGCGGTTACCACGAGCTAATTACTTCACATAAATTACATGATTTAATTTTTGCAACAGTCAGATAAGGGTTGTCCTATTATTGTTTTATTCACAGAAATGAGTTAGAAAGCTACAGGATTTTGCAAGTGAGGAAACTGAGGTTCAAAGAGATTCACTGAACCTCCCAAAGTCATAAACCAAATGGCACCTATAAGTGAAAAAAGAGTCAGGAATGGGTCTCAAACTGCACTGCTCCTGAATCAGACTGCTTCCGATCCCACATATAAAGATCTGCCCGATCATAGGGAAAAGATGATATTCTTTTTCCTGTTCCTCCCTGTCCTAGGATATTTCTCCATTTCATGCTAGCTTGCCTCATGAGTCTATACAAGGTAAAGATTTAAAAAGCCAGACTGGCTGGGTTAAATGCTGACTCTCCCTCTTAGCAGCTGTTAGATTTGGGGCAAATCACTCAATATCTCTACAGTTCAGTCCTTACCTATAAAATAGGGGCCACAACAGTAACCTCCCTGTAGAGTTGTTGTGAATAGTAAACGTGCTAATTCATGCAAGACACTTAAAAGAGTGCCTGGCCCATAATAACTGTTAGCTGTTATTGTCCTATTCCCTTCCCTCTTGCTTTGTCCCCACCTCTCTCTCCTCTCCTTGTTTTGAGGTGTTGTGTGTTTTTTTTTTTTTAAATAACAATTTAGCCTCGATTGATGAAGCTGAAAAGTAAATAAATAGCAGGTGCAGGCAGAAAGCAGATGGAATTCACTCTGGGTTTTCTTTCCTGTTAGCTTTGGAAAGGTTTGGTGTTTGCATAACTTGTTCTCTGCCTTCTTCCAAACAGCTCCTTATTGAATTCACAGATTCTTTCTACTTCCTTTCTTCCAGCTATCCCACCCCATCCTTTCCCTCAATATTAATAATAGTTGCCATCTGTAGAGTCCTTGCTGCGTGTCAGGCACCCTCTATTCTTCTCTCTTAGGTCTCTAAGACACCGGTGTTCTTTCCTTTTTATAGATGAGGAAATTGAGATTCCACAGAGATAATCTCTTAAATCTCTGCTTGCATTTATCTAACATTTACATGGCATTTAAACAAAAATAAGGCAGGCTTCAAATTGTTTATGGAAATTCTTAACTTCAGAAATCCTCTCTTGTAGAAAATAGAGAAAATGCCACTGTTTACTGAATGTGTGTGTTTTAACGAACATCGTGACCGAGCCAAAAGATAACTTTTAGAAAACGGGGTCCAGGCTGAAGAATGCTTGACTTATTGGAAATACTGTCCTCAGTAAGAGGAAGGAGTTGAATCAATTGTAGTGAGATGCCCTCTCCTTCATCTGGTCTTAGGAGGAAATAAGCTAAGTGAGAAATGGTCCCCTCACTTACGAGATAAGAGCCTTGGGGAGAAGGTCTGGTGTGGAGCTGCTTCTGCTCGGATGACGTGTCGGGATGAAGTTACAAGGTCTGAGTTGATTCCACACCAAGGCGAATGCATGTGTGTGGGGACAGAGCCCCAAAACGCAGTTTCCAGGCTCTCGGCCTCACATAGAAAGGTGCTGGCTCAGGTAGTAAATGGCCATCAACTGTGATCAAATGGCCATCAGCTGTGGCTAGTTGGCCGTCAGCTGTAACCAGTGAGCCATTGGGCACTAATATAACTGCCGTGGCTAGGCTAGCAGAAAATGGGGGCTAGCAAGGAGATGGTGGCTGAGCTAGCAAGTGGCACAGTGAGGGTTGAGAATTGTGTGTCTCCTGTTTCCTGTTTCTCCAACTCAGCCGCCAGAGAGAGTATAGTGGTATGACTCCCCTACCTATGGCTCCGTGGGTGTTCCTTTTTGGCCTCGCCATGTCCTGCATTCTTATGTGGGGAGCGGGACCAGAGACCCTGCAGGCCCTTCCGCATGACACTTGGCGTAGTCGGCAGGATACCCCGCAGGCTGCCCTGCACGACACATGGCGCTGTGAGCAGGGTCTCCCGCACGACAATGTGGCATAGCACTCATCTTACCCTTGTGCTGTCCTGAGACCCAACTCGATCCCTTCAGCTCTCCCCAGGACAGAAACGTTGAGATATTCTTTAATTCTTTCTGCACATTAGATTCCTTTGACTTTTTTTTTTTTTTTTAATGGGTTCGTTCTCTGTTCCCTCATATCTACAGTTGCATGTGGCTTGGCAAACTCTGTTGTTAGCTCCAGGCCTGACTGGGAGTGGATTGATCGGCTTGTATGTAGGTTATGCTGTGTAACAAACAACCTCAAAATCTTATCAATGCATATTTAATTCTCATTCACATTTCTTGAGGGTTGTGGGTCAACCACAGCTCTGTTAGACTTAGCTGGATTCCACGTGTCTTCTCATTCTGCAATCCAGGCTGAAGGAGAAGTCACTGTTTGCGACATGTTCTTATAGAGGTGGCCCAGCACGAAAGAACTCAGCCAAGCCATGTGATCAAATTACAAGTTCCTGTCCATGTGAGACAAGCATCATGTCTGCTTTTATCACATTGGTCAGGGTACGTCACAAGGCAAAGACTTAAGGATATGGGGCCGGGAAACACTGCGATGGTTGGTAGGGAACAAATAATTCTGAACAAACAATATACAACAATAAGGGACATTGAATCTGCCATTTTCAAGGGCCTGTCATCATCTGACTACAACCTGTACTATAGTGAAAATTCTTGGTATAAATTCTTATTCATTTAGGATAGCGCAAACTATGGATTGGTTTTCTTGGATCAGGTGTTCATCCTTGAGCCAATCAGCAGTGGCCAGGAAAAGGGGATATAACAGCATTATATAAAGAGAAAAGCAAGAGCTGTGGCCAGGGCTGAATCATTTAGAAAGGCTGCGTGGGATAGGCGTACAAATTCACTATTGGCCTCCTGCTTTTCCCGTGATTATTAACCTCATTATCGTCGTCTTCACCGTCATTATCATCATAAATGTCACTGCCCTGCTGGCTTTCCCGCCTTCATCAGCGTAACCGCCTTCACCGTCTTGATCCTTCACCACTACTTCGTCATCTTTATCACCTGCACCACCATCAGCATTGCCTTTATCCTCAGTATTGCAGTACATTGTGGTGTTCTCTCCAACATCCATTCTTCCTCTTACCCACTGTGCAGCACCCATGGAGTTTGGGAAGGAATTACATTCTTCCCCAGCTCAGGGAGTTGGAAGTGATTTCAGTTAGCCAACAAACATAGTGTCACCATGATGATAGTTGTCATATCTTATTATACTTATTGGTTCAGGATGGGTAAGTGATCCAAGGTGGTTCAATGAAAGAGGTTCAGAACTGCATGGGTCAGTCAGAAGGAAAAGATGCCTTGTCTCTCCCTGGACATGTATAAGGAAGTATGTAGCACAGATGTTGCTGGAAGCCACCTCTTGACTGAAGCTTGCCCTACCTGTCTGAATTTTATGTATTCGGCACAGTAAATTTCCTTTACTGCCTGTCTGATTTTTTTTTTTGTACTACACAAATTATCTGAAATGATATCATCAAACTAATGACCTTCACTAACTTCATCAACACCAATATGACTAATCTATAGCGGCTACCATTTCCACTATGGCCCCCACAACATCTCTGGAAATGCTTACTTGGAGGTCAAATTACAGATATGAAGAAAAGTAATGAAGAAAAATAATGCAGAAACATGGTGAATAGATCCTTTGTTGTCTATTCACATTTTTGGCATTTTGAAAAAAAAGTCTTCCTAAATTTCATGCATCTTACATATCAATAAACCTGTTGGTTCTGAAAGTAATCTTGAGCATGCATACTGCATTTTATGTTCCAAAACTAATAAAAGTGATTTCATATCTATAAAACTGTTCTGAAAAATTCTCAGTACTGCATGTGCAGGCAGCAAAGTGGGGTGGAGAGTGCAGGGAATCAGCTTGCTTCTTGACTAAGAATCCAGAAGCCTGCCTTCTTTGCATATGATCTTGGGAAAGCGCTTTTCCATCTCTAGACTTTAGTGTCTTCATCACTAAATTGATAGGGTTAGTCCAGGTTCTAAGGAGCCTTAGAATCTAAGCCAGTTTTCAGATTTTTCTGACCAGTGGGGAAATATATTTTATAATAGATTTAGACCTATTAAATAGATCTGGACAAGTCATACTTCTAAATTTAGTAGCTTGTAAGTTTATAAAAATAGAAGTAGAATCATAGGCTGTTAGAGCCAGAAAGGAGCATGGAGATCACCTAACCCAACTCCTTCACATTTGAGATAAGGAAACGAGGGTACAGAGAGGTTTAGTGACTTATCCAAGCCTGCCCAGGCAATTTCATGGCCATGCCCTTCACCCACTACTTACAACCTTAATTTTATCTGATTTTCTGGACATAATCCTGCCCTGTCATTTCTTCTAAATTGAAAATTTACCAGCAGTAGTTTGTTGTGTTTTGTTTTTTTTTCCCTTCCTCAGAGCACATGAATCAAAAGACCACAAGCTCCTCCAAAATGGGACTGTTAGTTATTTCTACAGCTTCTAGTTCTCTTGGCCTAACAATCAAGGCAAGTTGAATGAATGAACCTCAGTGAGACGGGAAGTCATTTCATCATTCCTGTGTCTTGGTAATACTTTCCCTTCTCTATTTCAAATGCATTGGATGGGTGAGTTTCTAACCTTCAAGAATTAGTTTGGAAACACTCTGAAGATGTGTATCCTAACTATCTAGAAGATGTTAGGGAAAGACCAAGAAAGAGTCTCCTAAAATCACCGGTATTTGTGTACTACTGACCCATTTTACCTGTCTCAAAGTTGCCTTCCACTTCTGACACGCCTGTCAGGTAATCGATCATTAGTAATGGACATAAACAGTTATTTGATTTTTTACTGTGAAAGTGTCAGTGCTGCCAGCCAATAATCTATTCGCTTTCTTTGTCCAAAGTGAGAAGGGGCAGGTCCTCCCTGACCTGTGCTGATCTCCAGAAGCTGAGAATCCAATGGGAGATTTTATTTTGCAATTACAAGAAGTAATACAAATGAGGACCTTTGAAAGTGGCTCCCTGGAGTCCTTCCTGTGGACTGAGATCTGTGCTGGATGTCATCTGCTTACTCTGCTTTGAATGACCTGTAGGGATCGTACACAAAGACCCATGTTCTCCTTCAAAGAAAGAGAAAAATATCTGCGAATTTTCTGAGACACCACACTTTGGAATCTCTGCAGGGAGCTAGAAACCCATCTCCTGCTCAGTTTCTTCTCTGAAACTTGAAGCTAACAGACTTAATATGGATGAGCTTGCATCTCTGTGACCTCTTCTTCTCCTTCAGACACAGGCAAGGTCGTGGTTGCAGAAGATGAGTCTCACAGAATGCCCTTCCTGGAAGCCAGCATGTCAGGAAAGCAGCTGTGGAGGTTTGGACTGAGTCAGGAAACCCAAGTTCAAGCCCTGATCCTGCCATTCTCTGGCTGTGGTCCTTTGCCACTCAGTGTCTGTTTTATTCATCTCTGAAGTAGGGATAATACCTACTTCACAGGGTAAGTGTGACTGTTGCAGATGATACAGGTAAGATGTTTGTCCAATAGTTGGTGCTCAATAAATAGTATCTGCCATTATCATTATCATTATTATTATGTTAGTAGCCACCCGGTTGGGAGAAAATCCTGTTTAAGGCTATTAAACTCAAGAACAGCATTTGCTTTAACTTTAGGGTGCACAGAAATGCCACTTGGGGAGCTTATTAAAATACCAATTCTAGAGATAAGCCCCAGAGAGTCAGATTCAGCAGGAGTGAGTCTAAGAATCTACATTTTATAACGGGAGCTCCAGGTAATTCTGATGCCGGTGGTTTATGATCCACACGTTGAGTAAAAGAGGAAAAAGAGCAGCAAGCAGGATTAGCAAATATTTGTTGATTCATTGATTGACGCATCGGGGACTCTAGTTCTCACCTATAGAGGAGACTGAAACTAGGCATTATTTGTCCCTGTAGTAATCAAGAAACCTCTCCGTATATCTAATTACATCCTTGCCTGCAATAACCAAAGCCTCCTCCTCTTTGTAAAAATTAGAACAAGCGATCAGCGGCCCCGTCATGAAAACTCCTTAGGTATTTGCAGAGAGCAGTTATGTCATCCCTTTGTCATCTCACGTTTTCACCAGATCACTTCTTTATTGTCTTTAATTTCAAGTCACTAATAAGACACAATAAATGATCTGTAATGAATAAAGTCCTGATACAACAGGGGTTTAGATCAAAGAATATCAGAACCGAATGGGACCCTGGAGTTTCTCTCGCATAAATCTCTCATTTGACAGATGAGTAAGAGCTAGAGGTCACATCGCAGGTTGGTGACAGGGTAGGTATTTACAGCACTGGTTTCTGGCATTCCCTTTCAGTACTCTTTCTGCTACATGGCCTGGGCTCTAATTCATTTTAAACTAATGAACACCTAACCTTTCCAAAGCACTAAGCTGGGCACTGTTGGCAACTGGGAGGTCTATTGACCTAAGAAAACATCCCTGCATTAAAGAATGTCACTGTCTGGTGGAGGAAATGTAAAACTAGCAAGCAATTGACAAACAATATAATACTTGTGAAGTGGTCTAATTGTCCCTGTTTTACTGAGGTGGAAATTGAGGACCAGAATGAGTAACCTGCCCAAGAGCTCAGAGTATCTGAAAGAGCCTAAACTTGGTCTTCTAATTCACCCAATGAACAAAAACGTATGGCAGGCTTACCTACTATGCACCAGAACTGAGCTAGTCATTTGGTACTGAATGATGAGCAAGACCTCCACCACGCCAGCGTACTAAGTCAAGCCTGGAGCTCATGAGCTGCAGATTTTCTGCTCTCTCTCCTTCTCTAGGCAAAGACCAATTGGCTTGCTGTCATCCTGGAAATTTTGTAAGGAAAACAAGGCAGTTCCCAAGAACTCAGAGACAAGGAAAGCAAAGGTTCTTTCTGGCCTAGCCAAGTGAAGACATAATCCATGGAAAGTCAAGTCAACGTTTCCTTACTGTGAGGAATCCCAATGGCTCAGGACCCCAAAGATGGACAGCCCAGCTAGAGGCTGTAATTAAATTTGCCAGTATTATATTCCCAGCAGTCAAATGCTGGGGTGATGAGGGAAGGAAACACATCCTGATGGCCTCCACCCATGTTAAATGCTGAATTATCTTACAGTGGATAGTTCCCTAGATTCCTCGACCTTTAAATGCCGAACACTACATGCCTGTTGAATTTTAATCAATTTATTTTTTTCAACTGGAAATGTCAGACTTCTGTATAGAATTACTCGGTGCTGCTGATGTGGCAAAGACTCAAAGTTCAGTGTCTGAAGTCATGGAGTAGCAGAGGAACCAGCATGCATCAAGAGACATAATTTGCAGGCAGCCAAATAAGGAAGTGAGAGAACATATATTTTTCATTAGCTTTCATTTATAGCTGTGGGGATCTGAATTTATTTTGTCGTCTATCCTCCAGCATGAATAAAACTAGTCAGGATTGCTAATGACTTGGAAAATGTCACTAAGAAAGCTGAAGAGAGAAGGGGGTTTCTTATTTATAAAGTACCTACTGAGGATCTCAAAATGTAATGTCATTTAATTCTCACCCGAAGTCTGTTGTAGAATAAAAAAATTATGATTCTTATTTTATTGAAGAGGAAACAGGCACAAAGAAACTTGCTAGTTACTGCAGAGCTTGTAAGTGACAGAGCACAGTTTAAACTGTGGACCGGCTAACTCCGAAACTCATGCTTCTTTCATTGTACCAACTACCCTGAACTGAGTCAATATCCCATCATCCATTTCTTAGAACAAGAATCGATGTTCAGGTGTATTTCAGCTGAGCACTACTGACTGGATCCCTCACCCAATTTCCATCTACTCTTGGTTTAAGCGACCCAGAGCCTTCACGTTCATGTATATTTGTATTCAGATAAATAACTTCTATAGTATTTGTCTTCTGTGAAAAAAATCACGTCTAGCATGCTCTCCATCATATGGTCACCAGTTTGACCATCAGGAAAGGTACTTGGCACACAGAAGGTGCTCAATACATATTTGTTGAATTTTTCTCTTTTTTGTAATTATCTGTCTCTGTTCCTCTCTCGCCCCCTTTATTTTTCTCTTACCCCGATATGTGTTCCAGCATTTATCTCTAGGTTAAGAAAATGCCAAACCAATGTTAGAAATCCATGGGTCTCCCCCTTCGCTGACCCATTACCGCCTACCTGGCTGGCTAAATAAAGCTAACATTTAAGTCACGGAATAGGCTCTGAGGTAATAATGAAGTAGGACTTCACTAATCACCAGCTAGTTTCACCTTGTAAGAAAAGACTGTTCGGTCAGGTCCACAACTGCACACCCCTCCCAGATGTCCACTTTCTGTCCAGAGAACTATCTGCCCAGCAGGTTTAGCAGACTGTAGGTTCCTGGACGGGAATGGACGTGTCCCAGGCTGTCACTGCATCCTGGCTCACAGAGGGAGGTGCTAAGAGCTGATTGAAGCATCTAACAGCAGACAGGCTCAGTACCTGTCTGACTTTTCCATCAACTGGTCCTCTGGGGCAAGAAACCTGCCAATGCCCTCATATATCTTTCTGGCTCCATCTGTTTCCTCTTACTTTACATCTTCTACTCAGAGGGTTGAACTCAAATGCACACCGTGGTTGGGCAGATAACAGGAATGTTTACAGTGGCCCAAGAGAAGTAGAGTACGTGCTCCCTATGCTCGGGGCAGCTATTACGTAGCTCAGCAGTCTGCTCAGCGGGAGAGAAAGCCCTGTGCTGCAATAACTTCAAATTTTCAAAAGGCTTCCAACATCTAATAAGTATGTGAACTATGTCAATCTTCAAGACGCTTTCAAATGTTCTGAAATTCGGGGTGTGGCTGGGGAAACCTCTCTTCTTTAGTCTTATGATTCCCTGTAACCTGTGTTTTCTGACCTTTGGATTGTTTTCATGTTGTTCCCTCTGCCTAGAATGCTTGGCCCTCTATCCCCACCTATCCACACTTTAAGATGCATGTCCTCTGTGAAGAGTCTCCTCGGCGTTGACTGGCCTTTCTCTCCTCTGAGTTGCTATGCTGTGTTTCATGGACTTAAATACATGCAATACGTCGTAGACTTACTCAAAGTTTCACTCCCCTTTCCCCATACCATCTACCGCTAGGACTAGTCCTCAATACATATCTTTTGAAACAAAGATTGAATGAAAGAGGGAATGTACGAATAAACTAGTGACCAAATAAAAAGAGAGTGTGGTGTGATAGAAAGAGCATTAACTTTGGAGACAGACTTTGGTCTTTGGGGTAAAATGTGAGATCTGCCCCTTACTTTGTGATCTTGGAAACACTACTGTTGCCTGTAAAAGAAAAACGAAAGATGTCTATACTGCAAAGTTGATGTGATGATTAAAGAAAAATGTCATTCAGGGCCTGGCCCTGTGCTCTCATGTCTCCTCTCGCAGTGTTTTCCAAACACGGCTGCTCACAAGCCTCACGGAACCACATGTTATAAATCATCCCAACTCGAGGTCCCGCCCAAGGCACATGGAATCTACACCTCTAAGGGAAGAGCCGAGAGATGTGTGTTCTTGTAATCAGGAGATCTTAGGAAAACAAAGCACATTCATTGTTATCATTTTTCTATCTCCAACAGCAGCCTTCGGAAAGACAAAGTATTTCAACCTGCTGGGGTCACTCTTACTGCAAATAGTTAAGTAAAAAAGGAAGAAAGCCTCATTCTTTTCCTTAGTCTCATTAGGAGGCTGTATGTTCCCAGTAAAAACAGCCCTTGAGGATTTATCCATAGGAATCTTCCTTTGAAACAATTATTATTACATAACAATTTCATAATCATTGTTATTAAAATAATTATTTCCTGATTCCTCAGGACCCCATTAAATGTTAGCATCATAAAGGCAGGCATTTTGTCTGTTTCATTTGTCACTATATCCCTGGAGCTTAAAACAATGCCTGAAACAGAAGTATTCAATGCATGGATAATCAGTTGGGATCAGATAATTCAGTTCACAGCACATATGCTCCAAGACTAGGCTCCTATTTTGAATATCAAATGGTTCTTCCACCACAACCGTCACTCCAAAACAGCACCTGGAGTAGGACCACACAAAGGATGCTTCAAGTCCCAGCTCAACACCTCAATAAGTGAAACTTTAGCAGGATAGTTGATGGTTCTATTACTGTCTTCTCTTCTCATTAGTCACTTTATGCACGTCTGTTCAAGCCCATACCCTCATGATGTATAGGACCAAAGGATGGATAAGAAAGATGGAATATAAGTATTAGGATGGCCATTCACTGTGGCAAGCGACAAGGAATGTTTCTGATTAAAAAAAAAAAGAAAAAGATGAATCATGAATTTTTCTTTGTTAAATCACAATGGAAAGAAGTAGAGTGGAGACGACTGACTTACTCAATTGGTATACTGGCAAAAACAAACAAACAAACCAAAAAACAAAAAACAAAACCAGCAACTGCAAATTGGGAAAATCAAAAACATTTTGTGTTGACTATATGTTTGTTTATACAATCCCAGGGAATAAGAGTATAAATCACTAATTAAATCTGGAGTTACAAGTAATTTTACAATTCACAAAAAAAACAAAAAGTCCGAATACAGTAAAATTAAAATGCCCTTTGCAAAAGTAGGATGCAAGATAAGGATAAGCTGCCAGGTGACCAAGACACAAAAACCATAAATAAGTAATCAACAAACTAGTAAATAGATTAACATATAAATAAACAACAAGAGCAAATATTTCAGGAAGGGAAACACAGAATATGTAGATGAATAGTATCCTGGGGAAAGATAATTTAAGATTTCACAGTCATTTGAAATAAAAGACCTTTAGCTAATTTTCCTGTTCCGGTATGATTGCTTCGGTAGAACGATTTTTTTTTCCTATTTCTTACTTTTTCCCTTTAGTAGAACTATACACTCATGCCCCTTTTCCACATGATTTTGATGTGCCTTTAAGTAGAGTAGGTTGAATATATATCCAAACCCCAATGACACCTCCATTCACTTTGAGATTAGCCATCTCGCTTCTTTGGCCAATGATGTGTTAGCAGACATGCCATGAATAGAGGTTTTAAATGTGCTTGCTGAATTTGTCTTGATCTCCTGTGCTTTTTACACCCATCATGAGAAGACCATGCCCTGGATAGCCTTTGGGTCCAGAATGAAATACCTGTAACATGAATGACGCACAACCTGTGGCAGAGTACCTCTTACCCCTTTTGTAGGCAACCCATAAGCTAATGAGTGAGAGTCAGGATCATAAATAATTTTGCTGTAAAATGACAGATTTTATGAAACATTATCACAGTAATACCTGACTACTACTGTCCCTTTAAACCTGTTACTTCTGATGAAGATTAACATTGTTTAAGGTGACGTTACCTTCACCTAAATTGCTCCAGACCCTTGCATGAATGGAACTTGGATTTGTAGGAAGTGATGTAATGTAAAGAATCTCTCATAGAACCTCATGTCACTGTTTGCAATAGACTGGGTGGTATGTGTAGAGATCAGCCATGAACCCTATAACTTAATGACACCTGGTCTTGAACATTAGCTGCAAATGGAAGTAGGGCCAGATAACATCGTGCCCGATTATGGGAAAAGTATGTATTGGTAAGGAAAGGCCAGATTATGCTGCAGTGGTAAACCAACCCGGAATTGCAGTGGTTTAGCAAACCACAGGTATATTTCTCACTCATGCAAAGTCCAGGTGACTCTCCAAAGCAATAATCCTCCATCTGGCGACTCAGTGGTACTACTTGATGGAGGTCCCATCATCCTACAGCTGTGCCATCTGGAACACATGGGCTCCAGGATCAATGTATCAGGTAAAGGAAGTACTAAAGGTCTTACATTGGCCATTACATATTTCATCTCAGAGATGTTGCATATCAGTGCAGCTCACAGCCCACTGACCAGTGCTAGACATATGGAACTATCTGACTACAAGGAAGTAAGGAAGTGTAACATTATCCTTAACCTAGGAGGAAAGTGGAGCTAGTTATGTGTAAACACTGGAAATCTCAACCACAAAATTATATTGTTCTATTTCATTACATGAAGTAGATAATCAGTGGGCTGTCAATGTGTTAATAATAATTACTGTGTCAAACGTGACACATGAAAAAACGTGAGCTGACTGATGTGTGAACATGATTTTTAAAAAGTATCCTGGTATATAACTAGTGATACATACATTTAAACTGAGTGTGTCTATTAACATAAAAGAATATTCAGTAAGTGCTCACTGGTATTCTGAGTGGTGGAAAGCTTCCAAGAAATCACTTCATATACCTTGGCCTGGGGTAATGAACCTGTCTGACAGAATTGGAGTCCCACCTAGAGAAAGGCACAGCCTTTTGAGCCCTTTTGGGAATAGAAGTGTGAAGGATACGAGGTAGAGGGACAGTGTTTTCATAGATCTAAATGGCTTTGGGGTAGATAAAACACCCCCAAATTGTTCGGAAGCCATGCAAGCCTTAAAAATTCCATGCAACAGAGAGCTGTGTTCAACTGAAATAAGACACCATGCACACAGGCAGAACCCCTGGGGGAAACAACCAACTCTGCTCTAGAGGTCATGTTTAACAGGAGGGGGTTGATAATGGAAATTTGTAGCCATGGCTCACAATGTATGATCCAAGCAATGCTTATCTACTGTAAAATGAGCTAGACTCTCCAGTAAGACGTCAGTGCCCAAAGTACCGAAAATGTGAATTGGGCAAAATAAGCAGAGGGACAATAAAACTATTTTATAGGCTTAGAAAAATAGAAAGCAGTGTTTCAAAATGAGACATGTTATACAATTTGTAAGGTCCTCACAGGAAGAAAAATTGGTAATAGTTAGGGAGTTAATAAGAGAAAACTAGATGAAAACTGTGCCTTCATGTCTTGGGTATGATTTTTATTTATAACTTCTCTATTGGTTATTAAATGTAAGTTCTGCCTCGGAAGAAACATTGTCCAGAGGTTACTCCCAGAAGTATCATTTTACTTTTGTTCTTCCAAGCAATTGTGTTAAATTTGTAACTACCCCAAGCATCCACACTTCCAGAGTGTAGCTGCTGGACCACCAGGTTCCCTCTTCCCAGCTCAGCTCAGAATCCTAGACACCGGTTCACTGCAGCTTCTACAAAACGATATGATTTTGCTCTAAGGAACAGTGGGAGCCATAGATGATCGTTTCTCAGATGGTGAAACAATCGGAGGTGACTCTAATGTTGAGTAGGAAAACTGCGTGTGTCCATGTAAATAAAGGGACACAAGCTTCTATCAGTGCTCTTGGGAGGGCCACTGCCTTCAAGGACATGGGATCCCTAACTGCTAGCCTTCTTTATTGGCTAAGGGTAAATGGCATACCTCAGAAGGAATCTCTACAATATCGAGGTCAACGTTATTAAGAGCTAGGAGTGTCATTGATGGATACAACATTCTGAGGTCAATTAGAATTTACCTCGGTTGTAGGTCATCATGCATAAAGTTGAAAACACATGAACCCAACACCACACACACACACACACTCTCTCTCTCCTATGGTAAACAGAAGAAAACTAACGTACTTTTCAATATATTTTGCTAGAGAAGAGAGGAAACCCCACTCACAGAGCCTCATGCGTAAAATGAAAATTTGGAAGTGGATGTTACTACTGTGAGACATGTTGACAGTAAGTGAAAGGCAGGTCCCTCAGCCCCAGGAGAAGCAACGTGCAGGGTTGGTCTGCTGAGATGGACAGGGGTGGTCAACCACATCTGTTCACCTCTTCTAAGATGGAAAAGGAGGGTATTGTCTTCACTGCTTCCAGAAATAAAAAACATTATAGAACCCACCCCCTGAACAGGCCAAGAAACCACAGTAGGTATTTTCGGTTTCATTTTGCATTATGATTTTTTTAGTAGAAACTAAAAGGTGTTCCTGAAGAAACAATGTGTCCTTACATGTGCTATGTGTGTGTCCTGGAACACATCCATTTACTGTCTTATAAAAAGAATCAAGTATGTACATCTTTGCTGGTCCTGAGAATACCAGTATCCCCTGGTATCATAGAGTTCTGTCCTTTCCCCTTAGGCACATCTTCCCCTTATTCCATGCATAGAAATTATTTATCTCATGTAACGTGCAGCATAGGGAACATAGTCAATAATATTGTGATAGCATGGTACAGTGTCAGATGGTTGCCGGACTTATCATGGTGATCATTTCTTTAGTTATGGAAATGTTGAATAACTATGGTGTACCCCTGAAACTAATATAATGTTGTATGTTAGCTATATTTTTAATAACAATCTTTAAAAACATTATTGATCTCATTTGCATCTTACCTCTTGAAGATTATTCTTTCTCTGTCATTAAATCCTGGGATTCAGACACTTTTCCTTGAAGTATACTGTATACCACTCGCAAAGGGATCTGAGATTCTGATGGAACTTAAATCATAGCACTGGTAACCTAGAATTGAAAGGGACAGAATACAATGTTTAAATTTAGAAGGTTCACAGCCTTCTTCTTCACTTTCATTTCTCCTTGTCTAATGCTTTCTTCCCAACGAGGAAAAGACAGGTGTTATTTATCCATCTCCCTCAAACCAAAATACAAATTCTATGTGAATTTAAACATTCCAGATCACCAAAGTCCCTTGGCCATGATACCACCCGGATTTTCTCATTGTTATCTCTTTCTCAGACTCAAGCACCTTGAGTAACCCCTCTCCCAAGATCTACTCCATCTCCAGCAATGCATGCTGATGCATACACACACACACACACACACACACAGTCTCTTTTTCCTTACCTAATACCTAATTCTCTTGATCTCTTTCTTGGTTTACCCAGGCAACTCAAAATCCCTCCCATTCTTTTTCTATTTTTTTTTTATTGTGGTAAAATATACATAAAGCATTTATCACTTTAACTATTCATAAATGTGTAATTCAGTGGCATTTAATACATTTATAATGTTGGGTAACCGTCACCCTTATCTATACCCTCGATTTTTTTCATTATCCTCAACAGGTACTCCAACAGGTACTTAAACACCTCTCTGTCTTCCCCCAGCCACTGATGACGTCTATTCTACTTTCAGGCTCTGTGAATTTGTCTATTTTAGGCGACTCATGTAAATGAAATCATACAATATTTGTCCATCTGTAACTGGCTTATTTCACTAAACATACTGTTTCAGCATACATGAAAATGTCATTCCATGTTTTATATATTAAATAATATCCCATTGTATTTATATACCATATTTTGTTTACCCATTAATCTGCTGGTGGGCACTAAAGCTATTTCTATCTTTTGGCTATTGTGAATAGTGTTGCAATGAACATTGATTTACAAATATCTGTTTGAGTCTCTGCTTGTATTCCTTTGGATTTATACCTAAGAGCAGAATTGTTGGATCATGTGGTCAATCTATGTTTAACCTTTTGAGAAACCGCCAAACGGCTTCCTACAGTGGCTGCAACCTTTTACATTTCCACCAATAACACAAGAGGGGTGAATTTCTCCATATCCTTGTTAACACGTTATTTTCCATTTCTATGATTATAATCATCTTAATAGGTGCTAAGTGGTAGCTTATTGTTGTTTTTATTTGCATTTCCCTAATGACTAATAATGTTGAGCATCATTTTGCATGCTCATTCATAATTTGTATATGTTTGGGAAAATGTCCATTCAAGTCTTTTGCCCATTTTTCAATTGACTTTTTTTGTTGTTGTTTCCTATTTTTGAGTTTTAAGATTTTTTTTTATATATTCTGGATATTAATCTCTTACCAAATATGTGATTTGCAAATATTTTATCCCATTTAGGAGGTTGTCTTTCACTTTCTTGATGATACCCTTTGATACACAAAAGTTCTCAATGTTTTTTCTGTGCTTTTGGTGTCATATGCACAAAGTCATTGCCAAATCCAACATCATAAAAATCTCCCCCAATATATCTTCTTCTAAGACTTTTATAGTTTTCATTTTATTTTTTTAAACTTTTATTTATTTTAAGTGTGTTTTTCCAGAAGCCATCAGCTCCAAGTCAAGCAGCTGTCTCAATCTAGCTGTGGAGAGCGCAGACTACACTGGCCCACGCGGGGATCGAACCAGCAACCCCGGTGTTAGAGCATCGCACTCTAACCAACTGAGCTAACTGGCTGCCCCAGTTTTCACTTTTAAGGTTTGATAAATTTTCAGTTAACTTCTGTATAGGATGTAAGATAAGTGTCTAGCTTCATTCTTTGGCAGGTAGATATCCAGTTTTCTCACCATCACTTGTTGAAAATACTGTCCCCAGCCCACCCACTTTATATTCAAAGCAGCCAATAGAGAAGTACAGAGTCAAGCCATTTACTCTAGACAGACAAGATCATGGTATCTTGAAAATCGTTCCAGGAAGTCATGATTTCATAGAGTGGAAATGACCTACTGTAAGTTCTATGAAGGGAGGAATGGTTTAAGAGTTCACCACTATAACCTCAGTTCCTAGAATCATGCCTGGCACACTGTAGGCTCTCAATAAGTATTTTCTGGGAAAAATATCATTGAATAAATGACGTATCCTTTGCACTCTAAAATAAAGGGTAAGAAGAATGCAGAGGTTGTGTTAGCCAGTGATGGAGTATAAGGTTCTGCTAACACTGGGTGACTGGAGATACTGCTGGGGAAAACTGAGCTTCTTAGATCTCGTCAAAGATACTATTGGCTACCATCCTTTAGCACACACTTCTGCAGTCTGGTGGTTTCCATGGTTCTCTCCTTTACCGGAGTGAATCTGTGAAGGCAGCACCTCCAGGCTCCCTCCTCAGTGTGTATGCCTACTCTTCCCTGGGCCCAGAACACTCTTTTCACTTTCCAATTACATTCACCTACACACCCCACCCACAACAGAGCACACACACAATGCACACACACAATGCAGACACACACACACACACACACACTCTGCCTAGCCAACTCCTCATCTTTTTGAATATCTGAGCTCAATGTCACTTTCTCACCAATACCTTCTCCATCCCCATTCTGACTGCGTCAGTTTTCCAGTTAGATCACCCTTACCACTATATGCATATCAGTGTGGGTAACTGTGTATTTGTGACATGATTTAAAAAAAAATTGTGTCTTTCTCCCAACTGGTAGAAGCCTACCACACTGCTAAGCACATATTAGGATCTAAAAAAACTGCCCAGTGAACAATCCAATAGGAGACATCCCAAAGGTGGTCATTGTCGATATTGTGAACGAATCATTATCCAGATTTAAAGCTGACATTTAAATAGTGAGTTGGACCAGTGGACAAAGACCATAAGATCATAACCATGAACACAATGACAAAAGCCACTCAAGAGAAAAGCTTTCACCACGTACCTCCTCCCTGAGCAATCACAAGCACCGTTCACATTTGAAAATCAGTTTGGCTGAGGACAATTGATTTTCTCTTTCCTTTGCTTTGGGCTTTGTGCTGAGACTCCAGTTCTCAAGAGGAAGAACACCCTGCCCCGATTCTTCTTGGCCTTGGTTTACCTCCAGCTCAAACATGCCCGCCTGGCTGTCAGATTTAATTAAAGGGCAAAACAACAGCAACAGCAACAGAAGCAGAATAGTCAAGAGACCTTGCTTGTTTTGTGAAACAGAATAGTTAGAGGGTTTTCAGAAGGCAAAAATGAAAGACCAAAGATCTCTGGAGCATCCCTGTGTTTGGCAGTGGTGACGAAGGCAGCCCCACAGGTCTTTAGGTCCCCAGCCTTCTAGGCGAGCAAGGTGGGAGGGAGAAGAGTTCTGTCCAGTGTAGCCTGAGAGGATATAAGCCAGAATTTTGGGAAGACAAAATCAGAAAGAGGGCTCCAAACATCCTGCCACCTGTCTCTGTTTCAAGGACATGTTCAACCAGACGTGGTTGCCCCATGTCCCCCAACTCAGGTCCTTGACACTGGATGAATGACATCTGGTAGGCTGGGGCAACTGGGGATGCGTTCTAAGACCACTAGAGGGTGGGGAAAGAGAATAACGTGCCCGTAATGAGCAGAAGGTGGTCCTGCCAAAGGGCTACTTTGGGGCAGGCATTCCGTCTCCCCTATGATTTCTGTCAGCCCCATTACTGCTACGAGCCACAGGTTTTCCTTCCATGTCCCTCAGCAAACTCTTCTCCACTTTTAGCGCACATAACTTTCTCCTCTTTCTTATTCTAGTTTAGCATCACAACACTAATGAATCTTCCTTATTATAAGAAAAAAAAGTATGGAGTGGGGTGAAAACTGAGTGACAAAGTCAAAACCTTTTGTAATGGTTAGAGGGGAGAAAAAGATAGGGACATTCTAGGGACTTTTGTCCCATCGCCAGGATACCTCTAAGAAACAGTCACATTTTCAATGAGGTAAGGAGGTAGGGAGTTCTTCCATCTCCCCCAATTTTCATTTGAAAACATTTCCAATTCTCAGAGAATCTGAAAGAATACCATGATGAATACATATGTATCCTTCGTCTAGATTCATATTTGTCACATTTGCTTTATCTGTATATATACCATATATGCACACACACAAACACACACAGACTTTTTTTTCTGAACCTTCTGAAAGTAATGTGCAGGTACCATAACATTTGACACCTACATACTTTAAAATGTATCTATCTATTATATAGAATACAAGGACCTTGTCTTCCAGACTATATTCTTATCACACTCAAGACACTTAGCACTGATGTGCTAATTGCCTAACAGGTAGTCCATATTCAAATTACCCCAAGTGCTCCTCAAATATATTGCATAGCTCTTTTAAAAAATTCAAGATCTAATTAAAGATTTCTCAATGCATTTGGTTTTTATGTTTTCTTATTGTTCTTTAATATACACAAGTCCACTAGTTTATTCATGTGTGTGTGTATGTATGTATGTACGTACATATGTATGTTTTAATTCATGGGCAGTTTTTTGGGTGTCCAGGATAGCTGTCTTGCAGAATTTCCCCAAGGTTTGAATTTTTCTGTTTTCTCATAAATAGATTCAAGCTAAATATTTTGGACAAGATACTGTATAATTGACTGAAACACATCAGAAGGCACATAATGCCAGTTTATTCCATTACTGCTGCTGCTAAATTTGATCACTTGGTTAAGGTAGTGGTAGCCACCAGGAGTCTCCATTATAATGAAGCTCTTAATTCCTTAATTAAGAAGTGACCGGTGGGATTTGAAATCCCATGAATATCCTGCTTTTCAAAAACATTGTATCCGATGGCTAAATTTTCTGGGTTTTGACCCTTCATTGAATCAATTATTTCTTCATGGTTACCAAATTGTGACTTTCCATGTTATTATTCCGATGACATATATTAGTTAAGATTCTTCTGTAAAGAGTTCTCCCTTTCTCTTTAAAGAGGAGACATGTATATTGTGCCTTAAAGACAAGACCCAAGAGGCCCTAGGAAAAATGCTCACAGTACAGGCCACATTCTGCTTAAAATGCTTCATGGGTAGTTAAATGCTTTCCTTTATGAGTGATCTTCTTTGATGTGGGTCACAAGCCCTCCAAAACCCTTGGATGCCCCAACACCACAGTTGCCCGCTTCTTCCTAGCTCTCTGAGCATGAAAAACCATCCACATTTTATGAGGAATTTAGATAATCCACCCAGGAGTCAAAAGTATGGAAACACTCTTGTAAACCCTACACATGTAAATCCCCCATTAGAGATGAGGTTAGTCTAGCAGGGGACCCGTCTGTGGTAGAAATAGGGTGAGAGAGAGTAGGGTCCAGATTGGAACAGCTCTCGCAGGGGAGATGCATGAAGCATTGTCAAGTCCAGGGAAGTTCAGCTCCTCGCGGACAGACTGAGAAGGGCAAGAGGAATAAAGGGGGATGAGCAAGAGCTGGAGGAGCCAATGTATGTCAGGGGCGGGTAGAGAAGGAGGGCACTGGGCTCTCTTATTTGGTCAGAACCCTTTGAATTCACTGTGGAGTTCACGCAGATTCACCTCCCCACAATGGAGCCTGCCGCTAGGTAAGAGGAGACTGGGTTCACAGAATGCCAGGTCTCATTGGCGCAGCCATGGTTGTAGGGTGGCTGTCCACCATGACACACCTGCGCCTCCTCCTCTGGTCTCCGTGGCTCAGGTCCAGAGGGAATTTCTCTTGTGGGCGTCAGCGACAAGGCTGCCCCACGTGTACTTAGCAAGGAAGGTCCTGCAGAGATTGGAGGAGGGGAAAGCGGGTGTGGGTATAGGGCATGGTGGCAGGGAGCAGGGGGTAGAGACAAGCAGTTTTAAGTCCACAGAACAATCAGTTCTGGAAGGGGGCAATTCTGAGATTAGAGCTTCAGGTTGTATTTTATTTTTTATAAAAAGAAACGATCTCTCGCTGATGAAAATGTCCTGCTGCTCTATTGTTGTAATCTCACCTCCACTCACACGGTTTCACACCGTTTCATTTCTGACCCACTTTCTTCATCTCCTTCGCTTATTTCCTTCAAGAGCAGTTTTAGCTCCCAACCCCGACCAGTACGTTGCTGAAATTGCTTTAATCTCCAAGTGCTCCTTATATTGATTTTAAACAGTTAAGCTGCCAATCAACTCCTCTCCTTGTGCAGCAGCTGAGGGCAGAGAGATTAAAACAACAAACAAATAAGGCTGGAGCTACGAAGTTGGTTAGAATTTCCAAATCAATGTCAGCAGCTACCAGCTGCTCCTCTTTCCCCCTCAGACCATGGAGGCGCAAGATTATTACAAAGAAACTAGACCTGGCTTTGTAATGTTCATAATAGCCAGCGTTTAATGAATAGTTGCTCGAAGCCAGGGACCTTTCTGTAGACAGTATTCACATTAACTCATTTAATCCTTGCAACAATCATATCTGGTCAACACGATTGCCATTCTTTTTTGACAGAAGAGGAAACTGAGGCACAGAAAGGATAAGTGACACATCGAAGGTCACATAGCCAGTGAACGGCAGAGCATGACACCAAAGGCAGTGTAGCTCTAGAAAAGGAGTTAGTAGGCAGGAAGCTCTGAAGATTCCTTTGCCGTGTTACAAAGTCTCCACCAGGCTGTTGCACAGAGGGAAGCAGGAAGGCCACCTTCTAAGAAGCAGAAGGGAGCGTGGTCAAAAGAGGTGAAAGTGAAACACCTTTTAATCCATAAACGTGCATGAAGCCCTGACTATGTAAAGGCATGAAGCTTGACCCTGGAGATACACAGAGGGAGAAGATGCACTTCCAGCTCTCAGAGACCTCAGAAGGTAACAGTCTAATCACAGATGAGCAGTCCACGGGTGGCAGGTGAGAAAGAAAAGGCAAGCAAGCGGTCACACTGCTCTTCATTTTCAGGTTAGGACTCAAACCTCACCTCTTCCCGGAAGCCTTCCCGAACCACTGACAGCTCCTTCCCTCTTGTCACGTCACTCACTGTTGTGCTCCCACAGCGTGATCACTTGTTTGTCACACTAGATAAGGGTCCTGCAAACCACGTCTTAAGAGCCAAATTGGCTCACCGTCTATTTTTATAAATAAAGTTTATTTGGAACACAGTCACAGTCATTTGTTCACATATTGTCTATGGTCGGTCTTGAGCCACAGCGGCTGAGTTTAACATTTGCATCAGAGGCTGCCTGGCCTCTAAAGCTTAAGCAAAATATTTACTATCTGGCCCTTTTCAGAAAACGGTTTCTGACCGCTGTGTGAAACTATGGGGATTTCTAGGGGAGGGAGATTGCCCTTTGTTTCCAAATCCGCAGTGGCCAGTATCAAAGGAATATTCTCATTCTAGGTCTGCAATCCCTGCCAACAGCATCGTTTACGCTTTGACTGGAGTCGATTCTTAACATGCAGGTTCCTGCTGGAGGGAGAAGTAAAGGGGATGCTAGAACAGCTCTTCTGTTCAGGGCATGCCAAGGCAGCTCTTCTGTTTCCTGGTTCAATGTACATACCACAAACGATGCAGCAAATGACTAGGGGATTGTGCAACCAAACCCAAGTCGTCTGAAACTCCTCTGAAAGAACTAACACTCGTAAGGAGGAGAGGTTTGGGGGCAGGCAGAAGGAATGAAGTAGAGAAAGAAAAAACAGACCACACGTGGGGTGATTTGTCACTTTAATTTTCTTAAGGGGGTGACATAACTTCTGTCGCTGGGAGGTTATTTTACTTCTTCATTAGGACTCGATTAACATGTTGTTGGATGTGTCTAACTGCACCTGCTGTGTCAGTGCCCATAAAGTAGTGTGTACGATGTCACATCTATCTTGGATAGGATTGAATTGGAGCTGGCGAGAGGGTGGGCAAGCAATAGATTGGACGAGGAGTAGAAATTACCTGCACAGTTTCTGTGCGCTGAGCTGCTAAGAAGGCAAGTGTGTTGAATGAACACTCTGTCCAAGCAATTGCTGGCAAGAGGGTCATCTGTCTTGAAAGAGAACATTTTTGCCCAAACTATAGCACACCAAGAAAAAGTCGAGCTGGTCAGAACACTGTTGGTGCCGTGGCTGGCACTTCTCCTCCAAGTGGTATGTGGAGAACAGGATAGTATTCTGAGGGCTGGCTGCAACCTGCAGAGAGGCCTAAGGGTCATGAGGGAGATGTAAACCTGCTGAAAAGGGGTGACCCGTGGTCCCTAATTTATATGACGAAGACACTACCAGAGTGAGGCAGACCAAGTTTTTTGTTGTTATTCTTGACATCTTGCTGTGTTGGGCTGCACTTCAGCTTCAATCAAAAGGCCCCAAGTGCTGTCAGAACCTATTAGGTTTGGTGCAAAAGTAAGTGTGGTTTAAAAGTTTAAAAATAATTGCAAAAAATCACAATCACTTTTGCACCAACCTAATATATTCTTCCTTCCTTGTAGGACGGCTGAGAATCTCAATTCCCCTCTCACAGATTGAGAGTCATCACAACTTCAGGATTAAAGGCAAAAAACGAAGCTCTAACACTTAACTGACTATTAAAATTCAATTAGAGAGCTCTTCCAACCCATAGCGGACAGGCTTTGTCTGAACCCCTCCTTTCTCAGAGAACAGAGATCTGAAAGCACTCCATAGTACCTGGGGCCAATTTAACTATTAGAAAGTTGCACAGTCTACTTCCTGTGGTACTAACAGCTATCTTCTTGATGGTACAGAAAAAGCCAAATCTTGTTTTTACATAATACATCTTCATGCAATTGCAGATAATTTCCTTTCTACCCTTCCCACTCATATCATAAGTATTCTCTTCTCTAGGTCATATAATGTCATTTACTTCTACTTTTCCCATAAGAGATGGTTGTGATTGCACTCACAACGTTGATAGATTTTTATTTTTTTTTATAACATGCCTCCATCTGTCTTTACTCTTCTTTCAGCTAACTATGGAGAATGAATGCAGTGATGCAATGCTCCTTTCCTCTTGCTAAAGGTGCTTCTCTCACAAGGCAAAATGCCTTGAGAAAGGGCAACCCTCAGGCGTCAAACACAATTAGCTCTCAAGAAAGAAGCCCTCACACCTTTATCAGAAGTTCAAAGTATAAAGACAAAGACGCATTTCACAGGGAGCATTGTGGATCCTCTCACCTGATTTCAGAGGCACTCAGTCAGTCACTGGAACACTGAGGGCTCTAGTTTAGATTGAAAGATTTTGTTTGTTCCCCACCACCCCCAACCCTGCCCTGCCTTGGGCTTGGAAAAAAAACATGTTCATTAATTTTGAAATATTTTTTCTAAGACACTGTACTGGACTAAAATAACAGTAACCTGCATGGTGGTTAGAAACGCTTTCCTAACTTACACTATTCACCTCTGAACTCACTCCTTCTTAGTGGCTACAGTGCTTTGAAAATGCAGAACTAGATTTCATGAGTTAAATTAGTGAGACCGTGTTGTTTTCTTTTTCCCTCTTTATGATTTTGGCAAGAGGTTTTACTTCCATAGCTATTTCAGTGATTCCCAAGCTATTCCATGGACACAAGATGTGGCATTTTGCTTGGGCCAGAACTTTTTAGAAAGAACCAAGCTGTAGGATTTCAGCAACGGTGGAATCCAAGAAATCATGAAGCCAAGGCTCTCACTTCCTGTGAGAAGAAGGTGAATGGTAGCTACAGCTGATGCTGGACTGAGTCTGAACACAAGCCAAAGCTTCCTAATGTCATTAACTTCTGCCAGAATTTGGGGACGTGGGGGATGAAGGGGTTCACTAAAATTCGTTTTTACTCTTATAGGAGGGTAACATCAGAAACACAATCACAGAAAATTTGACAATTTGATTACTGTTTTTATTTCCTTTTTTCCCTCCTTTTACTTTTCCCTTGTCTTTTGCGTGAAATTCTTTTTGAAAATATTCGTCTGTCTCAGCTATACTGACAGGGAGATAGGAAGGGATATTACCCAACATTGAAATGGAGTGCTAGAGAGAGGGCTGTGTTCTTAGCAGCCTTGCTGAGGGTGGCAACACAAATAAAAGGGAGGGTGGGAAGGAGGAGGAAGGGGAGGGAAGGAGAGAGGGAGGGAAAGAGAGAGAGAGAGAGAGAGAGAGACCTAGAGGGGGTATGCAAAGCCATCAGCTTGGGGCTTTGGGGCACCCTGGGGTGCTGGGCACAGCTTGCACCACTGGGGTCCCATAGCCCCAGGGGACCAGGAATAGTCAGGGAAGCCTGCAGAAATTGGAGCCCGCTCCAAATAGCTTCAAGTTCTCCTATTTTTACCTTAGAAATATAATATGAACTGCAGATTGTACTCTATGATACTAAACTCCATAAAACGGGAGATTCATTTATATAAAATGCATGATTGTTTTACTTAAGATGCATTATTGTTTTATCACTAAGAAAGAAAAAAAAATGCTGCAAATTAAACTGTGACACAGCATTGATCGCAAAATGCATTCTAATTTCAAAGGTGTTAAAACATGAATGTCTGAGAATCAATGAAGTATTGGGTATTTGTCTGTATTTAATATGAAACATCGTTCCCCTACCCCTTCCCCCCCAATCTCTAAGTAAACTTGCTTCAAAAGATGGGCTGTGTTTCTCCTTTGGCTTTGTGGCCCCCTGGCATATCATCACAAACACCCAGAAGTATTAACAGTCTCATTTAAGAAACATTAGTCACACCATTTCCTGGAGCCAGTGGGACAAAGCATCTTTGGGGATAAGGGTAGAGGGAGAAGCTGTGGGAACTTTCTCATTTAAAATCCTATAAAGCCCCCAAAACTAAGAAAAACAAAACAAAACAAAAAACACACACACACAAAACAAAGAAACATATCTTCAAAGAAAAACGTGCTCATGAATGTTTATGTCATTATTCATAAGAGCCAAAAAGTGGAAACAAACCAAATGTCCATCAAGTGATGAATGGATAGACAAAATGGGCTCTATTCATAGAATATTATTCTGCCATGGAAGGGAATGAAGTACCCAGGCATGTTATGACACGGATGGATCTTGAAAACATTATGCCAAATGAAAGAAACCACTCACAAAAGCCATGTTATATGAGTCCATTTGTATGAAATGTCCAGAACATGCAAATCCATAGAAAGATTAGAGGTTGCCGAGGGTGGGGGACGGCGGGAATAGGGAATGACTTTAGTGAATACAGGGTTCCTAGGGGGCTGATGAGAGCATTCTGGAATTAGATAATGATGGTTGTACAGAACCGTGAATGTACTAAAAGACACTGAATTGTATACTTCAAAACGGTTAAAACAGTGAATTTTATGTTATGTAAATTTTATCTCAATAAAATGGGGGGGGGGAACAACCTACAAAAATCCCTTCCTTCCCCACTAAAAATAGAAGCAACTCTATGGGAAATAGGATTGGGAGCACATTTTAGCTCAGCCTTGTTCTCGCTCCCAAGGTGACCCCTGAGGTCCTTCTACAGAAACCTAGGGGTCTGAGGACCCAGTTTGAAACCCATGTCTTAACTTTCCTCACAAAATGGATTTCTCTTCCCTGGAGTATCGAAGGCCCAAGTTGCCTTCTCCCAGAAGCAGGCTCCTTGAATAGCAAGAAGAGTGCGCTGCTCCAACACATGTCCCATCTCTCCCACTTCTCCAGGTTCTCCAGATTCAAACGGCTCCCTCCCTGGCACCCAGTTCCTCACACATTCCCGGGCCAAGTTTTTCTACCCCCCACATCCACCATGAAAGGCCAGCCACGCGGACATCGGAGAAGCAGCATGTGCTGCTAGAAAGATGACTTTCCAGCTTGAATCCTCTGTGGAGCAAGGCACACATACAGGAACTTTTCACGCTCATACGTGAGCTATGTGGTTTTCCCAGGCTGGGTGCCTCTTGGGCCAGAAATGTCCAGTGGAGCCTGCCCGAAGCCCAGCATGTTTTGAGAGTGGACCAGAGAAGACCCGTGTTCTGAGTTGGCTTTTTTTTCACAGTGACTGACTCGCCCCACCCCTCCGTATCCCTGGTTTCCAGCAAACACACCGCTGTTGTCTCTGTCCCAGTTTCATCTGCTACTGGGTGTCTGTCATTTGCGTGGTCCCTCCTTCTAGTAACTGGCTGTTGGCTCTGGGCAGCTGCCTGGATAGAGGCAGCCTGGAGCGCTGTCCCCACGAAGGAGAGCACAGTGCCGTTTCCCACTTCTTTCCTTATGCTGTTTTTTTCTGCGTGACATACTCTGTCCTCCTCTTTTTGCATAACTCACTCATGTTTTAAGACTTAGCTTAGGTCCGATACATGGAGGCCCAGGCGTATATGAAAGATTCATCCTACCTCCTACTTCACATACATAAAAATGTTAGATAAAGTATAATCAAAAGCAAATAATACCCAGCCAGTCTTAACGCGCAGAGGGAAATCCACAACGTCAGCACTGAAAAGGAACCTGGAGATGGAGCTGTGAATATAGACTGACCCCTAACTCACAGATGTGGGGAGAGGTTATACAATTTAATATTGACATATACCCCATGCCATTGGCAAATGTTTTATTTTATTCAACACCTACTATGGTCCAGATACTAGAGCTCAAGAGCTGTAGACAGTATGCTTATTAAAGCTAAAGATTACATTATAGTCAAATGAGTAAGGCAATAGATTCCTTTTAATTTATATTCACGGAGGGCCCAGCTTCTATGATCTGTGGAACATGCCATACTACATAATTGATGCTGCCTGCCCATAAGCCCTTACAATTCAGAAAGGGAAACAGGAAGGCCCATAAAAAAAAAAAAAAAAACCCTGGTATCAGATAACCTGTTATAAGTGCAATAACTTCAGTTCAACTATGTGATGTACGTTCAATACAATATATAATTCATTCATTCATTCAATTATTCATTTGTTCATTTCTCCTTTGAGTGAATATTTAATAAGGGTCTACTGGGTACTAAGTACTGAGAGACACTGGGTATAGAGTGTTGAACAAGACGACATGATTCATAGACTTACAGAATACAGACTAGAGGGAAATACAAACATTCCAGAGTTAATCATTAGAAAATGTATAATGGGAAGTTGCACTAAGTCTATGAAGTCTATGAAGAAAACTAAGTGCAATGAAGCAAAGTAATGAAGGATAGCCTAGTTTGGCATCAGGAGTTATGAAAAGCATCTCAAATGGACTGACTTTTTTGTTTGTGATGAATAATTAGGATAAGCAAGAAAAGAGAGAGGAAAGGAGTATTCCAGACGTAGGGAAAAGAATCAGCGAGTTCCTGTGACCGTTGGCATTTAGCGCAGGTTTGGAGTTAGCTGGAGAATGGCTGGCGTAAGGTCACAGGAGCCCGCTCATGCATTACTTTGCAGGACTTGTTAAGATATTTGAATTTCCTTCCAAATGTAAAGGGAGGCCATCAGAAAGTTTAAACAGAGGATTGATATGACCTGATTTATGTTTTAAAAAAGATGAGTATACACGTGTGGAAAATGGGTTAGAAGCAAACAAGAATGGACAGGAGAAGGGAAGGTAAACAGTTGTGGAGCAGTGAGATGACAGTGGCTTAAGGCAGGGATGACAGATTCAAGGCATGTGTTGAGGGTTGGGTGACAAAGGCGGGAGATGGATTGGGTATGAGGGTCGAAGGAGAATATCTAAGAATGATTCCAGATTCCAGGCTTAAGCAATTGGCTAGATGAGAGGACTATTAAATGAGAGGCAGATGAATGGAGTAGAGATTAATTCTAAGAGAACTCAGGAAGGCCTTTGGGGGTAGGTCACATCTGGACAGGAGTCATAAAGGAGGACATTCAAAAAGATGAACACAAGGAAAGGCGGTTATTCTAAGCAGAGATAACAATGTGAACAAAGCCTAGGATGAGAGTCCACGGTTCAGAGAATGTCAGTAAAGAGGATGACATTGGTTATGCAAAGCGGCACAGTGTGGGGATACTGTTAGCAGGACACAAGATTGAAAAGTTAAGTAGACATGGGATATCAAAGTCTGAAACTAATCTGTATAAAAATGATAATCTTTGGAGGTTTGTAGACTGTGGAATAGCATGTTCAGATCTGGGGTGTGTGTGTGTGTGTGTGTGTGTGTGTGTGTGTGTGTGTGTGTGTGTTTTAACAAAGATCTCCAGAATTTCTAGAGCTCTGTAAGGGAGAAAAAATAGTTGGTGTTGAAGGAAGAGACATTTTGGGGAAAACTGAAATACATGCAATCTTTTTTTAGTATCTCTAGCAGATCAGTTTAAGAATATGAGCATGCATTATGCATAATTTCAGTTGTTTTTTTTTAAAAATCATGTTTCATGTTTGTTATATATAGAGTTGCGAAGGCCTGGACAACTCTTGGAATAAGTTTGATTTTCCATTAGGATGAAAATAGGGGTGTGGTGGCTACCCATTGATCAAGAACATTGCCTCGTCAAATCTTGTCATTTCTAACCTGAGTTTTCGTATTTCTTTTACAATTCCAAAAAGGAAGGCTGGTTTTGCTTTTGTTTCTGGATGGCCTGCTCTATCGCACTAAAGTATTCTTGGGACAAAAAAAGCAAAGGAAAGAAAAATAGAAGTGGGAAATTAGGGGACAACATATACTATTTATGGTGTGGGAATATAAAAAACAATATAAAAATAATGTCCATATTTATACTTCCTTAGTACATTATACATTTTATCTTAATCTAAGCAATGCCCTTGACCAGAAGTCAGTAAACTTTTTCTGTGAAGGACCAGACAATAAATATTTTAGGCTTTGCGGACTCTGTGTTCTCTGATGCAACTATTCAACTGCCTTGCAGTGCAAAAGCAGCCATAGAAAAATACGTGCACAAATGAACTTGACTCTGGTCCAATAAGCTTTAATTAGGAAAACAGGTGTTGAGCCATATTTTGTTGATCCTTGCCCAAGACCCCCAAATCTGATAATATCATAAGTTTTTCTCTTTTTGGCTACACTTTAAAAATGTCTATTTCTGCCTTTGTAGATCAAATGTATTTTAGAGGGCATTTCTGTGTCTCATTTGTCACTTACAAAGACAGCTTAGTTTACTCTACGCACGTGCAGGAGCCAGTAACAGTGAGTCCTGGGTATGGTAGTCCTTTGTCTTAATCAAAGGTATGAAAATTTGTTGCCAAATCCTAACTTATGTTTGTGTCCCCACTTTTGATTTGTCTTGAGTGTTTGTTTTTAAACTTTCAGTTTGATGACTAATACAATTTGCTTCTTGGATGACATTCTCACTCATCCTAAGAGAGTGGGGAAGAGAGGCAGCAGGAGGAGGAAAAAAAGGAAATGACAACAGTGATGAAGATGTGACAAGGAAAAAGAGGAGAATACGCTGCTTTTTTTTTTTTTTGCCAAGAACTCGTGGTCCGGCTCTGTGCCAAAACCTTTCAAACACTATTTAATCCCCCAATAGCCCTATAAAGTAGGCTATGATCACCATTTCAATATTAGCAAGAACACACGTAAGGTTGGGTTTCTCCACAAGCAGACACTGGGACAAGGAATTGAATGCAAACCGCCTGGGAGGCAATCCCAGGAAACAAGGAGAGGGAGTGAGCAAATGGTCCAGGACAGAGAGGAAAGCCAATGGTGGGTAAGTTACCGAGGGGCGACTTACCCTCAGGCCCTCTGGGAACCCTTTTAGAGACTGCGCAGATCATACCTCACAACTGTCCCAAAGAGAACCAAGGCAGCTGGGGAATTTAACCACCAACTTCCATCCTTCGTTGGTTAAGTTTGCTGCTGGGGGTGACTGACCCCTTGGATCTTCTATCTTGTCCCACATGTGGGGTGACACCATTTCTGAAACCCGAGAAAGCCATTAGGGAGAGACAAATAGGTGGTAGAGGCAGGAAACTGATGTGTGTACAGGAACTGTTCGTTGACCTTTAGGTGACCTTTGCTGTGGGCCAAGGGGATATGGGCACCGCATACGCCACAGACGCTGAGGCCAAAGTTCCTCATGCCATGTGTGATGCGATTTGTCCTGACTCACACCCATTACTCATCCTTTTGTCCCCATGTAACACCATTATCAGTCCTAGAGTGAAAAGGAAGCCCGGAGCCAATCTTCAGGAAGGAAATTATTGTTTCACTAATAATTCTTAAAGTTTTTCACGAGCTCTCTCCGGTATGTCAGAGCCTGCTCGTAACACAAAGAATCCAGTTTGCATTCACTCTAGCATGATGCAATTTTAGTGGGAAAGAAATCAAAACAAAGCAGTCACAATCCACTAAATCATCCCCCGCCTGTTTTTCACCTGCACAGAATACATATGCAGGATTTACTAGCCAGCCAGCATCAGTGGATAGTGTGGTTTGCAAGTCTGAGGACGGCTGTTTTAGAGCAAGGCGGAAATGGTCTTTGTTTGGCACCTTAGAGGCACACGCCCAGGTAAAGAGAATGAAGTGTTTAGGAAAAAAAATATTAAGTGCTTTATAAAATGTTACCCAGTGTCATTGTTATAGAATCTTAGGAAAAACAACCAACTAGTTTTTAACATCCTTGCTTTAGATCCATATTCCTGAGTTGGAATAAGCAGGGGACTGATTTCACTAGAGCACAAGGGCTAATATACGGGGAAAGCATGAGACCTTGTTTCTGTGTTCCTCCAGGGGGCTGGTCCAGAACTGATGGTGGTGGTACTGGTAGGGGCTCCAATATGAACCCCATATGAAGAAGAACTTTCTGGCAGTTAGCACAATCTAAGACTAAAGCTACAGGGTCTTGTGAAGCAGTAAGCTCCCCACACCGGAGGGTGCTAGCTTCCCATTTGCGGCAGCCAGAATAGTGAGAGCATTGGGTGAAAGCAGGGAAGAGATAATCACTGCAGTTTTCTTGAAATAATGAATGGTCTCTGGAACCGCTAGTTGGGTCCAGTCTTGGCTCTGTTACTGCTGCTCACTCTGAGCTTTAGTTCTCTAATCTGTAAAATGGGGATAATGACGGTATATTTTCACAGGTTTGTTCTGTGACTTTCCTAAAATCATGTATATAGAGCGCTTTGCACAGTGCCTAACCACAGTAATCATTAAATTGTTCTTGTTGTTTGTTGTTATTAAGGAGCTCACAACAAGGCAAGAATTTGCATAGACATTCTCTTGGCAGACACATACTGAGTGGCCTCTTTGCCTTAGGCTTGAGCCAGATGTGGAAATACAGAAATGCATATGCTGGGCTCTTTCCCAAAAGGAGCTCCAGAATGCTTGTGCAAAGGGGTTCCTAAGGATTAATTATTCCAGGGAGACTTGCTGATCAAGGTCTCAGGGAATGCCCCATCTGGCTAAAACCCAACAACTCTGCCTGGGAGAAGGCTGGTCCCACGGGCCACGCAAAGAGGTGAGCCACAGGGTCCAATGCTGTTTCTAGAGCGGTAAAAGCAGGCACAATACACTCAGGAGAATCAGGCAATCAGACAAACAAGTCCCAAGGGTTTAGCCAGGAAAATTTAAATGCATGCTAAAATCGGCCTTACGATAAAAAGAAGTCTCAAAAAGTCACTCTGTCAGCATACACAGGGGTTACCTTGTTCCAGGCCCCCCAAAAAAGTAACTGATAAAAAAAAAAAGCAGCAACAAAAAACTATAATTTGTTGAGCATTTACTAAATATCAAGCATTGTCAAATAAAAAATTATCACCATTTTATGGAGTAGACACTGAAGCTTGAAGAAGTTAAACTACTCAAAGACACAGGGCTTTGAGGCTAACCATTTACCATCTACCCAGGAGGGAAGGATTGTTGGAGAAACATCCACTTGTTAGCCATTTTCCCTAAGGCAGTTGGCACTAACTGTGGCTTCCGGGCTTTGCAGGGACAACTGAACATTATGGACCTAAGATCTGCTGCTGACTTGTTCTTGCCATCTGCACATCCCTGCTGTTACCTGGATTCACACCTGTCTGCAAATTGCTTTGAGATGAATAATATGGAATGGTGAACAAAAAACCAGGACAAAAGTGGCAGTTGCCATGGAAATGCAGCCCGATTCTCAGTGGTGACACTCATAAACGGGTGTGAAATGGGAACATTCTCCTGTGACAGTACGTGAAGGTGGGATCAGCATAAGGGAGACCTCTTCTCCAAAAGCAGTGATTGGTTGGGTTAACCAGGTGGAGGCATAAAAAAAGTCCAGCATTCACTGGTCCAAATTCTACGTGATTTCCTAGTTGTATCATCTTGGACACGTCATTTAACCTCTGTTGGTTTGAACTTAATTTTAGGTAACATTGTCTATTTGGTAGATTGTAAATAGGCAATAAGTTAATAATGTGAAGTGTCGGATATTAAGTCAAATATTTCAGACTATTAATAATACCTGATTTTTTAGGTAACCTTGGGTTTATTGTACCTGTCTCAATTGAGGTTTATCCAACATGAAAAATGGGCCAGAGCTCAGCTTTTTTCCTGACTTGGCAGCAGAGTAAAGTTGGAAGTAGTTACCTCTGCCAATCTCAGCTAGATCCGACCTTGTGGAAAATCAAACGAACAGAATCTTATTCCAAATCCCCCCAGGAAGAAGCATGTGTAGGGATCACTCTTCCTTTACCAACTATTGGCTTTCTTTCCTGGACATTTAAAAAATATATTTCACTGGTAAAGCAAAGCCCACTGGTGTCCAGCAGATAGCAGAGTCTCCTGCCTTTCTCTCCCTTATCATTCATGCTTATTCAAGCCTGCTGATGAGAAAGCAGTATGAGTGTTAGAAGGCTGACAGCTGCAATAGGAATGATACCCAGGGACTTCCAGAACATTTCAGCCACAGGCTTATAAGTAGGGACTGCTCCCAAAACAAGTCTGGACACAGACAGGAGAAATGGACATTGTGGTTGTATGATAGAGCTTTCCCGTGATGCCTAATGGTTCTAAATGCATTGACTCGTATTTGATACCTATTCAGACCCTTCAAAACACTACCCAACTATACACACCTTCAAACAATAACAACAACACAATGATTTTGTTCATATATAATCAACGAACCGCCAGCACATGGATTCTAGTAGGAGACGACGGACCAAGTAGAAGAGGACTACTCCCCTCTTTCTTTTAATAATTGTGGGGTCTTGAACAAATGACTTTGCCCTTGGTATTTCTGTTTCTTCCACTGTAAAATGAGGGCCATGAAAGGTCATCACGAGCATAGTGATTTCCCGCCAATTTATGAAACAATGAATACGTATCAGGCATTATTCTGAGGGCTGGGGAGGCAGGCGTGAATAAGACAAAACCTGTGTCCTCAAGGAGCCCGTGGTCTCGCAGGGAAGTAAGACAATAAACACGGAAACAATAAGATCATTGCATCTATGCAATGAGCTATGGCGAAGGAGCAACAGACGTGTGCTATAGAATCACAAGTGGTGCTACTGTAGTTAAGTGATTAGAAGAAGTCCTTCAACAGGTGACACTGGACTTGAGGCAGGAATATCTGAGGGAATGACATAGTTGGGAGAAAAATAAATGGAAAAGCCAAAAGATGGCTATTTTTTAGGTTATAAAAGACTAAACGAGACAGGAAATCAGGATTTAGGCTTAAATCCGAGGACGCTCTTGTCTATTTTTTGTTCATTTATCCATTTGTACTTATTGGATATTTACCATATTCTAAGAGCTGTTGTCCTCCAAAAGAATTCCTTGTTTAAAGGAATTTGGGAAAATGAATCTCCTACCTTTTGAATATTCTTAAATTATGTTAGCATGAAGAAACAAAATTCTTGAAGCACAGCACTTACTCAAATTCATTTGACCATAGAGCTTGCTTTCTGCTCTGCAAAATGCTAATCTAAATGCTTTTTAGTTATTCATTAGTCATTGGAAAATTACATATCAAATAGTTAATGTAACATATAATGGAAAGAACAAGGAGCTGAAATCAAAACATCGGGTTTAAATTCAACGTCTGCTGCGTGATCTTAGGCAAATCAACTATTATCTGCACAACAGGTTCCTATTTGTTTATCTATAAACTGAGGGGAGTGAGACTAAATGAGGCTAAAGTCTCTTCCTGATCTGACAGTAACTGTATTTTCCATTCCGTGCTGTAAAAGTTACAGGTTATATGAAATATGGTTCTTGATTTCAAAGAATTTACTTTACATTTGCAAAAGAAGAGTACACACACACACACACACACACACACACACACACGACCCAGGATCATAAATGTGTGAGTATATAGTCCTAATTATATACAACCTTGCTCATCTCAAGGTCAGAATAAAGATAATGTTTGGTTGTTTTCTTAGGACCATGATGACAAGAGAAAGGGTAAATAATTCCCCGAAGGTTAGGCTATATTTACTTGCAATAGCTATTGCCACCTGCGTCCATAGTTTAAGATCTCTACAAGTTCACCCACCATGTGCAATAGAATTTATGCTATTTGGAAGAGTGCAAAATGGACAAAATAAAAAGTAAGATCTGTATAACCCTTTACAGTTTACTAAGAGCTTTGCTTAGGCACATTTTGTTCAATCTGCACAGCCTAGTGTGTGTGTTTATGTGTGTGTATGTGTGTGTATAGTTAGAACCAGTGTCTTTGTATAGATTAGAAAGCTGCAGTGTAGAGCATTTAAGCAACTTGTCCTGTGTCTACTAAATGGCAGAGCTGCTTCTGTCCAACTCCGTAACTATCTGTTTCCATGATTCTGCAGTCACTGACCTAGTAAAAACACTGCAGCTCTAGACCTGGAGTTCAAACTGGGATGATCTCCTATCTGCACTGAAATTCCAATATTTCAAACCAGAATAGGAGAAAAGGTATCATACCTATGTCCATTTCTACTCATAATGTCAATATTTTCATTCCCAGTTTTGTGTTGGCAATGCAGTTATTTGAGATGGAAAAGAAATAAAGGAGATTAAAAGCATAGTTCATCCTAGTAAATACTTAACAACTCATTTGGCATTTGCTCCTTGATGGCAAGATATCAAACATACAACCACCTTGGCCACGACCTCAGTTTCCTGGGAAAATGGTTCTCAAAGAGCTATCTGCAACAAAAGAATATCACAGAGCAGAGAGCTCATTTGGAAGCCAACATTCTCTGGTTCCTGCAATTTCAGGATTATGGAGTCTTGGATGATTTACTTCTTTGAAACTCAATTTCCTAATTTGTGCAACAGATGTAATTTTGATATTTTAATAATCAACTGCTATTGTAAAGATCAAACAAAATAACATTTGGATGTGCATTTTAATCTTCATGAGAGATGAACACACGAGAAAATATTGTTTTACGAATGAATATTACATGGATAGCGTTCAAGGAATTGTTTGCACAAGAGCTCAAATTGTGTTGTAACTAGATAAAGAAAGCATTGTTCCCGGGAGTCAAATACCAAAGTGCAGACATAGCTTTGTTCTACAGAACTCTTCTTTGTTATTGTAATGTTTTGAAATAGAATTTGTCCTGTATTCAAAAGATAGAATACAGCTAGATGTTGGAGTCAGGATGTACAAAAGACAACAGGCAGTAAAAGAAAGGGATGTGAAGTGGAGAGGGAAAACGATGAACAAATCAGGATTGTATGTATCAGCCTCAATGTGAATCAAATCCTTTCCCTTGCAGCTTCCTTGCCATATCTGGGTAAACACACACTGTCAGTTGTCAAGACCCTGTGCTCTCCCCTACCTTGTCTAGTGCCTGTCAGTCAAAACTTCGAAGCTCTGACAATGAGGAATAGTTTAGTGTTGTGTTAGCTGTTACCCTCAAGAATCTGCAAGCAGTGCTACAGCCAACTACAGGCAGGTTCAGTGAGTACTCTCCACCTGGGAAAAGATTCCAAATCCTTGCCTTGAAAAAGAATGCTGGTATTTTGCAAAACTATTTGAGTTTTACCACCTTATCTATTTCTAAGGAGAAGACTCCATCCAAGTCTTGTACTTTATAAGGTAGCCATTTTGACTTTGAGATTGACCTAGGTTTGTCTGAATAAGTGACCTTGGGCAAGTCACTGCACTTTACTGAATGTGTTTTCCTTCTTTACAAAAATAATCCTCCTACTAACAACAAATTTGCTGAAAAATAAAGAAATCAATCTCATATACAATAGCATCAAAAACAATAAAACACAGGAATACATTTAACTAAGGAGATAAAAGATTTCTACTTTGAAAACTATAAGACACTGATGAAAGAAATTGAGGAAGACACAAATAAATGGAAAGATGCCCTGAGTCCCTGGGTACATGGACATTAACAATTAATATTGTTAAAATGGCATTACTACAAAAAACCATCTATACATTCAATGCAAACCTTATCAAGATCCTAATGGCATTTTTTACAGAAGTAAAAACAACACTCCTAAAATGTATATGGAACCACAAAAGACAAATAGCTAAAAAAATCCTGAAGACCAAAGCAGGAGGCATTGTACTTCCTGCTTTCACGCTATACTATAAACCTATAGCTAACAAAATAATAAGGTACTGGGATAAAAACAGACATAGACCAGTGGAATAGAATCAAGAGCCCAGAAATAAACCCAAGCATATCCGATCATTAATGTTTGGCAAGGGAACCAAGGTTACTAAATGGAGAACAGTGTTTTTCAATAAATGGTGCTGGGATAGTTGGATATTCACATGTAAAAGAATGAAGCTGGACCCGCATCTTATATCATTCACAAAAATTAATTCAAAATGAATTAAAGCCTCAATTATGAGACCTAACACCATGGAATTCTTGAAAGAAAACATAGGAGTACATCTCCTTGATATATATTTTGGTAATGATTGTTTTGGATATGACACCTAAAGAACAAGCAACAAAATAAAAAAAAATTAAAACATGGCACTACATCAAACTTAAAAGCTTCTGCACAATAGAAAAAACCATCAACAAAGTAAAAAAAATGAACAACAAAAAAAAACTTCAGAATGGGAAAAAAATATTTGCTAACCATATATCTGATAAGGGGTTAATATCCAAAATATATAAAGAATCCATACAACTCAAGGGCAAAAAAAGCCAAACAAACAAGCAAACAGAAACACAAATTACCCACTTAAAAAATGGGCAAAGGACCTAAACAGACATTTCTCCAAAGATGATATATGAAAAGTCAACAAGTACATAAAGAGATGTTCAACATCACTAGTCATTAAGGAAATGCAAATTAAAACCACAATCAGATATCACCTCATTTCTGTTAGAATCATCAAAAAGGGCATCATCAAAAACACAAGTGATAAATGCTGGTGTAGATGTGGAGAAAAGGGAATCACGTGTATTGTTCCTCGGATTGTAAACTGGTAAAGCCATTATGAAAAACGGCTATGGAGGCTCCTCAAAAAATTAAAAATAGTACTACCATATGATCCAGCAATCCCACTTCTGGAAATATATTCAAGAAAACAAAAACACTAATTCAGAAAGATATCTGCACAGCCATGTTCACAGCAGCATTACTTACAAGAGCCAAGATGTGGAAACAATCTCTGTCCGTTAAAGGATGAATGGATAAAGAAGGTGATAGAGAGATAGACAGATATAAAATAATATTCATATATATACATATATATATGTAAAACAGAGGTACCAAAAAATGTATACACATTTTAAGAAAGGAAAACTGTATTAAAATTGTAATATTCAATACATACTGATAATAAAAGATGAATACAAGTCACGTTTGACTCCTGCAATTACAAGAGGTGCTCAAAGTGGTTACCATCAGTGTCCAGACACTTCTGATTACGGCAAACTACTGTTTGAGCAACGCTGACCAAAGTGTCCACTTGTATACATTTTGGCACCCCCGGTACATATATATATATATAAAAATATATATAATGGAATATTATCCAGTCATAAAAAGCACAGAAACCTTACTATGTGTGGACCTTGATGCAAATAGCTGTATGATTTCACTTATATATGGAGAGAGAGAGAGAGAGGGAGGGAGAGAGAGAGAGAGAGAGAGAGAGAGAGAGAGAGAGAGACACCAGACTTGTGGTTACCAGAGGTGGCGGTGTTGGGGGGGGAGGAGGAATTGGAGGAAGATTATCAGATAAATACGTACTAGGAATACAAGGTACCACATGATGACTACAGCTAACACTGCTCTACAGCATACAAGAAAGTTGCTAAGAGAGTAAATCCTAAGAATTCTTATCACAAGAAATTTTCCCCCCCTTTTTTCCTTCCTTTTCTTCGTATGGTATCTATAGGAGAGGGTGGATGTTAGCTGAACTTATTGTGGTAATCATTTTATAATGTATGTAAATCAAGCCATCATGCACGCTGTACGCCTTAAACTTGTACAGTGATGAACGTCAAGTATTTCTCAATAAAACTGGGGAAAAATACATGTAATCTGGGAGTAGCAAAAAAACACAAAACAAAAACAAACAAAACCCAGAAAAACCTTTCCCTCTAAATATATTTACAGTGATGACTATCTTATAAATATGAAGTAAAGATTAATATGAAGACTGATATGATATCAACTAAACCTCGAAATGGCCATTTTCTGGTAAACTGGGCAATAAGAGAAATAAATCCCCTAATAGGTTACACAAAGATATCAATATACATGAGTGGAATTCCACCTCTTGCTAGTCTTTCTCACTTCACTTGGTAATTTTTGGTTGATGGGTCTGGGATGCTTCCACAAGATGAAACTCTCCCAATTGTTTTCCTTTTAAGCCAGTTAAATAAAGTCAAAGGTAGTCCCAATGTGAAACATGTACATAACCTGCGGTACAGCAAGAGAGAGAGCAGACTCAGGTGCAACTGCTGAGAAGCAGAACAGATTCCCTTCTATTCAGATCAAAGTCACGATAACCCAGGATTGGTGGGTGTGTGGGCCCCAGACACTGACAGTTTGCACACGTTCCTTTTCCTTTGATACAGACATAATCTAGTTAAAAGGGAAATGTATTCGGAAAGTCAAACAATTAACTGATGAAAGAAAGGTCACGCTTTGTGTAAACCAAAGCTAAAGATTCATTTAAGGAACAGTGCTGTATTGTGAAGTAAACACTATCTGGCGTGAGGTTCGAGGGTTGGTGCAGGCGTTGAAGTTGTTCTGGGCTACACATGCTCTGTTGAGGGAGTCCTCAACAGAAATGTTAACTCAATGTGTCAGAATTATATTTATGTCAGCAGCAGTGCTTAAATATTTAAAATAAGCATAGTATGCTGAGAGTAACACAAGACAAAGTGGAAAAATGCTAATAACATGAATGGTATTAATAGAAAGCTCTGGTACCGTAGACTCTGACTTTATGTACATGAGGCTGGTCCAAAGCTAAGATTTTATTAGGTTCTATCATTGATATCTGCTCCAAAAGTTTCCTTAACAAATAAAGAAAATACATATTTTTTTAAAAAAAATCTGACTTTACTAAGTTTATTCTATATAGTAAGTCAACATTTGAGTCTAAAGGACATGCTATGATGGCCACTACACTGTTTAAAAAGACAAATAATATTGCACAACCTGAATTTCTGTGTATTTCCCAGATATACTGCATTTTTAAACTCCACAGAATTAAACAGCTACCACGTTAAAAAACAAGCAAAACTAGAACAAAGAGCTATGAAGATACGAAGAAAGAGAAAGTACCCTCCTTCCATTTCCCAGTTCTGCTTCTTTTGCTACTGTTTCTTGTGTCACAGGAGGGCTGTGTGTTTAAATTCTTTGTATCCTTTGTTCTTGCCGGGTGGTGGTGGGGGGGTGGGGGGGGAAAGAAACAGCTAAAACTACAAAACACATTTCAACTAAAACATTGCCACTGCACAAAGCCACCTAACAACAAACAAATCAATCTTTAAAAATATAAATCACAGGATACCAAAAGCAAATGACAAAAGTTTTTATACAAAAAGTTGAGTATTTTAAGAAGAAAACTATAGAAATGAAAGAAATGAGCAGAGTGGAAGAGATAACATTATGAGTTTGTGGAGGTTTTTTTTTTTTTTTTTTTTTTTTTTTTTTTTTTTTTTTTTTTTTTTTTTTTTTTTTTTTTTTTTTAGTAAGGGAATACAAATCAAGTAAAATTCCAAAATTAACTACTACTTATAAAAGACTATCATTTGTTATCTACAATGAAGAAAAAAATAACCCTCCTCTACTTGTCTCAAAGGGTTACTGTAAAGATTATAAAGGTTAAATTATAAAAGAGAGTAGGAACTTTCTAAAATCATCAGTAAGTCAGCAGCCAAGCCAACATTTAAAATTAGGAATTCTGGTAGTCAGTTTAGTATTCCATTCACTATTTCTTCGAGGGGTCTGTGTGAACCATGCAGAAGTCACAGAATAAAAATAACCTGTATTTCTGTTAGGTAGAAGAGTTAAATATATTTTGAGAACTCTTTCTATACCCACCCAATAATGGAAATAAAATGCTCTATGACAAATTGACTGCTTAAAACTGGGGCTAAGATGCCCACGCCAAAAAGTGAAGTTGAAAAACACAAGCTTCCAACAGCCACTGCAGGTTCCGATTTCTATAAAGCTGACCACTTAGGGAGGAATGGGGACACAGACACACCCCTTGGCCTTTCGAACACAAAGTCCCTCCTAGCTCAGTTCCCACATCCAAAGAACTTCCATATTGATGCTTCTCAGAATCTCTTCGGCGAAAAAACACAATTGGTTTTACCCCTAGTTCATTAAAAAAGGTTTTTGTTTGTTTGGTTTTTGTTTTCTGATTTTTTTTTTTTGGTAAAATACAATTAAAGCACATTGAAAATGAAACAAAAAGTAGACATACAAAATACAAGACCAAATTTCATGGTGTTAGATCCGATGAAAATGAAATTGCTTTGTCAAATTGAGATAAAAGTTTCCAGAGCCTTTCTCTAAACGTCTATGCTTGTGTCATCGCGAACAGGTCTCAGTGTGTAGATCGGCACTGGGCTGTGGGCTGTGAATAGTACCGCTCTGTCACTGCCAAGCAGCGTCCCCTACGAGCATCTGGGACTGGGAGCCCCGGGGGAACAGGCCCGGGCTATTACGAGATCATGAACATGCTCCGTGATGTTTCCATGTGTTATGCTTCGGGTCCGTTTCTTCCCTATGGCATATAACCCCCATTTTTGTGTGTTTTGTACACTAAGCATCCCCAGCTCTAGAATAGGAAGTGGTGCATAATAGTCATTCAAAGAATCTTTTCATATAAATGTGTGGATGATACAGGGAGGGGTGAGAAGAGGAATAGAGAGGAAAACATCAAAATACACAGTAAAACATACACAGCTTTTACCTATAAGGAAAGTTAATATTAAGAAAATTAGGGGAGGGTGAGGGGATTGGAGGGCAGTCGGTGACCACAGGATGGCCACGGGGTTTGAAAATTAATCTGGGGAACGTAATTTGGTGGTTACCAGAGCGTAAGGGGGTTGGGGGGTGGGGGATGAGGGTGAGGGGGATCAAATGTACGGTGATGGAAGGGGAGCTGACTCTGGGTGGTGAACACACAGTGTGATTTATGGATGATGTGATACAGAATTGCACAACTGAAATCTATGTAATTCTACTAACAATTGTCACCCCTATAAATTAAAAAAAAAAAAAAAAAAAAATTAGCCAAGAAAACCAATGACCAAAACATGAATTCACCATGAATTAAATTAATTCTGCAAAATGTTTGACAAAGATTCATAACAAGAATGTGCAGGTGGTCTACAAAGAAAAAAAATACTTCAATTACATCAGAAATTAGGAAACAAGGAAACAGAAAGAATGAAGATATACAAAGGAATTAATTAAAAATTGTGAAAATGAATACATTTAAATAGAAAACAAAGAATAGAATAAAACCTAGTTAATAAACAATTAAACAAACAAACAAACAACGATTTGGAAGGAATAGTAAGAACTTCGCCCAGAATTCTCCAAAGAGCATCAACTAAGGAAGAAAAAGAGGGATCTCAAGTATAGCTTGAAAAGATCCAAATTAGGCCCTCTAAAGTTCCAGAAGACTTAGTGAAGGAAAAACAGAGGAGAAATGTTTGAAGAGGTAATTGCTGGCCTTATACAAACTAAGGAAACACAAGTCCACAGATCAAATGATCCACGGGGAAGAATAAATTACAGCAAATAAACATCTCCTCACTGAACGAAACAGTAGAAGAACTAAGGCAACAACATACTCTTAAAAAGTACTGGACATAAAAGATAAAGTGGCCACAGACTAATAGAGTTTAGACAGACAAGAGGTATTTTCCCCTCTTTGGCAATTATGATACCCAAAGATCAAAGGATAATATATTACTATTACTGCATTGAGAGAAGGTATGCATCAACTCAGAATTTTATATCCAGAAAAATTTGTAGTCAAGTTTGAAGGCAAGATAAAGCATTTTTTAGAATGCAAATATTGAGAGGTTAACACTCTCAGACCCTTTCTGAAAGAAAGAAAATGCAGATGCATTTTATAAAAAAAGAAATGCTACCCCAAAATGAAGATATGAGAGATAAGAAACAATGGTAAAGTTAAATAAGAAAATAGAAAAAATTTAATGAGCACAGAAATTGATAAAATACCAGTATATTTAACTTTGAATGGGAAATTAATAATTATGTCTGTGTGAAAAACGTAAAACAACTCTAAAGAATAATTTACCTGTGTGGGTGGAATTCAGTGGTAAATTATGGGCTCTAAGATATTTGCTATGTCCAGGAAAATATTTTAAAAATTCTGAATACTTTATTCATGCTTAAAAATTTATAGTTTTGTATATTAAAAAAATACATTCCTAAGACATCAGAGGGAAACAACAAATACAGAAAATTTATCAATCGTAGCAGAACAACAACAACAAAAAGAAACAAAGTAGGTAGAAATAAGTCTAACTATATCTGTAATCACTAAATACATCTCTAATCTATAATAGTGATTAACAGTGATCACTATTAGTGTAAATTATAATTTGCCATTATTACATAATCAGAATGGATTATTAAAAATCCAGTTACAATGTTCCTTAAAAGAGAACCACCTTAAACAAAATCACACAATATTTTTGAAAAGTAAAGCAAATATTATACAAGTACTAACCCAATGAAATATAATGAAGCAATATACTAGAAAAATGAAATCCAAGGCAAAACATTATGAGAGATAAAGAAATACATTACTTAATAGTAAAATTTTAAAAAATTACTAAGCAAACATAATTTAAAGTATATTGATACATTTAACAACATATCCTCAAAATATAAAAGAAAATTTGATATTGTGTTTTGCAATGTTGGCAAACACCCTGTCATTGATGGGAGATTTTAATATCTTTATCAGAAACTGATGGATTACATAGACAAAAATAGTAAACAGAATTAGCAAGTTTTGTCATATGTTGTGTGTACTCATTCATATAAATACACTATACACAAAAATTGGTAATGTAACTTTTCTCAAATATACAAAGTACACTTACAAAGTACACTTAGTATCTATCATCTATCTCTATAAATCATCTACTTATACAGTTATGGCATATGCACTCAGAAAAATCATCAAACATTTCAAAGAACTGATATTGAACACACCACATTTTTTTTCTGCAATTCAAATAATTTAGACATTGACAATAAAACAGTACAAGTGTACCGTTACTTTACATTCGGTTACTAAGGTAAGGGAAGAGAAACATTTACTTTAAGCCATGGTTGTCTTACTGACTGAACACTGGAATGAGCCAGGAGCGCTAGAATCAATACTGATAACCGGATCTCACCTCTAGCAATTCTGACGAAGTTAGTCTCTGGAGTGTGTAACCTGGGATTCTAATGTCTAGTCAAAGCTTGGTACCTCTGATTTAGTATCTGGCAATACTGTCACCCTCCACGAGTTAACCTTTAAAGGTGGCATCACAAAGTCTCATGCTTTGCTTCTCTTCAAGAGTTATCAAGATACAATCTTCATTGAAAGCCAAGTGACTGGTGATGTAATCACCACAGCAGCTGTCAAAGTGCCTTCAGTCATGGTGACCAAATTCCTCCATCTGTCCTTTATTTCCTTGGTTTACAACCAAGCACACACTTTAATTGACCCTTACACAGAAGGCCTCTGACTGGGAGCTGCTGTGCTCTCCATATGTGAAGGGGTCTGAGTCAATCATTGTGCCCATCTTCTCCTGGGAAAGAAAGCAGCAGACATGCTGAAGCATCTCTCCTTGCTCTAATCAAAATGCCAAATGTGACGGGGATAAAGTTCTCCCTGAAGAGGAGTAAATTGGAATGAAATCCAAATGTCCTGGTGTTGGCCAAAAGCAAGGATTGATGGCTGAGTTTTTCAGTAATAGAATTCTGTATGGTTTGATAAATATCAAGTAATAAAATATAATGCATGAATGTGTAGGCTTTGAAATTAGACATATCGGGAACACGTCCCAGCTCAATTAATCATGAGCTCTGTGACCTTGAGCCCACTACTTATGTGTAAAATTTATGACATTTAAATGAGATGATGCAGACAAAGTGCATAGCTCAATTCCTGAAACATTGTGTGGTACATGGTATGGATATTATTGCTATTGTTGTTATTATTCAGTAATTTTCCAAAGATACATGCCACAAGGGCCATGCTAGCTGTCAGTTTGTGAAAGCTAATGCATCCTTCTTCCATCAGAGGGCGAAAGGATGTGCCAGAAACTACGAGATAAGTCTTAGAAAGTGAGAAATATAAACTATACGTCCAGAGAGGAAGAGATATTTAGCACTGAAATACCTCAGTAGCACCATTTCCAGGTTTCTATGTGCAATCCCTTAATTAAAGGTCAGTCCAATGGGGGAAAAGCACTCTAAAGCTTCGGTGTGGTTGGTGATTGGTAGATGATACTTTATTCAACCGAGGGAACAAAAGAGCATTTAAACTTAAAGTGGCCCAGGGCACTGAAGGAGAAAGCCGCACAGTGTATCATCTGCTCCCTGGAATTTACACCTCCCTTCCTCAACAAGACGTGAACATACATCTATACATTCTGCCATTTCCTCCTCAAACATTGCAACCTAGATTCTGAGATGTCATGATTTACGTTTTAATGTGGGCCTAACATGTTATTCTCTTTTCTGATAACCCATCCACTTCTAAGTCTCCATTCTATGTCTTCTCTTTCTTTATTCCTAAGGTGCACAAGACATACTGTTTTCCTCTGCTCTGCACGAAGACTTGTATCTCATGCGATGACTTCATCATGCCACACACGTACTATGTGCACTGTGCTGTGTGTTGGGGATGTGGAATGTAACACAGAGTCCCTGATCTCCAGAGGAACATAAGACTAGGGGAAAACCATGGAAACAGGCTATGGTGGGAATGCAGAGAACAGGAACCCAGCCCAGAGTGAGTCAAGGAAGGCTTCTAGGTCTAGGTAAGGTTGGCTGTGAGCTGAAGAGTAGGTAAAAGTTAAGCAGGTGAAGAGGAGGTGGAAGAGTGTTCTAAGCAGAGGGGATAGGTCTTCAGAGGTCCAGAGAGGAGGTCATGCAGTAGATTTTCCAGCAGGGACATTCTATGAAGGCATTTGATGCAAAGGCAAGGTGTTTAGGCCTTATCCTGAAGATAATGAAATACTATAAGAGCTGTGCTGTCTGGTAAGGTAGCCACTAGAGTCATGTGACCATGAGGATTTGAACTACGGCTAATCCTAATTGAGAGGTGCTGAAACTGTAAAACATACACTGGGTTTCAAAGACCGAGCATTAGAAAAGAAAAGACCTCTTAATTATTTCATTGAATACATGTTAAAATAATATAGTTGATATATTGAGTTAAGTAAAGCTATTATTAAAATTAATGTTACTTGTTTATTTTTACTATTTAAAATGTGGCTATTAGAAAAATTAAAATTATGCATGTGGCTTGCACTTATGGCTTACATTATATTTCTATTAAACAATGTTTCATTAGAGACTTTTAACATACAGAATACGTGATGTTATTTAACAATATTTTTCAGGGGTGGATATTATATTTCCTGAATACGATGACTATTCTGCTTAATGGAGAGAAACACTGAACACTAAAAGCACTTCCATTAAAGTTAGAAATAAAGAACCCACCATCAATAAAAATAGCAGTGACAACAAAACCTGCAGCTATTAGTTAATCTATTTTCACAGAAGGTGCCAGACAGTGCCATGAGACAAAAGAAAGAATCAAAGACATTAATACTGGGAATTAATATGTAAGAATATTACTATCGCAGATGGTAAGATTCTATACGTGGAAAACCCAAGAAAGTAAAAACTAATACAAATAATCAGAGAATTCAATACAGTGGATGGAAACAATATTAATATACTGACATCAACAACATTCATAAATACAAAGGATTCACAGTTAAAAAATATGATGGAAGAAAAGACTCCATTTAAAATAGCAACAAATAAGAATGCCCAAGATTTATATGAAGGAAAACTGTAAAATGTTCTTGAAGCCTTGAACCAGTGGAAAGACATACCAAGTTCTTGGATAAGAAAACTCAATATTTTTTCATTAAACTTTATTTTGAAGTAATTGTAAATTCACATATAGTTGTCGGAAATAATACAGAAATATCCCATCGATATTTTATCCAATTTCTTCTAAGAACATACTGCAAAACTATATTACAGTATCACACTCAGGATATTGACATTGCTACATTCAAGAGACAGAACATTTCCATCAGCACAAGGGTCTCACATGCTGCCCTTTTATGGGCATATTCCCTTCCATTTCCCCCTTTCTGTCCCTAAACCCTGGCCACCACTAGCCTGTTCTCTGATTCTATAATTTTATTACTTCAAGAAAGTTATATAAATGGAGTTATACAGTGTATATAACCTTTGGGGATGGGCTCTTCCACTCAGCATAATTATATGGAGATTTATCCAGAGATGTTTGCAGCAATAGTTTATTCCTTTTCTTGCTGACTGGTATTGCATCGTGTGCCACAGTTTTTCAGCCCTTCATTCATTAACAGACATCTGGGTTGTTTGCAGTTTGGGACTATTTGAAAGAAAGTTGCAATGAACTGTTGTGTATAGATTTTTGTGTGATCATAAATTTTCATTTCTCTGGGATAAATGCCCAGCAGTGGAATTGTTGGGTCTTTTGGTAGCTGCATGTGTAGTTTTTAAAGAAACTGTCAAAATATTTTCCAGAGTGATTGTACCATTTTATATTCCCTTGAGCAACATATGATTGACTTTGTTCTTTACATCCCTACCAGCTTTTTTTTTTTTTTTTTTTACTTTTATTGGGGAATATTGGGGAACAGTGTGTTTCTCCAGGGCCCATCAGCTCCAAGTCGTTGTCCTTCAATCTAGTTGTGGAGGGCGCAGCTCAGCTCCAAGTCCAGTTGCCATTTTCAATCTAGTTGCAGGGGGAACAGCCCACCATCCCATGTGGGAATTGAACCAGCAACCTTGTTGTTAAGAGCTCGCTCTCTAACAAATTGAGCCATCCGGCCACCCCAATCTTTTCCTCTTTTTAAAATAAGTAGTTAGAATAAATAAATAAACAAACAAATAAATAAATAAGTACTTAGAGATGTGAATTTTCCTCTTATTTATACTTACTTCATCTGTGTTCTACAAATATCGATATGCTGTATATTTGTTTTTATTTGGCTCAACATATTTTCTTTTTTAATTTCCATTGAGACTTCCATTTGCCTCATGCATTATTTAGAAGTGTGCTTTTTTAATTTTCCAAGTGTTTGAAATAGTCTTTTTATCTTTCTGTTACTGATTTTCAGTTTGAATTTATTGTAGATAGAGAACACATTCTATGTGATTTCAATTATTTTACATTTGTTGAGATTTGTTTTTTGTCTAAGGATATGGTCTACCTTGGTATATGTTTTATGGGTGCTTCAAAAAATATGTGTATTCTGGTGTTGGATGTAATGTTCTATAAATTTCAATTAGATCCCATTGCTAGATCGTATTGTTCAATTATTCTTTCTGTATGCTGATTTCTTTGTGTAGCCATTTTATCAATTGATAAGAAGTGCACGTTGCAGTCTCCAACTATTGTAGGTTTGTGTTTTTCTCCTTTAGGTTCTATCAGTTTTTTGCTTCACCTATTTTGCAACTCCATTGTTTGATCACATACATTTAGGATTGATATATCTTCTTGGTATACTGATTCTTTTATCTTTATAAACTCCCTCTGTCTTTGGTAATTTCCTTTGTTCTGAAGTCTATTTATATGGTATTAACATAGTCATTCCTACATTTTCTTGATTAATGCCTGCATGATGTATACTTTTTCATCATTTTACTCAACCTATGTTTGCCATTATATTGGACGTGAATTCTTGTAGATAGCACACAGATGATACACCTTTTAAAAAATCACTCTGTCAGTCTCTTTTACTTGGTGTGTGTAGGCCATTTAAATTTAATGTAATAACCGATATGTTAAGTTTTAAGTCTTCAATTCGATCTTTTGTTTTCCATTTCTTATATCTGTTTTGCATTCTCTTTTATTTTTCCTACATTCCTATGGGTTACTTGAACACTTTAGAATTCCATTTGGATTTACCTGCACTGTTTCTTTCTCTCTCTCTCTCTCTCTCTCTCTCTCTCTCTCTCTGGCAGTCTCTCTCTCTCTCTCTCTCTCCCCCCATAGTATTACTTTCCATTATTTATTTTTTTTCAGTCAGTACTTGAAAAATATTGTACCAGTCTGCCTGGCCTCCATAGTCTCTGATGAGAAATACGCTATAATTCAAACTGTTTACCCCACAGCTAAGGTGTTATTTCTCTCACTCTTTTAAGAATTTGTCTTTTTTTTACAGAAAAAAAAATTTTTAGAAGTTTGACTATAATATTTATTTTTACAGTCATTACTTTGGATTACTTTGGGTTTATCCTGTTTGAGGTTTGCTCAATTTTTGAATCTGTGGAAAGGTTAATTAAAATGATACCAAGACTGGGGTGGCCGGTCAGCTCAGTTGGTTAGAGCGTCCTGCTCTTAACAACAAGGTTGCCGGTTCGATCCCCACATGGGCCACTGAGAGCTGCACCCTCCACAACTAGATTGAAAAAAGGACTTGACTTGGAGGTAATGGGTCCTGGAAAAACACACTTTAACAAGAACAACAAATGATACCGAGATAATGGTTTCATTATTTAGACTACCCAAGATCTAAAAGTTTGACTGTACATTTTATGGATGAGGATGTGAGGAAATAGGCAACTTTATACATTGCTGTAGGATTCTAATTTGGTAAGAACTCTGTGGGTGACAATTTGAGAGTATGCATTTAGATTATAAATGCCCTTACTCCTTAACAACAATTTACCTCTAGTAATATGTTCTATATAGATACTGAAGTCCATGCAAAGTAATGAAAAAAATATGAAATTGTTTACAAAGCAAAGAACTGCAAACTACCTCTATACCCATGAATAGGTGACTTGGTAAATACGTGGATGGCTTGCATATAATGAAATATTGTGAATGCATAAGAATGAATGAGGAATCTTCTCACATTCAGGTATGAAATTATCTGTAAGTCATATTGGTATCTGAAAAGTGAGGAACAGTGTGATTGTATGCTATTATTTGTGCAAAAACGTGAAGAAGGATATCTATTTGCTTGTCTATGAATAATATTCAACTGGAAACCATACATAGGAAACAGAACATTAGTCAACTTTGGGGTAGAGACCGGGGTCACTGAGGGATGAGGTAATATATCCTTTTGTATTTTGAACCATGTGTATTTTTAGGCTCTTCAAAACACACATTTAAGAATCCTCAGGCAAATATTACCATCTGTTAGAATGGCCCAATAAAAACTTTCATCAGGGTTTCAGAAGGTCTGACAAGAATATTAGGGGAAGAGAGCAATTATGGGCAAAAACAGGGAGTAAGATCATTTGTATAGTGAGAGAAACTGAAAAGTGAAAAGTTCAGCAGCACTGTGAATTGGTTAAGTATGGAAGTACTTGTTTTAGGCAAATAAAGTAGCACATACAAACTTGGTTACTTACTAACTAGAAGACCCTGAACTAGTTCCTTAGATTTTCTGAGTTTTGGTTTCCACATGTATACGTGGTGATAATAAAACCAACCCCATTTTGTGAGGAATGAATAAATAAGTTGGCACGTGCACTCTATATACAGAGGGTGTGACACATAGGAAGTATTTGATTGAAACAAATTACTAGTTAGTACTTCTTTCTTGTATGTATAACAACACATACACTCAAATCAAATCTATTTTTTATAATAGGGTCCTATTATAAAACTATAAAAACTGTTCTTAAATTTTGGCCTTAATTTAAAATATTATGAGTACTTTTCCATGTTAGCTCAGTTCTTAAAATAGCTAAGTACTGATCCTTTGTGTGCAAATTCTGTGATTGATGTCATGATTCTCCCAGAGACTCTTGGGTTGTTTCTAACTCTAATCTTACAAGTAAGGCTCAGTGAACACCTTAGCCTATATTTTTTGGACTTATTCTGTAGGATATTTTCCTATACTAGATTGTAATTATTTCTATTTAACAGACAAGAAGTTTGATGAATAAATGAATTTCCTTTTACAAATCAGCAAAGGTTCTCAAAACTCTTTGCCTTTCATTTCAAGAGGAGTCCATTTGAAGGTATTCCTCAGTAGGACTAGAGGACACAATTCACCAGTGTGACTTTGGTGGAGAGTCCCTGGTCCCTGCAATGTCTCTACTCACTCTCTTCAGCTTGATGGATGCTAACGGAGATAGATGTCTGTTGGCTGGGTAATTTCTACAGAGCTATAATGGTAGGTTGTTTTTAAGTGAGCAAAACTGGAGCAGCACACTCTGGTAACGAGGATGGGAGTAAAGCAATGAGCAGAGTTCAGGGTACGAAAACATCGTGATAAAAAGGAAACTGCTTTCGAGCAGAATGACTAGGAGAGTGATTAAGGAACAATGCTGGGAATGAAAGGATCCCAGGCGCAGCAGAAAGAGCCTGAACTCACAGAGCAATGGGGGCTTTCAGAGGCCATCTAGTCTTTTCCTTCCTTCTGGGTACAATGATGGACTGTCAGAGTAGGAAGGATTCTAGAGATCTGTGGATCTGAGCCCATCAAGAGGAGCCTGTGCAATCCACAGATACAGCCGAGAGGTTCAAGAAGCCTATGAGCCTTTTACTTGAAAGAGTCTTTAACATACAAAACAAATCAAACAAACAAAACACAGCAGGATAATATAGCAAATAACCATCTACTCCGCTGCTCAGAATTAACAAATATTTAGATTTTTGTTATTTTGCCTTACACTCAAGAAATAAAACATTACAGGTAAAATGGAAGACTATCTCTCATAGCTTCCACTCCTTTCAGTCCTCCCAAATGTTACATATGTCAGTGCGAGTGTGTGTGTGTGTGTGTGTGTGTGTGTGTGTGTGTGTACTTGCAGTAAAAATGGCTATCATGCATTCCTTTTTCTTGCATTTTCATGCCACCATTCTTATCAAGATGTGGGGTCTATTACTCCTCCCCTTGAATCTGGGTTTGTGACCTGTATCGACCAATAGAATGTAGCATAGGTGACATTTTGGGGCCCCTGACCCCAGGCCTTAGGAAGTTTGAAAGCTTTTGATTCTGCCCTCTGTAAAGCCACCTGCCATGTAAGAAGACCAGCTACCCCGAGGAAACCCAAGCTGGCCACATGACAGGCCATGTGGAAGAACATTAAGGTTCCACGTACGTGAATGAGGTCTTCTTGGAACTTCTAGCTCAGCCCATCTGCCAGCTGAACTCAGCTCAGTGAGAGACCCCAGCCACATGAAACAAAAGACCTAGCTGGTGGACCCAGGTCAGCCAACAAAATTGTGAAGAAAAAAGTTATTATTTTAAACCGCTGCGTTTTGAGTTTGTTATGCAGCAATAGATAAGTGAACTATGCATACATGTTTATACCATTAAAATATTAATAGTGTGCATAGTAACAGCTGTTTCCACTAATGGCCAAATAAACCTCTCTCAAACTGGCCCTTCCATGGATAACAATAAACAATGGAAAAAAAAAAAAACCCAATCAACCAAAACAAACAAACAAAAAAATTACTTCAAGGCCATAGAGAGTGACCAAAAGTAGGTGCATCCTGGAGGTTAAGTTGGCCCTTGGAAGAAAAATGAGGTTTTCCTTTTCACAGCTTTCTTAGCATGAAGGCAGTCCCTAGTCTGCACATGCGGGCAATTACAACGTGATAGAATGTTCACAGTCTTTCTGGCTTCAAACACAGATATTAGGGTTTGGAGCAATCACATTTGTTGGAACGTGAGGGTCAGATCTTAGAAAGGACAGAGACAGAGGTGTAGAGCGCAAATTTTGTACGTAAACTTTCCCAAGTCTCTGACAACTGAATCACTCATGCCTGGGGTAGAGTTTACATGAGGTGGCTGTTGCTAAAATAAACTAAGACTTAAGCTGCTGTCCAAGAGACAGAGTTTACATTTTGCACCCAACCACATTATCTTCTATTTTCTAAAGCAAACAAACTAAACCCCTCACTCTTTGAAGAACACAGCAGAAAGTACCACCTCCATAATGTGACATTTTCAGTGTCTCGGAGGTAACGACTGATGACTTGACATATGAAAGAACAGGAGCAGGAGACACATCCTCAAAGGAGTAATGACTATGGCCATGTTAGATGCTACCACCTAATGAATGCTTTCTGTGTTCCTGGTCATCTTCTGTGTGCTTTTACACGGATTATGTGAACCCTCATGGCAGCTTTATTATCTTGACACAAATACTTTATCAGCAATATGGAGTCAAGAAAGCAGAAACCAGTTAAGATATTTCAGGCAAAGAGAGACTATGAAGGTATATATTTGACCCATTCATAGTTAGAAGGACTGGAACCCCACCCCCAACCTAAAGGGTACCACCACCACCACCAAAAGGTCAGTATTCACTAGATATAAAAAACTGTGAGAAGCCACTACTGCCCTAACATGCCTCACTAGGTCATCCGCTGCTACTATGGCGTGAGTCAGCGATTGCACAGCTGCTGTAAGAGCCTGCTACTGCCACCACCTCCACTGAAGGGAAATCTCCTTGCTTGCTGCGCCAGCCTCACTGCCATCTTAGTCTGTGGCCACCACTGAGGCTAGTGTCAAAAGAATGGCTCTTCCTTTTCTCTGCCTTATAATCCCACGGAAGTGGTTTCCATTGTCAGAACCTACATTGGAACTCCACTGGTAAAAGATTAGCGGAAATATAGTTTTTAATCAAGGCTTTGTAATACAAGGGAAAAGTTACCAGGGCAGGCATAGTGCATATATGAATGGACATTATCCGCACAATTGCCAGCAGTATTTTATATTTGAGGAAATAGAACACGGAATTTTAAGGAGTTTGCCCAAGATCACACATCTCGAAGTTGTGGTCAGCATTTGAAACTCAGAAAGCTTAACTCCAGAGGTTCTGTTCTTCATCCAATGGATGTTCACCGTGATTTTTAATTTTTTTTTTTTTACAACTATACACAAAGTCAAAGAGAATATATTTGGTCTTGGGTCCACACATTAATTATCATTGAAATGATGACCTAAAACATAACAAATGTTAGCATTCTTCCGATTTTCTAAATTATGATGTTATAATCGAGATTGCCATCTCATTTCAAAACCCACATTTGTATTTGTTTTTCGTAATGATGTCAATGCCAGATTATGATGCCAAGTGACAGCATTGAACTTTTACTGTGTGGTAAGCAAGTGTGACAGCACGTAGTTTGCATGTCCTAATGTCAAAACGACAATATTTCTTCTGCATCTGCCATTGTCTTCATTAATACTTTAACATCTGTAATGACAAAATTACTCTTTCTCAGTAATGGGTTGTAATCAAAAGATATTTCTCATGGACTAGAAATTAATTTATTGACTTAGCTGATAAATTAAGAATTTAATTGACATCATGAAAATGATTCAGTGAAGGGGAGTGTCACACTATCTTAAATGTTGCAGGCTAATGAGAAAACTGTACTGCCAAAGACTTCATAATAAATGATACATTTGAGAGCCAAATAGCCTCATGACAAGCTATAGGGACAAATCGCACTTGGCCGTTTGAACAAAGAAAAGTTGTGGGAGAATGGCGTTATCGAAGGCACACAATGCTATTCCTAAAGAAAACAAAACAGAACAAAATATGTGCCTTTACACTTACGACCATATTCAAGTTTTGAGCAAAACTAACACAGTTTTATCAGACTCAAGAAGTATAAGAGACATAAGAAGTATGTCTCTTCTTTGTACATACTACTTAATATGAGTTTAGTAATAAATTTGTGAGTAAAAGTATTATGAAGGATTTCATGTATATATAAGAAAATAACTGTATATAAATATACACACATTTACACATACACGTACATACATTATTATTATTACTGAGGTTGGCTCTGCTATAGTAGCTGTAGCTTCCAAAATTTTAGTTTTTAATTCAATAAGTAGTTATTCCTCACAAACATAACAATTGAAGGTGAGAGTTCTGCTTGATACGAGGCTCATCTGCACGTGGTAATTCTGTCAGTCTTCTCCTATCTTGCAACTACGCTGATTCCCTGGGTCTGCTCAACATCAATCACCCATAGCCAGCAGAAAGCGTCTTTTTCTCTATTGAGTTTAGTTCTGTCTTTATCTGCTGCTGAAAGTTATTGTGCATTTGGAGGCATTACAGACAAAAGGGGAACGGCATGCATGAGTAGGTTCCGACTGCCAGAACAATATGCCAGAACTAAAAATCATGGACCAGCCCAAACCGTGCTTCGTGCAGCACGGTGGCTCTACAAGGATGAACCTGGGGTGGAGGGCTAAACTAGGGTTAGCAAACGGGACAGCAGGTCAGAAAAACGACTGCCGTCAAGGGAACACAGGCCATCTCCTGGGCTTCGCGCTCAATACTACACTTACATTACGTACCTAGTTCTTGCAATGTCCTATAAGGTAAATAGTATCTTATGCGTCTTTCAGATTTGAGGAAACGGCCCAAGATCACATAGCTCCTAGGCAGGAGAGATGAACTACAAATCCTGTTTTCCATGATGCGAAAGCCTGTATTTCTACATCACCAGACCCCCCCTCCTTTTTTTTTTGAATCAGTGATGAATAAAAAAAAGGCCTGCACTAAAGAAGATGGAGGAAAGATGATGTACCTGTGACACAGAGGCGAGTCTGATAATGAAATGACTGGGGAAGGCAAGGAAAAGCTGGAAGAACAAACGAAGAAGGAGAAAAGAGTTCAACATCTTTTTAGTCTAAAAGCCTGGTTCTAGGTTGTAGCCTTGCTCTGCCACCCACTCCCTCCATCATCTTAGATAAGACTCCCTCCCTTTCTGAGACTCTATTTCCCCATCCATGAAACGAAGGAAGTAGAAGGGCAGATCTCAAAGATGGCATCAGGTCAAAACTTCCATTGTTCTCAGACCAGGCAGCCAATCTCCCCAAACCAGGCACCGTGGTCAAAAATGCACGGTGGGCTCTCCTCGAATGTGTATCAGCAGGAGAAGCAAGGTGGAGACGCCACCTCAGGCCAAACTCGTTAACAGTTGTTTCATTAATCACAGTTTGTGTTTCAAATCCAAAGACAATCTGTCCAATTAACATTAAAGCTCTGGCAGGCATGGGGAGACCTTTAGGAAAAGGCAATTTGACACAATTGCTAATAATGCTCACATTTAGGAAAGTGGCTCTCAAACATAACCTTCTCCTGGTGACAGCTTGGGTCCCCTCCAAAGCGGTGCAGGCTTCAGGCACTTCCACAGTCTGAGCCCTCCTCCCATCCAGCCTCACTGACCTGGGTGGTCATCACTTGCCAGCTGTCTCAGCAGGACCAGTTTTCCAGAACATGCCACTGTCAGTCACACCTCTGTATCGCTGTCCATCTGAACCCCCAGCCTGCATGCCTTCCCAGACTTTTTTTGTGGCCCAGTCTAAGCTGCTTCGTATTACATTTCCAGTAATACTTCAACAAATCTTTCTCGAGGTATATTGCGACTTGGGTTTGAATCTTACTTCAATCATTAATTGGGCGTGCTTTATATTTTGATTTTCAAGGAATACATATATACACAGACAAAAACATTCAAATAGTACCAAGGGTTAGGCAGTGAAGCCTAAATCTCCTTAACTTTGAGGTTCCTCCTTGGATGCAATGTCAGTTACCCCTGTCTTGTATTTTCTTCCAAAGATGCCTATCCAGGAATATAAACAAACTTCTTCCCAGACACAAGTAGTAATATAGTAGGTATACTATCTCACATTCAGCTGAGCAATGTATCTTGGAGATTGTTCCCCATCAGTCTGAGTTTGCCACAGCCTTTATAACCGTGGACAAATGAACTGACCTGTGTGAGCCTCAGCAATACTCTCATGGGGGAACAGGCCCGATAAAATGATTCAAGCCTAACTCTTGGGTGCCTGCTCTGGGTACTTACCTACTTCCTGGGTACCTAGCTTTTAGGGGCACTTTATTGTAACTGCGTGCTAGTACTCTGTGCAATACTGACAAAACAATTATTGGTGTTTGTGGAATGACTGAATCTAAGGCTGAACACTGTGGCCATGTGATGGCTACTTTTATGTGTCAACTTGGCTGGGCTAAGGAAGCCCAGATAGTTAGTAAAACATTATTTCTCTCTGTGTGTGTGTGTGTGTGTGTGTGTGTGTGACGGGTTGAGAGAAGAGAGTAGCAGTAGAATAGGCAGACTGAGAGAAGGTCACCCCCAGCAGAGCGAGTGGGTTCAATCCACTGAGAACGAAAGGCAGAAGAAGGCGAGTTTTGTTCTTTGCTTGAGCAGGGACATCCATCAGCTTGTGCTCTGGGAGGCAGGGCTGTGCTGCTGCTTCTCAGGCCTTGTGACGAGCTGGGATGTACACCTTGGCCACCCTGGTTCTCAGGCTTTGGGACTGAGGCTGAATTACACCAGAGGCTTTACTGGTTCTCCACTACACAGACTGGCAGATGGCGGGACTTCTAGCCTCCCAAGTGCTGGAGCCAATTCTTATAATAAATGAGCTCCTCAAATATATCTCTCTAACTCTGTCTATACCTCTCCAGCTCTAGCTCTATCTCTATCTCCATCCCTACCTTTTGTTGGTGTGTTTCTTTGGAGAATCCTGACTAATATAGAGAGCTACATGAGATCACAGCATCAGAGTAATACCTGACAGATGGAAGGTATGCAATATGAAAATCCTCTTCTTTTTCTCTTAAATTCCGTAGTAGAAACAGGCTAAACTGCATTAGCAGAGTACTGAACTTTATTTTTCCTTATTTACCAATCTGTGTGTGTGTGTGTGTGTGTATCGCATCCCAGCCATGATCAGCTGATACCCTGCAATCACTGAGCAGCATAGAATGAGCTCTAGGAAGAATGATCAAGTCAGTCAAAGTATCCTTCTCTCACCACCATTTCCCTAAGGCATTTGTTGAATGGGAAAAGCACCGGACTTAGATAGGAGCTTCGGTTGAGGGTCCCAGTTGTGCCAATTACATGGAGCAATCATATGCCTTTCCTCAGGCTTTTGCCACTCATCTGCATAACAGGAGTAAGTGATTGTTCCCGGGTAGGATTATTGTGAAGCCTAAATCAGTTGGTGGATATGAAAGCACTTTAGAGGTGAAGCAGCTTTACCAGGCACAACATTATTGAGGAGATCCTGCTTTTGATCTTGATATAATTAATCAACACTCTACTTTGACACTCTTGCCTGGCTGTCTTCCCTACTTCTAATATATCCCAACAACAAGGACCCGATAGCAGACAGTTCCAGGCAGACAGTAAATATAGAGATTCATGCAGAATCACAATGTGGTTTTTGTGATCTGTTCCTTCCTAGCAATACCAATTCCTCTGGGAGGGATATGGTGAGCAGGAGACTGTCTGGGGCAGAAACAGGCCAGGGACGGGATAGTCTTAGAGCCCCAGGAGAAGTGAATACAGGCCATGGTGAATCTTTAGTCTTTGAGATCTGAACTACCGAAAACAGAGAGGCCACTGTGTGTTGGGGGGTAGGGTCCTTTGGGAGAATCACATATGGAGAAGTGAGGAGGGCTCCACAGGGAAGCCTCAAGCCTTGCTGTCAATGTTTCCAGATCCTGGCCTTCTCGGAGGGTTGGGCATCTTTTCTCTTTTCCCCACGAAATAACTGAAATGCAATTAGGAAGGGGATAAAAGGAAATGAAGGGGTCATTAAACACTGAGGGAGGAGGGGACGACCTTTTCTGGGTGACACCTGCGTAATTCAAGCCTCCAATTTTCTCCATTGATGTGCAGCCTCTTCACATAAGTCCCCTAATGACGGCGTGGGCGATGGATGAAGACGGGGCAGTTGAAGCTTAAAATACATGCCGAGGAGATATTAACAGCCACAGATCTGCCTAGGAGTGGGGAAAACAGGCAGGACAGCAGAGGAGATGGGATAGAAGTCCGGCTCCTTGTCTGTTAAGATGCTGGTGACATCTTTTGTTCATTCTGCTGTTGTTCTGCATACCATACCGAGTCTTCGAAATGTTTTCAGGACGTCTCCCCTTCCTCTCTATTTCCAAAGTCGCCGTGCTAGCTGAGCCCTTAATTTCCTTTCGCCTCGACAATTACAGTAATAGACACCCGGCTCCCAGGCTCTGCCACTTCCTGTCTACCTTGCAGATGTCACCAGTTTGAACTTCCTGAAATATCACTTCTCACATGTCAGTTTCCTACTTAAAAACTTCAAGGATTCCCCATTGTCTGTGAAGTGAAGGCTAATGCATGGCCTTAGCCTGGAAATCAATGCTGCTAAAAGCTTAAACAGTCTGTGCCCATGGTGAAGGCTGCACCCAGATGTTATTCGTCGTTCTGTCCCCGATGCTGGTATGTAAGCTCCATGAGGAAATGGAGGATTTATTCTCGATTGCTGACATATAACAAGCACCCAAATGATAACTGTTGGGTGAATGCATTAATTAGCTCGTTAATAGTGTATGGCATAGAATATGATTCCCATAAGTCTTTGTGGAAGGAAAGGATGAAGGGAGACAGGCCGGGAAGAAAGAGGATGCTCTATTAAAAGAAGCACAGATCATAGGTGGGTGAGAGCTCCAGTGAGGGGCCTCTCGACTCAAAACAGGGCAGTAGAAACCTGCCAGAAGGAGTGGAAGGTATGGATGGAGGAGAGGCTTAAGGCCACCCGAAGTTCAGACTCGATATTGGGAGCGGAAGAAGCCCAGAGAGGGAGACCGAGCAAGCTGACCGACCACCAGCGGGCACCATTTGGGAAGACAGACAGCTATGAAAGCAAAGTTGTAAGGGGGTGGGGCTTGGAAGCTGGGTAATAGGACCCAGAGAACTGAGCCATCTGGGTGAGGAGCCAGGAACTAAAGAGAGTTTGCACACCAACCAGGACGTGCTGAGTAAGTCTTAGTAGCCATAATGAAAAACTTACCATATACGGGCAGTGCTTCACGTTTGGATATCGTGAATGTCTTTGAAACTAAGGTGACAGCAGCCAAGGACCCAATCCTCAGAAACATAAATAAATGCATGTAATTTTGCATACAGTTACAGGGATTGAGAGATTTCCCTGGAGTCAATCCCCAGGTTAAGAAGACCCTTTTATGGAATCTGAACACCTCACATTTACATTTTACCATTTATTAACTTGAAGGCTTGTATCATTCATTAATACATTGACTCGCTGCAGCTCTCTGAAATTTGTAACCATTATTCCCATTTTGAGGAAACTGAACTTCAGTGAGAAAATAGACCTTGCCCAAGTGAGAAGTGACAATGTCATTAGGGTAGAAGTCAGGCATTTTGGTTTCATGTTGAGTGTGTATGTTATTTTTTGTCACATACCCACAAAAACAAGCTGTGCCATCATTTCCACATGAATCAGAAGCCCTTTTACAAATATTAACTGAGTACCTGTGATGGGTCAGGCACTGAGGTAGGCATGTGGGAACAAAAACAGACCAACATTCCCATTTTCGTGGCGCTCCGGAACCAAACTGAGGTCAGCGCCTTCCCAGCCTGAAGGTCTGAATCCGAATATGTTCTGGTCATGAAGTGTGACTTCAGGTGTTCGATGCTTACTGAAAAACCATCCTAATCCAGTAGGCGGTGTCCTCGGTACTAGTTGTTGTCAAAGGTAGGTTTTATGTCGACCAACACCGGACATCACCCATCCTCCATCACTGACTAATCATGGTGGATTCCGCTAGTTTTTGTTTCTTCCTTTTGTTTTTTTGTCCTTCCATTTCAAAATTGTCAACTTAAAGCTTTCTGTTCCTTATCTCCCTGAAAGAAATAAAGCCCGGCTAAAACATTTAATTCATGGTTGTTCAGAGGAGGACTGACAAAGCCCAGACTGAGAGCTGAGAGACCTGGTGCGCCAGTACCTTCTCTGTCACATGTGTCCTGCATATCTTTTCCTTTGGGCCTCAGCTTCCTCACCTATAAAGCAAGTCTGTATGTTTCTGTGATCCTTCTCTATCCTAAAATGCTATGGATGCCTCAGAGCTTTGAGCTGCCTGAGAGAGAGAGAAAAAAAAACACAAAAACCTTTATAATTGCAAGGTGGTGAGACATACATGGTGAGAGAAAACTCGCCCCCACAATTAGTAGCTGCCCTCCTTGGCTCTGGGAACCGAACAGTTCTTATCTGAGTGGGATGTGGGATGTAGGAGACAGAAAGGGTGAGAGGCAGAACAAAAGCTTGGTTTCTCATCAGAGGAGTGGGACAGATCGTAGGTTGGAGTGGTGAGTGCAGGATGGTGAGCTGTGTTTCCTTCTGTAAAGGTCAGTGCCCTGCCACGCCAGGACGGCAGCATGGAGGCCTTTTAAAACACAGAGAGCCAAAGAGGCTGCCATTGAGCTGGAGGGTGTAGGGCAAACTCAAGATTCCTGGTCTGTCAGAGCAGAAGGGACCTGATGGCACTGGTGCAATTCCCCCTTCCTATTTTGCAGGTGGGGACACTGAGGTCCAAAGGGTGTGGCTGGGAAAGGTGACACGGCCAGGGCCACAGAGCTTGTAGTCAGCAGAGCCAAGACAAGAGCCCAGGAACTTCCCATTGTTGTTCATATCAAAGCAAACCTCCCCTTTGTTCTGCTTATTGCCACCTTTAATAAAATTATTATTTTTCCTCCATCTGCTGCTTGCTTAGCATCTCAGAATAAATAATATGTGGTAATAACTGTTATCCTTTCTTGACTGCATGGAATCTGGTACTTAAAAATTGAAGGTGTGACTCATTAAACCTCTAGGTATGTTTTTAAGAGTTATTTTGTAAATTATTAAGTGTTTCTAATGAGAATTGATAAAATTATATCCTTGGTTTGAATTGAAAAATTTAAATACAGCCTCTTCCATTCATTTTCTTCCTCCCTCTCCACCTGGTCCAAGTTCTCTCTCCAGTGAAAATACTAAACACCTCTTCCCGTGCTCATACCTAAAACATCTCATTGGATTTTCGAAACGGTCATTGGCCCCTACCCCGTACAATGCCTTACCCTCCTGGATTGATTTATAACCCATGCCCCTCCCACTTTGCCAACCCTGCTCTGATCTATAGAAACATCCATCTTGGTTAAAGCAATTCAGGCAACTTGCCTTTGCACCTTGCAAGCAAAGTAACCCTGAGCAAATTATTTAACCTTTCTGTGCCCAGTTTGATCTGGAAAATGGAGATAGAGATAATTCTTAACGCATACGTTATTGTAGGGCTAAATAAAAATAAAACCTACTGTTTCTCCCACACCTTATTCTGTACCAAAGCAAGCACTTTATACACCTTATTTCATAAGCTCATCACAAATGTTCTCATTACTACCTCCGTTTTACAGCTGAGGAAACAGGTACAGAGAAACTCCAGAATTGGCAAGGAGGCAGAGCGTCTGAATATCTAAGTCTGTCTAATTTGAAGAATCATGACCCTTTCTAGCACAACATATGTATTTACTATATACCGTACCGGTATTCAACCTGGGTGATTTTGCCCCCTGTCCCGCAGAGGATATATGGCAATGTCTGGAGACAATTTTGGTTTTACGACTGAGGAGAGGCACTACAGGCATCTAGTGAGTAGAGGCCAGAGATCCTGCGAAGTCCCAGAAAATGCACAGGGCAGGGCCCCACAACAAGGACTTACCTGGCCAAAAATAACAACAGTGTCAAGATTGAGAAACTGTGCTGTGCTGTGTTCCATTGCATGAATTTGCCATAATTCACTTGGATAAATGGATGTAGAATGATGCATGCAAAGTGTCAAGCACGTATGAACACTGAATAAATGCCAGCCACCATTACTGTCATTGCTCCTTTTAGACCTACTTCACATTTTGCTTCTCCTCTTTTGAGGTTATTCCTGATACCTGCTAGATAGAAGTAACGTTTCCCTCATCTCAATAACCGTTTACTTTCTTTAATATTTGATAAACATTATCTAGTATAGTTATTTGTAGATTCTTTATCCAACTGCCCGCAGGAAGCAATTGTGTTTCTTTTCTTTTGTGTCTCCCCATGTAGTTAGCACAGTGCACGACCCATCCTCGTTGAATTTGAGACGCAGAACAATTTTCTGAGGGAAGGTAAGCAGGGACTCCTAGGCCTACTGTGCAGCTGAGGAAACAGGCTCAGAGTGTCCAAATTATTTAAGGCTGTGTGACTTCTGAGTGACAGAGCTTGACCTAGATCTCACCTTAGAGTCCCGCATTAGCTTGCTCAGCTGCTATTTATGTAATCAAGTACAAAACACTAGAACTGCAGTCCATTCTTTTAGAGGGAAGCTTCTACGAGAACCTTTGGATTCGATAAGCAAACCAGATAGGAAATCAGTTCCAATGTGCACCTGATTTGGAGATGTCTATCATGGGGTCCACAAAACACAGCTGAAGAGATTACTACAAAGGTCAACCCACTGCAGAAAACTCATGGCAGGGAGTCCAGGCACCTGGAGATGAGGCTAGAATTTGAATTAGCTAGTTGTGCAGTATTGGAAAAGCTATGGTACCTCTTTGGTCCTCACTTTTCTCATCTGTCAAATAGGAACATGATGCCCATTTTAAGAAGCCCACAGGTTGCCGGGAGCAACAGTATGTCAAGTACAGTCCATCCTCACTATTCACAGCAGTTATGTTTTTTTAAAAATCACTGCAAACACTATATTGGTGAATCCTGAACCACCGCTTCTAAGGGAGATACACGGTTGGTTTGCTGTGAGCCTCTGATCACAACATTTTCATCAACCGATCAATATGTAAACTTGTTTTATGGGTGTGTTTTTTTAAAGACGCCTTATTTAATATATAGTGTCTATTCATTAATATTGAACTTATGGCCAACAGCACTATAACTCGTGTCTGAACAAAGCTTATCTAACACACTTATTTTCTCGGAAAAACATATTACAGGCTTCTTGAGCTTAGGAACACTAGACAGCATCTCAGTACTATCCTTGGGTGCCATTTAAATAGTGAAATAACCAAAAAAAAAAGCACAAAAGTGTAACATGTGACACCAAAAGTACCACACAAAGGATACTTGTTTATGGAATGAGAACTAAGAAAGCAGAGAGCACCAACTTCTTTTATGTCAGCTGGAAACATGCACGTTGGAATAAATTTTCACCACTCTACAGTCTGAATGACCAGGAAAGCACCTGAGTATTAATTTGAGGTTACAAATTTTTAAGAATTGGGTGCTAATAAGAAAATGACAGGAAATTCACGAGGGAAGATAAAATATGGCCACTGAATATATGAAAAGATGTTCAACGACAGTGTTCACTAAGGAAAGTAAAATTAAAACCAAAATGCAATACCACTAGACATCCACCAAAATGGCCAAAATGTAAAAGATTTGATGATGTAAATGTAGACAAAGACGTGAAGCCGCTGGAACTCTAAGTACTGCTGATGGTACTTTCTGCACAAACACTTTGGGAACCTATTTGATCAGCTATACAGAAGTGGAACATATGCCAATGTTATGGCACAACAATTCCACTCCGAGACATGTATTCAACAGAAATATATAGCAGTTTACCAACGCACAGGTATATGAGGCAGTTATCTCTGATCACTTAATAGAAAGAAACTAAATGTCCATCTACTAGAATGAAAAAAAAAATATGGCTAAATTCACAATGGAATATGACGCAAGAGCAAGGATGGAGAGACTATCGCTACACTCAACAACATGGATAACTCTCATAAACATAATTTTGAGCAAAAGAAGCCAGACAGAAATAAGAGTATATGCTGTAAAATTCCAATTATATAAAATTCAAAAATAGGTGACACTTATGGATAGTGTTAGAACTGAGAAGGGGGTTTACTTTGGGGACAGCAATGACTGGAGTGAGTATGAGGGAATTTCAAGGGGGCTGGTGACATCCTGTTACTCGATCTAGGTGTTACGTAGCCTCTTCAATTCCTGAATATTTACTGAGCTGCACATTCAGCTGTGCACTTTTCTACATGTGCTTTACACATCACTTAAATTTTAAATATATATATATATATTTTAAGTGAGGGATAGAAAAAACACTTAATGAAAATCTACTATGTGCCAAACATTTTACTCAGAGAATCATTTAATCCTTGTGACAATTCTATGTGTTTTCATAGCTTGCCTAATAATAAAAATCACCATGATACTTCTCAAAATTAGAAAATCACCAGATACCACTCTGGGGCTAATGTGCTAAAATCTCCAGGAAACGGAACTGACATCACTATTTAAATAAGTGATTTTTACAACCAGCAAAATTGAACACATATTGACTAGTCTGGGTATTGAGGAGTGGGGTTTAATGTGATGTCCAACATATAACATTGACTTAATAAATGGTAGCTTTTTCATTTTTTGGTACAGTTGCCTCCATTTTATAGAAAAAGGACTGAGGTGCGGAGAGGGAAAATGACTCACCTAAGGTCACAATTGGAAGCGAATATTTATTAATATTTGAGCTATCTTACTTTATGCTAAGAACCACTCTGGGGAATGAATTCTATTAGGCTAATTTTACCCCGGAGCAAACTGTGGCTCAGGAAGGTAGGTAACTTGCCAAAGACATTTAGCCAGGAAATGGTGGAGCCAGATCAGTCCAACTTAGGGAGCTCTGATCCAGTCACTTCTCAAAGTTGTGCCATAGGTTCGAAAAGGCAAATCCAGGAGCGTAGAAGACAGACTTTTCTTACATATCATGCCTGGCCTTTGATATATACTCTTTCCCCCTAATCATCCTCTTTCCTGTTGAGCATTTAGAGCAGGCTGCATACTTCCCCAGTTCCGTCTTTAATTAAAACATGCAGGCAGGAAGGGAACTGATGGGATGCTTGGTTGATATGACCTATGCCAAAGATAGTTATAAACTGCGCCATTTGCCTTCACAAACGACATTCCTCATTTGTGCGTGTCATTACCAACTGGGAAACATCTGGAACTAAAAGGCAGCCCCACCACAGCTTTGGGAAATCTTTTTTTTTTTTGGAAAGTAGCTCTTGGGAAGCTCCTATTTGAAACAGAGCTTCCTCTTGTCCATCATTTTCTTGGCTAAGTAATATCTTTGGGAGTCAGGATAGAGGCTGGAATCTACTTTGCAATATTAAATGTCATGAGCATTGTTTCATCATTACTGTCAAAGAGCAGGAATGCTTCTATCACAGGCTAGACTGAAGAGGGAGATTTTCAACCCCTTTTCCTCACATAATAGAATAATCTTCAATCTTTTTGTCTATCACTATTACTAGCTCATTGTCATTGGTTAAAAACCAGGACCACATTTTATTAGAGGGCAGGGTCTTCATACCTGAAAGAAAAGGAACAGGCACTGACTTAACACTTTTTTTTCCACTTCTTGTGAAAATGGATGGAAATGGATGTGCCATCCATTCCCGCTAGTCAGTGCTCATCTATTTGCTAACGTCTCCAGTCCAGTTCTCATTAGGAAAGTCATAATTGGTTTTAGCTTGCTCAGTGCTCACGTACATATAATTTCCTGGCTGGAAGGCCCTCTGTTATATACCCATAATCCACCATTATCCAAGTCATCCCATTCTCATCATTGTCACCATAATTATCTTCATTCTAAACATGAAAAAGCCTTGACCACTATCGACTGAAAGCCTTGACCACCACTGACTGGTATCTCACCATGGCAGCACAATTATGTTTGATATGTTCAGTGGTCCCCAGAGACACGGACCTCTCCATTATTCAGAGATTATTGACATGGTCCACCCACCTCCTTCTCCTCCTCCCAGGGGAACTTCACAGTGCAGACCTGATCATGTTTGCTCACAGTTCTGGATGACACACAAAGATGACAAAGAGTTCTCAGTGCTTAGGCCATCCCCCCTTCCCTGGAAGGTTCCTAACTGGATAGAGGTTCCCAGCTCAGCATTCAGCTGGGGAGGTGGAAAACCAACCAGACTCGGTGTTGCAAAAACCAACTGCAGCCATTTTTATAATATTCTGGCTTTGATCAAATATCACAGCTTTGCTCTGAGCAATTTTGCTCCTAATCATTTTCTCACATGTGGTGGCGAAAGGTACATTAATCGATCATGTTTTAGATTCATTGACATTCAGCCCAAACATTCTGGCCTTGTAAGAACATTCCAATTTCCCATCGCCTGAGGGCAGTTGCTAAGCTGTTGCCCTGTGCTTCAGAGAGACGAAAAGTACCAGTATCCCTTTGTGCAAAAGATAGAAATTTCTAAATTAATAGGGTAGGGAGGAAGAGAAGGAGGAAGAGGAGAAGAGAAAGGGAGGATGGGAAGAAGTGGGGATCAGAGGATCAAGAAAAGAGCCAAAACCTCTGCTGTGCCCTTGCTCAGTGTTTTTATATCAAAATGGGTGTGTGGGGCTGGGGGTGAAACGGAACAGGGCAAGCTTTGAATTAAGAGATAGGGTGGCACAAAGGATAGAACATTGCCTTTGGAACCAGATTGAGATTTTAGACCTGGTTCCGTCACTAATATTTTGTGTCACTTTGGACAAGTTTCTTTACTTCTCAGCTTTCAGTTTTTTCAGCTATAAAAGGGGGATAAACCTTGATCTTTTAAAGGTTGCTACATGGACTATAGGAAGTGTAGGTAATATAGGTGCTTGGCTTTTAGTAAAAGACAACTGCTAGTATTCTTTAATTCCAGATATTGAATGTGTACAAGGATACAAAGATAAATAGGACATACATACACCTGGTCCTCTAGGAGCTCACTATGAGGCAAATGAGATGCTACCCGGTTACTAAAATAAAGCAGGATGATTGTAACTCCATGTTTGATTATAGCATCACAAGCATTCCTGTCCTCCAAGTACAAAGCTTGAGGTCATCTCAACTCTCTTCCATCTCTCTGTTCCCCACATTTGATTATTCACTGAGTCCTACCACTTTTATTGCTAAAATATTTTTTTCCCATTTAAACCTCTTATATCTATGTCTGTTCTTATTGTCCTGCTATAGTTCTGGGCCTAATTAGCTCTGTCCCTGGTTATTGCAGTTCTTCTTACCTGATCTCTAATCTTCCTTCACTTTAATTCATTTTCCAAACAAGTTCTTTCTGAAATAGCTCAAATTCTAACCAACATTTTATTATCCTTTATCATCTACTTAGCAGGGTTTTATTGTTTGTCTTAATAGTCAGGATTGCCAATATTTAGGTTCTAACCTCCCTTTATATCAGTGGTTCTCAAGTGGGGGTGGTTTTGCTCCCCAGGGGACAGTTTGGGCTGTCATAACTTGGAAGGGGGGATGCTCCAGGGATTTATTAGGTAGAGGCCAATGGTGATGCTTGACATCCTAAAACGCATGGGACAAGCACCCACAACACAGAATCATTTGGCCCCAAATGTTAACAGTGCCAAGACTGAGACAACTTGCTTTATAGCTACAGTAGTCAGCAAGGCTGGAGACAGAAAACAACTCACTCAGCGCTAAATTGCTGTTGCTGGTCAACTGACGGGAGATGGGAGAAAGCAGGATGGATTATAGGCCAAGGGGAGAGATTCGAGAATGAGTGTGCCCTTCTTTTACGTGACTGGCTCCAAAATCAGACGTGAGCATGGAAGATAAAGGAACGGGGCTGCACTGGAGAACCAGGTACAGAATGACATGCAGGAGAAGTTTGGCAATGTACATGGGAGTCAGGTTTGAGAAAACAGAGGAAAGTTTCATTTTCTGTAGGGTACCTCCACTTTTCTTTTCCGTTAAGAAAAACACATGTGGTAAACAGGTGAATCATCTCTCCCAAAGGTAGGAATAGAGATTTGCTCTAAGTAAATTAAAAAGGTATATGAGACCATTTCTGGAGCTGCAAATTTATAATATTGAAATGTAAGATCAAATTAATCCAAGTAACAGAAATCCAACGATAACAACGATAATACTAAGAATTATGATGAGGGTTTAGAATAACATTTCACCCTTAACTTAAAGAGTTTGATGAAGTAAAGGAATCCACATTAAGTTTCTATAGTGATATAAGAAATTACGTGATAAAACCTTCAGTGCTGTTATTTTGAGATAAAACATAATTTTCTAAAGTTCCAGATGCAAGTCAGTAGAAAGTATTTTTTTTTTCCTTTTGCCGAATGTGAGATAATTTGAAAGGTGAATTTAGTGATAAGATATATGCAGCAAAGATACTGAGAGGCCACTGACACACATTTTCCCAGTATGAAAATAAGCAGAACTGAATTTCTTAGGTTGCTGTGGCTGATTTGTGCTTGCATTAGGACATCTGTGAGGCGACATGCATAATTAATCACCGATATTATTATTAATATCTCTTAACATAGAAGATGGATCATTGTATATCTAAATTGCATCCTGCCTTGGCTGTTACCTAATTAAAAAACTGAGACCAACAGTCAGAGAGAAATATTAATGGCATGCAATTGAGTTTAAATCTTATTTCACGAAGAGATCTCAAAAATAATTGTGTGTTTTACCATGAGGAATACCTGCTATGTAAAGACCATTTCAGGACCAGTCCCCTTGCTCCTCAGATCAAATGGATGCCTGTTCCATTTTGACGTTTTTATTTGATCTCAGGTTGTCAATAAGTCCATTAGAGAATATTTAGCTTTGGAGACTGAGAAGGAACAGTAAAGACACAAGTATAAATTACAGGGTGAAATGAGGAATTTATTTTTAACCTCATGGAGAATTGGATTTTAATGAGACACTACTTTAGGTTCAAAACGGAAGGTTTGCAGCAAGAAAAGAAATGCTGAATGTGATTACTCACCCAATCTTGTTTTTACAAAATGCTTTCTAAATGACTATAGCTTACATTTGGGTAACACTGAGCAGTTTACATGTGGAACATCTATATATATGGGTTACTTCGTTTGACGTTCCCTGCAACCTAGCCAAACATCAGGCAGGGAAGAAGTTACCACCCCCATTTTACAGATTAGCAAACAAGTCATCCAGAAAAGATACATGATGTCCTCAGAGTCACAAAGAAAAATACCTTGTCCCTATCTAGCCTTATCTAAAGCAGGGGGAAAAAAATGTTTTTGTACTAGATAACTATTACAGCCACTTCTAAATTTGGTATTTAAAAATAATGTTTAAAAAGTATTGTGCATTAAGAAAGTACTGTATGGTTTATATACTGTTTCCTAATCTATTATCTCATTGGATCCTCACAAGAGCCTTTCAATCTATATTATCTCTTATTTAAAGATGGAGACACTGATGCTCAAAATTTTAAGGGACTTGCCCAAGGTCACCATTTTGGGAGCATGTCTGAAACTCAAACCCATGTATTATGAGCCCAAATTCAACACAAGTTTCTACTATTTGTATTCCAAAATGTAGCTAAAATGTCAGTGGGTGTCAAATTCCAAGGACTATTTGACTTTCATTAGGACACTTGGAACTCCAATGCCTTTAAAGAATCAGAGAGAAGAATCTGTCACAGAAATTTCAGGAACTGCCAGAGATAGGGAAAGGACTTCGTATTTGGCTAGGCTGCCTTTCCAAGTGTCCTAAACCTTCGTGTGTGGGCAGCTACCAACTGTGCTTAAGATATCTTGGTGGAAATACAGACCAAACTGATTCTACTGTCCAAATGGAAAGAAATACAAAAAAAGTAAATATGCCTAACAAACGGCCAGTAAACCTTTTTACTGGGAGACTGGAGCTGGGGAGGTTGTAAAAAAAAAGTCATTGATCATTTTAGCGGTGGCTGTGTCCCTTTAAATGCAATCTGTAATGACTGATGACTCCAGCGACTCTTCTTGATTACTGCCTGTTGCCATTCATTATCACCATGGAAACAGCACTGTTGCCAGCTGTGTGCTTTGTGGTAGGGTAGAGGCAGTGCTGTTGACTGGGGACAAGAGGCTAGCACATGTGGGACTCTGGATTTACAGGTTTGGCTTGTTTGGTTTTTCGTTTGTTTTGCTAGAGGAGAGAAATCGTGGGGACATGGTCCCTTTCTCCCACAGCGAGCCCCTCATTAGGGTGTAATCCAGAGGGGAGCACCAGAAGAGATGGTAGCAAGGCCCTTGTCTCTTTCCGGGAAGAATATAAGATGAGACCAGAAACACTCCAGTCTGGGGGATAATCCACCAGGCGGCAGAAGGAATGAGGAAGGGACGACCTGTGTGCAAATTTCATTAACACAATTTGTCATGGAGACTGTTCAAGCATGGGAGCCAATCTTCTCAGCTGCCTCATTCCTAAGCCTCCAGTGTATTACATCTCCAGGAGTGATCTGCAAAATCCATCGCGCCTCCCCTCCTGACTCAGTCTTAATTTCCATCCCTATCTTCCTTCTAATTTGGTTTTCTGCTCCTCTCTTCACTCCTTCTTGTATATGCCCCTTTGCCTTGTATGCCTGCCTGCTTTTTTTCATTTCCCCTTTCACATCTAGTGAATGATCCTAGCAAGATAGACGAGGAAGGGAAGGAGACATCATCTATGCCAACCTCCTCCTGTTACAGACAAAAACAAGCAAACAAACAAACTGACCTCAAAAGTGGTTTCAGGAACTCCCCAAAGCCACACAGAGATCTGTTGGCAGTTAGCACGAAAGCTCAGGTCTCTAAATCCCCAGCCCAATGCTTCTTCTAACATATGGTGTTGCTCTATCGTATTTTCCCTTTGCTTCTTGGGCTAATTCACTGCCACGCTGAAGTATCGTCAAATCTCAACTCCCCAGGCCAATTATTATTTAGTGCAGAGTAATCCTTGCTTTCAGAGCGTTTCTCTCTGTAGAATTTGGTTTGCTCCAGAGACGTTAGAGGATTCATTCTCATGAGATACTCAGGGAGGAGTGGGGGAGGGCCAAGGTGACTTCGTCATCTTTCTACTTTATTTACAGTGAGCATTAGAGTCCCAGGGCATGAAAGTGCTCGAAATGGGAATGCAAAGAAGTGCTCGAACAACCAGAACAGGAGCACTCTTTACTGCTGAGCTCTGCTGGGGCTGCAGGCTGCTGAGGGAATGAGACACACCAGCTCTGGGTTTGCTGCAAAAAGGTTTTGCACCATTATTTGGTTAGCAAGGGGATTTTTCACACATGACATTATATTCAACTTCCAAGATCTCTGGAGAACACACACAATCAATGTCTGCTGTTAAGACAGATGCAGGGTGATAGAGAAAAAACTGCACAGAACTCGGAGACTGCTGATCTGGACCCTATCCTGACTCTGCACCTGAGCTGTGAGCTGGCAATGAAGCTTGAATGAAGTCTGTTGCGCTCCCGCACCTGTGTGTGTTTGTTTGGGATGACACGTTGTGGGCCAGGGTTAGAAACATTGGAAACCCTAGAAAACTTTTTTCCAGCCTCAGCCTAATATTAATAATAATAGCAGAGGTAGGAATTGCTGCCTTTTATGTAGCCCTACTGTGTGCACCAGGTCTTCAAATAACGCCATTTTGTGCAAAGTCATTTTGTTACTTGTATGAAATACCACAGGAACTTCACTCTTGCTTAGATCAATCAGCCTATGGTGAATTGGTTTCCCTATGTGTTGTTTCACTGCAGTTTTAGGAGCCTATGGACAACCTTAAGTGAGGACTTACTGTGCCTAGAGACTTGGCGAGCACTAACTTCCCATTGATTCTTACAACCTCTCACAAAAGTAGGCAATGTTATCCCAACTCAGAAATAAGGAACGGTCTCAAAGAGATTAAAGAATTTGTCTGGGGTCATTAAATATTAATTTAAACAGCAGAGTTGGATTCTCGCCCAGGTCTGTAAGGCCAATACCAAACGACAATATCTTTGAACATTTTATGATTTTTGCTGTCCTCTCTGACTTCTTTAAAGTCATATATTCATTTATTTATTTATTCACTGATTCTGTGAGTATTTATTGAGTGCTTAATATATACAACCTTTTTTCTTTGTAATGTTTTGGGGTCTTTTGTTGTGTGTGGTTTTGTTTGTTTTTTTGTTTTTTTATTTCAGACGTACACATAGGAATGAATATTTTTACCACCTATCTTGAAGGTAATTTGTCTCTCTTACTGGTACTGTGTTTGATATTAATAAAACCACTCCAGCTTTTGTTTGATTAGTGTGGTATATCTTTCCTCACTCTTGTACGTGTAAATTATTTGTATCACTTTATAGTTAAAGTGTGTTTCTTGAACACAGTACAGTAAGTTCTCAATTAACATTGTGGATAGGTCCCGCAACTTTAAGCAAACTTATGTGTAATAAACCAGTTTTACCATAGCCTAATTGATATAAACAAAAGTTATGTTCCAAAAGAATCTCATCAACGATATAATGAAACAACATTAAAGAAAATGACATTATTCAAGGACCTGCTGTACATAGTTGGGTCTTGCTATTTTATCCACTCTGAAAATCTTTACCATTTAAATGGAATATTGAGACAATTTATACTTAATGCAATTATTAATATGATTTGGTTTAAGGTTACTACTTGATATTTTCTTAATATTTGTCCCGTCTGTTCTTTATTCCCTTTTTTCTCTTCTGATTTCCTTTGGGCTAATTGAGTATTTTTCATGATTTTTGTCTTATCCCTTTTGTTGGCTTATTAGATCAGGCTCTTTGTTGTGTTATTTTAATGGTTGTTTGAGGGTTTATACTACAACTTACCACAGTCTACTTTCAAATGACATACCACTTCATGTATAGCATAAAAATCTTACAACAATATGCTTCATATCTCTCTTTCCTGACGCTTGCTCTGATTTTTCTCAGACATTTTACTTCTACTTATAACCCCTAAAATACATTATTAGTTTTGCTTTAAATGCTCAATTATCTATTTTTTTTCACTTTAAGACTGTTCATTTTTTAGAGCAGTTTTAGGTTCACAGCAAAATCAAGACAGGAAACAAATATGCAACCTTTTAAGGAGCTGGGGGTATAGTGATGAACAAAAGAGATAAAACCCTGTTTTCCTGAAGCTCACAGTCTATTTTACATACGTGGTGAACAGTAATGAGACAAACACGCGCATAACTTTAGATAGAGACTAATGCCAGGATGGTGGGATAAAGCCAGTGTAGCTGTCTTCCCTGAGAGGTGTCATTTAGGCTGCGCCCTGAGACATGAAAATGAATCAGCTGTTCAAAGAGGTGGGGGAGAAGGAAGTCAAGGATGGAAGAAAAATGACAGCATTCTGAGGAAGGGAAGAGCTGGGTGTGTGTGAGAAAGAGCAGGTAGAATGGAGACAGGGGGCGATGAGTCCCAGAAAGTAAAGACGAAGGTGGAAGGTGACCTGGACAGAGGATAGACAGGAGCCAGATGAGTACAACCTACAAGGTTATGGGGCTCCATTTTAAGTGTTGAGGAGACATCCATAGCATTTAAACATGTAACCAAGATGTAAGTATGTGAATACACACTCTCTGGAGTATAAACGTGACACAGTTTTAATTCTTCCAACAATTACCCAACCAGGCTCTGCGGAAGTGTCAGTGACAACGTCTTAGTCGTTTTCCTTCACTTCTGAGCCAATTTCAGAGAGTAGAACACTCTAGCTAATTCCTACTCCGTTGCCTTAATGTTAATCCCAAACTTTCTTTTGTCCTCTTGTCTCCCCAGTACAGACTAGACCTCTCCAAAGCTCTACAGTAGAGGCCAGCAACGCTTTTCTGTAATGGGACAAATAGTAAATATTTTAAGCTTTTTAGGCCATATGGTCTCGTTCCAACTACTCAACTCTGCCTTCATAGCGTGAAGGCTGCCGTAGACAATACATAAATGAATGGGTGTGGCTGTATGCCAATAATGCTTTACTCATACAGACTTAAAATTTTAATTTTATATAATTTTCAGAAGTCTTGAAATTATAGTCTTTTATATATCTCTATATATCTACCTATATAGATATAGATAGATAGATAGATAGATAGATAGATAGATAGATAGATAGATAGATAGATAGTTTTTAACCTGCCTCATAGGCCAAATGGAAATAGGCAGGATTTGGCTGACTGGCCATAGATTTTAGGTCCCTGCTCTGGGGATTTAGAGTGGAAAGAGGAGAATGGTGTATATGGTCTACGTTTTACACAGTTTGTCCCACCTCTGTTTTCAGGTGTCCTGTCTGGTGAGCAAGGCCAGGGGAGATAGAAGATTTCCATGTGATGGCCCGTGTCAGTTTGCTCTATTTCACTGTTAAATGTCATCACTCCTCAGGCTTACATTGAATGGGAGGAGCAGCAACTGTCACTGTCCATCCCTATCCCCTCAGCCCATATCTTTGTCATGTAAGTTGGCTGACTTCCAGGTGTCAGCACCAATATCCCTTTGCTTGAAACTGTCCTCTGGCTGCCAGAGTCTACTCTTCCTACTCAGCAGTAGGTTGGAAGTGATGGGGAATTAACATCCTCAAGAGCAGCCCTCAAGCTTTTCTCAAGGAATGACTGATAGGAGGGGTGGATAAAAAACCCCAGCTCCCTCTCCTCATGGATAATCCTGAGGCGTGTGTTCCATATTGGCCCCAGCAGGCTTTCGCGACAGTTGTCCTCAGTGGGAACTTGCTTGATAACTCATTCTTCACGGGTTGCCTTCCTAAACCGGTTTCACTTCTTTACTCTCTTACAGATGTTTATTTTTTAGGAACACCTCCTACTTAAACTTGAAACTCGAGTCCTGTTTCTAGGGGAATCCCAGCCAAGATAATGGGCATCTACCTTTCGTATCAGCCAGTGCCCAAAGAGGGCCCCCTTTTGGAACACATAATGGAAGAACGGAGGTCTCCGGTGGAATCTGCCTGTGAATGATTAGAAGTGAATGTTGTCTTCAGATACCTGAGGGACGATCTGATTTAAACCCACAAGTCTCTAGAGGAAAGAAATAGGGTTATCAAATATTATGGGAAGTATAGCTCAGATAAGGAGAGAGGTCTCATAGCCATACTGTGTTTCCCCAAAAATAAGACCTAACCAGAAAATAAGCCCTACCATGATTTTTCAGGATGACATCCCCTGAACATAAGCCCTAATGCAAATTTTGAAGTAAAAATTAATATAAGACCCAGTCTTGTTTTCAGGGAAACACGGTAGTTATGATGAGATAACTTGGTCTACCTCATGAGTCAGTGAGCTACTAACCAATGGAAAAATCCACATGAAATTTGATTGGTGACTTCTTGATAAGGATATTAAAGAGTATCCAATCCACTGACTGAGGTAAATTGGCATATAATTTTAGCTTCCTTCACACTCTTTCATTGCTGCATCTTGGGATTAAATATAGAAATCTTGAAGTACTGGGGAAGGCAAACAAACCAAATGTCAAAAATTGATGTATCACAGGAAATATAATCTTTATCAAAATTGTGATGACAGAGTTTAGGAAATTGTTCCTTATCCAAAACCTCATAACTCATTTCACAATATAGTTGTTTCCCAAGGATCCTAAAATTGTTGATGTGGAAACAGTGACTCATAACCTAGTCTGGCACCTCTTCATACCTGAAGAGAAATTTATCCAGTGTTGGACAATCATAATCTCCCCAAGGAAGAATTATGGCACCATTATCTTGCCCTCCAATGTCTCTTTTCTCTCCTCCTTCCCAGAGAAAAAAACTGTGGGCAAAAAATAAAATATTTTATTGCTCTAAAAATCATGTCAAATATTTATGGGGGTAATTCTCTAGTTGTCACCACCAATTGCAAACCCTGGTCACGTTATAAATCATATTACTGTCATACTCATTGAAAAGAACCCTTTGACTTGGGCACTTGGATAGCAGATCTTCTTTATTCTCTAGAGAATGGGATTTTAAATTTTCATGTGGCAACGGGTAAGGGTGATGAATATTAGGGGTTGACCAAAACGTACTAGACAGAGAATAAATCATTTTAGAGTCTTAAGCAATGGAGTTAGAGACATTTCAGAGAATGTCAGAGCTAAATCTTGTGCTTCAGTATTGAGGGAAGGAAAGGAATAGCACATATGAGTAAGCCATGGCACCAGCTGACCGGAATACTTGTTTCAATTCTGCTCTTATGTAACAGAATAACAACAGGTAAGTCCGTTCCTTTCACTGAGTTTCAATTTTCTCTTCTGTAAAATAAAGGGACCGGACCACTGATTGCAAAGTTCTCTTCAGCTTTAAAATTGTGTGACTTACAGATATATCTGTTATTATCCTCTTCCAAAGTATTACTCCTGTACATTCACTCAAGAAAGTGAGATGAATATACACAAGAAAAATATATATACACATAAGTACACAAACATATATGTCTTTATATATACTTGTATGTGTGTATGTGTGTGTGTATATATATATATATATATATATGTATGTATATTTGTTCATGCATGCATGTTTATACGTTTATGGAGATGGGTGTTTGTGTTCATATAAATATATACTTATAAATAAATACAATCATATGTGTGTGTATGTGGCAGTGTATATATACATATATATATATATATATATATATATATATATATATATATATACTTTGTATACCAGATACAATACCGTGTTTCCCCGAAAATAAGACCTAGCCAGACAATCAGCTCTAATGAGCCATTTGGAGCAAGAGTTAATATAAGACTCAGTATTATATTATATTAATTATATATTATACTATACTATACTATATTATATTATATTACATTATACCCTGTCTTATATTATAGTAAAATAAGACCGCGTCTTATATTAATTTTTGCTCCAAAAGACGCATTAGAGCTGATTATCTGGCTAGGTCTTATTTTTGGGGAAACACGTGGGCATGTACGTGTATGTGTATAAAAAAATAAAAAAGGAGACTGAAGAATATCAGTGGAGGGATACAATGCCAAAAGAAGTTAGAGATGGGAAAAAGAATTGCCTCATCTTCATCAGTTGAAGAAGGCTTCCTGGAAGAAGTAGATTTTCATTATTTAACTGAGGAATGCTAAAATCTAGCTATATTGATGGTGTGGGCAGTGTCACAATCGGTAGCAAAAATAATATCTTGAGAGCAGACTTGGAAGGGATTGACAACCCTTCTAAAATGGAATTAAAATCATCGTGACAATGGGCATGAGAAGACATTTTTCCATTGGATTAGTAGGCCATTTCAATTTTAGCTGTGTTTCAGCAATCTACTTTTGCTGAGCATCTATTTTCACCTACGTGCTAGGAATACCTGGAAATTAGGAAAGTAAATACGATTTATTAGGGTAATAAATGCTAGAAAAATAAGATGTGATTTCTGCTTTCAAAAAGCTGACATCGTGATAAGGAATGAAGACTAAACAGAGTTTAATTATTGAAACAATTGTTTCAATATTGTACTAAGTTTAGAGCAACAAAGAAGGAGCAAAGAAGGACAGATGCAAAAAGATAAATGCAAAAAGAACAGACAGAATAAAAGCTTGATGGCAAGTAAGGGAGACAACCAGGTGACTGCAGAAACCATAAAGAGTCAACGTCAGTAAGGGACACAGTGTGGCTGCAGAGAGGACAGAAAGATCAGATTGTGAAAGACTTAAAAACCATGTGAAGGATATTGGAGTTTATCATGTTTTACGCAGCCGAGTGACATGATCTTAATTTGCATATATTGTGGGAGAGCTTGGAGGGAGACCAGACAGGAAACAGGGAGAGAGGCTATTACAGTCATCCAAGTAAGAAAACGTGAGAATTAGAACACAGGTATGGAAGTGGGGATGGAGAGAAGAGGGCTGTTGCAGTTCCTGTGGCCGATGTATTAATAACAAATGAGCACAAACGTAGTGGCCTAAAACAACTCTGAGAATTCTGAAAACAGAAGCTTGAAATCAAGGTGTTGGCAGAGCCATGCTCCCCGCAGAATGTCTTGGGGAAAATCCATTCCTTGCCTTTCCTAGTTTCTAGTGGCTGTTGGCATTCCTTGGTGTCCCTTGGTTTGCAGTCACATCACTCCAATCTCTGCCTCTGCTTTCACATCACCTCTGCTCTGTGTGTCTTAAATAAATCTCCCTCTGCCTTTCTCTTATAAAGACTCTCGTTATGTCGTTTAAGACCCACCTGGAATATTCAGAATGTTCTCCTTATCTCAAGATCCTTAGCTTAACCACATTTGCAAATACCTTTTCTTCCAAATAAAGTAACATTTATAGATTCCAGGTATTAGGATGCAAACCATATCTTTTGGTAGTACCATTTAGCTCACTGTAATGACAGACAATATAAACATATAGGTGGGAAAAATGTGAATATCAAGAAAGACCAGGGAGAAAAGTCAAATCTGATAAGGAAAGTTCTAGCTTGGATAACCGGGTGAGTAATAAGGCCACCAACTGAAAGAGAATAGTAAAGGAGGGACAGGTTTGGAACTTATAATGATGAGTCTTATTTTGGACCCAATGAAGACATACGATCCTGATGTTAAAGAAAGGAATCTGACAGAAGACAGTTATATGGGAATCCTGTCTGTAAATCAGCCTGGAAGCGAATGAGTTAACTTAGATAGAATGTGTAGTGACAGGAGCAGTAGGTCAGTGATGTAACGGTAGGGAATACCAACTTGCAAGAGGTAAGAAAGTTCAAGGAAGCAAAACAGAGACTTAAAGTAGACAGAGAAAAATAGTCACGTAGGAAACGGGAAGACCAATTGAGTATGTAGCATGGATGCCATAGGAAAATCAAATATCAAGACCTAAACATTCCGTGTCAAATTCAACAGACTCCTCATCATAATACTGACAGTTCTTGACTATCAGGTCTTGTGCTAAACATGCTCCACACATCCTGGAATCCTCACAGCTGTCCTGTGACACAGGTGCTATGATTCTGCTTATAGATCAGAACTAAGGATTATGAAAGAGGTTTTGATTCAAGGTCACAAAGCTAATGAGTTGCAGAACTCAGATTCAAATGCAGGCCTGTCTGACTTGAGACTATATGATCTTTGGCAATCTCTATACTGTCTCCTTTTTGAAGGGTCCTTGCAGAGTGAATAGAAGAGCGGAGTAGAAGGACATGAATGTAGCCAGTGTTCACTGGTCTTGCTAGAAATTGGCTGATACACTGAAGGATTAAAAGAGAGTAACTATAGGCCATATTATTTCTTCAAGGCTATGTGAGACCTGAGCATATTTATAGTACAAGGGGAAAGATCCTAAAAGGAAATGATTAAGTATACAGAGACAGGGTATTATTGATTGATTACTTCAAGATTGTGGAAGAGAGGAGGAGTTCAAAGGCACAGGGATGGAGATTGTACGTATATGTTTTCTTTTCTTTCTTTTTTTTTTGTATTTGGTTTCTCAACTGAAAAAATATGGTCAATAAACTCACCACTCACAGGAGAGTCATGCAGATTAAATGAAATAAAGCCCCAGGGGCACTTTGTAAATGGTTAATTGCCATAGTAATTATTAGTTTGTTATTGTTACAATGGTTTCCGCAGGAGATGGATGGGTTGGTCAGGGACCACAAAGAAACTGGAAGATACCTGTTCATGTGGATGACTAAGTTCTCTAAGCTGCAGATGGCAAGAGATAAATGGAGAGTGAGGGGGTCTTAAATCATAGAAACTGTTTCTTGGGAAACGAGGTGGAGTTGCATTTTGCTTGCCTTTGCCTGTCTTCTCACAAGAGATAAATCCAACCCAGAAAAGTTTCAGCTGAGGACGGAAAGGAAATATCAGATTTCATATCAGGTCGCCCCCTCCCCACCGACACCTTAGCCAAGACCCCCAGTGGATGCCAGAAACCACAGATAACACTAAACCCTCTACATACATGTGTGTACCGTCAGTCCTCACTTTCCTATCATTGTCAATAGCTTCTCGGAAACCGCAACTTGAGGCAAAACAAAGCATAACGAAACCAGTTTCATCACAGGCTAATTAGTATAAACAAGAGGTAAGTCGCTAAGGCATATTTCTGGTCACGAAAACATCACTATACTTCTATTCGTAAGTAAAGACGCCAAACACTTCTAAAATTCAACACTGAAATACACGTGAGCCACACATACGTTTCAGAAAGATGAGTAAGAACCAGTAAGATCATGAGTTTGCACATCCGGTATTCCAGTCTTACGGGCTCTGGCGTCTCCCCACACAGCTCGGGGCACCGGGCAGGAACCCCCCCTGCACCGCAGGGCTCCCCACACGCAGCCTGCGCCCCCTGCGCCCTGGCCGGTCACCGCACACGAGCATCTGTGGGGTGTGGCGGGAAACCGGGGCCACGGGAGCAAACCCACACAGACGTGGGGAACCCGCACACGCCACAGAGACGGGGCCGTGGCCTGGAATTGATCCCGCCCCCCCCCCCCCCCCTTCTCATCAATATCATAACAAAATGATGCTGAGTGAAACCGTGTTGTTGCAGCACCTGCTGCATACCTTTCTGGTTCCTGTCTTCCACCCACAAACGCAATGCCTTTTCTCTCTTAATGAAGCTCTTAGCACACCGTGTGGCCATAACTTGTGCAATCTGAGAGGCGGCAGCAAAACTAGCACACATTTCTTCTTCCTTCTCCAGAATTTCCTGGATGGATGTGTCCTTACCTCGGCCTATGGCTTTTTTCCTTTCCTCGTGAAGTCGAGAACGTTCACCTTTCCACTCAAAGGAAGCCCTTTACGGCTTCTCTTTGGCATCTCCGAATGGCCCGCATCACTGCTCCTGCACTCCGGGGCCGTTATGCAGCCACCTGCGGGTGACTGGAACACACACACGGCGGTACCGGTACCGAGGCCCCCGGCCTGAGAGCCAGGATGGCTGCGAAGTGACCGACAGGTGGGAGCGGGGCGACGCTGGGTCAAGGGATGAGTCTCGCCCGGGTCGCGCGAGATTTCATCGCGTGCCTCAGAACGACCTGCAATTTAAAACTTCTGAATTGTTCATTTCCAGAATTTTCCACTTAACGTTTGCAAACCGCGGTTGACCGCGGGTAACTGAAACTTTGGAAAGTGACACGGTAGATGAGAGGGGACTACGGTATAGACTAGTGGCGAACCAGGTTGGAGTAGGTGTGCTGATGAGCGTTTAGCAACTGGTTCTCCAGGTGCAGAAAGCCCTTCTGCGACATTTCCCCATGTCCTGGGAAAATTCCTCCCAGCCCCGCAGACGTCAACCCACCAACTGAAACTGGAGCTGGGAGGACATGTGCACCGTCTGCCTGTGAGCCGGCGTGAGCAGGGGCCAGCGCGGGCTGTAAAGGAAACTTGGGCTTTAAAACGTGTATATTTTGCTTCCCATTTTCCAGAGATGGAAATAGAGGCTTTGCCTAATTTTACGCAGCTAGCCCGGGTGTGGCAGTGGGGGGATGGGGTGGGGGGAGAGAGAGAAAAAGCTAAAAACATTTATATTAACATATACAAAACACTATGTGCATATTTTATTTTTAATCTTGATTCAAGTATTGAAATTCCCAAATCCCATATTCTTTCTGTTAATGTATGTGGTAAGTTTTAGGCACTTCTCACTATGTCTACTCCACTTCCAGGGAGACATAATCAGAACTTTCTGTTTTCAGTGTTCTTCAAGTCCAAGAGGACTTGACGATTTATAAAATCTTTCTTCCCAGACCAAGCTTTGGATTTAAAGTGAACAAAATTAAAAAAATATTAACTTCGTCATAGATAAAAGCTGAAATTAAAAGGATGATTTGTACTACAAGGAAGTACTTGTTCTAACACTGACTCCAGGCTGAGGCAGACTTATTCATCCAGCGACAGGTTTCCTGTTGAAAGTTAGGCCATTAAAAGCTGAGAAGACTTGCACGTCCCACCTGAAAGCAGTTTGCTCACAAACGCAAGAGAGAGAAAGGAAGGCTGCTTATATCCAGTTCTTCTTTCCAAACTCAGCAGGTGGGTCACTCCAATTCCTCTTGTATGGGGATTAACCCCAAAGCTTCTCAAACTCTTCCAAAACACAGAAAAGGAAAAGTGTATTCCAGGAGACCAGTAGCTGTGAAACCAAAGCCAGACAAAGACATCACAAACAAGAAAGGGAGAGGCCAGTATCCCCTATAAACATAGAAACAAAAATCTTCAACAAAACACTAGCAACCAAATCAGCAGGATTTCAGGAGGCTTATGCACTGTAACGAGGTGGGATGAATCCCAAGAGGGCAAGGTCAGTTCCACGTATGGAAATCAATCAATTTAATACACATGTTATTAGAATAAAAGGGGAAAAACTGACGCGATCATCTCAATAAATACAGGAAAAAAGTGACAAAAGTAGACACCCTTTTGTGGTAACGACACTCAAAAAACTAGAGGAGAAAGGACACCTACAGAATGCAAATGGAGCTTCCTTCGCATGGAAGGAAACATCAGGAATGGGGAAAAAAAAATCTCCTCCCTTTAAAAAAAAGTGAAATTTATCAGTCAGCTTGATTCTTCGATACCTGCTTGAAAAGCTCCAGTTGGACATGGAAGTTATCATGGCTGGAACAAATAGAGGAAGCATTTTTGAAGCAGACCTGGGTAGCTTACATGGCATGACACAGTTCTACAAGTATTGACTTTGAACTTTGAATTACTATTTATTAGTCGTGAGATCTTTGGGTATCTCAAGCTCTGGGAGACAGTTTCCTCATCTCCTCTGTAGGATAATTATAGTAATTCTTATTTCCCAAGATTGTTACAGAATCAGGGTTTATATGTGTGACGAGTGTAACATGATGTTAAGCTCGGATCAGAAACTTCCTAATGATAGTTTTACTCTCATTCATAGTCGTGGGGAGCAGGGTGATAGGGTGGGAGGGGAAATCAGGTTGCCTAAGAGGATACACGCTTAAGAAGAGACGAATCTGTATGTAAATCCCAAGGAAATGAAATCACTATCTCAAAGACATATCTGTACCCCCATGTTCATTGCAATATTATTCATAATAGCCAAGACAGGAAACAACCTACGTGTCAATTGAGGGATGGAGGAAGAGAGAAATGATGAATGAATGAAGAGTTCCATATATACAATGGAATATTACTCAGCCATGAAAAAGAAGGCAATCCTACCATTTGCAACAACATGAATGGAGCTTAAGGGCATTATGCTAAGTGAAATAAGTCACACAGAAAAAAAAAATGCTGAATGATTTCACTTATATGTGGAATCCAAAAAAAAAAAAAGAAAAAGAAAAGAAAAACAAACTCATAGAAACAGAGTAGAATGATGGTTGCCAAGGGTTGAGGGGTAGGGAAAATGAGGAGGTGTTGGTCAAAGGGTACAGATTTCCAGTTATAAGATGAATCACTTCTGAGGATTTAATATATAACATGGTGACTCTTCTTAACAATACTATATTATATACTTGAAAGTTGCTGAGAGAAGATCTCAAATGTTCGCACCATCACCCCCACAACAAAAAGTGGTATTTCTGTGAGCTGATGTATGAGTTAACTACCTTGTTGCGGTTGTTATTTTGTAATATGTATATGTATTAAGTCATCACATTGCACACATTACACTTACACAATGTTATGTCAATTATATACCATCAAAGCTGGAAAAAAATAAGTGGAGTAGGGTAGCCATCAAAAGGAAGAAAACAACCCAAAAACCTGGAAGTTGTCTCTAGTTTATTCTACGATAGCTTGTGCAGTCCTGGATAAGTCATGAATCTGATTCTGGCTTTCACTTTCCTCGTCTGTAAAATGAAACAGGTAAGTTATGTGATCTTTGGAATCTCTTTTAACTCTAAAATTCAGTGACTCTAAAAATTGGGAGATGGCCAAGAAGAGGGCAGGGGTTGCCAAAGGCAACCTTTTGAGTATGATTGTAGGTGGTTCTTGAATACAAGCTGAAATTCCTTCCACCGAAGGTAAGGAGGAAAGAACATCGACAAGAATGACACACTCCTTTTTGGCTCTAAAAGGCTTCCAGATTGTGTCTAATTTTAAACCGCTTTCTGGAGGCCAAAGAGGTGCCTATGGACAGCTTGACGATCAATCTTTCAGCACACATAACTCTTCTTGTCGTCTCAGTGTGAGGAACGTGAGCACTTCAAGCTTCCTCCTCCAGAGTCGTCAATCTGGCTCCTGTCACGAGCATCTGATTCATTATAAAAATATTTAATTATTTCAAGATGAATTGGCAGAATGTCCAAAGAGGGGGAGTAAGTGACACAGGGGAGATGGAAAAGGCTGTTTGCAGGCAGGGCTTCTGCTTGGCTCCGAATCCAATAAACATTTTTAGAAAGAAGCCAAACTCAGTGGTTTCCTTGATCATCCATAGCTCTGGCATCATTTTGGTAAATTTCGGCTGTGGCATTAATAACCCATCGATTGTTCTAGCCTCACAGTTCTCTAAGATTGTCTCCTATTATGGGAATCTTTACTAACCGTCAATAGCCCCAGATAATCAAAGTCACAATTAAGGAACTGGTCATCTTGTAGAACTGTTCCACTTCTAAGATGTCAAACATAGGAGGCTTTTTTTTTCTCTAATTACAAGCTTAAAAGAACTTTGAAAGCTTCCTATAATTATGGGATAATGTCCAAAGCCCTTACTGTCAAAGATCAGTTTTCATTTGCCTTCAACTTTGTTCTCCTGCGTCAAGACATTTTCATCACTCTGAACTAATCAAGACCGCTGGCTTTATGTTCATCTTGTTCTGGACTTTTCTTTCTTCCTTTCTTTCCTTCCTTCCTTCCTTCCTTCCTTCCTTCCTTCCTTCCTTCCTTCCTTCCTTCCTTCCTTTCTTCCTTCCTTTCTTCCTTCCTTCCTTCTTTCCTTCCTTTTTTCTTTCCTTCCTTCCTTCCTTCCTTCCTTCCTTCCTTCCTTCCTTCCTTCCTTCTTTCCTTCCTTCCTTTTTTCTTTCCTTCCTTCCTTCTTTCCTTCCGTCCTTCCTTCTTTCTTTTTTCTTTTTTAATATCTCTACTTCAGAATTTCTCAACTTCATGACTAATGGCTTTGCAGCCAGAGATAATTCTTTGTTGGGGGAGTTGTTGCAGGATATTTTTGTTTCTTTTGTTGTTGTTGTTATTTTTAGGATATATTCTTTGTTTTAGGATATTTTGCAGCATCCCTGCTAACACTAAGATGTGGCAAACAAAAATGTCCCCTGGGGGATAAAAATACCTTTGATTGAGAGCCATTGCTCTACTTGAAAAACTTCTACTTAACCTTCAATGTCCAGTTCAAATGTCTCCTCTTCTGTAAAGCCTTTCCTAAATTCTCTAGGGAAACCAATTCATTTCCTCTCATGAGTTTATTATAACTATGGTCAGACAGGCGATGCTGTAATTGTTTCTGTAGATACTTATGTACTGGGCTAATAGTAGATACTTATGTACTGGGCTAAAATGTACTGGGCTAAAAATGTAGATACTTATGTACTGGACCTTGTCTTATTTACCACCGTTCTCATTTCCTAGCATAGTACCTGGAACTGGACCTGCAGTTAGTGAACAAAATCTATTAACTTATATTTATATAAGACCTATGAGATAGAAAGAACAAATATTATTTTTTTTTAATTAGGCAGACAATTTTTTAATTGGGCAGAGGTACTTCCAATTGCCAGTGGAAGGAATATAACTCAAACTGCCCTAGGTGGGTAGGGCAGGTGGAACAACTGATAATAGCTCATGTGTTTAGGGAAAAAAAAATCTGGATTAGGATTTCAGTCATAGCTGGATCCAGGGGACTAGATCCTGGCAGCAAAAACAATTCACACTCACTACAGATTAGGTGTTCAGAAACTTGAGTACAGAAGATAAAGACATTTCAGTGAACTAGCCCAAAAGTCCAGCAGGAACTGAAGATGAGAGAAAATGACAATGCAGATTTCATTCAAGTTTGCTTTAACCTCAGTTCCTCTGATGACTCTGTACATAGAGAAAATGATGTATTTGAGATAAGGACTCAAGTAACTTTTATATCCCTTATACTGTCTCATAGAAATGTACCCAGGGTTCACTGATTTTCACATCCTCTATAAAGTTTGATATATTCTAGGTCAAAGGAATCTGGAACTGTGTGGTTCTATAGTCCAAGCTATATTAATTCCCAAGAATAACTTAATTTAGGCAATAATTCTGCTGTTCACGGATCTATGTCACACATACTGAATGTCTGGGTTCTGGGCCTTGAACTACTTGCTGTACCAGTGATGCCATCCTTGTCTTCTCTTTGACTGAATGGGAGACCTAGGAATGTTTAACTTATGCCCTCTTATAGACTTTCCCTTAGGAAAAATCTAGCCTACAGTGTAAATTAACACTTGATAAACTTCACAGCAAAAGAACACCACCGAGGGGGCAGGTAGGTGAATCCCCTGGGACACAGAAGAGATGAGGGTATTCCAGGGGTCTAGAAAGATTGCGATTTGGAAATACCATGCAAAGCAATTCTTGCCCGGAACAAGACTTTCCAAAAAGCCATAAGGCACAAATCTCTGAGCTGAGATGACCGTATACAGTAGAACTACCCAGGCTAGGAGTGTGACAAAGTAGATTCTACCTTGGTGGGACTTTAATCAAGTCACAGAATCACAGGCTGTCAGAGCTAGAAGAGATTTTAACCATAGGTCACAAGCCTCTTCTTTGTGATGGTTAGATATTGGTCTAGAGATACATGATGTCGAGTCAAACTGTACCATGGCAGAGTCAGAATGAGAGCCAAGACATGTTAGCACTGCACCTGCATCCCAGTATTTTCTGTGTTCATCATACTCCGGCTATAAAGGTGATATTGTCATGTTCTCCATTTAAGAACCATACCATCTGTACCCAAAGTGACTTAACCACTTTCTGTAGTCAATATCAGCGTTGAAATTTTAACACAGAAGTTGGTCTCCCTGTTACAAGCTCAGATTCGTTTTTTTCAGTACTGTCTGCAAAATAAGAGCTGAAGATTGAGGGGCCTTCTTGTTCTAGGATTGGTGACAGCTGTTTCTGCGTACTGAACCCTCCCTCAGAAGCCATCCTGTGTGCCACCCTGATGAAAGCAGCCTCCTGGGAGAGCTAAGGCAGGTGCCCTCTGAAGAAGGAGCTTTGGGGAAGGCAACGGTCAATCTGAAAAGGGCACGTTCTGAACCTAAATGTGCTTGGTCCTTTAGTCACATCATCACAGTGAACAATCACAATCATCCTCTGACTCAATTTTGTCTTTGCAGTAGAAGAAACTGAGGCTCAGAGAGATGGCATGACCAGCTCAAACTCACTCAGTCGTTAAGTAGAGATTCAAATCTGTATCCGTGTGGTGCCAAGTCTGCCCTCTCCCTCTGCTCTCTCTGGACTGTTCCATTGAGAATAGCAGAGGAGGAACAGAGGTAATCTGATTGATTTCCTTCCTAAAATTAAGGCGACATTCATACAGTTCCCTGACCACCTGTTCACCTCGTCTTCCTTTCAGCCTCCGTGCCTTCAGTTCTCCACAGGAAGCTGAAATCAAACTGAAGCCCGATCACAGCACTCTTTCTTCTCTGGACTAAAGTTTCTTCCTGCCAAACGGACTGAAAAAGATTCCTGATCTTAATCCCAGACTCAGGTAACAGGGGCTCACCCTCTCTCATTTTCCAGAAATATAAGCGTACTGATGGATCCTTGACTTTTTTTAAGTTAAATATTTTATAGGAGCTTTAGGGAAGGTGTGGGGAATATTTCTTTTTTTAATCTAAAAATAAAAGTTTGATGATAGCTGAATTGAATGTGCTGGAAAACAGAAACGGTCTATAAATGAACTATGTATCTGGGTTCTAATACCACAACTGCCTCTTACTAGTTATGTGCCTGTAAGCAAAATCTTCAACCACTCTCAGCTCCAATTTCCTCATCTGAAACAAACAAACAAAGAAGATAAGAGTTGTGACTCTGTCTTTGATATAATAATAATAAACACCTAACGATATATTTGTCTTTAAGATTAAATGATGTCAAATAGTTGCATACTCAGTACTGACCTACGATATGCCATAGGGAGGTTTACCATTTTGAAATTCAATTTTACTCATCTGTAGAATAAGGGTACTAGTCTCTTGTGGGGATGCAGAGATGATCAAATAAGATATACAGGAACGCACCTAACATAAGACGCATTAACATAAAATTACTGGGTGTTTAATGTATATAAATTGGCAACTGTTAAGCAGAAGACAATTAAATGTATACATTTATGTTTTACGTGCCTCCTTTTCCCTGATCTGTAGTTGGTATCTAATTCCTGAATGACCACATTCTCAGAATTAGCTGCAATAGAGAAGCTCTCAGGCTCGTTTCCCAAGCATGTGAAACTTAATCATAGAGCTGGGGAGCTGAGTTTAAATGCCATGGTTCTCTAAGGAAATAATTGGAGATATGCACTTGTCTGATCATCACAGTTTTGTTTTAGTATTAAAATGTCATTAAACCCCACAATCTACCAGCAGAGAACTGTAAATTAAATTGTGAAATATCTACATAATTAAATCTTATACAGCCAATAAAAAGCATCTTATGTAGAATGTTTGACAAACTTGTCTGATCATAGGAGTCTCTGGGGTAATTTATAAAAGCATATACCCCACCCTAGACTTAATGAATCAAAAGCTCCAGGAGAGGAGACAGGAAATATGCATTTTTATTGGGTGCCCTGGGTGATTTTTAAAATCAGGCAAATTTATGAAATTCTGTTATACAAAATGTATTTTTTTAACACTAAGAAAAATATTATCAAATAATACGTACCATCCTTTAAGATTTTTACGAAAAATAATAATTAAAAAAATGCTTTCTTAGTGTTGAGATTACTTTTGCAATATTAAAAGCATGTCATTTAGTGTCAGAACTGCTATTTCCTAGCTGTATATCAGTAGGCAAGTATTGAAACCCACTTAGTGTATTACATCTTTAAAATGGGGAAAATAAAAGTACATATTGTATGTGTCATTGTGAGGGTAAAATAACATAATAAATACAGTTTCTTGTTGCTATTATTAGGGGTGCTCCACTTCCATCCCTGCGGAAATAAGATGATACAAAATTACTCTCTCATTACTACCCATTAGACAAACACAGGAAACAACTAATTACAGGAATTCATCAGCAGACAGCTGAGGTGCAATCCATCTGCCTCACTTGGGGCTATCATCTTTAGTCTCCATCCTGGTGACAGCCTTCTAAATTGTCTCCCTGCCTCCCTTCTTGACCTCTACTGTCGATTTTCTACAATGCAGCCAGAGCCGTCTTCCAAAGTCACTTCCCTGTTGAAATTTGTCAGTGGCACTCCATCGTAATAAACAACTTTGGCCCTTCCTAGGACTTCAGTTCCGTCTCCTGCTTCCTCACCCAGCATGGTGAGCTCCCTCTTCAGCTGTGTGCCCCCGTGAGATGGGACTCTCTGTCTTTGTCTCTGCTGTTTTTCTAGAGGAACCTTAAAACAAAGACTGACTGAACGTTTGCATGCCTTTCCTGCCTTCCCTTCTGAAGCTCCCTTACCCCACCCCTGTCCTGGGGCAGGACTTAATGATTATCTGTGTGTGCCTGGCTTCCAACACTGATCTCTGTCCTGGAGGTATCACTAAATGCTGCCACCACTGAAATTCTTCTAGGTTTCAGTTTCCCTGAATGAAATGTAGCTTCCTGACTCAAGGCGAGGTAATGTTCTCATACATCTCTTGCCAAAGTCATAGAGAAAAATACCCTGCTAACTCTTGCCTGCCCAACTGAACTTTTAGGTTCTGTCCTAGAAATCCAGCCTCCACATTTCTTTACAGCTCATTGGCCATGAAGTAATGATTGACATGCACCTAACCCAATGGGTAATGAAAATCTGTCCTATTGTAGGTTTCAAACTACCCTCAAATTCTGGAGGCTTGGCCTGAGAAATGTATGAACTCTTCGAAATCCTTAGCGCCTCATCTTTTAAGGACAGAGGGAGACAGTCAGTTGTAACTGATTCTTTTATGGATGAGGGAACACCAAGGCAGGCACTGAGAGCAGAAACAGATATATTAACCACAGGGTTATAGTCCAAAATGGAGAGTGGTGACACATCAGAGGTAAGTGCAGCCCCAAAAGACACCTAGACGTGTGACAGACCCTAACAGACCTTAAGAAGCCAAGAGTCACTGATAAGACATGAGACGTCACAACAGACTATGACAGGTCCTAAGAAGTTCTGATAAGCCCCTGAGACATTGTCAGGCTCCAGAAGATTCCAAAAGCGGTGATTGATCAAAAGGCAAGACCAGAATTCATAAGAGTTGGAGACACAGAGCTAGCTTAGAGAGAGAGAGAGAGAGAGAGAGATATGACAGGTGTAAGAGACAACAAAAAGACCCAAGGTGAATTGACAGGAAATGCCAGGAAAGAAGAACAAGGATGAGCCTCAGATGGAGGCCTGCTTAAGTCTACCTCAGTGTCTTCCCATTTCCCTTATGATGAAACCCAGCTGATTTACCATGACCTCAGAATCTGCTCCGTATTTACAACTTCTTCCTCTTCTCACTGATGTTCTATTAATCTCTATGTAGACAGTACTTAGAGCTCTCTCAGCTCAAGGCCTCAGAACATTCTGTTCCCTAATTCTCTCATCCTTCACCTGGGTAATTCTCACTCATTTGTCAGGGCTCAGCTTGTTAGTCACTTTCTTCTGGAAACATTACCCAACCTCTCCAATCTGTGCGTGGTGCCCTTCTCCCCCTTCGTGTTCCATTACTACATGTGGGAGAGGCCATGAAAAACGTGCGACAGGTTCTAAGAAAGGTGTGAGCACGCAAGTGGTTATGTCCCTGGGAGAGCTGAGAAGCAGAGGTAGAGAGTGACAGGAGGTCAGGAGCAGTGGTAGGAGGAACATTGTGAGGATGATGGAAGAACCTTCGAGAATAGGTCAGAGGTGAAGGGCATATGAGGGGAAGGGCACTGACCAGAGAGGATGCATGGTGAAAAGTGTGAAGAGATACTATCAAAGCCACATCCCAAGGAGAGTGGAACCCGGTATGTCTGCCATTGACAAGGAAAGTGGGCACTTCTGGGGGAGAGAGAGAGAGATTAAAGGGTGGTGAAGGGCCTGCAGATTTACAGGGAAGTCAACCCTATCATTCCTTCAGAATCCCAAGTTTTCAGCCTGGATGAAGCCCATCTCCACATTCTGCAGTGAGCTTTTGTGGATCTTGGGATAGTGACTTCATAGCTCCAGGCCTGCGTGGTCCTTACAGCTTGAAATCCCAGAAAGGAGAAAATATCTTTGTAGAGAATTCTGGAAAAGGCCCAGGGAGTGTTCTCATTTGCTGGGGTTGGGTCACGTGCTTATCATTGAACCAATCACAGTGCAGGATGGAAGGAGCTGGAGTATCTCTCATTAGCTTGGCCTGGACCATGGCACCCTCCTCTAGACTTTGATAGGGGAAGATGTTCAGCCCCCAAGTCCAAGAAACATGTCCAGCATTACACAACATGCCTGTTCACAATGTTCACACTGCTGTTTTCTTGTGCCTTTGTATGCATCCAGGCTCAGTAAGGTCCATGAGAGAATTTAGAACTTTAAAATTCAGCCAGAAGGAGCCTTGGGAAGCTCTGAGAAAGATCCAGGTAAGTGTAAACCAATAACTAATAAATGCACTCACTCTGTATCATCTCACACACTAGTAAACGGTCACTTTTGGTCTGTCCATCCCTTCAGGGTCTGAGGAGGTTTGATTTTTATTAACTTTTTTTTTTTTCTTTTTCCTATTATTCTCTTCCCATTCAGAGTCAGGAAAATTACAGGCAGGTAGCCAGGTACCAGAACAGCCTTAGGGAGATCTGCTGAGGGAAGGGACGTTTTCAGGTCTCACAGCTGGTCTTGGCCACACAGAGGGTTGGGTGACCTTGGGTCAGTCATGAAATCTTTTTGGGTCTCCTCGCTCTCTGCTTTTGAAGTAGAACTAATCCATTTTTGCCTTCTCCCCGCAAATAGAGTCTGGACTAGAGAAAGCATAGATGGCAGGAAATCTGGTTGCATGCCAGATGAATGATTTGCCTACTCTTAAATGACTGCTTTTCCACCTACCCTCAGCTAGTGCCCTGATTCTCCCCAGCTTGTGCTGTCCTTGGGTAATTAGCCGCTGTTTCTGGACCATGAAATATTCAGTGAAATAGATTATCTGGGTTTATATGTGGGTGGGGGAAAGAGGGTAGGAGAAAATAGGTGAAAACAGAAAAAAAAAGAGGAAATGAAATAAAGTCTTTGGAAAATATAAAAGCTTCATTTCTGGCTGCAGGTTTGACCCCAGGCACCCACAAGAGAGTTAGTTTATTTATGTATGCCCAGAACTGTTAACAAGATTTTACTGTGATTGGATTGAGTTATCTGCCCTGTTCATTCTCTGCTGAAAGGGCTGAATTAACAGAGATAAGGCCCACCTGAGGGAGACTCAGGACCCTTTCTGGGGTGTTCTACAACGTCAAACATTTATCCCTACCTTACTGAAAACAATTTAGGTTTGCGATTTAAAAAGTCAGTTGCTGCCACTGAAAAAGTAATTATTAACTAATTCATTCAGCTGACACTTACCAAGCAACCAGATGAAATCATTTACTCCTTTAACAAATGCATAAGCATTGAGTGCCTTCCAAGTAAGTGCTCTTCTAGCCTCCTGGGAACCTAAGGATGAACAAAACAGACAGTGCTCTCCCTCATGGTGCTTGAATTCTGGTGGAAGGAGATAAGCATATACATTGAACAGATCAATAAATAGGACAATTTCAGGGAATGGTAAGTGATCTTGTTGGGACAGTTTTTTCCCCGGCAAACCCCCCCGCTAAGAGCTCCTTCCCCTTATCGGAGCTGTCTCCTGCAGGCACTAAGGTTAGAGACCTCCCCCATCAAAACGAACATTGAAGAAACGCAGCTGCTAGGGACTGACATCCCTGCACCCTGGCCAGATTTAACCAATCCCTAGTGTCGCAAGAGCACTAGCGCGAATCTTTCCGAAACCCGGAGGCCTAACTCTATAAAACAAAGCCCTCGACCCCGGGAAGTGCTCAGTCTTTGGAATAATTCCGCTGAGCCCGCCGGCGTAATAAAGCTGTGTTCTCCCTGATCTCTGCGTGCCACTTGAGTCTCTTGGTCCTCGCCGCTTTTCCGCAACAATCTGTGGAAAATAAAACAGGTGGAAAGAGCTGGTGTAGACATGGTGGTCAGCTGATACCGTGCCAAGGACATGGTGTTTGAAATGAGAGTTGAAAGCTAAGGCACGTTGAGCTCAGAGAAAGCTGAAATCAAAGTGGAACCCCAAACTCATAAGTAATCTCAGTTTCCAGTCTATCTCCGTCATTGTATGCTCTTTTGGCCTGTCTATCTCTCCAGACCCTTGGTGAATTTGACTTTTATTAACTTTTTCTTTCATACATAGCCTCTCATTCAGAGTTGGATCAGCATACTGGGTTTTATGAAAGTTTGGGGCATAGCTTTTGAGTCAAGGAGAGCAGCAAGTGGGAAGGCCTAACATAGAAAGAGGTTTACTTGGAGGAATAAAAGGAAGCTCAGTGGGAGGGTGAGGGTGAAGGTGAGGGTGAGGACAAATGAGGTAGAGGACCGAACCAAGGCCCGAGCACACAAGACCTGACGTCTGATGTGGTGGTGGGAATTTGGATCTTATTGCAAGTTTGGAATAGTTTGCATAGGAGAATAGCACAATACTATTTACAGGCAGATTTGGCTGCTGTGTAAACACTGCAAGATGAGAAGGATGGGTGTGTCTCACCTTAGGCAGCTCATGGTCTCACAGGGAAGAGAGAGAGAAACGTCTGAATGGATGATTATGATATGGTAGGATGATTCAAAATATGCTGAATGAATTTTCCAGAATGCAAAACAATGGGGTGCACAATCTGATCTAATCTGTTTACTGATAATCGAGCCCTGTAAGGACTCAACATTTTAGTGGAATATCTAGGTAAAGCATATACAAAAAGATGGGAGTAGCACAGAGGGAGGAGTCTACGGGAATGAAAAACAGAGTCCTGATGAGATGATATTCCTACTTCATCCTAAATAATAAATGGGATTTTGCCAATTAGATAGGAAAGGATGGACCTTTCAGACAGAGAAGGCACTGCTAACAGAGACCCCCGAGTCACGAAATATCAGGACATTAAGAGAAAGGTGATGAGAGGGATCTTTTACTATTAAATGAGTGAACGGGTGGAGGTGAGTCCGGAAGACTAAACAGAAGTCACTTTGTTATAGGATTATTTGCTATTCTAAGGATTCTGGACCTTATTTGAAGGCACCAGAGTTATAGAAGATCTTTGAACTAGGAGTAATAGGGCACTGTTTTATATTTTTGAAGGGTCACTCCGATGGCTCTGTGGAGGCTAGATCCAGTGGGATCCTAGTAGGGAAAGGCAGCCTCATCAGAAGATTACAGCCAAAGCTCAAAACAGAGGTAAGGAAACCATGAACTAAGACACAGCAAAGGAAACTAGAGGAAGAGACAGAATACAGAAAATTCAATCTGGTAGAAATTCCACAGGTTAATAACTGATGACATTAAATATTTTCCAGGGAGTAAAACCAGTGACAAGACACTTATTTTCTGGACCAGATACTCTTTGATCCTGACAAGTGTCCAGGTTATTGGGCATATGATGGCCAGATGTGAGTAATTCTTACACGGTAGATAAATCATAGACACAGACAAGGAACATGCTTGAATAGCAAAGTGCCCTGCCAGTTTTGGGTACTAGCAGGTCTTTTTTTAATGATTGGAGTCTCTATTTCCACTTATTGGGTGATCGCTGAGGTCAGTGTTCCATAGGAACACATTTGGACTTTTTTTTATGGTTTGTAATATACTTTCATGACCATGTTCTCAACCATCACTAGAATCTGGCAAGGTAAGGAGAGAGAAAACCACCATGCTCATCTCATAAACAGTGATACTAAAGCTCCAAGAGAATAAAACATTTGAATAAAACTATACAACCACTTTATGGTATAGCATTCAAATTCCACATTCCAGTCGAAATCCCAGATCATACCCTACACTACGCAGGCTTTAAAGTTAACTAGTAGGGAATGCACTTGATCCCTGATGGCGGTAGAGGCATACATTTTGTACTTCCTCCTTTCTCACTCCTGGCACACATCACAAACCCAACTCAACACTCTTTCCTACTGAACTTGGACTTTGAGTCGTTCTAAACATGCTGCTCCAGGGAGCCACAAACAATTACTTGGGATTAGCTTTAAAATAAAGCTTAGTTCCCATCCTGGATCTCATGATTTCTAAGATACTTTCCAGCTGTAAGTTCTGTGATTTTCTCTTTAACGGTGATGATTCTAGGAACTCGATGTAATCCAACTAAAATTCATCAGAAACCTGTGGTATCCTAGGCACTTTCTATTCCGCATGTAAATATGTTTTCTAGAGTTTTGTGGTCACAGTCTGGGGAAATGATAGGCAGAAACACAATTAACTGAACGGAAGTCTAGTTTAAGATGCAAAACAAAATGTTATGTAAGAACAGAGGAGGCAGAAGTTAATGTACGTTGGGGATAAAGATGGTGCTAGGAACACACAAACCTGGAATCCCTGTGGAGAGCATGGCATCTGAGCAGAGTTTCAGGTAGTGAAGGAGAGGTTTTCAGCATTGACAACCCATTGAGAAAGGACACCAAGAAGTAGAGAGAGTTGAGTTAGGTAGATTGGAAACTTTCTAAGGTATAGTGAGGATTTCTGTTCTGGATCCCATTGTGGATGGGCAGATGCTAAATAGGAGTGCAACCCATGTATTGATTGAATCATTAAAAAAAAAAACCCTAAGGTGAAAAATGAAGTAATGCTTATCCTTAGGAAGCTTACAGCTGAAAGAGACAGGGGAGAAATGTTTTGGATATCAGAAAATCTGAGTTCTATTTCTGATCCTAACTGCAACTTGAGAAGCCATCCTCCCAAGATCTCAGGTTCAACAGTTAAAATAGGTTACATCTTTTTAAGTGTCCACTGAGAGACAGATGGATAAAGAAGAAGTGGTACATATATACAATGGAATATTAGCCATAAAAAAAGAATGAAGTCTTGCCATATGTGACAACATGGATAGACCTAGAGGGAATTATGCTAAGTGAAATAAGTCAGAGGAAGAGAAATACTCTGTGATTTCACTTCTATGTGGAATCTAAAAAAATAAAAATAAATGAGCAAATAAAACAGAAACAGACTCATAGATACCGAGAATATTTTGATGGTTATCAGATGGGAGAAGGGTTGGAGGGATGGGTGAAAAAGGTGACGGGATTAAGCAGTACAAATTGCTAGTTAATCAAAAACAGTCACAGGGATGTAAGGTGTAGCATAGGGAATATAGTTAATAATATTGTAATAACTACATATGGTGTCAGGTGGGTACTAGACTTATCAGGGTGATCACTTCGTAAGTTATATAAAAGTCTAATCCTATGTCGCACACATGAAACTAATATAATATGTTATGTCAACTGTAATTGAAAAGTAAAAAAAATCGGTTGTACCTTAAGTGCCAACCCTGATGAATGTGGAGCAGCACGTTGAGGAAATGCTTCAAGACACAAATGGCTTGATGGATTTGCAAAGTCTGCCATAGGGGGGAGCTGGGAGCATGGCGACAGCAGTGCCCTATGCTTGTCAACCCCAGACAAGTCCATCCGTCTCCAAGGTCTCTGTGAACTTCACACTCCAGGATTCCTACCACAGCCTCTGCACTACAGGTTGACCCAAGAGACAGCAGGGCAATGAAATGAGATAACACGTTCCATTTCAACAGGAAAAGAAGCACATACAGTGTTGGCAAAGAAGAAAGGAAAACTCCTGGCTACTCTCTTTTATTTTGAGATACAGTTTGAAAAATGCTTGGTCTCAGCATCCTCAGCTCCTGGCCATCGGCCACGGTAAAATCAGTTCCTTCTGGTCCATTACAAATTAAATAATCATAACTATTCATCAGGAAAACATATGCAGAAGGGACGCAGAAGCCAGCAATTAGTATTAAGGCTTCGAGCCTTTCATGGACTAACTCGGAGGGCTTCGTGGTGACTATTTCACTTGAGACCATGAATGTCCGAGCTGCTGGCCCAGTGCTTCCAGGGCAATGATTCTTCAGGTGGTTGCGTTGGGAGTCGATGTCTGCCTACCCTCGTTCCTGGCTTAGACTAGAATCTCTGAAAACATCTGTGGAAGCAAGAGTGTCAACAGGCCATTGTACTGAGTGACTTACTAAACACATGCAATGTGCCCAAGCCGCTGCCAGGCATAGGAAGAGGTCTCCTTGAACATGACCTGCGTTTTCCTGCTTCTCGTGCATCTGTGATAAGGGCTTGGGCTGGGCTATGTGTAACAGTGTAGGCCATAGGATGTGACCAACCACAGAATTCTGCTTGGCTTTCTGGTCACAGGAGCAGGTGATTTTTCAGGTGATACCCATTGGGATTACAGCATGAGAGAGGCTTCTGAAATCAGGCTGAGAGTCCGCAGCTAATGTCGCCACCACTTGTACCATGAGCCTGTCTGCCATGTCATGCTTTGCCTGTGCTATTCTCAAATGCCATCCTCCCATTTTAACTGGTAATGTGACTTGCCCTTCTAAGAAGCTCTGTCTGAAAAGCCCACCACAGCTTCCAGTTAATGTCATCCACTGTGGACATACTGTGTTGCAGAATGCGTGTGTCAGGAGATAGAAAATCTAAATGCGAACTGTTGAATGGAGTGCTATGTTAGCCACGCACATCTATGCGGTGGCCATTTTGCTTTTCTTATTGCAGTCTGTTCTGTATCCATTTAATAGAGTCTTCCAGATATTTTTTGAGTGCCTGATCTTTGTAACCAAGCCCTGTGCCTTGAGATAAATGGGGAGAAATTAAAACTATGGTGCATCTTGTCTGTCTTTGTACACTAAAAGTGCCGCTAGTTGTATCTTAGGTTTGTTGAAAACTACCCTGTCATCTGTTTGAATGGGACCTTAGTGATTAGAGTGAGTCAATCCTCTCTATGCAGCTGGGATGTGCCCAAGGACACATAGCTCATGCAGGCAAAAATATAGTTCGGAAGCCCAGGCTAGGACTTGTTAGCTATATCCTAGCACTCTTCTGGAAAGCGTAAAGATGGAGTCAGCAGGTGAAAGGCAGGGCAACTAAGGAGTTACTGAGTCATTTATTTGCAGTATTTTCTCTTTCCTTCAATATGCATTTAAAGATTTCCTACTATTTGCAAAGTGTGAAAAAAACACACGGGCATTGCCATCTGCCAGTTCATTGCCTGGTAGGGGTGAGAGATACACACACATTTAATTTGCATACAGTTTAGAATTTTGGTAAGTGCTACATTCACAGTAAGTGAAACAAAACATGTGCTCGACGGTCAGAGAGGTTAATTGTGTTTGGACATTTGCACAAGTTTCTTGAGTGTGTGTATTACATGTCGTTGAGTCAGCTCCAACTCCTGGAGACCCTATGAATGAGTGAGGTCCCCCATGTCCTGTCCTCACAGCCCTGCTCGGCTCCTGCAAACTCATGCCCGTGGCTTCTTTTATGGAGTCAATCCATCTCATATTTGGACTTCCTCTCCCTGTTGCCTACTATTTCCCCCGGCATTATTGTCTTTTCCAAAGAACCCTGCCTTCTCCTGAGGTGTCCATAGTAGGACAGCTGCAGTTTTGTCATGTTTGCCTTCAGATATTTTTTACAGGATATGCCAGCACTCCTCGTGGGAACAAGAAGGTACCCCACTTACAATCTCTTAGAGGTCAGCCCTAGTCTTCCTCCACGTCCTGGACCCATTGAAGCTGTCATTGGTTTTTGCAGTTTAAGTGGTTGCAGTACCAGCTGGGGCCACACGATGGCAGTGCAAGGCCACAAAAGGTTGAGCAACCTCTTAGTACTTTCCAAGGGTGTGTTTGAAAAACACGCCAGGAAAGAAAGGTGCCCCAGACCAGAGACCAGAGCTACTGGATGGGCTTCTAAGGACAGGACAGTAGCGTTCGAAGCTGGGATGGCAGGTAGCATCAATCCAAATCTCTGGCCTGTTTGGAATCTCTAGATATTATTTAGATATTTTCTGAGGTATAGCCCATGAAGAAAGAAGCTCCTTTGAGTTACACCTTTTGTTTAAAGAGGACTTATGATACCCCATCTCCCACTGTCCTTAAATGTTTTTCTCCTCTGTGGAGATTGTGTCTACGGTGGTTGAGGGGTGTGGCTTGTTGCCACCTTGGGTGAAGAAGATAAGAGGTGATGACAAAAAATAAGTGTTGCTAGAGCCCCTTAGGGAATATACAGTGAGGGAAAGGGTCCCAGTCCCCAAACACTTCCATCTGGGCTTGCCTTCCCCAGGTCACGTCAGTGGTTTGCTCATCTGTAAAATCTATGGGGAGAGTGAATATGAGATTGTATATGTGTGTGTGTGTGTGTGTGTGTGTATGTGTGTGTGTGTGTGTTTGTGGTTGTGAATGTGTAATTGTGTATGTGAGATTGTGAGTCTGTGACAATAAGTGTGATTAGTGTGATTATGTATATGATTGTGTGTGAGACTGTCTCTGTGATTGTGTGTGTGAGATTGTAAGTGAAAATTGTGAGAGTGATTGTATGGTAGTATGTGAGAGTGTGAGTCCGTGCGTGTGTGTATGTGTGTGTGTAGTGAAGGTGACAGTACTGAAGGTGGTGATGCTGGCATGCGCCATAGCTTAGGTCAGTTTTTTTTTTTTTTTTTGAGTGGAGTATGGGACAGAGAAAGAGGAAGAGGATATGGGTGAGAGAGAGAAAACTAGAATGAGAGCGAGAATGAGAGCGAGAGAGAGAGAGAGAGAGAGAGAGAGAGAGAGAGAGAGAGAGAGAGAGAATGAATTCCAAGAAGATTCCTAGGTTTAGGGAAACTATTTCATTGGAGTCTATAGAATATAGTGAGTTTCAAATTAGATTCTTTTAAGCCTTGTTGTTCTCTAACGCCTTAATTTGCACCCCCCAGTCTCTCTGTATGTCTGCCTTGCTTTTTCCCATCTTAATAGCCACCTCTCTCTCTCTCTCTCTCTCTTTCTCCCCCTTTCTCCTTCCCTCTTTCCCTCCTTCCCAACTTCCGTTACCCTTAGTTTCCACCCTTTTTCTCTTAATCTCAAAGAGAAACTTGGTGGGTTAGAGAGAGGTGTTAGGGTCAGAATCTGCAGTACTCCCAAGAAATACAGAAAAGAATGCTGGGAGAATCCTCACTGGTGTGCGTGTGCCATTGGGGTGGAAGGGGAAGCAATGTTGGAAGAGAGGACTGAAGACTAGATGAAGCCCAAATCCAGAAGACTGCTGTGTAGAAGAAAGCCTGCCTTAAGGCTACACAAGAGGAAAATAAGGACGGTGAACAGGAGATGGGAGTGTGTGTGTGTGTGTGTGGGGGGGGAGATAAAATGAGGTGCTGGTGCATGTGTAGAAATTGTAGCTATTCTTTTTTATTTTAAAAAAGCAGAAGCTTTCATTTTTAAAATCACAATCAATTTCCAAAAATCATTTATTTCTAAACATTACCAGTCAAATCCCCCATTCATTTCTGCTTTTAGAGGTTGAGTGAAATTGATTTGTGTTTTTAATTTTACAGGAAAAATATGTGCCTCTGGCTTGGAAATTGCGGACATGGGTTTTTCTCTCTCCTTGCCCCTTTCTTTCCCACTCCCTCCCTCTCCTCTAGTCCCATCATCTATACCAGGGAGGGTCCCAAGGGTGAGGAGCCAAGGTAATCTTTTTAATTTGCTTTTTCCCTTACTATTGATGATACAACATAAGAAACATTGTTTTCCAGAAGTTGATATTCATAAAGACCGTTTTCTTTTTTTAAATTTTCTTATTAGTTTCAGGTCATAGAAAAAGACCATTTTCAAAGAGATACAAGCAGGAGAGGCTGTGTGGGTGGGATTCGAGAGACAATGTTTGTTTTTTTATCATTATTATTTACTAACGTTTTATTCAACGACTGTGGTGGAAGATTGACAAAACAACTCTTATCCCATAATCAATTATAGCTGGAAAACAATAAGTAGCTATTTGATGTTTCTTCCATCTTCTGGGAAAGAACGATGCATCAATTGTCCTTAAAGCTGGGGCTCTTTATGGAGACCCTGGGTGGGCTGGAATAATTGACTCTTTTAATACAATAACCTCTATGAGTTTGGCATAGATAAAGATAATAATGATGATTAAAATGCTAATTTTCTTTGGTATTACAAAACGATGGCATATGTGTCGTGAAACTGAATTCTTTCAAGTTCCCTGTGAAGTAGTTATTATTATCCTCTTTTTACTGCGGCTCAGGCAGCCTGGATTTGAACCCATATTTCTCCCACTCTATCCATGCAGATCACGGGGCAGCCTAATACATGTCTCTTTCCACAGATGTACAGACCAAGGTCAAGTGAGATGGAACACCCTCAACCAAAAATGAGTTGAGATGGATACAAAGCGCCTAGAAACTACAGTGAGCAGATCCAGAGTAGAGAATTCTGTTTTTGTAATTGTAGTAAGAACAGTTAACATGAGATCTACACTCTTAACAACATTTTAAGTATACAGTACAGTAACTATAGGCACAGTGTGGTATAGCAGATCTCTAGAACTTATTTGTCTTATCTTGCCGAAACTTTATACCCATTGAATAGTTCCTTTTACATTTCTGCCAGCCCTTGGCAACTACCTTTCTACTCTCTGCTTCTATGAGTTGGCTATTTTAGAAACCTCATATAACTAGAATCATACAGTATTTGTCTTGTGGCTGGCTTCTTTTACATACTATAATGGCTACAAGGTTCATCCATCTTATCATTTATCGAAGATTTTCCTTTTATTTTTAAGGCTTCAAAAAATTAAAAATAGAACTACCATATGATCCAACAATTCTCACTCCTAGATATTTATTCAAAATAATTGAAATCAAGTTCTCAAAGAGATAGCTGCACTCCCATGCTCATTGCAGCATTATTCACAATAACGACATTATGGAAACAACCTAAATACCCATGGGCAGATGCACGGATAAAGAAAATGCGGTATATACATACAATGAAATAATATTCAGCTTTAAAAAGTAGAATTTATTTGGAAGCAAAACTTTTTTCCAAGTTCTGACTTCACCCATATTAAATCAGAGGTTATGAGCATATTGATTTCTCTTAACCTTAGTTTCTTTGTCTATAATATGGGGGAAATGATGTCTGTCTCTTAAGAAGATGACATGAAATGGTGTATGTAAAGTGTTTAGTATGCATTCAATACATGCTAGTGGTTATCACTCAAGCTTGCATCCATGTTGACCATAAATTCCTAGGCCCCCGTTAAGCCATTATCAGACACAGGTGAGAGAGAGGAACTGTCCGTTGCTGCATAACAAATTTCTTCTAAATATAGCAGCTCAAAACAATAACTCAAAGTTTCTGTGGATCAGAATTTTAGGTCATTTACTAGGGTCATTCTAATTCAGGGTCTCTCAAGAGGGTGTAGTCAAGATGTTGGCCGAGATGCTGTCATCTGAAGGCTTGACTGGGGCTGGAAAATATGATTTCAAGATGGCACCTCACATGGCTATTGGCAGGAGGCCTCAGTTCCTAGCTGTATGAATTTCTCCATAGGGCTGCTTGGGTTTTCTCACAATATGATGGCTGCCTTCCCCTAGAGAGAGCAATTCTATAATCCAAGAGGGCAAGATGGAGGCTGCAATGTCACTTATGACTAGCCTTACCATGTTTTCCCAAAAATAAGACCGACCCGGACAGTCAGCTCTAATGCATCCTTTGGAGCAAAAATTAATATAAGACTGGGTCTTACATTATAGTAAAATAAGACCGGGTCTTATTTTAACTTTTGCTCCAAAAGATGCATTAGAGCTGATTGTCCGGCTAGGTCTTAGTTTCGGGGAAACACGGTAGAAGCCACACTTTGCTATTTCCACAATCATAGCTCATCCAATAGGAAGCAGGCTACACAGAAGCATGAATGCTGGTAGGTAGAGTCATCAGAGGCCATCTTGAAAACTGGCTGCCACAGAGCCCCTTCCTACAACTCAGAACTGGTACTTTTGTACTCGGAATTGTTTCGAGAAGGCCTCAGTGCTGTAGTTAGGTGCTCATAATGAGATAGCTATTGGCAAACAACCTTTCAGAAACCAGGGGGTCAGCTTCAGAAAGCATTGCCTGGAGCTTGCAGAGAAGGTGTGAAGCTGGCAAGAAAACTTCACAGACTGAAGCAACAAAGCCAGGAGAGTTTAAGTCACTCACCAGTCTCCTAATTTCTAATCTGGTTTCCTTCTGCTACCTTACCCTGAGGATGTGGACATTCGAATTCCTACACCCCAATCTGCCATAAAATAGAAATTTAGCTCCCATCACTCAAGGAATGTTTCCCTGCCTCAGTTGGTCCTAAAGATCTTTGGGAGCACTTGTGGAATTGAAAGATTCCAGGATGCCTCTTGGAGAGATTTTGACTCGGGGGGCTTGCGATGCGGGCTGCGAATGTGTGTTTCTAGTAATCATCCTATATGATTTTTAATTATCAAAGTTGGGAAGGTCTAAGGCTCATCACTTCACTCGTGAGCTGATGGAGTTACAAGAGAGCTGCTGTCCTCTCCCTGTCACATCATGTGTACAACGAAATTGCTCACAACCCTGGATCTTTGCACACACAGCCTTTCGTAGCTTCACACACCCTCCAACTGCTGGCTCCTCTGCCTCTTCTCTTGCATATGTGCATTTCTGGACTCCTAATACTTCTCCCCTTCACTGCCAGCACCAAATTAAAAACCCAAGAAAACACACAGAATGATTGTGTGTTTTGTCTATCTGGACAGGCAGGGGGTTCCCTGGGCGTTTGGAGATAATTTCTTGGTTAAATTATTATTTTTTTTCCTTTTCATGTTTGGAAAAAAACAAATTGGCTTCTTTACAGTTTCTTCCTCTCCCCTGCCTTATTTCCTGCTGTGGAAACAAATCTACTTTTTGTTTGTTTGTTTTTTAAGTCCCCAACACACACATAATCAGTCTGCTTATAAACCAACATTTCTGGCCCAAATATTGCAGAGAAGAAAGAAATGAGAGGGGAAATCCTTTGTTTAACCACAGAATATTTCTCCAGATTTCCCCTGTTCAAGAGTGACCTCTTGGATGTTAAAATGACCACATCTACTCTGCAGAAAAATTGTCAGCTTTGGTTGGGGCCCACAATTTCTATGCTCTTACAGTTATTGAGTCCCTATTGTGTGTGTGTGTTTTTAAAAGAAAGTAAACAGATAAAGCTGGTATGGATTCAACCCTCATCTAATCTAGTTGGAGAAAGGGAAGAGGGAGATGTTTTCAGTACAAGGGAGAAGAAGCACAGTGTCTTAGGAAAAGTGAACATAAAGTGCTTGAAAATCTCCGTTGACGGGGGAGAAGATCCCGGGAGACAATCACCAAAGGCATTGAGTATAGACGTTAAGGGCATGAGACTCTAAGGTCACATCCTAAGGTTCAAATCCCAGCTCCATCTTGTATTAGCTGTTTGATACGGGGCAAGTCCATTAAACTCTCTGTGTCTCTATTGCCTCATCTATTAAATAGGGATAACAACAGTACTCAACGTTAACTGTTCTTGAGCTGGGCCTCGAGGGTGGGTAAGATTTGGGCATGTAGAGATGGAGGTGGGCAGGGAGATCTTGCTAGACTAAGACAATGATAAGAGAAAAAAATAAAAGTTGGGAGAATTGCCAGGCACTTAGGGGATTAGGGGACGTGCCCTTTGGCTGAAGAACAGAATTCGTCAGGAATGGAGAAAGAGCGGGTGAAAGGATGTGCGGAGATCACGTATCCCTCCTTCTGATGGCTTGCTTATTCCACTGATGACAGTAATATAATAAAATATTAATTGTGCAGTTCTGGTGGGGAGTACTGGGTGGTAAGTGCAATTATTTCAACTTTTCTTTTGGGAAGAAATAGTTAGGCTCAGATTGTCACCTATATTGTTCTCTTTCACTTTGTTAAATATTTTATCTCAACAACTGTTTCTGGTAAAACGCCCTCCAGCTTGACAACAAAAATAGTCCACAGCTTCAAGGCACTGTTACTTCTACCTCAGCAGCTTAGAGACAGCCTTTTACAAGATCTTACCCAACTTAAATACGGTAGGGCATTTGCCTTGCTTGAAGGCCATCTAATTCTCTCTTTCCCGCCTCATTTAGTTACAAAGAAATGATCTCTTCACAATGGAACAGCTCACATACAATGATATTTATAGTTTATCAAGTCCATCTTTTTTTTCCAAATCAAATATAGTCCATCTCATGCAAATGGGCAAGGACCTCAGCTTACGGAGATTGGATTTTTCAAGGATCCCTTAGCACCATTGAGCCCTGTAAAGTTCAGGAATTTCTTTTTGAGATGCAAGGCATGGGGGTTTCAGAAGAGAGTGAACAGCTGAGAACCGCTGAGACCAGAGAAGCCATGCCTGGTGGGAGAGAGAAGCAGGAAAAAAACAAACCAGGAAAACAGATATTTCTGATCAAGATGTTTAGGGTAGATTGCTGTGGAACATGAAATATTAACACTCTGCCTCCACAGGAAAACCTATAATAAAGTCTTAACAAAGAAAAAAAAAATCCACTCATATTGGGTGTGATTGAATATCTGGAGGAAAGACACAGCAGGCCCAAAAGCTGGTCCTGCAAGGGTGTGAGGGCAGGTTTATAGCTACTGTTAAAAATAGTGCTGCTTTTATAAAAACAACAAACCTGTGAGTACGTGTTCTCCCCTGAAAAAGCTGAGGAAACTCGGGATTAAAGAGTGATCACACAGCTGATAAGTGACAGAGTCAGGGCTCTACCCCTTGATGGTGGGATGCTAAAACCTGTCCCTAGACGTCGGCATGACCCTGAATCACTGCAACAGGGGCCCTGCCTCATCCAACTTTGGATTCTCTACGCTGAGTACAAAGCCTGGTGCAGGGTAGATATTCACTGCTTGTTTATTGAGTGACTGTTACAGGGAGTCCCATGTCTCCTGCCTACAGCATGTAGGTGGTTTGGTTTCATGAGAAGGCAACTGTTAAGTAGCACTAACTCTGGTTGGTAGATTGACGGGGGACCATTGACGCTCAAGAGGGTGCATGATTTTAAGTAAAACCTCACTGAGGAAGTGGTCCCTCTCTAAGGTATTGGCAGTGGCTTTCACAAGCCGTTGAAGAGGGCCAGGGGAATGGGCTCTGACTATTTGCTTTAAAGCTGTTGATGAGCCAAAGTAGACATGGGGTGTGGCCACCAGACCCTCTACTATACGAGCTCCAAGTACAGTAAGTCGTGGCTGCACCTTCCAAGGAACGAGCTATCCTCACAAGCTGTGCACCTAATTTAGACTCTGATAATCTGTATAAATTGCCATTTGCTTGTGATAAATATCACGCACCAAGCCTTAAATAATACATTAGACTTAATTGACTAAATGCATATATTATGGCCTTCTAATGCATATTTGTCATAATGAGTTATCTTTCATGCACAAACAAACAGCAATTCTGATCAATCAGGTAGGGTAATTGTGCTATTAAAACTCCAGGTTCCCTAAGAAAGGTCACAGTTTTGGTCAGGTGACAGAAAAAAAAATGTCCTTGATTATTTTGGACAAATGTCCTATTGCTGGGAATCTCCCTATTTTTGAACCCCTAGGTTTTTGCAATTATATCCTTTACCATTACGAAAATTTGGATTTGAGCTTCAAATCTGCTGTTGACTAACTCTAGGATCTTGGACAAGTCACTTGAATTTCTCTGTTGGTTCAGAGGGGATCAAAAGCACTCTGACCAATTTGGGAGAATTAGATGGGTTACATGTAAAGCAGCTTACCAGTGGCAAGCACGCAGAACCTGCTTGGTAAATAGAAGCGATTATCATTATGAAACATTAAATAACAAACTTGCCATCTACTATTTCATTCAATCATAACAAGAAACATGTGAAGAAGGCAGAGCAAATGTTATTATGTCCAATTTTTAAAATAGGAAAGAAACCTCCCTAGAGATTAAGTGATTTACTTGTTTATCCATTTATTATCACACAATGCCAAGAGTTGGAGATACAAAGATAAAAAGGCCTGGCCCCAACTTGCCTTGGCAAGCTTATAATGTAGTAGCAGAGGCACAGAAGATATTAAGAAATTACCAATAATTATAACGTTGCGATGGTGAAAGTACACACGAAATGAAATGGCAAAATCCAGGAAATAACACCCGAGTCATTCTCTGAAAGCCAGAGAAGTTTTCAAAAGATGATCAGAGTTCAGTGGAAATGCAGAGGAGTAAGAGTTTGATGGTTGCTTTAGAAGAAGAGGTGACGGTAATATCAGAGAGTTGGAGATGAGCCAAGTCGAGCTTGAGTAATTACAAGAAATTCAATGCATCTAGAGTAGTTCACATTAGGGTTAGTTATAGGAGACTATCCTTTGGGGACTGTGCTGTGTATTGCAATATGTTTAGCCATATTCCTGACCTCTGTTCACTAGATGCCAAGTATAACTTCCTCTCTCCCCCACCAGTTGCGACATTGAAAATGTTTCCACACATTGCCAAATGTCCCTGGGGAGCCAAAATCTCTTAGAGCTGAAAACCACAGTGCTAGAATATAGACTGCAAGAGAAGGAGTCACAAGAGATGAGGCTGACCATGGCAAGCTTCTTCTGCCAAGCCAAAGTAATTTCTGTTTTTCTTTTAAGCGATTGGGAGCAATCTTGTTATAAATACATGGGGGAATCCTCTTATAATTTACATAAAATGAACAGTTTCCCACTTTACAAGCCTGTGAATTTATTAACAGCAATAATTCAAGTTGCACTAGCTCCTGCCTCCACCTGCTGACACAGAACCTGCAATAGTTCCCCCTCTTGCAAACCGTCTATTCTCCCCCATTCCCTGTCAAATGTTTTTATTTTTGAGTCCCTGGAAATTTCTCACATATGTTCATAGGCGCATTTTCCGAAGCTTCCCCTGCTCTGTTAGGAACTGTTGCTGTGCTGGATAGTAGAATGACACACAGAAGGCCAAAGGGATATTCCTGGGATAACACAAAGCCATGACCTCCGTGGTCCAGTCTTACAGCACCATAGCGGACAACACGGTCCAGTCCCCAAACACTTTTCATCTTCCTGACTTGCAAGCCGCACACTACATGACAGCAATGCTATGTATGCATAGACCACGTCCACACTCGTGAAAATCTCTGCTTTTCCTCCTGGCCACATCTCTTACATCCTATAAGTTTTCTGGCACCATTCCCTAAAAGACAAAAAAAAAAAAAAAAAAAAAGAAAAAATCTTCTCCATCCCATTTCTGTGCAGCCTTGCTTTGTGCTTTAATTTTCCCTCCAGCACAGTTCATTCACCTATTGTCCTTATTTTCTGCTTTTCTATGATGTCTGTGGTTCTTTCTCTATGTTCTGTATCATAAAAACCTAGAGAACCAATAAAGCAATTACAAAACAGTCTTTTTGAGGGCAAAAGATAAAGTGGTGAGCCTGAACCCCCTTAGTGGGCAGCAGGAAGGGCAAGGCTAAGAATTTTGGTTCCATCCAGAAGATGCAGTAGTGCACATAACTGACATGTCACTGCTTTAGCATCAATGCTCTGCTGACCATCACTGCTTCATCACCCCCTGCTGTACCCCCTTTTTTCCATGCATATGGCTTTCCGGGAAGGGTATTTCCACTCTTCTGTCCACCATGCACTGCAGTTTCTCCTGTTGATCTACACTTTCTTACTGGTGGTTATAGTGGACCTGTCAGGTGTCACCGTCCTGTGACACTTGAGCCATCACAGAGCAAAAGATTCCTGGCAGCCTGAGGTGAGTGGAAGGGGATATTTAACTCCGCTCCCTCCTTTATGTTATATTCTGTTAGAGAGCTCCTACAGCAGTGTAGACTGTCCTTCCATGATTAAAAGAATTAATTGAATTAGAACGTGTATTGTTCACTTGTAGCACTCACACCTTTCCAGTGGCTGACTCAGCAGCAGATTTGAGAACCAACCATAGTACTGTAACTAAAACCATTGTTATCTCTGATGATTAGATTTTGGTCTTGGGTCAGCTGACTGAGCTGTCCTTACCTTCCTTTTGGACATGGACACAGCCCTGGCTCCCCCTCCCTCCCACACCATCCCACCCTGTGGTGCTTCTTTGCACTTAGGTAACAGGCTACCTCTTTGCCAGACACGCTCACCATGACTGGCCTCTATTTTTAGACGCAACCTACTTTGCAAGCAGATATTTCCACTCAAATACATTCCCTGATCTTCATTTTTTATGTATTTATTTCTCACTCTCAGTTTGTCTGTTTTTCCTGTAAGCCACCTGGAATTCTCCATGGAATGAGTTAGGCAGTAAAGACATGACTGAATCTGTACATTAGATGAGTACATGAGGTGAATATGGAGAGCAGATAAGAACCAACAAATAGAGCCCCGAGTCAAAGCTTGGCTGACCTGCTGGAAGGGAAAATAGGTGATTTGGGATTAGAGACATGTAGTCTCTAATCGCATGTAAAAGTATAAAGATTACAATGGTGGGCATGTAGAGGGGCCTTTCTCATTGATCTAGCATGCCCCCCAAAATTAGGTGTTCTACTTTAAGTGATGTTTTACAAAAGCTGAAGCCTAGTCCTTTCTAGGGAACTCTTTCCTTTTAAATAACTTTCTTATGGAAATCTTTCTAAATAGAAGATTATACATTTTCTGAAAGCTTCCATAGGGATGGGCAGACTTCATTTTACCTCTGTGTGACTGTTTGGAGTTGGCACATGAGAATCTGCTCTGACACCAAACCCTCCTGCAGTACTGTTATGATGTCTTCATTTTAAGCATCTTTTAGCAGTTTCTGTATCTTGAGTACTTACGCCATGCCTGGCACTATGTTTCATGATCCAATCCATTATGTTTGATTCCCACAAGGGACATCCTATTGAGGCATGCAGAGTTTCTCCCCTTTCACTAAATAGCTCCCTTTATGTTGCTTCTTAAGTTCCTGTGCCTGCATTTTATGATTTTTCTGTATCTTTGCTTATTGTCTAGAAATCACCTTTTACCCAGCTTCTAATTTTCTGCTTTTAATCTTTTACATGTTAGGAAACCTTGAAAGCACATTTCATAGGATTATACATCAAGGAAGTGGGGGTCTAAATGAGAGTCTTGTGGTTTGGTTGAATTAAGATGGATTCATCACTACAGATCCTACAGTCACTTGGGAGGCCCTACCATAAGACTAATGGGGGCCTGGCTGAGAAAAACCACAGCCCCCAGCAAGCCATCTCTTTCTATTTACAGAGTTTATCTGTTGGTTTTTATTTGATATCCCTTAAATGCACAAACTTTCAGTCAACACAGAAAAGAAAAAAGCTTTTATTTTCTGTATGTGGATATTGACAGATGACAGGAAGGTAATCATTACATAGTAGAGTTCCGTATCTCTGAGAATTTAATAAATCTTTTAGAAATTAATCTTAGACTTTCAACAACATGTAACTTGTGCACATGTCATTTGTTTGAACTTAAAACAGTGGCTGAAAACGTTGTCTACAAATTGTTTGTACCTCTGGGTATATCTTAGAGAGAGACCTTTGATAGGTCTTACTTGTTTAAACAGTATTAAAACTGTACTTAGCCATGGCCTAATGTGAGTTGTTCATTGGATTCATTAGAGATTATGTCTGAGAATAAGGTTTATTGCATTTATAATAAAAGGTATGAATTAAGAAACACAATGTTAATATTTCTAAATATCTATTAGCATCTGCTAGAATGACAGATGCTACGTGAATATGGCCAGTAGGTTAGGATGCTGATTTTGGTTTCAGAGCCTTTTTGCACAGTTCATGTTTTCTAGCTTGACAGGCATCATGGTGAACCGAGGAGAAAGAACTGCGAATAGATGTTTTCATAGAGGTCTTGAGTTTGAGGATGACAGAAGAACAGTCACAGTAATAACTGCTATATGGAATGCTTATGGGGGAGGGCATACGGCCATATGACTTAGATATTGCAACCTGGGTCATCGCTTCTCATGTGGACCTTACCCTGAAGATGATCTTCCCTCAAAAAGCTATCATTCAGACAACAATGATGTAATATTAAAACTACAGCTCCATTTGCAGAGCTAGAGCTCATCTCATAACTCTGGAGGACAGCACACTCAGCATGTTATAGAAATAACAATTAGGGAGGGGGTTGGGTCTAAGGGTCAGGTCTAGGCTCCAACTCCGTCAACTACTAATTCTGTGGTTTCTACCAAGTGACTTTCAATTTCTTCCCTAACACAGAGAGGACAGCGTGCCTGCCTTTGAGTGTTATTGAGAGAGCTACGTGCAATGATGCATGTCTGAGAGGAATATTTTGGAAACTTCAATGTGCCATGTATGCTTTTTCTTAGAATCATTTAATTTTCCCCTCAAATTTAATCTCCTTCCCTATCAGCATCTGGATGCAGGTACGAGTTAAGGTGTGCATCTCTCAAAGGAATAACAGTCATCAGTGGAATTTAGTGAATGGAGGCTTTCTGAAGTGAGCCACCCACACTTCCTTCTGTGTTTCTGTGTTGCCCTGAAGTCGATCGTCTCCGACCATATGGGGCCTCATCACCCATAAGAGGAATATTTTGCTTCTGCTTCCCCTCTGTAAAAAGACCCAGTTCAGGCTGTCTCTAGGCAAGCTAGCAGAGATTCTTCATTTTGGTCCTGTTCACCATTGGCCTGCATCACTATTTCCACAGTTTCTCAGGATCTCTCTCTCTCTCTCTCTCTCTCTCTCTCTCTCTCTCTCTCTCTCTCTCTCTCTCTGTCTCTCTCAAGATCACTCTGCACAGTGAGTACATCCTTCTGGAGGAAGCAAAGAAGAACTGATATCTAAATCTATATACAGATATAGACACAGACATAGATGCAGGTATAGATACAGCCACTGTGCTTAACATGTACAGGTACATTTCATGCGCCATCATAATTAGTTCTTGAACTGACCTTGGGAGGAAGAGAGTGCCATCCTATATCATGGCTGAGGAAACTGATGCTCCTCAACTATTTACTTAAATTCATACTAATGGCAATGGGCAGAGATGCACCTAAGCTTTTCTCTCTGGCATCTAAATAGTGTTGGCTTCACTAAACCAGGCTGCCTCTAGAATATGAAGAGGCAGGTGGAAACTGCCTCACATTTATCCGCAAAGATACATGAGTATGTACCCCTATGTTCATTGCAGCTTTATTCATGGTGGCCAAGACATGAAAACAACTGAAGTGTCCTTTGGTAGATGGTTAGATAAAGAAGATGTGGTCCATATACACAATGGACAATTACTCAGCCATAAGAAAAGATGAAATACTGCCATCTGCAATGACATGGATGGATCTTGAAATTATCATGCTGAGCAAAATAGTCAGACAGAAAAATCCAGAACTATGTGGTTTCACTCACATGTGGGATATAAAACTGAAAACAAATGAACAAGACAAACGCACAAAAACTCACCCAAACAGATAGCAGTTTAGTGGTTATCAGAGGGTAAAGGGGGCACGGGGATGGTAGAGGAGGGTAAAGGGGGTCAAATATATGGTGATGGAAGGAGAACTGACTCGGATTGGTGAACACACAATGCAATATACAGATGATGTATTATAGAAATGCAGACCCGAAACTTATATAATTTTATTAACCAATGTTACCCCATAAATTTAATTTTAAAAAAGAAGGGCCAAAATGTTCCACTAAAGAAATCACAACGCTTGTATTATAGAACTTTTCTGTCCTTTGGTACACTTGAGAGAATCAGATAACCTCTTTGAACCTGTGTTCCCCACTCTTGCACATTTCCCAGCTTGTTGAGGATCAAATGGAACAGTGAAAGCAAAAGTGCTTGGTAGGTTGTCAAGTGCTATATGAAAGTGAAAAATCGATATTATCCTAAGAGACCGAACCCAGTTTTGTCTGATGTTTAAGAGGGTACAGATGAGACTATTACTTAGCTACTACTTCCGGAAAGCAACACTTTTCCCTCCCCAAGGGGGTTGGCCTGGAAGAACGAGCTACTTGTGTTTTTGGCCATGACTGGTATCAGTGAAACCGCAGTTAAAGCGTCCACTCACTTATGAGACGTGCTAGATTTATGGTATAATTTCATTTTCATGGCAGCATATCCACCACTTTTAGGTAGGCTTAGGAATACGTATCTAGGCTTAGGAATACGTATCTAGGCTTAGGAATACGGGGCTCATCCTCCTAGTTTGTTAATTTATTCTGGGCTGGAAACTGTGAGGTACCTCTTATATTTCCTTTAGAGCTATTACAGCGAGGACAAAGGTTTACTGTGGAAGTATCATAATCCTCAAGTTTATTAGAATCGGATACAATAATAATGTTAGAACTGGAAGGAAGAGCATACAGATCCACTATCATTGCTTTGCTTATTTATTTAATTCTAAACTGTATTAAGAACCTCTGTATGGTGGGCATCATGCGAGGGATCAGGGAGAGAAAAATGGAATAGCAGAGTTCCTGCTCTTCGAGGGCTAAAAGGCTGCGGAAATACTATGCATTTAACAAATTTCATACGCTGTTTAGTAAAAGCCTGAATGATTATTAGTTAGTGGTCAGATCAAAGAAAACCAACCTGGAGAATTCTAATTCAGAAAAGCTTGTAGCCTTTCTCTTTACTAACTTCTTGCACACATTTGAATGTAATCTTCTAAGGCCTCTATTCATTGATGGGCATTTCAGAGCAAGGTGTCCAGTCACATCTCGGCGTTGTAATTGATGGCTTGGGGTGCGTGTGTGAGTGTGTGTGTGTGTGTGTGTGTGTGTGTGTGAGAGAGAGAGAGAGAGAGAGAGAGAGAGAGAGAGAGAGAGAGAGAGAGAGAGTTGCGTGCGTGTTGGTGAGGACATGGTGAGTAGCACGGTGATGAATATCTTGGCTTCAGAAGCAGCCTTTTCTGACTCTATCACATATTTATATGAGGACTTGGGAAATTGTTTAATCTGATAAAGCTCTGTTTTCCTTTTCTGCACATGGTCCCCGACTTAATCATGATTCAACTTACAATTTTTCGACGTTTCGATGGTGCGAAAGTGATATGCGTAATCAATTATGAGATATTCAACAGTTTATCATAAAATAGCCTTTGTGTGAGATGATTTGGCCCCCTGTAGGCTAACGTAAGTGTTCTGAGCGCATTTAAAGTAGTCTGGGCTAAGCTATGGGGTTTGGCAGGTTATATGTGTTAAATGCGTTTTCGACTTAAACAATGTTTTCCACTCATGATGCGTTGATGGACATAACCCCCATCAGAGACAGAGGAGCATCTGTCCTGGCACCTACCGTACAAGGCATTGGGAGGAGAATGAAAGGAAGTAAAATGCGTAAAACTGCCAGGGCAGTATATGGCGCAGAGTAAGTGCTCAGAATCCTACTCGCCATGACAATCTGCACATGTGTGCATGTCCCATCCGTTTGATCTTGAGAAAGACACTTTGTTTCTCCAAGTCTCTGTTACCTTCTCTGTAGAATGAAAAAAACAATAACTATCCTTTGGGGCTAGTGATGGAATTTTCACTTACGTGTTCCTTTTTTATCATATATCTATGTTGAGCCACGATCACGCACTAGGAAACGTTCTAGCTGCTGGACAATCAGCCCTGAATGAGGGTGACACGACAAGTGACGTGCTTGGCAGACAGTAAGAATTTAATAAATGTAAGCTAACCGCACGCTACTAATAATTATAGCAGATCAACTATTACTATCCTATCAAACTCGGTTATGATTAGCATTAATACTATTTATTCAAAATTACCATTACCAAAAGGACATATCTATCTCCTTTTGCACTTGTGATTTTCATATACTGACAGACTACGTAGCCCACTGCAGGTCACAGGGGCCACGGGGACCAAACATTTGAATTTCCAGACATTTGCGTGTATTTCATCTTCCTTGGGACCTTGAATTTGACCTCAACTGTGGCCTCTGATTTCCATTTAATTAGAAGCCGAGTGGAAAATCAGACCTTCACCCCTGGAAATCTCTTTATTTCCACCTGTGTTTACAAAAATGATGACGACTTGCAATAAACTTGCTGTTCTCACTGACTTCTCAAAATGTGGTTGAGGGACCAGCAATGATAATTTGGTCCGAAGCCCAGCTCCTTCGATTTAAATGATCACACAAGCAACTGTGAGTTTCATTTCTTTCCTAGGTCCATCTGCCTCCTGGTGTATTGAATCTTTGTAATAGGTCTGGAGAAGTATCTCGTTAGACTGCTTGGGCAGGAGAGGTCCATCTCGGTTGTTCCTGAATGCCTCAATTCCTTAGCTGAGTGCTGACACCACCCACAGAGCTGCTGTGTCCCAGTGTGGAGTGGCCAGCAAGTCACATGGTGTGAACACTGGTTTATTGACCCCTGATCTAGGGGCAATCACACAGAGCACCCTGACGTGTGACTGATTCGCTCACTTGGTTCAGCTAAGGACACGGTGGTAAGTATAGGCCACTTTTCCCAGCCTCACACAGTGTACCCCAATTGACCCAAGTGCATTTAGGCTAGTGGTTTTCAAGCTCTGTGGAGGTGACTTCATGTTGGCCTGGGTAGAGATGGGCGGGGTGCGGGGGGTTCTGAAATTCTAAATGACCCTCAGCTATTTTAGGCAGAAAGACTCTGCTTATATTCGTTTTATATTTTGATTCTCTGTAAAATTTTATTTCTGAAAAAGTATTCTTGGGTCCATTTATTTTTTAGTTTTGGAAACAATTTAGGGTAATTGTTCCAGCTCATCTCGCTTCTTAGTCCTTCCCTTCCCCTCTTAAATATGGTGATTGTAGGGACTTCCCCAGAACTGTTTGGTATATTGCTTCTAACACAGAGTTTACGTCCAGGGTGATTTGAGGGGTGGATTCCTTGCTCCTTCATCTCCACCAGTGCCCTTCCCAGCACCTCCTGTATATAAAGCCTAATCCAAGGCTTGTTCAATTTTAATGTGCATACAACTCAATTGGTTATTTCATTAATATGCAGACTCTGATTCAATAGATCCAGGGTGAGACCTGAGATTCTGCATTTCTAACAAGCACCCTGGTGGTGCTGATGGTGCTTGTGTGAACCACCCTCTGAGTAGGAAGGGCCTAAATAATCATGTATTTGAACATGAACACAGCCTGGAGACAAATCCCATCTCACTCCATCACTAATTGATGAACCTTACCTTTGAGAGTCAGATGCAGAATCGGAGGTCTGAGGAGAGCCTAGACAAGGGCGGATTCATGTTCCAGGTAGGATGGAGCAGGACAGGGTAAGATTTCATCACACTACTCAGAATGGCACTCAATGTAAAACTATTGTCTCCATTTTTCTCTTCCTATGATTTATTTCCTTGCTCATAGTTTTTCCTTCTTTCTTGGAATATTTTTTGTTAGTTTCAGGTGTACAAAACGACATAATGATTAGACATTTACACCCTCGCAAAGTGATAATCCCCCCAAGTCTACTACCCCTCTGACATCGGACACAGCTGTTACAATACCATTGACTACATTCCTTATACTGTACTTCACATCCTGTATATATATATATATATACACACACTATACACATATATATTTAATTATAGTTGGCATTCAATATTATTTTATATTTGTTTCAGATGTACCGTGCAGTGGTTAGGTATTTATATTTCTCTCTTTTTTCACTTTTTCATTTTTCTCTTTTTTCCACCTCTTCTTCCTTTTCCTTCTTCTACCCCTTTTCTTTCTCTTTGATTTTCTTCTGTCTTTCCCCCAATCTCTTCGCACAGCCTGTTTTACTCTTTTCTACTTATCTCCTCATCCCTTGTCCCATCTGCCCCGCCCACTGTATTATCCTAAAAGAATACATACTCTGCTTTCTTTCCACCCTTTTCCTGCAAAGACACCTCTAAGTAGATGTGTTGTGTAAGTTTGGGATACAACAGAGCAAGAAGACAGATGGTGAACAGCGAGCTCTGTGAAAAAGCTCTTGTAACAATCTGACCCCCCTCCCTACCTTTTTTTTCCTTTCTTCATTTTTTCCTTTCTGATGAAGGCACCTGCATTAGAATTTGTTTTTCCCTTTGGGTAAGCTTTGCTAACATCCCTCAAAGAGAATGCTAACAAGCCCAGGGTATTTTCCTGGCATTGAGAACTGTAGAGTCCAAAGAACGTCTGGAATACCCAAAAGGTCCTAGATATAACCACTGATTATTTCATTGCTGTTGTTATGACAAAAATAATAGAATCTATCATTTGTTGAGTTCTCATATGTGCCAGATGCATGCATCGTTTTATTTAATTTCTAGAACAATCCTCTGAAGTAGGCACTCTCGGTATTCCTCTCTTACAAATGAGAACTCAGGAGGCTGGGGTGGTTAGAATTGGCCCAAGGTCACCAAGCTGGTGCAGAGCACATCTGGAAATAGCACTGTCTTCATGACAGACAATAGTTTTCATGCAGACATTCGCAGGGGGAAGTTAGAACAGAGGGGCTTTTAGGAAGCTTCTAATCTTTATAGCACAATACAGTAGAATTAATTACGCAGACCTGGTTTAAATCCTGGCTCCAACTAGTCGTGGATTATACATACATTGTCTCATTTGATTCTCATGACCATTTGTTTGGTCAATTATATTATTCCCATTTCATAAATGAGGAATGCAAGGGTCAGAGGTCATAGGCAACTCGCCCAAGGCCATACAGATCTGACTCCAAATGTAAACTTTACTTACTAAATTAATGTGGGTTTTAAGGATAGAATTTCTTAGGCAGAAAAGGCAGAGGAAATTCTCCAGACACGGAGGAGGGAGGTAGTAGTCAGAATACAAAAATAAGGAAGACAAGCACCCGGTATTTATAGGACATAGAAGAGATTGCTTTCTCTGGCTTATTCCCACTTGCAAACTTGAGTGAGTCACTTATCTTTGTAAGTTAAAATTCCTTTATATGTGAAATGGAGATCATAGTTGTCCATGCAATTGTTGCATATTTGAAATTTTACAGTGTCAGTAAATACAAATATGCCATACTAAAATAAAAGGAACAGTAGCAAAATTATACCAAATGTTGCACCACACTAGGGTGGGTCAAAAAGGTTTATTTTTAATGTATTTTCATTTTTCTTCATTATTTTTCAAATTTACTAGATGGCCATATTTGCTATTCTATAGTGAGAAAAATATTTTTATTTTACAACATGAATGTCTATTCAACTTTACTCATGTAATTGCTTTAGAGATATTTGAGAAAGCATGAAGGTTACTATATAAATATAACAAATTGATACCAGTATTACTCTCCTCTTCTTAGTCACGAAAAATGCTAAAATGTACCAGGACCCATCAAAGATTAATTTTTCTTCAAAGTACTTAATCTTATATTTTAATTATTTTGAAAATTCATAATCACACATATGACCACATATACATATGGAAAAGTTTCATCTTCATTGTAATAACTACATTCTCAAGCTTTTTTGTTTTAGTTGCTTGGCATTTACTATATAGAAGTATTCATTGCTCACAAACTAAGAGGATGGGTCAGCATGAATTGAGGAATGAATATCAAAGGTACCTTTTCAGAAGCAATGAAATTCAAACAATTTGTTCAATACATGTTTTCCTGCTAAAGAGAAAGCTTGGAGGCAATCCTGGTAAGGAATCTAATAAGGGTAAGGGTAAATACATGTAGAGAGGAATAAACAAGATACACACAGACAGGTTCTGAGTAGAATGAATCAGAGGGGACAGGTTACAAAGTTTAAGATATAAGCTTGAAACTCTATAGAATATAGGAAAATCATGTAGTAGAGGGTTTAAAGGTCAGAAGTGATCAATACAGTAGGGACAGCTGAAATCCTGGAGACTGAATATCCAAGGCCTAATTTCATTCCCTAATTGATTTTTTTTCAAAGCCAACTCAACATATTTGACAGTTAGAGATGGATAACTATTTCAGAGGGGAGAAGAAGAAGAAGAAAAGGATCTAGTCTTTCCTGGACAAACATAGGCACTAGAAGCCAGCTTGTTAAGGACTTTTATATTCATTTTTTAACGGATTTTTTCCCAAGAGTCTATTATAAATCAGTTACTTCCACCCAGGCTGACAGAAGTACTCATGAAATTTTAGTGTAAATCCTTTAACCTCTTCCAGCCTTATGTTTTTATCATAAAAATTTGAGTATTAATTCTTGACCTTGTTTTTTTTTTTGAGAGTTTTCCTGAGGACTATATTATTTCAAAATTATTAAAGTACTTTGATTTGCATTTCCCTAATAGCTAGTGAAGTTGAGCGTTTTTTCATATATCTGTTGGCCATTTGTATGTTTTCTTTGGAGAAGTGTCTGTTCAGGTATTCTGCCTATTTTAATTGGATTGTTTGTTTCTCTGTTGTTGTGTTGTATGAGTTCTTTATATATTTTGGATATTTTAGCTCCTTATTGGAGGTGTTGTTTGCAAATATCTTCTCTCATTCAGTTGGTTGCCTCTTTATTTTGTTGATGGTTTATTTTGTTGTGCAGAAGCTTTTTAGTTTGATATAGTCCCATTTATCCATTCATTTATTTTTGCTTTTACTTCCCTTGTCTTTGAGGTCAAATTCATAAAATACTCTCTGAACCCAAGGTCCGTAAGTTTAATATCTATGCTTTGTTTTATGCAATTTATTGTTTCAGGTCTTATGTTTAGGTCTTTGATCCATTTTGAGTTAATTTTGGTACATGGTGACTGACAGCAGTCTAACTTCATTCTTTTGTCCATGGCCTTCCAATGTCCCCAGCACCATTTATTGAAGAAGATTTCTTTTCTCTATTGTATGTTTTTGGCTCCTTTGTCAAAAATTATCTGCCCATGTATATGTGGGTTTATTTCAGGGTTTACAAATGTATTCCATTGCTCTATGTGCCTATACCAATACCATACTGTTTTGATTATTGTTGCTTTGTAGTATAAATTAAAACCAGGGAATGTGGTCCCTCTGGCCTTGTTCTGTTTTTGTAAGATTGCTTTGTCTATTCAGGGTCTTTTGTGATTCCATAGAAATCTGATGATTTTTGTTGTTGTTGTTGTTCTATTTCTTTTAAAAATGCCATTGGGATTTTGATCTGGATTGCATTAAACCTGTATGTTGCTTTGGGTAATATGATTATTTTAATGACGTTGATTCTTCCAATCCACGAACACAGAATATCTTTCTATTTCTTTGTGTCTTCTTCAATTTCTTTTAATAATATCTTATAGTTTTCAGTGTATAGGTCCTTCACATCCTTTGTTAAATTTATTCCTAGATATTTTATTCTTTTTGTTGCCATTGCAAAAGGAACTGTTTTTTTTTTTTTCCCCCACTTCTTTTCTGAAATCTCTTCAATGGTATATAGGAATGTAATGGATTTTTGTACATTGATATTGTATTCTGCAACTCTACTGTATTTGTTTATTGTTTCTAATAGTTTCTTGGTGGAGTCTTTAGGGCTTTCTATATAAAGAATCATGTCATGGGCAAAAAGTGACAATTTAGTTTCTCCATTCCTTATTTGGATGCTTTTTATTTCTTTCTCTTACCTGACTGCTCTCATTAGGACTTTCAATACTATGTTGATAGGGGGCATCTCTGTCTTGTTCCTGATTTTAGAGGAAAAGCTTTCAATTTTTCACCATTAAGTAGGATAATAGCTGAGGGGCTGTCACATATGGCCTTTATTACGTTGAGGTATTTTCCTTCTATACCCATTTTATTAAGTGTTTTAATTATAAATGGATGCTGTATCTTGCCAAATGCTTTTCTTTGTATCTATTGATATAAGTATATGATTTTTATCCTTTATTTTGTTTATGTGGTGTATCACATTGATTGATTTGCATATGTTGAACTATCCTTGTGCACTTGGAATGAAGTGTACTTGATTGTGATTTATCTTTTTAATGTATTGTTGTATTCAATTTGCTAGTATTTTGTTTAGGATTTTTGTATCTGTATTCATCAGAGATATTGCTCTGAAGTTTTCTTTTTTTGTGTTATTCATACCAGGTTTTGGTTTCAGGGTAATGTTGGCCTCATAAAATGAGTTCAAACGTATTGCCTCTGCTTCAATTTTTTGGGAGAGTTTGAGGAGGACAGGTATTAAATCATATTTGAAGGTTTGGTGAAGCCATGCTGTCTAGAATTATAGGTGACAGTTATATCTTCCTATTCAAATATATTAGAAGTATCTATTCATTTTAAGCACACTCACAAATATTTAATTAAACTATAAGTTAGGTTAAACACCATCCACTGGCTTTGCAATGGGATAGATGATGAAGATGACATCAATAACCAAAATTTTGAGTTCTTACCATTTTACAGGACGATTCTTTTTTTTAAATCATTTTACATTTGTGAACTAACTTTATCTTGTCAAGAACTTTGTACAGTAGATACTGCGATCCCCACTTATATGTGAAAAAGCTGGGACCCTAGAGGTTAAGAAACGTCTAAGACCTCAGAGCTAGTAAGGGTTGAAGATAGATTTCAAGCACAGGTAACCTGGATCTTGTGTTGCAAAAATAGCAGTGAAAGAAAATATGAAAATGATAACATTGTATATGAAGTTACAGCTATCTTTTAAATTTCTAATTACGTACGTATATCTTACTTTTCCTACTTTGATAAAACTTTACCGGCAGCACGTATCCATGTTTATTGACCATAGTTAGAGACTTTGAAGACTCATAAATAGAACCTGGGGGAAAATTGAAGGGAGAAGGTAGACTTACTGAAGGTAACTGAACAAGAGTTTGGAACTAAAATTGCAGGGAGCAAATGGAGTTAATTAGCTTAGGAACATATGAAAATGTATTAGGTGACCAATATTGTAATAATGCTGCATAACAAACTACACCCTAAATCAAAGGTTTATAGCAAACATTTATTTCTCTCTCATAGGTTTGCAAGTCAATTGGGAAGCTCTGATTTAAACTATGAGTTGGTTCAGGTTGGCTCCATCTGTCTTTTATTCTAGGACTCGTGTTTAGGGAGTAGTACCTACGAGGGTATAATTTTCTTATGGTGTATGGCTCGAGGGCAAGAGACCAAGTCAAAGAACACTAGCCAAAACACTAGCCAAACGAAAGCCTCTGGTTACTCGTTTGTACTTTACATTCATACATATCTTTGGCCAAGAAAGTCACATGGCCAACATCAAGTGGAGAAGAATAATTTCTCCTCAGTGAATAATGACAGAGGTGGGAGGAAAGGCAAATCATGATCCACTATCACAAGCTACCACAGAGAGGCCATTTGAGGTTGAAACAACTAACCCCCTACTTAGTGAAAGGCAATATGACTACACGGACTGGCAGGGGTAAGAAAAATCTTAATAAGAAAGAAATACTAAATTTAATGGACAAACACATCACCACTGGGTGGTACTCTTATTCCAGGACATCTGTTTGTAGAATGGATATGTACTTGAGTGGTCAAAAGAGGACATTTTCAATAGAATATTTACAAGGTGAGTTTCTATAACTCAAGCTGTGAATACATTTTTATTTCTACTTCATGATGTTAGTATGTGTAAAGTACTCAAAACAGTGCCTGAAAAATAATAATACTGTGAGAGTTTCCAATGATGACGATAATGCTAAAGATGATATCAAAACTGTGAGGCATTTCTGTTCTTTGATATGTCCTTTCTCTTGCTTTAACTCAACAACACGTTCTGCAATATAACCCAGAATGCTTACATCCTAATGAAGACTTTTCCTAGGTTGCAGGTCTCATGACCAAGAGAAAAGAAAGTAATAAATTCTGGTAATGCTGGACATTCTTAGTAATATAATTTTGCCTAAGCCATTAAAGTGATTTACAAAGAGGTTTGGGGGATTCAATAAGAAGTGTGCAAGAAAGATTTGTTTGTCTTCAACTCAGTTTTAGCTCTCAAGTATGGAATAGCTTTTACTTAAAGGGACAAACCTGGGAAGATAATTTGGCTCTTATAACGCTGGCAGAAGATATGGCCAGGAATGGTCCAATCTAGGAAAAGTGTGTATGCAGCTATATACGGTGTTTCCCCGAAAATAAGATCTAGCCAGACAATCAGCTCTAATGCGTCTTTTGGAGCAAAAATTAATGTAAGACCTGGTCTTATTTTATTATAATATAAGACCGGGTCTTATATAATATAATATAATATAATATAATATAATATAATATAATATAATATGATGTGATGTGATGTGATGTGATGTGATGTGATGTGATATGATATGATATGATGTGATACCCACTCTTATTTTACTATAAGACCGGATATAATATAATACCCGGTCTTATATTAATTTTTGCTCCAAAAGATGCATGAGAGCTGATTGTCCTGCTAAGTCTTATTTTCTGGGAAACCCAGTAACAGGTAATCTCATAATTAATTTATTCAAGCAGGGTGAAGTCTTTAAAATGTATGCAAAGCCTATAAATAATCACATTAAGCAGCCAACATCCCAAAATATTTAGCCAACTGTCTTTTTTCTCTGAGAGGTCCCTACATAGCAAGAAAATAGACCACTTTCTCTAAAAACAAACAAACAAACAAAAACAAGCATTAAGTCAAGGACCTAATAGCACAAAGGGAAAATATATCCTGAGATGGTAGGGATCTTTCCATCATGATGCTTCTCTTTCTGTTTGGAATATTAATGGAGAATTTGTTTGGAAAGAAGAAACCCTGTCAACTCCCTATCATATGTTTGGAATTAAAGCTCGAATAGTATGTTCTGTTCTTCATGGATACGTCTAATCAGGAAAAAGTCCCAGAATCCTGGAATGTCTGTACTTACAGCCCTTGAAAACCACCATGAGACAGTGAGAGAGAGTGTTTATGTCACTTTCTAAGTGCATAGTTAGTGACAAAGCAGGCACAAATGACCCAGATGTTTTTATTCTAAGTCCAGTGTTCAGTATTGGCGTAAATTTAATATAATTTTCCCGCAACTATGAATCTTTAGGAAAAATCATGTTAATGTTTTCATTTTCCTTGTCAGCAAAATTTAAGGACTAGATAAGTAGCTTTGCCAAAGATATCCCTTTTACTCAATTATCTAGATTCACTCTTTATGAGCCGTTCCTAACAGAGAAATGTTTCTTCTCCCTTCTTTGTTATTTTGTGCATCAGGTTCAAAGACTTACCAATCAAAGGAATCAAGGGAAATCTGAGAAAAACTTTTGAGGATTCCACCTATATAACATGTTGGACAACAGAGTCAAATTTCTTACTGGTCTCCATTCCATTGTAGAATGATTATTTTTTGGAAGAAATTTTTTTTGCTGAAATTTCTTAGAAAAGTAAGCTTTGAAAGATATTCTACTTAAGAAGATGGAGTCATCAGTTTATCAGTTCAATCTGATAAATTTAGATGAATGTAGTTAGTAGATAATTATTCACCACATGCTTTCTGGTGCATGAATCAGCACTTTGACATTTGAATCTTAGTCTTTTTTTGTTTTTGATTAAAGTTTATTGGGATGACAATGGTTAGTAAAGTTACATAGGTTTCAGGTGTACAATTCTGTAATACATCATCTATATATCACATTGTGTGCTCACCATCCAGAGTCAGTTCTCCTTCCATTGCCATGTATTTGACCCCGTTTACCCTCATCTACTACACCCCTGCCCCCTTACTCTCTGGTAACCACTAAACTATTGTCTGTGTCTATGAGTTTTTGTTCCTTCATTTGTCTTGTTCCTTTGTTGCTTTCAGTTTTATATCCTACATATCAGTGAAATCACATGAGATTCTTAATTTTAATTGTTGGCGAATATTCAACATTTGTCTTTCTTAATCTTTAATATTAAATATTTTGACACAGTCTTCCTTCAGTCTCTCATGTACTGTGTTCGCTATCTAAAAACAGACACTTAAAGAAGTCAGTGATCAACAATCTTTCAATAAAGCTAGAGAAAGCTTTATTGAAAGATATCGTCTTGCCTCATCTTCAGATGAGGACATTGAAACAGAGCGGTTAAATGACTTACTCAAGACTTCCCTGACTAATTTCTGTTTGCAAGTTTCTATTTTCAACTTCTCCCTCATTTTCTCAATGCCTCAAAACCCTCTTAGTGACAGGTATTGGGAAAGACAAACTTCTTAGTCCTCTCTCCTCCTTCCTTCAAGGACTGAAGAGCGTTTCATTATTAATCGTTTATATATTATCTCTACCCTGCCTGCCTCTTTATTAATCACCTGCATGGAATTTATTGCCATTAATCATCAGATGTGTGTCTGAGTATTACTGGTAATTATCTCTGAATGTTCATTACCTGTCAGTTTAATTACTTGTTTTCCCCCAGGAGTATAGATGTATAGGTTGACTCAGGTCCTTGATTCTGGGGGGTGTGTGTGTGTGTGTGTGTGTGTGTGTGTGTGTGTGTGTGTTAATGTGTTTACATTGTACTTAAATCTATGTGTGTATATGTTAATTTTAGAGGCCAATTACCATTGCATGAAGTAAAACTATATTTCAAATATGTATTCCTAACCCTTGGTCACCTGTGAAACAACATACTTTTTGTGGAATGTGAAGGCCAAAGGTCAAATATAATCTATGATCCTCTTTCATTTAATCTCATATCTTCTACAATTCATTGGAGTCCTGTATACATTAATTGGTTTTACTTCTCCAGGAGTAATCACTATGTGTCTAAGGGGCTATTTGTTTGCTTGTTTCATTTGATGCTTGGGGGTATAAGAAAACAGTGAGACCAAAATATGTAATCAGTACCTGTCCACTTTTCTAAGAGTAACTACATAACAGAAGATTCTATATACCCTCAGTTTTGGATGGGTAGAAGTAGAAAGATAGTTTCTGTGTCTTAAGGGTATTTAATTCTACAAACACTGCTCAAAGAGTGCCCAGAGCAGAACAAATTAAATAAAAGCTCATTTCTCTCTGAGAAGGGCATTTCGCTATAGTAGAAGAGTGACTGCCATCAACGAACAGACAGTCATATGGGTAGGAGAAAAAGAAGAGGATAGAAAAAAAAGAAACTAACATTTGTTGAATGTCTACATGTGCTATTTTATTTCGCCCTCCTAACAACAGCTCCTATGTCTAGGTCCCATTAACTCCGAGAATTTGTCCAAGGATTCTCAGATGGTAAGTAACAGAATCAGAATTTAAACAACGATCTGCCTGATTCTGAAATTCATACTCTTGCTACTACACCATGCTACCTCAAGATAAGACATCAGATGAGAAACAAATGTAAAAATTAGGAGAAACATAGGTAGTGTTCCTCTCAAACCCAGAAGAGGAGTTCAGATACTTTCTAGGTAGGTTGTCCAGAGACATCTCTATGGAGATGATATTTGAACTGAAGAACATGTAGAATGAAAACATCTAAGCAATCCCAGTGTGTGCTTGTATGTTCACTCCCTAATGGAGTCTTAAGAGCCTAGAAAGATACCAGTTTACCAGTGGATTTCATGAAGGCTATCGTTCATTTATTGTTAAATGCTTCAGAAAAGAGATGCGTAGACTTCTGTGCAGATATGCTGTCTTTGTGAGCTGGACACTGACTGGAAGAAGTGCTGTTAAAACACACAGTTATTCAATTTACTTCTTGTTCTAGGAAAATATTTATCTTTTTCTTACCACTGAAGACCACTACTGTTGAATATCTAAAAGGCGTTTAGCTTCCACGATACCTCTACAACCAATTTATCCATTTAGTCCATACTGATTTATTGGATGCATCCCCTCTATACCCAACACCGACCTATGTACATTGGGATTTGCAGAAAAGTGCTTTGGGAGATTTAAGACATGGCTGCATTTATCAAAGATCTTATAATTTACTTCAGATTTAACAACCAAAGCTCATATTTATTGACCTTACTATGTGTCTGGAACTACTCTAAGTGCATTTCTGGATGTGTTGTCTTATTCATTTGGTTCAATTGAAAAGGTTCAAGTAGAATCAGAAGTTTGATTCTTCCTCACATCACAGTACGGCGAATGAGTTAATTGATGGGACTTACTATGTGTCAGTGAACATGAAAGCGCTTTCTACATTATAAAATGTTACATGGACTTAAGCGAAATGCTGGGCATTTCATTTAGGGTAGGTGGGTAATTTGAAGAGCACATGCAGGTATCAAAGAAGACTTTTAAAAAGCCAGAGAGTTTAGATGGTGAGTCCCCATTTACAGATGGGGTCATGAAATCCACGAGAGGCCAAGTGAGGTGTTCCAGATCGTATTACAAATGAGTTACGGAAACCATTCAAGTCTCCTGACACTAGATCTACTGCTCTTTCCCCTAACCCTAACACCACTGGTCAAGTATACACTCAAGCTAAAGGGAAAGCTAAGCAAGGTGCATTGGGGGTGGACGAGACAGTCTCTGTTATAGGTCAGCATGATTATCCCTGCCCCCCATCCCCCAGAGAAAAAAATTAGGGGCATGGACAACTCTAAATTATAAATGAAGAGAAGCACACAGAACAATGAAAGTGATAGTGTCTTAACTGTCTAGCACACCTACTGTGTTTCAGGTCTTATACTACATGTTTTGCATATTATTTTGTCATCCTTTTGACAACCGCTTAAGAAAAGTGCTTTCATCCCTATTTTACAGCTGGTGTCAGAGTCGGGGCCCAAAATTACACAACAGGTAAAGGTGAAGCAGAGATTCAAACTCAAACCTTCCTGTACCCAAAATATGCTCTATTTCCATTCTACCGCTATATTCTCTCTCAAGTGGAATAAATATGCTATATGAACTGACCTCCTGTCCTCACCACTCCCAAATTTGACCAAAACCACTTAACTAAGGTATAAGGAACATTTCTTAACTATTTGGGGGGAAATTATTTTCAGGGCAAGAAAAGAAGAACGTTAGAAGTAGGTTCTTCTTTCGATAGATAATACCCCATGACTTATGGGCGGAGAAGAAACTCTAGATGAAAATGTTTCTGCAGGTCAGAGTTTTGATGTGATGAGTCCATAACCCTAGTAAATCTTTACAAGGTATCTTCTCTTCGTGATGTCAGTGGAACTCTGATATCTGATTGGCATTTGGCCGAGACAGATGCTGGCAAATTATTGTTAAGAAATCTGGCTTCATTTGGAGTCTTTATTGTAAACCCAGGAGTGATGCATTCCGCGACCTGGGAGAAATCCAGTATGCCTCAATTTCATATAGTTAGATATTAAAACTTCAGTCCTCCATGGAGAAATTGGATATCTTTTGTTGAATTATATGTTATTGTAGTTTTATATGTTTCTATTTAGAGCTGATGATATCTGAAAACCTGTGCTTAAATGAAGATTATGTTTTGCGCAGCAAAGGAACCAAATTCCCTTTCTCCCAGAATTATCTAGTTCACCTTCTCATTTTCCTCTCTTCTTGTTCCTATGTCAGCTGTTTAATTGAGATGTTAAGGTCCCTCGCAGCTCTGAGTAGCAATTTGAAACCAGATTTCTCCACAGACTTGGGAGCTAGCAGCATTTGTGAGAGAGGCTGATCCAATTATCTAGCCTGAAAACTCTGGAGAGATAAGATTTTCCAAACTATGTTGTTATGTCCAGTGTTCCCTCATGGTTAAAAATAAACATTTCTACTAAGTGACAGGCTCTTTGTCTGAGTTGGTCGTGTACTTGAAGGAAGAGGAGGGAGCTGTCCTTTTGGAAGCCAAAGTGGAGTGTGTCACATCTTACAGCTACACCTTCTCTTTATATTTTTTAATTTATTATTTTTTAAAATGGTCTTGCTCTTATATTTAAAATCTGGATATCTGGAAATTAGTTACCCTTTCAATTTTGTTTTGTCATAGGCCTCTTTGCATAGTGTACCAGAAACTCTGAACAGGAAAAATACAAAACAGATGAAGTAACTGTTGTAGAGATGTAGGTGCTTTGTTCAAGATCACATAGCAAGTTTGAATGACAGTCATGAAGAAGAGAATCCTGGTTTCCCTGTTCTGTCTTTGCTCCGTCCTCCACAAGGTCAGTGAGCTGCTTTTCTCAGCTTTCCAATCTGATAATACGCACATTTCATTATTTTGGACGTTCATTTATTCAGTTCATTCATTCGATGGTATACATTCATTTGATGGAGTGAAGACTGACTGTGAGCATATCATGGTACCCATCTCCTCTATCATTTTTAAAAATTTATGTGTCTGTATTGATTAGGGTTATTCATTGTGAGTTTACTCTGGGTAACATAAGAAAATAGAAATACATTGGAAAGATCTCTGAGGGTATCTCAGAGAAACAGGTTCAGGGATAATCAGAAGAAAAGGTATTCTAGAGTGGAGGAAAAAAATGATAATTTCCCAAAAGACATGCAGGTCAATTGTCCAGTAAAGGCAGACAATGGAGAGGACAGACATCAAAGCAACTCTGAGTAAATCAGGGGATGCCTTCTGGAGGAGGTGACATTTGAGCTGATCCTTCAAGGACAAGGACGATTTCTATATGCTGAACTAGAAGGAGGAAAATGATTATTTTTTATAAGAATTCAGGATCACTTTTAGGAAACTTAACCCGTGAACATGTGAAACAATGGGTGATGTGGGAAGGTAAATTGGTATGTGATAAAGGGCCAGAGTGACTGACATCAACATTATGTCAGTTTCTCCACAGTCAAATTTATTCTGGCCCAACTTGGGTCAGATACGGCTGTTTTGCACTGCTTATTTTTTTTTTTTTTTGTCTTTTTCCTGTCATTTTTCTCTCTACTATGTGCCTTTGTCATTTCTCTTTCCTTTCTTTATGACCCATTTATCTCCGGTCCATTGTTCCTCTGCATGCCCATTGCCTGTACTATGATTATTGGCCTTACGTTTAGGATATTAACTTTGGTATAAAAATTACCTACTTTTGAGTTCCACTTCTGGCATGGAAACAGGGCCCGGTTGGGACCCCCGTAATAGAGGACTCGCAATGTCCCCGGCTCCCCTTCCCTTGACCTAGAGTTTACCAGTAGATCATCCCCTGCGGCGTGAGCTTGGAATGTCCCCGTCCCACGCTGTTACCTGTTTTAGAAAATTACCCTGAAACTGATGATAATACCCTCATGCTTACTGATTACGATCTTTACGGCCTAGCATTTTTTCCAGGCTACTCCCATCACTGCTCCTGGGTTGATGACCACGTAGGGAGACATGTCGCCAGAGGGAAGCTTACATGAAGCAGAACTATCACTAGCCTCTGGAGGAATGCCCAGATTTTCCCTTAAAAATCCTAAACTGGTCTGAGAATGGGAAGGCAGTTTTTGGAGGTATTAACCCTCTGCCTTCTCAGACCCCCGGTGCTCTGATAATAAACACTTATCCAATAGCTCAACTCCTGTGTCGGTCTATTGGCTGAGCGGTGTAGGCAGCACGAGCCCCGGACTCGGTTGGCTTCCGGTTTCAGCATGACAGCATGAGGAGCTCTGTATTCACACTGCCCATAGAAATGGTGACAATTATTAAAAATAAATCAAAAAAAAATATTCAAAGTCTCTAGAAATGTTCCAAAGGGCATATAGCAAATGAAGAAATACGTCTTCACCAAAATCTACTAAAACTTGGTAGGAATGGTGAGAACCTGTAGTATCTAAACCAAGAGTTGCTCACTCCTCACTGAACGAGACAGAAACTCCGCTCCAGACTGATGCTATCAAGACTACAGGACTCCATTGCCCCCAGGCTCCCAGTCGAGAAGCTTTCTTCCCAGGAGGAACCAATATGTCAGCATTTCTCATCCTTCCCCCAGCTACCTGCTGCTGAGGCTAAGTTTTGTGTGAGTAACAGCCTCGTGGTGACTGCTCCCTTTTTCTGCTCACTTCCACCCTGACCCCACGGGTGGAATGAAAGCTCTGCCTTGTGTATGCACCAGGGAGAATACTGACAGGCTAGTCTCCCTTGTCTCAGCTTGTAAAACAGAGATTCCATGCTGGGAGAGGCGATCCCAGAAGACCGATGTACTATCACTACCATGGATGAAGCACTCAGCTCCTAAAGTGGAAAGTGTCATTCAGAGAGAAACATGGCCTCGTCCCAACCTCCCGCTTCAGAGCCCTGGCTCAGAGATTTTGCCTAAGGGAAGAAGCAAGCCTTAAATCAGATAGGTCCTAATCTCTTCCCAAAGAAACTGACTTCATTTATTAAAGAGTGTGGAGAATTTCAAGCTCCAGGGCTCTCTCAAAAACAGTGGATATTGTGGTGAATGGCAATTGGGAAGATATTGGTAGATTCGTTGGAGATATAGATGAAACTGTAGGCCAGATAATTATAAAAATGAACTAAATGTAAATTCTAGAGTTGAAAAGTATAAAGACTAAAATGAAGCAATCACTAGATTGTTAGCTGGATCGGAAGACTAAAAGTTGGTAAGATGATAGTATTCCCCAAAATTGATCTATAGATTCAATGCAATCCCTATTGATATCCTATATAATTCTTATAAGAAAACTAGTGATAAATTCTCATGACCTCAGATTTGGTAGTAGTATTAGATATGACATTAAAAACACAAGCAACAAAAGAAACAATAGATAATTTGGACTTAAAAATTTAAAACATTTGTGCTTCAAAGAACACTAGATAGTGAAGATAACACGCAGAATGGCAGAAAATATTTGCAAATCATATATGTGTAGGGTGCTTACATCTCAATAATAAAAGACAAATTAACCAATTGAAACATGGACAACCTTGAATAGCTATTTCTCTAAAGGAGATATGCAAATGGTCAATAAGCACTTGAAAATATGCCTGATATCATTAGTCATCAGAGAAATATAAGTCAAAACCACAAGGAGAGACCTCCCCGCACACACTAGGATGTATATAATAAAAAAAGAAGATGACAGCAAGTGTCGGTGAGGTTGTGCGGAACCTCTCATATACTGCTGGCAGGAATGTCAAATGGTCACTTTGGAAGACACTCTAGCAAGTTTCCAAAATGATTAAAAACATAGTTACCAAATTACTTTGCCATTCCATGCCTATGTATATACCCAAGGAAAATTAAAACATGTTCACACACAACTTGTTCACAAATGTTTATATCAATATTATTAATTAGAGCCCAAAGGTGGAAACCGACGCAACATTCATCAACTAAGGAATGGATAGCCGTAGAGTGGTATATCCATGCACTAGAACGCTATTCAGCCGTAAACAAGGGAATGAAGCACTAATGCATTCCTGCGACAGGGATGAGCCTTGAAAACAGTATGCTATGTGAAAGAAGCCAGTCACAAAACACCACATATTATACAACTCCATTTATATGAAATGTTCAGAATAGGTAAATCTATACAGACAGAAAGTAGATTATGGTTTGCTTAGGGCTGTGGCAATGAACGGAGCATAGAGCAGTGATAGCTAAGGGGTCCAGAGTTTCTCTTTGTGGTGATGAAAATGTTCTAAAATTGACTATGGTGATGGCTGAATATATTTGCGAATATATTAAAATCCACTGGAATGTATATTTTATATGGATGAATCAATTGCATGGTAAGACTCAATAAATCTGTTCAGTTCCCCCGTGACAGTTAGTGATATATTGTTAGCAAAGCTACTTCCTGGACCTTAATTAATGATGGCAATGGTATTAATGATGCTAAGAATCACATTGATTTGTTGTATTTCAAAGTTCTAAAACCCTTTCTCCCTTCTTCTTTGTCTTTCTTCCCCAGGGTATCTGTGATGATTCTTCCTTTTCCTACATTGAAAGATTTGCCCCATTGTCTATGTTTGCTGGTTTGTTTGACAGTATATGCAGCTGAAATTTTAAAAATATATATCTGGATTAGAGGCCCAGTACTGCCAGATTTAATTGCAGGTAAAAGTGCATTTGTATAACTAGGTTTTGGTTTTCATAAAGGAAAAAAAAAAAGTAATTACTCATGGAAACAAAAGCTTCCCTCCTGGAAAACTTGACTCCATAATAAAGACAAATAGGGAGGTATGGCCAAACCACTAACAATTGGCCCAGTCAAGCTTCCTGGAATTTGAACGCAATTATGGTAGTATTCTTTGTCCTTGCAATAATGATGGCACTGGTAGTGAAGTAAGCTGAGGAAGACAGACTGTGGCCCAGCATATTCAGAGCGAGATCCTGAATTATTTACTTCCCTGTGTGAACTCATTCTTTCTCTTTGATTTCTTGCAGTTCACTCCCCACTTTTTCTCTGTACCTCCTTCTTTTCAGGTCTTTCATCTTGTTAAAAAATTAGCTTCCACACTTTGACCACAGAACTCCTCTCTCTACTTGCAATCTCATTGTATGAACTGTTTCGCAGTAAGCTCCCTGTTTCCATGGGACTGACTTGTTCCCATCTGTCGTTTACGTTGGCATGATCTAAATCTCCAGATAAGACCTAGTTAAGTTGACTTAGGGTCAAATTTCTATTGCACAACTTATAGTTCAAGTTCTCACACTGAAATGTCTAACCCTAACAATTTACTTGCCTATGACCACAGGTACAAGTCTAGATATTTCTCTGCCCTCTACCCCCACGATGACCAAAAAAACGAATACAAGCTTTAACATGGATGCTGTATGATCAGTCTCATTTTCCCAGATGAAGGACAGAGCAATTGAAAATTACAGAACTCCGACCCTATCGCTGCCTCCTGTGTAAAGAGAGATGGAAGTTGAGCTTAAAGAGCTACAGATCAGCACTGAGCAAGCTGCAACCATATGCTGCCCCTCAGCTTTGCCATATGGCTCTGAGTTTAACTCCAAACTGATTTTTCAGCACATTTAAAGGTGAAGGAGTTACAGAAGAATGTGAAGCTTCGCGGAAGCCACCCACCAAGACTGGAAGAGATTTTAGAACGGCCAATTTTCTAGCATGCGTTCTCCAGCTGGACTGGGACAGAGGCAGAAGCAAAGGCTGACGGTTGGTGCAAATGAAGTGAATGCCTGTTGAGAGGCCCCAAGGCAGCTGGGCCTCTGGGCTTCATCGAGCAGCCCTGACCGTGGAGTCCCAGAGCACCTTAGTATAAGAACACTGAGAGAGCGTGCACTTCACTTCTCAGAGAGTGAGGACTTTTTTTTTTTCCAGTTGCATTGTTTTTGAACTTCACATTGTTCTATATTGTAATGTCCAATAATTTTATGTTTTGGACGGGGAGTTATGTTATGGATAGTTTTCCAATCTTTACTTTTAAAAATTTATTTTGCTATCAACTCTATTCATTTCTTTTTCTCCCTTTTTCCCTCTCCCCTCTTTCCTTCCTTCTCTCCCTCCTTTTCCTCCTTCCCTCCTTCCTTCCATTAATTGACTTTTACGACTGTGTAAAATGCTATATAGAATACATACATATAAATGCAAAGAAAGGTTCCTGTCATGGGGGAGTTCTTGGTTTTCGATGGGTATGAGTGACGAGAAAATGGGCCTCCGGGCTTCATCGAGCAGCCCCGTCTGTGGAGTCAATACAGGCAAGTATTCTTAAAGACCAAGACAATATTTCTAATGAAATCCACAGAAAAGCGAGGTCAGTGTGACATGATATGTGTGAGTGTGTAGGGCTGGGAGTTAAGGGATGCTGAAGAAGGAACCAGACAACTGTGTGCAGATTAGCTGTGAGCTGAGCCTAAAACCTTGGAAGACGAGATTTTCCCCCCAAACGACCTGAGTTATCATCTCCTTTTTACACTCCATCCTAGTAGCTCTGGTTAAGGTGACATGTGCCGCTTCAGTGAAGAAAACAGATTGTGGGAATTAAACTGCAATGTACAAAGTAACAGGAGCTCCATCAGCCATTTACTTTTCATCTTCTGAAGTCATGAAAAACACACACGAACTCAAAGATGCGAGATATTAAGAAATTAACCCAGAATCAACTGTGATCAGAAAGGTGCATTGGATGTTACCTTTCCACGAGCTGTGAGAAATCTCCATGAAGTGTTAACATAAACAAAAATGATAAATCCAAAAGTTGCTGTGATGGCCTTAGCCTACACTATGTCATGTCCTCCTTACAAGAAGCTTTGTATGTAGAAGAAACTAAGGGTCACTGAAGTTAAGTGACTTGGCTGAAGTCACACAGCTAGAAAGCGATGGAGTACTACGTATTAGAAGAAAAGACTCCCAGCGGAATGGAATGCATAGCCCATGTTGTTCAGTTATTATTGCATGCTGCGTCACTGAGATTAATCTTTTATTGCGCCATTCAGGAAACATTCAATGGATATTTACTCTGAACACTTCCCTGTGCTGAGGTTTATAGGAGTCAAAGATGAGAAAGGCATGGTCCCTTTGGCATGGATCAAAGGGGCAGAGCCCAAATAGCAGCATATTTATGTTTAGTATTCTACACTTGTTTTTATGTTACCCAAAGCCCAATCTCTTTCACAATGTCACATCAAGCCTTTTATTTCCTATCTCTTTTTGCATCTTCCTGCTCCTGGGAGCCTAAACCTTCTAAGATCAAGCAAGGCACTAGGAAATTTTGTTCTGTTTCGTTTTGTTTTCCTAGTTTAACTCAAAGCAGGAAAGGAGGCGAGTACTTATAGAAGCATAAAATATAAAATAATTGGTTGAAAAGAGTTTCACCTTTACCATGTAGATATCCATCCTTTTGGTCTATTTTTATTTTATTTCCCCCATGGTGGCCATTCCACAAGAGTTTCTTTGTCCCACACTCTTCTTCTTAAGGTTGGTAGAGTCCCTTTTTCTCTATCCATCAACAACACCAAGTCAAGTAGGGAAAAACTAACAACTTATATTGAGCTCAGTAGCTAACAGAAAGCTGGGACTTTGGAAGGAAGAGAAGCGTTCAGGACCAAGGGTCTGCAAGGGTAGGGGAGAGCACGTGAGGAATAGTGTTTGGGGGTGACACTTCCTGCAGTGGAAGGGAGAGTGTGTAAGTAGGGCTTTCACAAAGGCTAGGGATAAAGATGGGGACCTGTGGAGGGTCCACGAGATAAATTAATTCCACTAGGAATGTCACTCTGAATCCTGCACCAATCACCCTTTGGACTCCATATGGATTGAATTATATCTCTTGAACCTCGAGGTAAGTGTTCACTGCATGCTTTTCAGTGTTCTATGTCTAATTGTCAAGTTTGCATATTTATTCATCATTTTTCCATTTGATCATTTCCAGATTTTTGGGTTCCTGTAGTGTGGGAGATAGGAGAAAAGGAGAGCTACTTGTGGAATCAACCAGCGAGTTGACAAATGATATTTATTTTCTTATGTGCTTCCCCTTTTTCATCTAAAGATATGTGCCCTGGCTTACACAAGGATGTGCTGTCCGCAGTGATGTGTTGTAATGTGACCTGAAAGTCTAGCATAGAACTGCATCACATACCAGCTCAAAGTATTTTGTCAGAGCTTGCCTTCTAGATAAAAGAACAGATATTCTTTTTCAATTTCTCCTTCCTCTTCTTCAAAAAAAATTGCAAGTAAGAGGAGAATTCTGAGTGACCAACAATCAATGGAAGGAGTGATTACATATCATGTACTCATTCTTTTATTCAATGAATATTTATTGAGCACTTATTATGTACCTGGTACCAACTAGGCATTGGAGCTACAGCTAGGAATGTAACAGACAGTGTTTCCCCTATTGGATCTTATTTAAAGCCTGTGTATGAAATGAAAACCACATCAGTTCCTATTACCGTCCAAAGTTATCAGAGTCATTGAGGTAACTAATATGCATTGAACTCCCACTATTAGGTACCAGGCCCTATGACAGGCATGGGGTATACAAGTACACAGATAAACCAGATTTGACTGTTATCACCAAGGAGCTAGAAGCCCAGTGGGAGAGACAGACAATCCCTCCTGAGCATGGCAGGCACTTGCCCTGGGGTCACTGAGGCGAGAGTGACAATGCCTGCCTGGGGAGGCTGGGGCCAGTACCGAAAAGATGCAAAATCTGTACAACGGCCCATAATTCCCTACATGATTGAGATGGCCACCTGTGGTTTCTTGCTTGGTTCTGATCATTTTTATTTTATATTCAAAGAAAGTCAGTGATATTAAACATAATTCACAGGCCAGGAAATAACAATGTCAGGAAGTGACTAGGATAATTAAATATTTTAAATATAACTCGATTACAGCATGCTTTTTCAGGGTCTGAATGGATAAGCAAAGAATCATCGGGCAGTTGGGGGAGTAGGAGAGGCAAGAGTCTCTTGGCCGCAATAAACAGGCTTCTGCCTCAGCTTGATGACAAAAAGATGATTTTTCTTCCCCCAGCACAAGGATGGTGTTTACTGCAACAAGGACCTGCCTCCTAATCCAGTTGCTATACCTTTGATTCTCTGTGTGTCTTAGAACTGGGACACAGGTACTCCCAGGGAAGATTAGTAGGAAAGTATCAGAAAAAGTATTCGTGGAAAAGAATCACTAAACCTCGTGCAGGAGATTTACATGACTCAGTATGGAAAGGTGACGCTACTACAAAATACCAGCTACACAGTGAAAACAAATTCAGACACACTGCTCATTGATTCGTTCATCACCTATTTACTGAGCACCTACCCATGGCCCTGAGACGTGAACATCAGACGGAGCCTCTACGCTCATGGAATGTAAATTCTACTGGTAAGGACAGACAATACAGACACGGGAAACTCAACGTAATCTTAACACAGGAAATGTCACGTACATTTCAGGCTGGGGAGGGGTAGGCATTACTTAGGCTGTTTGCCTTGATATCCCCCCATGGGGTGCATTCACTTGCCCCAGGTAGCAGAGGTATTAGGGAGAAAACCGTTGAGATGTACAGGGCAGAACTTAACATGAGGACCCAGCCCTAGAGACAGGACATTTGGGTCACCTAGAGCCAGGAGAATACCCTTTCCGCGTCCACTTCAGAGCAGCACCTCTATACTATAGGTCACTGGAATGCTGGCCCATGGGACATTCATGAATACAACTGGTAATGGGTATCCACGGAGAAAAGAGAGGTACACGGGTCAAAAACGTTAGGAAACACTGAGCACTCACTATATTTCCTTTTGTAGATGCAAAATACACACTAGTCTAGTACATTTTCTGAGGTGACCTTGGGAAACAAATCTCTTTATTCTCTGTTCAACCATTTGTTTCCTTTATTTGCTTGAACAAAGCCTATGTGTCTTTATCCTCTTACTGACAAGCTGTTCTTCATTGACTATAACATACCATTGATTGTAAGATGTAGCGTTACTTCATTTGCCACTATGAAAGAAAAAAAAAAAAAAAACCCGGCCAAATATAATTGTAATATGTTGTCTATGAGACACGTTATGATTTGAGAGAGGTTACATGTGAAAAATGTGAAACTTAAAATTGTTGATTAGAATCAGATTCAGTTCTTAAATATGTCGAACTATGGGGACCTTTCTTCTCTGAGCTAGACTATGTTGTTATTGTTCACTTGCAATTTTCTTTTAATCACCTTGAAATAGATATTACAGGATGCTAAAGTTGTAGCACAGATAACCCACTGAAAAACAGAGATTTGTGTTTCCTTTCATAGTGTAGAATATAACTGGTGCTGTGGGGCAGTACCATCAGTGACAGTGTGTGTGTGTGTGTGTGTGTGTGTGTGTGTGTGTGTGTGTGTGTGTGTGAGTTTTGAGTGAGGGTAACAGGCTTAAAGCTCAGGAGAAAGAGAGCCCTTGCAACTGGGTATGGCCTTGGGACTAGTTTAGGCCAATGAAGTGAGAGCAGAAATGATACATGTCACTTCTCAACAGAGGTAGTTAGTATCTATGGGTCTTCAGCACACTCATCTCAAAATCTGGAGAAAACTTGGAGGCTACATGCTGAATATGGAAGCATAACTATTGGATGGAATCAGATTCGGCGTAATGAAATTAAAGGAGCCTAGATCCATGAATTATTCTTGGAATACCTCCAATCAGGAATATCCTCATTGAGAATTTCATGAGCAAGAAATACATTTTTGTATTGTTAAGTAACTAAAATTTGGAGGTTGAGCCAGCACTTAGCTTAACCTAACACAGGTCAGCATTGTTCTTTCATTATTTCTTACTGAATATGCAGTACCTGCCAAATAATATTGAACACGTCTTCCAGAATGCTGGTGAAGAGGGGATTCCTCCACTGCCTGAGGATTACAGGTCCCGAGTTGACCTGGCTGCACATGAAGGGGTTGGAAAACCAAGTTACTTCCCATGCACCTGGCCAAGTCTCTAGTACTGTGCCCAAGGTGTAATTATTACTGTGCTGCAGTGAAAATTATGGGCCCAGGATGGTGGCTAATCACCACGTCTTATTTCATTGTAACACTGCAGTCAGAGCTGTGTCCATCAACAAAAGCAAGTTAAGATTTGCTAACCGAGGGAATAACTTCTCTTTTGTAGTTGATGTGTAGCCTGTCTTTTGGAAGAGGAACACAGAATCGAGATATCTTTGATGACTGTCAGTGGTACTCCCATGAAAGGGAAACACCTTTACAAGGGACGGTCCTGAATTCTCTAGTCACAGATAGAATTTTCCAGGAAGAGTTCTGTATGTTACATGTATTAACATCTCATGAAACATAGTCTAGAAGACCATGTTGAACCCTTTCTCTCAGGCCTCATCTTGACCATTAAAGGGTTTTCTCTCCAATGACAGGAAGATGATCTTATATTACTCTATTTATTTAAGTGCTGTGTCCTAATAACAGGTTTAGCTATGTCTTGCTGAAATAACACACATTTACTCTTCTCAGGATGTGGAGTGGTGTGTGTGTGTGTGTGTGTGTGTGTGTGTGTGTGTGTGTGTGTACATAGGGGACCTAGAGCCTCGAGGTCTGAGTAATTCACAGCCTCAGAATACTATGAACATGGCACGTGGTGATTCTATTTGCAATTTTAGAAAGATTGCTTTGATTTCAGGATAAAGGATGGATCGATAGAGTTGCTACATTAGAAGAGGTGAGTCTGGTATTGCACTAATCTAGGCCCAGGTGTGTAATAATAATTGGACAATTATTATTGGACAATTGTCCAATAGATGGAAAAATTCGAATTATTTTATAGATAAAATTTCTAGGACTTGGTAGAATGTTTTGTTTTAAAATGTAGTATTTCTTAACTCAGGTGTGGGGAGACCAACAGATCAGGAAGACTGTCATTGAAAAGATAGTCTGTTGCTCACAGTTTCCAAGAGGAGGGGGCATACCACCCCATGCAGGGCCACATGGAGAAGCACCAGGGTTCCTCGGGAGGCAGAAGAAGTGAGGGCAAAACATAGGCAGAATCCTGTACTGTGGTTTCTGAGGGAAAGGCGAGGAAAGGCAGGGGAAGCAGACTTGAGATTGGCTAGTTTGAATAATTTTAGCAGGCTCTGGGGTACTGGGCTTTTCTCTAGTTGTCTGGTAGCTGGCCTGGTGATGATAAGGGCAAAAGAATACAGCCTCCTAAAGTATAAAAGCCTGATAGAAGAGGGGGTTTAGCAATGGGCTTTGGATTGGTTAGTTTGCATATGAAAGGTGAGCTCCAGGGCAAATCATCGGCTATCTCTAAGGATTGGCTAGCCCTGGGAAGGGCACTCTATCCTCAGCAAGACCCCCTGCCAGAGCATCAAGAATACAGGAAAAAAATAACAAAATATAGTTGATATACTTTTGATGAGAGAAATGCGGAAGCCAAGGAGATATCCATTTTGGGTGAGTACGTAGCCGTGGCATGCTATTAACTCTCCAGGGAACTAAACTTTATTGAGCACCTACTATGTGCCAGGCACTTGGCTAAGACCTTGACATAGTCCCAATACTCAGAGCGCAGTTTTGACAGGGGGCCTATTTTTGGCTTAATTTTAGAGCTATGTTAAAGAAGTCTGCAAGTGTTTGCGCTCAGGTCCTATCACATGCTCCCTCGCAACTTGATTTCGTGTATTTTGGATCTGTGGTGCCTGCACAGCATCTTGATAGCAATATCTAGGTACCATGCCAATAATATCCCCCTTTTGTACTATGTTCTTATTTAACAGGAACACTTGCAGCATTGCAGATACTGTCCTAAGAGCTTCACAGATACCAGTTTATTTAGTCCTGTGACAATTCTTTGAGGTACATATTATTATCCCCATTTCATTCAGATTTTCAATTATCACTATAGCTACCAACGTATGGAATATACATACAGAGGAACCATGCACTAAACTAGGAGTTTGATGTAAATTAATTCAATTCGATCATGCAAGACAAATGTGGTCTCCATTTTAAAGACCAGAAAATTAAGGCTCAGTGGCTTATATCATTTGACTACTGTCACATGACTTGATTTCTATGAATCTCATGCATGCCAGCTTCCATTGTTATTAAAGCTTTTACTCCATTGTTCAGACCAGAAATTAAGGCTCGGTAATTAAGTGACTTGACCAATGCCACAAGGCCATAAGTTAAATCTCCCAGCCTGAATTTGAATTGTAGTATATTTGATTTTTCGTCTCAATCTTTTCCTACCATTCCTGTACTTTTCAAACTGTGTTTCACTGGAACTTCATTTTTAATCAGTTTCATAAATGTGAGTTTCTTCCCATGATTTTAGTAGGATGGATGGAACTATGGATGTTGATGACCTAACCCCTGACCTCAGAATGTGACTGTATTTTGAGAAAGCGTCTTTAAAAAGGAAATTGAAGTAAAATGAAGTCATCTGGGTGGGCCTTAATCCCATATGACTGCTGTCCTTATAAGAAGAGGGGATTAGGATACTGACACACAGGCAGATGGAGCAGATGGGTGCCTACAAGCCAAGGAGGAGCCTGGAGAGAAATAAAACCTGCTGACACCTTGATCTCAGATTTGCAGCCTCCGGATCTTTGTGAAAAAATAAATTTCTGTTGTTTAAACCACCCACTTTGTGGTACTTTGTTATGACAGCCCTAGGAAACTCCTACAACGGTGTTTCCACAACTAAAACAATACTGGAAAACCATCATCCTAGATAGTTACACAGAGTGACCAATCAGATTATTTCCCTAAGTTCACTAACACTGAGGTCATATGATTTACTGGGATAAAAGCCAGCTTCTTCTTGTGGTGACTCCAGCCACTGGTATGCAGACATTTTCTTCTTCTTCTAACTTCCCCTCCTGAGAAAGGGGAGGTAATTATCAGCGAAACAAAAGTCCAGAATGCGAAGCTTGCCACTTTCACTTCCTCTCTTGCCCCTTAACCCAGCTCTGTTTTGAATACAGTAATTGCCTTGGGGCACCGGAGCAAGGGAAAGAGGACAGCAGTGCCTCAGAGTCTGCCCGGCAGGCGGTTACAGCCTAGCATGCTCTCACAGGTGCATTTCTAGTCCCAGAAAATGCCGGGATGATGCCGCCCACCCGCCTGGCTGGGACTCTGATCCCAGCCATGGCCTTCCTCTCCTGCCTGAGGCCCGAGAGCTGGGATCCTTGTATGCAGGTATGTGTTCGGGGTGAGTTCATGGCCTGCGTGCTTTGTTTTGCTTCTGAAAAACTTCCTTCTGCCCAGAGTTTCCCACTGCTGGCTTTGGTTAGCTTTGTGTGCAAAACAGAGTCAAATTACCTTAAAGCCTTGAGAAGCCACAGGGACAAATAATTCATGGTTACCAGGCACTAACAGGCAGCCCATCGGACCGCGTCACATGTAGGACTTTAGGTTCAATAGACCCGCTTAAAATCACTGTTCTTAGGCTTCTGGGCTGTGTGACCTTGAAAAAGTTATCAAACCTCTCTGAGACGGGTTCTCACATCTATAAAAGAATTATAATAATGTCTACTTCAATAGAGAGTTTGTGAAAAGGCTGCTTCCTGTCATTCCTTTCCACGGTTGTCTGTACACTCAGCTTCAAGCAGTCACTTTGCCCCTTTGAATTTCAGCAAAAAGATGTTTTCTTGCCTCTTAATAGAAAGAACTTTCTAAAAGTATTCCAGACTTCTGAATCTAGTCATAGTTCTCTCCAAAGGATGAAAAGAAAAGATACTGGAGAGAAAAAAGAGAGAGACAGAGAGACAGAGAAATAGAAAAAGACAAAGAGAGGAAAATACAGAGAGGAGCGGGGAAAAGAAAAAGAATGGCATAAAATGTCAGTTAATGCAATGGTGTCTTTCTTTGTGAAACACCAAACATCTGGTTTGTAAACTCATTCATGATGGATCTCTTTTTGTTTTTCCCCTGCATGGACTTCACAATTGCTTTGGAAGCCCACGATAGAACCAAAGATCCAAGAGAGTGTCCTGGGATTTAGGGTGTGGCAGGGTCAGAAACTCAACAAAAACGTAATCCGCGTGAGTTCTGAAATTGAGCGAATTTCAGAAAGGGAATAGTGGACTTTCACATATAACAGAGATGAAGTTGTTACTTCAGGGACCTCTCTTCCTCCGATTCCCTGCCCACAGCCCTAGTCCTTTTCCTCCTCTCTGTAACTGCCCTGCTTTAAGATTAATGAAGAGAGATCCTTCAATCAGTGTCACCCCTGGATAAAATCACACCCGCTGCTGGCCCTCCCTTTCCTCATGTCCCAGTCTCCAAAGTCTGCCCATCCCCCTCAGTGTCAATCTAGCGCAAGTCCTTAGTTCCCCTGGCCTGGACTCTTGGATGGTGACTGGTCTCCTGACTCCATATCACCTTTCCTCTAATCCACTCTGCGCATTTTTGTTTGTTGTTGTGTTTTAACCTGAGGCTGGGTTCTAACAAATCACCTGATTTCAAAACATAATAATGCTCCACAGCTACCAGAACTGTTTCCTACGGCAGGACTTTTGTACTGGCTATTTCCTCTAGCTATAATGCTTTCCCCACACGATATGTAAACTTCAATAATAAATTGAAGTATCTATATTTAACTAAGTTTTAACTAATTAGTAGACACATTAAAAATAAAAAGAAACAGGTGAATTTAATTTCAATAACATTTTTATTTAACCTAGTATATTTGAAATATTCAAAATGTAATATATACAGAATTATTAATAAGATATTTTAGACTCCTTCTTTGGTACTAAGGCTTGAATGTGTGTGTGTGTGTGTGTGTGTGTGTGTGTGTGTGTGTGTACATAAACCATACACCGCAGTTTAGACTATCCACATTTCTCATGCTCAGTAGCCTTGTCCTAGATATTTTCATGGCTTAATGAGATATTTTGATATATTTGATGAAATATTTTCATCCCTCACTGCATTCAGATCTCTGCTTAAATATTACCTCCTCCAGACGTCTTCCTTGATCACCTCATATAGAGTTCCTCACTGTCACCCCATTATTTACCTCGAATCTCTATATATCCATCCCCATATTTGCCTCGAATCTTTTACACTGCTTTATTTTGATAGCACATCACTATATATATATATATATATATATATATATATATATATATATATATATATATATTTGTTCATTGTCTTTCCCTTTGAAATGGATCTGTAAGAGGGCAAAATCATTGTCTTTTTATCACCATATCTCAGTGCTTAGCACATAGTAGTTGCTCAATTTATATATGTCAAACAATAAACAATATTGCCAGAGGACAAAGTATGAGGCCTTGCCTTCTCTGGCTTAGGGTTTCACCACTCCCTCCATATGCCAGCTAATCTAAACTAGTTTTGCACTCCTTCTTACTCACACTCATCTTTTTCCTCTTTCCATGTATCCAAATCTTGTGCATCCTTCAAGAACCACCTTAAAAAATCTCTTTCTTAAAAGCCGTTTACCATCCCTGGATCCAGAATTGATCTCCACCTTTCCTGAACCACAGGAAATATATTTATGGCTCTTTTCAGTAGTGTGAGTTATGCTCCTGCCTTAACCCTTGCTCTGGATTGTGAGCTCACTGAAGTCTGGAGCAATATCACGCTGGTCTTTGTACTGCCCAAAACACTAAACAGAAAGTGCCTACAATCTGGATTGAAACAAACCTCCATTCAATCAGTTATTCATCTATTTATTCCACAAATCTTTATTAAGTATTGACTATCTGCCCAGCTCTATTCTGAGTGCTGGAGACATAGCAGAGAGCGAGACCGTCCAAGCTGACAATCTAGGGAGGGAGAGAAACGATACACATGGAACCATCACACGGACAATGTAATGTTAGCTGGTGATGCCTCCTGTGAAAGAGGATAAAAGAAGAGTGCATGGCACCGTCCTCTCTTAGACAGTACCGTCTGTGAGTCTGTGAGGCTCTCATTAAGGGTAGCAGTCACGGGAATGTAAATAAAGCACAGCAAAGGGAAGAGAGTCAATAATATTGTAATAACTCTGTATGGTGTCAGATGGGTACTAGACTTATTGGGATGATCACTTCGTAAGTTCTATAAACGTATAAACTCTATGCTGTACACCTGAAACTGATATAATATTGAATGTCAACTATAATTGAAAAAAACAAAACAAAACAAAACCATTTTTAATTTAAACAACGGGTAGCGTTGTGCTCACTACGGCAGAACATATACTGAAAAACAGGGTAACATTTAAGCAGACACGTAAATGAAGTGAGGGCCTGAATGTATGGCCTGTGAGATTTTATATTATTTTATCTCTTTGAATTCTTTTTTAAAAAAATTATTTGGAAGATTAAATTAAAATATATAACACATAAGAAATATGCTGGCATATAGTAAGAGATCAATATCAACTCATAATAATAAATGTTAACATCTATTGATCAATTACACTGTATAGGCTTTGAGATAATCCCTTTAAATACCTTATCTCATTTAATCCTTGTAACAAATTCTATTGATATAATATTAAACAACAGAAAGCCAAAATTTGCTGGCTTAAGCAAGACATTTTGCTAAAGAAATCAGAGAATTTAGAAATTAAATGGGAGATTAGAGATCAAGGGCTTACAAAGAATTTGGGGACGTATAATAGAAACCAACACAGGAACTAAGTTAGTACAAAGTTCTTGACGTTATTTACTAGGTTCCACCCCTGGTGTACATGCATTCCAAGGATTTGTTTCCCATTTCTGTATTACCTGATCATAGGTTAATAAGCCAAGGGAACAAACACAACAGGCAAAAACTGGGCTATGACTAAGGGAGGTCTGGACAGCTTGACTGGCCGTCTCCCCAAAGCTGTCTGCAATGGGGGGATACTTAGAAAAATAAAAGTCTTGCCCTAAATCACATGGAAGAGCTGGGGTGAAATCCCAAGTTTTTGGACTCCAAAGCCTAAGCTCTTCATCACTTGACTCTATTGCTGTTGCTAAATGCTGCCATTATTATAGAAATTAGAACGTTGCATACATGGTAGGTGCTTTACCTTCTTAAAGTAGAGTGAGATATTTTATAAGTATGAAGTGAGTAGAAAGGTGGATGGATGGATGGATGGATGATGGATGGATAGATAGATAGATGGATAAAAGGAGGTTGACTGGCCCCCGTGATTGTAGTAGAGGCCTCCCAAACTCTGGCCTAGGAGAGAGGACAGGTCTGTTGAGGTGCATGCAGGGTAACACTGAATCTCATGTATGATCATTGCAGGTGGTTCCTAACATTACTTACCAGTGCATGGAGCTGGGTCTCTACAAAATTCCTAGCAACATCCCCACGTCAACCAAGAAACTGGACCTGAGCTTTAACCCATTGAGGCGTTTACGCAGCTATAGCTTCTCCAACTTCTCAGAACTGCAGGTGCTAGATTTATCCAGGTAATGAATAAGCTTTTAGACACTGCACAAGGTAAAATGTTCATTGTTCTATAATTTTATTCTTAAGCCAGAAAGCCTGGTTGGTGGAGTCTCATTCACTTATTCCTTCATTCAACAGATGTCAACTTGCTGTATATCTTTGGGCAAGCCGCCTCCCATCTCCAGGTCTCAGTTTCACAGATAAAAATCTGTGAAATTAGCAGTTGGACAAGAGGCAGTTTCTAAAGATACTTCTGTCTTTTAATTTTCTTTTAAGCCAAAAGAGACAATTGACTCAAACTCTTTCATCAGTGGATATTATCAACCACTTGCTGGGCACTCTGCTATGAAACAAGAGGAAAGTAATGTATAACATGCAATGCCATCTATGAAGGAGGCATACTTGAGTGACCTTGAAAGAGTTAATATGTTAAAATCCTGAATGTGGTGCTGGGAACATAGTAGACATTCAGCAAATATTACCTGATTTTGATTTTGGATTTTGAACCTGAGATAGCATAGTGATATATGACGGGAGGTGGTAAGCTCTGTACAAACTAGAGACAACCTCTTGTGCTGTTCAGAAGAGGGGAATTCTCTACAGTGGATAGTCAAGACAGATTTCGTGAACTGAGTGGGATTCAAATGATGCCTGGAATATTAAAACTGGAGTAGAGGACAGGGAATTAGGAAAATACAAGTACCCAAGGAGAAAGATGACAAGATCAAAGGAAAACATCTGCTGTGGGCAGTGAACAGTGTCTAAGATTTTCTTTTCTGATGGAGGAATATATCCTTCATTAGGACAGCTTAAGTTATCATCATTATTTGGGCGGGGGGTGGAAACTGAATCTTAAAATTCTTTAGGGGCCTTACTAAACAATCATGGACTATATTTAGATAGTGGACTAGATAATGAATAAAGAATAGTCCCTGTAACAGTTTGTGAAAAATACAGAAACATTTCATATAAGGCTTTTTATAATGGAAAGTCTTTTATTATGTAAAATAAAAACCAACAGCTTAGTATGAAAATTCTCTTCTAGAGTGGAGATTTCTGTAAAAGAGTGAGCATCTGATGTTTTATACTCTAACTCAGATATTGATAGAATATAACAAAGGAGGAATGGGACATTTTAAAGGCAGTGGTATAGTTCCTAGAGCCCTGTGGGAGCAGAAGACCTGAGCCAGGTCCTCCTCCAACACTTAATAGCCATGTGACCTGAGGCCTGTCACTCCCTCTCCCTGAGTCTCCAATATCTGTGAAGCAGAAGTGATGAAATTTACCCCACAGGGTTAAGTGTGATAATGAACGTTAATGTGCTATATATATGAAAAATCTTATAAAAGAGACTTTATAAGATTAAAGTATTATTATTATTATTATTATAGCATTTCAGTACTGTCAACATTTCTGTTTTCTTACTAAGAATTTTGTCAAGAACCATATTGAGGTAGACAGACCGACCCTCCCCCTTTCTTAAACAAGAAGTAGTTTCTCATCACACAATGCCCATTATAATTCATCTTTGATTCACCACATACCCAAGGAACTTCCCTCAGACGACATAAATATATGCTCAGAGAGGCCAGCTTCCCCTCTGGTTAGCCAGTAGAAGATTCTGAATTAGAGCAAGAACAAACAATAGTACAATAATATCCCTTGCCTACATAATTCTTTATAATGTTCACATACAGTTATTCAACTAGTTCTCTACGGATGCTTTGTGATAGACCAGGAAGCCTTTTTTTTCCCCTTTAGAAACCGATCAATTTATTTATTTATTCATTTATTTTTCAAGACAAGGAAACAGAGGCTTGGAGAGTTTAAGTGATTTATCTATGTTCAGGTAGCTTGTTGGGAGCAGACCAGAGATTCAAGTTCACATCTCCTGCTTCCAAGTTAAATATTTTCTTCATCTTAGTACTCTACTTCTCTAAAATGATAAGTACCCTTTGATGAAACAGAGACACAGCGACTCTTCTAGTCCTGCCTGATGCATAGAGTGACATATACATAAGATCATGGGCTATAAAATCATATAACTGAAAGCAACTGGAAAAATAACCAAGTTTAGCTGCCTCGTTTAGAGGAAATGTAATAATGGAAGCCCAGAGAGGGAGATAATTTCTCAAGATCACACAATACAAAAGGCAAGCAGAGACACCAGGATCCAGATGCCTTGGCCCCTTTTCCATTGTTCTTTCTACTGCACCACTACCATCTATCCAATCACCAATCAATAATAAAATCTTGGATCGTAATGCTTTTATTACCCATTGTCACACAGGGTGGCCTGCGGGGTCTCCTCTCCCGCTCCCCACATAAGAACGCAGGACATGGTGAGGCCAAAAAGGAACACCCACGGAGCCATAGGTAGGGGAGTCATACCACTATAGTCTCACTGGCGGCTGGGTTGGCGACACAGGAAGCAGGAGCCACACGATCCGCAATCTGCCGTCCATTTCTCTCTGCCAACCAACCTCACTTGCTAGCTGCACTCCGCCGTGCTAACTGCAATCCGCTCTTGCTAGCTCAGCCACCACCTTCTTGCTAACCCCCATTTGCGCTAGCGAAGCCCCAGCAGTTATATTAGTGGCCAAAGGCTCACTGGTTACAGCTGACGGCCAACTAGCCACAGCTGATGGCCATCCAATCACAGTCGATGGCCATTTACTACCTGAGCCAGCACGTTTCCACGTGAGGCCGAGAGCCTGGAAACTGCACTCCTGGCTCTGTCCCCACACCCATGAACCACCTTAAGGCAATAGACAAGTGGGGACACTGCAAAAGTCATTCAGGTTGGACAAGGAAAGAACTCATTTACAAACTGTACCTGATAGGCCCTTGCAATACTAGCAAGAGTTCACCATTATCTCACTGCTTGTTGCCTGGATAAGAGCCTCGTCTCTAGGCCACATCTATGAACATTCTCTAAAGCATGGCTTCCATTTCACTTTGGGTAAAATTAAAATTAGTTTTTCTGGTCTGAAAGCCTTGACCTTATTGTAACTTCCTTGCTTCCCAACCGCATCTCCCACCCTTCCCCATCCGTCTCTGTACTCCAGACATAGAAGATGTTTCTCAGTGTTCCTCCACATATGATGGCTGCTGCCTAACGCAAGGCTATTTTTAAATTTTTTTGGCGATTTTTTTTTTTTTTTGATTTTAAGTTGACATAAACTAACTTCAGGCTTTTGTATCTGCTAGTCTGTTCACTTCCTTTCCTTGTTAATCCCTACCCATCTTTTAGGTTTCAGTCTAAGTGTTCTCAGAGAAGCCTGTTTTGATCACCTTTATCTAAGCCTGTTCCTTTGATGTAAACGCTCATGACAGACTTTTCTTCCATAAAACTAACTCCTATCACCTGTTACTAACATTTACCTATGATAACGACAACTTTCAGATATCTAGCTATGATACATGGAGAACAGTTTATCAACATGAAGGATATCTGCGACATGGATGTGCAATTTCTTACATCTTTGAAATTGACATTCAGCCGTCATGTATCATGCCTAATGACTGACTATCTGTATCATCTCTACCAATCAGATGTATGGTCACATCTGCCTGTGGCAGGGAATGGCTCAAGTTGATCCAAGGCTGTGACATCCTTTATCAGCTATGCAGTTTCTATGTGCCACAATTATTGATCTTTATCTGATTTCCTTCCGATGAATGGGCTGTGTCTGCTTAGCATGTGTGCCTACTGTGATTGGAAAAACAGTTTGTCATTGTGGCTAGTATGATAACACCAAAGCTGCGAAGGTTCGTGTTTGTTCATGCCATCGTCGGCCCTGTCTAATGTCTTTGCCTATCCACCATTATACAGCATGTCAAATCTGTGTGAAGAGCTAGATGACTGGGGCTGAAGAGCTAGATGACTGGGGCTGTTGTTTTCCTTTGGGGTTTTCTATTGAGCAGACTTATTACATAATCTGTATCTATTTTCCCTGTAGGTGTGAAATTCAGATAATTGAAGATGATGCATTTCAGGGCCTAAAGCATCTCTCCACCTTGATATTGACGGGAAACCCTATCCAGAGTTTAGCCAGGGGAGCCTTTTCTGGACTATCAAGTTTACAGACCCTGGTGGCTGTGGAGACAAACCTAGCATCTCTAGAAGACTTCCCCATCGGACACCTGAAAACCTTGAAGAAGCTTAACGTGGCTCACAATCTTATCAATTCCTTCAAGTTACCTGAATATTTTTCTAACCTGCCCAGCCTGGAACACTTGGACCTTTCCAATAACAAGATCCAAAATATTTATCATAAAGACTTGCAGGTTCTACATCAAATGCCCCCATTCAAACTCTCTTTAGACTTGTCCCTGAATCCTTTAGACTTCATCCAACAAAGTGCCTTTAAAGAAATTAAGCTCCATGAACTGACTTTGAGAAGTAATTTTAATAGTACGGATGCAATGAAAACTTGTGTCCAAGGCCTGGCTGGTTTAAAAATCAATCGGTTGGTTCTAGGAGAATTCAAAAATGAACGAACCATAAAAGATTTGGACAAATCTGCATTGGAGGGACTGTGCAATTTGACCATTGAAGAATTCCGGCTAACATACTTGGATGACTTCTCAGAGGATTGTATTGGCTTTCTAAATTGTTTGGCAAATGTTTCTGCAATTTCTCTGGTGAGTCTGTATTTCAACAAGCTAGAAGGCTTTCCTAAAGATTTCCAATGGCAATATTTAAAATTGGCTAACAGTAAATTTCAATACTTTCCCACACTGGAGCTTGCCTCTCTCAAAAAGTTTGTTTTCACTGACAACAAAGTTCTGAGCCCTTTTACTGAGGTTAACCTACCAAACCTTGAGTTTCTGGATCTCAGTAGAAATGGCATGTTTTTCAAGGGCTGCTGTTCTCACCGTGATTTGGGGACAACCAGACTGAAACACTTAGATTTGAGCTTCAATGATGCTATTACCATGTCTTCGAACTTCTTGGGCTTAGAGCAACTAGAACATCTGGATTTCCAGCATTCCAGTTTGAAACAGGCCAATGACTTTTCAGTATTCCTGGCACTCAAAAATCTCCTTTACCTCGACATTTCTTATACTAACACACACGTCATCTTCCATGGCATCTTTGACGGCTTGTTCAGCCTCCAGGTCTTGAAAATGGCGGGCAATTCTTTTCAGGACAACTTCCTTCCCAATATCTTCACAAATATGCAGAGCTTGACCGTCCTGGACCTGTCTAAGTGTCAACTGGAACAGGTGTCTCAGGTGGCATTTAGCTCACTCCCTAAGCTTCAGTTGCTAAACATGAGTCACAACAACCTCTTGTTTTTGGATACACTCCCTTATCAACCCCTGCACGCCCTCCGGGTTCTGGACTGCAGTTTTAACCGTATAGTGGCCTCTAAGAGGCAAGAGCTACAGCCTTTCCCAAGTAGTCTAGCTTCCTTAAATCTCACGCGGAATGACTTTGCTTGTGCTTGTGAACACCTGAGTTTCCTGCAGTGGTTCAAGGACCACAGGCACCTTTTGGTGGGAGCTGAACAAATGCTGTGTGTGAACCCTTCAGATATGGAGGGTGTGCCTGTGCTCAGTTTTAGGAATTCCACCTGTCAGATGAGCAAGACTATCATCAGTGTGTCCGTTCTCACTGTACTACTAGTATCTGTGGTAGCAGTTCTGGTCTATAAGTTCTACTTCCACCTGATGCTTCTTGCTGGTTGCAAACGTTACGGCAGAGGTGAAAGTACGTATGATGCCTTTGTTATCTACTCGAGCCAGGATGAGGATTGGGTGAGGAATGAATTGGTAAAGAACCTGGAGGAGGGGGTGCCCCCCTTTCAGCTCTGCCTTCACTACAGAGACTTTATTCCTGGGGTGGCCATCGCCGCCAACATCATCCAGGAAGGTTTCCACAAAAGCCGGAAGGTGATTGTGGTCGTGTCCCAGCACTTCATCCAGAGCCGATGGTGTATCTTTGAGTATGAGATTGCCCAGACCTGGCAGTTTCTGAGCAGTCATGCGGGCATCATTTTCATCGTCCTACAGAAGGTGGAGAAGACCCTGCTCCGGCAGCAGGTAGAGCTGTATCGCCTTCTCAGCAGGAACACTTACCTGGAGTGGGAGGACAGTGTGCTGGGGCGGCACATCTTCTGGAGACGACTCAGAAAAGCCTTGCTGGATGGCAAACCGAAGAGTGCAGAAGGAACTGAGGATGCCGAGAGCAGCCAGCACTTAGCCACAACCCCCGCCTGGGAAGGAAAGCCTCCTTAAGTGCTTCTGGCCCAGCTGGACCCAGTGCATGTTCAGTGACAAGTATTAAGTGCGGCAACATGGTAGGCTTTGGTCCAAGGGCACGTGATTCAGTGGTGTGCAAGCTACCCAGGACCTGTGATCTCCTGGAGTTTTCAGTGCAGAGGGAATGGATACTGGGCGACAACACAGAACCTGCAGGTGGATGTTTCAGCCACTCAGCTAAGGAGTCCACGGCAGGAAAAGTCAACTCAAATCTTACCCCACAAAATTGAATTATAACTAAGAGATTGGCCCCAGTCAGATCAGAAAAGGATGTAGTTCTTCTCCTGAGGCTTTTGAATGGAAAGCACCTCGTAGCTTACAGTTTAGCCATCTTAAAACAAAGCATACTGCTGGTTTCAACTGAACTGGGTCTTTGCTCACTTTTCCCTTTTCTACTGAATACAATTGAAATTCCACTTGATGACGCAGAGGCTCCTGATTCAGACTCTCGCTCCACTTTAGGTCAGTTTCCTTATAAGGTTTAAAGTCTTGCAACGGATTCCTAAGGAAACCTGATCAACACATATTTACAAACAACCTGGTCATTCCTTAGCATGTTCTATTTATTAACTCCTAGTCCCTGATAATAATTTTTTGTTTTTATAAATCCAGTTCTCATTTTGTATGTTTTCTCTATAAACCTTTATCATAAATAAGGTTGTTAGAGACATGCTGGAAATATCCATTATTAAGCACTATCTTTCAAGCAAATATGTAAAATATACTCTGTCACTCTGTCACTTGATGTCATTCTAAATTTATTACCTAGTAAGTTATGACTGTTATACAGGTAGCATTAAAATAATTTGGTTGAATTTGGCACTCGCAGTAATGGGGGCAAGAAGTCCAACTTCCTGGTCTCATAATGAACAATTTGGGCCAGAGGAAGGGCAAGAGGTGGGATGACGCCAGGTGGTCAGCTCTTCTTGCCGATCCCAGAAACATATGGGCTGACATAGCTGCTGGGGACCACATAAGAAGAGTTGCAGTAAAGCTTCCCCTCTGCATCAAATGAGTGTTGTTTGATGGAACATTGAATCCCTCAGGGGATTGTGAAATAATTCAAGGTGGGGAGCTCAGGTTGCTGCTTCCTGTTAGGTATCATTCCACTTCCATGACCTCATTTACAAAAGAGTAGATGTTATCACTGAGTAAACAATGTCTCTGAGGTTAACGTGACGTATGTCACGGTAAAGGCTAGTTCTCAGAAAAGGACACTCATCCAGCTTCCCCAAGAACGGTGAAATCAAAGAAAGCAATGAGGACGTTTGGAAAATACTTAACAGCAGCTTTACAGAGCAGTACTTTACGCTATTTTCTATTTGAGTGAACTAGACTCTCAGAGAAGTGAAGCCCAAGGCACACACGAACGGCAGTGAAGGTGAGTGTTGGCTTTCTGCAAAGCCGCAAAATCCAAAACACTAGGGGGTCTCTTTGGAGTTAGAACAGGTAAACACTATGCTAAAGCTGCCTCTCAGTGTCTGTCCGGTTTTGTTCTTTGTCCAGATATTTCAGCTCTAACTGGTTAAACTTCGTATGCATGCACACTACATTGAATCTCCCTCCAGGCCTTCATGGAAAGAAATCTGGTATAAATAACTCATTTGGTACATATAACATATATATACATATGCATATGCATTTGCCTGGTGATTCATCGTCCAGTGAAAAATACTTGACTCGTGTCAACCACACAGAGCTGTCGGGGTTTCACTTCTCCTTTTGCCAGCTTTGAGTGTGAAGCAACAGCAGGCAGTGGAAATTGAGACAGGTTTCATGCGTTTTTCGGAGAGAAGGTTGCTCTTGGCATAGTACAGTTACTTTGCAGAAGGGGAAGAAGGCTTCCCCCTTATAACTTTTATCTTTAATGGCTATTTTTAGGCCCTATTCTAATTAAATTCCCACACCACGCCTATGAGACGGGCACTAGTAATATCAGCATTAGTACCCATTAGAACACGGAGAATTTAAAATATGTTCAATTCAAGAAACGTGATTTGTATGGGTGAGTAATCCTCTGGGGCTTTATAAAGGTGGTGGAGGGAAAAACACAGAGTGGTCCTTCCACAAACAACATTTTAGCAACTGCTGTTTTCCCAACCGGAAAAGCCCACTGTAACTGTAATTCTACAATTTCCTTTTGACTTAGCCTCCACTCATGGTATTTTCAGAACCCCAACCTGCTTCTGGATTATATAAGCTTTCTACAAATCAGCAACAGGTTCCTAGAGGGTCTTACATGAATTTACAAGAATGACAAGAGCTCTGTGAGGGCAGAGAGCATGTCTGCTCATCCTTTGCTTCTTCAGCTCTGAGCTCAATGGCCCAAACATGGCAGACAGACAACATTTGTTGAGGTGAAGAACTGACTGGTTAACAAAGAACCATCTCTACAGGAAATGTTGTTCTCTGTGCTTTCCAGACAAGGTGCCCAAGTCACAGACCACTGAAGTTTTGGGGCTCCTGACTTCCATGGCTTTCTCTTATTCCTGTTATCTCAACATGGATTTTCTCAGCCAGTTCTCCACCATTGTGATTTTGATTGACATTAACCAAAGGGAATGTTTACTATCGTCAATTATCAATATTATGATTACAACCATAAGGGCAAAAGCAAATCAAAGACACATGTGACTAAAGATTTTTAACAATGGATAAATCAGGCCCAGTAGATGATGGGCTTCTTGTACACAACGTGCTTAGGTTGATGTATCTTTCTCCAGTCAGCCAGACTTCCTGATGGGAATCACAAACCTGTGATTGAACACAGAAGTTATGGGGGAAGTTCCGAAAGCTAACAGTTCTTCAGATGGCTGGAATAAGATCAATTACTCTGGATTCTAAATATGATGGACATCAAGTTTTGTCAACTCAAAGTAAAACCCGTGGAATAAGTGGGTGATCAAATGGAATCAAAGTCACTGAGCACCATGTGTGCTCATCTAATTGTTGCCATTACTTTGTGAGTTAGGTACCACTCTCCTTATCTTAATGAGGTGGAATAGATGCCCAGAGAAGATGAATAACTTGTCCAAGATCTCACAGCTTATATGGATTAATCACAATAATATTTGCTAAGCTTTTGGCACATGCCTGTTACTGTTCTAATCTGTATATTAATTCATTTAATTGTCACAATCAAATGGGCAAGTACTGGTAGCTGTGTCATTTCTCAGATGAAGAAACTGAGGTGCAAAGAGTGAACTGCCCAATGGAAAGGAGAGAATTAGGGTGTGAAATCAAGTCAGCCTGATTCGCAGGGCTGCATTCTTTCCACATCACAGCTGCCGTCATGCCCTGGGCTGTTTTACCAGGGGTAGTCAGAGGAGTGTCTGGAGAATAATGCAGACAAGGTCAGTAACTCCCGTGCCATTTAGAAATTGAAAGTTTAAATGGCAGTGTCTGCTATTCTCCACATATTCTACAGAAATAGAGATGATACCTCCCTGTGACAGTACTAAGTGACAATTCTGAGTGTAAATGGGCTTTTGGGCACAAATTGTCCTGTCCTAATAGTCTTGATTATAATTATAAAATAATGGGTTTCTGAAAGGCTGCGAGCAATTCTGGGAATGGCAATAAGGGTTTAGAAACGACGTGTTGTTTATGGGAGAAGTGTTTTGTTGGAAATTAAACCCACGTTTAGGAGAAAGGAGTGTGTTGTATGCTCTTAAGAAACTATCTCACTATGTAATTAAATCAAAACCAGTCAGCTGCCAAGTTGGACTGACCTAAAATAACCCAGCTTGACTCTTAGCCACGGCTCCCGAGAACTCTGTCCCCACCATCTTCCCAGGGCCTGGCTATGAGATGCAGTCATATGGCCCAACCTCTTCCGGGTTCTCAGTCTAATCTTTCTCTTTAGATACTTTCTTCATAGTCTTCCCATCCCCACAAAAAGGAATGAACTGTCTTCCTGTTTAAGGCATTTCCTGGGCAAATCCTATATGGAAAAAGGGAGTTTAAAAAATAAAGAAGTATGTGGAATTATGTGAAACAGTTTCAGAGGTGCTGAACTTCGCACAAAATCCTGAAAGAAGCTGTCTCTGGGTTCATTTCTTAGATGGGTAACAGAAGTCTCTCCCCAAAAGTTAGAGAGTCTTCTCTGTCCCAAGATTCTAAGTTAAATTACGCCACTTAACCTAATATGTTTTCTTGTGTCTCTTCGTTACTCTCTCCATTTCACGCGTTCTGTCTCCTTCTAGCCTCTTCCCTCAACCGTCTTTTGCACTCAGTCTATTTTCACCAAGGATTTCAGGCAGCTTACATTTGAGATGGTTTCAATAGGAATATTAAAAGTGGAAATACTATATCAAGATGATAAAGCTTCCTCACTCTGACTTTTAAAAAACGTGCTTGACTTAAGAATCACTTGAGGAATTTAATTATACTGTATATTTCTATCTATTTTTCTAGATATGTTTATGGTCCTTATTGTTGGAAATTCTGACTTAGTATCAGAGGTTTGGTTTAAGGAATCTGTATTTTGAAATATTCCCCAAGTGGCTTTAATGCAGATCTGGGAATGACAGTTGTAATAGAAAATGGAGGCTAATACCCCATGTTTAATATGGTTACTGGTGTTGTCCTTGAGACGTATTGCTAAGATTCAGAACAGCCAAGACAAGGTCAAAGGAAAGACGACTCCCCCTATAGGACAGATAATTTCTCTTTCTTTCACACTGTAAATTACTTCTCAATGCCACCAGATCAGACTCATTGGGATACCAGCACTGGCCTGTTCAATTCTGAGCTTACAAAATCCATTGAGACGTTGTGACCGAGTCAATTGTTTAGTTCTCCTAGTTTCTCCTAGTGTGTTGCCAATTTCCCTTCTTCATGCTTCAGGATAGCTGAGACCTAGCGTAAACTTATACCAGAAAAATGTCATGGTCTGTCCTGAACTCTCTGAGGCATCTGCTGCCAATTTTAGTGTTTTGATTTTTCATTTCAAAATAAAACCCATCAGGTCCATTTTTGCAAACTGACTATTCAGGTTGCCATTGACTATCAAGATTCCAAAAATGGTTTTCTCTGGGAAACACCAGGATCTCCTGTGCAAAGACTTGGTGGGCCAGTGTCAGTCTTCCCAGGAATGTGTTTTTCAATATTATTGGGGGTGGGGGGTAGGGGCAGTGAGCATTCAAAGTTGATATTCAGTAGCTATGACCTCTACGTTTGAGATCCTGAATATTCTGGGGGTGTCTCCTCCTCCCCAGTGGGAGACATCTCCTGTAGAAATTCCTACTTGCAAAGAGCTATTTTTAACTTCACAGCTGGTGGGTAAATCTCTGGCCGTTCCGCTCACTGCTGGGACCTGCTGAGACCTTTGTGCACGCCATCTTTGGCTGGGTTGACTGTGCTCTCAGTGTCTTCTCCAGGTCTGAGAACTGAGCAAGGAACAGGCAACATCTTAGTCAGTTATTGGAACATTCGCTGCTGAGATGAGGTAAGTGGGAAGAGGCAGTACTAGTGTGGTTTAGACCTTCTCCCTGGACTCACGTCTCTCACCTGTAAAATGGGACACTTGGGCTGGATCGGCATTTTCCAAAGTGTGGTATGTTGGTAAATGAGATGATTGTATGTAGTTAGCAGATGAGTATATTGCTGTTAATGATTATATATACATACATATATATATATATATACATATACATATATATGTATATATAATGGTTAATTTCTATTTATGATAGGTTTTGTGAATAGTAAGGAATATGATCCCTTAAAGATACATATTTAAGTTTACAACATGAGCCTTTTTAAGGAAAAAAAAAAGAAAACAAAATAAATAATACAAGAAGTATGCAGATGCCAAAAAAAAAAGAAAAAGAAAAAATTGAAAGTGACATGGAAAAGATTGCCTATTGGAAAGCAATGGACCAAATGGCCACTGAGGGTCAGGCAAGCTCTCTGACATGCTGGCATGTTCAGCTCTCCACGACTATTCCCTTATCTATAAAATGCAGGAGTTTGAGTAAATGCCCTTTTCAGTAATTCTATTCTTTGATTAGAGGTATAACTCTATCATGCAGAGATTCCAGTGTCCTTAACGTGTGGTTCTAGCATTTTAAAACCCCTGATACTGTATGAAAATAGGAGCGTCAATAATTAAGTAGTAGTTTATTCCATGCCTTTATAATTTTCCCACTGCCCCTCATTTAAGGAAAAGTTTCAGCTATCAACCAAATTGAGTGGTAGGTGAAAGACTACTGGAAAAGGGAATTCAGACAATCGAATGGTGTATTGGTACCACCGCTGTTGAAGGAACAGTCCCTTGATCTCTTGTCCCTTGGTCTCTGTGTCTTTGTCCCTGGGGAGAGTGGTTTATGGAGTACTTCTATGACAGTGAGGAGAATCACATGGAACAGAGGTTTCAACAAAATACAGAAAAGTGCTATCCAAATGGGAGAAGTATGTATATACTAGATTGAAAACTCCTTGAAGGAAGGGCTTCTCTTCTGTCCAAGTATATAATCTCGAGAATACCTCCTATCTTACCTACACCTTTAAAACAGCTTTTACATTAATCCCTATGTGAGGTTTACAAAACTCTTCTATATTTTAGCAATGTGTTGCTTGGCTAATTTGTGTTATCTTAAGGAGAAAACGACAGTGTGTCTAAATCGAAGCATTCTCTTGCTCTATAACGCTGGCAATTACCCTTCCCCTTTCCCACACTTGACATTTAAAGTGGTATCGCACAGTCTCCTGAAGAGTTAGCTATGGAGGCACCGTTTGACCTCTAGGGCTTCTCACCATCTGTGAATTCTTGCCAGTTAAGAGTAAACACTCTGCATAAATTTCACAATTGGTGACCCGTAATAGCAGAGACCTCTGGTTCCTCATTCCTTCCTGCCCTCTTTCTTAAAATGCCATCTGCAATTATCCTTTCAATCACTGTGGGGCTGCTATCATCCCTCATCCATATGCCACTGCAAACAGCCACCAAAGATGTACTCAGTGACCAGGCTGCCAGACCTCCAGGCACTTCCCTTCTCAAGCGGTGAGGTCAAGCCACCCACTTCCTGAGCTGCGGCGGTGTCTGCCTCTAAATCACTCTTTGTCCTTTGCTGCAGGGCCCTATGTTTGCCCTTCAGCCTTTTCTGGCTGCTGAAACAGTGGGGAAGAAAACTCATCCAATTATTTGGGGGTTCAATTCTGGTGCCATTCGAACCTGTCTGTCTAAATGTCACCGCGATCTTCCTTCCTTTGCGACTTCTTATTGGCACTAGGCTGATTCTTGCCTAGGAAGTGTGCCCCACTCCCTGCCTTGAACTGTCAGCATTCCATTTTCCTTATTTTTGATGTGATTTCTCCCCCTTTGCTCTTTTCCTTCCCTTCTCATCCGTGAACTCCGTTAGCTGCTTCTGCATGTGACAATGTCTGTTGCACCCCCAAAGCAAGTGCCTTTCCTTCTTCTGATATATTGGAAAGAACACAAGCTTGGGAATCAGACAGATTTGTGTCCTGATGCTAAGTTTTACCGTATCTGTCTCATTTGCCTCAGCTAGAAGATGAGGACACTCATACCTATTTCTCAGATGCTCTGGCAGTTTAATTAGTTGAGGTGAAGCTCTCACTGTCCTTTCTCTCCTTGGACACTTTCATCATTTTACTCATCCTTTCATCTAATATATACGGAGAAGTTACTCAGTTGTTAGCACACTGCAAGACACACGAGGTTGCAGACATAAATATCAAAGACACGCTCCCAGATTCAATTTGGCGAGGGATGTGTGTCAACAAATAATTAACACACACACATAATGTACGCAACGTGGGAGGGGGTTGTTCTGCCAAGAAGCAGTCAGGGAAGACTTTATGGGGGAGATGCTATTTGAGCTGGGAATGTTAGAAAAATAGCTCTGCTGGTGGACTCGGTGAAGGATGACGAAGGGGGATTCTCAGACGAAGGAGCCGCATGAATGTGAAGGGTGAGTCTGGGAAACGGTGGGTGGAAGAACATGGCTACAGCACAGAGTGGTGGAAAAAGACAATATAGTAAAAATAGTGAATCGTGTCAATGCCAATAGTCAATTGGCATCAGTTGACCCTAGCAAAGTCATTTATCAAGACTGTGTTTCAGTTGGCTCATCCTTCTGTTGAAGATAATATATTGAATGACTTAATACAAGCAAAGTGCAAGGCATTTAGCAATCCCTCAAAATACTATCTGTGTGCGTGTGTGTGTGTGTGTGTGTGTGTGTGTATACGCACACTTTTGAGGCCTGAGTTCTTATCCTCAGGTTGCTATGAACTTGCTGTGTGAGGCTGGGAGTTATAACTCAGGCTGAAAGTTATGTGACTTGTGACTTGTTTTGCTTTGACAACTTTCCGGGAATTGAGGTGATCCCACCCTCCCTTTCAAGAAACAGGGAGCCATTGTGGAATGTAACGACACCAGGGATGGAGAATCACCGTAAGGGCATGTGTCACTGGCTGCAAAATTCTTGTCAGTTACATAACAGGGTTATGCAATTTCTCCTTCTCCTGTTGTTATGCGAAAGTGTCCAAAATTCATGACAGGGCAGTTTTACTTCCCTGGAGAAGACACTCCAGTTAAATAGAAAGCATCACCTACAAATGAGCAGCTCCAAAGACAGCAAACAGAGGGCATTCATTGAATGCCAAGTTTTATACCAGATGCCAAAAAGGTACAAAGAGAAGAGATGACTGCCCGCTGTCCTCATGGAGAGGCCAGTTGAGCAGCAGAGATAGAACATGAAGCACCAGAAAAGCAAGATCTCGCCAAGCACTCTGTCTGACGGGGACATGAGATCGGCGGTCAGGCCTGGGCTGCCTCGTGTTGCTCAGCCAGCCACCTGGTATGCAGTGTCACAAGATCCGTGGGTGGACGGCCTGGAGTTAAGCCAGATCTGCCTGTTCCCACACTGCATGCTGCTGACTGTGTATAAATAAGACCCACTGGACTGTAAGTGGTAGTAGCAGTAGTGAAATGCTATGAAAACTACTACTACTGGCACTAATAGAAAAGGGCACAGATGGGGGAAAAGGGGTGGAGAAACAAAGGAGGGATTAACTGAAGTGGTTCTATGTGAACCTGTTTTATAGTTGGAGTTTCTTGTTAAGGGTTTAGCTGTTATGGTCTTTTTTTTTTTTTTTTTGCATATATGTGTGATCATTTTAGAAGCTTTTGCTTAACATTCTATCCAATGTAAGAATTCCTTCCACTACAATAAAATAATAAGAATAAAACCCACCCTAATGGGGAAAAACAATCCATTTCTACTAAACAAAGCAGTCTTTGAGCAGTTACCAGGTGTCAGGTGCTATGCTGAGTTTTTTACACATGTCACCCCATCTAACGTTCCCAACAACCCTGGGAAGTGGGTGTCCTTCTCATCACCATTGAGCAGAGGAGGAAACTGAGGCTCACAGAGGTTGAACTAATTCTAACAAATCATTGAACTAGTACATTTCAGCTAGTAAGATGGAAGCCTGGAACCCCTGTGTGTCTGATTCCAAAGGCTGGGCTCCCAAACTGTGTCCTCAAATATATTTTACACATAATTGCTCAGAAATGCTCAAAACTCCAGTGATAGGGCTGATTACTCTCCCAAGTGTTTCATTTCATTATTCAACAGCTCTGTTGACAGATCTATAGATAGAAATATTTAAATGGAACCCAAATCAACCTCCCTACGAGAGTTGGTCCATCATTTTCATGGATGATATGGAAGAATTGTAGAGAGTCATTGCTTTACAGGTGTTTGGATGGGAAATAAAGGCTTGTCCAGAAGGGCAGTTCGAGCCAGACCCTACCCTTCCCTCATGAGGAGCTCCTGGCCAGCCTGGAGCCGAGAGCCTTTGTCTGGGGAAGGGACGCCATTCTGGGAGAAACCTCCTGCAGAGGCTTTTTCTTTTTCTAGCTTGGCTGTTAGACCCTGTCCAAGGCACCGATTGAGCTCTCTGGGAGGTAGGAAATGGTAAATGAATACATACCGAGGTTCCCTCCTCGGTGACTGCCACGAGTTGTGTAGTTGACCTGTATTGTTCAGATGCAGTACAGTTTCTCACCAGCACACTGGGGTGTCATGCAATGTGTTTACATGAAATGGGGTGATGCTTGTAAGACACTCAGCATAGCGCCTGGCACGTGTTTCCTTCACAGTCTGACATGTGGTCAGCTTCAGGAACTAGCTGCTGAGCAAATGTTGGATGGGCCGTCAGGAAGCAGTAGAATGTTGCTCTTACAGGCCTGGAAACTGGAGGAGGCCACTGAGAATCCCCATCTGCTAGCCTTTCTGGCTCCCACCCAGCAGCCTGGATGGCAGAACAGACAGAATTCCAGAAGGCCGTGCCCACTCATTTAAAAACCTTGGCTGAGCTCACACTACGTACTCGTATGTACCAGGCCCGGAAGCGGGGTGGTGTAAAACGCTTAACAAAGCATGACCTCCGTGCTCAGGAGGGCCAAGGTCTAGCAGAGTGGACGGGGGAGCACAGTGTGTTGGGGACCTTCCTGAAAGTGCTGTGAGTGTCACGTAAACACATTGCACTGCACCCCAGTGCGTTGGTGAGAAACTGTAGGGCTTACAGTCGTGGAGAGCTTTCTCTACACCCGGCACTCTTCCAAGTGCTGGATGTGAATTCGCTCACTCCTCACTCAAACCCCACTGTACAATAGGAAACAAAAGCACAGAGCAGCTAACCACTCAGCCCTAGATCATTGTAACTAGAGGTCTGTGACTAGAGGTCACAGAAGTGTGATTTGAACTAGTCTGGAGCTAGACTCTAGCTTTTGCCATGCCTTTACCTACCAGCAGGAGATAGGGTATTATATAATACAACTTGGAAAACATTTTCTGAGTGCCTGCCATGGCTCTATTCTAGCTAGGGGTGAAAACAATGAAAAAAAAAAGTACTATTCTTAATATGTCAGAGTTAATTACTTAGTGGAGAGAGAAACACACGTGTGACCTTGTAGTTACATTGTAGTATGAAACACAGGAGGGTGAAGATTAGAGGTTAAGAGTATGGGGTTTGGCAACAGACGGATGTAAATGCTAGATCTATTACATATAAGCTGTGTGGCCTGGGGCAGATTCCTTAACTCCTCTGTTCCTAAGTTTTATCATCTTGTCTGGCAAAATGAACATCATGTAGACACTGGTCTCAGAGAATTAGAACAGGATAAAATAAATGGATATTATGAAGAGAAGGTATTTGGCACACTGTCACCTAGTAAGGCCTCCTTAAGTGAGACCTATTATAACTATTTTCAATAATAAATATATGAATGACATAACGAAGAGAAAATCCTGGAAAGGCAGCAGGGGCCTATCTCCAGAAAGACCTTTGAAATATCTTAAGATACCAGGAAATAATGAAGCTCTATACTACAGGAAAATCAGACATGAGGTTTTTTTTTGTTTGTTTTTTTGTTGTTATTGTTTTTTTTTTTAATAAAAATAATTGTATTTACTTAGAAGCATTCAGAATGTCAACAAAACAGCTGCAGTTCTTTTTGCAATTACAGAGTAATATTCCGTTAACAGAACAACAATTATTTTGTATAAGCTGCATCAGAGACAACTGAAGATGGAAAAAACTACCATCCCCATATATAACTAATTTGTGCTGTGAACCAGCAAGAACTGGCTTTAAATTTCCATGCCAATCGACAACCCCCATACTGTACCAGGCAAAGTTAGTGGTCACTGAAATCACCACCAGGACAGGGCTATCTAAAGGCACATTTTGTAGTGTGTTAACTGTAGAAAAAAATACACCGGACAGTTTAAAAACAAATCTTACACAGCCTTACATTTCAAGCTTTTTCTTTAAAAGGAGTGAGTTCTATACAGGGGGTTAAATGTTTTATAGACAAGCAAAAAAAAAAAAAAAACCGCAGTAGAACTAACGTATTCATCATCATCATCTTCTTGTTCTTCATCTTCCTCCTCTTCCTCCTCTTCCTTCTTTTTCTTGCTCTTTTCAGCCGTGACAATTCCCTTTTTTGCTGCATCAGGCTTTCCTCTAGCTCCGTATGCAGCAATATCCTTTTCGTAGTGTTCCTTCAGCTCAGCAGCCTTCTTCTCTAAGGCTGCGTGTCATCTGCAGCAGTGTCATTGCACATCTCTCCCAGCCTCTTTGCAGCATCACCAATGGATGGCCGGGATGTTCTTCCTTGATTTGGGGGCAATACTTCGAACAAAACAAGAACAAGGCTGAAGGAGGCCTCTTCCGTGCATTGGAATCCTTGAACTTCTTTTTCGTTTCCCCTTTAGGAGGGACGTAGTTTTCATTTCTCTTTCATAACGGGCCTTATCCGCCTTTGCCATGCCTTCAGATTTTCCTGTCTTTAGCAGACATGGTCTTCCCCTTCTCTGAGCACTTCTGAGAAATGTCTGAGAAGTTGACTGAATCAGCTGGGTGCTTCTTCTTGTGCTCCGCACGGCAGGTTTGTACAAAGAATGCGTATGATGACATTCCACCTCTCGGCCTCTTAGGGTCTCTTTTGTCCATGTTTAATTATTTGTCCTCAGCGAGCACAGAATCATCCGACTCGCACTTGCTCTGGCTCTATCTCTATGGAGCTCAGTGTACAGGCATGGCTGTGAGAGTGGGAGCCAGACACAGCCCACAAACAAGCTTTAATTCTTGTCACTCACAGGATGGATGAAAGAAAGAATGAATGGAGCCTAAGACCAAAAAGTAGAACACGGAGGCTGCATCCTCAATTGCTTTGATGGACGTCGAAGAGATCCCTGGTCTTGTTTCAGAAGGAACTCAAAGATCAGGAGAACTTAGAAACCTTTGCCCCTTTGAGTTCTGTCCCATAAATCATGAAAACAATCTATTCTTTTTGAGAGAAGGTATCAAACAGTGATGTTTCTTGTGGTCTGACCCAACCACATGGGCTCCTTATTCATCTCCATAACACAAGTCCTAGATATACAGAGAACCGTGGTGACAACAGGCAGAAGGTAATTTAATTTGAGCAAAGGCCCCAAGTGGAAGAGACAAGGGGAGCCCTTTCTGAATGTAAATGCCTGAAACACAAGGCTTTGTTTTTTATTCCTTTTTATCCTCTAGCAAAGGCTCAATCTCATCATGTTTCCAGTAGCATTTGGTCAAACACCAGAGGGAAAAGAGACACAAACTAGGCCATTGCTAATGAAAGGGGAAAAAAAAGTCTTGCTTGAAATGGAAAAAAAAAAAAGAAAAAACAAAAACGAAAAAACAGGATTCTTTGTCTCTTAGAGGGTTCGAAAGAGGAGAGTGGGGTTATCTGCAATTCCCAGGCCATCATTCACTTCCTAAGAGCTGACAAGTCATTCTCTCCTTGTTCCTTTAAACTCCCCACCCTAGAATATATTAGCCAGAGGACAGTGGGACAGACCTGCTTAGACTGTAATAAGTACTGATAGGCTCTCCTGTGTATATATCTGTTTTTCTGTTGGTTGGTTTGCTTGTTTCTTTTTAACCTCTTTTTAAAATCTTTTTTATTAATCTACATATTCTTTTTCCTTCCTCTGCAGATGACTGTTTTGCCTCCTCTTCCTTTCTTTGTTTGGGGCTTAATCAAAGCTCTTGAGATTTAAAGATAGGCTAACCTGGGTGGGGATCCTGATTTTTATCATTTCTTGCATGGGTGGCCTGAAACAGTCATAGAACCTTCCTTATCTGCAATGTGTTCCCATGTAAAGTGAGGATAAGGACCCTTACTTTCTCAGATTAGGGTGGGGGTGGAGTTCGATAATAGAGATGTGAAGTGAGGGCAGATAGTAGGATCTCTAGAAATGCTAGATCCCACTCAATGGCCCCCACTTTCCTCTCCTGGTTTTAAAATCCTCCCATGAGCCTGTGCCATGGGCTTCTCCCTGTACGCAAAGCCCGTGCAGGAGAGATTTCTTGTCTCTAGAACCTTTGATCCATCTACCACACCACATCCTGAGTGACATGTCTAAAACTCATTTCTGATCTTGTCCCTTCCTAGAATAAGGAGCTTCACCATTTCCAAATACCCAATTTTCAGTTCCTCAAAAATACTTCTATCTTTCAAGGTCCAGCTAAGGCCCCGTTTCTTCTAGGAAGCCTTCTCCGACCAGAGCAGCTCTCATCGTCGATATTGAACTCCATAGTACTTCTGGCCTGTAAGGTGCCCCTGGATATTTCCCAAGCGCTCCCAAGAAGCCCGGCTGTGCGCTGCCCTGCACTCTACACGGACTCTGCTTGACCCTGAGAGATAAAACTAAGGTGACAGATGGATGTGATGGAGGGACAGACAGACGTGGCTTCAGCACAAGCCAGAGTTTCCATGCGAACCAGATCTGACCAACGTTAGAATGAGTTTCCCTGCAGTGACTCCCCAAACAGTGCTCAGCCTTGATTGTCTGTGGCCCCACATGCTGGTGCAAGAGAAACATCCAGGGGTGGGACTGAGTCTGCGGCTGGATAGGAAATAAACTTAGCTTTGGTTTACAGATCCAGAGCTGAGATGTAGTTCAAAGGTCTGTATGATCACCAAAATCTCCCGAGGAGAGGTGCTTCGGGAAAGAGATGCATGGGCCCTGATCCTTAAGGATTTAGTGACACTTTTATGAGTTAAGGACAGGAAGTATATATATATATATATATATATATATATATATATATATATATATATATTTATTTTTTTTTAAAGCTTCCTGGGTGATTCTGAGAATCGAACAGATTTGAGAAGCACTGACAGAGCCCTTCCCATCCACCTTATTTCAAAGGAAGGAAACGGAGACCTTCATAATTCATATTCAGTCTTCTGCTCTAAGAGGAGTTTAAGCATCTCCTATATGTTGTGATCAGATTATATATAGTCCAGCATTTGAAGAATTAATTTCAACTATTACCCTGGACTAAACAGAGAGGGGAGCGCTGTTTGCACTAACTCTTACCATCTCTATTCTCACTTGCATATATGTGTACATGGTACCGGTTTTCCAGTCTCCATTTTTGGCTCTGTCTATGCCTGGAAGCTAGCATTTTGTGAGTGATCTCTGTGTCCCAGGCATTGTGTCACTTATTTGACCTATATTGCTTACAGAGTCCTATTGTCTTCCTGGGAGGAACACTGTTATTATCCTCATTTTATAGATGAAATTGCAACAGAGAAGTTAATTAACTGGCGCAAGATCCCACGGCTAGTAAGTGGCAAAACCAGAATTTAAACCCCGAGGCATTTATTCTGGAAGCTACTCTCTTAAATATCACTACTACACTTCACAATTTTCACATATGTGTCCAAATATCTGTTGTCCAATTCCAATTTTAAACATGTAGTTTCATACTTAGCCACTTCCCCAATGCCATGCTTTTCCCTAAGACAGTTGAAATCATCTTCCACATAAATTGTTGTACTGTTCAAGAAAATCATCTTGTTTCTACCAATATATTTGTGTGTGTCTTTTTTGGGGAAAGGAAATTCATTAAAAAAACATTGTTTCGGGTTTTTTTTTTTGTTTGTTTTGTTTTTTCTATTATACAACTGAGATCATACATCTTCCCATGGAGACAGGGAATACTCATCTATTTACTAGTGAGTGTTTAACAACCAGCTCTCCAGGGACCAGGAGGGAAGTAGGGAAGGCTTGATACTGTTTGCTGATTTCGATGGTATGAATATTTCTACCAAGGTTAATTTCAAGATACCAGCCCAATGTCACTAAACATCCAACTGGGAAGAGATGCTTCAGATTAGCTCTTTGTAGCCAAAATGTCAGAAATTATAGCATTTTGTTCCCCTCGACCTTTTAAAATACTTTTTCGTGCTCATACGTAAGTCACATCAATTTTCTGGGTCCAATATCTGGCTAAGTAAAATCATGGAAACCAACATTTACAAAGTGACCTCTGTGTTTCAGGGACTATGCAAATGACTTACTATAGTTTAACATTTCCATTGGTTGTAGTTTAACAAAAAAGAGTACGGTAAATAGGATTTCCAAACTTATGCTGCTCTTGTGCAGTGACTGGTGCATGAGCTACCAATCCTGATGGAGACAGGTTGAAACATGGGGAAAGGCGTATCTGTGGGCACAGGCACACTTCAGTCCCAGTCCTAGCTCTAGCACTACAAGAGGCGTGACCTTAGTCAAGACACAGTTTCTACCGAATCTGGAATATATGGCTAAATGTGCTGACAACGTAGGGCTGTTAGGATAATTAAATAATAGGCCATATGTAAAATACTGGGCACATTACAGATGATCAATAAATGTTAGCTCCCAACCCTTGCTCCTTTCATAAATCATTTATGTTTTTTCAAACCAAGTTGCCTTTTTTCTTATGCTCAGATTTTCCCCACTTGTTCTTCACTCAGAGACCACACGCTTTGTTTCCTGCTTGTATTTTATGTCCCCTACTCGCAGTTGTGATTTCTCTGTATCTGTGGGGTTCTATTTTCAAACTCCAAGTCTTCCTTTCTAAGCCTCTTAGCGTTTCGCGATTGTGTCAGGCTGTGACTTCCTCAGTCATGCATTTCTCCTTCCACTGGGATATGTGCTCTATCACCACTGCGGCTCTTAGTCTCAACTCTGCTTTTTCCTCCATTAATTTCTCACAATACCCCCTCCCCATTTCTCCTCTGTGGATTTCAGACAAAGCCATTTTTACTGATGTGTGTTCTGTTTGCTTCTCTACACAACAGCGGCCTTCACTGTCCTATTTCTTTCATCTTACACATCCCTTGCTCCTGCCTTCCCTTTCCCCAACTTCTAGCTGCTTCCACTGCTGCAACCTGAAATTTATTGTTTGTATTTTCCCCATTTTTACCCCAAAGGACCTCCGAATCTTTCTTATATCAGCCCATTATTTTCTTTCCCTTTCATTTCCCTCTGAAATTCTTCTAGCTGGGTACATGGTATTTTCCCTTTCATGATGCAAAGGACCCAGGGGCAATTTACACTGATATATCTGTTTTGCTCTATAAGGGCGATGCTCAGTTTGGGGTTGAATAGCTGGATTCTTGTCACTAACTTGTGGCAGGGGGAGGGGAAATGCTGCTGTCTCTACATTGAAATCTCTTACATAAATCCATGCACAGAATGATGGTTTAGGTAGTGGAAAGACCAGGGACCTGGACCTAGTATCAGATTCAACTTGGCACAGCCACGTGATCCTCCTGAATAAAGGAATTCACTTCCCTATGCCTCACTCTCCCCATCAATAAAATGGGGAAATGCCACAGGGTAGGGTCTAAGAATGGATCTCCAGAGTTCGACCGATCAATGACAATTACTGGCTCCTCTTACTAGCTATGCAATCTAAGGTCACCCACTTCCTCACAATGGCAAGCATGTCTTCATCTATGACACAGGTAAATCTCAGAATTGAAGGGATGATTCAATAAGACCATGTGTGCAAAATCCTTAACCCACTGCCTGTGTCATCATACACATTCAGTACTAGGATTTAACGTCATTGGGATACTTCTACCTTTCTCAGAGGTAACACGGCACCTCATGCATATCTGACTTTGCTCTTACTGTTCCCATGACCTGGATGGCCTTTTCTCTTAATCCTGAAGTGTCTTCCGTGACTCTTTTGTCTTCTGCATCTTTTGCAAAGCCTTCTCCGATCGTCCCATTGCTCGAAACAGAGCTAGTCATTCCCCACTGCCTCTCCTCAGAGGATGCTGTCTATGCTGTTTGTAGGTCTAACCATCTTATTTTGTAGCTGTCAAGTTACTTACAGGTATACTACTTACACATTGCTCCAGACTGTGAGCTTCTAGAGAACTGGATTACGTCTTTTTTTCTTGGTTTCTGAGTAGCAAATACAATGCCTAACAAAGGGTAGGAGCTCTCTACATAAATTACTAATAGCTGGAAGAATGGATGAAGATAGACGGTAGGTGTTCACTATAAGTTTGTGATGAATGAATGAGTCAAGACAAAACCCAGTTTCTATAATTAGGTCATAAGGCAGCCATATATGCACGGGCCATCCAGGCTTTACCTCCAGCGTGTAGGACTGGGTCAGACTGGGCCCGACAGGCTGACTGACTTGCTGCTGAGGTCCTAAGGTGCTGATTTGGACCTTTCACATTCCTGCAGGCCAGACCCAGGGTTTGTCCCCAAGGGGGCAGTAGGTTGGAACATGGGTATAGGGCTAAATAGCCCCAGACTAGAAGATAAGAGCAATTCAGGGCAGGAAGACAAGCAACTTATTAGAGTAATCTGGTTGATTTGGCTCTGTCAAGTCGTAACTCCCAGACAATGTGGAGTTTTGACACCTCATCATCTTTCATTTTATATTCTTACACTTGCACTTATTTTCTCATACTTATGAAAATGCCAGAGAGAAAAAACTAAAATATACTGGGATGGTTTTTTTTTTTTTTCCCAAAACAAAAGCAAACTAAAATTATAATGTCTTCCCTTCCCCCATTCTGTGTTGACACTTTTGTGAATAAAACCAACATCTTTCTGACAATGATGTATCAGGTGCTTACGAGGGGAGTTGTCGTATTTCTGGGAGCATGGTTTAATCTATGGAACAGAACGGTTCAACTATTCATTTAATAAGCATTTACTGAACACAAAGTGTGATATAGGTAGGCTCCCTGTGACATACCAAGAATAATAAAAAACAGTCTGTTTTATTCTAGTAGGAAGACAGTCCTGAAAGAGAAGTCCAGGGCTTGAACTTCAAGTCTCTGAGGAGTACTTATTAGCTATGTGGTCCAGGACAAGTCAGGGGACCCCCGGAGTCTCAGTTTCTGTTTCTCAGAAATAGGCAAGACAAAGGGTGTTTTCTCTCAAACCCCTTCTCACGGAGTCATGGCAAAGATCAAGTGAAATCATCTATTAAAGAGCTTTGAAAACCGAAAAGGGCTAAGAAATGACAAAGAATGGCATTAAGGGTTTCCTTTTTGTCACACATCCCCCTCCCCCGCCCAGTGAATAACATAAACTTCATTCTGAGGAATTAGTATAAATCAAGTGTGAGACTCAAAAATAGCAACTGGCCCTGTGAAGTCTAAGACAATCCTCCAAGTTCTGACTCTGGTACAAATTAGCGATGCGACTCTTGTCAATTCATCTCCCTTGTCTGGACTTCAATTTCCTTATCTTGTAAAATGAGGGAGGCGGGACCAGGTAAGGAGCAAGGAGCTCTAAAGGAAGCTTCTATAACAGCTCAGACAGTGTTCTTCTGTAATTCCATGAAAATGACTGTCATATGCCGGAACTTGGTAGTGAATTGTTTATAACTCTACTCACCGGGGCAGGTAAGACAGCAGGACACAACTGAATTCTTTAGGCCTAGGAACATAGCGGGTGGGTGGAAGACTCAAGACGGCAGAGATGTCTCAGGTCCAATGCAGAGGAGGCCAACATGGCTTCTGGGGCTCTAGGCAGCTTTGCCTTCACAGGTTCCTTCCTTCATTATAACATAAAATAAAAAGTATGTTGGCAGTGTGGAGGTTCCTCAAAAAATTATGAATAGAATTACCATATGACCCAACAATCCCTCTCCTGGGTATCTACCCAAAAAATCTGCAAACATTTATCCATAAAGACATGTGTGCTCCAATGTTCATTGCAGCTTTGTTTACGGTGGCCAAGACATGGAAACAACCAAAATGTCCTTCGATAGATGAATGGATAAAGAAGTTGTGGTATATATACACAATGGAATACCATTTGGCGGTAAGAAAAGATGAAATAGGACCATTTGTGTCAACATGGATGGATCTTGAGGATATAATGCTAAGCGAAATTAGTCAGACAGAAAAAGCAGAGAACCATATGATTTCACTGATATGTGGTAATAAACCAAAAACAACAGAAGAACAAGACAAATTAGACACAAAACCTTATAGACACAGACAATAGTTCAGTGGTTACCAGAGAGTAAGGGGGATGGAGGGTGGGAGATGAGGGTAAAGGGGATCAAATATATGGTGATGGAAGGAGAACTGACTCTGGGTGGTGAACACACAATGGGATTTATAGATGATGTAATACAGAATTCTACACCTGAAATCTATGTAACTTTACTAACAATTGTCACCCCAATAAACTTTAATTAAAAAAAAGTATGTCTTATGACTGTATTGGCATAACAATGAATATTATCCAAGATCAATTATATTTTTCTTATAATAGAAAAAATAAAATTTGTATAAAGTAGCCCTCTCAAGGTGTCACAGATCCTAGGTACTATTTCTACAGTATCTAATGAATAAGCTACTTCTGCTAGGTTCTACTAAGAGTGGCCATGCATCTTACTCAAAGGACATGTAGACGGCCAGCCAACTGAATCTTGCCTTCCTTCTCGAGCGGGATCTCTCGACGTTGGCACTACTGGAATTTGTACAGGATAATTCTTTGCTGGCTGGGGTGTCCCATGCACTGTAGAGTCTATCACCAGAGGCTAGTTGCATACCTACCTCAGTTGTGACAACCACAAATGACCTCAGACATTGCCAAATGTCCCCTTGGAGGCAAAGTCATCCATGGTGGAGAAACGTTATTCTAGAACATTCCTTCTAGATGATGTTCTGCCTTCTGCTAGGAGCTCACGATCTTCTCAGGCAATGGCTTTCCATGTCACTCAGTAACAGATAAAAGCCCTTACGTGGACCTATAAGGTTCTCTCTGATCTTGCCTCCAGTACCTCCCTGACTTCGTTTCCCACTGTTCCTGTCGCTCGCGTGGCTCCGGCCTCAGTGTCCTTCTTGCTGTGTTTTGGAGCTGATCTGCCAGACACACGACTCCCATTTTAGGTCCTCTGGAATGTTTCTTCCTCTTGCATGGAACATGCTTCCCCCAGATAGCCCACGTGGTTAACTCCCTGGCCTTCTTCACTCTTTTGTTTAAGTATGACCTTCTCGATGAGGCCTATCCTAGCCACCCCTTTAAAGATTACAATCCTATTCCCTGGCATTCCTCTCCCCTGCCCCTGATCTGTCCCCGTCTCTCTCTGTCACTCTCTCTCTCTCTCTATGTATATTTTTTCCATAGCTCATTACCTTCTAGCATACTATATGATTTATATTATTTAATTATGTACTGTATTTCTCATTTATTGTCTTTGTCTCCCCTGCCAGAATATAAACTCCATGAGGATAGGAATCTTATTTTGTCTGTTTTGTTCATCCCACAACTGCTACACAATGCTTGATAAATATTCAATGGATTGAATTGAAGAAAAAAAAAGAATTTACTTGAAGTAGCTACTAACCCTCTCTGTCTTTGAATAGGCCCTCTAGGAATTTCTTCCTTCTTCTGACCCCAAATTGCATCCCTGTGTCTCCCTTGCTCTGTGACTGACTATTCCTTCCATGGTGGAGTTTTATGTGTCTCTTCCTGAAATGCGCCCACTTTCCTGGACCACCTTTCTGTTTGTTTATGCCTCTTTGTTCCCCTTTTGTCCCTGGGCTGCCTGGAATGGCAGAGGGGATACCTGCCTGCTGGGGTTTCAGAACAGCTGATTCTTCACTTCTTATGGCTGTTCTATCATGAAAAGGAGTGATTCAAAAGAGATTGGAAAAAGCAAGACCTTGCCGTTCCTTTGAGCACAATGATCGAGAAAACATTGGGGCCCCTTTCCGTCGTCCTGTTGGGAATTATTTACCACTGGAGCTGCTGAATAGAAGAGCCAAGCTATGGGGTTATTATGTCCTCCTCGGAAAGCTGGCTGGGGAAAGGTGGCCAAGGAGTCATTGCAACCAGGGCTGGCATGTGGGGACACGAGGAGCCCATGACTTACTGGAGACACAGTCCTTGCTGACCCAGTTTCAGCACAACATTGCCTGACACAGCATTGCCATCCACAACTTTAATAACTCGGTGACATGCAAAGCAGTTCTGATGCAAAGTGGAGCTGACAGAGCAGCGGAGGAAAGGATCTGCTTCTCACTGAGCTGCGTGGGGAATCCACTCAAGGTGACTGCAACCTTCGCTACCCAGCTGACAGTCCGAGCCTGTTCTTGCAAACAAAGAAAGTGGGTCTGTTTTCCATGAGGGCAAACATGGGGGTGGCAGACAGTGAGTGGAGCCAACTCAGAAGGACTGGTTGATACAACCTGTCTCTTCTGCTTTGACACATGTCCCTGATATTCCTGCTCTTCGTCATCCCTGCTGCCCCTGCCTTGATCCAGGCCTCCACCACCTGGGCTATTGTAACTGCGACGTAATATTCTCAGGGCTTGTCCCCACATCCCTGCTGCTCACAGCCGATAGAGGGGACTTCAAAAAGCATATTAATGATCACGTCACTTTCCATATCAAACCCTTCCATGACTCCTCATTCCTGTAACAATATTGTTAACACAAAACACAGTTCTCTGTGCTCAGTGTATGAGCTACTTTTTAGCTTCTTCCACTCAGTTCTATATATTTCTCATCACTTCTTGCCACCACGTCAAAATCTAGTTTCCTTTTTATAATTTATGGAATATGCACTATACTTTTTATTGCCTAATGTTCTGATGTAAATGGTACTTCCATGTCTACTTGAATGCTTCCTGTGCTGGGAGACTCATTACCTTATACGACGCCCTTTTCTAATGCTGAACAGCTTTAAAGCTCCGTAAATCATTCTTTATAAAACACAAACTCTGGTCCATAATTTTCATTTTTTGCCCCTTCATCTGCTCTCTGGAGTCCCACAGAACATGTGCTGTCTCAGGCCTCATTTCTGAGAAGTGAACTCAGTGAAACACAGCTTCTGAGTGTCTTTTGTGAGTTCCTGGGTACTGCACCCATTTTTCATACGCCGGGGTTTCTTCCATCCCAGCTTCCAACATCTTGCCTTTTGCACCTTTCTCATACGTGAAAGATTCCCCTTAAAATCAACAGGGGAAAGTTGTACATTAGGCATTTAAAGATAATAATGACAATCAGCAACAATAATAATTAGCAACTGCTCCTGGCATACAGGTAGGGACGTTTTGACCTAGGTTGTGCAATTTAAATAATTTAGTCTAATATTAATGAAATATATATACATATATATATATATATATATATATACACACACACACACACACACACACACACAACATGGAGTACCTCCAAGTTTCTTATGATTCCTTACCGGGGCAGTGTATATTTAGAGGTCGATTCCTGCGTTCAGACAGCAGTTGCAGTGGAGTTTCAGAAGACAGTGATTACTGGGGCTTGAAATTGTCAGGACAGCTCCCTGGAGGCAGAGTGTCCTGAAGGGGGCCTGGCAGGAAGAACACACTGTGTACAGCAGAGAAGAGGGGAGATGGATATCTATATGCAAATATGTCCGCACACACACATCTGCTTCATATGCATTTTAAACCTTAAATTGACTTTCCCTTGCCTTCCCCTCTGGTTTCCATGGTAACCCTGACCACTTATTTTTTCTTTTCACCTCCTTTTCATTGTTTCAGGATGAGGTGAGCTACGTGAGGGTTAACCAGTCAGGGGAAGACAGGAGATTTTAAAGCAATTATTTGGATTTTTTTTTTTTTTTTTTTAAAGAAAACCGCCAACTTTGCAATTTAAAGCAAACTCTCTCTGGTATATTTGCCCTGAAGGATGCTGTAAGGAGAAACTGGAGCCAGAATCCCTTTTGTCCCCTCCTCCCTTACTTCTATTATTACCATGCACTTATTGCTAATACAGCATCTAAACTTCCCATCTCGGTAACTATGGCAATAAAATGGGTGAGGTTCCCTTCCATTATGACTTGAATTGTTAGGACTTTGCAAAGAGCACGTGCGTTTGCACAGGGGAGGGGGATGACACACTCCGGGGAAAACAGTTATTTCAACTCCCTGCAGAGAGTTGAAGACCGTCATCTATCAGCCCACATGCACATGGAGAATTATCACCACGCCTGAAAGAGGATGCAGACATCGTACCTGGGATTACAGTACATCCAGAGCTTGCAAAACTCCCGTGTGCACAGGCTGTACAGCCAGGAGCCCAGGCGAAAGAGAGAGAAGGCAAGAGGCAAGATAGGAGGATCTAATCCAGGGGCCAGCAAACTGTCTCTGTGAAGGACCCAGTGCTAAATATATCAGGCTTTGAGGGCTATACTGTCTTGGTTGTAACTTTTCAACTTAGCCTTTGCAGCACAACAGCAACCACTGACAAAATGTGAATGAATGGACAGGTGTGTTCCAATACAATTTGATTTATGGGCCCTGAAATCTGAATTTTAAATACTTTTCACAGATCATGAAATGGTATTCTTCGTTTGTTCTTTTCCCCCCAACCACTAAAAAGTATAAAAAACATTCTTAGTTCCCAGTTTCTACCAAAACAGGTGGTGAGCTGGATTTCTCCCATAGGCCATACTTTGCAATTCCTTATTTATAATCTACGCCAAGAAAAATGCATTCCACCCCAGTGGATTTTGTTATTATTCTTACCTGTTTTGCTACATGTAGGAATAAATGCTGCTACTCTTAGCTTCGACTTTTATCATTAACTACCGTGTTTCCCTGAAAATAAGACCTACCCCAAAAATAAGCCCCAGTTAAGATCGTCAACCAGACAGATGCATTTAGTACATTATGACAAAGTTCCAAAAGAAGATGACATGACTGTATTTGAATAAATGTAGATTGTTGTACGTGAAAAAATAAGACGTCCCCTGAAAATACACCCTAATGCATCTTTTAGAGCAAAAATTAAATAAGACCTGGTCTTATTTTCGGGGAAACATGGTATGTGTCAAGCATCATATTGAGCACTATAAATACACTATCTTACTTAATCATCACTAAAACCCAGTTTAGAGTTGAGAAAAACAAGGCTCAGGAATTGAACTCCTTAAGGTCACAGAGCTTGTACGGACAGTTGACATTCAAATCCAGGGTCTGTCTGGCCCTTAGAGGCCCAGCACGGCTTTTCTCCTCATAGACACGTTAGCCTTCCAACTTGGGAGAGTCTCCATGTCCACCAGGTTCCATCACACCCCACTCTCAGAGGACTGAGACCTTAAGTGTAAGAGAAGCACACCTGTGGGAACAGGGCCCAGGGACCGTCGAGGCTCACCTCATGGCAGTGATACGATACCCACAAGAATGCTCTGGGAACGGCCTTACACAGCCCGCTCCACTGATATCTCTTGCTGGCCCTCATCTCTGATTTGCCCTTTGCCTTGGCATGTAAGGCCATGTGCATTCACTGTCTTCTGGCCCCGGCTGTGCCCCAGGAAGAGCCTGAGCATTCTGGGTGGCATACATCTGCCTTTCCAGCCTCCGCTGGCCTGTCTTGGTGCTGAGATCTTAGCTCCATGGCCCATAGACGTCCTTCATTGGCTGGCTATTCTCATGCCCTCCAAGTCCTTTGAGGGGAGGTTCTGAGAAGTTGGGATGCTAAGTAGGGACAGAAGAAGCTCCAGTGCTGGAAGGAGTGGGTCATTGCCTTGTAATCTCGAAGGAGGCAGGAGATTTTAGTTACTCAGGACAGTCGTAGAGGGAAAAGCTAGGAGCAGGGAGCGGAATTTATCAAGTGGCAGAATTCTCACTTGCAGATTTTATTCTAAGTTGCCAAATACACCTTTTACCACAGGTGGCTGGGATGTGGTAGAGAGAAGAGGGCACTGAATGGGGATCCAGAGTTTTGGATTCAGGGCTTCAGTCTCTTCCGTTGCAATAATGAGACTCCACTATATCGTATCCCTCCTTTCCAGCTAGAACAAAGTGACTCTATGACTTCGGGAAATGTATAGTTCAGCAACAGCTGGCCTTGATTTTCTTGGCAGGTTGTGTGACCTTGGGAAAAGCCAGTCCCTTTCACTGAGCCCTATTTTCCCATCTGTGCCATGTGAATAGCAATCCTCTCCAGCTCCAGAGACCGCCAATTACAGCCCTTTCTGCTCTACTCCCGAGGAACCGCAGGCACATCTGTTTTTTGTATCCATTACTTTGCAAACTTTTAAGGGATTTCCCCCCACCTCTGTCAGTCCCTAGGAAATTGCTGCAGCTCTTTCTTTGGAAAGAACATTAGCCAGGCCCTGTGCTAAGCAAATGCATTCAGCTTCCCCCCCTATCTGATTTCTCTTTTTTTTCATTTGTCAGCAAAGGAGAAACCTCCCAGCTATTAATCAAACTCCTGGCTGTGGATAGCTTTAATTGCAGAAACCATTGCTGCATGAGGCATGCTCAACTTTTCCAAAGAAAGCCGGCTGCCTAGTGCAGAAGAGAAACAATTAATTACCTGCTCCTCCTGTCCCCAACAGAGAGGCAGATGAACTAACAATATTGCTGCTGGCACCGAATCCTCCCTTCCCAAGGAGGAGAAAAGCTAATGCAAACTCAGACAGCATGTATAAAAGTAGCATGCCCAAATAGAAGCTTAGCTATAAAGGCCCTGGTGGGACCAAAGTTTTGCTTCTCTCTAGCATCTTTACTTAAAGATGGCTAGTTCTAAACCTTATGGAGGAGAGTGATTGGGGATGTTGACATGCTTGAAAATCATATTCTCTGAGGAAGGATCTAGTGTATAAGAGATACCAAATTCAAAGAATGAAAAATTAAGGTGGGGAAGGGAGGAGTGCCACTTAAAAAATAGCGAAGAGAGTTCAGACTAATTTTGTGTATTTGAAAGGACAGACTAGAATTGCAAGTGGAATTTACAGTTTTACACTAGAAGAGATCCTTGGAACTTGGAACTGGGTGCCTATGGAAAGGGATTTCTCCCAAGGTAGTCAGTCTCTCGTGTCTCTGGAAGTTTTCAATAACCATTGAGGATGTTGTAAGACAATCTTTGTATTGCATGGGAGGTTTATTCATTCTTTTTGGGATAGTTAACTGCCCCTTCCTTGCTTTTCTAATATCTTGAGCTTCAAAGTTTTCAATCTTTAAAAGAATGGGTGGAGGAGGGAGAACTGAGCCCAAGATTGGATTCTGTTTGAAGTGAAGGCTTGCGTTGGAGATCCATGAGAGCTAAAGTTGGAATACTATTTTTTTACTTTTTTTGTTTTTAATAGTCAATTGCCACAGCGATATGATAGATATGCTACTCACTTTGGAACTTGGTGCTAAGAATTGTGTTGTTTTTCTCTGCATTCCCAATACCTTACAGATGCCCAGTACAGGGAAAATGTTAAAGCCATGTTTGGAAACCTTGTGATTGAGTCAAATTTAAACTTGGACTTCTGGTATGAGTTCCGGGGGACAGTATTGTACAGTTATGAAAAGAATGAACTTAAATTAGACTGATCTGGGTCTACAGCTTAATTCCTCATTTACTAGCTTAGTGAACTTAGGTGGCAGAAACTTTCAGTGCCTCAGTTTCCTCCTCTGTAAAATAGGGAGACATTCATATATCTCATGGTGCTGCCATAAAGACTTAATGAGATTATAAATACAAAATGCTTGCAAGAAGGCTTGACAAAAGTCGCAAATGTTCAAACAAAACACAACGTGCTAGGCACTGTTTTATGCATTTTGCATATATCATTTAAGAGTCATAACTCTACTACTGAATATGATACTAAGGGCCAGAGAAGTTAAGTGATGTGCCCAAGGCAACACAGTGAGCGAACTGTAGCAATCGGATTCTGAGCCAAAGCACTTCATTAATTTTGGCCTCTGCTTGATAAACATTCACCAACATTTGCATATTCTTATTGCTCCAACCTTTCTCCTAGTAAAAGCTACTTCGCATTCTTTTCTCTCCTTGCTACCTCTACTTACATGTATGTGTAAATACTACATTTCTACTGCACAATGAATTTTCAGAGCACTGAGGCCTTGTTTGATTTCTTGTAACTTTGGTAGAGACTTGCCTAGTCTTCACCCTTCACAAATGCTGTTTTTACATGGGTGGTATCTGCACTGAGGTTCCAGTCTCTCTAGAGTGCTAGCTTGGAATCCAATTTCAGCCACCCCCCCCTTTTCTTTCTTTATTTCATTTACTTATTTTCTATTAAATTATTTGCTTGCAGTCAGAATGGTGTGTTGAAAGAGAACAGAGGCCATACTTGAATTCAGGCCTCGCCTCGGCACTACAGGCTGTGTTAACCTGGCTAAGTTACCTAGCCTCTCTGAGCTTTTGTTTCCTGTGTGATGGAAGCAAAGTAAGACCTATGTTTGAAGATTCATCAGTTATAGGGGGAAGTGATTAACAGGATAATTTTCACATTTACTGGCCAATCTGCAGAACCTGTATGTACTTCAGGGCCAAGAAGCCACTGCAGTTCTTGTAGGTGACTTCCCCTCTTAATTCCCCTAGATCGGGTTTACCTCATTTCCTGGAAGCCCAAAGCTTCCATCTTTCCCTGAAGTCTCTCTCACTGTAGTGAGAAGGTAGTGGGTCAGGAATGGGGTAGAGGAGCAGCTCTTAATGCCTTCATTGTTTCCTTTTCAGTTGCTTGAGCTACTTTTTTTTTTTTTTTTTAATTACCTTCCTTTTTTTTGCTTGAATTATTTTTCAGGGTGCTTGGGGATTTCAAAAAATATTAAAAAGACTCTTGCTGTTCTTTTTTCCTTGTACCTAATCAGGTTTTCTCAACAGCTTCAAATGGGAAACTTTGAAGCAAGAGAACTTAAAAGAAGAACTGAAAACTCAGCCTGATGCCCGGAAGTCCCTGGGCAGCTTGGCCACAGGAACCACTCTTGGTGAAACTCATTAGTGTAGGCTGCTCCGGGCAGCACCACGCAGGCCGGCGTCGCCAGGGCTCCTGGCTTTGAGGTGGCCCGCGGTGGCCGGGCACCTCGGTGGGGCTGCGCGGGGCTGTGGGGATCCGCGCGCTTGCTCACGGGGTCGGGGCTGCTCCCAGGCTCCCGCTGGCGCGCAGCCTATTGTGCAGCAGGTGCCTACAAGCAAATGACATCTGAGCCTCCTTTCAAGACCCCGCCGCTTTCAAAACAGGGCTTTGAAAGGCTGGGCTCCCCTCACTCTGTACGCTCTGTACTGGAGGATGGCAACTGGGCTTTTCAGGGAGGCCCGGCGGCCCCCACGTGCCTGCCTCTGCGGCTCTTGCCTATGTTTCTAGCGAGAATAAAAGGAGGCAAGACTGGCCGGTGGGTGTTCATGTACAACGTTTCTATCCCTTTATTTACTGAGGAAATGTCCGACTCCTGCCGTTCTCAGCGGCCATTGGGGATGAATGGACTATTTGAAGTGAGAGGATTAAAAGTTTTTCTCTATATATTTATCTCTCTGTGTGTGTGTGTCTCTCTCTCTTTCAAAACTCAGTGATATCGTTTTACTTAGGGATCCAATTGGAGAGGGAGACAACATACAGCTACATGTAAGGTTAAACAACATGATTCAAACCCTGTTTGAAGTTTGGAAATCCAGTTTCTATTCGTGATGGAAGAGAGGCGTAGCTGCCAGCCAACCCTTTATTCCTGCTTTTGGCCCAGGCCTTTTGGACCCTGATTGAATGAGCAGTCTTTCCACAGGACAGGAGCGGGTGGGGGGTAAGGAATACAGTAGTGACAACGCATGGAGAAGGCGACACATTGTAGCCATCCAACCTTTTCCCTCAACACCAGAAGGTCGCGGGTTACCTTGTATCTTATATCAGTTCTTCCTTAAACAAACGTTGAGTTTTTAACCGTTCAAGTGCCCAGTGCTATCCTTTGCACCTGCTGTTTTTGTGGTGCCCTTCCTTAGAAAAACTGCTTTAATATTCTTGTAAGTACCCTGTTTCCCCAAAAATCAGACCTAGCCGGACAACCAGCTCTAACGTGTCTTTTGGAGCAAAAATTAATATAAGACCTGGTCTTATTTTAATATAAGACCAGGTATAATATAATATAAATAATATAATATAATATGATATAATATAATATAATATGATATAATATAATATAATATAATACAGAGTTTAATATAATATAATACCGGTATAATATAATATAATACTGGGTCTTATATTAATTTATGTTCCAAAAGACATATTAGAGCTGATGGTCTGGCTAGGTCTGATTTTCAGGGAAACACGGTACTTTTATGAACCCAACTTGTTCTAAGTCAACCCTGTCACATATGGCACTCAGTACCTGGTGTCAGGAGCATGGTTCCCCCCCTAGGACACCCAAAGCAACTGAGCAGGTTGTACTGGGTTGGAAAGGAAATGTTAGTGCTCTTGTCCAGACAATCCTGTTTGGAAAGACAATGACTTACTCAGGGTTTCATGGGAAGTTTGTCCGTGAATCGGTCTAAGCCTGGAAGAGCGTACTGAAATAAACTTTCCCAAAAAAGTGTCCAAAAAAGAACACAGATTCAATGCAACTCTCCTTGAGTGCCGTCTTGTTATCTCCTTCTTACAAGAAAATGGGATTTAAGGATCTCTATGAAGTCCCAAGGCAATACAGAACGTGGTGAATCCAGAACACAAGAAAATACAGGTTTTCTGACTCTAAATGGATGTTCTTTCCACACACGGTGGATTGTCATTTTCTATCCCCCCACTGCTCGTCCTCTCTCCTCTCTTCCTGGTTAAAACTCTTATCTCTTAATTCCTTACCTCAAACTGTTTGTGCCCTGAAGCCTTATCGGGCTGTGACAGACAGTCTGGGGCAGGCAGCCTACTCGGTACCCTGTGAATAGTTTCCATTCTTACACACAGGCTATGTTGTGTACCCAAACCCTACTCCCTTTTTAGTGGGTGGAAACTGTTTATTATAGACGCTCATGGGCTTTGTGTTCCAAAAAGACCCGGTGCATGTTTTGTGTCTCGCCCAGCCCAGCAGAAAAAGGCTAAATTGTGTTTTAAAGCCTTACAAGGGGAACGCTAATTGAGGCATAAAAGCACATGTCTTTGATCTTCTCAGGACCTGTGGTTCTCCCATCACCTGAGACGTTCTGATGATGCAGGTTGGAATGAAGCCTGCAGTGACACTTGTGCCAAAGGCACCAAGCCAGCATGTCATAGCAGCTCCCCTCTCCTTTCTTCCCACCACAATTGAAAGCTCTGCTGTGTATGTTTCCCTGTCACACACACTCGAAGCAGCTCCAGCCCTGATCTCTGCGTCATCTCCCTGTTCTACAATATAGGCAGGTTCCTTAGCTTTCAAATATTTCTGGGAGAATCTCTCTGCTTCCCGTCTATACCCAGCCCCTTCCCTTCATATAATTCTCTCATATTCATCCTCAATTCCAGCCTTGACTATGTGGCTCATTGACTTAACAGTTGCATTTCCCCGTGTTGCAGGCTGCCTCATGCATTCATTCACTCATTCATTCATTTAAGTTCTCCTTCGCTCACTGACCCATGCATTTCTTCAAGCATTCACTTACTTTTTGGTTCCGGCCCAAAGGAGACCAGTGTGTAAAAAGTTGACTAGAATCATGGTAGAACTATAAGGACTCCTGCGTGCATGCACCAGTTTGAGTTAGTGAAAACGGTTGGTGGGGCCAGAGGCAGTAGCCTAAAATCTGTGTAACACTGCATTTCTCCAAGAAGTGTTAGTCCAACTTGACAGATGGTCCAAGGCTGTAGTTAAGGCTGAGCAAGTCAGGTTAGTACAATAAGAAAAAGTGAGGCTTGGGAGTGAAACAAAGACCTGAGCTCAAATGTCAGTATTGCTACTTCTCAGCATCGTGACTTGGGGCAGGTGGCCTGACTGCTCTGAGCCTCACTGTTCTCATTTACGAAAGAGAGGTGCTAACACCTATCTTGCAGAGACATCGTGGGGAAAGGGAGGGTGCATGTGAGTACTTAGAACAGGGCCTGGCACACACTGTTGTGGTTGGCATCACGCTCACCACTGCTGCTCATTTGGGAAGGGGAAACTGGGTGTGAACCCGGCTGGATGGCATGGCTCACAAGTCCCTGTGTCTTCTGGGGAATCACAGCGATTCTAATGCTCTCTTAAAATAAAATCTGGAAAATGGGTTTTCCTTGAGGAAGCCCTCAGCATAAAATGAAACTGCTGGCACTTCCGATTTCCTTCCTTTCGTCAGCTCCTGTGAGGGTGCTGGACGTCCGCGTGAGTGCGGCAGCAGTAGTGATACCTGGAAGGGTGGGAGAACGGGTGACATGTAGGCATAATGGCAGCGACACGTGATCAGATCAGTAACATCTGAGCTTCCTGCCTCCATCTGGGGCTCCATTCCCTGTTTAAAACCTCCATTCTGTCCTTTGTTTATCCATCTATCTACTTTTAACATGCTTACATTTGATATGCTAAGCTCTAGACAAGCTTTTGGAGAGGCCTGGCCTAAGCTTTTCCCTCACTACCACTGCATTTCTAAGGTAGTTTTCAAATATTATCTTTTTTCCCCCCGTGCTGCAGTTCTGCAGTACTCAGAAGACACTCTGCTAGGAAATTCCATATGTAAAAGAGATAAGGGGTCTGTCCTAGTTGAAGGGTGGGGTCAGGTTCGTGCAACCTGCCCATTCAGTCTTCCCCACTCCCGTCCTTTCATCCTGGGTAGCCTTACACGATTCTGGGGAACCCCCTTTAGTTTAGGAACGAAGGAATCAAGACATCACAAGGTGGTTGACAACGTGCAGCCCTATTTTATCAGAAGGGTGAGATATTAACAACTTGCACCGACATGCTCAAGAGCCAGGGCCGGCAAACGTGTCAATCCCACAAGCAGGTGAGGGCTGCGGGATTATGGTGGCACAGGGAGAGCACGGGGCAGGTGCTTTCACACCTCTTCTATCATTAAATTGTGAGACCGACCTGTCGGGTTAGGAAAGTCACATCACCACCAGCAGCATTCCCATTATATGGAGTAGAAAACTGAAACTCAGAGAAGTCAGCCAGCTGAGAAGCGGCTGACATTTGAATTCAGCTCTTGTGCCTGTTTCCAGACGTATTGCTGTGCTTCCTTCCACCTCCATGAGTGTTGCATCAGCTGTCGCTCTTTTTTCAAGCATGGGGAGGATGTACGACCCCATGAACATACTGTCTGCCCATCAGAATGGACTCTTCCCCTTCCCTTTCTGCTCATTATCCCCTTATCTTCACCTGTGGCTGACAGATGAGTGTGTGTTTCAGGAAGATAAATGTCCTCTCAGATCTTCTGACATAGATGCCTCGTCTTGGGAGAAAAGCTTATAATACCCCTCCTGAATCCAACCAGACAGGACGATGCAGAGGCCGTGCCCTCTTCGTCCCGCAGGCGTCAAGGATGAGGCTGCAGAAGGCAGAGCCAGCAGAGGCTGAGGGAAGAGCTTCCAGAGGCAGGGGCAATCACCTCTTAGGCATCTATAGCTCAAGACAGGAGTGCCGGGAGAGAAGAGGATTTATTGTCTGAGGCTGCTTTCCTTATCTCTCCCTTGAAACTCACCTTTCAAGTGAGAAAAGCGGCTGTACCAGGAGGAGAGGGCAATTATGGTTTCCCTGTTGTCAACAAGAAAGTCAGCCAGCCCTTCCAATGTGTGTAAACATATAATGTGGAGTCTTGGGCTTGGAAGTACATGGAAACCCCCAAAGAAAAGAAAAAGGAGTCACTGATGTTGGAATTGCTCCTTGTCATTTGAACAGCATTTTGTAGTTAAAAGAAAAACAGAAACAAAAACAAACAAATAAAAAAACCTACCTTGTGCATTATCTCATTTGAATCTCACAATAACCCTCTCAGTTAGGCAAGGCAGAGAGTCACCCCATTTTAAAGAGAGGCAAACTGAGGCTCAAAGTGGCTATGTGACTTCCCTAAAATCACAAACTATGAAGTGGCAGAGCCAAAATTGAAATCCAGATTTTCTAACTCTAATGCAGAAATATCACTATACTCATGAATGCTTTATTTTGTGAAAGTATTTATCTGTGTAGTGATGATATCTACATTTGCCAAGAATGGACTTTTGAGGTCAAGTTTCTTACTTATTATTTCAGTGACATTATACTAGGACATTCTATGTAGCAATTTAGAAGGAATAAGAGGGTGCCTTGTCAAACTAACAGCCTGCCAACATTTTGTTTCATTCTAAGATAGGAAAACATAGAAAAACAGTATATATGCATTTTGGGAAAAGACCATGGCCACACTTACACAAAGCACAACTTAAAAATTTGAGGGGAACTGTAGGACAGTCAAACTTTCTGGGGTATTAGCTTCTCATATAACAATCTTGTAGGGAAAAAAACAGAAAAGATTTCAATAAACCGATAGGCAGACTGAGACAGAGGAAGGATACATGAGAAGAGCAAAATGGTTTAAAATAGTGAGGGATGGTGGTCATCAAGCTCAAATGCCCTTTTCCTCACGCTTCTGAGGAGTGTAGTCTGACAGGGTGGTGCTACTTGACTTCTGTGAGAATGCAGGGCCCCCAGCTTCTCTGCTGTCCAGTCCCACATATGTGTATCAGTACTAGACTCGTTGCAAAGCGTGGCTCGGGGCACATGACCAGTGGCCCTGCTTGGACACTCTCATTGCCCACGCCTCCCCACTGCCCACTGGAAAAAGTCAAAGCATCTTAGCCAAGTATTTAAGGCACTTACCGTCTGAGACCTAATTAACCCTTCCAAGTTTATCTCCTAGAACTGTCATTCTTCTCTGTGCAAAACTGCTTTGCTTATTTCCCCTGCACTTCCCTGCCTGTGCCTTTTGTTCATCCCGTCACCCTTATCCCGGGATCATCAAATCCTTGCCTACTCCTGTTTTGCCTCCTCTCTCCACACACCTGGGGCTACTGGAACCTCCCTTGCACCCTCTGCCCCAACCTATTTGATATACCACAAAGTATGGGGGTGTGAAACAGAGACGAGAGCAGTTCTACACCCAACGAGGCTGCCCCCTCGTGAGCTAGCTACTGGGCTTCTGCATGTCCCCAAGAGGGAAACCTGCCCCTTTGGCCCCAGTCACCATCCTTGGGTCCCTGTCTAAACGACCTGCACAGCTTGATATTACTGTAGGACTGATTTGTGCTTGGTATCTGATCAAGAGGTGTCTTGCCTCCTCTTTTCATGGGATCCGATTCCCTTTCTGGAACATCAGCCTGCTGACTGGTTGGGAAAAAAATGCCTACCCCGTCCCCCAATGATGACTTCTCTTTGAATACCCTAGTATCTGAGAAAGATTCTCTATCTCTGCACATCGCTTCTCTCTAATGTTGATTATTTGTACTTCCCTCCCACTTGTTGGCTGCTGACTAACTCCCTGGATTCAGTGTTCCAACCTGCTGCATTGGAATTTTGCTCCCAGGATCATCAGCTCAAATGCTATGCTTCCAAGAAGCCTTCTTTGATTTCCTCAGTTTCAGCTGATGCTCTCTCTCTCCAAGGTACTTCCTTGGCAGGATTGACTTCTTGAAATATGATCGTATGCAGTGGTGGAGGAAATAAAGAGTCTTGCACGTACAGCGTTTCTCAATTCCCATGGCATAAATACCCCCACCATGGCAGATTTCAAGCTTCTGCTCTTGGTAGAAGAGATGTGCACAGCAGGCTCTTGCCAGCTGTTATGAACTGGCCCCAGCACACTTTGGTTTTATGTGTCCTGGTTTCATCTCTCATTCTGTCCCTTACTCTGCCACAGCCATTGGATTTCTCTGACTCTTGGACGTGACATGCTCTCCCACACCGCTGACCATTTGCAAATGCTACACCTCTGCCCGTCCTATTCCCTTGTCCAGTGATGCCCAGTGCCCCAAGTCCTTACTCTTTAAATGCCTAACTCATATGTATTCTCCCACCTCCACATAAGTGGACTTTCTGCCCCTAAATATCTCTTCCACCAAGAAATCTTTCCTGCGCCCCCCAGATTGAGTGAGGTAACTCTGTTATCGCGACACCTCTTCTGCATAGTTGAACTTTTATTGTGCTTGTTTTAGAGCTATTTTCCCACTAGCTTGTAGACTGTAAAAGGCAGGTATCACACTTGTTTAGTTTCCCACCACATACTTAGTCCCGAGCCCTGTGACGAACACATAGTAAACTCTCAGTGCATGGCTGCTGACGGTATTCTCATCTTTTAGTGTATGATAAACTTTTTATTGTCATGTTTCCTCTCAATAGCTGACAGGTTTCTTTATGAATATTAGACGTCAAGCAATTCATTGAGTTTTCCTCTTGGCTTTGTCACACAGGATGCTCAAGCTAATTTTGCTGCTTAAATTTAATAATCTTTATATGCTAGACATTGGGATCTAGGTTCCAATATTTTTTCCCTCTGGTCTATTTACTGTATTTTGTCTATATTTGTAGTTTTCAATTTCATTGCTGGTATTTTTGAAAGCTGCCTCAAATTTTCTGGGTTACAAAGCAGGATGTCGAAAAACATACAATGCCTCATTATAATCTGTTTCATCAGTGAGCAGAGACGCTCACTCCACCCTAAAGCAAGATCTCACCCCAGGCCTTGCAAGGGAAGGAGAAAGAGTGAAAGGGTTAGAACTGAGGCTCTATGAATCCCATGAGGATTCATAGGGACCAGTGCTGGAATCCCAGTTTGTCACCAGTCTGCAATGTGTCATCAGGCACTTTAATTGCCCTACCTGACTTAAAATTTCTGAACCTGCTCTCTGGAGGTGATTCCTCAAAGGATTATGTTGGAGATTAAATAATGTGTGCAAAGTGCTTAGCACAGTTCACTGCAGTTGGCAAGTGTTCCACAAATGACAGGTATAATTACAAATAATGTTATTGACGAAGACGTGAGTCATAGCACATGTTTGGCAAAAACCAGCTTCTTTGCCCAACCCCCTTCTATCCTTCTCCCATCCTTGCAATGCTGCCCCTCGGCCACCCATCTCCAAGCATCACAAAAAAAACCAATGTTCAGTCTCTGATTTGCTAAGAGTGCATCACTAATTCCCTCAGGCAAAGTGCCTGGTTGAAATCCCCTTAGTTTCATTTGCTAGGAGAGAAACTTTAATTGAGCACACTGAAGAAAATGCAATTTGGTACATTTCATCAATTTCTTGCCACCTCAATTTGTGTAAGGAAAGAGAAGTAAAGACACAGAAAGCAAGCCTTAGCATGTTTAAGATTGGGCAGGACCCAAATGCAGGCTTATTTCAGCTGTGACCCTTGTATCTCTATTTGCCTGATTACTGCCCGGCATGTGTGACTCCCCGTTATTTACCTGGAGTACTGTGTCAGCCTCTTAGGGGTCCTAGGAAATGACACAAAGGGGACCCATTTTGTGGCTTTCTCAACTGAGAGTTTTGAGTGAATTCTACGGAGTTGCTGTGGTCACTTTTGACTTTCTTATCGGTTTGGTGTGTGTTTATTTTCAGCATCATTTATTAAACAGGTATGGAGAACCTATCCCGTACGGTATGTTGTCATAGGTAGCATCTCACTGATGAGTGATGTGTACTAAGCTTATATTTCAAAAACACTGATTTTCCTACAGTCCCTTAAAATGCCTCCATTCCCCACACTAGTTTGCCTTGGCTTGTAAACTTCTCCTAGCTTTAAATGCCTTCCATCCTTCTCCAAGACCAAAATCAAGACATCAGTTTTCTGATTTAGCTAACAATTAGAAACTACCTCTTGTTCATTCTTCATTCATTCTTTCTTTTTATGGATGTTTATTGAACATTTACTATCTGCCAAGCACAATGATTAATGCTGGACGTGTAAAATCCATTAAACAGAGTGGTCCCTGGACTTCGGGACTTATGTTCTATTAGGTGACGCAGATATTAGTAAATAAAATAAAATATTAAAATATTTCCTGTTGGAGCATCCATTATACATTAAACCCAGTACAAGTTCCTTATGTTACTTAATCCTCCAAAAAGTTTGAAAAGTAAATATGATAATTCTCTTTTCATACAGAAACGATGATTTTTACAGAAGCTCTGTTGTTTGCCCAACGTTTATCAGTTGTAATGGCAAAACTGGAATTAGAGACCAGGTCTACATATTTTTAAAGCTCATGCTTTTCTCACTCTGCTACCTTCCTCACTGCAGGCCTATTTTATATGTATCATCCATTGCTGGGACAATCACTCTACTTAGAGAGTCTCTGTGAGGTGTCAGAGCCCAGACGCACACAGAGTTCACAAAAAAGGCCTGGAGTTTGGGGATGTGTAGGAGGCATGGATGTAACAGCATCATCTAGTGGTGCAGGGAGAAGCAGCCTCAGGGATGGCCTGGAATTAGATACTGGTTCCAGACGCACAACTCAAGGGTGGGCACTGAAGGGTGGGCATCAGACTCGGAGAAGCTGCCCAATGCCTGGGTAAACCTTGATAACAAGAAGAGGGACATGAGTTAGGGAGAACGCTTGGGAGTTCTGGGAGAGCTTATGAGGATGATACCCTCTCGTATAGGAGCTGCCCCCACCATCTGTCCTTGCCATACCCTTCTTTGAACATCTTGGTAGTTTGCAAGGGGCAGTGCTCTTAAGCCTGCACCTACCAACATTAAGGTGGCTGGACCAGTCTCTTGAGCCAGGCAAGGCCATTAAATTTTCTCAGAAAAAAGCACAGGAATGTGGGAACCATAGTAACCTCTGTCACTGTCATCTTACTCTGTGACTTTGGGGAAGTCACTTTCCCCTACCCCTGAATTTTACTTTCCTCATTTTAAATTGTGTGTATTTGAATACCAACGGTTTGAAGGGATCAGAAGTGATTGCTAACAACTGTTGACTCTAGGGAGAGCAGCTTGAGGGCTGGGGGAAGGGAGAATTCTCTTTTTATAGCATTTTAAATGATTTGCATTTTAGCATATTCTCATAAGTATGTATTGTGTTTGTGTGTATACGAGGTGTGATCAAAACATATGGTGAATGGTGCTACCGAGTGCCATCCAATGGAAAGGCAGGGATCTTCAATACAGGAAGCGGTGCATTGAACCTGTGACAAGTTTCAATTTGTTCAGTGCAGTCAGTTGGGTGGGAGCTACCGTTGAGAGAAGGTGAGTCTTAAAGTGTGCCGTAAATCATCCTCCATCATGACAACGCTCTGTGTCACACATCACTTCTGGTATACAACAATTTCTGTCAAATAAAAACATGACGGTGTGTCCTCATCCACCTTATTCACTGGATCTGGCACCATGCGACTTCTGGCTCGTCCCCAAAATCAAAACGATTCAGGACGTGGAGGCAGCCACAACAGCACAACTAAAGATACTCACAAAAGAGGACTTCCAGAAGTGCTTCAGAGAGTGGCAAGAATGATGGGTTAAGTGTGTTCAAAGTGAGGGGGAATATTTTGAGGGGGATTAATGGCAATGTGTCTTTTACTGTAATAATTTTTTTTTTTTACTTAAACATTCACCGTATTTTTTATCACACCTTGTGTGTGTGTGTGTGTGTGTGTGTGTGTGAATGTGTGCATGCACACACAAACACAATTTGTAGTTACCACCTATTATATCCCAGGCACTTAATAGAGTGTGTTGACTTGCCAATCAAAGGATCCGAGCCCTCAGTCAGGCAGTGGCTCTTAGAGAGCATGGATGGAGTCTTGGCCATCTGTGTTTTTTTAGAGACTAATAGGGGCTGGCATATGGTAAGTGATAAATAAATGCTTTTCCAATTACTTACTTTTTAAAAGTAAATCTTTGGGGTGAAATTTTGGACTAGCAAGCATCTTCTGAGGGGGGACCTCAATGTTGGGACTCCATATGTTGAACACACACCGCAAGGGACTTCACATGCTTGGGTGAGTTTGTGTATCTCTGAGCATTGTGCTCCTTAGGGTAGAATGCCAGGGCCAGGAGGGCAGAGCCAGCGGTGGGCACCAGCTGCAGTAACCATCAGTTTGGATCCTGGGTAGAGATACTTTATGTCCTCTGACCTGTGCTATGGTTCAGGGCTTACAGTTAGAGTGCTCCCAGCTGTTTGCAGACAAAGATCCAGGCAAAGCTCAGGGCTGTCCCTTGTTCTCAGAGAAGGCAGGCAGCTTCTGTGGAAGGGGAAAGCTTCAGGGACATTCTCACACACGAAGGCTTCCATGGGCGCTAGTGCTGTGGGGCATTAGTGCTTCCTTCCCGGAGCCAGCCTGTCAGCTTCCAGGCCTTCATGTTGTGACATCTGTTCTAGCAGCCAGGAGTTGGGTCACGAGCTCCCTTCCTCTCTTGCTTCTGTGCAGGGCAGTCCAGAGGAAATGAGGAAGTGGGACGAGGGAGTGTGTGCCTAGTTTAAGCGATGTCTTTAGGGCTTGGAAAAATGTAATTCTGTTTGAGCAGTTCACTGGCAGTTTTGCAACTCATCCCCCTGAATTAGGGACGGAATGAAGTCATTAGGCCCTAATCAAAAGCAGCTAATCAGGAGTCAGTGGGAGCTCCACCAATTAATCGCGGCTGGAACCCAAGGAGCTAAAGTACCCAAGGCTGGATGGATAAAAGTAATGAAATTAAATATCAGCGCTGTGCAATACTGCACAACGTCAGGAGTGGATTACGGGCTGCTCAGCCCTTCCTGCCACATGAGAAACAGAAACTCCAGGCCAAAACCTGGCTAGGTCGGGAAGTGGTTTTGGAGCTTGCCTGGAGCTTTTCAGAGGTCGAGATGTGAAGTGGGAGGATATGAAGAAGATGTGGGTGGATTATTGTAGATGTGATAACACGGTAATAACATGGTCTCATATAATGATATGTTTTGATAATCATATGTGATAATACTGCTTGCATAGCGTTTAACTAATTTATACCCAGGTTCTTTGTTGATGTATCATTCTCTCAATCTAAACCGTAAAGACAGAGGTTGTTTTAGACGAGTGTTTGCTCCATATCCATCCAGCCCAGCACCTGGCACACGGTAGCTGCTAAATATATAATTTATAGATTCATTTAATCACTTCAGGGCAGAACAGAGATTTGAAGTGAGGTGTTTCAATGCCAAACTTTGCATGCTTTTCCCTATCCCACTGAGGTAGAAAAATTCAATGTCCTTATTTAATCAGAATAAGAGTTGTTTCCCGTTAGCAGTTTCTGGCTCAGAAATGTCCAAATATTTTGAATCACAGCGTTAGGGAACTTATACATTAACCGGTCAGGTCCAAACCTCTAATGTCACAGGTGGAGGAACCAGGGCCCGCCGGTGACAGGAGCTTGTCTCAGGTCCGCCCACAAATCTGTGGCAGAGAAACACCGAAAACCGAGGTCCTGACTACGAGTTCAGTCGTTTCCCTCAGCACTGGGTCCTTTGCTTTCATTATTCACTACCATCCTTCCTCTGTGGATTTTCTTCGTCCTCTGAGACATCTAGTGCTGTTAGTCTGTCTAGATTGGGACCAATGAAAAGTTTGCTAAAGTGTTTGTGGAGTCCATCCGCATTCCTGGTCAGGGCAGTGAGTCTGGGTGACGAGGCAGGTAGGAGCCATCTCAGGCAGAGGGGTTATCTGCATCAGGAAGTCTGCATCAGAGCAGGGAGGACTCGTTTGTGTCGGGGAGATTTCTGAGGTGATGCTCATCTGAATGAAGTCTGGGTTCTAAGATAAATTGGGAGAAAAGCGTTGGCAGGAGAAGAAAACTATGGTCAGAAGTGCATGTGCGTGTGTGTGATTATGCGTTGGTGCTTTCTTTGGTTATACCCTACACATGGTTTGGTATTTAAGACTAGATGCTTGATTCTACCAACTTTTTTTTTTTTTAAGTATATGCTTGGATTCCTCTGCAGTATATGTATGTGTGAGGGGTTCATTTGAGTATGGGTATTTATGTGTGGCCGTGAGGTATCTACAGCCTTCTGAAAGGTGACAGTTGTGTAGGGAATATTGAGGGATGTGCATGTCTGTATGTATTTTATTTTCATTTTTATTTGCACATTGTTGTCCTAGATTTCTGTCTTGCATGTCTGTGGGTCTGAGAGCCTGTTAGGTTCTGTGTGCATGGGTGTGTGTTCTTAGTGCAGAAAAGATGATTTACGTAAGAATTTGAAAGTGTGCATTTGTAATTTGAGGGCATCTATGTGTTCTGGTGTGTATGTGTATGTGTGCATTTTAGAACAGGTGAATATCTTTGTGTGTGTCTGTGGGGAGAAAGGGAATTCAGTGTGTTGGTGTGTGTTCATAGGTTTGTATGTGGGTCTGTGAAAGGTGTGTTTTGTTGGGTAGTGTATGCTTAAAGGTTAAGGTGATTGTGTAATTTATCATCCATATGGGACATGTTTGAGAATGAAAGGTACGCATGTGCATGTGTTTGATAACTACACTTGGACAACAGGGTAAGTCCATGACTGACCCAAGCAATCCAGGATATACTGACGTGTGTGTGTGTGTGTGTGAGAGAGAGAGAGAGAAAGAGAGAGAGAATGTCTCTGAATGGACATTGTATGTATTTAATTTTGTATATGTTATTGGTGTCAGGAATTTATAAGAATAACAGAACAGGAGAAGTCATTAAATTATTTAGGCATTTCTCAGGTTGTAGACTTATAATAGAAGCATTAATAGAATTAACAGGTAAGAGCAAATCAAACCCCCCAAACTGTTATTTTTTAAAAGCCAGATCAATTAACTGAGAAAAGAGGCCTTACATATCTTGTGGTGACAAAACCCCACATGGTTAAAAAAAGGAGAAGCAATGTGAACTACACTGTGCTAGAAAGTGTCTTTTACGTACAACATCCACTGTGCTGTGTCCTCTTGATGCGTCCTAACTGTTCCCCACGAGTACCCTGAGCTTGTGATGGCCAAGATAGCGGAGACCTTTTATGCTCTTACCTCAACAGTTTGGAAAAATAACCCAGTGTGACCTCCATCATGTAAGAAACAGAAAGAGGCTAGAGAGAGCTGGCGGCTTCATTTCAGGTGATTCAGAAAAGAAATCCCAGGGATGCTCTTAGCATTCTTACTCCTATTCAGAGAGTGCTGTCCCTGAGTCGATGTTTTATACATGTGCCCCCTGGGACTGGGAAATCCACTCGTTTAGTTCTCAGTGGCTTTGGGGGGAGTAGCAGAGAGGTGGATATAGCACTTTTCCTTCAACTCTCCCACATTGGTGCAGTAGTTGCTCAGCGGTGCTATGTCCCCCAGTCATCCCATTTCCATGCACATTCTATATGTTCATAGCAGGGGAGTAGCTGCCGTTGCTTCTAAATGTTATAATCGTACCCACAGTACTATTTGTATTCGATTAAAGATGGCTGCAAATCCTTTGTCACCCTCCCACTGAGAAGGGGAGAGTTACAGGGTTAAATCTGGGCTGGCCTTCATGACTGATTTAACCAAGATTATGTGTCAGAAGTGACTGTCTGCCAACTTGTGACGCAATCTCATTAGAGCTTTGCGGCTTCTGCTCAGGTCACTTTCCTCTCTGGGAAACAAGTCACAACTCTGTAGAAGCCGAAGCCGCTGGAGAGACCACTCTGGTCTTTCTGGTGCTTGTAGCCACTCTGGTCAACAGGCCGAGCTGAGCATCTGGCTGACAACCAGCATCCTTTCCTGACACGAGTGCCCTCCTAGCGTGGGTGCCGGAGGCTTGAGTGAAGAAGCCATCCTAGAAGTGGATGCTCCAGTCAATGATGCATGGGTTAGAGATAAGCTGCCCAGCTGCTCTCTTCCTGGGACCCTCACGCACAAAGTAAAAAGGCTGACAGCTCTGCATTCTGGGATAGTTTCTTCTACAGCAATAGATAATAGGAATAGCGGTGCTAGAAATGACTGCCATATATTGAGCCATTGCTGTTTTTCAGAGTGTTCTTAGGGATTTATATACATTATTTCACTGTATCTTCATAGTAATCTAAGGACTTTGGAGCTTTTATTATTCCCATTATACATACTTTGTTTCCTTGAAAATAAGGCCTAACCGGAAAATAAGCCCTAGCATGATTTTTCAGGATGACATCCCCTGAACATAAGCCCTAACACGTCTTTTGGAACAAACATTCATATAAGACCCGGTCTTATTTTCGGGGAAACATGGTATGAGGAGGTTGGCCTCGAGCATACAGCCCGTGATCGGCAGAGATGCATTCAGACAGGACCTCTTCTTAACTGCCTCCCTCTTTTATAGCTCTGTGCCTGTGTCCATAGCCACCTGTGGGAACACATTCTTTGTTTTGCTTGGAATAAATAACCTTTCCAATCCCCACACTTCAACCGACAAATTCCCTCTGATCCTTCCTGATCTAGCTCTATAATTATAACCATTTTGCACCCAAATCCATGGAGATGTCCCAAGCTAGGTACCCAGGCATGACACTACCTTGCACTGATGGCACGAAAATAAGCAAGTTACTCAATTTCCCTGAGGCCCCATTTTCTCATCTGTAAACTTGGTTTAAATGACTTCCTTACAGGTTTGTTATAAAGATTAAATGGGGTGAGAGATGCTAAAATGTGTTATATGTGAAGAACCAGGTTACACACACTAAGCATGACCATAGCTGAGTTGCAGGCCTAAGGAAGGAGCTCTGCTGTCAATCACCCTTCACTGTATGTGCCTTCGGGGACACTGAGTTGCCTAAGACACTATTTGTATCCTCAAGGAGGTCATCGTCCCGTGGCCCAGACGACACGTAAAAGAACCAATATGTTCATGAGATTCATGGTAGGGTAGATGGGGATGCAGAGTCACTGAACCTCACAAAGGGACCCTTTATCCCTTTGGGATGGCATGTCATCAAAATTTACTTGAAGGTGAAATGAGCCCTCCAGAATGAGAATGTTATTAGTAAGGTGAAGAATGAGGGAAACCAAGTATTCCAGAAGAATGAGCTTGAGCAAAAACATAAAGAAATCCAAAAGTAGGATGTAGGGGGCTGAATCCAAGTAACTTGGTACCTTAGGGGCACAACCAGGTTCAGGGCAAGGTGGCATAGGATAGAGAAGCATGAGAGGCAGATAGAGTGAACCTTGAATTCCAAGATGAAAACTTGATGCCAAAGTCAATGACAAGCCATCAAAGTCTTGAGAACAACTAACGAGGATGAACCGACCTACATTTTAGAACAATTACTTTGGGGACTGTTTACACGGGGCAGGACTGAAGACAAAGAGACTGGCATGGGGGATTTTTGCAATATTCTAAAAGAGGGTGACGGCAGTGTGTCCAGGGGGCATGGCAGTGGGCACTGGAGAGATGCCAAAGCCACAGAAAGACGGCAACTCGGGGACTGATTGGCTAAGAGGGGGAAAGGTGGGGAAGGAATCTGAGTTAGCATCTTGGTTTCTGACTGGGGTGTCTTCGTTGATGGTGGCACCCTACAATCAAATAGAACTAACACGCAGGAGGGGCAGTTTCTTCCCAACCCCCTGAGGAGGTGCTGGTCTTTGGGGAGGACGATGGGTCGCATGGTCTCCACTGTGCCAGTCACAGGCCTGCAAGAGCACAAATCCAAGTAGGTCATTACAGCAAATCAACTTCTGTGAGGAAAACGGAACTCGAATTGTGCCCGACCCACTCTGGCATAATAAGTGTGGTTTTTAACATAATGCACTGCTAGAGTGAAGTTGTCAGAAAAGCAAGGGGTGAAGGAGGTAATCTGTGAGACTTCAACAAAGAGAAGATTGAAGCCATTTTATGTGGCTGGAAATGAGTCATTTGTCAGCTTTGCCAAAGTGCTGTCAGCTCCTCTGGGAGAGATGACTGGGCACCCTAGGGGGAGAGCTGGTGAAGGTGTCAACCTCAAGTCACCAGAGGCCATGTGTGGGGTAAGAAGTGTCACTCACGTCACATCCTTGTCCTGACTTGGGTCAGAGAGAAACCAAAGTCATGTCAGAGCGTTTGGCATCCTAACCAAGGAACCATGGAACCTGCCTCTGTCAGGAGGGAACTGATGTGCTCAGCATTATTACAGACAGTTCAGACCTTTAATTCCCCGGGAGATTTGCACTTTAAAAGAGCAGTGAGAGGGCAACATGTAGGAAAAAGAAACTAAGAGGGAAAAGTAGATTGTGCTGCATGGGAGAAGACATTTCTGAGCCTAAGTCACTGAAGAGGACCCCGCAGGTGAACACCCTTCTCCCTATTCAGTTGTCAAGTCCAGACGGGAGATCTCTGAGTTCAAACAACATGAATGCCATCCCAGTGAGTGACAGCCTGCTCTCCGCGCAGGACTCGGCTTTTTAAGCCGTTGCGGGACCTGCTAGCCTCTCCTCCATTGATGCCATTCATTTGGGCATTATCCTTAGGCCAAAGAGCAGCAGGCTCCTCCAAGGTGATCTTCCGGCCTCCGTTGCTCTAGTTTAATTGGTTTTCCTCCTTGCAACCACAGTGGTCATTTTAAACTTAAATCAAATCTTCTTCCTGCTCTCGGTGTCCTCCCAGGCTGTATGCTCTGATCTCTACCGACCTACACAGCTTCAGTCTCAAGAGAGACATCATCTTCCATGTTCTCTGTGGTCCAGCTGCACTTGCTCTTTATGGTTCCTTGAATACGCTGAGGTATTGCTTCTCCGGAGATCTCCGCGTGTTCTAGTCTCTCTTCTTGGGTGATGTCTATTCATCCTTCCGCTCAGCTTAAATGTTGATTCTTCGGACCCTCCAACTCAGTTGTGCCTGAGCTTCAACACACACAGGCTGTTCTGTTTCATAACATCCTTTCTCTTTTGCAGTGTTTATGGGTATTTTGTTGTGATATTGTTATAGTCTGAGGTCTCATTTTGACCCTGAACTCCAGAAGAGCAAGGATAATGTTCTCTTTTTCCCCCATTGTATCTACATGCCTGGAATAGTACCTAATATATATGTTCCACAGCCATTTGTTGGATGAATAAATAAATGAGGGAATTAATACACCGCTTTCAGTAATCCTGGTGGGAAGAAAAGTTTGGGACTCCAGGCACCAGGCAACATCACCGAAGTATCAAATGACTTGTGTAGGCAACAAGACAAGCAAGACATCAGAGAAACTTACTGTTAACTTTCCAGCCACTTTCAGCTCTGCTTCCCATTCACACTTTCTGGACAGCTTTGAGAGACCAAAGTTATGAAACACTTCCTATTAGACCAGTGGTTCTTAAAATTTCCAGAAGAGCTTATTAAAACACAGCTTACTGCCCTCACCCTCAGTGTTTCTGATTTGCTATGTCTTGGGGGGCATTTGAGAATTGGCATTTTTTATAATTTTTTTAAAGAAATAACTTTTTTTTTTTAATTTTATGGGGGAATATTGGGGGACAGTGTGTTTCTCCAGGGCCCATCAGCTCCAAGTCATTGTCCTTCAATTTATCCGGTAACCTTGTTGTTAAGAGCTCAGGCTCTAACCAACTGAGCAATATGGCCGCCCCAAGAATTTGCATTTCTAGAAAGTTCTTAGGCGATACTGAGGCTGTTGCTCCAGGAACCACACTTTTAGAGAGTACATGGATCATAAACTCTAAGGGGTAAGGACTTTGCTTTTCACATGTATCACTGTTTCATACAAATGCTGTTACAGAAACACATAGACATAGGACACGCTCAGAGATATTTGTCAATATAAATGGAAGAACCTTAGTGGGCACCTGTGTCCATCGTCTGGTTCTCGCCCCAGGGCCAACTCCTCTTCTCTTACGCATCTCTATTCCATGTCAGACGACCATCACTACCCCCAGCCCCCACTCCAACCAAGCACTGCACCTTCTCTAGGTGGCTTTTACATTCTACCCATCTTCCCAGAGACACATGATCTGTGCTCATTCTTTTAGTTTCTACTAAGACCCTGATGATATCTGCCAAGCCTCTCCAGATACAGTGTTAACGAGTAATGGCAGCCCAATGTGGTGATTCTCTAAAGAGAAAGTTGATTCTAATATCTGACTGAATATTTGTATCTAAAGAACACTGATGAATAGTGGTAGTCGATTTGTAAAATCATAGCTTGCTGGCTGAGACAAGCCTTCATATATCGTATTAAAAATGTTTTATTTAGCAAACCGTATAGCACTAAAAAAGTTGTGGGGTAGGCAATGATAAGAGAGCTTAATAGTAGAAATGACTTCTCCATATTTTAGATACATCCACAGGTATGGTATTAAATGCTGTGTTCATTATAATAATATCTTATCTATTTAACAAGGGTCTTTATTGATGAAATATTTTGATATAGTAGGTAGACTTGCCATTTATAATTGAAAAAATAAATGCCTGCATACATATATAAATATGGATATAGATAAAGAACATGTGTATATGTTTTTTCCTCATGGAATCCTAAAATTCATTTTTCTTACCTCACTCCATTGAGTTCATATTCAATTTAAGAATAATAATTAAAAAATAAGTTTCATTCAATGAAATAGAACCTATTACAATAAGCAATATCTGTTCTTATACATATTAGATTGTGTCCCTTGCCTCATACTCATTAAATAACTATTTTGTAACATATCTAAAGAATAACTTCTGCAAGATCAAGCTGGAAACTATTGGGGACTTTTATTTTAATGGTGAAGCATCACAATCCATGAGCAATTTACCAGGTTGATTTAATTTAAGTCACTTCCATACTCTCCTGTGGATCTACCCTAAATCTCTAAGTGAGCAGCATTAGAAATTGAAGAAATGTTCTACCCTATGTCACATATACACATAAAGTTCAATTCTAGCACTGATACTCTCATTTACAGTTTTGGTTCTACTTAGGGAAAGTCAAACATTTTCTTCCCTCTTGAGCCAAATAGGTACTTTTGACAGTGAGAAACGAGGAAGAAAACGAATGTACTGAAAGCATGCTATATGCCAGGTGCTCTTATATATCAGTAAAGATTCTCACATCAACCTTGTGAGATAGACATCTTTGTTCCTTCCAGGAAGATTAAACAAAAAGCAGAAAAAGGGAAATGAAAGGGCTAGGAGTGAAATCATATGCTTTAGGTAACACATCTAGCAAATGGCAAAGAATGGATTCTTTGAAGAAACAGGTCCACGTGTCACTACAAACCAAGTGATATGTTTGAGCAAGGTCATTGCCTCTAGTAGGACCACTTATGACTGCTGCATATCAGTTTTGAAAATAATCAAGACACACGAGGAGTCAGAGATAGTCTTTCGCTTGTTTAACTCCAAGGGGGACTGCATAGTATCTTTTTCTCTATTATATTTCATGATAAGGACGTTATGCCACTTTCCTGAAACTTCTCTGGGATAGTTTTTAATCCCCATCTCCTTTATGTTGTACGTAATTCCAAAAATCAAATTCACTTTCTCTAATCCATGAATGCTTCTCTGATTCCACCACTGAAAGTCACTTTGTTCATTCAGTTATCATGGAATTCGGTGTTATTCATCTAGCATGTAACATTTTGCAACCTGACTTATATCTGTTTAATGTCCAGTGATATCAAGATTAATGGAAGAGATGTAGGCTGAAATTTTGGATCAAACCAGTGACATTAGTTTGTTCAATTTCTGATTTCCTCACAAAATAAGAGAGAGAGAGAGAGAGAGAGAAAGAGAGAGAGAGAGAGAGAGAGAGAGAGAGAGAGAGAGAAGAATTTAATAGGTATTTCCAACTAATTTTCTCTGAAGCTCAATTTCTCCTTTATTAAATGGGAATAAAATTACTTGCTATGCTTCTCGCACAGGGCTACTGTGAGACTCAAGTGAGATAATATAAGGAAGAGTGCTTAAAAACAATCCTATCATCAGTATTACTGTTAGGACAACTACAAAAACATCAGCAAAAATCAACAAATCCTTGAACTACCTGAAAATAAGTCTCTTTTAAGTTAAAACTCTTATAAGACTTTCCATGACTATCATATATGCTCTTCTTGTTGTTTATTTCCAAATTCCTAGTAAAGTCTAATTTATGTGGACATCTAAATATGTTAGAATCAGTAAAGATTTTAACAAGTATCAGACTATTTTAAATAGGATTTCTAGGCAGTAAAAATTGAGAACAAAGTTACCAATGGGAATGGGAAAAACATGGTTTAAACTATTCAAAAAAATCAGACATTATTCAAGAGTTCTTAAAAATCTATTTAGCCATATCCAGTTGCTTGCCAAAAATACGCACATCATTCTTATTTATATTCGGTGTTTTCTATCTCAGAAAAATTTGCATGTACTAAAACGGCACTTAAAAATGAACATAATCTAAACCTCTCTTTTCCCAAGGCAGGGAATTTGAAAACATCAGCAGACTAATAGTTTTTCCATCTGTGGAAGATGGACTTGATCAGGAAGAGAAAGAACACACAGCAAGTTGGTCCAACACGAACTCCTTGTTCATGGCAGACATCACTAATGGATTGCAGCACTTTCACACTGAGCCAGGCAGTAGCTTCAGAATTATTTTCGCCTTGCTCCTCTTAGCAACTGCTACCAATCAATTGGAACTACGCCATCATAGAATTTGATAATGTCTAAGATTTTATTGTTTAAATCTGACATATTCTAAGTATATAAATGCAAGGAGCTTGTCTAACTCCTGAAATTCTCTTTGTTACAACAAAACAAAACAAAAATCTGTTCCTACTCTCTGGAAGGTGATGATGATTTCACTGGTAATTCTCATTCAGTTATCTGTCTTGTCAGTTCCCCACTCTGTGAAAGGTACCGGTGTCTCACAGTAGGAGATGCCAAGTACATGAAACTGCCCAGCAGGAAACCCTGTTTGGCAATTCTAACAAGACTTAAAGAATTGGTTTCCTCATTAGAAACAACAAAACTTTCCCTAGTGGTGAATATGCAAGTTCTGGGCACATGTCTTATGGGGTGTTCTACCTGAAGGAAATATTGAAGCACAAGTAATACAAATGAAAAGCAAATACTTGGCAATGACGGGATCTATCATTTACCTTGACTATAGGAGATAAAATTTCCATTCCTTTGCAATGTGTTATCTGGGTTAACAGACTTTAGTCCTAGGAGTGGAAAGACTTTACCTTCTAAATGACAAGCTCCTACTATGTGCCTAGGTCTTTCAAGTGTATCATTTCACTTAAATAGCAATAATACTAGTTAACATGCATTAAACCTTTCATGTATGTCCGGGACTGTTTTAAGCACTTTACTTGAATTAACTAATTTAATCACCAGAAGAGCTCTGTCCAGTAGGTACTACTAAGTATCTTTAACAAATGGCGAAATAGAGGCAAAGAGAGGTTAAGTAACTTTCCCAGAGTCGTACAGTAGTAAGTGGTATAATTTGTATTTGAATCCATGAAGTCTGGGAGCCAAATCTGAGCTTATAACCTCTGTATTCGTCTACTTCCTGATGTTCAAAAGAGTGGTTATACTTATGTTTCTAATGACAAAAGCAAACTTCAGACTATCATCTTTCACCCAGAAAGCGCCATAGAGCTGGACAACAGGGCAGGACCAGCACTTTTTATATGTTTTCTCATTTAATCCTTGCTACAATCTCACAATGGGGATGGTATTCCTCCATTTAACAGATGAAGGAACAGAGGTTATCTGGGAATTCCAACTTGCTGGTGACCACTCAGCTAGGAAATGATAGTTCCAGGCTTTGGAAATGGCAGCCTAACTCAAGAATGACATGATTCCAAGTTCTCACAGAGCTGACAATCAGATCAAAAAGAAGGAACAGTACAAAGATGAAAATGTCTTCCCGGTCTGATGGACCAGAGACCTCAGGGGACAGTGTGAACAGAGGGCAGAAAGCTCAGAGAAAGATCAAAGTGGTGAGGCAGTTTTAAGAATGAGGCGGAACAGTTGACTCTTTATGAATCAGTGGAGAATAGGTTAAGGGGTGTCAAAGAAAGGTGACTGTCAGTATCTGCCATGGGAGTTGGGAGGTGGTGGTGTTTGCACATACTCGTATGAGAGTCATAGTTATGGATGGCCAGTAAGGAAATGGGCACCGAGGAGTCAGTCCCCTAAGAGGCATTAATCAGTGATTCATAAAGGAAAGAAAAATGGTAGAAGATATCTGCTTTTTCAGTATCTGCTTCATCAAATGCATTGAACATGTTTCTGAGTCTTGCTTTAGAGATCAGAAAGAAAGATTCTAGAACTTGCTTTTCCCTAACTCATTCTCATTCTCCCTTCCCTTCCCTTCCTTTCTTTTCCCTTCCCTTCCCTGTCCCTGTCTCATCTCACAGTATTCTTGGAACTACTTTTTTAGCCCCTAAATTTTTTGTTCTATAAGCAGGGATTTTAAAAACTGTGATCCTTAGTTTATTTTCATTCTATTTCAGCTTTTTGACATCTTGGCAGTAAGTTGCTCTTAAGTTCATTCCTGCCAATCCGCCCACCATCATTTTGCCATAATTGGATTTATACTTTTCCTCTGTTCCGCTTTTCTGATTTTATATATATATATATACATATACATACACATGTATATATACACACATATATATGTAATAAAATAAAATGTATACCTATATAGGTTACACATACACATTCACTGTTTACTCGGTTTTGGGGTTTGGGGGTTGTTGGGTTCTGTTTCCCAATCATAAACAATGTTTCTAGTCTACTGCCATCCTCTAGAGAAGACCGATAAAATTTGACTCATGAAGAGAGAAAGAGGGAAAAAAAAATCCAGGAGGCGAAAGTAATATGGGGAGAAAATGAAAGAGATTTAGTGCAGCTATCAACCGACCGTTGTGCTGTCTTTAAGAGTCTGTTGAAACAACATAATAAAAGGTAATAAAGGATGGATTTATAGCCTACCTGGCTGAAATAGCTGCCTGTTTGTATCCTGCCCACTCAGAGCCCACTGTGGGTCTTTCTCTTGGGAGTGGGGTATTTCCCCCGAAGTCATCTTCCTCCCTGGACTTAAGAGACCTTGGGTAACCCTGAGAACATCCAAATCAGGTTGGCAGGTGAGTTAAACATCCCTCCAGCTTCTTCCTTTCTCTTCTTTGTCCTGGGATTTAATGACCCAGATTTGTTTCTTTTAAAAGCTGTTATTTGGTTCAGTTTGCCTACGAAAGCCCTCAGTGATTTACTAAAATAGGCAAAGGGAACTTTGAACCTTGAAAATGTCATGTCAGCTCCCAGGGGGATCAAGGGCTTACTGCTTCCCCTTCAAGTTCAAATAAATCTCCACAAATTTCTAAATTAGCAATAATCGGTCTCTTGAGGGGAAGGTGACACACATTACCCAGGATCAAGATCAAGATCAAATCAAGGATCAAGAGAAAGGGTGATGTTTACCTGCAAAAGACTTGGGACCATGTTCCAGGAGGCAGTTGGGACAGAGGCTAGTCTCCTGAATCTGTGATGCTCTCTGATACTTCATGGGTGATCAGAAGAGAAGCTTGTTCGTTCATTCGTTCGTTCATTCATTCATTCATTCATTCATTCATTCATTCATTCATTCTTTCATCAAACATTTACTCAGCATCTACTTTGTGCCAGTACTTGTGCCAGTGAAAGGAGTACACCAGTGAATAAGAGCAGGACTCCATCTTGAAGATGCCAATCTGAGCGTGTGAAATGCACCCCTCCCCCCATACACACCTCAATGAAAGATTGTAAATGCAGCACTGAAGCCCATAATGTTGGTAAATAAATATGTGCTGGGTTCAGGAGGTCGAAAAAATAGGTAAGGACCAAGCGAACCCTAAAAGTCTTGGAAGGTTTCAGAGTAGAGCTGGCCCTTGAGGCTTGGTTCAGTTATTTGCTTGAATGTATGAATGAATTAATAAATTAATAAACTGAAAGAATAGGGGGAAAAGAGGAATCAAAAGTTACAAGTTTAAGATCTAGCTACCACTCACTGTGAAATCTTGGACAAGTCTCCTCCCCTCCCCTGGTCCTCAGTTTCCCCACGCACTGAGACATTTATCTGTCTCTAAGTTCTCTTCCAGCTCTGACATTCTAAATTGTATCAAGTGTCATTAAGGGACATACACCGTTTTCCAGGTCTGGGTTCTTGGTAGCAGGTCCAAGACTCCCTCCGGTCTCTGTAGAAAATAAGCCTCCTATCCTTCATACTGTGTGTTGTCTCACTGTTTGCATCTAGACTTGGTCTAGCTGAGTGATTCTGTGAAGCTCTGATTCTTGGCAAGATAGAAGTTATGGACACCCAAGAATAGTGGTTGAGACCAAGAGGGAAACTAGGAAAGTCTGGGGGTGGGGGAATGGACATGGAGCCACTGTGGAAAGTAAGGGGGAAGGATGCAAGCAGCAAAGCATGGAGCCCTTGGAAGACGGACCTCATTACTAAAATATGAGTCATGGTAATAAGCTGAATAAATCCCCATAAAGTCAGGGCTAATGGTGTCTGCTGGAGCCTGCATCCTTCCATACACACAGAGTCAAGACTGCACTAATTGTCAGGCCTGATCAGAGGTGCTGGGGAACACAGAATGAAGGATTAGTTCAGGGGGGTGAGCTCCTAACTGTCCAGGGACCTGGCTCTCCTCCTGGCTGGCTAGCACTCCTCAGTCAGAGAACTGGCCAAGGTAAAGCTGGCCAGATAGAGGGGCAAATACTCTTGTCGATGGGTCCACACTCAGGATTCTGGAGCCACGGACTGACCACTGAACCCCAATGCCACTGTGGGAATCCTGGGATCCTTCTTTGAAGGATCTCTCCATTTCTTTCTTTCCTTTCTCTTTCTCCCAATTACCTTCTCTCCCTTCAATCTTTTCCAATACTTTTCTTCCTGTTTCCTATTTTCCCTTTCTCCTTCCTTTGCTTTGTCCCCTTTCCTTTCTGCCTGTCACCACATTGTTCCCGCCACCTTAATATACTTTGCATCTTTTCTCTTCCTCCCTCATTTCCCTTCTCAACCTTCCTCTCGCCCCCATCACTTCTTTTCTCCCTACTTTAATTTTTTTTTCCACTTTCTTCCTACTCATCTCTCACCCCCTTCTTACTTATCTTCCCTCTCTCTTTTCTGTTCTCATTTTTTCTATTTTGTATGTTTCTCTTTTTCCTATCCTCTGGTCTCTTTCTCTTCCTCTTCTTCCTGTTCCTTCTATTTTTCTTTTTCCTCTTTGCTTCTCCTCTTCTCTCTCATTTTTGTTTTTCTTTTCTTATCCAAGCTTGGCAGCAAGTAATGTGCGGTTTGGCAGATGGGATGACTGAGCCCCCACCTCAATATAACCTTCAAGATTTAACCCTCACAACGACCTTCTGATGAAAATATTTTTGAGGATATTAAAGTTCATAAAAGCTGAACGGTGGGCTAAGGTTACACAGTCACTAAGTAGATTTGGGATTTCATCCCAAATATGTCTGAAGTCAGCTTTCCTAAGAGGATTTAGAATTGGGGTATAGGTGTTTAAAAAAAACAATATTGGCTCTTTGACAATATTATAGAGTCAGATGTACCCTCCCAAGCCTAAGGGGGAAAAGCTATAGCAGCAAGCTTGTCACCCCAACCCCCCACCGACACATACACACACACACACACACACACACACACACACACACACATCTCCCGCCACAGGGACTGACTTATTCAACAAACAGTAAGTGACCACCAGATGCAGGCATTACCCCTGGTGCTGAGGATATAGATCCAAGTGAGTCTCCACATGGCCCTTACATTGCCAATAAACAAGTAATAAAGTACATACATCACATCGTGGGCTCTGACGCAGGTGCCAATGGCCATGAGAAAAGATTATGGAATTGGTAAAAGCAGACATTGGAAGGTGTTACAATTTTGACGCTCATAAAGTAATTGTGCAGGTATTATCTGTGATTTAGCTTGAACCTGAATTTTGCGTGACTCCCTCAGTATGGGGGACACTATCAGCCCACAAAATACCCTGCAATTCTCATGCCAAACACTCTCTGAGCTAATTTTAGTTGCTCAGAGACTCAAGAGGCCACTGCTACACAGCAATGGGCTGCAGCTGCTATTACACCGTGCCTTGTCATGGAGAATTTCAGCCTACCTGAGCCTCCTAAATTGAGCCGATTTTTAAATTTTATTTTATTTCATTAAGCCCTGTTCTCTGTCTGCCTGAAGCTGGGCATGGGTCACAGGCTCACCTCAGTTGCCTGTGTAATGGGCAGTAGCCATCTGGGGACCTTGCCATCTGGCAAACAATACCAGTTGTCAGTTGCGAAAACTTTCCAATGTCTAGTGTTCTTGTTCACTGTTAGGGGAGGATAAATATGCATGTCTCCTGGTTTGGAACAGAAAAGAGCCCAGAGAGGGGAAAGAAAGTACATGATGGCTGCCTCTGTGACCTTCATCATAATTCCATATCTAGAACACCTCTTGTCTCCATGTGCAAATGTCACCCCTTTCAAAGCCCATTCCAAATGACACCTTCTTTAATAATACAACGATCAACCCATCTTCTGAAGTCTCATTGCAAAATCTACCAGAGCCAGATTGCCCTGGATTTATACCCCAGCTTCTAACATGTACCAGCCATAAAACTTAAACCTGGAGTATTTGTCACAGTTGTGTCTCCCATGCCAAACCTCTTCTGTAGTGTGACTTTGCCATTTCATCATTACAAACTGGAGTCGAATTTCTAACTTAATCCACACTTGCCTTACAGACACCAATAGAACATGGTAGAAGTGGCATTGAGTGATTTCCAGTCCTGTGACTGTAGACCTCAGCTGCCATCAGAAGGCCAAGTCACATGGAGAGGCCACCTGTAGGTGTCTCTGATAGATAGTCCCATGTCAACATACCTCAGCTCAGGCTGCAGACCTAGAGTGAAGAAATCTCTTGATGATTCCAGCCCCTGGTCATTTGAGCTTTTGCTACTGCCCCAAATATCGTATAGCAGAGACAAGCTATCCTAATTCCTGGCCCACAGAATCCAGGAGCAGAATAAAATGGTTTTACGCCACTGTGATTTGGGTGATCTATTAAGCAACAACGGACAACTAGAGCAGGGTTTCAACAAGTTGGGGTGATGCTGCCAACCTTAGAAAGTACAATAGAAGGCCCTTACCAGAGTTTTGCTTTCCATGGTTTCAGTCATCCATGGTCAACCATGGTCTGAAAATATTAAATTAAAAATTCCAGAAATGAATAACACAGTTTTAAATTGTTTGCCATTCTAAGAAGCATGATGAAATCTCTTGCTATCCTACTCCATCTCACTGGGGATGGGAATCGTCCTTTTGTCCAGCTTCTCCCTGCTGGTGAGTCACTTAGTCCATGTCTCAGCTATCAGATGGGTTGAGAGAGAGAGAGAGAGAGAGACAGAGAGAGAGAGAGAGAGAGAGAACATTCATATAATTTCTATTGTTATAATTGTTCTATGTTATTATTATTGTTGTCAATCTCTTACTGTGCTTAATTTATAAATTAAACTTTAACATAGGTATGTACACTTAGGAAAACCATAGTATATATAGGGTCCAGTACTATCTGCGGTTTCAAGCATCCCATGAGGGTCTTGGAATGTATCTCCCATGTCTAAGGGGAGGGAGGAGAGCCAGGATAGTTGACAATTAAATGAAATAATATGTGAGAAGTACCTGTCAATGCCTGATATTTAGAAGACATTTAATAAGTATAATCCCCCCACGACTTGCTTCTAACAATTGCAATTTCAACTGTCTACGTGTCTTACTAGAAGTTTTGCTCCTCTGTGGCAGGGGTTGAATCATATTCAGATTGTAAGCCCTACATTACGCTGCATTATACTGTTATATACATATCGTGTACTTTAAAATGCCTGTTGAATAAACAGATGAATAAATAAATACAAATAACACTGGCTTGGGAGTCAGAAGCTTTAGTTATTAGCTGTGTGATCTTGGGTATGTCTCCCTCCTTCTGGGGGTTATTTTCTTAGGTGGAAAATGAGAGAGCTTTTGCTCACTGAAAGGGGGATACTGAGGCCAGCTGAGGAAGACCTGGCAGCTTTTCTCAAATTCTTAAGGAGCTAATGTGGGAACGAAGAGTGTATTTCTCTGTTTGACTCTCCTGTGGTATGGTGATGGATGGAATATATAGGCACAAGATAATGAAGATCTATCTAAAGAGTCAGAAAAGTTCAAAGGGTAAGGAAGATGGCTGTGAACTAATGGATGCCTCGCCCCTGTGGGTGTCAGTGGGGAAAACAATGTTTCCTTTCAGCTCTGCTGTAGGGGCCAGCGTTGGACTAAGTGGATTCTATCCCCCGTATTCTTAATTCTACCACTGGATGACTTCTCCAGCTCCAAAGGGGTTCACATTTGCAAAAGATCTTTTGACTTTATGGTCTTTTCTGCAATTCCTAGCTCAGTGGGTCTGAAATGGCATGGATGGGGATCTGGCAGGTACAGCAGCCGGGAGTGGGAGTCGCCTGGGGACAGCCTAGCTTGTTTATTTCAGTGATGCAGGGAAAGGGAGTAGGAGTGGGGAAGTCAGGGGAAGAATATTGATCAAGGACTGAATTTTAAGTGCACTTCCAGAGCTGATTACAGGGCCATGATTAATGGTCTGTAGGAGCTCACCAGGGGAGCGCTAAGTATAGAAAAAAGAAAAGGAAAAAAACACCCTCTGGAAAGTATGGGTACAGAGACTAGTATATGTGGGGGCCATAAGCTGGGTTCGCTAGTCTTCATAGGAACATCTATTTTTATCAGGTGAGAATGGCTTATACTGCATTAAAAGACAACCTCCAAAGATTTTCAGGTTAACACCACTGAAGTTTAATTCTCACTTACGTAAAGCCTCTGCCTCTCTTGAGGACTGTAGCTCAGCTATCCAGGCATCTTGGTTTTGTGACTCTATTTTCTCAACATTAGGCTTCAACAGGGGAAGAAGGGAGCATGAGACTTTGACTGGGGAAGGGGGTATTAGAGGTTCTTGCACTGGCACTTAAATACTTTATGTCCCCAAGTAGCACAGGTTATGTGGCCCTTCTAACAGTAAAGACCCAAGAAGGGTAGTCCTTCCATGTGCACAGAAGGACCAGATATGTGTGTGCACTGATAAATTCTAATATAGGAGGAAAGAGGATGAGAAAGGAGAGGAAACCCACAAAGTATTCCCGGGGCTAGGACAAAAGAAAAGGAAGTAGTCCCACTGAGTTTTAGTTTGCTCATCTTTCAAAGAAAGATGATCTCATCTATCACACTAAGGATATTGTGAAGATTGACTAAGAAAGTGCACATATCTTTAATCCTAACCCTTTGTCAATGGCGAGATTTCTCTTTAAAGAAAGCAGAATATTGTTTTGATAATTGGTGGTTGTATTACTATGAAACCATAAAATCTGCGATTTTATGGGTTATAAATGACTATCTGGTGTACCTTTCTCTACAATATAAGAATTCCCATTATAGCAGAAGACCCGAAACATGACTGACTATCAGAATCGGCTGGGAAGGTACACACATGTAGTCTGAGTCAGAAGGATTGGAGCAGTGTTTGCCCCGGTCCAAATTTGGGGGCCTGAAGCTTTTACATGAACCTCAAGTACGTCTCAGATAAGAAATTGGCAGTATGGTTGGACCTTTTCAAAATGCATAGGTCAATTGCGAGCAATCTGATGTTACTTTTGGGAATCTACAGTCTAAAAAAAGACATGTTTTTCCCAGATGTGGCACTATTTTGACGTTGATCTTTCTGACCTATCTGTTTTTGCCATCTCTGCTCCCTTCCAGTCATTTTTACTTCCTTTCACCATCAATAACTGCAGCATTTAGAGCTGTCCCTGAAACAATAGGGCTGTCTTTCACCGATGCTTTAATTCACATATTAATTAATTTATTCATCCCTTTACTCATCCATTTATTCGTTTCTTTCTTTCCATGAAGTCATCCAGTCTTTTATTCAGAAAACAAGCATGTATTAAGCACCTACTATTTTCTGGTCAACGTGTTAGGCACCAGAGAGTCTAAGGAAACAAAAAAAAAAGTACACAGCAAAGTGAGAGGCACAGACAAACAAATACATAATTTTGCAAAAGAATACGATGGGAGTACAGAGTTGAAAAGCTCAACTAGCCTGAGAACAGCGGGGTGAAAGAAGGCTTCTCGGAGATGATGTCAGTCAAACTAATTCTTCAAAGAGAATTAGTTCAAGTGGGAAAGTTGAGAAGGGCATTCTAAGTCAAAGGAACAGCATATAAAAAGGAAGCCAAGTACAGGAGAGCCTGGCATGTTTGCAGACCTACAGATATTCCAGGAGGCTCTTGTCGCATGAATGCATGATGTATTGAGGAAGCTGACCTAACCCCATGACCATGGGTGACCTATTAAATCTCTGCCTCGCAAATGGATTGTAATGATGAAATGTGATACTTTAAAAAATGAGTCTAACAGAGCATCAGACACACAATAGGTACTAGAAAAATATGAATTCAACTCTCAGTTCCTTCCTAGCCACACAGTGCCCAGCAGAAAGTAGCTGTTCAATCAAGTTTCCTTACATTGAATTCAATCACTTGCGACCTAGTCTCAGGTTTAACTTCCTTTTCTTTCTATGAGGACGCTGAGGGCCAAAAACAGGGCGGCCTCTTCTCAAAGCTTCCTCCTCCTGCTCTGCTCAGGGAAATAAGTCCTGCTGTCTTCACTGCAGTCTTTCACCTCTGGGGAAATCGCATCTCCTGTAAATCCTGCAATTAGAGGCTCCTACCTCCTCCACTGGAGCTGTATCTGCTGCTCTAGATTTGCATCCACTTGATTGTGAAGAGATAATCATGGGGGCTGCTACAGCTGACAGCTTGGGGAAGACAGAAAGGAACGTGGAATACATTGCTGGTTTCAGTAGCAGGGGTCCCCCTATTACATCATACCCTTGCTTTCTGCTTTCTGTCTGCCTGCACACTTTGGGCTCAAGGCACAAAATCTTGTTTCCTCATTTGTTTTTCAAAAATCATATAAATCAGGTAAGAAACAGAAATATGCCTTTTTTGATTGATGGAGATTGTGAGGTTCAGAGAGATAAAGAGTTTGACTTAAGCCAGGGGGTTGACCAGTTCTCTTGAGATTATTTGGTTTTGATTTATGTGTGTGTGTGTGTGTGTGTGTGTAAACATATAAGTTATTAATTCAAATTACATATTAAAATTACCTTTTAAAATATGAGGAATATATGCATATTGTAAAAAATGTATAAAACATAGGAATGCATAAGGAAGAATAGCACCATCCAGAGATATTTGTTCTAGCTTGTTGATCTATCATGTGTGTACGCGTCTATATAAAATTTTTACAAGATCAAGATTATAACACTACACTCATGCACACATAGTTCTTGTTTCCCTTGAATTTATACCATAAACATTTTCCCAGCTCATTAAATATTCTTCAAAAACACAGTTTGGTGTGACTCCATTAATGTTTGGATCTATATCACTGGATCAGCTCCTTGCTGTTCAATATGAGGGGAAGGAAAAAAACAAAAAACAAAAAGGAACTGAGCTGAGAAAGAAGCTCTGTGTTCTAGACCTAGTTCTGCCACCTAATAAGGGTCTCCTCGGTGTGCCTCCATTGGCCTATCTGTGAAAGGGGGATGATCGCGGCTTTTTCACCAGGCCCACAGCCTCATTTAGAGGCTCACATGAAGCCAGGGGTAGTGATGGGTTAGCCCGGGAATACAGGATCACCTAGTCCTGCCTTGATAATCATGTTGGTAAGGATTCCTACTGCCGTCCTTCATGGGCACAGGCACAGAAACCTCCCAGGAGGTAGGTTTTTATCTTTTCTCCAGGCAGCGCTTGCATGGGCGGTACATTTCACAGGAAGCACCTCTGCTCCAATTGTCCTCCTGCATTGTCTGTCTTGATGAAAAATGACCAGTTATTATTTCCTACCTTTGGGTCTAGGAGGTCTGAAAGAAATCAGCAGCCACATAAAATAGCTGCTGTTACTGTAACAGCCTTTTCATTGATGGACTTAAGTGTGAGGTGTTTGGTATCGATTGCTAGCATCTGTCCTGGGGATGCTGCACTGGGGGAAAGCAATGATGACGGTGGGGCTGGCACCGCCAGGGCCGACAGCACGCTGAGTGCTTACCCTGAAGCTGCCGAAAGAGTGTATTTGAGCCTCAGAGGCACCTTACTTTGCAGGATAAACATGCACCTACAAAGGAGGTTTTCAAAGGCATAACCCTGTAAAAAAATGCTGCCTTCTTACTGAATTACTTTCTGCCTTGAGAGATTTGAAATTGTCTTTCCCAATTTGATATTCAGTTTGCTCCCAATTCTTTATTGTTCAATACTGTTGGCCTTCCTTCTCTGTAATCATCACTAAAATGTAAAAAAAGGAATCAATCAGGAAGCATGCTTTATGTCTTAAATGAGTCCTGTGATAGAATAGACATGTGTTAATATTTCTCTTCCCTTCCTTCCTCCTTTTCTGTGTTTTATATGTCCCTCTTCCTCTCTCTTTCATGCTTGAGTTGTTGTGTCTTACCCTCTTGACCTTCAGAAAACAACAACAAAAATGGAGTGTCTACCACATTTAAAATGAGAAGATGTTAAGCATTGTGGGAAATCAAAGGTTGGTTATGACACAGTCTTTGGCATCAGAGAAACCCACCGACGTAAAACGTACAGACATGTATATTCTCATAAATAGCAGGTTGCTCCAGGGTGGAGGCAACGGCAATGGGGTGGTGGTGGGGATTTAGAGGACAAACTAGAAGAAGATGAGTAAAAATGAAAAGCTGAACAGAGGGAGAAGTCAGGGATGACTCAGAAGTAAGTCTCAGTCACTCCGTGTTCCATTAGACCCCTGATGGAAACAGAAGTCATAACAAAAATCAATTGTGTCCTCCAAGTACAAATGGCCAGTCAAATAGTAAGTTCGCACAGAAAGGGGGCTTGGGAGTCCTCAGCAGAAATAACACTGGGGTTTAGAGTGGGTGAACTCTCCACTTGGGAGAGAGAAGGAAGTGCGTCCTGAATGTCAGTCCCGTGCTCTTGTCCCCACACCACCTCGAGCCCCTAGCATAGGAGGGTCCTGACGACTGAGGTCCCAGCTGATAGGGCAGAACACACTGGGGGAATGTCAGGGCAGGTGAGTAACAGACATAGTGACAGAACCTTAATATGTCACAACTTCAAGAGACCCTAGAACATCAGAATCTTTAATGAATTCCCCTCATCTTACAGCTGGAGGGACTTCAGCTCAGGGAAGCAAAGAGTCTAGTCCAAGGTCTCTTCATGGCCAGCCTGTGCTTTCAATTCCCACTCCTGAGTTTCTGCACGTGAAAGATCCAGCTTCAAACCCTCGCTCAGACCATCAATCTAGCTAACCTCGTGAAGCTCAGTTTTCTTATTCATAAAACCACAACTTTCAGGGTGATTGTGAGTGTTACCGTGAAATCAGGTATGCGATGCATCTGGCGTGGTAGTGTTTGACACACACCCTAGCGCACTACCCCCAAACCAGCATTCTTATGTGGAAAGTCACAGGGACTATTGGAAATCACGTGCCCTCCATTTAACACTGCAGGTCCTCCCTCCTGTGAACCCAGATGGATAGAGATACACTGTGGTTAGGTTGTCTGGATGTTTATCCGAAATGCTAACAATAGCTCAGTTTGACAGAAAAACAAACTCAGGCCAGTGGGGTTCTTGTAATATTAGTCCTATTTATTAACGAAAGAACCCATCTGTCAACAGGGCCTCCTGAGCAGTCACCTCATACAGAGAGCTCCGGAGGCACAGATGTGACAAGTACTATCCTCTCCCAGGGAGCCCAAGAACCAAGAACCATAACTCACTTCTCTGATCTAACAGATGGCCCAGCGTCTACTGATGCATACTCCATCCCCACCATGAGCCCCCACCACGCATACCTTTAAAACCCAAGGCTCAGAGAGGGAAAATAACTCGCCCAGCATCACACAGCAAGTTGGTGGGTTGGTGAAGACTGCAGAAGAAATCTCACTTTCTAGAGCCTAGTGAAAGCGATTTGGTCCTCAGTTAGAGATACTTGAAATATAAAGAGCTAACCTCCCAAGCCGTTCAGTAACGGTGACCACCTCCTAACTTGTTAAATTGCCTGGTGACATCCTGAGTAACATGTCACGTGTGTTTTCAATGAAAATAAACATGCCACCAAAGAGTGGATGAAGGTGTGTGACAGAAACCACACTAAGGAATAGTTCCAGATACAGGAACCCAGGAATTTAAGATATGGACAGGTATAGAGATGGGAGAGAACACAATCGGAAACAGAAATGTAAAGAGAAGGAGAAAGATGGAAAGAAAGATGCTATAACATCTTCCGCCCATAAGTGGGGAATCAGACACAAGTGGCATAGAAAAATGGTGAGGAAATAGTCAGACATTTGGATAATGTAAGAGAAAATCATAACGAGAGAAGAAGGAACTAGCACAGATGATTTGGAGGCCGGAGAAATCAAGAATGAGAGAAGCCAGCAACCAGGGACATGCACGGTTCTTGCAGCCAGCAAGAAGCCAGCAGCCAGCAGCAGGGGGCATCAGAACTCCATGGATATTAAAAAATGCTAGAGGGAGAAAGTATTAAAAGAAGTGAGGTGAGAGCTTGAGAAAGAAATCAGAGAAAAGGGATGAGAAATCCTCTTTGTAACTTTGAAATTAGAAAAAGAGCAATAAATAGCTCTTCCTTCCTCCGGGATCCTGCATTCAGTAGTATGGTTAACTCCCTCGGGCATCTTCCTACTCCATATTGGCAGGGAAGGTGTGTAAGTAGTTGTTTTAAATAACATCAAAGACTTCCTCAAAGAGAATGCGTCCAAGGGACTAGGCTTTTGCTCGGGTCACCTGATTCACACACAGGCAGAACTCACTCAGTCACAAATGGCCTATCTAACCAAACCTAGCTTATCCAAACCTTCACCTCCCTCTAAAAAAGAACTATTAAGAGCATACTTGGATAGCTCACAGATAAGAAAGTGATAAAATAGTGAGCCTTGGGAAGGAAGAAACCACGGGATCAGAACACTGTTTTTTGGTTTTGTATTTTCCCACTCATTCTTGCTGACTAGGTCATATTCTCCCAGCCTTCTCTATGCAGCTCCCATTATCTGAGGTCTCTTCTTCAATCTTTTCCCAGAGACAGACAGACAGACACACACACACACACACACACACACACACACACACAAACAGATAGAGAGAGAAAGAGAGAGAGAGAGAGAGAGAGAGAGAGAGAGAGAGAGAGAGAGAGAGAGAGAGAGAAAGAGAGAGTTCCAATTTCAGTTTTTGAAAATTCCAACGGAGGTTTCTGATTGGCTCAGCTTGGGTCATGTGTCAACCCCTAGGGCCAGTCCTCATCACCAAGTAAATAGCATACTCTGATTGGCCAAGCCTGAATGACACATCCACTCTTGTGCAGGGCTTGAAATGAAGGAAGATGCAGGAGGGTAAAAGGATCTGCTGTCTGAAGGAGGGATTGGAATGATGATCCCTAAAGTCATACCAATTTAGGTCTAAGTACATCTTGAAGAAGTGGATTGACTGTGTTACTTGGAGCTCATTTTCCTCATCTGGCAAACTGCATCAGTTGCATCTGCCTTGCCCACCTCCAGGACTCGTTATGGCGGTCTGATTGAAATACAGACCAAATCACAACACCTCCTACCAGCAGGTGTGCAGATTAGAGTGACAAGACGAAATTGACTGAATATGAGAGTCAGGAGACTGGGGTGCTAATTGACTGACATAAATGTGACCCACAATATGAATCTGAGTAAGTTCCTTGATGCATTTAAGTATCTTTAACGGTAAAATATACGGGTTTACTGGGGACAGTTCATTTTTTAACTGTCTCCTGGTCGTTAGATACCTCTGAGTGTCTGAGGAAAGATAGGTGCCTTTACTGGTCCCCCTCTATGTCAGGAAGTTCATAAGTCCTCTACAGATCTCTCCATAGACCCCCCTAGGACAAGAACTCTTGGATTACATCATCTTCAAGGTGATATCTGACTCTATTCAATTGACTGAAAAGAGGGGTAGCATTCTCGGTGGAAAAGACAACTCTGTGAATCAAGCAGGCGTACACCTCTCTTTGGTATAAATCCTATTCCCAGAAATATCATGCATGTTTCTCATTATCTCCTTCCTCTGGACGTTTCCTTCTCTCTCTCTCTGTCTCTTTTTTTTTTCCTTCACTGCCTCATGTTTCCTTCACTACAGGTAGTCAAGTGTGGGTGTGATTGAAGTTTCTTTTCCATCTGTGTTAGCAGCAGAAAGTGTTGCTATCAGGGAAATGGATGGGACATGTATCATCGCTTATCTCCATTTCCAAGAACTTAAATGATTTCTTTCCCGCAACCAAAATAAATCAAAGGAGAGGAATTTTAATTGTAGTCACCAGGTGGTAAATTCAATACATCCACAGGAGTCTCTGTGCTGGCAGTATTGTCAGAGCTGCTTGTCTCTCCAGTCAGGGGGATAATGGGATTGCAAGAGTGGGGGAGAGAGAGAACTCTGGGGATTGTACCAGCGGCTCCCTGGTGGGAAGGGAGAAGTCAGGCAGGGCCTGTTACACATAAAGGCCTGTGTCAGGGTGGTCTCCACTTGGGCTCCATCATGAATAGTTTCACCAGGGGAGACGTGTGGGGTTGCTCACAGAGGCATTGCCCACACAAGTCTGAGATGGATGCTATGCTCTTCCGATCGGTCAGTTTGGAGCAGTGGACAGAGCTCTAACTGAGGCCTCCGAGAGATCTGGACTTACATCCGCTTTCACTATGAATCTTTTCAATTAATAAATGTTTATTGAGTGCCTATGACATGCCAGACATCTGTTCTAGATAGTGTGGATATTTCAGGAAAAGTCAGAGATTTAGAGCCAAGATAAACACACACTTAATCTAGGACCTAGCCATCCTACTGCTAAGGATTAACCTAGGAAAGGAAAACATATTCACAAAAAGACTTGCGCAAGCACGGTCTGAGCAGATCCATTCATAATAGTCCCAAACAGGCTACAACCTAAATATTCATCACAGGTCAACAGATAAACAACTTGTGGTACATTCATTACAATGGGACACTACTTGGTAATAAAAAGAAACTAAACTACCGATATGCAGAAGAACATGAGTGGATCCTGGAAACATGATGTTGCACATAAAGGAACCAGACACGAGAGGGCGCATACTGTATGATTCCATTGATAAGAATTCTAGAAAAGGCAAGACTAATCTATAGTTCTGGAAATCAGATCAGTCCATTGCCTGGGGTGAGGAGTGGGCCACAGTGAACTTTTTGGGGTGATAAAAATGTTCTCTATCTGATTATAGTTTATTTATTTGTCAAAACACATCAAAGTATGCATTAAAAATACATTTAATTTATTGTGTAGAGTAATTCTATCAAGTTGGGAAAAAAGAGCTTTATTTCCAGCCCACATAGAGCTGTGTTCTAGTGTTGACGAAGAGTAAATACATTGAAAACTTAACCTAATACTATAGCAGGTGGCAATAGGTGTAACGATGAAAAGCAAAGTGATTTAAGGGCTTCGTGAATGGCAGGAGAGGGAGAATTGCTGTTTTAATAGGATCAGAGGAGGATTCTCTGACATTTGAGAAGTGAGAACGTGGGCCATGTGAGGAAAAAAACCCTGGACCAAGGGAGAAGCAAGTACCCAGGCCCTGGAGCAGGAGTGTTTGTGCCCTTATCAGTGAAAGGCAAAAGACGAGGTAGTGGAGTGGAGCAGAGCGAGCAAAGTGGAGAGTAGTGAGGCTTGACTCACGGTCTTAGAGGCAGAAAAGAATCTGAACACATATGGCCTTTGAGACCATTGCTTGGACTTTGGCTTCCTGACTGTGATGGAAAACCATGAGGTTTCAAAAGCGTCATCCTTGGAGAAGGTAATAGAAGTGGTTAGGGGGACCACATGGGAGGCTAGGCAAGAGACGATGGGACCTACCTGGAGGTGATGGAATGTGATCAGATTCCAGACATAATCTGAAGGTAGCACTAACTATAATTTTTAGAGGAACTTGATATAGGACAATGAGAAAAAGAGCAATCAGGGCTGCCTCCCATGTTGACCCAAGCATTTGGCAAGGTACTTTCCCATTTTCAATTTCTTTATCTCTGTAATAAAGGTGCTAAATCCTGCTTCACAGAGTTCTACTATGGAGTCAGGGAGAATATAAGTCAAATACTTAAGACAGGAGAGATTCAAATTCTTACTATGTGTTTGTTGTTCATTAGTGAGTTGAAAATATTCTCATGTGGAGGATGGCCCATTGTATTGTTTCATGATTACTAGTTCCAAATATCCGAGAGCATCAGCACTCCCATTTTGTAGGACTAAGTGGCACTTAAAGAGGTGAAGTAATTTACTCAATGTCAAATATTGTTGCAAAGTTCTAGACCCCAATGCCAGTCTCTTAATGTCTCATAAACTCTGGTGTGCTGACTCCAAACTAACTATCTCCTCTGTATTCCCAACGCCTTCTATAGACATTTAGTTCAATTTAAACAAACATTTATCCAATACCAACTTTATCAAACATCGATACAAGGGTGAAAATCAATAAACCATTGCTACTGAACTCCATGGCTCTCTTTGCCTGCTCTTCTTCAGAGGAAAATCTGAAAAACTGAAAAAAATGAATACCTGTTGACTAAGTAAGTTAATGTCTTGCATTTTTTTCTGACATAATATCATCTAATATGTACATTGTCCCTATGAAGCAGGTTTTATTATTCTTGTTTTATAAATGAGAATGAGGCTTTGAAAACTAAAGTAACATATAAGATTAAACGTCCAGTTATCAAAAGGTTCCTCAGATGTGTTTGGTTACAAAATTGTTCCCTATCACACAATATCGCCTCCATCTATTACCTGATCCCGAGTCATATTGAGTATAGGAGAGAAGGAGGAGGCAAGCCACAGCATCTTAGGTACAATGTCAGCTCATGAATGGTGGAGAACATGGCATAGTGGAGAACCCAGTGGGTCTTGAACGCCTGAGTCCCAAGAAGTTCTCAGGTCAGCAGCTGGCTACAGCCAGGTCAAGCTTTGGAGAACTAGGATATCCAGTGAGTTCTGAGCTTCCAACCCTGAGGCCAAGGGAGTTCCTGTAGCTCACCAAAAGTGAGAAGTTGCTCAGCTCAGATTTGGAGCTTTCTGCTGCCTTTGTGCAGACACCATTAGGCAAATGAGCTGGTCTGAGGGAGGCCGATAAGGCTCAGAGAGTGAATGTGTGAGTCTTTCCAGAGAGGGTCTTTTGAAGCAGACACAGAACAATAAAAGCTGCTGGCCTGAGATAGGAAAGGCCTTGAAAAATAACCAAATGTGGGCCTTTTCCTTAATTCTTTAGAGCTGAATTTTATCAGGAAGGCCACTTGCGCTTACAGAAAGCTGTAATCGCTCATGATAGGACACACATTCTCGGGGAGGCTGGAGTTGCTGATCTTGTCTAAATATTCAAGATCCTGTAGGAAGACATGCTTCTCACTGTGCCGCCTGCCTGTTCTGTTCTCACAGCTTCTTTAGCTTCCTAAGCATCTGGACCATCTGAGCATCATGCTTGCAAAAGTCTATTCCTTTATCCCAGAAAGTTAAAGCTCTAAGTGATCTCTGGGGAGAACAACATTGGCTGCACCTGTCTCCATCACGCCAGCATCAATAAGGATGCATCAAGGACACGTGATTACCTCCCACCCTGTCCCTCAAGACTGATGGTTAGAAACTTTGGCATCAAGAGTATTGAGTCCTCAGCTGTGTCTTTTCTGTCTGAGTTCTTCTCTTGGTCAGTGGAAAGAACAATGGCTTTGGAACCAGAATACTCAAGTTACAATCCTAGCTCTTTCTTTTATTTAAACTTTACGTAAGTCATGACCTTTAATTGGGATTCTGTTTCCTTGTTCCTGAAATGTGATAGTGGCCTTATTTCATAGGGCTACAGAAAAGTCAATTAGTGGACTAATTTTAAGGAGCTTCAAATAGTTTCCGGTATGCACCTGCAGCCCTAGTCATATGGGATTTCTTTTAATTCTCAAATTTCCCAGGTGCTGTATCATTCCAAGGCGTCCCTTCATTTCACACTGTCACTTCCTCGTTTTCACCCGCAACACACCTCTTCATTTGGTTCTCATTTACTCATCTTTCCCATATAAGTTTAGAAATAATTTCCGCTGGAATATCTTGCTTGATCATTTCCCTAAGTCTGGCTAAGAGGCCCCTCTCTAGGTTCCCAAGAACTCTGTTTTTCCCCATTATAGCTCTTATTAAAATGACAATGTTCTTGGCCATGTCCTACACTAGATATTAGTCCACGAGAGCAATGACAATATTACTGTAGACTTGGGTCAAAGTTATGTTTTCCTTCTTTATAGAACTCTTTTCCATGCTTTGTCAATCTTTGAATCTCCCAATTAAATTAACATCCCTATGAAGTAAGTCGTATTAATCAGATCATAAAAACAAAGAATTAACTCTCAAAAAGGTGGAGAAACTCACTCAAATTATAGTCACTCAAATTAGATGCTTTGATTATGGAATACTAGGTACAATTTGATTTCAATTATGTCTGATTCCAAATAATAAAAGTAATCATTCATTAAGAACTTTTTAAGTGCCACACATTGTATTAAGAGTTTATACCACAATCCTATCATTTAGGTATTATCACAATCTGTATTTTACAGACACAGCTGCATGGTCTCCAAGAGGTTAAAAACCTCAACAGAAGAAGACTTGAAGAATAGATGGTGGAGCCTAGATTAAACTTGGTTTCATCAAGCTCTGGAGCCCATGTTCTCCATCAGTGACTCAAACACACTTTCAAAGCCACAATTAAATTCCATTGCAGCTCAAGAATTCCTTCTTTGCACCAACCAAAGTTTTGCTTTTTCAACTTAGAAATAAACTCATTTTCTTTTATTCCATGCTGCAGAGATAAAAATTTCCTGTTCAATATTCCTGTAAACACAATCTATAACACTTGAATGTGCCTGCCAAGAAATTTGAAAGTTTTGCTAAAAATTTCACGAAATGGAAACTTTCTGGGTAATGAGTGCATTATAGAGAATAAACTTAATGTCTCTGTCCAAAGATTAACTCTTAAATGCTATTATAAGCTTATATTTAGAGAAGAGAAGGGCAAAGGATAACCAAGAATCATTCAATTCTTGCATCTGAGGAAATTTTGAAAGGTGCAGAATTGTTAACTCAGGGAAAAGAATACTGGTTTTGTGTGTTTGTGTGTGTGTATGTGCATTCTTATGTGAGATGTCTGAGTTGAGTTTAGTGATGGGAGAGAAGTTAGTCATAGCTGTCTTCAAATATTAGAGATGGGTAAGTGGGAGATATGAGGAAGCAGGTCTTTTTTTAAGGAACTACTTTACATCAATTGGAGCACGTACTCCACAGTGGAGTGGGTAGGCTTCTGAAGTCATGAGCACCCTATGACTGGAAGTATCCAAGCGGAAGGTAGTGGAGATACAATAGCTGACATTCTCCACAAAGAGAATGATCATATATTAGCCAAACTAGAATCCTTTTGAGATGAGAGGAAAGCATATAAATAATATTGTGCGTATAAGTGAATATACTAAGGGACCAAGTGTCACCATATACACACACTTAGTGATTTCTGTTTCCTTTCAATGCTAAGATTCCATTATTATATGAACTTAAGTTAGCAACTTCTAATAAAATTGTGGATAATATATTTTGAGTTGGTTATAAAGTAGTGAGAAATGACCTACGCTTCTGAGTTTCACTGACCCTTAAATACACTTTTGATTGACTAGTGCATTGGCAAGTTAGTCGGAGGGTGTTTAATCACCTCACTCACATGTCTAGCCATTCTTTGGAGTTGTTGACACAGGCACCTTGATTCTCTTCCATGAAACCTCTCTGCGTGGCTACCTTAGGCTTCGTTATGTGGCGGCTGGGTTCTAAGAGATTGTAAGAGGAAGTTACAAGACTTCTTGACAGCTCCGTCAGAAATCACACGACATCTAGACTATTCGTCTAAGTATGTCTCAAGTTAGTGCACATTTAAAGGAGTTCAACACCTCCAAGAGGTAGAGAAATAAACTCTACCTCCTGATGGGAGGATAGGCAATGTCACATTGCAAAGGTACATGCATAGAGAAATTTGTGTCCATATTTTGTACTCAACCACATTGGAAAGGGGGGCATTTCTTTAGCATCTTACCTAAATTCTCGCTGATCTTGTACCAATTAAAATAATTATCATTTATGGTATATTGACACTTTTTTTTTTTTTACCTCCAGTTTCCAGAATTCTCTAATACCCACTTTCTCTCTCTTAGATTTACATAGCACTATATCCTACTAAGTGACTGCCTTAGGGTGAGTTGTTTCATATATTTGAGCTCCAGTTTTCTCATTTACAAATTAGAGAATACTCTTGCTATATCTCAGGGTTATGAAAAATTCAATGGAACAATCAAGAATAGTTAGGACTGGCTAATATTATGAGAAGTTAGTGATTTTTTTTGGCTCATGCATCAAGAAAGGAAAGTCTGGGTGATAATATTTCTAAACCCCAAATCCTCAAAACAAATTTAAGAACTATTTCAATTTATGAGTCCTGGATATATTTGAGACTTTGCAATACTGGAATTTCAGCAATACTTTATTGGTTTATTAGACAAAAGAGTGAATATCTGAAGTTCAGACTGTACCAGAAAATCCAGTTGCTTTAATGACTACGCTGTGATGGGCGGCTCCACTCAATTCTGTGTCAACCAAAATCAGTCTGAGAACACTGGGATATGGTGTAAATTTCAAAGCATGCCTGCATGGTTTGTGTATTCACCTACTTTCTGTTATCTGTACTAAAATTATTTCAAGAATGTTTAAATCCTTTAGGGAACTTGTTTAAATGCCTTAGGTACAGTAAAAAGTGGTGGGGGAGGTTATCATTTATCATACTCTTCCTCTGTCTCCAAAATCCTACACATGACGGCTCGCTAAATCTTCTCATTGAAGCTGTTGCAAATGAGCATACCTAGGTTCGTCATCACTTGCTCAAGTGTTCACATAATGTCAGATTACTGATTCAAACTTAGATGTCCTGATCCCAAAGCCCGATATTCCCATTATACGATGCAATTTCTTAGAAAATTGAATAGGAGGTGGTCATTGTCAGGAAAACGAATCAGATTGAAACCTTTGGGTCTATGGGAAGAACCAAGAAAGTGCCTAGTGATATAGCCTGTCCTATAGAAGCTAAATTAAGAGCAGGAAAGATCATAATTAAAGGTCCCTTCCATTCCTTGGAGTGGCTTCATATTAATAATCCAGTGGCTTCACAGTATCTGCTGCATTATCTTCCTTCTCTCTTCATCTTAGGGAAACAGAGAAAGATATCTGTGAACAGAGAGCTCCCCCAGTTCTATCGGTCACATACATATTTCACTTCTTAAAAGCTGCCGACAAACAAGGAGATTCGTTTTAGTGCCAGCCTACCATGAATTTATTTGCTGCTTAATGCAGCTCCCTCAGTTCATGTTTTTGCTAACTAGGAACATCAAAATGTCAAACTGTCCTCAGGGGTGTATCAACCTTATGATCTGAACTCAGTAACAAGATTAGAGTGTCGACTGAGAAGAGCATGTGCTGCCTCAAGAATGGAGGCATGATAGAATCTTAATATCAGAGAATACTACAATACGAGAACAAGACTTGTAGAACCATAGACTAATAGACTCTTAGAGGTGGATGGAACATTCAGCTTTATCCTGCTTCGCTTTGCTCTTTCTTTTTGCAAGCCTACCCACTCCCCGCCAATCTTAACTTCTTTTACATGGTACTGATATTTAGAGATGGATGAATTCAAAGTCTGGTACCTTTTTTTTTTTTATGTATGGAATATTTTTTTATTTTTATTTTTATTTTTTTAACATTTTATTATTAGTTTCAGCTGTACAAAACAATGCAATAGTTAGACATTTATCGTTTATATCCCTCACACAGTGACAATCCTCCTCCCCCATCCACTATCCCTCTGACATCGCCCACAGCCATTACATCTCCACTCTGTCTATTCCTAATGCTGCACTCTGCTTCAAATATATATATTTATATTTCATTATTGACATTCATTATTGTTCAGCTTCAACTTCAGGTATACAGGGCAGTGATCAGGCATCTACATCATCCCTGAGGTGGTCTCCCTAACAAGACAAGTGTGCATCAGATACCCTACAAAATCTTTACAACATTATTGATTACATTCCCCAAATTAACTTTCGTAACCCCGTGGCAATCTTGTGGTTACTGACTGTGCTTTCTAATCCCCTCACCTTCCCCTTCTCCCATCCCTACCCCCTCTCCCATCTAGCAACCCTCAGTTTTTCCTCTATGTCTCTGAGACTGTTTCTGATTAGTTCTTAACATAATAACAGACATCCTAGTCCACTGGAAGAGAGAAAGAAAAGAGATCTGGTCAAGTGGTATGATTCAACTTGAGTGGCCCTTGGTACAAAACAAAGGCATAAATATTGACACGATTCCACAATTATCACAGTGGCATGCTTTTTGTTTGTTTATTCACGTGTGTGTTTGCCGAGCTCCTCCTTACTTTGGCAGAAGGCCTTTGCTTTTTCTTTGGGGAACTATCCCTCCTCAACACTCTGAGGCTATTATCTAGGAGAGCTGAGCTGGTTCCCTGGCCTCAGCATGACAGTTGGCTTACTCCATCTCCCTAGCCATGTTTATGGATAATCATGGCACCCCGTCAATCAAGGGAGAGTGAACACTGCGCTTTGCTAAACAAGTAGGATAAAGGTACTTTCTTTCCCCTGAAGATGCTGATCTAGGGATATTATTAGCCTGATATGGTAATGACCTTCCTGTAATAAAAGTCTGACTAAGCATGAAGCTCCCAGAAAAAAGCAGGACCAATATGCAAAGAGAAAGAAGCCTGATGAGGTGGAGATATGGATACCCCACATTTCTCAGCCCTTTGTAGTGAGGCAGGGCAGTATGGTCAGGTCAGATTGATCGTCTATGAGAAGTGACATACCCTCCAAGGAGGTGCTCAGACGCGTATCCAAAAATGAGGTGACTAAAAGTTAAACATGCAAATACCATGTAACCCAGCTACTCAAATCCTAGCTACTGCCCAACAAAATGAAAGTATATGTCCATACGAAGATGTCTATGCAAATATTCATAGTCTCTTTACTCACAACAGTCAAAATCTGGAAGCAACACAAATGTTTATCAAGAGAGAATGGATTAAAAATATTATACTGTTTGTAAAATAAAACCTACCCAGTATTTAAAGGAATAAATTATTGATACATACAATGGGGGTGCATCTCAAAATAATTATGCTGAGTTAAAGAAGCCAGACAAAAAGAATGCCAGATGAATGATTCCTTTTATACAAAAGTCTACAAAATGCCAACTGATCACTACTAACAGCAAGTAGATCAATGGCTGCCTGAGGACACAGGTGAGGGGCCAGGATTTCCTTAGAGAGGGATTGCAGCGAGATAGGATTAAACTTTAGGAGACGATGGATATTTACTGTGGATTGTGTTGATGTTGACTATGGGCATGCGTATGTCAAAACGTATTAAGTTGTACAATTAAATATGTGTAGTTTATTATTCGTCAATTATACTGCAATAAAGCTGTTCAAGACAAGAAGAGAGATGGATCCTGTGTTGGCCTGAGTCCCCTAGTAGAGCAGAGGACCCCTCCCATCAACAGATAACCCATCTGAGATATGTGTCTATCTGCAAAAAAGATGCATAACGAATCATCCTGAAATTCGGTGGTTTTAATATTGACCACTTATTGTTGTATCTACAGGTCGGAAGATTGACTGCAACTTAGCTGGATCAGGCTGGACTCCAGGATCCAGGCTGAAGATTGGGTTTGTCAGTTTCATGTGTTTCTCATTGTCCTTAGAGCAGTAGCTATTCAGGCTCTGAGGTACGGTCTATGTATCCCAGCCGGGGGCTGGGGGATGGGCAAGAGCCACCTTGGCCATCATCTTTCACGCTGTATCACAAGAGTGTGGACTGGATACACATGTGTATGGTCTCTGCCTATGTGATGTCTGCAGTGTTCCATAGGCCTAACAAGTCATAGTTAAACCCAACTACAATGGGGTGGAGGATACACTCAGTCACAATGGGAGGGGAAGGAAAGTGAATATCTATTTAACAATCATTAAATGATCACATGCATGTACCACAAGCCAAAACGCAAACCTTTAAATGCTAAACCACTGAGGTATCCTGGGGTCCTTTGTTACAACACATAAATGCCTTTCCATTTTGAGAATAACATCAGATATGCACTGGAATCCCATGGTAACTGGAAGTTTTAGTTTGTTTCAGCCAATAAATATATTTACTTGATCGCCGTTTGAGTTAGGTTTTCTTACTTGAGCCAGAAATGTCCTTATTATTATAATCGTGTGGAACAATGACTAGACTAGGAAAGAGCAGAGTCCAATAAAACAAATCATGCCCATCATTATTTGAGCACCTACTATGTGTCTCTCACTTCACATTTATTGTTTCATGTAAGCCTCATCATATGCAGCCGGGTTGGTAGTATACAGTAGTCTTTTACTGAGAAAGCTGAAGTTCAACATCTCAAGAAAAAGACAATGCTGAGAAGCAAACCCAGGTCTGTCAAAATCAGGACATATTCTCTAGCCAATTTATCACGTTTTGCTCATGAGACAAAACAAAACATGGCACCAACAGCATTTACAGTATTTCTCTGTCTCGAGACCAAGTTGTTGCTAATTTCTGTCTGAGAGGTGAGCATCTGCTCTGTGTGTTGTAACTCTCTCCGACAACCTTCCTGAATTGTTGTCGTCAGGGCTTAACTACCTTTAGACCTGAGAATTCTTCCTCAGTCTAAACAGTATGCTCGTTGAGGAGGCAGTGGGCGTGCTGTTCCACAGAGGGGCCTGAAATCCCCAATCTTCCCTTTAGTGGCTATGGAAGCTCTGGAAAAAACTGCTTCTACATTCAGTGCCTCAGTTTCTTCCTTTGTGAAAAGAGACATTTTTTCTCCTGCCTACCTGATTTGACAGTTAAATATGATAAACTGAAAGCAGTTTATAAAGTATAAAGTGCTTTAAAATATTATGTAGGATTAATATTATCATCCTAATTAAAGTTACTAATAATGATTCAGAGAAACTAATCTTTATTGGCAGAATTTTAATTGTTGTAACTGCTGGTTGTTGGAGGGGTGGTGGTTATAGGTAAAAGAGGGCATTCTTGCCACACAGCTCTTAATTTAAACCAAATGGAGAGACATTGTCTATGCATTCATCTAAGACAGTAGCTCTGCTACATCTGGTAGATTCAATACTTTATCTAGCCCTTAGGTCTCCAATCATCCATTTCTCCAGCAATCTGTAGCCCACTGTATGATCATCAAATGATCTCCCAACACTGGCTGTGACGCTTTTGCTTTTCTCTAAGAGGTCTTTATTAACTCCCATGACTCTGCTGAGTCCTGGAGGCCAGGTAGGTGATTAATGGCCCCTGAATTATGATCCAACCAGAAAGGCTGTTGGTGAAAATTTATACTCAGAGCGGTGAGCTACAATTCTTTTAGCCCAGGTACTCGACACTCATTGCACAATTGAATTGTGAAGAGTAGTAGCTAATGAGAGCACAGGGGAAGAGGGTGAAACAGGAGCTGAGAGTCTGGGCTGAAGGCCAGTGCTCCCAGCAGTAAAGCTACATACACGTGGGAGGGATGACTCACAGAATGGACAAATTGCAGCCCTGGAGCGGGATTTTCATCATCATTATGTTTTGTCAATAAGGAAACTAAGGCACAGAGACACTAATGAGTACAGACAATAGTAACACCACCACCCACTGCCTTTTTGTTTTAGTACCTTTCATGAATCAAGCTCTAGGTAGGAATCTTTACAAGCACCAAGTCCCACAAAGCTAACCTCAAAAACAATATGGGAAACTTAATATCACCATCATTTTCATTTTACAGATGAGAAAGTTGAGGCTCAGGGAGATAAGTGACTTGTCCCCGATTATGCAGCAAGTCTTGGTTCTAGGATTGTAAACAGGGTCTATCTAGACTTCAAAAATCTCTGCTCCTTCCAGTGTATCCAGACACGCTTCTACTGTTACTCGTTGTTGCTACCAACTATGTAGTGTTTACTGAATGCCAGGAACTGTGTACACATCTTACCACTATTGTGTCCATTTATCAATGAGGAGACTGAGATTCGGCCAGGGTAAGCAATGTGCCTGAAGCCGCGGGGTGAGCAAGAGGCAGAGCTGGGAGGCAGCTTTAATGTTTCAATTCAAACCCAGGCAGTTCAAACCCAGGTCCGTCTGACTCCATGGGTATTTATCTGAGCTGCTCCCATACCCAGCTGCACCTACCACTAATAACCAACACTGTCACCTTATACCCAATATTATGATTCAAACCTCATCTTTTACGATATAAGAGTGTTGAAATGCTGCCTGAAGATACGAGGATGAGAGGAGTTGGGGCGAGAAGGGCAGAATGTAAAAGGATGTGCGTGCTGCTGTGACCACTGCGCCGATATACTCAATCCAGTGGCATGAAGGAGACCTGATTTTGATAATTAACCATGAAATTTATCAATCCATGGAATCCACAGAGATCATGAGTGCAAACTTAACTCACACCGTTGGAAGAATCCCGGTGCTTAATAAAACCACATTATTCTTCTAGCTGATCAGAAAATTGGATGAACCAGGCTGCCAAAATTCATGCAAACCTCTGAGCCCCGCTACGCTTCCTTGAGTAAATGAATTGTGAAAATAAAGTATCTTTTTTACTTGCATATAAAAACAAGAAAATGAATGCCTTTGGCATAATTGCTACAAAGGGCCCCGACCAGCCATTTCCATTTGCGATTTCATATTTCAATAAAGTTTTATTTATTTTCATTTACAATTGAATTTGCTGTTTGTGAAGAGACGACTCGTTGCTCTGACTGGTGCCAGACTGTTGGGAGGAGCATCCACTCCCAGCAGTGGCCTGCATGCTGACCAGGAGACCTCGGAGCTTGTGGCTGTCCCTGCCTACTGTTCTATTTATAATTTGATTTCTATCCAAAATCCTAACTGCCTTATTTCCTAAATGGAGACTATAAATGTGCCAGCATTTATCTATTCAACAAATATTTATGGAATACCTACTGTGTGCCAATAGCTGTTCTTAAGGTACAGCAATAAAAAAAAAAAAAGCAAAAAAACCAACAGACAAGAATACTTGCATTCCGGAATGAAAAATCCAGAAAAAAATAGTTTTTGTTCAGAATAGGTGCTTGGGAGAGGCATAGGAAGCATTAAAACATTCCATGACGGTGGGAAGAGCATGCATGAAGGTCCTGATGTGGGAAATACCTTGGAGCACTTGTGAAATAGGGAGATGTGTGGCCGGAGTGCAGCGGGCAAGGGAAAAATGCTGGGAGATGAGTCGGAAAGGCAGCAGGAGTCAGAGACCACGGGGATCTTGCAATCTATATCAGGTATATGAGAGACAGCATGTTGCGATGGAAAAAAATGAACAAATAAATTAAAGATCCATAGAACATTTCTTAGATGGGCAAGGTAGAATAAATTCCTTTGGAAAGGTGTTTGGACATTAATTCAATTTCTAAATGAATGGCACTTATACTAGTTAATCTCCAGTGTCTGTAAATCGTGGTAGGAGTAGAGGCGATTGCTGTGACTCAGGATCCTTGAATGTTGAAATCCGATTGTGACCCTGCCAGTGTCCATGAGATTTCCAACAAAAGATATTTTTCCAGAGGAAAGAGAGGGAGCAAAGTTACGCTTGAGGTTCTTTTTTCAAAACCACAGGGTGGCTGCAGGTGGGCTAAGCTGGGCCACATATGTGACTACGTTTGCCCATGCCAAGGTTTCACGACTGTGATGAGAAAAGGCAAGTTCCAGGGGAAAATCAAGGAAGGCTACACATCAGAGACCAAGTGTTTTCTCCCGAAGGCTGAGAGCTTAGCTGGTCAGATTTGTCAACATGTGGGATTTCTTTGGTTCTGTCTAGTTTCAAAGTAGATGAAGGTTGAGCACTTACAAATATAGATTTTTATAAGAGGAGAAGATAGAAAAAAAAAGTGGAAAGAAGAAGGAGGATAGAAGAGAGAGACAATATTTGCTCTCAAGATCACAGAGAAAGATGATCACCCCAGGGCTCCAAGGATGGACTTAATGGCAGCTCTGGGGACATCTTATACCTTGGTCTAAGTCGCCCTTTTGGAACACGTGGACCTTGTGGTTTTGGTCAAATCAGAGGATGAGGGAGGTCTCAAGAAGTAGACACTAGAATCTATGCTATGAAAGCAGGTGAGAGCTTATGCAAATCATTAGAAAAATTAAAGATAAAGACCTTATTTCCACCCAAGTTTGTAGATCAACTCATTACAAAAAGATAACTTTTCCAATTTTAGTATTGGTAAGACGAAGTACAATCTCTTTAAAAGTAGACTTGTTAGTTAAATATATCACTAAATGTTGAAATGGAATAAGGGAAACTTTTAACTAGCCCCAGGGACCAAGATTTACAGAATGCTGGGAGGGACATGAAGAGACAATGTCATTGAGTCCCTGCCTCCATTTAGCTAGCAGATGGATACATTAGAAGTGAATTCAGACCTAGCTGAACCTAGCTGCTTCAGATTCCCCGGTCAGGGTTGCCTCAACAGCACCATGTCCTTCCTTCCAAGAAAGACCAGGGCAGAAGGCATTAGCCATAATGTTTGGAGTTTCTCCAAATGGTGGGAAACTTGGTCCAAGCTGCTTCAGTATGGAGCTACTTATCTGGTGATGAATGCTGTTATTAGTGTTCGTGGCACTTATCATCGAGTGCTTCTACAGAAGGATAGAAATTTATGGCTGTGTTACGTGTCTGGATAGGACAGAGGGAGAAAGCCAAATGCAAGACTCAAGATTGGGCTTTCTTTGGCTCTGGCTAATAATAACTATTTCTCAGGTCTATAACCACCATCAAATTTCCCTCTGACTCATTTGTACTCCTCTCTCTCTCTCTCTCTCTCTCTCTCTCTCTCCCCCCCCCCCCAGCTGGACCTCTGTCAAAGGGAAGAAAAGGGAATAAGAAGGGATGATGATTTTGTTTAAGTCTCTTTAATATACTACGCACTGGACTAAATACTTTTCTGCGTGTCTTTCCATTTAAGCTGCACAATAACTGATAGGGATAATTGACTCCCATGTACAAATGAGGAAAATTGCCTAGAGTTCAGGGAGTTGGTAGGTAATAAAACTTGGAATTCAAATTCAGCCCTATCTGACCCCCAAAGTGTATTCTTCCCATGTGTCCCTCATTTATATCACTCTTCTCCATCTGTCCAAAAGATGTTTTGATTCTTGTCCTAGGTATATAGAACAGCACATTCATTTAGTAAATACTGAGATTGCATTATGTGTTAAAAGAAAAAAAAACCCCAAAACTAAAGAATCAAATATATATAAAACAGAGTGCCACCCTCAAGCAGCTCACAGTTGGTGTACGCATGCACACTTGGGGCTTGGGACTGATAAAGAATGTACATTCGTAAGTACCTCTTAAGACAGAATGTTTATTCATTAATTTATTCATTTATTCAGCAAATGTTTATTAAATACCTATTCTATGCCAGGCATTATTCTGTGCCAGTGTTTATCAATCCTGGCTGCATATTAGAATAACCTAGTACATTTAAAAAAAACAAACAAAAAGCCAAAAAAAACAAAACTAATCCCTGGCCCATTCAACTCACTCTATTTAATTGACATAGGGGTGGGACTTTAGCATCAGTAGGCTTTTAAGACCTCCTAGGGAATTAAAACATGCAGCCAGGGTCGAAAAACACTCTTCCAGGCTCTCGAGAAGCAGCATAGGAGAAGAAGCGCCCCGGGCGTTCATAGGATATGTGTGTCTTTCATGCAGATGGAGGAAGTGGTAGGTAAATAGGGAGAGAGGAAGGTGAAGCTGGAATGTCCAGCTTGTACGTAAATTAGCTTGGGCCTTAAATTCAAGGCGATTTGGACGATTTGAAGCAGGGGAATGACATAAAGGCTGAGGTACCTTCATGTTCTAAATTCCGCGATCTGGAATGTATTTCTATGGCCTGAATAATGAGATCTAGCATCCTAAGAGTTTGGATCAGATTGATTGACACAGAGATTTGCTATAGAGAAGGAGTAGACTAACTTTTCTGAGCCCGGGAGTCATTCATTTATTTAACATCGGTTTACCTTCAGATGGCTGGGTCAAAAGAGAGTGGACGGGAGAAAAGGATTTCTCTCGTAAGCTTATTCAGTGGCTGGGTTTCACACTAGACCAAGCACATGGGGATGGGAGGGTGAGTAAGAGTGTTTAAATGTCTTTTAGTTTGGCCCTTATTCATTCCATGAGTGTCATTTTGTTTATGCCAGTCATGGCTTTGGAATCAGACAAACGTGGAGAGGAGCTCCAGTTGAATTTTGACTAACTGGGTGACCTTGGGCCAACGATATCATTTCTCAGTGCCTCAACTTCCTCAACTGTAAAGTGGGGTTTGAAGAAGTGTCCAGCTTTCTGGAGTTGCTGTGAGGGTGAAAGAAAATAATGTACCTGCTATATTTCTCGCTTAGAGTAAATACCCACTTACTATTGACTTCCATTCTTATTATCGCAATTTTTGCTATTAACGGCATAACTTTGTGTATACGTGAATGTGTACAAATAAGGAGTGTGACTAAATCCATAAAAGCAAGTGAATATGTGAGTGCAAACAAATGAGATACATGCATTTAATATACATTAGTAACACCTATTATACGGGAAGCACTCTCTATACACTTTATAAATATTAACTTCTCATAACTCTGAGAGGGTATTACAATTTTACATTTTATTATAGAAAAAACTTTAGAGAGAAATTTATAATTTATAATGAAACTCCATTGTACCTGTCTCTCACCCTCAGCAATTATCAATATTTTGCCAATCTTGTTTAATCTACGGATTTTTACTTATTTTCCTGGAATATTTTAAGACAAATCTAGGATATTATGTCATTTCACTTACAAATATTTTATTACGCTTATCTAATGGCTTAGTTTGTGTATATGTTTCTATCTATCTATCTATCTACCTACCTACCTTCCTTCCTTCCTATCCTGTCCTCTCCTGTCCTGTCCTGTCCTGTCCTGTCCTATCCTATCTACCTACCCCCATGCTAATTTGTATGAATTTTATCTTCAACCTCTCTCTAGCTTCCTGTGAAACACTACAGGAATTCTCCTGCTTTTAGCTCTCAAATATCTGGTTCCACCACACTCTAAAAGGTGACAGAGAAGGTGGTTCAAACGCCATCCTCAGAGTTTGGAGGTGTGTTGGTGAAGGTGAAGCTTACACAACTACATCCCCTTGACTCTAGGTCTTCTCATTCATCCATGTGTTCATTCCAGGCATTTACCGGGCTGTCCCCATTGGCTTTCCTCTGCACTGCACTTCGAATTATGGGTACAGAAATAAGTAAGAGAATTTCTGTCTTCAAGGAAATTCTAGTCTAGGGCATATGCTGAGGGTGGGGAAGTAGGTGGTGCAAAGAAACCATTGTACTGCAGCAAGAAGGACTGAGTCAAAGGGGAGACAGGGTCTTATCAGAACATCTGCTCTGATGAGAAGTGCATCATGGGAAACGTCTAAGTACCAGTTTTGTAGTCAGTACAAGTGAGTGATGATTGGACAGGCAGAAAAGTAGAGGAAGAACCATTCAGGCAGAGGCAATAGCATTTGCAAAATGCAGAGGAAGAAGAAACGTGGTCTGATACAGTTTCTTGAAGTAGTGCAATCCAGCTTGAACACAATTGTGAGGAAGGAGAAATGTAGAGGTTCGGGGTTAAAGAGGGTAGCAGGGCATAATGGGCACCACAGGCCATGTCAGGGAGTCCTTTATTGTGAAGGCAATCTTTTGAAGGCCTATAAGGTGACATGGTCATATTTGCATTAGAAAGTTCCCTTTGGTTGCTCTGTGGATAACGATGGTTGAAAGAGGCTAGAAGCCAGGAGCCTAGGTAGTGGTAGTGACAGAGGTGATGAGGAAATGGAAAACCTCATCAAATAGAGCACGGGGACAGAGGGGTGGCCTTGGCGGGGTCACTGCTTTCTACAGCCTAACCTCTCGGTTTTGTAGCTCCAGAAACTTACCTTACTTCTCCACCATAGAGTTGCTTGGGTTCTGGAGGAAACACGGTATGGTGAATATGTATATGACAAGGGAGCCCTGTCTTCGCCCCTTCGCTTTCCAGTTGTGCCCTTGTGGGCATGTCACTTCACTTTGCTGACCTCTTGTATGCTGATCTATAGAGTGGAACCATGAGAGCCACATTTGTTTCCTTAGAGTCCATGGGAGGATCAAATGAGCCACACCACACTGAATTGATTTGTAAATGCTAAAGAAATGTACAATTTGGAATCGCATTCTTGAGTCTCCGAACCAGTCTCAAACCATGACTAGTATCTAAGTAGCATCTATGTGGGTCGGGGCTCGGGCAGATTTCACTTTTAGAAGAGACTAAAATTCCCTGAAGCATCTTTGACTGTGCTAGCAAATCCAACCTCAAAAATAGCCTCCTCGGCTACATGTTTGTCTCCTCAGTTCTGCCATCACATCAGTTTCTGATTAGAGTTACAATGTAAGTGGGGATGTGACTTTGGAAGAGACATGAGTGCTGTGAGCAGATGAGGGAGGGGGTCGAAGAAGAGGGAGGGAGCCTGCTGTGATGAACAGCCCCGTTCTGGTTGGTATTCTGAGGGAATATGAAAAGTAAGCAGAAACTCAATTAGTAACCCCTGAACTTGCCCCGTGTTATCTCTGACAGCACACACCCTCTTCCATCGCATGCCTCCGAAGGCGAGCGGGCTTCCCATCAAGCTACTGCTACGGAGGATGCAGACCCAGAGGAAACAGAGAATGAGGCAGCTCATGGCTGCTTCTGCCTCCCCTGGCATCTCTGTTCAGGGTTTTCTGTGAGGATGAGGAAGTCTCTAGTTCTGAGAGTGTAAAAGGAGATAATAATTCCTATCGTGTTCATAGTCTTTTTCATTAAGGACCTACTATGTGACACACAGGCATTCCTTTCAATGGTGTATTCAGTGCTGGTGTTATCGTCCCCATTTTACAAATTAGGAGAATGAAGTTCAGAAGGGTGAAGCAGCTACCCAGCTACTAAGCAAAGGATCAAGGACTTCGTATACCTCCAACCATTCAAGTCTCAAACAAAAATGTGCGGTAGTTACTATTATCCTGCGCATTGTCACTTCCATGACTGCTTTCTCCCGTTTCCTCTCCCTGCGAGAAGATTGTGATGCTTGTTCATTGAAAGCAGACCTGGAGATGTGAAAGGTGAGTGGAAGTGACAGGTGTCACTGTTGAGTAGCAGCTGTAAGATTCTGAGTCTGCTTTGTCATAACTCTTTTATCTCAGGTATTCATAAAACCAGGTTCCAGATTGGGGTTTCCCCACCTACCTGGGTCTCAAAGTGAAGACCATACAGGGGAAAGTCATAGCCATACTGGGCATATGAAAAAGAATCCTGAGGTTTTAGGGTCATTTGTTACACAGTGTGGCCTAGCCTCCACTAACTAAAATACCATTTGAAGAGAATGAAGTTTTAAGAGAGGTGAATGAGGTGTCCAGCTAGTAAGTGGTGAAGCTGAAACCTGAAGTCAATTCTGTCCCACTCTAACCTGCGTGATCTTCATCTCTGTACTACTCGTCCTCTGTAGTCCTGGTTCCATGAGAGTTTCCTATATTTTACAGTGATGGCTTCAAAACAACAATAGTATCTAGTTTTAATAAACCGAAGTGTGGAAAGGAAGGGGTAAGGAAGGAAAGTGAGTTAGGGCCACTGATTTGTAATTTCAGGGAACATACAATTCCTCTGGGGATTTTGTTAAAATGCACATACTCATTAGTAGGTCTGGGGCAGGTCCTAAGATTCTGGATTTCAAACAAAGGTCCAGATGAAGCTGATGCAGCCGGTGCTGGGACCACTCTTTGAGTAGCAAGTCCAGATATTTTCTATCACACCGTGGTGATGAGAGAAAGGTACAAGAACATAGTACTGCACAGTGGTTACGAATGTGTGAATAGGACTAGGGCCAGGCAAGTTAGGCGACGAGGAACAAAATTTAAGGAAGCAAATCAGAGCAAGTGCTGAACTGACACTCCTGAGGGTGGGTGCCTCGCGTTTAGTCTGCCATGATTTGTTTCTAAGTTGATTTTAGCAATCGAATTTGAAACCTGAGTTAACATAGAGCCAAAGAGTACACCCATATTTTCCTTCACATGAGTTCTAATGTCACTGATCACTATAAGGCTGGTGGTCTTACACCATTACAAACATAGACTTTTTTCTTTCTTTTTTTTTTTTAATTAAAATTTATTGGGGTGACAATGCTTAGAAAAATGGCATGGGTTTCTAGTATGCAAATCTGTAATATGTCCTCTATATATCACATGTGTGTTCACCACCCAGAGTCAGTTCTCCTTCCACCACCATATATTTGGCACTATTTACCCTCATCTACCACCCGTCCTTCCCCATCACCTCTGGTAACCACTAAACTATTGTCTGTGTCTATGAGTTTTTGTTTCTTTATTTGTTTAAATATAGACTCTTTTCTAATCAGAAAAAAAGACTCAAAATAATGTCATGCTTTAGTTAGCTTCATATTTGAAACAAATTATTATTAATTTTTGGTTTATGTATGTACTTCCAGAATTTCTGACGATTTTTTTTCTTGTGTTCTGTCCCTGTATTATATCGTCTAGTTTTTCCAAGCTTGCAGTTATACTGTAGTGTCTATCAAATCAACCCTATTATCAATAACCCTCTGAAAATTTCCTCCTGACAGTTGTGCTATTTTTCCAAACTGGATTAAATATATCTATAATAAGATGTTTGATGAAATGTTTATTTATTTATTTTTGTTGTCTCTGAATTTTATCTACATCTGAAAGTAAAAGTAAAATAGCCTGAATCACTCATATTTTAAAGAGAAACTTAAAAATCACCAACTTTGGACCCACACTCCTCTCCTTTTCAAGGAAAATGAAAATCTTAAGACGGCAAGAAAAAGGAAGTTCTCGACATCCCCCAAGCCAAGTAAAAAGAACACAAAGAAAAGAACTCATATAGATTTGGAATCTTTATGAGTTATGTCAGTCTTCCCAGCCTACGAAGGAAGACTAACATATTCCTTCCTTGATAGATAGAAGACTCAGAACTTGCAGGAACGCCTGATGGTAGGACATTTTTGAAAGATATTCATATCTGTAACCAGTTGGGCAGGTCAATTACTTCTCCAGCACAAGTCTTCTTATGCACACTCTAGGATGTGCCTTTGCATTTTGTCTCGTTAACAGTCTCGTCTGATCTTGAAAGTGTCTGACTTCTCTCTTCCAATGCCTTTGCTTCTCCCTCCCCTTTTCATTTCTCTCTCTCTCTCTCTCTCTCTCTCTCTCTCTCTCTCTCTCTCTCTCTCTCTCTCTCTCTCTCTCTCTCTCTCCTTCTTACTTTTTATTTAGCGTTCTGCCTCCAAACATTCCTTTACATTTATTATAACAGGCATCTCAGGAGGAAGGTGCTATGGACTGAATGCTTAGGTTTCCCCACAATTCATATGTTGAAACACTAACCACCAAGGTGATGGTATTAGGAGTTGGGGCCTTTCTGAGGTAATTAAGCTTGGATAAAGCCACGGGGGTGGTACCCTCATGATGGAATTAACTCCCCTATAAAAAGTGGAAGCGACCTGGGTTTTTTGTCTCTGCATGCACACACCAAGGGAAGGCTGCGTGAGGCTATAACCAGGAAGAGGGCTCCCCTCACAAGAAACCACCCATGCTGGCCCCCTGCTCGCACAATTCTGGACTTAGCCTCCACAACTCTGAGAAACAAATATTTGTTTTCTAAGCCACCCAGGAGATGATGCTTTGATACAGTGGCCCAAGCTGGGACCGATGGAAGATGGATGTAGTTTTTCTGTCCCTCATTTTGAATGGAATGTCTCTCTTATGACATTAGATTATGCGTCTATCATTTGGAGTTTACCTATATTACACGTCATTGTTTTTGTGTTGTTGACCAAAGAGGCAGCACGATTAGAAAGAAAAGAATGGACACACACATCTTACAGACCTGGTTTAAATCCTGGCTCTGTCACTTCCTGGTTATGTGATCTTGGGCAAATTTAACTATGTTTCCCTTATCTGTGGTATGGCAATAATCACAGCGAGAACAATAACGGGAACAACGATGAGAAAGTCAATAATACCCAGCATTTCACTTGGCTTTTGTTATGACTAGATATCAAATGTTTCAAACACACAGCTCAGGCTTTAATTTGATGCATGTATATTGTACACCCACTGTGTGCCTGGCACTGTGGTGGGTACTGGGAATCCTATAGTGAAGAAGAGCGATAGAATCCAGTAAGTTCGAGCTCATGGACTAGAGTAGAAGTTGGCCAGTGTGCACCCCAGCCCATGGTCCACATCCTTGGCCTGCTGGTGCACAATCCTTGAGCCGAGACTGCTGTTACATTTTTAAAGGATGGTTCAAATAAACAGGAAATGAGACAAAGACTTGTCTATGGCTTGCAAAGCCTACATGATTTACTACCTGGTCTTCTAGAAAAGAGTTTTGCTATCCCCCATCTAATGGAGCACACAGGAAGCATTCAATAGATGCTTTTCACATACCAGTGCTTAGTCTGACATTCCTTGCTAGGCTTTCGGAGTAATTTCTGTATGCCTTCAATTCACCACAGGCTTCTCGTGGCCCCTGCATTAAAAGTCAACCATTTCACATGATCACAGGCCCCGCAGGAGTGACCCATGTACCTCTGCAGCCTTCTCTAATTATACCCTTTTTATGCTCCTGCCACACTGGATTTCTTTCTGTTCAGCAAATATTGCACATTTGCCTCCTCGGCCCGGGATCTTACTCCTCGGCACTTCCCCCATTCAGCTACTTTACTTCCTACTTGTCCTTCAGCATTCAGCTTGAAAGTCACTCCCTTGGGGAAAATTTCCGTGACCTCTCCTTGCTAGGTCAGCACCATCTCCACCCCTTTATTTGTTCTCATGGTTCCTGATACTTCGAGGAATTATATATTCTTATTTACGGTTATTTTATTACTATCACCTCCACAAGTTAGTTCCACGAGGGCAAGGGCTGTGTCTCTTTGTTTATTATTTTACCTTCTGCACCAAGCACCCTTGTCTGGTGCTCAGTAAAGATTAGGTAAATAAATGAGAGAAAGAATGAATGATTCAAGGACATGTTTGTTGAAAAGAAATAGATGGGGAAGCTTATAGACTTCTTCAACATGGGTGTGCCTTCCTTTCCCAGATGGGGCTTCTGTAGCTCCATTTAAATCGCCCCTTCCTTCTCCCTGTATAATTAATGGGGGCCCAGTGGGTTATTGATGTTGATACACCATCTGAACCACACAGCAAGTGGATGCATTGGTTACAGAGCTATCTGGGCCAAAGCTAACGAAACCTTTGCAAATGTACTGATTTACAAAAAGAAAACTGGTTCACCTGAGTGACAAGGTTTGTACGCAAGGGAAGCATCCTTTGTAATTTTCTAGCTGTGGGAAACCTCAGACTCCCAAGGAAACATCAGCAGCCCCCCAACCGAAGGCAAGGACCAGAGGTCACCTTGGAGGTGTACAAAGGTTCTGAGATCAACATTACTCCATGGTGATCCCCATGTGAGCTTCCGGATGACCGAAAGCCCTCGAAATTGTACACAAATTGTATGGTTGCAAATGTGCATTGTTCTAGGAGGAAGTTTTTAAAGATTTATTAGGTTTTCAATGGAATCTAGAGCTAGCGAGTGATCTAAGAAAATCCAGGGTTTCTCTACCTCTGAATTCGTTAATTTTTTAAAAACCAGACAAAGAATAAGGAGCAGAGATGGATATATGTCCTGACAGGGTCCTTTGCATTTCTAGTTCCAGGCTCCCCCTGATCCACTGTGCAGCTGACAAGATTTGGATCAGGTTGCAGAGATGATTTGCCCAGGCTTTACAGCACGTGAGACAAATCCAAGACAAAAATTCTGCCAGCTCAATGCCCTTTGTACCATGATCTGCTGTCCACTAATATGATAGTCGTTCCTTTCTTGTTTCCTTTGTTTCCCCATTCTCCTTGCCAATTTCTTTCTCATTCACTTATTCTTTCGCACTGTCCCATACTATCATTTTTCTCAACACAGATTTTTAAAAACTATTTATCAGTTGTGACCAGGTTATTTCGAAAAAGAATTTTGGCTTCAATAAATGATTGTTCAACAAGGCTGATGAATTCGAAAATGAAATGCAATAGGAGGACACATTTATCCTTTCCTTTCCAAATGCATCTCTCAAGTGATAGTAAAGGAATAAAAACATCATATAAATCAAGAACCAACAGAATTGAAGATAAGAACCAAGAGAATTGAAGAAGAAGAAAGGGTACTGTATGAGAGATTTCGACAAGTTTTAGAAATTGAAAATGGATACTAGGTGAAAGAAGCCAATCTGAAAAGGCTGTATTTTGTATAATTCCGAGTACGTGACGCGTTTTGGAATAGGCCATAGTACAGAGACAGTAAAAAGATCAACAGTGGTTGCCAGGAGGCGGGGGGGCAGGGGGGCAGGGAGGGATTAAGAGGCAGAGTACGGAGGATTTTTAGGGCAGTGAGAATACTCTGGATGATGCCACAATGGTGGGTACATGTCATTATGAATTTGCGTAAACCCATAGGAAGCACGACACCACGAGTGAACTCTCAGGAAAACTGTGGACTCTGGATGACAATGATGTGGCCAAAAAGGTTCATCATTTGCAAACAGTGCACTGCTTTAGTGGGGACATCAACAATGAAGGAAGCCATGCATGGGTGGGGGCAGGGAATATATGAAATCTCTGTACCTGCTGCTCAATTTTTCTGTGAACCTAAAACTGCTTTAAAAAAAAGTGGGAAAAAAGAACCGTGCAAGCCATTTATCCACGTACTGCCTATCAGCGGCAAATGCATCCTTTGCAGCCTTCTCTGAGATAAGGGACAGGAGTCTTATAAATATTTCTCCTTTGCCGGTTGACATGATATTACACCTTGCCAGTAGAGGGAACTGGAGGGACACTGCAGAATGTAGGGTTCTAGTTTCTCTTTCAGGTTCTGGTTTGCTCCTTTCCACAGGCTCCTATAGGCACACAGCTTCTGCCATACCCATTTCTTGCAGAGAATGGCAGCCAGTAGTGCCCAGTGGTCAGCAGTGCATGGAGCCTCCCCCAGGACTCTCTTAGGTGGCTTGTGATGTGTTCTTAGGCAGAATACCTCCCCGTGGAGGGCTTCCGCACTCCAGTGAGCAGATTGCCATGAGTCCTGCTGGTGAAGCACCTCAGTGAACTTCTCTGTTATCCACTGAGCCATGGCACATCCTCTCCAAGGAGCTAGAGGCGAGAATTCTTCCTTGCTGTGCCATCATAGCATTAGGGGTAGTGGCTGCTACTTATCTCAGCTCTTCCTACACACTCTAGAATTGTCTTTACCTTTTGCTAGCCAATTCCCGTTACTACAATACCATGTTTTAATTTATAATTCTTCATATTAAGCTTTCCCTGTTAAAATTACTGTGATTTCTGCTCTTGTTTGGACCAAATGGTTATGGTAGGAGATAAAAGATAAGAACATTAAAGAACCAATTTTGGAAGAATAATATACAGATAATGGGAATTCTATTAAAAAGAAAACAAAGGAAAAGTTTTGAATTAAAAGACAAGAGTTTCCAGAATAAGAGTTCCCAATAAGTGACCAGAATTTATCTTGAGCCCACTTCCCCATAAGCCGCAAAATCATAAACTTTTATAACCTGATTTTTACCAAGGACGAATACGGGATTCTAAAAACTTCCCACTTTGGATGGGGAGGATCATCAATGAAAAGCAATAACGATCAGAATGTATCAATGTAACCATGACGTGAAGTCGACAGAATGTTGTGAAAATAAAGATACACAATTACGACCTCTTAGAAATACCCACTAAAAATATTCAAGAAAGGAAAAGCAAATTCCATGTTCATTCTTATAAACAGCTAATATTAACACAGATATCCTATTTAAATTAAAATTGTATTTAATTATGTTTGTTTTATAGAAAGGAATAAGTGTGGATAAAATAAGGCCTAAAGGTGATAAATCAAACGACATTACTGGGGACATAATCTTTAGAAAGACGCTGCTACATCCTAGAAAAGCTAACGATGACCGTAGGAGACGAGGTTCCTTCCAAGCAGCAGGAACAAAGAACAGGATGTGGTGCATCATGATTTAGAATAAAATTTTTGGGTCATTTTTTTCAAATTATGGGCCCGTATACACTTTGATTAAAGTATTATAAAATAAACTGCAAAATAAAAAGCTAAACATAAAGCTACCCTCGGGGAGATAAATGAGATAGCCGATGGAATACATCAGCAAAGTGTTTAGTGGGCAGGCATCATTCAACGAGTGGTGGTTTTAGTATAATATTTGGTGAAGAAATAAATTGGGGAAAAAAAATCTACGATTTAGCATTAAATTAAGATTATAATTCCAAGGGAAGTAGTCAAAAAAACAAAACAGGTGAAACTTGGCTTGAAATAAGTAAGCACACCCATTCTTGAGATAACACAAACTTTTTCTGGTATTCAATTTTAGATAGATGTTATCACATGGATGGTTCAAAAGGGTCAACGAACAGCACTTTAAATGATGTCTTAGGCAAGATTTTGACTGGAAAAGAAAATCAATCTTTTCAAGAGTGTTCCTTCTTATACACTTGACTCACAGCTAACAAACCAGCAAATACTCACCTTCACATTCACATAACAACAACTATACATTAAAATATTAATAAATACATGCATACTTTAAAACTGTGAAACACTAAATGTATTTATGTGGATGGGTTCTAAATTAAGAAGATTTGGACAGTCTAATTAATAAAAGATTCAAGATAAAATATTTGGAAGACTAGATCAATAACAAGCTTTTCAACTCTCTCCTTTCAGGACTGAGGTCAGTTAAAAGCACTGACATCATTTGCAGTCAGGTAATTGGCCTCTTTTCAACAGAGGTCAGGCATGAGCTGACCGTGTACCTCAAGCAGGCCCAGGAATTCAGAGGTTGGGTTGCCCAGAAATAAATGACTCACCAAACCTTCAAAATTTATTGCGAAACCCATGTTCATGCTCTTACATTTCAAACATAGCACCATACCTAAAGTCATCCTGATGTAATGTGGTCAACTTGCATCGGCCAGTTTCAATTTAAAGCTGGCAGGTGGAATTTTAGGAACAAAAGAAAGTCTCATTACGAATTAGCATTTGCATAGGGACCTATTCAGGGGACTCTAATCAAAACCCCCATATAAATTTCTGAGAGAAAGAGAAGTTAGACAGATAGACAAGAGAAATGAAACCCACATATAGTAAACAACGTTGAAGGATTGAGTGAACTCCATCCCCACCTGTCTGGACACGGACTAGTAAGATATCGTGGTAGGGTTCATGTGATCAATCAGTGCCAGGCAGGAAACTTAAATATGTGGTCTGGTAATCAGACCTCAGGACGAACGTGGTGATAACTTAGCCCTAAATATCAGAAACTTTAATTTCTCTCTCAGCTTCAACCGCAATGAACTTGCCCAACCTCAGCTGCAGCAGTCCCCTTCCGATTTCAGTTTGCTCATCAGGTGGAAACATAATGTAATACCAACATATCTCAAAATATTTTCTTGAGAGTCACACAAGATAATATAAACAAAATGGATTTGAAACATAAAATTCTGCGTAGATTTAGAGTAATACAATGACTATATGAAAATGTATAAAAATTCAAATGTTGATCAAAAAACGAGAGTTTATTGGCTCATGTCATTGAGAAATCCAAAGGTGCAGATGGCCCCAGAGTGCACTAAGTACTTAAACATTATCCTGAATCTACTTATTCTTTATCTCTGTGACCTGTATCACCCAAAGGTTTGACTTATTTTTCTTATACCCAAGAGATATGCCATGCAGGGGGTGCTACCCTTTTATTTCCACTGCTCTGAGTACAAATGTCACGTCAGAGTGGAGGGGTCAAAGGGCATATAGATCTCTTGGTTTGTATTAAGTGAGTTTAGTTCGACAGAGGAAGAAGAGATCTTCTGTCAGCATCTGCTTTTGAATTTCCAGGAAAGGACCCTCCTTGGACCACCTTAGATCATCAACCCATATTCGAGTCAATGATTATTGGCAAGGAGAAGGTTTATAATCAGCCAGAACTGACCACATGAATGCCACAAACTACCTAGCGTGATACTCTGCTCTTCAAAGTAAGAGGGTGCTACTGCCAGAGGAAGAGGCAAAGAGAGTCTGGGAGACAAATATGAGACGCTGATCACCTCTGTGCTCCCAAAGCTACACATGCCTCCACCCTTCGTCACAGGGCTTTCACACTAGCGTGGAATTGTGTCTACTTTTCCAGATTGCACACATGTATCGAATTCACTTCTGCATTCCCGTCATATATCACAGGGCCTAACATAGATTAGTTGCTCAATAAATACTGATTAAGGAATGGATACATTTTTTGTAAAAACTGCCGACGAACCCAGTTCTTAGGTGAATATGGAGAAACAACTCCAACAAATTCTCCCAGGCTCAAGAATGTTACTTAGTGTCTAGATCGGAGTGGGGTTGGGGGGCGGGGTGAGAAAAGTGACGGGATTAAGACGTACAAATTGGTAGTTACAAAAGAGTCACAGAGATGTAAAGTACAGTATGGGGAATATACTCAATAACATTGTAAAAACTACGTATAGTGTCAGATGAGTACTAGACTTATGGGGGGAGTCACCTCATAAATTACATGAATGTCTAACTATGCTGCACACCTGGAACTAATATACAATAATATTGAATGTCAACCGTAATTACAAAAAAATAGTCATGGGGATATATAGTACAGCATAGGGAAGAGAGTCAATAATATTCTAATAATTGCGTGCAGTGCCAGATGGGTAATAGACTTATTGGGGTTATTACTTTGTGAGGTATATAAATGTCTAACCGCTATGATAGTTTGTACACGTTAAACTAATAAAAAATCTTTAAAAATGCTACTTGGAAGCTCTTTCTCTATGTAGTTTATGAAATATTCAGTTGGCACCGCTTATGAGCGAAGCCCTATGTATCGTTCTTCAGATGATTCACATGAGTGGATTCAGAATTACTTGGTTTCCTAACAGGTAAACGAGAAGCTCTACCTCAAGAATCTCACAGACACATTGCCAAATTATGGCATCTGGTCTGAAATGGACGATCCTTGGAACCACGTGTTCAATGCTGAAATAATCCACTCATGTGATACATGACACTGAGGTTTAGAGGCAAGATAAACTAAGACCAACTAGAATCAGTGGAAAAGCTAGATGAGCAGGAGGCAAAGTATGGCTCTTGGGAAAGCGAGAAGGAAGGAACAATCGCATTGGGTCTACTCCGATACAGACACAGAGCTCAGTATCTTATAACCGCTATCTTACTGTATGTCTCCCAGCCCTGGGAGACGGACATTTGTATCACTGCTTGGCAAGGTACAAAACTGAGGCACCGGAGAGTTAAATAAATCAGTGAGACAACGCAAAAGACATAAGGTTTACAGCCATGCGTTGTTTTCAATGCTGCCGCACTGTCTCCTATGGTATAATTAATCATACATACGTCACGTCGGTCAGTGTATCACTATAAAGATGACCAAACAGGATGTAGAATAGATAAATTACGTATACATTCATACAAGTAACTATGAAAATGGTAATAGGTGATGGGAATCGATGACAAGTAATAGAGTATAAAGATGAATGGAAAATGAAGATACATGAATATATAATTGCGTTAGATTGACAGACATGTATATGTTCATACAGGACCACTATCAACCCTGTTCTGAGAAAAGTCAATCTGGCCAGATGTAATGTGCTTTGGTGCGAAGATAATTGAGCAATTACGTGGAAGACGTGATCTGCTCCTACCTTCTCCACTGGTTCTCAGGCCCTCTGTCCTTGTCTTTTCTCATCCTCAGTTTCATCATCTGTAAAACGAGAATCATAAAATGGAGCCCAGCCTACTCTCACAGGGTAGCTTTGCGAATCCTACAAGGTAATTGTTGGGGAAGCACCTTGGAAATTGTGACATGCGCTGTTCCCACCCTGGGTTTGACCTGGGTAGTTCTGCAACTTTCTTTGACAAGAGTACCATCTCAGGTTGGGAAATGGATTATTTTTTCAGAGGATGCCTGTGGTTGGCTGCTGCCTGCCTGTCACTGATGCATGTTTTATCAGCTTCCACATTGCTTCAACCTTGCAGCTCAGCTCATACCGTTAAAAAACCACTATGGTGCCTTCCATGTCAGCAAATGGTTGCTTGTCTGTTCAAACTCTTGCACCATCTCCAAAGCTAAGCTCAGGATCAGACCCTTTTTTTTGATGCCACATGATCTGAAAGCAGGAAGAAACATCAGTAGAATGTTTTCCCACTCAAGATCAATACGCCTTTAACCTTTTCTTCCCTCTACCCTTGGGGAAACATCTCTTCTTACCTCCCTGGCGTCTGCCCGTCCACACTCCTCTTTCATTCTCTCCTCTCGCCACTCCCCCACCTCTACCACTGCCTGCTTAGGATTCAGCATGTCTTCCCCTGGCTCTCCTGCGTTAGTCTACATCATACCAGTTTCTGCCGGATGGCTTTTCCCATACACAGAGTCCCCTACTGCTATGGACCAAAGAAACCAAGGACTTACTCTTCTATAGCCAGGAGACACAGGTTTGGATCTCGCTCTGTTACGATGGCCAACATTACCTTAGAGAACCGATTTCACCTATCTGAGTCTTTGTTTCCTTTTCTGCAAATTGGGGGCAACGGTATCTGCCCTGCTTTCACCCCCTGCAATCATGGAGCATTTACAATGGAAAAGGCCTAGATTTTAAATCCGATATTTGAACACTTTAGTGGCAAGCAGTTTCTTTAATTTTTTAAATTTAAAAACACATGTGGAATACTTTTTACATGCTACAAAGTACTTTAAATTTTAAAAATTCTGTTCTAATAGTTTAATCCTAACAATAGCCTTATATTAGCAATAGCCTCCTATTATTGATGAAGAATCAGAGGCGGAAAAATAAGGACACTTGCCCCAAATTATGTATTTAGTAAATTGTGGCGCAAGAATTTGAACCCAGGCACTTGGATTCCAGAAACAGTGATTTTAATCACGTGCTATGTTACCTAAGCAACTCAGTGATCCTTTCATAGAGCAGTAGACGAGTGTCATGTTTTGGATGTATGTCATGGTGTACTCATTCAGTACTTAGAGGCAACGTGCCAGGATAGGCCAGGTCAAGCCATGGTAATAACGGAACACGGAAACATCTATGCTTCATCCTGCAGAGTGCAGGCAGTGTCTGGACAAACTCTTCACGGCAGCAGTCGACCATCTGATGACCCAGAGAACAAGGACCTGATACCAGCGAACATTTCTAACATCTTACCCACCCCCCACCACGGAGTGCTATCCATCCAGTAAATGTAGTGAACTAGATGGACACATTACAATCAGAAAGACTATTAAAGGCGTAGTACTACATGAAGAAAGAAACAGAATATGATACAAAATTTAATTCCATTTAAAGTTAAAATAAGTGCAGTAAAACATTACGCAGTTCACAAGAAAACACAAAGGAAAATATGTATTGAGAATATTAAAATGGATTTATTTGTATCCATTTTCTATTTATATCCATTTTCTATCTATCTATCTATCTATTATCTATCTATCTATCTATCTATCCATACATCCATTTATGTAAAGAGGGAAATAGAGGAGAATAGATATATAAGAATGCTACATACCAGTATATATATTACAAAGAAATGAGCAAAGAGCGTTGCTTGGATCAGTGAAGACCACAGTTGTGGACTGAGAAGTATGGTTAGCTCAGTCCTCTAAAGCAGAGATTGGCAAACTATAGCCCATGGGCCAAAACCCGCCAGCTGGTTTTGTAAATAGAGTTTTATTAGAATACAGTCACATTCACGTGCTTACATATTTTCTACGGTGGCTGTTGCGATACAATAGCAGATTTGAACAGATGCAACAGGGACAGATAAAGCCAAAAATATTTGCTATCCAGCTCTTTACAGAAAAGAAGTTTGCACCCTAGAGAAGAGAGACCATACCCTACTCCGTGTGTTGGTCAGCGTTCAGTCAAGAAAGCAGGAGCCATTCTATGTATTCTATGTATATGAAAATTAACTGGATATAGAAATTAAGGGGTTACCCAACCACTAGAAGCTCGGGAGCAAAGGTTAGGGAATTGCCACAGAACTCATCTTGAAACACAGAAGTGGGTGGTTCTCAAACATTTTCCATGATGCACTATTGCAATTTGCAAGAATCTCTGGGAAGCTCCAGCCATCTGTCTCTGTGTGCAGTAGTGAGAGTACATGGTTTTTAAGAGCTTTCTGGAAAGTCATTGTAAATTTCATGACATCCCAACATATCTGGCTGCAACTACCCGAGGTAACAATGTCTTCCTTTCCCGTCTGCTTTCCAAATTTAGTGCCTCTCACTGTCAAACTTTAAGCTAGAACCATACTGTGTAAGTGGGTTTTAGAAAATGCAGTTTGGTGTTTCCTCTACAATGTAAAGGAAACTCAGAAAGGGTGGTAGTGGTGTGAGTTGATGACAGCCAATGGGGCATTGCTCTTTTATTTCCAATGCCCTGAATAGGGTAGGAGTGCAGTAAGTTTTTATTCATTCTACTGATACTGATCCAGAACAGTTTAACTTGAGACTTATGCACTTCTAGGAGGATAACACTTGGTCTTTAGAGGGTCGAAATAGATTCCGATACCCCCGCTCCCATCAGTGGAAGACAGAGTGTGTATGCGCATGTGTGTGTGTGTGTGTGTGTGTGTGCGTGCGTGTAGGTGTGTGTTTCTAGGAAGACATACTCGTCAATTGTCCCAAGTCCTTCAGAGAGGTTTCGATCTACCTTACCAATACAGATGCTGTGTTCCTTAAATGCAGAGGACTTTGTATTTTTCCTATACCTTAGAGCTAGGCACGGTGTGTGACACAGAGTAAGCTTTCAATGAATGTTTGTGCAATCAATAATTAAGAGAATGAACACACCCAACACTCTTCCCAGCTCAAACAGAAACTAGGTATCATTACTTTTTAAAATTCCAGCTACCCGTCGTTAATAACATACTCAAGTCTCACATCAAACCCTTTCCCATGTGTTCCAGCCAAATCTATTTCAGTACCAGGTGCTGAAAGAGCTTAGGCCATTGTAAAGATAATATAGAGAATGCAAGAGACAAGAGTTGGAAGGGGGAAGAGCGCAAGCCTACGGGACAGATTCTGGTCCCTTTCCTCCACCGGTAAGGTCATGTTTGCAGAGCTTCAGCCCAAAGTGCCGTGGCAGCTACATGCTCCCTGACCACCCCTCATAGGTGCCTCTGCTACCTCCATACCTAGGAAGTCCTAGTAACTGAGAAATAACTGCTGACTCATAACCTCCTTAAGTCACATGCTAAAAGACTCTTCTTAGCATCACTAGAATTTAAAACACAGGCTCAAGTCCTGACACCGCCCGTTCTATTTGTGTCAACATCAGAGAATCACTTGACGCGTCTGCATTTTAGTTTCTCACTCTCTAGAATAGGTGTGCTGATGGGTATTCTAGCAGACAAGCAGACAGAGGTAAAAATTATTTGATATAGTATTATATGTCAATAAAATGTAGGCCGTTAATATCAGTATTTATCATGCATTCCCCAGGATTTTATTTGTCAGAGCCAGGGAATTTCAACTCTCTCGGCTTATATGAGTCAGTCACCAGCTAATTTGGAGACCCAAAAGGTCAACAGTTACTGAATGGTGAGCTGAAACTAACATCTCCCCCACAAAGTCTGACTCAAGCCAACATTTTTTTATGAGCTTAATAGTTTCTGATTAGCTGGCATTCTCTCTGTTTTTCCCTTCCCATTTCCTGGGTTTATACAGCTCCCTTCGCCAGCTAAAAGCAAAATCTCTGAAAATTTGAACCGAGCGTGCCAAGCAGTTCTGATGGCCATAAACAAACTCGGGATTAAGTGAAGGCCTCTTGTGTTTGAGCTAAGTGTTCATTCTCTGGGATTCCAGAAAGCCCCGAGACACTCGTTCCCTCTCCCTTCTCCCTTCTCGGACTTCTGATCTCCTTGGAATATAATTAAATGGTTAGCAAAGGCCACAGAGTGTGCAGACAACCCACAAGTACACAAATAGGTCAATTTGCGTATTCTTCCTGCTTAGTCCATCATTTGAGGAAATCTCTCTTCAGACCTCAGTTTCCTCATCTATAAAATAAAAAGGATGCTTACTAGCCTACCAGCCTTGGAGGCGGTTAGGGAAAAATGAGGAGCTTTTCCTGGGGCATTGGAAAATGCTTCATTAGCTACACTGCTTTAGTTGAAATTTGAAGGATAAGAAAGAAGTGACCACTGGAGAAAGGGGGTAAGATTTTGCAAGATTTTGCTATTTGCTACTGACCGGTAGACCAACCGCCACTACAGGAGAAGGTGAACAACAACAAAAATAGCAGAAATCAAGGCATGAAAAGATGAAAATTATGCCACATTCAGATCAGAGAGAACTTTGATATGCTTGGATTTTCTGGTGATATAGGAAGGCAATGGAAAATAAGACTGGAAAATTGTGAATAAGCCAAACTATAAAGGGTCTTGAATGCCATGGTAAGAGTATGAAATTTATACTATAGTGAAGAACTATTTTTAAGAGTTTAACTTTCCTTTTAAGCTTTTTTTCACAGTTTAAAGGTATATATAATTATATCTAGTCTTCAGAAAATTACTTTATCAGCTGTGTGAAAGATGCAACATAAAAGTATCCTTCAAAGTGTATTCTAAAGAAACAAATTCAACTAGTTATTAAATGGTGTCACATGTACATACCTAGACTCTCACACACATAATATCACGCATAGTAATCCTACAACAAATAGTGGTTGAAAGAATGAATGAATTAGGGTTAGTACATTTATTTTCAACCATGCTAATTAAGATTTTTGTTACTGATTTTGTTTGTTTTAATTATTTAACTGCAGGACTTTCCAGAACATCCAATGCACTGACGTGCTAGCTGTAATCTCCAAGAAGATCAAGGATAGGTGAGTTTTTAAAATTTTATTTGTCATAGAACTTCTTTCATCACGTATGCCATGGGGAACGGTGTTCAATGGAAAATGCCATGGGAAATGTTAGATTCACAAGAAAGATTGTAGGTGATGAGAACTTACAAGGTGCAATGTAGATAACTCAGGAAAGCAAGATGGCACCCGAACAACAATAGTGCCAGACGGGTCAGGGGAAAAGGGAGTCTTGGGGAACACACTATGAAAAAAATGTGGATAAGACCTAATGATTAAATGAATGTCAGGAAAGAAGGAGATGGAAGAATCGAAATGATTTCTGGGTTTGTAATCAGGGGCATTGAAGTCTTATGCTACTTATATAACTGGACCTTGAAAAGTAATTTATTTGTGAATATCTATTAGAATTGAAGTATTTCCTTTTTTCATTGCTTTCAAGAAATACCCAAAAGTAAGAAAAATGAGAATTCCCTGAAATTGGCACTTAACCTGCCTGGTATAACTAGGTTGTGGCTATGTATCTGTGCATATATCTGTCTATATCATATATATTTATAAATATGGTTATTTTAACCCAATATTTCCTAAAATATGAAAATAAATGAGTAGGCTTATTGTGGTATCTTTACTTATAAAGATTTTTTTAAAAGTCAAAGAATAGCTAAACATATCTGAGTATATTATACAATACTATGAAGCTATACAAAGTCATGTCTTATGAGAAAACTTCAAAACATTTTAAAGAAGAACACCCCCTCCCATAAATGTCAAAAAGAAGGTAAGTTATAAAGGAGAATATACTAATAAGAATTTTATTAAGGAAAACATTTGCTTTATATGCATAGAAAAATGACCATATAGAAAACCAACAACACTCAAACATCAGTTTTACTCAGACAAGAAATTAATTGTAACTTTTGGTTTTCTACATTGCATTGAATTTTTCAAATGCTCACCCCTTACTTAAGTAACCCCTTACTTAAGCAGAAAAAAAAAAGTACTTTCAATGAAACACATTTTTAGCATTACATAATCATGACTATTATTATTGCCAGAAAATATACAATAATTTTGACATTCACTTTTCTATCCTTCCTTCTGTTGGAGAAGGTCAGCAAGAGGATGGGACCACTAGGTAACCCACAAGCCGGACCTGGGCAATCAGGCTCCCTTGTCCTTGAAATGTACATTCTGCCCACTGTTCCCATAGCTGGAGCCATTTCAAGGACAAAACCTTGAAAGAGCAAGGTGGTGTTGTTGAGATCATCTGGATGGTATACGTGACTAAACCCCATTAAGGCCCTTACAGAAACTTTTAAGATTCTGGTGGGCAGATGTGGAGATCGCCTCATGATGTGACTGCCCAAGACAAGCTCAGTCTGTAAGTTCCCTTTCTTGTTAAAACTCCCACCTACCAATCTGGAATGGTAAGCCTCTTTCTTTGGTCTCTAAACATCCCCCATGTACAGGGTCAAGTTTCAAATTTCACCCAGGGAACTCCCGAGGTTTGCAAGCAACACCTTCTATCCCTCTTCTATCCTTCCATCTTTCCGTACTCCCATCCATCCATCCATCTATCCTTTAATCAAGAAACACCGAGTGTACACTGTGTACTAAGTTCATTTCTAGGCTGCTGGGATAGACAGAGCCCTCTAGGCACTGGGATAGACACAACCCTCTAGGCTGCTGGGATGAACACAGCCCTCTAGGCACTGGGATAGACAGAGCCCTCTAGGCACAGGGCTAGACACAGCCTTCTGTGCTGCTGGGATAGACACAGCCCTGTAGGCACTCCCAGCCACAGTCACGATGGAGGGCCAACATCAACCAGTTCAATATATTCTCGCCTCAGGCTTTGCTGTAGGCACGAAGCACATCAAACACAGAAGAAAAGCCATTTGGCTATCAAGATATTTGTCAAAAACAGAGTTAGCTACACAAGGAAAGGAAGCACCCACAGATAAATTCTTCCTATACGTGTGGAGTAGCTGACGCAGGGTTGGGAAGCATGAGGCTTGACGTCCTTGATGCAGGAGGGAAGCACCATGCTGACAATGACAAGAAATTGGAATAAATGCCAAAGTGAGGACTGTGGGAACCTAAGAGAAATTGCTGTAACTTGAAAAATCATTAAAATCTTTAGAAATTTAACTTTCCAGAGGAGAAGGAGGTAGGATGATTTGAAATGGTGGGTCTGTAGGTGGAAATGGCAACCGGACAGCGCAACTCTTCCTCTGTGTGCAGGTGAGTTTGTGTGTAAGTATGTCTTGGGGGTAAGGTAGAGAGGAGGCATTGTGGACAGCTCTGAATTAGTGGGTCAGAAACTACTGATTCGGCCATGAAGAGGTCATCATAGAAATGTCACATAAAATGGAGGCACGGAGTAAAACTTGGTTCTAAGGGCCCTAAGATCTTGGGGAATTGGAAACTTGGAAATATCATTTCAAATGACTGGCATTTCTTTCTTTTTTTCTTTTCTATTAAAAGTTGGAGAAGTTTATTCTCTTGAACAGACTGTCCCCTTGTTCTACAATACCAGCTGAAAGGGCTTTATTATGACACACACGAAGTAAACCCCATTCTTTACCCTTTGTATTGGGGGATTTGGGGAGACAGTCCATGCTGACATATCCAAAGATTAGCTTTGAGCTTAGTTGAGAATGGTGGGGCCATGGCAAAGCAGAGATTCAACACCAATCCATGAACACACACACACACACACACACACACACACACACACACACTGTTAGCCCCTTGCCAGGGTCTAAGCTTTGATGGCTAGAGAGGTTTTGCCAGAAACTGAATGTAATGTTTTAGAAAAATATTTGCGAACAAAGAGATTCTAGACCCAAGCAGAGATGTTTGGAGGCCCAATTTGCACAGATTAGAAGGAGACCATTGTCTCAGCACTACCCAGAGGGGAAGACACTTCGGAAACATTGGGTAATAGCACCCTAGGCCCAGGTATCAGTGGCTTTCAAGGGGCATGTGAGCCATGGCTGCTTCACAGAAGACAGGCATTGACAAGCAAGGGCCTCGCTGTGATGACGGCAGCTGCCAGCTTGGTTTGCGGACACATGTTAAGTCCTCTGAGAACTCCAAACATCATTAAGAAGGGGTGAAGGGCAATCAGGGTAGGTGAGTCTCTGTAAGAAGGTAACTGAGCTACTGTCATTTAAGCATAAATGTCAACGTGGTCACTACTGACCTCCCAGGCTAGGAAAGACCCAGATTTATGAGTTAGGAGTCTGGAGAAGAATGAAGCCATAACTGAACTTTTTATTTTGTGCCCCCCATAGAGGCACACTTTCTCAAATCCCGAATAGGCCCTTTTTCCACCACCCACTCTCTCACACTTGACAATCAGACCAAGTTGGGGAAGATGACGGGCTATTAGTTCCTTTGTTCCCCACCGCCAGGCTTTTTTTTTTTTTTTTTTTTTACCATCCTGGGAGGTCAGACTAGTTCTTTCACTTTTTAAAAATGTCTTTCTAGTTCAGCTTTGGAATTGGCTTGGGGGTTGGGAAATGGAAAGGAGAGAAATGGAGCGAAAATGTAGGGCAGCAGGTAAGTTATTTACAAACATCTGGGACAAGAGACCAAGGGGATACTTGGTCAAGTCCTTGGAGAGAGCCTAAAAGGTAGATACAAGGAAGAAAAATGATCGCTTTCTGGATGAGGGAGTCACCTCTTTTGGGGTAAAAGCCACGTTCCCGAGTTGCTGAAGCGGATCTTTATTTTTTCCTAAAACTCAACAGACAGCATCTTCAGAAACTAATTTGATTTTGATTGATTTTTGAAACTTGAAACACTTCTAAACTAATTTTCAGTATATTACTCTTGTCAACGCTTAAAGATTTTGTCAGGAGGAATTTGCTGAACAGACATAGTAATTTTGTTTCTCCTTGTGGCATATCACCCCTAAAGAGGAAACCCCGGGGAGGGGGTGGCTCTGTCACTACAGTAGCTGCTATTCGAATAGACATTGCAATTACTTTGCTGCTATTTTGGGGGCCTTCTCAAGCAGTTCATGCTGCACCCATGGGAGCTGGAAGTCTTGAAATAAGAATCACACAGAAACATCGACTCCTCCTAGGTCAGACCTGGGATATAGAAGAGACTCGAGGCCCAGAAAAGGGATGGGATTCATCCAAGGTCGGATAGCAATTCAGTGGTTGATCTGGACTGGAGAACATCTGCTCACTTTTAGCCTCTCTCTCTCCCCAGTCTATCAAGAAGCTAAGTCAGCCCTGCAGTGGTCATATAGCCCAAGTTGGGAACTATTAAATTCGGATCTATTAAATAAATACATCAGCGACAACATCAGTGAGAAAGAGAGCGTCGGATTGCAGTCAATTCTCCAATCAATAGTAAGTAAAAGCCACCCTGAAAGACCAGCACAAAGCTGCCCCTTACAAAGCACAGGGGATCGTGTTCATGGTGTCTCCCCTTTTGTCTCGCCAGTCAGTGGATTCAGTGGGGGCCACTGGAAATAACAGTGACATTACAAGATAATAACCTCTGCTCATGCAGGCATTATGCCGGGAGGGCTGTCACAGAGTGGTTTTCTTTTACTGCGTTTCACCACCCCGGGTGTGTGGCACACAGACAGATGGATGAGCTCATCTTAACAAATAAGCAATAGGGACAAACTGTGCTGGCTCACACTGGCAATCTTTGCTCAAATCAGAGCCTTCCAAGCAAGCACCTGGGTAAAAACATCCGCAGATGCAAAGCAGAGAATTATTCAGGAGGGGCACAGAACTGATGAGGATTCCTAAAAATATATAAACATGCAAAGCCTCACAGCAATGGTAGAAAAGTGTCAGGGCGGTAGCAGTTCTGGGAAAATAAGAGATCTCTGGGATTGGGTTCATGGCAGGTGCTTCCTAGAAGATACGGGGAATGAGCTCAACATGCCCATATCGAATTTAGGTGAGGCAGACTTTCCCGGAAGTATTGTCCGGGGACCTGCAACATCAGCACCACCAGGGAACTTATTAGAACTGTAAATTCTTGGGTGACACTCCTTCAGCCCCACCAGAGCAGGAACGATGGATGTGGGGCCCAGGAGTCTGTTTTTAAGAAGCCACCCCCAGGTGATGCTGATGGCCATTCAGTGGGAGAAGACCTGAAGCAGGGGAACAGAAGCTCAGGCAAAGGTGTTTCTGCCAGCAGTTGTGCTGCTGCTGTGAAAGTCAAACACCAAAGATTTAGTGACAATTAGAGTGCACTTCCGTTTCATCACACGCTCACAGATATTCATCAGCTATTGCATTTTGTTGTTTTACCACTTACAAAATATTATTAGTGCACATTATTTCAGTTTTATAATTGAAGCAACTAAAGATCCAAGAGGCACGGTTCTTTGCCCACAATCACAAGAGCAGTAAACAGGACAGGAAATAGAAGCCCCGGACTGTTGACAATTCACCCAGTGCTCGCTTCCCTACACCCCACTGTCTATTTTCCTTTCCTGGTGATGAGAAATATTCTGAAATCTCCCAAATGTTCTGGATTTCCCTAGCACGTGGCTAACATCTTGCATGCCATCGCTGAAGACTGACAGCGACTTTTGGAATCCTCAGTTGAGAATGATTCTGGGCATGCTTTTGGAGTCAGTGGGGAAGGATGCTGTGATGGATTAGTGATGTCTGCTGTAGGCATCAAATGGAAGATGGCAGCACATGTGCGATACATAGGAATGTCCCCTGCTCTCAAAATGATCTTGGTCTTTTTCTCAGTCTTTTGGTCAGGACCCAAGAAGTACAACCTATAGAGGAGTAAGATCTGGCTAGGAGGCTTAAATAGGGATGACCTGATGAAGAAAGAAAGGATTATTCTTACCTGCCTTCGTATTGCCTCCATAGCCATTATGGTTCATGCTAATTTCAACCAACCTTTTCCCATTTGAAGAGAAGCTATAAAAAATACTCATACTCTGACTTCATCCCAAATACACTCAACTGCTCAAGAAATTCATGCTTCTAAAATGCTGGACATGTTCTTAATGGCACATTTTATAATGGCAACCTCATAGAAATATTTATATGTGCCTGATTTGCCAGTCCTCTTGAATAGCCCTGATACTGTCCTCTTAGGCATGAATGGAAACTTTCCATTTGGCTGGCTTCGTCTTCCTAACCTCCTTCTGCAGAAAGACAATCACAAAGCAAACAAACAAAAAAAGACAATACAATCGACCAACCAAAAATTCCTAAAGCATCAAGTGCTTGGAAACGTCTGATTGCTATTGTTGGGTGTGAGTCCCTTGCAAGCTTGGGCTGAGTTTTTAATTGCTCCCAGTTGCCACTTTGCACAGAACAAACAGACCAAACCTTTGCCCAAATCATGTGTGACAGAGCAATATTTTCATTTCCTATAATGCCAGCAATGAACATTAGCTTTCCCTCTGGCTCGTGCTAATTTCTAGGGATTTCACAGCAATTTGGAGAAAGGCCTCTCCCCACGGAGGCCATGGTTTCCAGCCCCTGTTGCCTTCCTGGCACTGCTCTCCAATCGTCCTCCTACCCTTTGCTAATATCGTATCTGCAATCATTACTCCATTTTGCTGTGATTTTAATTAGAGGACATGTGGTATCTTTTAATATTCTTCTGCACATCGAGGCTCCTGAGCACTTGTTACCAACCAATGCCTCAATATAATTTAGAAGCTGTGGCTTCATAAGCAAGTCCTCCAATCTTTTGATATTAAATTTGCAAATTAATCTCTGCTGTATGCATCACTGGTGATTATCTTGGCCTAAATTATGCATTCTTCTCAAAGTAGGAAAACAACAGCCCTCCCCATCTGACAGTGGATCGATTCATAGACCCTTATCTCTATGGAGAAGTTTGTTTTTAACCCTTTCTGGTTAGAAACAGGGAGCTCTCATCCCACACATGGCTATAATAAGAGCAAAACTGATCCTGTGAGTCCTCTCTTAGTCCCTCTTCTGACTTCCCATTGTCTCCAGGAAAAAGCCAAGCCCCCAATTATCCTGCCAAAGAAAATGGTTTAAATATCAAATGAGAGTGATATGCGTATAAGTATATTATTAGAAAAAATATAGGGTTAACTCATTACTGCATTCTGGGTTATTCTTCAGAGGGAGATTGCATGGTATAGCGGGATGTTCACAGTCTTTGGATGACTCAGATTTATAGCCAATATTTAATATTTACTGCCTACTTGTCCCATTTCAAGAAATTTGCTTCCCTTTCTTACACCTCAAATTTAATGGTCATCATTCACAGGGTTACTATGACAGCACATACTAGGTTCTCAAAAGGCAAACTACCTTTCCCTCTAACTTGTCCTCCCAGACATTTACTTTTAGGGTCAACCCTCAAGGCTTAAAGGACTGAATTTAACTATGGACCATTAAGCAATGTAAATAAAAATTCTTGGAGTATTTGCAGTTTTATTTGTGGAAGTGGGACTGGGAGAAGCAAATAATCTTTATGGACTAAGCATAAGCAAAGAAATCATGAAATTAGATAATTTACCCAGTACCACTGTATGTGGTACCGTGGGCTCTTCCAGTTGGGGATGGAATCTCTTCTCTTGGTTTAATCTGGGCTCCTTGGCTCTGGCTTAAAAGTGGACTGTTCAACTTGATTACAATTCTTCTCTTAGCAGTGTATTGAAGGACCCAAAGGAAGACACTGCCCCACCAAATCATCTGACAAATGATTTTCCAGATAAAAAGAACACTACAGTCTGATTCTTTTTGATGTCTGTAACTCTATGATCATACAATAACCAATCAGGAGTGGAAATAATTTTGAACAATCAAGTCTCCAGACAATTATGGTCTATCCTTAAATTCAGACCAAAATATAACCAAAAAGGGGGACTGAGAATTCAAACTACAACAATTCCTTGCCTCTGTATTTGATAATACTGGAAACAGTCATACTTTCCTCTCCCTGAGCTAGGTTGATGCATACATACCTGTTTCTTTGCTAAACAATTCTACAAAAAAAAAAAAAAAAAAAAATTAACTTCTTGCTCTAGGCAATGCCTGCTCCTGGAAGATAAGACTGTGAACTGACTAAACAGCTTACTTATCAAGATTAATACCCTAATACTCAAGAATTACTCTCAGACCCTCAACTCACTGTGCCCATCAATATGGAAATATAATGTCGCGGGGCAGACGGATGGCTCAGTTGGTTAGAGTGCAAGCTCTCAACAAGGTTGCTGGTTCAATTCCCACATGGGATGGTGGGCTGCGCCCCCTGCAACTAAGATTGAAAATGGCAACTGGACTTGGAGCTGAGCTGCACCCTCCACGACTATATTGAAGGACAACAACTTGGAGCTGATGGGCCCTGGAGACACACACAGTTTCTTAATATTCCTCAATAAAAATATTTTAAAAAGAAAAAAAAAAAGAAACATGAATGTCACTATCTTTGCCCAATCCCAGCTAATTTCCATTTTGTACCACCTAACTTAGATTCACCCATCCCAGGCCCTAAAACCTTATATATTTCAATTTTGAAAAAAGAAAAAGACTGTGTCCTTTCCTGCAGTCAAGTCTAATAAACTTAGCTTTTCTTGACTTTTCTAGTGGTCTTTTGGGGAATGAACAGTAGATTCTGTAAAGTACTTTATTGCAAGACTAATTATATTAAACTTTTTAAAACTCTGGTTTCCACTTTTTCATCTTTTCCTTTATTTCCCCAGTAATCATTTGAGTGTTAGGAACTGTCCTAGGTACTGAAAACAGACTGTCCCTGCTTTCATGGAATATGCGTTCTAGAAAGGAAAGAAATATGTTTTTGGAAGATGGAAAAGACTAATGACATCCTTACAGTTCTGATAAGTATGTTAAAGGAAAGTTGCTGAGTTCTAAAACAACATGCCAAAAGGGAACCTCTTTCAGCTGTGTGAGGAGATATTTGTGAGAAGAGCAGGAACAGCCTCCCTGAGCAGGTAGCAGCTGAAGACAGATAAGTGGAGAAAAGCCAGTGACGGAATGATAGCATGTCCAACAGTTTAATATCAGACAGAGTGAAAGCCAATCCAGTATGACCATAGACAGCAGGAGGGAGTTTCACTAGTGTTAGCCAGGGGTGGTAATAACCAGACTTGTCAGACCCGGGAAGCATTTGTGTGTCTGAGTGAGTTGGTACAGGCTGTTTCATCAATTCTAGCATGTCTCTGACTCTAAGACATGCAGGATCTCACATCTGACATCTGCAGATGTGTCCATGTTAATGTTTCCTTTTGTTTTCTCTTCTGCAGCCATCTGCTCCCACTCCCTACTTTTACCTTGTTTTATTTTACCAAACTTCTCCAACCCCTTGCATTTGTTCTGTTCCCTTTGCTATACTTTATCTAGGACAGGGCTCCCCACAGCCAATATTCCACCTTAGTTGGAGCCTCTTGGGAACTGGAGGAGTTTTTGCCTCCCTGGCGTTAAGTCCCTTGGAAATGGTTTTTAAAAGGACATAGTCAATGAACTCTTTTTACAGCTTAAGTAACATAATGGATTATTGACTCTTTCAGACATAAGGTCCCCACTGCTGCCAGCAGTGATAAAGGAACTTTTCCTAGTTCACAGGAGTTAATGGACCTCTGGCCTTGCTCAACTTATTCCTGGAGCAGTTTACTCCCTGGGGAAGTGTGACTGCCTCAACTGCCTCTCCACTTGGGAGGTGATTTCTGCTCCAGGAACATAAAGAGAGAGTGCGTTTGCAGAATTATTGTAGCAGTTTGGAATTTGGTAGACGTTCATGCCATGTGGCAATAAGATTCATGTTCTTCACTCCACACCTCCAGGTTTTCTGTTACAAAATGTAATGCAGGATTTAAAAACTTTATTTTAACGGACTAAACCTTTATGTGCAAACCATTCCTATTCAGAATCCCAGGGTATAAAACAGACAAAAGCAAAACAGTTCTGCTGAAAGCAGGGGAGGACTGAGCCTACAGACTGGATATCCACGGTGTTGCTGACTCCCCGGAATTATTCAAGGACCCTCGGTTGAAACAATCCTGCTTGACTCTGGGCTGGGGCCATGTGGTCAACTACAGAAACCAAAAAACCCTCCTACAATGAACGCTTAGGAATTCTCAACCAAAAGATGCAAACTTTCTTCTCAAAGCATATTCCAGCTTGTCAGAACAAAGGGAAAAATCTCCCATTGTCATGAATTAAGATGGAACTACAAATGAGAATAGAAATGTGCTGGGAGTGACGATGGCCCCTCAACTAGAGACTGGGGAGTTTAACACATATTTAGATAAAGCAGACATGACCTTGAGCTCACCAGGGGTGAAGATGAGAATTGGTTCTAAGATCTATTAAAGTGGCACTCATGGAAAGAAGGGGCTGTATAAAACTATCCTGCAGCATAGCATAAATTCATGCTGTATAAAAACATGTAAAGTATAAAAACATGTCCACATGTCTCTAGTCTCTGGGTGCAAAAAAACAAACAAACCAAAAAAAAAGCCCTCCAAGAATCTATGAAATTAAAATCACAACCCTGTTTCACTTTGAGGTGTAGGGTTTTAATTTACATATCTTTATGATGTGGAAGGCTATGAGCTTTGCTACTTACATACTAATGATCCCCAGTCTGTGGTCTTTTCTTGGGCACCTGGAAAATTCCAACACAGTTCTGCTCTAGAATGATATGCCCTCCACTCAGGCTGTACAGGAAGAGGAGTTTATAACTCTAGATCACAAGAGGAAGTGATGCAGCATAAGCACGAAGCAACAGATGAGAGAAACAGCTGACAGAGATCTGGTACCACTTCAATGAACAGAACCATATAATGTAAACTATAAAATAGCTTTAAATAAGGACATACAAAGGGAATTAAAGCCATAAAACATGACTAAAATATGATGAAAAGTAGCAGGTAGATAAAAATAAATATTAATATAGTCATTTGATCTCAAATACTTATTATCCTGGTGGGACAGCAGTTTAGGCACAACCAAAGAGAAAATTGAACAAGACTTTGGCTCCTTTTCTGTAAACTATGAACCAAGCCCTGTATGCTGTCTCAGTTTCTCCCATGTGCTTGAAAATGACCAAGGAGGCCAAGGAGACGTCCATCAGAGCAAGGACTACATCCTGTGCACATTCTTGCAGGACTGCTCTCAATTGTCCACTTCACAAGAACGGCGTTCTAATTATTTGATGTTCGAAGGCTTCTTTAACTTCTCCTCAGAAACACATGCCCACCTGTTAACAAACTCAGAAATGTTAAGTTCTGTCTTAGATAAGAATCGGTCTTTTGGTTAAACATTTCTGGCTTTCGAACAAAACATCTCCTTGTTTACAACCTGTTCTGCAAGTTCTTTAATGGACAGAAGGTGCATTAATATCTGGATGGATAAACTCAATGGTTAACAAAATGTCCCATTCTAAGTTAGCAATCTGACTCAGGCAAAAACCGCTAAGCTTTCAAATTTCACACTTTTCTGAAACAGTCTCCTAAACCAACCAAATAGTACACATTGTGCATTATTCTATTTAATCTTAACAACAATCTTCATAATTAGGATATATATATTTAAATATATATATATAATATATATATAAGAAATATATTAATATATACTTAAATATATATAATTGATATAAATTATTAACAAATATAAATATATAATATATAAATATATATTTACAATTAGGATATATATTTAAATATATATGTTATATATAATAAATATATTAATATATATTTAAATATATAATTAATATAAATTAATTATTAATAAATATAAATATATAATATATATAAATATATAATAATATATGTATTAATATATATAATTATATTATATATATATATATTTTTTTTTTTTTTACAGATAAGGAAAGCGAGGCCTATGGAGGCCAAGTGAATTATCCAAATTTAAACAGATCCTGGTCTTTAACACCAACAGCAAAGCTCATGTGCTCAATCATTATCCTGCTCTGTATGCCTTTCCTTGAATTCTGAATCATGATTAGCGCTTAATCAAGTTGAATGTTGAAAATCCAAGCACCCATGTTGGAGTTACAAGATCAGGTGCAAAATGCATTTGATGATTTGTTCTTTTTTTTTGTTTTATTTTTCCCTAACCCAGTAGTAAGGAACAGAAACTAACAGGAAAATTCAAGCCTACCAACTCCTACTAGGGTCAGCTGTTCTGTTAAAATGCAGCTGCTATATATATATTTTTTAAATGCATACACATTTTAAGAAAGGATAAAACTGTATTAAAATTGTAATACTCAATATATACTGATAACAAAAGATGAATACAAGTCATGTGTTTACATTTTTTGGCACCCCCAGTATATCTGACCCCCTGTACCCTCTTCTACCATCCCTACCCCCATTACCCTTTGGTAACCATTAAACTATGTCCGTGTCTCTGAGTTTTGTTTGTTTGTCTTGATAATTTGTTACTTTCACTTTTATATCCCACTTATGAGTAAAATCATATGATTCTTGAAAAAAAAATGCAGTTGCTAGAAACTCTCAATTCAAACGTAAAACAAGGTCAATTCATGGCAAAAGTGTGTCTCTCCCCAGGCTCCTCTGAGACTTCCTCAGCTACACAAAACAGTGGTTGTGTTTAAGGATGTTGAGTTTCATCACCAAAAAAGAAGTAGTAGGGCAAGAAGGACATGGGGATTACAGAAAGCAACTTCCTTGTCAGGGTAAATGTAAGTAGTAGAAAGGATACAGAAAGCACTGTAGAGCGTGGCATGGAAGTGATACTGGGTGCAGAGAAGGCTCTACTGCAGGGGGACAATGAAAATCGTCCTTCAGGAGTATGCCTCTCTCTCGCTCGCTCTCTTTTTTTTCCTAGCAGCAAACCATTTCTTGGTCTCTGTTCTCATTCTATGGTATCTCCAGGACCAAATGAAGGAAGAATGAACTATCCATGTTTTTACCACCCTAGAGTCTTCCAGGATTTTCTTTTTGTTGAGTTTCTATTAATATTACTCATTTCGTCATAATCATCACTGCTAATTTATCCAGCCACAATTTTCTGAGCCCTCTGCTCATTGCACAGGCATGTAGATGTATTGGTGCATGTGAACCTAGAAGTTTCACAAGGTGTTATTGTTTCCCTTTATAGATGAGGAAAATGAAGTTGCAAGAGGTTACCTTGCAAGTGCAAGGACTAAGATTGGAAACCAGGTCCTTCTTTCTATGCCTGATGCTCTTAACCACTAGGATATACCACTATCCACCTCAACAAATGCCAAGGAACCTTAACAAAGATGGTGCTATGGTAAATTGTTTTGAAAAATATGTGGGTTAATATAATGAAACTGCTTAATAATAATAAGAGGAATGTTAGATTCCCCTAAAGCAGGATTGAATATAAAATAGTTCCCAAATGTATTTGACTACAGGGTCTTTTTTCACAGCACATATCATATGACAACTGTCCTGGAGAACACACATAGGGAAATGCTTCCATAGACTGATATTTCATTGGAGTAAACTCTGCTTAATTATTATTGCCAAAGTGTAGGTGCTCACAGAGGGCAAAACCAGGCAATCAAGCCCTGCTAGAATATTATGTTGGCCAGACTTCTTCCTGCCTGCATATGTGATGCATTTCACTGAACATCTGGAAAAGACCTGTCTTCACGCAAATCCATGTTGTGTGAGAAATGTTAATGGCACTCACTCTTTTCTTTCCAAGAAATTTCATGACTCTCTTTCTCACTCCCCCCGCCCACCAAACCCCACAGGAACACTTTTATTTAACCAGAGACATTTAAGAAGAGTCACTCAATTGGTATCTTTCAGAGTCCTTTCTTTGAACTCAACTTTCAAAACTAAAATGTGTGGAAAAGTTACCAAAAAAAAAAAAAAAAAGGCAAAACAAGTTTACCTCAATAATTTCTATATCAAAATGAGAAGAAGAAATTACCAAGCTTCTCACAAGTGGCCAGAGATTTCTAGAGTAGCTTTCCTGACCTAGACTAAACATACAATTGATATTCACAAGTTTCTGCTGTCTGCATTCCTCTCAGCCTATCAGCAATTATCATCTGGGAGATAATCAATAAAGAAATGAAATGGAAGACAGATTGATTGAACGTGGAAAAATGGAGAGACGTTTCCTGACAGATGTGGAGAAAGAGTCAAAAATGTTAAAGGGAAGCAAGGGTATGGTCTTTGTTTAACATTGGACCTGGGAAACAGCCTATGGAAATTTCCTGCTTTGTAACAATTTGCAGAACGCGAGGACAAGAGGGAAAATTCTATACACATTGCCTTTTGAGGCTCCCAAGTTCTTACAGATGACACAGCGACTTGTGGACTCTGAAATCATAAAATCAGTAGTACAAGTGGCCCTGAAGATTATCCAACATAGTGATTTTAAACACTGTGTTCCATGGAGCCACAGGAGAGGGGCAAAGGGACTTCTGGAGATAAAGTCTTCAAGCCTCCATTCTTCACAGCAGTGAAAACAGCCCTATGTTCCTAATGGGGGGGAAAATTAAAATGTCACTAAGGTGGGACTTCTACCCAACATGGTGCTTGGAGTTCCTTCCATTATCTCTGTGATCTGTATTTAACACCTGAAAGGTCAAAAAGTAGTGTTTTTGTTTGTTTGTTCATTTGTTTGTTTGTTTTATTGAGTGAGTACGGAGCCATATTCAAAATAGAGGCTGGGGGAAATACAAGACTTAGAGGAAGTGGAATTTGACCAAAGGAAGCAGAAGCTGCAGGCTCCTTGGTAACTACAGATAAAACCAGCATAGGGGCAGCACTATGGGCATTTCAACACTGGATGTGAATGCCAAGTGGACACGGGAAGGAGAGAGCGGGTATGGGTGGTGGGGAGGTCAGGCTCTGTGAACTTCCCTCGCTCCAGGCCTTCAGAACAACAGCTATCATGAGGGAATCAACCCTCTTCTAGAATATTGTGTTGGCCAGACTTCTTTCTGTCTGCACATAAGTTTCACTGAACATCTGGAAAAGGCCTGTCTTCATGTTAACTCCATGTTGTGTGAGGAATCTTAGTGGTACTCACACTTCTCTTTCCAAGAAATTTCATGACTCTCTTTCTCACTTATTTTTCCTGAAACACCACAGGAACATTTCTATTTAACCAGAGACATTTAACACAGCCACTCGATTGGTATCTTGCAGAGTCCCATTTCCAGGTGAGAAACAAAGCAGAATCTGGAGAGATCAGCGGGAGAAGCCCTTCTCCTGCTGCTACGCCCCATCCATTTCTTAATCTTCTTGGAAATAGCCAGAGAAAGACCTTACTAGAAGCTTTCACCCTTAGAAGAGTCTCCTGCTGGCCTTGAAGTTAAACTCAACTGTAAACATAAGCTTATAGGCAACTGTTCCAAGATACATGATCACTAGTGCGATGACAGGGAAATAACAAAAAGAGAAAAGCATTCCAGTGAAAAGGAAGGTGGGGATTTCATGAAGCAAAAACCAAGAGCAGGAACTCTTAGTCGTGAAATGGAAATGGGTATGTAATGGCAATAATAATATTAACAACAGAAGAGAGAGACTGAACAGTAGAATAGACAGGAGTTAAGGAGAAATTGGTGATCTGGGAGAACAGGCTGTAGAAATCTCCCAGAATGCACCTCTACCACATGAGATGTATCCCTGTATCCCCTTCAAGAAAGGACTCAAAGTCTAGTGGCTAGGCTGTACTTAGCTGGCAGTACTCATTGTTAGCTTCCTACGTGGCTACCTCAGCTTTGCCGTCAAGGTCGTGCTCTTCTCAGGGCAGCCCCAGCCAATGATGAAGCAAAGCATGGTGATGTGAGGCTCCTCTAATGGGCGGTCCTTGCTCTGGAGTTCCCTTTTGGGCTGGCAGGGACTGTCAGGTAAGTCCCCCCAACCTAATCCTGCCACACCCTTTTGATAGCGTAAGTATTCCTACTCATTAAAATTTCCGTACTCCTAATTACACTTCAACAAAGTTGCTACAGCATCAGAAAGGTGTAAGGAGATGAAATGTATAAAAGAAAAGCTAAGAAGCATGGCATATAGATACATGGGTGTGCTAGGCAGAACATGTGAATATGTTAAAAAATAAAGTAAAATAAGAATTTTGTATCTAACTAAATTATTTGAATATGAGAGGGAATAGCAATATTTATAGATGGACAAGGACTTAGGAAGTCACCAGCAAAAATATTTCTAAAGAATGATTATATATATGCTTACAGAATAATGAATACAGAAGGACATAATGCTAAGTGATACGAGTAAAGAAAAAATAACACATCAGTGCCTAGATGAGATATGAAAAAAAAAATATATATATATGTATGTATTTTCTATAACAATCTGGAATTAATATTCCAATTCTACCAGGTGGTGGGAAATGCAGATAAGAGCACAACTAAATTTTGTGTCTTTAAATAGATGGACGCTATAGATACTGATTAAACTTGAATGTTGCTAGAAAAAAAATGTCTATAAAAATTTAGGTTAAAAAAAAATTAGGAAAACCATTAAAATAATAGAAACACAGTATGTAATACCAAACTAGAAGAGGAGAAAACGAGAAAGAAAACATTATCAATTTAACAGAAGCAGAAAAGGGAGAATTAAAAAGAAGAAAGTGGGTAAAGAAAATAATAATAGTAATTTTATTAACAATTGTCACCCCAATAAATTTAAAAAAAAATGCTACGAATCCAACAACAACAACAAATAATAATAATAATAAAGAGAGCCAAGAAGATGCTATTTACAGGAATATTTCTCTCAAAATAAAAAGAAAAAAGCATATACAGGACATATAAACCAAAAAGAAGTTTGGACAGAAATATTAATATCAAATAAATGAAAAGTTAGGGCTATAAATGGAGAAAAGAGAATATTTCACGTTAATAAACCTGACAATACACCAAGAAGGTGAAACATTTATGAACTTTGTCTCTACCTAACAATATAGACAAAGTCCAAATGGAGCTTCAGCAAATTCAAAATAATTGTACATTATATTGACTATATTCTCTGATAAAAGAAATAAAATAAGTTTGATTGGTAAAATCTCAATATCATGGACAACAATTGTTATAAAAAATGATTCTGTTGTAGAAAAACCAATGATTTGACCCTACGTTATTTTGAGAGCCATTAAGAACTACACACACTATAGTGGGTTGGACAAAGCCACGTGATGGAGTTTGGAACCCAGGTGTGCAAACGCAAACAAGACAGCAAAATCCAGCTGCTGGAATTCTTTATCAACAAAATGCGACTGGTGAAAATGTTTTGTTGTTGTTGTTTGTTTTAATATAAATTGTATAAAGGTAAAACATAAAATAAAATGAAACAAGCAAATAAAGCCCAAACTGAGAAGATCCAGATTCTGCTGTCGGTGCTGTGTTTCTAATGTGAAATCAGGCCCCCTGATTGGCATGAGGATCAAGAAGCCCGGAAGAAGCTTAAACCGGGGAAAAAAAAAAAAAAAATCAGCATGAGCTCAACATGAGCTCTCTAGTTTCATAGCCACTCTCTATTAATCAGGATTATTTGTGGGATAATCCTGATTAATAGAGAGTGGCTATGAAACTGGAGCGCTCATGATTAAGTTAAAGGACCATTTTACCAGTCCACAATGCTACAAAAGCAGACATGTTTCCTTGTTAGGCTTCTTGCTAAGCCATACCAGTAAATTCTCATTCTTCCTTTTTTTCCTTCATGGACACCTTTTCCCCATATAAGGCTCAAATTTAGAGAGCAGTGGGGTTAGGGAGATTAACAGTGTTACAAGTTCTAAAAGGAAAAAAAAAAAAAAAAGGGAACGACAAAGAAATTAGCAATGGGGAATTATTGTTATCTTGGACAGAGATCAACCTCAGAAAAGAGGAGGCATATGTCACGCCTTGGGGAGTTAGAGGAAGTAAACGGGGAGGATGTACAGGCGAGCTGCTAGATTTTTGTTGGAAAAGTTAGGCTGAAGAGGGGATAAAGGACTAGAATAACAGGTTATAATGGGGTCAGATGGAACCTTTTGAAAATTACGAAATGTCCTGTGTATTTCTGAAGCATGCGGGAGAAGATGTAATAAGTAGAAGATGTAATTTGGATGCATCTGGAGATGGGAAGCTCCAGTACAGTTGTAGACTGGCCCTAAGAGCGCGTCAGAGACCTAAGAGAGAACCATGCGTGGGAATCGGTAACAGCACGGCGGTGATGATGGCTGGCTGGCTGAAGCCAGGAGAAGCTGTCTGTCTGCAGGTTGCACAGTGAAGTAACTATGAATACCCAGTATTTATAGGATCACTCCTATCACCATGAGCGTCACTGATATCTTTGAGGATAACGGAGGGCCATGGCAACCCATAAGCTGCTGCTGCTGTCCTACACTAGGGTAACTGGCAGAGGCCATTACATATGTGCATATGTGTGCACATGTGAACACACACACACACAAAGGATGAAAAGAGAAGGGTACTTTGACTTTCTGGAAGTGGAAGATATAAAAAACACTCTGTAACACTTCCTTTCTGTCTTGGGAAACAAATAGACAAAAAAGACATGGGATGTGGTGGCAATGTGTTTCAGTTCTTTTTTTTTTTTTAATTTTATTATTTTTTTAAAATTTATTGGGGTGACAATTGTTAGTAAAATTACATAGATTTCAGGTGTGCAATTCTGTATCACATCATCCATAAATCACACTGTGTGTTCACCACCCAGAGTCAGCTCCCCTTCCATCACCATACATTTGATCCCCCTCACCCTCAGTTCTAAAATAGCAGCCCAGTAACCTCTCTGTATAGAGTAAAGAATAAGCTGGGGGCGGACACGTGCAGAAAGGGTTTTATGGAACTCTGGGAGAAGAGATGTTTAATGAGACGATACTGAATTAGCATTTACGAAGTCTAGTCGTCTACTCTTGTTACTTCCACTAGCTATGGCAAGTTATTTATCCTCTCTGTACTTCATTTCTTCACTTGAAATACAGGAGACTCGGCGGACTCACCCCCGAGGTCCATGAAGCTCATTCTCATCCCTGTACTACTGCTTAATTAACTGTGTAGCTTTGGACTCGGTTGGACTATTTTGCACTTCTTGTTACACACACACACACACACACACACACACACACACACATTTTTATTTTGGGTCTATTCAGTATCAATATGACAATCCTATGAGGATGTCATATATGTCAATCATTTAACGAGTGAATTATATGCCAAGCATTGTGCTAAGCACTACCTACATTTCAGTTTCTTTTTTATTCTGACAATGACCCTGGAAGACCTTTGGAGATTGATACTATGATTCTCCTTTTTAGGATCGAAAACTAAAGTCTCGTGCAACCTGCAATGTAGGAAAGATCCAGAATTCAAAACTGGGTCTTCCTGGTTCCAAAATCCATCCTTTAAACCACTTGCTATGCTAGTTTGTCAGATCACAAAATGCGATGAACTGCAATTCCTTCCATTGGCGTATGTTTCCGCTGTAAGTGAAGACACTCAGTGACTCAGAGCTTTTCCTTACCAAACTGTCCAAGCCTTGTGGTGTGCCAGTGATGATGAATAGAAATAAATATGGAACCCCTCACAGAAACATTTACCTGATAATCCAGTTTGAAGTAAGTATCCCAGACATATGTAATAGATAAATATGTCCCTTCATCTTAAATGAGAGTATCTATTGAAAAATATCATTAGTGTGAGCATGGGACTAAATGAAAATTGTTCTAAATGGGCTCAAATTTATATGGATACACACATTCAGTAATTTCATGGAAAATTGCTTCCAAAATTACATCACTAGAAGGGACCCCCATTAATAATGCTCCTTGAGGCCTCATCAATTCCTTTAGGATCTTGCTTTGTGCAATTATACGCACTAGAAAGCATCTGGCTTCTTAGAGGTAGACTTAGGAATGAAAACATAGTGGGATTTTTAAATAATGACTCTAAGATTGCTATGGCATGCTCTCACAACCAAAGGAAGATATGTCTCCAGTGAGAGAATCTGACCCAAATCTATAGAGATAATGAAAAAAAAATTTAAACAGCACTTTACTGTTTACTTAATGCATCGTTTCATAAACTCATAATTTTCAGAGCAACTCGGAGAAGTGGATGGAATGTCTTTATCCTTCTCTTTGTAGCAACAAGAAAATCAAGTCTCAAGAGATGGTGACTGATTTGGTCAAGGATCGGGCCAGTACATCGTATAGCTGGGACTTGAACTTTTCTAATTATGAGAGGAAAGGAAATGGAATTTTTAAAATATTTATTATAGATCAGGAGTTGGGTCAGAATTTTACATGTTATTTCATCCAGTGCTTCAAATTATAATACTAATGGGCTTTTGCAATGAGAATACAGAGAGAGAGAGAGAGAGAGAGAGAGAGAGAGAGAGAGAGAGAGAGAGAGAGAGAGAGAGAGAGAGAGAGATTGTCCAAGGTCACACGCTCATTTTCTCATGAATATTTATGAACTGCCATGACATATGTGGTTGATCGGATACAGTAATGAAGGAGATGGACACACATTAGTAAATGTAGGGGTCAGAATTTGAATCCAGTTCAGATGAACACTGAGCCTCTTTTTTTTTTTTCTCTCACCACCCCACAGAGATTGTTTCCTATTTTCCTTTGCATTTCTTCACTAAAAGCATAGCATATCCTATGAAAGACCACAAATGGGTATTTTCATTTCTGCAGCCAGGCTAGAAGACCAAAAAATGTCCAAATCCAAAATGATGGCAAAATAGTGGTGGGACTTGAAGCACACGTGCAGGAACTGGGGAAGAGAATGTGAGTGAGTCCCTGTTTGCAGTGCCCAGGTTGATGACTTTTCTTCCTGGTGCCTTCTTCCTTTTGGATTAGCTGACAGAACATAATGCCTGATTCAGTTCAAGTGATAGACAAATGCAGCGAAGATGGAGGAAGAACACCACATCCAGAAAGAATCAGGCAGAAAGGGATGGCAGAGAGACTTTGTGTCCGTCTCCTTGAACCTCCTTGATTGCAATGTGTTTTGTTCTGGTCAGAGCCCTCCAAATCTCAAGGTATCATTAGTAACAGAATTCAGGAAACTTTAGGGGGGGAAAAAGTGTCTTGTATATTTCTGCCTCATTGACTCTCCATCTCATTTCCAATCTCATCCGAAAATATCTTTTTCTCTTCTGACCGCATCTGCTAATTGCCCTCTCCCACGGTTATTATTTAACTGAAATATATATGATCACTTTAACAAGGGTATTTAACTTCATGGGGTTGTTGAGACGTTGCTCTTAATAGATTTAGGTTGAAAATGTAAGTAGCTGAGGTTCTTAACTGGGAAGGGTCCTTATGAAAGCCTCAATCAATCTTTTACATAGGAAAGAGTTCAACCCACACTCCCGAGGAGATTGGTTGAGTTTTTAATTTATAGCTTATATTATAAAAATAAAACCATTTTATTTTAGTTTCCAAATAGCATTTGTAATATTTATTATGCATTTCCAAGTTATACAGGGTTTGCCTAACCCTCCTCCCCACACAAGGAGTCTATTATGACTCCCTCCCCACCCAATTTCAAACCCTGGCTTTACCACTTTGTAGCACTGTAAATCTGGACATGCTATTTAAATATTTAAAGTTTCCGTTTTTTGCATCCCCAAAGTGGGAATGATATACTTACTTTGAGTTCTCCCTTAGAATTAAATAAAATTCTGTGTAGAAAACTCCTTGTATAATGAAAGAGTTCAATTCGTATTAGCTCTTACTGAGTGGAGGCACATACGTGATCCTTGGCCAACTTAAAATCAAAGCAGTTCTTATTACAATAGACTGGAAAGCCACTGTCTGGGGATATATTAATACTATATCCCCAGTATCTAAAATTATGTCAGGCATGTAACAAGCAATCAAACTATCTGTAAATGAATAAATATCTTTCACTGTTACACAGTTGCTTTACAATTTACAAAATGTTTGCAAATCTGTGACCTCATTCGAACCCCTCAACAGTGTTACACACAAATATGGCAAAATATTCTACCTGGACAAGCAAAACTGGATTGATTTACTATGAATCCTGTTGCCTCAGGAGTCTTCCTAGAGATCCATGCTGGAGTCTGGATTATCCTTGACGCCATGCTTCTTCTTGCCACCCATAGACAGTGAGTGACAAAGTCCTATCGGTTCTGCCTCCTGGTTTGTTTGGTTTTTTTCCTTAAAATATTACTGTTGCCACTGGCATAGGTCAAATGGTTGGTATTCACCTGAACTGCTCCAGCAAGATCTGTCATTTGACTGCTTTCTGGGTGCCACTTGCCATTCACTCATTTGCTCATTCTGCAGATATCTGTGGAGCATCTACACTGAGAAAGACATTCTGTTAGGTCCCCCGAGGAAGTGATAAACCAGATATGGCCTTGAATTTATGCATCTTTTATATTCTAATGGGTGTCCTTAGGACAATTAGGTTGACCCTTCTCTATTGTCTGGTAACCACACCACCAAACTGTACACAGGATTTCTGGACACAGCTTTCAGAGTCCTCCATTCAGTGATCTCTTCAGGTCTCCAACCTCACCTCCTTGTCAATCCATTAGGCTTTCTACCACGCATCTTGACACATAACACTCAATGCCCTAATCAGATTTTAGTTTTTTTGTTTTTTGTTTTTGTGTTTGTTTTTTTATGTCAAGAATATGCCACGCTTTTTCATGTTTCTAAACTTAATGTCTTCTCGATCTGGAATATTCTGCTCAAACCACTCTTGCCACTTCTCTATCAGAAGAAACTATAATGGTAACATCTATCCTTAGAGTGATTTCTCTCTGAGAAGCACAGTACCATGTATGGCTGTACATATATGCACCCACACGCATAACTTCATCTAATGTAATTCTTAAAACACCATTTTATCTACGAGAAAACTGAAACGGAAAATGGGAAATTAACTAACTCAAGGTCACAGTAATGACCAGTGGAGTATCAGTCCAAACCCAGCCTGACTTGAAATCCCATATTCTTCACTGCTCTGCTTTATAAGTGAGCTTCTGTCACCCTTCAAGACCTAGTCCAAAAGCACGTAGTCTCTGAAATATTTCCTGATTGTGTAGCCGAAGAAAGCAGTTCTGTCCTTGACATGTATTTACATATAACTCTATGGTGGCAACTTTGGAATTTATATAAAAATGGCCGCTCATTATGTTTAGAAGTCTATCTCTGTCATCCCCTTGGACGTCACTGATTTAGAGTTACTCATCCCGATCTTCCTTGAGTGTATCACAGCGTCCAGTCAATCATAGGTGCTCGAGAAGTAGATGGTGAATGAATGATTGAGCACTTACTGTTAGGAACAGAGTGTCAACCACAGAGAAATAAGTGGGAGACGTACATGCAGTAGTTGAGGGAGGTTCTGCCCACCAGGTCATCGTGCATTGGGTGTGACCTGATTGGAAAGAAAACCCGATCGAACATTGTCTGACTGGTGGAGACAAAACATAAAAACAAAAATTCTGCTCTCTGCATTTTACATTTTTCGTGTTGTTTTGGCATAGCACTGACATTCGGAGCTACAGGTCAGGGCTAAGTTTACCTGGGCTTATTTGGAAAGTGTAAAGGCTTGTTCGGGAACACTCTAGGGAGCAGCTAACCAAGAGACCTCTGCCGTCAACTTGAAACATAGCTGTATGAGGACTGAAAAAAAAGATAAACAAAACCCACTGTGTTTTTTAGCAATGTGCTTTCCCTTTCTCTCGGCTGCATTTGGTATCTTTTTAGCTGGAGACAAAGACTGAGGACAGCACACACTAATTTGGTCTAAAGGCTGTTGTAAGAGTGATGTGAAAAACACATGGCCCATTAGCAGGAGACTGATTACAGTAATGGACTCAATTCTTTGCCACTCAAATCTGCATCCTTTGCCCTTTGGCTGTGCAGCGCCTCCCGCTCTGACTCCAGACCAGGCCACATGACTGGGCAGGTGATCAACTGTCCTGGTTTTCCTCTGGTCTTGGTTTTAGCATTGAATATGCTGCATCCTGGGAAGCTCTTCAGTCCCAGTGAAATCCCTTAGGAAGAAAAAACCAGCTGGTTGGTCACCCTGCTGGCCAATGGGATGTGACACATGCAGAAAGCAGGAAAGGACGTGGCAGGCAGTGTTGCCCTCTGTTTTGTGCCTCCCCCATCACCATGAACACTGCCCGAGACAGCCTGCGGGAGGATGAGAAACACGTGGGGCCGAGCCAGAGTCATTCCAGTCAGCCCCAACCAGGGCAGCCTGCGTCTGCCGCCAACCGAAGGACTGTTAGGCCCTGTGAATAGCACCGAGATATATTACACGTGGATCCAAGCCACAGAGACACTTAAATATGCAAATCTATGCAGAATAATAAGTAGCATATGATTCCTGCCTTCACCTACCTGAAGGATATTATTAGAAGAGAGAGCAGATTCATTGTTTTCTGCGATAAATGGGTGAAATTAAGACTAGTGTGTAGGCACTATGGGAAGACGAGTAGATGATACTAGATTTCTTTACGAGGAAAAACTTTCTAGCAATCTCGGCTGTTCAAAACGGTCCAAAGTAGTCTTCTCGGTAAAGTAATGAGCATTATCCAAAGCTCTGGGTTCTTCTCGGGACAGGGCCCTGCACATACATCTCATGCTCATCAAGCTGGCTCTGGTTGGGGGTAAGATATTCCAGACAGAGGAATCAGTGTACACACAAGCATAGGCACATGCAGAGGCCTGAAGCGTTGGGAGTCTTGCTGGATTGAGGCATGTGTACATGGATAGTGTGTCCATGGATTTGTAGGTGCTACAGCGGAGATGGGCAACAAAATAGAAGTGGCAGCGTGGTGGGCTGGTAGTGTGGCAATTTAGCTAAGCTAATACTTACTCTAAGGATTCCCTTTCTGACTAATTCACGGTTACTTGGCCACAAGAGTCATTTTGTACAACATGTGAAAGGAGGAAGTGAAGTAGTAACCATAGTCTATGTGGACTCAGAAGGTACCAGGCTGACGCAAATCACCTACACGGTTGCTTTTCTCCGGGTTTACCTTGAGGCCTTGGCAACAGCAGCCCAGCAGCTCCTTCAGCTCCCATCAGACCTGCTCCTCCGTAAGTGTCGCCCGCTTCCCGTACTGAAGGGCACCAGCACTTCTTGTAAGTCACCCACGCAGCCCGTCAAATCTGGGAGGGTTGGAGGTACTGAGAGCCCAACACATGTTCCACTTTATCCCTGCGGCTTCCAGTGTGTCTTTGTGCTTTCAGTTTGACCTTTTTCTCCTCCACTTCATGTCCATTTATCTTTCTTGACTGCCTGCCATGCAGACAGCATTTTAGGTCACCGCACCAGATTCCAAAGAAACCGCCTTACAAAGACTGTAGGACCAGCATCCAGAATGATGTTGGTCAACTTCCTGTAACAAATCCCTGATCCCAGACCGTTTCTAGCGGTTCTGCTTCTCTGATCAAACCCTGATTAGTCCTGAGAGGCCCTAAAGAGAAACTGCATGAGAAGACCTTTCAAGGAGGTAGCCCCAACGTAGATTTAAAAGCATGGTCTACGGAGTCACACATCACTTGAGTTTCTAAATTAACTTACCGTCATTTTACCAGTTGTGTAACTTTAGTTTGTGTGACAGGAAGCCTCCAAGATAGACCCCAATGACCTCTACCACCTGGTAGGCATGCCCTTGTGTGGTCCCCTTCCACACTGTATCAGGGATGGCGTGTGGGACCAATGGAGTCCTGCACAAGTGATGGTATGTCACCTCTGAGTCGAGGCCATCAAGGACACTGCAGCCTCTGCCTCTCCCTCTCTTGGTTTCCTCCCTCTGGAGAAAGCCAGCTGCCATGTTGTGAGGAGAGGCCCAAGTGGGGAGGTTAGCCTCTTGCTAACAACCACGTGACTGAGTTTCCAAGATAGTCCTCCCTCCCCAGTAGAGTCTTTGGATGACTTCAGTAGCGAGTGATGTCTTCACTGCACACTCATCAGAGACTCCGAGCCTGCACCACGTAGCTCAGCTGCTCCCAGATTCCTAACCTCGAGAAATTGTGTGAGATCATATTTATTGTTTTAAGCTGCTATAGTTTGGGGTAATTTGTTATGTAGCAATAAATAAATAAGAACCAATACAACAAATAACCATTTAATTTCCTCAAAAATAAAAGGGGCATTACTACCGTGTTTCCCCGAAAATAAGACCTAGCCAGACGATCAGCTCTAATATGTCTTTTGGAGCAAAAATTAATATAAGACCTGATATTATATTATATTATATTATACTATACCCAGTCTTATAGTAAAATAAGACTGGGTCTTATTTTAATTTTTGCTCCAAAAGACTCATTAGAGCTGATTATCTGGCTAGGTCTTAGTTTTGGGGAAACAGGGCATAATACCCACCTCATTGGGTTGTTGTCAAGATTAAGGTAAAAAATGTACATAAAGCATTTAGTGCTGTGTTTTGCATGTGATACGTGCATAAATAAATGCTATGTTTCCTGCCACTGCTGTTGGAGTTATTATTGTTGTTATCAGTTCCCAACTTGGCATTCTGTGGTTCCTTCACTTCAGGCTACGGTGGTCGGTGCAAACTTCAGTGAGGATGTCGTATTTGTATTGGATCTGAAAACCTACCTTTCATACATTTACGGCACCCACCCCCCCCAAATCACTGGGGGTGGGTACTGTGGTAGGGGTGGGCCTGGAGAAAAACATCTCCATTCCTGGGCTCTGTTGTTTTATTCAGTGCAGGGAGGGCCCAGTCCTATCTCATAGGAAGAGCCCTAACTTGGATTCAGATAGCAGCTGACATCAGATCGTGCAGGTCCACCAGTGGCCCAAGGGCTGGAGAATATTAAAGGCTGGGAATTAAAGTCTGATGCCTGCCTACTTGGGAAATTAACTCAGCTGGTGATGGAAAGTTATTGGAAAGTTACAAGAAGCGTGGATACCTTCCCAGAAATTGATGGCGCAAACAAATTGAATGGCATTTAACATAACTAATTGTTAATGAAATGGAGTATTAATCGTGTTATGTTAATTCCTCCCCTTCAGCAGTAGCTGCTTGCTTTGACTGAAAATACTTGCTTCTGAATAATACAATTGTGGGTCTTAAAGAGATTTTCTAGATGAGTGCAACCTTCTACATTTACAAATGAGGAAACAGGTTGGGAAATAGTATAGGTATATAGATAAATAATAGTACTGAATTCCTGTATTATTCTTTCCTGAAGGGTCTTGGGATGAGGGTGAGGGGGGAAAAGAAAAGTGGAGTTTCTTTGATTTCCTAAACAGTACTATGTAGTAGTTATGAGCATAGGTGTTGACATCACAGAGGACTGAGTTAACTTTCACCTTCACTGCTTGCCTCCTGTATGACTTTGGATGAGCTAACGTGCATTGAATAAATCACTTATTTTCTTTAAGCCTCAGTTTTTTCATCTGTAAAATGGAAGTGACAACATGCACTTTTGTCACAAGTATCAGGATGCAAGAAATGCTTGGCCCATGGGCCCCATAAATTTTAACATTCTTTATTTTATGTGCAAACTCTCAATAGTAATGCCTGTATACTAGGCAGAAATAGGATATATACATATTGTGGGTGTTCACCCGGATAATGAGCTTTTCTTAAAAAAAAAAAGTTTAATTTTTTTTTCAGTGAATCAAAACTAATTGCAAGGTATCAAAAGCTATAACATTTCCTACCTCGACTGTCACCTTCCTGTTTTGCAATCCCTGAGGGCCAGACCACCTTAACTGGTTTCTCCAGGTTGGTTTAACACAGTCAAGGACAATAAGCTCAGAGGACCTTTAGGAGGAAAGGAGGATCCATCCAGAGATCCAAGGGCCCTCCCCGTAATGAATAGCAAGCATCCAGTGCTACTCTGAGGACCTGATTCTCAACAGTATGAGGACTAACTCTCCCTTGGTTTGTCTGAGTCCCATTCTCTTTACTTTGCTCTTTGCCCTTCGGTGAGAAAACTTCTCCCTCAAAAGTTTGGAGATCTTTACCCTATCAGTGTTCCCCATTCAGGTTTCTTTCCTTCGGGAAATAACTAAAAATTCAGGCTTGGTCAGATTTTCAAGACCAGCGACATCTAGTATGATGGAATAGGAAGTGTCACAGAAGGCAGGCAGAACATAAAATAAGGCAGGCGATGTTACAGAGGGGTGACAGAAAAGCAGAAGCTGGGAGCTGGATCACCGGCAAAATACAAGCCACTGGAAGGATTGGGGAGAAGTCTGCATCCCGTGCAAAGAAACTTGAGTCCTGGATTGTTTTCTAAAGTAGGAGCTCTACATCTGGGGAAGAAACAAGAGAATGGTTGGGAATATAGGTAATTCGTGCAATGGTCCAAAGGGAGACTGCCTTGTAGCCATTGTTTTTAGCTACTCATCTAGAGGAAAAGATTCAAACTGACCTTGTTGAAGGCTCAGAGGATATTAGGATCATTATTTACATTACCTTGATTTATCCATCAGACAATAGGAAATAGGCATTACTCTTTGCATTATCCAGTTGAGAAAATTAAAGTTCAAAATACTTGGTTCTTCTTAGTTCCATAATTAGTGAATGCTGGAGCCAGGTTTTGGATGTTAGACCTATACCTGTATAAGTAAAAAGCCTGGATCCTCTCCACTTTGCAAGATTAGAATTTCAGGTAAGAATCACATAGCTCTAGTTTGATCTCCAGGTGTAGTGGCAGCGGGGGTGAGTGACATGATTACCAGGACAGTCATTGTGTAGCCAGTTAACACCCTGCTCTGGGCACTCCTCTGACATTGTGATGGCCAGATTCCATCATCACTTTGAGACTTGAGAAAGCATATTTGAAATGAAGGCACAGGTTTCATGCAAGATTTTCATTTTTTGAGAAAGCATGGACAGCATTCATTTGAGTGGAATCCAGTAAATTTTTGGTTCACAAACTTTCCCTATGAAGGTAGTGAAGTAGTGAAGGGAGTTTAGAAAGATTTTGAATATAGATTGGATCAAGACAGTTGAACTTTACTCTCACTAGGCAAATGATGAACAGGATACTTGATCAGTTTCAAAAGGCCTGAATTTGAATCCTGGTTTTGCCATTAACCAATGGTGTACATTGGGGTCCTGTCTCATTTCCTGTACTTACTCATTCTCTTTAAAAAGTGGAACACACTTGGTCCAGTTAATATCATAGAGCTGTTGTGATATAGAATGAGGTATGTGCAAAATAAGGTTGTAAAGTCACAAAACACAAGTAGAGGTGGACAAATTCCCTTTAGGGATGATGGCCAAGGTTGCCATTTGCCTAGAACTAGAGGATGCCCAGGAAAAGGGAAATCAGTTCTTCCACTCTGTGTCTAGAGCCAAGTGACAGCACTGCAGCCCTGTGAGAACTGAACTAAAAGTCAAGGTCTCTGGGCTGTCTGTCATCTCTTACACTCTTCGGCAATGTGACCCTGGGCAATTATTCCTTCAACTCTGAGTCTTAATTTCCTCACTTGTTAAATTGGGGGAATAACCTAATATCTGAAATAGAAGACTGGTTCTCAATGTTGGCTGCAAATTAGACTCTCCTAAGGTGCTTTAAAAGCCTTATCCCCAGGAGGCACCCCAGATTAGTTGAACCAGAATCTCTGAGGCTAGGATCCAGGCACAGGCATTTTTATAACTCTCAAGGTGATTCCACCACATAAGCATATTTGAGAAGCACTGATCATTCGAGTGGTTTTAAGGTCAGAGACCTTCCATTTCTAATATTCTAGTATTTTGAGAGAATCTCTGGTTACCTCCATCTGCAGTTCTTTCATAGGGATAGGTTTTGTCATTGAGAATCGCACATACCAGTCGTATTCATTTCCTAGGGCCACGATAACAAAGTACCACAGACTGACTGGCTTAGACAACAGAAATGTATTATATCACAGACCTGGAGGCTAGAAGTCTGAGATCCAGGTGTCAGCAGGTTTGGTACCTTCCAAGGGCTGTGAGGGAGAATCTGTTCCAGACCTTTCCCTAGCTCCCGGAGGGTCTGCTGGCAATCTCTGGTGTTACTTGGCCATGTGGAAGCATCACCCCCATCTCTGCCTTGGTCTTCACATGGCATTCTCCCTGTGTGTTTGTCTATGTCCAAATTTCCCCTTTGTGTAAGGATGCCAGGATTGGATTCCGAACCCACCCTACTCCAGTATGACCACACCTAAATTAGCTATGTCTACAGTGACTCTATTTCCAAACAAGGTCACAAGCTGAGGTTCTGGGGGTTACGCACTTAGCATGTGAAATTTAGGGAAAGACACTGCAATCCCTAACACCAGTACCTGGATTTCACCCACTGGGAAAAGCACGGTGCATGTATGGCAGGTGACGTACTGAAGCCTCCTAGGCGGATTCCAAAGGAAGCCTCATTCTCATGCACAACACAGCACATTCTTACCCTCTCTCTGAGCTCCACGCCCACCCGCACCAGGTTCTTAGAACTCTAGGACCCTGACTATCCCCTCCTGTTCCTCCAATGATCCCCTGCCAACCACAGAGACCCTGGCCCCTTCATTTGTCAGTTTAAGAATACGCCTTTAAGCATCTCAGCCCCCCTGCCAACCACCTCTAGTTATTAAAATGCAGCTCAGGATGTCTCACTCTGGCTGTTACATTATCATTCCTCGTTAGAGACTCCTCCAGGGCCTGAGACATCCCTGCACTAACTTTATAATTACAAAGTCAATTTCTAAACAGACATTTGCAAATAAGTCAATTTAAATACCGAGATTTGCAAACAATAATTAAGCAGTAGCTTCTTTTTTAATATCTATATATAATTAATGCCTGTGGGCTTTTCATTTTACCTTGCAACTGGGTAGTTCGCAATTGTTTGTTGGAGCTAAAGTGTTCTCTGAAAGCAAATCAAAGCACTGGGGAGATTTTGGAAGTGATTGAAGAAAGGGTTTTTCCTCTTCCTCCTTCATCCTGGCATCACCTGATTGGCTGCATTTTTATCAGTTGGGACTGTAATAGGGGAGGGAGGCTGGAGAGGAATCATTTTCTGCAGTAAAAACAAAACGACAACACACAGTTGGGTCCACCAACAGACCAGCTATTATAATATGGCTTCCTAAGACACAGTCAGGGAGGCTTTCCAAGCTGGAAGCCTCAACTGCTTCTGATTTCAGCATCGTCTACACAGAGAGAGCTTTCTGTAGCCCAGTTTTCATAGTGCTTCCCTCTGGGTTAAAAAATCTACAATAGATCCCTGTCACCTGGAGGATAATGTCCTCACCCTGGCATTCATGGTCCTTCACAAACTGGCCTTACTCTTTGAACAAGGCTTTTTGGAAACCTACCAGATGCTTGGGAAAATCCTTGGTAACAAGGTTACACCTGTAAACAAGACACAGTCTACTCCTTAGTCTAATGGGACAGAAACCCTGAAAACAGAATTTTATGGATGATCAATGTTGTAAAAGGGACAGCAGGAAGAGCGCTAGGCTGGTCTGAAAACTTATGAATGTCATTTTAAGAAGGTGATATTTAAGCTGAAGTCTCAAGGATGAGTCGGCATCAAGAAGGGGAAGACTGAGGAGGGGGTTATTCCAAGCAGAGGAAAAAGCCTTTTGGAACTCAGCAAGATGAGAGAACGCGGGGACTCTGTGAGAAACAAAAAGTGGACCTGAGTGGTAGTTAAGCAAGGAGAAGATAGGAAATGAGATATAAGAGTCTAGACACAAACACTAGAGGGCTAGAATCTTGAAGGCTTTGGAGGCCAGGCTAACAAGTTTTAACTTTGTCCTAAGGGCATATGGAGCCATGGAAGCATTAGAACAATTGATGGAACCAGTTTGGCTCATGCTGCCCCAGCTGTGTCCTCATGCCGTACCAGAAAAACCTTCCAAAATGGTTGGATAACCCAGAAACTCTTGATTTTAGTTCATCTGCCCAGACTTTACTCTGATAAAGACGTTCTCCCCAGTATTCCCAACGCTCTAAATTACCTCAGTCTCAAAATCTTATTCAGACGTCATGGGCTCTGTGAAATGTCTCTAATCCACTACCACTGATAGCTCTTATCAATGATATGCATTTAATAATGCAACTATATGAACGCATATTACATATGCAATTCTCTAAGTTCAACTTCAAATGTGCCTATCAATAGTAACAGCTTTCATAGTTTTTAAGTGAGTGTATGTATCTCAGCCATATGTTAGCAAATATAAACAGTTACAAATGATTTATTATTATCATCATTCATTTGACCACTTTCACAAGAATTTTTCAGTGAGAGTCCCCATAGGTGCTGGGGCAGGAGCTGAGATGTGTTGCCTTCAGAATGTCCTCAAGCACAGTCGCGATTCCCCTTCGTCTGTTGGGGACCCCATTCAATTTATGTGAAAACTTCTGTAGAGCTTCCCCTCAGGTAGAGTGAGGCTGGCTGAGGTCAGCATTCTCCAGCAGAGAGGTCAAGACTCAAGACTCCAGAGCTCATGAGGGGGTCGGAATCATTGATAAGTCTTATCAAAGTGCTGACATTCTCAGCTGAAAACCCAGGTCAGGGAACCCCAGTGACCCACAGAATCCTGGTTCACTTTCCGCCTCATAGAGCAACGTCTTCTTCTTTTCCCATGTCCATTCTTAGTAGAAAGGCAGATCCAATTCAGGTCCAGGCTCTGGGCTCTAGAAAAACCAGCTCTACTCCACTAAGTACATAGACAACCTGGAGAAATGAAGCGGATGACCAGCTGGGGGACCTCCCCTTCCTCCTTGAGTCTTAGCCCCAGTGGAAAGTGACCTTAGCGGGGTGCATATTTCCCAATTCAAAATATTAAGAAATTATGAATGACCCCTATAGTCCTTTCAAATAAGCATTTTGCCTCCTTAGATGATGCATTCTGGAGGCTTTGGTTTCATTTCTTATGCTCTTTTCTTAGGAGGTCCATCATCTCTGGGGTCTTACGTGCGGACAGGGAAGGAGTGTATGGATTATGAATGCATACTTCCCTGAAATCCTTAATTTTCCAGGGTGGGAGAGAATCATCAGTGTTCTTCTCTAGTCCTGATCTTCATATCCATTCATTTCAGCTTCTGGCTCATGTTGTAGATGCAACTGTCTGGGATAATCAGATACTACTTCAGATTAAGATTACTCGGAAGTTTATTTTTAATGTGGGTAAATAAATTTTTAAAAAGTAATCCTGACTCTTACCCCAAAACAATCAAATCTTTGGAAGTAGGCACGAGCCTGGATATTTTTTTATATTTCCTGAGATGGTTCAGTGTTCAGGATGAGAACCCCTGGTCTAGATCACCATTCATGGAAAACTATCTTGACTCTAATTCAAGCTCCTGCGCTAGAGCTAATCCAAACTGGAGATCCAATTTGTAGACAGAAGCAGACAGACAGACTAAAGATCTAATTTTGGTGACTTTCTGTCTCTATCAGTCATTAAATGATTAAAAGAAGCACTCAACACAATGAGGGAAAATCAGAAGTATCGCTCCAGTTTCCCATTGTTTTTGGCAGTTTTGAACCAGCCCTGCTGTATCTGAGCGAGCCATATTTTTCTGGCCCTTCTCCTCTCACCCTTCTCTTCCCTCTTAGCCATTCTTGTTTGTCTTCCTTTCTGGTTTCCTTTCACTGTTTTCACAGAGCATACAAACACCAGAATGGGGACAGAAATGAAGGGTGGATCACCGTGGCTATTGCCATTGTATGCCTCTGGAAGAGTCACTTCATTTTTCTGGGCCTCTTTATTCCCACGGTTAGTTGATCAATATCACAAGAAGGATTGTATCTCTCCCCCAATACTAACATTCTATATCCTGTTCTTTTATATTTTATTCTTTTCTATTCGTCTCCTCTCTTTTTCACTTTGTCTCTCTGTATAGGCTTTTGAAGGTTCAATTTCGAATAAATGGAGGACAGTCATTTCAGTCCCCTTTGTCACTATCTTTGGTCCAACTTTAAAGGTTCACAACAAATCATTTGTGGTACAGAAAAGTCAACTCTCATAGCTAAATGGAAATGTTCCGGTTTACTCTGTGTATTGGGACTCCAGTTACACTACCTTCCCCATTGGTTGTGAACTTCCGTTTTCCTACCCCTTCAAATTCCTCTCACCCTGCATCATCCAGTTCAGATTTCTCTTATACCTTGAGCATGTTCCTTGATCATTCAAGTCCTCGATGAACTCCAGTTGTCCAAGTTACACCATATACATTTGAACCTGAAAATAACATTTAGAAACAGGTTCCTATCCCTTTGCTTTGGGTTTGTACGTCTGCGACAATATCTGAGCCTTCTGAACGTGAATTATGTTATAAGATGCTGGAGAATAGAAAAGTCATCCTTCGGTTTGCATTCCTCAGGGTATCAAGCTCGAGGTTACGCGTGCAATGTGCACTTAAAATAGAATTTGATAATTTACAAGTTTTTCAACCAAGGAATAATCTGTTTTAACCCCCACAATTTACACACAAGAAAACTAAGTTTCAGAAAGAGAAAAATGACTCCCAGTGAGTTAATGGCTGAGCTTGACTAAAAGCTAGGTCTCCTCAATCCATTTCATTTTCTATATCATTTCTTGTTTGATTTATTTCTCCAATACCTAAGCAGACCTCAGAAGTATTGGTCTCTTAGCTCATCGTACCTTCACTTTTGTAGAGCTTAAAAGAAATGTGTCTTATCAAGATATACTCCCAGTGCACTTCAGTAGGTCAGTTTTAAATTAATATGTTAGTTATCCACACAGATGCCTCCTTTGTTAAGGACACAATGATGCTAAAAGAGAAGGTGCTTTCAGCTTTGAATCTGATCTGCCTTTAGTTCCCTGTTTATTCTTTACTAACTCTATGAGCTCAGGCTCACTACTTCTCTTCTCTGAACTTACATCTCCTCATCCATAAAACGGAACACAAAGATCTGCATTTAACAAAATACTGTAGACTTTGGATGAGGTAATGTTTGGCCTTTGTTAACTGTGATGAGCTACAGGAAGATCAAATACGGCTCTTTTTACTATTATTAATAAATATAATATTTATAATAAAGTATAAAAGTGTGACCCGTTAGGTAAGCAGAACCCTAACTTTGCTGCTTGAGACTTGGCTAAGTGGGAAAGAAGCCATCATCAATATTGGCGACAATTACACACACTTCCTTTCTCTTCCTGTGTGCATGTGAGATCCATAACTTCAAATACTCGCTGTTATTCAGCACAAAAACAAATAGCAAAGTAACCCTGGCTATGATGTATTTCAACAGCTGAACTTAGACTTGCCACCATTCTGCTAAATTAGGAATATCTATCATTTGATGGAGTCAATGTTTTTATTCGGAACGAGGAAGGAGGGAGGCAATGAGGTTGGGGTTGGCGAAGAGAAAAAAAATACAAGACAATGCAGTTGCTATAGCGATTAACAATGGGTATCCTTGGACCAGGGTTTAGGGATGCTGATGCAGCTAAAACAAATGTTTATGTTTGGCCACGGTAGAGACGGTGACGGATTGTGGAGCCTTGGCCTTGAGCCTTGATGTAATCCAATTCTAAATAAATCATAAATCTAAGTGCAGCCTGGTAAAGCAGGAAGAATACCAATTCAGGCCCAGCAGTAACAAGCAGGCAGCGGTGGCCAGGATTGATTACGGGGTGTGAAGTGGGGATGGATGACAGGACAAGGACCGTGACCAGCCCGCAGGGATGGACTTCTTTCTCTTCTAGCCTTAACTAGACAACACCCAACTGAGCTGCCAGGCCTCAGAGGTGCGAATGAGAGATCCCTGCTGAATTAGCCACAGGGCCATTCTGCCGCCTCCTAAATTTTCTTGGATTGCGGGACTTTTCACAAGGATAGGTGCTGAATTGCTAATGGTTGGGCTAGTTTCATGAGTCCCTCACTTGGAAGGATCCAAAAGTCAGTCAGAGAGTTTCTCATAGGCCTAAAGGCTGCGTGGCGTGAGAAGATGCTGCCGTTATAGCCCTTGGAAGTGGACTAACCATTTACTTGCGTGACGAGGTAATGGGCTCAAAGACCACTGTTAGTATATAATGTTGATGCCCTTTCTCATTTTCTGCTTCCTAAGAGAAAGAGGCGATGTGTGAAGGATGAAATGGAGAACCAGAAATGCTAGCTCTACATACGCTGGAAGAGGCCAGGCTACTCTGGTGTGAAGTATGGCTATAGAAGGGTATGTGCTGGGGTTCAGAACAATATTAACCATTGTGGGCTGCCTGAGGCTGAAAGAAGAATTTTAGTAAGTCTGGGGAGAGGAGGAGGTATTTAACAGTTGTTGGAAATGTCAAAGAATGGAGATTTCTATCGCGGGGATTGCTTCATAGATTGTGCAGATGCCTGACCACTGCACTGTACACCTGAAGCTGATGGAGAATAATTTTGAATGTCAACTATAATTAAATATATATACGGTCACTGGATGTAAAGTACAGCATAGGGAATATAGAGAATGGTGTTATAATAGCTATGTACAATGTCAGATGCCTTGGAGGGGGTTTAGCACTTTGTGAGGGTTGTAAATGTCTAAAAATTATGTTGTTTTCTACACATGAAACTAATATAAAAAATAAAAAATGAAGGAACAGAGAAAAAAAAAAAGAATTGAGATTTCAATAAGTTTTGTTGTATTTAAAGAATTCCCCGTTTGAAGAATTACAAGTGGCTACAAAATGAGATGAAAATTTCTTTTCAAACTATTTGGATGCCAGAAGAGAGTTCCTGACAAATGCGACACTATAGTAAAATGGAGTAGCCCAACATGATTTGGTTTCATTCTGGAGGACACATCCAGGATTTGAAATAAAAAGGACAATATTCAGATTCAACTCAGGTTAAATCTGAGCATGCACAAGGAACCAAGAGTGTATTTGCTTCATGGCTGCCAACGTAGTGGTCCTAAGACACATGGGATAATGTTGATCCAATACGAGCAAGGGTGGTCCTGGGGACGCTACCTCGCTGCCAGAGGAATTCTGAGGACTCCACTTTCAGGTCTTAATTACAGTATTTGGGCAATGCTATAATTATGTTCACTCAACTGAGTAAAGCTAAAAAAGATTGTTGTGGAGCACCAGATGCAAAGACCGGATTTATTGGGGGAGAAATGCGTATGAAGGCTAAAAGGGAGGGAGCAGGAGAGGGCAGGGAGAACCTTCAGATTGGGATGCAGGTCTGACACCAGGACAGGAGAGGGAGGAAAGAGGACTGGGTAAGATCTGTCCCAGACTGCGGTTGTTTAAGGTTGCATGAAGGGCCACAAGCACCCATGAGAGGAGCCCTGCATCTCACAGGAATGGGCTGGCATTCGTACCCTCGTCATGCTCAGTCTCTGGCTGGGAGACCTGTCACGGGACGGGTGATGGGCCCAGCGAGACCATGACTGGGGCTATTAGGAGATTTAAGCCACACATTGCCATGACCACCACAGTGAACTGTTGGCTAGATTTAGTTATTGTTTTAACCTGGCTCCTATGGCTGCTCAGTATTTTAAAGAATTATAGACTTTCTGCAAAAGAGAGACGTAGTCAGTGGCTGACATAATGGACTAATTCAAGGCTTTTTCCTCAGCCAAAATGTTAAGATAAAATCCTTGAGAATGAAACTGCAGTTCTGGAGTACTCCATCAAGCACACTTTGGATGTTACAAACTGCAGTATGATAATATTTTACGTGAATTTGAATTCTGCAAATTAGAAATACCATCATATAAAATATCAATAAGTCTCACTTTATGCACAATATTTAACACTATGCGACGTGCTTAAATTAAAAACAATTCATCAAGAATGTCATAATTTCAAAGTTGGCTCAGTGAGTTATAAACCGTGTCTTTGATGGGGCCACAGAGCAGCATGACTCCAGCTGTTAAACAGGAAGACCTGACACCCTGTGTCAGGATCTGTCTTTAATTATGTGATGCTTCCAAAATTACGGTCCTTGTACCAAAAAAGTCACGGACCTCCTTTTGTTCCAAGAAACTTGATAATATGCAGGGATAACTGTAACGGCAATGAGAGAAGAAAAAGCAAACACAGGAAACAGTGAGATGTAGAGACAACTTGCAGTGAACCAAGAGGTGAAGGAACAAGGAGAAATGTTGGCAATTAAGGGAGTGTAGAGAGTCCAGAACTGGGATTTATTTATGCGCTCGATGCAATCTATTTTGGTGGTGGACCGCCTGACTAAACCTCCTCGAAAGAGTGAAGAGGACCTGGAATGTCTAGTTGATAGGTGCTCAGAGACACAAAAGGGACTCAGGAGCTGCACACTTTTCCAGACTGGAGGGACTTCTGCTGCTGCTAATTGGGCAGCAGGTGGTGGCAAGTGGTCTGTACGATCAGAATTCCTGTATCAGGTCAGTGCAGTAACAATTTATAGCCAAGAGTCACAAAATTATTTCAGACTTCACCACCTATATGAGATGTCTGAATTCTTGCTGGTAGTGAAGCTAATTAGAGACAGGAGAAAAGGGGGATAAAAGTGATCATGATATCTCCCTGGGAACAAATCAAACAGCAGAACTCACACTGAAACTCCAGATAAGGAATAAGAATCTGAAGGGGCTACCGCCTCCTGAATTGAGACACTCCCCACCCCCAAATGTGACCCAGGTAGGCATGGATAAGTAGCTTCAACGCCATCAGCTGATGCTTCAGGCAGCCAGAAGCTGTCATTCCACGATGAGAAAACCTACCCCGATGGAGAATGTTCCCAGGCATACTGTAGACCCAAGCAAGGACGGGAAACTGTCAGGGACACAGTGAAGATGAAGAGGAGCACCAACTATTATAGCCCACTGTGGCTGTGAGACAGCACACAGACTGGGCATCCTCCCTTCCTGCTCAGGAGGCACGGAACCAGGACTGGGAGGCGACTGAATCGGAAAACCAGCATGGTTACCGCTCTGGACTGGTGTAAGTTACTCACGTCTAGGCTTGTTAGACATGAACGGATATGGTCAATGTTCAGCTCTTAGATCCTGTGGGAGAATGAGAAGAAAGGTTGGGATGCAGGGATTCAGGATGTGGATGAGAAGGGTCTATGGGTGGCACAAAGAGACATGCCCCCCCCTTTTTAAGGGGTTCTTTAAAATGTCACTGAAGTTTTATAATCAAATGTGAGTATTCAGAGCTTCCCTTAGTCCCTTCCTTCTAAGAAAGTGATGTTCAAGGTTAATGGGTGAAATAAAGAACCGGAAGAAGAGATCAACTTTGTAAACTGAAGAGGGCTGAGAGGTATTATTGGGATAAAATGACAGAGCCACAGGAGAGGGGTGGAGTGCAGCCTGGGCTAGATTTTGAAGAGCTGGGGCTTTTGTAAAGAGAAAAACTTAGGGGCAGCTGTCGTTCATTGTAAATATAAGAAAAAGACATTAAGAAAAATTCTTTTAAGGAGTTTATCTTTCTCTTGGCATGATGCTTGGCATCTATTTTTAATTTTATGTAATATTTAAATATACTTTTATATTTTCAAATATTTGTTCATATGAAATTAGGGTTTCTTCTGAATGTGACACTGGTGAGGCAGGGCCTAGAATAGTCCAGCTTTATCTTGGTTATCCTGGCACAGTGTATATAGCTGAATATCTATCTTTTTCCAATGAGAATTAATTAAAGTATAAATTATCCAAATTCCATTCTTAACTGGAAATGTTCACTCTAAATTAAGAAGAAATAAAAATATTGGAAAAGCAAGTCAGCTGTATAAAGACTTATAAACAGAATTGGAATGGAAATTGCAGGGTTTACCAGGGATTTCAAATTAGAGCCTCAGGATTGGAAAAGATACTGTCAAATCATTAAGTTCAACCTTCCCGTCAGTCAGAATTCACGTCTGCAATAAGCGTGACAGATGGCCACCTAGCCTTTGTTGGAACGCTTCCAGTGGTCGTGACACGTCCACCAGGGCAGGCAATTCTGTGTTTGGACAGCTCTTGTCATTATCATCTCTCTTGTATTTCACCCAAATGTGCTTTTTGGGACTCATAATCATTGGTCTTTGTTCTACCTTCTGGGTACAGTAGAACATGGCTAAGAAGAGGTCCCACCATTTACTAGCTATTGACTGAGGGACAGATCCTTAGCATGAGTAAGCATCACTTTCCTACTTATACAACAGACAGGATAACTCCTAGATCACAGATCCCTCTTCAGGGAGAAGTGAGTGCTCTGTTGCTGGAAGTATTGTCAACAAACATCCTCCAGCTGTCACCTTCTTTAGAGTTGGCCTCCACTGCAGAGAGCCACCCTCGCTGAGGTCGTGTCCTTCCTCGAGCAGCCCACATGCAGGGACTGACCCAGGTAGGGGTGTAATGGCCTGGCCATTTCAGCCCAAGGTGGGAACTCTGATGGGCAAACCTGACTCCAGAGCTCCCTGCCATGATACAGAGGCTCTGGGGGGCCCAGATTGCTGTGCGCCCTCTTCCGCTGCCCCACTCAGCTTCCTTTCTCTTTTTTTCACAGATGTTAATTTCTAAGAAGGACCATGTTCCCCAAACTCTGTCTCAGCATCTGCTTCTGAAAAAAGCAAGCAGTGACGAGGGCTAAATGAATAAGGAGAGGTTCGTTGTTTTCGGTTTTGTTTCTTTAATGCATCATCTGGGAGAAAGCGCGGACAACAGAGATGACGTGTGTTTTGCCCATTCTGTGAAGGAATTGGATTTGAAGTAAGAGAAAGAGTTAAAAGTGAAAGGAGTGGTGCTCAAGCAAAACTTGTAAGGCTCTGGGCTAACTCTGCTTTGAAGCCCATCTGGTGAAGTCTTTCTTGTGCCCTCTTAGGCCACAATGGACCAAGGTACCACTTTGATAATCGCCGGGGAAGACTAGCTCGCCAAATGAAGCAAGGACATTGAGAAGTCACCTTAAAGAGGAAGGAGGATAAGTGGACTTTCTCCTAAACCCTTCGGAAACATCACCACTTGGTAAGGAAGGGGCTGGGGGAATACAGCAGAATAGGATCAAATAATTGAGATCTAAGCACTGATGTTCATGCTGCCATATTTGTACACACTGATTGGTGAGGTCTAAGATATTTGGGTGGCAACTATAGGAATTAATGTGCTCTGTAAATGTGCTGCATGATTGAAGGCAAGTGAAAGTAAGAACGAGAACAAACGAATCAGCAGAGTAAGTGTATAAACGGCAAGAATCTATTGTTGAAATCAACTCCAGGGATTAGCAGTTTTCAACAACTCCCTGGCAATTTTCTGAGATCATTCTACCTTCCAGGAAATCATTTACAACTCTGCATCCGTTACCCCACATTGACTTAACCGAGGTTTAGAATAAAGCGAAAATGAAGTTCAAAAGGAGACCCAGAAAAATAAAATGGAAGATTTATGGATTTCCAATCATTAAATACAGATTCCCTAGTGTGATATAACTTTCAGTGTTATGCTGTCAGAGTGTTGTCTCATTTCAAACATTAGGAAACAATCTCTTCTCTGGAGTCAGGAAGCGTTACTAAACACTCCAATAACGTACAAGCTCTGAAGAAGACAGTGTATATATTCTGCAAAACCTGATTAAGTAAGTGTCAAGGACATAGAAATAAATGCATTGTGATCTGTTTTCTGCAAAGGGCCTGATATATTCAGATTTTCATTAAGATGGGCTGAAACACAAAAATGTCTTCAGTTATGTAGGAAATGTAATTAACCACTTCCTAAGATTCCTACTTAATCAAAGCTATTTTCCTCCATATTTGGTTAATTGAACTGGCAGACTCTAGTGTGGTCTGGGGTGTGTGGATAGTTTGGGCTAGCAACATCAGGGACATTCAAACTTGTCATTTCCCCCTTCTAAAATAGCCCCTATTTTGTCTGTAAATCTCATCCTCTTTGTAAAATACGCCTTTCGTCAACAGCCACACTTTAAAAAACATATTTAAAAATTGAGGTAAAAAAATGCAGAAGTAGTCAGATACTTATTTTTTTTTAAATACATTAAACGTTTTTGGCATTAGAGAGCCCTAATTCAAATTGCTTCTCTTTCAGGAGATAACTAACCTTGGGAATGTGATTTTTCAGTTTCTTTTTTTGTCAAATAGAGCTAATATTAATTCATACTTCAAGTGTTGTTGTGAAAGACTAGAGGTAATGTTTGGATAGCACCAGACACACAGTGGATAACGTAATAATTAGTTGTAATTGTTATTTTCATTTTTATCATTGCTGCTATCTTTATATCCATCCTTCTAGATTGCAGTCAAATATCAAAAAGGTCTCCCAATTCCATGTGTATGAGATGGTCTCATGACTCTCAGAGTATTGATATGTCCATGTTTGGAAAGTGTGTTATCAAATTGGAGAACACCTGACTTATAAGGCCAACACGAGCAGGGTGATATGCAAAGCTCTTTCTGTCCTGCAGCTCAGCCTCTGCCCAATGAGACTATGCTGACCCTACCTCAGCATCTCTGGGGATGTCACTGCAAGGACCCTAGACCTCTGAGCTGCTTACTTCAGCAGGTGTTGTCATTCGCATCTCTACTTGGGCAATGACAATGGGACAACCAACCTTTCCTTTCTAGATGCCGCTATTCCCATCACCGAAAGGATGAGGAAAAAGGAGTTCATTTAGCCATGTTTTCCTCCACCAGATTTCCTGAGGGCCTGTTAAATGCCTAGCACGCTGCCAGTTGTTGGGGACACCGCAGGTACCAACACATAGTATTCACCCTCAAAGAACACACAAATAAAGGTGGCAGACAACAGGATTCCACAAACAAGAATTTGTGTTTAAGACAGATTTCAAAATCAGAAAGAAGGCAGTCTAATCCTGATTTTTAGCTGCTTAATTCGGGCAAGTAATTTGATGGCTCCCGGACTCAAATTTCCTTTCTTTAAAATGGGAACAGTCCCTGCCAGGGGTCATCGGGAAGACCTCATGAACTCACGTAAAGGAATGCTGCAAGCTGTGCGTTTGCCATCGTAAGGGAGTAGCACATATTAACAGCAGTAGTAATGATGAGAAACGATCGTGATAACAATGGTGATGACTATCAGTGCAAAGTGTCTGACACAGACAGCTCAGGTTTGGGGACTGTATTGAAAACTGAGGCAGGAGAAGCAGGCGAAGGCCAGATTATGGAGAGTTTCGCTGAGCTACAGGGGGCAATGGAGGATCACTTCAGAGTTTTATGAAGAGGAGTTTGCAACAGGGTAAGACAACGTGACCTTCCACTTCTGAAAGATCGCTTGCCCCTGGGGTGGGATGTTAAGTGTCTGCAAGCCCGGGATCAGCCCCTGCTTGCGACTCACAGGTGTCCCCCTCCTTGATGTACCGTGAAGAATTAAAATGTGGACAGTTCAGTCAACAGAGTGTCTGCGAAATTAATGAACCCCTTTGCCTTCAACACCTGGTAATTATATCTTTCAATTAAACCAACTCTCTAGCTGTCTACGGACGTTACAAATTAACTGACAGCCTTCCATCTTCCTAGGCAGCCAGATCTTTCAGGCCTCCAACGTAAGAGGCCAGAGATAAAGAGTGAGGTCAGCAAAGGCAAATGAAGGGCCCTCATTTAGTTCTCTTCTGCTTGTCGTAGAGAGACTGAAGTCTCTTCCCTGCCAGCTTGGCCTCCAGCACCAAAAATGTACTGTTTGTATAAGGGATAATACGTTTGGACTGTATGTATTTGAGCATATCTCACGACTCACTGAAAACAGAGAATGGAGCTAATGAAGTCTGTTGTTGAATCTAGTTCATATACATTCAGTCATTTATTAAATTTTTGCAAGCAAGGACATTTTCTAGAGTTAGAAGAAATGATGCTGCGTCCGGCATGGGTCACATCTGACATGAAAAACGTAAAATAAAAACTATGGCTTAAAAAACATTCAGTTCACATATGCATTCATTAATTCTTCACACAGCAGACAATTTGTCAGTTTTAAATACGTGCAAAGTACTGAACGTTATGATAAGGAAAGTAGAGGAAGGTTTAAGGGGATATAGCAGAGGTTCTTCAACTGATCCAGCGCTGAGGGACACACTCCAAGAAGTGACACTTACAGTGAGACCCGTAGGGTTGAGAGAACAAGGGTAAAGGTATTAGGAGTAGGTGGTAAAAGTAAAAGTGCTCTTTCCACAAAAGTAAAAGTAAAAGTAAAAGAATTAGGTTGTAGGTGGAGGTGGTGGGGCGTGAGGGGGTGGTTGGAAGTTCACGGAATAGAGCTCAGTTGAGCTGGACGGAGAGTAAGATGGAGAGGTGACAGGGTGAACTAAGGAAGGGTCACAGTGTGTACTGTCTCGGCATGATGCTTAGGAGTCTTGCATTTTGTCTTAAGTGCTACGAGAAGTCGTGGATGGATATTTTGAAGAGTTTTCATATTTCTTATGGTCATGGTACTGTTCGTGTTATCCCTGAACAATTACTCTACTCGCAATGTAAGGAAGCATCTTGAAGGCAGTTAGACTAAAAACAGGAAGACAAGTTTGAAGCCTCTTGTGAAAATCCAAGAGGACTAGGATAGGGGTAGGGGAGATGGAAATGTAGAGATTCACCAAGTAGGTGATTGATTGGATCCGTGTGGTGAGGAGAGGGAAATTTTAAAATGACTACTAAGTGCCACAAGGTAGACAGAGAAAGATAAACATTGTATGTTGTCATTTACATGGAAAATCTTAAAAAATAAATTCATTGAAACAGAGAACAGATTGGTGCCTGCCAGAGGTGGGGTGGGGGTGGGAGGAATGTGTGAAGGTGGTCAAAGGTACAAACTTCCAGTGATTAGATAAATAAGTTCTGGGGATATAACGTGCAGTATGGTGACTATACTTACCACTACATTGTATATTTGGAAGTTGCTAAGAGAGTAGCTCTTAAAAGTGCAGTATGGACATTAACTATGGACATGAATTATGTGAAACTATGTGCAGTATGGACATTAAAGTTATTGTGCTAATCCTTTTGCAATATACTACACATGTTTCAAATCATTATGATGTATACCTTAAACTTATGCCCTGTTATGTGTTAGTTACATCTCAATAAAACTGGACAAAATTGGTTTTTAATTAAATTAAATTTTAAAAATACTATTAGTTTCTTGGTTTGAGTTACTGAGAAGTTGCACATGTAGCTCGTACTCCAGAAAAAGGTCCCAAAAGTAAAGAGAATGAAGCTCCTTAACTGTCATTTACTGCAGGTCTATCACATGGATTATGGGGCAGATTCTTCTTTGAAAATCTGCACAGTGAACCCACGCATTGGAACTACTGGGGATAGACCTTAGAGTTCTGTCCAGTAGTATATAGCATATATGAACATATGTGAATAACCCAAGTGATTTATACAGAAAAATATAAATAGTATTTTCATAACCATCACTTCTTTTTCTCACCCTAAACAATGCTCTAAATTCTGAGTTAGAGATGAGAACACTGAAGTGAAACAGAGAAAGTGAATTGGTACAAACGTGTTAAGCTGGGTCTTCTTAATTTCATTCTCCTGCTCTTTCCACATGAACATGCAATTGTAACTTTGGCCACAGCCATTTTAGGGGGCACCTACTATGTATGCAGATCTGCTATGACTTATGAAGTGTGGTCTTGTCAAAGCCATGATTACATCAATTGCTGAGTCTTCAAAGTTCAAGGGGACAAAAATGCCATTGAGAGGAAACACACTGGATCAATCAGTAGTTTCTTTCATACCTCCTACAGTAAGGTGAAATAAGCAAGTCTTCCCAGAGTAAAATTTTCAGAAAGCAGCATGTGTGACCGTGTAATTCCATCCTCAGAACACTGATGTAATTTGTCCTTATTGCTGGGACATTGCAGTGGCCATATTTTTTCCTATCATTCATGGACTTGATAGGGTAGGTAGATAGAAATGAGCAGAAGAAAAGATCTAGACCCAGTTAGAAAGCCCCTTGTTGCAGCTCCTACTTGGGTCAAGACTGCTTGCAGGAGCCCTCACGTAGGGCAAAAATGCCATCCTAGCCCAGCAAGATACCAGGCTTACCCATGCACCTAAACCAAGGGGCTGTGTTTGCACATGCCCCTAAACCAAAGGGATATGCTGTTAGAAGCCAGAGAAGGGAGGAAGACATCCCATTTATCCAGAGTACACACCCTGCTTATCAGGACCCTTTTAGTGAGCTTCTCAAATAAATCCTAAAAAGAACATTGACAGAAACTACCTTGAGAACCAAAAGGGAGGACTGGGCACCTCAGCAGGAGAGAAAGAGAAAAAGAAAAGGGAGGGGGGAGGCAATTCTACCCATAGAAATCAAAGCTTTCATACAATGTAAACAGAGGTCTTACCCCCTCTTTGGATCAGTCCTCTCCACATGTTGGAGTGTATCTGCCTTTACTAATAATCTTCTTACTACCCTATACCTGCACTAAACACTGTCTTTCGACTGAATTCTTTCCCTCAAGAAGACAAGGGCCGAGGAATATTACCACAACCCAGTCACAGACTGGCAGAGAGAAATCTCATCTTCAGGCCACTGAACGCACCATCGTCCTTGGTGTCTCCAGACCCTTCCTTTCTCATTACTATTCACTTCTCCACAATTGTCTCAGCTCTTGTTTCTGTATCTGGCCTCCGTCTCAGGAAAACATTGCATCGGCCCAAAGTTTATGATCTCTTGAACGTCCCTGTCTGTTTTGATAGGAGACTCAACAAATGTTTTCATTGGACGTGGTACAACCCAACAATTGCTGTAGCAAAGTGTGGTAGTCCAGCGTCACAGCCTACGTTCTGACTGCTTATCTTGATTAAATATGATGGAAAGGAACAGAAAGTCATCTGGGTAAATGAAAAATCTTCAATCTGGTTTAAAGTCAAAAGCTTTGAAGTCAGCTATATCTGGGTTCAAATCCCTCATCTTAACCCTAAAATTGTAGGCAATTGATCTAATTTCTCTGAGTCTCAGCTTTTCTAGCCATAAAATAAGTTAATAAAGAGGATTAATTACAATAATGTATCTGAAGCCCCTGATAAAATATCTAGCACATACCAAGCACAATAAAGGGAAGCTGTTTTTTTTTCCCCGTTTACCCACACTTTGAATGGATGATCTGTGCTATCCAATATTCGCACCTACTTACCCTTAAAAATGACTTTGTGAATTATAGTCGGATGGTACAAAAGTAATTGCTGTTTAAAAGGTTTAAAAAATTGCAAAAACCACATTTACTTTTGCATCAACCTAAAAGTAATTATAACGGCTTAATTATAAACTTCCACTGAATTTTTTTTCTATGAGTTTACTAATACAAAAATAGAACTGGCTAACATTTATTGAGTATTTTCTCTGTGGCAGGCAGTACACTAAATGTTTCGTATGCGTTCACCACTAGTAAGGATTACAAAGATCAGAGGATTATAACTGCTATTATTCCCCACCCCTTCTTTTTAAAGATGAGGCAACTGGATCTCAAAAGTGTCCAGTGAATTATCTAAGATTCCAAAACCAAAAAATCTTGAAAGTGGGATTGAAAACCATAGATGTTTGATTCAGCAAATTTATACCTTACTTAGTTTTTTAATACATTTCAAAATAATATGATCTTTTTCTTTTAACATTTCCTATATGTAGGATTTTTCCCTAATTCAGACTTTACTTTTGTTTTGTTTTGTTTTGTTTTGTTTTCAGATTGGAGAGTCCACATCCTTTAGTGCAAATCAAGAAGCATTCTGGAGAATACATTGATGAGGTCATTGCAAGGGTACATCTTTATGTCTTTCATAAGCCAGAGGAAATGGCTCTATGAAAGGATTATGGGTACTTTTTACTTTTTGTCCAAAGGAAAGGCAAGATCTGTACTTATTTTAGGACAATATCAGAACCTAGTTACCTTGCAGGACACGTGTTGTGTGAAGCCACAGATTTCAGAAGCAGATGGCATGTGCTAAAGAGTGTATGTACGAATTAGCTCTGGGGATAACTTCTGCTCAGGGTATAAAAGAAATTAGAAGGTGAGTCAAATTAAAATTGGGCAGCCAGCCTGTGTAAAATGGTAGTCTTATGGTTCCTTCCCTGCTGTGTGTATGTGTGTGTGTATACATGTACTGAATACACACGTGCAGACACACATGTACAAACCATTTCTACCTATACGTTTTATAAATCCACTCTGCTACAGATTAGTCAAAACGTTTTATTCCTTGACATTTCAGGAACTATACCAATAGACATATCTGTAAGGTTTTGGTCCCATTTGGATACACCTGAGGGATGTAAGACCTTGAGAAATTAACTTAACATCCCACCCACCCCCATTTAATACTATACTCTCTGAAAGGAAAGCACTGCAGTGTGCAAACCACACTTGAGAAATGTGAAGCAATTATGGATTACCACCTTGGAGGTGGAGTACCTACATGCATTATTTTGAGTTCTTCTGCATGGAGGGTTTGTTTATTATCTCTTATTCATTCATTCATTCATTCATTCAATCAATCAATCAATCATTTATTTATGTCAGTATGAGCTTCGGAACATTTATTTCATACTTTGGTTTATAATCCAATACTATTTTACTTAGTTGTTGTGTGGGTTGTTTCAGCTTTGACCTTTGTGAGTTCTTTCTATTAGTTCCTGTGTCTCTTGACATGTACCCAACATTGTGCTTTTTTGGGGGGTGCAGGGAGTGTGGACAGGCTTCCTTACTTCCTGCGCTACAGTAAGTTACCTTCATTTATTTCTTCACTAATACTCTTCTTTTCTTTATGCAGGTCCAGCTTTTTGGCCTACATAATTTTCTTTCTCTCTGAAGAACTTATTTTAACTTTTCTTGGTGTGCTGGGCTGCTGGTTATGAAATTTTTCAGTTTTAAGTTACCTACATAAGATGCCTTTATCTCTTTTTCACTCTTGAAGGAGAATCACACTGGACATATAAATTGAAGTACATGTTGTTGGTTTCTCTTTAAGCACTTTAACTATTTCACTCTACTTTCTTCTTGCTTGCACGGTTTCTGTCATGAAGTTTGCTATAATTCTTCTCCTTGTAACTATATGGTACTTTCTCCTCTGGCTTTTTTCAGGATTTTTACTTTGTCTTTGAGTTTCTGCAGGTTGAATATTGTGATGTTGTGATTTATAATAAGAAATATACGTACAGTCTTTCTCTCCATTTCCGACAGAGAGCTCCTAAAACCCTTGAAATTTCCTGAGTGAGGAGAGTAGTAAAGATGTTTGCAACTATATCAACGAGGTGACTTGGAATGCCCGTAGCCACCAAAGCATAGGGCTAGTTCCTGGAACAGCCACGGACGTGATTCGAGGGTTGGAACTTTCGATCCCAACCCCAACCTCCAGGGAGAGAATAAGGGCTGGAGATCGAGTTCAATCACCAAAACCCAAAAGGATGGGTTTGGAGAGCTTCCAGGTAGATGAATACACCGAGTTGTAAGAAAAGGAAGGCACGGCACTCTGTGCCTTTCCGCACACCTTGCCCTGTGTGTCTCTTCCATCTGGCTGTTCCTGAGTTTTATATATATATATATATATATATATATATATATATATATATATATATATATATATATATATATATAAATATATATTAAAAACGGGTGATCTTCTAAATGAAATGTTTCTCTGAGTTCTGGAAACTGGTCTCGCAAATTAATCAATCCAAGGTGGAAGTTGTGGGAAACTCTGATTGATAGCCAATCAGTCAGAGTAACAACCTGAACTTGAGACTGGAGTCTGAAGTCTAAGGAGTACGTACTAGGAACCATCAATGTGTAGCCAGTTGGTCAAAAGCACAGGGAATGACAGGGGCTTACAATTCACATCTGAAGAGAGAGAGAGAGAGAGAGTGTGTGTGTGTGTGTGTGTGTGTGTGTGTGTGTGTGGCTGGGGGTCAGTATTGTAGGACTGAACCCATGTTTGTGGAATCTGGTACTACCTCTGTATAGACAGTGTTAGAATTGAGTTGAATTCTAAGCCACCAGCTTGGTGGTGTGGGGGAATCCCCACCCCATCATTCTGGAAGTGGTTCCAGAACACCCTTTTAAATGTAAGCTACCTAGAGGTGTGGGTGTTTTGGATAATCGTTCCTCTTTGTTTTCTCTGAGATTCCCTGCTTTGTAATTTTCTGCCTATAATGAATCTTGACAATTTCACAAGCATTATTACTTCCAATACTTATTCTACTTTATTCTCCCTGTCTTTTCTATCTGGTAAGCCAAGTATGCATATGTTACACCTTATGAAATTGTCCTACAGTTATTCCATGTTCTGTTATGGTTGCTTTTGTTGCCGTTGTTGCTGTCATTCTTTTTTTTTTCTTTGCAATTCAGTTTGGGAAGTTTCTTTTTACCTATCTTCAAGCTTTTTGATTCTTTCTTCAGCTGAGTTGAAGACTCAATTCTTTCTTTTCGATTTCTAGCATTTTCTTTAGATTCTTTCTTAGAGTTTCCATCTTTCTTATTCCATTACCCATCTGTTCATGCACACTGTCTACTTTTGTCATCAGAACTTTTGACATATTAATCATAATTATTTAAAATTATGGTAACTTCAACTGTATTAAACCTGAGCATGATAACAACACATGCTTTGCCTCTTCAGACTGTGTTGTTTCTTGACACTTAACATGACCTTTAACGTTTCTGTTTAAAGCCAAACACGTATCAGGCAAAAGAAACTGAGGCGAGTAGGCCTCTCACGTTAAGATTTATAATAACTCAAGGCAGGGTCTGTTTACAGTTTTCTGTAGGCATAGCTCCTGTAGGAGGCTTCAAATTCTTCCACTGTCTTTTTTTTTCTTCCTTTCCTGACGACTTCTGACACCTCTACATACTTCTCCTCAGAGGAAATCTTTGTCTTGCTGTTCCTTCTGCTGTGATCCATTGACATTATTCAGAAGCACTGCTTGACTGGTTTTAAGGCATGTGGATAAGGGGGGCATTTTCTATAATCTTCTGGTGAAATCTCCATGTTTTAGACTTGCCTTGGGTATGTGACCTTCACACATACAGCTTTTTCTTCCCCTCCGTTGCCCCACATTCTCTACTCGGGGAGAAGCATTCACGGTGATTCACGTCCCTCTCCCCCTGCCTGAGCCGTGAGGGGCTCTTCGTCACAGTTTCACTCTGAGAACCTGACGGGTTCTCAAGGTAAATCCTGTGAATGTGTGCAGATGCCCGTCTGACTAGAGTGATCAGGAGTTTCTCCCTTGTGTGCTCATCCACTATCTCCAGATACTCATCCAAATGACCCTTGATGCGTTCCTCCAAGTTTGGGGCTCCAGCAGCCTCCGCTCTAGGTAAGCAGAACTTGGTTATCTCTTACCACTCTCTGCATGAGCCACTCTCACCAGATTGCAAGGTGAAAGATTACCTTCAACCTCCGTTCTCTAATGATTCAAAAACCAAGTTTCTGATTTTCAGCTTGTCCAGGTTTACCTTATTGTAAGAATACAAGTGTGGTGTTAAACGAAACCTTTCACGGCCGAAAGCTTTCCTGAAATAAAGGGTTTAGTGAGCCAAATGCTAGCCAGAAAAGGACCAGGTCCTGAGGTCTGAGGTCTAAGCCACCAGCAGCAGGGCTAGGGGGAGAAGACGAGCAAGTCAGCAGTCCTGGAGTCCGTGGGCTCTTTGAGGCAAACACTTTGCAAAGAAAGATGTGAGCTGTTTAGAAAGACTTTACACTACAGATACAGGGGGTGAGAGAATGTGAAGTGGGGCTCGTTCTGGCATAGGTGCACAGTCCCTAAGGAAGGAGTGTTTGTCTTCAGGATTGGTGGTGGGCTACGGTCTGGAACGGTCCTGCATAAGCAAGAATCAGAGCTTCCCGAGGGTTGACAGCCCCTGGGGTCAGCTACTCTGCTATTCTCTTTCGATAACAGGGGAAAGAGCCGCCTGGAAGTTAGGTCACAGTTTCGACATCCATTCAGTCCTGGAAGCGTCTTTTGTTGGTTTTGCCCCCCAGTTGACAACTGATTAACCTCTCCTGTCTCTTCCTTCCACCCTCTGGCCTACAGTAATTTAATTTTGGGCATCTCAGAATTTTCTCCTTGTCAGCTGGCTTTCAAGCTCTTTACATATTGGAGTGGAAATCAGATGTCTCCTCTCATTATGGTTTTAAAATGCATTTCACGGGAAGGAAAATTTATGTTTGTAAGGCGTGTGCTGTGTGGGATCTGTGATTTTTGTTATTATTCTACCTGGTCCCTTTTTGTTGCTAAATGCCACCAATGTTGTGTAATTTCAATGTAGGTTGATCGTGACAGCGTACTTTAACTGTATTATCTATCCATGATATCTAACATTGCACATAGAACTTAGTATGTGCTTGATAAATCTACATCAAATGAGTAAAGTAAATCCAGAGAAAGAAAAAGTATCTATTATTAAACTCAAAAATCTGCGTTATGGAAGGCAGTGTGGAGGTTCCTCAAAAAATTATGAATAGAATTACCGTATGACCCAGCAATCCCTCTCCTGGGTATCTACCCAAAAAATCTAACAACATTTACCCATAAAGACACGTGTGCTCCAATGTTCACTGCAGCTTTATTCACAGTGGCCAAGACAAGGAAACAACCAAAATGTCCTTCGATAGATGAATGGATAAAGAAGTTGTGGTATATATACACAATGGAATACTATTCGGCGGTAAGAAAAGATGATATAGGAACATTTGTGACAACATAGATGGATCTTGAGAGTATGATGCTAAGCGAAATAAGTCAGACAGAAAAAGCAGAGAACCATATGATTTCACTGATATGTGGTATATAAACCAAAAACAACAAAAGAACAAGACAAACAAATGAGAAACAAAAACTCATAGACACAGACAATAGTTTAGTGGTTACCAGAAGGTAAGGGGGGTGGGGGGTGGGAGACGAGGGTAAGGGGGATCAAATACATGGTGATGGAAGGAGAACTGACTCCGGGTGGTCAACACACAATGGGATTTATTGATGATGTAATACAGAATTGTACACCTGAAATCTATGTAACTTTACTAACAATTGTCACCCCAATAAATTTTAATTAAAAAAAAAATCTGGCGAGGGAAGAGCAAATCTGTAGCATCAAAAAGCTTTCAATGGGATACTGACTCAAATACTAATAACAATGATTCAAACAGTTGCACTCTGAGCATTTACCATGTGACATTCACCGTGCAAGGGTTGCACCACATTAACTTGATGAGTCCTAACAAAACTTCCATCATGCATCTGAGGAAAGTGAAATCCAGAAAAGTTAATTGAACTGCTCAAGATTTTACAGCCAGATTTCAATCCCAGTTCTGACTTTTTTACAAACTTTGCCCTTAACCATTACCCTGCACAAAAGTGTTTCTGCTACCCGTTGGTAGTGGCAGCTGCATAATAATAAGCTGTTGGAAAACTAGTCATTGAACCAGCTGAAGACTTTAAGACCAAAGAACTAGATTAGAATCAGGCTGTACCATGTAACAGTTCTGTGGAATGACACAATAGCCTTCCACTGGTTGAATCTCAAGGTTTCAGCTGGGGGAAAAAAACAAGGAAAGTAACACTTTTATGTTCCTGTTAGTGTTAAGAGTGATTTATTGTATTTAATCAGTAGCAGTTTTCTTTCCTTTTCTTCCTTATAGTGACTTAGATAAAATGGAAATCAGTACGGCTGTCTGTCCTCCCTTTAAACATCTCATTTCCTTACTTTTTTTTCTCTGAAATTTTTTGTTTAGTCTTCTGGGAATGAAGGTCCATGTACCACCAAATTCTATCTGGTTGGCTAAAGGAGAAATAAATAAAACGCATTAATGTTAAACCTATATTGGTCCTGTAACTTCATTGGCTGATCTGGAAGTAATTTATTGGCCTTTGAGTCCCCTCCTTATGAGCCACAGAATTTGTTCTTAAGGAGAAAGATTCACATTGTAATCATAGAACCAGCCTCAAACTGGCCCTATCCTGTGTCTAACAAGACACTGAGTTGCTTTTCAGAGAAAACAGAACAAAACTGCAAGTAATACAGTAAAAGCATGAGAAGAGGAGAAAATTTTCACCTCCAAGTTATACCTGGAACCAGTTTCTCACCCCCTCCCCATGGAACCAAAGGACCAAGACGTGAAGGGAACCTAAACTGGAACCTTTCAGAAGCGAAGGGTCCCTTGTCCAGGAAGAGCCAGGTGAAGCCCCTTACCTTATCTTCCCGTAACTGGCCAAGCTCCAAAGCCCTCTTATGGATGTTACTAGCTCAGGGCTCCTTGCTCCTCTCGGGACAGAAATCAAGAGAGTGGGTAAAACAGTTTGCAGAGAGAAAGGTTTATTAAAGAGAAAGCTTGATGCACCAAAGGAGCACACTCCAAACGAGAATGGATGTGGCTCCCTGAGGTCCACGGGTATAGTGTTCTCTTGGGCCCTTGGGGATAGGAACTGGGTTAGTTTCCCTACAATGGGGGGGGGGGCAGTTCTGAGAATTAGGTTGCCACCTCTTTATGGTCTTATATGGGTCACTAGGGAAATGTCATGGCACTGGTGGGTGTGTTTAGTTTGGTAATGAGGGCAGGTAACTCAGGGGACAACTCCTCTAAATGGTGGGCAGGGACAGTTTGGGGGAACCTTTCCTCAATCTGATAACATCTCTTTTGCAGTTAATGCTTCCAGCTGCTCTTGTTTCTTATTGGTGAGAAAGTATCACTTGAGGTTGCTTCCCCACTGACAGGTTTTGACTACCTGCCTATCAACCATATTCTGGCTACCTGACTAGCGACCACGTGGAAACCTGTCCTGTTAGCACTTCCACATGCCAGCCTACTCCCCTTAACCTCTTAAGTCTCAGCCCAAACCCTGGATCAGAGAGACAGATTTTAGCTCTGCCTCCTGTCTCCTTGCCAATTGACCTTGCAATAATGCTTTTTCTTTTTCTTAAAAGCTGGTGCCATAGTATTGGCAGCAAGCCTTGCCTCGGTAACAACATCTTGACAATAGAAAGTTGAAGTTTATAAAGCATAATCATCATCTTTAACTGCAGGTTTTCAGTGGCCTAAAGGGGCAGCTAGGCATAGTGTTTGAGTGCTCAACGTCACTAATCATTGGAGAAATGCAGATAAAAACCACAATGAAATACCACCTCACTGTTGTCATCAATAAATCAACAAACAAGTGTTGGCAAGGACGTGGAAAAAAGGGAACCCTGGTGCGCTGTTGGTGGGATTACAGATTGGTGCAGCCACTATGGAAGACAGTATGGAGGTTCCTCAAAAAACTGAAAATGGAACTACCTTATGACCCAGCAATTCCACTCCTGGGTATCTAGCCAAAGAAATCCAAAACACTAATTCAAAAAAACATATGCACCCCTATGTTTATTGCAGCGCTATTCACAATAGCCACGATATGGAAACAACTAAATGTCCATTGATAGATGACTAGGTAAAGAAACTGTAGTACATTTATACAATGGAGTATTACTTAGCCAAAAAGAAGAAGGGAATCTTATCATTTGCAACAGCATGGATGGACCTAGAGAATATTATGCTAAGTAAAATAAGTCAGACTGAGAAAGACAAATACCATATGATCTCACTTACATGTGGAATCTAAAGAACAGAATAAATGAGCAAACAAAACAGAAACAGACTCAGAGATATAGGAAAACAAATACTGATGGTTGTTAGATGGGAGGGGGTGAGAATGGGGGAGAAGGTGAAGGGATTAGAAAATACAAATTGGTAGTCACAATATAGTCACAGAGATGTGAAACACAGTCTGGGGAATATAATCAATAATGTTGTAAGATTATGTAGGGTGCCAGATGGGTACTGGACTTATTGGGGGATCACTTCATAGGCTGCATAGATGCCTGACCACTGTGCTGCATACCTGAAGCTGAAGTAGAATAATATTGAATGTCAACTGTAATTCTCTCTCTCTCTCTCTCTCTCTCTCTCTCTCTCTCTCTCTCTCTATATATATATATATATATATATATATATATATATATATATATCATCTATCTATCTATCTATCTATCTATCTATCTATCTATCTATCTATCTATATACAGTCACAGGATGTAAAGTACAGCATAGGGAATATAGACAATGGTATTGCAACAGCTGTATACAAAGTCAGAGGGGAAGTATATTGGGGGGGTTATCACTTTGTGAGGGGTGTAAATTTCTAACTATTACATTGCTTTGTGCACTTGAAACTAATAAAAGAATAAACTCTGAAATAAGATAAATAGACATTTGCATTGCCATTTTCTTATCTGGAAAATTGGCTGGAAAAGCAACCACCGACATCAAAAGATTTTCAGAAATTCATATATTTGTTCAACAAATATTGATTGAGTCCTTTTCTAGGAAATTAAGATAAAGCAATGAACAGAGCAGACAAAAATCCCAATGGTCAAGAAAGGAGGAAACTGAATTTCAGAAGCCCACATACTTGTAGGTTGATAGATATAGTGGTGGGATCTTATGGACATTCTTTCCTGATTGTGGCAAAAATGGAAGGTTTTACGGAACTCCAATAGGCAGGATAATTAAATGCTAGCTTCTGTAATTAACAAGTCCAAAACTTTAGTAGCTTAGCACAACAAAAGTTTGCTTCCTGCTCACAGCACAATTCCAACCTGTCAGGTTGGCACAGGGGGGCTTTGGGGAGGCAGCTCTGAACAACAGCATTATTTAGGAACCAAGGGCTGGCAAAAGAACGGTAATCTTCAGTGTCAACTTCAGGGCACAAGAGACTGACCTGACCATTTATATCCATCCAGCTGTTGGGGAACGAGACAAAGCAGAAGATCATGCAGGCTCTTCTCCATAAAATCATGAAAGATTTTATGAGCAAGCCTGGGTAGGACAGTATTTAATCACATGGCCTCAATTAATTAGAGGTAAAGTCGAGGTTTGTAGTTTTGCTTGTGCCCCACAGGAAAACAAAACAGGTTTGTTCAATGCATAGCATTGTCTATATCTCCGGAACCAAATGGGATAATCTTTGGAAAACACCTTGCACTGCCCGGCACATAATAAAACTTCAAAAAATGGTAGCTATTATTACTACTGGGATTTTAATTTGTTAGACTATAACATACATTTGTGGAATTCAGGTAATTACAGAATGGAACATTTTGTTCTGTGTCAACCCAATTGAGTATAAGAATAGCAATGCTATATTACATTTACATTACATTTTATTGTTTATGAAGCACTTACATAGATATGATCTCATTTTGTTTTCACTTTTCTTTTCCGTAGTCTATGAAATAGGTAGATAATATTCCTATTTTAAATATGATCAAACATGCTGAGAGAGTGGTATTATGGCCAAGATATTACAGCTAATAAGTGATAGAGACAGAATTCAAATCCAACTATTTTGTCACTCTAAGGTCAAGGTTTATTTCATTATACCGTGCTTCCCAAATCTCTAAAATCTACAACTGTTCTCTGTTACTGAAGGTGTGACAACAATGCCCGCAAAATCTGGGCTATCTGTTAAGTTCTTGAGTTTGTCCTTTCTTACGATCATGGAATTCTTGGTAATACATTTCTTTTTTTTTTTTCCCAAGTCAAGTTGTTGTCCTTTCAATCTTAGTTGTGGAGGGTGCCATTCAGCTTCAAGTTGTTGTCCTTTCAGTCTTAGTTGTGGAGGGCACAGCTCAGCTCCAGGTCCAGTTGCTGTTTCTAGTTGCAGGGGGCGCAGCCCACCATCCCTTGTGGGAGTCGAACCAGCAACCTTGTGGTTGAGAGGACACGCTCCAACCGAGGCATCCGGGAGCTCAGCAGCAGCTCAGCTCAAGGTGCTGTGTTCAATCTTAGTTGCAGGGGGCGCTGCCCACCATCCCTTGCGGGATTTGAGGAGTTGAACCAGCAACCTTGTGGTTGAGAGCCCACTGGCCCATGTGGGAATTGAACCGGCAGCCTTCGGAGTTAGGAGCACGGAGCTCCAACTGCCGGAGCCACCGGGCCGGCCGGGTAGTACATTTCTTATTTCAGGAGGACACAAAGTTCTAAAGACATTACCTGCTCATTTACCTTTAAAATCTTGGATATTATATATTAAGGACAACTTTGAAAAACGGAAAATAAGAAATGTCAGAGAAAATAAGAACGTTAGAAGATCTGGAAATGATAGTAAATAAGTAACTTGTGGTAAACTGCATATATTTATGTAGTAGAATAAAAGATCAAAGAAAGACTCAGATGTTGCATTCAAGTAATTTAAAGAACTCCAGAGAAGGGGGCAGTTCTGCCCTCACCATAGTTATCATCATTTTTACCACGTTTAAATCCCTACTGCTTAGTACAGTGCCAGGCACAGACCAGAAACTCAGCAAATGTTGGTAGGTGAGCCGAGTATATTTTCGAAGTATAGAATAAAGCCATGTGTTAGACCTGGCACAGCTGCAAATGTCTCCGCGTAAAAAAGAGATGTTGGGAAAAGATGCTGTATAATAATGGGATAGAGTAGCTTATAAGGTAGTGAGGTCCCCTTCTCTGAAAGGAAGAAAATGCATAGCCAAAATTCCTGCATGAATTGGGGAATTGCTAATCAATTTCTGAGATCATTTCAACTATGAGGTTCTCTCAACATTTGACACAATGTCATTTCACGAAAGATGCATGGTGGGCGATGTGAAATGTGATCCTTCCTTCATGGACACACACCTGAGGTTATCATGAACAATGTAGCACAAGCTTCTCCGAGGAAAGCACAAAGTCGTCCATCAGATCTTCCTAGATTGTCTTATTCTTAGTTTTGTATGTTCTATCTTTGTGCTCTGTTTTCTCCTTCTCGCCACATACAGTCTCATTTTCCCCAGGAAGCTTATCTAATTATGTGACTGTCCCCAGTGTTTCTCTGTGTATTTTTCTTGGCCTTAAAGACACCTTCTGTTAGGTCTTCTCACACATATAAAACTCTACATGACAAAATATCTTTCCATGCCATTTTGAATGAATATGTCCTAAATTTCTCACATTCACACTTTCACTGCTCCTACTACTGCATTCCCACATAGGTGAGAAAAAACTTTTCTCTTAATATATTTAAACCACGGTGAATTAAAATGCACCTTCTCTGGCCATGTATTGCTATTAATAATAATCTATTGGGTTCCAATAGCAGTTTTATAATATTGTCCAACTAGCCTCCATATGTATTACCTTATTTCCCCTCAGTAGACCTGCGAGTCATATAAGATGTTTAATTAGTCCCATTTGACAGATAAGAAAACTGAGGCAGAGGGAGGTTAAATCACTAATGCACAGTCACCCAGCTCATCACTGGAAATTTCAGAAACAAATTCACACATTACTTTTGCCCATGTGTTTTCTCCTGCTGCATGCTACCTTCTGGGGCTGTTTCTTTTCATTTCCATCATATCTTGTGACATGACTTGTCTCTGTTTATACTCTTACAGAGATTTGTCTTTTTCTTCTTTCTTTCCTCTGTCATTCTTTAAGTTGGGAAACATTACATATTACAGTGTCATGATAGGTGAATGGAAACACAGAGATGAATTTAACACTCTGCATGAGAATCTGTGTTTCTGTTACAAAGTTTGGCTGCAATGGAAATAGTTTTTTTCTGTCCTCACTAAATGGTAGATGAGATTTTCATCCTAGGCATCAGGACTACTGCCTCAGACCTAGTGGGGAGGGATAAAAATGGGCAGACCCTGGAGGAGTATGGGCCTACTGATAAAGGTGACCCTCGGGTGTTCTCTACAATCAGCTCCTACCTATTTCCAGAAACTTCTCAAGCTGATGTGTACCTACCATTAGAATAAAGCCATAGCGCAGGCTATGGATCCTTAGAAGGAAGAGCAGGCAAACTCTTACCCTGAGGAACATGATCTGACTCAACACACATGGACTCTTTAGTGCCCCGGGGATAGCAGTGTGGATTAGGCTGGCATAAAATATGTAATATGTAATGTATAATGCAGCTGACGAAGGCAATGGTCTCAGTAAGATCTATTGTGTTGTCCGTGGGGCTGATGGAACATCAACAGGCATTTGACCTGTGTTCTTAAATTCTGTTCATTGATGGAAACTCAGCTAACTTTTCTACTGATTCTGTCCTGACACTTGCTTCTAATGGTTCCTCAGATGTCCAAATAAACTCTTTGTGATTCCACCAACTGTGACAAAACCCGTTAATTTAGTTTCTGATTCAAATCTTTTCTGTCTAGACACGCCTATTGTTGAAAACTTGAGCTCCTTTACACTCCACTTCAGACTCAACTTAAGCATCTCTCTTAATTGAGCCATTTTCTCTTTTGGAGAACAATCACTTGGTACGCACAGTACGTCCAACGGAACGTCAGGTGCCGGAGGCTTCATCCCCATCCATTGCTTCTTTATGCAAAGGGAAGCACAGCACGTGCCAGATTAGCTTCGGTTGTGCTGCCTAAAACTCTCCAAGGTGATAAATAATTTGGAAATTCAAAACTAAAATGATTCATAAGCCGCCTAGGCCGAAATAAGCTTTTACTTTATTAATCCTCTTCCGTACACTTTCACATAGGATTCTCTCTTGAAATAACCACACGGCAGACAACAGAGATGAGGACACAGAATTTGGACTCAGATAAACAGCGATGTAGGTGTCAATTCTGGATCAACCCCTCCTTATCTCGGTAACCTTTGGCAATTTTGTCTCCTGATGCCTCTATTTCCTCCTTTGGAAAATAGCTACGTAGTACTCACTTTGTAATGTTCTGTGACACTTAGGTGTGATAATTAATAGAAACTGCATAATGCAGAGTCAGGCACATAGTAAGTGCACAACGAATGGTAAAATATTATGTATGGCTCCTTTACCATTTTTCTTTTTACTTCAGGTAGTCGTAGCTACTTTAATATTCTTGGTACACATTCATCATGTATTTTATTATTTCCCCTGTATTTTACATTTATAATCTTATTTCCGTCTCTTGGTGCGGACCTATAAATTTTCTATCCAGTATTTCCTTCCAATACACTTTCATATATTTATTTACTTATATGAAAGTCTGAAAAATATATGATTTGTTGAGTGGTGATATGACATTTAAATTAAGATAAACTGTATTATATAATAAATATTGTTTTCATAATTTTTTTCTTTAACATTATATTTGGGGGAACAAACCATATACAGTTCAGTCCTTTCTGCTCATTGCATGTTATAAATTTTCATTTTGTTTCTTAATATTTATTTCATTTTATTAATCCACTCTCTTATTGATAGGCCACAGATCGTACACAACTCTTTACTACCAAATGTGAAAGAAGGGCAGTGTACAACAGACGGGGCTTTGTGCACCTGTGAAAGCTTCGCTGGGACCTCTACAGAGGATCATAATTGCTATATTTTAGAATACACGTTTTAAGGTATAAACCTAATGGGACACAGAACGTGATTTTTCCCCCCCGAAGTGGCTTATTAGCTTGTCCCATCAGCAGTGTCTGAGGGTTCCCATTCTGGCCTGTAATCACAAGTATGCGGGATCACTTTTTCTAAGTGTTGCCATTCTGATTGTGTATCAGGGCTTATTACTTCTATAATTTGCATTATTCTGACCGGTGTTGAAATAGAGCATCTCTTCCAAGTAAGTAGCCATTCAATTTTTTTCCTCGTGTGCTATTAAAATAATTAGTTCACTTTTCTTTTGGGTTTCCTAGTTTTTCCGTGTTCTTTTGTAGGACTTCTGATTAATTCTTTGTCAATTAATCTAGCAATTATCTTCTCTGAGTCTGGCACCTGTCTGTTAACTTCCGCTATGTTATCTTTTGTTAGACAATTGTGTTTAATTTCGATGTATTAAAATCCATCAACGTGCTTCCTAATACTAAGTTCATAAAGATATCCACCTTTGAAACTTTTATTACTTTAGCCTTCCGATTTAGGAATTGATCCATCCTTGCTCAGAGTGTGATGTAAAGTTGAGCTGCCTTTTTACATTAAGATCACTGGCTTTGTGCTTCCTGATTGTGGAGAGAGGTACATGGCAGACAGTGTGGACGGACGGGCGAACCATCAGGCATGGGTAACATTTCTTACTGACTTAATCTAAATCGGATAAGTATAATTCAGTTCTGATATCCAAATGTTTTAACAACCTCAAGGTTTTCTTCGTAATTTTTAGTGCTTTCATATCCTTTGCCATGCATGTTGATAAAAAGAGCTTTGAAGTGAAAGTCAGAAATGTGGTTCTCTGCATAATCTTGGCTATTCGTTGTTTTATTTATTTATTTTTTAAGTTAGGACACACACACACTCACACATTTATAATGCAAGATAATGGAGCAGATAAGAACACAGATTTTTAGAATCAGAAAAATAAGGACTGAGATTTTCGTTCTGATTCAGTCCCTCATTATTCCTGTAAGTTTTGGCAAGTACGCTTCTTAGGCCTCAATTTCCTCATCTTCAAAATAGCTATGAAATACTTATGATGTTTTGTGACAGCTAGAGAGGCTTCATTTACTTATTATTGAACTTGTACTTTGGTTATCAGGGGCCATATTAGACTTTTGCATCATTATTTGCCCAGCCTGCACCATAAAGCCTGACTTACAGCAGGTTACTATTTAGTTACTGAATCGTAAGGAATAGGCCCAGATTCTGGACTATATTTCACTGTAAACATTTGATCTTCTGATTTTCCACTTATGGGTAATACCAGCTAATGTGTTTAAAACATAAACTATGTGACAGATACTGTTCTACATCCTTTGCATATTTAATTTTTTCTCATGGCAACTTTCTGACACAGGTGTCGATAATAACCCCATTTTACAAATGAGGAAACTAAGGCAAAGTGATTAGATAACCTGCCCAAGGTTTCATAGCGAGTAAAGAGCAAAGCCCGTAATGAAGCTGGCACTCTGGCCTCCCAGGTTTATGTTCATAGTCATTCCACAGGGCTGCTTCTTTCCAGAGCCTGAACCCATCTACAGGAGTACGGAGGGCCTCTAACTTGACTTTGATTACCAGCTCTGTCTCCCACTAACTGTATGATTATCAAACAATGTCTTAACCTTACTAAGCCTTGGTTTTATTTTCTGCAAAATAGAAAAACAAATCACCCAGTTCCATGGAGTTCTTGTGTGGGCTACATGAGATAATTCACACAAGGCACTTAGTACAATGCCTGGTACATTAGCATCTAACACATTTTAATACCTAGTGTTATTGTGAAACACACACACACACACACACACACACACTTATCTAAAACTTTGCCTATAACTGCGAGAGCTAAGTATTTCACTTTTCTAGCATTTAAAAATCACAAGGTACATTAAAAATGTAGCAAGATACATCTGTAGAAATTTCAGATCTGCTAAAAATTATAGTTCATTAAATAGCCCCAAACCACCATCTCTACTCTAAACATGTCACTGAATATATTGGTATCTAATATATTGATAACTGATTATATTGGTACCCAAGAAAAGGCCACTTATCCTCTCTAAAACTCTGTAAAGGAGGGGAGTGAACTAGATTGTCTTTTCGTCTGTTTCTGACTCTGACCATCTATGAGCCTGCAATGTGGAAACCCAGGGGATCAGGTCCGCGGGGTAACAGGTTTCTAGGGTTACACAGCAATGGTTTTGGACTATTTTCATTTTATGTTTATTCTTATGAGAGTAGATCTCAGTATCTCTCCCTGCTGCCTCTTTCTCCTCTTTCCCTCTAACCCAGACCAAGGTCATCTTGTTCTCTGTGAAGGCCCAAGCCTCTTGCCACTGGCTTAATGTTCGTTGCAAGTAAAGAGAGAGTTATTGAATGTGAAGTGTCTGTCAGCTACTAAAAGCCTGTGAATTAGTGTTTCCTGCCTCTGTCTGTCGGGAAGCATACTTTTATTGAGAAATACCTTATCCTTGTGAAAGGGCTGACCTGCCACTAATCCACTCTGCTACCCTAGGTCCAGTGCCACCCTCCACCACGACCCCAAGTAGAAGATGTCCTATCTGCTCCATTCAGGGCTCTCTCCGGTTCCTGTATCATAGTCAGGCTTCTCCCAAGTCAGAGGAGGTTTTGAAAGGGAGGGTAAGTCTCAATTTTAAAACTGATCTGAATTTTGTACCAAAGAACATGCCTAACGTGCTTGCATTCAGAATAATCTTGAATTCCCCCTATTTTTCTTGCCTTTATTCTTCCTGCCTCCTTCATCAGCTGTACTTTGGGGCCCTGTGAGTCTGCATACTCTCCCTGGAAATGCGGAATAACAGCTCTGCTCTTAGCACTTTGTGCCGTTACGTTCTCTTGAGAGTGGATGCTCTGAGTCATCTGCACCCCAAACCAAGCCTTCAGTTTACAGCACGGTGGGATTTTGTTTCATGTAAAGATGTTTCAGGAGTCACTGAGCACTTGCAGATGCTGCTATTTGGGGAGGAGAACGCTGATTATTTGAGGGATAACCAGCTATCGTATCATTGTTGGCAGTCTTGTAAAATCCTGTAGAACTTTGTACAATAGTTAATAGTTTTCCAAGTATTAGCTCATCATCTTCTCATTCTAATCTCACCCAATCTTTTTTTTTTTTCTTCTTCTTGAGAGAGCTTGAAGAATTGGGCTTTCTCCATTTACAAATTTATAAACTGTGGCTCAGAGAGGTGAAGTAACTTTGTTCCTAAGTTGTAGTTCTAAGGACATGATCCCAAATCTTCAGCTACCCAGCCTGGAGCTCTTTTTTTCTATAAGCATGGCATATTTCACAGAGTTTTCCAGAGTATATGCTACCTTGTGCCCCTGAAGCTGACTATCCCCTAGGCAATTATTCTAAGTACTAGGAAAGTAGGAACTGGTTAGGCTAGAGGCAAGTATCCTAAGCTGTTTCTCTGTCTTGGGGAACTGTTTGTGCTGCTAGGAGCAGAATACAACACTTAAGAATTAAACATTTCCTAAAGAAGATCTCAGAAAAATTTTAACCCAAGTATAGACTTCTTTTAGGTAGAAGATACAATAAGGGCTGCCAGTGGCTTTTCTAATCAAATGGCCTGTCTTGGCTCAGGCTGTGGACTTTCCCCAAATCTCTCAAAGGTTCAAAGACCCTAAACAAGTAACAGTGTGCTCCATACCTCTAGCTGAGCAGCCACAGCCCAACACTAGTGGCAGTTGACTTTGGCCAATAGCTTAGCCTCTCCCAGGCACCTCTAACCCCAGTGCAGTAGAGACATCTGTGGATCACTTTGTGGCTCATGCCAGGTGGCTATGGGCAGAGCACAGGCAGAGGCTGAAATTGGCCTGCAGCAGATCTCCTCCCAGGAGGTCCTGCAGCCAGCATGCCTGGTGGCCAGCTTTGGACCTCACTGGAGCACCACACAGCCACCTCACCTCACAGAGCATACACTCAAAGGGAAGACTGGGCAGGCACCAGAGCCCTGCTAAAGTGAATCCTGCTCCATAGGGTCAGCCCCTGAACCACAGCTCCTCCACTGTAGTCACAGCCAGTCCTCACAACCAATCAGCCTGAAGGTCAATCCCTCCTATTGACATGCAAAGAGCAACCAAGGCTCAATTACAAAAGGAAGGCACACATAACCCACACAAGGGACACACCTGGAGTTCCTGGCTCAGGTGAACAGGGAGACTGTGCCACTGGGTCCCACAAGACAACTGCAACATAAGGCCACTCTACTAAGACCAGGAGACATAACAGCCCTACCTAATACATAAACACAGGAAGGCAGCCAAAATGGGGCAACAAAAGAAACATGTCCCCAATGAAAGAACAGAATAAAGCTCCAGAAAAAGAACTAAACAAAATGGAAACAACCAATCCATCAAATACAGAGTTCAGATGGGTACTAGATTCATCAGGGTGATCACTTAATAAGTTGTATAAATGTCTCATCACTATGTTGTACACCTGAAAGTGATATGATATTGCATGCCAAATGTAATTGAAAAATTATATATATATATGTGTGTGTGTGTGTGTGTGTGTGTATATATATTAAATTTTACTTTTTTTAAAGAGAGACAATAAGACCAGACATAAGAAAGCATTGTGCTAGACAAGGTGTTGAATTAGCCCCTGGAGTTAGAGACCTCTAAAAGCAGAGGGAGCACAGTCACCCACTCTCAAATGACTACAGGGTACACTGTGAGTGTAACAGGCCAGTGATGTAAAGGCAAATAACACCATGCATTTAACTCATGTGAAGTTTCACCATTGGCAAGCCACTTTTGTGTTAGGTCAAACAGCAATGAGAGAAATCCATTTCACAAGACACAGCACAGATAGTCAGCAGGGCATGAAGAGAATCCATCCTGACATGGTCAAAGGCTGAGAGAGAAATTGTATCTTCTGATCCACTTTTGTTATTAATATTAACCAGATGCTGCTAGGGATGCTACATTTGAAGTGCTGTCAATCTGCCCTACACCAGAGAGTTGCCACACTCCACTGCATCCGCTTGCGAGAACTTAGCCCTGGTTCTCAATCTTATTTCATAAGAGTGTGCTGGATCACCTGTTTAAAATGCAGGTGTGGACCCCATTTCCAGAAATGCTACTTAAGTTTTACTCTACATTTTTCACAAGCAGCCCACGTGATTTGGATGCAGACAGTTCACATTCCACATATTGAGAAACAATGCTTTAGTATACTGACCTTGAATTAAGTGTCATATTTCAGCAAGGTGGGTGGGGAAGCTTGTTAGACTCACGAAATATTATTTACTTAGCATTTTACAAAGTATTTTCATACATATTCTCTCATTGTAATCCTCAAATCAAGCACATGATTTGGTAAAATGAATATTTTCAATTTCATTTTGTTTCACAAGTGATAACTCAGAGAGATTAAATATTATGCCCAAAACCACACGACTAGTTAAGTATTAGAGCTAACACAAGAAAGCAGGACTTCTTCCTCCAAGGGCAGGGGTTCTCAATGTTGGCTGCCTGTGTAGAATCACCTAATGTGCTTTCAAAATATACTCAGGCTCAAACCAAACCAGAATAATTGAATCAAGAACATGTTTTACTCAAGCATAGGTGTCATCTGAAAATCTTCCTCCAAGTGATTTGAAAACAGAGGTGAGACTCACTAGAGCTCAGGTGATTGCCCCATCCATGTAGATATGGGCCTGATATTCAAGAGCAGGGATCTGCTCCATGAACAGAGGCAGGATGAATAGATCTCGGCCCTGGCTAAGGCCCAGCATAATGAAGTGACTTGAGCTCTGGGGACAGTTGTTGACACAGCCCTCCTCTGGCCTTCTTTTGTAAATTTCATTAGCTGTAATTCATGTAGCTGCTTTATAACTCAGAGAAATCACTGCCTCACCAGAGTACAACTTCCTGGACCCCTCTCTGCCTGGAAAAGATGACCCCTGCAGAGTAGAAGAGGGAGGGGCCTTTATCTTTTCACTTCTTGGAAAATTAAACCATCAGTGGCAGTTTTATTCCTTGCCTTCTCTTCCCACCTTGGTGGGACAGAAACATTGTGGCAAAAAGTCCATGAGCCAATGCACTGTGTCTTTCACCTTTTCTCTGAATGAATTTGGTTTTTCTAATTATAAAAACAATATGTGCTAATTATTTTTGAAATGTAAACAATTCTGACAAGAAAACAGAATAAAAGTAAAATGTGTTCCCTTAATCCTGTATTTTTATCATTCTATAAATAGCCCTTTAGAGATCTATCTCATTGTGTATAAAACAGAAGTATATACAATTATTTGTGATAAAAATTTTGACCACATTGGAGCAACGCTTGGCATTTAATCATTGCTCAATAAACATGTGTTGCAATGCCTAAATACACATACATACTTACCTGTAACCTATGTCTCCACTTATCAAAAATTCTAAACAATTTTCCTTCATTTACATATAGGTTCACATCACTTTTAAACAAACAAAACACCTTATAAATCCACTGAATTGCTTTGCCATGGTTTAATCAACTAGTTTCCCATCCGCGTAATATTTAGGTTGCTTCCAGTGTGTCAATATTTCAATCTCTCTCTCTTCCTCTTATGCAAACTGTCCCTTATAATTTATTTCTATAGTAGAATCATTGTGTTAATGTGTCTTCCCTTTTCAGTTTGATCCATGTTACCAAACTTCGCTCCAGACATGGTGCCCCCATTTAAACTCCCACCAATGTGCACTGACATTTTAAACACTTTCTGCTCTGTCTTGTTTTGAAGCAAGGACACCCCATGGGTTAGAGGATAAGTGGGTGTTAAAAGCAATACCTTTCCTCTCAGTTTGTCCTTTTAAGACAACAACCCAGAGACATTCCACAGGAATTTATTTAGTCTTTCAGATTCAGCTAGTGGCCACTTAGAATCTAGAGAGTAAGAAAACTAAAACTGTAGGGATTTGGGACACTGTGCCTTTTAAAAAATTATTTCCACTCCTCTAAACCTTCTTTAATTGAGTGTATGGGTGAAGGGAAGGGTGCAGTGACAGGGAGATGAGTACATCACATTTTTTTCATGAAAGTTAAATGCAATTATTATACATGTTAGAGGATGGCTTGAATTTGAACAGAAATGAGAAGGAATCTATGAAATAGCTGTTTGACCTTGAGCAATATACTTAAGTTTGAAAACAACTCATTCATGGAAGCAGCAATGGTTTTCAGTGGGGTGCTAGTACAAAAATCTTCCATGATGAAGCTTGCTGATCTCTGAATCTTTAGGCTTTGTGGCAGAGTGTTAGAGAAAGAACTTCTATAGTACAATGATCTGAGCTCATGTGCCGGCTTCCAAAAGTCCTTTCTGTTAACCTTGGGTAGTTTACTTGAATTCTGCAGGCATGTTTTTTTCTTGTCAATAAAATGAAGGAGTGATAATACATACCTCAAAAGTTTATTTCAAAGCTACAATTACTTGAGGTACTGAAAACCCTAGAAGAACGCTGAGTAAATTCTGAAGCCATCAATACACAGGGGTGGTATAATTCATGTATATCAGTAAACTGTATACAAGAACATTGCACTTGAAGTTAGAAGGGCTGAGTTGGAGGCAGAGCTTCATCACTTACCGGATGTGTGGCCTTCAGCAAGTCACTCTGCTGAGAATCAAGAAAAGCCAAGTACATGCTGAGTCCTTATGTTTCCTCTTCTGTAAACTGGTATTAATAGAGTATGCTCTGTCCACTTGAAGATTTATGGGGAGATTCAGAACTGAAATATATAAAATATGCAAAAATCTGTCACATCCATGGGATGTGAAGGATTTAGAGTTACATTTCCAATATACCCATTGATGGTTTCCTCCAGCTTGTGATTCCAGGATTCCCTGGCTCTAAGATGTGACAAGAGGATGGAAGTTGTGGGCTCACCTGTGCTTGTGTGTTTGTGGGAACACTTGTGCACCAGGGACAGGGAGGGAGTTACCAGGACATTGTGGCTACCGATGGGCCTAAATCTAGGGTCCTGTCACTTACTAGCTACATAAATGTAGACAATCATCTAAACTTTCTCAGGCTAAGTTTCTTTCTCTGGGAGAACAAATGATCATAGCAAATGAATTCACGCTACTGTGTAGTGTTATCATGATCATACACACACAGCAAGCACTAAAAATTACCACTTATTGAACATGAACTATTTGCCAGACACTAGGTTAAGCATTTGCATGTTCTCTCCTTTAATAACTCCTAACACTCAGTGAGGTAGGTTATATTTCACACTGTTTCAGATGAAAATAGTGAGGGTGACAGAAGAAAAATGATGTGTGTCAGTTCATAAACCTGGTGAGTAGACTCAGATAAGACTAATCTCAGGTCAGGCTGACATACAAGTTGGGGATCTTAGGCACTGTACTTCTAAATAATGTCGAAATGCAAAGTCTCCTTTAACCATCACTTCTACAATAAAGCCTAGTTCAGACTACCCTGACCTATGTTCTCTCCCCATGCTACAGACAGTACAATCCGTATGTGTATATATGTATGTGTACCGTGTGTGTGCATATATATGTATATGTATGCGGACGAGGTCTGACAATTAAGTTTGCAAACCTTGTTGCAACGATGTTGCTAACTGTTTTTTTTTATATCAGAGAGATTATTCATTATGAATTTGTACCAACTGGACAAACAGTTAACCAAGTTGACTATTTGGAAGTGCTGGAAAGGCTGTGTGAAAAAGGTAGATGACCTGAAGTTTTCACTAACTATTCATGACTCTCGCATCACGACAATGGAGCAGCTCACACAGCACTATCTGTGAGGGAGTTTTTAGCCAGTAAACAAATAACTGTATTGGAACACCCTCCCTACTCACCTGATCTGGCCCCCCAATGACTTCTTTCTTTACCCGAAGATAAAGGAAATATTGAAAGGAGGGCATTTTGATGACATTCAGGACATCGAGGGTAATACAACGATAGCTCTGATGGCCATTCCAGAAGAAGAGTTCAAAAATTGCTTTGAAGGGTGGACTAGGTGTTGGCGTCAGTACATAGTTTCCCAAAGGGGAGTGCTTCAAAGGTGACTGTAGTGATATTCAGGAATGAGGCATGTAGCACTTTTTCTAGGTTGAGTTTACGAACTTGTCAGACTTCGTGTGTGTGTGTGTGTGTCTGTGTGTGTGTGTGTGTGTGTGTGTGTGTACGCACACACATAGTTGACAAGCCTATGAATAGGTTAATTTTAGGCAATGAATAGAAATATCCTGTGATTCTAGGATTGGGGCATGATATGTAGTACCTAGAAATGGGTTAGTCACAGCAAGGATGTCAGGCTATGAAACGAACAAGATGACAAGGTCTGTAGAATTACTTTAGATAATGAAGATAGTAATTTTAATTGAAGAAGTACTCTACTGAGTCCCTAGCTCAGGACCTTGCTCAACACAGGTTTTCCATAAATAATTATTTATTCAATGAGTAGATTTTACATCTTGGAATACATTGAAGACTACCAAACTTAAGAGCAGAGAAACTACTGAAACAATTAAAAGGATTTATGATTTCTTATGACTTCCAGAATCTTTATCCCATTTGTTCGTCCGCCTAATAATCATTGCATTTCCATGATATAAATGGTAACATGATGACTGGGGAGGCAAGAGGAGTACAGCAGTGCATCTCTGGAATGGCTTTGGCCATTAGAGAGAAAGTACATTTGACTAAGAAAAAAAAATCAATCCCCAAAACTTCAAAAGTATTTAAGTGGTTTTCAGGTGAGGAAAACACGGTAAGTTCACTGAAATATCCCAAGGTGGATGAATATGTAATTAGCCTTCACAGTTCTGAAAACATCAATGTACTCACACTTTCTTCTTGCAGGGCACTTAAAGACCCCTGAGTAATAGCTTTCAGGATTGTAGAGTGTTATAGATGGAGGCTGAATTTAAAGTTAAGCTAACATGCTCAGCCATGGGTCAATGAAAGAAAAGAAAAGAAACGAAAAGAAAAGAAAAGAAAAGGAAAGGAAAGGAAAGGAAAGGAAAGGAAAGGAAAGGAAAGGAAAGGAAAGGAAAGGAAAGGAAAGGAAAGGAAAAAAAAAGGAAAAAAAACAAGCTTCTAAAGACTTTTTCCACAAGGCAATAGAAAATATGAGTTCACCAATAGCTACCAGTTTCAATGTTATATTTGATGAAAAGGAGCCATTTTGACAGGATTTGATCCCCCCCCAAAATAAGCAGAAGACAGCTTTACTTTTCCTCCCCAGCCAGTCAAGCACAATATGTGAAGATATTTCTTCCCCACTGTTTGTATGTAATTTGGAGCAGGCGCCATGTTTTCCCTCCATTTATCAGAAAATACAGTAGTGCTCTGGTAATTTTCAGTTGCAGAAATAATCTTTGTTTCTGGGATTAAAATCTAGAGCCCAGTGCAATAATCCCAAAGGTTCCGATTCTTAGCTACCTTAGAGCTTCTCCCCCTGAACGCTGGTATAGTTTTTTTCCAGATGTCTAGAGTGGGACAAGAGGGTCACCTGACTCCTCTTTGTTTCATCTTTGCTCACGGGAAACCATGTTTTTTTGACCCCTCTAAGGTGTGGGCCTCAGGGAAAGAGGAGAAAAGTGAAAGCACAGACTTTAGAGGTCAGGGCCATTGCAGGTTGCACCTGGCTGATACTGAAAACTGTGTTTTTCTTTCATGGGGAGTTTCAGGATTTCTAACTGGAACATTCTTTAACAGCTGATCCATCGTTTGGGGTTGTAGGGATTGGGAGGGGTAGGTGAACACTTTAAAATTTCTCTTCAATAAATTCATCCTTTAGGATCTCTTTGATCTATGTCTTTATAGAAACAGAATTTGGTAACACTAGCTGAGAAAACTGGGTTCTCAATCCTATAGCATTCCCTACAAATGGTCTACAATCTCTCTTTGAAATGTGGAGATTCTGGGCACCTATGGGTATTTTTCTGATCTTTTGCATCTTAGATGAAACTGAGATAAAGAATGTAAAATTTTAACAACTACTAATAAGAAAGGTTGTGAGTGTTTTAAAGATCTATTATAGTCTATTATGAGGCTTGTAAATGACTTTTTAAGGACTTTTAGGTCATCACTCTACTTTCAACCCAAAGAGTTATAAACGCAATGCTTTTTAACTTATTAGAATTCAGGCATCTCTTTTGAGAAAGTGGTGAAAACTATGGATTGAAACCCCCGGGAAGCAAACATAAGCACTGATTATTTTTAGAAAATTTTGGGGGTGGCATAGGTAAAACAATGACAACCCAAGGTCCATCCATAGGCTGTGTGCATAGACTTTGGACGCTGACTTGACTTCTCCTGTTTCTTCTCAGCCTCCTCTCTTCCTTCCTTCATACTTCTTGACTCCCTCCTTCCCTATCTACCTACCTACTTTCCTTCCTTCCTTCCTTCTTTCCTTCCTTCCTTCCATGTTTCCATACTTCCTTTCTTACATAAGACCGGGTCTTATATTAATTTTTGCTCCAGAAGATGCATTAGCGCTGATTGTCTGGCTAGGTCTTATTTTTGGAGAAACACGGTAATATATATATTGAGCATAATGGGAACCAAGTTTCTCAATGCTGGAAAAGGGAGTTATACATACGAAAAGGGGAAAACTAATAGACCCGGTGGTGTTGGATTGGAATTTGTGGAATCAGTATGAACTCATTATATTAGTTGTCTATTAGTTCCGTGACAAATTACCACAATGTAGTGGCTTAAAAAACACATAAATTTGTTATCTTACATATCTATAAGTCAAAAGTCCAGCATGGTTCTCACTTGACAAAACCTAAGGTGCTGATGGGATAGATTCCTTTCTGAAGTTTCTAGAGGAGAATTCCTTCCTCTGACTTTTGCAAGTTCTAGAGGTCATCCCACGTTTCTTGGCTTGTGGCCCCTTTTCTCCATCTTCACAGCCAGCATCTGTAGGCCAAGTCTTTGCGTCACTCTGACCTGCAATAGTCACATTTCCTGATTTCCTTCTTTTGCCTTCCTTTTCCATTTTTAAGGATTCTTGTTACTACCTTGGGCCCACTGGGATAATCCAGGTCAATTTCGCTATTTTAAGGTCAGCCAACCTACCATATTCACAGACTCCAGAGTTGTGCATGTGTTTTTTGGGGTGGTGGATTTTCTCCCTGCCACATTAATGATGTTCAATATATAGATAAATATATAGGGGAAAAGATATAGATAGAGGTGTAGGTAAAGGTAAATGCATACATGTATTTCTTAGCTCTGTCCATTGAGAGGGTCCGGATACAGCAATACCCTATATCTCTTATGATTATATTTTCTGGAAAGCAGACTTTGAGACAGAACATTTAGTAGGAAGTGCTTTGGGAAATCACACTTATGGAAGAAAATAAAATAAAGCAGGATTGGGCTAAGGGAAAAACTAAGCTGATATGCAGATCCAACGAAGGCCTCAGCTGATCCCACAAGAAACTTGGGAATTGGGATGCCAGTTCAGAGTATTCCTGATTTGGAGCACGGAGCCAAAGCCTTTAATAATAAATCATTTATTACAGGGGTACCTCTAATAATATATTGCTAGAGAACCTCATACAGCATAGATTTCTTAGTTGAAGTGATCCCTGAAAGCATTTAACAGCCAAGGGCTATTTGGGGCAACACTCCCAGAGGAGCTGGAATCTGTGTGATGTATCACATCATCCATCAAAGTGAACATATCTTGTATTCAGATTTTAGTTTCAAAATACCATCCTCCACTAAAAAGAATGAGGGATCTTTGAAAAATTGGTTGATTCCAAACCTGGAGCAAGATACCTACAAGATAAGCCTAGAACATCTTATTGTGTTAATAATAAAGGAGGACGCAGAGAATCACAGAAACATGAAAGAAAAAAAAAAAAGGAGCATCTTCAAGGAGATACTACTGGCCAAATATAAGGTAATTTCAATAAATAAAAACAACATTATAACACTGGATAACATAGAAATCCATGAGTATATACTAATATAACTTAAATGAATAAACAAGTGCAGAGAAGAAAAACCATCTCATTATACTGAAATGTGAAGTAATAAATTTCAAACAAATGGTGAAATTTTTAAAAGCACTATTTCAAACATCAGAGTAATAATTAAATCAGGCAAGTAAAAAATAAAGAGATGCTAAAATTAGTGGATAAAAGTCTGAAGATGAATGCGATGTTTATGTATCTTAAAATATCTCTCCACAAAGTACTTATTTACTTCAAAGAGAAAAGGAATAACTCTGTAAAAAAGGAACTTGGCAGAAACTACCTTAATCAAGAGATTAACATTACCAGTAATGCTTCAAGTTGAAATTGTGTACCACTTAATATGATGCAATAAAAAGAACACTTCATTACTGTCATATCTCTACCCCCCCGAAATTCATAATTTGAGTCTAATTATGAGAAAAGATCAGACAAATCCAAACTGAGGGCCATTTTATAAAACATTTTATTAAATTGGCTTTAATCTTCAAAAATATCAAGGATATGAAATTCAAGGAAAGACTGATAAATTGCTCCAAATTGAAGCAGACTAAAAGGGATATGAGGACATGATTCTAGAGTGAATCCTTTGGCTATACAGAGTATCTTTTGGAAACTGGCAGAAATCAAATGTGTTCTGTGGTGTAGACAGCAGGGAATAGAGAGTATCAGTTAATTTCCTAATTTTCATGGCCTTACCATGACTATGTAGGATGACACCATGTTTACAGGGAAACATGCTGACGTTTTCAGGGCTAATGGAACAACTTGTCTACAATTTAATCTCAAGTGATTTGGAGGGGGGATGGGGAAGCTGCAACTTTTCCGTAACTTTGAAAATATTTCAAAAGTAAAAAGGAAAAATCTACCTTAACTATTTTCAAACAAATACAAAGTAATCATTTCTGACACCTTTTGAAGAGATTATTAGAAATATTAACATCCCTATGTAAAGAATTGGGAAACTGAGTAGAAAAGGAGGTCGGTAATTTTAACCCAAAGCCACCCAGCTAATTCATGGCAGAACTGGAATTATAACTCTAATTACTAACACTTTAAGAAAGACACCTTTTCTATTGGACATTAACAAGTTAAAAGAGGGGGGGGAAGGAAAAGAAAAAGTGGGAATAAACCATTTTCTCTACCGTTTAACCTAATATTCAACTTGATTATTCTGTGATGACTTTTTGGGCATGTTCAAGAACAATGATAAAGAAAAGGCACTGATGAAATGTGAAAGGATTTAGTAACAGTGTTTGCTTCATGCATCACCCTTATCCCCCATGCTATACATGGAAGGGTAATTACAGCCCATTACCAAATTACTTGCAGTTATCCCTTGATCTTGTAGTTAATACAGTGAAACTTCATTTGCATAAATGTTATTAGCATATTTTATACCACATTCTGATCTCTTTTATGAGTGACTGTTGCCTAGTTAACAGATATCAACTTTGAATATTTTCTTTCTTCCTTCCAGCCAAAGTTTAACTTTCTTCCTTCCTGGGCAAAGTTTAACTTTCAGACCTGGTGGCACATTCAAATGAAGAAAGGTGCTATAGCAAAACAGAGGAGTACAAGCTGCTAAACTATTAACTTTTGGAGAGTAGAAAGAGATTTTTGTTTATCTCCGTACTCACAAAACCCAGCCTAACACGTGGGCAGGCATTTGGTACATTATATTTGCCATCTTAGTCTGAAAATCTCACTGACAAGTCAAACGTTATCTATCGAATATTAACTCATTACTTTAAAGACTCCAAAATCTTCTTTAATTTGTAAGGTCACCATCGTCAACCTATATGTCCAAGCCTCACTCCTGGAAGTCATTCTCAAAAGTATCTTCTCTCTTTTACCAACCACCTATTATCATATCCTATCAATTCAAACTCTTGGATATCTCTCACATCTGCTCCCTCTCCCCAGCTCCCCATGTACTATATTAGTCTGTGCTACTATCATTTTAGACATAAACAACTTTAATAATATTCCAACCATTTTCCCCACCAATGTATTTGTTTACTTCAATCCCTTCTTCACACAGTCATCCTTTCGTAACACAGATATGCTCTAGATGATCCCTAGCTTAAATTCCCCTTAATTTCTTCTTAATATCTTTCAAATCAATATGAACTTTTAACCATTTCCCCCATGTGATACGTTACCAGCTATTTCTCCAACTTACAGTTCTCTCCTCCTTGTTCTCATTACTCTTGCCATACTTTAATACTTGGAAGCCCTCTTGTGTGGTGGTTACTTCACGTAACGTTCTTACCCAACTCCCTATACTTTAATTCATACATGTAAATCATATTTATCCAAGATCACTTATCTTTGCCCATCTACCTTAGGTCAGTCCCCATAGTTTGTTGTTATTGCAAACTGATCTTGTTTTACTAGAACTTATGGCAACTCAGATTAATTAATTATGCAATTTATGCTTGTGTCATACTCTAGATTAAAATATACTGGAAGAAAGAAATCATATTTTCACTACGTATCCCCAGTGTCTAGAAGAGTTCTTGGTCAAGGAGATTCAATAACAATCGATGGGATGAATGTGTGAATGAACGAAACATCATAGGGGTAGTCACCAAAAGATTAAGATTCTCGTCCTAAATGGGTCTCTAATTTTCGGAATCACTTGAGAAATCACTTCCCGCATCATTTAATGGGATCAGTTATATGACGGCACCGGGGTACAATCGTGGAATTTGAGATCTGGAAAGGCAGGTGATAGTGTACGGGAAGAGTCTCCCTCTACAAATATACTTACATTTCTGACTCTATTACCCACACACTCCCTTTTATTTTCAGCTATATTAGACGAGCTGTCCATGTTCCTATTTTAGACCAACCCTTTCCATCGTACCCAGTCAAGGACATCACCTCCTCATTATCAATTTTTTTCTTCTCTACTAGATTATTCCCATCAGCATACTGGCATACTACATGATTTTTTTTTTAATTTTTTTTTACAACAGGAAAAAAACAAAAAATCTCCTTGTCATCATATCCCATGTACTTACTCCCTTGTCATCACATCCCATTAAAAATCCCATGTGATTCCATCATTTTCCTATTATCCTAAAAAACAAAAACAAAATTAAAAACAAACAAACAACTTTCCTAAAGAGAGCTGTCTATACTTTCCCTCATTCCTAGTTTTAAAACCTTTTTCAAACTATTCTATTCAAACCTTACTCACCAAAACTCATGGTAATTACTCTTGTCACCCTTTCCAATAATCCCCATGTTGCCAAATGCAATAATTTCTCAGTCTTTGTCTTGCTGTTGTTACCTGGACACAGTGATCACTCCCTTTTTGATACATTTTCTTCCTTTGGATTCTGGAGCACCACTTTTTCTTGGTGTTTCCATGTAGCCCACTGGTAATTTCTTCTTTTAATCTCCTCTGCTAAATCCTCCTTTTTCCCTAATCAGTAAATATTGGAGTCCTCCAAGGCTTAGGCCTTAGACATTGTCCATTGTCTCTGCTTTATTTACCAAACTCTGTAGATGTGCATATTTTGTTATGATCCCCTAGTTTTAAATGTCTCCTATATGCATGAACAACTTCCAAATGTTTATGTCTAAATCTCATATTTTTCATGAACTCTGTCTCATACATCCACCTGTCATCCATCTACAATTAGATAGCTGATAGATATCTCAAAATCAGCACAGCCAAAACCAAACTCTTGATAATTTTCCCCCAGTCTCCATTTGTAATTTCAATAAATTACTCATTCTTGCAATTGACCAAGGCCCACACTTTAAAGTCATAATTGATTTATCTTTCCTTCTTCATGTGTCTTCCCCATACCTAATTATTCAGCAATTTATCTTAGTTCTCCCCTCAAATTGTCCACAATCCAACTCTCTCTCTCCAATTTGACCACCACCACCCAACAGTCTCCACATTGGCCTCTATCATTCCACTCTGATTAGGAAAGACTGATAATTTGGACATTAATAAAACTAATAACTTTATCGTCAAAAGTTACCTTAAAGCAAATGAAAAGACCAGAGAAAGTGGGGGGATCTTATTTATAATACACGTAGCTAAAGAAGGATTAGTACCAAGAATATATAAATATCTTCTACAAATTATTAAGAAGAAGACAAGTCCGGTAGAAAACAAAAGGCAAGAGATATAAGCAGGAATTTCACAGAAGAATAAATAAATATGGCCAATCAACAATGAAGGGATTTTCAAGGTCATTTCCAGGTTGCGTCCGGTCAGCGCTTTTTTACTGGCCCAGTAATTAGAAATATTCCAATTGTGGCTGCTGGTTTCTCTGGGTCCTTGAGTCACTGTGATGAGCAGAGCCTCTCTCTCTCCCTGTCACCAGCCCGAAATGGATCTACAGCAAGCCTTCGTATGCTCAATCTCTTTTTACTTAAGTCACTGAGAATTTGTGGTTGCTTGTTAATGTAGAATGATCTGGCATATATCCAAGGATAGCAGAAAAAATAAAAGTGCAAACACAGTATCTGACACAATGTTAGGTCAAACAGGTAACTAAAATTATACCTGTGTGCTCAAAGAAGACTTCTATAGTAATAAATTTGGTCAGAAACCTTAAGGAAGTAAACAAGAAGGTTATATAGATTTCTATACGCAGAGTATTTTAAAACAAGGAAGGGCAAGTGTAACAGCGCTGAGGCCAGAACAAGCTTAGCCTATTTGAGGAAGAGCAGGTACGCTGGTATGGCTGGAGTAATACGAGCGATGGTAAGAGGAGCCTGCGTTGATGTCAGACAGACAGTCTGTGGGACAGTCACAGACTGCTGTAATGGGCCACCGTCAGGATTGTGCGTGCAGTTGTCAATGAGTTAAAACTCATTAAATAATTGGAAGCCGCTGTGATCTGAGGTTTGTTGTTTTGTTTTGTTTTGTCGCAGTAAGACTGCTACGTTGAAATTAGACATTGGGATGAAGGTGGAATCATGGAGACCAGTTCGGGAGCTATTGGGCAGTGGTGGTCAAATTGGGGAGAAATAGTTGGGTTTTGGACTTCTTTAATAAATCTTTCCTGACCTAAATTCTAATGTATATGAAGTGACAATAATGTCCAATTTTACCCTTTTCTACAGGAGTATTTTATTCAGCTCAATTGAAAATAGGGTCCCCTTTCTCCAGTGATCTGACTTGCCACCCATACACTGAAGTACCCTGTATCTGTATACTGTGCATTTGCAGGTCTTATTGAGAAGAGACAAGAGATGCACACAGATGGTAAACTTTGGGGCACAGTGAACTCATCCACTAGTCAATATGGCCCAGGAAAGTCCTGAACTCTGATCAAACATATCAGCACTGCTTTTCTCTTGAAAAGGGAGCTGATTAGTAGAAGGGTAGAACAACAAACTGGAGAAGAGCGGCTATGGGGCACCCTCCTCATGGCAGTAATGGTTGAGAACCAATTCTAGCACATGTATACACAATTCATTTCTATCCTCTTTTTGTTAAGCTGAGGCTCTGTGAGCTAACGCTTTTTATATTGGTAATGGGCCTAAGTCATTGCTGAGGAGGAAGAAAGAAAAGGAAATGTGTGATGGAGATAAGAAAGGGAAAAAAAAAGAAAAGAAATAGAAAGAGGCTTGGCCATTTATGGGATTATTTGATAGGATTTTTGGTTCCCAGAATATAGAGGCTTTTAAAGGGCTTCCCCGTGATTTGAACTTTTCCTGCGTATATGGATCTCTTTATGATTAAAATGTACTACCCTGGTTTTCTCATCCTGTTTACTGCAACCTGATAAATTAGTGCATGCTAATGTGTTAGTAATTATAGTTGTCAGGCTTCAGAGTGAACAGTGGACAGGCCCTAGACTAGGACTCAGAAGAGCTGAGCTTATGTTCTAACTCAAGATCAAAGTTAAGACTCATGCTAGGCAAGTCATCAGATCTCTCTGAACCCTAGTTTGCTCACGATTAAAATGGGAATAACATTCCCAGCTATTTCTGTGAAATAACAACTGATGTTAAGTTGCTTTGCACTCTGCAGTAAGCTTCCAGAAGTTCGAAACCCTAGCTACAAATAACAAACATGTAGGGAGCATTTAAATATATACCATGTTGAGCCTCACCCCAGACATTCTCTACAAATGGTATGTGGGAATCTGTGTTTTTAAAATAAGCTTCCCATGTTAGTGAGCTATGTATGTCTGGCCTGTCCATTTTGTTGTTTTTAAAGAGTTTCTAAAAATGCATTATTTTAAAGACTGGAGAAATGAGGATACTGTATTTAAAGAGAATTACACGGAAGGCTGTTTCTTCTCCAGCGGATATCTTCATAAAGGACTCTTGAGTTCAGGACAGCCTGGTCCATGTCTCGGAAGAAGTCATGCTCCACAGCCTGCTGTCATTTCGCTGGGTCATTGAGGAGTTCCTGGAAACTGATCTGGAGACCTAGGCTGAAAGCATCTGCTTGTCCTGAGTGGCGGGCAGAGCCTCAGGATTGATGTTGTCTTTTACAGTGTTCCCAACTTTGAGACAAGCTGTAAGTTTTTTAATGGACTTAAAAGCTTGGCTCTGATAAAGTACCACTTAACACAAATTAACAGAACAGATGAATGATCTCAGAGAAACAGCCTCTTCACTTGGCTCTTGATGGACTTTGAAGTTGAGAAACATGGACAAGGAACATCCAGGGTGAGAGGTCAGCTGAGATAAGACTCTAATCCAGTTGTTCCTGTTTTAACTTGTCTCTCTGATAATAATTCACAGTCCTTCACTCAACAAACACTCACTGTGACTCTAATCAAATCAAGACATGCTTTTAGCTCCTAAGAGCTTATTTCTTGTCCTCAAGTTGCCTATAAGCTAGCTGGGAAGATGAGGCATGTGCATTCATACTTTTAACCAACGATAAGTAGTGGTAAAATAGTTAAAAAGGGTTGTGTTAACGGAAAGATCACGCCAGTTTGGATGGGGAGACATCTGGGAAATTTAGCCAGAAAATGGAATTTGAACGCTTCTTTAAAGGAGTAGTAAGTTTTATAAAAATCCCACATCTGGCTCAAGCACAAAATAAGGTATGTTTTAGTGCAGTGGTAAAGAAATATGTTCTCTAAGGCAGGAAGAAAAGTTATCGAAACTCTTGAGTAGGAGGTGGGGTGGGATGGGGGTTGGGGAACGGAGGACTCTAAAGAAGATTCAGGAAGCGTTTTAAAGGAGGAGAAGGATGTGATTTAATCTGAATTTGGGAATGGGAGTGAGATCAAAGCAGAAAAGATACTGATTTTTTTTGTAGAGAGGACATTGGGAGAAAATTAGGGATGGAGAAAAGGCAGGTTATGTTGGTATTACTATAATTTTTCATAGTATAGAGTATGTTTTAAAGAAAGACTTTTATTCTGAAGTATACATAAATAAGCAATTTTGGTTTGCCTTTGCTTATCTCTATGATACAGAAATTTTCAAAAACCAAAAACAACAAGAAACACATGACTTTAACAAATGTGTCCCTTTGGGGAAAATCTCCTGCTATTTCCCTCACTCCCTTAGAGTTGGTAGACTAAACCGGAACAATTTTTCTCTCTTTAACAGTCTCAAAATAATGTTCTCTAAATGGCCCCGGGTAGACATCTGAGTCAATGAGCAGATTTGGCATGAGCTGGGAGAGTGAAGACTGTGTGTGGTTGATTGTGGTACAGATGTTAGCGATGCCGACTAGTTTTAGAATTACACTGGCAGAAAGGGAAATTGAAAAAAATAAATGAAGTTAAGTATAATGAGGGAGGCAACCGGACAGTCTAAGAGTTGTAGACTCAGGTAGTTTGGATGGACTTTAGAGATTACATAGTCCAATTCCCAGAATTCATGACTCTCAGGACCAGAGGTTAAAGGACAAACTTTAAAGTCACAGAGCCAGTTAACCAGATACCCTAAACCAAGACCCAGGGCTGTCTCTCAGTCAGTTTTCTTTCTATTCTAGATTCTAGGAGGATAAGATGCAGGAAAACGGGGTCTTTTCTGGAGACTCAGACTGTACGCTTCACGGGCATATGACCTACACAGGTACACAGGATCTCACACTCACAAGGCTCCCAAGTTTGGTTTAATTAATGCTCCATTGTTGCTGTCTTGAAATTCTTAATAATTTTGAAACAAGGTGTGTTGCATTTTTATTTTGCTTCCAATCCTGTAAATCATGTCGCTGGACCTGCATGGTCTACGGATTTGATTTCATGGAACCCAGCATGGTGACCCAGTATGAGACAGCCCCGGGACCCTGCTGGCCATGGAGGTCCTGCAGGTCAGGAGGCTGAGGCTCAGTCATCACTTAGAATAAGTTTTGTCCAACCTACTCAGGTCTTGCACAGGCATTCATGACTAAGCATTGCTTTCGTAAGCTTTAGACTGGGGCACCAAAAGACCTATGTTACTAAGATTCTGCTGAGTGGTTTTGTAAAACATAATTTAACCTTCTGAGCCTGAGTTGCTGCTGTTGTTGTTTGTTTTTGTTGTTTTTTAAAATGGAGAATTAACAAAAAGACTTAACTGGTTGCAATGATAAAAAATAGCAATGATATTGTAAACCATAGCATATGATATAAAATTGTTACTGAAGGCAGTTTGGTGCTGACATCTCTGTGACATTATGAAGCTTGGCAGGGAAGACAGTCATTAAGGATTTGATATTAAAGAAACATGAGTTCAAATCCAGTCTCTTGTCATCTAATGCCCGTGACCTTGGGTTAATGACCTAAGCAGTCTGAGTCTTATTTAGTTGATTCATCTGTGAAAATGGAGACACCACATACTACCCAGTGGGGTTATTTCAGAAATTAAAATGGGATAGTGCATGTCAAGTCCTTGGCATGGTCCTAACTCATAGAAAAACCTATTAAGTGATAGTCAGAATACTACTAATAAATGGACACATGGGATTTATCTCCTAAGCACTAGAAATCAGAGCCCCTTCATCCAGGACGCTTATTCCTGGGCTCTGAAATAGTTCTCAGACTTTCTGGAAAAATTGGTAACGGTTTTGAGTGGAGGGTGAAGAGAGGAAGGAGGCATTTGTTTCCACCAAGTGGGAGCCATGCTTTTTTCCGATCCAGGATTTTGCCCAGCAAGACCTGCTCTGCATATTCACACACAGCATCCAACAGCTTGTTCTGTCATGCCCCAAAGATGAATTATTGTACAGTCCCCCGACATTTCACTCACAAGCTGTCCATTCCTATACGAAAACCTGATTGGGACTGTGGCAGGCGGTATGGGGGATGTTTAGGATTGGGGGGAGGCAGGCATGGAAACAGATGGTGGTATGGCAGGGTGATTAAAACACTAGATATCTGTTTTAATGAATTGGCCACCCAGCGGATAAAATACTGCAATAGTGAGTCCCAGTCTTCTCAGGCAGTAATTGCAGTTTTATTTACAGGGTGTGTTTGCTCCTGGTAAAGCCATGCGTTTTCCCCTTGCCACACTGTTCCCATGAATGTCACAGGGTACAGAAGCGGAGAGAGGAGACACTCAGATAAGCAAGAAGAAACAGACTGGTAAGTTCCTTCCAAGGCTTGTACCAATCTGGAGGATCCAGCGAGCAACTGAATTTTATGAGTGACCTTTGATGAGTCACTTTACCGCTCAGAGCTTCCTTTCCTATGTTAGAAAAGTGCAGCAGGCAGTCTGGTCTCCTAGTTATCTCATGGTAAGGAAAGATGAAGAAATGAGGTTCAGGCCGTAATTCACTTTGGAAGAAAGATACTACAGTCACTGTTAAGCCGTGTTGCAAAGTGACCAGCAGGAAACCAAAACAATCCAATATGCAACTGTTGACCTTCAGGCTCAAAATGATTTTTATGCATTTGGGAGCTAATATTTCCACCTGTAAATTAGGAACTATTATGCGTAATAATGATTTAATGTCCTCCACTTAGCAGAAGGACAAGAAGAAACCCGCTGACATTTCCCTGCCTGAAAATGCTAATTTGGAGTTGTATATTAATTAACTGTATTGATGCAGAACAAACCAATTGGAATTAAGAATCCCAGGTTAATGCTAGTCTTTCTGGTTTGGTGGCTGAGGTAATTCTCCCTGGATTTGTATGTTTCTAATTTTTCTCTTCCTTTTATAGACACACTAACCTTGGAATGATAAAATTGTCAATAAACACAATTTCTCGTATCTTCAACACTTCCTTTATAAAGCTGAGCTTCTTTATCTTTAAAATGGGAATTACTGAACATATTACAAGATTTGGGGGGATCAAGTGTAATTGGTGTGGGAATACTTGGTAAATTATAAAACACTGTAACAATTTTAGTTATCTAGTCGTTCTATTATTACAATTATTATCAGCTTTTCTTTTTGTGAATTTTAAATGAAACTGAGTGAAAGCAAAGGATTAAATAATGATGTTAATATTTGAAGGTACTTTTTAAGCATGACTTCAGAAAAAGGTTAAAAATAAAAACCGCACAAATATTATGTGATACATGAATAAATCAATCTTTTAAATGGTTGTATTGTGGCACCCTGGTGAGTCTTAATCTGTCATGAGGACTAGCACAATTAGTGTCTTAGTAAAAATTAAGGCACAAAAGTTTGCAATAACTTACTTACGATCACTTCGACTAAAGTTTATATATTTATATTGTCACTCACTTGAATTCCAATGTTTTCTCGAATAGGTGAGAAAGAAGTGGATATATGGTCAATTGGGTGGTCATTTCATACAACCTTGACTAAGACCCCGAGAATGTGTTTCATGTTAACATTGAGAATTCATGATCTACTCAGTTGAGTGAGTTAGATAACTTTGAAAATTATTGTTTTAATTACAGCACGATAAAAATTCTAATGGGTCTATTAGGCTGATAGGTGGGTTTGGCCTGAGAAGAGTTTCGATGTCATCATCCACATAACAGTAGCCTGAGAACAAAGGTAACTTCTAGCTCACAAATCACGATGGCCCCAAGTCATAATGGATATTTAGCACGCTTTCTTGGCAGCTAAATTGTTAGACGTATCAACTTCACAGAATTTGGTTAAAAATATATACAGCAAAATTAAGTCAACTGACTAGATACTGTGCTTTAGTTCCACTGTTTTGTCACGATGTGGTCGGAATTTACTTATTCAATATCTCTGCGTCTTAGGACTCTTAATTTTGAAAGGTAAATTATATAAACCAATGAGCAGGATTTTGGTATAAATTAAATATTGGAATATGGAACATTATAAATGTATCTGAGCACTACTGTCATTACCAATTGTATCATCATGTTCCTCAGTGATATCCTGTGGATAAATTGGGTTTAACTAACGGGAGCCTTGTCAGGGGCTACTGTGGGGACAATGGCTTTGATAGTTACCAGATGGGGTGGCAATTTAGAGTGAGGATGTGATACCCAGCGCTGGCTCTTTAGAGGCAGAATTCAAAGTGCATTTGTAGACATTTCTTATTTTAGGTGACCCTCACCTTTCCTCACAGTACAACTGCTCTTATAGGTTCTATTAAGCAATACATCTTATAGTCATTCCTGGAAGCGACATGAGGTAGATAAGAGAAGCTGAAGAATCCTGAACAATTGTTGTTGTTGTTCATGATGTTCTCTTGTTTCTCTCTAAGCTCCAAGTAGAGGGAATTTGGTTCGACTAGTATTTTCTAGATTGTAATAGACTGTCTGCCTGGGTCATAAGAAATTGTTTTCAGATGTTTGTCCAACCAGACAATCACTTCTTCCTCTATGACATATTTCTAACGTGCACTTATTATAACTGCCTACAGACATAACTGTCTTTGCTATTAGAATATAAGCTCCTTGAGGCATGAGCTATAATTTAATTATCTCTTTTTTTTCTGTGCCTACTATAGCACATGCAATGTAATGGGTACCCAAATCTATTAGGTAATGTAATAGATGCTCAGTGTAAATTTGTGGGACTAAGCATTTGCTAGCTGTCACTCAGAAACCACTGGTATTTCAAGGCAGAGACAAATAAGGGACCTAAAAGGGATAATTCAAACATTTAATAATAGCTGTAATGTCTCCTCCTTAAACTGAAAATAAAATGAGCTTGCTCTAGCTACAGATTTAAAAATTAATTAAAATTACTTCCCACTTTTCCAGGAAGAGAAACTATCTTGCAAACTATGTGTTCAAAACAATGTTGATTAAATATGTCAGAGAAAGCCATGAGATAAAGGGAATCATTACCTAAGAATTCACCAGCATTTGTTATCAAGTCAGATAAAATAGGGAAATATTTTTAAGAGGGCTTCCCAGGTCAGATTTATTTGTGAAATGCTAAACACTGCATCAACCTCTTAGAAAATCCCAGTGCACATTAAAGACCCAGTGAAGTCCTACATTTCCTAAGCATTTTTTACTGCTAAATCAATTTTTTCAAGTAATAGACCAAGGAGGTTTACGAATCAAATTTTATAATGAGAAAAATCAAGGCAACCATGAGTAAGTAATGTGCCCATCGACATTCTTGATATTGAGGCACAGGGGTAACATAATGTGTGTATGTGTGTGTGTGTGTGTGTGTGTGTGTGTGTGTGTGAGTGCGCGCGCGCACTACGTTATGGAAGATAAAACTCCTGGATTAAATGAACTTGGAGGATTTATGATTTCTTTGTATAAGCAATAAGGCTGATGAATAGGAACATTTCAGTAAGTCTAGCATCACGTTCCTAAAAGTTATTTAAAAAGTTTTGAAAATGTGGCATGCTGTTACCATTTCTTGCAGAGATACAAGGCAAAATCCTCCAGCATGCCAACTGTGAGAATGTAAAGACCAACTTGAATCTATCTTTAGGATGCATTACAGTGTTTGGTATGTAATGGCAACTCAAGAAATATTTGTCAAATCAATGCAAACATACATTAGGGCCGCTACATTCTCTGGTCATAAAGTTGCTCACTTATCCACCAGAGCAAGATGTAATTATCTTTCAAGGCCAAGATCCAAAATCACATTTCCTCTTTTAGTACAGTGGGAGGAACCAATAAATATCTTCCGTATGATGAAAAGAATAATAAAAATCATTATGGATACCATTTATTGAGCCAGCAATATGTGCCAGCCTTTCTAAAGAGTCACTCTAATTCTTGCAACGTTCTTAAAACACACCGTGTTGCTCCTGTTCCCCATTCAGGGAAATAGTGTCCCACAAAGGTAAATAAGACGTCCAAGTTTACATAGCTAGTAATTGATACATACAGAATTAGAAAATGGTTTCTCTCCTTCCAGACTGTGCCACACTGCTTCCTACACTCTAAAAAAGCAACGTAATACCCTATTTTAAACAGGCATCATTTACATTATTCAGCAGCTGTGTGGCTCTCCAAATTGACCTGTCTTCCACACTGCATGGAAAATAGTATCTAATCCATATTAATTATAAATGCATAACCCTGTGTTTTAAATACCAGCTAGTTGATGACTAGTGCTGAGCTAATTTTTTAGTAAGTGATAAAGGTTAAAACCTTGACAGGCAATCATATCTTAGCAAAAAGCCCAATAATTCTATGGTACTTAAAATGCTGAAGGGACCTTAGAAATATTCGGTCCAGTGTTTCTTAATGAGAGAACTATTTGAGTTTGGGGTGAGAGTAATCTTGGTATGCCAAGCCTGGAAAAGATTCAATATTCAGCATCCTTGCCTTTTCCCCTGCTCAAGGCCAGGGGCCTACTGTCATTATGGCAACCAGAACTTCTCCTCCCGTGAAGATAATTCTGCCATGCGTCTAAGACACCCGCTTTGAGAGGTTCCTGCTGGTGGTCCTGATCTGTGTGGATGGAGCCTGTAGGTGCAGAGATTATTGGTGATTTGCACCAAGATCACACAGCCAGGAGCAGAGCCAGGACTGTCCTGTGTAATAATGACCCTGACCATTTCCTGAGGACTCGTGGGCCAGGCCCTACAGGAAAGGATTCACATCGTCATTTCCCTTGTTCCCACCAACATGCTCAGCATATACTGTGCTTATAAATACGACAGGTAGAGAAGTACTACACAGGGAGTTAGAGCGTGGGCTCTGAAGTCAGATGGTCCAGAGAGGAGAGCCGTCTCTACCACTTACTAGCTGGGTAAACTTACTCACTGATTTGGTTGAGTTCTCTGTGTGTATTTGATCTGTAAAGTGAGAAGAATTATAGCAATAACTCCCTAGGATTGTCAGGAGGATTAAATGAGTCAATCATAACAAGTGTTTCAACTTAGATCTAGCATAGAGTCAGTGTGCAATAAGGCTGGCCTCTGATGACTACCTTACTGTTTTCTCAGAATGGTACTGGAAGACACTGGCACCAGAGAAGCAGCAGCAGAGAGACCGCTCAGCTTGAGTTTACATTCTGGTTGGAAAAACAGTAAGAAAATCATTTCTTATTCTAACTGTGTCGGGGCTCACCTGACGAGACAGGTGATTTCCAGTCAGCTGTGTTGAGAGGACAGATACCAACAGTGGCTAGGAAGATCCGAGAAGGCTTGTTTTAAAGAGCTAGAATCTTACCTGCCCCTGGAAATATGGTCAAGGAGTAGATTAATGAAAAAAAAAAGGGGGGGGGGAAGAGAGGGTATTGAATAAATAACAAGAACAAAATATTTAAAATAAGTGTATTGCAAGCTAAGGTGCATGCGTGGGTGTGCGCCCACACATGTGTGATGCAGTGGCTAGTGGAGGTAAGTCATATCTATAGCAAAGAGCAAAACATAATTAGAGAATGCAACAAATATTAGAATGTACAAGACATTTGGGGCTGACTCAAGGGAGTTTCATTTGCCTCCTTGGAGGAAGAAGCTTATCCATTCATGGCCCTTTAACCATAATCCCCAGAATAATATGTGAAGAGTGAAACTAATCCCAAAATACTGAAGAGGCACTAATCATTTTAGTCATTGTGGCTGGTAATTTGGGTGTATGTTCAAAGGGTAAGATGCCTTTGCCTAAGAAAAAAAGAAAATAAAAGAGCAATGTCAGGCAGAGATGTGATGAAAGACCTGAAAAATTAAAGCAGTGAGAAAAATAAAAGGAATTTGGGTGAATTAGCCCAAGAGAAAAGACAGCTCAGAATAAAGAAGGTAGGGAGTGGGTTAGGGGGGTTGATGGAACATAGTGTTCAACGTATATTTTTGTGCAGAACGTGGTAACACACAGTCCCTGGTTACATGGAATATACAGAATAATGCAGATGCAGTCTCTATTCTTAAGAAGTTTATACTCTTATAGTCTCTATAAAAAATATGAAAAAATCATGTGACTAAGAGGGAAGAAGTGATAGGTGCTCTGGTAGCTTACTGAAGAGAGAAACTGCACCCAGCTGGAGAGAGTAAGGTGGGTTACCTGCCCACTGAGGACATAGAAACAACATTGTATTAGAATATATAAAATATGCATTTTACATATTGGCTCTGTTCTCCTGGAGGTCCTTCAGCAGATCCTGGGAAGTGTTTCCTTTCTCTGTAGGCCAGTGTTTTATTGTTGTTGTGTTCTGTGTGTGTTGTTTTGTTTTGTTTTTATTTCTGGTTACACATTAGCGTTCCTTAGGGAGACTTTAAAAAGAACCAGTGCTGAGCCTCAGCCCAGACCATTTAAATGAGGACTGCTGTAAACCGGACTTGGGCAAGGGCAGTTTTGTATTATAATAAGCTTCCCATATTATGCTAATGAGCAGTGGGGTTGAGCGGTAGGTTTGTGAACCTGTTGGCTCTAGTTTGCTTATATGACAAGGAAGTTAGGCTAAATGATGTTTAAAGTCACTTACGATTCCTAAATTTTATCATTCTGTTCAGTTCGTTTTCTCATGTGGAGATCATTTTTCTCCTTTTACAGGGGAAGAGACTGAGGTTTAGACAGTGAATGTAACTTCCCCAAAGGCAGGCAAGGCACACAACCAGAGGGTAACAGAGTCTGAATGGCGACCTGGCTCCTGCTCACTGATGCTGCGCCTTCCTCCTCTGTCACTGTGCCAGTCATCCTAAAGGAGAGATTTCTGAGATTGTTACCAGGGGGAAGAATTCCATCAAGGGCTTAGAGAGTTTGTGAAAGTAAAATCCATTTCGTCAGCTCAGGAGGGTTGGATTTTGCATCAGTGAGAGCTGCATTAGGTTAGGAAACTGACAGTCCAGGTAGCAGTGTGATTCGCCCATTCACCCCCAATCTGACGTTTTGCCCTTATTTACGGAGGCAATCAGGCACGTGTCAAGGCAGCTGGGACTCACGCACAGGCCCGCGGAGAAATGTCTTGCTGCTCCCCTGGTTGAACAGTAGAGGGAGACAAACCTCAGAGATTGTCGTAATGGGCTTTTTGACCACCAAGTTTGGGTTTTTACTTTTCTTGAAATATTGTTTTATGAAAAATATCTATAAATGACCCTCACCTCAGAGTTACAAAGAAGATTAGATTAAAAGTGCTTCAGGGAGACTTGGGTGAGTCATCTCAGAGTAACAAACTCTGGAAGGGAGAAGGGAAAAAGGAGCCGGGACCCGGTAAGGAAGGGGTCCTGTTAGTGTGGTCAACAATTACCAACACGGAGTATGAGAAGGAGTGTGTGCCCCTGTGTGAAAGGGGAGAGAAGGATGGGAATGACGAAAATGAAGTGGGCGTCGGCACATATGTTGTGCCTGACCTCATGTTTTGGGACTAAGAGTACAGGCTCTAATGGCCATTCAAAGTCATGCTGGTTTTTCTTTCCCTTCTAGGGAATTTTCAAGGGAATTTCTTATAAAGTATGTACTACACTGATTTCTCAAAAATAAGACCTAGCCAGACAATCAGCTCTAATGCGTCTTTTGGAGCAAAAATTAATATATGACCGGTGTTATATTATATTATATTATTATATTATATTATATAAGACCCGGTCTTATATAATTTTTGCTCCAAAACACGCATTAGAGCTGATTGTCGGCTAGGTCTTATTTTCAGGGAAACATGGTAAATACACAGTGGTGATTTTCCAGAGGACAGGGCTGTGTCCTCTCCTGTGTGACAAAGGCGGAATACAGTGCTTGATCCACAATAAATATGTCTTATATGTTTGATTCTGTTTGATTCATGTCCATACTGAACACGTACTATCAGTCCCAGCCGCCTCTCCACGGTGCTCTCATGAACCACCTCAGTATCTGCATGTTCCATCCTCATAAGTAAGCGTTATATAGTTGTGTGATATCAGATAGAGCTTAAGACCACTTAGCAGCACGTGGTGTTGAGTTCTCTGGTGCTTTTTGTTCTTAGTACTTGTTTGATGCTGATCTCTACTCGGAGTGCCTCTCATCCTCTGTGATCCTGCAGGTAGCGCTTTATCTAAAGAAATCACCTTTATTCTAGGCGAACATGGCTCCCAGATACATCACCAGTATTTCTGCCAGCTTGTGTTAATTTTCACACCCTCTAAACAACTGGCAAAATAACTGCTGATGTAGCAGTTGCTGTGATGTTCCCAGGTAATTCAGGTAGTTCTGCACTGAAGATGTTGTTTAGAGCTATAAACTGTATGTAATAGTGGATACATAGTATTCCTTCATTCATTCAACAACCACTGATTGCCAGGCACATCTTGACATTTAAGTTTACTTTTCCATTACTAAAAACACTGCATTTTAAAAACATTCATTCTAAAATATGTAATACTCACTAATAGAGAAACCTTCTCTGAATAACTGAGGGGGTGTACTCTGTAGAAGACCAAGCTTATGTAGGTTTTGTTTGTTTATTGATTTGTTTCTGTTTTGTTTTGCTTTGCTCTCCCCAGGAGAGCGCTGTGACAGAAAGTCAACATGGTCACATTTAGGAGAATAAATTCACTTTGAGATCATGAAAGTAGCATTCTCCCATGCTCCCCACATACAAGACCTTAGAAGGGTGTGAACAGGAAAGTGTGTGTGGATTCTCATTATCTGAGAATGGGGATGAGAAGGACTGTTTGGAATTCAAACACTGGAAAGGTGATACCACTCAAGTCTTGGTGGGTCCTTGGGAAAAAAGAGACAGTAGTTCTTATTTTGCCAGTGACAGAAACATAAACCAAATGTGACTTATAGTTAATGAAAAGGCCAGCTTTCCGAGGCATGGCTGCACATGGGAATGAAAGAAGCAAACATCAAGACGTGCAAATCTAAGAACTCTAGTAAGGGGTACCTATGGCTGGTTTTAGCACTAAAAGAGTAGAATGTGCCTTCCTTGACGGTCTAAGAACCTGCTGAAGGAACTGGATCAGAACTTGACTAACATCGTTTGTGGGGCTGAGTCTCTGTATTCTCAGAAGACCGCGTGTGTCAGTGACAGTAAGCAACAATGGCTGACTTCTGTTGTGGAAGCTGGACTTTCTTTTGAACTGTGTGGCCTCTAAATGTCTTCCACAATTCAGGGGAAGTGAGAAGCTCTGAATGGAAAATATTGCTGGGACTTACTGCTACTCTTTCTGTGGGGGGCTGAGTCTATTTTATTTGAAAATGAAAAGACTGATTCCCGAACATTGGAATTCGGAGTCTGCAGAAGTGTTCATATTGGATACAGGCAAACTTCGAGGCAATTCAGGGAAATTTAAATGCACGTTAATGAGCGTTAATGAGCGTGAGATCACATGTGTGTCTCTCAATGTTCTCCGAGAATCTTAGTATTCCTCAAGTATTACTAACCGTGTCACAATTTTTTCTTTAAGTCCTTATCTTCCCTTTTCACTCATCTTTGTTGTTGCCAATGGCATTCTCCTTTATGAGACGCGATCTTATATTGATTTTTGCTCCAAAAGACACATTAGAGCTGAGGGTCCAGCTAGGTCTTATTTTCAGGGAAACACGGTAGAAGATGCCTAGAAAGTGAGAACTGCTGCAACAAAACTCTGAAATATGAGGCACTGACCTCGTAATTGTGTGACAGGTGGTAAGAAAAATGATCAGAAGTTGGAAAGATCGTATTTTCTATTTTGCAGAGGTGAACATTGGGTACAACTTCTACCTGTGGTAACTTGGGAGGAAGACTATGCACCTTATGATCTTGTGGATTTAGGAGAAACAGCCATGAAAGAGAATTTTGTACTTCTGGCTCCATCTAGCAATGCATTAATAAAGAGGTGGTTTCAAAGTGTGGCCCAGCATGTAAGAAAAAATGGAAGGGAATAAAGAGAATTCATTAATTCAGGGATTTTCAGAATTGGGAAAGGAAATTACTTCTCAATACCAACCAACAAAAAATGAAATTGAGGAGGCTTTTGAGCAGTAAAGGCTGGTTAAAACTCAGGATAAAAATTAAAGACCTTTGTACCAATTGATATAACTTCCGAAAGGATGACAATGTTAACTATATTATGCATAGTGATCCATTCAACTGCATGCACAAAATAGTCAGAGAAAAGAGTGTGACACTAAGGGGCCAGAGCACACGTGCATTAAATTGAAAGAGAAAGAAAGAGAAAGGTGAAAGAGGAGAAGAAAGGATATTACGGATATGAGGAAACAAAGGAGTGGATTATATTTAAGAAGTGAAGAAGTATGTCTAGAAGAGAACTGTATATGTTGCTACTGGCACATAAAACTGGTGAGAATTAAATAGATTTTTTTTTTTTAAATCTAGTTTTTGAAAGGGTTGTACTAACAATTTTTGTACCAAAAACCTAGAAAACAGTCTCAAAATTATGTCACTTAGGAAGCCAGTTGAGGAAGTTTGGAATGTTAAGCTTAAAAAAAAGGAAGAAGAAGAAGAAGGACAAGGAGAAGAAGAATCGGTAAAAAATGATGCATGTTTTGGACAGAGTATGAACTGAAATTTAAAGGAAATATCATATATAGAAATAGAGTCTACAGTCTGTTTTCCTTAGAATAGTGAGGACATTAGCGCATTTGAACTGAATGTAAGAAGGCCACTCCTAATGGGTGCTCTCCAGCAATTAAAAGTTGCCCTGAAAATACTGAGCTATCTACCATTGGTTTGGCCAGACCAGTGCAGACTGTATGGCTTTGGGAGGTGGAAGGAAGTAGTGTATGGTACAATTCATTGGATGAAACTTCAGCAGAGTTATTTGTACTATCTGTATATTGAAACTGACTAGCCAGGCACAGAACTAAATTATTTCACAAACATAATTATCCTATCTCACTGCAACTATATGAGATTCCTATCTACTTCATGTAACTAGTAATATTTAGAGCTAGAACTTGAAGCTAGGCTTTTAAAATCTTCCAACTCATGGCATCCATTTATAGGTTCTGCTTGTTGATATTTTCCTCTCCACCTAATGGTTTGTTTTAATGAAATGACACAGAAGATTCATATTCCACATTAAATAGCGCTTTAGAGCAAAAATGTGGATGGGTCTAGTAGAAGAAATTTTGAAATCCAAATCAGAAGACTTATCTTCTTAGGCAAACCTCACTTTTCTGGATGACCATAGGTTAAAATTTGAACCTGTTCTTTGATTCTCTGTTTCTTAATTTGTAGGAAAGACTGCCATCTACCTCTGCCTTCCTCACAGGTTTCCACTGAGGATGGGACCATATTTCGTGAATGGACTCTTTCATAAAGAGAATGTAATCTGCTGGCAGATGTTTCAGTTAAAATCTACATAGTTGACAATGAAAATATTTAACAAGACATACTTGTGATATAAATTCCATGTCTGTCATCGTTTAGCAGACCATCTCATCCCTCATTTTTTTTCTCTTCAGCAAAGCAAAAGCAACCCCCAAGACTTCTCAGCTTAGGGAAAAGGACTCTTGTTTCTCAGTATAATTTACTGTTCATTTGCTCTTTCAGCAACATCTCTGAAGGTTCTCCCCTCTGCTATGTTCTAAACCCACCTGGGAGAAATACTTCATTAGTATTTATGGAGCAACTGGGTAGTGGATACTAGATTTGAGTAGACTTGTCCTGTAAATTAATCCTTATAATAAGTATATAAATTGTGATTTGTTTTACAAATGAAAAAAAACCCAACATTCAGAGAAATTAACTAACTCCTCCAGAGTCCCACACTGGTAACAATCTGACTCCAAAGCCTGAATTATTTCCACCATGGATGGAACACTGTCTCTTCTCCTTCAGCCAACCCACAGCTCCAGCTCCATTGCCCGTGATCACTCTTGGAGGTCATTTCACTGTAAGGCACATAGTTACTCTACTTAGGAAAGTCTCCATCAATCCCCATGGCCCATTAGCAGGTTTTCAGAGTAGCAGCACTGCATGACTATGAACTTCAAACTTAGCCTAGAATCGAAGGCCCTCTGTTGCCCAACTCCAATATAATTCCCGACAACTACCACTGCTCTTTCTAATGCCTTCTCTGCTGCAGCCAAATCAAATTGCAAGTTCTCTCCCAACTACAATGCAAAGTCCATGTGAACTGAATCATGTTTGCCTGTCTTGTTCAGTGCTGAATCCCTAACCCCTAGAATAATCACTGTCACAGAGCAGACACTCAACTCAGAGGTGTTGGATGAGTGAATAAATGAATGAACATGCTGCTCCATCCCATCTCTAGATGCCATCTGAAATGCCTCATATTTGTACCTATGTAATATTCAAGGTCTGGTTCAAAGGCTATTTCCTTGGTTCCTAAATTCTCAGTCCGAAGGAAAACTCAGTCCGAAGGAGTTACTACTTTAGTCCATTTGGCTGCTATGGCAAAAATACCACAGACTGAATGACTTCAATTACAACTATTGATTTCTCACAGTTCTGGAGGTTCACAGATGACTGTCTTCTCATTGTGTCCTCACATGGTAAATGAGTGAGAGTTTTCTGGGGTCTCTTTTATAAAGGCACAAATCCCATTCATGATGGTTCCACCACTTCCCAAGCCTCTGACTGCTAATGCCATCACATTGGGGGTGAGTGTATCAATACATGAATGTTGGGGAACACAAACATTCAATTCAGAAGAGTTACTGAATGTATAAAGTTTCTAATATTAGCTTGGCTTCTGTGGGCTACTTCGAAGAAGTAGCAACATACCTCTCAATATCTGTTACCACTGCGTTCCTCTCTCTGTGTGTATAGAACACTTAGAGACAACAAGAATGATCCTCCCAAGATCATACAGACAGGAACCAGTTATGAGGGTGCACAGAAAGAAATCCAGCCTCTGTCCTCCATCTCAGTTCAATATTGGTTTGGTTTATCTAAAGAGTAATGAATTATAAAACTTCACCACTCTGGAGTGTGAACGGCTCATTATTTTTAAACTCATAGAAAGACACATCCATACTGTATATTGCCATAGGTTACCATGTGAAAAAGTGCACGTGGGAAGGAGCTTAGACTGTTCAATGGAAAGACAATCTGTCTGCACATGTGATGAGACTGGTAAGAATGCAGCTAACACTAAGTGCTTCTTTTTTTTTGTTTTTTTTTTTCCAGCACGGACTGAAACTCTTGACAGACACGGCAGCTGGTAAGGCTGGGGAGCAGTAGGAGTCCGGTCCAGCCTGTTTGAATAAAAGGATGAAACAAATGAAACAAACTTTTTTGAAGCCAAAGCAGCAGTAATCCCTCTTGTGTATGCTTTAGTGAATTTGGCCTCCCAGATATAGATTTGTAAAGAACAAAGTAGCAATGGCAATGGGAAAACGGGCTTTTCAGGCAAAATCTCAGAAGGAAGGTGGGGAAGAGAAGGGATGCAGTGTGGAGGGTGGCTCAGGGTATCTTCCGTTCACTGCTTTTGTTTCTTTACGCACAATTCTATTGTTTCCTTAATATATTTTTAGAAGGATGATACTATATTGTATATACAAATGGTAGGTCACAGGTGCTCCTTTTAATACCGTAGATATGAAAATGTATCGGTTACAAAGTACTATTTTTAAGTTATGCTCATTATCTCATTTGATTCTCACAATACCATGAGGAAGGTATTACTCTATTTTTTTTGGGGGGGGGAAGGTTTTATACATATCTTGATGTTATAAAGGAGGAAACTGAGGCAGGAGAATGGCCACTGTGGTAGGGCAAACATAGCAACACAAGTTCAAGTCCAGTACTCTTTCAGCTATGTTATGACACCAACCTAATGGTTTTCAGGTCTGATCTTAAAACTAGGCATTATCTTAAATCGTTCCAAAAATGTAAAATTGACTTTCGCCTCTGTCCCTTCTATCCCTGACTTTCTGTCTTCCCTATTTCTTTTGTCTTGCCCTCACATTCTCTTGCACACATGGTCTTTCTCTTATTCTCACATTCTCCTTATTTCTCTCTGTCTTTCTCAAATTTGCTCTCACCCTGGCTTTCTCTCTAACTATTTGACTCTCTCTTCTTCTCAGTCTGTTTCTACGGGAAGAAATTAAAGATTTTTGTTTAATCCAACTTTAAATGGTATGATTTTAAAATTTTAAAAGATTTGTAATGCTTCTTCTAGAAGTCCAGAAACAAACAACAAAAAAGAAAATCAAGATACCCAGATGAATTTATGTCCTGTAATAGGTGATGATAATTGTGATATTTTATTTCTATGTCACAATTAAAAAATGAAAATAGGTATAATATATGCAAAAGCACACACACACACACACACACACACACACACACACACACACAAACTCCACTCAAAGAATGGAATAATTACAAAAGGACATAATGAGCCCCAACAAAATGAAGTGAAAAAGACTCATATATTTATGGTGCCTAAAATATAAACTCAGGCTCATTTAAACAAATTCATCAAACAAATTACCAAATTTTTCATTACAGTAAAGTTTGTGTTGTTTCTCCACATGTAGGTTCCTACTGATATTTTTGGATCAGTCAGCATGGCATCAAGAGTTAGATTTAATCCACAGTCCAGAAGTTCCTTATCAAGGATTGTAGAACTTTAAATAATACTGACCTGTACTTATAGAACTAAAAGGAAAGCAGAGAAACAAACAAAAAAAAAACAAATGTACTGCATGATATCATAAGTGGGATCTAAATCAAACTCATAGAAACAGAGGGTAGAAAAGTGTTTGCCAGGCGGAGGGCTTGTGGGACAAAGGTAGACAAAGGTTGGTAAAAGGGTACAAGGTTTCAGCTACAAGAGGAATAAGGTCTGAGGATCTGATGTATATCATAGGGAGTATACTTGATAACACTGAATTGTATAACTGAAATTTTGTAAGAGAGTAGAACTTAAATGTTAACGCACGTGCACACACACGGTAAAATAAATGCACCACGGATTTCTATTTCTGTTTCTTGTGCTTTAGCTTGGAAGCTGGGCCGCCATTGGAGGTAACTATCCAGGGCTTTAAAATCCACTCATGCATTTGTACAAACTCACAGGCCTTAAACTGCAAAGTGATAAAGTTTGTAATTTTGGGCCCATGGACAAGGGAATATACTGTCCAATTGTTAACTGTGAAGAAGACAATTTGGGGTTCTCTCCCACCAACCCCGTAATATATACAGTTTCATGGCTCTCACTTAGAGCAAAGAAAAGGCAACAGTTGGAAGGGACTTAGTCCCTAGTTCTGAGCCTAACTGCGGCTTAATTGCAATTTGCAAATTGAACCTATATATACCCAAACTTGTGGTCAAAAAGCTGTGTCTACAATATGTAGGATTGCTACACAATTCACAGGATCTGGCCAAAGAAGAGCAGATAAGAACCTAGTGCTTCATGTACAAAAGCAGAAAGAAATGTGGTCGCTTAGCAGAATACATAGGTCACCAGGTATGACACCTTCCCAGTTGAGTCTTCTATCACACCTTCAGTTTCTGCTCATTTTCTCCATCGGTGGAATGCGAAATCTTTGGGAATGGTGTTTTTATTCATGTCATTTTATGAGTTGTCCCTGCCAGCCCATTTTTCCTCTCTACGTCATCCAGGACTTGGAACAAACACTCTGCTTAGAACACACGATGCCTAAGGAAAGAGCCGTAGCTAGTTAGAAGTATGAGGGCAAGATCGTAACCTCAACTTTGGGAGCTATTTTTATTCCACAAGCTGCTATTGTCTTAAGTACTTATGATGTGGCCTGGAAAAGACAAATAGTCTTCTGAAAATATCTCTACAGGAAGAGCCTTCTCCCCAGAACCTATAAAACATTCATAACACCTTCATTGTGCTGTAAATCCTTAGCAGGAGTTGATAACAGTGTATGAATTTTTAATGTAACATTTATAAATGGTTATTAAAACTATCCTTAAAGTAAAGTGTCAGTTTATTTTTAATTAACTGTTGGCTATTTAAGCTCCCAGATGGCCTGGGGAAAGACCAATAGGCCCACATGTCAATTATCTTCCTTGCTCTCCCATCTTTAACCCCTTGTTGACTGTAGCTCTAAAAACTAAATTAAACTGCAGATATGGTCTCAGGAACATTGTATTTCTAATAAAATAGTCCTGGGATATCTGTCAGCTGCCATGGCTGCCATACAACTGTGAATTCTGAGTCCTTACATCCCAAACCCACCTCCACACACCTATGCCCAGCAAGAGAGAAAACTGGGGCGAAGAAGAGAGATGGGTAGGCTCTAGATCACTAGACTCGAGCCTTCGGATTCCAACTCAGGCTTAGTGGCATTGTACTTACATGGTCCTGAGCAAATTTCAGCTTCCTGGAATGTACTTCTTTATGTGACAATGCCGGGATGATGCTCTGCCTCTCTCAAGAAGTTGTAAGCATCAAATTAAAAGCTAGGTATGCAAACATTTTATAAACTATAACAGGCTGTACACGTTATGGCCTCCTCTTTTATCGTCTTCCAGTTATTGTTCACTGTCCACAGGGTCTCCCAGTATGGACGTCTCCAAATTTTGAGTATGCTGTTTCTTTCTAGAACGCAGAAATAAGGCAAAGTTGTTTCCCTTACGTGTTTTATTTAAAGAGTCCCATTTTTCCCCAGAGCTGGAAAGATTATTTCATCCAGGGTACAAATTCTTTGTACCTTCTCCCCTGAGAATACCTATGTGGCTTCTGATGACAGTCACAGGAACGAGTGCCATTATGCATTATAATTAGAAAATCTAATCGTTAGCAAGGTCAGTTTGGTTCCTTTGGGGCCTCAGATTTGCCCAGATGTGTGTTCTGCTGATTCCCTCCACAATGCATGGAATAGACTCTCCTCTCTGGGGGTTACCCTGGTTCTGACTCTTTGCCTATGCTGTATTACATGTCTCGAGAAGCACAACATCCAACATTTCTGCCTTCCCTTCCCTTGCCTCCAGACAATATAGTCCAGCATGGGGAACATGAAATCCAGGTATCTGGCCCTCACAGGATACATGTGAATACATGTTTTTGTGAGTAAATGTGAATAGGCGAGTGTTTGTATAAACATTCAAGTGTCTAATATTAGACTGGATGACTCATTAATGTTCCTTAGCAGATGGAAAATTAAATCTGCTGAGCATGCACCCAAATTCCTTAGAAGAGCAGTCCAAGCCTTCCATGGTCTAACCTGACATGGACCTCCAGTTGCCGCTCCCACTCTGGGTTCTAGGAAGACTGAACTTATCATTCCTCTTAATCAACCACATTTGTTCTGTGCTTCTTTACACATACAGATAGCTTTCGCCAAGCGTATTCTTCATGTCCTTGTACGAGGTCAGACAATTCAGTTCACGAACTCGTCCTAGAAAAAGTGCTACCTACCTCATTGCTGAATATCACTGCAGTCACCTTCCAAGTACTCCCCTTGGGAAGCTATGCAGCGACGTCAGCACCTAGTCCACCCATCAAAGTGATTTTGAAACTCTTTCTGGAATGGCCATCAAAGTGTCATCGTATTACCCTTGATGTCCTGAATGTCATCCAAATGTCTCCCTTTCAATATTTCTTTTCTCATCAGGTAAAGAAAGAAGTCTTTGGGGATCAGATCAGGTGAGTAGGGAGGGTGTTCAAATACAGTTATTTGTTTACTGGCTAAAAACTCCCTCACAGACAGTGCCGTGTGAGCTGGTGCTTTGTCGTGATGCGAGAGGCATGAATAGTTAGTGAAAAGTTCAGGTCGTCTAACTTTTTCATGCAGCCTTTTCAGCACTTCCAAATAGTAAACTTGGTTAACTGTTTGTCCAGTTGGTACAAATTAATAATCCCTCTGATATCAAAAAAGATTAGCAACATAGTTGCAACAAGTTCATGAACTTAATTGTCAGACCTCGTATATCCAGAGAATTTCTAATCATTCCTCAATATTCCACTCAGTTCTGTTCTCTGGGAAGTCTTCCCTGCCCACAGAACCTCGGTGCTAACTTCCATTATGGCATTTATCAAATTGCATGGTGATTTCTTGCTTATTTATCTGTTTCCTTCATGAGCGTGTGAGCTCTTGGAGAACAGAGTAAATGTCTTATTTGTCTATCAGTCAGTTTTTACACAGTGCTAGACACAGAGGAGACACTCAGTAATCACTTGTTAAATAAGAGAGTACAGATTTAGTTTCAATGTAGGTTTTGCAAATTGCACTGATCACATTTAAAGCCAAAACAATTAACTCTCTTTGTATTATGCTGTTGAATATTAACCAAGAGCTTAGGCGAAGCAGGGGTGAATCCTATCTTGATTCTAAAATTTGATATATGGCATTACTTTTGATATTTTAAAATTATTCCATTAAAAAGTTATTTACTTAAAAAACAATTAGCCAAGAGTTTATTTTGTGGTCAAGGATGATGGTGTGTATTCATTCTAATTGAGACACAAGAAATTTAAGGTGTTTGCAAAACATCTGAGTTCTAACTAGAAGAAAACTATATGTTTGGTAGGACTGGTTTGGGCTTGACTGTACATATAAGGGTTCTCTGAGCATAATGTGATTAAATGCTTGGGTAAAGAGAAAGGAATATGGAAAAGACAACCGTGGACCTGGAGTTCAACATAGTAGACTGAACACAGATTTTTTCCCCACTTTTGTTCCAAACCCTACTAAAATGATAAAGACTGACCAAAAATGAACTAAATCCATACAGTAAAAGAGAATTAAAGACGAGTTAATACATAATAAGGAACATCAATGAAATTATCAAAGGTAAAAGCCTATAACTAGTAACTGACTTAGTCCATCAGAGAAGGCTGAGTGATTGGCATCATGGAAACCTGGAGAGAGTCAGGAATTGCAGGTGACATGCACCTACGAAGTCCAAGATAACATGTGAGACCAGAAATAAGAAGGGTGGTTCAAAGTGTGTATAAGGCTCAATGAGATCCTCAGAAAAATTCCTTCAAATGCATTCCATGTTTTTCCAAAGTAACACAGAAAACTTATTCCCTTAAAATGCTGAATCAGAGCAACTTTAGTTTTAGGACCACTCAGCACACAACTGAGGCTAGACAAAAGGCAAAGCATGGAGGACAAATGAATTGATTGGCAGTGTGCCCTTCAAAGCTTCCAGAATGCTGGAAACAAAGATTATGTTCTCCACACATTCATTTCAGGGGAAAGTAACTGGTCCAACAGAAAAGACCTACGTAAGAAGATATCTGCCAACATAAATGCCAGGTCCTGACCCAAGCGCCTTTCAGTGAAGCCCACCTTGACAATTTCATGCTTACATACTGCTCTGAGGACACTTCTTAGTGAGATTGATAGAAAGATAGATAGATAGATAGATAGATAGATAGATAGATAGATAGATAGATATGATATAGATATAAAATTAAAGCTCATATGAAAAAAAGATCAAAGCAAATATGTCTTAGAAAAGGAATTGTGAGGAAATACAAATATTGTAGAGAACAACAAGAAATGTTTGGGAAAATATAACTATTCCTTAGAGAGAAACAGATATTTAATCATTGAAACAACAACAACAACAACAAAAATGCTGTGAAAATGTTACAGATAGAAAGATCTTGAAAATTGAAAACATAACAGCAAAAATTAAACATATATATATATATATATATATACATTTTAAAAAAGAATGCAATGTTAAATTCAAGAAAATCTCCCAGAAAGTAAATGGAAAAATAGATATAAAATAAGAAATAAAAGATAACATAGAAGATTAATACAGGAAGTCTAAAGTAAGTTACAGATAACAGACAAAATAGGAGGAATATATTTACCAAAGAAATAATTCAACAAGGGCCCACGGCGTACCCAGCATATCAAAGCATATTATTATAAGATTTCAGAACATGACAAATAAATCAAATATTCTTAAAGCTTCCAGGAGATATAAAACAGATCATATTCAAAGGACTGGGAATCAGAATGGCATTAGGCTCCCTAAAAACAATATTGGAACTTGACAGACAATAAAGCAATAATTTAAAAATGCTGAAAGAAAATTATTTCAAAGCTAGAATTCTACACACAAACCATTATTTAATGTTCATAACAATATATCAGACATACAGGGAGGGATTCAAAAACTTAACCCCTATGTACTTTTTATCAGAAGGATGAAGGTTGTATGAAACCTAAATGAGAGTGTCATCCAGGAAGGAAGAAGACATGAATGAGGAAACAGGCCATCCGACAGAGGTGAAGCAAGACTCAGTATGGTAGGCGAGTAGTGGCCTAGGTCAAAAGCGGTGAGCAGCCTGCAGACATAGTGCTGTTTAGAGGAGATGGAGGGCTCCTGGTGGATAGCTCCAAGCCAAAGGAAAGGAAAAGGAATCAATGAATTATAATTATCTAGTGCATTTCAGTACATTAAGAAAAAGGTTTGAGACTGAATTAGTGATAAGAACATGGAAAACTCAGCCTATGGGGAAAAAAAATGAGACAGCTGTTAATTTTAGGAAAGGTAATATGTGTGTGTGTATGAATGTACACACACACACACACACACACAAACATATATGTAATCATAGTATGCTATGTATTTCAACTGTGAACTGTATTTATATTTTCATAATAATATAAACTATGAATATCAATTTAATATAAAATTGATGTAACTACATTGAGAGGATGGATGAAAAGAATTTTAATTTGTAGATCATGTAAGAGAACCAAATTATGTTCTTTCAGGGTATGACTTCAAGATAACTAAGCATTTTGTATAAATCAATGAAACAGTATACCCTCATGTCTTAGAAATAGGGAAGAAGCCATTATAAACGTTGAAAGAAGTTAACTCTGGGAAGAAGTGGAGCAGAGGACTGCTTTTTAAAAAAAAACTTGAATTACTGAATTTTTAAACTATAAACATTTTGATTAAACACATTAATACAGAGGGGGATGGGAAACTTGGGGAAACACCACATCTAGAAAGGTGAAGGAATTACCAGAAGATGAAAATAGGATTATAATAAAACATTCTTATGATAAAACGGGAGAGGATGGAATTAGGGGAAAAAAAGGTGGAGGGTGTGGAATTCTACAGGGAGAAAAGCTTCTGAGACTCAAGTAGGGGTGAAGACTGAGTAAACGTTGTGGAATTTGACCACTAAAGGACCATCAAGAGGGCTGTTTCAGAAGGTCACCTGAGGCTGAGAAAGTTTTTCCGATAAAATGGAGGATGTAACTCCTCCCACCTCAGACTCTTCTGCCCTGGGATGGATCACTACTCATCTAATCCACTCAGCCCCAGTCCATCTCATCAGAAGTTTCAGACCTCCTAGGTAAACAACAAGGAAGATAAGTATCCCTTCTACTCAGGCCAGGGAATGCTGGGATCAACCCATAAAAGCTGTTTATTCAGCTTTTCCTGTGCTTTGTGTATTGGCTGAAATAAAATGACATAGAAATAAAATAACAACAAGAACAACAAGACCCCATACACAACCCCCACCACCACGACCAAAAAAATGTCCCAAAGCAAAAATTTTAAAACAAAACAACAACAAAATAATAAAACATGTTTTGTCCCTCATGGCCCATATGATCCACTTAGAGCAGAAAGGCACCAGCAGGCAAAATTAAAGTACTGGAGATGGGCATGAAGTGAGCATTAAGTGATAAAGTGTGTAATTCACACTTGAACTATTATAAAGTCTCATGAGAGCTAAAATAGCTGAGAAGCCCCGGCAAGGAAGTCTGGGTCTACAGTAAGACTTGAGGGTATTATAGAGTGACGAGAGAGAACAGGTGATGATGGCAGGGAGAGAACTGCTGTAAGAGATACAGGTGGATGTGTTTCTCCAGAAACTTATTCCAGTATTCATAAAAATGAACCCCCTTTCTGGACGAATGGGACTTTCTCCTTCTTCTGCCTAAGTTCTGGCAACTAGAAGTAGTATGACTTTGGACAAATCCAACTTCCCTAGGTCTAAATGGCGATAATTATACCTGCCTTAGATAATGGCATTGAGGACTACATCATAAAAGGATAGGGTGTTTTTTTAAATTATAAAATGGAGCCAAAAAAAGCAAGCAGTGATGGGCTTGGGTGGTTAGAGTTTGCAATTGTCATTTATCATTCATTCAATTAAACTGAATCATTCAATGCATGTGTGTTAAGTGCTTAGGTTTTGGAGGGAAATGTAACAGACATTGCACCAAGAAAGGCAGACATTATACAACTAATTACACAATCAATTGTTCAATTCCTTAACATGGTCCATCAGGGTTTACATTATCTGATTTCCATCTGCTTAAACCTCTCTTGCCCAAAGCTCCTGGAGTGTCATCACCCAGCCCTTTCATTCCATACACATGCTCTGCTTCTTCCCTGCTCAGAGACTTTGTGTACTTCTGTTCCTATCCCTTTTCACTCCTCCTCCTTCCCTTTCAGTTCATAACTAAAATAGCCACATGGCAGGGAAGCTTTTCCTGAAATCCCAATTGGTGTCAGATCTCCCTGCTCTCCTAGCATCTTATGATGCTCTGTTGTAGCAGTAACCAGAAGTGTAAATACAAATTAAATATGGGATTTGTTTAAAGTCTGTGGTTCCTTGTTAGAATGTACACCCCTCCCCTCCCGGAGCAGATTTTTTTTTCTTTTTTACCATTGTAACCTTAGGACTTAATATGACGCCTGCCCATAATGAGCTTTCAACACACATTTTCTAAATGACTGGTCAGACGTGCGTAAAAGCTATTTTCAAAATATTGATCATGGGCGGCAATTTATCCTCGTGAATCTCGAGCTTTCTTTAACCTCCTGTTACAGGTCCATCTTCTCCAGGTTTATCTAGCCATCTCTGATTCTATTTGTACATACTTGCAGGTTCTTTAAGTTATCTCGTATAAATGTCACACCGAGAACCAAATTACATAATCTTAGTCCACTGTCACCAGGAATCAAAGGTTTTTCTTTTTCTTTATTTTTCAATTTACTTATAAAATCAAGGGGTGAGGAGGAACCATACTTTAATAGGGGCATTTACTGCAGTATAGAAATAACTGGTAATTAAGCTCTCTAAATGAACTTGACTCTATGGCTGGTGTCAGATTTTGCTAAGTGCCCTGGGCCCAGCTGCGACTAATTAGGCCTGCATTAAATATTAAAGCTTTCTGACACCCCGGGTTTGACGGTGACAGAAAAGAAGAAATCCTGTAACCTAATCTGCACCCAACAGGAGTAATTTATGTTCACTTTTTATAACAAAAGAAAATCCAATTATGCAGCTGGCTGGAAGATATATTTAAAGGAGAAGTTAATGCAAAAAAAAAATACATAAACACAGAGTACATAAAATAACAAAAACACATCAACAGATAGTTCCTGTTTGTCACAGCTACATCAAATACCTGTTGACTGTTTTCCCATAAACTCGTGCTTTCATGGGAAACAATTTTTGGCCTATAAATGTGTTGAGTGTAGAATAGGGACACCTAGTCAGCATGGACCTCTGGATGGTAAAAATATAATACTGCCATTTCCACATAAGAAAGGACTATTGTATGTAGACCCCACTTACAATCCATCATAGGACCATGACATTTTGTTCCTTTAATTATTGAACTGGTAAAGGAGCAACTTGCTTTTTCTCTCAGGTGCGGCACAGCTCAAGGTTAGGAAATCTGGTCTACCTCCCAGAGCTGTCTCTAGCTGAAGATCTGGCCATAGATAAATCCTAGAATTCCCTGGGCCCTTCTGTTTTCCTTCCCATAGAATGCACCCCACTCATCTCTGAGAATGTTGGACGTAAACGAGATGGAACAGCGGTTTTCACCATCCACAAGTAGCGGACTTCAAACAAACCTTACTTAGTTTGTGGATGCTGAAAGGAAACAAAATAAAACGTAGTATTTTATCAATACAGTTTATAAACCCAAATGTATGTTTACTTGTTCTGAAGCCCCTCGGTGAGAAAAAAAATTTTAAAAAAAGCATTTAATGCTTTTTATAATGGAAAAGTTCAAATATACACAAAAATAAAAGTGATAGCATACACCCATCACCCAGATTCAATAATTGTCAATTCACGGTCAGTTGTGTTTCACCTCCCCTCCCCAACAAACCCATTTTATTTGAGGCAGATTCCCCTTATTATATCATTTCATTCATGAACATTTCACCACATACACTGAAAATATGAGGGCTCCTTAAAAAATTGTGACATAAAATTCAAAATTAACATTAAATTTTAAATAAAAGTGGACTTACTTTGATGAAAAAAATATATAGAAATAAGAGATTTTAAAGGTCATTGTTGTTGGGTAAACCTCAGATTCCTATCTGTTTTTAATTATATTTTTATGGTAGAACATAAAATCCTGATAGCATAGAAAAGTACTTTCAAATATTAACAGCCTTTTAGCAATGCACTTGGCAATAATCAGGATGTTTTTTCAAATAAACAGGACTACCAAAAAACTTGAACGCTGTCTTTTACACTAAAACAAGTTAATTTAGTAGCTAAAGTTAAGAATCATAGTTTTCTCATTTTGTTAATATGTGGCTTATACTACTTGGGGTGCATGTTATGTATGATTTTTGTCATTATTGTTATAATTTTCAATAGATCATTTCATGTTCCCTAAAGGTCTAGTACAGGACTCCGTGCAGATTATGTCCTCAATAAGTATTTGTTGAATGAAAAGTGAATAAAAATGATATTTTAATCAAATATTTGTGAAACAGTGAGGCATCTATTGAAAACTTGGGAAGCAGTTCTTAAAACCACCGGATCCTAATGAGCACAAAAGTCTTACAGAAATGATGTAATTAAATAAATCTGAGGTGTATCATTCTTATTTTCTTATTTTTTAATTAAAGCTAGGTTACTGGATGTACATACATCCCCTTCACCAAACTATTACCCATACAATTTACTGTAATTTGAAACTAAAGAGAAACTGTAAGCAGGGGACATAAATCGAAAACAAGCAAATGAGATTGTCCCAGAGAAAAGTATAAGACTATTATATTGCAAATCATGAGATCTAAGTTCAAGACCTTCCTTGGTCATCGCTGACCTGAGATTGTCATTTCCATCTATGGGACCCCACTAATATATCATATAATTAAGGGTTCAACAAGGTAACAATCCTCGCATCTTTCAGTTCTCGAGTCTGTGATTCTCAATACATGAGTGCTGGGAACAAATATAATAAGCTGGAGGAAGGTACGTCATTGAGAAAAATAACTTTTCAGTAACATTCTAAGGGGCTGTCTGAAAACTTAGGATTGGCGCCGCACAATTTAGGGTTGGCATCAGCCTGTCTCTCCAAATCAGACTGCCACAATCCTGTTAAAAATAATTAGAATGTGGCTCGTCCTAGAGCTCCTCTGGACAGCCCAGTAAGGAGGGCCTGAGCTTATTGGAAGAGAGAGCACTTTCCCTATGAAAGGGAGAATATCACAACCCTTCAGTCCCAGGCATGAGTGCGACAGCCTTCAGAGCCACACTTATTTATTTATTTCCCATTTTCTTCCCCCACCCCTGCGACTGATGCACATTATGAAATTATGGAAAAGCCATTTTCTATCCAAAGGCAGCTGGTTGCCATGGGTTACAAGAGTCTTATCTGTCCCCAGGGTGATTTCACTGACTGGCGCCATTACAGGAGGGAAGGGCGGAAGGAGAGAGAGAGAGGGAGGCAGGCAGGACCAAATCCTCCACACTTTCACCCTCCTCTCCTCCAGAAATGGGGCTCTCCACGATGTGTCGGGATCGTGCCTCTGAGGCCTGTGTCTCCTGCAAGCCTGGCATGGAATGAGAAATTGTCTGAGTCAAGGTAGCTGGGGGAAGATGGCATAAGGAAGTGGTGTATAAGGTGCTTGGAGAGAGATTTCAGATGAAACGATGACTAAAAAGGTTACAGAATGTTGGAAGATAGAAAGCAGTGCATTCAACATTGCAGATCTCTCTCTCTCTCTCTCTCTGTCTCTCTCTCTCTCCCTCTCCCCCTTTCAGTCTTCCTCTCTCCCTTTCCTTCCTCCCCACACCATACTAAGATTTTAAAATACATCAGATTCGGAAGTCAGCATAGTTTTCTATTTGATACTGAATTTCTTCCACAGCCTCCTACCCCCAATAAGGGCTTATTCAATCTGTTTGAATTCCTAGACTGACAGGAAGCTCACTCCCTCATAAGGGTATGCATTCTATTTTAAGGTTATTTGCATTAATATTGATAATGGAATCTAATACTTATTGCATAATTGCTACATCTTTGGCTCTGGGCTAATTGCTTTCATTTTATCCCCACAACTAATTAATGAAGTTGATATACTTGATTGTCAGATGAGAAAACTAAAGTACAGGGTCATATACTAAGAAACTAGAGGGGCTCGAATTTAAATCTATGTTTGAAGCTTTGCTCTTTTAACTGCTATTCTGCCTATTTATTTATTGGATGTTTGCTCTTTCTTTCTCTTTTAAGACATAATCACTGTTATTCTAATTTCATGTTTTCATTCCCCTAACCTTCCTGGTGACCTGCTGTGTCCTCTCCCTTTGTAAATGTCTTCCTTAAATTAGCATTTCCTGAATTGTTTATTTAGGCTAGGTTATCTGATGCCCTAAAGGAATAGTCTCTCTTCTATTCTTCATACTCTACTTCTATTAATTCATTCCAAAGTAAATATATTTTTTCTGGACTCCACATGTATTATATTCCTGAAACATACTGAGCCAGCTGAAAGCCCCAAGCCTATTTCATCCATGCTGAATTTAACTTATGTTTTTCCCAGTCTCTATAGTTTTTAAGTGAATAGTGACAGCTATTTACATTTCTTCATATGCAATTACATCTACTGGTTAGTTTTATCATTTCAGGTTATGGAACCTCTTTAAACACTAATTTTCTCATACAATATATTTGATTTGACCACCAAACTATGACTTAATGCATGTCATAAATTAAAATGCAATGATAAAGAATATAGACAAGGATATAGTCTCATGTACAGATATCTAGAACTGACATGAGTCACACACTTTTTATTCCAGGTTAGCTAATCATAGGATACTGGAATGGTACACTGAAGGAAGATGTACTTTGGGGAAAAGATTGGCTAAACATCAATCAGTTTCTAGCTGCACGGTTCCTGGTGGAAAGTAGGATAGAGGAAGGCACACCAGGCTCTGAACCACACCTGCAAATACCAGAGCCTCTATGGATACTGACTCTGTTTATATAATGCTACATATGTTTTTTAATTACTTTAAAAATCAGTTAAACATGAATTCAACTAGCAAACAATTAATAGTACCTACTAGGTAGGTATGAAAAGATTTTTTTAAAAAGCAATTTATTCCACAAATTTTTATTGTCATAGTTGTTACCCTGACCTTATGGAACTTACAGTCTAATGAGTGGATAAAAATAAATCCACAAACAGATTGTGATAAGTACTACAAAGAAACATAAGGGAGTTTTAAGACAGACAAGAATAGATGGAATAATTTAGATGCATAATTACAGAATGTTTTTCTGAGGAGATAATTTTTGAAGTGTGACCTAAAGGATATGTAGTCTTATTTGGATAAAGAATGAAAAAAAAAAAAAAAAGGTTGTTTCTCATAGGATGCTTTGAGGCAACCAAAAAAAAAAAAAAAAAAAAAGGAAAAAAAAAGAAACAAAAGAAAAAGAAAATAAGAAAGAAAAGGGAAAATTAAAGGAACTGAAAGAGGACCAACTGAAGCAGCTGAAGGTCAGTGAGGGGGCTGGTGAGATACAAGGTGTGAAATGCAGACGGGGCCAGGTCACATAGGGCTTTGCATAATGAGTTTGCATAGTATTCTAAGTCTGATGAAAATCTATAGAAGGTTTTAAGAAAAAGACGTGACTTAATTAGATTCATATTAAAGAAGACAATTTTTGCTGTGATGCAGAAATAAAGTAAAGAAAGTTAGGAATGGAAATAAGGAACTCAGTGAAGAAGTATTGCAGGGTCAGAGATCCTGGGGAAGGCTTCCATTTGAGTAGGACAGATGGAAAGTGGGCAATTTCGAGAGCTGCTCCACAGGTAGGATCTATGAGACTTGATTTTGGATTGTATGTAGATGGTGGGTGAGGAACATGTCAAAAATTATAACATTCCCCTTGAAGAACATATAGCTTTAGGAGGGAGCTAATAAGCACCCAAATAAGAGAGAGAAATTGAAAGCAGTTTGGGGAGCACAGCAGGAGTGTAATTGGCACTGGAGGATATCAGGAAGGCTTCACAGTGGTGGTGGTATTTGAAACAAGTCTTAATGTATGGCTATATCTTAGGATACAGAGATGGAAGAGTGAACACACTTATGACTATACAGATATGTGAGTGCTTCCACCTCTCTAGATTTTCATGTATTTTCATGTATTCAGTGTCTATCTCAAACATTTTATACTTTTTCATGCAACATTTAATGCACAAGTAGATACTCATGTTTACACATTTTATAGAACAATAAAGTTATAGTGTTTAAGTAAAGTATTCAGTAGTACACAACCTGTATAAATAAGTGAGCCTGTTTTGACCCTAAATGTGCTGGACTTAAAATTTTTAAAGTCACAATTGTAGCCCCTGTCCCCCAGCACTCTATGGCTTATTTTTCTTTATACTAACGTAATACCTGTGGTTTCTTTGCTTTTATTTGTGTCTACCACTAGAATGCTAAACCCTCTGAAGGCCAAAATTTCCGTTTTGTTCAACACTGGATCCTCAGCACCTGGATAAAAGCCTTTACTCAGAGTTGCTCAGTAGGAGGAATGAATCTGAAAAGGGATTCTAAACCCCTTTTCCTCCCACTCACCAAGGTCTTCTATTAAATTCAAGTATATCAGTTTTTAATGCTATCGATCTAGTTTTACAAACTCTAATCCATAGTTGATATTATCCTACTTTCTTTTTATTACCTACCAGTCAGTCAAAAATAATTTATCGACCCCCGTGCTACCCTGCACAGTGGCTATGAAGTCATACAAGACAGACTGTGTCCTCAGGGAGCGTCAGTTTTTGGAAGGTTAAGTAACACTAACACAGTGATACAATCAATATCACAAGGCTGCATTAAGACAAAATTGAAGTGCCAAAGAGAACAATAAAGATAATAAATACTATGGGAGATAAAAAGACGCTATTGAGGATTGAGTTGATCTATTTTGGTTTCATAAAGGAAAAGACGTTTGACCTAGCTGTTAAAGATAGGTAAGATTTTCTTAGGTAAAGAGAAGACATTAGGCTAAGCCAGGCAAGAGACAAGTAGAAGCAGAAGCATATGGGTGAGCCAAAGTAAACTGGACGGACAGCGTACACATAGGACTGTCTGGATCAGACAACGGGAGAATGGGAGGTTCTGGCATACACACTATGCCCCACCTGTGAGAATTGGAATGTATAAAATGAGGTTTCCAAAACCATCTTCGTAGTGAGTCCTGATTTGGGATGACCTATAATTTTTACTTTTGAACTGCTTCATTATGGCAAGGTAGCTGAAGACAAATACCTCAACATTATATATTAAGAGATATGAGACAGGTTTTATCAGGGAAACTTGTAAGCCAAAGGTCAGAAAGATCCCCTATTCTGTCAACATGCAGAGAAGGGTCTGGGGCCTGAATAATTTGCTGGAAACATAACTGGTCTGAGCTTTAGGGATAAGACCTTGTTCCCCTGATACTCTATGGTGTAAGAGTGAGGACAACTTTGACAGATTTCCTCACCAGGCATTCTGGGCCAAGTGCCAGCTGTGCAGGAACTTGTTGAGAATGGCAGCCTCCGGCACCTGTGACCTTGATAAACTTTAGATTTGAGCTCCTGGGCGGAAGGAGCTCCCTGGTCCCTTGGCAAGCTGGAATCAGGCACCGATTTCCTAGCAATCTGAGTCTTCAGGGATAGTCCCCAAAGCCATCCTGCTAATCTTTCTCACAAGCTCTTTGATGGACTAAGCATCTCCGATATCCTCTATTGATTTAAAAGAATGAGTACTGATCGGTTCATTTATTTACTCAGAAATGTGTATGTTGTACTTCAGTTTGAAAACATTGTGACTACTATGTGCCAGGCACTAATGGGGGCATTGGGTACACATCAGTGAACAAGAAGAGCCCCTGCTAAGAAGTGAGAATGGAGGAGGGGGATTAAACGCTGTGACGAGTGCTGTGAGAGGAGCCAGCGCTGGATACTGTGGAGGGAAGTGGAGGATGGACTAAGGTAGAGAGGTGTCTAAACTGAATTACAAAGATGAGCGGGGATGGACTATGGGACGGAAGGGCTTTCCAGGTGGAAGACTTAGCAGGAGCACAGGCCTAGAGGGGAGCAGGGACTGAGGCCATTCACGGGGCTGTAAGGGATTTGGAGGGGTCGGAAAATAGGGAGAAATGGAGCAGCAAACTGGGCCCAGAGAAGTCTTCAAGTCACGTTAGGGAATTTGACTCCTGTCCTCAGGAACCCTTGAAGGGTTTTAATCAGGGGCATAGAATGGTCAGATTATGTTTTAAAGAGTCTGCCTAACAGTCCTCGTCAATAAAAATATAACATGAACCATATACGTGATTTAAATTTTTCTAGTAGCCATTTTTATTTAAATACAGGAAATAGAGGAAACTAATTTTAGTAATAATACACTTCATTTAACACAACGTATCTAAAATCTTATAGTTTCAACATGAAATCAGCACAGACATTATCAAGCATGTTATAGTACTTTGTTTGTACTAAGGCTTCAACATGCAAAGTGTGTTTCACACTCACAGTCCATCTCAAATTGAACTAATCACATTGCAGGTGCTCAACACCCAAAGGCGGCTAGACGCGACTTGACTGGGCAGCACAAGCCTACACACTGCTAGAGAGAAAAGAGTTTGTGGTCCAGAACGGCTGAGGGTTGGGTAGGGACAAGACCAGAAGGAATTCTGAAACACTGTGACTCAGGCCTGCGCGGGGCCACACTGAGTTCCTTCTGGGCAACAGTTCCAGCTGGGAGGAAGCTCAGCTATTGGGTAGAAATAAGCATTGGACAGGGAGCGAAACCAACAAGATGCTTACGTCACATCCATCGGAAATCTGCCTACAGAAGGCCCCATATCACATGGCATGGCCGTGAGCAAATTTCAGCTTCCTGGAGTGTTGCCACAGCAAGGAGAGGGGGCAAAGGGGCAAGAGTTAGTTGCGGAAGTCAGCTGTCAGCTGGGCAGCAGGGAGCTGGCCTGCTAGAATCAAGGAGAGCCAGGTACAGGACTGTGTTTCAGGGCAGATCTTCAGACCCTGGAAGCCAGTGTGGCAAGACTACCTAAGGGAATGATCTAGAAAGGAAAACAGAAAGCAAGGAGAAGAATTTTCTTTTAAATGTTTGAGTACCTATTATGTCCAAATAATGCAACCACAATGTAACCAGACAGATCACGACAACCTATGCAGCTATAGGGCGGAAGGAGCTCCCTGGTCCCTTGGCAAGGAAACCACCACCATCCCTCTCTCACAAGCCACCCCCCCCCATCCCCTTGTGACAATCATGTATCTCCACTGCCGTCTGGCTAGAGTCATCGAAAAGGAAACCTGAAATCCACTGAGCATACTGCCCTCACATTGCATAAGGGCAAATTCTGATCTCACAGGCGCCCCCACGCTTTCAAATTCGTCCTTGCTGAGAAGGGAGGAGTGCTTGGAGTTAGAGGGGAACACGAATCAAGGTTGCGCAGTTGTATAGGAGACCTAGGGAATGCAACATCTCTCAATCAACAAGCATAGCCCTTCCCTTCCCAGTGGGCACACTGCTAACAACAGGCTTTGGTAAGGACAGGTTGAACTGTCACAGCCCTCTGGACATAATCACGCCTCTTTTATTATCTTCAGACCCTATTGCACAATCTGGTTTATCTCTCTGGAGTCTTCCCTAATGCAGAAAAAGGAATTTTCTCTCTCAGGAGACCTCCAGGATACCCTCCCTGGGATTTGACTGTATCCAGTATGCATCTTTCCCCATGCCTGATGGCAGTTTTGTAAGTATCTCAGAGAAACCACAGTTCTACTACAAATCCACAGATCCAAATACAGTCATGTGTCACACAGCGATGTTTAGGTCAATGACAGGCTACATATACGATGCTGGTATACCTTATATCCTAGGTGTGTGCAGGCTATACCGTCCAGGTTTGTGTAAGTGCTAAGTGCACTCAGTGATGTTCACATAAAGACGGAGTCACCTAACGACTTATTTCTCAGAGTGTGTACCTGGCATTAAACAACACGCGACTACGGATGGTGCATGATGGACACTGAAGTAGGACCCACAACTCTACACGTCAGTAAAGTTTGAACCCCAGTCTGCTCCCATCAGAACACCTGAACGCACTTGTATTCTTTTAATAACCTTTATTAAAAGGTTTTTATAGATGAGAAAACCGAGGTTTGGGATCATCAAGTAATGTGTCTGATACAAGAGTGTGGCAGAGCCAGGAATCAAACCTAAGTCTGCCTTACTCCATAGTCCTTTTCTCTTTCTTTGTTCCCCCCTCTTGAACAACCCTGCCTTGGGATTTGGGACAGATGGAACAAATCGAGGATCCAGTCTGCAGAACTGGTGCACACCGTGGTTATGAGGTCGAAGAAGCCAGTCTAAGACTCAGCATCAGACCTGAGCTTCAAGGTCAAGGCAAAAAGAACAGTGATGGAGGGACTGGATTCTGAGATTTGGAGTATAGTTACAGCTCTGCATCCTTCTACCACCAGATGAAGTTGAGAAGGGTCATGATTGAGTAGCAAATGGTTACAAACTCAGCTGGCTTCCGAAGCCAAACTTGGCTCCACCACTTGCTAGCTGTGTGGCTTGAGGCAACTTACTCAGTCTCTTTGTGCCTCAGTTTCCTCATCTGTAAATTCAGACAAAATCGCACCTACCTCACAGAGTTGTTTCGGGATGAATATTTGTTAAGATTTTAGAAAACAAAGCCTAATGCCTGTGCAATGCAATTCTGACGTGAACTACCTGGAGTTATTGCAGACTTCACAGGCTAAGGGCACAGTCTTCCATGATGTTCCTTACTTCAGACACTAGCCTCAAGCTCAGGGCCGCCCAAGCCACTCACCCTGCTGACCAACAGTCTACAAAGTTTCCACTACCTCCTCAGGTTCAATAATTCTCTAGAACAAGTCACAGAGTTCAGGAAAGCGCTACACTATGATTACAGTTTTATTATGAAGGATACAAGTCAGGGCCAGTGAAATGAAGAGACACCTGGGGTGAGGTCTGAGAGAGTCCAGAACCCAAAGCTTCTGTGTCCTCACCACGGGTCACATTCCTGGCAAATCAGTGTGTATCACCGTTCTCGAAGCTCACTGGAGCTTCAGGCAGTCACCTCTTGGTCTTCCCGGCACGGCCATCACCCATCCTAAAACTATTTTGGAATCCGCCCTAAGTCATCTCATTAGCATAAATTCAGTCGTGGTTCAAGAGTCTCCCCGGGAATAAATCCCAAAGCTGTAGAGGCTCTCTCCCAAGAACCAGCGACAAAGGCCAAACAAAACTCCTTATAACAACTTGGCATTTAGTAGATGCTGCGTGAATATTCATATACATACCAGGGCCCTTTCTGTAAAGAGCCAATTAGCAAATACCTTGGGCTCTGTGGACCATATAGTTTCTATGGCACATTCTTGTTTTTTCATTTTTTTTATAGCCCTGTAAAATGTAAAGATCATTCTTAGCTCATGCACCCTACAACAGCAGGTTATGGGCTAGATCTGGCCCACAGCCATAGTTTGCTGATCCCTGATACATACTGTTGTTAAGTTAATGTGTACTATTAATGTATACTATGTAATGTGTATCTTTATTATTAATGGAGTGATGCCATTGCTATCCTCATCGTCATAATTATCATTGAAGCAGGGGACAGGTTTTCAAACCCCACGGCAGTGAAACTTGGAGAATTGAGCCACAACCTCATTTCAACTGTTGAATTCTTCATTACCCTGTGAGACTGGTGCTATTACAGCCACAGGAAATCCCGGGTCATAGGCTGGGACACACTGCCTCGGCCATCGTTGGGAAATAAGTTTTGTAGAGGGAGATGATTTCTGTTTCAGGTATTGCCTGACATTTTATGTCTTGTTCTGTTGTATTGGTTCACCGAGTAACTTCATCGAAAACGGAGCGGCGTTCTGCAAGGGCTGTCTGTATTGTCAAAAAATAAGTTTTAAATTCTCTGATTACCACTTTGGCTGAGAGGTTCTTCTCTTCTGTCTTTATTTGCCATCTCCCAGAGTGCCCTCTTTGCACTCACGATTTCCTGCTGAAAGCAAGCTGTGTTTCCCACTTTGCTCAGGTGAAAGGGGGAAATAACCATGTGTTTCACTCTTATAATTCCCGGGCTTGGAATTGGTGCAGTAGGAACATTAGCAACTACTTACCTCAAGGCAAACATAAATTAGCATTAATAATCAAGAGGGAGAAAAGAAACGGTCGTTGAGATTCAGGGACTGCTCAAAATTTTGGCACGGGACTCTGCAATACTGACTAATGAGCAAGAACCAGGGAAATCATTTTAAAGATTTAAACCACTTGTTTTTTTAATTCATGTGAGTATCAGTCTCATCTCATTCTTAAATATTTGCCCTTCTTCCCAGAAGCAAGATTTGCTTCACAAGTGGACAAATTATGTGGCATTTGTCTAAAATGATAGGTCTAATTATCACTCTAAAATCCTGAAATATTTTTGAGCTCCCACTAAAAAGTCAAATGCAAAGAATTCATAATGATTTTAAAATTGATTTGAGGTCCCATTTCTCTATGCTGAGCCTGGGAATGGAAGGATGAAAAACTAAGCAAAAAGGAAAAGATTGACTTCAACAGGGCACCTCCTAAGCTTTTTGGTAGTTGGACAAGAGAATCTGAGAAAAGAAAAAAATATAGAAGATGACTTTCAATAAAAAACACCCCCCACACACACACACACCCAGCCCCCCCACACACAGAAAATGAGTCAGATTGGTTCTGATTAAGCAAGAAAAATACAGGTAGAACCTAAAAATATGTTTCTGGAATCTTTATATTTTTTAATGTAACTTAAAAAAATGTTCAATGCAGTTGGATCTCCCTTAACCCAAAACATGTGTTTCTGTAGAAAGAGAGTAACCATCGTTTTATAAGTCAGATCACATGTTCACTGCATCAAGAGTACATTCTATGCTGAACCTAGTGGTGATACTTTTTGTAAAGCAAATGAATATTTTAAAATGTGCAGAACCAGCTCTATAGTGTATGTGGTTTATAAGAATGGCTTTCTGTGAAGAGGTTGCTTAACCTAAGAAATAGCTGGGCAGTTATCACTGATGGCAAAGTAGCTCATATTGGCACGGTGATGGCCCAACCAGTGCTTGGCGATATGGGTGGTGGTGAAGTCGGAGGCAGTGGAGAGCAAGGAGGCTTTCTCGGATCTGTGTCCTTACATAGGCTGTCTCATCTACCTGAAATCTCTGATTTCTGTCTATTTTCCGAATCTGTAATGTTCCACCTACATGTGCATACATCCTTTAGGACTTAGCTCACACAATACTTCCTTTGTAAGGCATTTCTTACAGCCTTTAGCTTGATTTACGTGTTTCCTCTTCCTTTTGCTTTCTGTTAATAAACCGCCTGTGCCTTTATCACAATTCTTATCACTGTACTCTGTCTGCTGATTTCCTCATCTATTTCCTCCTCTAGCCGGCTTCCATGATTTTAACTAAATGTGCTAAAGAGTCAGCGCTCAATGACTATTAGATGAATGCATGACTAAGTGAATGAAGCATTGGATGGATGAGGGAATTCTTCTACTCCTTCAGGGAGTAGCCTGAGTCCTGGTACCATGAAAATAACGTTTCTACTAATGAACCCATGTATAGGTGAGGAAAAGTCTATGCTGTATCTATTCCCAGGGAAATCGACAGCCATAGCTCTAAAGTTGAGTTTTGGACAAACTGAGCAGTGAACAAGCAGTTTGCATGCACTTCTTCTCCATCTTCGTTATCCCTTTCTAGTCCTTCCATGAAATGTCTTACCACTCAGGCCTTCTTTACCCTGCCAATGCCCATGTCTCCTCCAGCTTTCCAGGACAGTTTTGTCTCTGTGAGTAAACATCATAACGTTATGTAGTCATTCTTAAAAGTTGACGTCACAGGAGTTTACTGACCTCCTGAAGCCCATTTTCAGATTCCCAGAATATTGGATGTCTAATAAAAAATTTTTATATATATGTATATATTTTTTTCTCCTGAGATAAAAAAAAACTATATATAGACATACTATATATAAATATATGTTTATATATAAATGTATATAAGAAATATTTATTTATTTATTTATTTTTGATTAAATGTTATTGGGGTGACAATTGTTAGTAAAGTGACATAGGTTTCAGGTTTACAGTTCTGTAATATATCATCCATATAACACATTGTGTGTTCACCACCCAGAGTCAGTGAGTAAAAGGGATCAGATACATGGCGATGGAAGAAATACATATTTAAATTATACGTATCTCCTGATATTTCATGATCAGAGAAGATTAGTACCTATTTCTGAGATAAAAGTATAGTAATAATTATCCAGTGGTGGAAGATGATGGAGTCAATTTTAGAGATAACTGAAATGTCAAAGTTAGGCTGATCACAAAATTGAAATAATCCTGGGCGGGGTGGGGGTGGGGAAGACAGAGAGGATTCAAGTAGCAGGGCACAAACAGGCATTTTCTGAATTATTCTCTCTCCAAACAGAAAGGAAAAAATAACAGCAGCTGGATATTGAATGATGAGAGAGTGCTCTTTAAAAAAATTGACATCAACATTCACTTATCTTCACTGAGTCTCAGTTATGCTATCTATAAAATGGGGATGAAGGTATTTTTTTGTTTGTTTTGTTTTTTGCCTTGAACACCTAACAGACCTATGATGAGATCCAATAATGAATGTAAAATCATTTTGTAAACTGCTAGGTACTACCAAGACTGGCAGATTTATTGACTTAAGTTCTTGCTTTCTGCCAAGGAAACAATAACTGAAATACATTTATGCAATAATAGGTATTTGCTGTGGTCATGTACTAACAGATGCCAGGGAGCTCACAAACAATATTGTTCCCAACACCAGACAAGTCATACAGGGCACATATGGATACAAATAACTAATGAATCACCAACATGGAGGGAAATGCTTATGGAGGTAATGACAGAGACGTGCTAAAGGATCTGCTTTTCGATTTTTGGGTGATATAGATGGAAAGCAGAGGCATTAAACCTGCTTCTTGGTCTTAAGAGACACTGAGTAGCTTTGAGTGTGCAGTTTCCACAGCAGGAGGAAACTGAATTGAAAAATCTTGGGGAGCCCCTCCAAGTTTCCGATCTCTAAATATGGAGAATGGAAGGAGGTCAGAGGATGCCATTCTCATTAAAGTTATGATCCATTTCCACCCCCTCTAAGGGTTCTGCCCCCAATTCCATCATGGAGATGGGGGTCCCCTCACCAACATGCAATGCTCTGACATCAGCTGGGTGTCCCTCAATTCAACTCAATTCTGATACCATCTACCTGGAGGTGGCATCAGATCCCACAGGTTAGGGGCTCAGTGCTACAAGACCTCCCCCATCTCCCCACACTTCAGACATCAATGATGAGCCCAGGTTGTTACCAACTGGCTATAAAGCTGAGATTCCAATGACCCCATATTCAGGTTAAATTAATTTGCTAGAGCAGCTCACAGAACTCAGAAAAACATTTTACTTACTAGATCACTGGTTTATTATAAAAGGATATAACTCAGGAACAGGCAGATAGAAGAGATGCCCAGGGCAAGGTATATGGGAAGGGTTCAGCGCGTTCATGCCTTTTCCAGGTGTGCGACTCTGTCTACTCTCACTTATTTACCAACCCAGAAGCTCTCCAAACCCTTCCTTTTGGGTTTTTATAGAGGCTTTATTACATCGGTATGATTGAATAAATCTTTGGCTATTGGTAATTAATTCAATTTCCAGCCTCTCTCCTCTCCCATGAAGTCAGGGGGTGGGCCTGAAAGTTGCAATTCTGTAATCACTGGGTTGGGTTCCCTGGTTAACAAACCCAAAGACACTTTGATCACTCCCATCACTTAGGAAATTCCCAGGGTTGTAGGAGCTCGGTGCCAGAGATAGGGAAGAAGACCAAATACACATTTATTATTATACATCACAATATTACAGCCTCAAAAATAAGCATCGTATGCACAAAGTTTTTCATATATTTTCAGGGCATTTGTAGATTCCTTAGGGTCTTTGGAACCCAGATTAATAGTTCCTACGTTCTATTATAACTAAGTTTTCACTTCTGATGAACAGAGGGCATAATACATTGAGTGCTTCTGTGCTATACTAATATTGCTCATGCATTATATCTCACGTAATTCTCACAACAGCCCTACTAGGTACGTCCTATTATTTCCCACCCACACTCCCCGCCCCCCCCAAACTGCAATATGAGGAAACTGAGGCTCAAAGCGATACAGGGATTTATCCAAGATCACACAGAAGGCTGAGAACTGAACCAGAAACAGCTCTTTGCAAAGGGGACACGGTGGAGCTGGGGGATTTCCGAGGTTATTTCAGAATCCACGTTGCTACTGGGCAGAATGGGTATAAGTGCCCCTGCCACAGGGAATGACAGTGTGACATGAAGCGCCTGTGGCCCTGGGCCCAGAAAGATGTTAGAGTGAAGGCACTGCACATCCATGCTGCCCACAGAACTCTCCCAGGGACTGAGACCCGAGCCCTGGCCTTCCTTTCTTTCCCCTCAGCTATGGAAAGAGTTCAGGAATGCAGCTGGCTTCATTAGTTGTGTGTCTCCCGGGATGTGTGACAGCCCATAGGGTTATGACTGTGGGTTGGGAGTAACACAGCCGTTGACCTCTGAATGTGGAGGGGGCATCCCCGTATCTCTGAGGGGCCGGCAAGTTGCAGGTGGCACTCATTTCACAGGAAAGCAAGGTGTTGCCAAAGGAAGGACAGATGGTTCCAATCGCCAGTTATTTATTTCTATAATTAGCTGCATGCTGTGATCTCAGCTCGTGGAGAAATTACTACTTCTTATGGAATCCCTCCCATTGTTAGAAGAGAAGTGGGAATTGGAAGCCCAGGAGAGGGTATTTGTTGAATGGTAGGTAACTCCCGAAATCACTGGGCTTGCAGCTGTGCTGGGAAGGAGAGTGTAGTCTGGAGAAAGAATCTGCATCAGCCAAAAGGACTGACTTTTAAGTCCAATGCGACCACGGTCACGTGTTTTCACATATAATTTACTCTTTCTGGGTTTCACGTTCGTCCTATAAGAACAGAATATTTTGAGAAGGAAGTTTGACCATGTATGTGATAAACTCCTATTGGCTATATATGACTGGACCCATGAAACAAAATTAAGATTTAAAAAAAAAAAAAAAAGATCCTTGAATCCGGCATGTTAGACAAGTAGATGTGAACCTGAATCAAGTCCCCCTTACCTGTTAGCTAACTAGATCTGAACAAGTGACTTAAAATCTTGGACCCCCACCTTCACTGTCTATAAAAATGAAAAGAAGGCATGTGATCACTGAGTAAGGACATATGTGTAATATTCCTAGACAAATGGTTAGCCTGAAGTAGGCACTCAACAAATGAGCATTAATCTAAAAACAGAGAGATCTGAAAACAAAACATTTCTCTAAGATGTCGTAAAATCAGTCTAGTGCTAAACTGATCTAGGAGCAATTCATCTAAGCCTGTTGAGGATACAGAAGGAATAATTAATATTGGAAACATTCCCTGGTCCACTTTTGAAAATAGATTCCTGTTCTCTAGAAGTTATCTTGTAGTGATGTGGATTTCTATACCTAGCCTTGAGGATCGCTAGTTGTGCCCAAATCATCATCCCTTTCTGTATTCTCTGGCCCGGCACTCCGCTTGGGAAGTGGGATTAGAATTTAGAACATGTTAGTGTCTATTTCGGATACAAGCATGCATATACTTCGCGGATTTAGCACCTTACACATCCTGCATCGAACAGCAGGGTTTGTATATGTGGAGATACATCGAATAAAAAAGAACGGTCCTTTATATGCAAGCCAAGAAAAGGAAACAGACTCACAAGAGAGCAAGAGACTGTCTGCTCACTTACTTATCTTAGAGGATATTTTCAAGGCAGGTCTCCTCTAAACGGCTTCAGGCACTCTGCATGTATTTGTTGCAAAACCTCCCCGTGATTTTTTGTGGTACAAGAGAAAGAAAACAATTCTAGTAATAGCACCTTATGTATGTAAGATATTCCACCGTGACAAGGCATTTTCTCATTTAAACCACAACTACCCAACAAAGTGGATGTAGGTGGAGTGAGAAGATTAAGATAACACAGAAAGCATCATACCTCAAACTCAGCATGACTGACATCTAGCTTCCCTCTCCCTTAAACATCTGACGAGCCCTCCCTCAGCTAATGGCACTCCCATCTAGCCAGGTGGGCAAGTGACACATTTAGAGTCATCTTTGATACCTATCCCCCATTTATGCTCACTCTGGATACTGTTGGTGTAATCCATCAGAGGGAGGACCGAGTAAATAGTGCTGGTGTGGGATAAAATAGGATACTGCGAAAATCAAACAAAATGTAACAATGGCTTGGGTATTAGTGATGGAGATGGAGAGAAATAGATTTGGCAATATTTACAAAGTGTAAGTGGTATTACACACCGTTCCAAAGCTGGGACATGACAGAACTGGAAATCTGACTTTAGTCTTTGAACCTAATTTCCAGTACAAGATTTCCTCACTGGTCATGCTAAGGTATGTCTTTTAAATGGAGAGATACTTTGACCAGAGACTTTTCTTGTCAGGGTGTTCTTTTTTTATAAGTAAAATGGAGCTAACCGAGCTAACCGTGGTGCCTACCTCATACGGTTATTGTGAGGATTAAATTAGATTACATACGTAACAAATTTAGCAGTTTGCTTGACACATCCTGACAGCTCAATAAATACACGCATATAAATGTATGTTTCCATGTCTTATAATAAGTATGGATATAGTTTAAAGGACAAAGCAACAGGGAGCAAGTTAGAACTTCAAGACTCCGACTGCCTTTCTAGGTCTGCCTCACGCTTTCTCTCATTTGTTTGAAGTCAGAACCCAGACAATCTGAGTCTTCAGTCATTGGCTCCCACGGAACACAGATGATGGAAGGCTGTAAAAGGACTTCCATTCTGTCCAGTCCTCTGGGGAGGGGTGGGGTGGGGTCTCTCTCTCCCTCTCTCCCTCTCTCTCTCTCCCTCTCTTTCGTCTCCCTCTCCCTCCCTCCTTCTCCCTCTCCCTGGATGTTCCTGTTTTAGATTAATTTCGTGAGACAAGTGGAAGATGCTGCCTTGAACTGTCCTTGGAAAGAGCCCTGCTATTCTTGACTGAAGATATATTTTTACAGCCTAAATGTGCAGGTCAGAGTAATTTTTGACAGGTAAACACTTAGTTGTGACTGTCCATGAATCTTCTTTTTTTCCCCTTCCATCCCTTCTCTTTCACCCCATTAACACCTTTCTCTTCATCATACTGTGGTGTGGTATCTGTCTATCACTGCGTCTCAGTGGTCTGCCAGCACCTTCTCTGCCTCTCCTCCCAGCACCTGGTTTCTTACCTGCTGAACGTAGACTCTAGCCCTGCATTTGCTTTCAGGTCTTGACCTCTCAAGTCCTTGCCTCTTAAATCAAGATATGAGTACGGGCTATGAGCATTAGGGAGACGGTGTGACATGGGGACTGAAAGCCCTGAGCACTTTACCAGCGTGTCACATCACTTTAATTAAATAGTATTTAACTTAAAACAAGCGCATGCTTTTTTTTTTTTTTTAATGAAATAAATTCAAGTAAAATGCCAGGTCTACTTATCAGTTTTGCAACCTTGAGATATGTCTTACCCAGGCAATTGCAATTATCTTATTCTGCAAAATGTCTCTTAGAAGTAAGATAAAATAAATGTGTGAAGCCCCGATTATACTGCCTGGCACAGAGACTTGATGAAGAAGCACTGAATTTTATTTTCACTTTACAAATAATATAACTGTATCCAAGTCACAGACGAGTAAACTGAGATTCAGAGAGACTTAGTTATTTGTCTTAAATCGGACCTGACAAGTGATAGACCTGGGACTTGAGCGTCATCTGGAAACTGGTTGATGTAACTACCAGACCACGATCCAGACCACTAAGCTATGTCTCAAATAAATGCTATGCTGGGGTGGCAGACACTTCGGGCTATGCCCCCAAGACCATGAATTCACTCGCTCCCTTTGCCTTCAGGGGTAAGTGGTCAGGGGGTCACCCGACTATTAATACCTTGCTCTCTGTCTTCTTGAATGGAAGGTCTTCATTTGGTCAAACCAATCAGTCACCCAAACAAATAACTCTGTCAATTGGGAGTGCCAAGCTCTAGTCACATGCCTTCCCTCTTCTCCTCTACCTGCTCACTACCACTCCCTTTGATAGTAGCCCCTCCCCCACCCCTTTATATTGCCACCCCCAGTTTTCTTCTCCTGATAAAACACACACCCTGCTTTATCTACTGCTGGAGGTGGAGGCTTCTTTCTTATTTGTCCTGTCTGGAGCACCACCACTCTCTCCTGGTGCCACCATCCCTCTGCCCTTCTAGTTAACTCTTACCTAGACCCACACTTCCCATTTCACCGTGGGTGGTGCTTCCTCTAGGAAGCCTCCTGTGATTTTTCCCTGCATCCTACTACAACCAACATATAGGCAGAGTTAGGTTAGGTTTGGTGCCTCTCTACATTCTTATATCCCACTAACTTCTTGGTTCTAGCAATTTCCCCTCTGTAGGATATCTCTTTACTACTCTTTATCCTCAGCTAGCTTCTTGAGTGTAGCAATTGCATATTGTTCAAGTTGAAATACAGGCTATTATCAAAATGCCTGACATACCTCATAGCGGGTCTTCAATATTTTCCCACAAATGACTTAAATATAATTACTCTGTTAGTCAAAATAGGACTGAGTGTACAGGATTTTATTAGAGGAAGTACCTGTGAAAGAACATGGAGTAAGAATAGGGATATGCTCAGAGAGCCACAGAACCAAGATACAAAGCCAACCCCAAGTGAAGGAGAGAGAAGAGGAAGTATTCTATATTGCAGTGCAGCTTAATTAAGGGAGGCTCAGGAAAGGAGACCCATGTCTCCCAGGGATAGGCCTGCCTTAGCATCTCTGCTGTGCTTAGTCACTGGCTGGGAGCAGCCCATGGAAAGTGTGGCCAAGGCAAGAATGCAGGGATGGGTTTCAGAGCACAACAGCTGGGGCCTCCATCAGCTACCCTCTCTGAAGGTGGGGTTCTGTGAGGCACATTCTTACGGTGGCCACAAATGCTAAACTGAGGTTATTATCCATTTATCCATCCTCCCATTGGTTCTTCTCATATTCAATTAATATTTACTACATGGATCTTTTGTGCATAGAGTAACACCTAGACAGACATATGGCAGTGAAGGAAAAAGTACTTGTCCTTAAAGAGTTTACATTCTAGTGGGATACAGACATGTCACTACAGTGCACTTCTAAGTGAAGGATGGAAGTGACACAGAGAAGAGGGGTTAATTATGTTAGGTTTGGGGGAGATGGAGAGAACCAAAGCAGATGTGCCACCTGTCAGCTCCAAGAATGTCTGTAGGACGCAGACAGGGGAAGGAGGAACATCCAGGAAGAGGAATACATGGAACCTCTAGGCTCCCTAGAGGTTTGATTATGTGAAAATCACAGGTAGTGAAACAGAGTACATGGTCAGAGGCCACATTACAAAGGACATACAGGTCAAACCCTGAGTTAGTGCTGGGGACACAGAAAGGTCTCCTGGTTGACCTCAGGCCACAGTAAATTTTCACTGTGAGAAGAGAAGCAATCAGGCAGCTCTGTGAATAGTTGACTAGATAACAGCAACCCAGTCTCATAAACGTACAAGAAGCGATGATATTCCAGAGGAGAGTACTGACTATTGCCTGAAAGAAAGGGAGGAGGACTCAGGACAGGTGTGTAGATACAAGCAGTGGAGCCTTCAATTTTATTTTGTTATTTCTCTCTCTTTTGGAGTGTTTGAAGGCTCGTCTCAGATCCTCATTTATAGAGAGGGGGAAACTGAATAACAGATGCATAGGACAGACATCTGTCCTAAGGACCAATAGCATCTGACACCATTGAAATCCGATCATCATTCCCTGACTTCCACTCGTTATATACAGAAACACAGCCAGGCCCCCAATCCTGATGTCCATGGCCTCATGTGAGGCCTGCCCCTGTCCTGCCACTCTACGTCCTGTCATATTACTCTCGGCTCCAGTCACACTGTCATCTCAGTACCTCAAACACACCCAAGTCCTGCTGACACTAGAAAGCTGACCGTGGAAATCTCCTCTGCCTGGTATGCACGTTCTCCCAGAACTTTGCAGGGCTGACTCCTTGACATTAGAGCCTCAGCTTAAAGAGAATCCGTCCACGACCACACAATGGGGAGCGGCCACCCAGCCTCTCTTCATTTCATCAGCCCCGTGTATTTCTCCATAGCACAGATTATTACCCAGGAGCACATAGTTTTTTAAAAACATTCTGTGCGTATTTGATTATTGTCTACTCCCCCCACATGTAATGTAATCACCTTGAAAATCTCATCTGCCTTGTTCACAGATATGCCTGCGGTATCTCAAATTGCAGGCATCAACATGTATTTATTGAATGGATGAAAGAATAAATACAAGAGAAAATGAATGGAGAACTGCTCTCGTTTCTCAGGTCCTCTGCTCTTCATGCTGTTTCTCTGGGCTGCAGGGAGGAGAAAAGCAATCATCAAAGAGCATACTTTCTCCTGAGAAAAAGCACACTTTGAAAAATGAAGTGTTCCCTGTCATTAGCTTTCCGTCAAGCATCACATCAGGAAACTTTTGCATCAGGTGCTGTGATTGGACCTTGAGGAGGGACGCCTGTGATGCGGACCTGGCCCTCCTGTGAGCTGGAACAGATGGTTCCTTCACACCCATCTAAATAAAGCTGTAATGGCGTTGGCCCACAAACAGCCCTGGTGAACCTGCTTTTACAAAAGAGAACATGCTCCTTGGATGTTTTGTGAAAATCAGTGTCTACAGGGCCCCGAATTTTCATTTTAGACACAGATTATCTTTTTCTAGGACATCTCATCAATGGACTGCCATTCATTCTAGGCTAGCACTAACATGCCCCCAAAGTCCCCCCTCCCCTCCCCCCATCAAGATACCCTGCACACTCTATCAGGGTTATCCTGGCAGAGCATCATTCCCACAATGCACCCCTCTCCTTCAATATCTGAGTACTGAGTCGCCTTCGATTATCTGATCAAGATCGAGAATCACACACAACATGTCTGTAATTAGGCTGTGCTCTGACTAACCAGTGGATGGCGTGACCACAGCTGATGCCTTACAACACAGGAAACCATCTTGGAGCGATACGTCTGTGGCTTATTTGGAAAGAAAGCCTAGCCAGACCACCATAAGGATTGTGCAGGAAAAAAGAAAAGAAGATGGCAGTGCATGAGAGAGGAAGAGATTATGAGGTATGCAAATAAACGGTTGTTTTCTTCCCCATCCTTTCAAGTTGTGGGGATTCAGAGGAGGTAATGTGGGGTACCTCTGAGCCAAGAACATGGGTGAGGATGTGTTAGTATTCTCCCAGCTCATTTCATGCCCTTTCTTCCTCACTGTGCTGAAGTCTCAGGAGTTTTGGGGACCAGGTCGGTGTTCACCACCATTATATCCCCATCCCTAAGCACAGAGAATAGGGCTCAGCAAACTTTTTTGAAATAAGAAATAGATAGATAATGGAGGTGATGTTCAAGGGAGGATTTCGAGGTGATAGCAGATCACTAACACTACATCAAGGAGCACAACAGGGAGGGAAGTTGGGGAAGACACAGCTCGGAGATGCTCACCTTTCCCAGGACTGAAAATGCCATGAAAGCCTTCCAAAGGTGAGACTTGGGGACACAGAGAGTTTTAGAGTGCACTAATTGGAAATGTCCTTCATGTATCTTTTTGTTTGTTGTTTGTTGTGGGTTAGGATTTTATAAAGACCTTGATGGTTCTCTACGTTCATAGTTTCATGGGTGCTGCAGGATGGTGTGAGTGGGCTTGGGGCATGATGATGAAGACATAATTTTATGGTGAATCCCATGCTTAGGGAACTTGTGGATGAATACAGACCCAAACATGAGAAAGACAAACTACTCTATTAAGTACCTATTACATGCTGTGCCCTGATGGATGTGTTACATCCATCAATCTCGGGCGATTCTCACAGCAAATTTGAGAAGTAGGCTTTTGTTTTTTGCTAGTTTACAAAAGAGAAATCACTCACCCATAAACACACAACAAGTACAGTTTAGACTGGAGATGAGAACCCATGTTTCTTTATTCCAGAGCAGTACCATTTTCCTTCTCAATGTTATCCCTAAAATATATTGCCAGAAAATGGAATCTAATCTCCATACATTACTTCAATATAACTGGTACAGTTTCTACTGGCCCAGATTTTCCTGTTTCCCAAGCCACATACAGACACTTGATAACAGGGAGAGCAAACACCTGCTACATGTACCATTTCTCCTACCCACGCGACAGACATCATTAATGAATTATAAAGTTACGGAGTCTTTCCCACTGAATACATAGGCAGCACACAGAGCTCCAAATTCTACTAACAATAAAAATTTGGATGCCAATATAACAGTTATTTGCTGTCCTTACGTGGATATTCTGAGGGGAGACTGGGAGTGTATTGGAAAAGGGATTGGGCTAGAACTTAGGAAAGCTGTATTTCACCAGAAGCTGCTACTCCTAACTGGCTCTGGACAAGTCATTCAATTTTTCCTGCACCCCAGTTTCCCCATTGGTAAAAGGAAAGTGTTAGACTAAATCACCTCTAAGTTCTTTTTTTCACTAACATTTAGGAAGTGACGGAGGTACTTACAGCGATGTATTCATCTTAGAGCATATTCCCAGAAGACTAGCTAACCTGATCAATGAATTACCAGGAAGGTTTTAATGAGTCCCTTCCTTATACGTGTGCACCCCGATAGGTAACTTTCTTACATTTCAGAAAGGTTCTCAAGAATATAATGCTTGTACCCAAAAGATGGGTTCTGAAGTTGGAATTTCACCTTTGAGGGACAGTGATACCTTGTAGTAAGGACACGTTGTTTTTTCCCCTTTCTTCTTTCAAACATAAATTACTAGAAGAGGGAGGGTTTTGGAGGTAGGAGGATTCAGTTTCCTAATCATGTTGCATCATGTGAGCAAGAATGAAATAGATTCGACTGACATTAGTGGACTGAATTTTGGCCGCAGTGATCTCCTATTAATCTAAGAGTAAGGTGACTGTTATGCACAGATAAAGACAGACATCACTTAAGGAAGGCCTGTGTAAGCAGAGATAAATAGCACCCCCAGTGTCATACTCCCTTGTAAGTCTGAGCTCCATAATCAGCAATTATCTCCTGTCTTACAGACTCAACTGTAGCCTGCCCACTGGGAGACACTCAGTTACTTCTACACCTGCATGTCCAATACAGCAGCCAGTGGACACATGTGGCTATTTACATTTAAATGAATGAAAACTTAACATTAAAAATTCACTTTTTCAATCACTCTAGTGATATTTCCAATGCTCAATAGCCAGAGGCTAGCGTCCATCATATTGGATGGCACAGACAGAGGAAAAACTCCCAGCAGTACAGAAGGTTCTGTTGGGCAGTGCTGTTCTCCATAAGGATATATTAGTGATACCCTGGAACACGAAAGTCCTGAGGATGCTCTACGTGATGGCAATAGAAGATGTTTTCTTCCTCTCCAAGATCTTGCTTTTCAGTGCTGGCTAAACGGTGTAGGGGTAGTGTAGCATGGAGACAAGATATTCTTTTGTTCCTTGCTCATTCTTAACATAACAGGATACACAGTGAGACTTAGAAGCCCTGAATAAATATTTCACTTGTATATCAATCTTAAAAATGATGCCCTTGTTCTGATCATTCTGTAGTTCCAAATGAATGACACTGTTGATTAGAGTTTTGCTTCAAATACTATTAACTAATTATTTCTATCAATTATCAATAAATGCCCTTAAGCTTACAAAACACTGTAAATGAACTCATTATCCAAAGTCTTTAGGGTAACATCAAAGCCCCATCTCCTACTAACTAATTGTAAGTTCGCCTCATTTTTCTGGTAATGTGTTGATCTACGAAGACATTTCATTTTATTTTTCAGGTTTTCTACTGGTAAAATACTATGGCCAAATTATCTTCCCATCCCAATCTCATTTATATTTCCACCCGGGGCCATTTCTCACTCCACTGACCTCATTCCAAATGGTTTCCCATTTTTCAGGAAAGATTCCTGGGAATTGGTCTTGGCAAAACTATTCTAGACATCGTACTTGATCAATAGAGTCAACAATTCTTCATTTAATATTTAGTTTCCTTTTCTCTATGCAGACTATAGCAGATGAGACAAAAAAAAAAAAACTCTCCACTTGTATGTTACCCACAAAATATTTTACGAACATACCATCTCCCAGTTTTCTCTATACCATCCTCACCCACCTGTTCACCCACCCATGTGTCTACCTACCTACCTGATGTAGGGGTGTGTGTTTATAAGATCCCACAGAGGTTCCAAAAAATGGATGACAGTGACCCAATTTCAAAAGTAGTCCTCAGTTTTTTCAGGTGTCATGTGTGACATGGGCTCCAGACACAATGTGAAGTTCTAGTTTGTGCCCATTACCGCTGATTGCTCAGATTTCGAGAATTTTATTTTTGCTGGTGAATTTCTACGTCTCAGTACCACGATGAGTACAGGAGGGAGGTGGGATGAACCATAGCAATGATTTTCGATTTCCTTGAGGTACTAGGCTAGCACAGTGATTTCGAGCTTGGATGTCTGGACTGCAAATTTCAGTTCTGCTTTATACACAATGTATGACCTTGAACAAGGTTCTTGAACAAGGCATCAACTCTTCATGCCTCAGTTTCCTCATCAGTAAATAAGGATGATATTAATAGTGTCTACCACATAGGGTTATGAAGATTAAATGATTTAATGCATATGAATGACTCAGAAAAGTTCCTTGCACTTGGTAAACCATCAATATTATTAACGAATATTATAACTATTCCTTGGAACCTGAGGGTTCCAGGAAAGAACCTCAGGGAGCTAGGAGAAGATTCATTGCTTTCTACTTCCAATTTTTATGTTATTCCACAACTGCAGAGAAAATAAAGACATTCTGATAATAGGATGGACTGATCTACTCTAGACCCTCTTTTTCACGGCAAAAATATAGTAGTACTAGACAAAAAAATATAACAAAAATGTTTTTAACCACTTAGCAGAATTTGAGGGGTAGAGAGAATACTTAGATGGTGGATACAAAGAAATGAAACCAGTGCAGGAAACAAGCAAGGCCAATTTCCCTAGGGTGAACTTGAGATTCTAAAGGCTGGTCATGAGGGTTTCTCATCCTTCCATCTCCCGTTAGGAAAAGGAGCAGTAGCTTTGTGAAGTGCAAAAAGGGGTGAGAAGCTGGAGCTGGAATATAACATAACAATAAAGCCTGAGCAGTTCTCTTTATTGTTAAAATGTGGATGAGAGGACTCAACATAATCTAAGAATCAGGAAGATATTTCTAGGGCTCTAAATAAGTAGAGAAAATCTCTGGCAATGAATCAAAACTCCAGATGTGTGTCATACATGGATATGGAATCTAAATTCAGAACTCCCATATTGTATTGGAAACCCAAGATCAGAAATTCACATTAGGGATAAAAAAAAAAGAACTGGTCTAGGATCACTCAACCCTTTGATGTTTTAAATAGTCAAATGTAAAAGCACGTTAGAAAAACATGTCCACAACCAAGGTACATGAGTTTCCATGGGGAACTAAAATGTTTTGCTGAAGATCAGCTCAAATAAAAAATAAGATTACAAACCCATTCTCCTTAAGAGAGAATAAGAAAACAAGACATAAAAGGATTAGAATCCCATAAACTTGAGAATATAGAAAAATCTAGGAATGACTGTAAAATAAGTATAATTAAAATGAATAGAAGTAACAATAGGAACCATATAAAATAATAGATTCTATAGAAAAAAATGATCTGAAAGAGAAATTTATCTCTGAAATGAAAAATAAAGTTATGAAATCACAAAAGCAACACAAAAAGTTACAAAATTATAAATTTGCTCAACATTTTAAAAGTTATTTAATCTGGAAATATATAAATATATATAGAATTACATAAATCCATAAATAATAACTTTTAGTGTGTAAACTGCTCCTCTCCATATGTAATGATGTTCAATATACATGTGTATACATATAGGTATACACACATGTATGTTTACATCTGTGAGAGGTTTAGAATTAATATATATCATATGAAGGTTTTACCTATATTATGAAACTTTTAACCGTAATTGATGTTGGATATCTTCTAATGTTAGATCATATAAATTTTGCTCATTTGTTTTAAAAGTTACACAAAAGTTTATCTGGATCCTTTTCAGTTGATAAGCTGTCTCCCCCTTTAGATGTTACAAACAGTACTGCAAAGACTGTTCTTGTTTACGACCTTTAGGGCAGGTATGAGCTTTCCTAGAGACTGGAATACTAGAAATGTTGTATCAAATACACACATTTAAATTGTTGACAAATATTTACAAATTGGCCTCAAAAACAAACAAAACAACACAAAGCCATCCAGTCTACTTAACTAAAGAAACTCCAATCATATCTCTCGTATACAGGTGGCTTCTGAATGAGATTTGTTTAAAAAAAAATAAAAATAAGGGAGGGGGGCAGGAATTTGAGGCCCAAAGGAACTTGAAAAAGTACCAAACCAATTGCACTTAAGCGGTGCACTTAAGCTGTGGCTGGGTGGGTATAGTTCAAGAGTGGGGCTAGAACTCTCCTCTTGTTTCCAGCTCCGTGGAGTATCTGTGGTTTAAAAACCACAAAGCCAGCTCTCACAAAGGCGCCTGTCAGCATCTAGCAGTTATTCTGTCAGCTTCATGTCTTTGAGCTTTGCTACCTCTCAGCTACCTGTGCTCTGTTCAGTTCAGCGACTCCAGAGGACCTGCTATCCCTCAGGACCAGGAATACACTTTGAGTCTCACACCTGCATCCCCTTTTGTGGACACTGTGGCTCCTGCTTCGCCATTGTGAGTAGCTTCAAAGTCACTAACCCCAGCCACTGTCCCTCTAAGGAGTAGCTCATCTGAGGGTGATTCAGGAACCAATAAAGGATGGCAAATCACTTTATGGAAATTAGCTTTTAATTATTCATTGGCAATTTGACTGCAATCCAGCAGGTGTCCTGATAGGATGAGGATGATTCCATAAATAGATTTTTTTTTCTCTGTAAGACATATGCAACATGTCCCAAAATCCACCTGAAATTTTCCAACTTGAAGAGGCCACGGGGGGAAAACCAGTTCATCGCCTCCAGAATGAGTAATCTCTGTAAAGATGTCATTCTTCATTTACTCATTTATTGACTGATTCTTATCCCCTGCTAATGAATCATTTATAGAAGAGACAAGAAAAAGGACTGATGAAAAAGATTAAAAAATATATAAAATCGTCTGATGTGAGGTCATATTTTTACCTTTCCTCCTCCACCCATTTCCTGAAAGTCAGGCAGTGTGATATTTTGGGTGGGGGGCGGGGGAATTAATTTTTAACAGGGTGACCTGGGTTCTAACTTAAGTCAATTAACCTCTCTGAACCTCTATTTCCTCATATGCAAATATGGGGATATTAAAAACTTAAATGAAGACTGAAAATACAATGGGAGTGCCTGGAAAATTGTTGGATTTTGGAAATGACAGTGGAAAAGATCCCTATGCATCAAACTGTTGTTTGAAGTGTCTTGGAAGGCTGATCTCTAGCTCGCTGGGGCCCTAGGCAATTACCAAATTGGCAATTACCAGATTGTCCACGGGCCAGTTTACATACAATTTCACTGGGAAGTCTGGACTATGGGTTTCCATGGCTATCCAGAAGTAGAACGTTCCTATGAAACCTTTCGTAAGCCGAAATGGCATAAGGCAAAGAAGCAAATGCCGTTAATTCTATATGTCTTTATTTTGTTCACCATGAAACAATTATGTTTAGTTTGATGCTAACCGTAACGCCCTTACAAACTCTCTCAGGCTTTTCTGATACCTTAGGATAGATACACCTTGCTAACGGATGCACACCATAAATTGAGATGAAGCCCAGATGCTCAGATACAGTTCACAGTATGGCGGCTTGATGCTGAGATGCTGAGTATAGTTCTTAGGGAAAGAGCTTGGCAGTGCCACCCTCGCCACCAGTGGCACATGCTGCCGCTGTAATGGTTTGCTGCAAGACAACTGCTCGTCGCTATTTTTGCATTTTCTCATAACAACGAAAATCCTCTTTGGATTTTGTTCTGGTCAGGGAAAACAGGTGCGAATGCAGGTCTTTCATAAAAGCCAAGTGGCATAACACAAACTTTAGAAAAGCAGGGGACACCTGAACTACATCCAGAAACTGACCAATCATCTTATCAATGCCCCCCTATTTGCAAAAGTCCTCTTCACAGAAGGGCCTGCCGGTTCAAGGTTTGGAGATAGAATCTGTGCTTTCCTACTGCTCTTCCCATATCCAAGAAACTGATCACATCTTTCTCTTGGAGAAAATAAAGGGATGTGAAATTTTCATGAAGGAGAGAGGGAGAGAGCGAGAGAGAGAAATAATAATTTAAATTCTTGAGACAGATGGAAAGTGCTACAGTGAAAAGTCAAGGAACATAATACTGTGTCAAAGTCAACATCAGATTAAATCAGAAAAATGTGGAGGAAACCATGGTAAAACTAAATCTAAGAGACTAGAAAGAGGTGGAGAAGAGGGGGAGGCACCAGACAGCCGGGGCCTGGGGCAGAGGACAATGAGGGCTTGAGTAAAACAACAACAACTAGAAGTCAGCAAAGGCACAGGCTTGCACTCCAAAACCAGACAAGAGAAGTACCCGCGAGCTCTGGACATGTTTGGGTCTAAGAACTGAGAAGCGATATGAAGAGGAAAAAAAGTCAAATAAATGCGAGCCCTGGAGGACCCTGCGGCTTGAACCGTGTGTTCAGCTACACGCAACGTGGGCTTAGGAGGAGGGAGACGTGAACTCTGAAGTCGGTCCTCTCCTCCGTGAAGAGTGTCACCTGGGCAAGTTGAGTCAATGCTAGGGATCTCCGTTCCTTCTGTGAAATGTGAGGAATGGCCGCGGGGAATTGTGCGGCCCCTCCTAACTCAGAGATGGCATCGAAATCTCAAAGCTGAGGCTGATGATCCAAGATGGGTGGGAACTCGGGATGAGTCTGGACGGCACGTTAAGCTGAGCTGTGACAAGAGCCCTACTGTGTGGAAATCCCTCGTCACAAAGAGCCTCAGCTACAAGCTGACAAGGTGATAGTGGAAAGAACCCTGGGTCTCTGCTTTGGTCTCTGCTAGAAACTCTCTGTGTGACTAAGGGTGTTCCTTTGACTTCCCTTGGCCTCTGTTTTCTAATACATGCAATGTACATGTGGGTTTGTGAGGGGAGTTACTCAAAGCAGCCAGTCGGGAGGGCAGGTGGAGACTGTGGAGAAGTAGCATTGTCTTACCCTGCCTGAAGGGGAATGCATGGTAGTTGACTTCAATAACTGCATGTGTGGGCATGAAAGTCAAATGTTACTAGATCATTTAATGTTTTCAAGAGAAGTTTGAATTCCTGACTTGTATGCAAAATGCAAAGGTCAAACAAAACATGAGTGAAGATTTCAGCCAAAGAAAATATACTGGGGGTGTCAAAAACATGTATACACGTGGACACTTTGGTCAACGTTGCTCAAGCAGTAGTTCACCATCATCAGAAGTGTCTGGATGCTGATGGTAACCACTTTGAGCACCTCTTGTAATTGCAGAAGTCAAACGTGACTTGTATTCATCTTTTGTTATTGGTATATACTGAGTATTACAATTTTAATAACAGTTTTCCTTTCTTCAAATGTGTACATATATTTTTTGGCATCCTCTGTATATACATAGATATGAACGGAGACACCAGGTTGCAGCGTGCAACGCCTGGAACAAATGCTCTTTTAAAATTGGAGTCCATGCTCTCCAATTCTAGGATTGTGTAACATAAGAAATGGAGAGTTCTTACATATGGAAATGAAAAATCAAGGGTGAATTATAGAGCAAGTGGATGAGGAAAGATGTTTAACGCCATTTTCTCTTCTCTTCTTGGCTTGTCTTCCCATGTTTGACTGATTTAGTCCTCCCAATTTCAGTTCAAAACTACTAGATGCAGTGCCTCTTCAACGTGACTCACATCTCCTTATTTTCTCCTCTATCCTGTCTTCATCCTTTCCCTGACAGACTCTCCCTACCCCATTCTTCAGCCCATCCCTGTTTCTCAGTCCTGGTCTTTATCTCTTTGCTGCCACCATCTCCCGGCTTTCTGTCCTTACTCCCATTACTCAGAGCCCTGGGGTAGCACCAGACCTGGTATCTGAGGGCAAGTGAAATTCTAGTATATGAGAAGTTAAAAGCATTTCTGTGTTGGGATATTTAATCATTTGAATCCTTGATAGGAACAGTCCTTTTTTTGTCTTCTAGCAATAAATCTAGGCTGTATCTAATCTCTGATCTCAGAGAGAAGAGAATTAACCAGCTGAGAGTGTGACTAGAAATGAAACCCACGGAGAAGGGAGTGAAAAAGAGACCACTTTATCTGTGTGCACACAGCATAGCAACGTGGGATCAGTGAGCAAGGGAGAAAAAGCTATTCTTGGGCAGTTTTTTCTGATCCTTCTACAACACCTCTTAAAACGCTTGACTTTCCCTTCTTTAAACATCATCTTATTTTTGCCCCTCTATCATCCTTACTTTACCTCCAAGAAACCCTTTGATTATTACCCTGTACTTAGCTAGATCCCCTTAGTCATTTCTTTCCTTGTTTGCTCTCTTTCTAGTTTTCGCTTCTTTCTCAAAAGGTATTGTTCTTTGTTTTCCCACCAGATCACAAAGTTATCTGTGTCATTCAGCACTGTATCCTCTTTGTTTATTGCATGTCTGGCATGAAGTGGGTACTTACTAGTCTGCCTGAAATCCCTCTCTCTCTCTCTCTCTCTCTCTCTCTCTCTCTCTCTCTCTCTCTCACACACACACACACACACCACTGATGTTTTCATCTCACCCTTTTGGATGGTGTTTACAGCTTACTGAGATCATATAGGACTTCCACTAAAAATGCTATATGTAGGGTACCTGGCTCACCTCTCCTAAGCTCTTTGAGGGTAAATGCCAAGACCTGTATTTTCAACTGCACTGTAAAGTCCTTCATGCATAGCAGAGACTCGGTTTTATACCACATTGCTTGGGAGTAAAATGACTTCTAACCCAATCTGTGCCTCTCGTTATCTATGAGGACATGGCCAACATACCTGAACTCTCTGAGACTCAGTTTCCCCATCTCTAACATGAAGACTACATGATTTCTCAAGTCTGTTAGAGTCTTTATTTGAATATAATTCTATTTCAATTTTATAATTATATTTGAATAATTTTCTTGTCTGAATTCCAGAAAATTCCTTCTAATAAATAAAAGCAACAACAACATATGGCTCCGCTCCATTGTTCAAAAGGGCTTCCTACTTAGGACTAGGAAGAAAATAGAAGACATGGTGAAATGCAGTGCAAGAGAAAATTAATCAAGCAACAACAATCCCTTGCATATCTATCTTACTGGGAAGAATGCTGCCCCAAACTACAGAGCCGTTGAAACCATGTAAGAATGCGGGTGTGGAGAGATCAGAGACCATGTTAGTATCCTCTCTAGCAAGTCGTGTCCGTTTTGTGGGGCTCAGTCTTTCTCATATGTAAAGTGAAGCTCTGAAATAAATAAACTTCATCATTTTCTCTGGTCTCTGACGTTCTAGATTTGGACAAGAAGAGCTTAAGACTAGATAGTATGGGTCCAAACTGGAGAAGAATTAAAAGTAAATTATTTTGATATGGACATCATAAAGCAAGCTATGCTGCAAGGGCGGCTGCAAATCGGGGTGTCAACGTCCACCACCCAACACAGGAGTGCAACCCCACCCCATCTTACTCTTTCATTCCGTAAAACTCTTTTTCTTTCCCATAAATATATTTCTCTCTCTGCTTTTCTTGTTCTTCTCCTGTCTTGCAGAGACTCTGACATGTTGTTTACTTCTAATACTTGAAATAATTTTTTAAGATGCACATTCTCTTTGAGTGTCAACACATTTAAAAGAACATGATCAATACCTCAATGACATCAACTAATGTTATAAAAAATACACACTAAGGAGACAAAGGTATGTTTCCAAAAATACGTTTTTCTGCTCTGATTAGAAGAAATATGCACACGTAAGTATGCACTGTCTCTAAGACCTGTCTCTCAACTTATTTTGTATTGTTCCAGTTCACATGATCTCTACCTTCACAGGTATCTCTCTTCTCTTTCTTCCTTTTCTTCCTTTTCCTTTTTTTTTTTTTTTTGCATTTCTCTTTTCTCTAATCTCTATATCTTCTTTCATTTATGTTTTATCTTAGTTTCTCTATATGAACTCTCTGTCTCCTTATATAGGAGGTGCCAAAAAAAATGTATACACATTTTAAGAAAGGAAAAAAAACTGTGTTAATATATACCGATAACAAAGGAAGTCACATTTGACTTCTGCACTTACAAGGGGTGCTCAAAGTGGTTACCATCAGTGTGTAGACCCACTTCTGATTACGGTGAACTATTGCTTGAGCAATATTGACCAAAGCTTTAACATATATGAAAATGTGTATACATTTTTTTTGGCACCCTCAGTATACACACAAAGAGAAAATGAATATAGATACATTGTAATGAGGTTAACTTTATAGTTGTAACTTTGCCGCATCAATGACAGTGAATAATCTATAACAAAGTTTCAAAACATTACAAATTGGTCCCTCCTGCTATTTGGTGGAATATTCCTATGACTCAGCATTTCCTCACCTGGGTACATCCCCAACATACACGTGTGCACCCAAACACATGCGACTGAAAATTCATAGAACTATTTGTGAGAGCCAAATATTGGAACCTATCCAAATGGTCCTAGAAAGCAGGGTGAAAAATAAATTGTTTCCGGTCACATAATGAATTAGGATACAGCAACCAGAATGAACAATAAACAATAAACAACAATATACACTACTTTGATCGTGTGGGACTTCACTCTGTTATTCTAGCCCCTCTCTGCCCCACTTCCCACTGCAGCAGTTCGCAGATCCTGTGGGGAACATCAACCTAGCATTTGGGCTCCTCCGGATTCTAACCCCTCATGCTAGCCCACATGGCTGTCAAAAGTTTCACTGTTTTTTCTTTCCCTCAGAAGGGTCTCTGCCTCCTGCAAACCTTAGCTCCAGCTGGTGCCTAGACTCAACAAATGTCCCAGGGAAGAAAGCAGGGATTCTGCTAGCCTAGGAAAGGCTCTTTTCTCTCTGCAGTTTCATTCTTCTACACTCTTTATCTATCACAGATTTCTGAGCACTTTTAAAACATTTGTTATTTTTATAATTTGTTTTGTTTCTCCCCTTAAGTAAGTTCAACACAATAGGTAGGTTGCTGATACCTTCTGCTTCCAAACCAGAAGTAGACATCTTCTCTGGTTTGAGTTTCGGTTCTACTGACTAGCGCTATAAACTTAGGCAAAATCTACGATGCAGAGCCTCATCTTGAAAGCTGAGATGATTATAAGACCTCCTCCAAAGGGTTAATGGGAAGATTCACTGTAATAATATGTACGTGAAATATGAGCTAAATGAGGCATATAAGAATTTTTTTAAAAAATGACATCTATAGATTTTGTAGATACTAAAATTTATAGAATTTGGGGGACCTGCTTTAAAACAAGGGTACAAAATTACAATTAAAAACTTCTAGTTATAAAAGGAAAGAACTCATAACAAACTCAAATTTTTAAGGAGTCCCCAAATCCAAAAAAAAAAAGAAAAAAAGAATTTATTTTACAAAATAATTAACTGTCTGTCATATTTTTGTGATAATTGTTTCCTTTGATTCCCGCCCCTCCCCCCCCCCCCCCCCCCCGGCTTCATTTGATCATTCCTTCCTATGACAATGCTTCTGTAATATTCTCTCAAAGGAAATTTGATCTATTGTCTAATAGTGTTGCTTAAAATTTGTTTTCCACTAAAGAGAATTTAAAGAAGTTTTTTTTTTTGCTTCACTAATTATTGTAATATCATACATTTTTAAGATTGTGATCAAATTTGTGAAATTCTTTAGAAAACTGGTTTCATATATGAGCTATAATATTTAAAAGCATTTTAGATTTTCTTACGCTTTTTGAGCTTACAACTCTAATTAAAAGTATTATTGAAAGCCATTCCACTACTGAAATGACTAGAAATAACTACACATACACTAAAGTGACTCTGAACTATGTAAACACGAAGTGTGATCAAAATATATGGTGAAAGCTACTGCCGAGTGCCATCCAACAGAAAGGCAGGGATCTTCAATATGGGAATGGCATGTAGAATTTTAGTAACAGTGTGTGACAAGTTTCAACTTGTTCCATGCAGTCAGTTGGATGTGAGCTACGGTTGAGAGAAGGTGTGCTGTAAATCATACTCCATCGTAACAACGCTCCATGTCACAAATCGCTCCTGGTACAGCAATTTCTGTCAAATAAAAAAAATGACAGTGTGTTCTCATCCACCTTATTCACCGGATTTTGCACTGTGTAACTTCTGGCTCTTCCCCAAAGTCAAAATGATTCAGGACATCAAGGCAGCCTCAACCACACAACTAAAAATACTCATAAAAGAGGACTTCCAGAACTGCTTCAGAAAGTGGCAAGAACTATGGGATACGTGTGTTTTAAGTGAGGGGGAGTATTTTGAGGAGGATTAATGGCAATGTGTCTTTTACTGTATTTGTACAGTATTTTTATTACAGTATATTTTAATTTGTACATTCACTATATTTTTGGATCACACCATATATATTTCACTGAGACCCAACCACTGTGTATCACCAACTGAACTTCCCACTCTCCAGACTCCAAAAATGTGCATGGCTACACAGTCACCAACCAACATGAGAAGAAAGCATTACATAATACAAGTTTCACTGAAAAGAGCTGTTTTAATCAATTAGAGTGAATGCATTTTACTGTTGAAACTTTTACGCTAAAACATATGCTCACGTGGAAAACGCCCAGGACCTCAGATGGACCCATGCAAAGGGATCGCACAGAAGCTGCAGCTTCATTAGCTTCTTGGTAAACCCACCGGGATTAGTAGCTGTTAGTCACGACTTTTTGTTCCCTGAGCAAAGCTAGCAGCTCTCCTGCCGGCTTCACCCTTCTTCCGCAGGCCTGCCAGCTTCTGACAGTTTTCCCAGCTGTTGGTATTGCTGTAGCATTTGTCGAAGTGTGTTCCCTGAAACACGGCTCTATGTCTGTGCTGTTCAATGTGGTAGCTGCTAGCCACATGTGGTTACTTACATTTGAGTCAGAAATTAATTGGTGTGAATAAAATTTAAACTCAGTTTCTTAGTCGCATGAGTCACTGTCCAAGTGCTCAATAGCTACACGTGGCTGGCGGCCACCATATCGGTTAGGCAGATACAGGCGTGTCTATCATCACAGGAAGGTCTATAGGACCCTCTCACCCTAAAAACTTCCAGCCGATACCAGTTCCAATGTCAAGTAGATTTGGGAGATGCTGCATTAAAACATCTTCCTTTGATATTATTAATATTAACTCATGAAAAACGTGGCCGTTGATAAACCCACCTAACCCAGTTTTTCCCAAAGCTATGGGAGGATTTCTTTTTTACATCTTAGTCATACTGCCTAGCTTCTCGTTCAAATCTCCTACTAAAACAACCCAAATAACATCAAAACAAAATGAAAAGAGAATTTATTAAATCACTACCTGGTGCCAAACTCTTTGTATTCGTTAAATCACATAGTCCTCATAACAATTTTACGCAGATAAATTAATAATTCTAATTTATACACGAACAAAAAGTGTTTTCTGGGTGAATAAACTAGTTTAAGATTATAGAACAAATATGTGAGGAAACTGAACCTGCCCCAAGGGTCTTGGGCCACACCCTCATCTTGGAGTCCTTGTTTTGCGTTTGACTAGGTTTCAAAATAGAGAATGACTGCAGGCCATACAGAAATCAAGTCTTGTCTTTGATAGCCGTGGTAGGGCAGACAGGAGCAAAAGAGGTCATTTTAGAACCACTTCAACAGTACTAACATCTTCTTAGCTTCAGTAATGTTTTCCAATCTATGAAATCTGGTTTGTCCGAGACGTTTTAGCAGTGGATCCTTAACACCAACTCTCTGATGGAGGGGTTATTTCTATCTGTCTTTTACTGCTGGGAAAGGAGGCTCAGAGCTCTATAACATTTGCTCAAGAACAGAAGTCTAGTAGAGAACTGAAACGTAAATCTGCTAAGCGGTTTTCAGCATGTTGTCGTTGTTGTTGTTGTTAGATGTGGAACACTGCACAAATAAAATTTTCTGTTGGGAGCACAGAGGATGGGGGAGTTTCTCCAATTAACTTGGTCTTCTCCTCCCTCTTTCTACTAGTTGTCTGGGATACCACCAAGGCCTCAATGACCCACCAGGATTTCATGGAGTAGAGTTTGGAACAATTCTTATAGATTCTGTAGCCCCTTTGCTGCATATCACGGGAAGTGTCCCTGCCCAGGTTGGAACATATGAAGGAGAAACCTAAGAATAGCAATTCAGTTGTGTGCTCTAAAAAGAAATTGCAAAATTATTGATGAGTAATCTGGAAACCTGGAATCAGTCTTGTCAAACCAATGATTCTTTGGTCACCTACTCAGGCAGAACGTGGGGTGGATTAAACCCTGCGATTTACCCCTGGGATCTTTACGATCATCATGACCTCTATGTCTTGACGTCCTGTTATCAGAATTTGGTTGGACGACACATGGTTGGATGGCAATCTTCCTCAGGTTTGGTTTACATGATACATATTGAAATAAAAAGTATAAAATTTTATTGTATACTTTAAAATTATACAATAAAGCCTGAAGACCAGATGTATATTCTCATCTAAAATAGTCTAGCTAATTGAAATAGTACAACTTGCTTAGCCTTTTTGAGATTAAACAATTTCTCTCTCTCTCTCTCTCTCCAACTCCCCATCTCATCCCACCCCCGTACACACACCTATTCTTTACGCTTGAAAAGCTTTAGCACTGAAGGGTGGAAGGGAAGGGTATGCATCATAAACTGTACAGAACAACGTAAATGTGATGTATCTTTGCGATCTGTATTCTCTCCCTCTTGTCTTTCTCTCTTTGGCACTAGAACTCAATGCTGTCAGGAAGGTGGATTGCCTACAGGCAAAAAGCACTGGTTACAGGGGGCTGTAGCATGACCTGTATTTGACACAACTTGCCTCGGGCACTAAGTTTGGGGATGACCCATGCAGTATTTCTCTGCAAGCCCATAAGCAGATTTTTTTTTTTTTTTTTTGAAGACAGGGATTGCTCCTCCTGCACCACTTGCCTACATTTGAATAGTTTTGCTGTTTGCAGGGCTATGCAGGGAAATAGGGCATTGCCAAAAAGCATGCGACACTGACAGTTGAAAGAGGGTGCTGTGTGCGTAAGTGTGTCTGTGTGTGTGTGACCACATGTGTGCATATGCTTCTGCAAGAGGGGACACTGGGATTCCTTTGTTCTAAAGGGCAGTTTTCTGTAGAAGTGGCCAATCAGTCACTGTCATTGCATGAGGAAGAGGTGGAGGAGGTGGGGGTGGGGCGGGGACATGCCAAGTTTGCCCAGAATACTCATTGCACAGGACGATCCCCACAGCTGTTGCACACCCAGTGTAAATATGGACAGCCCCATTCATCACAGGACTCCCTTCCACAGCACACGTCCAAAGCACAACAATGATTTAGTGCCTGCAGCTGGAAGTACACTCCATTCTCTAAAACGGCAGCATTTAGAAATGAGGCGGTAGAAATGGAGAGGAGGCAGGGGTTACAGGGAGGGGAGAACTTATTTCAGGCTTCCATGAAGAGGGGAGAAGGGCAGCAAGGGTGAACTACCCCACGAAGCCGCCTCCTTGCTTTAACTTCAGTTTTCTCCCCAAACTCACTGGCCTTGGTGTGACTCAAGCTGAAACCTTTGAACCACTGTTGCATCTGCTCTGTCCCATGCCCATGGAGCTGGCAGCAGCACTGTGGGTTTCAGCACCTGCTTTTTAGGCAGCATTGATCCAGATAGCCTGGAAGCTTCTGTGTGGACAAAACAATGTACAAAACCAGCAGGACAAGAAAACAAATAGCTCGATTTTCCATGAGACAAGTGTATGTATCGTTCATTCATTCATTGATTCATTCATTCATTCAATGACTAGCATATAGCATCTACTACAGGTCCGGTTTTCTGCAGAGTACCATAGGTACAAACAAAATAAACATAAAACTGGTTCTAGGGGGCATTTGTAGTTTAGTAAGGGTAACAGACTCACAAATTAAAACATACATTTTTTTTAATGTCTGACACATGATACTCAGTGATGCTCAAAGCCTGAATAGAGAATGCTATCAAGTTTTGCGGGGGTGGGGGGTGGGGGGATATTTTTCTTTGCGGATGGGATAAGGGTTTTTTAGAAGAATTCTCTGAGTGGCGATGGAGCACGGCATACTTCAGATTGCCCAGAGCGAAATATGTCAATACAATGAAGGAACCATAAGAAATTTTGAAAGGTTTTCAAACAGGTTGTAACATGATCACGGTGATTTGTTAGAAAAGTAACTAGATTGTAGGTGTGAAGGATGGATTTGAGGGAGGAAAGAGATACAGACGCAAGTTAGCAGCTTATTTGGACAATCTGGACAAGAAATGATGAAACCTGCACTGGGGGCATGGCAATAAGAAATAAGGAGATAGGACATTCTAGCACTGACAAAGGGAGAATTTTCAGGACTTGGTGATTACGTGGATGTAAAAGCTACTGTCTCAAATCCACATTGTGTTTGTGTTTTCATGCTGAGACTGGACTTCTGAAATTACTTTTTTTTTCTGTACCCAGTTTCCTGGAAAGCTCTGCCACTAAGGACCACTAGAAGAAGACAAGCAGAAGGGGCTTGCTCCTTTTTATTTTGCCAGCAATGATCCAGAAACGACACTTTCCCCTGGCAACAGGATTCTAAACTCTGGCTTCTTTCAGCAATCACACCGCACCTTCTCAGAGATGCCAGTTAGAGCTTGCTAATGTTACCCTTCTCAGTGGTCGGAGCACCAGCTCTGTGGAGCATCTTCTAACTGAGGGTCTATGTTATAATCATCCCAAGCTCTTCTCTTTGACCTCCTAATTCTGGGGAAGATGGCTGATTCCTATAGTCCTTGATTCTGCTCTCTCTCTCTCTCTCTCTCTCTCTCTCTCTCTCTCCCCCACACACACACACACTCGTATAATCAATTCCCATATTAAATCTCTCTTAAAAATACTGTGTTTCCCCGAAACTAAGACCTAACTGGAAAATAAGCCCTAGCATGGTTTTTCAGGATGACATCCCCTGAACATAAGCCCTAATGTGTCTTTTGGAGCAAATCTTAATCTAAGACCCAGTCTTATTTTCAGGGAAATGCGGTACCTGGCGTGCTATGTTTTCCTGCCTAAACCCTGTTGCGAGAGTCACTGATGATTCCAAGAAGTGTGATGCAGGGATTTTCTGAAATGTGAAGACTGTTAGAAAAGATGACACAGAGGAGCAGTTTTGTCAAGACAATAATGAATTTGCTTTGAGCGTAGCCCTGTGATGGGCAAATAGAAGTATGTGTATGAAATGGAGAAATGGAAGAGAGGTATTATATTTAGAAAGGATGCTATAGAAGTGATAAATATATAAGGAAAAAAATAACCAAAACTTTAGAATGGTTTAAAGCAGGGGTGTCCAAACTGTGGCCTGCGGGCCAACTGCGGTCTGCAATCCATTGTTAATTGGCCCACAGCAAATTCCAAATATATATTTAGTTTACTTAAATAAACCAGGTGAGGCAATAGGTACTTCACCTCGAGTGAGTGGCCCGGCTGTTTGTGTGTTTTACCGCATATGGCCCTTGGTGAAAAACGGTGAAAAAAGTTTGGACACCCCTGGTTTAAAGGATACTTTGAGAGACACATGATATTTTGACAATCTCACAGAAATGTGAGCTAAATAGTGAAACTGACTCAATTAATGTAGTGTGTTGACTCTTCCACCTGTGATTTAGACAGGCGCAGCAATATTGCAATGTAGAAATGTGAAATTTGCCCTTGTATATTAGAGGGTATGTCTTGAAAGATTCTAACTTTATATCAAGTGAATGAACCCCTCATATGAACCTTTACTCATGTCATTTAGTCCTCCCTGCATCCTAGTGAGGAGAGTTTTGTGGGTGTTACATTCTCCATTTTATACTTGAGAAAATCAAGTGTCCTATCAAATACAACAGCTGGAACGCCAAACCAGATCACCTCTATTTGAATCCAAATGATTCTGTGTTCCTGATATAGCAAAGGAATCAGCATTCCAGAGTGAATTCTTTGGATTAAAAAAAGACTTTGGATAACATATGTAGATATGTAAGATGGCGAGAGCGTATGGAGAGCCTTAAAATCTAATCCAGAAATGTTGGATTTACAAAGCTCTATTGACGACATATCTGGAACCAGCATTCTGCAAAGATTGATGTGGCCACGAAGATTTGATCGTGTGGAGTGAGACTTAGAATGATTGTGCCTCGTGACGGGTACTTGGGAGATTGTTGCAGTCACCTCAGCATCTAATAAGATGCTTCTCTCAATTAGGATTATAAAAGTAGATATTGAAATAAAAAAGCAGACGTGTATGACACTGCACACACACACAAAACAACAACAACAACAACAAAACCCAAAACAGACAAGAAGTATTGCAATGGCTAGGTAAATAAGTGTATGCAGCATTTAAAGGAGAGAGAGAGAGAGAGAGGTCAGATACAATGTTAGGGTTTAATGGCGGCTACCCAGGGAGATAAAAAAATATAAACTGCCTTTCACTGAGCCTGGAGCTGGTTTGCCAGAGAGAGAAGCTGAGTTCAGGCATGCAGATGTTAATTCTGAGTGGATAAACTAATAGTGAGGCCTCACCGTGGCAAAGTGCAATCAGTAATTGGAGATGTGTGAATCCATTTGTTTTTCACAAAGAAAAAAACTGATTTTATTCCAAACCCTTGATGGCGATGCATTGAGGAGCATGTTTGTAACATCCTGTCTTCCTCATTTGTGAGACAGATTAAGAGAGGTGACAGATAGATACATAGATAGATAGATGGATAGATAGGTGGATAGATAGATAAACCCACTTTTAGAACTTTAAGAAATGAGTTGTTTTAGAGTTTTTATCGTTACTCCTAAAGAATACCATTAGAGAATTCACGGAGTGTGATACTAAAGCAGAGCTGTTCTAATTGAAGTGGGAAAACAGGTTCCCTGAAGCCCTTTCTGTGCAGCTGCAAGGTGCCTATACTGGCTGCTGCAAGGTGCCTTCTGAGACCCTACCATGGAACCTGCATCTCCTCAGAATATACCTGGAAAACCACTGACCTAAGTCCAGTTTTATATAGGAAGTAAAGTCCAGGGAAATGAAGTCACTTCCAGTCATCTGAGTGAATCTATAATATGTGAGTAGTCTTCAAGGGGCATCCAACATTTTCTGACTCCAGTGCATTCACTTTCTATCATCCAGGATCAAATATGCATATACTGAGTCCTGAAAAAGTGTAATTTCTGTGCCAGGTGTGTACTATCAAAACATAAGGCACCCTTCAACTTACAGAAAACAGTTCTGACTATGTAAAACCAATTTGTTCCAAGCACCATCTCCTTACCAGGATTTCCATCAACGCCATGCATTGCCTAAAACAGTATTGATAACCTAAGCCTCACTGGGAAGGATTGCTTCTCTGGGAAGAATGTTGACTGTGTTAAATGATTAATGAGGACAATCTGGAAAGACTATCTGGGTGACTGTTAGACAGATGTTTCCATATGTGGCAGTGGAACTGAAGAAGCAGCATGGGATAAAGGAAAGTACACTGAACCAGAAGCTGTAGGACCTGAATTCAATCCCAGCTCTGACTTTACCATATAAAAAAACTCATAAAATTAACTTTCATGTAGTATATGGAGACCTACACATATGGAGGTGAAGATTAAGATAAACGATCACACAGTTTTTCACCCAAAAAAATTTGAACTAATGTCAAGACGTGTATCTTTTTCGTAGAGTAGTATGAGATTAGAGCCTGGTACTGGGCCTAGGGGCAACCTATAAGGTCATGTGATATAATCTCTTCATTTGAAATGCCCAGATCGGAATAGTCTGAGGAGGTGACCCGTCGTATGTAAGGTTGCAGTTTGTGAAAGTGTCATAATAATATTCAGTTCTTCTTTGACTTTTGATTCTAGTGTTGGAACCCTAAAAAGGCTGATATTTGTGTCAACGATCCAGAGATCATTCATTTAACTTACATCTCAAATACTCACTGTGTGTAAATTTCTGAGATCTGTATTATGATAATGATAACGGTAAACAAAATTAGAGATGATTCTCATGATTAAAGTATCCGAAGCCAACGTAGGCTAGCTTTAAAAAGTGGGGATTTTGAAAGAATATCGGATGGTTGGCTCCTTAAATCCAAAGAGGTGAATACTAAGACTCAGGAGAAGTGGGGAGCAGGGAATTTCAGAAGACCTAGGGAAAAGGAGTACAGTTTAGTCTTTAATACTATCATCAATATGACTCATTTGTCTCTTGTTTTGCAATTACAATTTTCCAAAAGAGAGAATACACTGTTCGGATTGACTTAGCTCTTTAGTTGAGGATAAAACTGCTATGGCCAAAGGTATGCAGACAGATAATGCAGACACGGCAGTTGGGTCTCACACACTTAGGTATTCCCAGTGATTAAAGAATCATTACGAGCTAGGCAGCCCCTCTAAGAAAGGGATTTAGTTCAATAAAACACAGCACCTGCCTTTAATGGGCTTACTATGTAATAGGGGTGCTAAGCACATATAAAAGGCACTGTGACAAAAGGATTTTGCATGGCACAATAGAAGCATAGAAAAAGGACTCTATCCGCTCCAAAGGGGTAGAAAACTTTTTGAGTAGGGAATCAAGATTTTTCATTTGCTATTGTCCTCTGAAATCTCCCCATTAATTTAAACTCCTAGAATTGAGGTCAAAGGTGTTTTCAATTGCTCTCCAATTTTCCTTTAAAACAGAGCATGGGAAAAAGTCTGCTAACATCTGAGAATGTTGACATAATGAAATAATCCCAATTTGTAAAAGCCATGTTTACAGAATTGTTTTGAATACAAAACATCTTATCTATCCCTCTAGAGCAGGAGTGTCCAAACTTTTTTCAACGTTTTTCACCAATGGCCATATGTGGTAAAATACACAAACAGCTGGGCCACTCACTTGAGGTAAAGTACTATTGCCTCACCTGGTTTATTTAAGTAAACTAAATATATTTTTGGAATTTGCTGCGGGCTAATTAAAAATGGATTGTCCCCTGCTCTAGAGCAATGCAAGAGAAAAATAAAGTCAAAAGCAGGGCCATGAGTAAGACTATAAAGAAGTAGGGAGAACTTACTCTATTTAGCATAAAATAGGGTTGCACCATGAGCAATGTAGGTGGTGGGCCGAGAGTCTTGAATCACACTATGGAAATCACCGTTGGTGACTTAGGAGGAACTGCAAGTAGTTGGTTTTGGAGATGTGGCCTCAGACTCTGGATTGAAATAAATGATTTAAGAATAAGGGTTATGTTGCTCATGTGATCAAAGAGCTAAATTTTAGAGAGAATGGGTATCTAAGTGGAGCTCCCAGTCTGGACATAAAGCATGCCCTTCTATTCTGATACAGAAAAGTTCTGGAGGAATAAGTGTCATTGCGATAATGACCACACCTCCATTTTCTTCCATCTCTGATCCAAACCCACACTGAAGAATCCGCCTCCCTTCTCAAAGTCTTCCATTGTGTTCTCAGTGCTAAGGGAACAGAGTCCAAATTCCTTAGACAGCTTTAAGAACTTCAATACTATATGACTCTTAAATAGCTTTCTGTTCTTACCTCCACTGCAGTGCTCTGTGAATGCTAACTTCCTGCCATATTTTGCATTTTCACTTACTTTGCTTTTGCTCATGTTGATCTCAATGGAAATACCTTATATTTTAGGACTCTGATGGTGAGATTTATAAAATATATATGTTTGGTCTTTGTCCCCATTCCCAGCACAGAGCCCCTAAATCCCTTGGAATTTGCTAAGGAGGACAGCAATGAAGATGTCTCTTTTCATGCTAATAAGGTGACATTTGGAAAGCACCTAAGGATGGGGCCTGGTTACCAGGGTACCCAAGCATGTGATTAGAAGGTGTGAATTGTCAATCCCACCCGCCTGACATCCTGGGAGGAAAGAGGAGCTGGAGGTGGGATCAATTGCTAATGGTTAATGATTTAATTAATCATGCTTAGATAATCATGCCTCCATAAAAACCCAAAAGGACACGGCACAGAGAGCTTCCAGGTAGGTGAACACATGGAAAAGCTGGAGAGGGCGTGGGAGCTCCGCTGTGTCCTTTCCCCATGCGTCTCTTCCATCTGGCTGTTCCTGAGTTATATCTTTTTATCATAAACTGGTAATCTAGTAATAAAATATTTCTCCGAGTTCTGTGAGCTGCTCCAGAAAATTAATCAAACCTGAGGAGGGGCTTGTGGGAATCTCTGGTTTATAGCCAGTTAGTCCAAGTATAGGTAAGCAGAGATTGTGACTAGTGTCTGAGGTGGGGCGTGGCGGGAGTGAGGTGAGGTGGGGTGGGGAGGGGACAGACAGTCTTGGAAGACTGAGCCTTCGGTGTGTGGCATCTGATACTGTCTCTGGGTAGAGAGTGTCAGAATTGAGTTGAATTACAGGACACCCAGCAGGTGTCTGGAGAATTACTTGGTGCTGTGGGGAACCCCGCCTCCCCCTGCCACACACACACACTTTGGGATTGGTCTCAGAACAATAAGAAGGACTTTGCTAGACTGCTTCATCTGTGAAATTATTTTCTGGATTCATAGCAATTTATGTAAGTCCATTTACTTTCTTTGTTTTGGTATTTTCTATATTTATTTGTGGACCTCCAATAAACTTTAAACTACCTGAGTTAGGAACTGGGAACTGTGCTGGAAAGAGAAAGGCAGGTCTTGAGTTGTGTCACAGATTTTATATTCCCTGGCTGTGTGACCTTGAAAAAGTCACAAATGTCTCTGAGCTACCCCCTATTTCCTTTGTAAAATGGGATGACGTCATCTTTTCAGAAATGTATGTAAAGTACATATATGATTTTACATAAATCTCTCTATATAAATGGAACTATGAAAATTATATTTTGATTCTTATTTTCTATCTGTCTTAGGTCTCTTGGTTGAAGGAGAGAGGAAACAGATCAAGTACCTTAAGAAAAACCAATGTCTCTCAGAATCCAAGAGAATTTTAAGTAACAGAACTGTTGAAAAGGGAAGAATGCAGATGATTCTCAGATACAATGGGAAGCAGGGATGCCAGTCCCACCAGAGCTTTGACTGAACTGCATCAAACACTTACTGTCGACTAGCAATAACCTTTGGCCAATGGGGTGGGAACATAGCACACCATAGTGTCTTCTTCTCTTGGCCTATGGAATAGGGGCTATTCCCAGTAGAAGGAGGTTTCTGTGTAAGACCACAGGTGTCCATCAGAACATCCATAGACTTATAGTTTCTTATGTGGAAACCCAATAAACACTGGAAGCATGGCAAAGCAGGCACGATATTTTTGTTTGGTTTTGGGTATTTTTTTGATTTTTAGAGAGAAAATCTCCATAAAAAAATAGAAACCCTCTGGACTTCTTATGACCCTGAAGATAATTCTAGAGATGGTGATCAGACTCGTCAAAGAAAGGTCTTTCTGAAGAGAGATATTGGTCAAGGGGTGCAAAGTTTCAGTTACACAAAAATGAATAAATCGGGAGATCTAATATACCATAATGTGACGATAGTTATCAGTACTGTAGTGTATACCTGAAATTTGCTAAGAAGGGAAATCTTAAGTGTTCTCACCATAATTAAAAAAAAAAATAGTAACTCTGGGAGGTTATAGGTACATTAATGAACTTCACTGTGGTGATTATTTCACAATGTATACATATATCAAATCATCAAGATGTACATCTTAAATATATACAATTTTTAATTGTGAATTACATCTCAATAAATTTGGGGAACAAAGAGCTTATTTTAGGGCTTAATTGACTTCAGAAGTTCTGTGCCTACATCATGTTTTTGCATGAGCCGTTACCCCAAGTGCCTTGGTGGCCCAACAAACCTACAAGGTTGGCCTACATATAGACTGAATTCAATGCAGCTTCTTCAATATGTAGTCAATGAAATCTGGGTTAAATCTTCTACATTATTCTCTTACCCATATTTAGTTTCTTCAGGTCCCAGCCATTGCTTCTCTTTGAAACGTGTATAATCCAGATGCATTATAGTTCCGATGGAGGGGATAGGGTGACTGAATCACTGGTGTGTGATTAGTAAGTACAAATTTGGGTTCTTGTTCTAGCATTGTCGTTGATCAGGTGTGTGGCTTTAGGCTAGTTTTTTCCTCCAAAATTCTGGGTCCAGTTGATAAGATGATTCTGGATGATTCTAAAAGCTCTTCCTACTTTGGCATTCAAGAATTCTATGGCCTTTTGGTGTCCTCTTTGGTTTAGACTTTATAATCTTACAGGGAGATGATATGTATACACACATTTTAAACTTATATTACAAAAACTCTGAGCCTTTGGAAATAGATAAATAAAAGAAGGTTTGATTCCAAACAGGCTTTCCATTTTCCTTCTCTCTCTCCTACACAGCTGGTTTACCTCAGGGGCTTGAGAAAAAACACCTGCATTATGAGGTTAAAAAAGCAAACAAACAAACAAAAGCCCCTGCCTTCACTAAGCACAATCTCTGGGCATGAGCCCCATGGAGTCGAATAAGTGCTCTATTTCTTTTCATCTGTATTTTCTCCATCTGTTCTAATCACATCTGACTTCTTGGAAGTAAGAGAACTACTACTGTCTGTTGTAATGTAAGGGTGAAAAAGGTTAGTTAACACTGAAGACAGATCCCACTTGCCCTACATCACACCCCTGTCCACACCCATTAGACTAAAAGAGGGTGCCCTCCTTTCCGTGACCCAATGCTGCTCAGAACTTCTCTGCTTGCTCCTCTCAGCTTCTTGCCTGTCTCCCCTCTTTCCTGAGTTAACTTCAGGCACTTGCTGCCAAAAGCTCTCACCCATACTAATGTGGCAAACCACCTGAGTCACAGGGAGGGAGGCACGGCATGTCACAGAGAAGAAAGGGCCATGCACTGCTTCCTTCAGCACTCTCAGATCCAAACAACATTAACGTCTACCGCCTGAGTGAGTGAAGGTTATTTATCCGCACTATGGCTTAGAGAGATAGGCAATGCTAGAATCACTTTGCAGACTGAGGGTAAGAGATAGAATAATTTACCTATGGTCACACAACCCGTAAGAACCCAAATCTATATCCAAGTTTAATGCCTTTTCCATTATATGCTGCTCTTTGTCTGCTTCAGATTCCCCTTTGTTTATTGCCTAGCTCGTCCATCCTTCTGCCTTCTCTCATTGCTTCTATTTTCCCACTAACTTTAATTATTAAATGTCCTGTGTTCAGGTCTCATGGGGCCTTATTCTTTTCTTTTGTTACACCTTCAAACATTTGGTATTAAAAAATGTAGTTTAATGTTAAACATACCTAAACAATAAGTGCTATGAAAGTGGGGAACTTATCGTGGTTCACCACTGAAATCAGAGCACCTAGCAGATGCATAATTAACAATTATTCATTGAGTGACTTCAGTAAAGGCAAACTATTGTCTTTACTGATATGAAATCATATTAATGAGTACATACAGTATACTGTAAGGTAAGAATTACAGGAGAAGAAGGTATTACTATAGGATTTCAAAGTCAATTTAAGAAGACAGCACATGTATAAAATTTAACATTCAATTAGTTATTTGTCAAACATATATTAATTATCTACTCTGTGCTAGCAAATATATCTTTTGCTTGACCTGAAATAATAAACAAGTCTATGTTTTTAATCCACAAAACTTCTTCAGAGAGACAGACAACTAAACATAATATTATATCCTCAACAAATAAATGCTAAAGAAGGTGTCAATGGTCCTGTAGAAGGAGAATGGGTAAGTACCTAATCCATTCGTCAGAGTCAGAGAAGGCACCCTGGAAACCGTGGTGTCTAAAAACATGCTGAAGTCAGAGACGCAAAGGTTAGAGGTACGAATCATTTCAAGAAGAAGAAATATATACCAAGAAACAAATCATAGAAATTATGTAGTATGGCTAGAAGGTAGGGTTTGAAGTGAGAAATCCTGGGAGACAAAGATAGGTAGACAGTGATCACTCAAGATTTGCTTCTCAGCATGCGGTCAGTCCTAGAAGAGAGAATCAGTGTTACCTGGGAGCTTGAGAAGTGCAGCGTCTCAGGCACGTGATTTAACGCGGCACTTGCTCTCAGACTCGCGCAATGTATAGGATTGGCACTAGAACTGGCCTGAGAGTCAGTGCCTCCTGAAATTATACACCTGAGGTGTCTCACTCAACTCCCCCTAGTCCAGGACCTGTACCCCAAGCACGCCGAATCAGAAACTCTAGTTGAACAAGATGCTCAGTTAATGTGTATGCACATTATTAAATGGAAGAAGAACTGTTTGCAGACCATGCTGGAGTGTGGAGGTTGCCTTGGGAACAATGGTTGCTTTTTATAGGGGTTAGGCTTTTTGCTTTATTCATAAAGGTCTCTGAGGCAGTATGGAGAACACGCTGGAAAGGGGGCCATGTCTGGAGCTAGAAAAGCTAGGTAGGAGACTGTTAGAGTGATTCTTTAAGTAATCTTTTAGATTTTATTAAGATTGTTTCAATATTATTATAGTGACCCAGGACTGGAAGAATAGTTTGATTTAAGGAGTGTTTGACCAGAGTCAGTGCACAGTTGGACATATGGAGTAAGGATGAAGGAGGAATCAGGAACACCTGGCTGGCTCATGGCTGTGGCCACCAGGCCGCTGTGAGTATCACTCACTGATGTAAGGAAAGAATAAAGAACACATGCATGGAGAGAAAACGACGAGCAAACATCTGGAGATGTTCAATTTGATAATTTTTGGAATATGCAACATGATCAATGGATGTCAAGATCAGGAAGAGCGATATGAGGTACAGAGATGAATTTCTGAATTGTCATCTCTAAAAATGATAAGACTCTGGGAAGAAATAGGAGTTTTTAAAGAGTGTATTAAAACAAGAAATGGTAAACATTTTTTGTGTTTTTTTTCAAAACACAGAATGCCAACACTTAAGTAATATCTGAATAATTATTTTCATTTTCAAAATGATCTTCACATCCAATATACCATTTGAACTACACAAACTTTTTTGGTGTTAGGCAGAGTAAGATTATTATCCTCATGTCACAGACAAACTGGGCCTTGTAATTTTTAGGTTGTTTTGGCTAGTAAATCACCTAACTGAATACACACTTGGAGCAGTTCCAATTGTATTGCGAGGAATGCAATTAAGAGAGGAAACCAATTAAAATGCACTGTAGGTCTAATCGGAATGGAGAGAAATGATGCAGACCACAGTGGTTAGCAAAGCCTTCATGGAATAAGTTTCCATTATTTCAGCAACTGCTCCAGGTCTTGTGGGAGACACAGAGTTTGAGTAGATATTTATGGCTTAATATTTTAACAATGACTATTTGTGCTAAATGTTTGAGAGTCCTGAATAATTAGTGGTAAAATAAAGATAAGTGCTCCTTTGTCTATTCCAGTATCACTGAAGATTTTATTTTACAATGACCTGGACAAGATATTAAGAACCAGTTGCTTTTAAATCTTGAATGACAAACTCGTGACAGAAACACCTCTTAATGATCTTATCAGTTCAGGCCTTACTAATCATGATGGTACAGATGTGTAGTTTGAGGCAGAACAGAGGCTAACAAGTCCACCTACATTAGGCAGTTATCAGGACAGAAGAAAACGCAATAACTGATTTATAACGTGAGGCACGATTAAGAGGAAAATTTTGACTGTATTCATCTTACCTACATTTCTTAACCTTGGGGGACACAGAATCAAATGTAACCACATTCTGTGTTCTTTATGAACAGTTTTCATGTTAGTCACAGAGAATTTACAGCCACTTCCTCCTGTCTTCCAAGTGACCTAAAGTTCTGAGAAGTCCAATAATCACTATTAACAACGTTACGGCTTGTTGGCTTGTTACATTTTTAAAAGTACTCTAATACATAATATTTAATTACTAAAATCTTATCAGGACAAGATGGGAATATTCATTCCCATTTTTTAAAATAAATAACGGGGGGAAAAATAAAGTGTATGGAGAATGAGTCTTGCTCTGGTTAAAACAGTAATTAATAGCAATAGTTTTAATAGAAATAATTTGTTAGGAGCCTAAGAGATACCAGGAGTTGAGCCAAGTGCTTTACAATCATTGTTTCACCTAATCCTCACAATAAGCTAAGCATTATTGTCCTTATTTTGCAGGTAATGAACCTAAACCTTTAACAAATCAAGAAAGTTGTGCAAAATTACACAGAGAATATATAATGGAACAGGGGGATGAAGCTCCTTCTAGCTCACTATCACAACTCTCTTGCTATGAGTCAGTCAGCAATCTTTTGTTAAATATCCATGACAGCAGGGGTCCAACTGGAGACACTGAAAATCTATACAGTATGATCTTACAAGAAATACACAGAATATTAGAATATCAAATAATTAAAATTAAGAGATTCTTTAAATATTACACAAAATATAGGCATGGTTCCTCTTTCTAAGGACTTACAGTTAAGCGGGGGATGAAGAAGTGGGGGAGTCCGTAGAGATAATTCCAAAATAATGTGGTAAGTAGAGTAACAGAAACAGGAATGAAAGGGAAACTGAGACTTGGAGTCTACATCATATACTTGTATATAAATGCATGTAGTTTAAAATAGTATTTTAGAGAAAAATAAAGAAAAATTTTAGATAGTTGCACCACGGTTGTAAGGGTGAAATCATGGGACATGAGTTCCATGGAACCAGATTATCACACTTTCTTTAGTCAAAGGAAGCATTAGAGATACTCTGCCAGTAAGTGAATGTGGAAGCCTGTTTTCCTAGAGACCCAGATGATTGCTCAGGGCGCAGGAAACTTAAGAAAGGCCTGTTATAGCCTGAAAGTTTGTGGTCCCCCCCAAAAAAATGCCTTTGTAAAAACCTTCTCCAATGAGATGGGATGAGGAAGTGGACCCTTTGGGAGGTAATTAGGATTAGAGAGGGTCATGAGGGTAGAACTCTGATGAATGGGATCAGTCCCCTTAGAAAAGTCACGCAAAGAGCTTGCTTCCACTTGCGCTTTCAGCCATGTGAGAGAATACAATGAGAAGTCAGCGGCATTCTGCAACCCAGAAGGTCCTCATCAGAACCTGATCATGCTGGCACCCTGACCTCAGACTTCTAGACTCCAGAACTGTGAGAAATAAATTTCTGTTGCTTATATGCCCCCCAGTCTATGGTACTTTGTTATAACAATCCAAACCGTTAAGACTGCTCTACAGTAGTCCAGGGTACAGACAAGGAGGCCTGAGTACGGGAGTGAAGTGGGCACAGGTGACATCCTGTGTTTAAAGAATCTGCATGAAGATACTTGGGTGCCCATTGGCTAGTCTTCTCACAACAAGGACCAGTAAGTGTAATACCTCTATTATTATGGCCCTAAACCTATTCTATTTTTACTGATGCTTTCCTGAACATTGAAGCCTTTGGTGATAGATCTCGCAACAACTGGATTTCACTTCTAATTCCGCTCAAGCCCTGTCAAAGTGCTTTGCATGGATTCATTAATTTCAAAGTTACTTGTTTCCATATCTTACTATGGCTAGTTTACAAATGTCTAGAGAGGAAGATCAGTGTCTGATTAGTCTTAAATCTAAGTTATTATAAAACTAGCTCAATACCTGGAACATAGGTGAGTATTAAATATTGGTTGGAAAATAAACTATTATGCATTTCCTATCTATTCCCTCTACTAATAATGTAAGTAGCCCTGAGCTTAACAGGAAACTTAATTTATAGCTAGATATAAATTATCTGATTTGCACTCCTATAACACTTCATAATTCCAATCATAACACTCATCATTGAGTATTAAAATTTACTGTTAATTCTGTGGTTATACTCACTTTATCTTTTACAAAGTTTGAAATTCCATACTTACTTAATTAGTGAATAAATAAATAAGCTATTATTTGTCTCATTATTTTTTATGCATTTTACTCTCAGATCTTTCCTTTGTCCTCTATGCAAGTGTATATATCTTTGCATTATGAGCTTTTTAAGAGCCCAACTTTAGCTCTTTGGTGCACATTCAAAAAACACAAAGAAACCCAGAGAGAGCTCTATCCAGTCAAAATGGACATTAAAACATTCATTTTGACCTCTTCTTGAGATATAGTGTAAACCTGAAAACACAGTTTCTGAAGTTAGCATTCCCAGCTTAATGAACTCATCTGACAAGAGAGTCAGGCCACACAGGGGTAGGTAACACATTCCACCAGAGGCTAGACAAAAGTTTAACACCTTTTACCATTTTCCCCCCAAATACACATACTGTACTTAGAATGTCAAGTTCAAGGGATCTTGATTAGAAAAGCTAAGGAAACAGCTCCCAGCTCTTCACTTCCTTCTAACTTGAAAACACAGTAGACTGTCATTTTGTGGTGCTATCAATTGAGTTAACACATATAGGCACCAACTTACTTATGAATATAGGAAAACTACTTATTTGAGTGAGGAAGTTCCAATAACAGCCTAAATATAGGTAAGATGTCTTTTGACCTTCCTCATACATTTCACATCACTCACAAACTCCGGGCTAATTCCACCACTTAAGTATCTGATACTGTCCTGTTGCTATCCGGATTCATTGCTACCTTTCACCTTACGCCTTCTTCATTTCCTGTCTATATCATGTCTCCCTACCCCTCCTACCCTTGATCTTGCAATTTGTCTGAGGTTTTATTTTGTTCTTTCCCTTGGAACATATTCCTTTGTTTCTTCATTTTGTTTGACACTGTGTTGGTTCCTATGCATTAGATAAAAGAGCCACCTCTCCTAGTCTTGGAAGAGTGATCTTGTGTAAGAGATGGACTTTATAGTTCAACCCTGCCCTAGCTCTTGTTTGTCTTTCAAACCTTTGTGACTGTCCAAACAGCCTATTTTACTTTTAATAACACCCAGTAGTTAAGGGTGTGCCAAGACCTGTCGAGGTCCCAAAGGGGAGACTCTGAGTCAGCACTTAGATCCAGGCTGATTGGAAGCCAGACCCTCAGGCAGCCGCTTTCAAAGCATGAAAATGTATATAGCCCCATAGGATGGCAAGCTTAAGCCCCGCCCCCACCCCTCACCAATGCCAGGTGATTTAGAGGTGCCCCCTGGGCAGCAAGCTCTAAAATTGGGGCTCCAGTTTGTGTATAAGCTCCTGTCTAGGAGATGCTGGAATGGTGTAGGGAGGCAAGGGGGAAACGCAAAGATGGTATCTACGTGCTTTCATTCTGTAGGCCTCAGGCGGAAGCTCGGGGACAAGCAGGTGAGCCTCTTTCACAGAAAGCCTGGGGGTATGTTTCCGTCTGGTGTCTGTGCAGTGCCCAGGGGGTGGCAGCTGGCCAAGAACTCTCTCTCTGATTGTTACAGTCCCCTGGGACTCAGGAACGCAAGCACCCTGGCCACCAGAGCCAGGCAATCAAGGGGCACCCCCTGGGTGGCAACGGCAAAGACGAGCACCAGATGCACCTAAAAGCTGCTCTCCAGGAGACGCCCACCCTCAGAGGCCGCTGGAGAGAATTACAGTCAGCCCTTAGATGTCTTCTTCATTAGCAGCCTGGCCTTGGGGCGCAGCTATCATAATAAGCTAATGGTCACTGTGGGGACAGAGCCCTGGGGAGCAGTTTCCAGGCTCTCGGCCTCACGTGGAAAGGGGCTGGCTTGGGTAGTAGGTGGCCATCAGCTGTGGCTGGTTGGCCGTCAGCTGTAACCAGTGAGCCATTGGCCACTAATATAACTGCCGTGGCTACGCTAGCAGCAAATGGGGGCGAGCAAGCAGATGGTGGCTGAGCCTGCACGCGCGGAGTGCAGCTGGCGAGGGGAGTCGGTCAGTTGGCAGAAAAGCGGACAGCAGGTCGCACGTCGTGCGAAGCCAGCCTCCAGGGAGACTATAGTGGTGTGACTCCCCTACCTATGGCTCCGTGGGTGTTCCTTTTGGGCCTCACCACATCCTGTGTTCTTGTGTGGGGAGTGGGAGCTGAGACCCCACAGGCCACCTTGCGCGACAGTCACTTTTTTACAGAAAAGCTTAGCTCTTGGGTCCCTTACCTTTTCTGTGCCCTGGAGGTGGCAGCCAGTTAAGAACACTTTCTCCGTTGGTTACAACCCCGTGGAAGCCAGGAGCGTAAGCCCCACTGGCCACCAGAGCCAGGAGGTACAGAGGTGTCCACAGCTGCAAATACCTGGGAATCAGACGTAAAATAGGTGCAATAGACGTAAAGCCGGCCCATCAGCCGTAAAACAGAGGCACCAGGTGTAAAACACGGCGAGATGTAAAACCGGGGCACCGGCTGCCTGTAAAAGCTCCCCCTCTGGGAGATAGCGGTGCTGTGGACTGTGGCTGAGGGAGCGTTCAGAGATAGCAGCATCCGGGGGCAGAAGGAGAAGGAGAAGGAGAAGGAAAGAAAAAAAGGAGCCTAGTATTTTATAAAGAAAAATAAAAATGGCCCCGGGGGTGGAGCGAGGCAGGAGAGCGAGGATGGCACTGGAGAGTCGCCCAGTGGGCCTCCGAATGTGTGTCAAATTAGATGCCTGCCCCTCAAGCCGAGCTGCAAGACAAGCAAACGAGGCTTCCCTGCCCCAAGTCCAGGAGTCCCTGCATCGGCTGCTTAGCTCTGGGCCCTGAGGCAGGTGAGTCCAACAACTAGCTTTTTCAGAGCCCTGTCTCAGATTGCTATTAGCCCTTTGGGTCTTCTGGAAGTGAGCCTTGTTGGTTTTCTGTCATGAGCGGGAGGTGGCTATCAAAGTTTCAGTCTCACATATAAGGTGTGTGTCCTTCCACAATGTCACATTTTATTAGAATAAAGCCATGGATCTGGTCCTTCTGACTCGGTTAACCACAGGCATTAATCAAGGCTCTGGCCAGAAGGTGGCCTCCAATAGTTGAGGTAGAGCGGTTTCACACAGGAGGGTCACACAGGCTTACAAGCAATAAGGTTAGGTAAAGTGAACAGTCTTATGAAACAAGGATGAGAGAGAGAGCCTGGTGTTCAGCGAGAGTCCCTGCGGCACTGGGGTGTGTAGGGTCAGGCGTCAGGCAGGGCTAGTGAAACGGTCGGGAGGCGAGGCTTCCTGCGCTCCGTCTGGGACGAGTGCAGGTGCAGTGTCAGCTCGTCAGTTGAGGCCTGAGCGATGAGCCGTCAGAGAGCTCTGGTTTTATGCTCAAGACTGGGTGCGGGGCACCCATCCGCAGTCCGAGAAAGCCATCCACATGGTCACACTCCACCCTGCGTCTGGAATTGTCTGGTCAGGGCGTTCACTGGGTACGCCTTTCACGGGATGCTCTGGCATGACTGTCACTTCGTGACTGGCATAGCTATCAGAGTTATCAGAGTCCATTTTTGTGTTCATAATTAATGCACTATACAATTTCAAAGCTACATGTTTTCGGGGCTCGTCTCTTAGGTGTAAGTCTTAAAGTTGGGGTTCAAACCCTTCGCTCTTCTGAGAGAAGCTCTGGATTTGGAGTTTCCTCCCCACTGAGGGTCCCAGCAGTGGGGTTGGGGTTTATGGCCAAATTGTGTCCCAGCCTCTACCACCTGCTTTGAAGTGAGCCTCCTCTCCTTTGCTGGATGCCTAGGAGTCACTCCGCCAATTCTTACTGTTTTGTCTGTTTGTTTTGTTTCCCCCAGAAGAAGATGTTCCATATGTAGCTGTAGATCAGTGTGTTTGAGGAGGTGAGTTCAGAAACCTCTTATGTCTCCATCTTGAACTGGAACTTGGCAGTTCTTTATACAGTCTCCCCAGTCTCCAGAATGAGATTTCTACTATTTGCATCCAGTCAAGCATTGCACCTGCTCAATATTTGGTGCTGGCTCCCCTAGACTGTGGTGTAAATTCATGGATATCTTTGTGGGGCGGGCAAGTATCTCAGCAATTCCTCTTCATGCCAAACTGCTTCTAAAAAAAACAATTATTTTACAGATCATCTTGCCATTGTAAATAATGTTCCCCCATCCTGGAATGGCCTTCCCTCTGTTTGTTTACCCTTGTAAATCCCACTCATCCCTCAAGTCTGGGCCCAGATATGGCCTCTTTTGTAATGTCTTCTCTTATCACTTCATGCAGTGAGAAGGGTAGATGCTTTGGATTTTACTGGCCATCAATGGTCAGGGGGTTGTTCACCTCTCTATATCCCCACCAGATGCTAAGGCTCTTGAGAGGAGGAGACCCTGTCTTTTCAATTCTTTATCCTCTGTGGTCAGATACAAGTGTGAGTCCAGAGTAGAAAATGTGACTAGAAAGTGTAACTATTTGCTGAATGATTCTATTCACATTGCGAGGGTGAGTGTGTCTTATTTGCAGACATGGTCTCAGTAAAATGCTCCTGTGCCAATCATTTCCCTCTCTAATATGACGAGCCCTGAGCACCCGATATGCTATAACTCCTGGGTGGCTCCCATATTTCAGCTGATACAAGTCAACCTTCATATAGATGGCACCTCTGCTCTGGTGTGATCACCAAGAAGCCATAAAGAGGAATTAGTCAGCTTAGGTAGATAATTGATGGATTTCAAGTGTCCCTTTATATAAAGGACGTTTTCTTCTAGACTGATTACACATGGGCTCAAGAGACTCCTAGAAGACAGCCTGGATGCCTTCTTATTTCCTCTGAGTATCTGCATTTTCACCCAAAATTAAGGCACCAAGGACAAGCTTTGAGGGAAGTGATGGCCTCAGGGCTAGTGTATTTAATGAGGAATCTTCTTTTCACAGCCTTTCTGCTGATACTTGTGCTAAGCATGCCTGGCCTTGAAATGACGGAGTTGCGGGTGTACCTACTTAAATTTAAAACAGAAAAGAAAAAAAAGTCTCATGATTTACTAGGACTTAGTTTTATAGGTTTTTGACAACCTGGTTTGCTCCCACTTAATTAGTTAATGGTTGGTTCAGGCTGTGACAGCCTCCAGCTTATACTCAAAGCTTATAACCTTGAAATATAGGCTCTAAACTGTGAGTTGTTAGGAAAAGCATAAGCAGGGAAGTGATATGTGTGGTCCATAATGGTCTCTTCCCTCCTCCTTCTATAATACAAACAGCCATAGAAGTCTTTCCACCCCCGCTACAGACTGAAGAACTGACAGGCTGAAAATAAAAGAATTAGAAGTGGCTTGCTCCAGTTTATGAGTGGTGTTCATTTTAGGGTTAGGTTGACAATTCTGGTTTTGACTCCCAGTTCAAAGTCCATTTCACAGGACATAATTCTGCCTCTTGCAAAACTCATCAGTTAAAAGTTATGGGGGAGGGGGAGCCCGAAAGATCAATGTGTTGAGTATTGCTTAATACAGCCACACAGCCTCTTACACCACCCCAGCCTACTGATCTGCACTTCCCTTGTGTGCAGCCTTCATAGCCAAAGAATCGATACATCATTAGCCTCCAGAATGTTTTCTGGTTATCAGATGAGCTACTGGGAGTGCTATTTGAGTCATCATGGCAGGGGTTGGGCCAGTAATGAAAGTCCTGAATTATCCCTTATGAAGCTGGTAAGCTGCTTAAATATTACCTGGTGTGACTTCAGACACAGCCATCAAATACTTAGCATGGATTTTGGCTAATGCACCTCACTTATCGCCAAGATATGCTTCTAAGGCAGGGAGCTGGTATTACTACCCTTTATGAGGTGAGGGAAAAAAGCCTTGAAGAGATGAACTGGACAGGACTTTCATCCTGGAGTAGCCAAATCAAGTCCTTAGGTCCCTTTACAATAGCCATTCCCTGCTTCCTTGGGCTTCAAGAACTGGCAGGAATTTGAAAATTCTCTTCACGGACTGTCTCCAGTTGCTCTGTCCCCAGCCAGAGAGCTCATGCCCAATGGCTGGCATTAAACTTCAGCATTTTCTCCCCTTCACTAAGATTCCTGAGTCTACCCCTTCCCAAGACTCCGAAGTGGCCTTTCAGCCTCCTCCATTCCTTACCTCCTTCGTTTCCTTCCCCTGAATGACTCATTTTGTTTACTGAGCAGAGAAGCTAATAGAAGGCAGCAGAATTTAAGCTTCCCTGGGATTTGCTTTACATGCTGACAAAATCATTCTTTTCTCTCACTGTTAAATATTCATGGCTCTCAGATTTTTAGATACAAAGGTACATTTTGTTTTAAAATGTGCTGATCCAAGACATACTGGTTTGCATTGATTTCCTCCTCTTTGCATTTCTATTACATTGGTAATAAAGAGGTCCTCATTCACTTCTGAAATATGGACCTGAGTTTTTTTTTGTGTTTTGTTTGTGTTTTTTTTTTTTTTTTTTAAATTTAGTTGCTATTTGGCAAAAGGGCTCATGATGATAGACATTTTGTGTGTTTGATTTTTCTCTTTTGACATTGTGTATGTGTGAGCGTGCGCACACACACACACAGAGACCACATCTTTTCCAGGCATCACAGCCTAATTAACATAATTTGGAAGAGATTTTAACAACAGTTTGATCTATTATAGATTTCACATATTTACAATTTGGAATGAAAGTAAAACAAAGATGTAGACAGGTGACCAAGAAGCTCACTTTAGAACAGTTCAGAGACAGACCTGTAAAATAGGAAATGGGGGCAGAAGTGCTTTCATTTTAAAAGAGGAGTGAGATAAATGACATAGCATAAGAATTAATGGAAAGAAAACAAACGGGTGGGTGGGAGGAGGGAAAAACTCCTGATTAATTCAGGTCGCATGACAGTCTTACAATGTATAATGCAAATGAACAAACATTATAAGGCTTTCAGATTCTGGAAGTTAAATGAGGGGATATATATATATATATATATATATATATATATATATATAGAGAGAGAGAGAGAGAGAGAGAGAGAGAGAGAGAGAGAGATGTAGATATAGATATATAGAGATATATAGGGATATCTAGATATATGTATTTTCCCCCAAGCTACTCTCCCACATATCGCCACATGAAATTAAAAAGAAAACAACCTGTTGATAAGAAAAAGCTGAGTTTTTGTTTTGTTTTTCATTTGTTTGTTTTTTACTATCGTACAGGAATGTACTATCTTGGCAGACACTTTGGGAAGTCTTGGAGAGTGGAGGATAAAGTTGGGATTTTATGAGGTTTGGAGTCTTTTTTAAAGATTTTAAATATAGCTAATATACAATATTATATTAGTTTCAGGTGTACATCATAGTTATTAAACAGTACCCACCTAGAACTATATAGAGTTATTACCACATTATTGATTATATTCCCTGCGCTAAAGAGGTGATCACCATGACAAGTCCAGCAACCACCTGACACTGGACCATGCTGTCACAATATTATTGATCTTCCCCCTCCTTTTTTTTACATTTTTCAATTACAGTTGACATTTAATATTCTTTAGTTTCAAGTGTATAGCATAGTGGTTAGATATTTATGTACATTAGGAAGTGGTCCCTCCCTGATTAGTATCACCTGGCACTATACATAACTACTACCATATTATTGATTTTATTCTCTACATATTACATCACCATGACTATTTTGTAACTACCAATTTGTATTTCTTAATCCCTTCACCTTTTTCAAACTGCTCCCAACCCTCTGCCCATCTATCACCCCAACAGATCTAGTACGCATCTGACACCATACATAGTTATTACAATGTTATTGACTATATTCCTTATGCGATACTCTACATCCCCATGACTACTGTGTAACAACCAATCTGTACTTCTTACAAATCCCTTCTCCTTTTCACCTATCCCCAGCCCTCCTCCCATCCGGCAACCATCAAAATGTTCTCTGTATCTGAGTTTGTTTCAGTTTTGTTCTTTAGATTCCACTTATAATGAAATCATATTACATTTGTCCTTTGCTGTCTGACTTGTTAAACTCAGCACAGTACCCTCTAGGTCCATCCGTGTTGTCACAGATGGAAAGAGTTCCTTCTTTCTTCATGGCTGAGTAATATTCCTTTGTATATATGTACCACCTCTTCTTTATCCTTTCATTCATTCAGGGACACTGAAGTGGCCTTCTTATCTTGGCTATTGTAAATAACGTTACCATGAATATATGGGTGAGCACATCCCCTCAAAGTAGCATTTTGAGTTTGTTTGGATAAGTATCCAGAAGTGGGATTACTGGGTCCTTCATTGTCTCTTGTTACAGTCTTTTTTTTTTTTTTAAGTTTATTTTGTCTAGTATAAGTATTGCTATGCCAGCTTTTGTTGTTGTTGTTTGATTGTTTCTATTTTCATGAAACTTATTTTTCCATCCTTAACTTTCTGTGTGTGTCTTTCAATCTGAAGTGCGTCTCTTGTAGGCAGCATATGTAAGGGTCTTGTTTTCTTATCCATTCAGCTCCTCCATCTCTTGATTGGAGCATTTAATCCATTTACATTGAAAGTAATTGTTGATAGGTATGTAGTTAATGACATTTTAGTATTCATATTTTTGATTTTTTTTTCCTTAACGAAGGCCCTATAAGATTCCTTGAAATACTGGTTTTGTGGTGAGGAACTCCTTCAGCTTTTTCTTATCTGGGAAGCTCTTCATCTGTGCTTCGATTCTAAATGATAACTTTGCTGGGTAGAGTAATCTTGGTTGTAGGTCCTTGCTTTTCATCACTTTGAATATTTCCTCCTGATACCTCCGGGCCTGCAAAGTTTCTGTTGAGAAATCAGCTGACAGTTTTATGGGGGCACTAACACTGCCCCCATATGGGGGAGCCTTGTAGGTAACTCACTGCTTTTCTCTTGCTGCTTTTAAGATTCTCTCTTTGTTTTTAACCTTTGGCATTTTAATTATGATGTGTCTTGGTGTTGGCTTCTTTTGGGTTCATTTTGTTTGGGACTCTGCACTTCCTGGGCTTGTATATCTATTTCCTTCACCAGGTTTAGGAAGTTTCTGTCATTATTTCTTTAAATAGATTTTCAATTCTTTGTTCTCTCTCTTCTTCTTGTACCCCTATAATGCGAACATTGGGACGTTTGATGTTGTCCCAGAGGCCCCTTAAACTCTCCTTGAATTTTTGGACCCTTTCTTTTTCTGCTGTTCTGATTGGGTGTTTTCTGCTACCTTATCTTCTACATTGCTGGTTTGATCCTCTGATTCATCTAATCTACTGTTGATTCCCTGTAATATATTCTTCATTTCTGTTATTCTGTATTTCTGACTGGTTGTTTTTCATGTTTTCTATCCATTTTTATGTTTCCAATCTCTTTGTTGAAGTTCTCCCTGAGATCATTGAGAATTCTTATAACCAGTGTTTGGAATTCTGTGTCTGGTAGATTGCTTGTCTCCATTTTGTTTTGTTCATTGTCTGGAGCTTTGTTCTGTTCTCTTATTTGGGACATATTTCTTTGTCTCCTCATTTTGGCTGCCTCTCTGTGTTTGTTTCTATGTATTAGGTAGGGTTGCTGTGTCTCCCAGTCTTAGTAGAGTGGCCTTATGTAGTAGGTGTGCTGTGGGGCCCAGTGGTGCAGTCTTCCTGGTCACTTGAGCCATGCACTCCAGATGTGTCTCTTGTACGGGTTCTGTGTGCCCTCCTCTTGTAGTAGAGCCTTGTTTGCCATTTGCACATCTATGGGAGGGATTCACCCTCGTGCTCATTGGTTGTGAGGACTGGCCGTGACTACAGTGGAGTAATCATGGGCTGCCCCTACAGAGCAGGATCTGCCTCAGCAGGGCTCTGGTGCCTGCCCAATCTGCCCCTTGGGTGTGTTTTTCTTGGAGGCACCTGGGTGATGCTCCAGCTCATTTTGAAGCTGGCCATTGGGGGGTTGGGAGGATGCCAGCCGCAAAATCACCTTGGAGGGGATCCACTGCAGGTCAAGTTCAGCTGCATCCTCTGCCTCACCTAGGGCCACCCAGCAGGAGCCACAAAGAATGGTTGCCGCCTGTGACATGCTTGGAAGTGCCTTGAGAGACCAAGCTGCAAACCAAGGCCAGCTACTTCTAGTGCTGGGCTTAGGGCTGCTCAGTCAGAGATACAAGACTTTCTCAGGCCAGATGCTGCTTATATGGGTTCTGCAAACCTTTGAGAGACCCTAGGAAAGTTTGAAGCGTGAGCCAAGGCAGGTGGTTTGTATGAAGAAGCCAGTGGAAGCAACTTGAATGGGGTAGGGTCTCAAGTCACCAGGGTGTGGCAAACTGCATTAACCAGCTTGATGGAGACTCAGATTGGTAGCTGCCTGTGTCTGCACATTGGGAAGGGACAGGGCTCAACAAAGAACAAATGGCCTCTACCAGCTCCTCTGTCTAGGAGAAAGCTGCCCCACCAGTTCCTGTCCTGAAGCCAGATGACTCAGTTCCCTATCATATGTCCCTGCTACCTCCAGCTACTGCCTCAACACTGGAGCTCACAGCCAGTAATTTCGTCAGTGAGTAAGTCTGACATGGTCCCTTTAAGAGGAGTGCGTGTGAGTGCAGCCACCCTCTGTCTCACTCAATCACAATCTCCACTGGTTTCCACAACCAGAAAAAATGGGGATCTGGCACTGGAACCCTGGGCTGGGATGGCGCTGAAACCTCTTGCTCCTCTTGGGGGACCTCCACAGCCGAGATATCCCTCCCAATTTTTAATGGTCATACTGCGTCTTTGCCCCTCCTATAGATTGAGGTGGCTTCTTCTGCATGTCCTAAGTTGTAGGGCTTCAGTTCAGCAAGATTTTAGGTAATTCTCAATGACAGTTGTTTTGTAGCTTAGTTGTAATTTTGATGTGGTCATGAGAGAAAGTAAGCACAGCATTTACCTACTGTTCCATCTTGACTGGAACTTGAGTCTTTTAATTAAGCAATTTGAGTTTGGGTAAGGATTCTGATATAATTGTTTAGGATTGGTGAACGCTGGTTGGAAGAGTCTTGAGGAGTCAATTATTATTTGATGCTATGGAAAAGTTGAACCATTTGATGTTTATTTAAATACATTTTTTTTTTTGTAATGAACCTGGAATAAACAATAAAATTATTTGCAATTTTGTATCTTCCTGGGCAAGTTTCTTGGAATGGTAAAGTCATGTTTCTATAGACAGTGAGTTGTAGATGATTTGAGATCTTGATTATAAACTCTATAATTAGGAAACACCTAAGTGTTTATCTAGCCTAGTCTCAAATTGATTCTTGAATTCCCTTATGACATGGCAGCCAAATGCTCATTCATTCTCTCAGAGATTGAAATCAAGGCAAAGTTCTAAAGATTGTGGCATCAGGCACTGGTAGATATTTACTCAAGTTTTCCAAAATTACTGTAATTGAGATATTCTCTGGATCCCTAGTTCTGTTTCATTTTCCTTAATTTACGAAAGGCTGGCTTCATTGTCCTCTACTCTCTATCTTTCCTCTCATCGCATTTGCTTAGTCATAGCACCTGCATCCTCATCACATGACTTTCTCAGAATCTCTAAGGACCCTCCCCATTCTACTTCATGGGCTCTGTTAACTCTTCCATCTTGCTTCTCCACAGCTATAAACGTCATTCTCTAAGAGCTTGCTGGTTCAAATTTCTTAGAGTGGAAATCTAATTTGTCCACCTTATGTTTTATATTAGACCATTTCATGGGAAGCTGATCAGTCTGTGCATTGGATGTTTTGAGGGACAGGTGCCCAACCCTGATCAATCAAATGTAGCCCAAATAAGGCAAAGATCTGCAACAAGAGCACGGTGTGTTATCTTCTCAAAAGGACCATTCTGGAGTTGTTTCAGTAAGGAATACTGTAAGTGGGAAGATTTTATAATTATTTTAAGAAGAAAATGATGAGGGTATCAATATCATAGCAAACATTCTCAATAAGAGGAAATTTACCTATTGTGACTATAATGGACATTGGTTTTAGAAGATATCATGTTTTTAGATCTCCCACCATTTCCTTGGATGAGATATTTATAATCTTGAATCCAAGGACTTGGAGGCACACTGGAGGTCTATGAAAAAACATTACAGAAACATGTATTTATCAACAGCACATGAACAGCTCAGCAGTTAGCAGTGGACCCAAAATCTCTGAACATGTAATTTGTCCACCTTATGTTTTATGTAAAGAACCTGGAGTAAACAATAAAATTATTTGCAATTTTGTATCTTCCTGGGCAAGTTTCTTGGAATGGTAAAGTCATGTTTCTATAGACAGTGAGTTGTAGATGATTTGAGATCTTGATTATAAACTCTATAATTAGGAAACACCTAAGTGTTTATCTAGCCTAGTCTCAAATTGATTCTTGAATTCCCTTATGACATGGCAGCCAAGTGCTCGTTCATTCTCTCAGAGAATCTCTGAACATCTCTTTTTATTTCCAGATAGTTTATTTATTTATTTTAATTCCTTCTCTGTTTCTTCAAATAAGTTCTATGCCATCCTTCATAGCATTTATGAAAATCAGTTATAATTATGGGTTTCTTCCTAATTTTTATCTGTATTTCACCATTAAAATTAAGTGCCACTATGGCAGGAAATTACTGTCTTGTTTACCACTTCTTCCTAGTATGGTTACCTCTTGAATAGGACAAGGGTCAAAGAGAGACGACCAGGGTGGGGAGGAAGATAATATAAGGTTGGTGCAAAAGTAATTGTGAATTTTGCAATTATTTTTAAACTTTTAAACCACAGTTACTTTTGCACCAACCAAATATATGCCCAATAGGATTTCATTATTCACATAAGGTGACCAGAAATACTCTATTACCAAAGATACGAAGTGGGATATACTGACACAGTGCTTTCTACTTTGGCATTTTTTCTTGTTAATGATTCAATATGGGATTCTTTCCAAAATTGCCTGCACTGTTGTAAAAATATTGTTCATAAATATAAAACTTACTAATGAAGAAAACACTTAATGAGAAAAAAGTTCCTACCTTCTTCTTGATTTTAGAAAATCCTCTCCCAAGGGGATACTATCTGCATGTTTTTCAGTAGAGGTGAAACTCAACTACAAATACTCCAGGAAATGTAGAAACTAACCTACTGAATTGGTGCCTACCATGTTTCCCCGAAATAAGATCTAGCCGGACCATCAGCTCTAATGTGTCCTTTGGAGCAAAAATTAATATAAGACCCAGTATTATATTATATTATGTTACATTATATGAAATTATACCCTATATTATATTATATTATATTATATTATATTATATTATATTGTATTGTATTGTATTGTATTGTATTATATTATATTATACCCGGTCTTAATATAAAAATAAGGGGATGGTCTGGCTAGGTCTTATTTTCGGGGAAGCACAATAGATTTTGGAAATAGTTGTGCTTTCAAATCATGGCTCTATCATTTACTATTTGGGAGATTGTGTATAAATGGCTTAACCAATCTGAGGTGTAGTTTCTTCATCTGTAAACTGGGTATCCTACCTACAGTACCTTACTAAGAGAAAAACGTGACATAAGGCAGTGTCTGATCCATGGCAGGAAATAATAGCTATAATTTTATGGTGTATTCTGTATTGTTTTAATCTGTGCCACATTAATTATTACCAGGAACATTGGAAATATCACTTCTATTTTTTTATGTGAAAAAAACTTGCGGTTCAGAGAGTTCAAGCAACTTGCCTGAATGATACATCTTGGAAGAGCCAACTTTGATACTATAATTTATAAGGTATATTTATTTGGTCAATCAGATGACCAAAATGTATTTCTCATAGATATTTGGTCTTTCCTCCACAGTTCCTGGCTCACAGTTCCCCAAACCCTGGGAATTTTTCTGAGCAACAGGATTACCTTTTGTTATAATATTTGGTCTCTTGTCCTCAGTTCCTGAAACTGATTCAGAGACATAAAAGGGTAAAATGAGTGTCTTGTTATTCAGTACATGCCCCTTTCTACCACAACTGGGCTTATATTAATGAGGTCACTTTTGGAAAGCACCTTAGGATAGTGGCTGGTTACCAGGGGAACCAACCAGCACAGAGGGTTGGAACTTTCACCAATGGCCAATAATTGAATCAACTATGCCTATGTAATGAAGGGACAGGGTTTGGAGAGCTTCCATATTGGGAAACCAGAATGCTTCCATGTGCAATCATGCTGGGACCCCAGCTCCATGAGGACGGAAGTTCCTTTGTTTGGGAGCTTGCCATATGTATTATATCTCTTCATCTGGCTGTTTACTGATAGCCTTTAACATTCTTTGTAATAAATTGGTCATCTAATGAGTAAATGGGTTTCCTGAGTTCTGTGAGCTGTTCTAACAAATTAATTGAACCAAAGAAGAGGTTGTGGGAACCTTTAATTTGTAGCCCGTTGGTCAGAAGCACAGGTAGTAACCTGGATTTCCAATTGTCATCTGAAGTGAAGAGGGGTCTTGTAGGACTGAGCCCTTAACCTGTGGAATCTGATGCTTTCTCCAGGTAGTGTCTGAATTGAATTGAATTGTAGGTCATTCAGTTGGTGTTTCAGAATTGCTGGTGATGTGGAGTGTTCCCCACACACACTGAACTCTCAGCAAGTATGGAATTTGGACCTAGTTATTCATAAGGGGAAGGGAAATGAGGAAACCAAAAAGGGGGTGTATACAATTCAATGATTTTTGCAAGTTTCAATAAATAAGAACTGTCCTTGCGACAAATGCAGACATTCACTCTATCACTTAAAATCTCTAAATCTGCATTTTCATAGAACCTCTGGGTGATTTGGATAGTTAATATGTATTCCGGACTTATGCTTCCAGGTGTCGGTCTAAATGGTTAAGTGCTTTGCTCAATGTCTCACAGCTGGTAGGGGGCCAAGGTAGGCTCCAACTCTAGAGGCCATTATCTTAACTACTTAACTACTCTGGTGCCTTCTCTGAGTCAGATAGCTTCTCTGAGTCAAATATTGAGAAATAAATGTTGAGAAACATGGAAATAAATAACTACAGAAAATGAAAGCTCTGAAACTGTGGTTGCTATAGGGAACTATGATGTCTGGGACAAATCACCAGGGAGAATCTATCTAAGATTAAATGGAAGTTGTCTGTGGTGAGTGAAACCAGAAGCATAAACTTAATACCTGGTACAACATGCTCAATAAATATTTGTTTAATAAATACATATTTACAATGACAACAGCAAGTTTTCAGCCTTTGGGAAGAGAGGGAAAACATTTGTTTAGTCATGGGATCTTTGACACCCCAAATTAGAATAAACTGGAAAAGTTATCAAGACCTGGTCATCCTTAATGGTATAACTCTCTCACAATAGTTCGGGCCTATGGTCAGTCAGTTAAAGAAGAAAGCAGCCTCTAGTTTCTTGTGAGGAAGCAAGATCAAAGACTAGAAAACTGACCCACAGAGACTAAGAGAGCTTAAAAAGCTAGAGTCAAGTAGACCCTGGATTCTAGACAGGTATTTGACAGACAAGAGGAAGAGAGATAAATACTGCGTATAATCACAGCACAGATTCTTCAACAGCAAAAAGATGCTTGTGGACATAGGAGGCAAGGTGAGCCTATTGATTTCTCTCACAATTCCTTTTTATTGCTCATCTTTTTCCTGTTAGTTCATGCAGCCAGTTTCTCGGGGACTGCAGTTCCTCTTGGGCCTGCCAATCTGACTGCTGTAGAACAACCATGAAATATGAAAGTCCATGAGCCCTGTAACTGGCCAAGTGCCAGCAAAAGCAGTAGACATACTGAGAATTGGAGTTGACAGGTGGAAGAGAGAAAGGCAAAATGAAAAAAAGGAAGAATCCATGAATGGTGTCTTCATAGAGGAGAAAAAACAAATAGAAAGAGTCACTACACAAAATTCAGTCCAGACACCACTGGTCACAGATATGACTTCAGGAGCATATTTACTTGGTCAAGGAAATAAACTTTTCTCATCTCCTAAAATCAAGATTATCTGAGCTCAGGGATTCCTCCTCAGTGTGCAGGAAACTCAAGAGGGGTCTGTTAAGGACTGACTGTGTCTAGTACCCTAAAATCCCTGTTTTGAAGCCCTAATCTCCAACGTGATAGTATCGGGAGGTGGACCCTTTGAGAGGTAATTCAGTTCAGAAGAAGTCATGAGGGTAGAGCCTCCCTGATGGGATTAGGGCCCTTTTAAAAAGAGCCCAGAGCTCAGTTGCTCTGTGCCATCTGAGGCTGCAACAAGGCGGTGACAACATACAGGCCAGGAGCAGGGCTCTCACCAGAACCTGACTGGGCTGGCTCGCTCGTCTCCGAATTCCCACCTCCAGAACTGTGAGAAACTAATGTTTGTTGTTTGAGCCCTCCAGTTGATGGTATTTGTGATAGCAGCCTGAGCTAAGACAGGGACAATGAAAAAAATGTCGAGAGGTGAGGCTAGAGTTGTGACCACAAACTAAAACATGAAATTCCTGTAAGTCCTGTTAGAGTACAGTCTTTCTCCAAACAGAATTAGAGGACCTTTGCAGGCTCTTCGAGCTCACTTTCTAATTCAGCCTGGCGGGAAGACTTCACTCCTACTACAATAAGCAGGCCTGGGCCTAGGAATCAATCTTGTACTCCAAACCCCTCTTCCATGAATTGAGATTCTCCCTGGATCGGAGCAAGGCCAGCACTGTACTCCTGTTTGGTTTAAAGCATTCAGGTCTTGGTTCTCAGTGTCCGAGTCCCAGCCAAGAGAAAGCCCCAAGCAACCACAGTCCTCTCAGACTAGGATTCTATCTTTCTTTTTCTGGACCTAACAGAACCAGAGTCCTGCTCCTGAATCGGGGGTCCTTCTGGAATGTTGCACCTCTGTCTGCTCGTGGCCTGCGGTCCGCTTAGCAGGATCTCCCTTTACCACTACCTCACCTCCTGGACTGGTTCTGCCCACCCATCAACACCTGAAGCCCACTGTGAGCCACGCCCACGCTCAGATCACAGCCCTCCCTGGGCCCCGTGCCTGCTTTTCCCTCCAGCACCTGCAGCTGATGCAAAGCTCTAGGCCTTCTGAGTGTCACATCTAGACTCCGTTTACTGCATTTAGTCTGGCCTGTGATGTTTCCAAAAGATTCTTTTTATAACATTTATGAAGCACCAAAAGGATAACTAAAGTACCGTCCAACACAATAGCGGTCAATTACCAAACAGGTGAGAAAAACAGTGAAGTAGAGTAGGTAGGTGTTGGTCATTCATAACGTTTGCGAATTGGAGAAGAAATGGGTTTGGTATGGTTTAGAAGAGAGGTAAAGTTAAGTTAGTTCTTTCATTTATTTAATCAGCAGGCTTAGAAGACAAACCACTTTCGATTCTGAGGTTTTCGCTGCCAACCAGATAAACTTTCATAGAGATGCTAGTCTAGAGAAGAAGGAAAATCTGAATCTTAAACTGTCATCCAGGATGTGGTACGAGTGGTTTAGTGTTGGAGGGAGGCGTTCTAGTACATGTCTACAGAAGCTGACGTTTGAGAAGCAATTTTTTAAACATGATCCACAGATGATTTTGAGATGTTGGGGAATCCCCCAAACACATGTTATCTAAGACCCCATGTGGCTCTGAAAATATCCATGGCACTGAGTTCTTTTTATCAGGAATCCTAAGGCAGGAAGTAGAGGGTAAAGAGAGAATACCCCCATTGTAATTGTTCAAGTTGTTTGCTTAGAAATGGGGTGCTACAGGTAGAACCAAAATCAACAGCAAAGGAGAAGGAAGTGGATGCAGCAGGAGTGTTCCCACTTTATCTGTTTCTGTTTGGTGGCATCGCATCCCTCATGAAAAATGTTTTCGTGAACATTTTCCTCCTTTATATATGGAGTGGAGATGTTATTCAATGATTTTCAGCAGTGAGGAATGCATGGAGGGCTAAAGAAAGGAGTTTGCCTCTCAGTGACAGTGCGTAAGGATCTATTCCTTTATAAGAGACTCTGGACTCGAATGAATGGATCCTATAATGCCTGTCTATCACCTGCACGGGAAGCATAAGCCCCACTGTCCAGTTAGCCAGTTCCCTGGGCCTCTTGTGGACCACAGTACTACCCGCCTTTCCTCCCCAGTCACATGTATGTTAGTCTAAAGAGAGAGAAGAGGCCTCAGGAGCTGCCAAAATGATGCAGTGGGAACGTTTTGGTGCTAACCTGAAAGATCAGGTTTCTTTTCTAGAACATCAAGTGAGCTTGTATCCTTAGGCTGCTTTGTGTCTTCCCAATGCCCTTTCAAATCCATCCCTTTCCTCCTCATTTGAAACTAAGAAAAATGTTCACCTGTTTATAAAAATAATGTTACTTCCAGGTAATAAGACAGCTGGTCGTTTTTACTTCTTTTTTTGTTTATCAGTATATTCTAAATGATATATGTTCAGCAAGCAGCTCTTTTTAAACATGTGTTCTAAAGTTGTACTAATGTGGGAAGGTAGATTAGTATAACCTTGCAGAGCCGTTTTAAAACATTCTTAACAATTAAAACATAGATTGTGATTCTATTTCAAAAATATATTCTAAAAACAGTACTCAGAACTGAGCAAAGATATTCTTACAGGAATATCATGGCAGTATTTGCAAAGCAAAACTGGAAATAGTCTAAATGTCTAACAATAGCTAATTCATGAAATAAACGATGGCTTTCTTGTACAGCCAAATCCTTTATAACTATTAAGAGAAAAATGATCGGTCTGTATAAGCTGAAAGGGAGAGATCAGGCTGTTTTATTAAATGAAAAAGCAAGGTACAGAAGGGAACTTCTGGGATTCTGGTTTGTTCTATTTCTTGGTCTGGGTCCACTGGTTACATCTGAGCACTATAAAAACAAATCAAGAAGTTACAACTTAAAATACATGCATTTTTTTCATGCATATCCTACTTCAAGGAAAGTGTTAAAACACTGTACAGAATATATGTCATGCCATTTGTGATTTCAAAACAGTAAATATTTCTATATTCCAAGATGTATAAGACTCTATCTATAAACAGTGATTACCTCTGGAATGAAAAAAGGAAATTAGGAAATGTAGACTTTTACTTGTGGTTTTATACCTTTTGCCCTTATTGATTTGTGTCTCATTTTTAAGTAAGAGAAAAGAAGAAGTTAAAATTATTTTAAGTACAAGTACACATTCCTGCAAAGTAAAAGAACATCTCAGTCTTCGAAGTACGCTATGAAGCCCTATGGTGGCTTTTCCTTGCTAGATCTATGCTCTCCACCTCTAGAATCCATCGTGATGTATCTACAATGCCCTGCTCTCTTCTCTTGGCCAACCAGACTCTCTCTCCACATCTTTCAAGGCCTCCATTCCAAATCTAAGTGGGTGAGCATCTGTTAAACAGCTGTTACTTCCAAATTGAGAAAGGGCCACATTGCAAGCAAGAGGGCAGAGCAAGAATCATTCTGAGTGGAAAATGGCTTGGCAGGGTCTAATGCTCTGGGACCCATCTGAGAGGCGAGATCATTAATGTTAATCTAACTGAGCTCAGGGTGGGAGGAAGCGAAGCTGTGGTTTCTGGAGGAAATGGCTTGAACTAAGGGCTGGTTTTATTTGACAGAGACAATGAAGAATCACTTGCCTGTGCTAAATGGAGACATGATTATCCATAATTGATACATGATTTTCAGCTGTCTCCTTTGTTCCAGTGCAGAGGGGCCACAAAGAAGCAGTGAGGAAGTGGGGTCACCAAGCCTCCCAATGCCCAAGGCTATGCTCAAGTATGAGGCTGGGATTTCTACTCTAAGTGGAGGAATTACAGGATCTGTCACACAGAGCTGTTTACTTGTAGGTTTCTTAGGTAACCCTAATACCACATCTGCTAAAAATGGCAAACCCGAAGCTGTCCTACTTTGGGCACATCCTGAGAAGGCCAGGTTCTTTGGAAAACACAATAATGCTGGGAACTATAGATGGCAGCAGGAAAAGAGCAAGACCAAATGTGAGATGGATTACCTCCATAAAAGAAGCCATAGGCAAGAGTCTGTAAGAGCTGAGCAGGGCTGCTGGAGGACAGGGCACCACTCATTTATAGGGTCTCCAGGACTTGGAGTCAACTCAGCAGCACAGAACACACACAAATAGCAAAGGTCCCACTCAACCATAGACTAATGGTTAGGAGCAAAGCGTTGGGGATCAGACTCACCCATGCATAAATCCTAATTTTAACACGAGGTGGCTTGGTGACCTTAAGTGAGCACCGAAACTTCAGGATCTTCATCAGTAAAAGGAGAACAGTCATAATGTTTACCTCATGAAGTCCTTTTTAGGGGTGATTAACATTGATAGACCATTAACTGATATTTACAGAGTGCTTATCATCTGCCATGGTACCTATGAGGTAGATACAATGATAACCGTTTTGTATGAGAGAAAATGGAAAATATAAGGACATAGCTAAGGTAGAGCAGGGGTGGGACCCAAACACAAGTCTGTCTGATCCAGAATCCAGCTTACTCTGAACCCCACTTTGCGCTGAGATGGTGGAGTTTGGTCCTGTCAGAATGTCAGTGGTCTGCTGAGATATCTTGAAAATAAGTGTGCTTAATGCAAGCCTCCATCATTCTCTAAAATCTGTTTAAATTCACCACCCTTTCTAGCACCTACTCAGGATCTTCAGTGGCTCAAAACATTAATAAAATTCTCAAGACCAAACGCATTAAAATTGGTTCACAATGCACTCTCACATTATTACAATGTGACCCTGTTAGTAATTGGTGACACTATGGTCCATTGGCTACACTAGACCAGTGCTACTAGAAAGTTCTTCTGCAGGACAGGAGCATCAGAATCACCTGGAAGGAAGCTTCTGGAAATACAAATCATGGCCCGCTTCAGACCAGTGAAATCTAATTTGTAGAATTAGTAGATTAGTAGAATCTAATTTGGAGGTTGGAAGCTAGGAATGTTGTAACAAGTTTTCCAGGCGATTCTTCCGCATAGTAAAGTTTGAGAAGCCCTGGGACTACACTAAGGTATTAGGGCAAATCATTAGCTATGAAAAGGGAAAGAAGGCAGGTGAGCCCTGTATCCACATTACTAGGGAGAGAGTCCTCTTCCACAAAGAAAGGCCTGGTCCTCTTCTCCAGGCAATCACAGCCTTAAATTATTTCTCTTTTACATGATGTTTGGGGAGAGAAGGAAGGGTGTTATAGGCAAGAGACGTGGGAAATAGAGTTCACTGCTTCCTAAAATCTGGAGGGAGTTTTCAAACACCAAAAAGGCTTTGGATAACCTGAAAAAGGTGGGCTTTTTTTTTTTTTTTTTTCTATTTTTCCATTTTCTTCTTTTGTTTCCTGTTTTTTCTTTGTTTAAGTTTTGGAAGTGTTCTGTAGAGACAAATATGTGCTCTGGACCTGGAGTTGGGAATTGGGGTTCTACTTGTCTTCTTTCCCTGCTCCATTTCTTTATAATGCCAGACCATTTTATCTCTCCTCTCTCTACTTCCTCCTTCTCTTTCTTAACTCCCTGTAAGTAGCTGGTCTGTTGGGGGAATTAATTGTGAGTAAAGTAGACAATGTCCCTACCCTCAGAGAGAATGCAGACTAGTGAAGAACGAGCGAGTAATAAATGGGCAAATGCAATGCAGTGTCATCCTTGAATGATCAGGGAAACTCTTCCCAGAGGAAGGATTGGCTAGGATGAGACTTGGTTAGGCAAGAATTTTTGAGTGGGGTTGAAAATTGGAGGGAGCATGGGCTAAAGGTACTCAAAGAAAAAGAAGGGTGAACATGTAAAGCATTTTAAGAAGGCTTCTCAGCTTGATCAGAGAGGTAAGAGGCGGGTGGCTTGATATGAGGCCTGAGAAACCACCAAGGGTTGGAGGAGGAGGGCTCTGAGCAATCAAGAAAGCAGTCACTCTCCCAGCAATAGGCGTCACTGTAGGGGATGGGTGGAGGAGAATGCTGCTCTCTACCCACCCCCATCTCAACGAGGATTTATTAAGAGAACTCAACAATGGAGTTCTGATCTATAGCTTTTCTGATCTATAGCACTTCTTAACAGAGGAATGTACCCGCAAGAAATCCAATTAATTTGAAACTCAGATTTCACATAGCACCACTTCCTAGGTTGTCCTTTCCAAAGCCTGGGGGTCCACAGGTCAGTATTGCTTGGTGGTTACAAATAGGATCTTTGGTGCTAGCCAGACAGACACATAGCTTCAAATGTCTGTGTGGCCTCTGACTGCCTTTGTGTCTTTGTGCAAGGTTATTGAATTTCTCTGACTTTCCATCTCCTTATCTAGATAATGCAAATAATAAAACCTACCTTGAAGAATGTTGCAAAGATTAAATGAGATAATGTATTCTTGTCATATGGTCTGAGTACATAGTAAGTCCTCAAGGGTTCTAATTGAAACACTCCTTGCCATTTTATTCATTTGATGGATCAGCAAGCATTTCCTTTCTCCCTAGTCTATAAAAGAGTAAGATTATCCCTTCTCTTTGCCCTAGGGACGTTGGGTAGGAAGCACATGATAGATAGGGGAGACAGAAAAAATGTTTTATGGGAATTTAGAGACGAGAAGGTTAACTCCAGGCTGCAGGAAGGGATTTATGGCAAAGACGACATTGCAGTTGAGTCCTGAAGGGTATGCCGAAGAGGAAAAGGAAGCAAGTATAACATGTATTCTGATGATAACTACCATTTACTGATTGTGTCCTAAAGTTCTGGGCTCTGTCGTAGGCACAATACTTACATTGACTCATTTGCTCCTTCTAAAAACCCTAGGAGATAGATGTCATTATTGTTTCCATTGTACAGAGTGACAGACAGCAGCACAGAGAGGTCAAGTAACTTACCCAACGGTATATAACTATGAAGTAACATTAAGTAGCCGCCGGCCGGAGAGGCACTTAACCACTCGACTCGTATTTGTTCTAGTTAATTAATTATACCCCCATTTTATTCCAATTTACTTTAAAAAGGTACGTAGATGGACTTGGTTAGAGGATAAGGTGCTTAGAGGGTATTATTTGAGGAAATTGCCTCAGAGAAGGGATTGAAGTTTCTTTTGGGGTGTACAGGTGAGGAGCAAAGATTTCCGAGAAGAAACATTTAGAAACAATAATTCCATGTGGTAGAAATAAGCCCTCTGGTGCCCTTATTTCATTGCCTCACATTTTTATGAACTGAAATATATTCTGCTCACACAAACCACTTCAATATCTTTTGTTTTTAATCTTTGCAACATAGGAGAACAAATTTAACAATGAGATTCTGTTTCTGTTCTGTACATGTGGAATAATTAAATTTGCATCCCACTTCTGCGTTGGTTCTGCTCTTTGAAGGGAAATGTATCAATTGGACACATGCCCCGTGAATTCTAGTCTGCAAATAAGGCGTTGGAGGATGGGGAGGGAAAGGCAACGTCTTTCTCTCTAGCAATAATCACAGTAAAATCTTCATGTAGCGACAGCTTGTTTGAGGCTGGTTTAATTCCCATTTGAGAAGGGCCAAAGGGCAGGGAATTAAAGGGAGGAAACTGGAGAGAGGCAGAACATAATTACGGAAAGTACCAGAGAACTCCGAAAGGAAGTTTGCAAGAGAACTCAACTGGCAGACACCCGAAAAGGACCTTGGTCAGGAAGCCCCGGGGACTTCTTTGAGTCTCTGGCTTATTTCCAAGGTCCTAATGTCCTTTTCCATATAGTACCCAGGAACTTGGCCTGATTCATGGAAGATATAAATGTTACAGAGTGCAATTAATTGATGCATGGGTTTTGGAGTGAGGAGATGAGCTTGGGTTTAAATCTCAGTCCTGCCATTCTGTGTCTTTGAGACCCCGAGCAAGTTCCTGGCCATCTCTGAGATGCTTTCTTTCCCTGTGAAAAAAATGCAGGATCATTATTTCTATTTCCTACTGAAAGTGCAAATTAAAAAAAAAATAAAAAATCTAATAACACAGAAAAGCTCTTGACACATATGCAGTATGCAATAATTTTTGCCCTATTTTCTCTTTCCTTTCAGTGACACTCCTACATTTCTATTTCTTAAATGCACCACTCATTTTATTTAAATAAAGTCTACTTCTAAACTTAGGGGTGGTGGGGGAGGAACTGATGCAGGAGGAGAAGCGGCTCACTTAAATAGGAATAGTCTAGGGCATTAATTGGTATAATTTCACTAATAACTAAGGATATTGTATTTCAGAAAATCTCTCACCTAGTGACTCCTTTCATTCTCTCACTGACCTCAGCGTATCTTTCTTTCCTCTGGCACTCTCTATTGTTCCAAGAAATTAAATACGTAAACTTTAACCACTTTTAATTCCCACTGGCCTGTATTCCACATGAGAGTAGAAATTGTCTCACTTGTTAATGCCTGTATCACTCTTCCCTAGCCTATATCCTGGAACATATGTTTTAAAAGCATGTGTAAAACTGAATTAATAAACAATAAATAAATGAATGAAGGTTTTGATCTTTTTCCCCTGCAAGGTTTTTGAAAGAACATGGAAAGAAAACAGTAAAGAATATCTGGTCTGACTGAGATGAAGTAAAGACCAATTTTTTGGGTCAAAGAGATGTTTGGACTTGTCCCTCCTCATCCCAAATTCTGGAGATACAAATTCTTTTCTGACTGAAAAATCGAGTGTTTTGTTGTTGCTGTTGTTTTGTTTTTAATGATTCCCACTACATTAAACACTAGCCAAGACAGCAGAATGCAGAAATAGGCAATGCTTTTTCATAATTGAAAAGGCTTTTTGTTGTTTCTTTGGACACACGATGTCTCAAACATTTAATCTTCCTTGCCTTCTCTTCCCTCTTCTCACTGTGATGTGGAGAATGGATCACACAGAGATCCCCAGCGGGGGAAGCATACCCAGTTAAAACAAAGCAGTAGTCTAAGGGGTTATGATGGCAGCCTGGATTAGGATGGGACCAGAGAAATAGAAAGAAGACAAATTTGAATACGTTTTTGAAGTAGACCTGAAGACCTGAGGAGTTTTGGAGTAGACAATGAGAAAAAGGCATAGATTAAGGTTGACTTCTAGGTGTTTCATCTGAGCTAATAAGATATTTGTGCCATTTATTGAGACTGGGAATATTGGAGGAGGAAAAGGCTTTTCTTTCTTTTTTTCTTTCTATCTTTCCTTCTTTCTTTCCTTCTTTCCTTCTCTTCCTCTCTCTCTCTCTCTCTCTCTCTCTCTCCTCCTCTCCTCTCTTCTCTCTCTCTCTCTCTCTCTCTATTTTTCCTTTAGGATAGGCTGGTGAAATATGCATATTACTTTTGTTTACTTTTTCTATTTGGGAATACCTATCACATAAAAGAGGAAACTTTTATTTGACAGTTAGCATTTGAGTCTAGAATTCAAAGGTGAGCTCTGGGCTGGTGATGAATTTGAACTTCTTTAACATAAAGTTGGTGTTCAAAGCCATGATGTTGGATGAATCTACTTCTTAGGAAATCTTATCCTCTTCTCTTTTGAATATAGACCAGTCTCAACCAAGTTCAATGGGTATTGAGTCTTAAAAGTGGACTCATATCCTTCTTGCAAAAAAGAATAATATGCATTCAAAACTTATGGATTCAAGGGAAAATATTGGTACAAGTTAAAGATTTGACAGCAGTGTTACTGGAGCTACAGTTTAGGAATGGTTGAAAATGTTTTGGAATATCCTTAGGCTTATAGAATCATAGAATTTAGGGTTACATGGTAACTTAAGACACTTTTAAACTATTATCCCTTTAAATAATAACTCTATACAACATTCCTGGTAAGTTATCAAAAAATCAGTGCTTGCACTATTCTGTGATTGGGAGCTCACTACTTTGTGACAGTTTGATTATATTTACTTTTAGTATTGGTATCCTAAAGAATTAGCATAATTATCTTTTCCCATGATAATGCTGTAGGTATTTGAAAACAGTAATGATATCCCCTTCTTTTCTGCCAGCATTTATATCACGAGGTGTTTTTTTTTTTTTTTTTCTCAGCCTTTTCTCCTAAGTCATGGTCATTTTATTTCCTTCATATGCCCCATATTTCTCTAAATGAGCTACGATTTTTGTATGTAATCCTCAAAAGTTTTGTCTTTTAAGATGTGTTATAATGATGTTGATTTGGGTGAAAGAGACTCAGAAGTCTCGCATGATGACAAGGGAAAATGAAAGGTCACAGACCTAAGTCAAATACGTATTTCTGGACTCCCTTACAACTATTATAGGTGCCTGCGATAATTCATTTCCCCAACTATGGGGAATATTTAAGCTGCTCATCGTATGTTTTGGCCTCAGCTCCATTACGCTTTAACTCTTCTGGCCACCTACTTTCTTTCTTCTCCTTATGGGACGGAGGAGATACCAATCTAAGGAACCACATTTTGCAAGTAAGGGGACACTGCTTTTAAAAAATTAGTGTTTATAAATGAGATCTTCTTACCATCTCTTGCCTTTCATTTCTTTATGTAGTGAGCAACTCAGCTGGGGATGCAGGACTGAGCACTGTCCTATATTTTTCTGTTTTGCCTTTGAGTGGATCAACTAGGCAGACCTATGTGCTTCACGCATGTAGCTGGCGGGGTAACAAACCAGGGGACTACTCTTCAGAACTTTCTTAGTTTGCTCTCCGTTTGCAGGCGTATCTGAATATATAGATTCTGATACAGAGGTTTAAAATAGGTGGGAGGTTTGAGGCCTGGTTTAACTTCATATTTAAGTCATAATCTTTACTTCCCTATTTGTCAGAGCCCTACAAAAGAGATCCAGGCATTCACCCAGTAATTTATAAACAGGTGTTTTGTTTCCTATTCAGTTAATGTTAGTTTAGTGTCTATGGCATTGATCAAAACTGCCAAAGGCAAACTGGCATGTAGTATTCCAGTTTCCCACAACAATCATGAAACATTATTTTCCATCTTCCACAAAGTGAACCTCGTTGATGAAGCTTCCTGATTTATACAAATTCACAATGATTTCTTTCTCTGTTCTCTTCATCATTTATAGCCTATAACCATATAGGCTTAAGTGTTAAAAGTATTTTCTGTCTCAAATATGATAGTAATTGTTTTATGTCCGCTAATTAAATTATAACATCCTTGAAGGTAGAACTAGTTATTATATTTGAATACTTTTGTTGTTGGAGTTTTAGTAGTCCCCTATGGGGTGAACATAGAGGTGACAATCTACTATAAAATCCACTGTCTTCTTGATATTATATAAAATATCGCTTCTTGATATGAAATTCACAATGTACACAGTGTTTGACATCCAGCTTTGCTTTTTTATGTAAATACTGTTCACATATTATAAAGTCATATACTGGTAAATGGAAGGCATCAATAAAATACCTGATTGGGGGATTTTGAAGGTGAACTGCATCAAACTTAAGATAGGCTTTGCACATTTAGTTTGAAAAATTACTCTGCCTCCAAAATTCTAAAGAGTATTATTATTTTCTTGTTTTAATGCAAACACAGTCATCTCCTCCAGCTCATGCCCTTTCACCCCTCCCCCAGCTGATGTTCCTATTCCTCATTGACCTGCTTTACTCCCACTGTCTCCTTTGCTTTCCGTACCTGAATTACATGCCATGGGGATGCATACGAAATATTTCTAGTTCACAAAATACAATCCATCAACACTTCTTATACGTTGCACAGAAATGAATCCATTTTAACTGGGGAAGTAGATACATCAATTTAAGTGGAAGATTTTTGACAGTTTAATTCAAATTAAGTCCACTCTGTTCAATTAGAGGGGATCTGGGAGGAGATGTAGGAAGATGGTGGGGGCGATAAACATTTCCTATTAGAGGAAAACAAATGCACTTCTCCACATGAAACTTATTTGTGGAGAGTTTTAGTTTAAAAAAAATGACATCATAACAAGTTGCTAATTTATGTTCCCTCAACAAATGGTGAATTACTCACTTCATTTTATATTGCTCTTTCTTTGCTTTTGGCTGGATCCTGACAGTGCTCAGAGATTACAGGGAAAGGGAGAGAGGGACAACTCTTTCCAACTTTAGAGTTGGCTGCACCATGTTGGCCATGATTCATTTAATGAAGCTTTTGCTAAAAGGCTTGATCAATGCACAATGGCATTGACAAATCTAGGGTGCTGGATTTGAGATGAGAAAGCTTGTACCACACAGCATGTCTGAGCATCTAGGAGTTTTGGTCTGTCTTAATACATGGTGCTCAAATAGTGTTTGTCATGGTCGGACTTTTGAAGAGGAATCTAACACATACAAATCTCTACAGGCAAACTCTCAGGAAGCAATGAGAAATAATAATGCCTACAAAACTTCAGAAAATAAAGTGAGTGGGATAAACAGGCTGGGGTGAAGTAATAGGGAATGGTAGAGACTGGGTAAAAATGGAGAGCATGCGTTTCATGTAAAAGGAGAAACGAAACAGTACTTAGCTCTTGCTCATTTGTCATGGGAAAGTGCAGGCACAGCTTTACTGGATTTTCTAGTTTTTCAAGAGAATATAAAAAAATCAGACACATATGTGAAATCTTCCAATTTTTTAAATGTGGGCTGAGGCCATGTAAGACATGGTTAGGGCTGAATTTCATCATGTGGCATTCGTCTAGAGCACTGCACAGAGCTAGCAGATTTGCAGTCTGCTTCACCTTACTTCTCTCTCCAGTGTCCACGATAGATGCTCCTCACTGACCGTAGAACCCTTCCCCACCACGTGTAGGAAGGAACTTAGAATTCTTCCCAGCAGGCACTGCAAGCAGCCACTACCAAGCCTTCAGAGTTGGTGGGGCAGGAAGAAGTCCCAGACAAAGGACACCTAGTTACTGTATTCAAAGATTTTTGTCACGCATGGTAGAAGATTTTAAAACTTGAATAAAGAGTTGTCAGACATTAAAGTACAATAATTCTGCCTCATTATTTGATTGTCTTGTTCAACTTATAAATCACGTTCAAATATGTTTTTCGAATTAGTCACTAAAATCCCTATGAGAAATTATGTCTATGTTAAAATGGAGAAAACAAATGCTCACAGAAGTTAACTGAGTTGCAAAAGATCTTGCCAAAGATCACACATCTAGTAATTAGAGGCATACTAAAATAGTAGCTCAGGTACCTGGAGATCTGTATGGGGGAAAAAAAAAAAAAAAAAACCACAAAATCACAGAGAAACATCCCAGGGAAAGAGGAGTTAAGCTCACAGTGCTGAAAGGAAAGAAGAAGGGAAAGGTTTCACTGAGGGGCCAGTTAACCTACCTACATAGACCTTAATTTGCAAGTGTAGCTGAGGAAACAAATGCTTGTGCTTGCGAAGTAAGCTATATCATTAGAGTTAAGTGACCTTATACTTGATGGTCACCTTTCTCCTGTTTCTCTGTTGGCATTAACCAGAGATTTGGGGGAAGAGAGAAAGCAAGCACCATTGAGGCATTTAGATCAGAGAAGGCAGGCAGCAGTGGCATTGTCCCTTTTATCTTTATTTTCTACCTGGATAATTGCATTGCTGGTCCACCACGGTGGCCACTCAAGTATTTTTCCTGTGGGATTTCTAAAATAATTAGCCCAGTTCCTCCCCACACTCGAGAGAATCATCTAATTGAGGCATAACTGTCATTGGTTCTTTCAACAAAAAAAATAGTTCCTTAATCCCTGTCACCATTCCCCAGTTACAGTGCTGCTGACGGTTGACGATGATGAAGTTATATTTTTTATCCTTCCTATTTGTGTGTTTTTAATGAACTAGAACATGCTTTCACATATTCCTTTACATTTGATTGTCACACACACACACACACACACACACACACACCACACAACCTCTTAGGTAAACAGAGCAGGTAGTATGAGTGGCAGAAAGATCGATACTTACAATCTTCACCAATTAAATGTCAAAATCAAATCAAATAAAAGCAATAGCAAAGGCTAACATTTGTGATGCGGAAACACAGAGAGGAAGACTTTAAGACAAACACTGGTGGACACGGTAAAATTGGACAATGATTTGATCGCTGTTAGAACCCCAAAATCACACCGACTCATTTAAGTAATTCTTGGCTTTTAGAGTTAATTCTTAGATTAGTAATCCTTATGGCTACCAGAGGTGATTAGATTAGGACTAGGCAAATGCCCATGCTGACTTTTAGAAAAAGCGGTCTTATCTGTGTACAGGAAAATGTATGGAAATTACTTCAAAATGTTTTTTCTCAGTCCCAATTTTTCACTATCTTAGAAATATATTTTTATGTGTGGCACTATAGTCCTGAATGTTCACCATATCCAGAGAAATGGTATTTGTTTGGCTCAGTTCTCTGATTACTATTCATACAAGTAGTTTTTACGATGAAAAAGTAGTCTTGGCTACTTTCAGTAATTCCATTCATTCCCAAGATATGTACTCAGACATTCTGGCACTACTTATGCCAACTCTTGAGTCCCATGTTATTGAAAACCTTTCTATTTAATACTTAGAATTTACATCTAATATTCCTTTAATGAACTTATATCAAGAGTGCTTGTCATGTTGGCATACATCACAAATATTTTATTGGTTTCTTATGTAAAAAGCTAACTTTTTATCCTACAGTTAACACCACTCTTACTAACTTGGGGTCATCTAACTCTTTATAATTATTTCATCTGTCTATCCATACTACCAGCTATGCATCCATTCATCTATCTATCTATTCATGCTATCACTCAAAAATATTTACTGAATGCCAGCTATAAGCCAGAACTCCGTAAACAAGACAGAGTCCCTACTTTTTGAGGGCTTGTTGTCTAGTATACAGATTTCCAACAAAGTAATATATATTGAAGTACATGAGAATTTTCAAAAACATGGACACAGGGGGTCCCATCCTAGAAATTCTGATTCAGTTTGTTTATTTGTAGGGCTCAGGCATTTGAACTTCAAAACAAACAAAAAAGAACAGATGATTTTGATGTACAGTCCAAAATAAGAAACATTGAATTATTAATCACATACCAGTAACTTACATTAGCATTCACATTTTTTCCTCTGTGATAGTTGAAATGTGGAATGACTTAATGAAGTTTCCAGGGTCACAAGCTAGGAAAAAAAAAAAGAGAAACACCTCGCTTTAATACAAATATTCTTCTTGTCCCTACAGTGCTGTTTTCACATTACGTGCTCTGTCACAATGTTACTTTCTATTCTTGACAAACAAAAAAAATCAAGCTTGAAGCTGATCAGTCTATATATAAAATGATAAATTTATGCAGTATACAAAACATAGAAAAATGCTGAACAGCATCACCAAACATGATAAGGCAATGTTCAGATTATGGGAAACGCTATAGAACAAATAACCTTAATTTTTCAATAAAAACATTGCATAAAAAAATATGGAGGAGGATCCTACAGACTAAAAGAGATTTACAGGGCAAATCTACCAATTACAATGTATGGACCTTATTTGGATCCTAATTTAAACAAGCCTTAAAAAAATGTGAAGCAATCAGGGAACTTGGGATATTGAGATATATAATTACAGAATTTTTAATTTCTTTTAGGTCTAAAGGATTTTGTTTTTTAAAACATTATTTTATTAGAGATGCCTATTAAAATAGTTATAAAAGGTATAATATCATGTCAGGGACTTATTCTAAATAATCTGAGTGGAGAATGGCTGTGGGTATATGGGTATATGGAAAACAGGATTGGTTTAATTGTGGAAGCTGGAGGATTGTTGTATGTGGATTTTGTTCTACTTTTGTATCTGTTTGACATTTTCCGTGTTAAAACCTTTTTTTAAAAAAAATACTACTTATGTTGACTAGAAGGAGAGTAAAATCCACTTGACTCTGAGGTCATGGATGGTGCCTAATTCCAGAGATGTACAGAGAATGTGAAATTTCATTTCTTTGAATGGTATAGATGGAAAGCGCAGTATGAACCTCTGCCTCTCTTTCTGTCCTCTCCACTTCCATCTCCAAGTTGCTCAATCCTGAAGTTTATTTCATTCATGGTATGCCATGCCATGTACCTCACTCAACTCCCGTTCCTATCTTTTTTGGTCAATTTCTAAGACCTAGCAAGTGCATCTCCAAATATCTTTTGATGTTTTGAGAATTGTGAGATTTTTTCACCCTTATCTTTACTGCCACGTGTTTAATCCATGATCTCTTTCCTGCTGACTGTGTATCCAAAGTGGTTTCTCTTCCTCTGATCTTGAACTTCTGAACATGTAAATTTAATGACATCACATTTCCACTTCAAACATTCTAATGACTTGTTACTGAATTTAGTATCAATTCACTTATTTCAAATCTTATTAAAATATAGGAGGTAATACATAATGAGGTCCCTGCCCAACTCTCACCCTGAATCTCCCTCAGTGTGCTTCAGACTTACCACATATGGTAAGAGACAGGCATTTCCAACCTCCACGCCCGTGGTCCACAGTCTTCTCTCCATTGTGGTAGTTCATCCACATTTTTCATTGCTCTCCATATCCATGTAAGTCCTCAAGTCCTTCCACTCCAGGTGAGATGTTCTTCCCTGCCTTCTGACTATAAATTTGGTCACATAACTTCCTTCAGCCAGTAAAATGTGATGAAAATGGTCGTGGTAGTTCTCAGATTCAGCCTCGTGCATTCTTCTTTGTGCCCTTGCACTTAAGCACTCACCATAAGAACATGCCAGGGATGACCTGCTGGTCCCAGGAGGGTTATAAAGGCACAAGGGACAGAGCCCTCTCCCCCCTAGTCTAGATCAGGAGGACCGCTAGCCAGTACTGAGACTCCAGAGCTAAACAAAAGGCCTCCTGATGTGTGCTGCTGTGGTTATGTAGCCGTTTTACACCCAGCATTGTCATGTCCATAACTGATTCACTCACCGTGGAGAAGAGGATTTGCTCATTCCTACCATGCTGCTTAGGTTTATGGTGAAAAAAAGCATAAACATGTTGCCCAGCTCTGGATTTGTGGCTTAGAAGTGTTTTGATCATCTTAAGTGTTTGATCACTTCATCTTATGGAAAGTCATCTTCCTTAATCACATGAGGTTTTAAAAGTCCCTCTGTCTCCCTCAAGTGAGAATAGACTAAAGAACTGGATGTAAAAAAAAGGGAGGGGGACTTTTACAAAGTATGAAGGACCTGAACTCTTTGAGTCAAGACACTTTCTCCCAGCCACGACTTCTAGTACCTCGGTCAGCTGCCAACCCTCTGGACAATTTGCTCCATGTCCAACAGTGACAAACCTGTCTGGGCCGTGTATTCCTTTACAGGTGGGATTTATGGCCTTATAAACTCTGAATCACTGTGTCTGATAAAGAATCTTACAGACCTGAGTGGTATCCAGTTTCATAATTGCTGGAGTAACTTAATCATTTTCAAATATGTGGTTTCAGCAGCCAAAGAACCTGTGCAATGTGCAGGTTTTTACCAAGTGTGCCACCACTGCTGTCAGGTTGGCCCCTCAGGGAAGCCATCTCTCAAATTCCTAAGTGCTACAGAAATCTAGAACAAATAAACCGACAGATGGAGTCTTCACCTTTTTTCTTTTTGCTTTGCTAAATTGGTTTTCCTAAGTACATAGAAGGGAGGAAAAACTGATCTTAGCTCTGTGAGATATGATTTTAAAGGGAGTTAGTAGCACTTTTTAGTTTTTCAAATTAAATCTCCAGGGGTATATGTGTTTGTGTGTGTGTGTGTGTGTGTGCGCGTGTGTGTGTGCGTGTATGTGTGTGTATGAAGGGGTCATGGATGCTTAGATGAGAACAGCAGAAATAAAAGGTAGAAGATACCTCTTTTATTTTGCTAATGCCAGGAATTTTAGATTTTATTCTAGAAAATAACTCAAAGCTACTTTAAATTTAACCAAATGCCCCCTGGTTATTCACACTTCTTAAAGGTTGAACATGGTATCCCCTTTGCCTTTCAAATCTTTGTTTTCTTTTTCCTCCTGTTCCTTTTCTCGGCTGCAGACTAACTTAATTACACACACACACACACACACACACACACACACACACACCCTTGTTGACAACTCATTATTTAACTCTCAACGTGGACAATAGTGCATCCCAGATAAGACTTCCAACTTTAGAGACAGACCACCTGACACTAAATGGCGGAGTCATCTGGGGCAAGTCACTGAATGGGTGGGTCACACAGTGTCTTCAAGTAAAAAACAGGCTGATAATAATAGAATTGATCTTATAAATTGTGAATTAATTGACTCAGTGTATAAATCTATATATAAATGTGGTCAATGCTTGGCACAGAGAACGACCTAAGCATTTGCAGTTATTATTAAATATCCTTTCTGTGGAATTTGTCCCAATCCCTACTATGGTCCCTAGTAGGGACAACAATTGTTCTTTCGTGGCACTCAGCTTCTCCTTATTTCTCATTAGACTATAAACAGGGGGAGGAACCATAGCAGCCCATATTTTATACCAAAAACTTAAGATAGCACTGGTCATATCATAGGCACTAACCATTTTGTGAGTGGGTGAATATAAAACTGGAATCATAAAATTGGGTGAGACCTTGAAGGTCATCTCCTCTTGACATTGTCCCTTCATACCTTATCTTAAGCTTAACGACCTCTTGTGACTGAGAGTTCAGGGCCAACCAGATATATTCCTGAACAGCTCTGATTCTAGAAGACTTCTCTTTATATTGAAGTCAATTTTTTTCTGTATGTGTGTGACTTCTCCCCACTTGGATTAGGTCTACTATCTTCAACCACACAGATTGTCTTCAACATAATGTTTCTTGAAAGTTCTAATAGCAGCAGGTACGGTTTCAGCAAAGCCTTTTCTTTGGTATATTAGCCATCCAAAATTCCTTCCATCACATCTCTATATAGCTTAAGACTCAAGAATGTCACATATTTCCTCCACAGGCAGCTCATTATTGATTTCAAGTGTATACGAAGTATAACATACAAGTATAACACACACTTCCCAAAGTACTTTCTAAGGAATGCTGTCTTCATAGATGTTACATGATACAGCTAAAAAAATTAAAAAGTTACAGTAAGTTTGAGAAATGCCGTAGTAAACAACATTAAATTGTGTTTTCTGTAAGTTTTCTTAGAATTTTTAATATTCTGATATGCTCTGTGAATCTCCAAAGGCTCTTGCAGTATGCAACTTGTCTCAAAATTATTTGACCAAAATTATTTGTTATTTTCCTAGGGCATCTTACATGTTCCATGACTACTCTAAACACATTTAGAGATGCTGAACCAATATTGGTATAACCCTTGATTAGATTTTCTAATATATATATATATATATATATATACATATATATGTATATATATATATACATATATATGTATATATATATATATATGTGTGTGTATATATATATATATATATATATTTAAAACTCATTCTCTCACCTTTTTTTAATAAACTTTTAATTTTGGATTTACAGAATTATTTCAAGATAGTAGAGGGAGCTCCTGTATATTGCACACTTACTTTCTCCTATTATTAATCTATTGCACTAATATGGCATATGTCACAGTTAACAAACCAATACTACTATGTTATTGTTAATTAAAGCTATGCTTTATCCAGATTTCCTCAGTTTTTCCCTGAAGTCCTTTTTCCTATTCCAGGATTCTATCCAGAATGTCACATTGCATTTAGTAGTCATAGGTCCGTAGGTGCCTCTTAGTTGTGACAATGTCTCAGATTTCCCCTGTTTGCGATGAACTTGACAGTTTTTGTGGGGTACTGGCTAGGTATTTTGTAGAATGTGTCTCAATTGCAATTTCTCTGATGCTTTTTCTCATGATTAAACTGGGGCAAAATGTGTATTTGGAGAAAGACCACAGAGGTAAAGTGTCATTCTTTTCATATTATATTAAGGGTATATACTATCAATATGTCTTACCACTTTGATTGCTTGGCTTGAGGTAATGTTTGTTAGGTTTCACCACTATAAAGTTACTCTTTTTTTCCCTTTCTGTCCATACTTAAGGCATAAAGAGTTATGTCCCACTGCTTTAAAGGCAGTTTATTCCAAAAACTATTTGTATTAGCTTGGTGCATAAGTTATTGCGGTTTAAAAGGTTAAAAATAGTTGCAAAAACCGCAATTACTTTTGCATCAACCTAATAATACTTCTGTATGGGAAATTTGTTTATTGTCCCCATATATTTATTTATTCAAGTATTTATATGAGTATAGACTCACGTGCAGTTACTTTGCACTTTGGATTAGAACCCATTATTGCTTTACTGAATTTGAAGCAGATGTTCCAGCTTTGATGGGCAGCTCATGCCTTTGGGTCCTGTATCCCCGTCACTGTGTGTGCTGAATGTCATTTAACACTTTTCCTGCTTTCTAGCGTTGCAGAACACTACAGCCTTATCTGGCGTATTTTCCTACGAGATGTACCCCTTGCTACTGAGGTGTTTTGGGCTCATCTTTATTCCCTGTGCTTGTCCTAGAATCAGTCATTTCTCTAAGGAGTCCTGATTTCTTTCATTAGAGAAAGATATCAGAAACAAAGATCTGGGTTATATGTGTGCTTGTTGCTACTGGGATATCATTGCTTCTAAGCATTCACAGCTGACAGAGCAAGGAAATATATGTGCATGTACTAACCTATGTAGACCCACATATCTAAAAAGATTTCTCTATATAAACTGTATCTTAATAATATTAAACTAAATATGACTCCATACTGCTGTCTCCAATGCTAGTCCATTAATTTAATATACAAATCATATTAGCCTTCTCTCATTGCTCATCTAATAACCTACTTCCCTAACAATGGGTAACCTGGCTCTAACCTTTTGTCATCCATAAACATGATTGTTCAATCCTATTATACTTGTATAATGGTTATTAGAATTATTAACCCATATCCTTGTGGAAAACCACTTTATCAACTAGAGTACAGTGCTAAGTACAGTTCATTTTGCCTTTAATCTTACAGATTCCACCATATCCAAAGTCACTTAGGTCAGCAACTTTTCCATCATTCCTTCAGGGATATTGATGAGTGGTCATTGTTAATTGTGATCAAGCCCAAATTATACTACTTATTTTAAATATTTAATCTCTTAATTAAATCATTTCCTCCCCTTCATGAATGCACAATAGAAATTTTCCATAAAATCACTATCTGATTTAAGCTTATCTTGTTTCAGATTTTCCTCTGCTTCCAAGTATTAGGAAAGATCTGGTTGTGAAGAGGTGAGATTTGTGATCACAGGCAGTAATAAAGTTAACAGGCTTATATCTCCATTTGTGTCGATATGTTAAGACTTAGCACTGACTTTAGTGAAAGGTGAAGTAGGGCGTTTTGAAAGGTGATTTGAGGCATGCGGCAAAGGCCTCTTTCTCTACAGAATCTTATTTTCTCATCAGCATTTCTGGTGCTATGTCCTCCATTCGGATCTGAAGTGTTCTTCATGTATACTTTTCTGATCCAAGCTCCAAATGTAAAGGGAGAACCTTGTGAAAAAGAACTCTTGCTTATTGAAAACATACTCAGTGGCAACACTTTGTTAGGTGGTTTGCTTTAATTAACATAAATGATATTCAAGATGGTCTATGAGAAATGAAACCTTACCATACTCATATACAAGTATGAGGAATTATAGGTTTAATAATTCCTCAATTACCAGAGGAATTATAGGTTTAGACATATTGAGTAACTCGCTCAAATTTACACAGCTACCAAATAGCAAAGATGCATCTCAGACAATCTCACTTCAGCTAACTTTTCATAAATCAGCAGTCAGATGAAAATGCCTGCCAGATTCTATTTAGACCAAAAGACTACATTTCTATAGCATTCTATTGTCATATTTACATCTCTCTTGAGAGTTTTTTTTGGCATACAAATAGTTTTATTCACAATTTATGGCCCCAGTACCTAGGGTGTGACCTAAAATATAGATACTTCTAGAAACTTAGAAGATATTTATTGCATATATGTGAGTGTCGAGCTCATATAATTCTTTAGATTGCACTCATAAAATGCTTTGCTCTAGCTATCTTGGCCTTCTTGATGTCCTTCAAACAAATCAAGCTTACAACTTCTTCAGAACCATTGCTTTTCCCCCATTTGGTCCTCTCTGATTAGAATGTGCTTCCCCAGCCTTCGCATTACTTGCTTATGTCATTCAGGTTCTATTCAGACAGGTGTTTTTTTTGTGGCTGTGCTATCTAAATAGCACCCCTTCTGTCATTATCTGTTTCTTTACTCTAATTTTTATAGGAATTCTCAGTATCTGTTATGGACTGAATCGTGTGTCCCCCAAACTCACATGCAAAGCCCTAACCCTCATGATGACTGTGTTTGGAGATAGGGCCTTTAAGGAAGAAATTAAGGTTAAATGAGGTCATAAGAGAGAGGCTTATCCAATAGGTATGCTGTTCTTATAATTTGAAAGAGGACGAGGCACCGGTGGTCTGTTTCTCTTCATGCCCAGAGAAAAGACAGCTAAAAGGTGTCATCTGGTTTCACCAGAAGAAGATTTCACCAGAAAAAAAACCCTGATGGCACCTAGATCTTGAACTTCCAGATTCCAGAACTGTGAAAAATTAGTTTATTTGAGCCACCCAGTCTGTGGTATTTTCTTATGGCAGGCCTAGTCAACTCATACACTACCTAACATTACACTATATTTGTGTGTTTTTCCATATCTTCCAGAATATAAGCAATTTGCAAACAAGGACGTATCTCTCATATCATTGTTGTATCCCCAAAATGTAAAATAGTATTTAGCCATAGTGGATGGTCAATAAACTTTTGTTGAAAATATAGATAAACAACTGTGAATTATTTGTATTGGTCAATCATAAGCTACTGGTTGTGGCTCATTTCCAATAATCATAGACATATAGTTTTGAAGTTTCTTAGATGCCATCGGGTCCAAATTGCTTCCCATAAAGAAGATGTTCTTTGTTTGAACATCTCTAATAAAGAGCAGTCATGTCTATGAAACAGGACATTTCAAGCCTGAATATGCCCTCATTCTTAGGAAGGAAATGCCTTTAGTGATTACAAACACCCTGTCATCGTCGTAGCACCACTCATCCCCCTTTGGTCCAATTCAAATATTATTATTAGTCCTGAATTAAGGACCCATAGCAACTTGTTTGCAGCAACTTCACATCCTGTCAAACTGGACTTTCTTTTAATTATGAATGTCCTGTAATATATCACGTCATCACTCTATTTCCCTTTGTATATTTTGAATCTACTGTGTCCGTAGCCTGTAGACATGCAGCATTCTCTTTTATAAAGGTAAATAACTCAGCAGAAAATCCTCTTTCACCCAGTACTCCCCTCCAGCAACCATTTTAACTATTTCCTTCCAAGACTATCACCACACCAAGACAGCTTTTCTTTACTCTCTACTTCTTCGAGTTTTCACCCCACTCTCCTTCCTCCAAACCCAAACTCAGCTAAACATTATCTTGCCACGTTCACCAGTATTTTCTCATTTCAAATCCATTGGACGATTTTCTTTAACCTTTTATGACACTTGACACTGCCAAAGTGCTTCACCTTTGTCTCCTCAATGGCATATTCATCTGGTGCTTCAGTGGCCTGTTTGGCCACGACACTGATAAAATGTGTCAGTTGACTCCTCAGTTGATTCCTTCCCTAAGTAATGATGTCATCCCTGGATTTTCCCTTCTCTCTCTCATTTGCTCGATCTACATATCCTTGGGCAATTGCATCCCTCCTTAGGGTCATGTTGGCTGCAAATCTCACTACTCCCAATCTGTGCTTCTTGGAAACATCACCTTGTTGAGGTCTGTATCAACACAAAGAAGTTCTTCACAGGTATCATGATGCGTGGGAGGGGTGTCATGGTAAGAACACCGCCAATATTTCCAAAATATTCCCCGGTATCTTTCCTTTCCCACCTCCTTCTGGTGTTCTCCTCCTCACTGTCTGGTATACTAACCTTATATTACCATGTGTTTCTTACTCTGGCATTGACATTGCCAGACATGGGAGTCAGAGACTGTGACTTATCCTGGGCTCCTACATCCTCTTCCACCACCTGCTTTAGAAGCAGCTGTTCAGTGTGCTCGTTCCACTGTGAGGGCTCAGATTTCCCTGCAGACCATCTTCTCCCTCTGTGAATGTTAAAGCCTTACTTGGTTTCCAATCCTCTCTGCAGTTTCAGTCACAGGTACCCAAACGCCCTTTGTCAGAACTCTGAGGTAATTCTAGAGTTTCAAAGTTAGTGACAGAGCAAGCTGCTGAATGTCAGACATTCAAAAAACCTGGCCAATCAATAAGTTCCCAAGGAGATTCCATATTCAAAAGTTATCCATGAAGCTCCCAAAAGAGATAGGAGAGCTAAGCTTCTTCTGGATGAATATTTGGTAAAAATAATTTTAAAGATGTTTTACAAATTAGCATGGAAAAGAAAAAAAATATATTATTTTTTTTCAACCGCAAGGAATCACTTCCGTTGTCTTGACAGCACTGATGGAATAATTTGAGCTGAAGGAATGAAGTGGGAGGGGTAGCTTTGCTTAGTTCAATCCTCTCCCCTCCCTCTACCTCTGAACCAGAACATTAATCAGCCACAGTTGACTGTGTCATTTCTCTCTTAAATAATGCTCGTACTACATGTAAGGTGATGCATGTGTTTAATTCCTAGCAGATATTGCTCCAGATACAGAGTTCATGGGGAATATGATGCAATTACAGAAGTATGGTTGAAGGAAGCTGAGGTGGGTGTAAAGATGCCGGAGTTTTATTTCTTTGGTTTTAACTGATTTCTTGGATATCTTGGAACATCACTTCTCAACTAACAGAGCTGAAACAGGCCTTACAGAAAACTTAGTCCAAATCCTGATTTTACAAATGAGAAACTGAGGCCCAGAGAGATAAGTGATAGTACCAGCATAAGGGATTCAGGTCTTCTGGTTCTTACCCCAGTAAACAATTTACTGAGCCATGTCATTTTGGGTGAAATAATAGTATTCTACTTAGGATCTATTCTCTCGGCATATAATCTGTGCTCAATTTCTTGCTAATTGGTTACTGCTTTATTGAAAATGCTTCCAGGTTAATAACAAATTCATAGTCACCAAAGGAGGCCATACTTTTTAGACATCCTGAACAATTTGCACAGTGGACACTTACATTTTTTTGTGAGTTTCTCCTGTGACCATTAGCTACCTTAGATATATTTTTAAATTAGTTTGGAGCAGGTTCTACTTAAAGTTCCTGACTTCTGTATTCAGTATGGCATCAGTAACTGTTTAACAACTGGATCTCTAGGGTTGTCAGGGGAAGGGGACCCGATATGTAGTGTTTGCTGATGTCCATGGTTTAAATACTCGCAATATGGCCTAGTGTAAGCTACCAATGTGGTAAGGCTGGGAAGACAGAGTTTGGAAGAAATATTGATTTCTCATTATTCCCTCTCTCCACAAATTCACTCATTTAGATACTTGTTAATTTTATTTCAGTGGCTACCACCTATTTGATTCCAGTTCAGGGATTCCATCCAGCATTTCCACACATTATCTGCTGAACACCTTAATTTATATTAGTATGTGACTCAAATTATCATCCTTCCACAACAACCCTGCCTCTTCTAATTTGCCATTTTCAGCACCACAAACTTTCTGATAAACTAAGTGCAAGATGCCACACCTTTCACTCTTGGCTTTGTATTCAACCTAGCCCCCACGTCTAACTAGTGCCTGAGCCTTGTTAAATCTCCCTACACTAATTATTGCACCCTATTAAATATTAAACCTTACCTTCCTAATTGTTGCATTCAAACTCTCATTTCCTGGATTTACTAGCCCCAGATTATTTGTACCACTGAAAGGGAAAGTATTCGCCTGCTTCAAATACCTCTCTCCTTTGACAAATACGCGATTCACACTTACTTATTTTAAGTTTTATTAATTTTTTAAGTGTGTTTTTCCAGAATCCATCAGCTCCAAGTCAAGTAGTTGTTTCAATCTAGTTGTGGAGGATGCAGCTCACAGTGGCCCATCAAGGTTGCCAGATTGATCACACATGGGCCACTATGAGCATTCATACTTATTATGAGCCATTTTTGTCTGAAGGTAAGAACATTTCATTTCCCACCACTAAAATACCTCCCATCCTTTTAAATGTTGTGTAAAGGACTCACATCTGTAGGTCAGAAGTCTGACACATTGTGGCAAGATTCTCTGCTCCGGTGTCATAAGGCTGAAATCAAGGTGTCACCCAGCCTGACTGCTATTCTGGAAGCTCTGGGGAAAAACAAAGCAAAAGAAACCCTGTTCTATGCTCATTCTTGTTGACGGAGTTCAGTTCCTTGTGGTTATAGGACTGAGGTTTCTATTTACTTCCTGGCTGTCAATCACGTGCTGCTCTTAGCTTTCAGATGCCACCTGTATCCCTTGCCATATGTCACCCCCATCTTTAAGTCAACAACAGTACATCAAATCATTCTCATGCTTCAAAATCACTGACTTCCTCTTCTGCCACCAGCCTTGTTTTAAAGGACTCATATGATTAAGTCAAGCCCATCTGGGTGGGTGACTTACCTGCTTTAAGACCAATTGATTTGGAACCTTAATTACATGTGCAGAATGCTTTCACTGTGGTACCTAGATCCGTATTGATTGCATAACTGGGAGAAGGTGTGTGTGTACCAGAGGCCAGGAATTTGTGGGGGGCTGGCTCAGATTTCTGCCTACCATAGCATCTGTTGATTCTTTGTTTGGAAAGCTTTTGTTTTCCACACTCTTCTCTAACATTATTTAAGTCAGAACCTCAATATAAGCTATATGGATGCTCTTTCTTCACTACCTTACAATCCTACTCTCTCTCCCCAACACTGTTTATCTCAGCTCCTTGCCAGTTTTCTTCATGATAATTATCAAAATCCATTGTCATTTCATTTGTTTACTTGTTCCTTCTCTGTCGTTTTCTCTCCTACCAGATGTAAGCTCTGTGAAGACAAAAGAAAAGTTTTGTTTCATTCAGCAATTTACTATTAGCATACTGTAAACCCTTAATGTGTAAGTTCTTAATAATGTACTTAATAATTTACTTTATAATAAATACATCATTTAAGGTTTGATGATGACATTTAAAAGTCTGAGAAAATGTTTGGAAGGACAATTCCACTCCTCATCGAAGGTTCTCTCATATGGTCATTTGAAATTGGCCATTGGCAGGGTAGGAGTTATTTACATTTTCCTTCCTTTTTGTTTTCTTTCTATTTTTGTGGAAATTTTCAAATATGCACAAAAGTACAGATAGTAGGATAATGAACCTTAATATACTCATACTTCACTTTCAAACACTACCAATAATGTTTTGCCAGTCTTATAACATCTAAATTCTCAACTTCTTTTCCTAGAATATTTTCAGCCGAAGTCCCAGATATCAAGTCATTTCTTTTGTAAATTACTTGCTATATTTTTATAAATAATAAAGATGAGTATTTTCTTAATATCATCAAGTATTATGTAATATCCAATACATATGTAAATTTTCTAATTGGTATGTTTGACTCAGGATATAAATATTTAAGATCTACCTATTGCGTTTGCTATGTCTTTTAAATCTCTTATTCTATAGTTGAGGCTTCCATTTCAAAAATGGCATTTATTTATTTGTCCTGTATAACAGCACCAAATTTGACTGGCTACTAGTATTTACTTTGTCTATCTTGGTTCTTTCTTCACTGTGTTACCATTGCTTCTAGGCTTCTAAGTAGACATAATTAGGAATATTTAAAGAGTTATCATGAATTCATTTGATATTTCCAATTCAAATTTAAAATTGGGTGTTTTTACATAACTTCTATGATTGTACACTTACATTATGTATCTATTTGTTGACAGTGTTCTTAATCAACAGAATTTGCATTATCACTTATTTGCATGTATATACATGTATGCATATGTATATATAATCACTTCTGGAAAAACAGTATCAATATTACTGTTGATAACACTACTAAATGTAGTTTAAAGATAACTCTGTAGTTTTTTGTTCTTAGAATATAAGCCATCAGGGATAAAATACCTCGAAATTCTGAGTTAAAAAATCACTGAAAGTACTATTTATTTCTCTGTTGTAATGCAACCAACTTGATAAGTGGTTTGGTTCATTTGTAAATTTCTTTCCTTTTTAAATTCTCTCCTTTCTAAATTCAATATTGGGGGTGAATTTAGCTCAGTTGGTTAGAGCATGGTGCTGATAACACCAAGGTTGCTGGTTCAATTCCAGCATGGGCCACTGTGGGCATGGGCGCCCTCCTTAAAAAAGAAAAAACAAAACAAAAAAAAAAAAACAAAAAAAAGAAAATTCTAAAAGTAAAAAAAAATTCAATTTTGTTTTTAATTGGTATTTACATGGTTCCAAATTTCAAAACTATAAAACAAGATACATGTAGAACAGAATTATTTTCTTCTCTGTCCCTCCCTTCACTCTCTTCCCTTCCCTGGTCCTGTAGGTAATCAATTTTATTAGATTTTATTTATTTCACCATCATTTGTGTGTGTGTGTGTGTGTGTGTGTGTGTGTGTGTGTGTTACACAGGCATGTGTGTGTTTTCCTCTTAGATATCCAGAAGGTAGCATACTTAAAACACTGGTCTGTACCTTTCCCCTCCCTCTCTACTTAACAATATATATTGGAGACATTCCATAATCTCTATCAGGAGATCTTTTTTATTCTTTTTATACACTCTTATAGTATTCCACTGTGAAAACATATCATCATTTATTCAAACACCTTATTATTGAAAGACATGTGGATGTTTGTAATTACAAAAAAATAAGATATAATAAACATGTGCACATGTCACTTCATACTTTGACAGTTTAACTTTTGACAAATCTGCTGTGAATGGTAGCAAAACGCACTGAATCTTCTCTCCCTCTGCCTTTCCAAATATACCTTCCTCTCCAGGGAAGAATATTTATTGGCTATGCTGTATAAACTCAGTGTAAAACCCCACTTGAGAATCTTTAATACCTACAGAAATGACTATCTCTCACACCTCTATTTAGCCATATTTTATGCATTATTCAAGTCACATAGTGAACTCCAGCTTTCCCATGTATTGTTCCATGACCAGTTCATCTTCTATTGCATTCTTTCTGCTCTGAAATTGCATAACAGGATTACTCTTCTTGGAACGTAATCAGTAGCCATCTATAGTTTTATTGAGATGTGGCGTATGTCAGTATCATAATATTATAATGAAATATTACATTTCTGTAAGGCAGAAACCATCACTTTTTTTTCTGTATCTTTCATACACTCTGTCATTGGACTGATTACAAGATAAGCACGCAGTAAAAGTACTTACTGAATTGAATTAAATCAAATTGGATTGATTCTCCTGGATCATCAGTATTTTCTGGGGCATAATATAAAGTTATTCTACTCTGAGCAAACATCCTTTCTGAAGCAAAGCAGAGTGGAGCTTTCTACAAAAAAAAAAATGATTTCAAGATATATCTTATCTAACAAAGAAAAGCAGTGGGCTTACAAACAGAAAGATGGGTTACAACTCAACCAGAGAGGAATATTACTATGGGTCTGATTTAAAGGTCCTGACCCTACATTGCACGGGTGATAATAAAATAAACACATACTTACAAATTGCTAGGGAACATATGATGTCCATAAACAAAATTCCTCACTGAGCACAATTGTGGTGTAATAACAAAAGAGAAACATAGGATTTTTGATCAGTAAAACTGACTCTAAATCACAGCTTTGTCACTTCCTAGTTACATTGGACAAATGACTAAGCTTCATTGAGACAAAGGGGATAGTAATAAGAGCCCTATTCGTGATAAGAGGAATGAATATCACAGAATACTAAAATGTGATTATTGATTCAGCAATAGCTAGTTATTATTGTATAAATAAGGAATTAAAACCAGAATTGTGAAATGACTTCCATAAAATCACAAAAAGAACTGGTGACTGTTTTTAAACTTGAACTCGGTTCTTGAACTACCAGTTCGTCAGTATTTCATGATGCTTCTTCTTAACGTGGATGAGGTACACTTGGATTGCATTCTCCCACCAGTTTCAATAAAGCAAATAAACTGACACCCTATATGTAATCACTATGGACTTGTCTGCTACATTTTCATCTGGAATTGGCATAATATCTTTGTTTTGGGAATACTCAATGTGGAATTTTTTTTCCTGTTAGAACCTGAGCTTTGGACTGTCACCTCATTGAATGATCACTTCTAGAGTCATGATTTGGAATCATTTGAAACTGTCAACCCAGAAGTGACAAGTTCTGAATCTCATAACTTAGAGTCAAGTGGTCTTTCCAAATGAGATTTTTCGTTTGTTTGTTTGTTTTTGTTTAAGAAAACTGGTATAGTATCCTCTAGCTCCTCAGGCTTCCAAGTCTCCAATGTCAGTTCCTAAAGTAACTAGAAAAGCTGCCAAATATGACCTTCTTTAGACAACACATCTCTCTTTTTTTTTTCCAGAGGAAAACTGTAAAGATCAAGTCACAGCTGCATGAAGTACCTAATTAAACAAGTGTAAGAAAGCAGAGAAAGGTCAGGTTGTCAAAAATCATTGCTGTATCTTTACTGGATTGTATTTAAAGGCTGATTGCAGCAAAGAAAATAACTCAATAAGGTGTATGAGACTGGAATAACAAATGAACTCAAGAGGCAGACTTCTGCCTGGCATATAATGAAAGATTTTGAGATAAAAACCTAGGAAACCAAACCAAGGGAAATGAAAGGGAGAGAGTATGTGGTGAGTAAAACAAACAGCTGATATTAATATGGAAAAAAGAAGAGGTACCATAGGCCAAGTTCAAAGAGGAAATGGGACAAAATTACAGATGACAGTTCATCTATTTGAATTTATTTTTTTCTTTTTAAATCAAGGAGTGAAAAGAATAGGTATGTGAGAGGTGGTGCAAGAAGAGGCAACTGTTATTATGCGATCAAGATAAAATAGAAAAAAGGGGAAATTAAATATTTTAAATCACTAAAACACATTTAGTCAGGTGTGGATAATATTTTTATTTACCTGTAATGATTCAGAGCTTCCTAGATTGCATGTTATTTATGTGAGGGGCCTTGTAGCCATCTTGTTTCTCTTCTACCCTTCCTTTCAATGTAAGGGGAAGTCAGACCTCGAAAGAGCTCATCCCAAAGAAACCAAAGTACACAAGCATTGCTTCAAATTAGCAGCTTCTGCCTTGAGAAAGGAGGAAGTGAAAACATTTTTTTTTCTTTCTCAAGTCTATTTTTGAAATATTGTAGACATAGGCCCATGGGAAATTCTGTGGGGTGCTAGTTAGCATCCGAGTGTAATTTTCAGTTCAGTACACTTTGATCTGGTTTTCAAGTCTCCTGAAACTCTGAGGATGTGGTGTAATCTGAAGGGTAGTCCCTGTGGCCTCTGGGAGTGAAATACTTGTGTTTTTGAATTGAGCTGGAGAAGTACATTTGCATGTTGTTGGAGAAGAGCTATCAGTTCAAGGGAGAAAATAAACAATAGCATTAACCACATAAAAGATAGTTGTGTATGCAGGTGTGTGTGTGTGTGTGTGTGTGTGTGTGTGTGTAATTAAAATATTTCTTTATTCTACCAGAGATTCTTAGGTCTTTTTTTCTTTAATTACATCATTTAAATATTTATGAATTAAGCTATAATAGAATGTATACTTGCAAGAACAGGAGGAAGTATATGCTTATTACTGTAGCAGATGAGAATTCAGCCTTTCCCCTGATTCCTCAGAATGGCATGGGTGCCATCTTACCATGAATAACTGTCAATGCATTCAGATAGTGTGCACCACTGCAAGTATAATTGCAATTTGTTGTAATTTCTGCTTAAATTCCTCCGTGACACAGTTGATTTATTTTGCAAATCAGTGCATCTAGAGGATGTACTGTGTCGCATTATGTGCCTTTGATATAGAACCTTTGTTTTATAACAGGGAAAATAATTAGCTTTTGGATAAGCTTGAGTTGTGATGTCAGGCGCTATCCGTGGTGCTGAAAGAAGTTATTAGCGCTGAGCTAATGAAGGCACTCAGCCAGGCTCTGCCACCTTACTAATTTGTCTCTTTGGGATTTTAGCAAAATTAAAAATAAGATAAGCACAAAAACGGGATGAATTTTATAGGGAAAAAACTAGTAAACTTGTTGATAGAATCTACAGAGACTCCTGATAAAGCTAAATTTAAGGAAAATTTTCACTTACCTAATAGTTTGTCATCCAAACATTATTTCCTTTAGTATTGGTGATAGAATCGTTTAGACATATTTTAATTAACTTTTATATAGGTTTCTGTATTTGGGATTTCAAAGATTTTTTTTTCTGGAAATGATCAGCAAGTTGCAATGTCAGCATTCATCCTGTGCCATGTAAGGGTCTAATTTCAGGATAACTCCTTTCCAGACTATGATGTAGATTTGTATTAAAAGTAAATATTATAGAAAAGGTGGCGGTAAATGAGTAATAGTTGGTTTTGAACAGTAATATTTCACCAAAGAATAACTCCTGCTTTTGTGTTTCTCTCTCTCCCTTCGAATTGTTAAATACAAATCTAATTGTTGAATGCCTCACGCTCCTTTTGACTTTTGATACCACGCTCCTTTTGACTTTTGATACGTTGAAACTTTTGCATTGCAAACAGGAGCACGTGGAACTTGATGCCGGTTAGGAGGATATTTAGGCTCAGGTCTAAACAAAATCATCACCAGCTGGTTATTTTATGCTCTCATTAGGTTATAAAATAGCACTCAGGTATACAACAGTAATCACAAAACTGTGATGCTGGAGAAAAAAGTAATCACATTAAATTGACCTTCCTGAATAACAAGTGAGGTTCCATTTCACTTCATTTTGGTTCATTTTAAAACCAGCATTAGCTTTTTTTGGCACATAATTTTTCATTGTTTACTGAACACAGCTCGGTTAGAATGAGTCACTGTCTTTAATATTAGTGATTATGGTCCGTTTCAATTATATAGTGTGTTATAGAGTTTGTTGTATTACTCTCCATATCTCTGTTATTTGACTCTGCTGGGAAAAATTTCATGTAGCAGAAATGGTCAGAAGTTGAGGTTCTGTGGGTGGGAAGCAACCCCCAAAACATTTATATGGTAATATGGAGAAACTTTCTTAAGTATGCTTTTAAAAATTTCACGATATCTAGATGAGACTGTCATCTTATGTCATTTGACACTAATATTTTTTTTTTAATTTATTGGGGTGACAATTGTTAGTAGAATTACATAGATTTCAGTTGTGCAATTCTGTATCACATCATCCATAAATCACACTGTGTGTTCACCACCCAGAGTCAGCTCCCCTTCCATCACCGTACATTTGATCCCCCTCACCCTCATCCCCCCCCCAACCCCCTTACGCTCTGGTAACCACCAAATTACGTTCCCCAGATTAATTTTCAAACCCCGTGGCCATCCTGTGGTCACCGACTGCCCTCCAATCCCCTCACCCTCCCCCCCACCCCCCACTCCCCCCGCCCATCTAGCAACCCTCAGTTTTTCCTCATTGTCTCCCAAACAGTTACTGATTAGTTCATTCACTTATTCTTTTCTTTAGAATCCGCAAATAAGTGAGATCATATGGAACTTATCTTTCTCTGTCTGACTTATTTCACTTAACATAATGTTCTCTAGATCCATCCATGTTGTTGCAAATGGTAAGATTTCTTTCTTCCTTATGGCTGCATAATACTCCATTGTATAAATGTACCACAGTTTCTTAATCCAGTCATCTACCGATGGGCATTTTGGTTGTTTCCATGTCTTAGCTATTGTGTATAGTGCTGCAATAAACATAGGAGTGCATAGAGATTTTTGAATTGAAGTTCTGGATTTCTCCGGATAGATACCTAGGAGTGGAATTACTGGATCATAAGGTAGTTCCATTTTCAGAATTTTGAGATACCTCCATACTGTTTTCCATAGCGGCTGCACCAGTCTGCAATCCCACCAACAGTGCACAAGCGTTCCCTTTTCTCCACATCCGCGCCAGCACTTGTTGTTTGTTGATTTATTGATGATAGCCATTCTGACTGGGGTGAGGTGGTATTTCATTGTGGTTTTTATTTGCATTTCTCTGATGGTTAGCGAGGTTGAGCATTTCTTCATATGTCTGTTTGCCATCTGTATGTCCTTTTCAGAAAAATGTCTCTTCAAGTCCTCTGCCCATTTTTTAATTGGATCGTTTGTTTTATTGGAGTTGGGTTGAGTAAGTTTTCCATAGATTTGTGATATTAATCCCTTATCAGATATATCATTGGCAAATATCTTTTCCCATTCAGTAGGATCCCTTCTTGTTTTATTGATGGTTTCGTTTGCTGTGAAAAAACTTTTTAGTTTGATATAATCCCACATGTTTATTCTTTCTCTTAGTTCCCTCGCGCGAGGGTGTATATCAGTAAAAATCTTACTCCGGGTAATGTCTGAGAAGTTTCTTCCTATATTTTCTTCTAGGTATTTTATGGTTTCAGACCTTACATTTAAGTCTTTAAGCCATTTTGAATTTATTTTTGTATATGGTGTAAGGAGGTGGTCCAACTTCATTTTTTTGCATGTGTCTGTCCAGGTTTCCCAGCACCATTTATTGAATAGACTGTCATTACTCCATCGTACATTCTTGCTTCCATTGTCGTAGATTAAATGGCCATATAGGCGTGGATTTATTTCTGGACTCTCTATTCTGTTCCATTGATCTATGTGTCTGTTTTTATGCCAGTACCATGCTGTTTTGATTACTGTAGCCTTGTAGTATAATTTGAAGTCAGGTATTGTTATACCTCCCACTTTATTCTTATTTCTCAAGATTGCCTTTGCTATTCGGGGTCTTTTATGGTCCCATATAAATTTTAGGATTATATGTTCTATTTCTGTGAAAAACGACGTTGGCAGTTTGATAGGAATTGCATTGAATATGTATATTGCCTTAGGCAGTATGGACATTTTAACTATATTAATTCTTCCTATCCATGAACATGATATGTGTTTCCATCTATTTATATCTTCCTTCATTCCTTTCATCAGTGTCTTATAATTTTCTGAGTATAGATCTTTTACTTCTTTGGTTAAATTTATTCCCAGGTATTTTATAGTCTTTGGAGCGATTGTAAATGGGATTGTTTTTTTAATTTCTCCTTCTGATGTTTTATTATTGGTATATACAAATGCAACTGATTTCTGAATATTAATTTTGTATCCTGCCACTTTACTAAATTCATCTATCAGCTCTAATAGCTTCTTGGTGGAGTCTTTAGGGTTCTCTATATATAGTATCATATCATCTGCATACAATGATAACTTTACTTCCTCCTTACCAATCTGGATGCCTTTTATTTCTTTTTCTTGTCTGATTGCTGTGGCAAGAACTTCCAGAACTATGTTGAATAGAAGCGGAGATAATGGGCATCCTTGCCTTGTTCCTGATCTTAGGGGGAATGGTTTTAGCTTTTCCCCATTGAGTATGATGTTAGCTGTGGGTTTGTCATATATGGCCTTTATTATGTTGAGATAAGATCCCTCTATTCCCACTTTCTTAAGGGTTTTTATCATAAATGGCTGTTGGATTTTATCAAATGCTTTTTCTGCATCTATTGATATGATCATGTGATTTTTATTTTTCATTTTGTTAATGTGGTGTATCACATTAATAGATTTGCGGATGTTGAACCACCCCTGCATACCAGGGATGAATCCCACTTGATCGTGGTGAATGATCTTTTTAATGTATTGCTGAATTCTGTTTGCTAATATTTTGTTGAGGATTTTTGCATCTATGTTCATTAAAGATATCGGCCTGTAGTTTTCTTTTTTGTGGTGTCTTTGTCTAATTTTGGGATCAGGGTGATAGTGGCTTCGTAAAAAGTGTTTGGGAGTCTTCCCTCCTTCTGGATTTTTTGGAAGAGCTTGAGGAGAATTGGTGATAATTCTTTTTTGAACGCTTTGTAAAATTCACCTGTAAAGCCATCTGGTCCAGGGCTTTTGTTTGTTGGGAGACTGTTGATTACTGATTCAATTTCCGTGGTGGTAATCAGTCTATTCAGGTTTTCTGTTTCTTCTTGAGTTAGCCTTGGAAGGTTGTACGCCTCTAGAAAATTGTCCATTTCTTCCAAATTGTCAAATTTGTTGGCATATAGTTGCTCATAGTAACTTCTTAAAACTCTTTGTATTTCTGCAGTGTCCGTTGTCACTTCTCCTCTTTCGTTTCTGATTTTATTAATTTGGGTCCTCTCTCTCTTTTTTTTAATGAGTCTGGCTAAAGGTTTGTCGATTTTGTTTATCTTCTCTAAGAACCAACTCTTGGATTCATTGATCTTTTGTATTGTTTTTCTGGTTTCTATTTCATTTATTTCTGCTCTGATCTTTATTATCTCCTTCCTTGTGTTCCCTTTGGGCTTATTTTGCTGTTCTTTTTCCAAATCCCTTAAATGTGAAGATAAACTGTTGATTAGTGATGTTTCTTGTTTCTTTAGGTAGGCCTGCAAAGCTATGAATTTCCCTCTTAGGACTGCTTTCGCGGCATCCCATAGATTTTGGGTCGTCGTGTTTTCATTTTCATTTATCTCGAAATATCTTTTGATTTCTTCCTTGATCTCCTGCTTGACCCATTCATTATTTAGTAATAAGTTATTCAGCCTCCATGAATTGGTGTGTCTTCCCGTTTTTTTCCTGTAGTTCATTTCTAATTTCATAGCATTGTGATCAGAGAAGACAATTGGTATGATTTCAATTTTCTTAAATTTATCAAGACTTGTTTTGTGGCCTAACATATGATCTATCTTGGAAAATGTTCCATGTGCGCTTGAGAAGAAGGTGTATTTTGCAGCATTGGGGTGAAATGTTCTGAAAATATCGATTAAATCCAAGTGGTCCAATGTATCATTTAAGGCTGTTGTTTCCATATTGATTTTCTGTCTGGAAGACCTGTCCCTTGTGGTCAGAGGTGTGTTGAAGTCCCCGACTATAATAGTGTTACTGTTGATCTCTGCCTTTATGTCAGTCAGTACCTGTTTTATATATTTAGGTGCTCCTATGTTGGGTGCATAGGACACTAATATTTTTATTATCATCTCTATCTTCAATAAACATGTTTTTCAAATTTTATATAAAATGTAGGGATATATAATTTACACACAATAAAACCACAAATCAACTTAAACGTATACTCTATAGAGTCCGATAAAAGTATATGCCCATAAAACCATCCTACTAACCAAATACAGTTCTTCCATCTCCTCAATATATTTTCTCATGTCCTCTTCCAGTCAATCTGCTCTACTACTCTCTCCAAGTATACTGATATTATTTCTATTGCAACTAATTAATTTTGATATTTCTATAAGTTTATAGAAATGAAAAAAATAGGAAATGTACCCTTTTGTGTCTGGCATAATTGTGAGACTCACTCATGTTGTAGTTTTGAGTAATTTGTATTATAGGTTAGTTATATACAGTTGTGTACCTATGCCATGAATACCCTAGTTTGGTTATACATTCATGGATGGTAGACATTTGTTTGTTTCTACTTTGTGGCTGTTTTGAGTAAAGTGGCTATGAATATCTGTGTTCTTTTTGTGTGGATATATGTTTTCATTTGTTGTGGGTAAATACCTAGGATTGCAATTGCTGCGTCATATGGTAAGAGTATGCTTTATGAGAAATGACTAAATGTTCCCCAAAGTACCACTTTCCATCTTATCAGCTTTATATCACATTTCCAGTTTCTCTATATATGAATCAACACTTGGATTTGCCAGACTTTTTAATTTTAGTTCTTCCAGGGTGTATTGGTACTTTCTTGTGATTTAAAATGAATTTCCCTAATGTCTAATATGGTTGAAATTCTTTCATGTGCTTATCTGTCATTACATTATCTTCTTTATTTTTTTATTTATTTTCCCACCTTGTGGTATTGTTTTACTCTTATTACTGAGTTGTAAAAGAGTCTATAATATAGCTGGGTAAAAATCATTTGTCAAGTGTATATATTTGCAATATTTTCTCCAAGTAACCAGGTTTTTAAAAATCTTATACAACGTCTTTAGATGAAGTCCAATTTAATATTTCCTCACTTACTGTTAGTTCTTTTTGTGTTCTAAGAAATCTTTGCCTATTCCAAAGTTGCCAAGATTTTCTGTTATAGCTATCCTAGGTTTTGACAAATGAAACCATCACCACAATCAAGACAGTGAGCGTACCCATTGTCCTCAAAGCTTCCTGGTGCCTTTTTAATTCTTTTGCTTTTGTCCCTCCTCAAGCTCACTTACTTGTCCACAGACAAGCAACGTTATGCATATTGTCAATACGGATTAGTTTGAAGTTTGTAGAAATTTATATAAAGGGAATTATATAGCAAGCATTATTTTGTCTAATTTCTTTTATCCAATGTAATCATTGGTGATTCATTCATGTTGTTGTGTGTATCAAAACTTTTTTCTTGTAGTTTATTCTATTGTTGAGTATCTATTTCATTGTATAAATGAACCACATTTTGTTTATCCATTTACCTATTGATGAATAGTTTGGTTATTTCTCATTTATACCTATTACAAATAAAAGGGGGGGTGTACAAATTTTTGACAGCCATCATCTAGGAGTAGAGCAGATGGATCATAAGGCAGGTGTGTATTTAACATTTGTAAAGAAACTGCCAACCCGTCTTCCAATGTGGTTGCACCGTTTTACCTCTGTCCAGCGATGAGTGAGAATTCTAGTTTCTCCGCATGTTTGCCATCACTTGGTATGGCCAGTCTTTTACTTTTATCTATTCTGATGTGTGTAGTGGTTTTAACTGCACTTCTCTAATAACTTATGACACAAATCAGCTTTTCTTATCCTACTTTCCATCTGTGTATCTTTGAAGTATCTTTTCTAATTTTTTGCCCAACATGCTGCTGTGATCGTTAGGATTTTCCAATCTCGCTGGCTGCAAAAGAGATACTATGCCTGTTCCTGTGTGAGCACTAATGTTTTCTAATCTTTTTGGATGATTCTCCTCCTGGCTTCAGGTAGTTTCCTCACACATATTCCTCAACACTCTTCTGAATACTGAAGCATAACTTTCTGCAGACTTCCAGAATTCTCAATGTGTCTCTCTCCTATACGTTATTCTGTCTTGTTAAGTTGTAGCTATCTTGTTCCCTGGACTCTTTCAGTTCCATCTGCTAAACTCAGGCTCCAGTGGGCTCCATTTGTGTTGCCGCTGACAGTCATACCCTGGAAAATCTCAAGTCAGTAAGTTAAGAAATGGTAGGGCCTAATTTATTTGTTTCCCGTCTCTTAGAAATCACTCTCCTTTGTTACCTGGTGTCTTAAAAAAAAACACACGTTGTTTCCAATATTTTTTGTTCATTTGTTTCAGGTAGAAAAAATCCTGTCCTTATTATACTATGCTGACTCAAAACAGAAGTCCCTGTATCTTGTTATTCATTTTCTTGCTTTGTTCTTCAGCTAGGAGCTCTGATTATAAAGTTGAATTGAAGCAGTAATAGTGGAAACACTTGGCATTTTTCTGGGTTTTGAAAAAAATCTTGTCTTTTCCCCATTAAATATTTTCTTAGCTCTAGGGTTTTTGTGCATGCTCTTTATCAAACTAAATAAAATTTTGTTTATTCTTTGGTTGTTGAGAGTTTTTCTTATTTATAAATATTGACTTTTATCAAATCATTTTCTGCATCTTGAGAGATCATTTGATTTTCCTCTGTTCTATTAATGTTATGAATTATATTGATTGGTTTTCAAATGTTAGTCCAAACCTCAAATTCCTAGATAAACTACATTTGTCATAAATACTATATCATCCTTTTTACATATTGATGGGTTTGTTTTGCTATTATAATATGTTGTTGAGTATTTTTGCATCTCTGTTTATGAGGAACATTGGCTTAGAGTTTCCTCATAATGTCCTCATGTGTTTTTGGTATCAACATTATGTTGGACTCACATAAGAAATGGGAAAAGTCCTATTTTCCTTCATTTATTGAGTCTGTGTAAGGTTGATATTATTTCTACCTTACGTGTTTGAAAGAATTTACCCGTGAAGTTCTATAGTTTTCTTTTTGAGAAAATTTTAAATTATAAATTCAACTTTTTATTAGCTTGCAGCTATTTAGATTTTCTATTTTTTATTGTGTTAATTATGGTAATTTGTAGCTTTCGAGTAGTTTGTCCATTTCATATAGTTGTCACGTTTTTGTGGCATGAACTTATTCATCATATCCCTTTATTTTACTTTTAAAGTTTGTAGAACCTGTAGCAAAACTTTTCTTTCATTCTGGATATTTGAAAATTTTTGTTTTCTGTTTTGTTCTTGATCAGTCTAACTAGTGTTTTGTTTTCTTTTTCATATTTAACTTTTAAAATAATTTTTATTTCATTTGCTTATGTTTTTATTCATTTTCTGTTTTATTAATATCCACTTTTATCTTTTTTATTCTCTCTTATATTTACTTTAACCTGATTTACTATTTTTTCTAGGTTCTCACGATGGACTCTTATATGCCATTTTCAATTTTTCTTCTTTTCTACTATAAGCATTTAAAACTATAACTTTTCTAAGCACTGCTTTATTTGCACCCCAGGAATTTTTTTTGTTATATTTTATTTTATTTTCCATTGAGTTAAAAATATTTTTCAATTTCCTTTGTGCTTTCTTCTTTGATCATGAGTTGCATAAACTTGTATATTTAATTGCCAGCTCTTTGGGGGGAATCTTTTAGGTATGTTCTTGTTACTGATTTCTAATTGATTCCATTATTGTCAGAGAACATACTCTGTATATTACCAATCATTTTAAATATGTTGAAACTTGTTGAATGAGTCAGATTATGGTCTATTTACTTAAATGTACCATATGTATGTGGAAAATTGTGTATTCTGCTATTTTGTGTGAAGCTCTGTTATTATCAACTAGATCAATTTGTTTTGTAGTATCATTTAAACATTCTTTATTGTACTGATTGTTAAGCTATTATTCTACCAATTACTGAGAAAAGACTGACAAAAACTGATAATAAAATTGTAGATTTTTTTTATTTGCCCTATTAGTTTTGTTAATTTCTTGTTTGCTACTTATCGGACATCTTTTGTTAGGAGTGTCTTACGTTGTCTTCATGTATTGACTCTTTTAATATTGTGAAAAGCCCCTTCATCTCTGATAATATTCTTAGATCTGCAATTTCTTTTGTCTAATGTTGATGCATCCACCCCAGCTTCTATATTATTTTACTTTTAAATTGTCTGTGCGTTATTTTAAGTGTGTTCCTGTAGAAATCATGTAGTCGAGTATTTCTTATGTCTGATATTGCTTTTTAATTAGTGTTTTAATTCATTTACATTTAATGCAATTAATGGGATTGGATTTAAGTCTCTCGTCTTGCTATTTTTCAGATGTCCTATCTGTTCTTTCTTCCTTCCCCCTATTTTCCTGCCTTGTATTGAATGTTTTCTTTAATATATTTTATTTAATCTATTAACTTATTTGATATAAATAAGCCAATAAAGAACTTAATAGAATTCTTTGCTTAATTATTTTCATTAGTTGCGCTAAGGTTTACAATGTGTATTTTTCCGTTATCACAATGTACTTTCAGATAACATATCAATAATACAGTAGAACCTTAATGCAGTATACATTCCCTTTCTTCCTTACTGTCCTACATGCTATTATTTTTATATATTGATCTTTTATATATGATAAATCATAATGCCTTATTATTTTTGCTTTTTGTGGTTAATTGTCTTTTAAAGATATTAAAAAGGAGAAAATTATTTTCAATTTACCATGGTATTTATTATATTTGATGCTCTTCATTCCTTTGCTTAAATCTGTCCCCTTTTTATTTGGCACCTTTTCTCTTAGCCTGAAGGAGAACTCTCTTTTACATTTTTATACTGCAGTTCTTTTGGGGAAAAATTCTCTCAGCTTTTGTTTGTCTGAAAATGTCTCCATTTCACCTTTAGTTTGGGAAAGTGATATTTTGAAGAATCTTTTTTAAAACAATAATTTTAAAGTATAGTTTTGAATGTATTTTTATCTCGTCAACATTTTAAAGATATTGATTCATTATCTATGACCTTGCATCGTTTCTAATTAGAATTCTGTTATTAATTTTACTTTTTCCCCCTTCATATAATGTCTTTTTCCTCTGCATTTATTCAATATTTTATTTTTTGTTATTAATTTCAAACAATTTGATTATGATATGCATTTGTGTATGTGTTTTGTGCCTGTGTATGTGTGCACATGTGTATATGTGTGTGTGTGTGTGTCTGTGTGTGTGTTTACTTCTGTATATTGTATTTTCTTTTTCTAGGTATTGATATTTTTTCATCAAATGTGATATTTCAGCCCTTGCTTTTAATATGTTTTTTATGCATATCTCTTCCTTGTCATACTATAATTAAAATTAACTAAGACTACATGATATTTACCCATAGGTCTCTAGAGTCTTGTTCTTTTGTTTTCAGACATTTTTCTCTCTGAGCTTATATTCGCATAGTTTCTCCTACCCTGTAATCAGTTTCACTGCTCTCTTTTCTTCGTTGGTTTGAAATATTCTATTGAACCTATTTGTTGACATTTTCAAATCAGATCTTGTATTTTTCTGTTCTGGAATTCCCATTTGTTTCTCTTAAAAGTTTTCATTTTTCTACTGATATTCCTCATCTCTTTACTCATAATATCCATCTTTTCCTTTAAATCCTCAATCATCTGTATAATAGCTATTTTGTACAGTCGTCTCTAATGTTAACATCTCCATCATCTCTGGATTTCTTTTTACTGACTGCATTGTGCTCATTTTAGGTTATTGTTTCCTGTTCTTTTGTCTGGTTATTTTTTTTTTTAATGTGAAAGACATCATATATGCTACATTTTTGAGATTCAGGATTTTGTGTTCTTTTTAGAGAGTGTTGTTTTCTTCTGGCAGGCAATGAGTTTCCTGGTGTTTGAGCTTTGTCCTTTGAGATTTGATTATAGTTGTTTTCGTGGGTATAAAAATGTTCTCGGTCCAAAGTGAAATTATTCTTTCCTCAATTATGGCCTTTGAGTGTCTTAATTGAAAACCTAGAATGTTCAGTGAGGTCTCTCCACTCGGCTGTTCTGAATACCTGTTTCCCAGGGCTGTGTGACTTCTGAACCTCTGGTCATCTCACAGCTTTCCAGTATTTGTACTCTGACGCACCTCATGGAGTTCGACACTTTGAATTCATAGCTTTGAATTCATGGTCACCTGTAAAAATTTCTGAAGTATCTTCCTATGGTATTCACTTTTCCCTGCTATCGTTTCCCACAAATTTCAGCCACCTCAGCAGACTTATACCCTCTTCTATTCCTTCTAACATCAGCAGGTCTGTAACAATGTACTTGTGTTCCACCCACTTACACCACAATCTGGAAATGTCCTTCCCTACAAACCTGGGGTTATATGGGGGCCCTTCTTTCATTTGTATAGCTTTATAGTTTTTATGTGGCAAGAGGACTGATTTAGTACCAGTTACTCCATCAAGGTCTAAAGTCACTGCATGAGTTTTTAAAATCTTTCCTCACTTCCTCAGTTGGAAGGCTATTCTCCCAAAATGTATTCTTTCTTACACCCGCCCATTTTTCATTGCCTCAGATTCTACTCTGAATATGACAGTGATTTCAAATTACCTCTACCTGGTAAAATGATCATTGATTTTATGTAAACTAAATGTAGTATATGAAAGGATTATGTAACCCCTGAGTAGCAATGCTGAAAATAGACGATGAGGAAAAACGAAAAAACAGAATCTATTTTTTATGTTCTTCAACAAATAATTAACTTTAATCATGCATACATTAATATAGGCTTACTATACTTATAGATTTACAGATAATTAAATTTAGAAAGTTATGCATAACTGAGACCACTTATTTTATCTTTCAGATGAGGAAACAGTGCTGGATAAGATTTACTTTGTCCAAGATTCATAAAGCTGGTGAGTAAAAGTATTTGGTCTTTTAAAAATATCTTTTGTATCTTGCTCCAATGTTCTTTCTAATATTACTTGGTTCAATGAGACACATTTATTTATGTAAACTTGCAACTACCTTTTTTGGTTTCTACAAATAGGCAACTTGAAATCATGAGGTTTTCGATCAATTTTGTTCTTTCAAGTAAGTGACCATTAAGTGATTGATGATGCACAAATTTAATTGATTTAAACAGGTGAGTTGCTAAGAAGTTCAAGACATTGCGTAAACCTTATACTGATCTTTTGATGTGTGAACCTTAACACATCAAATTAAATCTTCCCTCGAACAAATTGTCTCTTGAGCTTTCTACTCAATTCAACCCCCATCTGTTTTAAAAACACAATAACAACATTTCTTGAGATAATTTAGTTATTCTCATTCCATTAGGAATGTGGAATTAATAGTCAGATTTAGAATAAGAAATGAAAAAGTGAAATCATATGAAATTCAAAGATTTAATTGACAAATCTCTTCTCTCTTCTCTCTTCTCTCTTCTCTCTTCTCTCTTCTCTCTCCCTCTCTCTCTCTCTCTCTCACACACACACACACACACACACAGACACACACACACACATACACACACACACACACAAACACACACCATGGTCTTTCCCATTATGTGCTAATCAAAATTGAGGACATTTTATCTTTAAAAAATAATCTTGCTTTTATTAATCTTCATTGACTCCAATTCTGGGTGTCAGTTAATGTTGAAAAAAAGTAAAAACGTTATCTCTAGTTTTTAACATAACCAGCTAATACTAGGATTGTAAATAAGGACTCTATTAATTAGATATAAGTATACAGTCATATACATTTACCATATTACAGTGTTACCATGGACATAGATTATAGCGAAGTACTTCTTTGGTACTTCATTCACCCTCCCAACAATCTTGAGTAATTATATCTATCCTCCTCTTACAGGCTAGTTACATTAAAGACAGTTGGCTAAAGTTGTATCACTGGTGCATGACTGAAGCTGAGATAGGGACTAAGTATTCTGATGCCAAATCTATTGACTTTACTTGTATATATATAATTTGCTCTTTCAGCTTAAAAACCTATGAAACTATATCAGAATTAGTGAGTAGAGTCCTTTGTGGATAATTCTATAATTTCCTCATCTTGATAAATGTTGCACCTTCAAATAAACTAACTGGCTAGGGATGGCAGTGGATTTGGAGTCTGTCACATTTTGGTTTTGCATAAGTCATTCCACTTTCACTGGTGATGTTTAGGGTGGGCCTAAATTGATATTGAATGATGTATGGTTATGAAACTGAGAAACAATTATATCTTATTTTATTGATCCACTATTTGTTCAATGGATCTCCCCACTCCCCAAATATATACATATAACAGAAAATGGCAAGGGGAAATACGTTATTTTTAATTATTTGCCAAGATTCTACCTAAAATTCACAGAAAATGATTATGCCAATCTGTGGAGTGGCATGTAATTTAAATTTAAACTCAAGGCTTAAGATTTGAAACGTAGCTGACTCGAGGGACTCTTCCTTCCCTTAAGTTAAAATCCAAATATATCCCTGTGAAAATTCATCAACTGCTGATATAGTGAAGCAAAGACAAAACGGTACATGAACATATACCCGGGAGGGTAAGAAAAATAATATAGGAATTGTAAGGGAAAGAAAAACCCTGTGGTATTGTACATATTTTGCTGTACACATGGAAAAATAAAGACTACCCTCTTGTGAATGACATTTAAATGAAGAGTGATAATTCTCTTCATTAAATATGGCTCAATTTTGGAATATGACAAAAACATAGTAAGTTTTTTTTCTGCCTCTATTAGGGAAGGAAGATAAATTAGGGATTTGACTAATAACTGGAAAAATGTGTAACTGGAAAACAGCAAAAAAACTGCTCTTCTACATGTGTTTGGGGTTGGATTCTAAATAGGGAAATTAATGAAAATAATGGTATTCCCATATAGAATTCACAAACCATCAATAACTCTTATTAAATAATCAAAGAAAACACATACCGACTAGGTATTCTATTTAGATATGAAAGAACAGTCAATCCAAATATGAACGGATCATCATATATCAAATATGTATTACATGAAATGTATTCAGTAACTGCATTTTTTACTTCACTTTATTTCAGGGAATACCTACTTTATATGTAGTATAATATAAATCATATGTAACCTTTATAAAACATTTATAAAAATCAATACATAAATATAAATTATAGATATATATCTATATGTGTGTGTATGTATGTATATATATATAAATGTATATCATCTGGTTATATTAGGAAAGATAGAAAATGCCATGAACTAATTATTAAGAGATACACTTGACTTCTTGGAATCTCCACAAACTTCTTTTTTTATATAAACAGTTATCTATCTGATTCTCATGTTCCAAATTTTCACAAATAAGACTAAATCTTTATTTTGATTATCAAAATACATAACAAATACAGAAGACCTTTAAAAGCTAAAAAAAAAGGTGCTACAAAAATGTTGACAAATGATGATGTCAAAATAACAACAAAGAAGTTGATGATGTGAAATAAGCAAAAAGCAAAACGTGATATGGTGGGCACCGTCTGTTCTGCCAAGACCTCCTTGGATCCTTTGTTCAGATTCTGTGTGTTCTCCCCTGGGTTCTGTGTGATTTGTTCCTACCAGTGTGCACCTGGGGCTGACTTTGGAGGGTGGTTTTTGGGTTATCACAGCACTTGGCTGGAAAGTACAGACACTCAGAAGTGCTTGGGGGTTTCCATCTGCCTGTAATGGCTCTTGGCCAATGGCTGGTGCAGGAATTTCAAAGCCCTGCTCCTTGGCTACAAGTATACAAATTCAGATAATAAATTATATTAGAATTTTCTTCCATCAACTCTTGCTTGAATATGTTTCATCGCATAACATCCTCTTCTTCCCTATCCTAAACTCTCACTTTCTTACTAGGTTTTTCTGAGAGTATATCCTGAGAAAAATCTGTTGTGCAGACATAGTTATCTCAGAATCTACTTCTGGGAAATCCAAACTAAGACAGGGGATGACCCCTCCTATTACATAACAGTTTGTGATTTTCGTTATTATATTTATCTTCTACTCATCTTGTGAGGCCTTCATTTCAACAGTGAAAGAAATGAACTTTTGAAGGTTAAATAATCAACCTGAATTCAAATTTAAAATCAGAACTTAATCTTGAATATTTCTCAGAATGTTAGAAAATATTGTTTGGAATGACTTCCATGGAAATCATATGGAAACACTTTGGTTTTTAAGATTGTTTCCTTTTGTTTGGGAAAAACTGGCTTCATTTCAAATACCATAGAGATAGATTTAAAAAAAAAATAGAGAAAGATAAGTTAATTTTATTTTTCTGTTATTTTTGTAGATATAAGACCGTGTGGGAAAAATTTTAAATCTGACTTATTTGTTACTGATAGCGTTAATTTGAAGAACCCCAAATAAAAGAAAAAAACGAACATATTGATGGTCGAAGTAAAACAAAAAATTATCTTTCTCTTCTCAAGGAGACTGTAGAGAAAGCCATCCATTTTATATTTCTGTCATTCTATTAAATGCAATGGATACTTGAAATATCACCCTGGTGATTGCAGTTGAAAACAAGACACTTGCACACTTTATCCTTTTGCAAGCTTTTAAATAATGAACTCAAAAGATGAGGCCATTGGTTAAATAAACAGACTATTTGGTTGTGAAAAGAAATGCTAAGATAGATGTTTTCTAATATTTTGAATACTGATGTAAACTAACTGATTATCATTGAAAAACTCACCCGCTGTGCTGTACAGTTTGGTTTCCTAAAGTATAAGTAGGAAGGCAGATGATCTCAATATCTGAGAATTTTCTGTTTTGCTAATGATTCTGAGACTCTCTAGAATACCAAATAAAAAGAAACCCAGGCCACTATACCAATTGCTTAAAACCTACATTAACCTAAAGAAAATAAATATTCAAGATAAATATATAACCTTAAAAAAAAAAAATCCACTGATGACTACTTCTAGCCATGACAGAGTATCTAATACTGTCCTAAACCTCTCACAGTAAAAATGAAAAACTGGACAAAATGATTTAAAGAACAGTTTTCACACATTAGACAACCAGAAGTGCAGAATTCTGATCTCTGAGAGAAGCTGAAAGTGAGCTAAATGATTGCTCTAGGTTTTTGTTTGTTTTGTTTTGCTTTGTTTTGTTTCATTTTAACCTAAAGTCACTTACTCAACCCCAGCATATGAAGAGCACACCCAATATGGTAGTCTTGTTGAGTTGAAAAGACTGAATCTGAATTTGGGAAAGCTGAGGTATCCAAAATTTGTATCTCAACTGACAAAGTGCAGAGTGCTCAAATGTTATCACTAGCGTTCCTTTAAATCTGGCTAAATATCAAATTGTATGTATAGGTTTGGAATGTGGGAGACTGGTCAAAGAACACTGATTGTTAGTAGAACAATTATCCATGGGTTGAACAACTCCTGGCGTTCACAGACATTTGGGAGACATTCATGTTCTGGTGAAACAAAAAGGAGGGACATTTTTGAACACCTGGATCATTCTGTCAAGTACCCAGGACGGCTAAAACTTAAGAGTAGGAATAAACCACCCTGGAGTAAAGGCTACTTTGCTTAGACATTCCTAACAAAACATAAAGCCAAGCCTAAGAAATCGAGGGCATCTGCTAATAAATTACATGCCTACTTACAAAATCAGAATTTGTAAAATAATACTACAAAATCTAGCACAAGTCCATCAGCAGAAATATAGTGAGAAATATTGGTGATGATGGGATTAGCAACAAGGCCTTTAAAACAGATATTAAAATACAACAAAGGAACCAGACAAACAAATGAAGAAACAAAAACTCATAGACATAGACAATAGTTTAGTGGTTACCAGAAGGAAATGGGGCAGGGGGATGGTAGATGAGGGTAAAAAGGATCAAATATGTGGTGATGGAAAGAGAACTGACTCTGTGTGGTGACAACCAATGTAGTATATAGATGATGTAACAGAATTGTACACCTGGAACCTGTATAACTTTGCTAACAGTCGTCACCCCAATAAACTTTAATTAAAAAAAGTATATACACACACACATATATATATAATTTATATATATGTGTGTGTGTGTATATATATATATATATATATATATATATATAAATTCAAGAATTTGAAGGAAAAAATATAAACTCAGTGAAAAGTGAAGGTTATTTTTTTAAAAGACCTAGGGAGGCTCTTCTAGAATCGATACATAAATACCTAAAATAAAAAATTTACTTGATGTGCTCAACAATACGTTAGATGTTGCAGAAGAAAAGATGAGTAAACAAAAAGATATTACAATTAAAATCACACAAAATATAAAGGAAAAATGACTGAAATAACAGATCTTCAGTAACCTCTGGGACAACATCAAGAGATTTAACAGAGTTGTAATTGGAACACTGGAAGAAGATTGGAGCAAAGGAAATAAAAAAAACACTATAAAATATAGCCAAAATATTTCCAAATGTGATGAAAAAAATATAAAATCACATATTCAAGTAGACCAATGGACCTGAAGAAGGAGGAAAAAAAAAATCACACCCAAGGGCATAATAATTTAATTGATGATCACTAATAAAAAAGAGAAAATCATAGATCATCGAGACAGAAAGCTAAAGTCTTATGTGCTTAAAGCATCAGAAGGTAGAGCGTGAGATGAGTAGGATTGTCTAGAAGCAGGGAAACCAGAGAGAAGTTGACCTCCTCTGAATCTATGTCTATGTCTATCTATATTCCTTCCCACACACATCAAATAAAAAAAAAATTATCCAATGGCCAACTATCAAATAATTCAGGTAGAAGTGAGGATATAGAGGTATAGGGAAGAAAAACTAGCACTTGGAAGTCACATGAACTTGGGTATATTACTTCGGCCATCTGAACCTCAGCTTTCTCATTTGTAAACTGGGACAATTATACCTAAATTCTGCATAACACAGCAGACCATAACATATTCAGTAAAATAATGTAAAATAATGTATATAAAATGCTTACTGAATTGTAGGCAGCATAGAGCAAACCTCTTCACTTCATTGATTCTCAGATTTCCCATGAGCAATGGAGTACTGTTAGTGGATATCAAAGTTAATTTTCAGCTATAGCTCCACAATGAAAATGTTGAGTAAATGACCTTGGATGAGGCGGGAAATGAAAAACCCAGGCTTGAAAATGAAAAGGTTATTGACAAACAACATAAACAATATTCCCTAACACAAACAATACCCGACTCATGATTTTCTTTATGAATGTATCTTCAATATGGAGATAGAGAATTATAAGTAACTCTTTCAAGAAATACTTAATGAACACAACCTATGTTCCCTACAATATTCTAGGCACTGGGGGCTACAGTAGTGAGCACATTTGACAAAGATTCAACCAACAGAGACATGTTGTGCCAGTGGTAGTAAGTCGGGGCTACATATAAATGTACGAAATACACATACCAGGAAGTAAAAAGGTTCTGAGGTAATAATAAAAGAGATACTGAGTTAGAGCAAGATAGGAGATCTACAATAGTCTGTGTATTAAGTGAAGGCTTCTATAAGGAGGTGACATTTAAGCAAAGACCTTTGCATAAGAGTCAGCCATGTGAAGATTTTTATATTAGAGTAATCCTAGTTGCTGTAATGGATATATGCTAAAATTTCAGTGGCTTAATAAAGTAGACACTCATCACTGCCTCATGTAATAATCCAATACAGTTATTCTTGGTTGGCTTACTCCCGTGAGTTGATTTTGGGATCCAAGCTCTTTCTTCTGTCTTTTGGATATACCGCCCCTTAGGGCTTCAGAATGCTCTAATTCCAGAAGGTTGAAAGGAAAAGAAACAGTGGAAAAAAAACAATATCTATATTTTTAAAAAATTTCCTGGCCAAAAAAGTGATATATCACGTCCGCTCACATTTGATTGAAATAACTGATCATTTGGCTAGTGAAGATTAAATAAGTTAAAGTTTCAAATGTGGATTTGACAGTTCCTGGAACATAGGACTTGGTAGGTAAGAGTTCTTGTCTAAGTGATTCCTAGAAAAGAGCATCAAGTGCAAAAATCCCGATGTGGGAAGGCGCTTGGTATCCCTGCAGAGCATGAAGACCAGTGTGGAATGGGACTGTGACCGAAGGAGAGCATGGTTGGAGGAGCTCACAGAGGGAGGCCAGAGATGCATCAGGCAGGTTTTCTCAAACAGGAAACGGCCTGCAGCTCAAACTCCAGCAGCCTTGTATGATTTTTATTATGTAGGATTTTTTTCTGTGAAAAATCCAGTTCCCACAGCAGAGGTACATTAGGATCAGGGACAATTTTCAGAAGCATCTTACGGAATACTTTGTCTTTTTGAATCAACAGTAATGGGAGTTGAGGGAGGAAGTAGGATGGGCACTGACATGAACCTGACTCGAATGCAGTTAATTCTGTCTCTGATGCAAGATAGATATATTGGAAACCGACATAATTCTCCAGAGTTGATGATTTCTTCCTTGGAGATGGTTCTTAATTATGAGTACTCATGAGTTTAAGACAGTAGCCTAAAGCACTGTTCTGCCCTAATCTTACCCATCCATTCTCCATAAGCAAGGAAATATATTTTCAGAGGAACAGAAGCTATCTTTCCTATCACAAAAAAATTGCATTTAGTTCAGAACAATGGAAATATAGATAAAAAATCACACTGGGTCTGGGTTTATTGGTTTAATAATCACTTGAATGTTAGTTGTATCATTAGAAATTCACTAAAATTCATCTTCAGAATTAAAGTAGTACACCATATAAAAAAAAATATTCTCTAAGAATTCAATCCCACGTCTTGTCTTTTATCCTAAAACCTGCAACACCTCCTGTCCCATTCTTACTCTCAGGTGATGATGATCTTGCTTCCTGCTTCACAAAGAAAAATAAATTGGAAGACATTTTCACAAACTCATACACTTCATTTGCCCATATAGCAATGTCATTATCCAGATACATAGCTTTCCCTTCTGTTACCTTGTACGAAGCATCTCTGTTCTTTTCTAAGCCTACTCTAACCATAGTGTTCCCTGTTTGAATATGACGTAAATCCATTCTTCTAGTGGCTCAGAGCATAGGCTTCAGAGCTATTTTGAACCCTATCTTATACCACACATCCATTTTGTTGCCAACCTACAAAAATAGGTTGTCTCTACCTTCAAAATATCCAAAATGCTACTATTATGGCCCAAGTTATCATGATTTCTAGCCAGGATTATTACAATGACTTTTAACATGGTCTCTCAGCTTTTCCTTTGTTTCACCTATAATAGTGATTCTCAACCAAGGGTAATTTTTCCTTCCCCAGGGCACAGCTGGCAATGTTTAGAGACATTTTTGGTTGTTACAACTGGCAGGTAGGGGGCTACAGGCATCTAGTGGGTAGAGGCCAGGGCTGTTGCTAAACAGCCTACATAAGATAGGACAAACTCCTACATCAAAGAATTGTCTGGCCTAAAATGTCAATAGTGCTGATGTGGAATACTTCTGGCTTGTAATCTATTCTCAAGACAGCAAACTGAGCGAGGAAGGGAAAGGGTGAGTTTGATCATTCCTCTGCTCAGACCTTTCACTGGCTCTTCAAGTCTCCGAGGGTAAAAGCCCAATTTCTTTCAATCACCCACACTGCCCTCAAAGATACTGTTCCCTGCTATGTCATTGGACACGTCTCCTTTTTCTCTTATAGTCACACTGGCCACCCTCCTGAGCCTTGGACATCCTGAGTTTTTCTAACTCAGTGCCTTTGCATTGACTGTTCCCTCTGATGAATTGCCCCCCTACCAGGCACCCACAAGGTCCACTCGCCCTGCTCATTCATCATCTCGGTCACATCTGCCCTCAAAATCCCCATCAGTGTTGAACTACTCTCCAACATTCTCTATTCACCTTACAAACCAAACTTCTTTTATATATAATAATTGTTATGGACTGAATTGTGCCCCACGCTTCAAATTCATATATTGAAGCCCTAATCCCCAGCACCTCAGAATGTGCCTATATTGGGAGAGAGGGCCTTTAAAGAGGTAAATAAGTAAAATGAGGCCATTAGGCTGGGCCCCAATCCAGCATGACTGGTAATCTTATAAGAAGAGGAGATTGAGACAGAGAGACGTGCAGAAGGAAGCCCCTGTGAAGACACAGGGAGAAGGAAGCCCTCTACAAACCCAGGAAACGGTCCTTCAGAAGAAACCAGCCCTGCTCCTACTCTGGTCTCCCGAATTACGAGAAAGTAACTTTCTATGATTTAAGCCACCCAATCTGCGGTGCTTTGTCACAGCCCTAGCAAACTCATACAGAAATGATTACCGTCCAGTGTCCAATACAGTTTAGTTTGGTGTTGTACTAATTGCTGAACTGTTGCCTTCCTACACCTGATTGTAATCTCCATGAAGGCAAGGGGTTTTGTTGGTTTCAGATATGTTATCCTTAGCTGTATTTCCTGAGATGTATACTTTGCAAATGAGGAAAGAATGACAGAGGAACTTGAAACGGTTTGCCCAAGGTTCTAAAGTGAACAGATGGCAGAAGCAGCACAAACTCCAGGATTCCTCATTCAGATTCCTGTTGGCGCTCTTTTGAAACACATAGTTGCCTTGGGATAGAGGAAGAAGAAATGCTAGAGCAGAGCTGTTGCAACAGCAAGTCTCACATTCGTCACCAACCCCCGTGCACCAACACACTGCACTCACAAATGAACAATGAGGATGGACTGCCAAAACCGTCCAACTGTTTAAGAAATGCACTTAACTTGTTTCTGAAGAATAAAATATATAGACCTGTTCAGATTACAGTACTTTTCAGTGAGTGATGAGCAGTAGAAAAGAAGAGGAAAAATGAAACTCTTGAAGAAAAGCTACAGTGTAGAAAAGCAGAAGCAGCAAGCGAAAAGTATTATGAATTGGAAGCAATATATGGATTTCCTGGTTGTTTCTGGGCTTACTATCATGGAAGACAAACCTTCAGTTATGAGTAAAAATATTCATTCCTTGTTCCTACCCACGATAAAACTCTAGTTGAACACATTAGCTCCTTTCTCTGCCATCCTGCCTGTGAGCTTGCCAAACCAGCCAGCTTCTATACAACTCACAGAGAGGTTCCCAACACAAGGAGAGCTTTGTTCTCATGGAAGAGTACCCCTGTGTTCTCATCTCTTACAGTGGTTTCCTTTTAACCAGAATCATCTGCCAAAATAGAATAAAATAAGCAAAAGGGAATAGGTGGGGATGAAAACACTTGCTCTGATTGAAATCTATTTTTATCTCATGAAAAATATCTTGATTTTCACTTATATTCCATGTCCATAGCTGAGGACCATTAAAACTAATAAAACGGAATCATTTGTGGCAGATCTTAGAAAACAGTTTCTGCAATCCACTGCGCTCTCAAATGCTCATTAGACATAGCGGTGTTCTTTTCAGAAGAATGCTCACTGAATGCGTAAAATGTGTCTCCTGCAACTTTTGACAACTTGAACTAACATTGGAGAGTTTGAAGTGAAGGCTTGACATGAAAAAGATGGTGCACAACTACATCAAATACGACGACAACGACACATCAAAGCCAAGCGCGTGAGGATGCAAGGCCGATGGAGGAGGAAGAATCAACACATTTGTTTCTGCTTTCGACATTTTCTGTCATCAGAATAAACAAGGGGTTTACATTTAATGTAGGCAGAACATTCCACAGAGTGTAAGTTAAGAAGCTCTATTTCTTTCCTTAGGAGTCAAAGACCCGATATCGTGAAGGTCCTCGAAGACACTTTTATATTCACCTGTAAAATGGCAATGACAAGAACAATAATAATACAAATGACAATGTTTACCCACGCCACATACTTTTCACGGGTGTTAGAATAGCAAACCTATAGTGAGAGACTTTTAGAGATTTTAATTATTAAAGAGATCCTAATGTTGACTATTTGTAAAAGCAATAGCTATCATTATTGAGCACTCACTAGCATAGTACATTTTATACTTATGATTTCTATTTTTATATTGGGTCTTTACAAAGGTAAAATTGTCTCCATGTTACAGAATTGGGTACTAAGAGTCAGTAATTATCATATTAATGTTAACTAAATATTTTAGTATTACTACAGTATAATATTACTATGACCGAAGAAGCATTACATGAGAAACACAGAAAAAAAATGTATGGTTATAAGTTAATGAGAAGGCCTGTCCCAGTCAGTGCTCAATCAGAGAAGCAGAACAAATATTAAGAAATTTGTTTACAGGAACATGACCTGAGGGAGCATCTTAAAAAGTCTTTCAAGGCTGTGGTCTTCACGTTTGATACTGGAGCTTGAAGTTTACAAGGCAGGCAGGTCGGAAAGATGTAGTCAGGGGAACAAGGTCAAGCTGGAAGCTGCCAATGTTAGCTAGAACCAACAAACTCAAGCTGGAACCCATAAGAGTGAGCTGGAATTTATGAGGACACACTGAAGCCGGTTGTCAGTTCTCCAACCTTGATAAGGCGGTTGCTATGCAGAAGAAACATCACTGTCCATTGTGCTCCTAAAAACAACTGGCCCAGGAGTCAGAGAAGCTGGAAAAATATCCAAGAGAAGGTGGAACAGTTGCAGATCCACCGGCCAATGAGCTGAGCCGGTACATACACAGGGACAAGGTGCGTGAACTACAAAAGCACCTGCTTCAGACTTCCATCATAAACACGTAAAATGGCTACTGCTTCACTTCCGCCTTCCAAATCATGTAAAGAAATCTCTTATGGCCCACTCAATCTGGAAATATACAAAGGAGGAAATTCTGGGAAACAGTTCTGCCTAGCCAAATTGACACATCACAAAGCTACCACAGACCACTCTTCAAATTAGGAAATTTACAGTCAAGTTGCTTTCCATTATATTAAATTATGCAACTATCCTCTATGTTAACCTTTGCTAACCTTTTCCCCCAAAAAGGGCACAAAGACCATCTTTTAATCTGTGGGTGATATTCATTGTTCTTCTAGCTGATCCACACTCACCCTTTGATATTTTGTAACAAATACTGAGATATAACATAGCATAGGTGTTGCCTTACTGCTGCCAAACTGTTTGTTCCCCGGTGCTCTTCCCAGGATTTCACAAGGGAGAGCCTCAGCAAATGGAGGCCCGATGGAGAGATATCGGAAAAGCTCCTTTGAGGGGAAGCCTCAGCAAACTGAGAGCTGATGGAATTATATAGGTCCCTCCCTTTCAATGGATTCCTTGGAGATGTGCGTGTGTGTGAAGGCAAAGTTCAGGCTGGAACACAATGGGAACTTTCGGAGAGACAGCCAGCAGGCTACGTAACACACAGATCTTGAGATTAACAATCATTACCTCTTTAGAAGTTTACCAATAAAAACTACACATTGGCCCGATTCGGGGTTCAGTCCCTGAGACTGTTCCCCTTGGCCCGTGCTTGCACTCTTATTACTGGCTACTGTCTTTCCTTAACCCTGCGCTGCCCTCCTCCCTCCCTACAACCCACATTGTGCCGGATGCCACACATAGGCTACTTGCAAGGGGAATAAGAGAGGGACAAAACAAAAATATAATACACACACATACATATAGGCACGTCAAAATAATGATGTGATATTCATAGCTATTACAGTCCTCGTCTTTGTAACTGGTTATGTGATCATACCTGGTACTTATCACTACCTTCTTCCACTCTCCATTCCATATGTTCTTCGTCTTTAGGGAACACCTCAGTTTGTTGTGGTTCCTTGACTGTTTGGGTGATTTAGACCTTCGCTCCTCAAGTGTCAGGGCTACTAACAGTCCTGCCTGAATTGAGTTGTTATAGCTTGTGTTCGACTTCAGTCACAGACATGGGGCTACTAAAAGGGAACCCAGGGTTCTACTGTATTCCAAGCGTATTCCTACTTACTCTGATTATATAATAGCAAATCAACTTCTCCTCGATCATCAGGATAAATCACCCCAGCCACTGCAGTTACCCCACTCTTTGCTTGTTGATTCACTGGCATAAGAAGCTCCAAGGGGCTAGGTGGTAGTCTCAACTTCTAGATCAATGGGATCATTGTTGGCAAAATGGGATCATTGTATGCCTCGTATCTGTGCACACATCACAGTTTTTTTTTGTTGTTTTCTTTTCTTTTTTTAATTTTTTTTTTTTTTTTACTTTCTGAGGCCTGATGGAACTTAAGTATATTTATAGATCTGGAAGCAAAGAGAGGTAGTGGAGATAGTTCCATAACAGGCTCAGCAGTCCTTTGCAGACCATTATCATTTCTCCACACGAGGTGAAACTGATCTCTTCAAGCAAGAGTGGAAGTATTGTTCTGCTGCTAAGGGCTTCACAGAATTTAGGGGTCCAAAACCCCCAGCTTTACTGGAATATAGCCATATGCCCTGTTGCAAATTTCAGGGTTCTATTTCTTCACAATTGTCCAGGAGTTTGGGGACTTATTTTGCATTATAATTCAGCCCCTTGATGGATTGGACTTTGGGGTTGGTTTTCAGAAATCCAGGTCCTATGGTCACAGTAATAATGGTTTCTTTTAGGAAAGACATAGACAATTTCAGTTCTGTTAGGGAGATCCTTGCTGGTTAGTGAAAGCTGCACATTCATCATTTTCTTCTCCCATGTTTCTAGTAAATGTAGAACCAACCAATCAACCCCATTAGATGCCTTATTTTGACCAAAATATTCTATGGTAGCACATACTTAGTCACTGAGAGGCTTGTTTTCTGTAGGCATTTGATTACAGGTGTCTGCAGGTGATAACTAGCGTAACACTTTCACCACTGCATGACATGGACTACTGGTGTCTCCTTAAGCACTAGAAATGGAATTAGGACCTTTAAGTCTAATCAGGTCAGATCAAACCAGATTACCCAGAACAATCCAGAAAATCCATCTTAAGTACCATTCCTCTAAAATCTCTCTCAGTGACAAATTATGTAACGGGTAGGGTTCAGTTAGGGAAGTTGAAGTATAAGGATACATTTGTTATAGGGATTTAACTTTGCCTAATCGTGACACTGGTTAAACAGTCTCTACAAGGCTGTTGTCTCCGGTAGATTAAAAATAGACGTTAAAGGAGGAGCTCAAGGATGAACTAGAATTTATGAGAAGGAATCCCATGAGGAGGATCTGAAACCCAGGTCAGTTCTCAATGCCATCAGATAACTGGGTGTTCTGCACAGGAAGCTAAAGTCCTTCATCACAGAGCAAAACACACACCGGGACCTGAAGTAGAAGAAGCTAAAGGAGGATCCAGGAAAAGGTAGAATAGTTGCAGGCCTGACTGCTGCCTCTCACTAATGATAACAGATAAGCGACAACCTGTGTGAGCTACAAAAGTACCTGTTCAGACCTTTGTTGGAGCATAAAACCCCAAATGGCTGCTGCTTCACTGCTGCTCAAGAGATACTGTCTCTTATGATACACCATGACCTGAGACACAGAGGAAAGAGAATTTTGGAAAAAGTACTTCAGGTTGGCCAAAGTGACGTACTACAAAGCCACAAGTTTGATTTTTTTAAGAAGACTCCCATATCTATATTTGGGGGAATCTTCTAACTTTTTCAAATGTTTGCACCATTTTTACTGTTGATAACCCATGGACAGGAATTACTGTCATATCTACGTTTGGGTGGGCACTGGTACTAGGAAACAGAGGTGTAATACATTAAGGCTGAGAGGTTCATGAATAGATTAGGTGGAGAAATGTTAATTTGGGGCCTGAATTATGAGGTCTAAATAAGGTAGCATATATTAGATGTTTATCCACAGTTATTTGCCATGAAATACATACTCATGAAATATTAGTTTCTTTCCGTACTGCTAAAATATGTGCCCTGGCACTTTCACTTCTAACTTCCTGAGTTGTGTTAATTCATTGATCTTATTTACAACTTGTTTTCTTATCCACATTATGGGTCTCTGTTGACTTCACTGGCTTCATATGAAAATTAAAGCAAAATAATCCATTTGAAAGGACACTGTAAAAGGAATAACACTTTGTAAATGGAAAAGTGTGATAATTATATTGTACTTGTTTCACAGTTAATTTGATAATCATTTGGATCTCACTTGCACCTCCTGGATAGAGAGAAATTTCCTATTTTAATCTGTTGGGATGACATTGAAAAGACAGAGAAAGGTCATTCTCATTCTTACCTATGTCAGGGAAATGGGAACACGAAATAACCACAATAGCTTTACTATGTGAGGTAGCAGATGGAAATCAATGGCTAAAGACTTCCTTAAAGTTTGAAAGAGAAATAGAGACCATGAGAACTAACAATTGTGTTGTTTCTATGGGAGATCCATAGAAACAACACAATTGTTAGTTTTGGTTTTGTTTGTTTTTAACATGTCAATGCTTGTGTCATTCGCATCTGCTAGATGCTCTGAAAGCATTTTTTTCTTCTTCATGCACTAAGAGAATAGTGTTAAAGGTATGTCAGTTAGGCTTGAAATACCTCTTTCACTATTCAAGTACCAGTGTTGTCTGGTAGGCTTAAGACATAGAATTTGATTATCTTCCCTGTCCATCCTATGAAAATCAATATTTAAAGAGATATAGGTTTCTAAGTGCACATCTGGTAGGATGAGTAACTCAGGCGGGAAATCATGATAATGGGAAGGAAAACCATACCCAACATATATTTAAAAAAAAAAAAAAAAACTAAGTAGGTTTTCAAAGAACACTGCCTTATTCAGTACCAAATTAGCACTAGAGGTGATAAAAATAGACATGTGTTCTTTCAATAGGTTTATAATTTATATGGGACGTGAACTGTTCTCCAGTAAAAACAAAATCATAACAATGCGGAAATTCATGTTCTGGCTTAAGATCCTGTGGTGGGTACAGACAAATGATGCTAAATATTCTGAGGACTAGGAATATGGATAAATTTATGTCAGGAAAGCGGGGCTTGGTTATTAGCTCTGCTGCTTATTATAATCTTGAATCTCCTAACTTTAGAATGCCAGTAATACACTCTACATCACAAAGTGTTTGTGATTATATGAGATGATGTATTTAAAAGTTTGTATTTATAGGCCACTTAGTTTATAAGACATTTTTGAAAACTGTAGTTCTGGAATTCCCAAGAGAAGTTGGTAAACAAAAGCCTCTAGAGGAAGAGTAGTTTTACACACACACACACACAAATCCCATTTTATGTCATAATATTGAAAGTATTTTAAATTTTGAAATTACATTTACAAAATGTATGGTGTTCCTATGTTTATCCAAAAGAAGTATGGCTTAACAAAGGGTAAGAAACATGCCACTGATTTATTCCTATAATCCTGTGAATTAGGCTTTGAGAAATTAGTCTCCCCATTTCACTGCTGAAACAATTAAGATTCAGAAACATTAAGTGGCTTGTCAGAATTTATGCAGATTCAGGGTTCTTGATTCCAAGACAAATCTCCCACACCTGGTCCGTAGGCATCACCAGAGGCCTAGACAAGATTTCAGGGCATAGACAGCAATAAATAAGGAGGGCATTTCTGGATGTTAGGAAAGGTGGGAAAGAAAAATCATCCGGCTTACTAATTCTTATGCAAAAGTAAGGAAGAGGCACTGATGCATTTAATGTATGTTTTTGTTCTGTTTTGCATTCCTCCATTTTCAGTTGGATGGAAATTTAGAAGGACCTCTGAAAATGTATGCAACGCCAGAACTAGGAGTTAGGAATTTCAAATAGAAAAAGAATCCAATCACCACCTTCTCAACCTTTCACAGAAATTCATAGTTCAGCAAAATACCATAACAGAAAGAATCGGGAAATACTGTAGTGCCTCAGTGATCATAGAGCCTTGAGCCGTTAGCCGGCTGCCCCTATAGAGTATAAATCATTCGAGAGAAACTTGATGACTCTTATGGTAGAATCATTGTCTGAAGAAGTGGTGTAGAGGCAATATATTTTGATTTCTAAGAAACCTTGTCCATTGGGGAAATTTCACATGAAAATTAATTTCAGTTGGGTTGAATAAAAGCCTTGTTAGATAGGCAAAACCACACTGACGGGTGATAAACAAATTACATGTGATAAAAAAGAGGAGAAAGGGAAAGAGAGAAAGAGTTGGAGAAAGAGAGAGAGAGAGAGAGAAATCAGGAATTGATTAAGAAACAATGGGATTTTTAAGAAAAAGGCAATGTATTCCAGTGTAAAGTCTTTTTACATCTTTCATCAAAAATGCAGTCCCTGAAGATTCTAGGATTTAAAAACCTATTTTGAACATTCATGACAGAGAGACAAAGATCTTAACAGATTATTATTACTAGATCTTTAACTTTAGTTGAGTGTGTGATCATACAGCATAAGTGGGCAGGTGTTCTTTAGGTAATTTTCAAAGAAACTGGTAAAGGTTTAACCAGTGGGGTTAAGAACAGATGTTGAGTCAGGGAAACCTGAATTCAAATAGAGGTTTTAACACTTTTCTTTAACTCTTCTATCATCAGGAGGTTGAGTGGGATTTGCTTCCCTTTCAATATGGGCTGACCTTAACAACTTGCTCCTAATAAATAAAATATGGTGGAAGTGACACTGTGTAACTTCTGCGCATAAGTTATAGATTGTGATACATCTCCCAACACTGTCAGGAAATGCCCCTCTGATGTGGTGACCCCCCATGTAGAAATCGTGGCTTCCCTGAAGTACCATGTTGGAAAGTTCACATAGAATGATCACATAAAATTAAAGAAAGATACCCTAGGAGTCCTGTCTCTTCTGGTCCTCAGCTTATTGAGCCTTCTAACCCAGGGCCTGACATGTGTGTGAAGAAGCCTTAGAGAGGTTACAGCCTCAACCAATGTCTGACTTGGCATGAAAAACCTAGGGTGAGAACCATCTAGCTGAGCCCAGTGAATCACCAATGTCGGAGAGGTAATAATAATTGGTCTTGTGACATGCTTCTAAATGTGGGATGTTTGGGTATACAGAAACAGATAAATACATCTGTGTGAGTGAGGACAATTTTCACAAGCTTCAAAAATTTTTATAATATGTACACCATGAATTGTTGTAGGTATTAATTTAGATAATATTAGAAGAGTGCCCACCTAATAGTTTTGAACATTTGCAACTTGAGAAAATAATAGTGCTGACCATATTGTTAAAGGTAGTCTTAAAGTAAAGGCAGTAGTATGGTAATAAAGATCATACTTAGGGACTTAGATAACCCTTTCAGGGTATGTTAAGGTTTTTCAGAGAAACAGAACCAGTTGTGGGAGGTGGGGGGGAGAAAGAGAGACAGAGAGAGAGAGAGAACTGTATTGTGAGAAATGGACTCACAAAATTTATGGAGGATGAGAAGGTCCACAGCCTGCTCTCTGCAAGCTGGAGATCCAGGAAAGCCAGTGGTGTAATCCAGCCCAAGTCTGAAGGCCAGAGAACTAGGGAACCTGATGGTATACATCCCAGTGGGAGGGCAAGGGACGATGAGAGATGTCCCAGATTAACAGTGAGGCGGGAAAAGGAAAAGGGGGGCAGAATTCCTCCTCCCTTCACCTTTTCTTCTACCCTGGTCCTCAATGGATAGGATGCTGACCACCCATATTGGGGAGGACCATCTACTGAGTCCGTCTATTTAAATGCTAATCTCATGCAAAAACACCTTTATAGGTACACTGAGAAATTATAGTCAATTTGGGCACCCCACGGCTGACCTGACATACAAGATTAACCATCACACAGGGGTTATTCCACAAGTTAAGAAAGACTTGTTAATACACAATCTGACATGCTGAAAGTGATCTCATTGAGGATGCTTCCAATTTGAATGAATGTATCAACTCCATTTTCCTCCAGAATATTCTTTGTACTTTGTCATAAGACTTATCACCATGTGTCAACTTTAATCTCTGAGGGAAAAAAAAAAAAGTACATGGGTAAGATCCTGTAATGGTGATGATATGATCAGAGATTCAGAAATATCAAGTTATACCCTGTTGAACAACCCTTCCCAAAGAGTTCCGGAAGATCATATAACAGGCGAGATAATATAAAAGTAAGTAAAGATGTGCGCTATCAGTGACCTTAGAGGTGCCTAACGATCACTAACTAGTGATGCCCAAAATCCAACAGGGGCCCCCTCAGTCACAGGAATGCCATGCTCATTCATGCCTGTGGGAAAAGAAAACCTCTTAATCCGCTTCTACAGCCAGTTCCTTGCCACGAAAGAGAAAGATGTGAGATGAGCAATATCCCCTGGGGCCTGACTATACCAAAGGCCTGAACAGAAATGCAGTAAAAGGAAATGAGGATTCTTCATTTAAGGAAGAATAAAAGTTCCTGAAAGGAGAGCATACCCCAATGTGCATTCTAAGCTCATACTCAGAGGGAAAAGCAACCTCTCTTCCCTTAGGAGAGAGCTAGGCTGGGGGGCTTGGCATAGGAAGAGGCAAAATATCTACTTTTAGATAATGGAATCATTATCTCAAGCACCATTATCTGAAATACGTCGAAGAGACTTGTGCAGTTTGTGTTGGATGAAATCAACTCTGTTGTCCTGTTCACAACTTAATTGTTCAAAGGATCAGTAATCCAGTGAAATACAGGCTGCGCAGGAAGGAGGAAAAGTACATCTGGGGTGACTCGTTGTGAAACTGTGCCCTGGTGGCCCTCCCAGTTAAATGTGGCAAACCGATCTAATGTGCCCCCCTCTGAGTATATAGGGAGGAAAAGGGTCCTTTAAGCCCAGCTTCCATCCCCAAACAATAAGTTATTCTTCTGCTTCCCATAAAGTTTACTACAATCCCTAGACTTGGACCCACGATAAATTTAGTACGTACTTCCAGGAGATGTATCTAGGGTCTGCCATGTTTTTGTTTTCTTTGTATCTTTCAAACTTCATAAGGTCATAAACAAAGGTCTTTTAGACCTACCCCTACATTGGAGCTTAAAGATCTAACTACTATATTCATGAGTTTATCTCTTTCCTGAAAGAATGAGTGACTGCATTTGGCATCTTGGTTTTGTTTTCTTTCTTTCTTTTTCTTTTCAACTCTGTGAACCATGGCCCCAAACTTCGTGCCTTGCTTAGTATATGTTTTATAAATCAGCTTTTTCATTCCCCAAAGAGCTGAAGTTCACTCCCATCCCATTCAGATATATAGTCTTTTTTTCTTTTTTTCTTCTTTTATATATTTTTATATACATGCAAGCTAGAGGCAAATAAGTCTTAAGTCTCTCTTACAAGTGACATCTAACATTTCTTTAGCCTTTTTTAATATGACTTTATTTTTGTCCTTCAAGTCACTCATACTCTTCCCTTAACCTTCTCCAGTGAGTCCCCGTCCTTCTAAAAATGCAGTAATAAAAACTAGATATAATTGTTTGATAATAATCTGACAGAGTTCAAACAAACGACAAGGGCCATTTCCTTGTGTTTGAATGCTGCATTTCTTTGTGTATATATTTTAGTATCATTTAAAAAATTCATATTTTTTTTATCAAAAGAGCATTACATTGTAACATAAGTTCCAGTGTAACTTAACTTTGTAGAAAATGATCTGAGAGCTTTCGATCAATACATTCCCCTCTGAAGAAGTAGTCAGGCATATGTATTCCTATGGAAGATGAGTGAGTAGATTCTGGTCCAGGAGCCCTCACGTAGTGCTAGAGATAATTCTCCCTTCTGACAAAGAGTTGGTTTTTTTAAACAGGTCACTCTTCAGGAGATCTTTTCTGGTCGTGTTGCTCTAACCTTTGGAAACTTATGAGTGAAGTTGGATATCTCTGGAAAATATAACTGCCATAAATCAACTCTATGCCAATTCCATATCATGACCTTGAAAATAGATGTCTCTTACTTGTAAGAGAACATTGTAGAGGTTTAAATTTAGAGGATTGGAATTAACCTATGCAGTTGTCATCCTAAAAATTAAGGTATCCACCAAGCTAGTGCTTTAATAGAAAATAGAGAAATGCAGATGTGAACTCTTATGGGAGATCACAGATGAAGATGATGACAATTCTGAGTTATATAGGACCTTAGAAAACTGTTAATGCAATGACTTTGTTTAAGAAATGAGGAAACACAGTTGCTAAGAAGTTAAGTCACATTGGAAATTAGTGACAAAGCAGTAACTAGGACTAATATTTAATTGTTTAAAGTCTGGTGTTCCTTTTTCCATGTTTCATTGCTTTTGAAATCCCTCGGAAGTCCTCCTATAGTCTCATAACTGTGAATCCAGGGAGACCTTAGAAGGAATCTGACTAGTTTTCATGGTCCTAGTTGTAATCTCTAGTTGGACATCTATCTGGCTTCAAGGCTTTTCTTTAATGGAGAAGTCATCTTATCAAGCCATCAGGAGGACATCAGGACATCTCACTTCCTTTTCTCTGCAACCCCATCTTTGTACCTCCAGGAAATGAGGTCTGCTTCTCTGGGTGCCTATGTACGTTACACTTTCTGAAGCTCTTCTATAACTCTGGTTCCCTTTTCTGGATAAATTTGCTTAAACAAGTTTTGCTTAAAAAGTGCCTCCTTCCTATTTGTCTTCTTTAGTCTCTCTACTCACCTTATCTTTTGGCTTCTAGACCTCATCTCTTTATATTTTAAAGACAGTGGACACTGCTGTTTATTGAATCTGCATAAGAAGAGTGGGGACTGATGTATTGCTTATGCAAACATATGCCACTGACGCAGCCTGCAATATAGCAGGGTTCCTAGGATACCACATTTCCATTTCTGCCACTCTGCATATTTCCCTTGGGGCCGGCCAGAAAGCTATGCTGTCTTTCGATATATGATAGACCTGGATTCTATACTGGGTACATAAAAATAAGAAATACTCTCCTGGGATTCGTTTATGTCCTCACTGTGCCAAATTCTAAAAGGGAAATGGCACTTGATATCCATCCCTTACAGACATCAGAGGAATTTATTTTTCGGGGGCAAATACCCTAGCTATGGGAAATGATTATATCTAGATACAAGTGCTGTTAAAAGAACATTTATCTAGTAGATTACCGACCAAAACTCTTTCCTAGGCTTCCTATTATTCCCTCACCCGACATATTTTAACAGGTGGCATGGTCTGTGAGTAACAATGTCTCCTGCAGCTGCCACTTAGACACTCTTTCTTCCGATCCAGGCCCATACACTAGCCCCATGCCTGATCAGTTTTCATGGTCATTCCATTGATTGGGGTGATTTGTTCAGATAAAATGGAAAATTGAAATGGAACTGTTGCTGGCTACAACATCATCCACTTTTTCTATTTTGTCAAAATGCCACGGCTGCTCATTTTTTTCATGGCCACGAGTTGAAATAAATTAAACTTCCCAGCGGCAAAATTTCTGAGATCAGATTGGAATATATTGATTAGCTCTTTGAGGGCCTGATGGATTGAAGGTCCTTGCTTTATAAACACATTTACAAACCCACCATAAGAAACAGTTGCTCAGCATTAGGTAGACTGATCGTGTTTATTTAAAACTGCAGGGAAGGGTGTACCTGCAGTCCCTGATTTTAACCTATCACTATGTTCATCTCAGATCAATGCTGACAAGTGAAGTTGCTCCTTTGAGTGACTTCTAAGACCAGCTCGAGGCTGGCTCGCCTAGTGATGCGACAAGTAATACATCAAAGTCTTAGGAACATCTTAGCTTGACATAGAGTGCTAGAATGTTAGAGCTGGGAGGGGCTTAAGATATCGTCTCCTTCGGCCTATGGAACCAATTTCTCTAATGGCTTATTGTATTCAGTTTGCAACATAGATGTCTTTAGAGAAAATTTTAGAGTTCGGAAGAATTTTGGCAATTTACTGCTCCAAGACTTAAACATGCAAATAACTATGGTCTCCTATAACATAACATAAGTGAACGAAGTGGGCAGAACTATGAGTGAGGAGCACAGGTTTTAATGAGGTAGTAGTTCCTTTATTCCAGGTGGTTATTTTCATGGAAGAATGTGGGCTCAATGTTGCCAAATAAACGGATTAAAATAAAAAATTACCCAGAAATATATATATATACACACACACACATATATATATACACACACTCAATATTGCCAAATAAACTGATTAAAATAAAAAATTACCCAGAAATATATATATATATATACACACACACACATATATATACATGTGTGAACAGCATTGTTCTGAGCACAGTGTGTATATATATATACATATACATATATGTGTATATATATACATATATATATATTATATGACTAATTAAATTTTAAACTTAAAACAAACAAATGAAACAAAACCTCTATAGGCAACAAAACACAATTGCAGACTAAATGTAGTCCAAGAACCACCAAAGTATGATCTCTGATTTGTGCGAATGTACAATCTCATGCTGGTGAGAAAAATGAGATTTAGAAAAATGAGTGCCATCAATGGCGAATGGCATCAATGCTTAGGAACACAGATTTCCACATCCCCACGGGCTGTTTCACATGCTACCTGGACATGGCGAACGCGTGAGAATTATAGTCTTGTACGGCAATCTCTGTCTTGAGACAGAACTGTCAAACTTCAGGTCTAGAGCAAAACAGTACCCAACTCCAAACTCAACTTTCCAGAGCTGAGAGCCCAGTCTCTGAATTGGTATTCCCTAGGTCACACTGACCGTGAGGAGAGTAGAGACTGGTCTTGTCTGGTGCTATTTATGCTATGTGCCTTTCCAGGAAACTGGGTTTTATGATTTTTTGAGACTTTCCAGAGCCTATATAAAGCCACGGTATTTAGAATAATGACTGCAAAACGCTGAAAGTCCTCAGATATTGAGCAAGATGTTTTCAAGCTAGTTCTACTTAGAAAGGCATGGGAGTTATAACAGAAATACATTTCATTATAATTAATAAAACAAATCAAACAACTGATACACATGTCTAAAACAAAGTGGACTTGTTATTAAGTTATTACAAGAAGTAGGCAGTTGTTGACACTGGTTCAGCATCTCAACAATATCTAGACTGGGGTGTCTCTATGATAACCATGGTCTTTCCCTCATGGTTACTGATTCACATTGTAGCTCCAGGAATCGCAGAAACATTCAATTGGGGAAGGGTGGTGCCTTCCTAGTTGTCCTTTTCTTTTCTTTTTTTCCTTAATAAGGAAAGCAAACACTTTCCAAGGGAAGCTAATAACAGATGTTGACCTTTCTTTGGCCTTAACTGTGCATATCACTACCCCTAGTTGCAAAGGAGGCTGGAGAAGAGTATCGGCCTCTGTTTGAGTCGGGAAGTTGGCATGAGGCTAGAGAATAGGTGTGCAGTAAATCAAATTGCAGACTCTTTCACGGGAAGGAGCCCAACCATTTTGGAAAATTTACAATCTGGTTTGAAAAAAGAAAGGTTTGGGGGTTCCCGTCACATTATAACCTGAATGCTCCATTCCTGCAAGAATTGGGAACAGTAAAGGTTGATTGTCCGGCCTCCTGACCTTTGGTCTCTGCACTCTCATGCTATCGTGTAACTACTTGCTAGATCATCTCTGGCTCTGTCCTACTGAGCTGCGTCCTTCCACCCTTCATTGAAACATATCCCTTTTAATGGCTGGGAGATGGTTATTGGATTCAAAGAAGAGAGAATTATGAAGCACATCAGGAACACTGGGGGAAAGGAGATGTGATTCTGCTCAAATTCTATTAGTGTGGAAAACATGCTGGGTATCAAAGGGAAATTTATGTAATGTATTCCAGCATTGTTCCGAGCACAGCATCATGTTTTATGCAGGCAGAGGCAGTCGGGGCGTGCGGTGTGAGGACTCTGCTACACATACCGAAGCAAACAATAAAGCAGTGCATGGGCCACGGGCAGAAAATAAACCCTGGTTTTTATGGGAAGCATTCACAATCCTCATTCTGTACCAAGACTTCCAGTGTATCTCAGAAAGAGAGTCCTTTTAAAAGCCTATAAGAAATATTTCCTAAGGTTTATTTAGATGGATTCCACGTAAATAAGTACTTATCTCCTTTAGGAATCAAGGCTGTGTGACTTAAGCAAACAGGGTAGCTTTGAAGAAATGCCTGGGAAACAATGCAAAAGACAGAGCGGTATTACATTCATCTCCTTTAGGAGGAAGTTCAGAGTGAGTCCAAACACTACTAGGATTTCTGACGGAAAGCATATGGGATTGAGTTGGGGAAACTAAAGGCAGGTAGGGGGATGTATTCTTAGGAGGCTCACGGAAATTGTAAGTGGGCATTAACCCCTGTAGCTGCCAGAGGAAACTAACCTCGGGAGCGAGCAAAGCCAAAGATTTCTTCAGGTAGCCTTTCCAGAAGATTGTGTGCCACTGCTGGACGGACACAAGCTTTCGGAATTTTGATCTGTCATTGTTTGTATGTTACTTTTCTTCACACAACTGTGGTTTGTGTGAACTTCTCATGGCGGTGTAGCTGGATTTCCAGTCAGATTTTAAGTGGATGCATTAGACCATGTGTTAACGTAGACATAATCAGATATTAAAATAAATTAAAACATATATAATGCATGTAACACTACTTCTTTGCAAGAGTGAAGACATGATAACTTGCCCTTATCTGAATGTGCATCTCTGACTTTTAAACCAACCAGTCCACTCACAAATTCAATCAATTAGAAATCAGAGATGCCTTAATCCGCCTGGGTCTTGTGAAGAGTATTATATTTACATCACTGATCAGGAATGCCTGACAAGCTAATAATAGTGTTTAATGTGGCATATATGGAACAACACAGATCAATTTAAAAATTGAATTGAGTGACTAATAATACAAATATAACCTTGTATATGATACTCAATTATTATTACAAGAGGAAACACACATGAAAAAAAAATCTGAATAGCTAACTATATCCCTAACAGTTTTCTAAGTAGACAAATGTATTGCTCATTTAATCCTTATAACACCCCGTTATGGTGGATAATATTGTTATTCATATATTATAGATGAGGAATGTGAGAAGTAGAGATTTCATAACTTTGCTCAATTCACATAGATTGTAGGTTGTGAAGTTGAGTTTAAATCCAGCCTTTGTGACCCCAGACCTTACGCCACTGTGCTCTGTCATAACCAATAAGGATATGAGAATACTGCATCAGCATATTTCAAAAGACAATTATAAATGGTTTTCAAGGAATTAAAATTCTGTATGTGTAAATTTCATACAGCTTTCCCTCTTCTAAACCCGTCTCTTACTATGAAGAACAGATAAATACGAGTAAGAACACATGGAGCCCACAGGCCTTGAAGGCGTTTCCAAGTAGTATTAATAATAATAATTGCTACTGTTAATTGAGTGTCTAGTGTGTACTCTGTACTAAACTTCTTTATTATGCTTCATTTAATCCTCAGTATACACCGCCTATTATTTATCTATGTGATACCCATAAGAAGAATAAAGGACAGATAAACTAAATAACTTAGCCAGAGTTACATGGTTTGTAATCGGTGGACTAAGAATTTAGTCCATATCTACCTGATTCCAGAGTCACTATGTTTTGACCACAAATCTGTGTACTGTGTTGAGTATTTTGCCTACATTGTTAGATTTAACACTCTGAATCCCATTATGAAATAAGGATCATAGTTCTTCATTTAGCAGGTACATACCTTGAGACATTAGGTGAAAGGGAAAACAAATAAAATTTAGAGAAGTCTATAAATCCATTAAGCTAGTAGGAAAGTATAGATTATGTATTTAACTTTGTTAATTATGCTTTTCTCCCTTTTCTAATTGGGAGGTATTTCTGAATTCATATGGCATGTTTTAAATAATAATTTTAAAAAAGCATTGGTGTGCTTTCACTTAATTTTTTTAATTGAGAAATATATATTTAGACCCTCATCCCATGATTCCTTCCTGGCTTCCATCCAAGGGATGATTGTTACTAATCTTATCAAAAGGTCCAAGAATTTCCATGGCCAACAGTCAGCAGTGGAGGGTTATACTGAACCTATTCAAGTTCATACTCTTTTGGTTTTCGTTTTCTTTCTTCCTTTTTTTTTTTTTTTTTGGTTTTTTTCTCATCCTGAGCAGAGCATTCCTCTTTGGACCTGTCAGGCAGGTATATTCCTGCCATGCCTGCAGCTGGTTAGACAGTTAGACAAGCATTAACTCGGGTAGAACGTAGAGTATCACATTAAGTGAGGCGGTTGCAGAAAGCCTCATTTAGGCCTTGGACTTGGGCTGCAGTTTTGAAAATATCTTTAGCCAGAGAACTCTTCAGTAGGGGTGGAGAGTGCTTATTTGCCTACTAACAAATGAGGCATTTTCATCATCATTTTACTTTGTTTCTTGTAGATAGCTCTCAGTTCAGAATCCCACTGACAGGGCTTCGTCTCACCATAATGATATCAAATTCTTAACAATAAATTTAGCAGTGAGCATTAAGAAAGGGCTTTATTCCATTGTCCATATGTTCAGTGAGTCTATTAATAGTGTTTAATATTGCATTACAGGGTTTTTTTGAGGCAGGTTCAAGAGAGGAAGCGATGGTACCTATAAAGGAATGGAAATTTTCTCTATGCTTGCACCTCCAAACTTGTTAGGGTAGAGGACTGAGAAGAAATGGAAATCTTTTTAACGCTTCTTGTTGTTGTTGTTTTTGTAAACTCCAATTAGTTTAAGTGTAGAAACTTTACAGAAAGAACCATCCCATAAGAGGATGAATTAAGATTTTTGCATGGTATAAATCTATCAAATCAATATGGTGTATATCTTAAACTTACACAATGTTACATGTCTATTATATCCGAATAAATGGAGGGGGAGGGGAGCTCATCACCACCCCCTTTCCTCCTAAAAAGATTCTAGAAGCCCTGCGATGTAGTCACAAGACCAAGAGGCAGCTAAGTCCTGGATGTCAGATACCTTGCCTTGTTATGCTAGTGATCTGAAAAGGATGGGTTTCTGTCTTAAAGGAGTATCTAAGCAGATGCAGGAATCTTTCCTGTGGTGAATGGTAATCAGGAATTCCCTTTGTGGAGATACATGTATGATTCATCAACATCTGACAGAAGTGATTGGCTTACCTTGCCCTCTCACTAGCCTTCCTGTGCCAGTTCCCTCTATTTCTTCCAATTTTTGCAAACCAGGTAATTTAAGAGGTACTTAAAACCCTTCTTGACAAAACATTCTTTCTCCCTTCATATGCCTGAAAATAGTCTCAGAAATCTCCATGTTTCACACTTCATTGGAGAAGTGTTTGTGGCCCTCCTTAAAATGCAAACAGACTCCCAAGTGGAACACTTATAAAACCATCATTATTCATTCACACCTTGGTGTGAATTAGCTCATCAGAGCCATTACCTAGCAACACTAGGATAGCCAGTGATTTACGATCTGAGATGAAGGAGAACTTTGTACTGATTAATGGTAATGGCCTGGAGAATGGAAGAATGTTGAGAAGGGCATTGGACCCCTCAGAGAGCAAGGACAAAGCAAAGATTTTACAACAGTGGCTAAGAACAAGGGCTCTGAAGCTAGCCTATTCAGATATGCATTTTGGTTTCATTGTTTATCTTATGTGATCACGATATGCAATGAAGTTTTTGTTGTTGGGATTGTGACGGTCATTAACATCGTTAGTTTAATATTATGAGCAATCTGCATATTAAGAAGACTCATTTCATGAAGTTCAAGAAAGGGAAGTAAGTGTTTTGAATAGAGATTTCTCAGATGGCCAGGCCCAGCTACAACACTATCAACAAAAGATGACCAGACTTAGATTCAGAGACTTTATGCAAGACATCAAATTTCTGAAACTCAGTGTCTTCATGTGTTATTTGGAACTGGCAATTCCTACCCCAAATGGGTGGTTATGAAGATTTAACATTATAGTTTTTGTGAAAATTTGTATGAAACTAAAAAAAAAAAAACTGTGTATGCTCTTAAATAATTTTCTAGAAGAAAAGAATACTAAAATGTAATCTGTTGACATGTATTTATGTTTTGAGGCTTAGTTGCTAATCAGATTTGAGTAAAAGTATACAAACAGGAATACTTTACAATTCTTCCTCATACTTAATCATTTATAATAAGTCGGCAGGTAATATGAAACAGAATAGCTTAAATGGCTATATGTGTGCTTTTGCTTTTGTCCCTCCCATTGGTTCAGCAAATTGTTTCAGGATGAACCTACTAATCTCTATCTTTTGTACCAGTGAACCTACTAATCTCTTTATCTTTTGTTCATGTTAGATACTAGACTTCCCTCTGACCTATAAAATTAAAAGATTTAGGATTCTCAAGTTTGGACTCCAGGAAGTTTGAAATTGTTGGAAAGAGTCCCAAGTCATACCTACCTCTGGCTGTTTTAAAGCACATAATACTCCAGAAGAAAGGGAGATTAAAAACCAACCAACCAAACAAACAAATAAACAAATGAAAACCAAAAAACCCTAAAAATTTCTTCTTCTGTTAACTCTGGAAAGAAAAAAGTACTCTGCGATTTACACGTACCTAGCTAAAAAAAAAGTCTACACCTTTAAGACTTAAAGGTGTAAGTCTACACCTTTAAGAGAAGTCAAATCCCTATCTTCTATGGAGGATATTAACTTCAGGAGAATAATACTATAATGCAATGTGCTTTGCTTTGCCTTTTTCCAGTGTTACCTTGAGGTTCTCCAGAGACTCTAGGACTAGAATTCTAAGCAAGGAGTCCATTAATCAGAAGGGGGAGGGGGAAACCACATTTATTTTTACTATCCTATAATTAAAATTTAGTATTCCCTTTATTAATGTAGAAAACAAACTACATTAGTAATTGCAGTGATTGCACATTCATGGTAGGTAACTTTAATAGAATCACAGATATTTTCATGTCATATTACAGTTGTTGCAATATTTTTAAATATTATTTGTACTTATGTCTATGACAGTCATGCTGGTTATTAGTTTCATGCCGGATCTTCTGTTTAATACATTAATAAAAGCAATATATTACTATTATCACAAACTGATCTTTAAGTATTTAGATAACTCTGTTTCAATATAATGAACTCCCTTTGCAATTCATATGGACATAAAAACATTATTGGACTTTATCAAATGGCCAAAGGTGTCCATGGAATTACATATATTTAAAAACTTCTACCCTAGAGAAAATAGTCCTGGACTGCAAAATACTTTCTATAAACCTTTCACAATACATAGAAACATAAGGCAATTATTTTTATACAAGTAAATTTATAAGGATAGCAAAATAAACCAAAGCAATAAGGGAATCAAATTATCTATCCCCACATTATATCCACATAGAGGATCAAAATGTAACCAATGGTCTAGGGATACCAGACTACGCTTCCTTTGGAATAATCAAGAACTGTGAAGAGTCTGAGATTTCACCCTACCTGCAAGCTAACAAATTGGCCTGACACAATTTCATAGATGATGACAGAATACACGAAACTCCTGGGTCAGAGATAAAGGATTTTACTATTCACTGCAGAGCAAGCACATGAGTTTTAGTTTTAATTAACATCAATTCCTCTGGTACTTCAGTCCCATGAGACTGACACAGAGCAGCCCAGGCAGATGCTTTGCACAAAGTATGTTTGAATCACCATAGCTAAAGAATCCCAAGTTTAGGTTACCCTGATGGGTATAAATGGCTGCAAGCAAATGCAGAGGGTGCCAAAAAATTGCATACATGTTTTAAAAGAGGAAAACTTTTAAAATTGTTGTACTCAATATATACTAATAACAAAAGATGAATACAAGTCACGTTTGACTTCTGCAATTACAAGAGATGCTTTAAGTAATCACTTAAAGCACCATCAGTGTCCAGACACTTCTGATTACGGCAAACTACTGCTTGAGCAACGTTGACCAAAGTGTCCACTTAAGTACATTTTTTTGGCACCCCCACTATGTCCAGGCTTTCCTCTGACAGGAGTTTATTATCTTCATCATAACAGAGTCAACAAAACTGCCCTCTGCCTCAGGAAGAGACATTATCTCTATTTGTTCGTTATAAAAGAGCCTTGAAAAGATATTCTAGAACAACACTGGTCCATGTCTCAGCTCACAAGATAGAAAGAAACATGAATTCTATGAACAGTGGTCTCCCAGGAGGAACTTATGCCATCAAAAGTGCCATTTCCTCATTTAAGAATGATGATGTCATCATTCTGCTTTATGACATAAGTTAAATACACACACACACACACACACACACAGCCTCTAATGATTTTTATACATGATTATAGATAAAAATCACTCCCCTAAAACACTCCCAAATATAAAACACTCTGAAGTGTTAATGTCTGAGTAAGACGGTATATTCAGTCCTCAGAGAAATTGAATGCTGTCCTTCCAGAGTTCTTTTGTCATCAGAAAGGTGAGGGAAGCCGTAGCTGGAAGGTCCTGGTCCTGTCTACCATCACTGGATGCAGGCGAGGATAAGGGCTGAAACATAGAGCACACTGTCTGAACAGAAAAAAGATGTAAAGTAGAAATTAGTAGCAGAAGTCATAAAGAATCCAGGTGTCAATAAAGAAATCACAATGGAAACCAATAAAAGCTTTCAAATCGTATGGTAATTAAACCACAGCATATCAAGGTATGCAGCTAAAGTACTGCACTACAGCAAAGAGATTAGGTTGGTGCAAAAGTCATTGCAGTCTTTGCAATGATTTTTAACCTTTTCAATCGCAATTACTTCCGCACCAACCTAATAATTAACAACTTTGTGCATCAAAGCTGGTGAATCTTATCATATAACTTTAGGGCAGTCAGATAGACACTGGTGAGAAAATAGCACTTTAAAAACAGGACAAACTCATCCAGGGAGATAGAAATCAGGACGGTAGTTCCCTCCGTGTGACGTTGACTGGGAAGGACCACAGAGGTACCTGGGACGTTGCTCGTATTTTATGTCTTCATATGACTGGCAGTTGTCTAAATGTGCTTGTGAAAATGTAGTAAATCACCTATCCATGATTTGCATACTTCCCTGTGTGTACGCGTACAGCAATGGAAACATTTAGTTAACATATCTGTGCAATAACATGCAAAATGGTTATGAAACACCCAGAGCATGACTGAGAAAAGCAGCAGAACTGGCACGAGCTAGAAGACTATGTCAACCACTGCTAGGTATCTTTGACCCTCACTTCTGTCCAGCTGGATGGAATAAGAGTAATGAACTATGAGTTCTGATTTGGGATTCTGTAACTCGTTATGCTACTGGCCTCCTACTGAATCTTTTCTCACCTCAACTCCCAGGTTATGTGTGTGTGTGTGTGTGTATATATATATATATATACACACACACACACACATATATATGTGTGTATATATAAATGTTTGCTTGGCAAAAAGGATGAACTCAATATTTATTGAAACTATGGTCAATCTGTAAATTCAGCGTCTGGTACATAGTTAGACAGTTGTAGGCACTGATTTATTTTTCCAGGTTGGCTTAGCTTTGTCTCAATTTTTCAATCTGTCTGCTGTTTGTCTTTATCAACATTTCATTCTCCTTCTATGAATGCTTAAAACAACTGAGCTAAAAAAAAAAAAAAGCATACGTGATTGAAACATTCTAGGCACAGGCTCTTAACAAACCTCTGCCCCTGTGGCCGTGGGCTTCAGCCCACAATTTACACACCGGTCTGGCAGCCGGGTCTACAGAAACAGCTCCACTGTCCATAATTACCACTTTTTTATTCATCAATTAAATTTCAGTTTAAAGTCATTTTTTTTCTGGGAAGTTTTCTCTTCTAGATTAGGTCTTCTAATTTATACTCAAATAAAGGTGTACTTCTCCTACATACCAATGACTACAACCGTTTTTAAATATTTAATTGTACATTTCTTTATTATTATCTTTGTTTCCTGCCAGACTAGGAGACCAATGAAGGCAGGACCCTCTGCTTTGTTCATTGTTGAATTTTTGGTACCTGATCCAGTGCCTGCCATTAAAAGGAATAATAATAATAATAATAATAATAATAATAATAATAATAATAATAATCAGTGAATGTGTGAATGAAGGAATGAGTAGACACACCTGGCTCATGGATTCCTGGATGTCTTTCCTTACCTGCCTAATTGGAGGTCCAATTCTTCACATTTCTGGAATTTAAAATGAGTCTTTGAGCCCCTTCACTGTTATTGTACTGTCCCACTTGGATTCACTTTCCCAATCCAAACCCTAAAGGCAAATTTGTTTGTCAGTGATTGACCCGCTGGCCCTGTGTTAGTAGCATTCCTGACATGAAAGGCTAATTTTCTCAAATTTGGTAGTAGTGGCATTTTAGGCCAGATAAGTCTTGTCATGGGGAGCTGTCATGAGCTTTGTAAAATGCTTAGCATACCTGCCCTCCCCCAGCGGATGGAGGTTGTGCAGTGTCGTTGCCCTCTGTCATCTCTCTATTTGCCCCAACCCCCAAATGTCTCCAGCCCAGTGTCCTTTGGGGATCAAAATTGCCCTGTAGCAAATTATCTCTGCAAGGGGAATCCCAGCTTTAAGCAATGACAGGAAAAAACTTTCATCACAACCTTCAAACTCTTGCCCTGTATATGGGGACAGAGCTGAGAGTCGTTTGTCAGCTGACATTGTTTCCTCTCGGTTTGATTTTTCTGGCTAGCTAAAGTGCCCAGTCCCTGGCCTTATACGCCAGAGAGTTTAGGTGGGTATAATGCACTATGTTCTGTTTTCCTGAAATGCCTGTGTTAAAAAAAATAGTCTAAATACTAGGTTAATCCTTTCTCCAACCCCCATATTGATACTCTATTTGATATGTCCCTCAACACTCTCCCCACGCTAATGAGCTGTAGGAAATAGAAAAATAGCCAAGAGGCTTCCGTCTTTTATTTTACTTTATTTATATTTTTTCAGCCCTAACTACCTCTGTGTGAGTATGAATACCTACATACAACAAAAGGAACTAACATTAGGAAACAAAAGGAAATTTCTGTTCTCAGAAAGTATCACAATGTAAAAAAGCTTGAATTGCCATGGAAACAACCTGGTCATATCCTACTGAATGGTTATTTTTCCAAAAGAGTCCTTGAGACATCTTTTGTTTCTTTACAATTGGGTGGAGATGGGTCATGAGTGTCAGAGAAATAGGGGATGTGAGATTTTTTTCATCACTACCATTCAGGCAGCTGGCATATGCTGAGAAGGATATATTCTGCTGCTTCTTCACAAAGAACTTTGTACCCCAGAGTAATTTGAATAGGTGTTTACCAGGGAAGAATGGCAAAAGGTGGAAAAGTGAAGAATGTTTTTCAAAGTGAAGATATTTTGCGTCATGTACATCATTGGTGTCATTGTGCATAAATAACAGAGGAAGGCAGAGAACCTTAAGACCTGAGAATGTGTCCACCCTGTGCTGTGCCTTTAATTCAGGCCATGCACTGTCTATCCGGGGCCGACTTCTAAGGACATATGCAAGTCTCGGTCTGCATCGCTTCTATCTGGACCACTGAAAAGAGCCTCCCCACTTAGATCCCCTGCATCCAGACTCACCGCTCTCATCCTCTAATGAGTCCAAAAGGGTCTTTTAAAACTGTAACTCTGATCAAATCATGGCCTGGGTTAAGACTGCTCATAGACGGCCATCTGTCCTCAGGATAAAGTCCCCATGTCCTGATGCAACTCACAATCTGGTTCCTGCTCATCTTCTCAGCTTCAGCCTCATTTCTGCTTACCTTCTTCTCTAAATTCCAACAGGATCAAACTTCCTTCATTTGCTGAAACTCATCATTCTCGCTCACCTTTTACTCTCTATTTTCTCTCCTCTGTATTCTCACACTGAAATTATACATTTCTCAGCCCTCTCTCCATACACTTTCTCTGGTTAATTATGACTCTTCCTTGATGTCCTTCCTGGGCTGTCACCTATTTCAGGTGAGACTTGCCCTAAGCAATCCCACCCCTTTCTAGGCACTCAGCTGTCCACGAACCAGACGCAAAGTCGAGTAAGGACCTCTCTGTGCTTTCATGATATCCAGGTACTTGTCCTATACAATACTGCCTTTATGTTTTACTTTTCCATCTTCCACACTGAGAGTTCCTTCATGATAGAAACATGCTTTATCCATCTCTGTCTTCAGTTTCGAGTATCAAGATACCAAATTGATTCTTAGTAACTGTAGAAACAATGAGTAACTTAATGAATAAACATATGAATAAGTGAATGTACGCATGAACGACTGAATAACTAAGTTCATGGACAAAGTCCTATATCATTTTACCTCACAACTTCTGTGATTCTTATATATTCTATTCCTGCATTTAACCATCCCCTGACCCTTAGACTATCTTCTTTCCTTGTTTTCTCCCTGCTGCCTCCCTCATTTCCTGCTTTCTCTCGTCCCTTCCTTTTTCTTTTCTTCCTTTGCAGTTTACACAGGAGGAACCAGATGCTCACTGACATCGAGTGACTTACGTAATCACACAGGTATTGATTACGTGGCGGAGTTCATCGAAGAACAGGGGTATCCTGAATCCAGTCCACTGCTTCATCCCACAAGGTGCCATTTCATTTCCCACTCTCATTTGTGTTGTTCGGGAATGCAATGCCTTTGTCTTCCTCTTGTGTCCAAGCCTTTAATTAAGACAGTTTTCTGACTCTCTGATTAGATAGCATCCTGCCCCTCACTCCATCTATTTGCTTTTTCCAAACTCTCATTTTTTATTTTTATTTCTTTAATTTGGTTCCCTGCAAACAACCAAGCATAATGGGAAATGAGCTAACCCGGGAACCGAGAAGCCTGAATTCTGCCTCTCATTAGATGTGTACCCCATGTAACCTCTCTGATCCACACAACCCTCACCCAAAGAAGAGGATTAGTGGCAGCACCTCTCTGGTCCCTTAGAGGATTGAAATGGTCTCGGGAAAAGCATTTTGTAAATTTTAGAATTACTTACAGTTGGAAGTTTTATTAATTAGCATTATTGTGTTTTCCCAAGGCCTCCTATGTCTTCATGGATAAGCCACAGCTCCTGCCAAGCAAGGAGGCATCATTTCTTGGGCTCGGGTATCCTTCTCACTTCTACTATTTCCATCTCCGCTGGGTCTTCACCAGCACTAGGCAGATGAAGTCTGTAAACACAGCTCATTGTCGATTCAGACAGAGTGTTTTCTCTTGCCAGATAAATCCCAGCATGTCCATACTGCACAGTTCTCTGGATCGTGGATGTAGCAATTATGAATACACCAGAGTCACTGTGTAAAGGCAAGGAAGCTGGCTCCATCGAGTACCTCCCTGGGTAACACTGTAGTAACCCAGACTCTGCAGGACCCAAAGGCTGATTTTTTGAAATGGAGGCTGCAGGTGGTTCATGGATACGCCTGTGTTTTTAGACGTGATTGGCGATCCCAGGGAAGAAGAGTCTCTTAGGTTTAATCTCATTTGGCTGTTCCCAGAGAAGAATAAGAGTTCTTATACCTCCACACTTTTTTCCCCCTTTGCCCCAGGAAGGAAGGTAACCATAAGCAATCCTTATTAATAAAGTGTCTTGAATATGAATAGGGCTTGCAAATTAAAGTTTAAGTGCTGTAATACCTACCTTTTTTTTCTCTCTTTGACTAAAGGAAAGAAAAAAAAAATAGATATAGGGAGAACTAAATTATTGTTGCTACCCTATTCAGTTATGAGACCTGGCTACATTCATGCAGGGAGCTAGTGATTGTACTGCAAATACGGCTACATGGCTGCCCAGGTTCCTGTCACAGGTAATTAGACCTGCATTTGCAACTCAGGGGTGTGACTTTAGGCAAGCTACCAGACCCCACGTAGTCTCATCTCCTTACCTATAAAACGGATATAATAATATATACATCACAGGATTACTGCAAAGGTTAAATAGGACACCTTAGAAGGTAGCATTGCCTTATTTAGTAAACATACGATAAATTGTAATGCTTATTAGAACTTTATATTTCAAATAAGTGCGCTCAGTTGAAGATCGTCATGATTCTTTTAAATCTGGAATATGACCCATCTCATTTGCAAAGGAAAAAAAATGTATAGATATGCAAAAATTTATTTAGCCTTACAATTTAGATTTGGGTGCTTAATTGTCTGTAAACTTATTTCAGTAATCATGTAAAAAGCAAAATAAAACAAAACCCCAAAAATAGAAATGTATTATATCAGTTAATTATCTTAACAGTACTTTGATTTACTTATTGTGCAGATGATAAAGCAATCTAAATGTGAAATGACTTTCTCAAGGTCACTTCACAAACAGCAGAGCCAAGTCTGAAACCTAAGTGACCTTATTCTGTCACCAGAGGCTGGGCTAAATTTAATGATAAGGTTATCTTAGTTGATTTAACGAGAAGTGTTTCAAATGCCCCTATTAACAAATATATTTTCTTTTTGCTATCTCTTATCTGTGTTCCTTTGACTTAAAGAAAGCATTGAGCTGGGTAGAATACCTGGATTGATTACCCATTCATCAATATCATCCTGTCAACCAAGTTTGAATCTTAGAAATCACTGTGATTTAGGTATAAGTACTTTGGATTAGTTCTCAAAAATCACGGCTCTGATTCTAGTTCTGCCATTAGATACCTATATGATCCTGGCAAAAATTATTTTATTTTGGATGTTTCTCTAGGTATAAAGTTAAGTCATGGGAGAAAACTCCATAAATTGATCTAGTTTACTCATTATGTGATCTGTGAAAGCATGGATATAACCACAAGTCATTTTGTAGCCTAGGATGGAGGCAGAAGGTTGTGCTTCACTAATAAACATAGTTTAATACTGTTTGCATTAGAATGTGACGGCAGTAGACTAATAAGAGTAACGATGAAGACCATTTACTAAGAGCTTATGAGGTACCTTTGGCTTGGCCTGTGCTGTTCTAGTTAATCTCCTCAACACCCTATTCATATAATATCTTATGATATAGAAAGTCAATCTAAATATTAGATGGTCTAAATAATCTAACCAAGATCATACCAAGTAGTAAGTGGTATAGACAGGGTTAGAACCCAGATTTTACTGTCTCCAGAGCTCTATTTTCTCTCTAAGTAGGATTTCTGGGGCCACAGTCTTTTGTTTCATTCTGTCTTCAGCCAAATGCAAAGATAGAAAGAGTTAATCATAACCTTTCTCCTCTGAGGCAAGAAAACTTGTTGGGCAATGTCTATAGTAGAAGCGGGGAGTCACACGTTGGGAATCTCAGTGGTTGTAATGAAAACTGCAGGAAGAGAGACATTGATTGAAGACAGTGACCTAAATGTTCAATAGAAGTCAAACATTGTTTGAAAATCTGTTGAAAAAGTGAGGATATTAAACTGGACAAGAAACAACTAAGGAGAAATATGTCATTTCTTACAAATATCTGTAGTGTTGCCACAGGAAAGATGAAGAGAATATATTCAGTGTGATGTAAAAGCAACACAAGAACCAAAGAGAGTTGATGCATCAGAATGATTAAGGACATGGAATGAGACAGACCCGAGTTCAACCCCAGCGCTGGCATGTATCAGACTATAACCATATGGAAACTTTCTCAAACTTTCCAAGCCTCAATTTCCCAATATGCAAACTGGGGTAAAAATATTTACTTCATAGTGCCATTATAGGAATTAAGGAACCAAACATAAGTGAAACATGTCGTACAGTGTCTGGTGTATAGTAAGAATTAATTAAATGTAGTTTCTCGTCTTCCTGTAACGTTTTTGCTTCATACCCCCAAATGTTTTTCCCTTCTCTTCACACTCCTCCTTCTACCCTTTCTTTTGTTCTTCCCACTTCTTGTATTTTTTTCCTGTCCTCTTTTTTCTCCCTTCCTCATCCTCTCCTACTTTTCCTCTTCTTCTGGTAGAAATAACAATTGATGCAGAAGCACGCAATTTTTAGAAATTCTGGTTAACAGTCGGGTTCAAATTTGGAATAGACTGCTTCAAGTGGCAGGACCCCCCTCATTATCACTAAGATGATTCAAACTCAGTGAGTGGAAACCCCGGTGGAGAATGATATAGACGAATCATACTTAGAGCAGGGTATTGACGAAAGAAGTAAAATAAACCAACATAGTTCAAAGAATAAACCAATGATTGAGTTTTACTACATGCTTAATGGAATTTTAGTTACTGACATATAGTAAAGAAGAATAGAAACCATCTCCAACTTTAGAGAACCTCAAGAACAAATGTCAGAGACAAAACCTAAATTAAGTTTCAGGGACCTCACTTCTCCTTCCCTGAAAGTTAATGACACTTTGTTAAGATTGCTGTGTCCTTCCCCTATAGCTCCCCCTCCATCACATTTCCCCTAGTAGTAGGTTATTTTAGAGCCATCATGAAAGTTATGCCTTAAAATATATGAATAGTATCAGTTTAATGGGATATTTTCACACTGTTCGTAAACATTCAGATTGGATGGTGATTGATAGGAGTTTGCTAGCTTGAAATGTGAAAGAGTAAAATGACATGAGAAGATGATTAGGGGGAAAATATATATATATACACATATATATGTATATATATATATATATATATATATATATATATATATATATATATATGGCAGGAAGTCAAAGAATATGGCAGGTAAAAGTTGGGAAGTTTAGTTAGAGCCAATTGTGAAGGGTCTTGATGTGTGAATAAAAGGAAAACATGTTGCCAAAGGGATTTAAAGCTAGGAAACAGCATGAGCATAACACAATATAGTATAAAGGGTATGAGTCAGAGAGATCTGGATTCATGTCCTACCTTTGACCTCACTAAATGGATAGGCTTATAAAATATCTTTCAGCTCCTATCTCACTGGGGAAGAAATTAGCAAAGGGTTGAAAGCATTGGTCCTTGAGTCTGTCTACCTGGGTCTGAAGCTTCACCTTATCATTTACCAAGTATGTGGCCAGGAGACATTTGCTTAACATCTCTGAGTCTCAGTTTCTTCATCTGTAAAGTGAACATAAAGATTAAAAAACAAAACAAACAAACAAACAAACAAAACCACCATAATACTTAGAGAGGATTAAACAAAGCAGGGAATGTGAAATCTCTGAACAAACGGGATGCTTGGTAATACCAGTTAAATGTCTTTCCCTATTCAAATTGACTCTTCTTTGGGGCAGAAGATTGAATGGAAGGAAACAAAACCAGAGATGGGAACACTAGTTAAGAGACATGAAAGCCTAGATGAAAACAGGAAATAGTACAGCATAGGGAGTCGAGCCAATGGATTGCAGTAGCTCTGTACGTTATCAGACGGGTAGTACTCTTGTTGGGGTTATCACTTTGTGAGGGGTGTAAGTGTCTAGTCATTATCTCGTTTTGTACATCTGAAACTACTACTAATAAAGAAAGAAACTATGGGAATCTACAAAGTCAAGAATGGATTTGAAAGGTAGAATAACCAGGACTTGCACCTGGTTTCATGGGAAACTTGGGGGAGGAAAGACTACTGATAACGGACAGAGGCTTTATCCTGAATTACTGAAGACACTAGTGTCTTAAAGACAGTGTAGTTGGAGAAAGGTAGATACTTACCAAACTCTTAAGTAGATGAAAGAAAAACTTTAGAAGGATAATGGTGTCTGTCACATAATCCAAGGACAAGTTTAACAGCCAGGTAAGAGGAATAAGGAAGGTCCAAGATGAAAGCAGCTGTTCATAGTACCTTTGGTTAGTGCTTTACTCCAAGTATGACAGTTCCCCAGTCTCCAATGCTCTCATGTCTTCCTTGAAACTGTTAAAAAAAGATAGATGGATAGGCCATTGGCCAGGCTACTATGTGTCTTCTTTGAGCCAGGTATCCAGCCCTATAAATAGTGGGAAGAATGTTCAGAGAAGAGAGATGCATCTTCTAAAGGTGGTGATGCTATTAATTTTGAATAAGCAAATGGTGACATAGAAGGAGAGAAATGAAAATGAAGCACTTTCCATTTCTAAAGTCCTACAAAACCATGAAAGTCCAGATTTAGTGCTTGATGGATGCCTTGGTTGTCACCTTTGACACTTCCCTCATTACAAAAAATCATGTTTATTTGGTCCTGGCTTATTCAAGTCATTCAACTCATGGGGACATCTCAGCATTCACGAATGTGAAGCTACAACCACATGGTGGTTATATCTTCAATTGTTCTTATTGAGAGAATCAAAGAGATCTTCTGTTCCTGCAGCTCATATCAGTATGGGTTGTGTCTTGTGCATAAGAACAATTGGCAGGTGTAGTTGCTTTCAAACCAATGTGTGACCTGTTAACATAACCCAGATATAGGAAAGAATTAGTGTAATTACCTGTGTTTATTGGCATTTCAGAAGTTAAAGCCACCGGAATAAAATAATGTGGTCAGGATTCCTGTTAGATTGGCTACCTTCTCATAGTTGGTTTTGAAGCAATCTGTTTAAACAAGTGCACTTGCCCTTAGGTCATGGGTTGATTTGGAAAGTATATGTAAGAATTACAGAGACAAGTAACAGCAAAGAGGATATGAGGATCATAGCCATTTACTTCTTCCTTCGGTCAACTTAATAACGTTCTGAAATGTGAGAACATATTGGCTGAGGCAGAACTTATCACAAGCACAGCTGGGATGGACAATGTTATATAAGTAAACCTTGACCAATGAAACAGTGAGAGTACCTTGTGAAGAAGTTTCTGTGATTTGTTCTGAGCTCCTCATATAAGGCAGCTGGAACCCTAAAAAAGCACTGGCGTTTTATCATAAAGCAGAAGCTCCAATTCCAGCCCTTCCATCAATATGCTTTGGTGATTATTTGCATGTTTCTGAACTTCAGTATGCATAGCTGTTAAATGCTAACAGACATTAAGAACTCTCTCAGAAAGGAGATCAGAATACCACTTAAGATGATGTATGCCAAAGTCTTTTTGAAAGTATAAAATGCTACGTAAGTGCAAAGTATAATTAAGTCATATGCTAGAAGCTGTAGCTAAAATGGGTATACCTGTTGGCCAGGTAAGCCCCACACCTTCCCACTCTTATGTCCATGCATGTCACCATCATCACCATCTCCACACATCCCAAACCTTCAATTTCATATCTATTTTTTTTTACTGTGATTGACATTGTATGAACACTTTGCTAGTGTTTTCTCATTTTATCCCCACAAAATTCTAAGTAGTAGGCATTATTCCAATAATAAAGGTAAAGGAACTGAGGCTCAAACACATTAAATAACTTTTCTACAATAGGTCTTTGGAAGATCTGGGACTCAAACCCACGTCTATTTAAGGCCAAAGATTATGTAGTCCTCATCAGAATTCCATACTTTTTTCCTTGTTCAAATGCCACCCTTCCCATAAACTCCTCTTTGATACTATAAACCAAAAGAAATTTGCTCTTCCTTTATGCCTCCTGAAAATTTTGCTTTGGACAATTATGTTTATTCAACTTCTTGAATAGAAATTTTATCAGCTCAGCCTTCTGTTGGCAAACCACTGCCTAAGGGCATTGGCTAAAAAGATTGTAAGAAATGCACAATTTAGTCAGCATAGGTTGTGCTGCACTGTGGTAACAAAAACTCCTAAAATTCTCAATGGCGTTATCACAACAAAGAAGTATTTTTTCTTGTTCATGCTCCCTATCCAACCTGTGTGGGTTGAGGAGAAGCACACAATAAATCAGAGCAGAGAGCAAACTAAAAGGAAGTGCTGATGGTAACTTTTGATGTGATCTTGATTGTCAAGGCTTCCTGTTCAATTTTGACCAAGAAAGCTATTTTGCCCCAATTTGGTTCTATCTCCACCTCAGTTCCTGTTTCCATGAGAGTCCAGTTATATCTCCACTTTCAAAATCAGATCCATTTAACATCTACCAGGAACCTATGACATTGCGTTCAGTTTCAAGTACCAGAACATTCCTCTCACTAAACAAATTAAGGGTTCATTTTTCTCTCATACAAAAGAAGTCCAGAGGTTGAGAGTCCTGGGCTCACAAAATCATCAGGGACCTAGGCGTTTTTCAGCTTTTGACTCCACCATAAAATAACCACCAGAACTCGAACCAAAAAGTTTGTTTTACAGAAGGAAGAAGGGATATAGCAAATGGATAGGGCTCCTTTAAAAATGATTTTGAAAGCCTTCGTAATACTATCCACTTAAATTTCATTGACCACCATTAACCACATGGGAAGATAGAAAATGTAATTTTAATTTAAGTTCTTCATTACTCTCCCCTTACCCCCAAATTAACGTGTTTACTATTAGTAAGGAAAAATGGAAGGATGACTTTTGGGTGGATCACCAGTAGTCTTTGGCACATGTAACTACATTCTCCATTCCCTGAGTCTGTAACCATTTATTGACCATCTCCTATGTGATGGGCACTGGGCTAGGATGCAGAAATGACTGGGACAGACATCACCTGCCCCTTATTGTGAGCCAGAAATAGAGGATAGAGGGTCCAGCTTAGGTTTTGCAGGTTTAACATGTAATATGCATCCAGGACGTAAGTGCCCGTAGAGTCAGAAGCCAGTAACCAAGTTACTGCGGGAAGACAGGTGATCACGGGAAAGCGTACGGAGTTGAATGGGCAATGAAGAGTGTTACACCACATTTCATACACGTTCCCTAATCTGAAATTCCCTATTCTAAATCCTGAGGTGGTTTTCCAAAGGGTGAGTTACAATGACAAATCTAATATGTATATTTTTATTGTCAACTATGGTTTTGTTGTAGACTGTGTTATTGTTCCCAATTCTTCATTCCTTCTCTCTAGTAGAATTATACATGCACAGGCTTTTCCAAGTGAATTTTCAATGCCTCCCACCAGAGTAGGGAGAGTGTATTGTCTACCCCAGTGATGCGCTCGGCCATGGGACTTGATTTGCCTGTGGGATCTCAGCAGATATAATGTGAGTAGAGCCATTACGTGTGTTCGTGTGGTTTGCCTTATCTCCGTATGCTTCTGCCATCTGCCATAAGAAAGACATACCCTGGGTAGCTGTTGGTCACAGAATGAGGAAGCATGTTAAGCAGATGTGAACACGTATATAGAGAGCCAAGCCCAGTGAGTCAGAGCAGAATCACACCAACCCTCAGAGTTGAGAAATACACTTGTTGTAAGCCACTGAAATTTAAGGTTGTATATTACACAGGGTTATTACAACGATATACAGTTCTCTTATTTTCTATATCTCATGTAATACCTGTTATGATCATGCATGTCATACACATAATGTCATACTTATGTTAGAGATAAGAAGCTGAGGTTATTATAAGTTCTATAGATTAATTGAAAGCCCAGAGCTAAACAGTTTAGAGAAGTCAGAAATACATTAATATCTGTTGGTCTCTAAAACTTATGTCTTTCTTCTTCCCCAAGTTACCTCTCCCAGAAATCCTGTCCGTGTTTTCTCAAGGGGTTGTCATGATAATCACAGAAAATAATACACTGAAAATATCTTTATCCAGCATAGGAAATGTGCTCCAATTTTCCGTCTATGAGTTTGAGGTGTGTCTAAGTCTATGCATGGTTTGCATGGTTTAGGGGTGAGGTTATGACACAAGCCTGGCCAGTCGGAGTACTGAGAAATTCTGGTTAAAATGAGTGGTTCAGGAATGCAAATATAGCTGAAGCCAGATTAATCAAAAACCTGAAATCATCCCCAAAGAGCCAGTTCTTCTTTCTGAGATAGTGGGCACTCAGTCCCAGGTAAGCCTGAGGCTTCCAGTGGCCATCTTTGCCACCATCTGAAGAAAATCTGCTCAAGAAGGAAGTTATACAGAAGAAACCAGCTGAGAGTACATCCCAGATAGAAAAAAACTAAGTTGGGATGACGCCAATTGAATCTCTTGATCTAGTCACACCTGGAATTACAACAGTCCTGCTATGGGAGATATTAGTATTGTAGATTTCTTATTTTTCTTGAAGGAAACCATATGTATAATATAAATGAAGGTATCATAAAAGCACAGATTTACAAATATATATATTTTTTATTTTTAGCAAAGAAAGTGGGGGAAAGGAAGATATATGAGGTCGGACAATTATATTCGCAAACTCATCCTAGAAAAAGTGTTACATACCTCATTGCTGAATATCACTATGGTCACCTTCGAAGTACTCCCCTTGGGAAGCTATGCACCGCTATCAATGCTTAGTCCACCCTTCAAAGCAATTTTGGAACTCTTTCTGGAATGGCCATCAGAGCTGTCGCTGTATTATCCTTGATGTCCTGAATGTCATCCAAATGTCTTCCTTTCAATATTTCCTTTCTCTTCAGGTAAAGAAAGAAGTCATAGGGGGCCAGGTCAGGTGAGTAGGGAGGGTGTTCCAATACAGTTATTTGTTTACTGGCTAAAAACTACCTTACAGCCAGTGCCGTGTGAGCTGGTGCAGTCGTGATGCAAGAGCGATGAATTGTTGGCGAAAAGTTTAGGTCATCTAACTTTTTCACGCAGCCTTTTCACCATTTCCAAATAGTAAACTTGGTTACCTGTTTGTCCAGTTGGTACAAATTCATAATGAATACTCCCTCTGATATCAAAAAAGGTTAACAACATTGTTGCAACAAGTTCACGAACTTAATTGTCAGACCTCATATGCTGTTAAGTGTATCAAAAGTATAGTGAGTCTAGGACCTTGCTTTTGAGTTAAAGAAAATGTCCTCTGGGATCACATATTTTAGCTCTCACTACCACTGTCCGCCTCTTAAAATTCTTTGTCCCATAGGTTGACTGTGGAGCTGATATTGTTGGAGTCTGACTAATCAGAATAATTTGTAATTGTTCCTCAATTTTGTTTACCTTCTGAAGGGCAACAAATTGCTTTGTGGAAAAATGAACCTCTAGAACACTATCCCCTCCGTGCCACCCAAATAAAAATATCTGACTATCCTAGTTTTAGAATTTAGATTTTGTTTTTCTACAGTATTTTAAACCCTTCTGCACTATGAAGCTTGGTGAGCTTCCCTCACTCTTAAGTAAACCAAATATGGTTCTGAGTGTGAGGAAAGCACGGTGTATTGCTGGTGACACACTTCCTATTTTCATTTCACATTCTCATAGAGCTGGTTACAAAAGGATGGCTTGATGACCTGATGCCCTCTCCTTTCTGATTTGCAACAACCTGCTTCCACTCAGCTCCTGCCTCTCCAGGCCTGTTATCCTCTATGAAACCTCTTTATCCCACTGTCAAGTATTGCCAAGAAGCGCAAGCCATAGTGGAGGAAAGCAGGATGTGCTAATTACTAGAGAGAAGATACCAGCATCCAGCTAACATTATTTACTGGAATTGTTTTGGACCACTGAGAAAAGTAGGCTGGAGTATGTCTCTGCAACAAGGGTGAGCAGGCGGGCCTGGAAGAGAGCACAGAATCCGCACAACGGGAAGGAGAGTGGTGATTCCAAATGTATGAAAATGTGTACTTTCAAGTCACCGTGAGAAAGTGGAAAGAGGGAGATGTCTAAGAAGTGGAGTTTGGTTGAATACATTTGATTTATAACCCAAATCACATAGCTAGTAATTTGGGCAGTCAAGATTCAAAGTTGGGTTTGTCTGACACCAGAATATACATACTTGATAGCTGAGTCACATACATGTCCATATCCATTAATACTAACTATACTTTTGGAATTAAAATAATTACTCAGAAATCGGGTTTTTTCCCCCCGAGTGAAAGCCATCCAGATATTTATGCTTAATTTTCAAGTTCTGGATGGTAGTCTCCAGACTACACCTCTCCAGTTCCTTACTAACTATCTTTGAAAATGTAGCTTGTATGGACACTATTATGAAGATATGATGATAAAAAATGGTGGTAACAATAATGATAACCCATACTTTCATCCTATATTTAATTAAGTCAGTGCTATGCACAAGTCCTGTTGTTCCTGGGGGTTTTGTATACAGAGGTGAACACAATGGATAGAAATGTCTGCCGACACAGAGTTTATGTGTAGACAGCTATTTCTTACAGAGGACATAGACAATAACAAAACAAATATGAAAACGGTGGTATGTTCTGACAGAATAATTTTAGGGGACAACAAGAAACGCATAGCATGCGATCATGCTCTTCGCCAAATGCTTCTGTCTTTTCCTACTCCTAGAACAAGGGGTAGGATTTTAACTTGCTGCCTTGTGCAATTCAGGCTCATGAATGTGTTGCAGACGTGATGGGTGTTGCTTTCAGTTCAGCACATCCAAGTACCAGAAAGTGAGTATCATTCGTCTTGCACAGGAACCAGCAAAGTTTAAGGTGACTATTGCCCTGTCATCTTGGGTCCTTGAGTGACCATACTCAATCTTAATGGACAAATAGAATGAGGGAGAAACACAACTCATTTTTTTTAATCCACTAATACTGGCGTGTTTTTTTTTTTTTAAAGGTACTTTTATGACCAAGGCTATCTTGATCGGTGCATGTTGTATTGCAGACAATAAAAACATATTAAGCACATTACAGAATTTAATCTCTGTAACAATCCTGTGCGATATGCATCATTATTTCCATTTTATGTAGACATTAAGCATACTATACAGAACTCAGCTTATCTATAGCGATATAACACACAATCCTAAAACCTAGTGACTTAAAATAATTTATCATCTCCCACGCCTCTCATATCTCATCTCCTAGGTGTCTTGGGTATCAGGTGGGGATTTGTCAGTTGGGGTCTCTCCTGTTACCGCCGTCCGACGTTCACTGAGGCTGACGTCATTTGTAGGCTTGACTTAGCTGAATATCCAAAACAGCTCATGCACATGGCTGGAAATTGATGCTAATTTGGGGCTGGGATATCAGCAGATGTTGTCAACTGAAAATCTCACATGTAGTTTCTTCATGTGATGTGGACTTTTTAAGCATGGCGGCTGGGTTGTTGGAGGGAGCATTTCAAGATACATAGGCAGAAGCTTTAGGTTTTATTAAACCTATCCTTGAAAGTCCAGAAATATCATTCCTACCACATTCTATTAATAATAACACAAGTGACTAAGGCCAGCTCATGTTCATGGGGAAGAGAATTAGACATAGTCTTGATATAGCACACCATGCCTATATAAGGAAGGAAGGAATGCACGGTGGCCATCTTTGGAGTCTTATGTGTTATATCAATTTATAAGATATAATCCCATTCCTTGGTGATCTTGAAATATGTAGGAACCGAAAATACCTCATAAATACCGCATTTAGCTTATGAAACATCCACTGGTGGGGATGGGGATTAAAGCTGGATAGGGCATGGCGTTAGATATATTGTGAATGAATCAAGAAAGGCTATATTATGTGTAAAAGTAACCAGCCCCAAATCACTGAGATTTAACAAACTTACTTCTCTTTCACACGTCACATACAAAATTGGTCAGAGGGGAGTATACTTATAGTAGTTGCTCAGGCATTCAGACTTGATGGAGTTTCATCTCATTAGACTCTACCTGTGGAAGCATTTCCAATATTAGTGTAGCAGAAAAGGGAAACATAGTACATTGCATTCTGTATCGTAAAGCTTTCACCTGGGATTGATACACATCATTTTTTTTTGCGTTTCACTGTGCAAAGCAAGTCATGTGGCCCTGCCTATATTCCTGCCATCTGCCTAGAAGGAATATCAGAATATTTTGAAATGGTCCTAATACTTCTGTAACATGTCATGTAAATTCCTGTACATTTGGGCCGGATTTAATTTAGAGAAAACAGAGATTGAAAACTATCTTTTTCTTCTGCGTTTCACAACTCGTTCAATGCTCATTATTTTTCAATGGCTGTTATCTTTGCTGAATGTATTAGGACAAATAATTGCATTCATATTTAATATCTTCTATCACTTTGCAGTGTATCTGAAGCTTTCACATACCTATGTTTTCTGAAATTGTTTTCATTCAGTTTAGGTAGAGGAGTTATTATTTACTCTGGTTTGTCAGTCAAAAAGTAAAGGGTCAGAAAATAAAATAATTGACTCAAGGTTGCATTGCACAGTTCTTTGACCTTCAAACTAGACACTGTCCTCTATAGCAAGGATTTTATACGAGAGGTCCTAGTAAGGGTACAAGGTGTTCCATAAAGCCCATGAAACTTCAGTGTCACGTGCGTGCATATGTGTTATGTATTTTACATGATTTATATTCACTTGACAAAGCCATGTTGTCAACAATTAATAGATAGATGTACATTTGAAATTGGAATGCTATTGATTCACCTGGTTCCTGCAGATGGAATCCGTCTTAATTCCAAAAGGTTGATGGAGAGTTCAAAAAAGGGCTTTGTAAACTTTCTAGACTTGGTTGTTTACAGGTTTCATACCTGGACTCCTTGCTGACTCATTTTTCCTATCTCTTGCCCTGAGCTGTGAAAATTAAGGCTCCCTGCACAGGCAGCAGTGAACAAGAAATTTCATGTTTTTAGTGCCAAGTCCATCATTTCTAGTGTGACTCGTATCTCAGTGGGTGGCAGAACTTCCCCAATGGTGGAGAAGCTTCAGAAAATACTCAGGCCCTCACCCACAGATTTCAGATCAGTAGCTTGTTTCCATTAAGAAATCTTTTTATTTATTTATTTATTTATTTTATTTCAAATCTTTATTTACACTTATCAGGGCCCTTTCAACTCAATTTGCAAAATGATGAATTGTGTATGTCGAAAACAGTGCATCATAAGGTCCAGGTCACTTGCAATCTACATCCATTCCCCGAATACCTATTTTAGGCAGCACAGCAATATAAGAAAGTAGAAGCAGAAGGCATGGGCCATGTTAGTCTTCTGCATGCAAGCAAGTAATTTAAACATCAGCATACATAAATAAATATGGGACAGAGGAGTCAAAAAGGACCCATGTGAATTCTTTTCCTGCTAGGTCTGTGATCTAACTTCCATGAGTTTCAGTGACTTCTGCTATTAACATGGGGAACTGAGACCTATTAGAGAGTTATTGTGACGATTTCATAAAATAATGCATGCAAAATATCACCTAAAATTAAGGTTAACCCAGTTAAAAATCACAAATTAGGGGAAGTACATGGCCTATTCAGGGAATGAATTTTGAGTATAATAAAATAACTACAAGAAAATTTTATGAAAGAGTGAGACTAGAGAGCGAAACTACTGTTTCAAGTCTCAGGCTCATCCATTTGAACTCTATCCTGAAGTCAAAGGAAAGTCAATCAAAGGTTGAGAGAAGATGAAAGAACATACTCATTTTTTGAATAATTTATTTTGAAATACTTTCAGACTTGATAAGACTATGCAAAAATAGTACAAAGTTTCTGTACCTTTCATTGAGCTTCCTCCAATGGTAACATTTTTTGTAACTATAGTACAGTATCAAAACCAGGAAACGGAGATTGGTATAATACTATTAAATAAACCACAGACCTTATTTGGGTCTCACTGGCTTTTACAGGCAATCATTTTGTTGTTGGTGGTGGTGTATATTACTATACAATGTAATCACATGTATAGATTAGTATAACCATCAACCAAATCAGGATACAGAACTGTTCTATCACTATAAAGAAACTGCATAATGCCCTTGAGATATATCTAAGTCACTACTTACATGAATGTTTCTTTCGTTTTATACCGTGTTTCCCTGAAAATAAGACCTAACCGGAAAACAAGCCCTAGCATGATTTTTCAGGATGACATCTCCTGTGCATAAGCCCTAATGTGTCTTTTGGAGCAAAAATTAATATAAGACCCGGTCTTATTTTCGGGGAAACATGGTAGTTGAGTGCTATTCCATAATGTGGATGTACCATAGTTTGTTTATCCATTTACCCACTGAAAGGAAGACATTTGGGTTGTTTCTCGTTTGGGGTCCTTTGAGAGTAAGAGAGGATTTTTGATGGGGAAAAGATGAAGACTCAAGAGTGCCCCAAAATGATCATCATTCTTACCATAAATAGTAGGAATGTTTTCATTTCTTCATTAAGTCATTCCTGAATCACCTACTGCATATCTACCACATTCTAAAACATAAAAATGATCATGTAAGTTTCTTGGTCAAAACACTTTAATGACTTCCTATTAACCTCTGGATTAGGTAAAACTTTTTCATCATGACTTGTAGGGAAGGCCATTTCTGTTCTGGCCCATGTTGACCAAACCAGCCACGCTCTGGGACCAGTTCACCATGACACCGTTCCTCTCCTTCTTCCCGGAATACCTTTCGCTGCCTTTTACCTTACCCACCAGGACTTGGCCGTACGTTTCCCGTATGCTTGAAGCATACTTCTTTGTGTTCCTGTGCTAACCTTTATTTTCTCTAATAGAACACTGACCACTCCTTCTTCCACTTTCTTGTGTAGTTGTATAGGAACAACTTTGGATAGGAAACTCTTTGAGTACAGGGGCCATACGTATTGTACTCGTTCACCATCCTCTATCCTCTCTCTAGGTTTTAAAACAATGCTTGTAGGAGGCGACCCACCTTTAGGAGATATGGCAAGTATGAAAATGGAAGAGAGGTAGGGTCTTCCTTCAAGTTATTTATAGTCTGTTGAGTAACTTTTTAAAAGGAAAGTTTTTCCTTATTTACTAAATTCTTAGTGGAGTCTCAGCTTGCACTTTTGGCTTTCCTTAGAATAATTCGGGTGTTCTCTTAATGAATGGATCCATGTGGCCACGAGTTCACTGGGAAACTTGCTATTCCACCCTGTGAACCTCACAACCAAAATTAACTCTAGATACAAAGGAGGAGGGTTGAATGCCTGTGGTGGAGCCCAGCAATGACAGCCCAAATTTATGGGGTAGTGTTTACAATGAAGAGACACGACCCATTTTTATGTGATCTGCACCATCCAAAAAGAAAATTGAAATTGTAATTAAAGCAGGGGAAATGACAACTTAAGCATTGATTTTCCCATAAACGTGCCAACCCTCAGAATAGTGGCTGGTCTCTATGTTCCATATCCTGCTGTGTAACTTTAGATGAATGAAATCTTCACTTTCCATAACTAGACTTACACTGGAGTGTATAAATTTCAGCTTGTATGCCCTGATGACTTATCTTTATAGCTGAGCTACCTCTCAGGGTTTGGATTTAGGGAGGAGAACTTCAGAAAAATTGGGAAGAGGTATCCCATTGGGACTAGCAGTTTGCTATTAAAGACTCTTTATAGATCTGCCACTGATAAACATTCAGCCCCATCACTATTTTAGATTTCCCCAATCTCTTATGAAGATTAAACACAAAGGAATTACCATTTATCTGCAAAGGTAAAATTTACATCACCTATAATCCTTTCGTAAGTAGATATATCAGCCACCACATTAATACAAGGGTGCAATCTGAAGGCAGAAAGCCATTACATTTGCTTACTGTCAGATGTAAAGCTGCAGTTGCAAATCATGCATGATTTTAATAAGGTTTGATAATATGCTATCAGCTGGTAGGAGCTATAGATTGAACTCTTATAGATTTTTGGCTTCAGCTTCCAAATAATCAATCATGTCAAAATATGAAAATCATTTCATTTCCTTCAATTGAAAAGAAGATGTGATTTAAAATGTCAGACCTTGGATATATGAGCAAGATTCTTGTAATCAATCATGTGAAATAAAACATCTTATTTAGTAGCTCTTTGGAAGAAGGGAATATTTGGGGGGGAAACAACTTTTTCTTTTCTTTTTTGCATAATGTGGATGAAGTTCATATAGCATATGCATATGAATAACACAGACAAACCTAAACCTGGGTTTCATATTTGTTTCTTCTTTCAGCTCAGTAACCTCAGCAAGGAATTGAATGGATTTGGAAGACCTCAAACCACAGGGCATGGGAGGACAGTATTATCTATTGTATCTAGCTAGGTACAGGAATTAGGTACCGGATTCAGGTCACTTGGCTTTAAAAAAAAAAAAAAAATTACCTGGATTCAGTTTAACTCCATCACTGCCTGGCTATGTCATGTAGGACAAGTCTCTAAACTTGAGCCTCAGTTTCCCTATCTGTTAACAGATTGATTTCATCTATCCATACTCACATAAGGAATCATGTCAGAGGATGGATGTGAGAGTTCTTTACAGATGGAAACTCTATGAAGTTCTCTACAAACCTAAGCGTTGTCATCATGGCTAGACCAAAGAATATTAAAAGGTACCAGATTTACTTCTTGGTAAACCGTAAGGAAGCAGACCGATACCCCTGGAGTATGTCCAGCTAGACTGAACTCACACTAAGAGCTGAGGGACTCGACTGAGGAACCTGCCCTTACTCTTAATACGTGAAACATAACTATAAATTTTGCTAACTTACTGTGTGACTTTAGACAAGTCACTCAATCTCTTGAACTATAGTTTCTACCTAAGTAAAATAGAGTTTGGATTATATGATCTCTAAGGTTTTTCTCCAGCACTAAAAATTCATGTTATTTTGTTTTTCTTTTAAATTAAAGTAAATATATGGTGATGAAAGGAGAACTGACTGACTCTGGGTGGGTTTTCTTTGTTGTTGTTGTTGTTTGTTTTTTAGATTTGACATTAACCTCAGTAGAAATGCAGATCATAGCTGCAACACATTCCTTCCATGCATAATACAAATTCACAATTTGAGCCTCGTCTCTTTAACTTGCACAGAATTAGGAAAAATCCAATCACATTTTTGGCGATAAGTCTGTTATGCAGATAATGACGAGAAACAGTATATGAGAGTGCTTTTTAACAAATAAAATTATTTTAGTTATATTTAACAAAAATTAGTTGTATCATCCATAGGCCCTTCCAAATATAAGCTTTTGTAGTTTCTGTTTAAATCAGCCTAACCAAGTGTGGTGGGATAGAAGCCCTTGGGGGACCTATTTTAATGATTCATTGTAAGCACAAATAATTACTTTGTCAACCGTTATGTATTCCTGAATGCCTTAATGTGCTTTGGAATATTTGAAAATAGTAAATTATCTTGAGCTGTTTAATACTTTACACAGTTGATTTCTCTATTTAGGAAAATAAAAGGACTTTCTTAAATTAAGGGAGAGTTTACTGTAGTTGTTTTCTGAATGCTCTTGGTGCCAAAATTCATGGATGCTGAATGCAAACATGGTTGATAAAAAGGTAATTTTATTTGTTCGAAACCAAAAGAAGCATGTGAAGGCACAGGCAAAGACAGCCAGTATAGAAAATGTGTTTGACATTTATTGAAACATCCAGAATATTATATATATTTATATATAATAGTTTACCTTCCAATCCTAAGCAAATCAACCTTGAAGCTCTAGTTTCTCCTATGTCACCCTGTGTGTGCAGAAGAGTACGTATGTGTTTTGCATATTTTCTCTTTCTTTTTGACTGGTTGCCAAAAGTTACTCATATTTTATGGAGCACGAAGAGTGGTATGATAAGAGTTCCTTGCTCCGTCATTTTTCTCTACCAGAGACAGATGGGTTTCTCTTTTCCTTCTTGTTCATTAATCATGCTCAAACTGAGATTTTTTTTTAACTCTCTCTAGGTTTTTTCCTCTTTTGTTTTTCAGGAATTTCTCACATTACTTGACATGTATGGTTATATGATAAAGACTCGCTGGGGCTGTTTTATCCTGCTGGTTTACTTTCTGAGCAATCTTGGATCATCAGCTGGCTGGAAAAGCAGTCTCTTATCACTTTTGCAGAATGACCATTTTATCTTAAAAACAAAAACAAACAAACTGAAAAACAAAAAAAAAGGAAAAATTATTATATCCTGAACATCCACTAATCCTGATAAGGTTATTATTTTCTCTCCCTTCCAGAATGTGGGCTGGCAAATTAATAGAAAATCCTCTAGTGATTCATTGAGTCTGTGATGGAAGCAAGCTGGGGCTGATGACCCCGCTCCATTTCCCCTATGTTTGGAGATAGACTCAGCAGATTTGAGATCTAAAATCAGCCTTAACTAAACTCATGGTGTGATGTTCCACTATTCGCTCTCTCCTTCCTGAAACGCTTTCTTCACTTGGCTTCCAGTTCACCCTAACCCTCATCATTTCTTCCAGGTTGCTCCTTCTCAGTCTCCTTTGCTTGTTTCTCTTCATCTCTGACACCTCCTATCACTGGAATGTGTGGGCGGTGAGCCTTTGAAATTCTTCTTTCCCTCCTCTCACTCTCCTGGTGATCTCTTCCACTCCCACGGCTTTAAATGCAGTCTGTACTTTGTGGAGATTGCTCACATTTCTATGTCCAGTGCTGGACGCTCCTAAATTCTGGACTCATAAATCCACCCGCATATTTGACATTCTCCACTCGTATACTAAATAACATTTCAAGACTGACATTCCAAAAACAAGCGGGGATCCCCCCACAGTATTTCCCATTACTATAAATCACAAATCCAGCTTTTCAGTTCTTCAGTGCTTATTCCTTGGGATGCGTCTTGACTCTTTTCTTTCTCCTAGAGCTCATATTCAATCCATCATTAAACCCTGCCATTCAATCATCAAAAAGGATCGAACTCCCAAACACTTCCCACCACATTTGCCAAACCATTATTATCACTCGCCTGCCTTATTACAATAGCTCCGCGACTGGCCTCACCTTCTGCCCCCATCCTTCTACGTCTAGTTTGAACTTAACAGGTGTCATCCTGTGAGACGTAACACAGCACGCTGCCCCTCTGTGCAAAGCCCCCCAAGATATCTGCAGCTCATTTGAGGTAAAAGCCAAAGCCTTTCAGTGACCTATGGAGCCCTATGCCATGGCCTCCCCTGTCTGCTTCTCTGAGTTTATCTCTGAGGACACTTCCCCACTCACGCCTTTGCAGCAACACAGGCCTTCTTATCCCTCCCAAGTGCCAGGCACAGATTTTCCCTCAGGATTCTGCTGTTTCTTCTCCCTCTGCCTGAAATGGTACCCAACAGAAAATAGTTACTCCTGAAATATTTACTAAATGACGGAGAATGAAAGCTGGACCAGCTGTGGCCCCTTGCTTCTCTTAGCATTCCTTCTCTACTGCCTATGATCTTTCTAACTCCTCTGACTCCTCTTTTACATCCTGAAATATGCTGATGTGTTTCTGTCCTCAAACCCTTTCACTTTGTACCCCTCAGCTCTTTTTGTGATTGGAAATGTTTTCAAGCCACAAGCAACAGAAATCACAACAGTGACTTAAACAAACAGAGATTTATTTTTCTCATCTGAATATGTGTTGAATAATGAATGTTTGCTGGCACTGATTTAGTAGCTCAGGATATAAGGGCTGTGGGAAGGCTGGTTTGATGGTTGTGTTGGCCCTTGCTTCCGTGGTCACAAGATAGTTACAGGAGCATCTAGAGGTGTGGAGCCGCTTTCTACACAAGTCAGGGAGGTTCTTTGTGTGTGCATTTCTCTAAACAGGTAGCAAGAGACCTTTTTCAGAATGCCATCAGCTCCATGGTAGACTGTGATATCTCCTAGTTCCAAAATCCCTGGACCAATAAAAAAGGAGGATAACTTTTCGGTAGGCAAAGGATAATATCAATCTCATCCCTTTCCTCTTTCTAAATCTTACGTTTTTTTAACTTTTAACTCAGATGCTATTTCATGCTGGAGGTCTTTTTTGATCAACCTCCTCCTGTCACAACTGTGGGCTAAACGCCCTTCTTTTTGGGGCCCGTAGGCTTCTGAAGTTTTTCTTACAACAGCACTTTCATGCTTCACTATAAATCAGTGTTCTTTGTATGCTCCCACCCCCAACACCACCCTCCAACACATACACACACCCACAAACCCTGGTTAGAGAAGCCGGAATGAGAAAGGATTGAGACCCCAGGACAGAAAACACATTTTTGTCCTTCACATTGGAATTCCCAGCATCTAACCTGTCTATACAATGATTGAGTCATACATGAATTATTTTTTTTTAAATGGAGGGGCTGTCTCTTAATGACTTGTAAAATCAATTTTGCACTAAGTCAGTGTTTCCAGGATTATTAGAATCATTTTCTTATGGATCTATAGCCTAAGCCAATATTTAAACTTTCATTATCCCCAAACATCCTCTCCTCATTTAAGGACTTGAAGTCTCATCAATTAAATGATTTAATGCACATTACTAAATACTTAAGCGTTATTTGATTATTGTTTGGCGCAATTGGGGAAGCAAGTATGACATAGGCACAACTCTCAGATGTAGGTAAGAAGGTAAAAATAAGTATCATAAGTTTTCAAGTTCTTCCAACAGGCATATTCTGCCCCTACTATGGATTTTCCTTTGGACTAAAGGCAGGCAGGGGTGAAGGATATTATCCCTACATGTGATCAAAGACATGAAAATACTAGTGTTGGAGAAAGACAACACAGCTTTCCATAACACAGAATGATTATTGCTAGAGCAGGTAAAAAGCACTGCAGAGTGGGTTAAGGGTGAATGCCTTGGAAACACTAGCCTGAGATCAACTTCCAGCTCTGTTTTACAAGCCAGGTGATAATAGGAACATTAGCTAATCACCCCAAACCTCAGTTTCTTCTTCTTTGAAACGGGGATCACAATACCTCCTCAGGGACGGTTGTAAGTTTCAAATTAGATGCTGTGTGCAAAGTGATTAGTCCAGTGTTTGGTATACTGTCTATTCTCAATAAGTCCTGAAATTTATTATTGTCATTATTATAAATGAGGTGCTATTACATCATGAATATGGAGTAATTGACTATACAAAATTATGTGTTAAAGTAATTACGACAAATGACTTTAAATCGATATTTGCTTCTTTTAATGGTTGGGAACAATGTTCTATTTGTCCTACTTCTAAATCCAGCTATACAAAGAGCTGGTCCACTACAAGGGGTAAAATCAACGCAATTTTGCAATGGGTCCCACTTTCTTGGTTCCTTATGATGTCATTACTTCACTTGTCCTGCTTCATCCCAGAGACACACCCCAATTTTATTTCAGCCTCTTGTTTCTAGTAGCTATAACTTTGATGTCAGGTTACAGGAACTTTACATCAGAGTCCCTTTAAATATAGAGGGTGTGTTTGAGTTCAATTGGCACCATGCCACCATTGCATAGATGAGAAAATGAACCTGCTGGGATCAGTATCAGATTTTAGAGCCGTTTAGTACATACGGCTCAAGGTGAGATGCAGGTCACTGGAATCCATATTTGCTCCATATCGTTCATTGCCTCAGACCCAGTTATTCACGCGCGCAGGGAGTGAAAATGGGGATGTAGTACTGTTTCTAAGAGTATTGCAGGACCAGGTCAATTTTAGATATTTTTGACACGTGGATGGTAAAGATAATATTGGGTGGGCAACCGGAGGCCTCAAATATTTTGCCATCAACTATTCTGCTTTCCACTTAAGACGGGATCTGTGTTTCTTAGAAAGGCCATCTACAGGGGATGAGCTTACCTTCCAAGGGGAGATAAAAAATAAACAACACATGTAATAAGTCAGTCAATTTTTATAGTAGGCTAGATAGAAGGTCATAAATATTATAATAAAGAAAGGAAAAATAGGGGAAAGGGGATTAAGAAAGCACGGAATGGGAGGTCACAGGCAGCATTAAATAAAGTGCCAGTTGTGGCCCACGGAGTCTAGGCAGGGTCCCTCGTTTCACAGAACTCCCGTTTCGACATCTCCTTTAGCACCTCTTTCTGGACAGTGTATGTCTCAAAAATGTGTTTGAGCATGTGATGATGCATGAATGCTTGCAAATGTATATGAGTGTATAACTAACTCATGGCTAGAAGAAAGACCTTAACAATACTCGATTTAATCCTCCAGCCAGCATTTGAGTATCTTCTATGGTAGCATGATGAGCTCAAATCAAATAATAGGTGAGAACAATTAGAAAGTTCATGAGTCAATGATTTATACATTTCTTACGAAGGCTAATTACTTGTTAGCTAAAACATGGGCCTCTGTTTTAGTTAGAGAAGCAAGAATAAGAAAGGATGGCTGAGCACCTGGAAACTTTCTAGCGTAAGAAAACTGTCAGGTAACTACACGTAATGGTTAACATTCAAACCTTTTACATGTGGTCATATAAGGCTTTAATAACGGCAAACTTTTATTGAGAATCACCTCACCTGTCTTCCACACGCGTACGTGCGCACACACACACATACACAGAGAAACACACATACACACACAGTTAAACAGATCTGTATACAGTACTGAGTTTTTTGTTTCTTTGTTTGTTTTTTAATTACTACCCTCCTGTTATATTTATTAGTTCTTCATTTAAAAACAATAGGCTAGACTGGTCTTTAGGGTTGCCATATAAAAGGCAGTAGCCCCAGTTGAATTGGCATTTCTGATAAGTAATGACTGGTTTTCAGGACAAGCATATGCCAAATATTGCATGGGCCTGCTTATACTAAAAACCGTTTGTTGTTGATCTGAAATTCAAATTTAACTTGGCACCCTGTATTTTTATTTACAAAACCTGGCAAGCTTTTGGGTCTTAAGTTCCCCAGAGATTTTTGGTCAGATACGTTTTTTTTTTTTTCCTTCTTTGGCCTCTAAACTCTATGTTTGCGTAAACCTGCTGTAGAATTGCTCACGCTTCAATCGTTAATTTATTCAATATTATTTTTGCATGCCTATTGGGTCAGGCAAAGTGCTCCATAAGCTATATATCTGATACAATGGTAAGCTAAATAGGTCTGAACTTTTCCTTCATTTGGCTTGCAGTCTCATAAATAAATAACTACCTACAAGGAAAATACCCTAAGGTGTAATAGTGATATGCAGATGGAGTATCACTAATGCATAAATTTGTTAGTTCACAGTCTCGTCCGGTAATCACTGTGCCAATATCCCCTGTGTGAATGAGGGAGGGGACAACCTCTAAAATAGTGGTTTCCTAATATCGATTTTACGTCAGTGCTGACACATTGCAAAATAGTTTTGAACATTTGATATTTGTCAAACACCTTGTTTAACTCCGTGTTTTATTTAAAACTCAAAGCGGCACTGAGAGATACATCCAATTATGATTTCCATGTTACTAATAAGGAAGGTGGGGCTGAGAAAGTTAAATGAATTGCCCAAATCTATACAAAAAGGCTATGATAAAACTGGAATTCCAACAGATGTGTGACTCCTTAGAATAGATAGTTTCAGGCCTCATGCTCTGCTAATTGAGAATGACTTATATGATAGATCCCTGGAGTTTCTGAATCAGTAAGTCTGGAATAAGGTTTGCAGAACATATTTTGAACAAACTCCCTTGCTGAATCTGATAGCAGCAAGATTTGGGTCCTGCTAATTTAGACCATCATAACCTAATTTAGCCAAAACAATTTAGGGCACTGTTGCGTAAGCCTAATTTTTACAACCGTCAGTTCTTAAAACCTCAGCCGTAGGGGTTTCCTGTTACGAGGCAGTGGGAGGCAGGAGCGGAGCTAATCAGAGTTTCCAGTACATAGGAACCATAGGTCTTTTTCCCAGACCAAATGTTTTTCTAGTTTGAGAAACCATTCCTTCTATGGTCTGGCCCCAGTGTCGCTTCCTCCTGATTATGCACCCCTAAGATTTTGCCGGTTTAGTCAGGTTAGTGACAATTTAGCATTAAGCATGTATTCTTTTCCAGACTGGCTTTTCTATAGAAGATTAGAAGGGGACTAGTTTATAACATCTGGGCTTGACCTGATGCATTCATCACCTTGCCAGATGCAGAGGCTACGGGCAAAGGAAGGCCCAGGAGAGGGGACTCGTGACAAATACTGACACAGACTTCCAGGAGGAGTAGGTGAGAATTAAATGCAGACCTGGGTGGGCATAGTTTACGGTCAGGTTTCCGGTGAGGTGGTGAGAGTTCCAATAGTTTGATGAGAAATAACAAAAGTGACTTCATATTATTTTCTTTCTTTCCTTTAATTGTTTCCTTCTTTTTCTCCTTCTCCCCTTCCTTTCTTACTCGCTCCCTCTCTCCTTCCCCCTTCCTTCCTTCTCTCTTCTTTTTTTCTTTTTGTGCCTTCATCAAAGAAATATTTGTTTAACTTTTTAATTTTTTTTGCTGAAGTACACTTATATACAGGAAAGTGCATAAATCTTGACTGTACACCTTGATGAATTTTCACAAAGACTATGCCCCCACCTAGCCACTACCCAGATTAGGAAAGAATAATATCAGCAAACTAAAATGCGACACTAATCCCCTATCTGTTACTACGTTCACCCCCAAAACTAACATTGTCCTCATTCATGTGACCAAAAATTACTTCTATCTCCTTTTGATCTTTTACCAGGGACGATACTTTGTGTATTGTTTCACATAGGGTTTATTTTACCAAGCACTACACTAGTGGAATTTATTTGAGTTGTTTGAATGTATTTGAGTTTGGTGTAGCAGTAATTTGTTCTTTTCTATTCCTGAATATTATTCCATTCTGTGCATGTATCAGCATTTATTAATTCTACTCTTTATAGACGTTTATCTTATTTCTAATATGACTAGTGGTAATACTAGTTGTACTAGTAATAATCCTCACGACTATTACCAACAGTACTGCTATGAGTATCCTTGTAATGCATCTTGGGAAAACAGTCACGCATTTTGCTGTGGGGTGTATAACCATGAAAGGAATTGTGAGGTCATAGGATAAATATGTCCCCTTATAGAAAATATTGCCAAGATGTTTACCACAGTGGCTGGGTTTATCTGTAGCCCACCAGCAGTAATTGAGAGTTGTAGATACTCCATATCCTTTTCTTGTATAGATATCCAATTAAACAACCCAGCACCACTGATGGAAAGACTTTCTTTTCCCTACTGAACTCCTGTTTCATGTTTTCCTTAAACAAAGTGACAACATATATGCATGTTTAACCAGTACCCGCTGATCTGGTTCTGTGTTGAGTCCTGGTAACTGAGATAAAATGTTTAGCGATCTCAGTCTTGTACTGCCCATATGACAGAAACCGTGTTTTCTACCCTCGCCCACATTTTAATTGGGGTAACAAATAATAAATAAGTGACCCATCAAATAAATAAGGTAAATTTCCATACGGTGAGTAGGAAATGAGAAGGAAAGAGAAAGGACAAAGGCTGCTGTGGCAGAGAACAGAAGGAAGGGCAGTCCAGTAGATGAGGTGGAGGAAGGACCCTCTGGGAAAGTATAACAACAGTTAAACAGAGACCTGAAGGAAATACTTTTCCTGACATAAGAAAAATCAACCACACAGTAGCCGAGGCAGCATCTGGCTTAGCTCATTGTGGGAACTGTCAGGAGGTTGGGGTGGCAGAGAGGTATGAATGATGCAGCAAATGGTATCACAAAGAGCAAGAAGAAAACACAGGATTATCTGGGGCCCACCCCCGAGGTAAAAGGTTTTCATTTTTTTCCCCCTAAGAGTACAATGGAAAGCCATTGGATTTTTAATGGACAAAATGTCACAATCTGTGTTACATTGTTATGTAGAAAATATGTTGGGTGTGGGGAGATGCATCGAAGCAAAAGAAGGGGTGGGGTTCAGCTGCATTGGCCCCCAACACTTAGAGTAGGGACACAGCAGTGGGCCCAAGGATCACTCTCTCATCATCACTGAGCTCAGTTGAGAGCTTTGTTTTCTATTTATTGAAGAGCCTTGCTTTTTCCTTGTCCCTGAAGGATACAAGCATTTGCAGCCTTTCCCACCTAATCGGGTAAGTCGTTTCATATGATCCCATCTTCTTATCTAATTGGTCCCTGTGCTTGAATCCTGGCTGCTCAATCAACTTACAGACTTTGTAAAGGAAAGAGCACCTTTCATCTCTGTACTTTTCAGAATGGAAAGCAAGAGAGATCCTAAGGAAAAAAGAAAAACGGTAGAAGTATTGATTTTGATTCTAGCATTTGATTCTGGAACATTCTGATGATGCCTCTGACGGGGGATAGACTTCTGGGTTTTACATACCCTGTGCTTGACAGAGTGTTTTTAGTGTGGCTGAGAGAACTATGAACTTGGTGTTAAAGAACAGAGCTGTTTAGGATTGGTGTTTTGACCCTGCCATTTGTTCTACGTGACCTTGAATCACCTCTCTCTGGGACTCAACTTTTTCATGTACAAAATGAGAAGTGATTCTTCCCTTGTTGCCTGCTTCTCAAAGTTAATTTGATGGTGAAATGAGCTACTCAACATGTAAATCGTGGAGTGCTTTTCAATTGAAAGGAATTGTTAATACTTTCAGGATTCTTTGATCCAGTAGCAGGCTCCTGCCCACTAATCTCCGCCATTACCACCAGGGCTGTCACTTTGTGCTCATGCATGGTGGGGAGCTCTTGGTTTACTTAATTCCCTGGGGAATGGCAATTAAACTGTATTAAAGGCTTTCTTTTTAAATAAGCTGCTTCAGTGCCTGCCATCCTTGGTTGCAACTGTTAGGATACGAACCTTGTCTAGTGAACCACAAGATGGCGCCAGAATTCCTTTCTGCCTCTCCCTCCTCTCCATCACCCAGCCTCCTGCTCCCACCTATTCCTCTTTTGCATCTGCGCAGGCTCCACTGGGGTTGTGATGAATTTGTTTGCTGGGAAAATCGTTTCTCCCTCAGGAATCTGTGGGACAAAAAAAATACCTTGTAGGCTCGGCTATTGTGGAATTTTTTCTTTCCTTGGTCTGGCACTGATTTACCTCCCCATAGCTTTCCGATTCACCCAAAACTCCGCTCTTCTTAAATTTAGAAGGCACAGAAAAAATATATAGGGACAGTGGTTTATGGAAGTTTTCATGTCTCTGAGAACCCTGCTCCTGAGGCCCACTCGCACACAACTTCTGTTTGTATACACAATGGCATGATGCACGCCAGGCTGTTCCTAATGAAGAGATTATCTGCCTGCGTTTTCTCCTCCCTCAGAACCAGCAGAGAATTCTCCCATATTGTCACTGCTTCCTTTCCAGGTGGCCAGAGGAATCCTTACCAGGATTTCCCCCCTGTGGGATCTGTATTCATTAGTGAGGCCAGGTGACTATCCGCAGAAGACCAGATTTATTCTCCAACCAGCTCACCGAAGCCAGCTCCTCGCGCCCCCACCACTCATGACACAGGGTCTCTTGTTTCCTGTCATTCAACAACCACAAGATCACAGCACTTCACAGATGGCAGGTCAAAATAGATTTTTATATTCTCTAGTCCAGTGGCTCTCAAACTTTAGCATCAGAATCATCTGGAAGTCTCCTTAAAGCACAGGTTGCTCCACCACCCCCACCCCACCCCCAGACTTTCAGGTGCAGTAGATCTGGGGCAGGGCCTGAGAATTTGTATTTCTTCCTGATTCCCTGTGGAGACTGATGGCTGTGGTTGTGCCAGGGACCACACTCAGAACCACGGGTGTAGTCCAATCCTATTGTTTCACAGGTTTGGAAACTGAGGTTCAGTGAAGTGAAATGATTGTTCAAGGTCATCACGCAAATTGAAATTAGCCAGGACTAGGAATTCGGGAGGCTTTTCAGCAAAAGTTTTCATTTCAATTGGAGCTGGTTAGAAATCTCCTTTTGTGCTCTTTATGGAGAAAGGATTTGCTGAGCAAATTTGCAGAGGAAATCAGATGGTAGGTGAAATGTTTAATCTGCATTTAATCACTTGAAATAGAGTTCTAGTATTTTTGAGTTTAAATTAAAGCATGAACTAAGAGGAACCGGTTTCTAAGTAAAGGGACTGACCGTTTGTGCTGCTACTTCTTGATGGCTGTTGCACTTGGGCAGAATTCCAGGAAAAGTTGTTCCGCTGAGGAATGTTCCCCGACGACTGACCCCCAGCGTTCCCCTTACCCTACCTCCATCCCAAACCAGGATTACTTCCTTGTAATAACTTGGGAACGTTACATCTGTTTAATAGCCAAATGAAAGTGAACTCATTTAAGCTTTATTTAAAGAGGTTTATTCTAATATTTCTTTCCAAACTCATAGTTCACCTAGCACTTGTCGGAAGTGACATGACTTTTAGATATGTGTGTATGAATAATTGATAATAATAGTTACAGCTGTGGATTTATTTGTACTGGTACCTTTGATTTGGGAAAACAGATACTGGTATTCAAGTAGTTGAATTCATGTGGTAATAATGTTCCATTTATACCCACTGTATGAAAAATGGGCATCAATTTAAAGATAAATATCAAAAGAACAATAGGAAATATGGTATGCAAATGTAGCCAAACTCATTCAGATGATATTTGAATGAAGGAAGTTTGTTAAATACCATGGCAGTGACTAAAACGATTCGGCCCTACAACTATTAGTACACGTTCCCATTTGCAGATGCTCCCAGGGAGGCTGAGAAAACTTGTGGGGAGATGATGGAAGCATCCTTAGGGAGTAGATGATTTCTAAGCCCCCACCAGTTGTGCAAGTCTTGATTTTCCTCACCATTCCATTAATCTGTCAAATCACGTCAGCCTCCATGATTCTGGATATGTTATTCCATTTTGAGAGCAGGAGGGGCTATCTTCTGCGGGTACAAATCTACCTTTTACTCAAAGTTGAGTCCATGTCGCGGGAAACTTTCCCTGAAATTCTCATTTCTTCTTGTGCTTCCTCTGTTCTGTAGCCATTTGGCTTCTATGCTCTGTAACATTTATAGTCTAATTAATCCATCCAACACTGAATACCTACAGTGTATGAGGTACTGGCCAATCTATGAGAGTTCACCTTACCACTGGATAGATTAACACACCACACGGAAGGGCTGACAAGCAAGCTAATGGTCTGAATTGTGTGCCTTCAAAATTCCTATATTGAAATCCTAATTCCAGCACCTAGAATGTGACTGTGTTTGGAGAGACGGCCTTTGAAGCAGTGAAGTCCTATGTGAAGTCTAATCCAATAGCACAGGTGTCCTTATTAGGATGCAAATAACATAGAGATGAAGGGGTAAATGTATGAGGACATAGAGTGAGGTGGCCATCTGCATACCAAGGAGAGAGGCCTTCAGAAGAAACCAAACTTGTGGACACCTTGAGCTTGGACCTCCAGTCTCCACAATTCTGAGAAGATAAATTTCTGTTGTTGAAGTCCCCCATTCTGTGGTATTTTGTTACAGTAGCTCTAGCAGACGGATGCAGGCTTTAAGGTATGTATGTTTAGAAAAGTCAATGGGTGGGAAATGTCTTCAGAGAGAAAGAGAATCTGAGGGATTCTCTCAAGAATGAAGGTGAATTTATTGGGTGCACATTAGAAAGGGCATTCCTGAAACAGAAACGTGCAAAAACCAGTTGTTTGTTTATCAGCATTATTCTATACAAGTGCCGCGGGGAGATGTAGAAGGACGTTCTTGGAAGCATTGTTTATAAAATGAAAATGTAGATAATAAAAGTCCATCACTGGGGAAAGATTAAAGAGAATTAATGCATCTATAGAAGATTACATGGAAAAAGCTCAAGACACATTTCCTGTGTACTCCTAAGTAAATGGTGTCCTACACTCTACAGGGAAAAATGCTAGCATTCTGTCAGGTGAATTTAGGTTTAAAATCAAACAAATAAAACTACGCAAATAATATTTACTAGGTAATTATATTGTAAAATTCTCTCTAGTGATTGAAGTGATGCTTTGAAGTTGAAATGAGGGGATAATTGCAATTAGAAGGTGATGTAATGGAGAAGAAAGACTGTCCTAAATCTTGTACTTGGCTGAAGCCCAGTGAGGGGATTGTCCATTTTTCTCCTACTTACTATTGCATTTCCTGTGCCCAGCATCGTCTTTAGGAGGTTGGGGATTCTAAATACATAGTTTTCGAATGAATGACTGTGCGTAAGTATATCAGAAACCTGAATTATAAAATAAGAAGACTTATGCTTCTGTTTTGGTTTTGGTATAATTTTTTGCAAGGTGGTAAGTAGGTTAGTAGATATTAGATTGTCATCTGCAAGACAAAGATATTTGAGCAGAAACATAACAGTCTAGACAATATAATGTTAAAGCAATAAATGTGTAATGGTTAAAAGTATAGGTAGAATCAGGTTCTAAATCTGGCTCCTCTAGACCTACTCCACCTCCCTGACTGCATTCTCTCATTTGCAAAATGAGGTCAATCTGGTGTTTTTCTTAAAGTATGTATATTTTTTTTCTGATTATAAAAATGAACACCCTTACTCTTATTTTACAAATATAGGGATATGTAAAGAAGAGAATAAAATAACCCCTTTTCTCACCCAAGTAATAGCACACATAAAAATTTTTTGATATATTTCCTTTCAAACTTTTCTCATATTTATTTATATATATTACATGTCTGGCATCATTCTGCATTTACAAATCAGTTTTGTCACCTTATTTACACTGTTTTGTCACCTTATATTATATAGAGGCTATTTTCTTATGCCATTAAATATTCCTTGTAGATACCATTTAAATGACTCTACAACATTCCAAAGTATGTATTTATCATGATTTATTTAATCATTCTCCTAATTTTGGATATTTGGCTTGCTTCCAATTTTCAGCATCAAGGGTTATATTGCAATGAATCTCTTGGCACATAGAGTCATGGAAGGGAATTTGTAAGTCAATAGTATCAACTAATTTTAAGGTTCCTGACATATATTGCTAAAATGTTTTTCATAAATGCTGTGCTGTTTATACTCCCACTATATTTATTAGCTTTCGTGAGGTTATCCTGCAGGAAAAACAACATCAACATTTCAGTGGGTTCAACAATCACCGCTGTTCTCTTTGCTCACAGTATCCCCCAGCTGTGGATTAGCTTCAGCTCTTGTCCATGCATTTCCTTCCTTCTGTAATCCAGGCTGAAGCAGCAGCTCTATCTCGGACATGCTGATCTTAAAACAGAGGAAAAAGAGGAATGGCACAATCGACATGATACCTCTTAATGGTGCTGCTCAGATAAAGTACTTGCCACTTCTACTCACGTGCCCTTGGCTGAAGCAAGTCACATGCAGAAGCTCAGTATAATAAAGTAGGAAAGATACTCCTCCTCAGAGGAGGGCACAGCCAGGAGCCCTATAAAGATGGAACTGGCAGAGAGAGTCAGCGAATATTTAGAACAAATAATACAATATATACATGCTGCAGTAACTCTGATTATCCCACAGTTTTGCTGATATTGAATATGACAATCTAAATATTTGCAGATTTGGTAGGGGAAGATGATAATATATCTTATTCAATTGCATGCATTTATTTGCTTGTGAGACTCAGAATATTTTCATTGTTTGTGTCATCTGGGTTTAGTTTATTCAGGATTCTTGCCTTATTTTTCTATCATATTTTGTCTTTTTTTTTTTCTGTTTTGTTTTGTGTTCTTTTTCTTTTCGAACAGAGAGACTTTACTCATCAAGTTTAGTGTGTGTGTAGGTGTGTGTGTTTCCTGATTCCACCTTAAGTTTATTTTCATAAGTGGCACGTTAAAATTCACAGGTAGTCAAACGTATCATTTTTCTTTGTAATTTATTTGCTGGCTTTCTGCTTAAAACGGCTTTCCCTAAAATCAGACTCATTTGCACCTACTCTTCTTCTCCTTCCCCTTCTCCTTCCCCTTCTCCTTCCCCTTCCCCTTCTCCTTCTCCTTCTCTTTCTCCTTCTCCTTCCCCTTCTCCTTCCCCTTCCCCTTCTCCTTCCCCTTCCCCTTCTCCTTCTCCTTCCCCTTCTCCTTCTCCTTCTCTTTCTCCTTCTTCTTCCTCTTCTTCTTCCTCTTCCTCTTCCTCTTCCTCCTCCTCCTCCTCCTCTTCTTCCTCTTTCTTCTTATAATGTTTTCCTTTAACCCTTTAATCCATCTAAGGTTATTTTGCAGTTAGACTATTGAGGTGAGGATAAAACTTGACTTCACAACAGTGAAACAGCATATAAGTTATCCCCTTCTGTATTTATCATTTTCTTGTTTACCTTCTTAGTTGGAAACAGAAGTGCAACGTAGAAAGCATACTAAATGGTGGGGTTGGGGAACAATCAATGGATTTGAACTCTAGAAACAGCTTTGCAATTAAATTGTTGCATGACTTTAAGCCAATCGAATAACTTTTCTGGTTCTCTCCCACTTCATCTGTAAAACGCTTTTTGGCTACTGTCCAGGTCAGGCACATTCCTATTACATATCCTATCACTGCCCAGGCCTGTGACCACGGCAGACGTGGCTAATGCAACGGACCACTTTTCCTTTCTTAGTTAAAATATCCCAAAATTCTTCCCACAGTAACTCAAGAAGTTGCTCAGTCATCATGCTGACTAAAGAGTACGTACCAGGAATTCTCTAAGTCAGAATGGTGGAGTCCTAATGCAAATATCTATTCTAAGATTATTCTGCCTATTCTATTTAGAAATTGCCTTCCTAACATGCACTCTAAGGTCTATTTTGATCCTACTAGTATCCAGTGTTCCAATCAAACTGCCATTGATCCATAGTAATATATATACACATATACATATATATGTATATGTGTATATATTTATGTATATAATATATGTATATATTATATATGCCACTTATATATATGCATATATATGTTATATATACATATATATTATATACAATTATATAAAACTGTATATAATATATATAATATATTATATACATATATACACATATATGTATATGTGTGTGTATATATATATATCAAATGAAGATTTGCTCAGATCATTGTGAGGTCATGAGATACATATTGTTATACATATTGTCGGTATTTGCAGCCTTGTTGCCAATGGATCTTGCTATAACAGTTAACCTCAGCATTCTCACTTATTATAATATTAGTTCTGGCTCAAATTTTAAAAAAGTACAAAGTTAAGAGTCTTTCAGAGTTGGAAAGGACCTTACATCATCTATCCCAACCTGTTCACTTCAAAATTAGCATTCTATAGTTCAGAAATATCAACCAACAATCATGACTTTCATAATGTAAAACAAAAACAGAAAGGCAACCACTTTATTTTTTTATATTAAAAAAATTTTCAATTACAGTCAACATGCAATATTATACTAGTTTCAGGTGCACAACATAGTGATCAGACATTTATGTAAATCACGAAGTGATCATCTTGATAAGTCTAGTACCCATCTGACACCATCCATAGCTATTAAAACATTATTGACTATATCCCCTATGCTGTACTTTATATCCTGGTGACTGTTTTTTTTAACTGACTGTACTTCTTAACCCCTTCCCCTTTTTTATCCATCCCTTTTCCCATCTGGCAACCAGGAAAATGTTCTCTGTATTTATGAGTTTGTTTCTGTTGAGTTTGTTCATTTATTTTGTTTATTAGATTCCACATATAAAGGAAATCATACGGTATTTGCCTTTCCCTGTCTGACTTATTTCACTTAGCGTAGTACCATTGAGGTCTATCCATGATTCAAGTGCCAAGCGCTAATAGATGGGCCTTTTGAAATCTCCTATGGTAAAAGCTTTCATTGGCATTGGGAGAGTATCTTCAAGCTCACCTCTTTACTATCTGAGGTCTGATGTTGTAGCTGCTAGAATTTTAAACAATATTTCAGTATTGTGCCATTCCATACTTAGTAATGTTACAGTTATTTAGTGTGTTTGTCTTATATTTACATCCTATATTTTAGTGATGAGGCACTCCAGAATAGATTCCTTTTCTCCTAGCAGCAGATATGTACAATCTATTTGATTTGGGGGGTAAAAAAAGAAAAACAATAACTACTAACCCATTGGGGCTAGGTGTGATTATCCAGTTTAGTTCATATCCCTTAGTGGTTATGGACAGACTTGATATGCCCAAAGGTTACATAGAAAAAGTGGGAAAAAGTCCTCATAGAAAAACACATTTTAAGGTTAAAAGCTTATTTATCATATTTATACTGCTAATATTTTCTCTATTTTGCTCCTCCCACCGTCTGAAGTAAAAACTGCACAATGCTGACATTGGGTTGAGAAGAGACCTAGGAAGGTATTGTATTGTCAGCATTTATACATTTTTGTTGTCTCCCTTTCCTTTTGCGTCAGATTTAGATGTAGACCTTACATTATCCCAATGACAGTGGGCTATGGACCCTGAGCTATGTGTTAATAAAGATCCTGTTCCCACTGGACTCTGTTGTATTGTAAATTACCTTAGAACTCAAAATACTCCCAATTACTCTATGTGTGTTGCAGCTCTCCCAACACTTTTAGTTGAAAGCTTAAAAAAAATGAAAGTAGCCAAAGATCTTGCAGGTTGGTAATGACAGAGTAGAAATCAGCATCCATTATCTCTAGACTCTCAAGCACAGTGCTTCCTAATGTATTAAATCCCTTCTCCTACAAAGTTAACCATAAATCCTCCTGTTCCTCTCAAGGCCTGGAGCTATGACCATTCCCCTTCAGTTGGCCAAGAGGAGGAATGAAACATTTACTTTTTGTTTGCAATTGCTAGTATCAAAAGAATATTGATATGGTCGAGATGAAGCATTAAAATCAAAATTATGTAGGGAATAAAAAGGCAGCATAAATTAGAAGCATTTGCTTTTACTGTGGTTTAAAAGAGTTAGCATTATGCCAGCCTCATATAACATTCTGGGGGTGACTTTATGGATGGATTGGGCAATATATCAGAAACAGCATTAAAAACCAATGAGTTAGATATGGCAAAAGGCCACTGCAGAGTACATGATGGTCGTCCACAGAGGCTATTCTCAGGAAATACTGAATTGTTTTCCCTGGTATGTGGTAAGGTAGGACATGAACAATCACAGTGTTGAACTTACAAGCATCCATTGCCATGCTCTATTTCAATCTTTTTGTTAATTTAGAAGTTTCAAGTTACATCATTTGCCCAACGTCATTGAATGAGATAAAGGAATAGCAGGTTAATTTAGAAGTTGAAGGTTATGTCATCTACCCAATGTCATAGAATGAACTAAAGGAATAGTTAGCTATTGTTGCATTACAAATTACCCTAAAACCTAATGGCTTAAAACAATAGTAAACCTATTGAATATCAACTATAATTTTATATATATCTATCTATCTATCTATCTATCTATCTATCTATCTATCTATCTATCTATCTATCTATCTATCTATCTATGTATTCACAGGATGTTATGTACAGCATAGGGAATATAGTCAGTGGTATACTAACAGCTGTATACAATTTCGGATGAGTAGTAGACTTGGAGGGGGGATTATCATTTTGTGAGGGGTGTAAACATCTAATCTTTACAGTTCAGTTGTTTTGTACATCTGAGATTAATATAAAATAATAAAAAAATAGTAAAAACAGTAAACCTTTAATATCTATCACAGTTTCTGTGCATGAGAAATCTTGGAGAGAGTTGGCTGGATTTTCTGTCTCAGAATCTCTCATGAGGTCGCAGTCAATATGGTGACTGGTACTAGTCATCTGAAATTGGGACTGGGCTGAAGGCTCTGCTTCCAAGGTGGCTAACTCATGTGGCCAACATATTGGTCACGGTCGTTGGCAGGAGGCCTCAGTTTCATCCCACATTGTCCTCTCTATAAGCTGCTGGAATGGCTGACTTGATATGGCAGAATGAGTGATCCAAAGGAGGTGGAGGCAAACTGTCCTCTAAGACCTCACACACCATGATTTCTGCAGTGTCCTACTCATCACAAGGTCAGCCCCATTGAATGTGGGAGGAGACTATATACAAGTGCATAAATATTAGAAGGTGAGGATCATTGGAGGTTGAAGAGCTTAGAGGAGTACCCAGCATATAGTAATATTAATAAGCTTGTAGTATATTAATATTAATAGTAATTAATATTACTATATTAGTATTTTATGCCATAGCATAATTCTAAAGATTCATGATTTTCTTTTTTCTCTGTTATAGTCTAATTTTCATAATTTATAGAAAGGGCATAAAATATATGGTAATAAAAATGAGAATCTCAAGGCCTTGATTGTGGTCTTTATAACTAACTCAAGTTGTAAATTCGTCCTTAAAAAGTTTAGGTAAAATTAGTGAGATAACAGTGCTTTATTTCTATTTAGATATAGGGGGTGGATGAGTAAAATATATTGATAACTATATAATACACACTATAAAATAACAAGAAGGGTCACAAGAAGTGTTCCAAATAATTCTAGGAGAGTTTGGGTGTTTTGAAAACTCTGTGGAATAAGGAGAGATTTCGTAAAGGAAGATCATTGTAACAAATTATTTAAAGGTAATTGGAATTAAAAAAAAAAAAGAGTAGAAAAGAGGAAGCAGATGAGTTAAAATGTGCTGATGAGAAATCATAGAGTATCCCCACAACAGCGAAAAAAGTATCGTTTCATTTGGCTCGAACATTGGATGGAGACGAGGAGGATAAAACAGGTAATGTAGAAACATTGCAAGTGAAGAATGGCTTCATTGAGGAAAAATTCATCAGGCAGGTTTTACAAGTCAAACTAGAGGAATAACAAAACGTACACAAGGAGATTAGTTAGGAAGCAATTGTACTAGGTAGTTGAGATTCAATGAGAATCTAAAATGGATGTTTCAGAGAATAAAAACAAGTTAAAGGTAGAATTTACAGCCTGGGTCACTTAAATGAGTATGGGTTCTGAGGAAAAGCATTAACCAAAAACACTTTTTCTCCTGGAGCTAAATGGGTTGAATTTAGTTAATATTTTATCTGTTTTCTTTATTCATTCATTCTTTTTTGTTGATTACATTGTTCTAGCTGCTAATATATTCTGTGATGTAAAGATGAAGAAGGCTCAATTTATGCTCTATTTCTTTGTTCCCCTTAGGATAAAATATGCACAAAAAGTGGCTGATAATTATGGTCTTTGATTCCTGTCCTCCTATTTGCACTAAAACTTACTCCAGGGAGGTCTTTGCCTCCTTTATTTTATTAAAGCTTTTTGTGTCAAGGTCACCAGTGACCTCTTCCATGTTACTAATGCCAACACTTAGTTTTCAGCTTACTTTTCTTTCTTTCTTTTTTTTTTTTTTCATAGATATTCACTCTTCAGTTTTCACATATTCAGTTTTCCTCTTTTGGTCCCTCTTGCCACTTGGTTTTCTGTATCCCTCTACTGATTTTTCTCCTGCTATTGCTACATAATTTTCCACTGGCTACTATTGCATCATTTCTTTTGCTGGTTCTTTTTCTTCTTCCCCATTTCTTAATGGGTAGAGTGCCTGGGAACTCAGTTCTTGACCTTCTCTTCTTTATCAGTACCACTTTCTTGGTGATCTCATGTAGTCACCTAGATTAAAATACTATCCTGGTGCTGAAGATGCCCCAGTTTATATTTTTATTTTTCGCTTTTCTCTTGACTTTCTCAACCACATTTCTATCCATCTGCCTACTCAGCCTAGTCATGTAGTTGTAGAATTGGCATTTCAAACCAACAAATCCAAAACAGAACTTATTTTTCTCCTGAAATCTGCTACTACTCCCACGGGCTTTTCCAGTTAAGATGATGGCATCTCCTTCCTTCGGTTGAGCCTTGGCTCCCCTCTTTCTTTACGCCACCATGTTCAGCAACTATATCACAAATCCCATTGGTTTTATCATCACGATACGTCCAAAATTCATTCTGCCATCCTGGTCTGCATCACCACCTCACTCACCTGGATTACTGTCCCAGCCTGCTTGCTTCATTTGCCTTCCCTTCCCATTCTCAACCAATATAATTCCACGACCAGACAAGAATATTTTCAAATGTAAGTCATAGTGCATCACATCGTTGTTTAAAATGATGCATTGGTTCCACACTTCACTCACTGCGAAAGCCTAAGACATATCATCACCTACAAGGTCCCGTTCAATCTTTCCACCATCATCACCGTATTATTGCTCAAGATAATGTTTTATCATTCCCTACTACTTTTGTCTTTGCTCATTGTTTCTCCGCGTTGTCTGGCCTTTTAGCTATCTGGCAGCACACCAGGTAAATTTATAATTTAGGGTCTTTGTACATGTTGTTCTCTTTCCCTGGAATTCTCTTTCCACTGATAATTAGCAAGGGTGAGTCTCTCACCTCCTTAAGTCAAATTAAATGTCACCTCCTCAAGGATACCTATCCCGTTGCCCTTATTTAAAACTGCAGAGTGTCTCCGTACTGCAGACTGTCTCCTGCACTCTCTAATACCTTTACTTTCCTCTCCTTTGCTTTATATCCTAGGTTATATTACCTTGTGGCACAATCTATATTTTTTATTCACTACATTTATTGTCTGTCCCTCCACATTAGAATGTATCCCTTATGAAGACAGCGATCTCTGTCTTTTTGTTCCTATAGGAATATCTGGCACAGAGTAGACCCTCAGTAAGTGAAAAATAAATTCACAATCCAGTGGAGGACAGATACATAAATGTAGTGTGTTTAGCTATGACCAAGTACTGCTGCCACCAGGAAAGAGAAGACCTATTCTGTTCTTGGGTGAAAAATCTCCTTTAGTAAAAGGCTTGTCTCAGTGAATTGTGAGAGTGTCAATTTTGAAGACTTGATTATTATATTTTAATAAGGATGGAAAATCTCTGCTCTTTATATCTATCCTATAATGGAGTTTCTGGTGAAAAATAGAGGAAATGTTGAAGATTTTTCCTGTCACATGGGAGTATACAATTTGCTGTCCAAATAATCCCACTCAAATTAAATCTTAATTAAACATCCTGTGCACACAGATATTTCCTATACACATCTGCCAAAAATCCTACTATTTCATCAAGATTCAGATCAAATGTATTACCCTCCAAGAAGCCCTACTTGCCTCGCACTAATCATAAATATACACTCCCTCTTGCAATTATTGGCTGACATCCAATTTTCCCTTCTAAATTGTAAACTCTTTGTGATTACAGACCTATAGACCTGCCTCGTGTTTCCTACAATTCGTAGAAAAGGTCCCGGCATACAATTGGAGGTAAGAGGTTACACTAAATTTTTCCTTAGAATACTTCTAAACCTAATAATATATTGGTGTATATTAATCCAGTTTCATTGATGCATATAATTTTGCTGTACTGCCATAGGGCATACAGAAACTGAACTTTTGAATTTGGTTTCACGGGCCCCATCAACCATGGTGAAGAAAGAAAAATCATTCAACACCTCTTATGTTCCAGGAAATGTGCTGGGGCTTTTTACCTCTGTTATCGCATGTGATATTCAAAATAGAATCATCGAGCAGGTATAATTATCTTTCTTGTTTTGCAAACGAGAAAATTGAGTCTCTTAAATGTTAAATGACATCTTGAAGGTCACGCGTTCTAGTGACAGAGCTAGAATTCTAACCCAGTTGTATATCATTCCACTAAATCACAGTCCACATGGCAAAGGAAATGAACAAACGAGAAGCAATGGCAAATTCAAAATGTTGAGAAAACAGTGGGCTGCAATAAAATGGATATGATGAATGTCACATCGGGGCATAGTTTGTGGAACTAATTCCGCAGTGCCGTAAACAACTGGTTCCTGGAAGAGTTCACACTAAAGCTTACAAGACAAGGAGCTATTCTTGACTCCATCTTAAGTAAAACCCCGGTGTCATCAGCGGTATTAAAAGGGGTTTCAGTGCTAAGGCATGATGATGGTTAGATAATTAAGTTTGACATCTTCACTGGAGATTGTATCAGGTACTGCTGGCTCAGTGAACTTTAAGGGGAAAAAAAAAGAGTGAGTTAGAAACTGCCTAAAGGGAAAGTTATAAAATTAAAATCCATGGAACCCAAAAGAAATCAGTTTAAGAATAAATTATGAGAATCCCCAAAGGTTTGTCAGGTACAGAATAACAACAACAACAACAAAAAGTTGAAATATTACGTGTGAGGCTAAGAGGTTGCAGCTATGGGAGGAATTGGAGCACAGAGGCAGAAAACCGTAGAGTGGCTGAAATGAGTTAATTAGTAGATAGGTTATTTATTCAAGGAAAACACCCTAAACTTGGGTATGGAATGTAATTTTAGGGCATCAAAGGTTGTGGTTTCAGCCAGACTTCTAAAGTTAAAAGGATCAGAGGGAGTCACAAGTTAATACAAAATTTGCCTCTCTATAATTAAACCTACATAAGAATAACAACGGTGCCGCAACAAAACCACGCAACGACTTTGAATGTCTCCAACCAAACTGCAGATAGTCATTGCTTATTTAAACATTAGGCATGTTGAACGAATATTTTCTTTGTAAATTTACTAGGATATGGTCATGAATATAAAATTATCAATATGATTTTAAACTGACAGAGAAAGAAATCAAATAAATACCAGAATCATTTAAAATGAACATAAGACTAGAATTTAAGTAACATAGATCTTTATTCTGACTCCTTGATTGATTTGCTTAAGGTGGAAAAGCTCATTTAAATGTGCTTCCGTTCTTTTATTTGTGAAATGGAAGTTATGATTGTTGGTTTCTAGATTGTATTGCAGATTATATAAATAGGCAACAACTGGGCTATATCAAAACACTGTAAATAGTACAATATACCAGGATTCCTACCTAAGCTCTATTATTAGTGAATAGATATTTTTTATGGGGAAATAATATGCTTCTGTCTTAAAAACACCAGAGTTGGGCAAGACCTTGCTGAGAAGGACTTCAATTTTTTGGATGACTTTGATATGGAAAGTTCAGGAAATACACACACACACACACACACACACACACACGCACGCACGCACACACCCCCCAAAGTTTCTATTCCCTCTACGTTTCCCAATAAATGCTATGTAATAAATAATCAGTTATTTTCTAGACAGTGTCACCCTTCTGACCAAAAGTAAGTCTTTTTTCTATGAATATATCTGATCCTTCTATAAATATATTTTCTTTGCTATTTGTGTGTGGACACAGAGGGCAGCTGCTTTCCTTGTGGCTAAATCTCTGCAGACTTTTATAAAGGGGGAGACATCCTCTGATCCCTTTATTGCCCTCTCCCAATAAGAATTTTGGCTAAAGGTGACATCAAATCATGACTTTCTTAGCTCATACACCAAGGGGCAAGTTTAAAAAGAGGTGATGGAAGGAGAACTCTGGTTGGTGAACACACAACGCTATATATAGATGATGTTTTATATAAATGTGCACTTGAAATTTATATAATTTGGCTAACCAATGTCACCCCAATAAATTTAATAAAGCAAAAAAATAAGAAAAAAAAGAAGCAAATTGTACCATCTCTGAACAAAAAGTCGTAAGTACAAAACTCAGCTGGTTTTATATCCGTTTTTCTTCTCTCTGTGTGCTCTTTTTTACTCTAGGAGAAAGTTTACATACAATGAAGCCCAGGCAAGTGCCTAGATAATAGTCACTCTATGCTAATGCCACCTGCTTCCAATGGGAAAGGCAACAAAGAGATAAGGTGATGTCCTAGTATGTCAGGTCCATACTAGGACCTGATCAAAGCCTCATAGAAGCACATCACTAGGACATGCTATCATCTCTAGCTTCCATCTATCCATTAATAAGTAGAGATCAGGAGACTAGGGAACATATTGGTGTTATCGATCCTGGGAGGTAGAGATCCGGAGATGATCTAATCCAATTAGTGTGAAGGCAATTAGTTCTGACAAAACCAGGAAAATGTTTAAGAGTTTCAAGAGACTCAGTAGTGCAATAGAAGACGGGATTCTGGATAGATGAGAATACGTGCTGACTGGTTGAAGTTCTGGTTTCAATAACTCTTTACCTGCGATTGGTTGCTGAATGAATTGGAAGTGTTTTATGAAAGAGATGGACAAATCACGGCAGGAAATGCAATACAGACTTCAGAGATGGGTGTGCCCTGACCACTGGCAAAGTGAGTTTTATAAAAGAGAGAACAATATTTAGCTGCTACATACGTCACGTACGTAGGTTATGTTTTCAGGTTTAACACTGAAGAGGAGATATAAAAATAGTTTTAGAATAATAATGTGACAGTATCAGGATACCAAGGACATTTAAGTTCTAAAAACTTTGTTGCAAATAACAACGGAATGAAAGGCATGATGGAAAAGTTGATAAGCTAAAACATGTCTACAGGGTTGTCATTAGAGGAAAGGGCCCAGAAGCCATGTCATACAGTAGAAGTGGAGGAAGAATATGGCTATATTTTTCCGTAAGAAGAGAAAATACCAAGGCAGCAGGTATCCATATTCAAATATCGTAGGACTTCCTTTGAGAAAAACTTGGTTAGAAGGTACTGAAACCTGTATTATATGTTGGGCAGTGTGTTGTAGCCTTTACTTGATTGTCCCTTCCTCTTCTCTGCACACCCATTGGAAAATGTTATTTTTCCTTGTTTTATAGATGAAGATACGAAATTCCAAGATGTAAGTAAATAACTAGTGTATGAAACCATGGGTCAGTCTTTCCATTTAAATGCCTGAAGATCCCTAGGGTCCTTTACAAAATTAGTGAATGGTCATCTTTCTTTAGAAAAATAGAAATCTCTGAAGTATAACTATTAAGGAAGTTACAAGACTGTGCACTATTTTCAGAGAGATATATTTCCCATGTTGCAATAAATAGAATTTGTGATGCTTGAAATTTTCCAAAAGATGTGTGTTTAAACATTGTACCAGCTTGCTTTTTAAAAACCTTATCTTAAATAGTTTATTTACTATTTCTTCTTATATTTCAGTCTTAAATATTTTTTCATATATCGTCATGCATACATATATATTTTTGAGTCTCTGGTTTTTATCCATATCCTGAATCAGATCAAAGATATCTATCTGTACATATTCAGAAAACACCAGGCAAATAAACACATAAAAGTTTGCATTCTCTGTCTTCTCTCTCTCTCTCTGTCTCTCTCTCTCTCTCTCTGTCTCTCACTTTCTCTGTCTCTCCCTTCTCCCTCTCTTTCCATCTACCCTTACTGACTTTCTTCCCTCATCTGAAAAGAGGCAAATTTCTATTAGCTGTCTTGAGTGTATAATTAATTCCTGAGAGAGCCTATGGAAATGCATAATTTATTCTACTGTTCCCCTATTGATGTATAGCCAGACCACTGTTGAGTCACTGGTGTTACAACCGTGACTACAGAGAATATCTTGAAATTCAGTAATTTAGAAGTATATGTCTGAGCACTGATTATTTTGTATTCATATTTCCCGATGTAATTCTTCAATCAATGATTTATGGTCTCTGATTTTTGTAAATTATCTTATCTTTATTGATTGCTCCAGAAGTAGAATCAGGGTCTCACTGTCTTCTTTATATCCCACTCTCCTTTCTCAACTCCGGGCTACCTCAAAAGTACATGTACTTTGTATTGCTCTGAAAGGCACAACTAGAATAAAAGCTGAAATCATACGGAAGCACGCTTCAAATCACCATAAAGAAGTGCTTTCTAATGAAAGCAGTAGTGACCGTTGGAGGTAAGCTCTATTTCCATACTTACCATTTCTAATGACCTCTCTTATGAGCTACCTTATGAGGCAGTGAATTCTTCAGCATTGAAAATATTTCAAGAGAACCAGGAATGACCCATCAAATATGTTGAGGGCGGACTTGTCAATGTTTGATTGGGATGACCTACAATGTTTTTAAGATTCCCCCCACATCCAACATCCTCTTTAGTCTATGGTAGAACTTTTGGGTTAAGAATTTAGTTAACATCCTCATAACTTACTGAGAAAGGATGGAAAAGTCACTCGGCTTTTAGTTTTCTACACTATAAAAAAAAGTGAATGGAATAGTCATGTCGGAAGGATACCATGCCGATTAATTAGCTGATGTTTGCAGTGTGATAAAGATTATGCAATACCAGGTCTACCTAATAAGAAAGACTGTAGAAAGGGCCAGCTGGACTTTTCTCATTTAACCAGCACTTTGTAATGGTAAAATGGAGGGCAAAGGGTGAAATGACCAAAAAGAATAAAAGAATACAAAGAGGGCCTCGCACATAAATGCAAATGTTTAAAACACACACACACAACAACAACTTAATTAACCTGTAGAGACCTCTGCCACCTAATGGTCTCAAAGCAGATAAATTAAACAGAGTATTTTAAAGAGATTATAGTTTGTAATGAGAAAAAGATCGGCAGTTAACCAGCATATCCTGGTTTGGGCTTTTAAAATGACCTTCTAATCTTGCACTTTTAAACATAAACTTTATTATTTTTAGAATAGCTTTAGATTTATAGAAAAAACTGTGGAGATAGTTCACAAAATTTCCGTATGTCCCACAGCCACTTTCCCTTATTAATAACATTGTACATTAATGTGGTGTACTTGTCATAATTAATGAATGGATAGTTATGTATTATTATTACGTGCTGTACAGACTTCATTCAGATTTCCGTACTTTTTTCCTAATTTCCTTTTTCTGTTCCAAGATCCCATCCAGGGTTCTAGATTACATTTAGATATCATTTTCCCTTAGGCTCCTCTTGACTATGACAGTTTATCTAATTTTTCTTCTTTTCAGTAGCTGCTATGAAGTGAATTAATAAGTATGTCCCTCCCAAAAATTCATGTTAAAGCCCTAGCACTCACTGTGATGATAATTTGGAGATGAAACCTTTGGGAGGTAATTAGGTCTAGAGGAAGTTATAAGAGAGGGATCCTCATGATGTGATTAGAGTCTTAAAAGAAGAGACACTAGAGAGTTTGCACGCCCCGACCCCTCACTGCCCCACTGTGTGAGGTCATAGTGAGAGGATGGCCATCTGCCATCCAGTCTCACCAGAACCCCACCTGCAGGGACCCTGATTCTAGGACATCCATCCTTCAGAGAAAATAATCTCCGTTATTTAAGCCACCCATTCTATGGCACTGTGTTATGGTCCCCCAAGCTGACTCAGGCAATGACCCTAGCTGTTCTGAGCAGTATTGATCAGGCATTTTATAGAATATCTATTTGGATTTATCTCATGTTTTTCTAATGATTACACTGGGGTTATATGTTTTGGTGGGGAGCAAGATCACAGAAGTAAAGTGCCGTTTTCATAACCTAGCAAAGTTACATACTATCAACATGACTCATCACATGTCCTTGATCAACTGGCTGAGGTCAAGTTTGTCAGGTTTCTCCTCTGTAAAGCTGCAATTTTTTTTCCCTTCCGTAATTTATTTTTTTCTATCAATTCAATCATTTATTTGTATCACTGTTGACTCCTGAGTATTAATTTTACACGTTGAAGAATAATCCAATATGACTTTATTTTGCTGCTAAAAGTTTTCCAGCTTTAACCAGTGGGAGCCTTCAGTTGCCTACTCTGTATTTTTGACATATTCTCTTATTTTTTCTTTTCTTAAGCACTTGTTATTTTTCTGCCACTACAAGGTGCTCTAGACTCATCTTGTATATATCCTGCCTCAGTGGAAGGATCAGCCATTTCTCCAAGGAGTCTCTTCTTTTTTAATTGGTGAACGATAATGGAGACCAAGATGTGGGCACTAAGTGTGCTAGGGGCTTACACTTTTCAGCAACTTTATTTTTTATCTTCCCTGCAGTTATTTGTGGCAATTTTCTGTTGCTAGTGAGAATAAAACCACTTCTTCCTCACAATAGCTAAGATGGCATATGTGATGGATTTGGGTAAGCTGTACAATACCATAGGTATGCAAAGGACATCTACTATGCATCTATATCACAGGTCATCCGAGTAGGCTGAGTGAACTCATTGGTATTACGTACACAAGGACAGTGACCAAAGAAGTAAGGCAAATTGTTACATACACGTACACACACACACACACGTATATCTTTTCAGTCATTTTCACTCCTTAGGTTTGTTGGTTTCCAAGTTCTAAAAAAATAACAGTATCTGGTATACTGTGATACTGTGCTCTTTTCAATGGAATCTTAATTGGTTTTTTTGTTTTCGTTTTTGCTTTTTTTTTTCTATACTCCTACGTCTTCAGTGTATATTTATCAAAATATGGATATCTCTATAAGTACCTTCTGCTGGGTCTCAGGTTTTTTGTTTGTTTTTGCCTTATTTTCTTTACTGAAGGAGTCTTAACATTATTAGTTTTAATCATCTAATTTTGAACTGTGTAATCATTTAATTGGGTCTGAAAATACTCTCATAGTAGGCTAAATGGGATGAGCACGTTTGCCAAGGTTTTCATGCAAAACGAAAATAAAGAACAGCCTGTCACTGTAGAGCAGTGGATATGATGGACGCCAAGGGTTTGTTGTTCAGGTTTTTTAGTGACATAAAGGAAGCTGACTAAAATCTCTCAGTATAACAAAATCTGAAACGCACTGCTATTCAAGTGGGATTGATAGGTGACACTCTTCTGGGTAAGCCTGTGAAAAAGCAGGTCATGTGGTCTGAAGAAGCTTACTCAGTTTTGTAATAATATATCTGCCTAAGTAAATATAATTCTTAAAAACTCAAAATGTTAAGCCTGATAAAATCCTTTTGTTTGATTAGGCCTGAGTTTAAAAGACAGTTTCATTTTTAAATGGCAGGGGAGAGGGGACGTTTCATTTCTTAAAATCTCTCTTATGGTCATGTTATACAACTTTCATGATTTTATGTAAATAAAACCTTCCCACTGCACTGAGAATCAAACTCATCTTCTTATCCTGTTTCACAGGATCCTGCATTGTCTGACCCGTGTCTTTCCCTCCACCTTATCTTCTGTTCTGTCCTATTTCTCTACACATAAACCGTCCTGGACTTCTTTCTGTCCCTCAAACATATCGAGATTACCACCTCCCCACTTAGGCTTTCAACAAACTCTCTTCCTCCTGTGTGGAATGTTCTGCTCCCATTTCTTCCCAAGGCTGGCTCCTCATTGTCATTTCCGGCCTCATCTCAAATGCTACAAAAGACCTTTCCTTAGTGCCACGTCTAATGCCCAACTGTTTTTCGTATCACTGCTCTTTTGTTTTCTTCAGAGCACATATCATCATCTGGACTTATCTCATTGGTTTATTTATTTATATGCATCATTTTATTCAACAGATATCAAAAAGTACCTACTGTGTGCCAAAAACCATTGGAAGCTCTGTGCATACAACAGGAAACAGAATAGACAACGCCCCTAACTTTGTGACACCTACCATTATAGTGGGGTACAATGGCCAGTAAGAAAATAGCAAAGGTCATATATCATGTGTCAAATGGGTGTAAGTGCTAGAGAGACTAATAAAACAAGGGAAGGGGAAAGGAGGGCTGGGGGTAGCATGTGGTGGCAATGGTCAGGGTACCTTTTCTTAATAACATGATACATAAGCAGACCTACAGGACTACTGGAGTTAGTAATGGAAATATCCTGAAGCAGGAATGAACTTGTTGTATTTGAGGAATAACATCAGACTCTAGGTGACTTGAGTGGACTAGATGAGGCATGGAATGGTCCAAAAGGTAATGATTATGAAGGACTGGAGGCCACTGATTTCGTATAGATATGAAGGCACCTCTTCTGTAGGCATTTGATGTAGGAGACATCTCCAACCTTCTTTTCCTCCCACTCTACAAAAGTTGAGGACAAGGAACTCTTTAGTATTACTGCAAAACCTCTGATCACAGTAGGTCCAAGAGTAATGATGATAGTGAATTATCAGAGTTGAATTACTGGGAGACTGATTGCTACATGTAACCCATCAAGTCTAGTTCAATGGTTATTTAAATGCATTCCAAGTAGTCTTTAGGTTTAAAAAACAAAACAAAACAAAACAAAAAAATAACACACTGGAATATTCCTCCACAGAGCTATTTTTTTTCTTGAATAGTAGCCATCATCATTTAAATTTAGTATGCCAGAGCTTTAAAATACTTTTAAAATCTAAGCTAGCGTTTTAATAAGTAACATTTAATATTGTTAGTGAAGGCTTAAATCACATAAACTGATCTCACAATGAAAAATTACACACATACACACACACACACACACACAGGCACCCACGCAGAGTTGGCCCTCCATAGCTGTAGGTTTTGCATTTGTGGTTCAACCAATCGCAGATTGAAAATATTACAAAAAAAAAAAAAAAAAAATCCCAGGAAATTCCAGAAAATAAAACTTGAAGTTGCTATGTCATGAGCACTTTACTGAATTCACCTGAATGAGGTGATGTGTAGGCAGACCCTGTAGTGGCCTATATGCAAATAGAGGTTATATGCAAATACTGTGCCATTTTATATAAGGGACTTGAGAATCCAAGGATTTTGGTATCCACGGGGATCCTGAAACCAATCAGCTGTGGATACCGATGTAGGACTGTATATACTTGTAAAAATTAGCAGACCTATATTCTCCAAGAAATTCTGTCTTTGGCTATGCTTTTATTCTTTAACACTCATTCTTGGTTTTCTCTTTAAAGTTAGCAACTGCTCTGGATAGTGTGCTAGCCCTGTCAATGGATTACTGTATTTTGTATGGAAACTGTAAAAATGGATGATGTTTGTCAAGAACAATTTTCTGGAATACTGTTCTAACATATTATTTTGAGTAAAAATAATTATTCCAAAATGGTGTTCCATCCCCTTTTACCACAAATATGGTACTTAATTATGATAACTGAACCGATGTCATTAATCTAGAAAGAGTAGTTATATATACGTGTGTGTGTGTGTGTGTATGTATGATTTCATTTGGTTTACATCCACCTTTAGTGAACATCAAACCTTGTTTTACTATCTCAATTTTACAAATAAGAAAACAGAATTGTCCATGACTACCTGGCAAGTCAAATCAATAGATTTCAACAGAAACCTTTGAAGACCAAAGGGCTGTGTTTTCCAAGTGATGTCCCTCCTTAATATTAATGATTAACTGAGCCTTTGATTTCTACTTATTTTTTTCCTTTTTGGAATGCTTGCAGTTGTAGACTGAAGGAGTTATAAGTGGGTTGTTCAGCAGATTTTTTTCTGTAATACAGAATTGAGCTGCAATGGATTCATCTTTCCTCCATTACTGATGTCTGCGTACCAGGTCACATTGTTTCTGGTTTGGGCAAGCATACAGATTGGTGTCCCAGGCCAATTTTAAAGCCTTCACAGTGAGACACAAATAAGTATCACAAAGGGTAACGCATCATCCCTCCAACCGATATGTGCCTTTGTGAAAATGAAAGCAGAATTGCCAGGAGGTATAAAATAATGCATCTAGGACAAATTTGGACCTCCGTTTTCTTTCCAACCTGGCCGTTTTGTCTTCATAGCAAACCACTATCTTTCCTTATGCAATAAAGTTGAGATCTGTGCCCAGTTCACAAGGGCACTGTGCAGCTTATTAAATATAGGTAATATGTTTTGGAAGTGCCCTTGGAATGAATGAGATGGATGCAAAACAAGATTAACCTCTGTTCCGTGGCTTCTCTGAGTCTCATCAAATGCATAGCACATCTTTTTCAAAATGTACATGGGAAAACCTACACTAGATGCAAATGTGAATAAACCTCCCTTAGCTTTTATGATCCCTGTTAGGACACGGCATAGTTTAGTTGTATTGTCAAATGTGTTTAAGAGCCCCATTTGGTTGCGCATAATGTACATAGGAGAGAAAGGTATTTTCCCCAGTGAAGAAAATTCATTTTATCACACTGAATGATCAATATCATGACTAGAGAAAGAGAGGTGCAGTCAGCATGAAATCGATTCAATTTACTTACTTACAGCAGATACTACAACAGCCTACTAACTCCACTAATAGTAATAATAATTATAATTATGATTGAGGTTATTAAAATGTTATAAAAGCTATATAACCCTTTTTACATCTAAACAAACAAACAAACAAAACAAAACCCTAAGGATCAGGGAGTAATCCCAGACAAGTTTTGGTCTTCCTGTTAAATACTCTATTCATTCATTTGTCCATATCTGCCTTTGATAAATATTTATCAAATATCTACAATGTGCCAAACCCTATGCCATTATTTTTAGACACAGCAGCAAATGGCAACAGGTGAAGACCGCTCTCCTCATTGAGCATGCATTTATAGCTATTAGTTTACCGTATTATTTATTAATTTACGTAAAATGTGTCAGGTGGTGTTAACTGACTTGGGGGAAAATAGTGCAAGGGATGGGTGGTGATTGTGGGAAGAGTGTTGTGTTTTTAAATAGTGCGGTTGTGGGGGGCCATGCAGAAATAGTGAAATTAGAGCAGAGGTATGAGGGAAGACAAAGAGAGCTCCATGCATATTCCTTAGGTAAGACCATTTCTAGACGAGGACAAGCAAGCACATTGAACCCAAGGCAGGGGAGCAGGTTTAGCAGTGTCCGATCATGTGATCAGAGCCTCAGTGAAAAAGAGAGTAATGAGAGGTAAGGTGAAAGCTAATGGGGGCCAGATCTTAGATCATTGTAAATGTCTTTTTTGTTTGCAAATAACGAAGAGGTCAGTAAGTTAGGGGGGAAATGAAAAGATCACAGCCTTCTAGGAGCCAAGAGAAGAGAGAGTTTCAAGGAGAACTTGAATAGTATCCTGTGCTATCATTTATAATAAAAAATAATCAGTGTTTGTTACCTGTGATATTCACAAAACTGTGATATTTATGGGAGTAACTGCTATATTTGCCTTATTCTCCATTGTCTGCTGCAATCAGCCCAGTCCCTGAAACATAGAAACACCAATAAATATCTATTTTTTAACAGATAAATACATTTCATACTTTAATAATCACAGCAAAATGTTTTATTAGCCTTCCATTTTACAGATGAGGGAGAAAAGACCAAGAGAGGGTAAGACTCCAAGAGGCTCCCTCAAATTATCTGAGCCTCCAATCAGTGGTCTTTCTGGTCTTGATACTAGAACTCAAATTTTCAGAGCAAATGCCTATGATCTGGGCTTTGCTTCTCCTCTTGAATATTAGAAAAATCTGAACCTTACCTGCTGCTCATTGCTGGCTATGAGTACACCTCTTGGTGCCAATTTTGCCTCCCCACTCTCAGATGTCACCAGCTACCCTGCTGAATTCTCATCTTTCCAGCCACAGCCTAGCTTGGGCATTAAATGGCCAGGGTAAACAAATAAGAAATTATCACTTGGAGCGAACATCTGATTATCTCAACAGCAATTGCAATGAAAACAGAACAGAGGAAAGGGCAGCTGCTTACTTTACTGCTTTCATTCCCGGCTCTGATTGTTATGGAATGAAGTGGCCTTTCCACCTGGCAATGGATCATAGGGCCAGGTGGGGCCAGGTGGCATGGACTGTGGGGAAGAAGTTGGAACATCTGTGACCCACCCATTCAGGCTGTGATGAGTCTCTTCAAGTCTCTGGGGTGCCCTAATCTGGAAAAAATAAAAATAAAAGAACGAAGGATCCTAGGGAAATGGTTTGGGATCCAGGCTCTACAACTTCTGTGCTGGTGATCTTAAGCAAGCTCTCACTTTCTGAGATACTATTGCATCAGTGGGAAAATGCTAATAATGCCTAACTCACAATGTTGTGGTGAGACTTAACGAAAGAGTATGTGGAAAGCACGAGCTATGCCGAACACCACAAAGTGTTGGTTGACTCTCATGCAAAATGGCACTTGAATTGTCCAACTTACTAGAGTTCTTAATAGTGATTTGGCGCACAAGTATATTCAGTTTATAAAATATTCGGTTGCATTATATTGTTAAAAGATAAACTGAGGCATGTTAGAAATTGTAAGAGTTTATTTGAGCAAAAATTGATTTGAATTAGGCAGTATTCAATCTAGTAGATAGAAAAGAGCTCCGTGGAATGGTACAAAATGAATGAGTTTTACAGGCAGAAGGGAGCCAGAACAAGGAAGTTATAGGAAGCAAACAAGCAGGTTGGTTAGTGCAAAGTTCTCTCCCTTTAGGGGCTGGCAGGTTTCTGGCAGGGAAGTGAGCTAATTAGTACTGATCTTGTGATTCCTGATTGACAAGATTAAGATTTCATTTCTGGGAGAGCAGAAACTGTCATTAAGTTTCAGTTTGGTGGAGTAACTCAATTTTGGACTTGTTGTCTTATTTTTAAGAGTATGGATCTCACACAGGGAGATATTTCTGTGCTGGAGGGCAGAATCTTGGAATTGCTGGGTCCCTCAGTCTTCTGCTATCCAATTATATGCTATAATTGATGTGATTATAGATCTTTTGGCTTCATACTAGAGGTAAATTTCGGGAAATCTTTCATATCTTAGTTGTGTTGGGTCTTAACTTGTTAAGAGAGATTGATCCCATAGTCAACTATGTTTAAGGAGTGTTTTTCAAGAACTGAGTGGGATAAAGTGAGGTGACTAGTAGAAGTGAAGTCGTTAAATTTGCCTTGATTTATGAGAAAAAAATAAAGATTGATACTTGATTAATAAGAGACTTAGAAACAATTTTTCTTGTGTCTCTGAAGATAGACAAGAAGCCAAGAGAGAAAGAAAGACTAGGCAAGACACTTATAGAGCTGTACAACCCCCTGGGAATTATACCTAGGGGTTTGGGTAAAGCACTGATGCTAATCTAAAGGATCTTTGTTGCAAATCAGAAAAAAGGTAGGTCTCACGCTACACAGTTTACTGCTACCTGCTTCATAACCGTGAGGAATATACAATTTGGTGGGAACTATGTGGTGATTGCTAGGTGTGCACTTAGCTCAGTTTGCACTGTCATGTGTTGCAGCCCTTAAAATCGGACTTTTAATTTGGAAATTTGGTTATATTTGGTTACTAAATGCTTAGAAGAAAGAGGAACTTTTCTGTGAGTAATGCTTTTCTTTTCCCTTTAATATCTGGTCACGTTTGATGGAGTTTTCTGGCAATTCTGTTCATCATTAGTTTCACCTGAATGGAGTAAGAAAAATGAAGACGATTTTAGGAAAACAGATACTGTGTGCCAGACACGATGCCGATCACTTTACATGTGTAATACTTCCTCATTGAATTCTTACAAAAACTAGCTGAGGTAGAAGGGTTATTACATCATTTTATGGATGAAGAGACTGAGAGGCTAAAACTTGCCTGTATTGGTAGATTGGTGTTTGTACTTGGACTTGTCTAACTCCAAAGGTAGTGCTAGTGAGAACAATACTACATACAAGTAAAAACAAACAAAAACCCACTGTCATTTCTTTCAGTCTAGTCCAGCTCTGTAGCAGTGCACGTGGTGATTTTGTCATCCTTCTTCTTCATATATATGCCGGGGGTGCCAAAACAATGCATACACATGACTTGTATTCATCTTTTGTTATCCGTATATATTGAGTATTACAATTTTAATACAGTTTTTTCCTGTCTTAAAATGCATATACATTTTCTCTCTCCCTCTCTCTCTCTCTCTCTCTCTCTCTCTCTCTCTGTATGTATATACATTAGGTTGATGCAAAAGTAATTACAGTTTAAAAGGTTAAAAACAATTGCAAAAACCACAGTTGCACTTGCATCAACCTAATATATGTTATAGTTGTCATACGATACTATATAAATGTTTAATCACTATGTTGTATACCTGAAGCTGTCATCCTTCTTCTTGAATACTTCTTCACATCACATTCACAGAAGGATGGAAACATGTTAGGTCCTCACTGTTGATAATATGGTCTGTAGAAGAGTAGAATCAACAGCACCTGGGAGTTTGTTAGAAATGTACAATCTTATCTGCAGCTACCGGATCAGAATGTGCATTTTTAACAGTATCCATAGGTAATTTGTTTGCACATTAAAGTTTGAGAAGTATTACTTTTGGTCCTCCAGGTCTTCAAATCTAACATTCTTCAAGCCTCAGGCAACATTTGCCTGCAGTTCTTCATTCAAATAAGGCAGTGTGTTATCATAGAAAGTGGAAAAATCCTGGTTCCTATCTAAGCTATCCAAAGTCACCTCAGTCAGGGTGGTCTGTTATCTTCTCTGGGAAGCTTGAAAGTGGCTTGAGTCAGCAGCCAAATCCTTATGTCCTACTGATAAGAGGATACAGCCTGCCTTCCTGACTCCAAGGTCAGAGGTAGAGTTTAGAGTCATATGTGTTCACATTTCAGGAAGATGCAAGCCCTTTTGAGTCATACGTCTCACCACAAGTCATAGAACCCATCCTGCCCTCTCTTCTAACCCTGAACTCAATTGTTGTGTAGCTCCAACAAATTTGCTTTAATGTCCCTGCTCTCCGGCTATAGCTCAGGGATGCTCTGATTAGCTGCACCCTAAGGGATGACAAATGGATGCATGAGCTATTTCTATCTTTATGATGATGCCGCTCTGTGATTAGATTCCAGAAGGAGGGTGAGCCTGTGGGGATGTCTGAGTAACCTCACCCCAACCCTTTGGCAAATAAAATGAAATGCTAAAGTCACCAGTGCTTTGAGGCCATCTATTCTGGGTTTGGGCCACCCCTGCTTTTCAAATCCTGTTTTAAACTTTCCTCTGTAGCTAGCAAACTGGGATAAATATATCATTCCCTTGTCATTACTCATACTCCTCTGTGTCCACCTCTCTTCCTGGGCTCATATCTGGAGACCAAAGGTAAACTGAGACAACTGTTCACTCATAGGGGTGCTTATCCCAGACTTTACCATATGTGATACTGAGACTAGGGCAGAGATGGAAATAAGAAACAGAAAGGAGGAGAATGTAGGAGGGAGATAGAATGAAGATAGAGAGAGCGAGAGAGCGAGAGAGAGAGAGAGAGAGATGGGGGTGGAAGAACAACAACAACAAAAAAAAAGAAATTGAGAAGGAATGAAGAACAAGAAATGGGAACAGCTATTTGATAGGAGAAAGGTGTGAAGAGAATAAGGAAGAGAAAGAAAAAGAAAATAAAGTTCATAAGTAAAGGGAAGACATCAAAGAAATAAAGGAACTGCAATACAGTGAGATTAAAATGCATGATAGGAAAAAAGGGTGAGTGTGAGAGAAATCAAAAAAGGATGATAGCATAAAAGGAGAGATACCAAAAAAGTGCAAAGAATAGGATGGTCATTCAATTTCTCACCCAAACTTTGAGAGTGAAAGCGGAAGAAATTAATAATGATACAAAGACCATAGATGAAAACAGGATTGTCCCAGGCAAATTGGGATATGTGGTCAGTTTACTAAGTAGCTCTTAAAATTCTGATTAACTTATTCTCTACTTCCCAGGTATGACTTGCTCTTAGTTGAGGTTCTGTGTGGATCTATCGCAAGACAAAGTGACTGTAGAGTAGGGTACACTGTGTATAGTACAGGGCCTATATTGGAGGGAAAGAAAAAAGGTGATCTTGGGGCTGAGAGCTGTTTTCCAGGAAATAAAGCCCATAAGTCTAGTGAAGTTATTTGACAGAAAACCATTTTGTGGTCTCTGCTAAGGCCACTTATTTCTGCACGCTCTTTCATTATGTTTTAGAACAACATTGTGAGTTAGGCATTATTATCAAAATATCACCCCTGATGGGGAAAAATATATGAATGCCTGAAAAGGCACTCTTAGAATAAGCTAAGGTAGGTCCAATTCTGCAATGACTCTTTATTCTGCCACTGAAATTTGTCTCTAATACATATACATCTTCATTTCTAATACTACTCTCATCATTTTTCTGGTATAACTTTATTTCTGCCCTCCCAGCCCTTTTCTCTACACCCTCCTGCCTTGCTCTATACTTCTCAAAGAAAAAGCAATCCCAGCCTCACTGTGCCTCTCTTCTCATGAAATCCTTCACTGCCAGTAGACACAAGCTGGCAAAAATTGCAGCCATTAATACATTCAATATAAAACAGGCTTAATAGCAATACTTAATTCTTACTTAGATGGAAAATAGTGCCTAAGTCAAGTAGTTGTTTAGAATATAATTTAGTTATTATTTGATAAGTATTTGATGGTCATTTCATATAGAGCATGTTGTATGATTATTTACATTATTTGAAGCTGATGTAAGATAGTGGGTCAGCTGATTCATATTCGTAGAAGGGAGCTATACAGGGATGACTGACAGGGATGATTGCCTTAAGTCAATGTAGTCCAGCATAATGTAAACCACATAATGGGAGCCTACGAAACAGGAAAGAGACAAGAGCTAGTCTCAGCTTCAGTACAAGTTGTGAAAACTGAAACCCCAGAATTCACTTGGGCTCTCTGGTCTCAGTGACCAGCCTGTAAAATAAGTGTTTGACAGGCAGGGTGTATTTGGAAATCCCTGCTGCCATTCATCCTTCCTACACCTGTGATAGCCATCAGTAATTAATTGATCAGTACACATTTCCCTTTCCGTGTTGTATCTTCAGAATCTTAACAGATTGCTGCAGGCAACCACGGCCAACCCAATGGTGATTGGGCTTAATTGCCTTGTAGGAGCTAAATGGTTTTGACTCTTGTTGTTTAATTATAAAAGGCAACTATTCTTTAATGTCTCTTACACGTGACTCATCTGTTCCTTTCCATCATTGTAGTGAATATCTAGTCCGAGTTTGTATCACTTCATTCCCAAACAATTATAAGGGTTTCCTGAATGGTTTAACTGGCTTTCAGTCCTTTCCCCTACCCCATAATTAGAACAAGAAATTCTAAACGCATAACCAACCGGTGGAATGATTTGAGATGATGAGACTGCTAACCCCTTGTAAGCAGTGTCACAAAAGCACTCACACAACAGTGGTACGCGGTGGAAACGTACTTCTTCAGCACCCACATAAGCAGTTAAATTGTTAACATATGCTATAAACTATGCATAACCTGGCCCCTGCCGACCCCATCCTCATTTCACTTCACTACCCTCTCTGCCTTCTAACTACACACGCCTTCTTTCCGATCCTCACTCCTGAGCTGTGCCTCTAGCCTCAAGCCCCTTAGGTAGCCTGTTCCCTCTGTTTATAACTTCTCCTTTTCTACCATTTTGCCTGGGTTACTCCTAGTCATATTTCAGATGTCAGATTCAAAGTCACTTCCTCAGCGGAGTGTTTCCTGACATTCTAGCCTGAGATAAACATCCCTGCTATGGCGATTTTTTTTTTTTAACTTTCCTAGTGTAGATTTATCACAACAATAAAAACAAAATCATTGAATTTTAGATTTTAATATCTCTCTCACAATAAAATTAAAGTTCCATGAGAGCAATTGCTATATCTCTCTTGTCTTTATCTATCAGCAAATAGGTTCTCCAGAAATATTTGGGAAAAGAACAGATTAATAAATTATAAAGCAAACATCCAGAGTAATTAAGTGACTCGTGCCAATTAAATGTGCTTACTAATGGCAGGGATCGGACATTAATCAATTCTTCTGATTCCACATCCAGTGTATATTTTGAGGAATCATATTTACCACAAATATAACACTGTCTCTCTGAATCTCAGTTCATTATTTGAAGGAAGGGAAGGGAGGAAAAAAGAGAAAAAGAAAAAGGAGAAAGAAAAGAAAAGAAGAAAGAACAGGAAAGGAAGGGAAGAGAAGGAAAAGAAAGGAAAGGAAAGGAAAGGAAAGGAAAGGAAAGGAAAGGAAAGGAAAGGAAAGGAAAGGAAAGGAAAGGAAAGGAAAGGAAAGGAAAGGAAAGGGAGGAAGGGAAAGGGAGGAAGGGAAAGACTAGGCACTTGGCTAGTTACAGAGGAAATTATTAGAGACAAGGCATGTTTCTTGTAGTTCCCTTTAATCATATCTTTAGTGTTGCGACCATGATCAGGAAAACCTCTATTTGATAAACAATAAATAAACTTGGAAGCAGCTGGAATGAGAAGTGTTCATGTTCATCAAGAATTTGCAAGGGTTTTTAAGTGGGAAGGTACTTTGGTTTCTGAGCGGAAGGTTATTCTTCTTGAAGGTTTCAATTATAATAATAATAAAGAAACATCCTATTAAGCTGTTTTTTATATTAGGTACTGTTCTAAGTATTTGACACATTTTATTCTCCAAACAGCTTAAACGGTAAATATTATTCCTATCTTAATTTTATAGGTGGTATAAGTTAAGGCACAAATAAGTTACAATAACTGGTGAAATACTCCACAGCTCTCATGTGCAAAAATTGGTACTATCCATTGTTAGTGAGACTATCAAGAAAGGGCACTGTCATATACTGATGTGAGAGTATAATTTTATACATTCATTTTATAGAGCAACTTGGCGGTACCTGTCAAAAATTTAAATGCATGTATCCTTGGCTCAACAAATATATTTCTGGCATCTGTCACAGAAGAATCTGTAAGATTGTATATAACAACAAACAAACACAATAACAACACTAAATGTATATCAATTTTAAAATGCCTAAAAATATACCCATTGTTAGCTTCTCAGGGCCGTGGAAACAAATTACCAGAAACTAAGAGGCTTAAAACATTATAAATATGTTGCCTCACAGTTCTGAAGGCTAGAAGTCCAAAATCCAGGTGTCGGCAGGGTCCTGTTCCCTTTGAAGACACTAGGGGAGAACCCTTCCTTGCCTCTTCCAGTTTTGGGTGGTTGCTGGCTATGCCTGCCTTGCAGATAGATGCGTTCCTCCTGTTTCTACCTCCAACATCATGTAGTGTTCTCCCTGTCTCTTTCTTTTGTATGTGTCTCTGTGTCCAAATTCCCCTATTCTTCTATGGACACTAGTCATTGAATTAGAGCCCACCCTAATCTAATAAGACCTTATCTTCACTAATTAATTTCCAAATAAGGTCACAGTCTGAGGTTTTGGGTGGACATTAATTTTGAGGGAATTTGAAATTCAACTATTCAACCCAGCATATCAGTGCTGTAGAATATTTCACTGTACAAGTAAGTAATGGCATTGATTATTATAGTGAACACCTGTGCAGTTCCTATGTGCCAGGTACTGCGCTATATGCTTTATAGGGATTATCTTTAGTATTCTTCACTATGTTATTAGGAAGCTCTAGCTATTATTGCTGTTGACTGATGAAGAAAGTAAAGCTCACAGGGTGAGTTAATTGTGCAAGATGACATAGGTGGTGAATCAAACCTGTATCTGCCTGAATGCAGAACCCATACTCTCCTCTGTGGCATTCTTTACTTACGAGCACAGAGGAGTGTCTCAAAAAATATTTGAAACCAGCACAATAAATTGTTTTTTCAAATTAAGACAGCAAGCTGTTTGTAGTAAAATATGTACAGTGTGATGCCACTCCTCGTATAACTTATATCTCTGATTATAATTATATGATAAATATATTGAATTGTAATGCAAAAGTAATAATTGATACATAGAAAAAAATGGAAGTCTATTTGTAAAATGCCAGTAATAGACATGAGATAAGGATGGGGTAAAAAGTGACAATCATGTAAAAATTTTACATAACACTGATTGTTTTAATCTTTTTTTTTTTTTTTTTTTTGCAAGCAGTGTATTCTTACAATTGCAAAAACATAAAATAGAGGGAAAGAAATTCAGATTTCACCAATTTTAACCATGCTTTCTTATCTTTAAATTAAAAGACTGTAAGTGCAAGGGGGCAGAGATAGAAAGTAGCTAATTTGTACTCACACAAGAGATTTTGCTACCAAAATGTAATAGAAAACGTTCAACCTTGTCATTGGGTTCTTTGAATAACAGGCATCTCCTTTCTTCCTTCATTCAGTTGCTCATTAGTTAATCCAAAATATTTAAGTATCTACTCTGTATTTCTTTTCATGCTTCTTCCAGATCTAATATTCTATGATTGTGTTTCTATGTATATTAGAAAGAAATCAGAGTAGATTATTAATATACAGTATTTAGACAAAAAGAGGGTAGGGAATTGTGAGAAGTTTATGGTGTTTATAAGAAAATAGAATGTGCTTAATTTAATATTTATGGAAATGTGGAATTGTAAAAGAACTAAATGAAAGGTGGAAGAACTGCTTAATACTTTTCTTTCTGCAGTTATGCTTTTTTAATACTTGCAAAGTTTAAGCCCCTAAATACAATTTTCTTGTGGGTTTTATTCATTTTTGTATTCCCAGAACCCAGCGAATTTCTTATGATAGAGTAAATAATCTGCATAAACCAGTTAATTGCCTTAGTAAAAATCAGATAAATGTGAGACATTGTCAGAAGCCTAATGGGACTACACAGCAGGCCACACTCTATGGTGACAAGAGTCTGGAACTTGGAGTCAGCCTCTCTGGGTTCAACATCATCTGTTTCTTGTATTGGTCTGCTAACCCCCAGGAAGTTGCTCCATTTCTCTGAGCTTTGATGTCCCCATCAGTCAGCAGCAGGTCTTAATATTTTGCCTAAATACTTTACATGATTACTTTCAGAATCAAGTGAGATAATAGATCTTCTGGGTTTTAAAAGTTGTTGCGTTTTCTATAAATATTAGCAATGATTAAAATGACCAATGCAAAGAAATTCACTTATCCATCACTCCCTCAGCTAGATTCCTATAGCCAATGTTAGTACTTGTTTATAGTTTATTCATTAGGGTCATGTCTTGTCAGCCCAAGAGGTTGACTTTTTTTGAAAGAGTCTGTTTTGTACATTTTGAACTTAGAGGACTTAGTAAATTGCTAGCTGTATGGTTTTTTAAAAAAGTTTAATACTTATTAATGAAAATTAAGTGAATTTGATTTGTAATAATAATTCGAGTTACTAAAGTGATATGTTAGGTGTTTGATTACAAATGTTTATTTTAATATTTCTTAATAGAAATTTCATCTATTTGTTTGACTTACAATGATTTGAGTTACTAAAGTAGTATGTTTATAGTATTATCACTTCCGTTATAACAAAAATTAAAAAAAAAAAATCCTTACAAGCCAAGGAGAGATAACCGAAACAAAGAAAACACACCTTTTCATAGACAGCGGGTCTTAACGTCTTAGGGTATAGCTTGCTTTCTTGGGCTTTCTCTGTGGATCTTTGAGGCTTGCGTAGCACAACGAGAGTCAGTCCGGGCTCTCATCTATGAGGTGATTGAAACACTGAACGCTTATCTAACACTTCTAGGCTTGTTCTTTCTCATCATCAAAGTGGGGGTAATAGTACCTACCTCAGGAAGTAATTGGGGATTAAGGAGATAACAGATATGAATTGCTCAGGGCGCTGCCGTTTTTTTCCTATACCTGAGCATCTTCACATTTCAATGAGCGTACATTTCCAACGCTGTATTAAATAATTCCAGTGGATTTTATATAAATGGATGTGCAGGCAGTGTGGGAGTCCTCGTAAATCTACCGCTTGCCGATTGCTCTGTCTGCTTTCTTTCTGCTGGGTGATTGCTCAGCCGGATTTTGCTTTGGAACTCCCCTCGCACAGCTGCTGCTTCAGGATGACTCCTCTCCAGGTCGGATCCCATTTCTCCCAGTGCTTCCTTGCAACAACATGTCTACAATGATAACAAACTCTGGGCCAGGAATTTATGCTCACCAAGCAAAATCTGTCTGCTGGCATAGCTCCTGGGCTGCCATCACCCCTGCTCTGTTGGGCTGATAAAATAGACAACAGAGGGTGAAGATTTTTTTTTTTGCTCTATCCCTTTCAAATCGCCCAGTGTTCTGCTTGGGAAGGGAGTATAGGAGGTAAGAAAGTCAATATCCCAGTGGCAACTCTCAACCTTTAAATCTTCAAGAATGACGTGTTCCTGATAAGTCGGGACAAAGTCCCTTGTATGGACTGTGAGGAGACAATTCGTACATTCACAAGTACTGGTTGAAGTCCTAAGAAGCTGTTATTCAAGACAGTGGTTGTCACTTAAAAGGATGACATGTTCCAGTTCTAAAATTAGTGCACGAAATCTGGCGTTGGTCTATCTGAATGTGATTCCTGCCTTTGCAGCTTACTAGCTAGAAATCAAGTGATCCTGGGAAAGTTCGTCACCTTCTCTTAGGCATAATTTCTTCAAATATGGCATGGTTCCAATAAGAACACCCACCCAATGCACTCTTGGGAATGTTGTGAGGAGTAAGGATAGAATCAGATTTGGGATGTGATTGCACATTAGTAAATGCTTACCATATGCCAGTTTCCTTAATCTTCTAGTAGCAACGTGTTGATTTTTGGAGAACAGTCCACTTTCAGTGAGTCAATATAGTTTAGGTGGTTTACCAGTCCACATCTCTATGGGATGAAACACAACCTATTCACAGCCAGTCAGTATATTGGATCCTTTGTGCTACTGTGATTGAGGTCTGCTGGGCTGATTTTGGATCACCCTACCTCAGGATGATTATTGAAACCATTGGGAAAAAATGCTTTCTTTTTGGTCACTGGAGTTGCTCTGGCCAGTAGGATGTAAGCCTGTGACTGCCATGCACACGTCTATTGGGACCCTACTTAGAGTGAAGCCAATCCAGAGAAAACACAGTGTTGAAAGATGACATTGACTGAGTCTATGGTCCCAAACAAATTACATAAATCAGTATTTTCCCTCTTGTTCTTAACCAGTGGGTGTTGTTTTCTATCACTTGTAACCAAACAAATCTAATTTAGTTACTAACAGAAATATGGTCCTGGTTTCTTTTAGATAAAGAAAACGAGTCTAAAAGAAATTAGGTTAGTTACCCAGTGCATACAGCTAGAAAGTGGGGCTTCTAAGCAGGTTGGCAGAGAGTTTCAAAGGCTAGTTCAAGGCTAGTTCCCTTGCTGATTAGCTGTAGGATCTTGGACAAGTTGCTTACATTTTTCAGGTTACAGTTTCTTTGTTTGTAAAATGTTCCCTACTTCGTACGCATATGAGCATATGTAATAATATGTAATATAAAATATATAACACATATAATTATGATTATATCATGTAATAATTACCTAATTATTAGTCATAATAATAACAATAATAGCTAACAATTATTTAATAACACTAACAGTTATGTAATGATGGGCTCCAAATCCACGTCTCTGATTTCTAATCCTGTATGTTTCCCATGTGACTTGTATTAGGATGGTTGATGCAAAGCGGATTCAGGGATCTGAGTCAGTGAATGGAAGGAAGAATGTTGTGATTAAAGCCTCCTCAGTGGCAAGGCTCTCATTGCTGTAATCCAGGCCTGAGGTCCCAGGAATCACAACTAGGTGGTGGCAATGTGACTGGAGTACAGCAAGGCAAGAGGCGGTCCAGGATTTTGTAGCTTCACTGGTTTGCTGGCCGCCATTCAGAAACACTGCCATAAATTCCCTGTGCTTCAGCACCACTGGCGCGACCACCTCCCATGAAAGCTCATCTACTCCCCACTTACGTGAATTCCTCTGAGGGCAGAGTGGCAGCATGAAACGGAGCAGATACCACCTTAAATCACCGGCTTCCTGCCCAAGCCCAGCTGCTTTCCTATTTCAGAGGCAGCTTGAAACACTGCATCACTGTCTCTGAGCAGCTTGGGAGACGATCGATGACATGATCTCAGTCAGGCAGCTGCTGGGACCTGTGTTTGTGTCTTCTCTGTGGAAGCTGGGTTCTCCTGGTGATATCTCATTTCTTAAGAAAAGAAGAGCCACCCGGAGAGCAATTCTATATAAACAGAGGTGGGATCTGAATGATGAATCTCAAAGGGATGACCAACTCCTGATCCAATTCCCCAATCTAAAGCTGCAGCCCAAGGTTTATTGCAATTAGTACAATTAATGGTTAGAAGCATAGGGTGTGTGGACAGGCAGACCTAAGTTTAAAATGCCCTCTCTGCAGCTTACTAACTCGTGATCATGAATGAATTTCTCTACCATCTACACTTCAGTCCCCTGCTATCTAATGATCAACTCTTGCCACAATAATTTTGCATAGAAGGCCAACCCAAAATGCAGTGGTTTAAAACAAAATCACTTATTCTTATAAATACAGAGGTTTGGCTGATGGAGGCTGGGTTGAGCTGGGAAGCTCGTCTCCAGGCTGTAGCATCAGAGGGAGCTCTGCTTCTCCCTTGGTTGTTGTCTTGTGTGACTCTTTTCCACTGGTCTCATCTTCCTTCGATCATCAGGTTAACTGGGATTCATTGTTCCCTGGGGTGGCAGAGGCAAAGGAAATCATGAACACCATATGAAGCTTCTTGAAGCGGAGGTCTGGAGCTGGCACATTGTTACAACCAGTCCAGATCACTGGCCAAAGAAAATCAGACGGTTGAGCCTTGAAGCCAGGGACGGGGAGGGGACCTTCGCCCAGACTGAGGATATGGAGGAGTGTGGAGGCAAGGGAGGGGTGAAGAACTGGGCCAACCTAACTCAGGGTTGTTGAGATGATTGCATGAGATATGCATGTAAAGTGTATGACGCAGTACTTTGCAAATAGACATGCACTAGATGGCACCTCAATGATTGTCTATAAACTCTATGCTGAAAACTCTGTGCTAGTAATTTAACTTCTTGCTCTCAAATCCATTCCTTGTCCTCTACTTCCTTTGTTCAGAATCACACGGAACAACATTATGGTATTTTGGAGGAGCTCTATGTTTTTAGCCCCCTGGTAGAGTAGTCAATGAGAAGAATTAATGGACAATTGGAGGGCAGAAGAAGGGGAGACTTCAGAGTGGTTCTCCCTCTCTCTCTCTGTCTTCAGTGGCTCCCACAGTGTCTTCATATTCTCTGTGGCTCCATTTCCCACCAGCCTGCTCCTGCCATCATTCTAACTCTGTTCTCTGGAAGCTTGACTGCCTCCCATTGCACTTGCAGTCCAAGAGGCGATAGTGGTTTCCTGTTCTAGAAATCCTTAAGTTGACTCAGATTCACTTGTTTAGAATCTTAGCTTTTGTTTATCTGCATTTTATCTGCTTGACAAAATAAATTAAATCCCCTCTGTCTGTAAAGCTCAGCATTGTTTTCTGACCACACTCAGACTGCGTTAGTTTTCTACTGCTGCATGAAAAATAACCATAAACTTGCAATTTGCTATTAAAGTTTCTGTTGGTCAAAAACCCAGATGGGCTTGGCTGGGTGCTCTGCTTCAGAGCTCACAAGACTGAAATCAAGGTGTTGTCTGGACGTGGCTTTTACCTGGAGGCCCTGGGGAACAATCTACTTCCAAGCTCTTTCTTATTGCCGTAATAATTCATTTCCTTGAGGTTGGAGGACTGACGTCCCAGTTATTTGCTGGCTGTCAGACAGGGTCCACTGTCTGCTCCTTAAAGTTGCTCACATTCCTTTTCACATGGTCTCTTTTCCATATTGACAGCAGCAACCACACAATGAGTCCTTCTCACACTTCAAATTTCTCTGACTCCTCCTCTGATACACCAGGAGAAAGCTCTCTGCTTTTAGGGATTCATACAATTACAACAGACATACACTTGTCAATTAGATAATCTTCTGGTTATCTACTCTAGAAGAATCTTCCTGTTTTCATGGTCAACTATGCCATATCACATAACATAATCACGAGAGTGATATGTCATCATAATCACAAATTCTAGGGATTAGGGTAGGACAGGATATTTTGGATGGCCATTGTATCCCACTGACTAATACAAGAAGGGACTACGTTTTCCTAATCCACAATAATCTTGCAGTGGATATGATTGCTATACTTGGCAAATGTTAGGTTCTAAGTAAATATTGTGAATTATTGAATAGATAGACAGATATTCCAAAGTGCTGTTTGAGGCTTCCCAAGACTGATACCATTCAGCATATTATGTATATTCTTTAATCTTGTCAGAGGCCCTGAAAGATACGACCTGATGATAACATTTGAAACTCACTTGGTCAGGCTAATTAAATTGTAAAATCAGATCTCAAAAGATCTAAGTACGTTGAAAAAAATTGCTTTGAACAAATTTAAAAAAGGATGAATGTGAAGTCCTGAATTTAGATTCCTAAAACGTCTTTATACCTAAGGAAATAAGACTTACCAGTCGCACATATGAAAAATTAGTTGTCAAGTTCAATATGTAGAAGTAGTGTAAAACAGCCTCTCTCAAAACTAAAGCAATTTAAGGCTAAATTAAAGAAATACAATGTCAGACTCCAGGCAGGAGATAACTCCACTTTTGCTTCCTAGCAAAACCATGCCAGGTTTCAGAGAACACAATTTAAGGGGGATTTAGATGAATAGAAACAGATCAAGAGGAGAAAAAACACGATATATGTAGTCTCCAAATCACAACATATGGGTAAATATAGTCTCATATGATTAAATTCAGGGGACAAACAGGAAATATAAACATTAGCAAGACATAAACAGGCTTGGATGGGACAATGCAACAAAGAAGTGTCTCAGAGCTGGGGAAAGAGGAAATGGGGACTGACTACTCGTACAAGTTTCCTTTTGGGGGAGTGAAAAGATGGAAACTGTATAGTGGTGATGAGTGTATGACCTTGTGAATGTGCTTAATGCTACGGGATTGTACATTTTGAAATGGTTAAAAAGTTTACGTTATGTATATTTTGCCACAATAAATTAATCTAATCACATCAACAATGCTGCTCAAACCTGATTCTATGTCAGAATCACCTGGAAGGACTTGTTAAAATATATACTTGTTTCGCTAAACATAAGTACATATTTTAACAAGTCCTTCCAGGTGAAGAATTGTACACCTAAAACCTGTGTAACTTTACTGACAATTGTCACCCCAATAAACTTTACTTAAAAAAATTATATATATATGGCACTTTACACTGGAGATATGTATTCAGAAAGTCTAGATTGATTCTTAGTAATTAATTTATTTAACAGATATTTATTAAACACCTAATTTGTCCCTGACATTCTACTACCACTGACCTGGAACATGGACCAGCTTTTGGTAACCTCTAATCTCAAAGCTTTAGTTTTCTATTCATGCAGGCATTCAGGCAGTGACATTGGCGATTAAATTCCAGATTAAAAAGTGAGTCAGGCTAGAAGACCTATTATTTCTCGCCCAACTCTCACAATTATTTGAAATGATAACATTGCAAGAAATCAATCACAGGTTTTTTGTGTGCGTGTCTTGACTCCAATAAGAAAGCGACAAATTCTTCCATTTCCTCTTTGTGCACATAATATGATGCCCAACTTGATCTTGGATTTTAGGGTAAACAGACATGCCCATTTTCCAAATTTTCCATTTGTGATGCTTAAGTAGCTCACGAGGGGTGCTCAAGGGTCAGTGTAGAGTTGAGATTTAAGGGGTGAGTTCAAATACTGTTTCTAGCTTTTATTACCTCTGTGAACTGGGTCATGTTTCCTTTCTCTTTTTTTTTCTTTCATTTTCCTGTAGTAGCTCAGTTTTCCGAAGAAAGAGAACCACTCTGAAATTAACATGTAGGAGGTTTGCTAGGAGTGATTTTGAGAACAACACTAATATATGTGTGCGTGTGTGTGTGGGTGAGTGCGTGCGTGCATGTGTGTGTGTGTGTGTGTGTGTGTGTGTGTGTAGGGGGGAGTAGAGGATGAGGGAAGCAAGACTGGGAAGAAGGAGAAGTCAAACCGCAATGCCTTTACAACGAAGACCTCAGCAGAGCCTTGAGGACTTCTGGGGCAGACGTGTCATATCCATATTGTCCTGTCTCAAGGCTAGGGCCCTTATACCCGATTCCAGTCAGTGGGTGTCAGCTGTCCTTAGAAAGGAAGCATGGCCTTGAGTGGGGCAATTCTCTTTTGCCAATGACACTTCCTGGAGAGGGACTCAGCTAAGAGCAGCTCCCAGCAGTTGGGAGAAGAGGGTTTCAATCCTGAAGCCAGGATGAAGGATGGTACCACGTGGATGGTAGCGTCAACTGTCATTTCTAGGTCTCAGGTTTTTTCTAGGTTTAAGGAAAGGATAGAAACATCTACCCTACACAATGGTTATGCTGTATAAGATCATGTATATGCAGTGCTTATCACAGTGCTTGCATTACGGCAACTATTCAAAAGGGACACACGCAGTGGCCAGAATTCTAAAATGGCCTTCGCCTTCGTATGGTCCCCTTCCCTTTATGTATGGGTGGAACCTGTGAATATGGCGAGATAACACTCCAGTCATTAGGTTACATTATATATGTTACACTAGAAGGGAGGTTATCCTGGGTGGGCCTGACCTAACCAGATAATCCCTTTAAAAGCAGAGAGTTTCCTATGGTTGGTTGTAGAAAAGTAAGCCACAGACATGAGTTTGGCTGCCCTGGAGGAAAGCAGACATCACTCTTGTGAGCTATGGAAGGGGCCTATGGTAAAGACCTGAAACCAGCCTTTGGGAGCACAGCGAGATGCTCAGCTGACAGCTAACAGAAACACGGAATATCAGTCCTGTAGCCACAAAGAAAGGATTTCTACCAACAACAAGCCAGCTTGGAAGAGGACGGAAAACCCTAAATGAGAACCACAACCTTAGCTGACACCTTGGGTTCTGGTGAGATCCTGAGCGTAGAATCCAATCACTTCCCACCTGACCTTCTGATCTGAAAGTATACAATATATAATAAGTTTGTTTTGTTTGAAGCCACTATGTTTGTTTGTAGTACTTCGTAATGCAGCAATCAAAAATGAATAAGATATTATTATTACTATTATCATTATTGATTTACCTCATCTTAGACTCTCTGGCAACGTTTTGTATTTAATTGCCAGAGAGTCTAAGATGAGGTAAATCCTCATCTTAGAAGTTCCTCCAAACCTTTTGCAAAATAGATGACCAAGATGGTGGAGGACGCAACAAGGATTGGGCTCTAAAGAGTTCTCTTTCGGATGCCTCTTTTGTCTCCTGTAACATTTTGCTTTAAACCAGGCTAAGGGCAAACAGTAGTTGAGACCAGCTGTAACATCAAACCCTAGTTTGCCAGGAAAGTCCCATTTATTTTCATTGTCACAATAATTGCACCCCCTTTCAGCCTTAAGAGTATTACACGTAGGATGATAAATTATATGAGCGCCTCAGAGCTGATCCACAGAGTCCTGGCTCAGGACACATTGGGAGAACTCCCTTCTCCCTTTTTAGCCAATCAGTTAATCGGTCAATACTTAACTGAAGATCCACCATGTGCTAATGATGTGGGCACAGCAAGGAATAATCTCAGACTAGTACCCTCCCCCCTCCACACACCCTTCATGGAGTTTAGAGTCTAATGAGAGATACAGACAACTGGTCAGGATTATACCATATTGAAAAGCTAATGGTTGGGAGAGATGGGGACTGTGGGAATGCTAAAGAAGGTGAAGTTTGCAGTTGGAGGTGTGGGAGGTCTCTCAGAGGACTACGTGAAGAACAGCAGGTCATATGAAGAGAGAGAAAGAGAGTCTCATCTTCCAAGTCATACTAATGAATTTGGACTTTTTCCTAAAGGAAATGTTGAGATGTTGAAGCATCTAAAGCAGAGTAGTTAAATATCCCATTGTTTCTCTACATGTATGACTTATTCATGTCATATTTGCCAACTGACATGCCTACTGCCCCTCTCTGCACATGAACACCTCCTTCTACTTCTTAAGTTCCACCTCCTTGTGGTAATTTTAATTCCTGGTAAATATGAATGAATCCTCTCTGAGCCTTTATTTGAACATAATACATTCTAACTTTCCTTATTTTCTTGAGATGAGAACTTTTTTATTATTATTATTAAATTTATTGGGGTGACAATAGTTGGTAAGATTACATAGGTTTCAAGTGTATAGTTCTTTCTTTATCTTTTAATTAAAGTTTATTGGGGTGACAGTGGTTAGTAAAGTTACATAGGTTTCAGGTGTACAACTCTGTAATACATCGTCTATATATCATGTTGTGTGTTCACCACCCAGAGTCAGTTCTCCTTCCGTCGCCATATATTTGACCCCCTTTACCCTCTTCTACCACCTCCCCCTCCCCCATCACCCTCTGGTAACCACTAAAATGTTGTCTGTGTCTATGAGTTTGTGTTTCTTTGCTTGTCTTGTTCCTTTGATGCTTTCAGTTATATATGTTACCTGGATGCACGTCTTCCTTTTCCTAGGTGAGATTTGACAGTGAGCTCCCTGAGGACAGTGATCATACCTAGAAGGTTTGTTCAGGTAGTAAATTTCTAATCACCATTTAAAAACTCACATGCGTGATTGTATCAGATATGTATTAGGTATTTACCTTTATGCCTCATACAAAGTAGGCTACAAAGTAGAGCAGAATATTCCCCCTCTTCTTAGGGGCTCACGCTGACTGCAATGGGTGAGGCAGACAAGACAAGACAAAGACAGACACGGATGGGGCCTAGGGACTGTGCATGTCGGTTTCATTCTTATTCAGGTGTCATGAGGCCACCAGATCATGACATCACTGCCAATGAAAAAGTAGTCTGTTCCAGTTCCCAAGAGGAGGGGACATGCCACACATACGCAAGGCGACATGGGAATACCCCTGGGTTGGTCAGGAGGCAGAAGCAGTGGGAGGAAAGCATGGGCAACAGCCTACATTGTGGTTTACATGGGAAAGAACAGGTGACGCAACGTGAACAGGTTCTAATTGGTTAGTCTGAATAATTTCAGCAGGCTCTGAGGTGTATGGACTGTCTTGAGTTGTCGGGTATCTGAACATGGGGTGACAGAGGCAGGGGAATATTGGCTTGAAGTGTAAGAGTCCGATTGAGGAGATGTGGGGGTGGAAGTAAAGGAAACGGGATGGGCTTTGAATTGGTCAGTTTTCATATGAAAGGCAGGATCACATAGGAGTTGTTCACTCCAAGAATTGGCTAGCCAATTCCTAGAGAAGCACAGTTTCCCCAGGGTCCGTAACCCAGATGTCAAAACATCAGAATAAAAAGATATGTTTCATACAACAAGCAAGAAACCCCAGGAAAGCAGAGAGACAGCCTTTAATTCTGGGTGCAATGAGTTTATTATGAACAAAGTACGGGATCAAGACTTGATTTCGGGCGTCATTATGTCACTGAAAAGCTATGGGGCCTTGACAAGTCACTTCGTCTCTCTGAGCTTACGTTTCCCAGCATGAAAAATGAGAGTGATAGATCAATGGTTTCTAACTGCACCGCCTCCCCACCCCCAAAACCCACTCCCAGAATTCAAGAAAAGCCACTAGGGAGGACCTAGCAGGGCCAGCCAAGAAGCTTTGACTTTTAAGCATTTACTGCAGGTTCAATCAAAGCAGCAAGGCCTTTAGCCATTTTATATGCTTGGACCGGGTGTTGCTAAGTGTGAGCTCAGACATGTACCACTGCCTCTATGCAGAACCAAGTCTGAGAACAGTTTGAGGAGGAGATAGCTCTTTCTCTCCTTCCTGGTTGTCCTTCCACTATTGCTTAGGAAAACATCCTGAGAGTCTGGATGGTAGGGGAGAGGATATCTCAGGCTGGAGCAAATGGTCAGAGGTAAGCAAAATTGTCTGTTATGGCTGCAGTGAGCTCCACGAGTGTCCTATGAGTAAACCAACCACGTGCTGCAGTTCACCGGGCTGCAGAGCACTCTCCTTGCTCTCTCCATACATCCGTCTCTCGTTATAGTGCCTCACCCCTCCTCTTTTGCATCATTCATACATTTCCACCAGCAGTAAATCCCAGTAAATTCCTGCCCTGTAAAGTAATAACTGTCTGACCTACCAAGAACTCGACCACGGGACTGGATTGATTTCAGTCCACAGCGATGCACTTCTTTTCCCCCTGCCACATCTTTGGAGTCTCTCCCCATTCTCCATTCCTATTTTTGTAGCTCTAGTTCATACCTCGATACCTCTCTTCTGGCCTATTTCAGCAGCCTTCTGAAGGTCTGCCCACCTGCATTCTCATTCTCCTCCAAATCGTCTGGCACTTACTAATTATGTGCTATTCTCTTTTTAATAATACTTTCCTGGCTCTCCATTTACATCCCCATAAATTCCATAGGACCTAAATCTTTCATGTGTTGACTTTAATAGTCCTCTTTAAACCTTACCAACTTATGCATTAGGTATACTGGATGACATTACCACTACTCTTTCTCATTTACTTAGCCAAGTGGCAGTTATTCTTCTTTTCTCAAGTCTTATAAATATTGACTTTCCCCATAAAACTGCTCCTGTTAGTCAAAACAACTTACCCTATCCTAGAGTTTCATTTCTATTTCGGCTACTTGCTTACACATTGGTTGGTCCTCTTTGGATATAAGATTTTCATACTTTTGTAAAACTTGTGTATTGTTTAGATTGGAACTGGGCCTAAAATGAGATTATTTTAAATTTAATGAAATTTGAGTATCACTGCAATTTCTCCATTTCAGCAAATGCACTCTTAGTATCTCTCTTTTATTCATTTCTCTATGACATTTTTAACCAAACGAACTGTAGTTAGATGGCTTCTGAAAGGCCAGCTTCTCCAGAATACATTCTTTCCCTAAACATATGGCTGGGAGCAGAGTATAATGCACATTTCCCTCTCTGTTATCTCCTAAACCGATTTCTAGTTAGGCTTGTATCCCCAACCACCCTTTGAAATGGTATGATCATCAATTATCCCCACGTTGTTACATCAAATGGTCACTTCTGTCCGTCATATTCAGACTCTCGAAACATTCAACACAATTGACCATTTTTTATTTTCTTAAGACCCCATTTTTTTCTCTTGGCTTTTTATATAACACACTCTCCTGGTTTTCATCCTACCTCACTGACTTCTCTTTGTCAGTTACCTTTGTGGGTCACTCTTCCTCAAACTGATTTCTAATTTTTGGTGTGGCCAACGGATCGATTCTCCGATGTCTTCTCTGAACTCTTTCCCTAGATGAACTTGTCCAGCCATACAATCCCATGGCTTTAATCATCACCTGCAGATAACCACCATCTTTTTTTTGTATTTTGTTTTTAATCTCTGGTACTTCTTTGAACATCACACGCATACACAAAAGATATTCTAAATATCTTCCTTGGGTATGAAATACCACGAATTCTCAAAAACAGATATTTTGAGCCTTCACCCACTTCACAACCTGCTCTTACACTAGTCATTCTCAACTGAGCATGTGACCCTCTGACCCTAAAATCTATAAGTCATCTGGATTTCCCCCCCTTTGGATGCCATCATTCTATCATTAAGTTCTATCAATTCAATACTCAAAATTCATGCACTTTTTTCATCTCCACTATTATTGCCTTAGCCCATCATCACTTATTGGGATTATTTTAATATTCCTTATTGATCTCACTGCTTACACTCTTATCTCATAAAAATGCAGTTTCCATGCGTAAGCCAGGGTGACATTTTTAAAATATATATAGTTTATATAACTTACCTACCGAAAATCTTCCAATTATTTCCACTGTAATTAGAGTAAAATCTAAACTGTTCACCATGATGTGCAAATAGATGATAAGGCCCCTTAAAGAATCAAGTGTCTGATTTTTTTAATTTATTAAATTCATTGGGAGTGACATCGGTTATGATGATCTTTCCAGCATCTTTTACTCATTTTTTTCATTCTTCACTGTGTTCCAGCCCATCCTGTGTCCCTCAAATGTCTAATTTTATTGTAGTCTTATGATCTGTGGCCTTCTTTTCAAAGACTCATGTTTGAGCGCAAGAAGCCTAAGCTCCGAGGGAGTAAGAAGTGTGGTCCATGCAGATCCAACCTTGGGAGGACTATACCCCTCTATTCATTCCTCTGCATTCCACTATGCCCTCAATAAGTTCAGGTTTTCCTAGAGGAAAGGTCAAACGACCCCCACACATTATGAACAACCCCCAAACCAGATTTATTTTTGTTGCATCATTCAGTTGGTTAGTTGTTGGTGTATAATAAACCACTCTAAAACTTAGTGCCTTAAAACAGCAACCACCTACTTAGCTCCTGGTTCTATGGGTTGGCAATTTGTGCTCGACTCAGTTGGTGGATCTTCTGTTGTTCTTGGCTGGGTTCATTCATGAGTTTGTGGTCGGTGCTGGTTAGATATATCTTTGTCTCTAGGATTTGACTGGTTGTTTTCAGTTGGGGGTGTTAGGGGCACTCGGGTTCCATACCTCCCATTTTCTGGTATGTTGGCCTGGGTTTATTCATATGCTGATAAGACCAATGAGATCAGAAGCTGTGAAACTTTTAAATCCTAGGCTTCTAACTAGTACACTGTCTCTTCCTCTACATTCTGTTCATCAAAACTAGTGACAAAGGCAGCCCAGATTCAAAGGATGGGCAAATCTACTTCACTCCTTAATGGAAGTTGATCCGAAGTGTTGTGGTTATTTTTGCAACCTACTACAATCAGATTGCCTGAGGAAAATATGATAGATGTTAGCAAATGCAGCAGTCAGCTGTGAGCAGCCTGGAGTAGATACCCCCACTTCCCTAGCGGTGCCAGATAGCTCACACCCTACATCTTAGCTGAAGTCCTTCTATAGAGCGTTGGAACACGTGCCTTTCCACATTTGACTTTTGCTTCCCTGGCTTGTGTTCTGCTCTTTTACCCAGTGGCTAATGTCCTTATTTTCCTTTGTACTTAACTCTTGTTCTATCAGAGATGTAAAAACTGTCATGTTCCATTATCCCATCCTTTATGATACTATCACCTGTCAGTTTATTCCTTCAAGACTCAACTAGAAAGCCACTAATTAACTAATAATTCATTCAACTACATTGCAATTTTGGTTTGGCCTTCAATTTTGAAAGTGTGCAAAAGGATAGAATTTCATGCAAAGTGACTAGGACAGGAGAAGAAAGATGTAAGACAAATAAGATGATGTTTTTAACTTGAGAAATGAGTAACGTTTTCTTTTTATGCATTAAGTTTATTGTATTTCCCAGGTTCTAGCAGTTGTGGTGGCGGTGTTAAGACTTTAGCAATAAGGGCATGTGTTACAAAAAGCTTTTGCCATCTTCCCAAATTGCTGTGGGGAACAAACGATGCTCCCCACATGAACTGCATGCTTATACCGTGTTTTCCCAAAAATAAGACCTAGCCGGACAATGAGCTCTACTGCATCTTTTGAAGCAAACATTAATATAGCATCCCGTCTTATTTTACTATAAGACCGGGCCTTGTATAATGTAATATAATATAATATAATATAATATAATATAATATAATATAATATCGGATCTTATATTAATTTTTACTCCAAAAGACAAATTAGAGCTGATTGTCCTGCTATGTCTTATTTTTGGGGTAACATGGTATATAATAGACAAGTATGCCGGATGAATCCAGTACCCAAACTAGCCAAACTGATGATTTAGTATCCTATAGACCAAGTATCTAAACAATCAACAAAACAGATGGAAATTACTAGGGTCTAAGATGTAATACGAAGAGACCAGCTGGGCTAGAAGATGCTAGGTTGACAGGTTGGAACTGTCTGGCTGGCTGCCTGAAGCAGATGGGGACCCCAATCGCGTATGACCTTCTTCCTGAAGGCGATAGTGCATGCAGCGGCTGTGGACAGAGGCCTATTTTTCCATGATCCAGTCAGTTTCAGCTGGCTGACTTCAACTAGCCAAAGCAACATTCTATGTAAGCATAAGCTGCATCCCCAGAGGGTTCACCAGAAGGGTTCCTAGTAAATGGACAGTCATTCTTGTCACGAATGTAACACACTTTATAAAGCACTTTCACATTCACTGTCTCATTATAATGGAGTATTATCTTGTTTTATCAACACATCACAAATGAGAAAATTGATGAGAGTTTACTGATTTGCTGAAGGTCACTCAGAAAAGCGCTGATCCCGGTCAAACATCTAGATAGTCTGAGTCTGAGATACTCTATCCTGTGCAGATATGAGGGTGGTTCGCTCTAGGAGTGACAATAGTGAATAAATGGGGAATGCAATTCTTGATATCCAACACAGAAACAGTAAGGAGAGGGTGATTAGAGAAGACACCAAAACAGTTGTCCACAGTCATTTGAAGTGGGGCTTATACTACGTGTAATTTTTCTTCAGAATGAGAGATTTTTCCCACTTTGATGGTTATAACCACCAAGAAATGAAGAAGAGCAAGTTATATCAACATGTTTATAACTTAAGCAAACTTGTCAAAAATAATGCTAACAAAGTTATTCTTTCTTGGTTCCTGAAATGTTTTTCTCCCATAAAACATGGTAAAGCCTCTTTGTCTTATGGATGGCCACAAATTCTTTTTCATGCTTTCCTTAAGAATTGGAGTTGATTCTCTCTTACACTGTATCTGTTTTAGCCCTGTGACTAGTTGACACAAGAATGAGGAAGTAATATTGTACCAATTACAGACATATGCTTTAAGAGGGCAGGAAATGTTTACTACTTTCCTCTTAGAACACTTTTTCTTGGCATGCTTTCTCTTGGAACCCAGCTGATGTGGCATGAGAAGCCCAAGCCGTAGAGATTGGTCATGTGTTGCCACAATGACCCAACCGAGCTCCTAGCAAACCATACAGTTGACTTTTGAACAACAAGGCTTGGAACTGCATGGGTCCAGTTATGTGTGGATTGTTTTCAATGAATATACAATTGGCCCTCCATGTCCCATGTTTTGCATCTCAAATTCAACCAACCACAGTTGGTTGAAAAACTTCAAAAACTACTATTTTTGATCCACAGTTGGGAATCCATGGATGTGGAGGGCTGACTGTATGCATTGTTCTGTGCCTTTTTATAAGGGACTTAAGCATCCACAGATTTTGGTATCCATAGAGTGTCCTGGAACAAATCCACCCCAGATACCAAGGGGCAACCATAGTTAAGTTTTTGGAGAGTCAAAAGTTATACGCAGATTGTCGACTGCATGGGGGTTGGTGTGTCTAACAGTTGTTCAACAGTCAACTCTATGTAGCACTGGCTTTGGAACTAAGTGGTAGGCAGAATGTCTTCAAGGAAGTGCTATGAAAGAAAGGAAGGACAGGAGACATTGTATTTGAGTCTGAGAAAATGGTGTCTCATGTCATATAATGGTGAAAGTTTGGCACATGGTCACCTGAGGTAACATGTAAAGTAGGACATATAGCTAATGAACTTGTGGATTAGCTGAGTATATTTACAGGCAGAATGTTAAAGGGGTCACCTATTTCTTTCAGCTATATGTGATAATGTCCAGATAGAAAGAGGTAAATTACAGAAGAGGGTTATTCAATTTGCAAGTGGAATCTAGTGAAATATCTTTAACTAGGACTTGCTGGGTTCAAAAAGAAGTGATTTTCTTCCCTGTTCCTCCCAGAAAAAGTCTCCCGAAATTTAAAAAAAAAGAGAAAAAAAGTCCTTAGTGCAAAGATCAAACCCAGGGCACTATGTGGTCTCAATGTCAAATCTCAAGAGTGCAGCTGTTAGACTCTTTATAGGATCTTAGGAAGATTTGAAGCAATGCCTCTCATCCAGGCAGTGAGGCTACTAATACTTCGAAGGGCATTTGTCTTAGACTATTTCTTCTAGAAATGACAGGTTCTAAGAATCTTAATGGTATCGTTCCGCAGCATTCTGACTCCCAGGCCAAGGTAAGAAGGACCCAAGCTCAAAATAATTTCTGGGTCCAGATTTTTGGATTCATGTAGTTTATGTAGTTTACATTAATGGATTAATGTGGACTTTGACTTATGGAGAAAATTACAAATTGCTACACAGGAAACTCACAGAAATTTTAAAGGGATATTATAAGCTTAGAATGAAAGGAACAAAGACATTAGAATTAACTGAAAAGGCATTTCTGGATTTTCAACTTCCTATGTACAGGAAGAAGGCTGAAGATGCTAATTAGATGCAAATATAGAGCATTTGTTGTAGAAAAGGGAAGGATGACATAGAAGGCAGAGTCAGTAGCTCAGAGAGTAGAGGTAAGAGCTTCCACTAAAGAAAATAATTGCCGACACGTACACAGCTTGATTTCAGAATTGCTGTGAGCCATTGATATGCCTCCTATTTTCTAAGTCACTTTTCTTGGATGAGACACCGTGTTGTTCAAGAGCCAATAGTTAAATTCTCAAGAATGTCTCACGCTAGTTGACAGCATGTTGATGCATTGAAATTGGCCATGGTGGGAATATTTGTACCATAGACGTCGGCAAACACTGCACATCAGCGCTCTTCCTGTCCCTGCCTCCCCGTTTTGTGTTCGGTATGTGGGGGACAGATTAGTTTCTTTAGTTCATTGGGTTTCAGATTAAGAGAAACCACATCCAAAAAAAAGCTTGGATCTTATTTAGATGACGAGACCCTGATCTAGGAGTCATGTCAAATTATAAAATGAGATTTATGGAAGTCTGCGGGAGAGAGGGAGAATATTTTGCAAGTGAAATGAATATAAGTAATTTATAGCCAGAGATCAAAATATGGGTCACTTAAAGATGTCCACAATGTCATTGATTCTCTCCCCAGTAGAATTTAAATTTCGTCCTCTTCTTTAGTCTGGCTAAGCTTGTGACTGTTCAACTACTAGAATATGGCAGAGGTGATTCTGTGCCATTCAAAGCTTGATGTTTAAGGTGACTGGTGGCTTTCAGTTCCTCCCTATTGGAACACTTAGGTTTGGGACCCTCCATCTTAGAAAGTAGCTGCCATGCAGTGAGAAGTCCAAGCCATAGGTTAGGCTATGTGAAGATGCTCTGGTTGACAGCCCGAGCTGAGCTGCCAGCCAAGAGCCAGCAACATCCACTAGCTATGTGGACAAGCATCTTAGATTTTCCCACCAATCAATCCCCTAGATCAGTGCAACATCAGCTAACATTACATAGAGCAGAAGAACCGTTTGGCTGAGGCCAGTCACTCCAAGGAACTGCGGTTCTTTTTTTTTTTTTTTTTTTTTGTCCATTAACATTTGTTTATTTATTGGGTATAGTTCTTCCTGTCTCAGGATGAAAACTGAGGAAGGTCCATGATTACTCTTGTCATTCTTTGGTTGGAAAAAAAAAAGTCCCATGAGCTCTTTAAGTTAGAAAACACAGTCCCAATTCAGTAATTAAAACATCCAGTTTTGTTATAATAAAAAAAAGAAACCTCTCTGGAGAATGGTGCCATATTGGTTGTCAATACGGTTGCTGTTGGGAATTCTGGGTACTTACAAGATGATTTTTTTTTTTTTTAATTTATCGGGGTGACAATTGTTAGTAAAATTACATAGATTTCAGGTGTGCGGTTCTTTTTAGTCATAAGATTTTGGGAGGGTTCTAATGCAGTAGCAGACAACAAAGACAGCAAACAATTTGCATATTAAACTATTTCAGCTTATGCTGATAGGGGACGGGAGAATCTCATGCTCCAGGTAGATGTTATAAATTATATCCCTAGTTTTAGATAAACATACTCACATCCCAAAGTGGATGAATTGGCTTATAAAAGGTTACAGATCTTAGCGACTGAACTCACCCTGTAACGCATGTTTTTGTTTTTGCTTTGTTTTTTAACTCCTATTTAACACACTCCTTTTTATCTGCCTTTTTTTTGCCATTCTCTGATTCTTAGTAAAGTTTACAGTGGATTAGCATACCTGACCCTAATTCTACTCTCCTACCTCAGGCTTGTCCTACAAATCATGAAATCTCAACCCCTCCCGATTCTACAACCCAGAAAAAGTGGTAGGACTCAAATATTTATATTGATCCCTCTACCTACAGCGTTTAACTCATTATTAGGAATTTAGGTACCTGACTTGAATTAAATGCTTACTAAATCATTCTGTCTCTTTTCCGCAGTATCTCCAGCAACATATGTCCAGAAAGCCTATTTCATGACATGGTGTTCAGCAAGTATTTATTGGCTTTCTTTGATATGCAAGGTATTTTGTTAATCAGAAAGTTGAAGTAGAAATATGGAGTATATTGAAATTCAGTTAAAGCTCCTGGAAAAAAAAGAACATATAAGTTTGAATTACACATGAAAACAGAAACATGTTTGTTTATGCAAACAACAAATACAATGTAATTTATAAACAGTGACACAACATAAATGTATCAAATACCCTTTATATGAAGTATTGCAAAAAGTTTACCAGCAAAAACACATATAATCACCATGTAAGCCCATGCACATGTGTGCACACACACATGCACACACGTACACATCATTACAAGATTTTCTGAATTATGAGAGAGTGACTAAAGACTTCTTTTTCAAGCTGAAAAAGCTGAGGAAAATTTAGCTCATCAATAACTCAAAACTGAAATGGAAAAAAATCATATTTCAGGGTTGACAGCTGACTGGAACTCCATGAGGGATTGTCTCCTACTAAAGCCCCAAGATGGAAAAGAAGGGGAAAGGAATATAAATTGCACCAGCCCAGGAAAAATTGCTTCTGAATTGTAGTTGTTAACTCCATCATGTTGTGTGATAGTTCACATCTATATTCAAGCAGACTTTTCTAGTTCCAAATAATCTTAACATATTAAGCTTACCCCCACCATAAATTTCCAGACAATTCAGTTCAAATATCGTTTAAGAAGTTTTTCTTGATTCACCTCAGTCTATTTGAAGTGTTCCTTATTTTAAACCTCAATAATCCAGGCATGTGTGTGAACTTTACTTAATTTAATAGTAATAAATTATAATAATGCTTATTAAATGATTACTATATGTCAGGCACCATTGATATATGTTAGTTAACTTTATCAGAAATTCTCACAGGATGGCTGAAGTCTTTGTTGCAAATTCATCTCAATTCAACTTCTCCTTCTTCCCAATCCTGCTAACTAAAAGTACTACTAAATTTCCTTTACTCGTTTCCTCATTTGTCAAAACAATAGTATTTATTTATTAAAGTTTAAAGCCTCTCTGAGGAGGTGACATTTAATATAGAAATGATAGATATAATGTTTTATCATTTCTTACATTTTATTTCAAAATTAAGACCTTTTATACCTTTTGAAAAAGGAACTTAAACTATCAATTTTTATGATATTTAATCTCTAAAAATACCAAGACCCTAGTGATCTTTTTAAAGATAAAGATTTCTGTATTTCTTTAAAGATAATAAATATTTTGCTTCAAATTAAAAAAAAAAACAACTATAGCATTTAGGTGAAGATTAAATAAGTTACATGTCAAAGTAGTCTTCTCTAAGTGGATTCTCAGTAAATGATTATTGCTGTAATCCTTATTAAAATTTCCTCAGATAGATTCCTTACCTTTATAAATTCTTTACACAGATTATCTCAGTTAATCCTGCCATAATCCTATGAAGTGGAGATGAATATATTTGTGGCATAAAAAACCAGCTGTCCAACTAAATATGTTCTCCACTTGCATAGAATACGTCTGAGTTTCCTATAGGTGCTATAACAAATTATCACACATTTGGTGACTTAAAACAAGCTAAATTTATTTTGTCACATTTCTTCAGACCAGAAGTCAGAAATAAGAAATTCACTGAATGGAAATCAAGGTATTATCAGGGCCATGCTTGCTCTGGAGGCTCGAAGTGAGAATCTTTGCATTGCCCCTTTCAGCTTCTGGTGTTTCACGAGGCGATCAGGCTATGCTGCTGGATAGAATATAACATGAGTGTGTCTAAGGTCGGAAGGTAGGCAAGTTTCACCCAGAGAAGAGACCAATGCATGACTGGAGGTTGCTGAGAACAGACAACACACACTTTAGGCTCAAGAATAGTGAGAGAACACAGAATATCCATCCTATGCCACATGTTGTTGTTTTTTTTTACTGCTAGTAGATCCATTCTGCAGCCTACACACCTTGCTTCCTGCTGCAGTACAAGAGCCCCTAAGCTTGCCCTGAAATAAACAAAGCTGAGGGCATGCCTGAGGGTCACTGACACACATAGCTAAGCATTTCCAAGAAAAGTTTACGCGTGCCCCACGCAGAAGGAAAAGAATTGTACTCAGACTGTCTTGCTCTGAGCTCTTTGCATGCAATGTGATTTGTGAGCTTGTCAGAGCATCCTGGACTGAGGACAAGGTTCTTAGGAACACAGGGGAGATGTGAGACTGCGTTTAGACCCTTCCCCCAAAGCTGGCGTACTCTTTTTTTTTAAATTCATCTGTATTTGTCACAACCTTTTAAAGCAGAATGAGCACTACACTTCTTTTCACAAAACTTGCTCTGGTTACTTTCAAACAGCTTTACAACATTCCTAGGTCGGCTTAACATTTTGCTACACTAAACAATACTTTTCTTTGGAAAACAAGATCTATGGGTAGTTACTCCCATCAAGTTAGTTCAGCTTAACATGCTAATTTCTAGAGGCTGGTATGTGCGGTTAATAACTACGGGGGGTGGAAGGTTTAAAAAAGACCATAGGAGATTAAAGTTGATTTAACCAATATTTTCCTTTTAAACATCAGTATAACTCAGAACACTTCAGTGACAAAAGATTTGGTCTACTAAGGAATCCACTTGATAGCTAAGTACTTTAGATCACAGTGTTAACATTAGGTTACATACATCTTACAACACACCTAACCTCAATCTGTTAAAATACACTAACATGAAATGAGAAAGGAAAAACTAGCTCTGCTTTAGTGCCTAAGGGATCCCAGTATCTATCATATACTTAAAAGTAGCAAGAAATCTTATCATTTTCTTTAAGGAGTTATCATCACGCCATATGGATTTTTAAAATGTTAACAACAACGAAAAAAATCCTTGGAAGCATGTGTATCTGACACATGCACAAGCCGTTCTTCAGGCAGAGCTTCATCTACTTCTTCCATGTGTGACGTGTCGTCATCCCCTTGGAGGGGCGGCATCTCTTCAGGTCCGGCTGCATGCTGTCGTCAGCAGGGGCACCATCTTCATCGATACCAAGACCAAGTTCGGGCATCCTATATATCCTGTGAGCGTGTGTCTTGGGTCTTCCAGACTGAAGCCGGAAGACAGGAGCACAGTTTCATAGAGCAGGACGGACCAGAACCTTCCCCGACTTGTTGTTTTTGTCAGGCTTTGTCTTTTGCCTGAAGGTCTCAATGATGGAATGGTCAGGGTGTGTCCCCAGGTGATTCTTTGCTGCCATGCGACCCATTGTTGAGTTGTCTCTTAGGACGTGAGCCTTCACGATTCTTTTCCATGTTTGCTGTCCAGCTATATGTGCTTGTGACAACGTCGCCTGGAGATGTCACCAATCAGTTTGCCACGAACACCTTTTCTGCCTTTTTCTCCAAGATGTCCTTCACGATTTTACAGAGGTTTTTAAAATTTTTTTTTCTCTTCCTTTTTCTTTTTCTCTTCTTCATCTTCTGCAAATTCCAAGCCCTCTTTGGTGACTGACACTAACGTCTTCCCCTCCAATGCCTTCAGCGTTGCATACAGTGCTCATCAATAGGCTCGATCATATCAATCACTTCTAGGCCATGCTTGCGAAGATGTGTCACAAAGGCCAACTTAGCTACCAAGTTAGCTCACCTGTGATGTAATAGATGTTTCTGGTTCTCCTTCGTTCTTGTGCAGTAGTCCTTGAGAGAAACCATCTCATCACCAGAAGCAAACGTGTAGCATCTTAAGAGCTCCAAGAGCTTCTTCCGATTTTGAGAGTCTTCTTGTAGTCCAAGCTTAATATTTTTACAGAACTGCTCATAAAACTTTTTGTAGTTCTCTTTATTTTCTGCCAGTTCAGTGAAGAATTCTAAGCGTTACTTTTTTGACCAAATGCTTTCTGATAACTTGCAAAATTTTGCTTTGTTGCAACTTCTCCTGTGAAATATTGAGAGGGAGAGCCTCAGCGTCCTCGACACCTCTAATGAAATTAAGATATTCAGGGATTAGCTCCTCACAGTTATCCATGATGAAAAGTCTGTGAACATGCAACCTGGTGTTGTTCTCTTTCTTTCCGTTTTCAAATAGGTCAAAGGGAGCACGTCTTGGGGCAAAAAGAAGGGCTCTAAATTGCAATTGTCCTTCAACTGAAAAATGCTTCAGTTGACCTTCCCAGCCATTAGTCAGGCTCTTGTAGAAGTCCCCATATTTTTCATCAGTAATATCAACAGGATTTATGGTCTAAATAGGCTTTGTTTTGTTCAGTTCTTCTTGCTCAATGTACTTCTCCTTAATCTTCTTGTTGTTGTCACCATCCTTCTTTTCTTCTCTTCTTCATCAGAACCAACATCTTCTGTCTCTGGTTTGTCATTGGACATTTTTTCTTCTTTTTCATTCTCTTCCTCTTTGTCTTACTTTTCTTCAGCCTCATCATCACTGACTTCTTTATCATGTTCCTTCTCCACACAAAAAGTAATGGGGTGGCCAATATATTGAGAGTGTTTTTTTTCTCACAATCTCCTTTATTCTCTCCTCCAAGTACTCAGTTTGGTCTTCTTTCAGATACAGGACAACCTTTGTTCCATGACCCATAGTTTCCCCTGTGTCAGTCCTGACTGTAAACGATCCTTCTGCAGAAGACTCCCAGACACACTGCTCACCATTGTTATGTTTGGTGATCACGGTCACTTTTTTCAGTCACCAAAGAGGCCGAGTGGAACCCAACACCAAAATGGCTGATCGTAGAGATATCTGCACCAGTCTGCAAAGCTTCCATGAATGCTCTGGTACCAAACTTGGCAATAGTACTAGGGTTATTGATCAAATCACCCTTGCTCATTCCAATTCCACTACCCACAATAGTGAGGATTCAATCTTATTTGTTTGGAATGAGATTTATGTGCAGTTTTGTCCAAATTCTAGTTTACTGGGGCATCTCAAGCTTTTATACATGATTTTGTCCAGAGCATCTCATGATTTGCAATAAGCTCCCTCAGAAAGATCTCTTTATCAGAGTGGAAAGTGTTGATGATCAGTGACATCAATTGGGAAATTTCTGCCTGAAAGCCAAATGTCTCAATCTCATCCTCAATTGGCTGGTTTTCGGTCGGGGTTTCCTTAGACATCTTGGCTAATGCACCACACAAGCTCCCCAGCAATGCAGCACCGGGATGCAGAAGCCACTAAAGCTGGCATTATTTGACTTGTGGTCACATCACTTCAATCTCTTCCTCCTGATTACATTGCCTCCTCTTCTGTTTGTATCAAATCTCTGTCCTCTCTTTTAGGGTCTAGTGGATAATCCAAGATAATTTCTCCATGTCCAGTTTCTTATTTTAATAGCATTGTCAAAGACTCCTTTTCTTTATGAGACAAAATTGATAGGTTCCAGAGATTAGAGCCCGATATCTTTGGGGAGCCATTATTCAGTCTACTACAGAATAGAACGATCCCTGGGAAACAGTGGTTCAGTCAGATTTTACATTTCTCTGATCTCCTTATATCTAGGTTTAAGCATACGACTATTTGTTGTCCATGGAATGTAAGCAAAAGTAAGGCTTTTCAGCAGGGCAGCCTCCTCCAAGTTCCTTGCCCTTTGAGCTGGGTGGTTGCAAATTATTATGAGGTCCTAGAGTGGTGGAACCATGGGTTATTGGGATCCTTATTTACTGAATCTCTATGGAAGAGAGGTGTCTGATGACCAGAAACAACACATTTGATGTGTTATATAAATAAGACAGAGAGAGCGAGAGAGAGAAAGTGAGAGAGAGAGAGAGAGTAAAGAAAGAAAGCTTTTACTGTGTGTTTGAGCCATTCTTTAAATTTCTTATAGCAATTTATACTATCCTAATTTATATGACCTCCATTATGGCTCTAAAGAAACTGAACCCCAGAAAAGTTAAATAGCCTTCTTATGTTTACACAATTAATAGCTGGCAGTGCTGAGATTTGAACCAGAAAAGCCACACTTCTGTGCCTGAAGTTTTAACCACAGTGTAATATACTTTGTCTTAACTATTATATCAGAAATTCCACATTCAGTGCCCATTCTGAAAGACTGGGTACTCACGGATCCTAGGTCAAAACTTCTGATCACATACCCTGTTCACTGAATGTTATGGAGCAGATAACACCTAAGTTGCAAGTCGTGAAGTCATGATAGATCACACACACACACACACACACACACACACACACACACACACGCACACACACACGCGCGCGCACACACACACACACAGAGGCAGACCATGGTTTCCCGCCCATATGGCTAAAGAAACAACGAACATTACATTATTCTATTTGCAGCCATGGCTGACCTTGGTTTGTCACTTGAGTTTTAATCCCAGTCTACGTGTGAGTTCCCCACCACCATCCTTGCTTGGGCACGTGTCTCCGCAGCTGCTTTTCACTGACTCAACCTTGTCAGCCTGCCTTTCTTTCTCCTTTGGATGAAGTTCTGGGGCATGACTTCTGGCCCTGCTGATTTCCACAATCTCCCCGTTCATTCTCTCTTATTCAAGTTTCAAGTCTGGCCTATTATGCTCCACCTCAGTCTATTGGTTGTGGAGGGCCTGGAACACATGTGTGCACAAAACCCCACCTTTGCTATACTGGATTAAAGTGACTGGGGAAAGCTGGAGGGCAAAGCAAGTATTTAGTGTCCAGTGTTGATTAAAAAAAAAAAAACAACTCATATTATGTCTCTTGAACAGGGACCAAGCATGAGCTGCACATTGTAAGTCTTGACAGGAGATGGATATTCAGATGATGTCCTGAGAAATAACACCCAATTGCCACTGCTTGCCATTAAACTTCAGTGAGTTCACCTAATCAATGCATGCAAGATATCTTTCCCAAACATTTATAGATGTCCCCTCACAAATAAGTCACGGTAGGTGCTCCTTGCAGTTGGAAATGTATCAGAAGTTGGCAGTGAAAACCTTTGTCCCCTGGTTGTCACTAGCTTTCAGAACCTTTGGGAAATGTGGAAATGTACATGCCACTAACAAAAGAAACACCCTCATATTAACTTGAAAACAAGGCCAACTGAAGTAGAGAATAAAGAAAAAACAAAGTCTAAACTCATAAACTAATCTCAATAATTTTGTTCCCCAGTTGGTTCTTCAACTCTAAGAGTACTCCATAAGCATTGATTTTTTTAAATTTTATTTTAAAAGTAATATACTGACATCAATAAAGGTAGTTATTTTTATATTAAATGAAGATTACCCCTCTAGTCTAAGACAGCAGCTGTGATCATATTTATCTAAATTGATTCAACCAATGCTATAAAAGTATCAGTCCCAAGAAAACTTTAGAGTTAAAAAATAGGTCAACCCTCATCCATAATTCCCTAATGCATAATCACTTCCTTAGCATCCCCTTTAATTCATAGTCACACTCACCCTGAGATAGGTTCTTTGTTTACTAGGAAGTACACAGAGGGGACTACTAGACATGAATCTAGTTAATCTGTCTTCTAAGCTTGCTTGTTTCTCAACTTGTTTTATGGCCTTGGATAAATACCTTTCACTCTCTTTCCTCAGTGACTGCTAAGAATCCTTATAGCTATAAAATAGTACAGCAAAGTAACAAACACATACACAAATATGGATAAATCCTATGCTTTATCTATGACTGAAATATATTAATCAGTATATCATCACTGATATTGTATATTGTGAAGATTCTGGAGTGATGGCGAGAGGGATTCAAATGAGACCCAGCCAAAGTGAAATATTATCAACTCAAAATCTTCTGTGGTTTGTTTGTTGCTTTCAGTTTTATATCCCATATATGAGTGAAGTCATATTGTTCTCGATTTTTTCTGTCTGACTTATTTCGCTTAGCTTGATAATCTCAAGGTCCATCCATGTTGTTGCAAATGGCCGTATTTCATGTTTCCATATCTTGGCCACTGTGAATAATGCTGCAACAAAATCTCATAGACACAGACAACAGTTTAGTCGTTACCAGTGGGTATGGGGGGGAGGGGAGAAGGTAGAAAAGGGTAAAGGGGGTCAAATATATGGTGACAGAAGGAGATTTGACTTTGGGTGTTGAACACAATGCAATATACAGATGGTATGTTATAGAATGGTGTATTTGAAACCTATATAATTTTTTTGACCAGTGTCGCCCCAATAAAAAAAAAAAATCTTCTGTGCTTAGCTACTAACTGTGATATATTCTCTGCTCCCAGCTCTGGTGTTGCATTTGTACCTTCTGATTTAGATAAGGACACACCCCTTCCTGGGATGTGATATTCTCAACCTATCACTTTAGCACTATACTTTGGAGTCTCCAGAACTCTACTTAGTCTGAATAGCTCCTCTTCGATGCTATTTAGACTAAAATTTATCTGTGGCTTTCCGTTCCCATTCTGGTACTCACAGATGAAAAAGCCATTATCAGACCACTTAGTCGGAGGAAAACCACCTCACCTTTGAGTCTTCTAGTGTTAGGACCCTCACAACTTTTTCTGGCAGTTCCTGTATTTGGAACTACTTGGTTGATGACGCGGTGTGAAGGATAGGGGAAGAGACAAGTCTAGTTTGACTTACTTATATTTGTTTGAAGGAGGGAGTAGGGCTAACTTAATCTCCATACCAATCGTGGTTATTGGGGATTATTACCGCACTTCTGCTCCTGCGATCAGACCAAAGAGCGAACAAACATTGTTTAGAGCCAAGTTTTCATCAGCACTAAGTCACTTGGCTGATGGAATATTGCTTTTTGGAGATAAATTATGCTTTTAATTTTGCAAATGCTTCTGGAGCTGCAAAGGCACACACATCTAGAAGTAAAATTAAGAGCAATGCCTTATATTAGAAGCATCCTGATTTGCATTCTGCTGAGCAGGACCAATGGGCAGGGAGTGGTCTGTGTCCCTTATTTTCTGGTATTTAACATTCTGTGTCTCAGTGACTATGCTGTTGTGTTTTATTTTCCAAAGTCTCAGTAGAAACATGTTTATTTGCCTTTAATTTAAAAATATACTTTAATCAATAATATAAAGGAATGTTGCTCAAGAGCTTTTTATTCTGCAAATGTGTGTGGTGATAGGAAAAAGGGCTATGGGGAGACTTTAGTGGCAGCACATTTCTCCAAAATTGTACACTTGATTTTCCTGAAGGTCCACCAATAGCAGAAAATAAAGTATCAACTTTAAATTCTTTTCACTTTTTGGTTGCTATTAAAAATAAACTAAACCATTTAAAATGACAAAAAAAAGAGCTTGACATAATATGATTGGAAATGTATGGAAGCCTATTCTCTTCTTCTCTGAGGCCCTCTAACTTTTTCCTCTTTGAATGCAAGTCAAGATGGAAAATAAAAATAATAGCCACGCTTATCTATGCACACTCATACATTTATGCAAAATTAAACATCTTTACACAGCCACACATAGACATGCATACATACACAACTATACAGAGGGTGCCAAAAATGTATACACATTTCAAGAAAGAAAAAAAACTGTATTAAAATTGTAATACTCAATATACTAGTATACTGATAACAAAAGATGACTACAAGTCACATTTGATTTCTACAATTACAAGACGTGAAAGTGGTAACCATCAGCATAATTTTAATACAGTTTTTTCTTTCCTTTCTTAAACTGAGTATACATTTTTCGGGCACCCTCTCTATATTCACATACATAGGGATACGTACCATAACTACATAATTGTATGTATTCCTAGTCCCCACACACATAGAAACACATAGGCATTTTGTTATATATAGACATTTGTATATATAAACCATGAAACATTCTTCTCCATGCAAATGCCCAAACTCAAGTCCAGCGGACCCATGGGTGGGAATTCTAAGACAAACCCAGTCATTCTTACTGTAACATTAATCACAAAATGCCCTCTCTTCCCACTTGGCTTGACCTCTATTTCTTCTTCCTGGGATTGATATATGTCATTTGTTATGTAAATTCAAGTGGGCATGTGACTTGTCAGAAATCCATTTTTCATTAACATGAGTGACCAGTTGTATGAAAGTGTCTCCAGATGCACAATGAAAGTCAGTTAAACACTGTCTAGTAAATCATAAATCATTATTTTGTTAAATAATTTTTTTCTCAGGATAGCAGAAATCTAATATCTGTCTCTAGGTTTTTAATTGAAAAAAACAAATAATGAAACTCTAGATGTGTTCAATTCCTTTTCGGTGCTGATTAAAAATGATCTAGATTCTTTGCAGGTCTGGCACCCTTTGATTTTTCCTCTTGCTGGTTTACGTTAAGGGGATTTGTGAACATCCAAAGAATTGTACTTGATGGTGTCTTGAATTGTACTTGAAGTAGAAGGGTTGTAGGAGAAGAAATTGGGAAGTTTGTTTTCATAATAAAAATGGACCTTATTCATTTCTATCATCCATCAAGTTCATTTACTCAATGAATGCTTACTAAAGTTTCTATTCTCTGCTAGGCACTGCACAGTTAGACCCTGACGATACAATATAAGCACAATAGTCATAACTCCTGCCCTCATCTGGTACATAGTCTATGGGAAGAAGAAAAATGAAGGAAATAATCACAGAAGTAAATGTAATACTACAACAGGGATAAGTGTTTTGTAAGAACTTAATTCTAAAAGGATTTGAACAATCGAGGTTTTAAAATGGCGTGTCTTGAGGAAGTTGCATTAAAACTAAAATATGAAGAATGAGTAGGGTATGAGGTGATCTGAAAATAGAGAACACAGAAGTTTGCCCATAATGGTTTATTTTGACTAGATATTATTTTTATTTTTATTCAATGCTTGTATCACATGTCCCCACCAGAATGTAAGCTTCAAGTGATCAGTAACTTTTTGTTGTTTCCTGTTTACCCCCAACAGAGTCTGGCATAGTGTGCATTGGATGTTTGATAATATTTTCTGTAAGCATGAATTTGTCAATACTTCTAACAACCCAAAGAGATTGGTACTATCATACATAATCTCTGTCTTATCATGAAAACTGTTAAGGCGTGGGATGGATAAGTGACTGTCCCAAAGTCAATTGGATTTAACCCAAGTCCTTTTGACTCTTAATTACTCCTCTCTCTTGTCTTTGAATTGACACCAGTATTCATAATAGGATAAAATACGGAAATGCAGACAGTCTTACCATTAGGAGAATGGTCAAGCAAAAGTATACTGTAATGATGTAATATATTATGTAATACCGTATAGTAATGATATAATTACATAGTTTCTAAATGAAGCCCTAAATGAACATCATATATATATATATATATGGACATATTATACAAAATGATATATTCTGCTAAAAATATGTATTAGTGTATCTGATATGCATGGACCATACTAGCTATAATGGAATATATGAAAATTGTGATGTGAATCCTATCTTCAGATTTCTTTCTTTTTTTTTTTAAAGATTTTATTGGAGAAGGGGAACAGGACCCCATTGGGGAACACTGTGCACTTCCAGGACTTTTTTTTTTCCAAGTCAAGTTGTTGTCCTTTCAATCTTAGTTGTGGAGGGCGCAGCTCAGCTCTAGGTCCAGTTGCCGTTGCTAGTTTCAGGGGGCACTGCCCACCATCCCTTGTGGGACTTGAGGTATTGAACTGGCAACCTTGTGGTTGAGAGCCCGCTGGCCCATGTGGGAATCGAACCAGCAGCCTTCGGAGTTAGGAGCATGGAGCGCTAACCGCCTGAGCCACGGGGCCGGCCCTATCTTCAGTTTTCTTATCATCTACTTGCAATCACAGTAGAGTCCACAGAACTAAATCTTTCCTCTATTACCTACTAGCAACAGAATTTTGGGCAAGTTAGTAAATTTTTCTGGGAATTAGCTTTCTTCTTCGTGAAATATATGGGAATAGTAACTGTTTCTCTAGAGTTTTGTAAGCATTGGAAATAATGTTTGTAAAATATATGGTTTATGGTTCCTGGTGGCTGCTCAATGAATGCCTTCAACAGTGACGATGACAACAATGACAGTGGTGAAGAAAGCAGCATTGATGATGAATCCAGGGAAGTGCGGCTTGTATAGGTAGCAATAATAAAATGCAGCGGGACATTATGAATACCTTCCAAGAAGCTTATATATTTCACAAGGGAAGTTCAAAAGAGGAATATATGTGTTTGTACATAATAGTAATGGAAGTGTTATGCTAATTAAGAAAATGAGAGCATAAAATAATAAATGCATGCCCTGATTACAAATATGTGAAAGCAAACAGATATGTAAAAGAGCACCTAAAATGAGTTGAAGTAATTTCTATATTTTTTCTATAGAGTAACTTTAGTCCATTATAACACACACACACACACACACACTCACCCAGTGGGTTTTTTTCTTTGTCAAGGAGACCTTTTAATCTCACTGACCTTGCCCTCTAGAGCCCAGAACTCATTACCAGTGAAGGTGTCTTTGGGAACTGACACATCAGTTTATGGCTTTGATCCAGTTTCTAATGGAACCTGTCCCAGTGACAAACACCCTCTTTCACGCCTGTCATATCTAGATCCCTTGTCAGACCAGGCAAAGAGAATCAGTCAAATATCCACCCGTTCTTAGAAAGCTCAGACAATCTTTGTGCTACAGTGCTCCACTTCTATCAGCTGGCCTCACAAAGTGCACATGTCTTGAGAATGGATGGGAACTCATGCGAGGAGGTTCAGAAATTCCCAGATGGCAGAAAGAAATTATAGCTATGGGGGGAATTTGATGTGTGGGTTTGAAATGCCCCAAATTCCTTGCAGCTCTTCTCTCAGATGGTGGAGCCTCTTGAATCTGGGTTGGTCTTGTGCCTCCCTTTTACTAATATAAAGTGGCAAATGTGTAGTTGTGGGGGTTCTACAGCTTAGGCCTCAATATACTTTCAGTTGCAGTGTTTTCACTTTTAGAAAGGTTTTCTGAGACCACCATGCAAGAAAGCTACACGAGCATACTAGAAAATGAGAGTCCATCAGAAAGAGAACGAAGGAACCCCAAGAGAGAGCTTACATCAACTGCCAAACATGTAAGTGTGACCATTTTAGACCTTCCAGCCCAACTGAATACAACTCATGAGTAAACCAGGTGAAACCAGTCCAGCCAACCCTTTGTGTTGTGAGAAATAATAAATCACTGTTCTTTTAAGTCACTTAGTTAAACAGTAGTTTGTTACAGGGAAATAGATAAATGAAGGATACATCTGGTCATGAGCGTTAAAGGAATCCCGTAAGTACCCTTCCTTTTTTCTCCCTACCAAGTAGAATAGTAAAAAGATTCGTTGGTGACATCTTTAAATATGCTATCATGAAGAGGAAATGATCAATGGTTGTGGGTTCCACAATTCAAACAGATTTATCCTTTTAATAGTTAGATGGGGATATGGCCAGCAATTGCGTTCCCTCTCTACTCTGAAGCTCAGTCCGTCTTATTTGCTGCTTCTACCGTGTCCCATCTCACCTCAACTCTTCTCTCCCACTTTGACCGTGGAACTGCAGAATGTTGCTCTCTGCTTTGTAGAACAGCTCACTCTCTCCTGCCTATACTTACTCATTTATCCACCCATCCATTCAGGTACTCACTCATCAAATATTTATTGAGGATTTACTCTATGCAAGATAATATGTTAGAAATATAACGGTATGTTAAAAACATACCATGTCACGGTTGCATATTCTAAATCCAACAATGTGCCCTCAAGGGAAAATGAATAAAAGAACTGCCCATGTCAAAGTACTTACCCTACTAAAAAGAAAGAGCTGGTGTTATAAAATCGGTGTTTTCTTTTACCTATATATATATGTCTATGTGTATGTGCACACGTTTATGTATATGTAGTAGACATACTAGCTATGTGAGTTTATGCATATGTAGTTTATGCATATGTAGTAGACATACTACATTTGTGAGTTGTGTGCATTTTGTATGGGTTTATGCATGTTTCATGGCTATTCATAAGTGTGCATAAGAGTGAACACTTATGCTTTAGTTGCTGTATGTGAAAATATTCATCTTGATGAATGGCTATAGCGTATGTGTTTTAGCATGTGTGTGTTTGTGTGCATGTGACCTTACAAGCAGATTACAGTGCATGCAGAAAATATGAATACAATATGGATACACTTATTCTTTGAGTATACCTACATATGTGTATTTGAACATGTTTGCATGATGAGGAGAAGAGAAAAACATAAGTTGTAAGGAGCTGATGAAACAAAAATTGGTTTAGTCTCTATCTGTTCGTAATGAAGGGGAGACTTCTCGTGTCTTTAATTTAAGCATCCTTGCCTTGACATTCCTGAGGGCATCAAAAATGGGAAGAGACAAAATGGTCCTCAAACTTCCCACACCCTCCAAGATTCATCGTTCTACTTATTCATCTGCAACCTTCACTCCTGGGCACTAATAGCCATAACAGACAGTACCCAGTCTGTTTAAATAAACAAATCAGTCCCATCAGGATCATTATGAAATAATCAACATGAAAATATTGGTAAGGATGTGAATAAGTGTTTAACAAAACTGAGCACTGATATTATGTGGCCTGTATAGAAACAGTAAGATCACCAATTAAGGGCCTTGGTTACACAAGTTGACCTCTGAAAGGCCATCAGCTCCACTAATTAAAGACCAGGGAATTTCACTAACCCCACTGATGATGTGGATTGCAGACAGAGTACCCTTTCTACACTGGTAAATGAGTAAGACCTCAGTTAGCAGTCATCACCTGTTTGGAATGAATGACTTCTTCCTCTTCTACACTGCACCCTTAGGAAGCCTTAATGGGCAATGTGTTTTATCTTTCTAGATTTAGCAATCATACAGGATAATGATGCAGTGAACTTCCCATCATCTTACCTTAGAGAAACTTGCCATCCAATATGTTCAACAGTTATGTTTGGGAGGTTGGGACCTCCCACGCCTCATCAAGAGATTCCAACCACAAACAAACCCAAAAAACTATTATGTAATTTGTTATTTTACCCTCGAAGCAAACTTTTAAGTGTCTGAAACATCAGAAACCTCCCACTTTATCAGCCTTGTTACAAATAATGTATAATGCAGCATTTGAAATAGACCTGTAAAAACACAGCGTTTTCTGTTCGCCATTGATATACATGCATAATTTTATTTCCCCTCTACCGTATCTGTAATAAATCATTATTATTATCCCATTATTATTATTATCTATTTCAAATATGAGGAAATAGAGGCTCAGAGAGGATTAAGAGACTCGCAATGGTATACAATAAGATGGTGGAAAAAATCTGGATTAAAATCCAGGTCTGCCTTATGTACATTTATTCATTCACTAAGCATTTACTTAGCATTGTCCATATACTAAGACTTACTCTAGCCGTTTGGAATATGGCACTGAACAAAAACAGACACAGATCCCTTCCACAAGACTTGATTATTGAAGTTCACAATGTGGATATCATTCATGACCTTGTCAAGAGCAGTTTTAGTGGTCATGAATTTTTGGAATACTTCAAGAGAGAATGGGAGGAAAGGATTGGAAATAGGGTGTTAGATAACGATTTGAAGCAATTTTGCAATAAAGGGCAACAAGGAAATAAGGTAGAAAGTTGAAAGACATAAGAAGTCAAGAGATTTATTTTTCTTACTTAGTTGTGTTTACTAAGCATATTTGTGTGGTGATAAGAATAATCTAGTAGATAAGAGAAATGAATGATAATAGAGAAAGGGAAGGAATGATTGCTAGCACAATGTCTGAGTAGGTGAGAAAGGATGGAAATTGCTAGACAAGTGGAGGAGTTGGCTTTAGACAGGAGCATAGGAAGTAAAAGAAACACTGGAGACTAAAGTTAAGGTTTAAATATTAATTTAGATGGGGGACTCCGAGTATATGGACCCATAGTTGACAGGGAGATGGGAGCTTATGGAAAGTCTCTTCTAATTGCTGGCATTTTCTCAACGAAATAGGATACAGAATCATTGTGTGAGACTAAACATGGACGTGAAGAGGTTGGAGGGTTGAGGAGAACATGCAAGCTAGAGAAAGTCATGCAGAGGCAGAGAGAGGACTAGTTTCAGCACCTGGGACAAGACACCAGACAGCGACAAAGTCCGGCTCTGCTTGTAACGATCGCACTATATCACTTCTTTTAATGCTATTTTCTTCTCTCTATTTCAGTTGTCCTATTTCTTAATCTCTTTTGCACGGAAGAGAAATATAAATTTGTGGCTACTTCCTTTGTCTAAACCTGGAAATGTTAGATCCCAATAGCAAATTAGCCCTTTAATAGCATTAAGAGTTTAAGTTTATTCAGCTTAAACCTCAGCTTCCTCTTTTATAACATGGAGTTAATTCTCTGCATGGCACTATTGTAAAGTTCAGAAAATTACTCTATGTTAGAAAGCTTTGTTTACTTTCAAGCACCACACTGACAGAAGTTTTTTCCTGTTTTCATTTGAAGTCTGTATAATATTTTATATTTTATAATACGTATTTGCATAGATTAATTTCTTTTTTTTTCTCTCTACCATTATCGTGTGTGTCAACCAGGGCAGCTAATTAATATTATTCCCATTTTGTAGAGGAGACGATGAAGGTTCAGATAGTTTTGAATGATTCACCAAAATCTCCAAGTCCATCCTGGCTTCTATAAAAACACATGGCAGCTGATTTACATTTCAGCCTTGGTCAAAGAACAAGAACAGATATATTAAAATAAGAAGAAAGAAAATTATTGACATTCAGCACTTTAATATTATTCCCCACTGTTTCTTTGACAATTTAAGTCTGATGACTTTTGAAGATGCTTGAGTTCAGGGTCCTGTGCTTGAAGAACTGTCAGCAGCTAGAGCTAAAGATAGAGATTTTTAGGGCACTCTGAGGTCCCATGCAGAGTAACAAAGGGAAAGAAAGAACTCCAGGTAATATGAGTGTTTTTCTGAACCACCTAAGTAATTGCAGACAAGCAGAAGAAGATGTTGAGTCTTTCTTTAGAAGACAAGTTAGAGAAAAAGGCGTGGAATAATAGACACCTCGTTAAACCTTGAATCTCATGTTTAAGTATGCACAACACATTTTAATTATCATCACTATTATATCATTCATCACCATGCTGCATTGTAATAAGAGGTAATAGGATGCATTGTCCCTTTCTTACATTAACACGTCAAGTACCATAAATAGGACAATTGACATAATTGCTATAAATCTCAGGGTGTGTATGTGTGTAGGTGGTAGTGGGGAAAATGATCACCCAACCCTCACTTATAATATTCTGAGATGAATTTACATAATTGGATCTAAAAACGGTATGTCGCTATTAAACGTACTCACAGTTCTTGCCTCTGGCTCGCCACCATTCCCAGCCCCTTTCCTGGGGAAGAGGAATAGCCAGAGTTTAATCTATAGGCCTGTTAGGAGCACAAAATAGGGCTGAGAGTATTGGAAATGTTCATTAGTTCATTAAAATAACCTTAGTTAATTGTCTTGAATGAGGAAGGGCAATAAGAGATTTTGCGTTTTCATGAGAAATATACAAACAGAAATCAAACAACCACATCTAAACTATCTGTATTCCAGAACACAGGATGAAGGACAGAATCAACCATCTAACAGAGACTTCAGATGTAGTTTATCTAGATAAAACACTGTGAACTTGTTATAGTATCTGAATTCTTTTAGAAAATCACCCTGAAACAACCATAATGGGAGATCTAAGTGGTAGGAATACTACTTTTCCTCCCTTCAAAAAATAAGGTAGAAGATGAGGAGATTTTTGGAATTTTTTTATGATGGAGAAGGATAACCAAAGCCCCTTAGAGTTGAGAGCCCTGATAAATTCCTGGGCTCAATCTTATAATCCCATGAAGAAAATCTAAACAGACCACTATTCTGTAAAATGACAGAGACTGGTCATAGACATTCATATCTTGTATTTTGCATAGCACTGAAGAATTTCACCTTTTATTTTTTTTCCTTAATATTTGTACCAGAACAGTCTTTGCATGAAAATTGTGTTAACATCTCATTAGGTTAAACTTTATCCTAAATATTGTTCTCTCTTAAAGGGGTGAGTGTGTTCCAAAGTGCACCGTTTGGAACACATGTGGAATACAGTCTTAATCTTTTTTTCCTTATTCTTGTGTTCACGTTAATTCATTTTTCATAAAACATTTAGAGTGATTCTCTAAAAGTTTAGATGAACCCTGCCGTTCCCATGCTTAATAATCTTTAATGTCTTCCCATTGCCATTAGGATAAAATCCACACTTGGAAGCATGTTTCAAAAGCCTATTTGATTTGGCTCCTACTGTACCGGCCTCATTGTTCATCACTCTTCCCATCCCCATGCCTCCCCCAGACTCCTTCTGCCTCCCACTTTTCTACTTATCGCTCTACGGGATATACTCAGCCTCCATCGCGTTTTCCAAGTTACCATATTTTCTGCCATCAGGCCAAGAGACACAGGCTCTTAAAACTGTCAGGGGCACCCTCTCCAGACTCATAAATTGCAACATCTCCAGGCTAACTCCTTCTCCTTCTTCTGCTGGATCTTAAATATCACTTCCCCTGAGAGGTCCTCAGTGACAATTGCTCAAGTCATATATAGGCATTCAGATAACCCAACCAAGGGCTTTCATAACTTCTAGTTCTACTACCTTAGCCTTCTTTCCCATCTCACTATATGATGCTCTCCTCTGTACTTAAGTCAGAAGCCTGGGAATCATTCTTGATATTTCTTTTTCCCTTGCTATCCCATCCTGTTTCCAATACAATCCTTCATCAAGTTATCTTGCCTTTATTTAAAAATGTGTCGTAAATTCATCCACTTTTCTCTGCTTCTGCCATGGCCATTTCGACCAAGCAACCATTTTCTTTCCGATGGCCATTGCTTGCCTCTCAACTGAAATCCCTTTTTCTTTCTATAGTCCATTCTTGATAGGCAGGGATAATTATTTTAAAACATGCGTCAGATTCTATTACTCTCCCTACTTATAATATCTTCATGGTTTCCCATTAAACACTGAGGAAATGCCAAATTCCTTATCACATTTTTCAAGATATGATATAAACTGGACCATGATCACCTTCTGGCAACCTGAACTAGTTAGTGTTTGATATGGCTAGCTACTTCTTACCACGTAGGAATAAATTTAATTGTCACCTCCTCATTGCGATCTTCGTGGCTACTCTCCCCCCATCTAGCTACTCCTTCTCCTCTATTCCTGATCCTTTTCACTCCTTTAAAGCATACATGTTATCATTTTGTTATTTTGTTTCTGTCTGTCCACCAGAATATATGCTCCATGAGGGCAGGGATTGTTTTCTGATTTGTTGACCATGGTTCTTGTAGTCTAGCTGAGGGCTTGATACAGAGTAAATGCTCAGTAAGTATTCACTGAATCAATAAATAGCACATATTCCACATAATGATAATCACTTATTTCATAGCTTCCCACCCAGATACTCCTTGGGGACAGAATCAGAGTAGGCTCAACACTGTCTTGACCCACTATGTGGCAGATTGTAAATGTTTACTGTTTATTGACTAACTCAATTGCTTATAATATGAATCTTATCCATTTTTTTATCCCCCAATTCAGATTATATAATAATCATTTGATAAATATTTTGGATGAATGAACACAGGTGGCTTTAAATCTCTGTGAAGATTAAAGAAAGAAGAAAGAAAGAGAACACTGTTGAAAAAGCTGTTATGAGGTTGTACATTCTATATTTCCATCTTGGAATCTCTCAGTTCAGAAAATTATAATTAAGTCTATCTAGTTTGGAGTAACATAGTTTCCCAAACTTATTTTATCCAGAATCTCTTTTCATATAAAATTTAAGTTATAAGAAAGATGCTTTGGAAAAGCTGAAGAAAAAAAGAACAAGGGGCTCAAACTAAGAAGGTTGTCATTTAAATATTAACTCCACCAGTTAGCATTTGTAAGACTTTAAACAAGTTACTTAACCCATCTTTACCTTACTATTCTCATCTTTAAATGGGCATAACCATGCCTTTCTTTCAAGCTCATCATGATAATGTGATGGTGTTAGTTCTTGTAACATGGCAGGCACTCAGTAGAGTTGTTTTTCTCTTAATAGTTCCCATCCAACATTTTCTCATCCAAGATGGGATTATGGTATTGTTTTGTGTCATTTTTGGTATTTTCTTTTGTTACAGCAATGGACGAGATTTGACTTTAACTCTTAGTTTCCTTGTTTGAGAGAGTTGTCTTCACTAGATTGAGTCAGAGACCATTTAATAGTTGATTTTGACCATATACATATTAGCAACACTTCAGAAACAACTCAGATGGCCATGGAACTATTCTGTGCCTTGGGGACAGAGTCATTCTCGGAGACAATGTGGAAGGAAATTGCCATTTTCTATCTAATATCCAGTTTATGCTGTGGGAAATACTGGATTCTTCCCAATATTTGTTTGTTCTTTGTGGGTATCTCTAACATTTTGTTGTTGTTGTTGTTTAATGTTCTAAGTAGGAGACCACCTTCATTATGTTTTCAACATAATAATAACTTATATTCACATAGCACTGTATGCTATTTCTACTACAGAGCTACTTTCATTAATTTCAACTGACATTTATGAACCACCAATTATGTGTCGGTCCCTGAGGATAAAAGAGATTTTGATGAGGAATCTGCTCTGAAAGAAATCATATAAAATATGTGGTTGCATAAACAATGATTCAGCCCAGCCCCTGTGTATCTCGGTGAGGCAGATTAGGATATACTATGATCTCCATTTTAAAACTGACAAAACTGAGGTACAGAGTAGTTAAATAACTAATTAAAATTGATTAGTAATTTGTCCTCCATAATGATTTCAATTATCAAATCTCACTGACCCAGACTAACAGGAGAAAATTAATCTAAAGAAATATAACATAAAAAAATGTTCAGTTGTTAAGATAAGGTCTGAGGATCTAGTACAAAACATGGTGACTATCATTGATAACACTGAACTGCATAATTAAAATTTGCTAAGAGAGTAGAACTTAAATGTTCTCACAAAAATGGTAAATATATGGGGTGTGATGGATGTGTTAACTTGATGAGAAGCAAATTTTCACAATGTATGTGTATATCAAATCATTATGTTGTACACTTTAAATATCTTACAATGTTATTGTAAGATAACAACAGTCATACTTCAATAAAACTCAGAAAAATGTTAAAAGATCAAAACAAAGCAATAGTTACATGGGCTGCTCTTTTCTCTTTCAGTTAACATGGTGATAATATGTCCCTAGTCTCATATTTAAAAAAAAAAAAAAAAAAAAAAGAAAGGAAAGGAAACATCTAAACTGATGAGTCTTTTCAAATAAATATATTTGTTTTATTTCGTGTGGAGACAATACATAAATTCATTGGTAGCAATGCTACCAAGGCTTAAAATAATGAATAGACAGGATGTATGTTTATCACAGTTCACAGGGTTTTAAAATGATTGTACTGGGATTTTTTAAAGCATCCTGAGTGCTTTGACCCTAAGGAGAAAAAGGTGTGTTGTTTTGTTAATGTATTCAATAACTTTTACCTATTGCCTCTTTATTAAAATTTTATCTTTATGATAACCCTTTTCTTAATGACATCAGAACATTGTATTTTCCAGAATAATGCATATTTTTTACTGTGCCTTAAACACCAAGGAAAGAATACTCCTTCTCCCAGACTCCTCAGATAGCAATGCCTCTCCTGAGTTCTTCAGACAGAATTAATTGGAAACTAATTTATGATCTCACAACACATGTAAATATTTCTACTACAGCAATTTACTCTATGATGCCACAATTATTTCCTTCTAATTCTGTGTTAAATATACTCATACTCCCTGATTTACTCATCATCATCATCATCATTGGCAAGAGTATTAAAAATAAGTATATGTTAAATGCTTATTACATGCTTGTATTATGACTTTATAAGAATTATCTTATAACAATTCAGTCATTATTATATCCATTTTACAAATTAAAAAAAAAAAACACAGAAAAACCCTGAAGTTTAGCGAAGCTCACACAAATATGAACATGACACTTACAGGATTTAAATCCAGGTAAGCATCTCTTTATAGCTAAGACACTCTTTACTACATCAGAGCCTAGCTACTATTAGACGCTAAGTTTTACCAAATATTTTCTCAATTTCATTACAAATCAAACTTGGAGATTATATGGGGGAGAACTTTGGTCTAACTGTTGTCAAATTAGTACACATTGCAAATTAGTGAGGCTTAGACAGAGTTTTGTTGCCTCTGTTAGCAGATGCTATTATGATCTATTATTACAGCTTATAATAATCGTAATTACAGTCTGAATTATGTTTCTAGGTTACATAATTTTCTCTGACTCGGCCCAGAGCGCTATACTTGACTAAAATATGGTCTAATCTGTTGCTTATAGTTGCAAATATTTTCAACCAATGGAATTGTTGAGGGAAAAATAAAAATCTTACACCCAACTCTATTTTTGTTTTGTTTTGTTACTTTAAAGGAAATCAAACCAATAAGGAGGATGTCATTTTAGTAAATGTTAAGCCTTCCTTTAGGGTCATGCTATCTAGAAGAAGGCAAATTTACATTTATGAAGCACCTAGCTCAATGAGGTAACACATTAATAGGTAAATGACTTATCTCTTCTTTAAGAGATTAGGAGGGTTAGCAATTATCATTAAGATATAAAATTAAGAAACTGGAATTTAAAAGTAAACAAACGTAAGGTCAGCTGTGAGAGGAAAAGAAATGGGTGAGGAAAGGAGAGGAGAGCACAGCAATGGCCTGGACTGGAGAGTCTGTCCCTGCCCCCTTTATGAGGGAATAGAGCAACATGATGGGGACAGATCACGGGACTCAGAATGATTCAGCCTTGTTTACTCGTGTGCTGGATCACTGGGTGTCCAAAAGTCCTTTGCTCTCTTTTGCCTTTCTGGGGCCAAGACCTGCATATTTGATGTTTAGATGCCGTTTTCCATTTCCTTTTACTCACACACTCCAAGATGTTCTTCTCTTTGAGTGATTGCCAGTGGTGGGGGGAAAAACTGTACTTGGGGGGAGGGGAAGACCTTATTTTGGGTTTGAAGCTAAGTGATATGCTATTGCTATTTACAAAAGAGTTCTACATTGAGGATTATTGTCAACAGGCTAATAACTACATTGTTGTTCAACTTCCCATTTTCTACACACATGTGTGCGCACACACACACACACACACACCCTGTGCTTTGGCTTTATTATGGAGAGAGGTTACTGTTTCAAAATCAAATGTGCATGTCCCTGGATCCTCCAGGAAAATGACATTTAATAGTACAGTCATTCTCACACCTCTAACACAGTTACCCTCTAACACAGTCACTCTTCTCCAACCAGAAATACCACATTCTAGTGAAGCCAAACTACATACTCTTCAATAATAATAATAATGATGATGATGATGCCAAATTTCCTACTCTTCTAATAATAAAAATAATAAAAACAGTAACAATTTATTTGTATTTGGCGTATTACTCTCATGTAGAGTCATTCAGTTTTCAAAAGCCTATTTAGATAAGGGATTGCTATTTCTGTCTTTGGAGTGAGGAAGTCGTTTTAGAAATGTGTTAGTTGGAATTCTTTTGGTTGCAAAAGTCAGAAGCTCAACTTGTGCTAACGTAGGCAAAATGGAGGACTTATTGGAAGGATCTCAAAGAATCAAATAAAAGTATGGGCACATAAACCCCAAGGAAGAAATAGATAAATCTAGGCTTCAGAATCAACAAAACTAGTGACTTCACTCCCACTAGTTCGCTCTCTTTATACCTCTTGTCTTTGCTTCGTTTTGTATATTATATTTATTCTCTGTCATTGCAGAACAGCTACTTCGATATTGTAAAAACATAAGTGCTGACAGCTTTCTAGTTTTACATCTTGTAACTCACATCACAAAGGAAGAAAAACCCTCTTTCCTTGATGCAATTTGAATATAAATTTCCTGGAAAGGACTGGTTAGCCCAGCTTGGGTCCGAATCTCATCACTGTAGTAATCATTGTGGCTACTGGTTGAAGTCGTTCTGCAAACGTATAGTTTGAATGGGTAAAGAAAGAAACCCTACAAGAAGGGAATGATTAATAGGCAGATAAAACAATAGGTATCTATTCGGGGGAGGGGTAGATGATTTGTCTCTAAGATACATAGTAGATGGCAGAAAAGAAGGTCCAATCTAAGGTTTTCCTTCCAAAGTAACTGCATTCTCTTCTACTTTTTGATGATTATCCCTACCCCAAGAATCACCCCACCATTTAACTAGGTCAAGTGCTCCAATTTGCCCCTTGCTTGATAGACTCATCGCAGGCCCCTGCCATCATTCACATGCAGCCCTCATACCTCTTCACTTCCAACTTACTCTTCTTGGTCTCTGTGTATTTTAAGATGTCATCTATGAAAACTAAATCCATTAGGGGGTCTCCTTCTTCTCCAATATCCTACAACAAGTATTTTTTACCACTACCATTTTTTAAAATATAGTTTGATATTAATTCAGATCCCTTAATTTTGAGTTTTGTGAATACACCTTGTCTTCTTTTTCTTTCTCTAAGTAAATTATAAGCTTCTTAAAGTCAGGGAACATATTAAATGCCCATATTAATAACAGGATTTTTAGTATGAGTCTGATATATAAGATTTGCAGAGTTAACAAAATTTAATAACTATTCACGTATTATGAACAAGTCACTGTTCTAAGCCCTGAATTAATTGCTTGTTGTTCTTGTTGTTGTTTGTTGTTGTTTTTTACACAGTATACACAGTATATGTTAATAGCTTATGGAAGAGTAGGTCAGAGATCTACTCATCGCTTCATAATAGCCTTCCAACTCTGCTTTTACTCCCCAACTTCCACGCTATGACCTAGTCACACCAAATTGCTTATCAGTTCAGAATATGCAGTGCTTCTTTAAGCTTCTTTCAAGTAATGGGCGTTCATTTTCCTCCACGTCTGAAATGTTTTTCATTTCTTCTTAAAATTAACATTAACTTTAATCAACCCCCTAAAATCAGATCAGGGATCTTTCCCCTAGAAAGCTTCGCTGATCACCACTTTGGCACTAAGTAGACTCCCATTATGCTGTATATGTATGTGTTTCTATTCCATCCCACCGTTTTACTATTACTATTTGGAAAAGAGTGGCTGTAGAAACAAAGGTTTATTTTCCCAGCATGTGTAAAAATTGGGCAAGGAGATAGCAGCCAGCTGCAGCTACGCCCAGAATGCTTTCAGCTGCCATCTCATAATTGAAAAGTGTCACTCTAAGGGGAAATGGCCACTCAAGGCAGAGGCGCTGGCAGACTGGTGTTTGTCAAGCTACATCTTGCTATTTTTTAGTCTAGTTCCTGCTGAACTTTTCCCCTTCCTTCTGATTGCTTCTCTGCTGCTTACCAGCATTGTAAAGAATCGATGTATTTTATTATTGAAACATGTTGGCTAGGCTTTCTTCCTTTTTGCCTTCACTTTTTTAGGGGGAGACAAAAATGATCATGGATTAGACAACATAGAATTTGATCCAATCAAAATATTCCCTAGATAGCAATAATGTGTTTTTAAGCACAGCGCCACAGGTATTTTATTTTTAATAACAACCAGGAATATAGCTGTGGATTGTTTTTGTTTTTGGTTTTTCTGAGTTTTGTTTTTTGCTGTTGCCCTGGTGATAGAAATTATCGTAACCACCTTGTTGAAATGGGTAAGGGAGGCAGGAAAGCCTAAATTTGTGACTTTTGTATTTCAAAGCCCAGGCATGCTTTTCAATCAGTAAAGACCATTGTCTGATTTGCTTAGAATCCACTTTGACTTTCCCTTTCTCACATCTTATCCTGAAACGTAATATCGGTTTCTTGGGTGCTTCTAACTGAAGCTCGCAGACTTGGATTCAAGTCCAGCTCCTCTACTTCCTCGGTGGATGGCCCCTAAGTAAAACCTTTATTAGTTCCGTTTTCTCATTTTCTCATTCCTAAAAGGATACCTAGCTCACAGGGAAATCAACAATATTTATTTCAGTGAACTGTTCAATTATCACATGAAATGATGAATATTAAAATGTTTAGTCTGACCAAGTATTATAGAATTTTAAGATGCTTTTGCTTCTTGTTGATCAGTTTTTCATCAGACTGTTAATGCTCCTCACTACAAGTTACACGTCTGTTCAGGGCCAGGGAGAGAACATCTAGCCAAATGCTCATTGTCCTCTCAGTTCCCGTACTTCATGTACTGTTTCTCATTGTTTCTCCATAATAGATATCTGGCTACAGCCAAACTGGTCCCCTTACCCAAAACTGAAAATCTCATGAATCCCTCTACCTCTAATATTTGTTTACAACACTTGTATCTCCTGCTATGCCTTCTTTATATTCTTTTCCCTAAATCATACTAACCCTTCATGTCCGGGTAAATGCCACCCATATTTATCATCTTTTATTTTCTCTCCTGATTATTCTCCTCCCACAGCTCCAACTTAACCCTTTCCTAACATTTGTAATATATACAGGTGAACTCAGTTCTTACTCTTTTGTGTTGTTGCCTGTCTTTGTATATGTCCATACATCTTCAATGAAACACGACTTTGTGAGCCGGGTCAGCATTAGTCATTAAATTATTTGTACATTATAGACGACAGATGATGATGATGACGGCGATGACAGTGGTGGTGGCGGTAGTGGTGTCGGTGATGACACTGACGGAGCTGTTGCTAATAGTGATTTGATGATGGTTGTAGAACCTGTCAGCTCTAGGTCCTGGGTGGCAATGGAAGCCTAGATTATGGCTTCCATCATGGAAGCCTAGATTAGAGTCACAGAAAGGATAGAAGGAAAATTGTTAAGTTTATGGAGAAAGTGAGACTGTGTGGAGAATTCAGATAGTGCATTTAAGTTCAGTCTGGTGTAACTGAATGGACTCTGGTGTAAAGGATGCCTGTACTACCTTATTTCCCTGAAAATAAGACCTAGCCAGACAATCAGCTCTAATGCGTCTTTTGGAGCAAAAACTAATATAAGATCCGGTATTATATTATATTATATTATATTATATTATATTAATTATATTATATTATATTATATTACACCTGGTCTTATTTTACTATAAGACTCAGTCTTAGTTTTGCTCCAAAATTTTGCTCCAAAAGATGCATTAGAGCTGGCTGTCCGGCTAGGTCTTATTTTCGGGGAAACACGGTATTACAGCATAGACTGTCAGAAGAGAGAAATCAGAGGAATGAAGTAGAAGAGGGGCGAGACACATGAGCCTGATTATTGGGCAGATCCCTACAGTGAACCTGGAATGAGAAGTTAGGTAATTTGAGATAGCATATTTTAGCTTCAAGGTGATAAGCATGCATTTGTGAAGCAAACTGAACTATGTCAGATCCTAGTTTGGTTACTTACTGCCTCTCAGTGTGTGTTTCTTCTGTTTAGTGGAGTAATATGTCTCAGAGTTGCTGTACAGATTAAAGCATTAATGTTTGTAAAGTGCTTCTCACAGTGCTTGGCACATTGTAAATATCCAATTATGGTCGACAAATATGTAAGGATAATTCAGTGGAGATCCTGCAGCTGATGCTCCTAGAGAAACAGGCAGCAGAGCCTCTTTGTGGAGGGATCCACTGGCTGATAGAAGGATGTCACGGAACGAGGAGGCTCAGCTACAACCATCTATCAATGGCTCACACGATGTCAGTACCATAATCGAATGGGCTGAGACAGAGAGTAGGAATACAGATGCATCATTGGATTGGAATGCCTGATAGGGAAACTGAGGCAGAATCCCAGGCATGCAAATGAGACTAAGACAGCAGGGAAAATCATAAAAAATAAAAAAATAAATAAAAAATGACTGTGCATGCAGGTTTTGTGAGTATGTCCTAAGCCCCAGAAATGAGGTGATATTTAAGGCATACCACACACTCTGGTGGCCCTGAGGCTACTGTACCATCTGCCCTAGTCAGGCTGGCTCAGGAACCAGACAAGGCCATATTTATAAGCCAAAGGTAAGCATGACTCCAACTGTGATGCCCAAGGATGATGGAAGTATCCAACTGAATGAGGAAAATCATCCAGCTGTGTAGTCAAAATAGCAAAGTAAACCTGTGCTCTGAGGCTCGGGCCAGATCTGAAGGCCCTGGAGGAAGGGAATGCAAATATACACCATGGAAGACGTACATAAGGAGGATATGCTTCAGACATGCTGTGGATCTTTGAGTCTCATGTCCAATTCTGATAATTACTGGCTTTGCAAGCTTGAGAAAGCAGCTTTAACCTTCTAGACCCAGTTTGTCTTTACCTATAATACTAACAATGATAATTGCCATTTATTGAGCAGTGACCAGGTGCCAAGCTTATACTAGTAAGCATCTTACTGTGTTTCCCCGAAAATAAGACCTAGCTCTACCATCAGCTCTAATGTGTCTTTTGGAGCAAAAATTAATATAAGACCCGGTATTATATTATATTATATTATATTACATTATATTATATTATACCTGGTTTTATATTATAGTAAAATAAGAGTGGGTCTTAAATGATTTTTTGCTCCAAAAGACTCAATAGAGGTGATGTTCCGGCTAGGTCTTATTTTTGGAACATGCACTAATATATTTCAACCCCATGACAACTTATGAGGAGAAAACCTTTTTTTTTTTTTTTTTTTTTTTTTAATCATCAGAGGGGACCAGGGAGGGTTCAAAGAGATATATCACTGATCGACTGTCGTGGTCACAGTGCTTGTGTTCCCTTATTTTACTTAATAATGGCTCCAAAGCACAAGAGTAGTGATGCTGGCAATTCAGATACGCCAAAGAGAAGCCATAAGGTGCTTCCTTTAAGTGAAAATGTGAGTATAATACGGTAAGATATTTGGGGAGAGAGAGAAAGGGAGACCACATTCACATAACTTTTACTGTGGTATATTGTTATAATTGTTCTGCTTTATTAGCTATTGGTGCTAATCTCTTAGCGTGCCTAATTTATACATTAAATTTTATCATAGATATATATGCATAGGAAAAAGGTACTATCCATGGTTTCAGGTGTTTACTGGGGTCTTTGAATCCATCCTTCATGGATAAGGGGCGACTACTGTAACCAATTTCGAACAGGGGCCATGTTCAGACTGTTTACTGCTGAGTCTCCAACACCTAGGCAGTGCCTAGAACAGAATAGGTTCTCAGTAAATATTTGATTAATTAATAAAGGGATTGAATAACAAAGAGGGACTTAAAGCAATATTCTAAAAAGTCCCAAATGCTGTCAGTATCATTAAGTCTTCATTAGTTCAAGAATACTGGCTATAACATGGGTGACTGTCAGTGTCACCCATGTGACACTGTAATGGGAGGAAAAACAGTGTAATGGGAGGAAAAACAATACGTATTTTATTGTATCCTGACTAAGGAAAGATGGAATCCATATACTAGTTAGCTTTCAAAAGGTAATTTAAATGTAAAAGTTGATTTATCTGGCCTTCCTCTTATCTAAACAGAATGCAGATCTTAATTGAAACTTACATCTCCAAGAACAGAGGGATAATGAGTTGCTTGTGGAACTGTCACTCCCGTGAAAGAAATCAAAGGTGGCCCATGAGGGATAATTTTCTTCCTTGGGCAGAGTGGACTCAGCTGTATGGACCAGGAGAGGAGAACTAACAAAGTGATGGGCGGAGGAGGAGGGACAGGGAAAGGAAAGGAATGCAGATATATGAAAAAAACAAAAATGCTCAACTTCACTAGCTATTCAGGAAATGCAAAATCAAAACCACAATGAGATATATCAGCTCACACCTTTTAGAATGGCTTTTATCAACTAGATAAATAATAATGAGTATTGGAGACGCTGTGGAGAAAAAGGAACCCTCATACAAAGCTGGTAGGAATGTCAGTTGGTCCAGCCACTATAGAAAACAGTATGGAAGTTCCTCAAAAAATTAAGAATAGAATTACCATATGACCCAGCAAACCCTCTTCTGGGTATCTACCCCCCAAATTTGGAAACATTTATTCCTAAAGATACATGTTCCCTAATGTTTATTGCAGCATTATTCACAGTGGCCAAGACACAGAAACAACCAAAGTGTTCTTCAATAGATAATTGGATAAAGAAGATGTGATACATATAAACAATGGAATATTATTTGGCATAAGAAAAAAATGAAATACTGCCATTTGTGACAATATGGATGGATCTTGAGATTATCATGCAAAGTGAAATAAGTCAGACAGAAAAAGTTGAGAACCATATGACTTCACTCATAAGTGGGATATACACCTGAAACTGAAAAAAAAAAAAGGGGGGGGGTGTCGGCCGATGGCTCAGTTGGTTAGAGCGCGAGCTCTGAAAAACAGGGTTGCCAGTTAGATTCCCATACGGGCCAGTGAGCTGCTCCCTCCACAACTAGATTGAAGACGACGAGCTGCTGCTGAGCTTCCGGAGGGGCGGCCGGATGGCTCAGTTGGTTAGAGTGCAAGCTCTCAACAACAAGGTTGACGGTTCAATTCCCGCATGGGATGGTGGGCTGCGCCCCCTGCAACTAAAGATTGAAAACGGCAACTGGACTTGGAGCTGAGCTGCGCCCTCCAGAACAAGATCGAAGGACAGCTACTTGGAGCTGATGGGCTCTGGAGAAACACACTGTCCCCCAAAATTCCCCAGTAAAATGAAAAACAACAACAACAACAACAAACAAAAAACTGAAGGCAACAAAGGAATAAAACAAACAAAGAAACAAAAACCTATAAACAGACAATAGTTTAGTGGTTACCAGAGGGTAAATTGGGAGGGGAGGTGGTAGAAGAGGGAAAAGAGGGTCAAATAGATGGTGCTGGAAGGAGAGCTGACTGAAGGTGGAAAACACACAATGCAATATATAGATGATGTACTATAGAAATGTACACTTGAAACCTACATAATTTTATTAACCAATGTCACCCCAATAAATTTAATAAAAATTAAAAAAGAAAAGAAAAGAAATGATTCTATCAGTGGAGATCTGAGCAGGCTTTGTGGAAGGTGGCATCTAACCTGGGCTTTCACCGCGGTTGAGCAAGAGATCCATGTAGGTAGGAGTAGAGAGACAGCCTGGTGAGTACACTTACATACTGGGGGTGCCAAAACAATGTATACCCATGACTTGTATTCATCTTTTGTTATCGGTATATACTGAGTATTACAATTTTAATACAGTGTTTTCCTTTCTTAAATTGTGTTTACGTTTTTTTGGCACCCTCTATATTTATACCTCTATACTTATAACACACAACAATTAGAAATCATACTTCTGCGACTGACTTCCTAGGTGTATGGTGTTATTTTTATTTTACTTTATATTTAACCTCTTTAAACTCCAGTTGTCTTATCTAACAGATGGGGAAAATAATACTATATCCTTCATAAGATCATTGTAAGCATTACATGAGCTAAATGCATCAAATCATTTGGCATGGTTTCTGGCTGCTGTTGTTACTGATGTTATTATTATACTTGTGTTTGCATCCCAGGGGACAAAGAAGCATTAACTAGGGATGTAAAGAGGCTATAAAATGGAAAAGTTAGAAGCCAATTGTTTTGGAGAAAATGCAGAGGGAGGTTTGGATGGAAAAGTAGGTATGAATCAGATTGATGAGGACGTGGAATGTGGTTCTAAAGATTTGGGGCTTTAATGACAAGAGTGAGAAAATAGAGATATATTTTTCTGTCCGTCAGAGGGCTTATTTAGACGTGAAGTGGTTTTTTAACCCGGGTAAATCAATTCCTATAGGTGACCTGGCCCAAATTCTCTGTCTGAGAAGGAAATGTTGCTTGTGACAGGATTTATTCCCGAGCCAATCTTCTCCATTTTCCTGCCAAAATGGGGACCTCTTTCATTGTGTGATAGAGAATGCCACATGTAATTAGAGGGAATGAGCAGAGAGGAAGAGAAAAGGCAGTGAGCATGCCACTGTGTTGGCGGAAGTCTCCCAGGAACAGAAGGTGATGCATTGTGACAGATGCCTTTGTTATGTTGTTTGTTAAACACTGTGCGGCTACATCCAAACATTTTCGAATATGCCCCTGTGTTCCCTGGGCATTTTGGCAGCTGGGAATGGAAACGACTAGGGCTGAGGATAGGGAGTGGGGGTTGGGGAGTCCCACGCAAGGAGGAGCTAGATGTAGTGAGAGTTACGTTCAGTGTCAGCTTCACCTAAATATACCACCCTCACACAACCCCTGCCTGTACTGGGGTCTGAGAGTCATTGCTTAAGAGAGATATTCATTGTGTCCAATCATATTCAAATCAAATGAATATTTGAGTTCTTCACTATGCTAGGTTCTGGAGATAGAAATACGATAAAACACTGTCGCCACGTGCACACATACATATCCCCACATGCACAACACAGAAGGGAAGGTGCAAAGAGATTTTAAAAGTGTGAGGATTTATTCAAGTTTGAAGGAAAGGACTATATAATATAGCATAGTTACCATAGGCCACATTCTCTCATAATAATCAGATTTGAAATGTTAAGAAATGTTAAGGTGGCATAACCACAAATATAAATGTGGTCAAGAGATCACTGAATATATTCTATGGTGAAATTTTGGAAACCTCAAGCAAAACTGATTTCCCAGGAATCTGTAAGTCATTATAACTGACCTCAAAGAAAATATTAATATGAATAAACTAAGTCCAATGAAAGAGATTAAGTCCAATAAAAGATATAACTAACCCCAATAAAATAAGAATAAGCTAAGAAAATAAGAATAAACTAAGTCCAATAGACGAGATAAGAGATATGCTTAAGCAGCTACCGTTAAAACAGGCACCAGAAAAAATAGGTTCACAAGTGAGTCGATATCTAACCCTGGAAGAAAATAATTTCAATATTATTAAAATATGCTGTTCTGCAGAAAATGCATCACCTAAGTTTATTTTATAAAGCCACTAGGGCTTTAAAGCCAAAAGCTGGTCTAATGTTAACTAGGAAATTCTGGACTAAATACACACACACACACACACACACACACACACACACACTCACACTCAAGCAATGAAGACCAAAAAAAGAATACCGAATATATCCCTAGAATTTCATACGTGGTTCAAAGTACTGGTTAATCTGTCATGCCAACAAATAAAAGGGTAAAAATCATGTAATTGCATCAACATATGTTGAAAAGGCATTTCATAAAAATTAGAAGCCTTACTAAATAAAGTCAGCATAAAGTAAAATAACTTAGATTTTTATAAAGGCTAGCTTCAAAACACTACAGCACATATGATCCTAAAGGGTTAAAAATACAAAACTATTTAACTCTAAGTAATATATTGGTAAGAATAACCAGTATTGTCATTATCTTGGTAAAGTACACAAGTGAGACTTCTAGGGTGATGTAATTACACACACACACAGACACACACACACACACACATATATATGCTATATATAAACACATAAATATAGTTCTAACATGAGTGATTTCATTTACGAAAATTACTCAAACTATACACTTAGGATTTATGTTCATCTGATATTTCAATAAAATGCCTTTTAATTCTCATAAGTCATGTATATTGGGATCCATCTCTAGATTCTTTATACGTATTCTCTGATCTATTTTATAAATTAACTCAGTCAATATTTCTTGGGCACTTTTCTATGTGCTTGGAATATACAAGCAAACCAGAAGTGATCCCTGCTTTCCTGGAGCTCACATTCCACCTCTATTCCTACACAACATCAGATCTGTTTGATTACACTGGTTTTATAGTATGTTCTGAGATGTATTAGACCATCTCCCTCTCTCTGATACTCTTTTGCAGAAACTGGTGACTCTTCTTCTTTGTAAACTTGAAAATTATGTAGTTTTATTCCTAAATCGCTATTGGTTTTCCAAGTAGAATTGCATAATTTTAAACATATGAATTAAAATATTAATTAGTTAAATATTACTTAAAATTCAGTTTTAATAATTAATATATTGCTTTTACAGTTTTATGTAGACATTGTGATTTTTATGGTTACAATTATTTTTGAATTCTGTATCATTTTTGTACTTGATATTAATGGAAATTTACTCCTTTCTAAATGGTGTTTATTGTGTAGAGAAAGTATGTTGACCTATGAATATTTTATCTTGTATCCAACCATCTTACCCAAGTTTCTTATTGATTCTATTAAGTTTGTTTTTCCTACTCTTAATGTTAACCAATTATCTTGACTTTTTTCATACTGAATATGTCAGAACATTTAAGAAGATGTGAATAATGACAATACTGGTTATCCTTACCTAATATATTTCTTAAAGTGAAGTAGTTCTGTATTTTTACCCTCTTACCCTTAAATCAGATAATGATTTAATAAAGCTTATAACATACAAACTGTTAAAAAATATGTGCTTCATAAACATAATTACAATAGTAATTTCAAAGTCATTCAGTTGATGATGTTGCCAGGTAGGTTTATTAACTTCAAGTATATGGTTGAGAAAAACGAAGGCTTGCGGGGAGGGAGGGGGATTAAGTTACCTGCTGAGTTTACACAGCTCTGTACTAAAGGCAGAGTCAACCGCAGCCATTTCTCTCCAAAGCCTGTCTGCTTCATCACTGCGCGGGACTGGGTTCTCCCTCAGCTACAGGGCAGCCTGAAGCAATCCATCTAACCTCGCTGTGCCTGGACTGAGCCATAACCACAGCCTTATTTCAGGGGGAATGTGCTAGAAAGGTGAAGGAGCTTTGAAATAAGAACATCATACTGCCGAAGAGGATTGTTTTATGTTTTCCCTGGCAATCCACAAGGTGGCAGATATAACAGCCGGGTCATCATTACCTCCAACAAATAGTCATTTCAGACTAAGAGAACTGTATGCGTTGACACATCCGCTCCTAAAGGTTTCATAGGATGTTTAATTTTACTGAAAATAGGCTCTTACCTGCCTGGCAAATGGTTCTTGCTTTCTGTCTTTTCACAGCACGAATGACAAAAAAGCAGAGCAAGCTATTTTTTGTTATTTGGGAGGATAGGTGTGGGGTGGATAACTGAGACAGAGAAAATGGACATCTTCATGATTCCACTGTAAGCAATCATTTAAACAAAAGTAAGAATCTATATCTACCCATCTGGGACTTCATGAATCCTTGATGGAGAAAGGGGAAAAGTCACTTCACAAGATCCCAAGTCATATTACATTACTATATCTGCCACGGGAGGGATTTCTACAACCATTTCCCTGAAAATAAGACGTAGCCGGGCAATCAGTTCTAATACTCCTTTTGGAGCAAAAATTAATATAAGATCCTGTTTTATTTTAGTATAATATAAGACCGGGTCTTATCTAACATAATATAAGACCGGGTCTTGTGTTAATTTTTGCTCCAAAAGACACATTAGAGCTGATTGTCCAGCTGGGTCTTATTTTTTGGAAACACAGTAGAAACCAGACCACGTAGCTCTCTTGTGCCATCGGGTGCCAGTTCATCCCAAACTCCCTTTAAATGCTTCTTCATGCCTATTTTTTCCTGCCTCTATAACTCTGTTCCCTAAGTACCCACCTTGATGTATCTCACCTGACTTCTCCCACTTGTATATTCACTCTACTTATCAGGAACCACTTCAGAAGCCACAGCTTCCTCAAGACTTCCTCCGTCTTCTTGATTGAGTCTGCTATTCCTCACTTCCTTCAACTGTCCTTTATTTTCATTAATGACCTTTTTTGTTTTGCACTGTAAAATCACCTTTTTCCCATTTAAAAAAGGCAGCAATAAAATATGCCCATTTAAAAATATGTAAGAAATGTACAAATACGTTACAAATGAAAGTGCTATTGATGCTTTTTTTCTCATCCCACTCCCCTCTGCCAAAGTACCCTATTTCTATTTTTTAGTTTATAGTTTCCCAAAATTTTTATATGCATTTAAATGTTCCACTTAGTCTGAAGGCACTTTGAAATGAAAACCACTGTTCTGGCTGTGGATCTATTTTTGGGTAATAACAACAACTATAAAGAAAAATAAAGCAAGGGAAATGGGATCGACTAGATAAGAACAGACACCTGGGGAGACAACACCCACACAATGAAAGCAGGTACGTTCCCAGGAAGTGAGTTACAGAAGTTCAGAGAAAGAAAAGTTTCGGCCTTAAGGGATCAAAAACATTGCTTCATCAGACAGTCACCTGTTGAGACCAGCATTGCAGAGGGACATGCCGTGTTAAATGTTGGCCATACAGATAGGAGTGTACAGTAAGCCAAGATGGGAAAGTGGAAATGAACAGAGTGAAGGGAAGATAGCGAGGAAATTCTTTCTATCTCTTCCCCCATTTCATCTGCTGCCAAGCCCTGACTTTCTAATTCAGTGGTGCTGCTTGTTCTCTGAATTCCCTGGATTACCTCTGGGTGGTCATTTCCTGACTCCATCTGCATCATTGAAAAATCAATATTCATCTGTGTGTCTTGCCAGTATTTACTTCTGATAACTGCCCAAAGCGTGCCACTTTCTTAACACACACACACACATACACACACACACACAGAGAGACACACACACGAAATGAATGCATAAGTATGTATTTATTTTAAATTCTTTGATATTTACATTAATTTAAAAATAATATGCTCTTAGAGCATTTCATTGATTTAGGTAGTTAGTTGGTTATTTCTTTATTTCTCGTAAAAGCGATTGACTCTACTAAGGAGGTTGTGGACTTAACTCTTTACAGCCCTACCAAAACCCACCTCACTACTCTCCCAGTAAAACATATATTTCTCCTATACTCATATAGCTGCCTTACAATGTGGACATACATTATTTGACTGTATAGACAGTGTTCACGACTGTGTCATATAGTTTACTATAATTGCATTTCCTTTTCTGTAATTGATAATTGCTTTATTTTTAACATTTGCTTATTTTTCAGGCATTATTTCATTCTGAAATTTCTCAACACAACTAACCACAGAACTTCTCTTGTTACAAACACCACAGTATGTATACACTTAGAAACATCTCCTTCTGTATCTCTGACCTGCTCAGTTCCGGACTTAGTTATTCTCTTGCAGGAATTCGTAGAATTATCTGAGAATCTCTTTTATCATACTGTTGAAATTCCCTTATTCTCTTTCCTGAATCGAATCTTTAGTTCAAGATTGTGTTGTTCTTCTCTTTCTTGGTTTGTATTCTTGTATTTTTGGAGCATATCTTCTACTATCTTCTTGCATGGGAGGTATATTTTTGAGATCTTCCTTGTCTAAAAATGTCTTTATTCTACCCTGATCCATAATGGTGGATTATCTGTATTTAAAAATTTTGTATTGCTGGAAATAATTTCTCCTCTGAATTTTGATGGAATTGTCCCAAGGTCTTCTAATTTCTGTGCTGCCGATGCCATTTGATCATTATATATGGTGATGGGAATACATTGGGCAGAAGCATGTTGCTTCTCTTTATAGATTATGTTAGAGACTTTTCTTTTTCCCTGCATCCTCAAAATTTGCTTGGATGTGCCTTGGTGTGGGTATTTTTTCATTCTTTCTGATGAGAACTTAGAATCCTTGAATCTCAGATCTAATGTCCTTCATTTAATAGATATTTTATATAATTTCCTTTTCTACATCTTCTATATTCTCTTTCTTTCCTTTCGATTACCAATATTTACATATTGGGTCTCCTAGATTTATCCTCTAATGTTATTCTCTTATGTCTTCTGTTTTCTATATCTGTCCTTTTGTTCAATTTTTAAAGAGATTTCTTCAAATTTATCTTCCAAATTTAACAACCCATCTATTGTTTTTTTTAAAAAATATTTTACTTTAAACAATACTTAAGATTTATTATTTTTGAACTCTCCGAATTTTTTAAGGGAACATTTCCTATGCCACTGAGGCTACTAATCAATTGTGCAGGATGTGTGCTGGTCATTTCTGTTTCCTCTGTAATAGCCTCCAAACCGGTTTCTCTGCATCAACCCTTGCCCACTTCGAGTCATTTCTCAATGTAGCAGCCAGAAGGAGTCTTAGAAATTGATTTATATCTTTAGAAAACTGATTTCTTAAGTCATCAAATGATAATTACAAAAATAAACAGTAAGCAATGTACAAACGCGTAGAGTAGGAAGTGAGAAGTTACCTAAAATCTCACCACCCAGGAACAACTCTCATTACCACCTGAAGATTATCACTCCATTCATCTCTCTAAGACTGTACCTCTCTAAGGACCACCTAGAAATATATAGATTAGTAGGGAGACAAATAGATGCAAATGTAATGCTATTATAAGGGTAATTTTTTTTTCCTTTTGTAATCTACGGAAGTTGTATTGGATTTATAGGTTCATATGGAGAGAAATGTATCTTACATTATTTTTTAACCATAAAAGGGTGTAGAGCATCTTTAATTATAGTCAAACAGTCTCTTTTGTTCTTCAGTAAAGTTTTTTTTTGTTGTTGTTTTTTAATTAAAGTTTATTGGGGTGACAATTTTAAAATAAAATGACAAATATAGTGTCACTTGAATTTAGCACTAAGAAAAATTTATTGAAGGAAACATGAAAAAATGAGTGTCAAGCACATTTTTTTTTTTTTTTAACCACAAGAAGATATTAGCATGTAAAATATCTCTAGAGTTGCGGGGCACGGGGTGGGGGAAGTAAGAAGAAAGTTTAAGTTTTTAAATATTAAAAAAAAAAAAATGAATGTTTTCATTTTAAACCTATCTATTGACTTGCTGCTATGAGGCAACTAGTATCCTCCTATCCTCTCTTTTTTTTCTCTGTCTCTGGTCCCCCTCACTCTCATATTCTATTATTGTTAGTAAGGTTTACAACATTTACATATTCTGGTCTGAAACCACAGTTTTCACTGTTGTTTCCTTTTAATCGTATTGGTATAGGGATCTGGGTTCAACCCTGACCCTGTTCCCATGGCTTCCTCATTTCTAATTCCTTTATCATCACTTATCATTTTGTTTACCTGATTTCATTTTTCACTAGGCTTTTGGATTTTTTTCCCAAAGTTTAATAATATATTTTTATTCAGCTCTTCAAGATATCATTTCAACATAGAATCAATTCAAAACTGTTACTGAGATGATTTTTACAGTCTGTTTTTCCTACTAAGTCTTCAAACTGTGGTGTGTATTTTACACTTACAGCACATTTCGATAACCGTAGCCATATTCAAGTGTTCCATAGCAGCATGTGGTTATAACTGCAGTGCTGAAGAGCTCAGCTCTAGACCTTCTCCTTTCCTTTGTCTGTCTCGTCCATTTCCTGTTAAGTTGTGATTTCACCCCAGCAGTTCATCCTAATTGTGGGGTTCTGTCCTAAAAGGGATCCTTGGGGTGTCAACAGTTTGATTATCCATTTTTCCTATTTATTTTGTTTCCTTTTTATTTTGAGATAATTGTAGATATGCATGGAGTTATAAGAAATAATACAGAAGTGTTCCAACAAAGAGATTAGGGGGTCCTCTATTTCTTGAGTTTGTACATGCTTCAGAATATCTGTGTTCTACCTTTACAGTTGAAACTTCCTTTTTAAAGTGAGATCATGTCCTTCTTATGTTTAAAATCCTGCCATAGTTCCCCATTTCACTGAATAAATGCCAGTGTCCTCATGGGGGCCAACACACCATACGTGTTCTGACCGTTGGACACCATTCTCTTTTCTTCATCTCCTCTGACTGCTGCTCTTTCTGTTCTGGCCACACGGGAGCCATTGCCATCCCCACTTGGAAGGCCTACGACTCTTCCCTCTATCGGCATTGTCTTCTATGAGATGTGCACATGACCCACCTTCAAGGTTTTGCTCAAACATTACCTTCTCTGAGGGTTGCTAGATGGGCGGGAGGGGTGGGGGGTGGGGGGGAGGGTGAGGGGATTGGAGGGCAGTCGGTGACCACAGGATGGCCACGGGGTTTGACAATTAATCTGGGGAACGTAATTTAGTGGTTACCAGAGGGTAAGGGGGTTGGGGGGTGGGAGATGAGGGTAAGGGGGATCAAATATATGGTGATGGAAGGGGAACTGACTCTGGGTGGTGAACACACAGTGTAATTTATGGATGATGTGATACAGAATTGCACACCTGAAATCTATGTAATTTTACTAACAATTGTCACCCCAATAAATTTAAAAAATAAAATTAAAAAAAAACAAAAAACATTACCTTCTCAATGAGGCCTATCCTGACAACCCTGTTCAAAATTAATCATCTCTCCTCTCCCATTCAACATTCCCAGTTCCTTGTCACAGTGCTCACTTTATTTTCTTCTTGCCCAAGATGCCGTGCGCTTTCTAACATGGTATATAACTTACTTGTTTATGTTTTTGTTTGTTTACTTCCATACCCAGAAAAAAGTTCTACCAATAAGTTTCTATTGACCATGAGAGTTGCTTAACGTCTCTGTGCCAGTTTTCCCAACTGTAAAATTTAAATAAGAATCATCGTTCTCTTTTACTGAGTGGCTACTATGTCTAATGCACTGCAATGTATTCCCTTTACATGTAATTCGTCATCTAAGCATTATAACCTCCTTCAGGTGGATTGTCTACACCTAGCAAATGAGATAACAGATTTGAAAAGGTTATGTGATTTCCCCAAGGTCTCACAGGTAATAAATGGAGTAGACTTGACAACATTATAGGAGATAATCTAGTCACCCACTTACCTTATGTTTGCATAAAATCATCTTCAATTTTTCATTACGCCTATTGTAATAATTGCTTGTACAATCATTCCCATTTTGCTGATGAAGAAACAGAGCTTTCTAGAGTTGAAAAGATTTGCTCACAAGATTGGTGATTAGTGAAACAGGATTTCGCCTCAGATTTTTCTTGTTCCAAAGCCATGTGCTTTTGATTCTTCTAAAATGCATTCAGAGTTTGCTGGATAATAGACAAATGGAACTTCCATTTGCTCCTGCTAAATCTCAAATGTCTTCTGCTATATTTCTTAACACATATAATTTTCTTCTGCATGTAATTCTAATGAATTTACACAGTGAGGAATCAACACCATTTCAATAAACTAGACATTGACATTTTTGAATTGCTGTCTACTTTACTCCAATTTATTGGTAATCACCACTCTATCCCATAATGTTGTGAGGTTTCCCACCGATATCAATTATTCTTCCTCTGTTCACTGTATTGTAGCCTCCATTTGGGGGCCCCAACTGCCAAATAAGAGGTCATTTAATGGGTCTTTACTCATTTGAGCACCATTCAAAGCTTTCTCTTCAATCAGCTTCTCAGAAAGAGATGCAGGTGGGAGAAAAGAGGCAGGTAGCTTCACCTCTGTTTCCACGGTGATCTATACATGAATGTGATCTTAGCCCACAACCTTGGACATAATGACCCCTACTCACATTCTCTATACCATTCAGGACTCAGTAACTCCTACGGCAATTTCCTGTGACTGGCTTTAGTGGCATGGATTTCAGAAAGGTAGACTTCTTACGTCAAGCAGGCAGGACCAACCATCAATTACTTCAGGGCAGAAACTTAGAACAGAAGGCGTCTTTTCAGGAATGCTACAACAGCGGTAGATCAAATGTTACTGAGATCCTAGATGCCAAATAGACCCCCCGCCCTTGTTAGAGTGTTCCAGCTCCTAATTAACCCTGACTGAATTCAGTTTGACCCAGGTCATGCTGTAACCCCATACAAAGATAATGTGGATGAAGAAAACTATGTCTAATGAAAAAAAAAAAAAATTGAAGGAACAAAGAATGTTGAGAAAGAAGATACACTATAAGGTAAAAATTAACTATCTTCAAAGATGTCAGATGTTGACATGAGAAAGAAAATTTAAGCTTGGACTGATGTCTAGAAGTATAATCATCTAGAGACAGTTATTGACAGGCATTTCTCTTTGGGAGACTTGTGTATTATGGCAGTCAAGCTCCCTGACTGCTTAGCCAAGAGGAGATTTCGATAATAACACTGCCTTCTACCAACTGTGTGACATGCAGATGTTGGTTTTTCCTATACTGGTATTTCCTTCTTTGTAAAATAGGGGTACTACTGGCATTCCTTCATTCAACATTTATTGAAGCTCCATGGTCTATCTTCATAGGGGTACGTAAGGATTAAATACGCAAGTTCATAAAGAGCACTTTAGCTTAGTGCCTGGCACATGGCATGTGTCCTAAAAGGGATCGTCACTGTTGTTATCATTATTGTTATCCAGTCCATTACCAGAAATAAATGCCTAAAAGTCAGAGAGCTAGAGAGGGTTGCCCCAGAAGGTATTGAGTTCTCTATCACAGCCAAATCCTGAGAGAGACCATATGGGAATGACATGTGGGAGTGGTAGTCCGTAGTAGAGGTTTAAGTATTAGGAAATTAGTTAAACTCTAGATTTTGAAGCCTGCTTCTAATTGAAATGTACCATTTCAATGTGATGTTTAGACTTTTCTCACTATTGACAATGGTCACCGTGAGAATCTGCTCCCTTTTTCTTAGTGTCAGTAAGTATGCAATAGAATCATCAGATGTCACCAAAGCAAACTAGTAGGAAAATCACAGCCCTCCTTTTTATGTCACGCCTAAGCCTGCCATCAGAGACCTATAAATTCTATCCAGTTCAATTTTTAATTTACTTTTTTTACATAGGTCACCGCCAGTCCACTATATCCCCACATATGCCCTTAATTTACTTCCTTCATTGTTTTCTTTATCCTATACCCACGTCTCAAAAAACGGAACAAAAAACAGATTGTGAATGGCAAAGCTTGGATGCTATCTTGTCTTCTCACAATTCTTATCTGAATGTCTTGATCCCTTGTGAGTATGTTCACTCTGTCAGCACGTAGTCACCTACCCTTTACCCCATCCCGGGCACCGTACAGGACACTGAGAGTACAGAGATGAAGACAGCCTACTTTGAGGCAATGTCGCAATTGCCTCTAGTGCAAGAGGAAAATATATTAAAAGTTACATAAACAACCTATTTTCCTATATTAAATACCATGCACAGTAAAAATGGACTAAAGTTATGCCGAGCAATGTTGCTACGTCTTAAAGATTTACATGAGTGGACAAAGGAAGTGTGATGTTAGTGCACTCTATTATCTTATTATGGGTTTTGTAAGTAAAGGCAAATAATACAAGTGACCAAATTCAGGATAGTGCTTATTTCAGGGTGGGATTAAAAACGAGAGAAAGGAATGCAATCCAGCAAAAGCATATGCTTCAACATTTTAGGGGAATTTTATTCCTTACTTTGGAAGGTGAGTGTATGAAATATGTATTTCTTAAAATAAAATATCCCTACAAAAGATATTACAGGCTGTAAAAGTGTTTTAAAGGATACCATGTTAAATCAAAATTAGGAGTACTTGATTTGAAAGGGAGCATATAACAGGACTGGCTTCTCAGCATCTCTGTGGAAATAACCCTTCAGTAGGAATTAACCAATTAAAGTGTGGGAGTGAAAAGTAGAAAGGAAAAGTGCTCCACTAAATTGATCTATTCCTTAGTAACCTCCATGTTTGTGTTTTGATATAAATTTCCAACCCGAAACCTATTATATCTCCTCAATTGAACAGGGAGTCAATCAAATGACGGAGTCTTATTGGCCTTTATATTCACTAAAGCATTGGGCAAATTTATTATGTTGAATTGAGCACTAATAAAAGTAGAGGTCTACAGACAACCTAAATATACATTGATAGAGGAACGGATACAAATATATGGTGTGTATATATATGTATATATGTACTCATATATACACAAATACGTATATATGTATATGTATAGATATTTAAATTTATATGTCTGTGCGTATGTATGTACCTGCGTGTGTATGAATATTACTCAGCCATAAAAAAGATGAAACCTTGACATTTGCAGCAATATGGATGGACCTTGAGGGTATTATGCTAAGTGAAATAAGTCAGATGGAGAAAGACAAATACCATATGATTTCATGCACATGTATAATACTTAAAAACAAACAAGTGACAAAAACAAACTTACAGATATAGACAACACACATCGGTAGCTACCAGTCATGAAAGGAGTAGGGAAACGGCAAAATGGATAAAGGCAGTCGACTGTGTGGTCATAGAGGGAACCTAGACCTTTGGTAGTTAGCATGCTGTAGTGTATATAGATGTCGAATTATAATGCCTCAACCTGAAACTTCTATAATTATGTAAACCAATGTATACATAATGAAAATGTAGAGGTCTAGGACCTCATGTAACTTGAGAGTCCCAAATATGCCAAATGCTGAATACATGTTTAATTTTTATTTATATTTTATTGGCAACTAATCCAGGCTTTCAGTGTCTTAAAAGGTATCCTTATTTGGCAATTCTCCACCCTATTAGTACCACCTAATATTTCATCTGGTTTTCCAACCAAGTAATGGAGGATATCTTTGGATTGTGCTCTTCCCTCTGTGGGAAATACATTTTCTTCCTCATCATTCACCTGTCAAATTCACTCTACTCTTCTTATGACCTGCTCATCTGCTTCTGCCTCTCTGAAGTCTTCACTGATCAGTGCAGTACAGAGACGGATCTCTCTCTCTCATAAACTCCTTTGTAACTAGCTCTGTGGCATCCCTTGCCTTGAGCGTCCTGGATACAAATTGGTTAGCAATGTTCCTGGACCATCGTAGAGAACTTATACATTATAGCCATTATCAATATTAAAGGATGTCTCCTGCCCTCAAAAATGCACGCCCCCTTAGGAGAAATGGCAAATACACAGGTGCAACACAATATAATTTAATCTAATTCTGTATGTCCCACAGCCTAACACATCAGTTATGAAAGAATGAAACAAATGAATAAATTTATGAAATCACCAACACATGAATTGTGTTTGTTGAGCCCATTGGAGATCTCAGCCTTGTAGTCATCCACCTTATACCCCACGGGGTAGAGTCATTTGTTGTTTACATAGGATAGCTCCTTGACAAATGAACAAAAGTCTAAACTGGCTTCGTTAAGAAGGATGGATATAAAGCGGCATCATGTCTGTACTGAGCCGTTGCAAGTGAAATGGGATAATTGCCGTGGTTACAATGAGGCTGATCAAGCTGAGAGAAACAAGTTTCAAATTGTTCCAATCAGACCTAATCCAGCAGAGTTATTAACAGTGCTCTACCCTGGTGCGACTGCATCTGCTAACTCAAGATAATGATTTATATCACAGTTTATGAAAGTTCCAATTTGTCCTAATTCAATAAGCGAAACCCAGCAAGGCAGGCAGGAGACCTACATTGTGCCATGACTGGAATCCCCATATCCTTCTCCTTTTCCCACCACCCTCCGACCATGATGGCTAGATGTACACCTGCTTGCCAAACACTTTCCTGCATGGCCCTAAGCTGAGGGAGACAGAGTGACAACGTTTGAGTAGAAGTTCTCAGTCACATCCTAAGGCTGAAAGATCCAGCAGGAAAGAATGTTTTGAACAAAACTGGCAACATAGAATTATACAGTTAGGAGTGTCTTGGAGACCCCTGAGTCTAGGAGTTCTTAATCTAAAAAGCATAGCTCCTAGGTTAGAAAGCGGTAATCTCATAAATGCTGCAAAATTATGTATGAGAGAGAGAGAGAGAGAGAGAGAGAGAGAGAGAGAGAGAGAGACGCAATTTTGCCTCTGGGGGAGGAAATCCACAGCTTTCATTAGATCTCTAATTGTTCTTGTGATCTCTAATTGTTCGTAACAAAGTTATGAGCCGTTGATTGGCTTCTCTAATCCACTATAAAGATTAGGAAGCAGAAAGTAGGATAAGATAATTTCACTCCATCACTACTAGTGAGAAAGAACTGGGGATTGATTACTAGAATCACTAAACCAGCCAAGAAGTAATTTACATGTTTGACCCCAGAGCAAAATATGACTTCAGCCAAGTGTGATTTCTTGGACACCATTTTTCCTCACGCAATTTTCCTTTCTGTGGCAATGCTGTCGCCCTACTCCTCCCCCTTCTGGCAGCCATGCATCTCCTTTATATCGAAATGTGCCCACTGGAAAAGGTCTATTGATAGGTATAGAGACAATATGTGCCATGGAAAGAACCCTTTACCAGCTCTGGTTTCTCATGCAGTCCAGCACAGAGTGACACAAAGTACATTTTTATTGAATGAATGAATAAACGAATGAGCTGAAAGTCATAAAGATTTTCAGTATACTTCCTTTGAAAAGTGAAGAGATTGGTGTTTATAGTGTCTCAGATTCCTTTGCTTTAATATTTAAAGATTGTAACAGCCATTTACCTGAGACCTCATTTCCCACTTTTAAAGGAAAGATATATCCCTTTCGAGGGATTCCTTGAGAGACCTCTAATCAGGCCAGATTCTAGGTTCTGAAGATACAAAGGTAAATGAAAATGGGATCTTTACTGAAAGGATCTTACAGTCTATGGAAAAAGACAAAAATATGTAGGCAAATGTCAAGAATCCAGCTTATAACTACAGAAGTCATGGATTGAGCAGAGTGTTAAGAGGGTATGGGGAAAGAAGCTAGGAGAAATTTTTAGGGCAGCAGTATAGTTGGGAGGAAAGCATCAATTCAGTCATGAGAGTAAATAAGTATGTATTCACCAGACAGAGAAGTAGGAAGGATAATTCCTAAAATTTGAATGGCTCAGCAAAGTCATGACACTGCAAAAGTATATGATATATTTCTGGAAGGGTGACTATTGTAGTATCAGCCCAGGATAGTGCCTGGCATTTAATGAGAGCTCAATAAATGTTTATTGAATTAATGAGGAAATAAATGGCTAAGTAATTATAATTATTAACAATGATAGTTAACATTCATTGAATTAATCTGTGTCAGACTTAGTACTAAACATTTCCCATGTGTTATGCCATTCAGTTTCCCACAACAGCCATATGAGATAAGCGTTGTTATGACTCCCCTATATAAATGAGTTTATGAAATCTCAGAGAGGCAGAGGGATTTGCCCAGTCACACAGCCAGCATCAGGCCCAAAATTTGATTACTGTATGGCTTTAGGACTTTAAATTCTATGTGCATAATTCTTTTACTACAAAGTACAGTATGTATTGAAATAGAAGAGTGGATGAGGACTACATGGAAAGATACATTATGTTATATATTTTGCAGGAAATTGAATACCATAATACGGAATTTGGATCTCACTCTGTTAGCGAAAGAATGCCACCTAGAGTTTTCTAGGCATGGGTGAGGAAGTATCTAACCTGTGTTTTAGAAAGACAGTTAGACGGTTGTGAGATATAGACTGAAATGTCAAGAGTCTACATGGAGCAGAAGCATTTGGAAGACATATAAATAATTCATCGACATATTATTCTGTAGCCTTCTTTTATTTTAGTAAATAATGCAGCATACATATATTTCCATATGAACACATCACATCAGCATCAATCATCAGTTTTTGATAAAATTATTTTTTATTATAAACAATTTTAAATGTAAAAAAGTATAGAAAATAAAATTCTAGCCCCACATGCTCATGTAATTTCCACAATTATCAAGTCATGTCAACTTTTTTTCATTTATGCCCCTCACTCTCTACCTTGTTTTGAAGCAAACTCTGTTCCTGATGCTATATAATTTACTCAAGAAATATTTCTATATGTGTTTCTAAAATGCAATAATTTTGAAATAATTATTTCAAAATAACTTTAATTCTTTAATATAATCCAATATCCACTTTGGTGTTCAAATGTTCCTGCCTCAATCATTTTTAATGACTATGGATGTTTATACAATATTTAATGTAATCAACCCATCTTAATGGATATTTATGGTGTTTACAATGCTCCAATGCTCAAAAGAGACAACTCTGAAACATTATAACTGTGAAATTCACAGTTTCTTTAACAACAGGACTCTGGCAGTTTATTGGTATTCTTGAGACATTTTGATATTGACTAACGGAAGTTTCACAGTGTCTGTGTCCTCATCTTACCTCACCCAATACAGTCTCAAAAGTAGGATTCCTTAAATTATAGCCCAGGCCAAATCCTGCCTACTCATTTTTGTGTGCCAATGAGTAGCAATGGTTTTGGTTTTTATAATTTTGACATAAATAAATCAAAAGACTAGTATCTTGACACAAGTGAAAATTATATGAAATTGACATTTCTGTGTGCACTAATAAAGTTTTATTGCAACACAATACATTCATTTTTTTCTTTAATTAAAGTTTACTAAGGTGACAATTGTTAGTACAGTTACATAGGTTTCAGGTGTTCAATTCTGAAATACCAGAAACAACCAAAATGTCCTTCGATAGATGATTGGATAAAGAAGATGTAGTATACATACACAATGGAATACTACGCTGCCATAAGAAAAGACATTCATTCTTTTATGTATTGTTCAGGGTTGTTTTCTTGTTATGCTGGTTGAGTAGTTGCGACAGAGACCTTATACAAGTACCTACATGATATCCTTGGTTTTGTCTTTTGGCCCGTGGAGCTTAAAATCTTTTGTGATGGTGAGAATCAACTAGAAAACTTCTAACAGCAGATGGGTGGCTCAGTTGGTTAGAGCGCAGTGCTCATAACACCAAGGTCACCGGTTCCCACCTGGGCCAGTGCGCTGCGCCCTCCACAACTAGATTGAGAACAACAACTTGACTTGGAGCTGATGGGTCCTGGAAAAACACACTGTTTCCCAATAAAAAAGGGAAAAAAGAAAAAAAAAAGAAGTCTTCTAAAACCACCAATGCTTGGGCTCCTCCTAAAGATTCTGATTAAGTCTGGGATGTGGCCATGAATTTGAATACCTTATAAACTCCAACATGGTTCTGATACCACTGGTCACGGGGCCACGTTTTCTCTGACCTAATAAGAAAATTGAGAAGGGATGCAAGGCAGGGGAAGTAATGAGATGGTACTGATCAGTCCCTCACTGAATTCCTTTCCTACTTCCTCATCTGAGGGTCTTAGCCTCACCCCATGTCCACTCAGCAGTTGCACCTTGACCCTGACTGATATTTCACCTGTCATTGCTTCTTGGAGAACATGAGGAAGACAACCTGCCATAAGCGAATCACATTAACCAGGCAGATATGAATTCATTAGATGCGTATCACACCTTTACTGAGAGTCTGGATCCGAAGCTTAAAATATAGATAATTATCCAGTCACAGAAATAACCAGTCTGCTTTGAGCCTTTAAATAAAATGAAGGAGGAGGGCCTAATGAACATTGAGAGTAGGAGAGGAAAAGACTAAGAAAAAGTTAAATAAGGAAAGCCTCTGTTTTAGAAAACTTGAATGTCAATATTCTAAAATAGAATGTTTTACCCCCATCTCCTTCCTGATCTGAATCAAATGTGCTTTTACTTCTGCGTTGTTCTGGGTAACACCACCGTCTTTCCCTTGAGGATCACTGTGGTGTGTGGAGAAGTGCAGGCTATACCGAGAGAGTGGGAATTTGGCCAAGAGATGTAAACACTGAGCTCAGGTGCTGGAGTGATCACCCGGGTCCCATTGGCTGGGCATTTCTCTGATTTTAGGCCTGAAAGCCCGGGGCTCGGGAATCCTTTAGTCCTGGGAAAACTGGAGTGTTCATTCACTCGGGTTGCCACATTTTCTAAGAAACAAAAACAAAGCAAAAAATCAAAGGCGGCTCATATTTGCTAGTTTATAGGGTTATTGTGAGGGTTAAGCAACATAGCACCAAGTACTAAGCAAGCAGTTATGGGAGATTGGTTTACTCCCCGCTGTGTCCTCAGGTACCCACAAATTCTGTCATCTGACTTGAATCCTCCCCCTCAGGCGCAACCCACCGCCCTCATACTCTAACCTCTGTAGACTTTTCCATTTAGCTCCTACCGCCCCTGGTTCCCACCTCTTCTGCCTCAATTCAGAGCCTCACGTCACTTTGGCCTAGGCCCTTCTGTGAAGTTTTCAGCTATTCTTCCCACATACATCCTCTGCCTCTCCAAAACATCTTAGAGCTCCTTCTGAAGTGTCAGTCAAACTGTATTATTTTAGAGTTGCACCTCGTTCCATGACTCTTTTTTTCCTACCTGCCTAAAACCAAAGCCCTAACTGCGCTATAAGCCATACACAGCCCTCTGTAAGTTAGAGGTCACCTTCTTGAATGTCCTAAACTCCTGCTAGCAGCCTATACTTCATTCTTAGTGATTTATTTGCTGTTTCCTGAACAGCCTCAGCATTTAAATAAATGCACCTATGTATGTGTGTGCAGGTGCATATTTCTAAATTTGCAGAGCTTTGGCTTACCGGCATCTTCTTAAGACCAAAAAGATTGAGTAAATAAAGGTTTACCTATCTTCTCCAATCCTCCTTTACATTCTCTCTTTCTTGTTTTTCCTTGACCTTGCCTTTTCAAGCCTGGTTCTATTTTATTTTACCTGCAGCTTCAGCCTTTGCTTAGCTTGCAAGGCTATAATTGCTGTGGTAGACAGTTACACAGTCACATTTACTTTTCTTTCTATCTTGTCTCTTCTAATCAGCTGCTCCACTAGCTGGTGGTTGGCATAAAGAAGTCGTGCTAAGTGCACATCTGTTCACATCTGGCACGTAAAGGGCTGTAGGTCACATTTATGCAGGCAGCACAGCTGACTTCACAGCAGGCTGGGGAACGAGAAAACAAAACTCCGGCCTAAAAGTTCTCTGTATTTGATCGACCACAGTAATTGGGGCATTTCCAGCTGGCATTCAGCTTGACACAGGGAACAAAGAATGAGGCAGGTTAGGATCAGGGAGCTGGCTCTTGCCAAGACTTTATCTGCGTTTGGTACCTTCTGGAGTTGAGCATAAGCTAGTGAAAGAAGCTAGTCCATCCTATTGTCTTACAGTGCGCCCTCTCAGTTTGCTGAGACCAGTCAGTATAAAGCCATTGTTTCTAAGCAGTGACCCTAACTGTCTCCAGTTTGCAAGCATTAGCAAAAGCAGAAATTTTTTTTTTTTTACAAATAAGAGGCATTTTGATTGGATTTCCTTACTCTGGTCCCAGATCTGAAGTAACAGATTGGAGAATGGAAGCCAAGGCTCTGGGTCCTGTTGGGAAGGTCAGAGCCTCCCTCTGGTTTATTGGGGGCTGACTGCTGGGACAAAGAGGCAAGGTGACACCTTGGGAAAGAGCCAGGAAAACACAGGCTGGTGTAAATGGAGTCCCAAATCTCATTCTCACTGTATGAGATTTTTGCATACAAAAATGCAAATGAAAGTTGCCTATAAATTCTTTTCTGGGACAAATTATTGAAGGGACCAAATAAGCATTTATTGGGGGCAGTGGGGGCTCAAATAGGCATTTTCTAAGGCACATTTTAACCTTGACAGTTCCATAATTTAATTTGTTTTTCTACCCCCCACCCCCAATTCTACTGTTCTTTAATTTGTATCTGGTAGCACTTTCTACCCACTCTTCCCTCTGCCACTTCTCCCAGCTGGACTTTTCAATAGACAGAGATAGCTGAACTCCATAGAATATGATTTGAACAATAATAGACAGGACCTGAAATCCTTCCTCAGGCAGTTACTGGGTCTGGCATTTCACCATTAAGGAAGTTTTCCTTTTTACTTGAAAAGTTTTCGTCTTTGGAAAATCCTGTCATCTAGTAGGATTCACACTCCAAATTCAGAAGGCTTTTTCATCATTTTGTCTTTCCAACTACACAAAAAGTTTGAACACTCAAGATTATTCAGAGACAATGAATCCATACCAGGAGGTTGGTGACCTCAATGGATAAGGATGCCATACGCCATCCTCTTGTTTGTTTGGATATGATGATAAAAGTTATTTGAACCATAGCCATGGAAGAAACAAATCAATGAAAGATATGACCTTTGTCCTCAGGGTCTACTTGGGGAGACAGAATATTCATGCACTAAAATCTCACCAATGATTTAATTCGAAAGAATAATTATAATGAGTGGTCACCAGAGGGTAAGGGGGGAGGGGCGGGAGATGAGGGTAAACGGGGTCAAATACATGGCGATGGAAGGAGAACTGACTCTGGGTGGTGAACACACAATGTGATATATAGATGATGTATTACAGAATTGTACACCTGAAATCTATGTAACTTTACTAACAATTGTCAGCTCAATAAACTTTAATTAAAAACATAAAAATAATAAAAATTTAAAAAATATTTGTAAAAAAATTAAAGAATAATGTAATGGTTATACAGAATTCCAGAGGAGAATGGGGAAAGGTCAGAAAATACCTCTAGGAAAAGGTGGAATGAGTCTTGGTCCCATTTAAGTAGTAAGCAAGAAGCTTCATAGAGGCAAAGGGAACCCTTGTGCACTGTTAGTGGGATTGCAGATTGGTGCAGCCACTATGGAAAACAGTATGGAGGTATCTCAAAAATCTGAAAATGGAACTACCCTATGATCCAGTAATTCCATTCCTAGGTATCTATCCGGAGAAATCCAAAACTCCAATTCAAAAATCTTTATGCACTCCTATGTTTATTGCAGCACTATACACAATAGCTAAGACATGGAAACAACCGAAATGCCCATCGGTAGATGACTGGATTAAGAAACTGTGGTGCATTTATACAATGGAGTATTACGCAGCCATAAAGAAGAAAGAAATCTTACCATTTGCAACAACATGGATGGACCTAGAGAACATTATGTTAAGTGAAATAAGTCAGACAGAGAAAGATAAGTACCATATGATCTCACTTATATGCGGAATCTAAAGAAAAGAATAAGTGAATGAACTAATCAGAAACAGTTTTGGAGACAAAGAGGAAAAACTGAGGGTTGCTAGATGGGCGGGGGGGTGGGGGTAAAGGGGAAGGTGAGGGGATTAGAAAACAATCAGTAACCACAAGATGGCCACGGGGTTTTGAAAATTAATCTGGGGAATGTAATTTAGTGGTTAACAGAGGGTAAGGGGGTTGGGGGATGAGAGATGAGGGTAAGGGAGATCAAATATATGGTGATGGAAGGAGAACTGACTCTGGGTGGTGAACACACAATGTAATTTATAGATGATGTGATACAGAATTGCACACCTGAAATCTATGTAATTTTACTAACAATTGTCACCCCAATAAATTAAAAAATAAATAAATAAATAAAAGAAGCTTCATAGAGGCTATCATATACTCAAGAATTTACCAAGCAGCGTGAAAGGAAATCACCTACTTTATATGACACCAAAAACACAAGTAATAAAAGCAAAAATAGACAAGAGAGACTACTCAAACTAAAAAGCTCTTGCACAGCAAAGGAAATAACAGAAGGAAAAAGCAATCAAAGAAATGGAGGAAAATATTGAGAAACCACATACCTGATAAGGGATTAATATCCAAAATATATAAGGAACTCCCTACAACTCAATAGCAAAATAATAAATAAATAAATAAATAAATAAATAAATAAATAAATAAATAAATAAACAAACACATACAAAAGAAAGACCTGATTTTAAAATAGGCAAAGGACTTGAATAGACATTTTCCGAAGAAGATATGCAAATGGCCAACAGGTACATGAAAAAGTCCTCAACATTATGAATCATTGGGGAAATGCAAATCAAAAGCACAATGACATTCTACCTCACACCTGTCTTGCACACCATTGGTGGGAATGTGAAATGGTGCAGCCATAATGGAAAACAGTACGGAGGATCCTCAAAAAAATAAAACGAGAGCTATCATGATCCAGCAATCCCACTTCCGGGTACATATCCCAAAGAATTAAAATCAGGATCTCCAAGAGATATTAGCACTCCCAGATTAATATAAGCATTGCTCACGATAACCAAGGTATGGAAACAAACTGATGTCCAGCAACAGATGAATGGATGAAGAAAATATAATATATACATCCAATGGAAGATTCTTCCACCTCAAAAAAAAAAAAAAAAAAAAAAGAAAGGAAAAAGGAAACCCTGCCATGGTAGCAAACATGTTGAGAAATTGGAACTCGCCTCCATTGCTGATGAGCCTGTCTGCCCACCCACTTCCAGCTCTGCTCGTGGGGTGCGACCCAGGTGTGAAACCTTCCATCTCTAGCCATAAGGGAGCTGTGAAAGCAGAGGATATTAAATATTTATCAGGATCGTCTAGCGTGACCTTTATTTTTCTTACAAATTATTTTTGGGCCAGCAAGGGAATGCAAAGCGTGATGCCGTGCAAGTGGCTGTAGAACGGCACGCTAACTTTGGAGTCAGACAGAACTGGCTTCGTTCCTGGCCACAACCATTGCCCCGATTATATGGGTCAAGTCACTTAAACTCTCTAAACCTCACATTGTGTGTCTGTAAAATGAGCATAATAATAGCAGCACCTACTTCTTAGAGTTGTCATGAGAATTGAATGAGAATGTACATCTAACGCATTGCACAGTTCTTGACGTATATATTCAGTAAATGGTAATTCTTATTTCTGTTTCCTTCTATTCTCAGTCCTGACTATGTTCTTTTTTCTTAAATTGAGACATAATTCAGATACCATAAAGTTTGTCATTTTAAAGTGTGTGATTCAGTGGTTTTTGGTATATTCACAAGGTTGTACACTCATCACTGTATCTATTTCCAGAACATTTTAATCACCCTCACCCCCAAAGAAAAACACAAAAAAACCCTCATACCTCCCTCATTCTCACTCCTTGCAGCCTCTGACAACCACAAATCTATTTTTTGTCTTTACAGACTTGCCTATTCTGGATATTTCGCAGGCATGGACAATCCAATATGTGTCCTTATGCATCTGGCTTCTTTCTCATAGCATAATGTTTTCTAGGTTCACCCACGATACAGCATGGAACAGTACTTCATTCTTTGCTAATGTCTGAATAATATTTCATTGTGTGGATACATCACGTTTTTCATATGCCTGAGTATATTCTTAAGGAAAATTTGGAATTAGCTTAGAAAAATAGATAACATTTAAACATTTTTAAAAATCACGGAAAACTTCTTGTATTCAGGTTCCCAAAGTAGAAGACTGCATTAGACCTAACAGTGAGAGATGTTGTTGCATGTTATTTAAGATCACAGACTCTGAAGCCAGATGCCTGAGCTAAAAAGCCTGCTCCATTACTTTTGATCTGCATGATTTTAGGCAAGTAACATAATTTCCTTCTGCTCAGTTTCCTCGTCTGCAAAATGGGAGTAATAGTACCTTTTATGTAGGTTTTTAGGAGGAAAATACTAGACTTTTTCCTCCCAGTCCAGGGTTGCATTGGTGTCTCCTCATTTTCTGTGTGAGAAACCTTGCTTGGGCTCTTCAGATTTTCTGGGAATCATTCCCTTCCACGTCAATGAAAAAGGACTTTCCCATTAACCTCAATTGTTAATCTTTGCCATTTGACCAGCACAGGTAAATATCAGTGCCAGGTGTCATGTGAGCATAACTGTGAGATAGAAGAAAATAGTTCTTGTTTGAGGGTGACTTTCTACCGAGGAATATGCTGACAAACTCAGATAGACTTGAATCTTACATATTGACTAACACGCCTCCACCGGCCCCATGTCAGCCTCAAACAATTAAAATAAATAAAGCCATTTTAAAGTAGTCCAAGAGGACAACTATTAATGATAAACAAGTAAGATAGTATAATGACCAAACATATCTGTATCTATGTCACCTGTATCTATACTTATACCTCTATATCTATGTCTGTATCTATATCTACATCTGTATTTATCCATCCACCTATTTTTCTGCCATTGCACTTTAAATTGGAACCGGTCATCAGAATCTGCTGAATCAGTTGAAAATATCATTATGCAGTAGTACAAGAGTTGTGTAGAAGCCCTTATACATAATTGATTCTAAAGAGGGCCCCATCATCCCTTCTTTTCAGCAGCGTGTTCTATTGGTCCAGATTTCCAGACTGGGAGTAGGTATCCTGAAGATCCATTGACTGCAATCAGCCATGGAGGAATCAGTCACCTGTTAAATTTAGATTTCTTGAATCTGCCAAGAGTCTGACACAATGATAAACAGCCACCGTTTCTAGTAAAGGTTGGGAAAGCTCACTCATTCACTGTTAATTGCTTTGTGGTACTGAACCATAAGAATGGCAGCACATCAGTCCACAGCAACACCCAGTCGTGTAGAGATGACCACCCATCTTGATGACATTAAGGTCACTTCATCCATCTGCAGACTAGTGGCCAATTGGCCACTATCAGGTTTGGGACACAGCTTTTTGAGTAACTGAGGGTCGGTGGGAACTTCTTGGAAAACCACAAGGAGAATTTATTTTCTTCCTCACTGTTGTTGGAGTCCTATAGCAAAGGGAGGCACTAAGATTCTTTCTTTTTACCTTCAGGTTCTCTATTTTCACCCAACCTATGCTCTTCCCAAGGAGAAGAAATGCCAATGTTGTTGATCAGACGTCAGGTCCGTGATTGGGCCATACTGACTAGTGGGTGTGAAGACTCATTGCCATTAAAATATCCAAAAATGTTCATTCTCTCTCTTTCTCCTTTCTCTGTGTCTTTCTTTCTTGTCTCTGTGCCTCTGTCTCTCTCTGTTTCTAGCTCTCTCCTCCCCCTACCTTTCAAGGCCTGGAACTATATTGGTAAGATAAAAGACCTGAGATTGGATTTTGGAGGGCAAAATAGAGACATAGTAATTTTTGACCTGGAAATAGTGCTTCATATGTTCAAGTCTTGTCTATTAGAAATGTTGTGATCAGAGCTCCAGCTAAAAATAAAGTGTTATATTGCTTGCCATTTGAAAATATTTCATGTAGAGGTATGTTCTTAAGAACTTCATTATAAAGAATTTCCATGATATCGGAAGTATTGAATTATTTCCAAATGCTTTGGCATAAAACCATTAAATGGCACCTCTGCCTCCTCACATTCTCACCATTTTACCCTTATTTCTCAAACTACCCTCGTGGGAGGGGTCCCTCGGATATTTTCCAGTGAGAGATTTTGTAATTTTCTTTGATGTGGATTGAAAAGGCTTATGCCATAAGAAAATATGAATGTCATTTAAAATAGTTAAATAAGAATAATATAATGGAGAAAAAAACACCTGAGTACCTACTTTGTGCTAGTTGTTGTTTTAGAAATAGGATGACAGCAGCAAACAAAACGAATGATCTCTGCCCTCACAGAGTTTAATTTCTGGCGGGGTAGATAGGTAAGTAACTAAATAAGTAGAACATGTAGCAGGTTAGATAATAAGGTCTATGGAGAAAAGTTAAGTGCAGAGACGAGCTACGACGTTTTGGGGTAAGGAGGGAATTGAACATTTTAGATAGGGTTCTCAGACAAGAGCTCAATCCGAAGATAACATTTGAATAAAGTCCTAAAGCAAGTGAAAAAAGAGAGGCACATGCTATCTGTGGCAGAGGTAACAGCAAATAAAAAGACCTTCAGGCAGAAGTGCTCCTGGCACGTCTGAGACATTGTAGGTTGGTGTGGCCACCATAGGGTGTGTAGAAGAGCAGAGGATGGGGTTAGAGAGGAAACAGGAGATTCGATTGTAAAGGGAGCAGAGGTACGATCTAGTCCACATGTTTTTCATTCAACTTTATTGAAGCCTCTTACACGCACACGCACCTCTTTTAAATTCACAATTGTACGGTTTTGACAAATGTATGCATTCATGTAACCTCCAGCATAATATGACATGAAACATTTCCATCATCCCCGAATGTCTCTTGTGTCCCTTCCCCCAATGGCAGCACATCTGATCTGCTTTCTGTCACAATAGTTTTGCCTTTTCTCGAATGCATGCTACAGTGTAGTCATTTGTGTCAGGCTCTTTTCACTTAGCAATAAAAAGCAATGAACACCCAACAATGTGGATGAATGTCCAGTGTGTCATGCTGGGTGGTATTTTATGGGAAGACGATGCTGAAGTTTGTGGATCCATGCACCTGTTGATGGACCTTTGACTTGTTTCCACTTTGGGCCTATTAGAAATAAAAATGCCATGAACCATTTTTATAAAAGTTTTGTAGAGACATATATTTTAATTTTTCTGAGGGAAATACCTAGAAGTGGAATTGCTATATGATGTGCTGTGTATGTGTTTAGCTATATGGAAAACTACTATCCAACTATTTTCCAAATGGATGTACCATTTTGCATTCCCACCAGCAATGAATAACTACCAGTTGCTCCATCTCCTTAAGAACATCTGATGTTGTCAATGTTTTGTAATGTAGCCATTCTAGTGAGGTCCGAGCGATGTCTCGTTGTGTATGTCTGCGATGACTAACAATGTTAAAAATCTTTTCATACACTTGTTGATAATTTGTATATTTACTTTCTGAAGAGTGTGTTCAAATCCTTTTTCTAAAGTTTTTAATGGGTTATCTTTTTTATTATAAAATTAGAAGAGTTCTATATGTATTCTAGATGTAGTCATTTCTCAGTGTATGTACCAACTTTTTATTTCCTTAATGGTGCCTTTTGAAGAAGAGAAGTTTTTAGTTTTGATGAAGTCTGATTTATCAATATGTTTTCTATGGTTTGTGCATTTTTGTCTTATCTGTGAAGTTTTTATTTTTTTCCTACTGTAAGTTGGAAAGACTTTTTTCCCTAGAAGTTAATAATAGTAGCTTTTGTATTTAGGTCTATGATCCATTTCAAGTTTTTTGTTGGTGTTTTTTTTGTGTGTGTGTATATGATATGAGGTAAGGGTGAGGATTTATTTTTTCCGTATTAATATCCAGTGGTTTGAGCAGTGTTTATTGAAAATAATATACTTTCTTCATTTAAATGCTTTAGCAATATTTGGAAAATCACTCGACCATGTGTGTTTGTCTCTTTCTGCTCCAAGCTCTAAACTCTATATCTTTGCGTATGAGAATGTCACACCATTTTATTTATTGTAATGTAAGAATAAGTCTTAAAATCAGGTAGTGTTCAGTCTTGAAATTTTGCTTTTAATTTTCAGAATTATTTTAGCTATTTTTGTCTTTATTTTCTAATATAAAATTTTAAATTAGTTTGACAACAAAAGGCATACTGAGATTTCAATCGAGATTGCACGAAAACTACAGATATTAGGTTGGTGCAAAAGTAATTGCGGGTTTTGCAATTATTTTTATCCTTTTAAACTGCAATTACTTTTGCACCAAGCTAATAAACTGGGTACTGTTAACTTCTTAGCAGCATTGAGTCTTCCAACCCATTAACATTGTATATATTTCCATCTATTTAAATCTACTTTACTTTCTCTCAAAAATGTTCTATAGTTTTTATTGTATGGGTCTTATACATGTTTAATTAAATGGATCTCAAATTGTTTAAAAATCTACATAGTATTGCCATATGGTAATTTTTCAATTTCAAATATTTTTTAATTAGTGCACAGAAATACTTCTGGTGTTATATGCTGATTTCGTATCCTACTGTTTGCTTAAATCACTCAATTTTTCTAGTAGCTTTTAAAATATTTTTCTTCTTTTATTGCACATGTTACGACCATTGACACAATGCTGAATAGAAGTAGTAAGAGCAAACAGTTTATATGTTATAAACCTCATAATAGGTTATTATTTTTGCTTCAAAATTAATTATATTTAAAATTAAGTATATATATATATGTGTATATATATATGTGTGCATATATATATATATATATATATATATATATATTTAGTTTTTTTGTACCTTTCTGTGCTCTTCACTTTTTTTACTGTTCCATTTTCCATTTTCCCATCTGATAGCCTTTCTCTTCTGTCTGAGGAACTACCTTTAACAATTCTATGGAGTGCTTTTGCTGCTGGCAAATTCTCTCAGCTTTTGCTGAAAGAAGTCTTTGTTTTCCAGAAGATATAGAATTCTAGGTTAATTTTTGCTTTCTTTCATACTTGAAAGATACCATTGTGCTGTCCTCTGGCTTCCATAATTTTGCAGACATTCTTATTCCTGTTCTTCTTGTAATTAATGTGTCTTTTTCTTTGTGGTTTTTAAGATTTTTTTCTTCAATACTGGGTTTCAATAATTTGTGATACGCCTTGGTATGCTTCTCTTTGCTTTTTTTTTTTTTTAACATTTGTGGATTTATTATTTCCTCCATCAGTTTTCTTCTCCTTCCTCGTTCCTTCAACTTCTTGAATTTTAATTGCCATGCTTGCTATTGCTCTATGGAATACTGATGCTCTGTTTATTTTTTTCAACATTTTTGCTGTTTGTGTTTTGATTTGGATAATTTCTCTTGCTATGTCTTTTAATTCACTTGTTTGTCTTCTGGTGTCAAGCCAAATTGATGAACATTTTATTTCAGGTGGTGATTATCTCTTTATTATGTCTGCATATTCTTTTAGTTCCTTGAGCATATTTATGTAATTTGTACTAGCTAATTAAGACTTCTTGACTTTTAATATCATCTCTTATCATTCTGAGTCATTCTGTTTTTGTTGTTGACCATTTTCTTTTCCCTGATCATGTGTCACATTTTTCTGCTTATTTTCATATTTAATAAGTTTTGATTGCCTGCCAAACACGGTGGATTTTACATTGCTGAGGTTTGAATTCTGTTTTCCTTAAAGAATGTTGAATATAGTTGGGTACAGAGGTTAATTTATTTGTGGATCAACTTGGTAATTATTTTTTAAGCTCATTTAAACTTTTTGGGGGATGGGGCAGGTCTAGAGAAGTCTTTACTCGAGAGCTACATGTGACTTTCTTGGATTCTTTACTGAATAGTCTTTGTATTCACTGCATTCTCTCCATTCAAGCTGGTGGAATATGAAATGATCTCTATAGCCTTATATGAGCTTTGAAAAATTTTAAGCTTATAGCTCTCAGGTTCTTTTCCTGGCAGTTGCTCTTGTCACGTGGCTTTCTGGAATTTCATTCTGCACATGTACAGAGCAATATCCAGCCAAGACTAAGGGTCTTCTCTACTGACTTTTGGAGTTCTTGCTTTGTTTAGCTTTCTCCTCTCTAAATTCCTCCCTAGAAATTCTTGCAATCTCAGTCTCCCTGAACTCTGATTTCTGTCTTCTCAACTCAGTGGATTCGCTAGATTTAGCTTGCATATTGGCCTGAAAATTTCCTCCAGACAGAAAGTCTGGATGATCATAGATCACGCCTTATTGGTGTCTCTTCTCAGGTGCCATAACCTGTACCGTTTGTCCAATGTCTGAAAAAAGAAATGTTTCATATATTTTGTCCAGTTTTCTGGTAGTTTAGAGTGAGAGGGAAAATCCTATAGCAGTTACTCCCTCATGAGTGAAAGTAGAAATCCCTCAATCTAGTTCAGATTTTATCGCAGGGAAAGTCACTTGAACCGGCAAGCATTTAGCTCGACATTTGTAGGATATGATTGATCGTTTTAATGTTCCCATCCTATCCCGACATGCTATCTTTATAACCCCTTCCCATGGCTCAATGCACAAACAGAACAGAAATGTGATGAGCAATGTAGTGGAGTTACTACCAGCTTAGTTGATTTTAGAGTAGAGATATTCCCCATTATGGGGGTGCAATGCTGCTAGAGAAAGCAGGAGACCACGAGGCAGTTAGTTCATGCAAATGAACTAGTCAGGCAGTGCTAAAGTTTTTGACAATTTGAAGAGGAATCCGTTATGATTTGTAGATATAAACTTGATCTTCAAATGCTTGGTTATGTTTGCCAAACCCAATACTCCAAGAATATTAAGGAAGTCTTATAGACTGTGTTTTTGTTATGTTCTATCCTCAACTGGATAGCCAACATCACTTCACATTATGTGTCAGTACTACCTTGGCATACATAATAGTGATTAGAATATGGACAAAGTATGAGGAAGTGTGAAAACTACTCTTAGTTTTGCTCAAAACCAACTGTTACCATGGATAAGCCCGTTTACTTTCTTACCCTTTTTTCCTCCATCTGTGTTAAGATACATAAAATTACTTTCCTTAACTAACTTCAAATTTGTTTAATTAAAAAATGACAAGAATAAGTAATTCTTATGAGCTATAAAGGGATGTGTAGAATACTTGTGCAATATTAAAATATGGTAATATAAGTACATGGTGCTTTAAAATCTGTATGTTTAATCTATTAATAGTTATTCTATTTTGGAATATTTCTCTTGCTCTCCAAGTGTTTATCTATAAACTTAGGGTAGCTAACTGTGGTTCCTGAAGATGTCATATTGAGATGTTGAGTCTAAAACTTGACAATGTAATTGGAACACAAACGTATACATACATGTGCCTCTGTGTGTGTGTGTGTCTATGGGAATTTCCTGAGTCGGACTAACTGAGCTTCCAATAAAATAAATCTTCATGACGATCAGCAAATTCTCTAAAAACAGTAAAATTATTAGGTGAAAAATAGTCAAAATATATTTACAGCTAATCTAAAATTAGAACTACTTGCTTAGAAAGAGACCTGTTCCAACAGAAATATCCTGGGGAAATGAGTTAATGATTTTTAACTGCCTTGATTCTCCAGGTGTTTTGTAGGGGAGTAAAAGTGAAATTTTAAGTATCAGTATTCACTTCTTAGGATCTGGGGCACAGATGTGGCTATTTTTCCAATACATGAATATATTATAGTGAGAACAAGGGAGAATTGCTTCCCACTGGGACTCTTTCTGTATGGCCACTGGATTGTGAAGACTATGATCAGTACAACGTGACAAGGAAAGGATAATGTAGAGTCAGTAGAACTGAGTCCGATGCCGATTCTGTCACTTGTTAGTCTTGTGACTATGGTCAGGATAGCCCCTGCTTCTGGATTAATTTCCTTGTCTGGAAATTAGAAAAGATGTTCTAGCTAGTTCAACCTCGAATCCTATTTAAGATTCTGCTATCCCCAAGTCAAACCTGATTTTCCAAGAGTTTGGGAAAACACTCACTCAAAAGAATCTACCCCAGTACAGCTAATATTTTGAGGTGTTAGTTATTCCTCTGGATTTAACACTGATGCTGCACACACCTTTGAAATTTAAATATTCCAGGAATGCCCAAACAGTACTACTCACATCCTAGTGTATGTAGGTTAATCAGACCCCTTTACTTTATAACAAAGAATACAGAATAATACAAATACTGTGTGAGCTCCACATTACCGTATATTTGAAATAGTCTGCCTCTCTCACTAATATAGTACATATAGTACAAATCCTGGGTTTATATTTCACTAGAATTGCATTCACAGAGTTGGTTTTACTTCACTCCCATGAAATTCACACCCAGGGATTTCATGAAATTCCCATGAAAAACTCATTGGGGAAAATATGCTTTGGATAGTAGGGACCCCTGACAGAATAGCTGTCAGGAAACAGGGGGACTAGGTAGGACAATTGTCAAGATGGGACAACGTGAAACTGCTTCTGGGATCAAATCAATTAGGGCTCTGGAATGCTTAGGCTAGCACTAAATCAACAGTTATGATGCTTTACTAAGTGGTAAAGAAGAACCAATATAACCTGGCTCCAGACCAGTTATGATTAGATATCAGTGACATATAATGTATCATTAAACTTATTTTATAAATGTCTTACTATTAGACTGTGACTCTGATTCATATGTCTAAACCATTATTAAAAAATCTAACTGTTGAATGAAAAACGAAAAAGAACATAGCAGGTCTGCTGATAGGCTAAAACCTATAATCTATAAATATACCTCACCTAAGAGAAGGGCAATTTCCTGTGAATTTTCACACCTTGAGTACTTAGTAGTTTGTAATATCCAGTGTATCTGAGTAACTGAAGGAAGTCAAGTTGTCTAGTTAATATTGGGTAAAAAGAAAATCTTCAAAATACATTTAAAATTTTATCATCTGTCCTCCCCTTCACAGTTCCAACCCTGGCCTATGTCTTCATCGTTTTTAGTCTGGATTGGAGCAGTCTATTGCAGTAGCCACCCCAAACAGGCTCTCTGCTCTTTTTACAGCAGTCAGAGTGAGCCTATTAAAACAAAAACCGGAAGCCCTCCAGTGGCTTCCCTTTCCACTCCAAGGAAAACTAACAGCCTGAAAGCCATGCATATTCTGGCTGCCAGTTTCTCCGACTGTAGTGCAGGGGATCCTGCCGACTACGCCATGTGTCACGCGGGGCGTCCGGCAGGGTCTCTGGTCCCGCTCCCCACACAAGAACGCAGGATATGGCTAGGCCAAAAAGGAACACCCACGGAGCCATAGGTAGGGGAGTCATACCACTATACTCTCGCTGGCGGCTGGGTTGGAGACACAGGAACCAGAGGCAACACAATTCTCAACCCTCACTGTGCCGCTTGCAGACTCAGCCACCATCTTCTTGCTAGCTCCCCCTTTTTTGCTAGCATAGCCACGGCAGTTATATTCATGGCTAATGGCTCACTGGTTACAGCTGACGGCCAACTAGCCACAGTTGATGGCCATTTGATCACAGTCGACGGCCATTTACTACCTGAGCCAGCACCTTTCTATGTGAGGCCGAGAGCCTGGAAACTGCTTTTTGGGGCTCTGTCCCCACACCGACCTCTCCTGCACCTTCTCTCTCCTTAACCACTTTGTGCAAGCAAGGAGTCTGCCCTGCTGCCTGGCCCTCGACCATACCAGACACACGTCACCACTTCCACGTGGTCATAACTCTACCTGGAATGCTCTTCCCCTAAATGACCTCCTGTCTCGCTCACCTCCTGTGGGGGTCCTGATTCACCCCACAGAGGCTTTCTCTGACCATCCTTTTAGAATTCCCAACACTCCTGTCCCCTTCCCTGGTTAATTTTTCCCCGTAGCACCTATTGCCTTCTAAAACATGTATTTTATTCAGTTTTTTAAAAATTATTGATCTTCCTCCCAATAGACTGTAAACTGCATAAGAACATGGATTTCTATCTTTATTCAGTGGAGGCCCTAGTACTAGAAAACTGACTAGCCTATGAATGATACATGATACATATATTTTGAATAAATAGATCAGTGGAAGGAAAAAAAGGAAGGAGCAGAAGGAGGGAGAAATGAAGGACAGCTCGTGCCTGGAACTAGCACTCTGAATTACTCTAAGAGAAGTAAGCTTTGCCGAGGAGCATAAATTGAAGCTTTTTTGGGCCAGCGCCCTGCCAGGGCAGAGCCAGTTCCTCAAGTCAGAGGTTAAGCGACTTGCTGGAGATTGCTTCCTGATTTAGTAGGAGAACTGGGCCTACAGCCAGCGCGCATGCTCGTTTACTAGCACGCCAACCCCGCCCGTGGACTGCTACAGGTGCGCTGACTTAATAACGAACAATCAATCTTAGGCAGCTTCTGTGTATTTTTTCCTGATTGTGAGTTTGCATTTTAAAGTTAGAAAGTTATAGAAATTCAGGTTACAGAGGTTTATGAGTATAAAGTAACAATTAAAGCAAACTTTTCTATGCACACATTTAACTCTTTGTGCCTAATGATAAAAGGGGCCTTTTTATGCCCTCTCCCTGTTAGTAACCACATTCAGTAGGGAAGTGGCAGAACAATTCAGGTACTACAGTTCATGTGCCCACAACTCTAAGGCACTAAGAAGGATACAGAGTAAGTGTATGGCATGTTTTTTGGTTTTATTATTTCACTAATGGGGTAAAAATGATAAGAAATGAATAACTTGAAAAAAAATTTTTTTGTTTTTTTATACCCCTCCTGCAAAACAAGTCTAGCATCTATTTTCTCAAAAGTGCTTTGAGGATGAGTACTGTTCTGAGAGGTGGAGTGGTGGGAGAGAACTCTATTTTTGTGTGCTCTAGCGAGGGAGTAGAGGTGGGGAGAAGAAGTGAAAATAACACATTTTTAGAACCATCAGTTATTAATTATAAAAGGGACCATGGAGTACCCCTCTCCTCCCACCAGCACTCCATTTAAGAAATGCAAAAATAGAGACATGGAACCGCTCATCTATTATCACACATTCTGTGACCAAATTGGAGCAGGAACCCAAACCACATGATTAGCAATTTGGAACCATCCCCCTGTTTTGTACTATTTCCATACACTACGAGGTGAAGATATGGTGAATGTTTAAATAAAAAATGTACTCATATTATTGTAAAAGACACATTGCCATTTAATCTCCCTTAAAATACTCTCCCTCACTTCGAACACACTTATCCCATCGTTCCTGCCACTTTCTGAAGCAGTTCTGGAAGTCCTCTTTCGTGAGTGTCTTTACTTCATTTTCCATCATGACAACGCTCTATGTCACATATTGCTTCTGGTACAGCAGTTTCTGTCAAATAAAAACATTACGGTGTGTCCTCATCCACCTTATTCACTGGATCTGGCACCATGTGACTTCTGGCTCTTCCTTATGGTCAAAATGACCGTGAAAGGTAAATGTTTTGAATCGATTCAGGACATCAAGGCAGCCACGACAGCACAACTAAAGACACTCACCAAAGAGGACTTCCAGAACTGCTTCAGAAAGTGGCAAGATCCATGGGATAAGTGTGTTCACAGCAGGGGGAAGGGGGTTGGTAGTATTTGGGATTAATGGCAATGTGTCTTTTACTGTAATAATTCTTTTTTAATTTAAACATTCACCGTAGTTTTTGATCACACCTCATAAGCTGCACTTACCGAAAAATCAAAATTCAATGTTACATTCAAATAAAATCCAGAAGTGTCACAGAGAAGAGCTAAATTTGTATTTTCAGTGATATAGTGGTATATGCTGAAGTTGAAGAAGTCAAGCTGTAATAAAGGGTACATTGGTCAAGAGAACTTACCCCGGTTGTTTGATTCCAGAAACTATCTTTTTCTCATTAACCATATTGCCTCTAAACCTAGAATTTACAAAAATCATGGACATTGATATTTCATTGGGGATAACTGGATTTAAATATCTCCATGAAGGTGATATTGAATGGGTTTGAAATCAGGTGGGAGCATTTGGTCCTTCCGTTTTTCAGATGAGGAAACTGAGTCTCACAATATTACAGAACTACAAAGGGGTGGACCTGGATTTGAATCCAGATCTGACTCCAAAGCTCAGCCTCTGTGAAGAGGAGTCCTGGTTGCCTTAGAAAGGATACACTAGAGAATAGGGAAGACCTATATAAAGAATCACCAAAAGCACCCTTCACAATTTGGCTGGGATCCTACTTTATATTACCTAAGTCTAATGCAGGCAGAGCCTTCCACAGGCAGGAGGGTAACCCGAGAATCCTGCATATATGAAGTTCTCAATGAATGTTTGTTAAATTGAATTATAACTGTGGTATAATTGTATAAGTATCACCATAATAATTACTTATAATAACATAATAAATAACTTTCACTTAGTCTCAAAATATCATCTCTAGAACCTAAAATGTGCTATTGATGTTATTTATTTGCATATTTGTCTCTCTTACTAAACTTGAAGCCTCGAGGGGAGACAGAAGTTCTTATTTCTCTCTAAATCTGATTCTAGTATATTCACTCATGTAGCAAACATTTAAGGGACATATGAGTTCATGTGTCCAAAAGAGATTCGGGGCAAATACAATTTTTAGAAAACTGACGCGCTGGGGTTGCGTTTTCTGCCAAGCTAGCAAGTGGCAAAGTTAGTATTTGAATTAGAGTTCTCATTAATTAATTATTCTTCTATTATTTGTGTTTCATATTCCAAAGGACCTTGCATCAGCTCTCTAATAGAAATGAGAACATTATCCCCTCTTTTTCTTACCTGGCCATTCCAACTTCCAGTCACCTGGATCCTTCTCTGTCCCCTTTCCAAGTCTCCCAGGTCAAAGATTTTGCAAAGCCCCTTTAATTGTTCAGATAAATAAAATCACATTGCTCATAATTACCAGGGACAATTTTGTGTAATTAGATGTTAACTTGAGTGTCCCCTTTCTTTTATGACTCCAAATAAATACCTGTTCCTGTCTCGGTCTGAGAGGAAACTTGGTTGGAAATGTAACTGCTTTGTTGCTCTCTGTGTAATTAACTACCAGTAAAAGCCACTAATTAGATCGTAAGTTTTAAATATGTTGCCCTAATTACCTTTGGTACATGGTGCATTGAGTTGGGAGGGCAAGTCCTTGGCTGTGTCACTAAGAAAATTAACAGAGCTATTGGGTTTCTTCTTCTTTCCGCCCACCCCCCTCCATTCATAAATGGTAAAATGAGAACATAGGGGATGGGATTGGATAGAGGCAGGGTAAAGGTTGTGGATGAAATATGTGTCCTTGGGCAAAGCCAAGCCCGGGATATCTCAAACAGTTTCTGTCATCTGCTCACTTGTGTGCAAGATGGAATGATAACAAACTTTGCCTTAGGACAGAACCTGCCACATACTAAGGGCTTATGGGTTATTGAATGAATGATCGGCTGAATAAATGGGTGAATAAAAAAATAGATTAGAAGCAACATAGCATGATCATTAAGAACTTCAATTTTGAAATAAAAGCAATTTATAGATTTGAATTCTAGCTCAGGTAATTACTAGCTTAGTTAGAAAAACTCTGATACTATGCTTTCTCTTCTGTAGTGAGGAAATAACGATTCCTAACACCCAAGTTGTGATGAACTATTAATAATATGAGTTTCTATTTGCATATACTAAGCTCTCAATAAATCTTAGCAGCAATGATGATGTTGATATAAAATGTGCAGTTTAGAAATTCTCAAATGAGCCCCATTACTGAAGCTACCCTGTGATCCTTTTTTGTCTTTATTTTTATATTTCTGTCCCAACACACCATTAGGCACTCTGATGCTTAATGGTGTGCTGGGACAAAAATATGAAACTATCATGTGTTATATAAAAACTGTAACGCTATCGTGATGTTTGTTCGTATCCATTCACAAGCAGGACAAAACTATTTCAGGACATTTGTTAGGCCCCTGGTTAGTCCCAGAGTAATGGAGGGAGAAAATACAGTCCTTAATCTGAAAAGTGCACAGCCTGATTAAGCTACAAGTGTGTAAAAATAACACCATCTGTGCTATAATAAAGGCCGTTGCAAAGTACTAGGTGGAAGGAAGCCCAGTAGAACTTCACAGCGGGGGCAATATCAGTGAGCCACTTATTGAATCATTTCTATTTTTATCAAAGTACTTAAAAAATGGCTTCTGTCACAAGGAGCTATAACAATAATGATAATAATAGTAAGAACAATAGTAACATTAATTGAGCAAGTATTTGCCAGAATCTAAATGCTTTCTCAATAGTTATTGATAAGTATAACAAACCTACATGTAGAGACCAAAAAAAGGAGGTTCCTAGAGATTTTATAACGTGCCCATGTTTGCATATGGAAGTTTGCAAATGGCAAAGCTGACGTTCTCCTACCAAAACTGGAGTTCTTTACACCCTACCCAATTACTGCCATGGTTAGAAAGGGAAAGAATTGGGGTTTCTTTTACTTTTTTATTGAAAACTCAGCAGAGCCAGGTGTCCCTACAGGTATTTCCCCTTCATTCTCTGTCTCTGGGCATCAGCTTCTTTGTCCCATGAAAGTCAGTGAAGAACTGGATGACCTCTCAGGAGACTTCCAACTGCTCATTTTTCTACTTGATTTTTTCTACTGCTCTAAGAATTGTGTGAGTATGCCAAGCCATCCCAAGCATACTATGGTTTCCCTAAAGTCAAGGCAAGTCTTCTTACACCTTTCAAAACACCTGGCAAAGTGCCAAATGGAAAAGTGTACCTCTCTGTCTGTTCCTCTCTCTCTCCCTCTCTCTCTCCATAAATAAATAAATAAATATATATACATACATATATACATATGTATGTATATATATTTATATGCATACACACAAATGTGTATATATGCATGTATACACATATATATGCATACACGTGTGTATACTTAACACACATGAATATATACATGCACATAAACATATACCTATATATATATGGCAGTTTTAATATATAATTTAGGCAAATTTTATACACACACGTGTATATTATATATTAGAAAACTGTCACCATTAATATCAAAATCAATCAGAACTTACAACATATAAGGTTTTTCTTTCTAAATTCTCAAACTAAATGTTATCTTCTTCTGAGCATACAGGATATCTTCTGCTAACGCAGCAATTTTTTTTTCATAAATGCCATGGGATTGTTTTAAGTTTACTCAGCATTGACAAGGGAAGAGTTATGGAGATTGAGCCCCAGTTCTTTTTCAAGATGTGTGTGTATTTCCCTGGATATTGTTCTCTGTCCACCTGGTTTTTGTACATCCCATATAGCAGACCTATAGATCAAGGTTAGATTTATGTGCACAACCCCTAGACCACTGCCGGGATCAAATAGGTTTACATCTACTTTGTCTGTACAGAGACGAAAGGGTGCCTTTTCCTATCTCCACTGCCTGCCTCTAGCATTCTAAACAGATGGAGGGCATTGAAAACTTGCAATCGTCAGAACTGCCTGTTAGCAGATCTCCCGCCCAATGGCCGTTCCACTTCCATGTGGCGTAACAATGGCCGCCTCTGCCTGGGCTCTATGTGTCTGTTCAGTTCAGATACTCCATAGAGTCCAGGTAGGACCCATGAGACTAGATTTGCATTTCCCATGGGATATGATGTAATTGTCTCACATGTGATCAGAGATCCATTCCCAGGCCAATGGCGTTTATGTTCTTGTGTAATTCCTTCCCCTTCAGTGTTCCCGGCTTCTAATAAATAGCTTAATGGACAAGTATTGGCTCTTTGCGAAGGAATCCTAGGAAAGACAAGGCATTTTTCCTAGCAGATTAGTTTTAAAACCTAGTCATACATCTCATCCTTGTTCACTCACTTATTCAACACATATGTAATGAGCTTATATTATGAGTAAGGCAATAAGCTAAGTGCCGATAATTTACAGATGAAAGGCACAGCTTCTGCTTTCAATACATAATTAGCATGCACTGTGATAACTCGAGATTGGTGTGTGCCCAGGTTTCCAGTATAACAGGTTCAGGATAGTCAATCTGATGAAGTGTGGGGCACAGGCAAGAAAGGTTTTTATGAAAGAAATAAATACTAAGCTAAGCTCATCTTTAAATAAAAGAAAAAAAGAGAAAAGAAAAGGAAAAAAAAGCTATCTAGGCAGAGAGCCTATAGGGAAGATACTTCAGACAGCGGGAGAGGCGTGAACAAAAGATGCTAGCTGATTGTTGCTTTTGAAAATATTGTCTTAACTGGGTAAGAACATTGGAAACTTAGAAAGAGAGTCGAGCATCAGCTTTTCTGATACCAATCCTTACTAAATTCTTACTGTTCTACTTAAAACTATGAATGGGCAGCAGATTTGCTTTGTCCTTGGCATGTAGTCATGTAATGATAGGAGAGGAATTCTGACATGAGATGGAGGTTTTAGATAGCTCTATTTCCTCTTGGTTTGGAGTAAACATACAAAATCACTTTAAGCTTTAAATATAAGGAGATGCATGTGGCTTATAATAATGCAGTGTTAAAATAACCAAAAGGTTATTTGTTGAAAAAAATCTTAAGACTGTTGTTGAGAAACCACCCATTCCTGCCCAAAGCTTACTCTGTTATTTCTGTCCAGTGTGAGGTACTGGGTGGTTTCTATTTCCCAATTTTCCCCTTCCTTCAGGGACTTGGAGCAAAACCATGGGGATATTTGCAGTGGTCTGTCCGTCTCTCTTCAAGGTCTGAATGATAAGCCAAGCGGATAAATTGAATTTTTCACTTCTCTAAACACTTTTGGCCCCTAGGAACACTGGAAAAGGTCAAGAATTTTGAAGCACGTTCTTCCCCAGCCTACAGGATCGAAACTTCTTTTTTAAAAGGTTGTGCGAGGCCCAGAGAGACAGTCAGTCGTGATAGAGCATATGAACCACAGTTTGTGTCCTGTGTGATGGCCTGTGTTCCTCTTGGCAGGTTTACTCTGAAGGCAGTTTCTCTAGAGAGATTTGTTTCTCTCGTTAGTGCAACTGCAGGAGGGAAAAGACAAAAGTTTAACGTAAACTGGGAATCGGGTGAGGACTCTTGCTTTTCATATTTCCTTCCCCCTTTTTTAAATTTTTAAATTTTCACTATCTTCTTTTTCTTTTTCTTTAAGTTGTTTGTTCCCACTAGCTCCTTTTCTCTTCTCTTTTAGTTTTTCTAACCAATCTCATCATCAGCTTTTCCCCTTTCCGTTGTTGACCCACGTGATAGGCAACCTGTACAATAGCTCCCAACGATCCTTACCTCTGGTATTCACGCCCTTGTGTATTCACAAAAACATGGGTGTAGGTTGGGCCTCATGATTCACTTCTCATAAGTAGATTATGATAAATGTTATGGGATGCCACTTCTAAGGTGAGTTTATGAAAAGAACATGACTGCTATCTTGCTTTCTCTGGGAGCCATCCCTCTGACTATGAAGGAACCCACATGTCAGGGAACTGACGTCTCCTTTCAGGAGCTGGAGACCTGAGACCTTCCAACAGCCACGTGACTGAGCTTGGAAAAAGATCCTTCCCCACTTGAGTCTTGAGATACCTGGTCCCTTATTTCTGCATGGTGATTGCAGCCCCATGAGAAACCGTGTGGCAGAGGACATAGCTCTAAGCCCGCCTGGAGACCTGACCCCCAGAAACTATGAGATACTGTTTCGCATTTCAAGCCACTCAGTTTGGGGGTAATGTGTTTATACAGCAATAAATCATTAATGCTAGGCATTCCCTTTCATGTCCCTCCTCTTCACTGACTTCCTTTATTGAACCTCTTTCTGATTTCACTTCTTTTTCTCTATGTCTTACTTCTCAAGTACACAGATTTCAAATTTGAATGTGACTCTGAAAACTATAAGAATCAGAACGCTTTCCTTTCAGTAGCAGTCAAACCAAATCATGCATCTGCTCACATAATCTACGTAATGGAAAGGTCAGCTTCCCTGGCCTCCTTTTTAATTTATTTGTTTGTTCATTTATTTAATCTATTTATTTTTATTATTAATTTTTAAAGACTTTTATTAAAATATAGCTAACATACAATAGTATATCAGTTTCAGGTGTATACCATAGTTATTCCACCTTTATATACCTAGAGAAGTGACCACCGTAAGTCCAGCAACCATCTGACACTGTATCGTGTTATCACAATATTATTGACTGTATTTCCTATGCTGTATATTACATCCCCATGACTCGTTTTATACCTGGAAATTTGAACCTCTTATTCCCTTTCACCTTTTCTCCCCTTTTTCAAATTTTTCAAAAGCAGTTGGTATTCAATATTATTTTATATCAATGTCAGGTATACAGCATAGTTGTTAAACATTTGTATAATTTAAGACGTGATCCCCCTGACTCGTACCCACCTAGCACTATACATAGTTATCACATATTGATTGTATTCCCTGTGCCTTACTGTACATCCCCATGACTTTTTGGTAACTACCAATTTGTATTTCTAATCCCTGCACCTTGCCTCCCAACCCCCTCCCATCTGTCACCCTGATAATCTAGGACCCATCTGACCCCACCCGTAGTTATTACAATGTCAGTGACTGTATTCCTTGTGCTCTACCCTACGTCCCCATGGCTACTGTGTAACAAGCAATTTGTACTTCTCAGTCCCTTCCCCTTTTCACCCACCCTCAAACCCCCTCCCATCTGCAACCATGAAAATATTCTCTATCTATGAGCTTGTTTCTGTTTCGTTTGTTTATTTATCTTGTTCTTTAGATTCCACCTAGAAATGAAATTATATGACATCGGTCTTTCTCCGTCTGACCTACTACACTCAGCACGATACCCTCTAGGTCCCTCCATGTTGTTGTCCTGGCATCCTTTTAATTGTAATCTGTGGTAAATTTTTATTCATTTATTTCAGTTAAACTATTTAATGGGGAGCTGATCTAATTAAATATCAGCTGTCATGTGAACAGAAACATGCATATTCCTCCTGCCATCAAAGATATTGTCATTTGGAAAAAAATTAAAATGTTGAAAATGAAGCACGCCATAAAAGGGATACTCTTAGGGGTCTTTGGTAAGAGGAGAGAGAGATCACTTTCCACTTGGAGGACCCATAAAGGCTGAGAAAGGGACAACCCTGTGCTGAGTGTTGAGGGATACACTGGGTTTGCACATGCCCATTCAGTCTTCTGTGAACGCGCCCCCTCTGAGAGGCCATCTGTCTTACACTCATCATAGGATCAGCTCCTACTTCACAGGCAGGAACCAGTCTGAATTCCACTTGCTCGGGGCCTCCCTCCACAACCTGTCTAGATAATTGATTGTTTACCTTTTCAGTGTTTCCCCAGCCCTCACCAACTTTGTCTATTCCAGCATTTCTCAAATCACTTCTTATTTGGCTTTTCTGTTCATCAAGGGAAAAAGTATAGTTTGAGAGGAAAGGAACAATTGACTATTTTCAAAGCTAAGATGTTGGCAGACAGACAGTTGTAGGAAGGCACCGTGTTTCCCCAAAAATAAGACCTAGTGGGACAATCAGCTCTCCTGCGTCTTTTGGAGCAAAAGTTAATATAAGACCCAGTGTTATGTTATGTTATGTTATGTTATGTTATGTTATGTTATGTTATGTTATGTTATACCCAGTCTTATATTATAGTAAAATAAGACTGGGACTTATATTAATTTTTGCTCCAAAAGACACATTAGATTGATTGGCTAGGTCTCATTTTGGGGGAAACACGGCATAAGATAGTACAATATTAGACCATCAAAAAGTTGTTTGTTTCAGAGAGAGAGAGAGAGAGAGAGAGAGAGAGAGAGAGAGAGAGAGAGAATGATTGTAGAGGAAAAAAGTGATTTCTGACCATAAACCACTCTCATCAGTTACTTCCAACATGGGGCAGTGGGGTGGTTTCTATTTCCCATTTCTTTTCTTCCCTGGGACTTGGAGCAAAACTGTGGGAGTATTCAAAAAGTGTCATAGATTATTGTGCTTGGTCGTGATTTTTCACTGACCTTTGTAATATACAGAGGGTGCCAAAAAACTATACACATTTTAAGGAAGGAAAAAAAGAACTGTATTAATTGTAATACTCCGTATATATTGATAACAAAAGATGAACACAAGTCACATTTGACTTCTGCAATTACAAGAGGTGCTCAAAGCATCCTGATTACCATCAGCATCCAGACACTTCTGATTACAGCAAACTACTGCTTGAGCATAGATAACATCTCTTAAAATGTGCATACATTTTTTTTTGGCATCCCTGGTATATGTTTCTTTGGAAAATTATGGATGAGGGACCAAGGGCTTGGAGTTATCCTCTTTTTGTCTTGGAAGTCAACATATTTCTGGAGATTAAAAAAGGTACATTATCTGTGTCTTTTGGCGTTGTTCTTCCAAATTGTATTTTCAGTGAGATACACAAAAGTTAAATAACTAAATTTGAGCCATGTAATTGCCAGGCATTTCTTTTGTTATTTTATACAGGACGCCTAGTACATTTTAATGTTTTTTATAGTTTTATTGAAATGTAGCTGACATATAGCATTGTATGAGTTTAAGGTAAACAAAATGTTGATTTGATACATTTATATATTGTAAAATACTTTTAAGTGACCTTGGTCAAGTCATTTATAAAATATCCCAGCTGACAATACTAACTGTAGAATCCTTAGAAAAACAAAGCCTTAAAAATACTCATATTGTAGACAAGAGTAATTTATATCCCTGAAAATTTCATTGTAACAAATCATTTACTATAGGGGATATATTGGAAACAGCCTAAATGATCAACAATAGGAGAACAGTATTAAATATTGTGGTACATCAACCCAGTGGATTCTTATGCAGCCATAAAAGTGGTAATGAGGAAGACATGCACATTATAGGAAAGTGTTTATTTATTATTTATTTATTTATACATTTTATTGGAGGACAGTGTGTTTCTCCAGGGCCCATCAGCTCCAAGTCATTGTCCTTCAGTCTAGTTGTAGAGGGTGCAGCTCACTGGCCCATGTGGGAATCGAACCAGCAACTCTGTTGGTCAGAGCTCGCACTCTGACCAACTGAGCCATCCGGCTGCCTGTATATGAAAGCGTTTATAGTGTGATATTAATAAAAAGAAGAAAATGCTAAATTTTATGTAAACCAAGATTATAATACACAATTTATACTTTCTTAAGAAAGAAAAGAATCATAGAAAATAAAAACAGCTGCTCTGTTAGGGGGAAAAAAATAATATATATATATATATATATATACATAGTTTAAATAAAAACTATATATATATGTGTATACACACACACACACACACACACACATATATATATATAATTTTTAATTATAATGCAGTTTTTCAACTCTAAATTTTGAATCTGAAAATTCCTTGGGAAGGGAAATCTAGCACATTATAGAATGTTTAGCAGCATTCCTCACTTCTACCCATTAGATTCAAGTAGAATTTCCCCAGTTGTGACAACCACAATTGTCGCCAGACATTGCAAATGAGAAGCAAAATCACCCCTGGTTGAGAACCCCTGTTTAAATAACCTAGTTCATTATTTTAAATATATTTTTAAAAGAAATAATACCTTTAAAAATGGGAAGAATCTTTACCCTTGACCTAGTGTTCTCTTCAGCAACTTACCAAAAGAACAGTTGAAATCAGAAATGTACTGAATATAACAGACAAAAGAGTGAAGTATGACTGCGTGATGACCTGCGTGGGGATGTCAGCAAACTCCACCATAGCTCTGAGTTCTTGCAAAATGGGGGAAGAAATCAGTGCATGTTATATAAGATTATCTTCTACTGACAGTGCAGAGTATTTTTATCCCGGTGGAAGTTGCCTCTGGGCTCTGAAACCTTCTGTCAGGGAGTAAAGAAAACTAATTGCAGTGAAACATCTTTTCAGGCAACCTGCCCGTCACCAAATTCTATATGTAGGGGGAATGCACATTTCCTTTAGAAGACGTTTCAGTGGAACTCAAACCCCATAGGGATTCCTTTTAGGGCCAGGGAAACTCTACACAGTGTAGGAACTTTAGTTCAGTTCAGAAGATGTTACAGTTTCAAGGTGCTATTAAGGAGTCCTCCGTCACCTGGCTTGACCCCTTCTTTTATATTCAGGGTAACTGGAAACCAGAGAAGTTAAGTCACTTGCCAGTTCAACACAGCTAATTAGTTGCACAGCATGCTATTAAGCCCGAGTTGGCCTGAAGTTTATCCTTTAGGCAAACTATGTCTTTAAAAAACATTTCCAATCTCTGCAATTGTATATCATTGGAAAGGACTTTATTCCTAGATGATGAAGTCCTCCACAGTGATTGACATATATGTTGGTCTTCAAATAGAATGTAAATTTCAAACATTTAGTGAATAAACATTGATTGGGTATTGTCTGTGTGCCCAGTTCTGAGCTACTCAGTGGGTTTGTAATATTAGAATAAACATGTTTTGTACTTTTTCTTCTATTGTCCTAGCCCCACACAATCGGCTGTACAAATGAAAGACGTTCAGTCAATATCGATGCTGGCTAAGGTTCTAGGATAGAGTTATCTTGGATCGGGATTCTTGAGGCTCTCCACCTGTACTCCTAGGAACGTTTCCTCCATTCTTCCCCTTCAGCTGACATTTCCAGCTTTCCACATCATCATCACAGGTAAATATGTGTGTTAATGTATATGCAATAACCCTGTCACAAAAAAAAAAAAAACAAAAAAAAAAAAAAAAAAACAATACGAGGAGCACTTGAATTTAGGAAAAGGAACCTCCAGCAGCCTATGTAAGAAGTATGACAAAAGACACCAGCCCCAACTCTGTGCAACAGAGAAAAGTGTGGACCTAACAACAATGGGCTAACTGCCAGAAATTCTTGAATCTTATTAGGATTTTCATTGGATAACGGTTTGATCACAGGACTTTTATGGGGTTTTTTGGTTTGCTTGTTTTGCTACTTCCAGGGGCCATTTGCGTGTGGTCATTGGCCAGAGAAAGGAGGCTTTTGAAGGTGTTCTGCCACTTGGGTCTTTCCATAATGCATCTGCGGTGGACATATCTAAACTATCTGATTCATTGGGTATAGCCAAGTAGGGATCAAAATTCCTTCTCATTAGAAAGGCATGATGGCGAAATATGAAAACAAACGAAGAGGTTTTCGTGGACATTGGGCATCGTCGTCTACACTGGAGTAATTGAGGTTTTATGGGACTGAGAATCAGGAAACTCCGATTTTAATTCTGGTTCTGTGACTCTGTGTTGTAAGATTCTTAACCTCTAAATACACCTGGTGTCCTCATCTGTTTATTATGGAAAGGAGCACTGGGCCCCGTATTTAATGTGCAAGTGGAGAGGTGCTGATTGTAAGTGAATACAATATAGTATTTGTTGGAATGTGTACCATAAGAACATTGCAAATCAGTAATATCAGAAGATTTTAAAGCAAATGTTTTATATATATATATATGTATATATATTATATAAATATATAAATTTACATAATATATAGTATATATATATATTTTTTTTTAGAAAGTCAGTATCCATTCATTTTTTGTTTTCTTTAAGATAGATGCAATCAGAACAAATAATTATTGTGTCTGCATGATAAGGAAGCTATGATGTATGCATCCTAGGTGAACAGTTCTTTGTTTTAATTAACACAAACTAATTTGTATGGTTGTGAGAAATAACTGTATTTAAGAAAGGAAACAGTTAAAAAAAACAATGGGGTCAGTAATGTCTTGGGTTGAGTTTCTTAGAAGCAGACCTTTAGTTGAGAATGGTTGTACCAGTGACTTATTGAAGGAGATTTCATGGGAGAAACCTGTAGGGAATGGGGGAAGCAGGCAAGGACCTGGGATAAAGCTAAGCAAAGGTGTGATTTCAGTTGGAGTCTAACTTCAACCTGACCCCAGGAGATCTCTGAGATATGAATTACATCACAGAACTGGTTTTACCTGGTGGCAAGAGTGCTGGCCTTTTTATCCCGAATCTATCAAATAGTCCTTGTTTCCAGGCCATCCTTTGAGAAGGTGTAACTTCCTAGGTTTCTTCAGGCACACTGACTTCCATCGGCTGAGGGAAACAAATTGGTGAGTGATTGGCAGCCAATATTTATAGCATCTGAAGAACAAGTTCACCTACCAGGTCATAGGGACCTGGGTTTGACACTAGTGGCATTTATTACATACAATAAAGGAGGCTTCCCAGAGCTACTAATTGAGTTAAACCTAACTCTTGTTCTCCAAAATAATATAAGTTCCTGGAAGCCAGGAAATTTCTCTGTCTTGTCCCCAGTACTTATAAAACTACCTGGCTCATAGAATATGCTCAGCAAATGTGCGTTGAATGAAGGAAGGAATCCCGGACAAATATTTTCAACCTATTCTACCCTCTATATTTTGGTGCACACTTCCCCTGGGGTTTCTACTGAATGAATGCTCTGCTTTCTCCTCTCCATCTTTCTCATGTTTTTCAAAGTTTACCAGATAATCAAAGTTTATCTATCAAGCACTCTTTAACTACGGGCCACAGGAAGCTCTGTGGTGTGTGTGTGTGTGTGTGTGTGTGTGTGTGTGTGTGTGTGTGTGAGAGAGAGAGAGAGAGAGAGAGAGAGAGAGAGAGAGAGAGATAGTCTGAGAGAGATTGAGAGATTGCATGTGTGTGTATGATATTGCATGTGTGTGGGTACATGCCTCCATGAGTTCTGCCTAGTTATGAACTCAAACTAAACATGCCTTTTCCTGGCCCCACAACTACCAACTAACCCCCCTCTTCTGAAATATCTCCATAATTATGCACGTATTACTCGGAGTATCAGTCAATACCCCGTTCACCATTACCCACATTTAATAATACTAAGAAAAAGAGTAATAATAAATAGTATTTATTGAGGACTTACTATGTTCCAGGAACTATACTTAACATATGAAATGCCTGTCTTATTTGATGTGATAATCTCATAATGCAGGTACTTTATTATCTGTGTTTTCTGGATGAAGGGACATGAGCTCAGCAAGTTTAAGTAGCTTGTCCAAAGCCACACAGCTAACAAGAGAAGAACTAGGACTTAAACATAATCAGCAGATGCCACAACCTGGTCTTAGCCTCAACATTATAATATCTTACTAACTCAAATATTTCAATAGCTTGCTAACAAATCTCCCTTCTTCAATGTATTCCACACACTGCAGCCAGGATTATCTTTACAAAACATCAATCTGGTGATGTCACTCCTCTCTGAAAACTCATCAGTGGCTTTCCATCAAGCTCAAGAAAAAGCCCAAACCCTTAACATAGTTTTATAAAACCCACCCTGATTCTCCCCTTAAATATATCTCTATGTGCATCCCTCGTCTGCCTTTACATCACTCAGATATTGAACTTCCTTCAGATTCTTAAAGACACCCTCTCCCTCCCTTCTGGACCACAACATGGGCTGAAGGTAAAGAGGGTCTCTTCTACTCCTGTTCCCCTGATTTGAATATACATCCTTCAAAACACAGCCCTTGACTTCCTAAAATTGTTGTAGCTGTCCTTCTTTGAGACCAGTGCCTGGTTTAGTCATTGTTTTATCCCCACGGACTAGAAAAGAGCTTGGAAGATAGTTGCCAGTAAATTGTCTGCTATATAATAGGTTCCTGGTAACTACTTATTTATTAGTTGTTATTGTTACTAATTTTTATCTTGACTTCAGCCACCATGTTCACATTTTTCAGCCAGGAAAGTTAATGTTTGACTAATTGCTCTTAATTCAACCAGAGTATAAAATGATGGATTTGTTGGGTTGAAGTTCATCAAAATAGGGCTACTCCCTAATGAACAAATCCCCACGATAGTTTATCTGGAGTGTAATTGTACAGTGTCTATGTGAATCTCTCCAGCTTTGGGGCACTCACTACTACCTAGGAGAAGCTTCTCTGTCATGAAAGGGTCATGGATTTTAGCATATTTTTCTCATATTGAATCAATACTTTCCTCCTATCACATGGAGCTTGTTAGACAGGAAACCCAGAATGCCATTAGCAACGCAGTAGAGAGCAAGCTGGCTTCCTCCTTCTTTTATGCATCTGGGCTCTCCTGCCTGGAATTCTAACTGAGGGACCATTTGAACACCCCTGAACTGGGGAGGTGGCGGGGGGTGGCATGGAGAGAGTCTTAATGCCTGGCTTGAAACTGTCCCTCAGAACAATCATTGCCCAGTGTTCTTGGCTTTAGCTCAACCTGCCTATGTGACAGTCCCTTCTCCCTGACTCAGCTTTTTGTGTCCAGACAAATGATTCACAGCCAGTGCATTTTTCTGCTCCTACTAAATAGGCCCTCTAACCATCACTGTATCTTTCAATTCCAGCTAACAGCTTGGACAGCAGTTTTTTTAAAAAAAAAATGTTCCTAAGCAGGCATGCTCTGCCAGAGATATCATGTGGAATCCTCTGTGAACGCTTCCCGTATCACTCGGGTTCACGGGATTGCTGTTGTCTCTAGACCCAGGGTGAAGTCCGTTCCACTTATTGTATTCATTTATCTGTTGACAAATAGTTTACCAGTCTCTGTCATTTCTTGAATCTTAGCTAAAACTGATTAAGCACTAAATATAAGCCAAGCACTGAGCTAAATGATTTGTACAAATGATCTCATTTCATTTTCACCAAAACCTTTGACATTGGTACTATTATTATTCTCATCTTACAAGAGGAGAAAACTGAGGTACAAAGAACTTAAATGGCTTGCCCAAAAGCAGATAGCAAGTTAGTGGAAGAGAAGGACTTGACCCCAGAAATATGATTTCAGGGTTAAACACCTATTCCTATTTTTATGTTCCTATGCTAGAGTTTCATGGATGGTATAAGCTGATGTTGACCTTTAATTTATTTTGTGACCTTTGATATCTCATCTCAACTCTATGGGCCTGGTTTTCTTCATAGTAAAAAGGGCATGGCTGAGTTGAGTGTTTCTACGATAAATTAGGTAGAGTAAAGCTATATCCTTTACCATAATCATATATGGTAGGAAGATAAAGAGATAGGCTATGAACAAACGTTTCCCTCCAATGGAGGATCTGAGGAAATCAAAGGGCCTGTTGATGGTATCTCTATAGAGATAGAAAGCCAACGAATAACTCAGAAAACTTGTTCTCACTTATCTGTAGGTATCACCTACCTCGATGGTGACTTAAAGAGTTTAGACTCTTTAATATTCTGGATTTACAAATAAAATGAGCATATTTCAAATTCTTAAATGTATTGGAAAGTAAGAGAAAGGGGAAAGAAAGAAAACAGTGGTGTGCCTGTGTGTGTGTGTGTGTGTGTGTGTGTGTGCGCCCGCGCGCACGCACTATAACTTATAAGATGACTCCAAAACCTGGCTGTGACAGAGACTCGTGGTTGTCTACTCCAGCAGTCATATGTCTTTGTTATTGTCTCCTGAAACAGAGATGTGATGTTGGAATTCTATCAGTCCTTTTGGTCCGTGGTAATGGGGGCTCACTCTGCCACAAAGCAAGCATGGCAAGATGTGGAGGCAGCAGAATCCCTGACGACTTGATGGACGTGCTATGCCAATCCTGGACAGGCTACCTTATGACATACACGCCAGGATGAACTTTTAATCTGTTTAAACCACTAAGCCATCCTTATTTGGATTCTGTTTTTCCTTTAGGCTGCTAAATTGGCTAAGGAAAGGCAAACAAAGGGAACTTAAAACTCAATTTCAGTTTCCTAGTAGCCAAAGTAAAGAGTGAACCATAAGACTATCAGAGGATAAAACCTGGATTAGAGGGACCGGATCCAAATTAATGCATTTTATTTCTTAAGTGAAAAATATTGATGAGGGATTATGTGGAGCTACAGAAGAAAATCCCAACGATCAGTGATATCCAAATATATCATCCATATCTCCATCAGTGGAGATTTTCACATTTAAATTCAATGACTACATACTAGGTAACACAGGAAAATTATTTGTTAGAAAAGGGGTTTGTTTACCCCTACAACCTCTCATAATTATGCCTTTATTTTTGGTTTGTCTCAGAGGCCACCATCTGACTCTCCTATGACTGGCAAGACCACAGGCTATCTGTCCTCTCGCCACTCCCAATTAGTTATTCTTTCAATTAGAAATTGTGTCCTTACATGCAAAGTAGATGAACATTTAGAAATTAGACAGACAGGTCTTCCAGCAGCAGGGCGGATGAGTTATAGATTGTAGCTGCAGCCACAATTGTCCAACATCTGGACCATCCTTCACAAATAAATGGAAACATTCTTGGAACTGAGGAAGAGTATGGGTGTGTTTCTGATCATCACGACATGATTTATTTATCCCAAATGCTTCTCCCTTTTCTCAGCAGGAGGAAAGTGTTATCTGCTTCTAGAAACTCATGTTCATAAAATTCTAAAATTTTAGAGCTGTGAGGACACTTAGAGATTATCTTAATCACATCCTACACTTAAAAGTGCAGAAACTGAGAACTGGGAAAGGGAAAAGCCAGCTTCTAGGAAATGCATAAATCAATTAGGGAGTCAAAATTAGGAATCAGGTCTCCTGAATCCTGACTTTGAAAGGGCTGATATAAAAGGGCCTTCCTATGACATGGATAAATTTGTTTATTTATTAAATCTATTGGGGTGACATTGGTTAATAAGATTGCGTAGGCTTCAAGTGTACATCTCTATAATACATCGTCTATAAATTGCATTGTGTGTCCACGACCCAGAGTCAGTTCTCTTTCCATCACCATATATTTGACCCCGTTTACCCTCTTCTACCACCCCCTCTCCCCGCTTACCCTCTGGTAACCACTAAACTGTTGTCTGTGTCTCTGAGTTTTTGTTTGTTTGTCTTGTTCCTTTGTTGATTTCACTTTTATATCACATGTGAGTGAAGTCATATGGTTCTTGACTTTTTCTGTCTGACTTATTTCGCTTAGCATGATAATCTCAAGGTCCATCCATTAGTATTTTTCCCCCCTGCCACTTTGCCTGATGGGCCTCACTGAATTCCATTCTAGATTTTATATTCATTTGAGCTTCTCTTTTCTTAAAGTTTAGGAAAATATCAAAGAAGTGAATATTTCTCCTTGGTGATTAAACTAGAAGTCGTAGAGCAGGTTCGGTTCCATAGGCAGTCATAGACATTGTCTCCCATGAAAGGAAATCACACTCCCGTTGAGAAAACAGGATATCTGAAATTAATACAGCATCATGCTTTAGAGTGGGGACCCTGGAGTTAACAAGACCCCAATTTAAATTCTGGTTTTCCTGTTTATTGCTTACGAACTAAAGAATCTTGGTCACATTATTAAATTCTTTAGAACTTCAGTGCCCCACTATGTTAAAAAAGAGATAAAGAGTATCCTATATGAGATTTCTTAGAAGACCTGTTGATTGTCGCCAACAAAAGCTCATGTTTTTGTTTCGTTTTGTTTTGTTTTAACAGAGCGCATTTTTTAACATTCCCAGGTAACTGCTGCATGAGTTAGATTAAGCTTGGCATTGATTAATCTTTCTGACCTGAGCCATGGCCACTTTCTATAGACCTTTTGCCCTCCATTTCTATACCTATTGTGAAATGTTTATCCAATTGACTGTTTCTCCACCAGTCCTCTTATATATTAAACTTATGGATTACTTTTGATGTGCATTGTATCAAAAGCCCACTGGAAAACCAAGTGAATTATAGTGATGATGACTGTCACCTTTTTTGAAAAATTAATCAACATTTTCAAGCCTGAGCTCTCTTTGGACATCTATTATTACAGGTCTCCGAAAACCAAGATACTGAGAGGAAACAGACTGCTATTATGAAAAGACCTCTGGCCTGAGAATCCAGATGCCTGTGTTCTAGATTCAGTTCAGCCCTAGCTAGAACTGTGACCTTGAGACACCTGCTCAGAATATTGGTGAGGCTAAACAATAGAATACAGTGGGTAAAAGTGCATGCTTTGAAATCACAAAGACCATGAACCGCCTATTAGATGTGAGACTTTGACCAGTTTCTTTCATTTGCCAACACCTCAGGATTTTCATCAGTAAAATGAGGATAATAGTAATTCTCTGTTTTACTTTTAGGGTACACACTAAATTTTTGTGTGAAGAAACTCCTAAAATACCGTGATTTAAATGCATATGTATACTACACAGTGGAAAGTTCACGAAATTAATTGTCCGATCTTGTGTCTGTGTGTGTGTGTGTGTGTGTGTGCATACCCAGCTAAAGTGTGTGTGTGTGTGTGTGTATATATATATATATATATATATATATATATATATATATACTTGTGTGTATATATATATATATATACTTTCATCTTTGCATTATATTATTTTTTTTGCATTATGTTTTTAGTAGTTACTTTTTATGTATTGAATTGTGTCCTACTAAAAGATGTTAAAGTCCTAATCACAAATACCTGTAAGTGTGACCGTCTTTTATTATAGAGTCTTTGAAGATAATCAAGTTAAGATACAGTCATTAAGGTGGGCCCTTAACCAATATGACTAGTGTCCTTATTTAAAAAAAGGACATTTGGGTACAGAGAGAGAAACATTTATAGAGAGAAGATGATGGTGTGACAACACAGGGAGAATGCCGTCTACAAGAAAGGAAGGAATATCAGAAGCTGCCAGAGGCTGGAAAAGGCAAGGAAGGATCCTTCCCCTACCTTGGTCTCTGCTGTCTAGCCTCCAAAATGTGAGACAATGCATTTCTGTTGTTTTAAGCCACCCTGTCTGTAGAACTCCGTTGCTAGACTAGTTGATGCATGGTGCTAAAGATTGCAATATATATTCTTAAATGTTCACTTAAAGTTTTAGTTTTAAAGTTGTTCACTTACAAAGTTATCATGATATACAAATATTAATATAAGCAACTTGAAACAGTATAAACCCCTCTATCCTGCTCCTATCCTTTGTGATATACTTCTGATGTATATTAGATTTAACACACATTATAGATCACTCATTATAGTGTTATAGTTTTGCCCTTAAATATGCATATTTTACTAAATTAAGAGAAAAAATAGTATTTTGTAATTATCCATGTAATTTTCATTTTCACTGCTATTCTTTCCTCCTAAAGATTCATATTTCCATCTGCTTTATTTCCTTTCAGCCTTTAGAGTTCCTTGTAGTATAGATTTGCTGGCATCAAATACTCTGAGCTTTCCTCTATCGTGCTAATTCTTTGTTTCACTTTTGTTTTTGACAGTTTTATTGAATATAGAATTCTAGGTTTCATGGATCTTTTTCTTTCAGTACTTTAAAAGTACCATTACATTGTTTCTGATGAGAAGTCAGAGATCATTCAAATTCCTGTCCTTCTATATGCTGTGTCCTTTTTTTTTCTTTTCCGTTTTCAGCCTTGAGTTATTTTTGGTTTTAATTCCAATCACTACCATTGTGCTTAGGTATGATTTGCTTTCTGCTTATTCTGCTTTGCATTCAGTGGACTTCTTAATTCTATAAATGTCTGTCTTCAATTAATTTGAATAAATAAACTATTATCCCTTCAGACTTCAGATACTTTTGCTGCCCCAATTTATCTCCTCTTCTTATGGGACTCCAATTATCTGTATGTTGGATTGTTAGAGATTCCCCAAGAGGACCCAGAGAGTCTATTTTCTTAATCTTTTTTCCCCCACATTGGATGATTTTATCTTCTATTTCATTGACTCCTTCTTCTGGTATCTCAAATAAGTTCTTTTGCCTATCTTTTTATTTTCAATTTTATTTCAGATTTTGCCAATTTTTTGGTTACACAATTCCCACTTGGAACTTTTTATAGTTTCTGTTTTTCTGTTGAAATATCCTACTTTTGCATTTGTTGTAAGAATATTTTACCTTATGCCCTCGAGCAGTTACAGTATCTCCTCAAGGTTAGTCTCCATGAACTGCCTTTTTCTTTAATATGAGTCACATTTTTTTGTTTCTTCATCTGACTGGCAATATTAAATTGAATCCTAAAATTTTTCAGTAATGTGTAGTAAAGCATCTGAATTTTCTTGCATTTATTTAAAAGATATTGTTTTTGTTATTGGCTTTCTTATGTTTTAGCAGGCAGTTGATTTGTTTGAACTCAAACTCCAAACTCTGGAATCCCAGTTTATAGTTTTGTTATCTTTCATTGGACTGCTAGAATTCTGCTCAACACATTCATCTTTCAGGGGTCAGCTAGCCATTTTGGAAAATTGTCCAACACACAATCGGTAGCTCCTTCTTCCTAGTCCATTCGTGTCTAGAGCTTCTCTCCAACTTTCCAACACTTTCCAACTGTATGGTTGCTCCAAACTCTGCTCTCTAGTCCTTCTAGCCAGTAACCTGTGGATTTCTATGAAAGTCTAGCCTCCCATGGGGTGACATCTGGGAAGAGTCTGTAAGCTAAAAGCCATTACAACAGGGAATTCACCTACTCACTCATTACTTTCTCCCAAGATTCAACGCATCACACCATCTACTTTATTTCACTCAGCAGCGTCTTCATGTAATTGATTTTTATAATTGTTTCTAGAGTTTATAATTGTCATCTGTGGGAGGACTGGTCTAATAGGAATGACAGAGTGTTTACCAGAATCTAATTTCTGTCTTTTCCCAGTGGATTAAATCAGATAAAGTTTATGTCTCTCTGACTTAATAGTCCAGAGATTTCCAAGTGGTTCTTCCTTACGAGGTTATTCAGATTCTAGACGGGTTTATTGGATTTGCTGTCTTCAAAATATGAATATAATCTCTGAATTCAAGGATCAAATCATTGTCATTTCCCAACCAGCAAAAAGGTAGGAGGAGTCAGGACTAATAGCTTCATTTTTAAGGAGGCAAATTGGTAATTGTGCCAGTTACTTCCAATGGCCTTCCATTAGACCAAACTTATTTACATGGTGACACCTAGCTATAAGTGAGTTTAGGAAGTAAAATTTCTTGAAAAACAGCCATATATCCATCTAAACCAAGACAAGGAGAAGAAAGGTAATATTAAAAGTAACTGAATATATTCTGGGAGAAATGTGTGTTCTATGCCACAATCCACTCCTCTAGCCTCTCAGGTATCTGTGTATACGCTATATAATCACTGTCTACATGTGGGGGAACTTATTTTAGTCACATCTAGCCCACAGCCCAGGATCCCTTTACATCTATCTTGGTGGCTTCTGTAAGTATAGGAACCTGTTATTAAATACACAATATCTATCACACCCTGTTGCTTCTCCCTCACACGTCCAAGCTACAATGAGGGAACAGAGTGCTGGTTCTGGAATTAAAGCCAAATGCTGAAAATGGAAAAATGTAAAGCATAAAACAGTCATTATTCTGTAGCAATAATAAAATAATGCTTGTCAAGAATTGCAAATATGCTCTCCCTTGGCAGTAATGTAACTTTTCTTTGGATCCTGGTTTTTCTTTTAGAGATGCACTAATGTATCCAATGTTTTCTATGAACCAGGGTTTAACCTTCTAGATAGTAGTTCCTTTCTGATGTTCCTTGTTATCGTACATGAGAATAAAATTAGAGAGCATGTGCTCGGATACAAGAGGTTGTTGCCACTCTCTTCATCCTGGTACAAGTTTAGGGCCTCAGATGTTGATTTAGGAATGGAACAATTATTATCCTTTGCATGTCATGCTTCAGTTTCTTTGGTAATAAAATACAAAAGTGTTGGGGGGGCACAATTATAAAGTAGGTATCCAACTCAATCTCAGTGTGTTGCCTGCTGATATCTCCACAACCAAATAGTCCTTATGTTCATATTTCTTAATTCAGTGCATGGTCTTTGATTACTTACTAGATTCTGTGATTATACAATGCCCATCTCCTGCAATTTAATGGACTCCTATCTGAAACAGGTGAGTGTACAGAAATGTGTGGGCATCACCTTTAATCTGATTTTTGCTAATGGAAATGTTCTTAGTGACAATCTCATCTTAGGTTATTGAGGATATAGATACATTTCCCGTTTCTAACACCAAAGTCTCCAAGTTTCTAGACTATCAATTTATATTGCAGATTGTAGATAATGTATGTGGACCTTATTCAATCACTTGAAAGGCCTTAAGAGCAGAGAGGAGGCATTTCTAAAGAAGAAAAGAATCCTCCCGTGGACTGTAGCTTCAGTTTGTTTCCTAGGGTTTCAACCTGCCCTTCGTGATAGCTTTAACCTTCTAAATATCCTGCCCTGCATCTTTTTGACTTCCATATAACTAGCCCCACAATCATATAAGCTGTTTCTTTGCAATGAATCTCTTAACTTATATTTCCATGCTTTTCAGGGCTTAGTAAAAAATGAAAATGTGGGGCCTCTTGTTCAAGAAGGATTAAAAATTTCAAGAAGTTAACAAGGAGAACATTAAGCTAAGCACCAGGCTCTTGTAAGCACGGTGTGCCTGCACAGTTTGTATGCCCATGAAGCTTACCCTGGCAACAAGGAATTATAATGGGTGGTGAAGTGTCTGATCATATGCTGTAAAATAACCACTTTGGAAAGAGGAAGGTAAGGGGGGATGAGAATTGGAGTGAGAAGAAAGAACCCTTATGCACATTCAAATACTTCTGTGGGGGAAAGAAGGGGCTATACTTGAGGGGAAGGAATTGTACCCAGGATTCATTAGAAAAGAAGGTGAAATGAACACCCCAAAGGAGTTTGAGGATGAAAGGGAATCTGCTTGTGACACATCATGAAGTCCAGAGGGATTATTCAAAGGATTTGGAGGGTGGCGAGGAACGGAAAGTGGATGAGATCAGGGATGCAAAGGGCACAGAATGTCCATATGATGATGGACATGTGCTTACACTTATGGTGAACAAACAGGATAACAAGTACAGAGATTGGACCTTGAGGTCTTTAGCAAGGAGGTAGGTATTATGAGATGAATGTATGTGTCACCCCACCTCATCCGAAATTTATTTTTTCAAGTCTAATCCTCAGTGTTAATTCAGAAGACTGGGGTCCTAACCTAGGATTTAGTGAGCTTATAAGAAGAGACACTGGAGCTCCCTTCCTCGGTCTCCCTGCTGTCGTTTCCCACCCCACTTCCCCACAATCACTTCACAAGGGAATTGCAAGGGGGCCATCTGCAAGCCAGGAAGAAAGTGGTCTCCAGAAACCAAATAGCAAGCACCCGGGTGCCGCACTTGTGGCCTCCAGAACTGTGAGAAAATAAAGTCCTGTCGTCTAAGCCACCCAGCCTGCGGCGTTCTGTTATGGAAGCCTGAGCAGGCTGACGCCGTAGGTCATCATGTTAAAGTCCATATTATTTATCAGAGACCCTGGCAAAATCTTCGGTCTTGAAAGGTGAAGATAGTGTGAAAGCCTGGAGGATGGGCTGGGAGAGCCTCTTCAAACACGACTTTCGTAAATAGCTTAATGAGCTGTGATGGTCTGGGGGGAGACACCTAGGGAGTTGATACCTCCCACAGCTGGAGGAGTTGGTCATCTCAGACGTGCAGGGAAGGGAGGATTGCTCGGCCCCTTCCTGGTCTCTCTTGGCAGAAGGGGCTGCTTTCTTTACTACCCATTTGAAATTTAAGACAGCTGTTTGTGCCTCTGGTTAAACCTGCTTTGCTGCCATCGGGCTACTGAAGACCTGGGACGGCTGGTTCTTTTGCATGGAGTTGTTATGACAGCCGGGAACAATGGCAAGGCTGAGATGCAGGGTGGCTACTGGAAGAGCCAGATGGGGACCTGAAGGAATCCAGTGCTTTACTCTACAGAAAGAGTCTTGTTCGAGTGGGCTTTCCTTTGATTACTGTCCAGCGGTCCTAACTGTGCTTCCTGGGTGTAGCCAACACGCCCTGTCTCTCATCACAGCATCACAGACACCAAGGAGAGCCTTCGAGACCTCTTGAGATTTTCATTTTTCCAAGTTAAAGTTTCCTAATCCTCTCAGGGAGACACCTTTGAAATAGTGTGATCTACCCCTTACATCTCACCAGCGACTTTCGACCTCTAATCCTGTCCTGCTCTGCACACACGTATAACCACAGGGATAGTTTTCCTATCATATAAGTCACATCCCTGTCTCGACATCCCTTCAGTAGCCTCTTACTGCCCTCTGAATGAAGTGGAGACTTTATTTTGGCCAGCTCTGACTCTTACTTACTTCTTCAGCCTCATTTCTGGATTTGAACCTGCCTGAGCCATTCTAAGCATGCCTCACTTACTGGACAGTTAAAAAAAAAATATCTGGGAACTTTTCTCTGCTATTTCCTCTTCCATTTTCGAGCCTTTGCACATGTTGTTTTTTGTCATATAGAACAGAGACAATACTCTGTGTACATGTGGGTTTTGGGGGTTGGACCCATACCCAGATGTCCACAGAGTATTTATCCGGCTATCTCCTATTTATCCTTCAAGGCTCAACTTCCTTCCAGTGACACTTAAGTGCTTTTTCACGAGCAACAGGTAATATCGCAGGTACTGTAATGTCTTGCTTCACTGACCATCACCACTAGTAAACCACAAGCTCAGTGAAGGCAAAACTCATGGCTTTATTGTGGATCATGTCATGGTTCAAAAGACTTACTACACCGTTTGGTACAGGTTAGGTTCTTAAGAAATAACTGGAGAAGGAAGGAATGATGGAAGAAAGGAAAAAAGAAATATTCAGAACTTTACACTTTGTGCCAGACTACTGGGAAGAACAATTCTGTAACCTGGAAATCACACCACATGAATGTGGGTGGGTGATTGACAATAGCACCTTGGTTTAGGGCTGAAACTGCTTGGTTTCCTAAGGGTATCATTGCCTATACCATTCTGAGGTCTCGGGATGGGGACAGCGGCACCTCGGATGCCTGTTTTCATTCTTTCTCATTTCCTGGCTTAGGCATCTGTACCACTGGGCCAGTCCAATCTCATTTAGCTTGTATTCCCTGGCAGGAGAAAAAATGTGGCTGCTGTTGTTTAGATGGTTTAAAATTAATGATTTGCATATTTTCATTATGCTAATGGAGTCTTATGGAGACAGACATGTTTAATAATATTTTTAATCCATTAAACTCCTAATTATTTTAAATTGTATAGCCAAAAACTGAGAGAGGGAGGCCATGAGTTATGATGGTGAGCTTGGGTTCACATCTGAGCTTCACTCTTGAGAGGGGACCTTGGTCAAGTGACTTGTCCTTGCTGAATTTCACATTCCTGGTCTCTGAATGGAGAAGATTGTGCTTCACTCTAAGCGCATTAAATAATTTAAAATAATAAAGGCACAACACTTAGATCGTAATAGACGACCAATAAAAAAGAGATATGAAGATGATGTTTATATTAATTTCTTCCTCTCTGTTACTCTTTCTACAGCCAGAAAACATTGCAATATATAATCAATTTATCCAATCCAGTCAGTATTTGGAGAAATGACAGCAGAAATCTACATGAAGTAGGCTTATTTTTCATAAATTCACGTGCTCCCCATCACTCCTAATCTTATCCATCTATTAGGACTCAGTTCATATCAGAGGTTCCCACAGATTCTTTTTTAAGTCACCGTATCCAAGTGATTTTTATTTTCTTCTCTGCTTTCCTGCATGGCTTTGAATTTGTACCTCCTGTTTTATCATTCTTCTACTGAGGATGATATTTGCCTTTTCCAGCCTACAAATTCTGGACCACATGCATGTGACTGGCATCTTAGAGTTGAAAATATTATTAAAATGTCAGTTAGCCTGCTATTTGAAGAAAGGTCAGTTTTATTATTCTAATTTAATAAATGAAGCAAACTGAGTTCCAACAAAGTTAAATCAATTTTCCAAGGTTGTGAGGGAGAAAAAAGGAAATGTTCTCTATGGACCTACTATGTGTGGGATGCCATACAGGTGCTTACCAATGATAGCCCATTCATTTAGAGTGTTTATATAGTAGGCGTTGTTCTGCAGGATTTGCATTTTCGGAACCATGTGAACCTCATAGGCCTATTATGCAGGTACTAGTATGCAAATTTTCCAGATGATGAATCTGAGACTCCAAGACATTGAATAACTTGCTTAATGTCCTGTAGGTCAGAGCTGACATCTAAATCTTGTCCTTCAGAGCCTAGATTTTTTAACCACGTATCTATAGTGCTTCGTGGAAGTTGACGTTACTACAGATGAAGATACTGAAGACAAGAAAAGTCAGTACATTTGTTTAAAGTCATACAACTACAAATGGTCAGAGTCCAGATATTGGCAGTGCTCCCAATTACATTCAGGGCTTGTTCTAAAACACCATGCTTTCTTCTTACACAGCACTTTCTTTTCACTTTATGTAATAATGCTCATCTCTTCCAACCACGTTGCCTGCAAGGTAAGAACACAGTGTTTGATTTACATGACTGAATCCTCAGAGATTTGTTTGTTGACTTACTCATTTAACAGATATGGAGCCCTGACTGTCCACCAGGCCTGACGCCAGGCACCTGGGAAATGCTAAACCAAGCAGATAACCTTCTGCCTCTTTAGTACTTCCTGATGTGTGTCTTTGAACAACTGACTGAATGCTGCTGAGATGGTTTCCTCGGCTACAACATTGGTGTAGCAATGGTGGTCTAATGCCTAATTGAAACAGTGTAAGCATGTGACATGTGACCAGTGCTCAATAAGTAGTTGTAGTGGAATATGAGTGCTGTACATAACTAACATTAGAGGTGTTCTGAGAAAGGGAGAGCCATATCTGGCTTGGAAAGTCAGGGAACGCTTCATAAAAGAAGGTATCAAGTAGGAAGGAGAGAAGTGCAAGGGCATTTCTAAGAAGAAAACAGTATGAAACCAGAATTCTTACTATGTGCTCATGGGACAATTTTCTCCCAATCAGCTAGAATTAAACTTAGTACACGATGGCTTTGAAAGCAACTGAGACTGCTACAACACTGGGGTCGGTGGAGATGTTTTGACTGTCAGACTTAAGAGCTCACAATTTATTTTATAATGATGACAAATTACAGTTAATTTGAAGGGGACTATTTTGGAGCAAATTGATATAGGACCTTAACAAAGGAAGAATTTTTTCCCCAAATACACATGTCTGTCCCATCCAAATGCATGTGGGTCCTCATGTCACTTTTTTTTTTTTAGGTCCTCATGTCACTTTTTCAAAGTCACTTGTGGCTGCCTTGGTTTCATTATCAGATGACTTAGTTCCAGTTGAGCTCCTCCGTTTAAGCCGTTAAACAAATGAAAAGCAGAATTGTCACTTTTAAACAGAATCCACACATAATCACATTTTGAAATGGTCCTCCTCTGGCTGAGGAGAAGTTGTGTGCATTATAATATCGAATTTTAAATAATATATTACACAAAATAGCTTCCAATTTGATTTGGGAAGATATATTTTCATGAATTATTGAATATCGGATTATTGTAGAAAGCTTTAGCCATTATGCACTGAAACTGTCATTCTCTCAGCTCTGTGATATATGAGCCTGGTTATCAATATTTAAAGTTACAGTGAGCTCAGTATGAAGCAGCTGAAAGCTGAGACATGGAAGGATCATCAGTGACGCAGGCAGAACCCTTTGCATGCCCCCAACAAGCCAGAGAAGTAGACGCTCTAGAACACTCATGCACACGTTTTGCATACTATTACAGGGATCAGGAGTCTGTTCAATCTGACTCTCAAGCTAATGTCCCTTCTTGCCTACAGCCCTGAGTTTCAAAACACTGTGTTTTCCATGGATACCTATCATAATGGTTTATTGCACAAAAATCAATATATATCAAGGCATATTTCAAGAGCATCTCATTTGTAACAAATTTTCATTTTCTAACTAGCATTTCTCATTTTTTAAAGTAAACCAAAATATACCGGGAGTGCCAAAAAGAAATGTATACAAGTGGACACTTTGGTCAATGTTGCTCAAACAGTAATCAGAAGTGTCTGGACGCTGATGGTAACCACTTTGAGCACCTCTTGTAATCGCAGAAGTCTAATGTGACTTGTATACATTTTTTGTTATTGGTATATATTGAGTATTACAATTTTAATAAAGTTTTCCTTTCTTCAAATGTGTATACATTTTTTTGCACCCTCTATATTCTTTTTATTAAACTATGTATTCTTGATCTGTGCTCAAAACCCTAGAATTTTCTATCATATAGCCTGTTTTCCTTATCTGACTTGTTTCTCTTCATGCCTTCACTTCAGGGAAACTCAGATATGTTCAAATGACTTTCTAGGCTCAAGGTGGAGCCCCTGCTCATTTGTCCAGAGACCTCATTTTGAGTTGCAATAGTCTACATCTGGACTGTCTTGTCTAATACAGCAGCCTCTAGCCACGTGGCTATTGAACGTGGGAAATGTGGTCAGTCTGTATTGAAACATGCGCCAGATTTCAATAGCTTAGCAAGAAAAAAAAAGTAAAATATCTCCATAATACTTTTCATATTGATTACATGTTGAGATGATAATATTTTGCATATATTGGGTTAAATAAAATAAAAAAAAAAAAAAAAAAAAAAAAAAGATGGAGGCACTTCTGTTTAGAGCGCCACGTCAGCAAACCAAAACAGGTAACTTTCTGTGTTCCTATATAAGCTCCTCTTGACCAGAAACAGTATGTTCACTCAGCCAATTCCCAAACATCAAGGCAACTCTAGGCCTTCTCACCCCAAACACCAATGATTATGTGGCCTCAGCCAATCAGATATTTGCTATTTGTCTCTTCCTGGTTCTTTATCCTTTATCCTGTAAAAGCTTCTAGCCTTTCACCCCATTTTGCAGTTCTCTACCTCGTGAAGAGTTAAAGTTGCTTTATATCACCTAAATTTCTTTTTTAATCACTTTTCTAACAGCTATAAATCTAGTTCTCGAGGACGCTTTTTTTTGTTCTCCTGTTTAATCTTTGCATGTCTATTTTACATTTTTTATGAACTTTATGTGTATACATGGTTTTGGAAATAGTCTCCTGCCTCACCTCTTCCCAAGCCAGCTTTCTATCACTTTGAACTCTTTTATATTTTTTAAATAATGTGTACTGTTCCTTGATTTGTCTGTTTAGATATCTGTTGTCTTTGGAGATCTTTGAAGCATCTTCTAATGGAAAATTCATATTTTTAATTTCATTGATATTTAATTGGTATTTATGTCAATATCTAATGGATATTTAATTGATAGTTTCTCTGGGTTTAGCATACTAGTTTGGCAATAATTTTCCTTCCATTATTTGAAGGCATTTTTCCATTGTTTTCCAATAAGAAGCCTGATGCCATTCTGGTTCCTGATCCTATAAATCTAACTTCCTTGATTTCCGCCCCCCCCCCCCCCCCACTTAGCAAGCTTTGAAGAGCTTATTATTATACTTGGAATTCTGAAGTTTTATACTGATGTGCTACGGTGTGGAGCTTTAAAATTTGTTGTGCTGGATAAGTGTTTGGCTCTTTCAGTCTGGGTGGATATTTCTGGAAAGTGTTCTTAAATTTATCTTTGATAATTTCATACCTTCCATTTCCTCTATTCTTTCCTTCTGATTCCTCAGTCAGAATTAGGTCCTCCTACACCGAACCTCTAATTTTCTTCTGTTTTATTTCCTATGTCTTTCTCTCTTAGTTTCATTCTTTTAATTTTCCTCACATATATCTTCCATTTCTACTAATATTTGTTTTTCTTTATAAAAGTTTGCTATTTATTTAATTTTCAAGAGTAGACTTCTTTATTGTTTACTTATTTTTATTTTTTGTAGCTTTAATATTTTGCTTATATATCCAATGATATTGATTACAGTAATTATAGAATTGTGGTTTGGGAATTCTCTCTGTTTTCCCAGAATTCCTTTTGTCTGTTTGTGTGTGGGGGGGGGGACAGAGCCCCAAAAAGCAGTTTCCAGGCTCTTGGCCTCACATAGAAAGGTGCTGGCTCAGGTAGTAAATGGCCATCGACTGTGATCAAATGGCCATCAGCTGTGGCTAGTTGGCCGTCAGCTGTAACCAGTGAGCCATTGGGCACTAATATAACTGCCGTGGCTACGCTAGCAGGAAAAATGGGGGCTAGCAAGAAGGTGGTGGCTGAGCCTGCAAGCGGTGCAGTGAGGGTTGCAAACAGTGTGTCTCCTGTTTCCTGTGTCTCCAACCCAGCTGCCAGCGAGAGTATAGTGGTATGAATCCCCTACCTATGGCTCCGTGGGTGTTCCTTTTTGGCCTCACCATGTCCTGCGTTCTTATGTGGGGAGCGGGAGCAGAGACTCCGCAGGCCGCCCTGCATGACTGTGTTTTTGTCTTCTGAATAGAGGTTCTTCTTAAATTTCTGGTGATCCCTAGCTATTACTCATACTTAAATGAAGTATTTAAATGAATCTGTCGGTTCCTGGTAAGACTTGTCCACTGCTGTGCTTCTTACAGGGTAATTGATCAGAGCTTGCATATTGGCACTAAATATCCTGATTTGCAAATTGAATCAGTTTCTCTTTGTAGGAACCCTCTGGTCTCCAGTTTGGGGAGTGATTCTGGCTACTAACTATCCCAAGCTGAGTTGGAGAAAAGGGGCTATGGGATCTCATGGTTAATTATGTAGATTTACAGTTACTCCAATTATTTTCACCTATGTTCTCTACTGTTGACAGCTATCAGAGAATCCCATGCTTCCCTGGTTCAATTTAACTGGTAAACTTTATTTTTCCATCTAGAGAGATGGGGGTTGGAGGCAGTTCCCTGGCCATATGTGGTAAGGGGGAGAATTTGGGAGTTAATTGTTTCTTTATTCATACTTTCATCCAGTCCTTCTCAGGTTAGCTCAGACTTTACTGCTGCCTTCTGAGAAACTACATGTCTCTAATTCCTGAGCCTTTTTCTGCAGAATGGACACACTTCACTTGTTTCCTGTTGCCACCATCCTTTGTAGGCACTGGGATTTTAATTTCCTCTGCTATTTTTGTTTTGTTTTTGTTTTAAGTTAATTACTACTCCTCTAGCATTATGGCTATGAAAAATTTGCTGTCTTTGAGGGTCTATCACTTTTGAAAACGCTTTACCATAAGATTTAAAAAAATAGACACGTGTATTTATCCAATCTGCATTTTTTACAAGATGTCCCTCAGACTTATTTGTCAACAGTGCTTTTGAGATCTGAAAATAACAATTAATGCCACGTGATTTATAAAAGTCTCCGTTTCCTCTATCCCTACTCCCGCTTTTACAGAAGATAAAGAGAGGTCCCAAAAAGTCAATATGATACAACATCACAAAGTGTCCAACTTTTACCAAAAATAGTAAAGTCTCAGACCAGGATTAGAACTATTCTCTTTCCCCAGTGTCCATTCCTTGCATTATTTAATTGCCTTTTTGTCATGCATTATTATGCTTCTGCATTATTTGAGTCAGCATGTGTCTATGATTTTCTTAAACATCAAAATTAGCCCAAAGTTTGAAATAATAGATCTAGATCACTAAATGACACTTACAGATTTGGGTGAAAAAAATAATCTTTGAAGAGCTCTGACTCATGTAGTTATAAGGTTTTGGTATCCTGGGCCCTTGTTATCGACATTTAGTAAAAAGCTTTCTATATATTTCTATCATATTTAATTTTTAAAAAACCCTCCTGTAAAAAATATTTTGCAATGTCTATTCAATTATATATATTTGAGGTGAAAAACAGATTAATTTTGCCTTTTGCACATGTAACCCATTTTTTATTTTATTTTATTGGGCTGACGTTGGTTAGTAAAATTATATAGGTTTCAAGTGTACAGTTCTGTAATACATCATCTGTATATTGCATTGTGTGTTCACCACCCAGAGTCAATTCTTCTTCTGTCATCATATGTTTGACTCCCTTTACCCTCTTTTTAATAAGACTGTAAACATTTAAGAAACACTTCAAACAACTTTTCACATTATATTTTAGAACTTTCATCCATTGTGTTCCTCATTGCATCTTTTGCCTGACTGTTAGGGGTTTATTTTTCAAAGTTGTTTTCAATCATTGGTCTTCCGTGTTTAAATTTTACATTATTAATTTCTTAAGAATTGTCCTTAGGATCTGAAGTATGCAAATTTTCTGCAATTTAACTGATAAAATTTCAATTTTCCTTATATAAGCTCTATTATAGAAAAAGAACATATGTTCCTTCCAAAGGGATATATATATGGAATATATATATGGAATATATGTATATGGAATATATATATATACACACATACATATAGATATGTGTGTGTGTGTGTATATATATATATATATATATATATATATATATATATATATATATAAATATTCACATTTAAAAAATAAACTACTATTATTTTCAGCTGTTCTCCCATGCTAGGAACCTGAAGAAACTGACATACTTCCCTTAACAACTGAGGCTGTGACAGTAACGACATCAACTTTTTAGACATGGCATTCAGTACAAAGAAGAGAAATGACCTATATGAATGCCAGGACTGAGGCAGAAGTCTGTTTAATTAAAAAGAAACCCCACAAAACTCATTTTTGAGTATTGTGATATGTCACACCAGTCCCTTAAGAACAGTTTCTCTAAGTATTCTTTTTCTCTAATATAACTGTCATACAGTGATAACAATGAGCTCAATCTGATAACTCTGTTTCTGGCATTCCCTATATATTTTTAGCCATTTTTGCTTTCTGTATTATGATGATGTCTTATTTCATACTTCTAAGGTTATCAATATTGTATATTATCACCAAATGTACCTTTTATCATAATACAATTTTGAGTGTATTTTTTCACCACCCTTGCTTTCATTTTTTTTAAGGATTTACTTACTTATATGTTTATTGTTACCATTTCTGTGACGTTAGTTCAGATGAATTTCTTGTTAGAAACTGTTATCGAATTATTTTTTTTCTATTCAAATCATTCATACCCACTCCTTCTTTGATGGGTGATCTTAGTTCAGCTTTGTAGAATATTGTAACAATATGTCAGCCATCATCCTTTTCACTGAGTTAAAAATGCATTTGATTTTTGTCCATTATTTGCTTTTGGATGTATGGATTTTTATTTGTTCTAGAATGATTTATAGAGGTTAAATACTCCATTTCAGAATTACTCATCATTATCTGAAAATGGTCGATAAACATTCCAGTATTACATAAACATCATGATGATTTATACCCATTAGTGACTTTTCAAAATATTTTATGCTTTTGCCTTTTTCCTTTTCTCCATTTGCATAACTTATTAATATAATTTCAAAGCACGGAATTCTATATTTTGAAACAATTATTTAGCTGGAATTAAAAGAACTCCCATTTATTGTGTTTTTATTAATACTTTCTTTTTACCCCATTCTAGTGATGATTTCCTTATCTTTCAAAAATGCATAGTATTTTTTGGACAGGAATACACTAATGCTAATGGTTCAATTTAAGAGAACACACTAATATATTAACAAATCATAAAAATAGGGAGAACAAGAAAATGCATAGGCATGTATCACTGTACAACCAAATACAATTAATAAACTCCACAGAACTTCCTTTTCAAATCCTAGCTTCAAAAATAGGAATAAAAGTGTTAACATTTTTTCAGAAAGAAATTTATTTGTCAAATCAACGAAATATATTTGTCAAATAAAATTGTCCATATCCATTGTCCCATCAGTTGGACCTCTAGATTTTTCTCCTACTTGAATCATTTAGATATGCAAACAAATGACATATACAAGTGTGTTCATGACAGCACTACTTGGAATAATATAAAAATGGAAATCTCTAAATGTGCACTTATAGGCTATGGTTAAATAAACTGTCATATACTGCTATGGATTACTGTGCAGCTACCATGGAGTATTACACAGCAAATAAAAATGTGTAGATCAGTTTGTAAAAAAATTTGGAAGTCTAGAAAAAATAAATTGTCAGGAAAAACAAACCCTTTAAATTATGTCTGTGTGTGTGTGTGTGTGTGAGAGAGAGAGAGAGAGAGAGAGAGAGAGAGAGAGAGAGAGAGAGAGAGAGAGAGGAACACACACAGATGAAAACTTAAAAGATACTGAATTTTTAATAGGGAAATTTATGGAAGGGAAGAAAGATGAAGTCAGTGTTGAAGGAAAAGTTTCACCTTTTATTGTTTACCATTTGTTATTGTTTGAAGTTTTAACATAAAAATACATATTTATGTACATCGTAGGAAGTAAGGAAGAAGAAAGGCAGAAATGAAAGAAGGAAGGGGTGGGGAAGAAATAATTCAATCTAAAACCAGTGTCATGAACGTGATTTCAATCAATGAAGAAAACCCATAGATATCCCCATTAAATTTAGAAATAAAATACCATGTCAACTGATATCATTGTCGTTTTTAATTTTATATATTCTTATAATGCATGTTAACATAGAAGAGGTTAAGGGGGAGCAGGTATGTATGTATTATGTATGTATGTATATACATATGTCCATAACACACACACACACCCACATGCACACATTTGAAAACATCAATCCAAGGTCAGCTTTAGAAAAGCAATTAAAAGTAATAAGTTGAATAACATCCCCAATAACAAAAGTAATCACAATAAATGATGATAGCTAAGATTTATAGAGGGCTTCCTATGTGACAGGTACTATCCTAAGTGTTTTCCATGTATTAACTCATTTAATATTCACAACATCCCTATGAAAAATGTCCCAATTTCAGATGGGAGTTCTAAGGCACAGAGGAGTAAGTAAATTGCCCATGACATAAAGGTAGTTTGTGGCTATTCCATGATTAGATCCAGGTTGTCTGCTCCCAAGATACTGTACTTCTGATAACTACTCTAAACTGACAAGAAGAATATTAGTATAATAACAATTACCATTTGGAAAACATATTTAAAAGTCCTTTCATAATAGCAATAAAATGTAAATTATTGAGGCATAAATTGAATGGACAATATGTAGCCACAAATAAATCTATAAAGTCATATTAGAGAGAATTTAAAAGAAGATTTGATTAAATGGTTGGATAAACTAGGTTCTTGAAGGAGAAGAGAAAATGTTCGAAAATTGACTATTAACATTGATTTTCAGATTTAATTTAACTCAAGTCAAAATCTAATCTGTCTTATCATTGAAACTAAAATTATTTCACATTTACGTGGAAATATAAGTAGGTGAAAGGTCCAATATTCAATAGAATAGTATCAATCACAGTTGTCTAGTGTTATCAGATAAAAATAATAGTATTGTTGCTAATACAGAAATAAATATAAAACAATAAAATTGAATGGAAAGTATATTATCACAAAGGCAATGAGTATATTATTTAGATTGCTTTTGATAGGTTGTTACTTGTGATTAGCTTCAATAATAAAATGTGATTGATTATTTTACATAATTGAAAAAGCCAGAAATATATGTGTTCAGGTACAACAGTACCTGGTCAAGGATTTAATCATTTTTTTGTGGTTCTCCTGGGTTTGCCTTCTTCCTAGTGTCAGACTGGTTTTCTTCATGGTTGCAAGATGGCTACCATCAGCAATTAAGTCTTCATGCTCCCTTCTTCATATCAAGGGAATAGACCAAATGTGTTTCCACAACTATTAAGCAAATAATCATGTTTTTGGGGCCTTTTTGACCTAACATCATGGCCAGGAGAATGCCACACATTGAGTTGGTTTGCACTGGATTAGGGCCAAAGTCAATCATACTTCTTACCTGACGGTTATGGCAAAGGAGAAGGTGGCTTCCCAAGGGAAAAATCTCAGTGTGGTTAGAATGGTAAGATGGAAAGAATGTTGAATAGGCAAGGAGAATGACAAAAGTATGTAAAACATATAACATAAACATAAAAACTTGTTTCTCTCCTTAAAAAGTATACAAATGAAAGATAAAATAATAATAAGTTCACAACTTCTGTGCTAGAGTAGTGTTTTATGAATATTTAACAAGTAAAATAATTATCAGTTTTATTTTATTTTAATCATACTTGCTGAGGATTTACTAAGTTTCCAAGCTGTAGTATCATAGCAAATATAGAAATATAGATCAAATGAACTGAGAGGATGGTGCTGAAATACAGAAAGCCACATATGAGGTAATAACCATGGGTTATTCATCAGGCGTTTGATGGCAAGCAAAAAACAAACCATTTCAAATTGGCTTAAACAATGAGGTGATTTATTATTTCATTTAACTCAAAACCCCAAAGCATTATTATTATCATTTTACAGATAGGGAAATGGAATATTAGAGTTTAAATAACTACTTTCAGTCCCTTAGTTGTAGATTTAAGAAGATTTAAACTCAGATACATATGCCTCCCTAGCTATTGCTTTTAAGTTTTCTATGTGATTCCATTATCACTTTGTTTTCCACTTGGGAGAATTCGTTCAAATTTCTTTAATATACATCATTTGGGAAAAGAAATATGACACAAATTGAATTTTTTATTTCATTTTTTTTTCAATTACAGTTCACATTCATTATTATTTTATATTAGTTTCAGGTGTACAGCATAGTAGATAGACATTTATATAATTAATACCCACCTGGAACCATACATAGTTATTACAATATTATTGACTATATTCCCTGTGCTCTACTTTACATCCCCATGACTATTTTAACTACCAATTTGTACTTCTTAATCCCTTCACCTTTTTCATCCAGCCCCCCAAACCCCCTCCCATCTAGCAACCATCAGTTTGTTCTCTTTCTCTGAGACTGTTTCTGTTTTGTTTGTTCATTTATTTTGTTCTTTAGATTCCACATATAAGTGAGATCATATGGTATTTGTCTTTCTCTGTCTAACTTATTTCACTTAGCATAATACCCTCTAGATCCATCCATATTATTGCAAACTGTTTCAACTGTTTTGGATTTCTTCGGAAAAATACCCAGAAGTGGAATTTCTGGGTCATAAGACAATTCTATTTTTAATTTTTTGTGCAATCCCCAAACCATTTCCTTAGTGGCTGCAGCAATTTGCAATCCCACCAACAGTGCACAAGGGTTCCCTTTTCTCCACATCCTCACCAACACTTGTTGTTTGTTGATTTATTGATGATAGTCATTCTGACATGTGTGAGGTAATATTCATTCTGGTTTTAATTTGTATTTCTCTGATGATTAGTGACATTGAGCATCTTTTCATATGTCTATTGGCCATCTGTATGTCCTCTTTGGAGAAGTGTTCATTCAAGTCCTCTACACGTTTTTTAATTAGATTGTTTTTATGGTGTTGAGTTGTATGAGCTCTTTATAAACTTTGGATGTTAACCCCTTATCAGATGTATCATTGTCGAATATCTTCTCCCATGCAGTAGGTTGTCTTTTCATTTTGTTGGTGGTTTCCTTTATTGTGCAAAAACGTTTTAGTTTGATATAGTCCCATTTGTTTATTTTTTATTTTGTTCCCCTTCTCCAGGGACACATATTAGAAAAAATATTACTAAGACCAATGTCAAAGTGTTTACTGCCTATGTTTTCTTCTAAAGTTTAATGGTTTGGGGAGTTACCTTCGAGTATTTAATCAATTTGAGTTTATTCTTGTGTATGGAGTAAAGAGGTGGTCCAGTTTCATTTTTCACATGTGTATGTCCAGTTTTCCCAACACCATTTATTGAATGGACTGTCTTTACCCACTGTATATTCTTGCCTCCTTTGTCATAGATTAAATGACCATACAGGCCTGGGTTTATTCCAGGATCTCTATTCTGTTCCATTGATCTACGCATCTGTTTTTATATCAATACCATATTGTTTTGATTACTATGGCTATGTAGTATAGCTTGATTTCAGGTAATGTGATACTTCCAATTTTATTCTGCTTTCTCAAGATTGTCATGGCTATTCAGGGTCTTTCATGGTTCCATATAAGTTTTAGGATTATTTGTTCTAGTTCTGTGGAAAATGCCATTGGTATTTTCATAGGGATTGCATTAAATCTATAGATTGCTTTGGGTAGTATGAACATTTCAACTGTTAATTCTTCTGATCCATGAGCACAGTATATGCTTCCTATTATTTGTCTTCTTCAATTTCTTTCTTTAATGTCTTATAGTTTTCTGAGTACAGATCTTTTACCTCCTTGGTTAAATGTATTCTTAGTTTTTATTTTGTTTTGTTTTGGGTTGTTTTTTTTTTTGCAATTGTAAATGGGATTGTTTTCTCAATTTCTCTTTCTGATAATTTGTTGTTGGTGTATAAAACGCAACTGATTTCTGAATGTTAATTTTGTATCTGGTTCCTTTACTAAATTCATTTATCAGTTGTAATAGTTTTTGGTGGAATCTTTGGGGTTCTCTCTATATAACATCATGACATCTGAAAATGACAGTTTCACTTTTTCCCTTCCATCTTGGATGTCTTTTATTTCTTTTTCTTGTCTGATTGTTGTGGCTAGGATTTCCAACACTATGTTGAATAAAGTGGTGACAGTGGATATCCTTGTCTTGTTCCTGATCTTAAGGAAAACACTTTTAGCTTTTCCCCATTGAGTATAATGTTAGCTGTGTGTTTGTAATATAATGTCCTTTATTATGTTGAGATATGTTCCCTTTATTCCAACTTTGTTGATAGTTTTTATCATAAATGGATGTTTGATTTTTGTCAAACGTTTTCTGCATCTATTGATGATTATATGATCTTTATCTTAATTTTGTTTATGTGGTGTATCACATAATTGATTTTCAAATATTGAGCCAAACTTGCATCACAGGAATAAATCCCACTTGATCATGTTGTATAATCTTTTTAATGCATTGCTGAATTCAGTTTGCTAATATTTTGTTGAGGATTTCTGAATCAATGTTCATCAGGGATATCAATCTACAATTTTCTTTTTTGGGTAATATCTGTTTGATTTTGGAATCAGTGTAATAGTGGCTAGAATGAGCTTGGGAGCCTTCCTTCCTCTTGAAATTTTTTGAATAGTTTGAGAAGAATAAATGTTAATTCTCTTTCAAATATTTGGTAAAATTCACTTGTGAAGCCATCCGGTCCAGGAGTTTTGTTTGTTGGGAGATTTTTTTATTACTGATTCAATTTCATTAGTAGTAATCCGTCAGTTCAGATTTTCTGTTTCTTCTTGATTAAGTCATGGAAGATTGTGTATTCCTAGGAATTTATCCATTTCTTCCAGATTGTCCAATTTGTTGGCATAAATTGCTCATAGTATTTTCTTAAAATCCTTTGTATTTCTGTGATGTAAGTTGTCCCTTCTCTTACATTCCTGATTTTATTTATTTGGGTCTTATCTCTTTTTTTCTTGGTGAGTCTGGTTAAAGGTTTATTAATTTTGTTTATCTTTTCAAAGAACCAGCTCTTGGTTGCATTGATCTTTTGTTTTTTAGACTCTATTTTGTTTATTTACACTCTGATTTTTATTATTTCCTTCCTTCTACTCATTTTGGGCTTTGTTTGTTGTTCTTTTACTAGTTCCTGTAAGTGTCAGATTAGATTGTTAACTGAGATATTTCTTGGGGTAGGTCAATATTTCTATGAATTTCCCTCTTAGGACTGCTTTTGCTGTGTCCCATAGATTTGGGGTTGTTGTGTTTTCATTTTCATTTGTCTCAAGGTATCTTTTGACTTCTTCCTTGATCTTGTTGACCCATTCATTATTTAGTAGCATGCTATTTAGACTCCATGTGTTTCTGCATTTTTCAATTTTTTTCTTGTAATTGATTTGTAGTTTCATGCCATTATGTTCAGAGACAACGATTGCTATGATTTCCGTCTTCTTAAATTTATTGAGACTTGTTTTTTGGCCTCACATGTGATCTATCTTGGAAAATGTTCCACATGCATTTGTAAAGAACGTATATCCTGCTGCTCTAGTGTTAAATGCTCTAAAAATATTAATTAAATCCATCTGGTCTAGTGTGTCCTTTAAGGTCACTTTTGATTTTCTGTCTGGAAGATCTACCCATTGGTGTCCACAGAGTATTAGAATCCCCTACGATGACTATATTACTGTCAATCTCTCACTTTAAGTTGATCAATATTTGCTTTATATATTTAGGTGCTTGCAAATTGAATTTTTTTAAAGGAGGTAACAATAAGATGAAAACAATAAATACCATCTTACCATCTGACAGTGAGATTCCTCTTGGGAGGGAAATTATCTTTGTTTGGAAAAATAACCCAAAATACTACACAAGGTGAGTCAGCTTCATTTCTGAAATGTGTGAAGGCGTTAAAAGTAGGGACAAATTTATCTGTTGAAAAGGAGAATATATATATATTTGGAACTCCTGAAATCAAATAGGGGATATAAATGAGGAAAAAGAAGTTTGTAGGAAAAAAAATCTGAATTATGGGAGGCTGAGAAAAGATGAAGGAAAAAGCTGAGAACATGCTTGTGGGGGTACAGGTTGGGGGCTGCATGGTGCTGGGGACTTGCATGGTGGTGGGGGACTTAGAAGGTAAATGGGAGTGGTGGCTGGAAACTTGGAAGGTTGTTTGTACTACCGTGATGTAAACACTTTTGTCTGCCTCCTCCCATACCTTGAAATCTTCAGTAATACTGTCCATTTTCAGAAATGATTTAGATATACTCATATACACGTATTTATAAAGTGAAAGACTGAAATGAGTCTTATGTCTAAATTTCCAGCACAGTACAAAGGAGATAAGTCAATCTGGAAATAGAGATTGAAGGCCCAGATTCCCCAGGGATGTTGGGTAGGGGTGGGGGAGGGGGGCATACCTTCTAAAAATGCATAGAAAATAATTTTCAGGGATGATTAGGATTAGAGGCTCTTGCCAGTTCTACCTAGAGTTGGGAGATCAGAGAGGCTTCCTGCTGTTCTATTAACTTATGCACATTTGCAAATGAAAACTAGAGGAAATCAACAAAGAGGCTTTCCTATAAATATTCTTTCCTTCCATTTGCTAGTCTTTCAAAAAAAATTATGAATTCCCGGACACCCTACTAAATTCTTGGAGATGCTAAATACAAGAGGAATTCTCTATCCTCATGAGGTTCTACTAGAGAATTTAACAGTAATTATTAAGCAACTAGTTCCACAATTGTTCTTATCTTACTTATAATTGTGGTAAGTGCCACAGGAGAAATGCAGGAGCTAAGAGACCACTAACTTCCCATAGAGAGCCTGCACTGTTCTTGGGACAGCTGCTTGAGGAATCACAGTTTTGGCTGTGCCTTGATTACAGAGCAGGAGGTAAAAGAAGACTGACTGGGAGGGAGTGGGGATGGGCAAACAATTGGAGGGCAAGAGACAAGCCTCAAAGGTTGTAGAGGCCGGATTGTTCACATCCTTGCAGGCTCTTTAGTAATTTTAGTCTTCATTAGAAGAGTATTGGAAGCTATTGTAATTTTTAAGTTCATCAAAGGTGGGAGAAAAGGGGATCCAATGGTCTGCATGAGATGAGGTGTATTTTCAAAAGGGTCATTCAAGTTGATCACCTGTCTTCAGTTCTTTGCCCTGGACTAGAAGCAACTCTTAAGTTGTCCTCCTAGGGAGTAGGCAGCAAATTTGACGATTTTAAGTATGGATCTAAAGGAAAAGGAGTCAACATGAATACTCAGACTTGGTTCATGTTTTCCCATCCTTCAGAAGATTCTAAGAAAGAGAAAGAATGAACTAGCTTCATCAGAGGTGATTAAGTGGAGAGCTTCCAGGAAGGGAAGCCCAGCAGAAGGCTGCTTGAAATCCCACCCGCTGTCACAGGTAACATCCCTTAAAACTCTCCTCACACTGAGGGACTACCATTGATGGAACAATACAAACCTGCCAGAGGCTGTTATCACCCATTACCGTCCTCTGCATTCCCCCTCCCCGCCCCAAACCCTTCTGGTGCTGACTTAACACATTTGCTTCAAGGCACATTTTCTCTCACTGATAATTGTAGCTGAGTTTGGGAAATTTACACACAGGCAATTGGGAGGCTTAATGATTCAGAAAAGTCTAGTGTGGGCTGGATTCTGTCTCAGTCAGTTCAGCCTGCTATAGTAGAATACCTTGGACGGAGTGGTTTAAAAAAACAAACATTTATTTCTCACAGTTCTGTAGGCTGGGAAGTCCAAGGTCAAGGCTCTGGCAGATCAGTTGTCTGTTGAGGGTTCTCTTCTTGTTTGCAGGTGGCTGTTTTCTTTCTGTGTCTTTACATGGGAGAGAGAGAGAGGGAGGGAGAGAAAGAGAGAAAGGGAGACAGAGAGAGAAACAGAGAGACACAGAGAGAGAATCTCTCTCCTGTTTCTTCTTGTAAGGGCATTGCTCTTATTCATGAGGGCTTCACAATCAAGATCTAATTACCTCCTAAAGACCCAACCCCAAATATCATCACTTGAGGATTTGTGCTTCATAGGAATTATGGAAGGGGTTGGGTGGTGTCACATGAGTATTTAGTCCATAATAGATTGGACCTGGGGAAGTATTATAACTTGCCTAGATAAATGATTTACTTTCTTTCCACCTGTCTTTTGCTTTAGTCTGTTTTTTTTCCCCCCCAGGCCTCACTTTAGAAGGAGAATCATATATTCCTTAAACATAGTTAAATTCTTTATAATAAGCGTAAGTTGAGGGGCCTAGGAGAATACCTCACGATTACATACCAATCCTTCCCATTCTAAGAAGCCAGGGGTTTCTGCAGTGGTGCAATGAGACGTCTTAAACTATCAGAGAATAAGCTTACACTGTATTCATTATCTCCAACGTGTGGGAGAGACAGCACGTTTGGATTTTCTGACTTCAGGGTCTTTGACATCCATATCCATTTCTGCCACTTAGAACAAACATTAAATATTTAGTGTTCTTTTCCTTCCTTCCTTCTTCCTTCCTTCCTTCCTTCTATCCTTTCTTCCATCTTCCCTCTTTTTTTTTCTCTCCTTCCCTCTCTCTCCCTTCCTTTCCTTCAAATTGTCTCCAAAGTCTACATTTTCCCTCCAATACCTATTAATAACAATCCAAGCCATAGCACAGAGTAGCTTCAGAAAGTCCATGTCTCTCCCAAATTATTTTAAATAACTCTAGGAGAGTAGAGGGAGGGCAGAATTTCAGGACTTTTTGCAAGAAGTGAAATTCAAATTGATAGAAGGCTGTGGAGAAAAAGGAAGGTGAAAGTTTAGAGGGTGCAGGAGATAGTGATCCATTCCATTTTAACCAGCACTTCCTTACATTTGAACCACGGACCACTGGCAACAGCTGGGGAGACGGAGTGATGTTTGTTAAAAAGGCAACTCATCAGTTGTACCCCAAATACATTAAATTAGAATTTTTATGAAGGTTGTTGCTAGGAGTTTGTTTTTTATAAGCCCCCCACAGTGATGCTTATATACACATATGTTTGGGGACCAATAACCTATAGTACTTCTCCAAATAAGCTGATTACAGTAATTACCTATGCTGCTTATTAAATAAATGTACACAGATTCCTTGACTAAAGGTTCAGATTCGTAAGCCAGGAATTGTGTCTTGGATTCCAGATATTTATCAAGTCCCAACGAGCCCTTGGGCGAGTCTTAAAATACCGGAAGTTTGGGAAACAATGGTAGAGGTTGGGATGGCGGTTGAAGGGGAGAAATGTGGTGGGGAGGCTGAGTGGCAAGTGCCTCATCCTGGTGGCAATTGGAAACTAAGTGTGCTTTGTCATCAGGTTTGTGATCAGGGGTGTTTTTAAGAATCCAACTTGGTGAACTTTTCTGGAAGAGGTTTGACCTATTGGTTAAACCTATCACATTGAGTAAAGACGTGGATCCCATTCTGCTACAGGCAGTTTTTGCTTTTTGGTCATCTGTTACGTTTGTGGAGCGCAGTCTAAGGTATCTCATTGCCCCACTGATCCTCAGACAGTACAGTAAGCTGAAGCTCAGAAAGATGAAACAAATTTCCTAAAGACACCAGCTGAGAAGTGTCACAGAAAGGTCTTAGAATTTGACTCTTTCCTTGGGTCTATACTTAGAGTCCTAACTTTTTAGCTGCAGTGAAAAGAAGAACCAATCAACTCCTATGCCAGAAAAGTACAAGGGTTCTTCATGGTCTATACTGAGGCTTACCTTGTATCGTCAGGACTTTGTGTCTGTGTTATCCTTTTGGACAGATGGCTACTTTTCACCTTTCAGTTTTCTGACTAAGTACACTTCTTCATTCACCCACCTGAATTTTCACCATTCCTTCTGTGAAGTCCCTTCATGAAACTTTAAATCTGTGTTTATTTACATGTCGGGTTGTTGTCTGCTCCACCACTAAGATTTTTACATTCCGTGTTGTGAGTGGCTATGTTGTAACTTTCCTTCGTAGAACCAAAACTTTATACATATACACACATATATATACATATATATGTGTGTATATATATGTATATATGTGTATATATGTGTGTATATGTATATATGTATATATGTATACATATATACATATATGTGTATATATACGTATACATATATACATACATATATATGTGTATATATATATATATATATATATGCTTCTTTGTTTTTTTATGGTCCACTCTCTCACCCAATTGTAAGTTCCATGTTGTATTCTCCAACATATACTCAGAAATTAGCAAATGGAAGGTACTCAATTAAAAAGTTATCAAATGAGTGAATGAAAAGTCATTGACCTCTCTAATCTTCAATTTACATAAATTTAAAATGAAGTAATCATCACCTCCCTTAAAGGATTGATGTCATGCATGTATGGAAAATATCTAGCACATTTCCTAGGGCACATAGATATTCTATAGGTGATGAAGCCCTGATCCCATGGGTATGAGGGTGAGAGGTCCAGGCTTCATACTCGTACATATGTCCAAGCTCAGCTCCAGCGCACTCTGTGTTGGCTGTTTTGCATGAGCTGGTAGAAGTAGAGAAGGTGGTGGAGGAATTGTGTTCTTAGTAGCAGCAAGTAATAATTGAGTTGATAGCTGCTGCTGACTGTTCTGGATGGCAGTTTTCCAGCTGGTGAATGGAAAAGACATGATTCCCGATGGTTAAAAATACCCTGAGATGGATTAATTGCCAGTTGCTGAGAGGCGGAGGGGGTGTGTATACCACTTTACACCGTGACCCTGCACTCAAAACAAAGTAACACACCAATTGATCCCCCCCCAACACTAACAGTTTTGTAGATGTTGTGATTGTATCAATGAGCATTTTTGTAACACTTTAGAATTTAAACAGCACTTTCACGTAGATTCCCTCATTTAAGCCTCACAATCCTTCAGAGATTGGAAATGGGACTCATGTGAGCACATAAATTGTTGTGCATTAATTTAACCTTCTGTGATAAAGTAGGATGACCACAATTTCTCCATGAATATTCTCATTTTATACATCGGGAAATAGTTTTGGAAAAGTAAGGTCACATTTCAAAAGGCACAGAGCTAGTAAGGGTTAAAGCCAATCTCTAATAAAAGCTGAGAGATTCAGGGTCAGGGATCACCAAGCTCCCTGTCCATGGCAGGAAGCTGGAACAGGCATTTCCTGTCTAAGTTTCCACCAAGGGGCTGTAGCAGTAGTTTGTTCCAGCTGCATATCAAATTACAACAGACTGGGTAGCTTAAGCAATGGAAATTTACTTTCTCACACTTTTGGAGGCTGGAAGTCCAAGATCAAGGTGTGGGCAGTTTGGTTTCCTCTGAGGCTTCTCTCCTTTGCTTGCAGATGGCCGCCCTCTTACTTCCTCTGCACGGGGACGTCACTCTGTGTACATGGGCCTCTGGTGTCCTTTTCTGAGTCTAATTTCCTGTTCTTATAAGGACACTAGTCGCATTGGATGAAGGCCCGCCCTATGGGCCTCGTTTTAACTTAACTGTCTCTTTAAAAGCCCTATATCCAAATACAGTCACATTCTGAGGAACTGGGGGCTAGAATTTCAACATATGAATTTTGAGGGAATGCAATTCAGCACAAAACAAAGGAAACTTGAAAACATTACGCTAAAGGAAATAAGCAGATACAAAAAAGTCCATATAAGAGGTCTGACAATTAAGTTCGCAAACTTGTTGCTATGATGTTGCTAACCTTTCATTTATATCAGAGGGATTATTCATTATGAATTTGTACCAACTGGTACAAACAGTTAACCAAATTTACTATTTGGAAGTGCTAAAAAGGCTGTGTGAAAAAGACAACCTGAATTTTTTGCCAAAAATTCATGGCTCTTGCATCACGACAATGCACCAGCTCACACGGGACTGTCTGTGAGGGAGTCTTTAGCCAGTAAACAAATAACTATATTGGAACACCCTCCCTACTCACCTGATCTGGCTCCCAGTGACTTCTTTCTTTCCCCAAAGAAAAAGGAAATATTGAAAGGAAGACATTTGGGTGACATTCAGGACATCAAGGGTAATATGACGACAGCTCTGATGGCCATTCCAGAAAAAAAGTTCCAGAATTGCTTTGAAGGGTGGACTAGGCACTGACATCGGTGCATAGCTTCCCAAGGAGAGTACTTTGAAGGTGACCATAGTGATATTTAGCAATGAGCTATGTAGCACTTTTTCTAGGATGAATTCGCGAACTTAATTGTCCCATCTCCTATGATTCAAATTTTTTGAAATATCCAGAATCAGCAAACTCATAGAGACAGAAAGCATATTAATCACTGCCCGAGGTTGAAGGGAGTGGAAAATGGGGAATGACTGCGTAATGGGGGTGGGATTTCCTTCTCAGGTGATGAAAATGTTCTGGAATTAGTGGTAATGGTTGCACAACAGTGTAAATATACTAAATGCCATTGAATCATCCATTTTAAAATGATTTAAATGGTGAATTTTGTTATAGGCATTTTACCACAATTAAAAAAAAAAAAAGATCTTGGATGCATCCGGCCAAATCTGAATTGGGCTATTGTATGCAATGTAAGGTGGTGCTCAGAATATTATCTATAAGAATGAGCAGAAAAGGCAAGAACCTGCTGGAGTTTTATTTGAGGGTGGCTGCTGACTGTTATCACTGAAGAACATTGCGAGAGAAAGTGCATTTGTTTCTAATACCAGATATATATGGCTGGATGGAGGGATGGATGGATAGATAGATAGATAGATAGATAGATAGATAGATAGATAGATAGATAGATAGATAGACAGACATAGATAAATGTAGATGAATCTTCCAAACAAGGTGTGACATTCACATAGGCAGAAAGCTATCTAGAGGTGGCCTTCTAGGTATATTTGATCGAATGAATGAATGAGAAGCTTCATCTCTAAATACTGAGCTAGCTCTAAGCATACTTGAGACATTTATCTGCCACAATCTTAATGTATATACCTGAATATGTATTTTTCAGGAATTGTGATTTAGAGACGTAAGTTAGGTTTTTTTATTTGTTTGCTTGTTTTTGTATCAGACTTTCCAACTCATTAGCTGTGTGACCTTGGATAAGTTATTGGACATCCAGAAGTCCCAGTTTCCTTCTCTGAAAAAAAGGGGACTGTTACCTCTGAAATGGGTTGCATTGAGGATGAGACACTCGCTACTACTGGTGCGGTATGTGAACCAGCGGTGACAGCAGTGTCACCAGGAAGCTTATTATAAATCAAAATCTCAGTCCGCATTGGAAGCCTGAATAGAATCTGTGTTTTAGCAAGCCCTCAGGGGATGCATATGCACATTCAAGTTTGAGCCACACTTGACCAAATGGTATAATATGTACTAAATTGTTCAGCACAGTGCCTGGCCTATTTCAGAAAGCTCAGCAAAAGGTTGTTCATTTATCTAACAATATTTATTGATCTCCTACTACGGGGCCAAGAACTGGTCTAAGCATTGGGAATGCTTTGGTGAATAAAACTGTCAAGGATCCCTAACTCCTGGAGTTTAGGGGAGGAGACAGATAATCAGATAGGCAAATAAATATATAACAGCAAAGATCACATTATTGTTAATAGAGCCATTTAGAGTCACAGCCAGTCGAGTTCAAGCCAATTAAATAAATATGTATTAAGTAAGTAGTATGGACATGGCACCTCACAGGTATCTGTAGGGGATTGAAAGAGGCCACATCTCCTTCCAATTAGAACAGAGTTATTCCCAAAGCACCAGGCTGATTTCTTACTTAAACTGAAAAGTAAATAGTTCATTCAGGCCAGAAACAACAGGAAATCACCGTGTCACTTTATGAGCAACATTACTCTAAGGACACATCTGGGGGTCCCTGCTAAAGAACCACAGGTTTATATTCCAGCTGTCAGTGTGCACACAAAACTATTGATTAAACATATTCTTTTCTTCACAGTATATGGGGATCGCAGAGTCCTGCAAGCAGGAGGGAACTTGGCAGAATTAGTGAGTAATTTCCATTTCCCAAGGATTCATGAGGAAGGAGAATTCATGGCCCAAGGGTCTTGGTCACACCACTAACCTCATCTGACCACTAGTCCCTTTTGATTGGGTCCAAGTTCATTGTAGAAATAGGGCACTAATTGTTGAGAACCTATGTACCTGTACATACATACGAACGCACACAAGCATGAACATTCTGTAAATGTGCAAAAGTGAACACATACTTTAGATGGTTTAGGGCAGAGGTGTCCAAACTGCGGCCCGCGGGCCAACTGCGGCCCGCAATCCATTGTTAATTGGCCCGCAGCAAATTCCAAAAATATATTTAATTTACTTAAATAAACCAGGTGAGGCAATACGTACTTCACCTCGAGTGAGTGGCCCGGCTCTTTGTGTGTTTTACCGCATATGGCCCTTGGTGAAAAACGGTGAAAAAAGTTTGGACACCCCTGGTTCAGGGTGAATGCAGAATGTCACAGATTAAAGAGAACTTGGAAGATTCTTGGAGAAGGGAATCTCCGTGTGCTTTACCCATTTTCTGATCCCACAGCATAGGAACCTCTGATGTCTTACTCCCTTGTTGATCCTGCAGCAGGAGACTCACTGTCTTTCTCACCCATTTTTCTGGCCCTGGAGCATGTGAAATATTTTCTGCCCCAGCCTTTTTCAACCAGCGTTCTGGAAGAGAATTCTTCCAAGAAATCTCTATTAGGTAATAACATCATATTTTCTTTGCTCTTGCCTCCCTCTCAAGGTTAAACTTCTCTCATGGGACTGTGCTTCATGTGGTTATAATGGAGGGGAACACCTGAGGGATCTGTAGCAGGAAGGGGGAACATAAATCCCCATGTTTTATCTATTAGAGCCAGGCAGAATTGGTGCAGCCATTCCCACGCAGCCTCTGCCTGTCCAAACTCTAGCCACTTAAGCCAAACGCTGCAGTCATCTCAAAAATTTCCCTCATGCCTCTTTATCGTCAACCACGCCCTCTCCCTCTGATCCCTAGAAACAACTGATGGTACCTTTTCCTTTTTTCCTGGACGTCATGAAAGAGGAATCATACAATATGGAGCCTATGGTATCTAGCACTTTTCTCTTAGCACCATGCGTTTGAAATCCATCCATATTGTTGCATGTATCAGTAGTTTCTTCATTTTTATTCCTGAATGCTCCCTTGGTGTGGATCTAGCAAATCTTTTTACCATGCATCAGTCGATGGAAATTTGTGTTGTCTTCAGTTTTTGGCTATTACAAAAACAGCTGCGCGGTCCTTATGTAAACATGTGTTTTCATTTTTCTTGGGTAAATATCAAGGAATAGGTCATAGAGTAAGCGTATGTTTAAGTTAATTGTTTTTCCAAGGTGGCTGCACCATTGTACATTCTCATCACCAGTTCCAGTCCTTCTGCATCCTTGCCTGCGCTCTGTGTCATCTGCTCTATTCCCCATCCTGGTAGGTGTGTGGTGCTTGCTTATGTAGGTTTGAATTTGTATTTCCCTCGTGCCTAATGGTATTGCACATATCTCTGTGTTGTTATTAAGGATAGTTTGTTTGTTTTGTTTATCTATGTGCCTAGAACAGGGTCAGTGCATAGGAAGTGCTCCATAAAAGATTTGTTGAAAAAATGAATGACCTGTAATTCCTTGGCCGCAAGGAATTCACAGCCTCATCCAGGAGGCAAAACATGAGGTGCTAATTGATTAAATTCACACTTCTGAGACAGATCTGGGTTCGAATACAGGCTCTCTCCAAATGACTACTTATAGGACCTTGATAAAGTACCTTACTTAAGCTTCTCAACACCATTATTTTCTATATCTGGACACTTGAAACAAATAACTATTCTGATGACTTGTCATGAAACTGTGAGAAAATAAATGTAACTCATACTGTGTACATAGTACACAATTAATGAAACAGTAGCTGCTATGATTATTTTGTTAATAATTAAAAAATGTTAAAAAATAAAATAAAATAAAAGGTAGCATCTGGAGTTTAATTTGAAAAAGAAAACAGAAAATAATAATAATATGAATCACAAACAACCAAATGGTACACTGTTACACAGAAATAAAAGTGCAGTAGGACTTAAAGAAGAGATAGCTTTGTGTGTGCTGAAGAACTAAGAAATATTTTCAGAGATGCAAAATCCGTGCTGAGTTTAGTAGTAAAGACAGAAGTGATGCTCTCTCAGAGTTTGCTAAGTGCCTAGTGCTAAAGTGCTTAATCCACTAAGTTCCCTACTTTTCTGGTAGGTTCCCATTATTGCCTTTTGAGGATGAGGAAACTGAGGCTCGGAAAGTTGGAGCAGCTTGCCCAGTATGTCTTGGATCATGTGTGGCTAGGCCAATCCAAAGAGATTTTCAAGCTCTTGGGTTTCATGGGTGTGTCCATTGTGGGGGGCCAGGAAGTGAGGAAAGGGGTCTGGATCTGAGCCTCCACTTTTACTTTGAACATAGCAGATGTGTTTGAATGTGTCTTATGTTTTGGACTTCCAAGCAAGTTTTCACAGATAAATAGCTTCTGATATTTTATAAAATGTGAAAAGCCTTGAACTGCATTACTCTTGCTACATGGCGACAGAAGACTAATACTTAGTGTATCTAAAATACCTCTCCCTTCCCTTTACAAACAATGAGATGTCTAATCAACAGGTTCTTTTCTTGGCTCTTTCTATTTGCTGTGTGTAATGTGTTTTGTATGTTTACTGCCCCGCTTTGAATGTAGTTGAATTTTTCCACAAGTATCCTATTCAAACCTCAAGGGAGGCCCCGTTCTTTTGTGGCAGGTTGGGCTGTGCACTCCTACGCCCCCTGTTTTCCCCTTTTCATCCCTTTTGTGATTTTATAGAAGCTGAAATGGGTCTTACCAAGCATCTGTCTTGCCTTCCCTGGGCTTTTCATTTTCCTATCAGTGAAAGGCAGCCTGCGGGAGAAAGACCTTCCTCCCTCATCAAACTGCCTTCTTCAGCACTCAGCCACCTCCTCCCCATCTTTGGTAGCACTTTTCTCAGAATGTTTAGGGCTGTTATAATAGACTCCCATCAGAGAGTCTGAATAGGGAACTCATTAGCTTTGTGAGCCTGCATATGTCCAAAGAGAGTTTATGTGTAATCCCCACAATTTCCTTTTGTTTGTCCTTTATGTTGCTTTTTCTTTGACTGGGGTTGATTACACTGGAATCATTAACTCACACAGAACTGGAAATTACCCTCTAGGGAATCATCCAGCCCAGACCCCAGGGAGGCGCAACATAATACTTCTTCTCCATATCCAATGGCTCTGTTTCTAATTAACGATAGTCTTGATGCTGTTTTTAGAGGTTCTTCTTACTTCACTTACAACATCAGCTCCTCAAGGAAAAAGAGCTGCTTAAAACCTTCCTCAGGAGTTTAAATTCCTATTGTTCCTTTGCAGCTTCTTACTGAATTTTGGACTCCATACTCTGTGAGTTGCCATCAGAAAGTCTAAGGGTGCCATAACTTTATTTTTTTATTAACTTTGACTTCTTTTAAAATATTTGTTTAATATTTTAAAGAATACATGCAGTAGTTCCACGTTCAGAATATTGCATTCAAGATTCTCTTATTCAAGCTCAGATTTTTTTTTCCCCCTGAGAGTCAAGAATTTAAATTATAATTTTAAATTCCCTAGTGCAAAAGCCATGGCAACTGCCTGGCCCATGGTAGGTTCTCAATTATTGGAAACATCCCTTCTCTTTCTGTTGGAGTTCTAAGATGTCACCATTTTGCAATTTGAATGGAATTATTTTGGGGATGTGCTATAGACATTGAAATGACCCAAATACAGAGAAAAACACAATGTCAGGGTGACTCAGACATGAAACTGTGAGGCTTGCATTCAGGACGAAAAAATGATTTGAATGGTGACTTGAGATCACAGCCTAGTGCTAATGCTATTACTTCCATTTCTGTTACTTCTGTGGTTTCTACGACTGTTTCTGTGCTGACTGTCACTGACTGTAACTAAATACGCAGGAAGAGCCATACACACTGCCAGCTCTTCACGTGCATTATTTCACTTTGTTTCTTCAAAAGTCCCCATTGACTCCATTTTAAAAATGAGGCAAATTAGGCTTGATAAGCTTAAGTGAACTGACCAAGATCACAAGAAAGAAAGTAATAAAGCCAAGATTTGAACCAAGATAGTCTAACTCCAGGACCTGTCCTTGTCACGGGTCTGCCTCACCCCACCTGACCACCCCGTGCTCTCCCTGCCCTCCTCCCCACCTCCCCCCTTGCTCTAAATACCAGCGAGTGTTCATTATGCCAGGCTTCAAATTTGAATGAGTTGTGGGAGTGAAAAAGAATGTGACCATAATGAGAAAATATTGTTGGTTTTCATTGGTCAGAAATAGAAGGGTTAAGTGGTCATGTAATGTTTGAGGCAAAAAGAAAAAAAGAAAAAATTGAGGGAAGAACATGGGAACTTGGATGCTAGTTCTTATGGTCACTTGTCGCCTTCTAGGCACTACAAGTTACGGGGAAAAACCATTGAGCAAAGCTGTATCTCTGTCCTCAAGGATCGTATCTCTTAGCTGGGAAAATGAGTAGTCAAAGGTTGATCATACAGAAATACTTGCTATGACTGGGTACTTGGGACATTGAGAGCCCAGAGGGGTCCACCTAATTGTAGAGATGGTGGAAAACTTTCCAGAGGGAGTTAAATCTGGGCTGATTGTGTGAAGAATGAATGTAAGGCAGGTAGGCTAAAGAGGATGGTGAATGTGAAGGCACCCATCCAGGAAAAGGAAACACTACAGGAAATGTCTTTGAGCATTTCTCCAAGTTCAAAGTATATGTGGTCATCTGTAAAATGAGGTCCAGAATGGAAATGTCTAATGTCAATAAAGCAAAGCACATAGTACACTCTAGCAAACTGTAGTGCTCTGTAAATATCACTGCCCCTTCTTGTGATAATGTCTAATACACTGACCCTTGATGGATTACGACTTCTGTTATAACTAATAGTAGGATTGGGGGAGGCTTATTCTTGTTAGCTATTGCTGCATAATAAACCACCCCAAACATTGTAGTGTGAAAAATCAACCATTTTATTATGCTTATGGATCCTATTGGTCAAGAATTCAGCCCAGATACTCATACAGATTGATAAATTTAGTTCATTGGTGGTTAAAATATAGTGTCAGCATGGAGACAGACAACCATACTTGGGTTTCAGTCTCAGCCCTACTGTCTACCAACTATGTCACATCCGCTGTAAGCCTCTGTTTCATCATCTGTAAAATGGGAATGAGAAGAGTAACCATCTTTACATTGTCATTTTAAGGATTAAATGAGCAAGGAGCTAATTATGTAAATCTCTTAGCATAGTAAGTATCCAGTAACTGTCAGCTATTTTTATTATTTTTTAAATTCAGCCATAATATAATGGAAATAGCTAGTCTTTGCTTTGGGCTCTTCTCTGGGAAGACTTGAATAGTCGGAGGTTAATAGCATCTAAAGGCTTATTTTTCTCTGGTCTGTCTGGGACCTGAGCAGAGTGTCTCCAAGTCTTGGCTTAACTGGAATTGTGGACCAGATGATGTGTATGTGGGCCTCACCCTGTGGCTAAGGGAGCATGTGAGATGGAAAATATTTTGTGGAACTTTTGGAAATTAAAATCTGTTAAAAGACCATCCCAGGAAGGAAGTTTCTTTAAAACAAACAAACAAAAAACAAAAGCACAGAGTCTGAATAGATTTACGTGTCATAGTCTATTTATACAAGCACAGGACCTGGCAACCATACTAACTAGGATTTCCTTGACAGCAGGTGTGTTTTGTTGCCATTGCACTTCTAGTGTCTATTACAGTGGCTGATACATAACAGGTGCCCTATAGACATCTGTTGAACAAGCAGATAAATTCATTCAAGCTCTGCTGAAAGAAGGTCAATTAGTGAAACTATGTATAAAATACTATATCATCTTTCCCAGAAATTCTAAAGAAAAACAAAAAACAAAAAATATGGCCCGACTTGAGTATAGTTTTTCTCTTCAAAGGAGTCACTAATGGTGGCATTACGAATATTGTGACATCAGGGTAGGAAAAGAAAAATATTTATGAACAAAAGACTTTCCCAATAGTTCTCTCCCTCAAGAACCTATCATTTTTCCTAGGAGGGCTTACTGTGGCACGGAAAAGCAATATAATTTCCACCTAAACAATTAGGTACTTGTATTGGTTTGTGCTGTTGCTTTGTCTTATGAGATTCGCTATATACTTAAGAATGGAGAGCCCCTGGCTGGAAACCATTTTGGCCAATGATTCATTATGTGACCTTGACCCAAGGTGTGGCTTGGGCATCAGTTTCCTCCTCACTTAGCACAGCTTACAGCTAGAAGACACAACCACAAATGAGAAAAATTTTCTTCTAAAGGGACAACACAGAGAGTTTTACAAAAATAATGTATGATGATCCCAAACACCTTCTCCCTGTGCCTAAACACTCCCTTGACTGTAAGTCATGTCTCCTTGGAAGATGCATTTTCCCTCTCAGACAATCAGAATATACATATAGTAATCTGTGCCTTCAGCGCATAGCAGCTGGGAGAATTTGGTGCCAATAGCTAGTGTTTTTTTTCATTTGCTAATATCATTTGGCTTTCTCCTCAAATGAAATTTAAAATGAAACAGTTTGGCAATCCACATTAGCACTGTCTAGCAATAGTCCCATGTTGGTTCCACTGCAGTTTGATAATTTACAGACTCATTGGGCTGAAAGGGACTTGGCAAGCTTGTCTAATTCAATGGTTCTTAAAACTGGCAGAACATCAACATTTAATGGGAACCTCTAAAAAATACAGATTCCTGGGCATAGAGCCCTACTGATCAGGAGGTTAGAACCTGCACAAGTGGGACCTAGAAATTCTAATCTTTACAAAACTTCCTAAATGATTCTGATGATAAGCTCGGATTGGAAAGCACTGCTTCAATCTATGTCTCATCTTCAGCTGAAATAATGAGAGTGGTTTTGTTTGCATTTTTGTATATACGTTCATTCATTTATTCTTTCTTTCATCTGAGTAAAGAATATGTTGCAATAAACCCCCCCAAACCCCTACTGTAATTGTCAGACCTCTCATGAGTAGCCAGGATGCTCTGGGACCAATTTTAGAGACAAGAGGCTAGAAGAGGTTCTTCAAAGCACAGGTGCTTCCAGAAGCTTACCCTCAGCAACATTTCATCTTCAGTAAGTCCCTGACAGTGAGGTCCCTTTCCCTCCCATCTAAACTCTAATCTAGTTTTAAATTTGCTGATTCCGTTGGACTTTGGTTCTTTCCCTAAAGCAAGGATTTTATCCAACTTTGCTAATGTCCGTCTCTCTTTAACATTATCCCTCTTTCATCTCAGACATCACAGATTAAAAGAAAATGCAGGAGATTATGATATTTCCCTATTTAAAAACTCTGCAATGATTTCTCAGTTAGTGAAGAAAACACAGACTTCTTACCGTGTTCCCGAGTGCTGCATGACCTTGCTCCTGCCGGCCTTTTTGACTGCATCACATCTCGTTTTCCATCGTGTTCTCTCACTTCACAATCTTCATTCTGTGTTGTGAACATAAAGCTTCCTGCCTATGGACTTTGATTTTTATGATTTTGCTCTGCCTTGCATATTTTTCATATAATATTTCTCTAATGTAAAATATCTACTATATCTCTTAGTGCAATCTTAAGCCCAGATCTAGCCTCCCTATCACCTCCTCATAGAAGACTTCCCTGACCAGTCTATTTTATATCTCTTCACATCTTGTCACGCTCCAGTTTATCACCAAACATACTTACTTTGCAGCAACAATCAGAAGCTGTTATGCTTCATTTCTTAATGTATCTATTTCCTATGGTCTATCACCTTGTTAGAATATATGCGTCCTGAGGGCAGAAATTTTGTCCCTCTTCTCTACTGCAGAATCTCTGATTCTCAGCACAAGCCTTGGTTCAAAGCAGACATTCAATACATATTTGTTGAATGAGTAACCTAGTGTTGTGGGTTTCCTCAATGATCAAGCTTTGCTGAAATGGGAAGTAGCTTCTTCTCCAATTTGTAGTGTCATAAAAACTCTACTTTTTTAGTACAGCTGGTCAACTTAAGAGTTCCAGTTGTATGTGGTCATAGTGGCTCATAACTTAATGTAATCATCTTACTAACTAAATTGAATCCTTATCTCTCCTACATAAGGTCGCATTCTTCTTATACTGACTTCAGGGGGAAAAAAATTCCAATGGCACATATGCAGTGTATTATGCATAACTTACTATTAATAAATGCCACTCTTGTCTTGGAGCGTCAAAGTCACCATAGCAATAGGGTGAACCACCTAATGAAGATGTATTACCATTTCATTATTTGTACACAGCAAACATATTTTTATGAACTAGCTAGTCTGGAAGTATTTAGAAAGTTTTTAACCTTTTCGTAGTGACATTTATATGATTATAAACTTGAAACATGATTTTGTGGAAAAAGCACTGGGTGGAATTATGGCTTGGAGTCGGCATTTCACTCTGTGTGATATTGGCAGTATTATGGCATGTATCTGAGCCTAAATTTCTTCCTCAATAAAATGGAGATAAAACCTAACCCACAGAGTTATTGTGACATTCATCATCCAAATAAGATTCTATGTGTGGATCTATTGTATGAGTACCAAAACTTTATGCAATTTAAGAACACATTATATGAATGGTAGTCACTAGTCATTCATGTCAAATGACTTATTGAACACCTGTATGTGTAATCTTTGTGCCAAGTGCCAGAGACACAGTGAACAAAGCAGGCATGGCCTAAGTCCTCAGGGAGCTTTCAGTCTAAGAAAGAGACAAATAAGTATTCCTATAAAGATATCATCATTACTTTGGGTAAGCATTATGAAGGAATACTATATACGGTTATCAAAGAGACATAATATTGATTTACTTATCAGTAAATAATAACATAGTTATAAAATTGATATTGTCTTAGGGTAATCCTCTATTATGTCAACATTACCCTATTCCATTCTCATTCTCTAAGGAGATGAAAAGAAGTAGTTGACATCTGAAATAGGGAATAGCACCGAATAATATCTAATATGTTAGAATTGTTTCCAAGTCCAGATTATTAATACAGTTCATGGAACACTGTAAAACAATGGAAATTCTTTGGAGAAAATATATGTATCAATTCCCAGTCCCATCTGCATTTGTACAAATGTTGGAATTTTACCCTTATTAATTTTCACTCACCTTTTGTTCTTCCTTAATGGTATCTATTTTCTAAAGAAGCTCATATCATTTCTTTCTCCATTTATTTACCATCACCATAGTCTTCGACAAGAGGTTTTAATATCTTTCTAATTAATGTCTATTATTTAGTATTTTTTCCTATCTAAATGGTGTCTCCTTTTAGGTACCACTTGGTCAGTGTATATAAGTCATAAAAGTAATTGGAAATTTGACTATACGATGCTTGACAAGAATGCCTACACAAAATCAGAAGACAAATAATAAATGGAGAAATTACTCAGAGCACATAATACAGAGAAATGGCTGATTTTATTAATATGCAAAGAGCTCTTAAAAAATCAATAAGAGAAAGATAAATGACCTAATAGAAAAATGGGCAAAGAAGATGAACAGACAGTACTCAGAGAGAATCATATGAATGGCCAATAAACATGAAAAAGAGCCCAATATCACACATAATTAGGGAAGTCAAATTAAAACTTTAATGAAGTGCTATTTGTCACCTACCAGAATGGTATAGATCAGAGTTTGATATTGATAATGCTTGAGAACACCAAATCTCACATTAACTATTGATGAGATTGTAAATTTGTAAAAAATATAATATGTAGGAAAAAAAGAGGTCAATTTGGCTTTATCAAAACCTTAAAAATACATACCCTTTCACAGAATAATTCCATTTGTTAGATTATATCTTACAAATATACTCACATTATATCTTACAAATATACTCAGCATTGTGTGTGGTTTAAAAAAAAATCTGTAAACAATATAAGTGCCCATCAACAGAAGTCTAGCTAATTAAATTTTTGACAATAATAGTATGCACTGGGCTCTTTAAGAGAGTGTCAGCTAGTAGCACACCTTTCTCTTTCCTGAGTCCAGGATCAACTGAAAAATAAGACAAAAAATAGCATATGTGGAGATCAAAATATCTTCTTTAGAAAACCAATAAAGGCTATGTTAGAGAATGTGGCTGATATCGACGGGCAAGTTGGCTTCCTAGAATCCACTGGACCATTACTGGACCGTTACTGCTCCTTTTGGGACACTTCCCAGTGCGTGCTCCCTGGGGCAGCCCTTTCTAAACCTAAGAAAGGAAGCTGACACAAGTATGTGCAATTCATTCTTCTCAAATTGACCAATCAGATAAGTGGTCCCATTTTGGTAAAACCAAAACCAAACCAAACCAAACCAAAACACCAAAGTCCACAAAGCATACCTGACTGACTCAAATTCTTCTGGAAAGATGACCGACTACTATTAATTTGGTTACATTTGTGAAAAGTAACTAGATGAAAGACTTGGGGCAACTATTATTATTCGTTTTACATCTGCGGTATTCTCCAGATTTGTTTTTATTTTGTGCATTATTTATAATAATAAGAGTAAAACTACTATAAAGCATTTGTCAGTGCCTGATGTTGCTACTGATTTAAAACAGCAAATTCGTTTTCACTCACTCCAAACCACCTTACCAACCTTGTTTCCATCTAACACCTAGATGTGAAGTCTGACTACCACCATATATTTACATTACCCCTGCCAAGGTTATTCGATCAGCTACAAAAAAAAAAACCCTGCATCAACCTGCCTGTCAGAAAAACTCTGTCTAAGAAGTCACACTGCTATATACTTTTGGGCAAGAAGACTGATAGAGCAGTTTTCGGGAATGACATAGCTGAATCTATCAGTCACTTTACAAATACCTTTTAACCTGGCAATTCTAGTTTTGGGAATTTATCCTAAAGCAATCATCACGGATGTGAATAAAGACTTAGTTTCTAAGATGCTCATTGGAATGCTGTTTTTAATCCCGATGACGTTGTTGATATTAAATGTCCAACAGTAGGAAATTGGTTAACTAAGGTATGAGACATCCCTTCAAAGGAAAACTTTCAGTCATTACAATGAGAGAAGAATGCACTGTGACCTGAAAAGACGTTCAAACTCATCCTGAAGTGGAAAATACATAGGGACACACATGGTGTAAAATATACATTTATTTTTGTGTATAAAATCTAAATAGAAAAAGATGTAAAACACATATTAAACTATCAATGGCAGTTATCTCTGCATGATAACGATCTAATTTTCATTTTATTTACTTTAATAGCTATATTTTCTCAAATTTCTCTAATAAACATGTATTACTCTTTTAGTAGAGGGAATTAAGCATTTTTTACCATATATGATATATATATATCATATATCAATTTCAAGACCCAGCCAGGGAGTCATCGATTACAGGAAGTCTTTCCATGTCTCCTTGCTGTAATTATTTCTTACTTCCCTAGACTCTCCCTCCACTTGTGTTGAGACCTTCTTGCTATGTGTATGACTCCTATCCTAGGCTGAAAACTCCCTGGTGGTAGGGACATGGCTTATCTAATAGGGAAACCCTCATAGCTCCCAAGAGCAGTGCAAGGAACATGTATTCACAATCACTGCTTGTTGACCTGAGTGGAGTTACCAGTATTGGGTTTATGTTAAAAAGACTACAAAATTATTGATGGCAAAACAATAGATTACAGGCCACCTGAGCTACTGAAATAACCCACAGGGAGAAAAAAAGAAAAACTGTTACTTTGAAGAGTTGTTCAGGTTCTGCTGAGTGTGATTACATTTGAATGGACACTGCCAAACAGAAGTGCAAGAAAGCACTCCGAAGGGCAGTGGCAGGACAGAGAAAAATCAGGTATCAATGAGGAAAGGTTCACTGTGGAGACAGTTCTGAATGCCCCATCAATCCAAGCCTTGTACAAGTCTGGAGTTACCAATAAAAAGTCCACTAATCTAGAACTGCTCTCATTCTTGCTCTTGGGGAGGATAAATGCTGCAAGATGAGCCCTGGCAGTTTCGTGCCTCTCTAGGACTTGTTAAATTTCTCTCTCCCTCTTCTCTTACCTTCTGAAATCATAAGCGCTGATGTTTTATGTTTCGGCTTGTAAATGAAGCCTGTTATTATCATTGAGATAGTGTTTTTATGGCATAAATAATGAGCTCAAACAGGGGAAGCAGCGTTGGGTGGAATTACTGTCTGAGCTGAGATGGAAATAATCAATATGTCCTCACTTACAAATCTCATCTGCATGTCAACTCCATCCTGCTGCCTGTCTCCCTACAGATTCATTTCACAGGAGGCCCAATAAAACACACGGGTGGCATTGATCTGTTTTATTCATAGCCAGAGATAGAAATGCATCATTTGAAATTAATAGGAGGGCTGTGTTTATAACCTGATTCAGAATGAGTAGCCTGTAGTGCAGACCGTTAGAAAAGACTCATCCACCATAAAGAGAGATGATCCCAGGAACTAAGAATCAGGGACTTTTGTTTGAACTCCTCTGTGATGTCATCCCTGTTATCACACTTCAATATTTTGCAACCTGAAATCTACATTCACTCATTAGAACAGTTTCTTACATCAACCCAGGAGGCGATGATCTGTTTCCAGATGTTTTCCCCAATTCAACCTGCCCTTTTTTTCCCTTTAATTCTATGCAAAATGAATACTAAGACATGCTGTTACAGAAATGGAAAGGAAACTTAGAAATCTATTTCAATCTTGTTCCTAATTATTATATATATCCCACATTACAGTGGTCAGCCACTCTGATTGACTATTTCCAGATGAGGAAAATACACTATTTTATAATACAGCCCCATTTGAAAAACAAAAACAGAAACAAAAACAAAACACAGTTTAGAAAACTTTTTTTTTTTTTTTAGAAAGTTGTACTAAAAGAGCATTCCCTTGGTATTTCTAAGGGGGATAGTTCTATTCCCTGAGGTCACCCAGAGTAACCCACAGCATTCCTTGTCTAATAGCATTTTAAGAAGACACAGAATAAAGAACCAATCCTTATGTGGCCTATAATGGTCTAAATGACAGTCTTGCTTGCCTCTTTGGTCTATCATGTACTATTCTGTAGGCATACTATCAGTTCTTAAAACAGATCATGCTCACTCTTGCCTAGATCCCCTCTCACTGTTTGCTCAATAGGTCTGAAGAGCACCTACTCACTCTTCAGACCTCTAACAAATGTCCTCTCTTTGGGAAAGATTTTAATGGTTCCCCCAGGCTAGATCAAATCCCTCTGTCAGATACTTTAATCCTATCAAATATATTCCTTTATAACTCATATTGCATTTTAACTAAATGTTTTACTTTGAGATAAGTATAAATTCATATGCAGTTATAAGAAATAATGCAGTGAGGTTTTGTGTGCTCTTTCCCCCATAGGTAACCTCTGGCAAAACTACAGTGCAATATAACAACCAGGATATTGATATTGATACACTCCATTGATCTTTTTTTATATTTCCCCAATTTTACATATACATGGGTGTGTATGTTCCATTTGATCACGTATGTAGGTTCAAGTATCCATCACAGCCAAGACAGATTAGTCCATCACTAAAGAATGCCAGGTGCGGCCCTTTTATCATCACATCCACCTTCTTCTCCTCTCACATAACCCACCCTGCGTCATCCCTAACCCCTAGCAACCTCTAATTTGTTTTGTCATTTCAAAATGCTATAGGAATGGGATAATGAATTATGTAGCTTTTGTTTTTTTGTTTTTTTTCAGCTCCCTGGAAATTTAACCAAGTTTTTGCATATACAAAATTTCATTCCTTTTCATTGCTGAGTGATATTCCACAGTATGGACGTGCCACAGTTTGTTTAACCATTCATCCCCATTGACCAACAACCAAAGTTTCTGCTTTTGTTTTGTTTTTGTTTTTCCCACTTTTTGGTGATTACAAATAAGTCTTCTGAGAACATTCATGTATAAACAAATGTTTTCATTTTTGTGAAAAAACGTGCACAAGAAGGCAATTACTAGGTTGTATTCCTATTGCATTTTATTATTATATATTTGAGCTGCTGAATCCACATACAGCTGTGTTGGCCACTTGGCTGTGGGCTTCATAACAGCAAAAGACTAAATCATTTTTCTCTCTGGCACCTAGCACATTGTCTGTCACTTAATCGTTATTAAATAAATGATACAGCACATGTAGGTGTATTTCTTAGTACTCTCATAACTGATGGAGGGGATTGACCTTGAGCCCATATTTTTCAGTCCCACAAGCCCCACTAGGTTTCTTGGGTTGCACCTTTCTTTTTGGGGACCTCTGGGGGTCCTGAGATTTTGCAGCTACAAAGAATGCAGAAGGAGGAAGGCTTGTCTAGATGACTTCTGTGATGGTCTTCTTCTACGTAATTTATCTTCTTTTCATGGTCTCCTGCTGAAATAATGTGTTGTGTCCTCTTGACTCTAAGGAATTCATTCTGTAGAACTTAAAGAGGAAAGGGAAATAATAAATAAGAAGGAACACCAAAGACCTATTTTTGATAATAGTAACTTCTCGTCCGCAAGTTGGCAGAAAATGACCTGAAAGATATGACAGTGAATTAAAGACGAGAAGAGTATTTTAAAAACAAAAAAATGCATCTCATTTTTTTTTTCCTCTGTGTTCCTGTCAACAATAACGTTCCTAAAATAGGCTTTCTAGAGAAGTTCACTGCCTGGGGAGACCTGAGTTTCTTTCATAATTTTGCGTTACCTTGGTTGGGTAAATCCATATCGTAGAGACTTAGCTTCACAATAAAATAAATGGTGATAATAATTCCTAAGAAGGTCATGTGAAATAAGGCATGGAAAGGTAATTTTACAATCATAAAGCACTGTGTAAGTGTATAAGCACATTTTGGCCCATTAGAGATTAAAATCATGCTCCTACGGCATGGCACTTCCATTTTAATTTAGTTCAACAGACTCAAAGTGGGCAACTGCTGTGGTGTAGGCACTAAGGATAATTGTGTGTGTGTGGTTAGGGTGGGTCGGTATGATGTTAGAGGCCCTGTGCTAGTCTGTCAAAAGAGAAATAAAGAATTGTAGTAGGGTAATGACAGATGGAAACAAAGTGCAACAGAAACCCAGAGGGGCACCTAATCCAACTTGCGAAGAATGAGGGAAGACTCTGAGCATAAGGGGAGGCTCTTTGAAGAAGATACTTGGTGGGTGTCAAGAAGAGGTGACGTATAAACCTTTAAAGATAGAGGAAGGGGATTAAAGCAAAGTGGCATTAGAAGATCAAAGGCATAAAAAAATGAAAAGGCATTAAGAAAAATTGAATTTGACGGAAGAGTATGTTAAGAAATTAGGCAATGTATGGAAAGGTAGGTTTGGGCCACAGTACAAAGGACCAATAAATTTAGATGTAGAATTTGGGCCTTTAACCTGTTGGCAAAAAGAGCCATTAAAGAATTTTGAGCAGGGACACCACATGAGGAGTTGTGCTGAGGAGGTGATTATGGTAGCAGAAAGATTTGGAGATAAAGAAGCTAGATGAATACTGTTGGCCAAGGAATGAAATGCATAAGCAAAGTAAGAAGTCTGCGCTACAGGCAGGGTAGAATTTTCAGGAGGAGAGTGGAGAAGGTGAGGCAGGAAAGTTAGGCAAGAACTACCCATGAAGTGCCTAACAGGTAAGATTAAGTTACGAGCATGAATTCCACAGACAGATGTAACTCCACTTAAATTCTCATTCTTCCACTCACTTGCTGTGTAACCTCAGGCAAGTGAGATATCCTCTAGATGCCTTAGTGTCCTCATCTGTAAAGCGAGATCAATGATACAGAATCTGATCTAAAACAGATTTTTATATCTCAACAAATGTTAGCTTTATTGTTATTATTATTATTGAATTATTATTCAGGAACTTAAATTTTATCTTGTGTGCCAGGAAGGCCATAAAGGGTATTATACTTTAGATATATTGCCTTACCAAAAACGTGGAGAGTAGATTTGAAGGAGATAAGACTGACCACAAAGTGACCAGTTAGGAAACAATGTCAATAACCCAGGGAAGAGACAACGAAAACCTGAGATGGTGGAGAGGTCTTGCAGTTAACCTCCTGTAGCATCCTTATGACTTAGAAATGCATCCAGCGAATTCATCAAAATAACTGAGGAATGAATGAATAAATGAATTGGAAAATCTGAAAAACTTCCAGAGAATGAACTTTTAAAATGAAACTGTAATATGCACCCAGAGTTGGTCACATATTATAAATATATAGCTTTGTGAATTTTCACAAACTGAACAAACCCATACAACCATCTCCCAAATCAGGAAACAGAAAATTATCTACACTCCTCAATCTTTTCCTTGTGTTCTCTCTGTCACTACCACACCATAAAGAAACCATTGCCCTGACTTCTAACACCATACATTAGATGTGTCTTTAAAAAAAAAACAAAAAAACTTTATGTAAATAGAAGCATATAAGTATACCTTTAATCATTTGTGTCTCATCCATTTCTTTTGCTCAATATTACATTCATGAGTTTGTTTCAAACTTCTGTGTGGAACATTGGATCTTTCTTTCTTGTAGTTGTATAATATTCCTTTGTATTAATATACCAGAATTAATTTTTCCTATGATGGTTACTTTGATAGTTTCCAGTTTGAGGCTGTGATTGATAATATATAGATGAGCATTCAAGGACTTGTGTCATGGAGAACATATGAATGTATTTCTGCTGAGTGTGTACTTAAGAGTTCAGTTACGGGGTTACAGGTTAGATGTATACTCAACTTTGATAGATACTGACAATGTTCTAAAGTCTCTGGTCTAATTTAAGCTCCCACTGACAGTGAATGAGTATTTTAATTGTTCCACATTCTTAATACTTGATATATTTTCTGGATTATTTTGTTTCTTTTTAATCATTATGGTATTTGTGATCCACTGGGGTGTTAATTAGTATTTCCCCAGTTACTAATGAAATTGATCAACTTTTCTTATTTACTGGCCATATGGCTAACTTCTTTTGTAAAGTAAGAATTCAAGACTTTTGCACATTCTCATATTGCCTGATCTGTCTCTTTTTCCTCTTATTTATTTGTAGATATATTTATTCGTAGGACACTGCAGGAAATCTTTTATTAGATATACACATACCAATTGCCTTCTCCCACAATGATACTGAGTTTGTACTTTTTTATTGCTATCTTTTGGTGAATAGAAGTACTTAATTTTACTATAGATCAATCTATATTTTTCTTTGATAGTTGTTTTATCTTTGTGTTTTAAAAGAAAACTTGACCTAATCCAAGGTTTAAAAAATATTCTCCTATGATTTCCTCAAAAATCTCTATTGTTTCCTCTTCACTTTTAGGTCAGTAATCTATGTGGAATTTAATTTTGTGTAAGGTATGAGGTAGGAACTAAAGATTGTTTCCCCATGATTTCCAGTTGATCCTCCACCTTTTATTGGCAAGCTCATATTTCCCCCAATACTGTAATGTCACCAGTATAGTGAATTTGGTAATCGTATTTTTGAAAATATGTTCTCTTCTATTGGTCAGTTTATCTAAAAATCATCATTATTTTGCATGTTTGAGGAAAAAGAGACTTTGGGCAGTGGCCTGGGTGGTATTTGTTGGTTTCTCCAGGAAAGTCTTTAGTTGACAACAAGCCCTAAAAATTAGCTTTGAACACAATTACAGACAGTTGAAGCTTCTGTGATTTGAACATTCTTGGAGTGAGATCTGTTTGAAAGCTCCATGCAAATGGCTGCAATTTCATTTGCAAAATGTGTGAAAATATGTACCTTTAGATTTTTCTGAGAACACATAGGTTAGGTTCATTTTTTTCATGCATTATTAGGCATGATGTGTTTGTTCTGATGCTTCTTGGAAATCAAAGCTCAGCCTAGTCACAGACAATAATGGTCAAGTTTGTGGTTTTCAGAGATCAGGATTCCGGTTCAGTGTGAGGTAAGTCACAGAGACACCTAAGAGCTGGGTGCCCAATTTCCTCAGAGTAAAAGGAAGCTAATAAAAAACTAATATATATATAAGCACATACATATCTCTCCAAGCTAATTAAAGAACCGATCAATAATTCCTTCAAATAATTATAATTGTAAAAATGGAAAAATATGGGTGACAGCACATTAAAATATTAAAAATGCCCTTGCATAAAGATGTTATTCTGGTGTGCTGTTTCTCTCTGAGATCATATTTTGTCCTGGGCCCATAAAGTCTTTTACTAAAGGCGATGTGCTATTAAAGAGTAATAAAGATCGTGATGCAGAGAAATTGACAGTTGCCTCCACTTCATCCATACATTGCAAAGGAATTTATTCTAGAATTTCCAAACACAGCCTCCCCACCTTTGTGGATTCCTCTTGGATTCAGGCTGCTCTTGGATCGTACCTAACTTGAAGACGCAATTAAAATAATTACTTTTACATTTGAATCTTTTTTTTTTTTTCTGTTATGTTTGCTTCTCTCTCTCTCCCCAGAGGCACATTTTTGAATTAGGAAAATTTCCTTTATGCAGCAAAATTTCCTTTAACAGAGGAAAAAAGGCATGAGAGTCCGTATGGACCCTTAGCCTTCTTCTTTCCCCATCGCAATTCATGTCAATGCAGGAATATCATACTCTGCTGCAGTAACATTTAAGTGAGGGGAGAGGGATACTTTCTCTTTCTCTCTCTCTCTCTCTCTCTCTCTCTCTCTCAACTTTTTAATTTGAAATAGAGATTAAAAGGGAATTACAAAAATAGTACAAAGAATCCCAAGAATCCTTCACCCAGCTGCCCGCAAATGGTGACATCTTATATAACTCTAATACTATGTCAAACCAGGGAATCACCATTGATTGTTATGACCTTGTTAGTTAGACAGACCTTACTCAGTTTTCACCAGTTTTGAGGCGTGTGTGTGTGTTCATGTGATTTAATCCCGTGTCTAGTGCATGTAATCATCACTATAATCAAGATAGCTACTGTCCCCATACCACAAAAGTACCACTCCCTGGTGCTGTCCCTTTATTGTGTTTGCCACTTGGGCTGTGGGCATGATAGCTGTCTTTTTCCTGCAAAGATCAAGTTCAAACTCCTCAGCCTATGAGGCAAACCCCTTCAAAAAGCAGGAGTCACTTTGACTTATTAGCGCCTAAGGTATTCACTGGGACCTGGTTTACCTCTGGGCAGAGCCACTGTGAGTTCAAAGATTAATGCCCCAGTGTTACTCTCCTCCTAAACGTGCTCTACTGATGTGGGTGAACTTTGACGGAGTATTTCTGGACATCCTTACCCTCTCCAGCCCACTTCATCTCATGCAGGTGGTGTAGCAAAAATATTTTCTAAGAATCTGAAAAATTGGGACAAGTCTGCCACTTTTAGATTTCTTTCTTTCAGTTCTGTTACCTACCACTGGCTAAGTAAGCCGGGCTGGTAGTTTCCTCACAGAGGCCATTTTAAATTCAGTGTAAGGAAGTGAACTTCACATCCTCCCACACAGCGTGTTTTGAAGTTTTGAACATCGTTTGATGCTTCCTGAGTATTAATCGAAAGGCACTCTGTAAAAATTCAGCTGTTTTCTTCCTCAACTGTATTGCTTGTTCAGATGGGATCATGAGATGTTTTGTCTTGCCTCCACCAAAGGAAAGACAAGTGGTGGGATCACCGAACCCCATCTAAATCCCTAACATCCATCCATGCTCCAGACATGTTGCTGGGCTCTGGAGACTTAATAGTGGATAAAACAGACGCAGTGCCTACCTTCAGAGAACTTACAGCCTAATGAAGTAGTTCCTACGGCAGTATTCTCATCTGATTATCTCAATATTGGAGTGTCTATTTCAGTGTATTCTACACAGTATACGAGGTCGGACAATTAAGTTCACGAACTTTCCACCATGTAAGTGCATTTTATTCATTATATATTGAACAGATGGATTCACCAGGATATGAGTCATTGAAACAACAAATGCCGAATTGAGACATAATAACGAAAGACTTTTTTTTCCCCCTAAATTCCATTTTGTAATATTTGGAGAAAAGTTGAGGTTTCATAAGAAAATGCCCTCTTTGGGTTTTAAGATGGAAACTTGAAGCCCAAGGCTGAAATTTCTCCGCAGTTTTCCAAAGCAGCTTTACAACCTGCCTTCTTTTTGAGGCTGCATTCAGCTGCGGATACTTGGCTCTGTTCTCTTTCTCATTCTAATTTACAGTGCAACCAATTCAAATAACACGCAAAAAGAAGCGTTGCTAACAAATATGTATTATCAATTAGCTTGCAAAAGTGGAACTGCAGACAGTTTCTGGATAAGCGGTCCTAAGGGAGCTGGACAGCCCACAGGCAGGAACCGTGCTAAACATCGAAGTTTACAACCCCTTTGGGGTGCTCGAGCAAAGAAAATCCACTCCCGATTAGTGGTCCTAAAGCAAACCAATTTTATTTCCCTGTAAAGTCATTTGGAAAACAGCATGATTTCGTGGGGAGAACTCTATGGGTGTTGTTAAGGGAAAACTATCACCCTCCCAACGCTCTCTAGGTTGACCTGTAGTGTCGACCCTAACAAAAGGTTCACTGTGGATGGGTCAGCTGTTCAAAGTTCAGACTGAATGCTCTATTCAAAGCAAATGAGATGTTGTTGTCTTAAGAGATCTGCTTATGCCATCCAGCCTCTGATGTGTGTGCTTTCATCCACAGGGCACGTGAGCAACTGAGAGTAGATATGCTATCATAACTGTCCCTTGTTGGTTTCTTTATTGTGCCTTATACCAAGTGGAGAATGCTGTCTCCTCTGGGTGATATTCGCAGAGCCTCATGGTCATCATGCGTTCTCGTCTCCCTGGCTTCCTCAGTGTATTTTGTGCGTTGGATAGCCCCTTAGCATGGTCTATAAGGCCCTCTGAGATCAGACCCTGCATACAACACCAACTTCATCTCTCACAATGCTCTTTTTACATATTGTATTTCGTCCAACTCAGATGCATTGGGATTTCCTTAATATACCATTCCAAACCACGCCCCCTGCCTTTGTCAATGCTGCTTCCTTCTGTCTGGAATGTTTTACCTCACCACGTTCAACCAATGAGTGTTCCATTTGCAAAACTCACCCTTTTTTAGTTACTGCTCCTATAGAATTGGCCACCACCCCTTTGATGACCTCCATATTCCCGTAGATATACTTTGGTTTCTGTATGTAGGTCATCTTTGTCGCACTTAAAAAAAAAGAAAAAAGAAAAAGCAAAAAAAAAAAATCTTTGCACTCGGGGCCTGCAATACTGCCTACCTAACAGCAGGCAGTATCAGATGTATATGAAAAAGCAATGAATGTTGGTAAGGCAGCTTAGCAGTTCGAAACTTTTGTTAGCATTAAAACCTTGGGCAAGGAACAGGAATGTGCCAAGCCTCAGTTTCCTCATGTAGGGACCACGGAGGAATAAATGAAAAGAGTGAGATAAAAGAGCCAGTGTATATAGGTATTCAATACTTGTTAGCTCCCTTCCTTTCCCTTCACCTTGAGTTGTGATGACTAAAGCAGAAACTGCATTAAGCAAAGCTAAGTGGCATATTGACCAGAAAGAAATAGAAAGCAGTGTCTGAGGAGTACTGAGTGTGTGATAGTATGTTGCCGAGAGAAAATCATCTATCTATAGAATGGGAAAGAAAAGCCAACGTCTTTTAGAAGAAACATTTTTTTTTTCTTTTTGGTATGTCTTGATTTCATTGTCAAAGAATGAACACATCCAAATACTTAAAAAGTTGGCTCTTTGGACTATCCAAATCATTAGGCTATGCCTTTTGAAAATAACAGTACAGATATATTTGGAGGTGTCTGCAAAGGACATTCTGTTCTTAAGCACATCCCCCAACTCAAAGGTTCTGTCTGAGCAACCACGTTTCAACAATGTGACCCACCTCTGTGGAGATACTGGACTGGACCTCATCTAAGCCAAGCTCAGTGACAGTCCCTGCCCCACTGTTACTCCTGGGCTGAGACATTCAACTCCCTCTGTACTGGGAGCTAGAAAGAAGAAGATATAAACTCTGGAGTGCTGAGGTGGTCCTCTTTTCAAGTATGCTTAGGAGAGCGGAGAAATCTAATCTGAATTTCACAGACCATTACTTCCATGGGATGCAAATGAGAGTTATGAGAAAGAAATAAAAAGGAGGGGGGGGGCGTGGCAGTGATATGTGTGCTAAATTCTAGTTTAAACAATATCAAGTTTTATCCTTACTAGAGGATTAGTAAGTTACCTTGCTGGAGAATTTCTCAAAGCCTAAAAATTGGTAATGTGTTTTGTGATTTCCCCCAAGATGTTTATAGCATATCTAGTTATTTCCATCTTTCAGATTACGGCAAACCCATAGGGCTAGTTGTCCATGGAACACACATGGGGATCATGTGGGATGTAGATTCTGAAGGAAATGTGTTTTAATCCTGGTTCCACTAATGACTTTCTTCGTGACCTTGAGTAAAGCAGTGACCTCCCCAAGCCTCCACACTTCATATGTAAATTCAAATCTCCTTTTATGACATCAATACTTTTACTGTCTTCATCGGACTGAATGAATTGTCCCCATCCTTGTGGTATATATCAGGGTATGGACAGTGCTACACTCAAGGGGTACCCTCAAAGGGTATTTAAGGAGAGCTCAGTATAGGGACTATTACAATCAGTTTAGTTAGGGCTAAGGGACATCAAAGAGGATTGAGAAAGTACCCCAGTGCCAGTGAGAGCAGGGCACTGTCAATATCCTTGGGTCTGAAGAGATGATTGAACAGTTGTAGGATCCTGTGGAGATTAGTTATTAGTACAGAAGAGGGCTACCTAGCAAGAACAGTGGCTTCTGTAAGGGATGCAGCTAAGCCACAATGATCTGGAAGGAAGAGACCTGAGGAATAAATACCCCAACCTCATTTTCCCCCTGCCCTCCAGATCTGTTCTCAATACCTCCCGTGGGCTGAACCCACCAGAAGCCATATGTCAAAGGAGCTCACTAATCATCGATAACAGTCAGCCTCCTGGGGCACAGAGCAGAATAGAAAAGGGTAGGGAGGGGGTGGCCGGTTAGCTCAGTTGGTTAGAGCGTGGTGCTCTTAACAACAAGGTTGCCGGTTCGATCCCCACATGGGCCACTGCGGGCTGTGGCCTCCACAACTAGATTGAAACAACTACGTGACTTGGAGCTGATGGGTCCTGGAAATACACACTTAAATAAATAAAAGTTAAAAAAAAAAAAAACGAAAGAAAGAAAAGGGTAAGAGGTGGAGTAGGTCTGTACGTGCAAACCATTGGCAAGTTGGCAACCAAACTGTTTCATAGATAAATCAAAAGAAAGTGAGTCAAGATGATGACAACTCTTTGGGACAAATGTGAAATCATGCCACTGAAGATGACATCAAAGTGAGTCTCTCGGTGTCTCTCAAAGTGTGTCCCACACTGCTAAATGTTTTAGAGGGTTTTCCCTAATTTGAGGAAATCAAATAGATAAAAGAAGGCCTACTTTGAAGCCTCCCAGTACACAGCCAATCTGAACTTGACTGATCTTGTTAGTAAGAGTCGGACCATCTGAGCAATCTGTTTGCCTGCCTTTCTTGCTGTGTTGGTAATTTTGCAGAAACTGCTGAATTCGCTCTTCTCCTTACAGCAGATTGTAGACAGTAAAGGATGTCTGTTGGTTGTCTATCACCCTACAGGAATAATCCCTGCCCCCTTCTTTCAACTACTCCCAACCTTCTCACTATGGACAGTTAGAAAAAGGAACACAGGGGAAATTATCATTAAGTAAGTAACGGTGTATTTGCATTACATGTTGATGCAGGCAGAAAATAATGTCTTTCTTCTCAACTCTGTTATCACACACTGAGACATGCCCTAGCTACAGTCTTTGGTTTGCTGCTCCGGGTTGAGAAATCTTAAGTCCGAGACAGTTCAGTGGCCTGTAGGATGAAAACAGAGACTGGAGAGCTGAGGGAAAATCTCAAAGGTTATTTGAAGAGGGAGGGAGAGAGAGAGAGAGAGAGAGAGAGAGAGAGAGAGAGAGAGAGAGAGAGAGAGAGAAGATAAAAGCCAAGGGAAGAGAAAGGAGGAGCACAGACAAAGAGAGGAAGAAGAAGAAAAACAACAACAAAAAAATATAGCACAGTTCCCAAAAGTAAAACTTTTGGCTATAAATTTCTGGCTATTTGTTTCTAACACAGTCCCATGATCTAAGAATCCTTTTGCATTTCTCTTTCCATCTAAATTATTATTGAACTGTTGGGCACAATTAATTGTGAATTACACCCAACAAGCGCCTATCATCACCAGCACTGAAAAAAATGTTCACCATATGCCAGATCATAAATGTCTCTTTCCCACAGGAGTGACTTACCTCTACAAGAATCTATCCATCCCATTCTTAATGATGCTTGCCCCCATTTTTTAAAGGCACTATTTGAAGCAGAGAATGTGGAAAACTACTGCCATAGTCTTGGGAAGACATATTAGAATTGCAAGCAACCTTGACCAATTTGAAAGACAAATTTGTTCTGATACAAAAACATTTAATAATAAGGAAAATTGCAGAACATTTTGTACAAAACTCCCCAAATTCCATGCTGGATGAGCCTGGCCACATGCAAAACACCGATGCATAAAAATCTAAGAATCTAAGTAAATATAACAGTATTTAACAATTGCAAAGATAGAACTGGTACTATGAATATAAATAGGTTGCAAGTGTGCTTAAAAAAAAAAAAAGGAAAGGGGAAGCTAGTGTGTCCTTCAAGTTCAACACCTGATTCATATGCTATATTAAAAACTGTTTCTAATTCAGAGATGAACAACTTACACATATAATTAAGAATTTTTAACAGTTTCAAATTTCTTTAGAAAGAGCCCCAAATTGAGCATTGAGTGAATTCTTTTGGTCCAAGAATCAAAGATCCCCAACCTTGCTTACTCCTCTCATTTCACTGACTCTCTGATCTCTACCGGATGGACACTTCTGTTTCCCTCTATCTAAACTCACTTCCTGGACACAATGCCATCACCTGCTTACACTCGTGGCCTCTACCAGGCACATCCTGCTCTACTGCACTCGTCCCGACTCTGTTGCCATCTATAGGCTCAAGTGGCAATCAATCTCAATAATTCTATATGAAAAAGGGAGATGAAATCCTACCACCAGTTTGATTAAATTGCAGTTCACATTGGAGTCTAAGATAGGTAAGGCCAGACCTCTCCTTGAACTAATGCAAAGAGAGTAGGATGAAGAGATAGAGAGGGTTAGGAAACAATCATTCCTGATAACCTTTCTCTTAAATGCCAAGGAATGTGTTGTGCCAAACTCATGTGTCTCAATTGATTGAAAAATTAAAAACCAACCAACCAACAATCAAATAAACAAAAATAAGAGTTTTTGTGTTTGTCATAAGAAAACACAGAAAAGAACGAGATTAATTGACTCATTGACCAACACATCTACCCGTATCCCTGGGATGTATTCACAATTCCTGGCCGGCGGTGTGTCCTTCTTTAATGACAGTGCCCTTCTTAGTCCTATCCCTAATTCCTCTTGCATCTAACACAGTGCCTGATGCCTACTATAGGCTGTGACAATTGAGTTCGCGAACTTGTTGCAATAATGTTGCTAACCTTTTTTTTTTTCTTTTTTAATTTATTGGGGTGACAATTGTTAGTAAAATTACATAGATTTCAGGTGTACAATTCTGTATTACGTCATCTATAAATCCCATTGTGTGTTCACCACCCAGAGTCAGTTCTCCTTCCATCACCATATATTTGATCCCCCTTACCCTCATCTCCCACCCCCCACCCGCTAACCTTTTTTTTTTTTATATCAGAGGGATTATTCATTATGAATGTGTACCAACTGGACAAAAAGTTAACCAAGTTTACTATTTGGAAGTGCTGAAAATGCTGTGTGAAAAAGTTAGACGACCTGAACTTTTCACCAACAATTCATGGCTCTTGCATCACGACAATGCACCAGCTCACACGGCACTGTCTGTGAGGGAGTTTTTAGCCAGTAAACAAATAACTGTATTGCAACACCCTCCCTACTCACCTGATCTGGCCCCCCAATGACTTCTCTCTTTACCTGAAAAGAAAGGATATATTGAAAGGTATATCCTTTCAATGGATGACATTTAGGACATTAAGAGTAATATGACAGCTCTGATGGTCATTCCAGAAAAAGAGTTCCAAAATTGCTTTGAAGGGTGGACTAGGCTGTGGCATCAGTGCATAGCGTCCCAAGGGGAGTACTTCGAAGGTGACCATAGTCATGTTCAGCAGTGAGATATGTTGCACTTTTTCTAGGATGAGTTTGAGAACTTGATTGACCTCGTATGTGCTCCATAAATGCTTCATCAATGAAGCCATATTTTCTATTAAAGGCAAATATTTCAATGGAGAAGGATTATGAAAGTTTTACCCTTCATCAGCATATTATCATTGTCATTCTCTCATAACGTTATTGAAAGTGTTAACTAAGATAATGCTCATAAAATTGCTTATAACAATGACTATATGTTTTAAGTTATTTTATTTCGAGGATTTGCTTTCTATTTATTTATTCCTTTCTAAATCCCTCCTTTAAAGACCACTACTTCTTTTATAAGAGTTGACATTGTCCTTTGTGTTGGATCACAGCTGATGCCTTTTCTACAATATGGGGATATTTGCAATAACTGGAACATTTCTTTTGATAGACTATGGTGGCCAAAGACAGATAAAAGCCAAGTTTCCCATGCTATGGGCTGACTATGCCCCCTACCCCAATTCATATGTTGAAGTCCTGGACCCAGTATTTCAGAATGTGACTAGATTTGGAGATAGGGTCTTTAAAGCGGTAATTAACGTAAAATAAGGTCATTAGGGCATGCCTTAATCCAATGACTCATGTCCTTATAAAAAGAGATTAGGACACAGACACATATGGAGGAAAGACCATGTGAAGACTTAGAGAGAAGAAGGCCATCACCTATAAGTCAAGGAGAGAGGCCTCAGAAGAAACCAATGTAGCTGACAGCTTGATCTTAGATACCTAGTCTCCAGAATCGTGAAAAAGTACATTTCTGTTATTAAGCCACCCCATATGTGGTGTTTTTTTATGGCAAACTAGCAAACACATATACCCCAAAACCCCTGAGATGTCAAAGCAGAAAGAGTGGAGAAACAGAATTAAAAACATGGCATCGTCACTAGGTTACTGAGTAACTTGGAGAATGATTTCTCAGGCCTGAATAGCTAAAACTGCGGACAGACTTGCAGCTGGATTCCAGCTTTACCCTTATCATCAGCCACGTGCCGAATCTCTGGGAACTTCAGTTTCTTCTTCTGTAAAGGGGAAGAAAGCAACCTGCTTTATGAAGTTCAGGTGAGAATTCATTATAAAAAGACATTGTGCTGTACTGAGCAGGCAGTAAATACTATTGGACCGCCCCGATTATTATTACTAATAGTATGATTGTTATTACTTTATCTCTCAGTGCCTCCGTTTTAATATTTATAAAACAGGATACCCCTACCTAACTAGCAAGGGTGGTGTGAAGCGCAGTGCATTCATGTTGATGAAAGAATATTTCTACGCGTGCCAAATGTGGGAGGAGGAGTGGTTTTTCACGAGTACAAAGGATAGCTGGTGTGTCCTTTGTAGAGAATGTAAGGAAATGATGCAACTAAATAAAATTTGGTTTCCTTTAACAATGTCGGTGATGAAATACGTTTGGGGTTTTACTCTCCCCCCCACCTCCAGTGTGATAATGTAAACGAAAATGAGCCAAATCAAAATGAGATTTTAAAATATTGTTATAATTATATATTCTTCACATCTTCTGAACACTCAGATAATTCTTAAGGTAAGCAGTTTGCAAATTATCTTGTTCCATCTGTAGGCTCACCCTAGAAAATAAGTCTAAAAAGGGAAAGTAAAGTGCCCAGGGTCACAAAGCACACAGCCAGGCGTGCATTAGAAACCAGGAAGCTCAACTCTGGAGGCAAACCTGTTTGATAACAGTCCTCCTCGAGGTTTAGGGAAGAACTATCTTCTTCCCTCTTCCTCCCTGGACAGCGTACAAACCTGAAGACAGCATCTCGCAGACTTAGCTGGACCCTATATGTAGCCTGCAATCTCCACAGGATCTGGGTGGCTGTCATTCTTGATATGTCCTATTCGCACTGGCCCACTGTCTGGATCTCACTCATTAGGTGATTTATGGACCATGTCAGTCTAATTTACTGTCGTAATGCTCCTAGTCAAGGACCATCAAATGTCTTCTAAAGCCTCGTATGTCCTTCAGGGAGAAAGAAGTAGAACTCAAGGATTAGCAGCGTTTGTCATCTTCAGATGAAAGTGTATTGGGCAAAGAATCAACAGACCTGGGCCCGTGGCTCTGCGTCTTGTTAGCTGTGTGACTCTGCATATGTCGGTTCCCTCACCTCTATATCATAATAGCTGCTACTCTGTATGGTTGTTGACTGGTTTACAGATGTCTTTTTCTCTGGGTTGTGAGCGCCTTCGAAAATAAAATTGCAGTCCTATACTAAAATCACGTCTGTTTAAGATCGTTAGAATCTAGAGGGATGTGTGGCCCTTGATTGTCTACAAATACTTGATGAACAAATGCAGTAAGGCGTGGAGTTAGACAACATTCTTTTAAGACAAGTGCAAGAAAGGGCTTGTCGGGGCTGGGATGTGCATGCAGACCTGTGTGTATACACGAATAGGCTTGGGGAACAGGCTCAGAATTTCGTCTTATTTTAAGAACTACTGACTAAAAGTATGAATGCGATGCTATATTTTGCGATAAGGGGAATGATATCATGAAGTAAAAGCAGACCCTGGGGATTGAAACGAGCTTAACACAAAACAGTGTTTCAGAAGCAAAGAATAAAATAAAAATTTCTCCTAGGAACAGATACTCTAGAAGGGAAGTAGGTATACTTTTATTTCACATTCCTGCAGCTTTCAAGATATATATCAGACTCTTGAATCTAACAGGAAACCTAGAGTTTATCTACTTTGGTTCCTCAATATTCAGTTGAGGAAATAGTAACTCAGAGAGGAGAAGGGACTTGATAAAAATCAAGCAGCCAGTTAAGCTCAAGTTTTCTGATACTTTTTTTTCCCCCACACTGATTCTTTCTAGGATTTCCCTGCAAACAATGGAACTGTTTCTTTAATGAAATATACAGAACCCCAACATGAAAACTGAGATCATGGAATTTTTCTCTGGAACTGAAACAACCATATTCCCTAAAGCCTGGGGTCTGAAAATCCTAGTTGGAAATATACTACGCTAATCCACGCTAGCTTTCATACTATTTCCAATGCAAATTAAAAATACAAATAAGTTAAAAAAAAAAAAACTCTTGCATGGTTATTAAATGAATGGATCCTTGTGGAAGAGAAATTAAAGGATGTTCCCAATCTAACTCACCATTAAGGACACAGAGGCACAGAATATGCTCCCTCCCCCAAAGATTTCCAGCAATATGTCCTTGGTCCCTGCATAAGCTGTCAGAGCAGACAATTGCCTGGATGGATGATGGATGACATTTGTTAGATTTTTACTTACCCTCAGCGGTCTTTGGCATGATACATAAAATGTCTGTTTTTTTTGGTTCCTGTCTCAAATCTCCTCTGGTTTGCTTATGTAAGGGATGGCATATCTCATGAGGTTTATTATTGTTCAGGGACTCTACTGACTTGGTCTTCCCAGTCTTGTCCCCAGATTGGTGATAGGAAAGCTGGACTGGGTCCAGATTCACCATTGTTTAATGGTACCCGGGGGGGATACTGAGTGGGCCAATCTTCAGCGTAGACCAGCCCCTTCCACCGTCCTTGTCTGAATCCATTTCAATATTGCCAGTTGCAGGATAAGCGGAAAGCAAGCCTTTATTCTTGTTTAGCACAAGACTGCCTTTTCAAATGATTTTTTCCCCACCATCTTATCCAACCCTGCTAAAAACCTTTTAACGGGTCCTCCTTGTCCTCGTAATAAAGACTAAATTCCTTAGGATGGATTTCAAGGCTCTTCCAGATCTGTTTCCTACACACACCTTTAGCATCCTTCTCTACCAGTTCTCTAGTTGAAACTTTTCCCAAGCCTCAATTTCCTCCTCTAACTTAAGACACTTGCCCCCTTTCACCTCTAGGCCCGAATACTCGTATGTGTTGTTTTCTCTTCTTGAACATGTATTTCTGCCTTCCCTACCTCCTTCTGCCCTCTAGTCTTTGATTAAACTTCACCTGCCTCAGGAGTCCTTTTTGGACCCCAGTAAAAGATATTAGTCGCCTCCTTTGCACACTTCCCACCACTTTGTTTAACACACAAATGGGAACGGGTTGCTGCATTTTCTGTCTTTCCTATTAGACTGCAAGTTTCGTGGGGGCAAACAATGCGGTGATCTTGCTCAGAGCGGTATCCCCAGAAGGCCCTCCCAAGACCCTGAAGAGTCAACAAATATTGACATCTTAAAGAGTGAATTAATGAGTTATTATTGAGTATGAAGCCTAAATGAAATAGAGGCATTCATTTCATGAAAATGAAAAGGAAAAAGGCCTGGATTCATAGCCTGCAGCTATTCAGAGTCGAGATCAGAAATGCGTATATAGGTGGTAGCTGCAGACCATGATCTAAAAAGCCAGGTGTTTGTAGCAGCCAGTTGAAGCCATCTGATCAAAAGAAGAAGCCACGAGCAATTGAGACGAGGAAGTCACAGAGTTCCTCTGTGAAAATGGGACCCTAGGATATGAAGCCAGGGTAGCTAATGAAGCTATCATTAGGTGACCCTGATATTAGCAGCGTCACCTAATATCTGGCTAATTCTACTACATTGCGTCTTTGTTACCTGGAATTGCTTTAATCGGTCCATGCAAGGTGGCTATTGTCCAGGGTGGCTCAACTGCTCCTCTTGATACCTAATAATAACTTTTAGGCTGTTGATCAGGGACTGTGTGAGGAGGATAAATCAAGAGCTGTATTGGTACAATCCACTTGGGCTCAACTTAACTCTGCCCTTGTGTGGTCTACCTTAATAAATTTAATTGCCTGGGAATGACTGAAAATAGTGTGCTGGCCCTGAATTATTAAGAAAATGGAAGTTCCTCTTCTTCTGCCAGAAGTCCAATGGCCACAAAATTCATATCAAAGATTGCTTTGAATTTGAAATAAATTTTGAGAGCATCATCAATTTAATCTCAATTATTAATCACAGTGTCAAACTTACATTTGCATTTTGGAGACACAAAAAGGAAAAGATTTTGTATATCTGTATATAGTATATATTATCACATTATATTAATCATATTACATTAATCATATTATATCTTTTTTATACATCCCACTTTATATAAATATTCCATTTTATATACATGGAAATGTTAGGGAAATGATCTGATTAATTTTTGGCTTATGTATCGAGGATATATTGAGGATGTTGTTTTAATAATCATGATATTTCACATAAGTTTTCTTCCAGATTTATACTCAATACGTCCATGATTCTAAACTATATGTTTTCCCTGCTAATAGAAAGTTTATCAAATGACTGATTTTCTTAGTACCGTGTCTGCAAAGCCCTTAGTAGCTATTAATCCAGGCCTTTTTCCTTTTCCTTTTAAAAACTCATGTTTCTCTAAGGAAAATTCAATCCACTTAATCCTCATTGATTGGCATTTAGTGCAGCAGGATGATGTCTTGTGAGAACTCAGGGTGTCTAAACAGCAGTTTTGTCAATTTGCTATGCTTCTTGTCATGTTAATCATATTTTGCACCTGAAAACCATGTTTCCCCTGAAGTCTTCTAACTTCATTTAAAGCCACTTTCATTTCTAATTTGACAATGGAGAAACTGAGGCATAAGCTATTGACTCTCCTTGTTTAGTCAGTGTTATTCACAGCTCCGTGCTGCTGGAATTCCTACACAACTAAATCTCATTCTTTCCTTTTAAAATAAAAAGTGTGTGTGTGTGTGTGTGTGTGTGTGTGTGTGTGTGTGTGTGTGTGTATTTTATCTTTATAACTCCCATAATTTCTTGTGATCTTGGCAAACTTAAGTTTCAGAATCCCTGTCTCAATTCCCTTTTCTGTAAAATGGGGAAAATAATATTTACCACAAGGGGTTTTTGTAAAAATGTGTTAAATTGATTTATGAGAAAGGTCCTCATGTAGTGCCAGGAATATAGTAAGTGTTCAGGAAATGGCCTAAAGGTGAGAATGAAAAAGGAGAAGGGTAGTGAAGACACACTGTGAGAGTTTCTTAAGACAGGGTTCTCCAAGTCTAGCACAGCTTCCCCTAAATCAGTGTTATCAGAAGTGTTTTTAAAAATATAGATTCTTATAGCCCATTTATGACCAAATGAATCAAATTCCTTGAAGTTTGACCCAGGAATCTGCATTTTTAACATTCTCTCCCCAATGTGATACCTATACGTACTCGGATGACTGGTGTTTGGAAGTGTGTAGGTGAGGCTGCAACCTTTTCATTGAGAATTTTATAAGTCCAAGGAGGTCCTAAGCAGAAGATTTTAATTGAGTATACAAGAAATTTGAAGGGAGCTGGAACTGACTAGATGGTGAGATAGATATCCGGATAAAGGAACAGAGGGTATAAGCTGAAATTCTACCCAGAGGGATCTTGAGATGCACTCCCAGCGGAAGGGAAACATGTAGTGGGCAGGCACTTATAACTGACCGGTTTCAGGACTTGCTTGGTTGGATCCTGCTCCCAAATCCGTGGCTTTTTTCTCAATGATGGAGAAGGGTGTTGGTTCTGGTACAGTGTGGGATCAGTCCTTTATGTACAAAAGGGGATGATTTAAAAAGGTTTCAGCCCTCTTTTGGCTCTTTGGTTTGATTCAGCATAATCTGCCTTTTTGGCCTCATGTTGTGTCTCATCCATTGTATTTGTTTTGCTGCCATGTTTCCTTGGTCGTGCTCCTAGTTCCTCCTCACCTCTTCTTCACAAGGACCTAACGAAGAAATGCATGCATGCTTCTTATACTGAGAACATTTGTAATTCTAGATAATTTGCTTTGGTCACATGTAATTTCAATTGGTTGACTAAACTAGTCACCGTTTTCTATTTGATTACCGGGACACTTTGAAAAAAGTTCATAGTTAGGATCTAGTATTTATCCCCATTTCTTACTCACCCAATTGTGCATGTTGTATTATAATGTTTTCTATGTCCTTGAATGCAACTTGAAGGTTTTTCGTAATGATAGTGTACAACTAAAGACTTAAATGAACAGTTAAATCCCCACCGTGTACACTAGTTTATACAACTGGACCCTTGTCTAGTTCCCAGGGTTGGTAAAGTACATATTTCTCAAATCCCAGCTTAGATAGTTATCTTTTGCTTTTAAGTAAACAAAGTAAATTTACAGAAATTAGGGAAATTTATTATAAGGATACTGGAATGGCTTAGGTAACCCAAGGTCAGTTCTCCAGATGGACTATCAGGAAAGACTAGAACATTGGTTCCAAGCAAAGCTGTGCACTGAAATGACTCAGAGAAATTTAACTGTATTAATGCCTGTGACCCATCTCTATAGATTGTGATTTAATTGGTCTATAGTGTGGTCCAGGCTTTGAAGTTTTTAACAGATTCCCAGTTGATTCTAACAGGTAGACAGATTTAGAAACCACTGACTTGGAAGTAGAACCTAGAACGTCTTCAGGACTCTTTTTTTTTTTTTCTTATTTCATCACTGGATTTTTGCTTGGTTTGTTTGTTTGTTTGTTTGTTTGTTTGTTTGTTTTTTCCCGTCTGGACAGCAGCCCTTTCAGCGTCTTAACTCACACACTGAAAAACAGAGCCACACTTCAGCTTCCAACTTTTCATTGTATGGGACTAACCACTGAGAAATCCTCAGTCCCAACTCTACATTCCAAAGACTGAAGATTGGATTGGCCTGTTAGAGATCTAACTATTATCCCGAGGACAAATAAGTACTGGGATTAGGAGAAGGATTAACTGTACAAACATGGATACTAATAACATAGCCCCATAGATTAGAGAAGGGGCCAGGACAGTTTCCAGAGCAGGTGGGGTTACTGTGAGCTGGGAAGACATTCATGAAATGTGTGCACTTTTACGCAGGGCCCATGTTAATGCCTAAGAAATCATCCTGTAGTTGATGATATCCTTGATTCTCTAAATGTAGATTCCCAGAGACTTCATCTATCTGATAGGATGTCTCTAGATTAGAGTTCCGGTCAATGAAAATTCAAATGATCACAGTAAGCATTTACTCGGTGTTTATTAAGGACATGTCAAAGCACTAAACATTTCAAGGAGCAATTACTTTAGATCTTAACAAGACCCCTATGAAACAGCACTATTATCTCCATTTTCTGGATGAGGAAACTGAGTCATAGAAATGTTCCTACGTCACCAAAGACTTTCAAATTAAAAATGGTGGTGCCAAGTTTTGAGGAGACTGTAGGATACCAGAGCTACACTTGTTAACTATAAGTTAACTACAAGTTAACTGCGTATAGTTCTGTGGAAAACATGGGTCCCTCCTCAGAGATAGCTCCAGGAAAACCCAACCACCTACCAGTGGTAACTGGGTTTCCCTAAACATCACAGTCTACAATCCCCATGAGAAGCCCAGACCCGATTTCCACAGCAGAATGCTGGACCAGACCTTTAAGCCACTCTCTAATAGCCACTTGATTTACTCATGTTGGAACATCTAAGGTTGACGATTGTAGATCGCAAATATTAAGGGCTTGGTATATTTGAAAGCACCTGGGTTACTTCCCACCCCGTCTGCCTACACAATGTCCACTATAATTCATTTACAGAATGAAGTCCCAGAGACTCAGCAAAGTTAAGTGTCTTTTCCAGCATCATGGAGTAAGTGATTGGCAGATTCTTAAACTTTAGCAACAAGGCTCCATGAGTTAAAATTTATTCTAGTTGATAAACTATTTTGAGGATCGCTTTGGCACTGAGCTGTAAAAATAGATTTTGCTTGCAAATTAACACAACGAGATTTCCCCCTTTGTTATTTATGGGAACAAATCCCTAACTAGCCCCCTGTGGTTAATGCCCATCCCTGGAAGAGTTCACACCCAGCTCTGACCCCATGGACTTGTTCAACAGCAGCTCTGTGTTTCACTGCCTCTTGCAATGTTTGGTCATTAAATGCTAATTTGTTGGTGTACTCCTTCATTCATTTTATAATTTCCTTATAAAGATTTTTATTACTTCTATTAATAATTAAAATTTAGCTAGCAGTTTCCAAAAAGTGTGTCTTTATTGGAAATAAACAAGAAATAACAAGTAATTATTGCCACTATAGGATATAGAGACGCTCTCATTTCTCCGTCTACCTCCTTGTGTTTCTAAGATTTATTCAAAGAGCCCTTCACATCTCCATCATATCAGCCACATATCTCTGCTTCTTTGTTTTTAAAGTCTCGTTATATGTGAGCTTACCAGGAGGTTGCCCCATCCATCAATCTTCCTGCCTCTAACCAGGGGAGGAAATTGGGTACCTTCCAACAAGAAAGTGTTAGTATCTCTTACTAACCTTCAGTTAGGAGCCCTCCTTGGTGTCTAAATGAAGTGTTTTTCTTTCTTTTCTTTTTCCCCAGCAATGAGTGCCACGTAATAGCTGTACCGGTCACTTACATGTGGACTCAAGCAACCTTGGAAGTTTCTCATCTGAAGATCACTTAAGGTACAGTCTGGAAAATTCTGTGGTACCATCTGCATCGATTGTATACTCTAAGTTATAGTTGTGCTTCTTCAGTGAACATTTCAATAAGATCTGTGCGTGGATACCCATCATTAGCACATCCAGAGAGCCTGATCTTCTCTTCAAACCGTTTAACCTCATTATGCGTATTGAACTGTACTAAAAGTTTTCCTAGCTTCTGCCTACGTAAACCTGTCTCTCGGGTCAACATCAAGTCTTTATGACTTAATGATTACTGGTGCTTACAATACCGCCTCATGTTTCCTTTACTTCTATGGCAGAAACTGCTTGTTTTCCACCTCCGTCTATTCTTTCCATCTGTTGAATAGTTTAGTTCGAGTTGAATCTGTGGCTGCCCAGCTAGAGGCTTCATTTTATAGTGATTTACAGCTGGTGTGACCGTAGAAACTGTTATTGACAAAGGAATGTAGGCAAAGTGATGTATGTGACTTCTGTGTCATTTGGCTTTAAATGAAAATAGTTAACTCAACTTTATAACCACCCTTTCCTATCGTCTGGAATATGGATGAACCTGTGACCCAGCTCCAAAGATACAGATGAGGATAGCAATAATGAAGGCATGAAAAGATGCAAGGAACCTGGGTCCCTGTCTAACTTTATGGAATAGAGTCACTCCCAACTTGAAATGCTGGTCTGGTGTTCCATGAAAGATTCCATGTTCTTAATGCCATTTTCTTTTGGGGTCCCTTTCTTATAACAGCCAAGTGTTTATCTCAAATTATGCACTCCTTCAAACCTGATAAAAACCCAATATTGTTACCTATTCAACTAACCTGATTCGCACACTAATGATGAGGGGAAGACATTTGTGGTTTATTATCTGTGTAATCAGGGTTAGAAAAATAAGGTTCGTAAAGTGTAATTAATTTGCAGGCTGCTAGGGAAAGTGGGAGACGCGGAGCTCGCCGTGCCTCTGACACAGAGGCCGAAGGTCTTGCTCATACACTATATAATTTCTATTCTGTGTAAGTTGCAGTTAAAGATACAGTGAAGTTTGGAAAGCAAAATAAGAATTTTCTGCCTCGGAGAAGAGGTTGACATTTATATAATTAGCTGTGGTACTGAGTAGAAAGTGAGACAATATTAAGAAATGTGGATACAAAATTGCATGAGGTTTCAACGGTAGAAGAGACTGACGTTGGGGACATTTGGGTAAAGCTCTACCGAGAAGATGGACTTTGAACCAAGTCTCATAGGGTGGGGCGTAGTTGTGTAACTAAAATGGGGTATGGGAAATGTATTTCAGGCAGAGGGAAAACTATAAGCAAAGGCCAAAAGGTCGTCCAGTGAATGTAGGTGTCTTAATGTTGGGAGGTAGACACGTGTCATTGGGTGTACTTGGGCTTTGTAGACAGATGAGGTTTGCAATCTGACCTCTGTGGGATATTGGCCATGCCACTGTGGGCAAGTGGTTTACTTTCTCCCAGCATCTCTGTTCCTTCTTCCATAAAATGGAGGCACTGAAATATACCTAGAAAACTCTATATTCATATGCCTTCAGCCCACGGGGGAAAACCTACATTAACAGGCCTTTTGCAGATGGTTACTCCATTAACATGGGGAAGGTATCTTAAGGCGTTTCTCCAGACTCCTGCATGAGTGTCTTGCTTGCCCATGTGCTGGTGAAGATTGCCTGTCATCACGTATGCACAGAATCTTCTTGATACAAGGTAAGGAGTCTAGAAATGTTTCTTCTTAAATAAGGCAATGAATTAATACGAATGAAGAAATACATCAGGCAATACCTCAAACTCTGTGTCCTGTATCATCATTCTCATTTTTGCATTTTTGTATGTAAATCCCCAAATAATTTCTCAATGCATTCCCTTATACCTTTGCAGGGTCTCTGTGTGGGTACATTTATTATTATTATTATTATTATTATTATTATTATTATTATTATAATAATATCTGTTCTCTGAGTAAACCCTGGTATAAGTTTTCCACATTCCCATACTGTGCATAACATTCCCCAGTGAAAAGAGTGTGTCCCTTTTTCTGCAAATTGGATTTAAAGAGGTTTCAGGAGTCCTCTTGATTTGCACAGTCAATGTTATCACCATTTTTTCCCAGCTGCTATTTTCTTTTATGCTACTCTTGGAATCATTTTTTAGAAGCGGGATAACCCAGGTAAAGCCTTTGTTTCCTGTAATACTCACAGCCAGGAGTGATGTCACACAGTGGCGAGTGTGCAGTAGGTCTGATACCAGATGGCACAGGTTTTTAAGCAGTCAGAGATGTGGGATAGTGAAATCATTTGCAATTAACTGCAGGATCCTCAACAACCCGTGTGTGTGTGTGTGTGTGTGTGTGTGTGTGTGTGTGTGTGTGTGTCTGTGGTGGTTTCAGTATTAGTTTAGTATTTCTAGAAAATATATCTTTCCCAGTTAGTAGACTGACGGATCTAAAGGGGAGTATTTTACTTTAGTTTGTTTCCTTCCCAGATTCCTTCTCCCATTATGGCTTTTAAATGAGTCAATGAAAACAATGGTATCTAAATGCAATTTACTTGCATCTCTTGAACTCTTCTTGGAAAAACTCATAACAGTGGTTTGTTAAAATATTTGATTCATGGGTTTCATTGAGAAAAATAAGTGAGTTCCTAAAATCCAGTGCAAACAATCTCAAGGTGTTCAGTGATTCAGTTTCCTAAACAACCTAGCTCTGTTGACTCATCTGCCACTAATGAACTGTGTGACTGCGTTTACACTTTTTTTTTCATCTTTAAATGGTGTTTACTGGTAAAAGAAAGAATTTGAACTAGATGATTTCTAAGGCTTGTTTTAGAGCTGTTATTCTATGAAGCAAGACAAGATAAACTGTAAATATATGGGGACTGGGCAGGTGGCAGATAAATGCACTGTGGATCTTAGAAGCTTAGGGAGTTAAATCACAGGTCAGCTTAGACTGGAACCTGAGTATGTAAGTTTTTTGTTTGTTTATTTTGTGTTTTTGTTTTTTTTCTCTCTCTCTCAGTGATGGTAATCTAGGTAAAGTCTTGTGTTTGAGAGAGCGATGCTTGAATCTTTCTGTAGTCCTTAACATGATGTTCAAAAATTCCCTAATGATTGTCCGTCTCTCCCATTCAATTTTCTGCATCATCTCTCGCCACCATTGCCCCAGTTGCTTACATTCATGCCCCATCAGAATAGCGTAGTCGTGCCTCAGTTCTGTTTTGCTCTCTTCTGTCCCCAAACCTCTGTCCGTGCCATTCAGTAACATCTTACCTGTTAAGCACCAAGGGTGAACATTTTCATTCATTTCCTATGTCCTCTAATTTTATAGGATCCCACTCATGTTACTTTTTCTTTTTCTTTCTGTGTTTTGCATAGTTTGATCAACAAAGAAGGCACAGCTTGAGTTGGAGATCTGGGTCAAAGTTGTGGCAATGGGAAAGTCTTATCCAGCTCTAGAGTTGGTTCGGGTATTTGTACAGAGAATGATAACTGGAGAGTGAATGTGGCCAAAGACTAGATAAGAAGTTAGAAGTCAAAGAAGGTATTTGGTGTGGAAATTCAGTACTGATAAGGGCACACTTGGAATTTACTATTTTTAGTGACAATGATATCAGCATTTCTTCCGTCATTTTTATAAACAAAATTGCTAGCTTAATATTTTACGTATTGTATTAACTCTCTGGAGCCAGTGTGTCTGTTTGTATCCTGGTTTTGCTACTGCTCACTGTGTGATCTTTGACAAGTTACTTAATCTTTCTGTGCTTCAGATTTTATTTATTTTTTTATGTTTTGTAAATGGAAATAATAAAACACGCCTCATAACGTTGTTGTAAACAAAAGAGGAAGTGAGGCTGGAGCAACCCTTTGTCCTGAACTCCTTGGCCTTCAAAAATGTTAAAGAGTGAGCACATAGAAAGTGCTCAATTAATCATTATCATCCCATTGTTATTACCATCATTCCTCTGTATGTCCACCTTATGAGATAAGAATAGTCACTATTATTAAAAGATAAAGTGAGGTGAAGGGGAGCACAGTTTGCCATCCCAAAATATGCCTTTTTATGCATAGTGATTATTTTCAGTTGGTTATTTTTAATAAACAAAAGACTCAGGAAGAACCTCCTTTGACCTTCCCCCTAACTGCCCAAAAGAATGTACATAGAGCACCTGCTCCAGGAAGGGAGCTATCATCATAGGTAACTACAGTTTAAGGTGAGCCAGGTGTGATGGACGGGGAGGAACCCCGCAAGGCCCGTTTGCTCAAAGTCCTCTCTGTGTCCCATTGGTAAAGACGGCCCAGCAGACATTCGTTTACCAAACATTTGCTTCTCCATCTTCAAATGAATTGCCTTCCTTCGCTTTGAAGTCCAAACCATTACCCTTCCTTTCGCCTTAGCTCAAGGTGCATATAAGCCTCAATTGCCAGATTGGTCTCAGTGCCCCATATTCTTATGGAACCCCCATATGTACATATGTAATTACATTTGGTTAGTTTGTCCTGTTAATCTGTGTTCTGTCAGTTTAATTCTTAGGCCAGCCAGAAGACGTCAGAAAGGAAAGAGGGAAATTTCCTCCTCCCCCACAGAGGCATATTAACATGTTTAATAGTTTATGTGAGCAAAAATCTAGTAGAATCAGGCAAGACCAAGTCAAAAGTGGTTAGGGGCCCTCCAGTGACAGGAACTCCAAGAGATGCTTCCAGAGAGAAAAAAATGGAAACAAAGTAGTAAAGAAATTATTGATTGGCTACAGCTTAAAGCCTCGTTGGCTGTTTGTAATCGGTTGTCCTTAGGTTTCCATTTTGTAATCTGGAGGCATTTATGAGCTTAGATTTTGGTTTGCTCACATAGGCTGCCAGGGCTTTAGAGTCACCTCCATCTAATGACCATCTTAGTTAATCAATTTAACACTATCCACATTTTACAAATAAAGGGAAAAACGAACTTAACTGCTAATTACACTTTCTTTGTGTGTGTGAATATATGATGTGTTTGAGCTTGGTAAAGAGAAGGAAGTTTAGACACATAGTTTTCTAGGAAAGTTAGAGGTGCTATGCTTGACGTTTTGTTTCCTGCTCTTTTCCCAGCAGACCATGGGCGGGGACTGGAGGCTGTAGCATAGCAACCTAGAAAGTGGACCCTAAGACATCCCCACCCAGTCCAGCCCTGGGCATTCTTCCTGGAGTGAGTCTAAGGGATTCACTTCCTCCAGGCTTCAAGCTGAAACCACCTTCCCAGGTTGAAAGTTTGGAACTCAACCTAACCACTTAGCACAGAGGTTCTTTCCCTGCTGGTCCATTCTGACCTTCTGTTTTGAAGTTTAAAAGCCTCCAAAGTCTCCTTGGACATCAAATAGCTCTTACCAAATGCCATTTGGGCAATTTAAATGCAAATGAATTGGCGATATTTGGGCTGCTTCCAGCTAATTTGCTTGTGCTTTTCCAAACAAAAAAGGAAGCTGCCTGGAGTGACTCTTTGTCTTGGACTGTGCGATGTCAAAGTAAAGTACACTGGACATTTGTTAAAAATAGCATCAAAGGTTTTGTTCAGCCTGCTGTAGGAGGTGAAAGAGACGTCCATGCAGAACTGAACTCAATTTGCTGAAACAAAAGGCAGGACCCTTTGGGGATTTGTTGTTGTTTGTTTGTTTGTTTGTTTTTTAACACTGGGGCAGATAGTGGAAAATTACTGGAGGACACTGCAGGGAGGCAGGGCAAGGTGATGAGGACATCTGTGCGTGTTTCCTTTGTCCCTTGTTGAAGCAGACCCCTCACCTCTCCCAGATAATGGGAGATTTGGTGTTACCTTCCTTGTTAATCACAGTTCAAAGTGATAATTCCCAGTCCCTTGAGGAAGACATTCCTGGGATATAAGCTGGCAAGAGGTGGGAAGGAGATTTACTTCTCATTGGGCACAGAAAGGATTAACAACTACAAATGTTCTAAAGGAAATGCTCTAAGAAAAAGGAGTTCAGGGGTCCATAGTCAGGAAGAAACTTGTCTAAATTTAGTCCAACTGAGGGCAATTTACAGTTGTCTTCATCAGTGGTCTTTAAAACCCTTTTTAAAAAAATTAATTCAAGACCCTGGACAATCACTGTAGGCACTGAATCTAGCCTACTGTGATTTCAAAACAAGTAGAGGTGCGTATTTTCATCCTAGAAAAGGGTATAATAAAGGCATATAACTAGAGAGACATAAATCTGGAGGAAGGGGGTAGAAATCAGATTTTCAGTTTTGTCTTTGCTATTAATTTTGTGGGTGGTCTTGATACAGGAGAGTTAGCATGTCCTTAGGTAGATAGGGAGTTCCCTGGTGGAATAAACAAAGACAGCCATATCCTAAAACTCCAGGTTTTGAAACCATTCCTTCACTCCAGGACATAATGTAACAAGGCCTTGAGATTAATCATAAAATTCCTTTAGGCCTGACAAACAGAGCAGATCTGATAGATAGGAGTGGGTTACTTTGCTAATTCCTCCAGGATGGGCAAGCAGAACAAACCTGGTAGACGAATTTCATTAGAAGGAGCCAGCTCCCTTCTCCAAACAGCTCCCCTTCCCCAAACAGGCAAGGGAAGGTACAAAAGTAAGAGCTTTTGCCTCAGTCATGGGACACCCCCCATTTGGCATCCCCTCCGCTCAGGAGCTGCAACCTCTTCTCCTGCCTCTAATAAACTATCCTCTTTTTAAAACTTTTTGCTTCTCCCTGGTCCGTGTTTCCGTTCTTTAGCTTCACGAGACATGATCCTGGCCCGCACTCAGAAACTGCCGGCAGATCCAACATCACCTACATAAGTCTTGGCAAATTAAATTCGTCTTTCTGGGCTGCAATTTCCTCATCTGTAAAATGAAGCTACTGACCCCTATAGATATCTAGGGACATTTCAGAGCTCATATTTTATCTTCTGTGGTTATCTGACTCGATGGAACTCTTTGAGGAGAAGGACGCTTAATGTAGATAGCTGCATGTCTTTTAGGGATAAAATTCTTTTTGGAAACTCTTAAATTGATCTTATGGAAGGTTATGAAAGGAAGGACTGGTATGACCTGATGGGGTTAAAACTGAGGGAGCCAACTTCCTCTAAGTACAAAAACCCCTTTAACAGGGAGTTTGGGTTTCTGGGTTTCCTAGGAAGAATATACAGAGAGCGCCAAAAAAAACAACAACAAAAACAGACGTATACACAGTTTCAGAAAGGAAAAAAACTGTGTTAATTGTAATACTCAATATATACCGAGAACAAAAGATGAATACAAGTCACGTTTGACTTCTGCAATTGTAAGGGGTGCTCAAAGTGTGAATAGCAACTAGTCCTCTGGCATTTTTGGAAATGTCCCGGACACTAAGTGTTTTATCTATACAAACTCATTTAATTTTCCGTAGAACCCCTTGCAGCAGGTCCTATTATCCCCGTTTTACAGATGAAGAAACTTGCTCAAGTTCCCCCAACTAGAAAGTGATGGCCCTGAGATAAAACCCCAGGTACCTGGCTGAGGCAGGGCAGCACAACTGTAAGGATAGTTCCCAGGTGGGCAATCACTGAGCCAGGAACCAAGAAGCGGTGTCTGTGGGGAGGATGGGGAATGAGTTGTTCGTTCATTTCAGCTGTGAGGATTTCCAGTTCCCCTTCCTTGGGGCTTTATTTCCCTTCCATTATTCCTAACTTTTCAGGAAAACAAAAACAAAAACAAAACAAACAAACAAAAACACATGCCTCAGAGGCATTGGATTAGAGGTATTAGAGGACTAAAGCATTGGAGGCCAAGCTTATGCGTAGACTGAAGCCGAATCAGGACAGAAGAAGAGTGAAGTGGAGAGAGGCCATAAAGAGGATGGCAGGAGGTGGGGCAATCAGTGTGAAATGGGGAACGGAGGCCATCCAGCGCAGATAAAGCAAAAGTAGAGAAAAGGAAGGTGACAAGCAGCCTACAGGATCCTTGAAGCACCACCACCGCCACCAGGACTCTGGAAATTCTTAGAATTATAAGAAGAATCCTAAATTCCCCGAAATGATGTGGCGTGGAGTCCGCCCCTCCCCGTCCCGGGAAGAATGGATGACATTGGGCTGCACTGGATTTGGGAATATTTAGGCTATAGACAACCTCTTTGTCCCTCGAACGGTACTGCAGAATCACGTTTCTGAATCTTCCCTGCTCTTTAAAGATCAGTTCCAACCTATCGCTCATCATAAAGATTTCCTTGTCCTTCCAGTTGACATTGATCTCTCCCTTCTTTGAACTCCAAGAAGCTCCTGGAGGATAAACCGTCCAATCTAGGATTTGCTCTAATTTTGCATTGAAAATTAACTGCTTTGTATATGGCAGTGATTCCTCCCAGACTGAAACAGAGAACTTGTCTCGATCTCATTTTCCTTCTACAAATTGTCTAGCACCATACCCAGCACACGGTGAGTGCATCGAATCTACTTGCTCGTGCAGTTATCCATCTAGCATTTTCACAGAATGCACAAAACACTTTACAAAACTGATTTAGATACTTTCTACAATCTTTAATCCCACAAAGGATTTGAGATATATTTTTGCCTACATGTGCCAACCTCTCTCTTGCTCTCTTTCTGTCTCTCTCTGTCTCTCTGTCTCTCTCTCTCTCTCTCTCTCTCTCTCTCTCTCTCTCTCTCTCTCTCTTTCTTTCTCTCTGCAAAATAGATTTATGACATCCAGGATGATTTGAACATAAAGAGCATAGATATGGGACACATGTCCTGATGGCAGATCTGCCAACATTTTGAAGTTGAGCGCAAGGGAAACATCGAAACAGAATCTTTTCTCTATGCAAAGTGTGCTTGGGTTTTGCATAATGCATTGTGCTTCAGGTGCCAAGTTCCAGACACAAGGAGAATTAATGGAATAACATTCGTAAAGGGCTTTAGACTCCTCAGAGGAAGTTCCCCAGCCTCATTAAAGGTGGTATTATTCCAGTTATAGAGCTTAGTTAAAAACAACAAAATAATATTTTCCTGTCTTTATTGCTGATTTCTCCAGGCTTGGCAAAGCAAACTGTGCTCTGCATTCAGAGGCTCTAGCACCCTTGCGGATCATAGAGTTGCACTGTAGAATAGCCGCACCAGGGTACCTGAGTGTGAATTGTGGGGATATATAGCAGCATGCATTTTCTGCATATTTCTGTGTGTATTGCTCTTGTCACTGCATTTTTATTACCTGTAAATATGTTTATATTTCCTACTGAATTGTCAGTGTCCTGGGGGCAAGGCGCCTCACTGTCTTGTGCACTGATTTGTTCCCAGGGACTAACCCAATGCCTGCTGCATAGTAGGTGTGTCATAAATAATGAATGAATGCATGCACATTGAAGGCTGAGAGACAGAGAGACTGAAGGAATCCACAGAGACCAACCAATCTCTACATTCTGATGGGAAGATTCTGTGAACTTACAGGAAAGGTTTTCAGAATGTAAATTGAGAGCGCTCACCTCCCACTCTAAGCAATCTAAATTCACCACAATGCACTTATTTCAATGGTGGGCACCGAAGACCTTGATGATCTGGCTTCGGACTCTTTCTTTGGTCTTGTATTCTACCACCCTCCCCTCCCAGCCTTATTTTTCTCCAGCTACTATGATCTCCTCGCACTTCTCAGTCATCCCAAGCTCCCTCCCACCTCAGGACCTTTGTACTTGCCATGGCCTCTGTAGGGAGAGTGCTTCCCAAGATGTTCTTTCTCTTCATGGAGTCATTTGAACAGACTCCACAGAGAGACCTTCAGGGACCACTCGACCTAAAACACCTCCCTCTTCACTCTCTCCTTCACAAAGACAACATATTATTCTTCATAGTACTTGTCTCCATTCAACATTTATTATGTAGTTAGTTATTCATTTTAATGTGCTAATTCTGCCATTTACTACTACAATGTTTACTTCGTGATAGCAAAGGCATTTTTCAGTTTGTCACTGCTTCTCCATAACAGCACCTGCGTATTGTAGGTGTTTAACACATACTTTTGAGTGGGTGGATGGATAAATAAAGACATGAGTGAATTTTAACATGCACCTGTGGACATAACACTGGACAAGGCGTCAAAAGATCCTCTGATTTTAGGTCCGTCTTCTGTTAGTTCTAATCTAGGTCTCAGAGAATTTTTTCAGTTCTCTGAGTCCTAAGTCTATCATTCAGGAAATATGGTTAATACTGTCTACCATATATAGGTTGCAGAATTCTTTTGATTGTAGAATAATTATTTCTAATATTAACAACAGTAATAGCTAAAATGTATTGAGCACTTAATATGTGCCCAGCATTTTGTTTAGTGTTTACGTGAATGTTCTCATTCAATCCTTTCAAAACTTCTGTTATCTCCATTTAGCTTTTCTTTGTCTGTAGAAGAAAGACAAATAGAAGATAAATATGACAGGCTTCGCACGTGGTAAAACCCTTTATGAGTGACAGGTATTCTCATCAACGAAACTATCTTCCCAAGGTCAGCATCCATAGTGAAGTTCCGCTGAACTGGGCTTGTATAGCGGAGCCTTCATTCACACTGTGTATAGACACAAACTATATGCTTGCCACCAATGTAGTGTGTTCATTAATTTTTCACAACTGGCATTCTGAAGGGAGAAGTCTTTTGTAGCATTTGCCAATTTATGTGGTGTAAGTGCTCCCCTCGTGCTGACGACATGTCACCAACTCGAAGTCACTGAGCTCGTCATTGGCCATAGATGATGCCAATCATTTCTCCTCAGCCAGGAGGATGGCTGGAGGCCATCTCTGCACAGCCTTCTCGTGGCTACACTTCCCTACAGTCTTGTCTCCTCTTCTTTCTCCACAATGCACCCCAAGTGGTATTTCTAAATACAAAATCGGCTATTTGGTTTGAAACCTTAAAGAGCTTGCCACTCCTCTCATCCCCAAGTTACAGAACAGATTTCTTGCTATGTCTCGTCTTACAAGGCTCTACATGAGTTCCTCTTTGCCTCTTCTCTAGCTTTCACTCTTATTTCCAAGCATAATACTCTGTGTCCACCACTCTTCGTGAAGGATCAGTGGTACAAGCACCATGTACGGCCATGATTTCCTCTGAGCACAGTGCCTGATGCTTGTTGGATGAGTCTGTGCACTGAAGATGTTATGTTCTGAGGCTAAAGTCTTTGGCCCGTTTATACTATGTGACTGCACATTTGCCCAATGTAAGCACACATTTCCAACTTGAGGGGATTTAACTTGGCAGAGAGCATTACTGAAGTTGCTTTATGTATGCTGCATTATTATTCAATTGCATTCCTCCTGGTGGAAAGCTGGCAGGCAGCTTCTCTGTGACAGATGTGCTTGCTTTGGTTGAGTCACCACCACAAGGCGTATTATCAGTTTTACTAATGTTTGCTCTTTTACACTCTAACAGGTAGTGTGATTCATCCAGTCAGTGTGAGTCAGGAAACTGACACACACATAAATCTGTACTGCAAGATGGTATGCACACGCAATTTCATCCACGGGGCAAAACCTTGGAAAACATGACTAGGGCATGCATGGGTAATACATGCACATATAAAGGGTGATGAAATTAGCTTATGTATCCACGGGCACACACACACACTTGTTCTTGATCATTTGATTCCATAAGAGTCACAGATACACGGGATTGGGGTAGATCTTTTTATCACTTGTTGCTATATACTAGCTTGTCAATCTGTGCTAGATTCAGCCCATCTGAGTCAGCTAGAGGTAGTTTTCATATACAGATTCCTGGGTTCAGAACTTAAATATTCTTTCTTAGGAGAGATGGAGTAGAGCCTGAGACTCTGCAGTTTTTAAAAGCTCCAAAAGCTCCACAGCTGATTCTGATGGGCCACTAGACTTTAGAACCCCTGTTTTACACCATATATACCTAATATGGGCAGACTAACAGTGTGTCCATTTCACTTGCCAACTGTCAATTGGAAGTGTTTGCGGGAGTGTTTGGAAAGAATATGAGGAAGCATTGTGGAAAATGCCATTATTGATCAGCGATGCCTTTTATGAGCTTGCTAGGGAGAGTAGCAACACATAGGCCATGTAGTTGATGACTCCAATGCAGTACAACCATATAAGTTAAATCCCCTTTACAGTGATTTTAAATTGCAGCTTCTGAGTGCCTCCTGGGACATGACCAGGAAAAAGAGCGTTACAGTGCTCTAAGGGAAGCATATTCCATCTTCCCACGAGTCTTCGTCGTTCAAACGGGAGCTCGCTCTCTGAAGACTCCATTCAGATCAAAATTTTATTCCTTAGGACCAGGCAAAAGAGTCTGTACCGTCTGCCTGTGATGGCCCTTCAGCTGCGGTATGACTGTGATCATAATACCTCAGTTCACTTCTGCTCTACTTCAGGATAAACAATCCCATTCATTTTATGACAAGTCATTGACCTCTTCCCAATGGTGGTCATTTTCCTCTAGACATTCTTCAGTTTGATAAGGTCGCACTACATGTACTCGTCTGCTTCCCAGAAGTAGACATTATTCTCCAGCTCCGGTCTAAGCATCTTTTAAAAGATTAGTATTACCATCATAGTCAGTTTATTAATTAATTAATTAATGATTTAATTATTGCAGCCTTTTTGGCAGGTATATTGCATTGCTGACTCAAACTCTGCTTAGTTTTGAAAAAATTTGTTTTATTTTTTCCATTTGATTTTCTGTCAGTCCTTGTTTTACTTCTGCATTGGAGTATTATAGAATCAAAATATAAAACCTACATTTTCTTCTCTTTAAATTTCATCTTAGGTCATTCTATAAAGCTCAATGTTCAGTATGTTGATAAAGCTGTCAGAATTTAAAGTTAAGCAGATCTGAGTTTGAATTTTGACTTTGCTTCTAAATAATTGTATGACCAGGTAAAGTTCCTTAAAATCTTTTCACTTTATTCCTTAAATTTTTGTTAATCTCTAAATTGTGAAAAAAGCAATGCCCTCTAGGATTGTTGAGATACAGGATTCCCAAAGAAATATAATCTAGAGTATTATAAAGATTTAAGAAGTGGTAGTTAGTATGTTCCTGTTACCAATACATTTGCTGATTTTCAAAGGTTGCTATTAAAAGTAAACTTATGAAAATGTCTTCATTTACGCTGTTATTAATTCAGCAGTATGGCCAAAATTTATTAATTGGCTGTGCCAAATGCTGTGTTAGACAGGGAGTGCATTGGTGGATGGGTAGACAAAATTCCTCCCACCACAGAATTCACAGTCCAGTGGGGAAGGATATGGTGGAATAAATGTAATGAAGTGTGCTAAAGGCTAAGACAAAAGACATGGGGTCTCATGAGAGACTTGTATATATCCACCCAAGGCTTGTTAAAATAAAATATGTATTGGAGTAGGGTAGACCATTTCTCCTACCTCTGCCCTCCATATTTCCCTAAGTCTCAGATCTGGGAGGTTGATGTCTATATCCATGTTTGAAAGATACAAAAATCTGCTGTAGGGGAAATACTTATGGATTTCATGGATTGCAAACCCCTGAAGAAAAGTCTCCTTTTTTCTTCTTTGTATCTCTAGTGCAAAGCACAGCGACTGGCATGTAACAGGTCCTCAATAAATATTTGTTGAATGAATAAATACATCCAGCTATGTGTTTCAAGTTCATGAAAGCATGCAAATGGACATTCACTGACCTAACGGTTATTCTCAAAGGACCATACTGACGAAGAAAGTGAAGTGATTAACTGTCAGCCTTGTTCTCCTTGCCTGACCCATTCAATTCTACTTCTAGATCCTTCAGTCCCTTGTGACTAATAATTAAAGAGTGAACAGCTGAGATGTAACAGTTTCAATTTTATAGTCTGGAGCAGTTTTCACTCTGAATTTTTAAAATGAAATAAGAGAGAGAGAGAGAGAGAGGGAGGGAGGGAGGGAGGGAGGGAGGGAGAGAGAGAGAGAGAGTGTGTGTGTGTGTGTGTGTGTGTGTGTGTGTGTGTGTGTGTGTGTTTAATCAGACTCTCCATCAGGTTCTCCATTTGGGCAGTGGTGACAGATCCCCTCTGCAGGTCTCTTAGGCCATAACACCTTTCTGGTAAATGAGGCCATCACAGACAAAAAGCAGGGCATAAATGCTGTGCTGCCAACTGAACTGCGGTGAGGTACAATGAAAAGTAGTTTTGTTCATTACAGTCGGATCGTCCATCTGTCTAGGGTAGTTCTTTAGATCTCTCCATCACTGCACTTACTTGGCTGGCTCTGATGAAGAGGTGAGTAGATTAAATTCCTGGGCACTGACAAATATACAGCCTACCTTGTTTTTCCCCTGAGCTCACCACCTAGAATACCCCAGAGACTGAAAGAAACTAAGGGACTCAGAGCAGGACTGAAGGCCTGTGCCCTTACTAAGGGAGCTCACCTATGCATATTTAATTATTCCCAAGTTGACGGCTAGTTATTCAATGAGTATTGGCCTGTGTGGAGCAAAAAACAGTTTGTTCGGGATATGGCCAGTGCCCTTATAATTTCTGAACATCCAAAGTATGGCTTGTTCCAGTTATATCTAGGGATGTGATGGTGTGGCCATTAGCAGGCAAAGCATCTGAACTTGGGATTGGAGTGAGCTAATGTGGAAGGCAGTTAGTGAGGGAATAAACCCAGCTTTAGGAAGCAGGAGACAAGTATAACAAACATCTTATGTGGTCACTCCAGACAGTTCAATACCATCAATCAAGCAGTTCTTTCACACCACTGGGTGTCCTATAATTCAAATCAATTCTGACTCTACCCAGAGATAGCATCAGATCCCACAGATGAGGGCTCAGTTCTACAAGACTGCACCCCACCCCCGGCTTCAGACACCGATCTAGCGTCACCTGTGCTTCTGACCTATGGGCTATTGATCGGAGGTTCCAATGACTCCCACTTTGGTTGTGATTAATTAGCTAGAGTGGATCCCAGAACTCAGGGAAGCATTTTACTTACTAGATTAATAGTTTATTATAAAAAGATACAACTCAGGAACAGCCAGATAAAAAAGATGCACAGGGCAAGTGATGGAGAAAGGAGTGTGGAGTTTGCATCACTCTCCAGGTACAGCAGGCTCCCAGCACCTCCACCTATTCACCAACCACAAGTTCTCCAAAACCTTCCTTTTGGGTTTTCATGGAGGCTTCATTACATAGGCGTATTTGATTAAATCATTGGCCAGTGGTGATTGGTTCAACCTCCACCCCCTCTCCCCTCCTTGGAGGTCACCACGGTGGACCGAAATTTCAACTCTGACCACATGTTTCGTTCCCCTGGCAACCATGCCTTTATCCTCAGGTGCTTTCCAAAAGCTACCTCATTAACATAACTCAGGTGTGGTTAAAAGGGATGTCTTATAAATATCAAGACACCTTTATCACTCTTATCACTTAGGAAATTTTAAGGGCTTTAGGATCTCTGTTCCAGGTACAAAGATCAAATATACCGGAGGTGCCAAAAAAATGTATACAAGTAGACACTTTGGTCAGCGTTGCTCAAGCAGTAGTTCACAGTAATCAGAAGAGTCTGGACGCTGATGGTCACCACTTTGAGCACCTCTTCTACGTAATTGCAGAAGTCAAACGTGACTTGTATTTATCTTTTGTTATCAGTATATATTGAGTATTACAATTTTAAGACTTTTTTTTCTTTCTTAAAATATGTGTACGTTTTTGGGGGGCACCCTCTGTATATTTCTTATTATAAATCATAACATCACAGCCACCAAACACAATTGTGACTCTAGACTGACCAGAGAACATACCATGTGCTGATAGAGTGCAAAGAAAAGGTGTCTCTAAAAAGGAAAATCCATGTAATCTAGAAGATAGCTGACAGATTTAGTGACAGAAATTAGCAGATTATACGACCCATGAAGACCTGTATAGTCTTGGGGACAGAAGGCAGAGAAGTTGATATGAGTCAAGGTGCTAATTCAATAAGATTATTTAAAAAAATGAATAACTTAGAAATATGATTTTCTGTACTTCTATAAACCTGACAAGTGGTTATTAATAATTATTAAAACTCCTGATATGAACCATTATTTTTAATATATACAAAGTTAATATTTAAAGCACATTTGGGCACAATAAGGTTAGATTATAAAACCATAATTTTTCATCGTTTTTTCATTTTGTAGTTCTTCCTTTGGCATAAGACTTACTCTTTGATTTAGAACACCAACTTTCTCAGTTGAACAATTGAAGTTATCTTACCTATTTTCCAGCTAGAAAGCTCCATGGAAGATTCATGGAAGGTCCCCAAAAATTATCCCAAGGAATAAAGGTGAAACTCATTGAAATAAAACTTTAGTCCTTTATGTCCACTTTTAGTAAGATGGTTCAACTTCTATATGTCTAATATGTTAGATTCTGTATTAAATCTTATAAATAATTTTAATACTTTTGGAAGCTCATAAAACATTAAACCTCAATGACTCCAGTCCTGCTCTACTTAAGACTACCACTTTTCAAAAGACAGAAATATTCACATTCAAGTTTGCAAAGCATGATTTGAGAGGTCACCTATTAGGAATCTTCACATAAAGTTAATATGATAGAGTGATGGGGAAGAGAGTTAGGAAATAAACCCTACTGCAAATAATAGTTCTGGAATTGCTATATAATAATAGCTAACATTCATGTAGAGTTTATTATGTGTCAAATACTATTCAAAGCACCTAAAATAAAATCATGTAATCATCACAACAGATATTATAGTAAATATAATTATCATAATGGATATTATTAATATTTTCTATTTTACGAATAAGAAAAGAAAGCCACAGAGAGGTTAAATATCTTGCCTAAAGTCACATGGTTAATAAGATGCAGAGCTGGTGATTTCAGCTCCTGCAGGCTGCCTTCAGAAGTTACGCATTTAATCATTCTGCTATTCTGCCTTGAGTCTCTACTTCAGGAGCAGGAAATCTGTCTTGTACCAACAGCAGTATAAATCCTCATTCACTTTTCTCCATTGTATACCCCATTTGCTTATTCATCCATTCATTTGGCAATTATTTTTGAAGACTTACTATGCACTCCAATACCACTTAGGTACTTTTCCCCACTCCTTGATATGCATTTAAATGAAATTTATAAAAACATTTAATACCAGTGGAAACATTATCTCTTACAGTTTTAATTTTCTAAGACAGATGCAAAACATTAGGAGACTAAATCACTAGAAACCCACATCTTCCATAACTTTACTTATTGGCAAACAAATGGGAACCAGCTTTTGTGACACCCAAATCTAAATTGCAACCCTACACTATTCTTCTAAATTCTTCTTCTCATGGCTGCCACAACCTCATCTACTAATGTGAGTGGCTCTGGACATGATATAGACTCAAAGAAAAGACATATAATCCTTTCAGTTTCGCGAGGGAAAAAAGTGTTTTTTATTTGTAACAAAAAATCTGCATTTGGAGAATGGACACCTCAAAATGTGATTACTCAAACAACTCTCTTTCTCAAAGTTAAATTCACAAAAGGGTAGTTTATAGCCTCGGATAAATCAATTAATCCACCTTCTTCAATATGGGTGTCCTTCTGGCTTTGATATTGGGGGCAATCTCATTTTATTATTATATTAAACTAGTAAAAGCATTCCAAGCATTCTCTTGGCAGGGAGCAATAAAATAAAAAAAAAAGCCGCATCCTGTGTTAGATAAAATATTTCATTATATACGACCAAAATGCCATGTATTTTGCAATGGTGAAATGTATTTGTGCATTTTACACGTGTGATGTGAATCATTTTTAAAGCTGTAATCACAATACAGCAGATGCTAATAAATTTTCAATCTGTTAGGCTTTGTTTATGGAGAATGAATTTGATTTGTGATACAAATGTTACAGGGGTGATTGTGTTTAGCCATGGAGATTATGGGAAGTCTGGTATGCTAACCTCTAGGGTATGTTTTACTATCTGATAAGGTTTGCAGAAAATCCACTTCCTAGAGTGCCACGCTTCACTGCAGGGGGCTCGTTCACCTGTCTTACGCCCGTTTAGGACTCTCCTTTCAGCTCTGTGATATGTGTTAGGACCCGTTTATCAGGAATCTGAATCCTCTGGAGGATACCTAACAATCAGAGTCTTAGTCTTAAGCTATCTGCTTTCCTCTCCATTGTTTTATTACCCACAGTGGACTGTTGGCTAATTCCAGCATTGCTCCCCCTTTTAGCAACTTCAGTTCTGGTAGCTAATCAGTTAATTCCTGCTACTCACTTTTCACTCTAATCTCAGAATCTTGCCCTTGGCTTACATACTGGTAATGGCCCACAATTCAGCAAACCCCAATACTGTACCCTCTTTATGCATGCTGACACAGCGTGTGTTTGAGAGAAGATCAGTCATGGCTTCTTCAGATTGGTTCCAGGGAGAGCAAGCCCAAGACAGAGACTAAAAGAAAGCTGAATAAAATTCAGAAAGTGAATTTTATTACTTTCACTATTACTTACACTATTTATTAAAGTGAATAAATTCAGAATCCAGGATCTAGATGCTTACTACAGTACAGAGAGGGACCCAGAAGCTATAAGTGAAAGGAATACGAAGCAACCTGGAATAGAATGCACTGTAGTAAAAAAGAGAAAATTGTAAAAGTAAAAATATACGGCATAAGTTCCCACCCAAAATGTCTCAGAACTTTGCTTGAAGACTTAATGTAACACCAGTAAACCTGTATCTCCTCTCCTCCATATGTCATAGTTTTCACGCTAAGATCTTAAATGCACTAATTGATTTCCGACAGTGAGTTCCATCTCATGGTGAGAAAACATCTTTGAAAATGGAAAGTAGAAGAAATTCTTTTTTATGTGAGGTACACTTATTGAGGGGAATTAGCATATTTCCCATCTGTATAGATTCTTGGAAAGTTTGAGAAAACATACTTGAATTTTATGTACTGATCTCAAGAATTTATATAGAAGCCTACATTTTTTAACAACTTGCAATTTTTATACTAATAATATTATGCCCTAAACATACTCCAGATTTCATGGCAGATTTTACAACATTTTTGTTCAAGTCTGTATTGCATTTCATTAATGTTTTATAACTTAACGGTTCTCCATTTAGGAGACATTTATATCATATTTGTATTCCCTTTATTATACACAATAACACAATGAACATCTTTCAACAAATGTAGAGTTTAAATAATTGACAGTTTTCTTAGGATACACTATCCAAAAATGTATTCCTAACAATCCATAGCAATGGTTTTATAGTTTTGGATTCATTATACAAAATTATTTCCCAAAGAGACATAAAAATTTACACCAGTGCCAGAATTGTGTATGTATCAATTTCACCATAACCTGTCTAGCATTTGCTAGCTATATATGTGTATGATTTAATTTAATAGGTGAAACATCATACATCTAAGTTTCACAACATCAGAGCTTTATAGCATTACGTGATATTAGAGTTGGAAAGATTCTTAGTGATAATTTAGCCCCGTTCTCTTATTTTAAAGTTCAAGAAACAGTACTAGAGAAAGCCAGTTATTTATTCAGGGTTATACAGGGCACTATTATGGGAGCAGTTAATTGAATCCAGCTTACCTGACTCCTTCTTCAGTGGTGCATTATAGCACCACCCAGTCCTGTGGGCTTCTCATGGGTCAGTCACTGCTCAGACCAATCCAAGAGCAGTGCTCACTAGTGAATTTTTTATTATTGTTGTAAAACACACATGTACATATGTTTCTGTTTCTACACATCAATCAAAATATCTCATCCTTTTAAAAACGAAGTTTAGACGCTGCAGTAGATATTAATGTCTTTAATTGCTTGTTTGTTTCGGCTGTCCAGGAAATCTTCATGACTAATAGAACCTCAGTGTTCTTCAACAGCTTCAACAGCACTTTCTCTTCACCATTGTACCTATTTGTGGTAGAAGGCTGTGGTAGGCAGAATTCTAGGTGGCCCCCTGGTGCTATTATCATGATAATGTTACCTTACTGGGCAAAAGGACTTTTGCTGATACAGTTAAGATAACTAATCTATTGCCTTCAAAAGGGGAGAATATTTAGGTGTGCCTAATGTAATCACATGATTCCTTGAAAGGCTACCCTCTGCTAGCTTCTTCAGTTGGTCAAAGAGACAAACAGATTGACACTGTGAGAAGGCTCAGATGCATCGTTTTTTTTTTTAATCCAGTTTGAACTATAGTTCGTTACTTTATAACTTTATCAAGTTGAGAATGCCTATATATGCAGAGGGTGCCAAAAAATGCATACACATTGTAACAATGGTGAAAAGAAAATGCTGTTGAAGAACACTGAGGTTCTATTAGGAAGATTTCCTGGACAGCCAAAACAAGCAAGTAACTAAAGACATTAATATCTACTGCAGCGTCTGAACTTCATTTTTAAAAGGACAAGATGTTTTGACTGATGTGTAGAAACATAAACATGTTCAAGAAACAGTATTAGAGAAAGCCAATGATTTATTAGTTTCAGGTGCACAACATAATGATTAGACAATAATATAAATTAAGAAGTGATCACCCCTATAAATCTAGTACCCTTCTGACACAATCTATCGTTATTACAATGTTATTGACTATATGCCCTACGCTATACTTTATATCCCCAAGGCTATTTTGTAACTACCAATTTGTACCTCATAATCCTTTACCTGACATCATCTATCCCTCAACCCTCTCCCACCTGGCAACCATCAAAATATCCTGTCTCTATGAATTTGTTTCTGTTTTGTTTGTATATTTATTGTATTTTTTAGATTCTACATATAAATGAAATATATGGTATTTGTAATTCTCTGTCTGACTTATTTCACCTAACATAATACCCCTTAGGTCCCTCCATGTTGTTGCAGATGGCAAGATTATGGCTGAGTAATATTCTACTGTATATATGTACCACTTCTTCTTCATCAATTCATCTATTGATGGACACTTAGGTCGTTTCCTTTTCTTGGCTATTGTAAATAATGCTGCAATAAACATGTAGAGGCATATGTCCCTTCAAAGTAGTGTTTTGGGTTTCTTTGGGTAAGTACCCAGAAGTCAGATTGCTGGGTATTTCTTTGTCTCTTGTTATAGTCTTTTTTTTAAAGTCTATTTTGTCTGGTATAAGTATTAGTAACTCAGTTTTTAGTAGTCGGTCCTTGCTTTTCATCACTTTGAATATTTCCTGTCAAACACTTCTGGCCTGAAAAGTTTCTGTTGAGAAATCAGCTGGCAATCTTGTGGGAGCTTCCTTGTAGGTGACAAGATTCTCTCATTATCTTTTTTAGATTCTGCCATTGCTGCTTTAAAGATTCTCTCATTGTCTTTAACCTTGGGCATTTTAATTATGATGTGACTTGATTTGGTCCTGTTTGGGTTCATCTTATTTGGAACTCCCTGCACTTCCTGAGCTATGTCTATTTCCCTTGCCAAGTTAGGGAAGTCTTCTGTCATTATTTATTCAAATAGGTTTCAAATATGTTGCTAGCTCTCTTCTCCTTCTGGTACCCCTATGATGCAAATGTTAAACTATTCTTATATTTTTGGATTCTTTTTTTTTTTTCTTTTTTCTATTCTGATTGGGTGTTTTCTGCTACCTTATCCTCCAAATCACTGATTCTGTCTTCTACTTCATCTAACGTACTGTTGATTCCTGACAGTGTGTTCTTTATTTCAGTTATTGTATTCTTCATTTCTGACTCATTCTTTTTTTGTTTTTTATCTCCATTTTTATGTTCCCTATCTCTTTGTAGAAATTCTCACTGAGATCATTAAGCATCATTATAATCAACGTTTTGAATTCTGCATCTGGTAGATTGCTTATCTCCATTGTGTTTAATTCTTTTTCAGGAGCTTTGTTCTGTTCTTTCATTTGGGACATGTTTCTTTGTCTCCTCATCTGGTGGCGTGCCTTAGTTTGTTTCTATGTATTAGGTAGGCCTGCTATGTCTCCCGGTCTTAGTAGAATGGCCTTATGTAGTAAGTGACATGTGGGCCCAGTGGCACCATCTCTCTGGTCTCCTGAGCTGGATGCTCCATGAGAGTCTCTTGCGTGGGTTGTGTATGCCCTCCTGTTGTAGTTGAGCCTTGATTGCTGCTGGCACATCATTGGGAGAGATTGACCCTCAGGCTTATTGGTTGTGTGGACTGGTCATGACTACAGTGGAACTGTTTTGTGTGGGCTGATCCTACAGAGCAGGTTTCACTTTAGCAGGGCTCTGGTGTCTGCCAAGTCTGCCCTTTGGGTGTGTCATTTGTGGAGGTGGTTGGGTGGTGCTCTGTTATGGTCAGATGTTGGCCCCTGGATGTGTTGATTCTGGGGCATTTTGGGAGGGGCTCTGTTGCAGGCCATGGTTAGCCCCTGTGTGTGCCTTGCCCAGGGCTACTTGGTATGACCTACAAAGTGACCTGCAGATAGTTGTCACTTGTGCTGGGCTTAGAGGTGCCAGGGAGAGGCTAAGCTGCGAACTGAGTATGGCCACAGCTAGTTCCTGGCTTGGGGCTGCTTAGCACGTCGAGGTCAGGTTTTGTTTATCTGGGGTTTGTGAACCTTTGACACATTTTAGGAAAGTCTGCAACATAAGGCAAGACAGGCCATTTTTTATGGAAAAGCCACTGGAAGTGGCTTGGGTGAACCTACAAGTTTGGATAGAGCAAGATCTCACAGAATCACCAAGGCAGGTCAAACAATATAGCCAGGTTTATGGAGACTCAGATATGATGCCTGCCTGTGCAAGCAGGCTGGGTGAGGGTAGGGCTTAACAAAGGAACAGTGATTTCTGCCAGCATCTGTCTGTGAGAAAGCAGCTCCTTCAGCCCTTGCTCTGAAGCCAGATAGTTCAGTTCCTTCCCATACGTCCCTAATGCCTTTCGAGCTGCTGCCCCAGTGCTGGAGCTCAGAGAGAGTGAGTCCATCAGCAAGTAAGTTCATATGTGGACCCTTTAAGAGAAACACCTGGAACTCCAGCAGCCTTTTATCTCTCACTCAGTCACAATCTCCACTGATTTTCACAGCCAGAAGTTGTGGGAACTTCTCTTCCTGGCACTGGAACCCTGGGCTGGGGAGCCTGGTATGTGGCTGGGACCTCTTGATCCTCAGAGGGGACCTCCACAGCCAAGATATCACTCCAAATTTTTAACCACCACCTGTAGGTGTGGGACCAGCTTATTCCCTGTCTCCACCCCTCCTACTAGTCTTGATATAGCTTTTTCTGTATATCCTTAGTTATAGGACTTCTGTTCAGCTAGACCACAGGTGATTCTCAATGATGGTTGTTGTGCAGTTTAGTTGTAATTTTGATGTGGTCATGGGAGGAAGCAAGCACAGCATTTGCCCTACTCTACCATCTTAGCTGCAAGCCCTTTGGTTGGATTCAATGCATCGTTACTGGTGAGGATTCAATGTGGAGGAGAGCGCATATAAGCACTGGAAAGTTGTCTCTCAGAGCTCAAAGTGACCCCTAACTGAAAGCCAGCAAGAAAATGATGACTTCAGTCATGTAACTTCAAGGAACAGAAATCTGCCAACAACCTGAATGAGCTCAAGAGCAGATTCTTCCCCAGAGACTCCAAATATGAGTCCAACATGGCAATAGCTTGAGTTTGGCCCTGAGAGACCGTAAGCAGGAAACCCAGTGAGCTTGCTGAAACTTCTGACCTATAGAACTGGGTGTCATCTTAAGCCACTGAGTTGTCGAAACTTTTTACACAGCAATAGAAAATTAATACATAGGATAATTCCGGATGATTGTAGTCATCTGCAGCAACTCAAGATGCTAGATACCCTTTCCCCTGTGCCAGTATACCCAGGAGTAGACATAAAATTGAAACTCAACCAACCAGACATTCCCTCTTAGGATTTTATATTTGAGTTCATGACTCCAGGGTGGTAGGAAAGTCAGAAGCCAGAAATTATAAATGCAGAATTCTCTCAAGACTGTATCTAAATACTGGACAAATGCTGTATTCCTGCTGGCTAGCCATCTGCAGCAGACTTTGTTCCTGAATTCTAAACCTGGACCTCCAGATAGCCGTGAGGTTGGTAAATTCCTTGGTATACTTCCCAGTAATTCTATTTTGCTTAGCCTATCAAGAGTTCTTTCCTGTTGCTTATAATAAGTAAGTCAATTAATAGAAATGTTAAATAAAATATAAACCAATTATTTTCGAAACCTTTCAGTCACATTCAGCAATCAAACCAATTTCTTTCCAACTTCATTTGCTTAATGGCATATTTCATGTCCTCATAGTGCCAGTACAAATCTCTGTCAGTCCCATCTGCTTAGTTTCTACCCACTAACTTGTGGGACCAATATGTGACGGACCAAGGCCTGGAGAAATGAGTTATGTACAGTGGTAATGTTGGGAATTTCAGGATGCTGATTTAGTCAATATTTGTCATTTGTTCATTAACTAGTCTCTGAGTAGAGTATCCCTCTATTTTGGGGAACCATCTCTTATATCAATAATGTAGTTTTGCGTAAATTTATCAATCTCGGTACTTCTCTATTTTAATCACAATGAAAGCATGTGATGAAGGCTGAGCCAGTCGTATACTGAGTTCCCTAGTCATAGGATTTGATCCAGAGACGGACACATGACCCCCAGGGGGCCATCACAATCACTCTCCCCACCCCAGGATTTTTCACAAAGAAGCATTTTTAAACCTAAGTATTCCTTTTTTGTTGGAATGATTGCAAATGGTATTGTGTTTTAAAATTTGGTTTTCATCTATTCCTTGTTAGTATAGAACAATATGATTTATTGTGATTTATTTTTGCATGTTGTTCTGTGGCTGTGCTGAACTTACTTATTAGTTCCAGAAGGTTTTTTTGTAGATTCCTTGGGCTTTTCAACATGGACAATCATCTGTAAATAGTGACAGTTTTATTTCTTTAAATATGCCTTTTATTTCATTTTCTTGCCTGATTATAGTAGCTAAAATTCCCACCGTGTTGAGAGAGAGTGATGAGACTGGATCCTCACCTTGATCCCAAGTTTAGAAGGAAAGCGCTTAGTCTTTTACCATTATACCAGGGGTGCCAAAAAATGTATACGAGTGGATACTTTGGTCAACGTTGCTCAAGCAGTAGTTTGCCATAGTCAGAAGTGTCTGGACGCTAGTGGTAACCACTTTGAGCACCTCTTGTAATTGCAGAAGTCAAACATGACTTGTATTCATCTTTTGTTATCAGTACATATTATTACAATTTTAATACAGTTTTCCTTTCTTAAAATGTGTTTACATTTTTTGGCACCCTCTGTATATGATATCAGCTGTAGAATGTTTGTAGATGCCATTTATCAAATTGAGTTCGTTCCCCCTTATTCTAACTTGCTAAGTGATTTTTTTTTCTTTTAATCATTCCTGGGTATTAGCATAAATGGATTTTTATTTAAATCTGATTCTAGGTTTCTTGCTGGAGCTAGAACCTTTCCCTGGGTGTCAGGGATACTGATCTGTCTTCTTACTCCCTGCTGGCTCATTTTCCGGGACTGAAGGCTGCATTGTGCTTCCAATGTTCATCAGGCCTTCAAAAAGGAGTTACGCCGTTGTCTTGCAGGCTCTCGGGATACAAAGGTGGATCGAACATGGGGCCTGTTTTCAAAGGACTGATAGTTTAATGGAGAAAATGAGAATGACAGTAGAGGGTATAATACAGATAAATGTCAAAAGAAAGTGTGCAGTGGTGGACACAGCATTCTTGTGACTCTGAAGGGTTAGGATAGGATTTTTGTAGGCATTGTCACGTATATTGAGTTTTTATTTTATTCATTTTTATTTTTATTAAATTTATTGGGGTGACATTGGTTAGTAGAAATGTATAGGTTTCAAGTGTACAATTCTATAATACATCAACTGTGTATTACATTGTGTTTTAAATATAAGTGTGATCTAGCCAGAATAAAAGGGATGGGAGGAAATGACAAGAAGCGGGAGAAAGCATCTTACACACATGTAACTGGCTTCAGGCCTTGCAGAACTAAGGTTCAGATTTAAAAGGGGACATGTAAATGTCTAGGTGGCAGCAAAAAAAAGGGGAAAGTAAAAATGAGGAAGTGCTTGATGGTAAAGTATATTCCACAGTGAAATCTTGCTATTGTCGGAGTTAGAATTAAATAGAGCCTGGAGACCTTTAAAAAGGAAAGAGATACCTTTTGAATGCTTTAACTCTAGCCCCATATTGAAAGCAGAGACAGAAATATAATGATAGTGTTTCAAACAGCTCAAAGCACTTTCATGAACATTATTAGATCGAAGATATCCAAAATTAGTGAACTCTATCCAGTCTTTATATTTCTCCTCACCCAACTCCCATCCTATCACAATCTGAGCTCATTCCCAAGAGAAACAAAAATGTCTTTAAGCAGCAGGTAAGCAACCTGAAAGATTACGTTCAGCTAAGGTAAATGAGAGATATTTTCAACAAAATTGTGTAATTCAACCTACTGGAAGCTATTTGGCCATTACTCTAGGTTATTGGAATTTATTTCCTCAAAGTAAATACAGGCATATAAAAGAAATGGTGGGTTTTTTTGTTTGTTTGTTTGTTTTTTACTCAGTAATTACTGGCATTAAAGAAAGAAAAGAATGAAGCCCATATTGCCAAACTTAATTTGGGTAATTCTACTGAAGAGACTCTTCAAAATAGCAAGTAAATGTGAGACCATAAAAAGTCAGTATTGCTTGGCTGACATACTCATTGATTGTCTACTGTGTGGCATTCATTGAACTGGGAATGGTAGGGAGTACAGGTGAAGCTGACCCTATGTACTTCCCAAAACAAATATGAGGTGAGAAGTTGGTATTGTATGAAATGGCCAGGTATGATGCTAGTGGAGAGACAAAGACTGAGAGAGGTTTTTATAATAAGGAAGTGAGGAGACAATGAAAGGCTATGTTATTGCTGGCAAAGAAGCTTGGTTAAATGTATGGGTGGGGCGAACAAACTACCCTTAGAAAATTTAGTTTGGTTAGAATGTAATGTTTAAGAGATGTGTAGGGAGAAAACCATTTTTAGTGTTGTACCTGAAATACACATACTCTACTTTGACACAATAGAGCAGTTATTCATACATCAGCATCCTGTTGATCGAGCTTTCATCGGCAGGTTGCTCTCCTGTCCTTCTCTTGAAGGATTCAAGTCTTCAATCTCTTGCCTTGGTTATTCCTTATGCAGGTGTCTTCAGGCCCAATTGATGACTAGTAAAGTTCTTTTTTTTTTTTTCTAGTCTTATAACTCAAATACTTTGAAAAAATATGTGGTTTTCAAGACATATTTTACCTTGCAACACTAACAACCTGTATTATATCCAGGACCTTGGATTTAGGTGAATCGAAGTTCCGATAACTGGAAGTGTCTTGCTTAAGTTACTTCATGGCCATTTTCCATTGAGCTGAGGCAATGTTTAATAAGCATCTCGGTAGGATGCCATTTATCAGTCTACTAGCTTACTGCAGCATTTTTCATATACATACCAACCAATATGTAGTCATTTTCTCAGTGATTCACTCATTTCATACTTTCTTCTTTGCTTACAATTAACTCATCAGCCCAGGTTTAAGTAATAACTCAATGTCATTTTTATATTTAAATCATAAATATTTATTGGTTAGACTTGTTCAGAGACAGTAAGGAAACTGAGATAAGTCAACCAATTCGATTTCCTCCCAGATGTTTTCAAATAGGTGACCCAATGGGACTTAAGCTTTCCGGGAGAAGGCTGAACAGAGACATCATGCACAATAAAAGCCTTAAAAAAGTCAAAGCCACGAGTGAGTCACAGCCATGTGGGAGTCAGTGAGGCTGGTAAAGTATCTGCACATCTGCCAGTGCCTCAACGAGGCTGCTTTGTTGATAAGAAGCTTCACTTCTTGTTTATTTCCTCATTTTCATAAATATCCTTCTCATAAAACATTATTTCTTGAAGTAAAATGAACAATGCCAAAAACTTAGCTCACGCAATTACACCCCATGTCATACATGTCATAGGGTAGGGATGTGAACTTGCGTCCTAGAGGTAAGCGAATTTTGTCCTCCAGGCAAGGCATTGGAGCAGGCTGGAATGGAGATCATTGTGTGGAGGGAGAGGGACTAGCTTATGCAACACATGAAGATGCCATGAGTGGAGGAGTAACGCAGGGGTGAGGGCAGTGAAAGGGAATCACTGTTGGTGGTTGGTTCTCAAGCTGGAAGGGAAGAGAACTCCAGGGTCAGAGTGAATCTTATTCTTAGTGGCCAAAGGAATTCAGCAGAATAATGAAGACGCAGAGGAAGCCAGAGGAGAGGGAGCGAAATGGGTCAAAAGCAAAATAAATAATAAAATAAATCTGAAAAGAACAAGAATGACTTCGAGAAAGAGAAGAGACAGGATCCTTAGTTCCAAAAGTCTTTCCTCACTATACGTTCTATGCTATCTTTGGAGAACTATGCATACAATTCCCCACCCTACCTCCATTCCTCCACCCACACTAGCATGCACACACACCCGTTACGTGTGCTACTTGGAGTGAATGGCTGTTTCTTCTAACAACGGCAATACCACCTCTTGAATAGACCTGACTGCATCCATGTTAGCTCATTTAGGGTTATAGCACATCATGCCAAGAGGTTTGCACTCGACCCTGCAGGGAGGCTTCTAAGCCAGTGTTCACTTCCCCCCATCAACATTTTATGATGAAAAATTTTAAACATGCAGTAAATGTGAATGAACTTTAAGTAAGTTGTACTATCGAAATTGTACTTTTGTACTACTTCCTGTATTGTGCTATTGAAATTGTATCATTCTTACTGCATCAAGTATCTATTCATCCTTTTACCCATTCATTAATCTGTCTCATGTGACATATTTATTGCACCAAATTCCAGATATCCAGGTGCTCCCCTCTAAATGTCTCAGCATAATATCATTATCTGGAGTTTGAGATTTATCTACATTTTTAATGTAAAATTTACATACAGTGAAATGCACAAATTTATGTTCCTCTGTAATCTAAAACCTTATCAAGATTAAAATGCTGTGTTAACACCCCAGAAAGGTCCCGGGTGTGCCTTACAACACAATCCCTGGCCCCACCCAGCAGAAGCAACCCGTGTCGTCATTCTTTTTCACTCTAGCCTTGTTTGAGCTTTTTTAAAACTTCACATAAATGAAATCACACAGTATATGCTCTTCTGTGTAAAACCTTTTTTTTTACTCAGAAAGATGTGTTTCAGAATTATTCATGTTGTTGCATCATCATTCATTCCTTTTCAGTCCTGAGTGAATACACTGCAGTGTATCCATCCTCCTACTAGGAGGTTTCCAAATTTGGGGTATTAGTATTAAAACTCTTAGGAAAATTCTCGTACACGTCTTTGGGACCATATGTTTTCATTTCTCGTGCGGTGATACTTCTCTAGAAATGGAATTGCTGCGTCAGAGGGTAGGTTTATTTTTATAAGAAAACGCTACACATTTTTTTGGTTTTTCTGAGTGACTGTACTATTTGTGTTTCCACAAAACAATGTTTGAGAGTTTCACCTTATCCTACAACATCACCAATCTTTGGTGTTGTCACTCTTTCTAGTGGATGTATAATAGTATCTCACTGCATTTTTAATTTTCAGTCCCTGAATATTAATGACGTTGAGAACTTTCTCCTATGTTTATTGGCCAATTATATGTTTGTTTGTTTGTTTGTTTTTGTAAAATACCTTTTTTTAAACTTTTGTCTGCTTTTATTGGATTGTCTATTCATTTTTATAATGGAGTCTGTGATATATAGACGTTTTAAATTTTGCTGAAGTCTTATTTTCTACATTAATGGTTATTTCTTTCCATGGCTTGTCTTAGAAAAACTTTGCTCACCTGTAAATTATGAAGATCCTCTCTATGTTTCCCTGTAAAAGCTTTATTGTATTTTTGCTCTTATATTTAGGTCTGTGATTCACGAGTTAAGATCTGTGCATGGTGTGAAGTAGGAGTTGAGATTTATTTTATCTTTTCATGACTAACTTATTATACTAGCACCATTTCTTGAAAAAAGTGTGTGTGTGTGTGTGTGTGTGTGTGTGTATTTGTCTACATTGTATTCCTCTGTTGCCTTTATTGAAAAGGTTTGGGTTTTTTATTTCGTTTTACCAATCTATTTGCTGATCCTAATTCTACTAGTGCACTATCTTAATTACTACAGCATTATAGTAAGTTTAAAAATTAGATAGTGTAAGTCTTCCAACTTTATTCTTTTTCAAGATTGTTTTATATATTTCTGGCCCTTTGCACATCCATATACATTTTAGAGTCAGTTTGTCAGCTTCTACAGAACAATCTGCTGGAATTATTTAGGAGAGAATTGACATCTTAAAAATATTGAGTTTTCCAATGCATGTGCTTGTTATATCTTTCTGCCTTTTTAGGTGGTCTTTAATTCCCCTCAGCAATTTGTGTAGGTTTCAATGTATAGGTCTTACATAAGTTTTATTAAAAGTAGTAGTCCTGATTTTTCTTTAAATGATGCTATTCTAAATGTAATTGTTTTATTTTAATTTCCTTTTTTTTTGCTGCTAGCTTGTAAATATACCATTGATTTTTAGATTATTATTTTATTCTGAAATCTTGCTAAATTTTAATAGCTATTTTTTTTCAATGACTTAGGATTTTCTATGTAAATGATCTTGTCATCTATCAGTGTTTATGTGATACAATGAAGCACCATCTTCATCTGCCCTCAATAGAAATACATCACTGAAACAGAGAAGGAGGCAAAGAGCAATGTAAGAATATGGGAAGAAATGAGGTTCAGAATCATTGGATAGATATTTAAGTTCAGCCTTTTTCTCTTTAATTTAATTTTGGATTGGATCACAGTAGAGAAAATCCAGAATTAGGTGGACAGAAATTCAATCACCTAGTCTCTCTTCATCTAAAGAATCAAACAGACTTCTTATTCACATCTTACAATTTAATGAAGGGAGAGATAGCACCTTTCAAAGCTCCCTTTTCGCTTTCATTTCTGAACTCCCGAAAGCCAGTCATGTTCCTAGACTTCAATTCCAGAGCAGAATCTGTGACTACATAATTTTAGGTAAATATTATAGCTTTAGTTCCCATTGAATGAAATTTCTCCCTGATATGACAGCAAGAAAAAGTGAACTACAGACATGGAAAAAATAATAACCACCCATTAGGTACTGTGGAGTTTAAAAGTAAAAACACCAGAGGAACTCACTTGGCAGAGGCCAGTTACCTGGTCACGCAAGTCCCCATGGGGTGCCACTAACTTTGTAGATCCCAGTCCATTCGGGGAATGTCCCTTGGCTTACCTGTCTCAGGTAAACATTGTGAAAAGTGTTTCAGAATTTATCAGATCCAGGAATGCTGGTTTACACTAACAGAGCTCACAAGAGGCTGGTGAATAAAACCAGAGTAAAAATGTACTTATTTATGCCAAGAAATATAAGTCTAACATAGATTGAGTTGTATGTCAGCCTGGGCTGTATGTTCTCTCCCTATAGACCAAGTAAGTGGAAAGATAAATTAGCAGAGATTATGCTTGAGCATCACAGGATTGAAACAAGGCAGGTGAGTTCATATGATGCAAATACTTAATCACTTAAATTGAACAGACCCTGATATATCCATCTCCACAATAGGCATACTCCAGCAACTAGAACCAGACAGATGATATTTTTAGGCTAGAGAATGTTCTTCCCCAGGCAGATCAAGTCTAATGACTGCTGTGTACTGCCATGGGAAAACACCTCCAACATATTTTCACATGTCCTTTCTAAGCTAGGTTTTTCACCTTCCATAAGACTACTGAATTGATTTGGAACAATTCTGTACTTTTAAAGGTAGTTGGCACTTTCTTGCTCATATCCATCATGGGTTGATGTCATGGCCTATACGTTAGTAAACAATTTGATCTACCTTATTTCAAAGTCCTTATTTTCTTTGGAGTATTCTAATTTGTGTCCAACAGAAAGCAATGCACAGTTCTTGGAATGTCCTGCAAATTCTTACTGAATCTTCAGAATAATATTGAGACATAAACATTGTTACTTTATTTTCTTTTCACAGACGTGAAAACTGAGGCTCAGAGAATTTAGGTGATTTTCCCATTGTCAGTTGACAAATATATATTGAGCTTCTACCATGTGTCAGCGACGGCAGGAGTTGGTAGGGCAATAAACGATTCACCCTTATTGCCAATCTTACAATGACATAGACCAACAATAACACTGCGGAATTTAAAACATGCGAGAAATTTTGGAAATTCCATTATGCTATGTCAGTGCTGGGAAGATTTGTTCCAGTTCAAGCTCATTTTATTTAATGATTTCAGGAATGAGTGAATGAATGAATGAATGAATGTGCACTCTTTCCAGCCTTGCTTCTTTCTATAAATAAAGGAAAAGCAAAGTTGAGTAAGTATGTTCAAATTTTTAGAGATTTCAAATGACCAGGGTCCCAATTGTTGCAACTTTTAATGAATCACAGCAGTGTTCCTTGCATTGTGTAGAAGACAGAGGAGACATGACCCAGACTAAGAGATACCCCGTCAAAGTGGGACAAAGGCCATCAAGATAACAGAAGGAGAAGGCGAATGACTTATTCCGAGAAGAAACAGCTAGAGCTGGTTTCTGAATGCTAAACAGTTTGAGTTTCTCTTTGATTCCAGAAAGCCAAATCCTCACAACTTAAACTTTGAGATGTGTTCTGAACATCCGTAGACCCCCAAACTGAGTTGGAAATCTCCTGTGGAGAGGTTTCCTTGGGTTATTTTCTTCACTCCTCTCTTCAGCGATGTAAGGGAGATGGCCTTCGTCTGATTTTTTTCCCTCTGATCCTACCACAATGCTGGAGGGGCAAAGGTCTTGCAACAAATAAAGGAGAAATACAAGATAAACTGACTGATAAGATGTTTCCGTTTAAAACAGCATCAATAGGTTCCATTTATTTGGAAGAATATATATATTCTTCATATATACTGGATATTGTGAAAAGGACTTAATCGAGTGTCTTATTTAAATTTTAAGTTAATCTTGGGTGGGAGGGGCTACCACAATCTACATGTTATAGGTCAGGGCACTGAGACCCAGAGAAGACTAGTGACTTACCCAAATTTAGTAATCTCTGAGCAAGAATTTACATGCAGCCATGGACAGCTCTACAATTCCAAAGGCTTAACCGCTCCCCGCACTTCCTCTTTCGCTTGACCATGCACAAGCTGCATTTATCACCTAAACTTCCTGGCTCTGGCCTCACTTACCTGCCTCGTTTTTCAGTATCTCCTGGAATATCTCTTTGGACTCTATTAGATCATTAAACATTTAGTGTTGTTTTAGGAGTCAAAAAAAAAAAAGTACTTCTGCACTAGATTCTCCTCTCCTTGAAGAATAATGTTTAAATTTGTTCTTCCCACCGATATTGCATAAGACCTCATTCAAAACAATCTTTAGTGAGTAGTAGTTGAATAGACGATCATTTGGGTCCTGAAGTGGGTTGAGTAGGACATAAGCTAATGTGGAAATGTCCTTGGTTACCTATTTCATGAATTTTGCTAAGATCATGGACCAATTTGCGACATGTCCTAATTCATGAGACCTTCCCAGTCTCTTTCATGAAGAGCAGAAGCAATTTACTGAGTATCTACTATACTTCCATAATTTTGTTATACACTATGGGAGGGTGTAATTCCTTTTTCTCAAAGAATGTGTAGTCTTAATGGAGAAGTGCAGAAAACTACACCTCTTGAGGAAGAGGAATGTGTGTCTTTATATCTTCAGGGCCTGTGAAATGGTCTGTCCTAGACAAATGCTCATTACAAGTTTGTTGAATGAAATTAAAAAACAGAGTAGATGGATGTCAACAAGATGGCCAAATAAGTGTCCCTCGCTCTTATCCCCACCTTCAACAATAATAAGTTGGCATCCATTGACAGAAGTGCTTTGGGATTCAGGTAGGGGATTGTGAAACTTCCGTGTAGCCCAAGACAGAAGAGAGATGATTCCAGAAGGCAGGATCACACCCAGGTGGCTAACTCACTGACTGTGGTCCCAGCTATAGAGCTGGGAACAGCTCTGTGCTCCTTACGTTTCAGCTACAGCTCAATCGGCTTTGATTCTGTCACCAGCACTATACATCAAGGGACCCAGGAGGAGCCACGCCCACCTGTGCTTCAGGTAATAGGCATACAGACTTCCATCCCAGCTGTGGACCCTAAAGTGGCCTGCAGCCTGCTTCAGCCTCTCTTAGCCACGGTCCAGGAGCTGGAGGAAAGCCTGCCAAACTGAGTCAGACTGTGGATGCTGAAAGAGCTCCAGCCTGTTTCAGCCACAGTCTGTGAACGGTCCTGCCAGCACAGGGACAGGACAGGAGAAACTCGTCTCTGCACCCCTGGAAATCCTGAAAGAGTCTTATGAGCACCTGCAGCCCTCTCAAAGTCCCCTGCTGGCAGTCCTGAGGGTCCAGAGTCCCAGCAGGAAACACTTCTGTCTGGACTTCCAGAGATCCTGAAAGGGCCCTAAGATAAGCTCCGGCCACGTCACAGCCGAGTTTGCCAGCGGTACTGAGGACCCAGGCTCCCAGCGGGAGACACTCAGGTCTGCAACGCCAGAAAATTCGGTGGGGCCCCATACTTGGCTCCAGCCCTATCAAAGCCTCAGAGCGCCAGCCGACCTGCCAGAGCAGGGTCCGAACAGGAGACACTGCTGTCTGTTCTCCAGGAGGTCTTGAAAGGGCCCTACCTTAGCTGCAGCCCTTCCCAGCCACAGTCCATGAGCAGTACTGCTGGCCCAGGGAACTAGTGGGAGACGCTCCATCTACACCCCCAGAGACCTTTAAAGTGCCTTATACTCAGTTCCAGCCTCTCCCGGGGCAGTCGGTGAGCAGTCCTACCGGCACAGAGACCAGGTGGGAGAGACACACATCTGTGCTTCAGGAGAACCTGAAATGGCTCTGTACTCAGCCCCAGCCCATCCAGCCATGGACAGGAACCAAACCGGCCCACCCAGGGACCTGACGGGTGACACACCCATCCATGCCTCCAGAGCCAAGTGTGCAGGCTTCGGTCCTGGCTGTGGTACGTGAAACAGCCCTGGGGCTCTGTTCCAGCCCCTCAGCCACCGTCTAGGGCTAGTCCTGCCCACTCAGAGACACACCCAGTGACCACGCGGCAGCCACCATAGGGACTTGCTGGAAGTCACATCTATCTGTGCACCTGGGAATAGGCTTTCTGTCTGAGGACTCAGCTGTGGACCCTGAAATAGAAACTTGTCCCAGCACCAAGCTACTGAACAAAGCACTGGAGGCAGCCCCATCCACCCAGGGACCAGACTGGACCCACACCCACCTGAGCCTACTAACCGGCCCACCAACCGCAGACCCCACTGCAGACCCAGTGTGACAGCCTTGTAACCTGTTCTAATCCAGCACAATTGTAATTCCGGTGTAATCCCATCAGCCCAGGGAAAGGACAGGAGAAGGTCTTTACCTGCTGAACTCAGTCTGTGAAAACTGAAAAAGGTGTCTACATAGAGATGCAAACAAACAAACGAAAAAGCAAATACGTAAATGAATAAATAAAATTAAAAACCTGGAGCTGAAGAACACAATGATAGAACTGGAAAAAAAAGATGTGTGTGAGTGTGTGCGTGTATCAAATCATCACGTTGCACAACCTGAAAACTTAAAATTATACAACGTTATATGTCAGTTATAGCTCAATAAAGCTGGGGTGGGGAAAAGAGGATGAGTCATGAACTGTACACCATAAAGCTCGAATCCAGATATTTAAAATAACATTTATAAACTAGACTTTCTTAGGTTGCAACAGACAGAAACCCCAGCTCGGTCATCTGTTTGGAGCTGTGCTTAGCTCCCTCCCAATCCCATCTGAATGAAGCTACTGCACGTCTACCTAAATCCTCAGGGCTTAGCACTTGGACGGTCCTACTTTCCTAGAATCAGTTTTTGTTTCAGACAAAAGGAATTACCAAGAAAGAAACAGGACTATAGGAGAAAGTCAACTGACATAAAATCTCACTCCACAAAATAGGCTGATTAAATAATAAAAGGCCAGTAATTCAGATTTTGTCAGAATTCAATCTGACCTAGAGTGAAATTTACTTCCCTGTGCCAATGAAGACATGATTTGGTAAGAAAAATAATGTGATAATTATTATATATATATAGATAGATAGATAGATAGATAGATAGATAGATAGATAGATAGATAGATAGATAGATAGGCTATATATAATTTAAAATTGATAGCAAGATGTTCCCAATTATATTTTACCTGCAGTAATCATAATTCATTCACGTATTTTTATTGAGTCATATTCCTTTAAAACCTTCAATAGCCAATACCTTTGTTTTCTAGTTATTTATTTATACACTGTCTGGTTTCAAATGGAATTTGAAGTATCTAACATAATTTTTCTTGCCCAATTCAATGGAACACCATATATCTGTAGAGTTCCTTACAAAGAGCATCTGTTTGTGTAGCTCAATTAATTCACACAGCGAAGTTATCTGAAGTAGGTAGGAGAGAGTTCATAGAGCCTGTGTCCTAAGTGAAGAACTCAAGGCTCACGTACTTGATGACGCATCTAAGCTGGTTATGTCCATGGTCAATGGGAGATGCAAGGCCCCACCTCACGAGGATCACAGTTTGGAATCATCTCCATTGCCCTGGCTGCCTCCCCAAATTACTATATACTCATACGCTTGCAAGTGCATAAAGGTCTGCCTTCCCAACGCAGTAACAAAATTGCATGTCTAATTCTGATGCTTCACTAATCAGAGTAATTTCTCTGAAAGTTAAGACCCGGCCTTGGGTGTGAGTGACACTGAATCACTGAGATGGGGCAGAAATCTCCATCTCAGGATGTTGAGACATGAGCATCAATGAAAGGTCAGGCTCAGATGTGGAAATGTCACAAACATTTCTCACTTCCATTCCCTCCCCCACACAAGCCCTGACACTGCTGTTTTCCAGGCTTTTTGTATGTACAAGAAAGGGATGAATGCAACTGCACGCAAGCTGGACCCCCCGGATCCAGCGCTTATCCACTGCAGCTAACTCTTCACATTTTCCGATGGAAGTTCTTTTTCTTTCCCCCCATAAATATCAATTTCATCATGTCACCTACTCTTCCTCAAATACCTCTACTCTCTTCTTGAATTGTGTTTATCGAACATAGTAAAAATTCCTTAGCTTGGAAGGTCAAACCCTTGAGGGTCTGGTCCCACATGAATTTCCTTTTCCAGGTTGTGCTGTTCTTCAGGTTCCATGTGCTTCTTTAATGTGGATATTTAGTTATTCTTAGGACACTTTACATTCCTTCCTCATTTCATACCTGTTCATATCATGTTCCTCTGGACCATGCATGATGTGCTTTTACCTTATACCATTTTTCAAGTGCAAAATTTCTTTGCAACCTTTCAGGATGCAGGTCAGATGGCATCCCCTTTCTAGATAACTTAATTAACTCTCCAGGCAACATCATAAAATACTCACTGCGTTCAGAGCACAAAAATATGCTCTCATCGATGAAGCATCACTCACCATGCTTACTTACTTCAATCTCTTCACAGGTGTCTCTTATCAAGCAGTGATGCATGAAGATGATTGAGCTAAGAAAACAATTATACATATACTCAAAATATATGTATAACAGTTTCTTCCATTTTTTATAAAGTGAGAAAATTAGATAATAGGTCCAAAAATTGGACAGTGATTTAATATATATATTTTTTTTAACCATAACTCCATTCTTGAGATTCTTATCTAGCCTCATACCTTTTAAAACCATTTAAATACGGCTGACTATGTATACCTCCAGCTTGGATGTTTCCTCTCAATCCGACTGCTTATTTACAATCTTTACTTGGATGTACCACACATATCTCAAATCTGACAAGGTCAGGAATCAATTCCTGGAATTCCCCCCAAACCAATTTCTCCAGCATTCTTTCCTATTTCAGTTGATGGCAACTCTTTTCTTCCAGTGGCTCCGGCCAAATACCTCGGCACCCTTGATATTTCTCATTCTCTTACTCACCATAGCCAAGCCATTGGCAGATTCTGCCATGAATACCTGCAAAATACATGCATAACTTGATCCTTTTCCACCATTTCCATGGCTCTCACACTCATCCAAGACATTTCTCACCTAGATAATTGCAATAGCCTCTTAAAATGGTTTTCCAAATTCTGCTTCTGCACCCTTCTATCTCTTCTCAACACATTGAGACATCCTTTAAACAAAATCCAGATCTTTCCCTTCTCTGCTCCAAATCTTCTGAAAACATCTCATCACAATTACAGTAAAATCCGAAGTCCTTCTGACGGCCAACCAGGCCCACATAATCTGACTATTAATTCCATCTCTGATATAGCCTTCTAGTCTCCTCTCTCTTTACTTGGCTCCAGACACGTTGGCTTCCTTTTTGTTACTGAAACACTCTAAGCCTGTTCTTGCATAGTCTTTGCACTTGATATTCCTTCTGCCTGGAATGTTCTTCCCCCAGATGTCTGCATGGCTCACTCCCTTATTTACTCTTTTTCTCAAGACTTTATTCAGATTTACCTTCTAAGTGGCAGCCCTCTTGCATCCCTGACCATTTTCCATTTTATCTAAATATGCATTCTCAGCTTGATGTTTTCTATCCCTTTACAGGATTCAGTTTTCCTCTCACTATCAAGCATACTATAATGTATAATATTTGGCTATAAATACATACATACATACATATATATATATATATATATATATATATATATATTCTCATCCATCACCTTTCTCTCCACTAGAAACTATGTTTTCTAAATTCAGGAATTTTTGTCTGATTTCTCTCTATATTCCTAGGAGCTCGTGCTCAAAATAATAAGTAATTGTCAAAAGAACAGAGGACGGAAGGAAAGAGGGAAGGAAGAGAGGGAGGGAAATCCATTTGTTGTATTTATTGTTATGAGGTTATTTGTAAGAATAAGGCTGATCTGTATTATTGATATGAAAATATTTCCAAAATATATTAGAGGAAGAAACCAGATGTCAGAATGGAGTGCATAATATTATTCCAGCTTTTTTTAAAAATAGTTTTATATAAGGGCATATATATATATCTATATCTATCTATCTATCTATCTATCTATCTATCTATCTATCTATCTATCTATCTATATATATGAAATGAGGGCCAAAAAGGGCGTATGCCAGTTAGTAGTGGTTGTCTCTGGAGGTTGTATGAAATGGCACTTAGCATCTTTCTTTTGCATTTCTGTGTAATTTGCATTTAAAAATATGTATGTATTAAAATTTTAAGAGAAAATTTGATATTCAGTGATGGTGTAGATACATAATTTTTGCACATTGAAAGCTGTTTATAATATGCTCATCATGTCAAAGAGTAATTTAGAGAATAGTAATAACGTAAGCATTAATGTTCAATTTGGAAATCCAAACACTCTGCAAATTAAATGTATTTTATTTTTTATATTTGTTGTCAAAACACATTTGGCCACAAAACCTAACCTGAACCAGCATCAATTTATTCATAGATTAGTATCACATAATGTGAATATTCATAATTTACTAATTCTACCCCAGAACCTGCTCTGGGTGACATGTCATATAATAAATGTGCTCCAAATTAACTTTCTAAAATCAAAACCGATTCTGAAACACATCCAACTCCCAGGTTTCTTACGTAAGGCATTTTAGATATATTTTATCTACCTTCCCACGAAAACTATTATCTTTGGTTGGTATGATTTTGACTAATTTTTTTTTTCTCTTTTTGCTCAGTTGAATTTTGTACATTGTTTGCTTTCGACAGCAAGCCTCTTGCTCAATGTCTACAATAGACTTCTTCTGTAATAAATAACATAAAATTGCATACACTAAATTATATCAAAACTTCAGGTAGGATCTTCAAGCATGAAAAAAAAACAAATGTTTTGAAATTGAGAGAGCTATAGCCTTAACCAGATGTGGCTTTGTATGTTGCCCTTGAAACTAATCAACTCTAAGATTTGGTGGACTCAGAGTCTCCAGGTAAGAGACCGTAACCTATATTAGATTAAAATACAAAAATGGGTAAATCTGGATGAGATAGGGCTGGAGGGGAGTGCAGTTTCCAAGAATACCCTGGGACGGGCTGTGCCTCAGGATCAATTTCAATCCGGTCAAGTTGACAGATGCACAACCACGGCTGGGCTTGCAGCACGTCAGCATAGGGCCCTCAGGTTTCCCCATCTCAACGTCTGGGGCTGGTTCCCACTAAAGACAGGAGGGAGTGCTGACGATATTAATAGAAGAAGCATGTTCTTTTCCTGTTCAGCTATTTAAAGAAATGTTCAGCTGCAAGGTGTGCTGATTTATGCAGCTTATCTTCTTCAACCCAGAGAGAGCTCACTGCTCCTCTCTCCCATTACATCCCCCCGCCTAATGGATCTGTAAGGGAATTTCATTTGGCATATAAAATTTACAAGAAAAAGGATGCGTGTGTGGAGGGACCCTGTTATTGTTTCCAGGTGCTGCTGATCACACTTGTGTGGGGTACGAACACCCTTAATTGGGTTCCTGGCTATAAATGCATCGTAAACAAATTTAGAAGACAATCAGGCAATGTTAAAGGAGACGTGGGAAATTTTTGTCACCAACTAGGTGATCTTAAAATGCAATACAAATAATTCTTCATGGGGATTAGAAACGCAACCAGCTCTTCATGAATGGCTTAGCGATGGGCCCAGCTAAAATGAAACAGAATTAGTCCCCAGAATAAATACAGAATGTAGTGTGGATGTTTGCTTTTTGCAGAATGGTCTCACATCTGTTTCTTGACATCCTTTCCAGCCGTCAAGGCCTAATTCAATCATTGTTTCCGCCTTAAAGCCTTCCCCATTCCTGCCAGTTGCAATTAATTTCTCCTTTCTCTCAGTAACTGCTGTGCGTGTTTCCTGCATCTAGTATACTATTTATTATCATTTGCTCAGTGTTTGAGTTTGAAACCATAGTGTTTATGGCGCTTCCCCAACTCCAGTTATCTGTGCATTTATTTGAGGTATTTTGCCAAATTTGTGTGCTGTCCATATTTTATTTATTTACTATCCTCTTTATATTTACTAACTCTTAAAAATCATTTCTTCTTTAACCTCATCCTAACTAATAACATCTATGAAATTAAAATTGTTGTAATTATATACATGCATATATGTATATATATTTGAAAGCTTATGAAAGTAAATGCATAGCTCAAAATTTTAAAATAGTTTTTATGTAACACCTCAAATCATTTGGAATATCATCAGTAGTTCCTATACTACATGTTAAATGTATACCAATCTTTGCAAAACACTGCCCATTTTACACTGTTAGGTTCTTGGGTACAGAAACCATTTTTTCACAATGCAGTGTACTCAAGAACTTTGGCTGAGCACCTGCTCTACAGATAGCGGAAGGCACCAAAATCTCAGGAATCAAGATAAATAATATTGTAATATTTTGATACAGTTTTGAAATATAAAAAGTTAAAAATCAAAATGAATGCCAAGATTCCACAATGAACAAAACACCGATATTTTAAGTAAAGATAGCATCAGTTATTCATAAACAGAAATGATGATTCCTGGCTTAGGGACTCGTTTAGGGGATTGTAGAAGGTGGCATATTAAGTGCCTAGTCTGTATTCCTCTAAGGCCCATGCTTTTAAATTTTACAGTGTAATCGTGGAAACCTTATTTTTATATTCTCACATTTTGCTGAGGGAACGTTTCTATAGGGACACTTCTGGTCCCTACCCACAGCCAAAGGAGGAGGGGTCGGTCATACCTGAGTGATGGGGTGGGGAAGGGTGTGCAGGTGGAAGCTTCTGAGAATAGCATGGTGTCCCCGTGAGTTAATCGGGCTGCCCCCTGCCCCTCTGCCTGTACCGAGGTGGGTAAGGGTAAATGTGAGGAGAAGGTGCTTGATAGGGAAGCTTGAAGAGGGGCTTGTGCCCAACACGTGCTCGGCGATACTGCTTTACCAGTAATGAACTTACATGTGATCCACACCTGGTCAACTCCGGGGACTATTTCTCAGTTATGTCTGAACTTCAGCGACAGAGATGTGTGTCACTGATCGGCCCCCTTACACTGTCACGCCATAGTGACTTTCTATCTCAAGGTGCTTTGCAAACTCCAAACCATTCGAATGAGCATATTTACTGTGGTGTTTTATCAGTATTTGTAATATAAATTCACTGGTATCTTTACTAAAAATTGTTTTTATAGTAAACATGTGCAAATACACAGCTTAGTTCCTGTGAAACAAAAGACACTCAAGGCATATTATTTGTTTTCCTTTTTCATGCCCTCCCCCACCCGGTCTCTTAATTACCAGTCACATAATACCATGGAGTTTTCTGTCCTTGGCGCACAGCTCCCGCCTCCATCCCTACCCTTTCATGTCCCCTGGCCCTCAAGGAAGACGTCAAGTTTAGCATGAGAAGGTCATTAAAGTCATATTCTGCCTTCAGTTATCAATGTGCAAATGTTGTCTGACTAATAAGACAGTCTTAACAGAGTCTCCTAAATGGTATTCTCCAACAAGGCTAAATAGGCGTGGTCTCCTCAGCCCCTTTTTGACAGGAATGAAAAATTTGTCCTCTCCTTCAGGCTTTTGACAGGGTTAAAAAAAAAAAAAAAGTAAATAGAATCAGCATTATCATCAGAGGGATTTTCAGGAAATGGCTTCTAAGAAAAATGAACTGCGTCCCTCCCGTTTCTCTCCTCAGCTACATTGCCACTTCCTTTCTAGAAGCTGGACGGGGTTATCAGGATGGGCACAGAGGTGGCCAGGCAGGTACTGCTGATTTAGGACACACAGACATTAACAAAGAGCAGAAGGTCCATTTCAGAGAGTCTGGGTGGAAAGGAACCAGCCAGAGTCAGGAGGCATACAGAGCTGCAGTTCACCTGTTGTTTTCCCTCTATCCCTTGAAGCATATACCTAGTCCTGTGTGTGCTTTCCTCAGGGTATTTTTTACTTTTTCTGTTTCTTTCATACACTGAAGATTCTAGTAATGACTACTTGATAGGCTCATATAAGAATTAGATGAGACCAAGTATTTGGATGGTTCATAGCATAGCACAGTGCAGCACCCAGAGTATGTAGTAAATAAAGGGGAGTTCTTTTCAATATTTTAAAATCATAAACCTGGTCCTTTTGTGACTAAACGTGGACATCACCGTTCCTACTAATTTTTGTCCTTAAGCCACATCATTGGTCTGATCATAATAATATAACCTCATTATTTCTCCCTGTACTATTGGAGAGAAACAAACTTAGAACAGTTTTCTGCTGCTTCCTCTTTTGCCCTTCCCTAATATTATCTCCATTATACTGTGAGTGTGATCTTTTAAAATATATATATCTGCCCATAGCTCTCTCTGCTTACAATCTTTCAGTGCTTCTCCACTGTTATTAGAATAAAAGGCAAAACCCTCAGCGTGGCATAAGATGCGCTACATGATCCAGCTCTGCACCTCATGCCACCTTTCTTTTCCTTCTTTGGCTTCTAGCCATGTATATCTTTCTTTCTTAAAGAAGTCACTCCCCTTTCTGCCTCAGGGCCTTTGCACATGCGGTGTGCTAAGCTTCTTCCCGTAATTAATGTGTATGTTGCTTCACATCCTTTTAAACATCAATTGTTCCAGGAAAACTGTGCTCCGCCCGCCCCACCCCAGATAATAATGAGTCCCTTTTTTATATAACTGCTTTATTACATTGTTTTTGTTTTGTTTTGTTTTGTTTGCAGCACTTACTTATCTTAGAAATTATACGTTGGTGGGATTATTTTGATTACCTTCAGTCCCTCTTCATGAGGGTATGGACCTTGTGTGTTAAACACTTTCTTATGTCTCTGGACCTGAAATTGGAAGGCACTGAACAGCTATTTATGAATGTACTGTGCTGTGGCTCCATTTTAAATACTAAGAAAATTGAAATTAAAATTTGTTAAATCATCTGCTCAAGGTCATCCAGCCATCAAATGCTGGGATGTTAAGTTGGTGGCAGTATAAAAAAAAAAAAAAAAAAAAAAAAAAAGGTTAGGAAGAGGAGAACTGAGAACTGAAAATGGGAATGCAATCAGCTTGGAGATGGCAGCATTGGTAGGAATGCCCCACACCCTTCTGTCTTCCTACTGTAGACATTTTTCATCAGTCCCACTAAGCACAGATTGATCCTTCTCACACAGCTTCTCAACAACCACTTGAAATCTGTTTGCCAATCCCAGCAGATATTTGAACTACAATATTTTTTAATGGTGAACCATAATGAATATTCGACTTAGACTATCTCTGTGGCAGTGGTACCAAAAGTGATGGTTTAGTTTTTCTCAGGTGTATTTTGGATTACTCTGGTTTTCGTGCGAGCCCCTCAAACCCATATTATCGAGTACACCCCTGAATATATCATCTAAATTGGATAAGTAGTTGAATAAACTAGGGTGAATGAATGAACGAATATACTGGGGTCATGTGGGAATCATAGCAGCTTCACCCTTAATTTTGACATGAAGTCCAAAATGCCAGGTAACGTCAGCATCTCTGTCCCCTGATTTATTCCATAGTCAATTGAGGGCCTGAGCACACTTGGAAGGGCATCTGAAATAGGACAGGGAAGATAGAACAGTCCAGACTCCCCTGGCCTCGTTGGAGCTCTCTGCTAAGACCGTTTTCCAGGTCTGATTCCCTGAGTATTTTTAATGTCCTGGTGTGAGCCCTAAACCTGAGGGAAATTACATCTGACATACAGCTACCTGGCCTTCCTGGGCTGCCTGGGCCACCCTGGACTACCCCAGCTGTTGGACTTTGTCCCTATTCTATTAGGATTTGCCTCCTCCAATCAAACAGTAACACTTCTGATCCACAGCTGAGCTCTCAGTCTTTTTGACAGCTTATCCACTACTCCAGTTTAATCGGCCCACGGTAGATCAAAAAGAATTGATAAGAATTTTTTTGATTGGGTGCCTGTCTTTTTTCTCTCCATCTCTTTACCTTTCAGCAGCTGAAGGGGATCCATCATGATAATTTCCCGTTATTAGGTTTGAAGTGTTTTGAATGTGAAATGCCTTTTCACTTAGAAAGAATTGATGCCTATAACTTGTAATGTGTTAGCAGTTTGGTAGAGTGCTTGACAGCCCAAACTGCATTACAGGTAGCTAATCCCCGTGGCTGAGCTCCATTAAAGCATAGATCGTATCTGTTAATACAGCCATAGAGTGTGGGTCATTGTGCTGAAAGGCAGTCTAGCTGCTGGGAGAAAGATTATTATGTGACTTTATTCCATTTTAAACTTAGAGAATGTATGGTAGATATACTAGTCATGATTGATTAACGATACGAGAGCGGATTTTATGACTCTCCTGGTATGTGCCAGGTTTATAATTCCCACCAGGAAGAAAAATGTCCCCAATGGTTTAAATGAGACCAATAGCAAATATAAAGCTATGGACAGCAACCTAGCTCTTGGACATTTTTCACTGTGACTCTCCCCATACTTTATACAGTTCTTTGGAAGAGATGAGAGTTGAATACCCTCTGATTCTTAATGCTTATTAAAAGTGCCTCTTGAGAAAAAAAAAAGTATCTTGTCCAATATTATGGTCCTAGTCCAATATGGGTTATTATTTTCTTTTTTTTCTCTACTAGACTAGGAATGATAAGTTCATGTATCATCTCTAATCAATAAGTAGTGAGAATCTTGTGGTTCTTTATTGAGGCCTAAGAACTGTGGCAATACATATGTGCCTTAAATCATTGACAGTGACCACCAATGGGCACATACGGGAGAGTGGAGCCAGTGTACCCCATGTTTGTCATCCCTGATATCAGCAAACTTAAGCAGCGTTAGGTACCCCTCATCTTTGGAGTAATTAAGAATGTAATTAAGTTGATGGCTCTTGCTGATTCATACAATCTATAGGAAGAGGCTATCGAATCAATGTTTGTCCCTTTCAAATTCGTATGTTGTAACCTGATCCACAATCCCCAGTGTGATGGGATATGGAGGCGGAGCCTTTGGGAGGTGATGAGGTCATGAGGGTGGACCCTCATGAATGGGATCAGTGCCCTTATCAAAGAGACCCCAGAGAGCTCCCCTGCCCTTTCCACCCTGTGAGGACGCAGAGAGAAGGTGACCCTTTGTGAACGAGGAAGCAGCCCCACACTAGACATAAAATCTGCCTGAGCCTTGCTCTTGGACTTCTTAGCTCCAGAACTGTGAGAAATAAATGTTTGTAGTTTAAGCCACCTAGTCTATGGTATTTTTGTCACCGCAGCACAAACAGACCAAAACAGAAAGTCAATTAGAATATCTGAGCTCTGGATTATGTCATAGCACCCATTTATTGTGTTAAATGGAGTTTTTAGTACACAAAGCATTATTAATAGAACCCTGTAAAAACAGCCCATTCAGCAATCCAGATTTCATTGAACAGGCATTTGTGCATTAACTCTGAAATGCCATAACGAAAAAGTGCTTGCAAGATGCCCAGCCTTAAAGAATATGCACATTATGGCAAGACACTAAATGCAGACGTATGGAATAGTTCAATAACCAATCAAATGGGACTCAAGTGCAGAATGTGAGTAATCTATGGTTTTGTAAATTCCTTTGTTATAGGACCCCCCCCACACACACACACAGAGAATGGCTTCTCAGAGTTCCTTCAGGTGGAAAGGATATTTCTCAAGTTCTATAAAGTATGCGCTTCTTGTGAACCAGAGATTGTGCCTTGGAATGTACCCAGCCCTCACCCTCACTTAGAGGGGTACTGTGTGGTCAGTGGAGATTATGGTATGTATCAAAAGTACTCACTTTGGGCGGCAGATCAGACATCTGGATTCCCAGGCTAAGGCTACTACTGGAAAACTCTGTTGTTTTTATTAAATAGTTTTAAAAAACAACAAAACATATACAACTTTAAGATTGTTTAGTTACTTAATACCCTCACTTATTTAGTAATTTCTCATTTCAGATAACATGGTGTAGTTGATAAGAGCAAAGAATTGGGATTAACATTAATTTGGTAGTTCCATTTACTAGCCAAGTCACTTTGGACTTACTCTGACTGCCTTTGCTTTCCCACCTGTAAAATGGAGAAAATAATACCTACAAAATAAAGTAATAGTAAAGTTCAAATGGAATAATGTCTATGAAACCAATGTATTGAACGTATACTGAGGTCTTACATCTCCATGTCTGGACTTATCAATCATAGAAGACATGTAAAATCTCATTGTTTCATCTAGCCTCTCCTATGTAGAGTTTCCACTGCTGAGATGATATAAACTACAATTAAGGTACAGATTAGTAAGGGGTTGTAATGTATCTTTATGTCCACTAAAGCTAAAGAACAGGCTGACACAAAAAAATCATTCATTTTCCTTTCATTATTAAGTAGCAAGTATTGAGTGATACATTTTAAATACAATTTAGATACATTACCTACAAGTTTCTCAGAAAATCTTGCCTGTTAGCAATAGCTCAAGATAATTGTGATCTTGATCTTAAATACAAACATGACTCAAATGCTCATTTCTAAACCAACTTCAAGCCTTATAATAATAGCCAGGTTCCTCTTCTTTTTTTTAATGTATTTCAGTCAGTTCTTTAATTTAATGTGATTTTAGAATCCACTAATTCCTCATCTTCTGGCTAACATCTATAGGAATATTTGGACTTGTGTCAGAGTTCTTCCCAGTTCTCAGTGATATTTCTGTCATTCTCTCCTGAGCCTCCCTGCACAAATACTGACAAACCAATAATGAGGTCCTCTCCAGGACCCCACTTCTTGTCCTGAGGTAAAAGCAACACTCCGAGAGCAGAACACAGATAAAACCAACACAATGTATATGCAAACCGTGCAGCGAATGTCCAAACATGCACTGCTAAAACCAATCTTTCACAAGTTCACATTACAGTCATTGCTTTGTAATCCACACAGAGGCAAATATGAACCCCCCAAATTGAAAGGAAACAAACACATCTACTTGGATGTAGTAGGTATATATTAAGACAGTGCAATTATTACACTAATTGTTTTTCTATGTTTTTGTTTTGTACTTTGACTATGTTTTCTGTATTTCACAGATGCATAAAAATAGAACAAAAATAAAACTATGACTTTTATTTCATCATTTAAGCACATGGCCAAATGTATTTTCAACATTGCTGGAGTAATTCCAACAATGAGACATTTTTCTCCCCTCTTTATAATTTGATGTGATGGTGACTTTCCCCTGTGCTTATCTTCCAGCACTAGACTCATATTTGTTACTTTCACAGCGATGTTATGTCTTCCTTTTGTAACTTCCGTATCCTGGTTCTAGGGACTTGCTCTGAAACTTGTCTGCAGACAGATTGCCCTGAGGTTAAATATTTGTCTCCATATCTGGATTTATTAAAGAAGCCTCTGGATTCTCCAAGGTCGTACTCCATCTGTTTTCTTGCCTGGCTACACTCTTGGGACTCCTAGATGTTAACAACTTCTCTGGATTGCCCTCCTGATCTCCTATCACTGTCCAAGCTGGAGATTATTTTTCTTTACCACTCTGGACTTCCTTTCATCATTTGTGCCTGAATTGCCACACCAGGGGCATTCTGACTTTGGAGGTCAGTCCCCCAGACAGTTTCATTATATCCGAGAGGGGGAAAAAAATCCCTTTTTGACCTTTTTCCCCCTTTTTACTCCTTTTCCCATTAATCACAATGAGACTTAATTTTCACTTTCTTTAAAAAAGAGGGTAAACACCCACACCCCTTAAAGATTATACCAGAAGTTAGTTGAAGCTAACCTTAACTACTAACATTTATTGAGTAGCATGACAAACATTGTAACAAGTGCTTTATGACTCTTAATCTCTTTTAATACTTGCAATAATTTTAGAAGGTAAGTACTTTGTTTCCAACATTTTTCAGATTTAAATAAAACAAACGAACAAATAAAACATGAGGCTTAGAGACATTAGATCAACAACTCAAATTTATACTGTGCATAAGCGGTACAATCAGAATTGGAGTCCAGGTCTCTTGGTAGTAGAGCCTGGATGCCTACCCGGCTCTTTAAAAACAAAAAATTAATTAACAAAAACCATATTAAACAAAATTAAATGGCAAACAACAATGTTGGAAAAAAATTATTCCCAATATAAATTGGGAACTTAAACATATTTAAAATATGCAGAACACATACTATTCAATAAGAAAAATACAAATACACTGAAAATAACATGGACAGAAGAAATTAAATAATTCCCGAGTGCACACGATAAGTTTTTATTGAGTAGCTACTACTATGTACATTTCTATACTAGGAACTAGGATATAGCAGTAAAATGAGAGCTATTAATATGTATTTACGTTCGTGGAGTTTATCTTTTGAAAACTTCACAAAATAAGAAATAGAAATGATAAATAGATATATACTTTTTTTTTTCGTAAAACCAAGGATATGAAAATTAAATCAACATTTAAATTTCAGCCAATCAAATGCCCAAGTTTTAAAAGAACATGCAAGCTTGGTGGCAAAATAGAGAAATAGGTTCTCTCCTCGTGAAAGTGGAAATTAAAGGCACTTTTTCTGGAGGGAAATTTCAAACATCCCACCTCTTGACCAACTTAGGTGGAATACATTGAATCATTGAGCACAGTGCTTTACAGAGGAAGAGAATGAGTTAAGAAAGGAGGGAGGACAAAGATCTCTCGTCCCCTTTAGGCAACAACTGGCACAATGATTTTAATGCATTAGAACTTTTCTTCCCCCATTGCTAGAAGTTGCCAGATTTCAGAAGTTTGTTGTTGTTGTTGTTTTAATAAACTTAGAACTTTACATGGCATCCTTCCTTTCCTGCATGTGACTTAACTAACAGATATGCGCATCTGGCATCTAATATTCTGTCTCACGTGGCCGCTTAGCTCTGGAGACTTAGCAGCAGTTGTGGAGCGGAAGGCTAAGAGGATGCCCCTACGGGGAAGCCTGATGCTTTATTGGACCATTCTGCCCTTGCTCTCTTTCCTCAGCTCCTCTCATGTCCTTTGGCCTTGCTGGGCCCTTGCTTTCAGGAGCTGAGCTCCCTGACTGTACAGTTTGCATACTTACAATTGTACACCACATTTGTCACTATAGCAACAACAACAACAAAACTACAAAGTGGAAAAGTTTGCTGAAGCAGCCACCAGTTTTGTGTGTTGCTGTTGTCAAGTCAAACACATGACTACACCTTGGAGAATCTGTGCAATGTACTGGTGTTTCTCCTAAGAGCTTTAGAGCTGATCTTCGGTCCCCAAGTGTTTCAATCCCTCCTTCACTGATCCTATTTTCTACCCCAGCTTGGTAGTTTCTAGGAAGACTTTTTCTCCTTCCGCACTTCAAGTCCTGTTTTCAGTAGGTCGTCCTCTGGTTCACAAAATGAACCCAAACTGAAGTAACCAATGTTTAAGAAGTAGTATTTATCATAGAATTCTGCATTTATCAAACACCATGGAGACAATTGCATCCACATCTGATTGCTAGTACTTAAGAAAGATTTACAAGTGAATTATAGTAAGATGGAACTTGAGATTGGGTGTCAGAATCCCACTAGCTAAGCTTGAAGCTCAGAGCCTGGTGTAGAGCTTAAATGAAAGCATGGCGACTGTGGTCGGAGAGAGAAAGGTCGCCACAGACAGACTGTTCAAAATGCCAGGCTTAGGTAGGGAAGCCCGGTGCTCAGTCAGTACAGGTCAACTTAAAGGACAGAGGGAGCAGGCACTTCGGGATGAATGAGGGTCTCTTTCGTAACACCCAGTTCACTTCATTATGTCCGGCTAACCTTGGGCCAGAGCCTAGGAGGGAATTAGAAAGAAAAGGCTTTTCTCTGCAAGCATCCTTTACAACCACAAAACTAGATGAGTCGCTGCTCCCAAATTCTGCCATAGTTTTCCCTCTTGCTCTACCTCTACATTGCCCTTTCTCCATATAGCTGCATGAGCAAATCCCACCAGCCTTCAAAACAAACAAACAAACAAACAAACAGGTAATAGAATATGTACTCCTTGAACCCTTCTTTTACACCACTCCCCAAATTAAACAAGATGTCTCTCACTTCTGAACATGTACAACAGTCAATCTCTATTTCTCTTACTGTTTTGCTTGTTTTATTGTTTGAACTGGTACTCTAGTTGGTGTGTGTGCGTGCTATATATAAAGCGTGTGAGAGCAGGGATTATATTCAGTTCACTCTCATTCCAAGAACTAGTACAGTTCCAGTTGATTTTATTTGTAGATGCACAGATGAGAACACACAGGTTTATACTAATGTTCATAATGTACTCTATCTGGTGTAAATTATTGGTGAGCAGGATTTGTGTCCAATTTGCCTTTCTCTGGTGCCCGGTATGATGCTTTGAACACAGTCGGTTCTTTACAGCTCTTTGTTAAATAGGCTCAAATTTATGAACTACAGAGATTTCCAAGTGCACCTGAAGAGGCCAGACAAGTCTTCTGCTTATGTACATCGATGCAAAGATTCACGTAAATATAACCAAAAATATACAGGGAAGACAGAATACTATCAAGAGGAATGACTCACTAATGTCATTTTGTCACACTACTGCTATTACCCAGAATCCCTCATACTGCACATGCCCAATTGAAGCTCCATTGCTCTTTCCAGAAACCAAGATGATGGAATAATGTGCTACCTCTGGGCTCTGTAAGTCCCTTTTCCTAACTCCTTGCAGTGACCATGACTGGAGAGACCTGTACAGCTCCAGAATGAGAACTTGACAGCCAAGCACTGCTGACACTACTTCATTATGAAGATGCATGGGTTGGTTGCTAGCTAATGAATGCCAGTGCTCGGAAGGATAAACTCGGCTTCTCCCTGATACAATTTAACATCGTATTTCCCTAATTTGAGCCTGATTTAGTCGCTAGGGTATTTGGATGCCTCTTCTATGGTGCCGATAGTTAATTAAACAGATGTTGCAAAGGGAATCATTAATTTTAGTGCTGCAGATGGGAGCGGAATGACTTTCTGAAGTTAATGTTTCAGCAAAACAATGGGCTTCTGTCATCAGTTGGTATAAACTGAGTAAATTAAGAGAACAAGTAAAATAGGGTAGGTCTCTCTGAAGAAATACCAATTATTCATTTTAGGAATTACACTTTTTCTTTTCTTTTTTTTTTTTTTTGTCTTTGCATTCCCATAAGGGGAGAAAAGTAGATGTCTGCAGGGAGGGGTGGTAGAAGCAGGAGGAAAGCAGACTAAAAGAGTCTGAAGCTTTAGCTATGCAAAGATTTTTAACTTTGTCAGGAGTTTAATTTGTATATAGGGATGAATGGTTTAGGAATGTGGGCTGAGCCAGATGAACCAGGGAAATTTGTGACAAGATATACAGTTAGGAGAACATACCACTGGAAGACAGAGAAACACTCCATCTATTTCACTAAGAATCATTCATTAGTTCAGCAAATATTTATCGTTTGACAGGCACTTTGGGAATAAGAACACGGCAATGAACATGACAGAGTCCCTGCATTCTCAGAGCTCACAGTCATTTAGGAAAAAACGTATAAATGCCAACACTTTGTGCTAGAGTAGTCCTTCACACAAATATATGCACGTTTATCACACACATAGGTGGGGAAGAGAAATACCATTCCTTGAGCAGCCCCCGTGTGCCAAAAAACGTGCCTGTGCTTAAAATTTGTGTTGAGAAAATTTGATAAATATATGGGAAAACTGAGACCCCAGAAAGTAGAATGTCTTCCCTAAGCCAGATATGTCTTGAGGAAATGCCATATTAATGTTGGTTCTGAAATGAATTTTGTCCTCAATAAGCTTTTTCAAAGATAAAAATACATCATGCAAGCATGTCTATCCATTATACAAGATTCAAAGTGACTCGTTTTAAATAAATAAAATGTGATGGAAATTTAAGGAAGAAGACATGGGTGCCCACAAAGACAATGCCAGAAGGACTCACAGGTGGGCTGGCATTTAAGGTCACCCGTGAAGAGTGGATGTGACTTCGACATGCCAAGATGGGAGGACACAGATTTCATCAAGCCTTCTCATGATCAGGGTAATTTCTTCTCATATGACAGTCTGAGATTTTTGGTCATCGTCTAATCAGCTCTGGTCGTCAGAATAATGGCCTTGCAAAGGTGTCCCTGTCCTAATCTCTGGAATGTGTGAATATGTCATATTACATGGCAAGGGGAAGTTACAATTAAAGTTAAAATTAAACTTGTTCATCAGCTTACCCTAAAGTTAAAAAAATCATCCTGGATTATTCAGATGTACAAGGGTCCTTAACGAGGGAAGACGGAGTCAGAAGGGTCCCAATCAGAGAGATGGCTGTATGAGAAAAACTTGACAGGTGACTGCTGGCTTTGAAGAAGGAAGAGTGCGAGGAGCCGAAGACAGTGGGTGGCCTCTAGAAGTTGGAAAGCAAGAAAATGGATTCCCTCTAGAGCCTCCAGAAAAGAATGTGGCCCTACCCACACTATGTATTTAGCCCACTGAAACACATTTCAGACTTCTGACCTGCAGAGCTATGAGATAATAAATATGTGTTGTTTTAGGTGATTAAGTTTGTGGTAATTTGTTACAGCAGCAGTAGGAAACTAATACACTGACAGAGGAAGCTTGGTTTTTCTTTGGTTTGAGTAATTTCTATCAGATAAAACCTAGATGCTTGTCTTCTCTGATTCAACTTTTTTTCTTGTTGAAATTGCACATTGTATGCAGCAGACATTACAGTCCATTAAATATTTTTTGCATCCTGACTGTTCATTCATTCCCCTCAAATTTCCTTAGCTCCTGAGATTAGATAGTAAGTAAAATAAATGGAGTCCCTTTCCTCCTGAAGCTCACATAGTGGAAAAAAAGGGTGAAGTTTAGAGTTGAAACGAGGTGGCTGGGACTATTATTTGCTATAGCAGGGAATTCAGGGAGGAAAAAAAAGTACGGAACAGAATATTATTAGTTTAATTTTATTTATGTTGACTATGAGGTTCCAGGAAGCTGTTGTAGATGCAGGTTTGCAAGTCAAAATGAAACATGGTGTAGAAAAACGAATCATCTTAGTTATCCAGCATCCATCCCAATTGCATTTTTAGTACAGATTGGGCCACTAGAATGGTGCCATGCATGGCACCCGATGACACGATTTCCTAAATGCAGTTGGTACAGGTTCCATGCCTGTGTATCTCACAGAGTATCCCTGGTTCTCTGTGCCTTCCTGGCCAGGTTGGGCATTATGGAGAAATGATGATGGGAAGAGCCAAGTGGTATACAAAATGATTACTTTGCTCCATCTCAGCATGGTGCTGAGCACACCAGCTGTGCAGGGCCCATTCATGTGCCATGTTTCCAAGTGTGCTGATTAAAGCGTATGCTCACTGATCTCCAGGGGGCTCTATTCTGTTATGGTACTAACCCAGCTGGGCAGACAGGTTTTATTGCTGCTTAGAATCTGATTCTGACCCAACCCTATTATTCTTAATCCACTCTCGCTAATAATTGCTTTCAGGAATGTACCCCAATCCCAACCTAGATTAGGTTTTCTTTCTGCCTCAAATGGGTACACAACCTCATTTAATATGTACTTTGTTGACCTAATCTGTACTTTGTTGACCTAAGAATATCCAAACCTGTAGAGAATTTTTATAAGAGTTTATCTGAGGCCAATGCCAGGAAGCAGGCTCTCAAATGCTCCCAAGGAAGATAGTTTTGCAGCTTCTGTTATACTTTTGGAATTAGAGAAGGAAGAAAGGAAGGTTTCATGTAGGTGGGAAAAAGCGAAGTGAGGATTGGATTCTAGGATAGTTAACAAGATTATCTGGAGGGTGGTTACTCTCTGAAGGGTCTGAAAAAAGAAGCATTTCAAAGGTGTGTTAACCTAGATGCACAAGAACAATGGGCAGGGCTTGCTTAAGGCAAAGATGATAAACATTTTACTAGAGAAGTTAGATGCCTGGACTTAACTTCCCACTGTCACCTACCCTGTCAGGAATGTTTGATCAGATCACCTTGTGAGGTCACAGCTGGTTAGACTTATTACAGTGGCCTTTTTCATCGGCAATTTAATGGCAAATTTGACCAACACCACTCAGTATTCTATAATGGCTCAAGATTTGGACCATGTGTCTATCTAAATATCAGTGGAGCTTTCCTCTTGAACTATTTAGTCAAACTGGGCCGATTTACAAAATCAGTCATATACCTATGCACAGATATACAAATACATATATATTTAAGGTCTAAACTATACTGGGAATCAAGTAATTTAAAAATTCAAATCTTCAAAAGTGAAAGTTGAGCTTGGTACACTATTCTAATAATTTCCAGCCATATTTTGTGTGTTTCTTTTCCTGTTTATATGGTAATTGTGGATCAATTCATAGACAAGCTGCTATACATAAACTCAAATTGAGAAGAGAGCTTAGAGGAGTCAAGCCATTCACAGAAAAACATGCTGAAATCCTTTAATTAATTAGAGTAATATCACACAAAAAATTAAGAATGAGCTGCAGGGTATCTCCTTTCCCTAGGCAACATCTAAATTATCAGAATTTATTTTCTTACCATACCTTAACTACTTTTTCAGTATCACTTCTTCCATTGTTACTATTCATCAAATAATCTCAGAAATATGAGGTACTACTTAAATCCTATAATTTTCTTTATGGAGTTACTGAGACTCTAAAAGGACAAGTAATTTGCCCAAGATTGCATGTTAAGTAGTAACATTAAAACTAGATTGTCTAAATCCTCATACGGGCTCTTGTCTTTTTTCCAACAACTTGGTAGACTAGGTACTCTGAGGGACCCTCCTGATTCAGGGATTGAAAAACAAAACAAAACAAAAAGCTAGATTATACATAGGACAAAATTTGGATGCAGTGTTAGATGTTTATGTATTCTATAAGCTGGTTGAAGCTGGGAAAAATGGGTGGATGGGAGAAGTATCCAGTGCTTGAAGCTAAGTATCTAGAAAATTCCTGTGTAAGGAGTGATGAACCTTGGGCCAGTGGAGGGGTGAAGAGAAAACTGCAGCTCTGCATCTGCAACGGCCCGCAGTGGGAGAACAGGTGTCCCACCGTGGGATACACAGAGGGTTGAGGAGCAGGAGACCCACACTCCATCTGAACATCTTTTCAAAATGACGCACAAACAGTAACCTAATACTGTGGCCATAGAGACAGGCTGTTTATGATACCCATTGCTGGGAGTCTCTTAGAGTCATTTTGCGCCAAGATACCAACCACAGGTGAGGACAATGCCAGGCCAGGATGAACTTTTCCCAGGGGAAAGTGAGTCTCTTGATGGAAGGTTTTTCTTACTGTACACCAATGAGTCACCCTCTTGTGAAGAAGAGGATAGGGCTAATGACGGTCATTTCTCATAATTGTAGCAATCTGTCTTGTTATAGCGCGGAGCTTCTGGAAGTTTCCAACATGTGCTAATGAGAACAAGGTTGCAGGTTTGATGGACAGAGTGGCGAGTTCATTTCAATCCTGCCACCAGTACTGTCATGGGTATTACTGATCAGAAGGGCCGCACGTTGCAAGTGTGGCCGACTCCGGTCACTCTTCGAGGAATGCTTTGTAGAGCTGCAGTTAGCAGGAAAGACTTCAGCATCGACATTGTCAATGTAAGAACATCCAAACCTGTAGAGAATTTTTATAAAAATGTATTGGAGCCACACAGAGGCTACACCTGGAAGCAAGATCTCAATGGACTGAAAATAAATGCTTCCTAGAATAGCAGTTTGCAGCTTTTTAAAATGTATTTTGAATTAAGGAGGGAATGTAAGGAAGATTATGAGAGGGTGGGAGAAGGCAAGGCAGGGATTGGATTGCAGGAGTCCTGTACAAGAGTCTGTGCTTTCTTGAGTGTGGTTATGGCTTATTTCCAAGGTGTGTTAACCTAGATGCACAGAAACAATGGACACACCTTGCGTAAGGGAAAGCTAAGCCTTTAAGAAGTTATATGCCTGGGGCTTGGGGCTTCACTACCCACGAGGACCTGCCCACTTAGTAATGACTTTCTGTAGAACCCCTTTTTGTCCACAACATAGCCGGGTTCTTTTGCTCCAATCTTGCCTAATCATCGTCCCAGTTACTAGTCTCCAAGTTCCATGAGGACACAGATTAAGTCTTGTCTCATTCATTACTCTATCCTGCATATAGGCTGAGAGCTTGGCACATAGAAAGTAATCCTGTACTTGTACATAAATGAATTGTTGAAATTAATTTACAAAATAGTGTATGTGGTATCATGGAGGGAGTCCTGCCATTGGAGTAACGAGGGCTAGGCTATGTTAGCAGACTTTCCTATAAATGTTGTGGTTTGTGGAAGGTACTTAACCTTTTAAGATCTTATCACCTCTTTCATTTATGAAATGAAATTTGGAAACGTATTTCAGCAGATTGCTTTAAGAGTTTATGAAATGTAAAGTTCTCTACAGGTATTAGGTGCTATTATAAGTTTAGCACTTATGAAGCCCTGAGTGCAGAACTGTAAATGGGGAAATAAAGAGAAAATTGACAAGTCCTGAGTATCTACCAATAACACACTAAGCACTTTTATAGGGCTTCACTATTTGAGCAATAGCATTGTAAAAATAATTGTTAATACCCCTAACTATCAGGAAGAAAACATAAGGCTTACGTAGAGATTGCATTCTTCCTGGTTCTAAATGACTGCGATGATTTCCTTCTCGCCACTATATCTGGCTGCCTCCTAGTCCATGTGAAAGGGCAGAGAACATGTCAACATGGAATTAATTACTTAATTGTATAGTACCAAGTATAACATCAGAATTTGAGAAAGTGGAAGAAGAGTGATGCCAGGACATGCTTTATAGACAAAGTAGGATTTTAACAAAAATTTGAGGAGAGGTACAATTTTTTTTCATCTGATTAAAAAGGGAAGACCAGGTTGTTCGCCTTCAGTACACATGAAGCCATCAGCACCCATGAAGGAACAGCAGCGGGTAAGTAATGGGAATTCCATTTGTAGACTTGGGTAAAGCCAGTATATGAGAGTGAGGGAAATAGAGTTTGATTACTTCCCTTCACCTAGTTATAGACAAAAAGATTGAGCACTTCCTATTGCAGATGTGATTACTTATCCAGGATTTCTGACCATGACCTTGAAAAGGCAGGAGCTAAGAGTGAGGGTCAAAACTTGTCATTGAAGAAGGCAGTAGCAGCATAACTCAACATGAACTTTCTTACCACCACAAATCATAGAAATATTGTAGGGAGTGGTGAAAGAGATGCTGGGATTCCAACCTTTGAGCCACATTCTATGGATATTAAATAAAAATGTTTCCATAGAATCCTAGAGAATTTGGTATAGTAAGGTGAGTTAGGTACACTCTACACAATTTCTAGTTGTGGCTGCTGAGGTATTTAAATTCATGGATATTGTTATTACTGTAGTAGTTGATTGTCTGAGTCTTATTCTTACTCCTTAATTTACTTACATTTTAGTAATTTTCAATTCTCATCATACATCAGAATTACTTATAGATACTTTAAAAAATAAACTATATAGACCAGGGTCCCATCCTCTGGGATTCTGATTTAATACATTTAGTAAGATATGGATTCTGCAGTTTGAAAATTCTGGTCTGATGATTCTAATGCAAAGCCAAAGTTGATATTTTCTAGCATAGGTAATCCAAACACCCTTATCAGCGTGGCTCTTGAAATAATAGTATTTTGGGGGTAAGAAGGTGCCTCTAGCCCCATGAGTCCTATGTCTGGCACATTATGGTTTATATGAAAGTTTTGTTCAAGAATAGGTTCGTAGGCCGGTACCCATCTGGAATCCTACATAATCTTTACAATAAAAATAATTTAAAAAAATAGTTTCTTGGGCTTTTATGTCCATTTTGATATAGGAACACAGAATCTGTATTTTTAAATAAACATAAGTTTTAAATAATTTTAGATTTACAAGAAGCTGTATAGACAGTTTCAGAGAGTTCCTGTATACACTTTACTTCAGCTTCCCCTAATCTTAACGTCTTACATATGGTATGTTTGACAAAACTTAGAAATTAAAACAGGCATATTACTATTAACTAAACTATACACTTTTTTACAATTTCACCAGTTTTTCCATTACTGTTCATGACTAGGCTCCAGACGATTTCAAGGAAGCACATAAAAGCTGGTGGAAATGACCCAAGTCACAACGCTCTGTAGGAGTGAAGAGACGCGAAGACCTAGTAGAGCTTGACGAGTCCTTATCGCCTCGGGAATGGATTTGAGGAACATTGTTGACCTTGGTTCTTTTATTCATCTAGTCTCTGAATTAATGATCTAAGGGTGTGTCTGTGATCACAGACTTAACCACACAAGCACAAGACGTTCTCTTTACTCAACACTGTCAAATTTTATTTTCCGCTGATTTATAGACATAATCAGTGGTATAGCCTTCTATAAAAGCAACGAGTTTCAATGCCTGGGAAGTAGTTATAAAGAAATCCTAATTCTGAATTAATTTCTCAGAAGTAGATTTTCCTTTCTCTGCAAACAACATCTTTATTTCAAAGACCTATAAAAACAATGTATAGAGTTGGAAATTTTAAACACACACAAACACACACACACACGTGCACGCACATGCAAACATGCACAGGTGCTCACATACACTCAAGGGCACGTATCCTTTCAACCCTGAACAAAAGCCCATTTGAAGTAAAGTCCTCATGCTCTCTGTTTATGGTGCTTTGATCCTCCTCCTGGCATTGCTTAGTGATAGATTTCACTCTTGATTTTACATCGTTAGAGCGCAGCTGGTCTAAACCATTGCACCTTGATAGAAATATGTTTAATTTTCTTTTCTGGGGGTGGTGAGCTTCTAACATTCAGTTGTTCAGCATTCCAGTCAATGTTTTAAGCTATTTCTAGGTACTAAATTCTGGCCATTGTCAAGCAAGGATAATATAGTAAGGTAAAGAAAGAAAAAGAGAACATTCTCACAGGAAAACATATATAACAATATCACCTAAGTTTTATTTACCTGGGGTTTTATAGTTTGTAAAACATCATTTCCTTATTTGAGTTTTCAACAAACATGAGAAATTCTATGGATACTTCGTTGTACCCGCATCTCTTCTTATGATTCCAAGTATTATAGAATTTTTTTGGAGCAGCAAAATTAGCAACCAAGAAAGATTCATCCATTGCATTTACAAAAATCAGCTGACTAGTTACTACATGCCAGTCATTGTACAGGGTCCTGTTAATAAACAAACTTTACTTAACTGTTGGAAACGCTTGAGAAACATATATAACACCAAAATAATCTAGAGAACTTATTTAATGTTTTCACCATAAGAGAAGGTCTTTGGAGGCTGAATTACACACTGAAAGTCACCTCTTTCCTTGACTTCTCAATTGACTTTTTACTCAGCCAAACAAGAGGGTACCTTGTTATAGAACTCAGGGAAGTGACAATGCATGAGACCAAATATTTCTTTTGAACAGAAAGGTTAGTGGATATTAAACAAGGGCTAGATCTAAGATTAGCCAGAGTACAGGGTTGTCAATATGCTATTATTTGTTGTGCTTGAAACATGTCCATTAATCTATGCTGAACTGTTTTTCACCTTGACATTTTAAAAGTATCTCATACCCTGATATTAATCACTAGGTAGTTAAAGTGTTTAGGGAAAGATGGTAGATTAAAGACCATCTAATCCAGCTCATTGATTTTACAGATGGGGAAATTGAGACCCAGAGAAAGGAAATGGCTTATCCAAGATCATGAACTATTTGATTATATGCTCAAACAAACATAGCTCTCCTAACTCGCAGTCCATTATCAATTTCTACTTATTACTCCCAACTTTATGCTGATGGCTACTATATAGCTGTTTCCCACTAATAATGAAAAATGGCCTAATAAATTTTCTAGGTTTATAGTCGTGCAGCTCACCACAGAACCTGTATTTTAATAAATTATCCAAGGTGATTGTCATGCATCTGCCCTGATACAGGTCCACAACCAACCAATGATGGGAAATCCCAACCCCAGTCTCTTTATCAGAGACCAAGTGTTCTGAGCCCCCGAGGAACTTCCTATTTTTTTCTATTGTAAATGTTTTACTATATACCATAAATTAAATATGATTACTCTAGTGTGTCATTAGTAGGACTCAAGAGAGCTTACAGTGATTGTATTAGATACCTAGCACTCCCTGAAAAGACTTCAACTAGAAAAGGCAAGTGGCAGCCCTAGAAACACAAAACCATGGAAATTAAATCAAGAAGGCATACTATAAATATTTGAGTTCAATCCTTTCTTTGACGTGTATCGCAGAAGAAACGAAAGACTTGTGCAATATCACCCAGTGACAGTGTCAGATGGGGCTGTCTGCTAGAGCTGCCATAACAAAGCACCACACCCTGGGTGCCTTAAACAACAGGCATTTATTTTCTCAAAGGTCTGGAGGCGAGAAGTCCATGATCAAAGTGCTGCTGAATTCTGTTCCTGTTAAGAGCGCTTTCCCAGGCCATGTCATCACTTGGCCTCCTTGGTGCACACACATAGAGGGAGAGAGGGCTCTCTGGTGACCCTTCTTCTAAGAACATGATCCTATTGAATCAGAGCTCCATCTTTATGACCTGATTTAACCTTAATTGCTTCCTCGGAGGCCCCGTCTCCAAATACAGCACGCTGGGGCCTAATATATGAATTTTAGCGGGATGCCAGCATTCACTTTATAAAATATGTAAATACCAGTTTCCATACTGAGTTTTTAAAAAAATACAGCAGCTAAGAAATGGCAACATGTGGGGCAAGCGCTCTTTATATGGTATATTTCACAGTGATGTAATCATTTCAGTGTGGGCGTGGGGTATTTTCTAGGTTTACCCTACATGAGAAGATGCTCATAGTCTAAGAATATAGGTATTGATAGAAAGGAGAGTAGGTGTGGGGGAGGAAGACAACCCAGGTTGCTTATACCAACTGATTGTTACCTATTGTTGCCACCTCTTCACAGCTCTGTGTTCAGATGTTGTCACATCAGTAGCTTGAAATCGATCTTGGTGGGAGTATTTATTATGTGGAAATTGACGGGTGTAAGAAATCAGGGCTCACTCCACCGTACCCCCAGCCCAGAGAGCCAGGTGTTGCCAGCACACTGTTTAACAGTTTGGGTGTGCATGGGAGGTGGGAGGGTGGTGAGCAACAGTTTGCGATGATGTCTTTGAGCAAAGGATAGACATTTTGATGTATATTGCGGGTATGTGGAAGTATAGCATAAAACAAATACAACGCTAATGGATAGTGGGGAAGCCTTGTGGGATCTGACTTCTCCCATCTGTAAAGTGGGGTAAACTGTCTCATCTTCAGATTAGTCCCGACTTTCTATATGCATAGACTTCTGAGAACATAATGCAGTAAGACAAAAGCTTCATAATTTAGCAAAATTGAATATGCGAGCAGACCCCGTGATTTAATAGTAACATGACCTTGGACACGTCATAACACCCATTTTCCTATCTGTCAAATGGTGTTAGTCGATTACTCCCTGGTAGAACTGTTGTGATGAGTATAATTAGATCATGGTGTAGGATGCTTAGCACACTTCAGGACATCTGAGAAGTCAATTCGTGTTTCTGCTACTGCTACTGCTACTACTAGTATTACTACTGCCATTACTACTACTGCTGCTGTCACTACTACCGGTGAACTTCCTGCTTTTACCAGGTGTAAAGCACAGGTCTTAGGAGACCTGAGAGTAGGAAACGTATAGCTATTCCTGGCTCTGAACAAACAATATTCTTTTTATTACAAAGCAACCAAATTGATGTTTTATGCCACTAGGTTGGCACCTTTCCTAGGCCAACAAGCTTGAAGTTATAGAATCCAAACTTGCTCAGAGCTTATATCTGCAGAGAATTCATAGCAATTATACAGGTTTCATGGTTAACACCTTAGTAGAAATCAGTCTCTCCAGTTAGTTTCTCGTGACAGCTGATTATGGTCTGGAGACTAAATGAGAATTTCCAGGGAATAAGACAAGGGTGGTTGGGGGATCCAGAGCAATATTGGAAACTTGAAAATATGAAACTGGGCAGATTTAAAATGTGTTTAGGAAGGAGAGCTGCAAGACTCCTGCAGGTAAAAGTCTATGCATGTCACATTTTAAACAGGAAGTAGATAGATTTTCAGGGATACATTTAGATGGGTGTGATATTGTGATTTATAAGAAATATACATTTGGTTAGTCAGATGACCAAAATATATTTTTCACGTATTTGTTTTTTTCCCCCAAAATTCCTGCCTCACAGCTCCTGGAACTGTTGCAATTTTCTAAGTGTTGAGAGTGAAAAAGATGTCTTTGGTTATGTTCGGTGACTTTTGGAAAGCACCACGGGTGGGGGCTAGTTGCCAATTGAACCAACCACATGATTAGAAGGTTGGAACTTTTAGTTCCCCAGCCACCTCCGTGAGGGAAGAGGGGCTGGAGGTTGAATTAATCTCCAATGACCAAAGATTTAATCAGTTTTGACTGTGTCACGAAGCCTCCGTAAAAACCCAAGATGATGGGGCTTGGCAAGCTTCCAGGTCGGTGAACACGTGGAATGTGGAGAGAGGGGTGTGCCTGGGGGGGCATGGGAGCCCTGGGCACATTCCCACATACCTTGCCCTGTGAATCTTTTCCATCTGTCTGCTTCTGAGTTATATCCTTTTACAACAAACCAGTGATATAGTAACATGTTTCTCTGAGTTCTGTGAGCCGTTCTAGGATATTAATCAAACCCAAGGAAGGGGTTGTGAGAACCTCTGATTTATAGCCAGTCAGTCAGAAGCACAGGTAACCTGGACTTGCATCTGGCACCGAAGTGTGTGTGTGTGTGTGTGTGTGTGTGTGTGTGTGTGTGTGTGTGTGTGTTGGGGGTTGGGGGTGGGGGACAGTCCTTTTCTACATAATTTAGCTTAAGACAAGACATGGATTCCTCATCTGTAACATTGGGATATTACTGTGCCTTCCTCAAAGGGCTCTTGTCAGGATTAAAGTCTACAATCCATGAAAACCACAGATCATAGTGCCTGACACACAGTATAAGCTCAATACACTGAGTGCATTGAATTGTTATCAACATTATCGTTTTCTCTTTCTTCCTTTCTGTTCTTTTTCCCTTTCACTCTCCTCTTCCTTCTCTTCCTACTTCTTCTCACCATGGTTGTCGTCATCAGCATCACCACAACTGTCATCTTTCTCGTCATCACCTAACATGTGGAGCACTCACTGTAGGCCAGACACTCCTCCTGCTCTAACTCATAATCCTGTAATGTAGATATGCCATTAACATTATTTTAATAAATGGAGACGCAGAGAAGGAAAGTAACTAGCAGAAGGCCACCTAACCAGTTCGTGGTAAAACTGAGTTTTAAATCTAGTAATCTTGTCTTCAGAGCTGGTGTGCTCTCAAACATTTATACGTTTATGTACTTACTAATCATTGCAAAAATATAAATTACCTAAAGTTCTTAGAATCATTGCCTGTAAGAGTCTAGTTTCAATTTTGTCATCTGGATATTTGGCTGATAAATTGGACACAATCATCACTAAGTCTCTAATAATGTATCTTAACTAAAATTATGACTATGTGATAGCCTCAAAATAAAGCTGACAATTCAAGATTGGGTTTTCCTCATTCACAAGTATTTGTATATGTATTACCATACCCTAGCTACTATTCTCGATAAAGGAGGTAAAATAGTAAAAATATAAACAAGGCCTGAGTCCTCATAGAACTTACAGTTTAGTGAGAGGAAACAAACAAAAACCTAACGAAAAGGTTGGAAAACATTTTTCTTGTAAATGGCCAAACAATAAATAGTTTAAGCTCTGTGGGCCATATGGTCTGTCGTGCAACTACACAACTCTATCATTATAGTGCAAAAGCAGTCATAGATAATACTTAAATAAATGGCTGGGTTTCAATAAAGCTTCATATGCAGAAACAGGTGGCTGGTCACATTTGGTTTTCAGGCTCTAGTTTGCTGACTCCTGAATGAACACATAAATGAATACATAAAATACAACAATATTAGTGGTAAGTGCTAAGTAAATAATTAATATAGGTAACGTAAACTACTTGGTAGTATCTTCTTGGTAACTACCAAGTAACTACTTGTAGTTACCAAGAAGTAACTGCTTGGTAGTGACTTGGTAGTATTTTCTTTATGTTCTAAAAATTGAGAGGATCTTTTGGAAAATTAAGCTGAAAGTTGAATAAAATGAGGGAGACAAATGTGGAAATCAGAAAGAAGAACATATGGGGACATGCAGAGTCTAGAGGAGAAAGTCCTAGAAACTACTAAGGAAAAAGGAAACTGAAACAGATAAGGTGTGAGGGATAATAGTGGATATATAACAAAGGAATTTATAAGCTAGGTTGATACAGTGTAATTTTATTATAAATGAAGTAAGAAATCATTAGACAAAAAAGTTACATAATTTGTTTTTCATTTAAAAGATTACCTCGGGGGATTCTAGGAAGATGGCAGTAGTGGCATAGTCTTTTCTCTTAATCACCACCTAAAACAAAGAAATTAGGTAGAAAGAAAAAAAAAAACTGGATTATACTTACAACAAAATTGGATGACAAGATATTCCCAGGAGCACCAAACTCTAAGCAAATTGCCAGCATTCATTGCACCTGCATAATATCAACATTTGTGTGGCAGAAAACAAAAGGAAGCTACAGAGAATCAAAATGCAACCCAAAACAGTCAACAGATATTCAGTAAACATTGCAGGTCAATTTGAGAACAGCAGCAGAAGGGATATTGGCCAGATGAAGACAAAGCGTCTATGACGAGGACTAGCAGAGTTTGAGTAGATAATCCACATTGAGCTACTCATTAGCATTTCCTTCCTGGACAGTCCCCATGCTTGGGAAAAATTTCTGGGAGTGGAATCAAAATGGTGTAGGACAGTGACAACAGAGATAAAGGAAAGATAATTTTCAGATAAAAATTGGAGAGGAGAGCAGAGCTAGGAGATCTCAGAGAGTAAGACACAATATTTTTTAATGTTACATAACAAAAATTGAAAGAGCTCAGAAAAATTAGAAAAGCTACCCTAAATCAAACTTCCATTTAAATGTTCAGGAAAAGTAATTTCACATAAAAATAAACAACATAAAAGTATTGAATTTAAATCCCATACCACGTTATTATAAGATAAAGAGACTAAGGGACAATAACATCTCTTTGGACCAGGAAAGCCTTCCAGAAAGATATGCACACAGAACACAGCAAAACTGTAAACCATTTTACAGGAAGATAAAAGAATTTTTAAATGAAACAAGAACCGAGCACAAGGGAATGTCAGAATTAGAAAAAAATCTCAAACATGAGTTGATAAAAGTGAGGAAAAATTAAGAGTAAAAACAATAATTAGTATATAAAATCTGAACCAGAAGAAACACAAAAATTAATAAACATGACAGGCAATGCTTTAGGAGGAATAGATAAATGAGGAAAAATAAAGAAATGAAGAAAAATACGAATTTAAGAAAAAGTGACAGATGTTGAAGACAAACAAAGACTATCTATTACACAATAATGAAATCACTAAAGAGGAAAAACCCAAAAAACCACAGGCACAGAATAAATAATGAAAGTTGTAATTCAAGGAAACATTCTTGAAATAAAGAGACTTAAAACTATATATTGAAAAAGTATACTACATATTTTGGAATATTGACACGGGAGGACTATACCAAGACATACATATCATTGTAAAGTTACTTGACTTTAAATAAGAAAAATCCTTGGGGTATCTAGACAAAGATATCAAGAGACTTAGAAGGGAAAGAAAAGTCGTCCTTAGACTTTCAACATCAATGCCGTATGTGAGAAGAAAATGGAGTAATATATTTAATATTCAAACATAGAAAAAAGGAGCTAAGAATTGTTATCCAGGAAAAATGACTCTCACGTATAGAGTGCAAACCCTTATTAGCATTCAAGAACCAAGAAAATGTTCTGATGAGCTCTTAAGGAGTTTGCTACAAAATAAACTTCTGACAACCAAAATAACTGTAAACACATTGACATGAGCACTACTGTAGAGCATAAGATCTGTAGTTCCTTGTAGACTTAAAATGGTATGGGGTTTAGAACAGTGGAATATAGTATGCAGTAGCTGTATGCTCAGAGAGTGAGAGCACAACAATAAAAATGGGGGCAAGGAATAAACAGAGCAAACATTTTTTTTTTTACTCTTCTTAGTGCTGATAGTTATTTATATTGTTATTCAAGAACATTGTGTAGATATGGTGGGATAAAGCAAATGAAATTATACGGACTATTTTAATTATATTATTTCATGTATCCTCAAGGACCAAGATTTTCACTGTGCCAGAGGAGTGAGGCAGGTGTTATATACTAGAAGGGATGCTTTTAAAAAGAAGCAAACAAACAAACACACAAAGTCCCCTATAGTTCTAATTTGAATCGGAAGTATGAATAGGATACTTTCCCCCTATATCTGTATGTATCAATAGCTTTATCTTTATTTATAGCTATATTTTTTTCTTCAGGTTCTATCCACAGAAGAGGCATTACTAATGACCTGACCAATAGTAATGAATACAGAGAATGTACTAATTGTGGTTTTGAAATATCGTTTTTTACTTAAAGAAAAAAAGAAAAAAGACAGCAAGGCTTCTTGAAGAAATGGCTACCGGGTATGGGGCAGGAAATGTTCAAGATGAGCCTTGAACATCTTGTCATTTCCCGTGTCAGGGAAGCAATCAAACACCACTAAAATCATGTCAAAGAGGCTTAAGAGCCATCACAAGGAGGCTTTCACTGCCAAACATGAGACAACTGAGCTTCAAAAGGAATAGCAATTGCAATTTATTGAACTCTATCAAATATGTTTAGATCCATGAGTTCCCAATGATATTTAAAACAGAACAAACCAACAATAAAAACTAATCGGTCACATTTGGAAAATACATACATACATATATATATATATATATATATATATATATATATATATATATATATATATGTATATATATATTAAGGGGAAACATTCAAACGTTTATCCTACCTTTTTCTACAGTTTCCATATGAACTGTATACCACTGTCTAACCACACAGTAGGTGAGGGAAGCATCTCTTTACAAAAGTACACTAGCTATAAAATAAAGATGAAATGAAATAATTTGAATACCAACACTTGGCCACTCCAAAGGAATTAATGGATCCAGGCACAGAGCGGTAAGAGCTGGGAACCTCTCAGAAAGAGAGACGAGCAGACGTATACCTCCTGATGGAAGCACACAGCACCACTTCTAGTCTTACCGAAGGGATTGACCATGGATCGGGGCTCTGGATCCAGCTGCCAATGTGAAGGGGAAGGAATGCACTGACCTGTATCACGAGTGTATAATTAACAGAAGTCAGACTGTGGAAAACTCTACAAGTCAAATTCCTTGGGCTATTCAATAGGCAAATTGTAAGACAAAGAAAGGGAAGGAGTGGTTGTGGTGGTTATAAATTAAAAGGTTTAATCAGCATAAGTTAAGATATAGGCAATACAATCAAGGAAACCTAGTGACAAAACATTAAAAAAAAAAGTAAGGAAGCCGTATCTGTGAAAGTCAGGATAGTGGTTGCTTTTGGTTGAGCAAGGTATTTGAGTTAGAAACAGGCAGGCACGTAGAAGGACTTCTGAGGTAGATGGCCGAGTTCTGTTTTGGTCCTCATTGATGGTTTCCAGTGCATTTGCCTTATAATAATTCATCAAGCTCCATATTTGTTTTGTGGTTTTTGTTTCCGTTTTGTGTCGCAATGAAAAAATACTTAAATATAGTATGCGGTCTTCTGTAAGGAGATTAGCTTTAAGGGGAACAAGGATAAAAATGGAATGAATAAAACCTAATAATAAATAATTAATAAAATAATGACCTATTATTCTAGGTTAGAGAGCTATTAAAGTAATCCAGACATGATGATGGAAAAGGAATTAAACAGGACTCCCTGTTGTACGTAAGAGAAAGAGAAAAATCATTTGCGCTACATTCTTCTTCCCTTGTAGAAAAACACTTAAGACCTTGAAAAGAGATGCGGTGACAGGAGTGCCATTCAGAGTGTTCTGACTTAAAGCTAAACACCTCCCTACTTGATTGATGCATCGAACGTGGCACCTCTGGAGAGTCTGCATGTTAGGATGATAACTACTTTTATTTTTTTAAATGAATAAGCGCAATCTGATTTAAAAAAAACCCCACATAATATTTACCCAATTTCACCCAAGGATACTGCTTCAATAGGATATTTGAGAGTCAGAATGGTAACTGACATTTAAGACTTTTTCTGCATTATTTGATTTGTTTTATGCTAGTACATATTAGCTCACATTGGGGGAGACCATTTCAACTTTGGGGAAAAGGTTTTGACAAGGCATTCCCTATAGGTGTTCCACAAATCCATTAGCATAATACTATCGTTGTTATAATAGCTGCTAACGCAGCTTCTGTGTAAGTACTTGATAAATTGAATCCAAAATTAAATGCAAAAAATTTAATTGTTGCAAAAATAATATCTACAAATAAATGACACTGATGACTTACATGCCAAATTCACACTTGCATTTTTTTCTCTGTCAGTGAAAATATGTCTTTCTGAGTACTATAGAAGCCAGAAAAGTTAGAATGTGTTGGGGTGGGGCACTGAGGTGACGGGGAATTCAACCTGGACCTGGGAGTGGGACAGAATTGAGTCTGATGCCTTGCTTCAGTCATTAATTCCTAGCTGCGTAAACTTGGGGAAAGTCACTTAGCACTACTCAGCCTTAATTTCCACAGATGCCAAAGCCTGTAAAGCAGGAAGGATAATTACGAGTGTTAAAAAAAGAAAAAGAACTTTGAGTCTATGGCTCCATTCTCCTTTACCACATAGAAGTTGCTCAATAAATGTTAGTTGTTTTTTGTTTGTTTGTTTGTTTTTTGCCTCCTTAGGAATGACCCTCTTCTTCCAGTTCTGAACCTCGGATGCCTTTTACATGTTGTCTAAGCCCCAATGTATTTTATCCTGCTGTGTGCTTTTGATCTTGAATTGGTCACCGTTGACATCAGTGCTGACATTTTGCAGTTCATCTTATGTAACTGCTCCATTGATGCCAACGTGACCTGAGTAGCTTCCATAATAATCCCTTTCCTCTACACAGTCACCTGCTGTCAGGAACTGACTGTGCAGAAGTAACTGATTTCCAGTCCCATCAGAGCCCTAATTAAAAGTGCACCAAATTAAACTTGAATGCATGGAAAACAATTAGCTCTCTCTTTTGTCTCTCCATTCAAATCCATAATGCAGAGCAGCCAGGTGTCATGTTCAACAAATCTCCATCACTTGATGGCTAGAGAAAGGAATGAAGTTGGAAAAGCTCCAGAATCTTCCCCTGGAGGCCTATTCTGGCCTTCCCATCTTTGCAGTGACTCAATTGTCAAGATGCTTCTGTTTGAATCCCCCTTTCTCAATATCTCCCATTTTTCCCTTAAAAAACAAAACAAAACAAACAAACAAAAAAACCTCAAAATAGGTCTCCTTATCATCACTTTCTTTTTCTGGAAGTTTGCAAAATGTTTTCAATAAAATGCCAAACGTGCTTCTCTGATACTTTTTCACAGGACGGAAGGATCACACACATAACAGTTCACCCTGCTACGGTGTTGTCCTCACGTTACATCCCTACTATGGTAAATATAGGTACTCAACCGGGTGTCAGCTGTGATATTATTTCTCCAAATAAGCATATCAATTATGCTACCTAGAATTCTTTCTTGTGACTGACTGGCCCTCGACCTTATACTATTCCAGGAACCAGACCTCTGCCTCGTGGCCTCCTGGGTACAGGGAAACTGAATACACCGCTCAATGCCCCACTCCCTTTTAGACCAGGGCCCTTACTCTGTCACCCCAGTCCCCTCCATCCCCAAGACCTGGGAAACGATGGTTTCCCCATAACTCCTGAGGGGAGTGGTTAAGAATCCAAAATGAAATCAAAATATGCAGATACACTTAGTATGTTTTTGAAAACAATATCTTAAGGGAGGAGAGATTTAAAAGGTAGTGAAAAGAAAACAAGTGCCAGCTTTGCACCATTTTGAATTCAACTCCAAGTTTTACTACTTACCATCCATGTGAATTTTGACATAGTATATAACCTCTCTGTGTTTTCGTTTCTCCACTAATAAAATTATGATAATAAAATAATATCCATCATGTGGCCATTTTGAAAATTAGGGATCATTCATGTGATACCTTAGCACAGCGCCTCGAGTGGTTGCCAATGTGAATGAAGGAGGTCAGTCTTGCTAGAACCAAAAATTCACGCTGAGCTGTTGTCTGGAAACAAGACTGAGGGGACGACATACTACACAATGTGGGACAGTGCAAGTTGCAGTTTCTCATGGTGACCATATTATGAAAGTAATAAACTAGTTTAATGACCACTGGTCGCATAAGTTTCTGGGAATGTCTTAAAAGTATTGGGATGAATGAAAGTTCCCTTAGCAATCTGTCGTCCACGGCGAGCACATAGCACAAATGCCAGCACTCCCCATCTTGTGACCAAAATAGACTTTGCCATTTGGTCTTTAGCACTCTTTCCCAGGGATTTGGAGCACATTGTCAGCATTCTTTTTTAAGTCCTAATTTATGTAAATGATTTATTACAGCCTCGAGTCCACAACGCCTCTACTCCACAGTAAGTGGTATTAATAAACTCAGCTTTTTAGTTTTCAAGTTTTTCCAGTCAGGAAATGTCATTCCCAGGCATTCACCCATGCGAGAACCCTCCAGCTTAGATGAATGTCAGTCATGGTGAACAGACAATTCTGGCCAAATGTACACAGCAGTGGTGGAAATATTTGTGGTTGGCCGCACACATTCAAATCCTCGAATTTCTGTTTTCCCACTTGAAGGCACAGAATGACTCGAAACAATACTAAACAAGTCCGTAACAATTACAACATAATCACTACCATTGTATAACAATGCCTCACAGAGTCTATAAAAGCGTCCACATTTATTGCACCATTCACTTGGTTACCCTTTGGCACTTTGTTGCCATTTGAGGAGAACTGTTTACTGCCCTGTAGAACTTTCTTACAACCTCAGGAGGTTAAGTACTCAAATGTTTTAGTAAATGCCCATTGGTTCTTTAGGCTGGTCTGATGTTTCACTGCACCCCTTACCTCCCACTGGTAGAAAGAGGGCAGCATTGTACAAACCTCTCACTCAGCCCAGTGCCCCTTCAGGTAAGCATCACCTCAGGATACACGTTTGCAGCTCTAGCCAAAGGGAATTAGAAATCGATGTCTGATGATTTACTTGCGATGGGCTGACAGTGCACCAGTGTGCTGCCGGGTTCCATTTGTTTAGGAAAACAAAGCTCCCTCCTTAAATTATGAAGGGAGGTCAGACCAGTTAAGAGAGGCTAATGCTTTGAGGAGTCTTTCGGACCTAGCAGACAAGAGCAAAGCCTCGAGGAAATCATCAGAAAAAACTGTACTCAAATGGTTTGAGGGGAAATTCTTACTCTGTTCAGTAGTCTATGAGAAAGAGGTAAGAAAACTCAAGAACAGAGTTATAGTATTATACCCATCATAAAAGATATTCCCAACAAATAGTTCTGCAGTGGGAAAGGGAATAATAAAGTAAAAATGAAATAACTCCCTGGAAGGGTTATTGGGGTGGCAGGCCTTTCTAGCCTTTGCCTTCTAATTACTATTAAGAATTGTATCTTTTATCAACACCTTTTCTTTTATCAACACCATGAGTTCCACCCACTCTAATTCTTTCTATGAAAAGTTCTTTCTTAATCTGTTAATATGGCACACGCCTCCTGCCTTAGGTTTTTATGTCACAAGAGTTAGCAGTCAAAGAGTATAATATTCTGATTTATTCCGGTTGTGTTCACCCAGCCTCCATTATCATCGGGATATTCTTCATTTGTTATGAACTCTATGTGTACTTTAGTGATATTGCGTAAATGATGTCTTCTTGTTGGTGACCGGTTGCCTTATTTCTCACTTGGAATTTTGAGACATATATGTTTTTCAGTTATTTGGTCATTTTCATGTGTGCCTGGCATTTCTACTTCTTTTACTCCCTTGTTGCTCTCTCAGTCTCTTTGTTATTTGCTAATTTGTATTTGCTTCAATATTATCATGTTAACCTAATTTGTTTAAGATTGTAATTCTCTGTAGTGCATCATATACTAGAATATTCAAGGGGCTTGTGTCAGAAGATAAAAATCTCATTCTTGATTCTGTAGCTTAGTGATCACATATAGTATTTAGAAAGACTTGGGATCTCAGCCCTGGTGTGTACTGGCTGCCTGGATCTCTGTTTATTGCGTATCTGACCCCTGAATGTGATTATCTGCCTGTGCTGTCTTAATATATTCTTCACAGAATACTTTACTTACCTGCTTGGTGAGTTTGCATTGTATCCTCAGGGTTTCCCCCTATGTTCCCATTGCTATGTAAATTACTGATACCAGACTCTAGCCCCACCCCTCTTGTACTTGTGGTCCCTTAAAAATCATTCAGAAAAGACAAAACTATTCTGGTTGCCAGAATATTAGGTTATTTTATTCATGCCATTATGACCATGACATTGTGAAGAAAGACAGAGCGGCTTGAATCTTGATCCAAAAATGCATTTGACTATGCCTTATATACATAATAAATCACTTCACCCAGTACAGCTCCCTCTCCCTGACCTCTTACCTTACCACCATTACCTAAATAGCTACATCTGAGAAAAACCAGAGGGAAGATTAATAGGCAATATTTAAGAAGACACCTTGTCCATGCGATCTTGACACTCTTTTTACCTTAGAGGTTATATTATGTCATGCAACCTCTACCTTTCAATTCTAATCATTTTCTAGATTTTGGCATTGCTCAACCTATGAGTTCCTAGGGTATCTTTTAGGTTTTCTCCTATATGGAACATCACTCTATCAGCCAACTACAGAGGGTGCCAAAAAAATGCATACACATTTTAAGAAAGAAAAAAACTGTCATAATATTGTAATACTCAACATACACTGATAACAGCGTGATCGGTTAGCTTGGTTGGTTAGAGCGTGGTGCTAATAACACCAAGGTTGCCGGTTCGATCCCCGCATGGGCCACTGTGAGCTGTGCCTTCCTTAAAAAAAAAAGAAAGAAAGAAAGAAAGAGAGAGAGAGAGAGAGAAAGAAAGAAAGAAAATTTGTTAAAAAAAAGAAATTCATATGTATATATATGTACATATATATATGTACATATATACCGTTAACAAGAGATGAATACAAGTCATGTGTATACATTTTTTTGGCACCCCCGGTGTTACAGTTGCCCAAACCCCATGTGCTAATTGAGGGAAAGACTAACGGAAATGTAGGATCTTACTGAGTTCACTTGTAAACTAAGGGAATGTAGGCTAAAAGAGGTTCTAAGGAAACTTCATGCTGGAGATATGAGTACAAGAAATATTGGGTAGCATTTTATTCCAATTCTCATGTGCTTAACCAGCACATTCATAGGAACACTTTCAATCATTTAGGGAAGATGACTTTAATCAGGTGAATTTCTAGTGCCTGAGTCTTGCACTGAATTCTGAGCTTCAGACTCTATTGTGACCTCCTGACCTCTGCCTATTTTCTATGTGCAGCCTGATTCTAAATTTTACTTCTTAATCTCTTGGTCCCACAGTCATTCATTCTTTTCCCCTGGTACTTCCATTTCTTTTTCATCTAAATACATGTTACTATTCATTTGTATGCATGCATCCCTCTGACTTCAACTTTTGGAAGCTCTGCAGTCTTTAATACTTGTCTCTTTCCAGGTTAGTTTTCCCAAGGTAGGCTCTCAACTAAATAACTCCTGCTCATACCTGTTTGTTTGAGTCCACTGAGAAGTAGGAGCCAAGAAGGAATAAGATATACAAGAAAGAGATTTATTGGGGGAGGGTGTAAGAGAATACAGAGCCTTCAGACAGATCTGATCCTGGTGGAAGGAGAGACAGAAGGAAGGAAGATTAGAGCAGGAGGAGTTTCAGATTGCAGCCTAGTTCCAGGAAAGATTTGGTCAGACAAACAGGAAAACCTTGAGCCACGGTCATTCATCTAATTAGTTCCTTGTTTCATTAGAGCGGGCCTCCTTTAATACCTTTATTGTGCTCATACATTAGCTGGCATGAGCCTATGGGAAGCATGGCGGGTGCATCAGGACGGTACCTAGAGACGTCAGTCAGCTGTGTCTCCTGCAGTAGGAGATCTGAAAACCGCGTTTTTCTATCTGCCACACCTGGCCAATGAGCAATACTGGGATTTAAGGTATTATTATAGAAGGTATTTTTGGCACAAAGTCTTTTCTCATGACTTTTCTATTCAATTTTACGCGGCCTCCTTTTCCTTGTTTAAATCTTAACTCAAATAGCAGTTCTTCAGGTGAGGTTCTCTGACCGTATCATTCAATGTTGCCCTCTCTGCTGAGCAACGCAATATCCTGTTACCCTGTTTTCTTTCTCTCATAGCCCGAATTACTATCGGACATTATGTTACCTATTCGAGAACATGTTTATTGTGTGTCTTCCCCACCCCAGGAAAGCTGTAGTCTCGTCTGACTCCTTCACTGCTCTATTCCAATGCCTGGAAGAACAAGGTGCATTGTTGTTATTAAAGTTCCTTTGTGTCCTAACTCTATCACTCACTGTGGATTCTCCTTCTTTAGACCGTCCAAACCACCACACTGGTCTCCCACGTTATGTACCCTGATGCCACCATGCATTATAGCGAGTGTGAATCGTGTCTCTTTCGCTCACTAGTCTGTGAGCTCCTTGAAGGTAAAAGGTCTTGTTTTATATTGCGTGTAGCGGTGCATCAGGTATCCAACAGTACTGATCAATGAGTAGTGGCAAGTGCAGAAGCAGTGAAGGGAAGATTCCCAATATATAGAACTTCCTCAATATGCACTATCGCTTACATGTCTCATAGTCTGTGGGGTGTAGTAGTGCACTGTGCATTTTAGTATACACACTCGTATAGCTATGGAGGGAACACAGCAGGAAAAGATGGGAGATGGGCCTGAGAATGGCAGCCATAGGAACAACTGGCAGCAAAGCCCACAAGATGCCTTTTCTCTTTGCAGCAGGTACATCTCTTTGCTGATCAAATAGGGACTAGACAGTCAGGTTTGGAGAGGAAACCTGGTGTTGGCTTTGTAGTGGAGACAGGCCCTGAGGCTGCTACCTGATCCTGGAGCAGGGGCAGGGGCTGATCAGTCCAGTATCGTTTCTTGTGGGAGCAACTGCTTTGTTCGGTGATCAAAGGCCCCTTCCATTCGGCAGTCCACAGTTTGGTACCACTTTTGTCGCATACACCTGGAGAGAGGGTTTTCCCGCCTTCTTTAAGCTGATATTATTTCTTAGCGTAAAACGAACTGTTGAGTGTGAGCATTCTCTCTGTCACATTTTTTTTTTTTGACATTGTTCTCAGTTTTACATCCCTGATTTAACAGCTGTTGGACTGCATGTTTTAATAAAGGAGTGTACTTGGACTCTTGACAAAGCAGAAGGCAACATGGTAAAAGCATGGTATCAGGTGTTAGAGAAATCTGGGTTAGAATTTTAGCTCCACCATTTCTTTCTTAACTGTGCTATCTTAGGCCAGTAACTCAACCTCTCATTACATCAGTTTCCATAGCCCCAGAGTTTAAATTGCAATACCCATTTTATAAGATTTTTCTTGATGGGTAAACAACACACTGTATGTTTTTACAAACACAGTTTCCGGTCCATACTATGCTCAACACGCAGTGATCCCTTGCACTGTCTCTGGGATAGCTTTTTCACAACCTTTATGGTCATCCAATAAAATGAGTGTAACTCTAGGGGTAAAGGAAGACACTTGTTCCTCCTGACCCCAACCCTGGAGCTTTTTATCGCTGGAGAATACTTCGGATTCTCTGCCCTAGTTGAGCTATTGCTATGGAGGCAGTTATGAAGCAAAGAAAGCCTTTCAATCTATTTATCAAAGGTCTTGCAAGCTTCTGCTTCAAGGTAGGGAATCAATTAGTCAGTATTGAGTGGGGAAAGTTAATCTGCATCCAAAGCGTTTTATTGCACAAACAAGTTAAATAAAAAATCAAGTGCAGGTCAATTTCCTTTACTCCACTGTGGCTTGAACTGAAGGAAGACCAACCGTTCCTCAGCTTCTTCTAATCCTTTTGTACCTCTGTGTTAGAGAAGGAGCAGCAGTCCTGTGGGAATACGAGACTGGGGTGTCCTGACAAGCACGCAGTGAGATCAATGCTCGTTAGCTTGGAGGATTGAAGGTTCTTGTGGGTATTATTGCTCTTTTGGTGACTTGGAAGGATTTTTATCCAGAAGGAAATGTGGGCCAATGGGTTTATAGGTTTATGGTCTCTTCCAAAGAGTTGTTCTTCTCTCTGCATATACTCTCATTAACTAGGCTTGAATCTTAGTGTTATCTCTGACAGCTCTCCCTTCGCACCCGGCACCCACCCAACCTGTCACCAGTCCTTAAAGGGTCTATCTTAGCATACCGCTGACTTGTCCCCATTCTACTTGCCACCCGGTTACCCATAGTCTCATGAACTCAGAATACTATGAGATAGTTTAGCTATATACTCTTTTTTTTTTTAAGTTTTACTTCCATCTCTAGTTCATTCTGTACACCAAAGCTGAATTAGTCTTCAGCATAGCATGGTGGAAAGAATACATACATATTTTGGCGTCAGAAAGACACCATTTCACATCTCTGCTTAGCTATTTATTGCCTTTGGACAAGTTACTCAAACTTTCTGAGTGTCTACTCATCTGCAAAGTGGGAATAATTACAACAGCTAACTCACAAAGTATTTGTGACAAATAAAAATGGTAGTACATGGAAAGCATTTAGTATAATACTCGCCACCTAGTAAACACACGATAAATGGAAGCTATTAAGACTCCACAAGAATTTGTTAGAAAATGACTTTTTCTGATTATCTCATTGCTCTTCTAAGACTTTAGTTTCCTTGTCAGCAGAAAACGTTTCTGTGTTTCCACACAAGCACGTACAGTACAGTGCATAGACAAGCACTCATATAATTCTATTATAATTAAGGCAAAATCCCAGTTTTATGATTTACCTTGTAGCTAAATCTAAAGGATGGAGGGATCGTTTCTAGATGAGGAAAGAGTGTAAACAAAGATGTGGAAGCAGAGATCAGTGAGTAAAACCTAGTGAATGTCTACTCTGTGAAAAAATGGCCTGATGTGCCCCAAATGATAACTTATGTAGGGAAACAGTGAGATATACTGTGGGAAGGGAATGCAGGGAGGGTCCCGGGGGTCGTAGATGGCTAGGTCATGTGCATGCACCGAGGTGCTATTGCGGGTTTGGGAGCAGGGTGGGTGACCGAATGCATTTGGCCAAGAGAAACAATGTCCACCCATTCAGGTCAGGGAAGGACAAGGCACAATGGCTTCAGAGCTCAGAACAAATCACCCAATTCTATTTCCCGAATTGTTCATCTTCTATGAGGCATGATGAATGCTGACTTTAGACTCCTTCCTTTGGTTCTGCCAGCAATTCAGTAGCTTAATCTTTTTCCAATCTCAGTTGTTGCCTAATAATCTGTTCCAGGCAAAGAAATTTCATTAACTCCTCAATGATGTCCACAGGCTTTGACCATGGATTTCATCAGTTAAGCTGCTTTTATTTCAGCTACTATACAAATTACCCTCTGCCTGGGAAAAAAGGGGGTGGGGGAGAGAGAGAAAAAAAGAATGGCTGAAGCCCTTCTGTATTTCTCAAACAACGTTCCTCTTCTTAGTGAAAATAGATATCCAGAAGAGACATTGAATTCCAAAAGCAATGACTTGATGATGGGGTGACCGCACATTTTCTTCCTGGTAGCTTTCGAGGGGGGTCCCTGTGCCTACCAGCACGATAAGCAATTGTCTACCATCCTTAGAAAACCATGTTATAGTTGATATAAACAAAACTGTGACTGGGGCTAGAAACGTGTTGAGTGTACACTGGCTTCTGCTAAATCTGAGAAGTGGTGGGATGGGGAGATGGAGAGATGGGAACATGGGAAAGCAGGCAGGGTGAGAGGAGATTCCCACTGAAGATCTCCTGCTTCAAACCCCTGCCATGTTGCTGTGCACAGCTTGGTGAATGATACTGGAATTTCAGGCATCCGTAGAGAGGACATCTTTGGACAGGAGTCATTCCTCATGACCTTTCTTCTGTGAAGCTGCTTTCACTTGTAGAGCGAGTCGCAACTTCTCCTATGTTCCTACAACACACCGAATCTCCTCCTCCTTTTAAATCCCTTATCAAAATGCATAACATCACCTACTTTACGTATCTGTTTTTTTTAATTCACTTTTGAATTATTTGAGGGCAAAGGTCAAGTTATCTGAAGCTAACACCAGTGCTAGGGGACCAGAAACCCTCGAGGTATCAGCCGCAGCATAGCTACAGACCAATGTTACTAATTGGTAGCCAAGGAGACCAGAAACAGCAAGAGACAGAACCAATTTTGGATTAAATAGAATAATGTATGTAACGTGACTACTGCAGGACCAGGTGCTCGGTACTTGGTGGTGACGTGGGTAGAGCTTGCTGTTTGCTCAGTCACTTCAGTGGGTACGTTTGTGCATACTAATTTCTGCTATTCAGCAACATGGACATTCAGCTAGACATTCAGAATCTTCTGAGGGAAAAGGGAGTGATTTAGGACAGAGTGGGCACCCTCAATTGTTGTTTGCTTCTTTGTTTGGACAATCTGGATTGCAACTCTCTTCTACATCCCTCCAGGACCTGACTGCACATAATACATTAGCTCTGGTTAATGGAGCTAAGGAAAGACTATCTGAGGTCCTCTCTCATTCTGGGTGATGCTTCCACAAATACATTTAGAAGAGGTTGACGAAGAATGAGCTGATGTCAGCACTGCTGACATGTTTTCAAAATATTTCTCATTACCAGGTTTTGAATCAATGTTTTATCTTGAAATGAAATGGTAGCGTAGGAACGTTTTAAAATAGGTGATTTGTAACTTATGTATATAATGTCTTATACAAAAAAGATGCCCACCCTTTGATTATGTAGCACTTAAAGCATTTTTTCTTGTTTTGAAAGACAACTTTTACTTATAAATTGCAATAATGTTTTATAATTTACATGAAATTATCAATTCAAAGATGCTGTAATCTGGTAGGATTATGAATTGATGGGATTCTGTCTTGGGTAGCTTTAATTCTGTTTTCTTTGAAAAGTATGGGGTCAGTTTCCCATCTCCTATTTCTCCGTATTCCTCTTTGAAGTACATAGGCTGACATTCTTATTTTGTCAATGGAAACTTTGAGGACCAGAAATATCAATCAATATCAACATCATGAGATACCTGTGATGAAACCAGAATTCAAGCTCCTTTATAATATCATTTGCTTGAGAATTGCCATAGCCACGCCCCCAAACGCTTTGGAAGGATGTCACTCCTTTCTCTCTTTTTAAAAAATTTTATTAAGGAATAATTGACAAATATAATTGCATATATTTTAAATGGATATAGAATTGTAGAATTATTACCAAGCTCAAGATAATTAACACGTCTATCATGTCAATATACTTAACAGTTTTTAATTCTCTGTGTGTGTGTGTGTGTGTGTGTGTGTGTGTGTGTGTGTAGAATGCTTAAGATCTACTCTCAGCAACTTTCAAGTATATAATACCATATTGTAACTACAGTCATTGTGCTGTACATCAGATCTTCAGAGCTTATTCTTCTTATAATGGAAACTTTGTACCTTTTGACCTTTATCCCCCAATCCCACTTCCTCAGCCCCTGGCAACCACCATTCTGTTCTCTGTTTCTATGAACTCAGTTTTTGTTTTGTTTTGTTTTAGTAGATTCCACATATAAGTGATATCTACAGTATTTGTCTGTTCTCTGTCTGGCTTATTTCACTTACCATAATGCCCTCTAGATTCATCCATGTTGTCACAAATGGTAGAATTTCCTTTTTCTTATAACTGGATAATATTCCACTGTGTGTATTTGTATATATCTCACATTTCCTTTAGCCATTCATCTGCCAAAGGACACTTAGGTTGTTTTCATATCTTGACTATTGTGAATTAATGCTGCAGTGAACATGGGTGTGCAGATATCTCTTTGTGATATAATTTCAATTCCTTCAGACATATACCAGAAGTGTGATTGCTAGATCAATTTTTAATCTATTGAAGAACCTCTATACTGTGTTCCATGATGGCTGTACCATTTTACCCACCAATAGTGTAGTGTATAAAAATTCCTTTTCCTTCACATTCTCGCCAACACTTATCTTTATTTTTTATAGTAGCCATCGTAACCGGTGTGAGGTGATATTTCATTGTGATTTTGATTTGCATTTCCCTGATGATTCGTGATGTTGAGTGCCTTTTCACATATGTATTGGCCATTTGTATATCATCTTTGAAAAATAAGTCTATTCAAGTCCTTTGCTCATTCTTAATTGGATTATTTGATTTTATTCTAATGAGTTGGATGCATTCTTTATATATTTTGGATATTAACTCCTGATCAGATATATAGTTTGTGAATGTTTTCTCCCATTTTGCAGGTTGCCTTTTCAATTGATTGATTGCTTCCTTTGCTGTGCAGAAGCTCTTTAATTTGATGTAGTCACAGTTGTTTATTTTAGCTTTTGTTGACTGTGCTTTTCAGTGTTTTACCCAAAACTATATTTTTGTAATTGCTTATCTCTTTTTCCTGAAAGACCCATCTTTTCCACCATCCCTACTTCTACTTGCCTCTGAGTCTAAGACTGATCCTAGTTAGAATTTTTGCAAAACTCTACAGTCCCCGAATTTTGAGATTTGAGTTACTATTAATTCGCTATTACCTCTATACTTTCTTTCCTCAAGGTGGTAGCATACATTACAGTGGTGAAACTCAATTTTCATAGTCAGGCAGAACTTCCACCTCTTCCACTTACTGAGGTAATAATGCTAAACAAGTTACATCACAGTTTCTTTCTAGACTCGATGTGAGACTTAGATGACATAATGCATAGAAAGTGTATAGTAGTAGATGCATTTTTTATGCTAGGTATGAGTAACATCGGGATAGACAATATTAGTCAAGCCAGTGTTCAAGTTCATATCTGAATCTGAATTCTGTCACCTTGATTCTTATTTTCTTTTCAGTACCTAAAACTGACTAGTAACTGCCATCATTTTTTCTCTAGTATAGTTCTTTCTCAAAGTTTGGTGATCAGACCCCCTATGTCTGAATCTCCTTAGAAGATTGTTTAAAATCAGATCTCTGGGACTCACCACTGTCCTATTGAATTTCTGTGATGGGGCTCCAGAATCTTCAATGCAACGAGCTTCCAGCGTATCCTGATGTACATTGCGATTTGAGAATCCTGTCCTATTCCAGGACTGTAGTCTGTTGGGGCCTTACAAGATATTCTATCCCTTCCATGACGGGGGACTGTTTTTGTTTGTCAGGATCTCTGAAAACCCTTTTCCTTTGATTTTATTTTGTGTTCAATATAATTATCAATCATCTCTCTCACTCAAGGGTAGAACTTACAAAGCTGACTGTTCTCCTAAGTTCTATTTCTTTGTTATCATTCATTTAAAATAGCACATGTTGCCTCCTGGACTAGACATCATTTCCATTCTTGCCTCTCAATGTGTATAAATTCTCGCTGGACAGGTCAACCCTCTCCCCTTTTCATCTGTGAGTATATTTCTCAATTTTTCCTCTTTCCCTAAACAATATCACTCATAATACGAGGATATCTTTACTTTAATCACCCAATCACTTTTGGCTGGAATTTGAATCCACCTTTGGCTTCCGAAATAAGCCTGGATAGCTTAAGTGGATTAATATATGCCACCTACCTGGCCACAGCTCAGGGATGATCACTGATCTAATCTGGTCAATGAAAAATAAAGAAACATTGGGAATGGTGAAAAGGCTGACATCAGGGATGGCCACTGATCTAATCTGGTCAATGAGAAATAAAGAGACTGACTTCAAGATATAAACATATTATTTTTGTGGAAATTATTGGAACATGTATTATTTTTTCCTAAGTCAGTGGCTCATAATCCTGCCTGTACATTAAAATTCCTTGAGTGTCTTAAACTATTGTGTTCTCAAAATAGTTACTTGCTTTTTCCCCTTCTGTGTAGTTATGCTATTCATTTGAAATTTGATAAGGACATTTGTTTTTGTTGATATCCTATTTTATCTTTCTTCTCCATCTTTGTGCATGTGTGTGTGTGTGTGTGTGTGTATGTGTATATATATATGTGTATATATATATGTGTATATATATATGTATACATATATATATTATTATGTGTCTATATATATGTGTGTGTGTGTGTGTATATATATATATATATAATTATGTGATACGCTATTTTGGTACCAAAGGTGAAACTATACACAAAGCTATCCCTAGAGAGGTGCTGCTACACCCACATTCTATTCACTGAACTCCTACTCAAGCCCACTGGTAGCCAATCTTTCATCTCTGAGTTCTCCTTCCTCTGATTCTTTGTTCACAATGGAGCAGAAATGTGTATGTTCTTATTTCATCTTCTATCTTACATAAAAGGTATCTTCTATAGATACATTTTCTTGTATTTTGCTTTCTTCAAATGACAATATATCCCAGAAATCTTTTCATATCAGTCCGTAAAGATCTCCCTCTTTCTTTTTCAGCTGCGTACTATAGCCTCCACTTGGAAGTTTACCAAATTTTATCCAACTACTCTACCATATGGCCTTTTATGTTATTGTTTCCAATATTTTTAAATTACAAATAGTGCATAAATGAATAACCTTGCATATACTTATTTTTGTATTTCTGGATGGTAAAAATCAGGATACATTTCTATATGTGAGATTACTGGATCAAAAGGTAAATGCATTTTTATTAGATATTGTCAAATTGTCATCCAAAATTATTGTACTAATCTGCACTCTGATCAACAATGTATGAGAGTATCGGCTTGCCCACAGCCTGGCCAATAGAATATGTTGTCATACTTTATGTCAATCTGATAAGTAAGAAATGGTTCCAATTTGCATACCTCTCATTATGGGTGAAGGTGAGTATCTTTACACAGATTTTTCACATATATATTTTTCTATATCAGTAGTTCTACATTGTGGATGTCCATTAGAATTGCTGTGTGTGCATATGTGTGCACGCATGTCTTCTAACTAGGACCTTTTTAATTTTAAAAGATTTGCGGGTGATTCAAATGCACAGCCTACAGTGTAAACTACTGCTTTGAGTATTCAGAATGAGGTTATGGGTCTGCAACTGCCAAGTTATGGTAGGAGGAACCACTAGAAGAAGCAGCCAATAGGTAAAAAAGAAAAGGTTGATCCACTGGAGCAATCTACATTTAAAGCCAATACCATCTCTATACTCTGATATAATTTGATGGATTTTCTTCCATTGGTCAATATAACAGTTTGTATGCGTGACCAATAGTTTATTTTCCTTGCTTCAGCAATTGTTGCCTGCCTAGGGTGTTGTATGCATTCTCCATCCAACCCCTCCCTCCATTTTTTTGTTTGTTTATTTGTTTTGGTAGAGCTCCTGCTAAATATTCCCTTAAGACTTCAGTTTAAACATTCTGTCCACCAGAAACCCTTCTCTGCTATCTTCATCATCCTCTTCATCACCTGTTTGGATTGCCTACATTTCTTCTTTGCTCTCTAGCCTCTTGTGCTATAGTTGTTGTTGCACAGAGCCATATTGCTGTTTTACTGTGTCTTCCTCGGCACTGTGAGTCCCATGTATGCTCGGATTGTTTCTTATCCATCTATGTAATGGGGGAAGGAGGGACACAAGCTGCCTTAAATTTGAACTTAAGAATAAGTTGATTTAAACGTAAGTCATAATCTCTTTTTATGAAAATAACTGTTTTGGAGAGGAAAAAAGTGAACACTGCAATGCGTATGTCTAAATGTGTAATGCTTAAGAAAGTGACATGAATTATGGTAGGCAGCAGTGATGGGTATCATTTCTCAGAAAATGTACAGAAGTTGCCATAGAAACATAACCAACAGGTGTTGTCTGGCTAAGAATGATATAGTGATATATTTCCTGTGGTAAACTGGGAAAGAAACTTCAGGAAAGTAATGTTCAACATTTAGATTTTAATCATATGTTATGCTGTGATGGATCCACCACCATCTGTCCTGCTACACAAACCTTTCAGAAAAATCTCTACATAGCAACCCTGTGGTACTGCTGCTTTGGGGAAATAAAGTAAATTGGGTCACATACAGCAAAAACAAGTCAGGACAGAACAATGGTAGGAGCTGTGGCAGCTAAAAGAAACTGAAAAGTCAGGTAAAGTTGGTAAAGCTAGATGGTAGGCAGATTAATTCAGGACAAAGGAAACCTCCTTTTACCCAAACCCATCAGTGACCTTCAAAAGAACCCTGGACACCCAAGAAAGAAGATATAAAACCTTGTTTTAAAAATCAGTTTTATTGGGGTAGCTGGGTGGCTCAGGTGGTTGGAGCGCTGTGCTCCTAAAACCGAGGTCGTGAGTTCGATTCCCACCTGAAGCTGGGCTGCTGTGAGCTGCTGTGAGAGGTTGGCTGGCCGGCCGACTGACTCAGCTAGGTAGAGCACAATGATCATAATACCAACACGGGCCAGTGAGCTGCGTCCTCCACAACTTTACTGAGAAACAACTGGCTTGACTCGGAGTTGGGGGTGGGAGGGGAGGAAATCATTTTTATTAAGGTATTATTTACATTCAATTAAATAGACTCATTTTCATTTTCCAGTTGATGATTCTTAATAAATGGATACATCTATGTAACCACCACCACTCTCAAAGGATTAAATATTTTCCTCAGTTCAAAAGATTCCCTGTACTCTTTCTTTGTGATTTACCCACTCTTCACCTCTGACTCCAAGCAACCAGTAGTCTGCTTTGTGTAACTATAGATTAGATGTGACTTTTTTGTTTAAATTTCTAAGAACCGCCAAACTGTTTTCTAAGGAGATTTTGCCATTTTACATCCCCACCAGAATGTATGGGAGTTCTAGTTGCGCCACAAATTTGTCAACACTTGCTATTGTCATTCTTTTTACATTTTGGCCATCTCTCTTTTTAAACAAGCATGTGCATGCTGTTTTTCTATCAAGAAATGTAGTTTATTCTCCATCCTCATTAATCTCAACTGCTATTTTGACTGCCTTTGCCCAATAAAATGTAGCAGAAGGGATGTTCTGGGACTTCTGAGGCCAAGACAAGAGGTTTGACAGCTTCCACTTTCTGAATCTATGAATTCATGTGCTATGCTCTCAGAAGTCCAGTCCATATGGAAGTTATATTGTGGAGAACTAAGACACTGGTTGATTACCTAGGTATAGCCAGAACCATGTGAGTGAACCATATTATACATTCCAGTCGTGTGAAGTCTCCAGATGAACAAACCCTAGTGACAGAACAACAACTATACAGCTGAATCCATAATTGTGAGAGACAATAAAATGGTTGTCTTTTCAGCCATTGAGTTTTGCAGTAGTTTGTTAAGTATCAATAGGTAACCAAAATATTTATATACAAAATTCCTAGCTTAGGGCTCAATGAATGTTTGCAAAATTAATATATTCATCTATTGAATGTGCACACCTAGTATACCTAGCACTGTGCTAAATATTGTAGCACTGCTATATGTCTTAAGAAGCATAAAAGGAAGAGATTGCTTCCTCAATTCACAGATGATGATAGCATTTCGTCATAATATTTAGGAATTTTTTACTATAAATCATTGACCCTCATTTGGCCTGATCAAGAGCCTATGCCAAACAGTCCTTGCTGGGAGCCTGGAATAATTTCCTTAGGCACCAAGTACCATGAGACACCCACACCCTCTCCTCTAGTACAGCCCTTGCAGTACCTGGGAATCCAACAATGTCTGCTCCGTAAGTAACAGTGGATACATGACCTACTTCAGTCACGTAAGCAGAGATTTTGTCTTGCAACAGTTCATGCTTTGAGTAAACGAAGTTCAATCTTGAATAGCTGTAGGATAGTAAATTGATCGCGGATGGAGCTCCTTCGAGCAGCCCCCGTCACCCACCACTCAGCTGGTGTTTACAGGCATCCGTGACAGATGAAGTCCAAAGGGAATGTAGCAGTCGCAGCCGCCTTGATGCCCAGAGCACAGGATGCCCTTTTTACCTCTTTTGAAAATGAGAGAGACAAAATGAACCACCATAGTCTACTCTGCTCCTATTTCTCTATCCTTCCTGTTCTCACAACAAGGGACATGAAGGTCCATTGAGGGTTTGAGTTTGATGAGACCTGATGCAGCCCAAACTCATCATTTACCAGATAAGAGAAAGGAGGCCCCAGGAGGTTAAGCAATGCTCTTCTAATCATACAAGGATTAGAAGCACAGCTAAGAGCACATGTTAGGTTACTGAAATCTTAATCGTATGTCCTTTCCATTTCAACAGGCCGTCTTTCTACTTCCCTGGCACTCGGGACTGTTCTTTTTCCCCAATAACTGCTCATGCTTTGGGAAAGACCTACCATTTTGTTCAGAGGTTAGATCATAGAGACCACAATGTGTGCGAGGACCGTCCCTAAACCCTCATTCCCTTCTTGTCACAAGCACCCCATTACTTACCTAACTTCATATTTTATTCATTTAGAAAAGTTTCCTGGGTGACTAACATATAGAGAATCCTATATAAAATAGTTTAGGGGGGAATGCAAAAATTGCAGATCACTATTTTCTGAGTTCAATAAACACACATTTGGGGCTGATGATTAATATCCAAATATCTGCAATCAAAATCAGTATGTGATAACTGTCCTCTTTGTCTGATCGTTAATAGTTTGATTCAACATTCCAATGAAATGAACCTTGATTGTTTCCATGAGACAGTGGAAGTCATACAACATTTACAGAAATCAGACAAAGTGAACTTTATCTAGAGCTCAGTGTGTCCCCTACAGCAGCAGAAGCAGCATCTGAGAAGGGACTAGAAATGCAGACTCCCGAGCGGCACCCCAGACCTACTGACTCAGAATCCACACTTTACTAAGCTCTTTGGGGGATTTGTACCCACATTAATGTTTGAAAATCTGAAACAGAAGAAAGAGAAGGGGAGGAAGAAGGAATGGATTTTGACTAATGTGATTAGGAAAAATCCCATAGCAGATGGCATCAGACTGATGTGAAGTGGATTAAGATGGAAGAACTCAGGCAAGACATTTCAATGATTGGATCACAAAAGGGGTACCGTGTTTATGCCTATGTCCAAGGGGACAAGAAAACAGTTTGTGGAGGTTAGGTGGCCATAGAGAATGATAAGGTGGGCATGAGAAGGAAGGGCGCTGCAAGAAACTAACCCACAGCATTGTTGCAACTGAAGGGAGGGAGGGGTTAAGGTTGAGTTTGCCGTTAGCCAGGTGGAGTGATAATGCCATTAGCAAAAATAGGGAAGCTGAAGGGAATGAGGTTTCACAGAGTGAAAGATGCCGGTGATGACGATCGCATATCTAGTCTTACTCTGGGAATTTTGAACCTTGAGCCTCACTTCAACTTCCCAATGTCTTGACTCCAGAGAATGTGCCAAGTTGAATACACTGGAAGTAGAGGCGGATTCTTCCTCTCAATTTCATTTTCTGCTGTGTTCCCCTGGGGCCCTTGAATATTTCCCCGAAATAGATACAGAGCAACCCTTTAACTCCACTCGAAAAAGACTCCGTAAATGCAGCTCAATTTTTCACACCACGTAGCATTTTGCTTTATGCACACAGTCATGTAATGTAAAGGGTAATTCGGGGTTGATAAATTAGCAGCCAGGAAAGAGGCCTACGAGGAGCTTCAGTGAGCCGTTTAGCATTTGGTGAGTTCTGTAACGCTCTGGTCTTTCCCCACACCCAAAGGTAGTAAATATCCCTCTCCGGATGGTACTTGCAGAGTGTCTCTGCATTTTGATACTCTGTGAAGTGCATTCCTGTAAGCAACAGTCATTTTATGACCTAGATTAGAACTTCGGAGCCATACTTCTGAGGGACCTTTCAGTTCAATGGGGAAACTATAGCCCAGGGAGGCATCATGACTTCCCAGGGTCCTTACTCAGCCGGTTGTCTAAGGGGAGCTCTTTAGGCCAGATGACGTACAGTAGTCCCCGTTACCCTCAGTTTTGCTTTCCACAGTTTCAGTTACCCGCAGTCAACTGTGGTCCGCACATACTAAATGGAGAATTCCAGAAATAATTCCGACCTTTTAAACTGTGTGTCGTGCTGAGTGGTATGATGAAATCTTGCATCATCCACTCCGTCCCACCTGGGCGATGAATCGCCCCTTTGTCCAGCATATCTAGGCTGTGGACACTACTTGCCTGCCCATTTTGTCACTTAGTAGCCATCTCGGTTATCAGATGACTGTTGACATATCACAGTGCTTGTATTCAAATAACCCCTATTTTACTTAACGGCCCCAAAGTGCAAGCGTAGTGATGCCAGAATTCGGGTTTGCCACAATCTTGTCTTGATGATCCATCATCACCCTCCTTCTGATGTATTGCTGGGTCAATGGTAGCCTCACGACACATCACATCGCCACCATCATCCGCCTCACCTCATCTCATCACATAAGCATTTTATCACCTCACATCACACAAGAAGAAAGGTGAGTACAGTACAATAAGATATTTTGGGAGAAAGAGAGCGACCTCATTCACATAACTGTTATTACAGTATATTGTTATAGACGTTCTATTTTATTATTAGTTATTGTTAATCTCTTACTGTGCCTAATTTATACATTAAACTTTACCATAGGTATATATGTATAGGAAAAATCACAGTATATATAGAGTTCAGTACTATCCGTGATTTCAGGCATCCACTGGGGATCTTGGAATGGATCCAAGATAAGGATAAGGGGATAAGGGGATAAGGGGGGAGGAGGTACTGTATTTCTTTTCTTCCTTCCTTCCACCTTTCCTCTTTTTCCACTCCTTTCTCTGTCTCTGTTTTTCTCTCTTTTCATGACTTAATTGCTAGTGGAAGGTTACGGATGTTCAATAAATAGAACTATAAAATCAAATTAAGTCAGTTTTAAGAAGGGAGCATGCATTGAGAGGAGTTTGCTCTCTCCAAGACTAAGATTTGGTAGGCTAACCATGATCCTGCAAGACACTGCTTCAGGTTGAGGAACTGAGATCCCTACCCAACGTTAGCTTGATATGAACCCACACACATGTGTGCACGCACACACACACGCATGCATAGTATGAGGTATCTAGCCAAAAAAAGAAGAGAAAGAAAGAAAGAAAGAAAGAAAGAAAGAAAGAAAGAAAGAAAGAAAGAAAGAAAGAAAGAAAGAAAGAAAGGTGATAAATCTGCTGTAAATATCGTCTCACATGAAGGCTGAGCTGATAAAGTGAAGGTTATATGCTTTCAAAAGGGATTGGATATTATCATCTTAAAGTTTCTAACTCCAAGAATTTACTACTCTGTGAAAGTTGCTTTACTAAATTTAGCAGCTTCAAGCTGGTAAGTTAAGAAGTAACAGAAGATGAGTTTTTCTAAAACTGGAAATTGCATGGGTGAGCTCTGAATTCAGCATCTTCATTCCTTTGGGGGGAATTCCTCTTCCAGCGGGCCTTGCTAAGGGCCAGAGCTGTGTAGAAGGAAGTGGTCACATTTGAGGATATGGGATATTATTTACAAATGAAATCCACTTGACTTGCAGGCTCTGTTCTAGTGGACTCTTTATAGAGCTTCTGATCTCGTTGATAATGCACAAAATCACTTTGGTACCGGTTTTCTCTTGTTATCGGAAAACAGTGATCCAGGGAGGACACTTGACTAAATAGCAGCAGCCAACGTAGCTGCGTTTCTGTCTCCAACAAATTGCTGACCATGAGCTGCTCCCACTGTCTTTGCCTCTACTTTATGACTCTCCAAAAACCGTCATTCCAATATCTGGCATTTGCATAGACGTCTACAGTTTCAAATCCCTTTCATATCTATTTTGTTTCCATTAGAATCTTAGAATTACCCTATTAGGAGAGCAGGGTCATGTAGTATACTGATGACCCTTGAACAACGCAGGGGTTAGGAATGCCGACCCCATGCTGTGGAACAATCCTCACATAAATTTTGACTCCCCAAAACTTAACTACTAATAGCCTACTGTTGACCAGAAGCCTTACTAATAACATAAACAGTCACTTAACACATATTTTGTATGTTGTACGTATTATATACTATATTCTTACAATAAAGTAAGCTACGGGGAAATGTTATTAAGAAAATCGTGGGCTGGCCCGGTGGCTCAGGCGGTTGGAGCTCCATGCTCCTAACTCCGAAGGCTGCCGGTTCGATTCCCACATGGGCCAGTGGGCTCTCAACCACAAGGTTGCCAGTTCAATTCCTCGAGTCCCGCAAGGGATGGTGGGCTCTGCCCCGTGCAACTAAGATTGAACAAGGCACCTTGAGCTGAACTGCCTCCCGGATGGCTCAGTTGGTTGGATCACCGGGTCTCAACCACAAGGTTGCCAGTTCAATTCCTCGACTCCCTCAAGGGATGGTGGGCTCCGCCCCCTGCAACTAAGATTGAACAAGGCACCTTGAGCTGAGCTGCCGCTGAGCTCCCGGATGGCCCAGTTGGTTGGAGTGCGTCCTCTCAACCACAAGGTTGCCGGTTCAATGCCCGCAAGGGATGGTGGGCTGCGCCCCCTGCAACTAGAAAACAGCAACTGGACCTGGAGCTGAGCTGCGCCCAACACAACTAAGACTGAAAGGACAACAACTTGAAGCTGAATGGCACCCTCCACAACTAAGATTGAAAGGACAACAACTTGACTTGGAAAAACAGGCCTGGAAGTACACACTGTTCCCCCAATAAAGTCCTGTTCCCCTTCCCCAATAAAATCTTTAAAAAAAAAAAAAAAAAGAAAAAAAAAAGAAAATCGTAAGGAAGAGAAAATATATTTACAGCATTTATTGAAAAAACATCTGAGTACCAGTGCACCCCACGCAATTCAAACCTGTGTTGTTCAAGGGTCAACTACAGATTTTTTTTTAAATAATGTTACTGAAGAGGAACCCCACAGGGTAAGTTAAGTGGTCACTTAAGGATATACCACAATAAATAATAAAATATGTCCTTGAACTCATAGTTTTTGAACTTGTTCAAAGACACATATTTTTTAAAAAAGGTAAAACTTCACCTTTCATACAAAATGAACACATTATTTATCTCATTAATAAGGGGACCAGTAAGATGTTACAACTGGTTCAAAGGAAAACTCAGTTTCACACATTATAGTCAGACAACTGATGCTGAAATTTACAAATTAATTTTTAAATTCCAAATTTGCAAAAAGCTACTCAATATCCATCAGGTGGTGATCCATTGGATTCCATGGATGTAATCTGCATTTCTATAAACAAAAAGTATTTATAGTATGATCAGTTTTCCACAACTTGCAAGGTGACTACAAGACAAAAAAAAAAAAAAAGAAAAAGAAAGAAAGAAAAGGCAGAGATAACCCTCATGGAGCAGCGTCTTACAAAATCTTTCACAAAATTTTCTTAAAGTTGAAATATAATGTTGTCAATGGATAACACTGTACCCTAAAGAAGCAGGATAGTCTGTTTCCTCTTCCTGACCCCATAACTGATCATTTCTGATATTTGTTAGCTACAAGTTTAGAGTTGCTAGCATTCAGGATTAGATAGTAAAACGCTTAGGTAATAATGCTATTGGTAACAATAAAAATAAAAGTAATAACAACCAGCAATTGTTGGGCACCTACTCTGTGCCAGTTGCCAATAGTGTCTATGAATAAGTAGTTTTGTTTTTCTTATCTCGTTTAATCATCAAGTATGACATAGGGGCTACTATCATGCCTACTTTTCAGATAAAAAAAGAACCAGCCATGGATATAGTAATTAATTTGCACAAAACCATCCAGCTAATATTCAGTGGAATCAGATCCTAGGTTTTCATTTTTTTGTGGTATTTAAGTAAACAAGTGCATGGACATGCTACTACATTTAACTGTCCTGTACTTGAATTGGCCATCTAAAAACGGGGTCATAATGTAAAAATATAATATTATTGATGCTATTATACAAGAGATTCAAGAACTGTAGGAAGGAAAATATTATATCAGCATAAGGATTATCACTAAGAGTTATCTCGTCTCAAAGTGAAGTAAATGGTTTTCATCTATGTCCCTCCTTAGATCCCTACTGAGAGATTGTTCTGGAAGTAAGGATAGGAGTATAGGTGCCTGTTTAGAGCTGAAGGAACACTTTTGATTCAATCATAGTTTTTAGAACTGGACAGAGGTAACACTTCTGCAGAGTGACTTAAATATTTATTTAACCTATCTGAGCTTCAGTTTCGCCATCTTAAGATGGATAAAGTACCACTACCAACCTCAGAAGGCATTATGGGTTAGATGAGACAAGGCAGATAAAGCACTTAGCATTGTGCTTGTACATGGATGCGTTTAATAGATGAAAAAAAGCTGCTGCTACTTTTGGATGTTATTATTAACTCCCCCCTGCATTAAAATTCAATAACCTCCTTTAATGTCACTTTACATTTTAAAACAATGACGGTGTCTGAACATGAATTTAAGTACTAGTTTAGAGTGCATGTTTATAAACCTTTGGCCTCTACACTTCCTCGGGATTCCCTTACATGCCTGCAGAGAACTGTGCCTTTTCAGTTGAGAACATCGGACTAGCTCTCCAAAGATCCTTTGCCTACGTGTATAAGACAGGCCGCTTCTCTGCCTTCTGTCATCAGAAAAGAATGAGGCAGTTTAATTGACACCAGTCAGGGTAATCTGAGCCTTTTGTTGGGATGCACAACCTGACACAACTATTCCTGGATTTGAAAAAAATTACTTTTAAATTGCTTAAATTAAACCTTCACTTCCTAAAGTCTACCGTTCATCAGGCATTATTAATTTAATCCAATTTGGCCCTTCATTCTATTTGTTTCAGGTTTGTTATTGAACAATGGGGGGTGGGATACACAGAAATGGAAGGATGAAGTCCCTCTCTTTCAGGGACTCACTGCCAAGCTGGGAAGCCCAGCATTCACAAAAACACCACTCATGCTAGATTCAGAACGTTAACATCAGAAATCAAATCCAGAGGTTACAAACTAGTGACCAATAAGCTTGCTTGACCTGCAGATACACATGCTTGATTTGAACTCTGTTGCCACCTTCCTAAGGTTAAAGAAAGAAATCAGGATTTTCCCAAATTAAAATAAAACTAGATCTCATAAAAACAATCAGGATTTCTGGCATCTGTCTTACATGACTTTGGGAATCTACCTACCTAGCATTGGAAAGTTGCACGTGAGCAGCCATTGCTCCTTCTAAAAGCTCTAAGGCTCTCTCGCTCACCAGGTCCAGTTTAAATGACTGATTTATCCTAAGTATCTGGTCCCTGTGCACATGGGATCCTGTGACCTCTGAGGTGGGGATCCCTGACAAGATTGTAATGTGTCCAGGGGAAGGGATAGGATCAATTTAACAGGAAGATGAAGCTGTGAAAATAGCAAACTGAAATTCGAGCATCTAACTATGTCTCACCTACTTCACAGATGCAAAGGGTGCTAAAAAATGTATGCCTATTTTAAGAAAGGAAAACTATATAAAATTGTAATATTCAATATATACCGATAACCAAAGATGAATACAAATCATGTTTCAGCATGCAATTGTTTCATACAAGCAATTGTTTCAGCAATTACAAGAGGTGCTCAAAGTGGTGACCATCAGCGTCCAGACACTTCTGATTATGGCGAACTACTTACTGCTTGAGCAACGCTGACCACAGTGTCCTCTTGTATACATTTTTTTTGACACCCCTGATATTTTTTCAATTAATTCTTGCAACAACAGTCTTAGGTTAGTGGCACTATAACTCTTTCACATTTGAGGAAAATGAGGCCCAGAGATTATGCAGAAGTTGTCTAACTGGCAGGGCCAAGGTGTAATTCCAATGTAGCAGGAAAAAAAAAAAAAAAAAGATGGAATATTTTGTTTTTAAACTGATATACTTGCTTTGTCGTTTATATTAAACAGTGCAGAATAAGCTATGCTGTGGTAATAAACAAACCCTATATGTCAAAGCCTCAACCAGTAGTAGGTTCAGCAACTCTCCAGAGCAGCTCCCTTTCATGAGGTGACTGGGGACCCCAGCAGATTCCGTCTTGGGGTTCCATCATTGCAACAAGAGGTTTCCACCATCACTTAAAAGGACAAGAGAGAGCGCAAAGGTCCTGCACGGGTTTTCACTGACTCAGCCTAGGCACCTTGCTCCTGTGCACACTTCATTGCTCAAAATCCATGGAGTGGCCCAGGAGGACGAGTCCTCCTTGTGCCCAGGAAGTGAAAGAGTTGCATATAAATGAGCACTAGTAACGTCATATAAATGAACGCTCCCAGGATCAGCTTTGGCAAGTTGTAGGAACTCTTTGTCTCACTTTTCTTATTGGCAAAGGAGAACCATACCTTTCTCATGAGACTGTAGTGGTGGTTTGAGATGACGTTTCTTCATAGATGTTTGAGATAATGACATTTAAGTGACACATTCATCTGTTTGATTTGCTCTATCTGTTGACAGCCTGAAATCACAGATTTGTGTTTTTCTTTGTTTGTTTGTACTGAATCAGACAACTGAGTTGCAGTCTCAGTTTCACTACTGATGATTATTTAACTGTGGACAAGTATCTCAGATTTCATCTAAAAGCTAAGAGAGTTGAACAACATAATGTCTGGGTTCCCCTCTGTCCCAATAGTCAGTGTCTACAAATAGTTGCTTTCCTTCAGAACAATTATAAATGCTGCCAGCCAGCACTGGCACAGTCCTTTGATTCAGAAGTTACTCCAGGAGGAGAAATCTAGAAAAATGGTTTCCCATTTGAAGATTCCAACTTGCAGGGTGTCCAGCACCATGTTAGATAAAGAATAAATGTTTGAGTAATTGAATGACCACGTGTGTTAGACAGCTCAGACTGCCAGAACAAAAGCCCACAGACTGACGTAGACACCAGACTATTTTCTCCAGTTCCAGGGGCTAGACGTCCAAGATCAAGGTGCTCTCAGGGTTGGCTTCTGGTGAGAACTCTTTCTGGCTTGCCAATTGCCACCTTCTCTGTCTGTGTCTTCACATGGCCTTCTCTGTGTGACTATATGCCTGGTATCTCTTCCTCTTCTTATAAGGATACTAGTCCTGTTGGATTAGCACTTAACTCTTATGATGTCAGTTAGCCTTTATTACCTCTTGGGCAGCCCTGTCTTTAAATAAAGTCACATTCAGGGTTAGAGCCAACATATGAACGGGGGGAACACTCTGTAATCTCACCATAAGACATGATAGCTGCAAATATGGCCGTAGAACATGGGCCATAACAAACAAACAAACAAAAAACCTGAAGGGACTCTTGGTCCTCTTTTACTTTTTAATTACAGTTGACATACAATATTACATTAGTTTCAGGTATATAACGTTAGTGATTAGACATTTATATAACTTATGAAGTGATCGCCCCGATAACCCTAGTACCCACCTGGCACCATACATAGTTATGACAATATTATTGACTCTATTCCCTCTGCTGTACTTTACATCCCCATGACGACTTTGTAACTACCAATTTGTACTTCTTAATTCCGTCTCCTTTATCACCCGTCTCCTCTACCAGGATTCTTTTTTCTAAAGGACACAGTGATTTTCAATGGGAAAATCTCTATCCTGAGAGCCTTCCTTATCAAATTTTTATTGCTGCTCTTGGTCTCTGCTTCTTATCTGTAAAATTAAGGCAGTAACTAAGCAATACATAGGTTTTTATCTCTGATCTAATCCAAAAGATTAATGATGGAAACAAAAGAACTGAGACCACATCTGGGATCAGAGAGAAAATGTAGTATGATTAATTAGAGATGCTGTACGGGGCACAGAAAGTGACGAAGATGATATACACAAAAGTTATGTATTTTGGAACTTGATAAACTTTAAGGAAACTCACAGCTCTAACATTTTATCATTCTATGGAGGAGTATGATCCCTCTTAGATAAAGGGCTCCTTAAACCCAGAAAATCAGAGAGTAAATAGTATTTGTCTGGTTTTCAAGTCAAGACATAAAAGCAAACTGGAAATAAATAATGTGTCCTGATATCATCCAAAGGGAGCCTTTGTCAGGCTGTGCAGGAGACCTAGAAGTAAGGGGACTAAGGGTTTAGGGCCCCAGTAGAGAACCTGCTGCATGTATTCACCAAAAGGGGGCAGTAGAGGCCAGGCTCAGCAAAGTGGGTCAGAGAACTGAGCGGGACCCACAGTTGCAGCTCTCTGTTGTATATGCCAGTAACCAGGAGAGTGCGGGGTGGAGGTGGAGGGAAAGCCTGATGCTTAATGACAGGGCAGGAGTGGTTTTAGCCAAGGTGCACTTGTGCCACGTGGAGAGAAAACGATGGCTTTTCATTTGCTTTTAAATTGTTCCCCTCACCATCTTGAGCTTGCTTACCTGGACCGGCATTTTCACCCAAAGCAAGAACAGTAAATTGCATGCCTCTTGCTGACTCGGGAGGGCTGGGACAGAGCACCTGGCTATTTTCGTGCAACCCCCTGCCAGTGTTTATTTCTGCCTCTTGGTGGAGGGCTTGTTAGGGAGGACAATTAACTCATCACTACTATTAGCAGAACCTAATGACTGCCAGGTTTTTCTGGGAAATGGCAAACCTCTCACTGCCTTTCCCGGAAAGGACTTCCTCTTGCTAGGAGGCTGTTTAATCAGAACCACAAACTTGAATAAGGAGAAGATAGTTGTATTAAGCAGTGTCTCTCCTGTAGGGAAGCCAATGATTACAGAGGAAAGCCTGCCTGCATATCCCTGAGAGGTAGAGGCTGACTTCTTTCCTTGGTGTGGAAAGAAACTACCCTCTCAGTTTCCCTGACGACCTGTCTGCAATGCCAATCTGATCCTGTGGTCCATCCTCATAGGGGTTACATATCCAGCCTGCATTACATAATTATGTTTAGATGCATTTCCTTAGAATGGGCCTGTATTTAATCTAGACGGACATGTTAAATATTTTCCCCTGCCTTCACACTGCTTTCACCAAGGCTACCTCAGTCACCCTCTAGCTGGTTTCTCTTTTTCAATTCTTAGCTTTTTCAATCCATTCATTACAAAAAAAAAAAATAGCCAGAGTGATGTGTTTATTAAAACATGTTTGTCAGATCATGATAATCAAATCTCTTACAAATTTTTAATGGATTCCCACTGCATTTACAATAAAGTCTCAACTTTTCCCCATGACCTACAAAGCCTTACCTAACTTGGAACCTGTTCAATTGTCGTCCCCCACCTTATGACACTATCCCCCGTTTTCATTTTGCTCCATGTGCCTTTGAAATCCTAGAAAATATCTTCCACGTTCAGTACTTTTTCACATCTTCTTTATGTGGAATGTTCTTCTCACTTAACTAAATTCTACACATTCTTCAAATCTCAGCTTCAATGTCTTTTCTTCATAAACATCTTTTCTGCTCTTCATAAAGGTGCATTAGTCAGATAAGGCTGCCATAACAAAATACCACAGACTGGGTTTCTTCAACAATGAAAATGTATTTTCTTACATTTCTGTAGGACAACAGTTCAAGATCAAGGTGCTGACAGTGTTGGTTTTTCCCGAGGCTTCTTCCTTAGCTTGCAGATGGTTGCCTTCTCACAGTGTCCTCACGTGGCCTTTTCTCGGTGTGTGTGTACATCCCTGATGTCTCTTCCTCTTCTTATAAGGACACTAGTTAAAATAGATTAGGACGTCACCCTTATTCCCTCATTTAAAGGCCCTAACTCCAAATTCAGTCACATTTGGGGTTAGGGCTTCAACATATAAATTTGAGGGGACACAACTCAGTCCATAACAGAGGTTTTTCCTCATTTACATTCCCCATGATATTATGTTACAGAATCCAGATCTTGCCTTCCATTTCACATGTCCCCCTATTTTTTAAATGTTTATTATGTTATAGCATATATTTAGTTGTCTGTTTATTATAAATTCCACTAGACCGGCAAACTTGACTCCCATTTTGACCACTCTATCTCCAGCACCTGGAACAGTGCCTCGTACACAGCTGGTACTCAAATATTGATAGGATGGGAAAATAATTTGACTGTTGACTCAGTGGGCAGGGACGATGTCAGCTTGTTTATCACCTCGTCACCAAGGTTCAGCACAGAGCTTACAGGTAAGAATGTTTGTTACCTGTCTTACTTGAACGAAAAGGCAATCCACTATAAGTCAAGCAGAGGGGTAGGAACCAGGCACAAGTCATTTCTAACATAGTCTGTTGGTCAGGATTCACTCAGAAGACAAAAATATGCATATAATTTGCAAAGGGAACTTTCAAAATGAAGAGTTAGTCACTATTAAGTAGGGATTAAATACTACCAGCGGTAAAGAAAACTCTAAAGAATACAGGAATAGCAGAAGGAGGAACGCTTGGAGGGCCGAGCTCAAACATCATAAGCTGGGGGTGAAGAAGGATGTATTTAGACCTGATAGGAAGTACTTTGATAAAAAATAATACTTAGTGATTAGAAACACAGACCTGGGTGTAGGACTATCTGGGGACCATTTAGATATAGGAGGATAGATTTTAATTTCTGAATTTGGATTTAATTTCTAAATTAGAATTAGACTTTCATAATTATATCAATCTATAGGATGGATACCTATGATAATAATGTCATATATAGAAGGATATGGTATGAATTTTAAATAATAAAAGACCTAATTCAAAGTAACTTAATTGGGACGTTTTTCCAAGTTAAAAAATATTTAAGATAGGGCTTGGGTTAGTTAATTCAATGGCTAAACAAATTTCTCAAGGACTCAGGTTTTTAACATATTTCTGTTTGGTCATGTGCAGCATGTAAATCTGTCCCCTTAAACAAATTTACCTGATGGATGCATATTATTTGCTGTTTTTCCAATGGTCATATCAACTGACCACTTCCAAAGGCAGAAAAAAAGTCTTGTTCTTGTCATGTGTTTCCTTTTATAAGCAAGGAAATTTTTTTTTTTTCCAGAAGCTTCTCCAACAGACCTTTCCTTGTGGTCTTCTTGGCCAGAACCAGTCATAAAGCCATGTTGACTCCAATAACTATCAAGCACAATGGGAAAACCACATTGGCTTAGACGCATCATGATTCAATTTCCATGATAAAGATGAATATAGCATTTACTGAACCAGAGACTGAGGTCATTTTAGAAATGTAAAAATAAGGGGATGCCTGTTAAATAGGAAACTAATAATATCTTTGCAATAGAAGATTTAAACATGGAATAGATCTCGATGAGGGCACTCGTACTTAAGAGGAACAGTCTGTGAGAGGGCACGGTATTGGAATACATCAGGCTTAATTAGAGTATTTCAAATCATACCATGGAACTGGAGGATAAGTTGTGATAGGGAAGACTAAAGCAGAAGACTGGAAATATCCATTGGAACTCAATTATACTCTTTGAGGCCAAGCAATTGTTTGGGATGAATTAGAAAACTTTGGAAAAATAGGTGTCCAATTTGATGTAATAAATGTTATACATGTCAATAGTCTGATTCCTCAAGTCATGAGCACCTAAAAAACAGATATAATCTCTTCTATTAAATTGTAATCTTGCAGAACTTTATAGAGGTCTTTATAGAAATCAATAAGATACAATTTAAAATATCAAGAAAATAAAAAAAGAAAAAATGTTTACTATCCAGAAAAAACAATTATAATTTCACAACATTATAAAGCTTGGGCCTAAGAGGATGGCCGAGTTGTTTCCAAGCCATTAAAAGAGGGTTTCAATCAATAAATCATTATTTGATGAACATATACTATAGTTTATCCAAAACTGTACCCCCTAGAATTTGAGTTTCTCTGTATATTTTCAGATAAATTGTATAATGATTTGAATGGTGCCCAGCCCCCACCCCCAAAAAGAAGGGGAATGTGGCCTTACTTGGAAAGTCTTTGCAGTTGTAAATAAGTGAAGGATTTGGGGATGAGATTATGCTAAAATCCAATCACAAGTGTCCTTCTAAGAGAAAGACAAAAGGTGATTTGGGCCGTGGATACACAGGCCAGAGAGAAGGCCTGGTGAGGATGGAGGCTGAGATTAGAATGATGTGTCTACAAGCCACCAATGCCAAGGTTTGCATGAAGCTACCAGAAGCTAGAAAACAGGCATGGGATAGGTTCTCCCTCAGAGCTTCCAGAGAAACCTGGATTTCAGGCTTCCAGAGAAACCTGGCCTCCAGAACTGTGACAGAATAAATTTCTGTTGTTTCAGAGTTTTTGGTAATTTGTTAAGGCAGCCTTAGGAAACTAATACAAACGTTTCATAACCAAATGTATGTGTGAAAGGCTGCATATTCTCTAAGAGTCCCCATCGAACCTGATCAACATACTAGTAACTGGTAAATCCTGCAGTGGTTTCTTAATATTTTGATGGTAGCCAATCATTTGAAAGTCTGAAAATAACTATGAATACTTTATTGGGAAAAGTGCACATACTCAATGTATTCGTGATTTTCTATGCAGTTATGACGTTAGGAACATAAGACCAACCAAAGCCTAGATTAAGAGCACCTGTCTAAAAGCCTCTCTTGTTGTTACCTTCCGTGATACATGATCTGAACCAAAAGAGGTGAGTGGTGTTTAGCCAGACAGAAAGGAGAGGGACAGGTGATTTGGCGTCTGGCGCTATGGAAACGGAAATACTGAGGTATATAAGGACCCGTATGTGGAAGACGTGGAGTCACGTGCTCTAGGCTATGCGGTATGACCTCTAGTTACTACAGGCCCGTCAAGACTTTTATCTAGAGGAGCCACAACAGGTACCTAGTATGTGAATGAACAATAGCAATTACATTTTAGGAAGTTCAGTGTGGCACCATGCACAGGATATATTATCCTTCACAACAAAATCATAATGCGTGAGCAATTTGTTCTAAGCTGGGACATATATTCTACGCGTATTCCAGCATCGAAGATGTCCAGGGAGCATACTTGGGGACATATGGGGCATTATGAATTGCAGTCTTTCTGTGCAGCTCCAAATATGCTATTATATATTTTCCAATTGTTTCTTTCAGATCAGAGTTAGTTTCTCCCATATGTACCACTGCATGCAACAACAAGCTAACGAACGAGCCTCTGTGGCAAACATTATTAGATGTAAAAAAAATAAGGAAACAAATGAAATGGAGTTGTTGGAAAAAAGAGGCCAGCCTCTCGCTCTGTCTCTCTCTCTCTTTCTCTCTCTCTCTGGCTAGTTGTCAATTCTCTGGGGTTTCTTTCTCCTATTTACAGGATTAAAATGTGACATAGCTAAGAACCCCTGTAGAGAGAGAGAAAAAAAAAAGTAAGAAAGTGCATTTGGCCTAGGAAAACAGGTACTATGGAAAATTCCAGCAGACTCTGTAGTATGAAGGAGATAATGAATCAGAAAATGCATGAATTTTAGAGAGACAGAATTTGGGCTCTGAAAGGTATTTACTACATCATCCTGGCCGCATGCTTTCCTATATCTGGACCTCACTTTTTCTGTCTTTAAAATAGAATATCTACCTCACAGGGGTCCTTTGAGAATTAAATGATGTAATACAAATGATTCTCTTGGCATAGATTGGTTGCTCAGGAAATGTTGTCTTTTCATCTATATAGACAGGGGAGATAGGAAAGAAAATTAGAAAAGGACACATTAAATTCAAGTCTTTCCTGTCAAGTTTGGCCTGTCCTTATGTAGAGTTACATATCTCTGTGCTGGGGGTCTCACATCTTTTTAAGGCCCATGATGTCTTCACTGATCACAATTGCGCCAAACTGGAAGCAAGCAGAAGAGAACTGAGTCCCTAAGGTCACTAGTTTGCAATAAAAAATGAAGCAAGTCATTTTCTATATCTGATCTGTGATTTCCTTCTCTGAAAGGGGGCAGAAGAGCAACCTTAGAGGACCCTTTGAGGGCTAAGATGTTTTAATAATATTGAAGCTCGTCGTAAGACATCTCTTCTTTAGCTCTCAGAATTAAAAGTATGTGATAATTCATACCAACTTTTTTTTATATTTTCAGTTCTCTCTAGGCACTTGTGGATTATCTCACCAGCTATTAGATTTGTGACCAATTCCATTTTGAACACTTAAATGGTGTTTTCAACTGGACAAGTGATTTAATTCTTGTAGTGACCCGATGAGAGAGGTAGAATTATTATCCTTAAATGTCAAATGAGGAAACTGAGGCTTGAAGACTGGAAGTAGCTTTCTGAAGGTTTTATAGATAATAAATTAGAGATGGGATTCAAGCCCAGAACAGCCGTTGGGCTTAAAAGCCTGCAATCTTTAGATCTGTATTCACTATCTTTGACCCATGCGGGCACACGGTGTGCCTCACCTGTATACCTTTGAATAGATAGTGCCATTCCATGAGGAGAAGCAGAGGACACAGCACTCAGTAAATAGCCTGACCCTATTTATTAGTGTACAGTGGTAGAAACAGTTATAAGAGTAAGTATCAGAACACTTGGGCTTGAGTTCTGGCTCTAAACCTTGAATAAGTGACTCACCTACTCTGCGCCTCTTTGAAAGGAAGATGGTAGCACCACATACAGCTTTGATATCTTAATCTGTAAAATAGAGACCGTAACAGTACCAACCTTCTGGGCTAGTCCTGAGGATCAGATGAGATCATTAATCGAAAAATCTTAGGGGTGTGCCTGTAGGGTGGGGAGTGCTCAATAAATCACTCCCAGCAATTGTTACTAGTGATTGTGAGTGATAACCTGAAGCTTCCAGACACATACAGTCTTGGGTTTTATGTCTCTCGATGTGTTTCAAGGTACTGGCAGTACTTGTGTTGTCTAGAAATTTTCAGCGAAGAAGACTATCAATTGAAGCCTGAAGAAATTGAGCTTGTAGCTTCTAGAAGCACAAATGCCGTCACCATCAGAGCTGGAGCTAACTCAATAACATAGTGTCAGGATGGAGGAAGCCCAGCCGTGTGGGGATCCATGTATTGCTCAGTGGTATTGATCACAGAGGTTTCTATGGTGGGTGAAATGGTCGACTGGAATCAGAAAACTTGGACTCAGATTTTGTTTCTGATGTTATCCAATTGCCCAACTTTGGGCAAGTCTCTATTTCTTTGAGCTTTGGTTTCTCATGAGTGAAACACAGCCTTTAATACTAATTTCATAGGGCTTTTTTTTAGGCGGAATGAGAAGATAGTAAATTCAGAGCATGGCACACATTAGTAATTTAAGTACTTATGGGAGTCCGCTTTCAATCTTTTATTTGTATTTAAGCAACTTGTGACATATTTCTGAGAAGTCAGACAGTAGACTCATAGAAAAATAGAATTTTCAATTTGAGCAGTACTTTCAAGATGATGTGATCCAAGCTTCCTCCCTAGCTTTCATTTTTCCATGTTTGTTCATTCAATTATTTACTCAACAAACACAGAATGCCTGTTCTATATAAAGCATAGGGGAAGGGAAACCAGAGAAGGGAGCGCTTACCATCTGTTTCTCTACCTGTTTTTTATTCTTTCCCAAAGGAAGGAAGTAGAAATCGTTCAAATTGCAAGAGACACATAGGACCTTATTTACAGCAGGACAGAACTACTGTGTGTTAAACTGTAATGCCCGTGCCTTCTGTTACCTTCCCAAATTGGTGCTACTGGTGTAATTTAAAAGGATACACCTCGGGGAGTCTCAGACAGGAAGGTTGTACTTGCTTTTAGAGAGACCACTTAGGTGGGCCAACCATAGCTTAGGTTCTTGCACAAGAAACTAGTCATATCATGGTCAAGTTTCAAGATCCAGCAATTGACTCACAGTGAGGAGGAACCCTATGAACTTGAACTTGGCTCTACAGAAGCCCCGCGTTAAGATAAATATGGCATGGACACTTGCTGTGAGAAAATATTCTCGTATTCTTATGTGATTTTTCAGTTTTGCGTAATTAACTCTCTTGAGGTGAAAACTAATTGGCAAAAAAAGAATCAGGTATTTCTGTATCCTCTCATCCAGTGGTTTTCATAATTTGGGGTGGGGACACAGACAGTTTTACTCAAGAACTCAAGACAGACATGCAGATGATCATGACACATGCATACAATGATTGGAGAAAACAAAGCCAACTGTCCCAGACCAAGAAGCCCGAAAGACGGGTCTGAAGCATCACTGCTCTTAAGAGGTCAGAAGCCAGTCTCAGACCAATGGTATGTAGCCCGAAATCCAAGAATCAGGAAGAAGAGAGCAAGGACAGGTGGGCCAATGTATTATAAATGAGGGTAGAGCAACAGGCCATGTGGATTAGATGACTGCATCGATATACAGGATAGAAGCAACATCTGATATGTTTGCCCTAAACTTTCTGCTTCCCATTTCAAATCCATAGTCCACTACTGAGAGATCACTGCTTGGTTCAGATTTCTCCTATGGCATAGGAATGGCTACCTCCAGGGAAGGGAATTTTACTTTATGAGTATTACAATCATAAGAAAGGTGGTTTTTATATCAAACTTAAATCTGCTAGCTAACTTGTCTGCATGTATTCTATGTCTGCCATCTGGATCGATACGGAACAAACTTCTTTTCCTATGTATCAGCCTTGGATTATTTAAGGTTGTCTTTCAAGTGTCCTTGGTTTTTCTACACCAACAGAATAACCAACTTCTTTAAATATTGTTTCGTATTGTGAGATATTTTACTCTCTTTATCACTTGGGTTGCCTTCCTTTGGATATGCTTTCATTCGATTCGATGATGTCAAAACCAGGTTCCCAGAACTGATCCCAATATCCCCGATAGAATCTTGCCAGTATGGAGAACACTGCAGTTACAGACCCTAGGATCCTGAAACTATATTTCTGTTAACAGGCTTAGGCTGGGTACTGAGATGGTGACCAGCGTGTGTTCTTTATTACCCAAACCAGGGTAGTAGTTCCTTAAAGGCAACTGAAAACCTTCAGAAATATTGGAGACCTTTCCTGAGCCTGCATAATTATATTTTTTAAATGCTTTCAATTTCCTGTGACAAGTTTGGAGTGTCTAAAGATGGCAAAGTGAGGGAGATAAATAGATTATTGATCAGACAGGCTTGTAATTCCTTAGCGAATTGGATTTAGTTTCTTCATTGAGATCAGGTCAATGTCATAAATCTCCTAGAAAATCAATGTAACAGAGAGTGCTACGAGCGAGGCTTGAACACTTTCCTCTGGCTGCTTCAGGGCGGGAGCTTAGCACCTACTCCAAAAACAGAAGGGAAGGAGAAGGATTAGAAAATGACTATCTGGAGGATTCAAATACCGGATATGTGAGTGAAGTGCCTGAATGCAGTCAAGCTAAACTCTCAGCTTGGCCACTGTCATGTATATGTGACCTTGGGCAAATGCCTTTCCTTTGATTATCCTCTATGTTAAAGTGACAATGTTAGACCATACACACAATCCTCTATCCCTTTTTCCCCCCATCTGTGTGGGGAAGAGCAGGACAACTACTAAAACAAACAACTCCAAAATTTGGTGACTTGATACTATGAAAGTGTAGTTCTCACTCTCACAAATATTCAAATGTGGGTTCTACATGAGATAGCTCAACTTCCAGCAGTCCCTGGGGGACCCCGGTGTACTGGCTCTTCACATCTTGCGACTCCACTGTTACATAAAGCCTTGCTGCATATACTGCTTCTACCTTGACTAGCACAGATACCTACAGATGGTAAGATAAAAATGGGGCATGGAAAAGTGGGTAGGAACAATTGTAAAGTCCCTTGAAAATGCTTCCTGGCTTCTGCAGTGAGCCCATCTATTGCCACATTCATAAAGAACCAGGAAACCTTAAAAAGATGATGTTGGCATATAAACAAGTTCAGTTGTCTTGCCTGAAACTCCAACCCAGTCCCCACTGAAACCTATTCAAAAGCCTTGTAAAATTAGGCCAGCAGAAGGAAAAGTTGAAATTTAGAGAGAAAAATGGGAGTGAGGGTGTTTGAACAGATGCACTGCAGATAACTGCATTTTAAAATTGTCTTTTTGGTAATTTCTTGTTGAGATGTTCCATTTGTTTTACCATATTTATCCACTTTATTTATTTTGCATGGAAAAAAATGCATAACTGTTTAAAGACTTTGGCAAAACTTCTTGTTCTGAGCCTGACATAGTCACAAAAGGCATTGGAAGATGACACAGAAATAAATTGAACTTGAAAATAAAAGAAAGTGACAAGAAAATAAAGGATCGAGGTAGAGAAGAATGGAAACAGGGGCGGACGGGTGGCTCAGTTGGTTAGAGCGTGAGCTCTGGGCAACAGGGCAGACAGTTCGATTCCCACATGGGCCAGCGAGCTGCACCCTCTGCAACTAGAATGAAGTCAATGAGCTGCCGATGAGCTCCTGGGTGGCCAGATGGCTCAGTTGGTTGGAACGCATCTTCTCAACCACAAGGTTGCTGGTCCGACTCCCACAAGGAATAGTGGGCTGCGCCCCCTGCGACCAACAACTGGACCTGGAGCTGAGCTGCACCCTCCACAACTAAGATTGAAAGGACAACAACTTGACTCGGATGAAGCTGATGAGTCCTGGGAAAAAACATACTACTGTTCCCCAATAAAAAGTCCTGGAAATACACACTGTTCCCCAATAAAGTCCTGTTCCCCTTCCCCAATAAAATCTTAAAAAAAAAAAACAAACAAGAATGGAGACAGGTTGAATAATACCCAATGTGGTGACTACATAACTTCTCAGGATATCACCAAGTATAATATCTAGAGTCTGTGATGTTTATAATGACACGACCCACTTTTAAAAGCATACACAAACAGTCCTATGGATGAACACAATACAAATTTACATTTTACTCACATAATAGTTCACTATGAGTGTCTGTTTTTGGAGTAGGTGCTAGGCTCCCAACACTGAAGCAGCCAGGGGAAAGTTAGTTAGGTCAGTAGGACTGTATTAGTTTCTTTTTTCTTTTTTCTTTAATTTATTGGGGTGACAATTGTTAGTAAAATTACACAGATTTCAGGTGTACAATTCTGTATTAGTTTCTTATTGCTGCAAATTATTAGGTTGGTGCACAAGTAATTATGGTTTAAAAGGTTAAAAGTAATTGCAAAAAGCGCAATTACTTTTGCACCAAACTAATACCACAAACGTGTCTTACAGCAGCATACATGTGCTGACGTACAGTTCTGGAGGTCAAAAGTCTAAAATGAGTCAACAGGGCCACATTCGTACTGGGGGCTCCAGGGGAGAATCTGTTTCCCTGATGTTAGTTTCCAGAGGCGTTCTGTGTTCCTTGACTCATGAACCTGCGTCACTCTCACTCCAGTCTGTTGCTGTTGTCGTAACTCTTTCTCGTACTCTGACTCTCCCCCTCCTGTAAGAAAACTTATGATTATATTGGGCTCACTCAGATAACCCAGGATCCTCTCTCCGTCTCAAGATCCTTAATCTAATCACATCTGTGAAGATCCTTTGCCATGGGAGGTAAATTATTGACAGGCTCCAGGGATTAGGACATGGACATCTTTGAGGGGACAGGAAAGAAGTATCATTGTTTTGCCTACCACAGGGATCGTGGGTAATGAACAATTTGCCAACTTCAGTAGCAGTTTTCTAAGGTAGCCCTGGGTATCAACATCCAGCTGGCAAATGGAGAAAAAGAGAAATAATGGCACCTGGGAGGATTTTTATTCCACTGGACTGAGAAAAACATACAATATGTGCACTAACTCTTGTTTTATTTTCTTCTTTATGGGTATATGGAAAACTTCAGGTTGCATACTTTGCCCACAGACACAGGACCGAGGGAAAATGATGGTGTTGCCTAAGAACAAGCAAAGAGAAAAAGGGTGAGAATGGGGAACAGAGACGAGGAAATACAGGAAATAGGAATCATAAGAAGAGGAAAATGTGCTTGGACTTAAGGTTTTATTTTTTGTACATTTTCAAGGGTGGGTGAGGTTTCCTTCCAGTGGCACCAGCAAGCTTTTGCTGCTTGCGGCCTCCCCAAAATAGATCCTGAGTACCCTGGGGCCCATCTGCAGTGAGAATCGGTTAGTGACACATGACAACTATTCCTTGAAATGTGCTCAGTGATTCATACAGCTCACAGCAGCTGTGCAGTGGGGATTATTGGCCTAAAAATGACTTTCTTCCCTCCCTCCCACCTCCATCATCAGCTTGGAAAATTACCTAAGGGCACATTTTTTATACTCTTTTCTCTAGAAGCATTATTTTAACGATGGCCCCAATGCAGAAAGCCTTGTACCTCCTTAGAGAGGAAGTTGTGCCTCCTGGAACTGGCTGGTTATACCACAGAGATTCCCAGTGTCTGCTGGGCATTTCGCCTTCCTAGACTGTCTGGGCTGTATGTGTTCCATCATCTATATATGATTCACTTTTTGTTTTTCCCTCCCAGGAGGGGTTTCTTATACTTTCTACCATTATTTCAACATATTTGGTTTCTACAATTTGCTTACTTGGAAATGGATGCAGATAGATCAAGCATGTCTAGGTCCCTTTCAATGAAAGGGTGATTATTATTATTTTCATCCCTTTCTTTTCAATTGGTGTTTCCGAACTTTTTAATATTAAGAACCACCAGAAGGGCTTGTTCTCTAAATAGATGACCAGGTCTTTCTTACAAAAATTCTGACTCACTAGTTCCACGTTACAAGCTCATTTCTAACTAACAACATCCAAGTTTACTCTAACCTTTAGGTAACTTTTACATACAGCACAAACACACTGTAAAAATGCAAGATGGATTGTGGTCAAACATCTGGATTTAAAGCCAAGCTCTGGAATTTGCTGGTTAGATGACATGGATCAATTCTTAATTTCTGTGTTTCTTAGTTGATACATATGTAACTCTACCCAAATCCAGTTCTCAAGTTATGCCTATTCCTTACTGGAGAAGGCATTTGCACGAAAGACAATGGCAATACATTTGTACCAAATTTTATTCTACTGGGTGTGCTTTGAGATTTGCAAAAGGAAAAAAAAAAGAGTCGCACTGTCTGAGTATTCAAGGGTTTGTATGACAGAGAAGAGGAACTTAAAAATTGATCTAGGAGACATACATGGCCTCTGGGTAGGCAGAACATTTGCAGTTAAGGCAGAAGGGCATTCCTCAAGCTAGACTTTGAAGGACTCTTAGATCATCCCGCCATTGCTGATCTTCAGGTTCTGGCCATGCTTTAATGGTAGTGGCTATGTGGACTGTTGGAGCACAATGGAAGACTGGTCTGGCTAGCGTTCTTTCGAGTTTGAGATTAAGACTTTACTTAATCGTTTTTCAGTCCTCATCTTTCGAATTCCTTATGTTTATTTTATCCAATCTGCACCATTCTGAAGAATCACCACCCAAAGTTGTGGTTTGACCACAAACAATTTTGTCCCCCGATATATACCCCATCGCAGACCACCACTCTCCACCATGAACCTCAAGCCGATGACACGGCCCCGGCACATTCTAAAACTCTATTGGAATTATATGCTTTTGGATGACAGCTACAACACAAAACAATTATACAGTGTCAAGTATTGTTCTGGACATTTTTTATAAATGAACCCATTCAATCTTCACCACAAATACTATTATTAACTTCCTTTTAAAAATGAGAAGATGGAGGAACATAAAGTTATGGAGCCAGAAATTCTTACACTTTAGAGCATTAATCATAAGAAAACTTAATTAAAGTGAGACTAGCTAACGCTTCTCCCCCCGCACCTCCCGATTCCAAAGATGAATATATTTTTAAAGAAAAGAAATTGGTTAATGTAAACTAGAGATAAGAGTAATTCAACCTAGGTAACCAGGTAATCTAGGTGTTAACAGTGTCTTTTGGAGAGGAGGAGCTGCAGTTTAAACAAAGGCTTGGGAATTTCGGATCCTCTTTGGCAAACAGATCTAACTACTTGCTATATAACTCTCAAATTATTCTTACACATGAGCTCAGAGCTGCCTTTCAGATCATCCTGCCTCCTCCCTCAATTTACAGATGAGGCAACTGCCACCTACAGTGGGAATGTGGCTTGTTAGGGTCATATAGCTGAAAGGTCTATATGACACCTAATCCAGGGCTGCTGACACCTAATCCACCCCACACCCAGGTGATGATGAGTCACTACCACTTGAGTTATTTTCCATCCACAAAGCTCAAGGCAAAAAAAGGATTAGAATTTGCTGAAAGTGCAGAAGCTTTCATGCCACATATCCAGTCCTCAGTTCTGTAAAGCTTTTCTTCCAAAACAAAGAAGTAGCAAGGAAGACACTGCAAAGTCAGGGATCTGAGGCATTTTGTCTGGTAAACAAGCAAGAAAATACAGGTCAACAGTGATTACTGATAAAAATTTAAAACTATTTTCTCATCATTCTTTATTCCCCAATACATTGCCTGCCTACAAACAGCAAAACTTCTCAAAGCACAGCAAGGTATTACTCTCAGCTTCTCAAAGCACAGCAAGGTATTACTCTCAGCTAAGACATCAGCTTTTGGAAAAAAACATTGCATTCTTTTAAGACCAGACAATGAAATACAACATAAAAACAAAATTACTGCGAAAATCATATATATATATATATATCTCACATTCGCATGCCTTTCTGTTTGGAACTAAAAGGTGATAGCTAAGAAAATTGTAGCAAAAAGATTGAATTGAACAAAAGTTCTGACACCAATCATAGGGCACACTTGTGATTGCATTTGTAGTCGTCTTGGGACCATTAAAGCAAATATGCAATATTTCATTAATTTTATCTTAGACTTCAATTGGGAGAACAATACAGTTAGAGAAAGTTATCATTCTGAGTGCTTAAAAAGACCTCAATAGTACTTATAGTATTTTTCTAAAAGCTTCTTTATTTACCTGTCTCATTTCTGTCTCAGCTCTTCCCATGATTTCCTTCAGTTTTATACTAGAGTCTCAGCGACCTGCTGGTGGCTATGGAATGGATCTTGTTCAGAATTCTAGCACCCGTACCCACCATGATTCCTGACACATATGATACGATTAACACATATATTGAATTGATTAATAATAAATTGAATTAATATTTTCCGTCTTCATCATCACTAACCTTGGTAGAAGTCATGATTACCTCTTACCTCCTTCAACTTTCACCTCCAAAAATTAAAGCTGTCCAGTACATTGTTTAAATAAACTAAATCCCACCCCCCACCAAAAAAATCCTTCCAGTGGCTACCACTGCTCATAGAATAATGTCTAAATAACTTAGTATGGCCTTTAAGGACCTTTGAAGGTTTTATGTCATCTCCATTTATTGACTAATTTATCATATCTCCTTCCCTTTGATTTTCCCTTAATGTCATAGCCACCCAATTGCCATTTCCTTGTCAATATGCTGTACTTTTTTATGCCTATACATGCTATCTATGCTATATATTTTTCTATACATGCTATATATTTTCATTTGTGCCTTACGTTTGCTGTTTTCTCCCTGGAATGTCTTTCAAATCTACAACTTGTAAAACCCTATTCCTTCTTTAAAATTTAGTTCTAATATTACTTCCACTGTTGAATATTTTCTTTCTTGCCCCAAATAAAAACTAATTTCTCTCTTCTCTGTGGTTCCATAACACTTTCCACTAACTCTTACTTAGCATTTCCATAATTCATTCTTTTTAAAACCATTCAGTCTATCCTGCTGGACTCTGAATTGCATGAGAAAATCATATATTTTAATCATCTTTTCCTCCCCCACTTAATATCTATCACAGATTGTGATGCTACATGTTCAAATATCCTACTACTGCCTAAAAGGTGTATTTTGAAGCCAATAACTCAGAATCTTCTTGGAGTCACATAAGTAACATAAACGATAATCCACATTGAGTAGGGATATTGACAAACAGGTGGGTAGATGCCCCATTTCAAGGAGACAAACATATTCTTCTCCAGATGATTGTTACTTTACGGGTATATGGGCCCAACATTTTTGAGTCTTCAAGAAAGCCCAGCAATTGAAGTTTTACTTGAAATAACTCAACCTTTAGAGCAATATGCTCATCACAGTGATGTGGATTCAGCCAGTGGACAACCAATTTGTAATCCATGCTCTAATTTATTCAAAATTGATTTTTGTCTGCCATGTTATTTATGTAGTCAAGGAATGGAGCTTTTGAAATATGCTTCAGATACCTTAATTATTGGAATTCTCTATTATAGCTATCTATATTCTATTTTGCAGCAATGTACGACTTGGTGCTTATTTGCATGAGAAATTTTGTTTTCAAAATCTTCCTCTTTTGAGTTTCATTCTCCTTCCATACCCTCTCATATTATCTCTCAGTTTTTCATTGTCCAACAGCTTATTCTTACCACTTTCCCTTCTAGGAAACTTGCCTTCGTTGGTCCTTCTCTTCTGTAAAACGAGAATAATAAAATAAATCCTTAAGGATGCCATAAAACATTAACAGAAGAAATATGCAAAGTACTCTAAAAAGTAGGGGTTTATACTATTATCTCAGTAAGTATTCCTTTCTTTCCTTCTTGTCTCCTCCATTTCTCTTTTTTTCTCTCCCATTCCAAATAAATATTTTCTGCCCTAAGCCTCATTCCATCAAGAATCTAAAAGGGGTAAAACAAAGTGCAATCATTCAATTATCAGTAAACAATTTTAGAATGTAAATCTCTCAGTCACTCATCCTTTTCAGTTGTTCATTTGAACCTTGATGAGAGCTATTTGTGCCTTGACTCACTACTGGTATAACGTCAGGCATCTGACAACCTATTATAGAGCAGATTCTTAGTGTCAAGGCTAAGGTTAAATCCACATTGTTATTTACCTCACATTCATTTCTTCACCGATATCCATCATTTTTCTCATCCCACTGGAAGTACATATTTGGTTGGATAATTTCACTCATGTGTTAATGTGTGATTCTCTCTCTCTCTCTCTCTCTCTCTCTCTCTCTCTCTCTCTCGCTCTCTCTCTCTCTCTCAACAAAATGAAAAGGCAACCTATAGAATGGGAAAAAATATTAGCAAGCCATACATGTTATAAGGGGTTAATATGCCTAATACCTAAGGAACTCATAAAACTTAATATTAGCAATCTGATATAAAAATTGACAAAAGACTTGAATCGATATATCCAAAGAAGCTGTTCAAATGGCCAGGTGGTACGTGAAAGGGTATTCACCATCACTAATAAGAAGGAAATGCCAGTCAAAACCACAATGACATATCACCTCACACCTATTAGAATGGTTATTGTCAAAAAGATAAGAGATAACAGATATGAACAAGGATGTGAAGAAAAAAGAACCCTGTTAGTGAGAATATAAATTGGTACAACCACTGTGGAAAATAGAATGGAAGCCCCCCCCAAAAAAAAAAAATCAAAAATAGAACTACCATATGATCCAGAAACTCCACTTCTGGGTTTATATCCAAAGGAAATGAAATTACTATCTCAAAGAGCTATCTGCATCCCCATGTTCATTGCAGCATTATTTACAATAGCCAAGACATGGAAAAAACTTAGTGTCATTGACAGATAAATGAATAAAGAAAATGTTATACACATACATGTAATGGAATATTATTCAGCCATAACAAAAAAGGAAATCCTGCCATTTGCAACCATACGGATGGAACTTGAGTGGAATAAGCCAGACAGAGAAAGACAAATGTTGTGTGATTTCATTTACATTTGGAATCAAAAAAGAAAAAAATCAAATTCAAAAACAGAGCAGATTGGTATTTGCCGGGGAGGGAGGCAGGTGGCAGAAATGGGTAGAGGATGGTCAAAGGGTACAAACTTCCAGTTATAAAATGAATAATTCTGGGGATGTAATATACAACCTGGTGACTATAGGTAATAATACTGTGTTGTACATAAGAAAGCTCTTCTCTCTCTGTCTCTCTCTTTTTCTCTCTCTCTCTCATATACACACACACACACATACACACTCACACACACACAAATGTATCTCTTTGAGGTGATAGATGTGTTAACTAACCTTATTGTGGTAACCATTTTGCAATATATACATATATTAAATCATTATTTTGTGCAATTTAAACTTATACAATGTTATATGTCAACTATATCTCAATAAAACTGGAAAGAAAAAAAGAAAGCTGCCCAATTTTAGTAGGAAAAACTACCCTTGTGTTGAAACTAAAGCAGTTGAGGCTGAATTCACCCTTTTTCTTGGTCAAACTTTGACTACATTTTGACGATAATAAAAGACAGATAATTACATCTCCACCAACAAATGGTAGCATAAGAATGGAAAGTTACACACAGCAAACAATCAAAGAATAAAAAGGAGATGATCTGATTATCCAGGTGAAAATCTATTTTATGCAAACTGTGAGGAGAAATATAGAAAATCAGATCTATAAACATAAACTCACTAATGCTTCCTGCAGCTTCAAGATTCAAGATTCACATGTTGAATGGATGTTCATATAAAATGAGAAATGTACGAACATGTTTGCTCTGCTAACGTGGGGTCATGCTCTGGAGATTAAAAAAAAAAAAAGATGTGCCTTTCTTTCTGAAACAGTTTTTTCAAGGTTTTTTTTTTTTGTTTTTTTTTAAATTGTAATGCCTAATAATTAGTTCATATCTTGTTTTCGTTAGTCAAGTGAGACATGATCTTCAAATGTGGCAAATAATTTCACATTCATTCATTCATTCCTTCATTCATTTGGGGTGTAGCGATTAGTCAGGCAAAGAGGAGAGGTCATTCTAAGATGTAAAATATGAAGGTATGACAATTAAGTTTGCGAACTTATTGCAACAATGTTACTAACCTTTTTTTGATATCAGAGGAATTATTCATTATGGGAATTTGTATCAACTGGACAAACAGTTAACCAAGTTTATTATTTGGAAGTGCTGAAATAGCTGAGTGAAAAAGTTAGATGACCTGTACTTTTCGCCAACAATTCTGGCTCTTGCATCACGACAATGCACCAGCTCACATGGCATTATCTGTGAGGGAGTTTTTAGTCAGTAAACAAATACCTGTATTGGAACACCCTCCCTACTCACCTGATCTGGCCTCCAATGACTTCTTTCTTTACCCAAAGATAAAGGAAATATTGAAAGGAAGACATTTTGATGACATTCAAGACATTAAGGGTAATACGATGACAGCTCCGATGGCCATTCCAGAAAAAGAGTTCCAATATTGCTTTGAAGGGTGGACTAGGTGCTGACGTCAGTGCATAGCTTCCCAAGGGGAGTACTTCGAAGGTGATCATAGTGATATTCAGCTATGAGATATGTAGCACTTTTTCTAGGATGAGTTTGCAAACTTAATTGACAGACCTCGTATGACAAGGTTCAGAGAAAGGATCATTCCTGGTAGCTTTTAAACAAGGTACAAAGACCACATTGTCAAGATCTTGGTGTCACTCTGAAAGTCAAATGACTTCTCCCTGTCCTCCCTATTTCTTGTCTTTGTTTGGAAGGAGAAACTTTTCCAGAAACTCAAGATGATGTTCTAGATATACATGTATTCCAACCCTCAACACACAGAAAAAAATCTTCTGATCACAAGCACAGCAATAGGGAAGGCCGTCGTAGAAGAAAGTAGGTGGATGGAGCTCAGTTCTAGTCCCTGCAAGTTCTATTATACAATACTCATTTATTAGTATATGAATGTCTTTGTGTGTATGTATGTAAATAGCTATATATCTGTATCTGCACACATACATGTATCATATATATGAATGCAAATATATATATATATACATATATATATACTATATAGCTATATATATGTGTGTATATATATATACTATATATGTGTACTATATATATGTGTGTGTGTGTGTGTGTGTGTATATACTATATAGCTATATATATATGTGTGTGTGTGTGTGTATATATAGCTATGTGACCTTAAATAAGCCATAAGTTGTGTCTAGGTATTAGTGTCCAAAATTTTTTAAATGCATTTTATAACACATGGTGTGGCAGTATAACTTTGGGCTGTATATCTTGAAACTGTATGCATTTAAGTAGATAATTCTTATTCTGTAGAAGTCGATCCCAAAAACTCATTTTTTTAAAAAAATGTTACACTGCCATGGTGTCTTCCTCTTCACTTCTTTTCAAGAACCTCCTTCCAGTCTTGTTTAGTTCTTCTCCCTAAGGAGTGCTCTCAGAATACGTGAATATACCACTGACTCAAATAGACAGACTAGCTATTGGGCTTTTGGGCTCTTGGGGAATTACAGAAACACACACTCAGGACAGGAGGCATTTGAATTTTAAAACCTCCTTTGTGTCCCCTTCCTTCAGTGCTCTCCATTGCCTGGGCAGTTCAGCTCCAGATTTGAGTTTGTCTCTGTCCTAACAACTTGACAGTTTAATAATTTAAAGTGTTTCCGTTCTCCCAAAGCACACAAGCCCGTATTATTATGATTTTTTCTGAGGTTCCTTCCCTCTTCCTTTAAACTGTTAAGTAGTGTAAGCCTTGATGCCATATCAATATGCAATGATAATGGGAGTTTTTTTTTTTCCCTGGCTCTCGGGCACTGTCACTCTTTAAAATAATGAATGAACATGGCTGGGTGCTTTTCTCATGTAATGTATCAATATTAGCTAAAGGGAATTCTAGTCAATTTGGAAGGAAGTAAGGACCCGTTCTAATCCTTGGAGTCTAAGAACATCCTCTGAAACCTTGGAGGAAAGACTAAACTTGTCCACACTTGCCTAGTCTCAAATGATTTAAGACTGACTTTCTCAGAAATTAGTCTGAGAAAGCCCTAGCAGAAAGCATCGTCTCATATAATATACAAAAAACTAAAGAACGGGGTTGGGGGAGATAAATGTATTCTTACATAGATATAAATGTTTAAATCATGGAAGTAAAAACCTTATTTTACTCAGATTAATTAAGTAAAAAATTTTAGGCTAATTTTCTACAACAACATTCCTGGGATAATTGCCAACATCTACTTCACACTGACAGTTACAGACCCAGCCCAACTGTCAATGGACCACCTCCTTTGCCCATATCATTAAACAAGCAAAGGAAAATGAGGCTTTGGGGTAACACTCTGGGTTCGATGAGGTAGAGAGGGAGGCCACACCAAGAATGTGGCCTAGAGTGGGCTGTGCCAAACTTATTTATAAATGTGAAAAGCAATGACATATGCATCCTGAGGTGTCTGAAACTAGCACATAAGCATGAACAGCTTAGTAAAGCAGAATGGATAGCAAAAGAAAGGATTTCTCCCTATACCACTGAATTCCTCCTGAGTATAAATACTGTTCTGCCCCAATTCCCATCAAAAAATCCTTGCAGACTTTTCCCTCTCCCTCATTTTCCCATATCCAATCAACCACTAAGTTCAATTCAATCATCTTTAGCCTGTAAGACTGATATCTTACCTCCCTTCTAGTCCCACTACCTTATCTGCACTGAAGATCATTAACTCATGTCCTTCCTTTATTATTAAGAAAGTCTCCTTTGTGGTTTTACAAGTATCACTTTCCTATAACCTTCACAGGAAAGTTAGCTCAGGGAAAATTATTTCAGAAATCAATCAGTTCTCATAGAGTTCCATGTTTTTCTATGACCTCAGCTATTTCTGGATGCAGATTCATATATCTTTCACTGAAGACTTCCTGATTGCTTGCCGGAAGTAGCCAGTGATCTAGACAATCCAGAGGATTCCCTAATGGGTACAGGTCATCAAGAGGGAACAGAGACTTTAGAGATAGTCCTTGCTTACCTAGTTCTGGAAAGAGCTATGGATTTAGTTCACGGCTTTGGCATTTCATTGCACTGCATTGGCATTTCAGCTGTACCACATGCTTAATTCCCTGGCGTTTCACGTATCCATGAACAAAGTATGGATACTAATACTTAATTTCAGGATTACATGAGATAAGGACTCGGCATATTGTCCTATATTGGATGTTCCATAGATATGGGTGGGGAGGGTGAAAAATATACAATTTACAACTGATTAAGTGTTGAGGGATAGACAGAATTCCTAAGGGCAAAGCAGAAAGACAACCATTCTGCTGATGCATTTTCTTCCGACTCCTAGCCATATCCCTCCAATGTGTAAATCAACCTAAATTCACGTATAACTAACTAAGGTCAATTTTGAAGTTTACTGTTTGGAGTAGGCACTTTCTCACATACTGCTGGGATTCCAGATTCTGGCATGACTGGCTGCAGTCTTGGAACAATATCTTTAAGAAAGAAGTTCCATTCTAGAAATTCCATTCAGCCTCGCATCACCCTTCTGACCCCCTCATTCTACTTCTTCCTCCCCCCATATCACTGGGAAATACTCCACTTCTGGTTTCTTTTTCATTCCTTCTTCCGATTTCCCTCTGCCCAATTATACTCATAGCTCCCAGCCCTCCTATTATTTTCTCATTGGGCTATATAAAGTCATAGATCTGGGAAAGGGTGTCAGATAGATATTATTAGCTTCATTCTGCAGTTGCAGAAAATGAAGCCTGAAAAGACAAAATAGTTTTCCCCCAAATGTGTTGTTGTTTAGGAGCAGGAGGAGACCTAAAACTTAGGTTATTCTAAATTCAATTCAGCAAATGCATTTTTCTTTCCATGCTGCTGCTTCTGTACACTTCAGATTATTCATTACATTATGGCTTCATCTTTTATCCATTCTTAATCCCTCTGTAAATTCCATTTTCTTTTGTTCACTCACAACATATGAGATATATTAATCTTTGTGTAGTGTCTGACCTAGTTACCTTGGACCTCATCTGGTGATTATCTGCCTATGCTAAATGACCACAAGCCTCCTTAAAAATAGAGGCTGATGTCGGAAGCTACTGAGCTAGTTATTACAGTGTGCTTCGTCAAAGACATTAGCCTGACATAAATACAAAAGAAATTGGTGGATCTTTCCTCAACTTCAAAAATATCTTCAATGCAACCTACAATATTGTGATATTCCCTGCAGGTTTGGAGACCACAAGATTGATGAGATGAAATAAAGAAGAGGGGCTCTTTGGACCTTTTGTTTTCTCAGTTGCTAGCATTATTTTGACAAACATTTTGTCATTATTGCTTAACAGAGGAACGGGTCCTTGTTTTTTTTTAATATCAAAATTATTACCTTCCCTGAATAATAAAAATCAATAAAGTCTCTTCTTGTGTGAAGCCTCTAGACAACCTTCTCTCAACGAGTAATTAAACATTTGAATCAATTCCAGTACTAGCCTATCCTTCACAGCTTTATGAAATTTAGCTGCCTGACTATCTTTGCCTAGAATTCTGTTATTATTTAAAAGAGACATAGCTTCAAATATGAGTTCTTGTGAAATTGAAACTATCAGCTCTATTTCCTCTGAACAGCATATGTAGGCAAGCCTGATGTTTCCTAGGGAAGAAACACTGGCTCAGGCAGATCAAGACCCGACTTAACTATAGCCTAAATCTTAAACTAAACTAATAGTGAACTCAGTTTTTTAAACTCACGAGGAGAGCTTTCTGGAAAACAATGAAAGGCAAATCTGTGTAAGCTGAGATTCTATAAAAGGAAGACATTAGTTAAGATATGTGCATATGTGACAGCAGTGGTAACAAATACCAAGGTATGTATACACTTGGAATGGCATCTGCGGAAATTTTAAATTACATAAAATGAATGTTCAAAAACAGTTTCTTGTTTTAGCCACTAACACCTGCTCCTGTTTAGGAGACTTCCTATCTGCAAACCTAGACGACCTAAATGCTTGTATACATTATTGAATTTCAGGAGACCCAGTCTTTCCCATCTCAAAACTTCCCCATTACTCTTAGAGACTAAAAATCAAGACCTTCTTACATGTGCAGCATTGTCTTCTCTGTGTTCTCTTTATTCTGGAAAAATTGGTTTTCTTTTCATTGCTCAATGAGCCAAGCTGCCACCTCCTCACTACCCAACCTCAGAAGATTTGCATAGGTATTCACTTCCATCTGGAAGAATCTTCTTCTCCCAAAAACTTCCTTGATAATGTTCTTTGTCTCTCATGTCTTAATGCAATTGTGCCTTTTTCATGATCCCCTCCACCCCCAGACTACTTATATATTCTCATGGCTACCTGTAATCTTCACTGATTTACTTACCTTAGTTTAAGATTAGTTATATGCTTATGTGATTATTTTAGTAATGCCTGCCCCTCACCAGGCTGTAAACATCATGAGTACAATGCTATGTCTATTATGCTGTGCTCAACGTTATCACACAAAGACTACTATATATTTTAAAATGTGTTGACTTGAAAGAATGACTGGCTTTCTTATTTTTGTATTTAAAAAAAAGCTAGAGAAGAAGCAAATGTGGTAATTAGTTAAAATATTCCTGGTAAGTATGAGGTAACCTAAATCCCTTTGACACTTACTCTAATTCCAGTCACCAACTCTGTACATAAATCACCCCTGCTGTAGTCAACAAATTATGCCAACTATGGCCAATAATATGGTCCAGATAACTAGGGAGGAATAATCTTCATACTTTACTCAGAAGTTATTTCACATCTCAAAGAGAGATTTTGTTTTATATATTCTATTTTGAGGAGAGGAGATGAGAAAGTTTTATACAACCATTGAAAAGAGAATGAGGGAAGCATAGGAAGGAAAAGAAAGTGTGATTATATAACAACTAGAAGATATTTAAAATTCCTGTCCAAAAGAAATGCAGAATCAAAATAAATTTGGAAGCAATGTCTTCTACCCATGCACTTCCCATAGCTCCATCAAATTGCAAGATAAGGCTGCCATTATGATTTGGGGAAAAGACCATTGGACCTATTTATTCAAAAGAGACTCATTGAACACTTGCTCCAAGCCAAGCACTGTACTTGGCTCTATAGATACAGTAAGAAAAATGATTATCTAAACTGTAGATTAGGAGACCTCTGTTCTATTTCAGATGAGTCACTTTATTTGTTAAAGGTTCAGATTTTCCTGTGTAAAAAGTAAATCAATTACCTTAGAAGATTCCTAAGATGACTTCTGCCTCTAGCATACTCTATAACTTTAGGATCTATTACTCATTCATTCATTCAACAAACATTTACCGAGCTTCTACTATTGATGTTATAAGCACAGTTTTAAGCACGGGAAAGATAGGAAATAAAAACAGTACAAAAAAAACCAAAGTCTTCGCCCTCATGGAATTTGCATTTTATTGGGAAGGCCCATAATAAAAAGAATAAAATAGAGTATATAGTATGTTGGAAGGTGGTAAATGCCATAGAAAAAATAAATTAAGGAGTAAGAATGGAGAGTTCAGGGAGTAAAGAATACAATTTAAAACATGGTGGCCATGTTAGGCACCGAAAAGAAGGCAAGATTTAAGCAAACCCAGCAAGGAAGTAAAGGTGACATGTCTAGGAGAAGAGTATTCTAGGCAAAGGGAACAAGTTCAAAGGGTCAGGATACATATGTGCCTGAATGTGTAATGAACATCAAGGAGGCCATCGCGGCTGCTGAAGAGCATGATTTGAGATGAGAGGGGTTTGCATCTCAGGTCACATGGATACTTATAGGCCATTGTACTTTTAGTGAAATGGGAACTCAGTTGTTGGAAGGAATTAAGCAGAGGAGTGACATTATCTGAACTGCATTTTAACAGGATTAATCTGGATTCTGTTTTTAGAATTGGTGGGGGGAAAGGTGGCCAGGGTAGAAGACGGGAGAGTAGTTAGAGGCTATTGTAATCGTCCAAATGATAGATAATGGTGGCTTGGATCATAGCGACAGCAGTGGAGGTGATAAGAAATTATAAAATTCTAGATATACTTCAAATGTAACAACAACAAAATTAGCTACCAAATTGGAAAGGGGTTTGAAAATAAAGAGACAAGTCAAAATGACTCCAAGATTTCTGGTCTGAGAAAGTAGGGATAGAATTACCATCAACTGGATAGGAAAGCCTTCAAGTGAGATAGCCTTGGAGGTAGAGAAGGAGTAGATCACGAGTTCGATTTTAGATTTTTGTTTGCGGTGACTATTAGAAAGTTAAGGGAAATATTCAGTAGGCATCAGTATACATGACTCTGATGTTCAGCAATAAGTGGAGAACTTTGAGAGTCATGAAGTACAGATGATATTCAAAGTCATGTAGTGAGATTATCAAGGGAATTCAGTAGATACCAAGCAGAGGTTCTATACTAAGCCTGGAAATATACTGAAGTTAAGTAGCCAGTGAAATGAAGAGAGCCTGCAAAAAAAAAAAAGAAAGAAAGAAAAAAGAGAGAAGGCGTAAGTAGTCAGTGAACGTGGAAGAAATCAGGAGAGTATCATGTTCTGGAAGAGAAGTGAGGAGTGTATCAAGGAGGAGGAGTGATCACCTATGTCAAATCTTGCTGACAGTTCACGAATGACAGGGTACATAGTTTTGCCCCAGCCTTGATCATTCGATTTATCAAAGTGGAGGTCAGGATGATAGTGTGATACTGAAAGACGAACACAAGAGAAATGATAAGGAGAAAGGCTATTATTCTTTAAGGACTCCTGTTCTTAGAATAGATTCTCACAGACTTCTGACTTGGATCCAGGCATTCCTGAATGTTGGATTAAATACTTGAAGTATGTTAAAAAATAATATTCAATTACTCAAAGGTTATAGTCTCAGCTTGATGATTAACCATAAGTGACTAGTTCTTCCAAGAGTGAAAGGAGACCAATGATGACATCCAATCTTTAATTATTCTTCCAAGCATTAGCCACAAGGCACATTGAGAAATAATTTGTAAAATGGTATGCCTATCTTATTAATGTATATTTTAAGATATTAGATCATCCTCCAAAATATACCTGGTTTCTCTTAATAACCTATTAGTTTTTTTTCCACTCAACATTTATTGAGGCATTTGATATTTTCAACCTGGACTACATCATAGATGACTTCCAAAACTTTAAACTAAAAGTGGTTTCATATAATTTGAATAAAGCTCTGGAGCAAAAGAACCTTTTGTAAATAGGTAAAAATTGGACTGATATTTTTTTGTTTGTTTCATTATCTTCCCTGAAGTTCCCTTTATCCTTGAAATTGTTCCCTCTTCTTGGAATATCCTCTGTTTTATGAAGACTACTACTGGTCCCTCATTGACTTCCTTTAGTGACATCTGTCCTCTCCCAAACATGACTCCATATGCCCAGATTTGTTTCCTCCTCTTTACTACTATTGCACATTCCTTTTCCTTCTCTGATTTCTCTACATTTACCCCTATTTCAAATGACATTTTGTCATCTTTGTTAGACTAGGCTTTCTGAAGATGGTCTCAAATACTGACTCCTCACAGTGCTAGCACTCAGTACAATACCCGTGGTGTATCAGTTTTCTTTTGGAAATCGATGTCTTCATGGTATGATATTGTCCTCAATCACATATACAAATTTTGTCTCCTCATCAGAGGCCTCAGAGTTAAAATCTCAAGCCAATCTCCCCTCTTGTATCCTGTCATTAATTAATAATTATCTTTTATATTCCACCATTCCATGAATGTTTGCACGACATTGCAGATACTTCCTCAGACTATCCCCCGAGCCACACCATTCAGATTGTATTTGAAAGCAACCTCTTTCCATCGAAATGGCAATGCTTTGATTTGCAATCCTGAGATTAACTGCTCCCACACTGCTATAGACTGAATGTTTATGCCCCCCCCAAATTATGTTGAAATCAAATCCCTAATGTGATGGTAATATGAAGATGAGGTCTTTGGGAAGAGGTTAGTTCATGAGGGAGAGTCCTCCTGAATGAGATTAGTCCCATTATAAAAGAGATCCCTTCCTCCATCTGCCATATAAGGTTTCAGCAAGAAGATAGCCGGCTATGAACCAGGAAGCTGGTCCTTGCCAGACACTGCATCTGTGGGCTCCTTGATCTTGGACTGCCCAGCTTCTTATGGTTTATGTCTTTATTGTTTACTTCAAAGGGTTGTTTAAGTGACTTATATAATGTTTGCTCCCTGATCCCATTGTAGGAGAATCTCCCAAATAGTTTAAGTAACTTTAATAGACGATATAAATGAACTGATTTAAATATATAACTGAAAATAGATCGCAGATAATATATTTATCAATTCTATTTTCTTAAAATCTTGGTATATGTTTTGTGAGACAACCAATTTCTATATACTCGGACAATGGCAGGTGGTTTGTGTGGTACACATCCAACATCAAGACTAAGACTAGGAGCCAAGTGCTTGATAGAGAGACCAGATTGGAAGGTTTTAAGATTGGAAAATTAGACATACTCAGTGGAGTCAGCAGACACCGAGTCATCCCACAGAGAGGAAGCTGAAGGCAAATCTCTGTAAGTATGGAGAATAAATAAAGGCATTTCCGGAGAGTCCATGGACCTTTGTTATCCAGGTGGAGGCAGTAGACAAGTGTATCAAAAAATAGGTGGAGTACAATAATGAGGAACAAGAGGAATAGAAGAATAAAACAAATATGCAGTTTGAAAGACTTTAGGAAAATATTAAAATGGTGTAATTATTTTTAAAACTACATAGAGCACCAAGTGCTTTATATGCAACATCTACTATGAGTTCCTCTGAGGTAGAAATCAGCAACCCCATTTTTCAGAAAGAAAACTTGAGTCTAGGTTAGGTTAGGTGACTTGCCAAAGGTCACAAAGCTAGCGAGTATTAGCTGTTATTCAATCCAGGGGTGTCTGATTTCAATGCCAGAATTACACCATTACATGGTGTGTTGTACAAGCTGGTCCTCAGGCATATAAGAGAAAAAATGTAATTAATTATTGACATTTAAAAATAAGGTGGATATCCAATCAGAAAATAAAGCAGAAACCCATTTACTAAGAGCAAGATATATTAGAGCTAGATACCAGTAAAACCAACTGTATGTTTAATATTCAAATGACTGACCTAACATTCGTGAACTCTTCTACAATGAGGCAGCTTGTTCCCAGTGTTCTGCACATGGCCAAACAGGTAACTTTGGAAGTCAAATTACTCAACAGAATAAAGAAAAGTTGAAGGTGGCAGGAGCCGAGCAAAGCATCAGATGAAGTAATTGAGCATGTAAACATTAGTCTCATTGTTTTCTTAATCTTGTATCTCAAAACATCCCCTGCTAAACAGCCAAATCCTGCAAAATAGCTATCCTTGCTGCAATTGAAACATCTAATTGCCTTTTACTTTTATTGGCTGATCTTGGAAGTTTTTATTTAAAGATTTATGATCAAAACTCACAACAAAATTAAGAAGCCATGATGTGGAATGGTTCATCACATATGGGGTGGCTGATTGGGAGAAGGCGGGTGGTTTGGATAGCGAGGTCAGCCACATTTCAGTACTTCTCACTGGTTCATCGCTGAATCCATCCAAGAAAAGGTCACTGCTGATTGATAATTGCTACCAACTTGTCTCACAAAAATTAGAAATCTTTTAATGAATAGAGTAGTTGAAGGACCTTGTCGTCAGGAAGGGTATCATACTGGCTTCACTCTCCAGGCATACTTCATTGTGTAGAATAGCTGTGTCCCAGCCAAGTGAATTAAATGTGATTTTTTTCATTGACTGCCTGAAAAAATCCAATCTCGGCATGCCAATCCCTGAGGGTTTAATGGGTTCAGGGTTCAGTGGTAGCCAGCTTCATAGATTATCTGGTAATATCTCAACAACGGCAGCCCTTGGGAGCAGTGCATGTTCAAGAACAGTACTAAATGGGAATTCAGAGGATTGCCACCACCTAGTTACGCGATCTTGGATATGTTCATTTCTCTGAGTCTCAATTCTCCTCGATTGTGTAATGGGACTGTGTAGAACCCTGATCATTATAGTCTATCTGTATTTAAGGTTTCTTTGTCTTTCCCCTTGGCTCTAAAATCCTACCTGGACTGTGAATCACATAGAGCTCCACCATATGTTCTGATGTTAATAAAAGGCTCGGGTAAAATATGTTTTATAAAAGCTTGTTAAACAGAGGTGAACAGATTTCATTTTTATGTTAGTGTCTTTCATATACAAACATTTTATAATGACTCGCAAAAAAAACAAAAACAAACAAACAAACAAAAAAACACTTTATTTCCCCCCCAGAAAGCTGACTTTTCTGAGTCCCCCAAACTCAGTCTGTTAAACCAAGCAAGTTCCCTGACTCATGCTGGGAAGATCAGATTCTCTGTCCTGAAGGTTGAATATTGGGATTCATCCAAACTGGGATTCTTTCTTGAATGGTGCCAGCACATGTCAGGGAACTATGGTTGCCTTCAAGACAGAGCAATACAATCCAGTCCACTTGCATCTAGAGGCAGAGAAGTTTGGGGTGTGTAAAGAAAAGCAGGCATGAGAGGTTGTGCCCACCCAGAAAGAAACCTGTTCTGTCTGGAGGTCCTCGTTAGTACCTGAGTCTGGACCATTGACAGACACAGCAGCCATTTTGAACTTGGATGCTCTGCCCAACCTTCTGTCATACCCATAATCCCCTTGGCCAGGGCTAGACAGAAGGTTCTTGTTTCTTGAAATCACTGCTCAGATTTAGATAAAGATGTTTATAATCAATGAGCTGCCTGCCAACAGGATTAATGGTCCGCAGAACATTACATGCACAGGCATAAGGACAAGATACCGTTCTCCTAAATAATTTGATGATGACACTGCTACTGGTGGTGATAATACAAGCTGCCATAGATGCCTAGAACTCATCATGCCAAGGACATTGATTTTTTTTCACGTTTTGCCTACATATGTGTTATTACATTTTTAAAGTAGTGACTCTGCCCAGATGCTACCAATATGTCAAGCTTGATACTAGACCCTTCATGAACATCCTTTAACTTAAACAATAAATTGACTCCGTGAGGTAGATGTCCCTATCCCCATTTTAAAAAATAAGAAACACATGTTAAAAGAATGTACCTCTTTGTAAATTGGCAGAGGTGGATTCTGAGCCCAGGAGAGACTGACCCCCAGGATCTTTGTAGTTTTATTAAGCTGTGTCTTCTTAATTTGTAATGACACACTCTTTCTTTCTGTTTTATATTCTTTCTGAATTCTTTCTTCTCTATCCCTCTTCTTCCTTTGACTCCTCTTTTATGTTCCTTCCTCCTCTTTTCCCTTCCTTGCTTTGCTAGAATTGAGTGTTTTATAGGCTGCCCCAGATATCCCTAAATGTTATCTACTCTGTTTTTGCAAAATGTTTCCTTTTTGGTCTTCCCTCCTCCACTCATCCCACCTTTGTTCTGACTTTGTATTCTTTGCCACCTCTGCCCAGCCTCTGAGAGTGGTTTCTAAAACCTGCATTTGACCCAACACATTCTGGGGAAATGTGCATTTCCATAAGGCCCCCCATTTAATTTTATCACCAACGCCACTAAAATAACTGCTCTCAATACATTCATCCAAGACTTTCACAGCCAGAAACTCCCCTTCCTTTGCTTCCTTTGCTTTTTTAAACCTGTCAGAAAAAGGTGTTCAGAAATATTTCATTTTGTTGCTACTCAGAGCAGTGATTTTCCATCCTCACCATTTCAGGGACTGTGAGTCAGTGCTGAGAACTGACGTGTGATTTCTTCAGCTTTGTTCAGGCTGGAAAATGCAGAGGTTTGTGTATGTCTCAGTTTCCTAACAAAACATTTTTAGTGTTTGATGCAGGTACTGAGACTGGTCTTACCTGCACACCTATCTTCAGCTCAGTGTGTTTAACATTCTCTGGAATCTTCCATCCATTGGAAAAAAGGACACTATCAAAAGCTTACATTGTATTCTCAAGAACATGACAAATGATTGAGAGCAGGGCTGTCACAGGACCAAACTTTTGAACGTCTGAGCTATCTTCTGTCTCATTCTCTGGGATGTCACAGTTTGAAGATACCTCCTGGAGAGGTCTCTGCCTACAGACAGTATCTAAAAGACTCAGAACAGGTATCATACTGTGATTCTTAGTTTATATTGGTATAGTAATTATTTTGGAGGAATGTTAATTCCACTTATGCAAAAAGGAGAAGAAAAAGAGGAGGAGGAGGAGGAGGAGGAGGAGGAGGAGGAGAAGAGGAGGAGGAGGAGAAAGAAAAGGAGGCATCTGTGGTCAAATCCATATGGAAAACACTGCTAAACAAACATTTTAAATCACTGTGCTTTGTTACTTCTTGGAGTCTGTTTTGAGAATATTCTGAAGGATAGTCTTCAAATTTTACAATCTTATTGGACTCAAGAGCTTTTTTTCCCTATAGATTATCTCATTAAACTAGAGTTTTATAAACCGTGTTTCAGGAAATAATATACTCTTTAAAGAACTATAGAAACACCAACACTATTCATTTTTATTTTTTCGAATTATAGTTGACATACGATACTATATTATTCTCAGCTGTACAACATAGTGATTTGACAGTTATATAACTTATGATGTGATCACCCCGATAAGTCTAGTACCCGTCTGACACCATACATAGTTAACTACAATATTATTGACTATATTCACTGTTCTTTACATCCCTGTGACTATTTTTATAACTGGCAGTTTGTACTTCTTAAGCCCCTTCATCTTTTTCTTTCGTCCCCCTACTACCTTACATTACTTATTTCAATTCACTCATTCATACGTGCATTCATTCAAGCATACATTTATAGTCATTCAGAATTTTAACCAGCATTCGCTCTGATCTGGAAATATGAAGATGAATGAGATAAGACCCAAGTTTCTAAGGAGTTCATGTTCTAGTTTAAACGATGGACATTTGGATGGACAGATCACAAAACAATAAGAACAATAATAATATGGAAACAAAATACTGTGGAAGCACACCACAGGGAGAATAAGTTTTCCCCTTTCATTCATGAATGCGTCCCTTACTCATAAAATGGGGATCGTAATACCTACTCCTTAGGATTGTTGGAAGATACCATCGACTATCCTGGAAAGTGACATGATTTACGTAATCCAGTGATTTGTGTCTTGTAGAATTGGGAGCAAAAAGACCATTGAAAGAACAAATAAATATTTCAGGCGACAAGAACTGAAGGTACGAATAACAGGTAACTAACTATAGGATGAGTGAGGGGAGACCAATGAGAGGGACATGGTGTCAAATCTATGTGAGAAATGGCCTTGACTACATATGTGAGTCCAGGGAAAGAGCTCAGCAAATGTTTATGATGAGTTTAGGTCACATAGTTTAGGTCACAGCTGGATCCGAAGAGCTGAGGAACTCGGGCCTGTCATGTAGTCCATTCACTGTGCTACTTTTGGCATATCTTCTGTTTCATCTCCACCACTTTTACTCTGACTGATTTAGTCTCCAAATCCCTCTTTGCACTACTCCTGTGAATGGACTACCCGCTTTGGACCCTGTCTGTAGTCTGAACCCTAGCAAGACATGCCATTACACATTGTAAAATAAAGTCAGCTGATCAGAGCTCAGCATGACCCATCCCTGGATTCACAAAGGCTCTTGAGACTGGCTGCAGCTCCCACAAGGCAAGGATCTAACATGTTGCTTTCTGATGCTCTTTTGGAAACCCAGAGTATAAAGTATACTATACAAAACCAAATTCACGTCTCTTATAAACTGCCTTTAAGAACCGTTATGTCTCAGGGAAAGGTTGGATTTGAATCAAGCCCCAAAAATAGCTCTGGCAACTTTCATGAAAAAGGCAATACACATTTATTTTATTTAATCGATTTTAACATAATTTGGGTGCTTTTACTGCTTGTTCAGATGGATTTGTGTGTGTGTGTGTGTGTTGGTTTTCTTCTTTAGGATTTATTTTATATGTTTATATATATAAACTCTGACAGAAGAATGAGCAAAATAAGGGGGAATAAGAAGAGACCATTGACTTCAACAGTAGCCATACCTTTCAGGTGTTTGTTCTGAATTTTATTATCTGAGATTCACTCCACACTGGATGGCTTACTGGGAGTGCAGGAAATTGCTAGGTTTGTCCTTGAATTCTGCAGACTGGTGAAGGGTATAATCAGAGAACAGTAAAGCTCAAAATCCACTTCAGAGCTCACACTACATGGGTAGGATTGCTTCCATATTTTCTTGTTAGTAAAAGACTTGTCACATGTTTTCACATATCTCGGTGAGGCATATTTTATATATGAGGAAACTGAGGCCTGAAATTATCAATATCTTTCCCAAGGTCATGCATATGATAATTGTGGAAACCAGGATGAGCAATTTAAGTCGTTTAATTTCTTTAATTATTTGAGCTCTTTCCACCATGCCACATGACTTCCAAACCCCTCATTCATTCATTTATCTGTTCATTGAAGAATGATTGTGTTCCTATTATGTGCTAGGTATTAGAAGTGTGGTTTTGAGACATCTAGCTATGCTTCCCATGATATTGGAGCTTGAAGTCTGGTTTTATAGACAAGGAAACTAGGGCTTAGAAAAACTGAGTTGTTTTCTTTCACAAAATTTATTTGTGGTATAGCTGGGGATAGATCTCAGGTCTTTGGATAATAAAACAAGAAAATAAAAAAGTTGTCTATAAATGAAAATTGCATAAATGGAATCCTATTTCCCACCAACTTTTATTATAATAGTAGAAATGCTTTATCTTCACTTCTGATTGATTTCCAATGAGCAGTGGCCCTGCACACTTGTAACTGTTTCTCACTCCTGAACAGACCCTCTTCCCAGCCAGATTTTTCTTTCTAGTAGATGATCTTTACACTAACATATTTGTTAAAGGAAATCAATATGATGGTGGGGGGGCACAGAATTGAATGAACATTTTCTGGGGTAGGTCACATCCTACTTTACTTTCTATCAATTGGCATGTGGAGATGGGGAAAGTGGGTGATATTTTCTTATATTTGGAGTAATCTGTAATTTACCTGCACTTTAATAGTTTTGTGACAATTCATGCTTATAGGTATAAAGAAAACAACAACGCATATTTCTATGTATATATAGATCTGTGTTAGCATAATTGTAGAGAAAACAATAGAAACAGAATAAGAAAACTGGAATGGATTTTAATCATTATGTTTAGTGATTAATGTTTGGAGGTCAAAGCTCATTTTAAGAATTTGATTAATCATATTTCAATGAAAAGGGTTTTTTATTTTTTTTTTAACAAAAAGTATTCTAATGAAAACTCACATGCTCTCTCTAGGAAAATCAAACATACGTACAGGCTTACAAGATACTGTGTGTAATATCAGAGTCCAAGGCTCTGCAAAAAATATGTAATCCTCTAGAGCTCTGTGGAGCTCCCAGGAAAGAACAGTTCTACATGTAGGTCCTGTGAAGGCAGTGGCTTTGCCTACTGCGTTCAATTTGTGTTTGAAGCCTCAGAATTGTGCCTGGATCATTGTGGTTTTCCTTAAGTCTTTTTTGAGTGACCCAATGGGCATTACATTTTAAAGACTATAAGAGGTATTTAATCCAGTGCTTTCGCATTCATATTTTACCCACAAAACCCTTTCCTCTAATCAAACCTTACATAGATAATAAATATGTATACTGATAAAGTAGAAGTGTTCAGGATGAAATTGGAGTGGATCAAAGCAAAGCCCATATTCTCGTTCATGTCCATTACCCCCACTTGTGAACCCGACGTGGAGCTTTCGGGGAATTCTTCATTTTACAGATGAAGAAATAGAGGCACTAGTATATTAGTTAAGGTCGGGCAGCAGATAAATTCCAGAGCTGAGATTCTATTCCAGGAAGCCTTTATCCCAAAGGATGATCCTTATTGACTATGCTGTAATCGAGCCTTCTGAAAAGTTGATAACTTTCAACTGAAAATAGTTGGCAAAACCAATGATCTAAGCAGACTTCTTCAAAATACAAACGAAGAAACTGAGATATGTTTTGTGAAGTGACATGAGTAAGATCTATCAGTTTAGTGTTCTTTCTGCTACATAGCACTGGAAAAACATGAGACTATGATTCAAAAAATTTGCATTTATCAACCTGATAATGTATTTCCAGCATTTCTAAGTGCTGTAAATATAGTGACTAATATTTGTTTTCAAGGAATTTGAGATATAAAAAGGAAGACAGGGAAAAAATAGTTGTGATGAAACATGACAAGTCGTAAAATGATACATCTCTTTATCTCACATCCCTACTCAGTGGCCAGTTCTGTTGGTTATACCCTCCAAATCTGTCATTTCCTCTCTACCTGCACTGCTGCCACCCTAGCCCAAGTTATCATTACGTCTCACCTAGATTACAGCAGTAGCCTGCTCATAGGTCTTTTTGCTTTTACTTACTTCCCTACGGTGTGTATTCAACACAGTAGCAAGAAGAATTCTTTTAAAACATAAGAGAGACCGCGTTACTTCTCTGCTCAAAACCCTCCACTATCTTCTGACTTCAGTCAGAGTAAAAAGGGCTCACAATCACAATCATACTCTTTAAAATCTGTCTTCTGACTACACCTCTTAACACTTTTTACTCCCTCATTCTACTTAGCCACAGTGAACGCTTGACTATGGTTCCCAAAATAGACCATCCCATCCCCCGCCCCGAAATGGCCCACGCTCTAACCTCTGACTGGGAATGCCTTTCCCCAGATTTTAACGGTGCTCGCTCCCTCATTTCAGTCACGTCTCTACTCAGATACTACTTTCCTGATATGGCCTTCACAGACCTCCATATCTAAACTTGCTAATCACGACCCCCATTCTAGTGCATCTCCTCATTCTGTGTGTGTGTGTGTGAGTGTGTGTGTGTCTGTGTGTCTGTGTGTGTAAAACTATTTTTTAGAGTGGTTTTATGTTCACAGCAAAATTAAAAGGAAAGTACAGATTTCCCGTATACCCTCTACTGCCATACCGACAGGGCCTCCCCTATTACCAACATACCTCACCAGAGTGGAACATTTGTTACAATTTATGAACCTGCATTGATATATTATAATCACCCAAAGTCCATAGTGGACACGTCACTTTCCTCTTGCTGTTTCATTTTCTGTGGGTTTATACAAAGGTATAATGACGTGTATCCATCATTACTGTGTCATATAGAGTCTTTTCACTGCCCTAAGTCTTCTGTGCTTTGCCTATTCATTTCTTGTTCTCTGCTTCCACCTAACCCCTGGAAGCTGCTGATCTTTTTGCTGCTTCCATAATTTTGCCATTTCTGGAATGTAGTGTAATTGGAATCATACACCCTGTAGCCATTTTAGATTGCCTTCTTTCACTTAGTAATACGCATTTAAGGTTCCTCCCTGTCTTTTCATGGCTTGATAGTTCATTTCTCTTTAGCAGTAAATAATGTTTCATTGTCTGGATGTGCCACAGTTTATTTATCCATTCACCTACTCAAGCATATCTTGGTTGCTTCCAAGTTTGGGCAATTATGTATACAGCTGCGATAAACACCTGTGTGCAGGTATTCGTGGGGACATAAGTTTTGAACTGTTGTGGGTAAATATAAAGGAGTGTGATTCCTGATGATTGCTATGTCGTATGGTAAGAGTATGTTAAGTTTGTAAGAATCTACCAAACCATCTTCTAAAGTGCCTGCACCATTTTGCATCCCCACCAGCAATGGATGAGAGTTCCTGTTGCTCCACAACCTTGTCAGCATTTGGTGTTGTCCGTGTTCCAGATGTTGGCCCTTCCGACAGGTGTGCAATGGTATCTCATTGTCCTTTTAATGTGCATCTCCTTGATGACAGATGATGTGGAGCATCTTTTCATGTGCACATTTGTTATCTGTGTATCTTCTTTGGTGAGGTGTCTGTTAGGATCTTTGATCCATTTTTTAATCAGATTGTGTCTTGTTCTTGAGTTTTAATAGTTCTTTGTATATTTTGGTAACAGTCCTTCATCAGATGTGTCTTTTGAAAATATTTTCTCCCAATCTGTGGTTTGTCTTCTCATTCTCCTTTTTCTGTGTTACCTTTCTTAACTGTATCAACCTACTACCTGTCATTCCTTAAAACTGCATTTCTCCTTATCTTTCTCCCAACTAGAATGTAAGTTCCTTGGGAGACTTTTAACTTGTTCACAGCTGTATTCTCAGTGCAATACCCAATGTACATATAATACTCAATATATATATATATATATATATATATATATATATATAACATAATATATATATACACATATATATATTTAAAGAACAAGTAATTATGAATAAATAAATTAATAAGTCAAAGTAGAAAGTTTTATGAGAGCTTGTAGTTTTACAGTGTGAGAGTACGAGGCAACACACATTCCCCAGAATAGTTCTTAAAGCTCAATAACTCCTTTGTAAATGTATCTGTTTTCCTGATATCCAGCTCCTGCCTAAGACTGACTTGTGTCAGATGAATATTCTCTTGGGCCTGTCAGACACTGATCCTCCCAAGCTCTTCTTTGACAAAAAAGTATTGGCAATATATTCAGAGTGGCCAGCACAGGATTTGCTCATATCTATCCATGGAAAAGATATACCCTTTGAAGTTCTGGAATGGATGCTAGTAAAGCTGGAATGGACTCCTGGCTTTGGACCTTAACATCTGCAAGATCTCTAAAGCTTCTCTGAAGCTGAGCATCCCTAATTTGTAAGGGAGGTAAATATTTCTCACAAATGATTGCTGTAAGTATATACAATATAAAAGTATTTGTAGCACCGAAAATACTTTTACTGTTACTATCTCTAATGCACTGAAAGAGGTAGGGAGAATTCCTCCATAAAAATCACATTTGTCTGCTTCTTGACCCAAGAGTATTTAGCATGTTGTTATTCTGCGTCAAGACTGATCGTCAGTGGCTTGGACAACTGGATTTCTGCTTGTCCTCTGGGAAGCTCTTTCAAAGTCTAATTGTTCTCATTGTCAGAACACGTTTCCTAATATTTGGACAACTTTTCGTTTCTGCATTCCATACTCTAATTTCTATTTATACCTCCATGGGGCCGCATTAACAATCTTTATCCTTCTGTGTATGTGCCCTTCAAATATTTATGGTGTTAGTATTCCCTCCTTAGTTATGCTTCATCTATGCAGACAGTATTTAGTTCTTTTAATCTTTTCTCATAAATCAGTCCCTCCCGTCCTTTAATCATGCTCCCTGATGCTCTTTGGATCACTTCCCATTTCTTGACAGCTCTCTTGTGTTGAGATGCCCGGACTGTTTACAGTATTCGAGGTGCTGTCTTATCAGCCTCATACTGGGCAGCGTTCTCCCCGTGATGGTTCTTGACAGCCAGCCTCCCTGCCGGCAGCTCAAGGATGCTGTTTGGAGCCTCCAGTTACCATTTAAACTTATAAGATCTTTCCCCACTATTCATTGCAAGCATCTTTTAGTTGGTTACCATTCCAAGCAACCAGTCCATGATGGTGGCTTTTCAGAAATGGCAGACCACAGATGTGAAGTTGGCCTTTCCGAGATGAATATATAAGGCTGTAGACTTTTGAGAGGGCTTGATTACAACATAGACATTAAAAATCCTCACTCTGGCTTAAGACTGCCTGGAATTAACTCTCAGCTCTACGATGACTTTGCTGTCTGACCTTGACTAATTTACCAGGGCCTCAGCTGCTGCTTCTGTCAAATGAAAAAGAGTGCCTCTAAGATTGCTCTGAGAAACAAGTGACATGATTCATATAAGCACTTAGAATAATGACTGACACATTGGAAGCACTCAGGAAACTGACATCAGCTATGTCATTTAAAAAATTTAATTGAGGTAAATTTAGATAGAATGCACATATTTTGAGTGTACAATTTGATAAGTTTTGAAAATGTATGCCCCCATGTAACCGACACCCAAATGAACATATTTCTTATCCTCAGAAAGTTGTCTCATGCTCCTTTTCAAGAGATCCACCCCTCCCTTCCGAAAAACCATTTATCCGATTTGCTTTAGCATAGCCTTGTTTTGCCAAGTCTAGAAAATAATTTGAGTGGATTCATAAGCTATGCATTTTTGTGTATCTGTATTCTTTTACTCAACATAATGGTTTTGAGATCCATCCATATCATAGCCTGTATCGAAGTTTGTTTTTTTTTTAATTTCTGAATAATATTCCATTTTCTGAATAGCGCAACAATTGTTTTATTGAATCTCCTGTTGATGAATTTGGATTGTTTCCAGTTTTCCACTATTATGAATAATGCTACTGTGAACCCTCTTATATAAGACTTCTTTGTGGACACATGTTTTTATTTCATTACCACCGGGTGAGTCTGTATACCCAATGAAGCTTTTGTGAGTAGACGTAGGGCAGAACTCCATTTATCACCTATCCACCGTATGCCCCGATTTCAACAGGGGATGTCTCAGACCCCTTTGTATCAATGTCAACTCATAACATGTATCCAACATCTCTAGACGAAGCTGGATATTCTCTATTCCCCCATGTACAGTTACTCTGGTGCATGGTCAGAGATAATGGTGGCCTATTAAATGTTTACTAATCAGATTTTTAAGGGAAAAAACAAAAATAAAAATAATGTCATTGTAGTGTATAGCATTAGCCAATATCCACGGTGAAATCTGTTCTACTCTCAGCTAATTAAAACTATCTACATTATGTCACTAAACACAGAGTTAGGAAGAAATGTGTACAATTTGCTCTTGATGGTATTACAACCCGGCCCTAGCACAGCACTGGTTATATGTTCTTTTGAAGAAAAAAAAGGGAAAATATTTATTGTATATATTTGTAGAATGTCATAGGTTTCCTTGTCAAGATGATCCTATCTTCCCTTCTCTTGTTGGCTTCAGGCTGGATACTGAATCAGTGATCTTGGTTTTCCATTGCAGCAGCTGACATAGATTTCTGATGACTAGCTCCTAAAAGTTTTTGGTTTATATAATCAAGAAATATGCTTTTGAGGTTACCATTTACATCAATCCTAAAAATATCATGATGTACTAGACATTTCCACAACTCCAAGGGGTTAAAGGCCCTTGGAAGGTCAATTTGACCTTGCTTTCAATTATGGTAAGACCACTGTGTGTCTGGTAATGCTGAAACATGGTCTTTTCTATCCTAAAATTCTATCACCTATTGAAACTATGGATCTTAGTTCCATAATAGCATCTCCGAATGCTCCCTGATCAACCGAGTACAGCAAACAACAATAAAAACAATTGAGTTTCTCAATGATGCTAACACACCACTCCCCTTAACACATTTGTTTATTTCTTTCTTGAAGGAATTATCCCCTGGACTCTCCTTGGGAACACTTGGGAGTTCACTCGGTAGCTTTTCTGTTCTCACCTAATATATTCTTGCTAGTACATTCACTTACATGGGCTTTCTGACTCCCTTCTCTATACTTCGCTAAGGCAGCTCTGGAATAGTCACCATATTTGTCATAACCTCTAGATACCTGTAAGCTTCAGTGATCCATCCTTGCACTGTAGTGAGACTGGCTTGAAGTGTCTTCTCCATGATGTTAAATCCCAAATCACGGGAAAGGGCCATATCAATAAACTCAAACTCTCCCTTACCCGATCTCGTATCCCACATTCAAAATTTACTCCAGTATTTTCCCTTCACATCCTTTCAGTACCTATTAGCCAGGGCCTGCTGCTCTTTGTGTTGAACAAATTATTCCTCCCATATGCCCATTTGGGCTACGCTGAGATATGAGTGTAGTTACCGGTGAAGGGGTATGAGGGAAGATGGGCAAAAATCTTGAGGAAGAACATTATGCTGAAAGCTATCTGTTTTAGGTGAGAGCTTTGCATGGTGTCTAGGCTATGAGAGTCTGCTCTTCTTTAGCAAGAAGGATGACGCTCTTTTCTCCAATCTGGAGAGGGCGGGGTAATCGAGGGACTTCACTTTCTCAGAAGCATTTACTCAGATATCCCCTTTCCAAGTCTTCGAGTTCTACTGCTTACCAGAACACTGCATTAGCCTAAAAAACCTAACGGGACGAAATATCCCGTCTCCTCTGTAGTTAGTTCTTTAGAGTAGCTGTATATCTAATACTGGGACTGATTTTCATGATGGTGTGCCCTCTGGCTGCTGGATGTGAGCAAGTCATGTTAGCTTCTCTCTTTATTACTCTTTTTTAAGAGAGTTTTGATTTTTGAGAAAAGCATCAGCCCCACTTTTGTGTTGGTAATGAATCAGCCTCTTCTAGATTAGAAATACTGCCAAGGAGGTTTTCTGGCTTTCACACTGTGAGTTGATAATGCTTAAACTAAACCTACATTTTTAAAAAAATACTCTAGACCTCTAAGGCACTTACCAAAATATATCCAATTCCATCACCTTTATAATTACCATTGTCCCCATATCCTTCAAGTGCTAGAGCTGTTGCATAAATCAGCCCTTCTTCTTCCACCTGTATCTCATTTCCATTCATCACAGGTAAAATCTTAGTAATTGCGATGCTGCACTGTGACTGTAGTCACAACCACCTTAAAAAAGCAAAAATGAGCTCTTTGTTTGTGTCTGACCAGTGATTGTTCCAGTTCCAGAATACCACCCTGAGGGTTATTTTCTAGAACCACATCTATCCCCCAAGCAGATGCTGAGACAGACTTGGGAGCAGATAATTCACTAGGAATACAGGACCAGAAGCACTGTCAGGAGGGGTGGAGAGGAGAGATAGGGAAACGAGAAACAAAGTATCATTGATGATTAACTTTTGCCTGTGGGGTACTGGAACCTTCTGAGTAACTTTGCAGAGTGTGCCTGGAGTTGTTACACAAATGGATGGGGAACGTGGGGTAGTCATCAACTGTCACCCATCCCTGTGAGTTAAGGATTGCTCCTGGGACCGTTAACTCCCCGTCATTTCCTGGATACTCTGGCTCCTGCCTGAGAAAACTCTTGTGGCTCAAAGGCCAGCACAAAACAGAGAGATGCAGGCACTGGAGGGAGGAAGCTCTTAGTGTCATGGAAATCATGGACTTCAATTGCTAATGAACTTACATGGACCAAAGAGATAGCAGGTGGAGCATCAACAGCTGTCTGCAATAAGGATTAAATAAGATAATGCATGTTAAATCTCAAAGAGTGTCTGTCACATAGTAAACACTACTGTCATCTTCATCAACATTATTTTTACTACTATTTGTGTTTTTATGTCTTATTTCCTTCACTTAAGCTACACAGACTCTAGAGGAGAATCCACATGGTCGGTCTTCATTACTGTATCCATTAAAGCACTTAGCTCAATTCTTGGTACAGAGTAACTGCTGAGTAAACATCGTTAGAAGGAATGTTTTGAAGGAGGTGAATGAGGAAAGGGCAACCAGTTTCTAGAAAAATAAGTGAGCTTGCAGTTGACAAGTGTGTCAGATATGGTGGAGCAAAGAAAACACTGGGTGGAGTGGAACTCGCATCTTGCTTCAGGCGACTTGGAGCAGCTCAAAGCTGAAGCTTTCTTGTCTGTCCAACGAGAAGCATAGTGCTCTCCTCACAGATGGGCCGTGAGGCCTTCAGTCCAGGGCTGCTGGGAGAATGTACAGCAGCTTCATCCAAGTGTCCCTGCTTGATTTCTCTCTTTTAAGAATTTTAACCAAAGCATCACCCACACTTTGGATTCTGTACCGCTAATGAACCAGTCTCCTCAGAGGCAGCCTCTTCAGAGCATGGGTTTTGGAATAAGAAAATCCGGAATTGCAATGGCAGTCCTGCCACTAGTTAGCCGTGATTTTTCTGAACCTCATTTGTCTCACCTGGATAAAAAGGGTCACAATATCTTCTACCTCATGTGAAAATTCAGTGAGATGCATGGTATGTTGTTCCTCTTAGGACTTGGTGCATGGTAAACACTCAATATGCATTGATTGCCATTTTGTGTCAGTTATCTCTTTGGGTATACCACCTCAAACTCTCCCTTACCCAATCTCGTATCCCACATTCAAGATTTACTCCGGTATTTTCCCTTCACTTCCTCTCAGTACCTATTAGCCAGGTCCTGCTGCTCCTTTTGTTGCACAAGTTATTCCTCCCATGTGCCCAGATCTGCAGCATGGCAAGTCTTTCCAAGTGACTTTATCCTTCAGTTTCCCCTGGTAACTTAGGAAACACCGTGGTCCTGTCACTAGTTTCTGCTCGGTTTGATTCTAATTTTGGAAGTACTTTTGTTAGTTCTCAGAATGGCACTCGACAATAGCAACTTTGAGATTCCTGATACTTGTCAAGAGGTAAAGTCGGAGAGTTTGGAAAATGAGAGAGAATTATTAAAAGTATATAAACAAAGGAAACTAAGGAAGTTTTGTGTATGGAAACATTAAGTGAATAAAATTTATTAATATCTGAGTTATTATCTCTATTTCAGACTGTAGCCAATAAGGATTTAATTTGGCTTACAATAAAAGGTTCATGCGGAATAAAAATGTTAAAATATAAATAGGAAAAAATGAATCAAAAACAAAGAAGAGTACATGCATATACTAAAAATCCTGGACTAATATATTTAATATAATAGGCTTTTTGCATTGGTTATTCAGTGACTAAGAAAACTAGACATTGGCTAGAAGGAATAGCAAGGTATTATCAAAAGAACCCTCCAGGGGATCTTAGTTTGAAACCTAAATTTTGATTGGTTAGCAGTGAGTTTGGGGACATGAAACTATGTGCCATCTAGTCTTGTTTTCCCATATGTAATGAGGTTGTTGGAGTTAGTCTTTTTCAATACTTTCTTGATAACTGATCACTTTTATTTCTTCAGTAAATATTACCCAGACTGCAATTTATCAATAGATAAAAGTGGAGCTGGCAGGTTGAAGAGGCCATATGGTTCTTATCTCTCTTTCATACCTTGTGGTAACCTCAAAGTCATATTCAGAAACCCTCAGAAAAGCACTGGTCAATGCATCACTCTTTCACTATTTGCGATAAACAATATATACAGAGGGTGCCCCAAAAATGTATATACATTTTAAGAAAAGAAAAAAACTGTATTAATTGTAATACCCAATATATATATCGATAACAAAAGATGAGTACAAGTCACATTTGACTTCTGCAATTACAAGAGATGCTCAAAGTGGTTACCATCAGTATCCAGATACTTCTGATTACAACAAACTACTACTTAAGCATAGATAACATCTCTTAAAATATGTATACTTTTTTTGGCACCCCTGGTATTCATATACCATTGTGAAATATATTTATGATATGTAATATATTCATTCATTTGATCAAGAAATCAATAGAATATTACATAGAGCCCACAACAAACGTCTTAGTTCCCATGCTAAGAGGTAGGGTACGGTTGTGAAAGAAATAAATGTGTTCCCCATATTCCCGTAGCTCAGTAAAGATAAAACACAGGCCCCATAAGTGAACATGGGGAAAGAGCTACAAAAGAGTTCATGGGTACTGTATGCCAAGCACCATACTATATCTAATATAGACTAGCAAAGGAAATTATGTACAATTTTAACCAGAAGAATTTTACATTCATCGCTAGACTTTTTGCTTCATGAGACAAAGCATAGTACCTTGTCATTAAGGAACACCTGGCTAGCACTATTCCTGGAAATACTCAGAAGAACATCAATTCCAGTGAATGCTTACCCCAGTAAGTCAAGGTGTTCACTCCCTGGAGACGGGGCAAGGGTGAAGACAAATGTCTGCCGTAATCTCTGCCCTCTCCAAACCCAGGCAACCCTGTCTGCATTAGTGTAGCTCTAATAAACAGCACCATGCCAGACAGGTGGTACTTAGTAGGTTGCTTCTCTCTATCTGTTTCTATTTTTGTTTTTCTCTAAACAAAGAAGAGAAGTTATTTTCAGAATTTGCAACTTGTGGAAAGCAGCACTGGTATAATGAAAACATTATGTGAGACTAGGAAAAGGAGATAAACATGTTTACACAAATGAGCATAAAAAGAGCTCGATCCTCTGTGTAAGAAAAGTAAAGAAGTAGCAATATGTGGACATGTGATTTTTAAGTAACCAGATCATCCAAGATTTGAGTAACCAGAAATGGAAGTATATATATGGAACTCAAGCTTAGCTACACACACTGTGATATGAACACCTACAATTATTTTTTTAATAGACTGACACAAAATAAAATAAAAGACAGAAGGGGAAAAAAGATGTGCAGTCATCTCTAGCTAGGTATCCGAGTGCACTCAGCAATGCAAGGTATGTTTATATTCAGAATGGAAACATGGAAGGAGTTTTGTCTCACTAAGTTGCCCATTGTTCCACACACATTCTTGTAGCACCTGCTCCAGGTCGTGCACTGGGGAGCAGCGTGGGGGGCTGGGGAAACAGCAAGCAGCACCCTCACCCCATTCTGGCTGCTGCTGCACTGCTAGATGGAACCTTTATCAAGTGTCAGCAAGGGCACCTGGCATTTATCAGAGTGGGTACTGCACTCTGCTCTGCTGACAGGGGAGTTCCGAAACATGTCATCCCCACTGTGCTAAGATGTTTTAATGGCTTGCTCTTTCTTCTCTCTCATCACCCAGGCAACTCTGTCTTTTCCTCTTCAGTCCCTTTACCCACCCGCCGGCGTTCTTTCCCATTTTGATCTCTCCTTTGCACCAAGCTGCCTAACAGTGTGACTTGGAAGAAGTTTCTGCGTGCCCGTCCACAAAAAGTCAGAATCAGCTAGATTGGCCTCGAAGTCTTACCCAGCTCTTTTGTGATAAAATTGTGGAATCCTTGCTGCCGCTTTCAGTCTGACGTAGCTTACATTCCACCCAAAAAGCAAAACCTGAGACAAGGGCTTTCGTGGAAGTAGTTTCTTTTGGATCATTTGATCCTACAGTGTATGAGTGGAGGGTGTGGTAACAGGAAAGAGGAGAACCACAGGACTGGACGGTTGGGGAGCTGTAAAATGGGGAAGCCAGGAAAGAAGCTGTCATGCAGGGCGGCCAACACCGTACCCTGCTGGCTGCACCATGTGTCGTGCAGGGTGGCATGTGGGGTCTCAGCTCCCGCTCCCCACATAAGAACGCAGGACATGGTGAGGCCAAAAAGGAACACCCACGGAGCCATATGTAGGGGAGTCATACCACTATAGTCTCGCTGGCCGCCGGGTTGGAGACACAGGAAGCAGGAGCCACAGGATCCACAACCTGCTGCTCACTTCTCTCTGCCAACCAACCTCACTTGCTAGCTGCAATCCGCCGTGCTCACTGCAATCCGCTCTTGCTAGCTCAGCCACCATCTTCTTGCTAGCCCCCCTTTGCTGCTAGCGTAGCCACGACAGTTGTATTAGTGGTTACTGGTTACAGCTGACGGCCAACTAGCTGATGGCCATGCAATCACAGTTGATGGCCATTTACTACCTGAGCCAGCACCTTTCCATGTGAGGCCAAGAGCCTGGAAACTGCACTCCTGGCTCTGTCCCCACAGGAGCCAATACAAAGGTTATTAAGCTGGTTACTGTTATGGAAAACTGCAGCTCAATGCTGTGAAGTTCCGAGGAACTATGTGAAATGTGCCTCTGAAATGCCTGAGACTTAGAAAAAGGGAATATTTCCCCACTAGCTCCTGCCCCATTAACGCAGGAAGTGTTAACATCTCTCCACTCTCAGTTTGTGCAGGCACCAAAATGGCTGATCAAGCTTGTGCAGGGGAGCCACATGGTTGACGCAGGTGAGCCTTGGGAGAAAAAGAATAAGAGATGCACAGTGCAGCTTGAGATCAAGTGCTGTCAGGCTACACATGAGTACCGCTGGTTGCTATAGCAAAGACCAGAGAAAAATGGTGGAGTAAGAGAATATGAAAAGGAAAAATAAATAGACATCTGACACATAAGCCATTGCATTCCCCGATGTTGTCCCAAGTATTGAGATCAAGAGGTTTTTGTTTTTTGTTTTTCACATTTCTTTTCTTCTTTTTTTTTTTTTTTCAGTTTCAGGTGTACAAAACAATGTCTGTGCACTGTTGGTGGGATTGCACATTGGTGCAGCCACTATGGAAAACAGTATGGAGGTATCTTTTTTTTACATTTCACTGAAAACATTTTGTCAGCCTTTTGGATACAAATGGAAATTCATTTGCCAGGAGGATGATCCCATCATACTTTTCCTGGAGCCAGAGCATGGCCTCAAGAGATTTTAATCTGTCAAATGAGCTTTAACATGGCAATGAATATATGGGAACTAAGTCTGAAATTTTGGGTGTCCACCATTTTCACAATTGCACAGGCTTGTTGTTGGAGTGGGTTCCATTGCTCATTCCCTTCTAGTCACCACTGAGTTTCATCATAATATTGACAGTTATTATTAAAGAACATCTACAATGTGCCAGACACTGTATTAGGCACTTTTCATGCAATGTTTCTTCTGAGCCTTAGGTTAATATATTCCTGACAGGTGAGTATAGATGTCCGCATTTTACAAAAGAGGAAATTAAGGCTCAGGAAAGGGGAATGACTTCACTCCTCTTACACAATTGCAAAGGGGTTAAACTAGAATTCAGATCTAGATATATCTCTACAGCACAGGCTGTTCCCAATAGTTGAAACATCCCAGTGGGCACTCAGGTTTCGGATCAGGTCCGTGTCTCCGTTCTAGATTTATAGTCCTGCGTGTTCTGAAAACTAACCTGGAACTCCAGCTTGTCTGGCTTGAGCCCTGATATACTACGTAGGTGCTGGCCAGAGAAGCCCCCTGATTGAGCTCATTCACCAGGTAAGGTATCTTTGCTATCAATACTAGCCCGGCTTAGAAACTGAAGCCTCACAATTTTTGATTTCTGCTTTTGCTCATCAAAGGCAGGCGACAATGGAATCAGAAGCCCAAACTCACCCTTCCATATCCCATGGTCTTTCTGTTGCATCTTCTCTTCCGTTATTTCCATTTTCTCTTTGCACTTTCTCTTTCGGTTATCCATAATTCATTGGCAGAATAAGATAAGGCAACAGAGAAGAACAAGAACAGTTAGACATGGAGATACATTTAACATGATTTAGGCTCAGTCAGAGAATCGGAGAATCTGATACTTGAAGGCAAAATAGCAGTGTCGTAGCCTTTCTCTGTACCCCTTCCCTCCCTCAGGTACCTGTCCCTTCTCAGTGTCTTGGCAGTAGATCATTCCATGCATTGGAAAATCATAGTTTACCTGCCCCAGTCAGTCCCTGTGAGGGTTCATTTGTACAATTAATTCTCTCCTTCCTGGTCATAGTCTCCTGCACCAAGGGTTGGAGCCTGAAGCTAACCAGCCTTCCTTGGGAAAGGATCAATGAGGGAAAGAAGCTGGAAAATGGAAGTAAGGGGCGGGGTGGGGAAATACCTTTTTTCATGTGGTAGATGTGGGAACATAAGTATCGTGAGCAAGCATCTTCTACCCACTATGTAGAATGAGAAACAAAGAGTGTGGGTGTGAAGAGAATGAGTAAGGGAACATTTTAATCAGAAAAAGTAGTGATAGTTGGAGAAAGTTTTCAATCAGCCTCCTATACCGTATTCAAAATCATATCCCTGTAACATGGACCATATGTATATCTGTCTTTTTACTTACTGAAGTTCTCAAATAATTTTCCATATCCACGCCCGTCTTGATTTTGTTTTTTTCAACTGGAATTATCATAACAAACATATCTGGGCTATGTTTTTTGATGACATAAAATTTTCTGCCTCCTGAGATTCTTTCATTTCGCAGTAGATCCAACTGAGCTGAAAACAGTTTCCCCAAAACTTCCACTCATTGGTTCTATTTTTACCCAAATAAAGCCACATAATCTCTTGTATATATGCCTGCCCATCTAGTAGGGAAGGAAATCATCCCTACTCTTCTCTCTATTCCATGAAGTTTGGTTTCTTAAGCTAAATGTCCCAGCTCCTCTTATTATTCATATGCCGTGGTTTGGAATCCTGTGGCTCTCTACTGGTCACTTCCTTCTGGTGACACCACAAATTGCCCATCTCTCTCTCATCTCCAGATTTGACTGTCCCAATACGTAATGATCTGGGTCTGTTATATCCCTGTCTCTAGGGTCTTATTTCCATTATTATTAAAGTCTAAATCTCCATGAGCCCAAATGTGTGTGTGTGTGTGTGTGTGTGTGTGTGTGTGTGTGTGTGTGTCTCAAAATGAGAGGAAATATGGGCCCGTGAAACTTGGACAAAGGATGTAATGGGGAGAATCTTCACTTCCACGTGGCTCTGAAGTCAAGCAGGTACAATCCTACATGGTGCTATTATGTTTGACATCAGACATGGCCCTACAGGGGAGATGAATACGCTTCAACAGTTAGATGATTATGTTAATGCAAACTGGGATTTATTATTTTGTTTGTCTTATTCACCGTTGAATTTGATGTGATTGATGCTGCTTCAGCGCTAGGTAATGCAGGCTGAAATGTATTTCCTCAAAGATCCTTCAGGAACAGCCACTGGGGATTGACAGAGAGAGTCACTGGGTGTCACTGTTGAGTCGTCCAAACGCAGCGTTCTGCTTGTGTAGAGAAGTCTGATTCCTTAAAGAAGCTGGGAGCTGGAGGTTTGAGGTGGCTGCCCGTCCCCTTCTTGTGGGCATCTCTTCATTAGGGTCAAGATAGATCATCCCTGTGTCCATTTTACCCTGGGGGTGGGGGGGAGTGTCAGGTCAGATGTGCCCGTGTCAGTGTGGGCCTCAGCTGCCTCAGCTACTGCTTAATGAGCTGACGCGTCTGTCCTTGATCTGCCTGGCAGGGCTGTGATAGGGGTCTGCTTTTATGCATCAGTGCAACAAGGGATCACCCCCACCGGCAGCCAAAGAAGGTCCCCCTCCACTCCCCCCAAACACACCAGGACTGGTGGAGCCTTACAGCTTTCTGCACAGTCGCCAAACCCTTCCATTCCGCTCTTAGTGTTTGGTCCACATTCAACACAGCCATGTCAGTCTCAGTAAAAAAAGGGTCAGTGGCACATGTCAGTTTTTTATGGCAGTGCTGATTTTGATAGAAATATAGACAGGTGGAGTTGTAGGCACCTCGTACGTAAAGGGACAGGAGAGAAATTGACCAAAAGGGAGAAATGACCAGGATGACAGGCTGGGAGACCTAGCAGCCTTGTTTCCAAGATCTGACTCTGTTACTGGCCTGGCTGGATCCACACGTAAGTCATGAATTTTTGTTGCTTCAGTGATTGGTTATCCTTTGAAAAATGGTCACTCAAGTCCTTTGGCAGCTGTCCTCAATCCTTTTAGGAGAACTTAATAAAAGTGCAAATGCCAAAGTCTCATATCCCAAGAACTTTCTTTCTGGGTGCATGATGGGAGCCCCAGGCATCAGCATATTTATGAACTCCACATGTTATTAAAGCATATCCAGAGAACACTTTTCCAGGACTAATCTATAGATTATATGCTTTCTGAAGACTGTGCTTCACATTTTTTGCTTCCCTTAGAATTCAATACTGAGCTGTATCCAAAGAGATCTTTCCAAAATATGACCACTCTGTTCTCCACTCTTAAATTCCCCAATGTCTAATCACTGTGTGTAAGTCAAGTCCAGACTCATTGTCTTATTGTACTTAGGTCTGTCCTGTTGGCCTCTGCTTTTTCCAGGTCGGCACATTCTCCTCCACACACTAATTATGCTGCCACACTTTCTGCCAGTGGTTCCCCACTTGGCTGCACACGGAAATCGTCTGGGGAGCTCTACAAACATTGATGCCTGGGTCCCACCCCCAGGAATCCTGTTTTAATTGGTGTGGGAATGGACCCAGGCATGGAAGACTTTCGAAGCTCCCCCAGGTGATGCTAACGAGATCTACATTGAAGAATCGCTATTGTGTGATACTCATCTTCCTAGACCACATTTATCTTTTCTTATCCTCCCTTGACCTACCCATAGCTGTTAATTCTTGGCTCAGCTTCCTCATCGTCCCCGTGATAAAATCATCTCCAAGCGTACTCCCCAGCCCAAATAAAGGCTTTTCTCTGAGAGTCCCTACTACTTGTGCAGACTGTAGGGTAGTGGATTGGAAATATCCATTTGTTTGTTTGTTTGGTTGGTTGTTTGCTTTTGTCTTAAGACTGAGGGCTCATAGTAGGGAAACACATGACGTATGTTTGTCATCCGTGGTCCAGCACACAGCACAAAGCCAACACCTAGTAGTAAGTGCTCAGGGATTATGCATTTGTACAACAGATCTATGAATGATAGAGAGTGCGAAGAAGTTAATGAATGAATAATCAATGGTAATCATAATGTCTAATCTTCATCAAGGATTTATCACGGATATGGCCATACGCAAAGTGTCACATAAACGTCACCTCATTTCACACTCACAACAGCCCCGCTAGAAAGAGCGATCTACATTTTACAGATGAAGAAACTTTGGTGTAGGGATGTTAAGCAGATGCCACAGCTATGATTTGAAGTCTGGTCTACCTGACTTCGCATTTAGTTACTCTACTGATTGCTTCCAAAAATAGAAATGAGAAGCTGTTTAACAAGTTTTCTCATTGTAGCTTTTATTGAACTCCTTTTGCAAGGCACTATATATTAGCTCTTGAAATACTTCATCCGATTTACCCCAATAACAATTCAGTAAATAAGTATTATTAGTGCCATTTATTTCATTGATAAGAAAAATAAAGTTTCAAAAAGAGGAAAAGCAATACAGGCAAGGCCTTATGGGAGTATGGGAGTATGGAATACGCCGGATGAAATCCTATGGTACTATGGTTGCCTGACTTCAATACCCCAAACTATGTTACAATAGCCTCATAATCAATGAGTAGGAAAGAAGAGGGAAGAAGGGAAAAAGGAAGGGAAGGGAGAGAGAGAGAGAGAGAATGAAAAAGAGAGATCAGATACATGCACTACTTTGGGGGCTTATATCGATGAGGACAAAATACCTCAAAGACAGCTTTCTTTGTCTCTGTTTCCCAAATCCTTAGCACTTTCCCCCAAAGGGTCCTTGACACGATGAGGTAAAATGACTTTTCTTTGGAAGAGAATGGTCGCTTATTCTCATCGTACCAAGGATATTTGATGTGTAACCAAACTTTTGTATTGATCCTTGTAATTCCTTTTTCTAGAAAATTAACCAGAATGTTTAAACCCAGGGGCTTTGGTCCATTGTTTTGTTTTTGTTTTTAAAGATGGGCACCTGAGGCCTATAAAAGAAGGGCTTGGCAAAGGTGCCCCGGTGGAACTGTGGCCAGAACCCAACTCTCCTTACCCCTGGTCCAGTGCTCTAACCCCCAGCTTGACTCAGTGGTTAAAGGAGTCATTGTTAAACGCAATGAGTATTTTAAAAACCACTTGGAGTTTTTTAAGTGTAAAGTGCTCGAAGTGCCAGACACACGGTATTTTTATTGCCTCTTGCTGCCACACAACAAGGCCATTTGCTCTGTGGGATCTTGGTAATAGGGATAAGCAGAAGCACACAGAGATGAGAGAAGGTACGGATTCCTCTCCTTCACTAATGTGAACAGGTGGTTTACAATGGGCCACGGATACTGCCTGCAAAGGAATGTGAGCCACTATCCTCCTGCTGAGGGGAGACAAAATCCTTTGAGAAAAACGGGAGGAGACATCTGGAAATTCAGCAGATGATCCCTGAATGAAGACAGGTCCGGCTTTTTAGGACCTGGTCAAAGTTGTGGGAAGAACATCAGACTGAGAATCAAATGATTCCTAGTGCTTCCGGGCGCTGCAACTTTAGCAACGTTGACAAAACCTTCTGTGCCTATGTTGTCTTATGTAAGAAGTGGGACTTACATTTGTCAATCCGCAAATACAGTAGATACCTGCATAAATTTGCTCCTGGCCATTGTTTCCTTCAGTCTGTTCTCTTTCTTCTTTCTCTGACCACCAACTTCTTTCTTATCCTCAAGCCATAACAATGTCGCTGCTTCATAAATCTCTCACCGATCTCTCAGTAGGAGGTCATTTTTCTTCCTTCTCTTTGTCCTAGTGTTTTCTCTTTGCATGTGCTCTAGCTCTCATTTCAGCATGCTTTTACTTGTGATTAGCTGTCAGTAGGTCTACCTCCATCACTAGATTGCCAAGTCCACCAGGGCAAGATCTATGTTTTGACTATTCCTGTTTCTTTCAGCCGGACCTCACAATTCATTTTGCATGGAGTGAGCTCCTATATGACATCGGTTGAATTGAGTTCACTGTGAGCACAGATGCTACCTGTGTTTTCTCAGACATCAAGTGTGAAAAATGTGGGCGTCCTTTTATGGATGATTTGAGAGAATGGGTGAAGAACTGTTTGGAAATGTACCATACTATTCACAAAGGACACGGAACCAGAAGTCCTGGATATGAGACTCAGCTCAGGAATGTGTGACTTTAGGCAATCAATTCACTTTTCTGGGCCTCAACTTTCTCATCTGTAAACTGGGGATCATAGTACCTGTCCTGCCTGTTTTACCACAGTATTGTGAAGACAGAATGAGATTACATTTAAAAGCATCTTGCTAACTGTACAGTACTACCGATAAGTAAAGGTTGAGTATTATTTTTATTAGTGTTATTATTACTACATCATAACTATCTAAAGACTCCTGTGCTCTAAATGTAATTCTTAACTGCATTGATTTTTTTAGTGACAGTGATAAATGAGAGCCAATTGCCTTATAAGAACATAATGATAGTCTCCTGATCTCCCTGGAAGGTTCCTAATGGAACAAAAAGTCAAGTCTGAAATCCCTAGGATGTTATCGGAGACAGAAACAACATATATTGGAAACTTCAGGTGACCTGTGGCTGCTCAGGAATAATAGCAGAGTTAAGAATGGAGCTAGAGGGGGCAGAACATTTCTTTCAAGCTGCTATTAATCCTTGCCTCCTTACAGTAGTCTGAAATTTTTTGATATACCTGTTGATGTCCCTGTCTTCAAATAAGCCTTTGTCATTTTAGAGACTTTGAATTACACTCAGAGAAGTTGGGTGTGATCACAAAGAAAAGCCAGAGAATTTGGTGCTGTAAAAAAAACAGGCATCTTGCTTCTCTTTGAATGTCACCTTGAGTAATTTATTTCTGTTATGTGAACCTGTTTTCTCATCTGTGAAATGGGGATACAAATAAAGACAGTAGCTGACATTTAGGGAATAACTATTCAAGTGTCCTAACTCTGTGGTGGTTACTGTGTGTCTCTTTCATAGCTGAGGACAGAGGCCCAGGGAGCTTAAGTAACTTCTCTTGCCTTTGTGGGCCTTTCCCTTCATTATTTTTTTAAAATGAAATGTACATTTAAATATATTACTATAAAGACAGATATAATCTAGTCTGTGAGTTTGTGAATCAGATGGGAGAAGGTGAGGCTAAGAGTTGGACAAAGGTTTATTGGAATCAAAAGCCTGTAATTTTCAACTATAAAGTGTTATACAAATGTCAGTTGTCGTTGCTATTGGTGATACATTCAGAATGCCTGGGTAGTTAAAAGAGAAAAGTTTATCTACTGTGCTTCCAGAAGCCTAAGCAGAACTGAAACATTTCTGACCATTTTCTAAGCAGATTTGTGAAAGCCCCACACGTGCCTACATGGGAATCAGAAAAGATAGAAATTCCTCCCTTGCATTCATCAGGATGAGGAGACAACAAAAGTTACAGCGAGGTAAACACACAGCACAAGTTAGTGAATGCTGCACCTTCTGCAGGGCACGTGACCCTATTTATCCTCCATGACTCTGGCCCAGTATATTTCTCTCTGCTCCCATTTTTGTTTCCAATGTCCATCCACCCCTCATCAAACACACACTTCCTCTTCTACCTTGTGTGGCGCAAAGGGGAAGTAGGCAACACAGAGCTAGCCTGAGGACAGAGCTGCATTCTGCTTTTTGTGGGCCCTAGACACTTTTTCTCATTATGGGCCCCTTCCCCACCCACATACACACAAAAATGAAAAATATAATTTATGACTACATTGGTCTACAGGTGCGTAAAATCCAGAATTCATTCATTATCACACATTCATTATGATGATATTTATTCTTCCTCCTGCTTTTTAAATAAATGAAAACTGTTCTTTTAGGGTTCCCTAAAAGTATCGTCGGTTGTAGGTCCTGTGCCTAATGGAAACATTGACCGTGAATGAAGCGTTTGGAAAACAAAATGTCACAGGATATGAATCCATTTGCAGGAAGTTTACATGTGTGACCTTGAGTAAATGTGAAGAATACTGCCCCCCACTCCCGCACCCCCCGTTTCTTTCTCTGCAAACTAGAGAAGAAGCATGCCTGACTTTGCTGGATTAAGAGGAAAGCAAGAATTGTAGAACAGACTTTGGAGCACTGATTCCTGGGGCCAGAGGTCCCAGGTTCTTCCAGTTGGCCAGCCTGTGTGGGTAGCCAGGGGAGTGGGAATAAAATGATCGACTATGCTCCCAGAATCGCATGGAATTTCCCCCAAAGGGGAAAAAAAAGTTATTTCATGGTCAGACTAAAACAAACAAATGGAAAACAAAAACTAATATCCATTAAAATCATTATCACCATTGAAAAATCATTATCACCACTGAGACTGCAAAAGGAAAGATAAATTCACTCCCTTACCCCTCCGAAGCCATCCAACTAGAAATTTCACTCTGGATTTATATGAATTCATTTGGATAAAATCATTCAACCAGTAACCCAGTTCTTCTAATTATACTGGCCTTTTCCACATGGAGATAGGGAGAGACATTTGACAAATGTCTTGCTCAAGTCCAGACGCATCTTATCTACTAACTCTCTTTGGTCTAGTAAACTTAATATAGGAGAAAATGAGGTTAGTTTAACACAGTGGCAGCCCAAAATTTTCTGTAGGGAAGGTAGCAATTAATTTGGAGGAGCTGGGTGCTAGAGACTTTTCCTAATGCTGTTTGCAGAGCAAGTATCCTATATTTCTTCATGTAAATAATAATTAGAGATGATTGATGAAAATTATGAGAAAGCTAAGCTAAGGCCCTTTCAGGGCACCTCTAAGACATGGCCCAGCCCCAGGAGTTTTGCCTGGTGAAACAGTGCCCAGCTCTAGGGATCATTGCTTTCCTGTTAATGATGGCTAAACGCAGCCCCAGATAGCTGAAGATGGTAAGACGGATAAAGCATCCCAGCTCTCAGAGAGACCTCCCAACCTTCCCACCAGCGTACTGTCCTTGAACTATGCTTAAGGTGAGCATCCAAACCGTCAGTCTGCATTTTGTCAAACCCAATTTCTTTCCATGTTTTGAAAATAAGAAGGACATATGTTCGTCTAATCTTCCATCTCCTCTAGATGTCTTCCGGTGCATTCTCCCTGATTCAGCAAAGATCATAGTGAATAGTTCATGGATAACAGAGGCCTGCCTACATCGTATCCTACAGCCTTCTGCCTACATAGAAAACACGTGTTTTCTATGGTGCAATAGGAAAGAAGAAAAATGTGAGTTTGAATTTACAAACACCAAGTCCAAATTCAGGCTCCATTCCTAACGAAATGGGTCATTTTGAGCAAGCAAACTGCTCTCAGAGTTTGGTCACCTGCAAACTGGCTTAGTGATAACTGACTTGCCTACCACACAGGGATTTTGTGAAATCGAAATGTGATTTTGTTTACGGATGCACTTTTCAAGCCAGCAAAGTGGTGTGTTTCATACAAAGTAGGACACTGTAATTATTCCTATTATCACTATATACTTTCTCTCTCCATAGCACCAAATATCTGCCTACTAACCGGATTTTCATTCTCTACCGTTCAAGGATCTCACAGCCTTAACAACACACTGAAACTAGTTGTACCTCCTGGGGAAGCACATCAATGATTTCATTGAATGATCTTTATTTACATTTGATACTACCCTGGACAAAAGTTGACTGCTATTTATCCTTAAGATGCAGTTTTCTTTCTTCCTTCATCTTCTTTTAAATCTATGTCCTTTGAGTCGATCTTTTAAATCAAAGAATTGTTTTATTTTACATATTTATCCTTATAGAACTGCTGCTGGGATAAACTGCAATGATGGAATTCCAACAGCAGAAAAAAATGGCATTTCTGGGATGGATAGCTAGTTGTGAGAGGAGGTGGGAGGAGAATAAGAGAGGAAGCATATCCCATCTCTACAGTGCCATTGTCTGCACTTCCCTTTCATTGCTATATTAGAAAAGAAGGCAAGCTAAGGTCCTGTAAACTTAAAGGGACATAAGTATGAAGGACAAGTGCTAAAGTGAGCTTTTGTTGGAAATTCTTGAGGAAAAGGGGACATCACCTTTCAAAGCTTCAAACGCTTTCCTAAAGTTTCCTTAAAACATTCTCACTGACTTTTTTTACTTCTCTCCTTTTTAAAATGTAAATCACATTTTAAAGTTATTTTTTAATATTATTCTGAAGAGCCATTCACAGGTTTACTCAACAGGAACTCAAGGGAAAACAGACAAATGAAAACACATTCTTAGACTGACAAGATGTTAGTCCTAAATGAAATCATGCAAATGAAAACACTAAATAAACTATAGCCTTTTATACATGCAAAAGTTTATCAGTCAAGTATTGATTTGTTGAGGCTCTTATATGTGTGATAAATGAAAGAGCAAATGTGAAGCAGTATTTGACACATAATAAACCTCAAATAAATAAATATTAAATTTCCTCCCCTTTGGTTGACAAGATAGCTTCGCTTGGGTCTCACCTATAGGGCAGGTTATATTAGAGAAAAAATGTCTATTTGTTGTCGCGAGCCTTTTTTTATTGAATATATTTTGCATCAAGGTCACAATGATTGATTGTGTCCTGGAAGTTGGCAACCTTTCAGAATGGACTTGTAAACTTGTTCATCTCATTTTGTTTGGCAATAGGTATCAAAGGTCTGACTTTTTTTTTCCCTTTGACCCAATAATTTTACTTCTGGGACTATATCCTGAGATGATAATCTTAAACTCAGAGAAAATTTTATGGACTAAAATGTTTACCACAACCTCACTCACAATGAAAACTTGTGAACAAATGGCCTCTGTCACAATAGAGAGATGATTAACTCAGGGTGCAAGCCAGTAGTGACTATGCTGACGCAGGGTCCCATGCATCACCAGCCCCTGGCTTGATGTTAGTGAATATCCAATACCTACTGGTAACATTGAGTAATTTTACAATGTAATCAATTTTGAAATTATGCTACGTGAAGTAAGCCAGTCACAGAAGGACAGATGCTGCGTGACTCAACATACATAAAATGTTTAAAACAGTCCAGCTCGTAAAAGCAGAGTAGAATGGCGGTGGCCAGGGCCTGGGGAGAAAGGGGACAGGGGCGTTGTTGAATGGGTGTCAAGTTTCAGTTATGCAGGATGAGTAAGTTCTAGGATCTGCTGTACAGCCCAGCGCGAGTTAACAAGACTGTGTCGTGCACTTAACATTTGGTTAAGAGGGTAAATGTCAAGTTAAGTTTTCTTACCATGAAGAAAGGGAGCAGTGGGACCCCTGGGAGGTGATGGCTCTGTTTATTATCTTGATAGTGGTGAGGGTTTCACAGGTGTATACATATGTTCCAACCCGTTAAACGATATACACTGAATATGTGCCGTTTTTCTATATCAATTATAGCTCAATAAGGTATCAAAAATAAAAATAAAAGGTGATTCTAGGCCTTGTTCAACAACTAGGAAACAAACCTGAAGCTTACGGATATAATTTATATCAATTCAAAATTATTGTATGTTCTAATTTAAATGTAGAAGAAAGATAAATACAAAAATAAATGCATTATAGGATCACATTATGTTCTATTACATAATTGTAATAAATGTGATTGTAAAAATTTTGTGTCATTTTATCGTTATATGTAAGATTAAAAGGAAAACAGCTCAAAATGTATGTGATTTACTCTGCCTGTTGTTGTATATATAGTCTCAGTCTCTTAAAGCAATAACCAGGTATTACTTCTACGTTGGAAAATAAAATAAAATAAAGGTTATTTTAAAATAAAGGTGAAATTATGTGAAACGTTTGTGTTCTTCAGTGTTCTGTGGAGAACAGTTTCCCTTCTCCCACCATCTCTTCTCAAACTAGGCTGTGGTAAAGTGAGCTATGAAAGCCAGGGGGATGGGTTTACACTAGGGTCTCAGTAGCATTTGTTGTAGTCATTAATGGATAAATGACTCTGAGAATACACTGACATGAGTCTTCAATTCTCAATAGGAAAAGAATCATAATAACCTGAGCTAAAACAACAGAAAAAAATATGCTCACTTCATTATTTCCAATTGTTAATCAAAAGTTTAATTTATTTTTCTAAATGTCTTCATTCACTCTTTCACAATACAAAAATGACGTGGCATTGTTGTAACAAGTGTGCAAATGTAGAACAAGTGGACAAACACTTCTCCCCACAATTCTACCCTTCTGAAGTAGCTGGAAGCATTGCTGGATATCAATTTTCTCTTTGCTCAGGTGGACCTAAGCAAGCATTTGTACACAGTGAAGAGTTTTGCTTGTTCATTTTTAAAATCTTATTTTAACATAATTCTAGATTCACAGAAGTGACAATAGTACAGAGAGATGCAGGGCACTTTTCCCCTGCTTTCTCTCGCAGATAATAACCTTGCATAGCTACACGTAGTATAATACCAAATCCTGGAAGTTGACAGGGGTGCAGTCCACACACTGTGTTCCATTTCCACCTGCTTTACATGAATTCCCCTGTGTGTGCGTGTAGTTCTACGCAATTTTAGCGCATTCGTAGATTCATGCAGTCACTGCCATAGTCAGGACAGAAAATTGTTCCATCACTACAAAGTTCCCTCAGCCACTCTTTCATAGTGACATCCTCTCCCTGTCTATCCCCTACCAACCATAAATCTGTTACCCATGCTTAAAATTTTGTCATTTTCAGAGTGTGTATAAATGTAATCACATAATATGTATGTTTGTTAATTTGTAACAAATAGAACCACATTATTTACACTGTTCTGCATCTCTGTATTTTCTTTATTTCCTCCATTTAAAAATGAAGCACAGGCAGTCCTATAAGGCAACACACATTTGCAATTCTTATATGTGTACGTATATATATACTCGTGTGTGTATGTGTGTGTGTATTATATTATATATATACAGAAATAGATGTGTATAATATATATGCGCGTGTTTATCAGAAGGAACATATGGGATTATATACACACAGATATGAAAAGAAAAAATGCAAAGTGATGTAAATATGATTTTATTTGTTAACTATTATTCATTATAAAAAGGGAATCATAACATACACATTTTTAACATCCTATTTTTTTCCAACAATACCACTCAGAATATCCTCCAAGTCAAACGTTATATTAATTCATTTTTCATTGCTAAACAATATACTAAGGTTTGGATATATTCTACAGTGTGTGGTGATATTCACCTTCTCTAATAATGAATGGAATTTGCTTAGTCTTTTTTTTACATTATCAACAACGTTGTAATAAGTATAGTCTGTGTGTAAGATATATATAATGTATTATATATAATATATTACACATATATAATAGCATGTAATATATGTTATTATATATATTCTTTCTAACGTGTATATTATATATTTATATAATATTATATATATGTATATTATATATACATATATATATATATATATAATATACATATATAAGAAAATATAGAGGGTGCCAAAAAATGTATACGTATTTTAAGATAACATCGCTTTTTGGCACCCCTGGTATATATAAAATAGAGAGTTTCCTGTTGCTACTGTAACAATTTACCACAAACTTAATGGCTTAAAAAAACAAAAAACGAAACAACACAAAAGCTTTCCCCTTACAATCGTGGAGATCAAAGTCCTAAAATGGACTGGCAATTCCTTCCGGAGGCTGTAGGAGAGACACTGTTCCCCTGTCGTTTCATCTTCTCCAGGCTGCCTCCCCTCCTGGGCTCCTAGCCACTTCCTCACACCACTGCCATCTCTTGCTTCCATCATCCTGTCTCTTACTACTAACTCTGATCCTCCCGCTCCCTTTTATAAGGACCCTTATGAATACATTTGGCTCAGGATAATCCAGGATAATCTGTCCATCTCAAAACCCTTAATTTAATCGCATTTGCAAAGTTCCTTACATTGTGTAAGGCAAAAAAGTCACAGGTTCCAGGGATTAGGACCTGAACTTTACAGAGTGGTGGGGGGTAAATTATCCAGCCTTCCCCATAGACGTTCATATTTAATTTCCAAAGGACAAATTTTTTGGAGTAGAAATTCTGAGTTGAATCGTGTGGTAGATTCTTTTATTGCTCAGCAAATATTCCCTCTCTTCCTCTCTTCCTTAGGTTTGAGTGCATTTTTCCACCTCACTGACTTTGGACTTGCTGTGATCAAAGGAATGCGACTTTAAGAGGTAAATTATGGATGTTTTCTTGAGTTTTCCCCCGTATTATGAGAACAGACCCCCCCCCCCCAATAGTGGTTGCTTCTTGAGCTTGGTTCTCAAAACTCCAGCCAATAATCAGCAGAGCTACAGGTGATCCATAGACCTAATAAATACATATTTGTTGTTCTGAGTCACTGTAATTCAGGGGTTCTTTGTTATTCCAACAAAATCTGACTGATACGTAGAGTATGAATATATTCCATTTTAACAGGTATTGCAAATTGCTCTGTAATAGTCCGGTAGCAAGACAAATTTATACAAGACAAACATTTAAGAGCACTTTAATCCTGCATCTCCACTAGAAAAAATATTATCACTCATTAAGTTTTGCAAATATGGTGGATAGAAAGGTATATCTCATTATACCTGGAAATTTGATTTCCTTGATTACAGAAAACGTCAGTATCTCTTTGTATTTTTATTCCCTATTTAAAGTTGATGTTTATAACTGCATACATTTTTCTTTTAGTTTTCTTACTTTAAATTTGCAAGAGTTAAAACAAAGTATGTCAAACCTTTTTTTTCCTGTAATCAGATTGGTAAATATTTTATATTTTCCTAGTTTATTTGTTTGGCTACTTACTATAATTATACCTATCTATCATATATAATGTATATATAAATTTATATATATTCTGAATTTTATACAGATAAATATGTTTCTTTTTATCTCCTCTCTTTTCTTTCTTGGCTATGAAGTTTACTCCTATGCTTAGAATGTCTTGTGATACTTTGGTTTATTTATTTCTCTATTTAAGGTTCTAAGCCATCTGGAATTTATTTTTTCTATGATGTGAGACAGGCTCCAAACTAATTTCCTTCCAGATGGGTAGCCAGTTGTGCCAGCTCTACTTAGTTTAATCCCCCCCACACACACACTTTGAAATGCTGCTTTTTTTACATATTAAATTCTCATATAAATATTGTGACTTTTTTAGATTCAGAATGTCTATTTTCTGCTATGCAATTTTCTAAGTCCTGGAGTTATAGCATGGAACAAAACAAAGTCCTAATTTTCCTGGAGCTTCTATTCTAATAGAGGAAAGCAGAAAAATAACTAACTTGATCAATAATGAGTCAGTCAACAAACAAATGTTTAATGGTAATAAAATACAGCAGGGGACAGAGCGAAAAAGGATGCTCTTTTAATAGAGGGCGCAGAGATGTCTTCCTTTATAAAATGATGTTTGAACAGAAACTTGAATGGTGCTGCAGAGCAATCGAGGTGTGTATCTAATAGTACAGCGTTTGAAGCAGAAGAAACAGCAGGTGTAAAGACCCTTAAACAGGAGCGTGCTTGGCAAAGATAATGTGGCTGGATAAGTTGCTAGACTAGTTAAGTTCTGATCAGCCTTCTCAGAGACTGATGTATTTTATATTCTTATTCCAGTACTACACTAGGTTGAACACAGGGCTGGTACAGTATGTTTGAGTATCAGCAAGTCAAGTCGATTCTCACTCTTCTTCTTTTGACACTTTTCTTGGATATTATTTAGACTTTATATGATCTTTAGGAACACATTATTAAATTATCTTCTTTCACCAACAAACAAAGAGTGCATAGATATGTATTGTTTCCCCGAAAATAAGACATATCTGGACAATCAGCTGTAGTGCATCTTTTGGAGCAAAAATTAATATAAGACATGGTCTTATTTTGCTATAATATAAGACCGGGTCTTTAGTATAATATAGTATAATATAATGTAATATAATATAATATAATATAATACCAGGTCTCATATTAAGTTTTGTTCCAAAAGATGCATTAGACCTGATTGTCCGACTAGGTCTTATTTATGAGGACAACAGGGTAGGTATTCAGATTTCTATCTGAATTTCTATTTCATTTTCTATCTGATTTCTATTTCATATAGATAAAACTTATTCTTATTGGAATGGACCTAATTTTTATATTAATTACTGGAAAATTGATGCTTATAGTATTAAATATTTCCATCCAAAGGTATGCCACTCTTTTTGGCAGGTTTTATTTTGTGTCTTTCAATAATATTGTATAGGATTGTATGGATCCTCTCCCTTTATGTTAAATTTACTTCTAAATTTTTAGATTTTTGTGGCTATTTTTATTGTTTCTCTTATCAATAGTTTATTGCTAGAATAGAGAAAATATATTTATTTTGTACATTTATTTTATATCCAGCCACCTACCAAATTTTCTTATTTCTGTGTCTTCTACCAGAAACATTGGGTTCTCTCTATATACAGTCTTGTTAAAGGAAATATACGTTTGAATCTCTTCTCAAATGTTTAACAAAAAATATTTATTAATAATTTATCTGCTTTTGGATATTTGCCAGAACATCTAAGACATTTTTTAAAATGCTAATGAGATAGCAGTTATTTCTTCCAATTTCCTGAAATGTATTGCATTAAATAGTTTCATTCAATTATGATTTAACCATTTTTTCTTAAGAATGGTTTTTGAATTTATCATAAGCTTATTTACAATCTTTTGATAAAGTCAGCTAGTTCTCCCCCCACCTCCCCTTATGGTGATGTAGAGAGTTATGTTGATATGTTCAAATAAACCTTATACTCAGAGAATAAATCCTACTTGGTAATGATTTTCCAAATTATCTTCTATTATTTAATTGTTTTCTTTCTATCCATTCATTTTTTTTCTTTTTTTGAGACTTCTATTATTTGCGAACTAGGTCTCCTGATTTTTTTTTTTTATCGTCATGTATAAATGCATTTCTCATCTCTCTCTCTCTCTCTCTCTCTCTCTCTCTCTCTCTCTCTCTCTCTCATTTCTTTTCTTCTCTTCTGTATTAATTAATGGAAAAGTGACCCTTTACAATATTAAATCCTCCCATCCAAGGGCATGTCCTTCTCTCTGGCAGATTTTATTTTGTATCTATCAATCAGATTGTAAATGGTTTATAATCTTAAAAGATTATGAAAATTGCAACCTTAAAATATTATACATATTTTATACATATATTCTTTAGTAATGTTTTAGTTGTTTAGACTTACTTCTTTCTCCTTCAATTCTCTATTTTGTTCTCCATTATTTCTATCTAGCTGGAAGTCTCATGGAATGCCTTGTAGTATTTTTTTTTCTTTTTGCACTGCCCCCTGGGGCTTTCAGTCAAGCTTTTAGAGAAACCTTGAGCATAACAGTTTCATGAGAGATGGGAGGTGCAGAAATATCTGATGCATAGTTGCAGCTGGTAGCCCATGCCCTGATGAGGAAATAGCGTACAAGTCCTCTATTTCCTGTTCTCCTACTGTCTGCCCATTTCAAGTCCTCCTTCCCATGTATGTCAGGAGATAGGGCAGAGTTACTGTAAACCTTCTTCTCTGAAGGTTTGCAATTTTTGATGGGTCAACTGTTCACCAACATTATCCACATTAATTCCCAGGCTTTCTTTTCACTTAAAGGGAAAGGTATTCTTCACTTTCCATTATAAGAGAAGCTGAGTCTTGACAGCCCTCTCCAGAACCTGCATATTTGTTTTCCTCAGCTCTGCTCACCACAGTACATGTTCAAGACACCATTTTCCCATACTCTCTAAACACTTAGTTTGGAGTCAATGAGGCATGATAGAAACCAGATCATTTTTTGAAAATAGAGTACCTGGTTTCTCATCTTTACCTAGTCATAAGACATTGATCAAATGTATTACTTTTAATGTTTATATACTTCTCATCATTAAATTGTTATTTAAATTTTGTAGTATTTTTCTCTCTTTCAAGTTATACATATACTTATGGACATTTTCTAACCTATTCATAACAGAGAGAAAAAAGAAAAAAAATGGTGAATTACATACTGCCTATATATGTGTCATTAACAATCATCCCTCTTCTTTGAGTTCTTTAAAATGTTTATTACATCTAAGATTTCTGACATAAGTAATCTTATTTGATCCCCATCATGATTCAGTAATGTAAAGGTTTGAAAATTTTTTAGAAAAATTAACATTCATGGAATGCTTATTACTTGGTAGACATCATGTAACAATTATCGTTTTTAGACTTTAACTCTTTGGAAAAGGTGCTGTTCTTGCCCACATCTCATAGATGAGAAAAATAAAATATAGGACTGCATTTACTCTAAAACTTCAAAATGAGTAGTCCTATTGTAAAGGTCCATCTAATTAGTGGTAGCACTAGGAATTTTCCCGCTTAGAATCTAATTGTAGAGTTTGTACGTGCTCTTAACTACCATGTAACCATACAGGATAGATGTTACCACTCATACTGACTGATCAGGACACTGGTGGAATATGTTGCCTTGCTTGCTCATAATCACTCAGCAAGTAAAAGAGACCAGAAATCATGTCTTCTCATTTTAAGTATGTTTCCAGAATATTATATGTGACTAATATAATCTGTCCCACTGTAGAAACTGATCAGGATACAGTCGTATAGACCCATTTGAAGATATTATAATACCATTTAATTTATCCATGAATAAACCTAAGAGATTTATATACATGTTTCTTATGCACTTTGCAGTATAACCTACTCTTTTATTGTTACTGCTGCTGCTTCTGCTGCTATAGATTGACCTAATTATGGCCATCGCCTTTGGATTTCATTCTGCATTTTTTTTGTCTATTTTTTAATGTAGCTTTTAACAACTAAAAACAAAGTCAATTCAGTGGCAAGGCTTTTGTAAAATGCAAGGTAATGTCTGCTATTGTGAAGAATATGTTAACAGAAAAACAATTGCAATAATATCCAAATTTTACATTAAGTCAAGTTTCAGAAATGAGAGCTCATTCAAGTTAACAAATATTCACTGGGTCCTTATGACATGCTGGGCACAATGCTAGGCGCAGTGGGAGAGAATGAGGTCCTAAGAGCCGTCCCTGCCTTTGGGGGGCTCTAATTCAATGGGAGAGACAGGCCTATACACACACTGTGTTAATATTAACCAGGCTGTTCTAAGTGTTATAACAGAGTGACTGAGGAAACACAATAGGGATATAAAGAAAAGAGATATGAACTCCAACTGGGCGAACATGAGCAAGCAAATAAACTCCACAGCTGGTGCAATAAAATGTGATTTCAAGAAAAAAAAATACTTTAATTTTAATTGCTTTCAATGTTATTAGGCAAGTTGCCAAGAAATGTTTTCTTCAATATTATGTTTCAGGATATCACTTTACGAGGGACAGAATTTACCTGTGAGTTCGACTAATCTGTCTGAGGTTTTAGAGAAATACGCACCCTGAAAGTTACCTGCGTGGCCATTTCTAATAACCTAATTATTTTTCAATGGTGCAAACTGAATGTCTAGACAGACAAAGTAACTTTCCAGAGGTCACATAGGATAAATCACTGAGAAGTTAAAATTAGGACACAAGTTACATGACTTCCAGTTGAGCTGGTTTCCTGTTTCACAGGGCTACTCCTCTCTATCTTGTATACCATCATATATTCTTCCTTTGACAAAAAATATCCATCAGCCTGTTCTCTGTGTCATACAGTAGGGTCCTGCACTATTAAGATCAAGTGTGGCTTTCCTTAAATCATGAAGGACCATATGAAAATAAAATCACTGGGCGTGACAACAGCAACACGGCAATATAAGATGCCCCTAGTCATACCCCCCACCCCAACAACAACAATTTGGCACCCATCCCAAGACAAAATTCCCTTTTGAGAACAGTGGTATTCAGCACCACATGCCAAGGGACCTGGAAGTAGTCTCGCCTACTCATGGGTTGGGTAATAGGCATACTGACCTCGGCCTGGCTGGAGACCCTGCAGTGGCCTGAGAACAGGCTCCAATCTCTCTCAACTGTGGTCCTGGAGCCCCTTGAGAACACTGACTTAGACAGTCACCCACAGATGAGAGAGCCTTTATGGAATCCAGGTTTCCAGTGGAGAACTTCCAGGACAGCATTGGATTAAATATATGCAGAGGGTGCCAAAAAATGTATACATATTTTAAGAAAGGAAAGAAAAGCTGTATTAAAATTGTAATACACAACGTATACCGATAACAAAAGATGAATACAAGTCACATTTGACTTCTACAATTACAAGAGGTGTTCAAAGTGGTTACCATCAATGTCCAGTAAACTACTGCTTAAGCAATGTTGACCAAAGTGTCCACTGGTATACTTTTTTTGACACCCCCGGTGCCATTAAGAGATGTTAATACTTTGGTATATATATTTATGTGTGTATATATATATATCTATATCTATGTATCTATACCTATCTATATCTATATTTATATAGATATAGATATATATGTATCTCTCTATGTCTATCTATCTATCTATCTATCTATATATATATATATATATATATATATATAAGTTTGGATGTGTTGAAGAGGGTAAAAGGAACACTTTAACTTTACTTGCTATACTCCATTCTGAGGCAGCACAGCTCAGTGTCAAGTGAGATGTTCTCAGCCTACAAGGGAAAGAGAGAGTGTTTGAGTGAGTGAGCACCTGGCTTTCCCAGCTCTGTGGAACATTGTCAGAGGCCTATTTCCCTCTTGCCCCATTCAGAGTACTGACGTGTTAGCTGTACAACTGAGAGGCAAGAAAAAGCTAAGAGAGTGGCAGATATGACTCTGGGGGAGGCATTAAAGGGAAGTGCACCCTATTTACTACATTAAAAACTCCATCAAGAAGCCAGCCCACAAGCCACTGGGAATGCCTCACCCAAGGATACCTCCAGCTGGCCCAAGGGCACCCCCAGTTCTCCATGTACTTCATCCACACTCCCCCACCCTCTGTGGCAGGCTCTCTGTGTGAGATTCCAATGGCAGCTAGAGCTGAGCATTGGCAAACAGCTAGTGAGCGTGTACAAAAAGCCAGCCTGACCTGCAGACCATGGAGAGACCACAAACTTCAACTTTAGCCCCACCTTTGGGAAACTAGAATTTGTATGGAACCACAAAAGTCCTCGAACAGCCAAAGCAATCCTGAGAAAGAAGAATAAAGCTGGAGGCATCACAGTTCCTCATTTCCAACTATATTACAAAGCTAAAGTAATCGAAACAGTTTGCTACTGGCATAAAAGTAGACACAAAAACCAATGAAGCAGAATTGAGAGCGCAGAGATAAACCCTCACATTTATAGGAAACTAATATTGACAAGGAAGCCGAGAATACTCAACAGAGGAAGGATAGTCTCTTTAATAAATGGTTTTGGGAAAACAGGATACTCATATGCAGAGGATGAAATTGGATCCCTATCTTAGACCATTCACAAAAATTAACTCAAAATGGATTAAATACTTAAGTGTTAGACTTAAAACTATAAAATTCCTAGAAGAAAATACAAGGGAAATGCTCCTTGTTATTGGTCTTGGCAATAATTTTTTGGAATTGACACCAAAAGCACAAGCCAAAAAAAAAAAAAAACCACAAACAAACAAACAAAAAAAAAACAATAAAAGAGAACATATCAAACTAAAAAACTTATGCACGGTGAAAGAAACAACCAACAAAGTGAAAAGACAACCAATAGAATGGGAGAAAATATTTATAAATTGTATATCTAATAAGGGTTTAATATCTAAAAAAAATGTAAGGAACTCATACAACTTAACAGCAAAAACAAAACAGAAACAATCCAGTTTTAAAAAATGGTCAGAGCAATTGAACAGACATTTTTTTTTTCCGAAGAAGAAATCTGAATGGCTAACAGGTACAAGAAACAGTGCTTGACATCATCAATCATCAAGGAAATGCAAATCCAAACTACAACTGCACCTCATACCTGTTAGAATGGCTGTTATCCATGAGATAGGAGATAAGTGTTGGCAGGATGCGGAGACAAAGGAACACGTGAGCATTGTTTGTGGAAATGTGAAGTGGTACAGTCGCTGTGGAAAACAGTGTGGAGATTCCTCAGAAACTTAAAAGTTGAACTACCATATGATCCAGCAATCCCACTTCTGGGTATTTATCCAAAGGAAATGAAATTGGACCTGTAATGTCCAAAGAGGTATCTGCACTCCCATAGTCATTGTAGCATTATTCACAATAGCCAAGACGTAGAAACAACCCAAGTGTCTGCCTACAGATGAATGGATAAAGAAGATGTGACACCCGCCCACACGCGCGCACACACACACACACACACACACACACACATATATACACACACAGTGTAATTTTATTTATCCATGAGAAGGAAGGAAATACTGCCGTTTGTTACAACACGGATGGATCTTGAATGCATCATAGAAGTGAAATAAGTCATACAGAGAAAGACAGATACTGTATGATATCACTTGTATGTGAAATCTAAAAAATCCCAACTCATGGAAACAGATAGTAGAATGGTGGTTGCCAGAGGCAGGGAAATGAGGGAAATGGGGAAGCATTGGTCAAAGGGTACAAACTTCCAGTTATAGGATGAATAAGTTCTGGGGATGTAATGTACAGCACGGTGACTATAGTTAACAATACTGTATTATATACTTGAAAGTATTTAAGAGGTTAGATCTTAAGTGTTCTTACCATAAAGAATGGTAATTATGTGAAGTGATGGAGATGTTACCTAACCCTACTGTGCTATTCACTTCACAATCTCTAAGTGAATCTCTAAGTGAATCTACCAAATCATCACACTGTACACCTTAAGCTCAATACAGGGTTAGATGTCAATTATTTCTCAATAGAACTGGACAAAAATGCACTCACTGTCCATTTAGCATAGACCATAAGGCACTGTCTTTCTTATATTTATTTCTGCACATTGAGATGTATTCTGTGATGGTTAAGCAGGGATGCTGCAGACCCAGAAAGCCTGGGTTCAAATTACAGATACACCACTAACTTGAGGAAATTACTTAAAATTTGTTGTAAAGTTTAAGTGAGCTGATAGATGTAAACCATGCAAAATAGTACTTTGAGCATGTTTAAACATAGTGAGGATAAAACTACTGTTCACTCTATGCTTTGCCTTCGTCCACTTCATAGGCAAATTGGTAGAAGATGGCAGTGAACATGTATTTGGGGAGTTAAATGTCCTATTTGAACATTAAGACCAAAATTTAATCGTTTTGTCAGCTGACTATTCACAGGATACTTGTACCATTACCTTCCCTGTAAAATTGATGAGGAAATTGAGTCTCAGATCAATTACCTAAATTGCATAAGATACACAGGTAAGAAGATTCAGTCCCCACCTCCCCAGGTTTTCTGCTGCTGGATACACATACATGTGTGTCACCAGGTGATTAAAAAAAAAAAAATCACTAATTCCAGATTCTTGCTTTTGGTCCAGTGATCTTTTACCACATCACCTCTAGAAACACAGATTGGATTAAATGAATATTTCAATATGTAAGAAATGTAAACATATAGCTATCAATTGCTTACTTTACGGCCCCATTTCTTGCTTCTCTTCACTTTCCACATTTTTAGCCATACTGATTTTTGTTTTTTTTGTTTCCAGTCCTTGAACAGGCCATGTTCTATCTGACATTCTAGCCATACACATACTTGCCTTCTGCCCACTCTTTCCCACATGCACACATACATACACAGGTGCAAAAATAAATGCTCCCCTCCTTCATTTGCCCAACTTCTTCTGGACTTTAACATCAAATTTTCTAGGACACTTTCCCTAACCCCACCACCCTCAGTCTGTTTAGATACTCTTCCTGTCTTCCCACGTTGACTTGTTTCTTTTCATCATAGCACTTCTCAAGCTGTACTGTAGTTGTCCAAAGTGCCTGTATCTTCTACTGAAGGATTAAACTCCTTAAGAGTTGGGACTAAGCACATCACATTTACTGTTTCAATACTATGCCTAACTCAGTTGACACTGAGTTGTTCCTCAATGAATATTTATTATATGAAAGAATGAGTGAGTGAATTAATGAATAAAACCTACTGGTATTTACTAGACTTGCATAAAAACAGCTACACCAAAATCATCATTTGCAACAACATTGCAATGGTTAAGAAATTATAGATTTAAAGATGATTTTTAAAATAATACCTAGTGTGGAGAAATCACCCTCCAAAAGCCTAGTCTTAAATATCAACCCATTTGTAAATTACAACATCCATTTCACCCATATTTTTCTTACCTTGAACCAAAAAGGCATCAGGAAACCATGATTAGGACAGAACTTGCATCCAGAGATTTGTACATAATTCATAATTCATATAATGCAAGTTTGCATAATAAATAGTTTAAATACTGCAGCAACAGAGCTGGAGAGGAAATTAGGATTCTGAATGAAAAAGTTAATTATACCTCCAAGGATTTTTTTTTTTTTTTGCAATACATTAAAACAAGCTTAGAAGAGGGTAATTTAGGCTAAAAAGAGACAGAAATGCCGGAGATTATGGGAGTGGTGATAACTGACAAGTTATCTTATTAAGTGGGGGTAATTAGACTAAATTCATTTTAAAATTGTAGCAGTGGATTCTATATCAACAATAGCATAAATAATGTGCAGGGCTTCTGATCTTGCAGCTGGAACCATTTCTGTTAGATGGACTCTATTCTTCACATTATGGGCCATCTCCTCTGATTCAGTCATTTTACTCAGATAACCCAGGGGGTATAGTTCCAAACTGGAATCCCCACCCTTTTAGCTAGGCTGCCAAAGCAGATCAAAGGACAAGAAACGCTCACCAAAGGAAACTGGTTTTTCATAAAAAAAGCGTCATGGGGTATTCCTTCATCCCTTTGTATGTATTCACCTACCCATCCAAGATATGGATACTGCTGCAGCTGCTGCTACTGCTACTACTATTCATAAAAATAATCAGTAGTATTAATAAACTTTTTAGAACTTAATGTGGGGCTGGGTACTCTGCTGAGCTGCTCACGTACATTATCTTATTGATTTGTGAAGTGTGCACAAATATTAATACCAAACTAAGGGATCGGGGCAGTGAAGTGACTTGCCCAAGAACACACAATGAGTAAGATCTTTGGTCTGAACCCCAGTAGGATGACACCAGTGCCACACTAAAAACTACTGCCCAGTACTATGCATTTTCTCTGTTCTGGGGTCAAGAACAGAAACTCTCACTTGGAGATTTTGTGATTTGGGAAAGTTAAAACAAGGGGGGATATTTACCTACCATGAAAGATGAATATTAGAGTGTAGTAAAGAAAGGAAAAATAAAGAGGCAGAGGATTTGGGCTCCAATCTTGTTTAAACTGTGCCTAAGCTGTGTAAACTTGAGTTCATTACGTAACCACTGCAATTGCCATCCCGCAATCTGTAAAATGAGGCGGATGAGAAGACTTGTAAGTTAGTAACCATGCCAATATTGATGACAACTCATTCCATTCTAAGGAAGGGCTCCCAGACACCTCTATCGAAAACTGTCTCTGTCCACACCCCCTGCTGGAAGGACAGCCCCAGGTCGTCTTGACTTCCAGGGTGGAACCGGCTCAGACAGCCCACTCCCATGCTTCACGGTCACAGTTGTTCTGGACGGAGTGGCCAAATCATGTACTGGCCAGTGATGTGTGAGATAGCTTGGTGGGAATAGCTCTGAGAATCACACCCCACGCTCAGAAATGTGTTCTGGGAATGCCACTTAAACAAGGCGATTGAAACCTTGATTTTTCTCTTCTTTGCCCCCAGTCAATTCATCACCAAAAGCTGGCAGCTCTTCAACGTAGCCTTCAAATCTGCCCACATCTTCCCACCCCTTCTGCTACTACCCTCATTGCAACCATCAGTATTTCTCACGTAACTCATTCCATTGCCTTTGGCCCTTGTCTCCTATGCATCTGTTTTCCACGTAGCAGCCAGAACATCACCCCTCTGCTCAACAGCTTCCCATCTCACTCAAAGTAAACCAAAATTCTTAAAATAGTGTGCAAAACCCTATACAGCTGGGTCTCTGCCTCACCTTTTGATCTTCACTTCCTACTACTGTTGCCTTCCTGTTCATCTCATTCCAACCATGTGGCCTCCTTCTTATTCCTCGATATTCCCAACACCTATTCCCACGCAACGGCCCCCACACTAGCTCTCCTCTCTACAACGTCCTTCTTGCCTATATCAGCATGACTCACTCTCTTGTCTCCGAAAAGCCTTTGATCAAATTTCACCTTCTCCGTGAGACCTGCTCTGACCACTCTGTTAAAAATTGCAAGCACCCAGCCCCACTCAGGAAAGTTCTCATCCCCCTTCCTTGCTTGGCTTTTCTCCATTGCGTGAATCATCTTCTGATCAAATAGGTGACTTCCTCTGTTTCTCCTAACTAGCGTACAAAGTCTTCATGGTCAGGGTTTATTGCCTGTCACTAGCAGGGCAGACATTGTAACATGGTAAATACGTGTGGACTATTGGTTGAATACTCAAATGAATAAATGAATGAAAAGTGCAACTGGAAGTAGAAACAGCAGCCATGAGGGGCCATTGTCACACTATGGAGTTGAATAAATAGAATCTAGCAAGCAGAAGCTATGAATGTAGAGGACAGGTCTAAAGGATAAGGAAGTAAGTGAAAAATCTGGAGCAATCACGTGTCCCAGAGGGAGAAATCTGCTCTAAAATCCGAAGAACCACTGTGCACTTGAATTTCAGTGAAATTCTCCTATTCTCCTATGTCATTAAGACCTCAGCTCACTCACAGTTACTCTTAAAATCTATTTTCCCCAACCATCTGCTTTAAGTTCAGTCTTTGTTTCTTATACTCAAAAAGCTCAAACCAATCACTACTGATTCCTTTTTATATTCCTAATTGTTTCTCCAGCATCTTTACCTCTATTATCTCACTGACTCGTTCTAGAAGTTTTGCATCATACGCATTGTTGTGACCATTTTATACAAGTAGCAGAACCTGGAGATAATTAATTAATCACAGGCATGCATGTTTTGGGAGTAGGTCTGGGACTCAAACGCAGATCTTCCGACCCCAATACAATGGCTCCTTCCCCACACCATATTCCCTCTTCGGGGTTTTCTAGGTGGTCTTTCTTTTTCAGAGACACAATCAGATAATTGCTTATGTGCATCCTGCCTGTGATTCTGACACCTTACAATTCATGGACCTCGTATAGCATCACCTCCCAAGAACACTTAATTTGCTACCTTAATTTTCGATGGAACCAGAGAGCTAGGAAAAGATGAGTATTTTTGTTCCTGTTGTTATTTTCTGAAGGTGCCATTTTGCTTGTCCCCCTCACTCCTCCCCTTCCTGTAAGTTACTAACAGGGTCATGGCTGCCAATATATTGAAACACACAGAAGCCAATTATACAGGGATCAAACAGACACCTGACAGGCACGAGCATCCTCCTGGCCTTGATGGACAGCTGATCAGCAATTAAAGGGATGATTTATGGCTTAAGGAAAGAGTAGCTACCTATCTCAAGAACACACACACGTCTGTAAATATGAAACATGTCTTTCCAAAGACCTTTGAATGAAACAAAAATTGTCCTGGACTTTCTCGTTCTTCCTACATTATCAGAGAATGTAAATGGCTTGCCCAAGGGCACAGAGATAATCATGATTCCAGGTTTCCTGACCTGCTCAATTGTTCTTTCCCAGGCAGTGTGCTGCCTCTCTGCCTTGGAAGATAAAATTCAAAGTTGTTGGTTTCATTTCCAAGGCTCTCAAAGGTTTGAACATCTTCAGAGCCATCCTTTCTCTGCATCCCAGCTTAAAAGCCGCTTCTTCCATGAAAGCCTTCTGTCTGCTTTTAGTTATTTTTTTCCCCTTTTATTAGCTGTAATTACATTGTGATAACTTATTACAGCAATCATCACAGTCTAGAGGGTTGCAGTTGCGACAGTGCTTCTCTCTGATACCCTGACTACTGATGGAAGGATCCAAAGCTGTACAGTAATCTCATTAACCAGGAAGGACCAGAATGTAAGACTTTCCCTCTCTGACCAGTGGGTATTCTTTCAATTATCCAGATTCTCCAGGTTTCCTGATCCCTTAGGGACACACTGAATGTGAACCCAACTAATAAGTTTCCCTCGCTTGCCTAATAACAATGAACCAAAGGTAATCAGTAGAGTTAAATGGAAGCGTAATCGCCCCTCATAAACTGTGAAGTGTTCAATCCACCAAGCCCCAGGAGCTATTTCTACCCCATTTGTCACTTGGAAGAGATTAAACAAACAACAGAAAACAGCAATTGTAATTCAGGCTTGAGAGGAGCCTTTCCAGTTGGTTTTATCCCAGCCCTCCTTGTGTTCTCCTTGTGGAAACCTTCCATTCTGATCTCTATTTGTGCCTGTCTCCATCAGCCCTGTCCAGAAGTAAGGACCTGATGTGCATTCAACCTGTGATTTTGCCCCATTGGAGCCAGGGAGGGAAGGATAAGTCCTAAACAAGCAAAGCTACAGAATGTGGACCTCAAACTCTGCTCTGAGCAAGTGGGCTTAAAAAATAGTAATCTTCCCCAAAGTCTGGAACATTCTCTAAGTCCAAACATCCATGCTTTCTTTTTCTTTAATCTACCATAGAGTAAACACTTACCATATGCTTCTAACACGGTGAGCCTTGGATCTGCATTATTTAATAGACTACGTATGCCAGTGAGGTAGGCGTTGAATAGGGGGCGGTGAGTTTAGCCTGTGCACTAAGCTGTCTGCCTCTGGAGTCAAAGCTCTTGGTCACCAGGATTGGACATTGATCATGAACCCCAGCTAGCTGGGCTGAATCAATGACTTCTGTGTTTGCTCTTAAGGAACATGGTTTTCCGTAGCTAAGCTCTGCTCCTAATACAAGCAGTCACCACTGAGCCTCCTTCCTGCCGAGATCAGACTGCCCAGAATTTGGAATCTTCCATCCTCCCTTAGACTCTTCACAACTTACCTCCTCAGAGATGAACGCCAGCTCCAACAGAGACCTATATCGAAGTCCTCGTCTGAACAAGACGATCTGGATGCCTTCCTTTCTTCTTCCCCCCTGTCCCCCATCCCACAGCCCACATCACGGCCCAGATCGTATCTTAGTTACCTTTCTCAGTCTCTTTGCTATTATATGCCCAGTAAACAGGTGTGAACATCTGGGATAAGTCTGTTTACAATGTTGTCCTAATTTTTTTGGCTGATGTTTCTGAACCTTCTTCTCCTCCCATGAGAATCTAGACTTGTCAGGGGGCTGCTGGGTAGCATGGCTCTCCTTGAGTATGACAAAGGCTCACCAAAACCCAAGAGGAGAGGATATTGCAAAACTAATCAGAGACATTTATCAAAGCGGTTTCAAACATGGTTACCTGGGTTCAAAACCAGGCCCCGCCATTTACTTAGGTACATCATTTTATCACTCTAGGCCCCAGAACTCTTATCTGCAAATTCAAGATAGCACTGTCTCCTAGGATTGTTACAATAATGCAATGAGTTATATCTTGTCAGATGCTTCGTATGCTTGTCTAGCTCATGTGAGCCCTGCAGCATTCTTACTGTACATGTTATAGAAGCACACGTGAAAAGCCAGGATCTAGGACCAGGGAACAGAAGTCTGAAGATTTGAGAACAGAAAGCATGGGTTGAGTATGTAAGTGGGGCATGGGAACTTTTCTTGCTCCTAGTTGTGTTCTCTGGGCAATTCTCGCAACAAGACGTGTGAAAGAATCGACTTCCTTTAAAGGGCCAGAGGCAAGGTAGCAGGCATTTTTGCATCTCCAAATTATGTCAATTAAATTTAAAAGAATAAGCAGAAACACTTGTCTTGAATAATCTGGAATACTGAGATAAGAAGAGGTCAAGGAAGAGAGGAATATTTTGCTCAATCATTCACTTGCTTATTGCTTAGGGGAAATTGATTTCCTAAAATTAATATTTGCAGGAAAACAGGGTGTTTTTTTTTTCTTTTTATGTTAACACTTGAAGCATACAAAGGGATGAAATGTATATGTAAGTTAAGAAGTACAATAATCAAAGAGACTCTTGGTAACCTACTTCGTAACTTAGGACACAGGCAAGATCTGCGGCATTGCTGAAGAAGTTTACTGTATCCCGTTCAGGTACTTTCTCCCGCCTCCGCCCGGAGTCAACTTCTGCCCTGAATGGTGTACAGTGTTCCCCCTTTATCCAGTTTCACTCTGTGGTGTCAGTTATCCACAGTCAGCCTCGATCTGTAAATCTTAAATGAAAAGTTCCAGGAATAAACAATTCATAAATTTTAAATCATGCACCGTTCTGAGTAGCGTGATGAAATCTTGCACCATCCTGCTCCCAGGGCGTGAATCACCACTTTGTCCAGCGTCTCCATGCTATATGCTCTACCCACCCATTAGTCCCCTAGTAGCTGCCTTGGTTATCAAACCGATCTTCACCTATGGCAATGCTTGCGTTCAAGTCATGCTTATTTTACTAATAATAGTCCTAAACCTATTCACATAACTTTCATTACAGTATATTGTTATACTTGTTCTATCTTACTATTAGTTATTGTCGTTCATCTCTTACTATGCCTAATATAGAAATTAAACTGTATCACAGGTATGTATCTATAGGAAAAACAGTATATATAGGGTTCAGTACTATCTGCAGTTTCAATCATCCACGGGGTGTCTTGGGACATATCCCCCATGGATAGAGGGGAGACTACTCTATGATTTTCTTGCATTTGAAAACTATAGATTTACCACATATGGACAGACCGTAAATGTGTTATTTAGGTTGTTTATTTCTGAGCTGTTAAAAATGCTACGACAGTGTAGACAGTCTTCCGCAACTTGCTTTTATTTTGGTTCCATATATTATGTTTGAAATTCATCTATGTCATTGAGTACAGTCATAATTCATTCATTTTCACTAGTATGTAATATTCTACTACGTGGAACCAGGCAACATTCATGGCAGCATGACATTTCACAGCATAACTTCAGTTTCATCTCACCCGCATTTTTCAAGGACTCAAACTCTGGTTGCTTTTTTGATTCAAGACTCCTCCACGGCTCAACCAACTTTTGTAATTGGTATCAGTGTTCCCTTCCTGAATACAGATCTGAGAATTCTATTAATACTTCCTCACTTTAAAGTCTCAGCGGTTTCCATTCTGCTCCCAAGGTAAAACCCATCCTGGCCCATCACAGCCCCACTGCAATATTCCTTTTTCGACTCATCTCAGACTATAAATTCTCCTTTTTTCTGCTCTGTCCTTTTTTGCTCAGACCAAACAAGAGTGCCACCACTCCCCAAAACTACCAGCACTTTTTCTGTGCCGTTGCTCAGGCAATTTCCTTTGTCAAGAATGCCTTCTCTCTTTTTCTATTGGAACAATGAAATACTAGGAAGCATTCAAGACCTCGCTTTAAAGTCACCTCTTCTCTGAAGTCTTCCTTGATCTCTGGAAAGATAAACTAATTATCCCCTGCACTGTGCACCCATAATAAGTAGTGAATTATTTTGTACTTACTAGTTTCTCTGTTTTTCGTAGTAGTGAATAAGCACATTACCTTTTGTGGACAGAAAGTTCTATCAAATCAAGAACCATATGCTTTTTATTATTGTATCATCGCACAACCCCTCTCCAATCCCCCAACGTGGCCCCCATCTCAGTAGCAAATTTAGGACCTTATACTCAAGAAGAGCCTAGTACACATTTGCCAAACAGACTGGAGCAAAGGGCACTGAAACTGCTTCCCAAGGGTTGTGTCTAGAAATTGCTGCGATCTTTTCTGATGACTGCAAATTGGATTTACCTTTTCAATTTTGTATTATTCTTGTGTTATTGGGATTATGATGAATAATAAGATAATAACAGCAATTAGCCTCTGGATGACTAATGGTCCCTTAAATTATTTTTGAAAAATCAATTTAAACATCTTCCCTTGGCCCAATTAGAAGAGGGCGGGCCACAGAGTGTTCTATAAACATTCCTGAGAAGGAAAACGGTGAACTTATGGCCAATGACTACTGAGGTGGTGTAGAAACTCCCTAGGGATTGGGAATGGGAGTAAGAGACAATTTAATAATTTAAGCTCTGTTCCTGAAAAGCTGCAACATAAAGACTCAATGGAGTCTGTTTCAAAAGTTCGCTTGTAAGTCAGTTGTTTAAAACTTACCAGTTATTTCAACATGGAACTAGTGTTGTGCATTGTGCTTTCAGTTCCCTTCAACCCACCCAAAACTATTAAACCTAAAGATGGCCTGAAGCATGCTTGATCTTGGCCACAGTTTATTAGACAAAGTCATTGAAGAACCATGTCTTTGAGGTCCAACTTGGGTTCCACGTAGACAGTGGAATATGGCGCCCCACACTGACTGCTTCATCGCCATAGAAATCGGCCTCGTCTAACTTCAGGCTGCTGGGGGTAGAACTTTTAGCTTTCATCCAAGTTCCAGAAAGATAGGGTAGGAGGAAGAAAGAGAAAAGAGGAGAGGGAAGACACTACCTTTGGTGTGTAGAGAGCTGTTATGGAGACCCTGGTGTCCTGTTAGTAAAATCTTTAGGTTCCTCTTTGGGGTTCACCACTTTTTGGTTATTATTATTATTATTTTATGTATTTATATTTTTACTTTTTTGGGGGGCAGACTTTGGAGATTTCTTCATCACATACTTTTACAGTTTCTGCCATTCTGGCTGGGCTAATGTATTTTCCCAGTCCTGAACCAATGCAGAGGTATGTAGCTTTTTATTAGGAAGCAAAGGAAAAGTATTATAAGTAGTTTTAATTCATTGCACAAACCATGGAGTAAGTTCTGACGAAACGTTAACAAGTAAGCATAGTCCTGAGGAGCATAGTCCTGAGGAGTATAAGAGTTAGGCACAAACATAAAAATCCGTTACGACAGCTTCTATATAAACAGCTGTGTAAGAGCCCCGAGAGGTAATTAATTTTTTTTCACATAGCATTTGAAGAAGACTCCAGAGAGAAAAACGCATCTGATCTGGGTTATGGGTTGTGTCGAACCCAAATGTTCACTGGGACTTCCTGATCCTTGAGATACAGATAAGGCGGCTTTGGGTCCCAAATTTTGTGCCCTTTGGAAGCCAAAGACTCTCATGCTATTCCTGCAAGTTTCTGAACCAGGCTACTTTGTCAAAATGTTTGAACTCATAGCTTCCTTTTGATGAGTCATCTCAGTGTCATGTGCATGGCAGCCATACGTGGACACTGCTCTGAGCTGTGTCAACCTGGCCATGCGTCTCTGCCCTTCTTTCATTCACACACACACACACACACCACACACACACACACACCACACCCATATACCCACTTTGACGTACAGAATATTTCGGTGAAAAATTTGGGAAGCCAAGAGGAGTTTTACATCACAGTAATGCAAACCACCCCAAACTGAGCATTGGATGTTCTTGGTTATAAAAGTCCCTTTGCCACTGAGCTGAGGATTATTCATAGCTGCCTCCCCCTACAAAGTATGCAAGCCTCACACCACTTCTTCCCTTCTCGCTTCTTCCCTTTTCCCTGTCTTCTCCAGACCCTGTTCTTCCCAGATGCCTTCAGGAACTTCCAAATCACACTTATTCTATTTTGCAAGATAATCCAGCTCTCCCCAGTCCTTACTCCTAGACTCATCTCCATGCCCACCTCTGCTTATCCAAATTCATGAAACAATACCTTCCCTGCTTAGAACACACTTATGAGTTACAGACTATGACATCATTGGCTATACTAGAGCAAAAGATGTTCTAGGAAAAATGATGACTGAAACAGTATTATAAAGCATTAATTAACACGCTTTCCACCTACCTAGGAACTCATCACGTGTCTTCCCTGGGACCTCGGACTCGTCCTTTCCCCCACGTTCAGTCCTAGACATAAGCCCACTCCTGCTTTGGGTAACAGAATACAAAGGCAGAAACTGACCCAGACCTCTGAGAAGAAGATAAGACGCAGACTTATCTTTATGCCTAACAGGCATCATGAGCATCCACACACCCACATGCACAGTCCCCCTAGACTAAATATTATAGATTTGGACAAGAGGAGAGATGAGGGGCACTCAGGTGCAGTCATCAAAAAGGTACTTCCCTGTTTCGCCTGAGCCTGAGCGCCTGCCTCCCGTGCAGGCAGGCATGTGGACTAAAGACCATGGAAACCCAGTTCCCGTACTGAGCGCCACACTTCACCTGTGGGGAGGAGCTCTGGAGGAATACCTGTAATTGCCATCGATAAATCTGACAGTGACCAACTAACGGCTGCTTACACCCTGATATTCTAACACCCCCACCGCACATATCCTGTATAGACAACTGTCTTCCAACAGCAGGATGAGTGCAAACTTCAGAAACAGGGACTGAGGCCCTAAACACCTAGGGTTGTGCTGGTGATATGGAAGGAAAAAAGCGCCCAGCATCATCCCCTGACCTTGAGCTACCCTTCATCCCAATTAAGGCTGACTGGAGAGGAACCAAGCCAAAGTATCTCACTGAGTTAAGATACTGATGGAATATTTGTATGTGGGGAGGGGGCGCAGGGGAGGAGGAAAAAGCAGAGAGACATCAGACAGATACTGGTAGTTCCTATAGTGATACTGGTAGTGTCATTCAGAAATTGATGTGTGAGCCAGATATCTAGAGCTTAATGGGAGGACACAGTCTCTTGATGGAGGACAGGAGGACAGGAGGTACTGGCGGGTTGCTAACAACAAGGCCAAAGAGAGACCAGTAGGATCCAGGAGCAGCAGCGGTGGAAAAGGGGAGAGCTGAAATATCCAAGGAGGAATGACTCTCTCTTTCTCCTTCACTGTCCTTTTGGCTTCCAGCATCCTTAGCAATTTCCCCACACATGCATTTATCTCACCAGATGTCACCTTTAAAATATTTATTTTAATGGGTGGCTGAATGTGTACAATATGCCAGCATGAGCGCTCTGCTTTTGGGTGTGTTCTCATATATCTCATTTGATCTTCACTGTGATCATGGGACATTGATATTTTTATTCCCATTTTGCAGATTTGAGAAAAAAAACAACAGATCAACGATAAATTGATTTGCTTAAGGTCACAGAAGTAATAAATGTCAGAACCATAATTTAAACCTGGTCTTCTGATCCCAAGTTCATGATTCTTTCCACAGCAGCAATATATTCCTAAAATATTAGATCCAAAATGATGTTAGAGATTATTTCATTCAGGAATGATGGAAATATTATAAACGATATGCCAACTTTCATTGTTCTGAACTACCTGAAGCGTGTGCTGAGAAGAACCGGGGAGGTATCGTAGGCTCAGTGGTGAAAAGTACCATGATTGATTCCTGATGTCTGTCTGCCACAGGCACCTATGCCGGGTACCTTTCAGCATCAGCTGAGTTCTCTCCCCTCATTTTTATAGATGGGAAAATTGATTCTGAGAGATTTAGAAAGAATTGCCCAAGGGCACACGGCATGGTGTTGGCAGAGCCACAGGAAATCCCCACCTGTCTGGACTTCATACCTGGTGCTCTTGACCTTGTCTTGGCCCTTCCCCTGGAGCTCTCATGGGAAACCTTCCAAATCCTTCGTTCTCTCTGAATCTCTTTTTGACCTTGTTTTTCTGTCTCCTATCAGCTATGCACATCATTTGAGGAACGTGCTTTGAAGACGAATCCAGTGTGAACTATTAGCTTGCTATTGTCAATAAGATTCCCCAGTCAAGGTTTCTGATGAGGAATTGCTGAGAGGGACGTGTTACAAGTGATTGATGGGCACCAAGTTCTGGTGTTGGGACTGGATGAGCAAACGCAGGGCAGTCGAGAAATAATCAGAGCCAACTCAGCATTTAGGAGTCGGCTGGTGCTAAATTTTCCTGAACAGTTTTGATCTGATCAGCTCAAAGCACTATGGAATGGTTCATTGGTGCAAGGAAAATGACTCAAGCACTGTGCTTAAATTTAGGAGAAATAACCTGAAGACCACAGTCGTTCACCGAAATGGCATCCAGTTAATATTGAAGAGAAAGCGTATATGTGTAACACGAAGTGGAAATTTGAAAAATCTATCCCAGATAATTCAAACAGAAAACTGTTGTGTAGTAGCACCTAACTCATGAGTTGTGTGAAATCAAATGAGACAACGTTCATAAATTATTTAGTTAATGCCTGGCAAGCAGTAATTGCTCAAAGAACAATAAACAATAATATTTTTTAATGAGAAAGGATTGTAGGGGTGTGTGTGTGTGTGCACGCACCAATGCAAGTATCTGTGTATGGGTGCTGCCCTTTTTGAATCATCTGCTTGACTAACTCAATTATCTCTGTGTTGTAGACACACTCTTTCCAATTCTCTTTATTTCTGTAAATGGAGAACAAACCCACTTTGAGCTGGAATGTCACGTATTGCTTTCTTTTCACTGAACACAGGCATTTTATTAAATCTTCGGTTGTTCATGAGACATGACTAATTATTAGACTAGAATTGCTGTTCATAAAACTGAGTCACAGAGAGGTTAAGTAATTAGCCTCAAGTCACACAGCTATTGAATATTGGGGCAACGGATGAGGTACCAAAACTTTTCACTCTCAATTCAGAGCGCTGTGTACTATCTCTTCTTTATATGAAAACCAACATTTTTCTGCTTCTCCCATCTCTTCCCTCTCTTCTCTATTCCTTGTATTTTTGTCTATTTCTTACTCTAGGTGAAATCAATAACTACTTATGAAATTTCCTTTATGTGTCCACTATTGGCCACTAGACCATGCGTATAAGACTTCATCCATTATAGTTGCAAATGCTGACGGTTGCTGCTCTCAACTTTCCCTGTTGACAGAGTTTCTTCAAACCACCATTGTTCTGTCACATACTACGGGGAGGATAACTCTGTCTGACTCTAGGAATCAATCCAGCATACCCAGGGTACGCATTGCCTTGCCAGAAATGCGTCCAGTGAGGATCCTGTGGACAACAAGGGAGGTCTGCTCAGGCCTCTGGGAAAGGTTTCTTGGCCAAGATGTTCACTTTCTTCTATTGGATGCTGTGATATCTGGATGAGAAGGTAAACTTTGCAGCTGCCTTGTGCCTGCAGGGTAGAGTTTCTGGCATTCCAGGGCTGGAACCTCTGGGCTTCCTGGTTGATGAAGCAATTTCCCATCTGAGTTAGGGTTTTCTCTAACGTGCTGCTTGAAAAATCTTAACTGATAAAGCGTCCCAAAGCCGCTCTGCAGTTCTTGTTACTGTGATATAGTGTGTGGTTATAAGCACAGGCGGTGGGGTCAGGCTCAAACTGGAATATTGTCTCTGCCCCTCCTGGCTCTGCAATGCTGGGCAATTACTTGATTTCTCTGGGGTGCCTCCTTTTCTCCTTCCCTGCTTTCCTATCCTGACAGCGCCATCACCCTCTGACATACGATGCATTTTACTCTATATTCATATTTATTGTCTGTCTTTCCCTTCTTTGGTATAAGCTCCATGAAGGCAGCAATTTTTATCTGTGTTGATAGTTTCTGAAGGGTTAATAAATAGTAGCTTAATAAGTAATTAATTAATAAGACAGTGACAGTTGTGTCATATGATTGTGATGATAAATTTTAATAACATGTAAATATTTCTGTGCTGCCTGGCATATTATTAAAACAAATAAAGACAATCACTTCTCTAAGTATTGGCATGGTATCCGTTAACTATTTCTAATATAAACATCTATGGAAAGTCATCTGTCATGTCAGCTACCCTCCAGAGATAATAAATGTGTGTTGTTTTAAGCTGCTAAGATTTGGGGGTAATCTGTTATGTAGGGTTAGATAACTAACAGACTTCCCATGCTCCCTGCCTTCCTCACCCTTCTCTCCATGCACTGTGTTCTCTTTCATCATCCCCAGTTTTCACTTACCCAAATATTTGTTTTCATCCAGCAAACATCTGTGTGGGCCACCTGCATGCAGGTGTTAGATATTGACAGAACTGTCAGGACCTGTCAGATTTGAGTCATGTCAAATCCCACATGCTTCAGGAGGCTTCTCTGGACTTTTGTGACGTACACTGGCCTCTTGGATTTCCACAGCACTCTCAGTCAATTCTGAGCAGCTTGGTATCAGGTTTTAAGTTCTCCTTACGGCACTCTGGTTGTTTCAACAGGCAGGAATAGGAGACAAAGCTTCTAGTAGCCATGTACCCGTTCAAATAGTGTGGAATTTCTAAATTCACGTGGGTCGTATCTCTGCATGAATCAATTTGGTTACCTCCAAACTCAGTTTCTCTTGCTGCAAACAATCTCACATGCCAATAATTACATATTTCTGAATGTTTACTCTGTGCTATAATTTCACAAGGTTATCTCATGTAATACATGACGTCCTGTGATGGAAGATCCTATGATGATAACCCATTTATAGAATGGAAAGCAAGCTTAAATATTTTAACCAATGTAGGAACAGATAAAACCAGAAATTAAAGCTGAGCAGCCAGATACCATTTGTATGCTCAGTCTCACCATGTAGTGTCATGTACACCCCACTCCCTGTAACTGAAATCATTAGATACGGAAAGAGGAGCCGCCTAGGAATGTGCAAATTAACAATTTAATCCTGACTTCTTCCTCTAGTACCTGAGTGAATTTGGCCACATCACTTAATTCACTGAGTCTCAGTCGTCTCATTTTTAAAATGGGAAAATGTCTACCTTTGTTTACGTCCCAGGATTGCTCTGAGGCTTAACATGGGATAATGTAGAGGAAAGAGCTCTGAAAAGTGCCATCCATGACATGAGAGTGACGTAGGTGTTCATGGGATCAAAAATCTGCTTTGAGCAATTTCTATGTGCTGGACGCCACATGGCAAGCCGTGGGGACACAGGGATTAGACACTGTCTGCCCCAGTGGAGCGTATAACCTGGTCGGGAGGAGGCAGGCTATAAACAAATGAAACATACATAGCACAGAGCTAGAAAGTGATTTTTACCATTGCAACAGTGATACGTAATCAACAAGGACAACAAAGATATACAGGGAATCAGTTTCCAGGTTTAAAAAAATTAAACAAAATAGCACATTGTGATGCCCTGAGGTGAGAGGGTGTTTATCGAGTTCCATAACAGCAAAGAAGTCAGTGTGGCTGAATTAGAGTGAGCCCGAGGGAGAGTATTCCAAGTAAACCAGAGTTGGGGAGAAGACAGAGTACGGCCCTGTAAGGATTTTGGTTTTCACTCTGTGAGTGATGTGATATCTATTGGAGTAGTATTATCTGACTCACCATTTGAAAAGAATTCTCTGGATCCTGTGTCAGGAGATGACGCTACCTGGTAGAGTAGGAGTAGTGCAGAGGTGGAGGAGTGGTCAGGTGCCAGGCATTCTTTGAAGGATGGAGTGAACGGGGTTTTCTGTTCCCTAGCTCAAGCACTGGGACTGAGCAGTTGAAAACATGGAGTCTGTCTTTATAAATGTGAGTGACACTGTGGGGAGCAGGTCTGGTGGGGGTCAAGATTGGGATATTGATTATGTTTGATATGCCTCTTAGACATCCAAGAGGGGATGCTTGGTAGAGCTGGATATAGGGACCTGGAGCTCAGGAGAGACATCTTGACTGCAGATGAAAATTCAGAAGTCATCATTGTATAATGGCATTTAAAGTATGGGTGGGACCACCATGGGGGTGAGTTAAAGGAAAGAAGGTGCCTTGAGACGTCAAATGTCTTGGAAATGAGAAATCAAGAGCCCCAGAAGAAGATAGTAAGAGTCTTCAGTAATGTAGGAAAAAACATAAAGAGTATGTTCTTTGAAATTAAGTGATGAAAACATGTTTCAAGAATGATGGAGTGATAACTAAGTAAAACGTTGCTATTGAGTCAATTAAGACAAAAATTACAAATGGAATATCGGGTTTAGCAACAGAGAGGGTAGGGGAACCTTGAAAAGACAGGTATTGTCATCATTATTATTGTATTTAATGAGTGGAAATAATGTTGAATTTGAAGGCAGGACACTTGGGTCCAAGTTAAAAAAAAAAAAAAGGAAAGAGATTAAAAACAAGAATGCTTTCCTCACAAGGTGATTGTGATGATCCAATGGTATAAGGACGTGTAACATACTCTGGGCGACATGACGGGAAATGCAAAAGCCGACTCAAAAACTCCAAGGTCATGGGGCATATGTGATCATTAAATATCTGTAACGACTTTTATGCTTTCAAAGACTTTCAGCCACACACCAGCCCCCACCCCCCCAACGCACACGCACACACACAGTGTACACAGATTCCCTCAATAATACTAGAGACTGAATACTTATCATGAAGCTCTGGAAGGTTTAGGAGTTAAGCCAGCCTGTTGCAACTCTGGTGCTGCTGACATTACCAGACGGCATTAATTTAATTCCACTCAGTTATGCTTTTAAATTTGATTTCAGAAATGTGTCATAAAAATGCTATTGAGAAGTACAGGGCTGCATTGCTAAGCAGGCCGGGCGCCTGTGTCTGTTGTGGCAATGCACCAGGGAAATGGACTGGGTTCAGGTTAAGCCAGTGGACTTCGGGGAGTTTACTCTTCACCGGGATCTAGTGACAGAGGTTTGCTGATCCCGGATTCCTTACTGTGGAGACGAGATCAGAAGCAAAGCATGGATCCCTGGGGAATAAGGAAAGGCCTTGCAAAGACTAAAGGAAAGCGTTTGAAAAATTGAATTTTAATAAATAACAAGGATAGTGTAAAAGCCTTTGCATAGATATGGACTGAGTATATTTTAAAGTACGTTAGCTCACCTATTAACTACGTTGTGTCATCAGGATTACTTTCTCATCTCCTTTCTCTGTCCTCAGTTTCCCTGTGCTTAAACTGACAGTAGTGGAGCAGATGAGTTGTCTTCAGAGAGAGACAAAGCTTCCTCAAAGTGCATACACAGTGACCCATGGGGAGAAGGAAAGAAAATTCTGAAACTTTTACTTTCATTTATTTCTAGTGCATCTTTTAAAATTTGTATGCTTATGTATGTTTTTGTAATGCACATAATATAACTAGCAAGTCAATAAATAAATATGTATATATTGTATGTGTGTCCTCCCTCTCTCTCTCTCTCTCTCTCTCTCTCTCTCTCTCTCTCTCTATATATATATATATATATATATATATATATATCTTTTTAGTTGATTGATTATGTATCCTGATAGAGACATGTAATCAAAGTAACCTAGAGAATACTTCCCTGATTGATCTCTCAGAGCTTTTATAGCTCCTTTTTTTTTCTTTTTTTAAAATGATTTTATGGTCCTGGAATGAGTTATTCTAATCATTGTGATTATCTTAAAATAGTGAGATGGCAGTTTGACTATTAAATTGACTGCTCAGCTTTTGGCTTTTGGTGATTAAAAAAAGATTAACTCCTTTTACCAGGAACATAGTGAAAGCAGTAAGGGCTATCTCGGTTTCCATATGTCTAGAATGTCTCAAAAAACCTCACATGAAATCCCTGAGTGGTCGCAAGGGATTTTAATGTGTTTCATGGTGTCTCAGCTATAGTCCTAGCTCTGACACTGATTTGCTGTGGCAGCTTAACCTACTCACTGCCCCTCTCTGGGCGCCACAGTCCACTCTGCAGATTTGGACTTTTGGATTTCTCCTGATGCAAATCTCCGCTCAAAGCTGGCTTGCTCAGCTAGGTCTCTCTGACCCCTGCCTCTCAGGGCTGCCTCATCCCCTGCCTGCAGTCGCTCTTTATCGCACGCACCATTTTACTGTCTTCATAGAACAATAACTATATGAAACTGTCTATTTATTATTTTGTTCATGTGTTTATTATCTGTCTCCTCTAACTAGAATGTGGGCTCCATGGAAACCAGAGCCAGATGTACCAGGAGGCAAATGAAGTGTAAGCTGCAGGACCCCCGGGGGTTGCGTTAGCCATGTGACCACACGGCTATGTTATGTTTTGTTTCAGAAATTTCAAAAGGAAACTATTCCATTACATCACTGGTATAGACCACTGTCTCTTTTTCTCCGACGCTCCTCCCATTACACTCTGCTTCAGGTCCAGGGCTGTGGCTCTGTTTGCATCCAGCTGAAGGGAATTTGAATTGGGTATGTAATTTGTAAGGCACGGTGGGGGGATATGTTTTCGTGTAGGTTGTCATCCCTTGCTTGATTGCATAAGTCATTGTTAGCATGATTCCACAGATTCGTAAGGGGCAGTGCTAAGACTCAAAGGGGTATTGGCTTCCAGTCTTATGATCTTAGCATTGCCCTTTCTGTAAACGGAGTGGTCAACAGGTGTGTGTTTCCAAATTTGTAAGTATGATAATATGTTTTCTGCCACTTGCCAGAGTTGAACACTCATTCCAGACCTACCTGCCTAGCTCCTCGTCTCGTTACCCTTGCTGTCCAACTTGCTTGCTGCTCTATCTGAACAATATCATGTTGACTCTGTTAGACTGGGTCTTTGCCCATCTCTTTCACTGGTCAAAATTGCCTGGCCCAATCGAATCTTAGCAGCGTGTTCTCATTCAGTTCTTGCTTACATGACACGAACTACAGATATCAACAGAGTTAGCGTAAATGTCGGAACACATCAATCCAATATGGATCTTGATCACAAACTGGTTAGTGGCAATTATCAATGCAAAGAATGTGTAAGCTACATCATTGCACAAGAAAACGTGAAATTCTCTGAAGTCTGAATGCTCATATAATTAAGAAATTTGACAGTAGTTTTCCTACAATGACATCACTGCTAAATAGTTGCATACCAATTTTCAATAATGAGTTGTGAAGCTGAATGGAACTTTTTCAATGTGTCAATTAAGAAAAAGAAGTACTGGAGGAAAAAACAACAACCCTGAATTAACTATCTAATCTCTCTATAGAAAATAATGTAAAAACATAACCATATGAAAACATCAAAAATATACAGGTAAAATACAGACCACATTATAAAGGTATGGCATGCAGGTTATAGAGGAAACTCATGTATTTCTGGCTTTTATGAAATTTATCTCGGCATTTCAGCATAGTAAGCAGATTAGCATTGCAATGTGTTATGATTTCTTTTCTAGTTTTAAATAAAGATTTACTTTCACATCTAAGTTTTTATTCATTATTTCTGTATTCTTTCCTTAAGGGGGCATTACGATTTTATAGGCTATAGAGTACGCTCTGGTGGGGACTTTGTGTTTTTCCCTAAAGCCTGTATTCCCAGCATTTAGAGCCAGGAGCGCGTCAGCAAGTATTTGGAAGAATCACTCAGTGTTCTCTAAGAATGCCTCTTCAACTTGATTTACTGTTGTTCTTGAGAACCAGAGGATAGGAACTTTGACTTTTATTTCTTAGAGGCCATTGAGAATTTCTCCAGGGAGATCTGCTTCTGGTGAGGCTTACAGAACCCACTTTTAACAGGCACCCCGGTGCATTCGACAGCCCTCTGCGATAGGTGCTGTGGCCTCCACAGAAACCTCCCTGGCTTGTCTGTACTTACTGGCTGTAGCACAGTTGGGGCGTCCCTGTGGGTAGCAGGTCGCTAAGGACCTGGCTTCCGTTAGTAAATAAGGTCACATACAGAGTCCCTATATTCATGGCACTGTCCCCTACCACTACCATCACTCCCCTCCCCCCGAGTCTGTCTTGTCTCCTCTGCCCCGTAAAATATAGATCAGAAACCTCTTGTCCTGGGTTGATGACGCTGATACGCCCCACATGTGTATTCTGTGCCAATATTTGGCAATTCACTTGGGAGATCCATAGAACCGCTTATGCCATTCATCTGTAGGAACAAAAGCAACAAAAAGTACAGCAAAACAAAATACTTTTTATTTTCCTTTTTCTCTTCATTCCTTGCAGAACAAAATTCAATACTCCTAGCATGAAAATCAAAATCAAGGTTCCTCCTGATGTGGCTTCAACTAACTGTCCTGATGGATTTTAACTTATGGAGATGTAATGCTGGGGATGGGACAGCCATCTTGTCACCATCATAATCATGTTTGGGCCCGAGAAACATCCAGTACATATGTCTAATCATTCTCTGATGGCTGTGTAATGGAGATTATATGTATCTTTTCCCTTCGTCAGTGTCCATGGTTATCTAAATAGGTGTCATGATTTCCTTAGTAGGAAAACCAAAGAAAACAAATCCCCTCCATCTTTGTGTTAACTAGAGGGATTAGAAAAGGGCACTGTACACAGATGCTAGTCACTGAGAGCTTATTGAATTGAATCTGTGTTCATTCAGGCACAGTCCAGTCAACCTGTCAAAACTTCGTAAAATAATTTATGTGCCTAACACAGTGCCTGACGTGTAGTAAAAGATAATGGGAAAGAGTGAATGAGTATCAGAGATACATTAAGGGGAGTTATCATTATCTTCATCCTGTCAATTCGATTCCCTGGTCAACATGAATAATAATAACTAATAATAATAATAATAGTAATAATAATAATAAATTTACAGAGTATTTTCTTTGAGGCAGGGACTTGCTGAACACTTTTAAGGGTGTTATCTCAACTTAAAATGGTAGGTTATCTTACTGTTCCCATTTTACACGGGATGAAAACTGATTTTTAAGAAGACAAATCACTCAAAGTCACACAATTAATGAGCGAGCAGATCAAGGATTTCAACACAATTTTGACTGATCTGCCTTCTCACTATGTTATAATTCGTTTCAGCTTGAAGAAACAGCAAGAAGTTATAATCTGATTTGTGTTTATATTTCTCCTCTCAAAAAACCCCCATCTTTGATGGTATGTGCATCACATATCGTCCCCATCATTCTATATAAGAACTAGTTGAGAATTCTTTGCAGTTGTTGTTCTCTCTCTCTTCCTCTCCATCTCCGTCCTTCTGACCCCAGTGGAGTTACATCTTCCTTGTGGCTTCCAGTCTCATCCAGCATAGCATAAGGTTCTTGGCTCTGCAGGCCGACAAACTAACCTTGGCATAATAAATGACCTGCAGCTTCAGAATGCCTCTGGAATGCCAAACGACCACAGCTCCCAGGCCTCTGGAATGTGGAATGGCCCCAGCAGTAGCCAGGTGACCCACAGCTGCACGCCACTGGAATGAGAAATAGATTTCGGCTCCTAGAATACCAAGTGCCTGCTCAAGGAAAAAATAATGGACACACTTTCCTGCTGAGGAAAAAGAAATGGTAGTGACTGACTTTGATGCGATGAGATAGCTGTCTGTTAATACTAGGAACACCCGAGTCTGAATCAGGGTAACCTCTTTGAATCGCCTGCTGAAAAATTTCTGATCCTCCCCAAATCAGAGAAGCAGATTTCTTCCCGTGGGTGGAAATGTGCTCCCTTCATTTTGTGCTTCCTATACTTTGCCTAAAAGAAGAAACAAAAATCTTATTGGAAAATTCATTTTCCCAGTGCATTAATTTGGACTTAGGAAGCTTTGTAATCCCTTCAGACTGCTTCAGCATCTACAGAGCCCTATTCAGAGAAGCAATCCCCAGTGAGGGCACCTGAAGGCTTTCTGAAAGTTGCCTGCCAAGGAGAAACGGTGTAAAGATAGTTGCATCAATCATACTCAATAACTGGGAGTTTAGTGATTCTCCCCATTTTTACTTCATCCTTCTTTTTTCCTTCATCGTTCTTTTTCCTTCTTCTTCTTTTTGTTTTGCAGTGACATTCTCGGTGACTATTTCTTTTTTCCCCTCTCTCCTTTCCATTGCATTTCAATGCACTGGTTTTAAAAGGAGGATTTGCAAACTGAGTATTAAAACTCCAGGGCCCTACATCTCCAAAATCGATAAGACGATAAGAAGATAAGAGGCCAAACCCACTGAAAGCTTGTCTCCTGGTGTCTGTGAAACTTGCGGGCTGGGCTATAATACCCCTAAGCCAAAGCAATCTTCCCACTTCCTCCTCCTCCTCCTATCCCGCCTGCCTAATGCAGGCAGATCAACTTAGTATTAAAATTCCCCACACTTTGGCAAATTAGTACCCAGGAGGCTGCTGACTCAATCAGGGCTTGTTTTACTTACAGTGTAGTACTGAGAAAAGGCCATAAACTCCAGCCTGACAGATCCATAATGCTCATTTCAATATGTTTTCCCCTGTGTGTGGCCTTGCTGAGGAACTTTCATATTCCGCCAACAAAATATAACAAACATATTAACGACGTGTGGTAAATTGCCATTGGATATACTGGGTCCTTATGACGGAAATAGTTGTGGGTAAATGAGATTGTCTGCCTGCCTGATACCACTTTGGGGGTCCAAAATGCTGCATTGTCCTGAAGGGATGTGGGCAGTTACCAATAGAGGCACACAGATGCCCTTACCCAGGGCAGATGGGGCGTTGGAAACCCCAAACAAGAGAATGTCAGAGCTAGAAGAGATTATAGATAATGTCTAGCTAAATGCATTAATTTTATATATATTAAAATCAAGAGTCACAGAGGGAATGTAAGAAGCCCACAGTTGCCCAGCAAGTATGTGATTCCAGATGGGTTACTTTCTGTATTTCTGAGGTCATACTTGATTTATATAAATGCTTGTTTTAAGCCAATTAAATAGAGCCACTGCCAAAGATAGCCAAAGGAAAGACTTAAACAATTATCTTGAGAGCTGGCAACAGTTGGTAGGACCCTAACTGCAAATGGAGTGCAACCCACATTTCTGTCTGACCATATATTGGGGGACCTCAACCTGACAGTTGCCAAGCCAAGTTCTCAGGACATAAAATGAGGGAGAGAAAGGATCCACAACTAATGTGTACCTGAAAGCAAATTCACAAGGCACAGTTCAAAGATCTAATTCTTACATACCGTGTTTCCCCGAAAATAAGACCTAGCTGGACAATCAGCTCTAATGCATCTTTTGGAGCAAAAATTAATATAAGACCCGGTATTATATTACATTATTATTATACTATGTCATATCATATCATATTATTATATTATATAAGACCTGGTCTTATTTTACTATAAGATATAGTAAAATAAGACCAGGTCTTATATTAATTTTTGCTCCAAAGGATGCATTAGAGCTGCTTTTCTGGGTAGGTCTTATTTTGGGGGAAATATGGCATGTGTTTTTCCTGCAATCTTAATTTGGAAAGGAAGGGACACGATGAAATTGTCCCTTTCCCTCTCTGCTAGGCACCACAGAGATACAGGTGAGCTGACTTTGGTAAGAATTCTTACCCTTTGTTGTCTTGTGTCAATTTTCTCAGGACGCCATTTGATAGTTCTGGAGCGATTGTGGTATCCCAGCAGGTCTCATCCTGGTCACCAGAATCATAGAGGAAGAAAAATATTTTTCCTCTCTCTTTCATGGTGAGTGCTTGGCTGAGACCCCTTTTCCTCTCGGGCACCTCGTACATTGATAAGCTTATCTAAAATGGTTAAGAGTTCTCCACTGGGATCACTGTAATTCAAGATTATCTTTGCTAAGGTTAACCTACTTGTTCAGCCTTAAAACAGAATTTTATTCACCTGAGGCCTCCCGCTGGACCCAGGTGGTTTCTAAATTGGACCCAGTCTGATGCAGACGCCGCCCGGTGTTTAAGTCGGACCCAATCTGACGCGGGCTGGTTTCCGGAAGAAGAAATGCTCCAAGTCTGACAGCTCCTAACAGAGAAGCTGCGGAGCTGGGATCCGAGGGGGGCCTTACCCACCCCCTCCTGAGGCCTCCAGGAAGCAGCAAGCTCCCGGAGCTTAACAGGTACCTGCGCCTTGTGGCCAATGGCTCGTGGGGTCTCCTTGGGTTCCTTCTTCTGTGACCGAAACTGGTAAAAGGTAAACTGAGGCATAGTACAGTTTTTTTTTAAGAGTTTATTTGAGCAAAAGTGAATTCGAATCCAGCAACATCCCATGTCGCGGATAGAAAGGAATGCTGAGGGGTGGTACAGAATGCAAGACATTTTATAAACGGAAGTGAGTGGGAATGAGGAAGTTAGACAGCAGGTCCTCCAATAATGTTGTTTGCTTCCATATCGTTTCGTTATAACTTTGATGAGAAAAAGTAATTGAATCTGAGCTGCGGCAACTGTCTGTGTGGAGTGTGCATGTTCTCCCCATGTCTGTGTAGGTTTTCTCCAAGGACTCCGGGTTCCTCCCACATCCCACAGGTGTGCAGGTGAGGCAACGGGCCAGGGCTCAGGTGGCCCAGTCTGCGTGTGAGGGCGCCCTGCGGTGGAAGGGCGCCCGGCGCAGGGGGGGTTCCTGCCTGGTGCCCCGAGCTGTTGGAATAGGCTCCCGCCACCAGTTACCCTGAACTGGAATAAGCGGGTTGAAAAATAATTGTCTCTCCTGTTTTTATTCATCTCTCTGAAATGTATGTATAGCTCACATTTATTTCAGTGTTTCATATTAGAAGTGTTCTGGGTTTATTTGGAAGTGTGATGTTTTGTGGCCAGAAATACGCTGTAGGAACTTCACTCTTGTTTATATCAATTAGCCTGTGGTCAAACTGGTTTTCTTATACCTCGTGTCACTTAAACTAGTGGTTTCCAAAAACCTATCCATGACATTAAGTGAGGATTTATTGTACTAGACCAAAAAAAAAAAAAAAGAAAGTTGGTTATTGCTGTTTTCCTTAAGGGGATGACAGGTGTTCTTCATCATGCAGACCCCCTAACTAGTGCTGCTCAGGCAATTCCTGAGTGGACTGGTTTAAGATTCCATTTCTGGAAGAGCCGAAAGTGCCTGTAAGTTAAGCCCCAGTTTGGTGAAGTGGGGATTAGGATAAATGCTTCTTATTTTAGACCTGTTGTCTTGCTTTTAACATACCCTTTCTTCCTTTTTTTCCTTCCTCCCACCTCCCCTTTCTTCACCAAATATCTGTTTATTATTAGGCACTCTGTAGGCCCCCACGAGTATAACAAAACAGATGTGATTCCTAACCTTTTACACAATACACGTAATTAATTGTAACATGTGAAATATCCGAGGATGGGAAAATAAAGGTTATTATGGGAGACCAGAAGCGAGACAGTATAGCCTGGGTGGGGGGAGATCAGTCCCAAGGCAGGGACTTCCAAGGTGAAACCTGGAGCACTGACAGGAGCAAACCAGATTAAGGGTGGAAGTGGGAGTGGGGGAGGGGCTAGAGAGGAAGTAGGAATTCAGTGTGAGGAACATTAATTGTGTGCTGGAAAATTAATTTAAGATAAATGAGTTTTTCTCATAGGGAGGTAGAAGGGGAATAGAAGGGAGCTTCCATAAGATGAAGCCATACAATGGATTTAGAATTTAGTCTGTGGGCAAAGGCAACTAAGAGTCATTGAAGGGATTGACATGGCTGAATTTTTGTCTTTGGGGAAAAAATTATATGGCTGCAGCAAATATGGCGGCCACTGATAAGCACAATAGTTTATTGATCTCATTGTATTTTTACAATAAATAAATTTGCAAATAAATCAAACAGTAGACAATGAAATAGCTTCAAGGATACTTTTAAAGAATAAGTCTCAAAGCCCCAAATTAATCATTTGAGTGGCAACAAAAGGAGAGTTGCAAATATATAGTATAACAAAAGAAGGCAGATTTTGATGGAAATTCACAGATTTGCACAAAGCAGTTGCACAATGTTTAGGATAACTGACATTCCTTTACACCAATTCAGCATTCTGTAAATGTAGAACTTAGTGCTAAGCCCCCGTCTCTTCCACCATAAAATTTTTATCTTATGGGAAAGAAATAATTAATAAGAAGTGGAGAGAAAAAAGTATAAGTGATATAAACTTTCTGCACCACCAAAATGGCTTAGAAACCTACAGAGACAAAGAGTGCCCTGTTAATGTCTAAATTGTGAGTAATGTCAATCTTTAAAATAGCCAGAAAGGTTGGATGGATGTGGAATCTCAGGACAAAATGGAAGAACTGGATCATTAACTGGGCTACAAAGTATCCACTACACACTTAAGTGCTAAGAATGAGTGATCTATAATGCTATTCTCTTAGAAGTAAGCATTTTGTAAATGTTAACAATTCCTCCAAAGTTTATCATTAGGCTGGCCACATTGGGTGATGTTGGATAAAGTTGGAATTTAGCTATCATATTTGAGCAGAACTCATTCAAGAGTTTTAGAGTCCATGTTGGATTGGGAGGTGGGCAAAAAGGAACAAACATAGCTCTTAAGGGATAAGACAACAATGTCATAATAGGTGAGAGAAGATTTCTAGAAATAACTCATAGAAGGTCAGTTAGGAGCATATTTTATGGTCACAGGTTTATGACGATCTGTCAATAACCGACTCAGTCATTTAACAAGTCAAATATATTTACTGACTACCTACTATGTGCCTGATACATGATTTTGGGCTTGAAGATAAACAGTGTTCCTCATTTTATGGAATTTTCAGCCTAATGAGGGAGACAAATGATAAAATAATAAGATAATTGCAGACAGTTCAAGGAAGAAATAAAATAGAGGAATAGGATGAAGATGGAAAGTGGGGGAGGAGGATAAGACAGCCATTTGAATGTACTATTTAGGTCTCCAAATGGGCCGCATTGCTCCTCTCTGATGTCCATCACCCCGTTTGCACGGAGGCCACACTACCCATTGCTCTTCCTTGTCAGTGACAGAGCTTGGAAGGGAGCCTCAGGCGTGGAAGATGTTGGAACCTTCTAACATTCAACTTTGGCCCAAGGACTTCCCTATAGCTATACCAGACTTTCCTTACAATCGGTATGTAGCTTCCGTTGCTTTTACCCAAGCTTCTTTCTTTCCCTCGCTCCATTCTGGGTCAGAACTGCATTAGTGTAATACTCTCCCAGCCTCTCCTGGGAGGATCCTTCCCCATTTCCTTTCACAAGCATTTCCCCTGACAAATTTCTTGTGTGTTTAATTCTATCTTGGCATCTGCTTCTTAGCGGGCTCAGTCTAACATAGAGTCCTTAAATGAGGTGGAGAATAAGGTCTCTAAGAGGAAGTAATATTAACACACACACACACACACACACACACACACACACGGTAAATGATGGTAAGGATGTTGTATAAAGGTCTAGGGAAAAAAAAATATTCCAAGCACAGGGAAGAGCTAGTGCAAATGCCTTCAGAAGACATGCTTAAGTGCCAGGAGAGCGTAGCTTTAGATTTCTAGAATATTAAGAATGGCAAATCTGAATGAGAAGAAAGAGAGGTGACTGACCCATCATGAGAATAACTGAGTTTCAGAAGCTATGGTCAAACTCAAGGGTGGAGCTCCTGACGGCAGTTGAAGGGAGGTATTTTATACTCATGGTCTCTCCTCCGATTATTCTCATCACTCTGTTCACTAATTGCAAAGCAGAGTCTCACTCTGGGCTTGCAGTTCTGGGACTATGGCCTGCGTGTAGCTTCTCCATCCGCCGCGGTCTGTCATTTAACTAGCCTTTGATTAATACCAGGGTTTTGAGACCAGCACAATCATAATTCCAGACTCCATGTACATCACAAGGTAGATAAATAAGCAGAGGATCTGTTTCCTCCTCCGCATGTTCTGGACCTTAAATGGCTGAGCATCAAAAGTAAGTGCTGAAAAAAATAAAATAAGCAAGTGCTGGAGGTTGGGTCAGGGAAATGAAGTGTAATGGGAGGGGGAGTGCCTACACATCTGTATTTGCATACACGTATACTCAGGTCTTGACATTTTTGCAGTAGGAGGATATCGTCCACTTACTATATTCAAGACTTGGTTTCCTCTTCTGTAAAATGAAGCAGTGAGAATGCCAGACACACGTGTCTAGCCACAAAGTTGTTGGGATATCTGATAGAGCTTAAATAAGAGATGAAACTGCAAATGCTTGCCATCTGCCTTTCCCTAATGACAAAAGAAAAATACCTTTCACCATTCACTTTCTTACATATTTTTAGTCCCTATGGTGAATTTTATCTTTGTCAGCTCTTTTCCTGGTATTATTTCCTGGTATTCTGATGAATTTCGATTGGAGTGAGCTAAAATTTACGTAGGACAGGGGTAAAATAGTGGAAGAAAAATGGGTAAGAAAGATAAGATCAGGGCAGCCTGGAAGAAATAATATTCCCTTTGATCTTCTTTAAAGTCGTCTAGGAAATCTTCTAAATTACGTAATTATCTATTATCACCACATTATATTTCTTTGAATGCAATGCTCTGTCAAGACCATATCATGCAAATTCAATTTGTATGCATTACAAATAAAATTAGAAAACAGATGGGAAATTGTTTTAATATCGTAAGAATGAGAGCCATTGCTATCTTGGGGAGCTAGTATCTTTGATGGTAAATTTTAGGCTTTGGTTTGGATAACAAGTTCAACTCCTAGCTCTTCCCACTTAATTGTTTTGGAGACTTGGCCACCATAAGGAATTTCCGTGAGGAAACTTAATCACCAGTTTCCTTGTGAAAGAGCAAATGATATAAAATTTGCATACTTCCTAAGTTTGTTACAAAGATAATAACTTGTATGTCAGTTGCTTTGAGATTATAAATCATTATGTTGAAGTGACATAGACACATATATAAAACCCTTGGAATATTCTAACTCTGACACATTTTTTAAAGTGTTAAATAATCTTTTGTGTTTTTCAGTGCTAGTTTTGTTTATTTTTTATCTTTGTTATATGCTCAAAACTATTAATGATGTTGATAATAAATGGTCAGCATTCACACACACACACACACACACACACAAACACACAAACACACACACAAATACCCATTGCTACTATTCATGTATCCAAAGTCTTTTTATTTATTTTGTAGTTAGGAAATAAGAAAGACCTATCCGATTAAAACATGGAGTTGAAGACATCCATGGGGGAGAAAACATGGAAAGTAATGGAAAGATGGGTGTCCCCTAGGATTTGAGCTACTCTGAGCACAAAGCATGAATGTTTTATATACCAGCTGCTAGAGTTTGAATGTTTGTGTCCTGTTGAAATCCAGATGTCAAAATTCTAAAGTCCAATGTAATGGTATTAAGAGGTGGAGCCTTTGGGAGGTGGTTAGGTCCTGAGAGTGGAACCCACATGAATGAGATCGGTGCTCTTATAAAACAGACTCCACAGAGCTCCCTACTCTTTCACTATGTGAGGATACAATGAGAATTCTGTGACCCCGAAGAGGTCACCCTGATCTTGGATTTCCAGCCTTTACAACTATAAAAAACAAACAAACAAACAAACAAAAATCTGTTGTTGATAAGCCACCCAGTTATGTCAGCCTGAACAGATTAAGACACTAGGAGCCCAAATTTGATGCAGAACTTGGAAACAAGGGCTCTGTCCTCCTATCCCTTTCTTCAGTATCTGTTCTCCACTCATTTCAATAACAGAACCAGCATTCTTTCAGCAACACAAGGATTGGTAGGTTTGGGAGCACGTTGGGTTACTACTATCTTTGGCAAGAATATTGGCTCTCCTTTGGTGGAAAATGCAACAGAAAGCAAGGCTCCACCTAGTGCAGGTAGGGGTAGAGACAACTCAAGAGTCTGCACAGGAAACAAAGACCATGAAGGTAACATACAGGGGTGAGTGCATCTCCTGGCTGCTCTGTGTGCATCTGTGAGGCACCCCTCTGAGGATCCATTTTGAGACCCATTAATCCCAGTCATACTTGGGTAATATTTATCAATTCCACACACGTCAGGGCTCCATTACAATGTAATACATCTGAGAAATGGGCCACATGAGAGACAGAAAGAGAAAGAGATAATGAGGAAGGGAGGCCGGGAGGGAGAGAAAGCTATGGAAATTCAAAGGAGTAAGAAATTAAAGGGCAATGACAACAGCAAATACTCAGCGATTACTAAGTGTCAGGCACTAAAGTGGGTGCGTGTGTGTGTACATGAACAGACAAACATAAATACACATATGGACACACATATGTAATCATGTATATATTTTCCTCAACACCCTGAGGGAGGTAAATTAGTATCTTGCCTCTAGAAAACTGAGGCAAAGAGAGATTAAGGAATTTGCCTAAGGCCATAATGCTAGTGAGTAAGGGAGCTGGGATATTAATCCCAGAAATCTTGTTTTAGGTTCAAACTAGAAATCATTATATTCTGCTGCCTAGATCCAAAGAAGACAGTTTTGTTTGTTTTGTTTTGTTTTGTTTTAAAATCTGGATCTTAAAAGATGAGAAATGGAAAGGGGTTCATCAAGCAGAAGAAATACCGTGAGCAGAGGAAGTACGGATGTGGATAGCTCAGTACACATAACAGAATGGTGGAAGATAATAGTTCCTTGTAGGGTATACAAGATGAATGGTCTGGAAACTCAGGATCTTTTTTCTCAACCTGTCATCTAAGGCTCATGGGCTTATGTCAGTTGGTCACAGGGTAGTAGAAATGCCAGTGATGAGAAAGTCAATGATGAGAAAGCTATGGAAATTCAAATGATGAATTTGAATTTCCTAGGGTAGATGAAATTTGAATTTCATAGGGTAGATGAAATACAAATGATGAGTTTGGGAGCCACAGCGACACACCATAGAAATACTCATCCATGACAACTGTTGCTCTGAAGTTGTATCATCCCGTATTTGGATTCCCCGAGGCAGTGGCTCTGGACAAAGTTGAAGGGCCTAGACAGTGAGGGTACCTTCCAGTGTCTGAGATTTCCTGGGAGATCAAAGTCCTGTCTAGTGTCATCTCTCTTCTGCCTGCTGGTGTGAGGATTCCCTGCAATCATTTGTCTTTGATCAGAGGTCGGGTCGTCTTCTCCCTCATCTCCTGAAGCATAGCGCACAGGACTCAGAGGCAACATGATAACATGTGAGTTGCCAAGGTTCCAAATGGCCCCTCTCTGTGGACTTCTTGGTTTCACACTTTCTGGGCTGGAAATGCCTCTCCTTTGCAAGGGCAGATGCCAAAGACTCAAATTTTCTGCCAACTCAGTTAACAAGCACTTATTGATCACTTACTGAGTACAGAGTGCCAAATAAATTGTGTTGGAAGATGAGACAGAAATAGCAAACATGGTACCTGCAGAGGTATAGACACTAATGGGAGCAGAAGTCACTCTTGGAACAAAAGTAGGATGGTTGTAATTTAATAAGATGCAAATACAAAATGATTCATTATATTTCATTATAATTCTGTGCCACTTCTAATGATAGGCTCAAAGGGAATTATGATAACTAATGGTTTCTAAATGCTGCTCTGGTGGTAGTAAACATCCAAAACAGAGCCACTGACACCAAGAACATAATGTGATCTGTAGCATCACCGGTTAGGCTTGATCACAGAAAACACATGTGTATTTCTTTGAAGTTTGGGAAGAGGTAATCATTCCTATATCATCCATGGCTCAGACTTTAATGATTCCCAATGCAAATCTCCTAAGAGGAAAAATCAGTTTTACTTTACAAATTCAGGGTTAGGGAGATATTTAGGAAAAGTCTAAAATGTTTAGTCAAGAGCTGGAGTAGAATGTGTGTGTGGAGCAATGCAGTCTACAATTAGGGAAGAATTGATCAAGGGCAGCTTCCTGGAAAAATTGTGTTTTAAGTTCCTTTTTGTAAGTAGTGAAGGTGTACAATAACCCAAAGATGACAGGACATTCCAGGAAACATTCCAGAAAATTTTGGATTCACTACAGGCTGATTTGGCTACAGGGCAGGTTTAGCAGGCTTAAATATGGAGGCAATAAAAATTACCTGTAAAAGATGTGTAATTGGCAGATGAAGGAAGACCTTGAATGTTTGATAATTCCCCGTTAATCATATTTATAAAACTAAGTCATTATTCAGAAATTAACACTGGTTCCAAATTAATTTAGAGTGACAAAGTGAGACTTGTTTAATTCATGTATATGAAATTATTAGGATCTCTTCTGATAGAACAGGACAGGGAGAGGGAAGAAGGGAAGGAGGGAGGGAGGGAGAAAGGAGAAAAGAGAAGGAGGGGGAGAGAGAATGAGAGAACAAGGCTATTTTTAAATAATCACAAATAATTGCTACATTTTATGTTGAAACAGGAATTAGACCTCAAATTAAAGGAGAAACAAGTGAGACAAAATGGCGAGGGAGAGAAAATAAAATGGAGAAAAAGGAGAAAAGTTTCAAAGGAGACATAAATGGAAAGAGGAAAAGGATAGCAAAGGGTGAAATGGGGCAGAGGTAATGACGTGTTCAGAAACAGCTTTGAAAAAAAACCTTGTTCCAAGGATCTGAGAGTTAATGGGGACTCTCTCATCCTGAGAATTCGTATGTGGTGTTTCGGAGATGTTGGAGATATTTTGGGGAACTATCACAGGAGCTATGAAACCGAGGCATATCTAAGCCATTCATACTCTGTTTCTCCTTCCGAATTTGCCAATTAAATAATCCGTTCCTACTTCTGTAGGGAGAATGAGTCAGGGGCTAAGAGAGAGGTCACAGAATGGTACTAGTGGAAGTCCCTCCATGGGGAGGTCCAACACCAAGAGAATGGAGACTCTCTGCTAACAACTCTGCCCTGCTAAGCCATCCGGAACATGGTTTTATCACCTTCACTCACTGTCTGCTCTGTTGGTTTGAGTTGGAGGGAATGGGAACCATGACCAACCACTAAGAAGTTCAGGCATTATGTACTCAGGTGCAGTTACAAGTTACAATGAAGGCTGGGACACAAGAAATGTTCATTTTATCATCTTTCTAGTCCTAGGTTCGTCTGTTCTTTGTTAGTCTCACATGAGTTGGGTGAAGTGCCCACAGCAGAATTCTCAGCATGGAGACAGGGAGCATGGAATCTCCACCCCGTGGCACATCAGGAGATTAATCCTTGACTCCCGCCACTACATCCAGTCGTCCCCAGGTCTGTCCTACTTGCAAAATATTTGAATTTGTTCCGTTATCTCCATTTTTACTATCTGTGTTTTTGTCCACACCATCATTACCACTCACCTGGATCACTGCAAATGCCTTCAAAGTGTTCTTTCTATCTCCATTATCAATTTCCATTCCCAGTTCCATGCTCATAATCTCTGGTCTTTCCAAAGCCAGGAGAACCTTTCAAAATGCAAATCTGAATCCACCATGCCGCTGCTTTGCTAACCATCCAATGGCTGTCCACTGCCTTCGTACGACTATGTAAACTCCGGGTGCCTTGTAGTGGGCTTGCATAACTTGGCCCCTGATCACCTCTCTAATTGAGAATTTTTAAACTCTAATCCCTTACCCGCCCCCTTACAATATGTACTGTTCAACTTGCCTCATTTCCTTGAAGACACTGGGCTTTGTTTCCCTTCTAGGCGTTTTGCACATTCTGATCCCTCCTCTTGGAACACACACATCCTTGTCCATCTGCCCTTGCCTGGCTCCTATTTATCTCCATCATTTCCTTCCAAAAGTCTCCTTTGTCCCAGAGCTGTGTTCTGTAATGTTTTCATATTTTGCCCTGTCACATCTCTATTCATTTTATCTCTGTCTTTTCTACCTGGTCATATTCTTCAGTGAGTTTCGAAGTAACAGACTATGTATGGCCTATTCATCATCATGTGTCAGAATTTAATACAATGTCTAGCACAGAGTAAGAAATTAACACTTATATATATGGATTTGATACATTTCAACTAGGCATTTCACAAATCCTCTAATGTTTTATATATAGATAAGCAAGGCTTTTATGTCTAGATTAATAGCTAGTTGAGCTAGTTGAGTTGATATCCCTTAAGAAAAGAACTCTCCATATATAATATATATATATATATATATATATATATATATATCCCAAATTCTAAAGATCATTGTAAGTGGTGGTGACTTCATACATGTCCTGAATGTGAGAAATCATCATCTTATGAGTTAATGAGCTGTGGTTTATGGCACAGTTAAGATATCACGTTACCTGTGTGGAGGGATGGAGTACTTGTATAACAAAACAGAAACAAGTTTCAGTCGTTTCATTCAGCTCATTACCACCAGAGTCAATCACAATAAATAGAAAAAAAATGGATGCTTTGACTTGGGAGTCACTCAGACCTGCTTCAAACCCTGTGTTTGATGCATTTCCCTGGAAGAACCTCCTCTAAGTTATTTAAACTTGCTCCGTCTCAGTTTCCTCATATGTAAACAGGAATGAAAAGAACTTCCTCAAAGAACTAGAGAAATGTGTCTATATCACCTCAAATAGCACTTGGCACATAAAATGTTTAAAGTAAATAAATATTCTAAATGAAACTGGAGTGAAGTGATGGAGCACAGCTTATTTTTTATTCAACACATTTTTATCAAGTTTGTATTTTGTAATAGGCACTTGACTAGACTGGAATACAAAACTAACTGTGTACTTCTATGCTTAGGAAACCCAGGCTAAAAAGACTGACAAAAACGGTAACCTGATAACATGAACTCCTATGCGCCATGGGTGCCACAGTGTAGAAAGGGCATTGAAAAAAATTGAAAAGCTCACTAATGGCTAGTGTTGGCAGAGATATGAGGATATGAAGTCACCATGCACTGCCAGTTGTAGAAGAGACGGGTATGGGCATGCTGGAGAGTGTCCTAGCTGTACCTGGTCAAATTACGTGTTGGAATAGTCTTGTTCTGCAAGTCTTCTCTGGGTATATATTCAAAAGGAATTTCCATGTGCATAAGGGGATGAGTAAGAGAGTGTTCATTGCAGGGTCAGGTGTAGGAGCCTCTCCTTAGAGCATTAGGCAGGTAAAATGTGGTAGCTGCATATCATGGGGTACCAGAAGGTCACGGGACACAGCATCCTAGATGTGCAGTAGCAACATGAGTAGGTCTGGAAAACAGAAGACGCAGAATGAGAAACATCAATTTTTTACTTATATACATTAAAATACATTAACCACAAAATGACAGCCTACATACACAACGCATATAAACCAAAAGGCATTACTTAAACACATTAGGCTAATTGCCTAGGATGTGAAGAAGGAAATGGCGATACAAGGAAGTAAAATAAATAAAACTAGAGCGGGTCCTCATAAAGACAAATCATAAACATTTGTCGTGAACAGAGGAGTATGAGTTAGCCAACCCCATCTACCGAGGGGGGAAAAGACTGATAACACATAACTTCTCTTAGGGTGAAAGGGAAAATGCCACCGGACAGCATTCTTTCAACAAATATTTATTTTTGTGCCCAGCATTATTTGCTAAGAAGAAAAAAACAAACAAGGAACAAGTAATTCAAATCCCCTAATCTAATGGAGTTTAGATCTTTTTAGTGGAATGCAGACCCTAAAAGGTACGCAAATTAATATACACTGCGACTCCATGTGGCAAAAGTGCTATGGAGACAGATAAATCAAAGTAAGGAGTTACTGAACCTATGGAAGAACAGGAGGCACTCAAAATAAGGAGGCCAAGGAAGGTTCGTCTGAAAAAGAGATATTTGAGCAGAGACAGAAATAAAGTCAGGGAGAGACACATCTAAACATCCACGTGGGGCAAAAAAGGGGTTATGGTATCAATTCCAATGTCGGGGTGGGGGTTCCCCCAGCCCAACAAGCAATGCTCAGACACCAGCTGGGTGTCCTACAGTTCAGTTCAATTCTGACACTGTCTGCCTGGAGATGGCGTCAGATCCCACAGATGAAGAGCTCAGTCCAAAAAGGCTTCCCCTGCCCTTCAGATGCAGGTCGAAAGCCCAGGTTGTTACCTGTACTTCTGACTGACTGGCTATAAATCAGAGGTTCCCACACCCCACCTCCTGGGGTTTGATTAATTTGCTAGAGTATCTCACAGAACGTTTTACTCACTAGATTATAAAAGGAATATAACTCAGAACAGCCAGATGGAAGAGATGCATAGGGCAAGGTGGGAGGGAAAAGCTCGGAGCTTCCAATATCTACGCGTTCACCAACCTGGAAGATCTCCAAACCCAGTCCTTTTGGGGTTTTTATGGAGGCTTCAAGACGTAGGCATGATTGATTAAATCATTGGCCATTGGCCAGCGGTTTAACCTCCAGTTCCTCTCCCCTCCCTGGAGGTCAAGGGATGGGGCTGAAAGTTCCAGCCCTCTAATCACAGGGTTGACCCCAGTGGCAACCAGCCTTCATCCTCAGGTACTTTGCAGAAGTCACCTTATTAACATCACAAAAGACACGTTGGTCATTCTCAACAGTTCAGGAATTCTACGCGTTTGTGCCAGAAACTGGGACAAAAACTAAAATATATATTTCTAATTGTAAATCACAATATCACAGGGAGTCAATCCAAGATGGCTAAGGTAACGATGGGTGAACAAGCAGCGAGCCCCTGGTCTTGAAACAGAAAGAAAGCCAGCATGGCTGACGTGAAGGGACACGAAGTGTGTGTAAGGGGATGTCACACAGCAGGGTGAGTCAAACTGTGGAGGATCTCAGGGGATAAGGTTAGGGGTTTACATCCTATTCTCAGCATGATGAGAAGCCAGTCACAGAGTCTGAGCTGGGCAGTGACATGTTTTGATGTCCTTTTAAAAAAAAGTTCTCTCAGACTGCTGTTGGGGACTCTTTGGGCAGGGCAGGGTCAGGAATAGAAGCAGAAACATCAGGCAAAAACACTGTTTCAATCATCCAGGCAGGAGAAGATGGTACCTTACTTTGGGTGCGATCAGGACTTCAATGGAATTTTTACTTTTTTTCAGCACACAAGTTCAAGAAAGGCTATTTTAGGATGAGGAATATAATTAGAACTGACAGAAATGTGGACTTTCCAGGTGGTTTAGGGCATACAGTAATTAGGGAGACAGAAAAATACAGATGCAGGAAAGACTAAGGCCAGATTAGGAAGGGCTGGATTGACAGACTGAGGAGTGTGGACTCTTTCCTGCAGAAAACAGGACCACCAGGGGAATGGGCTGATGTAACCTCAGCTTTCGTAAAATAATTAAAGGAGCCTTGTAAAGAATGATGTAGAAGAGGCCGAAGGCATATGGTGAGGGAAACGTAGACTGCAATCATAGCAGTTTGCAAGGATAAGAAAAGACATGTTCCTGTAATTAAGTATCAAAGGTACTTAAATGTTCTGCATAACGGATATGCTAATTATACCTATGGCATTGGTTTCTTGTTAAATTAGTTCAGGAAAGGTGCGTAGAATAGGATCTGACACATGGTAATCCCTCAACAAATATTAGCTATTATTTACATACTACAAATAGTAATGGTATCGCTTCCATGTACAACTCTATGTTGTAGTTGTAGTTCTATGGACTTGGCCTACAGGAGCTACACAGAATATATCAATGTCCGCCATTTGATTGGGGCAGAAATTCCTGTAGGAGCTGGTGGCTCAGCTAACGAATACTCACAGCAGATCGAAGCGCTGTATTGGTGGTGCCTACATGTACAGGGTGCTTTGGCAGGGTCTGGAAAGGAGAGAGTAATTTAGAATAGGTCATGTAGAATATGTTTTGGTGAGAAGGAGGAGAATTTGAGAAGGAACTGGATGCATATACATGGGCAGGCACTTTGGGAGAGTAAGACGGGGTGGGGCATGAAGCTGAAGGCGTGGACATTGAAATCTACTGGCTGAGATTGAATCCTGGCTGTGTCATGTCTGAGCTTCGTAATGTGGGGCAACTTCCTCCCTCTAAACCTCAGGTTCCTCATCTTGCAAATTACATGGAGACTCTTACATCTCTCATGAGAAATCATATATATTTCATCCATGATGGAAAAATGAGATAATGCAAGTGAAGTGCTTAGCATGGCGCCTGGTACACCTTAAGAGAACAACCAGTGTTGCTCTTAGATATTGCTTCTGTATGGTTCTCACCCAAGCTTCCACTCACTGCTTTCTGTCTTTCTTTGAATGCTAAGTTTTTCAGCCGTGTGAAGGGCACATCCTGCCCTGACATTGCATTTGGACTCCTGGTTTCTCTTGCCTTTGCCTCCATATCAAGGAAATCTCCCTTTCAGATGAAAGGGAGTGAAGGTTCTTAAGCATAGCTAGCCCCTCCTGCCTGGAATGTGGCGTTTTGGTGTGATTTGCAGCCTTTCAGAATGGAAGAGGCTCAGTAGTTTAGTACAATGCACAGAACCCACGTGGCAATGAATCGATGCTCATATCCCAACCCACTAGGAATCAGAGCACCTGCCTTCAGGTGTGGGGATGTTCAGAAATCCTACTGCACACGAGTTTATGAGTGACACATGGTGAAATGGATTTGCTAAGGCAACAAAAGTCAACTTCCCTGATTTTCCTTCCCCACCCCCACCCATCTTCTCACATTAAGGAGTCAGAGCACATCTCTGCCCAAAGAAACATCCACATGCAGCTGTTAATGGGATATTAACTATAGTCACAGAGAGTTGGAAGAAGAGTTCAAAGATTTTGTTTAACTCCTACACGTCCTTGTTGGCAGTGTGAGCTTAAATGACCCCTGAAGTGCATGAACAGCTTAAGACTACCTTCTCGGGCCCCCTGCCCCATTTCTGGACAGCTGTGACTGCTCAAATATCCTCTGTTTTCATACTGACCTTAAAACGCGCCTCCCTGTAGCCTATACCTAGCGGGTGAAAAAGATAGTTTTATCTTACTTTTATTTGAGCCCCTTCAATATTTTAAAACACCGAGCACATTGTCCCAAGTCTGCCTGTCATAGGTTTCTTGCTTGGCTTCTCTTATTCAATCATCCTGTTATTCCCCTTGAAATTCTCAAGTCACTGTGTATTTGGGCACTTATGGTGGGCTCCAAACTGAGTGATCCTCAGGTGCCACTCATTGACTTCTTTCAGTTACCCAGAGTGATAAGGAAGTGACGGCAGAGACAGATTAAGTAAACTGTGTAAACTCCCATACTACCACGTTTCCCCGAAAATAAGACCGGGTCTTATATTAATTTTTGCTCCAAAAGATGCATTAGGGCGTATTTTCAGGGGTGGTCTTATGTTTTCTCATGTACAACAATCTACATTTATTCAAATACAGTCATGTCATCTTCTGGAACATTGTCATAAAGTACTAAATGCGTCCGTCTGGCTGATGATCTTAACTGGGGCTTATTTTCGGGGTAGGTCTTATTTTCGGGTAAACATAGTAGTAAGAGAACATGGGATTCCAGTCCAGGGCTTACTTCACCGCACAGGTGTGCACCGCTGACAGATATATTACACTGCCTTCTCATGCCCCCTTTGTTGATACTTCTTATGCAAACTAGCAAACAGAATTACTGTATCTGTAATAATACTAACATTGTTATGACTAATAATAATCGCTGAAATTTACTGAGAGCTGACTGATCTAGTACCTTGACACTATTAACTGAATCTTCACAGCCACTTTGAGGTAGGTTCTCATTTTACAGATGAAGAAACCAAAGCACAGAAAGATTGAGTAACTTCTCCAAAGTTATGCAGATGCTAAGTGGCAAAGCCGAGAGACAAAGCCTGAAAGTCCGCTTCTAGAGCTGACAGTTTGAAGGATTCTGCTGAACTCCATATTCCCAAATCTTGATGTTATATTTTTTAATGCAGTGTATATCAATTTACATTTGTGTCAGCAGTATCTCACTTGTACCTGTTGAACTATGAACGACTCTGTGTGTGTGTGTGCGCGCGCACGTGCGCTTTGTTTTATAAGAAAAAGACAGGATGATAAGCCCTGTCCTCTCTATACCGTGATTATTTAGTGGGATTTTTTGCAGGCGAACCATTTATCCCTATTAAAGGCCAGATTTAGGGATTCAGTTCATTGACTCAGCCTGATGAGACTTGTTCTGTTTCCTCATTGATTATTCCATACCCACTTCCCTAACTTTGTACCAATAACTAAAATGATAAACACACCTTCTAATCTTCCTCTAGGTCATTAACAACATCTTTTGCACAAGTCTGAATGTCTACCTTCAGAGGGGAAGACTCCTTAAACTTCTAAGAGGGGCTTCATCCTTAAGCATTTGATAGGCATATATGTATTTTATTTTCTTTTTTTTAAGAAACCCCTGTGTGTCAGGCATCGTAGTCACCACAGTAAATGAAACTTTTCAGCAAAAATAAACTCTATTTCTTCATGGCATTTTCAGCTTCACATGGGAGAAGTATATTGATCCAAATTAATAAGCGTCCTGAAAGAGCTATACAGGGGTCAGTGCGTTGAAATTGTTCCTCTGAAGAAGTGATGGCCACACTCAGGTTTAAACGATGAGCAGGACTAACTCGGTAAAAGGGGAGAAACACTGGCCAGCCTTTATAACACCTTCTCTTTGGCTGCAGGTGACTTTAGGTTGGTTGAGTCATTGTCTTATTAGGATGTGAAACTGATGAAGACAAAGCATGGCTGTTAGAGCAAACCTTAATAACAGTCTAGTTCACAGTGGCCCAAACTTGGTGCTTTGTGTGATGCGCGTGATGCAAGGGGATGTCATAGATTAATAGCGCACTGTTTTTAAAAAGTTCCTGAAACTAAACAACTTGGAAAAGCCTGAGTGAATCAAAGTTAAACTAGTTTTTTACTTGTAGAACTTTTCAGATCCTTTATAACATTTAAATGTATTGCGAATCTCTCTGAGAGAGTTCTAGAACATGGTATTTTCTAAACTTACTTGAATAGTAATCTTTCTTCTGTGCCATAGTTGTTTTTTCTTTTTCTTTTCTTTTCTTTTCTTTTCTTTTTTTTTTTTTTTGTGTGTGTGTATGTGTTTTTTTGTGTGTGGTTTTTTGCCCCAGTTTCCAGAATTTAGTCTGGAAAACAATGATTGAGTTTAACCCAACCCCTCAATTTCCGATGCTTGAAGTCTTTCCAAAACATTCCCATCAAATTATGACTGAGTTCTTTCTTGAACGGTCTTAATGAATGAGAAATATACCTGATCATATTTTTTTCAAATAAAGGAAACACTTCGGACTCTGCCTAATTGTCTTAGTCTTGTGAAGTTCTCTCAGTTGCCTTTGCTTAATCTACTGATACCCAGAAGCACAGAAATGGTAACTGGACTTTGAGGTTCTCAGGAGAAGAACTGTATATTCCTAAGGTGAATGTTAGCTTGGGGCAGAACCATTGAAACCTGGATTAGTCATATTTTATTTTCATAACAAAGCCATTTGATGCTCTGTAAGAACCCTTTTCTCAACTTCATTAATAAATAAAAAAATTAAGCCTGCACATGAATAAATGATGAAAGTACCTCCCTTGGTAATTTTTTTTTTACGTTTCTGAAAATAGTTCCAGTCTTCATCTGCAAACTGAATGCAGTTAGAAGAGCCACTGAGAATGTCATTATGTCGCATATTTGTCAGTAGAAGTGAAGGGAAAGAATGGAACCCTAGCACTTGAGATATAAAACAGCTTTGAATGTGCAGATCACTTATTCAATGCAGATTACTTGCAGTATTTTCCTTAATTGCTATGGATGGTGTAATGTCAAAAAGGGTAAAATTTATAGCTGAAAAGTGAAGACGAATCAGACGGCCTACTGGAGTGGATCTGATTACTTTAATATGCTAATATATCATCACTGTTCCTAGGGTATGCGTCTATTATTATTCATATATCACATTAAATTGTTTACATGTCTTTCACACTACTAGCCTGAGAGAGTCTTTTTGTTATTGTTTTTTTTTTTTTTTGGTTGTTTTTTTTTGTTTTTGTTTTTGTTTTCTTTTTAGGTTAGGGCCATGCCTGATTTAACTTTGTATTCCTAATGCTTAGCATACCTCCTGATACAAAGGAAATGTATTGTTTTTGGCTACCCCTGGTCATTCGCAGAAAGTGAAAGTATTTACAAGACTCAAAGAAGAAAGCAAGAGAAGGTTTATTGAAAGTTAGGCAACGAGGATACCCATGGCCATATCTGTAGTAGACAGCGGCCCTGCCCTTCAGGTTAGCTTCTCTTTTATAAGAAAGTGTAGGTAATTTTCTTACAGCAGGAGATGTACAAGCTTAGGACATTTGACAGATAGACTGAGGTCATTTGATATGTGCAGGTTATATAACTGGTTTCTTTCTGCACATGCTCTAACCCAGAATGCTTATAGAAAAACTCACGGCAGGGGGCAAGCTATAAGGTTCATTTTATTCTAACTGTATTATGATGAGGCGGGAGTTCAGGCTAAGAGCAGGCTCCCGTAATCTGTGCAGGTGCCCCAAACCAGATAACTCTGGTCCGGGTCTTATCTCCTTTTTCTAGGGGTGTTTCGACTGAAAAATTTCTCTCTAGGCCTGAGCCTGTGTGTCCACCTGAGTGACACAGGCAGTGCAAAGTACTGATCAAATCACCTGCAAATCCCCCTCGGCTCACTTCTTGTTAAGTCTTTTTCTGCTCATCAGTAAAGGTTTAAGAATCGTTTGTTAATTTTTCACTGTAATGAATGTCATATTCCAAGAATTATACCTCTAAGACCCAGTGAAATTTCCATCATGAAAACTTAACAAATCACCCTTCCTGATGTGACACGCTCAGTTGGTAGGTTGGAATCAGCCTTCGTGTGGGAGTATTTACACCAAGGAGATTGGTAAGCGCTGTGAATGACCCTACCCTTTACTGACCCAATAGGAAGCTGGTTGTGAAACGTTTTACCAGCACAACACTTGCTGTGTCTCCTACATTTGCTCTCCAGCTTCCCTTTCCTTTTCTCTTGCTCTCTGAGGCAAGCAGTTGGAGGATCCTGTGGTTTAGATCTTACCTCTTTAAAACTGACTGGTTCTGTGCCTAACCTTAAAAAAATTATCCCTGCCTTTTTACACCTCTCTCTCTGTCTGTCTCTCTATCTCTGCCTGTCTCTCTGTTTCTCTAACTTAGTGGAATCGAGGCTCAGTCAGACATTGGCTTCAACTGAAGGAAATCACTTTTGGTTCGAGTCTTGTAATGAAGGACCATAGCGTGGTGCTTAGGGAAAAGCATGGATTTTTCTGCTGCACTTGGAATCCTCACTCCACCTCTTTGCTCTGTGTCTTTGAAGGTGTTGCTAACCTCACCAATCCTCTGTCCTGTAATCTGTAAAGGAGACAAACCAATCGCACAGGTGTGCTGTGAGGATTATAGGAGGTCATGTCTCGGCAATAATCTAACAGAGTGCCTGGTACAGGATAGTTAGGCAATAAACACAGCTATCTTATTATGCCATGTTTTTCTTTGAGGATTAGAACTGGATCTTTACTCTGTCAGCAGCACATCTGTGTTTAAATATGAATTGGAGACAAAGGACCTGGATTAGATACAAGGCTTTGCCTCTTAAGGGTCCTATGATCTGGGCAGAACTCTGCGACTCTCGGTCTTCCCTCTTGTGGAAGAAGATAATGATGTCTCCCCTGTCTCCCTCACAGCACAGTTGGGAGAATCAAATGATATAATAAATCCGAAAGAACTTTGAAAACAAATATGAGAACACATACCAAGAGGCAGCTTAAAAATGCATGTATCATAAGCAAACAATTCCACTTTTCAGGAATTTAACTGGAAAAAATTCTTAGAAAAAGAATACATACAGACTATTCATAAAGCAGATAATTACAGTGGTGTTATCAAGAAGAAAATTCAAAAGAAGCTAAATACTCAATGAAATGGAATTATTAAGTAGATTGAACTACATTCATGTAGTGGAATGGTCTGAGGACAATAAAATCACTTTAAAATACAACTAAAAGAAGTCATCACTCGGTGGTAGGATTCTTGGTGACTTTACTTTTAGTTTCCTTGTATATTCTAATTTCTTTATGATTAATATACATCACTTGTGTAATAATGATAAATGTTTTAGAAGAATATCACTGTCATTGTATGGGATCCACAGCATATTGTTAAGTAAAAAATAATAATAGTTACAAAACAGTACACAAAGTATGAAGAACATAGTGGCAAATACCAATGTGTGAACAGAGTGAGTCATGAGTAAATGTTTTTATATTTTGTGCATTTTGGTCTTTTAACATTTTTGCATTGAGTATATATTACTTTTATAATTAGAGGAGAAGCCGAATTGTAATTAGGGAAAATACATCAATGAAAAATGAGGGTTCAATACTTAGATATTGTCATCTATATCGTTCAGTCAGCAATACTCATGATTCAGGTGAAGATACTTTTCTTATCTCCTCCAGAGTAGCTGATACTTTTAAAGTATACTCTAAAGGGATCATCCCTTGATTTCCACACTCGCATTGTTGTAAGACCTTACCCAACATTTAAAAAGTTACCTGCTGCATGTCAGTGTGTCTTTTTATATTAATTTGGGAAAAGGGGTTAACAGTTGATTCAAGTTGAATCAACTCTTCGTTTTCAATTTCAGGAAAAGAAAAACTCTCTTCCTGGGGTGCTGTTATTCTTATACATTAAGTGCAGTGGTGAAGAAAATGTAGTGTGATGGCGGGCGAGGCTTGGGAGGGTAGCTGAGTGTGAGCCTTCTGTGGCAACTGAAAGGAAGCATTCTATACACGCTTCCCAAAGGGGGTGTCTGTAGTCCTACACATTGTTTTCTCTGGCAGGGCCCCCAATACAAACACGAGGCCCCAGAATGTTCGTTTCTATTGAGTGACCCTACCTCCCTGGCCACACACTATTGATCAAGGTGGAGATATGTGTCCTGAGATGACATGTATGCAAGTCAAATTCTCCAAACACAGGTTCCATGCATCTCAGAAATGTAGTCAGAGTACTGGCCGCGTCCTAAGAGAAGACCCAGGAATGACAGTCGCTGAGGTCTGGAATCTGCCCTCACTCCTATTCCTAAGGCTTGATTGTTGTATCCCATCTTCCATTTTATCTCCCTTCTAATACATTATCCCCTTTTTATTCTCATAAATAGGCAGAGTCAGTTTCCGTTGCTTAAAACCAAAAAAAAATGTTACCTAATGAAGCATATTATCTATTTTTTGAAAAAAGCCACCAGTTGGATGAAGAGCATGAGATTCCTCAACTATGTCATTGATAATGGACACGAATGTACTTGTCTCAGATCGGCTTTTAGGAAACAGTATAGATGAATAGAATAGACTTTTACTGAATCTCAATGACTCAGAGTTGCCTGAGAGGGAGTTGCTGTCATGGGGGCTGTCATAAAAGAGGAACCCACATTCATTAACTCTGAACCATGCATTGAAATGGATTTAGAAGACAACGGGCAAATTTAGTGGCTAGTGAGAGGCACAAAGAGATTAGGGCCTGAACTTGGGGGATTCTAGGTGAACAGGTAGGGAAATTGTTACGTTCAGCGGAATGGTTCATATATATGAACGTATCTTCTTAGAAAAAGCCGTGCAGAGGTAAGCAGTGCTTTTAACAGTGTAAAAGAAATATTACTTAATATTGCTATAATGGTCCCATGCCCTGCACAGATGTTATTCCTATGCCTAAATTAATGTCTATACTAGTGATCTCCATCCCGGATTTTTGAGTAGGCCATGACATCTTCAATTATCTCAAGATACACTGAAAATTTATCCAAGATTCTTGAAACAGAATTAAATGTCAAACCTGCTAATTATAAAAATAAATGCAGGTAAGAGCGAGTTTATGTCCTGGAATTCAACTGATGGCTTTTAAATGCTGCTTGTTCGTGGAGGTTTGGAACTGCTGATTTGGGAACTGCAGGATAAGGCAAATATATCAGAAGATGCAGGCAGAAAAAGCTGTGCTTGTGATGGGGAAAGATTGAGAGCTAGTGACAAAAGCTGTTGAGTTGAGAACACCTTGCCACTTATTATAGTTAAGATAACTTGCCTTGCCTTTGGCTCTTTATTTTAATGTAGATGTCTGAGAGTGAGGGGGTGATTGAGGGAAATGGAGAGAGTTTGTGTGTCTTCACAGGGCAGGATGGCAATTGAATGACTACCAAACCCATCCCCTGTGATGTTAATATATGCATTCATTGTTCCACCCTCTTTTCTAGTAACGGTAAACAACATTTGTCACTTGCAATAGACTACTTTTCACTTCCAAACTGATGGTGAACTGACATTTGTATTTCAAGTACCAAAGCTCAGGCTGCAGAAGCAGGAGGCCCAGAAAAGATGTATGTGGTGGGTGGAAAGAGAGAACAGAACAAGTTTCGCATGTGCAATTCGGCAGATCCTTCATAAGTCTGGCCTCCATGACAGGAGATGGCCTAATGCCTCATTAATTCCCACAGAGATGACTATGATGTATCACCCCCTTTCAATCTGAAACTAAGGAATGCATTTAAAAGAAAAAAAAAAAACCTAATTTGCACATGTTTAACGCGTTCATTAAGCTATTAGTCTTTCAATAAGAGATTTAATAGCAAATTAACATTTATTTTAAATACCCCCCCCCCCAAAAAAAAAGCAGTATCCAGTTAATACAATTATTTTGTGTTTTGAGCACAGTGGGCTACAGGAGAAAACACCTGGCACCGGACTGGGCCTGAACAGACCTTGTTGGATTCTTATTTATTACACCATTAGTCACCCTGGGGCATTATTTATCTGAACAACAAATATTTCTGGGGAACAAAAGGCCTCTTGGAAGTAGATGTGAGAAGGTCAAAGACAGAAAAGACTCCAAAAGGGCTAATTTTGTGAACTGAATCATGATAAACAGAAAAAACGGCTTACCCTAACCGTAAGGTTTATGAAACGATGGAATTGACTCTGCGTGGTCAACATTCAAATATCAATATTTCCCTAACATTTATTTAGCTCCTGTTACATGTTAGGCACTGGGCTAGATGATGTAAAAAGCTTAATATGAAGAAAATCATAACATGTATTATTTCTCTCAGTGAGGTTTTGTTGACTCTTTACTATGTCCTGTGCTCCATGTTGAGCAAGATAAATCACACGCTCTTTTCTTGAGGAAGTTACAGATGAATTTGGAAGATAAGTCTGCAAGCAAAAAAATCACATCCAATTTTAAATCTTAAAAATATAGGAATAGACAAAACGCTTTGAGAGCAAAGACGAAGGAAGTTCTAAATCAAATGAGATTTAGAGAAAGTTCTGTGGGTAAAGTACAGTTTAGGCTGGAACTTTAAGATTGGCACACATTTAGCCATGCAGAAATTGAGTGGAAAATGTACTCCAAATTGAGTGACAGCAGGAGAAGATGTACTAAGGAAAACATGCCATGCATAATGGGAAAAAAAATCATTTTGGTTTAGCTTCTGTTGTAGTCCGGTTGGGCTGCTATAACATAACATGTGCCATATAATAGAATACCATAGACTTGGTGGCTCAAACAAAAAGTACTTATTTATTCCTTCCAGTTCTAGAATTTAGGAAGTCCAAGATCAGTGGGCAGGCAGATGCAGTGTCTGGTGAGAGCCCTCTTCCTGGTTTCCAGAGGGTTTTCTTTCAGCTGTACTCTTACATGGTGCTAAGGGCACGAGAGCAGTGTTTTGTCAGGGCACTAATCCCGTTCATGAAGGCCCCATCCTTATGACCTATTGATGTCCCAAAGCCTCACCTCCTAATATTATCCTATTGGGAGTTAAGATTTCAACATATGTATTTGGGGATGGACGGGGGCCATAAACATTCAGTCCATAACAGCTCCTCTACTGAATAGTACCCAGGTTCTTCTCTCCCTGCATTTCAAAGCATTTTATTATATGTAAGTTGGAATTTAGTTCTTCTCTATGGAAGCAGAGAACATGTGAAGAGCACATTCACTGATTAGTGTCCACAAAGAAATATATACTGTATTCTGAAAATGGGCTCTACCAAACAGTACAATTATTACACTTCTGTTAAGAAGAAAACATTTTCCACTTTCACTAGTTAGCCATCTCAGGGTAAAACAAATTCCAGTGTATTCCATTACATAAATATGGACTATTATAACCGTCTAAGTAGATAAAGTTCAAGGGCATTGCCTCACAACCTTTTAGTCCCACTCTCATTAAATTTCCTATTTGTGTAATCCATGGTACATTATGTGCTTTCTTTATCATATTGTGTTTATTCTCTATCTGAAGTGTATGTCTTCAAAATGAACTCAGTGAAGTTTGCATCTTATTTTAATGAATTATATTTAAAGTTGAAATCTAGAGTAACATTTGCTATAGCAATCAATCTGTGAATAGCAGTGAGCAGTGTTCTTTCATTGCCACATACACACCACTTTGGATTGAAGAAGATCCTTAAATTGTTTCTGAGAAAAGACCCTGTGCTGATTGACATCTGCACAGTACTTGTTATTAATATTACTCCACGTCTGATAGATTTCTCCCACCGTGATATACTTTGCAAGTTCCTGGGGTGAACTTTGATTTGTCACCTTGGGAACCGAAGAAAGAAGAAATAAATCAGGAAAAAGCTCAAAATCCATCTGTTTGGAAAAGTAAAGAATCAAATGAGTAAATAACATCAACATCAATATTCGGTGTCTACATACACACCCAAACTTTGAAGAACATCTGTCTTCCTGCCACTAATGATTTCGTTCCAGATGTAATCCAAATATGTTTGCAAATGGGGGCAGAGGGGTTAGCACAATTTACTTTGCAAGCAGTTGGTGGTTATTATAGCTATTTTTTGTTTCTTTAAAAAATCATATGCATTTCAAAAGTAATATGATACCCTGCGATCATGATATATATGTTTGAAATGACAGTAAAATAAATCTAAAATTGCCTTTGGCTTTGCTCTGCTGTTCATCTTCTTAAAAAGAGAGACAATATGGTATGGAAACTGTGTGGATTTTGTAGTCAGCCATGAATTTGATCAACAGCTTCTTATGTAGCAGTAGGAACAAATTCCCCATTTATGCCTCTAATTTCCTATATGACCTTGAAAAAACTCGTTAATGAAAGTAATAATGGTAAGAATAATTGAGTATTATGTAGTGTATATAAGGTGTTGTAAGTAATTTACATGAAATAACTTTTTTATAGTCTTCATAGCCACCCTATAAACGGTGTGCTGTTAATATTCCGGTTGTAGAAGTGAGAAACGAAGACATATTGAGACGAAGTAATTTGCCCAAAGACCCTGAGCTAGAGAGTGGAAAAATCAGGTTGTTCCATACAAATTCAGAACCTCAACTCAAAGCAGCCACATTTTGCTGCCTTTCCTTGAGCACTGTGTCTGAGACATTGCAGAGTGCAACAGACTACTAGGCCGCGACAGCATGAGTAACAGTAATGACTTTTTAGGTGCTGTGTGACCGCCACAGCCCCGGAAACGTAACAGTTTTAATCTCATAAATCCTAACTATAACCCTATATGGTTCTTATAGAAAGGAAGATCTTCTTCATAGAGAAAGAAGGGAAGGCACCAGAAATTAAGCCTCAGGTCATGTAGTTATTAATGACCAGGACAAGAATTTGAATCCAGGCATTCTGGCTACAGATACCACATTTTTAAAACTGCTAAGGTCCATCTTAAATACTTGTTGAAAGAATGAATAAAATTTCCCTTTCCTAGTACTAATTCTTCCTTGCAAAATGGTTGTGATTAGTCATAGCTTCCAATGGAATGAAAAATAAAGATCACAGTTTTGTGAAGGTCGTAGCATCACTGTCATTCTCATTTTATGAGGATGCTGAGGCCAGAAAAAGGTTTGGCAGCTGCCCTAAATTTACTTGTTTAGGAAAGGGTAGAGCAGAGACCCAAATCGGGTCTTCAGAGGCCACATACTCTGCTCCCCACCTTCTCTGTATTGCCCCATTTAACGTATGAATGGTGGTGTTGAAAAGTTCTTATGTATTGGATGTTTTGTGATTGCAGACTCATGCTTTCCCGAAACTCCCTATTCCTTAATTTACTACAACTTGGACAAAATTATATCCAATTTAATGTTAGCCAGTGGTAGGAGGTAGAGAGCTGAGTGACTGGGTAGTTCAAAAGATTTCTATAAGCCATTTGCAGCCTGCAACGTGGAAAGTACAGCAAGAGATACTTAACACATTGAAATTCAAATGTGTCTTTCTGGCAACAGACTATCACTGGGTCCTGAGAAGCCCGAGTCTGGGTGAGCTAAGGAGTAATGAAGCCCTGTGTCTCATGTCATTGACTCTGGCATTTCAAGCACCACATTTATAACAGAAGATGCAAACTGCTGGGGTCCCTCTCTACTTCACTAAATTGAAATGGTTCCGCGGGGAAATATGGCAACAGGGATGAAAGAAAAATAACGTTCCTTTTTCCACTATGCAAAGAGAAGGTGCTGACAATGTTTATTCAAAAGAATAACATCTGGTAATGATGCTGGCCATGGTGACATTATCCCTAGCGATGCTTCAGTAAACATGTCCACCAACATCTGAGAAGGTAGAGAAACCTTACTACCATGTTTCCCTGAAAATAAGACCTAGCTGGCCCATCAGCTCTAATGCATGTTTTGGAGCAAAAATTAATGTAAGATCCAGTATTATATTATTTTATATCACATTATATTATACCCTGTCTTATAGTAAAATGACACTGGGTTTTATATTAATTTTTGCTCCAAATACGCATTAGAGCTGATTGCCTGGCTAGGTCTTATTTTTGGGGAAACACGGTATTGTGGTCTTTTCATTTTATTTTATTTTTTTGGTGTAAACAATGAGGAAATTCTGGACTAAGGCGGTTCTCCCATCTTATGTCAATTCCTTCTGTATAGCAGCTTTGGCTTTTGGTTGCTATTAACAGTAACCCAGATGCAAATTAGCTTTGGTTAAAAAGCTAGAAAATCCATGATAGAAAACCCAGGGTTACTGGCTTCAGGCAATGCTGGATATAGGGGCACAAAAAACACCACGAGGGGCCATTATTTCCCTCCCAGGCATCTCGTGGCTGCTTCCTCTATTTTGACTCTATTCTCTTAAATTTTTGGTTGCCTCATGACGTCATTATCACTTCCAGTATCTTCTGAGGCTACTGCTTTCTTTGTTCCTGTCTAGCAGAGACAAGAATGGGTTTACTTTCCTGATAGCTTTTAAAAAGTCCCGGAATTTATTCCCTTTCTCTTTGAATGGCTTGGCTTGGGCCATGTGTCCATGTCTGAACCGATCTTGCTGGTGGAATACATCATTCGATTTCCTTAAGTCACCTTTAGAGCTACAGATGGAGTCAAGTTCAGTGGGACATACAGAATCAGAGTGGAGGAAAAGTGTCCATTTCTAATAAAACCTGGAGTTCTTACAAAAGGAGAGTGAATGGATGCAGGGTAATGTCCAGTGCACCTGCCCTTCTCATAGACCTCGTGGAAATAAAGACCAGTTAATTTCTAATCAATCACAGAAATGAAAGAGCCTTTACATCTCATCTAACTGAGAGACTGAAAATTCATGGTTCAAGGACTGGATTTATCCCACAGATGTGTTTTCTAAGACTTAACAAAGATTGCTTTGTGTTGTAATTTGAATTAACATATAACCTAAAAAAGTTTTGAATCCACATTTTTACAGTTTCTCCTAAAAAATTGAAAGATCGAACACACTAAGCCAACATGCTGGCTTGGCAATTATCAGCTGGAGATGAGCAGTCGCTTTTTCATTCAGTCAAAGACACGTCTTCCAGTTCACTATAGTCTCAACTATTCCATATTGTCTCTTCAACACAAAAACCCAGGCTAGTTAATCAGAATTCAATATATATTGCCCTGCTGATAGCCTTGAGGCAGAAGTATGTTTCTCTATGGACAGGGACAGGATAGAGTAAGTGGCTTATGTGTATTAAGAATATGAAAGCAGATATCTTCTTTGCAGAAGTAACGCATAGCCCTAAAACTTTAGTAAGCAAACACTTGATGCACTTAATTTATTTAGATTCAGAAAAGTAGGCTTTTGCATTTGGAACCCCGGATCAATTACCCTCACCATCATTTTACAGAAGGTAAGACTGAGACTAAAGATAGTAGAATTTTCCTAAGATGCCGTAATAAATTGTGGAGTTGTGACGTTGGGTCTCCATCTTTTGCCTCCCACTCTCACCTGCCACACACACGTGCCACATAGTATAGAAAAATAGAACAATAGAGGGAAAAACTTTTTATTTATTTAGACTGTCAAAGTAATGAACTATTTATAGAAGAAAAAAATCTCACCCATGATCCCACAACACTAAAACTGAGAGATTATTTTTCTATTTTTCCAATTTTAAGTTAACACCCATTATTTTACAATGTAATTATGATATGCATGCGACACTATGCCCTGCTTTGCTAAAACATCTTATAAGCATTAATTTTATTATATAGAGTTCAGTATTACTAAATACGTAGATAATAGCCGAAGTATGAATATGCTATAATTTTTGTAACTGTTTGTCTTTTTGGCATGTTTTCTAACTCTTTCTTGTTCTTTTTTTCTGTCTCCCATTGAGTCTCTCTTTCAATTAAGGCGCAGTGCTTCATGGAGCCTTTCTCCTACCCCGCAGTACCCCAGACATTCAGAGAAACAGAGAGTGGGCAATCTTGAGGAAGATTTTGTATGAGGGTTAAGGGACCTTAATCTAGGTTTCAGGTGGAATGAATAGGAAAAGCCAAAGGGAACATTTCAGATTGGCAGCAGGCAGGGGAGTATGAAGGAATAGTGTTTCTTGATAGGGATAGTTCCATAGCTTATAGAGGATAGTAGAGAAATAAAGATTAACATTACATGAGCATATATTTAGATTGAATTTTAATTCTATGAATTTATACTAAGTAAATAGTTGGTAGATCAATGGATACATATGTTCAATATAATATACTCTGAAATGAGATAAAACACCAAAAGCGATATGTCTAAAATTGAGTTATCAGTTTAATAAATGATTTGAAAATTAATAGGATGCTGTATAAGTTTGGAGAATCATGTGGTTATGTATGCATTTTCTATAAAGATGAGTGTGATATATTGAATTTTAAAACTCAGCTTTGAGGTTTGAAAGAATGTATGCCAAACTATGAACTGGGGCTTGAGTAGTAAAAGAATGAATTAATTTTTATTTTACTTTGTACATGGAGGTGATATTTAAATCTTTTATAGCAAGAATTAATTTCATTTGCAATCAACAAAATATGCATGTAGGAATTTAGCTAAAACAAAGGTATCGACAAAAAAAATCCAGCCTAAGAAAAAGCTTATAAGAGTTTATTGGAACCAAACTGATGACAATTGCCAGGAAGCAAAATCTCAACGGATTGAGAAAATGTTCCACAAAATGGTGGTTTACAGTTTATTTTATACATAGAATCAATGGAGGAGGGTTACGTGAAATCCATTGGTGATAGATTAAGGGGGTGGGAGAAAACAAAGTGGGGAAATCTCTGGGATTGGATAAAAGTAAATTGGAGAGAAGGTACTTCTTTTACATAGGTGGGTACAGGATGGTTAATAGTTCACATAAAGATGTTAATCAAGGAACAAGAATAATAATGAGGGATTCTGTACTGTCCTGCTCTAGTCCAGAAAAAGGGGTTGGTGACAATCCAAGGCTGTCATCATAGGTGCAAAAAGACAAAAGACAGGCTCACTGAAGGTGAAGATTCATTTTATAAAGGATGCTTCAGGCTAAAGATGTGACTTCCCACCATGGCCCACCTTAGTTACGAATTTTTTTTATGTTCACGTCATCTTATGTGGTTATTTTCAGTTTCCTGAGCTTGTCAGGTTTAACCTGTGGCCCCTTTTCTGTATTAAAGAATAACTAAACCAGGCAGAAACTAAAAACATGACGGATCAGAAATAAGAGTGAAAAGTAGGAAAAGGGCCTGGCTGTCAAAGTCCAGCTGATGTTGAAGCAATTGTCTAATGAATTTGAACTGTAAAAATACTGATTTAGACAAGTGAAGTGAAAATTTTACTTGAAAAAAATACAAATATGGCTGATCTGTTTGGCAGCTCTCAGCCTGCATATTATATTATCCTATATAGGAAATAAAATAGAAATCTTTGACTATGAGATAAGGCTGAGCTGAGTGTTAAGAATGCTGGAGTTATCAAAATCTGAGTTTGAAAAACATTAATCAAACCATTAGGATTCATATTATAAAAGGTGCTTGCTATATATGAAGGATCACCCTGGGGTTCTTTTAAAATAGTAACTGTTTCTAATGAAATTGAGAAGCAACTAAGTTACAGAATTTTAATTTACTGAAAGGTTGATCACAGTTAACTGCATGAGGGGTGCACCTGTAGTTTCCCCCTCCGTAATATTTAATGTGAGTTTCCATTTGGCTATGGCCCTGTGGACTTGGTCAAGTCACTGCTAACCCGGGTTGGGTTCATCAGTTCAAAAAAAATGGCGTGGTTGACATTTATATGGTGAAATTGATCAATGCCGACAGAAACGCTGAATAAACAACTTTAAAACTTGTTAGATCTTCTTTTGTGCAACATTTGGTAGAGTTGGCAAAAGTGTTTTATGTCTTTAAGAAATAACCCAAAGGAGTTAAAGTACTCGTCCCAGGCCTTCTTTCCCATTTGTGGAAAACGCAGAACTAGAGAGTCCAACTCCAAAGTCCAACTCCAAAGTCCTTTCCCCACTAAACAATGTGTTTCTTAATTTGTTTCTTAGGGTTACAACTTGACTTTGACGTAGGTAAAGTAGGGAGTGTTTTTATTCTACTCTGTAGTTACCACTAGTAACTACCAGTAATTACTAGTTACTCTAGCAAACGGCTTGTTAAATCTTTTCCTGATCAGATACGCACACATACCCAACCAAATAAACAAAATTGCATCTGGAAAACCAAGCTCTCGCTGTGAGGCCCTCTTATCTTTAAAGACCTCACCCATTTCCTCACCTTCAACAAGTATCTGTTCCTGTATAGATGATACTTAAACACGTACCTCCATCTCCAGTATTCTCCTTACATTTCCATAACATACAGAGGGTGCCAAAACAATGTATCCACAGTTTAAGAAAGGAAAACACTGTATTAAAATTGTAATAAAATTGTATATACCAGTAACAAAAGATGCATACAAGTCCTGTGGATACATTTTTTTTTGACACTCTGGTATTTCCAGTAATCTTATGCTTCTTTCCAGTTCTAGAGAAATACTGAAGCAAACACAGAGAGGGGAGAAACCTAGATAAAAGAAGGAAAGGGAGAGTTCTAAGGTATCTGATTTTGTGGACTTATATTTGAAACAAAGAGTCTGCCCCTGCCCGTTCTGTACTTTGGTAACTGAATCTATACACACTATTTTAAATATTCAGTTAAAGTTGAATTTCTGCTACTTACATCTCTGTTATATAGTTTTGTCTAATATATACATACAAAACTATGTATCATCTATCTACCTACCTACCTACCTACCTACCTACCTGGTCATCTATGTATCTGGTTCCAACTCAATATAGATAATAAGAATTTGCATTATGTATAGGTGGCCACAATGGTATCTCCCATTCAATGTACTCTTCCAAAATGTAACCTTGCAATGATTCCTTGGAGAGGTGGAACATGGAGCTTATCTTTGTACCCACTTGAATTTGGCGATTGTTTTAGCAGATAGAATATTGTGGATATGATGCTGTGCCATTTCTAAGCAGAGCCTTTAACTGTTTAGGAAGTTTCTGTGTTCTGCCCATTGAAAGCCAGTCACCATGGAAAAAGTGTGACTAACCTGAGACCACTTTGCTGTGAGTAGCCCAAGACAGTGCAGTCATCCTTTAGTATGAGAATGATGAGATGTCATGGGGGGACGGTGGGTGGGGGGAGGAAGAGAGAGAAAGAGAGAGAGAGAGAGAGAGAGAGAGAGAGAGAGAGAGGAGCCAGACATGTGCATTAAGAAGCCGGCATCTCGGAAGTGTATCTTCCAGGCTCAGCTATTCCAGTGGGTACCACATGGATCAGAGACAAGGGGCCCAATCAAGCCCTTCAAAATTTCTGACCCCAAAATGTTGAGAAAAGCCAAATGGCTGTTTTATATTACAAAGAGTCATTAGTTTGTTACACAGAAACAGATAACAAATACAAATAATGTGAACAAAATCACAAAGTAGGAAACTTTAGAAAATATTCAGAATACAAGCGAAAGTGTCTTTCGTTTCGGTTAAGGACCATGAAACAACGTTACAGGAATAAATAATGTCATAGGAAAGCATATCAGAGGGGGTTGATTCGACAGCCCTCATAAAAAAAATAAAGAATAAAGTGGCATTGACTTCTCTGTGCACCTAACCTGGGTCTCCTGATTACCCTGAGTTTGGAAGTGAGGAGCGTGGTCTGAGCCATGACAGCTGAGTCCAGACAGAGAGCCAGACTGCTTGCTTCTCTCTAATCCTGCTTTGCTGCCTACAAACTGTTGACCTTAGGAAAGTTGCTTTGCCTCTCTGTGTTTCATGTATTCATGCATAAAATAGTATAATAATATTACCTACATTATAAGGTATTACAAAGATTAAATGAGTTTGCAATTACAAAGTGCTTAGGGCAGTGACCAGCATATGGATGTGTTATCTGTGGGTTGATTATGTTTAAAAAATGAATTATGCAGGTACCTCTGGATGCATAGGTAGGATTCATTCACTTGTTTCTGTTTTATATTGTTTTGTTTCCTGGGTGAGTTCATGGGTAGTTTTTTATTCTTTATTGTGGTAAAATATATGTGACATACAACTTATCATTTTAGCCGTTTTAAGCGAGTAATTCAATGGCACTGAATGCATTGGCGTCCTTCTCAACCATGAACACCATCCATCTAAAGAACTTTTCCAGCATTACAAAGCGAAACTCTATACCCATAATCATTCTCCCCACCCCGACTCCAGTCCCTGGTAACCTCTATGCTACTTTCTGTCTCTAAGAATTTGGCTATCCTAAGTACCTCATGTAAGTGGAATCATACAATATTTGTTCTTTGGTGTCCGTCCTCTTTCACTTAGCATAACATTTCAAGGTTCATCCGTGGTGTAGCATGTTATCAGAATTTCATTTATTGTCAAATCTGAATAATACACACACACACACACAGGATGCCACAAAAATGTATATAGATTTTAAGAAAGGAAAAAAACTGTATTAAAATTGTAATACCCAATATATACTGATAACAAAAAGATGAATGCAAGTCACGTTTCACTTCTGCAATTACAAGAGGTGCTCAAAGTGGTTACCATCAGTGTAATTTTAATACGGTTTTATTTTATCCTTTCTTAAAATGTGTATACATTTTTTTGGCACCGTGTGTGTGTGTGTGTGTGTGTGTGTGTGTGTGACATTTTGTTTATCCATTCATCCATTGATGGACCTGTGTATTGTTTCCACCTTTCGGCTATTATGAATAATGCTTCTATGTTCATTGTTGTAAAAATGTCTGTTTCAGTGCCTGCTGTATATATTCGGTATATATTTTGGTATAGACCCAAAGTGGAAATCATTGGATAATAAGGTAATTCTATGTTTAATTTGTGAGAAGTTGCCTTACTGTCTTCCATAATGGCGGCATCGTTTTACGTTTCCATCAGCAGTCCAAAGAGATTCCAGTTTCTTCTTGCCAAATCCTCACCAGTGCTTGTTATTTTCCTTTCCTTTTTTTCCCCTTTCCTTTCCTCCCTTCTGTCTTTCTTTCTTGCCATCCTAGTGAGCATGAAGTGAGCGTTAAGTTGAGGCTTCTTGTAATATGGAATGACCAAGTTGAGATTTTAAGAAAAAGAAGAAAAAGTGAACCTTAGCTAGGAGAAAGCTAGGGGAAGGCATGGGAAGAGTTCTGGCCGGAGCTCACAACCCGTAAAGGACACTGTGCAGCAGGGAGGGCTTTGTATAATTAACTCATCAAAAAAGTTTCCTGTGGCTGGAGGGGGTATTATGGAGTGGTGAGAGATAAAGATGGGAATGGAACTGGGGGCAGACCGGGAATAGCCGCATTTTATACGTCGATTTGTGTCCCTCCTCACGCCCCTAATAAAGGTGTCTGGAAGTCTTAACCTCCAGTACCTCAGATGGGACCTTACATGGAAGTAGGTTATAGTGGATATAATTATATAAGATTAGGTCATACTGTACCTAACACAGCATATCTGGTATCCTGATAAGACAACAACTGCATGAGTACAGAACAGCAAGAATACCCCATGAAGACGGGATTACAGCGATCCGTCTACCAGCTAACAAAATCACCAGAGCTCTGAAGAGGCAAGGAAGGGTTCCTGGACAGGTGTCAGAGGAAGCACGGCCACTCTGCAAAGAGCTGGGGTTCACAAGTCTAGCCTCCAGAACTGTGAGAAAATAAATTTATGTTGTCTAAGACACTCAGTTTGTGGTAGTTTGCCATGGCAGCCCTAGGAAACGAATACACCATGTTACAAAGAATAAGAGTTATTTTAGGAGAAATGGTGGTCCAGAGGAAAGGATTAGAGAGAAGAGAAAAAAGCTGGTGAAACTAGTTGAGAGGCTTCTGGGGTGATTTACAGGGGAAGTACAAAGAGCATAGATTCAGAGAGATGAGCGGAATGGATGTGAGCCATTTGGTCAGGCAAATACCAGGACTCAGGGTAACAGTACAAACAAAACAAAAAGCTGGTGATGATGGTAGAAGAAGGACAACTATTTATTTAGCGCTTGCTCTTTGTCAAACACTCAAATAAATGCTTAATGGTGATTTTTTTTTTCCAAAACACACACCTGTAGTGTAGCTACTATTTTTTTTTAATGTACTATTGTTATAACGAACATGAGTCTTGAAGAAGAGAATTGTCCAAGGTTACATAGAATTAAATGTTCAAAACAGGATCCTACCGAGGCAGAGTTTTTCTTTTTCCTTTTCCCCAGCACCTGGGGTCAGAGCCACTTGGCTGTCCTTTACATAACTCAATCAGAAGGAACAGTGTGAGGCTGAGAAAGTGGAACAAGGGAGACATTCATATGGAGAAATCAAAAAAATACTGAAAGTTTAGATGGTCGGGGGAAGGGAAAAGGGACGCGGTCACTCACACCAACAGGAATGTTGAAGCGTGGGGCAGCTGCAGGCCAATGAGGAAGAAACCTGAGTTCTTTTCTGTCGGGGACAGAAGCCCATCACGTCCCCAGCCCTGACTGAGCTTGGGCATCCTCTCAGAGTGCCACCCCCGTCTTGTCTCGGCCTCTGCCTGAGTGATGTGCAGCTGCACGCCCCCCGCCCCCATGTTCCGGGAGAGCATCTGGAAATAAGTAGCACTAAGCCTGCTGCCCAGACAAATTGTTTCTTCAGTAACACACCTCCTGGAAACCGGCTCCAGACCTACTTCCGAAGCCAGGCTGTCAGGCTGTGCTGCCCCTGACGGGATGTACTTTGCTCAGTTCTCCTGGGCAGAGAGGTACACAGAAGTTCTGTGGGCACGGAAAGAGAAGGGAAGGTGGGATTTGGAGGTCACTTTGCTGAGAACCCCTTAGACTCCCCAGGCAGGCACTCGTTTAAGATGATGGGACTCAGTTTACGTAATCATTGTGTGTATGTCTGCAGGGCACAGTGTCGGGAAACCCTTCAGGGGTAAGACACCACCCCAAGCTGTGCAAGGATGAGCACCTACTCTGAACTGACACCTCCTGATTTACAGCACACAGGTGGCAGTGGTGGGGGCGGGGCTACCCTGTGTTGAGTGCTGAGTATATGCCTGGCACACTCTCATCCCACTTGCTGTACTTGTATGCCTCAGTTCGCTGCTCCTACAGAAACTGTTGTGAAGCAGTTGACCACAAAAACTCATGTTTGTTCATGAGTCTAAAGTCAGTGGGTCAGTTCTGCTCTTCTGAACTAGACTCGGTGGGGCTCACACAAGTGTTTGTGGTCGGTAGTATGTGGGCTCGGCAACTCTAGATTGTAGGAGGACTTTCGTACATGTCTGGAGTCTTGGCTGGGATAATTGGGCCGACACAACTCTCTTCCCCTTGCCTGATTCTCTAGGACACTATCCCAGGCTTGTTCCCATAGGGAAAGCCAAGAGGTAAGAGAGGAAGCGGAAACACAAGAGCACATTTGGGAGCTCTGCTTGTGTCACATTTATTACCACCCAAATATCACAGATTCAGCTGCCAAGTCAGAGTGGGAGGAGACAGCAGAGGGTAAGGATATAGGAGTAAGGATATAGGAGTGCCTTAAGTAGGGTCCATAGATGCAGTCAACCTGCCACAGCGTCCTTTTCCGTAATCGAGATAAGAATTGATTCTCATGAATGAATTATATAATTCTGTGTTATTGTAATTCTATAATTATATAACAAATTAAATATGTAATTATATATACTAATTATTTAAGAAGAATTAATCCTCAGAAGAATAGTATGACAATTTTGGAAATGAAGAAGCTTAGGAATCGTTTCATGTTATATCTTATTTCAAGGCACACAGTTATGAAGTTAGAAAGCCAGGGCTGAAAGTCAAGATAACTGTTGTCAGTCTATCTTTCTGTGTTGGTTTCTCTGTTTCTATTACGTGATGAAGAACTAGACTCCAACAGAATGCGGGCAGAGACTCCTGACAGTGAGAAATGCTATGGCTGTCGAGTGATTTGTAACCCAGGTAATGGTCGGATAAATGCCCAGGAAGTCTGAGTTGGCTGATGGATACAAGAGTATAGGTAAAAAAACAAAAAGGATGCGAGATTCAGTTAGAAAGCCAGCAAGAACCTATGTAGAGTATTGTTATCAAGGTCTCTGGAAGAAGAGTGTGTAGGATTCAGGCAGAGAAGAAACCACAGCCCAGCAGATAGGGATCAGAGCAAAATTTCCAGTCAAGGAGATAATTATTGGGCAGAGAAACTCAGCTTAAAGCTAGTCGTTGACTCCCATGGCCTTTTGTTTGGAATCTAATACTCATAATATGGCCTCCAATGTGTTTCATGTATTGGCATCATTTTTGGCCGTTCTTCTACTTAACCGCCTCTCCCTAGGTTAATGTCAAATGTGCCATGTTCTTTTCACCTTATGGCATATTTACACATGATCTTCCTTATATCTTGGACACTTTTCCTAACTTCTCACACTTTTTTTTATTTGGTTAACTCTTACACATCCTTTTGTTTTGATTATACCAGATTAATTAAATGTTATCTCTTCACTTTTAAGATACTTCCAGAGCACCTTGTACTTCTTCGTAACACTCCTCACATTTGTACATATTTGTTTCGTTGCCTGTCTTCCCTGTAGAACAAAGATGGCAAATATTCTGTGAAGGGCCAGATAATACATACTATAGACTTGTGGGCTGTACAGTCTCTGTCGTTACTACTCCACTCTGCTGTGACAGCATGAAAGCAGCATTAACAATATGCAGATGGATGGGCATATCTGTATTCCAATAAAACTTTGTTTATAAAAATAACTACCATGTTTCCCTGAAACTAAGACCTAGCTGGACAATCAACTCTAATGTGCCTTTTGGAGCAAAAATTAATATAAGACCCAGTCTTGTTTTACTGTAACATAAGACCGGGTCTTTGATATGATATGATATGATATGATATGATATGATATGATATGATATGATATGACATGACATAACATAATAGAATACAATACCGTGCTTATATTATTTTTTGCTCCAAAAGACCCATTAGAGCTGATGGTCTGACTGGGTTTTATTTTTGGGGAAACATGGTAGTAGACTGGATTTGATCCAACGGCCATGGTTTTCTGACTTTTGCTCTGGAGTATGAACTCCACAAGATTTGGAATTTTGTCAATGTTGTTCACCACTGGCTTCCAGTAACCAGCATGGAAATGACATATGGTAGGTGTGAAAAATGTATTTGTTGAATGAATCAAGAAGTATAGCTTTACAGATTGGGCCGTTCTTGGACATGGACATATGGGTTGTCTGACAGAGAGCTCAACCTTTGAATTCAAGACGAGAATCACAACCTCACTAGACTATAGAGCCAAGGCTGCAGGATCATTCTCCAGACATGGTTGGTTCAGAAATTTGAGTGTAACTAGTCCTCTAGGTGATACCCATCAGAAGGTAAAGATAGAGACACCTGGGTAGGGGCTGGATCGGGTAATCAAGTATAGGTCTTCACTAGTCCAAATATCTAACTAGTCATATTTATTAGGTATTCATTTCTGCCATAAGAATTACCTCAAACTTGGAGGCTTAAAACAACACAGTGTATTATTTTACAGTTCTGTGGGTCAGAAGGCTGACATGGAGTCTCACTGGGTTAAAATTAAGGTGTCATCAAGGCTATATTCCATCCTGGATGCTGTGGGGTGCATCTGTTTTGAGGTCACCCACATTCCATGGTTCATGGCTCCCTTCTTCTATTGTCAAAGTCAACTATGCTGCATCTGTCTGACCATCTTTCCATAGTCACATCTCTCACCACAGTCATGAAATATTCTTTACTTTTAAGGACATATGTGATTAGATTGGACTCAGATAAGAATCTGATATTCGATTAAAGAATATGATACGAAAGTTTCCATAAACATATAATTACTAAAATATTCTTTCCAAACAGGCACTTTTACAAAATTGGCTGAAATGAGAAAAAAAAATATTGAATGTGGACCTACTATGTTCTTGATGCATTACATATGGTTCTGAGATTTTTTCCAACTTTACCGTGATATAATTGACACATAACATCATATAATTTTAAGGCGTACAAACTTGTTGATTAGATACACTTATAATTGCAAAATAATTGCCACCATAACCTTAGATAATACCCCCAGTGTGTCATAATTAGATAATACCCCCAGTGTGTCATAAATTGCCTTTTTTTTGTGGTGAGAACATTGAAGATTTACTCTCTTAGCAACTTTCTGGTATTTAATACAGTACTGTTAAGTGTAGCCACCATCTGTACATTACCTCCCCAGAACTTGCTCATCTTGTCGCTGGAAGTTTGTACCCTTTGACCAATGTCTTTCCCATCCTCAGCCTCTGGCGACCACCATTTTTGTCTCTGTTTTTGTGAGTTTGGCTTTTTAAAGACTGTGTATATAAGGAATATCTTATAGTGTTTGTCTTTTTCTGTCAGACTTATTTCACTTAGAATAATGCACCCAAGGGCTATCCATGTTGTCGCAAATGGCAAGATTTCTCTTTTTTTTTTTCTTATGGCTGAATAATGCTCCTCTGTGTATGTGTGAGTGAGTGAGTGAGTGAGTGAGTGAGTGAGTGTGTGTGTGTGTGTGTGTGTGTGTCACATCTTTATCCAATCGTCCATTGACAGATACTTAGGTTGTTTCTATGTCTTAGCTATTATGAATAATGCTTCAATTAACATGGGAGTGTAAATCTCTCTTGGAGAACCTGCTTTTATTTCCTTTGGTTATATACTCAGAAGTGGGATTGCTGGATCATATGGTAGATTTATTTTTAATATTTTGAGGAACCATCATACTGTTTTGCATAATGGCTATATCAATTTACACTTCCACCAATAATGTGCAAGGGTTCCCTGTTTCCACATCCTGCCAACACTTATTCCTTGTCTTTTTTATAATAGGCGTTCTAACAGGTATGAGGTGGTATGGTGGTTTTGATTTGCATTTCCCTGATGATTGGTGATGTCAAGCACCCTTTCTTGTGCCTGTTGCTATGTGTATGTCATCTGTGGGGAAAAGAAGAAAATGTCTATTCGTTCCTATGCCCATTTTTAGTCAGATGATGATGATGATGGTTTGCTATCATTGTATCAGTTCTTTATATGTTTTGAATATTGGTCCCTTATCAGAGATACAATTTGCAAATATTTTTCTCCCATTCTGTATGATGCTTTCACTCTGTTGACTGTTTCCTTTGCTGTGAAAAGCTTTTTAATTTGATGCAGTCCCACTTGTAAATTTTTGTTTTGTTGCTTGTGCTTTAATATAATACAGAAACCAACAGGAAATGTAGGGATAAGAGAGGCAGAGAGATCATTTGGAACCTAATTCCTAAGAAAACTTAATTCCTAAGAATATGTTTTAACTAGCAACAACTGGGTTCAAATCTCAGTTTTACCAATATTATTACTGAGACTTTATTATCAATTACCTCAGTGGATCAGAGTTTGAACCGTAAAATTGGAAGGTTTATTTGACCAGTTTGTTATAGAGTATAAATAAGGTCACATCTGTTAGCTATTTAGTATCAGATAGTTGTTTAATAAATATTGGTTATTCCAGTTACACACTAATTGAAGGACAGAGGGCACCAGTTTAGCAGAGGAGGCTTGAAATTCAGACATTTGAGTTTCTCAGGGGTAGCTTGAAGGTATTTGCATTACAAAACTAAGCCACAGAAGGAAAATGCTGAGAAACTGGAGAAAGCACATTGATAAATAGTTCTAAGTAAAAGCAATTTCAGCCTGAGACCCTTAGGCTGTCTTCTCTCTCTTTGGGTGACTGTCAAACCCCAGAGATATGGCTTCTTATAGCAACAGACATAGAGACAAATTATGCTCTGGATAAGGTAGGGTTTTCCTTAACTACACTTGAAGTCCAGATGGGTCAACTAACTGTCAGGATAAAGCACAAGAAATCTTGATAAATTGGAAGCAAAAGACAAATTAAGGTGTGACTATGTGCATGTGCACAGGTGTGCACAAATGCATGCATCTGTGTGCACAGTGTAAGTAAAACAGATTTCTTCTTGGACGATAAATCCTGCCCTATCTTTTCCTTCTAGTGTTTATAAAGTCAGCCAGGCACTTTTCCAATTCACTTCATTCTCCATTGCCCATTTATTCCATTTATTCAGTCCTTGGGGGATCTCCAGAAAGCACCCACCAGTTGTGCCAATCATGCCTAGAGCTGCACAACTGTCTATTAAGAACTTGATAGCATAAGTTCCTTTCAGATCCATTCTGAAGTAGTTCTTTCTTCCCAGTGAGTTCCGGTGGCAATCAGCTTGCTGAAGCTGCTTAGGAGAGGTATTAGCCAATTTGTGAGGTTCAAATTTAAAACAATAAAGCACAGGAAAGAAAGCAAAACAAAACCAAAAACAAACAAAAACTATTCCTAAGATAAAATGGTATTCTTTTAGCACACCCTTTAACAATTTATCAAAGCATCTTTTACTTGTAATAGTTCTTTGAATTTCATGGTGTTTGCCTCATATGCATAAACCAAACTAAAGAGCAGAAAACCCTTAATCTAGGCAGAACAGATTCTATTATACACGTTTAACGAATTTAAAAAAAAAATTGTAACCACATCGACCTAAATATACAAACAGTACTTTCTGCTGACTTTCTAAACTCACTTCCACTGTATGTGGCTTCCTTGCCGTTAAGGTAGTCTAAGAACTGAATACAGGATGCTTGAGTATTCACCACAGTCCTGTGAGTTACTTGAGTAGTTAATTTGAATAAATTGCTGTAAGAAGAGGTTGTCAATAGTTCTCAATTTAGAGTGTTAAGGCTCCCCTAAGTGCCTGTGGAACTGTGTAGGGGTGTACATTTGTATATGAATGCATAGTATTTAACAGGAAACTGGAGACCAGGATCGCTGAATTCGCTACAATGTATGGATGACACAGTGCAACCAGGAGCTATTCTGCAGAATTTACCAAAATCCCTGTTGTCGAGAGTCCCGGGGGCAGATTATGGAAAAGATGCTTTGGAATACTGATATATGGTTCTGTGACTTGCGTACTCACTCTCAATCACAGACAAGGGTCATTTGGATGAAAATGAGCCCAGGAGATAAAAGAAATGTTGAGGCTGTGAAGTCCAAAGAAAATCCATGCTCAGTGTACCTCCTCCCTAGAGATGTTACTTGTGCAACTCACAGCGGTCAACCCCTACGTATTAGCACTGGCAGCTGTAAATTAGCGTAATCTGATTTTAGTAAGACTTACTGGTAATGTTACTTTGGGTTTTGTTAATTTGGTGGTGGAGGTGGTGGGGGTGGGGTTGCGATGGCATTAAAGGTTAGAGGGACAGCTAGGGGGAAGGAAAGTGTATTCAAATCTTTACAAACCCACCTATGGAGACATCATGGGAGCCTTCTTTGACTGTGGTTTTGTGGAGGGACAAAGTGCTGTGGTCTCCACGGTGGGATGCAGTGAATTGAAAGAGTGATTTAGGGCCTGTTAACATATGAGTAAATGAGAGGAGACAAGTCTGGCCTGTGTGCGACAGCCCCTCCACGAAGTTTAGACAAGACAAAGATGTTTCTTTTCCCTTTGTCATTCTCTCTGCAGCCAGCAGGTGAGTGTTCATAGTGGAATAATTCAAAGTGAAAGAACTCATGTGTAATGCAGTAGCAATCATCAAACATTCCTTAAGCCGTTTGATCTCACTGGACCATCCACAAGCTGTATCTGCCTTTTTGCAGACAAAGTCCATACATTCAGTTGGATTTAAGTCTTTCCATTCTGCCTTTCTTCTGTCCCTAGATACTGATAGGATTATCTAGCATTGGGCAAAGCACGAGCATAAGTTTTAAAAATAGTCCCTTTCATACTCTGCATCAGTGTCTCAAGTCAGAACCTGATTAGTTCCACACTCAGAATTCCATATCCATTTATTCATCAATGCCTAAGTAGTTGTATGTAGAGTTAAGGATTTGTCCTATAGCTTCTCCACAAACGCATAAGTTAAAAAAAATCAAAGTATTGACGTTTATTGTAACTTTTAAATAGGTGTTCCAAAAATATATGATAGAAGATATTATACCGCCTGTTATGTCCTCAACAAATGCCTCTGCCATAAATACAATAGCTTTGCATGTATGCTTTATTTGACCAAGAAGTCTCACACGCTCAGGAACTAACCTTGGAGCTTAATTAATGAAGGAAAGTTTGAACATTAACTACCCAGGAAGAAACATTTAGCCCAAATGATGGAAATCAAGTGTATCTGCTAACGTTACCTAAAACATGTCCCATTATGGAGGGGGAAAATGAGTAAAACTGTCACATACGTCTTAATGCGATAAAATGACACCTACGCTTCTTTTCTTCGTTGTATACATTCGGTTTTCTGTTTTATGCATTCCAGACTGCTTCATGTGGTTTGTAGGAATCAAATTCTGTTTGGATTCTTGGACAAGCAATTAATGCTTTGCCATACCCATGAAAAAAATCACATTCAGCACCACGGACAGAGCAGCATTGCTCTTTTTTTGAACTGCAGCTGTTTCTTGAATTAATTTTTTTCCGCTGCTAAAGCATCCAGACACACGTCTGTCTCTTAATTGCAGGAGGGGTTGTTACAAGACATCTTGAATTTTAACAACCTGTTTTAAAATGAAGGGAATGGGCTAAAGGCAGACTCGGGGAAACCTTAAGTACTTCTGCAAGATTCAATAATAGACATCCCAGAAAGTATGTGAAGACTTCCAGAGGCAAACATTGATACTATACAAAAGAAAAAATGGGTCGGGGGAGTAATGATCAATGATAACAAATAGAACATAGAAGAGGAGGTCCATAGACAATTATCAGAGAACGGGAGGTTGAGGTTAACCGTGTTGTCACCATAAATGTAGCAAGGAAGGCACACTGGAGGAAGTGAAATTTACATTTGGGGTAACAAAAAGTTTTGAGAATTTGGTCTTATGGATGGAAAAGGAATTTCCAATATCTTCTAATACCGAATGGTAAATAATGCCAGAATTGTAATCAGCTCTTCATCTTTTTTGAAGAGACAGGAAGTTTAAAATGACCATGCAGTATTATTCTCCTAATGTCTTAGAATTACAAATTTTAGAATATTTGATTAGTCTGTGACCAACATGTGAAACAGATGATAAAAATATGTGATTTTCCCCCTACACGGTGCATTTGCTTATGGAATAGGCAGTTATTTTTAGACTTCTGTTCATTTCTTTATAAACACTAGCCTTTGACAAGCATTAAATTCATATTATATTTTAAGAATTTTGATAGGTGGTATGTTTACAAGAATTACCAAGGCACAGTGTATATCCCATAGGAACTCACAGTCGCTGGAAAATGAAGACAATTATTTTGGTCAAGAGCAGGGCATACCATGTGGAAGGAGGTAAATAAATACTGCTTCTTTCTGCTTTTTGTTTGTATGTATATTGTACAAAATGCGTATTTTATTTCTTTTCACTGGGTTCTATCCATCTGTACATCTGAGTAGCCTTCCAATGCTCGCATAGTTAAAAGTCCTACTCCCCATTAAAACAGAATTTCTTTCTCTTAAATCTCTGCTTTCTGCCAATAATATTACTTATGTTTAATAGATGTTTGTTTTCTTTTAGTTATGATGTTAATTAATGACAATGGATTATTAGGAAAATATCGATTGAGGCAGCAGCTCATTTTGTTAAAGTATGAAATACTGCAAATTAAGAAAAAAAATCATATTTGTTTTTTTGTTCAGTGATTTCTTTCAGGTAGCTTGTGCTTTTTATGAAGTTTAAACTCATTAAATTCAAAATAATGTGATTTCATAGAGTAATTACAATAATGATAATACCAAATAATAGAAAATATTGTTTGACCACTATATGCAAGACATAGTATTGTGTGCTTTCTTTGGTTTCTCTCATTTAATTTTTGCTTAATCAACACAATTTGTAAGGCACATATATATTTTTTCTATGTTACAAATATGAGAAGTGAGACTTGGAGGGCTTTTATAATTTGCCCAAAGTTATTATGAGTATTTTTTTGTGTATTTTAGCAGACACTTTTGTTGTATTTACTATTTGCTAAGAATTGTTTTAAACAATTTATAGAAATAAAATGAATTATTTTGCTAGTATTGTTATTATATTCATTTTATAGATGTGGGAATGAAAGTATCATAAGCTTGAGTTAACTTACCTAAGATCACATATTTACAAAGCGATGAAATCAAGGTTGGAACCCAGACAGTTTGACTGCCAAGTCCATGCTCTTAACCAACATCCTAAGCCTTTTGGAAAGGTTAATTTGACAGTCCCTTAAACTACACTTCATAACTGTTTACTGGTAGCATCCATCTTGCATATCCCTTTTAATGCCAGGGACTTAGAACCATCACTTTATCATTGCGTGTAATCAGTTTTTTGTCACATCAGCTTATTTCTTTGGAGGTTTGGGAAGCCACTTTATGGCTTCCAAAAGCACTTGGAATCTCAGTTCAGTTGTCCTGAAAGCTAAAGTACAATCAATACTTTTGTTCTCATCATGGGTATTCTTATCCACAATCAAAATTCAAGCCTCCCAACCTGCTCGTCCCCCACCACACACAGACACACACATATTTACATATGGTATCATGTACTTGTGTTTATAGTAACCTCTGCTTCCTGCTCTCTCAGACTTTTCTTGACTCTTACTTCTGTGCCAGTTATGACCTCGACTCCATTATAAATGCCTCCTTTATATCAGAAAACTTCTCACAGAATGTTCCCTCACCTTCTTTTGTTCCTGAAACCAACTCTCCCCTGACAACACTTCTTCTCTGAAACCTGTTTATTATTTCTCACCTTATGGTCTCTGAGGCAATGTCGCCATTCTCTAGCTTGTCTTTACTTCTATTACAAATCTTCTTTATGCCCCCTTGTTAAAAGCCCTTCCCTGTGTCTCACAAACTCCGATTGTACGTTTTATTGACATATGGGCCCCTTTTAGTATCTCATATAAGTGACTGATCCATGTCTCCCCAAAATACACAAATGTTTTTGAAACAATTTCATGATTGAAAATTGAATTCCTGATTATAAATATGTAAGTCTCACAGTACTGGTATGGACCCTTTGACTGGAACTCCTGGTTCTCAACCGCCCTTTACCACTCATTTGTGTCCGAGGTTAAACAGGATTTCACTGCACACACTGTTTAGGACCCTTGCCTTCCGCAAAACTCCACCCCTCACTTTCCATCTGAGCCCAGTCATCAACACAACCACGTTACACTCAACATTTCTCAATGTCCTTGAACCGAATAGCCTTCAAAGTCACTCCCTAAAGCAACCCACATCAGCACCTATCATTATCCAACAATAATCAACATCAAATGCCTTATTGATCTCCAATTACACGTGCGATATACAATAATAGTTAGCATGTATTGATACAATACGGTAGGTGCTCTACGAGGTAGTGGACATCTATTAATTCTTAATCCTCATCATGATCTCTGTTAATATTTCTGTTTTTAATGCAGAAAGTAAGCCAAGGTTGTTAAATCACCTCTCCTATACATTCATATAGTTTATATACACCTATAAATAAGACGGAATCTGGGATTTAAACCGAGAGAAATCTTGCGGTGGGTCCCATGTTCTCCACCGTATCACTATTGTACAAGCGTTGTGGTCTAAGAAGAAATCCACATAAGTAGAGAACTCAGTTGTGCTAGAGAAATAGACAACCTAACTGCCATTCAGTGTAGTTGTGGAGTGCTATGCCTAACACGGAGCCTAAAATATAGAAGGCAATCATAAATATTAGTTACCTTTCCACATTCTTCAACGAAACTTCACATAAGGATTATTCAGGGGAAAAAAAGGACATAGCAGCAATTATTTAGACACTGAGAAATAGATTTTAAGTGTCTGAAGATTTTAAATGTGTATATTTTAGATCTTCAATGCTATGTGCAGAGATTTATACATACTATATCATGTCTATACCAGATTGAAATTTCTCATCCAAGCTCCGTTTGTTGAGAACCTGAAACCCTGAGAATGCTTTCTTTGACAAAAATCCCACCAGCTCTTAAATCATCTGTCTTCAAGGAAAGTGAAAGAGAAGGAATGCATTGGAGGCATGAAGGAGAAATATCATTTTGAGAGACAAAATCCCCAGGGAAATTGGGCTGTTCTGCTGAAATGAATTTATCGGCCCCTTGTGATCACCCTCCTTGCTAACACTGTGTATTGTTTACTCCGTTCTTTTATTCCTTGTCCCTGGGAGGAAATTTGGTATTGTGCTTGCTTTTTAAATGATTTCAAAACTTCTATTTACTACCCACTCTTAACTGTCTACCTACTACTGCCTGGCATGCCATCTCTAAACACTACTTTATCCTGGCATTTTTTTTTTCCTTTTCACAAAGACCCTCGAATATCCCAGAATGCTTCCAGAAAACAGTTACTTCGCCTGACATTCCCAGCCTTGAAAATCAGAAGATTCCCTATATTTTCCAGTTATTCCCATAGTAAAGAACGTAAATTTACCATAGGAACAAGACTTACTTATTTGCTTTTATCTCTATAACATTGTTTAATCAAATTATCAAAGCTTAAAGACCTTTTATTCAGCTTATATTCTCTTTCTACACAGCCATAAAAATCTCCAGACCATCTGAACTCGGATGGCTTACAAACTGACGTTCCCAAGAGATCCATCTGTATAATTGCCTTATTCATATGTTCACTTCCATGAGATTTGCTATTTGACCTAAGATACGCGTAGGTTACTTCAACTCTCTCTACTTCGGTTTCTACATTTGTCAATGAGGAGACTGGACAAGTGTCACACATAGGGTTGTCCTGAGGATCACACCAGCCATGGTCTTTAAAATGCATTGAAAAATGTCTGACACATAATGAGTGTTTTGTAAGTGTCACGCTATTGCTATTTTCATGTTTAATGTTGCAGTCATACTATGTTCAGCCTATAGGACTTGGCCACCCGCAACAGCATACCCAAACATCTTTTATCCTCCAATCTTTCCTACTTAAACAATACTTGCCACACTCAATTTCTCTAGCCCAATCTTAGCCAGTATCTTGGTTTTTCATTTTCCTTCACTTCGCACATTTAATTTATCACAAGCTCCTGTCTATCATAACTCAGAAAACCATCTCAAGTCCATTTACTTCTCTTGTTTTGCACTTCTGCCACCCTGGGAAAGTCATCACCACCTCTCACTGGATTGCTTCACTAACGGATTTCTCTGCTTCCATTCTTTCTACTTCTGGTCATGAAACAGCCCGAGTAATCATTTAAAATATAAATTTAGAAAACACATCCATGGTTACTCATTGTTTCTAGAATAAAAATTCACACATCTTACCATGGCATAGAGAATGTTCATAACTTGCTTCTGTGTCCCGCAACTTCATTTGATAACCATTTTCCCTGAATCTCACTGGATTCTAGACTCGTTCACCTCTCTTCTCTTCTTCCAACATGCAAGGGTCTCTTTTACATCTGTCTTTGTGTACGATTTTTCCTTTATTTGGAAAGGGATTTTTATACACTTTGTTGTGTATCTGCCCAATTTTCATAATGGCTCACAATTACGTGAGCTTACAATTATACTCAAAGCTCATATAAAACACCACCTCCTCAGAGAGGATTTTATCTGATCATTCTGTTTAAAGAGGACTCTTTCTGTTATCCCTTATCTTAGCACCTTACTTCCTGTTTTCATAGCACACGGCTCAACTGGAATGACCTTGTTGGTTTATAGCACACCCTTTCATGTATGTCCTCCCCTCTAGAATATGTTTCGTTAGGGCAGGAGCCTTGCCTGTCTTATTCACTGCTCCAACCGCATCATCTTGTCCTCGGTGAATATTTACTGAGTGAGAGACCCATGCTGCCTTTTCTTTTGAATATCCTCTGTGTTATTCAACGGGTACAACAGTTTTTAAAAAGGTGTGATGCGTTAAAACTTGCCTCAAGTTTAACTTACTGCCTGCTTTCTTATTTCTCTTCCAGATTCTAAGGCTCCCAAGAGCACAAGCTCTTCATCTTTACCATTACATTACCAATGACAAACATGTAGTCTGATGGATGTAGCACAATGCTCAGTGAACGGAATTACTCAGTGAGGGAATGTCCTGTGTTTGGATACAGTGTATGCGATCACCTACTCAGTCATTTAATCAACATCCATTAAACCCAGTAGATGTTAAGCGAAATGTAAGACCTGCAGAAACAGAAATGTTTAAGACAGGCATGGTTTCTGTCTATATCATGGAGCTGAGAGTCTATGCTGAGGTTTCTTAGCTATTGACACTGTAGCCATTTGGAGTTGAATGATTCTTTGGTGGGGGGGGGGACTGTCTTGTGCATTGTAGGATGTTTGGCGGCATCCCTAGCCTCTGCCCACTAACGACCTGTAAAATGCCTTCCCCCTCCCAATTTTGACAACCAAAAGTATCTTCAGCCATTGCCGAATGTCCCTTGGTGGGCAGAACCACTTATAGTTGATGATCACTAGTTTTGGGGAAAGAGACACATGTCACTGTGTATGCAGATATGCATGTCACTATTGTGATCAATGCTGTGGATAAAAGTAAAAGCTGTAATGCTACAATATAACTGGGAGACTGCTTTAGACTGGTGGGTACCGGTTGTCAGTGGATTACATGTTACTGATGGTAAAGTGATATTTAAGGTTGGACCTCTAGGATGAGCAGGACTGGTAAAGCGCTGGAGGAAGCAGTTTTCAGGCAGAAGGAATAACATGTGTGGAGGTCCTGAAGCATGACAAAGCTAGGTGTATGCAGTGACTAGGGTGCAAAGTATCATGCAAGGGAGCTGGAGAGTGAGGCCGAGGCAAGATCACACATCCTGGGAGCCATTATGAATTTAGGATTTTACCCTAAGATGAATGAAAAGAAGTTCAGAGTTTTAAGCAGCAGGGGCAGAATAGGGGACTCCGAAGCAGAGTGGGAGTTCTGTTATGTAAACCATGTTTAATGCTGCATAATGGAAAAGGAAGCTATTGTAGGAATTATGGTGAGCGCTCACAGTGATGTAGTCTGGAGGGATGGGGTTGGGCGTAGAGAAAAGTAGATGGCTGATTACATCACCTTGCTTGTATGGATGAAAAGTTGGGCAGATTCATAAGTTTTCCAGGGGAAAGTATCCTGTGATGCCAAGATATCCTATGTTGGGAATACCAAAGTGATGTTTTCTTTAGGAAGCTTGGGAGCACATTTATTGGCTTCCCTGCTTTGTGTCTTTCACACTCAGTCCAGCTCCTGAATCAATCTAAAGGCTTCTCTCTTGCGAACATCACAGATGGTACTCACTCTTTCTCCCCTCTGGAGAGGCCACTCCTCCTGGTTCCCCCCAGGTGTGAGTATGTGTGTGTTCACTCAGTAGGGGCAGTAGGAAGCAAGCCAAGCAGAATGAGTCCCAGAGTCCAGGGACCTGAAGCACGAATGATCACAGGGAAAATTGTGGGTTGTTTCCTTTAGTCATACACCTGCTTTGAGCTGTGCACTTAATTAGCATTGTGAGTACAAGCTGACAGCTTGGCAGGGAGCAATAATGCAGTGGGAGGTGAGGGAAGCCAGTCTTGCTGGGGAAGTTGTCCCTGATTTATAAATCCACCTGATTATTATGGTGGCGCCCATTTGTGATTTCATAGTGAAGGGTCTGTCAGTTGTCCTTATTACATACCCTTTGTTTTCACAGATTTCTAACACAGTGAAAGCAGTTCATTCACTCCTGCACCAAACTAAGCATACAAACTGAGTTTTGTTTTCAAACATTGAAAACAAACAAAAAATCTATTAGATTCACATTCATAAGGAAACAAAGACAGGTTGGTGAATTAGTTCAACGAAAGATTATTTATGATGTGTGTTTGTTTTGTAAACATAGACCACATAGTGTCTTCACTGGAATGGACATGAGCAATCAGTTGCTTCTGTCCTCTTGTGAAAATGATGGGTCCAGTGAGACCCACTACTGAGATTTTAGGAAATGCTTCCATTCCTTTGTATATTCATCCAACAGTGGTTTATTGAACACCTCGTAAGCTCTGGGCACTGAGCTGGGAAAGGGGCAGACGGACAGAAGACTAAGGCAAAGTTGTTGTCTTACAGCAGCTTAAAATTTGGAGGGATACTTACATCCGTGGTAAAAAAAAAAAAAAAAAAAAAAAAAAAAAAACAAACAAACAAATCCAAACACAGAAATGTGTGTAACGTATTTACAGTACTGTGACAGTGACAGAGAGAAAAGTACTTGGCACTGATCACTGATGGGCCTTCAAGAAAGAGTGGAGGAAAAAAAAAATAGATGAAGAAAGGACAAGTGAGAGAAATCCATTTCTGTTTCTATGTTATCGAACCCAATGTCATTATAGTGAGAAAGGATTTGAATTTTCACCCTGTTTTGATAAAGAAACTTAACAATTTTCTTACTGCCGTGAAGTATGAATAGATTCCTGGGGGAGTGGATATGGGTAGGGAACTTACCCAGGGCAGAAGGCAGGTTTCCCTCCCTTACTCACACCGAGAAGCAGAGATCAGACTTTTTTTTCCTTAAGTGTAACAATGTCAATTCCTGGAAGAAGGGTGAAACCACTTTAGCTATTACAAATTATTTGAACTTAGTTTATATCCAAGATCTTTCTGATATGCCAACAAGGGCAATTTTGAGGGAAAAAAAATTAAATAAAAATAATGTTTTTGAATTAATAAAAGTGGCATAGCCAAGAAACCTGGTGAGGCTAGGGAGGGATGTTTAAAAAGTCTGAATAGCAGGAAGATGTTGAGAACAGAAAATAGACCCCAGCTAGAATGCCTGTCAATGAAGCACTGAACGTAGAGGACAGGACAAGGATTTCCAGAAAGTCCATGATTTGAGCTTAGCATCTTTATTGACCCAAATCTGTGTCAGCTTTCTCATGAGGCTAGGAAGTTTGCCACTCAAAGACCTGCTTCATTTTCAAGTTAGATATTTAGACTTCCCAGTAAACACCTCACTGAATTGACATCACTTATCCTTACTCTCCAACAGCCCAGAGGGAAAATGATATGCAGTCCATGAGCTTTCGTCTGCCACCCTTGGTCTATCTTGTAAAGGTGCCTCCCTGCGATACCCAAAAAGGTGATGATAGATTAAAAAGAAACCCTGGACATGAGGTGGGGAAGAAGTCCCATGCTTCAACTTAGAGATAGGAAGCTGAATGGAGCATGCATAGTACCTGAGACAGTGGGGAAGGTTAAAATCATTGCAACTGTTAGCATCAATCATGCTCTTACTAGGCGTGAGGCTCTGTGCTCATTGTTACGTGCACTATGTTATTTAATAGTCTTAAATTCCTTTTTTTCATCCTAATCATATACTTAAGAAAACTGAGACACACAGAGAAGATATTTTCTCAAGGTCGTATACCTACTTAGTAGTAGATAATTCAAATTGATGGTTCAGTTTCAACATCAATATTTTTAAATTGTTTTGGCTATAATTTATCCTTTCAGTATCATTATATTTTCTTTGTAAAATGAGAAAATCGAGTATCCTTGTGTTTTGTTTCACAGTCTTTGTTATAAGAGCTACTTTTATTTTTCTAGAGCAGTGTTTTCAAAGTGTGTTCCTTAGAACATTTATCTAAGGGATATTAATAACCGTTCTGTTTGAGGTTGGAGTAGGTAAAACAAGTATCTGTGATCAAAAAAGCTTAAAACATGGTGGAATAAGGAATCACGTTTTTGTAACTGCGGGATTCCTCAGCACATTTAAAATTCTGAAGTGAGCTAAACATCTGCAAAAGAGGCAGAGGCTGAGAATTTAAAATGTAGCATTAGCAGACATATTTGAGTCCCCCCAGTTTTTTTTTTTTTAATCATCTTGTGTACTTACGACATTTATTTACTGTAGAATACATTTGGGAACAGACTGGCTATAAGGATCAAGTCTACATTTATTATCATAGCCTGTTACCACTCCTCCTTCAGATTGCAGCCCTGCCAACCCCTCTTGCAGAATCCTTGACTGCATACGCAAAGACATGCAGCTACACAGCCCTCCTTTCATTCTCAGCTCTCCCCAACACAGACGTATAGATGACATCTGAGTTCCTTGAAGACCTTTGTTTATTTCTCATGTCCAAATGTTTTTCTAGAATGCAACCTCTTGCTAGATTGCCCTTTCAACCTCCCATTACTACCTGTGTAAAAATTGTCTATTCAGCTTTCCATGATTCTGCTCAAATGCCATCTCCTCTTAAACCCTTTCCTGAGAAAATTTTACAACACTCCTTCAGCGCTTCCCTTTCCCAAGTATGCATTTCTTTATATCCTGGTAATACATCAGTGGAGAGCTTAATTCTGCTGGGAATTAAGGCCTCTGTTTGGTATCTGAGCTCTTTGGGGGAATCTTAGTCCAGACACCATATAAATTCTGGGCAACAATTTCTACATACAAAGTCAGTAGAGGATTAGAAGTGCTAGGGATGAAAGTGAAGTCTAATTAGACTCTCGTTTTCTTATTACCGTCAAACACAGGACACTTTCTATAACCCTATAACCCACCTAATATGATCACAGCTGACCTCGTCCCCAAATTTAATCCTAGCCACACAAGCTCATCCCCAGCCTAATGCTACACTAGACATTATGTCACCAAACCCATCCCGGCCTTATAACCCATTGGACCATTAATACACTTCTAATCATTCCTTTATAAAACATAACCCACCCAAACAACCCCATAACCTTTCTAATGGATTCAGAACAGCCAATTTCCAAACTTCATATCATCTGCATAGTTTCCATCACCTCTTAATGAGCTCTAACTGGCCCTGCAAGTCTCCGCATTAACAAAACCTATTCCACTAAATTTGTGAAATTTTATTTGATTTTTAAAAATAACTACTGTATCTTTTTATATATAGATATGTATATATATAAGTCTATTTTTTCCCAACTCATCCAATTCTCTTTTTTCCTGCTTGAGAAAATTGGAACATTCTGTTACATTATAGTTCATTATTTTTTCCAAAAGAATTTGAGAGTTGTATAAAAGGCATACATTTCCACGTTCCACCACTACATTTATATTTTCCATTGAATTTAATGGAGACTTTTTCACGTGTGGCTGAGGACAGGCCCCGAATCTTGTATTTCAGTGGATGCTTATAAGAAACTCTCTTTAGGGTTGCACATAGACCCGTGGACCTTTCCATACGGGGTTAGATGGAACTGAGCTCCAAGCCTTCCGTGAGAAATGTTCCTTCCACTAAGTTACCATAGCAAAGCACATAGCACTAAAGAAAGAAGAAGAAAAATAAGCAGAATACATAGGAGGCAGATGGCAAGTCAGCATATTTGTTGAAAATTCTGTTTCCCTACAATTTGCATTAAAATTATGGCTCTCCACTTACGAAGATGGGGGTCGCTGTGTGCTCCTTTGGTTCATTTATTCATATGACAAGCATTTACTGAGTACCTATTTTATGTTGATGAGACTATATGGAATTGGGGCAGAGAATTCATGCCTAAATCTGTAGCACGTCTTTATTACTTGATCATGTTTTCTGTCTTCTCTGGATTTTGTGGGGCTATCTATGCACATATGTAAATATTTGATTATTTTATAATACACATATCAATGTGTAATAAATTAACATCTATAAAATTCAGCCACGCTGCAAATATTTATCAAGAGCCGTGTGCCAACCAGCATACCCAACGCTCTGAAAAGCAGGTATTATCCTCACTTCTTTTCAGTTAAGAAAAGTAATGCTCACAGAGTTCAATCAAATTGCCCAAGAGCTCACCCATGGCTGAGACAGGATTTGAATTCTGGTCTCTCTGACTTAAAAGCCCAAGTTCTTCCTCTCGTATCACACTAATTAGCAAACAGAGTCACTTCAGAGATATTAGCCTCTCTATTCCAGATTCCTTCTATTATAAGTGAGGAAAGCAAGGCCAGAAAAGAGAAGTGATTTGCTCCAGGCTTCTATATACAACTGTACGTAATCTAGAGAAAGACGGTTTCTCTGGGGAGGAGGATGGTTGCCTCTATAAACACAACATCCCAGCAATTCAGATTGGCTCGGCCTATGAGCACAAGAAGAGAGAGTGAATAACCCTGTTGCCCAACCCCAGCAAATGGCCCTCCATTGCAAATGAGATTGGTTCACTGAGGCCCTGTCCTCCGGAGGGAAGAATGTGTTTATCATGCCGGACCAGCCACATTAGGTTCATGGATATGAAGAACCACATACCAGAATTAGCACTTGTGCAAATAATCACACAATTCCTTTGGGCCTGCTGTGTCCCCTTCATAGGCCCGCCTTTCAATTATGAAGTGATGAGCAGTTAGTATTCTTCTATAATCTCATTATTTTTGTTATGTTGACAGTACAGGATTTTTTCCCCATTCCTTTTGAAGCCAGGCCTATCAACGTGAGATGGTTACTGGGTCTAGAGAGAAAAAATAGACATTTTGAATTCTTACTTATGTCTAAGAATTGGGACATCTTTGATATGTTCATGAGTAGGAATAAAAACGTCCATATTTAAGACTCCGCCTCCATGAGCACATCTGATTAATCTAATTAGTTCTGTCTTCTACGCTCAAGGAATCATAGATCTTAAGTATTCAGTGTGAGGAGAATTTAGAAATCAGGCAGCTTAACTTTCTCCTCCTGTGTTTCACCTGTTCTGCCACATCCTTAACAGGTCATCACATGGACTTGGCTTGATTAGCTCTCACTATGGGGAACTCAGTACCTCACAAGGCAGTACCTTTCTTCAACAACATTCCTCATAAGGTTATCTCTTATTGAATCAAAATTGGAAACCGCAATTTTTCATCAGTTGGTTTCTCTTTTGTGCCCACGGAAGAAATAAATACAATCATTCTTTCATCAAAAAGTACTTAAAATATTTCAAGATGTAACAATAACCTCATCTCCAACATACATTGGGCAAACTTAATGAATTTCTTTTTTAATAAATGAACTGTACCTATGGTATGGCTCACAGTCAAACACATTGCCCAATTATTTTGTGCCTGTGAATTAGCTTATGCATATGGACAGTCTACACTAGCTAATTAACTGCCTACTGCCACCGTTCTGCAACTGAATGCCATCAAGCGATGCTCTAGGTGACTTGCAACAATGTGTAATTGACATTACTACCATGTATCCCTGAAAATAAGACTTAGCTGGACCATCAGCTCTAATGCATTTTTTGGAGCAAAAATTTATAAGACCTGGTCTTATTTTACTATAACATAAGACAGGGTATAATATAATATAATATAATATAATATAATATAATACCAGGTATAATATAATATAATAATATGTAATACATAATATATAATATATAATATACAACATATAATATATAATGTAATACCAGGTCTTATATTAATTTTTGCTCCAAAAGAAGCATTAGAGCTGATGGTCTGGCTAGGTCTTATTTTCGGGGAAACACGGTAGAGAAAGTATCTGTGTAACTTTTCCTCTATTAAAATTTTTTTGAAGTAATTACAAATGTACAGAAACTTGTAACAATAGTAAAAGGACATTTCCCCAAAAAAACACTTCAGAGTGAGTTGTAGACTTGTGTTCCATCATCCTAAATACTTAGGTTATAAATCCTACAAACAGACATTTTCCAACATAACCACAGTACAATATCCAGAACTGGGAAATTAACACTGGTATGTTACACCTAATTTCATAAACTGCTTCCGAGTATCTTTAATTTCCATAAATTTCCTTTATAGCCAAAGAGCACGATCCAGAATCGTGTCACATTTAATTGTCACATATTTTTTGAATCCTTCAATCAGGACCCGCTCCTCAGCCTTTCTTTCTCTTGAATGACTCTGATGCTTTTGAATATCACAGGCCAATTATTTTATAGGCTATCACTCAATTTGGATTTGTTTTCTATTTCCTCATGATCAGATTTAGATGACAGATTTTTGGCAAAAATACAAAAATGAAGATTCTGTATTCTTCCCATTGTAATCTATCAAGTGGTACACAATTTCAATTTGTCCCGTTACTGGAGATGTTAGCTTTGATCACCTGATTTATGTGGTGTCTTCAAAGTTTCTCCACTATACAGTTGCTTTTATAATTAGAAATATATGAGGAATTATTTTGTGACCCAGCAAATATTCTATTCCTTATCAAACTTTCAACCCACTAGTTTCAGCATCCATTAATGTTAGTTGGAGACATTAATTCCTGTGGTTGCCAAATGGTGATTACTTATCATCATTCCTTCTCTGTTACGTGGCATGCTAGTATAAAGACAAGTGTTATATTCTTCCCATTTATTTATTTACTTATATCAGAATAGATGCATGTGTCTATCTTAATTCATTAAGATAATTAAGATGTGCCTATCTTAATTCATTATCATTACTATTTAATTTGATGCCTAACTTATTCCAGTAGGAGTTCCTTCTGTGTTTGCTTTGTGTGCCCCTTTTTACATGTCCACATCATTCTTCTTATTTACATTCCTTCTGGCACATGAAGCTGTATCAGGATCACCTTGACTTTAGTTCCCACGGCCCTGAAATGCGCCATCTTTCTTAGGATCCCTCCTTCCTTTTACAGGAGATTTTTTTTATAGACAAAGATCTAGGTATGGAATGCATTTATCGCTGTGGAGTGTCACTGTTCCCAGGCACTCCCAGTGGACAAACATAGGATATGTATGTATATATGAGGTCTAACAATTGAGTTCACAAACTCATCCTAGAAAAAGTGCTGCATACCTCATAGCTGAATATCACTACGGTCACCTTTGAAGGACTCCCCTCGGGAAGTTATGCACCAGCACCAGCACCTCGTCCACCCTTCAAAGCAATGTTGGAACTCTTTTTCTGGAATGGCCATCAGAGCTGTCATTGTTTTACCCTTGATGTCCTGAATGTCATCAAAATTGTCTTCCTTTCAATATTTCCTTTATCTTCAGGTAAAGAAAGAAGTGATTGGGGGCCAGATCAGGTGAGTAGGGAGGGTGTTCCAAAACAGTTATTTGTTCACTGGCTAAAAACTCCCTCACAGACAGTGCCCTGTGAGCTGGTGCATTGTCATGATACAAGAGCCATGAATTTTTGGCAAGAAGATCAGGTCGTCTAACTTTTTCACACAGCATTTTCAGCACTTCCAAATAGTAAACTTGGTTAACTGTTTGTCCAGTTGGTACAAATTCATAATGAATAATCCTTCTTATATCAAAAAAGGTTAGCAACATTGTTGCAACAAGTTCACGAAATTAATTGTCTGACCTGGTAGCTACTTATGCCACTAGCCACCCTTCTCCAGACACCCTCCTCCATCCATTCAGGCTCCTACACACCTATTGGGCATTTACCTTCTTCCTGAAGGGATGCAAACCTTGATCCATCTCACCTAATGTCTTTTGTATGAAATGATTTAGGAGGGGATAGATGAAGGAAAATAGAAAGGAGGGAGGGAGGAGGAAAGCTCTCCTATTCAAGTTTAAATGTACTAAAATTTACTTTTTAATTTATTGGGGTGACATTGATTAGTAAAATTATATAAATTTCAAGTATACACTTCTATGATGCATCCTCTGTGTATGGCATTATGTGCTCACCACCCAGAGTCAGTTCTTCCATTACCATGTACATATTTGATCCCTTTTCCCTCTTCTACCACTCCCCACCCTTACCCTCTGGTAACAACTAAACTGTTGTCTGTGTCTATGAGTTTGTTTGTTTGTCTGTGTTGTTCGTTTGTTGCTTTCAATTTTATATCCCACATACCCTGTTTCCCTGAAAACAAGACCTAGCTGGACAATCAGCTCTAAAGCGTCTTTTGTAGCAAAAATTAATATAAGACCGGGTCTTATTTTACTATAAGACCCGGTCTTATTATACTATAACATAAGACCACGTATAATATAATATAATATAATATAATATAATATAATATAATATAATATAATATAATATAATACCAGGTCTTATATAAGACTGGGTCTTATATTAATTTTTGCTCCAAAAGACACATTAGAGCTGATTGTCCAGCTAGGTCTTATTTTCGGGGAAACAGGGTATGAAAACATGATTTCCTAGACTGAATCACAAAGAACTGGAAAATCTAAATAGACCAATCAACAGGAAGGAAATTGAATCAATCATCCAAAACCTTCCCAAAAGCCAAAGTCTAGGACAAAAATCCAATTATATTAACAAACAACAGCCGTAAAACAAAACAAAACAAAACAAATCTGAGCAGTCATCCTCTCCTTTAACTCAGGTTTTCATTGTTCTGTATTCTCCATTTAATTTCTATCTCCACATTTCTTTTTTCCTCCCTCCCTCTCTCTCTTTCTTCTTTGTCTTCCATCCCCATTCCATGCAAACATAAGAATTTTTTGGAAAAAGATAGAGAAAGCTGTATCAGTCTATTTGGAAAATGATTATTCAATCCGATAATTAGTGATTATTCAATCAGGTAATATTTATAAAGTACCTATGACTAGTACATGGTACAATCCTCTAAAAGTTGCCCCTACTTTCCCAACACAAGCTTTTATAGATATTAAAAAATGATATAATGTATTTGATGATACATGTGTGTATCCGGTACACAGAAGTAGTAAAAAAACAGGGCCCCCTCCCCCACATATGCATGTGTGTGTATCTTTGTATCATAGCCACCCTTCAATGCCAATTTTAAATCTGTCTTTCCTGAGGCCTTTTCTGGTACGTCCTGTCCACATGAGTTAGTGTCCCTCTTGATATCACCTCTCGTGCTCTTTAATTATCACTTAGTTATGTATTTTTTAAAAAATAGGCTTTATTCTGTACTGTAGTATTTTAAGGATTCTCAAAAACATATACAACCATTTTTATTCCACTTCTCAGGTTAACAGTTTAAGGTCTCAGGCCAAAGGAATTAAGAAACTTTCCCCAAATCACACTACGTTAAAGGTGAAACAGTTGCCCCAATTCATGATTAGCCTTTAATGACTTTCCTGAAAGCTACACAAGGACCAAAGTTATGCTACATTCTTTTATCATCTTTATTCCCTGAGGCTAACAGCAGTGGTAGCATCTCCAAGTGGGCGCTCAGGACATTCTTGCTGCGTTAAATGTTGCCGATTCTCCATACCCGAGGGGTTTCCAGATGTGGCTGTACACAACGCCCGCTCTGGGCCTTGTTAGAATATACAGAATCCTGTCCCTACCCCCGAGATTGTGACTCTGAAGGTCTGAAGTAGGTCGCGGGGATCCATTTGTAAGTGAGCCTCCGAAGGAGTTCATCTTAATGGTCTAAGATGCGGGCTTGGGAACTACTGGCAGGCATATGTACTTTATTCTGGAATATTTCCAGGGAATTCTGCTTGGTGTCGGGTTTTGGTGTCCAATAGACCTTAGAGCTAAAGAAAGGAGAAAAGCTCTTCCTAAGGCTGGAACTGAATTTTCATCTCTGCCGTTTCCTCCCCACTCCCCCGGGGTGGAAATGGGTAACAACTGCACTTTTAAAAACCCTCGATTATTAAGTTACTCATTCACCTTCTCTTCTTGCAACTAAATAGCCCCCATCTTCTGAAACTATCCTACAGGCCCTATTTGCCAAACCGTCCTCTTCCCCCTTGTTGCCTCGCTTTTGAAGTAACAGTCGGTTCGTGTGCTCTTACGTGGAGTGTAATGAAAAGCCTTGTACAGTGTTTGAGAAGACGCACCGTACAAGCAGTGGCATTCGGGTTGGAGGGTGATATTCTCGTAGGCCGGGTCTGCATATACCTCCGTTGGATTTCATGTTCTCAGGCAGATAGAGAGGCAGCAGTGCCAGGACAGAACTTCGTACAGCCAGGCTGGGCCCCACCCAGTTCCAGGACGCTGTGTCTACTTACCTGTGTATGTGACGTGGAACAAGTCGTTTTCTCTTTCTGTTGTTTACTGCCTTACAAGGACGGCGATAGGTGTTCTACCCAAATGGCAGCGGTTGTTGTGAAACTCCAAACCGTGCAGCACAAGGAACTTTGGAAAGTGTGAAGTTCAATCTATATCTAGACTTCCGGGGTTGGACACGCAGGAGGCTGGTTTGATGGAAAGTAATAGAAAATCACTAGAGCATCAGGAGCTTGGGGACAAAAATTGCAGGATTACTCAACAGAGTCCAGTCTCTGAGGCACAATTAGGGCAAAGCCAGCAGGGAAATTCATGGCTAGTTGAGCCAGACTTCAAATGGGCATGCCATCCTCCAGCAAACTAACCGGTGATTTTCTTGGAAGGCAGATGCTTCTCGGAGCTCTAATTCCTCTCTGACCACCCTGGCCCTGATTTCGCAGCATGATCTTCCTCAGAATGCCCTAGTAGTTCTAGAATTCCTGCTGGGATATCTCCACTGCAGTCCTACCAAAGCCATTATATTTGATACCATGATGGTTGAGACACAGGTTCCTGGCATAGCAATACCCACTGACAGAGAAGAAATCGGATGTAGGGTGTCAGCTGTAGGAGGAAGACTGATAAAGCATTATCATCAACAACCACCCAGGTCAATCAGTTATTAAGGGATAACGATAGCATTTACTGAGCATCATTGAGTGACTGATTGACCTTGGTACTAGGCCATAATGCTGCCAGGCTCTGCTCTAAATGGGGAAATGCAGTGTCTCATTTAATCATCAGATGCTCCTACTATGAGTTAGGGATCATAATTATCTTGCTGACGGAGAAACTGAAGCAGAAAGAGGGGAGGTAACTGAGTCCTGCAGTAACCTGAGCCTCAAAAGCAGACACTGGCCATCAAAACCAGTGCTCCTGAGCACCACACTATGCAATTTTCAGGTGAGAGATAGAGCCATGCCCTGATGAAAAGGAATGTTGACATTTCCATCCTGTTCAAAGAAATCGCCAATAGCAACTTTATTTCTAAAGATTGAAGTCCTAATATATCGGTTTAGCATCTAAGACCTCTGACAGTCTGGATTCAAATTGTTTTCATACTCTTATCTCCAGCCACTCCCACCCCCACACTCTATATTTAAAGAGAAATGCAACAGCTACATGCTTGTCAGTTGTGCTGCAAGCTTTCTCACCTTGTCGCCTTTGTTTTCACGCGTGTCCCTGCCTATGACAGTGTTTACAAAATTAGCATGGCCAAATCCTTACCTTTTCTCAAGCAGTATAAACTTCATTTCCTAATTCCTGATCCAAGCAAGCAGATGTTATTTTTGAACTCCAGGTCCACCTCAAAAGCTATCTTTTCATTCCTAGAATTTTGTCTTGCAATGTCATATGATAATATCTTATCACTCTTAAAAATCCGTGATGTCGCGGGCGTGCATATATGCTAGAGACAATGTCACATGCTTTCCCAACCCTCATGTCAGTCCTATGGTGGGATTGGCATTAAGGTTTCTATTTGACAAGGAGGGAACTGAGTGTCATATGGGCAACTCAAGGTCGTACAACTGGATTTTATATTCTAAATGCAAAAAGTGTGTTCTCAAAAACCACACTTTATTAGTCTGTAAACCTCTTGAAAGCAGTGCTTGCATCTTGATCATATTTGATTCCTAGCACATCGCACATGGAAATCATCGTGCTTTATTGCATTCTTTCTTTTTAATTTCTTTGCAAATTGATTTAAACTGAATTTTGTCTTAGAGCGTGAGCTTTCATAAAGTTGCACACTTTCTCCAAACAACACAACCTGAAGCTTTCTCTGGTTTTGTTCATCATTGATGGGTGTTTGCGTGTTTTTTTAGTTATGTTACTCTTTTATTCAACCTTTGTTTTAAACTGGCTTTCATGTTCTTGCTGGGGAACTGACAGTCCTTCATTTCAGCTGTTTGACAGCTTGCACTCCCTGCCTGCCGGCATCAATATTTACTAATGGGCCCTTTCTCTTACAAAAGCTGTTTGCAATAAGGAAAGATAATAAAGAAATTACTTGACCCCAGACACACAGCTAGCAGTAACGATGGCCCATGTCACTGGGCCTCTCTGCCATCTGTGCCCAAGCAAAGGGGGAGGGCAGGTAAGGATGGAGGAGCCCAGCCAGTGGAGGAGAACTCCAAGGAAAGAGAAGTCTGATGATTCAGAAGCAGGAAAGGGACATCCTTTTGTTAGCATACTTCTATGGCCCAGGCGTTATACATACATTTAATTCTCAAAACAACGTGCTAAGATAACTGTGGCTGATTCTTTTGATTTGATCTTAAGTGAAAAAAACTGAAAGCCAAAGAGGGTAAATAAAGGAAGAGAGCCAGAAAGTAAGGGAAACTGTGGCTCATACTGGTTTCAGTCCCTGAAACTTGGAATTGTTCAAGAATCTAGTCTTCTGCCACAGAATTGTGTCACCTTGAACAAGTTCTCTCTCTCTCTCTCTCTCTCTCTCTCTCTCTCTCTCTCTCTCTCTCTCTCTGTGTGTGTGTGTGTGTGTGTGTGTGTAAGCACACGCTTGGTGATTCTCAACATCATTTTCCATATGTAAAATGAGAATAATAAGAGGATCAACTTTGATGTGTGACTCTGAAGATTAAATGACATAATGGACATAAATTTATTAGGCCAGGTACAAAACAACTATTGCATACATGATAAGCAGTCTATTTTTATTCTTATTAGTAATGCAATTAAATGATGGGTCCAGCACTCAAATATAAACTTGTTTCCTTCTGAATTCCATGTTATTTCCATTCCACAATAAAGTCTCAAGTCAATAATTAAAAGGAAAAAGAAGGGGCAAGAACAATACAGTGAAGAGTTCCCTTTGTCCTGGCAGTATACATTGTTATATTGTCTAGAATACAGAAGAGCCCCCTCTGGTCCAGATTTTGACTTTTAAAGATCCTACCCGCTTAGCCATCTTTCTGGGAGGTATAATGGTTAACTTACTGCCATGCTCAAGTTGATACCGTATATATACCACAGTTTTGTAGTAAAATTAACTCTTTATCAATGCATAGAATATCATCACAGAAGGGGCAGAATACAGCATGTTTGAGTGAGAGAAAAGCAGCTCTTTATTCATACTAACATGAATTTATGTATTCCTCCATTTTTATAGTCTCCATATATTTTTTTTTTCTATGCTTAATCCTTTGAAGATGAAAGAATGTTAAGACACCTAAAAATATAATTCTAAATCTTGGGGATCTGGATTTTAGTTTTAATTCTACCCTGTACTATGTGACCTTGATCAAATTATTGACCCTCTCTGTTGTTGTTTCCAAAGCTGTAGAAATAGGGAAAAGGAGCGCTTGTATATTTTTATAATTAACTGTGATAGTATGTATGAAATGTTCTGTACAGCTCTAATTCATATATTTGATGAGTATAAATTCTGTTTTGGCTCGTTTATGAAAATGACTAGATATATTAGTCAACTTGGTGTTAGCTTATAAAAGGTGGAAGTTGTACGATCAGTATTTAATTAGTAGGTATGCTATTATCATTGATTTCCTGGAAAATTTGACAAAAGACACAAACTCCCCCTTTCCACAAAAATGTACGTGGCACGTGCTTGTGAAATTGGGCCTGAATTTCAGTGGAATTGTGCAGCCCCTGAAACCCACCTGTGCGTGGACCCAGATGTCTCAGACTCAGCCTCTCTCCACCTTTCTAGTCCAGACCCCCACCATGAGCCTACTAGGGCAGTGTTGTTCCACAATAAGTAGGCCGGCCCCTTTCTCTGACATCAGCTTTGTAAAGAGCGAGTACTGTGTGAGTCTTTGAAAGAGAGTGGGTATGATTTGGCTGAGAAGCAGAAAGAAAGCAAATGAGGCAGGAGAGCCTCCGTGGGTCGGGCTGCAGAGGTCACTGGGCAATGGGAACCTCTCTGCACACCCTTGCTGATGGTGGAGTTCTGTGACCTTGCTAGTCACGAACGTGCCAAGTTCTGCCTCCAAGAACCCAGTGTGTTCTTCTCAGTCCTCTTACTGACAGTTTCCTCTGAAACACCACTTCCCATCCCTCCCTCCAAGTCATGTACGCTCATGGCGGGGAGATACTCTGAACTTGAACTCCAGCCCTTTCTCTGACTGTGTTGAATTTCAAGATCTTTGTTAGGACCTCTCTCCCAGATGAGACGGTTTCACAGATGCGATGACATCTCTGAATTGCCATAGAGGCTAGTTAAAAATCATAGAGTCATTTGTGGGAAAAATGCTATTTTTCTTCTGGTTCTTTTCCTGACTACCTTCCAGGAATAATTCCCTGCCTCTTATGTATGGCTCCATGACTCCCACTGGACTTTATGACCTTTATTCCTTTACATACCTGCGTCCCCTGCTCTACAAGTAACCCCTTGACCAAATGGACAAGCTTCTAACTGTATATGCAAAGAAAGCATGATGCTGAAGGCTGAAGTATAATCGCTATAAAATAAATGAAGAATGAATAAAGGAAAGGATGAAAAACTAAATGAATAAATATGTAATGTATGCAAGCATGCCTTCAACCACGATTAGGCTGTAGAAAATTCTTGGTAAATGTTCCTTCCACGGAGAGGTCTACCTTAATAATCTAGCCTTTACAGCAGGTTATAATTATAAATATCATTATAATCATGTAGTTAGTATTTTTCTCCTTTATAAACTACATGAAAGGGGTTCCTTGCTGGAACAAGCACACTACCTGGAACAAATATCAATTCTCAATCTATACGAGTAGAACAAATGAGTCAGCCATCTTTCTTCCTTTTATTTTCCTCTTCATCTTTTCTTTTGTGCTGCTTCTTCCTCTTACTTGGGTTCCAATGCTTAGTCACCTCTTCTTTTGCTTCTTCACTCATTTTATTTTTTCCTTTTTTTATACTTCTTTCCTACAAAAAAAAAATTATACTTGATGATGGTAATGATGAAGATGAGGGCATTAACAGTAACCACTATTTGCAGTGTGTTATTTGCTGGACACTATTCTAAGCATGTTACCTAAATTAAGTTACTAATGTTCCCCCAGATCCTATGAAGTAGGTGCTAGTCTAATTCCTGTCCCAGCTTATGGAGCCAGTAGGTGGTGGAGGTGGCTGCAAACCAGCGGATCTGCCTCCAGAAGTCATGGTCTTTAACCATTGAGATCCACTGCCTCCTGGAAACCTCAATGGCCTGAAGTAAGGTAGGAATCTTTGGAGAGCTTTGGATTTAAAGACTGAAATAGGAACATATGGTTTAAAAATTTTCTTTGTTACCCTTTCACCAATTTCTTAGAAAATTCACTTCAAATTATAAACCTGAAAATGGATTTGACTGGATTAAAAGTCTGAATCATGCTGGCCTCCCTTGCTGTCACAGAAAACCTGACAGCCTCCATAGTTCTTGATCTGGGGAATTATGGGAGAATCTTGAGCCTGTCAGGATGTTTGACCAGGCCCTTGTCCTATGGGTGAATGACAGCAGCAGTGTTTCTCTCTCCGCTTGATTTTCTGTCTTGGAGCAGCCAGTTCTCAGAGCTGTACACAGCATTTCTGCAACTGAGGCCTCCATTAAAATACGTGTGTTGTAAAGGAAGTGGGCATAGCATCAGAAAGAGGGCACTGGTTGTGACTCAGCACATCTGATTCTTAAAGATCCCCAACTATGGGATATGGAGAAAGTCACTCAACATTTCTAGACCGCAATTTTCTGAATTATTATCTAAAGAGGTTTGGCTTTACAGCATTCAAGGTCCCATTCAGCGATAAAATGCTTTGCAACTCATTCATAACAATACACAAAAGAAGAAAAGCAAAAGGATGCATTGCCAGTTTAGGCAGTTTGACTCCAAGGTGGATAGCCACAACTCTGAAACTTAAATCAGAGCCTCTATGAGACTATGTATCTCCTCCCATCTGCAAAGAATGGCCTTACTGAGTGTCAGAATGTGAAAAAGAGTAATAAGCTATGACTTATTCAGGGGAGTAAAACAAATGAGAATCTACTGTCATGAAGAGGAGCCAGGTGCTGGGAGGTGGTGGAGATCTGTAGGAAGTGTGCATTTAAGTAAGAACAACGAAGGAGAAAAGAAAAACGGGCCTGATGTGATCTGAGAGCTGGAGTCGGTCTTTCTGTAGAGAGCTGGTAGTGAGTGGTGCGGAACTTACTGAAGTCTGAGTCTGGATGTGCTATTGCGTTTGGCTTTTAGTCACAGAAAATTCCTCTCAAATTGACCCAAATGACGAAGGGGATTTATGAGCTCATAAAGTGAAGATTCAGAAGTGGGAAGCAATTCAGGTGGGTTTGGTGCAGTGGCTTGGAGATTTCTAAAAACAAGTAGGTTTCTTCCCTCTGTCTGCTCTGCCTTCTTTTGTGGTAGTTTCAGCTTCTGCCTATGGCTGGCTTTGCTCCTGGAGTCAAGAATCATTAAGCTGTTTCTCCTACCACATTGCCCAGGAAAGCTAGAGGGATGGTTTTGGGTAGCTCTGCCAGGAGACCAAGGAACTATTTCTTGAAAGCCCAGAGAAAATCTTCCATGACTGACTGACCCACCTCCAGTCACATGTCCAGTTTCTAAACTGGTGTCTCTGGCCCTGGGCATGGAATGACTCTGTTACCCAAACCCAGCACCGTAGCAATGAGGTGGTGGTTCCTTATTGGATCACATGAATTATGAGCAGCACAAAAGCTGGGCACTTACCTCCCCTGAGCTCATGGCTTCTCAACAACGGAGGAGAGAAAACATGGATGTTGGGCGGCAACACACATGCTGACGCTGAAAAGAAAAACACTAAGAAGAGATGGTATTGTATTTTTTCTAGACAGTCAACTCCAAATGTTTGGTGGTGGTGTCCTGGACAGATGGGTTAAGGCGTCTCTTAAGACCTCATGAGAACATGCCATATTTGATGATACGTGTCTGCTCTGGGCACTAAAAGAGGCAGTCTGCATCACAAGGTTTTACCATTCTTGATACAGCAGGAAACTATATGACAAAGAAGACACCATGTTGCCAACTTTGTGAAGTCTACTTCATTCAGAATCCAGAAGAGATGAAGGCATCGCCAGGTAGCGTTTCCTCCCGTATCTTGTACCATGGACTCTGGCACTACTAAACGTTAGGCTCCCCGAATTGGCTTTTCCAATTCTGAACACTTTTGCCTGTAGACACACTAGAATAGATGAAAATGAAATATATTTAACACAGCAAATGAAGTGAGACAGAACTAAATGCGATGCATAAAATCTTTATTATATCTAGGAAGTAACACTATTACAGAGCAAGCTGCTGTGAAGATGGGCTCCGGTCCATGATAAGTGCAGGTCGCTTTCCTGATCACTGGACATCAGAGAGTAGGTGGGGACGTTGCCCACCCGACTTTCTGGGCTTAGACCTAACCCCAAAGTGGGAAGAAGCACTGGGTAGTATGGACAGGCAGAAGGTGGTAAATCGCTGTGTTCAAAATATTACATTCAGTAAACGTGTCTAGTACAAACTGAATACATACTTTTCTACAAGGAACTCTGGAAGATGTGCACACAATTTCTGTTTACAATAAATTTGCACTCTACCGAGGATGGGGGTGGGTGGGTGGTTCCCATCAAGGTCTAACCAGGAAAACGGAAACCACTCTGAGAGGAAATGTGAGGCATGGAATTTATTACACAGGTGTTGGAAGAGTTTAGAAGCCAAAGAGGGACAGTGAGGCAACCCAAGATGCCACGGCTGAAACCCACTCCCATCCTGAAGCTTCTGAGGCAAACGGGAAGAAGTGTGTTCCCAGAACCCTGGGCTGGGATCACATGGAACCACAGCAAAGCTTCCAAGAGGTCGGAGGAACATGGGAGACCCAGTGGCTGATGTAGACACTATGCAAAGTAGAGGAGGTGCGTTGAGGGGTGAGTACCTTGCTTTCTCTCCTTCTCACCCTCCAGGCTCATTTTAATACTCCTGTTGGCTGAATTCATCTATATATCAGTTCATAGGGGAATCTGGAGTCTGCAGCCTCCATGACTCTGTTCCATAGGGAAGGGACACAATTAGATCTCAGGGAAAACAGGTCAGGACCAGCACGGGGACTGCCATGATCGCTACAGTTTATTACTGAGTGCCAGAGACTATGCTAAATATTTTGCATCCTCTGTGTTATCGAACTTTCCCAACAGACCCAGGAGGTACACTCTATTATCAGAGGAAACTGGCTTGGAGCAGGTAAGAACTTCCTCAACACACACAGCTTATAAGAGGCTGAGCCAAGACCCACACTCATGTCTGTCTGTCTGTCTGTCTGTCCAGTCTGGGTTCTGTCCACGAGATAGGACGTTAACTACCATACAGCAGGATGTTACAATGTGTTATGAAGTGTGTACGCTATTCAGAGTACGTGGCAAGAGGTCTCACTGGGCACATTTAAGAAGTAATCGTGGAGGCTGGGGCACTGGAGTTATTCCTGCAAAGAGGAGAACACAGCGATGACCGTGGTCAAAAGAGAGGTGGTGATTATGGGAGGAGGGCGGCAGTAACTGGAGATGCTGATGCAGAAGGGAGGGACAGCAGAGGAACAAGCAGTAACAGGACAATGCAGGGTGTTTAAAAGAAGAGGTGTACGGATCAGCTAGCTTAGCTGTTGTACAGCATGACATCCAAAATATAATTTAGAACCTGAGGTTAGCGAGCCTCTGATTTAGACCAGAGACCCATTTTAGAAGACATCATTTAAACACACATCTTTTGTAATCATCTTTTACATTTGCATAATAAAACTCTTCTGGATTCACTAGTCCCAGCCAGTCTTCCAGGTAGCACAGGTTGTTTTTGCTGACTGTAAGTCATGAAATTGTGGCTCAGGAAAGGTAAGCAACTTGCCAAAGATCACGTGGTAAATATTACATGAGAGTGTAGGACTAGAACTCATGCCACTTAGGTCCTAAGCTCAGATCTCTTCTCACGTAATCAATGTGAATTTCTGAAGAAATCATGCACTTGGTTTCAGACTGCATCAATTATTTCCAGGTAATGTAAAATGAGGAGAAACCTTATTCTAAGCATAAGAGAGAGAGAGTCATGGATCTTTGACACAAAGATGCAACTGAGACTTGGCATAATACTAGGACTCAGATGAGCAAAACCGTCTTAATTGTCTCTTGGTCTGTTTTGTCTTCCCCAAGCCCCAAAGCTTCCTTTCCAGTCCACTCAGAAAGGGAAAGAAAGGGAAAGATACCCACATCATAGAAAACATCTGGGTTTACGTGTCTAGTGACTTAGAGATTCATCCCCTCTCTCGCTCTCTCTTTCTCTCTGTATATATATATCTAAGTATATATATATATAATATGTGTACATATATATGCACATACATACATATATGTATGTACACATATGTACACACACACATATATACATACATATACATACATACATGTATATATATATATATATGTATATGTATATGTGTGTGTGTGTATATATATATAAAAAATCTGTCTCCCAAATTCTTCTCAGGAAGGAATTTTGATCAGGTCCGTTTTGATCAGGTGTTTCTGCTTAGGCCAGTCAGCAGGGAGAAATAAATGCACAAGGTCACACTATTTAAAAAGGTCAGCAGGACTCCCAGTGTGAGTGACAGTAGGGTACTAGCGGGTGGGGAAAAGCCATGCTTCCACTTCCCCGTAAAGGCCCAGGATGGGTACAGAAGAGAAGCAGGATTCTCAGTTGCTCCATTCACTTATAGAAGAAACTCAGGCCTCCTCTGGAGCAAGGCCCTTCAAGCAGAGTAAGCAGGGGGGGTACTCTAGGTCTCTACATTAATTTACATCCTATCCTGGAGAGGGTTCACCCTCCAGAGTCTTTTGCTCCAGCAAAAGGGGGGTTACCACAGGGAGACACTTAACAAGACTCACTTACGGCTTATAATTTCATGCAGAGACCCGAGAGCCTGACTCTCTGGGATGCACCAGTCCGTAATCAACTTGGGCTCACCACCATTTCAGTCATTCAGGAATAACATTTTACAATAAAAATGCCCCTTTCATGTATACAGCTCAAGTATGTCCATCGCCCTCATTTTGTTTAATTCTCACAATAACTATGATAGGAAGGGTAGGAAAAGCCTTTCCCCTCTATTTTAACACACACATCTATTGAGGTTTGCAGAGGCTCACAGCATCGCAAGGTACCATTTCCATTGGATGGCAGGTCTCTATTCCCAGTCTAGGGTTCCTTCCTCTTTTACCACAATGTTCACCTTACAACATCCCTCTTCTATTTACTTCTTTTTCTAAATTTTATTGACCACCCCCTTTGACTTCCCACTATCGCTTTGAACGTCTTTTTCCTTCTATAACTTAAAATCCCATGTTATCATTGAGACTCTCCATTTACTACCATGTTCTTCCTTTCACTGCTCACTGTTTCCTACCACAAATAAGTCTGGGGATGTGGTAATGCTTTCCAATACCTGATAAAAAGCCCACCTGGTGAAACCACAATCCCTAGCTTAAACAGACAACCAGAATAAAATACACACTAAAGAGAGACACCTCATCCCCACTGGCATTGGATTGTTTTGGCTCTGTTTTAGAGCATTATAATAACCAGAGTTATTATAAACTCATTGTTTCATCTCTTTTCATCTTTACTTTTATCTCTATATAAACATTTTTCAGATTTTAAAAAAAATATAATTCAGATCTGAAGGAGTGGTACCCAATATTTTTCTTTTTAAAATGCGGTGGTTTGGCATCGGAGAGAGCCATCCCCATTCAGTGTCACACAGCCCTGTTACTATGTCCCACCTTCAGGATGGCGGTTCTCCTCCGTAGCCCTCTTTAGACGTGCATGCATTTGGAATTTACATGTCACAATCTGAGGAAACAGGACAATAATGGTGGTAGTTTTCCATAAGGTGTATTATTATCCACGTAGTGGATACACGAAGCAGAGATAAAGACTCTACAGATATCTGTACTGACTGGAATTGTGAATGCTAGAGCCAGAAGCAGCTGCAGAAATCCTTCACCTTGAGCCCTCGAGGAAACTGAGTTGAAGTGTAGCAGAGAGACTGGTGGGAGCCAACCTGCACATGAGGGTTTCAGCCCCGGTCACCAGGGTAGCCAGCAAACCGCACTGTCCCCTTTGGTCCTTAGACTGGCTGTCCCATTGTGTTGACACGAAGCATTCAGGAAGAATCAGTGAAATCATCTTTGGAAATTTCCAGCTGGGTTGCACCCTCCTAATACCAGGGTTAAAAGCATGTGGTGGGTGTAAAGAGCATTTCCAAAGGGCAGGCTGCGGGGGTGGCGAAGTTGGGGGTGGACTGGAGAGAGACAGAAAGAAAAGGTTTTTTTCTGTGATGAGCCTCTCACTGAGAGCCGAACTCATCCAGGGGGGGCAGTTTGTTTGATGTATGTTTAATTGTGGATATCTATTTAAGCGTGGAGTGGTGAATTCAGGGGTGGGCTGCTTCTCTTGGGAGAGGGTTCAACCTTTTCCTTCTCTTTTCTCCAGCAGGAAACAAGAGAAGGGAGGGTGTGGGGATGAGTGGGTGGGGTTGAATGCAGTTGTGAAGTCTGCCAGGATGCAAATCTTGTTGCTGAGCAAATCATGGCCTTTCCCAGGTACGCATCTAGGAAAGTTGGCCTAAATATGGAGGGGAGTTGTATAGTGCAAGGAACACTTATCTAGAAGGAGAAGGTTGGGCAGAGAGTAGGTAACCCAAGAAGGCCGACCTCCACTTATAATGAGAGAGGGATGGAGCAATCTATTAAAATATTAATAATAAGCCAACAAACACTGATAGGCCTGACTATGCACCAGGCATTGTACTTGACACTTGGCCTCAATTATTTCATTCAATCTTCCTGTCATCCTTATCTATGCAAGTACATAGTGTTACCCCTTCAGTAAAGATAAATGGGACCAGAGAAGTGAGTCAATTGCCAAGGTCACAAAACTAGTAAGAGGAGATCGGGGATTGTGGCCGAAATTAATGTGTTCCAAGGCCTGTGTTGAGTAGTAGGAAGAGGTCATTTGACTGCGTTCCTGCATAACACAAACAGTTTGCTATTTACAGCCCAATCCCGAGTCTTCTCTGACTCCTGCATCTGGGCTGCTAACCACCATGTCACATGGTTTCTTTTTAAACCCCTGGCCAGCCCCAAGTGCCCAAGAAAATAAATCAGCAAATGGGAATCAGACAGGATTGGGTAAATAGCAAAGTCTGGTGAGAAGATGAGAGTCAAACAACGGGAAGAACAAAGCAGCGTTGAGACGCCACGCAGGCAAGCTGAGAATAAAAAGCTCATGGTTATGACAAAGAATTTACTCTCACAGGCTTGTTTTTCTATTTTCGCCCCCTACGCCCCAGCTGATCTGATGACAATCTCATTCCAACTAAATTCTCCTGTGTCTTCTATCTCTGTTTTTCCATCTCATTTCTCTCACCTATTTTGTTTCCATTCCGTTAAACACTGCCTCTCCTTCCTTCCTGACCGCTCCATTTTCTGCTTGGCCTAGAGATGCTCCCCAAGCACCAGATGGTCTCAAATAGCCCGTCTTCTTCCTCTGCTGGGCGATAACAGCTTTTAGCTGATCTACTGGTTGTGTAGGGGCAGGGCAGCGTCTACCCAACAAAGGACCCAGTGTAGGTGGCATGAGAAGCAGAAAGAAGAAAGATGAGCAAAAAGGTATGAAGACCAGGCATATAATAGGGAGATGATAGAAGAAAGCAAAATAAGAGGCAAAAAGGATGGAAAGAATGAAAAGAATAAAGATAGGAAAGCTTTTAATTCAAAAAATGAAGGAAGGAAAATAAGGCAAAAAATGATAAAGAGAAACAGAAAGGGGGAGAGAAAAACTAAAAGGAGGAAGAGATGGGAGAAAAAAATATTGAGAAAATAGTAAAAGTAAGGGGCCTGGGTGGGAGGAGTGAAACTTGACTGAAGGGGATGAAAAAGCAAAATGAAATAAGCAAGTTGGGAAAGCAGCGAGAGGCATAGATCCCCAGCAGAACGAAATATGGAGAGAAAAGGAAAACAAACCCAGCGGGAAGAAGACAGATGCAAGCAAAACAAGACTGAGAGAGATTCTTAGAATGAAAAGACTATTTTTTTCAAGACTGTCTTTTCCCTTGCCTCAGCAGACACACCATTTTATTTAACCACGCGTGAGCATATTAAAATAACTGAAAAACAAGTAATGTTGTGGAACTGTGTATGTAGGGGATATTCTTTGGTCAGTGATGTCGCCTTCATTTAAGCTTTAGAAAATATGCAGTCTTCATCATAATAGCTAATATTAACTGAAAATGTACTATGTGCTTGCACAGTGCACAGCACTGCCCACGTATTATTGCATGTAATTCTCACATTGAGCCTATGATGCAGTTACTATTGTCTGTGATTCTTAGAATATGGAGGCTTACAGGGGTTAAAGTACCTGCAAGGTACTTTACATGCTACACCCAGTACCAGACTCAGGCAATCCAGCTCCAGAGCCCGTGTACCTGGCACCATCCTGGTGGCCAGGGGATAATCAGAGATAAATAAGACAGAACCGTGGCCCCCAAGAAAATAATGGGATAGTAGTGGGGAGAAGACATGTAAAGGCACAGGTCACATTAGGTGGGAAAAGTGCTTTCTCAGAGGTAAGAACTAATTGTAGGGATAAAGATGTGGAATGGCCCTTCGTGGGCAGGGGTTGAAGGAAGGGTAGAAGTTCTCAGCAAATGCTCTCTGTAAAGAGACAGATAATATATACTTCAAGCTTTGGGCTGCGGGTCCTTATGAAAACTACTCAACTCTGCTTTGGGAGCTCCACAGTAGCCATGTATTGACCATGTGTAACTAAATAAACAAGCATGGCCATTTCCCAAGACGACCTGTATTAATGGCAATGAAATTTGAATCTCATGCCATTTTCATAGGTCACAAAACATTATCTTTAAAAAATGTTTTTCAAGCATTTGAAAATATAAAACACATTTTTAGCTCGAGCAGTAGGATGGATTTGTCCTGAGGTCTATAGTGGACCAACTCCTGTTATGTCAAAATGGGGAGAACATTCCCAGTAGAGAGGGACATGTACAAAATCAGAGTGGTACGGAAAGACTTGGGGTTTCCTGAGCATTTCTGTTGTGTGCCTCAAGTGCCATTGGGAGCCTAGGGCGTGATGGAGGTTGGGCGAGACGTGTGTCGGATTTTAGGACAAAGCAGAGCCCTCGAAATAAGTTTTAAGCAGGATTTTGCCACATCCCAATTTAATTTTAGATATAAACAACAAATAGGGAAGGTTAGAGTCTAATGATATTTGAGGCCTGGGCTAAAAAAAAGAACTTAGCTAAAGCAAGGGCAACTATGTGGAAGCAGGGACAATTCTGAATATCGTTTAGGCAGTCGAATTGACAGGCTCTGGTGGGTGAATAGTTTGGAAAGAAATGAAGGAAGACTCTGTCTGAGATGCTGAGATGTGTAGCATGTTTTACTTGGCAGTGTGCTTAGGAGGTAAACCAAAAGACTTAAGTGTAACGATTATGAGCTAGTTTGTGTGTGTGTGTGTGTGTGTGAAGTTTTCTTATTACAAATGTAATAATATATGGTTATTCTAGTTAAGATAAGGTTAGATACTTTAAATGTAATAAATTAATCACACATGATTAGTGACTACCAAATTCCTCTGTGCACCCCTTCAAATCCTGTGGACCTCATCCCTTTTTCCAGCCACGTCAGTGGTGAATGGCCTAATCCAGGTGGAACCTCGCAGTACCTTGCCACAGACATGCATTAGACACCTCTAGCTTTTTGCCCCAGGGCTTCTCTGGCTCCATATCAAGGAACACCTACAAACAGTATGTTGCCTGGAAACACGTGCAACCTGGAAGCCAGAATCAATGTCAAAAGGATTAGCTCTTGCCCCACGGGAGCTGGAAACAGATATTTGAATGGCTCCTTCTCTCCCATAGGTAGCTAGCTCTGAGATGGATACATAATGCTCCTCAGAAACCTTGGTGGGTTTGAGCAGCAGCCATCTGCAGTGATGGTCAACTTAGCAGCACACACTTGGCTTCCCTTTTCTCACTCCTCCTCTGACTCACTTCACTGGCCTCTCACTCTTGCTCCCTGGATGAGCAGCCTAAAAATTACCTGTCAAAAATTATTCTTTTAAAATGTTGTATTCTTAGGAGAACTCCGGAAAAGGAAGTCGATTACCAATAGAAGCTTATTTTTTTGCCCAGATAATCTGCAACTGTGCCAGGCAGCTTCTAAGTGGTTATTCTGAGTCACAGGTTCTTTCCATTGTGTGGCTCTGACATTTTTTAGGACCTCAGAGTCCCCTCTGAAGGAAACAGTGGATGGCAAAGGCACACCTGCTTCTTTAACCACCTCGGGCCTCGTGTGACGTGTGCTCCATCCTCTTCATTCCATCGGAACGCATGGAGTCACATGACCCTACCCAGACACACGCCTGGGATGGGTAGTTCCTGCTCAACAGCCTTTTCTTAGCCAACTCTACCCTATGGAAGGCGCACATATGTTTTGGTGAATAGCTAGTCATTTCTACCTCAGTGTTCAAGGTGTAAAATTTGGAAAATAAAAATATAAAAAATAAATTGAAATCCCTATGACTGCATCATCCAGAGAGAGCCACTATTTCATTTTGAAGTATTTCTATCTTGCCTTTTTTCTGTATAGTTCATCATATTTTAGAAATGTGTATTTTATATGTATTACATATATATATTATAAACTTAAAACCCTACCGTAATCACAGGTTTACATTCTGCTCTATTCACATACTATCTTGTTCTATTAATATTATAATAATTATATTATTAATTTATATAGTAATTCTATAAATCAATGTTGTAATACTTAACGGAAATCTCATTTCATTTATATTCTTCTTGAGATGTCAGAAAGGCTGAATCTGAGTTAACAAATCATGTACAAACTGGAGACAAACCTCAACAGGCACAGGTGCAGCTCACACTCTGGGGGAAGATAAGACCTGAACACAAATAAATATGTTCTATTATGTTAAGAGTCAATTCGTGAATTGGTGGGCTGCAGAAATGAGGCCACCAAAAGCTTTATGTGTCCTTACTTTAGCCACTAATCTTTTATTTTTCCTTTGAAAGCTTAATGTAAAGAATGAAATACTCTGTTGATATTAGGTGTTACAGAAAGGAAACACCAATTTTAATTAATGCACATGTCAACTATGATTGCTACCAACACAAAGTCTAGAATGGAGCCCCACAGAGAATAGGAAAAGTGAGTGGGAGGCTAGAGATACGTCCCCATTTTGAAACAATGTGTCATCTGTGGTAGTCATGGGATTTAGAAGGATGAGGGCTTGTTTTCCATGGACTAGGGATAGAATACAGGGAAGCATGTCTGTAACGAGCAAGAATCAAATTCCTACAGATGAAACAACTATTTTGTTTGGGGCAAGCATGTCTTCTTCCTTCTTTCCCTTTTTACTACCCTTACAATTGAAACATCAATGCTCCTCCCATGGAATTGCATATCAAACTCACGCAGAGCTAACTTAACTCCAGGAGGATTTATGTTATCTATCCTGTTTATACCAAAGCTGCCATGCAAGTACTTATTCCAAATTTTCAAATTCTGTGGACACATGGCCCCAAAGAGATTTTCTACTTTTACTCCACCAGAGAGCCGCTGTAGATAGAGTCATGAGGGTTCCAAGGGGGAAACTCTGACTTCCATTAGAGATAAGAGAGTGCAGAAGTTCCTCCATTCCTGCAGGAAATGGAACCTACGCTACAGGGAGGGTTTCAAATTCTAATTATTGTTTAATTACCTGAAAAACAATATATGGCTGAGAACTTGGTCTAGAGTCAAAGTAACTGGGTTAAATCCCATATGATGTTTTCTAAGAAAGTGACCTTGGCAAAGTCCCTTAACTTTTCTGTATGTCCTATATAAAACAGGGCTAATAACATGCGGTATCATGGAGTTCCTGTGAGAAATCTGTGCTATAAAGCACGTAAAGCATTTTGCAGTGTCTGGCTCATGGCAAGTGTCCCCTACATGTTATCCAATTTTGCCAAGCCCTAAAAAGAGGCTAAATGGCATTTGCAAAATTGTCTTCAATCCTGAAACACCTTAGAATGTTTAACATTTACTTTAATGTTTTTAAAGACTTTGACACATTTTCTAAAATGTACATAGAAAAATAAAACTTTCACAAAGACCTAAGAGAATTGTGCAAAAGAAAAGCAAAGAGGAAAGATTGTTCCCATCAGTCATGAAGACAAAATCATAGTAATAAAAAGTGATGGATTTAAGTAGTGAAGGTCAGACAGAGTAGTGAAGGAAAAGAATTTAAAGATTCTTAATAAAGAATATAAAGAGCTTAAATCTGACCCATTTATCTGTAGCAACTTAGTATATGGTGGAGATGCTACTAAAAAACAATGGGGAAAGGACGAATTATTTAATAGACGGTGCTGGGAAAACTGGATCACTGTGGGGAAAAAATAATGTTAAACTTCTGCCTCACACAGGATGGATGGATCAAAGGCTTATGTGTAAAAGAAAAATACAAACACACACACAGTGGGTGCCAAAAAATGTATACACATGACCTGTATTCATCTTCTGTTATCAGTATATATTATTACAATTTTAATACAGTTTTTTCCTTTCTTAAAATGTGTATACATTTTTGGCACTCTGTGTGTGTGTGTGTGTGTGTGTGTGTGTGTGTGTGTGTGTATACATATATATATATCTCCAATAGTTCACAATACCCTGTTTCCCCGAAAGTAAGACCTAGCTATATAATCAGCTCTAATGAGTCTTTTGAAAAAAAAAATATAAGACCGGTCTTATTTTACTATAAGACCGGATGTAATATAATATAATATAATATAATATAATATAATATAATATAATATAACATAACATAATATATTACTGGGTCTTATACAAGACCAGGTATAATATAATATAATTAATATAATATAATATAATACCCAGTCTTATATTAATTTTTGCTCCAAAAGACGCATTAGAGCTGATTATCCGGCTAGGTCCTATTTTTGGGAAAACACAGTATCAGAGAATTATGACCTTGTGGTAAAGAGATTCTTGTTAAGTACAACCTGAAATGTATAAACTATAATGTTTTGGAAAAGGCATGGACTTTTATGTCAAAGTTATAGATTTTTATTTAAAAATTGATACCACAGATGAGACAGATTAACCTATTTTGAGATATAGTATTATATTTGCAGTGACAAACTATGACAACATCCTTGCCTTGTTCTGATCTTAGGGGAAAATGTCTAGTTTCTAATCATTTAGTATAACTTGAGCTATAGCTGTGTTTTTTTGTTTGTTTGTTTTTCCACAAGTATTCTTTATCAAGTTGAATCTCCCCTCTATTCTTAGTTTGCCCAGAGTTTCTATCATGATGAGGTGTTGGAATTTGTCAAATGATTTTCTGCATCAGTTGATATCATCATGTGATTTGTCTTCCTTAGCTTGCTGAGTAGTAGATTACATTGATTGGTTTTGGAACCAGCCTTGCCTTCCTAGGATAAATCCCATTTGGTGGTATTGTTTAATTCTTAATAGAGAGAGTGCTAAAAAAATGTATACACATTTTACGAAAGGAAAAAAAAACTGTTGAAATTATGCTGATGGCAAACACTTTGAACACCTCTTTTAATTACGGAAGTCAAATGTGACTTGTATTCATCTTTTTTTATTGGCATCTATTGAGTATTACAATTTTATTACTTTTTTTTTCTCCTTTCTTAAAATGTGTATGCATTTTTTTGGCACTCTCTGTATACATTGCTAGATTTGGTTTGGTAATATTTTGTTGAGAATTTTTCATCTGTGTGTGTGTGTGTGTGTGTGTGTGTGTGTGTGTGTGTGTGTGATACTGGTCTGTAGTTTTCCTTTCTTGTAATGTCTTTATCTGGTTTTCTTATTAGGGTAATGCTAACTTCATAGAATGAGTTAGGAAATGTTCCCTCTACTTCTATGTTATGGAAGAGATTTGGAGAATTGGTATCATTGGCTTTTTAAATGTTCAGTAGAATTCACCTGTAAAACCAGGTTGGCCTGGTGATTTTGGGGGGAAGTTCATTCAATTTTTAAAATATATGTAATTATATTCAGATTATTTTTCTTTGTGTGAATTTTGATATTTTGAGTCTTTTAAGGGCTTTGTCGACTTCATCTAGGTTATCAAATTTGTGAGCATATCGTTTTTCATACTTTTATTATCCTTTTAATGTCCAAGGTATCAGTAGTGATGACTCCACGTACATTTCTGATATTGGTAATTTATACCCTTTACCTCAGGGTTATTAGCCTGGTTGATGTTTATCAATTTTATTGATCTTTTCAAATCATGAGTTTTTGGTTACATTGATTTTCTCTATTGCTTTCCTGTTTTCAAATTCATAGATTTTTGCTCTTATTTTTATTAATTACTTTATTCTGACTGTTCTGGACTTAATTTATTTTCACTTCTCTATTTTCCTGAAGTATAGATTTTTATTGATTTTTTATCTTCTCTAAAATATATATTTAGTGCTGTAAATTTTACTTTTAACTCTACTTTCACTGCATCCCACAAGTTTTAATCAGGTGTATTTTAATTTTTTATTAAATTCAAAGTATTTTAAAATTCCTCCTGTGACATCATCTTTGACCAATGTGCAATTTAGAAGTATGCTGTTTACTCTCAAAATATTTGGGGATTCTGCATTTATCCTTCAGGTATTGATTTCTTGTTTAATTCCATTGTAGTCTGAGAGCATGCTTTGAATTCTGTTCTTTTAATTTTTTAATGTGTGTTTTATGGACCAAAGTGTGGTATCATGGTGAATGGTCCTTGTGAGCGTGAGAAGAATATGTATTCTGCTGTTGTTAATGGAATGTTCTATAAATGTCAGTTAGATGAAGTTGATTGATAGTGCCGTCCAGGTCAACTGTATTCTTACTGATTTTCTATCTGCTTGATCCACCAGTTACTGACAAAAAAGCAGTATTGGCTTCTTCAATTGTAGTAGCGGATATATCTCTTACCCTTTCAGTTCTATCAGTTTTTGCCCATGCATTTTCACTTTTATTTGCACTTGGCTTATAGTTAGGTGCATACATATTTAGAATTATTATTTCTTCCTGGAGGATTGACCTTTCTATCATTATGTAGTATCCCTTTTTATCCATGATAATTTTTCTTGTTTTGAAATCCACACACAGATCAGTATTTTTTTTTTCATCTGATGATTGAATGTTTTGAAATTATCATATAGGTCGCTGGTATTCTACTCCTTGATTTGACCTCTGCTCCTTATATTTTGTTGCCCTCCCCTCCCCTGCTGAACTTAAAATTCTCCCTCTAAGTTTCCACCAAAGGACTTTGTAAGTGTCTTTATTTTTTCCCGGTAAGCACAGCCAGCCGCTGGTTGCACTTCATTTCCTACAGAAACTCAGCTGCTTGCGTACTTATCAGGAACAGCTGTCAGACAATCTGGAGGGGAAGCTGATGATGCTTTACTTGGGAGGAAGGGCTGCAGATGGAGGGAGAAAGTAAAGGCCTTGGAGGCATCCAGAAGCCTTGGATGGAGGGTATGGAAAGGGATGTCAGAAAGGAACGGGACATGACCAGAACTCTTGCTGCCTGTGCCTCCACCCCTTGGCCCTTGGGGTAAGGGCCACTGTGGGCTGTCCAGACCTAAGGGCCCAGAGGTAGTGAGAGTCAGTGAGTTTGCAGTAGACGTCAGTCATTGGAGTCACCCCCTGTGAAAGCTACTTGTCTCCGGGCAGAGATAAGCTACTTCCTCCTCATTTGGGCCACATTCTCACTCCCTGAATCGACCCCTCTTCTCACACTGAGAATGGCCTTTGGGTCCCCGATGTGAGAGGAAAGCAGGAAAATTTAAAACTGTTAAAACAATCCCTGTGTTACGGCAGTGTGAGAAACAGCGTACTCGGTTGAAAGCAGCAGTGGTCTGGGAAGTTGGTAGACCTGCTTTCTGGACCTGAAACCGTGGCATAACCATGGGAAAGTAACAGTCTCTCTTGGCCTTTGTTTCTTCATCCTGTTGCATTGAATGAAATATGTTTCAGTAACGAAAGTTCAAGAACAATAACAACAAAAACAAAAACAAAACAAATAAACCAGCAAACAAAAAACATGAAAGAAAAGCCCTGGATAGTTAGTAGACTGTAAACTCACGTTAATCTATGGCATGATGATGTAACTGAAGAAGGAAACTAGGGTGATGTTAGACTGCTTACGGAGGGAGATCGCCATTCTCTTTTGTTCTGCATGGGTCAGATTGTCTGAAATGCAAAGACTAATTCTGAATCATATTTTTAGAGGGCACCTACAGGGATGAGAACCTGGGAGAGTGAATGAGAAAGCTAAAAATCAGAGATGTGCAATCTGATGCAAAGGAGACCGGGGAGAAGATTCGATTTATTTTATGATAACAATGGTTAACATCTGGTTACAACTTAGGAAATTCTTGTGTTGTGCTAGGCACTGTCCTGGTAACTTTGAATGCAACATTTGCTTAATTCTCACAAGTTGGTCTGAGGGGAGGTCTGTGTGTGTGTGTGTCTGTGTCTGTGTGTGTCCCTGTAGGAAAACCAATGAAACAGATTTAATGAGTGTACATAAAATAACTGTTTTTAACACCACATAGTGAAGAGTAGAGCCTACCCTGTCTGACCATAATCCTAGCCGCGAACTCGTAACTGCCACAGAATGGGGAAGTCGTCTAAAAGTCCTTGCCTCGTGTTCACAGGTGCTCCGTTTGTATAGAGCAGCAGAACCAGGACCTGTGGGTGAAAGTCATATGATGGCAGCACACACCTGATTCAATTATGAACTTCTTCACAAATGAAGCTTCAAGACAATTGGGTGGTCTGCCTCAATAGGGGCAGTGGGCCCTGGATTGACTGGATTCATTGAAACAGAAGCGAGGCAGATATTTTCCTGGATATCTTTATGGTCATTCATGCACATTACAGAGTGGGCTAGTGATCGCCACGGTCCCTTTTGACTCTAAGGGTTTATGATTCTTTGCCTGTCAAGTTTTAAGAGTTGGTGCTCTTAGGACTCCACAAAGCATGCAGTATTTCTCTTGATTAAGATTGTTTGGTATCAGCTTCCCTCAAACTCTAAGAGAAACATAATAAATAAATTAAAACATAACCCACCATTTATTGATCCCTTACTTAGTTACACACACGAAGTGCTTCACACAGTGTCCACATAGGTTGAATCCTCATAACTTCTTGGGAAGTCTATTTTATAATCATTTTATAAAGGGCAGGGGGAACCTGATATTCATGGATAGTATATAGTTTCTTCAAATTCATGAGCTCAGGAGGTAGCAGAAGAGAAATTGGCACCCAAACCTGTCTGCTGCTAAAGCCTTGTTTTTTACCAGTCAGTAAGAAACAGACATACCACTTCCCTCCAAAAGGTAAAATTTTCCTATTATTGATGACAAACCTGAGGCTTATATGAAAAGGAATGGACTAACAGTTTCCTCCATGCCTTGTGCTCTGACTGAACCTAAAAAACTTTGTTTAATACAATGGGTTATGACTACTCTTATTGCAAAGAGACTGAAGATACTCCTGCTTGTCACTCTTGTGATAACTGGTGGGACCAGAAGGCCTTACGAAACCTGAATGCCTTTGTAGTTAAACACTGTGACTTGGCGCCTAGGACTGGATGAGTCCGCAGTTCTAAGCTGAATGCCTTGCTTGGACCCTCAATACCTGACAAATCTGAACGTGGAATCTATGTGTTTAACCTTAGTTAGTTCTCTTTCTTCCCACACCAGCAGTGTTGATCATAAAACATCAGTAAGCTGTGGGACTCTGTTTATTATGATTAGTACTTCAAATCTCATTTTCTCATTCCTTCATACTGTCTCTACCAAGTGTTTGCTATGTGTATTATACAAGTTGCCAACGTAAAGCAGTTTGGGACAAATCTGTCTAAGAGAAAAGGAGAGTCTGTGCCTGGGCTCTGAGGTGAGAATCAAGTCCAGAGAAGGTCCCTTCCCACCAACAGAGAAATTGATAGCAACACATGATTTTCTTCTGCTGAGTTCAGACTCGGCTCTTGAACTCAGCAAAAGGAAACACGGGAATGAAATGATTTCTGAAGCACATTTTGAAAGGGGAGCAATATTTCTCTCTCTGGATTTTAAGGAAAGAATTATTCGACATATAGAGGAGAAAGGGCCAAATAGTTGAACTCCCATGATTTGCTTCTGCACTTCTCATAAGCAAAGAGGTGATCTCAGAAACTAGAATAGAATGCAAAATAAACTCAGCCGGCCAATGAGCTGTCATTGCACATCAGTTACCTTTGTCCTTGTGGCCAGAGACTGGGGAGAGAAAGTAGCCATTTTCCCTCCTGCAGTGTTGAGGAAAACCTGAAGGTCTGGACACTTGGGCGATGTTCATATGCCAACACCGTGCTTCCAAAAGGTGAATGTGTGGCCTTGGTTTCCTCCAAGTGTCCATGTGTAATACTTACAGTGATTGAAAGGCTCTCAAAACCATTACAGGTGGTATATAAATCCACCACTAAGAAAAAGGAAATCACATGAGGAGAAAATTATTTTCATTTTAATTTTCTTCCAATCCTTCAGATTAAGTTAAGGCGAATGTCTCAATTTGGGACTCATAGGTTTTTAACACATAATTTACCTTCCTTTTTTAACCAAGGGAAAAAACAGACTTTATACCAAGAATCATGGACCAACAAGAATATCCAGCTAGGATTCAATCAAATTTAATTGTTTCCATTGGATTTAATTTTAAAGATATTGTTGATACTCATTATTTGTAGATTTCACATTTGAGAATTCACCTACTTGCTAAAATTCAGTGGCAACGCCAAATCAGTGCTTGCAGCATTTTGCAAGTGGACGTGTGCAGAGCGGTGAAAGAAATGGAGTCACACTACTTCTGTATTTCCAGCTAAGGTTGAACAAGGTGACACTCTACCTTCTTGTCTCCGATCTGGTACTATAAACAAGTGTCCTTTTCTATAAACAGGGGTCTGTTTAGTGCCACGCTTTTTGCATTGTTGTGGGGTTTTTACTGTTAGTGATTTTGCTGTTTAAAAGGGCCCCTAAGCATTGTGGTAAAATGCTATCCTGTGTTTCTAAACACAAGGATGGATGTGCCGTACAGAGAAAATCTATGTGTTAGATAAGCTTCACTCAGGCAGGGGTTATAGTGCTTGGCTGTGAATTGAATGTTAATGAATCAACAGTATATGTGAAATCAACTATAAATATTAAATAAGGTGTCTTTACTCAGAAATATACCTTTGGAAAAAAAAAAAAAAAAACGTTTTGTATTGATTAGTTGATGAAAATGTGTGACCAGAGGCTTGCAGGAACCCAACCCTGTATTTCCCCTAGGTGCAGTGGTTCAGTATTTGCCAATTCTGTGTTTGTGGAGACTTTATAGAACACAGCTACCATGAATAATGAGAATCAACTATACTATTTTAGGCAAGTGATTTGAACCTTTCATTTATGCTTGTGCTATGTCAAGTATCCTTTAGGATGAATTTATTTAAGTAAAAAAGCAAGTCTATTTAAATAAAGGAACAGTGAATTACACATAAATATTACAGGTTGCTTGCTGGTATAGCCAAAATTTGAAAGCAGTAAGGAAAAGTCTGAAGTTTTGGGGTCACTTCTCTGCTTTTTGGGTAACCTGCCAAAAGACCGAATCAGTCACTGAGCCTCAGTTGCCATTAGCTCTAAAATGACTAACCTTTTTCACATAGTGAGGTGCTTCTGAGGAAACAAATGCAGGAACACTTTGAAACCTATAGACAACCTTTCCAATGTGAGGGAGGAATCACCGCAATGATTGTTATTCTCTTGATGACAAATTGTGAGGATTAGCCGCTACTGTGAGCTCCTCTGCTACTGCAGTTCCATCTGTCAGGAAAAAAAAAAAAAAAATGCATATTTGATATGCCCACCCCCCACCTTCATTACCCACTAATAATGAAAAAATAATGACCTTTTTTCCCATGTTGGTGAATATTTTCCCTGTCAACTCTGATATGCTTATAATGTGGGCAGACAGATTATTTATGACCAGGGAAATTAAATATTATTTCATTTCTCCTAATACAATCTGTGGCGTCTCCCTGCTCCCAATTCCTTCCCATTAAGGTTATATTGTCTTTTCTGCTCCAATTGGCTGCGTGCTGTTGGGTTGTGACAGCGCTGGCAGAATGCTCGGAGCATAATGGAGGTGCGAGAAATGGTGTAATTTGCAAGACTGCCTTTCCCGTCTCTTCTAAATGAAGACATTTGGTCCCTGCAAGTCAAAACCCATTTTGATGACTCTAGCTGCATTTGGACTAATGGGAAAGGACAGCTATGGCTGTAATAGATTTCCTGAACTGTGTTTTCTTATTCAGAATCACAGAATTTCAGAATCGGGAAGGTCATCGAAGGCTATCAGTTTCAAGTCTCTAATTTTGCATGTAGGGAAACCGAGGAGCAGACAGGCGGGCTCTGGTGAGACAGCACATTTTTCACTGCCTGGCCCCATGCCAATAACCCTTCTGTACTTTTGCTTACATCCTTTCCGAGGGCCCATGCCTTATCTACGCACTCAGAGATATAATCACCTTTTATAAGGTCCAGAGACCGGAATCTTTCCCAAACAGGAAACGTCTTTCATGACTGTGCCTTGGATTCATCTACTCCTTTAGCAGTTTAGGTGGCAGTGCCCCTCAAATGGGGTAGGCTGGAGCTTTTTGGGTTTGCATGGCAGTGACTTCTCCCTCTGCCCAATCCTGCTTTTCTCCCTTCCTCTCCTTGTGCTGTTTCCTGACCTGCAAAGACCTGCAGGTCAAACCCCACCTCAGTGTCTGTTTCAGGAGAACTCCCCCTGGACCACAGAGGAGGTGACAGGTGAGGGGAGGTTCTTCCATCCTTATTCTTATATTCACTTCACACCTCCAATGTGCCCAAACCGGTACAACTCCAGTGTGTAAAACATAATTCCTGCCACGTTAGAGATCCGAGCCTGATTGTAGAGATGGACAAGTAGTTACGATGATGTTAATCTATTGCTTAATCCAGACCACTGTTACCCCTTGACTAGACTAGTACAGTATGGACCTCGCGTGCATCCCACTGCCCACCTTGCTCCTATTTTTTCACCCAAGTAAAAACTCAAATCTGGCTATGTCACTTCTTGGCTTAAAATCTCTCAGGGCAGCATCATTGCAGTTCCAATCAAGCCCCAGTTTCTTATTTAGCCCCGGCATATTTCCCTAATATCGTTTCTTTCTAATTCATTGTGCCGTAGTAACACTGACCTGTCCTCAGTTTCTTAAACCCATATGGTCTCCCCACCTTAAAATCTCTAGACCTGCTTATTCCTCCACCCAGAACATTCTGCCTCTGCCTCCTCTGAGTGGCCGACGTGTCTCATTCTTGACAACTCGTTTTTATGTGTTGTTTCCTCGAGGCCTCTGCATAGAGCTTTGTAGGTTCTAGACTACAAATCCTAGGGAGTTCTAGTCACATTGCCAGCCATCACTGGTTTGTGCATTCATTCTAATTATTTGATGGTAGTTGTCAATAATGAACCTTGAGCAAGGGATGGCCTTTTGTAATTTGCATGGAGGTTCCAAGTGGGCATAAGCAGTGGAGAGGACATTCACCTCCATAACCACCTACGTTGACCACTGAATATTCCCTTCATAGTATATGTTGTCATTTTAATCATACATTCACTTGCTTATTTTATTGTTTGTCCACTCTATTAGATTTTAAGCACCACATGGTTAGAAGTGTAATTATTTTCTTCACCCAGAAGTATACTGTTTGTCTGACATATAAAAAGCACTCAATAAATATTTGCTGAAAAAAAGTATTGTTGCGTAAACCAGGGATGGTGAATAGGTGGCATTTGAGCTGAACTGTGAAGTAAGCATAGGATTTAAATACTGCTCTGTGAAAAGAGGCATTTTTACTGGTAGTGGAACAACTTCTTATCTGTGAAGTGGGAACAACGACAACCAAAATCACCTACCTTAGAGTACTGTGCTCAGAAATGTGAAATGCTGGCACAATGCCTGGCATGGCAACACCAAAAACTCTTCTGTTAGCATTACCATTTTTCTTTTACTACGGCTAATGTACGTATAACAGAAATGTTACTCTCATCCATTAAAAAATGTACAGTATTATAAAAAAATGTAAAACCTAACTTAATCATTAACTTGTGTGGTTTGGAGAACTCTTGGGAGGAATTTGGATTTTACAACTTTTGAAGTCCCTTCCAGCCTTGCAATTTACATTGAGACAGTGAAAAAAAATAGACTTCACAGAAAATTAAGCACATCGTATAGCCCAGGATGCTACTACCCATGCTTTACTTTCTTGGGGACCTTTGCTCTCCCCACCCTTGCCGTGATCTGCTAAACAAATGCCTCTGGGAGACCAGAGGAAGTTGGAAAGTCTGCATCACCAACTTTAGTGGCTCTCTTTAAACTATATGTACTAAAGGGAGAATGTACAATGGTGAGTTTTCAGTAACTCCCCTTTACATTTCCAGCGCCAGGAAGTCATTGGTACTTTAAACCACGTTAGAAACATCCCCTGCTTTAAGAAGAAAAAACATTACCGACTGCAAAATTCCCAAGTTCATGGTGAAGACGCAAAGTTGAGGTCACTTGCTATTTTTTCTCCTAGTCGCTGATCCCCCTTTCATCTCTCTCTCTTTTTTTTTTTTCAGGTCAGTGGATGTTTAAAAAAATAATATTCTATTAATACATTGTACTTTCCAAAAAGAGAAAAGCAAAAACACCAACTGAGATCTTAACAACTTCCATCTTTCCACAGGAAAATGAAATGCTGTTGGCAAAGCTTTGGGTTGTTAAACGATTTGAATATTAGAGAGAATGTGGGTGGTAGAAGGAAAAACAAACAGAAATTTGAAGTTATTAAATTACCTCCCCCTTTCCTCAGCCTGTGTTTAGCTATTCATTTTCTTGTGATTAGCCTGTGTCTCATTTGAAATAATTAAACCATAAGAATTTTATCTTTTGCTGAGGCAAAACTCTGTAGCATGGTTGAATAAGCGTTTGCCCATAGGTAGCTTTCTGTCTTAGTTTCCTGGCAGTTCTTTAAGATCCTAACAAGAAATCATTCTACCTGGAAGCGCAATGCTATCTGTAGCAACATTCGTGCTAGGTCCTAAGTCCCAATTAGATGCTCTTCTCGTAATGGCCACATCATCCTTCTCTTCTTCCAGAGGTCATACAAAGTGAGCCTAATTTGCCTACGGAGTAAATGAATCAGAGAAGCTTACGCAAAAGCAGTCTGTTTTTTACTTCAAAATCCCAAGAATTTGACGAAGCAGCCTGCTTCTTTTTGATGGGTGTAAAGTACAGTGAACGCTAACCAGATCTTTACTCTGTTGGAGCTATCCCCAGAAATCGAGAAACTACCCCGAGGTACATGTATTTCTTAGTTTATTGCGGACCCTCCCACAGGCATGTCTCTTATCACGAAAGAGTCCTATCTGCTATTTCTTCTTCTACAAATCGTATCAGCATGATGTCATCAATGTGCTAACAATAAGCAATGGCTAATGGTAGCTCTAGCTACTGTCTGTTGGGTGATTGTTGTGTTTTAGGCCCTGTTCTGATGATAACCTTCCATATGTTAACTAATTTAAAATTCCCAATAACTCTGTGAGGTAAGACTATTAACCATTCCTCAATTTATAGATGAGGAAACTGAGGCAACAGGCTACGAAGTTACAGACTCAAATTCACACGACCATTGCATGGAGGAGTTGAGATATGAAGGCGGGTAACCTGGCTGCAAAGCCTCTACTCTTGACCATTACATCGTCTGACACTTGTCCAAGATAAGGGAACAGATGTGAACAGAGACCATTTGAAACAAATCAGTGCCTACTTTTCACATAAGAGAAGTGTGAAGCTGTTAATTCCACTGATGTTATAATTTGACTTCTCTTAATATCAGCTTTTTGATTCTCATCGACTATAGTTTTGTCAAAAAGGAAAAGATTCTTTTTTTGTGGTTGTGGGGTGGAGTATTTCTTTTTTTTCCCCCTTTCTTAAAAAAAAAAAACTTATTTATTTAAGTGTATTTTTTCTGGACCCATCAGCTCCAAGTCAAGTAGTTGTTTCATTCTAGTTACGGAGGCCGCAGCTCGCAGTGGCCCATGCGGGGATCGAACCAGCACCTTGGCATTATGAACATCGCGCACTAACCAACTGAGCTAACCGGCCGTCCCAATGGGGGAGTATTTCTTAATTCATAGAAAGTCCATAGATTTCAGTCCATATTTTGAACTAAGAACTTAGGGATTTGTGATCCTCGTTATTTTTTCTTACGGTTTTAACGTGCTGTCAGGAGCAGACGTGTCACCCTGCTGCTCTTGTCCTTCATACTGTTTTATGGCTGTAACAATGCAGTTCTCAAAGCTTTGACTTCAGTCAGTACTTCATTCCAGGCACAGAGATGATACTTGAAGTAACTGTACCACTGCTTCCTGCCCTGAGCACCCAAAGTCCCTTCCCTGACTTCTAATAGAATTACTACTGCCTTCAGCTCCAACTAGGTAATCTGTCACAAATCCCTCCTGTCTTCTTGGGGACTGTTGCCTGTACTCCACTTCCTGGTACTAATTTCTGTATCGTTATGGTTTTGGGTTGCAAACAACAGAAAAAGAATGGATACTTTTGTGATAAAAGCAATTTATTCAAAGGGTATTGGGTAGCTGAAAAAATAACTGTAGGCAAATCAATCAGGATTCTAAAATATGCAGAAACCAAGAGAATCTGGACAGCAGGAAATGCATCTGTGGGCTGAACACCCTGGAAATTCAGTCCTTCAGCCATGGGAGGGACTCTGGATGTCGCCACTTGCCACTGGCCCTTACCACCACGCCACCACAGATTCTTAGTGCTGCTGCCAACGTGAATCACGCCTTGACCATCCTTACATCAGTCCCTCAAGAGTCAAAGTTATGGGTGGGGCCATCTGATTGCCTATCCTATCCCAAGTGCCTGCACCCACACTCTAGCTCCCAGCCAAACTTACACAGCGGGGGGCAGGAAGGCTCCTCCCTATTTTTCTCTAAAATGAGCACCAGGTTTCACTCTGGGAGAGTTAAATAATTGGCAGATTTCAGTGGCAGAGTATAAGTAATAATGAGGTTTCAAGACTTGTCCACATGTTTTAATTAAGTCCATCATAAGGAAACATCAAATTGAATAAAGAGATAGGTTCTGCTAAGATAAAGTAAATGAAGACAATAAGGCAACAATCCCACAAAACTTCACACAGTAATCTCTCATAATCCATCCTACACCACAGTTCTATCCAAGAGAGAACTCTTATTCCTTCATCACAAAAGTATATGTTAAGGGGCTGCTATCCAAGCAATAGTGTGGAGTCAGTCTGTGTCCTCAAGAAATTTGCCATATCAAGTTCATTGCATTTGGTGACTCTACAGAATGAAATTAATTGAATACCTTCAGTTTTATACTCCTGAAATTGAAACTCACTATGTCTTTTTCTGCTGTTATGCTGGCAAAGAAAATCGATTCATTCTGTACACTTAAATGCCAATAGGAAAGGCTGTGGGCAAGAAAGGCAGGCAAAAAAAAAAAAAAAAATCACACACACACACAAAACACCCCAAAAAAACCAGTTGGAAGATTGGGGTTGGTTGTAAAGTTAGAGATTTGGGTGTTAGAACACTGAGATTCCTGAGATAGGCCAGTGAATCTCAGCTTCAGTCTTGTGACAGGTTAAAGAGGGTAACACTTGAATTTACTTGTCTTATCTCTTGGCCAAAATAAGGTGGGACTGTCTACCTGGGCTTGGCTTAATTTTCATTCTGCCTAATAAACGAGGACACATACTTTTAAGGGTATCAAGTGACAGATACTGACTGGCAAAGTATTTTGCAATCATTCTCTACTCAAAGCTATCTGATACCATCTGGATATCACACAAGCTTTAGCCAACTGAAGTGATTTCATCACTCTACAAAAATTTATTTTTTTTATTAAAAACTCTAGTCTTACCCCGTCATTCTCATTATCCATACACACACATTTCTTTTTTCAGGTGTTAAGCAGTAAGCCACAAAGGGTTCTATTGCAATTGGATAATTTCTTGCAAGTTGAGAAGTTTTCCCTCCTATTATATTATCTCTTCTGTAGACAATGAACGGTGATCTCTGATTAGGGCTGATTTTAATTTTCTTTGCTATGGGAGAATTCAAATCCCCTATTCCTCACATTTCCATATAAGAAAAAAATTTCTTTTCCTGGGGAACAAAATATGGAAATGTTTCTGATTTTTCTGGGCCCTTCTCCTCTCATTATCAAGAGAGAAATAAATTCCCTAAATGGTAGAATTAAGAGAAGGAATTCAGCATGATCAGCTCAAGACCTCTGTGGGCCTCTATTTCAGAGTGTCAGGACGTAGCCTTCTTTGTTCGTCTGTGTCCTAAATTTAAAAGAAATTAGGTGATAGCGTAGACCCTGAACTTCCAAAGGGCTGATATACATTTTAGAGAATAAATTCTCAGAAAACCCAACTGTGGTTGCAGATGAGATTACTTATTGTAATACAACTTTATCTCTAATGACACTGACACTTTGATGTCTGTTTGATTCCTTTGTCTATTTCTTAATGTGGCCACACTCAGGAAAATAATGGGATGTCACTTATGGGATCCCTGAAAACTTCAACTTCTTCTTTCTGTGGCTGTAGGTTCATTGAGCATATCTTTATCTATGTTCTAATAGCCACATTATCAGCACAGGCTACGCATAATTTCTAGAGATAGTTCTCACAGGGACATGGTAAGCATTCCATAGTCTTTTAAAAAAAATACATGCAATTTATTTTTTTAATGATGCAATGCACAAATCTTCCTGCTTCTTAATAAGTATACTTTGCTCATCTCATCTCATTTGTGTTTTCCTCCAAAGAGAAGAAACTGACTTTAATTATATGACAAATATCAATGAGCTCTTTTAGGAGAGACATAAAGAGGATTTAACTAAAATTCTCAGAACCCTATGTTTGGGGTTCTTTAAGGAGTAAATTAGTCATACTGAAATACCAGATTGTGTTGATACTGGTCCCCAGGAGAATCCCACTTACGTGGTCCAGAGCCACCAATCAAGTGATATCTTGAAATGAAGCTTTATCCCTGCAGTCATTAGACCATTCCCTAAAATGAATTTAGCCTGTAGATACTAGATTACACATAATATGATGTGATTTTGCTATAGCACTGTAGTTTGGATCACACTGCATTTGCTATGCTTAAATAGTAAGAGGGGAATTGGTTTTTAGTGATGTTACTTAAGAAGATTGATGGATTTTTTGGTGTGCATTTGCAGACTAGTCTCGTAATCCCAGGTTGTTCTTGCTGAGAGCCCAAACCACATCAAATTAACCTCATTCGTTCGTTTATCATCCATCTGTCCACCCATCCATCCATCCATCCATTCAATTAAAAAAAATATTGATAGTCAACTGATTTCAGGCAGTTTTTTCTAAGTACTAGAAATACACAAGCCAATAAAACAGACAGGAATCTTAAATTCTAGTGGGAGACACTGGTGATAAACAAAATTAATAGGGAAATGATATAGTACTTTAAAAGCAATAAGTTTGGGATGGCGAATAAAAAACAAGAAAGAGGTATGTGGATTATCAGAGGCAGAAAAAGGGGTTTAAATTTTTAAAAAGTAGTCAGGCAAGGCCATATTGAGAATAAAGGATCTGAAGAAAGCCTTAAGAAGGAAAGGAGGAAGCCATTCATCTATGTAGGACAGAGCAATCCAGGAAGAAGGAACAAAAATCTTACGGGGCAACCAGTTAGCTCAGTTGGTTAGAGCGCGGTGCTCTTAAGAGCAAGGTTGCCGGTTCGATCCCCACATGGGCCACTGTGAGCTGCACCCTCCACAACTAGATTGCAACAGCTACTTGACTTGGAGCTGATGGGTCCTGGAAAAACATGCTTAAGGAAAAAAAAAGAAAAACTCAGCGAGGAGCATGTCTGGAATATTAAAGGAACTGTCAGAGGCTGCCAGGATGGGAGTTCAGTAAAACCAGGGAGAGAATTTTGTGTGACACTGTGGCCATTGTCTTTGGAATTACAAAGATTGAGATGGGAAGCCACTGTAGGATTCTGAGCGTTAACTCTGATTGACGTGAGGTTAGATTGAGAGGGGTGGTTCGATCAAGGATAGACATTGGGAGCCACTTCGGAGGATGGTGTTATAATGCAAATGTGGTGGCTTGGACCAGGCTGGCACCAGTGAATATGGTAAAATGCAGTCTCGATATATTTGGAAAATGAAGTCAACAAAGTTTGGTGAAAAGAGTAAAATAGAAGCATGTTTGGACTGGAAAATTAGGGGTTTTGATTTAGACAAGATAAATTAGAGATATCAAATACACAGGTGACCATAGAAAGCTTGATTTCAGGAAAAAGGGAAAGGCTGCCAATACATATTTGAGAATATCCAGCCTGGAGGGGGGATGAAAACCAAGATACAGTGTGGTCACCAAGTCAATGAGTACAAGCAGAAGGAACAAGAAAGCCACTGGGATTACCCTGGGACACTGGAAGATTAAGAGGTCAGGGAGATAAGGAGGGACTCAAAGGAAACTGAGAAGGAAAAGCCCTCCAGCCTGAGAGAGAAACTGGAAGGGTGTGCTCACCCAGAATTAAAGCAAATAAAGAGTTGGAGAAATAATGTCACATAGTGCTTACAGATCTGAGATGAGACTGAGACGGGCCCCTGGGTTTAGAGATGTACGATTTGCTGCCAACCTTGACAAGAGCAGTTTTGCTGGAAAGCCTTATCAGAATTGGCACAACAGAGAACGGTGGTAAATAAATTGGAGATCATGACTAGAGAGCTCCCTCTGGACCCCTTTCCTTGAAAGCCTGATGCCTCAGGTAGGGTAGACGTTAGTGCTACTTCCCAGTAATTCTGATGAAATCCCCCTTCAAACACCCAAGAGGACCACCTCTCCTCTCTGCCCTGAAATTAGGTATGGCCATTTGTCTTGCTTTGGCAAGTTAGTTGTCAGCAGAAGAGACACGTATCGGCTCTGAGCAGAAGCAGTAGATCCAGTGTGTGATTGTCCCTCTTTCTGCTGCTCCCAGTAATGTTCAGTAAGGTGGGAACTCCATCAGCCTTGATCAGATAGATATGAACAGAAATCCTACACAAATATGTGATGTTTGTATGGTCTGAGGGAACAGTAAGCTTTGTTGTTGCAAGCCACTGAACTGTTGGAGTCACTGGTTACTGCAGCCTCATCTAGACTAATCTGATTAATAAAATAGCTAATGTGCCTGCTGGAATTATACCCATACGATCGTCTGAACCTCAACCCACTCAATGCTTGTCGGGAACTCACGAGTTCTCTGAAAGATGAAGAGCATCTGCCTTCCTTATCAGCCTCAGCACACTTGGGATGGTTACAATTAGCCCTTATTCTACCCTAGACATGGGGGCCTCCTCTTTCTCCGCAGTGAAGTGGTGGCAGATGGCAATAAAGCATGGTTAGTGTCACATATCTCTGGGAAGGACAGGGTCTGTGTATTCAATGTCAGAGTCCACTGGATCAAAAGGGAAGAACCTGCTCTCATTTCACATTTGGAATTAGAGGTTAGTTTTACGCAGAACAAAAACACCCATAAATAATGTGTGCAGTAATTATTAGCTATAATTTTTTTGCAATTATTCTATTGTTGCCATTATTGTAGTTGCTTTGATTATTATCATATCTAGATGGTCATACTGACATCAAACGTCAAAGCAAAATTTTATGTAGCACAAAAATTGATTTTCCACCGTTTTCTATATATCGGGACCTAAATGAAAGAGAACACCTGAATTCATTCAACATTTGTTAGATGTCTGCTGTGTACTGGGCTTGTGCTCATAAGAGTAATGTTGGCCAAACCATTTTCAGGTTAGTTCTTCTCCTTCAGCTCCTTGGGGCATGAAGTCATTGATATAGAAAACGAAGGCGCGTCATCAGCCCATTTATCTGGAGGGGGGAACAGAACAGAAGACCATATTTTTCCATGTCAACACACTGATGGTGCTTTTCCCATAAGTTTCTGGTCCCCTAACCACCAATCTGCAAGTGGGGAAATTGGACTCCATTGGACTGGATGATTTATAGATGCTGAAACATTAAGGATAGAGACAGAGAGAGACAGAGAGAGAGAGAGAGAAAGAGAGAGAGAGAGAATGAGTAGAGAAAAAAAGAGAAAATAAATACCTGTGTTTTAAGAAATGAGTTTATTTCCCATTAAGTATTTCCTCATTGTCCAGGTGAATGTATGTTGCTTATAGCACATTGAGTTTAAACAATGGCAATAATACAAGGAAATTATAGCTAGGAAACCCTGAGCAGCATGCCAAATGACTCTGCATTCATTCTTGTCCCTCTTTTTCTTCCATAAACTGCACCCGGATAGACCATTCAATTCCAGAAGCCATCGAGGGCTGTGAGATATTACATCATTTCAGTGGTGTATATATAATTCATTCGCCATGTCAATGAAATAGTGATAAATGCTGGACTTACTCATCAGGATCATATCACATATTTCACCTCAAGCCTTTTTAAATAATTTTTATTTTTTAAATTTCCATTATAAATCCCATCAGCTGATCAGCTTCATAACCATCAAAAAAATACTCAGCATCCAAAATTGATGTGGCATAGTAAAATCTGGGCGAGACTTGGTACCCAGTCTCTGGCCTATCAAGCTAGTTCATCTGTTGAGGGAAAAAGGGTGAGTGGAACCAACATTTATGGAGCCTTAGTTTCTTCATCTCTAAATTGGGAACAGCAATCCCACTTTACAAAGTGTCTAAAGGATAAATTCATTAAAAAATAGAATATTTTATTTTCAAAGTTAGTTCTCACTAGATACATGAAGCTGCCAAAAGTTTGATTCTTTTTATTTATTTAAAATTTTAATTCAGCCAGCATATGCTAAAGAGCTAAATGCTATAATCCCTGTTCTCTAAGACTTTTCAGGCCAGTGCAGGAGACTACCAAAAAAATGTCATGACTAAACGATTAATTAAGAAGTCTTGTAACAGAGATCAGATGATTTGCTTTGAGAAAAACAGGAAAAGAGAACAAACTTGGTCTGAGGCTATCCTAGAAGGTTTCTACGAAGCTGTGGTTTATGTACTGGATCCTGAAATATGTTTAGAGAATTTCTACTTCTGGGCAAAGGGTGTAGATTGTTCAAAGTCATGGATCATTGAAAGGGGTTGGCATATCTGTGGTATTAATTTTCTAGAGCTGCTGTAACATAGTATCACAAATTGCTGGCTTAAAATAACAGGAATGTATTGTGTCACAATTCTGGAGGCTGGAAGTCCAAAAGTAAGGTATTGTCAGGGCTGTGCTCCCTCCAAAATCTCTAGAAGAGGATCCTTCCTCACCTCTCCCAGCTCTGGTAGCCACACATGTTCCTTGGTTTGTGGAGCATGACTCCAGTCTTTGCCTCCATCTTCACACAGAAGTCTTCTCTCTCTGTGTCTCTCTCTTCACATGGTTTTCTCACGTGTGCACGTCCCCAGTGTGTGCGCGTCCCCAGATTTTTCTCTTCTTGTAAGGACACTGGTTCTGTTGGATTAGAGACCATGTTAATGACCTCATCTTAACTTGATTATTCATATCACAAAGACTCTATTTCTAAGCAGGTTCACATTCACAGGTACCAGAGATTAGGACTCCAACATATCCTTCTTTGGTGGAGGACATGATTCAACCCATCACATTCATGGAAGGTCAAGTGTGCCATGTAGGAAACATGTTGGGAAAGGAGACAAGAGGGGTGGAGCCAGATTATGAAGAACACAAAATGCCATGTGGAGAAGGCCTTAGGCATGTTTTAGCAGGAGAGTGAAGGAAGTAATTTCCTCTTTATAAACACAATTTATGGTGATGAAAAAGTGGACCAAATGGAAAGTGACAGTCTCATGTGAAGTCCATAGCAGTTGTCAGATGACAAGGAGGGAAGCACAAGAGAGGCTGAGCTAAGGGGAATTTCTTGGATGAGACGACAGTTGATCTTATGTGGGAGAATCAAGAGAGAAAGGAATAGAGAATGATCCTGGGGTTTCTAGCCTTGGGCACTGGATAGCTGGTGAAACTATTAACCAAGATATGAACCATATGTTGTATATTTAACTGGGAACCAGTAGAAGGAAGAGGCAGCTGGAAAGTTTAATTGAGTATACATTAAATGGATCTGGACAAAAATGGAATTTAAGCAAATTGTTGAGAAATACAAATGATGAATACAAAGATGTGATCATAAAATAATGGTGAATATTTAAATTTAAAAAATGTTACAGTAAAAGACACATTGCCATTAATTCCCCTCAAAATACTCTTCACTTCGAACACACTTATCCCATCGTTCTTGCCACTTTTTGAAGCCGTTCTGGAAGTCCTCTTTTGTGAGTGTCTTTAGTTGCACTGTCGTGGCTGCCTCTATGTCCTGAATCATTTTGACTTTGGGGAAGAGCCAGAAGTTGCATGGTGCCAGATTCAGTGAATAAGGTGGATGAAGACACACCATAATGTTTTTATTTGACAGAAATTGCCATATACCAGAAGCGATGTGTGACATGGAATGTTGTGATAATGGAGGATGAAACCGTTTACCCATTTCATGTTAATGCATTGTTTGTGATCCATGATTTATGGCACACTTTAAAATACACAGTCTCTCAACCATAGCTCACACCCAACTGACTGCACCAAACAAGTTGAAACTTGTCATACACTGTTACTAAGGTTCGTCCTGCCACTTCCCGTATTGAAGATCCCTTCCTTTCCATTGGATGGCCCTCGGCAGCAGAATTCACTGTAGTTTTTGATCACACCTTGTATATTTTGCATTGGGCTACTTCTTATACTTTTCAAAATCTTAGAAGGAGTTGTATTCTTCACTCTTTGAATAGTGAGGTAACAAGGTTGACAAATTATATAAATGTTACGAGTTTTCTATTGCTGCAGAGTAAATTACTACGAATTTAGTAGCTTATTGCAACATATACTTACTAATTCACAGCATCTGTCCATCAGGAGTCGAGGTGTAAGCTAACTGGTTCTCTGTTCAGAGTCCGCCAGGCTCATGTTACAGTTGTGATCTCATCTGAAGCTCAAGTTTCTCTTCCTTGTTTACTTGTTGTTGACAGAATTCAGTTGCTTGTGATTGTAGGACTGGGGCCCTCCCCTGCCCATGATTCCCTGCCATGTGGTCCTCTTCAGAACAGGGCACTTGGCTACTACTTCAAGGCCAGGAGAGCATCTGTGCTGCTTTGACTCTGACTGATAGACCATCTTTTAGAGCACTTGACTGACTAAGTCAGGCTCTCTCAGAATATCTCCCTTTTGATTAACTTCAACTCAACTGCTTAGGGACATCGATTTCATCTGAAAATCCTTTCACCTTTGCCATATAAGGTAACCTAATCATGGCAGTGATATCTCATAATCACAAGTCCCACCCACATATGGGGAAGGAAGGGATTATATAGAGTGTGTATACCATGAGATGGAGATCTCAAGAACCAGCTTAGAATTCTGTGTACCACAAAAGGTAACACAGTCAATACTGGTGGAACAAGGACTATACCTCATTTCTTCTGCTTCAATGTTCATATTATTTCCAGTATGCTGTTTTACCCCCAATGGTGCCACACATCTGACTGTCTTTGGGTGATGATATGTTTGTATAAGGCTAAGATTCTGGACTCAACAACTATTATCCATACTCCTGTACAAAATGTATGGACATTCTTAACCATGACCATGAATTTTTGTCACATGCTTGCCAGAAATAAAGAATCATTGTGCACCAACCTGAATACACTAACAAAACAAGAAAGTGGGCATATGTTTTAGAATTGTTTAGTGAATTTAAAGTTTGTAGGTATTCCAGATTCCTCTCAGTTAACAATAGAAGTCAATCTTACAACTATAGCAATTAAAGTAATGGTGATGATAATGATTAGTCATAATTTTCACTCATACATTTTCTCAAGTCAGCCTCACAACAACCCTGTCAATTCTATTCAATGAAGACTAATTTATCTTCAACTATTTGTATTGTAGTAGGCGTTGTGTGTACAAAAATCAGTAATCAGTACGCTAAAATCTTTATCCTTACCTAGCTCAAAGTCTAGATGGGTGAAATATATACTTCATGTTATTTTGTTTAAGGAAACAGGGCTCAGAGAGGGGAATTACTGAATGGAAACCACACAGTTCATTAAATAGAAGAGATCGTTTGTTCTAACCTTAGAGCCAGCAGACTTTATACTGCCTCATATCACTGTATGTTTTAGTGATATAATATTCACATAATTCAATACATTTATTTCTACTTTAGAATAACACTTTAAGATGAAGATAAGCGGTGGAAGGAGAGAGAACACTGCATACAAAAACACTGGATTTTACCATGGATGCTACTTTCTCTAAGTGCCTGGAACACAACGCACCTGAGCAAGAAAGCATCCACCCTTGACACTGTGCTGTGTGGCTGCATTTGTTGTTTCAAACCATGAGCAACAATCCCTGAAAATGAGACAAGAATAATCTGCTCTCTAGTGCCCTGGACTGGATTGCTTCCAAAGGTCAGAAGAAATTTCCCAGGGAATTGCAGCTGGAAAGAGGACAGGGTAACCTAACTGCTTTGGTGGTGGTGGTTGTGGAGGGTGTGGTGGGGAATCAGAAATCAGTGAAAGAAAACAGTATTTTGAGGGCAGAACAATAAATGTAGGAAGACAGTTTCTTCAGGGAAGCCTCTTAAAGAATAACAATACTATATAAGCAGATGCTACAGAAATGGCTAAAGAGTTTTGAAAATTGCTTACCTAGTATTTAGAGCAGAAAACAGTATTCAGAAATAAATGGAACCGCTTTTTGCCACAAACAACTGTACTGTTCTAGGTAAGCTCCTTGATATTTTTTTATTTGGAACTACTTAAAAGTATTCCATCGAATCCCCTGTGTTTTTATATCTGACTTCTCATTGGCTTGGGCTTTCATTATCCATCACAGTAACAGGAGAGGTTAAAAAAAAAAGGTCAAAGTTCTTATTCTGTACACAGCATTTAAGAAAGTTACTTCTTTTTCCTTTTCATCAAGTTATTCTACTTCACTAATGATTAGGCAAAGGGCATAAATTGCTGGCTAATTAATTTGCAGAATGTAGTCAATAGATATATAGAGGTATATGAGGATAAGGAAATAATGTAAGAGACCTCAAAAGCTTTGCATTCTACACATAAGAAAACGGAAGGGCATGAGTCAGTATGTGCAGTTACAACTGGCACATAGAAAACAGGCAGAAGAGAGGTCACTGAAAAAAAGAGCTATTGGACAGCAGTGAGAGGACCCTTGTAGGAGGAGCAAGAGATGGACTTCAGTAGCTGTGAGATGTCAGTGAACAGTGTGTCCGGGGTAGCTCCTGGATTCGTTTACAGGACACTTCCCATGTATATAATTCTAGAGAGACACCCCCCCAAACCTCATCACCACGTGAGTTTTTGGTATTTGGCAGACCACCATCTGCACCATAGCTCTGGGCACAACATGGCCTCTGAGTTAGCCATTGGGGTTTATTCATCCTCAACGTAGAATCAGCCTTATTAATAAGGATCTGTGGCCATATGCCAGAAAGGGTGCAAAGCCAGATGAAATATATGGCATATATTTCTCAATTAGGACTGTTGCCCATGACAAGTAAGGTAAACTTATTTTTATAGTAAAGCAAACATGCTGTGGTTTATAATCGAAAATTTCCGTGGACTTTGAGCTATAACTCAAGACTTGAGAGAGATTTCTTTTTTTACAGTGTGGCAGCTTGACTTACATCTCCAGGTCTCCTAGGGTCACTCTTCCTTGATGTTACAGGTATGTAGGTGGAAAAAGTTAAGAAGCTCGATTCCAAACATGTGCATAGCATGATATGAAATACTTATTTGTTTTAAAAGTTTGTTAACATATTAAATATTAAGAGAGAGCCTACACTGTATCAGACACTTTTATCAGAGTGGAAAGAAGTACACTGGTGTACAAATCAGGCCCCTACTCTCCGTAACATGCATCCGAAGTTCATATTGTATTGATGAAGCCTTTCACGTACAGTAATTTCATGTAGTCATATATTATGTATTATTACCTGATATTCATTTATTTGTTTACTTTGCACACATGTCTGGGAATTTTGCGTGCGCTAAGCGCTATGCTAGGCAATAGTGTAATGGGAGTGAATATTTCAGAACTGTCCTCTGCCCTAAAACGGCATGAATTTTATAATAACAAGGAACACTGTCCCTTAAGCAGTCAGCTCTCATGCTGTGTGGTCAGTTTCACGCACGGGAAGCAGCATTTGCTGTGGCAGCGTTTGGCAGGGGTGTTTCATCTGCACTGGGACGCATAAATGTCCTTGCCCACAAAGTGCATTTAAGCTGAAGCTGGACAGATGTGTAGGATCTGTTCACATGGACAGAGTGGAAGATGTGTATGTATTTCAGGGAGAGGGACAGCATGTGAGAGGCCGAGAGGCACACTCACTCTGGGGCATGAAAGAAATTCGCAGTGGCTAGAATGCCCCATGAGGAGGAGAATGTGGAAAGCCGAGGCTGTGAGTGTAGATTTGATCATGGAGATCCTCACAAGCCATGTTAATGGACAGGTGCATTACCCTAGAGGGGATGAAGGGTTTTACGTGAGGGTGAAACACGACCAACGTTGTGGCGTTTAAATGGTCACGCTAGCGTCCGTGTGGAGCATGGAATTGAAAGGGGCATCTGGAAGCAGGTAGGCCATTTAGGAGGTCATTGTGAAATCCAGGCAGAAGAAGACTCTGGTTAGAAGAAGACTCACACCGTGGCCATGAAGGTCGACCCACGTGATCACTAGGAGGTGAGCCCATGGGATTTGTTGCTTGTTAGAGATAGATAGGTCAGGCACAGAGGTGAGAGGCGATTCTTAGGTATGAGACGGGTAACCATTTGGATGTGGTTACCACACAGTTTGGGGAAGAGAAGGGCACACTTGCTTTCGGATATCTTCAATGTGAAATGAATTGAGGTACGCAAGTGGAGAGCATCAGCGAATAGAAGAACAGGAGCCTGCATAGCAGGGACAGGCTAGGCCATGATCTTTTCAAACAGGGTGTTGTTGACCTTGAACTGTAACTTCTGTGGTTTGAAAAGCAATGCCCTACCTATTCTGCCTACTGGACTAGATTTCCTCCCAGGAACTGACGCTGGCACTCTTTCCATTAGAGGAGAGTGGGGTCTCACTCTGCCCTGTCATTATTTTGAGAATAAATCCAATGTTGTCCTGAGATTTGTCTAAAGGGACTTGCGCAAAGTCTGGCAGCCCACTAGCGGAGGCAGGAAGACCTGAGTGGAGACGTGAGTTTATGTCTCCCTACTAAATCTAGTATGCTTTTCTTTATTCCACCCCTCACCTTCACAGCCCCTCCCCCAGATCAGGAAAGCCTACCCTATCCTCAGTGTCCATGGTGACTCTATGTCTTATTCTACATTCACCTGTAAAGAGTGCCATATCCCCCGCCCCCTAACCCCTCCACAGGGAGTGACACAAGCCCCGTGCGGGAGCTCCTTCTCCATGTAAAGGAAGCCAAAGGCCTGTTTGAACACGAGCCCGAGTCCTCCCCTACCAACCGTCACTGTCACAAACTGACCACTCTGCCAGTGCTTCCAGCTATGAGTGGACAGGTTGACTGACAGGAAGCACAGATCTGCTGCTCTCACGAATCTAGGCAGGCAAGGGATGGAAAATAGGTGTGCTGGGCCTGTCTGGCACCGACAGCTTCTGCCACACCAACATTTCAATCAGCACCACGTTAAGCCAGCCCTTGTGTCACTCAAAGATAGTCCAGTACGCCAGGGGTGGCTTCCAGGGAGCCAACGGAGGTCCTGGGCTGCTGCAGAGAGAGGGGTTACCAGGTCCATCGGCAGCATCTGCCACACCTCCTTCTCTTGCCAGATAATTAGGATGCAGTCCAGTTGGGTGACTTTATCCTGCCCGAGGAAGTGACAGCTAATACAGGGCTGGCAGAGGAGAGCGCTCCATGGTTCGTAATGACTGTCCATATCCGCAGGAGCTGCCCATTGCATCCAGGAAAAGTTGGCTTTTGTTTACTCTTTCTTTGGGGAGAAGGGTGAAGAATAAAGCTACGGGTGCTTTGAAATGCCAACCTAACTGCATAGGCCCTTATAGAGATCTAGTCATATGGATAAACACGCTTGCGTAGCACCTAGACACAAGTCTACCTGTTCATAGATAAGCTAATTTATGCACAGACCACAAGCATACAAACAGGCACATAGATGTTCACAAAACTCTTCTATGCTAATAAACATTCTTATAAGCACACATATTCAAACTTTCATTAGGATGCACACATGGAAAACACACGGGTAAGTAAATGCATTTGCTGCATATGTGGTGCATACAAGCAGCCATACATTGATATATGAAAGCAGATTGATGAGCTCGTATAAACAGGCAAATACAGACATGAATATATGGGGAAGGACATTTCTACAAACACAGGCACGTGTATACACACCCACACAGTCTTCTCAAGGACAAATGTAAAGAGAAAAGGAGAAAGGATGAAGACCATTTATGTATTCGGTTTCTACTGTCATCACGCAAATCACTTTCAAGTGTGTAAAAGAAAGGGTGGGGGGGATGAATTCCTGATAGGATAGGTTCAAGGAGCTGTAAAATCAATTCTATTTTATTTTCAAATATGATTCAGAGAAGTTTATACTCTTTCAGGATCGTCTGGCCTTGCCAGGGGACAAAGCACCGGCTGGAAGTGGTAATGTGAAAGGCACTGCGAAGCTCAGGGCAGAGACCTGTGCTGGGGTCAGAAGTGACACTTTCATCTTCTCTGGCAAGAGAAGGCGGTTGGGAGGTTTCACGTGCCCCAGTTCAAATAATGGCCATGAGGACTATCTGATGTGACACCGGTCACCTCGTTGATTGCTAAGTTCGACCTGGTCAACTCCCCTTAAAAAAGAAATGTATGCAAGATCTGGAGGGAGCCTTAGAAAGCTTTCCCCAACTCCCCCCGCCTCCCCTTTTAATCCAAAGAGAATAAGAGGCTGGAAGAAGAGGCGTGACTTACCCAGCATCACCCAGGAAGAGGGTCTGGGACTGAGCCCAGCCAGCTGGTTTCCCAGCCCCAAACTTCCTGCTTCTCCCATTAGACATCTGCCTTTAGAACACCCTCCCTACTAGGCAGCACATTGATTTCTGAAAGACCTTTATAAGCACGAGACTAATTAACTCATGTAACATTAGGGGCGTTTAATTACAGACACCAGGCTGAGGGCTGGTGGCTGGCCAGAGGTTTCACCCTGGCCAGACCCAGGTGATATTTGCTGAAGACAAGTCAGTTTCCCATGTGAGCATTCTCCCTGCCTGTGGGATTGCTTTTATTCCCAGAATATGCTAAAGTTGCCTGGTCTTGGATAACCAGGGCTGGGTTCCAGCATATATAGCAGGATGCTGTGGGAAACAAAAAACCAGTACACAGTGAAATGCAGAAACCTTACTAAGCAAATAAGCTCAGCAAAAAGTGATCAGGGGGAAGGGGACAGAGAAGGTGACATTGAAAATGTCACCTGCCACCATTACAAGCTTTAGCTTTCTCCCTGAAAAATATAAAAATAGAAGACAAAAAGCTAAGTCTGGGTTGTCAAGGGGTTTAAATTAGTGAATGTATCTGAAAACATGTAAATTGATTGGACGTAGGTAAGGCATGTCACGGTCTATATTCTTAGCGAAGGGAAATGTTATCCCAGAGATTTTCTTTATGATGTTACGCCCATTGCGAATGTCCTTGCTGTTCCAGGAATTGAAGTTGGGTCGTCCTTTAAAGATTGGCCGCATGAGCTGACATGAGTCACCATCCCTCAAAACCATGTTGCTAGAAGAGTCCTCAGACATGACTTCTGACATTTTCACACTAGTTCTGAAACATACTAAGGGATGTTACTGAGTGCCATATATACATATATATATATTATTATATGTATATATATTATATATATGTATATATGGCAGGTTTTGTAATAAAAATGATTTTACAAAATGCTACGAGTAAGGTTTTCCTCTTGTAGATTCACAAAACACAGAAGCGTGTTCAAGGTTCTGAGAGGTTTTTTGGGAAATAAACCGGCTCTGTGTTGCAGACTCTGTGTTGTTTCTACATGTTTCCTAAATGCTTTTGTCACGTGCCACTCCTCCCAACCTTTTGTTGTCGTTGTGCTTCTTGTATAGCTGCTATCCTAAAGTGGAACTGTCCAAAGAATGCAGTTTGGGGATGTGTTCTTCTGGGTCTGTGTCCTCGTTTTAGACGGGAACCATCTAATGAGGGCAATGAGTTGGCCAAAATCACGTAGCAACTTAATGATAGAACTGCAATTCCTGATCGTCTTTCTCTTCTCGGAGTCCATTGTGGACACAATTTAGTACCTGATTGCATTCTGTCTTACTGTGTTATCCTTTATTAATTTGTGTATGTTTTTAAGTGAAATAATAAGTGTAACATCACTCAACATAAGTTCTGGAACATTTTAATCACTCAGTGAATGTGGAATCTGAATACGTCTATTGGTGTGCCTTTCCCAACTAGATCATGAGCTCCTGGAAGGGGCTGTGTCTGGTACAGTTCTGTATATGGCTCCTTCTAGACACACACAAGGCATTCAACAACTGCTTTCTCATTTACTGACTGAAAATCACAGGCAGCCCCCCATTTTATGCCCATTGGAGGAAACGAGAAAGCCTGGCATTAAAGCCATAAAATGAACTATTTCCCCTATGCAGTTAGTCTGACATTAATAAAAGCTTCATGTTGCACTGTTATCCTCTCCTCTTACTGTTTTCCTGTATTTCATGCTGGATGTGAATGTCAGAACACTGTATCTATCTGCATTTTCATGGGGCTTATTGCCACTCAAGGAATATAAGCTGTGACTTCTGGCAAGGGAAACCTTGTCCTCGGTGACCTTTCCTCTCCAACCCAAGATCCCTCAGTGACCACAGAGTTATGGAAACTGGGTAAGGAGCACTGCGTCTGTTGTCATAGCCAGGATTAAAACTCATGTTTCCTGTTTTCCCATTCTGAGGCTTGGGGCAACTTGCTTTTAGTCTCTGGACTTCGCTATAGGGAAGCAGAAATGGTGGTTTTGAAGCCTCTGTTGTCCCATCCCATCTAACTGTCCCTGATGGAAGTGGGGTTTTGTTCAGATATCTGTCTATCCTCCTCCTGATCAGATGACTCCTGGGAGGAGATTCTCCCCCAGAACCAGGGATATAATCTGATTAATCTGAGCCAGGGATGTTTAAACCTGACATGCACTGAAATCGTCTGGAGGACTTGTTATCGTGCAGATTGCTGGGCTCCAGCCCCAGAGAGTCTGGTCCCACAGGCCTGGGGAGGAACCCCGAAGTTGGCATTTCTGGCAGCTTCCCAGGGGAGGCCAATGCAGCTGTTCTGGGACCCACATTGAAGTGCATTGGGGTATTGCCGTTCCACAGCTGGTCCGGATGTGATGTTTTAACTTGTTTTAACTCATTCCCTCAAGACCAGAACCCAACACAAGGTTATAGGCTCAAGTAGTCTATTGGGACATGACCCTGGTCACCTCTGGGAAGGAGTCATGATGTGGGGAGGGGAGGCAAAGAACACCGCCCAGAGTGCGTGGAGGGGGCGGTCTCCTGAGGGCCGCGGGGAGGTAGTGCTGCTGCCAACCTTCTGTGCGACTCCGAATTTACCTGCTAAGGGATTAGGAGCCAGGATTTTAGTTCCCACCCCTCACTCGTTCAAGGTCACTGCTTAGGGCTTTGACTCTGGCCTTTCCAGCCTGGTCCATGCATAGGCTGAGCACACTCCAGAGGTGGCCGTCAGGCTCAGTGATGCAGGTTCCTGAGGAAGAAACCTGGGAGTGCGGGATGTGCCCAGTGAATTGCAGGTGATCTGGGTGTGGCCGAGGGCCTAAGGTGGAGTACCTGCAGTGTCCGTGACTAATGGACACGTGACCAATGCTGTAAGGGCTGTCTGCTGGGGACCCTTGTCAAGGTTTCTTTGTTCTTAAGAAGCAAACTGTAGAGGAGGAATACTTTCCTTTGCATGTTGTCCTATCTGAAGAGGGCATTAAAATGGCTGTATCCTTGTCATGAACAGGAGAAGAATCCTTCGGGTGGAGGCAATGCTGAGGAGAGCAGAGCAGGGAGACTGATGCAGGGAGACCAGCATCTTTGATGAAATTATTGAGATACTGATATATCAGGGCTGGAGCCACCCTCTCCCTAGATGTATTGTGCATGAGGTAACAAATGGTGTCATTGCTTATGACTGTCTGAATTGGGGTTTTTCAATACCGGTTGCTGAAACACCTGATAGGCAGCGTTCCTGAAATGCACAATTGAAATGATGCATAGCACACTTACTACTCCAAGTGTGGTCTGAGTTCTAAAAGCATCACTGGGGAGCAGGATTTCAGGCCCCATTCAGATCTACTGGATCCAGATTTGCATTCAGCCAGGCCCCCAGGTAAACCATGTGCATATTATGGTATCAGGGGTGCTGCCTTACAGAGCTGTGGTGATTAAGGAGAGCTGACCTACGAGACTCCCACTCCCCACCCACGCTGAATTTGATGATTATTCTCTATTGACATCTCCGTGCCTCTTTCTAGTCCTCTTACTCCCCATTGCTTATTTAAAAATAAGATGACATCGGGACATGGTTATATATTGGGATTGCTTCATGGGTTTGTAGTTTTCTAAGCCTGACACATGGCAATTTGAATGAAAAGTAAACCAGCGAGCACCAGGGGCGACCCTCATAAACAAATGAATCATGTGCTGGAAAAGAAAAGAAACAAAACTCTCCAGATCAAGAAAATGGCAAGCTCCATTATCATTTCAGAAGGGCCTGGAATATGACTACCCTGAGCTATCCCAAAGCAGCTTTTCCTAAATGTATTCTTCAGAATTTCATGACGTGAAATAGATGCTGCTTTAATAAGGACTCTATGGTCAAATGAATTTGCAAAATTTAGGAAACAATGATAGAAGCTAGCAATTTGTTTACTGGATTGTTTCTTTTTACAATAGGTCAATATTTAAGAGGCTATTTTTCCTCTTCCGGAACTTTGCCAAAATTTCCCTGACAGGTTCCTCTTGTGTTTGCAATTTTCCCCCCACAATACTGGCCCCACAGCGCAGCACGTGTAATATTTTCAAAATGCTAATGAGATTGGGGCATTCTGTTTGAAATACATCAATGAACTTTATATTCATATTTGTATTTTGTCCTCAAACACTGCCAACAAATCCCTTCTTTAGCTCCTGTGTGTTCTTCCCCGGGCCGTGGCCGACAACCTCCCTTCTTCTCCCATTTTGTTAAATATGCCAAGATATTTCTTATCCGAGCTTTCTTACATATTTAAATATCATTTGCTCAGATTGGCCATTTCTTACACTCTTCCCATCTCTCACAGCACCCTATATATTTCTTACAGAGCAAGTAATAATTCATAGTAGTCTTTCTATTTGAGTAGGTGTTTAATGTGTGTCACTCCACCTAGAAGGAAATCTCTAAAAGATCTCATCTGCTGTCATACCCCTGTGCCTATCACAGTGTCAGATGTATAAGGCACAATCAGAAAATATTCATTTAATGACTGAATAAATTGTGAATCACTAACCCTGCAATGCATGGTTTTTTTTGTGTTTTTTCCCAGATGCATTTGAACGCGGGAACATTTTTTTTTTTCAGCCTAGAAATAATATTCCATGGACTATATTTTGAGAAATGTTTTTCTAAAGTCAATTCCACTCCTCCTAAGTGTGAAAAGGGGAATCTAAGTTATAACTACATTTCAAGCTCTGACTAGCTGTGTGACCACGGGCAAAGTTATTTCAAGCTTGAGACTCACTTGGGGAGTGATGAGGCTGGATGAGATAATCTCTGCAATCCTTTATAGCTCCCACATTCTGAAGTTCTGATCGCACAGAAAGAGGACGGCTTTCACTTTGGTCATGGCGTAAACTCTCCAGGAGTCAAGTCCAATCAGACTGACCTTGTTTCACTCTAGAGTATTTATAGCCTAGGATGGCACATCAGAGAAAGGAAGTTGACACAGCATATCTAGCTTTCCACAAGCACTTTCGCAGTCTTCCCTGAAGTCTCTGTACAAAAAAGTGAGCAATGGGGGCCTGATGGAGGTGTGATGCACTGGTTTGTAACTAGTTGAAAGGTGGTTCCCAAAAGTGCTAATTGATGGATCAATGCCAACCTCTAGGGCAGGGACTGGTGGCAGCCTGCAGGCTCTGCCCTTTGTCCTACTCTGTTCAACATTTCTTTCAGCGTCTTGGATGAAGAGTCGAAGGCTCATGATTATCAAATAGGTGACATGTAGGTGCCATGATGGTAGAGAGGTGATGGATGACAGAATCAGGATTCAAGGTGATCTGAACAGCCCAGAGAAATGAGACCGTATCTAAAATGGGGAACTATAGTAATAGAAAAGGGAAGCCTTGGAAACAGAAGCCACAACAATTGCAAAAGTTTATAATTACAAAAATACGTGTGAAAGCATGTATTGTGTGTGTGTGTGTGTGCGTGTGTGCGTGTGTGTGTGTGCCTGGGTGATCTTTAGGGGTTTCAGTGGATGGCAAAATCAAAGTAATGACTAGACTAATTGTGGTGATCATTTTGCATTACATACAACTGTCGAATCATTACATTGTACACCTGAAACCAATATAAAGTTATATGTCAATTACACCTCAATTTAAAAAAACGAAATAATAAAATAATGAAAGATGGCCAATGTTTGCTACAAATTGAAACTTCATAAATAGAAATCTAGCATGTTAAAACAGTCAGATGATAAATACCCTGTATTCAGATGGGGCCCACAGTACTATTTCCACTTTTTAAGAAGAGAAAACAGATTAGAACATGATCACAGAAAAGTGAACAAGATAGAGAGAATAGAAGGAATGAGTTTTAGTTTGCACAAGAGATAACATCATTTGGAGACCAGGATTATGCCACTTTCCCAAATCACGGTTTTATGCCTGTGATGTAATTCTTTCGTACGTACCTGAAACTTCTCATCGTGCACCCATGACCATGTATTTTCATTGTCAGTGTGTGTCCTTCATGAGGCCAACGGTCACAAAAGGGGAAGGTTTGCATCTGTTTAATCACCATCAACCACTCAGTAATTGGTTCAGAATTAGGAGCATGGAATCAATGAGTTGTTGGATGAATAAAGAAATTATTATTTTCCTTAAATATATTTAGTATTATAAGGAGAAACTGTTTGTTCTTTGCAATCCAATTGATTCTCAAAAGTATTAACTGCCGCTGAACATTATTCCATAAACTTCCGCACACGCAGTGGACTATTGGGATGCATAGTGAGTTTCCCATCACTGGTGGCAATCAAACCACGTTTGGAATTTTTGGAGGACCATTTGTCTGGAGTCATGGTAGAAAGGACTTAAACCACACATTCTACTGGCCTGGGGACTTTTATGTCCCTTAAAACTTAATTTTGATTCAGCGCTTTGTTTCACAAAGTTTGTTGTCATCCCACAGAACAAGAAGTTATTTCCTGAATATTGTCTGCCATTTTATGCCTCTGAGGCTTTAGCCTCTCGATTCTGCCAATTCACAGCTCACCCAAATTTTGTATGTAAAATCCCATCCGTTCTTTATAATACCTCTTACATTTGTCTTTTGCCTGAAACATTTAATACATAACCCCACCAAAAGGAATCCCTTCCTCTTCTGCATGTCTGTAGAATAATTGTCGCCCTCTTAGACACTCACCATCTTCTGCCTTCCATTAAAGAGTTAGTTGCCATTCCTGCTTACTGCCAGTTCAAAATAGAGGGGACATGCACATGTACAAGTGAAAGCATAGATCCCTCAAGGGGTCTCCCTTTTCTGCCACATTTCTGCTCAAAGTTCCTCATAAAAATGGGAAGATTGGATCTGTTATTCAGATCTTTTAAATATGCCGTGATCTGCCTATGAACACCAGAACTCCTCTTGGTGGTTTTTTTCTTCCTATATAAATGTGTGTAGAAACAAGTGTCAGGCCTGTTTGCTGCACATTTGGAGAATGAACTCTACCTACCCTCAAGGTGTTGTTGAAAATAGAAGTGAGAAAATGAAACACATAGAACGAAAGAGAGAGAAGGAAAGCAGAATGAAAGTGACCGAGATTTCCATTAAGACTCTCGGGTAGTGGGAAGAAATCAGGATGATAATATCCTTCACTTCATTTTGGTTGACAAGTTTGTTTACTAACATGTCCTTTCTTGTCTGGCAGAGAGAACGCTTTTTAAGAAATTGTGTTGTGATTCTTTCATATTTCTCTTTGGGCATCAAATAGCTTCATCCAATAATATTTGGATGATAGAAGAGGAATGAGTAAATAAGAAGCATATGGACATATGACATCCCCTAGGAATGTGCTTTGGCGTTGGAGGAGAGGATGAAGTTGCTAGAGAAAGTCTCTGCCAGGCACGTGCTTGATTTCAGGAACATTGGGCATCATCTAAGAATCCATTGTGAGCCCACCTCTCCCATCCTCCCAGCACTGGCTTGTTTTCTATTTAACAGTGTTTGGTAGCATTGCTTGCTTTGCTCATAGCCTGGGCTTTGTGCCATAGAGGACCAGATGGGTTTCCTATCCTTAGAAAGCTATTATTTATTAAATATCAATAATAAAAGTCAGTGCCAGTCGGGGTTCTAAACGCTGTGTAGATATCACTCACTATATTTAATCTTCACAATGACCTGATGAGAAAGGTACCACGATATTCTCATTTGTACCATTATATTCCCATTTCGCGGAGGAGGAAACTAAGGCAAAGAGAAGTTAAGGAATTCATTCAACATTACAAAGCTAGCAAACATGTCAACTGGGATTTGAACCCAGGCAGTCAGTCTCCAGCATTCTTACGCTTCTCTGCCTCTACCCCACTGCTACAAACCACTTACTTTCTCAGTCAGGAGTTGACATGCTACTGCCTTGTTTCATTATCAAGGCTACACCGTGAGGTAGATACTCTTCAACAGTTTTATTGGTGATGCACGTGGGTCTAGAAGCAGTCTGAAAAAGGCACTAACTTCACAGAACTAGTGAATGGCAGGACCCAGGATTTGAATGCAGATTTCATGTAACCCCTGCCTCGGGCTATTCTGTGCTCCAAGAGTGGCCCTTGCGTCAGAATTGTCCACGGTGGGGTTGGTGGGGGCCGTAGGGCCGTGCTGGTTAAAAAAAGGTCCAGATTTCAGACTGTCCTTGTAACCATTGTATCAGAGCCTCTGAAGTAGGGCCTCAGGGCGTTTGTTTTTAAGAAATGATCAGGTAATTTTTGACTCATGAAACGGAATGCCTCCTGCTGCCACCCAACACCTCCTCTAAGGAAGAGACAACCGCCAGCCACGGTTGTTAGGGAATTTAAAAGGAGATAGAAGATGAAAATGCATTGAGAGTGAACTGACAAAGGAATGAAACAGCTTCAAAAGTACAACCTGGAAAGTCAGGTGATCCGGAAATAGTCTGTTTCTAGGTTTGTTTGCAGGGCTGTTGTGGACTCAATCTCGGAGGCCTCTGGGGGCCGGGAGCGCAGAAAGCTGGGTAGAGGTCAGCGTGGTGGGGATCACAGAACAGGGCTCTCCAGTCAATTCCTGCCTCTCACTCTTATTTGGCCTTGGACTTCCAGTGAAGTATGTATTCTCTCTGCATTTTAAATTCTCCGTGTGAAGATATTTGCTTAGTTGGTTTTTATGCAAATGCAATGAGCTGCGCTTTGAAAGCAGCTGACACACAGTAGGTATTCAGGAGTGTTTTACTTGCTTGTTTGGGTATTTTCTATCTGCCTGTGATGATTCACGACCAGTCACGTTTCTGAGGTCGACTTAATTGTCAAGTCTCTCCCCACCCATGCCGGCATTAGAGTGAACATTACAAATTTCCGGTTTGTCAATTATTTCCTTTCCCTCAGACCATAAAACTGTCTGCTTAGGAAAGAATTTGCCTGTTAATTTGAAATTTATTGCTAGTGGTAGGTGATGACTTATCATCCACTTGCGCTTTCATCAGAGAAAGATGAAGGCATGCAATATTACACCAAAGGAATGAATGTCTAATGGGGAAAACTTCACAGACTATTATAGATTGGTAATAGAAATATTTAGGGCAAAAGTCCTTCAAGACTGTCATTTCAACTCCAAGTTCCATTACTTTCTCTATTTGAAATACCATTTCAGAAATCACATCTTTTATTTATTTATTTATGTATTTACTTACTTACTTATTTAGGTAGAAACATAAAATTGTCAAGTTGCAGAGGACTTAGAGGTCATTTCTAACACCTCTTAGGTAATGCCTGTCCTTGGAGAACAGACAGCAGCTTGTTCATGTGTGCAGTATAATACGGTGCACAGTTGTTACTTTCTAAACCCGATGAGATAAAAAGCCAGGCACCATTTTGCAGATGAGAAAATTAAGGTCCAGAGAGAGAAGGGTGCTTGCCAGGTTGCTCAGATCACCCAAGACCGGGTCTTGGACCCAAGCAGCAGACTCTGTGTCCCTCACTCCCTGCCATCGGCTGTCATGCTTCCTAATTCCAGCCAGGCAAAATATTACGGATGAATTCCTTTCTCTATCTCTTTCAATCTCTCTTTTTAGAAACTTTTAATTAGTCCTGATTCTCTGCCATTATTACTATTTGTTATTAAGTATTAACAGCCATCCCTGTTTCTTTCTCCTCCCTTGTGCCCCTCCCCATGCTTCCCACTCTGAGGTTTCTGGTTTTAATTGTTATATTTTTCACCAGTGATCAGTGGAGCTTCCCTAATGATCTCAACTCATTTGGAGGGTTTATGACTCCAGCACAGAGCTCCAATAATAGGAAAAGAGAAGCTTCCCTGGAATCCCCTGAGGGCTTTGCTTCTGCCAAGAACAAAATCCTTTGCAGCTCACTAGCCCACCTCCACCTGAAGGCACTGTTTATGTGGAAAGACTCAGATCTCCTCCTTGGGGGAGCTGTTCTCCTCTACCCTCCCTTCTCTGATCCTTCCTCTTCCTTACTTTCCCAGAATATCCTCTGAGATTCCTGCACACGGTAGGCAGGCTCATGATACTCTCTGCTGAAAGATGCAATAAATAAGTGAATTAATGAAGGAAGAGAGGAGGATAAAAAGGAAGAATTAGGGGCCACTTAGCTTTGCCATACACACACACACACACACGTGTGTGTGTGTATATATATGCGTATATATATATATATATATATACACACACACATATATATGTGCAAATTTCTTAGATTGTTAGTCAAGTGCTCACAACCACGCAGAAGCAGTTTTATATATAAGTAGACAGGCACAGAGTACAATTCAAATATTCCCCAAAGCCAGATACACAGTGGGTCACATAACAGCTAACATCACTGAGCATTCACTGTGTTCCAGGATTCATTCTTTTACATCCCACCACAACCCTGTCATGTACGCGCTCTCGTTATCCTCGTTTTGCAGGTGGGGAAATAAGGGGCAAGCCAGGATTTTAAACCAGGTGATCTAGCTCCAGAATGTGAGTCCCTAATCTCTACATCATAATAGTACCGTGTTTCCCTGAAAATAAGACCTAGCCGGACCATCAGTTCTAATGCGTCTTTTAGAGCAAAAATTAGTATGAGACCTGGTATTATGTTATATTATATTATATTATAAAGATATTAATTTTTGCTCCAAAAGACATATTAGAGCTGATGGTCCAGCTAGGTCTTATTTTCGGGGAAACACGGTACTGTGACCCTAGGACACATCTCCCAAGGACTAAACTTGACTATTATGCATTTAAATCTTCCAATAATTTTATCCATCTGTCGTCTTAGTCATTATAAAAATAATGATGTGGGAGAAAATAATGTTCTTCATCTTTGACTTGGGGGAGAGTTGAGGACTAGAGGGGATTATGATCCTGCCCCACACCCAATACCCTGCAAGAGAGATGCAGGACCAGAAGTCAAGTCCATGAGCAGGGAAAGGCGACAGACACGCAGTGACTACAGAGGTCAGTTGTATCATTCTACCCCCGGAAATGCTGTGTGCTAGTCGTTTCACTACAGTTAGGCTGTTTAGCTTCTCTGAGTCCTGGTTTTTCTCATCTGCAAAATAAGGATGAGAATGCGTCTCTCACAGGATTTGGGCAAGAATGTCATCTGATATTTTTTCTCCTAGAATATGGTAAACACATTATGTATTTGATTATCCTTTCCAGGCTCATGAGAGTGATTTTGAGACAAGGTGAACCCTTAAAAAATCTGAGCAGGGAGTTTCTGGGCACTTATATATGAGTCTTGACCTTCTTATCTCACTGTTTCATGTTGCTCAAGCACCAAGGAGAGAAAGGAGGAAAACCATCATGTATATGTATGAATTGAATGACTTCCATGGCTGTTCTCACTCTATTGCTCTTGGATAAGAAGTACAGAGAGGTGCATATCAACACAGTGACCGTAGTCATTTGAACCTTTCAGACTCTTAGAGGCTCTAAGTTGGCAAGAATTAGGATTTAAATCCCTCACCTTAAAGAGAGGAAAAATGAGATGCATACAGGTGAAAGAATCACCCATGATTCCATGGTTGAAAATGGCAGAACTGGGACTAAAACTCAAGTCTGGCTGAAACCATTGCTATAGAGAGAGATTACTTAGAGATTAGAGCTTGGCAGGGTTTCTAAGTTGAGGAGACCCAAACTAGAACTTTCCAAGGTCTGTCTCCCAAGTGAAATTGTTCATATCAGGAGAAAAGCTTTCTAAGTCTGTCCAGGGAATCACATCAGCTGACGGATGTGATGGAGCCCTTCAGTTCCATGTCTGATTAATGAAGAACATCTGATAAACATGAAGGAAAAGCCCAGGACTCTAATACATAATTATCCGCCCAATGATTGAAAGTTTAATTTCATTTGCTTGTGCGTGTTAATGAAGGCTCCTGTATTTTCCAGCAAGGAAAGAACTTCAGAGTTCAGGAATCTAATGTGGGTGAACTCATTATGGTGTTTATCAATCTATACATCCTAGTAGCTTAATATGCAATCAGTTGTCAAGGCCTCTCAATTCTGGACTAGGAGCCAGAAAACTGAAAAGAAAAAACAAAAAAACATATTATGAATTTGTCACATTCAATCCAAACTTCGTGGTATATTTATTAACCATCGATTATAAGCTCAAGAGTTAATTGATTTCCTTCTGTTTAATTATATTTTGCTTTATTTTGGAATGGGATACAATGATCGTATAGTTTTCATAGAACTGTAAAAGACCAAAAGACATATTTTTGGTAATACCACAGACTAGATGGCCACAGAAGCCTCAGTCAGTACACAGAATTTAGTATACTGAATTAAAATAAATAAATTTAAACTCTTTTTATTTTTAATGCATCTTAAAAAACATCGGAGGAAAATAAGAAGCCAGACACTATATGAAAGTGTGAACACAAAGGGATAAATGAGAGCATTCGAGACAATTCTCTGCTAAGAACATCTGTGAGTTACTGGGGTCCTAAACCTAGAGTTTGTTTGTTTGTTTGTTTGTTTTTTATTATTATCAGATTTATTTTAGTGACATTGGTTAGTAAAATTATATAGATTTCAAGTGTACATTTTTATAATATATCATTTATATACTGCATTGTGTATTCACCACTCAGAGTTTTAAGGAAGTTTTGGAGCCTAAGGAAAGGAGAAAGCCTGGGGCCTACAATGTGAGGTCACAGAGATTATCTACATTATTTAAGACCCTGAAGGGTAACACCATCACGAGATGAAGTAGGAGGAAAATCCCCATAGAGGTCTTGGTGAAGATCAAAAACAAGACGCATATTGATGTTTGAACCTATTCATCTAAAGTTCATAAATCAGAAGGGATGTGAACAAAATTAAAGTTTATCAGTCTGCTTCAGGGATTGTTTTCTTAATGGAGAGGTGAATATATTGGTTAATTTTATATTTTATTAAATATGTAGGTTATAATTTCTTAGTTAACCATTAAAAGAACAATAGAGGGTATAACTTCATAATGAGTAAAGAAGAAACACTAACTCATTTCAAAAGAAAGGAGAGAAAAGTTAAATGTAGAAAATTGGAATAAATAGAAAGCAATAAAAAAGCTGTAATTCCAACTATATCGGTAATCATAATACAAATAGATTACTTGCTGCATTTAAAAGATTAAAATGTATTTTAAAAATCCACCTGTTGACTATTTACCAGAGAAAATCTAAAACACAAATGTACCCACAGATGGGAAAACCACAATGAAAAAATATAACAGTGAAATACTTACAACTTTAGAACTAGCCTGGTGTTCAAAGTTCAGATAACTTGGATACTAAGGTTCAAAAAAGATCTTCAGGAGAGGTAAATATGGTCATTTTGTAGAGAAAACATTCAAATTACTAAGAAAATATTGTAATTTTGAACTTATACTCACCTAATGCTACAGTTTCTAATTATGTAATTTTAAAAATTATGGACGTGCAAGGAAAATATGACAAACCCACAACATAGTGAGAAATTATAATACATTTCTCACTAATTGATAGAGAATATACATGAGTCAAACAATATAAATAACAAGATTGATTAGTGGAATACGATCCCCAACAATTATTTTCTGGAAAATTTTAAGTAATTGACTATTTTCTATGTCAAAAACATTTTTCAATAAGTTTCACAAAATTAATATTATATCACTAAATTTCTGACCCAAACAAAATTGTTACATGTCGATATAAAAAAGATAAGAAAAGTAAATATAAATAAATGAATATGCTTGGATGTGTACTCACGCACACACACATCAAGCAGGAAATTATAGTGGACATTAGAAAATATTTAGATCTGAATAACTATGGAAATCCTATCAAAAGTTTGAATTGTAGCTAAAATGATAGCTAAAAGAAGTTTATAGTTCAAAAATCTTTACATTCAAAAGCAAAAGGATAAAAGTTAATCAATTTTAAGAAATCAGTAAAATAATGGCATGAAAAATCTAAAGAAATGAGGATTTAAAAATAAAGACAAAAATGTGTGTGTGTAGGAGAGAGAGAGGAAAGAAGATGGAGAAAATGAAAGACAAAATGAAAGAGAAAAATGGCATAGATGACAATGTAGGAAAAGAAAGGAAGTATAACTATAGTTTCAACAATGATTCATAGAAACAAAAGGCAATATGTATAATAAACAAATATTCAAATCAATGCAAGAGCATTTATATGAATCAGGTCCTCAAAAGTATATTTTACTAAACCCGACTGAATACAAAGTAGAAAGTAGGTAAAATATCTGAATGATCTTTGTAAGTATTAATGATGTTGAAACAATATTTTAATCCGTCTCACAAACAAAACAACGGTCCCTGTTGGTTTTACAGACAAATTCTATAAAATATTTAAGAAACTGATAATCCCAATCTCATAAAATGTCTTTCAGAAAATAAGGGAGTGGTCACTGCCCAACTTTTTTATTTTTTGAAGATCGTGTAATCTCATAACCTAAACCACACATAAAATTATACGATAGGAATGTAACAGACCACTACCACGCAAGAACATGCAAAACTTTTAAATAAAATATTAGCCAACTGCATTCAACAATGAAAAAAATACATCATGCTTAATACGAGATTGTTCTTGAAATGATTAATACTAGAAAATCTATAAACTTATTCAATCATTTTAACTGACCAAATAAGAAAAATAAATCTTACTGGCTGCAATAAAAGCTTTCAGTAAAACTCGGCAATCGTTCATAATGAAAACCTTAGTGACCTATGAATAAAAGACAACTTCCTTGATAAAGGAGAGCTTAAAAAAATCTACCAGAGAAACCATAGAAAGAGACCTACACATATAAGGAAACCTACTACATAAATAAAGTGGAAAAATAGATTAATAGGAAAATTATAGTCTGTTTAATAAGCGGTGCTGCTGTGAAAAGACGTTCTCCACAAGGGAAAACATTGTACAGGATGCCCAACTCATCCCGCATCATAAACAAAATCATTTCCAGAAAATTTAAAGATTTAACTATGATACTAAAAATCAATAAAACATTTTCCCCAAAAACTGGATAATACTTTTTGTCTTCAGAGTAGGGAAATGTTTCTTAAATAAAACCCAAAAGAACAAAGCATAAAGAAAATCATAAATTTGACTTCTTTAATATTAGGGACATCTCTTCCCTCTTAAGACCCCATAAAGAGATTGAAAAGACAAACCACAAACAGGAAGGACACACTGATGACCACATAAATGACAAAGGGTTCACTTGCAGAATGTATAAATATATTTAACAAATCAATAAGAAAAAGACTCACCACAAATTAAAAAGGGGAAAAAATGGGGAAAGACATGATACTGCTTTACACTACAAAGGAAATGTGGCTGGCCCATGACCTTCGAAAAAGTACCATATAAGTAATAAGTTACTTGTACAATGAATAGCTTTTTTGCACACAATATTAGCAAAATCTAAGAAGTCTATCAATACCAAATATTAACAAGGATGCAGAACCAAAAGTGTTCTCGTTCACTGTCAGTGGGTGTGTAAATTGGCCCTCTGTTTTGGAAAGTAGTTTAGCTTTACCCAGTAAAATCAAACATGTACAGCCTAATATCTAGCAATTCTGCTAAAACTATGAAAAAAAGCAAGTGGCCTGTTAACAAGAAATTTAGTACTGTATAGTGGTTACTTGTGCTGGGGATAAGACAGAAATTTCAAGTAGGGGGGAAAACATAGAAGGCTTCAAAGCCAATAGTAATAGTTTATTTCTTAAACCGTTATGAGCATAAGGTGCTAATTTCTTACATTTGTTGTACTACACGTGTATATTTTTTACTTTATCACATATAAAATATATATGAAACAGTATATATATAAAATATATGAAACAGTATAAATTAAGTATATGTTTAAAAGAAAAAAAAGTGGTCTGGAAGAGCCAAAAACTGTATGAACAAAGAATACAGAAGTGACGTGATGTGGCATATTTTCATAGGATCACTCCAGCCACTTTATTAAAAACAGACTGAAGAGAACACAGAAAAGCACGCATGGAACAGAGACCATTTGTTACTTTAAAGAGAAAGGATGGTGACTTGGGCCTTATTGGAAAGAGTGTAGGTGGTTGAGAAGGGGGTGGATTCTGGGTAATTCTGAAGACAGCACTAAAAAGATTCACTATTCAACTTAATGTGAGAGAGAAAGAGAGGAGTCAAGGATAACTCCAAGTCTTTGATCTCAACAAATCACAGGACAAAATTAGTAGCATCTATTGCCCAGGGATATGGTGATTCAGTGAGAAGATGAAGATAAAGGGCTAGATTTACTTTTTTGCCCTTATTCCAAAACGCTTAAGACGTGTGGATGACTTGTGCTGCATTTTGACTATGTAGAGAAATTTATAAGGTTTCACCACTAGTCTTGATTTATGTTTACGCTTTGTCAAAAAAAAAACAAAAAAAAGGGGCTGGAACGCCGGGTAGATAGAGTTTGATGAGAGCTAAAGTTGAGGAAAGAACTTGAGTTCAAGACACAGATTTATGCTGAGTGCCTGCTTGACTCTGGAATTGTGCTAGTCATGTCCCGTGTCATCTCGTGTAATCCTCACAAAAGTCCCTTTGAGGTTGGTGTGACAATCCCCACTTCTGGCTAAGGAAACGGGGATTCAAAGAGGTTACATGGCTTATCCACTGTCACAGAAAAGCAGAACTGTGATTTAAACTAAGTAGAGCTTTATGCCACCCACCTGTCTGTGGAAACTAAATCTTCATCCAGATCTGTTTGTTTCTCATAGCCCATTTTAAGAAATACAGATGGATTGGTGTGAGAAGACACTTTTGTTCTACATTACCATCTAAGTTCCTTCTTTGCCATTTTGGTATCATAACAATGCTGAACCAACTATGTGGTTTTCCGGATTTTCGGCCATCTCTGGTCTTTTGCACATCCTGTTTCTTCTCTATGGAATGCCTCTTCTTACGCGTCAGGAAAATTTCTGTGCTCCTTCAAACTGCAGCTTAAGTAATATGTTTTTCTGTTAGTTTGTCTGGTTTCCCCCTAGTGGAATTAAGATTGTGTCCTCCTAGATTCCTGTTCAACCTACACAGGAGCAAGAACAGTAATTGCCATTTTGCACTATAAGGGAGTACCCATCTCTCCAACAAGGAAATGAGCTGACTGACTGAAGGACAGGAATTTTGTCTTATTTGTCTCTGAACTTTCAGGCCTGAGTCCTTCTAAGCACACAGACCCTCAGGAAGGGCATATTGATGTATAAATGGAACAATTCCCCAAAATTCACATGGTTTACATGAAACTACATCACAGAAGCTTGCCTTGAACATTAGGCTGGGCAGGGAAAAAAAAAAAATTGGCGGCCTGATGTTTCCTGTTTCTTCCAAGTAGAGTCATTCTAAAATAATTGAGTCTGGGCTTCCTTGAATGGGACATTGCTCTCTTCCAGGGACTAGAAAAGGTGGGGACACATTACGGGAAACGAGCCTGCCCCCCGCCCCCCAACACACACACTCAGTCCCTTGGAGGTTTTCCCTCTGCACTTGGGCAGGCAGCCTGAGAAGCCCAGGGCTATGTTTTGAGAACGCTTGCTGTGCTGAGGCAGCCCTCCCACAGGCATGGGACTTTGCTCTTCCATCCCAGGGTTGCAACTGACAGTAAATACTTTGGATATTTCAAACTCACCGAGGTGACAGATTTGCTACAGGGAACTTCACTGTAAAGAGCTACTGCTTCCCCCCCCCCGCCACAAACGTATGGAGTATATTAGCTTTTCCTGCTCTAATGTATGGTGTAATAAAACCTAGTAATGCCCCAGCCCTGTTAGGAAAATAGAAGTAAAGGGCTCTTCTTTCTGGCTATTGATTAATCCTACCAAATTCTTACCATGAGCAGAAGCGATGATGAAATTTAAAAGAGCAGTGTGGAAGAAAAGACACCAAGTCCAGGGTGGTGAGAGATGAGTGAAGCTACTCCTGAGATGTGATGCAGAGACCGGGCAGTCCCCATATTTCTCTAGCTGCAATTTATGCCTTCAGGATGTCACTTCATCATGGCTAATGTTTCCTTTGTCACAGGCACATGCAAACCTGCTGGGGACAGAGGCCCTAGTCTGAAGGAACTGCAAGGGACATAATTATGCCTCTGACTCTGCCTCTACATCCCTGTTGAAAATTTGCATGTTGAAAATGGAGAAAAGGATTCTCCTAGCTTGGGGTTTTTAGGAAAGAAAATTAATATTGGGTAAATTTGTCTGTGAGCTGACAAACCAAGGACTTATTTACAAGCATATGTTAAAGGAAGGCTCTTAGCACCTGAAAAAAAAAAAATCCCCCATATTTCAAAAACATATTTCTTTATCACTGCAAACACCAAACCTTTTCAGATGCTTAATAAATATTTTTGAATTAATTAGAAAATATAATCATTAATTTAACAAAAAAGGCCGTGGCGTGGAATTAACCCCGATCATTCACAAAAGGTGAAGGAATTCACAGACTCTACAAAGGAAGTTTTTATTCAAGTTAGGGTAGAGAGAGAATGCCCATAGCAGTGTCCAAAGATACAGCTGCCTCAGGTAGTAAGGAGAGAAACACTGGTGGAGGGGGGTGGGGGTGTTGCTGGGGCAGAGTCCAGAGTCTGAGAGTGGACATCTGTCTAATTTCAGGTTAGCTCTTTCTTATATAGGAAAGGGGGAGTCGGTCGGGCAGGGTTGAGGGCTGACATCCTTTTGGGGTCTAGTCTGTTTGAAGATGATGTTATCTCCGGACTCTGGACTCGGATTAGGCCTGAGACTTGAATGCATCACCAGTGAATACTGCAAGAAGTTGTAAATCGGATTCCCGTGTCTGGGCATCTGAGGATTAAGAAATTGCTCTTTCCCAGGTTAGGATGTTGTTAATTAAGAGGTATAGGTAGCCTTGAGAAAGGGAACAGAGTTCTTCAGTTAATCAGTGAGGAGAGGAACAAAAAGAAAAGAGATAAATATCAGGATGGACCAAACCGCAAACAAACTAAGTCTAATTACAGGTGGCTAGATAGCAAGCTGTGCAGTGAGGTAAACTGCAAACTAGCTCAGTCTAACTGCGTTATTGATTCCTGAATTTCACCCTTACAAAAAATAGCTAACATTTATGAAGTAGTGGAGCACTCAGTCAGTGCCACGTTCTTCAGATTTTAGTACTTGGATGAACTCTAATTAAGTTCATTTTATATCTTACCTTAGTCAGTCCTCACCATAGGCTAAGTGGTAATGTTTAATCCTCACTTCGCAGAGAAGAAAACTAAAACTCAGGCAAAATTATTTACTAAAAGCTATACAGTGGGAAAAAGAATGGGCAACCGGGTTACCCAGATTCCAAGTCAATTTCAGTTATTGACAGCTTGTGCTAATCCAGATATATTGTCAAGAAGTTGTGCCGTTATCGAATACATTTTAATTTTAGATTAGCTTCATTGTTTTAAAAAATTAATATACGGTTATCATAAAGAGTCAAACCACTTAAATGTAAAGAGAAAGAAATTAGCATCATCTGAAATCCACCATCCAGAGATAACCATTTAATGTTTGTGTGAGCATTCCATTAAACATTCCTCTTTGGATAGATACAGAAATATGCACAAGATTTTATATAAATGGAATAATATCGAACATTCTGTTCTAAAATCTGTTTTATTTTCCACTCAGCAATATGTCATGGGCATCTTTCCACGTCAATAAATATAGATTTTAATCATCATTTTTAATTGTGGCATAATTAGAAGTCACAATATTTTAGAAAGGAAAAAATGTCATAGGCTGTCTACTCCAACCTCCTGTCCAGTGTAGAAATACTCTATATAACCTTCCTGGCTGAAAATCAGGAAGATTTTGCAGCATCTTGTCATTCAAATACGATGGTTTTAATTGTGAGGGAATTAAGCCAAACTTCCCTTCCCTTTATCTTTCACATGCTAAAATATGTGTCTGTATTATTAAATCCAGCTATCATTCCTGCTTTTCCTGTCTCAATCAAGTCTTCCCCAAGCTAAATATCCCTAACTCTATCTTTTCTTCTTATGAGTCAGAATTTCTAAACCGTTACCAAACTGGATACTCTCCCCAGATAACTTTAATGAGTTAATGAACTGAACACAGTTTTTCATTTGTGGCATGACCATCACAGAATACAGTGATGTTTTCCAGTCAGGTGATTTGAACACCTTCTTCTCCCAATACAGTCTATTACTGAACGCTTTAGAGAGATGAACAAATGGATGGGAGTTCAGCAGAACTGAAATCACTGCTACGGATGTGCATGGAACTTTTGTTTCATGAGGCCTTCAGAGAATTAATGAAAACTCATTTTTTTTTTGTAAATGGTTCAAACATGTAAAGGCAGTAAGGTGGAACAAAGGACATTTGAATGTTCTCACTTATTGAAAAATCAATGCTGTGTGGTAAAAGAAAAACTAAAGATACTATGGAAACTTCCATGGAATTGGACCAGAGGCATTCAATACCACCTCACCCAACAATTTTTATTATTTCACTTGATTAGCTGTAGCCCCAAATGTTTGCAGAATCTTGCCCAATGGCATATGGTAAGGAAGATGGAAGATTGAACACGTATGCAAAATAGTACTACCAGCAAGTTATTACTCGTACAACTATGAAAGCTTTCACTGAGTACTTGATCAAGTAGCTTATATGGAGGGAAGAAGTGCTTCAAAGTCAGGGGCCAATTTTCTTTCTTTCTCAGAATTAATATGAAAACTTGCTGTTGAGTTTTGTTGTTATATTGAAGACAGCTGAGAGTCTGGCTTGAGTAATTAAAATGCTAATTGTAAATTCAATGTACATCAGAGAAAATCACAATGAGTCAATTTCCCTTTTTTTTTCCCTAAATGTTTTCTCTGCTGGCAGATGTTAAGGTTGTGCATTCATTGTGTGCCCTCTATGTAGAGAAATCTTCTATTCAAGATGATTTTTTTCTACTGTATTTTTGTTGATTGTCTACTTAAATTAACCTTTCTTAATGAGACGGAGATTCGTTGACTATGTCTGTAATTTACTGTCTGTGAAATTAGTTAATCTGGATAATTCATCCCATGGGTGACAAGGGTGAGCTCACAGAGTGAACCGCCAGGTGAGAATGGAGAACATAAAGAATGGTTCTTCTGCTATTACAGCCACAGTCTGCACGTGGAAGATGTAAGGAGAATGCATTTGATAAACCCAGCTTTTAGGGAACCACAATTTATCACCCGCCTATCTTCATGCCCAACACTTCCCATTGGGAGTTTAGCTGGGTCAGACCTGCTATTCAGTGTATGAAACCACCAGATGTCAGTATTGGTGCACAGGAGCTGTAATACAACTTCCTTCTTGGCCAAAGCGTATAAAACCAAGCGTTGAGAAAGACCTAGACAAGCAGTGAGAAAGTGGAGTGATTGAGGGTTTTTGGGGGATGCGAGGGCGTTAGGTAGGAGCTCACTTACTCTAGAAGCTCATCATCCTAACTCCTTCTTTTGAATCTCTGCGTAAGACATTTTGGATTGCATTATTACTGAATTAGCCATATGTTGTTCCAAGAAGTTCTAAATAGTTATTCCTTCCATGAGGTGTGAGAAGGAAGAGATACATTTGGTAAGCAGATGCATTTGTAAAATGCTACGTTTAATTATATATCTACTACAGAGATTCTTATAATTTGTGATGTATTCCCTTCTTGCAAGTGGGATAAAGGTATGCATTGCTCTCAACATTAGTTGGTCGTGTTATTAAAGGAAATAATTTCTCAAGAATGTTCTTTGTAAATATTGACTGCTAGAATCTTCTTGTATTGCACATAATGAGCTCAGGGTACAAAATGGTTATGCGACCAACTGACAAGCTCTCAATACTGCTTTTAATGGCAGAGTTTTATCCAATTCCTCCTTCCCCCATGCTCTGGTGAAACATCTCAAAGTAAAACAGTAAAAACATCTGTATGCGACATTCAGAAAGCTAAAACTGTGGGTAGAAGTGATAACTGGATAACCATGAAATGCCTGGGGTCTACTGACTGACACTAAGGTGCTCATCTATGTTTTGTCTAACTTGGAACTTAATGCAGAAATGTTGTAAGAACTGCCAGAAAATGCCACAAGGTGAACTAACAACCCACAGGTGTCTAGGGCAAAAGATTATGGTAGAGATATACAGTGGACTGCTAAGGCCCAGAAAGGAAGAGCTCAGAAGATTCTTTGGGAAATTAGGACATTTAATAACTCTCATCTATATCTACATATAGAAAGCTAACATTTCACCTTGGGTGGATCCTTAGGGTAAGTGCAAGCCCCATGCTAAGAGTTACAGTGTCTTAGCAGAGCCAGTTGGCAAAGACTGAGAGAAATATATGTTTTTATTTTTTGTGTGTGTGCTGCTGTTTTTTGTTTTTTAAGCGACTGGCTTTCAAGGAAATTTCTGTCAAATTACTAGCTGAACATGAACTAAAGGAACAGAAGTTTCAATCACCATACATGACAAAGAATACAGTCTTTGCAAAAATAGTTTAGAAACTTACTAAATAATGGATTGTTATAGCTTTTCACAATCAAAATGAAAAAGAAAAACAGAAAACTCAGGGAAAGGGTATTTGATTTCCAGAGTAACCACATTATAATATTCAAATGCTCAGTTTTCAAAACAAATTACAAGGCATTAGAAAAAGTAAAGTAGACCTAGTGAAAGGAACAAAATAAATTGACTGAAATCATTGCTAAAGAAGCACAGACGTAGGACTTACTAGGCAAAGAAACAACTGTCATATGTGGAAAGAGCTGAAGGAAACTAGAGACAAAGAACTTAAAAAAAATCAGGAAAATTATGTATAAATTAAAATATTAATAAAGAGTTCCAATCTATAGGTTTCAGCGAAAGCAGTGTTCAGAGGAAAATGTGTAGCTATAAATGCTTATATTAAAAAAGAGTAAAGATCTCAAAATCAATAACCTAAGTTTACACCTGAGGGGAAAAAAAGAGCAAACTAAACTCAAAGCTAGCAGAAGAAATAATAAATATTAAAACAAAGATAAACAAAATAGAGAATAAAAAACATTAGAGAGAATCACTACAACCAAAATTTGGTTTTTTGAAAAGATTAACAAAATTGGCCAATTTTTAGCTAGGCTAACAAATTTTTAAAAAAGGAAAGGCAAATAACTAAAATCAGAAATGAAAGTGGAATTTGATTACTAACTTTATATAAATGAAGAGGATTATAATAAAATACTATGAGCAATTGTATGCCAACAAATCAGATATCATAGATGAAATGGACAAATGTCTAGAGTATGCAGATAACCTAAATGTACTCAAGAGGAAATAGAAAATTGCAACAGACTTATGCAAACGAAAGTGAGTAAATCAAAACCTCATAACAAAGAAGTTCAAGACCAGATGGCTTCAATGGTGAATTCTACCGAACATTTAAATAATTAATACCTATTCTTTACAAACTCTTCCAAAAATGGGGAAATAAAAGAAGAGGGAACACTTCCAAACTCTTAAGTCCAGAATTACTGTGATACCAAAGCTAAATAAAGATATCACAAGAACAGGAAAGTGTAGAGCAATATACGTCATTAATACAGATGCAAAATTTCCCAACTAAATACTAACAAACTGAATCTAACAGCTTATTAAAAGGATTATCCACCATGACCAAGTTGGATTTATTCCAGCAATGCAAAAGTGGTTCAATGTAAGAAAATAAATCAGTATAATACATCACATTAACAGAGGGGAAAATATTTTGATCAGTGTTCTATAGTAAGATTCTAGATTATTTCTGTCTTAAATATGATGGACAGAAATAAATTGAAGTGTCTTGGTATTGTCTGAGGAGTCAGAATAGAGTAGATATATCACTTCTCATTCTGGATTACACACACACACACACACACACACACACAAATGTGCTTTCATGCATATAGATGAATATATGTATATGTTGTAGCATACAATATTTTCTTAAAAGATTGGGGGAGGGGCTATAGTACTCAGATTAAGAACTTTTGACTTAATGGAGAATATGTCCTTCCTTTGAAGGGTGGTAAACCTCAATGACATAAGGTAACAACTAATTGGTAAGGATACTGGAGAGAAGAAATTCACCATCCTGAACTCATTGAAACTGCCATGTCCTATAAGATATTATTGGACTTTCTGGAGCAATTTCCAACATTCAAGCGCACACACACACACACACACACACACACACACAAACACAGCAGTAATGAAAATTCTTCATTTACTCAGCTTAAGAGTGTACAGTTTAAACAAATAATTTGTTTTATAGATCCTCAAAAGTCATCCTTAATGGAGAAAGTTGTAGGTAATATTTCTGATAAGAAATTCAAGTGCCAGATTGAAACATTAGACAACAGTAGTGACCAAGATTCCTTCAAATTCTAAGACTCTGTGATTCTATGATGCAGAATTTATGGGTATGTTTAAGCAAAATTTTATTGATCACACCTGTGAGTCGTGCTTTATGTGAGATAGTCATAAAAATATAGCTTGTGTATTATTGGACTAAAACCACTTTTATAATACATGCATGAAAAATGATGTTGATTATAAAGAAGGTGACGATTGTGATTGAACATCGACTCTATCCTATATAGTATGATTTACATTTTGTTTATGTAATTTAATTTTACATTCATTTGAACTCTATGTATAGATTTCACTATTATTCTTTTTTTAATAATTAAAAAAATTATGGCTTTAGTTCTTTTTCAGTCATTTGACCAAGCTAGAGTAGAAAACTGTGGAGTAGACATTTGAACCTGGACAGTACCCCCCAACATGTATTCAAAACTATCATGTTGACCACACAATTCAAAACTATCTAAGATTTTTAGAGAAGAGATGTAGCAGTGTGAGCAGTCAGACGACACTTGAGTCAAATTAAGTGGAATAAGGCATTTTTAAGTCACAAATATATTCTATGGCAACAAATTATATTCTATATAACAGCAACAAATTAGTTTTATATAATAGTCTAAAGCTTTCCATGGAATTTCACTTTCATTGTCTTGATGAATTATTACAATTATAAATAAGAACTCATGATTACTTCCATTTCAAAGATGGGTAAACAGGTAAAGACAAGTAAAGTAACTATCAATATTGATACTTAATGGGAGAACCAAGACTTAAATTCATGGCTTATTTTTAATAGTGCCAAAATGCTTCTCATAAGTGATATTGTGAATATAATTTGACAAGATTATGATAAAGAAGTTAATATTATAGAGTTTTCCTGTATCACTTTATCTCTGCTGAACTCTGACCTACATAATGTTTGGGGATCTTATCGATAAAATAGGGATAATAAAGTAGCATTAAATTCAAGGGGTTATTTTAATCAATTGTATAATATATAAATCATTGTTGTATATGAGTATATATTAAACATTTAATAAGAGATTAACTTTCATTATGCTTTTTTCAAAGATGAAATTATAACTAAGCATACAGGATTTAAGCAGTTAACAAGAAAGTCCACTTCAGTGTTCCTTCGTCAAGGGTTGGGAAAAACAAAACATGGTACAATGAAAGTTGAATTGGTATGGGTACATACTCCAACGGATTCCAGCACATAGAATCTAGTTATTGAATCAGAGGATCATGGACTTAGGGAATAATATATATTTTGGAATCAAAGATTTGCAGACTCATAAAACATTAAGTTACACTTTCACTCAATAGCACTAAGAATCAACCCTTGAAATCACCAAGTTCCTGCTTATTGTATCTGGTAAAAGGCCTCCTTTTTTCCACTTGAATACCTATTTCCTTCACCAGGAATGCCTTGTCTCTTGGGGCTTCCAATTTCTGGATAGCTGTGAAACTAGAGAAATCATGCAACCTACTAGGTGTAGATACAAACATTGTAAATTTGGAGCCCTCTTTGTTTGTTTGTTTGTTTGTTTTTAACTTTGATTTTCTGTAATGGGACTACATTTAAAATTATACATAGTTTATATGTATGTGTGACAAGACAGGAGTGGCCCTAAAGAACTCTGTCTACTTTGTGAATTCCACTCCCAGGGAATGAAGGATGATTTTTCGTTTTGTGTCTGAAAAGGCACGCGTGGCGGAAGTGCCTCTTTTTCCTTCCTCGTTGCTTTGTCCAGATAGTTCTCACTTTCCATTTTGTATCCAGGGCATAATGCTGCCTTGTGCCTTTGGAAGGATAAAGTTAAACAACATAGTGCAGCAGTGAGGCAGAAAGAGACTCTGGAGCCAGTTGGTATGGTCTGTCCATTGGGGACCAGCAGGAAGATGTTGGGCCAGGAAAGAGTGGGTCTTTATAAAAGGAGAGACACTATCAAAAAAATTCTATCCACCACATACCTAAGGAGCTTCACTCTAGGGGAAGAGGGAGAATTCACTTATGGAAGTCAATTCAACTTCATTACCAGTCCTGGTGCAGGCAGATGGATAAGGTTTCTAATGAACAATCTCGGAGGCAATGGGTGAAGTCATGAGAAACAGGATGTTACCCTGCCTGTCTCAGACTGAAATGTCTGAGACACCTTGAGCAAGTGACTCTCTCTCTGTCATTTTTCTCTGCCTATGAAATGACAGTCTCTTTCAAATGCCACGGTCAGTTTTAACACTCCCTGATTCTAGATTTCCTGCTCTTTAAGATATGTGAAAGAAACCCTGAAACGGTAGAGCTCCATCTCTCAGTTTGCAGCAAACTTTTGGAAAGTGTCCCAGATATACAAGTATTTGGGACATTCCATTCTCCCAATTACCTGAGTGCAGAGATGCGTGATGCTGTCTTTAGTGGCTGACTGACATTAATCATGTCAGCTCCCGTTTCTACAAGAATGACTGCTTTAATGGGAAACTCCAGACACTGTCAACATGCCAGGGGGTGTGAAGAAGGAAGGGCCGATGAATGGGAGGGTGTGATTAAAAAGGAAATGATGGATGAGGAAATCAAGCTCCTGTGTGCTGAGACAGGGATGGGCTGGTATGGAAGTTGGAGCACAGCTTGACCCATTGTCTCTGGAGAGTTCTTTAAAAATGTTCAGTAGAAAATGGAGGCTCCTATGTGTTCTACTTACCTCCATGCGATGGACGCTGTACAGCATAATGGTTAAGAATGCTGGCTGTGCACTCAGTCTGGTGTGGAATCTTGTCTTTACTACTCTTTAGCTGTATAACTCCTTTTTCTTCATTGGAGATGATAATAGTGCCTATTCCGTAAGATCATTGGGATGATTTAACCAGAGAATGCTCATAAAGTGATTAACATGGGGCCTGGTAATATGAAGCCTTTGTAAAGTTAGTTGTTATCGCCTCCCCAGCCCACACACACACACCTTAATTCTACATTATTTACAGGTTTCACTTACATCATCTGACTTACTCCTCACAAAACTCTCCAGTGTAGGGTAGGAATTATTGCCATGCTGTACACAAGGAAACCACTGTTTAGTGGTATTTAGAGTCGGATAAGTTCTGAAGATGGGACAAGAGCAAAAGATTGTCTCACAGGTCAGCAAATGAGTACACATATGCTGAACATCAGCATGTGCCGTGCAGTATGTTTTGTGCTTTAGTTTAGACTCTTAACCCTCATGGCAGCTCAGTGATACAGTCTTGCTTGTATGAAGATAATTGAAGCGTAGGGAGAGAGAGTGACTTACCTAATAATGCACAGCCAGCAGGGAAAGAACCAGGATTTAAATCACATCCCGGGACACTAAGTCCAGTTGTTGTTTTTTTCCCATATCTTATTCTGAGTGTTCCCCTAATCATATAATTAGTCTCTTACATGGTGTTTAGTGACAATATGGGCAAATTTACAGGATACATTAGACGATGAGCCCCTTCTAGTTTGAATAATGCAGCCAAATCACATAGGTAGTATCTCCAGCAGTGATTCTCAAAAGTAGTTTTCTCCAAAGAATTGGTTAAACTAGTTAGCATATATGGTATCCTATCAGAGAAGACAGCATATGTTCCTGGCATGTATCATGAGCTTTGAAGACAGATACGCAGACCTGAGATGATATTTCATGACATTTACCACTATGTGTCTTGGAAAAAATTGCCTTTTAAATTTCAATGTTCTTAAATGTGAAAGAAGCACAATACCACCTCTCAGGGTCATTGTGAAGATTAATCACGTAAGTGGAGACATCAGTGTTTACTCACTAAATGGTAGCTGTAACAAAGGAAAGTGTTCTTGGCATTGCAGATCTGAACTCACTCAGAAATTCCTATTTGTATGTCCTTATACCATGTTTCCCTGAAAATAAGACCTAGCTGGACCATCAGCTGGAATGCATCTTTTAGGGCAAAAATTAATGTAAGACCCGGTCTTATTTTACTAAGTATATTATAGTATACTTTACTATAAGTATATTATAGTAAAATAAGACCGGGTCTTATCTAACATAATATAACATAAGACCAGCTAGGTTTTATTTTTGGGGAAACACGGTATCTATACAGAAATGTTTTCTGTCCTGATGGTTATGATCAATATAATCAATAAGTACAAATCACTTCAATAAATACATGTTGTTTGTCTACCCCAAGTAACGTACTAGTTGGCATTTTCCTTACGCTGTGGTGAAGTTCCCATGTAAATATCCCCTCAGACTTTGTTGACATGAGTCTAAACTAGAAAGGCGCAAGATGCCAAGGCATGTAGTAGACATAAAGTTGAAAACTAGCTTCTATTTCAATAGACAAAATGTTAACCTTGGACATAAATTGTCCCAGGGGATGTATACTTTTGATGCAACCTATGCATAAGCTAGATTTCTCGTAACATCAGTTATCACCCTCAATTAATTTTATTTAATATTCACTAAGTTAGGGGAATATGTGAGCACAAAGATAACTACAGAGGTTCACTGGTTGTGCTGTTCGGTAGAACTTTCACTGATGATGGAAATGTACTGGGTGCTCTCCCATACTGAATACAGTCTGCATGCCTGAGCAACTAATTTTTAAAGTTGTACTTAATTTTAAGGTAAATTTAAATAACTGTAAGTGGCAAGCGGACATTTTATTGAACAACACAGGTAGCAAGGAGAGGGCATTATTCTCAGTTAGGTGACTTAGATTCTAGTCTTTACCCTACCACTGCGTATATGACTATCTATGCAAAACACTCTTCCAGCAGTGCCTGCTCTGTGTGGGGCTAGGTATCCCTATTCATAGAATCAAAGAGTTTCACAAGGTCCAGGACCACAGACCAATGACATTGAAGCCACCAGTGCTGATTCCTGTGCTCACGGCAGACATGACTAATCAATCACCACACTTCTTTCCACTGAGCCAGATGTGGCATTAATACTCTCCTCCACAGGAAGTACTAGGGAGCACTTCCCAATAGAGTGCAGCTGGAGTGTGAGAAAGAACTTATGTGCATGTTCTGTGCTAAATAGCCTCTACAGTCTCCTAAAATTCCAAATTATTTGGTTGAGTCTAATTTTCTCTTGCATCTTAGAGGAATAGAATCTTACGCAAAAAGGATATGGTGCTTCTGGAAATAGAGCTGAAAATGATTATGAATCTATCATCTGTGAGTTTACTTAAATAGTTTTGAACCTGTTTGTGTACCATGTGGTAGAGGAGCTTTGGACTTAAAATCAGAACAACTGAGTACTTTAAATTGTTTGCTGTGCAAAATCAGTAGCCATTCACGGTATTTAAGCCTCCATTTCTCCATCTGTAAAATATGGAGAATTAAATGATCTACTGTATCAATTTCACCTGTAGTGAGTCAATGGCAGCAAAGCACTTAACTAAAGAAAAATATTATTAATATGCTGGGTGCTGAAGTATGGCTGGTTAGTATTTTTAAGTAGTATAGATGGCCTTTCACCAAAGAGTGCAACAAACATTTATTTGGATTATGAGTGTTTTATTTGCAAAAGGCAGTAGGGAAAAAAAGGGTTATTCCTGATGATTGTTTATGCATACATATATACTCAAACACGCACTTGCTGTTGTAGATTTTACATGAAGACATATTGGCATGGGACTATGAAATGTGATAAGTGGAAGAGAACAGGAAGAAGAGGATAAGATGAAAATTGTTGTGGAGCGGCCTGGGGTTCAGGTGATTGGAACACCGAGCTCCTAAGGCTGAGGTTGCCGGTTCGATTCCCACATGAGTCAGTGAGCTGCGCCCTGTATAGCTAAAATTGTGAACAAAGGCTCTCCCTGGAGCTGGACTGCTGTGAACAGCTGGAGGCAGTGTGAGCTGCTGTGTGCTGCCCTGGACTGACGTGGGCTGCTGTATGCTGATGTGTGCTACTGGGAGCGGCCGGTGGCCGCGCTGGCTGGCAGCCAGTGTGAGTGGCCAGCAGCCGAGGAGAGCTGCCATGAACTGCTATGAATGGCCAAACAACAACCAGTGACCGACCGCCTCAGCCCGGGGGAGCGCAAGGCTCATAATACCAGCATGGGCCAGGGAGCTGCGCCCTACAACTAGACTGAGAAAACAATGGCTTAAAAAACAGGGCGGGGGCCAAAAAAAAAGAAAGAAAATTGTTGTGGAGAGTGTTAATTAGAAAGTGCTGTGGGTATCAGCAACTGTGGAAGAGAAGAAAAGGAAACAGGACTGGGATTGAGCAGAGGGAAAGGTCATCCTGTGGTTCAGTCTCTGTGGAACCCCTTAGCCATCCTTATGGGGTGTTCTGAAGATACTATGAAGCTCAGAACTGTCCTGAGTTGGAGCCAGAGAGCCAGGCCTTTATGCTCCCATTGGACAAAGGCCATTCTGGGAAAGGAGTACAGCCTTCTTCAAGGGAGGAAGCTTTCTTCAGCTGGCTGGGAGCTGCAGGCTGTCTTCTGTCCTCCAGAAGCTGGGAGGGATCTGGATAGTTCTTTGCAGTACCCATCAAATCATCCAATTACCTCTCCTGTTTTTTGAAGTATAAAGGCTCGGCTATCAATGGACCTATCAGTCCAGAGGTGGCAGGACTAGTATACTATCAGTCCAGTATACGAGGACTAGAATCCAAGTCTTCATGCTCCCAAATCAGTGCTTACCCCGCATCTCCCCACTCTCCCTAACCTCACTCTGTGGAGTACTTGACATCAGCACTAATCCTCTTCATGCGTGCTGAGTCTGATTGTACACTTAGCATGGTTAATTTAGTCACTACTTTCCACAATTCGGGGGATCCAGATGACGAGACTGAGCTGACTGGGCCCTCTGCCCGTTGCTTGTCACTTCATCTCCTTGCCTCTTATTGACTCTGTGGTTCATGTTCTGCTAGCAGCTACCCTGTTTCCCCGCTCTTATATTATATAAGACCTGGTCTTATATTACAGTAAAACATATTAATTTTTGCTCCAAAAGGCGCATTAGAGCTGATTGTCGCGTTAGGTCCTATTTTCGGGGAAACACGGTACTCCAAAAGCTTTCTCCACTTCACAACCGCCAAACCCTCTTACCTTATCCTTTTCAACAACCTCAGTCCAAATGTAAACAGTAAAAATCAGCCTTACTCAAAAAGGTCAGAATTCTTTTCCAGAAGTTGTCTCTTCCACCATGGTTAACACTAGAAAAAGTTTAGAGCAGATTTTTTTTTTTTTTTTTAACCATGGCATTATTTTGGGCTAGATCATTGTTTTCTGGAGCTGGTCTTTGCATTGTAGGACGTTTATAAGCATCCCTGGCCTCTCTCAATAACACCACCCTCCAGTCGTGACAATACAAAACGTCTCTAGATGTTATTAAATGTACCCTACTGGGCAAAATGACCCCTGTTTGAGAATCACTCCTACAGAGATCGTCAGACTTAATGTTTCCTATGGCAAGGAAAGACCTCTCCCTCTTTTTCCAAAGCTCTCCCGTCTATTCTGTGCCACAGTCACTGCCTCCTGCTACCTGTTTTCCCCATGTATTTTAAAGATCATATTTAAGAATATGTTTTTAAGAAAATGTCCTACATCCACTTGAAGTCCCCTTCAGTTACCTTTCTGCATCTTACTTTCTTCTCTTCGTCAGAGTTCAATCTTATCTTGAATGTGTCTGTTTTTTTTCCTTGTACAAATTTTTATATTATACATATATATGTATATATATAGAAGACAATAGCGTGCTATAAACATTTAATAAATGCTATTAAATTACACACATACGTATATGTATATCACACTGAAAAATGCTTGTTTTCCATTCAACGTTATGTACTGAGTTCCCTTTTTTATCATGATGCACGCGGATCTATTTTATTCATTTGAACACACCAAAATCTATGAATTTATTCCCCTCTAGATAAGCACTTAATTTGTTTTCTTTATTTCACCTTTACAAATAATGTTGCAGTGAATATTCTTGTATATGTCTTTCTGATATGCACAGAATAACTTCTCTAAGGGATGATATCTAGAAATAGACCTGCTAGACATCTTCAACTTGACTGTGCAGCTTCCCACTAAAGTGACTGAATAAATCCATACTCCATTCAGTAGTGAATTAAAATGACCATTTCCCCAAATCTTTGGCAACATAACTTAATGTTAATTTAAATAAAAATTGCCTGACTGATGACTGAATTTTTTTTAATTGAAGGCTGACACACAAAACTATAGACATAAAGATTACTGACCATACTTGTACAGCTTTCGGATTCTTTCCATTGATACCTGAATAACCACCAGAGATCAAAATAGCATTTTTAAGACCCCCACAAGGTTCCTTATGTGACTCTTGCTAGCCTATTGTGTATTCTACTGCTGCCACAACAAATTAACTCAAACTTAGTGACTGATACAAACAAATTTATCACTTTCCAGGCAGAAGTTAGATCTCCAGTCAGAAGATCTAGTCATCTCATTAGACTAAGATCAAGGTGTTGACAGAACTTCATCGCTTTTTGGAGGCCTTAGCAGAGAATCTGTCTCTTAGCTTTTTCCAGATTCTCGAGGCTGCCATTTTCCTTTGGTCATGGCCTCTTTCTTCTACCCTTAAAGCCAACGACATCTCATCTCCTTGACTCTGTTCCCATCGTCACTTCTCTCTCTCTCTCTCTGATTCTCTTCTGCCTCCCTCTTCCATTGATAAAAACCCCTGTCGTTACATTAGACCTACCCAGATAATCCAGAGTAATCTCCCTCTTTGAAGGTCAGCCAGTTATTTCCACCCGCAACTTTAATTCCCCTTTGCCACATTACCTGGCATATTCATAGATTCCGGGATTAGTAGGAGAATATCATTGGGGAATGATTATTCTGTCTTCCACAGGAAGTAGCCACTATTTCTACTTCTGGGTACATAACTTAGTTCTGTCTTCAATTTGATTTGATTTTCTTTAAGGTATATGAAATCTACATCATGTGCTATTCCTTTGTCTTCTTTCACTCAACATGTTTTTGGGTTTTATCTCTATTATCAACAGTTTATTTTATTGCTCTATAATATTTCTTTGTATATCCTACTTCGTTTATCCACTCTGCTGTCAAAGAGCATTTGGGTTGTTTAGAGATCTTGTCTATTATGACTAAATTTACAAACATTTCTGCACAAGGTTGTGTGGACACAGGCGCTCATTTCTACAGGGTATACTGTAGTCTAGCATTCCTTAGGTATAAGGTAGACATTTCTATTTAACTTTAAGAAACTTCCATCCAATTTTCCAAAGGGGTTTTATCATGTTACCCTCCCACCAGCAACATAAGAGAGTTTCAGTTATTCCTCACCATCCTAGTCCACACTTCATATTACCCGTCTTTTTCCAAGTAGTCATCACACCTGATAAAAGGTGTCTTTCTGATTGTAAAGGGAGCATCTCATTATGGTTTAACTTGAATTTTCCTAAAAGATAATAATTTTAAGTGCCTTTTCATATAACTTCATATAACATAATGCTTGTTTGAATCATTTGTTCATTTTTTAAATTGGATTTATAGTTTCATTTTTCATTTGTAGAATTTTGTTGCATAACCTAGATATGAATCCTTTATCAGATATATGTATTGCAAATATTTACTTCTTATCTGTGGTTTGTCTTTTTACTTAATAATGTTGTTTGATAGCAAAAGTCTTTAATTTTGAAAAAGACCTTTTTTCTTTCTTTTTCTTTGTATGGTCAGTACTTTTTGAATACTATTAAGACATTTTTGTTTACCCAACAATGGTTTAAATAAAAGTGTATCCTACATGGTCTTCTAGAAGTTTATGCCCCTCACACATTAGGCCTATGATATATCTTAAATTAGTTTTTATACATTATGTGAGGTAGAGGTCAAGTTTCATTTATTTCTCTGTTGACATCCAATTGTTCATGTGCCACTTTTTGAAAAGATGACATTTTCCAAATTGAATTGCAATGTGCCATATATTTTTAAAAGTCAAATGACCATATACTTATAGGTGAATTGGTTGTTTAATGTATACTTCCCAAAAAACATAATTGATTAATTTATAGCACCAATTATATTAGTCTTTCTCTTGTGTTAGGGGCCTGGTTCTAATCCTGGTATGATTAATAATACTAATAAGATGTTTCTCCCATTAATGGTATGCATTCAAACACAATCATTTTATATTTAAGGAGATGGAAACATGACCTTGGCTTCCCAACTGTCAATCTTTTCCTATACATTTTAATGGATGTATCTTGTACTTATCTAGATGTCTTATGATATGAATTTCCTAATAATAAAAAGTGACAAAAATAACATTTACTGAGTGTTTGTGGTGTTTAAACTATGGTGTTCATAGCAAACCAGGGCTTCCTCCAGCACAACTTATCTACAGATGGATATATAATAATCAGTGTCCTATTTACTTGTTTAAATCGTCCTAGGTCAGTTACCAAAATTACCCACACTTTACTGATGAATGGTCAATCTAAGGAAGATAAAGATCCTTTCCTAAGATCATAGATCATTAAATGATAGTAAGTTATATATTTTAGGCATAGCATCTTATGATTTTAGGTTTGGAAGGTACTTAATGTCTATTTTTTAAAAAAACTCACTTTTAGTCATCCACTCCATTCCAGTGGTCAAGAGGTCTTTCAAGACTATGCTTGAAAACCTGAGTGACATGTTATTCATCTTCCCAAATGAGAATGCATAAATTGGAAATTAAGAGCGTGATCTCTGGTTTAAGATAGGTATGGATATTGGCTCTGTTACAATTAGCTCTGAGTCATTGAGTGAGCTATGTAGCATCTCTGAATATCAGTTTCCTTACTGGTTTCAGTGAGAAAAATAATACCTATCTCACAAGGTTATTTGGAGGATCAAATGAGATAATGCCAACCTCTTACCTAGTGGAAATCTTCGCATACAGTAAATTCCAGCACATACTAGTATTATTGTTATTTCATCTTTGGACAGCTTTAACTTTAAAAAAATATATGAATTAAAATTCATAGGCTTCTATGCCTGTGGGACATTCAGAACACAGCACTGTCTTTCCTTTAATTATTTAAAGCCAGCCACTTACTCCTCTTGAGATTTCTTGTACCTAGGCTTAACTTCCACTTCTTTCAACTTTACTTCAAGTGTTATACTTTTAAGATTATTTGTTACTTCTATCAAATATTGAATGTTTTTTTTTGTTTGTTTGTTTTTTGTTGTTTTTTTTCTAGAATACCCGAAAAGTGAATAGTACAAGATAGGTAACCAAAGAATATTTGTTGAATGAATGAATGAAGTTCCCATATTCTCTCCATCATTATCATTTATTATTACTCCATTTAACTTTAAGGACACCATATCTTCCTTATAGAATCATTGACTCTTTCATCATTATAGATTATATAGATAACATCCACCACTCACTCCCTTAAAGATCATGTACTATTTTTACATGTTTTAAATGCATATATTCTCTTAAGTAATCATCACAGCCTTCAATTATATCAGATATCATTATTTCTACCTTAAAAAAAAAAAAGGAAGTGATACTGAAATTCTTAGTTTAAGGTCTGAACCCATGATTATATACATGATTACATACTTTAACTTTTTAAATACAGAACATTATTAACTCCAAGATAAACTATAAGTGAGAAAGGAATTCTAGTCACCTCTCTTACAATTATAATGGAGAATTATTCTGTTCCCTTGGCTAATTTCACAGTTCTTTTCCAGTATTCCTTTTCTCTTCTCATTTCTCTCTCCTGATATGTCCCTCTACACTCTTGACAGGTTGTTATTAGAAACATTTCTGCATATTAACTTGAATTAACTTACTCTATCTCATAAACCAATGTGTGAGTGACAGGTCCTTCAATATACCTGGACACCTGAGATGCATCTCATCTCCACCAGTTTATGTGGGTCTGTCATCCTCCATCTCACTATAATCCTAAATCCTTCTTTTTTCTCTCTAGGGGCTGAATATCAACTCAGCCAGCACTTTCAGGACTGTCTTTGCCCCACCTCAGAAAAAAAATCATTGGCATAATCACAAAGAGAACTCAAATGCATTATTACAATTTCTAGTTGGATAATGCTGGGCTAATCTTCAAAAGGGGCAGACATCTGATGAGAAATAGTGGAGTATGTTAGGAAGGGCACTGAGTCTGAAGTTAAGAGACCTTGATATGAATCCAAGTTCAGCCTTTCTGTCACTGCGGGATCCTGGGTAAGTTCGGTCACCTCTCGGAGACTCAGATTCTATATCTCTAAAATGAAATCAAAGAGTGAATGGGGTAAATGATGTGAGAGTATTCTATTTTAAAAAATCATGCCAACCAGAAATTGTAGTTATGAGAGGTGACAAAATACACTGTTAGTATTTCTTTGACAAATTACACTGTTAGGACTACATCATGCAGTCTAGTTAGTATATCTTGCGTAGATTTCTTAATCTCTTAAATAGGGTTTTTTTCCTTAATTTCTTAAATAGGGTTTTTGATGATTCTTTTATTGTTTAATTTAGATTCATTCATTAATTTATTCAAAAATATTAATCAACTAATAAACTATATAAATTAAAATTAATAGATACAAACAACTCTCATACATAAAAGTAATAAATAGAAAATATAGTTGAAGAAAGAATAGCATTTATAATTGTGATATAAACATTGAAAAATAGAAGAATTGATGTAACAACAACAAAAAAAGCAGAAACTCTAAAATAATACCAAAGAAGAACTCGATTTTTTTTTCTTCTTTCTTGAATGGAAAAAAACTATTTTACAGCTGTCAAGTCTTGCTTAAATTTTAGAAACAGGCATTTCTAGTATAGATTCCAAAGGAAATTAGGGAAGACTTTAATAAAATTATTTTAAAATTCATTTGGGAGATTAATTATGCAATACTGATTCTGTTATTCTTAAAAGAAAAACTAGAAAGGATTTACATCACATGAATATTAAAAACATTTCAGAGTTCCAATAAGTAAAATAGTATTTTTAGTATCAGAATATAAAAAGAAAGGAATTTTTAAACATAAAACCAAATTTGAATGTGTACTGTGATTTAGGAAATACAAAAAAGTATTTATATCAGTGGAAAAAGGAAAAGAAAGAAAAAATAAAGGAAAGAGAGAGGGAGGGATGGAGGCAAAGAGAGAGAGAGAGAAAGAGGGAGAGAGACAGAGACAGAGAGAGAGAAAGAGAAAGAAAGAACGTGTTATTCAATATATGTGGTGGAGCCATGTTTCCTATTTGGGAGAAAAAAGTATCTGCATAGGGGCATCATTAAGTTTTTGCTGAATAGTACAGTTTACAGGCAAATGGTGAAACTCCAAATGTCTAGGCAAAGAATGAATGAGTGCTGTAAGTTGAAAAGTTCCTGGAGTTGACAAAATGATGGGAGACGTTGTATCAGCCAGAATGAAGAATATGTATTGGACATATGGGCCTTTAGTGGGTAATCCAGACAGAAAGCACGTTAGTGGTGGGGCTAAACTAGCCCTAGAGTAGAAAGTTACTCTATCCCCCATTCAAAAGTATTTTTAAAAAACTGCCTCACTCACAAATATCAGTGTATTCCATGAGTAACTTAACTGCCTAGAAGAACGAAGTCCAATGCTCTTTAAAAAACAATGCTATGAAATCCAGCATCCGTTGAAAGATTAATGTCATGTCAAGAAGCAAGAAAATGTGATACAAAAGCTGGAAGAAGATCAGTAAATAGAAAGAAATCCAGAAAGGAGTGAAATAATTGAATAACAAGACGAGGATTTTACAACAGCTATTACAGATCCATTCAGTGTGCTCAATGACTTCCAGGACAATATGGACACAAAATGGAGGGACATGGAAGACATTAAAAAAAAAACAACAAGTAGGAATTCTCGAGATGAAAATGAAAACATCATTAATATTAAAACAAAAAACATACCTAATGGGGTTAATAACAGCTAAAATACCATGGCAGAGAGTGGAGGCAGACAGAAAAGATCAAATAACTTGAATTCATGGAATAGAAACCATCCAAACATAAGCACAGAGGGGGGGGGGAAACAAGAAAAAATGCACAGTGCCAAAGTGACCTGTTGGGCTACATCATGCAGTCTAGTCTAATATACAAGTCTTAAAATGAGAAGAAAGAAAGGTGCAGAAAAAATATTTGCAGAAATGAATGCTTTCAACATTTTAGGAAAACCATAAACTGACATAACCCAGATGCTCACAAAGCTTAAGAAGATGAAACACAAAGAAAAGCACACCAACGGATATCATAATCAAATTCCAGAAAGCCAATGATGAAGAGAAAATTCTTAAAATCAACCCGAGAAAAACATACATAGACAGGAACAAACATAAGAATGTCCCCAAACTTCTTTTCTAAATGTTTTCAATCCAGACCATAATGTAACAATGTATTTGAAGTGCTGGAAAAAAATATATGGGAGTGCCAAAAAAATGTATACACATTTTAAGAGATGTTAACACTTTGGTCAGTGTTTCTCAAGCAGTAGTTCGCCATAATCAGAAGTGTGTGACACTGATGGTAACCACTTCAAGCATCTCTTGTAATTGCGGAAGTCAAACATGACTTGTATTCTTCTTTTGTTATTGTACTAATAATATGTATTAGTACAGTTTTTCCTTTGTTAAAATGTGTATACTTTTTTTTGGCACCCTCTGTATATGTCAACTGAGAATTCAATACCCAGTGAAGACATCTTTGAAAATGAAGTTGAAATACTTTTTTAGACACGGAAAACTGAGAGCATTTTATCATTAGCTCATCTGCTCTGAAAGAAATATTAAAGATGTTTTTTAGGCAAAAGGAAATGATTTGACAAAAGCATGAGTCTACACAAAAGAGTGAAACTTACCAGAAATAAATGGGTAAATATTAAAAATAAACAAACCTGGGTTATGTTTTCTCATAATGACAGAGTGCCTTGTATAAGATTAAACGTACAGAAGATAATAGTGACAAAAACTAGAAACAAATAACTATTTCAAGACATCAGAAAGCAGTCAAAAACAGGAAAAAACTGGACAGGATTTGTCTCTCAAAAAAGAAAAAGACAAATCTTAAAAGCCAGAGGAAAAATGAGACATTATGTGTACAGGAGAACAATAATGAACATGAAGGCTGGCATCTATTATACAAAAGGAGGGTGAAAGATAAGGGAATGACATCTGAAAAATTCCAAAAGAGAAAAAAATAAAATAAAACATACATATAAGAGTAGGTTTTAAAAGTGAAAACAAAATACATTTTCAGATGAACCACAAAAAACACTCTTGTAGCAGATAACACGCTACAAAAAGTGCTAAAAGTCTTCAGACTTAAGGAATACAATGCAATATGTTAATTTGGATCTATTGGACAAAATGAAGAGCACTAGAAATAATAAATATGTAAGTCAATATAAAAATGTTTCTTAATTTCTTTTAAAATCAATTGAGTAAAGTGAAAATAATGTATGATAGTAGTAACGAATGGAAGAAATCATAAATAAAATTATACTGCTGTAAGGTTATTATATGTGAAGTCACATATAATTAATCAAGTTAAACTGTGAAAAGTGAAAATGCATTTTCTAATAGCAAACTAAATTTCTGTTATTTTATATACAGATCAGTGTATAAGTGGAGCTGTGCAGTGTAAACCATATTGTTCAAGAGTTGGCTGTGCTCCTAATTCAAGCTCTGTGCCACCTCATCTCTTCATTGTTCAAGATTCAACTCTCTCTATCTCCCTCTGATAGATGATAGATGATGGAAGGATGGATGGATGGATGGACAGACAAACAGAAAGAAAATGGATGGTGGTGATGATTGCACGGCAGTGTGAATGTACTTAAAGACACTGCACTGTGCACTTAAAAATTACAGGATCTAGCTTTCGGGTTTTGGCTCGGAGGAGGCCCCCTCCACCAGGCCGCTGAAGTTCAACCCCTATGAAATCAAAGTCATATACCTGAGGTACAGCAGCACGGAAGTGGACGCCACGTCTGCCCTAGTCTCCAGGATCGGCTCCCTGGGTCTGTCTCCAAAAAATGTTGGAGACAGCTAAAGCAACTGGTGATTGGAAGGATCTGAGGATAACAGGGAAATTGATAGGAAAATTGACCATTCAGAAGAGACAGGGCCAGATGGAGGTGGTACCTTCTGCCTGTGTCATGATCATCAAACCCTCAAAGAACTGCCAAGAGACAGAAAGAAGCAAAAAACATTAAGCATAGTGGAAAGATCACTTTTGATGAGATTGACAACTGTGGCATCGATCTTTGGCTACAGAACTCTCTGGAACCATTAAAGAGATCTTGGGGACTCCTCAGCCTGTGGGCTGCAGTGTTGATGGCTGCCACCCTCATGACATCACAGATGACATCAACAGTGGTGCAGTGGGACGCCCAGCTAGTTAAGGACTACAAAGGAAGATATTTCAAGTAAAGATCATTCGGCAACCAAAAAAAAAAAAAAAAAAAAAGAAAGAAACCTAAACAGAAAAAAAAACAACTTTATAAGAATAAAGGAAAAACACAAACAGGACAAAATAGAATATAAACAGAAAGACAGTAGATTTAAACATGAACATAGTAATTTAATTGTGTATTAAATATAAACTAAACAAACGAAAGGCAGCAATTGTTAGACTGGAGATGGCTCTGTGCCATTAACAGACACATTCGACGTACAAAGACATAGAAAGGTTGAAAGAAAATGGACTGAAATGATTCAGAAATATACACATGGAAGTTGGGGTGGCTATGTTAATGTCAGAGCAAAATAAAGTTTAAGACAAAATGTCTTTCCAGAGATAAAGTAGATCACTCTACAATGTTAGGTATTAATTAACCTTAAATTATAAATTCAAAATGTGTATGCAGGAATAAGAGAGATTCAAAATGCATGATGAAAAATTTGACAGGAATATGGGAAAAATACATAAAACTTGGTCATTGATGAAGACTTAAATATGTTTCTTTTTGTAATTGATAGGAAAATAGACATATTTCAATAAAAACTCCAGGTGATTTGGACAACATTACAAATGAATCTGACATGCTTGCAACAAACACTAATCCAATAACTGCAGGACATAAATTTTTCTCAAGCGCCCTTGGGAGAGTTACTGTGAATGGACTCAATGCCAAATCATAAAAAAGAAAAAAATTTTGTGGGTTTCAAAGGATTCAAGCAATACAGACTGTTTCCTGACCATAATAGAATTAAATCTTAAGTTAAAAAAAAAAAAACACAATAAAATAGCTAAAAAATTTACAAGTATTTTCAAAGTAGGCAACTCGTTTCTAAATACTATCTATATGTCAAAAAACAAATCACAAAGCAAATAGAAATTACTTTCAGCTAGATGTTAACAAAAATACATCTCAAAAATTGTGGGAGATAACTAATGCAGTCCTTAAAGGGACATTTATACTTTTAAATACCACTTAAAGAGGAAAAGTGTTTGAATAATAAAAGTATCTTTGTTCACTGAGAATATGATATTAACATAGGCAATTTTAAGGAACTTATGATTAAGCTGCCTGAACTATTACGGGAGTTAGGGAATTTTGCAGGATACAGGTTCAATATACAAAAGAATAGATTTCTAAATCCTAGTAATTAAGAATTGGGCAAGTGAATTTTAAAATATTGCTTGTAATTAGCATCAAAATATGAAATAATTAGGAATGAATGTAATGAAACCGTGGAAGACCTCTACATTAAAAATCAACACACACTGCAGAGAGAAACTATGAACAACCTAATAAATGAAGAGATAAACCCTGACCATTAATTTAAAGATTTAATGTTGTTGAGATAGCCATTCTCCTTAAACAGATCTATAAATTCAATGCCACATCAGTCACATTTCCAGTAACTGTTCGTTGTAGAAATTAACAAAATCACTCTAAAATTTAGAAAGACAACCTAGAATAGCCAACAGAATCTTAAAGAACAGCTTTACAGGACTCATTGTAACTGATTTTTAGATTTACTATAAGTCTACAGTAATCTAGATGCTGCTTTATTTGGGAATAGATAAATAAATTGATAGAATATGGGGAAGAGTCTAGACATAAATCTGCACTTAGTTGGTCAATAGATTTTTGGGGGGAAGACTTGGCATCAAGGTCACTTCAGTAATTCAGTGAGAAAACATGGTTTCTTCAAAAATGGTACTGAAACAATCATATCAATTTGGAAATAAAATGAGCCTTTATTCCTACCTCATAGAACACACAAAATTTGTTTTGAGATGAGTCACAAATATAAAAACTAAAACTATGAAACTTCTAGAAGAATAAATGGAGGGTATCTTCATGATCTTGGGTAGGAAAATATTTCCTGAACATCAAAAGCATTAATCATTGAAAAAGATAGATTACATTTTATTAAATTAAAAACCCTTTGGTCTTAAAAGAAATCATTTTTAAAAATGAAAGTTCATGCCACAAACTGGGATAAAAAGTTTAAAGGTTTTAAATCCAGAATACATGAAGAACTCCTTTAGCTCAATAATAAAATATAAATAACCTAATAAAACGTGCACAGGATTTTATCATTTAAAAAAAAGTGAAAATATGTTCAGCTACACCACTAAGATACTCAAGTGGATAAAAGCAAAATGACAAGAACAATCAAATGTAGATAGCAGTGTGGAATTACTGGACTTCTAATGTATTGTAGGTAAAATATGAAATGGTTTCAACCACCTAGAGGAACAATTTTGCAGTTCTTTAGAAAGTTAAACACACTTACCTAGTGGTTCCATTTCTTTAACCAAGATCATTGAACATGTACATTTACAAAACTATTTACATAACAATATTCATAAAAGTTTCATTCATAAGAGCAAAAGACTCATAGTAACCCAGATACCTATCAATAACAGTCACAAATTGTGATATATTCATATAACGGAACAGTATGCAGTAGTAAAAAAGGGGAAAATCTCAAAAGCATGATGTTGAATTTTTTAAAAGCAAGATACTGAAGAATGCATGTTGTGTGACGTGTATGTGGTGTAAAGTTAAACAACTGGCCAACTTTTCTACGATGATAGAAATCGGTTGTGTGTATTGGGTGGGGGATGACTCCAAAGGAGTATGGAGAACTTTTGCGGTGGTGGTAAGAAGACAGCATATTTTTTGCCAAAACCACTGAATTGTATATTTGTTCATTTTATGTAAAATTTATATCAATTATAAAAAGGATAAAAATTTTATCACTTATGTTTTTTAAGGGAAAAAAACAAGAACCAAGATTGTATTTCCCATAAGCCTTCCTATAGCCTCCTTTTGGAAAGGTCGAATACATCTGGCCATGCTTAGCAAGGGAGGAGACTACCATCCAGAAGATTCACTCCTGTTCCCCAAAGCCCTGGCGTTTCACTAACCCCAAATATTATGAACTCAGCCTTAGGTATTATACTTAGTATGACTCGGATACAATTTGAATACACCAGCTATATCATTTTGGGGAACAATGATTGACTCGGAATATAGGTGTGATATTTGATGGTAATTAAGACTTTTTATTTAATTTTATTGGATATCATAATGGTATTTAGGTTTTGTAGAAAAATGTTCTTTTATAAAGAGACATAGTCTAAATTACTAGGGGAAAAATGTCATAATGTTGTATTTATTATACTTTAACATTTAAGCAAAAATCAGACAATTAAATATGAAAAAATATTATTTATCACATCTGGATTATGGTTATGTGGATGCTGGTTGTACTTCCCTCTCTGATTTTCTATAGGTAAAGTAAAACACACACATAAAATCTAAAATAATTTTTAAAAAGGTATTTTTTCTCTAGGATTCTGTTCTACCAATTACGAATGTCCTTTCAATGCTTAGTTGAAGGCTTGGGTAATCAGTTTCTTTCAAAATTCAAAGCAGCATAAACAAAAAATTTTATATTCCCATTATAAATATCATATAGTATTTTCCTTCTTTACTCTTCCCTCCAGTTATATCAAAGTTAGGCATCATACATCAGTTCAGTACCCTGACCTTAGCCCACTGGTCTTCTTGAAGACAAATATTGGAATTCCTCTGGATTTTCTAAATTATTCTCTCCTCCAATGATACTGTTATAACTCTCAACAATGGAATGTTCTTTTCTTGACAGAGGAACGTGCCTCTTTAGAAAGTTACTTCCCAGGTGATTCTAGCATGTCATCTCCATTTCCTTCCTGGCTCTTGGTCAAGAACTTGGCAAGTCTTGCACAAATTTTCTGGGTCTATATACTGTACTGACTGGCTCTTGTATTTGTTTCATTTTGAAATCTGATTTTATTAAGTGTAGGTTTTTGTTGCAAACTGCCCCAATTCTCTTTAGAAATGGGTGTTATAATGAAGGAATAAATGAATGAATGATTTGGTTAGTCAATGAATTAATGATTAAGTGAGTAGGCCTATGATTCTTCTATCTCTTTAGGTTCAACAAAAAAGTCATCACCCTTATCTGTGCAAAATAAAGAATTCTGGCCAGCATATTCAACAGATCCTTATGGGTGAATAAACAATCACTATTTTAAATGAGCTTTATTTAATGCCACATATGCCAGTCTGAGGCTTAGAAACCATTTCTCCCAGCTAGTTTAATGCTTCTGTCTTAGTTTTCTCTTTCATTGCTTACCCGGTGTTCCTGGTTAAACATTTCCCTGGTTTCTGCTGCAGTGAGAGCTGTCTTCCTCACCAGGGTACCTGGGCTCATGTGAAGGGTCCGTCACATTCTTTTTCCTCCCTAAGGGTGGTAATGCCCGTGAGCATGTGCCGGGCATGTGCCCTCTCCTTCAGAATCAGTGTCAGAGCCAGAAAGCTGCAGCCCGTCACTGCCATGCGCTCCTCTGCCCGACTGTCCTCGTCAAAGCCAGTGAGCAGGAGCAGTGCCATTTCTCTGAAACAACCAAGATTGCCACGGGGTGCTTTATTTTTAATGTATCTCAAATTGTGCCAGAGGTGGGCTACTGGCAGGTGAATAAGAATTTTGATCTGCTGTGGTCTTCTCTGTAGCAGGAGTGATGCATTTACTTTCTGCATCCCTTCCCTAATAGTAAACCTTAAGACAGGGCATAGGGCAGGCAGTGCCATCTGAGAATCGCCTGGTGGAATGCAAAGATCAAACATGGTTTGGGGGTGTCACAGGGAAGACATCACTCTGCATAGTGGAGAGTGGAATGTCTTAAGACTCCCTGATGGGTAAATTTGAACCAAGATCATTCCATTAGATAAAGATGGTCCAAGACTCTCCCCAGAGCCTCCCAAAGGAGGTAGAAAGGGTAGTGATTGAAAACTATGATTTTGAAGTCAGATGAACATGGATCTAAATCCTGATTCTGTCTTAGTGACTTTTTAAAAGTAGCTTTCCGTCTTTGAGTCCCAGTTTCTTCCTGCATACAAAAGACGATAATCATGCCGGAGATAATGCATGGAAATGCTTAGCGTAGTGTCCTATATGTTATAAGAACCTAATAGGAATAATTATCAATGATATCTAATTATATATTAATAATTAGTAATCAATAATGAATAGTAACAATAGTAGTGATAATTCTAGTAATCATGAAATATTTATTGAGTCCTATTTTGGTCATGTTGAAGATATAAACATGAATTGTACATCCACCTTGTAGTCATAGAACTATAGTCTAATTAGGGAGGTTCAGCACATGATTCCTGCCTTCTGAGATGGTTGAGGATTAAATGAGACAATGCTTGTGAAACTCGACATTGTGGCTGACAGCTATTCCTATGGTATGTTGCTATGACGTGTGTTGAAAATGTTGATTTCAAGAAGACATTTAAATAATGTAGCTTGGGAAATCCGAGAACAAACAATAATTTCCCACTTAAAGGATTAAGGGGGTGAGTGGAATATGATAGGCCCAGTGGAGGAAAACATAGGGAATAGGTATTATATTTAAAGATGCAGAATAAAGGGAATTAGTGTAAAGGACAAAGCCGTGTAGGCTTAAGAACACTATATAGCAGTATACACACACACACACACACACACGTACACATATGAACAAATAAAGTTCACGAGGATCTTTCGCTCTGTCCTTGCTTATCAAATACAAGTTGAATACATTTATTGCCTCCATTTTCCGATGAAGAAACTAAGACCTGTGGCTTTGAATGCTTTGCTCAAGTTCACCAGACTCAAAAGTAACCGAGCCATGCATTTGCCTTCCCGTGCAGGGCTGGTCCAGTGTGTATCCTTGCACTGGCTGCCTTCCTCGGGTACGCTAACTAGGAATGACAGCCAGCATCGACATTAATCTTCCAGCGATGGCAGGATACCAGCACCTGATGGTATCTCCAAAATGAGCCCTGGGCTTTCTGTATAAGGGCTGCCTGGAACCAAAGGCAATGCAGAGACTGAAAACAGCAAATTGAAAGCAAAGGCCATGGCTCTTTCCATGAGTTTGCAAAGGCCATCTATCTACACATGGGGCTTAAATCATTTGTTTTCTGCTGTCAGCAATGACGAGCCTGAGCCCTGAGTGGCAGACACTGCAGTTCATTTGAAATCAACTTTAATTTGAATTTGTAGCCACTTTTTGTACTTTTCATGCTTAGAGTTAACCTGTGGACACACATCTATCTATAGGGACTTTTTGCATTATATCCGTATGGGGACCTCAGTTTCTCCCTTACCAACCTTATTGGATTACATGTTCTTTAAAGACACTTCCTCCTTGCATTCTAAGTCTTTATGCTTAGAATACAGTTACATTTTGTAACCCGGGGTACTACATTTTAACGACGGAGTTGAAATCTCTTTGCCTTTTGAAAGATTGATTCAAAGCACCATGTCGTATGCCCTGGAAATTCAAAATCCTTGTCAGGGTTTCTGTAAATTCCTAAGAAGGATGGTGGGTGAGAGAGGGAAGATCTTTATTCTCACGGCCTATAGGATACCCTGATTTCAGTCTAAGGCTAGCCTTGCCATCCTGGGTTTGGGGACTCTGGTTCATCCTGCATTGCTGCAGATTGTAAAGAACCCAGTAGCTTATTTGAAACTCCCCACCAAAGGCCACTGGCTCAAGGTATTTACCTTTCCCAATATTTTGATTTCTACTGCAGGACAGTTTAGTCACCTCTTCTGTTAACCTTGCATCTTGAAAGTACATATCTGCAGGGCCTCAGTTTTACCCTAAGAATTTGCCAGGCATATATCTTAAAAAAAAGAGTCCCCTCCCTAAGGAACATTCTGCAGCAAATTTTAAAGATTTCCCTTCACTACGAATCCATTTGGTACTTAACAAGAAGCATAGACCCTGACAGCTGGTTGTTGAACAGATAAAACTTTCCGTGAGCATTTTCCGTGTCATTAAGTGTTCTTCCACAACATCATTTTTAATGGCCATGGAGCATTTAAACATATGCATGCCCTATAATTTATTTAACTGATTCTCGATTATTGGACAATTAGGTTGGTTTTCAAAACTCATGCAGTTTCAGGATTTTACCATGTTTTAAAAGCACTTGCCAATTTGATAGGAGAAAAAAAATCAGTTTTAATGTTATTTTATTTATACGCTTTTCTTTTGGTTTACCAGTAAATGTAAACACTTTTCTCATTAATTGAGCATTTAAATTTGATTTCTTCATCCGATCAGACAATTTCGTTGGCTCTGATTCCAAAGTATGTACTAAATCTCTCCCCTTCTCTCCTGTTTCCCTCTCACCCAAATCTGAACCACTGTTGTACATGAACAGCTGAAGCCACCTTCTAGCTGGAGTACCTGCATCCACTCTTGTCTTCCTTCCAGGGATTCTCTTCTTAAAAGACAAATCAGTAATGCTGGCTCCTGCTAACACAACTGAGTGACTTCCCATTCCACTTACAGGACAATCCTATAGCCTTCCAAGTTCTAGGTGATCTGGCCCTAACTCTCTCGCCTCTGACCTTGTACTGCTCTATCCCTTGTATTGCTCTATCCCTTCATTCAGTGTCCTTCTGCCACACTAGTTGTCTTAAAAAAGAAAAAAAAAATCATGCTCACTCCTGCTTCAGTGCCTTTATACTTGTTTTCCTCACAATCTGAACTCTGCTTTCCACACCCACTTCAGGATCTCTGTGTGGCTGGCTCTGTCTTGTCCTTTGGAATCTCTGCTCAAGTATTGCCTTCTCACAGAGAAATTTCTCCAACCACTGAATTTGAATTACCGTGTTTCCCCGAAAATAAGACCTAGCTGGACAATCAGCTCTAATGTGTCTTTTGGAACAAAAATCAATATAAGACCAGGTCTTACTTTACTATAAGACCAGGTATAATATAATATAATATAATATAATATAATATAATATAATATAATATAATATAATATAATATAATATATAAAATACCGGGTCTTATATTATTTTTTGCTGCAAAAGATTCATTAGAACTGATTGTCCGGCTAGGTCTTATTTTTAGGGAAACAGTGTAGCCTTTTCTACCTCCCCGGAGCCGGAGTAGCATAGACAGACCTGCTAAGATATACAAGTTTCTTGGTGGTTTCTTAGTTTGGTGAGCAAGGTAGGAGAGAGCAGTAATGTGAGATTGGACTGGACAGCTAGTTGGAGGCCAGATAATATAGGGCGTTATCAAGCACTATATTATAGGGCTTGATAATATAGGGTGTCACCTTGTTTTTTATTCTTTAGGAGTCTGGTTTGGATTTTTCAGAGCTCTGTATAGTTTCATTCAACCATCATTTATTCATTTATCAATCAGTTATTTAAGGCTTACTGCCTACTAGACATTGATAGATACTTGGGATGCAAAATTATCTTTGCCTTCCTGGGGCTTGAAGTTATAATTGAAAACTTAAAATGCTCAATATCCCCAGATCTCATGTAAGAATTCTGAGTCATGTGTTCTCCCAACCCACAGTAGACTGGTCCATTCAGGAGACATCTCCTAAATGAAACAGTTAAGATGCATCAGTTAAGAAAACAGTTAAGATCCATTCTAATGCCTGCAAGTCTTGTAACCTAAGAAATCCTACTTCTTTCACAGACTAATAACTCCCCTAGCTATCTTTTAGATAGATGGCTGTAAGTGAGTATGCTAAAGCCTTTGGCTAAACATCTAGATAAAAATCCCACCCAAAGAGCCCAAAGAGCCACTTTCATACCCAAAGCCTTCTTCTACCTCTAGCCAGTGGCGGAAAGAAGTGAGCAATCGGTGAGGGGAGTGCTGTCAGGTTTCATCTTTCTCCCTCTGATGGGGAAGACACCTTGCACATCAGTGAACATGCCGTTTTATTGACTGTTTCTTCTCTGGGTGTCTTGGAGATGGAAGGTGTCGGTTCCCATCTCTTTGATCCATCACTGCAGCATGTTTGAGAGGAGATACAGGGCCTCTTCATGCTTCTTTGCCATCTCATTTAATTATATTCAACAGAGAAAGACAAGACTTATCTCCCCATAAGCAAGATTCTTTCACCATTATGAGACTGTTTGCTTGATCTTCTGGTTTGGGGGCAAAGCTCAGTTCTGTCATTTTTGACCCATCCAGGTTAAATAGAATGTTTCCCCCTCCTTCCCCACCCCCTTTTTTTCTTTCTAACAGACAGTAGAGCAATGCAACTTGGAGAATCTATACATAATGCCTCCGTAGCTGGCCACGGGTACCTGGGCCACTCTCTGAAGTTAATATTAATTAGGAACACTCATCTTCTTTTCTTGAGTGCACTCTTTACTGAAGCGCATATTCTAGAGCAGGTGTTCTTAATGTTTTTGATGCCATGAACATCTTTGACTTTCTAGAGAACCCTACGGAATCCTTCTGTAGCAGATTAAACATGAGCACAATTTTTAACACTTCTTCCAACAAAACTAGGGAAACAGTCTGCCTTCCCTCAAAATTAGGTTGGCCTTAGTGGTTCATATGGAACCAAGAGAAAAGAATGGAGGTATGACATATAAGCGCATGACATATAAGTGCGTCAGAAGAAGTCTTGTTTCTTCTGTCTTGATCTCTTGGAGCACTCTCTTCTTGAATACTACCTCTTGAGATGCTATTCTCAGAGCTCAGCCCTTGTGAGAAAGAAGCCCATGATGTGAGAATCCCATATTACAGGTGAGGTAGATGTTACAGGTGAGATGGATTTGTCGACAGCCCCACCGGCACTCCCAGCCATCTTGGATACAGACTGGGGTTGCAGTCAAGCCTGACGACTGCAACCACGGATAACAATGACTGAAACCACATGAGGGATGACATATGACAAGTACTTACATGGATCCTTTCTTAAATTCCTGATTCACAAAATCACGAGAAAATAAAACGGTTATTGTAAGTTACTAAATTTCCATGTAACTTGTTACCTAGCAGTAGCTAACCAGAATACCTCCTTAGAATAACCCTTTTAAATGCATGAAAGAAAACATAAAATTTCAAAGGAAGCTAATTATATGAAAATAGTTATTAAATATTTTAAAAACAAATCTAGCTGAATTCATTTATTGCAAAGTCATAAAATAACAAGAGCCAGCAATGGATAGCTACTATAATTTTGAAATAGTGATGAGCAAAAAATGATAGCACAAAATACCTGCTACAGTATTAATCAAATATAAAAATACCTAATTTCTAATGGTGATAAATTTGCAGGTATTAATAATCCATTGTTGTTTGTTGTTCAATTGAAGGACTTAACTAAATTTCCATTAGATGTTAGTAAAAAGAGGGAAATATTTTTTCACACAAGCTTGCTGAACCCTTAAATTACCTTTGCATGCCAGATTAAGAAACCTTGCTCTAGATATTTCTCCATTAGGACTTTTTTTAATGTTCTCCTTTCCTCCTAGAATAAATTTCCTCCTCTGAATGTTATAAATTAGTCCGTCATTTACAAGCTTGACACAGATATTACCTCTTCCTTCAAATCTTTGTTGAATCCATACCACCTCCAAATCTAATCGTCCCTCTGAACTCTCACTTGATTTTTGATCATTTATGGGTATTGATGTAAAAACTGTGTGTTCTATAATACAATCAAAAGTTCTCAAGGAAAGGCTATAAATGTCTTGTGAATGTGTCTCTCAGAAGCTAGCAAAAACTATTATACTTTATATGTTCACAATAAAGTGTTACCACATCAATCACAGTGACTCCTAAAACTGGCTAATTATCAGCATCACCTAAGGAATTTTTAATAAATACAGATTTCCATGTTTCCACCCAGTCTACTAAACTATAATAACTAGGGACGGGCCCAGGAATCAGTGCTTTAGTAACCATACTCCCATTTCTCCGAGTAACTCTTGTGTGTGCAGCCTGACACTACCCTAACTTTCCTAACCACTGGACAAAATAATAATAACAAAATAATAATAATAATAATAATAATAATAATAATAATGATAATAACTGGATCAAATGAGATCCCTTTATCTGAACATTAAAAGACCTTGGAACTCTACACTAAACTGAACCTGTTGGACTTGATCCACCCTAGCTGCCAGGACGTATGTTAGGCAAATCCTGGCCGCATCTTCAATGTATTAACGTGGATCATTAGGATGATTTCCCAGCTCACAGGGATTTTTCATCTGAGAGTCAGAGGCATTGGCTGTCACGTGTGTGTTAGGTGATCCAGTTCCTCTGGCCACAGATCACCAGTCCAGTTACCTGAGCCAAGTAGGCCAATCGGAGGCATTCCCTAGGAGACTGCGACCTGGAAATAAAGGAAAAGAGCCAGTTCTTTTCTAGTAGTGAGAGAAAGAATGTGAAGCTTGGGAGCTGCTGCTGGCCCTGTTTCCTGCTGAGTAGAGGAAGGGGCTAGATATGCAAAAGAAAGTGTAAAGCAGATACACAGAAAGAACAGAGTAAACCTTCTGGCAGTGGTTCGCTTCCTGATTCTAATTGTCCCAGAAGTCATCTGCACTCTACACTTTCCCTAGTCACGTGTACAACTTCTGTCTTTCTGATAAATTCCCCTTTCTGCCATAGCTCATTCAGGTTGGGTTCCGTCTCTGGGGACCAAGAATATCCTAACATTAAAATCTTCCCTTGCCTCATACCTCAATTCAAGGTGGTACCCCCTTAAAATATCCCTCCTTTTCCTTCTCCCTTGCTTAGTGGCTCAGTCTGTTCTAACAGCTTGAGCCTACACTGAAATCTAGACTTCCTGATCTTCCCTAGCATTGATCATCTGTACCACACAAATTGGCAGACTTATTATCCTGTTCTGTATCTTGCATTGACTCATCATTGTCTCCAATTCAAGTAATGATATTTTTAAGCCATGATTTAACTGTACCATTTCATACCTGGAAAGAACATTAGAGATTTCGAATCCAACCCCCTCATTTGTACAGGAGAAGATGACACTAGGAGAGAAGCGACTTCTCTAAAATCATACAACACTTGTCAAAGTTCTGCTGGGGCACAAAAATGTCAACAAATAGGAAGGTGCTCGTGGTGAATCCAGTTAAAAAGAGGTGCATCTGCTGCATCTTTTAACAAATGATTTTGCACATAAGCACCATTTCTGAGAAATCCTGCAGAAAAATAAAAGCTGGTCAAATGGTTTCACCCCATTTGCTGGAAATGTAAATATAGAAATCTTGTTTCACTACACACCTATCAACTAGCAGTTGACTGGCGTTCCTTGGAATATTCTTTGGTAACCTCTTTCCATAGTCTTTGTATCCTTGTCCCAAACCTAACATCGCAAGGAGAAATTGGATCATTTTTTTCTGCCATACTTCGATGATAAGACTACAACCTTTCTCCATTATTTTTCTTAATTTAGATTTCAACTATTTCTCCTTCATGCCTATAACTTTCTTTTTACTGAAATATAATTGACATATAACATTGTATTAGTTTCAGGTGTACAACATGATTTAATACATGCATATGTTATAAAATAATCACCACGATATGTCTAGTTAATATCCATCACCACATACAGTTATGATTTTTTTTCTTATGATAAGAACTTTTAAGATCTACTCTCTTAGCAACTTTCAAATATATAGTACAATATTACATCCTCAGGATTTATTTATTTTATAACTGGAAGTTTGTACCTTGGAACTGTTACTGTGCTAAAGGTCTGGCTGCTTGCCACAGGAAAGCCAAAACTTGAGAGCGGAGGTTGGTGGAAAGAAAAGTAGGTTTATTCAAAATGCCAGCATTCTGGGAGAATGGCAGATTGCTGTCCAAAGGCCACCCCACCTTCCAAACCCCACCCCCCACCACACACACACACAGACACACTCCCAGCATGGCAAAAGGTTTTACAGGCACCTAGGGAGAGGCAGAACAAAGGAAAGGGAAAGTTGGTCAGGAAGTTCCTGGAAAAAGTGCTTCCCAGAGGCTGGTGTGTTTCAGGGACAGGAGTAGATTTACACAAAGGTAAAACTTCTTTCAAGTCAGTGTCCTGGAGGTTTCCTTGAGGAAACAGGGTCTTTGAGCCTGGCATGCATACTGAACCATTGAAACTGGTATGGAGTAAACAGAATCAATGAAACTGGTATGCCTAATAAATGTATGGTAAACCGTCATTAAAGTTTGGCAAGAGAGGAGAGAGTCAAAGAAAAGAACAACTTTCAAAAAATCCCAAGCTAAACTACACTGTTAAACTGAATTACACTGGAGGTTTAAATCTCAAAGTAGAAGATAGATGGTCGCTGTTATAAACCACCTTCACCCATTTTGCACCCTCACCCCTGCCTCTGGCAACCACCAACTTGTGTCTGTGAGTTCGTTTTTTTCCTGTTATTTTAGATTCCACATACAAGTTAGATCATATGGTGTTTGTCTTTCTCTTACTTATTTCACTTGGCATAATACCCTCAAGTTCTATCCATGTCGCTACAAATGGCAAAATTTCCTTCTTTTTAATGGTTGAATAATATTCCATTCAAAATATGTGATATATATATTATATTGTATATTATATATTATATATTATGTACTAGGTGTGATCTAAAATATGGTGAATGTTTAAATAAAAAATTGTTACAGTAAAAGATACAATTCCATCAATCCCCCTCAAAATATCCCCCCCTTGCTTTCAACACACTTATTCCATCGTTCTTGACACTTTCTGAAGCCTTTCTGGAAGTCCTCTTTCGTGAGTGTCTTTAGTCACGCTGTCGTGGCTGCCTCAATGTCCTGAATCAATTCAAAACATTTACCTTTCTGGTCATTTTGACTTTGGGGAAGAGCCAGAAGTCACATGGTGCCAGATTCGGTGAATAAGGTGGATGAGGACACACTCTAATGTTTTTATTTGACAGAAATTGCTGTACCGGAAGCAATATGTGACACAGAGTGTTGTCATGATGAAGAATGAAGTTAAGGCACTCACGAAAGAGGACTTCCAGGACTGCTTCAGAAAGGGGCAAGAACGATGGGATAAGTGTGTTCGAAGCACGAAGTATTTTTGAGGGGGATCAATAGCAGTGTGTCTTTTACTGTAATAAATTTTTTAATTTAAATATTCACTGTATCTTTTTATCACACCTGGTATATATATGTATACCAGGTGTGATAAATAAATAAATAAATAAATATATGTGTGTGTGTGTGTATATATCCCACATTTAACTTTCTATTCTACAAAAAACATGGTATCTATCTAAGCTGTATTTAAAATATAGCCACTGCAACTCCATAATCAAATTCTGAGAAAGAGTCTTTCTTTGTTCTCGCAGTGGCAAGGGAACAAACCTTTAGCTTCTGGACTTGAGATTTGGCTCGCAGCTTTGTGAGAGTAGAAATCATGTACAGAATCTTAACAGTGAAAGAAATGACATAAGCAAGCTTATCTTGCAGAAGCCGAGATTGCGGTCCAGGATACAGAAGTCGCTTTTCCAACGTCACATAGGGATTTTTGCTTAGAGGCAAGATTCAAAGGCTGGCCTTCAGTTTCCCATTCCTGTATCGTTTTAACTAAATTCCATCCCAATCACCATTTGTTCAAGGTCTGAGGGTGGATTATTTGGGCTCTTCCTCTTCCTTTTCCTCTTCCCTTTCCTCTTTCTCCTCTTCCCTCTCCCACTCCCCGGTTTTCCTCTCATCCTCTCTCCTTTTCTCCCTCCTCCTTCTCCCGCCTCTTCCCCCCTTCTTCTCCATCTCCTTCTGTTGCTTTTAAATGACCAAACTCCCCATTAAATATTGAGCAAATTTAATATTTCTCTGGTACTAAGGAAATCTCCATGCAATTAAAAAGCAGTGGAGTATTGGTTCTTAAGTATTTTCTGATTCCCAGATCTCTCTGAGATGTGACGAATGCAATGGTCCCTCTAGCCAGGAAACGCTGCTGTATGCATGTACCACAGGGCTCTGCATACACACTTAGGGATTCGTGAAGAGCCCCATAAATCTCATCCATGCAGTGTACACCAGTACCTCCTTTCTCCTGCACAGTGATTCCTTGAGAATCTTGTTTAAATGAACGTATTATAATTCAGTAGACCTGCGGTGGGGCTGAGGCTGTACATCACTAACCCTGGATGATGCCAAAACCCATAGGCTATACTTGGAGTTGTAAACGTACACACCAACATCACCATTTGCCTTTGGTGTGGCCTCTGTAGTTTACACAAAATCTTCAGGTACATCCGCTCTCCCTCAAACAAATGAAGAATTAATCATTGTTACCCCCAACCTTGTAAGATAAGAAGATGGAGTGTGTATACATTTTAAAAAATTAAGTTCACCTACCCACCTCATCTCCATCTGAAAAGGAATATGAAGATAAGAGTGGTCAGGATAATTAATTCTTCCCTAAAATGGTAAATCTATTAAGTTGTAGAGACAGAGCTTCAGACTCTTGAGTCATGTACTTTCAATAATACTACGCAGTGATGTGATTAGAAGTCTCTCGCTCTTTCTCTCTCTCTCTCTCTCTCTCTCTCTCTCTCTCTCTCTCTCTCTCTCTCTCTCTCTCTCACACACACACACACACACACACACACACACACGGATATGATGTAGGTGATGTTGGATCTGCTAGCAGTTTCTGAGTGCGGGCCGGGATCGTGTCTCAAGAAGCTGAAGAACGGAAACATGGACCAGGGAGAGGCAAAAAGTTTTAAAAAGAGGTTAGTTTATTAGAGGCAAGAGAAGAGGTTGCAGCTCCGAGCGGGAGGGAGTCCCGAATGGGGGTGCCCCATGACTGAGGCAAAAGCTCTTACTTTTATACCTTCCCTTGCCTGCTGGGGGAAGGGGAGCTGTTTGGAGAAGGGAACTGTTTGAAGAAGAGAACTGGTGCCTTCTAATGAAATTCGCCTACCAGGTTTGTTCTGCTTGCCCATCCTAAAGGAATTATCAAAGTAACCTACTCTTATCTATCAGATCTGCTCCGTTTGTCAGGCCAAAATGAATTTTATGATTAACCTCAAGGCCTTGTTACATTATGTCCTGGAGCAAAGGAGTGATTTCAAAACCTGAATTTTTAGGATATGGCTGTCTTTCTTTATTTTACCAGAGACCTACCTATCTAACCTAGCAATCATACTAACTAACCTGTCTCAATCCCCGCTCTGAAGACGAAACCCTAACTGCTGTTAGGGGATAGGGTGAAGACCACTCTGCCTACTTCAGGCTGAGGAGGGACGTAGAGAGAGACCAGCAGCTAGGGCTTGTCCAGAGGTCTATCTAAGGGTCCCCGGTAGACGAGCATATCAAGATGAGGAGTTTGTTGCTTTGGAGGCCGTCGTAGCCAGCTAGTGAGTGGTCCACAAGCAGAGAGACACCATATGCAGCAGTAAGAGATAATTCCTATAATAATGAATAACAGAAATATGAGAAAGTCTTCTTCAAGTCCTGTTAAGCTAGGAAGCCAGGAAGTAAGGAAGGATAAATCTAAACCAAAGAATCTTGTTTTTAGTTTAATATTGGAAATCTTTAACTGTGAATTGTCGGAGACTGAAACAGCATAACCCTTTAAACTTTTTATATTCTTGATTGTGTTTGAGAAGTAGATAATCGATGGCAGCTTTGTTTGAGAACTGTTATTCTGACCTTTCCTAACTTTTGTCTTATGGCATGGATAGCCTATTAGGTGGTGTTTAGGGTTTTTGTCATTGAGTAAGCTATTTATTTGACTATCTAGCCTTTTGTATGTCCTTTTCTATAAAAGAACTCATCCGTGAAGGGTGTCCAATCTGGGTTGTCTAGGGGTATTTTTTTGTACATCTGTTTTAGAAGTATAGGCTTGTATTAAAACTTATTGGCAATTAATTCTTCTCTGTCTCTGGGAGGAAGGTGGTAAGATTAGGGTGGAGCAGGACCATATTTGAATTATAGGACCTTTTAAGAGGGCCTGATGCTGCTGGAGGCGGCTATTATTAGCATTTAAAAGCCCTTGAATGTGGTGGAGCTTGTGGCTTTGGGAACTTGGATGGCTGCTGTAGTTATGTCCTGGAGGCAAGCTGGTCAGCCAAGTGCTAAGATGTCTACTTTCTTACTTAAATAGTTTTTGAGTCCTTTTTAAGTTTAATTTATTTTATATTTTCTTTAAGGTATAGACCAATGATAAGAAACAGGCTGAGCAAAATTAGCCCAAATCTGGGGGCTGTCTTTATCTTAAAAACCAAAGCAGTTTTCAGAGGGAAAAGGTCCAGAGTGAGCAGCTGAGACAGAATAAATGGCTTTTATATCATTTAGGAAATTAAAAGGCTTACCACGTCAGGGTCACCCAGAGTTTTCCCCTGTGATGAGAACAGCTTGGGAGCCACTGGGAACTTCAGGCCCAACAGTGATGACAGCCATTTTTGGGGAGGGAGTTGGTCCTTGCTCCCTTCAGAACAAGGGGTAATTTCTCCTGTAGTGCCCTTTAGTCTATATAGGGGACAAGGCCGTTTTGAAGGATTAGGAATCCAGTGATCTGGGCTTATATATCCAGAGTAGGCTCTTTTATCTGGCACTTTCTCTCTGGGGCATTTGGGGTGTCCTGAGGTGGCTTCAGCCCTGGGTTGTCTATATCTGTGGCCGTAAGTCTGGCATGTCTCTGGTCTTATGCTCTGGTCTCACTGGTCCTTTATTTCTCGTTTTTCTTGTCTTGGTTGTTAAAGACATTTAAACAAATTCCTGGCCTTTTCTAGGATTTGAGCCTCTTAATCAGGGATGTAACAGCGGGTCAGAACTATTAGAATTCCCTGCCAGTTAGGGGAAAACATTAGGCTAAGCTTCCTTATATTGGCCTATAGCTAATACTGAGAAAAGCACAGGAACTTTAGCAGTTTACAATATAAAAGTTTACTTAACTATTAGCAAACCTTAGTTTTTAGATTTAATTTTTGAGTAACCAAGGATCTGATTGAGAAAATATAAAACATAGAAAATTATTCTGGTGACATATATACTGACAACCAAAAGCAAGCAATTAGCACTTCCACTGGCAAATCCAGGAATATATTTGGCAACCTTTAAAAGCAGAGGCTTTAGCAGTAAAATATAAGATACATTTATTAACAGATCTTAATTTCTCTCTTAATATTCGTATGACAAGAAGTTAGAAATAGATGAACTTACGATGTACCTAATAATTAACACCTCAGTATTTTGTTATTTTGAAATACCTAGATATCTGATTTAAGCTATTTTTTGGACAAATTCTGTGACCGAGATATCATGACTTTAGTGTCCTGGGACTCCCATCTAAAGGCTATGTCCCTTATAATGAATCTCGCTGTGGGTGGTCTCTGTAGGACTTAGAATTAGAGCAGCGGAGTAAGGGGTCCGGCTTGAGAATTAGCCATTTGGGTTTTTAAAGTGCCACTTTTCTTCTGCAGTTACCTCAGCCTCAGGCGTTCCTGTTTCTAGGTGGATTAGGAGATGGGTGTTTGTTGAAGGGTCCTCCCCAGGAGACCAGGATCCCGCGGGAGTTCTCTTGGAGAAGTCTCTTTAGGAAAGGTCTCCCTAGGGAGAGTCTCCTTAAAAGGAGTCCCCCTAGAAGGAGTCCCCTTAGAAAGGGACTCATTAGGGGAAGGGAAACAAGAGATCACAGCCAAAAGAGCGGGGTCAACTTGACATTTCTTACAGAGATCTGGGTTGTCCCTCAGGGCAAAACAAGCCTGAACATATGGAACTTCTGACCGTGTGCCCTCCTGTCTGCAAAACAGGTCTAGCTGCAGGATAGTATTATAATTACTACTTCCCTCAGGAGGACAAGTCTCCCCATCTTCCAACCTCTGAACAAAAGAAAATCAGGCACTATTTTTTCTTTTTAGGCCAAACCTCTGAACAAATGAAAATCAAGCACTGTTTCTTCAAAGTCTGAGGGTCAAACTTGTCCCAGTATTTCAAGATGCAGTTCTGGGTGGGGGGGGAGGGCGAGCGGCGGGGGGGGGGGGGGGGGGGGGGGGGTGTACGCGTGTGAGGGCTGATTGCCCATCTGAAAGGGAGGAAGAAGAGAAAGGCGTCCCTTCGCAGTTCATCCCCCACAATCTGCTCTGAGGCCTCCCCCAGACGTGTGGGCCACGGACACCGCGCGACCGGTTCCGAGGTGGGTGGGGAGACACGGTGCGCCAGGATTATTCGCGCTGACTTGGGCGGCCTGGCCTGTGCCTCCGGGTGGGCGCCTACCCTGGCCTCACCTGAATGTTCAGCACAGGCCTACAGGCCAATAAAGGCTGTGGCCTATATTGAGGTGCCTTAAAGTAGTGGGGTGTATACCGCCACTCTGGGCATCACAGAAATTGATTGCATGATTAACATAATAGTGGCCTTCTAAATAAAGATGTTTAAGGAGAGAGTATATACGCAAGGCTTGTAGCTTGGGCATGTGGCTTGTGCAGGAAGGCAAGGGGAGATGTTTTGATTCTCAATGGGTAAGAGAGTGCAAAAAGGAAATGGAAGCCCCAAAAGGCTTCAGATCAAGTTTCCTCCTTAAGGTAAAGTGAGTCTGGAATGTGTTGGTTCTCCTTAAAAACTGCCTGGAGGTGGCTGAGGTGGCCTGGCGGGTGGTGCTCCGGAGGAGCTGCACTTTTGGAGCCTTTCCCCCTCTGGGCTGTTGCTGCAGCCCGGCTGAGCTGGGGGCGGAGCCAGGTAGCCGAGATGCTGCGTGCGGTCCCCAGAGTACAGTGAGATCTCGGAAGAACAGGGGATGATTTGAGAGGGAATGTTAAATGCCAGTAAATCTTATCCTGAGTGACAAGAGATGTCCTATAGAGGCAGAGGTTTATGTTCTTATCTTAAGATGTCTTGAGGTCGGCAGGGAGTGTTGAGAAGGTCCCGCAGGGAAGAGACCCTAGAATAGCATCTCAAAAGTTGAGGAGAGATAGGGACAGGATGAAAGAACAGCAAAGACAAAGGAGTCATCTTGCTGGCACCCTTACGGGCAGTCGGGCTGAGAGAAGACTCAAGGAGCCACACCTTGAGTACGGTGGGCCACACCGTAGAATAGCTACGATCAGAGTCCCGCAACTGCTACCAAGGGCCATTCACCTCAACCGCACGCCGTCTTTGGGCTTCACTCCACCCGAGAGAGAAAGCCAGAGAGAAAGCAGTTAGACTGTGGCCGACATTCCTCCGGCTCAGCCAGAGGGGATCAACCAGAACCCTCCTGCAAGACCTGCCCTCCGAGTCTTGAGAGTAGCACCCGCAAATGGCTGACGGAGGCCTACTGTTTGCATGATAGAGTAAAGGAGACAAAAAAATGATGAAGACCCATAGGGTGGCAAGTAGAAAGGCACAGATAATGTTTACCTCTCCTTCAATCATGGACTAGCCCCCAAATGACATAGGTGATGTTGGATCTGCTAGCAGTTTCTGAGTGCCGGACAGGATCGTGATCGTGTCTCGTGAAGACGAAGAATGGAAACACGGACCAGGGAGAGGCAAAAAGTTTTTAAAAGAGGTTAGTTTATTAGAGGCAGGGGAAGAGGTTGCAGCTCCCGAGCGGGAAGGGATCCCAAATGGGGGTGCCCCATGACTGAGGCAAAAGCTCTTACTTTTATACCTTCCCTTGCCTGCTTGGGGAAGGGGAGCTGTTTGAAGAAGGGAACTGGTTTGAAGAAGGGAACTGGCGCCTTCTAATGAAATTCGTCTACCAGGTTTGTTCTGCTTGCCCATCCTAAAGGAATTAGCAAAGTAACCCACTCTTATCTATCAGATCTGCTCCATTTGTCAGGCCAAAAGGAATTTTATGATTAACCTCAAGGCCTTGTGATATTATGTCCTGGAGCAAAGGAGTGATTTCAAAAATGGAAGTTTTAGGATATGGCTTGTCTTTTCTTTATTTTACCGGGGACCTACTAACTAACTAATAATCATACTAACTAACCTGTCTCACATATATACGCAGGGTGCCAAAAAAATGTATACACTTTTTAGGAAAGGAAAAAAACTATGTTAAAATCACGCTGATGGTAACCACTTTGAGCACCTCTAGTAATTGCAAAAGTCAAACGTGACTTGTGTTTATCTTTTGTTATTGGTATATCTTGAAAATTACAATTTTAATACAGCTTTTTTCTTTCTTAAAATGTGTATACATGTTTTTGGTATCCTCTGTATACATATACACAGTAAGATAGAGGCAATCGTCCAAAGCACTGATAAAAGCTTTGTAAGGATAGGGAAATAAAGGGATAAAATTCTTTAACACTGATTTTTCTTAATATTTCATTTACACTGATGAAGTTGAAACTGGATTTGTAGGAACCTGGTTCTATCACAGATTTTGGTATATTTTCATTGACAAATTGCTAAACATCACAGAGCCTCAGATACTGTTGTTGTTAAATAATTGAGTTTTACTTGTTGCAACGGAAAATTTAGAGGGTTGTTTTTTTTTCACCCTGAGTGCCTGTTTATCTTGGAATAATGGATGACATGGGAACAAGTAGAAAATAACTCTCATTATGGGTCAAAGCCTTGATCCCCTCTCCTTCCCTCTGTTCCTTCTGTTTTTGCTGTCACTGGCCTTGCAGGCAGATGGCATCCAAGCCTCTTCAGTGGGTGTGCTCTTACCTGGGGAGCCAGGAAGTCACAGCATAGAAAGCAGGTAAATAGTCCCGAAGCACAAAGGGATCCCATTTAAGGTCTGTGAAATCTATACATTCTCATTCTTCCCTATAATCAGATCAATCAACAGTCTGGAAGGGAAAAGCATCACAGTCTATAAAAGGGACAACTTTGCTCTTTTCAGAATCTTAACAATTTGGTTGGATTGATAAAGAGTGCTTACAGACCTTATCCGTTTGGGTTCAATATATGAGAAACATGTGATCTTGGAGGTTGATGATGTTTACTTTAGAAATGTCTAGAGAAATTTTGTCTTGCTCAGGGTGTAAACCATTAAAGCGAAAAAAATTACAGTAAGGGGGAAAAATCTACCTTGTATCAGTGCTCGTAAGAACATCACTTTTATATTTCCATGAATGTATGATATTCAAGGATAATAATAGTAGCCAATGTTTACTGACCACCTTGGCCAGTTCACTGGTCTTAAAAGCACAGCGGCATTATCTTATGTAATGCTCCATCATAGCCCCATATGATAGGTCCTGATATGATTACCATTTTTAGACTAGGAAATGGAGAATTAGAGAGAAGTAAGAGCTAGTGAGTGGTAAAGTAAGAACACCAGTTTAAGCTGGTGGTGCAAGTATTGTGCATGAACCTTGTATATTCTGCCTCAATTGTCCTTATTCATATAGTCCACATTAGAATGGGTACGTAAATGTATATATTGAGTTATTTTATAATTCTGTTGATACATAATTTGGCTTAGTCTAACTTTCTGATCATGCCACATGGAGATATTTTGCCAGAATGATCTTTATGAGCCCTTATTCAATCCACGTGTGCCAGATTGTTAACAAGATAGTAATCATTTATCTCCCCACCCCTTTGCCAGGTGATTTTGCAGCCATTTTTATCATGAAGTGGACTCTATTTACACTCCTCTTGAATTTGACCTAGCTTTGTTACTTTCTGTGGGCCATTAAAGTCATAAGAATAATATTGCTCCAGTTCTGAGCTTTTGCTTCAATTGCCCTTGCACACATCCACCTTCTTAGTCCTCTGCATCTGCCCTGTGAATGACCTGGGCTAGTCTGCAGAATAACAGCCATGTGGCCCAGTTAACTTTGTAGTACCAGCCACCAGTCAGCCACTGGCATGCATGCACAAGGTCTTAGACCAATGTCTAGCCAAGATACGAGCTGACCACGGACACCCAGGCAAAGCCCACCTGAGATCCCTCACGCTTGCCTAGATCAACAGAACCACCTAATTAATCCATAGACTCATGAGCAATACTGAATGGTGGCTGGTTGTTTTAAGTCATTCATTTTCTTAGAGTGGCTTGTGATGCAACAATAGGCAAGTTAGACTCCAAGAAAGCCATAGCAAAGCCACATATTCCTTCTGTGCCTATTTAGTTTTTTGCATCATGCATTCATTCAATAATCATCTCATCAATGCCTACTCTGAGTCTATATTTGAGATAGATCAAGAAAGAAGTATTAATTTGGGGCTTTAAATATGGTTTATTAAAACGAGGCATCTGCTTATTTTAGAATCAGCTACAGAGAACAGGATACTGTGGTGCTTTCCTTAGAATGAAGCACCTTTGTTATCGGGCATTTAAAAACACTTACTGAATTTATCAAGAGTTGGCTGTTCTGACCAAAACCCTGCTCACCAATTCAATACCTGCGTTTCTTCATCTTTGGTCCAGCTGTAATTTGGTTCATTTTGCTGCATATCTTGCACATTTTTCAGTGCCTATTTCTGTCCTCTTAAATCAATACAGCAACTTTTTTTTTACTTCTTTTCCATTTGACCTACTTTATTTCTGCCCAATTTCTTAATTCAGAATCTCCCTCTGACCTATCTTATCACTATTCAGATGCCTCGGTTTACCATTCGACAAAGTTCTAATGGTACATGGCATCCACCTCTCACCACCTACCACAATATTTCCCTTATAGCATCTTTGTGACATGAAACACTAAAAACGATGACGGGGAAGTACTTGGCAGATATAAAAGAGCTATAAATATACATGCTAACTCCTAGATCAATACCAATGATAAATCGTATTCAAGTGCTATTTAATTCTTTGTGATCATCAATAAAAATACAAAAAGTTCATCCCTAGCACGCTCTCTGTGGTTACCCTCTCAGCACCTTCATGTAGTTGCGTGTACTGTTAGTCATCATTCTATTTACTATCTCAGTGATGGTCTGCTTCAGGTTGATTCTTCTCATTCTGGAAGCATTTTATTATGAAATATTAGTTTTGGGGATGATATAAAGAAGAGGTTACTTTGCCTCCTTCAACCCATTGGAAAACTTGTACATGAAACATTTAGGCTAATGACACTCAATCCCAGTGTGTCCTCCCGGTTCCTGATATCAGTTAATCCTCCACTCACCAGGGAGCTTGTGGGTAGTTCTGGTTGGAGTTAAATGGGAAGCAGCCCACCTGCAAAAACCTACCTTGCACCCTTCCTTCCCATTCTCACTCAGGTCCCTTTTCTCCTCAACATCATCGACTTTGGTTCATAATTAGACTCTCAACCTTCAGGCCCCTTCGGCAAAGTGATGAGCTACTAAAAATATAACCCTGCAGGAATACATTCAACTTCTATTTCTGTTATTTTTTTAACACCAGTTTCAGATGAACAAAGCAGTTAAACAAAGGAGAGAGAAAGTGCAGTGATTGTGAAGATGGAACATGGTCACATACTTTGTTCATTTTAATTACACAAAGTCATCATTTAGCAGGAGCCCAAGGATACTGCTAAGGAGTAGCTTTCACAATCTCCCTTCTTTTGATATTTCCCATTTAAAGCCTCTTCCTATAACCCTGAACATAAATATCTTCATTGTAATCCTGAAAACCCCTACATCTCTGTACAGCCTGTGAAACAGGCACTGCTGCTTTTATGGTGTGGGGTAGGTCAGATATAATTGGACCCTTCTGCTAATGAGACCTACTTCCATCACTCCACTGTCTCATGGCATTTAAGATGGACCTTTTAAAGGTGGATTAGGGAATGAGGGTGGGGCAGAAGGAGGGCTATGTGGCCGACTCCCACCTATACTGATTTCTCAATCTTAAGAAGTAGCTAAGGAAGCCAGAACACATATGTGAGGAGAAAAAAACAACAGTCTTGCTTGTGGGAAAAATATAAATCTGGCTTTTTCTACTCCTGCCTTGCATGGTTGATATTTAGCAACTACTATTTTAAAATACGTCTTGTGACAATGCATGAACAATCCCTTTTCTTAGGTAATACTAGGTACTGTTTACTTAATGTATATTACTGTGTTTCCCCAAAAATAAGACTGGGTTTTATATTAAGTTTTGCTCCAAAAGACACATTAGGGCTCATGTTCAGGGGATGTCATCGTGAAAAATCATGCTAGGGCTTATTTTCCAGTTAGGTCTTATTTTGGAGGAAATATGGTATATATCAGGTATACTGATAAAGAATCACATGTTGACTAGCTTTCCTAATCTGCATAAAACAGTGTCCCTAGTGCCTGTACTCTACAGTAGGCCTTCCATAACTGTGGGTTCCACATCCATGGATTCCACCATCCAGGGATTAAAAATATTCAAAAACTGAAAGTCATGTTTTTGCTGTCATGTACTACTGTGTTTCCCCGAAAATAAGACCTAGCCAGACAATCAGCTCTAATGCGTCTCTTGGAGCAAAAACTAATATAAGACCAGGTCTTACTTTACTATAATATAAGACCAGGTCTTTATAATATAATTAATATAATATAATATGATATAATATAATATAATATAATATAATGTAATATAATTTTTGCTCCAAAAGAAGCAGTAGAGCTAATGGCCCGGCTAGGTCTTATTTTCGGGGAAGCACGGTATGTAGTGAGGCATATGATGGTTGCATGTGTTGTGTTCTGAACATGTACAGACTAGTTTTTCTTCTCATTATTCCATAAACAGTGCAGTATAAGCACTGTGCCGTATAAGCACTATGCACATAGCATTTACATTCTATTAAGTATCGTAAGTAAACTAGAGATGATGTAAGTGCCCAGGAAGAGGTGCATAGTCTTTTGCAAGTACTGCACCATTTTATTTAAGAGACATGAGCATCTGTGGATTTTGGTATCCACAGGAGTCCTAGAACCAATCCCCCAGAGATACCAGGGAACAACTGTTTAGATGTTGGTGTCTGGAATCTAGTTAGTGTTCAGTAAAGATTAGAGTACTGAATGAAGGGATACATGAAGGAATGAGCATGTGACTTGTGAATGAATGCATGAATATAATTTTCAATAGAGACCTGAAAGAAACTTAGACGTTTGCCCAGTGCACAAGAGAAAGATGCCAAAATCCAGGACCCGAAAAACAGCATGGCTAGTTTGGAAATGGTAAATCTAAATACCCTGCTAGAAAAATTGAATGGTTATACTCCAAAAAATGAATTGAAAGCCATTGCGTGTTTTCACCCAGTGAAGGTAAATGATCAGATAGGCATTTTAGAGAGACCACTATGGCAACAGAGAAAGGATTAAAGGGAAGGTTAAGAGATGATCGGAAGGAAATAATCTATATTTATAGAATTTTAGTTTAATTGCATTTCACTGAATTGAATTGATAGGATACAAATTACAGAAAACCACTATTTTGGAGGACATATATCCTAATATTCTGTGTGTTTAACATAGGCCACCTAGAGTTATTAAAGCAGCCTGTGGTATGGATCAGTTATGTCCATAAATGTAGCTCTGTGATCTTGTCCATTTCACTTAGCCTCATTTTTTCTCATCTCTATAATGGCTATATTGATTTCAGCATGGCACAGTAAGGAGCATTTAAAGTGCAGCAACACGTATGAAAAGATTTGGTAAGCCATGAAGTGATGATTCTAATTATTATGATTGCTATAATTAGTACAAATGCCAGTGAGGGTAAAGTTGAGGTACTACAAACGTTAGCACTGTTACCCCAGATTTCTGTGTTGGCAGTCTGCTACAAAATGGAGGTCATGGTAGCATAATTTTCAAGTCTGAGAGAAATGAATTAGGAGATACTGTGTATCTTTGATGCTAAACACTGTGCAGCACATAGTGAGTGCTAAATAAATTATCTTTACTGAGGTCATTGATATCTAAAATCACCTCTAAAGTATTCTCCACCTTTCATTATTCATGCGCTTTTCCCCACTCCCAATTTCCATCCTGCCAGTTTTCCACAAAAATGAACAAAGATGTAGAAACTCTTGTAGCATCTTTTTCATTTTGGATGTATGCCAACATAGGGACCTAACTTAAAAACATGTAAATGTATATTTTTAAATTCTCTTTCTCTCTCTCTCTCTCTCTCTCTCTCTCTCTCTCTACATATATATATATATATATGACAAAGAATATGCTAACAGAAAATTCAATGCTTCAAATTATTGACGGAGTCTCTCATCAGATTTCATGTATCTCTGATAATGTCTCCATCTGAAATGATAGAATTTATTTATTTCTGTCACTCTCTGGCACAGCCTGTTGAATTCCATCATCCACCCGGTCACAAATTGATTAGGTTATACCAAACCACTGCAATTCATTTATGTGGGCCTTTATTTGTTTATTTTTACCTCTCAGTCCCTGGTGACACATAAAGATCCATCAGCCCTTTCACATCCTCGCTAGCGCTTGCTCTTAGCTCTCTTTCGGTCGCAGGAATGATTGTATCTGTTCATCAGCCTATAAAACGGATATTTGATTTGCTTTAGATGGAGACTCACCGAGATAATTTTGTTATGATTAACTTTCTACTATGAGTTTTGTACTATTTGTGGTTCTGAAACACTAATGTAATCCGATTTGTCAGTGAACAGAATCTCTGGCCACATTAGCAGGTCATTTTTGGTACAAAAGATGGTACACTAAAGTCCACTCTGGGCAGAGATGGCTTCACTGACATAATCACATGCCTACTGTACACGCAGGAGTACTAGGCACTGAGGAAAGAAAGAGGAGAAAGATACGATGGCCTTTTCATCAAAAAGCTCTCCATTCCGAAGGAAAGACAGGTGATTGCAAAAGAAGGTAATATGTGCAATAGTGATGGTATGAATAAGTTTTCACAGAGAAGAAATCCATTCATTCACCAAAATTTCATGAGTGCTAACTATGTGTCAACTAAAATAATGAGTTTGCTCATATGTGGGATCAGGAAAGGTTTTGAAGACAGACTCACACCTGAGCAGTGTTTTGTAGGGTGAAGAGAACTCTACTAGTTGGACCCTCTGGTAGGTAATCGGCAAAGAGGGCTGTAGTCGTTCCTTTGCCTGTACCCATGCGTCTTTCAAATTGGACTCTCTATATCGCCTCATGAAGACGTAAAGTCCACTTTTTTTCCTAGCATCCTATTTTGTACACTCATGTTCACAGCAGCATTATTCCTAATAGCCAAAAGGTAGAAACAACTCAAATATCCACTGGTGTATGAATAAATAAGCAAAACATGGTACATGCATACAGTGGAATATTATTTGGCCTTGAAAATTAATTCAGTTCTGATACATGCGACATTATGGAAGGACCTTGAAAATGTGCTAATTGAAGGCAGCCCGGCAGAGAAGGACAGATAATATGTGATTCGATTTATGCAGTGCCCTGGAGTAGTCCAATTCATGGAGAAAGAGAGTGAAGTACAGGTTACCAGAGGCTGAGGGGAGGTGAGGACTTACTGTTGAATTGGTACAGAGTCTCAGTTTGGGAAGATGAGAAGTTCTCGAGATTGACAGTGATGAGGGTTATACAATGATGTCAAAGCACTCAGCATCCCTGAATGGTACACTGACAAGTGTTTAACATGGTAAATGTTCTACGTATTTTATCGTAAGAAAAAAAGCAAAGCAAAATAACAATAATAAACCTGTGTAAGACGTCACTCCTACAAGGTAAGCATGGTATTTAATGCCTTGTGGCTATGAGATCTGATACATACCACAATCCTACAAGGCAGGTATATCAGTCGTGCTTCAATCAGGAAACCAATTGGAAACCATACCAGTTACTTAAACAGAGAGAATTTAATGCACCCAAAACCGTTCATCGTATTATGGAGAACTGCAAATGGGAAAAGGGAATGGAAAACTAAAATAGGGTTGAGGTATCTCTTGCTAGAACAGGGGCAAAAGGAAAGAGGTTAGAATTATTGAAACTGAGAAGACTGGGGTAGGGGTTCCACAGAGCCAGGGCTCAGACATCTGAGATGGGACCCCTGACGAGCAGGGGCTGGTGTCTTCTAAAAATGTGTGTGAGGCTATTTCTGAGAGTGATGGAAAAACTGCGAAGTGGAACCAGCGGCTGCAATAGGAACAAACTGCGGCAGCCTGAGTAAGTGTTGCTCAGTGGCACTCACAGGAGTGAGAACAAAATAGGATGGATCGTGTCTTTTTCTTCCATCTCTTGTCTTGATGCATGCCTCCAGCACCCACACCCCCAGGTGGCAAAGAAAATCAGTGTTTTGCACAGTACAGGATGGTAGGTTTGGAGCTGAGAGACAATAGCTGAATAACCAATGTGGTTCGTATATTTCTCCTCATCTTATAAATGATGGCACTATGATCGGGAGGGACTGGATGGCTTCGTAGGTCACACCACTAGTTGGTGGAAGAGCCCAGGTGTGAACTCAGTTCTTCTTCAATGGAAAGCATGTCTTCCCCAATGCACCGTCTTGCTTTATTGGCCAATCTGTTCATTTCTATAGTTATTCCACACACACAAAAAAATAATTCCCGAAAGTCTCCCCAGTGTCAAACACTGTACTTGGTACTAGTAAAGCAAAGGCTAATAACATACGGAAGAATTCCATCTTACAGTCAAATCAGAGATGCAGGAAGTAGCCAGATGATCACAGCCAAGTGGCAAGTGCGCAAACAGAGGGAGCATGTATGTTCTGGCAGGCACTGGAGCATTTTCCTGGGAGGGTCAAGATGGATGCCAAGGAGAGCATCCTTAGTTGGTGACACTGGAGCTGTGGTCCTAGCTATGTACTGTGGCAACTGAGAAAAACATGGACATTTCTTTGTCCAAGGTGGTAGCATGATGACACCTCTTTAAGCAGTCCTGTACCCCTCAAAGATGAAGCCTATTAACTCAACCCACGACAGGCACCAGTCAAGGAAACTTCCCTGCAAAGCTGGGTATTTCTCTGCTTGCCACAAGGTACAAGCCAGAGCGAGGCTGACCTTTCTCCAGAAATGGACAAGGATTAGAGGTCAGGGATTTTGTTTTAAGTGGGCCACCTTTGAAGTCCTTATGTTTCCAGAGATAAAAGGAGGTGCTTATGGGCCTATCTTCTGGGTCCTGCCTTTGATTCTCAGACAAGAATATAAGAAGTAAGATCATGTGTCAGAACACAAATTCTCATGGTGAGGAACTTCCAAAGAAACTGATTTCTCCCGAAATTTTAGGGCAACGCAAGGGGACTTAACCTTTTCCTATCCTCTGCTTATTTATAGTGTTCATTGATGGCAACTCCCTGCATTCTCTCTGCCTTGCTTTTTTTTTTCCTCTTTCATACTTTAGTGTGTTAAAGTGCCATTGACGGTGTAGGACTCCATGCCAAGAGTTTTCTACATATCAGCACATTCAATTCTCACAACTTAGTAAGGAAGAAAGTAAGACTAAGAGAAGACAGGTAACTTCACCAAAGTCACACAACTAAGAAAACCCAGATCTAATATCAGTGTACAGGCCTAACTAGTGGGATAGACTACCTCTCACAGATAGGAGTTTCTTCCCCTACCCCAAAGTAATTGCAAGTGGAATAGTTGGCTAGAGATAAATTGGAAAAATTTGCCAACAAAATAATGGTATTTGAGAAATAAAAATATTCAGACACAAATGTTTTCCATCAATCTTTGCTTGTGCTTGAAATTCTGACTATTTTAAGTAATTCAGTCGACGCATACTTTGTGTCTCTTGCATATGTGGCCTTGTTCTTCGTAGCAGATACCAAAAAATTAGCCCCTGTTATCCTGAGGCACACACTCTAACTTACCTATTGTGTTGATCCTCACAGAAAGCAGAGGGAGGGATCCATGACTCAAATCCCAGACCTGCCATAGAGAAGTAATTCTTTTTCTTAGACTAAAAGGTGGGAGCTTGATGAGAGGGGGAAAGAATCTTTAAAAATGCCCTTCTTCCTCTTTATGGGCTTATTTCTTTTCTATTTTTCCATCCTGATCTAACAGGATGTTAGGTCCAGTTGTGGCTTCCAATAGGGAGATGGTTTATTCTGGAGAGGTGAGAATATTAAATCAGGACCGGTGGGGAGGATATATAAGAACTGATTTGTGTGGTTTATTTGAGAGAAGAAGAGGGAGAAGAAAGAAAGCTCCTTAATATCTTTATGGCACACTAAAAACCAAATTATTTGAAGCAGGAACTCCTTAAACAGGACTAAAGATTAAGGATTTGCTAGTGTTCTTTTTGCCTTCTCTCTAGGACCCCCATCCAAGGTGACAGGCATGCTGATAGGCCCCAGTTACAGACAATTCAGGGAAACCTTCACGTTCTTTTCAATCTCCATTTTCCATATAAGGAATTTGAGACCCAGAGCAATGGCGACTGTTCAAAGATCACAGCACAGGATGAAAATGCATGTGTCCATCTCCAAAAGCTGTGTTCCCTCCTTTTCAGTACTCCCACCAAAGGTCCGTCCTTTAGAACCCCCCTTGACACAGAAAGTGCCTTTATGTAAACATTAAAAAGTGGTATCTATGGAGTCCACACTAATCCATCTTTTAAATCTTGCTTTTCATGGCGTTATTATGGGATCATGCTCCATGAAGAGCTCTCTGTAGATGCTATTACCCCGCACGGCGGCTTTGGAAAGTGGGCTGAAGAAGCTGTGAGTTTGTGCAACAGCACATGTTAACATGAGTTATAATATGTCAGGGGCCCCGTGTTAACGATCAGAAAACCTATTCAGCTCCTTTAAGGTTAATCAACTCAGCATTTGTGCCAGGTGTAATGTCTAATTAAAATGATGGACGGGCAGAGAATGCCTCCAGGCAGAGGGAGGAGATGGCACAAAGAGGAAGCACCCGTGCCATATTGGTTTGGAAAATCAATAAGAGGAGCTCATTTTATCCCACTGTTATCTGTGCATTTGCCATTCAGTGGCTCATTTGAAAAAGTGCCAACTGGCTGATGAGTAGACTCAGCAGAGCTGCGTTTTTCAGCACTTAAGGATACTCTGTTTGGAGGAACCTCAGGGGTGACCCAGGATGTCTCTGGAGGGAACCAGAGAGAGGGTAGCATGGCCACAGGGATCCAAGAAGCCATCCCGGGTTCACTTGGAATCATCAAATCTTAGAGGCAGGGAGGAAGCTGGTGAAAAGAGCCACCAGGAGAAGGCTGGGGAAATCTGAGGTTGAGTCTCATTCCGTTACTAAATAGATTTTGAACCTTGGTCAAGTATTTTCAGCTTTCAATTTCATCTTCTGAAAATGCACACAGTTCTAACAGTAGCTGCATTGCAAACTACACAAGTTTGTTGTGACCATTACAAGAATTTTTGACTGAAAATTATATAATAATATCCAGATTTAAAACATATATTTAAATATGTACCTGTATCTCCTTTCACAACTCTATATTTGTATGTATTAATTTATTTAATCAATATGCATTAAGTATTTACTATGTGCTGAGCACTATTTTAATCATTAAGGGAGAAACAGCAAGAAACAGATAGCTTAACTGTTCCCAAGAAGCTGAATGTATACATAATGGTGGAGAAAATATCTCAAAGATACATGATTATAGTTTACTTATGTTTGGTCAAATCTCTTCGTTCCTTTTCTTAGGAAAACCAACTGAAAGGTTAGGCATGGAGAGTAGGTAAATGATCAGTAACTGGGTACTAATTTTTAATTTATTGAGATCAAATGTTGGTGACCATCATTGTCTTTTTTTTTTTTTTTTAGAATGTGATTCATAAATAATCCTTGGGAAAATATAGAATTGTTCATCATTGACCTTGAGGTACTGAATGGACATGATTTTTTTATTTCCGTTCCCAGCCGCAGTACTTTCGTAGCCGATGTATGAGTTGTGTACCATAATGTGAGAATTGGGGATAAAATGGGGTTCTATGGACTTGCTGGGAAATGGTTCTCTAATCTCACTTTGACTGCTTCCTTATGGGAGAGCATTAGATCTTGGGGTTATCCATGCCGCTGCAGGAGATCCATGGGGGCCGGCATTTTCATTGAATTTCTTTGTCTACAATTTATGAATACTTTCATTGTGAGACTTTTGTTAGACACTATCAACTCTTTTGCTCTAGGTTAAGAGAGATGAAAGTTAATCAGGGACGTGTCCTCATTTGGCATATGGAGTCCATGGAACAAAACTATTTATCACGTGTCGAGTACAGTCTCAATGGCAATGACTGCCACCACATTTGGAATTGTAAGTTGAACATTGAAAGGCTGAGATGGCAGCTTTAATCTGTTAACCTCTGAACTTTCTATGAGAAAGACATGATAAGTCATTTAAAGCATTGTATTTTGGAATGGCTTTACTTTTGTATTATCCTAATACAAATGATACACAGTATATTAGGACTGTGGTTCTCAGACCTGCTTCTATAATCACTTGAGAGGTCTTCACTTATCTTGAGTGATCCATCTTAATTTTTTCAATAAAAATACCTTGTGTTCTTAAATAAAAACAAATGCCACCTCTTACTGCAAGAAAATGGAAGTGTGGCAGGCATACAAAGACAAACTGTGTCCTGTTAGATAACAACAAGGCCTCTTGAACTTCCTGAGTAATGGACTGGAAAAGACATGACAAAAGATCAACTGAGGCCCAAATCTGTGGTGTCATTGATATTCATGTTTCCAACTTTGCACAGATGGTTTAAAGGAGAGAGTACTGGCATCTTGGCATCAAATAAACGTAATTGTTATTTTGCCATATCATCCATAAACCATGTGATGCAGGCCTTTGTAACACTACTGTGAGACTCCTACCTTAAGTATTAAATTAGAATAAATCATAACTGGCCTGGTGTTTAACCGCGTTTCTGTAAGAATCAAATGCAACAAAAGGCATATAAAAGTCCTCTGTTAGCAGGAAAACATAGTGAGTTTTTGGAGCCTGGCTTTATTCAATTGCCCTGAAAGAGTCTAAGAAAAGACTACAAAAGGAAAAGGTACAGTCACAGCCTTCATTTTTTTTAGCAGCCAGGATTAATAACAATAAATTAGAAGGAGTCTGTAATAACTTGTGGATTTTGAGAGTGCAGAGAAAGCAGTGATTAATGCTAAAAGGTATATCAGAAGTGGCTTCAGATAAAATATATCATTCTGATGCGGCCAAGGTTGAAGACTAAGGAGGAGCCCAGTGCAGATTTGTGAGTCGCTCACGGCTAGAGGAAGAATAAAAGCAAGACATGAGCAGTGTGGGCTGGCACAGAGTGAGCAGGGGCTCCCCTTTGCCTGTGAAGATTTGATTATGATCCATGGCATAATTGTGGTGCGAGTGGAAAAGTGCATGACATTTTACCAACTTGAGATTAGATTGAAATGAATGAGGTCCCACCTTTTCATTCTGGGGCCATCGTGGCCCTGAGACCTACTAATAAGGACAAGGTGTTTAGAAGTTATCAGGTTGGGGTTCTCTGTGCTCTCCACTCTGTTTTCAAAATTGAAGACAGTTGCATCATTTCTGATTTGCTGTGTCGGAGGCAAAAGTCAGGGACAGTGAACAGAGAAGCAGGACCCTTCCATCTAATAGTACATTTCTTTTTGTTAATGCTTCAAAGCAAATGACATGAAAAACCCTCTTTAATGGCGATCAGCAGCTTCTTCCATTTGTAGATGATGACCACATGCATCGAAAGCAAGGCCATTCTTTATTTATGCTCAGCCGAGTTCTGCAAATAGAGAAATTGGCTAATTATCTACAAATTTTCATGCTTTATCTCCATAGAATTTTAATGAACAGGAATTGCCATGGACTCATTCATATTTGTGAAGAGGGAACAACCTCTCCCTTTGGTGATTTCTCTCCCTTTGTAGCTCTCAGACCTGACAGTATTAGGAGAAATAAAATTTGGGCTGATCATATGCCCATCATTCACCAGGCCGCTCTACTGCCTTTTTAACCACCATCTTCTGAATCAGGCCTGTTGCTCCGAATGATGAGGATGAAGGAGAGATATTTTGGAACATTTCCTTGTTGTGTTATCTACATAGACCTGCCTCTCTGAAGACATAGCTTGGGTTTAATTGGGTTGTACTCCACGGAAAATAATCACATCAAATCAACAAATACCCATTGAAGACACCTAGTACAAGGCAACGAGCTGGACAAAATACCCCTTTACTCATTTCTGGCCTGAATTCTACAGGCCCTAGAAGCATTTGGCACAGGCGTGCCACTTCTCTGCTGCTAAATGATCATCATCATGACCAGTAACAAGAGTTTATTACTGTACCAAAATGTCTCCAGAATCTGTCCACTTCTCCATTCTAACTGCTACTAGCTAGATTCCGGCCCTATATTCTCTGGCCCAGATAATGCAATTACTCTGTCTCTTCTCCCAGCTTCCTTCTGCTCCCCTTCAGTCCAACCTCCCCATGGGTGGCTCAAGTATTTAAGCATAGGTCTTATTTTGCCCTCTTCTCCACAAGAAAACTAAAACTAAAATGTTCAATGGTTTACTTTAGTAACTGTAAATTAATGTCCCTCTCTGATTTAAAGAGTAAAGAATGTTTTCTGTGGGCCACCCATGAAGGTTTCAACTGTTCTCAGTATAATGCTACTCAACCATAAGCTCAGGCATACACTTCTTAAAATAATAGTGCTTTTTCATTTATATATGAAACACAAACATATTGAAACCAAAAGGAAAAACAAGTGTCACTATGATCGTTGTTTCTTTTGAAATCATGTTATCAATATAGGATTCACCAAGAGAAAGATGTGTTTGTGTGGTAAGTCCTAATTTGTCATACAGATTTTATGTTTCAGATGTTGATATGAAAGATCATGAGTTGAGCCCTTATCGTTATTGTTAGTTTTTTTCCTTTTAAATTGTAATATTTTTTAATATCCAGTCATATTGAAGGACCATATCAATGTAATAGAATCCTCACAAAATTTAAAAAAGGTAATCATGCTTAAGGAAAAAACATCTTATTTCCTTTTACTATTTCACTTCCTTCTAGTGAAATGCTGATACATGTAAAGAGAGGTTTCAATTATATATCCATTTAAAATGTGACCATCATTCTGACTAAACCTTTTTTGTTCAATAGGACAATACTGCCTCTCACAATGGGATAACTCAGTGTTACCTTGCATTCTTTTTCTTTTTAAAATATCAAAAATTCCTGTTTGCAACAACATGTCACATCATTATTCACCCCCAACTTTGCAGAAACAGGATGATGAAATATAGGAATTGAAACGGGGCGGTTGTGTGTGTTTATAAGGTAATTACATAAATGATCCAAAATACATTTATCATGGAAATGCACACAAGTATTTCTCAAATGAATTCTCATAGATTACTCACATAACTTTATGAACCAATGAAATGGAATTTCCCGGTAAAGTCCCAGATCTTTAACCAATCCACATTCTTATCTCCTCTGCCTCCACATCTCTGCTCATGCTGGTTGCTCTGTCTGGAATATTCTGTCTCACGTCCTACATCCCTCTCCAGTCTCTCAAAGACCTGGAAGAATATTTCAACCTCTATGCAAACACTCTAAACAGATTCATCACTCATCCCACCATATTTCTATGATTTTTTTTATATCCACTGAAATGACTTTTGTTTCTTGCATATCCCTCTCTCTTTGCTCTCTCCCTGCCTCTGTACCAACTCTCTACTTTTACTTCCGAATTTAAGTTCCTCAAAGTTAAGGGGCAGCAACCAGCACCAATAAGTCAGTAGGAATGGAAGGGAATGAGACGAGTTGAGATGAGATGGGATTTGATAAGATGAGATGAAAGAACTATTAACCAATCCAATATCAGGAGCTTTGAAAGTCGTCAAATGTTAAGACACCATTCTTAAGTTTGGGAGGTGGGCGTCTATGAATAGTAATAATAATAGTAATAATAATAATCAGCAATTCAAGGAAGTATCTAGAATATGTAAATGAGTAGTATGGACAGTAAGTACAATAGGAATTCAGGTAAATGAGAAATGGCATGGGGAGAGGCAGTAATGGAATTTTTCCAAGAACAGGTTATGAAATAATGGTCACATGTAGTTCAGAGATGGAAAGTGGATACTGTGTGGTCAGAAGTGGGGTGATAGGCAGACAGTTCTGATTGGCTATGAATTGAGCAGTTAACTTGGAGGTGATTTGATAAGGATACAGGATGCCTCATTAGATGGGATGTGGAGTTACTTTCTTCATCTAGTGGCTTTTAAAGTTTTTGAAGACTCGAGGCCCTTTGTGAAACTCAAGTCTCATTGAGATCCATGTCCCTCCCTGTTCTAGGCAGATTAGCTCTGAGACAACTCCTATTGTGTGTTTTTGTCATAGCACTTGTTAGAAATTTAATTAAATAACGCCCAGGATGTTTATCTGAGTCCTCACTACAGAGAAACTCTAAGGTGAAATCTTTTCAATTCAGCTTTTGTCAGGACTCGAGCCTCAGCATTTCTCATATAGTCGACACTTGATAAATATTGCCTGAAGCTCGAAGCAGTGTTACTCTGGTTGAGACTAGAGTAGATTTCAGCCAGTCACCCCTATTCTCTTTCTTCAGTGTCTCCTTAGGTGTCTTAGCACAATGTCTAATGTTCAACAGAGTATATTTTGGAGGGGAAAACAAAAACCAAAACAAAAGCAAGGTCCATGGTCTCAATTTTCCCATCCCTCATTTGCAGTGTTCCCACTTCAAATGGAAACCGTAATGAGCAACCAGCAAGGTTGTTGTAAGAATGAACTGAGATCAGATAATGCATGTGAATACAGGTTTTAAACTCGGAAAACTGGTATCAGTCCTTGCCATATACAGAAATGTAGAACATGGCCATCACCCAAACTCACCTTAAAAAGCTGGACTAGAATTCTGGATGTACTACTGGTCTGAGCCAAATGTAATTGCTATAATATGCATTAAAAACAATAATGGCCTCTCCTGTGGACTCTGGTTCAATTAATCCAGCCAAGCCCAGGTAGATCCAAAACAAATCACCCCTGAATTACCAAATACTAGTTAAATTTCTCTTTTTGAAGCCCTCATCTCCACTTCCTATAGATCTCCCCAGCCCCACCAGCTCCAGAGTAATATATCCCGCCCCTCACATCCTTATTTACAAGTCCTGGAAAGGAATGATGCATGTGCCTGACACTTTTGAGATGGGAGCACATTTAGACGTAGTTTGAAACTGCTTATTCTGGAATCTCCAAATTGTTGGTGTATGCTGTGGATGGAATGATGCGAAGATTAAGGAGAGAAAGACAAAACGTTAGACCAAATTTATTTTTAAAGGCTTAAGAATGACTATTCTAAAAGTAGCCTCTCTCTGCTGCTGCTTTTGTTTGAGTAAATGCTGCAATTAAACGAGGGGCTGTATAGCCAGAGCTTTAAAACTCCCAGGTCCTCTGTCAGACAGACCTGAGTCCCAATCTAGCTTCAGCACTTCCTGTGTCTGTTCTTACACAAGTAGCCCAACACTCTAAGTAGTAGGTTCCTTATAGGCAAAATGCAGGTATTATTAATGGCCCGCTCCCAGGGTCGCGGTCATGATAATTAAATCACACAGTTCCTCTTCATCAGTTTGTAGAGGCTAGCAGAGAGTTTTGAAAGTATTGCATTTCTGTATGGCCAGGTCCCAGAAGTTCCCAAAGTGTGCTTTTTTTTTTTTTTTTTTTTTTTTTTTTTAATTATACTCTCACCCCAGCACTTCCTGGGCCTTGAAGTGTATATATACTGTATGGGTACAGTGTATATACACTGTATGGGAATTACATACCACTGTATTAGTAGCTGGATAAGTAGCCTACCATCTCTTTCCTCTATCCTCATCAAAACAAGCTAGCAAAATGATTAAGACACCAGAGCATGGATCTGGATTGCATGGGTTTTCAGTCCTGACTCTGCTTCTTATTGCACGTATCATGTTGAGCAAATGAAAGAATCTCTCTGACCTCCTCTTTTTACTCATGTGTAAAATGAGAAGAGTGTATAAAATATTGATAACTTCGTCATAGGCTTTTTAGTGAGGGTTACATGAGTTATTATATACTATAAGTACCAGAGAAGTCCCTAGCACATAGAACATGCTGTATGTATTAGATATTACTGTTAACTATTTTATTATCATTTTATTGTTTAGTAACATATGGATTCTAAAACATAGCCACTATCAGTATTCCTAAATATGTCTTAAGTTCATTGATTACGTATATCATGCCATTCCATTCTCATCAGCAATCAAATGTATGTTTCCTATTTACAGTTGAGGGGACTACGGCTCATAGATATAATTCACTTGCCAAGATCCCACATAATTATTAAGTGGTACAAATGAGGATTGAGCTGATCTGAGTGACTCCAAATTTCACTCCAGTATCCCAATAAAGAGAAGGAAGGTTGTCTATATTTGCGGATCACTTGAGAAGGCTTTCTTTACACTATCTTCCTGACCCACCTCCACCCATGGTGGGGAAACAATAAAAAGCATTCCTTAATGGTCCCGTATGTTTCCATACTTTTTTGCCTTTCTCACAGTCCCTGGCTCGCAGAACACTCTCAAGTGACAGACCTGTGAAGGAAATACCACTAATTGCTTACACTTTGTGGGATACCTGTGACATTCAGGCTCAGTACTTAGAGGTTGACAGTCTTTCTGTCATCCATTCTACAGGATGGTTCTGCAAGGTGGTGCAATTATTGTCTTTTATCAGGTAAAAATTCACAAGTTAAATATTTCCCCCTAGGCATCCCAGCTGATGTGCAGCAGAATTGGGATTTAAGCAGGCCTAGTGACCTATCACTTGACTCTGTGTCTTACCCTTGAAGATATGGACAAATGATATCAAGTCTGATACTGAAACTTTATCCACTTCATCAAAGATTCAGGAGAATATGTAACACTCAACATACTAGCTGGTGGGCGATCAAATTGAGTAATGTGTGTCTCTCCCTCTCCCATTCTCTCTCCTTCCTTTATCCCCCTCTCTCTCTCCAGCTTGCCATGGACAAAACAGAAATAATTGTCAATAACTAAAGTTGATTCCTGGCAAACAGCTGATGAGCATATTTCAGAGGCTCCTGGTTTCTGACCTTTACTGCCCTAGACAATGACAAAATCTTGTTGAAAGCTCTTTAAGCTGAAATTAATTTATGCTCAACGGTGATTAAAAGAGAAAGTGAGAAGGGGATGGAAATTAACAAATCCATCTTTATTGCTGAGATCCCATTATGATTATAAGGAGAGGGAAAAATCAACGTGGCGGGTGCCAGCTGCAATCTGGTAAGGAGTTTAAACAGCCCGTCCCGCTTGGGAAATGTCCTTGGGTGGACAGATTTATCTGTCACTGAGGCTTTCCTAGAGAGGGGCTTATTTATCAAGGACTGGAATGCTGAGATCCTTGGACTTGCTTTTGGAATAAGGTTCCAGCAAGATAGCCATTGGAGGGACAGGCCAGAGAGCTTAACAGATAAGTCCTCTGGACAGGGACCTCTAGATTCTGCAGGTGCTTCCAAGAACAGAGATGGCTGAATTGCCGGGCCCTGGGTTCCTGTGGGGCTAGTCCCTTCGGTACACGCCTTCAAGTGCTGATGTCCTTGTTCCTGCAATTCCTCACGGGCCCCTGGGAGGGCTCTGAGGCCAAGGGCCTTGTTTCGGACCTTGTTGTTTCTGCATTGCTCTTCAGACAGTACGGCCTAATGCAAACGACACTAAGCAAATATTGAAGAAAACAGTAAGCACTAATTACACATTCAGTCTTCACAAATTTATATATGCTGAACACCTTCTATGCGCAGCACCAGGCCATGGAGATAAAATTCTAAGCACCATGATGCCACTGTCCCTGTACAGCCAACCAGAGAGAATGAGGCTCATTGCCGCTTAAAATCAGAATTCTCCCAGAGAGATATCTAGACTCATACCATTTCATGAGAAGCAGCACGTGCTGAGAACTTCCTGTATGCCAGACATTTGACACATGATATCTCATTTTGTACCAGAAACAATGAAAGTAAGTATTCTTTTTCTCATTTTATAGATGTGTGAGTAAAGGGTCAGAGAGGTGAAGTGATTTCCCTTAGGACACAGAGCCAGTGCAGCTGGAGCCAGAGAACCTGCACTCAGACCTATCATATACCCAAGGGTGGATTTTTGGCCACTGCCCTCACCACATCAAAGCTGTGACGCTGAAGTAAGATCATGAATCTAAGAAGAACCTTGATTGTAGGTTTGCTGAACCTCTCACTGGCTCTGTGACCTTGGGAAAATCACTGTGTCTTCCAATGTATTGATTTTGTCATCCGCAGAGAAAGGGATCATCCCCTGCCCTGTCTGTTTCACAGGTTAATCTGAGGCTTGGAGGACACAATGTATGCGAAAATGATTTGCAAATGTAAGCTATTATTATTATATAGCCCAACGTCTACTAATACATGCACCTTCTCCACAATTGGGCTTAATTTGTCTCATAATCATTTATATTTCAAAGGAATGAAACTGACAACGTTATATCGCCTCATGTAAAAGTATAACTGAGAGGACCGATGTGTAAGCTATGGCTCCTCTAATTGGCTTTAATTATCATTGGACAAATACTCAGCAGGGAAAATTGCTTTGTTTCAAAGCAGGCAAAAGCACAGTGAGTTTAATATCTGAAAATGTTAATGATGAAGATAATCAAGTGGTCTTTGATTCTTACTATCATCGCATGGACATCGGTGTTGATAAAAGGAGGAAACTGACAGCTTGCACCGCTCTTGAGGGGAAAGTTATGTCACTGTGATCATGTGCCCGATGATTGTGGTTACCTGGGAGAAAACTTCCGGGGATGAGGGTTGGGATGATGGAGTTTACCAACTTACCCAGTGCATTTAGGGAACTCATTTTACCTCTCTAGACCTCAACTAGGAAGTGATGTCTACTCCCCATTCCCCTTCAGAATACAAATCTTGAAATTGAAATGCTCAGGAATTCTTGGAATTCTTATCCAGAATTTGAGAGAGAGATTGGTCACTTGCCCCAGAAGTCAAGCTCTTCTAGAGCATCTTACAATGTTAATGCAGGAAGCAAGAATTATACTGGAAAAGTCCGTTCACGTGGACTTGAATGCAGTGACCCTTCCGACAGTGGCATGGCTCAAACAGGTTTTCCACTTTGAATCAGATTAGCAACTTTTCCTTCCTTAGAGGGAAGTTGGCAAGTTAAGAGAAAGTGATCACTGAAATGACATGGCTTAGGGAGGAGGAGTAAAATGCCTACTCTCTGCAGGATCGTGACTATTTCCATACCTGGCTAAACACTTTCAATGGGTCCACATTGACCAGAACAATATTCCTTGTGCTGTGTTTCAGAAAACATAATTTTTGCAACTTATCATAGTTGTTGCTCAAAAAGGATTCTGTGCGGGGAAATGTGTTTATAAAGCACTGAGTTAAATAGTTTACCAGATTTCTTTACTTCACAGAGCCCTTGATGTACTGGTATGCGTTACGAGTGTGTAAAAGGGTAGCAATGTACAGAGTACTCAGCCATATTTAGCAACAACAACAAAAACAGTCATTTAGGGTTTAGCATTTCTATGATGAATGTTATGGCAAATGCACTTTGGAAATGCCAGACTAAAATAAGAAGTCCCAAGCTAGGTGTACCCCCTTCACTACCAACTCCAATATCTCAATGGCTGATTTCTCGTTCGTGAAAGTTTTTGGTTGGTTGACCTCCCTGGTTGCTAACTGATAGTTTGTGAGGTTAGGGAATCAAGCTCCTTGTAGCCTCTGGCACTGCTTTCTCAAAGACCTTCACTCCTAGCCTCATGGCTGTAAGAGAAAGACCATGGCTGGAAAATCACCCAAGCCATCTCGTGGGCAGATCTAAAAGGAGCAAACATCACTATTTCCCATAGTGCCCTGGTGGAACTCAGTCATATTATCCTCTCCAAACACAAAATATGGGAAATGTGGTCTCTGTCGATGCCTAGGAGGAAATGAAACATATACTACTGTCTCATGCATAGTAGTCACTTTGAAAATCTCTGCTCTTTGTCTCCAAAATGAACTGACACGTCCCAACTCAACACATAGTATGTTCTGTCAACCGCTTAGTTTCTTGCATTTCAGTATTGTTAATTTTGCATAATTTTCACCTCTTCCTTAATCCATCTCCTTTTTTTTATTTTCCTTTCCTGTGCCTGAGAGGAAACGCCACCCATCCTAAAATGCACCATTATGTCATTTCTTTCATTATGCTTTCTCTGGTCACCCTCTCATGTCTGGTCCAGAAAGCAGTCTTCTTTCTTTACATGATTTATCTCTCTATTATATATCAAATATTGATTAGTATTCATTGGAGACTCTTAACTCTATTCATATACAAGCTTGGGGATATGTATCAGGTTGTAGAAGGAAAAAGAGGGTCTTGAGAACAAGGCAGATATGAGTTTGGATCCAGGCTTCTCACTGACCAGACACATCACCTTGGGCCAGTAACATTGCCACTTGGTGCTGCTTCCTCCCTTGAAAGTGATGAATTGGAAACCTTTCTAAATTAGTTTGTCAGGAAGTTAAAAATGGCATAATGCACAAAGGTCCTTAACACAATGCACCTGTGACATAAGAAGTCATCTGTGTTGACTGTTACCACCATTCTCATCGCTGGCATTGTCATTTGGAGCCAAACAGACCAGGTTTTCAATCCTGACCCTGTCACTTATTAGCAGTCTGACTTGGGGAAAATCACTTTCTATTTCTGAGTCTCAGCTTTCTCATTTGTACAAATGGAGAGAACTCTTCCTTTCTGAGTGAATAGCAAGAAAAACGCCTATCACAACATGTCGCAGTGACTGACACATGGTACAAGTGCAAGTAATTAATGAAATTTATTACAACACACCACTACCCCTTATACCAGGCACGAGAAGATCTATTCACTTCATGATTCTGTCTAGAGGGGAAAAAAAGACAGCCTCCTCCATATAGGTTGCTTTTGTGTCTGAGGACCTACAGCCAGGCAGTTTTTCTTTACTCCCCCTCTAAGTCTTCGAAGCTATAATCTAAGCCCAGTTTTTCTTTTCTGATACGGAGTTGGTCGCCTTCACTGTACTATATCCTCTTAGGTGCTTGAAGACTGTTAAGGTAACGCCTCACCTTTCTCTTTGTCGGGCTGAACTCCTTTAATTTCTCATCCCAGGTGACCTTTTCCAGTCCTTTAATCATTGCACTGCCCTTCCATTTCAAAACAGTACAGAGACACAGTACCCAAAAAATTCTACCGTTATATGTGGAAATAGCAAGCACTTACACTGAAAACCATCTAGTACAGGGCAGCGTTCACTAAGGAACAGTTAGAAACAGTCACCTCCAGGAAATTTCACTCCACTGCCAACTACCCATGCTACCCCCACCATCAACTTCAGGTCCAACAGCAGGTGGTAATTTGCAGGTGTCCTTTCCTCTGAGCATAAAGAATATTTAGCCATTTCTGTCCAGTTGTTGTACTCACTCGATTCAACATTAAGTACCTATCGTGTGCCAGGAACTGTTCCACAGGCAGAAAGCATTCTGGATGGAGCCCTTGTTCTGTGAATGCAAAATAAATAAGTGAATGAGTAAAATAGAATCATATAATGGCTCTAGCTATAGATAGTAGAGAAAACTGTCATGTGGGGCAAAACAAACAAGCAGCTATTAGTCTCCGATGGAACCTGGATCTCCCTCTTACTTGTTTGGGGTGTTTCATGAGTGAATCCTGTCTTTAAGAGTCAGTTTTATCAGATGTGGAGCTGGATGCGACCAACAATCCTTCAGGGTTTTATTGAAAATTAAATGAAGACACTAAAAGCATCTAGCTCTGTGTCTGACACTTAGCACTCATAGTAGCACTTTAGATTCTTGTCCCTGTTTGCCAAGTACAAAGAAGAAATACCAAGTAAAGAAATCGGGGTGACAGCAAATCTTTTCCAAAAGAGTACTTGAGTTTGAGTTTGTTATTAAACATCTATTTTTAATATTTTTCCTCTTTTTTTTTTAAGGAATGAATTTTTATTAGTTTAAAGGCAAATTGTGCAGGTCCCAAACTTTAATAAAAATACCTTTATTTTACAGTGTCCTCTTCTGGTCTTACCTTCATTCCAAGCAAAACTCCCTTTCCCTCTCTCACAGCGATCTGCCTCCCTGTCCTTCCCTGATTTCCTCATTTCCCCTGAGTGGTCTGTTTCCTCCATGTCCCTTATCTCCTTTCTTGTCCCCTGAATTATAACCATGACTGATCTTGGAAGAAGTAGGCCCACATGGTCAGGGGCACGGGCTATGGGTCTCAATCCAGGTTCTCTCATTTATTAGCTAAATAACTTTGGTAAAGTGGCTTAACCTTTCTAAGGCCCAGGTTGTTTTTTTTTCAATGAAATCAGCATAATAGTAGTTCTTTCCCAATAAAGTTTTTATTAGTATGAAATAAAATTGTGCATATAAAGCATCCAACCATAATACACTCTCAATAAACGGCATCTATTATTTCCTGTGCTATGTATTTTATTTGGAGACAGTTATTCTATTAAGTGTGGAACAGTGTGTTGGGCACCATAGAGAGGACAGGCAGAAAATAAAGGCAGGTTCTCTATCCCCAAAGAGTTAACGGCTCACTAGAGCAGCATGCATGCCTACATAAAAACACAATGATAATGGAAACCAAAGGGCAGGATTTTCTGTCAATTGAGTATGTTAGATGAAAGATCATAAATACGGTTTTGTTCTAAAAACTAACTCTAATATGTTGGTTTTTGTTGCCTGGAACGACATACTAGAAGGAGTTTTGAAGTCAATGACAGAATAAGTAGAAAATATAAAGTCATAACTGATTCACAATGTCTGCCGAGGGTACAGAAAGAGAGATTTTGGTACAGAGAGTGTTTTCCAAGGTGTGTTGAAGAAAAGAGTGAAATGTCTTCTTGAGTATTTTTATGAGACCTTTATTTTACTTGTGTTATTCAGTATATGGCATGGATGTTGTTATCCTCATTACAACTGAAACTGAAACTCAAGAGAAGTTAAGTCATCTTTCCACGTCATACAGCTAGAAAAGTGTCTTTTCTCAAATTGAAACTCATACTCCCTAATTCAACAATATCTGCAGGAGGAAGAATGGATGACCTCCGACAAGAGTGGTAGAGCAGAGCCTGAGTAGATGCGTACCAGCCCCTTTCATTTTTCTGAGTCCACAGGATGCCTGTATTTTCTTGCTGGCATTGCAGTTAGATTCAGGCCATGTGAGTACGTAATTCTAAATGATGCTATAGGAGGGGAACGTATGTGTCGCTGTCAGTTATGGCCTCTGTAATCTCCCATGGGAGTCTTGGCTCAGGCAGTTCCTTTCATCTGGCCTTACAGAGAGGACCCAGTAGGGAACAGCAAGGAGGCCCTAAGAAAGAGTAGAACTATAAGAAGTAAGGAGGTTGGAACCTTGTCATACTTCCGGGAGGGGAACAGAAAAATCGAGTCTGTATCAGTCTGTGACATGAGAGAGACTAAGCTTTTGTTGTGCTATGTCACCGAGATTTTTGTGTTGTATTTTAGAACAGACTACATTACTTATCCTGACTGACAGAAGTTAGCAAACAATATTCAGTAAAGAAACAGGACTTCCACAGGGCCAGGATAATATGCAAATGGACTTTCCAGGCAGAGGACCCTTTTCTGGAAAAGCATGAGGTATGCAAAGTAGTTAGGGAAATTAAGTTGGCAACATAGAAAGTGGCTAAGATTGGTGTTCCGGTTTTCTATTCTTGTGGTTTCCAGTTTGGCAGTAGGAACTTAGCGGGATCCCAGGTCCTCACTACGGCATAGCATACTGCTCAAAGCATAATGGCTTAAATCACCGACACTTTTATTACGTCACGTATTTTTGTGGGTCAGGAATTTGCTCAGGGCTCAGTTGGTTGAGTTGTTTGTCCCACATGGTATCAGCAGAGGTTACTTGGTTGTATTTGGTTGGCAGATGGGCTGTTATGGAAGATCCAAGATGGTTCAACTCCTATTTAAATGAGAAGCGTGGGCTCAGCTGGACTGTCAGTTGAAGTATCTGCATGTGATGTCCCAAGGTTCAGGATTCCAAGAGGCAACGTGCAAGCGGCCAGGCCTCTTAAACGCTAGTCCTGGAACTGGCATAGCATTACTTCCTCCATTTGCTGTTGGTTATGCACTTCGTTAATGCTGTCAAACTCCACGAGAAGCAAAGAATTTGCGCCCACATTTCATGCACTCCACCTGGGATCTGTGGAGTCAGGTGCTCAAGGACAGGGACGTGGCTGTGGGCATCTCTGCCTCCCCAGCACTCCCCACTTATCCCATTGCCCGGGGTGCAGTCTTCATGCTGGTAGAATTATCATCACACCCTAAGCACACATCCAAAGAGACGGAAAGGGGAACTCAATTTTATAGAATACCAATTCCTGCTTCAAATGTCCAACCTTAACATAGTTTCAAAATGACTCTTTTTAGTGATGTAGGTTTTATTTCTCCTTTTTATTACTGAATACACAACCAAGGTTCAGTGAGAAAAAAACCACACACACACACACACACACACACACACACACACACACAGAACAAGTTCCTAAGGTCCTACAAGGCATTAGATTCCAAAAGCAATGTTCTTTCCACCACACAGTGTTTCCTCCTGTGCGTCTGGCTTACGTGTCCCCTGCTGAAAATGCACACTCTGTGGTCAAGTGCTTGAATCTCACCTTGGCCCCTAGTCCACCGACAGAAACTGAGTCAAAGCCTTTAATTTGTCTGAGTCCATTCATCTTATCAGAACCAGAGGGGGTCCCTGTCTCTGCCTTCCCCACCACGAGATTATGAAGGATTGCTAATAAACATGAACTCTAAACTCCTTGCAAATATAAATGCTAAATAACAATAAGATGAAAAATGAGGGCAATAATATTGCTTCACATGATGTTTAGGAGACGGGGATGAAATTCATGGTAAGATCTATTATCTCTGCATATTCAAGCTTCCATCCTTCCTCTTCTGTTTTATCCTCTGTCTCTGCAATGCTTGATGAAGGCCCTTTTATAGTTTATTTTACTTTGTCTTATTTTTTTTTTCTACTTTGAGAAATATATCACTATATCACTGGGGACAATTTACCCTTTTCCATTTGAAGAAAGAAAGCAATGCAGGGTGACTTCAAAGAAGAACCGACCAAAACCCAATGGGATCTGGTAATGAAGAAGCCCCACTTTGTTTTCAAGCAGGGATACAAAATTATGCTATAAATTATACAAGGCATGGGGGGTGAGAAGAGAGAGACGAAGAGAGAGTCAAAAATATTGGTCCCACAGCTAGTGTTTCAGGGTACAGCTCAGAGATTCATGCAACGAGATGATTTTAGAATGAAAGAGACTTTGCATAACCTTTAATCCTACTTCCTGCCTCACCCTGGCATTATTTTTGTGATGGCGCTTACATGCCCCCTAGTCTTGGGGGTTGCTATCCTGACATCAGGGTGGGTTTGCTCAGTGGTAGTTAATCAGGATGGGATGTCGGGTCTCTGACCTGAAACCGTGTTCCTTCCTTTTTTATCTATGGTTCCGGGTTCTTCCTCCGCTGACCTCACAGAGCATGTTTGCTCCCTTTTGGGGGGGTATTGAAGAATTGGGATTGGTTTAGCATGGGCTAACACCCACAATTCCTTTGACTGTTCCTCAAATGATTTCTGATGCGATTAATTCAGTCTCCTGGGAGCCTGTAAGAGGACTGGAGAAAATAATTAGAGAAAAATATAGGTGGGAAGAAATTTGATTTTCTGACCAAAGGTGATAAACACCTTAGTGGGTGGAGAACAGCTAAGAGGTTGGAGAATGGTTTCTAAGCAGCAGAAGTGGCCTGGCCATGACACAGGAGGGAAGAGAGAGGTGGGCAGGCTCAAGGACAGGGTGGGCAGGGCCTCCAAGATTGCTACCCAGATGGTGTAGGCTGAAGGTCGCTATGCCAGAGTACAGAAGGGGCGCTTAGCACAGCTCTGCAGGAGGCAGAAGGCAGTGAGTGCATTAATTATGTGGGTGGAGACAGATTAGTGGAATAATAGAGAGGGAGGGAACAGGTTAGAATTGTGGCTCTTAAGAAATTCAGGTAGAAGGGCTAGAGAAAGGCAGTAGGAGAAGGTTAAGGAGAGCAAAGGCAGGAAAGAGCTTTCTGTGAAGCTTGGATATTAAATTCATTATTCAAAAGCATGTGTGTGTGTTCTGTGACAGTTTCCAGGGAAATCTTCCCCCCTTCCACTTTCTGTACTTTCTTTATTGGATGTAATTTAACTAGGTTTATGTGGATTTTTTTATATGTATATATGTATCTATATACACACCAATGCTGCTTTTCTTTTACAACTGGATTATTTAGCTACTAGTCCTCAAGTCTCCAGGAAGAATATGCAACACACAGGAGAAAAGGCCCATCTAGGGTGTGATGGCAAATGTGTAACATTTGACGGTACAGGAAGAATAAAAGGCACTGACCCAAGCATTGGCCAGGTTCTGTGGTATAAATACTCTTGTTACAAACTACCAACAACACTTCACAAAAATGGGAAGACATGCACAGAGCATCCCATCAGACGGCTTGCACCATACCCTACAGAGAAAGACATAACGTCAAGAGCATAGATGGTAGCAACATGTAGAAAAAATAAGTAGTAAGTGTTGAGTTTTGAGGATTTATTAGCTTTGTTTTTAATAAAATTTATTTAATTGTAAGTTTATATAATTTAATTTTTATTAATCGTTCTGTTTAACAACTGGCTTGCCAAATTCCTCAAGATGTACAATTCTGCTTGTGAGTTGTTTCAAGCTGATTCGAAAACACGGCTGTGTCCTCCCCTCCTCTGTCACCTGTGGGGAGGATGTGTGTTGGCTCACTAAGTTGGGGGGCAAAAAAATAGGGACAAACTTACAGGTAGGGATACCTAAAAAGATGAATGGAGAGGGTCCATTAATTTTAACTCAGCAGCATTACGGCACACGTGTGTATGTACGTGTGTGTACTAATAACAAATCATTCTTACATAAGCATGAAATAGGTACTTTAAGGCTTAAATTTTAACATTTAGCCAAGATAAAGCATCTCTTTGTATATTTCCTCTGTGTATTTGTTCTCAGAATCTATGCTGTGTATGTATATCTATGTATAATCTATGTATATGGGTTGTATACAAATATGTATGTTGTATTGATTTAATATGTAACTAATTTTATACATGTTGCTATATATACAGAGAGTGGCAAAAACAGTGTATTACATATTTTAAGAAAGGAAAAAACTATTAAAATTGTAATACTCAATGTATACTGATAACAACAGATGAATATAAGTCACGTTTGATTTCAGCAATTACAATAGGTGCTCAAAGTAGTTACCATCAGCATCCAGACACTTCTGATTATGGCAAATTACTGCTTGAGCAATACTGACCAAAGGATCTACTTATATACATTTTTTGGCACCCGTTCTATATATATATATATATATATATATATATATATATATATATAGCAGCACCACACATATACACACTTTCTTTGCATCCTACATAAAATATGCAATGTTTATTATGGTGAGAAAGTTCATTACCTAAGTATTTAGACTAGAAACAAGATCAAAAAGGTAGTATATGACCAAAAGTGATTTCACCAAAGGTGTGACTCCAGGACTAGAGTAGGATCCATTCTTTCTTTCTGTAAGCTGAGCTATGTGATGTAGACCATGGGTGCTTCTGAAGCTCCAGAGAAGAAAGACGTTTCATGAGTATCACGGAGGGGTAGACTTTTGGCATCGTTGAAGCAGATTTGCAGAGATGTAGGATAAGAGTCAACAAGAAAGACTGTGGTAACAGTAAATAATGTTATGTTGCCTCAGCTAACTTGAAGTACTTAATGGACTGTGGAGGCTTACAGAAAAGTTTAAGCCTAACTATAATTTTAGCCTGTTTTAGGAATAATTCATGATCATTTGGACAGAGAAGTTCTGATATTAAAAAAAAAAAAACACAAAACTTTGAAAAAAAATTTCTAACCAAATTAATTATCCATGTCAACAGTATTATATGAAGGTTTCGACTATCTAAGAGAACCGTAGTTTCAAGAACACTCAAGAAATTTAGATGGGCCCATTTTGATGTTAACAATTTCTAAGTTAATTGCAAATTATTCTTATCTAATCAGTGGAGCCTTAATGACCTCTTCTAGGCAACAGTTGGTTAGCCTATGTAGAGATTATACATAAATTTGATAATAATTAAGGGCTTAGAGAGAATCATTTTGAATGTTCACTAATTTGGTGATTTTACTACAAGTGCAAGGTGGTTTCTTTGTGTGTGTGTGTTTGTGTGTGTGTGTGTGTGTGTGCGCGCACGCGTGTGTGTATGCGTATGTGGGTGTATGTGTCTAAAGGAGAGTAAGATCAGACATATCTTTATACATATCTATAAATTTAGTTACAGAATGAAAATGTTTTTGTATTTATAATTTTAATGAACACAATCTCACTTTTCCTTTTTAATAGTTTCATATGGAAGCCCTTGGCTTTGTCCAAATAGTTGGTAAGCCCCCCATGTAGAATGATAGAACCAACATTTATCGTTGCTTACTCTGTGTTGGGCTCTTCCAAGCATGTTACATAAATTAACACATTTATTTTTCACAATTACTCCATGAGAAAGGCAAAATTATCCTCATTTTACCTATGTGGATGGAAACTGAGTCACAGAGGTTAAGTGACTTGGCAGAACCATGCAATGTTTCTCCAAAGTTCATGTGTTTTACCAAGACAGAATCCCACCTTCCTCAACTAAAATATTATCATTAGCACTGATAATAGTTGATAGCAAAAAAACAAAAACAAACATACTCTGTTCACTTGAATGCAAATCCTCACTAACTACTGGAAGTAAGAAAAGTGGGCTGCACAATTTGAATGTGCCTTTCTCCTAAATCCTCCTGTCATCTCAGTGCCACCTGCTTTAAAAAGAATAAGCCACATGAATGCCTAGCTTCACCTCTTGTTATTATTCCCATACTTTTAAAGTCTCACCATCAAATCCTTGTTCTCCATTTCCTTCTACTCACTTCGCATACGGCCTCAGGCTTCTCTAGACTCAACTATGAATATCCCTATTCACTATCCCATTTACTTTTATTTGCCTCTTTCAGATTTTGACACTACTGGGCTATTGCAAGTCTTTCCCAGGCATTTAAGCATTTTCCAAATCTTGCTGAAAATCCACCTTCCTTAACTTAGCTTTATCTGTTTCTTTTGGGAATTACATATCATATTGTATCATAAGCTTTTCATTTATTGGTAAGTACATTTTTTTTTTAACAACATGGATTGAATTCCAACTATGTGCCAGACAGAATGTAGAGCACCTGAGATACAGGGATTAAAAATAAAAATAGAATAGCCCAAGCCTCAAGTTTTCAGTCTCCAAATCGACTGAATACTGGAACCATTGGGAGATTCTAAAACAGTCCTGATTCTCAGAGCACTCCATACCAATTCAATCAAAAGCTCTGAGTAAGGGACCCACGCAGTAGTTTTTTTGTGGGTGTTTTTGTTGGTTTTTTTTTAAACTTCCCAGGTCATTCGAATGTGCAGCCAAATTGGAGAACCACCATATTAGAGGACACAAGTATTTTGTTTTTAAATGTTTAATAACACAAATGTGTACAAAACACAGAGATAACAAATTAAAATGAATTCTTCTTTTGAAGAGGGTCTCCGAGGATTTCTATAGAGAGGACCTAAGTTTGATTCAATGAGGAAAAAGGGGAGAACATGTCAAGAACGCTAAGCTCACCCACGTTGCCTGAACATAATATAGGGAATGGGAAGTGTCAGGAGTGGAAACTGAAGAGACAGTCAAGGCAGCGGGTTATGGATACCCATCCAAGCCATTTTAAGGAGCTTGGACTTGTGTCCTGGCTAATGGGTGTCAACCAAAGGGAAGATCCAATCACACTTCGATAGATTTGAGTTAAAAAAGATAATGGATGGAAAGAGACTAGTGAAGAAGGTGGAGAACAGTTAGGAAGTGTTACGATATTCTAATTGAGAGTTGAATCAGGAGGCCTAGACGAGGATAGTAGTAATAAAGGTTTAAAAAAAATCGATGTAGCACTTACTTTTGGAAGAGATTCTACACTTACTGGTGCATTGGATATGAGTGAGAAGAGAGAAATAGGAAAGTAAACAGAGAGAAAGTGAGAGAGAGAGAAGGAACTAAGGATCACAGGGATTCTATTTCTGGCTTGAGGATCCAGGTCTATATAGGATTCATTTCCCCAAAAGTATATAGTTGAAGGAAAATAATGTCTTGAGAGAAAACTGAATCCGTTGAGTTCAGTTTCATTCACCCTAGATTTGAGATAACCTGTGAAGATGGAGGGAGGTGTGTATAAAGGAATGAGTCATTGACTGTTAAAAGGTACTGAGGAGGATGACGACAAAATATATCTGTTGGTTTTGAACATGGAGGTCATTGGTGACCTTGACGACACATGTTCTGGCATGATGGTGGTAGAAAGCTAAATGGAGCAGGTTGAAGAATGAATGGAAGTTGAGAAAGTTGAATTAGCAAGAGAATAATGTTGGGGTTGGGGAGTAGCTGGGGGGGAACGTGAGGTGCAGAGGCAGTTAGTTACCTTTATCTAACAGGGGTGCTCTGTATTGTGTATGTTGATGGGAATGGTTCAGTAGAGAGGGAGGGCCTGACGTTGTAGAAGAGGGGAAGAAAGGAGTACGTGTAGAGGAAAAGCCCTTGAAAAGATAAGAAGACCTAGAGCTCATATAGAGGGACTGGCTTTTGATAGAAGAGGAGGACCAAAGCAAGTGGGTGTGGATTTGCTAATGAGAAATGAAGAGCTTCCTTTCTGACGGCTCCTGTTTTCCCAGCGTAGGGCTTTCCTGTATGTGAACTGCCTTGCCAGTCTCTTCTGTGATATTATCGAGCAGTAGGCTGCTCATTTCCTTGCTGCTTCCAGAAACAAGGACTGAGGAAAAGGGGCAGTAGACATGGGGGAGAATAACAGTCAGAATCTATTTCACCCCTAGTACAATAACTTTTATTGTTGTTGCTGTTGCCATCACCACTGGTATTCCAACTGTCCTTTATTAAATATTGCTATGGGTCAGCAACTCTACCAACTTTTTGAGATTTATTTTATTTGATCTTCGCATCACACTTATGACATGCATACGATTCCCCCCCACCACCACCTTTTACAAATGAGGAAAATGAGGCATATAGAGGCAGAAAGAGAATGGCATTTCTGAAGCTAAGAGAAGAGTTGTAAGCTAGGCATAGTTAATCATGCCAAATATTGCTGTAAGAACAAGAACCATTTTATGTGGGTTTTGTTCCCCCCACCCCAAGCTCCAATGCAGCCTTTCATTGAATGGGTACTGTGGATGAATAAAAGAAGGATCAGATACGGTTACTTAATACGTATGTCACAGTGCCGATGGATCTGTACCTTTATCCTTGTTCTCTGGTTATCTGCTGTGAGTGACACATGCTTGGCTGACGACCCATGGGTTTTGGATTTCTGGTGGTGACCTGAGGCAACAGTGATGGGAGACAAGCTGGAAGTGCCCCTTCTATCATCTGGTAGGAAACTGGTAACTTGAACTTGTCCATAGCTCCTGAAAGCTTCACACGGAGGCATGAGGGCAGAAAACATTTTAGCAACTGGATAAAATTCAACTACGACAGCCAAGTGCATTTCTTTCTTTCTACACATGCATGTGACTGATACAGAAAGGGAGTGAGGCATGTAAGAAAAACCAAACCAGACAAATTTAATATCAATTGAGCAAGTGTCCATTATATTTAAGTCCTATAGGATAGAATGTTTTAGTTTGTTTTGTTTTGCATTTGAGTCTGGCAAGGTAGATATTACTTCTCCCTTTTTTCTGGGGGAAAAAAACTGATATCAAGTCTCAAAGCTGGCTGGTGGCAGAATAAGGACTGGCCTGCAGGACCTAAAGACTCTTGCTTTCCACTCTTGTCTCCTGGTAGTTCTAGCTATCTAGGGCATACTTGTTCTCTTCTTCTTCACTTTACGTAACAATAATATGCCAGTACCCATAATTACGGAGTCTTTTGAACCAAAATCTTAGGACTGAACACTAGGAATAGTCTCTGGGAATGTGTGTAACTCCCTTCTTTCCCTGAGGAGTGTTCTGTCTGCCTTCCTTTCCGTCTGTGCAGAGTGCTTTCCATATCCCTATTCTAAAGATTCCCATTTCCTATCTCTCTCAGTCCCCTTCCTTGAATAGTTGTCAATCTTCCATGGCTTTTTGAGAACTCAGCTAATAATTCAGTTTTTATGAGGAGTGGCTGCATTTTCCCCTTGACATAGTCTTGAATTTAAAATTAACTTTTGTTTTCTTAAAACAAACAAACAAAAACAAACAAAAAAACTAGTCCTTTATTGGGTTTCCACACTGGGTCAGGATCTTGGGTAGACATAAAGAAAGACAAGACAATAAAAAAGAGTTAGCCTTTCCTGAGTGGCTACAATATCTTCAGACACACACACACACACACACACACACACACACACACACACGAGTATATATGTTCTCTTTTCTTCACAGCAGTATATTGCTATCCCCACTATAAAAAGGTAGACATTGATTTTTCAGAGAGATTCAGTAATTTATTCAAAGTCACACACAACTAATAAATGAACTAGCATTTCAACCAGGTCCGTGTAACTCTCAAATAGATGCTGTCTTCACTACACTACCCTGCCTTCTTCAGAAGACCTAAGAAAACATCTCTGCCTTTAAATATATCAAGGACTAGTGATAAAATGAGTTTTGTATGTGAGTAACCATTACACAGAATGTAAAACGATGGTCAAGGGTAATTGATAATTGTACAAATATTGAAGTCAGAGGGGTCCGAGCATTAATTCTGACTCTTCTACCTTTTACTATGTTCTAAAGCATTTTCTAAATGTCGTTGCGTCCTCATTTTCAGACGGGGATAAAACATGTGTAATAATATGAGTTGAATTAAAGTAGAAAACTCATGTAAGATGTTTGCCCTTACATGTTAAGCAGTCAATAAATGGTGACTCTTTGTCATCACTAATATTAATGGCACAGAAAGGGTGAATGTCAAGGGCTAAGGAAACCAAGAACTCAGGGCCACTGACTTTCTCCAGGGAATTGCAGGGAAAGACGTCACAAAGAAGATCACGTTTGAATGAAATCTGAAGAATGAATGAAGGAGGTTTCCACGGGCAAGGGCATGGCACATAAAAGGTAGAGGCCATGAAAAGTCACAAGGACCGGGTGGGGCAGGAGGGTAGCCAACACGCTAGGGCCTTAAAAATCCTGCAGCAGTGTCTGGACCTCATTATATGGACCACCAGAGGAAAGCCTCAGAAATCTTCAAGTGCCAGAGTGATTCAGTGCTACTGACTTGAACAGCACTATGGCTGCTATGTGATGCATTGTCTGGAAGCCCCAGGAGTCTTCTCTCTTCTTCATTTCCTGTGCACACTCACCCCTCTGGGTCCTGGACATCTCCAGCTATGAAATCTCATTCAGAGGGCATGGGGGTGCGATGGGGAGAGAGAGAGAGGAAGCAAAACAACCAGAGGGGAAAAAGCAGGTCCCAGGAGACCCAATGGAGATGTCCTCGCTGTTCTAACACGGAGAAAATGAGAAAAACAAGGAGCACATTACAAACAAGAACATGTGTATGCATTTATTAACATTTCCAACGTGGGTTTAATTTTCAGTGTGCCTCACGCCTACACAGAGCCCGATGCGTTTCATCTAACCTCTCGTTAAGTTGCGTGCAAGTCATCTTTTTAACGTGTCCTCTGGGGGAATCTTCAAACAGATTCTGTAATCTTGATTATAAATGGCTCTCTTGCAAAATGCTGTTTATATTCATGCTTCAACCAGCTCCTCCCCCACCCCCATCAGACACACACCACCATTGGACCCCTTGCCTTTTAGAGGAAGAAACGGATTTCTAGTACCTTGGTAGAGTCGAAGCAAAGTGTGTGGGCTTTGGGATCAAGCATACCTGCTTTAGCTCCTGGTTCCTCTACTAACTTCGCAGGTCACGTCTCCTTTCTGAGGCCAGAAGTCAGCATTTATAACATTTGGGTGGGGATAGAAACGACATCATTTTTGTTGTTGCAGGTTAAATAAGGTGGTGTCCCGGCTTTCAGCACGTCGCTGGGCACATACTAAACCGTCAACAGATCGTACGGTTATTCTGGATTCTTTCTTCATCACACCTGTCATTTTTATTAGCAACCTCTAGAACGGAGTTCAAACTGGTTCTGTCACTTATTAACTGCGTTCCTTAATGTGTCTGAGTTTTAGTCCCATCCTTTGTAAATGATATCAATATATAAACATTCAACTCCATTAAGACAAAATAACACTAGCTAATATTAATTTAGGATTTTTTATATGCCTGGCACCAATTCCAAGCAATTTATGCGGTGTATTTTTTTGTAATGCTTTTAACTACTAATGAAGTAGGCATTATTATTCTCCTCACTTCACAGATGGGAAGAGCGTGGCACAGAAAAGTTAAATTATTTGACAAGGCCACCTGGCTAATACACAGGTCAGTTAACATTCAAACCCAAGCAGTGAGGTTCCAGAGACTAGTTGAATAATCCCTTTTCCTTGTTCTGTGAAATAGCACGACCTCCAACATTTTGCATAGTTTGCTAGGCTTACTTGATTTGTAATGTTAATTTCTTTCACCCCATTCTTCCCCACCCTGCCTGATCCAGTAAGCAAATATGGCCTCTGCAGTTTGAGAGAAGCCATGGGGAGGATACAAGTCAAATTAATAAGATGATGCAAGGTGTTGAATAAAGCGAATCTAATGATCATCAGAGAATGAACACTGAGCTCCACAGTGCACGGCTTGACACCAGGAAAGGAGAAGTCGAAGTGAACAACCAGTCCCCTGGCCTCAAAACTTTAAATCTAGCAAAGAAATGACGCACATGTCACTACAGTGACATGATGCATATTTACAAGTAAACCTTAAGAGGTGCTATAAACTTAGGAAATGGTATTTATGTCCATCCAGCAAGCAAATGCATGGTGATCACAGAGCACTGTTAGAAGAAGGGACAATTTAAGCTCTACCAGAAAGTATAAGTAGGATATATTCCGTACCATTTCCCATTTCTAGCCAACTTCCCACTTGAGAAATGATTTTAAAATGTTGAGAAGAGGTAGGCTTGGGACAAATGTGTGCATTTACACTTTACACAGAAGAAAATACCTGCAGTTCCTCTCAGGGCATTATGCAAATAATACTACATAACTCGTTTACATGGATGAGGAAAAACAAACATGGAAGACAGGCCAACTGCTCATCAATCAGATAACTGCCCCTAAATCAGTACTTGAATAAAAATACCTGTACCAAGGGATAACAGGCCACCTGCAGAATGATGAGTCTGATAGGTTGCAGCACGCCAGCTTTTCTATGAGGATTGTGTAAGATATGTGATGGCGTGGTTTCTGGGACAACATAAATCCAGCAATGGCAAATACTAAAAGGCTCTTCTTATTGCTCTACCACTGTCCACTTCACTCGTTCCAAACACTGGTAGCTGAAGCAGTTCAGAGCCAACAGAAAAGCTCCAATAGACCCGAAGAAGTTGTTGCTGTCACTGTTTGTGTTTTATAGGGTTCTAGTGGCCTGTCCCTGGGCACAGAATTCCCTGAAGGTGAAGGGGAAGAAGAGAGGCTCGCGACCAGGCCAGTCAGCAGAGTTCGGGCCACGATGGCGGGGCTGCTGCCCTAGAAAGTCTGTCAGCCTTCCTGCAACCCGTGTTCCCCTTTGGGTGAAAATAAAACTCGTATCGTCTGCATTAATATCGTTTCAAATTTCAGAGTAAATATTTCCACTGTCAAAAAAGAATTCAAGTAACTAAAATTTAACAAAGCGACGATAAGGAAGCTGGAAAAGTGGCAATTCTGTGTACTCTTTGTCAAACTATGTAGCCTCCTCTCCCCCAACCCTCCTCTGGGTGAGGTCTCCTCTCCCTCTCCCTCCAGGCCCTGACCAATGAGAAGTGACTGTGGAGAGTTTGTCGATTAAGATGGAAACTAAGGCAAAGGAAGCCAAAAATCAACAAAAGAACTTAAGAGAACAGATTTGTCTGAGGCTAGTCACTGTAGGAATAAATACTTTTCTCCAGACTGTTGAGTCCTGAGATTTTTGCTGCATTACAGGAAGAGCAGTGATCAGTCCCTGCCTGTCAGATGGTAAGATAGAGTTATGTCCAAAACACACTGCTTAAGAAAGTAGTGATGGCAATCCTGGCCAGGGCGGGACTAGACCTCGGATCGCTGGAGTCCCAAAATGCCTTGGCTATCTGGAAAATGTATTATCATTCTGTTACTCATCATGGATCCTAATTTCCTAATTTATATTTTTCTTTGCACGTTTCCCCTCAGATGGGTGTGTGTGTGTGCGTGTGTGTGTTTGTGTGTTCAAATTAAAACCAAGATTTTGGTGTTTGCACCTGGAGTCTACCACTTACCACTGGTTAAATTTCTGTTTGAGTCATTGAACTGCCCAAGACATAGTGACTTCATTTGTTAAAAAGAGATACTTGATAATAATAAAACCTACAGCACAAGATCATTCTGGTAAATTGAAGAAATTAAGCTTAAAGTAAAGAAATTAAGCCTAAAAAAATACCCTGACACATACCAGGAGAAACGAAACACAGTGGTGAGAAGCAAAGGACTGGAGCCCAATACCTGGAAGTTCTGCCATTTGATGTGTAACTTTGAGCAAGTTACTTACCCTGTTTCTGCCTCATTTTTCTCATCTGCGATCTAAGAAAGCCTGAGTCCACTGTGTGCTATTGCTTTGAGGATTAAACAATATCTGCATATCCTGGTTCCTCAGTCCTGGTTGCCACCACTGATTAGGAATTATCAGCATATTAATTAAATGCGAAGAATAATACAGATGATAAGGAATAATTTAATTTACCTTTGAACTCATCTAGGACAGGAGCTCAACCTTTTTATTTTGCATCCACCAAATGATATATGAACTTAATTAAGTTAAATAAAATGAATACATTACACACAGTAGATTAAAACAAATCAGCAGATACTTGATGGAAGTGGTGTGTGTGATTCCATCACAACCTTATTTCAGTCAAGTGGAAGAAACCATGCAGCCACTTGCTTCCCACTGGCCCAAGCTAATGCCTCTAGGCTTAGGGCAATGGTCTCTCCAAGGCTGTGTGACTTAGGGGAACCTTTGGGAACTCAACCTCCTTAGCAAAAAAGTGCTGAAGAGGCACAGGGAGGGCAGGGAGCAAGGGAGGATCTTCCCATACGTCCTTGCTCCGGAAACCTCCCAGGCTAAAAGTAACCCAAACCCTCGGAAGACGGATCCAAAACCCCCTAAATGGTCAGGTAGCCAAAGACCGTGGGAAACCAAGACACTAAGGAACAAGTTTGTTTCCATAGAGACCTTGGTCTCAGGCTATCATGTGAATTATGGTCTGTCTGTCTGAAAGGTCATTTTGGGAGCTTTCCAGTGTTCATGACTTTGATTAGATTCTCAAAAAATCTGTGACCTAATATCTATAAAGATCTGCCCCTAGAGCAAGCCAGTTTCCTATGAATGTCAATAAACTGTTAGGGCTCTAGGCATGCCTTATTTTGAGCAGGAAGCATGGTCTGGAGATATGGTATGTAATGTACTCATTAGGAGTTGATCGTGATTGTATGTTTTGTTCTTTAAAGAGACTGTGGCATATTCTTATGAAATAAGACCAGTATTAGTGAGAGATCTGTCATCTTGTGTATGGCCTTTGACGTTACAGGTGAAGGCAGAGAGCTGGACTGGAGGTCCCAAGGCGTGCATACTACCCTGACCTCACCCCTGCAACTAAAGAGACTAATAGCACTGACCTTCTTCTCCACTGTGGCAAATCACATAACACTATTCGGGGCAGTGCAGTAAGATGTTTGTACTAAAGGTGGGGCATGTGGCAGAGGCCATTCCAGTCTCTCCGTTTTTTTAGCAACAGAAACAGGAACTGGACAGCAGCTCACTTCAAACCTGCATGCAGAATTGGACCTGCCCTTGCATTTGCTTTAGAAAGCAAGCTGTGGGTGGTGGTTGTTCTAGCAAGCTTCTTGGCTTAGGGGCACTCTTACTATGGGAGTGGAGTACATTGTTGCAAGAGAAACATACCACCCTGATTACAATATACTAAGAGCTAATCTTTACTGTGCCCTTTCCTGCAGTGTCCACTGTGCTATGCCCTTGACTTTCAGTATATCACTAAGTCCTCACAAAATCTTCCAGGTTATATTTTCAGGTTTTACATCAAAACCAGTCTCAAATCATAAAGTTAGCAAATGATGGAACCAAGATTCAAACCTGCCTGCCAGACTTAAGTGTCTACTCTGTAAAACACAGTGTTTCCTGGATCCGACTATTTTATTTTTAATAAGTTTTTAAAAGAAATTATAAAAGGACTATGCATTAATTTCAGAAAAGTAGGATAAATTCATAAAACTATGAATCACAAATACATAATCGTAATAGAACATAATTCCATTAATAAAAGTTACAAAGTGAATTATTAGCACAGATTTTCGCCATGTTTTCATTGTTATTTCAGACACTAAACATTTGATCCACGTAAAAATCCTGCCCTGCGTCAGACATGCCTCAGCAACTTCACCCCGGCCCATCTCTCAGCTTCTCTTCTGGGTTGTCGCATGACACATTCCCTCACTTTCTTCATCTCTCTGCTCAAATGTCCACCTTGTTGGAGGCCTTCCCAGGTTATCATATAAACTCTGTGAGATCAGGGGCTTTGGTTTGCACCCGATTTCTAGAGCCTAGTACAGTTTCTGGTGCATAGGAGGTACTCAGTAATGTTTGCTGAATAAATGCAGTATTGGGTAAGACATTATGTTTCCCATTTAGAAGTCAAAGGAAGTAAAATGATTGAGGGGAGAAGGCCTGCTTATGGCTCGTAAATAGCGGAATATGGCATGGTGCCCGTTCTCCTCATTCTTAACCACACGACTTCTCCCACTCAGCTCGCTTCTGCTTCTAATGTAATGGGCTCTGTGCACAGGGCCAGCATGGCTCTGTGCAAAGCCGTATCCGTGTAGCACGGCCAGTAAATGGAATGATCTGAGTCCTGGTACTTAAGGGAAAAAATGCAGCATTGAAAGAACGGCCTTCTCTCTGTCTTCTCAAGGGCTCCATTTTTGGAACTGCTAACAGGAAGAAAATAAATTACTCCAGCGCATTGCCGCAGAAAGTACACACCTCTGTGTTCCAAAAAGTGAACTTTGCTCCATTTAACCTACAGAATCCCATGTTGAGATCTCAGCCCCAGCCCCACTCTGTTACTTTGAGTGAGTTACACCCTCACCAGAACTCAGGTGTGCACATCTGTAATGTGTTTGAGTTGGATCCGATGATCTCTAAGCTCCTCTATGCTTTAACATGGTCGATTTTGAGCATGCTCGGTGCCCTCTTCCCCACTAAGAAGACTCAGACAGGTCTCCGAAGATGGAGAGGAAACAGTGTCGGGTGAACAGGAAAGCCAGGATCCCAACTTGCTTCTCAGAGAGGTGCATGAGAAAGCATGCAAAAATAAAACCCTGTTGCCAAGTTAAAAAATAAACCATTTTAAAGAGCAAAATCTGTTACCTTTTGCCTCATAAACGCAACACCAGGCCTGAAGATAATGTGCGCAAAAATAAATATGTGGGAAAGTTCTTTTGCTGCTGCTCCTAGCAGTTTTCTGATCTCTTTTTCTCACTTTCCGCCGACTGTCAAATGGTCTATCAAGAGGTTAGTTTGTAATTAAACGCAGATCTAATTGCTGGAACAAGTTACTAATTGTGTTCTTAAATCCTTTTATTCTATACCCTAGAAACCAGTGCATTCTAGCCTTTAAATTCTGGTGGTTTGAGAGAATCACATAAGTACAGCTTTTGGTAGAAATTTTGTTCATTGGAAGATTTTACCCAGAGCATCAATCAAGAAAACTAAAAAACATGAAACCAATTGGTGAAGGGAATAATCCTCCCTTCACGACAATAACAAAAAATAAATTTGAAGAGATGTGCTGCCTTCTCTCTTTCTGAATTATAGATAGTGTCATGCTTAATGATTGGTTTCTATACTAAGACTCATATGCAGGAATCTGTTCATTTTTAAATGGGGCTTCGTATCTTTAAAGGGTCAGTCAGGTGCTTTGGAGGTATGGAAAATCTTTTGAAGCCTTTCACATCCACTCAATGAGTCATCCTGTTTTGGGGGGGGAAAAAAAGAACGTGAGTGATGCAAGTGTCAGTTTAATTTGAATTTGAGTTATGCAGAGTAAACAAAGTAATGAATCTGAACGAGTAGAACTTGGAAGAACAACAGAGAAAAGACATTAGTTCAGACATAGTGAGTTTCTGTTTGGTCCATGTAATTAATGCTGGTGGAGGCTAGCAACTCCAGTGGTTTAAAATGTCTTTCTCTATTTGGACAGTGATGGGCGTTTTGGGTTGTGGCTCAGCCTCTAGCTCCCCATTTCTCCCCCCTAAGAAGTCCTTAAGTTTTAGGGTAACAGTGACCCCACCCTCTGTCTTGATGGCTTCAGTGTATTAGCGTGACCTTGCCACCCCTCACTTCTGGCCACTGTCATGTGGTAAACGAGCGTGGGAAGAGCTCCTGACCCACCCCGTCCAGGTCAGTGAAGGCAGAGAACCAGTTCCAGGTCTTCCTCTGTCCGCAAAGAAGTCCGTGCTCTCTCTCCTGCTGGATTTACATGTGGACGCGTGAAGCCCCAAGGAGTATACATATCTGTCTTTGTTTGCACCCAGAATCATTTGAAATCCTTTCTGATTTTAGGGGGTTTCTTTTAGTGTTCATCACTGTGCTTATAACAGAAAATCCTGACGGATGAAATCTGGCATGACTAAGAGTTATTTGATTTCTTCTGGAGAATCCTGATATAGGATGAAGCTGACACCATAGTCAGAGAGATGAGAGAGAGAGAGAAAGAGAGAGAGAGAGAGAGAGAGAGAGAGAGAGAGAGAGAGAGAGAGAGAGAGAATGAATGGGAGAGAGAATGAATATGAAAGGGGGAACATAGATCTTGGTGACTTCATCAAGTTGCTTAATCAAATGTCACCTAAAATTATACTTCTAGCCTTTCCTAAGCTATGTGAGTCAGGAATCTCCCCTTTATTGTTTCCCAAAACATTTACTGAATATTTATAATGAGGCAGCCTGTAATCTAGAACCAAGTACAGCTTTGAACAAGAGGTCCCCAGATTCTAGTGTAAGGAGAGAGGGAGTAAAACTAATAAATAAGGAAACAAGAAGCTAGAATGATAAGTGGAAATAGAGTATTAGTTTCCCAGGGCTGACGTAATTAAGTACCACTAACGATGGGTCTTAAGCCACCGACATTTATTGCCTCCCAGTTCTGGACATCAGAAGTCCTAAATCAAAGTGTCACCAGAACGAATGCCTTCTGAGGGCTGTGAGAAAGAATCCGTGCCATGGCTCTACCCTCGGTTCTGGTGGTTTGCTGGCCATCCATTGCCGGCATTGATGGTGGCATCATCGTGTGCTATGGCCATTGTAGATGCATGAGCACGGTTGCTGCCTCCGTCTTCACATGGCACACTCCCCTGTACCTGCATACTGTCTTCTCTCTGTGTGTTGCCTTCTCTGCGTCCACGGTTCTCCTTTGCGTAAGGATTACAGTCATATGGAATCAGGGCCCACTCTAACGACCTCATCTTCACGAAACAAATTTTATCTGGAAAAACCCTATTTCCAAATAAGGTCACATTCTGAGGCACTGGGGGTTCAGATTTAATCATTTTTGTTTTTGGGGGGGATTAGCGGGATGCAATTCCAACCCTAACACAGAGTAATGGTACTAGGAATTACTCCAGGGATATCTCAGTATGGGTAATCACAAAATGCATTTCTGAGAAAATGTCATTTACTCCGAATTAACAGATAAGATGGAACTAAAAGACTAGATATGACTATTTAGGGAGGCAAATAATCACTCCAGACAGGGGGAATGCTAGTGCATAAATCTTAGTACATGTCATGGTAACAAACAAACAAAAGCCCGAAAAACAACAAGGCTTTTATTGCTTATATCTACTTGGATTGTATTTTCTATACTTTGAAAATAAGAGTTAAATAAATAGGCTCCATCTGAATAATTCTTATTAGAACTTTACCTACTAACTGTAATTTACTTATAAAATCCCTATCCTGTATTTTCCTTCTTGCACAACGAGGTGACTTTTCACTTCTTGCTTTGTTATTTGTGGGATATGGTGATCTTTGGTTTACCTCCGTGTCAAAGTTCAGTAATCTGTGCATTTCTGAAGTTGGGGATCATCTTTGTACCGTCTTTCCCTCTGTTGACAACCACATGCCTGACAAATAGTGGGGCCTCAGTGAAGACTGAAAAATGAGAGGAACTCCAATCTAATTTCAGAGCAGTGCTGTGCCAGAAAATGTTTAAATGACTTTCCTTGTTAAAAAGAAAAAAGCCCTAATTTTTAGCAGGTGCCGATTTCCAGGGTGTAAATACTCCTTTCGTGGCTGTTTTCCGGCTACAAAATCACATCTCTGAACTGAGGCATGCACACAATCACATGTCACAAACTAGTGCCAGCAGGCTCCAGCACACCAGGGACAGGGGATCTGTTCAGAAATCTATCTGGGGAAATGGTTCTTGCTTGGCTGTCAGAATAACTCAGGGTGATGATTTGTTGCGAGCACTTAAAGCTGTGCAATCTTCAGAAATGTATTTATCTCAATAAGTGTCAATGTCCTCATCTATAAAATAAGAGTAATTCTTACTGCAGAGGATTCTTACGAAAATTAAAACGAATCACCGACAAAGCAACCAGCAGAACAGAGAATATAGGAAACAACAAATATATGTTAGCTTTCTTTTTAATTTTGTTGTTGTTGATAGAAAAGTTGTCTTGTCTCTGAATTTGGTTGCAAAAATGAAAATGATTCTAAATGCTGTAACTGAGCATGGAATTTTATCTGACGGGAAACCAACCCTTTCTCCTTATGCTGAATCTAGAAGCATTGCAAAAATGCAGGTTTCTGAATGGACATCAATGACTGGAATTGAGCTCATGATGCTTAATCTATAACTGGTTCCCGGCCACAGAGAACATATGATATCAGAATTTGAAGGAAAAAAATATAGAGATTCTAAACCAAGAGGTGACTCAAATGATTGAAAAATGAGACAAAAAGTAGGGAAATCTTTGAGCACTTGGGGGTCTCACCACTAACTGTCTTCAAAGACTGCTTATTTATGTATATACAGAGGGTGCCATAAAAATTTTAATGTGCCATAAAACACATTTTAAGAAAGGAAAAAACTGTATTAAAATTGTCATACTCAGTATGTACCAATAACAAAAGATGAACACAAGTCATGTGTATACATTTTTTTGGCACCCCGATCCGATATTAGCTGTGCTTTCCACGAGGAGAATAGACAGTCAGACTCCCATCTGTGCTGAGGGTTGCAATCCAAAGTGCCAAGTGTTAAAATAGACTCTGTGTGTGTGTGTGTGTGTGTGTGTGTGTGTGAGAGAGAGAGAGAGAGAGAGAGAGAGAGAGAGAGAGAGAGAGAGAGAGAGAGAGAGAGAAAGAGAGAGAGAAAGAAAATGTGGCACATTAAATTAAGGAGTATATCCAAAGGCAGTCACATCTTAAAATGTTTAATGTTCGCGTTCATCAGACTCACATCAAGCATATTCCCCATGGGATGGATTCTGTCCTGTGGGTCTCACTTTGAGACCCGGATCTATGTTGAGCAGTGTGTCAAGCTTGCTCTAGAATCCATATCAGTTCAGTTTTTTAATGGCAGTAAATACAATCAATTTAACTTGCCGTTTTCCCACTAGATTGGCTCATTTATATCTGACTTTTACTTTCAGTATTTCCCTTTTATCCATAATGAATATAGGCTTACTGAAAGCAATCCAAACAGAATAGAAAAGCACATGGCATAAAGGAGAGCGCCACCAAACTGTCCCACTCAAAGAGGACATCTAAGCGTTTTGGTGAATATCCTTCTGTGCCTGTGCACACATGTATACACACATGCACCCACATGCATGCACACACAACGCTCTGAGTGATTTTGTCAAGTGAGCTATGGCTATGTGTATATATACTCCTTTTTAACGGATAACATACCAAAAATGTTTATCTCTTTTGCCTTAGAACCTTGGTTCTACAGTTTAGTAAATTATGGCTGAAAATATGGCATCGAGTAATAGTAGTTCCGGCATCAAAGTTTCACATCTAGTCATTGTCTACCTTAAAATAAAGCATTTCTTTCAGCCTCATTTCTAACAGTTAGGGGAGAAAGGGGCAACCTTGTTTTAGAAACCAGGGTGGCATTATTTTAGGAGTTTATCAACCTTTACTTATCTCTGTACTTTTTCTCCCCTCTCTCCTCACTGTGTTTTATCTTCTCTCCACTGATCTTTTTTTGCAGATGACCTTTCATGTTATTTCTCATCTGCTGGTCCCATCAACCCTAACTTTGTATCTGCTAAAACTCAGGTAATTGCTTTTAGATGGGTATAATTAAGAAGCCATTAGTGTAAAGTTTCATTTCAGTTTACGCCTTGGTCTGCATTTGAGCAGAGAAATATGAAATTAAGGTATTAGTTCCTTTCAGGAGTATGAGTCACAAGCGAATAAGTTTCAAGAGCAGTTTCTCAACTGTAATGATTGTACTTCTCTCTTTGAAAATTTTTCATTTTGGAATTCTTACAGAGGGAATTTTTTAAAGAAAGGGGAACAAATCTGTAGAGACAGACCTGCATTGGATACATGACTCCTGAAATGTGAGTGGCATGTTACCTCCTAGGGGTCATACGAGATTTAAAAAAAGTAGTTAATTTAGGAAAGCTCAATCTGGAAAACTGTATGTTTCCTTTCACTATTGTGTAAGAGTTCTACCTTTTTCAGGGCACCTGTGAGAGATACTGTAGAGGGAATTCATGACCTGAGTGAAGGAGTCAAAGTCAGGATGCCCGAATGTGATTCGGGGTTAAGCTACCTAGAACAGTTGTTCTGAAATGTGGTGGCAGCTTAGAATTACCTGTTAGATTAGTTTCCCTAAACAATTTCCACAAATTGGGTGTCTTAAAATAATGCAAATTTATTCTCTCACACATCTAAAGGTTAGAAGTTTCCATTCAAAGTATCTTCAAGGCCATGCTCCCTCTGAAGACACTACGATAGAATTCTTCCTTGTCTCTTCCTAGCTTCTGGTGATGCTTGGCAATCCTTCGCTTTTTTTTTTATCATGTAGCCGCATGACCCCACTTTCTGTCTCCATTGTCACATGGCTGTCTTACCTGTGTATGTATCTTTGCATGTCCTCTCTTCTTATAAAGACACCAGTCATTGGATTTAGAGCACACCCTATCCAGTATGCCCTCATCTTCACATTTGCAGAGCAAAACATCTGCATCTTAACTTTCCATCTGCAGAGACCTTATTTTCAATAAGGTAACATTCTGGGATTCCAGGAGGACATGAATATAATATCCAACCTATTATACCTGGGAATATTGTAAAAATCCAAGTGCCCATGCTGTACCCCCAGATCAGTTCAATTAGAAATCTAGGAGGGTTCATGTTGGAATCACGTAGGGAGCTTTAACAGAAATGGATTCTACGAAACACATGTTCTAACAAGTATAATGTTGGATTGTTGAGGAAAGTGAATGAGATCATGTAAAGCGCACATCAGAAGCTTGGCACATAACATATGCTCAATTAATTTTTTTGATTGGCTTGATGGGTTTATAGAAATGAGGACATAATTCCACACATGTAAGGATGCAATGTTCAGTAAGCATTGGTCCCCGTCTTCCTCTGCCTTTCTGAGGACAAATCTGATGATCTGCTTTGTGTTTCTAGGGTCCAGGTTTTGCCCAGAATATATTGTGTTACCATAACTCTTACACATCTGCTTTCCTAAGAGACAAATACTTATCATCTCTTCTGCATTTGAGTCTGATTGTCGCTATCCTCCCATGTCTCATCCTTTAACAGGTCAGTGTGTAATCTCTAATCTCCTCTAGTCTGCCAGGGTAACTAACTATCTTAGTTTGCTCAGGCTTGAGGGATTTTGCAGGATACAGGTCTTTCAGTTGTAATTCTAGAAAAGTCCCAGGGGATCCAGCATGACAAGTCACCCAGTATTGGAAACAGAATATGCCTAGTGTTGTGCCAATAATATTACACATACTAGAAATGTAAGGATCTTTAAGAGGAAATAAAATATGACACTTGTCTTCAAGTCTATATAAGAGCTATCAGAGAACAAAACAACAAATAATGACAATGATGATACTTATGGTCACTTACATTCATCCAGTTCCTGTGCTAAAGGACGATATGTATGATCCATTGTACTCACAGCAATTCCATATGGTGAGTGGCACTATTATCTCATTTTCTAAATGAAGAAACTGGGATGCAGGCAGCTTATGTGACTCCTGCAGGGTCTCACAGCTAGGATGAATTCTGGCCCAAATGTAAACCCGGGCAGCTTGGCTTCTCCAGTGCTGGTATTAATTCCTGTGCCATACTGAATGCCTGCTCAAGGGATGCAGAAATACAAGTTAGAGGAGGACAGAGGAACCATGTTTTAACCTGGTGTGACCCAAAAGGCCATTACAGAGCAAGAAGGGGCACTGAACTGACACCTATAGCTCAACGTGCTTCATGACTTCTTTATGTGGTTCATTTAAAGGAGACTCATTAAATACCTAAGATATGTAGAGCACATTCAGACAGATTGAAGCCAGAATTTTTGAGGGAGTTCCTGTGTCCCTGGCACTGTGCTAAGCACTTGATATAATATTATCTCATGGCATGGCTTCCTGATACCCACCCAACAGGAAGCCATAATTATCACTGTCACAGAAAACAGAATCTAGGATCAAAGACATCAATTAACTTGATCCAGGCTCTCACAGCTAGTTTGCAATAAATTCAGGATTCAAATCTAGGTCTTTTTGTTGGTTTGTTTGTTTCTTTGTTTTGTGATGGAGTCTGTTTTCTTAATCATCATGTTCTCTTACTCCTCGGCGTTGAGGAAGGCTGAATATTTCTGTAAGGCTTAAGTGAAAACAGAGAAATTTCATGTGGTGGATGCTTCATATAAAAGTTAGTTAATTCACCTGTTCAAAATTGTAGTGCTGGTGTAAATTCTGCCACAGAAGGTAGATAATGGAGGAGATGTGCAAGAAGCTTGTCAGCAAGAAGAGCTGATGGCATGGATACTTCCTTATTTGGGGGGCACAGCTAGCTCTCATCTCCATGAAGAGAGGCAACAAACAGGCTATGGAAAGCACTCCTGTGACAAAATTGGAAGTACAGTTAATCAGGACTTAATTGAACAGTTCAATCTCTGACTAAGGAGTAGGGGGGTGATGGAGGATGGGGAGGGGAAGGAAAAAGCACATAACATCCCTCCATTTAAGAGAGTGAAATGTGTCTTCTCATCCATAATGCAGCACCATAATGTTCTTGTATGAATTGAAAATGCCAGGCAATCAAAGGCCATATGTCTTCAGCTTAGATCCACAGAGTGTCCATGTATTTTTAATCAAGGCTGCATCTCTGAAGTATGTTTATGCTTTCTTGGCATAAAAGATGCTCCCCCACATTAGCTCTGCACCTGGCCCCAGGCTGTTGTTACCCTTGGCCATGCCAGAAGAAAGGAAGTTGGCAGATTCCCCACAATGCATTACTGTAAAGCTAATGCGAACTGTACTTGAAGGATAGTGAGCATTGAGCCATCCATTAAGGCTGAGGAAATGGGCTTATGAGTCACTGAAGTCTTCACTCCCTAGCAGATCGCTCCGCTTCTACTCTCCTCACACCCTAAAATTCATTTTCCACACAGCACCCAGAGCGATCTGTTAAAAATGCAAATCCAATCTCATTTCTCTACTCAAAACCCAAAGGTTTTGAAAATAGGAACCAGAGTCTTTGCTATGGTCTACATAGCTCTGCATGATTTATGTTCCCATGTCTGTTTCATGTCATACCTCACTTCCCTACATTCACGATGCTCCAGTCACATTGTCCTTATTTCTGTTCCTAACCCCTTACTATTCACTCTTTCATGCATTCACTCAAAAAATGTTTGAGCACTAGGAACCCCCTTAAGTGTTGGGGATATACCAGTGAACAAAATATAACTCTCTCTGACCTCTTGAAACTTATGTTCCAGTCAACCAACAATAAAGATGAAAATGTGAAATGCATATAGCATTTAGAAAGTGACAAGTCCTTTACAGAAAAGAAAGAGAGAAAGAAGAGTAGTATAGATGGAATCAGAATTAAGTGGCAAGGAGTGCTAGGTTGTGACATTAACTGCGGGTGGTCAGGAGAGATGTCTCATGTTAAGGCATTTTCTCCTACTGTTCCTTCGCCTAGAAGCCCTTCACCCAGACATTTACATGAGTGTCTCAGAACTCAAGTCTCAGCTCACATGTCGCCTCTCAGAGAGACTTGTCCTGATCTCCCAGTGTGAAATGACCACTTCTAGTTACTCAATCTCACCACCTTCTGTAATAACACTTAGAACTATCTGAGGTTCCATTTTCTCATTTCTGTATTTACTTTGTATTTGTCTAGAATACTCACGGACCATAAGTTCCATAGATCAAGGTCTTTATCACTTCACTATTAGGTCTCCTATGTCTAGATGAGTGCCTAGCATATCGTATAGATACTCGCCAAATGTACATTTGAATAAAGGAATGGAGGAAGGTGTCAACACGTTAATTCTATTGGGACAAGAGAGGTAAGTAATATTTGGCATGGAGAAATCATTAACAGACATCATTTTCTTGGTCAGTAGCATGATGTTTATTTAACAAACACAATCCAGAAAATATTGATTAGTACAATACTATCAAAAGAATAATTTAAAAGGTTAAGTCTCATTCAAAATATACTTCCTTTATGTATCTCAAATGTTCATATCTCTCCATCACCCTGCCACCACTCCAGTTTGTGTGCGATTATCTCTTGTTTCACTGTTTCCACTCGTTCTGCCCTACAAAACAATATTCCCCGTCCAGGAAGGACCAGTCTTTAAAAATGTCTGTTTGATTATCTCTTCCATTGCTTAAACCCTTCACTTACTTCCTATTGACCATAGGATACGGTCCAAAATCTTAAAGTGGTTCCCAGAGATTTCAAGAGCTGGCCACTGGCCACTTCTCTAGTTTCATCTCTTCATACTCCTCACCAGCTCTATGGTCTCTCCAGACTGATCTCCTTTATGTTTCCCAAATGCCCAAAGCTGTTATGTTTCCTTTAGACAACTAGAAGATGATTTCTCTGTTGGACAGTGTCTTCTGTGTCTGGCTGTCATTGTTAATCTTTTAAGTCTGTACTCAGACTTCATATCTCCTGGCAAGGACTCTCTGATCCCTAAGTGTGGAGTCGGGACTCTTCTCTGTGGTCTCATACCATATTCCACTTGTCCCTCACTTCACTTTCTGTAGTGTAAATTGCAACTGTTTGATTTGTTGTCTGTCTCTACCACTAGACTTAAGCAATAACGGAGCAAAAATAATTGATGTCTCCTTTATTCTTACAGTCCAGGCATCTCACGTAAGACCTGGCTTATAGGAGTTTCCCAAAATGTATTTGTTGAATGATTAGATAAAATGTACAGTCAGTTAAAATCGCAAGACTTTCTTTTTTCTTTGCAGACAGAACTTTGGGTATTATTTCTTATGCCAGAGCTCTATGCATGGGTCTTAACTATTCTGTGGGGCAACACTGCTGAAAACTGAGTGGAGATATGGTAGAAGGCTGAAAGTCCACAGCTTATCTTTTCTGTTCAACCCTTGGTGATAGCCTCAGGGACCAAGGAATTGATGCACCAAGACAAGAATTCTGACTCATACTGGAACTATTGAGCACAGTGGCGTCTACAAAGCAGGGCATTCTGGCGTCTTCCTTACCACAGTGGAAGTGCCTTAAGATTGGTGGCTTTGCCTGTGTCTGAGACAAATTGAAGTGGCTGTAGAAATAAAGGATGCAAAACCTGAATGAAGTCTTTGAAAGCATATCATCCAAAAATCTCATTTCACTGATGAGGAAAGCAAAAACTCTGATGGTGTTCTTGGATTAAATTCTTGACTGTTCCCCACATCATACAGTTTCTTTCATCCTTTTAATTCAATTAAACTCAACATATTTTGATAGGTTTTATTTATTTATCTTTTTGCTTAACCATGTGTCAGACATTAAGAATATGTCCCTCATGTAAAGGCCACATGTCACTTCTGTGATCTAAGTGCAAATTCTCTTTCATGGTTCATTTTGCATTCAATAAGTGCAAGTGGTTTTTCATGGTTCATCTTGCATCCAGCTAAATTCAGAAACCTATCCCTCTTGAAAATTCTTTGACTAATTCACTTGCACCAGAGGTTTGGTGAGCAACACATATTTTATTTAAAATATCATAGGAAAAAATGGACAGGGAGGAGATTATATCACACATCTCTCAGTAAACAATTTAGCCATCCCCTCATGTAAAGATGTAACTTCTCTAAAATCCCTCGCCCATCTCATCACTGGGCATTCCTTGTTGCTCCAACTTGTACTATATGAAAAGACCATTCTAATTGACTTTGAGCTCTTCTCTCCAATAGCATTCCTCTAAGCATTTTGAATTCATCTTGCCTTCATGAGATACTATCATTCAGCTCTGAACTAGCTCCTACTTCTCACAGTGCTTATCCAAAGTCATCACAGTTGGTCAGCTAAACAAAAGGTCTTCTAGTTAGCAGAACCACCAGTCTTAGAAAAAGCATCTTGTGCACATTGCATCTTTATGCTCAGCCAGCAAATCCCGAGGAGCCAAATCATTATTAACCTCAGTGTTGAGCATTTGAAACTTCATTTATAGGTCTCCCCAAAAGCATCTGAACTCATGCAGTTGTTGTGAGGATCCCATAAATTAAGGATGAAAAGCAGAAACCTGGCACATAACCCAACACAGATAGCCTAATAGAAGCTCAGTGTGTACTGGTTTTTCTCAAGCAACTGGACTTAGTGATTCATGGGTCCCCAAAGTCACTACTGTGTTAGTGTTTAGGAGGCTTCTCAGCCTCTTAAAGTTCAGCAATATTCCTACGTTAGCAGCAAAGCACGAGGTAGTCCAGAAAAATGCAAATTAAAAAGCACATCTTGTCATTCTTTCATGATGAAGACATGACTCTTCTGATATAGATCCAGCAGGTGTGTGTGTGTGTGTGTGTTGTGTGTGTGTTGTGTGTGTGCATGTGCACACACGTGTGTGCACACGCTTTCTAGAGAATTTAACAAGTACTGAAATTCCTCTCTCAAAGTCTGTGCTATGTTCTAAAAGGCAGTTGTAACATGCTTTTGTTCATAGCCCTATTTGACACTGTGTAGGCTACCGCCCCAACTGTTAGTGGGGAACAGAGCACTGTGCATTTTCATTTTGCTGCAAAACTTTGTCTCTTTCTGGAAATGTCATGGTTTGAAAGTCCTGAAGCAGAGAAGCTTCTCTATTTATAATCTAATTCATAGTCATAGCAGATCTTGGCAGCAGTCGTGTTCATCCCAGTAGCTCTCTGGCATGGTTGAGCAGTGCCATTGACTAGGGCCGCTTGGTGCCATCTAACTATAGGGACCAGTAACCTCTTCCACCTCCTGGTTCCAGCGATTCAGGAGAGGCAGATTCTCCTGGGCTCCTGTCCTTGGAACTGATGACAAAAGCACTCACGTGGGTGATAAGTACATTCATCTGCAACACAGACGGAGCAGCATATATTAAAAAAAAACCACCAGACGCCAGACCTTTGGCCTGAATTTTTGACTGTTGAATTATTTTTCAATCCCTAAGATTCCACGACTGTATGAGGAATATGTACTCTGTAAAGAGCTGTGGAAATTCCAGAGATGAGTAACAATTAACTAAATATTTATATCCTGAATAGTATATCAGTTAATCTTCTCAGTAATTTCACAAGACGGACACTTATTTTTATTTTATAAAAGGTGAAGTCATGGCTCAGAAAGATTAAGAAACTTACCTAAGATTAACATGTCAGTGCGTAAGTTACGTTTCAAGAGCAGATATGTCTGGGGAGAAGGCCAAAACATGTTCATAAATAACACAGGTGTGTGTGTGTTATACACATTTTCCCCCTTTAATCTTCACAAAAGCCCTAAGTGTTTTGTCTCCATTTTATACATGAATAAATGAGGTTCAGGGAAATTTGGAACTCATTTCGAGAGATCGTACACATGTTCTATGAGAAGGACACATGTCGTACTCTTGGATTATGGGGGTCATCAAGGGTACAGAATTAGGTTTAGTAAGATGCCCTCAATATTCCATAATGTCTGACGAAAGGGGAGACACTGACGGAGACAAAAGGGTATCAGAAAGAAAAGTCGTTACATTAGCACGGAGACTCATTCCGCTTCTAGTTTAGATGGCAAGGCTCTATTTGCTGTGGAGTTATGTAAGAGAAAGCATTGTATTTGTGTTCAAAGGGCAAGCTTGAGGAAAAGCTCAGGACACCGCCTGCATTCTAAGTGGCCCGAGTGATGGAGGGAATGGGCCCTGTTCCAAATTGATTAGTTCTGCTACCTTCTTATTATTGTTCCGCCTGAAGTTTGGCATGCAGGCAAGGTCATTCCATGCATGGGTCTGCGTGACTTAACTAATTCTGCTACAAATGCTGTCCCCCCACCTCGGCATGCCACCTGCACTAGAGAAAATTAAAAATAAGCACATACATTTTACATGAGTTCCCCGAGACCAGTGAGAAATTAATGTTATGTTGTTTTTTTCATAAAGATACAGCTGTTTTTAAAGATGTTCATCCAATTCAGTAGTAGGAAACCTTCCTCAAATTCCTCTACGGAGCCATACCTCGGGATGGCAAGAAGACATGCACATAGACACGGAAGAATATGTTTGAGCAAGTTTCCTTCTTGCAGATCACCTTACAAAGAAATGTCAGAGTTATATATTAGGATGCTGCCCTCTCCACGCTCTTAGATGTTCTAGTAGTTTTCTATGGCCATGCCTCCTCCTCTTAGGTGATTCCTTTAACCTGTAATGATGTCTTCTCATATTCTCATGCTCAAGTGCTTCCAGTTCTTCAAGGTCGACCACAAACGTCTCAGTTTCCATGATACCATCTCATATCCTCAAATCAAGATAGAATTGCTCTCATGTCAGATCTTCAGTAGTTCTTAGAAAGTCCTAATACCGCTGATCCTCAGTTTCCCTACCAATAATGTGAGAATAATTATAGCTATATTTCAGGGCAGATTATAAAATGCCAGGTAACGTATAGGAAACTTAACAAAGTATTTGACAAGTAACATTAATACTACAAGGGTATACAATGTCCAGTGTTCTTTGAATGAACTTTAAAACCCTTCACAATCAAGGGTTCCAGTCTTGGTTTCTCATCTTATATTGTGATACTTTCTCCAGGGCTCCTCTATTCTGACCCCTCTAAAATTCTTTATCAAAGTACACTAACCTCCTCAGTGTTATAGGAACATTCTGTGCCTTCATCTCTGAAGGCCTCCGTGGTGGTTGTTCTTTTTATTTGTTTTCTTCTGCACTCAAACTTACCCACAATCTCATGGTTTGCAAATCACATAGACAATAAGCAGGAGTCAGAATTTAGATCCAGTTTTCCATCCCCATAAACAGTTTGGCCAGACTTCTGAAAGGTGCCAAGTCATTGCTAAGAAGGGGTTTGTTTGGTTGTGAGCATGAGTTTTGAATTTATACAATCTGGGTTTGAATGTTAACTGACTGGCTGTACAATTGCAAACAAGTTCCTTCAGGCCTCAGGCAGTGATCTTTGTAAAAAGATAACAATATATATGATCTTAAAGTTATTATTATACTTTATAATGCCCATAATCCATATTCATAAATTATATTCATATTCATAAGTTCATCTTCAATGTTATATTATAATGATATAACCTATATATAATATGTAACACATGTACACACACATATATAATTTGATCCACATTATAACTTTAAGATGTATGTGTATATATATTATCTGTGTATATATAATGTGTACTATGTTATATATACCAGGGGTGCCAAAAAATGTATACAAGTGGACACTTTGGTCAACTGTTGCTCAAGCTATAATCAGAAGTGTCTGGACGCTGATGGTGACCACTTCGAGCACCTCTTGTAATTGCAGAAGTCAAACGTGACTCGTATTCATCTTTTGTTATTGGTATATATTGAATATTACAATTTTAATAGTTTTCCTTTCTTAAAATTTATATAAACTTTTTTGTCACGCTCTGTATAACTAACATTATACATTATAACTCTCTCTCTATGTGTGTGTGTATATATATATATATATATATATATATATGACTAATATATATTAGTTCTAAAAATATCTGCCTTAATTCTGACTCATGGGAGAAAGATCCAGGAATCAGCCAGTTTAAAATAAAATATTACATTGAAAGTTTTTGAACCATGTGTTTTAGTTTAATGCGAGGCTAAATGGATTCGCCAAGCCCATTTCCATACTCCCCCATCCTCCTCAGGCCCAGGAATAGCATCGAGGGCAAGTGAGGGCCTCAGGCAAAGTAGAATGTGATGCACATTCGCTGCCCCACAGAATCACTGGGTGGCGAGGGAGGAAGAGAGTGAATTCCTGGTATTTACCAACTTGTAATAAATCACCTCTAAATAACTGAGACACACAGACCCATGTCTGCTACCCAGTGGGGTCAGTGGCTCACTTATCGATGAGAGAGTCTTAGAATCAAGGTTCTTGCAAGAAGCCAGGAGTGTTACTGCAGCAGAGACACCTCTACATGGGAAGTAGGCTCTCTCTTAAAACCTAGCAAGGGGCAGAGACTCAGGAATCTACTGATTAAGTGGTACCTATTAGTATTTGTTAATAGCTGCTATGGATAAGTTTTGACTGATTGATGGAAATATCATTAATGATACTAAATCTATCTATATGATATATATACGCATATTTTTGTACTGAAAGGTAGAAATAAACCTGTTAGTGAAAACCACGTAATGAAGGCTTGTGTTTAGCAAAGAATTTTCCCCATTCCTGCGGCAGGCCCAACATCACCAAATTTTGCTGATCTGGCTTCAGTAAATTTTAATTTAACAAAAAAGCCCAGTTGAATAGATGCGTTCACAAGTCCAAGGCCATGCAACACTCAATCTGTTTAACGGAAATGTTGTTCTAGTTCCATATTTGTGCTTTCTGCTGGAACTGGATTTGTGTCTTTCTGTCTCAGTAGAGTATAAATGTAAGGGGATGTCAGGAACGGAGCCAGAACTGGAAGGGACAAGAGGTGAAGAGGTGGCTGGGAGAGCATAGAGTCTGGAGTGTTGGAAAGACAGAGAGCAAGATGACTCAGATTATTTTATCAAGTAAAAAGGAGCACACAACATCACAGCAGTTTTCCACTTAAAGCGGTATGAATTTAGACAATTTGGGTGGCCCACTGAGATTATTAAATAGGCTATTGTCTATATGGGCATGTATATCCCTTTTTACATATCCATTTTGATCAAGAGATCAATATTAGGGAGAAAAAAACTTCAATTAAAAAAATGTATATTGGCTGACTTTAATAAGATAGGCATTGTACTAAAGACTTAGAATAACCCATGTGTAGTTCTCTCTGAATAAAATCCTGTTCCCTGTCTTCTCTGCCTGATGAATTCCTACTCATGGCCAGATTCTTCTTTGACTATCCTTCATCAGGGAAGTTTTTATGACTTCTAACTAAGAAATTGTTCCTTTGTCTATGCTCCTGTCCACCCAGCATAGTGTCACTTAATATCTAGTTTCTGGGGCTCTAAAGCCAGATTCCCATAGTTTAAATTTTCATTCAACCACTTACTAGCGTTGTGACCTTGTCCAAATTAATCAATTTGTTCCAGAAATAAGAGTAGAAAACAGAAAAAAAAAAAAAAGCTAATACCTACCCCTTGGATTAGGTATTTGAGGATTAAATGAGGCGATTTATTTAACAAGCTGAAACCAGGGGATGACATTGGAAGCATGTTAATCATTTGTATTCTCTTCAACCAGTTTTGTTTTCAAGCCCCAAGAGACTATGCAAAGGTAACAAGAGCTTGGAGTTTATCTGATAAGAAATCGAGAGCTATTGAGGTTTTAAAGAGAGGACAGAGAGTGACGGGTTTGAATTTTAGGGGAAAATATATATACACACACACATATATATACGTATATATATATATATATATATATATACATATATATATGTATATATATACGTATATATATACGTATATATATATGATGCAATGCAAGTAGAGGAAGAACTCTTTAAAATCTGATCAGTATAGCCACGTAATTTATTTTTAAGCAATCACATTTAATCACCATTCCCCAAAGCTAAGAACCCATTTAATTCTACAAATATTTATGGAATGCTAAGTGTGAATGCTGGGGACTGAGAATTCAAAGAGGCAGTAGTTCACATACTGTGGACTAACCTAGCCTAGTGGTTCAGAATGTTGGATTCACAGCTTTCTAGATCTAAGTTCACCATCAAGCACTATACCATTTCCTCTGAACAAGATTCTTAAGTCATCTAAGCCTCAGTTTCCTCAAAATTGACAAGAGTAACAAGATTAAGTGAGGTACTGTCCATAAATCACCTATAAATGCTTAGGAAGTGGTATGTGTTCAGTTAATGTTAGTTATCATTATTGCTACTATTATTGTTTATATTATTTCAGAACAATGCTAAATGGTACCTTACTCCAATGCCAAGGTATTCATGGTCTCGATATAGATAGCAGATATATAGACATATAAATTCATATTCTATTTGAGGTGTCATGCTATTAAAAATAGCAAATAGTTATTAAGTATGTACCACATGTCAGGTATCATTCTAAGTGTTTTACATGAATAATAGTATTTAATTCTTACAATAATCCTGTGAGGCAGATAATACGTACAATGTTAAATGGTATATAGACGAGGAAACACAGAGAACACAGGTTAATGTGTTAAGGCCACACAGAGAGTAACTGGCGAAGTTGTTTATGAGTTGAGGTAGTCCAAAGCAGCTGCCATGCTCTAAACCACTAGTTTACTATGCTTCTCTGATAAGTAAGCATGTGATAATTTTCAAATCATGGATGGTTTTCAAGAGGATGCAGCATCTGTGCTGGGCCCTGACAGAGGAGCTATTTACTCACTTTGTTTCCAGAAAAGCTTGAACTTAAACCACTCCAAACAGAAGGTTGCCCCTAACTTTACCCACAGCTAAAATGCCTCTTTCAAGAATCTGTTCTATATTATAGTGACCAGCCACCATTGCTATGATATCCTTCTGTATATTAAATATTTATGTCGGAATGAGGGCCAGAAGAAGGGAATACCACCCCACCAGGAGTGTAAGGGTAAATTCTCACTCTCTGTGCAAGCAGGGGGGTTCCCTGCAAGATTGCTGATCCTAGAAACAGTTTTCTGCTGATTCATAAATGGAGGGAGTGGCTAATTTTAAGGTGACATTAATATCTCCTTCCATTTGCCCATAAGAAGTCCCATCATTGCTCTGTCCCGTCAATAAGCAACAACAATGGCAGCAATGTTAGTATTGTTTTTGAAAGCCACGGTGATTGTTCGTCTAAGTATAGCCGTTGACACAACTCGTATCAATATCTTAAAGGCATTTAAAGAGATGAAACCTCGATGAGTGTATGTAATTAAGCACACTGAGGACATCGAGGCAGAAGATGATTGCATAGTGTATTCAAGATCACATAACTACAAATGTTATAGTCACGGTCATGGCCAGAAAAACCAGGTCCTAGCTGTGGTGATAGATTTCTCTCGGCATCCTTATTTTGGATTGCGCCCTCTGACAGGATGTACAGTTGAGCAATTTTATTTAACAAATTTCACTGCCCCCTAAGCCCACGGGTTGGGATGAGAGTAGAGAGAAGTTTTCTAGCTAGGGATCAAATCCCACAGTCTCTCCTAAACAGAAACTGGTGCATTGTAACAGAGTAGACCATAGGTACACGAGTTTCTCAGTCGGGTGAGCCTCTAAATTGAGTATTTCTGACTGATACGTTGAAAAAACAAAATCAAGAGGAGAAGAATCTTCCTTAATATCCTTCAGCAATACAGGGTGTTGTGGTTTTTAGGGACAGTCACTAGATGTTTCCTTTGATTCTCCTTCTGATCGCCACATCTTAATATTGTGCTCCTTTGCTTACAAAAAGTTGAAGAAGGTCATGGAATGTGAACAGAAGCAGTCTGTATTTTCCCTGGGTGGAAGCTTTTACAAGACAGTCCATCCTTTCTTATGGTCTCTTCCCATTTCTAGAGCGACAGTGGAAACCTATGCCCAGGGGCTGTGTGCATCCACTCGAGCCCTGAGACAGTACAATGAGCACAGAGCCCCTGTTGACCCACATGGGATTTGGGATTTAGGCTTTGGGATTAAAGGTCCGTCCTCTTCCTGCTCCTTCCCTTGCTCCTCCCTTCTTCTCCTGATCCCCCTCCTCCTCATCCTAATGTGATTTGGTATATGGTGTGGGTGCTGTTGAAACCATTTGGCAAGATACTACAAGGAAAGGGATAAGTTCAGACAAGAGCTGACTGAAAGGAGAAGGGAATCGAGAGAGTCAAGTTCAGGAACTTGAAGGATTAAAAGAGGAAACTGTTTTTCAACCCAGTCTATAGAAAGATATCGTGGAGTCAGTGATTGACTATCCGAAAGGCCAAAGAGAACTTAGACTTGCAGCAAGGATCAGATGAAAGGAATGGCCGTCATAACCACCATTAAAATCTCTGAGTGCATTAAGGTGCTTCAGAGGAAAGGTATAATTAAGAGCTTGGTATCCAGTAAATGCATTCAATTGCACAAAATGGCTCAGGCAAAAAAAGACTACAATCTTGACTTGCCCAGGGAAGCTTTGTGAGTAAAGTTGTTGTAATTAAGGTGGCGGTGGGTGGAAGGAGAGGAGAGGCAAGCAAACAGACACAGCACATCTAAGAAATACATCTGGGAAAGAACAGGGAGATGGTATTGGCATACAGAAATGATTGGATTCAAAGAGTACGAATGCTATTAACATTTTTAAGTGAGCGGCACTGCAAATAAATCACAAACAGTCTATGACTGTTTGAAATTTGAAATAATACGAGGGCTTTCAACTCCTAAGCAGGAAAGAGGCTGAGAAACATGCTCAGCTACCAAGTAAGGCCTATTTTCCATGTCTGCTTTTTGATGTAGCCAAGGACGTTAATGGAAATGGAAGAGTCCCATTTCCGTTAACAGGAAATGGACCCTGAGGGGACCATGGACCACAGAAAACAAAAAACAGGATCCCACCTGGGGAGTGGACCAGACACTAATCTGGTGACATCTTCCAGTCTCAGAGGGGACCTTGTAGGATTTCAGAATTACGATATAACTGCTGTGCCTCCTTCATTTCTGATTGAGGTGTTTATTGTGGTAATCCTATGCATGTTATTCTATTGTATGTTAGCTGATAGCATGTCTTTTTAGTTCAGTTTTTCAGTTCAGATCTCTGAACTAAAAGGAACTATCTCTAGATGTGAAGAAGCAACAGGGAACCAACCACTCAGGGATCTGGACATCAGGATGATCAGTGACCTGAAGAGTTGTCTCAGGTTCTTGAGTGGAGCTCTTGAGTTACCTCTCTTGGTGCGAGAATGAATATGCTTTATAAGCAGGAAGAAAAAAGAAAGAAAGATTTGCCATTGGACAAGCAGAATGTAGTCATTATTAAGTTTGTTAGAAAATATTTCAGATTTACTCCCTTCTTGGTACGTGGGAAATCATACTTCCTAACTTTTCAAGTTAGTCATTGCCATGTAACTGTAACCAAAAAAAAAAAAAAAAAGAAAAAAGAAAGAAAAAGAAAAGAATAGATGTGTGTGTCATTGAGGTGGAAGCGTTTAATTATCAGGGTGGTGTCGAGTCAACACTGCAGTGTTGTGGTCATCCTGGGAGCATATGTAGGCTTGTGCCTTCCATCAGCCAAGGGTGCCTAAATGGCTATAACGAGCAGATCACCCTGCTGACTTGAAATGAACATGTAGTGTGACAGGGAAATAAACCTGTTAGTTTCAGATTCTGAAACTTGGCAGTCATTTATTGATCAGTATAACATACCTCTCCTGGCTTGGTCATGGGCATCTGTCGTTGTCGTCTCATTCCACATAAGTGTTTCCAACAACTGTAGAATGACCTTCACTTTAAGGGATAAGGTAGGGCTCTTTGGGTTGATCAGTGTGGTCTATCATCATCCGAACCCACATCCCTGGCCTGGCAGCCATTCTTTGAAGTAATGGCCAGTCCCATCATGAAGACTAGTATGACTGCAACATTTATCTCCTTCTTCGCCACCAAGAGTCCCTGGCACTGCCCTTTCTCTTGAGTGATATCTAAGTAATAAAGAAAAGTCCTGAGACAAAATTCAGCAGAATTGTATCCTATCTGGCTCCTCCATGTCCCATCACCTGGATGAAAATTCACATAATTACTTCTTTGTTACCTCGCCCATTAAGTGAGATAATGAGAGTAGCCCTGGCCATCCAGCCATGGTACTCTTCCAAGTACCAGCCCCAGTTAGTTAAAAACTTAGTCATAAACTCAAATGTACTCCAGATGTCTTGGATGAGGGGACAGATACTCTCATAGCCATTGACATGTAACCCAAACTTCGTTTGTAATCCTAAGATTTCATAAAAGGAGAAGTTAGTTCCTCCCCACAAAAGGAAGATGTTCTATGAATATACCCAATAATTAGAATTATTTCATCAGCACAGCTCTTTTTTGGTTTTAGCCTTCATGCAAAGCTTCTCCAAGAGCATGTCTTATTTTTTGTTGTTGTTTCTCACTTAATCTAGCAAAGAAAATGCACATTGTGGGTGGTAATTGTTTAATAATTCAGCTTATTGTTATTGAGGACCTGCTGTGCTCTCGGTGTTGTGCTGGGGATACACAGGGAAAGCGTCTCCAGGAGAGTGACATTTAAGTGAGAGTTTATGAGTGAGGAAGTTAACCAAGTGAGGGGAGAAAAGTCTTCCAAGCAGAGATTAGTAGTCTGTGCAAAGCCTCTGATGTACAAAAGGTCAACTCATTTGGAAATGTGAAGCAAGTCCAATGGGAATGATGTGGCCGGAACAAGTGTGAGAGTGGTTGGGGTGAAGGCACAGGCAGAGGCCAATTTATCCTAACCTTGGAACCATTGCCAAACAATGTTTCAATTGTATTTAAGGGGAAACGGAGAGCCAGTCAACGGTTACTGATGACCTTACAGTGCCCAAGTTCCATTCTTTTGAAAATGATGGAATCTTACAAATCCAAAGGCAGTCTGCCCATTTTGCAAGCATCTTTTCTAGAGCAGGTCGGGATTTCCATAAATCCATCAATTACCAGATTGATTGAGAATCTTCTACATGACATACCGTCTGCAAAAGAGCTGAACATATCGATATGCCCCTTAAGTTACAATGGTCATGTGATAGACAATGAGAGTAAGAATGTTTTTTAAAAAAGGAAAATCCCTGTACACCCCCTCAATAATAATTTTGCTTTCTCTAACTGGGGATTTTTAAATTTACAAGATATAAATGTGTTTAATAAATGTGTTTGATAATCCATGGTTGTCAAAGGGTTAAATGCATTAAGCTCCTTAGAAAATAATAGAAACAGGATAGATGACAAAATGTAAGGATTAGCCCTCATGATTCCACTGAAAAAATTCCTTTAAAAAGCCAAGAAAAGAGGTAGAGTGAAATAGAACCAAAACCTTGCTGCAATTGCAGAATTTTAAGGGTTTTATTTAACATTCTCTGGGCGTAGTTCTAAAATATTCATGCATGCTGGACATAATTGTGTCATTTTGTTGTCCACTGTGTGTCAGTGAAATGTCATTTGTTTCACTGCAGCTTATATCACTTCTCCAGCAATTGGGAAATGCAAATGATTATAAACAGAGAAGTCTTAAGTGGTAGAGAATTTGTTTTATGAATTTTATAGTGAAACTTTAAAATCTGAATGCTATACTCAGGGAATGATGAAGAACTAAATGGGCACTTTTCTCTATACAAAACACAGAGTGGTCCCTTTACAGCCACCACATTTAAAGGGACATTGAACTAATGATTAAAGGGGTCAGGAAATATCCTAGTGAAGATTGAAATGGCACTAAATTGCTATCTCCAAGATCTAGAAATGACTATTCTGTGTTGTTTTAGAAGACTGCATTAGTAGCAATGAGTGGAAGTTGTAAGGAAGTTGGTTCCGTTCCAACTCAAGGGAAAAACATCCCATGGAATTCAGCTTTTCATGAGAAAGTCTTAGCCCTGGTTTTAGTGGTACATTAGCAGAGGGATGCTGTAGAAGAGCTTTGTATACTGTACAGGAGAGGAGACCGAAAACCGTCCAGAGGATGTTTGGCATTGTGGAAATTGCCTGAGTTTTGATGCCAACCAGATCAGGACTCAAATTTTAATACTCCCAACTTGCTGGCTGGTTGACCAGCTAGCCGTCATGGTTTACTTAACTTCACTTTTCTAAGCTTCATCCTTTCTCATTTGAAAATAGAGAGAACCTACTCAGACTTATAGTTAAGATTAAATGAGATGATATATATAGAATTCTTAGCAGATCTCCATCAAACAACACGTGTTTTTGGGAAAATGAGGCTCATAGACGTGTAGCAATTCCTGCCACATAGTAGATATTCAACAAGTGTTAGACCCTTCTATCTTTCCACATCATTAGTGATAGATTGGCTCTAATTTCTGAAAGCTCCTTCTGTGGTTTACTCTTCACATACAGAAAATGCATTCAAGTGAGAGTTGTTTCATTGCCTTTCTGGTTTTAACACTGAAACCCTGTCTGTGCTAATTTCTGTAGCTAATGTGCCTCTCTTTATGTCTTAGGGTGTGTGAGTGTGTGTGTGTGTGTGTGTGTGTGTGTGTGTGTGTGTGTGTGTTTTATCCTCCTTTAAAATTGCAGATTTTTCTCAGGAGAACTTCAAAAGAAGAGGAAAATGCAACATTCTTCTTGACCCTTGTACCAATTTAAATTAGAAACCAAACCAGGATGTTAAATCCAAAAAGATCTTTGAATTAGTCAGTCTAGTTTCTTTTCATTTGGTGGCAAGAGGGGCAGGTGCATTTTTATAGCATTGGTTTTATTTCCCTTTGTTACAAAGAAATCCAACTGCAGTTACAGTGCTACCTGGGGCTGCCAAATATGACACATGAAACTGAAAAGCCACCCCATGTAGCAATCAGTCTTAAATCCCCCATGGTAACTTCTTTTCTCCATCCTATTTTTATTCCTTTTCTTTTGCTTGTCATTGTCTTTGCTAAGAAGTCTAAGCAGGATTTTGTGCTACAAATCTCACTGTACCAATTAAGAAGACATAAGCATGAACTCTGAGTCATTTCAATCATGTCTGATAACCAAAGTTTGGGGAATTTAGGGCGTCAATAGGCAATACTGCTTTCTTCTACTCTTGCCAAAGCAAAGTCTTCTGCAGGGAGGCTTTGAATTGTCTGGCTTGATCTGATCTATAAATTGCTAGATTTATTAGTCAGAATGGGCTAGGTTTTGCCATGTAACAAACAATGCCAACTAATAATAAAGAAATTATGACAATATACTGTAATAAAAGTATGCCAATGGCTTTGGGGCCTTTATTACATAAAATAAGGGCTACTTGAACACATGCACCGCGATACCTCAGCAGTTGGCCTGATGACTGAGATGGCTACTAAGTCACTCTCCGGCAGGTCATGTATACAGTGTAGATCTGCTGGACAAAGGGAGGATTCATGTCCTGGGCAGAACAGAGTGGGACAGCACGAGATTTCATTATGCTACTAAGAACGATGTGTAAGTTAAAACTTATGACTGTGTATTTTGAAACTTTCCTTTTAATATTTTCAGACCATCATTGGCTATAGGTAACTAAAATCGTGGAAAGCAAAAGCGTGGGTAAGGGGGGACTACTGTATTTGTAAAACACATTCACTTTTATAAACAATAAAATATTCATTAAGAGGAAACATTTAGTCCCTTTGAATTGGAGAAGCTATTTCCACATCCCCAGGAGAAAGTTGGGCATGAGTGTATTCTCCCTTGTGCCTGGTTTTTCCATAGGTTAGAAGTCATGTGGCATTGTGTCTTTGGTGCTTCCAAATTATGTTCCACTTCGGTTTGCTCCTAAAGTAGTACTTTGTACTCAAATTTTGCTCCTAATCTTCCGTTAGAAGATATTTTTTCCTCTTTATCATATTGCAATATTAAATAATTAGCATGAGAGCTTAAATGCATTTACACAATACCTAATAGTAAAATGAACAGTGCCTTCCCCCTATATATGCACAATTACCTGTATTTACACTAAGTTGCCATCACAAAACTTGGCTCATTTTAACTTCACAGTAAGTCTGTAACATACCTATAATTATCTAAATTTCACAAATAGGAAAATGGCACTCAGTGGTAGAGGAAGGACCTAACCCCAGGTTTACTGATTCTATGCCAAATCATCTTCCTTGTAATGCTTTTAGTGTATCAGTTCTTGTGGAATTGCTAAGAAATAAGCAAGACTGAAATCCACAGTATCCATCTGCATCCCAATGATACATTGACTGAAGTCGTTCAACAACGTTTGTTTATCGTGAGATCCAAAGCAATTGACTAATGGGGGATCACGAATTCTTTTGCTCAGGAATACTGAGGAAAATTCTGAGAGTGAAAATAACGTGGTCCCAGCTGAGCCACAGATCACGAGAAACTTCACATCAAGGCACAGAAGATATTGGTGAGAACAAAAGGCAAGTGGGTCAGGCTCTAGAAAGACACTGGTCCAAAGAGAAAATGGAGCTGAAGAATGGTAACATGCCAGAGAGATGGTTGGAATTACAAAAAGTTTCCTGAAGCCAGAGAATGGGACAAGGCAGGAAAGATGAGAGGTGAGACACTAGAGACAACAATTCTGAGAAAATCTCAGAAAGCACAATGTCCGCTGAGCAATGAGCATGGGGTTCTAGTTAGAAACAGATACTTTAAACCTGACTTTGATGCTCATTACGTATTTGGCTTTGGGCAAGTTTCTCAACTCCTCTGAGTCTCAGTTTCTTTATTGTTAAAAGGATAAATATTATTGTTAATAATATTTATCTCAAAGTTGTGCTGTTCCATGACTGTATCACTTAGATATCCTAACTATGTGAAACCATGGCATTCTACAGTTCCATTAATAAGTGTCATCACTTTTCTCTACCTCCATAACATGAGTCTGCAGCAGCTGTGTCTTACTGATTATCGCTGTATCTGAAACACTTCCTGACAAAAGTCATTTAAGACATTTTTATAAAATGGTTTTGATTAAAATAACATGGATGAAGTGCATGGCATCTAGTAGGCTATGTGTTAGATTTATTTTCCTCTAGAGCAGATTTCAGCAAACTTTTTCTATAAAGTGCCAGATAGTAAATGTTTTAGACTTTGCAGTTCACACCATCTTTATCAGAACTCCTCCTCAACTTTGCTGTTCCAGTGTGAAAGCAGCCATTGATAATATGAAGACAAATGAGCATGGCTGTGTTCCAATAAAACTTTATTTAAAAAAAACAACAGATGGAGGGCCAGATTTGGCCCTAGAGCCATAGTTTACCAACCCCTATTCCAGAGGATACATTTATGTACTACCTGCTGTCGGAAGGGCTATCTTTATAGCTTCTGATTAGAAGGCACTGACAGAAAAGAGGTTTAATATGGCTAAAAAATGTGAATAATAAAGGATGACGCAATATGATAGAGGTAAGCATTGCTCTGTCTGTACCTTCCCCAGTACTTCTCTTCCTAAACATAGTGTGCTTCACACTCTTAAGTCTCATAGCAAAACTTTCTTTTCTTAGGTTAGCCCCAAAGGAGACTTCAACTCAATTCAGGTTGAACTGTTCTGAATAAATAAAATACATATGGATTTACGAACTTCAACTCCACAATTCTAATTGACCTGAAGACATTTTCTTTTTATTATTTTTATTGAAAATAAATGGGAGTTGAAATTTTTATTGAAAATAAAAATAAATTTTTATTGAAAATAAATATACATTCTCAAATTCCTTCCCATTATCATCTTAGATGCAAATGTCTATGGCTGCAATTATAAGTGAAAAATTATCATATATCTTACTAACCATCTCCTGGCATTACGTTTTCTTCTTGCGTTTTTTTTTTTTTTTTTTGATTCTCTAATTCCAATTGGAAGTCATCTTGAAACACACAAGTTGTGCAAAATGAAGGAAATCTACAGTATCTATTTGTTGTGCCTTTTGTAACAAAATAATAAAACGAGTGCCATATGTTGATTGCCTATTATATGCCACTGTCGGTTATAGGACAATTTACATACATTTTCTGATTTAATCCTTGTGAGATGGGGAATCATTCCCATCCTACATGGCAGAAAAAAGTGAGTCAAGAAGTAGTGTACCCAAAGCTAGAGGACCGTAACCAAGATTTTCAAATCCCCAAACCTTTTTACTTAAAATCCAAAATTCCATCATGTCTTTTCAACTGTAGTACTCTGGATGTTCTGTTTTAATATCCATCATCAGAAAACAACAGAAATCCTCAGCTTTTATATACATAACCTTCTAAATTGAATACCATGATAAAAATGCAGAGTAATCGGCCACATCCCAGACATACTAAATTAAAATCTACATTTTAACAAAATCCCTAGGTAATCCACATTAAAATTCAAGAAGCACTGAGTTAGATATCACTCCTTTTTTACATTGCAAAATCCTGAAGAACAGAGAGTTTCTGGACTCAGATTGTAAAGGTCTTTACAACGTTTGTCAAGGAATTGAGACAGTCTGAATAGAAAATGTAGAGGGGTACTAATTATTCCCAGCTCTCTGCTTCTTAAAGCTCATTCTAGCAGCAGAGGGAAAATCTACTCAAGGAGAGAATATCTGAAGTTCCGTAATAGAAGCCTAACCTAGAAGAAGAGGGAAACTAAGGACTTAAGTCTACATTTTTTTATTTTTACCCCTGGGAGAAAAAAAAATCAATCCATTCTAAAGATGGGCTCTGCTCACAGGGAAATTATGTTACATGTGAATGCCAGTATCCATTTTTCAAGACAACCAGTATTTCATACACCAAATATTAGTTTGACTAAAAATTGTTATAATAGAATTTTACATGAGGAACATTCTTATAGGAAGAATCCTCCTGTGAAGAATGTTTTCTACCACACGATCATAACACAGGTGGAATAAATAATCTAGAGGAAAGGATTAATATCCACAATCTCCTTCTCTTGCCTTCTCTCTACTGGGATGCTCTGTTTTTTTCATCCTTTCTTGTTTTCTTCTTTCCATCCTCCTCCACCCTCCTTCACTCTTCCTACCTCTGTCTGTAACATAGAACATTGCATCATGCTCCCTCCCCGTCTGGTGGCCACGTAAACAATAATGCCATTTCTTTATAATAATATGGTCTGATACATTACAAGGAGAAGGAGTAATAAAAGATTACTGAGCAGTTAAAAATTGGTATCTCAATACCTGTGTAGTAATGTCCACACATTTTCTTCATAGGAAAGATCTTTAGATCCTATTTATTCTCACTTTGCTTTTAAGGGTATAGAATATATTCGTGTCTCTGTTTTTTATCGTCATGGAAGGCAAGTAGGGTCAGCACATTGTGAGGGTATTTTTAGGCAAAGACACAGTGAAAGCAGTCAGAGGGACAGCGCAGGGTGTGTTACTGATGGAAGAAAGTAAGAAATGACACGAAAGAAATAGAACCAGGGAATGATAGTAGAACTTACACATTCTGAATTTTCTAGAGCGAGGTTGAAACTATTCGCTATGCCCATGAGTGTGTATAATGCTGATCTGTCTCATGAACTAATAGTTCAATTACGTGCAAATGTGATACAATTGGTTTTAAAAAAGAAAATTGGTAAAATAACTTACAGATTCTATCTAAAATGTCAAATTAAAATTTAAAAACCACTTTTGGTCTTTAGATAATTATATTTTAGTTATTTGGAGAAAACTAAATGTATAAGGATTAGCATATTCTAGTACTCATACGTGTTGAATAACATCTCCTCTCTCGAGTACTCTAGTGGTTTCAAAGTCTTTTGACATTATGTATTCTAATTTGCTATCAGAGGACCCATTTGTGACTGACAATAAATAATGTGTCCATTTTACAGATAAAGAAACTGAGGGTCAGAAAGCAAGTTGGCAAATGTAAAATCACTAAACACACGGGAGCTATCATCATCTAATATTTTGCCCAAACTACTACTTATCATATCAGCAATATAGTTTTACATTTTCTTTTTTTAAAAAATTTATTGGGGTGACAATTGTTAGTAAAATTACATAGATTTCAGGTGTACAATTCTGTATTACATCATCTATAAATCCCATTGTGTGTTCACCACCCAGAGTCAGTTCTCCTTCCATCACCATATATTTGATCCCCTTACCCTCATCTCCCAACCCCCACCCCCCTTACCCTCTGGTAACCACTAAACTATTGTCTGTGTCTATGAGTTTTTGTTTCTCATTGTTTGTCTTATTCTTTTGTAGTTTTTGGTTTATATACCACATATCAGTGAAATCACATGGTTCTTCTGTCCGACTTATTTTGCTTAGCATTATACTCTCAAGATCCATCCATGTTGTCACAAATGTTCCTATATCATCTTTTCTTACTGCCAAATAGTATTCCATTGTGTATATATACCACAACTTCTTTATCCATTCATCTATCGAAGGACATTTTGGTTGTTTCCATGTCTTGGCCACCGTAAACAAAGCTGCAATGAACATTGGAGCACGTGTGTCTTTATGTATAAATGTTTTCAGATTTTTTGGGTAGATACCCAGGAGAGGGATTGCTGGGTCATATGGTAATTCTATTCGTAATTTTTTGAGGAACCTCCACACTGCCTTCCATAATGGCTGCACCAGTCTGCATTTCCACCAATAGTGTATGAGGGTTCCTTTTTCTCCACAGCCTCTCCAACACTTGTTACTATTTGTCTTGTTGATGATAGACATTCTGACTGGGGTGAGGTGATATCTCATTGTGGTTTTTATTTGCATTTCTCTGATGATTAGTGATGTTGAGCATTTTTTCATATGTCTATTTGCCATTTGTATGTCGTCTTTGGAGAAATGTCTCTTCAGGTCCTCTGCCCATTTTTCAATTGGGTTGTTTGTTTTTTTTGTTGTTGAATTTCATGAGTTCCTTGTATATTTTGGATATTAGTCCCTCATCGGAGGCACTGTTTGCAAAAAACTTCTCCCATTCAGTTGGTTGCCTCTTTATTTTGTCGATGGTTTCTTTTGCTGTGCAGAAGCTTTTAAGTTTCATATAGTCCCATTCGTTTATTTTAGCTTTTACTTCCATTGCCTTTGGAGACAAATTCATAAAATGCTCTTTGAGCCCAAGGTCCATAAGTTTAGTACCTATGTTTTCTTCTATGCAGTTTATTGTGTCAGGTCTTATGCTTAAGTCTTTGATCCATTTTGAATTAATTTTGGTACATGGTGACAGATAGCAGTCCAGTTTCATTCTTTTGCATGTGGCTATCCAATTCCCCCAGCACCATTTATTAAAGATGATGTCTTTCCTCCACTGTATGTTTTTAGCTTCTTTGTCAAAAATTATCTGACCATATTTATGTGGTTTTATTTCTGGGTTCTCAATTCTATTCCATTGGTCTATGTGTCTGTTTTTCTGCCAATACCATGCTGTTTTGATTATTGTAGCCCTGTAGTACAAGCTGAAGTCAGGGAGTGTGATACCTCCAGTATTGTTCTTTTTGCTTTGACTAGTCGGGGTCTTTTGTGGTTCCAAACAAATCTGATGATTTTTTGTTCTATTTTTTTAAAAAATGCCATTGGGATTTTGATGGGGATTGCATTAAATCTGTATATTGCTTTGGGTAATATGGCCATTTTAACTATGTTGATTCTTCCAATCCATGAGCATGGAATGTCTTTCCATTTATTTGTGTCTTCTTCAATTTCTTTCAAAAATGTCTTAAAGTTTTCAGCATATAGGTCCTTCACATCCTTGGTTAAGTTTATGCCTAGGTATTTTATTCTTTTTGCTGCAATTGCAAAAGGAATTGTTTTTTGTATTTCTTTTTCTGAGATTTAATTGTTAGTATATAGGAATGCAATGGACTTTGGTATGTTGATTTTGTAGCCAGCAACTTTATTGTATTCATTGATTGTTTCCAATAGCTTTTTGGTGGAGTCTTTAGGGTTTTCTATATATAGCATCATGTCATCTGCAAAGAGTGATAATTTAACTTCTTCATTCCCAATTTGGATGCCTTTTATTTCTTTCTCTTGCCTGATTGCTCTGGCAAGGACTTCCAACACTATGTTGAAAAGCAGAGGTGATAGGGGACAGCTCTGTCGTGTTCCTGAACGTAGAGCAAAGGGCTTCAGTTTTTCACCATTATGAGATTAGCTGAGGGCTTGTCATATATGACCTTTATTATGTTAAGGTATTTTCCTTCTATACCTATTTTATTAAGTGTTTTAATTATAAATGGATGTTGTATCTTGTCAAATGCTTTTTCTGCATCAATTGATATAATCATATGATTTTTGTCCTTTATTTTGTTTATGTGATGTATCACATTGATGGATTTGCGGATGTTGAACCATCCTTGTGCCCCGGGGAGGAACCCCACTTGGTCGTGATGAATAATCTTTTTAATGCATTGTTGTATTCGATTTGCTAGAATTTTGTTTAGGATTTTTGCATCTGTATTCATCAGAGATATTTGTCTGTAGTTTTTTTTGTGTGTGTTGTCCTTACCAGGTTTTGGTATCAGGGTAATCTTGGCCTCATAAAATGAGTTAGGGAGTACTGTCTCTTCTTCAATTTTTTGGAAGAGTTTGAGCAGGATTGGTATTAGATCCTCTTTGAAGGTTTGGTAGAATTCACTAGTGAAGCCATCTGGTCCAGGACTTTTGCTTTTGGGAAGGTTTTGGATGATTGATTCAATTTCGTTAATGGTGATCGGTCTGTTTAGATTTTCCAGTTCTTCATGGTTCAGCCTTGGAAGGCTATATGTTTCTAAGAACTGGTCCATTTCTTCTAGGTTATTGAATTTGGTGGCATATAGCCCTTCATAGTATTTTTGGATGATCCTTTGTATTTCTGTGGTGTCCGTGATATCTTTCCCTTTTTCATTTCTGATTTTGTTAATTAGTGTCTTCTCTCTTTTTATCTTAGTGAGTCTAGCCAATTTTGTTAATCTTTCCAAAGAAGCAACTCTTTGTCACATTAATTTTTTCTATTGTCTTTTTGTTCTCTATTTCATTTAGTTCTGCTCTGATTTTTGTTATTTCCTTTCTTCTGCTGACCTTGGGTTTCACTTGTTCTTCTTTTTCTAGTTCTTTAAGGTGTAACATGAGGTTATGTATGGGATTTTTCTTGTTTCTTGAGATAGGCCTGTAATGATATAAATTTCCCTCTGAAAACTGCTTTCACTGCATCCAAAAAATTTTGGTAGGATGTATTTTCATTGTCGTTTGTTTCTATGTATCTTTTGATCTCTCCTCTAATTTCTTCTTTGACCCAGTCGTTCTTTAAAAGTAAGTTGTTTAATCTCCATGTATTTGTTCTTCCCTCTCCAGCAGCTGCAGTAGTTCCGGGATGCAGCTAGCTCGGAGCACTGAGCTAGGTCTGCGTCCTGTGCCCACCCTGCTCCGTCTCCATCTCCGCACTTCTTCCTTCCCTCCTCCCCTGCTCATGTGATTCGCCCACCTTTAGGTGAATTCAGTAGTGGGCCTCTTCGTCTTGACTGTCTGCTGTGCAGGGAGTACTTTGTGGAGTTATTGTTGTTCGATTAGTTGTAAATTCCAGGGGAGCTTTACAGAGGCTCACCTCATGCTGCCATTTTGATGACGTCTCCCCAAGAATAATATTCTTTATGCCTCATCACTTGCCCTTACTTTCTCCTTTATTTTGTCCATGGCAGAATGTCCATCCATTAACAGAATCATAGCATAAAAGACATACTCCTTAAGTATGCACTAGGTTTGGGATTTCTGTCTACAATGAACCTGCAGCTAAGAATCTACCAGGCACAATTCTCATCCACTAAGCATTGGAGGAAGCCACATACACAAAGTAGGGCAGGTTGCCTTTGTAAACTGTATCCTTGCCTGTTTGTGCAATACATGGTCTTCAGTTTCTAAGGACCTCTGAATGGTGGAAAGTTTGGCAGCTCATGCATCACTGAACTCCTTGCTATATGAAGAACTCCAAAGTTACTGAATAGTCCACACTGAACCATAAATTACAGGGTAGTTATTTCTTAGTTATTTAGCAGTTACAGTACAATTAGTTCCACTTAATGTCAACTTTTGCCAATACGTCTTCCATTAGCCTGAAAATTATAGCTTGGTTCTATAACAGCCACAATGTTCAAGCAGCTTCCAGACTCCAGCTTGCATCTGGGAGGGGAAGGCAGAGAGGAAATTGCTAGGAAACCAAGTTGATTTGTATGTGGATGTGTGTTCCTCATCCCCAATTCAGAAACCATCTGCTGACAATCTCACAACCCCCCTCTGTATCAGTCAGTGATGGAGCAAGAGGGTCAAAGAAATACAATGCCCACAGCTGAGAAGTGTGGTATGGCTTGTGGAAAATAGGAATAAACTTGTCAGTGCTGGATTTCCAGGGTCTGATAAGGTGAAATCCAGTCTTGCCACCCCCTGGGTATAGAGAAAGCTTGGATTAGTTCTAGTTCAGGTTTGTTATTTGGTTTGGCTTACCAACACATTTCATTTGCTAGACCACTCTCTAAAGTATGAGGAAATTACACAAAAAAGACCTTTTTATGCTTTTATCCCAAATTTAGATAGCCCATATAGTTTTCACTTTATAGCATACAATTTTAAAGAAACATAAGTTAGTATTTAACATATATACCTGGGTCCATCCATACAATGGAGTGATGTTTTACAAAGTAGTCTTTTTCGGGGGAATCTATTGGCTTAATTCTTCAGAATGCTTTTGGGTCATTTATTAAGAATCCAATCATAGCACCTATTTACTAGGCACTTACTATGTTCCAGGCATGAGGCTAATCATTTCTCTTTATCTTTCTTTTATTTCCCCCTTCATTTCATCATCAAAACAATCACTCTAAGTCTCTAAATTCCCTTTTCATAGACAAAGACTCTTAAATACTGGAAATGTTAACTCACCCACCGAGTAGTGTTTGAATCCAGGTCTTGTGGAATCTAAAGTCCATACTATGTACAAGCTTTTTATTAATGCTTATTCACTGACTATTCAATGTGAGCCAGAGATGAGGGAAATAAAGTGATCCTAGTACAGAAATGCGAGGCTGAGGAGGCTCCAAAGTAGCGTGCTTCTTTGTGTGTGTGTAGACGTGCATGCAGTGTAATTTATAGACTGAGTCTAAAAGTGTTTGCCAAGAGGACATCTGTTTTGAACAATGCCAGCTTTGTTGTAAGCACATGTGACTTCTGACATACAAGGTCAACAAGAGAATGAACTTTCCTGTTCTGCTTTCTGTTGCTTTCATGTCTCTTGGGACCCTTGTGCCATCTTGCCTTGAATTACAACTCATTGCTTACATCCGCCGCCTTCCACTTGTCTCCAAGGGCAGAGGCTGGATTTTCATCATCTCCGTACCCCCGGCCCAACACAACACATGTAATTAGTAGAGCAGCACACTCAGTAAAAATGGACCCAGGCTCTTTGTGATCATAAGCACATTTAATACCTTCTGTAAACCTTAGTTCCTTGATTGGAAAAATGGGAATAATGACATCCACCTACTTTGTAGGGGTTTTGTTAAGGTTAAATTGATCCATCCACATAAACGACTTATAACAGTATATAGCACAAAGTTCTCAATAAGTGATTAAAATTATCGTCCATGATGTTGTCATGTTGGTAGCAGTGATATTAGCCTATCCAGATATAAGACGGAAAAGGAATGAAGGGAAACATTCTATGTTCTTCAGTTGCCCAAAGAATTAGGATTGAATTAAACATACTGAAAAATAAACCAGGCTTTAGTGCATTGTGCACACTTGTGCCTTTCTTTTTTTCTTTAGTAAAGCATGTGCCTCAGTGGATTATTTTTATGCAAGAGCACACGACATCAATCAATCTAGCTCACAGAGTATATAAGCCCATCTCTGCAAGTCTCCAGGACAGAGGTGGGATGACCTCCACAGATGCAATTGGCCTTTACAGGAGGGTATAGAAATGGCCTTCCTTGGGCTTTACATTGGATTTCATTGTTATTGATAACATGGCCACCATTGTGGTGGCCATGTTACATCCATCATCTCAGTGGCTCCGAAGACAACCAATATGATCGATAAAACTGGTACTGTTTTACCTTTTTTTTTAATCTTCCCCAGGTAGCAACTTAGTAGCTCAGACTTTTTGACAGTCAATGAATATTCACTGAATAAATGGAAGTTAAGTATAAAATAAGGTCTGTGTTTAAGTGACAGACAACAATTAATCAAGTGATCAGTCAGTTCTCATGAGAGTCTTCCCCTAGAGAGGAAAGGTATTACTGGATAGACACATGCTTTTGCAGCAGTTTCAAACATTGCATTAAAATTCAGCATGACCACGGGGGTTCCAATTCCACTTGTACGTTTTTGTTGTGTGTAGTTTTTTGTTTGTGTGGTATATAAAGTAGTCTAATTCATAGGAGCAGAAAGTTAATGGTTGTTACCAGGAACTGAAGGTAGCACAAAAAAGGGTAATTGTTTTTTAAAGGGTATATAGAATTTCAGTTTTGCAATATAAAAAAGTTCTGGAGATCTGTTTTACCCCAGTGTAATGTGACACTGCTGAACTGTACGCTCAAAAATATTTTAAGATGGCAATTTTTATGCTGTTTTTTAGTACAATAAAACGAGAAACAAATTAAGTGTGACCTTTTGAACAACTTAAAACACAAGGTTAAGTACAAATTGTAGGAATACGTCTCCTTCCACCATTGTTTCTGTCTCCTAATCCCCACAGTTCCCCTACAGAGACCCTCGCTGTGAACGATTCCTGTGTTTCCCATCAGGTATCTAAAATATAGTTCTTTTTTTAATTTCATGTTTTTACACTAAAGGTGGTTTAGTCAGGGTTTTCCCGGAAAAGGAGAACCTGTATCACACACACAAACACATACACTCATATATACCTACATGTACACTGAGGGATTTATTTCATGAAATTGGCTTATTCCATTGTGGAGGCCGGCTGAACAAGTCCAAGGTCAGTAGAACAGGCAGTCAGGAATGGAAGATCATAAGCATACTGGAACCCCACACTAACGTGCTGGAACCCCCAGTGCACAGGGTGTGGTCAGGAAGGGAGATTCAAGGAGAAAAGAGAGCCACTGTAGACCCAGTATCTGTTTGGAGAATCTGTCTCTGGGAATGCTTAAGACTCGCTAAAAGTCATCCAACTGATTAAACGAGGCCCATCCTGGATAATCTCCCTTTTGATTAATTAAAAGTCAATTGATTAGGGATTTTAGTCACGACTGTGAAATCCCTTCACAGCAGCATCTATATTAGTGTTTGACTGAGTAACTGGGAGAAGATTTGTATATGCTACAAAATCACCACAGCTTCCTTTCTGCCATCCAACTCTCCTGAGAGAATGTCCCTTTAGCTCTCCCTAATCAAGGATATAGTACTAAGGGCACCCTGAGGACCATAGGCTAGGCTAGCCAAGGTGACCCATCAAAAAGCATCACAATGGTACCATACACTACAGGATATTAACACTTGGTCTTATAGCAGAAAGATGTACCATACTGGTACATAAACGCTCATTCTTTTTAGCCGCTGCAAGATATTTCAAGGTATATATAATTTCTTCTACCGATGGATATTTAGGTTATCTCTGGTCATTTTTCCCACTTTCAACAGTGCTTCTACGTTCCCCTTGTATATACGTCTTTTCTTACACATGCCAATAATTCCTTGGGGTGGGGTGCTGGGTCAATCACACATGCGTTTTAAAACCACGTCAAATGTTGCTACACTTCTCTCCAGACAAGGTGAAGCAGCAGCTTAGCCTTCTACCAAGTATTAGATGTTTCTTATACCGGACATGGCCCTCCTTCCTTCTTTGCCTGGTCTCACCCAGCTCAGCACTGTCCTGTGCTTCCCCAGGCAGAGATCATGTCTCCAAAGTGACGACCTCGCCATGAATCTACATTTCCATCTTCTGGAATTAAACCCCTTCTACACAAGTGCTTAGAACAAATTGTGTTCATTATCAGACTTTAGACATCTGGCATGCTATCTAATATATGAGAAACCTCTGGAGAGTCCTAGAAACCTGGGGAGAGAAGATAGCAAACAGAAGCTACGGTCTACAAGAGATCACCTACTCCATAGTCTAAACCATTGTTCAGACAAACTTAGGTATCAGTTTTTAGAATCTGTAAAGCCACCTGTGTTCTCTTTGATAAATTAAACTTTAAGTTTCACATTCTCTAAGGCAATTTCATTTTGGAGGATGTCCTAATTGGAGAAGGATTACACAGCTAATGGTGAATGTAACTCAAATGCTCGATGTAAGCGTTCAGAAAGGTTTTGACCTTAGAAAGTGGAGGATGCACCAGACATGTGACAGGAAGAAGGAAGTAGTTTGGTTTTTAGCTTGTACCTTTCACTTTTATTTAAAGATGGGCACCTAAATCCGTTCTTAATGTAACAGCTTTACCTTTTCAGGATGAACTCCTGGCCCCACTAATGATGTAACCTCTGTTCAGTGAGGTACAGCACAGGTTGTTAAAGACTTTAAAAATGCCTGTGCACTTTCAGGAGAGGGAGGGTGAACGGGCTCAGATGTTTTGAGTTCAGAGATCTGCAGCTGTTTGAAAACCCAGGGAATTGAATGGGAATAAAACTGTTCACATCAAACAAAAGCAGTCCGTGGCTTTGTGCCCAGTCTGATCCTTTGGAATATCAAAGAAATCCTTTCCCTCCATGGACGAAATAACCCCATATAAATCAATAAAGGAAGAGGCAGGGAGAAGAGAGTTTGCTAGATTCAAGCAAGTGGATAGAACAAGGGCCAGGGTGGGTCCAAGTGAAGGAGCCTAAGAGGGGAATGAAGGAGCAACAGAGAAAGGAGAAGAAAAGACCGATGCTGTTGAAGGGACAGAATCGGCCAGTGAAAATCATGGGTGAAGACAGGAGTTAATGGAACCGAGGGAGAGAGAAGAGACACAGAACAAAAGAAAGACTGATGTGAATGAGAAAATGTAGGGGACGGGGAGACAGAAGGAATTAACCCATTAAGCCATTCAATACATTGTTTCCCGAGTGTCTATTACAGACGCATGACTCTGAGGTCTCCTTAAATGTTATGATCCAGGCACCTCACTTGCCTCACACTAGTCCCGGCCCTGGTACTTCATTTGCGTGTGGCCCTGTCCCTGGTCCTGGAGACGAAGTGATGAACAAGATGGCGCCTCTGCTCTGAGTGGACAAGACAGAAGGCAGGTCACACAGACAGTTATAAACCAGTGTGATATGAGCTGTGGGAGGGGACATTTAGGAGGTGATGAAAACATACCCTCATCTGGGAGAAACTGAGAGTTGGAAGAGAGACTGAGGAAATGAAAAGACCAGAAAGTAGGAGACAAGACATTTTGTTGTTGCTGTTGTTATTGATGTTGATGATGAAATGATGGTGGTTCTTCTAACAGCCAGTGTTCATGTTTAAGACACTGTACTTAGTGTTCTCTCTCAAGAACGAGATTTTTCACAGATGTCAACACAGAAGCTTGTATCATGCTTTTTCTTGACCCATTTTGAACATGAGTATATTGTGTATTTGAGGGTTAGGCAATTTCCTCAAGACCACAGAATGGCAACCCATCCATGACCATCTTATGTCCAAGACTGTGGCCTTTTCACTACCCTGAGTTGCTAAAGAGAGGAGTGGAGGCCAGGGAAGAAGGATGAGAGTGAGAAACGAAACAAGAATATGAGAGAGGGTGTGTGGTGAATAAAGAACAAAGAGAAGAATGAGACAGGAGGGAAGACGTGAAGATGAGAGAACGGGAGTCATGCAAGAGAGGAAAGAGTCAAGGGGCAGGACACACGCTGTAGAAGGAAAAGAAATGATGGCAGTGAAATCGTGAGCGTGGATGACGGACAAAACGTAAGAAAACTGCTTGTGGGCTGAAGGTCTGAAGCGACTGATTCCAAAGAAATTGACAGAAAGGGACAGTGACAGAGGGAGGGAGAAGTGACACAATTAAGGGAGTCCTGGAGTCAAATGCAGCCTTAAAAAACCCTAAAATTCCCCTGGCTCTGGGCTTTCCACAGAAGCCAAAGATTCCACTGCCCCTACAGGTCCCCACAAAAGGGAGAAAAAAATAACATAGACTGAGGTAGGAGCCTGGGCATCACTGACCCTGTCTCTCTGGACGACAGTGCTGCTCTGAACAAACTGTTGCCTTTCCTGCAGTCATCTGGAAAGGAGAAGAGTGGGAAGGGATGACGTATATAACCCTGAGGGCAAAGGAAGGGAAAGAACGTGGGTGTGGTTTGGGGTGTGGAGAGGCAGCGAGAAATGCAGTAAGGAGAAGCGCTAAGTCCAGCCTGTTTGAACTTAAGTGAATAGTCAAGACCAACTCTTTGGTTTTATAGATGGGGAAACTGAGGCCCACAAAAGATCACAGTCCTATGTAGGTCACCCAGTGAGTTCAGACCAAAGTCCAGCTCTGCCCAACGTCTGCCTGATGTAAAAACTGACACCCCACCTATGACGGGGAGGGAAAGAAGAGACACACGGATGCAGGGCCCTGGGTAATTAAAACAATGTTAAGGGCCAGACTTGCTCTTCTGCAATTCCCAGCGGCAAGCTCATTCGCCTGCAGGCACATCTCGTTCTGGGAGCTCAGGTTGTGAGACTGCAGATTTAAGCAGGTGCTGCTATTTCTGTCCTACTCTCTGTTCTCAACCACAGGATGCCACCTCCCTCAGCTGCAGGAAGGACTTGTGAAAACATCGATCTGCTGCTACTTCATTCCTTCCTTTTCCCACTTAGTCTCCCCCTCTGCAAACCATACTGCCAACTCTGGCTTATTCCTGCAGATCAAGGGTGCTTCTACACCCCACAGGCTCGGACAATCTGCTTTCTGTCTAGAATGAGTCACTTTGGCTTCTGCAGAAATAGGTATGGTGGTGACCTTATATGACCTCTCTGTGAAGGCACCTTGGAGATCCCTTAAACTGACATCAATAAGTTTCCTAGCAAAGAATAAGGGTTCGGAATATGTGTGCTAGGTCAATGAATGAATGAATGAATGAATGAATGAGTATTTAAGCACTCCTACTCAATTGATAAGTGAGTATACTTAGGACCAGTGAAGGAAAAGAGTTTCCTTATATTGCACAGCAGTGACTATTCCTAGCAGTGCCAGGACTAGAAGGGGTTCTGGCTCACGCAGAGATACGGATTAGGGACCCTCTAATGCAGCTGGGCCATAATAAACATGAAGGCAACATTTCTTCTAAATTCTTCAGGCACCATCCATCGAGTGAGTACTGAAGTAAGTCATGAGAATAAGAGGTCAGTGATTATGGTGAAGTGGGCAAGGAAAGTTGTAAGAGCTGCAGACTGCACTAAGCAAGGAACCCTCATACAGGCTGTAAGAAAGTCAACCCCATAAAATTTAGCAATAACCGAGCTAAATTTTTAAGAGAGCCAAGGAGGATATCAAGGGCAAGGAGAATGGAGCAAGAGGATGAAAGAGAGGCAGAAAAGAGAGAGATCGTAGGTTCCTCGAGAATCAACAAATCACAAAAAGAATGGCCAATGGGTCCAATATACTGTATGCACTTGGCAACAGTGAGAAATTGTGTGGAAGGAAGATACTTGACAGAATAGCCGATGTCAGATGCTACTTGAAAAAGGGTTTTCCTCTGAGAGGGTGTGAAAGAAAGGGTGGTTGTCCGTAGACAGCCGGCTTGCCTGCTCAGTGTGCTGACGCGTTCTTCTCACCCAATGGGAACTGAGGACAGACGGGTGCTAACTCTCCTGAATGATCTCTGAGCTTCAGCAGGTGATCACAGTGGAGCTGGGAGGGGCTGTAATGGTCTCTCTGGCGAGAGGAATCTTCTTGCGAATCAACCTCAAGGTAAAAGAACCAACAGGTAATTCTGGAAGAGTTTTTTGTTAGCATATTTCCTTAAAGTAACTGTGGAAGAATGAAATTGATATGTGAGATGGCAGCAGATCACTGTTTCATAGGAGGTAAGAGACAGTGCGGTACAGTGAGTACTGGATAAACATACTCTACTGTTAGTTCTGTGGGGACAGAGCCAGGAGTGCAGTTTCCAGGCTCTCGGCCTCACTTGGAAAGGTGCTGGCTCAGGTAGTAAATGGCCATTGACTGTGATTGGATGGCCATCAGCTGTGGCCAGTTGGCCGTCAGCTGTAACCAGTGAGCCATTGGCCACTAATATAACTGCTGGGGCTTCACTAGCCGAAAAATGGGGGCTAGCAAGAAGATGGTGGCTGAATCTGCAAGCGGCAGAGTGAGGGTTGCGGATCGTGTGGCACCTGTTTCCTGTTTCTCCAACCCAGTTGCCAGCGAGAGTATAGTGGTGTGACTCCCCTATCTATGGCTCCGTGAATGTTCCTTTTTGGCCTCACCATATCCTGTGTTCTGGTGCGGGGAGCAGGACCAGAGACCCCGCGTGACTCCCTGCATGAAAAGCTCCATCTGTGAGTCTGAGAGACATCACTTCCTGTCTTGAAACCTCAGTTTCCCCATCCATAAAATGATAGTGCTTTAGATGGTTTCTGAGGTTTCTCCCTACATTCTCTTCTTCTATTCTCTCCTCTCTGGTAAACATTTACAACATCCATCATTCTTTCTTGATGCTGGAAATCTGTGGGGATAGAAAAATCACTTCTCCTCATCAATCTACTGTTACCTGGATGAAGAGAGGCTCTTCAAACGGAGACCCAGGAACCACTGGGAAGAACCTAGTTTAGAAACGTGTTGGTAATTGCTTAGAAATCAGTCAGATTCTGAGGTCCTTGAGAATGAAACTAAATGTGGAGAAGAATCCAGGCACTTTCATACTGAGGTTCTTTGCAAGCCCTCTTCCTCATAAGCATAAGTGAAATTGCTTCTTTAACCAAGGTCAGGTTAAATTGACTGCACGCGGGCACGCCCCGCCTTTGGCTGCAAGCCAGCTGGAGCTTAATAACCGTCACATTTCGTCCCACGAACTCTGTGGCTCAGGTCGGCTTCACATTTTTTTGTACACTCTTTCTGCAAATGCCTTTCCTCATAAAGAGCGTTTCCAAAGGTTGAATATAGTGATTAGTGACACGTACACACTTAATCTTCTCCAGACTTTTCCTGTCTGTGGCTCTGCTCTGCACTTCCAGTCCTCAGAGTTGTATGCCTGTATCAAGGAAATGTTTTCATCTGTCTCACTGCTATTTTCTTTTCTGTCTTATAAATCCTTAAAGAAATGTAGTGCGAGTGAGTTTAGTGAGAGGCTGGATGGATGGCTCCAGAGAATGAATTCTCTTTATCTGAAGAACAGTCTCTATACACAGAGAAGCAAATAGCATCTTTCAGTTCTGTCAACATGATTATTAGGCATTTATAGAGCTTTCCGCTCTTTCACTCTAACAGCTACAAGCAGTTTAATTAGTGAGTGTTCACCCCAGAGTTGTAAAGATAGATGATTCAATTTATCCATCCTTAGATGAAATGCACATTTGAACCCAGGCTCTCTGATAGAAAGCCAAGAGTGCTTGGCTTGGCATCAAATGCCCCAGGTTAACCTTTTGGGCCTGAAGTTGTTAAACTATGTAACCTGATTCAAATCACTTCATGATTCCAGGGTCAACATGGAAAAGAAATACACATCACGATACCAACAAAGCATGCATTCTTATTGGTAATGAAATGATATACTCTCCCAAGGGGGGTAAAATTGGTTCATAGGGGGTAAAAAAGTCTTGCTCTTTGGGTATAAAGCACAGAATTATATACCATACAGAAACAGTTATAGAAACAGTTGCACAGTATATTTGTAGCATTAAAGTTTTATTGGGGGGGTACAATTAGAAAAAAATGTCTAAAAATTCCTGGGGCGGTGTTAAAATGAAAAAATTGAGAAACCCTGCAAGAGAGAACAAGGAATGGAACATCCATCGAGCACCTGCTCCGTTCCAGTCCTCATGCCTCCATTCATCCCCACAACCTTCTAAGGAAACTGTAGGTATGTTTCTTTATTTATTCAGAAGACTCAGGGTAGGAGGCAAATAAGATAATGTGTAAAAAAAAAAATACCCTTTAAATGATAAAGTTCTATGCCAATATACGGTGCTATTATTGGTAATTTTGTCATATACATAACTGTTAGCAATTAGTGGAAAACAAACCATCCAAAAGCTAATGGCTTAAAACAATAACCATTTATTTAGCTCACAATTCAGTAGGTCTTCAAATGAAGCTGGATTCAGCTGAGCAGTTCTGGCGTTGGCTGTGCTCCCTCATGCATTGACGCAAGCTGCTGGTCACTTAGGCATCTCTGCTTCTGCAGGTTGGCCAGCCATTGGCTGGTTGGCTTCGGGGACGCCTAAGACTGGCGTCTGTCGGTTTAAACCCCATTTGTTCCCACAGGATATCAGTAGGATTCCAAGAGACCCGGCTGAAGTGGGGGAAGACCCCTTAAGGTCTAAACTCAGAACCAACACACTGGCATTTCCAGCACAGCACATTTGTCAGAGCCGATCCCAAAGCCAGCCCAGTTTCAAGCAGTAAGGAAATCAACTCCATCTCTTGGTGGGATGGGCTACAAAGTCACATTGCAGAGAGTGCAAGCAAAAGGGGAGGAATAAGTGCAGATTTCTGATAAGCAATCTTTCTCAACATACACATGATTAATAATGGTCAACTATCAGTCTACCTGGTGAGCAAAAGCTCACTTTTAAAACTGTGAACTATGATATGAATATTATCACCATCCCGTGGCTTTTGATCCTTCAAAACATGCTTGGAATGTGGGAGTAAAAATGTTATCACAACTTTGTCTTTTATAAACATCATGGGACAATTGTAAAGCAAGTGCTTGGTAAATGCTAAGTGAAATAAGCCAGTCCCGGAGGACAGATACTGTCTGGTACCATTTTCATGAGGTATCTTAGATAATCAAACTCATAGAAGCAGAGAACAGAAGGGTGGTTATGAGGGGATGAGGGTGGGGAAATGGGGAGTTGGTCAATGAGTACAGCATTACAGTTGTACATGATGAGTAAGCCTAGAGATCTTCTGTACAACGTGGTACCTGTACTTAACAATAGGGTGTCGTGTACTTAAACACTTGAGAGGCTAGATCTCATGTTAAGTGTTCTTATCCCCCGACACGCATGCGCGTGCGCGCGCGCACACACACACACACACACACACACACACACACACACAAGGCAAGAGAACACAAGGAAACTTTCTGAGGTGATGGACATGTTTATTACCTTGATGGTGTAAGATTTACTATCCTGATGGCATAAGGGGTGTATGCACATGTCCAAACTCTTCAAAATGTATATATTAAATATGTACAATTTTTTGTATAGTAAGTATACCTCACTAAAGCTGAAAATTAAACAAAAAAAAGAATTGAAAGGTATAGAGTCCTTTTTCAGAGCTTTCTTAAAACAGCTCCCATCTGAGGAAGGAAGCTTAAAAGTCTCCAAGTTCTAGTCAAGCATAAGTTAGAGCATCAGAAAGCCAAGTAAATGTGTGTGGACACCATTATATCAGCCTCATAACAAATGTCCTGCCCTGAGTTATGATTGAATGTCATACCCTCTCCCTCTATGGAGGGCCAATCTGTGAGTCGCCCAGGAGAATAGCGTTTCTGTATCTTTTGTAAAACTCAGGTACATAATGTACACTGAATGATTTTTGGGTTTTGTGTTTTTCCTTTAAATACTGTTGTACATGCTAAGTTTCTTCTTGGGTTAAGATCCAGAAAGAATTTTCTCTATAGATGAATTTGTATGATTTCTATTATTATGTAATTTAAAATGTTTTTCTTTGTAGCTTAGCTGCCAGAAAATAAACTAATTGTCCCTGTACTATAATCTTCTCACCTCAAGAGCTTGAAAGTGCCAATACTTTTTTTCATATGCCTTTTCAAATAACCTTAAATGTTATGTCCCTTACTTGTTTTAACTGCTAAGTCACCCTAAGCCATTTCGGAAGAAGTCAAAGGACATATTTAAAATATCTTTTTAAGTGAACTAATGTCCTGAGGAGGTGTTTGCATAATTATAAGTCTGGATTTGAAGGATTAGCCCTTTCGATGCTATTTTTATCACCCTACATCCAAAGACTGTTAAGCTGCCTCCACATGGATGGGGGCACCTGTGTTTGCCTCTTTGGTCCCAATAATTTTTCTTTCCTGAACTATGGTGATCTGCATTGATGAGTATTTCTGCTGAGCTATACTTTGCTCCCATAATGATAGAATTCTTTTTTTAGACATGGCAATATTATGTTTACTAGAATGACTAATTATATTTAATGATACACAATTTAGATAAAGATTTAAAGCCTGTGAAACGTACCTCGTTTTAAATTGGTTCTCCCTTTGGTCGTCTTCAAGATGGTCACAACTGATAAAATGCTATTTATTTTTCTGATTATCCAAAGCTCGGCATCTCTACTTGGGCTGCTCTCGATTTGAAGTCAGACTTGTAGTTTCAAAAGGGTAGACACTTTGTCTCTTGTCTCTGCTGTCATTTCTCCAGGGACTTGACCATAGTGGCCAATAAATATCTACTAAGCAATTAAATAAATATTTGTTCTGCATCTGTCTCTCTAACTGCCAGGGAGATTCCTGGCTGTTACTTCTTCTCTCTGGTCACATGATCTCAATCATGTCATAGGCATAAAAGTATATGTTTGATGAGTTGGTTATAAAAACGAGATAAGGTAATGGCCATGAAAAGCCACAGTGAATTATGAGGCATCGTAGATGTGGACATCTGTGGAAGGAATTGTTTTTCCTCTGTGGCTTCCTCTTCTTTCTCATCTCTAACATTATCCGTGTCATGAGGACTTGTGGTCCTACTCTGGAAACAGACGCTCGGCACTGCCCTCTAGAGTTGTTTTTGGACCAGTGCACATAAACGTTCTGGAATTTCACCGGCTAGCACACCTGTCCCAGGAGGTCTTCTACATCCAGGTCATCTCCACCCCTGGCCGGGTCAGTGAAAGCCCAAAAGACTCACAAATACAAATTCTGCTATTCACTTCTACACATCACCTGCAGCTCCACAGCTGCATTCAGTCTGTGATGCCCTTTGGCTTTAACAGGCGTGAGGCATTTCTCCTTCTTTGTCATATGCCATCAGCTTCCTCCTGTTTTGGGGAGTATGGAAGCAGAGGAGATGCTAAGAAGGGGAAAAATAGAGACACACAAAGACAGAAAAAAGCATCTAATTCTTTAAAAACTTTCATAGGAGAATGCGTATTATTTCACAATGACTAGCTAAACTGTGATATAGAAAGAAGACAATTCCTAAAATAATAATAATAATAATAATAATAATAATTAGTTTTACATGAAGTAAAACTAGAGTAGGATACCGATGACACAGTCACAACTAGGGGAATTATGGAGAGTGTCAGGGGATACACCTGAGACCATGGAAAGAGTGCTTGTTGTCAGAGGCCTGAGTCCTGATCTTGGGTAAGACTTTGCAGCTCTTTGAACCTCAGTTTTCTTTTATCTGTAAACTCAGAGTTCAATATAAATTCTCTCTGATCTTACCCAAATAAAAAAACCCATCACTCCGTCCACAGACTGGTGGAAGCAAAGGGCACACATTTTTGTGGTATAGAGATTGAACAAGGGGATTCAGAGAGCATGTGTGTACCAGTTGCTCTGGAGTTTACCCTTTCTTTGCTTTTTTTTAATGTGACGTTTTATATATTTTTCTGACTTCCAGAAGGGCCTCTGTAGCCTCCTGTACTTTTCTCCCAGAGATTGTTAAAGAGTACGGGAAGCAGGGCACGGGGGTTGCCTCACATGTAGACTTTAAACTAGCCTGACAGGGCTAGTTTAAAATGCATTAAAAAAAAACAAAAATAGCCATTAGCTTGGTGTATAGTTACAGAATTTAATTTATTTGTTTACATTCTAAATCACAATGAAGGATAGTGGAAAATGTTGTTATCAGAAGGAAGCATGAACTTCAACTTAGGAATAGAAACTGAGCCCACGTCCCATTAGACTGAAAACTATGTTTCTCCAGCACCCACCTATGGGCTGTTCTTCTGTGGTAGAAAATATGACTTTTTTTTTTTTTTAACATCTTATCCTCAGCCTAAGCGATGGTGGATTCTTGGCATTTGTGGAAATAAATTGAATCCCTCTTATCTGTTTCCTAAATGAAAGTCTATTTGAAAAATAAGGCTGCTGTGTTTATGTGAAACGGGATAAAGACGGCAAGCAGAACGAATCCTTACTTAGTCCTGTGAACTTCTTCATCTCGGATTATTTTCCCTCAAATGCTCTTATAGAGGAATAGATTTTTTTTTTTGGTAGCAGTAAAATTTTTTTAAAGTACTGTGAAATCTTGAACAAATCATTTTTACACTGTATACTTCATCAATATAATCAGTTACGGACAATTATGTAATAAATTAAATATGAAACGTAGTTGGAAGTAACAGCGATTTGAGGTATCAAATTCATGTCACATTAGAGCTGAGGCAGAAAGGTGTAATATTTACTGAATAAACTGCCGCTATGGACAAGCCGAGAGGGGGGCCATGGGTGTTCAAGAAATGTCATTTCAATTTTCCAAGAAATAATATATTTTGCCTTTTATTACTAATACTTCAGAATTGAGGGTGTTAAAAAAAAACAAAACACAGTGACAATATTAGGTTGAACCATTATTACGTTCAACCTGCTGTTTACTTAGGTAAAAAAAAATAGTTGGACATATGTTTATATGGTGACAAAGGTTCTCTTGTTGATCAAATGCTGGTCAAGGTCTTTTGAAGTCTTTATCAACAAGTCTTCATCCTTGGGCTTGTTATCCAAGTGCCCAGTTTTAGCAAGGGTCTATCAAGTGAAGTTGGTTTCGCTGGAATCCCCCACCCTCAATATATGACCACGTCCTCATTCTTCAGCAACCCCCAAGTGACGTCTCATCACCCTGGCTTGCCCTCAGCAAGACCTGTTAGATCCATTTAACAGGAATCCCCATCGTTTTGGTAATTGTCCATCCACTGGCACCCACCCACAATCTACTTCGTAGCTATAAATTCCTACTTTCCCTATATTCAGAGGTGAGTCCTGTTCTACACTGAGGTTTCTTTTCCTCTATTGCAATAATTCCTGATTAAAATCTTTTACTGCTCTAACTACTATACAGCTCTGATTTTAACAATGGTTCAATCTAAAATACACACACACACACACACACATACACACACACACGGGTGTCAAAAAATGTATACAAGTAGACACTTTGGTCAGCATTGCTCAAGCAGTAGTTCGCCGTAATCAGAAGTGTCTGGACGCTGATGGTAACCACTTAGAGCATCCCTTGTAATTGCAGAAGTCAAACGTGACCTGTATTCATCTTTTGTTATTGGTGTATATTGAATATTACAATATCAATACAGTTTTCCTTTCTTAAAATGTGTATACATTTTTTGGCACCCTCTGAATATATGTGTGTGTGTGTGTGTATGTAAAGGTAGTGCTATAAATTATGGGATTTCAAAGATGAATGTAGTTCTTACTACATAACTCATTAAAATTCTATTTCATTTGATAGAGAAGATGAAGAGACTGACCAAAAGGTTAACAATGACATGGGGAATAAAAAATATAAATTGATTAAAAACAAAATCAGGAAATTTAAAAATTATATGGAAATTTGAGATCAGGGAAAATTATAATTATGCAGATCCTGTGATCTTATTAATTAGTAAAACTGACTTCAAAATATAACTGTGAGCTTCCTAGCAGCCAAGACAAGGGAGAAAAAGTCAAGACAATATTTATTTTGCACATAAATGAAAAACCTGTAAAAATCAAGATTTATGTCACTTAGGTCTGAGTCCACATGGAAAAGATGTGTTTAGTTAATAAATACTCTTAACATCGGGAAGTTAAGTGAGCTAAGCTAAGTGAGCTAAACTTGGGGGTTTTTTTTGTTTTTGTTTTTGTTTTTTGTCATGATTGTTGTTGTGTGGTGGTGGCGGTGGTGGTGGAGTTTTTAAAATTCATTTTATTTTAATTTCCTAGTAAGATACCAGAGAATGAGAATGCAAAGGGAGACTGTTAGAAAAAAAATTGTGGAGAAAATATCATTAGGATTATAGTCACAAAAGTGTGTAGGATAATGATATTTAACAAATACAGTACTTAATATGTATGACACTATTCTGCATATTTCACATTTATTAACTCATTAATTCTTACAACAATCTTATGAGGTAGGAAATAGTGTTTCACATTTCATGTAAATATTTTTTTGTTGCTGTTTTCACATTTCAGATGAGAAAACTGAGGCATCGAGCACTTAAATAACCAGTTCAAGGCTACAGAGCTGGTAAATACCAGAGCCAGGCTTCAAAGCTGGCAGTTCAGAGCTCATGCTTTCAGGGGCTGCACCATTCTGCCTTTTTAGATCTACTGTCTTGGTTAGACCTTCAGAAGACTTAGAAAGTAACTCAGCATGCATCCAGCCCCACCCACAACAGGCAAACATAGGGAGTGAATGGTCTGTGACCTGAAAGAAGAGAAGTTCACACCACATGGTGTTGCCAGACAATGGACACAATAGAGTAAGTGGAGATATAACTCGGAAGGCTGTGGAATGTGGTGGCGAAGACCATGGGTTCTGAAGCCAGAACGACCAGGGGTTCAAATTTCTGCAGTTTCCTATCTAGGAGACTTCCAGGGCATTTTCTAAATCCTCTTAACCTCAGTGGTCTCTTAAAACAGGGACAAAGGTTTCTTCGCCACTGAGTGTGTGCCAAGATTCCATGACATAATGAGTGCAAAGTGTTTTTCAGTGTATTGTCTGGCAGGGGATAGCTCACAACAAAGGATACCAGCGATAGTGAGAACGATGAGCCAGAGGAACAAGCCCTCAAACCAGGAGTAATGACCCCCGGGACCTTCGCTGAAGCTCTACAAGGGGAGAAGAAAGCAGCAAGTTGATATAAATTGAGAGATTGCCAGACTCAGAAGTATTCATCAGTGGACAAAGAGAGGCAGAAAAATGAGCCCTCATCTCCATTCCAGGACAACTTCCTTTTATAACTTGAGAAAAAAATTAGTATAGCCCCCTCCATGTCTAGCCCTTCAGCTTCATGGGTGTCATGAAACTACAGGGCATTGTAGCTAAAAGACCCCAAAGGGTTTAACAAATCCAACTCCTCCCCTCCAGAGTTCATGGAAAATGGGCACAGAGGAAAACAAGTTGTTCAAAGTTTTAGGGCCGGTCCAGGGCCAACCTGCCTAGTACATCTCATGTTCAAGGTCTTACTGCTGCCAAGCTTGTCTCACTGAGGCAACCATTCCCTCACAGACAATGATTAGGGGTCTTCTATATCCGATACTACAGACACAGAGATGAGTATGCTTTTTTCCTCGTAACTTAGAGAAGTGTGTATCTCGGGAGCAGACTGGGAAGACAGAAAGGGTTGAACCAGAGAAGCTCTAGAGGTATTAACTAATTTTATAGGGATCATGGTGAAGGGCTACCTAACCTTCTGTGGCCTGAGAAGTGGTCAGAGATAGTTTCTGGAAGTAGTCGATGGCTGAGCAGAAAATGGAGGAGGTAACTAGGAAAAGAAGAGGTCAGTTTTTCCAGAAGGGGCTCTGAAAAGGAATGACATTAGCCGTGCCTACTGAGAAAGCATAGACCCCACATCCAGGGCGGACCACACTCAGTCACAGAGGGTGGACCAGATGCCTCTCGATACAATACCCACTGCCTTGCTCCCAATGCTCTGCTCAAACAGGGCTTCTGTGAACTCTGTTTTCAAGATGAAGAACCCTTAGCACGGAGAAGTCACATAACCTTCCCATGTTACATGCAATGAGTACCAGAACCTGGATTCAAAGCCCAGGCATCCTCACTCCAGTCTCTGCACGCCATCTTTACCATGCAGCATCCTTCTCTGAAATCAGATCCTCTCAAAAGTGAATCTAACCTCAAATAGAAACACAATTCCAGAGAAAAACAGGCAAGAAGTTTGGCAGATGAAACTAAAATGCGTGAATTTAAGTTTATTTTAGCTTCTAGAGTCAGAATTTTTTTGATAATTTTAACTGCATGCTAATTCGTAAAACGATCAGAAAATGAGCCAGGTCTCGATTTTTTAACAGTCATTTTTCTGACAAAATTGTATGATCAAATGAAATGAAATCCTTCACTTTACATTGAACTTTCCTATCGTGATTAGGAGGAAGGTAATTTTTGTAAAAAATATTTGAGAGATTCATCACTTTTCCCCCAAGGCTTTTCCTAATCCTTTGATATTCAAATATTTCCCTTTTGAAGTTTCTAATCATCTTCCTTGTTGATTTTCTCTTTTTCAATTGTTAATTGGTCTAACTCAGCCTAATCCTCATTTGCCAGTGGCTCTGAACGTGACTCCAAAGAAGGTTCGCATCACTTTCATTAACTTCATGATAAGGGCCAGCTTTCACAGGACTGCAGTTTCACTTTGCAGGTGATAAGCATTGTATTCTCCTTATGATGGAGTGCTCGAAATATTTTATAAAATCAGTGATAGCTGAAACCACAACAATAATTATTTTGACGTGATGGGAAGAAACAGGGTACATAAATACCTTGGTGGAGACTAATTTTATGACAACTAGGGTTATATATATATATCTATATATGGTGAAGATTTCTTTGCACAGCCGTCACTATTTGTATTCAGGTAATGACCATTCATAACAAAGGATCCCACATATACAGATACCTTGAAAGTCCCCCACTTTCCAGAGCTGCCGGGGGAGACAAGAGACCCATCTGCTCAGCTGGAGTAGAACATTTTGGGAAAAGATTTTATAAAGGCAGTTGCATTTTATGTGTACAATCTGCCTATGGAATGCAGCTCCGAGGAACATCTTGCCCGTAGTTTGTGGGTAGTAAAGATTTTTGCCAGTACTTTGATGACTGTAGGACCCACTGTGAGCTGCCCAGAGACCGGTTTTCTAAGGAGTTGAACCATAGGCAAGCCCAGCGACTTGGCTGATGTTCCCACAGCCTGGAGTGGACAAAGGGCTTCTGACATTCAGCACCTCCCAGGTACCGTCCCTTCCCCCAGGGAAAGATAAATCATTAGCTCTGTGTCTTTAATTTGCAGCTTTCTTGTGGAGCAGGGGAGCGGACGCGTTCCAGAAGAATCTGTGAACAACGTCAGCCACCGACTGGTAAGTCTGGGTATAGAGGACATCGCAGCTGTCCAGTGCAGGCCTTGTTGCAATAGAGGTAAGTCCCAGGAACCTATTCTCCAATTCAAGGAAACACGGGTGGAGATGTTCTTTCTCCCCGGCTGTGCCCAGTGCTTTCTGCAGAGCTGGTTTGTGTGCAAAGAGCTGGCCATCTGTTGTGTCTGGGGTGCAGGAGAAGTGCATATGTCTGTATGCAGGAGAAGAAATGTAGACTCTCAGCTTCACAGAACCGAGTTCCAGAATTTCTTGTGTCTCAGGAGCTGCCTGGAGCCAAGAAGGAAAGGAACAAATGTTGTCAGTGGACTGTTCTTTCGGTTTATGTCTTAGCCTTGGGATCCATAAACCCTTCTACTCCCAGCACATGACTGAACCCTGCTCAAGTCCACACATTTTTATTAAGCTTCCTGTTTTGTAACAGTCACTACGAGAGGGAAACACACGTGCACACACACACACACACACCAGCTACGGTTTTCTATACACAGTGTGTATTCCAGTCACTGTGTGGTGGTAGTTTCACGTCCCTTAACTCTTTTACTGCCTGCACCAATTCTAGCAGGAAGGTTTTCTTTATCTCCATTTTATAAGGAAATGGGGGCTAAGCAGGGTTAGCAAATGCGTCTAAGAGCACAGAGCGAAGCAGCTCTGAAGAACTAGAATTTGAAATCAGGTGTCCCTGACGCCAAAGCCTATAATCTAAAGTTTTATCTCTCTTCTCACATGTATGCATGTGTGTGTGTGTATGTGTGTAATAATGTAAAATATTGAAATCACATTGTAATAATTCCTGCAATTGAGGTGAAAACAACAAACAACTCTTCGGAAACGTATTGGTATAAAGATTCACTGAAGTCTGAGCTCACAGATTCTTATAATTAGAAGGGACATCAGATGGCCTTAAATGACCCTGTACGCCTATATTTGCCCTGGACAGTGATCAGAAAGGGTGACTCCAAGAACCCGTTTCAACTCCGAGATGTTATGATCTTAATTATTACATGATATCAGTGGCTGCTTCTCTGATTAGCGTGTCTATACCTCCAGGGGTGTGCCAGGGATCAAGTTTACAGTATAATAAGTATTTCGAAGGCTATATTAAAACATATTTCTGACTTTCATGCAAAGTATGTGTGGAATTTTACCGTAAAACAGCCATCTTCAAAAAATGTTGCTGCTTTTAAACTCCGTGTTGAGTTACGCTCTCCTAGATTCCTGTGGGCGCATGCTCATTCTCTTCAGTGATAAGACTTTTCTTGTGGGGGAAAATGGATGAGCAAACTCTCAGAGACCACAGGACTCGTTGTCCCACTGCCATTTTTAATTCACAGAAGGAATTTCCATGTTTTGAATTGAGCTCTACCTTTCCTTGCAGCTCTAAGTACTGAACTTCCTCTATGGAACTGGCCAATCCTTTCACTAAGCACGATTTTCAGAAGAGGCCAAATCCTATCTTGGTTCTGCCAGAGTCTTGGAGCAGTTTTTTTATCTGTGCAGTCAAGTGGTTCCTCTACTATATTCAGATCATATGATCAGTCAGAGCCATGAGGGGCCCAGATCACACAGCTGTCCTTGCACAGAGCCAGTGTTTAACCAGTTCTGGGACCCAAAGACAACCATTCCCGTCTTGGGGCCCTAGTCTTCTTCTCTGGACAGCCTGAAAGATGCAGACTGCTCATGTCTGAGGTTGACTGCTCTGGATCGTAGACAGGAGCTCAAAGCTAAGACATTTCAAAGCACTTGGCATTGTCCTTGAGATGAGTGCCCTACTGTGTTCCTATGCTTACTTTGAAATAACATCTCCCATCATCTCGAAAATGAGCCAGGCCTCCAATTTCATAGTAACCCCTGAAGGCTAATATGTTGGCTGTTTGATTTCTCTGAATAAATATAAAAGGGGAGCAACAGCATAAGGGTAGTATCCCAAGAAGGATGGGGCACTGCTTGCTCCAATGAAGTATCAGAACAATAAGATAGGGCTGCCTCCACCACAGCTAGTCATCACGGATATCTTAGAGGGTAGAGTAAGGCAATGAAAAAGTTTAATATGTAGGAGAAACCCACATCCCAGGCGTTAAATACTCTTTAGCATAGTTAAGTGGCTTATCCACACCAACCAGCCCTGGCTAACAGAACTGAAGCCCAAACTCTCCCCTGGCCTTCTAGCCTCTTCATAAGCCAGCCCCTTTGCCCTTCTCAGTCCAGCTTCCTCCTGCTTCTGAATGCTTCTCCCTGTTCCTGGAACGTGTTTCATGCCTCTGTGCATTTGCAGAAGCCGGTTTCTCTGCTCTTCCCCCAACTTAGCAAATTCCTTGTTCGTGTTTCATGATCCAGATTAATTAAGCCTGAGCTTTGGAGATGCATAGAGCTGGGGTTGAATTCTTATATTCTAATAGGTGTATGGCTTAGGTAAACTACCTCAGAGTTTGTAAATAGAGCACAACGATAATTACGTTATATAATTGCTGTGATTAGCCCATTAAATATAATTTTTAAAAATTATTAGTAAAATGCTTATCACATGGTTGACGCTTGGTTATTTATTTATTTTTTATTACTAATGACATTTCCACTGGATTTGAAACAATATCTGTCTCCCTAATTCCTCACTTTTAATTAGTGTTCAGTAATAACCCTTTCATTATGATAAACCAGGGATCTGTAAACTTTCTACAAGGGAGAGGAAAGTGAATATTCTGGGCTCTGTGGGCCATAAGGCCTTGGTCAGCTCTGCCATTGTAGCATGAAAGCAGCCATGGACAATACAAAAATGTGTGGGCTAGAGAGTTCTGAACTCTAATAGCAAATGCCAGATCTTAGTCATCTTGTAACACCCAGCATCTAGCTCAGCTGCCTTCACAGTATGGCCCGTGGGCCAAATCTGACCCTCTGCCTGGTTTTGAAAATAAATTTTTGTTGGAACACCGCCATCCCCGTTGGTTTATGTATTATCTCTGCCTGCTTTACAATACAAAGACAGACTTTAGTAGTTGATTACAGAGAACCTATGACCCTCAAGCATACAAACATTTGCTCTCTGACCTTTTTCAGGAAAGGTTTGCCAATCTAGCTCAATGCTTGTGACCTATTTGTTGAATGAATGAAGACTGGCCAGAAATAGCCAGAGTCAACAGTCCAGCCTAAGCACCTTGCAAGCTTCAGTGAAAGGAGGTGGACAGAAGCAGGGGTCATAAATCTCGGCAGATTCAAAGAGATCAGAGAACCAGCCAGAGTGGTCATTGAGTAGGGTATTGTGAACCTTGGTCCTAGAGCCAAACCTGCTGTCTTGTTCCATGTTCCCTACTGAATGTCGACACACCTGTCCAGAAGGGGAAACTGAGGCCCAGAGAAGGGCATGATTTGCCCAAGGTCACATACCTGGTGTGCTCAGGGTTCGTACTAGGCTGGTTGCAGTTCAGAGCCTCGTAAGTGATGTGTGCACCTACCTAACAGAGACATGGACTGAAATGCTTAGATTACCCAAAATTGGATGGTCACAAAAGAGCTTCTAATACCCTGCAATGTTTATCTTTTATTTGTCCATCAGCATCTTCCTGCCCTATGCTTCAAGACGATCAGCTTAATGGTGTGCTTATTTTTTGTAATGACTGCCCATGAAATTTTAAAAACACATTAGAGCATTTTACAGATGAGCAAGTCTATGACTGATGAGGGATGAAATTCCCATTCAACCATATTTGGCCAATCTGATTCTCTACCCTGAACCCCTTTTCTTAGGCCCATCATACTAAAGGAAGGTACTTGTGATAGTTTTTTTCAGAAGGATTTCATTTTGTTTATATGTCTTCTATTTAGCCCCTAATATCCCCAGGGGACTTGGCGGTATTAAAGTTTTATATGATCATGGCTAGTTAATGAATTCGTATGGAACTACTTTTGATCAAGGATAAACTATTTCTCATTGTTGCACTGTCCAGCTGCTCCCCTGACTCTCTCCTACATTATTTATAAATGTCTCTCACAGTCATAGTCAACCAGAGATCCCATTTCTTGAAGATGCTGAGAGAAAGTAAAAATCTTAGCAGTTGAGTTGATCTTGGAGGGGAAAAAAGAAAATTTTGCCTTTATATAGAAATTTCCACTGCAGTCATTTTGTTTATGGGTATCATTTTTAAACTTTGTTCTCTGGGACAAATACAAACTATACATCTATAGCAAAACGTCCACCTAAGATCAGAAAGCTGACTACTGGTCTTGGAGGTCTAGCCCACTGTTTTCTAATCCCTCTTCCTGCCAGTGCACACATTTACCTAATGCATTAGATCCCTCTGTGCACCGCAACGCCACAACCCGTGCCTTATGCTTGGAAAAGACATTTTCAGGGATGGAGAGAGAATTCAGCCTTCTGCAGGTCTCACACTCACCTGCTGAGAAGTCCAATCATATGAAAGCTTTGCCTAAAGTCCATCCTCTGTAACTTTCATCCAGTGGCCCTTTTCCGGACTTCTAGGGCCAACTCAAGCCAAGACTTCTCCCTTTAGGATATAAAATCCCTTCACAGAGTTGAAAATGATTATCGTACCTCTCCCTGTAACTTCTCTCCCTTCAAGTCCAATATCTGCAGTCCAATCACCCATGCCAGTTAGTTTGAACTCCCAGGCAACACATCCCATGGGCAAAATCCCACTCACCAGTGCTCACTAAGAAGGCTGAAGTATCTCACTTCCTTTCTCAGTTGTCATATTTGGCAATAATAGGATTTGATTGCATGATTAAAAGAACAATACATACATGCACATCTGTGCTTTTTGTTCTGGATTCTGGAGTCTGGAACTAGAAAGACTTCATTGAGTCTTTCTATCATATCCATCTCTTTATTTTCATCTGCTCTGTATATTTTCTATCTTCATTTTTTTTCCCCAACGCTCTTCATTTTTATAAATGATAATAGAATTGTTAAGCCTAAAAGAAATAGAATGACTTGCTTGAGTTCATGCTGTGAAATGACATATCCATGCAAGTATTTAAAACTAAGAAAATAATATTTAACTAGGATTGCTCTGTGCCAAGCGCTTGAAACATGTTTTCTCATCCAGTCTTTACAGAAAGCTTCATGCCTTCATTCCTGTTTAACAGATGGTGTGACTGAGGCTAGGAGAAAGGAAGGCCTTCCCTGTGCTCATGGAAGTGAGCCGAGATCTTGATGGTTTTTCTGGAAGACCAGAGTCCTATTTAAGTCATAACCCTCACAATCTTAAGCCAACTATACGGTTTCTTTCTGAGAGGAGAAATTAGTCTTCTTTTTCCCATAATTGCAAAAATCTTAGAGCAGGAAAAGACCATATGGAGGTTGTCGAGTCCAACTTGATAACTAAGAAGAAAAATATGCACTAATATCGGGTCCCTTTGTGCTTTAACACCTAGTATTCTATATTTTTGTGAAGTTAACATCTTAGCTTAAAACAAAGTCATCATCACACTCACCCGAGCACGTAGTGTCACCTTATGACATCACAGTCACCATAGCAACTGCTGTGAGTTAATAGCATATTGCTTTCGGTTAGGGACCATGCAATGAGTTAACAAAGTATGACAGCTTCAGATGCTGATGGGAACAGGAAGGGAAGACGTGGAGAAGCGGGAACAGGTGTGCTACTTTTCCTGCCAACATTCCTTAAACCTGAGATGAGGTGGGAGTGAACATGTGAATAATCCTTAAGGAACAAAAATAAATCTCCTAATCACCTAGCCCATAAAAAGAAGATAGAGAGGAGGATAGAAGAGATAGTAGAAGTATCCTGGTGTCCGCTTTCTAAATGTCAGAGTGTTAAAAATTCTTGATCCTTTCTCTGTTTTTTTGCCTTTGAGCCATGTAGCATATCAGAAAGAGCATAGCAGAATTAATCGTGGGTGGAACTTTTTCACTACAGCAGTCATAAGCTTTTCACCATTGGGAAAGTTCCCTAATCTTTTTAATCTCAGTTATCTCATCTGTAAAAAGGGGTGTGAAATTTGCATCCTGAAAGTGTCAGAGAAGATCAAAGGATAATGCAAATAGGGTATCTGACGTTAAAAGCCCTCAGTTTACCTTTCTGTTTCTAAGCGGTTGAAACTTAGACTTACGAAAGGTAGTATAGTGGTGGGAACATGGGTGGCCGTTGTATCGATTGCTGTGCTTTAATACATGTTTGAACTATTCCACAATTGTTTAATTTCTAAATAAAATGTGGAATTTGTTTAAATCCCACTTAGGTCATTGACATCAGTTCTGGGTACAGTTTACTCTGTGAGCTTGGTCAAACCCCTCCACTTCTCTACCTTAAAACTGTGTGAAGGGAAAAATAGGATTTTATGCTTCTGTTATCCCTTGCTACTTATAGCACACTTTAATATCATTTAGTTGTTAAACATGCCTTTCAATACCCTTAGATTTATCCTTCACTGTAACTGTAACATCGAAATTGGATATTTATTTCTATCCTTCTTGTTTAATGTCTTTCTAATTAGACGTCAGCAAGGAGGTTTCCTTATTGTATCCCCACGTTCTAACACAATCCTTTACGCAGAGAAGGAGCTCAATACATACCTTCATTGAATAAACAGATGTCTGGCAGAAATCTTTAGTGGAGATAAGTACTCAAAATGTCTGCAGATTATTGAATACTCCTATGAGTCCACTCACTAAATAACCAAACATGCCCTTATATGTCTGAGTTTGTCTGTATCTCTACGCTTCAGACTTTTGTCCTTGAGGCTCAGTCTCAAGCTAAGTCTGTTTTTCTGTATGTCTCTTTTTATATCTCTAAATATACACATGTCATTCTCTTCTTTCTCTGCCTTTTAAAAATCTCCCTCCCTCTCTCCTACACTAGATCTCCCTTCCTGTGTTCCCTTGTCTTCAGAAGCTTTTTCCCTGGGACTTTCCTGCCAGCATAATTCCACGTGAGTTACATTCGTTTGCAAAACCTTTCACTGCATGAAGATGTTCTACTTAATTAGTCAAAGTTCAATTTTTTTTGTCCCTGACAGAGCCTCATACATCACCAAGTCCAGAGAGTCATTAGCTATGAAATAAATCAGGATGGAAGAAAGGTTTTTATTCTTAAAAACCTAGACCTCGGTGACACTCAACTGTGTCTCAGGCTCAGCTGTGCCTTCCCTGCAGGACCCAGCCCTCTGAGGACCTCTGGGTCCATTCCTGCTTGTGAAGGGGCACAGAGAGGGAGGCTGTCATTCACCCCGACAAATACGGTGTCACTACTGCTGAAGGACAGAGCAGGAGACCAGGGAAGCTGAGGGTTGACTGTCTCCATCACAGAATATCCCACCTGGGAGCTCCTCTGACTGTTTGGAGTGAAAATATTTATCTGCCATAGAGACTCAGTTTAGGTGGAAGGTGACTGCTTCCACCCTTGTGGGACAAAGAAGAGAACTTGTTGTCTCGTGTAGGGCCTGCCTACTATACAACCTTTACGGGAATCCTGCCTTAAGGTGACAACAATAAGATGTGAAAATGACACCTGTTTTAATTCCTTGCATTCTCAAAGGTAACATTTCCTCCTATGTTGGGATTAAAAACAAAACAACACATGTGACCATTAACCCCCATACATTCTGTCCACCATGGGGATGTAAAAGGGAGCTGTCATGTGGCAGAGGGAACACTGGTCAGAGCTCATCTCTGTTTTTGACGGCGTGTGTGACCTCGAGTTTAGCTGTGAGTTTCAATTACGTGGCTGTAAAATGAAGATGAGGGGACTGCTGTAAACAGAGTAAGTTCATAAACACTGCCTGCCTTGATTTTGTCTTAGAATGTCATCGGCAAAACAGTATTTTCTGGATGGCTTCAGTAGAGCTATACAGTCTTTACGGAAAGGATATGGTCGAGTATGTTCATCTCTCTCACTATTCTCTCTCCTGGATCTCTGCATCAGTCTCTTGCTGGGGAATCCATTGCTTAGGTGGCTTTTACAAAGTATCACAGGCTATGTGAAGTAGTTTGCATATGTTACCTCATTTACTCGTCTCAACCACTCTGTCAAAGTTAGGCATTATCTCCGTCCTACCAAGAGGAGGTGAAGAGAGTTCCCTGTAGTTAGTCAGTAAGGCCCAGGCTCCAAGCTCATGATTATTCACCTCTGAAGCTGGCGCTCCTTCCTCATTATCCCATTGCTTCTCAACAAGCTTTGTCTAGGAGCTGTAGGAATCTCTGAATCCCCCTGGGATCTGAGATGGAGTTGATGCTCAAGTAGAAGAAATGGGCCGGCCCAAGGTCAGATGGACTTCCAAGCAGCAGCTGAAGTGCTTGCTTTTCTGCCTTTTTCTTTCAAATGCAACATAAAGCACAGCTCAGCAGGTGTCCCCAGCCTGGCAACTGGTAAATTATAATAATAGTAACACTTTGCATTCACGCAGTACCTTTCATCTAGAGGCATCTGAGGACTCCTCCGACATTAATTAAACTTCACAGCATCCTAATTCTTTAAGGTCAGGACTGCACCAATTTTAAAGAGAGATAAACTGAGATAATAATGACTCTCATAAAGGACAAAGTCAAGATGGATCATTCATCAGAAAAGCCCCTGAAGCAGATAATAGAGGCCCAGTCTCTAAGTCAACTGAAACAATCATTAGATAAATATGTCAGAGAAAGCACCAGCTGTGAAGTCAGTAGACATGTTTTTGGCCTGACCTTTCCAGTGTTTATCAGGGTGAATCAAGTTAAGCCACTTTTCCTTTGAATTCTCCATGTTCCCTTCAGTAAACAAGGGGGCTGCTGATCACTGCCTTACTTAGAATCCCTTATATTCATGGCAATATGGTCCTTGAGAAAAACCTGCCCCCAGTTTCCTAAACAGTGCTTCATCACTTTTGCTACCAGGATGTTTCTGAATCATCTTGGTGGGTGAGTGGGTTGGGGGGGGGATGGGGGTAAAGATGGGTTAGGGAGCTTTCTTTCAAAGACATGGAGATTCCCAGGGGCCCACCCCAGTGATTCTAATTTAGCAGGTCAGAAATTGGAGGCAGAGATGGCAAGTTTTGAAACACTCCTCGAGTGATCCTCTTAGAGCCAGGTTTGGCCCCCCTGGAGGCCAGCCTTTGCTCTGATCTTTGCATAGCCACAGGGTACCTGAAGCACATGCTCCTTCCCCGTACCTTCCTCCCATTCCATTCCAGTTATTGCCCCAGAATTCTCCTTCAACGTGGATCGTCTGCTTATTCTCCATAGCAACTGAAGAAAAAAACTTTTATATGGCGGTAGACTATAGGCACTCCACTTACGTGGATGTATTAGAATGGTTCCAAAGGCAGTTTTGACGCTGTAGTAATAGCAGGTCTTCACCAAACAGTTACTCTATGCCACACATTGTTAATTCTTTTTGCACGTGTCAGTTGATTTGATCCTCACAGCAGTCCAATAGGTAGATGGTTCATGTTATTATCCTGATTCTATAGGTGAGGAAACTAAGACACAGAGAGGTTAAGTAACTTGTCCAAGATCACGCAGCAGAGCTAGGAACTGAAGCTGGACCGCCTTTCTTGTTAAACCCTATTTGTAGTATCTCAGATGATCCAGAGACAAAAGGGGATACTGGCAACTACATTCAGGGAAGTACTTACTGATACTGCAACCGTTGAGCATCTGATGAAACTTCTGAAAGCCTCTCCCAGAAAATGTTGGCTGTCATTTTAAAAGATAACAGAATTGTCTCGGTGATTTTTTTGGGTGAAATTACAAACACAGCATCTTATGGTTAAACACAAGGGAATATTTTTGAATAGTCAGAGCTGTCAGAGTTTTTAATAGTCAGAGTTAGATTTCTTCAAGGAGGTAGTGAGCTAGCCATTCCAAAAGACGCTCAAGCAAATGCTGGGTGGCAAATTCACACGGATGCTGCAGATGGAATTTTTCTGTAACTCATCAATTGCCTTTCTGGAAAAGAAAAAAATACAACTTAACACTCTCTAAAGGAGGCCACCAAAATCCAGAGTATCAACAGAGTAGCATCCATAATGTCCAGTAGATAATAATAATAAACAGATTACTAGTTATGTAAAGAACCTGGAAAATGTGGCCCCAAACCTTGAAACTGACCCTGAGATCACTCAGCTATTGAAATTAGGAACAAAAATATATGTACTTTAAAACAGCTATAGTAAGTATTCAAGAGCTTAAAGGACTGTAGGCTTATAATAAGTGAATCTCCAGCAGATAAATGGAAACTATAAAGAAGAACCCAGTGGAAACAACAACAACAAAAATTTTTCTAAAACATTCCACTGATTTGGCTTAATAGCAGATTGGAGACAGCAGAAAAAGAGAGTCAGTGAACTTGAAGACATAATAATAGAAACTCTCCAAAATGAAGCCAAGAGAAAATAAAAAGACTGAAAAAAAAATAGCAAAGCTCCAGTGACTTTTAGGACAATATCAAGCACTACAGCATCCATATAATTGAAGTCCCAGAAAGAGAGGAGAGATAATGAGATAGAAAAACAATTGAAGAAATTACGGTTAAATTGTCCCCAAATTTGGTAGAAAACAGAAACTTACAGATACAAAAATATCAGTGAGCCTCCATAAGAATAAGAATAAAGAAAATGACATCTAGGAACATTATAGTCAAATGACCAAAAATTAAAAGAAAAGATTGAATGAATCTAAAAAGTGACACAGTAGATACAGCTGATTTCTCTTCCAAATCAATGGAGGACAGAAGACAAATGACATCTTTAAAGTGCTGCGGGACGGGAGTGGAATATTCCTAACAGTCCATATCCAGGAAAAATGACAGCAAAATTAGGACATTTTTAGATTTTTAAAAATAGAGACAATTTGTCTCCAGAAGACTGGGATTACAAGAAATTCTGAAGAAAGTTTATCACGCTGAAGAAAATTGACAGAGCTACAAAAAGAGATAACAGGTACCAGGAGTGGTAAGTATAAAAATAAACAAAAGATGCTTGTTTTATTTTCTTAATATATTCACAATATGTATGACTATTTAGAGCAAAAAAGTATAATACTACATATATGTTGCAGATAAGACATCTATAAAAAGCCACCATAAAAAAGTAGTATGAGAAATAGAACTCTACTGTTGCAAGGTTCTTTCTTAGAAATCGTGACATTAACTCTAAGTAGACTATAGTAACTTAAGGATGCATATTGGAATCTCTAAGGCAACCATTGAAAAAAAAATAGTGAAGAGGTATAGCTGGAAACCAGCGGAGGAATTAAGATTAAATGCTAGAAAATATTTGATTAACCCAAATTAAGGGAGGAAAGGACAAATAGCAAAGTAATAAAAAAAAATGTAGACCTAAATCCAACTATATGAATAATAATATTAAATCTAAATAAACTCAACATTACAATTAAAAGGCTGAGATTGTCAAGCTAAATACAAAAAGCAAGGCACAATTCCATTGTGTGGTACTTTAAAAACGAAGCCACAGATAGTCTGAAAGTTAAAAGGTGGAGAAAAAATGCCATGCAAATATTAAGATTAAGAAAGCTGAAGTGACTATATTAATATCAGACAGAAAAAACATGGACTTTGAGACAAAGATTACTTTTTTATTTTAAAATGATTTCAGATGTACACAAAAATTGCAAAATAAAGAACTCTCTGTACACTCTGCACCCAGATTCCCCAAATGTTAATATTTTACCACATTTCTCAATATCATTCTCTCTCCATAACTCTTTCTCTTCCTCCCCCTTTCTCTCTCTATCTGTGTGAAGATTTGTGCCCACACACTCAAGCCTGCCGATCTTTTTTTCCGGCGTACCTAATTCTCTTTTAAACTTACATAGTTCATTGTGTGTTTTTCCCTCGAATCAGGGCATTCTCCCACATAAATACAAATACAATGATCAAAATCAGGGAACATAACAGTGTCACTATGTTAACTAATGTACAGATCCTATTTATTTTTTCTCCATTGTTCCACTAAGGCCTTTTTCATAGCAAAATAACTTTTCTTCGGGTTCAGAATTTAACCCAGGATTAAATGCTGCACTTAGCTATCTATGTCCCTTTACTTACCTTTCATGTGGAATTGCTCCTCAGCCTCTGTCCTTCACGACCTTGAGGTCTTAGAACAATCACAGGCCTTCCTTCTTAGAATGTTCCTCAAATTGGGCCTGTCTGATGTTTGCTCACAACCAGGCAGGCACCGGTGATGAATTTCGGATAGGAATACCTTGGGAGTGATACATTGGCTCTGCAAAATGTTAGGAAGGAAGCGATGTCTATTTGTCTGGTTTCTGGTGATTAGCTTCGATCGTTTGATGATGTTGGTGTCTGCTAGGTTTCTCCTACAAACTTACTATTTTTATTTTTGTTCATGAATAGATATCTTATTGGGAGATTCTTTGAAACCGTGTTGATGTTGTGTTTTTCATCAAACTTCCACCGCCTGGTTTTAACATCCATTGCTTAGCCTTACCTGAAACAATTATTAGTAAGGCGGTTTCCCATTAAAAGCAAGGTGTTATAGCCAGAGATAAAGACCAACAGTTGATACTGAAAACGGGTCAGCTCATTCGGAAGATATAGTAATCTTAAATGTATATATGCCTGATTACAGAGCTCCAAAATGCATGAAATAAAACTGACGGAATTTTTTAAAAAGAGAGATATAGCCACATTCATAATTGAAGATTTTAACACTCCGCTTCAGTAACTGGTAGATAACTAAACAGAAAATCAGTCAGGATATAGCTCTGAATAATTGTCGACCACATTGACATAAATGACAGTGGTACCATATGATACCCAGAAACGACAGAGGATGCAAACTTTTCTAGTGTACATTGAATGTTCATCAAGATAGGCCATATGCTGGACTATTAAATACCGTGTTTCGCTGAAAATAAGACCTAACCGGGGCATCAGCCCTAATCTGTTCTTTTGGAGCAAAAATTAATATAAGACCCGGTGTTATTTTACTATAATATAAGACCGGGTCTTATATAATATAATGTAATGTAATATAATATACCAGGTCTTATATTAATTTTTGCTCTAAAAGACGGATTAGAGCTGATGGTTCGGTTAGGTCTTATTTTTTGGGAAACATGGTAGGTCTCACTAAATTTTAAAAGATAGATATCTTACAAAGCATAGCTTCAAATCAAATGGAACTATATTAGAAATCAATAACTAAGATAGCTGGGGAAGTCCCAAATTTGTGTACATTAAAATGCTACTGGAGTGCATTAGCCAAGACGGTGGCCTTGGGGACAAGTTCTAAATATAGATGCCACTGTGTGATGCCCTTAGGGAGTCTAGGAGATGAGCGCTATTTTAACGCAATATTTCATTATTATTTGATATTTGCATATTTCAACTGAGAAACTTAATGCTAAGAAAGGGTGACAATTATAATTAAATATAGATGTAGATGTTCAGTCGTATTATTTGGCAAAGACTTGTATTGGTGAGGGACGTAAAGCATGGACCAAACCACATGCCTCCCTACTGGCTGGGCAGAGTGATCCCCCCAGACATACATAGGAAGGGGACCCAGTGCATTTCCTCAGACCTGCTCCACCACCCTCTGCTTTCAGCGGCTATCTCTTCCATGACTTAGGGAGGACGGGTATATAGCAGCCCTGCTCTTCCCAGATTCCTGCTTTTAGAGAAGTTGACATTATTCTGGCTTTGGGGAACTATAGAAATGAAACAGCCGCAGCAGAATTACCTGGCAGCACATCCTGCATAAATGCCATTGGGTCTTTATTAGAATGGGGACAGAAAGCTTCAGAGCAGCTGACCTCAGGAGGCTGTTTCTGCCAGTCGACTGTGAAATAAAATTGCATCTATAGCTGTACATACATTTGTATCGTTTATTTTCTTTTGTTTTATCTCTAGTAACTAATTTTTTTTATTGTGAACACCATTCTTTATGCAAGATATATGTGTGTGTGTGTGTGTATATATAAATATGTGTATGTTTTTTTTTAAAGTGAAAGTGAACTCAATGCTCAAAGCAAGGACAGTTTTCCTGTTTTCATTACCCTTTTAGAATATTGCACTGTCCCTATTATTTTGGGAAACAAATCAGTGTTTTAAAATGATTACGAAACTAAAGGGGGGAAAGTCACACTTGATTTGTTTTAGGGGATGGACTTCACACTTGAGAGGGAGAAGGAGAACCTGAGAATGTAGCTGTGCAGGTGGGAATCAGTGTACTGCTCAGAATGGGTGTCAAGAAGAGAAAAGTCAGGGGTGGGGGGGCATTACAAATTTAAAAAAGTGATTCAGTGAACACGTGCCTCCAAAGGTCAGGCTGCTAAGAGCCCCTGCAGGGCGAGAACCAGAAATCACACGCTGCAGCCCACGCAGGCCCACATGAAGGACCAGAATAATTGATAGAAGAGCCAGGATCTGCGTAATTCACAGGATCTTAAACCACCCACAGCCGTGCAGCCCAACTGTCTCTGTGCAAACATCACGGGGGAGGGTTTGGAACTGTGAGGTCAGAGGGTAGCTAAAGAGAGGGTTTTATCCACAGGGACCTGAAACGTGTTCCTATCCTGCCCACTGTGTTTTGAAGATAAACAAGGAGTGATGACCACATGGGAATCAAATTCTCTACCGTGTGTGAATATGTGTTCCAGTCTCTAATGACATAGTTTGGAGCTCTCGAGTGAAAAGCTGAGTTGGAGTTTCTGCCTACCTTCAGAGCTTAAGTCCACGTCCCCTGCTCCCTAAATCTAACTGGAGCTGACATGCTCAGACCTGCCTGCGGGAGAAAGACATAGCTGGTTCCCAGTGGGAACACAGGTCTAACCTGTGCTCTCTGAGTCTTGAAGAGGTAAAAGGCATGCAAGAAAGATGCCAATATCCGGTCTCTGCTTTTTAAGGCGCAGTGAGTCTGTTGACTATTATTCACAGCTCAGTCAGTAACGCAGACTTGACCACTCAGACTAACAACTCTTCCTGACTTTGGAGAAAGCTAGGAAGTGGATGAAGAGTGACAGGCCTGGTGTGGAAAGAGGGGCAGACTCTTCCCCATCTGCCATCCTGGAGACTGGGCAGTCTCCTTCAAGCGTTGGTGAGCCTCGGTGTTGTTCCCTAAGCACTTGTCCCCTTGAATGGACTCAATATTCTCCTGGGAGCCATTCTCAGTGCTTCCTAAACCCTCAGTCCTGTTACCTTGAATCTTACACTCGTGACCATCTCTGTGATTTTTCTAAATCAGGGTAGGGAAGAGTCAGGCTCTTGTGCTGGAATGGAGTGAACTCAGGAAATCACGTAAGCTGTCTGGGCCTGCCATTTTAATGAATGTTTAGGTTCATTCACGTGGTGCTAAGCCTACTTCTGAGAACCTTGGGCACAAAGCTTAGCAACTGCTGGCCTGGATGTGCTCACAATGTAGTACATAGGAAAAGCAGAAAAATCATATATACCACGGCAGGCGATGTTAGTTGCTAGTGCTGCCATAACAAAGTCACCGCAAACTGGGTGGCTTAAACAACAGATTTATTTTCTCACAGTTATGGAGGCTGGAAATCTAAGATCAAGGTGTCAGTAGGGTTTGGTTCTTCTAAGGCTTCTCTCCTTGGGTCGCAGATGACCACCGTCTCCCTGTGTCACCCCATGGTCTTGCCCCTGGGCACACTCATGTTTGTGCCCTCACCTCTTCTTATAGAGACATTAGTTGCATTGGATTAGAGCCATCCATATCACTTAATTTTACCTTAATTTGCCTCTTCAAAAGCCCTATCTCCGAATACAATCGCCTTCTGAGTGCTGTGGTTTAGGACTTCAACATATGAATTTGAAGGAGGTGTGTGGAAATTCAGCCCATAATACAGGCACTATGTTGGGTATGATAATCGAGAAAACATAGTCCCTACTTTTGAGATATTTTCAGGCTACTGGGAGAGGCAAGGCCCCATCTAAATACAAGTCAGGCAGGGCTATAGCACTTTAAGGGCTTACATTAAAATTCAAGAAATGAAATATATTTGCAAATACATAGTAGTAAACAAGCATTTGGAAATGTTTCATGGAAGAGATGGTAAGGAAGTTAGGACTTGACTGAAAGAAGGTATGTCCTCCCTTCCTGTCACTTACAACATTTGCCCTTGTTACAACTCTTGTCTTCCCTCCCAACAGGAAACTCCCAGTGCAGTCACACCGCCAGGGGTGGGGGTGTGAAGTAAGAGGGGTGGGAACCTGGAGCCTGCGGCTCGAATGGGTGGCATCCCATTTGGTCAATCCAAACTCTCATTTTCTCAGCATTCTTTACATGATCAAAGATTGCTTTTAATCATTGCCATTGAGCCAAACAGTCCTCATTCCCGCAAATGTGCTTGTGTAAGAATGAGAAGGCGCCTTCGAAGTCTATGAAATTGAAGAGGAATATGAATGGGATTTAGGGAGAGCTGGGAGCCTCTGAAACAACAGTCAATTTTGTGATTATGCACATTATATTATGGATGGGGTCCATATTTCTCATTGCATAGAGATCATGTCTTTGATGTCTTGGTAATAAAGACCAAAAGGATGCTGAGACTCGGACGGGCAGCAATGAAAGAATGAGGAAAGATCATCAAGGACAAAGATGGGTCATCAGAGACCGAGGCTAAGGTCATCCACATCTTCCCATTCCCAGTGACTATGGAAGGTTGTGAAAGTTGAACAGGGAAGAGGGCTAATAGGAAGAAAAAAAAAAAAACAAAACTTGATTCATTTGGAATATGGTGTTGAAGGAGAGCTCTACCCTGGACCACCAAAAAGATGAACAAGTGGATCCTAAAGCAAATTAAGCCTGAAGCATCGCTGGAGGCAAACATGACGGAATTGAAGCTGTCCTACTTCGGGCACATCATGAGAAGGCTGGGTTCTTTGGAAAAGACAATAATGCTGGAAATAGATGGCAGAGAAAAAGAGGAGGATGAGATGATTGACTCCACCCGAGAAGCCATGGGCGTGAGTCTACAGGAGCCGAGCAGGGCTGTGAGGACAGGACATGGGGGACCTCACTCATTCATAGGGTCGCCAGGAGTTGGAGCTGACTTCATGGCAGATAACACACAATGATCATGTGATTCCTTTAGAGAAAACCCTCCAAAGGCTTCCTCCCATCACACTTGGAATAAAACTCCTTCTCATTAACGGGCCCTACATGTCAGATCCCTGTTTATTCTATGGCCTCATTTCTTACCACTGTCCCGCTTACCCCCTTACCTCAGCCTTCTTTCTGTTCCAAGAACACACCAAATCGACTCCTGCTTCAGGAAATCTGCAGCCGCTTGTTGCCCCGACCTGTTACGCCCTGCCTCCGATCTGTGCTGGTCTGCTTCTTTCTGGTCCTTCGGATCTTAAATATCACCTGCTTGGCATGAAATGATTAACTTTCTCCATCATTGTTTATCCGCTTACCTCCCTTATCCTGTTTTGTTTTCTTGATATCCCCTATCACAGCCTGAAATTACCTTCTCCGTATCTTGGTTTACTCACTTACGTCATCTCACGCAACTGGAATGTGAGCTCCATGAAACCAAGGCCCACGTTGATCGATGTCATCCAAGCATCTGGCACTGCATCCGGCACATGGCACGTGATCATTCCATACGTGACTCATATGTCCTCAGAGTGATCCATGATCCATTACTCTATCCCATGCTCATTAAACAAACAAACAAACCAACACAGGTAAAGGAGTAAAACTGAGACACACCAAGTGCATTGAATCTGTTCATTTTTTAAATGATGGAAACGAGGCCCAGAGGAGTTCATTCATTTTATGAGCACCGTCTGGGATCATTCTAGCCCTTTTGTCACCTAGGAACCCTTGTTTGGACCGGATCCAACTGTCAACGTTCTTCCCAAAATGTGGCACTGGGGACGCCTCATAATAGGTTGACTGGAAGCGAATAGGATGACTGCCTGCCTTTTCCTGAACCCCACACACCTTCCACAGTGCTTTGGGTTATCTCACAGTATCTTCTGTGAGCCATCAGGTAGCTCATGTCTCGCGGTTCTTTTGGAAGCATTTGCCATATTTTCTGTTATTAGTTATTACCAACCCAAACAAACACTTCAGTTTGCCCAAACTCTTAGAAGGAGGTTATTTTTTAAAAGACCGTCTTAATTATGCATAAGCAATGGAGAATCACTGAGGATTCATTAACATAATAAACAGAAGTCTGTTTCCAGCATCCACAAGCAAGGTGACATGAAAACAACCACTGCTCAGCAACTGTGGATTTCTTGTCCAAAGTCTTCTCCCAGCTTTCTTATTTCTGGGACTCTATTATCTGCCCATAATTTCACCTTAGGGGAAAGGGAGAGCTTTAAAGAGCGGATGGCTCTTGATCTTTGCCCTGAGAGAGAGAGGGAGAAATGAGACCAGAAGGACTCCCATAGAGAGTCTTAAAACAACAGAGATGCTAAAATATGAAGAGTGGAAATGTGAGAAGAGCATCACCTTAACAGCAGGAGATCTAATCCCAGCTCCACCACTCACTAGCTGTGTGACTTTGGACCAGCAGTAGAACTTCTCTGAGTCTACTTCTTCCTCTGCCAAAAGGCATTATCTCCTGCTTCATTGTGTTATGAAATAAATTTGCATATATGACTCTCCCAGCACAGTGCATGGCACATCCTCAGAAACTTTAGTTCCCTTTACCCAAAGGAGAGACTTTAGCACCGTGCTGTGCCTTTTCCCTTGTCCACCTCTTGCCCTTATCCTAACTTGGGAAGTTGACCTAGCGTGATTCTTCCTGAGGCCTCAGGGCTGGATCTAGAAGCCTGCAGGCTCTGAGTGGTAAGAGCCTGCCAGTTGGCAGGGAAGAATGGTGTGCTGGAGTGGGGATTGAACCGTTGCCATTGGAGATGGTAACAGATGCTTCCTGGTTGAGGCTGAGCTGCCTAAATCAGGGCTCTGTGGTTTGAGACAGAATCCCAATTATTTCCAATTAGGAGATTGCAGTGACAGCTGCTCTTAACCCAACCACTCCTCTCTGCTGCAGACCAGGGCTCATTCAATTGAGAGATTTAACCTGGACGCGAGATTTGTAAGTGATGGCATCCTTAATGCCATCATATCTGAATCATTTAAATGGCTCTCTCTGAACCCGAGGTCCCATACCCTTAGCTTAACAGGAGGCCCGGGAGGAGGCAAAGGTCAGTAGGAGAACTGGGTTTAGCTTCCAACTCCACTTGCTGGCTGTCTGACCTTAGGCACCTGTATCCTCTGTTTCTTCATCTGAAATGGGGATGGGAACTTGAGTCCTGCTGTGACGATGACAGTGAGTGCCCAGTGTGAAAGGGCTTTGTGAATGGGGAAGGACTGTACACAGCGCTTCATGTCATACGTGGTCCCTTCACAGTGAGCTCGAGCTTGACATAAACAGTGGAAGGAGAACTAGTCAGATCTGATTGATACAAATAAGCGCTAAGGCTTAAGCCAGTCGTTTAACCTCTCGGAACAGTATTTTTTAAAATTTTTTTTGGTCTTTCACATTGAAGTGAAATTAATAGTAGGATGCTTGCCTCACAGGGTTTACAGTTTTATGAGTGTAATGTGGAGCCCTTTGTAAACTGTAAAGTGCTGTGTACACATGAGCAATTATTATTATGTTCTCAGGGCTTTTTTTGGTTTGGCACCAGTTGAGTCAGCTGAATGCTTTGAGCAAGAACAATCTGTTTTCTTTCCTCTTGGCAAAGAACACAAAAGACAGAGCAGCTCATAGAAACTGGGGCAGGAAAGAAAAGTTAACTCTCTCTCCCTCTCTCTCTCTCTCTGTCTCACACACACACACACACACACACACACACGCACACACGCACTCACACACCCCTCTCCCACAGATGCCCACAAGTCCAAGTCCAGCATCCAAAATACCACTGCCGAACTTGGGAAGTGGCCTCATTTTCTACCCCGTTTCCATACCTCTAGTCCCGGTGCTCGCTGCTCATTGCCCAGATAGAGTGAAGACCTAAATTAAGAGCGCATCCCTGGCTCCGGCAGGCCTGGTCACGTTGTGTGCAGCCCTCCACTGGGATCCCAGGTGACTGGCTCTGCATTTCTTTAGACTGTCCTCCGTCCCCAAGTCAATCAGGCTCCAAGTCCTGTTCATTTTATGTCTGAAATCCGCCCACTTCTCTTCAATCCCTTTGACACTACCTAGTTCAGGCCACCACACGCTCCCCTCACTCCCCCGACCCCACTCCTGGGAGAGCCTCCTTCCCACCTCCCTGTCTCCACTGCAGCTCTCATTTAATCTGTGTGTTCTCACTCTGCAGCCAGAGGGACCCTTTTAAAATGCAAAAGTCACACCTCTGCTTAAAACTCCAGCTCTTCCCCCTTCTCCACAGTAAAAAACAAGGAATACAGCCACAAGCACACAGGACTGGGCGCGATCAGGCTCTAGCCCTCTAGCCCTGCAGCACCTGCATTTGCCCTCTGAGCACCAAAAATACTGACCTCCTGTCTGTCTGTTCACGGAATGTCTCCAGCAAGCCCCTCGTGCTCTGCCCCACTTCCAACTAGTTACCTCTGCCCACCTCCTGCAGATGCCGGTTCCCAGGGCCTCCCACCCGGAGCATCTTCCTCCATTTCTCAAATGGCTGGTCCCTTTCCTGCACATGCTCGGGGCACTTCAGCCTTTCCTGTATGGCAGTTATCCCAGCTCGCCATGAAATGTGTATTTCTGTGATGACAGAATTAATGGCTTAGAAGATTCTGAGCCCTGACAGTGCAGTAATCATAGGTTCGCTGACCACATACTCCTAGGTTCCCTCACAGTACATGGCGCAAAGTATTTCTGAATGACTGACCATGAATTGAGGTAATTCACGTGTCCTTTCGCTTTGTTCTCCTTCCTCGTCCTCCTTCCTCCTCTATGGAGCTAATATCACTTTTTCTATCTACTTCATAAGTATATGGAACAGACCAATGAGATAATGCATCTAATAAATGAGGCAAAGCAAATAAAGCATCGTCTTTTGAACCAGCACAGGCTCACTGAACACCAGGGGCAAGAAAAGACAGAGATTGGGAAGCATCATTTGGGTTTGCATCCCAGCGGTGACACTTGATTAAGTTCCTGAAACGCATTGGACTCAGTTTATTCATCTGCAAAATGGGTTGATAACACCAAAATCGCAGAATCATTGTGACTATCAGGGATTGTGTACATAAAGCAGCTGGCAGAGGCTCTAAAGCATCTAGGTCTCAGCAAAATTCATTATCATTACTATTGTCATTATTGTACATATTCAGAAAACGTTGGTATCTACTTTGCTCCATTTCTTACCTCCTCTAAAGAGAATTTCCGTCAAAATTTAGTTGACAGACGATGCCCTCCTTTTCCGACAAATTATCCACATTCTGTACCTCAAATTCAGTATCATAAAATGTATTTTGTTATTTACTAGTTAATTCGTGTTTGTAAATCTTGCCTCTCCTTCAGGGCAAGGACTGTTGCATGGATTTGTTTTGTCACCGCTGCACCCGCCTCCACGGAAAGTGTGCTGCAGGTATTTGAAGAATTGATTCAGGAGATCTGAGGGAAGTTAACTCACTAATTCAGACATCACTAGTCTGCACTGTGCAGTGAGTGGGTCAGGAGCTCATCTGCATCTAGGGGAAGCTAAGCACATTCATAGATAAAGCCAGAGCGTTTAAACTGAGGGGAAAATGAAATGTTTTATGAAGAATTTTGGAATCAATTTACTATTAGTTCCTAGTCAAAGGAGAATAATTCACAAAAGAGAGTGAAATTGCATTCTAAACACATTCTACTTTCAGGGACTTCCAGTGATGGTAGCATGAAGAGGGGGATGGGTCTTTTCTGCAAAAAACAGTGTAAAACTAAACACATTGGCATTACTCACATGCCAACTTTATGAGAAAGCAAGACGAGAGAATAAGTGAGAGAGAGACAGCGACAGAGAGAGGGGAAGAGACAGACACACACACAGAGAGAAACACAGACAGAGAATATAAAAATACATTTAATTTGGATATTTTTCTCAGCAGTCCATTTGATGTATGCATGCTCCAGAGTGTGTCAGCTGTTCTCACATCGTGGAGAGATACACGAATCAGCTGTCCTCACGTTGTGGTGAGAGCACCTCACGGTGATGAACATGCATCCGACATGTAAAGAAACAACGACACACCATGGCCCTTAAACCAAGTCAGCCCTGAAGATAAGGCATAACACTGCATTTTATGGATAGTAGGCAGTAGAGCATCATGGTTAAGAACATCGTTTCTGGAGCCAGGCTGGTGAGTTTCAACTCCCAGAGCTACCGCTTAATAACAACAGGACGTCAGGCAAACGACTCAGTCTCTCTCTAACACAGTTTTCTCATCTATCAAATGGGGATGATGATTGGACTTCCCCATAGAATTGTTCTGAGTTGAATGCCATTTTAAATAAAGTATTTGGCACGTGGTAAGTACTATACATGTATGGTTGTAATTGCTATTATTTGAGGAGTTCTCAAGGATAATTTAGACCGTACACATTTTTTCTTTTTGCCTTGAGTGCTGACTATGGGACCCAACCGCCAAGAAAGGTACTGCTTCACTGAATCTATATGGTTATGACAAATCATTTTAGATCACTGTTAAGCAGGTCTTTCATGGACCTAAGATAGCAGTTTGTCAACCATATTCAAGTAACTGCCTTTGACTGTTTCTGTACACTCTTTAAATGGATATAAGATATACCCATATTTAGTACAGTTCTATTTATTTTTGAAAAGTCCCGTAAACCTGACTTTTCGTTAATTCCTCCTTCCTGTCCACCTCCAGTGCCATTGAAAATAATAGGGAGGATTTGCTCCCTATTGACTCAGCATAAACTCTAGTTGAGAAGTTGTGACTCACGGGGTGGCTGGAAGTCTCTGTGCCAGTCAGCTGCAGCAGCATATGGAGAGGAGGAGGCAACCTGAAAGGATAAAGCATAAAAATTCAAAACAAGGCCTCTGGATTTGGAGACCCTGAGTTCCATCTAAGATCTGATCTGTATCTAACCTGTGGCTTTGGATATGGTAATTAATCTCTGAGGATTAATTAACTTAATCTGTAAAGTGCGGGAAGGGTGATAATAGCACTAATAGCACGTTTCTTAAGGTTTATTGAGCTAATGAACGGGTACCACCTACACAATGTAGCTGACTCATAAATACTGTTACTATGAAAACACCTAAGCTACATCCTCATGTGAAAACCCTGATGCTCTCATATTCGTTTGGTATTGTTGGCTGAGCTAAATAAAACTCAGAGTTGGGAATTATTCCCTAGATAGTTTGGGAAACTTTTATTTTAAGGAAGACCCTTCTCCAGGGCATGCCCCCCCCGCCCTGCTCACAAGGAACATTCAAAATGGGTATTTTTCCATAATTGTTGCGCCTCTAAGAATCTCCTCTCGTCTAGAATTGTAGAAGTCCTTGAGTTAAGGTCAAGTTGACTGAGAAGCTTTGTTAAGAGCGTATCTGAACACTGGTCTCTGCCAGCCGTTCTTTTAGGAAAAGGTACTTACTAGTTAACTGAGAAGTTAACACATTCTAAAGTTGATGTCAATGTGTTCGTTGCCCAAGAGAAATAAAGCAGTATTTGCAGATGATCTCAGAGGCTCTGAAATGTTTCTCCCTGATCTTTTCCATGTGTCAAAATTTCACCCATTGCTTAAAACCCAACTCAAAAGCCACCTTCTTGTGAAATTACCCCTGATCATTTTCAGCCCACACTGAACACTTCCTCCTGTGAACTCTTCGTCTGCACATCTCGGAGTCCTCTTCCATGAACATCCCCACGTGCCTCAGTGGACAAATGTTATACCTCTGTATTTCTTATCTTACCCGCAAGGAGGAAATAGACCAGGGTGGTTTAAAGTGCGTGTGTTCTTTTTAGAGGTCTGAATTTAAATCCCAATTTCTTTACCTCTTTGCTGAGCGCTGTTGAAAAAGCTAGCGCTTAAGCTTTTGGGAGGCAGGTTACCAGGACTTGGACAGAGGTTGCCAAGATTGGACAGAGGTTGCCAAAATTCACCTGATGAATACTGAATAAAAGGGGACCTGTGTGAGGTCACAGGGTTTCGCTTCAGTAGGAGCTGAATATTAGGTAGTGGTTCCACAGAAATCTTGGCAAATGCTCTTTGATTAATTTCTGGAAACAATAAATAAATGAGGCGCGGGCTCCAATTTCTTAGCTATTTTCTTGGGTTCTCTTGAGTATCAAGGAGCTGAACCCAGGTATTTAGAATTGGTACATCTGGGTTCCTATCTCATCTCTCAACTTTGTCATTTACTCTGAGATCTGGATCATGTAAGTGACCTCTTTAAGCTTTGGTATACTTATAGGTAAATAATAATGATAATACTTTCCCCAGCAGATCCTTAAGAATGTTCTATAAAATGCCACAGAGCATATAAGTAGGTATTCTGGGAAAACAAACAAACAAACAAACAAAAAAACAAAAAACAAAGAAACAAAAAAAACTGGCATGGTCAATGTGTTTGGAAATTTCTGGATTAAACGAAAACAGATTTATTTATGGTAGAACTTTATAAGACTTTTATGTGTCAGTGTGCATTCTGAATCTTCAGAAAGGATATGGAGTATTCAGTGTCTCTCAAAAGTATTGGTCATGGAATCTGTGGTAGTCAGAGCTCTTGATTACAAGTGATGGAACCCAACTCATAATGGAGAGAGGGAGTGAAGGAGTGAGGGCGGGAGGGAGTGAGGGAGAGAGAGAGACAGAAAGACATAGAGACTGAGAGACAGAGAGAATATGTATTTGCTTTGCTTTTTTAACTACTAAATAATTCTCTGAGAAGGACTACATTCAGAAGATTAAAAATAGTCATCAAAACTGGGTCCCTGTTTGTCCCTGGGTTCTGATTATGGTTCCATGTTTTAATTTTGTGAGTAAAGAATTGGGTCCTTTATCCATCTCTGAACTAATCAACGATGGTTATAATCGGATGTGTATGATGGTCTGATGAAAGTTCTCCATCCCTGGAGCTTCAGATGAAATCATGTCCATATTATCCACATGGATTCAGAGTAGGAAAGTTATACTTTAGTGTCCCAGTGTCCAAATGGATACAAATATGTTAAAAATAACATGATATGTGCTACAGAATCATGCGACTCTCCTTTTGGGTAAAAAAATCAAATGAGACAAAGGCACAGCATTCTTTGGGAAATATGAATCAGGTGGTTATGTACAGGGCCTGGCCATAGTAAGCCCTCATGAAATGTCAGTCTCCTTTCCTTTTTTCCTCTTCCTATGCTATTTTAGTGTCTGAATGAGCCAACCAAGCCATGTAGAAAATTCTATTCATACCTGAAGATCAGCCCAAGTTTCAAGTTTCAGAACCTAACTCCAACTTCCAAGCAGTTGAGAAATTCTCTTCCCTTGGTCATGAGATCTGTCCTAGAGGAGGCCTGACTATATTCCACCGAGCATTCTTTAATTGAATACACCAAAAATAGCTGTGTTTCCATATACCGCACACCGTACAGCCCATAAGAGTTATACATATTTATTAGTTGAAATGCCACAGGAAAGACTTCCACAATTTGTTTCTCAATTCATTATGAAGACTTTTTTCCCCCCATTCTCTCCGAAGACTTTAATAGTGCAAGGTGGCCTTGACCTATTTCTTCTTTCTTCTCTTTCTTAACTGCTTTGGGCTCCCACTTTGCCTTTCTCACTTCCTCTGATCCCTCTTGGTTTGCCTCCCACACTCCCCGTGGCCAGTCTGTCTCTGGCATCAGGGCGGCCTCCGTTTGCCGCCTCCTTCTTCATCTGCATCTACGTTTGCCTCCTCTTGGACCCTTTGAACTCCTTTCGGCTTGAACTTCTTTTCTCACCGTAGGTCCTGCCATGCCATTGCATTCTTAAATATTGTCTCCTCCAACTGGGAGCCATACGACCTTTTGTTTGCGGAAGTCATATCCATATTCATAAATTGCTAAGCATATTTTATAATCAGAATTCACTGCGAAGCACACAAACTGCTCCTGCTGTTTCGCCTTGCCCGCTAGAAGAAGGTGAAGTCTCTTGCAATTTTGTTCCAAGGAATAAAAGCAATGTTTGGTGAATGAGCATGGACTCCAGCTCCTGCTGAAGAGGAGATGCCAGTAAATCACACTCCTGCTACCTGCAGGTGCTTTAGTCTCCCCAGCATGTGCTCTGAATGCAGGTCAACAACAACAACAACAACAACAATAATGGAACTGCACATACAGATACATTTTTCATCCGGAGGTTTCCCTCCTTTCCCCCAAACACCTTAGCTTCTGGAATGATTGTCAAGCATCCAACTCTGTTGTCCAAGAACCAAAACGGGCATTTGGCCAACAAGGAACTAAAGCTAATGTACTGGCTTTTACAGTAAAAGAAAAGAGATGAGAACTAGTATTTATCGACCATCTCCTTCCTGTCAGCAAGTGGTTAGGTCTGTGGTGTTTTTGAGTCTCAAAATTATATTACGTATCTATATCAATACCTATAATCAAATGTAGATATGCAGACAGAGATATATATGTGCATATAGGTATAGATATATCTTAGCTCAAGCTGCTATCACAAAATACCATATACCAAGTTATTTAAAGAGAAGAAAGTTATTTTGCAGTTTTGGAGGCCGGAAGGCTGAGATTAGGGTGCCAGCATGGTTAGTTTCCGGTGAGAGCCCTCTTCTTGACTTTATAGAGGGCCGCTTTCTCGCTATGTCCTCTCGTGGGAAGAGCAAGGTCTAGCCTCTTCCTCTTCTTATAAGGGCACTAATCTCATCATGAGGACTTCCCTCCCTGCCATGGCCTTCTCACATACTAATCACCTCCCAACATCATCACGTTGGGAGTAAGGGCCTCAACATGTGAATTTGGGAGGGGGAGGGAAGAATACTTTCGGTCCATAACAATATAGGACCCCACTTCTTACAGAAGATGAAAATACCCTAACATCACACAGCGAGGGAGTAAGGTGAGCTTTCAACCCTGATCTCTCCACATTCAACCCCAGGTACGTGTCAAAGCTAGCTCTCACAAATAAACACACACACAAATGAATGAATGAATAAATAAAATAATTCAAGCTTTTCGTGAAATCTTATAATGATAGGGAGCTCACTTTCTCTCAAGGCATCCTGGTGTTTTGAGAGTTTGGGAAGTAAAGCATAGTTCGAGATTTTTGCCTCCATTAGACAAACGCTCTTCTCTGGGACTGCTCATTTCCTGAATAAAGGTGTTAGGAGGTGCTGGGTGAAGTCTTTGTTCTGAACGATTACAGCCCTCGTTGTGGAATGGTTACAATGTGTCAGCTACTCTACTAAGCACTCATTTAAATCTCCCATTGGGAACACACCATGTTTTAGATGATGAAAATGAGGGCTCAAGATGTTCAGTTCATTGAACTAGCAAGTAGAAGGAATTGGAACCCAGATCTGACCTGTCAAGTTAAGAATGTTTGAACCTGTAGAGAATTTTTGTAAGAGTTTATTTGAGCCAAACTAACGATATTTGAGGAAGCAAGATCTCAAATGCTCTGGAGTAGGACAGTTTTTCTCTTTCTTTTATACACTTGGAATTAAGGCCACAATGTAACGAAGATTACGTTAAGGTGGAAGAAAGCAAGGCACAAGATAGTTAACAAGGTTATGTGCTCCCCTGACCCTTGAGGGTGATTATGCCTTTGAGGGGTCTGGAAAATAGGATTTTGGGGGCCTTTCAAGGTGTGTAAACCTAGATGCACAAGAACAATGGACAGGGCTGGCTTAGAACCTTTTCCTAAAGAGGTTACATGTCTGACGTGTGACTACCTACCTTGGCCTGTCCAGTTAGGAATTTATGATCAGATCACCCTGTGAAGTTACTTTCTGTCACTGAACTTGTACATACCCCCTTATTCGTCCACAGACCTCAACCTCTGACTTAACCACAATTCCAATAACAGCCTAAGTATTCTTTCCGAGGGAATGCAAACTCCTATTAAAATGTGAACAACAGCTCCAGGTGTGGCCTTACAAATGAAGGTGACCAGGGAACTATCACTCTGTTGATCTGTCTGCTAGAAACACAATCCTTCAAAATGAAAGATATACACCGTCTACCGTCCAGGTCCAATCCAAGCTATCGCTGAGGCTGCCCGTGGTTGTGATCCATTCATCTGACTGCAGCCAGAGGATGAAGAGACAGGTTTATCTGCTTGGATTTGAACCCGTGGCTCCCAGGCATCTCAGGAGTATGCAGGTGCTCCACTAATTATGCCCCCCCACTGACTCTTCCTGCCGCTGGGGCTATATGTCATTTTTGTTAGTTCTGTACACACCATGCTTATACCGCCACCAATACTGTAGACTCTGGTACAACCTTTCATATTCGTATTTCAGGCTGCTTTACAAACAGTAATTAATTAGGCTTCATAACCCCCTGATGAGATTATTATGTATAAACAATCTCGTGCATGGCCTGGGGAATTTTGTCATAAGGAATTGTAAGTTTAATTCACACCTCCACCACGGACATCAGGCTACCTCCACAAAGGTGAAAAGAAAGAAGTGATGAAAAAGGATGGCATTATGATTCAGATCACAAACCTCCTACTATTGAGCCAAATAGAAATATTTTTGAATGTACAAAATCCCTTGGTAGCATGAGGCTCACTCATAGAACAGCAGAGTTGGGGGTAGAAGATAAGGGTCTTCAATCTGCAGTGGACACCAAGTTCGTGGCAGTGATGTCATCGGCGTGGCCTTGGGAAAGCCAATGAAGTCCTCGCAGCCTCAGTTCTTTCCCTGGAAATAGAGAAGATAAGAGTTCCTGTTTTACAGACTTCACTGAGGAATCTTTCAATCAAGTCAGGCCATAAATAGCAAACTCCTTGGTGTCCTGTGAAGTGATCTGAGCTCACGATAACCTGTAGGACATAAAGATCAGTTTAGTCCCCTTTTCCGGGCACCTGTTGAACACCTAGGGATCCCTGCAGGGCTTTTGGACATGGAAGATGTAAGAGAAATACAGTTCATTTTCTGAAGATTTTCTGCCTCATTTTGTCTGCCATGATACTGGGGAGACAGATTTTGGGATTTTAGTCAGCACTGGTTACAATCTTGTAATCATTCTCTGTTTTTTTGTGGTTTTTTTTTTTTTTGCTTTTCATGGACAGTGTGAAAACAACTACAATGTGAGATTGATCTGGTCTGAATGTTTGTGTCTCCCCAAAATTCATCTGTTGAAATTCTAACCCCCAAAAGTGATGATATCAGCAGGTGGAACCTTTGGGGTGTAATTAGGTTATGAGAGTGGGGCCCTCATGTTTGGGATTAATGCTCTTATAAAAACCCCAAAGGGCTCCCTTGCACATCTGCCTGAGGGTACAATGAGAAGTCTGTGATCCAGAAGAGGGCTCTCACCCGTTGCTATTTTTTAAAAGCTGTCCAGTTTGTGGTCTTTTGCCATAGCAGCCCAAACGCGCTAAGACGGTGATAAAACTTGCCCCTATGGAAGGCTACACACTTTTCTAGAATATAGCAGAAGATCCCACTAGCATATTACAGAAAAGTGAAGCAGTATGTATCCAAAATCTGTTATTTGTGGTTGAAATATAAGCATCTTTTCTTGTTTAATAACATACTACCTATGTTGCTCACTTTGAATCTTTTTTATCAAATTTATGATATTTTAAACTACATGTATAGCACTGTGCTGAAATTTATTTTTGCAACGGTCATAAATCTGAGGACTTCAATTTCTGAAGGCAGTTTGCTGATGAATTCGATATGCACAATGACCCTTCTTGTTACTTTATTAAGGAGAAAGAAACAATTTATCACAGTGAAATTTGTTGTGAAAGTATTTTGTGGAAATTTGAAATCCTCTGATTTCTTTCTTCATTGTCAAGAAAATAACTAATTAGGCAATAATTTATTAATTTGACAAGTATTTCTTGAATGTTGCTGGTGTAAGGATAGTTTGGCACAATCATTTGGAAAAAAAAATGTTTGGTACTATTATAAAGATAAAAATGTTAATACATACCTTCCACATGACCAAAACTTCCCCCAGTAGAAAATAAAATATCTCTACCTGAAAGAAATGAAAATACACATTCACAAAAAAAGGACGTATACAGGAATGTTCATGCAGCTTTGTTTAAAAGAGCCCCAAACTAGAATAATGTGCAGTACCTGGTGAATGGACAACTAATATGTGGTATTTCCATAGTTTGTAATAAGAATCAGCAACACAAAGAAACTAGGAGTACACGCAGGACGTAAGTGTGATGGTTGACTTCCTGTGTCACTTTGACTGGGTGGCAGAGTGACCAGATATCTGGTTCAATATGATTTCTGGTGTGTCTGTGATGGTGTTTCTAGGTGAGAGTAGCACTGGGGCACTGAGTAAAGAGCACATAGCCCTCCCCAACGTGGGTGGGTCTCATCCAATCCATTGAGGGCCTGAATAGAACAAAACGATGGAAGAGGGTTGCATTTGCTCTTTGCCTCACTCCTTGAGCTGGGACATCAATCTTCTCTGCTCTCAGTGCCCCTGGTTCTCAGGATTTCAGACCCACACTGGAAGCTATACAGTCGGCTCTCTGCCATCAGGTCTTTGAACTACACGACCGGCTTTCCTGGGTCTCCAGCTTGTAGACACTAGATCATGGGACTTCTCAGTCTCCATAGTTATATGAGGCTATACTTTATCAAAAGTTCTCTCTCTCTCTCTCTCTCTCTCTCTCTCTCTCTTTCTCTCTCCTATTTCAGATTGGTTCTATTTCTCTAAAGAATCCTGAGCAAAGGCAGTCAGACACTAGAGTATATTCGCTATAATCCCACATACACAAAGTTTTATAATAGACAAATTAATCTATTGTAATAGGAATCAGGTTAGGGGTTGCCTGGAGTAGAAGGTGGGGGATTGACTGGGAAAGGACACAGTGAAACTTTTGGGAATGATGGCACACGTTTTATAGTTTGATTGAGGCAGTGGTCACAGGTATGTATACATTTGTTAAAATTCATTGGTTTGTATTCTTAAAATAGACACATTTGTCTTATTGTTATAAATTATGTCTCAGTCAAGTTTTAAAAGTGTATACAAAGATTTGTATCACATTGAAAGTCGTCAACAGTCGCGGTTTCTTTTCTCACAGTCTAGCTAATTTATCACTAACTTATTCATTCGAAGAGATCTAGACATGCAAGGCCCCCTCCATTTGGAAGTTTCTATGCATGTAATAATCCATTTGAAATTCTGAAAATACCAGACTCCACATGGAAATGCTCAGGGTTTTTTATGGATAAAGATACACCTACAGCACCTGCACCAGCTCTGATTTATCAAACCAAAGTTGACTCCACCATGTGGCACTGCACAGAACTTTGGGAACTGAACCAAGCCTTTATAGGTGCAGATGAGCATATTCAAAGTATGTGTCTGAGAAAAAATACATATTGGTTCTACCTGTTAGTCCCTGCTGTTCAGGTGTGCTTAACTCATGGGAAGATTAAAATATCTGGTTCTTAAAGTTTCCCAACAGAATGTCATCCTTTATTGCCCCTTTTCCCATATGGTACCTGAAGCATCAAGTTCTCACTTCATTGTTTAGGATGTTGTATAAGCCTCAGCTCTGGATCATCAGTGAAATTTGCTGAGTGCTTACTCTGTACCAGGTAGCATACCAATAACTCTTTTATGGGCATTCCTAATTTACTGCTCAGAACAATCTGAGAAAAGATGATCTTATTCCTTTTTTGAATGAAAAAAGTGAGTAGTGAAAGGCCACACAGGTGACACCACTGTGGCATACCTGGCTTCCAGGCCAAGGGGAATGGTGACAAGCAAGTGTGTTAACCATGGAGCACCTTTGCCTCCTGATGACACAGTGTCTGCTAAAGCTGGCTTCTGGCTTCTGGTTGGGGAGATAACTAAGACAATATAACTTCTACCCATGGACTAAGTCATATCATCCCAATAAAACTGTGCAGAACACATGATGGCAGAAGTATCATTTGTGTGATTCTCCCTCTGTTGTGTCCTAGGATTTGTGGTAGGCCAGGGCCAGGAGTCTTCATTTTAACCACAGATATGCTTTTTTATTAGTACATAAAACCATTTAACAAGGTAGGGTCAGCTTTATAGTTTGAGGGAACGGTGCAAAATAGATAGTTTGGGCCATGGTCGGGTCAGCGGGAAAGTCAGTCTCCACTTCCCACAGGACCCTGGTCCCAACATGGCCGGGGGGCAACACCCACGGGACTCGCGTCTCACGTGACAACAGGAGCGTCAGAAGTCCCGGGGTCACGGGGAGCTAAGAGGCTGCTGCCGAGTTGTCCTCTGAAGCATCATGCTGATGCCAACCAGGGCAAGACCCCCACAGCCTCACACCACCTCATGGCACCACCAGGCTCGGGCCCAACCCGTCTCATGCAGGACCCCACTGGGGACAGAGGAGGAGGATGAGACGTGTTCTTTGTTCCTCCAGTGTAATCTGGTCACTGATGGAGGGTGGCAGTGGCTGAGGCATCTGGGCAGGGCCCAGGACACCTGGGGTGGAGGGTGGAACTCGTGAACATGTCTCACGGAGGTGGAACCACATGTAAACAGTAGCTCTGAGCCCGGAGCACGTGTTTCATGTCCCAGCAGAGTTCACGTACTAAACACAAATTCAAAGATGAAATTATTAAGAATTCCAAGACAGCAACAACAGAGCATTACGCCCCACACGCGGGACCCTTCTGAGCACGGGGACTCTGTGTAGAGTGACCGCATTGGTCACACACCCACGGAGCCATCCCTGGCGGAAGGCAGTGTATGTGATGGTTAGGAGCATGGATCAGGGCATAAGACTGCCTCGATTCAAATCCCATTCCCCTGCTGCGTAGCTGTGTGACTTCTGGCCAGTTGCATAAGCACGCTGTGCCTTAGTTTTCTTACCTCTAAAATTGTGTTATTGTAAAAAAAATTCAGTGTATAAAATGAATGAATCATTCAAGCTACAGTACCTGGCACATAGTAAAAGTTATGTAAGTGTTAGCTATTTGCCTATTATTTATAAATATTGCCCACGTAAATGTCCCAAAGCCCTTGTAGACACATCTCTGAGCAAATCTGGCTTCACCACTAACTCACTGATGTGCGTTATAACAAGCACGCCTACTTAGTAATCTCCTGCTGCATGTTTTATTATTGAATAGATGGTTTCAAAACAATATTATAAAACAATTTGTAAAGAGGAAAAAAATCTTTAAGTGCACACCCATACGTAATTATTTCAATTTCTGCCTATAACATTCCAGCACTTGCCAATATGCGTGCATATTTTTACAATGCTACCGTTGTACTATATATATCATTTTATACTTTTTTCACTTAACATTAAATTGTAAGCATTTGTTCATGATGCTACATTGTCATAATTATCATGGTAATGGTCGCATGATACCCTATTATGTTGATACATCATAATTTACTGTAAATGATTCCCCTATTGATGGACATTTAAGAGGTTCCATTTTTCGGACAATTATGGCTAATGCTATAGCGGTGAGCACTTAGCTCTATCCTTTTGTTGAATTATTTTCTTGAGTTCCATTTCCAGCAGGGGGATCGCTGGGACAAAGGGAATAAATACATGTAGCGTTCTTTCTAAATGTTGAGCCGTTATTTTCTAATTGGGTAAAGCAGTACTGGTAGTAGTAATAATAATAATAATAATAATAATAATAATAATAATAATAAGTAATAATAAGCAATAATAATAATAATAATAATAGAAGCAACCAGGGTATAACCTGCACAGACTCTATGCTAAACTCTCAGCATGTATTCTATCATTCCATTCTTTCTTTGGCTCTAGGAATTATAACTCCCATTTTACATATTAGGGAACTGAGGCACAGGGAAGTGAAGTAAGTGGTCCAAGGCCCTATATTTAGTGGATAGAAAAGCTGGGAAAGGAATTAGTCTGGTCTGATACTGAAGCCTGTTCATTACACCGGGCCCTTAGACACCCCTTCACGTCCTGCTGTCCATGTGGTCAGGATCTTACACATTTTCAAATAAATTCCATTTGGACTCTCCATAGAGATTCCCCCGAGCTCGCACTCACAGTGACAGTTTGCTCCTTCGAAAGTCTTTCTCATCCTATGAAGTATCAGAAAGTCATGGTGACTGTTTGACCTTCGTACGTTGGTTCTGCCTTCTCTTTCTTTCCCCTCCCTCATCAATCTCCCTCGCTCTTTCTTTTATGCCTTCTCTTCTTTCCTCCTGTCTTTTCCTTTGGATTATCGGTTATGTGCTAAGTTTTACTAGAAGTTGATACGGAGTTTTTTTATGCTTTCTTTGTTTCACCTACTTGCCACTACATTTTCCCCACTTTCAAGTCTTTAAGCCAATTATGCCAAATGTTATTAAAAATTTTCATTTCCTTTTGCATTTGAATTTTGTAACTTATTTTGAGTGCTGTTAAAATTTAATTGGTAAAATCATATTTTTCTTTAAATACTATAAGCTAATTAAGAAAGTCACAGAAGTCTTAATTGTAATTTGCATCCATCTAGGAAACTTTTTTTCAAAAGAACATTTTCATAATGTATCATATATATTTCCATAATACATATATTTATAACGTACGAGAAAATCGTCTAACTATGCACAGACTTTATTCACATACTTTTTAAGGACAATCATTTGGGATACAGCAAAGCATGTTTTGCTTCCCAGAGTTCATATATTGTCTGAAGCATTTCTAGTGTGGAGTTGATCTAGTCCTGTTGTTTTTAATATAATTTCTGTTATGGGAAGGGAATGTTTACATGGTTGTAAGCAAACATTTACTGAGCCTCTACTCTGTAATTTAAAAATAACTATGAGGAAAAAAAAAAGAGATGGGGAATTAAATAAGTTAAAAAAAAAAAAGAAGAAGGAACAAGAAACAAGCCACAGAGAGGGAAATTGAACAGTTTTCAATAAGTCCTGAAGTGGAAGAATTGTCTCACCCAGCACATTCTGTTGCCGGTGTTACAAGCGCACCAGGGATGGTCTCCAAACATCCCACACATAATTCAATGGTGAACTTTAGAACTAAGCCCAGCTGAGAAATAACTTTCTAGATTACAATGCCCATCTCTTGGGGCTTACACATCCCTCTGTATTCCTGATTCTTTTCCCCTCTCACCTCTTTCCCCCTTAAGCCCCTTTCAATCTACAGCAAAATGAAACATTCAAATTCATTATTCAGTCTAGAGGAAAATGTCAGCTCTTTCTTTCATCTCCCCATTTATTGTTTTCTCTGATTTTCCTACTGGTTGCTGCTGCAGACCCAAGTCTCAGTGGTTTTTTGCCTGTGATATTTTGAAATAGAACAGTTGCAAGAATATATTTCTCCAAGCACAGGGGAGTTGAGCAGCTGAGAAGTCAAAAATCAGAGGTTTCTAATAGTGCCCTTTGGCTGTGGTTGTAATGGGGTGCCAAGGAGACAGGATTCAGATAAGAAACAGATCAACCCAATTAGGTTCTTCTAAAGACCCAGGTCATCCTCAGGCCCCAGGGATCCTGACACCAAATTATCTTAAAATAATAATCATCATCATCATCATCATCATCATCATCATCATCATCTTGAGAATAGCCAAAGCCCAAGAGACATTTACAGAGCAGTAATAATGTCCATTCTAGTGATTCTCTACCAATATGGGGAGACAACGTCAAGTGTGTTTGTCTTTGTCATGCTGAGTGCCTCAATGTCTCTATGGTAACTAAGTCTCATTTCTCCATCACACCCTGAGTTCTCCACACACGCAGCTCTGCTGGGTCATCTTTGAGCACGCTGGTCCATGTAAACCTTTTCTGAATGAACTACCATGGGAGGTCCAGTCAGGGAAAGGAAGTCCAAGCAAAATGACCACTGGGACTCTTTCCCTCATCTATTCACAGGGGACCATGTGACCTTGTGGGCCTTCAGGTAACACATGGACAGCTTAAGTGATAACACTGAGGAGCCTTTTAAATGTCTGACTTATGACATTTACTGCAGCCAAACAACAGAGATACCCTCTCATTTACCATCAGTGAAGAACTGAGTCGGTACATCGGTTAAGTGTAGTAAATGTTTAAAAAGACGAGTTCGTAGTCGGCCGACATCGGGAGAGGCCCACATCCTCTTCTAAGGGGGGAAAAAGCATTCTCTGTATACACATAATGGAATTAACCGAGTGTTCATATACGCTTGTGTGTCTGGAAGGATGTGCTGGAGGAGCTAACAGGTGGGGGTTCTCACTGTGAGTCGGGCACTGAGCTCATGTACATCATTTCACTGAATCCTCACAGGCGATTCGGAAAGATAGCTCATGACCTTGAGTCCCAACTTTTCACTTGAGGACACTGAGACCCAGAGAAGTTGAGTCACTTTCCCAAAGCCACACAGGTTGCAAGAAGGAGAGTTGGGACACACACCCAGGTAGAAAGAAGCCAGAGCAGTGCTGATAACCCCCAAACGCTGCTATTGCTGGGGAGCGGGGTCCGTGAAGACCTTTCACTTTGTACTTTATAGACTTCCGGGTAGTTTACTTTAGTTGTGCTGTAAGCAAGTGTTGTCTTTCTCATAAATATAATTTGTAGTTTTAAAAGTTATAAAGCAGATGCACTATGCAGTAGAGATTATTACACGTCATGATGAGCTAAGTCTTTGCCTGGAAATACAAAGAAAATATTTACAATTTCAGTGCCTGGATGAGTGAGAAAAAGAAAGGGAAGGTGAAGGAGAAGGTGAAGGAGGAAGTGGCGCGGGAGCCTCCCTGGCCTTCTCTATGGCTCCAGGGCTCCGGGGAAGCTTAAGAGGGCCCTGCAACTAGCATCAGCAACACCAAAGCATGGTTTTGCACTACCGAACTACACCCACCATTTTCACAGTATGTGTTTTAAACTCCCGCCAACTCTCTTTCCTTCTTCCCTCTTCCCACAAGCCCTGTGCCACCCGCGTGGCATGGCCCCTGCAGCCTGTTCTGTAACATCTGTGGCACTGAATTCAAGTCAAGGCAAAAACTAGACATTTAGTTATTTGTATAGTTCATTAATACAAGAGTGAATTGTACAATAACTGGTTTCTGTTATTTTTCAAATTGGATTAGACAACTCTGTGTGTCCTGTAGGACTGGAATTGATCTGCTCCATGGTTTTGCCCAAAGGAAGAAGGAAAGGTAGCAGTGCTAAGGGTTAGGAAAGGGGACGCTTACCCAGGTGTCTGTGACCTCACAGGAGCCCTTTGGCGCAGTGAGGAGGTTGGCCAGGTGACTACACTGTCACCTCCTGGCACTGAGATGCCAAGATCAAGGCTTCAGCTGAGTGGTGAGTGGGAACTCGGTCCTTGGATTTGCAGTGACGCCAGTTTAGTTATTCATCCATGAGCACGTGACTTAACTTCCCTGAGGATTCATGAATAAAATGGATCTTTATATTCAAAAATGGGTCTAATTGCCCACCTTTCCAGGGTTGTCCTAAGTGTCAAATTGCGTAATACATGTACAGGTAGCACTCCAATCAAACGGTAGGTAGGAAATACTCTTCAGGCTCCTTTCTGCTTCGTTCTAACTCCTGTGCCTGAGCTTTGCCAATGCTTTGTCCCCCACCAATAGAGCTTTCCACCTTTTAAAAGAAAAACATCAATTCTCTCCTTTAATGTCTGAGTTAGAGCTCAGATTTTTGAAGCTTTTCTTGTCTAACACTAAGCAACACTGACCTAGATTGAGTTGTAGAGCCTCCCCCAACACTCAGGGTCCCCCACCTACAAAGTAAGATGATCGGAGAGCATAATCTCTGTCTTTTTTGATATTAAAAATCCCTTAAGTCCACATATTATCATTCCTGTCTCTCGTTCCTCCTCCCTCTCCTCCTGCCTGTTTCCCCCTCTTTGCCTCACACTCTGCTGGTAAATAGAATTCAAACCGCCTTGTATCAGATTCAGGTGTTTACTCACAAATAAAAGACTTAATTGTGCAAGAATAGGTCCCCCTGTTCTGACTGAATCCGTCAGTTCCGTGTCTTCCTCCTTCCTCCCTCTGGCTTTCCCTCTATTTTTAGATAGACAGTCTGAAAAGTCTTAATATATCAGTGACATTTATAACACATGTTAATATCAAAAGCGTCAATGCTCTATTTGTAGAAATGACTGCTGATGAGATGCTTTTATTATATCAGTGACTTTTATGATAAACAGGATGAAATGGTGCACACTCTTTTTGGAAAATTAAATAAGAATAATAAACTATTGTCTGCCCCAGTTTGTCAAACCATCAGCTGCAAGTACTCAGTTTTGCTTTTTCAGTGCATTTTTTATAAATTGCTCTTTACAACTTCAGGGTGAATATCTGTCTCCTGGAATAGATGACAGCAGGTTTTTCTGGGAGAATGCATTAGGGAGGTAAGTGCAGACCCCTGGGGATCCATTTTAAAATCTTTGTAGCTTCTCAGCCTCCCTAATGGGGCTCAGGACCTCAGAATTCTGGGGCAGGCCAATGCTGGGGTCTGTCCACAAAATGTATAACCCCCATCTCTGCATCTCCACATTTTGCTTATCATTCAAGTGCGTTTCACAATTCTATGAATTGTACATGAAGAGCATCTGTTTTGGGAGCACGCAGACCTGGGCTGGTGCTGCTGCTCTGTCCTTTCCCAGCTGTGTGATTTGGACAAGTCACACAACCTCTCTGAGCTGCATTTTCTTCACCTAGAAAAAAGTGGAAAATCAATGCAGCTACTTCAAAGAGACTTTGTGAGGATACAAGGTGGTGTGTGTCAGACATTTCCCACATCGTAAAGATTCAAGAGTGGTAACTTTTGTTCATGTTTGTTATAATTATTTTTATTATTTTCTCATGTATGAAGAATTTCTTTGTTACTCTTCAACGCCATGCCAACCTTTTACTCATCTGACCTTCCACTGAACTGTAGCGAAACATCATTTGCCACTTTCGGACTGCCCAGCTTTATCATGTCCCCTCCAGACCAACAACGCAACGCGTGTGTATACAAGCTACGCTCTAACCATACAGAGTTTCACTTTCAAACATGCCAGGACTTTGCAGGCCTGCATGATTTATCTTGCTATTCCCTTGGCCTCCCTGTCTTCCTTTCTCACTTTAGCTCATTCTCCAAACTCAGTTTAGATTTCACCTCCTCCAGAACGTCCTCACTTGTCTGATCTCAGGTTAATCTCTTCCTTCGTGGTCCCATATAGTCCTCTGTGAGCTCTGTCGTATCTTTGGCCAGAGTTATCAGTATAATTTACTGTGTCATGGCCCAAATCACGAGTTCATGGAAGACAGAGAGTCTGCCTCGTTTGCCTTTGTAGCCTCATGTCCTAGCACATAGCGTGATAAACAGGTATTGATCAACTAATTTCTGTGCATTTCTGATCCCTCCGGATAGATTTTTTCATTCTTCTGGTTTGTGGATTATTACTTAGTTTTGCTGGCCTCTGCTGTCTCTAGCACAAGTCTTGATTTAATCAACAAACATTCTTGAGTGTTTATACTCTGCTGGGACCTAACGTAGAGGGTGAGGAATGGTGAATCATAATGTTGAAGAAGCAGTACTTCATTCAGCCCCTTCCCTCCATGCAGTCCTGACGGGGTTGCCCCACGGGGAAGGAAGAGCTGTCTGACTGGTGGAAGAAGAGGCCAGGTTCCTCTCGGAGGCACTGTGCCTTAAATACAGGCTCCCATCCTGCTTATGTACTTGCTCAGGCTGAGGAAGTGGGCCACTTGGGGCAGGCAAGTCTTCTCTGTGCTTTTCCTTCTGTTCCCCATGCGGAACTGGGAAACTCAGCCACATGCTGCTTGTCAGGCCTGGCCATGTCGGCGCCCACCCCCTTTTCCCTTCCTTCGGGCAGGCACAGCTAATTATAAGAGGTCACAATGCATATTGGGCGGCTGCGTACTAGGAGGAGTAAACGGCCTTATTGGAACCTGAAAGTGAAGTCAGGTGCACCAACCTCCTCTTGACCTAGAGTAATGCAGTGAAGTACCAGGCGTGGAGGCAGTTACCAATAATTTTCCGTCCTGTTGTGTTACCATGACTCATTTATCTGGGAACTCCTTGGAACCCCATGGAAGTGGAGGCAGGTGATTCATGCAGCAGAAATCAGGTAGTCCAAGAGTGCTGATCCTAACACCATACGGTATCACCAAAATTTTAACCTTGAATTCGAAGAAATAAGTCCAAGCCCTTATCTAGTTCGTGTTACTGTGGACCGCCTTGAGCACGCATAAGTACGTTAGAGTGAGAAAAGTATATAGAGCCATGCTGCTGTATTCAACCAGCATTATTACATGAATGATTTTAAGGAAATCAGTCTCCCTCTGCCACACTGTTACCTCTATAGGCTGACCCATTATGGTCCATGTTTGGGAACCCTACAGGATGTTAGCTGTTTGTCCGTGGCCTTTAGGAGAGTTTATATACTTTCTAAGGAGAAGTTGTTGCAAACGGGCCCTCTGCTTTTGATACCCCTCCAAATTTCGACAAGTTCGTAAAAGCATATTGGATGTGACTCATCTCCTCCCTTCAAATGCCCCAACTTTGGAAGCTGTGGAAGTAAACTGATACGAAGAGAAAGTGAGATGGTTATGAAATAATCAAGCGTAAAGTACATTTGGCAATGATGAATCCTTCTGTATTGTTAGCTATTGCCATAATAACGATCTAATAATGATCTAAAGCTCAGTGGCTGACAACGACAGTCATTTCTTTTCTCACTTGTGAGTCTGGGGGTTGGTCGGGCAGCTCAGCTTCAGTCTGCAGATCCAATGGGTATGTTCCTTGGATTCACACTTGACTTGGATGCCTCCATCGTCTCCTTCAGGTAACACCTACTGAGGCATGCTTTTATTACGGAAAACCATAGGAGTGCAAGTGAACAAGCCGACCTGTGCAAGTCCATCTTTACCTCTGCTCACAGCGTGTCTGTTAATAGTCCTTTGACCAAAACACATCACATGATGTGATGTTTTCAACAGTGCAGAACTGTGCACAGTAGGAGGACACTGGAAAGTTACATGACAAAGTTTAGGGATGTATAACAGGGAGTGAAGAATTGGGACTGCATATCCATTCTACCTACCACACATGCATGCTGCCATTTACTCCCCCTACACACGTGACCTGTCTCATTCCTCGGTCATTGCACTCTTCCTTCTCTAGTCTCTACATATCAATGGATGGAAATTACCATCCCTGGAGTTGGTCATTGTTCTTAGAAATAGGATACCTCTTTCTCTTTGTGTCACTTTAAACAAATCATTTTTTTCCTTATATATCTTTTTTTTAATTAATTTATTTTTATTAGTTTCAGGTGCACAAAACAATGTAATAGACGTTTATCATTTATTTCCCTCACACTGTGTCAACCCCCCTCCCCCCATCCACTATCCCTCTGACATCGCACACAGCCATTACATTTCCACTGTCTCTATTCCTAATGCTGTACTCTGCTTCTTGTAACTATATATATATATATATAAACTTAAACAAATCATTTTTTTCCCCCTCACTGGGTCTCACTTTCCTTATCTGTAAAATGAACAAGTGTTAGATGTTTCCTAACATTTCTTCAGCTCCAACATTCTATGCTTTGGGTGACTTTTACCCTTCAGAAGGCAGTGTGATACAATCATTAAGAGTTCAGGTAGTTTAGTTCAGACTACCTGGGTTCGTAACTGGGCATCACCACTTTGTGTAACTTCAGCAAACCATTTACCCGCTGTGACCCTCAGTGTTCCCATCTGTAAAATGGGGACAATAATAGTACCTATTTATAAAATAGTTGTGGGTTTTAAATGAATTAGTGCACATATAGTGCCTAAATTAGTTCCCAGCATATAGCTAGCTAGCACTTAATACAAGTTTAAGGTTTAAATAATCCACTGCTGGTTGTTCCTTTTCATATTTCTGTTCTCTCCCTCTCTGTCTCTATATTTATCTATATCTATATTTATACCTATATCTATAGATCTATATCTATATATAGTCAAATTCCTGTGTACTTTTATGTGTTTCTGACTATGGAGGATCCTTTGTTCTAAGATAGGAAAGACACAATGACAGAAAAATTAGTAGACATAAGAACAAAAATAGGAAAGTTCAAAATCATCAAAACCCATCCATCCATTTATTCATTTAAAAATATTTATTGAATACCTTGCTATCAAAATCATGATCCAGGCTACTACAACAACAACAACAACAAAAACCTAAAATATAATGGCTTCCACAAATTGAAATTTTATTTCTCTTCCATGTATCCATATAGAATCAAACTGTCCAAGACTGATAGGGCAACTCTGCCATACTCAAAATGTGTTTTCCCTTCTGGGAATAATGTAACTCTAGCTCTCATCCTCTTCCGGGCATTCGGGAAGAAGGAAAGGGCAGGTTGTATATAACCATTTCTTTTATGTGACACACATTATTTCTGCTCACTTACTAATGACTAGAATTTAATCCCTTAGCCATAAAAGGAGGCAAGGGTAGCTATCATATGTAGTCTATAGTTTATTGGTCATTTGGCAGGCTAAAATTTAGGATTTCTCTAATTAAATAGGGGGAGAGTAGACATTGGTGAACAATTAGTAATCTCTGCGTTAGGAACTATACCAGACAGACAACAATGTCGTAAAAGATAGACCTGGTGTCTCTATACCCTCGTGAATTCTTAGGGTCCAGTTGGGAGTTGGGCCATGGACAATTAATCTGGCTGTGTGCAGGGACCAGTGAAGAAGCAAGGTCAATATTACAACCCGCAGACTGGGTGGGGTGAACCTGGTAAAAGCTTTGGGGAGGGGCAGTAAAAGGCATTACAAGTAAATGGAACTGCACAAATATCTGGAAAGAATAAATGACATGATACATTTCAGGAACTGAAAGACACTCAGGATAAAGAAGTGAGGATGAAAGGGAGGGTGAGTCTAGAAGAGCGAAGACAGCAGGAAACAGAGGCTTATGCCATATTAAAATGTTTGGTGGGTAGCCCATGCCTGATGGTCAACATCACTATATTTTAAACAAGGAAATGAGGGAAATCACAGGGCTCACAGAACCCTGAGAAAAGAATTGGATGGTCCATATAGTTGCATAGTCAAGGATCATGCTTTAAAAAAAGTATATGCTTTGTGTGTGTTGGAGCTGGGGGAATAGAATTGGAGCAAGGGGAGACGTCATGATAGTTTAAGTTTAGCTATTTGAAGGCGATTTGCCAGAGGCCCAGAATCCAATTCACTGAAGCCCCAGGGCACCTGGCAGCACCTCTCATCCTAGGTACTGGTGCTTCCCAACCTGGCTGCCTTGAAAGATTCAAGAAGGGGGAAGAAGGGGGAGGGGAGGAAGAAAGGAGCTGAGTTTTTCTACCTTCCAACTGCCCTCATCCATTTGAGAAAGTGAACTAATAAAGGGTTAGGGACTAGCGGAGACAGATGGGAGCTTGCATCCTGCCAAGTGAGGAAGGAGCAGCACCACTGCAGAGGTATTATTATGTTGCCTCGCTGGTGTCTTTAGAATACTCCCCAGAGGAGTTCAGATTGAAGTAGAGAGCCTTCACAGCGCGGGCTAACCCATCCTCCACTTGGAGTGAGCGACAGTGGCGCTTTACCTAAAGAGGGCAAGGGGAGCTGCTCTTAAAGTCACTATGATTCCCGTGTTTGTGTTTACATCTTCTGCTGGATTGGGGGAGGGAGCACTCCACAAATCCCCCCAAGAAGGCAGTAATCCTTCTCATTTTGCTGCTGCTTAAAGAAGTAAGAAATTGCTTGGTGAGCACCTGTGTGCATGTGCATGTGTGTGTAAGAGAAAAGGCAGGAGGTACACGTGTCACTGGGCAGGAATCTGCTATGGGCCAGGTGTTTTACATACAAAACCTCATTCGCTCCCTAGGACACCTCTGGGAGCTGTGGGTTAATCATTCATCCTGTTTTGCAGTTTAGGAAACTCCTAAGATCAGGAGGCTAATGTCCGTGGCAATATTAGAACTGACACAAGTTTACCGGTTCACGCTGCGTGAAACTGAGCGGGCACAAGTGGTAAGGGAATCCCAGCTGGATAGCCTACCAGTCAGTCCCTGCCGTTTAAACATAAAACCGGTCTGTTCATCAGTTTCCCTTCTCATTCTCTACTGTGTCCCAGTGGCTTCACCTTCCGCCACTTCAGTTTTCTCATCTGTAAAATAAGGACAGTCATAAATTTTCTCAAAGCGTCAGTGTAAGAATTAACTTAGTTAATACAGTGAAGCTCTCAAAATAGGGCCCGATATGTATGAAGCTCTCAGTAAATGTTATCCATCTGTCTACCATCATCATCATCACCATTACTATTAATGACATTGCGTTTGTCCCCGTCTTGCATAGATAAAAGCACACAGTCACCACAGGCTTTTCCATTTCCCCCAGGGTCTTCCTCCCCCTCTAAGCAGACACCCAGTCCTGTGGATTCTGGTCTTCATTGAATCTCTTCTCTTGATAGCCTTCCATTTGATAACTGGGGGAGAGAAAATAACAGCAGGGATTTTGTCCACATGGCAGCTATCTCCTAAGGCTTAAGCTGAAGGATCAATGCACATAAGGCTCAGGAGGACAGGACAGGCCTCCGGGAGGCAAGATACACAAATGGCAAGCTGATTAACAGGCAAGATAAGGGATCACTTGGGCAACCTAAACATGCCCCACTTCCCCGGGTTAACAGGCTAAGGGAGAAAAGAGGATTCTCTATCTGCAGAGGCCTTTGCAGAATCTGAGGCAACAGTCAGTTCTGCTGGCTTATCTGGCTTAGCAGAGAGCCATGGAGCTACTCATGCTGGGCCTGAGCGTGCAGGAGCCATTTCACGTAGAACGTTCTTGAAAAGAGGTGGTGAAACAATTACAACATTAAAGGCGGAAAGACCATTATTCTAAGTACTGGCTGTGTAATTTTGAAGTATGTAACCTCATCTTTCTGAGACTTGTTTCCTTCCTTGATAGTTTAAGATCATCATATTTGTCGTACGGGCCTTTTATGAAGATGAAATATATGCAATCGTTCTGGCATATAGGAGGGAATCAACACATGGTAGCTATGATGATTACCGTCATGGATGATGAATTGAGTGAGACCCAACTGTTTTGTTCTGGTAAGAAAGTAAGAGGCAAATGGACATCTGTTGAGTAATGTTTGATGAATGACAATTGTGTCACACAATATCAGGAGATATAGAGGGTGCCAAAAAAAGTACACACATTTTAAGACAGGAAAAAAACTATAATAAAATTGTAATAATATATACTGATAACAAAAGATGAATAAAAGTGATGTGTATACATTTTTTTGGCACCCCCAATATATAGTATAATATATATCCATACATATATAGTCTATGCTTATTGTTAATAATTAACAGTTGTTAAAAGTTAATGGTTGTTCATTGGTAATAGTTGTTAATAGTATTCTAGCTTTGACAATGGTATCCTATATTAGCATGATATAATGAAATCCCAATAAAAACTGTGGACTCATAACTCAGGGGATCTTTCTTGTAGGTGAACATATCTGTGCTAGAAGCATGGCATGCTCTGATTCCACAGAGAGAGGGAACAGAATCTCTGTTCAGGACTCTTCCAGACTTCACCCTATGTGTCTCTTCACTTGGCTGTCCCCGAGTTGTATCCTTTATAATAAAACTACACTCATAAGTACAGTAAGTCTTCTCTTAATGTTGCTGATAAGTTCGTGACTTTAAGAGACATAATGTGCAGTAAAACCAATTTTACCATACATAAGCTAATTGGTATAAACCAGAGTTAAGTTCCTACAGCATTTGACATTATTTGAGGACCTGCTGTATAGCACTTTCCTAAGTTCTGTGAGTCATTGTAGCAAAATATTAAACTTGAAGGGCTCTCGGGAACCCTGGAACTTGTAACCAGTCCGTCAGAAATATAAGTGGCTTGGGGACCCCATTAACTTGTGGCTGGCATCCAAAGTAAAGGCAGTCTTTTGGATCCTTGTGGGAGTATGTGCTAACTCTTGGGGGGGTTAGTTCCAGAAATCAATTGTAATACATCAGTTAGTGCTAGACTACAGTTAGGGTTGAAACAGAGCAGTTGATCTCAGAGTAATCCATCATTTAACAAGCTAAAGAAAAAAGTTACATAATCATATCTATCAATCAATGCATAAAAAATTCACAAAATTCAACATTTATGAAAAAACACTCTCGGAAAATGGGAGCAAAGAACTTTCTCAGCTCGATAAGAAGTATTTATGTAAAAAAAAAAAAAGAAAACAAAAAATTAATGCCAACATTGTATTTAACAGTGAAAGGCTGAATGTTTTTGCCCAAAGATCCTTAACAAGGCAAGAATAGCCATTCTCACCACTCTATTCAACATAGTACTGGAAGTTCTAGCCAGTGCAATAAAGCAAGAAAATTGAACTAAGAAAAGCATACAAATCAGAAAAGAATAAATAAAAATTTTGTTTTTTGAAGATGACATGATCATCCACATAGACAATCCCAAGGAACATTAAAAAACAAACAAACAGACCAAAAAAAAAAAAAAAAAAACCCTAGAACTAATAAGTTTGATAAGGTGTCACAAAAATATAAGATAAAAGTAAAAAATAAATTGAATTTCCTTATACTAATAGTGAACATGTGGACACCAAAATCAATAATATAATACTATTTCCAATGACTGAAAAAAGGGAAACCGCTGGAAAAAATGGTGTAAATCTCACAAAACATGTATAGAACACTACACAATACAAAAGAAGGAAATCAAAGAATATCTAAGTAAATGGACAGACGTAACATTCTCATGAATTGGAGGAATCAACATAGTAAAGATGTCAGTTCTAAATTGATATACAATTTTCACTCAATAGCTGTCAAAATTCCAACATGATTGTTTTATAGATACAGACAAGATTATTCCAAAATTCTGAAAAAGAAGAATAAAATGATAGGAATGAGGCTACCTGATTCCAGAATGACTATAATAAGCTATATCAAGATGGTGTTATATTGTCACAAGGATAGACACAGAGCTCAATGGGACGGAATAGAGAACTAAACAAACATGCTCAACTGATTTTCAAATAAGTTGTTGCTCTAAGCCACTAAGTTTTTTTATACCAGGGGTGCCAAAAATATGTATACAAGTGGACACTGGTCAGTGTTGCTCAAGCAGTAGTTCGCCATGATCAGAAGTGTCTGGACACTGATGGTAACCTCTTTGAACACCTCTTGTAATTGCAGAAGTCAAACGTGACTTGTATTCGTCTTTTGTTACCGGTATATATTGAGTATTACAATTGTAATACAGTTTTTCCCTTTCTTAAAATGTGTATACATTGTTTTGGCACCCTCTGTATTTGTTATGGAAGAGGTTGAAAACTAACACAGGGCCCTCACTGATTATAAAGAATATAAGTGAGTCCTGAGACCAAAACTTTAAGCATCCTTCTCCTGTGTTCTTGCACAAATATTTGAGATTTTACTAGCCTCAGTTTTTACATTTGTAAAATAAGGATAACAATTTTCCCAAAATAATAGGGCAGTTTAGAGTATCAAATGAGATGATTTATTTAAAGTCGGTAGCAAAATTTCTGGCATTCGGTTAGTGCTAATATGTGTTAGCTATTATTATTGGCAGAACTATAGTTGGTTAGATCAAAGTCACAGAGGAAAGAGGAAGGTAGAGTACTAAAAATGAATAAACACCATAAATAAAAGTCCTAAAAGTATCTTTTTTTTTAATGAACCAGATTTGACTGCAGTAAAAATACACTCTATTGGATGACCCTTCTCCTGAATCATTTTTTATTGTTCTGAAAATATTGATTTCTTGAGTCAGGTTCTCCCCAAAGTTTTATAAAATACTGTACTTCTTAAAAAACAATAATAACAAAACTCCCACTAGCTCTTAGTGATTTGAAATGCAATAGCTGTACTTACATTTTTAATTTTATTTCATTTCTGCATATCTTGGCAAATTGCTGGAGTAAGAAAGGTCTGGCATTTTCACAAATTATCTCGGTACTTAAGCGCACATTTTTCTGAGACTGGTCTTCTATTCATATGTCTTAGGAAGAATGAGCTTAAAAATGATCTCCCTTTTCCGAACCATTGGGTAAATCCACTGCCATCAGCGGCTGGGGTGGGGTTCCTCCTAAGAACCCGTTCTTGTTTAGAGACCAGATGAAACTTACAACCCCCAAAACTAACTGTCGACTACATCTATTCATCTTAAAGCCAAGGTTCACGAGGGGTTACTGTTCCTTTATTCACATGTCCAATCATTAAATATATCTTGCACAGGTAGTATGAGCGAGACACTTTTCTGTTCCCTGGGAGTATATTTCTTGCTTGTATTGGGATTATAGTCGAATATCCACTACAGCCTAGTACTTATTCACGCCCCAGAAATTCCATTAAATTCTCCATATAACACTTTATGCCACCGAGGTCCTAAGATGGTGCATATTTAGTTTTTACCATAATGAAAAAGTAAACGAATTCTTGTCATTCAGGCTTTGCTTCTGGGATTCTTCCTTTATAACTTGATCTAATCCAGCCCTCTCCTCTCTCTGGGTTACTCTCTGTCGAATCAACCTGTTTGTCTGTTTCTTCTTCATACCCTCTATTGCAGTCTGAAATTTTGTCCATTTATTCCTCTATTTGCTTATTGTCTGTCACCTCCAATTGATTGTAAATTCCAGGAGGGCAGAGATGTCAGAAGACTTTCTCTCAGCAGTCTAGTACCCGGATCTATAACTGTCATAGTCAGTGCTCAGAACATGTTTAGATGAGTGGATGAAGGAATGGTTACCTAAAGAGCCTTGCTCCTATAGGTCTGGAACTGCCCTGCCCTGTCCAATGTGGTAGCCACACATGCTTATTGAGTACTTGACACGTGGCTAATTCACAATGAGACATGCTGTACGTATAAAATACACACTGGATTTCAATGACCTGGTCCAAAAAAGACACACTACAATATTGCATCAATAATGTTTATGTTGCTTGTATGTTGAAATGATAATATTTTGAATATATTGGGTTAAATATTTTGAATATATTGGGTTAAAAGTTAATTTCAGTTGTTTTGTTTTAACCTTTTGAAATGTGGCTACTAGAAAATTTTAAATGTTATGCGTAGTTCATCTTTGTGGCTTGCATTATGTTTCCGTTGGACGGCACTGGTCTACACTGATAGCTAAGAACAACAAATTCTAAGAAATACAGATGTGGGTAAGAAATACAGATGTGGGGCCCAAGCAGAAGCAGGAAATGCTTGGAACAAACTCTGACTCTGGCTCCAAGCAGCCTGGGGGGTGAAAGTCCAAATGAAAAGAGGTGGAGCCAGTGTTTCCAGCGAGGTGTCTAATAGAGGCTGGATGCCACATCACACTAAGAATTTGGGAAGATGTGGTCTACGGTTAAGGCTGCCAGAGACACATACCAGCCCCCCTCAGAAATCCTATCCCTCCCCTGGATGTATGACCTGAATGCTTTTGGAATGGTGACAGCGATGAATGAATGGCAACAGCTTTACGAGCACAGAGGTGCATAGGGAGACAGACAAAGAGCCCTGAAGCCGCTCAGGAGGGGCTTTTCAAGGCCATTAACCTATGCTGTGATATTTTATGCTTCACTCCAACAGTCTTGGCTTCAGATGGACCAACTCAGGGAGGCATCAGTGTATGTGTGCGTGAAGCATCGTTAGAATTACAGCGGAGGGCTGTGGTAACAGGCTGGTTCTGCTTTGCTTTAGATGTGGGGCTTGCAGGATTGCACAGGGGATGAGCCGTGTCTCAGTTATCCCAGTGGAGAGAGGCTGCTCCTTGTTCAGGGCTCCTGACCTCTGTTTTCTCTTTGCTTTAAGTGTGTGCACATAGAGAAAGTCAAGGTTGTTAGAATTGGTATGGCTCTGAGATGTTTCTGGAACACTGCTTCTTAAACTGTAGTGTGCACATAATTCCCCACAGGGGAAATGGCAGACAGTGCAGGTGTTCAGCTTCTGTCCAAGGTCTAGGGCTCAGGAATCTGGGTTTTTAAACCTGGGTGGTTCTGATCCTGATGGTCTGTGGAGTTCGCACTGAACTGGGGTTATTTGCCTCATAGGTCAAATGAGGAAGTGGAAGTCTGCATAAAGAAAGCAATTTGTCCAAATCTCCACTGAATCCTGACTTCAGGGGATGCAGCTATGATGTTTTTAATGGCTTGTGGAGCCAAACCATGACTGGACTTGGCAAAACATTTGAGGGTGGAGTTGAGCGGTGCTTGCTGATCTTCAGTGCATTCCCTGACTTAGATGTCAACCCTGCGTCTAGACTATACTCAGCTGTCTGCCAAAGTACAAGTTTTTTTGCATGACCGTGCATCCCTCAAAACATGTGAAATGGGATGTTGCATGGTGCTTCCAGGAGCCCGAGTTCAAGGGTAAAGTTAGATTTTGAAACCACTAAATAGTTTCTTTACAGCAGGGCTCATCAGACCCTTTAACACTGATGCCATTCAATTAATTTGACCACAGAAATCTCACAAAACTCTGGATGGGGAAACAATGGGGACTCTAGCGTATTAAATGTTGTATTTTAATATCCGTTAGTTTCTGCAGTTACGAGCACTATCTCGTGGGGGAAAGGCTGTTATTATCACCTTTCCCAGTTAATGGATGAGGAAACTAAGGTTCAAGGGGGTTAAGTGAATTACCCAGGTGCACAGAAGTAGGACGTGAAGCCGTTTCTCACACCCAGGTCTACAACCACCAAATCTGGGGCTCTTTCCCACTATCCTGTGAGTTAGGTGAATGGGAAATTAAACAAGAGGTCTGATTCAGGAACAGGACACCTCCCATTCTGTACCTTTCCCCAAGTTACTTTGCACTTTGTTTTCCTCAAGACCCAACCTGAAGCCTGCAACCAGAAGCATGGCTGTTTTAGCACCTCAGATACAGAAAATAATACATAGGTCTGGCGCCGGCCTGCTCTCAACCCTTCACCACTGATTGGATCCTGTGCTCTCTCTGTTGCCATTAGTATTTAAGTGAAAAAATAACAAAGGGTATGGAAAGTACATGGTGGACTTTTTAACACCTGCACTGTGGAATCAAAGCACAGAGTACAATCAGGAATGAAAGGGCCCGACTCAGGGACCAGCCTGAGCCCCAGGCCTTGTCTTCCCTGGAAGGCCAGTGAGCTCCCCTCGTCTCCAAATCCAGTCCCATGAGAGCCAGCTATACCAGGAAGGAGAGACCTTTCGGAGCTTACCAATGAAAAGCACCCAGAATCAAGCCTGAGCCTCTGAAAGTAGGCTGACAAATACTAGCTCCTTTGTGATAATATGTGACGATGGATGACCTCCTTTCCCAGTCTCTACCCATGGCGGCCTCCACATTTCTGGCAGCCACATCACACACACAGTGCAGGCCCCGATTCTATCTCCTCTGGACAGCCCTAGCTGGTGGGCCCGAGCAGTGCAAACATCGTAACTTGGCAGTCTGTCTGGACCTAGCTTCTGCCTTTCTTTTTAATAGCTTTCCATTTTTTTATTCTTATATTTGCTCCAAGAGGGCTATGAGTCTCAGGCACATTTTAATAAATAAGCCAATGGTCCCCTTGAGCATTTGTGTGAGCACATGTGTGCGTGTGTGTATGTGTGTGTGCGTGCACTGTGTACGTGGGAGTGTGTGCTGTGTGCATCTGTGCATTGTGGGTGAGTATGCATGCTTGTGTGCAGGGGTGAGAATGTGTGTGCATTATATACATGTGAGTGTGTGTGCTTGTGTGCATATGTGTGAATGCGTGTGCATTATACATGTGAGTGTGCATGCTTGTGTGCATGTGCGTGCATGCGCCCTCACTGAGTGCACTGACAGGAAGGAAAAACATTCACAAGGTCTTTAGTGCCACATTACGAACCCTTGTTCTCTCTCTATAAACACATTTCTGAAAATGACAAGTGCAATCATCAATTATTCAAGACCACAGCTATCCTGGCATCCACCACTGTAAAAGCCCTTGCAGAAGAAAGTGACAGGACTTATACAGGTGAAGCAGGACCCAGGGACATTCCCAAATAGTCTCCACAGTTGTTTCTTCCAGTATTACGTCAAAGCAAACCACTTGGTGGCCAGAAGTGCATAGCAGTGGTTAACGACACCATGGCTTGGACACCCGCTGTGAGGAAGAACTCAGGACCTCAGAAGAGTTCTCCTCTACTATTTTAGGGTTCAAGTGTTTCCTTGTCACAGCTTCTGTTGGTCCTAAGTGGCCCTATAGCATTTCGAGGAGCTAACTAATCCCTTCTACCTAGTGGCATTTGGTATCTTTCCTAGGTCTCTGCAGGAAAAAGAAACTAATTTTAAAAGATAAATAGACGACACTCCTTTTCCTCAGTGAGAATTCAGAACTCACTGAGAAATAAGATTCAAGAAACACGCGAATGGAAATCAAACACCCCAGATTTGTTCCTGCTAAAATCTTATTTGGAAGGTAGATCATGTTAGCAGTCATTGAGGACACCGTTTTACTTCAGCCTTGAATTAAATGTACCACCCATGGCAGGCAGCACTGGATCACTGCACACCCCACCCCACCATCTGGGCAGCGACTGTCTGTGTAAGCTGAGCACAGGGAAATGGAGATGTGTGGGTCCTGTAGACAGGCTGGCTCTGAAAGTGAGCGCTCCGAAGGGCCTGAAGTAACTACCCCAGCTGCCCGTCTCCAAGTCAGCAGTCACGTAAGTGAATGCATGTCGTCTGGGGAAGAGGGCACATGAAACCAGAGCACAATGGAAAACCTCTTTCCCCTACTGGGCAGTGAAATAGGAATTCCCTTCCCTTTGTGGATAGTTGAGTTGGGGAGAAGTACATCATCCATGCCCCCGCTGCCCACCCCCGCCCCCCAGCAACTGATATCCCTTGTTCAGCTGTCCTCATTAACTCATAATCCTGGGTGACCTTCCTAGAAAGCAATTTGTGGTTCAGATGTCCCTTTTACTTCTGAGCCTGAGAATAGATGAAACTATGGTGTCTAGACGGGAGAGAGAGATCGGTGAGGGAAATCGAGGTGCAGAGTGACTGAGTGGCCGGCCCCTAGGTCACACACCTGGACATCACACCCATGCCCCCTCCCCATCTGGGGTTGTTGGCCACAGCACCCCTTGCTGACATGCTGGCTTCCCAGGCGAGGACCATTAGCAGCGCAGGCACCGTTGCATTATTATATGTCAAATGAAAGAATGATTCTGAAAACACATAAAAATAATGATTCTGAGATCCTGGCAGCCTGAGCCAGATGAAAACTACTGGCAGCCTCAGGAGGAGAGAGCATTTGACTCAGCACAGTCCCTTAATCCATCCTGCCTTCCACCTCCCTCTTGTGGGGTTTGGGGATTGTCTTAATGTGTCTCCATTGCCTTAGCAAGTAAGCAGATGGTGAATGCAAGCTGAGAGCAGCCCACCGAAAAAGCAAAATGGAGGCTTCTGTTTTTTAAAGAAAACTCTTGATCAAAAGGGAGAAAATGACAACAAAGAAATAAACGTGAGACAAAATGGTTAAGGGGGATAAAAAGGATTCATTGTCATATACCCCAAAAATGAGAAAAAAAGAGAGAGAGGTAGCCAGACCTCATGAGTGGAATTCCATGCCTTACACACCCTGAGTGGGTGACATCCACAAGAATCTTGTACAATTGGCCTGGTTTGGCAGCCAATCAGAAGTGTGGCACTAAGCATGATCTATTTTAAATGTATTGCTGTTGAATTATTTAATTTAAAATTTAGCTGGTGCCACAGGCACTGGAGCAGGAGCAAGAAGAATGAACAAAATTATTTCATTGGAAAACGGTTTAATTTTTAATTATGAGATGGGGCACTTTGGCAGAATAAGGCGATTGGTCCCTGAAGGCTCTTGTCTCCTAGATTCATGTGGCGTCAGGACAGGCACTTTAGTGTATTTAATTATCTGGTCCTGAGGTCTGTCCACTGTCATTGAGAACCAACAGGGAACAGAGGCGCACACAGCATGACTATGATAATAACAATGATGATGGCAACTCATGTTTGTATAAGGACATTTATTATCCCATAAGGTCACCTTGGGGGCTTTTTGTCGTTTTTGTATAAAAGAAGGGAAGGTTACAAAGCCCTCGGGAGCTGTACAAGAGAGACTTGTTGCTACGGTAACTTGTCACCCTGAGCAAATCACTTTACCTCCCTGTGCCTCAACTCCCTTGGTACATGTCACAAGACCATTTGGGTCTGCAGACCTTTGTGATCCCTTCTAACTTTAAAATGTGCCGCTCATACGCGATCCTAAACCAGATTCTAGGCCCTGTTGACAAGGTTTATTTGGGTTCCAAATAAACATTTCATTCTACAAAATATCGTTCTATTAGCGCATCATTTAATTACTCCTTACTAAGCACAATTGCACTGTTATCCATTATGACAACTTGGAGTCAGACAGACTTGGATTTCAGCTCGTTATCCCGATTCCTAGCCTGATAACACTAGACAGGTTAATTGATTTCTCTGAACTCTATCTTCCTAAAATGGAGAGAATGGTAGTAATTACTCCCCATTTGTGGTAAAAATGAAATGAAGCGATCCGTGTAAAATGCTTGAAAAGTGCGGTGACAAAGTTAGAACGTAATAGCTGTTAGCTCCCATTGTCACCGTCACCATCAGCTTCATCACCATGAGTGTCAACACCAGCTCGTCATCATCACCGTCGTCATCATCCCCATCATCCCCATCATCTGGTCATGGTACACAAGACTCTCTCGTAGACATTGGGAACATGGGGCCGGATAAGATGTAGTGCCTATTACCAAAGGACATCAATCTTTGAAGGAAGATAGACACAAACTATACATTTCACTTGGGTTTGAACAAAAAGCTCTGAGACTACAGAAAAAAGGGGGAAACTGAGGCCCATGGAGCTCACATGACTTGCCCAAGACCATCTAGTGTGTTATCCATAGTCCTGGGACCGGAGTCCCAGCGTTTCCTTGTCTGTGTTCTTAAAAAGAAAACTACCTTTATAAGAAGATATTGAAGAAACTAAGTGAAATGAATATCCTGAACCTAACCTCTGCAAATCATCCAGTTTCTTCTATGTCCCCACAGTTCAGGGACTACCGAATGAAGAGGATTACTGTTTTCTACTCATAACTCAATTTGTAGTTAATAACAAATGGTGTGAAAGAAAACGATACATTTATATCCATATGCGTGTGCCCCCGTGAATCCGTAAGCATGGGGGTATGGAAATGTGTGTACCTGTAAGCACGTGTAGCCACACACAGAGATGCACGTTCGCTCCCTGTGCACTCTCAGTAGTGTATGCTTCAGCACGTACCCGTGCCCACATGCACACCCAGACATGGTCACACATGTGTTTATACACAGGTATAAACTGTGTCCACACAGATCCATACGCACAGAGCGTGTTCTGACAACACTCTGACCTGCTCCTGTAGCACACACTGTGGAGGTTCCTGTCACTTAACTCCACAGTTGCCACTAAATGTCAGTTCTGGTTCAGGAGGAGCTGGGATCGCCCGCTGTCCTGGGGCCTTAGCTCTTCATTGTCTTGTGTCCACTACAACAATGCTTTAAACCGTCAGTTTTCTGCATGATCCTTACAATCTAAACTACCAAGTTTGCACTTTCATTCCAAGCGAATCAGAGAATGAGAAATCGAGAGCAGAACTTGACAGTGATTCTCAAAGTTCAGCGCTGGAACAACTCTAAGAGCAGGCTTAAGACGCCGCTTGTGTGTCCTCCACCCCAGAGATTCTGGCTGGGTTTGGGGTGAGGCCCAGGAACCTGCATGTAACAAGTCTCCGCAGGGATTTAGATGTTGGTGGTTCATGGAATGCCTTTTGAGAAGCCCTGAATTAGAGGATTTCTAAACCTCCTCATTTTTCTAAAGAGTACATGGAGGTCCCAAATGGTAAGGTGACTTTCCAAAGTTCCACCATTGTTAAGGGCACGGTTGGGTTTGAAAAACACACATCTTGTCCCTGTTCCTCGGGAAGGGTATCTGGAGCTATTATTTTGCCTATGTGTCTCTCAAGTTCCCACGGGATTGTAAGCTTCCCAGAGTAACATCATTCTTCTCTCTCTCTCCTCTCTCTATCTCTGTCTCCGTGACTCTAGTATTCGAATATGCATGATCAACCAAATGAAGAGAGTAAACAGTGGATACATGTATTCAAGTTATTTCTTGGTGGAAAGGGGAATGAGTGAATCGGGTAAAGAGTAAATGTATACTGAGTTCCTGTTGTTGCGATAGGTACTATGTTAGAGCTTTGTACCAGTTAGAACTGTGATTGGCTGCAAAAAAATGGAAGACCTGACTAAAACTAATAGAAGTTCATTCATTTGTTTGTATGTTTATTTCTGTCAAATAAGGATCCAGAGTGAGGGAGGTTTGACTGCTTAACAAGACTGAGACTGATGTCTGTATATTAATAGTTCTCTTTGCTGTTTCCTGACGTTTGTCAACTCATGGTCAAAAGATGGTTGCTACAGCTCCAGACATTGCATTTGAATTCAAAACAAACAAACAAAAGAAGAAAAAATAAGAAAAGCTTGGGAGACTTATGAGCTTCATTTGTCTTTTTTATTGAGGAAAAAAGCTTTCCCAGAAAACTCCGGCAGGCTTTGGTTTATATATCACTGGAGGAGTAGTTAGCTGGGAATTTGCTCTCAGAAATAAAACGAATTATGTCAGCAAAGATGAAGAGGGGGTGGCTTTGGGATCTTTTGCGTCTTTACACTTATATCATAATAGAGAAGAGGAGGAATAATCCACGTTGTGTAAAGACAAAACAGTGGGCTCTTCTTTGCCAGAATTTTCAGCTGATGATGGGAAAGTCCTCTTTTCGTTGAGCAGGCCATATTCAAATTTCCCTTACGTACCAAGAGCTGAACTAGATGCTGTGAACATAAAGTAGAAACAGTCACGGTTCACGTCCTCATTTTACAGTCAAGGATGCAGCCATGAGAGCAGCACTGCAATTCAATATAACAATCTGCTACAATGGAGGCAAAGTATTTTATTTATGGATGTCATTTCCATGTCCCTGAAAGTGTTTATTTGTTCTCTGTATGACTTCCAATAAAGAGCTAAAACCCACAAAGTTCAGTATGATTACAACTGGGACCACCTTACTAGATTCATCTTGTGTTACTTTCTCCCTCATTCTGTGCACACATGACAACCTTTCTTTAATTCCTGTAGTGGGCCAAGCTTATTTCTACTTCAGGCCCTTTGCACATGTTGCTATTCCCTTTGTCTAGAATCTGTTTTACCCACCTCCTGAACACCTGTCAGGCCCTAGTCAGCATTCAGATCTCAGCTCACACATGATATCTAGCCCTTTGGGTGAAATCATGTTTCCTGTTTCCACCCTCATAATACTCATAGTGCCTATTATATTCTGCTAGTGTATAATTATGTGACAATTTGGTTAATATATGTCTCTCTGTGCTTTAGATTTCATGAGGGAAGGGTCTATCTGTGCTTGAATAACCATTTTATCTCCAGCACCTAGCACATAATAGATACTAAATAAATGTCTATTGAATGAATGGATCGATGAATTGGTAGAATGAAGCTACAGGTTTTACTTAGGGGTGCCAGGCTGCACAAAGGATACACCATTTGAACTTGCCATCTTTGATCCTCAGTTTTCCCATCTCTTAAATGGGTGGAGCACAACAATTGCTAAGAGCTTTCTCAGCCTTACTGTTTGCTGAGATCCACTCTTGAACCCTGACTCCATCTGTGTCTTTCTGTTTGACCATGGGCAATATGCTTAACCACCCTCAGCCTCAGTCTCCTTCTCTGTAAAGCGAGTAGAGATGATCACGAAGGCCCCTCCCAAGCCTGAAGCACCAGTGAGTTTTTGAAGGAACATGAACACCACAGGATGTGAACTAGAGGGATTCTCCTGAGTTGTGGGTTTTGCAGGTGTATCTCAGCAGGTTCCCGGGAGCCATTCTTGAAGGGACTCAGTGTGTTACCTGGACTAATTTATAAAGGAAATGAGAAAGAAATGGACTCGTTATAACGAACACCATTAATTCATCACCTCAGACTTCACTGTTTGAACAGCAACTATCAAGCGATTCAATTGTCATTTGTCGATTGAATTCTGCTATTTTGCCTGTTGGAAATGACCAGCCAACACAACGGCATGCAGACGATGACATGACTACTAATTAGCATAGATATTGTTTGTCCTGGTATAAATTTATGGCAAAAAGCAATATTTTACACTCCAGTAAAGTTAATAAATGAAGCTTTAGGCTATAAAATGTTCATGTTCCTTTGTGCAAAGGTCAATTATAAATAGTTAAGCACATGTTCATTTGAAAGCGTGAGGCTTTGCAGCCAGGAGAATGAAATATATTCTGGTCAATTTACACTCTGGCCGGACTTGCCTTTTATTTTATCGCTTTGGTGACATCCCTCTTTGCTGGTCCACATAGTCTGGGTTCCCAGAGAACTCCCCAGGCTGGAGGGACTGAAAGAAATGAGTATGTAAATGTTCCTAGGTCTGTGGTTTGACACCCAGCATGTATTCAATAAATGTCAGTTTAAACTGAAAGAGACAGGCCATGTGACGAAGGGGCAAGCGGGATGCAGAGCCACTCCAAACGTCTCTGTCATGGAAAGAACACTGGACTAGAATCACAATATGTGGGTTCTAGTCCCTGTTCTGCTAAGAGAATTTGGGCCTTAGTTTTCCGTTGTGAGAAAAACGAAGAAAACAGTTCTTGTATTGCTGCACAACAAAGTACCAAAACATAGAATGGTTTAAGTATTATTTATTATTTTTTTTAACATCAATTGTTGTATTGCATCTCAGGATTTTGTGGATGAGGAAATTGGGCAGGGCTCAGTGGAAGTTTCTTCTCTTCCGTGGTGTCAGAAAACATCATTCCGTGGTATTTAGTTGGTCGGTAGTCTTATCGGGAGAGTACAAGTCACGCTCTCTCACGTGTCTGTGAGATGTGAGACGGCAGGACAGCATCTAAGAGGTGGCAGGCAGGCTGGGCTCTGCTGAGACTGTTGACCAGAGTGTCACTGAGTGGCCCCTCCAGCACAGCATTGTCAGGATGACCAGGTTTTGTCCCTTGCAGCTCAGGGCTCCAAGGGACAGTTTTTCAAAGTACAAGAGGTAGAAGCTGCCAGTTTCTTGAGGTCTGTGCCCAGAAACTGGTACAGCACCATTTCTACAACACTTTAGTGTAGAAAGCAGTCACAGGGACTACCCGAATTTAAGCAGACAACATATCTTGACACGTGGTGAGAGCAAAGTCAAAGATTTTTCAGCCATCTTTATTTTGCCACTAACCATGCTTTCTGATTTTGTTCTGTATTAAAAAGGGTGGCATGGAGAAGGATTTGGTGAATAAGTAAGTTTGGGAAATAGAGGGTCAGAAATTTCAGCATACTTTTTTTTTTTTTTTTAACCGCCAGACTTCTCAGAGGAGTCACTCTTTCCCTCATTCTATCATGATTTGTTGAGTGCTTACTTTGTACCAGGACCTCACCAGGCTACACAAATGTAGCAGTGACAAAATGGAGCTTAAGTTATGGAGGTTTAGACAATAATAAATAAATGTAAAATGTTGGATCCTGGGATGGATTATGAAAACAAGCTGCGGTGATTGGGAATGACAAGATTTACCTTTCAGATGGGGCAATCGGATAATTCAGGAAGATATATGTCACCAGCTGCTGAATAGTGAGAACGGAAGCCGTACGAGTCTGCCCAGGTGCAACAGGGTCCAAGGCCCCCAGGATGGGAGCATTATTGGCCCGAATTGCTGGGATGGAGTGAAGGAGGACCTAAGTGGGGAGAGCTGAGATCAGAGAAGGAGCCGAGGCCTTGGGAGCCATGAAAGACTTTGGAATTTATTGACACTGTCATGGAAAGACACTAGAGACTCATGAGCAAAGGTGGGATATAATCTCACTTCTAGAAGTTCTCCTTCTCCTTCTCCATTTTGCTTTCCCTCTCCCTCCCTTTCTCCTTTTCTGCCTGTTCTATAAAGAATATACAGGAAGGGGCAAGCAACTGAGGAACCAGTTAGGAAGCCATTGCAATATTTCAAGTGAGAGATGATGATGGATGGCATGACCAGTGATGGAGGTGAGAGGGGAGAGAGGGGTCTAGGTTTGCCAGATGTTATGGAGACAAAGCCAACAGGATCTGTGGATGGATGGAATGTCAGATGTGAAAAAAAGTGAGAAATTCCTCCTGGATGTGGGAATCTCTGCATCCAGGGAACTGTGGGACAGTAGCCTTAAATAAAATCAGTGCCTGTCATGACTATCAAGGTGAACACTTGCAGGCAAATTCTGAGGACCAGAGTTCCAAGGGACATCTCTTGTCAAAGAAAAAATTGTACCAGACAGTTAAACAGGCAAGGCTGACTTTATTCAAGACTACTGCAATAGGGGAGAGAGATTGAACTGAATTGAAACTCTGCGAAAACAAAAAGCAGGAGGTTAAGAGCTGGGGGAAGCCAGAGGGAAAGTGCTAGAAGATGATTTGGAGAGGGGAGCATTGGTCAGTGCGATTAGGCCATCTGTGTTTGCTAATGGGCACCCATTGAAGTTGGGCTCCTCTCCTTCCACAGAGATTAGAAGATAGGGGCACCACCTCCTTAGATGATCGCGTTTTAAAGGGATGTCTCCCAGTTCCTTGAGAAAGACATCTTTGCGTTGTAAAACTTGCAAGAGTCTGGGAGAAGATTTACATCTCCAAGAGGGCAGAGAAGGAATTTAAGACTGTGAATTTTCTGAAGTAAATTCTCTAAGAAAAAAAGGAGTTCAATGGAGTCTAGTCAGGAAGAAACCTGTCCAAACTTTAGTCAAGCTGAGGGCGATGTTCAGGCAGCCCTGGTCACTCTCTATTGTCTCACGCTTCCAGGTTTGAAAACTTACATACACTAGATTGAATCCTAGCAACTTAGGTCTATTCTCCCACAGACCATCTGCATGACCCTGCACAATTATATTAAATTTTTATTTTTATCTCCACTTTCTAATTCTACTTCAAAGCCTTTACACTCTCTATTCCTTCATCCTGGAAGAATCTTCTCCCAGTTACCTGCATGGCTAACTCCTTCATCTCCTTCTGTCCTTAGTGTCTGTCTTTAAGGGGAGTCTGGGCAGAAGAAACTAGAGGGAGACAAACCGAAGCAAGCAGTTTGGGGCAGAAGCATGCACACTGAGGGCTTTGGGGACCCTGCATGCTGCAGAGGGGGACTGGACTGGATAAGGGATGCCGCAGGTCTTAGCAATATTAGCCCAGTAACTAAGCAACTGTAAGATCTGTAAAGACAGCGCAGTGTCATGCAAATGCAGGGATGTGTTTTAAGGAGACAGTGGAGATGAACAACCCTGTGGTTCACGGAAACAGCAATTTGTCATCGGTGCTATCTGTCCTGTGTAGGGGACAAAAGTATAGAGACAAGCAGAGTGTGACAATGAACTGAGTGATAAGCATAGATGGGTGAAGCACTAGAGTGACTTCACGTTAATTGTGTTGAGCTCTGGCAAAGTCTAGGGGCGTATGTTCTCCCATTTTTTGATGGTTTTACTCTAGTTTGTTTTTTAAATGATGAAATCAGTTCCTCTAGGGTATCTCCTTGGGCCAACAGGAAGGCTCTGTTTTATTGAATACCTACTAGGTGTCAGCCGTGACCTACTGTGATATCTTTGAAAACTCTTTATGACCAACAGTGTAGGCATTATTATCATTATTATTATTTCAGAGATAGGTAAACTAAGACTTAAGAGAAGTGGTGCGATTTTGTTACAAGATTTTTTGCATGTTCGTAACTGTAGCATCCTTGTGTGGAATCTATGCCTGTCCAGGTTGATGAACCATCCCCTCTACATTGCCAGTCAAATTATTATACATACATTGAAGTTTTCTACCTAGGTCGGTTCAGAGAGTCCTCAAAATCTGTTACTTAGAGTTTGGGGTGTTATGGATAATTGCAAAAGGAGCCGCAGCCCTTAGTGTTGAGTCTGTTGATTTTCCAGGCTGTGCACTGACGTGACAAGTTCACAGTCTTCTCAGCATTCAATTTTCTAGCAAAATGGAAAATTCAATTGCAGTATTCAGCGAAATGTTCTTGGTTTGAAAATAATTAAGCATCTTATTAAATCTCTATTTCACCGAGTGGGATGCCACGACTCTCTGGGGCTTCAGCAGGGAAAAATGAGGCTGCTCAGAAAGGGGGTGTGTGTGCATATGTGGGGGTGCATCTCCAAGGGGTAATAGTTACTAACCTGAGTTCTTAGGACGAAGGGCTGCAAGGCGACTCCTTTATGGGACAGACTCTCTTATTAAGAATTGACTGTTAACGTTGATGGCAGCTAACTTTTTCCATTGCAGTAGCTTTAGAATTTGTTTCCCCAGAATCCATCTTAACCGCTTGACATTAAGGGATTTGGCAGCAGGGAGAAAATCCAGAAGGCGAAACACTGGTATGGAAAGTACTTAGCCTGTCAAAGAGAATAAAAGAAACCTCTATTAGAAAGAACAAAAAGGACCGAACATTTATTTTGCACCTACTATGCCCCAGGCATTGGATAAGGATATTCTCTGCTTTGCCTAGAGAGAAAGAGGCTGAGCTATTATTAATATCAATGACAGACTCACCATTTACTGAGCATCTATTCTGTGCCAAGTGCCATGTGAAAACACTTAACATGCAGTTTCTTATTGACTGCCGTCACAGCCCCAATAGGCATTTAGCAGACAAGGAACTATAAGCACAAAGGGATTAATAAATTGCCTAAACCATTTATAAATAGGAGAGATGTTTTTGATTTCTAGAATCTTCATCTCTGACCACTGTTTTTAATTGGTAGCTAAGAAAACTGAGCTCATATAGGAAAGCATTTATTGTATGTGAAAAAATCCTTGTGCGACATTATGTGTTTAAAGAAAGACAAACCTCCTTTCAAAACCTAGCTCTGTTCTGGGAACGTGGGCCATTGACTGCCGTTCTGAGGCCCATGTGTTCACCAATGTTACAGAAACTATACTGGGGGAGCCAAAAAAATGTATACAAGTGGACACTTTGGTCAGCATTGCTCAAGCAGTGGTTTGCCGTAACCAGAAGTGTCTGGACGCTGATGGTCACCACTTTGAGCACCTCTTATAATTGCAGAAGTCAAACGTGACTTGCATTCATCTTTTGTCATTTGGTATATATTGAGTATTACAATTTTAATACAGTTTTTTCCTTTCTTAAAATGTGTATACATTTTTTTTTGGCACCCTCTGTATAGTAGCTATTGGAATCACACAAAGGGCTTGCTAAAATCCTACCCCTGGGGGATTTACATTTCTGACAAGTTCTCAAGTGAGGCTAATGCCAGGATCCAGGATCCCCACCCCACCCCCGGACAAACTCCCACTGTACACACTCTGAATCCCAGCTCTGGCTTTCCTAGGACTGAGAGTTTGCTTTCATTAGCTTTGAGACTTGGTGTGATCCTTCCTTCTTTCATTCCTAGCTCTGTGGTCTTAGGTAAGCTGACGAGTCCTTTGGGGCCTCAGTATCTCCATCTGTGAAATAGGGTTATTGTTTTCTTTGTCACCACCCAGTTGCTGAGGATTATATGATGTGTTTTATGAATAGTATCTAGCCTATTTTCTGGTGAAAATAATCCATAGGTGTTGATTCTCAGCTTTGGAAAGTTATCAAGATTACTTCTATGATGCCTGGCTTCATCTTCATTTATTTTTTATTCACGAAATATACCAAGCGATGTGATATTTTCTTCGCAGTATGTTAATTCCTCAAGTCTCTGCAGCCCTTATTATAAGAATATGCCACATGTCCACTGTAGAACACACAGTTCAGAGCCAAGTGCTACGCCCACATTCTATGTCAGATCGTTGGAGGAACATCACACGTGTAGTTTTAGTTCAGAAGTCACGATTTACAGAATTCCCTAGAAGAGAGATTTCGGAATGCTTTTCCATCCCAGGTCTCTATAACTTTCAAGGACAAAGACTCACCAGAAAAGAACCCCAGAGCAATAAAGGTTAAGGTGAAGAATAGTTCACCCCTTGACACTAGAGGGACTGTCTCACAAATTGAGAAACTTCTGTAATCTTCCTATCAAGAAGGCATGGCTGGTGAATCTACATTAATAACTGTCCATCAAACCGGTTAGAAACTCCAATGGTTTAAAAAAATAGGTTTGTATTATTTTAAATAAAACCTTAGGTCTCCCACCTGCCTCTGCTCCAAGTACAAGTCCCTGAATTCTGTTTGCCCTCTCATTGTTGTCCAGGTTGAAAATCAATGCATCTGGTTCACCTTGAACCTCAAGCTGCATAGTTTTAGCAGCAGAAAAGCCTATGTTGCTAGCATTGCTGGGAAAAAGGCAGAGGACCCCACAGTGTCCTCCAGCCAAGAAGGGGGGCAGAGGGCTCCGAGGAGCCTAGCTCCTGCAGTTTGGGTAATTCTCCAGCCTCCGTTCTTAACCAAAAGCGTGCTGGCTGGTGCCCATGACTGAAGGACCACAGACCAGGAGTTAGAGTTTTCAGGTACAATTCATGATCTCAGGCCACCAGTTCCTTTAACAACTGAGATCAGAGTGGGAAGGAGGTTCTGAGTAATCAGAAGCGCTCTCGTGCATCTTTATCATTGCCAACACCAGGTGGTGCTATTAAAGAAAGATGATATAGGAACATTTGTGACAACATGGATGGATCTTGAGAGTATAATGCTAAGCGAAATAAGTCAGACAAAAAATGTAGAGAACCATATGATTTCACTGATATGTGGTATATACACCAAAAACAACAAAAGAACAAGACAAACAAATGAGAAACAAAAACTCATAGACACAGACAATAGTTTAGGGGTTACCAGAGGGTAAGGGGGTGGGGGGTGCGAGATGAGGGTAAAGGGGATCAAATATATGGTGATGGAAGGAGAACTGACTCTGGGTGGTGAACACACAATGGGATTTATGGATGATGTAATACAGAATTGTACACCTGAAATCTGTGTAATTTGACTAACAATTGTCACCCCAATAAATTTTTTTTTTAAAAAAAGAATGGATGGATGGAATATTGTAGGAATCATAATGGTTAACATTCCGAGATGCATACTATGTGCCACTCACTGCTCCACGTATGTTACCTCTGTTGACTCGTTTTATTATCATCACATTTCATCGGTGAGAAAAAAGAAGGAACTGCGAGGTTGATGAACTGCCAGGTGTTGTGTCATTAATTATACCATGATTTGGAGGGAAGGGTGTTCTTAAACCCTTAATTTAGCAGATTAAAAAAATTGAAGGTGACTTCCCTGAGATCACAGTTTGCTTGAGAACATTTTCCATAGACTCTGAGCCCATAAGGTAGAAATCTTTGCTAGATTAATCGGAAGGCTTCCCAGAGGGGAGGAGACTCAGTCCAGCTTGGAAAGATGGAGCAAACCAGATTGAAGAGCGAATCTTGTTAAGAATTAGGTAAACCAAGTTCTTACTGTGCCTCTCCTGAAGATTTTCTGGTTGCCCACATTCTCCATCCTGTGTATACACCCAAGGTTATTTGAAAGGTCAAATGTTAAGATGCATAAACCCTGCCTAGAAAGCTCTTCTTCTGGTGGACGCTCATGGTGAACTCCTAGGCATCCATCCAACCCTCAGATCAGGGTCAACCACTCCAGGAGGCCATCTTTCCCTCTCCCTCTCTTCTCTAGGGTAAGTATTCTCTCCCCGTTTTCCTTTCCTTCTCTCCTCTTTTTCCTTTGCCGCTACACTTAATTCACTTATACTGCCCTTGAGATCCCTTGTGGGAAGGCCTGCTTTCCTCACTAAAATGAGAATAGCAGAGTCTTGCTTTACTGGTATCCCAATCCTGTTGCTTAGCACAGGACAGTCACATAGACGACACTCAGAAAGTGTTTAATTGTATGACTGGGCCTTGCTCAATCCCAACAACGTTCTTCTCTTCCTGCGTAAACGAGGGCTAGATCACTAATTGCACGAATATGTACTGGGGTACTCTGTGGTGAATGCAGGGGATACGGGGTGTGGGGTGGGGAGAGGGACAGAGAAGAAGCCAGAGAGACGAAGAGAGCAACGTATGCAGTTTTATCTTTTTGTGTTCCCCCCAAAGTCATAGATTGAAATCCTAACCCGCAGTGTGACGGTATTAGGAGGTGGGGCTTTGGGGACGTGATTAGGATGTGACAGCAGAGCCCTCAGGGGAAGGATTCGTGCCCTTATAAAACAGGCCTGGCAGAGCTCTCTTGTCCCTTCTACCATGTGAAGTTACAGTGAAAAGATACCATCTACAGCTGTTTAGAAATCAGGTTCTCACCAGCCATCAAACCTACTGATGCCATTATCTTGGAATTCCCATCTTCCAGAACTGTGAGGAATTAATGGTTGTCATTTCTAAGCCACCCAGTCTATGGTATTTTTGACACCATAGCAGCCCAAATGGATTAAGACATCCATATGTCCATTGAATCATTCATCAAAAATCATACATGTTGGCTGTATGCCATGGACTGTGCTTGGTATTGAAATATAATCTTGAATGAGATCTAACTCCTGCATTTAAAATACTTATACCTTAGCCAAATCCCCAGTCATAATCAGTGAACAGAGCCTTGGGATTTTAGCTACAAATATGGAATTAGGAATTGAAGCAAACAATCTTGCCTGTTATGGATGCAGCCTGACTCGCAAGATTTCCTCACAGCTTCCTGTTCCCTTCTGGGTAAAAGGGGCCATGGTTCCTGGGGTGTCATGCAGCAGTGACATTTCCACTTCGCTGATGACTCTGCCACACCACCATGGGGACAGGAGCATAGAGGACTCCTCAATGCTGTTTGCGATCTCTCCAGAGAACGCCTCTGACCTCAATTTTGTTTCTTGTTTTCATTGACCCATTTCACGCCAGTGGAGTGAATTTTCAAAGCCCTTTAGGGACAAACCAGCTTCCCTTGTCCTTGTTAAATGTACACATGGAGCAGTCATGGAATGACACAGCCTTATTATTGGGAAGATAAGGTCTGAAGTGTATGCTGTGGCTGGAGTGACCCAAACTGCCTAAGTCTTCACTGGAATTTCAGAAATGGCTGCATTTCACGAGCAGGACCTAGGATTGGTTGCACATTCTGATCTTAATTTGAAACAGAGTGATCTGCCCCTAAATTAAATTATACTTATGTTTCCCCAGGGAGACACCCCAGGGTAAGGAGGGCTGCAGAAAAAAATTGTATGGGACAGAAAGATAGAATTGAAGGCAGAAAGAGAAAGTAACAGAGGAGGGGAAATAAGGCCTCGGGGGTTGAGGCTGTGATCAAACAGGGAAAATTTCCAGGAGGAAAAAGCAGGAGATTTAAAATTAACTAGTAGGATGGGAGCATCAGTCAGGGTGGGCTAAGTTATCGTGTAGTAACAGACAACTCTAAAATTTCAGTGACTTAAATCACCAAGAGTTTATTTCTCATTTAAACTGCATGTCTATTGTGAATCAGAGGCATTGCTGTGGTCCTTGCAGTCAGTCACTCAAGAATCCAGGTCATGGAGCAGGCAGCCTCACAAGCATTGCTGGTGTCTATGTCAAAGGGAAACTGAGTCAGAAGGGTCTCACAGCAGCAATTACATGCTCTGAACCCAGTAGTGACACACATAGTTTTTGTCATCATTGCATGACCTAGTCCCATGGTCCCACTCGCCCACAAGTGACCAGAACCATGTGCTCAGAAATCAGAGAGTGTGAACGTGTATCCCAGGGCATCTGGGAACAGAAGGAGATTCCTCAGAGGTGCTTGTGCCACCATGTTGTTTTTGGAAAGGTCTCCAAACACTTCCTCGTTAAGATGAGAGTCCTGGTAGAAATGAGACCACTCTCCCTCAGCGCTGAAGAGGAAACTGATAACAAAATGTGAAGGAATGATAAGGTCAGATAAGATCACGTTTAATGAGCTAATAGCCTACTTTTCCTTTTTATTCCTACTTTTTTTTTTTGGTCCAAGTTTGAATCCTGACTCCACCTTTCATTAACTCTAGGACTTGGAGCAGGTTACTTTCCCACTCCATGAAACAGATTCCTTACAAAATGGGCACAATGATACTCTCACCAAATCTCCAGACTTTTGTGCGTATTCAATGACTTGACATGTGTTAATCAATGAGATAAAGGGCTTAGGACCATTCCTGATACCTACTAACAAGTACTCCAGGACGTTAGCCATTCTTTTGAACAACTCAATGAGGTAGGCTATGAGTTAGGCTGAATGGGCTGGAAAGTGAGGCCTGGGAGATGGAGAATAATCGAGACGACATCTTCAGTCCATGGTGGGGCCAATGACACTCAGGCACTTTGACTCCACAGGTTGAAATTTATATTTCACATCAACATTACCGTCTCCATCGATCCCCTCGGTCGTGCTCTGGGCTAGTGTCAACAAGAAGTTTCCCATCACTAACCCTCGTGCCGCTCTTACTGCCATCACTACAGCTTCCGGGTTTCATTCAGAGAATACCTGTCCCTGCTTTGCATGCATCATACCTAAGCCTCACAACAGTTCCCTAAGGTTCCCTTTGCTTATCCCTTTTTAAACAACAACGAACCGAGGCTCAAAGAAGTGAGGTAGCGTGTTAGTTTGCTAGGGCCGCCAGAGCGAAGTACCACGCACTGGGTGGTTCTGACCAATACACGTGTATTTTCTCATTTCTGGAGGCTGGAAGTCTCCCGTGTCTGCAGGTCTGCAGCTCCCTCTTTGGCTTGCAGGTTGTGGTCTTTACATCTTCACATCCTCTTTCCTCTGTGTGTCTAATCTCTTTTTATAAGGACACTAGTCATACTGGATTAAGGCCTACCCGCATAAGCTCATTTACCTTAGTTATCTCCTTAAAGGCCGTATCTCCAAATACAGCCACATTCTGAGGTAACTGGGGGTTCATTCAACATATGAGTTTGGGGGGAACACAATTCAACCTATAACAAGTAGCCTGCATCCAGATGGAGCCAAATTTAAATATAGGCTATTCTGAGTCCAAGCCCACGTCATGCTTCTATCTTCTGGCCTTTAGTAAATCTTTCCTATAAGCTCAGCATTGCTCCCTTGCTTTTTAAAATAGAGTCCACAGAGGAAGTGTCTGCTTCTTTGGACAGATGAGGAAACTGGGGCTCAGGGTAGGGAAGAATTTCTCTCACATTGGCCTCTGTTGGTCACCTTGGGATGGGTTCAGATTTCCTGACTGTTGACTAAGAAGAAACTTGCTCTCTTTGTCCTAGCTTGCTCCTTTGGAGATGAGGCTGCCCTTTGAAAATGATGCCATATCCATCCCATCACCAATAGTTAGCATTTTTTAAGTCCAACTGTGTATGGGCACTTAACACACAGAAACCTAGAAAGCAATGCTTTTCCAGGAAATGGCAACCTAGATGAAAAGGCAAGTGATAGGCAGTAACATACAGATATCACTTGATGTTCATTTGAGAAGTGCTGTTGGTAAATCCTGTAAGCTTTCAGTCCCATAGACTGTACTCAGAGAACGCTTCTTGCCAGGGTTTAAAGAATGCATCTGGGGGTTGGGGTGGTTAGAACGTCAGTCACGACAGACGCACAAGTTCTCAGGACATGTTTGTGGAACAATTTCTGGTCATATTCTTGCCTATATCTTCATGGCCCACCACTGCCTGCAAGGAAGAGCCCAGATCTTAGTTTGCATTTTGCATCTGAAGCAGCGTGTGTTTCAGCTTTATTATCCGCCATTCCCCGTTGTGGAACCATGGACTGAGATCCAGTGGCCAGCTCGCATTTCACTTCCTGCCTCTGGTCCTTCACCTGTAAACAGGAACTGTGGCAAAGAGGGAAGTACAGTGGCCTCAGGCAGGCAGGTCCGAATTCCCGCTCTGCCACTTACTAACTCATGGGACATTAACAAGTTATTTAACTTCTCACTTACTTGGCCCATAAAATAAGAATAGTAATAACTACCTGGCAGGGCGTATGTGAAGATTTAATGAAATGAAATATATAAAGCACCCAACTTACTGCCTACTCTATTATATATGCTCAGGAAATGGTAGTTAGCATTACAATAACGATGCTTTTCTTGTGCCAGCAACTCACTTCTACTGCCTCTTAACCTAAATAATTCCCATAGCACTTTTTCATATTTATACCTTCGCGTTATATGACTGCATCGTATCACTTCCAGAGAGAAGCAGTGCCATGCAGTGTCTGGGAGGGTCTGAGTCCTAGAATCAGCCTGCTCACCACTTGTCAACTGGGTGGCTGTGGGCAAGTTGTGGGGCCTCAGTTTTCTTATGTATGAAATGCAGATCAGGGCGCTACCTCTTTCACAGGGATAGAAGAGTGATTAAGTTTATATCGTGGTGCCTGGAATATAGTCCATAGTCGATAAATGGTAGCTATTATCTCCACTTTACAGAGGAAGAAAGAAGTTATGTAATTTGGCCAAAACTGAATGACTAGTGGGACAAGAACTTTTAACAGCACAATTTTGAGTGAGATGACTCCATAGCCTGTGCTTTTCATCACCAGGCATTTGGCTCCCCACCCCCCAATTAAGAAACACTTCCATGTCCAGATGTTTCCCGCTCTCGTCATCTGATACACATACATGACAACTCTGCAGGCCAGGCAACAGGCAGACTGGAGGCAGGACCAGCTGCCTGCCACTGGCATTCACTTTATAAGGAAATCTGCATCGAGACCACCCCGCTTCCTTCACCTACCCTCAACACATTATGACTTTTGCACATGAAAACAGAAGGCTCAGTGGTAAACATGTGCACGGTCACACAGTTAGTTTGGAGACAAATGATCGAGCTCAAAATCCAGGTCACATTTAGGTGATTGCTGATTTTTGAGCTCTGCTAATTGCCATGACACATGTTACCGTGTTTCCCTGAAAATAAAACCTAGCCAGACGATCAGCTCTCATGCGTCTTTGGGAGCAACAATTAATAAGACCCGGTATTATATTATATTATATTATACCGGGTCTTATAGTGAAATAAGACTGGGTCTTATATTAATTTTTGCTCCAAAAGATGCATTAAAGCTGATTGTCTGGCTAGGTCTTATTTTCAGGGAAACATGGTAGGACACTGTGTGGGAGACTAGGAAGCATACACGCTCCATTATATTAGCAAGTGGACTATGTTTATCTCTGGAACATAGTGGGCATTCACTAAATATTTATTGAATGAATAAATTCACATGCTTGTCTACTTCTCTCTCTCTCTGTCTCTGTCTCTGTCTCTCTCTCTCTCTCTCTCTCTCTCTCTCTCTGTCTCTCTCTGTCTCTCTCTCCATCTATCTACGTAACAAAGCCCCTGTCTCATATAATATGCCCTCATATGGAGGAGAAAGTGAGGAAAGCAGCTACCTACTATATGTTGCGTCAAGAGCTGTGGAAAGAGTGGGCGCTATAGGCACCCAGCAAAGTTCTTATGACTAACAAAACTGCACATCCTGCTCCACCCAAAGTGCCTTTCTGCCCACACTGTTTCTTCCACACGAGTACAAAAAAGTCACGATTACAGCGAGAGCTTATATAATGTTATAGTTATGCTCTTAGCAAGCAGCAACAATCATGAAAGGAACTTTAAATACAAATGGAACAAAGCAGGGAAGAAATCAGGTTGCATTCTCGGATATAAAAAAGTACTGCATTTTTTTAAGGCAAAAAAAAAAAAAATGTGGTCCTACATGAAAACCAGACTCTAACACAAAAGTAAAAACTGCTCTTTCTTAATGGTCTGAATCATAGAGTCACTCTATTTTTCTCTTGGCCCAAAGAACTGATTTGGTACTTAAACAAGGTTGACCTGATTTCTATTATCTGGGTTAATTTTGTGTTTTTCAGTTCTTCTCACTTCTCACTCTCTTACTTACCATAAATCTTTTTGTTAATTGTTTTGATTAAGTTTAAAGATATATCAATGTTTTTAACTAACTGTGTGTGTATATATATTTTCCATATATGTCTAAGAAGTAGGAAGCATATAGGCACAATAAGGCAAACATTACTTCATCTATACATCATATGTTCAGAACGTAGTAGGAGTTCCTTGATATTTTTCTCATTTTCACTTTCTACATCTTGGTAGTATCAAGTCTTGTTAAGCCTATACCTTAAATTTCTCTCCCACTCTTTCTCAGTCCAACCTTAGTCACTGCCTTATTGCATGCCCTCACCGATACATAGACTATTATTGCATGGCATCTTAAATATCTCATCTCCATTTGCTCTCAGTAATGCCATTGATCTCCTACAATGCTACCAGAGGGAGTTTTCTAACACCCAGATCTGATCATGCTCTCTGCTAATTCAGTGGTTTTCCATCTTGTTGGAGGATTAAATCTGAGCTCTTTACCTATCACCTGATGGATGGACCCAGCATGATTTGACTTCTGCTTATGTCTCCAAATTCGTCTCTAATCCAGACCAACTAAAAGGTAGAGATGTAGCAACTTTCGACATTTAATTTTTGTGCACTGCCTGCAAAATGACTTAAACCTCCTTGTTCTTTGTACATACTGTTTCCTTTGCCTGCTGGAAGAGTCGTCACAACTTTTGTATGCTGTCTTTTTTTTTTTTTTTTTTAACTGCCAGACGCAGAGGTAACCTATATCCTTACCAAGAGCATTTATCAATCCCTTTTTCTTCTTTTTTTTTTTTTTTTTACTGCTAGAGCACTTTATGGGTACTGCTATCTTCACATGGATTGCATTGAAATATTGTAACCTTTTTCTTTTATAGCGTAAAGTAACATATGCACTTTGTAAGACCATTTGAAAAAGTAGATAAGCAAAATAAAAAATAAAATTATCCATAATTTAGTCAACTCAGGTGCAACTGTTGTTAACACTGTAGTGGATTCTACCTCTAGTCTTTTCTCCAAATGCGTACAAGTGTTTATTTTGCAAGAATATAATCATACTTCCCGTATTGTTTTGCAATTGGCTTTTTGAAATGGAAGAGCGCATTGTAAAAGTTATCTCCTGCCTCTAAAATTATTTCCTAATATCAGTGTCAATGTTGAAAAGAATTTCCTTGGATGAATGAAACAATTATTATTATTTGAATGACAGTTCTGTCCAAAAGTTTCACATTACAAACAAGAAAACAGTCTTTGAGTGTGATTACAATTACTTCTATTTGACAAATTTTGATAGGAGGAATTTCTGGATCAATGAGGATGCCCAAGTGTAAGCCTTTTGATACATGTTTCCAAATTGTCTTCCAAAAAGATCCTATTAATTTGTACTCCCAAAAGTGAGGTCCATTTCCTCACCAATACAAACACATGCTACTTAATAGCAATTGAATAAACAAAACATATACCTTGTTGATTTAACATAATCCTTCTGTGAGGTATATTTTCCTCTGCATCTTGAACTGATATATATATATTGTTTCTTTTGTGATTGTCTTATTTGGGTCCCCTGATTCACTTTCCACTGTGGTGCTTTTTTCTTTATCTTTGTTTTTCCTTTTTCATTGGTTTTATATATCACCCTTTGTCTGTCATGTATGCCTCACAAAAATTTTATCTCTTTTAGCTGTCTGCCTTTGAATCTGAAAATGATTTATGGTACAATTCATTCATTCTCCATTGATTTGAAATGCTACCAGTATTATATATTGATTCAAATATATGCTCAGATCAGTTATGAACATTTAAAAATAATCCATCAGCCATTCCCTCCACCACTACTCTAATTTTAAATTATTTTGGTTCATATCAATATTATTTTTGTTGTTATTGTTAACATTATTATTATTTTAGTAGTCTCATTTACTGACCATGGCCAGCATGCAGTATTTAAGCATTTAATGCTAATACTTCCACAAAATAGATCTGAGTTGCTTTTTCAAACAACTCTGTAAAATAGATATAATTATTATATGCATGTTTTTAGTCAAGGAAACTGAGACATGTTATTCATTATCTAATCGAACTGAGATTAAAACTCAAGTTGTCGTGACACCCAGTCTACAAACTCAAATGCATATAAATATTTTCTCTTTCTTTGTCTTCAGTATTTTGTGCTTATTCTCAGTTGGTTTAGTCTTGCAGATAAACTTTAAAATAGCTTATTAACTTTATAAAATCAGCCTTTGCATATTTCTAGTTTTATTGTAGTGTAACTTACATAGGTACAGAAACCACCAGTGAATACACATGTGGAACCTGCACCCAGACAAACTGATCAGCAGTCAGAGGCCTCACTGTGACCTCTTCCACTCGTCACTGCTCTGTCCTGACTTCTACACCATAAACTAGTTCTACTTGGCATCAAATGTTAAAGGAACACGTGCATTTCCACTTCCATTACTGAGTGTCTTTTCATGTGCCTTTTGGCTATTTGTGTATCTTCTGTTATGAAATATCTGTTGAAATCCTTTGTTTATTTTTAAATTTTATTTGTCTTATTATTGAGTTGAAGAGTCATATATATCCTTGATACCAGTATTTCGTCAGGTTTTATATATATATATATATATATATATATATATATACACACACACACGCATATATACATACACAGATATATATATTATAGTCAGATATATATAATATATATTATATATATTATATATTATACAGATATATATATTGTATATATATATTATATATAATACAGATATATATTATATATTATATATATATTATATATATTATATATAATATATATCTGTGTATGTATGTATGTATGTATATGTTTATGTATATATAATGTTTTTCCTATGTTTGCAATTTTTCAACCCTTTTTTTCCTGAAAAGAAAATGGTTTCAATTTTTTTTTTTTTTTAAAGGTTTCAATTTTGATGGTCTCACTAATCCCATTATTTTTCCTCATTATGGCAAATGGTTACTCTACGGTCCTAAAGATTTGTTGTTGTTTCTTCTAAAATCTTTGTATTTGTAGCTTTTATGTTTAGGCATATGTGATCCATTGTGATCATGCAGTTTTGTGACTTCTGAGTTATTGGTCAAGGTTTACTTTTTCTATAGTGATATACAGTTTTTCAAGCATCATTGATTGAAAATAGTGTCTCCGTTGAATTATCTTAAAAACTTTCTCTAAAAATCAATTAAACATATATAAGTGTGGGTCTGTTTCTTAACACTTTCTTCTGTTCCTTGAAGTATAAATCTATTCTTTAGATAACAGCACATGACTGATTATTTGAAGCTACATAGTAAGTCTTAAAATCAGGTAGTGTAACTTTTGTCACTTTGTTCTTTGCTTTCAAATATTGTTTTAACTGTTCTAGGTGCTTTGCATTTCCACATGCACTTTAGAATCCGTGTGTTAATTTCTTTAAAAAAAAAATCACTGCTGGGATTTTGATTGGAGTTGCAATGAACCTATAGATTGATACTGAGTTCTATTATTTTCATGATGTTTACTACAGCCCCTCACCATTTCTGATTTCTGATCTCCAATTTTTGTCTGGTCAGCTCTGAGAGACTTGGAAAACTGTTTAACACATAAAAGGCTTCCGTGTTGCTTGCTATTCTCTTGACCTCTGCAGTTCAAGAATTCAGCAGATTGTCTTCAACAATTGTTCTCACTTGTGGGAATTTTCCTTTTCATTAGAATCTTTGACTTGCTAGGTCGTGGCTGCCAAGATAGTCATAGAAGCATTTCTTTTTTCTCCTCAGATTCATTAGTTGACTAAAAGTTCTGCTGGATTCTTGACCACCTAGCAATGGCCACCTGCCTCCAACTCCCAACGCCCTGAGGAATACTGTAGATTCTGTGTACATGTGAGCTAACCTCTCTTATCCTCTTTACCCTGAACTCTTGGAACCTGTATTATTTGTTCATTTAAAAAAATAATTACCACTCTTTAAAATTTCCTTATTTGGACTCACTTTTCTTCCCTTCCTCTAGCTTCCCAAGGCAGAAGATTAGATAATTGTTTATAGACTTTTCCTCTGGTCTAATAAACCAATTAAAGCCATACATTTCTCTGTAAGCACTGATTTTTGATATGCTATATTTTGGCAACTTTTGATATGTTGTGTTTTAATGTATATTTTAATTCAAAACATTTTCAAACTTCCTATGTAATTTCTTTTTTCCATTGGTTGAAGTGTGTTATTTAAATTTTCAAATATTTGGAGAACTTGCAGATTTTTTTCTGTTGATTTCACATATAATTATGATCAAAGAACATGCATTATATAATTCATTTATTTTAAGTTTATTGAGACTTCTTATGGTCTAGAAAATTATCTTGATGAATGTTCCATGTGCACTTGAAGAGAATGTAGTCTCACTTTGGAATGAAATGTTCTGGAAACATCAAATAAGCTCAATCAATTTTTAATGTTCAATTCTTCTATATTTTTGGTTAATTTCTTTCTGTTTGTTCTAACAGTTAATGAGAAAAGTATTGAAATCTCAAATATAATTTTTGTTTTATTCTCCTTTCAACTCTGTCAGTTTTTGCTTCATGTATTTTGTAGCATTGTTGTTAAACATATACAAATAATATTTTTTATATTTTCCTATTGCAGTTATCCTTTCATTATTATGAAATGTCCCTTTTTTCTCTAGAAATATACTTGTTTTATGTCTATTTTGTCCGATATTAACATCGCTACTACAGATTTCTTATATTAACTCTGTGCATAATTCCTATTTCTGTAAGTTTAATTTCAGTATATTTGTGTCTTTGTGTTTAAAGTATGTCTCCTATAGGCAGCATACAGTTGAATCTCTCTTTTGTATTGAGCTTAATAATCTCTGTCCTTTGATAGGAGTGTTTAGTTCATTTACATTTAATATAATTATTAAAATAGTTGGATTTAGGTCTCTCAATTTTAAAATTTGTTTTTTGATTTCCCACTTTTTTATTGTTTATACTCTTGTGCTAAACAAATATTTTTTTCAGTATACCAATTGAATTCCACAACTGAATTGTTGGCTACATTTCCTTACATTATTATTTTTGTTTGATCTAAGAAATACAATATGCACATTTAAATTATACTTCAAATTGACACTAAATTTATTCTGGTTAAAACAAAACTAGATGATCTGGCTACATACACTAAATTTCCAAATATCTCCTTCCATCCTTTGTACTATTTTGCTATATATATTATAGATAGACTGATAGTTTGATAGATTGATTGGTAGAAAAACCGTGTTTTCCCAAAAATAAGACCTAGCCAGAGCATCAGCTCTAATGTGTCTTGTGGAGCAAAAATTAATATAAGACCCGGTCTTATTTTACTATAAGGTAAGACCAGGTCTATCATATCATATCATATCATATCATATCATATCATATCATATCATATCATATAGTATAATTATACCTGGTCTTATATTAATTTTTGCTCCAAAAGATGCATTAGAGCTGATAGTCTGGCTAGGTCTTATTTTCCAGGAAACGTGGTATAGATGCCTATAGGTATACATCTGTATCTATATATTATACAGATATATTATGCTCAATGATGCTTGTGGTATCACTTTTGCTTTAAATAGTCATATATCTTTAAAGGAATCACGTGTGACGACTATGGAGATGTATTGACTGGTGCTAATTCAGGAGTACATTCTGGTGGGACTATCGTTAACTATTACCTCCAGGTGATATTCCCATGAACACTCCGGCCATTCTTCCTCCAGGCTGCTCACGGCCAATGCTGAGCAAGCTGGAGATACCAGTGCTGGCTTGTGCTGCTCAGTGTGGGATTATCTGAGAGGCAGCCGGGCTGAGATTTTCTCAGAAATGAACGGTGGGCTGAGGCCCTTTCTACTCAATTCATTAATTTTTGCTCCCTCTATTCACAGATATTGGACCTGTACTGTAGTCGAGGTCTCGCTGCCTACTCAAGGGTTTTCCTTATTAACTCTTCACAGACATTTCCTTTAAAATAATCTTTCATATCTAAACCCATCTAGGTGTCTAATTCTTGGATGACTTAAGCTGACATAATATGAAACACTACATGTATCATAAATTGTAAAAACAATTTATGTATTTTACACCACTGTCAGTGTTCTGCATACCTTCTGGTATATAGAAGTCATTATCAGCTATTATTTTTTTTCAGCCTGAAAGATTTCCTTTAGCATTTCTTTAAATTGTGTCAATAGCAATGAAATCTGTCAGTATTTGTTTATCTGAAAATGTCTTCATAATACCTTTAGTTTGTGTTTTTCTTTCAACACTTTAAATATTTAAATCCAATATCTTCTGCCTTTCATTTTTTCTGATGCTAATTCAGCTACCAATGGTGTAATTGTGTCTCTGCTTGTAACGTGGTTTTTATTTAGCTGCTTTCAATTTTTTTCTATTATTTTTGACTTTCAGCAATTTTACTATGATGTGCTTACATTTTTGTTTGTTTGTTTCATTTGTATACTTCTTGGGGGTTATTGAATTGAGTTTCTTGGATGTGTAAATTAATGTTTTTTCCAACAAATTTGGGGACATTTTGACCATTATGTCTTCAAATATGTTTCTGCCCCGTTCTATTTTCTCATTTGGGAAGTCCAGTTGTTAGATTGCTCAATATTGACCTTAGGTCTCTGAGACTTTATTTATTGTTCTTTACTATTTCTTCTCTCTGTTATTTTGATTGGAAACTTTCTATTGATCTTCAAGTTCACCAATTTTTTCTTCTGCCATCTTAAAATTATTGTTGAACCCATCTAGTGATTTTTTTTTATCTCAGTTGTTACACTTTTCAGATCTAGAATCTTAAAAATTCCTTTTCGTAGTTTCTATTTCTCTGTCAACATTTCATTTCTGTTCACTGATGAATACTATATTTTCTTTTAATTGTACAAATCTGTTTTTCTTACATCTTTGAATACATTTATATCTGTTGTTTTGATATTTTTGCCTGCTTAATCCAACAGCTGGACACACTTAGTTTCCGTTAACTGGGTTTTACTTCCATACTCTTTTCCTGCATATTGACCATAGTTTCTGGTTCTTTGTATATTCTGTAATTTTTGGTGAAAACAGAACATTGCACATAAGATGTTATGGAGATTCTGGAGTGTGTTGTGTTCTTCTGAGTACTGTCAGTTCTAACAGGCAGTTTACTTGGTTGTACTCACGCTGAATTATGTCTCCCTGTGTTGTGTAGCAGCTGATATCTTTGCTCAGATTTGGGGGCTTTAAGCTGTTGCTTTTTTAGACATGTCTTCTGGGTATTTTCCACATCTGATTATTTTTGTGATCAGCCAAAGTTTGGGGCCGACTTTCACATAGATATTTGGGCTCACCCTCTCTGTGACTCCCATGAATTCAAGTTTCTCTCTTACTTTTCTGGTTCCTTTATTCACTCGTTCCTGCCCACTAACACCTTATGCCAGGGGGCTTCCACTTTTCTGCCACTGGAGAGCTGGGAAGGTTGGGTGGCACACTGGGTAAGAAAACCCCAACATCACAGTTCTTTTGGGTCCAGAAGCAGTCTTTGAAGTATAAGCTCTTATCCAGTTTTGATCAGCATTTGGTTACTTTGCAGTGTCTTCAAATGGTTGTTTTTATTAATTTTGTCCAGTTTTTATCGTTATTATCTGTGTAAGAAATCACCTGTCACCGTGTGGCCATCACTGGAAGTCATGGTCCTGATTTAATAGTGCTTTCCTCATGTTAGTTTCCATGTATACGTGTAAGGAAAATTAAATGCTGCAATTCTCACATTTTGGAATAAGTCTAATGTTTATAATGAATTAGTGAATTAAGTTAAAAAGCATCTCTTCCTTTTTATGTACTTAAGAACTATCAAAATTACATAGAAACTGTGTTTCTTCAAGATTTAAAAACCTTTCCATTAAACACTGCGGGCTCTGCAGTGTCTCTTTTATTACTTGGATACTTTTCGTATTCCATCCATTTAAGGGCATTTAAGACTTTCAGCAAATGCTTACATCATATTTACTTAGAAAATAATTTTCTAGAGATTTTAAAGTTTATTGGCAAAGATTTGTACATCATATTCTCTCATCCATTAAAATTACTCCTCTCTATCCGTCGGTCTAAGTTCTTTCTGTTTTCTAACATGGCCTAGTTGAGCTTTCTCTTGTTTTCTATTATACTCATTTAATTGGGCTATTTATATATCAGGCCTATTCTTTACGCTCTGAACACCTTGAAGTCAGGAATTATGCTTGGCTCCCCTCCGTGTCTAAAGCACCAGGTACCGTGCCCTTCACATTGTGGGTCTTTACTGTGTGTTCAAATGAACTGCAAAGATGTTGGGTTATTTTTGGAGAAACTACATATTAAGCCAACCCAAGAGTTTCATTTCACAAAATGGTGAAACAGAGAGGAGAGTTGACTTTTCCAGGGTTACACAGAATGTCTGCGGTCAAGCAGAGATTTCTTCCCAACAAACCATGATGTCTTGCTAAAATAAATTGAATCTGAGACCATCTCAATTACCACTTCTTCCACAAATATGTATTCAAGTAAAATATGTACTGATTCCAAAGCAATTTCAACCTCTCAAATTGTGAACTTCTTTCCATTAATATACTGCTTTGTAAAGTCATTTTCTGTTATTAATGACAGCGAAATTCGGGGCCTCTTGTTCTTAGTTTTGTGTCATCCCAGGAACATGTCGGTGTGTGATGGATGTGGCTAATTTAGTGATTGTTCACACCTTTGTAGAGATTCACCCTGCCAGTTTTTGGCAAGAAGTTTTGCTTTATTAAACTTGGAACACACCATCTGAGATAAATAATGTCTGTCTGTCCGATGTTAGGAATATGTTCCAATCGAGGGAAATAAATAAGCCCTCTCTTTTTTTTCAGCCATATCTATTTGTTTTTATATGGCACTAAATAGAATACTGGAGAAAGAATTAAGCCGGAAGTCAGGAGACCTGCCATTCAGGTGCTAATGACTTATATTCCTTCTGGGATCACAGATTCCTTATCTTTGAATTGAAGCACTTAAATGGGTATAGAGTCTGAGCACACTCAGAAGTGCTCTGCAGGACTTTATTTAATGGATAAGACCAGAAAAGTTTTCAAAAGGTGTATCTTTGTCTAACCCCAGAAAATAAAAAGGAAGCCCAAATTTTTAGAGAAGCTTTTCCTTTAAATTCTGCCATTAACCAGGAAGTAAAAAAACGCCATCCCTATTGCAATAGAAGCCATCCTCCCAAAATTTCACAAGGGTCAGACAGCAAATGTATTCTAAACATGCAAATGACTAAGATACAACTTTCAGCGTTTTTGTTTTAAGATTGTGGGGGAGAGGAAACATAAGATAAGGCTTTATATGGGAGGCGGCATTAGAGATAGTCCGTGATGAGTGAGTAAGATTTTTGTATTCATTGATTAATGCCTTCCTTCCTCTAGTGCCTCCTTTATTCCATGTGTGATTGTTGTGATCTTACTGTGTACCAGGCACTGTGCTAGTCATTGAGGACACAATGGTGAGCATGTGGAGCTCATAGTCTAGAAAGGGGATGGACATTAATCTAATAATCACACTCACACACACAATGACAGATTACTATATTATGTAATAAGAAAATACAGTGTGACTTGATATAATCCAGTGAGGATGGTGAAGGGTCTTCAGGGAGAAGTAACACAGGTGCTGACATCTGATATATGCATTAACTGGGTTCAGGGAAGATGGGGAGTGAGGTAGAGAAAAGGTCCTGTAGAGGGAAGGAGCATGGTACCCTTACGGAATGAAATGGAGGTCAATGAGGCTGGAGCTGAGAATCAAGAGGGGCCATCAGAAAAGAATATTCTGCCCTAAGGGAATAGATATGCTAAAGAACGTAGCTTGTCCTGAGAATTACAGGCAATTGCATTTGGTATGGGCTTCCCCTACCTGAGGAAGAGAAGTTTCTGAGGGAAGAGTAGGTTGAGCTGGTATTATAGAGAGGTTTAGGTGACAGGTTAAATAATCAGGGCTTAGGCATCATGTGTTAAAGAGAGAGTCTGAAAAGTTATAGACCTTGCAGCATGCTTTTACAATCCTACATTTGTTGCCAGGCGAGAAGATTTAAAAAAAGAAGAAAAAAACATTTAAAAAAAGGGAAACGAAGAAAAACACCCTTCAATGTAAGAAATTGGCTCTGTGAGGGACACAATGTGTACAGACGGCTGGATGAGTATCTGCACTGATATTACCACCCATCTTGTGGGGCCTTTTACGTGGCTAGTTGCAAAAATGTGTGAGGAATGGAAGCTTAGCCTCTCCCTTTTCATCACCAATGCCGTTTGTTGTTGCTTTCTGCCTTTTTTCTTCCTTGAGATGTCATCCAAGCAGTACAAAATGACACGGGGAAAAATAAAAGCATCTCTTTTTCATAGTTGGGTTACAGTAACAGATGGTCATGTTCACTCAGCAAAGACAAATAGCTCAAGTGATAAACACAACAGGGTGAGAGGTGCAGGAGAAAGAATTTGCCAAGATCCCCATTCATAGCTGGCTGTGGAAAGAGAACAGCCTGCATTTGCAGGTGTTAGGAGGGGCCTTTGAATACCTGCGCTGGAAGGAATGGGGGCCCAATCAAGGGCCGAGGAGCCTGCTAAGTATGGCCTTCCTCACCTCGGGGGACTTGCCCTTCAGCTTCTATATCCAATCTCTCACCAAGTCTTGTTAAGTTTGTTTCTTAAATTTCTGCCTGTCTCTCTCCTCTTCTGCCAATTTGTCCAGGCTTTTGTTATCCCTTGTCTACGTTATTTCTTTTTTTCCTAAGTGTTGATTGTCTCCATTTATTGTCTTTTGGTTTCAATAATTAAATGTTCAAGACAGTATCCACCAGACTCAAATGAACACAAGATAAACTGTTAAACCTAAATTATATCTGTTCCCAAGTCTATTCTACAGACAATCCTTTTTTTCCCAGCTTTATTGAGGTGTAATTGACTAATAAAATTGTAAGATATTTAAAGTGTACATTGTGATACAATGTATAATTTGATATACATTACATTGTGAAAGGACTCCCCTCCCCCGTCTAGTTAGTTAATTAACACGTCCGTCACCTCACATATTTATGTTTTTTTTTTTTTTTGGTGCGAACATTTAAATTCTACTCTCTTAGCAAATTTCAGTGATACATACAATGTTATCAACTGCAGTCACCTGTTATACATTAGAGCCTCAGACCATATTCATCTTTTAGCTAAAAGTTTGTACCTTTTACCATCATCTCCTTATTTCCCCCACCCTCGGCTCCTGGCAAACCTTTCCATTATTTTCTCCTGTTTCTGTGAGTTTACCTTTTTTTTTAAGATTCCAAATATGTATATACACCATGCAGTATTTGTCTTTCTCTGTCTGGCTTACCTCACTTAGCACACTGTCATCAGGATCTATCCATGTTGTGGCAATTGGCAAGACTCCCTTCTTTCTCACGGCTGAATATTATTCCACATATTCTTTGTATGTGAATAATAACTTGTGCATAATGTTCCATGTCTTTATCCAATCATCTGCTGACGGATACTTTGGTTGTCTCTATCTCTTGGTCATGGTGCGTAATGATAGCCCTGCAATGAACATGGGAATACAGATGTCTCTCCGTTTCTTGTTTTCATTTTCTTTTGATACAGTCACAGAAGTGGGATTGCTGGGTCACATCTTTGTGATTTCAGTAGCCTCCCGATACTCTTCTTTGCAACTTCTTTCTTTCTTTCTTTCTTTCTATAATAGTATCTAATCGGCTGGCAAGTCATCTTTCTAAAATGCAAATCTGTGCACGTTACCCTCTCATTTGACATGTTCAGTGATTGATGGCCCCTTTACAGTTCCCTGAATGTTCTGAATAATCCAAGTCCCATGCTTTCTCTTTCCAGTTTACTGTTATTGGAGTAGTTTTCCTTGCTCCTATGCACCCATCAAAACCCTATTCAGTATTTCCTCTCTATGAGATCTACTTTGAACTTGCCTTCCACAGCATTGAAAAATCAACTACTCTTTTTCAGCATCCACATGTCTTTTACAAATCTCTGTCATTTTGCCATTAATAATCTAAATACGTTATAATTATCTATTAGGATGATAATCTCCCCATTATGCGGGGATTTCCTGGAGAAGTTGGGGAGTCTTCATTAGTCATCATTTGTCCCCCAAAGGCCTTTATGACCTCCCAGAGCAGCACTACTAATAGCTAATATTTATGGGAGTTTGCTATGAGCCAGGAATGATGCTAGGGTCTCCTTTTAATGGCAGGGTAGTAGGAGCACAATACAGTCTTTTTTATTCCAATTTGCTCTCCAAACAGAGTATGACCCATTTGCAGACTCACAGATAATAGGAACAACAAATTATGTCCTTAAAAGCACAGACTCAGCGAAAGACTTGAGATGGAAGGGACAATTCGATGAATGGAAAAGTCATATGTCTGCCATCAAGAGGTTCAGTCTAACTCAAGAAGTACTGATAAAATTCCTGCCGCATACCCAACCTCGTACTAAACAATTAACGAGGCGTTTGCTTCAATAGACGTGCTCCACCTTATTCAAAGTCAATTTTTTCCAAACTGTAAATAAAAATATATTTGTATTTTGGTCACCGTGTTTAAATTCCATGCACATGAAAGGTCACAGCAGGGACTCAATGCTGTACGGAGGTCTGAGTTCAGTGCTGAGTGTGATGGAAGGGAAGAAGCACTAGCCCAGGAAAAAGCAGGGTCCAGTCTGTATTCTGCTACTTTCTCAGTGTGGGGACTTGGCCAAGGCTCCCCTCCTTGGATCTCACTTTCACCCTCTTGAAATAGAGAGAAATGATCTGGACGGGCTCTCTTGTCTCTTCCGTCTTTGATACAATCTGTCGTCCTATAGCTCCCTCCTCAGAAGCTTTTTTCTAAAAATTGCTGTTTTTCTTTTCCTCAAATCAAAACAATCCCTTTCTAGCCTTGCAGGTATCAACACCAAGAGAAACTGCCAGTGTGGCATCAGGGGCTTCTCTCCGTAAGTTAATTATCAGACTATTTTGGAGAGTAAGATGCATCCCTGGGACCAAGAAATAGACTGCAACTAACCTGTTTCTGGGTCCCCTGTTTTTCTGATGCCATGTGTTATTAGGCAAGTACTAGAGAAGTTAGGTCACCCGGAAGTTACAACATCTGGAATCATATCTCGGTTCTGCCAACAATGTGACCTGAGTTGAGAAGCTCAACCTCCCTGTGTCTCATTTTTCTCTGTATCAAAATGGGGACAACAATGGTACGTATCGCATAAGCTAATTTTTGAGCAAATGTATGTATACAAGGTCTGGCAATTAGGTTTGCAAACTTATTGCAACAATGTTGCTAACCTTTTTTTTTATATATCAGTGGGATTATTCATTATGAATTTGTACCAACTGGAGAAACAGCTAACCAAGTTTCCTATTTGGAAGGGCTGAAAAGGCTGCATGAAAAACTTAGACGACCTGAACTTTTCACCAACAGTTCATGGCTCTTGCATCACGACAATGCACCAGCTCACACGGCACTGGCTATGAGGGAGTTTTTAGCCAGTAAACAAATAACTGTATTGGAACACCCTCCCTACTCACCTGATCTGGCCTCCAATGACTTCTTTCTTTACCCAAAGATAAAGGAAATATTGAAAGAAAGACATTATTATGACATTTAGGACATCAAATGTAATGCGATGACAGCTCTGATGGCCATTCCAGAAAAAGAGTTCTAAAATTGCTTTGAAGGATGGACTAGGCACTGGCGTCGTGCATAGCTTCCCAAGGGGAGTACTTCGAAGGTGACCATAGTGATATTCATCAATTGAGGTATGTAGCGCTTTTTCTAGGATGAGTTTGTGAACTGAATTGTCAGACCTCAGAGTGTTTAGAACGGTTTGGGCATATAGTGAGAGCTCCTTAAATAAATATTATTATTGCTGTGCATATCATTAATCAAAGTGTTACATTTAACATAGAAGAAAACTAAGGCTCAGGGAGGTGATGTGACATTTTTGTCATCACAGGGCAACCCCCTTCACTAAAAAAATAGCACTACCTATAAAAGAAGGATAACTGTCACAGCAACTGATATTCTATAGCATTTAGGTTTGCAAGTGTCATCAGATAGGAGCACTTATTCTCACTTTGCAAGAGAAGAACCAGACGTGGAGAGGTTAAGTGACTTTCCCAGGGTTGCACAGGTAATGAATAGTAAAGCTGGGATATGAACCTGGATGGTTTAATGCCTAAACCTCTCCCCATTCCATTAAATTCACAAGGTTGGAAGTAAATATAAGCCCCCATCCCTCCACACCCCCTTGTGCCTCTGAGTCAGTTCCATAAGAAAGTTTCAGAAAATTTGGAGATGAGAATATAGCAAGGTGAATCTCTCTGTCAGGGTGTCTGATCATCTGCCTGTCAATCATCTGTCTTCCAGTTCTTCCCAGTGGGTCAGGGCAGGGTGTGTGTGTGTGTGGTGGGAGAGTGGTAAGCCCTGACTGGACTTTGCAAAATGTGCCTCCTCTCTCTCTCCAGAGCCCTGCTGGAGTCCGCCTTCTCAAGTGCTCCTTTGAGCCCCCCGGAAACCTTGAAGTTTCCTTTGAAACTCTGAGCCCCGTACTCCAAGCAGATGTGCAAGGACGTAGGCTCGCTGAAAGGCCCGCTCACGATGTTTAAGCATCCGCACTATCTCCCTATCAGCCTCTCTGAAACATGCATTATCCATCCGTCCTTGAAGCGGGTCCCCTGGTGCAGTGATTAAAACAGTCCTGTGTTGAATAAAACCGATGCAATTTTCCAGAAGTCATCATCTCTGCATTTCCCCCGCCACAGCAGAGCAACTCGCCTCCAATTTCTGGGCTTGCTCATTTGTTTTCTTTCCGACAATCTTGGAGACACTCTTCCCGGTGACCTCTGCTAAGGGAAGGGAACAGTACCTCTTATCCTGAAAATATGCAGACACAATGACAAATTGGCCTATTTTTTATGCTTGACAGAAATGGTAGGGGCGGGAAGCAGGTGAGACATATTAACTCTCGATACCTTTGACCACTCGTAGGTAGAGTTTGGGAAAACTTGTGTTTCTTCTTTCTTTTTTCTTGAGTGTTCCTCCTTCTGTCTGTTCTCATGTGTTTTTTCCTTCAGTTAGTCCTGGAACATGACAACATTTCCAAAGCAGGCTGCAGTCGTAGTAGATTTTTAAAGGCAATATGACCAAGAACAAATGTGTCATTATTCTCTTAAACTGGCCCCTCCTAACCTCTCACCCCAGCCCATCCTTCTTGGTGACACAATCACTCTCTAAGTTATCTGCCAGTCCACAGCTAGATTCCTTGTTACACTGCCCTCTTTGTCATTCTGCAGGTCCTATGTCCTGAAATCCTAGCACGTCTTCCTTAGAAATGGTTTTGTTGTGGTGGTTGTTCACCAATCCTTGTACTTCCGCCATGGGTTCCTACGATGGGCCAGTGAGGGGGCGATTCTCCTGCACCCGTGTTTGTATAGTTTTTGTTCCTCCAATCACATTTTCTCACACTGCAGAATCATCTGTTGTTTTGCATTGAATTTCAGTGGCAGTAAAACATAGGTGCACCGACTTCTTTCTTACCCATGTGGGTATGGTATGGGTGTTCTTGCCTGAAAGGTGCGGTCATTCAGGTGTGACTGTCTGCTAGGTCTCTCAAACCAGAAAGCAACCAAAAGAATGAGCTATAGGTGGAAGGCGTGATGAGAGTTTATCTTTTGTGCTCTTGATCATGGAGGGCTCCAGGTGTCTGGGAGGTAATTCTTGGAGATGAATTGTAAGATGGAGTTGTCCATCTAGAAACAGATCAGGAGATACAGAGGGAGAAGCCAGGAGAGCGACCTGCTAAATCATGACTTCCTCTGGGCTGCTTCTCTCCCTTATTTCTTGTATCACTATCACTCCCATCCTCCATTCTCTCATGAACTCCCCACTCTTCTGTTCCCCGAGAAGAGCTGTGAACACCTTCTGAAGAAAGAGTCTGGCCTTTCCTAATCAATGTAGCCTTAGCCCTTAGAGTCTTCAGTGTTTCTTAATAGGTGATTAACACGTTTTCAGTAAAAGGCGAAAGATTCGTTCAATCTAAAGAGAAACTTGAGCATCGATGCTTAATATTTTTTTAACTGCATTGAATTGTGACAGCCTTTGGGGCTAGAGACTTTATAACAAGTTTCGTTTGAAAATATCACTTTTTTTTCTGCTGCGCTTGTTTTGCTTTTGTGCATGTTTGGCATTGTAAAGTACTTAAAAAAATATCCTAATGGGTCTAAGCTCCATTAATAAAAAACTGAAAGAAGGAGACCTGTCTGTGACTGGTAGGCCAGGGTACTGAATTGGAGGAGTGGATGGCTAGGACTCTATTGCATTCCAAGCCAGAGGACCCACACAAGAAGGTAAAACTCCTGAACAAGTAGAAGATCCCTTCTTCAGGGTTTTAGTTGCGAGAATTATGTTTGCGAGTAAAAAAGAAAAACTGATGTAAACCGACATGTAGAAAAATGGTGCTTTTTTTATTTCACATCATGAAATTTCCAGAACTGGAGTAGATTCGCAGGTGAATAGATTCAAAGAACCTGAGTTATCTCCACTTCTCTTCTCTTTTATCTTTGGAATATATGCTTCATCCTCAGACTTAATCTTCTAAAGTCCAGGAGATTGTGACCAGCAGCAAATGGGGCACTGTTTCCTTATTCACAGTAAGCAGGGAGACAAGATTCCCAATCTTGAAATACATTCTTTCCTTTAGCCAATTTAGAAAGGATGCCGACTCCCAGATGAGTGACAGATGCCAACAGAATGTGATGCACCCCTCAGCTTGTGTGCTTTTCACCCAACAGTGGCCAAAAGAGAAGAATTGGTTTAAAGCAAGTTTTCTCCTCACACTATTGACGTTTTAGGGCCAGATAATTCTTTCTCCTGGAAACACTATCCTGTGTATTGAAGGAGTGGTATGTCTGGCTCACTAGATGTCAGTAGCATCCCTCCCAGATGTGACCAACAAAAATACCTCCGCACATCGTCACAGGTCCCCTTCAGGGGAACAGCACCCCCAGGTTGAAAACCACTGGCTTCGATCAGTCGACTTGAGTATTTGAGAATCAACCTCAATGTCAGCTATAATCAACTACTTCTGTCTTCACACATTTTCTCTTTTGAGACTATACCTTTGAGGTTGTAACTTTTATTTTAAAATGTATGTTTTACTCACAAGAGCTTTATCATGGTATGCCCAGACTGTTGTGCTATCTAGCTAGTCGCGCTAGTATTTGCTTCTTAAAGTAGAGTCTGCAACGGCTATATGTCATCTTTCTCCCTAATTTTACCTCCTACTAACTATGCTACTCTCTAGGATGGTACCTCTTTGATATCCAAATTGGAAAGGTGCTATCTAAGGAGGGCGACGTCTTTCAGGGTAGTTAATGTCACTGTGGGAGAGAGAGAGAGAGGGAGAGAGAGACAGAAATGAACAGGGAAAAAGGTGTAGTAAACAAAGTTCTCCAAACTCGTTAGAATAGTTACCATTTGCTTGGCTTCTATTCTGTGAGCAGACATGTGCTGAATGCTTAATGTGCATTTTCTTATTTAACCCACAATAATATATGTGATTTTTACTTTTGTATACCCATTTTATAAGTGAGGAAACTGAAACTAGAAGATGTTTTATTCTCGCCTAAGGTCAGAACTATTGCATTCATGCAACGAGTATGTAATACAAACACTATTTGAACCCAAATCTCTGCCACTCTAAACACTCTTTTTTAGTCCAATTTTTGCCAATATTTATGTCAACTCTCCTTTTATGAGCCCTTCCCTTGGAGCCCTCGCCTTCTAGGATTCTATCATTCATGAGAACAGGGATATTGGACACAGAAAGCAAGAGGAGGCTGGGGGTAGCTAGGAAAGGAAAGGGAGGTTATTGAATGGAAGCCTGAATCTGCCTTACAGACTTGTGTTCACAGGCTGCCTTCTGACTCATGTGATAAATCCTGTTCCCTCAAGTCACTTTCTTCAGCCACAGCTGCACACAACACAGTAATCACCATCAGAGGGGTCATGTCCAAATTGCAAAGGACAGCCCAGCAGAGGAAATTATAACAGATAACACATACCGCCCGTATATATCCATCATGCAGACAAGGGCTGCATACAGAATTCTAGCTTCCTCCCCTATAGTTCTCTACTGCTTTCCATTTCTTTTCCAATTGCACTGGTTTGAACCACATTTTTCAAAAGTCTCCCAACTGGTCTTCCTGCTATTCTTGTTCCTCTCCAATCCATTTTACTTAATTAGATTAATTTTTTTTCAAAACCACTTAACATTTCACTTCTCTGCTACCGAAAATGAACAAACAAACCAATAAAGAACCAGAATAAAAAGAAGCCAAGCCATGGCTTCTCGTCTCATTGCCACAAAGTCCCTGGCACAATTTCCCCATTTTTCTGTGATCTGGTCCCAGCTTAGGTCTCACTGCCCTCCCCAGGCCTGCCAGATGCCACCAACTGAGCCTCTGCATCGTGTACGTCAGGACTGTCCCCTACTGCCTTTGGCCATGCCACCCCTTCTGTTTAGAATGCTCTCTGTGTGCCCAGGTTGCCCGATTTTGGCAATTTCACTTTCTTCCCTAGGATTACTCTGAGAGACTAAAATCACTGTACCCATTTTATAGGTGACCAAAAAGAGGACCAAAGTTGTAAGAGATAAGATCCAAGGTATGCAGTCTGTGGATTGTAGAGCACGGGACTGAAATCCATGTCTTCTGATCTTCTGATTCTTCATCTGATGTAGTAATATTTACCATTTTTCACCACACAATTCAAGCATAAGTACGTACAGTTGACTCTTGGACAAGATGCGGGTTGGGAGCACCAACCACCACACAGTCAAAATTCTGCGTATAAGTTTAGACTCCTGCAAAACTTCACTACTAATAGCCAGCTGTTGACCAGAAGCTTTACCAATACCATCAACAGCTGATTAGCACATATTTTGTACATTATATGTATCATATACTATATTCTTACAATAAAGTAAGCTAGAGAAAAGAAAATGTTAAGAAGGTAGTAAGGGAGAGAAAATACATTTACAGTATGCATTGACAAACATTTGCTCATACGTAGACGCTCGCAGTTCAAAGCCGTGGTGTCCCAGGGTTAAGTGTATGGCCAGAGCTCTCCCACAGCCCCCTTTCTCACAGCTACTTTGTCTTCAGACTTCAGCTGGTAATATCAGTGCAGGCCATTCAAGAGCATTATCAACAACCCTCTTTCCTGCTCCTTGTGCCCTAAATTCAAAGGAACCATCTTCAGGAGATTAATCCTCAAGTGTCTCTAGCGTTTGTAATGGCGACGCCATCTCCAGTGATCTTCTTTGCAGATTTGGGAAACCCTCCCTGCGCCTGTTTCATGTGGCATGGCATTTGGTGTTTGTGATCATCGTACGAGAGTTAATAGCATATGGGAAGCTCACGCACTCTGAATACTGAGCTTCCCCAATCTCTCTTCCAGAACCGACATGAGAAATCACTAATAAAAATGATTACCATAATAGAGGGTCGTATAAATGCCAACTGCAATAGCTATTCTTCATTCTAAAGTTTCTTAATACCTCTTCTCCACCACCATCATAAAACTAAGGGAGGGGATAGACAAGATACACATGAATAATTAGAAATATTTCCTCTAGCTTTATTTCAAATCCTTCCATTCAGAGTTAAGAGTCAATTTAAGTGTCAACATGGAGGTAAGGCAAAAATTCCGGGATTAATGAACTGGATGGACATTGTGTGACCTTTCCGAAAACCTCTCTGTATTTATGCGTTTTTCTCCAACCAGCAATAATAGTAATATAAGAAGATACAAGAATGACACTCAACTAAATCAGATTCAGATGGCTGTTTTAACAAGCAGAGGGAATTTTTCTCATTTTAAAAGCTTTTGTTTTTGTAAAGGAAAGAAAATGAGCCATGTTCCCTTTTTTTTTTTTAAGAGAGGAAAAAGCATATGTTTTTTAATTTGAAATGGAGTATTAATGGCATTAACTCCCGAGAATTGCTGCACTAGAGTGAATTGTAGAAAATGCATTTAGTTGCAAGCTTTCTGGTAAATTCTTTTCTGACTTAGAGAGTTAGTGGCATATTATATCAGCCTACCTTTCTAAGACAATGCTGTACACACATCCTGAAAGTCAATTTCCTGAGACTCTTTTACTAGATCATCTTGTTTTCTTTGTTTATATTATTGATTTCGGGAAAATCATTTAGTGAGTATTGAGTGTTCACTTAAACGAGAAGGTGGTAACATGCAGCGGGTAGTGGGAAGGGATAGACTAAATGGGGTAATAAACCCTTGTATCTGCACTGCACGCTATGGTTTGCATTATCCTATTTGAACCACTGTACCCCTTAGAGGTACGGGGTACAGTGACTCTCATCCCAATTTTATAGACCAGAAGTCAAAGCATGGAGAGCTTAAGGGGCTTTCTTGTGGACCCCACCCCATGGGCAGCTGGTGATTAAACCCGGACTAGAACCTTCTCCAGTCAATCTAAAGTTCCCTCTTCTGCACAAAGTTGTCTCTAAATTAAAAATCAACAAATCCATTCAGAAGCATTTATGGAGCACCAACTGTTTAGCTGGCCTTAGAGGTGAAACAGTGGCAGACGTAATAGTGTTTTTAGGACACACAATAGTGTCCCAGTACACCAGTCGGTTATTGTTAAGTTGAAAGGATAAAACAGAACTGTAGGAACTATGATCCTTAGTAAGATACGAGTATGAACAGCTACGAAATCATTACAGCCTGGGAATGTGAGGGGCCGTACTCAGGAATGAATAGAAACTCAGTGATGATATTAGCTAACATTGGTGCAGCGGTTACTATGTTCCAGTCACTTGAGTTGTAACTTCTGTCACTCATCCAACAAACGTTTTCCAGTTTTGACCCAAAGAAGGTATTTTGGAGACTTGAAGGAAAGAAATTCTTGTTCTGGCGCTTTTAACGAATGATTGGGAACGTGTGACTTTACCATTTTGGGCCTCATTTTATTCATCTGAAAAAATCAGTTTAGAAAAGTACCCCATTTTAAAAGTTTCTGTAAATCGTGTGTAAAATAAAATATTGGCCAATAATAATGACCCTATAATAACTTGTTGGGTTTTTTTTGTAATTAGTATAGTTATTTTTGTTATTATCACTCTGTGATAAGGGCTGGGGATACAGAAATGAATAAGAAAATGCCCCTAGAGTTAAGAAACTCCCTCTAATAAGAGAGATCCATCCATCCATTTCCTTCCTTCCTTCCTTCCTTCTTTCCTTCCTTCCTTCCTTCCTTCCTTCCTTCCTTCCTTCCTTCCTTCCTTCCTTCCTTCCTTCTTTCTTTCCTTTATCCCAGTCCTTTTTTCACTTGTTATTCCTTCCTTTCTTCCTTCTGTCATTATTTACTGAGCACCTCTCCTGTGCCAAAGCACTAGGGTCTCAATTTTCAAGAACATCTCAGGCTGCCTGAGCCCTAAAGGAGATTTCAGTCTACAGGATCAAATCATTCACGATAGATAGTTCGAGTGAAACGCTGAGATGGGTGCACCCCCAAGATGCCAGGGGAGCAGAGCTCAGTGGCAGGGAGGTTAGAGGAAGTTACGGAAAGGTTTTCGGAGATAGGAGCACTGTACTGAACCTTAAAATACAGTCGGGAACTGGCCAAACAAATGAACAGTTGCTATTTGATTAGGTTGGCCAATGCCCTTTTACTAGGCGACTGAGGTTCTGAAAAACTTCATGCTATCCATGGTTCTGCAGAGAGTAAATGGCCAAGCAGGATCCTTCTGACTCCATATCCTCTCTGTCTAATCCAAGTGTTATATTGCTTTGCCATTTGAAACCTCAGTTTCTCTAGCTGTAAAATCACAAGGTTAGGGTAGGGTTTTCTAAGGTGTATTCCATCTTGAATATAAACTTTCACACACTGTATACCAGCAGTTGCACAGAGGTCTTCATTTGAGATCTCTTCACTATTTATATCCCCCCGCTGGGGGTTGTGTTTTATCCCAAGGCTTCAAAGATCACTGGAGATTACCAGATTTAGATAGTCACAAATTCTCTCAAGCTTGAGACTTATCTATTAAACTCAATAAATCAACTTGACTATCTAACAGACATTTCAAATGCATCACCTTCCAAATTGAAAATCTTCCTTGTTTTTTTACCTGCCTCAAAGTCCTGTCATCTCCTAATCAGTTTATGGGGCTGACATTCACCTTAGAAAGGGGGCTTAACTTAGAAATCTTTGCTTCTGCTCTCCTCCCATCCAGCCCGTCCACTCTCCTAACCATCTTCTACTCTAATGAAACAATGCTGATTAAGGTACCACACCTCTGTGGCTGTGAAAACTATTAGGTAAGAGGTTGATGGGGAGCTTAGTGAGTTATACAAACAGCATCAGGATACACTAACCAATCTTAATATCACTTGAAGAGTGACCACCCTGGGATGGTCCCTGGGATGCAGTAGGAAGTCCCGGTCACCGTCTGTGAACCTGTTTGTAGTCATCCTCTAGATACAACTTTAGGATCTTAGGAAATATAGGGGATAGGAGAGATGTGTGGATGACAAATCAGACCAATAGGGAATGTGGGGGAAATCTACATAACAAAAGATCCAGCTTTTGAAAAAATAAAAATGCTAATATAAGACATAGAAGAGTTTCCTTTTATAAATAATTCAAAAGCAGACAAAACCAGTTTGTACTACAAAGAGTAGAATGGTGGTTCCTGGAGGGAGGGTCCTGACCAGGCAGAAACATGTGGCGGGAAATTATTTGGCTCCTAATCTGCGAGGTTCTTGTATGGGTACTCTTAGGATGTGTGTAAATTATACCTCAAACAAAAACAGTTTAATTAACTATATAAAGAGGGAAAGAAACTGTTATTGATTAAAGTGCCCTTAAGAGACGGATCAACCTCATTCAATGTGCAAATTTTATGTGGTTTAGGATTCGGGGGTGGAAAAAGAACCTTGTAAAACACAAACATTTTTAATACCATGGGGAACATTGAACGCAGATTAGATATTAGATAACAATAAGTACTTCATAATTCTGTTATGTGTGTTAATAGTAATGTAGAAGGAAGAATAACAACGAGGAGAGGGAGGAAGAGGAGGAAGAGAGAGTTCTGATCTGGTCGAGATACTTACTGAAGTAACTGCTGGTAAACATAATGTGTTTAGGGCTCAACAAACTATGGCCCATGGATTAAATCCAGCTGCCACTTCTTTATAAATAAAGTCTTGTTGGAACTCACCGACTCCATTCGTTTACATATTGTCTAGGGGTGCTTTTGCATCCTGGTGGCAGAATTGAATCACTGGAAAAGTCATCTCTGCCTTCGAAGCTGAAAATATTTACTATCGGGCCTTGCCAGCCCCTGCCATGAGTAGGAAGGAAGAAAGGAAGAAAGAGAAGAGAAGGAGAAGAGAGGAGAGGGTATGGGAGGGGAGGAAGAGGGAAGGAAGGAAGAGTACGGAAGGAAAATAAAAAGAGAGAGAAGCATAGAATTTAATTAACTGGGTAATATTTACATACAAATTTATTTTTCTAGTCTCCCCGCTTTTATAAATATTTGAGGAGTTCCACGATAATTTTCGCACCTTAAATGCAAATGCATCCCACCATACCCATAACTGCCCACCGTCTCCATCACCATCCAACCATCACCATCCATCACCATGCCAACCATCACCATCACTTGCCATTCTTCAGGGCCTTCTCACTGTTCTCCCAGCATCCTCTTGTCCTCCTCCCCTTTTCCCACTATACTTAGGCCGCAGTGGTCCCTTTAAAGTGCAAATTGAAACATGTAACTGTCTGCATCTAGTGGAAACCCAGATGTCTGTAAACAATCCGTACTTTAGTGCATGACCGTAAATGAACTGGCATCCCCAACCTTGTGGGCTTCATTTTCTTACTCTCTACAGCAGCCTTTCCTTGCTATTCTTGGTAAACTCCAAATCATTTCCAAATTCAGAACCTTTTACGTGATGTCCATTTACCTGGAAACATTCTCGCCTGGCTCTTTGATTTCTTCCTCAGACAGTTCTCATCAGAGAAGCCTCCCACCTTAGTGAAATAGCCATCTCTCTCCATTAATCCATATTCTCTATCATCTTACACTGTTTGCTTTTTGCAGTGGATGTATATTTACTTGTATATAGTTTTCTCATCCACTAGAAAGTAAGCTACATAAATGGAAACTAACCCCTTTTATTCCTTAATTTGCTTTCAGCCTTTAGAACAGAAGCAGAGCGGAGAGAGTGGGGGGGGTAAAAAGAAAAGAATAAACTGACAAATTAGCAGATTCATGATGAGCAGACAGAGATATTTTAAAACAAAGAATTCTAAAACATAGAGATTCATGCGAAATCAAAGAAACAGAACACTGCTAGATGCAGGAAGCTCTACAGAGCAGAAGTCCAAGAGGGATGAAAGAAATAGCAGTTCACCATTTTCAGCTCAGCAGACACTCATGGAACACTTACTGGGTAAAAGATGTGATACTAGGAACAGGGGATAGAGAGATGTCTAATGCAAATTCCTTTATACTCTGTGGGGTGGCAAAAATGCTGAGGATAAGAATAGCTACCTTGCTAACCAGTATTGATCATTTCCTGTGTTCCAGGCACTATTCTAAGGACTCTACATGTATTGTCCCATTGGCATTTCTTTCTCCTAACAACACTGTGAGATAAGTTCTATTAGAATCTCCATTTTAAGAAAAGAAAATTGAGACACAAAGAAATAGAATGACTCACGAAGCACAAGTAGGCGGAATACTTATAAACAGCTACCAATGTAAAAATACAGTATCCGTGCACTATTTGTCTCATCCCTCTGTAGGACTGAAGAAATAGGAATGATGTCTGTATCAGGACATGTCAGAGACGGCTTCTTAGATGAGCCAGGTCACCTTCGGTCTGCGTCTGGTGGGATGAGAAAAGCACTGCTACCTGGAGGCTAGGGTAATGATCTCTCCAGGTGATGGAAGGCCATCAGTAAAACTAGATGTTAACAGAGGTGTTAAAACACAGTTGGAGGCTTAATTGCTTGAGCCCTGGAATCTGATATTGTTCAGCACTGGAATCCCATTCTGATATGTACCAGCTCTACGACCCTGTGATCAAGGTCGCAGCACTAATTTCTTATTCCACAAAAGCCACCTGCTTCATGCGCTAATGTTGGGAATTCTCATGAACCTTGCATTTGAAGCACAGTCCCGGGTCCTTAGCAATCACTGAAATGTATTTCAGCTTTTACTCCTTCCAGTTTAGGAGCAGGAAGCATAGGAAACATATCATCAGAGAAGTATAGTGTGCTGTAAGTCTGTAAGAAGCAATCTGAGACCAGTTCACTGAAAGCTATGAATGTGAGAAGTTTGGGCTTAGTGTCACAGACCAGAGCTTTCAAACACATGCCCTGTTTCCCCGAGAATAAGACCTAACCAGACAATCAGCTCTAATGTGTCTTTTGGAGCAAAAATTAATATAAGACCCGGTATTATATTATATTTATTATATATTATATTATATTATATTATATTATATTATATTATATTATATTATATTATATTATATTATATTATATTATAAGACCGGGTCTTATAGTAAAATAAGACCGGGTCTTATATTAATTTTTGCTCCAAAAGACGCATTAGAGCTGATTGTCCGGTTAGGTCTTATTTTTGGGGAAACATGGTAGAAAGGAGGCTGAGTGCCCCTAAGGTCATTGTGGTTTTGAGGAGAATTCAATAGGGAATCTCAAAGTATTATCATTTTTTAATGATTATTATTAAACACAGTTCATAGCTAAATAAAACAAAACCTCATTAAGAGTCAAAATCAGTCCTCTGACAACTAATTCGAGACCTCTGTAGAAGCAGTGGTGATATTTCGGGGGAAAAAAACCCAAAACCAAACAAAAAAAAACCACTCCAATTTATTTTAGAAAAATACCATTCAAGCAACAGTAAGGAGAACGGATGAGGTGGCTGAGACTCAAGTCGGGAGGTCATTTTGAAGGTTATTGAACTCAAGTGAGCAATGAGCACCTGAAACAAAGGAGCTGCAGGGAATTTGAGAAGACAAGGGTGATTGGAAAAGCACTGGGGTCAAAGGGGAGGAAAAAAAGAGGCAGAACCAAAACTAAAAATTTAAAAATGCAGGCATTGGTTATACTAAAGGATAACCCAGCATTTCCAAAAGTTCTAAAGTTGTCCAAAGCAACTTTTGGGGCAACTGGATTTGCTCCGGAAGACCCAGGTGACATTCAGGGCTTAGAGTTGGTGACGTTGCTGACGAGAGTCTGAGAATGTGAAGACCTCCTGTCCCAGGGTGATGTTGGTGACTTTCCTGCAATATGTCTCATGTAATTAAGGAGACGGGAAAACAGGCATTAAAATGTCAAAGTCGAGAATCAGAGACTGGCATTTAGAAAAGGTGATGGGGGGACCAATTAAGACTTTCTTCCATAGTACATTAGCTTCTTGTACATCACAGCAGAAAAGTCTGTCTTGGAAGCTTCATAAACCTGTGTCTTGCATGGAAGAGTTTATTGAAATAATTCTTCCCAATAGACTTCATTGAGCACCATTGTGCAAAAGCGTATGCTCTGGGAAATGTGGGTGATTTTAAGAAGAACAAAATCCAGGCCCTTAAACCTACATCATCTATAGTTCTGCACTGTCCCCTATAATAACCACAAGGCACACGGGGCTAGTGAGCCCTTGAAACATGACTAATCCAAATTGAGATTCACTATAAATGTATAATACACTCCAGAATTCAAAGACTTTGAGTTACGAAATGTGAAATATCTCAGTAGTATATACTATTATATACTTATTAGATGTTGAACTGAGAGTATTTTGGATATACTGAGTTGAAATGTATTGTGAAAATTAATTTCATCGGTTTCTTTGCACATTTCTAGTGTGCCTACTTGAAAAAAGAAATGCCGTTGGATTTCCTTTTTGGCTCATTCTTTTCTTACTGTATGGTGCTCTTCTAGGTGGGCAATTGGACTGCCTGCTGTCCCCTCGTTACCTCGTGTCTCAATGGCCTCATATCTTACGTCAGGCTCCTCTGTCAAAACCTACCCATGCCTGAAACCCCTCTGAAAGGACATTGCTTCACTTCACCCTTTTCTAAAGTCTCTAACCACATGTGATATTTTCGGTGGAAGTTCTAGAGGTATGTATTTATTCTTCTAATGTATTTCTCTTAGCTTTCTCTTTAGTTTTTCATTTATTTTTACCAGAATGTAAATTGTTTGAAAGCAAGCATCACATGTAACACATTTGTATGACCCAGGGAGCCTAGCGTAGTGTTTCATATATATATTTTTTTCTTCTACACTTAAAATAAGGATTCTATATTTGGTTATGGAATCATGATGCTTCAGGGATCCCATAAACTCTGATACATACAAGGGAGACATTTATCCCCTTGCTCCTGCTTTTGTGATGCTGTAGCTACTAATGTAGACTGTCAACAGCTTTAGACAGGGATAAAACAGAAGAAAAAATGAGTTCCTAAGAATAGGGAAGCTAAACTTGGAATGGAGGCCATGAAAGAGAAGTTCGTAAAGCATGCATGGATCCATGTACAAGACAGTTGAGAGAGAGGGGGACAGATAGACAGAGCTTGGAATATGCTGAGGTGCTTTCCAGGCTAGAGAATAGCACACAGTCCACTAGGGCAGATTTTAGATGCATTACTCAAAGTAGCCGAATACGTATAACATAACAGCCGTCAACTTTCAATGGCTTAATGAAATGAAAGTTTAAAGTCAAGTTTCTTGTACAGTCCAATCCAATGTGGAGAATCAGGAGTTGAGGGCATGCTCTGCTCTGTCTGCACTGTCGTTCAGGAACCCAGACTTCCATCATTTTGTGTGTTCTCCCTCCTCCAGGTCAGAGGAGAACCCTCCATGCAGCCATTGCAGGAGGGAAAAGAGACAATGGGAGGTTTATCACTGGGCTAAACCTGGAAGTGTCATATGTATATTCCATTCACATCCCATTGAACCAAACTTAGTTCATATGGCCACACCTGACTTTAAAGGACAGCAAGGAAACATGGCCTAGATGTAGGTTAAAGAAGAGGAGAACAAGTACGTGGGTGGACAGTGGAGTCTCTGGCATAAGAGATCACATGTAGGATAGGACTTTCAGGCTGGACACTGTCGACATTTGGGGCTAGACAATTCTTTGTTACACAGGGCTATCCTGTGCACTGTAGAATGTTTCTCAGCATTCCTGGCCTCTAACCAGGAATATAATATTCTCCTCTAACCAAATAATAGATGCCAGCAGTACTCTCCCCTCCCCCGTCATGTCAATCAAACTTATCTCCAAATGGTTCCATGTGTCCTGTGGGAGGAGGGGATCACCCCTGGTTTGGTTTAATATTCCTCTATTGAGCTACTTCTGAATGTCATGAAATATCTCCTGTTTGCTCAAGTGGTAGAATTATAGAATTCTTGATTCAAAGACATCAGGATTTTTTTTTTTTCTGATCCTTTATACACAGCTGTCCTTTAAGCATCACATCAGGGAGAAACCAACTGCAGACAACAGATCTTATCTCAGTTTTCAGCCCATTTATATGCCTGCACATATTTATCTTTACTTTCATCTCCCGTTCTCTTGTCTCATAACCAGTAATTTGCCTCTGGATAATCTTCTATTTTTAATCTCTGTTTAGTTGTCTTGTTCTAGAATATTGAGTTCACCTTCCCACAACTCCTGAATCTTCATGTTTAGTCCAAGATACAATCTTTTCTCTCTTTTCTAACAGGGAATAGGAATCATGCAAGAACTGAAAGTACCATATCCTAGGCATGTCCAGATATTGTCACTTACGCTGTCCTTACAACATGCCGTACTCTTGGTAGACATCACTAGTCAGTCATGCTACTCTTTCCTCCTGCACCTGGAATCCACCTCAGAATTTAGGCCACACTTCCAGTCACTATTGATTGAGCAGGATTTTAACAGGAGATTAAAATTATTTGGTCTCCAAGTTCTGTTCCTACTCTTTCATTTTAGAGATAAGGAAACTGAGATGCAGGTGATGAAATGGATTGCCCAGGCCACACAGAGTGTTAGTCGTCTGGGCTCTTGTTTCCTCTTCTGTCCCTGTGGTCTGAAATAAAGAGGCTGGTCCAAGTCCTATGAGACTTTCTTGGAAGTCTAGCCTCGACAACGTTTGCTAAAAGCAGGAGTAGTGCTTGGAAAGGTAGTTGGGGTGAACTTGAGTTGAACCAGAGTCTCTTTGCTTTGCTTTTTGAACAAACAAAGAACACTCCAGTCTATTGAGCAGAGATTGGAGGGGCATAATTACCCCCATGACTATAATTTTTAAGAGATCAAAGAGAGAAGAAGATTCTGAATGGTAACTGAATGCCTGATTTTAAATTCAGGAAAAATACGAAGCAGTCACATGAGAACAGGGTTAACTGCAGCAGAATGTGTGGCGGATGAATGTGGCATGTACGTTTGAATGATACGATTTGGGATTCAGTGTTAGCCACAGTCTTTATAGAAAAAGAAAAAAAAATCAGAGTCTGGTGGGAAATCAGAGGCTGTTTATGCTTTATCGTTTGTATACAATAAAATACATTGGGAAGAAAAATTGATCCTGGTTCTTTTTCTCATCTGGGTTTTATTTCTCTACCATCAGCTCTCCTGGCTGAGGCTCGTACTGGCCATGTTTATGTGAAATGGGCTGATGCTCTCATCTTGCCTTTTAGTAATTATAGGTCTCCCCAGGAAAATGGCTTTACAGAAAAAATTTATAAAGGTTTTAAAGATTTTATTATGAAGGATTCAGACCTTCCACAATTATTAGTTTTAAAAGGTGCTTTGTAGCCATTGCTGGTAGAACAGCTATTGATCCCTTCACAAAGGAAAGACTGACTCTCGTATACCCATGTGAGTGGCTGTACCTCAGCATCTTTTAAAGTGATATAATAATGCGATGAACTGAAAGGATCGTTTTGCTTGTTAGAGGGCCTCTTATCTCCAGTAATGGTGACAGAATTAACCGTAGGCCTATGGGCAATAGGAACCACAAATTTCATTTTGGTTTTAACAGTTAACTTGGAAATCGTAAGGAACTTCACATTGTGGCATGAAGTTTGTGCAAGAGGCAATTGCCATGCTTGTGAAATAGACAACCTTGTAAATAGCTCTTATTTTTTTACTATTTGTGGTTTTTTTTTAATTAGTTTCAGGTGTACAGAACAACACAATGGTCAGCCATCTACACCCCTCACAAAGTAACACCACCACCCGACCAAATCCACCACCCATCTGACCATCTGACGTCGTACACAGCTATTATATTACCATTGACTATATTCTCTATACGTACTTACATCCTGTGACTATATATACATATGTATATGTATATATAGTTGCCGTTAAATGTTATTTATATTAGTTTCAGGTATACAGCCCAGTGGTTAGGCATTTATATAAGCTATGAAGTGATCCCCACAATAAGTCCAGTGCCCATCTGATACCCTGCATCGTCTTTACAACATTACTGATTATATCCCCCAAACTGTATTTCGCATCCCCGTGACTCAATATCTCTTGACGTAGTCATCTCTCCATCATCTCTGCCTTCACCACCATCTCCTTTGGTTGTCACAACTGAAACAGCTTCCCAGTGGGTCTCTCTCCTACTTGTGTATGCCTCTGCTAAAATTATTTAGTGTCTCTCCATAGCTTATGGGAGTGAATCCAAACGGTACCATCTGCGTGGTAAGCCCCTGGCAAGCTGGTTCTTACACACTTAGTCTTTTAACTTGCTCCCACGTGTACCTCAGGAACCAGCCTAACAAATTAATGATCACATCATACCTCATTTGGTGGGATAAACTAGTTTATGGCATGTCTTTGAAGGCAGCCGTACAGTCTAATCTATGGCCTAGAAGTTTTAGAGCAAGACAAATATGAGTTTTAATTTTTGTTTCTTCACTTGATGAACGACCTTGAGAAAATCATTTAGCCTCCGGGAACCTGTGTCCTAAAATAAGCATAATGATAAAAAGAAACAAATGTAAGGGGTCGGACACAGAAGCTGGTATGTCACTGCTATGCCATAAAAATATACTTTATGTCCATAGGTGATGTAATATAATGGGAAAGCGTATATGCGCCAGAGGCAGGCAGGACAGGTTTTAACTTCTCAGTTTTCTCATCTGTAAAATAGGGATCATGAAATGAGCCTAGCTGGGTTGTTAGGATGAAATGTGATAATAGATATAAAATGTCTAATACAATGCCCAACATAAAATCAGTGTTTCAAAAAATATTAGCTATTAATACTATTACACCCTCCATACAATAAAACAGCAGTAAAACCATTATTGAATTATATTCCTACTATACAAGGTTAGTAGTAAGTTGGAGTGGAATTCCTGCATGCGGGCCATTTAGTCACTCACTTTATTTAACGAGCATTCTTTTCCATTTCCTTTGTGGTCCAACTGTGGTTCCAGGTGATGAAAGTACAAAGATGCATGGTATACCCCTTGTTCACAGGGAGCTCCCAATCTACTGAAGGAGAGATTTCCAAAAAGGCAGAATGTAAAACAGACATGTGGGAAACACACAAATAGTGTTTGGCAAATGTGAAAAAGTGAAAACCTATTGCAGCCAAGTAAGCTTCATGGAAAGGTTGGCCATTTGAGCATGAAAGAGGAGTGGTGTCCCGAAGGGCAGTGGTTAGACTACAGACATTCTGGAAGTAGGTAGCAATTTGAGCACAGGGAGAGGGATAGGAAAGGACGGGGGAATGCTGGAGCACAGACCACGGTAGGGAAATGGGATTCCATACGGCTGGAAGAAAGAGTGTACTGGCAAGAGATAGGAGCTGGTCTGGAGGTGATGGAGATCATTGAAGACTTGTGAATAGCAGAGCAACCGGGTCAGAAAAACTCTTAGAAAGATGAATCTAAAAGAAAGTAATGGAAGAGGGATCAGATGGAGATTTGGAGATCAGTTAGAAGGCTGTTGTAATAATCCAGGTAGGTTAACAAGGGAACTAAGTAAGGTGCTTATTGTGGAAATAAACGGCAAAGTCCAGATGTGACACAGACTGCAGCTGTTTAAGGGGGGGAAAAACAAAACAAAAGAAAAAAATATTTAGTCAATTATTACTAGGTGGGGAAAGTACTTTCTGTAATTCTTGTCGTGTTTGGCTTATATACCGAATAATTATTTTGATGTTTAAACAAGACAAGTTTGTCTCATCAAAATCAAATTTTGTTGGTAAATAAGGTCAAGTGGATTTCATACAATCACACTACGAGAGATGTTGAAATCAAGATGAGAATGTAGGTTGGTCTATGAAACAATATAGAAGCTCCTCACAAATTTAAAAATGCAATTTGGCATGTCCACTTCTGGCTATACATCCAAAGAAAATGAAAACAGGATTTCAGCAAAATACATGCCCACCCATGTTTATTGCAGCATTGTTTACAATAGCAAAGATGGAAACATTAACAGACAAATGGATTTAAAAAGATGTGGTTTTTATATAAAGAAAGGAATTTTACTATTCAGCCATGAGAAAGGAGGAAATCCTGCCATTTTCCTACAACATGGATGGAGGACCTTGATCACATTCTGCTAAATGAGGTAAGTCAGGCAGACAAAGACAAGTATGGTATGGTGTCATTTATATGTGAAATCCAAAAAAGTAAAACCTGTAAAAAAAAAAAAAAAAAGAAAAAAGGAGTAAAATGATGGTTACCAAGGAATTGGGGCAGAGGGTGATTCATAGTGTTTCAAGCGTATAAACTTATAAAACTTATAACAAGTAGTAAATAAACCACAGAGATCTAATGCACAGTATAATGAATATAGACAATAGTATTGTGCTGCAATGATTTAATGCGATAAATATTGGTTCAATGGAAATCATGTTATGATATATAAATGTATGAAAGAAGCACACTGTATACCTTAAATTTAGAAAATATTACATGTCAAATTTTCAAATTTGAAAAAAAAAGAAAAGAATGTAGGTCAATCTAGACCAGGGGTGTCCAAACTGCGGCCCGCGGGCCACCTGTGACCCATGATCCATGGTTAATTGGCCCACAGCAAATTCCAAAAATATATTTCGTTTACTTAAATAAACCAGGTGAGGCAACACGTACTTCACCTCGAGTGAGTGGCCCGGCTCTTTGTGTAGTTTACCGCATATGGCCCTTGGTGAAAAACGTTGAAAAAAGTCTGGACACCCCTGGTCTAGACCCAAAGATTATGTGCTTTCCACACGTGCGTTCTGCCATATTGCCTCCTGGAAAGGTGTGTGCTAGAGTACTTTGCTCTGCTGGATAAGGTGTAACAAGAACATAAAATTTGTGGAAGAGTGTGATGGGAGGTAAAGCCATGCTGATAAGCAAGGGGTTAGATCATGCAAAGCCTGGTGTCAAATACAAAGGCGTCGGACCCTGTGGGCGATGGGGGATGCTTGGAGAGTTTTGTGAAGTTGGGAAACATGAACATGAGAAAGAATGGAGGCAGGGAGATAGGTTGGGGGTTGTTGCAAAGGTTCAGGCAGAAAATATATTAGCTTGAACTGAGGTATGGCAGTGGTGATGGAAATGTACTTCTTCATATAAAAGGTATTGGCAGCACATTGCTAAGGCATAGAAGTGGGTTTCCCAATAATATGAAGCCCACTTTGTGTTTAGAAGATAAATAGATACACCTGTGTCTTTACATGGCATCATCTCTCTCTCTCTCTCTCTCTCTCTCTCTCTCTCTCTCTCTCTCTCTCTCTCTCTCTCTCTCTCTCTCTCTCTCTCTCTCCTTCCCTCCCTCCCTCCTTCCTTCCCTATCTCCTTCTCTCTCTGTAATATCTTCATATCTAATCCCAGAGTGAGAGGATGGCTGTCATTTTTTTTTTCTGCTCGTTTTGATTATAGCTAATATATTATGAGTAAATTCTGTGTCAGGAACTGTGCTAAGAGCTTTATGATCATTTGCTTATTTAACCTTATAACTGTGTTATGAGGCAGATATTAATGTAATGATCGTTGCTACTATTATTGTTATTATCCCCATCTTAAGGTGAAATGAAGGCTTATGAAAGTAAACCAACTGTTTCGTTGAATAGATGAATACAGATCATGTGTATTTTACTGATGGGGAAGAACCCCAGCTAATACCTGCATGCCGCCGTGGATTAATCTTGTAACCACCATCTAATATTTTATAATTCATCTATTAGTGTTTTTTATTCAAGATGAACTATATTTTATATACTTGTAAATTGATTCACGTAGGCTATAAAACATTTTTTACAAATAATGTTGTCATCTAGCTCTCACTTGTTCATGGAAATAAATGGCCATCTTGTCTTTTAAAACTTTTATTAAAAAAGAAATGCATGCATATGGTGAAAATTTTAATAGTTTAATGGTAAAATAATGAAAACCAAGACTCCCTGAAAAGTCGGCCTTATGCCCACACACTAAAGAATACTACTATGAACTGTATATTTTTGTTTTGTTTTGTTTTGTTTGTGTGTGTGTGTGCGCGCGCGCCCGCGCGAATCTTTCCAGAAATGTTGAAAAGCACAAGCAAATATGTGTATCGTTTATTTAATTTGTTGAAAACAGGTGAGATCATACTATATACTGCTCTGCACATTGATTTTGTTGTTTTTCTCTTGATGTGGATTAAATATCCTTTTGTAATTATATATAAGAAAATTCTTAATCTTTTGAATTGCTGTAAAATATCCCATTGCATGGATGTACCTTAATTAGTCTGTTTTGGACATTCAGAGAAAATTCTTACACATATGTGACCAACATGCCTATAGGATGAAGTCTTAGAAGTTAAATTGCTGGATAAAAGAATCTGTATGTATTTAAAGTTAATTGAGGTTGCCAAAGTGACTTTTAATCTACGTATCCATCAGATACATGAAAATGCCTGTCTCCCTACATACTTGTTAACACTTTTTGACCTTTGGCAAAATGATAAATTAAAAAGGTGTTTAGTTGGTATTTTAATTTACTTTCCTTTAATTATGAGACATTTTGGTAATCTTTGTCTGATACTTCTTTACTGCCTATTCGTGTGTGTCTGTGCAGGAGTGAATTTTTCTGTGAACTGTTTATGTGCTTTCCAGTTTAACATTGGGCAATGTAGTTATTTTTTCTTAGTGATTGGTAAGAGTTCCTTATTCATTAGGGGAATTAACCACTTTTCCTGCGTGTTGAGTATCAAAATTTCATGTTTTACTTTTTTATTTTGGTTATTATTATAAATGTTGCACATAATTATTTATGTTTGTGTACCTAATAACCTGTATTTTGGTAGTTTGTGCTTTTAAGCCAAATATACCAAGGACTTCCCACCTGAAAATTTCTTTTAATAATATACTTTTATATATTTACAGTTTCACACTTCATCTTAAATCTCTGCTCCATGTAGAATTTATTTTGATGTGAAAAATAAGATAGGGATTTAGTTTTCACTCCTCTGCTCACACCAAATGGCCAGCCTGTTGTCCAAAAAAAATCTATTTAATACGCCATTTTTCTCCCTCACATTTGAAGCTCTATAACAATCCATTTGTTTAATGGACATTTGGGCCTATTTGGAGAATTTTTATCATGTTCCATTAATTTGTTAGTTTATTCTTGCTATAGTAACATAATTTTATTGCTATGTCCTTGTAATGCATTTTCATATACGATGGTAGTAGGCCCCTTTCATTTCTTTTCGTGTTCAAAATGATTCTAGCAATTTTTTCTTGCTTATTTTCCAGATGAATTTTGGAGTTCTATATTCAAATTCTAAAGTGAAATTTTATATTAATATATTTGTTAGGATTACATTGAATATTTAGATTAAAATAATTGATTTTTCAACCATTTACACTTTCTTATACAAGAATAAGGTATGTACTTTCATTTACTAAAGACTTCTTTTATGATTATCAGTAGAGTTTTACAATTTCTTTTCATGTATGCCCCATACATATCTTGTTAAGTTTATTCCTAGAAAATTAATCTTTATTATTACTTTTATAAGTGAGATATGTTCTTAAATTAAATTTATATTAACAATTATGTTATTGGATTTTTATTAACGAGTCTAACCAATTACTTTATAAATTTTCTTCTAATAATTTGTCATTTCTCTGAGTTTTTAATGATATATAATCATTTTATGTGTTGATAATAATCTTCCATCTTTTTTTATATGTCTTATTTTCTTCTCTTCTCTAGCAATGGCTAATACTTCCAGAACAACGTTACATAATAACACAGTATTTTCCTTGCCTCTTTCTTGATTTTGATGGAAACGCTTCTATTGTTACAAAATTAGCAACTTTTTGTTTGACCTGGGTTAAGGAAATATCCATCTATTTCATATTTTATTAAGTATCAAAAAAAAACAGGTATAGATAAATTTTAACATTTATCTGTTTCAGTATTTATTGAGATAACCACATGCTGAGTCTCTTTTCCTGTGATTTATTAAGATATTGAATAATATTAATTTAATACTTAATCTTGAATAGTTCTTTCCTTCTAAGAGAAAAAAGAATTCCACTTGGTTATAATGTGATAATGTGTTAGTTCATGTGGAGGAGGATTCTATTTGCTAAGAATTTAGGGTTTTTATATCAATATTCAGAGATGATGTATCTGCATTTTCCTATTTTATCCTAATTGTCTGATTTTGGTATCAATATTGTCTATTTCTAGTCACCTTGCCCCTCCGCTCAACACATACAAACACACAGATACTTTTTTTAAGTCAATAGTTAATGGATGATCTATTTTTTCCTCCCAAACAGCCCCGTGTCTTTTTATTTATTAAGTCTACTGTGTTTCTATTTTCAAAATCATTAATTATGGATTTTACTTATTAATTCCACCTTTTGCTTTCCTCTTATTTTTCATTTTGTGACTTTTTAGTTGGATAATTAATTCATTTATTTTCATGCTGTTTTATATAGTCATGTGCATACAACTATGAATTGTTCTCCAAGCATAATTATAACTCTCACATAAAGTTCGACCTATGGCATTTTCATTATTGTTATTTTCTAGATATTCAGCAATTTTAGCTGTGCTTTTCTCTTTGTTCTGGGGTCATTCAAAGAAGAAGGTGGAATTGGAGGATTTTCTGACCTTGTCCTTGTCCTTGAAAATCCATTATGATGTTATTATGATCAGAAAATATAATCTTTCAGTTTCTACTCTGATCAACTATTGAGGTTTTAATAATAAACAAATACAAGATTGAAATATGTAAATAGTCCATGGGCACTTGTAAAGAATGAGTATTTGCTATACTTTTGTGTAGAATTGATAATACCTTACCTGCTTCATTGATTATGATATTTAGGCAATATCTCATCCATTTTTTTTCTTCTACTTGATGTGTCATTCTTAATCTGAGAGTTTAATTGAGAAGCCTTACCAATGTTGTTTTTATGTACAAATTTTGACATTGTCTACATTTTTTTCTTAATGTCAATGCTGTGATATTAGGAACATAAAAACCCATGGTAATGACTCTCCATCATTGTATCATTATAAAGTACCTTTGTTTGTCTTATTTAGTTATGTTTCCTCTGACTTTAATTTATGCTTGCAACTTAATTCCTCATTTCTTTTTGCTTGAATAGTATGCCTTTATTCAGCATTTTGCAATTTTTCAAAGGTACTTGTTTTTATTGCTTCTAACTCCATGTTATTTTCTGAATCAATATGATGATTTTTTAAAACAATTTGTGAGTTTATCTCATTGTAATTAAATAAGATGTCTGGGTTTTGTTTTAGTTCTCTCATTTTATTTTGTTAACTTTTTATTTTTGTGCCCATTAGATTATTTATGTTTTGTTTTTGTATATGTGCTTCTTTGATTAATTTTGTATTTCTGATTTCCTTCTGATACTTGGGAAAGTTCTCTGACAGTTAAAAACAACACCCTATTTGTTACATTGATAGTAATAATGTATCCAAACATGTTTTTTCTCAATTTAACAAATATAAGTAATATTTATAGAATCCTCCCACCACAATGAAAATTTTTAAAGTTAGCACATGCATACACACACTCAGACATACACACTTCCTTCCACCTCCCATGTTCCCACTTCCAGTTTTTGTTTGTTTCATTGTCGCATGTATTTTCATGGTTTATAGCAGTAACATTTTGTATAGTAACCCAAATCCTCACAATTCTTTAACCTTAGTTCTACATTAAAATAAATTCACGGCCTAAGAACTGTGTTTCTATACTTATTCCTTTCCGTGCATTTTATTTTGCTTCATTTCTTGGTCCACTGGATTTTATGACCACGTCTTTTTGTAAGAAAGGCTCATGGGAAACATTTCCTCTGAGCTCTACCACATATAAAAATGGCTCTCGGTTGACTTTATGCTTGAACACCAATTTGGTATGGTACAAAATTCTTGAGTCACACTTCCTTTCCCTTGGACCTTGGTAGACATTGTTCATACACATTGCTTCAGTCTGCTAGCACTGAATGTTGTCTAGACAAACCGGAAGCCACTCCATTCCTCACTCCCCTCACTGAAGGGGATTATGTGTATGTTAGAATGCCTGTAGGGGGTATTTCTTTAACTCAACATTTTTTCTGTAACATTATAAAAATATTGGGGATTTTTATCTAATGGAACATTAATCATCCATATGTTACTCTCTTCTATATTGCATAGCTATATTTTTCTTTCTAATCACTTACTCTTTATTTTATTTTTCATGTTATTTTACATTATGTTTCTAAACCTGCCCTCCATAACATAGTTTTTGGTGTTCAGTGAAGTCTTAACTCTCTTTTTAAAAACTTCTCATGATGATTTATTTTTTATAATGGAATTCTAATTATTTGCTTATTCTCTTCTAATCATTCGCTATGTCCTCTTCCCAGGGATCACTCTTCTCCTTAGTGACTGATTTCTCTGTTTCTGCAAGACTAAGTCTCTTGTGTCTCTGTGGAATCCCTACATGGTCATGGTTTGCTAGGAGATGATTTAGATCTGGTTATCTTTGTTCAGCTAATGATGCCATGTGGGAAAGTTTACAGAGACGATCCAGCAGCAAACCTGTTTTCCAAAGTGGTATGCAGGAGATGAATTCAGAGACCCCCTCAGAGGGCATGGTTGCAATGCCTAAGAGATTCATCAGATCAGAGTTGTTACCAGCTTAATTTTCAGACGTCTAATGAGTGAGGATTTCATATAACACAACCCTGTGCAGTTGTTTATCCGATGGTCATGGGGAAAGTCATCTCTTGCTTCACATCACACCTTCCCAGCTACCCCCACACCTCTGTCTAGAGCCAGTAATGCCAATTCCACTTCCTGGCTGTTGCCACTGTGACCCCAGAACAATTGAAGCTTAAAGGATGGCTAACCACTTCATACCTATTAGAATGGCTGATACAAAAAGCCAACAATGCCAAATGGTGGTAAGAATAGAGAGCAGCAGGAACTCTCCTTTGTTGATGCTATGAGTGAAATGGTAAAGCCACTTTGAAAGATAGTTTGGCAGCTTCTTACAAAACCAATATAGTCTTGCCATGCAATCGAACATGTGTGCACCTAGGCTTTTTCTCAGTTGATTTGAAAACTTATACCCGTATAAATCTGCACATGAATGTTTATAGCAGCTGTATTACAGTGACCAAAAACTGGGAACGTTTCAGATGCCCTTCAATAGGTGAATGGATAAACAAATTGTGGTGTAACCATAAAGTGGAGCAAGAAAGAAAATAAGCTATTAAGCCATTGAGGACATGAATGAACATGAAACACATACTGCTAAGTGAAAAATCCAGTCTCAAAAGCCTGTATACTGTATGATTTCAAGTATATGCCATTCTGATAAAGGGAGAACTTTAGAGACATTAAAAATATTAGTAGTTTTCAGGGGGAAAGTGTAAGAGGGAGGGTTAATAGAGAATGTTCAGAAAGGTGAGTCTCTTCTGTATTATGCTGTAATGGCAGATACATGACGTTATACATTAGTCAAGCCCATGGAACTTTACAGCACAAAGAGCAAATCTTAACATATGCAAATTTAAAAAATCATTTAGAAGTTTGATCATTTCAGGAAGGAATGCACACTGTGACAAGAGAAACTAACTGTATTACAAATGTATGAAACAGCCCCAGTGAAGGTGGTGGTGGGAAGGGAATACAGACTTAACGAACTCTGGAAATGAGTAGGGTCTGTAGACAAAAGACAAAGAAACTGCACATGAACACTCTACTCTAGTTGATAAAGTTGTTTCTCATGGGGTGTGGCGTACAGAGAATTCTGCATTACACACCTACACCTGCGAGGAACAACGGGTCGTGAAGATGAAGATGCTACGCACTAGAAATATCAATAAAAAGAAAACTTTATTTCATCGATACTCCTCATCAGCTATATATGTTGACCATTTTACAGAAAATTGAGCTTTTAGAGGGAGGAAACACAAAGCTCAAGATCATACATTTAATTAATAGCAGAATCAGTGCTCACAATTCAAAACATCTGACCACTAATCCAATGCTCTTTCTAGATGATGTACTGTCTCTGAGTCTGCAAATACGTACCAGTCTCAAATGGAGTTCTCGGGTTATTCCAAATCCCTGTTTATCTCAAGAATCAAACACTGAAATTCAAGAACGACCAGCAAACACTTAGGGCCCCTTCGAGTTCCCACTCCGCGGTCTAGACAGACATTTGAGACAATGGGAATGCGAGCTGGCTTTCAGGCTTGTGGCAGACAGTGCCACATAGTGTCTGTGGCAGGACCTTTGCATTGGCTGACTGGGTTTGAACGTTGCTTCTATTATGTATCAGCTGTGGGAACCTGGGCAACTTATTTGATATCCCTGCGCATCCATCTGTGATTATTTGTAGCAAGAAAAGTAAATTCTGTCTGGAAAAATGCATGGAAAATGAGCTGGCACAAGTGAGATATTCGATACAGCTGCAGTAATTGTAATGGTAACCAGTCGTTGGTAGAATTCGGTTGGAGGTTGTCCGCTCTCGCTTATGGCCTACAAGGCATGGCATAATCACACGTCTACTAAGTTGCGTGTGAGCTGTGTGTGTGTGTGTGTGTGACCATGACCCCTACGAGCTCCTGGAGAACACACAGAAAAGCAGCATCGACTTTTCCTCACCGAACACAGTCCTGACCGTTGAATAATAGATGATTGCGGATACAAAATGGGAAGTCATCATAGATCACTTCATATTCTAAGCTGATTTCAGGACCCAGGTGCCTCCAACAAGGATGGCAAGAAGAAGAATTATGGCCATGGGGTAAGCCAGCTTCTCACTATACTTACCAAGTCCTTTTATTCAAAAATGCTGGATATGATTCCACTTTATTCTGCTGGGGTCCCAGGCAGGCTGCCCTTAAATATGCCCAGAATGGCATATGGATGATTTTGAATTAAATACTTGAAAAACAACCTGTACTAGAAAGGCATGTTGACCCTCTTTTGTCTCCTTGGATGCAGGAGCTAAATCTCCACAGTGAACGTTGCCCTCCTTACTCCAGCGGGGCTGAAAGGGACATCCTTATTACCAGGTGAAGGAATTCAGAGATCCAAAGCCTATATAAACAAACCCCATTACTTCCTTAGTAATTTACTATTCCAAGCCCTCCTTCTGTTCAATTTTTTTTTTTTATGAATGAGCACTAAAATCTAAGTGTCTTTGTCCTGTCAATCATCACAGATTTATTCTTTCTTTCACTAAAAAGTATAAAATGCTGACTGCTTCTATTATTTCAGTGAGCATCATTTATGATGTCCCGTGTGCAGGTAGTGTCCCCTCCCCTCTCCCACCGTAATCTGGTATTGTGTCAATGCTATTATTCGTTCAGCCTTAAGAACTCCAGGGGCATAGACGATGGGATTTCCCCTTCCCCAACAATTTTGTATAAACTATTTGGGGAGAAAGACATGTTAAACATTATAAAATGTTACTGACTTTTTTACAGTTTTATGTTGATAAAAATAAGAGTTCATTACAGAACATACTTACATACTTTATTTCTATGAAGTAGAAAATAAAAATCACTTTTAATGCTACCAACCATAAATATTCCACTTCGTTTTAAGATGTTTCCATTGTTATTTTTAATGTATACACACATATATTTATGTGTACGTACAATATGTCTATAATATATTTAGCATTATGGAGGGGAGTGAATTTGATGAATATTTTGAAAGATATATAGCCTTATCGGTTTCCAACTCTACCACTGACTAACTAAAGGAAACGTTTACAAATAGGAAATTATTCTTTGAAGAACAAGTCTTTAGCGTTAATGAACAAACACAAAGGAAATTGTTTATATGTTGATGGCCCTTCTGGAATCCCTGAAGATGTTTGGGAACACTGCCGTTTAAAAAAGTGAAAACTTCTCCGTTCCCTGCAGTCTTATTTCCACCATTAATTTATTTAGAAAATCTTTTTACTTCTAGATAACACAATGTTATGTTTCCATCCAACCTGAATTAGTGGAGTCTGAATTAATGAGGTTTGCCTGTATTTAATTCAGCTTCTTCAAGCATGTGTTTCTCCTGATAAAATCACCTCGGATGCAAGAACAACACAGTAAAAATTAAAATATGCAACAGCCCAGTGCCAGCTCTATACATACCTTAAGAAATCAATGAGATAGCATGAAGGCTTTAAATCTTGCCGTGAAACCAGGAGGTGAGTTGATTGTGTTTCAGCTTGGATAAGCCATTCCAGGACACGGGCTTGGCATAGAATGTGCCCTACAGGTACTGGGTCTCTGGAGGTACAATTTGGGCTGTCAGCAAGAGCCTTGCAGCAAAAGGCCTTAAGGGGGCCGCAAGGAAGGCCCTGCCGGAATCCGAGTGGCATTTGTGCAGGTTGAGCACCAGGCTGGTGTTCAATGGAGCATGTGGTTTAAACCATCGTGGTTAGTGAGGAATCTAGATACTGAGGACTCCAGTCCAATCATGAGAAGATGCTGGGAATAATTGGGAAGTGGAGCCAAAAGAAGCAAATGGAGGTGGGGAAGGTCGAAAAAGAATAGATGTTTTTGCAATGCAACTAAGAGATGAGTGACTCAGAAATGGACCACTCTGTCATCTGTACCTTGACTTTCTCCTGCAAATGCTTCTGTCATTGTTCTTAGGATACATATATGCATTATTTGTGAGCATGTCCCACTTCGTAAAACTGAGAGTAAACCCTTTGAGGCAAAGACTTAGTTGTTGTATCCCCCGAAAATAAAATAGCATATGACACATAGCTACAGCTTAATGAATGTTTATTTAATAACAAAGAAAGGACTGAAACTAAGACACAGAACCCCTGTGTTTCAGAATAGCTTTCATAGTCTGTAAAATGGGAGAGAGCTGAAATAGGGCTCGAAAGGGGTTGACACACAATAGCTGGCTGCATTCCGATATGATGTGGAGCAATTTGAGCTCAATTAAAGGTTTATGCTTATTTTAAGTATCAGGTATGGGCTTTGGGAAATAGTCCTGGGTCTGAAGGGAGGGGAGTTGTTTTCCTTAAACAGATGATGTAATTAACTTCAATAAAGGTTACTTAGGGCAGTTTGCATTTTAAACATCTGCAGTACTTTACACCTTTGAGACCCTGAGAGTTGGAAGTCAACAATTAAAAGCACAGTGCTTGCCATGAAGTCAATGTACAATGAGAATGGTGTTGGAGGAAACATCCCCTCAAGGACCACTGGGAATTCTAGTGTCCTGGTAGCATCACTTACTTTTTTCCCCTTGGCTCACTGATCCCAAGCAGAAAGGTAGAAGCACATTTCAGGCCACTTTCCACCTCATTCATTCCTCACTTGATAGTGGAGTGAGTGTTATAATGGCTGCACTTGGAAGAGTGAGTGACCCCTTTTTTCTCTGGGATCTGCCTACTTGCAGAGTAGTACACTTCTGTCCAACATGCCAACACTTGGGCTAGAGGCTTTATCTTCAAGGAGAGAGGTCTGGCTGTCCAGTAACATTCTGTGTAACTCTGGTACACACCTAAACCAAATCTCCCAGTCTTTCCTTTAACTGTGTGACAGGTGATATTTAGATTTTCAACTGCTTAGCCACCCCAATCTCCACGGGTTAAAATGCAGAGGACATTGAGCAGCATGAAACGGATATGACAAAACAGGTGCTCTCTGAAGTTTGATGAGGAATAAAGAAGATGATGGGTGGATAAGTGGATGGTTGTTTCAGGGTTGCCCAAGACCACCCTGAGGCTCAGTGATTCACTAGAAATACTCACAGGACTCAGAAATTATTATACTCACTTTATAGATTATTATCGCAAAAGGATACCGTTTTAAACCAGCAAAGGGAAAACGTACATAGGGTGAAGTCCAAGAGAAACTAAATGCAAGTTTCCAGGTACCTGTTCCCTGTGGAGTTGTACAGACATCCATAATTCTCCCAGCAGTGACGTGTGACAACATGGTGAAGGATTGCCACCCAGGGAGCTCACCCAAGCATTGGTGTCCAGGGATTTTACTGGGATCAGTTATACAGGCATGCAGTGTTTATGTGGCTGACCTCAGCTATTCTTACTCCAGGTCTTCAGAGCAAACACAGACATTTACCCTAAATCACATTTATTAGCAGGGACTATCTGGTCAAACTGGTACTGCATGGCCCAAGGCCCAAGGCATACAAAAACATTTTTATCAGGCAGGATATTCAAAGCGCTCAGAGCTCATCTCCTGGGAGTTGGCCAAGAGCCAGTCATGAAGACAGGCCTTTCTTGGAAATGAACATAGTTTGAGCAGCCCAGGTCTGCTAAGTTAATGCTTTCCTGTGTGATGGTCAATTATAAGTACTGCAGCAAAGCCCCGCCCTCCCCCTTATCTGCAGGGGGATATGTCCTACAACCCCAAGTGGATGCCTAAAATTATGGATAGTACTGAACCCCTAATACTCTGTTTTTTCCTCTACCTACACACCTATGATAATGTTTAATTTATAAATTAGGCACAATAAGAGATCAATAACTAATAATAAAATAGAATATTTGTAACAATATTGTAGAAAGTTACGTGAATATGGTCTTTCTCTCCCTGATAACCAATCAGATAACTGAAATGGCTACTACATGACTAACAGGTGATTAGTGCGGGGACTCTGGAAAAAGGGATGATTCACATCCCCCACAGGACAGAGGGACAGCACGAGATTTCATCACGCTACTCAGAACAGCGTGCAATTTAAAACTTAAGAATTGTTTATTTCCAAAATTTCCCGTTTAATATTTTCAGACCATAATTGACCATGGGTAACTGAACCGTGGAAAGCAAAACCACTGTAAGAGAGACTAACTACTAGACTCATCTATAAGGTTAAATTTCTTAATGTGGAAAAGTCCTAGAAAGAATGAGGCCCATATTTCCACTGGAAGACTGTTATCCTAAAGAATATTGTGAAAGCTTTCTGACTGGGGAGGATCCACCATTTCCTTTTGAGGCAACAAGGCATCTAAGTACAGTGCCAAGCACATAGTAGGTGCTTGAGAAAATGCATGACTTCAATAACATGAGTTTCAGTATGAGAGCTGGTGTGACTCGGCGCTTCCAAACTCTAAAGGCAAACACATTTCCCGAGACTCAGTTTCCTCTTCTTAAAATGAGGATGGCTATGCCTATCTTTCTTTCAGAGTCCTTTAGAGAATTAGGAATATGAACCTACAGCTCAGTGGTCGGCACATAAGTAATATATGGGTCTTACTTTGTGAGGCACAGTCAGAAGTCAGTCCAGCGCAGGGAGGCCCACTGCTTACCTACGACTTTAGCCTCGTGCTGAACTGATATCAAAGCAAACCAAGGAAAGGCTTAAATGAGAATATCATCATGCCAGACCTTTGCTCTGGCAACCATGAGAAATATGCCACAATCCAAGTATGAACATCTCCTGATACAACACGATTCCCGCTTTCTACACTCAGCATGATGTTTCCATTCTCTTTGCTTCCTATCAGGTGTCTTAAATTTACATATTAAGACTTCAAAATGTTTATGTTTTAATCAGCTTATTAGGGAGTTCATGTAATGTCCTCGGTAAAACCATTACATGGCAGCCAATCCCAGCTGCTATGAAGGGTTCCTTGCAACCTGACAGATTTAGGTCAGCGTCATTAGCAAACATCCAGATTGATGTTGCCAGCTCGATGATCACAGAAGATGGTGAATTCCCTTTGCCAGAGGACAGAGAGAAAGAGGGTTTGTCATACTAGATCATTTTGCCCATCCGGTGGCCTGGACGAGGCAGAATCCTGAACCAGATGCTTCCGGAGAAAGGATGTGAAATACCTACATCGGCTTTGAGTAGAGCCCTGGAATGGAAGTGAAATCGTTTCATCCCTGATTTGTGTTACGCGCTAAATGTTTACGCACCCCACAATTCACTTCTTGACACCCTACAACTCAATATGATGCGATTAGGCGGTAAAGCCTTCAGGAGGTCGTTAGGCTTAGACGCAGTCATGAGATGGCATTCTCAAGATGGGAGCAGGGTCCTTACAAGGAGAGTCTCGAGCTCTCACTCTCCGCCATGTGAAGACAAGATGGCTCTCTGAAACCAAGAAGAAGGCCCTCACTGCAAACGGAATCCGGGACTTCTCAGCCTCCAGAACTGGGAGAAATAAATGTTTGTTCCTTAAGCCTCCCACATGAACCTACTTTGTTATGGAAATCCCAACTGACTAAGGCACCCTGTGTCTGTCCATGGCTCAGGATCACCTCGACTAGGTCTCTTTCACCACTCTGAGCCTCTGTCTGTGCATGTCTGAAATAGAGAAAACAGCACATGGGTAGTCTGCTGTTTCACTCAACAAATACTGAACACACGCTTGGTGTAGGCACTGTGCTCGTACTCAGGGCACAACGAAGGTCAAGGTAAATATGGACCTTGCTCTGACACTGTGACTTCATAGCTGTCTTGCCTACTTGGATATAATGGATATTGGTTTATTCCACAACCTACAGGTGCTAGACACGTTACGTTTCTTTTTCTTTTCTTTTTTTTTTTTTTAAATTTATTGGGGTGACAATTGTTAGTAAAATTACGTAGATTTCAGGTGTACAATTCTGTATCACATCATCTATAAATTACATTCTTTTCTTTTAATCATGTTTCTGCGTTGTTACCTACCTGACTAGCAGGATGACTCTCACACTCCTTAAGAGGGTCCCTCTAACCCTCTCTTGGATACTGAATTAATCAGGCACACCTACGATTCCAGCAAAATGAGTCAGAGGCCTGGTCCTTGGTCTCTATTGCCACTACCTAGCAACTGTTACCTGGAGATGCTGTGGAGGGTCTTCCTGTCTGCTGCTTCTACAAAGGGCCACACTGAGGTCGCTCAGAGGTTCCTTTCAGGCCTCAGAGTCTTCACAAGGTGACCTAAGCCTTCACCAGGTGTCCATTCTCCGAGGCACCTAGACAGGCAGGCAGGGTGTCCTCTGAAACCAAAGGAGCAGCTGGCCTTTCTCAAGGGTTGAGAAGACCCCTTAGGGGACCAATGATGCATGCTGTGGGTGGTCCATGTGAATGCACAAAAAGGACAGTCAGGCTGGATGGTTACTTCTCGTTCATTTCTGACGGGACTGTAGTCAAGAAAATAAGACACAGTTAATATCTCAGTCAGGGTATTCTGCTTCATTAGTGATAATAATTAATAATAATAGCTGCTATTTTCTTGTGTTTACTATATACCTGGTGCTTTATATGCATGATCTCCTTTAATCTTCCAGTCTTAGGAAGTCATTGTAAGGATCAAATCAGAAGTGTAAGCAGATAATGCACTTGCAGAGGAAGGATGGAGAGGAATAAATATTTTACCCCTAGTCTGTGGAAGGTGCTAGTCTAGCTATTTTCTCTCCGTAAGTCGTTTTTAATCTTCCTAGCAGCCCCCAAGAGGTGGGTGCTAATATCTTCATGTAAGGATGATGAAGCCAGAGTCAGAGGGATGAACTAACTTGACAAAGGTCACACAGCTAAGGCTTGGTAGAGGCCAGTGTTTACCCCCAACGGAAGTTGATCCCAGAGTTTGTGCCCTTAATCACTATTCTGAAGAGGCGGTGGGCCAGATGGATTTCTTGCAGCATCACTAGGCTGACCCAAACTTGATATGAGACAAGTCCTTTGAAGTGGATCAGTTCCTGGGCAAGTGGTTGATTCAGACGCAGCTGCAGGCTATGGGAAGATGACCACTTAGTGGGCTTTACCAGGTAACAGCAGGATGAAGAAAGAAATTGTGAGTGACAGGGAGGTAATCCAATCAAATAGCATCATGGGAAGCCATAATGGTACATGGGGTAGGCAGGAGGGGCATGAGTCTTAAACAGGCAGAGTTAGAAGGGGAGAGGTAAATGGACGATACATGTGCTCAAGTTCAAGCGAAAACTCTCCGTTCCTCAGGGAACGAGACAGAAGACCAAGCCAGGAGTTCAAGAGGCTAGATGAATGCCCAGGTACTGGGATGCCAACAAGAGTGGGATGGCAGAAGGGCTGACTGGACACTTGTAGGACATTTGATCACATGTTGTCATGCTTGAAATTCTGCAATGGCTGCCAGTTGCTCTTAGGATAAAGTCCAGAATCCCCATGTGAGTTGCAAGACCCTTCATTATATGACTACATAATACCCTTGTCCTCTGATATTCCTCCTCCACATTCCCATCCCCAGTTCTCTCTCTCCCTCTCCCTCTCTCACTTCCTCTCCCTCTCATTCTCTCTCCCTCTCCCTCTCCTCCTCTCTCTCTCCCTCTCTTCCTCTCCCACTTCCTCTCTCTCTCCCTCTCTCACTCCCACTCCCTCTCTTTCTCCCACTCCCTCTCTCTCTCTCTTTCCACCTCTCCCTCCAGCAGAACTGGACCATGGCATGAACTGTTTACTCCACATGGAACAGTGTTTCCTTCCTTTCTTCGTTCAGCAATGACTTTTCATTCAATACTTTTATTAAACACCAGCTCTTCTGGTGCTTTCCACGACCAATCTTGGTCAGGGGCCCGCGCTATACCTGCCCCCACATCATCTTATGGTACCCCCTCCTTCAAAACTAATGCCTATCTTCCTTTGTAAACTGCAAACTTCAAAAAAAATATTTGCTGAATGAATGAATATAGAGTTGAATTCTAACACCTTCAATATCTACTGTCTAAAAACAATATTTTTTTTTCCCGATCTACTTTGAGATTGAACTTGTGGGTAGTAATCAAGTGGCTGCAACTGTTGGGAGAGGTGGCTACATGAGCTGCAAACCAGGCATGTCGCACAGGCAATTGCCATATCAATATTCAATGAGGCCCTTACCAAGCCCTTAGCCTGGCAAAGCGGTCTTGGCACATCAAGTTTCTGCAGTGTTCGACAGAAATAAAAAATTCTATGTTTTCCCACTAATTTAGACTGAGTGTTTCCCTGTTTGTCTGCCTTTCTGCTCAACCTAATCTCTCAGAAGGCTCTCCTCCCAGGTGCTTCCCATTTGCAGGTGTCCCTTGTGCTGTAGGCGGGGTTTCAAGGGGAAGTTTGGTCCTTTTCAGGACTGCAGTAGCAGCCCTTAATGCACCAGCTCAGAGCTCACTCTGCTGTTCTGGGCTAGGTTGCCAAGCAACATCCCTGCTTGCCGGGAAATGGGGTGAGGCTGTACCAGGCTCTGTCAGAGAGGACACTGGGAACAGTCTCTGGAGCTGCATGTCTTCATTAATTCTCTTACAAACTCAGGCTTTCATTCTCCTTTTCCCTGATTCCATTTTTTATCATTTAAAAATGATGTCTTCTTTGATAGTATCCTGCCCTTATTTGGGGTTTCAAATATGTGTGTCTTCATTAGTCGCCTGTAAACTTTTGGAAGACAGAGATTTGTCTAACTCTTCCTTTGGTTCCTGTGCTGTTGACGATTCCAGAGGACTCACAGATGCAACAGGAGAAGCCGACGGGCATATGGGGCCATGATTTCAAGCCCCAGCCTTGAGCCACGCCTGGCCCAAAGGAAGTAGGAAAGCTCACTTTTATGGAGTGCTTACAATGTATCAGGGAGGATAAGCAGGGTACCTGCACGAAACTCTTGTCAAGGGTGGAAATATGGCAAAAGAAATATCCTCATGGCAACCGGATGAAATGGGAGTTATTATTCTCCCCACCTGCCAAGTGAAGAATCTGAGGTACACAGAGATTAAGTAACTTCCCAAGGTCACAGAGTTTGTACAGGGGACCAAGAATTGTCCCCTCAGGCCTTAGACCTCATGCTGCTAACCACTCCATCTTACCACTTAATTTTGTGCTAAATAAGTAAGTTTAGTGAAACTGAAGTTCCCTGACAGCTCAGTGTTTCAGTTTCCTCACCTGTCTGATATAAATAATAACACCTCTCCCTTAGGGATTTATGAACATTGAGTCAGACACATGGCAAGTAACTGGGACATAGAAGGATGCAGTGAACACTGCATGCCTTCTTTTCCTCTTCTCTAAATGTGTGCTGAATCTCACTTCCTAAGACCTGGCTGGCCTTACAAGGTTCGAAGGTGAAAGGGGCATTTATAGTCCTCTTTCCATAGACATCGCGTGAGAAAATACATGTACAGGTGATGTGTTTTTGTAAACACTTAAAATCCTTTCATCACAATATAGTTTATTCATTCTGCCTTTCTGCCAACGGGGTCTTCATGCCCCTGTGAAGGAAAGAAAATTGCTTTGGGTCATGTGGGTGAGAATTCTGGGACTTCTGAGATAAGGGAGATGCAAATAGTTTGAGAAAATTGGGTGATAGCGGGAAGCTGAACTAGCAACAAAGAAGGCTGTCTTCACACTCTCCCTCTGAGTATCACTCTCCCTCCTCCTTCTCAAGATCCCCTCCAGCTGTGTGAGTCTACATCGGATGGGCAGAAACCTGGGATCAGACTGGCTCCAGCTCCAACCACTTTGTGGGAACTGGCCCAGCTGGGGATCATAGGCCACCCCTCGGGATGGCAGCCATGATGAAAGACTGTGGTTTTCATCGCCTGCTCCCCACCTGCCCATTTCATTCCCTCAGTACTCTGCTTTTCCAGAGAAGAGTCAACAGCATTTTGCCCAAAGAGGTGGTGTTCCTACCTGGAGCCAGGAGGCTTCCCTGAGCTTTTAGAGAAGGAGTATAAGATGTATTTGGATTATGTATCTCTCTGCTCTTGCAGATGGAGCATCTATCTTAGACTGCCCATTCCTCCTGGGTCCCTATGGAAGCTCTGTGATTCCAGGAGTCAGAACATTTCACGCTGTCTGGATACCTGTGACTCTGGCTCACAGAGGAATTTAATGGTTATTGTGGGGACAGAGTCCCAGAGAGCAGTTTCCAGACACTTGGCCTCATGTGGAAAGGTGCTGGCTCAGATAGTAGATGGCCGTCAGCTGTGGCTAGTTGGCCATCAGCGGTAACCAGTTAGCCAATTAGCCACTGATATAACAGCCATGGTTAGTTGGTTGGTTGGCAGGCAGAGAACCGGACAGCGAATTGTGGATCCTATGGATCCTACTTCCTGTGTCTCACCTGACTGCCAGCGAGACTGGGGTGTGGGAAGATCCCTTGTTGGGGTACTGGCATGGCAGATGTTTGCTCCCTGTGTCTCCAGCACAGCCGCCAGCGAGAATATAGTGGTATGACTCCCCTATCTATGGCTCCTTTTTGGCTTCACTATATCCTGTGTTCTTGTACGGGGAGCGGGACCAGAGACCCTGCATGACAGTTTTGTAGTAAAAGAATAGTGCCAGGTGTCTTTTAAGGTCTGGGTTATTCTTACAGATCACTTTGTTAGACCACTTATTTGCAATTATTGGGGAAACTGTAGCATAGTTAGGAGACCTGATTTTGGAGACTGACACGTCGTAAGCCCATCACTAGCTGTGTGGCCACAGACAAGGTATTTCATCTTTCTGAGACTCTTCCTATGTAAAAATTGAAGTGATGATTAGCCCCCACCTCAATGGGTTGCCATGAAGTTAAATGTATAACTCACCTCAAATTCGTACTGTAGTGTTTGGTCTGGAAAATGAGCTCAAATTGATCATAGCTATTGAGATAATTTGCGTATCTATCTAAAGTATATTTTTATGTATATCATGTATTTAACAAACAGAGAGGCTTTCAATATGCCAGTCACTGTTCTAGGCTCTTTAAACATACTTAATTCTCATAACCATATTAGAGAGGATCTATTAAGAACCTTGTTTTTTCAGAAGCAATTGAAGCACAGAGAGATTAAATATCTCAGTGAGTTGCATAGGCAGAAAGGGGATGAGCTTTAATCACTAGCCCCTGTCTCCAGGAGAATTGTGCCACCAGATACTTACCCATGTCAAGAATAATGTTGAATGTGATGGTTAAATCACTCACCGGGGAACTGGGAAATTTGAGTTCTAATTCCAGTTCTGTAGGTGCCTAATAATTCAGGAAAACCTGGCTCCTGGGTCTAAGCTTTAAGCTCTGCATCTGTTGGCACACTAACAAAATATTAGGTGACGTTATTATTAATTTGTAATTATGTGTTATATAATTAATACCATATAATTAGCAATCCCTTGGCAGTGTTTATAGCCATCCTCTCGTTTATAAGACCATTACAGTTTCCTCAGTCGTGTAAGCCTGTGGCAAAGTCAGAGCAATCTTCAGTCTCTGGTTAAGGCTGCAGCGATCACTTGACAGGGAGAGCACAGCATCCCGCTGACATCGGTACCAAAATGGAGACCTGCAGTTTGGCTGGCGAGCCCTTCTCATCAGCTCTAAAGCCTTTACATGTTTTATCAAAGTCATTGTCTTCTTGGGGTAAATGACTCCATTTAAAAGTTTCATCGAGACTGAAACCTTGACTGGGTAGGGGCTCCTGTTCATTCTTAGGGAAATAGTGGCCCGTGGGTGGAACCAACACCATTTTGTGGGGGTCACCTACCAGACAAGGAGGTTTGGGGGAAGAGGTCAGATACTCAAGTCAGAGCAGCTCACCCTGTGATTCATGAAGCTGCTTTGTTTATTCCAAGCTATTGAATGGTGGCTTTTCTCTTCCTGATTTAACTGGTGTATGTTGAGTGATTTTGTTCCCCCAAATGCATAGGTTGAAATCCTCACCTTCAAGGTGCTGCTGTGAGGAGGAAGAGGGCGATCAGGTCATGAGGGTGGGGTCCTTAGGAATTGGATTTGTGCCCTTAGAAGTGCTTGCCTCTTCTGCCATTTGAGGACACACTGGGGACATAGCCCTCTATGAACCAGGGAATGGATTCTCACCAGACATCAAATCTTTAGGCACCTTGATCTTGGACTTTCCAGCCTCCCGAATTGAATTGACTCAGACGGACACTCTGTTCTTAAACTTCACATACCCCTGTACCAGGTTCAGTGAACCAGGCTCTCTAATTACTGGTGATGCAATTCTTATTAGTGCATTCTTGCTCGTCCTTTAACCTAGCACACTCTTTTCCAGTTTAGAGACCTCTTTCTCTTAGTACCTACAAAGACTGTATCTACTTAATACATTTGGGATTCCATATATGTTAGGTTTTATTAAAGTGGCCATCACTGCCATTTCCATGAAGATAACTATCTTTATGTTAAAAACTGCCTTCCCTGAGGGCAGGATTTTGCTGTAGGAACTACATAACTTGATATGTGATCCTAGGCCAAAATGTGCTTGAGATGGTGAAAGGGGGACTAGGCTCATGCTCGGGGTGTTCAAAACTCAGTGTAGAATAACTTCTGGTGTAACGCCTCATCTCTGAAGGTTGAAGGTGTGTAAATCTTTAAGGACCCCTCTTGTCCTGTAAGTCTATGGTTCTATGTACTCACTCTTCTCTCCACCTTCCCTGGTAAATTGGCCGTCTTTAAACCTAATAATGTGTTTTGCCTTAAAGTCTGTTTTGACTGATATTAACAGTGCTACATCAATGTCTTTTAGTTAATAAGTGTCTAGTATATCTTTATCGATCCTCTTATTTTCAACCTTTTTTCCCTTTATTTCTTTAAAATTTATAACTTGTAGTCTGATTACCTCTGTCTTTTTAATGATCATTTTTGTCCAGTTATGTTTATTGTAATTATCTGTGTGGTAAGTTCTGATATCTTCCTTGTGTGTCCAGCTATTTTAATGATTCTTTTCTTTTCTCTTTTTCTGCTTTCAATTTAAAAATTTCCCTATTAATTTAAAAGTTATACAAGCCTTATCAATTATTTTAGAGGTTAATCACTCCTCACCTTTTGACTCTATGATCTCTTCCCTCAATCATTGATCACCATCTAGTGGATCCATGTTATTCTTCTCTTTTTCTTTCCACAGCAAAGAGAATAAGAGAAAATGTTTGTCATTGAGATTATTTTATCAGCATAGACAAGCGAAAAAGATACTCCACATTTAAAATTATATTCTTACACTTGGATAATTCCGAAGCCTCTTTCCTTCTATTGTGTCCATTTGTTTTACTTCCTAATATTCTTCTACTTGGTAACATTGTAGTCTCTGTGCTGCTATGATGTTAAGTCACTGAAGGGAGCCTTGCTGTTAGTGTGACCTCTTCTTGGCCTCCTCTTTGAAGGGGGCAGATATGCCAGGGTCCAGAATTTTCCAATAATTTTATTTGATAGCTAATTAATGGCCTTCTGTGGTTTCCATGGAAATGCCACGCTTTGCTGCCAGGCGTTGTCCAAATGGGCATTCTGCTCACTCTTCTGCCTTACCATCAGCATGTTAATCAGCCAGGATAAGTCCTTGGTTGCTGCATCAAATTGGTAAGACACTAATTGAATTAAAATCTCACTTGAAGCCTTCAGGCTTTTCTTCCTCCCACCTGGAGGGGAACTTTGCTAGCTCAAAGGGCCAGACCCAAGGAGGAGACATTTGGAAATCCACAGAACTTCATGTCCTTTTATAGCAAAGTATTTTCCTTTCACCTCTGAATAAATATTTTGATGTCTGAATCTTTCCCTCTCCTTGAAAATTTCTCTATTTCCCTGACCTTTTCAATCATTAGACATTGCTGTATTCTCTTTGTATAAAGGAGTTAGTATTTTCAAGATGAAGGAAAGAGGCCTTTCCTATACACACACACAAACACACACACGCACACACAGTTGGTGAAGTCTGGGGAAGAACTCAGGTTGAATGGTGATAAGGATTAGATAACACAGTACATATGAAGATTGCTTAGCAATATATAAAGTGATGGGCAAATACAGAAGGTTATTACATTGTGAATTGTTGGAAGTGCTTGGAATGTAGAGATGAAAGAGAAGAGGAAGAGAGGTAACTGGGAGATGATCAGTTTTAAATTCATTGTTCATTAAGATTAGGGGTGATCATTTCAACTTCCCATACAGTCAAACTCCTCACTCTCCTTGGTCGGCATCCCATTTAAAATGATAGCTTTCTAAAACTATCATTTTAACTGACCCTCGAGTACACCATGCCTATTTATACCTTTGTGCTATTGCATTCGCTGTTCCTGGGCCCTTTGCTCCTTGCTATTTGCACTAGTCCTATCCATTTTCAACACCCAAAATGAACTTGCCCATATGATGCCTTTACCAACCCAATGAGCAGAGTTAAACACCTCTTTAGGGCTCCTTTCTGTGTGCCTAACCCCACAACAGCAGTCATCATGGTATACGGTAATTATTGTTTCTTTTATAATTGGTTCATATGTCTGTCTTTTTCATCAATTTATGAGTGGCACAAAAGCATGGATCGTTTCCTTATAAATCTTCATTTTTCTGACATGTTCCATTCATGTCAGAGATGTCCTGACATGCTCTATTCATGTTGAAGAGATGTTTGATTATGTACTGACCTTCTACAAAATCTTGTGCTCGATGAATAGCTGCTATGTGACCTCTGGAAGGAAGAACTTAAATGAACCTAAATGAACACTGAATACTCTCAAAATCTGAGGTCCAAAGAACTATGTTAATTCATACTAAAAACTGGAACATTAAAGTTGTAATTTACTACCATTAAAAAAAAACCCCTCTAGACACACTTAAATAAACTATTAGGTTGGTGCAAAAGTAATTGAGGTTTAAAAGGTTAAAAAAAAAAAATTGCAAAAACCGCAATTACTTCTGCACCAACCTAATAGATAATTCTTTACCTCTTATGCACTAAAGCCCTCTCCTTCTTTCATCTTAAAATATAGTGGGAATAGTGTTTTCTTTGAGTCACATTATCATAGACTCTGGTGAACTCTAGATAGGCTCATTGTATTTTATCTAGGCTAGCATTACTGGGAGAGAGAAATGCACATTTCTTAAGTGGAAGCAGTGGCTGGAAGATACGCAAAAGCTGGTCAGGGTATGGAAGGACTGTCTAAGAATTGGATCTGCTCTGTAACACAAGCTGGAATGAGCACTATTGCTCCCTTTCAGTGAAAGAGGAATCCACAGAAAGTGTAAGGAGGAGCTAATTAGCTTCCTGTCCCTGAGATGGTCCAGTCAGCCAACAGTGGTGATCTCCCTGAGACGGTGAAGAGGCTATTTGTCCTGGGCAGAAGTTTAGACCAGAGGTGTTGTATTTTTCTCTTCCAACCCTAAGATGTGTGATCTGTTTCTTTGCCAATACAGAAATGAATTTCCAGATACTCAGAAGCATGTCTAGCAAGTACCATCTTAGCATAAAGATACAAACATCATTCCTAGAGACTGAATGATATCTGCCCAAGTCCTCTGCAGGAATGCTTTGAGGCTCTCATTTCCTTTTAACCCCAAGCCCCACACAAGGCTTCTCAGCTTTCATAGGTGAGACATAAATGGCAATGTTAGTGTGTGTGTGTGTGTGTGTGTGTGTGTGTGTGTGTGTGTGTATTCTGAGTTAATCAAAGAATAATTTTTTAGATACTCGGGGAAAATGGTTTGGCAGACCAATGCAATATTTAAACCTACCTTGTTTTATTTTGTTTTGGTCATTGATTTTTATTCAAATTAAAATTTAATATGCAAAGCATTTCTTTTTGGAGAAAGAGGTGAAAGGGGTTTCTTGATTAAAAGAAAAAAAAACAAAAACTTGAGACTGAAAGTCCGTCCCTTGGCAGTTTAGTTGAAGGAGAAAACACCACAGTGGCAGCATGATTTAAAAGGTGGAGCACTGCCGAGGGACTCAAAAGGTGGGGCTCAAATCCTTAATCAGGCAGTAATGGTTGTAGCCAGGGGCATGCCGTTTCTATTTCCCAGAGTAAACCCCCTAGTAGTCCGACAGCCCATATCTAAGGTTCCTCATTGTTTTAACACGCTTATGATTCTGTGAATGCCTCTCTCCCCAATCCCACTGTTGTCCGGTTTTCATGAGCTTCCATTTATTCAGCATGAAAGAAGCTAGATGGATAAGATAGCGCTGTCATTGCATCCCCCCACCCTTGTGTAAAAAGGAGTCAAAAGAACCACAAGGAATTAAGCAGAAAGAGGGAAGAAATCATAACCGAAGAAATATCTTCTTTATCTATGTCCATTTCCTCCCACAAGGAAAAATGGCAGTGTCGGTTGTACATTACATACATCTCTCTTTCTTTTCAGTGTTTAATCTTAGCACCTGCACAGCAGAGATCTTCACAATTCATCGCATATGCTCTCCCCCACCTGCCCCTCAATACAGCACCTGAGGCCTAAGAAGCACCTCCCTCCGAGCCCCTCCAATGGCCGAGACCCTTCTTCATGACAGAGTACAGAAATAACAAACATGCCCCACGGTTTTATACAGTTGCTAGAACGTTTTAGCTTCCAACGGATGAAGATTTTCCTCCTTTTCTTCGAATAGTAATTACAGTTTACAAATTTTTGTTGGTTTCATTTTGCTTTGTTTTGTCCTGTTACGTTTGCACAACAAAAGGGAAAGTGCGTGGCAAGGGGTCCCAGGTTAACAGAGTTTGGCTGTCATCTGGTCCGACTGTTTGAGGATCTCGGTGTTGTAGAGGTCCAAGGCGTGGTTCACGCGAATGATCTCGCTGTTGGTGAGTTTCAGGCGGTGCTTCAGCATACAGGAGAACAAGTCCAGCTGGGGTTTCCCCGGGGCCACGGGAGGGGCCAGGCGATTAATTCGGTCCCGAATATCCAACAGGAGGAGCATCACCGACGAAGAGGAGTAGAACTGGCCGCCTTGCGTGTAGGACTGGTTGACCTGCTGCACCGCGCTACGAAGGAGGTCGGCGTTGAACCTCAGGCTGTAGCCGAACACCTGCACGTCCGAGATCTTGATGTAGAACTGCCTCTTGGAGGGGTCGGACAGGTCCACGGGGCCCTGGCCGGTCTCATTACGCAGGAGGGTCGTGAGCCGAGTCCGACTGCGTAGGTAGATGTGGACCGTCTCGAAAAACGTTTTCCACCGATTGCCCAGCAAGAGAGTCCAATTGTAGCACTGGCTGTTTTGGAGACGGACCTTCTCCCAGCGCGGGTAGCCAAACTCCCCGAAGGGCATATTCCAGCCCTCCGAGTGGCTCCCACTGAAGGGGTTCACGTAGACAAAGAACATGGGGTCCAGGCTGCTGTTGCGCATCTGGCAGATGCGCATGGACATGCCGATGACCATGTGGACGAAGTCCATGCGGTTCTTGTTGCTCTTGAGCGTCAGGGACATGCGCTTGCGCCACCGGGGGTCAAAGAAGGTGTCGAGGCGGATCTCGTTGCTGATGAAGGTGGTGTGGACGTAGAGGCGCGAGTCCATCTTCTGCAGCAGGTACTTGAGCTCCAGGTCCTGGAAGTCCAGGTCGGTCTCGAAGCTAATGAACTGCTCGCTCCGCTCCGAGTCCACGTTCTGTGGTTCGCAGCGGCCTCGGTACAGCTTGTAGCCCTTGTTGCAGGAGCCGCAGAGCGAGATGTTGGCCAGGCTGCACATGGCACAGCTGTTGTTCCCGCCTATGATGCAGGGGATGGGGCGCTGGCACAGCGTGGTGCTGCCATGGCACACGCAGCTTCTCTGGCTCTCCAGGAAGGTGCCCCAGAAGCCGTTCTCGTTGCAGTAGAGAAGCGACTGGACCCTAGCAAGCCACTGCTGAATTGTCCTGGGGGGTAGAGGGAAAAGGGAGAACGTTAAGCACCGTGGGGAGGACGGGAGCGATGGTTCTCCCACTGATAATGCACAGTGGAGATGCCCAACGAATAAAAGGGCTGGGTCGCCCAGTTACAACAGGAAGGGCACTGGGCGTAAGTTGTAAGAGCTACAACGTCAGTCCTTCTACTGCCACAGACCTGCTACGTGATACCGTGCTTCACCCTTCTAGAGTTCAGGGTCTTCATCTGTAAAGTGGTGGCGTCGGGGTACCTGTTATCTGGGGTCCTTCTAGCTCTATGAGTCCATGTACATTAGCACCAAAGAAGTTTGATTCAGGAAATTAAAGTGTTTAAACTCAAACACCCCTTCTGGATAACAACAAAATAAAATCAGCAATAGATAGTAACTAAGGGGTTATTGCCTTTCCTTTGTCCGGCATCAGATGGTTCAGCCTTCTTCACAGCTCCTCCCACAAGGCTATAAAACATACAACAACGTCAACAAAAACAAATAATACATTATAGTACTCTGGAGGCCGTGTAGTGCTTTCATGCTGATGGTGTTACATGATCCTGACAATGGCGGTTCAAATCATGGAGGAAAGATGTTTTACCCCCATTTTCCCAGAGCTCCAGACTCTCAATTCAATGGACTTTCCATCGCAACATGCATCTCTAGGTCACCCTCCCCGCGGCCGCTCAACACCTTTATAAACAATAGCCAATCCGGTCCCCAGATTCCCTCCAGTGAATCATTCCAAGTAAGGCAGATACTCAATCGGATAAGAAGAAACAGAAGAATAGGTAAAAATATGTAAGGCGGTCAGCTTAGCGGCCTTTCATATTTCCTCATTTTTGTGCAAGTCACCTAGGCTGTCTTCCACACTACGAATAATCCCTTACATGTGTCTAGCACTTTTTCCCCTGTAAGGGCACATTCACTCCCATTTTCTCACTTGAGCCTCACAGCAACACCCTGAAAATAGCTTTGGACTTCAGGTCAGTCCGAGATTGCTTAAAATCCTGGCTCCCGCACATATGAGCTGAGGTAATGCCAGGCCGTTACCTTCACCGTCCTAATCATCCCTACCACATAGGGCTGTCGTGAGGATTATATGAATTTTTATGTGAAAGCTTAGCCTCAGACTTGGTAGTTATTAAGGGCTCGATAAACGTTAGCTCTTGTTATTCCTGCAAAGGGACTGTCAGCTCCATTTTATAGACACTGCAATAGAAGCTCAGAGGTGAAATGATGGACCAAAAGCCAAGCTGTGTGTGAGGAGAGCAGTCTCTTGGCTCATGGCTCTGGCTTTTTTCATTGAATGTCAAGCGAGAGTCAAGAAAGCCTTTCTGAAGTGGTGATGGTGGTGGTCACGACGATGGTGGTGGCAGTGGTTCACGGTCCCCTCATTAGGATGCCGGGCACAGAAGCCCTTTTTCCATTGTACGGGCTACAGTAGGAAGCAATCCATCTACTCTGTCATGTCCACCATCAAGCCACATGGCCAAGGCCAAAAACAGTAAGATCGGTGGTAGAGTCTAATAGGGAAAGTATCTGTGACGGCCCAAGCAGGGCGGAGTTCAAAGAGCTCAGTTTTGTAACCAGGAACACATCTCTTTGTCTTTCCGCCTCAGTACCTGTATCCGAAATGAGAAGAATATTGGCCCATCTTATGTGGTGAGTTGGGAGGATTGAGTGAGACCATATATTTAAAGCATTAAGCACAGAGCCCGGCACAGAGCAATTATTGGAAAGGTAATAATAATATGCACTCTTATCCCAGAGAATAAGCTATTCCTTTGAAGGTATTGAGACACTCTCAGGGATTTCACTATCTCTCTGGAGTTTGAGGAAAACCATTTTGTCATATGAGACATTTGAAAACGGATACTGTTGAAACAGCTTCCCAGGATGCTTTGCTTTAAATGAGTTGCTTATCAGCTGAGAGAAAATGGAGGAATAATTAGTGCTCTCCTTGAAACTGCTCTGCCTTTTAAATCCACAGAACCATCCAGTCCCCAGCAATGAAACCTCCCTCACAAAATTCAAAACATTATATTCAAACCCCTGGTTTTCTTGTCAGTTTCCCCTCCATGCTCTAAGGCTCAAGAGGGGGAGATGCCATCTTCTCTAAGCATCTAGCTGAGAGCCTGGCTCCCTATTAGTGTTTGCTGAATGAATGAATGTTTGCTGAACGAATGAACGACCAAAAATAATATTTTTCTTCTTCTTTTTCATTAAGAAAACCCAATTCCTCTTCTCCCCTCTGGACTGCAGTATTAGTTTTCGATACCGTCCACCCACACAGCTTCAGCACCCTCCCCCCCCCACCAGTCTTGCTGCGTGAGACCAATCCTATTACAGCCTGGAGAACAGCAGCAGGCCCAGCCTTCAGGAAACGGACCTGGAATGCTGATGAGCTATGAGGCTCCACCCCCCAAACCAGAACATTGACTGAATATTGGCTATGAGTCATCTGATATTTTTGTGAGCTGCAGGGACCCGCCACACGTCTCTGATTGCGCGGTTCCATCTGACGACAGCGTCATTTCAAAATGCCTCTTTCAAATGGCCCACACTTGCCCCTGTCACTCCCTCTCCAAGTGACAGGACAGTACCCCATTTAGAACTCCTCTGTTCCCATCTGCAAGGCATTCTATAACCCCGCAGAGCACCCCCTTTCTCGTGTCTCATCATTGGGGTCCTTTGTCAGGACTGCAGCCCCCACTCCTTGAATCAATGCTTCATTGTGGCTGAACTCTCAGAATCCTCCGTGGGGGAAATAAAAAAGATGAAAGTTCCTGGTGATGCTGCAACAAGCAACGGGGCGAGTGGCACATTAGGATTCCAGCCCTGTCGCGCAGGAGGGACTGGGGACAGAGGCCCTCTGAGGCGCGTTAGCGAGCTGCATGGCACCTGCATCTCCTGACCTCAGAATAATCATGAGGTTGTGGGCTGTATCAAAGAAGGCATTAATGATACAGGGAGAAGCCTGCAGGGGGTGGGGGCTGGCAGCAGAGGCCCAGGGAAAGAGGGTCGAGAGAAACAGAGAGAGGTGGAGCCTGGGGAAGGGTGGTAAGAGAGGAGAAAAGGACATGGTGTTGGAGATGGTGGGGGAAAAGTGAAGGAGCCTGACCTATATGAGCAGACAGGGCCATGCAGGAGGAGGCAAATGAAGAGAGAGGATGTGACGGAATGAAATTAGAGTGGGTAGGACGAAGCAAAGAAATTCAGCCAAGCTTTAAATTGTCGTAACTCACAGATTCAGGGACTGTGGACACTGGATGGACCATTTGATGGCAAGTAGTCCTTTTCTGGAGAGGCAAGAGGCAGCATTTGGTGGCGGTGGAGGGTGCAGAGAGGGGAAGCAGTGTTACCAATGAGTCCTGATTCCCAAGGTCAGTGAAATTTCCTTTGCTTTTTAATAATTTTGAGAAGAGTGAAACCAGGAAAACAAGCTCATTACAGTTTTGTTTTGTTTTTTTATGTGTCTGGTTTTAACACAAGCAACTTCCAACAATGAGGACTCCAATCTCCTACACCTTCTCCATCTCCAGCTGGTACTCTAAGTGGTGGCACTGATATTCACAAGCCCTGCTCTGCTCAGTAGCAGGCAGCACCCTACACTGGCCAAGGCAATCAGTGCTGACAACTATTGAGCACCACTGTATACCAGGCTTTATGCTGGAGGCTCGGCCCCACCCACCCCGCAGCATGGATAACCACCCATCTGCGTCACAGATGAAGACAGTGAGGCCGTGAGAAGTGAGAAAACTTGTCTGAGATTACCCCACATTCAGATACCAGGATCTGTAACTCCAGCCCGGCACACCTCCTGCGAGGTACTCTAATGTACAATGACCACAGCGAGGCAAATAGGAAGAAGGAAGCCGGCCGCAGAAAGGCAATAAATTGGAATAATGGAAAAATACTGAAAGTTTGAGCATGTGAAGGGCCTATTATCACATTCCTCGCTTCCTCTGGACCTGCCAGGATCCCTCTCTTCCATTCACAGATAATTGGAGCTCACCAACAAGTGCATGGGGAGAAGCTGGGGACCAGGGGTAGGAGGGACTGCGATCTATAAATACCATTTCCCAGGCTACCTGGTGACAGCCTGCCTCAACCCTGGCGACAGAGGAGCAGCTTAATAGGCCAACTGGAGGAGGGTGAGTGGGCGGGGTCTCACCAAGGGCTGACACAGCTCTACTGCCAGGCAGTCAGTGCGAGGTGGTAAGGACCAAGGTTTAAAATGCTCTTCTTTGTCCCTGGGGACTCAGAGCATGGTCCGTTTGCAGCCACAGCTGAACTCCAATAGCTCTAAATCAGCATGTTTCTGCTGGATGGGATTTCGATTCCTTCTGATGGAGGGCTGAGGGGAGGGAGAAAGGAGGAAGGAAGGGAGGACAGGAAGATGCATTTGTATTTCCAAAGCTGACAGGGAAGCACCCGCAGACTCACAAGGAACAGCTTGGAGCACAGAAGTAGAAATCTAGAAGCAGCCTCGGAAACGTTCAGACCTGAACACTGAGACTCCGTTGCTTCTGTGGAGGATCCCTGTTTCTTGAGTGCTCTCTGCATCATGGCAGTTATCCCTTGATCCTCCCATCAAGCCCATGAGACAAGACTCCCTGGTCATTTCGAATCTACTGATGCAGATGGTGAAGGCCAGAGAGGGACTGTGACTTTCCCACACTCACACAGCATGGATGCAGCAGACTCGAGCTCAGGGTTTCTAGATCCAAATGCAGTGCTCCCACGGTTCCTCCACTGTACTTCCTCGACCCTCTAAAACCCAGACTGGAGGAGAAGCTAGGCTCCAGGCCATGCAGACACCTACACTGCTCCCCTGCAGGCCTTGTCTTTGCCTCAGCCAGGATTTTCTGGCGACATGACAGGTCTCCCAGTGACACAGCATGGAGTCACTCATCATTCTGAGGACAGAGGCTATACCACCCAGGGCTTCCCATCAGTGCTTTCAAAGGCACACATCTCCCTTTTAGAACCACCTGGGTGGGGAGCCCAGGCTGGGATTCCTAATTCAAGCAAACCTCCTGCTGATTTTAATTGGAGGTTTTGCCTAAGACAGGAATGCAGTGTGGGGCCAGTGGCATTTGAGGGAAGATCATACAAATCTGTGCCAAGGAGGAGAGGGGGAAAAATAAATCTAGGCTAAAATAGAAAACTGTAATCCATAATTCCCATTTGCCTGCCAGGGGTGTTTCTTTAAAAGTGGAGAGGAAATGAAAAAAAAAATGGAGTTCTGAATTATTCTGTTATTTATGCCCTGTGCTTCTTCCTTGGCATTTGTTTGACATTGTAATGGGTGTCTGAGTAATTTCGTGAGACTTCACAAAATATATACTCTCTAGGCCATAGACTAGACTGGGAAGATAAACAATTGTTTGTAGGTTTCTGATGGTGCATTGTTTTTTGGATGTGCTGTGTATGACTCTGTGTGTGTGCATGCATAAGTGTGTGTGTGTGTGTGTGTGTGTGTGTGTGTGTGTGTGTGTGTGTGTGTTTTAAAGGAATGATGCTAATAAAGAATGAATACATCGATGGTGACAGAATGCTTGGGGCTTAACTGAAAGAAGCCTTGGTTTATGTATATGCTCGTATGAATTATAACTGGCCATCAGACCCACTCTGTGTTCATCATTTTTCCCAGATAAATATTTAGCTTTTAAATCATTCCCCTCTTGAGTTTCTATCATTGCCTGAATAACTTGTTTTCCCTTCTCCTTCTCAGCTCTTCACATGCCGTCAGAGCCTCATTGCAATAAGGAAGGAAAGACCAAGAGAAGAATTCTGTGGTCCCTTGCCACGATGAAGATGCTTTCTAGTTTGGTTTTGTGGAGGCAACAGGTCTTACTTGCAGAGGCCATGGGTAAAGTGTAGAAGGAGGAATGGGAAGAACAGCAATGTAAAAATCCAATAGAGGAGTCTTTAAAATTAGGTTGTCAGGAGCTTAATTGGGGAGGATTATGAAACAATTTTTGCAATTACACAATTCTGTGTCTGGGAGGAGGTGACAGGCAACACCAGCTGCATATTCAAATTCAGCTGTGGCTTTGGGGCATGGATGTGCTGGAGACAAGTGAAGGAAGGAGCCAGAAGCTTCTTTAAAGCTGACAGAACGGCTAAGAGCAGCAGGGTTCTCCAGGTGGAGGGCTGCAAGAGTGGTTTATTCTTCCTGGGCCGTAGTTAGGCAGAAGAATGAGACTCAGACCAGTAGTTAGGCAGAAGAATGAGACTCAGTAAGAAGGGGCTCATTGAGTTTAATGGTCTAACAGTGAGGTACAGTAATGGTTTTCTAGGTCAGTGATCTGGGCAGTCAGGTGGGGGTGAACGCAGGAGTGGGAGTCAGTTAAGTTAATGCTGGACACCACCCTACCACTAGTTGGCCTTGTGAATTTGACCTTGGATAAGTCATTTCACCTCTTTGATCCTCAGTTTCCTTATCTGTCAAATGGGGACAGTAATACCTACCTTACATTTTGAACTCTAGTCCTGAGTTCAATTCAGGACTAGAATTGAACATGCAAAGCTCTTGGGAGGTTTGCCGTAAAAGGAGGTTACGACTGACCATTAACCATTGTTGTTACTGAGGACAAAGAATAGCTGTGTTTTATAAATGTTCCAGGTAAAAATATTCCTCTGGGTTACTAGAAAACCCAGTTGATTATAGCTTAACATCCTACTCTCACCCGTTACTCACCCTCCACAGTATAATGAATGCTGTCACCACGATGCTTGAAGAAAGATCTAGAGACGTGGGCTATGGAGTCAGAAAGAATTGCGTACTGAATCATAGGTCTGCTACTCATTAATTAACCTTGAGCTAATTGCTTGTCTTTTCTAAGCTTCAGTTTTCTCAACCACTGAAAAGAGTAATAATACAGTACTTGCAGGTTTGTTTGGAGGATCAGATAAGACAATGTATATAAAGCTTCCGACAGAAAGTAGGAGCAGTGTCCTCATGAAAAAAACTACTGTGTTCCTCTTGAGCTCACCTAGAAAATGGTCCTTTTGAAATAGGTAATTATAGATTTAAAAATCCAGGGAAATGGTTCAATACCTGTTACTGGGTCAGCTGAATATTGATATTAAAACAGCAAGAACAAAACCTCTTCTTGACACTTCATCTCTTCTGTACCCCTAAATCATTAACAGGTGGATTACAGATCTAAGTGTGAAAAGTAAATAGTAATAATACCAACATCAGCAAAACAAGTTTTCGAAGAAAACACAGGAGAGCATCCTTATGATACTGGAGAAGGCAAAGATTTGTTAACAAAGCTCCCCATAAAGAAAAAGAAATGATTAATAGGGATGTATTAAGAGTAAAACATATCCATCAAAAGATACCTCTCAAAAAGTGAAAAGCCAACCGTTAATTAGAGAATGTATTCGCAATACCGCTAGCCAATCAAAGACTGTATTTATTTATGATACGTAAATAACTCCAGCACTGGTTGGATGCTGGGCATCCATACTCAAAGGCATTTATGCTGCCTGAGGTTTGCCACTCCTTTCTGGGTCTCTTTAAACCAGAATAGATGCAATTATCACAAATTTTATTTATCTTGAGAAGGTTCTCACTGAATTATTTAATAAATGTACTTGGTCCCAGAAAAAAACATAACAAAGTACAAATCAGTAAGAAAAAGTCAGATCACCAAAAGGGAAAACATGCAAATGATGTGAATAGGCCCTTCATAAAAGGATATTCAAAAGGCCAATTAGCACATGAAACTCCACTTCATTAGTCATCAGGACAATGCCAATTAACATTGCAGTGAGATACTACTGCAGCGGGATGACTAAACTCAAGATAAAAATAAAAACAGAAGAGATGGGAAACACTATGTATTGGCAAGGATGCAGAGGGCTCCAAACCCTCCTGTGTTCCTGGTGGGAGAGAAAATCGGTTCAGCTAATTTCCAGGAAAACAGGAAGTATCGACTCAAATATCTATGAAGCTGAACCGGTGAACACTCTTAGGTCCCAGCAATTCCAGGCTTGGTACACACCCAACAAAAGCGCACACAGAAGGTCACCCAAAGACATGTGTAGGACAGCAGCACCATAGGTCATAGCCCCAGACTGGAGACTATGCCAATGACAGCAGCATTACAAGAGATTTCTACAAAGACAACGGAATACTCTTGAGAACGAACGGGCCAAAACTACACAAAACAACGTTGAGGCATCGCATCAAAGAATGAAAAGGTGAAAGAAGCCAGACACAAAAGAGGCTATACTGAATAAAAAGAGGCAAAACTGCGCTCCAGAGGGTGGAGCAACGAGAGGAGTAATTTCCTGGAGAAAAGGTTCCTAGTGCCCAGAAAAGGGGCACAGCAGTGGTTTCTGCAGCGCTGATGAGCCCTATTTTATTTATTGATTGATTTTTAAAAATCGGGGTGCTGTGGGTCACACGTGTGAATTCACTAGGTGTAAATTCATTTTGCGGTGCACTCAATGATCTTTTCACTTTCTGTATATCAGTATTACTTCCATACAACACCTTAAAAAAGTCATCCTTTAAAGGCAAGCAGAAGAATACTATTAAGGCAGCAATCCTTCAGATTTTTGTATCACTTTTAAACTTTCCCGTTGTGACATCACTTTTTACCGTTCTAAAGCTCTTCTGTTTGGGACTCTAATGTTGATCTTTACGACTTTTCTGTGTCCTAGGTTGGGTTGAGAGGTTATCATTGAATGTCGTTGTACCAATATAACAAACTGGGCTCAGAGCGATGTGACTTCCTGAAGGTCACCAGTATGTTGTCCCATCACTAGGATTAGAACTCACCCATGTGTGGTTTGCTGGCCCGGGGGAGGGTGGAGAGGGGGAGGAGTGGGAAGTGGCTGTGAAGGAGGATAAGAGAGAGCCGTCCACAGACACTGTAAGAACCTTGTTCTATTTCTGACTCCATGTTCTGAGCCTCCAGATTTTATTCCGAACAGGAAGCCACTTCTGAGCCCCAAGGGAGGGAAAAAAAAGGCTAAAAACAACAAAAAGGGTCTGGAGGTGCTTATTTTCTTGCCTTACGTCAGCCGAGTGAGTCAATTACCCTAGTTGTTACAAGTGCAGAATAACAAACGGGGAGGAATGGAGATCTGACTAGTACTGTTGCGTTGCACAAACTCTGCACATCGCTCAGAGAAACTCAGCCGCTGGCACGCACCTCCCTGCCCTGCACCCAGGTTATACACCCCTGGGTGGCTGAGGAGTTTAGCCTCGCTGACTGCTTTCTTTTTACCCCCATAAATACAGAACAAATGCCAAAGATGTTCTTAGCTAAAAGCTTCACTGCCCCAGGGGTGGGAGGGCACTTGAAGCTTCTGTGATTGACAGCCAACTGTCCCCGGCTAGCCCGGGGCTATCTGTGGGCTCCTACCTCTTCTTTAATAGGACAATTTAAGACACACTTAGAATAGGTCTTTGTCCGAAAATCGCCAACAAACCTCCCTCCAAAACCAGTGGTCAGGGACTATCAGCAGCAATTTACTCCAAAGGGAACTGTCTGTGGGTATGGGATGGCGGATTTCTGGAATCCTGGATCTGAATGATGCTAAGACAAGGCCTGGTCCATGGGAAACAACCCAGACAGGTTATGTGACTTGCTTGAGGTCACACAAGTAGTACTTGGAAGCCCAGCACCAGAATCCTCCCCTTGAGGGAGGATCTACACACTGTCATACAGGTATACAGGTCACCTTCCCCGCAGCCTCTCCGAAAGGGACCAACAGCATTTTACCTGGGTGACTGTGCCTTGGGGAAAAGGAAATAGTCACACTTTTCCAGGATTACTGGACCCTGGCTCTGAACTGATACTAAATCCAGGAAACACAAAATGTCACTGAGGTCCCCCAGTCAGAATAGGTGTTTAGGGAGATCAGGAGATTGATTTTAGCTCAGGTCCTTATAGTGGGTCCAGTGGTTATTTCCTGCAGTTACTTCTGTGGTTCCAGAATGCACACTTGGAATTATTCCATAGTGGGAATACTCAGAAATTGGCAGAATCTTCATCCTTCCCACCTTCGATATCCACACTATACATATACCCACCAAATAATAAAATAATATTGTAGAACATCCTCTCCCACGAACCAGCTTCCAAGACAATAAAACAACAAAACATGCATGTAGCAAGGGGTGTAAACCTTCAGATAAATCCGCTAAACGACAATCTTAATTGACAAGGGTTCTAAAGGGCGATTTTATATTACAAAATGTTTCCTCACAAGGTCTCTGAAGAGTGCAGTCCCCTCTGTACTAAAGTGTATTACAATGGAAAAATAGGCAAATGGTAAACATACTATGTGTGGCAGGTAGCCACAGACCCTTTCACCTTAGATGGGAGGTCTCTGTTCCCTCCCCGGAATCTGGCAGAGTCTCCAACTGCTTTGACCAATACAATAGGGCAGAAGTGATTGATACAGTTTACGGACTCAGCTCTCAAGAGACCAGCAGCTTCTGTCTCTTGGAAAACTCCCTCTTGGAACTCTGAAACCACTTCCAAGCAATCTGCCAACCCTGCTGGAGCAACCACTTGGAAAGACCCTGGAGAGGGAGAACTGTCCAGCTGAGCCCAGTCTTCTTCCATCTCTGTGAAGGCACCAGACATGTGAGTGAAGCTCTCTTGGAACCTCCAGCCCACCCAGTTGCCAGCTGACTACCAACAAGTGCCTTCAGACAACTCCATGTGGAACCGGAAGAATTACCCAGCCAAGGCTGGCACCAATTCCTGACCCATAGATCATGAGTATAATAAAATGATTGCTGCTTTATGCCCCTGAGTTTGGGTCAATTTATTATACAGCAACAGATATTCAAACTACTTTATACCACGAGCCCCAAAGAAAACTCAGGATAGCTCTTCCCCATATATTACTGTGTCAGGCAGAATTCTAAAACTGACCACTGCCTCCCCAAGATTCCAAGCTCTAATCCACGGGACCTGTGACTATGATATGACTTCCAGGATAGAGTTCTCTCTCTCTTTTTTCATTTACTAAATTTATTGGGGTGACACTGGTTAGTAAAAGTGTACATTTCTATAATACATCACCTATGTAATGCATTGTGTATTCACCACCCAGAGTCAGGTCTCCTTCCATCACCACATATTTGATACCCTTTTGACCTAAAGATTGGGAGATTATCTAAGTGGACCTAATCTAGTCAGATGTGCCCCATTAAAAGCAAAGTTTTCTCTGGCTGTTGGCAGAAACAGAACTCAGAGATCTAAACCATGAAAAGGACTTGCTGCATCTTTCTTCTTTTGAAGATGGAGGGGTCCATGCGCAAGGACTGGAGCTAAGGGTGAACCCCGGACAACAACCAGCCAGGGAAAGGTGACCTCAGTCCTACAACCACAAAGAAGTGAATTCTGACACCAACCTGAATGAGCTTGCAAGGGGGTTCTTCCCCAGAATCTCCACATCTTGATTTCTGCCTGTGAGATGTATGCAGAAGATCCAACTAAACCATGCCTGGACTCTTGACCCATGGAAACTAAGATAATGAATGTGTGTTGCTTTAAGTCTCTAAATTTGTGCTAATTTGCTACCCAGCAATAAAAAATTAAGATAGTTACTTTGGCCAAGACACTTCCCCTAATGAAATGACAGGAATAGATCAGATGATATTTTTGGTCCTTGACAACTATGACATTTTATGATTCTGTGATTTCAGGTCATTTAAACTTCCTGAACCTCAGATTCCTAAAGTAGGGAGAGTATGGGTGCAGGACCGGTCTGGTGCCAAGTTTTTCTTATCTACTAGATTTCAAGCTCACTGGGAATAGCAATACCCTTTGTCTTGTTCACCACTCTACCACTACCCCTTGCATAATGCCTGGAACGTAGTAGCTGATCACTAAATATTTGTTGAATGAAGGACTGAATGGATGAATGAATGACGATCTGTATAAATATTCATGTAAACATCCTTTGACAAGAACAAAGGACGGCACCTACGTAGGGGGCAGCAGAGGAGGACTGGTTCCTAATATTCGGTCGGTCATTAATTTCTCTGAGCCATAATCATCTCACCTGTAAATGGGGAGACTAATCCTTGCTCCAGCTGCCTCACAGGTTATTATAAGGATCAGACAAAATCACTGGTATGAAAGCCCTTTGGAAACTTTAACCTGGGCATGAGGTATTTGTCTTACCGTGTTTCCCCAAAAATAAGACCTAGCTGGACAATCAGCTCCAATGCGTCTTTTGGAGCAAAAATTAATATAAGACCTGATGTTATGTTATGTTATGTTATATAAGGTCCGGTCTTATACAAAATCTGGTATTATATTATGTTATATTATATTATAGACTTGGTCTTATAGTAAAAAGAATTAATTTTTGCTCCAAAAGATGCATTAGAGCTGATTGTCCAGCTAGGTCTTATTTTCTGGGAAACACGGTAGTAATAGTTTATTTTTTTAAGGTTGAAGAACATACCTAAGCCAGATGGTTAAAATCATTCCCTAGATAACAGAAAATGAGCACCTTCCCACTGTTACTGTGGTGGCTGCTTTTCGGCAGTCACACCAGTTCTCAGCCCCAGTGGTACCTGCTGGGACACAAAGTACTTCGTACCCATTCAATCAGTGTTAGAAACTCAACTCAAAGAAGACTGGCTGAAGGATGAGGATCTCTAGTGACCGGAGGGAAGCACAGCCTGTGGGACCACACCAAAGACTGGGTTACCGCCTCCTTCTCTGGGGGAAATCACTCTTTTCCATGGCTGTGTACTGAGGAACGCAATCTCTTGGAAAACTTCAAAAAGAAGGGGTTCCATGGCCAAATAAGATTGAAAAGTATGCATACTTGACCCCTTCTCTACTTTTTTTTTTTCATTCAACATTTCCTAAACTTATTCAACCAAAGATACTACTTCCTTTCTTCCCTCCCCCTGGAAATATTCTATAGGATTCATTTGAGGGAATTCATTTTTGCTTGGTCTCTACCAAGTGCATGTATAGTGAGGAAAGACCATACTATTTACGGCAGTGAGGGGAATCTTCTAATCCAAGTTTAGTGTGGTCCCCAGAGCAGCACATTGTATCATCTAAGAACTAGGACCCATCCCAGACCTACTGAATTAGAAAACCTGGGGGTGGGGCCCAGTAATCTGTGCTCAGAAAGCCTTCCAGGTGGTAGTGGTGCTCAGTCCTGTTTGAGAACCACCACTGTAACCCACACATTTGTGGTAAAGCTCGTGGCAGCACAGGGAAGAAACAGGGAATTCTTTTACACTTAGAAGAAGAGGTTCCATTGATTTTCTAATTCATCTTTCAAATGGCTACCAGAGAGCACTAATTGCATTCCTTCTATTTTTTACCCCAATGGCTACTCAACACCTATAGGATAATATGCAAACATCACAACTAGGTATTCAATCCCTCCACAGTTTCATCTCAACATACCGGACTAATCTTATTCAGTAACAATAAGGACAATTACACAATGAGCTAGTATTTATTGACCACTTATTATAGGCTAAGAACTCTGCATATGTATCTTGGATAATCTTCACAGTAACTCTATGGAGAACGTACTGCTATTATCCTCATTTTACAGATGCGGACACGTCCGGGCTAGAAGACACCGAGCGTCCAGTTCATCACCATTTAACACCAGATCATCTGGCTCCAAAGGCCATGTACTCAATCTTAATTTATGTGTACACTCTGTCTTCTGCTTTCCCATTTCTGGCTAAAATTAATCTCACATTCAATTCTTTGTAAGTACGTGTTGTTTTTTTGAGTGGAAAACCATTCTCTCCACCCCAAGTGCAAAGTATCGTTGTCACTCAACTCCAATCTGACATGCTCCCTCACTTCAGTTCAGCAAATGCTGTGTCATTAGGTGCCAGGCACTTTACCTGTCACTTTGGGGTGCTGGTGGGAAGCAAGAAAAAGAGTCCTTGTTCTCATGGAATTGGGATCAAGTAGGGGAAGGCTGGGATGAAATTGCAAATGTGCCAAGTGTTAGGAAAAAATGCTATGTGGAATGCAGTAGAGACATATTGCACTGGGTCCAGGAGAAGCATCCCTAAGAAATGGGGATTTGATCTGAAATTTAAAGGATGAATAGAGTAATCCAGGCAAAGAGGGAAGGGGGTTCTCTACCTTTCCCAGCAGGAATGTATTTCTCTCTTCTTACCTTTGTTGCTATTTAAATTCAATGTTTATAAAGTAGAAAGCATAACAGAATGTGTTTATAGGGTTGCTGTAAGGATTAAATGGATAACTATGTAAGCATTGAAAACTATGCCTTGTACATAATAAATGGTCAATAAATGTTAAGTATTATCATCTTTTTTTTTTTTTTTTTTACCATATAACAATTGCAAGTTGCTCAACTAATAGTGGCAAATTAGTAGGAATAAGAACTTCTGTCTCAGGGTGAGCTCTCGCAATTAACTTCCATGTAAGTGACTGCCACACACCTAACACTCTCCCTCCATCAGGTGATTGTGGTGTGTGAAGATCACAGCTCATTTAATACTCAGGGCAGGTTGGTAGTGATCCTACAGAGCCTGCTTCTGTTCCCTCCACGTGACAGACACACCTACGGAAAGTCAGTTTTGTGTGTTCCCAAACCTGTCCATGCCAGTTGCATTTGCTATTATTAATCACAAAATTAAAAGTCAAATAAATGAAAGAAATACAAGCTTTTTCTGTGGACACTAATGTGAATTGTGTGAAAAAAAATCGACAAAGACCAGTTGCTGAAAAAATTCCCATCCATTTAAATAAAGGGGGAGCATCTGAGAAAGACTGGAAGGGTTCATAAAGTTCTACAAACGTGTAGATTGTTTCTCAAGAGTCTTCGTCTACTGTTCTACTTTAAATAAACCAAAGTTGGAAATATCATACTATCATTGGTCAGGTTTATGCAAGGAAGCCAGTAAAATGTCAAATGGAATATACCTGCATGCTCAAAAAAGATGTTGGCCTTATTTGAAAAGGCTGGCCAAGGAACATATATTTATATATTGTAACTTAAAATAAAATGTGTTTATATACGGCAGCAAGTATACTTTTTAGGATTCCCTATTTAACTTAACTTTTTCTATTAACCGACAAATTATTGGCCTCCAATTTGTCTGTGAAAGAGCCCTGTACTTTGACTTTTAACTATGTATTCTTTTATTGGTTTTCCAAAGTTAGGTATTATTTTTGTCTCCACCATTCCAATTAGGAAACTGAAGCTCAGGTACCTTAACACAGTGTCAAGGTTACACAGCTAGCAGATGATAGTCACTCACCTTGGCCTGTCAGACTCCGGAATCTGGCGTCTTAGGTATCTTAAGTTTCATTGCCTCCCTACATTTTGTTGAGCTCATGCTTGATGCTTGATTCTTCTCTAATGGAAACATCTGTTTCTTGGAAGCAGAAACAGTGTCCTCATCAAACATCTAGGGTCCACTACTGCTGTGCTCTTGATTGTATTATTATTGTATCTGTTCATTTCTTTACAGGTTATGAAGAGTTTTCACATATATTACGTGACTGACAGGGGCATAAACGCCATGGGATAGCTACTCTTATTATCTTGATCCTATAGATGAGGAAACAGAGGACTCAGGGTTAGAGATTTTCGGAGGTCATGCATCTAATAAGTGGCAGAGCAGGAACTGTCAGACTAATAAACTAAAATTGACTTTAGTTTAATAAAATATAAGTCACATCTGCCTGCCCCACTGCAGGAGTCTGTGCAGATGAAATCCAGAGGCAAGTAAGTATATGGTTCAGAGAGAAGAATCAAAGTCACCATGGATCTTGAGGGTCATCCTAATAGAGATAACAATTATCTTGGTAGCCAGAAACTTTCCATAGACACCAATTAAACACTGTATGGAGCAGGAACTATGTTGCAAGCTCACATAGGTTCAGAAGCTGTGGCCCCAGGATTGGAGCTGGAGGCGGATGCCCCCAAGAGATTTTCATCTCAACAATGCATAATTACACTGTGCTTGACGAAGGCCTGGACTGCTAGGTCAAGGCCATGTGAATATGAGAAGTAAAAATAAACCAAGTCCAAGAGTCACCGGAAAATGCCAATAAATATACTGCCTGCTCCTCAAGTTAAGGTTCCATGGACCTGCTTCTCTCACGCTACTACAACCTCTACAAAAATCATGTGATAGGATATAGGAAAGAAACATCACATCCCAATGACATGAACCATCAACTTGGTGAGAGGACTTTTTCTTCATTTCATTGAATTTAATAGACTCCGAGAAATGTCTATTTTTGCCCTTTTATTTTTTTTTTTCAGTAGGGTTCATTTCTCAAAGTTACAGACTTAACAAGAGATACTTTCAGGATTTGGATGCAGGTTAGTTGAAGACAATCTCCTTTTGCAGCTCAGGAGTGGGTGGGTGGACTGCCAGTCTGAGGGCCTGACTTTTAGTCAGTCGTCGTCTGTTCACAAATTCCTGAGTGACTTTGAACAAGTCACTCCGTTTGGCCTTCATTTCTTCACTTGTGAATGAGAAAGACGATCTAAACATACATAATATATGTGAGGAAATCTGTCGGTTGTTTTGATGGCAATGGACACAATCTTAAAAGGTTATGTCAACATGCCCTTGGAACCTCATTCCAAGTAGAAAATAATTTCTTTGTCCATCCATTGAACACAGTTTTTTCAGCTGAGCTCTGAAGGATAGGTAGAAGCTACTTCAGTGAAGGAAAAGGAAGGGTTACTCCAGGTAAAGGAACAGCCCCTGTGAAGCCTGTAGAGTTGGAGGGAGCAATGCACATTTAGCGAACTGAAAGGAGATTAGTGGGGCTGCAGCTGAGAGAGCTAAGAAAAGATGTCAAACCCAGAGTCAGCGGCAGGCAGGGGCCAGAAGATCGCGGACCTATAGGTCATCGTGAGATTCTGCTCTTTTTCCACAGAGCAGTGATCAGTCACCACGAGGTTTTCAGCAGGAATGTGACAAGATAGAATCTGATTCTTAATAATTCTGACTGCCCTGTAGAACGTAGATTGGAAAGTGATTAGATTTGGGGAGACTTAGTGAAAAAGCCATTGGAATTTTGGGGAAAAGAAGATCTTAGTTTGAACATTAGACTACTTATCAAAATGGACTAATTAGCATCATCGGAAAGCAATGCTGCTCCAAGATACAATTACTGACCTTCTGTCAATATTTTGGAGATGAACGTTCTCATTCTCTGTTAGTGATATTTCTCCCAGTGTTGGGAAGGACCTCAGAGAAACTAAGCCCAGTTGTTTCCAAATTGTTTTAAGGAAAAAACGAAAGAAAGAAAGGAAAGAAGGAAAGAAGGAAGGAAGGAGGGAAGGAGGGAAGGAGGGAAGGAGGGAAGGAAGGAAGGAAGGAAGGAAGGAAGGAAGGAAGGAAGGAAGGAAGGAAGGAAGGAAGGAAAAAAAAGTCACTTTATTTTCCCAAACGCGTTTTAATTCAAATTCCATAAAGAAAACGGATAAAAGGTGACACAAAAGGTGAGGTACTTAACCTGAACCCCACCCTTGCAAGGTGCATTTATTGCACCAGGGTTCTCTGGAGTAGGTGCCAGGCCTCCTGTATTTAGTCCGGCTCACACAGGGCAGGGCCATGACTTGAACTCAGGACCACTGGTTCCAACCAGTGTCCTTTTCACATGCCCTGAGGCTAGATAATGACATCCTGAGGACAAAAGCCCTGTTGCTTGTGTCTTCAAATGCCTTCCAGTGTCTGGCACAGGGCTGGGGGACCAGGTGGTTAGCAAACATTTATGGAATTGCACAGAAGTCAGCTAATTCAGCATCGCTCACGGTGATTTTGTGTTTCTTCTCTCCCTTTCTCCCTGCCTTCCTGCCTTCTTTTTCGCTCTCTCTCCCCCATTTCCTTTCTCCCTCCCTCCCTCCTTTGCAAGGACAGGTGATTTCCACCACCATGCAGCGTTTCCTCAGGCTTCCCCTTGAATCATCCTGCCTCAGGGCCTGGCAGAACAGCAGGAGGTTACAGGAAAGAACTGCCTGGGTTTGAATCCTGCCTCTTATTTGCTGTATAATCTTCAGCAAGTCACTTCACATCTCTGTTCCTGAATTTCTCCATTCATAAAATGGGAAGAGTTAGTCCTACCTGCTTAAATGAGGTGAAAGTGGGTAGAACAATACTGGCATGGCAAATGCCTTAGAAGTATTAACTATTAAACGTTGTCTTGGACCTAAATTCGGCCCCATTCATTCTCTTCCCGATGAATCTGGCTTGAAGTTCATCCTGCTTGCAGAGCCTCCTTTCAGAGAGCACTCGGAGTTTACGAAGTGCTTCTGGACTCAGGTGAGCCAGGGACCCTCTGAGGCAGGAGGAAGAAATTACTATGCCAGTTCTACAGATGACAAAACCACGGTTCACAAAGTCTCCGGGCCTCGTAATAGTAGTGACCAAACTTAAAGCCCGCTGCCCAATCTTTCTCCCTTTCTAACTGTGTAACATCAGGATCTCCTGAGAGTGAAACAACCCACAGAAACCTTCCTTGTGGGTCCCCCGTCTTTCCCCGTGGGTTCCCCGTCTTTCCCCGACCTACCCAACCACAGTGCCATGGTCTGACACTGGGCCAGGTCCTGCACAGGCTAAAAGAAATCCACTGTGGTATTCCTGGGACCCCCCCAAAAAAACCTTCTACACGATGGGCACCCAATAAATAAAAAGAATCCACCACGGTATTCCTGGGACCCCCAAAAACCTTCTACACAATGGGCACCCAATAAACATTTGGTTGGGTGTTGGATCCCCTGGCAAGTGTGGTCTAGAAAGATGCCCTCATCCTAACGAGTGTTGAGCCTGAGACTGGGATGAGTCTTCCTGATCTGGGGGCTTCCAGAGCTTAACACAGAGTAAGCTTTCAGGACATGCTGGCTGCACTGACCTGCACTGAACCTGACCTCTTCTCTCTAACCACAGATGTGTCTGATGTGTCTGCCTGGGTTTCTGCCTGGGCTCTGGAGCTGACTCAGGGCTCCACGACTGGGCCATTTCCTGAATGTCAGCACACCATAGGAGACACTATAAAACTCTAATCCTGGTCCGCCACCACCTCCATGACCTTGATGAGCTAACCCTGCCTTTGGCATCACTACACACTCAAAGCAGGGGGCCCCGTCCAAGCACGGCCACCTCTCCACGCTGCTGCACACGGCTTCAAGCCTACACAGGGCTCCTGACCACCGAGCCCAGCAAGGAGTCAGCGAGACAACTCCAGTTCTGCCACTTCCCTGCCCTGTGACCTTGGACAAGTGACTGACATCTCTGGCTCCTCAGTTTCCTCATGGATAAAACAAGTCCAAGAGCATCAACGTCACACAGATCGTGTGAGGATTAGAAGAAAAAACTGTATGTCACCTTCATCAGTACTCACGCTCACTGAGCATTAAGGTACGCTCAATAATTGACATGCAAAATATCAGTGCCTGGTAAAAATCACAATAAGAAACGTAGCTAACATGGAGAGCGTGTTTTCCATGTGCCGGGCACCACCCGGAGCATTTCATGTGGGTTACATCACTGAATCTCCAAAACAGCCTTAGGACGTCGGCACTACTATTGGGCCCTTTTTATACATGAGAACACTGAGGCTCAAAGATGGTCGTCAATTCCCCAGCGTTACAATATAAGCAGGTGGCAATGCGAGGATTTGAACGCAGGCCGCCTGATTAGAATCGTTCCAGTTAGCCAGCTCCATTGCCTGGTATGAATACCTGCTCAATAACCGATTATTATTGTTTTGTGACGGTTATTATTATCGTGAAGCTCCTTTGCCCACATATAGAGTAGTCACCTGTAGCTCTAATTATACTCAATTTATCCTGCGATATATAATCTCCAAAGACTCCCTCTGCCCTCAGGAACCCACACCTGTCAGTATTCACACCCTCGAATGTGGGGTTGGGCTTTCGGCTAATAAAACATGACAGACGCGATGCTCTCGGACTTCCAAAACTAATTTGTAAGCAGTCTTACAGTGTCCTTTTAGTCTCAGGGTGCTGCCATGCTGCCAGAAGCCCAGGCCACACAGAAAGGGCCCCTGTAGGCACTCTGACTGGCAGCCAGCTGAGCTCCCAGATGATTTCAGCACCAACTTGAGAGACCCCCCCCCACCCCCAGCTGTGTCCAGTCAACATACAGAACCATGAAAGACGATCCTAAACTGTGGTTTTGAGCCACTAAAGTCTTGGGGTGAACTGTTTAGCATCAGTTGATAACCAGAACACCCCTTTTGCCTTCCAGCCCAATATAAAGTTTCCAGTATGCCTCGAAACAGAGGTCTAATGATCTGTATTGGACGTCTCACTAAATTTTACAGGTAAACATGTCTTTGACGTACTAACAAAATAATGAATATCTGTTGATCTTGGGCACATTACTTAACTCTCTGTGCCTCAGTTCTCTTATCTGTAAATAAGAATAGTAAGACAGCAAGAGTACCTCGTTCATAAGATTGCAGTATGGAATTTAGTTAGTTCATATAAGATGCTTAGAACAGTACCTGACATTTAGAATACATATACCAAGTGACAACTCTCCCTCCCTCACTTTAGTATCTCTTCTACTTTCTTTTAACGAAGTCAGGCACTTTCCTAGGCTTTTTAAATTTTAAAATCTTAATTCCCACACTTCACCCAAAGCCAGCGTTGTCATGCCCCATTGCAAATGAGGTGCTGGGACTTCTAGAAAGCCTCCTGATTGGTAAATGATGGAACCAGGATTCGGACCCGCTCTGTGTGCAGCTATCGCTCTTTCCCTCTCCCACCCAGCCTCCACAATGCCACCTCTCTGTGACACAAGTAAAAAGCCCTGTGACACGTGCAGCAGTGACAGCATCTGCTTGGTGGACTCACCTCCCACGGAGTCTGGCATGCCAACAAATTGCAGCCTAGAAATCAGTTCATTTACGTATTCCAGCTTGCTCAGCTCAGGTGGCCCGAGGTCCCCAGTGTTAGCACCTCTGTCTGACACTAGTCCTGGGCAGGGAGGTGTCCTCCCTGCTGGTGTGAGAAACGCTCATGAAAGCCTTCGATTCAGATGTCGGGAAGCAGCCCACAGCCAGCAAGGAGGTGCCGCTTCAGAGGACCCAGCCCAGGGCCGACCTTCTGTTCCCCACACCCCCACTACCCAGCAGTCAACACTCCTTAACTGAACATAATTGAGTGGCGCGCCAAGGTGGAATTCCAGACGTCCTCTCCAGGTGAGTGGAGGAGGAACGGCATGGTTAGGGCAAGTTTTCTCATCTCAGGATGAGAGATGGCAACATGGCAAGTTCTTCCTTTGAAGGTCCTGGTGGTCGCAGGACACCTCTAGTGTCTACACCTGACAGCTTGCACAGGAAGAGCAGCTTGTTCGTGTATGTGAACACCTGTGCTCAGAGAAGTGAAGTGACTTGCTCAAGGTCACACAGCTCACTAATTAACGGTAAGGCACCATCACCCAGTTTTGTCTCTCCTTCCTCCCTTCCAATGCCTGTCTAGCTCCTCTCCTTCTGGAACTCCCCTGAGCTGTCCCTAGACCCGGAATAGCCGTGGTGCTCTGCTCTATGCCTAGACATTCTTCTCACCTTTGATAAACGTGTCTGCCCAGTGTCTTTAGGCCTTTGGACCCACTTCATTCTCTGATGTGACAACCAGCAAAATTGAAGAGACAGGTATCTGTTTAAAGCCAGGTGATGGTTACTCTTTTCCACCAATTTGCATTCAGCATGGTCAGGCCTGGGGATGCAGTTTCCTCACCTAAAGGTCTGATCAAAGGCCACCTTTTACAGAATTTTTGCTCAATTATTTCCACCCCCAAATTCCTACGTTCAAGTCCTCACCCTGAGGACCTCAGAATGTGACTCTATTTGGAGATAAGGTCTTTAAAGATGGAGTTAATGTAAAATGAGGTCACTGAGGACTGGTGTCCTTACAAGAAGAGGACATCAGGGCACAGACACACACAGAGGAAAGACCATGTGAAGACGCAGGGAGAACATGTCTACCCACAGGCCACAGAGATGCCTCAGAAGAAACCAACCCGGGTGACACCCCCATCTCAGACTTCCAGACTTCAGAACTATGAGAAAATAAATTTCTGTTGTTTAAACCACTCAATCCGTGGTACTTTGACTATGGCAGCCCTAGCAAGCTAATATATGTATGGGGTGGTTTTCCTGATGGCCAACAGAACTCCTCACTCTTTCACAACACTGTTTACTGTGTTCGCCTCCAGTTCTCTCAGTGCTGCAGGTCACATAACAGATGCCGGATGGATCTAGATGGAATCTACTTCAGACACTCACTCATGGAGGCAGCTTGGGCATCTGTTGCAGATGATAAGAAGGGGTTTTGTGACTGGACCGCTTTCTCAGTCCCTGGTTCTGCGGCCTTGCAGCAAGTAAGCCACCGCCAGAAGGAATTCTATATGATTCATAAAAAATAACGATCACATACTTGGTGCAAAGCAATGGGCTCAGAGTTGGAGGGAATGGGGAAAACAGGGATGAGCACAGACAAGGGTAGAAGAGAGAGGTTTCATAATGGGCAGAAAGGGGAAAAATATGCTGACGGAGGCAGGAGTTTTAGATTAATGGGAACTTAAAATAAAGAGCCTTTGGCGGGTGCAACCAGAGAAGACTTCATGAAGGAGGCAGTACTTGATTTGGGTCTAGAAAAATGAGAGAAAAACGGGTGCTTGGATGGGGGTGGTTGGATGGAGGGAGACTGCTTAGATTAGTCCGGTGATTTTTAAATTGTGAGTGCCCATGGGGCATGGTGATTAAGAACACAGCATGTAGATCATTGAGTCAGGGGACCTGACCTCTTGTCTCTTTCTCTTACAGCAGCAACACTTACTTTGCTGGGGGGAACCGCACTATGCAATAGCACCACCACCCCTGTTAAGATAATCAAAACTCTCTTCAGATATTTCTAAATGTGCCCTGGGGACAAAAATCACCTCCAGTTAAGAACCACTGACTTACACTGTAGGTTTGGACCAACCACTTGACTTCTCTGAGCTTCAGTTTTCTGGTCTGTTCAATGGAGTAGCAATCATATATATTAATATGTGGCTGACATTGAATCTATTGAGTGAACGTGACTTAGCCTCAATCTTTTAAAGAGGAGATAGAGCTCTTTCCAAATAATACTGAATGTGGAATGCCCAAACATGAAACGGATGCTTTGGCTGACACAGGGTGGAGAGCCCCCAAACCTGCAGGCTTGCTCTCCTGTGATGCCGTCAGGGATACCCTGGGGCCACCACTACAGAAAACCCCAGGGGCAACGCACAGAGGCCCTGGGAGGTGGAGTCTGAAAGATCTGGGTTTGAAGCCTGGCTCCTTCCCTGGGGGTCCCTGAGAGAGCAGATCAAGCCTAAGAGCTGTGAAGCCACAGCTGTCTGTCTTGTTCACCCCATGTGCCCTACCACTCATCAGACGATATCAAGAGCAGGGCTGGGGCTAGCGTGAGGCTAAGGGGGCACCCAGGCGTGAAAGGAGGCACTGGGTCTCAGGGGAGGATCCTGCAGTCACATGACCCAGAGTGGGAGTGCCCCTGACACTTTTCATGGGCGGTGCCTTGTTTGCTTCACTCTGCTCCTGGCCCTGATCAAAGGCCCTCAGTAAAGAGCTGACTGCTCAATTAGTTAACCCGGTTTCTTCGCCATTAAGATAGGATGCTAACATTTGCTTTTCCAAGTAATTTTAAAGTTAAATAGATAATGCATTTTAAGCAACAAGAATCACGTCCCATAGCAGTCAGGACTAGTATTAGTTTCCTTCTTCAGTCAGGGAGATCAGACAGAACACAGAGGCCGAAAGCTCAGGGTATATTCAGGAAACAATGAGCAATCCAGTGTAGCCAGAGCCAGTAGAGGAGAAGCCCGAGACAATCCAGAAAAACGACTGGTCCTGCACCTCCCAATGCATCGTCTGCATTGCACTGCCCTCTGAAACAAGTGAGTGCACGCTAGCACAGGTCCGAGCCTGCAGAGGCGGTTGGGGTGCCAGCACTTACCTCTCTCTAGGCAGCTGGTGGTTGGGATTGTGGCGGCAGCGGACACTGAGGCCGAAGAGCTTGCGGGCAGTGCGTTGAATCTTCTGTCTCTGGGCCTCCATGGCGCTCTGCAGGAGCTTGTAGCGATTCTGCAGGTCCCAATCGTTGCCCCAGTGCTGATGGATGCTCCCAATAGTCAGGAAGTGATTGCTGGGGAGGCGCTTCATAAACGATTTGAACTCATCTAGCAAGAAACAAAGGCCGGGAGAGGAGGGCTGAGCATGACAGCCGCCACCTGAGGCTGCCCACCCACCAGTAAAGCAGGCCAGCAAATAGAACTAAGTTGTGTGTGGTCCAGAACACATGGCAGTGCCTGCTCTGCTCCAAGCAGGCAGTGCACAGGCCACTGCACTTCCAGCGTGCTGCTGCAGGAGGAAATGCACATGCTGCGTCCGTGTTGCCGACAGGGCATTCGGGACTTCTGTCATCTGAGTGCCACCTGATAATGATATTCACATATCACTTGTACTTTTACTTCCTCAGGACCAATTAAACCACATTTGTATCCAATTCTACATAGAAAACCATGATCCTATGCCTTCAGTAAAAGGGGAGCTATAAAAATAAAGCGGTTAAAATAAGGATGATGCAAACATGGTTAATTAATTCTAGCCAGATACTGTCACCTGCTAAAAGACCAAACCCCTGTACCTGCTCTTACTTTGAAATACAGGAAAGTAGCAAGTGGTAGAGGTGTTAAAGGCACATTAGCACCAACTTAAACATTCTCTTTGATGGAATCTGCAGGTTTGATAGAGAGCCAGGTGGGTCAGTCTCCCCATTGTGTGATCCAGTCTTAGGAGACGTTGTAAGCATCTTACGGCATGTCCCATCTTGGGAAATGCCAGTTTAAGAGATGGGGACACACTTGTGGTTCTCCTGGGGGAAGGTTTCTGCCTCACTTTGTGATGCTGAGTTTCGGAATATCAGCTAGCTTTCTAGTTCTACATATACGGAAACTGAAGTCCAAGGTGGGAAAATGACTTTCTGAAGGTAGAACAGCCTGTGAGTGACAAGAGGAAGGACTAAAACCTGAGTTGCTGTTTTCTGGTTTAATATTTACTCCCCACCCCAGCCATGCCCCCCTTCAACTAATGGGAAACTGAAAGAATTAAGGGGTTGATCATTTTGCAGATGAAAAGGCGAAGTGATTACCGTATTTCCCCAAAAATAAGACCTAGCTGGACAATCAGCTCTAATGCATCTAAATTAATATAAGACCTGGTCTTATATTAATTAATATAAGCAAAAATTATCTTCAGATAATCCCGGTCTTATAGTAAAATAAGACATATCATAAGGTCTATGATATGATTGATATGATATGATATGATATGATATGATATAAGACTGGGTCTTATATTCATTTTTGCTCCAAAAGACGCATTAGAGCTGATTGTCCCACTAGGTCTTATTTTCGAGGAAACAGGGTAGATTACATACATAATGAAAAATATATATATAGTAACAATACATATACAGAGGGTGCCAAAAATATATGTATACACATTTTAAGAAAGGAAAAAAAAATCTTAAAATTACACTGATGGTAACCATTTTGAGCACCTCTTGTAACTGCAGAAGTCAAACATGACTTGTATTCATCTTTTGTTACCGGTATATATTGAGTATTACAATTTTAACTTTTTCTTTCTTAAAATGTGTATACATATTTTTGTCACACTCTGTATATGTATCTTGAGCCTAGTATTTTCACTTTACGTTATAAAACTTACAAGGAAATTTCAAGTACATTAGGCATTCATTTTATTTTTAAAAATGCTTACATAGCTCTCGATAAGCACCAGGCTCGGTCTTAAACACCTAATACATATAAGTAATTTTATAGCAAACCTATAAGGTGGGTACTTTTATGCCCCTTTTTATAGAAACTAGGACACAGAGAAGTTAATTAACTTGCCAAGGTCACACAGCCAGTAATGATAGAATTAGAACTCTAGACTGGCTCCGAATGCTATGCTCCTACTTAGCATATTATGCTTATTCTCAACACATAACAAGGATCAGTGTACTGGGAAAAGAATAAAAGGTGCTGGAAACATACATCTAGGTAGACGATCTCTAACTCCTGGAGAACTCCAGACACCTCATTACAGACAGACAGGCATGCACTGACATCGCATCTCGCCCACCCAACAGCTGTGTGACCATTATTCTCTCAACACTTCAGTTTCCCCATCTGTCAAGCAGGTATAATAGCATCTAATTCAAATGTTGAGAGGGTGACATAGGATTGCATCTGCCTACATAGCTCCCGATGTATAGAAAGTGGTCGATGGAAGGTAAGACGGAGAGGATAACACAGGACTGCATGATTGATTTATTCAGTGAGCTGGCTGGAGGCGGGGCACTGGCCCTAATGACTGCTGCTTTGGCCAGCCCAGCCCTTCTTACACGGAACATATGCAGCTTATCTTGTAAAGCTCTGTTGACCTCGAAGGAGATAATAGTCCTTTCAATGAACTTGAATTTGGGTCAGATAAGAAAACACCATTTCAAAGTTAAAATGATTTCATTTTCTTGACTAAAAGTAGGAGGGTTCCCTCCCAATAAAGGAGACAACCTCCATTCATGTGTGTAAACTAAGTCCTCTCTGACCACGGACACTCTGGAACCATCAAGGAATCAACACCGGCTTTTATCTTTGGCTGGTCATGAATCCACCCAAATTACCTGGTGCTAAGATATTAGGTCATGAGCTGAAAATGAACAGGAGGAAAGTACACATGCACAAGCCACACAGACATGTATGAGTGGATGGATTTGCCTTAATGGGTGAAAACATTTCAAATGGATAAAGCATACGTGTGCTCTTTCAAGGAGAAAGCAGGACACAAGTAATTCCCACGACCTAGTCAGCCTACTTTGCAGCATCGCCACTTTCTGTGTTTCCTCACCCACCCGCCCACTCAAAGTGTTTTCTCTTCCTTGGAAATAAGGATTAGATGCTAAAGACCCCTACCGCTTGTGCATACAGCCTACGTTCTCTGCTTTAAAACAACTGGTACAATCCCCTTGCAAAAACATTTTATCAAAAAACATTTTTTTTTTTTGAGGCCAAAGAATCGTCACAATACATTTCCATCATGACCCTCTCTCTTTTATGTGTCCCCAGGATTTCAAAGGGACTAATGGGTGCAGGTTCATAAGGCATCCACAGCTCCACTGAAGCTGATGCATCGTGTGCGCCCAGGGCTGGGTGGGAACCAAGAGTTCGTGGAAACCAGCAGTTTTCCAACACAGCTCAATAGAGCTCAGCTTTTATCTGTGGTACACAGTGGCTCCAAGGTATGATTTTGTTTGATCAAAGGGTTTCTTGGCTAAAGATTTAAATAAATTCAAATATTAAACACATAAACATGTCTTCTCATTTACCAGATGAGGGAATTGAGGACGGGGGTGGCGGGGGTAAAGTAGAATTAATAAGTTACAAATGCTGCTATGAGCACTGGGTTTGGGATCCGGGATCCCATTACAGACGCTGTCGTGTACTAAGTATGTAACCCTGGGGAAGACACTGGGTTTTGGCACCCTCCCTCCTCTATAATATAGGAATACCATTACTTACTTTAATGCAGCTGGTGTAATAGATTTAGGGAACATAAAGCTGTTTTAAAAGCAGGGATGTTCTATAAATATGCCCATTCATTTAACAGATACCTGAGGACATATTATAAGCCAAGTATCTACTTGGCATCTCTTCTTTGAAGTCTCAAAGATTTCCAAGCTTTTCGTGTCCAGAAATGAGTACACAGTCTTCTTTCCAAACCTTCCAGGGTGTTCTAGCTCAGTGGATGGCACCAACATCCATCAAACTGTCTAACAGACATACCTAAAAGAAGTTCGTGGATCTCACTGCAATACCCTTCTCTTCTTCAGTCCTGTTAACTCATCTTTCTAAAGATCGCTGCACCTGTTCCATTTCTACTGCCTGTGCCATGGTCCTCACCCACATCCGTCATCTCTCTCCTAGGACACTGGGATGGCCTCCTGTTGGTTGGCCTGCACTCACCGTCTGATCTCTCCACCACAGTCAGGAACTTTGACTTCCGCTCCCCCTCAGGGGGGCCTCTCCTGACTCTCCCCACCATATTAACCCCGCCATGACATGATTTGCTCACAGTAGCTTCTCATTCTTTACCCACGTATGATTAAAATGTCACAGTCACTAGCATGGTTCTATGATTAATGCCTGGCTTTCCCATTAACCAGAAGCTGCCCGAGGGCGGAGCTCCAACTTCACACCTCACCTTTGGGTAGCTGATTTTCCTCCCCTGACACTCATTTTTCTTAACCAGGAAAAGCAGGAATAGCTAAGTCACCTGAAAAGGGACTTCCAGCGTTGACAGCTTGTGAAGTCTTTGGATATCCCTATTAATATCTACATACATATGGACGTGTACATATTTACACATGGATGTGCACTTTTTATTTAAAGAGCTAGATAGACACACAGACTCAGGAGTCAATACAAGTACCTTTGACTCTCCCTTCTCTGGAGGCTTCCTACGTGCTATTTCTCTGTCTTCTGGGTACCACAGAGACAATGCATCACTGGACCACAAACGTGACTGTGTTATCCGTGATCCCATTCAGTGGAGATTTATTGAGTGCCAACGCCATGGCAGCCCCTAGTCCTGGCTCAGAACCCTCCAAAGTGAAAGGGTAGGGAGGGCGGGACTATTCCCTCACAGCAGTCACAGCGTCGCCTTTTCTAGACGTGGCTCAGGGCCATTCGTGCAGCAGTACTAAGTGAGGCACGTACCTGAATTCTCCAGGTCCTTGTAAGCTTCGGCCCAAGACTTGGCCATGTTGGCCAGCGTGAACTCCATGATCTGGATGTCGGTGAAGGGGCAGTTGCACTGGGGAAACTCCTCCGCGCACTGGCAGCGGCACTGGCTGTTCTGGCACACGTACTCCCCCTCACCGTTACACATGATGTAGCTCAAGGCCGACTGGACAAACTTCTCTTGCAGATACTGAGGGAAGATTATCTGAAGACCTGTTTGAGAAGAGCCAGAAGGGGAAACAGAAAGGTTAAAAAAGGTGTTTCATTAACAATTTAGAAAGGTGATGCGTGGGATTCTGAAGCTGCTAGCTGTTTCCCGGTGTATTATACCAAAATAGTTCTGGGCCTGCCTGGATCCAGGCAGGGCATTACCCGCAAGGCCGCCAGTGGTACCGCTTCTACTTAAACATCTCAGGTCATGACCTTGGCCATCTCTGAAATGCATCCTCTATTCTGTTTTATTAGGACTGAGGCTAGCAGAAGATCTGAAATCCACTTTTTCCATTTGGGGAGAAAACTATTATTCAAAGCATGAGATTATTGGTTTTCCTTATTTCCTTCATTTCTTTCCTTTTCCTTTCTTCAAATGTTTATGAAGCGTTGAGTCGTGAGCTAGACACTAGGTCTACAGAGATAAACACACACACACACACACACACACAAAACAACAGACATGATTCTAGCCCGTGGGGAGTTTACCCTGTAATCAGCAGGGATAGACATAGACACACATCATCATAACACAGCTTTATAGACCTGAAGCAGAGACAGCCACACCAGGCAACGGGGCAGCAGAAAACGGCAAATGACACTGCTTGGAGAGCAGGCAATCCTTTTTACAGGAGATGGTACTTGGGCTGGTTGAAAGGTGAATAAGAGATCATCGTGTAAAAAGAACAGCAAGTGCACTCCAAAGAGAGGAACAGCAAGAACAAAGATATAGCATGTCTGGCAGTTGCCGGTCAATGAAATGAACTTCGGTGGGTGGGGGTGCAGAGCTGTAGGAGAATAGGTTTTAGAGGAGAGTGGATGCCAGAGTGCAAAGAGTGTATGCTAAAAATTTTGGACTTCATTCTGTGGATCATGGGGGTACTTTGGTACATTTCAAGGGGAAGAATGATATATGAAGAGTGCTCTAATTTAATAAGATCACAGTATCATAAAAAGAAAAAAAAATGCCAGTGGAGAATGACATCAGAGAGAATTAATTTTCTCTTTTTGCTCTAAAAATAAAGAAGCCAGACCCACGGAGGGAAAGTGACCAGCCCGTGGTTTTAGGAGGAGCACTCTGACCACATCTCATGATCTTTTCTCTATACTTGACTAAGCAAAGCCTTAATCCTGAGAGCAGTGATAGGGACGGATTTATCTGGGCGTGAGCACTACTGCTGTACCCTTGAAATGTCAGCAGAGCAAGCTATTGCCGATGGTGCCCAGATAGGATAATTCTGGGCTAAATTAATTCATTAACACACTTTTACCTGGGACATTTCTCTCCACCTCATTGGAGCTGCTAACAGTTTTTAGCCACCAATGCATATGGACATAATGGTTTTACTACTCACTGTGTAAAAGAGAGCTGGGTTATTTGGATTAATTTTTTTTTTTTTAAATCATTCATGCTTCAGGGACACCCCCTAATGCTACTCATCAGAGAACTGCTGAATAAGCTCAGCATTTCTCTCTCTCTCTGTACTTCACAGTTGTTTCCAGATTTTTATCTTTCCTCTCTCACCTTCAAATTATTTAAAAAAAAAATGAAGTGCCATCATTTCAACCTGTCTTCATACGGCAGCTAAGACTAAAGGCTACGTTAGAGGGGGCATTGTGGGAAAGAAGATTGTCCTGCAGCGTGCCTGATGGTAAGAAACCATGATAAGGTAGTTAAAAGCAGGGCATCGCTGGAGTCAGGCTCTTCTTCTCACTACCTAAGTCACTGTAAGCAAGTTATTCAACTTCTCGAAGGCTCCACTTTCTCTTCTATAAAGTGGAAACACTTTTACTACCTACATCAGAAGGTCATTAAGAGGACTAAGTGAAAGAATTCCTGCAGATTGTCTAGCACAATTCCTGGCGTGGAGCAAGCAAACAATAAATGGCAATTATGCCTGGTTTTGATGATAAAGATGATAGTGAGGAGCTTACTCTTTTGATTACAGTTTTCTAAAGTTCCAACAGAACCTTCAGAATAAGTGGACAATAGCTGTGGGTATTTAATCAAAAGAAGATAATACTCAGGAGGCAGTCTTTAGCAATTCGGAGAGATTTCATGAGAAATGGGGTTTAGGGTTCTATGCCTGTTGAATGGGCAATGAAGGGAGGGCTATTCAGGAAGGTGGAGCCTATGTCACTACGCACGGAAGGTGCTCTAACAGATCGAGCTGAATAGCTTGGGCAGTGGTCCACTGAAGACTGAGAGAGTTCCACATCTGTGAGGAAGGGGTCCATGTGAGTTTGAGAGACTACTCAGAAGGGCGTACTGTACAGGGAGGGGTATGATACAAATACCAAAAGGTGGAGCAAAACAAGTCAAGCGATAAAGTCCCTTCTAAACCAAGTCTACAATTCTTTCAGCGTATGCATTATTGAGTCACTTTATCTGTATCACCATTTTCACTTCCAAAGCAAAATTTATTTTTAGCTGCTGCTCCCAATCCCCTATAGGCATCTGAGTCTATGGATTGGGGTTAAGTTTCTGTTGCTTAAAGGAACTCTACAGACTACACTCTCAGTCCTGTTTTTCTAGCTTGCTCATCATTTTCTTTCTCCCTTTTGTAGGGGATAAAATATTCTATTCTTGGTCCCAGCCCAAAAGGAATTCGGGGAGAGCATTTTTAGAAAATTGCGTCAAATCATTTCTCCGTTTGGCAAGGATACAAAAGGCAATATTACCTACCCCATTTAATGCAACTGAAAACAGATGAAGTTGGGGTTGGGGGGTTTCTGGAAGCAGCTGAAACACAAAACTGGCTGCTCTTTAAAAATGGAAACTCAGAACATGTGAGCTGTCTCTGAGGCAGAATCTCCTGGGCAAATTTGAAAGAGAATAATGAAGACATAGCAATTAAAAAGCACTTTTCTGCAAAATGTCATTACTGTTTAAAGTTACATAACCATTTCTACAGCAGCGGAGGTTCACAGAGCAGTCACCACCAGAGCCATCGCCTGATGACCTGTGTCCAACAAAGAGGCCATTGCTGACCTCCGCGATGGGTGCCTGAATCCTGCCCACTTCAATGGGAGTCGTAAATAATTTGGAGGGGGATTTGGCCTGTAGATCCACTGTTTGAAAGATATACAGCTGCCGGCTGGGGTGGAATATTGTGTCGCCATAGTTCCCAAAGACAGACAGACACACACACACACACACACACACACACACACACACACACACGGAAAGGAAAAACTGAGAAAATCAGAGAGAGAAAGAGAAAGGCCACCATTATTGCCAAGCATATAAATTTTGCCTCACAAAAATCCAGGAAGGCACTAGTTGAGAGTTTCATTTGAACACCAACGCACCCACGCTGAACATATGGAATATTTTCCCTTCAATCTCATTATACTTTGGGGGGAAAAAAGAAACAAAAAAACCTGATACTTTAAAATGGAATGCTTCAGTGTTCCACAGAGTGAGTGGGTAATGTAGACGTGGGAACACCCACGTCGCCTTTATTCTCTTTTCCTCATTTTTGCCCCATCTTCCTCAGTCCTTCTTCCCCCATCACCTTCAACACATACATCTGACAATATTTTTTTTTGTATTTTACATACAGACTGAGATATTATTTCTCCTTCTCTCTGGCACAAGGTAGAATAGCTCTATTTTTTTTTCCTCCCTCTTTCCTCTTATCTCCTAATATTCTTTTCTTTGTTCAGAACACACCAGGCATCCTGCCTTTTCTTCGATCCCTCCGTGTGCCAGCCATATCATTCCTACAGCTTTGCACTTGTCCTTCCTGTGCCTAGAATATTTTCTCGGATCTCTGCATGGCTCGTTGGTCCTATAATCCTAACCTTCCCAGACCACACATATTAAAGTGCTTCTTCTACTTTCTTTATAGGATTCGTTACTTACTAAAAGTACGTTACTAATTTGTTTTCATGTTTATTTTTCTATCTCCCCCATTAGAGAGTGGGCTTTAGCGGGGACAGGGACTTGTCTGTCCACTGCAGACCCCCAGAGTGTAAATAAAGGCCAAGCCCAGCACAGGCTCTGGGCTCTCATTTGTGGAATGCAAAAACTATCCTCCTTTTTATCCCAATGAAAGAAAGAGTTGCCCCATTACATTTGGAAGATGTTAGAATTGAAAAGTTAGGTGATCTGCCCAAAGCTCCATAATGAAAGGGACAGACTCAGGACTCAAATCCAGGAAGGCTGACTGAGTTCTGAAATACACGATGGTCCTTCCATCTCTCCAGTGGGCAAGTGTGGAAACCGAGACAAAATCCTGGCTGAGTGTTCCTGCACAGAGTGGCCTCTGGGAATGCCGTAGCCTCTCGGAAACTCAGTTTCCTTGCCTGTGAAGTTAAAATCCCAATAACCACTTTCCAGAGCTGTTGTGAGAAGTCAGTGAGGGGAAAACAGGCATAAACAGCACTTAAACAAGAACTTGGCTGTCACAGGCTGAATGTTTGCATCTCCCTAGAATTCCTATGTTGAAACCCGAAGCCCAATGTGAGGGTATTAGGAGGTGGGGCCTTTGGGGGGAGATGATGGCTAGATTAGGTCATGAAGGTGGGGTCTCCACAATAGGATTAGTGCCTTCATAAGAAGACGAAGAGAGAGTCAAGCACCCCCCTTTCCCCTCTCCCCCTTCTCCCCTCTCCACTTTTCCCTCCATGAGCACACACCAGGGAAAGACCACGTGAGCACACAGCGAGAAAGCAGTCTACAAGCCAAGAGCATGCCTTCACCAGACACGGAATCTGTTGGCTCTTTGATCTAAGACTTCCCAACCTCCAGAGCTGTAACAAATAAATCTCTCTTGTTTCAACCACCCAGTCTATAGCATTTTGTTACAGCAGCCCAAGCAGACTAAGACATTGGCATAATTAAGTGTTCAATAAATGTTAAGTTCCTCCATTTACATCATATCAGAACATAATCCATCACCTGGATCCAACTTGAGCCCTTCCTGGAAAAATTCTCCTTCAGTAGCTCCATTTGGGCCAGTAGGAAAGATGCCAAGAGTGCATTTTCTTTTTAATAGTAGTTATTATAGGTCTTCATTATTTCTCACTCTATTGTTTGTACTTCAATGAATTTTCCTCCCTCCTTCCTTCCCTCCCTTTATCCTTTTCATCTTTCCCTCTTTCCTTTTCTCCTTCTCTCTCCCCTGCTTTCCACACTATTGCTTACGTCCTACTATGTGCCAGGCACTCTGCAATGGATACCAAAGTGAATACGGCGGGCAACCCCCTGCCATTGCAGACCTCACAGTGGTGGAAGGAGACAGACGTGTGAACAACTTCCTGATGTAGTGAGACCAGTGTTCTACCAGAAGCACAAGGCTGCTCCAGGAACACAGAGCAAGAACACGTAACCCAGAATGGAGTGATCAAAGAGGATCCTAGAAGAGGAGGCATTTAGGCTGAGATGTAATGGATGAACAGGAATTAGGGGGTGAGAGATCCACAGGAAGAGTGGTCCAGAAGACGAAACCACCATGGGCAAAGGTCTCAGGCAGGAGGACTCCTTCCAACTAAGAACCAACTTAGCAATCACCTTCCTTTCTGATTAAGGTGCATCTGTTTTTGTGTGTTTGATTCCAGGTTCCCTAGAGAAGAGAAGAAAGAGTTCTGATACCTAAGAGAAGATCAAAATTCTAAAGGGAAGAATGACACAGCCCGAGATCTGCCAGCTCAATAGAGGAATAGCATTACATAGAGTAACAAAAAACAAGGTTTCATGTCCATTACAGGCAGGAAGAATAACTGAGACTCAAAAAAAAAGAAAAAAAAAAAGAAAGAAAATGAAAAAAAGGAAAGGGGTGGCTGGTTAGCTCAGTTGGTTAGAGTATGGTGCTAATATAGAGTGAGGTGCTAATAACACCAAGATTGCCCTTTCGATCCCCATATGGGCCACTGTGAGCTGTGCCCTCCTTAAAAAAGAAAAGAAAGAAAGAAAGAAAAGGGTTGAGTTTCAACCATTAGGCAGTGCTAAAGTAACAGAACAACTTTCAGGGAGACCCTATACTGCATCGCTGGAGATCTTCCATTGTCAATATTATTACAGCCTAAAGCAAGCACCGGGTTTAGGTGACTATGCTCAGTGAGGCTGGGGAACATTTAATGTCCGGAAAAGAAGACCCAATCCACCAAAGCTAATGGTGCCCCTCAGATCTGAAGATTGTGGTCCAACAGTACCTCTGACTGTTCTTTTTTCAGCAAAAGTACCTGTTCTTTTGCCGAAAGGAACTCTAGCCTCCTCCTTCTTCCTTCAACAAAGGGAACTGTTGGAGGAGATCCTTCCTTCCTTGTAAGGACACAGAGGGGCTACTTGGAGATCCTAAACTAACGCACAGAATCCAAGACAAGAGACAAAGGACTTAACTGACAATTAAAACATAAAAAGTAGCATCATGTCTGGTACATAGTAACAGACTATGTTTAATAAATATATTTAATAAATATTTCATTTAATAAATATATTTCAAATACCGAATGAGTCAGATCTATTATGAAGATGAAAGAACGTTAAGTCTGGAGACAATAGTTATGGAAGACTCTGTGGTGTGTGGGAGAGATGGGTAGAGTCTTGAAACATGGACATGGTCTTAATAGGTGAAGGGCGGCCACTGTGTTCCATGAAGAGGGCAGACCTTGAGCAAAGATTAGTGTGTGAACACCTTGAGCAGTCCAAGCCTGGCTCCAGGCAAGGACCATATATCTATCTTCCTGTGCGTTTTTCCTCAGCTTTCTTTTATTCTAAATCCTAATTACTTAACAGAGACTATTTTTGATAGATTTGCGCTCTTCTGACCTATTTCATTAGATAGTAAATGCACGCTCTCGTGGAGTGCTAAGAGGAAGAGAGAGAAAAAAAAACAGGTTAGTTTCTATTTTGGTTGAGTATAAATATTTTTCTCTCCTGTTCTTGTGTCAGGATGTGGCCGCCTGCAGACATCTCTAAGCACTATAGGAGTCCCAGCTGTTGTCTTGTACCTGCTAAGTTCTGCTTGTCAGATTCCGTCTATTTCTGAAAAGCACGAGGAGGGGAGAACAACAAGAAGGACTGCACCTTCTGCAGAAAGTCATTCTGATCCCCTTCCTTGTGAAAGCCCAGGGATCTCAGACTGGCAGATAAAGGACTTTATGGCTCCAGCAGCCATTCTGAACTCCAGTGTAATGAAGGCATGCAGGTCAATTACCCATCTGTTTGTGTTTCTATTGCTGTGAATTACAGTATCCATCGCTGACAGCTCATTGGAGTGGAATGAAAATAAGACGATAATTCACCGGGTGAAACTGTGCAGAAAGGGCAAAAAGGCTATGATCTCATTCAGAAGTTCAGCCCTGTCTCCGTGATGGGTCATTTGTTCTCTAGGAAATAAAGGCAGCTACCTGGGGGAAAAGTGGGTGGGTTCTGGCTCCGCCTTCTGGATAGAGTAACCTCTTCTGTTATCACATGTCATCATCTACTCGGCAGGACCTGCAGGGGTAGGTAGACTTGGAACCCTTGCATGAAATATGCAGGCCAGTGAAACTCAGCACAATACAATTACCATCTTTTTAACTACCAGAAGTTTTGAGGTTCGAAGAAACAGGTTGCTTTAGTAGGTAGAGGACTCCTTCTTCGTCATTGGATGTGTACACGCAGAATTTGAAAGTTGACACAGTAAGAATGCTCTAAAGAACCAAAGGTCCAAATGGCATGTGGTAAGTTGGGTTTTCATTCACTCATATTCTGTCCCCCTCCGTGCACAGTCCTTCCTTTGGAAAAAAGACAAATCACACACCCCTGCCTTCTGAACTCAGGTGGGTTCATACGATATGTTCTGGCCAATGAAATGGGGGTGTAAGTGATGTGTGCAACTTCCAAAATGAAGCTATGAGAACCAACATATGGGTTCATCAGTTTCTCTTTTCCCATCACCACAAGAACAGCAATGCTTATTATACAGGCCAGCAGAGGAACAGAATCACAATTGACTTGTGTCCCCATCCTATCTGGAATCATCAATAAGAAAGGAGCATTTACTGTTGCCAAACACTGAGATTCAGGGGTTGCTTGTTAGCACAGCATAACCTAGCCTACACTGACAGGTAGAGGAGTGGGCAACCATGGGGCATGGGCCAAATTACCCCACCAGCTATTGCTGTAAGTTCATTGGATTGGAGCATGGCCACACAGATTTGTGTAACTATCGTCTATAACTGCCTTCATATCACAATGAAAGAGTTGAATACTTGCAATCGTGACTATGTGTGACCCGCAAAGCCTAAAATATTTATCAAAGGGCATTTTTTCTGAAAGAGTTTGCCAGCCCTTATACTAATCGATCATTACGATTCTTGATTTCCTGTGAGTGTTCTGTGCTGTTGTTCATTCACTTATTATGCAAAGATCAATTGGTGATCATTATGTGCCAGGAACTCTTCTAGGCTCTGGAGAAAAGACAGGGAACTAGAAACAAAATCCTTGCTTTCATGGAATTTATCTTTCATGAGGGAGATAGACAATAAATGAATAAATAAAAAGAGAGGAAGATGTAGACTCATGAAAGGGATTGGGGGCAGGGAAAATTCTAAATGGTAATTTCAACTTTAAAAAAGAGAACATAGTCTAAACTATGACATCACCAAGGATAAAGAGGCCAACATACTTTTAAAGTTAAAGTTCATAAAATTTCAACATGAAGATACTCTTGAAACTGTAAAAAGAGGTTGATTCAACTTAAATAAAAGCTTCTTCATAGAATTCATGATAAAAATCAGATTTCACACCTATAAGACTCTGAGTTGCCTGATCCCAAGATCAGCTGATGTCTCCGAATTCTCCCCTAACCTGTCCGTCTCTTGCTGTATCCTGTAACACCAGTCATGCCAAGTTCTCTCCTGCTCAAATTTTGGCTCAGCTCTTACTAACCACAGTTCCTCGGGAAGTTAAGACTAAAAGGCTTAACTTCTCTGATTCTCAATTTCCTCCTTAAAGCTTCCATTGTAGGGCTGGTATAAAAACTAAATGAATAATTTTCTATCTTGACTGTGGTGGTATCTTGATTATATGACTGGATGTGTTTGTCTAATTGTTAGAGCCCATTCGCCTCAAAAGGGTGAACTTGTCTGGATATAAATTATACCTCAAATTGGAAAACAAAATCAATGATATAACACGTTATAACTGTCTTAGTACAAGACAGTCGTTCAGCTAATGTCATTTGCTGCCCTCACCCTGTTTTCTGTTGCTTTCCCTGGAGGCCTGTGACAATCTCAGGCATTCCTTGTGTGGGAAACCAAAAGCACTTCGCATATATCTGAAATTCTAACAGAACACTGATCACATCGTATTATGTGTGTTTATGTGCATGTTCCTCCTGGTCTGTGAGCTCCTTGAACGGAAAAGGCAAAGTCTCATTCGTCTCCCATTTTCCTGTCACTTAACACATTAATGGGCACCAGAAAATATGTTTGAGTGAAGGTGAACTTGGATAGAATATGCTTCAGAGAGGCCTGGGGTTGTCTGCTCTGTGCTTGGCATGCCCCACCCCTCTAGAGCTGCCCTTCACGAGCAGGACCTGAATCGTGTTTCCCTACATGACAGCTTGAAACCTGAAGCTATATTAACTTCAACTCAGTAGTGAAACAGACAGGTGCTCAGAAACATCTGAGGGGGAAAAAAAAATCACAGATCCACAGAACATCCTAAGAGGGCAATGATACTAAAGGACTTGACCAGTAATTTCAGTGCACATTTTGTTTTAGATCCATAGCTACAAATTATGATTCTTGAGGACTACAGCTGTTTTTTTAATTTTTCTTTTTTTTAAATTCCTTTGCATTCTTTCAATGATATCAAGCACAATGCTAGATCATAGTAGGTATGCAAAAATTAAACTGCTCAATTCAGCAACTATTTGGAAAGTCCTTTCACTCATCACTTTATTAAACCAGGTGCTGCAGTAGATACTAGAGATATGGAAAATGACAAGGACATGTTTTCTGACCTCAATGTGCAAGGGGATAGGACTGAATCTAAATGGTATACATAGTCCAGCATTTGCCAAGTTGTAGGACACAGAATCATACATCTGCAACTGTATCCAGGATCGAATACTTTCAGTGAACTCTGTATTTAATCAACCTCTTGAGACTCACACATTAGCACAGTTAAGGCTATGCACTGAGAAGGCTTGCAGTAAGTAAATAAGTGTGGTCTATGTCGTTTAATCCGATGTTTCAGGATTATTGAGCTTTTGTTCAGTTACTGTGTGGTAATAAATAACCTCAAAATCTCAGTGGTTTATAACCACCAAGGTTTATTTCTTGCTCATGTTTCATGTTGCCTTGGCTTTGACTCTGCCCCAGAGGTCTTCATCTTGGATTTAGGTTGAAGGGATGGCCCTTTTCAGGTACATGCCATTCATACAACAGAGGGAAAAGAGCCAAAGCAAAGTCAACGTCTCCTAAAGTGTCTGCTAAGATGAGGCATGCATTTCATCTTCTCACATTGCATTGGCCAAAGCAAATCACCAAGTGCCAAGTGCACTGCCAACTAGAAGAGAAGTGTATAGCTCCCCCAGGACCGCGCTGCCAGTCACACGGTAATGCACTGACAGTCCTCTCAGAGGAAGTGAACCGTGTAATCATGTGCTCTACCATGCAATAAACTTATTTTTGCACCACACCTTTTAAAATTTAATTGTCATATCATTCAGCAATTCCACTCTTCAGGTATGGACCCAAAATAATCGTAGACCGGTCTTCAAACAAAAACGTATACACAAATGTTCACAGCAGCAGTCAAAAGGTAGAGGCAACCTAAGGGTCCATCAACCTACCAATGGGTGAACAAATGTGGTACAACCATAAAATGAAATTCAGTCAGCTATAAGAAAATGACATCTTACAACATGGGTGGACCTTGAAAGCAATTTGTTAAATTAAAGAAGCCAGACACACACAAAAGACACAGATTGTATTATTGCATTTATATGAAATATTCAGAATGGGCCAATCCATAGAGACAGAAAGAAGATCATTAGCTGCCAGGGAATGGATGGTGGGTGGAATGGGGCATGACTGCTTAATGGGTACAGGATTTCCATTGGGGGTGGTGAAAAAGGTCTGGAATTAGTGATAACACTGACACAACATTGTGAATGTACTTACTGCCACTGAACTGCGCTTTTCAAAATGGTCAAAACATTAAACTTTATGTTATGTATATATTACCACAGTAAAAAACTAAGATTCCAAACAAATTGATTTGACCGTTTAAGTAAATTTCAATCAGTGCATATGTACTGAGTACCTACTAACAGTTAAACCCTGAACTAAGGAGAAGCAAATAATGAACAAATAAAAAAAAAAGGATACGGTTTCTACTCTCAGGGATCTGAATTACAATTTAGCAGCAAATACGAACAATTGTGCACATAAGACAAAGTAGAATGCATCCAGAATATAAAGTAAAGGTACATCAAAAGTGCTTTGTTTGCAGTGTCAAAGGAGAGCTTAATTTTGACGAAGATGAATTGGGAGAGAAAAAATAAGGATTGACTTAACAATCTTAAAAAATAAACAGGTACCATGTCTACACAGCATCAGTGAATTAATTTCCATGAGTGATTTATTTTGGTTTTCACCACCCTGATGCCTAGATTCGGTACAATCAAGGAGCTCAGCAAAGAACTGAATGAGACGTGGTTGTTACAGGAGACCATATTGCCACAGCGACCATTTATCAGTCACAATTTCCTTGCTGCACACTAGGCCAAAAGTTTACTGAAAAGTAAAACTCCATGCAACTGCATACCAAGAGGTAAGTGCTCTGATATGCCTTCTCTCAACGTCAGCTTACACCCCATCAGAATTTCCACCTCTTTCTTTAAAAGTCTGAGTCTTGAGTCATCAAATGATTACAGATTTCCTAGGTCAGAAGCCGTGCTTTTTATAGTCCTGCACACCTGGAATGTTGCAAGGCCTTAGTAATCGCCTGCTAGAAAGGTATTTGATCTTTTCTGGTTCTGGATCCTTTGGGGAGTATGAGAATAGCTATGGAAATGGCACATCTACCCACCTACACAAATTGGCAAATTATTTTAGGAAAATCACAGACTTTCTTAAGTAACAGCAGAAACTATAAGCACACAGAAAGGGCTATAGAACTACTTGCTCTAACAAAAACCATGATTATGATCTATATGTTTCAGGTTGAGAAACGATCAGTGGTCCAGCCTACGACCACTGGCGGTGAGTGGACCTGGATTCAGATTCTTGCTCTGTCACCTATGACAGTTAACTTCAATTTTCAAATGTTGAAACTGTGTCTTTGTTGAGGGTTATATGAGATATTGATATAAAAAATGAGCTCTATATTAACACATGAGTATTAACCAGTAAATCATGGCTATGATTATTATTTTATATCAGCCTTCTTGGTTTATAGTTCAGGTGGTTCCTGAACAATGGTTCCAAGGCAGAGGTGTTTTGATTGCTGTTTTGCAGATTAGATGACCCAGAGAAGCTCAGAGCCTTCAATAATTAACTAGTCCAAGGTCTTGCAACTGTCACATTTACTCTCTTGATCCTCCCTACTCTGTTTGTTTTCTGACTGGACACACATGTTCACTCCACTTCCCAAGACGAACCCCCCGTTCTCCTTCGCACAACGCAGAGAACAGCGTGCTCCCTGGCTCATAAAGGAAAACCAATATTTGGGTGCCACCAGGTGGTTGGAAGTCAGCAATCCCGTTTGGCATGAAGGGGCTGCTCTTTTTTTCAACAGGCCTCACAGACAGAGCCATGGGAAGGCAGAAACATGGATCCCCCTGGGTGCTGCATGGCCCCTGCTAATCGGACAAGAATGGCCTCAGTCAGAAGCCATCGCCTGGGACCCTCGGTAGATCCTAGGGAGGAGTCATCCCCAGGCTGCTGACTAGAGCAGGCGCTGGCCACAATCGCTCATGTTCCTCCCTGGGACCACAAGGCCACAAGAGGTGACGGGGGTGTGAAAGAGGAGCGGGCTTTATGAAAAGGAGAACTGATCATGCTCAGTGCCCTCTTCCTCTGCCACTGATGTTGGGCCGGGATGTATTAGCATTCTACGCACATCTAGAATGTGTTGTGCTGACTCAGAGCTCCCTCAGAGAAGCCAAGTAGCCTTGGAGCCCAGGCGACTAGGAAGCAAAAGCTGCGGGACCTTGGGAAAGAGAGTTTAACCTTTTGATCCTCAGTTTCTTCATCTGTTTAAGGGGGATAATGAACCCTGTCTCTCAGTTGGTGGGAGAGACAAATTGGCTAGTGGACATAAGCACGATGTCTAAGAAGGAACAGCAGCTTAAAAAGATGTTGTTTTAAAACACTTTGACACTCTCCATGCCTCTCCAACTGCTTATGGCTAGCTGATTTTGAAATAATCATCTTCACTCCATGTATCACGCCTACCTATTGAGGAAAAAGATTATTGGTGCTACTTGTCTTCCTAGCCTCCTCTCTTATTCCTCCGCCTCCTCCCGCCTTGTCCCCTCCCGGTTTTCCTCTTCCCCTCCTCCATCTTTTTCTCTTTCTTCCCTCCCTCTCTTCCCACTGCCTTTTCCCTTCCTCTTTCTCCCTTTCCCCCCTCCTTCTGGTCTCCCTCCTTCTAGTGTCACATCATATACAAAACTTCCACTCAGCAAATAGTAGATCTGGAGTTCCTGTGTCCATGGCACTCTGTTGAAAACGCTGAAATACCAAATCCCTCCCTTAAAGAGAAGAAATAAAACTGAAACACAAATGAATATTTGCAAGATGAGCAAAAAAATTACACCATAAAAGAGGTCTCTACAAGGGCTTCTCAGAAGGGGTTTCAGAGGATTAAGGGGCACAGCCTCTGTCTGGAAGTTGTAACATCGAAATCTGTAGAAAAGGCACATGAACTTTTGAAGAACGCTATCCATGCTAGGGAGCACAGTGTCTGGCACACAGTAGGCCTTCAGGAAATGGTCGGTAGGTTGAACTGCATCCAGTATGATGTGGAATGAGAAGTGTAAGAGTTCAGAGAAAGCAGAGCTCACGATGTGCTGGGTGATTCACTCATTTCATTATTTATTCATTCATTCATAAATTCATTTAACAAATATCTCCTGAGCACTGTTTATATACCAGGTTCTATATATTACGCTAGAGATAGAGAAGGTCCCTACCATCGAGGAATTTACACCTCAGCAGGGAGTCAGATTAGTAATAGAATGATGGTGTGTGTGTGTGTGTGTGTGTGTGTGTGTGTGTGTGACAAGTCCTAGGAAAGAAGGTGGGTAGGATGCCCAATGACCTGGGCAGAGGAGGTAAGAAAAACTTTCCTAGAAGAAGTGGAAGTCCAGGAATTTAAGAGACATGTGCAAAGGTGCAAAGCAATACAAAATAAAAACTAAAAAGATGGCTGCAGTGAAATGTAAGAACTCCCATGGGCCTGGAGTAAACATATGGGTGTGTGTTGGGTGATGTAATAAGACAAAGATACAAAGTTACACAGGGGTCAGATTATGTTGCCTGGTGCCAAGTTAAGAAATGTAAATTTTATACCAAAATCTCTACAGAGGTTGTGAAGGGTTGGAAGCGGGAAAGTGACAGTCATTGGATTTGATTTTAAGAAGACCACACTCGCTGCTGTGACAGGGATGAAAAGCAGGAGAGATCAGAATCAAGGAGTCTGGTTGGGCAATCTTTGCAGTGGTCTAGGAAGGGAGAAATGATGAGGGGAGGAGCTGAACCACGGCAGGGGTGGAGGAGGAATGATTCTTAATGGCCATTTGTGTTGGGCATCGAAAGATGAACTGAACTCACTAAAAGAGAGAACAGAGGCCACTGAAGGCATTAAGGGATTCTGGGTGCATGAGCTCAGTTTGGAAGGAGCTGAAGTTTCAAGCAGAGACAGAGGAAAAGAAAAAAGAGGGGGAAAGAGGAGTAGAAAGAAAAAGGAAGGAAGGAGGAAGGAGGAGGAGAAATGATTTGGGATCACCAGTGAAATGGGCCATTTGAAGGTGAATATTAGAAGGAAGCTCTCAGGACACACCAGTCTCAGGTGGCCCTGTCTGGAGGTGCAGAGAGTAGAGGAAGCCTTGTGTTATCCGCCTTTCATCCCATGTCTCCTCACTGCCTAACTTCCCATCTTTTCAAGATCTTTACCTTCTTCCAGCCCATCTTTCCCTTTTGGAAGCTGAGAATAGGCTAGTGACCTCACTCCTCTTTTCATTAAGAAAACTATCACATGCCATTGAATCTGAGATGCCATTCATTGTAAGAATACCATTGTTTAATGTACACTAAGGACAAAAAATGCCTGCCAGTTAAACTATGACACACCATCAGTTATAAGAAACATTCTAATTTCACGGATGCAAATTAAATCTGTGAAAAGTAATCTGAAGAAAAGTTCAAGAAAATGCCCCCAAACCCAATGAACTGTGCCCTTCTCTGGGCCCATATGTTCTCCTTCCCCGCCCTTCACAGTGGACGAACTAGAAGGAACTCTTATCTGAGGCAAGTAATTCCAGTCGTTCTCAAGACCCTCTTCACTCTTGCCTGCTCAACTTTAACCCTAAAATAATCCCTCTTGCTTGTAGAATCAACTTCTCCTTCTCTGAATAATAATTCCCATCAGCAGATAAAAATGTTGTTGCTTCTACATGAAAAAAGAAGAAAAACTCAGCGAGTCCACCTCCCGTTCTGCTCTGTGCCACTTACTGCACTGTTCCTCTGTAGAGTTTCTTGTCTCTCCTGCCTTCACTTTCTCTCTTCCCACTGTCTCTAGATGCCATTCAACTCAGGCTTCCATCTCCTTTAATTCGACGGAACCATCTTTTGTCAAGGTCGCCAAAGACCAATCTGTTGTGAAACCCACTACTCAGTTCTCAGCATTTGACACAGTTGATCAAGATCTCTGTTTTGAGAAACATTCTTTACTTGGCTTCTAGGAAACTGTACTCTCTTGGCTCTCTTCCCACCTCCCCAGCTGCTTCTTAGCTTGCTTTCCTTGATCCTCATTATTATTCCATTACCTCAACCCTTCAAATATTAGTCTCCATGGCTCAATAACTGGGTTCCTTCTCTTCTCTAACGACACTTTCTCCCAAGGTAATCTTATCCAATCTCACACCACTAAATATCATCTCTATGCTAATTCATATCTCTGCTTCTCTCCTCTGACTTTCCAAATGCCTGTGCAGCATAATACATTTGAATATATAATAGACTTCTCAAATTTACGTTCAAACCCAATTTCTCATGTCTCATCAAAACTTATCCCCCCCACAGTCTTCACCCTACCAGTAAGGGAATTCCATCATTGCAGTTGCTCAGGTGAAACATGGGGACTGTCTTCTGCTTCTCTTTCACAAGTTGCTCAATCCATGACCAAAGACTGCCAGCACTACTTAAAGACGTAGCCATAATTTGGTCACTTCTTACAACCCTCATTGCCACTACCATGGTCAGGCGACCATTTTCTCTCACTTTGATAAACACCAGAGCCCCCTAACTGGGTTCCTATATGTATTCTTTCCGTTGATCTAGTCAACAGCCACAGTGATTCATTTAAGATGTGAGTCAGGTCAAGCGACTGCATGGTCTGAATTTGCGATGGCTTCTTCTTTCATCCTGAGTAATATCGAAGGTCTTTTCCATGGTCTACACATGTCTAGCTGACCTGTGTCTTCGCTATCTCTCTGATTGTAAAGAATGTATATTTCTTTGGTTACTTGTTTATTATCTGCTTCCCCCCCACATACTAAATATAAGCTCCCAAATCATCGAGACTTAGCTTATGCACAGATGCATATCCAGCTCTTAAAACAATATCTGACTTATAGTTCATGCTCAGTAAATATTGCTAAATAAACGAGTGACTGTGTGAATGAATACATTTCCGGATCATCCCTAGATTTCAGCAAAATATTCTCTCTGCATCCTTTTCCACATCACTGAGCTACTGAGGCTGAGCGCTGCTCTCTGTATACCTCACCAGATGGATAGTAGGTTAAATTACATGACAATGTCAGTAAAACACTCCGTGGGCTTCCTGAAGCGAGAAGTATGAAAATAAGAAGTGACCATTATGCTATTAGCATCATTACTACGAGTTCGGCTGTCGCTTGGACTAATAGCCGCTGATCATTTCCATGATCCTTTCTTTCTCGTTTCTCGTCTCCTCTAATCCTCTTCTTTCTTTTTCCTATTTCCCTTTTCCTTTGCCCTGTTTCGTGAACATTTTATGAAACATCACAAGGTAAATATCATCAGAGTGCCGTTCATATCACCGTCTATCTACCAAAATAAACCTGTGCAGACTGTCCCCTCCCAGACTCAGTCACGGGAATCAGCAGAGGGACAGAGAAGCTTCAAAGTCAGGCTGTTGGCATTACAATTCTGGCTTCATCTCTTCCTGAGTAACCTCTCTCAGCCCCCGTTTCCTCACCTACAAATGGGGGATGTTATTAATGCCTTTGTCATAGCAATGATGTGAGGATTACAAATGTAATAAAGACAATTGTATACTAGAAATAAATCTAATTGAAAATAAATAAAAACAAACATGAATATATATACACACACATATATATATAATCAAAATAAACAATCACAGTTCCCATCACAGAAGGAAGCCCTGAATAAATAGAATCAATTGTTATTTTCAGCTCCTTAAGCCTCAGTCCACGTGGCTTGGGCTCTGGCTGGGCTGGACCACCTCCTGCTTTTTTATGTCCCTGCTGTATTCATGTTTTCTCTTTTCGGAGGATGTCAAGATGGAGCAGATTATTAAATAAAATTTTAATAGCTGCATATTATACACACAGAAACATCTGCCTATACATCATGTATATACAGCTCTATGTATTTTCACAAAGTAAACAAACCCATGAGCTGCCACTCAGATTAAGAAACAGAACATTACCGATACTTCCAGAAACATCTTTTGTCTCCCCTCAGCCACCTCCCCATAGATTAATGCTCAGTGGGCTTCTGAAACCATGTGTTTGTTTTTTACTGCTTTTGACCTGCGTAAGAATGGAATCATACCACGTCTACTCATTTGTGTCTGGCTTCTTTTCTTCGACGTTATCTCCATGACAGCCTTCCCTATTGTTGCACAAAAGGGTACGTATTTTCTCTGCTCTCATTTCTGTGTTGTAGCCCATCGTGTGAATGTAGGACAATGTATTTATGCATTTTCTTGTTGATGGGCATTTGGGGCTACTTCCATTTGGAAATTCTGAAGAAAGCTGCTATGAACATTCATGTCTTTGGGTGCATAGACGCAACATTTCTGTTGGGCATATTTCTAGGCGTTGTAATTGCTAGGTCAGATGGCACGGACAAATTGACTCTTTAGTATATACTGCCAAGAGAATTTCCCAAAGTGGCTGTACTCATTTACTCCCCTACCAGCAACGCGTGGAAGTCCCCACTGCTCCATGCTGTCACTCCTTATATTGTCAGTGTTTTTCCTTTGAGCCAGACTGATTGCTGTGGTATGATATTGAACTGTGATTTTAATTGACATTTTCTGAGGACTAGAGAAGTTAATTACCTTTTTCAAATGTTTATTTGCCATTTGGATATTCTTGTTTGTGAAGTGCCTGTTTATCTCTTTTACCCATTTTCTTATCTTACTGGATTGTCTGTCTTTTCCTTATTGTTTTTTAGGACATATTTAAATGTTTTGCACAAGAGTTCTTTGTCAGATACATATATCATAGATATTTCCTTCCACTCTGGAGCTTGCATTTTCATTCTACGAACAGCAGCTTCTGATGAACAGAAATTCTTAATTTTAATGTAGTCCAATTTATCCGTCTTTCTCTTATACTTAGTGCTTTTTGTATTCTACTGAATAAATATTAGCCTACTGAAAAGTCATGAGATACTCTTCTGTGTTATTATTTAAGAAGCTTTTTTCTTTAACCTTCCACCAGAAGATTATTCATCCTGAGACAGCATTTTTATTTTTTCCTTCTGATTCCTCCACCTAGACAGACAGAATGAATCACCCCGTTTTCTGGATCTCCATAATAGTATGGATTACTTTTATTATCTCTATTATATTACATTTTGCCTTGAGTCATATGTATTTTCCTGTCCATCCTCTCTATCTCATCCCCACACTCCAGTCACTCGATGATCTAAAGTTTTCATGGTCTTTTCACTAAATCCTGGCCATGATGCCTTCTAAGTAACTCTAAAATTGGTCAATTTTCTCAATTCCAGCTGCTACCTCCATGTCTAAATTTGTGGCATTTCATCTCGAGTACCGAAATAGCCTCTACCTGGTCACCAACCTCTAATCTACCCCTCTCTAATTAATTGACCACACAAAAGCCAGAATGATCTTCCAAAACATCAACCTCTTCATGCTTCTTCCTTTTATAAAACCCTTCCAGGGTGTCCATTACTCTCAAATTAATGTTCAGCTCATTACGCTGTGCTGCGGAAGCCTTCCAGGATTTGAAGGATTATTTTTCCTTTCTCAGCATTGATGCCTCCGCTTTAAGCTCTTAAGACTTTTTCACTTCCTTGAATGCCTCTTCATAAGGGCTCCTCTGTCTGCCTCCATATCCACGCCGCCGCCCTGGTCTTCATCCTCCAGGTTTTGTCCTGTGCATCTTTTTTAGCAAGAAAACTCCCTGATTCCCTAGTAAGTTAAGTCCCCATACTAACCAATACTATAAAACACTCATATTTTTATCCCTTAAAATTCACTATGCTTCTTATGGATTAAGTCTGTCTTCTTGGACAGAGCATATACTTCCTTCAGGTAGAAACTGTGTTTTGTTTACACCGCTATCCTTGGGCCTCGCTCAAAGCCAACACGGCTCCTTACAATGTGAATGGAAATGGACTTGTGCTCGTATGCCCACAGTCTGACAGTGGATTTGGCACATAGTCAGTCTCAAGAAAGATGTGGTGATTCAGTGTGTTCCTAAAATCCTGGACTCAGTACTGAGAAGGACTTAGAGACCACCTACTTCAATCACCCCACCCAATGGAATGATGATTAATTAATCTCTAACATTCGTACCAAATGCCACCTCTGTGTAACTCTGCGATGACAGAGAGCCACTGCATACTTCAGCAGGCCATTCCAGGCTTGGCTATGAATGTGCATTAGAAGATCTATTTTATACTGAGTTTAAACTGAGATCTGTTTTATCTCCGTTAAAAGCTGGGGTCCTTGTAGTTTTCTGTAAGTAGTACAGTTAGCCCATTTTATCCATATTAGTGAAGTTGACTATCTTTTCTGCAAGACAATCCTGTAGGTATCAAGTCATTTTGTTCCAAGGCAACCTTCTTTAGCTATTTATCATAAGATACCCTCTTCCAGGCACACTGTAGTTCCATAATGACCCTCTTAAAGTGTGATGCTCAGACTTGAATCCAATCCTCCAGATGTGCTCTGACCAATCTAGAATAGGACAAGCTGTTCCCTCCTTTGTTGTGGATAATATATTTCTAGTAATGTAACCAATGGCAGAGCTGGGTTCTGGAGGACCGAGACTTAGACTTTAGTTGCTTATGGAGAAAAAGAATTCAAAAATTAGATATGAAAGTGAATATTTAGAATGAGAAAAGTTGAGGATTTAGATGGTGAGGGAGCCCTGGACCTCAAGCTTCATTAGCTTCGTGGTAAATCACCTTCTAAATGTCCCTAAGATCTTAATAATTTCCTAGTAACATCCTGTTAATCCCTTCTAAATTTATTCCAATTATAACTCACAGGTCTCTCCACCTCCAATGTGCACAGCAGGGTGATGAAATGCAGACTGAAGCTGAACTTCCTGGAGTCCAACCCTGCTGGCACTTTGCAGGGTCACTGTCGGTATTAAGATTACTGGCACACCCAAGGCAGATCTGTTTTTTTTTTTTTTTTATCTACTTTCTTATGAGGAATCACCAAACCCATCTGTCTCTTCTTTTCTCTACTAAAGGGGGTAGGGTTATTCTTCATTTGAGGCTGTGTTTTGTTTTAACACTAAACCACTTTCTTGGCCTGAATTTCCCTGAGCATTTTCCTTCATTGCTCCCAAGTGACACTTCCAAGCTCTCCCTGCACCATTTTCCAACCATCTTCTATAACAGGAGCCTGAATCAAAGAGTTGCCAAGGATGTAAAAGTCATATTAAGCTCTGCTTAGCTCTACCTGCCAATCTTAACCCAACTTTCCTCCCACTGACATTCAAAATCACCTTTATCATATACTTTTCTAGAAGGTCACATTTTTAGTCTGATCAAAGTTAAAGCACATCATTTTTTTTTTTTTTTCTGACTATGAAGTTAATACATGATCACTGTAGAAAAGTTAGAAACGGAACTGGAAGCTCAAAATAAATCATCTATAACCTAACAATCCAAACCTCTTTTAACATCTCAGTATATTTCCTTGCAATATTACTTTTCCTTATCCTTTTACATTGTTCATATCATGCCATACATTCAATCAGAAACCATGCATTTTTTAAATTAACATTTTATCAAATCATTGTCACACATTCTTGGAAATTCTTTATAAACAACATTTTAGTACCTGCCTAATACTATGTTGTATGGATGCTACATTAATTCATGTAGTCTCCTCATGTGGAAAATTTAGATATTTACATTGTCTTTTTTTCAATTATAAATTATGCTTTTTAAAACAGAACTATCTGTACTTAAAGCCTGATCAATTTTCCCCTATAATATCCTCTCCTCTTTATGATGAATTAATAAGGATAAAATTACTATGTTAAAGGGCATATTTTCTTTATGGTTATGAGTATATATGGAGCATCTAACATAAACCTGACATATAATAGACATTAAATGAATACAAATATCTATATATATATCGACAAATCAATCCTTATAATTGTTACAGTCTCAGTAGCAATGCCTAAAAACATCTGTCTCTCTACAGGCCAGCCGGCCCTGAGTGTTCTGATTTGCAAACTCTGCTAAAAGCACACACATACACATACACGTACACATGTCTATACGAATATATTGAAGACTACGAGTGATTAACAAATAAGGAGAAAGACAATTACATAGGCCCCAAAATTCCATAAATTCCCCTATGGTTCTTGGAATTCAAATAACACCTGCCAAATACATTGAAAATCAAACTCTATTATGTAGGAAATTCAGATGATATGATATGAAACTTTAATATATATTAGATCTAGATCATCTATAAAATAACACCGTTTAGATGTTTTCATCAAAATGATCAGATAAAGCTCACATTTTTGGGTTCTATATCTGAATACTAATTAATAACCATGAATTTAATGTCCTGTATATGTTAAAATTTTTAAAAGGACATTATATCATGACTGTCTTGATTTCCATGTTGGTAGTTTTCACTGGTTTCCCTGTCTCTCTTCTTCTGCATTCTCCTTCCACATCATGCCTTCTTCCCATGCTGCTTCCCCGTCCGCCCCCCTCAGCCCCAGGCTCTGGTCCCACCATTGCCACCAGAACCCTACCTTGAAGGTGCAGTTTGCTCTCCGTGCTTTGCAGAAGGACGGAACTCACAGAGTCCAGATTGTCATAGCTGTTACAGCCCAGAGGCCCAGTGCGTGTCTCTGTGACCTGGAGGGGACATCAAGGGTTGCAGACATGAGGCAGACGCCCTTGTCTGGGACGGACTCTGCAGAGTCAGCCCCCAGCAGGGCAAAGCCAACAGAGCGGTCTCCTGCCCTGAGCCACCAGCCACTTCCTGAGCATCCTGCCTGTGCAAAGGACCATGCCTGGCTGCCACCGAGCAGATGACAAGATAGCAGGCCCATCAAGCACACAGACTGGAACCAGAATGCCAGGTTCTATCTGTGGTACTCACTTCATACAGTCACTTTAAGTATTGCATGAACTAAAAAGTGGAAGCAGTATAGTAGTATATTTCCAAAGCATGGGCTTTGGACTCAGGAGAATCAGTGTGAAATCCTGGCTGCGCCATTTATTTGCTCTGTGACCTAAAGAAGTCACTTCAGTTCTCTAAGCTTCTGCAACCTGAAGCTCGTAAATCCTTCCCAGGAAGGTTGTGAGACTAGACATGAAGGGTGTAAGTGCCTGGCACATGGCATATGCTCAAAAATGGGCATCTCAGTGTCAAAAGCCTCTATAAATTGTAATAAGTACACATGTACTACTACTAGTAGGCAAGAAAAATAAAATTATCCCCCTTTCCCCCAACAAAAGCTTTGCAAGGAACACAATCAGCACCCCTGCAGAACGAAACACCCGAATCCTATGGAGGTGTGTTTCCCCAACGTCGTCTTAGAATAATTGAGGTGGTAGACAATAGGGGAACAGCCATTCAGAAAAGATAACCTTGAAATAGGAATGGTTTAGTATGAAAAGAGCTTTCTTTGTCCCTCTAGCCTTCACTTCCCATTAGTTAATACAGGCACTTGTACGGCTGTTTTGAGATTTGCACCCAACTACAAAGACACAGCATTGACTGTTTTGGGAATTGATGACTTGGGAACAGCCACAGGGATCTCCAAAAGCCAGTTCTGCTTGTTTCCAGGCGTGAAGCCTTGGATCAGTAATTGCCTTTTCTAAGCCTCTATGTCCTCATCTATAAAATGTCACTAATACTCTCACCCACCTTGATAGCTCAAGGGGTCATGTTTTTGAAGTGTTCAGCACTTAGGGAACAGTAAATAAATGCAGGATCATTAGCTTTGGGGTTTTAATAAATAATTTATTCTTTTAAAAAATGTTTTTAATTAAAAACTTTTTTATTATTATTTCAGATGTTTTGATTATAGTTGGCATTCAACATTATTTTATGTTAGTTTCAGGTATACAGGGTAGTGGATAGATGATTATATCATTTTTTCTTTTGTGAACAGAATAATAACATAGTTATTATCACACCGTTATTATTGAGTGAGAGTCACAACTACCAATTAATTTGGCCAAAGATACCCAGGAAAAGAAAAGCATGGGAAAAACTGCCCCGCCTGGGTCAGCTGTGTGTCTTACTTAAACAAAGCTGGCAATGAGGCCCATTCCAGCCAGCTAGGTCTTGAGGTAGTATCAAGAAATGTCAAGGAGAAGCCAAGTCCCAGATTGCGTGTGGAAGGCTGTGCTAGTCTAGGAATGGGGTCTTGAGCGGCTGCGCTGCAATTTCTCTGAGAAATTCTTCATAAGGAGGCAGGTCGCGCTTCCAGGATGCACGAAAGAGGATTGCCCTGTGACAGAGCTTCAATATCTCAATTCCACACTCCACCCAGTGGGGAGAGAACCATTTGGTGATAATGCAAACCAGACCTTCGCTTCTCTCTGACTCTGACGGCTTCATAAAGATCAGTCTCTCGGTGCCAAGTTCCCCAACAACATAGTCCCCCAATGTAGGCGCTTCTTCTCGGCCAAGTGGCTCTTGGTTTGTTGGTTGGATTTATTTCTCTCCTTCCGACCTCCCTCCTCAGTAACTCTCTCCCTCCCACATTTTTCTCTTCCCTTGGTCAATTTCTGACTCATCTGCCTGCGTCTCCCCTGACACTGCCTCCCCACCCCCACACATATACACTTTGTTTTCCTAGTAATATCTTTGAAAGTCCTAATAAAGGCCAGGTCTGCATTTTATTAAGAAAAAAAAAATTAGACTGAAGATTGAGAAGGAAAGGGCAGGTATAATCTTGTTTAAGGAAGTCTGAGGTGCAAAACCTCTGTATTGAAACCATCCGAAGAACGAATCCATTGCATCAAAATGATGGAAGGGGAGTTGACTCTGGGTGGTGAACACACAGTGTGATTTATGGATGATGTGATACAGAATTGCACACCTGAAATCTATGTAATTTTACTAACAATTGTCACCCCAATAAATTAAAAAAAAAATGTCTTCCCTTAGTCTTTTTGTAAAGGTAATCCCTGAATTTATTGCATCTAAAATGCAATCTGCTTTTTTTAAAGTTCTTGTGCTCTAAGGCATTGAACTGAAAGTTTAGAGTTGCTTTATCCAGTGTGGCTATTAAACTTAAAATTAATTAAAATGAAATAAACTTACAAATTTAGTTCCTCAGTAGCCACATGTCAAGGGCTCCCTAACCCCATATGACTAGTGGCTACTGTCTTGGCCAGAACAGATATAGGGCACTTCTGTCATCTTGGGTCAATTGGCTAGCACTAGTGTGGATGAGCATGACAGACTGCCTGTGCTTGTAAATAAAGTTTTACTGGCACACAGCCACACCCACTTGTTCACATATTGCCTGTGGCTGATGTTTGTGCTATAGCAGCAGAATTGCATTGTAGCAACAGAGACCATACGACCTGCAAAGCTTTAAATAGTTATTATCTGGCCCTTTACCGAAAATATCCATGGACCTCTGGTCTAGAGACTAGAATTCTATCCCTGTTAAAGTATTCTCTATCTGTGGAATCCTGTATGACCCTTGGACCTCAGAGTTTCCATCTGGAAAACGGGGGTGGGGAATGAAAAACCCAGGTGAGAAAAAAAGTATCGACCTAGGCATCATAATCCGACTCCCACGAGCTGTGTGACCTTGAGGGAAAGCCTTTATCCATTGTTGCATCAGTTTCTTCAGCGAGGAAGGCAGCTTGAACATCATCTATACAGGAGAACTTTGAGAGTGGAGGAGAGGATTGTTGCTAATTATGCTGTGACGGTAGCCAGGGCAGCCCCAGTAAATCAGTACATACGGTCACCCTAATGACGATGGCCATGCTAATAGAGGACACTTGCCAGCATCAGTCAGAACGGTGGGCAGGGGGTACTGTCAGGCAGGTGGGTGTGAAGCCAGGGATCGTCCCTGCCACCGACTCTCAGAACACCTGTAATGTTGTCTTAGGAAGCTGCCACCCCAACCCACCGCAAGCCGTACCTTGATTGCTCCAGTGGATATCTGGATCTCATGGAGCCTCCTCATGGTGCCGTCACGGTCGACAAAGTAGGACGATGCGAGCTGGTGCAGAGCTTCCACACTTTGAGTGGCATTCCCTGACTTCCTGTCGAGGCGGCTCTTGTCCATGTACATGGTTAAAGCCTCCTCCCCTGCATGGAAAGGGAAGAAGCTCAGGCAGCCTGCCCGCCTTTGGGGCAGCGGGAATAGCTTCAGGGCCTGGAGGCTGCACATACCCTCAAACCTCCCAATAATTTTGCCCACATTTCTTTCTGCTTCTGAAAATCAAAAATGCCATGAAAGAGGATTAGTCCATAAGTGGCTGTGAGCAAGCACCAAGCTCCATTAAGACAAGGATCATGGAAAAACGTAGTCATCAAGTCCAAGCCCCACTAACCCACTTCCGTAGTTCTCACCGGCATCATCTTAGAGCTCACCTCCTCTTTGGGAGGTTCAGGCTCTTCCATAAATTGATGAATTTGCCATAGATGGTCCCTTCCCACCCCTTTCTCCTCCTCCTGTTTCCTCCTCATCATCCAGTTCCTCTTTTCCTCTTCTCATCTCCCCCTTCTCCTCTTCCCTCCTTCCTTCCTCCTTTCCTTTCTCTTTCTCCTTCTGCTACCCCTTCCTAGACTGACAAATGGATGGATGAATGGATGGATGGATGGCTAAAGAGATAGATAGATAGATAGATAGATAGATAGATAGATAGATAGATAGATACATAGATAGATACATAGATACATAGATACATAGATACATAGATACCTAGATACATAGATACATAGATAATAGAAAGAAAGAAGGAAAGAAAGAAAGAAAGAAAAAAAGAAAGAAAGAAAGAATATACTTTAGAGGCAGAGATAGATAGAAAGGAAAAACTGTGCCTGTATAGAGAGAGAAAAAAACTAAACTGCCAGCTCTGTGATCAGGCACTATCTGTTAGCCACTTCTTTACCCTGTACAAAGCCCAGTGCTTAGCATACAGTAGATAGTAAATACTTAATTCATCCTTTTTTCTTCTTAAATACCTACATACACCAGGTTCCATAATTTTGAGAGTGCAATGGAGAAGAGGTTACTTCTGGGGGAGAATGGAGATGGCAAAAAAGTTAGACATAGGGAGGAGGGGATGAGAGAGAGAGAGAAAGAGAGAGAGAGAGAGAGAGAGAGAGAGGAATATGTAAACGTCGACATTTTACTCCATGAAGTTCTCTTTAGAAAGACATGCATAAATTAATCACCGTATACATTTATGGTTTATTTTATTTTGGATAACAAGATGTGTCACCAGACCTGCAGACAGCAAGCTCCACATATGTCTACTAATAGAATCTGGTAACTGTACATCTGGTTTCTCCCTCCACAAACTGTGAACTTGGGGACATTTCTTAACCTCTCAGTTCCTCAGATTACATACTAACAATCTTAGGAGAAGCACATACTCCATAGAGTTACTAAGAAGAATAAATTAATCATTACATGTAAAGCCCCAGTGTCAGTGTCTGGTTCATTGTAGCAATCAAAACTCGTTTGGAGAGCAGTGAAAAGCCATCTCTGGAACTAGACTGCCGGGACTTGAACTAGCTGTATGAGCAAGTCGCTTACCCTCTCCATGCTTCAGTTTCTTCCTGTGTAAAATTGGGGACACTAACTGTACTTACCTCATACAGTTGTCATAGGATTAAATTAGTTAATTACATACAGTGCCTGAGCCCTGCCTGGTACACAGTAAGCAGTATGGAAGCGTTAAGTACCATTATCTAATGACTGCAAAGTACCAACTGGGTGAGATTTATGCTTACATCTAGTCAACCCAATACAATAGGATAGAGAACTAACATTACCAATACTTTTTGAGGACCAAAGCCTAATATCTAAGATAACTGAAATGTCTTTAGAATGCTGATGATTTTTTTCAGTTGAAGAGAAAAAACAATTTACTTTAAGAAGGACAGTGGTTATCGCAGGAAGTGGCACAGTCCTGACCCACAGGTTAATTCTTCTGCTGCAGATCCTTCCACGGCTGCTTCTAGAACATAGAGTTCCATTGCCAGAGTTCTCCACATGCAGCCTCCAGTCTGTCTTTTCAATGCCATCTCTCTCGATGTGTTCTATCCAAACCATTCCTTCTGCCTCCATGATTTATTCTTACCAATTTTCTTCCCAGGCTTTCCTCAGCCTCTTTGTGTTCTGCTTAGAATGCCATTCTGTCCCTGCCCTAAATGTCTGACTGTTTAAATCCTACCCAGCTTTCTGGGCCCAATTCAAATGTCATCTCCTCTCACTCCCCCTGCTCGGTCCTTGAGCTGGCATGCTGCTAGGGACTCTTCAGAACCTGCCCAGCCATCACCTTCCTGGTGAGCTTTCCCCAACCATCCCCCACTGCGAGAGAGATGCCATCACCTTCCTCCTATCATCCCCTAGCTTGTCCATTCAGCTTAGTTCAGCACGCATGCACTGTGTGTGCAGAGCTCTTTGGCAGCAAATGAATAAGATACTGCCCTCATTCTAGAGTCACGGAGTGATTGCATGCATGATGTGCAATAGGGGAGCCAATGGCCAAGTGCCCACTGAGCACGTCAGGGGCGGTGGGCGGTGGCCTGGGGGAGCAAGGACTCAATCGGATTCTTCTCTGCAATGTTTCCAGTGCTTCTTCCAGATCGGATGAAGAGCGGATGTTCAGTGATTGTTTGAAAGATAAATGGATAGATGGATGGATGGATGGGTGGATAGATGATTGAATGGACAGATGATAGATAGACGGGTGGAAAGGTAAATGATTAAATAAGTAAATATGCTAGAAGTTAAAGGCAAGCAGCAGAGGAAATAAATATTCCAAGAATCAGCTCAGGCTCTCCAAGGGGCCTATGGAAGAGAAGGTGAAAGAAGCCCAGTTCCCTCTGGACTGAGAACTGGCAGCGGCAAAGCTTAGATCAGAGGGGTTAATGGACTTCTTGCTGCATTATTAAGACTTGAATTTTTGTATATTAAGAGAATGTGCTGTTTAGAGTTGCTTTCCCATTTGGGCATTCCTGCAAATTGGCTCTTTGCCCCACACAGGTCCTTCCTCAGGCTCAGTCCTCCAGGGGCTTTGCCTGTCTCTTTGTGGTGCGTCTTTCAGAGGGCAACAAAGTGGGACTCAGACACACAGGGATGCGGGATGAGGTGGGAGGTGATCACATTACCTTTTGAGTCAATAGGGGATACAACTTCCAGATAGGGGATGGGATCCTCTGAGCCCCGGGAATTGATTCTCGGCCTTCCTCTTAGCCAAGGGGCCATGTCCCAAAATGCAGGGTGGGGAACAATGAACAGACACACAGACATACACACAAGTACAAATCATGAACCCACAAGCATACAAAGATATTCATGCAATATACACACATGTACATACATGTGCAACCTCACATATACACATACATGTGTACATTGCATCCATATGCATGAGTCCGATGAGTGTGTGTATACTGAGTCTGTGTATCTGTCCATGTATAGATTAACTTACGCTGAAGTAGAAGTAGGCATTTGCACACATCTGTCTATGCATGCATGCAAGCGTAAGCACACATATCACACAGGTACCCAGGCTCCAAGGTGTTTCCTTTGGTTCAAAATACGACCTTACAAGGGACTAAGCGAAATCGGTATTCCAGTCATTCTAGACCCCCAATTTTTCCCATCACCACCCTCCATAAGAAAACCACTCAGACCAAGCATTTTAGGAGTTCAATAGATTTCACCAAAAATTCGAGTATCCCCTGGAAATGTCTTAGTTGTCAGTCCTCCCACCGGCTCCACTTCCTCTTTCTCACTGCCTTTCCTTCTTCTTTCTCCCTCGGGAGCCATACAAATGCATTTACTTGTCCCATCTGTGACAGTTTACAGATCATCTTTTGTTGTTTGAGTATGCCCTTAGGAACTTACCTGACATCTCAAACAGCTTATCAAAGTACTTCTCCTAAATGAATACAGTGTTCTCCTTAGGAAAAAGTATAGTGAATAAAATTTTCTGCACCTCCTTAGACTTAGATGGGAAAACTGATATCCAGACAGAGAAAGTGACTTTCTCAATGTCTCCCATTCATCTAGTGAGTGGTAGGAACGGGCTTTCATCCCGAGTCCCCAAGTTCCATAACCCCACTAAATGAAAACAATAATAATATTAAGAATGACAAGACTAGCAATGATTTGTTAGGTGCCAAACACTAGTCTAAGCTCTTTAAATGCATATTTTCTTTAATCTTCACAATACCAGTTAAGGAAGAACTATAGTTATTTCTATTTATACAAGAGGAAACTTAGAGGATTGCCAACGTGACGCTAACCTGGTGATGAGCAGAAGGCAGGATTGGAACCAGGCCATCAACCTCTACAGGCTGCCCTTTCACTCACTACAACCTACCACCTCCTTTCTTTCCCATTGCATGAAAAGGACCTTAAGAAATATTTTTCCATGAAAGAATGAATGAAACGATGATGGAAGAAGAACATCGCACGGTGTCTGGCACATTATGTTCAATCAACAGTAAATATTCCCCCTCTCCCCACCGCCCCCCCGACACTGCGACACTGAGGAAACATTTAGGACCTGCTGTCTTACACCAGAATTTAATTCAAAGCTGTGCACATTGTAAAATATCGTGCTGTAAAAGCAGGACAGGAACAAGGCTCTATAATTCACCACCCCGCCTTTTGGAGAAATTATTAAAAATATATTTCACTGCAAAAGAAAGGTCATTGTTATTTGGGTTTTCCAGAGACTTGGACAGAACACAGCTTCTAAATGAAGAACTGAATTGGGCACAATATATTTTTTTTTTTTTCAGGTGAAATGGGAAGTAGGAGAAATTCAAAGAAAAGGGGACAGGTTAATGCAACACTCATTGTAGGCCTGATTTCATTTTTCCTTTACAATAGAATGATTTAACTCCATGATTTACCATTCAAAGTCCTACTTAACCTAACATCTGACTAGCAGCCAGCCACAAATACACGTTGCTTGGTTTAAGAAATGCATGAGTGAGTGGGTGAATGAGGCGATTAAACAGATGACTGACGTTGGGTCAAAAACCACGCAGACTTTCCGGACAGAAAGCCCTCAATGAAAAATTGAGGGTTAATTGCTTTTGTTTAAATAAATTGAATGACAAACACACAAAACTCAGCTTTGTCACTTACTAGCCATACCTCTCCTGAGCCTCAGCTTCCTTATGTATAGAATGGAGATACTTTGACTTACTTTGCAGTTTTTGAGGACTAAAGACTGCCGTGGGCAAATACTCAAGAAGTGGTGCCTAGTATTGTAAAAATGAACGAGTTGCCAAACCAATGCTTCCATCCACGTTCCCCACACCATCACATTCTTAATCTGATCTTCCTCAAAATGCATACTGTGTGTTCAGCCTAGAAAGCTTTGTATCTTCCTTCCGTCTATCCAACTCCTGTCAAGCTAGACTGCCACTTCCTCCGTGAAATTTGTACTAATCTCTCCAGCTCGTGGTGCTCATCCCTCCTCTGCAGGAGAAGACCTACTGTTACAATTATACCTCCGTCCACCCGCCTTGCCTCCGTCAATACACCCGTCTTGTGTAGAGCTGCCACGGGTCACATCCAAATGCAACTTAGCAGCTCTCTGAGCAGGTGGCCTGGTGCTCCACCACCACAGGGGCTTCCTCAAATTTCAGTGGATCTGGTCGTTGTGGTAGAAAACTGGCGTCCAAAGGATTGTAGCTGATAATGTAAAAGGACGCATGCAGGCAGGACCCATAAGCATCTAAATGCACGGGTCTCTACCATTTCCTTTTTCCTTTGTTTTTGGTGGCTTTCCTCCCTTTTATCCTCCCCTCTTCTCCTCACTTCCTTAAAGATTGATTGGGCTTGATGGGGAAGGATGGGGAAGGCTGAGCAGGGTGGAACACTGAGTCTGCTTTCCTGGTAACTTACTCCAAGCCCGTGTGAGATACAAATGACACCCTATCTGTAAAATGCCTGCCAACCTCATGTTATCAGGCCCTAGAGCAGACTAAAATAAACAAAAGAAATTCTCTAAACGACATGTGAAGTTTAATTATTCCCCCAGGTTAGCCTACATTCCAAAGGGAACTGATCTAACCATCAGGTTAAGCAGTCCCAACGAACTGAGCTAATTCCAAGGTGAAGCCAGATTGCCACAAAAGTCAGTAAGTTGTCAAGTCAGACTGTCCCAGAGAACAGGATCAACTGTCCGCAGCTGACCACAAGAACCAAGACAATTTGGCTTATCTGGCAACATACCCTTTGGAATAATGTATGATGGCAGAGATGTTCATTCAGCTTTGATCCCAGGGCATCCCAGCCTCCGCCCCGTCCCAGACCCCGTCGTGACCAGGCTCTGGCCCAGTGGCTGCTGACCTACCTCCCAAGGTGGCCGAGATGAGGAGGTGGGTGCCGTACTTTTTGATGATGGTCTCGATGAACTGCTGAGTGGTGGGTCTCCTGCCAAGCAGGCGGATGCTCCTTTGAAACTCCGGCATGAGGGGCACTGGGTGACGGACCAGGTCTCTCCTCTCGATGGCTGTGTTCCTCACCTTCCAACGGGCAAACTCCCTGGGCAGGAGAGATGAGCGAGACTCCTCAACTTCCCACCTCCACCCCCGAGCCAAAGTCCACCCAACCACCCCAACCAGGCATCTCCCCTTCGGGGAGACGGGAGAGAATGACTACAATTATTTTTACTATTTCAAGTAAAAATATTTTACTAGTCAAGTGATACTTATATCTGGAGCTCTCAATCCTCTTCAGCCAACAAGTATTTATTGTGCACTGTCCTCATCCCCAGGATATCGTGGTGAACTCGACAGGCACAGCCGTGCTCTCATGCTGTTTACAAAGCATCAGGGATACAAAAATCTTTGTTGTCTAGGTGGTTATCCATCTCTCTCACTACACTGTGAATGATACCTAGAGATGGACTCTTCTTACGTACATGGTGCCTGTTGCATGGTGGGGTTCATCAGGATGCTAGCTGGATGAGTAAATGAATGAATGGATGGATGGAACGAAGGGAGGGAGGGAGGGATGGAGGGAGGGAGGGAGGCGGGCTACGTAACAATGGACATGACCTAAGGCACAAAGCAACGAGACCTATTCTAAGACAATTACAAAATCAATAATAAGCCCAGAGCTAAGTTTGATTCAAAATTTGAACACGCATCCATTGAGCAACTACAATTTGGAAGAAATTAAGCTGTGTTCTGAAGAGCACATGGGGTACTTTCCAATTTCCATTCTTCCCTTCACTAGTGCTAGAGTAGATCAACACCCAAGAGCACTGAACTTGGGAGTTCAGCATCTCACGCTGCCTCTCGCAAACTGTGGGGTGCACTTGGGCAGAGTGTGTCCCTTCTCTGGACCTACCTTTCTTATCTATAAAATCCAAATAACATTATCTATTTCCTATTGCTGGTGCACAGTGTACCTGAAACAAAGGGTGTGAAAATACCTTTGGAAACTGCCAGGCACCAATCCAGTGTGAAAAATAGTTTTATAATTTTGTTTCCTCTCAAATTCCCAGACATGTACATCATTAAAGGTTCATGGATGATGCACAAGGAGCACGCACACAGAATACCAGTAGAAATGTAAAGGGCCTTGGTTCAGGTTCTTTTGCTTAAAATGACCTCCATTCCTACCAAAGACGAAGCTCCCCCAGCACTACCGGCCCCCTGACCTGCCTGAATTACAAGCTCCCGGTCCCTTGAGAAAAACAGACCAGCCACGAGGACTGCAAGGTCAGCCTAGATAAATGATGGGAACCAGAGTTTAATGAAAAGGTCTCTCTCTCCTGCCACAAGATAGGAGAGACAAATGAAGGAAGGGGTCTGGAGCAGGATGCAGAATCACACCAGAATATGCCCCGGTCATTCAGGGGTGGAGTCTGACCCCGATGCAGAGGAAAGTCGGTCTGAAGAAAGCTTTCAAACGAAAATACATTCCCAAGTCTCAGAGCTGATGGTCTGTACCTGCTAAAGGAATCTCTGTCCATCATTCATAACACAGTTCAGATTCTAAATCAAGTGAGCTCAGTACCTTACATACCACAGGTACTTAAATAGTCAATCGGCTGCACTCAATGAATTCTTGCAGGACACCCATCAAGTATGATGTCTACAGGAGGGGGATGGACACGTCACAGCCCACATCCTGAAGAAGCTCGCAGTCTGGCAGGGAAGAGAAGACGTTTCTAGTGTATTCAAAATCAAGGATTTCAGGATGCAGAAGAAGGAACACAGACTTCTCGGGTCTCCAGGGGATACTTCAGAGAGGATGTCATATCCGAACTATAGTTTTGAAGTTTGTGTGGGATTTAGATAAACAGAAATGCTGTTTTACACACACACACAACCACCCACATGGCGGAAAGGGGAAGAGCAGCGTGAGTGAGAGGGGGATAGATAATACATTATGGGAATAGCTGAGCAGGACAGGAGGAGGACGTGAAGAAGGGGGTGTGAAAGGAGACAAGATGGAGCAAGTGCGGTCCCCAGACATGGGGAGAGGGTGGGGGATGTGAGAGGCAGCTGAAGAGAATTTTATAGCTCTGGTAAGTGGTCTGTGACATGACCGCCAATGACCCCAGACCCCTGGTGTTCACATTCCTATTGAGTGTGGGCGGAAACGGATCCAGCAACTTGCTTCTAATGAATAAAATATGAAAGGGATGGAATGTTACGTTCGTGATTAGGTTATGGAATATGGAATATGGCAACTCTCTCTCTCTCTCTCTCTCTCTCTCTCTCTCTCTCTCAGTCTCTCTCTGTCTCTCTCTCTCCCTTTCTCCCTCCCTCCCTCTCTCTCCTTGTCTGTCTCTCTCTCCCTCTCTCTTACCTCCATTTGTGAGAGGCTCTAAGGAGAGATCCTCAGGGAGAGGACCTGAGGGAAGCCTCAGGCCAGTAGCTTCTGAGGAACTGAGATCTCACAAGGAAATGAAATCCTAACAGTAACCGCATGCATGAGCTGGAAGCAGGTCCTTCCCACTGGGGCTCTGAATGACTACAGCACAGCCAGAGCAGGGGCACCCAGCTAAGCCACGCCCAGACTCCAGACCCACAGAAACTGTGAGATGATAAATACTGTGGTATTAAACCACTGAGGTGTGGAGTAATTTATTACTCAGCATTAGATGATCAATAAAAGGCAAGGAGAATCATCAGCTATTTCTGAGGAAAAGAGTCTTTCCTCATCAGCTTATCCCTGAAACATATAAAATTATATATACATGAGTTATGGAATTATATGTATGCATAGAAACATACATCTATTTCCATAGACATATACCATTTAATAGATGAATAATTTTACACATGTTACATTAAATATTATATAACCATATCACCTATATATCACTTTTATGTATAACTTACAACCTTGGGTTACTATTTTTTGTAAGTGAATATGCCTACATTCTTCAAAACTAACAAGTACTTACACACAGAGAGGTTAAGTAACGTGTTGAAAGTCACACAGCTAGTTAGTGGTAGAGCTAAAAGCAGAAAACTGGTATCCTGATTCTTAAATCACTCTTTTAATGTAGATATTGATAGAATATAAAAACCGTAGTAGAACCAGTGCTGCTACAAAGGAATAATGCGATCCCCCCACCCCAAATTATAAGCCCATGACTCAACGCCTTTTCTTCCTTTTTCCTTTTTTTTCTAACAGCTTCCTGATGCTCACACTATATACACAAGGCCTGCCATCTGTGCTGCTTCCTTGAAAAAACCAGGGAGGAAGCTGACGCTGGCTTTCCAGTTCGTCCTTCACAGGGTGGACGCAAAGTCTCAGTGAGGGGGGCTGGTGGCCTGCTGAGCACGTGCCAGGCTCTTGGGATGGGCTCAGTCACTGGGGCGTGTGATTAGGAAGCACTGCCTCTGTGCCAGGCACTGCCTGTGCAATATCACGGAGTTCCTGACCCAAAGGGATTGCTCCATCTTACTGGAAAAAAAGGTGGATGTTTAGGAAAGCTATTAAACTATGGTGTGCTATTTGCGATGGTCGTTTTATCACAGAGGGATCAGAGAAGGGGGGATCAGACATAGTCTGGAGGAGGGGCTGTGGTGGGAGTAGATGTGTCAAAGAATTCTCCTGTACAAGGATTTGGACAAAGAGAGCAAAAGAATGTTTCAGGATAGATACCTAGGAGTGGAATTACTGGATCATAGGGTAGTTCCATTTTCAGATTTTTGAGATACCTCCATACTGTTTTCACAGTGGCTGCACCAATCTGCAATCCCACCAACAGTGCACAAGCGTTCCCTTTTCTCCACATCCGCGCCAGCAATTGTTGTTTGTTGATTTATTGATGATAGCCATTTTGACTGGGGGGTTTGAAAATTAATCTGGGGAACGTAATTTAGTGGTTACCAGAGGGTAAGGGGGGAGGGGGGTGGGAGATGAGTGTAAGGGGGATTAAATATATGGTGATGGAAGGAGAACTGACTCTGGGTGGTGAACACACAATGTAATTTATAGATGATGTGATACAGAATTGCACACCTGAAATCTATGTAATTTTACTAACAATTGTCACCCCAATAAATTAAAAAAAAAAAAAGATAAGAAAAATAACCAAAAAAAAAAAGAATGTTTCAGGAAGAATGAGCTTCATGTGCAAAAATGGAGGGGAATGAGGAAGGATAAGATAGTTGGAGAGTGATGCATGCACGTGTGTGCGTGTGTGTGAGTGTGTGTGAGTGTGTGTGTGCGCGCGCGCATGCATGGATATACAAACGATAAGAGGTAATGACAGAGAGGTTGTCAGGGACCACGTGATGAAGGGCCTTGTATGCCAAACTTTGTTATTAGATTTCACTCTATGAACTCTGTTCTGATTGGCCAACAATCCAGACTAAAAACTTGCAAAGAATGAGTTAACGGGACTCTGTGACCGTCATAGGGATGTTAGAGCAAAGATCGGAATAGTCACAGGATTCTACAACTTTATATTCTTTAAGAAGATATAGTTAAGTACAAGGGCTTTACTGTACCTAGATCTATTCAGAAGTAGATTTAGACAACATTACAGCTGAAATGATTGATTTATGTTTTCACAATTTGAATGCCTACTATTATTTTTCCAGATCTGAGGACACAGCACTTGAACAAATTAAGTTCCCGCAACCAAGGAGTAAACATTCAGGTGAGTGGACAGATAATAAAGAGACAAGTGTGCTACATGTCAGAGGGAGATACATGCTATGAAGACAAATAAAACAGAGGAAGGAGGTCAGGATGCTCAGGGGTGGGGTGAGGGTGTGGTTTAGAGAGATGAGCAGAAAAAGCCTTCCTGATTTGATGACATTTAAGGAGAGACATAAAGGAAATGAGGAAGAGACCATGGAGCCACTTGTCAGAAGAGTGATCTAAGAAGGAACAGCAGGTGCAAAGGTCCTGAGGTAAAAATGTGTTTGCCAGGTTTGGGGAACATCAAGGACGTAGGCCTGCTTAATGAGATGGGATGAAAGAAAGGGTGATAGAAAAAAAAAATCCAAATAAGGAATCAACAGATCTTGAAAGGCTATGTTAGATTTGTCAAGGAGCAGGCAATTTTTTATTTTCTGTAAAGGGCCAGATAGTAAATATTTTAGGCTTTGCCACCATAAACAGTACATAAATGATGAGCATGTTTGTGTTTCAATAAAACTTTATTTACAAAAGAAGGTGTCAGGCTGGATTTAGTCCACAGGGTATAGGACTCCTGTTCTAAAAGCATCACTATGACTTCTTTCATAGAAGTCATCAAATTTAACTCAATTCATGGATGGGAAAACTGAATTTTAGAGACATTGAGTTATTTGCCCAAGATCACACAGCAAAGGGCTGGCAGGGCTGAAATCAAAACCCAGGGCTCAGGACTCCAAGTTCAGTGCCCTTTCTACTGCAACTTGCCACCTTACAGAAAAGTGAAAACTAAAGGACAGTGAGAAAGCCTTGCTTGTCATGCTGCCTAACTGTTCTGCTGGCCCAGGAACAATTTTGTATAAGTTCTCAGTGAATTGAGAGCAACATAAAATATGTCTTTCCTTCTGAGCCCACAGAGCAAACAAATTTTCCTTGGAGGAAAAGGCAGAGCTCACAATGGTACAGGATCTGTGGAATATGCTTATGCCCAATTAAGCATCCCAGCAGGGCAGGCAAACCAATTAGACTGAGATTAAAAAAGGATCCTGGATGGAAGGCATGGGGTGGCTGCAGGAAGGCCCATCCCATTGGGGGAGCGGAAGGCGAGAGGCTGGTGATGACAGAGGCAGAGGAAGGATGAAGCCTGGAGCCAGGGTGGTAGAATTTAAGGTGAGGCTAGAGAGAAAATCGTAAGTCTGAAGCTTAGCATTGCCTTTATAGGGTCTCTCTGTCTCTGTCTCTGTCTCTGTCTCTCTCTCTTTCTCTCCCTCTCTCTCTCTCTCTCTCTTGTCTCTTTCTCTCTCAATGACACACTGAGCATGAGGTTTCACTGAAGGAGGAAAGAACAGTAAGACAGGCAGGAGGACTGACTCTGTGCCCTTGGGAAGGTGTTTACTCTCCTGGGAAATAAGGTGATTGTATGAGATGGTCTTCAGTTCTGCATCTCTCAGCCTGGGCTGTGGAGGTAGATATCTTGGGTTAAAACCTGGCTCTTCCACCAATTAGCTATGAGATTGTGGACGAGTCTATAAAATGCAGATGTGATCCAGGGGAAGCACATTTACCTTAGAGGGATGGGTTTAGGACCATATTAAACCATGAAGCACAGTGTCTAGACTATAATAAGCCCTAAATAAAAAGTCAGCATTCAGTATTAGCAGTATCATCATTGTTGCCATGGTTATGTAAGAGGCTACAACGGGAAGTTGGGTGATAGGGGTGCAGAGTGGGGTGGGAGAGGAAAAGGTACAATCGTGATCTTTTTAAAGTCACCAGCAGGTAGAAATTTGGGGATAGCTGGGATTTGATTCTTGTGAAGGAGGTGAACAGTAGTGAGTCTGAATTTAAGAAATGGATCAACAGTTTATATACTCCCTCCAAGTCTATTTCCTCATATGTGTGAGGAAACGTGCATCTCTCCAAATCGTGCTGAGTCCAGTAAAATAATGGTTGGATAACTTCTTTGTAAATTGCAACAGGGTATGGGCAATTGTAAGCTTCTGTTGGTGCCTTTTATTATTATTTGCATAGGGAACACATCTGACATATGATCAAAAAAATACAGTGAACATTTAAATTAAAAAATAATTATTACAGTAAAGGACACATTGCTATGAGTCCCCCTCAAAATACTCCCCCAAGCTTTCAACACACTCATCCCACTGTTCTTGCCACTTTCTGAAGCAGTTCTGGAAACCCTCTTTCATGAGTGTCTTTAATTGTGCTGTCATGGCTGCCTCGATGTCCTGAATCAATTCAAAATGTTTATCTTTCATGGTCATTTTGACTTTGCGATAGAGCCAGAAGTTGCACGGTGTCAGATCCAGTGAATGAGGTGGGTGAGGACACACCATAATGTTTTTGTTTGACAGAAATTGCCATACTAGAAGCGATGTGTGACACAGAGCCTTTCTGTTGTGATTAATAAATATGGTGAATGCTGCTGCCAAGTGCCATCCAACAGAAAGGCAGGGATCTTCAATATGGGAAGCGGCTCATCGAAACTTAGTAACAGTGTGTGACAAGTTTCAACTTGTTTGGTGCAGTCAGTTGGGTGTGAGCTACGGTTGAGAGAAAGTGTGTTTTAAAGTGTATCATCCGTAAATCATCCTCCATCATGACAACACTCCGTGTCACACGTTGCTCCTGGTATACGGCAATTTCTGTCAAACAAAAACATGATGGTGTGTCCTCATCCACCTTATTTATGGGATCTGGCACCATGTGACTTCTGGTTCTTCCCCCAAGTCAAAATGATTCAGGACATCAAGGCAGCCATGACAGTGCAACTAAAGACACTCACAAAAGAGGACTTCCAGAACTGCTTCAGAAAGTGACAAGAAAGATAGGATAAGTATGTTTGAAGCGAAGGGGAGTATTTTTGAGGGGGATTCATGGCAATGTGTCTTTTACTATAATTTTTTTTTAATTTAGACATCCACCGCATTGTTTGATCACACCTCATAATGTTTTTATTGTTTAAATTTTCTTTTTCGATTGCTCATGTGTAAAGTGGATGATACAATTTCTAATGCTCAGGGTTGTGTGGAGAGCATCTCCAGAAGTGGTAAGTCCATGGTAAATGTGGGATAAATGTGAGTTTCCTCCATTGTTTTGTAGATAATCAAGGTTACAAATGACCTCTGCAAAAGTGAAGGGTTGCTTTCCTCTTCTTTAAGGAACACGTTTTGCAGCTTGTTTTTTTGTTTTTTTTTTTTTTTTTTTTTTCCCTCAAATCTGATCTCATAGCAGAAATAGTTGGAGGTGATTTTCAAAAACACACATAACATACAGACTTAAAAACATAGAAAAATGGAAAATAAAGAGAGAAAAATAATTTAAATTTTGGGTTAAAATCGGCATGAAAAAAACTGTATAAAGTCCTGAACACTTGATAGAAGTGGACTATCAATTTCTCCGAGCTTCCTCGCAGCCAAAGGAAAAAGGGGACCACATTCAAAAGAACCATGTAGTCAAGAAGATAACAGAGCAGTTGTTCAAAGTTGTTAGAGAATGCGCATTTCTTGGATGCTATGATAGGACACAAGCATCCCCCCATCGTTTCAAAGAAACAAATGGATGTAGTGGATGCTGGTGGGTGATCTCAATAATACTCCAGTGTTTGATTGACTCAATGGAGCCTAGTACATATGCCAAAGCACCCTTCAATAAAGCAATTCCATGAGTCAAACATACTACAGTCTAAATACGTAGCTCTCTAGTGGTCTGACGTAATCCAAGAGTACATTTAAAAATATTTTATAGACACTGTCCCTCAATAAATGTTTATTAAAAGCATGACTGATGACGGTTACTGGATGTCTGCATTTATTTACTCCTGGGTGGCTTATCCTGTTGGTGGTTTCAACTAATCATTTGGAAGTAGAATAAAAACAAGCCTCTGAGTGTCAAGGTGCTGGGGGCTGGGGACTCTGGGACCACTTCAGTTATGTTAGTAGCAAATTAACACAGAGGATAGTGAGGCGATGAAATCATTGAGCTGAGAGAGAGAGAGAGAGAGAGAGAGAGAGAGAGAGAGCATTTCTCTTGCCTGCCACTGTCTGTCTCTCCCCACATCATCCCCAGTCAGCTCTGGGAAAGGTGAACCCAAGGACATCTGTGAAGTGGAAATGATGCATCTTAACAAGTAGGGTGCCCACTGCAAATGCCCTGTCTGCCTCCACGCCCCAGAGCATTAGTGAGAGAGCTCCTGACGGGTCCTAGCATCCAGTGGGTCTCTGGGGCATTTCGACCCCAGAGGGATGAGGAGAAGAAAAGCAGGAAAAAAACCCAAAAAAAACCTATCTCTGAAAACACGATTATAAATATTAATAGTTTTATTTTAATTGCAAGCAAAGACATTGAATTAATTTTATAGCCTAAAATAATCCCTGCTTACAATTTGCATATAAGCCTTTCTGTTTTCCAGATGTGTTCATTTAAGTAATAGTATTTTTATTCTTACACCAACCCCAGCAACAGTTCTGAAGGCTCTTATGAGAATAAAGTTCAGAGAAATGGGGGCAACTAATCCAGGGGAAGCTTCTTGGAATGGAACTACCTGCTTCTCACTGAGTAGAAACTTGAGAGGGAAAAATAGAAACACAACAAGCATACTTGGAATAACCCAACTTTTATATAAATGGACCGTTTTCAGAAAAGCAAATTAAATTCTTCATGGAGCACCATTACTGAGGACAGGGCCACGTAGGGGTCATGGTAATTTACCATCGGGGAAGCAACTTAGGATGCATTTGGTTTATTTTATTCGGAGCGGCCGGAGTTTCCTGAGAAGCCTTCAGTCACCTGAGCTGCCCTCAGTCACCTGAGCTGCCTCATTGCCTTGCCATACAGAATCTAAAACATCAGAATGGAAGGGCTTTGGAGTGATCATCCAAGGACATCACTGTCATTTTACAAATGAGGAAACTGAGGCCCAGAGAGAGGCCCAAGGCCACAGCACCACTGGTGGGAAGAGGGACTAGCTTCTGGGTTCCTGATCTCACGTCCGGTGTCCTCCTTCCTGACCCACTGTCCCATGTCATTATCTTGATTTTGTGGAGTCTGTAGTGCACTTGGTCCTTTACAAAACCCTGTCATCATATCCACTATCCTCCTGACAACCTGGAAGACGGAGAGTATTGCTATCGCCATCACTAGTGGAGGAAACTGAGGCCCAGGTCCAGCAAGGCCACATGGCAAACCCATGCCAGAGTGGGACACAAACTCAGTTTTCAGGATACCCTGCCTGGGTTCTTCCCTGCTTCTTCCTGCTTCCACCTCCTCTGCCCACTCTGGTGTCACCACAACAGTGAAGGACAGGTATTACCTCACCCAAATCACCTTACCAGGAGCCACCTGCTGTGTTCTGCAGAAGAACAGAATATAGGATATCAAGGAAAAACAAACGCTCATTCACTGTGCATCTGAAAAGGAACACAAAATAGGTTCTTTTCCAGAGATGTGGCACCATGGGAGGTGCTCAGACTTTAAAGTCAGAAAGGCCTGGCTTTGAATCCTAGCAGAAAGGCATTCACTAGCTGAGTGACCCTTTGCAAAACCCTCAGCCTCTCTGAGCTTCTTTATCAGTGCATTAGGAATCCTAGGGCGTACTTACCTTGCAGGGTTGCTGGAAGGATTAAGCGTAATGAACGCAATTAATCTGGCAGTAGTAGCTACTCAATAAACGTTACCTATTTATCCTTTGGCAAGGCATTCTAAAAGGGGAGTTTGTAGCATAACATATAAGTTTTAATGGATATTTTAAATGATCTTAATATGCCCATGGGCTCCAGGGATTACACAAACTGCATATAAATAAAATATTTAAAATTCTGTTTAATCGATTTGTCTCTCTGCTTATTTCCAAAGCATCTATTGTGAAAGCATGACTCATAACTAAATATAGATTAATAAAAGTTTGGAGCAGCAATTATTTTCCAATTATCATAAATCCCATTAAACATTGCAATTATATGAATTTTCTCTTTCAGATCACAAAATTTGAGAGCTCCAAGGGACCACAGATAACATCTTCGTACTGCCTTCAATCTTTAGATGGAAACACGGAGACTCTGAGAGGGGGGACAGATTTCCCAGGGACACACAGCTGTCAGTAGCAGAGCTGGTTTTTAAAATCCACTTCATGTACATGCGGACCTCTGCTCATTTCTCTCTGCCGCAGTGCATCTTTTTAGGGGGGAAAATGGACAAGTTCTTCCCCTGAAAGTAATACTACATTTAATTGCCAATTTTTTTCTTGTAAAAATATTTTAGCATTAGCCAGTGTGCTGCCATCTCAGAGCCTCCCCTAAATCCACATTCCTGGCTCGGTCTTTTTGTTTGTTTGTTTCCGTGCGGAGAAAGCACCCATCCCTGCTCTAAACTAGTTAGGAAATAACATTTTCTTCAACTCATTCAACACACATTCACTGACTTTTTGGTTCTATATCAGGAATTGGGGATCTAAAGCTATCCTTAACTGAAATGTATCAAAGTCCTCAAAAATAATTAAACTCGGGGGTTGGCAAACGATAGCCCACAGACCAAATTTGTCCACTGCCTGTATTGTAAATACGTTTTTACTGGAACACAGTCACACACGTTTGTTGATGTATTGTCTGTGGCTGCTTTCACACTGCAATGGCAGAGTAGAATAGTTGCAACAGAGGCTGTAGGGCCCACAAAGAATCAAATATTTACTATCCAGCCCTTTACAGACGAAGTTTGCCGACCCTAATTTATCTCATTGATCTGGCCAGTCAAATAATACATTTTAAGGAAATAATCAAGGATGCCAAATCAAAGGTTTATAGATTGAGCTACTCAAATGGTAGATCAGTAAATTCTGTATGTTTTTGTAACAAAAAGATTTCCTTGCCATAAAAATATTTGGAAACTACCGGGCCCAAGTGAATTAGAAAACAAGGATTTTCCCACACAGCATGCTTGGAGCACCTCTAAGCCTAAATAACAAAGTCAGTACTAAAATATAAATTAGAAGGAACTGATATTAAAAAAAAAAAAGGACCAAATCACACCTGAGTTAAAAAAAATGAACATGTTTCAAGTGGAATTTATGATTTGATGATTAAACAAGGTGATTGATTTAATATATGCGCTGATGGGAAAAAATACCAACTGGGGAGTCTAAGGCATTTTCAGAGGTATTGGATTGCCCAAACACCACAAGAAAAGAAAGACACCACTATAACCCGATAGGTTGTAATTCCGTGAAAACATGGCTCCGAGGGCTAGAACTAGAATGACAGCGAAGCACTGACAGCAAAGCAAAGCCCCACTCAATAAAGCGAGCCCTTTCTGACTGTCAGAACTAATCAGAATAGAACAGGCTTCCCTGGGAAGTAGGGAGGCCTCTGTCTGAAGATATGGAAGCAAAGTTTGAGTCACTGATTGATAGAGCTGCTTATAGATGGAATTCAGAACCCACACGGTGGTTGGAAAGTGTTGTTGCTGCTGTATTTACTGGCTAGGAGGCCCAAAGAGCCTCAGGAAAGAAAAATGTGTCTGGACCATTAGGAACGGTCTTCTGAGTGCCCAAATGAACTGGAAATGTTTCAGTCAGGAACCAGTCACCATTGTATCCACAGCCAGGTATGTTAGCTTCACCTAGGCAGCACCAGGGTGATAGATGGCACTATGGAGGAGAGTACCCACTTAGCTTTTTTTGTTCAGCTCTGAGTCGGTTGGATGATACCTCAAAGCACAGCGAGAGAGGTCAGCCCCGTAGCTCTGTCCTGCAGATCTCCCCAGAGTCTGAATTTTAATTCTGTTCTTCCTTGTAAAGCATAGAAAAATGGTTCCTCTCTATCAAATGATCTTTCAGTTCCTCCTTTTTGGTGTCCCCACAAAGGACTACCAAATGTCACTTTCCTTGGGCATACAGGCATTTCAATGGCTACTTCCTAGAAAGCCATTGCCTGGCAACCACTCTCCTGCAAGCTCACTTGGTACTTTCCAGAAGAGCCCCAATCCCTCTCTCTCATAGGTAGATGTTTATCCACCTAAATCCATAGACTGAGCCACAAATAATACCTATTTTCCAACACTGGACATGCTCGATTCTTCAGCTCCATATGCCTAACCATAAATATATATTGGTCACCTACTAGGGGCCAGCTGGTTTGAATTAATATCCACAAGCACCCTGGGAGGTGGTTACAATCATCCCCTTTTTACATCTGAGGAAACTCAGGTTCGAAGACCCAGGCAGGTGTAACTGTCTACTACACTATGTGCACGTCACATCTGACTTAGGGTTACCTTCAGCCCAAGGTTCTGTCTGGCAAGCTAATTGCCTGTGAGGAACCTCAAGTCCATCGATACACAGAGGCTGCCAAAAAATGTATACGCATTTTAAGGAAGGGAAACTGTATTAAAATGTAATACTCAATATATACCGATAACAAAAGATGAATACAAGTCACATTTGACTTCTGCAATTACAAGACGTGCTCAAAGTGGTTACCATCAGCATCCAGACACTTCTGATTACGGTGAACTACTGCTTGAGCAACGTTGACCAAAGTGTCCACTTGTATACCTTTTTTTGGCACACTGTATATGAACTATTCTTAAACTACCTTGCATTTCTTGCTTATTTCTTGCATGTTTTGCAAAGTGCTGCTAATATTTTGGCCTCCTTAAAGGCTGACACTGGGTCTAGAGGTACAAGCACTGAACTGTGAGCAAAGGTATCCTAAATCGACTGATCTCTTTACCACAATAAGCTGGACTCTCTTAGACAATAATGATTCCTCCTTGGATTTCACTTTTCCCGTCTGTAAAATGGACAGTTGGACTTTAAACTTTTGTTTGGATATGAAACATCTAATTATTAATGCATTCTTTCAAATAAGTATTTTTGCTTGTTTTGGAGCGTCTACCATGATTCTGTCTCTAGTTTAGGTGCTAGGACTACAGAAATGAACAACACAGACAATGAACTTGCATTTTGCTGGGAAAAAACACAAATGATAACATTCCAAGAAATATTTTGAAAAACAGGTAAATTAGATATAAGCAGAACTTCTCTGGGAATGGATGGTCGCAGAACCCCAAGCTTCCTCTTAAGGCCGTATGCTTCAGGCTAAGAAGCCAGTCTGAAAACTGTCAGATGTAGATTCTATCCGTGCTTTGTGAACTGAGGCCCATAAGCCACCTGCATCAAACTTCAGTGGGAATCCGTGTAAAAACACAGAAACAGGAGTTCCCTCAAACTCAGCAAATCGTGTCTCTCCCTATGTCTGTTTAACAAGTTCCCATGTGATGCTTCTACATAGGAAAATTAAGAACTTCGGGAGTGATGGGCCCCTGAGGTCTCTGCTTTGGACAGTTTTCTCCTGCAATTCCTCCTTGTAAACTTCTTTCCAACATACTGGACCTCGGCCGGAAGTCACTTCTACAGGAAACTTTCCCTGATTCCCCCAGCCAGCTCAGGTCCCCCGGACCACTGAACACAGCTGACAATTATGCTGTGGGATGATTTTACTGTCTGTCATTCCCTCCCCTAGACAGTAACCTCCACTGGGCGGGGACTGTACCTCTTTTGCTCAGCTCTAGTACATTCCTGAAACTTGTAAAGTGCCCAATAAATAATTCTTAAATAAATCAAGGCCATGCGAGTGAGTTTATGAATAGATGTCTCCTTTCCAGTACTGAGAACTCATGTTTTTAGGCACCCCCACAACCAGACTGTTTCACTGCCAAGGCTCAGCCCCTGGAATCTGGCAAGTTACCTTAGGACTCTGTTTCCAAGTTGCCCAGGTCTTCAGTGACTTCTTGTTTCTATTTATTACTGCGCCCTGTTCCTTGTGTAGGCAAAGGTGGCAATTTAAGCCTCAGGAGTGAGAAATTGTGGAATTAATCTGTAACACCCTGGTGCTTTCATTTTTCCCTTTTCCAATCAGTAGTACATCTAATAAGTCCAAAGATTTGTAGGAAAGGATTCTGACGGAATTAAATAAAACAAGGTACTTAGCCAAGACACATGGAGACACCGCCCACCTGGTTCCCCTGCTTCCACCCTGACAACCCTACAATTCTCCTCAATATTATAGCCAGAATTCTCTCCTCTAAGTGGGGGATGGCACATGCCATCTCCTCCGCCTTGTTGGGAAGCTGTCAATGAGTCCCCACTGTCTGCAAAATAAATAGGAAACTCTCTGGATTCCTATTCAAGACTCCTTATAACCAGAGTTGAATTTCAAATTTCCAGTTTCTTCCTCTATGACCCTATCCTTACTCCAGTCACACTGAACTGCTCTGTGGACCCATTCATAACAAATAGCACCCACCTTCACCATTTCCTGGCATTTTTATGAAATTTTAGAAATTGGCCACTATGTGAAATATAGCCCAGAGCTCTTCATTCTGAATATAATGTCTTCTTCCATGACCTGTCCTGCCTACGACCCTCCAGTTCTTCTTGACACCTGACCTCCCCCTGGTCCCGGCAGGTACACAGTTTTATTTTTTATTCAGCTCCATCAAGTGTACAAACCCATTCTAACCTAGAGGCTTTCCTATCTGTTGGGACCACCATCCACCCCACCCCACCCACACACACGCATACACATACTTCATCTGGTTCGTTCTTACTCACCAACAGTGCTTTGCACGACCCCAATTAAAGTATGTATTACCCTGTCCTAAAACTGTCTGTTTACTTCTTTCTGCCACTGCCACATGATCCGTTCTGCATGAGAAAAAAAAAACAAGTAGCTTGTTCAAGGTATTCTTAGCACCTAGTTCAAGGTCTGGCATAGAGTAGATTCTGAAATAACTGAGGAAAGAATGACAATATTGCTCTCGTGATCAGTTGGATCCCTGACTTTCCACCTGTTCATTCATTGCTCCAACAGCATTTGAACATCTACTATGTTCAAGATAGTCTTCTAAAGGCAGGAGATCCAGCAGGAAAAGGGCAAACAGATGCCCGCATTACGCTGATATTCCAGTAGGATAGCCAGTCAATAAACAAACCAATGAATATGAAATAAAATGCCAGACAATGCTTAGTCTCGTGGAAAAATAAAACAAGGTAAGAGGACAGAAATTACTAGGACAGACAGGGCTCATTTTTACATAGAGGCGGTGGAAGCTTCTCTAATGAGGAGGAGTATGACCAAGAGACCTGAATGAAGTTAAGGAGACTTAGATCTGTTCCAGGCAAAGAGAAAAGCAGATGCAAAATGTCCCATGCTGTGAGTAAACTTAGAGCATTTGGAAAATGACAAGAAGGCCTGTTTGGAGAGGTAGCAAGGGCTACCTGAAGTAGGTCCTGGTGAACCAGAATGAGGACTTTGGATTTTGTATGAAATATAATGGAAAGCCATTGGAGGAGTCTGAGAAAGGTGGCGGAATTTGAGTTCAGTTTCAGAAAGACCACTTTGGTTCCATTATGGAGAAGCTAGGGATGGGACATAATTAAAAGCAGGGATGGCATGAGGCAGTCACTGCAGTGGTCCAGATGGAAGCTGATAGTGGCCTGGATGAGGGTGGCAGTGGTCAAGATAGCAATAATGCTGGAGATGTATTTTATAAGTAAAATCTATAGGATTTGCGACTGTGGGGTGTGAAAGGAAGAGAAGAATCATGAATGCTTTGAGCTTGGGGTATAAAAAAATGGGTTGGTAGTGATTGCCATTAAATGAAAGTGAAAACATAGGTAGAAGAGCACATTAGAAAGGAGAAAATAACAATTCCGGTTTTGATATGACGCATTTAAGAAGGCTATTAAATAGTTGGGTGTTTGAGTCTGGAGTCAGGGGAGAGGTCGAGACTGGGGCTATAAATGTGAATCATCAGGATGGATTCTATAAGCCCACAAGAACAAATAAGAAAAGATGAGATCATCAAAACCTGGGCATCTATAGAGAACAAGGACTAAGAACCGCGGTGCTTCAAATACTCTAGAGATTTAAAAGAGAAGAATCCAACAAAAGCTCTGAGAAGGTGATCCAAGTGAACAAGGAGGATCAATGAAAGAGAAACTGAGTAAAGAACTTATTTTAGTTAACGTAAAATCGAAACTCTCTACCATAGCTTAACTGACCTCTGCTTACCTCTCCAACTTCATTTTCGGCCATTCTTCTCCCATTAACTGCAACCCAACTACAGAGGCCTTGTTCAATCCCCAAATAGGTCTGGGTGCTTTGGTAGCCCACAGGGGGCACACTTCCCTCAGATATCTGCAGTGTTGCTCCTTCATCATTCAAAGCTCAGTTGTCACCAGCTGAGAGAGGCAATCTCAGACCAACAAAGCTAAACGAGCCCCCATCCCATTACTCAATTTCCATTTATTTATGACAACTGTGTCACTGTCTGCAATTATTTTATCTATTGGTTTACACTTCAGTATCTTTCTCTATATATTCTCCAGGTCTCAGTCCTTTCCCCAACTACAGCATAAACTTCAGGACAAGCACGTTGTTGTATTCACAAGTTGGTTCATTGCATGAGCCTATTAACTGTGCCCAGAGCTAGGAGGTACTCAATAAACATTTGTTGAACACATGAAAGACTTCATCTGTCCAAATCCCATCCATCAAGACCAAAATAAAATCCTACTTCATTTACGGAAGCTTCCCTAACACTTTCCACTCAAAGCAAAATATGAGCGACAGTAACACATAGCAGAAGGGTGGGCCTGGAAATCAAATCAGAACGGGGTTCAAGACCGAATACGGTTTCCAATCAGCTATGTGACTTTGCATCAGACACATCAATTCTCTGGGCTTGTTTCCCCGCATAGTGGGGATCATAAAGGTCCTTCCTCCACAAGGATCCTATTAGAGAAAATGTCCATAAAGGGCTGGCCACACAGAGGTGCTCACAAAGGGTACTGTCTTCTAATCGTTATCTTTCCCTCCGCTGCATTCCCAAAGCAGGCACCCGAACCTCTCCCGACCCTGGATTACAATTCTTTCACATGCGGGGTTTGTCCTCATCAAACACTGTGAAATTATCAATATCAGTTCAACTCTGAGTGCGATGACTTGCAATTTCTAGATTCCTTGTAATAAATGCGTGTGGAATGATTCACCCTGGCCTTCCTCAGAGGCATGAAGCGTTTTCAGCCTGAGTTTCTTCCACTTCGTTTTTGCTGGTATCTTAGCCCCTTCAGTGCTTCCTTGGGACTGTGGGAGTTTGCTCATATAATCCCCATGCTGGTCACCCCTACACTTCATGGTTTCTTTCTATTCTTTATTCTTCCTTTTTTCTTTATTTCCCCCTTTTTTAAGTTCACATTTATACAATGCCTCCCTGTTTGCAAAGCACATTTCAGACACTTGAGTTTAATCCCCAAGGCTGCGCTATGGGTAGAGATTTTTATTTACTCCATTTTTAAAATGTAGAAACTGAAGCTCTATAGGCGACAATGACTCCAGGTACATGTGACTTTGAACTCTCTGCTGTCTCTACTTTTCCACGCTCTTCATTTACTCATTCAATTTTTCATTCATTTATTCATGCAAACATTCATTCAGCAAATATTTATCAAGCACCAGACACTGTTCTAAGCACTTGAGATAGATCATTGACCAAAACACTCACAGAGCCACAACCCAAGACAGTAGTGTGAGCCGGGGAGTGACAGGAGAAGAGGTGAGGCATTGTCAGATTCTGGATCTGTATTTTCAAAGTAGTAAAAGTAGGATTTCCTAATGGATTAGATGAGGGGTGTGAGACAACAGGGGGAGTCAAGAACGTACAAATGGTTTTTGGCTTAAACAACTAGAAATATGAATCTTCCATTAACTGAGATGGGGAAAGCTATGGGCAGGATGGATTTGGTTTGTAATGGGGAGAAGTAATCAAAAGGATAGGTGTGGACATGATATAGTTGACATGTCTATCTGACATCCAGATGAGATGTCCAGAGTACAGCTGGGTATACAAATCTCGGTTTGGGAGATGGTTTAAGGTAAGAAATATTATTGATACCCCTGCCCCCACTCACTTTCAAAAATTATCTGAGTGAAGATTTATTCAACCAACCAATACAGCCTAATCTTCCCTAGGCACGGCACTAGAGATTGGTGCTGATATGGCTGGGAGAAAAGGGGCATAGTTCCTGCCTCGCAACGTTTACAGCTTATCAGGAAGACAGAATAAGTATAAGGAAAAAATTCTAATGAATAAAATACATTATATTACAATATGGTAACGTCTTTCTTGGGGGAAGGACAATGGGTAATGGGATTATACAGTTGTGGCATCTGACCTATACCTGAAGAAATATTTAACCAGAGGCACAGGAGGAAGAGGAGTATCTCAGGCAGAGGGGATGGCCCGGAGGTGAGAGAGAACACTACGTATATAAGGGAATAACAAAGTTTAGAGGTGATCAGGTAAGCGTAGGGTGGAGGGCTGGGTGGACATGGTGAGACATGATGCCAGAACGATGATGGATACTGAGCAGATCATAAAGGATCTGAAACTCCTATGTTTAGGTTTCATGTAGAGGATAATGAAGAAGCAATGAAAGTTACAAATAGGAGATCACATAATGAGATGACAAATTTAGAGCTTTCTCTGGCTGCACATTCCCCATCAACGAGAAGGTCTGCAAGATATTAGCAAAGAGCTGTTGTTTGCCCCAGTTGGTGGCACAAACTCTCCTATAGCTAATCAAGACTCCAGTTACCTGCTTACCTGGAGAGAGAGAGAAGGAGGGGAAAAGAGAGAGAGAGAGAGAGAGAGAGAGAGACAGAGAGACAGAGAGAGAGAGACAGAGAGAGAGAGATCCCTCTGGAAGGCCAGGTTATGGAGTTATTGTGGGAAGCTTAGACCCAGTCTGTCTTATGCATTACAACTGAAGCTAAACCCAAACCTCACGATCTCCTTGGATTAGGCAGAATGTAAACAGGAAGACGAGGGGCAATGGGAACTGGAAGTACGGCCACCACAGAAAGCCACACACCTGGAAGGAGGAGAGAGGTGCTAGGACAACCTCCATATGAACTATGTTACTGAGGACCTGGAAGGGAGAGAAGAGGAATTGAGACAGATACCAGATGAAACCATAAGGTAAAAGGCTTATCGATTTTCATCCATTCATTCAGTCTGTGGACACCAGCGGCTGAGAGTGATAGTAAGTGGGTAATATTAAGAAAATATTTGACCGGGGATACTGGGGTCTACAAACACTGCCCTAGATCGGGAAGTCTTCCCAGAGAATGCAGCCTTTGTCACCCGTGGTGCTTCTATTCTCAACGGAAGTGAACGCAGCTGGTCCCTGTGAGGAAGGTTGATACTTGAGTCAGATCAACATGAACAGTCTTGAACCAAAGCTGATCTGAAGGCCACCTTTCCCCACTTCTACTCCACAGCTGAACCCAGTCTTGACCTTCCCATTCCATTTCAAGGACAGGATATATGTACGTGTGAGTACAAAACAGAAGAGAACACAAGAGACCATTTCAAGAACAGGTCGATCAATACCTACTCCTCCAAGACCCCAGCCTGGAACACATTTTCTTGTCAAAATCTATGACTCTGACCAATCCTGGGTGAGAGAAAGGGAATAGGTGTGAACTTCTCAGGCTCGTCCAGCTGGTGGCTGACATGACTTGCCCAGGAAGTCTTTGCTGGGTGCTAGGGACATAATGGTCAAAAAGACCAATGCGCACTCTCAAAGAATTCAACCCAATACAGAAAACTAGGCTCTAAGCTCTGGAATGTCAGGGAGCACCAAGACTGCTCTGTTTACTGCATCATCCCTAGAGCTTAGCCTGTGACAGACCCTCGGTATAAATATTTATGGAAAATGGTACACCCTCAATTGAGAACAAAGGTGAATGGGAACTTGTATTAAGAATTCCTATGGTGTAACAAACACGTCCTGCTGAAGGCATTGGCAATTGAGATTTTGTGTTCAGTAGAAATGAACATGTAGCATGGGTGGGTGAGCAATGGGAGGGACGGGTGGTTAGGGTCACAGAGATGATGGAAATTATTTACAGTCTAGGAACTCAAGTGCTTCCTCTTCTGGGGCAGGATTCACACACTTCAGTCCCTGGGACCCACACCTCTGGGACACCGAAACGCATGAAGCCTCTGTGTCCCGTAGTCCACACATTCTAGGGGAGGTGATGTCAGGAGAGGAAATGGAAGAGCCCGGGCTATGGAGGCTGGATGACAAATCACATAGCCCACAAAGTTTTCCTTCCAAAAAGGTGTATCCTGAATCTAATCAAGAGTCCAGCCTTAACTTCCAGTTTACAAGAAGTACGGGGGACAGACAGGCAAATTAAACAACACCAGAAGGAAACAATCAGACAAATCCAGAATGGGAACTCTGTAAAGACTGCTCTGGAAACTTCACTAAGTTAATGACATTAAAAACGATCATAAATAAAGTCTGGGGTAGGCAATTTTATATTAAAAGAGATTAGAGAGACAAAAAAATGTGATGTGTGAACTTTGAGTGGATCCTAGAAAAAGGAAAAACAGTAATGAAACTCATAGACACAGACAATAGTTTAGTGGTTACCAGAGGGTAAGGGGGTGGGGGGTGGGAGATGAGGGTAAGGGGGATCAAATATATGGAGATGGAAGGAGAACTGACTCTGGGTGGTGAACACACAATGTGATATATAGATGATGTGATACAGAATTGCACACCTGAAATCTATGTAACTTTACTAACAATTGTCACCCCAATAAATTAAATAAATAAATAAAGAGTCTTGGAGAAAATTAAGAATATATGAATAAATATATATTAGTTATTAGATTGTATTATGGAACTATTATTAATTTTCTAAGGGGTTTTAATGGTATAATTATTTTATACTATAAAACATATATTTATTATTTATAGGGGTATGTATTATTTATATTAAAAATTTTATTTATTTATTATTTATGCATGCCTTATTGCTAGAAGTGTGCTGAAATATTGTAGGGAGAATGGCATGATGTCTGCATTTCTATTATTTCAGAGAAAGGGAAAGCAGACATTGCAAAACATTAATGATTCTCAAATCTAGGCAAAGAGCATCACATTGTTGATTTTCCTTTTCTTGCATTTTTTTTTTTAATTTTTCAAAAATGTTGCCACTTGGAAATATTTCAAAAATATTTTTCAAAATTAAGTGATTTTAAAAGTTGATAATATATATTGAACTTCAAAGTGACAGCCTGTTGAGGGGGCCGACTGGGGTGTCCATGCTGAAATGAGTGTGAAAATGACCAGTGCTGAATTCATAAGAGCAGATGAAACTGTTCCTTCCCAGTACGCTGTGGAAAATGCCACAGGGACATCACCTGCAAGTCCCGACAAGCCAGCTACCCAGGCATAAGGCGGATCGCAGGGACAGCCCACAAGGGACACAGGTGGGCTGTGTCCCTTGTGTGTGTTGAACGTGCTACTTCCAGTTTATTTCCACACCATTTCCTGCTCTAGCAACACTCATGGAAGACCAGCTCCCTGGAGGCCAAACTGGCCCAGGCAGCTGCCGCATAGCAGAAGCAGACGCTTCTCCTTGAAGGTTATTCCTGGACTAGCACCCTGTCTTCCTCACTCAGTAACTCAGGGTGGTCTGCATGTCTGTGATATTCATTCAAGTTTGTAAGTAAAACTGAAAGTAGTGTGAGCTAAGCCTCAGTGTGTAGGTCCTCTGTCCTTTGATGTAGCTGCCAGGTCAGAGAATGTGAACCAGAGAGAAACATGCCTATGAAATTCCCGGTCCCCTCCAAGGAGCAGGTGAAGTGACACCTGCAGCAGAGGCTTCGGGCGCTGCAGTTTCCTGAGCGTAGTTCTAGCAGCTGTCAGCACCCACTGCACAGGGAGGACAAAATAAGTCAGGTTCTCCAGAAATGTATAATCTACATAGGGAGACAAAACTCAGAACACTCGGGAAAACACAGTGAATCTAGGATCCTACTATTTCTGGTTCTGTCATCAAAGAGTTCTGTGGACTTGGGCCAGTGGTATCTCCTCTCTGAGCCTCAATTTCCCCATCTATAAAATCGAAGGTTTGAAAAATATTTCCCTGAAGTCCTTGCCAATGCATACTATGATTTTCTGAACCAATTAGAGAACAAATGAGTGCGAACCCTGGGTGATTCTTAACCTGAATCCAACATGAGGCCAGAGAAGTTCTGATGGGCAAATGGAAGGGCAGGATTTGGCTCTTTTTGGGGGAGTGGTGAGGATTTGAGTGAGCAAAGAAAAGGGATAAGGGGATTCCGGGGTGGGGAGACTTGTGAGCAAGGCATGGCGGCTGCACTGAAAACAGCAAGGAGGGAGGGAAGGGAAGGGGAGGCAAAGGCATGCGAGGATTGGCCCACTCTGTCCAGTATACCCTGCAAGGCCAAGCACAGCACTACCTACTGCCTCCAGGATTCCTTCCAGACCACTAGCATCCACAGTGCCTCTCCAGCCAGAATCGGTGCCTATGATCACCTCCTGAGTACTCATTAGTCAATACCAAGTACTGACCACCTCTTCTGAGCCATATTTTAAATAGTGTCTCACTCAACTGTTTCAGCCAAAAGGCCACAATGAAGATACAAAACTATCAGGCTCAGAGAAGTTATATTACTTGTCAAAGGTCGCCCAGCTAGACCAAATCTCTCTGCAACTATTTCCTTCTGTTTGTCCATGGCTTATATCCCCCCTGGATGAAGAGTTTCCCAAGGACAAGCCACCTCTACCTCTATATTCTCAGGGCCTGACATCGAGTTGAAGCTGCCACAATGCAAACTCACTGAGGTGATATTGGATGCCCAGACAGATTGCAGAAGGCTAGGCAGCGAAAAGCAAACAGCGACTGTGATTGACAACTCACCCTACTAAGTCAATCACATTCTGTTTTTATCCTGAGTCATTCCCCAGATTGCCCAGCCAAGGAAACCTCTGCCCTCCTCGCTCCTCCCATCCACCAGCTGTGTTCTCTAAACGGCAGGTGTTTCCCAGCTCAGAGAAATAGAGAGCACATCACAGGGAATGAGGGCGGAGGGGAAAGCCACCTCCCTCCTCTGGCCTTGAGTGATCCAGCCCTGGAAAGTAGGACACAGGGATGTGACAGCACCAGAGAGAGAAGCAAACTAGTAGGAAAAGCAAAATGAAGAGTAAACAGAGTTCAATGCTTCTACCACAGCAACTAAGAGATGGATTTGGTGGGGATTCCAGAGAACCTTTGAGAGCCCACGTGCTTCTGCCAATGGATATAGCTAGATGGGCCTGGATTAATTTCCCTGGACCAGACCCCAGCTGGCCCTGATTTGGGAGAGACCATGTGCAGAGCTGCAGGAGCCCACATTCTCTTTCTGGGCAATCCGGAGAAAGTCCCTCCGACTTGCTGTGCACCCGTGTCCTTCTTTGTAAAATGGGAGGGGTAGTTCCAGCCCTTCCTACCTCACAGGTCAGCCCCAGGGCTCAAATGAGAACATACGCACGGAATCAACTGCATAGCCATTCTGTAAATTAGATAAATGGGACTCAAGAGAGGTAAGTGATTTTTGTCAGAATCATAAAGCATCAAGGGGTGGGTGGCTCCAAGTCACAGAGAGTAAATTCAGCACTTATCTTGGATAAGGTCTTCTAACCAAGTTAGATATAGATATAGATGATATAGATACAGATGTAGATATAGATGTAGATGTAGACATAGATATATAGATATATACAGATACAGATATAGCTAGATATAGACATACACACACTACACATAAATGTATGTTACATACATGTCTCTAGTATGTATACAAACATGTATACATGTACACATACAGTGTACATATAAAATATATTGGGGGAGCCAAAAAAATGTATACAAGTGGACACTTTGGTCAACGTTGCTCAAGCAGTAGTTCGCCATAATCAGAAGTGTCTGGACGCTGATGGTCACCACTTTGAGCACCTCTTGTAACAGCAGAAGTCAAACGTGACTTGTATTCATCTTTTGTTATGGGTACATATTGAGTATTACAATTTAAATACAGTTTTCCTTTCTTAAAATGTGTATACACTTTTTGGCACCCTCTATGGCACTCTCTGTATATGTAATATATATACGAACACATATACACACTGTGCTACTTATGTTACATAATTACAGTATTTAATGCTCGTCATAATCCTGCGGGTTAAATCATACCTCCATTTATATACAAGAAAAAGGAGACTTAGACAGGAAAGTGACTTGCCCAAGGTCGCTCGTTAAGTAAAATCAGAGCTGGGATTTGAATTTGGGTCCGTCTGACCCCAGACCTTGCGTACCTGAATTATTTAATTACTTGAGTCCTGCTAATAGATGGTTGGAGTTCATAATGCATATCTAACAAGAAAGTTCACTTATTTTTTTTAACAGCTTTATTGAGATATAATTTACATAGATACAATTCACCTATTTAGAGTATGTAACTTAATGATTTTTAGCATATTCACAGGGTTGTGCAACCGTCAGCACAATCTAATTTAGAACATTTTTATCCCCCTTAGAAGAAACCCCACACCCATTAGCAGTCAGTTTCCATTCCCACCTTTCCATCAGCCACACCCAGTCCTCACTAACTGCCAATTTACTTACTGTGTTTATAGATTTGCCTGGTTCTGGACACTCCATATATATATATATGGAATAATCCAATATGCAGTGCTTTGAGACTGGCTTCTTTAACTTAGGATATTTTTTTAATAAATACTTTAGGCTTATAAAAGTCCAATTTCCAATGAATAGGACCTCTTCCCGTCATTGAGGAAACACTGCAGTTAGTTAACGTCAAATCATCTCCATATTCCTTGCGATTTGTCCTACCTTGAGTTATGTATATATTCCTTACTCCCACCAGACAGTGAGCTGACACCTGTAGGGCTCTAACTAAGTCTGTTTATCTCTGGCCCCTCTGTCCATTTAGCAGAGTGCCCGGCACACAGTAGTTGCTCATGAAATATGTGGTGAGCCCAGGAGGACCACGTAGGTCCTTTAGTCTGACTGATGAATTTAAATGATTCTAATGAGCTAAGAAGAGAGGTAGGGAGGTTCCATACACCGTCTTAATATGATGGATGCTCCAAGACGAATCCTGAAATGGACAAACTATTGAGTAGATCCAAGGCAGCATACCGGTGCTTGTGACCAGGTCCGCCCAACAATACCGTGAGATCTTCTACAGCATCCTCAGTCACACCTGCAGGGCTATTTTTGTGAGTTTTTGCTGGTTACATGAATCCCAAGGCAAGAGCCACGAGTCTCTGGGCACCTGTTATCTTGATGGAGCGTACTCTCCCCAGGGCCCACATTCTATGTGGTACGAGCGTGAAGGTATCTCAGAATCCAGCCTATTAACTCGGAAGGCTGTGATGGAACCCTGGCTTCCCTAGGGAATCCTCCAACAGCGGAACAGAGCCATATCTCTCTCTCTCCATCCTCCCTGTCTTATCTCTCACTGACATCTGCCCTTTGCTCTTTTCCTCTCTCACCTCTTCCTCTCTCCTCCAGTTTCTGTTTCTTTTTCACTCTTTTTCTTTATCCCTTGTCTCCTTTATTTTTTTTTTCTCTTTCAGGTCCCCCCCTCCTCCCCATGGCAGCCAGACAAAATAATTTCACTGGAGGACTCATTTTCCTGAAATTTCCACAGCAGTAATCTTAATGGGGTTCTTTTCTAAACACATCCAAAACAAGGTCCATAAGTTTCCATCATAATATTTCTTCATGACGGTTCATTTATGTTTAATTATCCAACCAATACGTGCATGTAATTTATTTGTTTTTTTAAAAAAGTTTTAATTATAGATAATTGCCATTATCATGGCAAAACTTTCCTGATTTTTATGTTTATATTGACATGTATATAAATATACTCTTAAAAACGTTTAAGTATTGTTTTGTATGTGCACATGCATGTGTATGTGTTTTAATATATGTGGGGGACACTACTATGTAGATTGGTCTGTACCTTGCTTTTATGTCCCAACAAAATCCCCTACAGAACCTTTTATGTCAGTAAGAATAGTTGTGTTTCATTCTGTTTAATTATTTCACCGTGTTCTACACCATCAGTAAGCGACAATGCATTTATGCACTAACCTCCTGTTGGGTATCTAGGCCACGTCTAATATCTCCACTGTTATTTCACAGATCATCTGGCAGTGAACACCCCGGTCCAGGCCTCCCAGTATATGGGTACACGTTTTCTCCAGGGATGGTTCTAAGAGAGGGCATTGCTGGGTCAGAGAATTTTCCCACTGTACATGATATCGATACTGCCCAACTGCTCTCCAAAGCAGATGTACAAATTTACATATTTTTGCTTCTTAATTTCCTCTATAATTATCTGTGGATACACCACATTAATTTATCCATTCACCTGTTGAAGGGCATTTGAATTGTTTCCTGTCATTACTTTTCCCTTATTTTCATATCCTTCCCTCCATTCCCTCTTTCCTCTTCTCCCAATGCATTCATTTCTGCAATAGACAAGATGCAGGGAAAGCTCCGTAGAGGAAGCTGAGAACACAGGTCTAGACATTGGTTTGCAGAAGTCAGCTCCTACTGGCTCCTGAGAGCTAATTGTGTGGCTGTTTTCCTAACTCCACCTTTAGTGACACCAAGTTGGTGGTTTGATCATGGGAATATTTGCACCATGGAGGTTGGCAAGTACTAATCAACAGAGCTTTTGTAGGGGGAGAATATACACATTGTTAATGGTTGTCAAACACACACTACTGGCACACCACTGATTCCAGGAGAAGAGCCTAACAGGACTGAACTAGAGGAAAACTCCAGAGCTATTTCAAAGGTCCCAACTGAATGATACAGATTAATGCAGATGAAAGGGAAGGGCCTGATAGTCAGAGTTAGGTGCCTTGCATCTTCAGTTAGGACAAAAAGGTTATGACTTTTCAGAAAGAGAGAAAGGCTCCCAGGAACTGAAGCATACTAGCAATCTCTCAAGGCAGACTATGGCATCTGTGACAAAGGACAGCCCATCCCACTTTTCACTCCGTATTTACTCCCCAATTCCCTCTGTTTGATATATTTCAAAAGAAGTCACCAACCTCTGCTTAAAGAACTTTCAAGAAGCAGAGAGTGGAATGATGGCTTCCATGGACTGGGGCTGTGGGAAAGTGGGGAAACATTGGCCATGGGGTAGAAAGTTTCAGTTACGAAGGATGAATGAATTCTAGGCCTCATGTCGAGCCCAGTGACTACAGTTAATAACATTGTGTTGTGCACTTGAAATTTGCTCAGAGAATAAATATTAATTGTTCTCACCAAAAAGAAACAAATCAAAAAAAAAGGTAACGATATGAAGTTATAAATATGTTAACATCTTGATTGTGTAATCATTTCATAATGTATACATATATCAAAACATCCCATTGTATACCTTAAATATATACCATTTTTAGTTGTCAATTTTATCTCAATAAAGCTGGGGTAAATAAAAAGAACTTGCCAGGAGCTGGCAACTCCTGACTTCCTTCAGGCCTGATCCTAATCCGTAATGACTCAAGCTGCACCTGTGTCCTTTGCCCACTGTTCCTCTCCCCAGTGCTTGGGCCAGGGAGAGACAAACCTTATCCCTGTTACTCTCCTGCTCTGGGACCTTCTCCTACATTTACAATTCGGGGTTTGTACTGGATGACGTCTTATATCCCTTCCAGGACCCTGACTCCAGCCAGGTGTTCCCATGGGTCCCCTCGCAGCCTCCCCTCCCACGGCCCCGCTGCACCCAGGACATGGGTGACGTGTGGGGCCTACATTTCCCTGCGCACTGAGTCATTCTCACATAGTTAGAGGTGGTGCTGTGTCCCTGGCTGATTGTTGGCTGATTTTGTTTGGCACTTTTCTTCTGGCCTCATATAGAGCTTATTAGGAAACCATTTTCATGTTCCATAGATTTTATTTGTGGCTCTGCTCCAACGGGGAGCTTCAAACAAGATGGGTGAGGGACTCCTGAAGCGCTAAGGGAAGGCCCTGTATCAATTGAATAAGACAAAAGCATTTCCCTACATACATGTTTTTTTAACTTACAGCATTTTTCCATCAATGGCTTTTTTATACTCAAAATATGAGTATTATGAATATAACTAAGGAAACAGATATAATACTTTATTTCCAAATCATTGATGAGAAAACTGAGGTGCAGACACATCACTGTTTTGCCGGGGCTCAGAGGAAATCAATGAGAGAGCCAAGCTTAGAACTCTGATCCTCTTTGTTTCTCCCCAATGTTCATCACGGAGGAGAGAAAAAAAGCAACACCGATTCAGGCTGTTTAGGGGAAGTTCAGTCTGAATTCGTGAAAAGGTTGAGTAATTTAATAACTGAAAACAAAGCATCTAGTAAATAGTAACTAACACATGTGCTCCCATATAAAGTCTTGGGTTGGCAAACTCCCAGTCCTTTAGAGCTCAAGTCTGGTATACGACTAAGCGAGGGAATTCTGCCCTGGACCCTGGCTCTGTGAGGGGTCCCTCTGAGGTCCCTCCGCCATTTCCCTCACCCGCCATGCTGCACTTGTCGAAGTTCCAGTCTCCCTTAAAAGACCTGAGCTCCTGCAGAGGAAGGGCCCTGTCTTATTTACCACTGTCCTCAGCACCTAACACAGTACCCAGCAAGGCCCAGGTGCTTAATACATGCGTATTGAATAAAACCAGTGGGGGTCCCTTCAGAGGTGGCCAAGGTCTGTGCAGAAAAGGGTGGGAATTAGTTAACCAAGTATTGATTATTACAGGCTGCGCGAAGGAACCGATGAGAATACATGATAATGAACACGTCCATACCATATGCAAGAAGAGATCCCTACAAAAATGCTTAAAATGTTTGCATGAAATAATGTAAACAGCATCCTAGAAATTGTGTCCCTGCCAATTTATTATTTAGCAGCTTTCCTTTCAACGGGAGAGTAAGAGAAAGCTCACTACCTGCCCAAATTAGCACAAATTCTGAATTAGTGGGGTCAAAATTAATGAGGCTTTTAAGAATGTTCATATGCTTTGACCTAATAATCCTTCTCCTGAGAATCCATCCTAAAGAAATAATTCAAAGAGCAGAAAAATGCTATATGCACAACGGGGATCCTAACAGCCTCGGTTATAACTCTGAAAAGATGGCAATAAAATAAAATGTCCAACATAAGGAAAATGGTGGATGATCTCAGGAGAGACGTTTTCGAACCCAGGCAAATGTTGAGAAAATTAATGTTAGAGCTATGGACATGTGGTAACACACAAAGAAAAAGATGCATTGGCTTGAGGTAGTGAGAGCATGAGTGAAACATCTAGTATTTTGAAATGCGGTTGAATTAAGCCCAGTGGAAATTCAGTAGTAATTATTTAGTAGGTCTAACTGAACCAGGACTCTCCCTACTTAATGTATTGCCTGATCATTTCTTCCACATTCATCCTGTATTTCATTCACTGAACATCTACTATACATGAGGAGGCATTGGGTATACGAAGAAAAACACACGATTTCCTGTCCTCCAGAACAATTTGGGGTAAGGAGTGGGCACCAATGAGTTTAGTACAACGCAACATTAAATAACCACTCTAATACTAGAGCAACTGGGGTCTGTTAATTCTGAAAGAGCAGGGAAGTATGAAAGAAGACTTCACAGAGGCGCAAGCAGTCAGCCAGATCTTGAAGACTGCTTAGGATTTTAACACATGGAGGAAACGTAAGCAAAGCCCCAGAGTGCTGTCTAGGAAATGGGAACACACTCAGAGCCCTCAGCCCGAAGATGCAGGAAAGGGAGGTGATGGAGACAATTGTGGTTTGGGGATGGATGGTGGAGGGACCTTGAGTGCCAAGCTAAGGAGCCCAGCCAGGACTGCTCACACTGGTTCCCTGGGTGTAGAAATGAGACAGGCTACCGATAGGTCAGGAATTACACACGGTTCCCATTGCTCACTGCCTTTCATGCCTGGCCTGGCAGAGAGAGTTCTCCTCATCTGGGATATTTTATTCTGTTTTTAAGAGCTCTTCATTCGTCATTTGGGACAGAAAGTTGGAACTGGTTGCAATCTGCAATCAATCAGCCTGCCTTTGTGGAACAAGTACCGGGATACTAGTGTTCTTCCTCTGTGGGTCTTTTAGCATTGATGTAAGCATTCAAAAATCATTTACACAGTGCATATGAGCAGAAAGGGAGGGGGGAAGGAGGAAAGGACAGATAGAAAGACAGAGAGAGCGTGCAAGAGGGAGGGGAAAGAGAGAGATTAAGGCTGGATGGGATTTTCTCCTGGCAAGTGGGAATAAATGCGCATTTGCCAAGGAATGTGAAGACCGGGTTGGGGGAGTTCTTTTTAGAAAAATATTAAAAATCATCCATCATGCTAGTAGTTCATTATATATTTTCATACTTTTATTTCTTTTACTTATGCTTATATAAATCTAGCATCCGTGCCTATAGACACATAATTTTTCTTTTAGCAAAAAATCAGGTCGTGTGTAACTTGTTTTATTTTGCTTCTGACAATATATCATAATTTTTTTCCAGGTTAGTAAGCATAGATATTAGTATGCATAGATATCTCTATTCTTTTTCATGGCTTTGTGCTATTATAATTCACCCTAATTGATGTGAACAATCCTTAGTAATAGGTGTTAAGGTTGTTTCCATGTTTTTGTCCTTTGTTGGCTAGTACAAACAGTGCTGCAGAAAATGTTGTAAGTACAGACCTCTGTACACAAAGTATGTATTTCTTGAGGATGCATCCTAAAGTGGAATTACAGAGCATAATGTATAGACATGTTTAGTTCTGCAAAATACAGATTTGCACTTCTATCAACAAAGTCTGAAAGTGTTGGCTTCTCCACATCCTCTAAGGGTTTAAATCGTTTTGATAAGACCTCACCCTGGGTCTAAACCCAGCCGTGTCCCTTGCCTGAGAATTACTACACGTAGAAGAGATGTCATTGTTGAGAAGTTTGCTAAACTTGAGCACAGTGCTGAGATGGAAAATGGTTGAAATCCACAGTGGGAGGGTGCTAAGCACGTGGGCCCAGCCACGGCCCTGCAGCTGAGCAGGACTGACATCCTGACTATGCCCCTTCTAGAAGTTCCAGCAATCGGGGAACGAAGTTTTCTGGACCTTGGTTTTCCACCTGGGAGACAAGCAAGTTGGATTTGATGAATGAGGGTCTCTTAGAGCTCAGACACCCAGATTCCAGGACAGGAGGAATGAAGGAGAGGAAGAATAGAGAGAGGGAGGGAAGAACATAAAAGAAGAGTAATGGAGAGGAAAGAGAAAAATGGATAAAAGAAAAAGAGAAACCAAAGAACGGAAGCAATGAAGAATAAGCCCATCTTGACTGTCATTGTTACAGAAAAGCCTTTTAAAAATTCAATATGTAGCAACTCCGGGAGCTATAACCTTTGGGAGAAAGAGAAAGGAATTTCAAAAGGGGAGTGAGGAACGAGAATGTTGTTCTTTTATTTTCAAAACTCCCCAATTTAATTTTGCCCAGAAATAACCTTTTTCATGTTGAGCAAAACCAAGGGGAGAGTAATAGCTGGTCACAGGGGAGAGGAGAGAGCAAGGTGATAGATTACCTTTCACAGTTGTGTGTGTGTGTTTCTATGTGGACCACAGAGACAAAAGCACTCTGCCCCTGGGAAGAAGGCGGGTTCTTTTCTCTTCAAGGTTATATTAATCACAACTGCCCGAGTCATCATCCTCACTTGACCACCACTTCTTAGATTCCTCTTAAACCTTTTTAGGGACAGGCATGGATGCTAGGACCTGACCAAGGACACAGAGCTACAGAGAAGCAGAAAGAGGTCTGGACTCCGCATTAACAGAGTGTGAGGCCTGACTCCACCCCTCTTGGGTCCTATAACTAAGCAAAGCCATCTTCCCTCTCTGGGCCTCCTGTGATGTTCTCTAAAATGAAGGGGTTGAAAGGAAACAGTGGTCCTCAAAGTTCCTGAATGTGCCAGCATCACCTGGGAACTCGCTGGAAATGCAAAAGCCTTGGCTCTGCACCGGACCTCCTGACTCAGAAGCTCTGTGAGCGGGGTGAGCAATCTGTTTTAGCAAGCCCTCCAGGTGACTATGGTGCATGCTCAAGTGTAAGAATCACTGAACCGAAAGATCACAAAAGTACCTGCCACTTTCATAGAATTTAAGCTTAGCCCTAGAATTTAAAAAAAGGGAGGAGGGTTGGAATTAAACAACACTTTACTGGTCAGATATTCTAGGCCAAGGGTTACACAGAAGCCTGATGCTGTCACCCCTCCTGCTCCCTCCTGAGGCCTGTCCCTCACCTCCTTGCTGCTTAAACTGTCACCCTTGTACCAAGAGCATCCGTGTCGCCTGGGAGCTGGCTAGAAATTCAGAATCCCAGGTCCCACTCCAGATCTGCAGACTCCAAATCTGCATTTTTAAAAAGATGCTGAGCTGATGTGAACAAACGCACGTTAACGTTTGAAAAGCCTGCCATAAGATCGCTTATTTTCCTTTCCTTCCCTCCCCTTTCTTGATTTTTTATTCGCTCATTTTCCATGACTCTTCTTTTTCTTTTAGTGACCCTTGGAAATGCCCGTGCTTTCGAGAGGCACTGATTAGCGGGAGGCTGACCATCACACTGAATACACTGCACACTACTACCCAGTGACTTCAATAGTAGACTTCACATTCGGAACCAATGGCTAATGAAGCTGCACTTCTCTCTTCTCCCTGTGGGAGGCAGTGTGGTACAGGCCAGAGTCCAGAAATCAGCCTTGGGCAGATCAGATTTCCAGTCCCAGCTGTGACCCATCTCTGCGTTTGACAAAATCTTTTAACCTTCGGAGCCTTATTTCTACGATGGGGATGCTCACACCTTTTTTCTGGGTTGGCTGTGAGGATCAAATGAGATAATGGAAATGAATGAAAAAGACCCTATTCAAATGGAAGGCACTGTAATGACTATTACCAAAGCTACTCTTTCCCTCACCCTTTCCCCAGGGCTTTCTAGGGAGCAGATCTCAATTTCTGGGCCCCTCACCACAGGCTGCTGAATACGGACACCAGTTTCCACATTCCTGAGCCTGTCCCCTGGGAGTTTTAATAGGAAAGCAAATACTGAATTGCGCCACTCTTTGCTTCTCAATAAATGTGTTGATCACCTAGTGAATTCCAACATAACAGTAGCTAGCGATGGATAGAAAAGGTTACCGCCAAGAAAGGTGTGTCATTCCGCAGGAAATTTGGGTTTAATATGTACAAGAGAGCTGGCACATGGAAATCTCTTCGGAAATGATAAAGTCCTATAATGAAAAATACCACTACAATACTGGGTTCATTTCAGCAGATAAATATTTAATATAGATCAGCCAAGATTAATTGCCTACTGCAACGCGCCCAGCCTCTGGCTGGTGAGGAAAAAGAGCATCTTTACGTTAATTTATGAGAGTTTTTGAAACAAGCAAAGCTTAGATCGTCCTGGGTTCATCTTTGCCTGCCATTGAGAAATGCATGGAACAGCTCCCAAAGCCTCTGCTCTGTCTCAGCTCCTGCTGCAGTGTGGAGTGCACCAGCCACTTCTACACATACTAATCACGTTCTTGCAAACATGAAGAAAAAAAAATAGAGAATAACTGAAATCAGGACATGAAACCAACTAGTGAGAAAGATTGTCTTGGTTCTCGTGGGGCTGGAGCAGAGTGGATCTGCACGTTCAAAATAGAACAGGGACGACAGTGGGTATGAAGGAGACGAAGGAGGTGCATGCGTGTGGCAGGCACTGAGGAACGTGACCTACCTGCATTTAATCCTCACCAGTGGGAGAGATCAGTAAGAATGTCCCCATTTTATAGGTAGGGTAGTGCTGAAGCTCAGAGCAGTGAACTGGTTTACCCACGCTTCACACAGCAGCGTAATAAGTGGTAGAGAGACAATTTCAATTTAGAAACTTCCGATTCCTTCTAAACCTTAATCTAATTACTCATCTGATTGCTGAAGTTTTGTATTTAGAGATTAATACCATAGAGAGAACTTCAAGTTCAGGTCTTTTGGTCTCAAACTCTATACTTCTCCTCCTCTCCTCTTCCCTCCTCTTTTCCTCTCTCCCTCCCTCCCTTCCTTCCTATTGACCCATTCTATCTTCTCTGACTATCCACCAGGCTTTCTGTGTCCCTCCCCCAATGGATGTCTGCTGCCTCAGCAGTGGCTTCTGGTATCATTCAGGAAGAAACCACTTCCCCAGAGGCTCCAGCAGGGTCTTTCTTCTGATTTTATGTTGTAATATGCTACTAACGTATTTTTTATTTTTATTTTTAGAAGTGGGATCCAGCTTGTACTAGAAAGGAGAACCAAATGGATTCAAACAGAACCACAAACATGCCTGGGCAAAAAGTTGAGCTACCTGGAAACAGAATAATACTTCTCATCCCCCTCCACTTAGCAGCACCTTCAAAATCGTCACTGCCATCATCTTCATCATCATTAATATGAACACCTGCATTGGCACCAGTTGCAGATATTATTGTTACCACCAACAAAATTGCCATCGCTCATCTCTTCATTGCCAACATCACCAGTAATTTTTCCCAACTTATGTAATACATTCTCTGCATAGCTGAGGGCATCAAGAATGTCATCACCAGCATCATTTTTAACCAAGAGCATCAAATTTAGTGTAAGTCTACTATGGGCTGGAAATAGAAAGAATAAAGGGTACACCCATTGCATCTATGAAACGTAGTTGGGTAGACAAGATAATTGACATTAAAAGGCTTTGATTTTAAATGTCCAAAGAGTGATGTTTGGTATTTTGAAAGATCGCAGACAAACCTGCTACAAGATGCCACACAACAGGACCGGGGGATTCCTGGACAGTCTGTTCTAGCCTGGTGTCTGTCATTAATACATGCATAATTTTGATCAAGTCATCTAACCACGCCTATCTCAGTTTATTCAATGGAAAATGAGAACAAAGTGCTAGACAGAATTTAAACCGTTTTCCAGGACTTAGGATTCTTCAAACACTTGAATGCGCTAACGTGGTTGGCTGCATTTTTTCCCCCCAAGTACCCAAATTGTCTGGTCGATTTCACCGTGAGGAAATCAAAGGCAGAGAGACATTTGAGACAGGAGGGGGGAAAAAGCTACCAAACAAATCTCATCTGATTTCTCTCTCCTCTCTGGGGACCCAATCTTGGATTATTCCAAACTCTCGGTTTACAGGGTACGGAGCACTTTAGTTTTAAATAATTCACACATGGTGCTTTAAGTTCTCCCTTTTGAGAGTTTTCATTCATAAGAGGGACCTGGTCCCAAGGAACACTTCTTGAATAACATCCTTAATATATCATTGCAAGGTGAAATGTCCTCATTATCCCTGCTCAGAGATGGTTCGCATTTTTTACTTTTATTCCACATACTCTTCTGGGAGTAGACAGCTCTAGGTTTGAATCCTAGCTCTCCTCATTATTTTCTGTGTTACCTGGGACAAGTTCATTAACTTCTCTGGGCCGTAAACACCGCATCAGTAGAAATGTTACAGTCACATCTCTATGGTACGGTAGTTATGATAATTCAATTGGCAACATATATCAGAACACTGAGCCTGCTACACTAGGCTTGTTCCCTGAAGATCAGAGAAACAGACATATAAATAAGGCGATATAAATAACCTAGGTAATCAAGGTCTCAAAGGGTTTCAGGGCCATGGAAGTAATGCTCAAGTGTGGAGGTACCCACTACACTCACTTAGTGGTAAAGTCTGAGTACTGTCCACTCTGAAAGGAGTAGCTGTCACACACTTCCAGCCCATCGTTAATCTGAACAAATGATGGCAAAGATTTATCAGACGTATCAATGTTTGAAACAAACAAACAACAAACAAAAAACAGATATCTGGATTTTTCACTGAAATCTTTTTTTTTTTTTCCCCAGAAGCCCCTCTTTCCTTTTAAAAACTCATTATGGGCCAAGCAAAAACATATCTTGTCTTTGGGCCAAGGTTTACATATTCCATTGCAGAACCAGAACAGATGGGTGGGCGGTTGTTAAATGTCTGGTCTATTTGTATGCAAGGACTTCTTCCCACCATCCTTCCTTCTTCTCACCTCACCTGAAGAGATTCACTGAAGGAGGACAAATGACTTCAGCCTCAAAGTTGCTTTCTATAAATAAGTCACTGTGAATGATGTTGTCAGTGTGTGACTCTAGGAGGCCAGATATGTAAGAGGTGACAGTTACCACTCCGTGCTTTTTTTTCCACTTTTTTGGGATAACGTTTCCTTATGTCAGATATAAAGTGGCAACCTGATGCATGCAAACGTAATGCCAAATGCTTTGGACAAGAATGGATGACTAGAATATGAACCTTCACTTCATCACCCAATAGAATCCTTGTGGTGATGAGAAGGAGAAAAGAGTAGTGAGAATACAATACAGATAGGAAAATAATATCTTTCAGCAGTCATTAAATTAAGCAACAACCAGTGAGTGCCTACGATGGTGTTATGCATCAAAGGTAAAATAAAGGCTGGGAGTAACAGGCGTTGGAGGAGAAAAGTGTTAAATCTGAAACAGGATCCCACCATGTGTTGGTGATAGCTTAAGTGAGGGACAGGAAGAGTCTTCATACTCTGTCTCATAGCCTGGCACTAGTAGATGCTCAATAAAACATTTGAATCAAATGAAAAGAGGCGAAGGCACCAAAGAGGGGATGTCATTTAAACCAATTCTTGAAGTCTGAATATAGTTTTAAAAGGCAGAGGATGGAGAAGAAGGAGAAAGAGCAAAAGAACAGGATGACAAAAGGCACAGAGGCAAAGCAGTGTGAATGAAATTCGGGGAGTGACAAGTAACTCGGTATGGCCTTGCCTTTGTAAAGAAATACAATAGTAAGGAAATAACTGGAAAATGAACCTAGAGTACTTGGATTTTATATCTGTAAGTCCTGGAAGTCACTAAAGATGATAGAGAAGAGGGAATGTGTAGTCTGACCTTCGTTTTAGAAAAATCAGTGAAATCTAGCTGTTCTGTGCAAGGGGGAGATCTAATGAGGAGACTATTGGAGCTACGGGACTGAGAGAATTTGATGGTGTGTACTAGGGCTCGGGAATGGAAATAAGAGGACAGAAAGGGTAAATCAGAAAGAGGAGTGTTTGATGCCCCATTTGATACGTTGAAACTGAGAAGAGACATGTCTAATATTCTCCATTAATCTGGCTGAGAAACTTCCTTAAGGATACAATCTTATACAGGGCCCCAACCTCCACAGATAATGTCTGAACAGTGCTGAATGTCCCAATAGTTACTCATTTTAAGTTCTCATCAGCTCAGAAACCTTGAAGAACCCAAGCATTGACCAATAACCCACTGACATAAGTCAGAAGACTGTTGTTTTCCATCCTTGATCGATCACATGACTTGGCACAATTCTTTCATCTTAAACCTCTTGAATTTGATGGTTTCTCACAAACTCCATTAAAATCACCTAGTCCAAGCCATTACTATATCTTGCCTTGGGAATCCTGAGAGCCTCTTTCTTGGCCCAAGCTTTACACTCTATAGTTTCCCCTACTGGTAGATTTACCTACAGTGATCCCTAAACAAGTAAATTAAGAACTTCTGGTAGAGGCATCAGAAGAAAATGGTCAAGCAAAACCTCCTACAGATAACAAATAGAAAAGCCAGATAAGCTTTAAAAGAAACACAACAACAGCTATTTAAAGTTCATGGAAAGCACACAGAAGCCATAGGAAAGTTTATTCTTGAAAAACTGCAACTGGAACAGATAAGAATTGCAAATCTATGACTTTCTGGCCTGAGGGTGCTCCCCAACCTCGAGGCAACCGTGCTGAAAATCTGTAACCTCACAGGCTTGGAGCAGCAGAGAACAGAGGTCAGCAATGGAAGAGTTGGAGAAAATTGTAAGGGAGAGTCTTGGTAGCAAGAGAACTGCAAAAGGCGTGAGGACCAAAATCTGAGTTAAAAACTCTGCCCCAATCACCTGCTGATGGCAGAAGCACACATGTGTAAGGGGACCTGGTGAAAGAGATGGCAGAGAACAGAAAAGAATCCACCCATCAGTTATAGGATTGGACAGGGAAAGGTCTGTAAGATTGCTGCGTTTTCAAAACGAAACGCATATCCTAATCTGCACAGTTTAAATGGCAAAGTTTTCATTTTTATGGGCTTGAAATTTCAGAAGACAAAACCAAAGGCAGGCAGAAGAGCTGAAAATAAAACGGGTAGAAGGAATCCTTAGAAACAAGGAAATCAAAGAGAGAGAAACCCTCCAAACTGGAGCACAGTCTCACCCCACATGTTTGGCTGACCACAAAATTGCATAGGTACAGAGAAGACCTGCAGTGGACCAAGCTGATAAAGTAGCAGCTGGGAGTCATGAAAGCAAAGCAGGGATATTAGCACCTGCAGACCACAACTGAGACAAATTTTGCAGCAATAAGACCAGGCAAGTTAAGTGCATACAACAACATATATTCCGAAAAATACAAGATAATCCCAAAGTACTGCATCGTGTTACTGACAATGTCCAATTTTCAACTAAAAATTACTATACCTGCAAAGAAAAAAGAAATGTAATCCATAAAAAGGGGGGAAAATACTCAGACAACAGAAACTTACTCCGAATAAACCCTGACATGGTCTTTACCAGACAATGATCTCAAAGCAGTAATTATAAAGGAAACAGTGAATGAACAGGGAATTACAACAAGTAAGTGAAAATTATATATAAAAAATGGGAAAGCATAATGATTAACATTTAAAAGTCTGTAACATAAGCTCCAACAGAACATTTACAAATTAATAACATAATTTCAACAGCATAACTGAGATGGCAGAAAAAAAGTAAATTTGAAGATACCACAAGAAATTATATAATCAATAAATGAGAGAAAAAAGATTGAAGAAAATGAACTGTGCCCCAGAGACATGTCTGAAAACAAGCAGTCCAAGAGACGTTATCAGAATACCAAAAGAAAAAATATGGGGAAAATTTCTAATGAAATAATAGCTAAAACCTCCCCCAATATGGTTAAAAATATTAACTTACATGAAGCAGATAAAGCTCAAGCAGAATAGAAACAAAGGCATAAACAAAAAACCTCTAGCTAGCATTATATGTAGCAGTGAAAGAATAAATGCTTTCCCTTCTAAATCAGTAACAAGGCAAAGATTTACACTTTCAGCACTTTTATTGAACATTTTACCTGAGGTTCTTGCCAGTACAATAAGGCAAAACAAAGAAATAAAAGGGAGAAGTAAAAACTCTTCTGATGGTGTGATTATATATGAAGAAAATCCTAAGGAGTCTACAAAAAAGTTACTAGAAGTAATTAGTGAAGATAGTAAGGCTAGAGAACATAATATATAAAATTCAATTATATTTCTACATACTAGCAATGAAAATATTAGAAAGTAAAATAAAAATTTGAATTTCATTTATAATGCCATTCAAAAACATGATTATGTTTAATAAAGTACATATAAGTCTTACACACTGATAACAGTGAAATGTTATTGAATAAAATTAAGTAAATAAATGAAGCAATAAACTATGTTCATGGATCAGAAGACTTGATGTCGTTAAGATGCCAGTTGTCTCTAAATTTATATATAGATGCAGCAAAATCCCAATCAAATTTCCAATGAGTAATCAAGAAAGTGTAGTATGGGTATAAAGAATAAAATACAGTGTTCACACATAAATGGTCAACTGGTTTTCAAGAAAGATGTTAATACAATTAATGGCAAAAGGAATGTCTTTTCAACAACTAGAACTGAAAATGTGGATATTCATAATGGGAAAAATATAAACATTGACATTTACCTGACACCATACACAAAATTAACTTGAAATGACTCAGCCCAAGTACCACAGGTCTATATGTCACTATCCGATATGAGAACAGAGAGATATTAGAAGCAGCTCTTATATAGTATCTGACCAGGAGGGGTAGGCAGTAGTGCCTAAGCTCTTCTTTCTGTTTTCAGCTTATTATAATCTACGGCAATTTATACCGTGTTTCCCCAAAAATAAGATCTAGCTGGACCATCAGCTCTAATGTGTCTTTTGGATCAAAAATTAATATAAGACCCGATCCTATTTTAATATAAGACCGGGTATAATATAATATAATATAATATAATATAATATAATATAATATAATACCGGGTCTTATATTAATTTCTGCTCCAAAAGACGCATTAGAGCTGATGGTCCGGCTAGGTCTTATTTTCGGGGAAATACAGTATGTCCATAGTCAAGTGGGATTTGTGAATTCTTCATCTAGTTTTAACTAAGTCAACACTCCTAATATGAAAAAATAGCCTTGACAGTTTCCTGGCAAGAAACTACCAATTGAAGACCAATACAAGCAAAAGAAAATGATAGAGCTGATATTTCTCCTGTATCTGGGGTAAGTGCTTCAGCGGTCATCATATAAACTAAAAAATCAGGATGAAGCAATCATATCTGCCAATTTTCTCCCCTAAATTTAAAATAATCAAAAACACTATTTGACATTCGAGTTTATACCTATCCACAATTGTTAATCACACTAAAATAAACTAAAATATTTTTTAATTTACCTGTTCATATTTATTCCTTCATATCTTTTAATATGTCTATGTCTGTGCTGCTATAATAATGAACATTACTAATGAATATTGGTACATGTTTATAATATGTAAATGAACACAAATATGTGGTGACAAGGGCTTTTTTTTAAATGATAAGAATGCACAAAATTAGCAACTACTACCTTAGGAAAGAGGTAATGGAGAAATAAGATAGAAAAGAGAAAGCTGCAATAGGGGAAATGTACATGGATTGGAAGACATATACAAGTTCAGAGAGGGAATGATTAATTGGATATGAGAGCAGTATATCAAGGAGATTAAGAACACAAATTTGGGGTCTTGAACCCTAGTCCTTCACCTACTAACTGTACAAGCCACTCGTTTCCTCCGTTTATGAGACGGGGCAACAGTTACAGGGTAGTGGAAGAATTAAGCAATGGCATCCATGTAATGTGGTTAACATAGAGTCTGAAGCACGGTAAGCACTCAAATATTGGCAGTCACTATGAAATTATTATTATTATTATTATTATCATTGTTACTACTATTATTGGGTAAAGGAGAGGAATGACTCAAGAATATGTCCAACCTTCTGGCTTGGACCCTTGACTTACGATGGCTCCATTACTTAAGAGAGAGCATAGGAAGAGAAATAGACTGGTAGAGAATGGGGGAAATGAGGATTCTGAGATTTCATGAAAAAGTCCAGTGGAAACATCCATTTGGAAGTTGAGGAAAAGGCTTTTGGAGTTTGGAGGAGAGATGAAAGCTGAACATAGATACCTGGGAGTTTGTTGGAATGTAGATGATAATGGAAGACATGGGATTGAGTCTGACTCCCCAGGGAGAGGGGAAGAAAAAGCAGCCTTTCACTGATATGTCCAAGAGGAGAGGCTCCTAGGGAGACTTCGATAAAATATCAAAAATACAGTAGGAGTGTCTAGATTGTTAATTAGACTCTCAGGAACTCCACTCATACGACAGACTCCATACAAAAATTAGACAAAAGGTGCTCTCTCCAGTCAGACAATGACAGGAAAGTATCCCTTTTAGGTGTAATTATGCAACCTTAGCTTGTCAAGGGTATCAGCGCTCACTGAAGCCAATTTTCCACCTGTGCTTACAGTCTCATTTGTCCGACTACACTAATTAGAATCATTTTAGTGACAGGAGAGTGACTGCCCCCTCAGTTCTATGAAGGTGCTCCCTTCCATCTTCTAGCAATTCTGGCCATTAAAAGAGTTCTCACCTGGAAGACTGTTTTCCAGTAACCACTTCCAATTCTCTCTCTGGAACTAGGAACTCTCTGATCCACAGTTCACGCTCTGTATATATATAAGTTCTTAAGATTCCTGCACATGATATATATTGATCCAGAGCCAGGGGCTACTTTCCCGGCTTCTCTTTGACAGAAAACCTTCCAAGTCACTACTGAAAATCCAACACCTAGTGACAAGTAGATGATGAAGTTGAGACATCTAAAGATGTCTTTCACCTGGCCTTGTCTCCCAAAAGTAGGTGGGTGGTACTCAGCAAAAAGACTAAGATCCAAAAAAAGGAAGAGAACTATAGAGCAGACTGAAATAAAATGGCATAATAACTACAGCTATGCATCTTCTGTCCACCATCCCCCATCAGTAAGAGACAAAAAGATCTCTACCCTAAAGAGTGGTGAGTTGGTTGCTTTTAATGATATCACATCAATCTGCTTATTTTAAGAAAATAATCTTAGGAAAGATACTTTTTTCCCCAGAGTCAGGGAATGACACTCAATGAGAGCTAATTTTATGAAATCTTTGAGAAGCCAAAGGACCCGTGGAACCATATCATATAAGAACTGCATATGCTTCATTCTTCTTTCAAATATCACCTCTGAATCCTTCTGCATGTACAAGGTGAAGCACTGCAGGTTTGAAAAACTCTCCTCCATTCTCCCTTGGTAAGTGCTGCAAACAGCATTAATGATATACCTACCTAAACTGGGTACCAGTGATAAGAGAGGCTCATCCAACAAAATGGCAGCTGTGGGACAGTTAAAATAGGTATCGAGAGGTGTGTCAGAAGGCTTGGATACAAGTCAGTGTGCAGTCACTGATCAGATATATCACACTGGACAAATCACTCAGGTGCTCAAAGCTCTGGCTACCTCATCTTTAAAATGGGGTGGCATTACCTACCACCTATGGGAAAGTGCCTTGTGAATGCCAAAGCATTACATATGGAGGGAGGTATATTTAAACAGGAAGAACAAGAGTGGAAAGAGGAAAGAAATAACGGAGGAGAATACACAGAAGGGGAGAAATGAGAATTGTGGGGTATTAGAGAAGGAAAATTTGCTCAAGTCACAAGGTGATTCAGTGTCAAGGATAAAGTATGACACAGGCTCCTTGATTCCCAGGGCTGCTCTTCCTTCACCTCCCCAGCACTGGCTGGAGCCAGTGGTTACAAGCACATTGTCAGGCTTGGAATTACAGCTGTGTGACCTTGAGCAAAATACCTCTGTGAACCTTCATTTCTTCATCTGAAAAATGGAGGTTAAAGGTAGTAGCTGTCACGTAGGGTTCTTGTGAGGATCAAAGGACTTCATCAGGCTATTAGGTTACTTAGCTATTACTATACTCAGTAGCATATGAAACTAGTTTATTAGCTCCATCCTGTGTGTGCTTTGTTTTATTTGTTAACGTTACTCTTGGTTCTGGAATAAATTCCAACTGGATTCTATTTTGGGATTCTCCCCATTAGTCTATTCATTTCAGCTCAACTTGCAACATCAAGGGTGGGGGAGTTACTTCCGGAACATTCTCCCTTTGAAAAACCCCTGCTCTCTAGTCGCACAAGTAGCACAAGTAGCACAAGTAGCTGGTATAAACTGGAGGTGCTCAACATCGTCAGAGCCATAACTGCTTCCTGCCCATCCTCTTACATTTCCTTAATCAGATCCTTCTATTGTTCTGCAGGTTAACGATTTCCAAGTATCTCCAAACAGTACAAATCTTTATTGCATTCCCCAGCACCCCTTCCTCAGTCCCTTTCCTTGCCCTTCTATTATTGTTGTTGTTGTTGTTGTTGTTGTTATTTAAAAGCAGGGTGAGCTGAAGCTATTAGAGAGTGAGAACTCTGAGCTGTCTACAGGAAGTGCAATATGATCTACATTTCCCTTTTGCTGACAAGCATCCAGGCCTGGGTGCCCCTGTGCCTTTTTGTAAATCAGAAGAATATTGAGCTCATTACGTTGAAGCACAAGTTATCCCTTTCATTGGTCGATTTGTCTGGGTCAACTGTTCTAGCACATTTATTCTGGACATCTAAAAGATGGGACATCTAACGGTCCATCTCCAATCTTACAGATGCCATTCACTTTAGTATCCTAAAATGATATTCTGAAATTAGGCCATTCAAATGCAATTATTAGGTTCCGAAGTGCTGTCTTCCATCAGAACAGTGGAAGGAATCCAAAGTCAGTCCCAGGTACCTATAAACAGGAACAATAGGGTCCATATTAACAGTAAGGTGCAGGGTTTACCAGGCACATTTACTTCTACTTTCTCTTTTGAGCATCACACTCTACAGCTCCGTGGGGGAGGTAAAGATTATAAGCTCCTCTCTGAGGAGAAGGGAATTGAGGCTCTGAGAGAACAGGTCATCATTCAAAGATCTATTAATGGAGAACGGAGGGAAAAAAAAGAGCTCCAATGCAAATCTTCTGTTGGAGATCGCAGTTCTCTACCTCATCCTCTTCCTTCATTTCTTCCTCGTGTTCAATAATCAACTTCCAAGGTATTCCTTTAGGCTAATTGAATGCTGCAGCACCTAATTTTCCGACTGTGTCTTCACCTCAAATGCCTAACACCCAATACCTTCAGCATCTTAGCCCGTTGACCTCCTCCACCTCAATGACCTTCACTCTCTCCCTCTTCCGGCATCTTACCTCCTCCATGGTTACTCACTCCTAGAACAAGAATGTGTCACATCTCCCACAGCCCCTCTTACCTGACGTATTGTGTTAAAACATCCCAGTCTCTGACTCGTCTGTCATGACACCTGCCCCCTACCTGTTCAAGGCCCCTGGGCCCATGATGACTGTCTTTCCCTTCATCCACTATCAACTGTCTTCATTTCCTTTCGGATTGACTTAGGTCCAATGATCCAGCTCTATGCTTACTTTCAGCCAGCACTTTTAACTCCTTTACCCAACTGTCCTGTCATCACACCCACTTGGCAAACCCCAACCCCATTTGAACCCACATCCACCATCCACGCTGTTTCCTCACATTTTCAGTTCTTTTGGAGAATAACATCCCAGCTGCACAGACTGTAGCTGGTATAAACTGGAGGTGCTCAACATCGTCAGAGCCATAACTGCTTCCTGCCCATCCTCTTACATTTCCTTAATCAGATCCTTCTATTGTTCTGCAGGTTAACGATTTCCAAGTATCTCCAAACAGTACAAATCTTTATTGCATTCCCCAGCACCCCTTCCTCAGCGATCGATTTCATATCCTACTTCACAAAAAGAACAGAGGCCATCGGAAGTCCCTTCAAACCCCCAGAAGTAAAATCAATAGATTTTATCTGCACCTACACCTCTCTCTCCCTTATTCCTTCCTATTTCAGCTGAAAGGTGTCCCTCCATGTATGTGCTTGTCTTTTCCCTCCCTGCTTCCTGAAAAAGTGCTTCATCAAAAATAAGCCTGTTCTGCCCCTCAGTAGAGTCTCTCCCTCTCGGAATAATCTCTCCCCTCTTAGAAACCAAAGAAAAACAACCAAAAGACCCTCTTTATTTCAATTCTCTGCTCCCCTTCTCCATCTTAGAAACCAAAGAAAAACAACCCAAAGACCCTCTTTATTTCAAGTCTCTCCTCTCCTTCATAGCTTTGCTTCTTTAAAGGGGGAAAAAAAAAGTCTACTCTCTTGCTCCTCACATTTCAATCCAATCTGACTTCTGTCCTCAACATTCAATTTAAACAGCTCTTGCCAAGGTCAAGATTTAAGTATAAAATACTACTTTCAGTTCTAATCTTCTGTAATATATCAAAAACCATGGTCTTTGATTCCCCATACCTTCCTTCTTAAACATTCATTTATTCTACCTTTCATGGCACCAAATGTCCCTGATTTTCCTCCTTTACCAATGGCTATTGTTCAACTTCTCAGTGCTTTTCTTGGCACGTGCTAAAGAGGCTGCTCCATGAGTGAACCCATGCCCAGGGCATATTTACAATTACCACTGCTAACCTGATGAGTCTGAACACTATATATATATTTGTAATCCAAGCTCTCTCTTTTAAGAGTCAGAACCATTTATAAAACAACTGTCTACCAGGTCTCTTTAAATTTCCAAACATTCCAACATTTCCAAAGCTGACTCATCGTCTTCAAACATACACAACATCCCAAAAGGTTCTTTGCCTTCCAGGGCTCCATAGCTTGATGAAAAATTACCACCACCCACCTCGCTGACCGAGTTAAAAAATGGCCCCCTCTTTTTCCTATTTAATCTAGATCCAGTGATTTATCACTTAAGGTATGATCTTGCCAAGTTCCTTGCTTCTTGAGTCTTCCCTCTTTCCACCTTCATATTCAAATACCTAAAAGAGTATTCAAATACTGAGTCTTCCATCTCCTTGAAGTATCTCAAGTTATGATTTCATTTATAAGGTGTTCTTGAAATGGCAAAATCATAGAGATAGGCAACAAATTAGTGGCTGTCAGGGGTTAGTGATGGTGGAGGAGAAGGGAGAGGGAGGACTCTAAAGGATAGCACAAGGGACATCTTCGTGGTGATTGAATTGTTCTGTATCTTGATTGCAGTGGTGATTACATGAATCTGCACATGTGATAAAATGGCACAGATCTATACAAACCCATCTATTGTCAAAACCAGTGTCAATCTCATGGTTTTTATATCCTACAGTCCCGTAAGATGTTAACCCTTGGGGAAAACCAGGTGAAGGGTACATAGGACCTCTCTGGACTGTCTTTGCAACTGCTTACCAATCCATAATTATTTCTCAAAACAGTTTTATAAAAGTTTTATAAAATCCACATTGATGCTACTTTAGTCCAAGATACTGTCCTCTCTCACCTAGGTCACTGCCATTGCATTCTGTTTTCCTGCCATACATTTTGCACCCTCTTCCATCTTTCCCCTACCAATCCATTTCTCTCCTTTTTAGCAGGAATGATGTTCCTGAGAGGACAACCTGAACGTGCTATCACTGGGCCCAATCCTCTAAATAACTCCCTATTGTCCTGCGGGCCTAGTTCCTAAATTGTGTGTTAGGGTACTGCAGAGCACAGCAAACTCACAGAGGCACAGTGGGATATTACAAACGTTCCAGGGAAATAAGGTACACTTGACATTTATTGGGGATCACAAAAACTACTAACTTGAGGTAGTTCACAGTTTCAACATTAACACTACACTCCAGTCCTTTCAATGATGGCACAGCATAGTGAAGCTGGGTATCTAGCAGCTGGGACAATTACAAAGTTCTACAGAAAAATTAATGAGGAATAAGAAATGAGGGTGGCAGGATCCAAATGCATGGTTTGAGCATTAGTAACTGTGGTTGTTTACAAATAAAATAAAACCATTGTTTGTTTGTTTTCCTTTAGATGTGCATGTATTATTTTTCAAATGGCCCCTAACTTATTGGGGCATAAATATTTCATTAAATTATTTGGACCTAACTATTTAATAAATAGAATTATTAATATTCCTCTGGCCTAGATGAATCATAACAACATCAATGAGACATTAAGAGCCTCTTGAAATGAGGAAATGTGGGGGCCACCACCTGAAGATGAGGTTCAAACTCTTTTATAGAATACACATCAGGCCCCATCATGACCTAACCCCCTACGGATTTCTCTGGCCAGCATTGGAACATTTTCTCTGCCTATAGTTCACACTGACTAACTTGTAGCCCCTGGAATATGTTTGTACCGTTCTGAGCACCACCTCAGTGCACACAGACACACACACATACACACAGACACACACACACACACACACACACACACACACACACACACACACAGAGCTCTTCCTTCCTTCCTTCCTTCCTTCCTTCCTTCCTTCCTTCCTTTCTTCCTTCCTTCCTTCCTTCCTTCCTTCCTTCCTTCCTTCCTTCCTTCCTTCCTTCCTTCCTTCCTTCCTTTGCCTAACTCTTACTGCTCAGATCTCTACTGTAAAACAAACAAACAAACAAACAAAACCTCTTCTTCTAAAAAGCCTTCCTTAATCTTGCAAGACCCACTTGAGTGCCCCTTCTCTGCACTGCTGTTCCATTTTCTACGTCTTTCCCAACACTTCTCCTGCGAGGTTCCAAGTCGACTGCGTATGGTCTGCCTCTGCCCAGCTCCCGTACAGTCCTCTTCGGGGGCACAGCTCAGCAATGCCTTGGGGTCATCAGAGGCTGATGTAGTCCTCACACGATAGGAACTCAACAAATATTTGTTGAATGAACACACGGGTGGGCAGTTCCTTTCAAAATCCGACAATCCCCAACAGTTTAGCAGCACCAAGACGTCCATATCATTTGTATTCACCTCCTTCTTTCTCACACAAACCACCCACCCCCTGTGATATAAAACTGCGTGTCACACTAGAGTCGCAGACAGGCTGTCACAGGTGCTCAGGAGGAAGGCTGCACCTTGCTGCCTTCTCTGAACAACACACGCCTGTAATTTGTAATTTGAGAAAAAGCGGCGTTACTCCCACCACACCGACACACCCCATCCCGAAATGCAGCTGATTGCTGTGAAGGGGCTTGGGTGAAAAGCCACCCCTGAGGGACCCACGTCTTCTGAGTGTCAGACATCAAAGACAACCTCTCGAGCACCGTGCAGCGGGAGCTGGAAGATGCGACGTCGCAGACGGCTCCCATCACCTGGGCTGATTAATAAATTAGGCGCTTGCAAATCATAGGACGTGTACTGTTTACAGGAATCGATGCAGGCTGACAGCCTGAGGACACCTTGCCTGTACAGAGGCCTCTGGATTCCTGCCCCATGTGCCCCAGGGCATCAGAAATCTTCTCTCTGATATTCTTTCTCCATCTTCCTCCTGGCAAATGTCCCCTTAGTCTAAGAATGGAGCAATGCTGGCTCCGCAGGGCACCTGAGCAACTCTGCACTCTGGCCCAGCCCCCTGCCTGCTGTTGGGGGTCTCCTGCCAGCCTTCACAGAGTCCCTGCTGAACTCCCAGGGCTTTGAGAGTTGTTTAGGTTGCAGGCCCCAAACACTTGCTCTATGCTAAATGCCATCATACTTTATCTTCTGAAATCTTTCTGACAGTCTTGGAAATGTATCCCCATTTTGCAGATGAAGAAATTGAAGCTCCTAAAGTTTAAGTAACACACGCCCAGGATCACATAGGTGGGAAGCGGCAGAGCCAGGACTCAAACCAAGGTCTGCCTGAGTCTAAAGACGTGTCCTTCATTACTGAGCTGTAGCGACTGTTTTAGGGTTCACATAAGCTCAGCTACCGACTTGCAGCTGGAAGTTTCCATCAAGGTTTGCAGGGACAAATCAGGTGTAGATAAAGGGTGGAATGCAAAGCCTTCCTCCAAGCCATGTCTGGGAAGTCACTGCTAATGAAACCCAGTAATTCTTATGCCCAGAAGGAAGGCCTTGAGAGAGAAAGAAATTGCCTAGAGGCAGAAGCATGGACATTCTGGCTCCTTTCATGAGATACACAAAGGTATCCAACCATTGCAGAACTCCACACAAAATAATGCATCCTGCCACAGGTACCCAGAATGGAAGCGGGACAGGTAAGCTTGGATGCAGCCCAGGAAGAGAGCTGTCTGATGGGTAGCCTAAACAGCTCTGTTGGTGACACTGAGTGGTACTTGGGAATTAACGAACTCCATCCTTACTGCTTTTGTCTGGGGTCCAGCACTTGCTTCCTCTCCCTTTAATTACTGCCATGGCTCTCTAAAAACCCTTCCCTCTTACTCCTATCCTCAAATCCCTCATGCTGCAACCAGAGTAGTATTTCTAAATGTATGTCAGACCATGCCAGTCTCATGTTTCAAACCTATCATTGATTTCCTGTGGCCCGGATCAGATAAGACACAGGTTCTAATCTGCTTAACCCATGGCAAACACTGCTAATCAAACATGGTACAGTTTTCCTAAGCCAAAACGTGACCACAACATAGTCTCAAATCAGTGCTTTTCAGACTGAAAGGCCCACCCTATTAGTGGAGGCTGAATTCAATTTAGTTGGTAGGCACAAGCATTTTTAAAAATAAATGACTCAGAAAGGAATAGATTATATTGGAATGGAATACAATATAAAATATCATGATGCATCACATATAGCAAGGTTAAGTATTTTTTCATGAATTTTCATTTCAATCACATATCTCTAGGTTTATTGAACGCCAATGGAAAATGCATTTTTTTTTTTTAGCATGAGTTAGGGCCAAAAAATGTAAAAACAAAACAAACAAAAAACAGTGCTCTAAATAGCTATCTAGTGATACCCTGTAACTAGAGTTTGAAGGTTAGTTAAAATCAATCTGCCATTCCAAATTCTTTTGCCCCCTTGCCTTTGCAGATGCTACTCCATCTCCCTGGGCTGATTTTCTCCCTACTGTCTTCTCACCAAATCCTAACCCTCTTTGAAGACTGAGTTCAATACTCCTTTCTTTAGGATGCCCTCCTAGATTTGTCTTTTCCTCCCATCCTTCCGCACTTTGAGGATCTCCTCCACACAAATGTAGCATCCAGGGCATTGCCCAATCAGAGAACTTTTCACCCAAAATACCCGGAATTCCTTGAGGGCAGGGATCAAGGTTTTCCTCTTCCTATCCCAGGGAACAGTACAGAGCCTGGTTAGTAGGAGTCTAGAGAGCAGTAAAGATTTTTCAAATGAACGAGTAAGCTGTAGGCGCTCCAGAACACAAATCCAGTACCTTTCTTCCTTCCTTGGCCAAGATTTGGACGATAGAATCTGAAGCCCCAAGGGCTTGTCTCCATTCTCCTAATTTCCCCAGTTACAACAATGGCCATATTTTGCATTGGTTTAAAGACACTGTGTCAGCCAGTCAGTCCATAGGAGGGAGGCGTGCAAGCCAGTTCAGTTTCAGACATTGCTCCTGATTAAAGCTGGGGAGTTGCTCTGCGAAGACTGTAGCCAACCAAGGTTTGCAGCTCATGGAAGTCAGGTCAGTAATGGCATGGGAGCAAAGAGGTAAAGTACTGCATAGGTACCAATTCGGTAGCAATAAAACTATCGTTTTTGGAAGGGGAAGATCAATTTTAAATAATCAACATGGATGATTATCTGTGACTTGACAACAAGTTGGCCTGAAAGATGTTTGCTGCATAACCTCTCCCCATGTCTCTCTATCCGGGGAGACCTTGAGCAGACCTTTGGATTAAATGAGGGATAGGATAGGGGGAGAGCGGAGGGATTTGGCTGTCACCAGTGATGCCAACCTCTAAGTGGCATCTACAACCACAAACAGGGGACATCGTCCTGTTTTCATCTTATTTTGAGCCTAAGGGCATGCTCTAAAAGAAATAAAAAGTATTTGTGAATGCACTTGCTCCAAACCCGTTTTCAATGACTCAGGCAATGTGTACACAATGAAGCCTAAACGTCTTACTTCCTAAAGAAGGAGGAGGGGAAACTCATCAGATCTCCCAGGTCTTCTGCAGCCATGGAGACTATGTTTTCTGGAGTGGAGAACTAGTGTCTCTGAAATGCTGCCTCTCTGCAGCTGGAAGCAACAATCGATTCACCTTTCTTAATGCATCAACTGCCACCCTGTCTGAGGCCATGTCTAAAACCATGGAAAAATCCATTTCCCTTCGGTCCCGTAGCCAGACCCTTTGGGCATCTGGGCCTAACACTGGTCCCTATATTTCAACCATTCCAACTCAAACTCATGAAGACTAAAATCCAAGACCATTTATTCTGATATCCTTCCCACCACCTCTTTTCATTTCTTCCCAAAAATACTTGCTCTAGAGCAAGATTTCTGAATCTCTACCCCACTGACATTGTAAGCCAGATAATTCATGGCTGCAGAGGGCTGTCTGTGCATTGTAGGACGTGTAGCAGTTCCCCTGATCCCTGGACTTACCCATCAGATGTCAGTAGCACCACCCCCACCAATTGTGACAACTAAACATGCCCCCAGACATTTCCAGATGTAGCCTCATGGAGAAAAGTATCCTGATCGACAGTCATCGCCCTAGCTCGGTTTTCTCATGTCTGTCCTAGACTGCTTAAATCCAGTACCAGAGGAAGGCACCGGTATGCTTTGAAAGCTTTGCAGGTGATTCTAATGTGCAGACACTTCTGCGCAGACTCAATCAAGAACTTTCCTTACTCCTCAACTGCGCCACTGGCCTCTGTGAAACTTCCTATCCCTTTGCCACAGGGTGGAACGCCAAACTTAGGGATAAGACATAGCAGTGAAGGAAAAAAAAGAAATAGCAGTGCAGGAAAGAAAAATAGTAGTGCAGAAATTCAGCAAACAAAAAGGGAGAGGAAAAAAAAGATAAGGCAATTACTTGTAATAGGAAAACTGAAGCTACTAATTACATTTCCTTTTAATCATAAATCAGGAGGTAGATTTAGTCCAAAGTGCTCAAAGCAAAAGCTCAACAGGTAGGGGGGCTTCCTCAGCCAGGTGCCGGCCTCCCAAGCTGAAGAGGTGCCCTTTTAAGAGTGCTTTGACAACAGGCTGGCATCCAAAGCAGCAATACTCAAGTTGCCCAAGCTGGGTCCAGCCAGTGACTCCTTAAACTTGCTCTCGAGAATCCAAATCCCTCTGAGAAAAACAGGTTGTATGGTCAAAGAGGTTTGGTCAAACATTGTTAAAGAGTCTAGTAAAGATCTTGAAAAGCCCTGTGGTCAGGAGCCCTGTGTAGCTCTGTTTGGTTTCCCAAACAAATTTATTTATGTCATTTGGGAGGCAACATAACACGGTTAAACACGCAGGGCCTGGAATCCGCCTGCCAGTGACATACCCTACTTTACCATCGATTAGCTCTCTTTCTTTGGACACGGAGAAGATAACAATACCTGAAGTACAGGATTATCGGAAGGATCAATTAGCTGGAATAATTTATGTACACCCTGTCCATGTAAGCACCGGATAAGCTTTAATGTTAGCAACTATTATTGTTGTTATTATTATTATTAATTTGACCATGGGATCGTTTTCTTTTCCCCAGAAAACACCTTTAACATCACATTAGCGTTCCATGTAATATACTTTCAGAAATGTTAATTTAGACTAATTTTAGCCACCCTAAGAGAAATACAACTTTTGCACTATGTGATATCTAGATTCTACCTGGAATCCAGAGGTTGGTTGTTTCCTTTCAAGTGCAACCACAAGCACCCTGAGTGATGCAGTGGTGTACTTTTTTCGCACCGCCACTCCTCTGTTAGCTCCTTGAAGGCAGAGACCTGTCTACCTTGTACATCATCCTCTCCCCAGGGCATAGCATCTGGCACACCTAGGTGCTCAATACACATGCTTGAATGGTTTCTAGATAAGGACCACATCCCCTTTATCTCAATAGAACCAGCCCCATTCATTTGGCCAAGTAGCTCTACCACAAAACCTACTAAGATATTTTTATGAAACACAGGAAGGAACCATCAGCATAGCAGATTAAAGCTGAGCTTCATGCAACTCTGAATATGCAAGACAGGCAATCAGACTCAGTTTACCAAGTTTGATTTACACTCAACTTTTAGATACTTATTTAAGGCTCAGAGAAGATGCATCATAAGCCACAAATCGCCTGAGCCACAAACCACCTGATTGGCAACCTGCAGAGCGAGCCGCTCAGTATGAAACCAGCTTTTAAGGCACAGGGACCACCATGATAAGTATCTCTCCTCTGCCCTGACTCTCCAGAACCAAAGTCTGCAAAGGGTACCACCATTCTCCTATTAAATCCATCTGAAATAATTGCTAAATTTATAGCAACTACTGATGATCTCAAAGTCAGGGGTGGGGGGGAAGAAAGAAAAGAAAATACAAAAAGGTAGTGGAAACACCTTGGGACCCAAATGACTTTTAAATACACACGAGAAGAAAAGCAATAATTTCTAGCAATGCAATCAGCTCTCTAAGGCAGAGGAGAGGACTTGATGCCTGCAGCTCCTGCAAAACACCAAGCTCCATATGGTGGAGAGCTAAGTTATTTCTCACCACAACCGCACAAGACATTGCACAACACCTTCATTTGACAGATGAGAAAACTGAGTCTCAAAGAGGTTATGACTTGTCCCTGGTCAAAAGTCTCTCACCTTTGCTAATGAAGCAGGTAGTTAAGAACCAGAAAGAGTCATGAACACATAGCGTTAAGGGCTCATCTTGTGGAGTGTCCCAGGCCGGCCTGTGATCCCCACCCCAGCTCGGCCACTTTCCAGATGTGTGACGTGGACAAGTTGCTCAGCCTCTCGTTTTTTCATTCGTAATATGGACAAAAACAGTATTTCCCTCGCAGAATGGCTGTATGTAATGACTAATATATGGATGACAGTAACAGAAAGTTAAAAATAAATGATTTTGTCAGAATGGTGATATAGAACCATAATGAAAAATAGTCCAGATGTAAGAGAATTTCAATTTTTACAAAGCGTTCTCACAAAATTTTATTTCGTCTGACCTAGCGCGTAGGGCAGACATCATTATCCCTTCCTACAGAGGAGACAAATTGGGTATCTGGGCAGTTACTCATTCATTCCTATCCATGGAATAATGTTTATTTGTTTATTGACTCTTTTTTCTCTACCCTTCACCCCCAACCCTGAGGCTGGTGAAGGAGGGGGTGGACACTGTGGGTTGTGTGTGCACGCTTTGTTGTGTACTTTTGCTTGTCTCCTTATCACCAAATCGCAGCACAGCTTACGGCATATGATTGGTGTTAGGTTCCAAAGCAATGGAAGTATGAATGAGTGAATGGTGCGTGAATGAATTTGGCCAGGATGACAAAGTTAGAAAGTGGCTCCAAAATAAACAATACCTGAGTCTCCAGACTCCAAGTCCAGAGTCCTCTCTGCTACCTATGCTGTATTTTTAAATGACAACATTTCACAGAATTATGGAGTTCCGGAGATGGGAAGACTTTGGAGACCACCTCAGTTAACACTCTCATTTTGCAGATGAGGCAACAGGGGTTCAAAGAAGTTTCGTTACTTGGCCCAAATCATGTATCAAGGATGTAGACGAGCTGAGCAAGCATCAAATTCTCTGAGTCCAAGATCAATGCTGCTGCCAGTGGCAGATTCTCACAGCAAACTCCCCCAGTCTCCACGTGTCAGCTCAGGCTTGTGAGTGATGGAGCGTGCGCTTTCTATGCCCCAACCACTGGGCAATACTGTATTATTGTATTATATAATAATACTGTATTATTGTATTAACTGGTGAACCAACATGGGAGAGAACTTCTGCTGGGATTTAATCTGAAAGGTTCTCATTGTTGCCTGTGGCAGGTCTCCCCACCAGGACTCTATGAGCTGAAACTAGCCTCTTCATGCATATGCATGAGGAAGGAGATAGCCTTAACCCACTTCAGTAAGGACAGCAGACTCCCTCCCAGCTTCTTTCTAAAGCTTCCAGATCACCTAGGGCTCAGGCCAGGATTCAGGGTGGGGGATACTGGCCAAAGCTTGAGGTCCAGGACATTTCAATGAGGCTGGCCCTCTAGCATATGACAATATGGCACATTCTGGTAGTAAATCCTGACTTTCATGATGCAAATGTCAAGTTTCTAATATACTATGTCCATGTCAGCACATAGGAAGACACACGGAAAATCACTGGTAGATATGCTTTAGTGTTTCAACAAAGCAGTATGCCATGAGAAGCGTCAGACAACCACCCCAATGAGCGTGTCCTAGTTGGCTTTTGCTCTGGTCCAAACCTGGCTTGGATGGGCTCACGTGTCTCTAGGTACTTATTTGCATGTCCATGTCTGGAGTGTGATAGGAGCCCCACCCACTGATTACACATAATAGGTTCCAGATCAATGTATATGATATTAATGGGGTCCCACTTAGGCTATCCTACACTCTTTACTTTGTAGCACACGTGCGCATGCATGTGTGTGTGTGTGCACGTGTTGAATTAATAGCAGTCTCTCCTATGAGAGCAGGGACCATGTTTGTTTTATCCATCATTGTATCATCTGCCCCCAAACAGTACTGGGCCTGTAGCTGGTGCTTAATAATTATTTGAGGATTAAATAAAGGAAGGAAGAAATAACTAGATGACCAAGGGCCTGACTTCTGGGTTGAACTCCATCATTTAATTAACCATGTGACCTTAGTTAAATCTCATATTTAATTTTAGAGCTAGAAAAGAGCTTAGAAATCAGCTTGTTGGCTGATTGCAAACTTTGTTTTAGCCATAAAAAAAAGAAGAAGAAGAAGAAGAAAAGAAAGAAAAAGCCGAAGTACAGCCTACACACAAAAGCAGAAGAAGCGAACCTTCTCTTCCATAATCACTGATCAACATCAAGCTTGTAGGTATGGAGAGCGTCCGTTTCCCATTTCCTCACTGGGTAGCTGAGCATGGCAGGATCTAGGAGAGGACGGAGCTTGCCTAATGTCACAAGACCGGTGCCTAGAGAGCTAGAATTGGTACCCAGATATCCTGATCCCCAACCTCATTAGCAATTCACTGTTCAGCATCTCTAAAACTACCCCCAAAATATTTACAAAGTGGTTGTGAGGGAATAGGATTGGAAGAGTCCTTGCAGAGCTCCAAAACACTCTACATTTGGATACCGTGCTGAAGGAGCCATGCAGCATAGTGCTTGAAAGGGGGGCTTTGGGCCAGGTAGCCCTGTGTCTGGACCCCAGTTCTCCTCCTCACCAGATGGATGAGCGAGGGCAAGGCATTTCACTGCCCCAAGTCCTGGCTTTCCTATCCATAAAACGTGAAGGCGCTGCTCCTCTCCCAGAGGGTGTTGTGATTACTGAATGACCTCCCTGCTTCACGGTGCATCCTAAGTGCTCAGTAAAGGGTTGGTGCTGCTTAACATTCTGTGGTTCTGTGGTATCTGTGGTTCTACTCAGGGTATCCGTTTAAGTCTAGGTTATTTCAACAGCAATCACAGACACATATTAATCTTCTAACATGGGTGAATGCTCTCTTATAAAACTCCATTACAACCGTCACCACGTCATATCAGCACTACTTATATCCAGCTTATCCTTAGTGGCTAGAAGGCTCAGGCATACAACAGTTGCTAAGAAACATCTTAAACAATGAATGGATGCCTTTAGTTCTAGCATATTTATTTGTTTCCAGTCTAGGCTCTACTGTTTCTAAGCTACATACCTTTATTGAAGCCAATCATCTTCTGAACTTTAAAAACTGAAATATGAGCCCCAGTAATCCCAACTGTAAAGTGGAATAACTAGGCTCAAATGTCAGAGAAAGCCACATATAAAAATCAAGAGGTTATTATTTTTTGACAAAACACAAACAGAATAAAATATCTAGATATTTACGACTTCTTCTCTTCCCCTAAACTCAACATGTCAAGCCAGTATCTTTGCCAGGACCAGGGATTTCAGATATTGGAGTGTTCTGTTGAGTGATCAGTGAGCTGCCATGTTTGCTTTAGGCATATTTACACACAGCAATGGCTGTATTCTGTCAGAAACTATGTTAAGGATCAGATTTGAGATTCAGTAGATACTATTCTTGGGTTATATAGAAATAGTTCTCCCAAGGGGTAACTCTTCTAATCAATAAGATTAAAAAGTTTTGAAATTCTGATATTCTTATCTTTTGAAGAAGAAATGCCCCATATTTCTCATCCTTGTGCTTTTTTCCCTTTTCTTACATACCCCATATTCATTTTCCTTAGTGTGTTCCTGGTTTTCATCATGCCCAGAGAACCTTTCCCCAATAACTCTGATTAATTACCAAACTTCAAGGCTCACAGAAGGTTCATCTGTAAACACTTGTACAAATGGAACCATTGCCAGACCTCAGTCACTAGTGGGCCAACTTTAAACTAGGATTTGAATATTCAACACAGAATCAGAGTCATTTGCAGCTGGTAGAGATTTCATGAATCACCCATTCCCAGTCCACAATACCACAAAATGTGCAAAGGAGACATGCCCATTTTCATATCAAATGTATAGAAGACATAAGACCGCAATCCATGCCTTCCAGCTGCAGGCCAAGGTTCTTTCCTTTACCATGCTTTCCGGCGCTCCTACCCTAACTGGCCCAGAAATGTTCAGGTTTGCCCTTCTTCCTTTAACTTAAGACAAAGATTAAATCTCTAGAGAGTTTTTTGCATTCTCTAATTCATTCATGTCCACAACATTTATTATGTGCTTATGATACAATGCAGAACAAAAATCATTCTGAGGATCCAGAAATGAATTATACTGCGGGTGCCAAAAAAATGTTTACTAAACATTTTAAGAAATGTTATCTATGCTCAAGCAGTAGTGTGCCATAATCAGAAGTGTCTGGACACTGATGGTAACCACTTTGAGCACCTCTTGTAATTGCAGAAGTCAAACGTGACTTGTATTCATCTTTTGTTATTGGTATATATTGAATATTATAATTAATAAAGTTTTTTCCTTTCTTAACATGTGTATACATTTTTTTGGCACCCTCTGTTTATATCCTGTCCTCAAAGAGTTTCCAGTTAGGTAAAAAAGAAATACAAGAATGCATTCTAATGCCAAATAGCTTAAAACTAAAGAGGTATAAGTATATAGAGCTACAGATATACCAAAGAGAGGGTATCAAGTGGAATGGGGAGAATCTAAGACGGTTTCAAAGACGAAAGAACTTGGGGCTAAGTCCTTTGAGGATGAACGGAATTCCAAAGGGCTAGCTCAGATATGCTCAAGAAAAGGTTGTTCACTGAGTGTCTATACTTGTTTCTAAATGTATGCAGGTTTGGATAGGACATTGGGTGTACTAACAGTATTTGCAAACCAACACTACCTATACTTCATGTGGTTGACTCAAAATACTTTGACTATAGATGAATCCCAGGGTTTGAATAGCCAGGGTTTGAACCCCAGTTCCACCACTTACTGACGATGTAACTTTAGACAAGCTATTTCACCTCGCTGAAGCTCAATGACCTCATCTATACAGGGGAGAAAACGGATAGAACCTATCTCTGATGGTTATTGTGAGGTTTAAAGGAGGAAGTATATATAAAGTACCACGTACCATGGTCAGCACACAATAAGTACTCAATAAATATTAGTTATTTGTTCACCTTGCCATTGTTATTCTCTTGTGCAAAGTAAAACAAAAACAAAAACAAAAAAGGTGAAAAAGTGACTAACAGCCTGCTGAAGCATCACGATCCCTTGGCCCAGGTGCCCCCCCATATAGCAAGGCCCATAACAATGATTGACCCCCAAATGCATTCTATAAAGGAAAAGCTAGGGCTAGCTCAACCCAGATCCTACCTGTATATTTTATATCTGGTTGTAAATCCTTGACGATGTCTTTCCACAAAGGATAGGTAGCTCCTGGAGTGGTGGAAAGGCCCCCTGTCTGAAATGAGCCAATCAAATTCCTTGGAGACATGTTGGTCTGTCCCAGCTGGTTCCTGGTGGGAGGGCTGCACTGAGATACGGCCCCATATAAACAGGAAGTAGAGGAGCTCAACAAACCTCCAGTTCATGCTTTTCTGCCGGCCTTTTTCCTCTCATTCTTGCTCCATTCTGTGGAGTCCTATGGAGAAAAAGAAAGAGACAGAGAGAGAGAGAGACAGAGAGAGACAGAAAACACAAAATAAAAGGAAGAGAGAGAAAGACAAAGGAAAAGAAAAATGACATTAACACATTTTCATAATACTACCTTACATGGGTAGAGAGCTTTAAGGTTTACAAAATTCAGTACAGTGTCTGGTGAAGAGCATGGCATCTGTGCAGATCCGGGCTCCCATCCTGCTTCGCTATTCACATGTCATGTAAACATGTATAAACCACTGCACTGTTTAAGCAGTTTCCTCATCTGTCAAACAGAGGATGGGCTGAAGTGTCCGCAGCTTGGTACTTGGCACATCATAGGTGCTCAGATGTGTTTAAAGAATGAATGAAATGAATGAACGCAGAAACAGAGTCTCTTACAGCCCGTAAGGGATGTGGACACACAACTCAAGTGTCTGTCCTACCTAGTGTCTTCACAAACAACCTGCCTCTCATGACAAGGACAGCCAACAGGCCTTCCTTTGTCTCCTCCTCTCACATAGACATGTACCTACTGAGTGTACACTTTGCTTTTGCTTATCACATGAATGCATAGAGTCATAGGATGGACTATGAGCATGACCAACCCTACAAAGAAAGTTTGTGCAGTTCCTTAGGGTCTACTTCAATAGGACCTGGTGAAATGTCTCCTTCACCCCAAGGAAACATGACCAGAGAATTCACCTGTCACTGCCTCGAGCCTCAGTATTCCCTGGTGTTCAGAAGGGAAACTAAAGCCAAGGAACTAGGGGGTTCTTGCTCTCCTCATTATGGAGGATGGTAGCATAGCACAGTGGTGCCATGGTGGAGAGATTATTATGACTCAAGGAGAGCCTAGGTACAGGCTGCTTGTGGGGAGGAGAGGAGAGGGACCACAAGGCCATGCCGACCACGCCTTTGGAAATTTTACATATTTGGTATTTATCATTTCATCAGCATTCTACTTACTAGCCTCACACTGTCTGTGTCTCCCACCCCCATTTATTCTAGAAGAGCATGTATTACTCCATATTGAAACGTAGCTTTGAATCCAGGTTCCGTCAGTTATAAACAGTACGATTTCAAGCAGGTCATTTCACATCTCTCGATTTCAGTTTGCTCCTCTGTAAAATGTGGTCAATAGTAGCATCTACACCCAGAACTAATGTGACAATGAAATGACACAATTGATGTCAAGTGTCCCACCCAGTGCCTGGTATTTAGTAAGTGCTCAAAAAATGGAATCAATGACCAGGACAGGGATAATGGTGAATGCTGGCACAGACGATGTCCACAGAGTCCCTGCTGGGAGTGTCTTTGCTCACATAGTCTCCACTGCCCAGCCAAATCCTGTTAATTCTTTTTTTTTTTTTCCCTGTTAATTCTTCTGTTGCCATCGGAGTCAGTCCTCTAAGATCATTTCTGTTTTTTTAATTCTTCTCAAAAAGTGTTAGTGGATCCTCTCTCTCTGCTCTAGTTGCTCACTTTGCATAAGCATGTTAGTACTTATTAGCTTTTATTATGCTTAATTGTTTCTGTGTCTTCATCTGCCTTGCTCATTGGGCTGTAAGCTTTAACTGGCAAGAACGTCTAAGAGACTCCTTCTATACATGGTTGGCTCAGGGATTCTGGACAATCATGCCCTCTCTCTAGATCTCAAATTTTTATTGCTACCATTTAAAAATGTGGCGAGGACAAAACAGTTTGTCAAGTGTAAAAATATGTATAAAGACGAAGAGATATGATACCTTATTTGTCTACTCTTCCACTACTTGTCTACTCCACTATTTGTCTACTCTTCCACTATTTGTCTACTCTTCTGAAGATGGGAAGAAAGTGGAACTAAAAACAGAAATTCAGAAAGAGAGAGATGGAAGTTTCCTATTCAACTGACTGTCTCCCTGTGTTGCCCAATTGCACCATTTATTATGAGTAGCTGCAGAAATCTGCTTGGCAGTACAAGCCCCAGCTGTCAGGGGCAAAGGAGAGAGGCATGTGAGCAGAGGAGTGGGCTGTCAGAAGCTGGGGCTGAAGTTTTGTTCAGAGCCTAAAACAAAGCCCTACATGTTGAGTGTAGAACTGGAACAGCTACGGCTGCCAGAACTGTCTGCCGGAGCCCACCTGAGTGGCAAGCAGGGGGTGGAGGCGATTGTTCCGAGATCCCAGTGGGGAGCTCTAACACACTGAAATCACAGTGTGTCACCCATACAGCCCTTCCACATGGCTTCTGTTGTAAATGGGTGTGGGGCGGGGGCCTGTGAGAGAATGCTTGGCTGTTATGCTGATTGCAAGGAAACAGGATTCAGAACACTGCAGCTTTCCAAAGTGGAATGAAGCTATACATGGAACTGTAGTGTATGTGTGTGTGTGTGTGTGTGTGTGTGTGCAAGAGAGCAATTTGTCAGCCTACAGTCCTAGAATTAGCTGAAATTGGAAAGATCTAATCCAGCGTTTTTTTATGTGGTGGCCATTTTGTCCCACCACCCCCAAGGGACCTCTTTGAATGTCATGATTGAGGGGGTACTATTGGCATCTAGTGGGTAGAGGCTAGGGATGCTGCTAAAAATCCTACAAAGCACAGGGCAGCCCCCACAAAGAATACTGGACCCAAAGTATATTGGACACAAAGAATATTGGACCCAAATGGCAATGGTGCAAAAGTTAAACCCTGCTCTAATGTAACGTTGTTGTTGTTGTTGTTAACATATCATGACCTGAGTGGCCGATTAGGCTAGACTCCTGTTTGCTAGCTCCTCGTTTTCATTCTGCCACATTGTCTCAAAAGGGCAATGGGTATATGCAGCTGTGTCTGAAACTTCTCAGTTGTTGGGGCCTGAGAAACAATCTACATTTGAGCAAGTAGAGATGAGTGCTTCATGGAAGACATTTGACTATACCTCTGTTGACTAAGAAAATCACAATAATCCACAGAACATTAAAAATGAAAATAAAAGATTCTATAAGGTGCATTTTAATTGAAATGGATAGTTCGTTGGGCAAGGAACAGGAATAGTTGGTAAGTTGCCTAAATGGTGTCATACGACAGACACCGTGACTCGTTCTGTAGACAAGCCCAGATCAGCATCAACTGTACTGGAGACTGAAGATCATGGAAGGGTCACCTGACTCGCACCTGCTGAGCATCTCCTTTGCCTGGATCTTGCATCTGTTCTGAGGGTACCAGCCATAGCACCCAGTACAGAGCAGATGTTAATAAAGGCTTTTTTTTTTGTTTTTTGTTTTTTGTTTTGTTTTGTTTTTTGTGGCCACAGCTATCCCATTTCACAGATGAGCACCGTAGGACATGAAGAATAGCTTTCCCAAGCTCAAGCTCCTGAAGTATTAGATTCAGGATTCTAACCCACGTAAATCTCACTACAAAGTTGCATAATTGCCAACACATCCCCACCTTCATCCCACCCGAGTGATGAAATCAAGTCCTGCCCTTCAGAGGTTCAAACTATCGCGAGTAAAATGCGTGAGGAATTTTAATATGAAATATGCTGTCGTAAGCATTATAACAAAAGACAAAAGTCCAATGGAGAAATAGAGGCCAGGGATAATGTTTCCAACCAAGAGATTTGAAAAGGATCCTGTGGAACAAGGGGGATTTGAGCAGGGCGTTACATAGCATGTAAGGTCTTATTAAGCAGAGGAAATGCCAGCAGAGCACGTGGCATAGAACAAGTCTCAGAGTGGCAGAGGGCAGAGGGATGGGGTGTGTGCCCAGGCTGGGACACGGGGTGGCAGAGGTTTTAGTGGGAAGAAGGGCCATGAGGCATTTGATCACCCATATTTCTCTTTCTCTCTTTTCCTCTCATTCCCTCATCAAGCAAGAACGGCATATTTCATTTTGGTGCTAAATGCTAAGGACAAAGCATTGGGGGTGCTTAATACATTCATTCATTCATCCATTAACACAGGTAGCTGGAAATTAAATAGTAAACAGAGCAGCCAGGGCTTATTTTTCTATTGGGTTGGGCAGAATAAACAAACGAGCAGTAACTACGGTGTATCTATGATGGTGAGGAGTGCTCTGAAGAAAATCAAAGCAGGTAAGAGGGACCTGAGAATGAGGGCGCTGCTTTACACACAGGGTGTTCAGGAAAAGCTTCTCTGATGAAGTGGTTTTTCAGCAGAGACCTGAAGGAGTGAGTGGTGCAGATACCTGGGGGGAAAGAAATGTCACTGGAAGGAAGAGAAAGAGAGAGGCTCAGCACTTGTCTACTTCTGGATCTACTCAGAGGTCAAGCTGCATTTCAGGCTCCTGATGCTTAGTTTAGTTGCCATGGGAATCAGTTTAAGAAAGGAATCACTCATTTGCTGAGCATTTACTATGTGGCAGGACCACCAAGAAAGTCAGTTTGAGGACGAAACTGTGTATTAACTAAGCATTTACTATGTGCCAGGAAATGCACTACGTGATTTACACATGTGACCTCGCCGCAATATCATGAGATGTTATGGTCCCTGCTTCATACTTTGGGGGAGGGGAACTGAGGTTTAGAAAGTTTAAGTCACTGGGTCAACACCACAGAGCTGGCAAATGGCAAATTAGAAACTGTGCTGTCCAGTTTGGAAGCCACTGACCACGTGTGCCTCTCAAGTACTTGAAATGTGACTAGTCCAAATCAAAATGTGTTGTAAGTTATAAAATACACACCCACCAGATTTCAAAGACTTGGTAGGAGGAACAGAATGTAAAATATTTTATATTGGTTACATGTTGAAATAGGACTATTTTAGATGTATTGGATTAAATATAATGTATTAGAGGTTGGTGCAAAAGTGATTGCGGTTTAAAAGGTTAAAAATAATTGTAAAAAGTCGCAATCACTTCTGCACCAACCGAATATTAAAATTCATTCCACCCGTTTATTTTTAATTGCTTTACTTCAAATGCTAACACTTTAAAATTACATATGTAGATGGTATTCTATTTTGTCGGCCAATACAGGGCTAGAATGAAACTTTCCAGCTCTATGACACTGTCTGGGCAGGTGATCAGCCATTTCCACATTTCTATCAACATTTGGAGAACTCAGTTCACACTGCCCTACCATTGTTTGGTTGAACCACTGTGCACTTGCTTCCTCCCTTCAAAATCAATAAACAAACATCAATAAATACATTACAAATAAAAACTCCCTCACTCAAGGGCCACATCTCGCAATCCTCATATCCTAGAGACAGCCCCTGGATATCTGCTACTGCCATGCATTTCAGAACTATTGTTTTTTCAAAATTCATACAGGGAACTGTCTGCTACTGGGGTTCAGAGCCTTTAAAAGAGAGGTTGGTTCTATTCTGAGTACTGTCCTTGAGCCCCCCGACCTTCTGTGAGGCACAGGCCCACTGCTGGGGGTGCCCTGGTGGACGATCGTGGAGCAGCTGACTTGGACTGAAGCACGGAAGCACGTGGGGCCCTCGGCTGAACTGTGCTATAATAAGCTTGCAGTGTTATTAAGGGATTCAGGTTCATCCCACATACAGCACGTTCTCTAACTGTTGCCGCTGTAAAGTATTTACATCCGAGAAGCACACACACGAGGAAGTGATGAGAAATGAGAGAGAAGAGCCTAGCAGCAGGGTCACCAAGCTCCTTCTCTAATTCTGCATGGAATGCTGGGCAATCGCCCACATTCTGGGTCAGAGACTGGAAGGAAATGCCTTCTCCATCCCGCACCTGCAGGGTCCCGAAGGCAGGTCACCCAGTCTGAGCTAACCCACTGTGCCTGCCTCTTAGCCAGGCTCAGCCTGATGATCTCATCCAGGCTTCAACTTCTAAACCTGGAGCTCCTGGATCTTCTCACCAGACATACACCTACAAAGCTGGGTGACCTTGAGCACATTAAGAAAACCCTTGTGCCTCTGTTTCCTCCTCTATAAAATGTGGGCAATAACAGGAGGATGAGTACCTCTTAGGGTTCAGATAAGGATTCAGTAGGATTTTCAATACAACTGTTCTAGACTCGGTTTCAACCAGAGCTCAAGACAACAGACACCATATTTTAAAGAGTGGTGGATGATCGCTGTACAGGATTTCCAAAATGGTAGCCAAACGCACTTTTTGAGATTCTCAACCTTTCAGCCACATGACGGCATAAAGAGTGAAATGTGGGGACCACGAATGGAGTTTGACTGAGAACTGACAACATATTATGAATCCTCCTGCCCGTCCTCAAATAACTCAGGGGCAGAATCAGGGTAGAAGTCCCTCATCTGGAGCTCCAAGACCACTCAAAGAACACAATAAATGTCCCCAGAGGGTTGGGGAAACACAGCATATTAGTGTCTGACTCACAGGGGAGAAATCTCAGAAAAGAATTCTAAGGAGGGAAATCGAGAGAGGAGCAGGCTGAGACTTGGTGACGGAGTAGGGGCTGCAATTTTGGAAGTAACTACTTAGCTCATGTGTAAAGGAGTGTTCTCCCGTGAATGACAGGTGGCCCATACGCAAGGGAAAGCCAAGCGAGGTTGACCTAGATCCTAACCTGGGAGGAAAGGGGATCCCAGGAAAAGGGAACTGGAATCACCCTGCTACTTACCAAGGATCTCAGGAATGACTGGTAGGCAAGCAGCTGAAAAGAGATTCATTTTCCTTCATCAGAGGAGTCACAGATAAGAGATCCCAGAGAAAAAGAGAAGCTCCAGAGACCCCCAAAAGTGCTGTATGTGAAAAACATTAGCACTAAACACTAGCCAAGTTCGCAGAGCACGCACGGATGTTAAGTTGCCGAAAAAGCACTAGTTAAGGAAGAGTCTTGCTACTTCGTTATGTCTCCATCCTTGATCAAACCCTGAAGAAGTCAAGATTCAGGTTACCCAGACAGAGGAGATATAGCAAAATCACAAGTTGGGGAAAGACAGGAGAATCGGAGGAAGAGTGAAGTTTCCACTTTAAATAAAATTTGATTTATTAGACATAACTAGACACATTAATTACTGAACCAAGACTATACATGAGCAATATAGGTGAACAGAAAAAATGTTGAATGCAACTTAAAAAAACCATGGACATGCTGTAAGTTTCATACAAATGCCAGGGATTCCTGATCCAAGAATAAGTTTAAACAGTGGGAAACAAGAATCAAGGGGTTTTGTTCTGTTCTGTTTTGTTTTGTTTTCTGATCTTACTCTGTGAATCCTATTTGGTGAAAGGCAGATTTCATTTATTAAAACACTTAACACAGTGCCCAGTTCAGTGTAAAAGTCCAATGAATTCCAATTAGAATTTATTTGTCAGGGCACACAGGGCAGGAAGAAAATATCAGAACTTCTAGTGTACATGTTTATTACCTACTTTCAACACTTAGCCCAAATGTCAGATAGTCACAAGAGACGCCAGAGGGAAGAGTAGGACCCTACAGCTTGGAGAGGCTGGGCTCCATGATCCCTTCACTTTTGTACAGTGGTGCCTTGCATTTTTCTGTGCCTGGTGATATGGAGTTTAGAATTATATTATCTGATTTAACTGAACCAAACTCTCACAAAATGGGCAAGTGGATTAAAAGGAAATTGTAGATGACAATTCAAGCCAACATGGACTACAAAATGGCAGGGGATCCGCCAGAGTACAACGCTAAACCAAAACAACAAGGGTCTAATGACATTTGTCAAGAATTGGCCAAAACAATTCAAGATGATCAAGAGGACTAATTAAAATATGGATTTACATATGCAGCTATTAATGCTGATCTGTGCTCTAAATTAACACTGGAGCACTGGGGAATTGTGATAATGGCTAGTGAAGGTAATATGTGTAAATAATTCATCTGCATATATTCATAGGGAGGCAAATCATAAAATAATTTTTACTGTTATGTTTGTGATTACAAAAAAAAGTCTAGAAACCACCAGAATGAGTGTTCACTATAACTGGTATATTTTATATTATTTTCAACCACATAATCACTATCTCTAGGGAATCCCATAGGCTTCTTAAACTCAGTGTATTCCAAACTAAAGTCGTCATCACTCTCAAATTTCGTTTTCTCCTGGTATTTCCCATTCAAGTGAACCACACAATCTCCCAAACCACGCCAGTGGAAGCCTAGGACATTTCCTGGGTTCCCCCCAACCCCCCACTTTATTAAAGCATCTCCACCATCACCACCTTCTCCACATCTTGTCTATTTACTTTGTTTTCATATCCATCCACTTCTTTTGACAACTTTAGCCTCCCTCCTCCCACCTTCTCTGTGAACCTCAGCGTAACCCTGCATTTTTATCCCCTCCTCCTTATACACTTCACCTTAGAGACGTCCTCTCTAAGCCCAGTCACTCTTGATATCTGTCATGCAAAACATGGCTTTCCCTCCCTGGGGCTATCACAATCATTTTCCTACTGGTGTTCCTGCTTCATATATCTCCACCACCTCCACTCTAAGCACCACTCTATTTTCCAGAGCACTTTTTGTAAATACAGACATGACTATGACCCTCCCTTAATTTAACAAACTCAACAATTTCCTATTGATCGCCCTACCTCTTTGTCTGGCGTTCATCAACGTGTATGAGCTGGATCCTTTGTATAGTCACCTTTTCCTACTTCTACTCTTCTACTTCCTACCCTCAGTTCACTCTGTTCTCTCCCCAACTGCTCTGACTGAACACACTATAAACTTTATGCCTCTGTGCCTTCGCTTATGTTGTTCCCACTTCCTGCAATCCTCATTTCCCAACTTTACAAGAGGCTATTAAGGCTTCACATTATATTTTATATGCATTAATAAGAGTGGGTAAAAGACTACTGTGCACCTACTATACGCGACATAGAAACTATGCCAGACTTTCTCATGCCTTATGACACTAAATCCACAGAACAATCCTATGACAGAGAGAGCATCATTTCTATTTTGCAGATAATAAAACCGGGACTCTTCTAAAGAAATCTGGTTACAGTTTCAACATCACGTTATTTAAAAAAGGCAGAATTAAACGTCAACCTCAGCCAATTCTGAGTTCTATGACTCAGTGCTTTAACACAGTAAGAAACCACATCATCGTTAGTTGTCGTTTTTTGTTTTGTTTTGACAATCATGAACAACCACAAATTAACTGTAAAGATGTGAACGAAGAGAATGGCTGGTAAGTCAAACTGAGGTGTGAAACTTCTGGAAATGTTGAATCTAGAAAAGGCCATGGCACTCTGATAGAAAACTGAAATATGTGGAATACTTATTTTTGTGATGTTAGTGGGATCCTAAATACTGTTTGTTCTTTTGCAATTAACAATATATCTATGAAGCCACATTTAGAAATGTGAAGTTCTAAACTAGAAATGTGAAGTTCTAAACTAGAAATGTGAATTTCAAAAAGAGAAACTGCCTTTTAAGCGTTCCCTCAAATTATCAATAGTTTTTGCAGGAGATCTTTCAAAAAAGGCAGTGAAGTTAAGATTTGGAATGTCTTTTCTGGGTCAGTTTGATAAAATTCAACAAATATTTGTTGAGTTCCTACTATTTTAATTAGGTCTCACAGCCCAGAGTAGGAGACAAACAAAGAAACAGGTAATTTACGTGTAATGTACAGGGTATACCCAGTGTTCTGAGGGTCTCTGAGGATGCTGCCTGGAGATGGCATCCAGGCAAGGCCTTAGACGATAAAGAAGCACGGGTGAGGTGACAAAATGTGGGGCCTGCTTTACAGACCAGGACAAAAGCATGTGAAAGGAATGCATGGCTGTGGTACGAATATAAACTCTATACACATTTGAAAGATACTGCAGTGGGAATTTTGAGGAAGGGAGTGGCAGGAGATGAAGCAAAAGAGTTAAATGAGGTCACTTGTTTTACAATCTCGTCTATATATAGGACTGGTAGTTTCTTGAAGACAAAGATTCTTCCCTGCCTCCCTCATGTATACGCAGGATCTGGAACCAGTCATATGGTAAGCACTAAATCAGGATTTATTAAATGAATTAACTGAACCAATCAAGAGCTGGTATTAGTCCTGTGGGATCACAAGAATCCAGTGAAGGTTTTTAAACAGAGGAGTTCTATGTTAGTTTCATTTTAGATGGATTACTCCAACTGCAGGGTGGTGGATAGGTTTAAGAAGGGACAAGGATAAAATTGAGGAGGCTATCACAATAGTTTAGGCTGGATATGGTCTGAACAAGATACTTTATATTTGACAGACAGGAAGTAAAAAAAAAAAAATTTGTTTTTTAATTGAGAGGCAAAATTAGCAAGATTTGGTGACTGTGTGTCTGGGGTGGGGAAAGACTCCTAGATCTGGTTTGACAGATTAATGATGCAGACATTTGTGATGAACCATAATGAAAAAAGATGGGCTTATAGTGAATGATGACAAGTTCCCTCCTGGACCTTTTGAACTTGAGAGGTCCGTTGGACACTCAAGTCAGAATTTCCAGGAGGCTACAGAACCCTCGAGTCCAGATCAAAAGACAGGCCAAAACTAGCGGTAGAGATTTGTAAATCAATATGACTGACAGCTCTGGAAGTGGATGAGAAAACCTAGTGAATATGTGTGAGACAAGAGAGATAGAAACAAATACAGAGCAGTGCTCATATTTAGGCAGGATGAAAAGGGAAAGAATCCCACGAAGTAGATTAAGAAGGGATTGTAAGAGCAAGAAGAGAATCATGAGAGAATGGTATCAATAAAGCCAGAGCAGCAGAAACATTTAGAAGAGAAGGGTCTCGGGTTGCAAAAAGCTAGAGTGATTCAACATGATAAGGACTCTAAATGCCTACTGGACTGAAGAATCCAGAGGTGGTTGACAGTTTTCAATGTCTTGATGGGAACTGAAGATTCAGTGAAAGAGATTCAGGTATGAATGGGACATGAATAAATGGCGGCATAGAATGTAGACCACTTGGCGAAGAAGGAAATATCCAAAAAGCAGTAGCCAATGCTTCTATTTTCTCTCTACAAGAGAGGGAAGCAAAGAGTCAAAGGAAATTGTTTTTCTTCATAGAAGGATGAGGATATTTATACACTCAGAGGACAGATACAGAATTAAAGAAGAAAAGAAAAATATGAAAGAGAAAGAAAATTAGTACTGATTGAAAGAATGGCATGGGGCCTGGAATTGGGGTGGAATGCCAAACTACCAGCCAGTGGGAAATCAAAGAAAAATACGAATGTGTTCATGGTGTTAGGGAATCATAAGCTGGTAAGAGAGGTAAATCCTTCTACCTCAATTACAAAACGATGGATTGAGTTTTATCAAACACCTGAAAAAGTGTTGTTGGAACAAGAGAGGGGAAAAGTAAGTCCAACAGAGCCAGTTGCAGAAGATTTCGTAGGGGCTCTGAGATTTTACTTGGACTCTAATGGCTCCATCGTGATTTCCACCTGAAGGGAGAAAAACTAAATGGAAGGCATTTCAGGTAGTGGGACTAGTGTGAGCAAAAGGCATGGACTCATGCAAACCTACTGATTACATGAAAATCACTAAACTGGATGCTGCATGGGATACAGAGATGGGTAAGAAAAGGCTGCTTGCCCTACAGAGCATCCTGAAGAGTCTCGAGTTAGAGCGGGGTGCCAAAGACAGGAGCTGGCATTACACTGGTGCTCAAAATATAATTGTTCAATAAATAAACAGTGTTCTGCTGAGTTAATGGCTCCAAATTCTTCCCTGTGGCTAATCTATTCTTAATATTCAGTGGAGCAAATAAATAAAACACTTAAGTTCCCATCGGAACCTAAATTTCAGCATTTACTCATCAAAAGCTCTGACCCTTGGCTTGATGTTTCCAACAGGTCACTAATGAAAACAATGGAAAGGTTCCTGGTGGATGCATTTGGATAGAAGCTCCTCGAGCTCAGCTACGTTTGTGCAATGGGTTCATTCTTTTATGCAGTGCTTTTAAAATGATGAATCCAAAGGACTGCTACAACTGCTGCTTGTTCATGACAACCATGGAACACAAGGCAGAAGGCAGGAGACAGACATCTGAAGTGTGTAAGCAGGTGCTGGGTTGCAATCACAGTTTCAGGAAAATGTGGTCTGTTTGGAGACTGTGGGTGCCCTTTCTCACCGCCAATCTCTTAAGGCACACCTCATTCCATCCTTGCATTCCAGTAAGACTTCATGCTGAAAATGCACCGAGCTTCCATTTGACCTTAGAGCCACATTTAACATACAAAGGGCAGGGATTCATATCTCTTATTCCAGAGATGAGAAGATTAACATTCAGCACGGTAGCAGAAGTAAATTATTTTAATAAAGCGTATGTAACTAACTTAGTCCTCAAACAATCCTCCGAAGGAGGTATGACTATTATTCCCATTTAATGGGAGAGGAAACAATGGCCAGGAAGGTTCAGTAATTTACCCATGGTCTCACACAGCTGGTGTATTACTTTGTTTTGCTTTTTTGTTTTATTTACTTAACATTAATGCAGTGTGCGTTTGGTTCTCTACTGCTAGCAACTCACAAAGCCCTTCCGGAGAAGAGCAACTTTTCAACACATGTCTGCATATATACATAAAATTTGCTCTACTAGTGTTATCTCATTGACTCTCCTGTGGTTCTTGTTTTGGGATGTTCCTGCTGCTATGGGCGTTCCTCAGTAAACATGTGCATGGCCACGTCGGTCTTCCTCCATCACCATTGTCTCTTTCCAACACTCTCTAAGCCCCCACAGAGAGCTCTCATCTGCCCCAGATTTCCAGTCCTATCAATGTGGGAATCAACCAAAGATGCAAGAGATTCAGTATTTCCCTCCCTTTGGGACTCTCTCAGGTTTCAAAAAAAGTATGCCACAGACCACCTAGGACAAAATCACTAGAGATGCTTAATTCATATTTAACCTCCAGGACCCATCACCAAACCTATTGATTGAATTACAACCTCTAGTAAGAAAGGTATAAAGATCTGCATTTTAAATAAATGCCGAATATTGTGCACACTAAAGTGTAAGACCCACCGTCCTGGCAGGGGAGGGACATGAGCAGGATCATCTGAGGCCATTGCTTAACTCTAAGAAATGCCTCTCTGTCGTTGGAACGTCAAGTATCATGAAGCTACGACCAGTGTACTTCCTGTTAGCTTTCAAACCCCAAATAAAAAATCACACTGTCTGATTCCTAAGGGCTCCGCCTGCCCCATCTGTGTGATTTTTGAGAAAGTTTCATCACCCCTCTGAACATCTGTTTCCTTGTCTCTGTCGCTAGATTTGGGAACTCTGGATGAATCATTCCAGCCACCATTCTGGAGCTCCTTACTATAGTAATGATCATGGTGAACATAATTAATGAACATTGAGTGTACGAGAGAAACTACGTCAAGAACTTTACAAATATTATTTCAGTTGATTTCCACAACCACCTAAGGAGTAGGTATGGTAGATTAAGGCTCCGAATCACCACCCTTCCCTATAATCAGGCACTTTGTCACGTAGCTTTCCAGTTCTTGTATTACAGAGGGGGAGTATCGTGCCCATTCCTTGCATTTAGGCTCATCATCCAATTTCCCTTTGGTCATTAGAATGAGACAGAAGTGATAGAATGTCAGTTCTGAGCCTATACATTTACAAGAGACCTCGTGGGTTTCTGCTTCACCTCTGCACTTCTACTGCCACAAGAAGGATGTGAGTGGAGTTTCAGAAGGAGGATGAAAAACATGTAGAACAGACCATGCAGCTAACATGCCTGTCAGCCATGCTTAGATCAGAGCCCCAGCTGAACTGTGGGAATAAGAGCAGCCCAGCCTAATCAGTGGGACTGGGTTGCATCAGCTGGCCTCTCGCTGACCCACAGACACACAAGCTGTAATAGTAAATGCCAGTTGTTTAAAGCCACTGAATTGGGAGAGGCGTGGTGGGAGGGTAGCTAACACACACACTAAGTAATACGACTATTCTCATTTTGCAGTAAGGAAACTGATGGTCAGTGAAGTTCAGTAATTTGTTCCAAGTCACATCACAGATGGTAAGAGTCAGAGTTGACATTTGATCCTAGGTCTCTCCAAAGTCCAGGCTCTTAACCACACTACACTGTCCGTGAGCTGGGGACTGGGGTCCCCAAGCCAGGCGTCTAAGTTAGTGAGTCCCAAGCATCCTCTGCTTTTAAAATGCATTTTTACCTCCAGACTTCATCAGAAATTCTGATGGTAAGGTCCTAGAATCTGTAGTCTTAATACACTCCCAGATGATTTAATGCATTTGTGGGGATGACTGGCCCACAGTGGGAATAGGAGAGGAGAGCTAGTCCTGAAGAAAGAAGGCACTGAGCTTCACTGGGGTATTTTTTCACAGGCTGCGGATGTGTAGTATAACCTAACCCATCTATGCATACAAAAGGAGGCTGCAGGTTTTAAGCCAGAAAGGAACATAGTGTTTCTTTGGGAGCTTGAGGAAAGAAGAAAAAAAAAATGCATCTTTCGGATGAAAGGATCTTTAATCTTCAAAACAGAAACCATTTTTCCATACCAAAGCCCCTTCAAGCCTGGGAAGTCTGCTGAGGCCTCAAGTCAGACAAACACCTTGTGTTTTGCAGATTAAGGAGCCTTTGACCCAAAGGATCCATTTTTGTGAAACTCCAAAGGAAAGGACTGGTCTATTTCTAGCTGATATACAACCTGACAGAGGCAGCTTTAAATATGGTCCAAGAGAAGAGCTGAGTCCCTGCTGGGAGGGAGGCTTAGCACACAGTAGGCAGTTAGATGAATGGGAGAGCTCCTATAAAGACCCCTGCCCTAAAATATCATACCTGCTTCCTTGCCAGGATGCCCCAAATGCTTATTATAGAATAAACACAAGTTTGAAATAGTGAATGTTCCCAAGGAAGAGGCCTAGTAACACCAAGCAGCAGGAGTAGGCATATGTCTAGCACTCTAGAACTGAGAGGGCACATGACCTCATCCAGTCACCACAACAACACTGTGTTGACTACAGGATGGGGAAACTGAGTCCTCACTTCATAGACAAGGAAACTGAAACCCTGAGTCTAAGCTTGTGCAAACATACTCTCCTGCTCTTTCCTGGATAGACCCCAGCCCTGGGGAAATCAGCAAAGATAAAGCCTGAAGCCGGGTTATTTATGGAGGCTGAAGGAGAGGAATCCATGAGGTTTAAGTGACATTGGACTAGGTTGAGTCAGGTTGCCTAAATTCTAGCCCATGCCTAATACCACTGCAGAAGCAAGATGGGGTAACTGATAACCCCACACCTCTAGAACTTGGCCTCTGTGCCTATTAGAATCAGAAAGGTTGGCTTAGGTGTTGTCTTAAATTTCTTCCAAATTTAATATTGTTTCAGATTATGATTCTATATTGGTGAAATAAGAAGACCCTTACTTATTACTAGAGAGATAAGAAGAGAAGAAAGGAGAGAGGGGAGAACTGATGGACAAAAAGAAGGGATGGAAGGAAGGAGAGAGAACCATGCTCAACTTTGGCTTGTCTTGGTGAGGGGAAATTATGCCAGACAAGAGAGATTGAATCTGAGGAAGTGAATGGATTTGATTTGTCTAAGCCTTAGGAAAGCAAATATTACTGAAATGTTGGCTGACCGCCACTGACTTCCAAACAGAAAATGGCTTCCAGATATATTGTGGGAGCTCAGCAGGCTCTGTTAGAGTGACTGACGGGGGCACCGTGTGCTGCGGGAGAGCAGGGAGAAAACTATAATGTTCTTCTGACAGAGACCAACAGAAAGAGCCAGCCCAGGAGGAGGAGAGAAGACACCAGCTGGGCCTCCCCCAGAGGGCTCAGATCATTTACAAAAAAACCCACAAGGGCCTCTAGAAATGGTTAACCTAAGACTGAGCCAAGTTACAATGTGGGCTGCAATGAGAGTTGATCAGTGTGAAAAGCACTGGTTTAGGCACCAGGAGGCTGGAGGTCCTGTCCCAGCTTCGTCTCCAATTCACCATGTGGATCTGGGTGAGGCTCATCCTGTCCATGGACCTCTGTTTGTCCAGGTAGAAAACAGTCTAGTTGAATAGAAGTCCTATAACTAAGGATATAAAGAAGAAGTAGCGTCAAGATTGGTAAGAGGGGCAGAAACACGGAACAGGCTGGTCCCTCACCCAAGTGTGGCACTTAAGAATCGAGAGGACTATCTTGGCTGTGGTAGACCCCCATCCCTGAGGAGTGAGGGGTGCCAGCCCCACACCAGGCTGCCCAGCCCAAGCTTCCAGTGCCAGGAAGAGAAGTCCCCATAACTTCTGGCTGTGAAAACCAGCAGGGGTGGTGGCTAAGTGAAATGGAGGACAACTGGAGTCCCAGGTGTTCCTCTTAAAGGGCCTGCACATGGACTTACTCATGGACAAACTCACTCACTTCGGAGCTCCAGTGCAGGGGCAGCAGCTCGAAAAGCACCAGGGACATACAGGGAGGAACTGAATTGTCTGGCTTCAGGGTGAAGGCTGGAGGGGCAGCTTTTTGCCAGACAGAAGTGCTGTTAGAAGCGATCGTTCCTTTGCTGAACCCTCCCACCACCCAGGCTGTAGGGGCAAACAGGCACCATATCTAAGTCTGCATCAATCCGGCTAACAACTTTCACCCCACCCTGGTGGTTCCCTGAGACATCGACCCATGTAAATTGCGGTCCCATTCAAGCAGCTTCCAGTGGCTTTTCCATACAAATGACGTATTGTGGCTCAGGCTGTGGACTTTCCTAAAATCTCTCAAAGGTTTACAAACTCTAAACAAGTAGCATCTGGCATCAGCATACCCCATGCCTCTTGCTAAGCATCCTCAAGCCTGGCACGAGTGGCAGCTGGCCTCAGCTTACAGCTTAGCCTCTCCCAGGCACCTTCATGCCCAGCACAAGTAATAGCCATTTGCAGATCATTTGTAGCTCATACCAAGTGGCCTTGGGCAAGGCACAGGAAACCCCTCCCAAGAGGCCACAGAATCAATACACCCGGTGGACAGCTTCAGACCACACCAGAGCATCACCCAACCACAAAGGACACACCCAAAGGGCAGATAGGACAGGCACCAGCGCCCCGCTAAAGCAAATTGTGTTATGTAGGGTCAGCCCATGTACAACAGCTCCTCCACTGTAGTTATGTTGTGTCCTCACGACCAGTCACCCTGAGGGTCAATCCCTCCCATTGATGTGTCAACATCAGTCAAGACTCAACTATAACAGGAGGTCACACACAACCCACATAAAGGACATACTTGTAACACCTGGCTCAGGTGACCAGGGAGACTGTGCCACTGGGCCCCACAGGACACCTACTACATAAGGCCACTTTACCAAGACCAGGAGACATAGGAGCCCTACCTAATATATAGAAACAAACACAGGGAGGTGGCCAAAATAGGGAGACAAAGAAACATGTCCCCAATGAATGAAAAGAACAAAGCTTCAGAAAAAGAACTAAACAACATGGAGACAAGCCATCTACCAGATGCAGGTCTCAAAACACTGGTCATGAGCATGCTCAGTGAACTTAGGGGAAGAATGGATGATCTCAGGGAGAATTTTAACAAAGAGATGGGAAACAAAACCAAAACAACGAAAAGAAAACAGTCAGAGGTTTTAAATGATCTCGAATGGCCTTTCCGACTCAGGAATCCATGACATACTATGGTCAAATACCAGTGACTTTCACTCATTCAACAGGTACTTATCGGACACCTGTCACACGTCAGGCAACATGCTAGGGGATAAGGCAACTGACATTCATAAACCTAAACGTGGCTTTCTGTGAGATTATCAACACTCCGCTGCAGTGGGGAATGGCCCAATGGTGCCATCCGATCTATCCTGCTCTCACTAGGAAGTGCAGAGTCTTACCACGGTCTGTTTTACTACTCCTGATGATTCATAGGGAAGGCAAAGGGCTTTCCTGAGGAACCACTAAGCTCTCACGCAGTCAGGAAGGTCTTCTGTTGAGTCTCAGGTGAGCTTTGACTGCTCTCGAGGGTGGTTGTTCTTACTAAGGCTATAATAGATGGAGAAAAGTCTCCTGATCTGCACACCAAGGTGTCTTACTGGCACCACCATACACATGCCATGAAAAGGTTGAAAAGAAAGCCCATTCGAAATGTCCTCCTCATACTCTGAAGTATTTCAGGTTGAATGGTCCTTAAAGAGGATCAAGTGTAGCGGCTTCATTTTATTAAAGAAAGAAACCAAGGCTTGCTCAAGGTCCCACAGCTAGTTAATGGTAGAAACCAAGGGTAAAGACCAAGTTTCTGTGCCTCCTCCTGTGTACAATTTTTACTACTCTAAGCATGCTTTCCTGTTCCTACAGGCATCTTTCTTCCTTCCTTTCTTTCTTTTTGTAAGGTTTTGTTTTGTTTTAGCACAAGGACCATTTCCAGTGAAGCCAACTTCCCAAAATTTGGCAACTCATTGCTCTAAAAGCAATCATACGGTAATGTGTGTGAGGGATGGAGAGACATTTGGGCCTTTGGGAAACACTGGAGAGGTGATGGAAAGGGTGAGCTGTGAGGGTGGGCAGCAGAGAGCACCTGCTGGGGAGCAGAGGGAACAGGAATGCTGCAGACAAATGCAGACCTGGAAACAAAGCAGTTGTATTGATCTGAAAAGACTGCTCACTGAGGTGGAGGCTGCCAGCCTGGCTCTTCCTGGCAGGTCTGGGAAGGCACATAGGCACCCTTGGAGGTTCACAGCCATCTACTCTGTATGCCTGGGGTGAGGTGGAGGGAATAGGGACCAGATGGGATGTGTCCACTTGACAAAATGAGAGAGAGATGAGAGAAAGACAGAGGGAGAGAGAATATGAGAATGAAAGAGGACGGATCCCTCTCCTCGGCTGAATGTAATATAAAAGAAACCAAGTGAAGGAGTCTAAGAGGACAGGTACCTGATTCTGTGGAAGTGGGATTAGGCCACTTCGCCTTTAAAAGGAGGGCAATGAGGATCAAAGGAACAGGGCCCAACCTCTTCCCTACCAGGATGGTTCTATTCCTAAACTGACTGCAGCCTCTCTCATTTCAACCACTGGACCAGCCTCCTAATTTATCTCCTGAACTCAATCCTTCCCTTCTAAAGCCTTGCAGGAAATAGATGCTTAATAAATGTTTGATGAGTAAATAAAGTCTCCGACATTGATTTCATCATATCAGTGATGACGAATTTGTAGCGTATCCCCATTTCTTCAGGAAATGTAAACTCACAACCCTAGAGTCCAGGCCATAAACATGAGGGAATGAAATGGCCAGGTATAGAGCTTAAAAAGGGAGGGAGTGACAAATAAGAGGTACATGGCCCCGCCTAGGACACCAGACAGCCTCCATATAGGAATGACACATCTCGGCTGCCAGTTCAGGAAAAGCCAGAAGAGAATCTGGATTTTTATATGAAATCTCTCCATTTTTAAGCACTGACAAATGATCTCTCCTCCACCCCTGACCTGTGGTGGCGAGGGTCAAATACAACACATCCACCTGCCAATAGGTACATCTATTTGTGGCCCTGGGCTTCTAGGATAAGTCCAAGTATCTTAATTAAACACCCAAGCCTCACCCTTAACTAGATCTAACCTAATTCCCTAACCTTGCCATACAACAGTATAGATCCTGGAACCACCGTAAGTCCAATTGCCTAATACTTTGGGAAACAGGTTGCTGGGTTGCTTTTTTTGGTTTGTTTGTTTGTTTGTTTTTAAGTGTGTTTTTCCAGGACCCATCAGCTCCAAGTCAAGTAGGTGTTTCAATCTAGTTGTGGAGGGCGCAGCTCACAGTGGCCCATGCGGGGATCGAACCAGCAACCTTGTTGTTAACAGCACCGCGTTCTAACCAACTAAGCTAACTGGCCACCCCAACAGACTGCTGTTTTTGTAGAACATTTTTTCCTGCCTGTTTTACCAACTAAGCTCTGCCTCCTCCAGGATGCCTCTCCTGACTGCATCAGCCCCTTCTCAAACCCTATAACTAGGAAGAGATATAATTGTTTTTTAAAACATATGCCACAATTCCATGGTTACTTAACAGAATCTTGCAGTGGAAAAATGCGTTTGGGAACTTGAATACCTGGATTCTAATCCTGACTGTTCCCCCACTTTACTGTGTGGCCTTGGGCAAGTTAAGTCCTCTCTCTGAGACTCAATTTCCGCCACTTTCACAATAAGAATAGTAGTTTAAGGTAGCAGTGTTTAAAGTGGGCTCAGAGGTGGCCATGATGCAGGGAGTGGTGTGGAGGTACAGGGGAGGCTTTCCCGGCCAGTCCTGCTACTACCTTGAAAAACACCAACTTCTAAGGCTCTGACTAGTTTCTGGCATTCAGATTGCGGTGTGTGTTTTTTTGCCTCTGCAGTTATAGACTGGGCTTTTCTTGAACTCGGTTAAGCTTCACTGACCACTTATTGTGTACCAGGCGCTGTGTTAAACCCTTTCCCTGTATTTTTATATCTCTTGTCTCCTCTTCACTCTTAACCATGGTCTGTGTACACAGTGAAAGACGCAGGAAGAAAAACACCAACTGTGAAATAGTTGTTCTTTCAGGGGCACTCTCTGGCCACCTTATCTTGGCAGTCACTTCCAGTTTCTAGAGGTCAATGTCCTCTTCTTAAATAGACAAGATTGGACTAGAAAGAATCTTTCAGCTCAAAATAGAAGGAGAGGGAGGAAGGAATGAAGGAAGGAAGGGAGGGATGGAGAGAGGAAGGGGGGAAAGGAGGGAGGGAGGATAGGAGAGTAGAAGAAAGAAAGGAAACAAGAGAAAGAGAAGGAAGAAAAAAATTAGGGATGAAAGGAAAAATGAAACACTAAATGAAGAGGGGAGATAAAAAAAACTTTAGCTTTCTACCTCTTTTTACCTGGATAGGAGCTTCTACGAATCTTATTTCCCTCTAGACCAGGAATAGAAAACTTTTTCTTTAAAGGGCCAGGTAATAAATATTTTAGGTTTTATGAGTCATACTGTCCATGTTTCAATTACTCGACTCTGCCATTGTAGCATGAAAGCAGTCATAGACAGTAAGTAAAAATGTGTATGGTTGTGTTCCAATAAAACTTTATTGGCAAAAACAGGTAGTGGGCCAGATTTGGCCCCTCCCCGAATGCCTTTGTGTTCCAGAAAGGATTCACCTCCCTAAACCACCCTCTCAGAAACAACTTGCCTTTTCATCCAGAAAAGGACCCGTGAGCTGTTTTCCCTCTCCAGAGATGACACTAAAGTGATTTCACTTATTTATTTAGAATTCATACCCCATCTACCCCCCAGACACAGCTAAAGTGATATTACGAAGTTAAATAAGATATAAATCAGGACAATTAAAAATAAAAATGGAACAAAGAATAGTTCAAATGAGTGAAGGGAGAGATGATACCAGACACCTGGGAAGAGCTAATTGATCTGGATTTAGTTTTGAGGTCCCTGGCAGCTGAAGTAAAGTGAAGTTAATTGGCCCCCAAGGGGCTCAAATCTGTGTGTAAGATCTCATTAGCATCATTCCTCCACCAGTGAACAAAGAAAGGCTGAGCTGAGAGGTGTGAAAGTGTGCCCCACCCCCAGGGTGCTGGGACAGGTCCCCAGTCCAAGATCCACTTCTTCCCCGATGCAGGAAAATCTTCAACACATCACAGGGAAAAGAAAGCACAGGTTTTGAGATTGTCACACTCTGTAGGCCTCAGAAGCTGAGGGACCTAATTGATCCTCTCCAGGTCTCACTTCCTGATGTGTCAAATGAGACGCCAACCCTCGCTTACCTCACTGAGCTGTTTGGGGGCCGTGAAATGATATATGTGACAAATGCCCAACCAGTGATGGGGAGAGAATAAATTTGTGATTCTTGTTCATTCCTCCTACAGAATTTTTAATTAAAGTTTATCGGTGTGACACTGGTTAGTAAAGTGACATAAGTTGCAAGTGTACAATTCTGTAATGCATCATCTCTATATCATGTGTTCACCACCCAGAGTCAGTTCTTCTTCCATCACCATATATTGGATCCCATTGACTCTCATGTACATAGTTTTTTAAACTGGTATCAGCTCTTTTACAATTCGTCTCTGGTGACAAAGGGAGAAATAATTAGATAAGAATCATGGGAAGGGTCACAGAGAATTGGAAGCTACTGGACATCAAGGCAAAATGATAAGAGTGAAAAGTTTAGAAGGGGAGGATGTGACTGAGGAAACAAACTTCTAGCACTGGGGGTTTTCTCGGCTCTGATCCCTGCCTCCCTTCTAGATGTTTCAATATTGCTATAGACTAGCAAACGCTCTCCTGTTTCCTTCTTCTACGTCTCAGTGTAGACTCATACCTTTCACTTCACCATCCAGTCAAGCCTACTTCTCTCATACTGGATCTCTAAGTATCTGAGGACGCTGAAGGACGCTGAAAAGATTCTTAGAGTTCAAAATATGCAAGAGCTGGGGAGATGCTACAGATCCCCGCGTCTGGAATTGCACAAAATCAGGGCTGTCTACACTGGCTGGGAGAGACATGGCTTTAAGTGGAGACCTGGTTTTTCATAAAGTAACTTTAAGTCAGATAGTGAAAAAAAAAATAAATTCCCTTTTCAACTCTCTCTCAATCCTGATTCAGTTACAAAGAAAGACACATTTTAGTGCTACTATGACTTTAGCTGCTCTGTAAACATTTAAAAACATTCCTTTGTATTTAAAGAGGGCAGGCCTAAAGATTAGATACCAGGCAGGCAAGACTATAGCTGAACATATAAACGAGACTATAAATTACAATGTCCTTGCGCTATTTTTGTTTTAATCGTATTATTTGTGCAGGTACCATCTATTTAGTTGCCATCTGTTTGGCAAACAATGTTTTTCTTAAAAAAAAACAAAATTGGTTGTAGTGATAGGAAGTTTCCTTTGTAAATGTATGCATTTATATAACACGTAGATTAATTTAAGGGAAAACATTAAGCAGTACAGATGGAATGAGAAAGAGAGCAGAAATTAAGGTCATACCTGAAAAACTGACATTTCAGAAACATTGATCTAATCCAATTCCTTTGTTTTAGGGACAAAGGAACACAGACAAAGGCAAGGAGAATGGCTCGCGCGCGCGCACACACACACACACACACACACACACACACACACATCATGCAAGAACAAGGACTTTGGAACCAGATCAGCCTCAATTTAAACTCCAAAGCTGCCAGCTCCCACGATCACCTTGGTAATATTACACGGCTTGTGTCTGCCTCCATTCGTGTATCCACAAAATGGGACTCTGACTTGCATTTGCATCACAGCCTGGAGATAGACCCAGAGTTACTATGTTCAGTACTTGGGAGACCTCTAAACTCGAGACCAGTAAGACCCCACCTATGGGTGACAGGTGATTTGTGAGAAAAACGAACTCAGTGGTGTTTGTGATGACCTTATACTTACTTTCATTTCTACTCCTAAAACCTGACTATTATTAGAACACTACCCCAAACTGCCCCTATGTTTGTGATGAAAAATCTATGCATGGCATCAAGCAAACAATATGCTAGGTTCTTCTACCCAGTTCAAATCCTAGGCTTGCCATTAATTAACTATGTGACCTTGGCAAGTTGCTTTATTTCTCTTTGCCTCAGTTTACATATCTATAAAATAGAGGTTAATATAATACATGGGGCTGTTGCCTGGATCAAATCAGTTAATGCATGTTAATGCATGTGAAGCAGTTAGCAGAGTGCCTGGAACAGAGGAAGTGTGCCCTAAGTCTTCCTGTTATTGGAACAGAGTGTCAAGCTGAGCTTCCTTAGTCATTCGGCACAATGACACTTAAGCTGCTGTGCTGTGTCCATGATGTGACCCACCAGGTGTGACGGAAGAAGGATCCACAGCTGTATGAAGTGCAGATGCAAACAGATAGCTCTGCACTGCCTCCAGGGAATGAGATAGAGAGTCAGTGAAGGGTGAATTTTAGAAGAACATCCGATTAAAAACACATCAGGAGAGAAAGCTGGCTATTTGGGTCATGTTGAAGTCATAAACCTTGAACTTAACAACTGCTCCTCTCCCGGCCGGGCACCACGCAGCCTTTCTCTCCTACTCATCCACTGGCATTTATCACATTCACTGCATTTACATTGCACTTGATGGATCTGGCTGTTTTCGAAATGTTTCCTCTTCCTGCACAGTACCCTTTGAAAGCCGCCCCTGCCCCGAAAAGGAATCCTTAAACCTCGAAGCCCATCTTCCTACATTTAAGACCTGCCTCCTCATTCTTCATCTCTGCCTCTGTAGGGTGGCTTCTACTCAGGTCAGGGAATCCTCCTCCCTTAGGGTCCTTGAGAAGTAAGTGATCCTTGGCAGACACTGAAGTCTGAGACACTGTTACCTGCCCAAGATCGTGCGGTGTGGAAGGACTGGAATGCCCCTCCCTGGCCTAGACTCCCTGGCTGCCCTAACCAATCTACTCAGAGCTAATTATTCTTTCTCCGTGGTCTGGGATGGTTCAGACCTCCACTTTGCTCCCACTCCCTGAAATGCTCTACCCAGACGTGTCCTCTTGATGAACTCTTACTAGACCTACAGCACCCAGCAAGCATTTTTCCTGCCTCCGCCCCATCTCTGAACCCAAGCATGTTGGGTACCCTTGCGTCCAGAGTCCCTACCGCATGTTGGGGCAATGGGACAGATGGAGAGAAGCTAAGAGGACGGGCGCTGGAGTCAGGACCTCAGTTTGTTCCCCACTCTGTTTCTATTCTTTTGTTTCCATGGGCAATTTATTTTTATTTTTATTGTTTTTCATTTTTATTGGGGAATATTGGGGAACAGTGTGTTTCTCCAGGGCCCATCAGCTCCAAGTCGTTGTCCTTCAATCTAATTGTGGAGAGCGCAGCTCAGCTCCAAGTCCAGTTGCCATTTTCAACCATTAGTTGCAGGGGGCGCAGCCCACCATCCCATGCGGGAATTGAAACGGCAATCTTGTTGTTGAGAGCTCGTGCTCTAACGAACTAAGCCATTCTGGAAGCTCGTTGTCTTCTATCTAGTTGTGGAGGGCGCAACTCACTGGCCCATGTAGGAATCGAACTGGCAACCCTATTGTTCAGAGCTTGCGCTCTAACCGACTGAGCCATCCGGCTGTCCCCGGTAGGCAATTTATTTAACGCCCTGAATCTATTTTCTTACTGGTAAAATTTGGCTAATAACTGTATTCTGCCTACTTCAGAGAGTGAAAGGGAGAATTATTTGAGATAGTACATATACAGTGTTTTGGTACTGTGCCTCGCACATAGAAAATGCTTAATAAATAGACATTATCATTATTATTATTATTACTATTATAATCTGGAATACATACATACACATACATATTCTATCACTCTCATATTATACTCTATCTGCTTAATATTAATCTTTCTCCTGAACTGTAAGCCCCTTAAAAGTAAAGGTCATACTGTTAATTTTATCACTAGAGTGTAGCACACAGTAGGTGCATACCATACATTTATCAGTTGATTTAACTCCTCCAGAGCAGGGTCATATCTACTTTATAATTTTAACTGCAGCCTCTAGCACAAAGAGAAGCCTTTCCATGCATGCTCCTTGCATGAAGAGGTGAATGTGTGAGCAGATGGATGGATTTCCAAGATGCTCTACTTAAAATGCTCACCTAATATCAATGCTGAGATTATGAACCTTTCCTCACCTCCCAGTTTCTGGCCACACATTCAACCTCAAACAGTACAGCTACCATCCAATTGTGCAAATTCCTTTGTTTTGCTAAAAGGGGCACTCAATCAGATTATCCATTCAGCATTCTCTATTCGTGTCGTGTGTATGTGTGTGTGTTTGTGTGTGTGTGTGTGTCTGTGTATTTTAACTCAGTCCCTGCTGTGGTTTACCAAGCTCCCCCAAGCACATAAAAAAACAGAGCCTCAGACTTCTTGGCCCCACCCCATGTGACCAGTCTCCTCTAGTAACCTTAATGCTCCAGCAATTTTTCTTCTCTGCACAAAAATAAACAAACAGCATTGTTGAAAACTTCTGAAAATCAGCAAGAATCCATGCCACATCTTGGAGGCAGGTATTATCCAGATGGCAGTCTAATCTCCGGCTACAAGCGAAATCCAGAGAGCCAGAATCACCCCCAACCTCTGTCTCATTGAATATTCACAAGCACACATCTGATTCCACTCACGTCGTGCAGAAGTCCTTTCCAGATTGATCCCATCCTAAGTATACTTGATAACAATTCCAGACCCTGAACCACATTCTACCAACTTGAGTTCCCTTAATTCCATTTTCAACTTTAATTTCATCTTTTCCTCAACTCCCTTATGATAAGAAGGGCCTTCATCGTGGTAGTAAATTCCTGGGAGAACGGAAATTTTCATCAACTGCAATAGTCCCATTAACTACAATGTCCCATGAACTGCAATAGTTTCAATATCCCCTACCCTACAAGAACAATCTTACTAATTCTTCAAAGAACTTTCCAGAAAGAGGAAACTCGGTGGCTCTCTTTTCCATGGGCTATTTTACATTTGGGGCACCCATTCCACGGCCTTCTGTATAGCAGTACCCGGATCATCCTTTAAGGTCTGTCCTCATGGAGGCTTTTTCAACTTCACCCTGCTATGCACATTAGCTCTCCCTGAAGTCTTACTGTTAGTTCTGAATCTGGTTTTATACAAAGAGGTTAGGTGACCTCCAAGTTGACTCAACTACCAAGTTGTGGAGAAGAAAACATACGAGTACACCTGGTCTTCTGATCCTGGGCTCCCAAGTCCATCATTTCTGATCACGTAAGTCTTAATGATGAGAGTTTAACATCTATGGAGCATTTCCTATGTGTCAGGCACGGCTCTAAAATCTCCACCTGGATCAACTCATGTAATCTTCCACAACAACTCTAGGAGACTTTTATTAGGTTGGTGCAAAAGTTTAAAAGGTTAAAAAATAATTGCAAAAACCACAATTACTTTTGAACCAACCTAATATCACACCCACTTTACAGATAGGGTAAGTGCGATGGTACATTGTTAAGTACCTTGCCTAAAGTCTGACAGCTAGTTAGAGGGCTCACACCCAGGCAGTCTGGTTCCAGAACCACTAAGCTTACTCAACTCGGAAGTCTTGACTGCAAGCTTCATATCAGATTGAATTTTTTTTTTTTACACAAATGTGCATGCTTCACTATATCAAGCAGCTCTGAACACAGAAATGGTACTCGGTACATTTTTGATTCCCTGGAGATTCACTTACTTTATTACACACTTAATGATGACCTACAATGGGCAGTATATTACAAAGGTATTACAGGAGATGATAAAATAGACTAAGATCTGATAACAGCATTCTGGAGTTGAGTGTGGAATAAGAAACAGACTTATTCTGTGCGGCCGACGGCATCATCATCAGCCTTTCAAACTCCATAGCCAAGTTGAATTTATAAAACCAGTTATTTGGACCAACGTGAAGTTATCCACATCTTCTTGTTCTAAGAAAGGGCAGTTAAGTAAACAGGAATTGCAATTACTATTACCGGCATTTCATACGAGAGCATACATTTTACCCAGCAACGTAATCTCAAAATAAAAGATTGCTTGTCAAATTTAGACACAAATTTTAGACCAGCATTTGAGAGCCATCAATCTACAAGTCTTCTCCAAAGGAGAACAGCACAGAAAGGCATATGCAGAAAAGAAAAGCCCAACAGGCAGGGACGGCAGTGATAGAAGAAGGTGGAGCTAGAATAGAATGGGCGCGGCCACTGGCAGTCACGAACTTAGAAACGGGCTAAAAATCTCAGAGACATTGCACACCTCAGAGCTTGTGATGCTATGTATCTCCTTGCAAGAATTTTAAAAAATGGTATAAAAATGTAATTACAGAAGGACAAAAACGTAAAGCGTATGGGTTGTTTTATGGCCTTTTCACTTCAGGGCTCTGTCTCTAAGTGGATTGCCAAGGAAGGGAGCTTCCATGACATTATCCAGAAATGTGAGGTATCGCCTGGGAACCCACCAGGGTCAATGTGAAGGATGCCAATTCACAGAACGCAGAGGGCCTGACTTCCTCCCAGATTCCCATCTGCTCCCTGAGGTGAACCCAGCAGGTGGCCAGATAGACTCCTCTCTTTGCTCCAAAACGTCTCCCTGAAAAGGCTGGGAATTATGCCTGGAATTCTACCACCGGACTGACTTCTTTCTCGAGTTCTAAGGGATTTTTTCCCCCTCAAAGTAACCACAGTTATTACTTGCTCAGCCTTTCCCTCTTTCCCAGCTCCTTTCCAGAGCTAACCAGATATTCCTAAAATGTCAATCTGGATAGTGAAGAGATTTAGAGCAGACATTACAGGCAGACAGACCCGGTTTGGGCTCAAGCGGGGGGCCCACTACCTATGCTGGTAATTCTTGTCAACTCTTTTAACTTCAGTTCCGTTCCCACATCAGTCAAATTGGACCTCTTCCATTGCATCTTATGTTTTGAGTATTTGATGAAATGATGAATGTAAACCATTAACACTGTGTCTGGCACAAATAGACTAGTGTTCAGTAAGCGGCAGCTATCATTATTAGTGCGTCTTTGGGTGTTCTGAGACCCTATTTCAATGTGTGTGCCAGGGCGGGTGGGTTCCCACACCAACAACAAACAATGATTGGACACCAGCGGGGTGTCCTACAATGCAACTCAATTCTGACATATCTACCTAGAAAGACCCCACAGGTTAAGGGTTCAGGCCCATAAGACTGTCCCTTCCGCAATCCTTTAGATGGCATTCTCAAGCCCAGGTCATTCATTACCTGTCCTTCTGACTGACTGCCTATAGATCAGACGTTCCCATAACCTACTTCTTTAGTTTGATCAATTGGCTAGAGCAACTCACAGAACTCAGGAAACCCTTTTACTCACTAGATCATTGATTTATTGTAAAAGGATACAACTCAAGAACAGCCAGATAGAAGACATGCACAGGGCAAGGGATGGGGAAAGACCTCAGAGCTTCCATGCCCTTCTGGAGGACGCCACTCTCCCAGCACCTCTACTCGTTCACCAACACAGAACCTCTCTGGACCTTGTCCTTTTGGGTTTGTGTGGAGGTTTCATTACATAGACATGATTGATTAACTCATTAGCCACGGGTGACTAATTCAACCTGCAGCCTCTTTCCCTTCCCGAGGTCAGTGGGGTGGGGCTGAACGTGCCAACCGTCTAATCACATGGTTGCTTGTACTGGTAATCAGCTGCCATCCATGCTTTCCAGAAGTTATTCATTGACATAACAAAAGGCACTTTGTTCACTCTCATCACTTAGGAAATTCCAAGGGTTTTAGGAGCTTGGTGCCAGAACTGGGGATAAAGACCAAATATGGATTTCTTATATAAATCACATCACATTGGGCTACTTCCTTGATTATATCTACCAACGGCTCCCTCTGATCTCTAGACGTCAACTATTATATTAGCTGGTGTCACTGCATCCCATCATTACCCGCGTCACTCTCCACGCCTCTTCCCGGCATACCTGCCTGTGCTTTCTAGATTCCCTGAAGATATTCTCAGCATGCTCCAATCTGCTTTACCCCTCTGTTACGTTTCCCCAAGCCAGTCCCTCTGCCAAGGATGCTCTCTCTACCCTATCTCCATATCAAACCTAATAAGCTCCTTATTCTTTAATATTCAGTTCAAGGTCATCCCTTCTTTGAAGAATCCCCCGATTCTGAGGAAGAGGAGATCACAGCCTATTCCTGATTCTATGCCAACGGTTATTATGCTGCCATACCTGGGGGCTTTTGGAGGGTATGGATTTTGCCTTCTTCATGTCAGTATCACCCACGTGCATAGCATTCATCAGTGAACGTCCCAGAAATAAATAAATGAAAAATGAACAAACAAAATGAACTGGCAGAGACACAGCATGACTTGATATGTGTAGCAAGAGTGCAGCATTTCACAATTTGCAGAGCATTTGTGTTTCAATTAAACCATTTGATCCTCACAACACGCTGGGGCTTTCCCAAGAAATCCAGGCTCAGAGAGTTTGAGTGATTTGCAGGTTAAAACAGGACAAAGTAAGGACTTGAACTCAAGTCTCCCAACGCCGAGTCCAACGATTCTTCACAGCAAACTCCTTATCGTTAAGAACGAATGATAGTTTGTTAGAAAAACCCCAATGTAGGATCCAGCTTAGAATAGGCAGCAGACAATAATGTGAACAGAATTGATGGTTCCATTGTAAAGAAGAGTGAAAAAAACCTAAATGTGGGGTGCCCAGCATACACAGGGGGACATATTCTCACTGGCTGGGCACATGGGAGAATCTTTAGTTTGGGGAATTGATAATCAAAAAGATACTGAAAACAGATTTTGCCAATTTCCTGATCTCACTGATGGCCAACCCCATTTCCTGTACTTCATTCCTTGCTACAACTGAAGTTTTAGCCCTTGGAGAGAAGCCGAGAGATTTCTGCAAATGTTTTCTCTTCAACAGATGGAGCAGAAATCGAGAAGCGTTACAAGGAAGATGGATTGATGCGTCACATTTGCAACAATAGAAATACAACAACGGTTAAAAGCAGTTGCAGTTAAATAGAACTGGGAACCCAGGGTTGGCCTAAATCTTTTTTTAATTAAAAGTGAAGGAAAATTTCAAAGTTCTATTTCAGCCCCTTGGAGCGTCAGTGCAATGAATTTGGAATGTTTATGTGGCTTGGCTGGGTGTCAGACTGCTTGAGATTTATGTGGGTTCAGATCTTAGCCTGAGAAAAACCCCCAGCATAGGAAATTGTGAGGGAAAGTGCAAGAGCAGGGAAGAAAGCACATGGCAGGAAAAGCTGGGTTCAAATCCTCTTGGATGCTCTGCCCCTGCAGCTCACACAGTCCACACTCCCCTGGCTCCCAAGACCAATCACACAGATTTGCTTTGCTGGATGATTATCATTTCAGCTGGTGTGTACATATTTACTTTATATCTATTCATATATTTACACACCCATACATACTATGGGATGCATATAAAAAAAGAATGCATGCATACCCACATGTCCAGGGCCATGCGTGTGAACACACACACACACACACACACACACACACACACACACACACACGCAGCTTCCATGGTATAAAGCAAAGAGCTCTCCACACCCTACATACTTCTTAAAGCCGGGTACCTCCTGTAACAGTCAAAGTATGCCACTGGATCTGAGGTCCTGGGAGAGAGGGTGGAAGAAACAACTGCTACACACACAATGGATGCCAGGTTACAATTTGAGGGGAAAAAAAAGAAAAAGTCTTGGTAAAACAAGCTGATACTTCAGAGGAAACGTGAGCAAGGACACAGATAAACAATAGTTTACCATGTGTATACAAGAGGAAGCTCTGAGGGAAAAGACAGCAAGCTAAATTCCTGAAAAGCCCAACTATGCAAAATCCTTTGCTAGAAACCTTATAGAAGTCATATCACTACTAACCTCCTGGACCTTCCAGTCCAATGAAAGAAGACCAGTATTTAGGGGACTATTTGCTAAAATGACAGTATAGCTAAATTTGGCCAACATAAAGAATTATATGGGATGGTCAGGGAACAAAGTCATTAATTCCTATTTTGTTTCAAGCTTTCTATTACTTAAGATAAATGTGTTAGATATCAGTAAAATAGACAATGACCCCACTAAGAACTTTTATAATATTCAGAAACTCCACCTTTCTCTACCATCAGGGCCCTTTGTCCAATATATCCACCAGTAGTGTTATTAAGCATTACATTTCCTTTATGGCCACCTTTTTCCTGTATCAAGATTCTCAAGAATGCTTGTATTTTTAATGCTATATTAGTATTTTCCATGAAGTGGGAAGGAGGGTAGACCAGATACGGTAATCATAAAATGCCATTCTCTCTAAATGACTCTAATTTCATGATTCTATGATTTTTAAGATTTGGTGGTACTAAGAGTTTATTTTTATATTCTATGAATATTACATTTTGTGAGTCTATGAGTCTCTGACTCTGAGTTTTTATTATTCTAAGAGTCTCTGATTCCCAGTTTTGAGAGAGCCTAAAAGTCTACAACTATGATTCTAAGATGCCAATACTATAAGAATCTGATACTTGGAGCTTACAATTGCAAGCCACCAACACCTGAATGCAAATGTGGTTATCAGACTCTTCTCCATAAGACAGGAGGAACTGAAGTCAGGGTCGGAGTACCTGTACATGAATGGGTAAGGCAGAGTGGCTGTGTGAAAAGAGAGAAGACTGCCCAGGACGAGCTCCTAAAACACATCTCAGGGCTTTCCGAACACTCCTGTAGCCCAGTTTTCTTCCTGGACTCCATTCTATGGCTTAGAGATTGAGAATATTTATCGCAGAAATACAGGTGCCACAGAGGCAAGGCTCAGCTGCGGCTTGCCATTTTACCCCCTAGCATCTAGCACAAAGCCTGAACCTAGAAGGTTCTCAATGAACAATGTGTGATCGAATGAGTCAATTAGACTCATTCTTCCTCCTCTTTCTTTTCCATTGCCTCTTTCTAATCTTCTTCCTCCTCCTCTTTCATCCTCCTCCTCTTTCTCCATCATCTCTTAATAGGACGTTAGAATGTCCATGTATGCTAATTATACAATCCTCATAAGAATCCAGTGGTGTCTGGATTATTGACCTCATTTTACAGCTGAAGAACCGAAGGCTAAGAAATGAAACAACTTACCAAAGATCACACGATTAAAGTGAGAGAAAAAGGATCAAACCTAAATTTGCTGACCCCGAGTTCCAGTGCCCCTTTCCTTATTCCACAGCTGCATTATCACGTTCTTAATAATAATGCAAATAACAATTTCATGAGAGATTAAGAAAACAAATGTCGCGAGAGAAGGCCTACACTCTCTATTCCTGAATTTAACTCTGAATTCATTTTCTCAATCAGTACGAATTCTCATTTCAGGATTTCCAATAATGGAGGGCCTACCACACCCAACTGTTCATTTCACCTTCTAGCTTTTTCCCCTTCTCTTGAGAGTGCTGTACGTGGTGTGTGTTTATTTTCCAATTAAAGCAAATTAAACTTAATTTTGTTTTGAGAATTTATTTTTTAGAATTTCACAGCCCACAGTGAGCTCATTGAGATCCTGCTGCTTCTGGAAGCACTATTTAGAGAGAGCAGGCCTAGATCTGGCATAACCTTGAAGGAAGTGAACTTGAACCCCTCGTCCTCCCGAGTCCCACCATCACAGTATTTCTCCAATCCATTCACTCCCTCGCCATTGCCCTAGCCTAGAAGGACATTTTCTCTCTTTCATCTGAACCATAACCGTACCCTGTTAAAGGGCCATCAGACTCCCCCTTTCCCTTCCTCCCACCCTACTTGTCTTTCTTAATCTCAGATCTAATCAAGTCAAACTTTTTCTTAAGAGCTACCAACAATTTTCTAAACACAGATGACTTGAGTTCCAAGGCTTTATAGGTTTCATCCCCAGATTATTTCTCTAGTTTCATCCCATCGCATGCTCTCCCGTCACACGGAACCATTTCCTCTCCCAGTCTGCTTGGAGTGCCCACCCTCCATCTATCCAATTGGCTACTCGACCTTCATATCTCACACAGGCAGACCTCCTGTCTGCTCCCTACCATGCTGTGTTTGCTCCAATTTCAGCACCAGCTACTCTGTTTATCTCAGGTTGCACATCTGTCTCCTTATCAGATGAGTAGAGCTTCAGATCAGAAAAAATGTCCTATTAATCAGAGATTGATGTGAATATGGATCATAGCAACTCATCAAAAAAATGGGGAAAAGGGATGAGAAGAAAACAGGAATAAACTGAAAGAAGGATAGAGGAGAGGGAATAAGGAAGGGCAGAAAAAAAATCAGGAAAGTAGGATGGTAAAAAGCTGAAGAAAAGAAAAGAGGAAGGTGAAACTTACAATATATCTGGGAAACTTCCCATCTTACTATTCTTTGATAAAAATTTTAGTATGACCATCATTTCTGAAATAATATGGACCATCAGAATTGCTTATATAAAAATTCCCCATGTACATAATACTCTTATTTTTCTATGGAACATACATTTGTCTAGTGTTGAGTTTCTTAAAGTAAGCTATATAGGATTTTAATAAGATTTACATGAAAAATATAGAAAGTTGAAATTTTGTGGTCAAATAACTTGGAGAAAGCTTGAATTAGACTTTAAAAGTCCCCTTTATTACAGAAGTTGGCAGAGCCTTGCATTTGCTTATATATAATATGATTTGCAAGAGGAGGGTAGACTATGAAGCATCACCCAAATTTATTTGACTACAAAACACAGTTTCCTCTGAATTTTGGAAGAACTAGTATACCATAGAAAAATGACAGGAAAATGCTCTGCCAATAGAATAATTGTTGTCTGGGAGTCAGGAGTCTGGGGTTCGAGGTTTAGCAACCCTACTAATAAAGACTTTGGCCTGTGCACGACTCTCCCCGTCAGAGCTTTAGTTTTTTTTATCTGAAAAAAAGCAGGAAGGCCAGATACGATAGCTCCTAAGGCCCTTCTAGCTCGGCTCTCACATGCTATGGTTCTGTGATGAAAAACAGACATAAGCTGGGGTTCATGGGTGTGTGTCTACCATGTCCTCTACCTGGAATGCCACCTTTCCCACTTCGACAAGTACAGGTCCCTCCGTCCAATGCCACTGCCTGTCCCACACCTTTCTGGGGCAACTCGAAATTAGCATGCTTTCCCTTCTGAGGTTCCCTATGGAACATTTCATTTCTATAACAGACAGACTTGAATACAGCTCATACTTTCTTGAATTCATTTAATCTGTTGATGGCAATTATATGCCATGCGTTGGGATCCCAAAGATGGCTAAGACACCACCTCACTATGCCTTCTCCTCCCACTAAGCCCTTAGGGGATGTGTCATTATGGTTTCCCACAGAGCTCAGTCAATGGCATAGTCTACGGCAAAATCTGCCACGTGTAAGTCCACTTGAGAGACCATTTAAAGTTTAAGCCAACGATTTCAAGTCAATATTTTAAAGCCTTGAAACCACCCCTTATTCAAATCTGATACAAAAGAGTAATAAAGCAGAGCAGGTACAGTGAAGCTGCTCTGCTGCAGAGAAGAGCTGGGGACACGGATCTCCTGTCACCTGCTGGACTCCTCCCTACCTGCTGTGAGGAGCCTCGGAGGGTTACTTAGAACCACCAACGAACGTCAAGCTCTGATTTTACAAGTGAGGGAAGTGGGGTGGTCCAGAGAAGGGATGGGATTTCCCCAAATTTAAAATGAAGATACAGTCAGAACTGAAGTTTTCTGATTCCAAGGTGGTAGCCACCAAACCTATGCTTTCCAAATCATGAAGCTACTTCTGGTACGTGGAATGATTCTAGGTGATACAAAGGTACAACAGCCTTTTCTTTTAAGGATGTGATAGGTATCTTAATGTGCACTAGAAAGTATAAATCACTTATCATTAGTCTTTAATTTTTGTAAGTATTATTACTCAGGTCAAGGTCAAATTAATAAAATAAAAAAAAACCTGAGTTTATTTAAATTTGATTTAGGACAAGTGGCCTAGAAATTTAGCAAACTGCTTTAAAGCATGGGCCTCTGCTTTGGGTCCTTTTCTTACCGAGAATTGGTCACTGATCCTTCATATCCTACTATTTAAATGTTAATTACCCAAGTAACACACATTTATTAGAGAAACATTAGGAAATACAAGTAGGTATAAAAGGGAGAATGAAATCCACTCCCAACTTGTCATCTAAAGATAACCATTCAAATATTCAGGTGTGTCTAATAAAATAGCCATGCTATACATAATATTTTATACCTTATATATTTTTAACTTAATAGTTCAATAAAAATATGTCCATATTCATAAATGTCATGAGTGTCATTTATTGAGCACCTACTATATACAAGGTATCTTGTTAAGTGCTTTAGGTATATGATATTCATTCTCATAGCAAAACTGTCACGGAGGTACTGCTGGTAGCCCCATTTCACAGATCACGTTCCCTATTAGCATTCCATTTTCTAACTTATAAACGTGCTCCTCCATTCCTAACGACTTAGATATTCCATTGCACATTTTCTTCTGTTGTTTCTTTTTTCTTTTTTCCCTACTCTGACAAAGTTCCTTCTTCACACACCTGCACACGTATAATGAATTTACTTCTAGAATGGGGAATTTCTTGAATTGGAAAGATTTGCACTTTTAAAAAAACTAGGAAGAGAGATAATGGCAGTGCCAGATATCAAAATGGAGAACTGATCCCTGTTCTCTCTAAAACGTCACCTCTTCTCCTGCTACTTCTCCTTGACGTGTCACTGCAGTCACACTGGTCTCCTCACTGTTCCTTTCACTCACAGGGTGCAGCCCCACTTCAGCAACTTTATTCTTGCTGCCTTCACCTGGGATGCTCGTCTCCTAGATGCCACTTTGCTCTCTCCCTGACTTCCTCCAGATCTCTGCCCCAATGTCAGTATCTCAGGGAGGGGCTCCCTTCCCACCTGTACAAAACAGAAGCCCTCCCCCACCATGCCACCTGCTATCTCTCTTATACTCACCCTCATCTGACTCCCTGTACGTTTACTGCTTTATTTATTTATTCTCTTCTCCCTCACTAGAATTTCAGCTCCAAGAAGGCAGGGACAAGTCAGTTTTGTGCATTGCTATATTTACAGCCTTTGTAGAACAGCGTCTGGCACAGAATAAGTGTTCGATAAACAATGTTTGTTTGTCTGCTTGTTTGTTTGTTTGTTACATGAAAGAATGGAAGTCACATTTCATAAAAGGCTGTATTCAATATGGATTTTCACCAATGCCACACAAGAGTGTCTTTCTGCCAAGACTAGATGCTGGAATTAAGGGGAAAAAAATTGATGATGCTAGATGGTATCACGCTGCTGTTTGCGTTTCCTCCAGTACTAGGGGAACCTGAATATTTTGTGTTTTTATAGGTTTATTGGCCAAGTGTGTCCCCCATTCCATTTTTAGCTGGATGCCCCACCCACAATCACATTCGAATTAATAGTAGATGATTTTATGACTGTATCTAGGCTTGTGTTCCACTAATAGGGAAGGAAACCTCTGCCTTGAACATTTCTTTGTATTGTTCTTCTCCCTATTTATTCTCCACCACGTTCATATTCCTTGCTTTATACGTGTGTGTGTGTGTGTGTGTGTGTGTGTGTGTGTGTGTGTGTGTTTGTAGAAATATTAGGTACATACACATATATTTTCTCTTGAAATACCTGGCTGTCACGATTCATGCCACTTCCACCTGCTACTTCCTGAGCTGATTTTAAAAGGGCTACCGTTACCAGACTCCATTCCCAAGAAAAGTAAGATCTCAGCTCTGGCCCAGAGTTAAAAAGTAGCTTACTGTATGACTACTGGTCCTGATTTCAGCAGCACTTGAACTTACAGAACTTAAGGGTACAGATAAGCACGAGAAGCGGAGGTTTCCTGCCGAGTCACTATGAAGTTCAACTGCTATTTTAAGAAGCTATGAAGTTGGCAACCAGAAAGCACTGGAATAGAGGAAGATATTCGTGATGTTGACAGATAAAGAAGGAAATGAAGGAAAATGCAGGTTATTAAGAAGATTTAAAAAGCCATTTATAATGTCTCCTGAAACATATAACCCAGATGCCTTTCTCATTTAGATGTATACAAGCCCACGATTGAGGGCGGGGATTACAGGACAGAATGCTGAAGATTTGCACCAATGGACCTGACTAAGACAATATAGACGGAGCAACAATAATCAAGCTTGATTTGGGGAGGCCACTGAGCTGCTAGGAGCTGGACAGTGCCTTAGAGGCGTGGATGGAAGGAGGGCAGTTCCATGAAAGAATGTTATGTTTTGTGTCCTATGATACAGCTTTGAGACCTGACGCTGTCACTTATTGTATAACTTGGGGCAAATCCTTTCATCTCCGAGCCACAAGGTCCTCATCAGGAGAAAAGGGAGAATAATTCCAACTGCAGAGTGTGATTGTACAGGGTAAGTGAGATACAACATGTTAAGACACGCGAGCACTTGCTAAAATAAATGATAACAATGTGGAAGGGGTAGGAAAGGAGAGGCTGATTGTAACACTGTTCACTCCAGAGCAAGCAGCATGCTGTCTGTCAATCAGCCGCTCTCCCATAGGCACTTACTGAATACCCCGGTCTTAGATGAGAAAACCAAATCAAGAGGTACAATGACATGGGCTGCAGAGGGCATCTAGAACCAATTCAGATGCAGTCAGATCTAAAGAGAAAAAAGTCTTTTTATAAAAAAAATGAGGGGCTGGCCCAGTGACTCAGCCCTTTTGGAGCTCCATGCTCCTAACGCTGAAGGCTGCCGGTTCGATTCCCACATGGGCCAGTGGGCTCTCAAGCACAAGGTTGTCGGTTCAACCCCTGAACTCCTGCAAGGGATGGTGGGCTGTGCCCCCTGCAACTAACAATGGCAACTGAATCTGGAGCTGAGCTGCGCCCTCCACAACTAAGATTGAAAGGACAACAACTTGACTTGGAAAACATCTTGGAAGTATACACTGTTCCCCAATAAAGCCCTGTTCCTCTTCCCCAATAAAATCTTTAAAAACAAAATGAGAGAAAGGTGAACTGGACTATGATAAAGATAACGTTTATCTCCAATGGGATAAAGATAACGTTTACCATCCTCTATCTGTATCTGGTTCCTGACCCATCGTAATAGAGACAATAAAGAAATCTGGCTCAGCCATTTGAAATCTTTCTGTGCCTTTTCCACTCTCTCAATCTCTTCCCCTAACTGTTGGTATCAATCACATTGTCCCGTGGGGGGGGGGAGGGGACGGGGGGCGATTGGGAAAAATGATTGAGCAAGCTCATTTGCAAGGTAGCGCCTCCAACCTGGTAATAGTCTCTTTCCCACAGGACATTTCCAGGTGGAGAACATACCTGGGGTCGTGGGCAACATTTCCTCTAAAGCAATACGGTATAATAATAATAAAAAGTAATAACAGTTAACATTTATATAATGTTAATGATCTGCCAGGCATCATTCAAAGCACCTATCATACAAACTCATTGAATCCCCACACTAGCTCTATGAAGAATTTCTAGCATCATCGGCATTTTACAGATGAGGAAACTAGCACGGGAATGTCAGGTAATCTGGCCAAGGTCATAGAGCTAGCCAGTGGCACAGCTGCCATTCACACTCCAGCATCCAAGCTTTCACCCACTACCCTTTCAAGTCAGACAGGAAGAGTCCAAACCTCCAACACATCACTGACTTAGTGTGTGGCCTTGGACAAGTGGCATCACTGTACTGAGCCTCAGTTTCGTCACCTCTAGAATGGAGGATGTACCACCTGTGCATGAGCGTGATGAGAATATTGAACAAGAGATCGATGTCAAATACCCATTTCAGCACAAAGAACACATGTCATGCTTGGCACATACACTGTCCCACTCCAAGAATGGTTTTTGTAATTGTGGCATTTCAGCCATCTCTAAACATTGTGAGTGAAGATCCTTCCAGAAACCCCTCAAATTCTATCCTATGCTCTGCCTAAATGTTTCCTTCCCATTGTCAGGAATGAGAGGAGAGGGCAGGTAGGACTGTGGCAGATCTGCTAGTATTTTCAGGAATCATCTGGAAGGTTTCACTGGACTTCGAATGATGCTGTCCTGTCGATGTGCATGCAGAATCAGTGACCACTTTTTGATCCCTCTCAGCTCTCCCTTGCCTCAGCCATCTCTGGCAATGGCATCTGATGAAGACCATTTCATCTCAAAGAGTCATGCCTCCAAAATTTTTCCCAGCAGAAAAACCATATTACCGCCCCCGCCAGGTAATCTATTTTTCAGTCTTTCCCCTACATTCCTAAACATACCAAAATGCTGTTTTCATTTTTGTTTTTAATGGCCCCGGTGCTCTTTGCAGATGTTTTTATAGTGCCAGCCAAGGCTCCTTGGAGGTCTGTCCCCTGTGTGCCTATAGACTCACGGCCCATCAAACTCCATGAGCACGTTAGCTCATCCACTACCATATAAACTGAAACATACTTACTTAAGGCAGATGTCTCTGTCACAGCTCTCAGAAGGTTTATTTTGAGGTTTCTGGAATCTCTAGGAATTCCACAGTGCACCAGAGTTTCATTTAGTTTTGTGGCTTGCTAATTCTTAGAATGGAGATATGAGAACTGACCACTTGGAAGTGTAGGTTCTCTAAAAAGCAATCATATCCTAGATGCCTGCCCTTCCTCCACCTGAAGCAGCTTGCAGTCTGTAATACAGCTGCTCCGCGTTATCTCCAGGTCCCATTATTTCTCACAGAAGTTCCCACTGGCTCATCTGCAGGACCTTTAAAATGTGAAATAAATTACATCTCAGGAACTCTTCCAGGCCAGCACTGGGTTAACCCTTACAAAGGGTTCTAGCTGTTCAGAGGGGTCATTTATTTGGAGCCCTGCTGCTCCGACCTTAGCACTTTACACAAAAATGATTGCATCTTGCTTTTGTTAATTGCCTTATGAATCTATCTCCTCACCCTTGGGGAGATATAGTCTCTTAGCTGTTCCCAAGATGGTCCCAACATCGTGTACACAGCGGTATACCCGTGAGAAAAATCTCGGCAAATGGAGAATGGGATTTGTTCAGAGGGAGAGCAGACAGGCCGGGTAATTTGCTACTCTTAACTTTCTCACACTCGGTCTATTTAGTTTGTTCTCCTTAAGTCCACCTGCAATTTCCAAAAGATAGCTCCTTTGAGAGACAAAGATCCCCTTCACCCACACATGAAAAAAAAAAAAAGAAAAAGAAATTAATTTCACTTTTCCTCAGCTTCATTATCTTCTTAATTGTATTCTTTGCCCTGTCAGTCGAAAGGACTGTCTATGGATTTCCAGGCAGCCTTTTTAGGCTGCTCTGTTCCAGAAGGACAGTGATTTTCATGCTACCGTTCAATCACTCTGATACTTAGAGTTACAATAACAACATGTCCATCCCACGCAGTCACCCTGTCTTGAGCCACCATCTGTGGCCTGAGGTGTGGCTTCTTTTAGATTTGTTCATTTTGGGGGAGGACGTGTAAACCTTATGAAGAAGTCTGGCCAACCTGTGTGTGTCTCTCTCGGCTTTTACAATCGTCACGCAACATTTCCAAAGAGCTGAGCAAATCCCTGCAGTGAGACAGGCCACCATGTGGTCCTTCTCAATTGGCAGAAGGTAGGCCCAGAGAGGGGCACATGTGTTCAGAAGGTGGTCCAGACATCCAGTGGTAGGAACCAGGACTCGAATCAGGTGCCCTGAGTCCCTGAAGTCTTATTACATGACATTTAGGATTAATAGAGAAACCAAATGAAAAGATATAAAATGGAAAGGCCATCTTCCTCCTCCTCCCTCACCTCTGTGGTGATCGTACTCTAATCTTACCCTTCCCCCAAACTCTCACGGACCTTCTGAAATGACAATGATCAGTCTACTGTGAATGACCAGTATTTATGAATGCCCTCTATTAGATCGCCAGCATCTAGCAGGATACATCACCATACCCCTCAGTCATTTTGTTCAAGGCCTTTCCCCGACAAGATATGCAATAAATATTTGCTGATCCAAACTGATTTTAGCTTTCATCCTTTTCCCACCGACTTGTGCAATTACTTTCTCCCTGGATATTCATTCCCTTCTTCCTTTTCTATCTATCTTCCCTCCTGCAGTTTCTCCCTCTCCCTTTAGATTTGAGTATTTCCAGAGTGTGTAGCACTCAGAGCAGGACGACCGATTGAGCTTCGATTAATTCATTGAAATGACTGATAAAAAATGGACATGATGAAAACCTTTCCTGAGAACTTGATGATGAGCTTCTGTCAATCTGCAAACTCTCCTCAGCTCAGTCCTCAGACGACTTGCTTCCCAATCAGGGAGATTTGAAGGAGATACCTTGACTTTCCAGTCCCTCATCTTGTGCAAGGTCTTTGGGATCTGGCCCCTGCCTACCTTTCTTACTTTTATCTCGTGACTTCCTCTTTCTCATTCAGAAGCCTCAGCCACACTCTCCCTGACATTTCCTAAGCTTGTCCGAGCTTGTTTAGTGACTTCATCTTCGTTCTTCTCTCTGCCTCTAAGATTCTTCCCCCACATAAGCACCTGGCTGGTTCCCTCTGCTTAAATCTCAGCACCAATTTCACCCCTCAGAGAAGTTTTTTCCTGACTGCCCTATCCAAAAGGTATACCATCTACATTCCTTTCTAGCCTATTACCCCAGATTATTATTTGCATGACATTTACTTATTATATAAATTTATTGGGCTTATCTATTTGTTTACTCATTTATTATCCATCCCTCCCCCACCAGGCTATGAGTTCCATGAAAACATGTTCATGATACATTTCTACTGTCCAGATCTGTGCTGTGCACTACAGTTGTCACTAGTCACATACAACTATTTAAATGAAATGAAAATTAATAAAAAATAAATAAGATTAAAGACGCAGTTTATCAGTAATGTAGCCACAGTTCAAGTGCTCAGCAGCCGTATGTGGTTAATGGCTACCATACCTGACAGCGCAGAGAACATATCCACTATCACGGAAAATCCTATTGGACAGTATTGGTCTAGGGTGATGCTTAAAAAAATAATTGACACCCAAAAAATATTTGTTGAATAAATGAATGAATGAATGTCCCTTTTTAATCCTCATTCGATTTCAGATCACCTCCACCTTTTGTAGCTTCAAACCCTAAAAGTGAGATAAACTAGATAATGCCCATTGGATAACATCCTGTTTGATGAGGGGACCTAACAAATGTTACAGGAGACAAGGCTGTGAAGATGCACCCATCTAGTCTTAACGGGAATACTTGCGGTTATATGATCATGCTCCCATCATATGTGAAGAGCCCGTAATTGGAAAATAATTATTCTTGTGTTGTGTGATTTCAGAGATTCATAGATATAAGGTAGATTTAGGGTCAAGTTTCCAACAAAGCTCTTTCTGTACAGCATACGCTGGTTTGTGTGGTAATGAGTTCACTGTTGCTAAAAGTACTAATAATGAGACCGAGTGGCCATGTGTTATGGATATTACAAAAAGGATTATTGATTCTAGAATGAGGAGAAAGGTTGGGCTATTGAGGAACCTGAAAACACTGAGATTCTTTGACCCAGTGACTCCCTGAATCCTTCGTAACATCCATTTCAAAGAGTTGACATATGTCCCCAGCTATTCCTAGCACCTAAGGAACAACCAACCCAACCCTGTTGGCCATCCACAGTGGTTATCAAGTCAGTGGTACACCGGAAAGAGCAGAGATGGTTAAGCAAGAAGGACTTAGGTTCCTATCTTCTCTTTGATGGCTATAGGACCTTGGACCAGTGACCTAGCCAACATGAGTTTCACTTTCCTCTCCTGTTAAAGGAGCTGTATCTGCCTTGCTGGGTGAGAAGAAAGATTAAATGAGAATAAAACTAAAGACCTGGAACACAGTAGGGTAATGCTCACTTCAAGTAGGACATAATTTTATCTGTCTGTATCATCACCGGTATCCCTATATCGTAAGTATACGAGGTGCAGTTTTGAAGTCACAAATGCATTGCTTTGAGTGAATATGAAACAGTTATGAGAGAGAGAGAGAGAAAGAGAATGAGAGAGAGATTGGTTACAGCTTCTGTTGAGACTGGAAAACAGCAATAGCAAACATTTATAGACCAACTACTATGTGTTAGTCCTTGGGGATAAAAAGATGCTCCAAAGATGACCGTATGGAAAAGGGCAATCTAGACATATACCTGCAGAGCTATAAAACAAGGCAAACGGATGCAAGTTAAAATAGAGTTTCAGAGAAAATTACACGAAAGAACAGGGAGAAAGGGATTCATTCCAAAATAAGATTTGGGGAAGACTTCTTAGAAGGGTCATTTGAACTGGATGTTGAAATACGGGTATAATTTTTAAAAGTAGAGGCTGAAGTGGAGAGATGGAGGAAAGATAAAAGTATTCCTTGCAGAGGAATGAGAATGGAAAACAATGAGGAAATGATATTTGCAGGCTTATTCCCTTGACATGACCCCCATTTTTTTCTTTGACATGATTACCAGGCGTTCAGGGCCAATTTGTTAATCTTTGGATTTTAGCAAGGGGGATGCAGGGAGAGAAGAAAGGCAAGTGGCCTGTGCAGGTAATACGTATCGGCGATTTTGTCTAAGGAACCAGAAGGGGACAAACTAGAGGATGCAAATCAGAAAATGTCTCTTTACACAACTGAAAGCCCCTTGTGCAAAGACCTTTCCAGACACATAGAAGACTTTGTGGTCAATAGCATAAAGTCTTGCAAGCACCAAGAAGATGTTTTATTTGGACTGACCACGGCAGAGTGTTTTTAAGGTCCCCACCTGTACGGCTTCAAATAAATACATTGTGGCCTCAGCTGGGCCTTGGAAACTGACGGGCCACAGTAACTGATTTGGAATCTCGGAGCTGCTTCTCCTTGGTTGAAATGGAGTCACAGCTCCCCCTTCTGGGAACTGAAGTGCCATCCAGCCCCGGAAAAGCCTGCATGGAAAAGACTCTATTGCAGATGGGCCTGAAACCCCCATTTTTTTCTCAGTGCTCGCTTGCACCCCGAAATGCCCATGTAGGAGTCTGGGTACAAATTGTGTGTGGGCCTGATTCTGACTTCTCAAAAGCCTATCTTTCATAGGGCTTTATATTTCTCCTTCCCTGTGACTATGAGTCCCAGTCTTCATGTGGGTGATACCTTTATCTAGGGGAACACAATTTGGTGCGGAGCCTGCAATTCCCTTTTGGAGAGTACAGCCAGTAGGAAAGGTTTCTGGATCTGTGTGTGCACATGTCTGTAGGAGTGCATGCATGCATGCATGTGTGCTGCACATGGTCCTGTGACTGAGAGGCTGATAATTGTAAACGACAAGGTTCTTGTTAATATAAAGAAATGAATTTGCCTGAAGTATTTGCATCGGTGGATGGGTGCACACTTGGCCCTATGGAAAGCACGGTGTTCTTTAATAAAGAGCTCAGGTATAGTTCAGGTGCTCTTCTGGACTCTGTCTACCAGTCATAGTCAGCATTGGTTCCCTCCCTGCTAAAGACACTGGAGAAAGAATGTCTGGTGTGTGTGTGTGTGTGTGTGTGTGTGTGTCTCTACTGAGGAGACTGATTGAGGCATTGGACCCTTTCTCTCCAGAGTCATATTTCCAGATGGAGCAGCTTTAAAAGGCATCTCTGAAATGAAAAGTTTGATGAGGGAAGACAAGCGATTGTCTTGGGTGGGAGCAAAGTGGCAGGATAGGGGTAGAGAGCAATGTGCAGGTGCTGGACAGTGTGGCAGAGTGGAAAGCATGTGGATCTGCATGTCAGGCGTCTCAGGTTCTAGCCCCGGCAGACCACCAACTCGCTAGAGAATCGGGGGGAATTATCATTTCTGTGGGCCACCACGTCCTGCCTGGCTGCTTTTCCATATTCCTTCCTGATTTGATTTTCTATGAATTGAAAGAGAGACAATGAGAGCAGTACCTCACATCGGGGTCTCCTCCTCTGCCTTCACACCCCCACCCAAAATGAACTTGGGAACTCTGTTCCGATGTGAGTTTCTGGAAGCAGGTTTCTTGTGGTCCTGTGAAGGCTTCAGTCTGAGGTGTCAGCCTCTGGCCAGAGAATGGTGTGTCTGCAAGTGCCTGTAGGTAGCACCACCACCCACGGCCAAGGTAGGTTCCTGCAAACACGTTCGCTTTTATCTCCCCCAGAATATGAATATGTATATATATGTAGGTCCCTGCATATATATATATATATATATATATATATATATATATATATACACACATATATACATATATATCTATATATGCAGATAAATATTTTTTAAGACAAGGATATTTCTACTTTTATTTTCCCAAAAGGTCTTTTCAGTGGCCACTTTCCAGTTAGGGTAGACAAGAGGCTGTGTCCCAGCATCTAAGCCCTTTTCTTCCCATAGCCTTGTTGCCTGAGAGCGGAACGAACAGCTGCCTCTTACCTTGGAAAAGTAACAGCTGCCGAATCTGGAAGCCATGAACAGCAGTAAAACTCAGCATTTTTGCTGAGTAGGGCAAGCCTTTAAGAGGAAGCCAGGAATCAAATCAATGGCTAGCCCCATAGTCCAAGCCTGGCAAGACTTAGCCAGGGGGCCACGGGGCTTACCAAGAGAGCCTCCTAGGAGGTGGAGGGAAGAGGGAAGAGGGACTTGACCTGAACTCTGTTCCTTACCGAGATTCTTCCCACTACCCCAGTGCCCTCAGCAGTATTTTGGAGCCAAGCAAGAGATGTGAGGTGGAAATCCACAGGAAAGCAGTTTAACTCAATTACGGCCATATCCTGCTGTGAGTTCCCCACCCACACCCCATTCCCAAATTGTAGGTCTCCTTCAGTACTGAAACGCGCAACACACACACACACACACACACACACACACACACACACACACACACTGCCTCTCTCTGCCTTCTCTCAGTATCCTCCTAACTCCAGGGGAGCCATGAGGAGGCACAGTTTAGGGAAAGACTTCCTAGGGCTTCCCAAGCCCGTCTAAAATGGGGAAGGGAAGAAGGAATCTGTCTTATGGAAATGCCCCATCCATCTCCTTCCATATTACCCAGCATTTCCCCCAAAAGAAATCTGTAGGGATTTGAGATTCTGTGTAACTATGATGGATTAGCAAGTCCCTGAGGACTCTTTCTCCTTTTCCTTTAGGGGGATCCATGCAAACTTGCCCATATCCTCCCCAAAAGCACCAGAAGCAGAATGTGCTGTTATGCTGTTTCAATTGCAAACGGGGAAGCGGGGTAGCTCTATCCCAGACTTGTCAAGCCTCAGATAAGGAGCTCACCGCTGGCTTCCCCCTTTCTCTGTCACCCACTGCCCAGTGACTCCAAATTCCCATCAGAATCCTGGAGTCTGCCTAGTGTGGAATTTAAAGTGACAGTGTCTCATTGCCTCAAGGTTTGGCCATTTCTCTTTCATATTAAACGGTGAGTCCAAGTGTAGCAGGTCTCCATCCTTTGGAGAAATTTTCCTTCAAGGGTACCAATATTGGGCTAAATAAGGTGCCATCCTTATCCCCATAATTCTCCCCAAACCCCAAACCCAGAGCCCCAAGAGGAAGTCCACAGTGAGTTTCCCGATGGCTACGTGATCCTATAGTAAAGGATCCCATTCCGTGTAAGCTAGAGACCTAATTAAAAAGACACACAAGCGCACACATACAAACACATACATACAAACATGCACACACAAATCGCACCTTAAATAGGTTATAGAACCTCTCTTCAACCCTCCCCTACACACACACACACAGACACACACACACACACACATCAAACGCAAACGACGCTTCACACGCAAACACACACTAGCACCACATCAAGTTCCAACCACGGTACACACGTTGGGAGCGTGCCGGGAGCACACAGGCCACGTACTAAAACCCGCATTTAACCCTTCGCACCCCAAAATACAGAGACCTCCCCCATTCCCCGGAATCTGAGAGGACTCGGAGGCCGCGGGGTGTCGAGGGAAGAGCGGAAGGGTGCTGGGAGGAAGGGGGGCGGGGTGGGCAGGGGCACCCGGAATGCGGCCCGGGGCCGGGGCCGTCTCCAAGGGCAGATGGCCCGTGGGGCGCTGCGCCCGGCGCCGCCTTACCTGGAGTCAATGTCCGTCTTTGGCGGAGAGCTGCGGGCGGACGCTTTTTATTCGGCTCGGTGGGAACTTGGGAGAGCCCTGCGTCCAGCTCGCATACCGGGAACGGCGCGGGGACTGCAGGCGTGGGGGTACCTGGCTCCTAGCAGCCTGGCTCATACTCAGCCGTAAAGTCCCCTTGGCTGGTCCCGAGGACAGGCATGAATCCCAGCAACGCAAGGCAGTCACTACTCCTTCTGCCCCCAGGCTTTCTCCCTCTGGCTCTTGCTCGCTCGCTCGCTCGCTCGCTCTCCCTCTCTCACTCGTTCGTTCGCCTGCGCTTTCCTCCTCCCCCCGCGCCAGATCAGTTCGCAGCCGTGGGGACCCGGAGCCAGGCGGCTAGCGAATGGAGAGGGAAGTCCAAGTGCGCCGCGGTCTCCGGGCGGGGAGCAGCGGAGGCCGGGCTACACAGGGGGAGGGACTTACCCGGCGACGGGCGAAAATGAATGGGGGAGCGACAGCCGGGGGCGGGGAGGGAGGAGCCCAGAGCCGGGGTTTATTCTGAGGCGTGTTTTGTACATTTTTCGGCGGAGGAGGAGAAGGGAGAGGAGGAGAGGGAGGCCTCCTCGCGGGAAGGGGTGGGCTGAGGCTGAGCCGCTGGGGAGTCTCGTGGGTCTGAGGATCGGGTGGCGTGTCTCTGTGCGTGAGCACCCAAAGGCGCTGTGAAGCGCCGCATCGCGGTGTTCCTAAGTGTTTCTGTAGCTGCCTGTGTCGCAAGTATCTGAGCGTTGCTGGGTATGCGGGTGCTTGTGCGTCTGTGTGTATCTATCCGAGGGTGATTTTGCCTGGAAGTGCCGTGTGGGTCCGTGTGTATCTGGGCGCCTCTCTATGAGTATTTAAGTCTGTTTGTTTCTCTGTGTGTGTAGGCATGAGCCCACGTAACCTCCCAGAATTAAGCAAGTACTTCTCTACGTGGGCAGGATGTAGAAGTGAGAAGCTGAGAGGACGCAAAGTTCTGTGGCTTAAACCAGAGGCAGGGAAGGGACGACGGTTCTAGGTGCTAAGGCATTAACATAGAGAATCGAAAACTCGGAATTTAGCCTGAGATTCAGACTGGGGTTGCTGACCTGTGTGTGTGGGGGGGGGGGGGGGGCTCTCCCTGAAGCAGAAAAGAAGGCCAGTGCACAATCTGAAATCTCACATAGTGCACATTCAGTATGTTTGCTTATTTTGCTTTCTTTTTAAATTTTAAACTAAACCAGCAATGAAAATTTCTAGTCCCTGGAAGCTTAGGCAATGGTAGGTAGCATCGCCGAAGCTACCAGATGGAGGGGCAGAGAGCCATAAGGAAAAAGTGATGAGAAATTTAAAGGAGCCCAGGTTCAGCAAAAGTGCAGGCTCTAGACGGGTTGGAATCCTGTAACTATATGATCTTGGCCATACTACTTATTTCTAAAGCCTCAATTCGTCATCTGTCATAATAGGAGAGTATAACTACCTATCTAACATGGTCGGTGTAAGAATTAAATGTAAGTTAATGTATGTAAAAGTACTTAGAATACTCCCCGACACCTAGTAAGTACTCAAAGCATGTTATCTGTAATTATGATTGCTATTTTTATTGTCATTATTATTCGAAAGGTCATAGGAGAGAGCCGTGATAACTAAGGAGACCTGGAAAGATCTAGGGGCTACTGAATTAATCAGAAGAGGAATCTTGAAACAAAACAGAAGAGAAATTATTAAGTGAGGAGTTGAGAGCTCGAGAAAAATTATTTAATTGACAAGGATGGAAGGGAAAAGAGAGGAGGAAAGAGAGAACGAGTCAGAATGACCCTAGGTCTCAGCAGTCCAGGACTGAGGAGAAGGGGAAAGGAGAGGGGAGCCAGTTCAAAGTTCCTTTCTGCTTCCCTCTCCTTCCCTCTAATCCAAGCTAAGGGTCGTCAGCACCACGGACAGTTCTCCAGCCACAACTGGTTTCTCTCTCTGCCAAGTGGAAACTTCTCCCTTTTTGCCTGGACAATTTTCTCCTTCCCTCGGCTTCTGGCCCAGGTTTAGATCCTGGGCAGTAGTTACTGAGACAGTTCTGACCTTGATTTCGACCACAAAGAAATATGTTCGCCACACACGCTGTTTCTCCCACCCATTTCAGTATGCAGCCCTAGGTTGCCATCTCCTATTCCTTCCTGCTTCTTTCTCTCTTGCCTTTTCTCTCTGTCTCCCTCTTACCCCATCCCTTCCTTTAGTCTTTCCTCCTTTCTCTCTGTTTCTCCATCATCTCTCCTTGAGTGAGAGTAGTCAACAGGAGCCCTGCTGGGAATGTAGTTTTGAAATCAGTCTGAAATTACCTAGTTACATAGCTTCACAGGAGGACCAAGGCAGAGACTAATTCCTCTTAACTCTGCTATCTTCGTCAGTCTCCCAAGATGGGCTGTGGTCCAGATGAATAAGAAAGAGAGGACTTAACTCTATGGAATATTTTCCTATCCTCCTCTCCTCCACCCCACACAGCTAGTATTTCCCTCAGGAAACACAGAACCCTTCCAAGTTCCAACTACTGTCAGATAAAGAAAAAGAGATTAAGAAAAGAGATTTTTTTTTAACTTTCACCATGCACTGGGCACTTCATTTGGGGCTTCCCTCTATTATCTTTTATAATTCTCAAAATGCTGTGAGGTATGTGATAGGTAATACTATCCCATTTCATAGGAAATGGGAGCTTGGAAAACTTGAGTAGCGTGCTAAGCTACAGCTGGTAGGTGATGGACTCAGGAATTCCACACCAAAGACTACATCCAAAATCCTTACTACGTCCTCTGGCAATAATGCAGAAGCTTTGGAGTGATTGAAAAAGCTTACAATTTAATGGGGTCACCACAACCTCACCTAAATATCAACTTAAATGGTTGAGACCATTGCATCCTCTGTACCAATGGAGTATTTATCAGTTCTTGTCCCTGGAGGAGGAGGTGAAAGCTTTGCATGGATAGATAAGACTTACCCAAGTCGTATGGTTTCTGAGTTTAGAATAAAACTCCACCCTTTTCAGGTGCTTGTTCATTTGCATTTGACTCTGTTTAGTGTCCCTGTTTCTATAAAGGAAAGGCTATGAGGGCCATTTTAAAAAGTCTCCAAAGACTCCGTGGTCATCAGAAAAGTTATCAGTGCAAAGCATTCCTAATGACTTATGGAGAAAGCTATCGAAACCATATGGATAACATTTCTGCAGAAATACACACGGTGGCAAAAGGTTTAGAGGCCAAAAATGTATTTCTTTTTTTTTTTCTTCTTTGCCAAAGAAAGAACATTTAAGGCAGCTTGAGATATGTGAGAAATGTCTTGTTCTTTCTTTGGGGTGGGTGTTGGTGAGCAGCTGTTTGCTATTTCCACTGAATTTCCCAAGGGCCTGCATGGGGAGGAGGTGCCAAGGATTAGGGTAGACTTAAGAAAGAACTTTCTGTCAGTAGATCTTGGATGATAATTGAAATGGGACCTTTTTCCAAGGACATTTAATGAGACAAAGTAATGGCTCCCTTTTAGTCTTCCCATTATGATAGTTTGATAAGCATTGGATCATATTTTCAAAGTCACAGACCCTTTTGAGAACTTCACAATTTCCAAAGACTCTCTTCTGAAAAATTTAGTTACAAAAACACCCACGAAATTTTGTGTGGCATTTCACTGAGTCCCTCTTTGCCAATCTCATTCCTGGATGTCTCTTCCTGGACCTCCAGCTTCAGAACCTCTAGAGTAGATGAATTTTATGGCCTCCAGCCTGACCCTAGATTTTTTAGGTTGCTTCATTTAGATTTCAGCTTAAGAAACTGTAAAGTGGAAGCCAACAGGGAAATCAAAACGCAGGTACACAGTCTTTTTTCTAGATATCGACAATAAATACAGATAAATGTTCAATGATGAAATAGAGGTTTCACTTCCCCCTCCTGAAATAAAAATAAGACTTAGCCCTATTTGTGCAGGACTCTGAGCCACCTGCCACTGTCTCAAAAGCTTAAGTTTACGACTCCTGTCAAATCTCAAAGGAGTTAAAATCCCTTAATCTGGAGTCCTTTGGGTTCAGGACAGATTGAACTGCAGAAAGAAGCCCACATTTGTTAAGTGCCTACTGAATATGAGGTGGTATGAAAGGTTCAGAAATAAATATCTTCCCTGGTATCTGTCTTCTAGGAGTCTGCAGTCCATTGCTGATCCACCCTTATCTCTAAATAATGACAATGCACCGCAGAACGTAGCTGGCATGTGCAAGGTCCACAGGAAATGCTACAAGAGCTAAGAGGAGGGAAACTGTGCTGTTATATGACACAGCATTTTGCACCAATCAAGAGCTATTTTTATTTTGTTTTAAAAGCAGTTGAATTAATATTTACTTAGTGGTTACTATGTATGAGCAACATTCTAGCCTTCCATGCCTCTCTCATCTAGGCTTTTATGAGCATCTCTGAATTGAATAAAAATGCTATATGCCATTTTGTCTTCTCTCTCTCTCTCTCTCTCTCTCTCTCTCTCTCTCTCTCTCTCTCTCTCTCTCTTTCCCTTTTCTTTCCCCCTCCCTCCCTTTTTCATTATGACCCTTTCCCAAACCTTCTGGGGCAATATGCTTAAAACACAACTCTTACCCATCATTCTACTTATCCAAAACCTGGAGGGTTTTAAATTGCATACCAAAGCACCAAAGTCAGAACGATTCTGCTCAGAATTCAGTGCCCTCCATCATCTGCCTCCTATGTTCTTTACCATATTATTTATACCTCGTGATCACCTCTCTACCTCCTCTGTTAGCAAAAATTAACTTCTAACTGGTTCATGGTTCCCACTGTCCCTCTCTCTGTGGCCTTCATTAGACTGGCCCATCTAATGCCGTGTCTTTTTCCCCTCCAGTAACTCTTCACTTCTGCATGACCAAATCTGACCCCACCCTAAATATTTAGCTCCCATTTTCACATGTACAAGGCACGATTTCTCCTTAATACCATGTCTCCCCCTCCACGCCAACCAAAGAATCCCTCTTCCAATTACTAGAGTTTACAAAATTCCTTTATGCCTCCAAACCTTCGTGCTAGCTATTCCCTCTGTGGGAAGCCACTTTCCACCACTAGCCAAGTCCTGCTTCCCTCTAAGTGTGAGAGTGGATGTCACTTCCCTGATCTCCAGATGAAGGTAGGTCTCCTGTTTTCTGCTCTCTCACAACCCTTAATGTCTCCATCGTAACGTCCATCATTGTTGTAATTAAACACTTATCGGTGATATTATTTGTTTAATATATGTTTCCTGAGGTAGAACTAAAACTCAAAGACATAAAAGATATATTCATAATGAGACCTTCATACATAAAAACACAGTGAAAATGTATTAAGCATGCCCTATGTCTCAGGAAGTACTCTGTGTGCTTCACAAATCTTATTTTATTTAATCCTTCAAATAGTCCTGTGATGTCAATACTATTATTATGAATATAATCCCCATTTTTAGATGAGGAACACTGAGATGGAGGGAGGTTAAGTGTATTTCCTAGTATCACACCAGTTTCAGGATTCAAACCCAGGCCACTGTCTTACAGAAGACAAGCCCATAGTTACCGTGTTACCCAACCCTTTACATGGGAGGAGCCTAGGATATAGTTATTAAATAAGCAGGAGTTCTTCATAAGTCTTTCAATGGTATTTTTTCTGTTTCTTTGTTTTTTTTAAAATATATATATTTTTTAATTTTTCAATTACAGTTGACATACAATAATACATAAGTTTCAGGTGTACAACATAATTATTAGACATTTATATAACTTACAAAGTGATCACCCCAATAAATCTAGTACCCATCTCACACCATAAACAGTATTACAATATTATTAACTATATTCCTTACGCTATAATTTGCATCTCCATGACTATTTTATAACTACCAATTTGCACTTCTTAACCCTCTCCCCTTTTTCATCCATTCCTCCAACCCATTCCCATCTGGCAACCATAAAAATATTCTCTGTATCTATGAGTTTGGTTCTGTTTTGTTTGTTCATTTATTTTGTTTTAAGATTCTGTATATAAATGAAATCATATGGTATTTGTCTTTCTCTCTCTGACTTATTTCACTTAGCTTAATATCCTCTAGGTCCATCCATGTTATTGCAGATGGCAAGATTTCATTTTTTTATGGCTGAATCATATTCCATTGTATAGATACAGACCACTTCTTCTTTATCCAGTCATCTATTGATGGACACGTAGGTGGCTTCCATATCTTGGCTAATGCAAATAGTGCTGCAATGAACATGTGACTACATATATCTTCTCCAGTGGATGGTTTGGGTTTCTTTGCATAAATACCCAGAAGTGGAATTACTGGACCCTTCTTTGCCTCTTATTATAGTCTTTGTTTTGAAGTCTATTTTGTCTGATATAAGTATTGCTACTCCAGATCTTTTTCTTTCGTTTCCATTTTCATGATATATCTTTTCCCATTCCTTTAATTTCAGTCTTTCTATCTGAAGTTAGTCTCTTGTAGGAAGCACATGTAAGGTTCTCATTTTATCCATTCAGTCATCTAATCTTTTGATTCGAACATTTAATCCATTTACACTTAAAGTAATTATTGATAGATATGAAGTTATTGCCATTTTATTATTCATATTTTTTATCTTTTTTTCTTCTTCTTAAGAAGTCCCTTTAATATTTCTTGTAATACTGGTTTGGTGATGATGAACTTCTTTAGCTTTTTTTCTTGTCTGGGGAGATTTTTATCTGTCCTTAGATTCTTCTTAATGGTAGCTTTGTTGGGTAATCTTGGTTGTAGGCCCTTGCTTTTCATCACTTTGAATACATTGCCAATCCCTTCTGGCCTGCAAAGTTTCTGTTAAGAAATTAGGTGATAGTTTTATGGGAGCTCCCTTGTAACTAAGTGCTTTTCTCTTGCTGCTTTTAAGATTCTTTCTTTGTTTTTAACCTGTGACATTTAAATTATGATGTGTTTTGGCGTGGGCCTCTTTGGGTTCATCTTGTTTGGGACTCACTGAGCTTCCTGAGCTTGCATGTCTATTTCCTTTGCCAGGTTAGGTTTTCAATTCCTTGCCCTCTCTCTTCTCCTTCTGGTACCCCTATGAGGCAAATATTGGTATGCTTGATGTTGTCCCAGAGGTCCCTTAAACTATCCTCGTTTTTTTTATTCTTTTTTTTTTCTTTTTATGCTATTCTGATTGGGTGTTTTCTGCTACCTTATCTTTCAAATCACTGATTTGATCCTCCGCTTCATCTAATCTACTGTTTTTTTCCTTCTAATATATTCTTCATTTCAGTTATTGTATTTTTCATTTCTGACTGGTTATTTTTATATATTCTCTCTCCATTTTTCTGTGTCCTGTCTCTTTATTAAACTTTTTACTGATATCACTGAGCATCCTTATAACCAGTGTTTCAAATTCTGCATCTGGTAGATTCTTTGTTTCCATTTTGTTTAGTTCTTTTTCTGAAGTTTTGTTCTGTTCTTTCATTTGGAATATGTGTGTCTCCTCATTTTGGCTGCCTCCCAGTGTTTGTTTCTATATATTAGATAGAGCTGCTACCATGTTTCTCTGAAAATAAGACCTAGCCAGACAATCAGCTCTAATGCATCTTTTGGAGCAAAAATTAATATAAGACCCGGTCTTATTTTACTATAATAATAGGCATATAATATAATATAATGTAATGTAATATAATACAATATAATACCAGGTATTATATTGTATTATATAGGATAGGTGTATAGGATAGGTGTATAGGATAGGTGAGGGGATAGGTGAGGCTCAACAAAGGAACAATGGCTTCTGCCAGCACATCTGTCTGGAAGAAAGCTACCCCTCCAGCCCTCACTCTGAAGGTAGACAATTCAGTTCCTCCCCATATGTCTTGGATGCCTTTCAAGTTGCTGACCCAGCACTAAAGCTCAGAGCAAGTGAGTCCGTCAGTGAGTAATTTTGTGTGTGGGCCCTTTAACAGGAACCTCTGGGACTCCAGCAACCCTCCATCTCAGTCACAATCTCTGCTGATTTTCACAGCAAGAAGCTGTGTGTATTTCTCTTGCTGGTACTGAAACTCTGGGTTGGGGAGCCTGGTGTGGGGCTGGGACCCTCTTGCTCATCAGGGGGTATCTCCTCAGCTGAGATATCTCTCTTAATTTTTAATCACCACACATGAGTGTGGGACCAGCCCGTTCCATGTCTCCAGCCCTCCTACAAGTCTCAATGTGGCTTCTTCTGTATATCCTTAGTTATATGACTTCTATTCAGCTAGACTTCAGGTAATTCTCAATGATAGCTGTTCTGTAGTTTAGTTGTAATTTTGATGCGGTTGTGGGAGGAGGTGAGCACAGTCTTAACCTACTCTACCATGTTGACTATAAGCCCTTCAATCTTGAAGAATATCGATACTCTTCACTTTCTGCCTTTTATGATGCCAATTTGCACATGTGAACCTTTATCTTGACATTCCCAGCTACTGGCTGTGTTCCTTCAGCAAACACACAGATATTCTGTAGCCATGCCATCAACTGCTAATACCTTGACTAGGAGTTCCATACTCCCTTGTCTCCCAAAAGGCTCCCTCACTCATCTCCTAAAAGGCTCCCTCAGCCACAAGAATGAATGTATTATTTGGAAATGAGCACATGCAGACTCGTTTCACTAGACATGCCCAGCTTTCTCTCTTTCCTCCCTCTTTCTTCTATGTTGCTAAAGTTCCAGCTTTCTTAGGTCTGAGCTTGCCAAAGCCATTACCCTGGTGACATATGATGTTTAAAAAGGGTTTTAAAAAAAGGTGTTCAGAAAAATACTATCCTGTTGGCTTAGGCTCAAGGAATAACCCTATTGTGAATTTCAGTACTTTACTTGAATTAATAATTCAGCACATACAAGCCCTTTTGAAATCTCAGTGTCTTCCATGTTTTGGTTTGTTTTTTTGAACCTTACTTTTTGCAATGACTGAAATATGAGGTAGGCATAGCAAGTAGCCCCACTTTACAGAAAAGGAAACAGGTTCAGGTAGTATGACTCGCATGAATAATACTTTGTAACGATGGATCCATGACTTGAACCCAGGAACTCAAACTAATCAAGGCTAGTGTACTGGTTCTCTTTTTGCTTCTCTGTTAAACACTGTTTTGGTGGCTTAAGGATCAATCTATTCTACTCTATTTTCCCTACCCCAGCTGTCACTCTCTGCCACATTCCACTAGGGGGAGCCCTCCGTAGGCATGTGGTAGCATTTGACTACCTCACATCCATTTTTTGCCTGTGCTAACAGCGCCTTTATTTTCCTTTGGGAAACAAGCCTTTTTTGTTTTCAGTTCCTTTGGTTCTACAGATGCTGATTTTAGCCCCTGGTGCTAGGGTACATGTTCAAGGCTGGTCAGTCAGGGTGTTCCATCCCGGTGGTCACTATGGTTGGTTTAGAGATGGGTATTGACACAGATGGGTACAATGAGAGTCAGCCCCAGAATATTTACTGGAACCATTATTAAAAAGTATTCTTAAAAATAAAGTGGTAATTATGGGCATTGTTAACTGGTAGAATCCAAGACTGGAGTTCTGGTGATTAACTTTTCCATCAAAATGAGGAAAAGATTGGGGATGAAGGCAACATGGAGGAACATTGAACCACACAATAGATCCAGAGATACCTGGAATCATAGAAAGATACTTGATCCTAAGAGCCAAAAATGCTCTTTTCTGTTTAAGCCAGTTTGATTTGGGTTTTTGTCACTCATGACCAACTGTATCCTATCATCGCATTATCAATCAGGATGATTCAGTTTTAGGTACACAAAGTTGAAGCATTGATCTCCAGAGACCAGAAGTAGAGAGATGAACTTGGAGCAAGAGGAACAGCCATCAACCCAGTTCTGTCTCTAGTAAGCCCTGTGCTCCTGACAAATCAAGTCTACTTGTCCTTCTGGGGCAAGTATTCTCAACTTACTGGGTAGGCAGGATGGCAAAGTTGACCCCCAGCGACCCTTGTCCCTTTCCTTTGAGTATATGTAGAACCTGTGAATATGATGAGACACTCTCATGATTATGTTAGATTATATAACAAGGAACAGTAGCAGCTGATAGTCCCTGACTGACAGCTAGCAGGAAAAGAACTTCAGTCCTACAACCAGAAGGAAATGAATTCTGCCTTCAAATTATGAGTTGAGGAGAGAACGCCAAGCCCCAATAATCACAGCCTTAGCTGACCCCTCAATTTCAGTCTGATGAGACCTTGAGTGAAGAACCCAGTCACTCTATGCATAGACTTCTGATGTACAGAAACTGTAAGTCAAATAAATGTGTGTTTCTTAAGTCACGAAATTTGTGGAATTTGTTGCACTGCAATAGAAAATTAATATAATCTATAAATTAGGTAGTTGGATCAAATCATCCCTATAGTCTTCCATTTTGGCTCTGGGGATTCCTATATAACATCTGACAAACTGATAGCCTAACTCATGGCCATTCATAAATACCTTTCAGGCTACAGAATGAGAAATCCCTCCCACTCAGCTTGTGAAACTATCCCATCCAGTGATTTATTCTCTATACAAAGCCTTGCCCTGTTGATGCATGATTTTGAAGTTAATTCCATCTGGATAAACATGATTATTGGGAGTGAGGGATGTGAAAATGAGTGTCTATTTGCCCCAGAGCTTGCTCCCAAAAAGATGGTCTTCCAACCCAGTGACATCATTTTTTGCTGAGCTATGACTAAACACTAGCCATTTTCAAGTCAGTAGGCATGGTGGATATGAGAAATAGAATTTGGAATCAAACATATCTGGGCCCAAAATTGGCATCACCACATCCCACAGGAAGCCTTACCAGGACCTGTACGTATGTAACATTAACCCTTCATGCCTCGGTGACTTCATTTGGAAAATGAGTATCCAATAATTTATCCAGAACTTACTTATTGAGTATCTTCTCTAAGCCAGACATCTGGTCTATAGCAGTGAACGACTATTCCTCTTAGAAATATAGTTTCAATAGGAAGTAACACATATCCCAACAAGGTTGCTGTAAAGATTAAACGAGATAAACACTTAGCAGGAACCCGGACATGCAATAAGCCTCAGTCAATGGGAGACATGCTTAGAGGAGTTATACCTCTGAATAGGAAATATTAATTTCCCATTAATATAATTATTAATAACAGCATTTATGAGCACTTACTTTGGGCTAGCCATTTCTCTAACTGCTTTCCATGTATTAACTCATCTAATGTTCACAAAAAATCTCAACAGGTAGATGCTACGATTATCATCCCCAAAGAGAAAAGAATTAGTAAGTATTAAACTAAGATTTAAATTCACATAGTTGAGCTCACCATTCAATGCGCTTAACCATGATTTCCTACCACCTCTAATTTGATGCCTTTAAAGCAAAACGGATGACACAGGGGAAAGAGTTTTTGTTTACATTTTTTTTTTTTGAATAGTGAAACCTCCCCTATACCCCAATTGCATACACTGTGGTATAACATACATGACAAATTCTGAGCAAATTACCATCACTGACTGGGTCAGACAAAATGATATCGCTAGCACTGCTGTTTTTCTTTATTGTTTTTATTTGCCTCATGTTTCATGCTTACAATGTGCCTGAAAGTTTGCTAAGAGCTTCACAGATATTATTTAAAATAAAAAATTACTTAAACTTCAAAAAAAGCCATGGGACACAGGTTATCTCTACTATCATAGAAGCAGAAACTGATAATCTAATACTATCATAGAAGCAGAAACTGATGATCTAAGAAGTAAAATGATTTTCTTAAGAACTCACAACTAGCAAGAGCTGACAATTAGCTTGAAATCCCAACCCCAGGAGTCTGTGTTCTTAATTGCTGCGCTCTCCTATGCTCAGCCGTGCTGGATGCCACTTTTGCACACTGTACCACAGGACTGCAAGTCTCATTTATTTGAGTCCGTAGTGATATTAAACTGGCATATAAACCCGTTTTCTTTCACCTTCAGCATCACTGTTTCTGAGAAGGTATGGATGGCTTGTTATTTTATAACATACATCCTTTTGTCAGTGTTTAGAATTGACTTCTCTTGTAATTAGCTTGAGTTTAACTGGCTAATTTTTATTTTGTTTCAAACCACCAGATAGTCTTAGATTTTCAGTATCTCTTGGTGTCTCCTTAGTGTTACCTCTTGCCTATCTTTTGCCTGGGGCAGCCACTGCTAATGGATCACAGAACCCTCTCCCACAAAACCCCCAAACATTTCTTAGTACAACCCTCTAGGCAAAAACTACCAACCAATTAGATTTGTCATGAGAGATGAAACCTAAGTGTCAGACCTGCATGTTCTTTTCCTGGGACAGGTGAAGGCCCTCTGTAGATGTCAGACATTAAAACAGGCCTGTCTGATGGCAAGAGCAAATAGAAAGAATTATCTAGGTTGTGAAATAAGAAAGATATCTTTATCTTTCCATCCTGAAGGTCAAGCACCATGTAACTTTTATCACTCTCTATGTTTTATTACAGATGTCAGCACAGAAAATTGTTTACGGAGCCTGGGTCCCTACTACTGCTTGTGTAAAATACAGTATTTATAAAATCCAGACAGATTTGTAGATATCAAACCCTCTTTCATTGATATGTGGCACTGCAGGCTTTACTAGGGACAGGTATCCTAAAAAACAAATTAATGACTGATTGAACAATGAGAGAGTAAACAGAGCCATGGTTAATGAATTTGGTCCTTGTATTTCTCCACTAGGACATGTGCCTGTATTAGATTTTGCTGCTAATAACACTGTTAAGGGATCACACCAGGATACTACCAAGCCATCTACTTTTTCATGCTAGTCATCTTACCGGATCACTACACACTACAGGGCATTACAACACCCTCGGAGAGTATTTGAAAGGGAGCAGTTAATCAAACTTGCATATCCATTAGCACTCTCTTACTTATAAACGACAAGAAACTCATATGAAACTGGCTGCAGCAAAAACAGAAATTGATTGGTTCATGTAACTGAAAAAAACAGACATAGCACTTGCTTCAGGTTTGGCTTCATGTCATCAGAACCCATCCTGCTTGTCTCAGTTCTTTGTCCCTTAGGTTTGGCTACACAATCAGGCAGCCTTTCTCTACACATAGCTAGAAGACAAACGTTAACTGCTCCCAGAAGTCCCAACAAAATTCCTAATATTGTGTCTAAATGGCGATAATAGGGTTGCATCCCCGTCACTGAACCTCCATCATACTCCAGATCCGGGGAATGACTCAATATCACCGCAGCCAGATGGATTAAGGGGAAAAGATGGCTCCTTGGAAGATAACTGGGGGTGCTATTACCAGAAATATGGAGAAGAGATAAGTACCACAAAAGCAATAATGTCCACATCACCAGTCCATTTGACATGAATCACGGCTGGCTATTAGTCTCTCCTGGGAAAATACACACACAAATAATTTTTCATTTTTAATAGTTTTTTAAAACTTTCACCTGAAAAGCACTGGCTGATGCTTAGGATATTCACCTTCACCACTAATTGTGTCACCCTCGGGGATCTGTTAGAACCCGTATCTTTGTCTTCAATGTGGGGAGCATATTTTTCTTACATCTTTCTCAGGGTTGGTTCAGAATCCCAGAATACTTTATCACAGTGATTCTCAAAAATGTTGAACCTTCCACATTTTACAATTCAGTGATCACAGTTAATTTTGAAATATTTTAATGATATTATTAAACATCACCAGAGATAGTAAAAATTGATTTTTTCTTTTTTTTTTTAATTTACATGCCCAAACTTGCAAGCATGACAAAGAACAGAAGAAAGTGCCTATGATTAGAAAGTGGAAACTAGAAATGTTTTGTTGTTGCTGTTTTGTTGTTTTGTTTTTTTAATTGCCCCTTTTTACTGGCTCAAGAGACCACAGAGCATAATTCAGGTTATGTATTGAAAATATCAAATCAGTTAGCAATCACCTGCAAATGGCATTTTCCCACTCTTTGATCTCCACCAGTAGCTTGAATATATTGGTTTCTTTAGAGCACATGGATGGCCATGTCTAATCAGCATGTTGAGAGGTCTATGAAATAGGCATATAAAAGAAACAACCCAAGAATGAAATCCAGAGGCCTGTGTTCTCCTTGTGGCTTTTCTACTCATTCAACAGTGTGACCCGGTGCTTAGCACAAACTCTGATGCCCAGGTCTCAGCTCTATGGCAACAGAGTCTCAGCTGATACCCTGCTCTGATGCACTGTGCATAAAGATGACAACGGTCTGCATTCTATGCTATCAATTCATTGCTGACCTTCTAAAAGCCGGCTGGCAGAAACAGTCACACATCCCCTGACATCCCATAGAGATGTTTAGGGTCAACATATGAAATCAGTTCTATCACAAGGAGACGTTATCGGAGAACAGTTCTATGTGGTTATAAAGACTCTCACAGCGTGGTAAAGAGTATCATCTTTGCAGCCAAGCAAGCGTGGCTTCAAATTCCACCTCTGCCATCTCGTTGAGCCAGATTGCTCCAATTCTCTGAGTCTCACTTTTCTCGTGTGTAAAATTGGCCCAATAATATTTAGTTTCGAGAACTGAGTAAGGATTAAAACTATTACGGCTTGACAAAATGCCTGATGTGCTTAATTCTCAGGCCAGTGTATGATGAAATCAGATTGTGTTATCTCATTGTCAAGGGAACTAAGGTTCCCAAAGTGGCCCCCACCTCATGGTTTGTGAATGGCAGATTCAAGATTAACACTCAGAACCTAGGGTATCATCTGGCATAGAGCATGCATTCAGTAAAGGCCCATTGAGTGAAGGAATGGAAAAATTAAAACACCTACGTTCATCAGCACCTAATCCAATCTTCTTTTTCCTCATATTTTTTTCTTCATATAAAGATTAGAAATTCTAACACACAAGGAGCAACCAGAATATGTTTTCTGCATCATGCATTAACCTGGATAATAAACTAGTGAAACAATGAAAACTATTCTCTTAATATATACAATGTTACTTTTTTTAAAAAACCATATACAGTGAGGAAGGTAAAGCACATGAAAGAGAGAAGGCACTTTTTGTTTTCTTACATTCACGCTGTTAAAAAAAATAATTACCTGTATGTTGAAATGAACCTGGCAGCTGAAAAATCTCTGGCTGGTTCACCAAATCCCTGACAGGCTACCCAGGGTGGCTAGGATATGTCCTGCTCACTCTGCAAACCTTTGAAGGCAGCCAAAAGGTTCCCCAAATAAGGGACGCTTCATTTCCTGTTGGTATTTTATAGACAAGACTAGCTGCAAAATCCCTTGAGCTAGAATCAGACCCTGTTCCTTGTTCCTCTTGCTGTTTTCATGAAACGAGCTTGTGAGCTGGGAAGAGGCAGGGAGGTGTTTTTCCAGCCCATTTTCAAACTATGCAGCATGCATTATTTTCAAGTCGAAATAGTTACGTCTGTTCATCACAAGCTCAAACTGGGTTGAATGTGCTCCTGGAGAGGTGTGTTGATACTCCGCTGCTCTCCAAGTCTCTAGTGGAATACGAACTTCATTTCTCTTCTGCAAATAAATACCCCTCTAAGTGGTGATCCTATTTGACGGTGCCCAGAATTCGTTGCGCAAACACCTGTCTCCTGGGAAGTTGCCATCTACCTTCCAAAAAATCAGTAAGCCTTGACTGCCTTCTAAATTATCATAGGTGCAGACCCCTCCCACAAGCCTCTTCAGAAACACAGGTGAGGCCGGATCTCTCCCAGGGTTTCTGTGCTTTTCAAAATCCAAGGGCACCTTTTCTACACATTAATAGCTACAAAATTTCAGGATGAGCAGATTCACTTGGGACTGTCTGGCTCCAAGAGATCTTGGTCGAGTCTTGAGAGTTGAGATAAAATATAATTTCATTGGTCAATTAAAGAGACTTATTTTTTTATTTATTTATTTTTTTGTTTTTTATTTTTGTTTTTTTTTTTTTTTTATTTTTGTTGTTGATGATATTTTGTCACAACCATCACCCCTCTCATCCAATTTAAACTGCATAATCCTCCATGCCTTAGTGAGCTTGCCAAATTTAGGATATGGTAGACTGAGCAAGAGTCTTACACATTTTGGAAATATTTGCATTTATGCTGCACAAACGAAATCGCTTGGAATCCAACAGCATTTAGACTCTTGAACATTGGATAGGAAATGGAAGGCAATGGGGTTCTAATCAAGTCTGACCCACTCTCTCCCCAGCTTTATTTATCTGAAGGACTGGAGGTGCCTTTAAAAGTATTCATGGGGCCCTGAATTAAGGCTAAAATGACCTCTAAAGGTCAAGTCTTGCACTCTACTCCATCCCATTTTTCAATCTGATGTTTGAATCTCAGCTCTCAGGAAAGATAGTCAAAATGATTAAAACTCCAAAACTGAGTTGGTATTATGGAGTGTTCCCCAGGTCACTGGAAGGTTGTTGACACTGAAGAATACCAAAAGCGTCCAGTCCCCAGAAAGAAGAAACATTGTCTCCTCTTAGACTAGTTCTTGGAAGTGGCAGGGGCTAGCCCACATGTGGTTATTGAGAAACTGAGCTACGAGCATATGGTTAGTCTGAAATGATATGTGCTGTAGACATAAAATGTCTACCATTTATTAATATGGAAAAGGGATATAAAATGTCTATAATGTTTTTTATATAAGTTACATGCTGAAATGATTGTATATTTGATACATGGAGTTTAACGAAATATTATGATTCATTTCATCCATTTCATTTTACTCATTGTAATGGGGGTACTAGCTATTGCAAAAAATTTAGGAAAAGGGGATGGTCGCTTTAGATGGAGATGATAGAATGATCAGATCCTGAGAGAGGAGAGTGACTTAGTCATGACCCTAGAGAATGGGTAAAAAGTAAATAATAAATGCGAGCTAAAAAAATCTCCAATTTCTTCTTTGGATTAATATCCAAATCTTATTAATATCCAAAACAATTCTATGGTGACATCAATAATTGTGATCCCATTTGAAATATCAACTAACTGAGGCCAGTGAAGTTGAGGTGGTATGCAGAAAACCTAGCCAGAGGAAATGGTAGAACTGGGAGCAGAAACACAGGTCTTTCTACTGTCAAACCCATGCTCTTTCTTCTATACCGAACCGCACATCTCTAAAATGTATTTATTTTAGTATAGCCAGTGGGCTGAAGATTTTTAGTTTTGATGCTTCATCTTCCCTTATCTCTTTGTGTCCATCACTCACAGGACTCACAAACAGGATTTAAAATTGTTATTTTATTTACTACAACCATTTCTGGCCCCTGCACTTGGCTTGGTGCTATTCAAAAATAGTTTGCCCTTTGGGAAGAGAGTGCTGGGTCTGTGTACCTCCATGCCTGAGTCTGTGTTTATAAACAAGGCAGGGTAGAGGAGATAGAAAGTTGGCTAAGTATGGCTCCAGGGGGAGTGGATTTCTGGCCGAGTTGATAATGGAAAATGGAGAATTTCATCTCCAGGTCAGTGACTGAATCTAGTCCAGTCTTTCACTGTCTGCCCTATATGATTATTTGGTGGATAGAAGCTGGGATTTTGGACATTCCCCAAAGATTTCTCTATTCTCCAAATGCTTTCCCTCCCTCCTTCCAACCTAATTCCCTGCCATTCTTTTATGCCTAATTTTCTCCAAAAAACCTCCCCTTATTAATTGGAAGTGAAAAGTTAATTCCCACTCACCTCACTTCCTCTCATACATGAAATGAGAGAAAGAATTAAGAGCAAATGATACAGCAACACAGGATTAAATGTCATCTCTGTATATTCTAATATAGTTACTATTATCATCATTAAACAGTATTAATTTAATAAAATATCTATGTGATCTGCTTTGGAAACGAAGGCTTTAATCATATTATGAAGCCTTTTTGAGTTAGTGGCAGTTATTAGGCTGTTTGATAATATTGTACATATATATCAAGCATGAAGTATGATTTTTCAAAAGATGGAACACAGCAGTACAAAGAAGAGTTAATTAGATTCAGAATGAGCAGAATTACATGTGGATTGGATGCTTCTATTTACCTTATATGTGATCTTAGGTCTCTTACTATCTAAGCCTCAGTTTCCTTCTGTATAAAATGTAAACAACAAAATGTGTGCCTTTTTGAGTTGTCCCATATCAACTCAATACGTTGGTTACCATGACTGTTTATGACATATTTTATATTTGAGAGTAGTGGTCTCCAAGGTGGGTGGCGTTACATCTTAGATATGTAAAAATAATCCATTATGAGTTTTTTTGAGAAGAAACTATTAGAATTCTATTTCTATTTTTCTCATCCTTTCAAGTTTATTTTTCTTATATATGTAGGTGATGGCAAATATACTATATAGCTGTAGCAGTGCACAACATTTATGAATAAATACATTACATATATGGAGAGTGTATATTTATGATATTTTTACTGCTGGGATGCATCAAAAGTACTATAAAGACCACTGTTTTAAAAGGGAGCATTACGTTTTTGTTTAAATCATGGAAGTTGAAGATAAGACAGGTGACAGTAACTGAACTAAATTAATTATAATGCAAAATCACGCCTTAGAAGATAAATTTTAAAATTAATAAATCATAGGGTTTTAAATGTCTCCTTCTTTTTCTCATAATTTAAACATTGTTAAAGGATAACTGTTTAAAATAAAACATGCTGGCAGTGTTTTGTGGAGTTTAACATATACAGAAGTAAAAGAGTACGAAAACAATAACATGGAGGCCCAAATAAGGGAACTGGAAGTATGCCGTTGTAAGGTTTTTATACAACATGTGATTTGATGTAATATCACTTGAAGATAAACTGTCATAAGTTAAAGATGTATACCATAAGCCCTACAGTAACCAACCACTAAAATAAAGAAAAAGAGGATTACTTGATGAACAAATAGTAGAGATGAAGTTGAATCATAAAAAATGCTCAATTGATGAGAAAAAAGGAAAGTAAATAAGAAACGATTTAATTGTGTGATGCGTATAACCACTTAAACGTAAAGCCAGAGATATAGTAAAAGTAAAAGCATGGAAAAATGTATACCACACTAACACCAAATAAAAGAAATCTAGAGTATTTATATTAATAATCAAATAAAATAGGCCTAGAAAAGAAATATTAGCACAGGACAACAGCAGAAATCTATATTCTTTCAAGTAAACATGTGGTGATAGGTAACCCTTAAAATCTAAATAAATTTTAAATGATCAAAAATTTACAGAGCACATTCTCTGGCCAAAATGGAATGAAATTAGAAACCAGAAAACAGAAATGTTTTTGGAAAAACCCTCAAATATTTAAAATTAAACAACACATCTGAATAATTATGAGTTCAAGAAGAAATCACGAAGGAAGTTACAAAACATTCTGAATTGAGAGAAGATAAACACAACGTGACAAAATGGTGGCTTTCAGGGAAGTCAGTGCTTAGACAGAAATTTATAGCATTATATACTTATGTTAGAAAAGAAAAAAGTCTCAAGTCAATGTTCTCGCTTCTAAATAAAAACTAGAAAAAGAAGAGCAAATGAAATCTAATTTAAGTAAAAAAAAAAAAGGAACACTCATGGTAAGAATGGAGAGCAAAGAAATCGTAAAGCAAGCAAATAATTGAGAAAATCAATGAAATGAAAATCTGGTTTTTGGAAAAAAAGTCAAAATTTGACACGACTTAGCCAGATTTAATAAGGATGGAGGAGGGCACAAATTACCAATATCAGGAATGAAAGTGGGACATCATCACAGACTCTATAGACATTAAATGAATAATAAGAGAATATCACATCATAAATATCTTTGTGACAAAAATTTGGATAACTAAGATAAAATGTATTAAATACTTGAAAGACACTAACCACCAAAGTTCACTGAAGAAGAAATAGGTAACTGGAATACTGTGTCTATTAAAATTATTGAATTCATACTTAGAAATCATCCCGCAAAGAAAATTCCAGTCCCAGGTGACTTCAACGGTGAATTCCACTAAACATTTAAAGAAGAAATAATACCAATTCTACCCAGATACTTCAGATAAATATAAAAAGAGATAACATTTCCTACTCTGTTTTATGAATACAACAGTATCCTGATATTAAAACCATTAAAAAATTAAAGGAAAAGTATAGAAAAAAAGTCTCTCTCATGAATGTAGAAGAAAAATTCATTAATAAAAAATTAACAAAATGAATTCAATGATATTTCAAAAAGGATAAATTTTTTTGAGTAGTTGACATTTTTTTTTTCAGGAATACAAAGTTGGCTTAACATCAGCAATATTGCAAAGCAATTGTGACACAAACTACCCTCAGCACAGATGTCACAAGTTGAAAGCACAGTCCTCAGTAAGACTGCCATGACTCAGACACTTGCCACAAATTGCAGGGTTCCCTGGCCACCCACACTTCTGACCAACTGGCTGCACACTAAGGGTTTTTCACTATCCCCTTGGGTTCAATAATTCACTAGAATCACTCACAGAACTCAGTAAAGTTCTATTCTTATAATTATAGTTTTATTATAAAGAATACAAATCAGGACCAGCCAAAAGAAGCAACCCATAGGAGCAGGTCCGGTAGGGTGCTGAACATGAAGATTTCATGTCCTCCCTCCCTTGAATCTAGGCATGCCATCCTCTTGGCACGTCAATGTGTTATTGAATCAGAAAGCTCAAATAAACTTTGGTGTCCAGAATTTTTATAGGGGTTTCATTATGTAGGCATGATTGATTAGATTATTGGGCATATGATTGAATTTCCAGCCACTATCGCCTCCCCAAAAGTCAGGCTGATATCTGGTTCAAAACACCAAGCCTCTAAGAACATAGTTGGTCTTTCTAGCAAAGCCGGAACCCATCCTGAAACTATCGAGGGGCTCAACATGAATCACCTCAGTAGCATAAACTCAGGAATGATACTAAGGACCCATCTTGGATAACAAGACACTCCCGTCAATCGAGAAATTACAAAGGTTTCGGAGCTCTAAATCCCCTTTAGAGAAATGTCTATTCAGGTCCTGTGCCCATTTTTTAACTGGATTGTTTGTTTTTCAGGTGTTAAGTTGTGTGAGTTCTTTATAAATTTTGGATATTAACCCCTTATCTGGTGACTATCTTCTCCCAATCGGTAGGTTGTATTTTTATTTTGTTGGTTTCCTTTGCTGTGCAAATGCTTTTTAGTTTGATGTAGTCCCTTTTTGTTTTCCTTCCCAAAGAGATAGATCAGAAGAGATACTACTAAGAGCAATGTCAGAGAGTTTATTACCTATGTATTCTTCTAGGATTTTTATGGTTTTGGGTCTTACATTGGAATCTTTAATCGTTTTGAGTTTATTTTTGTGTATGGTATAAGAAGGTGGCCCAGTTTCTTTTTTTTTCTTTTTTCTTTTTTTTTTTTTTTTTGCGTATATCTGTCCAGTTTTCCCAACACCATTTACTGAATAGACTGTCTTTACCCCACTGTATGTTTTTGCCTTTTTTGTCATAGATTAAATGACAATATAGGCATGGATTTATTTCTCAGTTCTCTGTTCTGTTCTATTGATCTATGTGTCTGTTTTTAGGCCAGTACCATGCAGTTTTGATTACTATAGCCTTGTAGTACATAGGTTGGTATCAGGTGGCATGATACCTCCAACTTTGTTCTTTTCTCAAGATTGCTGTGGCCATTCAGGACCTTTTGTGGTTCCATATAAATTTTAGAATTATTTGTTCTAGTTCTGTGAAAAATGCCATTGGCATTTTGATAGGGATTGCATTGAATCTATAGATTGCTTTGGGTAGTATGGACATAGTAATGATGTTCATTCTTCCTGTCCATGAGCATGGTATGTTTCCATTTATTTGTATCTTCTTCAATTTCTTTCTTCAATGTCTTAGAATTTTCCAAGTACAGGTCTTTTACCTCTTCAGTTAAATTTATTACTAAGTATTTTTTTTTTTGGATGCAATTGTAAGTGGGATTGTTTCCTTAATTTCTCTTTCTGATAGATCATTGGTGTATAAAAATGCAACCGATTTCTGAATATTAATTTTGTACCCTACTATTTTTACTGACTTCATTTATCAGTTCTAATAATTTTTATGGAATCTTTAGGGTTCTCTATATATAGTATCATGTCATCGGGAAAAAATGAGTTTTACTTCTTCCTTTCCAATTTGGATGCTTTTTATTTCTTTTTCTTGTCTGATTGCTGTGGCTAGGACTTCCAATACTATGTTGAATAAAAGTGGTGAAAGTGAATATCCTTGTCTTGTTTCTGATCTTCAGGAAACACTTTAGCTTTTCCCCATTGAATATGATGTTAGCTGTGGGTTTGTCATACATGGCCTTCATTATATTGAGGTATGTTCCCTCTACTCCCACTTTGCTGAGAGGTTTGTTGTTTTTTTAAATCATAAATGGACTTTGTTAAAAGCTTTTTCAGCATCTATTGATATTATCATATGATTTTCATCCTTCAATTTATGTGGAGTATCACATCAATCGATTTGTGGAGATTGAACCAACCTCACACCCCAGGAATAAATCCTACTTGATCATGGTGTATGATCTTTTCAATGTATTGCTGAATTTGGTTTGCTAATATTTTATTGAGGATTTTTGCATTTATGTTCATCAGGGATATTGGCCTATAATTTTCTTTTCTTGTAATGTCTTTGCCTGGTTTTGAAAACTATATTTTTAAGCTGCCAATTGTCCCCAAACTAATCAATAGATGCATATAAATCCTAATACCAACCCAATGAACACATTTCGTAGAAATAAAAAAGTAGACTATAAAACATAGATAAGAATTCAAGCAACCTACAATAACCAAAACAATTTTGAAAAAGAACAAAGTTAGACTTAAACTATCTGATTGAAAGACTTATTATAAAGCTACAGAATTAAGGCAAGGATGTGCTGGCAAGGATACCATATAAATCAATGGAACAGAACAGAATATCAGAAATGGATTCAAACATAATTGGTTAATTGATTTTTGACAAAGAAGCCAAGGAAATTCAATGGAGAAATGTACTATTCCCTTCAAACAAATGGTGCTGGCACAACTGGATATGCACATATTAAACAATGAACCTCAGCCTTTACCTCATACCAGTCAAAAAAACTAACTCAAAATGGATCATAAAATTAAATGTAAGAGCTGAAAAATAATTTTGAAAGATAATATATATGAAAATCCTTGTCACCTTGGGTTAGGGAAAGAATGGGTAAACATGGGATATCAAAACAAGAAACTATAAAGAATTTTCAAATAAGGCCTCATCAAAATTAAACTTATTTGCCCCTCAAAAGCTGTTTTAACAAAAATGAAACGGCAAATTACACACTGGCAAAAATATGCAATAAGTATATATCTAATAAAAGACTCATACCAATATATATAAACAGCCGATTCAACTCCATAACAACAAAAAATAAACAACCAGATAAAAATGAAGGGGAAAAAAGAAATAATATGAACAGATACTTCACCAAAAAATAATACATAGGCGGAAAAATAAGCAGGTGAAAGATAATCAATATCGTTAGCTGTTAGGTAAATACAAACTGAAACCACAGTGAGATCCTTCTACATGCCCATTTAGAATGATGAAAATTAAAAATGATGGCAGCAAGTTTTGCTCTCCCACACTGCTGGTGAGAATGCTAAATGATACAACTACTTTGGAAGACAGTCAGCAGTTTCATATAAAGTTAAAATTTAACTCTGCATTTCCATTCCTAGATAGCTACCCAACAAAAAGGAAGATGTATGTTCACACAAAGACTTGAACAGGAATGTTAAGAGCTTCATAACACCAGGCAAAACTGGAAAGCTAAAAGTCCATCAACTGGTGAGTGGATAAACAAATTGTTGTATGACCATAAAAATGGGACAAACAATACACAACAGCATGGATGAATCTCAGAAGCTTTATGCTATGTGAAAGAAGCCAGACATGAAAGACTACACTGTTTCATTACAGATCACTTTGAAATCAGACCAGTGGTTGTAAGGGACCGGGGTGGGAAGAGGAGATTGACTACAAAGTTGTCACAAGGGATTTATCGGAGGTGAAGAAAATATTCTAATCTTGACTGAGGAAGTGGCTGCATGGTTGTATATATTTGTCAAAACTCATTGAATTGTAGGCTTAAACTTGATGACTACTATTATATGTAAATTACACCTCAATAAATCCGATGCTTAAAAACAAACATGTATATGTTAGTGAAAAGTCTAGATGGAGGTACTCTTCATGTTAACATTGGTTATCTCCGTGGTTCAGGATTAGGTGTGCTTTTTTGTTTCTCTTCTCACTGGCATTAATTTACTTATTCATATATTCAGAATCTATTTATTAATTAGTCCCAGACATTCTACAAATCACTGGAGATACAGTGGGTAATGAGATAGACATAGTTTCTGCTATCAGGGACTGTACACACAAGTCACCTGTTTCTCCTCTGTATGCCCTAATCTTTCTATGATGAACATGTTTTAGTTTTGTCACAGGACAGGAGAAAAAATCCTCATAACTTCCAGAATTATAGTGTCTTTTGATTCTCTTTTAATATATGAGGTTGGACAATTAAGTTTGCAAACTCATCCTAGAAAAAGTGCTACATACCTCATTGCTGAATATCACTACAGTCACCTTCCAAGTACGTCCCTTGGGAAGCTATGCACTGATGCCAGCACCTAGCCCACCCATCAAAGCAATTTTGGAACTCTTTTTCTGGAATGGCCATCAGAGCTGTCGTCATATTACCCTTGAAGTCTTGAATGTCATCCAAATATCTTCCTTTCAATATTTCCTTTATCTTTGGGTAAAGAAAGAAGTCATTGAGGGCCAGATCAGTTGAGTAGAGAGGGTGTTCCAGTACAGTTATTTGTTTACCGGATAAAATCTCCCTCACAGACAGTGCCGTGTGAGCTGGTACACTGTCGTGATGCAAGAGCTATGAATTGCTGGCGAAAAGTTCAGGTCATCTAACGTTTTCACACAGCCTTTTTAGCACTTCCAAATAGTAAACTTGGTTAACTGCTTGTCCGGTTGGTACAAATTCATAATGAATAATCCCACTGATATAAAAAAGTTAGCAACATCGTTGCAACAAGTTTGCAAATGTAATTGTCAGACCTCATAAATTTGCTTCTCTGATTCTTTACTATGTTACTTTCATAATCATTAGCATATATTCAGTATACAGAATGCACTGCGTAGGTCAACTGTTGTCACTATGAAAAATAAGAATAAATGAGAATCTGACTACTTTCCAGTATGTTAGAGAAAACATATGACATATTTCAAATTTTACACCAAATGAATTGATACTGTCATTTTAAATAGTTGCATTGTTTATATAAGTAAATACCCAATTTATGTAATCTACAGAAGAGAAAAATAGGAGAAAAATGTACTGGTATATCAGGATGGAATGTGCTATTATATGAGTTCTAGTAATATAATATAATGAGTTCTAATAATATAATCACTATAAAGTTTTTATAAAAATCACAGATTATTTCAGCCAGTAAAATATTATTAATCATCTACTACAATATTCAAATTTTACATACTCATGATGACCTTTGAAAATAAAATGACCTTTTGAAGACCACACTGTTCATTATTAGAGGAGTTAGAAATAGAATCCACGTGTGTCGATGACCCAAAATCCAGAATACATAGATGCCTAGTACTTTGGAACTTGGAATTTACAAAGGTTTTAAATTATACGGCACGTGTCCTGCCTTTTTACCAGTACCAATTATTAGTCAATCACAGTTTCTGGCTAAACTATAACACAGCCTCAGAATCCGTCCTAACAGTTCTCCCCACAGTTACGATGAATAGATCAGAACAAACACTTAAGCTGAAAGCCATGTGAAACAGACACACACACACACACACACACATACACACACACACACACACACACACACATATCCCTTATGTACATATAGCAATCCATCAGTCTTCCCAAATAAGTCTTTCCTTTCCTGTCTGTGTCCCACAGTCTTCATCTGGAAAATGCAGATGATAACTTCTACTCTAGCTTGACTTGAAGAATAGATGACATAACATGTGAAAGAACTTTGAAAGTTCTCAGATTGGACAGTGGCAAATTGTCTCTATTTCCTGATCTCCATTTCCCTCCTTCCCCCAAAGTTTATATGGCCGTAGCATAGCACAAGTTCATTTATTCTGCTGAAAATCCGCTTGCGTCTTGATTTAGGATGAAGGTGTAGTGAAAGGGATTTATGTTGATTACTTTTTATTTTAGGGTTCCCTTTCCATTATGTACAGTGAAAAAAAATTAACTATAAATATGGTAGCTGAGTAAGATGCTCCCAAAGAGAATACCAATGGAAAAAATAATGTCAAGTAGTTGTATGGAGAAGTTAGTGATTCAAAATCCTCCTGCCATATTCCCTTATCAATCTGACCAGCTGAGCAATAATTTTCTCCAGCCATGAGCTGGAGGAAACATAGATATAGTTGTTGTTCTTTAAAGTACTTTCTCGCATGAATGATAGACTTAGAAATTACACTTGAGCCCTAAAACACAACATTTGCAGGAAGTAACAACCCCTGTGAGTAACCCCCAACTCTCTTTTTTGCAAGGGTGATACATCTGAGGAAAACACCTTCCTGAGACTTCCATTATACATTTCATTTTATGGCTAAAAATTCACTCCGATGAGGAGCACTAAATGTTACACAATTATACAAATAAACAACAGAAAAGCACACAGTGAGGTGCTGCATGAGAAACAATAATACAGGAAAACATGGATACAATTTTTCAGATGGACAGGGCAGGCCCATTTGAGAAAATGCTATCTGAGCCAGGACCTGGGAGATTTGAAGGGGTCAGCAGCAGAAGTGCTGAAAGAACACTGCAAGAAGACGGCCTGAGGGCAGAAAGGAGCTTGGTCCAGACAAAAATCCCAGTGTGGTTGAAGGAAGAGTGTGCAAGTAGCTAAGTGGGTGGGTTGGACGATGTGGGTAAGAGATATCATAGTTTGGGATGATGCAAGCTATTATTTAAGTAGGGCTTCACACAAGATGGAAGGCATTTGGGTTGTGGTTTTCTAAATCATTATAGGCAGCCTTTCATAGTCTGTACAAGCAACATGGACTCCTCAGTCCTGGAGAGAAGGGACAGGAGAAGTGAGCTTTTAAAAAGATGCAAACGTTTTTTGGTTTGTCTGGTAAAGCACCGTGAGAATACAAGCTCCTCTTCTAGCCTTGCTGGTTTAAACCCAACAGATCTGCGTGGGCTCCCAGAGATCACATGGAAATGTAGACACATAAATAAACACCACTCCCTTTCTCTTAACAAGTTCTGTGCTACCTTTAGCAAAAGGCTTGGCTTAGCTCAGAGACAATTAATTGTAGCTGCTTGGAGGACAGGACATGTTGTGAGTGAATTAATGTGCTTCAAGAGCCCTGTGTGTCTGACTTTTCATGTTGTCTAAATTTGTAACCTGTAAGACTGCATTTCCATAAGTTTTGAAATGCAATGTGTTCTGTGGCGCTCGGAATTCGATCAGGATGAAAAGAGCTTTAGAAAGTAAGATGTTATTATTGTATTTGCCTTCATAAGAGAAAAGAGTCAAAGGAAGACAAACAGAGAAAAAGGAAAAAAAAAAAGATCCTATATAGATTAGCACTCCCACACATGCTGCAACCTGGGGGGAATAAAAGAAGAGCAGGAAAACTAGAAAACCTGGCATCAGAATAAACCTTATCAAAGACTGAACACTACAATCAGGCCTCTGTGAGGCAAAATTTTTCCCTTTCTGAACCCCAGAAAGAAAATTATACTCACTAGAGGAAGAAAAAGAGTTATTAACAAATCATTTATCTGATGCTTAAATAATATACCTGCTAAAATGAGCCTTCTAAGGAAACCTACAGTGGAGCTAATTAGTTCAGCATTTTGGCAATAACCTCATCTCCCTTTCTTTTCACTTAAAGAGAGAAAGAGAGAGAGAGAGAGAGAGAGAGAGAGAGAGAGAGAGAGAGAGAGAGGCTTAAACTATTAACATATAACACCAATTATATGATAAAACAGGTATTTTGAAGAAATAAAATTGGTAGGCTGGTCTTCAAATCTGATTGCTCTTCAAATGTAGGTGAATTTGGAATTTTCATTAAGGTTTCTTAGCAGAGCCCTGCTTAGGAAAGTGGCCGTTCTGAGTCCTAGACCTGGTTCTGCGATTTACTACTGGTGTGACACTAGGCTAGCCATTTAACCTCTTGGAGCATTGGGTCTGCCGTTTCTACAGGGGGGATATTAATATCTATTAATATCTATCCAGCTTGTTTCATCAATGGTTGTAACGAGCAAAAAAAAAAAAAAAAAAAAAAAAAGATTGCCGGTGCGAGTATTTTGAAGCTGCTTAAGTTCAACACACATATAATGACTGTTTTACAAGGAAATAGAAAAACAAGGTAAAATGCTAGAACAGTGCTATCTAATATGATAGCTGCTAGCTATGTGTGGTTACTGAGAGTTTGAAATATGGCCCAGGTGATGAGGAATTCAATTTTTACTTACATTTAATTTTATATAATTTAAATTTCAACTCAAAAGCTGATAATTCAGTTAATGAAACAATTTTCAGTATGTTTGGAAAACTCAGGTAAATGCATTTACATTTCCAACTGCATAAATCTTACAAAAGATGAATTCGGATCAAGTTTTTTGATGAAAAATTAGAGTTCATATTGAGGTATGCTTTAAGTATAAAATACATACTGCATTTTGAAAATTTAATAGGAAAAGGGGGATACTTTTTAAAATAGTTTCCTAATGATCACAAATTGAAATGAAAATATTTTGGATATAATGGGTTAAATGAAATGTATTTTACCCGTTTCTTTTGACTCTTAAAAAATGTGGCTACTGTGCAATTCAAAGGGACCAAAGTGTCTTGCTTTTATTACTATTGGGCAGTGCTGGGGTCTTCTGTCAGCCATGTTTCCACAACTCAGTATGTGCATGCGTCATCTCCATTTCCTGAAAGGAGACAGACTGGGAAGGATTAAGTACTTGGCATAAACCCATGCAGCCACAAATGTGCAGCTGGGATTTGAACCTGTGACCTGAAAGTCTCTGTTTTCTTCTAACATCAGACTGAGGCAGGGAGTTCACCACTGGCCACTCTAGTGGAAGAAGGATATGCAGATAGAATTCTGGTCTTAGAACCAGCAGGTCTGAGTACCAAGCAGCTCTGCCACTAAATCTCTGAAAGACCTGCCTAGGCACAGAACCGGCCTCTAGCTGAGACGCAGTTTTCTCTGTGTCACTAGGATAGTGCCCTTGAAAAAAAAAAGTGCTTTCAAAGCGAGACATGTGTGTCACTGGTGGAGGCATAGTTGGTTTTAGGAGGCACACAGAGACTTACAGCTATACATAAACATTAACTATATTTGGCTTATAATAAAAAAGCTATATATTTCTAAATACAGAATACATGTAATGTGCATATCATGCTTGTGTTTTCAAAGATTGTATTGTTTTCCTTCCGAAATGAATTCATTTCACTTTAGAAAGCAGAAAGGTTTAAAGAAAATGAAGCACAATGAGGGCAACATTAGCAACCAAAAGATCTTGAGGTGGCATGCACACATTTGAAGTCTGAGAAATTGCTTTAGAAGACTTGCAAGGTCCCCTTGAATTCAGGGATTTTATAGTTGTGTGTCACTTGCTTCTGAGAGACAACTTCTCCCTTAGAATGCAGTCTTGCTGTGAGGTAAAGTGAGGAGCCCTAAGAGCAGATGGAGAGATGGGAATTCTGCTCTGTCTCATGGAGGAAGAGGGTGTTCCCGGCTGCACAGGGCAGACCTGAGAAGGGGTCCTAGGCATTGACCTTGGCTGGGCCCTGAAGGATTGGGAGAATGGAGACAGGCAGCGATGAAGGGGCAGGGTATTTCAGAGGTGTGCTTTCCGGCTCTGACACCCTGTGGATGAAGACGGAACATTTGGAGTCCAGTGAGCCCCAGGCACTTCCTAGAACATATGTTTGTGTAAAAGGAATCCGGGTAGCGGGCGTCTGTCTTCTGCTATGTAAATGGCATCCGGCATCCCAACTGCAGGCAAACTCAGATCCCCGTACAATGAGTTCCAACTGTGCCCATTGGACACCTATTTGCAACGAAATTTAAACAGTAATCAGTGCCTCGGCATCCGTACCCCACTAGCTTGTCCTTGATGCGATTGTTATACACTCTTCCAGGTCCTGAATATAAATCAATTTTCATGACAGCGGGATATAGTGAAAAGAGCCCTGGGCAGGAGGCAGGAGCCCCAGGTTCTCTATTCTGCTCTCTCACCAATTAGTAAGATGACCTTTCCCTTAACACGCATTTATTGGACACCTGTAATATATCAGGTGCTGTGCTGAGCACTAGGGTAACCATGGGCAAGGGTAGACTGGGCCTGCTCCCTGCCTGGGCACTGCACTTACTTCCTCGCCCTGGGGGAAGGCAATGAACTGAATTACTACAGAGGAAGTCACTGCCATTCTCTGGCCTTGTTTAGCCTTCTCTGATACTAGTGGATATTAGGTGATGTACTGGGTAGACTCTTCCACTCTATTTATTCATGCATAAATACTTCCGTGAGTTCCTACTATGTGCCAGGCACTTTTCTAAGCCCTAGGGCTGACCTGTCCAATATGGTAGCCCTAGCTTCCTGTGGCTTTGGTGCATTGAAATGGAGCTACTCTAAACTGAATTGTGCTGGAAATACAAAACACACACTGGATTTCAAAAACTCAGTATGAGAAAAGGAATGCTCAGTACCTCACGAATACTGTTTCCTACCGATTGCATGTTGAAATAACATTTTGGATATATTTATCCAAATAAAAGATATTATTAAAATTATATTCACCTGGTTCTTTTTACTTTTTTAATGTGGCTACTAGAAAATTCAAAATTACAAATGTGGCTAGCCTATGCGGCTCATATTAGCTCTCTGTTGCACACAGGTGCTATAGAGATACAGCAATAAACAAAAAAGGCAAAAGTCCCTCCAGGATGAAAGCCCATGTAACAAGATGAGGGGGGAAAATAGCCCTGGGAATCACCACTCCAAACGCACTTATGAATTCGTACTGAACTTAATCCCGTTGAGGGTAAGAGTTTCACTTTGCTCATGTTGGTTTCTCTGATCAGTCGAGAAACACCGCACCCATCTTTGGCAGGGCCTTAGATCAACTCCGTTGCATCCTGGGGTCATGAAGGCAAATGGGAGGGCCAGACATTGGGATCTCTTTCGGGCTCTGCCACAACTTGCCTTTGTAGCCTTGACTAAGTCACCCCACCTCTGGGCCGAGGTCTCCCCATCCATATAATAAGGGGATTGAACACCGTGACTTCTGTAATAAAGCCCTTCTCAGGTCTGAAATTTTATGAACCGGGAATCATGAAGCCCAGGCACAAACTGTCCCATCAAACGCCAGCCTTAAACTACCTTCTGATTTATTAAGAGTCATTAGACAACATATCTACAAACCCCTTCTCCTGCCTAGCAGGGTGTTTATGAAAAATTAGAATTAATGAAGAATCCTCTAAACATATTGTGTCAAACTTTAAAATATGAACCCGCAGAGAAGGGGGAAGGGCAAATCCTTCAAGTGAAGGCATGAGTAGCTGCAGGGCCACCAAAGCTGCCTGGAGACCTTCTGAAATTCCTTAGGAGATTACAATTAAGCTACTCCCTCAGAGATCAGAGAGGGAAAACCGGGAAATTCCTGCTCATGCCACAGAGACCAGCTCGGGGTAGGAGCTGTAACCACAACTGGCATTTGGCAACCAGGTGGCAGCCCGCAAAACACGGTAGTGTCAGAGTGTCAGGAGGGTCCTATCCCTGGGGTCCAAGGGGCCATTCAACCTGAAGCTTCATGTTCATGAAGGGCCCCAGGTTTTTTACAAAATCTACAAATGAAGTTATACATCAAGTCGTGGGTGTGTGGCTGTGTGTGTGTTTGTGTGTGTGGGGGAGAGAGAGAGAGAGAGAGAGAGAGAGAGAGAGAGAGAGAGAGAGAGAGAGAGAGAGAGAAAGAGAGAGAGAGGGAGATTGAGCGCAGGGACATTCACTTCGCCAGTTTTCACATACTAATAGGTCACCATTTTGTTTAAACACTGTTGGGCATTTGTCTACTTGTTATATGGCCTTGGCTCCTCACTACCTCTCAGAGGTGGTGATCCTAGAGGGACGTATTGTTCCACCTCGTCAGGAGCCCACTGCTACAGTTTCCTTCAAGGCTGATAATGGTATTCAATTGCAAACACCACTGAAGGAGGAACACAGGCTAGGCCAGTGTGAATGGCGTTCACACTAGGCTGCAAAGGAGAGACTGATGAGTGATAAGAATCCACAAACCCAGGCTGCTCTGTGACCTTAACTCAATATCTATCTCTGAGCCTTGTTTTAATCTCTTGCAAAATCAGCATGGATAAAATCTAAAATCTCTTTCAGTGTTAAAATTCACTTTGTGTATTGCACCTTGAATACACATTGGAATTACCTGGGGTGAAACATTTAAATCAGAACCAACTGGGGTTAGGGCATCAGTTCCTCTGATGATTTCAAACATTGGAAACAATGCACAAGGTGAGCCAACATTTTCTGATGAACTAGCTGGCTAAGATTAATAGTTAGGAGGTCCCTCTAAGAAGGGAGCAGTGGGGATAGGTCTCAGGGTAGACAGGTGGCCCACGTATTAAAAGAACAGTCAGTAAATTAACCACGGCAGGGGGATGGTATGGAGCAGTGACGTCCAATAAAAATATGATGTGAGTCACGTGTCTTTACCTACAATTCCCTAGTACCCACATTTAGAAAAAATTTTAAAAAGGTAGAATCACTGTTAATTTAAATATAGCCATTTTATTTTAAATCAGTATATCCCAAATAGGCAAACATGTAATTAATATATGTAATTAAATTTTTTCAGCCACATTCAAAGAGTAAAAGCAAGTGAACTTCATCTCAATGATATATTTTGTTTAACCCAACATGTCAAAATAGCATGATTTCGATATGCACACACTGAAAAATGACAAATGACATATTTACATTCTTTTTTCTATCAGAGGAGTTGGAATTGCTATGTACCTTCTACTCAGGTTACATCTCAATTTGAACCAGCCACATTGCAGTTGCTCTATAGTCACAGGGGGCTAGTGATTCCCTAGTTAGCACAGATCTAGGTCTTCTTCCTCAAGTGTGGACAGTGGACCACACCTTGGGCATCACCTGAGAGCTGGTGGGAAAGGCAGAATCTCGGGGCTCCATCCCAGAACTACTGAATTGGCATCTGCACTCCTCAGGTGATTTGTTTATGCATTAAAATCTGAGAAAGTCTTGTCCTTTCCGACTACCACCAATGCTCACCTGTAGTAGCATTAAAGCCTCTTCACTCAGCCCCTTAACCCATGAAGATCTAGCCACTGCCTACTTTGCTGGATAACTTCCTCCCACTTTCCCATCCTAGCCACAATGCACTGCTCTCAGTGACTCACGTCAGCCTGTCCTCTTACCTGTCTGAGCATTTACACACGTTGTTTCTTCTAGGAAACTCTCCATCTCCCCTGCCTCCCTTCTTATGGGTGATTCCCACTTGAATTTCAGCTTTGATGCCATTTTCTCAGGAAGACATCCATTATCCCTCCCCTCAATTCTTCTAGCCCCTTGTATGTCTCTGTTCCTCCAATTTGTATTACCATTTAGAAATGACGTTCTCTTTCCTGTTAGGTGGGAAGTTCCCTGATGAGAGGGACGGCATTGGTCTTAGTTACCGCTCCATGCCAAGCACCCAGCACAGGATTGGTATGTTGTAGACATTTGGGGTTCAATACAGCTTTGCTGGAAGGGAGTGAGAGAAGAAGAAAGGCAGGAAGGCAAGAATAGAAGAAGGAAGGTAGGTCCCTCCTAATGTGAAATTGAAATCGTATTTTTGGTTTACAAAATTCTCAGCATTAACACTGAAAGTTTAAGCCAAAGGGAAGGGAAGAAAAGGGAACCAATATGAATGAAAGGCTGCTGTGGCAGTTGTGCTTTACAGACCGTAACTGCCAGGAGTTGGGTCACAGGGGGTCTGAACAAGTCACTTCATCTGTCCAAGCCTCAGTTCCCTCACTAAGAAATAGGGATGAGGATGCTTACATCAGGCATGAAAATTCAGTGAAGAGATGCATCTGCAAGGCTTTGTAAACTGTCAAGTGCCGTAAACAAGAAGGAATTGTGGTTCAGTTCCCTGACATTGCGACCCCTTCCCCACTCCTCCCCAGGCACCGAGTTTCATTTTCCACTTGAGTTTCGAAGTCAAATATTTAGCTGCACTAATGGGGTATTGGATCTTTTCATGACGGTCCCACCACTCAGGGTGTGCAGCTTTGCCGCGATAATAAAGGATGTGAGACCTGGCCTCGCAGCTGTTTAATGCAGAAATGCTATGGGAACACACCTGGGCTGTGACTTCGCATGGAATCCGTGGTGAAGTCAGCCATGTCCCCAGCAGAGATAAAAGCATTAATATCCTATTTCACCCTCAGCCCACACTGGCATGACATTGATTAAAATTATTTCTGCAGTTTGACTTGTTTTTTTTAAGAGAAAATTTGTAAAGGGGTGTGTGTATGTGGGGAGGGGGGTTAATAGGAGTTGGATTTGATACCTCTGCTTGAAGTCTGCTTTTAGATCTAGTTTTAATGACATACATTTCACAGTCCCATGGCTTGAATGAGGCCACAGGGAGGTTTTGTTAAGTGCACAGGGCCTCCCCCACTCCCAGCCCTGTCTTCTGATCTTCCATACTCGTGAGTGTGTGTGTTCGTGTGTGTGTGTGTGTGTGTGTGTGAGCGCAGACCTGTTCCATGTGACACAAAAGAGAAAGCCTCTGGTGCAGAGTTGGCGTGTCTCATGAGAACTGGTACAGGTGAGTGTGTGAGTGTTCCAGGCTCCTGTCCCAGGTACACATACACATGTACACGTGTGGGTGTGGGGGTTTGACTGGTGTGGGGATAGGTGGCAGCTGAGGATAAGAGGACTTATTTGATGAGAAAGGAGAGAATTACATGCGAACCATGATCTAAGGGTGTAGGGTCCAGTATATGGAAGAATAGGCATGACCATTGAGAAGGACGTACGTATAACCATATGTTTGCTCACAAGATTGATCCAAAGGTGTGTGTGTGTATCAGTCTGCAGACATTATTGAGCATCGACTACAAATCAGTCAGTGTGCTTGTGGCCCAGTGTAGGACATGAGGTTATGAACATGACAGCCAAGATCTCGATCCATATCAAGCCCACTGTCTGTGACCGGGTTTCTCAACCAAGGCCCTACTGGCATTTTGGGCCAGATGTTTCTTTGTTGGGAGCGGGCCTGTCCTGTACATTATAGGGCATGTAACAGTGTCCCTGATTTCTAACTAGAGATAGCACCTACTAGCTGTGACAACCAAAGCTGTCTCTAGATGTTGCCAAGTGTCCCTTGGGAGCAAACTCACCATATGTTGACAACCACTGGTTTATGGAGAACGATAGATATTTAAAAATTACAGAATTGATTATATAAGCAACTACATGTTATGAGGGAGAAGAGCAGGGAGTTATGAGAGCTTACAACTGGGGTAAGCTGGCCAGACTGTCAGGGTAAAGGGTTAGAAAGGCCTCTGGGATGGATGAGATGGATATGTGGTGCATGAACGACGAGTATGGCTCAGCTAGGTGAAGTGAGCAGGAACAAATGTTCCAGAGAGAAGGAACAGTAAGTGAAGAAAGGCCCTGATAAAAGAAGGGAGGAGTTCATCACTCAAAACAAACCAAACGAAAATGCTAGGAGCACCTGGAGTGAGTAGGAGAGTGGAGAGTGTGAACGATGAGACCAACTCTTGGAGTAGGATGTGAGCTCCCTGTCACCAGAATATGCAAATGGGGAGATGTCGGCATGGGACAGGGGCGCCCGAAGTGTCATTCCCGCCCTGAGATGCTCTGTATCATTGAAAGAATCTTGTGATTAGGGTGATGAAAGTGCAGATAAAGGTTGCACACCCTGCATACATCTGAGGAGGATTCTGTTGAACGAAGAGAACTTGAGGCAGCATGGTGTCATGTCCCTTGTCTATGAGAAGATCCTCTCAAGAGAGCTAGGTGGTTTCAGTTTTATGGAGAGCAAGAGGTACGCTTTCCCAGTAGAGTGTTTCCGCTTACCTTGGAGGTACACCTGGGATCCCAGCTATTTCTCTGGCTCACCCACAAAACTGCACAAAACCTCCTCCACCGGTGTGCACATACGCACACTCATTCCCTCAAACAATTTCACCGACTTATCACTAACCAGTAAATCACGGGCAGCACAGGAATTGCCTTTGGACATACAGCCGGGCCTTTCACAATTGATGTTCCCAAGGCCCTGTCTTCAAATTACAGATGAGGAAACGGGAGTCCTGAGAAGTTCACCGGACTTGCCCGCAGCCACACATTCAGGCCGTGGCAGAGCGGGGATGTGACTCCGTCTGGCTAGGCCTCAAGGCACCTGCTCACACGTCTCTGGGAAGCGTGCACACATCCCATGTCAGATCAAGTCAATCCTTTTGATAATCCTCCAGCTGCTCCGCAGTGATTTGCTAGAGCTCCTACTATGAGGTGTCCACTCCTGACCCAGCCCCCCTATTAGCACCCACCTTCCAGCCACTTCCCTGCCTGAAGTCCATCAGTGCCCCCCTCCAGCGCTGCTCCAGAAAAGGTGGCCCCTCACGGGGCTGTCAAAGTTCCTTCACAAACTCTTCTGCCCGTCTCTGTAGCCTCAGCCCTGCGGTGCTCACAACAGCCGTGTTCCTTCACACTTCACGTCTTTGCATGTGCTGTTCCCGTCTCTAGGAATGGCCTGACCCTTTTGCTTTCATCCTCTGCTTTAAGAATCCCTACTTATCTCTACAGGCTTAGCTCATTTGTCACCTCCTCTGGAGCCTTCCTCGACCAGCCGCTAGCATGTACTCATACTTACACCCCTTCCCGTCTCCTCTCCACGTCCCCTCTCCCCGACCCCCCCCACCCCGCCCCCAAATTACTTGACTCTCACTACCTGCCCAACACACCAAGCTCACGGCACCCTGGGCTGTAGCTGCCTGTTTGGTGTGTCTCCCACAAGTCTGGGAGGTCCTCCAGGGCATTGCTTTGATCTCTGTATCCTTAGCCCAAGAGATACTTTATTATTCTACTCCTACACAGCCCTCTTTAAGTGCTTTTGCTATCTTTGGGAGAGGGAGCACCCAGTAAAGCCTGCCAGGTTAGTCACCTGTTAAAATCATTAGAGAGAATGGCACGGGGTGAGGGTTGGAACAGAGGGAGGAGGAATGGTGCATGTGTGTGTGTGTGTGTGTGCGCGCGCACGCAGGGGGAGGATGTTCTTTAGCAGTAGGTAGTCAACACAGGCTTTTCTCAGAGAGCCCTGAAGACCTCGCCTCCTTTGATCTGTCTCCACCCACTAGAACTGGACGGGGTGTGGTCCGGTCCACCGACTCTGCCTCTAGGGAGTCAACCACTGCAGTTACGTCAAATCAGGGGTCTTTCTTCAGTGAGCCAAATGGGAAGTCCAGAGACTGTTGATTACCCCAGCAAGACGGCAGAAAATGCAGCAATGCGACCAACTCAAACTCCGGAATTCTTACTCAAGAGCTCCACTACTAACCTAGTAAGTCTATTTCTCTGTCTGCCTCCAACTAACAAGTTCCTTCTGTCCTTCCAGGTTGAATTCTCAAAGAAGAAATCTGACAGATTCAGCTCACCCTCCCAGGACAAGCTACTTCATACTTCACTACCAGCAGATAAATTAACTTGTCTGTCAGGTGACTATAAACTGGTGCCGTTAGTATCTATCCCCAAACAGCAGAGCACCGTAAGCGGGGCATTTTGTCCAGAAGGGGAGGTTGGACATAGCAGACACAGCAACTGATGTGTTCCTAGCAGCCTGATAACCACAAGAGGAAGAGGCGGGTTTGGTGGCTAGAACCTGGACTAATCCCAACCATTCAGGCAGAGCAGACCCTGAAGACCCAAACCCACATTTGGAAGGGCATTCCTTCTAAGGATGAAACAGGCCAGGGTAATATGCAATGAGCTCAACACAGTGGGCTTTGGGTTTCCATTGTGAGAAAGTCAGCATTGAGTAAGCATGTGGCATTTGGTGTGCTTATCACAACACCTACCATGGTGTGACACTCTGAGCATCTTGAAAGCCTGGATCGTGTCCTACCATTGTTATTTTCCAGGGCCTGACATAGAAGCTAACACAGAACCAATGGTAAAAGGAGTTTATTAAACTGAACTGAATTCCTTAATATCTACATTTAGGTCTGCCTGCTGTCTCAACAGTTTGTGAGCTCCTTGAAAGACGGACTGTGTCATCCTACTTATTCTGGTGTCACCTTATTAATCTGGCACAGGGCCTGACAGATAGTAGGTGTTCAACACCTGTTGAGTATGTTTCTAAAAATCACACCACATACACATGCCTCTCAGTTTTTCCTAGTACACACAGACCCCGTCAGGTCTGGAGTCAGTTACCTAGGTTCAAATCCAGGTTCACCACTTACTGACTATTTGACCTTGAGCCAGTTACTCTCTGTACCTGAGTCTCCTATTTAAAATGGGAATAACCGTATCTACCTTATACAGCTGTTGTGTGTGCTGAATAAGTTAACACATATGAAATGTTTAGAACAGTGGTTGACACAGAATAAATGCCCACTAAAATGCATTATGCTTCTTTTCTCTCACATTCAAACGCACTCTACAAATAGTTCCAAATACACATGCACCAATCCAATAATTATTTTTTGCCTCCTGCCTTATTTATCTGGAATGGTTTCAAAGCTTTTCTTTGTTCCCAAACTCTCAATCAATCGATCGCTTCCTAAGCAGAGCAACGAAAATGGCCTATGATATTGTTCTCACGAGGTAACACAGGCCCTCTTGCTCATGGATAGCCACCTAGGTAAAGGACTTTTTGTTTTCTTGTTTTTTTTACAGCTTCCCCTGGTTACTGATTTTCTGTGGCCACCATGGACAGTCTTCCAGAGGCTCCTGATACAATCTGAGTTTGGATGTGAAACCCAGCCACATGGCTGCCTCATCCTGACCCTGATGAAGTCCCAAATATCAGCTGCCCTGAGAATACTAAACACACAGAGGAACAGGAGAATGACGATGGAGAAGGAGAACACACACTGACATCTTACCATGTTCCAGGCCCTGGGCTACTGACTTGACAGGGATGAATAAGACATAGAACCACCTGTGTGGTGCTCACCACATGATCGTGATTTGGTGAGGGTCTTGGCAAAGAGACATGTCACAGAAGGGGATCTTTGGTTCTACTGAGAGGGCCGGAGAAGACTTCACAGGAGAGCTGGTGCTTGATCCAGGCCTTGCAGGATGATCCAGGCATGTGATCATTCATGCATTCCATCATTCGTGAGTTCAGCCAACGTGTATCAAATATCTACTTATTGTTGGGCATTTGGCTAAGCACTGGGCATACAGAGGTACCCAAACTTGATTCATGCACCCACAAAGATAGTCTAACGGTGGGGAGAGCACACCAGTGACTATTAAATACAATAGTCGATTCCATGATTTCAGTAACTGATGCACATTCCAAGTACAGTTGAGTCATTCTTGGCATGATGGAAATAGCACCTACGTCTGCATATGGGAATAAAAGAAAGTTTCAGCGAGGAAGTAATATTTGAGCTAAAATGGTAATGAAAACAGGCCATTCACTGAGTACTCTGCATGTGCCGGGCGTTGTCTCCACGCTTCTTATACATTAGCCAGCTGAATCCCCATAACATCCAGGAAAGGTAGAGAGCATTGTGTCCGTCAGCCAGGGGAGGCAACTGGGAACTGGCAGGAAGGTGAGTAACTTGTCAAGGTCACGCAGGGAGCATGTGATGGCAGCCAGTATTTAGCATATCAAGTAGCTGGTATCTGGTCTATTAAGTAGCTGGTATCTGGTATATTAAGTAGCTGCCACACTCTTGGCTCTTAGGTATTCCCTGTATGGCTTGGATTTCTCTGACAGCGAGGAAAGATCCAAAGTAGAGGGAAATTTAGGAGAAGGAACTTGCACACACAAAGGCAGAGATACAGAAGAGCCAGCAGATTTGGGAACCCACCAGGCAATGATGCTTGTGGAGCAGGCATTGGGTGGAGATGAGCACGGATGGACGTGACTCGGGGGTGCAGGGAAATGCAACCACGAGGGCGTTTGTTGCTACAGTGAGGACTTTGAGTTCTGGGCTGTACGCTACATGGAGGCAAGAAAGATTTTGAGCAAGACCAAGATAAAACCAGGTCTGCCCATGGGAAAATGGATTAGAGCAAAGGCTGGGGGCTTCGAATGCCAAGCTAAGGAGTGTTTGCAATTATGTGAAAATGTATTGGCAAGAGTTAAAAGAAACCCTCTTTTGCTTTTTTCTCTCTGCCTGTCAATCTAACCCATTGAGATGGAAAGTTGTTGAGTTTATTTGATTTCAGGAAATGATATATTCTTTATGGTGTTTTTTTTTTCTTTCTCTCACTATCTTCATTTTCCCCCTGGACTGCATATCATTGCATGCAGTGGCCTGCACATTCTCAGTTTACGCCGAGAAATGTACTTGCGGGGTTGTTGGGCCTGTAAAACATGAAATTAACCCGTGTCATATCTTTCACGCCCTCCTCCCTGCTCACACAGAGCCCAAATTAAATTTCACAGTGAACAATCTGAGCAGCTGACATGCTCCACAGACACCCAGCACAAGGCTTTGATGGCTGCAAGGTGTACATCTCTGTCACCAGGGTCCATGACAACTCTGCCACCACTTCTGTTTTGGTGGCAAAATTTAGCTGACTGTTGACTTGGTCTCAAGCTGTTGTGAATTCCCCCAGGACGAACAGAATCTGTCCCAGAGTACATGCATGTTTGCACAGAGGTTTACAGCTTACAAAGCGGCATCCATGCATGTCTGTCGAGCAGGGACTATTATACACATCTCGCAGGTTGGGAAACCAACACTCTGGGAGGTTACGCAGGCCACACAGTGGGCTCAGCACGCTCACCCCCAGGACAGCGGTCTTTTGGCCACCTGGCAACTCCCTGCTATACGTCCAGATCAGAGGCTTTTACGGCAGGTAAGGAAAAAAACTAATAAAAGGCTGTCCCCTTGATAATTTCTTGAAAGTAGAAATTGTCACATTTTCTCTTTTAATCCCCCCCTTTATTTTAGACCCCATCTTCTCTTCCAATTCTATAAGAACCATATCATTGTTCTTCCCACAGCCCTTGCAATACCTTTCTTTCTCACCATGTCCAGACCCGGCTCAGCACATCCCTACTTACCCTGACTCTACCAACCTGTACTCTCCATCCATCACACTTTCCTCCAGAACACCTATTTGTCCAAGACTTCCATCTTCAACCTCAGCTCAAATCATCCATCCACAAAAATGCAGTGTCTTCTCATCACAATGAATTTGTCCCTACCCCTTGGTCCCATCCAACTGGAGTTCTCACAACACATCCGTTACAGGCTGCCATATTTCACTCTGTAGCCATGCTATCTGACGCCAGGGACCATGCCTAGCTCATGTTGGATCATTAGGCGAAGGACAATATGCATACAGCAGTCATCAGTGTATGCTTTACTAAATCCAGTTTAATCCACAAAATCAAAAATGCTACTGTGCTTCTTCTTTCATTGCTTTCCTGGCGAGAGCATCTAAACTGGTTTTAGAGATCACCTTGGTGATAGTTCACCTTACGAATAAACCTAGAGAATGCATGTAAGGGGTGCTAAGGAGTAATAGTTCTTCCAGGATTTGTTTACATTTTATGTTGCCTAGCACAGTCAGTTGACAAACTTTAAGGGCAGGGGAGGGTCCAGGGGGAGAAAAAAAAAAAAAGGCAAGCGCTCCTAGCTGTGAAGAATAATCACACTGAAAGCCATGTTTGAGTACATCTAGTCCAATATTTAAATTTGTCTACGTTGTTCTCCCCCAAATAAATCCTCCTTCAATTGTTTGAACTCCTCCTGGAGCAAGGGGGTCATTATCTCATAAGGCAGCCCTTCCTATGGTAGAATCTCATTGTGAGACAAACTTTCTTTATCAAGCTTAAATGTGCATGTTTCCTTCCATGCAGTGGCCCTGGTACTGCCCTCTGGAACAAGCCTAGATATTCCTTCCATGACCAACACTTTCAAACATCTAAAGACAACTCTCGTGTCGTCCTCATCTTCTACTTTCTTCACTCCACCAGTCGACAGAACTTCACAGGAGTTTCAGAGAGAAAAACAGACTTACACAAGACAACAGAGTTGCAGCCATAACCACTGTCCTGATGACCTTGACATTATAGCACAAGGAGTGTGACGGTTCGCTGTCTGCGCCAACTTGACTAGACGAAGTCGTGCAATCGAATACTAACGTAGGTGTGTTTCTATGAAGGTTCTATAGATGCGGTTAACATGCATAATCCGTTGACTTCAAAGGAGATTATCTTCCATAATCTGCATGGGCCTCAGCTAATCAGTTGAAGGCCTTACCAGCAAAAGTGAGGTTTTAATGAGGAAGAAAAATCCTATCAATGGACTGTAGCTCCTGCTCTAGAAGTTCCAGTTGGCTGGCCTGCCCAACAGACAGACACACAGACCCAACAGACACACAGACACACAGACTGATCTCTCTCTCTCTCTCTCTGTCTCTCTGGCTCTGCTTCTTATCTGCTTCTGCTTCAGTTTGTCAGCTTGAACCCTGATTAATACAAGGAGCTTTATGCTTTACCCAAAGACCCGATTATATGGGGTGGGAAGGAGGGAGGATTTCAGACTCCAAGACAAGACGGACAGGCATTTACGGAAAGGGAGACTCTGAGCTCCTCTCACTGTTGGCCATTAAAGTCTAGAGTTGGTCATGGCTGCATTGCTGGACTGGTGGCCTCCCTAGATCACAAGAGCTCCATGCATTCATGGAGGGGTGTGGGTAGGGGGAGCCATGCCTTCTTCCTACGCTATTGGAAGAGGAGCTCACTCTGGCCCCTTGGCAAGCAGACCCTTGGCTTTTTCTTCTGCTGCACCAGGCTGAATCTGGGAGAAGGAACAGGCCAGACTGTGTTTCTCCCTAAGGCTAATGCGATATATCAGATGCAGGTGACACTTGGGTTAGGCAAGCACCTGCTCTTCTGAGGCCCGGGGCTTTCTACTAACCTGGGAAGGAATTTGCTGCTGCAGCTTGCTCTGGAAAGGTTAGTCGAAAATTCCTTGCAGTGGAAAAGACTTGGAATGCTTTCAAAACTGCCCTAGGACACCACTGAGTGCAGAATTAGCTGGGGATGGGGGTAGAAAAAGGAGGGTTCTGCTCCTGGGATCAGCTTCCTTATGCCTGAGAGGTGGTGGAGTGGAGTGCGAACAGCATGCTTTCTGGCTGAGCTGCTTAATTTTGGATTTCTTCCTTACTAGTTTGGTGACTTTTCTGAGACTCAGTTTCCTCATTTGTAAAACCGGGATAAAAACAGTACTTCCTCAGAGGTCTCCAGGAGGGTTATTTAGCACATTAAATACAGGTAATACATGTAACGTGTACAAATTTCCTGGCAGCTAAGTGCTCAATAAATGTGTGCTATTGTTACTGCTATTCCTGTTCATCCTTAACACATTTGATGGATGTTTCATTTGTTCTCAGTCATGATTGGAAACTATTGTCGTTCGCAGGTAGGAGAGTGGTGAAGAGCACAGGCCTTATCATCATGCAGACCAGGGTCTCTCCCTCGTTCTCGCTGACTTTGAACAAGTGATTTGACTGCTGTCTCAGTTAACTCATGTAAAAATGGGCATACGAATGCCCAGGATGGTGATGTAACATAATGGGTATGAGAACAGCATGACGGTCAGGCTGCCAGGGTTCGAATCCCAGCACTGTCACTTGATAGCAGCGTGGTCTTAGACAAGTTATTTAATCTCTCCTCTGCAGTTTCCTATTTATAAGCTGGAGACAACAGTAGTACCTATTTCCCAGGGCTCTTATGAGGATTAAATGCATTAATATGTATAAAAGCTTGGAATAGTGCCTAGCACTTAGTAAGAACCTGATAAATGACAGTGATTCTCATTGTGCTCCGAGGAAGGATTAAATGAGATAATGCTTTTAAAGTATCTGGCGCCTACTAGGTGCACAATAAAATAATAGCAACTGTAGTAGTTGCTACTGTGTATACCCCATTTCCCCTAAAATAAGACCTAGTCGGATAATCAGCTCTAATACGTCTTTTGGAGCAAAAATTAATATAAGACCTGGTCTTATATTGTAGCAAAATATAATACTTGCTCCAAAAGACGCATTAGAGCTGATTGTCCGGCTAGGGCTTATTTTCGGGGAAACACGGTCGTATTAATAATAATAACAACAAGAATAACATCATCATATTCTGACTTCTGAAGACCTAATACACTTTCTGTAAGGTTATATTCATCCTTAGGTCTTCTCTGTTTTAATCCCTTTTAATTTTCTAGATTAATCTGGCTGAGTCTCAGCTCCATGTGACTTATTTGTTAAAATAATAAGTCTTCAGTAACTTCTACTTGCAGAATAAAATCCAACCTCTGGGCTTCTTTAACCTCCATAATTTCTCATTTAATGAGTATCTCTAGCTTCATTTCTAGTCTCATACAATTCCTCCTCTCTTCCCTGTTATCACTGCACAATCTGCGTGCCCCCTCTGCACACAGTGAGTGCCTGTCTCTTGATGGACCCAAGACGACAATTAACATTAGGCCATCCAGTCTGAAATGGTGTCAGCCCGGACGATGTAAAGATCATACAGCATAATAGCAACCAGGCACTAGCTGCCCGCTGTGTACCAGGCACTGTGCTAAGCATTTCACATGCAGTCTTCCCTTTCAACTTAACACTCACAGTGACCTTGGGAGGCAGGAATTATTAACCCCTTGTTAGGAATGAAACACGTGAGGCTCAGCAGGTAAAATAACTTCCCCAAGGTGCTACGGCCAGTCTCTGGCTGAGTTGCTCACGAGTTTCATTGTCTTACATTCCTGGCTCCCTACACATTTAAAAAAATATATTCTATGTAAGTATAACCTGTTCAGAAAAGTAGAAATATCGTAAATACATGGTTTTATAAACAGAATAAATCCGTGAACTAAAAAATCAAGAAAGAGAACATGAATGACACCCCCAAACTCCTCTGAGGCTGCCTTCTAGCCACTACTTTCCGAGAGTAACCACTACGGTGATTCAGTGAGTCCCACGACCCATCAGTCATGTGTTCAATGACGTGGGCTATTTTGCTACTTTTGTACTTGATAACAATGGAATCGTTTGTACCTGTGTGCTTTAGCTGAAGATGTATGTGTGAGATTCATCCACCTGTTGGCTTACAGTTATAGATCATTCATTCTCACGACTGTATTTCACATAGCATCGCCTACAATTCAGCATTGGCTGGGCCTGGGCATGTGTAAAGCTTCAACAGAAAACAGTCTGCGGATGTGAATAAACATCACAGCACTGAGCAATTGGAAGGTAGTGTTGGCACTCGACATATAAGCAGGCCACGCGTGTGTTCAAGAGTAAAAGAAGGCAGGATCAGCTGAAACCCTTCAAGTTCAATACCCACTCATGTATTATTTTAAAGATTGTGTCTAAACCCGAGCACACAAGCTTACATGCATGACTAAGAATTTGGAATTTCAGAGAATTTCATTAGAAAGCTATGAACCCCAAATAGAGAATACAATGAATTATTTCTATGCAAGAGTCACAAATTCTCAACCCTGTTCACCCTTCTTGTCTCACTGACTCTCTAACCTCCATGATCCGGACACTGCCTGCTTCCCTCTATCGGAGCTGACCTCCCTGGGCATGATACCCTGGCCAGCCAAAACTCGTGGCCTCTGCCAGGTATGTCCTGCTCAGCAGCCCCACAACTTACTTGTCTCTTCAACTATTTGGGGTATTGGTGTAGTTCCCAGTTTTCCATATAATGCTGCCATCAGCATCCTGGTACCCACGGTGCCACCACAGGCATCCCGGTACCCATGGATGCTTTTCTGGCCTTGTACAGTTCTATCTCTGTCTCTATAGCTTTGTGCTAAACTAGACTTGTGTGTTAGAGCTCTTAGGTGGCCGAGCCGCATGCATGTTTTCCTTCTAACAAGCAGAAAAATGAGCATGCACATCCACACAGATCTTATTGCTTTATTATCTCTGACAAGGAGCAGTCTTTGGAAGAGGTTGAATCTGGTGACTAGTTACTGTCACAAGAACTGCCTCAGTGCCAACGACACTAAGCAGAATGAGCCTGTTTTGGCAGGTGTTCTCTAACATCTTAGAGAGAGTCGTGAATCCTCCACATTCAACAGGTGAATTCAGACAGCTATTTTAGGGGATCTTTCATGGCCACCTCACTCTGTAGGTCTATCAGGATTTGGTCATATTCAATAATAACCATGACACCTCACATTTGCACAGCATTTGGTAATGCAGAAAGCACTTTTTACATGTGTTTCTGAATGCCACGGGCATACCCATGTCTATTTTATCAGTACCCCCTTTGGCTGCATTTTACAGACAGGAGAACAGGCTCAGAGGTGCAAGTGTTACTCAAGTTGCACAGCTCAACCAAGTCTCACATGTGGCTCTGTTGACCTTAAATGCCCTTTTAAAGACATCCTGCCCTTTTGCCTAAAACAAGATATTTGGGTGTCTACGGAATCCTTCTGTAGATAAGGAGATTATCTGGCGGTTCTTATCTTCAAGAAAGAAAATATGGGGTTCAAGTAGTCTCGTCCAGCGACACAGAAATGTGGGTCTTCCGTCAGCTACCAAATTAATTCTCAGCAGCTACTTGTATGCCAGGATAGCCCTAGAAAGCCCTTTAACAGCAAGTTAAAGGGCAACACCAAACCTACAACCTGTAGTCCACCAGAGTTAGGCTGGACTGCCTGACCCTCCATCCCTGATTCCCCAAACCTATTACTTCTGGTTTCTAGTTCTGGAAGCCACCCTACTCAGCTCAAGCTATCACCCGCTTCTGAACCTCAGTAATTGATCCAGCATCACTCTTGATTGTGTTCATGAGTCTGGGGGATTTTGCCACTTCCTTGCTTTGCCTCCAGGTTTCAGTCTTGCTACCTCATCCCCTTCTGCCTGTCCAGGGCTGGGGAAGATTCAAGGTTCTTTTCTGTGAAGAGATACTGATTCTGCTACAGATATCCCTTCCCACACCCCCGTCGCCACCTGGGGTGAAGTGGGTTAAACTTCTGGTTGGAAGAGAGTAAAAGCCGAATTCTTAAAGTCTTCCTAATGGGATGACTGTGTGGTCCACTCCTCACCTGGCATTTAAAACACAGACGAGTAAAGAAAGCACCTAGCATAAAACACAAGATTTTCTATTTGACCAGTGACTGGGTTATCTACATGAGGAATCAGCAAACTTTGCCTATAAAGGACCAGATAGGAAGTATTTTAGGCTTTTGGGCCATTTGGTGCCTGTGCCAACTCTGATTATAGCATAAAAGCAACCATGTATAATATGTAAATAAATGAGTATCACTGTATATTCCAATAAACCTTAATTTACAAAAATAAGCAGTATCCCGAAATTAACTTACGGGCCATAGTTTGCTGACCCCTGATCAGCAGAACCAATTCTGGTGCCAGGATCCTACCACCAATTTACTGCAATCTAGAATCTGCCAAAAATTAGTTCTGACATCAGATATTTGACAGCAGAGTCAACGGCCGTGTTAATTTCTCTTCATCTAACCCTCCCACTGGATAGACAGCATGCTAGATTGATAAAGCCTCAAAATAATTTTCCTACATCAATTCTGAAGGGAAGAAACGCTAAGGGGTAAGACAGGGTAAAGAGAAAGTGAAGATGTTTTTGGGTGCCATAAAGAATCTTGCCTCACAATGGCTTGCCTCAAGGTACATGTCACATTCATACAGTTAAACCGGACTCAGGTGATCTCAGGATTCGCTGAGTGGCTCTAAACTTGTTTTCCAGAATACAGACCCTTTGCATTTCTACCCTGCCCCTCTCACCATGTTGGCTCTGCATTCTTGTGTTCGTCAGCTCAGAGCTGTAGACAGATGTAGTACCTCAAACATCACTTCAGCACAGGTCTGTGTCCAAAGTAGGAAGGAAAAGGATTGAGCAAAGGACCTTCCACTTATGTAGATTTCCTTTATGAGAAATAAAAATATTTCCCAAGAACACCCCCTGCAAAGACTTCGCATCTCCTTAGCCAGAATTAGATCACATGCTCATCCACAGCCGGTTCCTAGCGAAGAAGAATGGCAAAGGCCCGATGGCTTGGAAAAGTCGTGATTCATCCTCTAGGATGGGGTCTATTCTCCTCAATTAACCTGAGTATTATGTGCAAAGAAGCAGGTGTTGGAGGGAGGAGGGGCTGTGGTGACGGCTGGTGGGTAGAAAACCAAGAGTTTAGATCACATAAAATGCGAGGAAGATACTAAAATCCTCTGTGAAGGTGGCATCACGCAGAGCCTGCTGGGGTAAGGTGAGGGTGATATACAATCTTGAATTCAAGCTCTGGCTGAGCCACGGTTTTCAGTCCCAGTGGTTCCCAAACATTAGTGTTCCCAAGAACCACCAGGGGCCCTTGTTAAAATGCAGTGTCCTGGGTCCCTACCCTAGGAATTCTGATTGAAGAGTGCTGAAATGAGACTAGGAATATGCTTTCCAACAAGTTCCCCAGGAGACTTTGATGCAGGCGGTCTGCTGCTCAGACCACGACAATCACTCACTACATGGATTTTGAAGCCATCATTCCATACTTCCTGCTTATCTTAAGAGCAAAGATGCAGATATGTAAATACGGGGGGCTCAGCACTTCCCTTTGTTGTGAGAAAGAAATGGACTGGGGACTTTTTAATCAGGACTATCAAGCCAAGATGCCTGTATCTCCTACTCCATACACACAGAGCTGCAAGGCTGAACATGAAGTCGGGGAATTTATGTGCACGTGGCTTGTGAGCGACACAGTATGTTATACAGACGGCGTAGAACAAGAGCTCTGGGTGCAGTGACACTTGGGTTTGATCCCTAACATTATACATTTGGACAATATCCTAAACTTTTTAACCTCAGTGTCCACTTATATGAAATGGAGGAAAATGTCTTCCCTCTATCCTGTGATAGAGTGATTAACCAAAAAACTAAGAAAGAAATGAACTACGTAAAACATTTATCATGGCGCTTAGCTCCTCTAAATGCTCAACAAATGTCAGCACTCATCACCATCTTTGTCCTCCTTCTATTTGTAGCCATAGCGATAGTTTTACTTACATTTATGCATGTTTATAGTTTTTAAGGTTTGTCTGACTCATTTTCTCATTTATAGATGTGAAACTGAGTCCCAGCTATCTAAAATACCTTGCCAAGTTTACCAAATTAGTTGGCTGAGTTGGGTCTCGAACTCAAATTGATTTGTGATTCTCCTGACAAACTCTCTAATAATCTGCATACTAAATTCACAATGAACAAATGTGACCCAGTTTCCTGGCACAAGTTAAGAAAGTACCCCACTCTGGGGACAGCAGTTTTATTTTAGCCATCCCTCCCCTACCCCCTCCCCCAGCCTCATTCCTTCTCTCTCTCTCACCACATTGGGCCCTGGGCCCTCTGCAGAAGGCCTACTGGAGTAATTAAAAAGGGGAATCAAGGCACTTATTGGTGGGACCAGAAGACAAGTCAATGTGGCTCAATCTGCTGGGAATTGACTGCGATCAATTTCTCCGAAGGCCTGTCTGAAGCTGCAGCTGGAAAGCGCTCAGCGAGCTGATCAATGGTGGCCTTGAGTGCAGCAGAGGGAGAGACAAAGTGGTGGCGGCAGCCGCGGGCCAGTCTGTAGCCATCAGGCCAGCCCAAGCCCAAGGTCAGCCTCTGTATCCTTTTCCCCTCTTCCCTCTCCCTTCTCCACACAGCTCCCTGGCAGAAGTGTCAAAACAAGATGGGGCAGCTGGAAACACATGAGAAATGTTCCTGGAAGCTCTGGGGGGAAGAAAGAAAACTCATTTGCTAAAGATAATAAAAATAATAATAATCTCATAATCATCATCCTAACTGTAATGACAGTTGTGGTAATAATGACAGGGCCTCTGATTTTATCTTCTGCTCTCCGAACGTGAAAGTACATCTCTATATCCAAATGAAAGTCATTTAAGGGCCGTTGTTTTGTGGCAAATAGAATTCATTACATTTAATAAAATGTTAATTGATGTGGAGGAAGGAAGCCTAGTCTTTCTGTTTTGTGCATTTGCTCCTTCATCAAAGAAAGACTCAAGCACTCTCAGAGTATAGCACCTAGTATGCATTGCATTTGCACATAGTAGGTGTTAACTTCATTTTTTTAAATGTGCAAAGCACTGTTATATGTCGTGAATAAAAATTTCCAGGAATTCATATTCTAAAAGTAACATGTAAACAGAGTATCTTAGTCCATTTGGGCGGCTATAACAAAATCCCAGAGACGGGAAAGCTCATAAACAAGGGAAATTGATTTATTTCTCCCAGTTCTGGAGGCAGGAAGTCTGAGGTCAGGGTGCCAGCATGGTGGCTGAGAGCCTTCTTGCAGGCTGCAAACTTCTCATTATATCCTCAAGTGGGGAAGGGGTGAGGGTGCTCTGTGAGATCTCTTTTGTAAGAGCACTAATTCCACCCCTGAGGGCTTCACCCTCAGGACCCAGTCACTCCTGAAAGGCTTCTAACACCATCACATCGCTGTTTTGTGGCTTTTTTTCAATTAAAGTTTATTGGGGTGACAGTTTTAGAAGTCCAACAAGTGAAATTTGGGGGACACATTCTAACCATAGCACAGGGGGTCATGATGATAAAGATATGAACTAATCAGTGAAGGAGCCAGAAGAAGATGGCTTAGTTCTTCTGGTGGGGCCGGAGGTGAAGGGGATGGCGAGGTAACTGGAGCTCCAATTTGAAAATTAGATATAATTTCTCCAGGAAGAAAAAGCCATTCACAGCAGAGGGAAAAAGCACCAAGGAAAGAACGTGTATAGCAAGTTGGCTGGACGCAAGCAATCTAGTGTGCTTAGAAGGTGCTTGAAGGAAGAGTTACCAAAGAGGCTGGACAGGTGGGTGGGAGCTTAGAGAGAAGGGTCCTCTTGCAAAGAAATCCACATATTTTCCTTTTCCATCCCTTAGCCAATGGGACCACAAAAGATTCCTAGTAGGAGAATATTCAGTTCTCATCGGGAAATTGGATCATTATAAATAGAAGAGAGAGAACGGAAACAATTATGCAGAATAGGTGAGAAGACAGAGGCTCCAAGAGGTGAAGTAAATCACTCAGGTCAGCAGGCAACAGTAGATTTTATACCTAAGGGTTAGGACTCAAATTCCAGCATGTTTTCAATACTTTGTACCAGGAAGGCAGGTACGAGCACTGATTCTGGAATTCAGATAGATGTGATTTAAATCCCGGCTCTGCCACCTTTGGGCTAAATGACCTCAGGCAGGTCAATTAATCTCCCTGAGGCTCAGTTGCTCCGTCTATAAAATGGGGACAAAATGCCTATCTACTGGCATAATAGTGAGAATTGAATGTAATAATATAGACAAGGATTTCAAAAGAGTTCTTAACATGTTGTAAAATTTTGATAAATGTTAGATGTCATTAATATTAACTTCAAATATACTCCCCATGTTTCCTTTCTGAACCTTCTTTCCACTTCTTTTGACATCTTTTTGAATACTTTAGTACCTTGGGTTAATTTTAGGCATGATGATGGACTATCAGAAAAGCTATTTTGGTTTGGAGGGACTTTCCCTCACCTTTTTGAGCACACCATCCAGCTGAATACCACATGAAGAATGGCTAAGGCAGAAGAGAACATGTGGAAGGGTGCACAAACCATCTGCATGTATGTCCAAAGCTATCTGTATTAAAACGGATAAGACTCATCCTTTGTTGACTTCAAAGGTAAACATTTCTCCAGGAAGTGGAAGTTACAGAGAAGTTTGTTTTGTTTTGATAGAGAATTCTAATGACTGGGGCTGTCTGCCAATCCAATGTGCTAAACCGTATGGAAGCAAGTTCCCCATGACTGAAAGGATTTGAGTTGAGATGGATGGCTGCAAAAGATATTTTAACAGGAGACCAAGGGAAATGATATCCAGAGCCCTGTCATTAAAACCATGAAGTCATCCACCCAATGTAAATAAAGTAAGCCATTTGGAAATGTGTTGGGAGTTTCTAAATGAGATATTTAATGTAGTAGGGTATACACGCTGAGAGCCAGGAGCCAAATCCATTCTGTACGTGGGTGTATGTTTTCCAGCACAGTGGCAGGTCATATTCTTTCTAATTCACCACAGTCCACACCATTCCCTATCGACCTACCCTACTGAATTTTACCCATTTACTTTCACTGCTTGACCTTGTAAGGAAGACGCCCTAGACCAAAAAGTCAGGAGACTGAGTTCTGCTCCTGGCTCTGCCAGCGATTTCTGTTCTTTTCAGTCAACATCTTCCCCTGTCTCAGCCTCAGTGTCTTATCTATAAAATGAGGATTCAATACTGAAGAGTCTTTTCTGCACTAGTGTTTCGAGATCTATTATCATAAGGAGGAAAACTCACTCTAGTGACCTTCTTTGGAAAAGCAATGTCTTTCTCTGTACTCTCTGGAGAGGGGTGTATGTGTAGGTGTTGTCTTTTCTAAGACATATCATTCACGATCATTAATAAACACTGATGAGTCTGCCATCAGCCTTCTTGCCTTTTTCTGAATTCCCAAATTATTCCAAATAATGAAAATGCCCTAATATTGTTCTCTGTTGAGAGAAACGCTTTGTGGGGTGTGTACTCGGTGTAGCTAAATCCCCATTCTATCTTAACTGAACTGATTCAACTGACTAAAGGTTGATTGGTTGGTTGTTGTCGCTGTCATTCCCCTACAGAGAGTGACAGTTAAAAATATGGAGGAAATGATAAAGAAGAGTCTCTCAAAGATTAACACAATGGAAAAAAAAAAAAAGTAGTAACTGCCTAGAAACAGAATGGCCATTCTGAAGCTTCTGTGTGAGGTTCTTTCAGTCCAAAAAGCAACTCCACTGTGTGACTAGAGTCCATTTACTAATTGTCTGACATCGGGTGCTCCTCCTGCTCCCATTACAGTAAAGTCTCTCTTATCTGCTGAGATCAGGATCTGTAATTGCAGGTTAATGGAAAGTCAGTGAAAGCAGACTCGAACTGGTGTATTAAAGAGCTGTCTACTGGCTAGGAGGCTCTACCTTGCAATGGGCATCCGTCACATCTTCAAAGAAAACGGGAAGCATCAGTTAATCCAGAGAATTGATTAGTGCAGAAGTCAAGGATGATCCTATTTAGACAATTAGAAAATACAGAAAAGCAAAAAGAAAGATAATTGCCCAAATTCACTCAGAGGCAGTTAGCATTTTGATGTAAGTTCTTGTAGAATTTTCTCTTCAAAAATATTTTCAATATGTCATTTAATATATGCAAATGCATTTTATGATATATGTAAATAATGTATGTAAAGAGGGCGTATGAGTCAATTATTTTATAACCCACATTTCACTTCACATGTCATAAGCATCCATTAAGAGTAATAAATATAAATACATATCAATTTTATTAGCAATTTTATTTCCTCATTTCAAATCCTTAGTTACTAGCCAAATGCCACCTGTGACACATTTCTATGTTTTTCAGGTTTTCTGCAATGAGCACGCATTAATTACGAGCATGCACTGCAAAATGTGAAAAACAGAAAGACAAACCCCAAATGTAAGTATACTGGCTAAGAAGTGGCATAGTTAAAGGTTAACACTGCAGATTTGGGAATCAAACATAGCTGGCTTTCAAATTTCAGAACTGTTCCTATGAACTGTGTGATTTGGGCAAGTTACTTAACCTAACTGGGCTTCAATTAATCATCTAACAATGGGGGAAATAAATCACAGAAGGTTATTACATGGATTAACGAAACTAATGTCTGTGCAGGGCTTTGCACAGACTTACTGCACAATAGTTAGCAAATGGTTATGGTCATCAGCCATCAAATGCTTTATCTGATTTTGAGAAATTATGTATCAAAATGGAAAAAAAAAAAGACCAAAAAAATCCACTTTGTATTCAGAAGTTCCTGATAAAAATCCCAAGAATTTTCCTTGCTTCTTGGATATTCTGTGTAGGGATGTCCCATTCCAGTTAGAGACTGTTTCCCTTCCCAATTAAAAATAGCTATGGCTATTATTGATTAAGAACTATTTAGGACGATTTATAAAAATAATACAAATTCAAACAAGTAACTGGTCACACAATTTTACTAATGGGACATTGCTACCCCCCAATTTTTTAACAACTTTGAGATAATATTCACAATGTACACAATTCACCCAATTAAAGTACGAAATTCAGTGGGTTTTAGGATATTCGCAGTTGTGCAGCCATCATCATGATCGATTTTAGAACATTTTAATCACCCCCCAAAGAAACCTCCATATCCATGAGTACTCATTCTCCATTTCCTCCCAACATTTTGAGTAACTGCCAGAGTGTTTTCTAAACTGGTGGCACCATTTTACATTTCCAACAGCAGTGTGTGAGGGTTCCAGTTTATCTACATTCTTGTCAACATTTGTTGTTATCTGTCTTTTTAATTAAGCCATCCTAGGGTGTATGTAGTATATCTCATTGTGGTTTTGATTTGCATTTATTTAATGACTCCTTATGTTGAGAATCTTTTCTAAGGTTTATTGGCCATTTGTAAAGCTTCTTTGGAGAAATGTCTATTGAGACCTGTTGTCCATTTTTAAAAATGTGGTTGTCTTTTTTATTTTGAGTTGAAGAGTTTTGTTTGTTTGTTTTTTACATATTCTGTATACAAATCTTTCAGCAAATATTATTTCCATTCTGTGGGTTATCTTTTCACATTCTTAATGATGTCCTTTGAGGCATTAAATTTTTAATTTTGATGAGGTTCAATTTATTTGTTCTTCTATCACTTGTACTTTTAATGACTTAACTAAGAAATTGTTGCCTAACCCAAGGTGACAGAGATTTACATTTTCTTCTAAGAGTTTTACAGTTTTAGCTCTGATATGCAGGTCTAATATCCATTTTGGTTAAGTTTTGTGTATGGCGTAAAGAAGGCACCCAACTTCATCTTTTTCAGTGTGGTTATTCAGCTGTCCCAGCACCAGTTGTTGAAATAAACATTTTTGCTCACTGAATGAATTGTCTTGGCATCTTTGTTGAAACTCAACTGACCATAAATGTGATGGTTCTGGGCTCTCAATTTCATTCTATTTATTTATATCTGTATTCTTATGCCAGTACCATAGTATCTTGTTTACTGTAATTTTATGTTGTTTTGAAATCAGAAATTGAATTCTCCAGATTTGTTCTCCCCAATTAAGGATTCTCCCCTCACCACCAGGTACCAGTTATGTTGAGTCCCTTGTATTTCCATATAAATTTTAGGTTCAGTTTGTCAATTTTTGAGAAAAAGGTCAGATGGGATATTGATAAGGAATACCTTGAATCCATAAATCAATCTTAAGAATATTACGTCTTCTGGTCCACGAGCACGATGTCTTTTCATTTATTTGTATTTTCTTTAATTTCTTTAAACAATGTTTTATATTTTTTCAGGATATAAGTTTTGAACTTCTTTTGTTAGATTTATTTACATTTTATTTTCAATACTCTTATAAAAGGCATTGTTTTCTTATTTTCATTTTCAAATTGTTCATTGCCAGTTTATAGAAATATAATTGTTTTTGTATGTTGATCTTGTATCCTAAAAATTGTTGAACTTGCTTATTAGCTCTAATAATTTTTTATTCACTCCTTAGAGTTTCTACATGCAAGATCATGACATCTGCAAATAGAGATAGTTTATTTCTTTCTCTCCAATTAGAATGATATATATATGTATATATATATATTTATATATATGTGAAAGTCATATATATATATGAAAAGGCATATATATATATATATATATATATATATATACACACACACACACACACACACATATACATATAGGCATATATGTATATGCCTTTTCCCTCCTAAATGCCCTGTATAAAACCTCCAGTACGACACTGAATAGAAATGGTGAGAACGAACACATTGTTCCCGATCTTAGAAGGAAAGCTTTTCGTCTTTCAATATGAAGTACGCTGTTAGCTGTGGGGTTCTTTGTAAGTGCCCTTTATCAAGTTGAGGAATTATTTCTATTTTTATCATGAAAAAAATGTTAGATTTTTATGAAATGCTTTTTCTGTGTCTATTGAAATTATCATGTGTTTTTTGGGCTCTTATTCTATTAATATGGTACATATATTGCATTGGTTGATTCTTGTATGTTAAACCAATCTTGCATTCCTGGAATAAATCCTACTTGGTCATAGTGAATAATCATGTTTATATTTTGCTGGACTCAGTCTACTAGTACTTTTTTAAAGGTTTTTTGCATCTATATTCATAAAGGATCTTGGTATTTAGTTTTGTTTTCTTGTGATATCTTTGTATGATTTTGGTATCAGAATAATACGGGACTTACACAATGAGATGGGAAGTATTTCCTCCCCTTATATTTTTGGAAGAGTTTGTAAAGAATTGTTACTAATTCTTCTTTAAAAGTTTGCTGAAATTCACCAGTGAATCAGGCCCTGGGCTTTTCTTTGGGGTGTTTCTATTATAAATATTAATTTGATCTCTTGTTATTTAGATTTCCTGTTTCTTCTTGAATCAGTTTCAGTAGCCTGTGTCTTTCTAGGAGTGTGTTAATTTATTCTAGGTTATTAATTTGTGGCATATACAGCTATTCATAGTATTTCCTCATAGTCCTCTTTATTTTTGTAAGGTCAGTAGTAATATTCCTTCTTTCATTCCTCTGTTTTTTTTTGGCCAGTCTAAAGATTTGTCAATTTTGTTGATCTTTCAAAGAACAAAGTTTTGGTGTCATTTATTTTCTCTGTTTTCTATTCTTTATGTTTCTTTTTTTCCTCTCTAATCTTTAATATTCCCTTCCTTCTCCTCACTTTGGATTTAGTTTTTTCTTCTTTTTTCCAATGTCTTCAGGTATAAAGTTAGGTTATTTCTTGCTCTTACATTTTCAGGAGTGTAGGCTGAGAGATAGTCAGAATAGTAATAGCCGCTGTTTATTGAGTGTCTATTGTGTTAAGACAATTGCATACACTATTGGTAAACTTCATTAAGAAAAACCCTGCAAGTCAAAGCATTCTTATCCCCCTTTTTCTAATAAGAAAACTGGGTTCAGAGGAACAAATTGAGTTGCCCAAGACTACATAGCAGAGCCAGTAATTATACCCAGTTCTAGATGGCTCAAACTTGGTGTTGTTTCTGCTCCACATAGAAAAAGAACAAAACACGAAATTGGAAGTCATTACACCTGAGTTCATGTCCAACATCAATCCTTCCTGAAACTCTGTTTTCCCTATTCTTTGCAGAGTCAGTGCCTTCTCATTCTTTGGGTCTTAGCATCTATATTACTTCTTCTGAGGCTTTCTTTGATCACTCTTTTCAAAAGAGGTCCATCTCATTGTTCTAGTTCTCAGAATTCTATTTGCTTACTTTGTTCATTTAGTACATGTGTTAATGTGCTGTCATTTACTTGTTTATTTATGAGTTGTGTTGTCCTATCTTCCTGTTGGTCTTTTTTCCCTGTTGAAATGCAAACTTCCTGAGGACACTGTCATGTTCATTGTTCTCACTTCTGTTATAGACCCTGGTTCATCAAACACATTCAATACATATTTGTGAAATGAATGAATGGGTAAGACAAGAGGTACCTAAAGTCTGCTAGGGTACAAAGTTATGGAATTCTCTTGCAGTTGTTTTCCAGTAATAAACATTCTCTCAGAGAAACTCAAGAAAAAGAAAGTGAGAAACTCTGCCAGAACTTTCTCTCTAGGAACCTGGACTTCTATTTACCATGTATTGTAGTCTTCTAAGGACAAGTTTCTTCAGATTAACCGTAGTCCATCATAGCTACTCGAAAACAGTTGTTTTAGCCCTGGAGATAGTTGGCTTTTACACCTCTAGTGTCCAAAGTTAACTGAGTCTCTTTTTCAGGTATTGATTTCAAATTCTAGAGAGATACAGTCTGATTGGGCTATGGGTCAGTGACGCTTCTTTGGGCCAATCAGTTATGACCATGAGTTTGAGGTTATGCAGTACATAGAGAGGCACTTTCTCTGCTCTCGGGCTAGAAATGGCTGAGGTTGAGGAGATGACTGGCCGGTCTATTACAAATCTAAAATTTTGTGTTTAAAATTTTAATTTTATATTTAAATTATCCACATGAATGGCCAAGTTCATATGGATAGTGAGTGAGACTAAACACCAGGTCTTCTTACTCTCAATATACATAGTTATTTTCGACAAAGATTCCAGATACCCTGTCCTGGGCCCACAAAGCAGAATCCTTTTTGTAAAGTCCATTGTTTCATGGGAAAGGAATCTGACTACAGTCCACTTAAGGGACATTCGGCCTAGAGAAAGTCTCTTGACTCTTGCTGCTGAGGAAATTGCAGTATTGGATTTTTAAATAAACCATTGGCCAGAATATCTAAGAGATTTTCTTACAGATCTTGACCAGTTTATTTATTTATTTATTTTTCATAAAAAATCCTGGCCTGGGGCGAAATGAAAATGTCTTCAGATTTTGCAATCAGAGCTTGTGTTTCAGGTGTGAAATGCATGTTAGAAACTGGAGTTTGGTGTGACCTGATCTTGGGACTCCATTCACGGCACTGTTGATGTCCATGAATTTGAGTATTCTTTTTTTTTTTTTTTTAACTTTTGTTTATTTTCAGTGTGTTTTTCCAGGACCCATCAGTTCCAAGTAGTTGTTTCAATCTGGTTGTGGAGGGTGCAGCTCAGAGTGGCCCATGCGGGGATCGAACCGGTAACCTTGTTGTTAAAAGCGCCATGCTGAGCTAACCGGCCGACCTGAATTCAACTATTCTTGATGAGAGCAGCCCTTGGTCATTACCAGGGGACAAGAAAGACACTCAATTACCCCTGTGTGAAGGTCATTTTCCTTCTTCTTTCCCATATGTTAATCAATCAGTCAAAATAGCCCATGTGATTAAGAAAACAGGGCAGAGGAAAGATCCATAACTGTGTATAAGGCCTTCTTGCATCTAACTGATTTAAATCAGAAAAGGTTATGAATGTGCACACACACACACTCTTACCAACAGGGGCCGAGAGCCCACTAAGAAGTTGACACTGAGTCAACACCGAGGCAGCATCTTCAGAAGATGCACGACTTAGGGCTCCAGTTTATATTTTCCAATATAGGAAATTGTTAGAGAAAGGCTCTTAGCCCCCATTAAAATAGCAGTCACATACAATGATACTTTGTCGGGAATTTTCATAAAAATGTTTGGATTTCACACACATACCTCAAGAAGACAGTGCCTCGGGGCTTGAACTAACAAACAATTTTCTTCCACTGTGAGAGGGTAAATAACACTTAATTCATGCGTTTACTTTATTTACTCCGTTATTAATACTCCCCTGGTTCCACAAGGATTAACGCAGAATTCTAAGAAGTTTTTTTTGTTTTGTTTTGTTTCTTTCAATTTCCCTGGTAGAAATCTAGTTTTTACATCCAAGCTTAAGTCGGAATGTGAAAGCAGGGTAGAGATCTTGGAGGACCCTCTCCACACACAGTCCCATCCAAACTTCACTACTGTACATATCTGCAAAGCAAAATTCCAGTGAAGCAACTGACTTGAATCCTCCCAACTAACCAGAGTTAAGACTTACATTCTAGTCCTCTGACTCTATCCCTAACCCGCTTTTCATTATCTATGAGAATTATGGAGTGATTCAAATCACTCCAACTCAACAAATCAAGCATCTGCTCAGGGCCAGGCCCTGGGCTGGAACTGGGCTCAAACTGATAAATGAAACACAGCTCTGACTATTTAAGAGGTCACGGTCTAGTGAAGAAACAAACAAATACTCATGACCGTACTGCAACAATAGCTATGGGAGAAATTGAAACAGTTATCAAAGAATTACTTCTCTGAAAGCTGCTGATCCCAAATAGTGTTTTTCCCCCAGATAATTTCTTTCAAAGTTGCAAGAAACAGATAATTCTCATATTTCATAAGCTGCTCCAAGAGCCAAGAAGTTGAACGGCTATTTCATTCAGAGTCTGACACCAGCAAAGCTTGCCCAAACCAGGATTCACAGATCTGAGGAAAAACAAATGCCAGAGGCTGCGTTTCTACCATATGGTGCAGCCCCAACCTCCACAGTGCAGCATGGAGCCCTGAACCAACGTCTGCTAATCCACTGGCTGGCCAGCACCTAATAGAGTCTCTCTCTTCAGCTGTTGGGAACTAGAATCGGAGAGGATAGTGGGTCCATGTTCAATGTTGACACTAAGAGGGCAGGTACACATTTAGCTGCATGTGCTGGCAGAGAAAGTTTTCTAAGAAAGAGAGCATAGAGACAAGGATAGATCAGAGACTCAGGAAGTGGAGGGAAGCAAAATGTTACGTAGCTCCGAAGAGACAGAGAGTGGCTTTGGTTTCTAGTAAGTTGCCTAGCTCCAGTGCCCACGAGACCACGCTGTAGCAGGCTTCCGTTTCCATGGCTTTTCCTGGTTATGTCCTTTTGGTAACAGTCTCTTCACCACCCTCACCAGACGATTCACTACTTCCTTGTGCTGTACTGGATACGTTTCTGTTCTTTACAATAAAGATAGCTTTGCTAGAATAACCATGGCTTAAAACAGAGACAAAATTATCATTATTTGCAAAAGATGTATTTTGATACCTAGAACACTCAAGAGAATCAACTGAAAAACTATTAAAATTAATAAGAAAGCTCAGCAGAGAGACTGGTTATGAGGTAAATACACCAAAATAATAGTGTTTTTCTTTAGTGGCAGTAATTACTTGGGAAATATGATTTTAAAATATCTTAGTCACAACAACAGAAAACATAAAATGCTATGAATAGGTTTAACAAGAAATATGTAAGATGCTTATGAAGAAAACCACAAAACTTTACTGTGAGATGTAACAAATATTTGACTAAATAAAAAGATAAACAGTGTTTCTGGGCAGAAGACCCAAAAATGTGGAGGGATCAGTTTTTCCTAAATGAACTTACAGGTTTATCATATTTTTTAATCAAAATCTTGACAAGATTTTTGGTAACTAACAAGATGATTCTGAAGCTTATCTACAATATTGATAGGTGAAAGTAGCCACGTCATTTTTGAAAAGGAAGACTTATTGGAAAGGTTTACCCTCCCATATTATACAGCGAAAATCATAAAATTTTTATATTTCTGGTGTGACAGTAGACATCACAATGGACAAAATAGGTATTGGAAAATAAGATTGGGTTTACACACACACACATACACAGAGAAATTTAATATGTCATCAATGGGAACATAAATATGTAGGGGAAATATTATTTTTAATACATGGTTATGGGCGCCTTTTACAAGGGGTTAAAGAGAAGCATTCAGCAATCTGGTCTTCTTTAATGAGGTACAGATATTTATAAAAGAATTAAATTAAATGCTTTAAAATTTTTTAAAACATAAAGTAAGTCATAGTGAGAATCAAATTGAGTGGCAAAGGGAAAGAGAATATTTTAATTTAAAAAGGGAAGAAATGACTCACAACAAGAAAAACTAGATGTCATTAGATAAAAATATAAAATAGTCTGTACTTAAACATCAAAGGCAAAATCAAAATACCCAGGGGTAAACTGGAAAAATTTTATGCAAACATAAGACAGTAAGAGTTATCCTTAAGACATAAAGGAAACTGATACAAAACTTTGAGATTCCAACTAATAACTGGCCATATAATGTCACAAGAGACAATTTATAAAAGAGAAAATTCAAGTGCTAAATAAGCATGTTTTAAAAAGGCAACCTCACCAGCAATTAAATAAATGTAAATTAGAACAATGAGCTATTATCCTCACCTCTCAAATTAGCAAACCTGTGAAACAAAACTCTCCTCCAAACAGGGACCTCTGAGATAAGCACTCTTCTCTGCTTCTGGGAATATAAATTTGTATATCTTTTGAGCAAGCACTTCAAATATTGTATCTAGAATTAAATATATTCCAATATTTCAAAGCATTATTCCATTTATAAGACTCAAAGAAACTAATTTGCAACACAGACCAAAATATACACTGAGATATACATTGCAGAGATGTGTGTGTATGTGTGCGTATCTGTGCACATTTTAATAATAGCATAATTAGAAGCAAAAATATACTCAAAAAGAAAGAATTGATTAAAATTGTGGTACATTCCATATGATAGAAATTGATGTAGTCATTGCAAATGAGACTTGGGAATGATTTTTAACTTTAACATGTCTTTATTGATATTACATTTTCAAGAATAGAAGCACCACTCCATGTAAGTTATGACCTCCACTAAGTTCACACAGCAAAAACACTGCAAACACGGAGCCACTGTCTGGGATGGACACATCTGGGAGAAGGCATGACAGTGGATTTTCAACATTTTAAAATTCTGTTTCTGCATGTTAAAATTATATATGTAAAGGAATACATATTGCTTGTATAATCAGGAGCAAGAAAAGGAGAGGAAAATTGGAAGACTCATCTGATTCTAATGAAGCAAATGCTCCGATCACGGTCATTGCTTTGAGAGCACCAAATCTGGCTCGAGGGGTCCAGGAGGAAACATTTCTGTTGGAGCTTAGAGAAGTGGGCTCTAGGGGAAGAGCATGGAAGGGCATTCTTGGCAGGGCCAACTTAGGTAAGAGGAGAGAAGAGGAATACAAATTTGGAGTTAAACACCACTGTAAGATATGCAAATGTGGGAATTAACATCTGTTTAGGGGGAAAAAAGCATGAAACAAAACTGGTAGTTTACGCTAAAGGAGAAATGAGTAATTAATCAGTCAACGATGAGATGTGGGGATAGATTTGGGGTATGGGAAAAACAAAGCAAAACAGAACTCAGAGGAAATAAAACTGAGTTCCCAGTGGAGTCCTGTCTTCAAGCCTTCTGACCTGTGCATTCATGTAGTCCTATGCATGCATTCATTCATTCCATACATCAAATCATCTGACCCTTTCTCCAAGTCTGCCTTATTTCTCACTCTCTACCAGTCATTTCTACAAGGATAGAAAGAGAATCAGGGCCTTTTACACTCTGGTAAACTCCGGGGACACTCGTTTTCTCTGTAGGACACTCAACTACTACATTTAAGGTGAGACTGCTGCTATGATTTCACATTTGGCGTGTGCCTTTTTGAAACATTCCCACCTGAGAAAGGAAGGCACTTCTACATAGAAGAACACCGAACACTGCAGCAGCTAATTACATGCTAAATTAATGCACCAGCAATGAGATACAGAGCCTCTTTCCTATGCAAGACATGCTAGATTGATGCAGGATACCAGAATGAATGGATGGATTAAGAAAGAATCCCCACTGCAATAAATTTATAATTTAAACTACTGGATCTTAAAGTTGGCTGCCCAGGGTAATCACCAAGGGAGCTTTAAAAAGCACTGATGCTCAAATCTCGTCCCCAGAGATTCTGATTTCATTGGTTTAGGTGTGTTCTGGGCATGAGGAATTTTAAAAGCTCCCCAAGTGATTCTGATGGTCAGCCAAGTTTGAAAACCACCATCTAAACCAGGGGAGTCCAAACTGCAACCCGCGGGCCAACTGCGGCCCAGGATCCACTGTTAATTGGCCCGCAGCAAATTCCAAAAATATATTCAGTTAACTTAAATAAACCAGGTGAGGCAATACGTACTTCACCTCGAGTGAGTGGCCCGGCTGTTTGTGTATTTTACCGCAAATGGCCCTTGGTGAAAAACGGTGAAAAAAGTTTGGACACCCCTGGTGTAAAGGAAGGGGAAGACAAAATGCCTAATCATTAAATGGTCCTGATCACATCACTTTCCTGGATCAAATGCTCAGGGTCTTCTCTAGTGCATGTGGAAATAAGTTTAAAATTCAGTTGGCATTCATGGTCCTATGTAATCCAGTATCTACTGACCCTCGTGCCCCTGAGCCTCCCCCAATAGAAGGAAGGTCTATTGCGTGAGCATCCCTTTAGTTTGCCAGCTTTGCTCCAGAAACAGAAAACAGGCAAATATCTGCCAGCTCTAATTGTTTGCTATTGGCTCCCTGGCGACACGTGCTTAGAAAGACCCCGAAACCGTTACGGCACTCCACAGGCAAAAGGACCATGGCCTACGCGCACTGCCTGCCGTGGGTAGCGAATGGAAAAGGGCAGTTCCACTGCTAGGTTATTCCTTTGCTCCCCCTGTGCCCTTGGTCCATACTGTCCTCTAGATCATGTGTTTTGAATGCCTTCAAAACACAACATAGGGAACTCTCCTCTCTGAAGCCTGCTTGTTGTCCTCCAAGTTCTCCCCTCATATAGTTTATCAAGCTTTCCTCTTGAATCTCCATTAGCACTCTCTTGTCACTTTTACTACAGAAATCAATATCAACTTTTGTAGACATGCTTCAAATAATGTATGACCGACTCTAAGATTTTAGCTTGCCTTAGAATCACATGGTGGGGGGTGGTGAGTTGTTAAAACACATATGGGGGAGGCGGCTGGATGGTTCAGTTGGTTAGAGTGTGAGCTCTGAACAACAGGATTGCTGGTTCGATTCCCACATGGGCCAGTGAGTTGCACCTTCCACAACTAGATTGAAGACAACCACCTGTCACTGAGCCTCTGGGGGCGGCCAGATGGCTCAGTTGGTTAGAGCACGAGCTCTGAACAACAAGGTTGCTGGTTCAATTTCCACATGGGATGGAGGGCTGTGCCCCCTGCAACTAAAGATTGAAAATGGCAACTGGACTTGGAGCTGAGCTGCACCCTCCACAACTAGATTGAAGAACAACTGCCTGGAGAAACACATTATTCCCCAATGTTCCCCAATAACAATTTTTTAAAAACCAACAACAACAAAAGACACACATCCAGAATTTCCAATTTGGTAGGTCTGGGGTATGGCGTGAGAATTTGGGTATCTAAAAAGTTCCCAGGTGACGTTGATGGTAGCTGGCCTGGGTACCACATTTGAGAACCACTGCTCTAACACATTACATTGTCCTAGAAAACCTGTCTCAACTTCATCTTGATCTATGCATTCCTTTTAGCAATATTCTGAACACAGTAGGTGCTTATTTTTCATCGAATTAAGCCACAGCAATCCAAGACAGATATGATAAGTGAGAAATGATTGGTGCAGACACACACTGTAAGAAGTTCAATTGGTTTGGAATGATGAAAATTCTTAGGTGACAGATTATGTTTCAGAGAGAAGGACAGAGGTCAGGTTGATTTCTGGCTCCTGTGTGAAGCTGGGGCCACAGAGATAAGGGAGAATTTTCAAAAGATGCCAGGCTAGAAATCTGGAGACATACTTATTGTCTCCATCAGTCTCAAGTCAGCAGGACCAGATTCAACTGTGGATTTCACAAAAAGGAAGAGAGCCTGTAAGTGTGATCAAGAGTGAAATGGGGGGCCAAGGGAAGGAGAAGCACTGGAGGGAGTCTTCAGAAGGATTTTCAACTTGCATCTCTGGAACTATGTCTCCATTGGGTTTATTGAAAGCCACCTCAAGGCTGGTGGGTGAAGTGGGGCAGTTCATAGAAGATGAATGAGATGGCTCTCTGGGAAATTTTCTCCAGCTCTCACCAGCTGAGTTTTAAAAGCCATTTCAGCAATTGTTCAGAGCTGTCAAATATCTCTGTCAGATCGATAGGTTACTGTGGAATTTGCCCAGACTGTTGGCCAATCAAAATGTAAATTTCAGATAAATTTAATACATAAACCAACTTGTCTTCCTCAAGCCATTTTGAAAGTCATGAAAAGGTATTTGACTTTTCCTCTTGACTGTCATACAGGAGACACATTTCTGCTGTTGTTAAGCATTTATTTGGCTTCAAAATTCATTGTGGGTCCAGTGGTGGCAAGGGAAGTGTAGGGTATATGTATATGTATGATCATGTGATGCATGTGCTTCAGAGGGAGCTGGTAGGTTCGATTATTTGGGTGCCCTTTATGGGAAATACATAAATTAATGTGAAGATGTGTGGTGTCTGCATGCACACAAAGGTGATTAAAAAGCCATGAACTCCCTTTTTACGGCTCCCATGGGCAGCCTCATTTTCTACAACATGCAGTGTGGGTCTGGATGCAGGATGATACAGATGCATGTTGCAACCTATCTTCTCCAACAAGAACCATAAATCTTTACATTGAAAGGAAAGATTTACAGCCCAGCCAGGAATGGCTCCAAGCCCCATGGGAAAGCAAGCATTAGAGACATGTCCTAATTTTTCACACTGAAAAAAGTCATAATGGGAAAATCATGTAAGCAAGAAGCATAAAGCTTTAAACTCAGGAATGTCTAAAGTAAAGATTTTGCATTGCATCATTTTCCCTGTGGTCATTAGACAGCTGACGACTTACCTCCATGTGACATTAGTTTATGAAACACTTTCATATCCATTATGCCATTTGATCCTCCCAATGACACATTGAAGTAGGTAGGCTGGCCCTCAATTTGCAGATGAAGAAATTGAAGCCCAGGTAGATGAAGTGGCTTGACCAAAGCCATACAGTAAGGGTAGAGATAACACGTGAACCCAGGTTGGCAGAACATTCTCCATTGAACTCTCAGATACTCTTGCTACCCTCCCCCATCCGACTCTTCTCTTTTATGCAATGCATTAGGTAGGCTCTTGTATTTATTTATTTACTTATTTATTTATTTTGTGGCTGCCGTAACAAGTTACCACAAATTTGGTAGCTAAAGACAACAAAAATGTATTCTCTTACAGTTCTGGAGGACAGAATTCTGAGATGGGTCTCACTGAGTTAAAATCAAGGTGTCTCCAGGGCTCTGTTCCTTCTGAAGGCTCTAGGGGAGAATTTATTCCCTTGCTTCTCCCAGCTTCTAGCTGCAGTCCTTGGCACCTTTCAAAGACTTAAAGGCAGGTGGAATCCTTCTCATGCTACCATCTCTCCAGTTCTTTTCTTCTGCCTCCCTCCTCCATTTGTGTGGACCCTCCTGATTGCATTAGGTCTACCCAGATCACAACATAGGGATAATCTCTCTATCTCAAGGTCAGCTGATTAACAATTTAATTCCATGTACAACCTTAATTCCCTTTTGCCATGCTATCCAACATATTCACAGACTCTGAGATTAGGACAAAGACATCTTTGAGGAGCCAGCATGCTGCACAGCACAGCCCTCTTGCTTTTTAGCCTCTGGTGAGTTGAGGCAGTATGGGACACCAGCAGGAGATCAGAAAGCACAGACAGGTCCAGGTATTTATTTCTCCTGTTCTCTCCTGATTGTGCTGCATTTCCTCAGAGGCCGCATCATTCTGTTAAGGCCACAGGTCTGTTAGGTGGTCCTTTCCTGAAGCTCAGTCTTCCTTTGGTCCCACAAACACTTCTTGCCCTGTTCCATCAGGACTGGGGCGGGGGGTTGTAACAGCTTCCCTTTGTTGCTATCCTATATGGCTGTTGGTGATGCCCTTAATTTTCCCCACACCTTCGTCAATAATCCTTCTGTTAAAGCATTTTCAATCACTCCTTTAAGTGTGACTTCTGTTGCTTGCCAAGACCCTGGCTGATGGATGAAGGAAACACCTTCCAAGTCCAGCTGTTTCCCCCTACACCATACATGGCTAAATCAATGGGATAGTAACCCAGGCTACAGAATAGGAAAAGACATAGTTCTATTTCAATAATTATTTCCTATTTTTTCTTCCCTGACTAGGGCATACAATCAGAGCTAACCTGACAACAATGGCTACTAATATTCTCACTTTAGTGGAAGGGGCCCATTTTGGAAAGCAGAAGAGAGAATTCCCTCTGGTTCAAAGCGGCCTGACAAACAATGAGAAAAATGTATCCATTTCTTAGGTGTAGTGAATTTTAACACTCAGAAACAGCTACACCTTCTGCTCATTCCAGTCTCCTTTCTTTTCTTCTTTTTCTTCCTTTTTTTTCTTTCTTTCCTTTTTTAATTAAATTTTTTGGGGGTGACATTGGTTAGTAAAATTATATAGGTTTCAAGTGTACCATTCTGTAATACATCAACTATCTATTGCATTATGTGTTCAGCACCCAGAGTCAGTTCTCCTTCCAGCACCATATATTTGACCCCCTTTTCCCTCATTTCTCATTCAGCTCTGCAACTAGCCGACTTTGTGATGTGGAATAAATGCCAAATCCCTACTGTATACTCCAGGCCTTACCTCCTGGGCTCTTGCCTCCTTCTCCAATCTCGTCTCCTACCACACCCTGCCCACCTGCCTCCATTCCACTTGAACCACCCCGGCCTACTCCACTCCTCTACCTGGAAACCTTCTCACCTGAGGCCTTCGCCCTTGCCGTCAATCTTCCTGAAAACCTCTGTACTCAGAATCTTCAAGTGGCTAGTTCTTCTCAATATTGGGGTCTGAGCTGAAATACCACCTCTTCACGGAGCGCTCCCCTGACCAACCCAAACGAGGGCTCCACCACAGCACCCCGTTTTTCTTTACGGTACTGAACGGCATCTGAAAGCACCTCAAGCCATTTTCTTTATTGTCCATCATTCCCCAACGGCATCTCTACTCCCAAAGCTCCGTGGCCTTGTGCCCCCTTGTATTCATTGCAACACCCCCCGTCCTGCACATAGAGTTGTTATTATATTCTTACATTTAATGGTAGTAGCTAAAATTTATTCAAAACTCGTGTACCAGGCACTGTTCTCACGGCTCGATGGGCATTTACTCATTTTTATTCTCTGCAGCAACCCTGAGGTTGATACCATTGTCATCCTCGCTTTACAGGGGTTGGGGGGGAAACTGAGGCCAAGAACCTAAGCTTGATGGTCCGTAGTTAACAGTTCGCACAGTTGGTAAATAGCAGACGAGGGTTTTGAACACAGGCAGTGAGCTACAGGGTGTGCCCCACTCTCCAGTCCCGGAACAAGGAGGCGTTTTGGGCTTTCCGTGTACGTTATCTTGTCTCTCACGCTCCCTCTTCTCTCTCTATGCCCAATCGAATGTGAGCTCCTCCTCAGATTTCATCATCCATCCCTGACAGAATCCTTCTTGGCTACTTTCCCATTATAATTTCCTATTACATGCACTGCTGTTGGGATATGTATCAAACCAAGTCAGTAACATGGGCTAACTTTCTAATTGTGGATTCTTTATGGTAGAAACCCTCATGCCTATCTCTAGTGTCCAGCACAGCGCATATTAAGTGCTCAATAACTGATATATAGTAGACAGGTGGTATTTTAGACACTCCATAATTATCGAATAAATAAAAATGCTTTCTGACTTCTACACCGTACAGCTTGGTCCAAAGGTATAACCATTTAGTCCCAAAGTTCCCAAGACTACTGGAATCAGTAAACTTGATTAGGAAAAGATGAGACAGGATGTGGCAAGAGCTCCCTCATGAAACCCGATCTGACACCAGCACCCACAGAAAAGTCAGGGAGGTGAACGTATTTCCAGAGAAAGTAGTTGCATGGGGACCACTTGACAGAAATGGAGGGGGGCAGGAATGACAGGGAAGCAGAGAAAGAGGTTGAGATGTTGCTATGAACTCAGCAGCTCATCAAAGCTAAGAGGGGATCCCAACACACACGCAAAATGTCAGTCTGGCCTTTCTTTTTACGTCTCTTATGCACATGCTTATTTTTTACCTCCCAGCCTTTGCCTCTACTCGTCCTGTCCCATCAGTTGGTGCACCCACCCTTTCTGCGTCACCTAACCAAATATAATAACTTACCCTACAGAGTTTTCAAAAAGAAAATTGAAAGAGTTAGGGACTGATTAGGAGCCGTGATTTCCATTATACGGCCATTGGTTCTAAAGTGATGGTAGTTCAGAAGCAAAATGGATGACAAGTAAAAACAATGAAAAGGAAAAGGGGGGAGTTGTTGATGATTTGTGATTCACACAGCTCCTTTGTTAGAATTTGTTTATCAAAACGGTGGCTCATAAAAGTGGTGAGGACAGGTAAGAAGCCTGCAGGAGCCATGAAGCTTGAGGTGGTATTAGAAAAAGATTAAATCAAACACAAGATTTACTCAAGACGTTTAGATTTTCTAACCCTATCATCATCTAATGTAATAACAACAACTACGATCATAGTGATAACAATAACCAACCGATTTTACTGAAATTCTTGCAAGAAAAATATTGTGAAACATGAATCTAGTCCTAGGAATGGACCATCCTCACCATTGATAAATTAGTGTGTGATAATTAGGTTTCTTTGCCTTGTTTTTGTAGATCAAGCCGAGGTTCCCATCCTGCCTAGTTCTACATGGAACCTCATTGCTTCCGTCAAACAACTACATTAATAATTTGGATTATTCTTTACATCGTTTTCATGCATATTTCCCTGCTACCAATAAGATTATGAACTTGCAGAAAACTGCATGCCTTTAAAGCCCCGAATGTAGGTTGAGTTGAATTAGAATGAACTTTGCCAAAAGGATTTGCGGAGTGTTGACAGATGTGCAGGAGTGTGAGGCAGGAGGGAAGGGTGCGCAGGTATCCCTGGTCAAATCTTTTGGGAAACACTGGGTTAAACAAAGTTTAACAGGTTTGGTCTCCTCCATCCCTTTGATTTGCAAATGTATGTTATGACCCTCTGAGAGGGGGCTTTCCTGGGCAGAATCTGCAAAACATATTTGCCATAAAAGCCTTTATTTTACATAGAAATTTACAAGATTAGTACTCCACTGAAAACACTTGGGAAACATTGAATTTAATTAAATATAGATCAAAAAGAACCTTCAAGATGATCTTTTCCAGTCCCCTCACTGTCCTCATATGAAAAATGGGGATGATAATGCCACCTACCCTAGAAAAGTTGTCTAAAGATTAAATAAATTAACATATTTAAGGGACTTAAAACAACAGATGTTTACTATCACCATTTTATAGGTGAAAATATCCGTTCCTACTGCCTATGTCTTAGGGGTTCAAAGCCAAGGCTTTGGAATCAGACAAAGGTAAAGTGGGTTTGCACGACCTTGGGCAGGCGATGCAGTCTCTCTTATCTTATCCTCTGCTTCCTCATCTGCGAAATGGGGCTAATGAGAGCCACTTCATGGAGTTGTTATGAGGGGTAAAGAGAAAAATGTGGGCAAAGGGCTCAGCCCAGAAATTGATACCCAGGGCCCATCCAGTAGGTGGCAGCTCCTTGTTAGGAGATAATATTCATTGAGAGTTACCTAGGTGCAAATGCTGTTCTAAAGGTTGACATGTATCAACACATGATCTTAATAAACTTAAGAGGTAGGTGCATTTTTAATCCCACTTTACAGAATGCAAATTGAGGATCAGAGAGGTGGCACAGCTCTCCCAAAGCACATAGTTAAGAAGTGAGTCAAGATTCAAATCCCATCAGGCTGACTCCAAAGCCAGTTCTCTCACCTGCTGTGCAGTCTGCCCCTCCTCCGCTTCATCCCAGCCTGTCCCCATCCACAGCAGACGGCCCTGACTGGGTCTAGCTCTGAGCTCCTGGCTTCTCACTGTGGGCACACTCAGAACAGGACGCATTCCATCAGGGGGCACCTTAGGCCCTCAGGAGTCTTGATTAAGACCTCCCCATGTCTGTACGTAGGATTCCTGTCCCAGGCTGAGGAAGCTGCAGCCACGTAGTGTGATTTGCGGTGGCTGTGTCAGAATCACTCAGTCCAGGCCTACTCAGGCAGGTAGACTCCAAAGTCAGAGGCTCAGCAGACCCCCTCCCGAAGCGTCTAAGGATGCTCAAAGCTCTTGGAACAGTGGCCCCTAGTTCTTGCCCAGAGAGACTGAGGACGGGGGCATTTACAGGGTCAACACAACTTGGATACACTCCTGATAAAACCGCATAAGGAAGAAAATACCACAGCCACTGACTCTTCCAGAGGAAGCTTTGAGTCTGACTCTGACTGAAGCCCGTGACACAGGCAATCATTCTCCCTCTCTGCGTAAACTGAAGCCTAGAGAAAGAAGGTGATTTGTCTTTGGTCAGTGAACCGGCAAGTTGCAAATCAGGGACTTGAACTTCAATTCTTTCACTGCAAACCCTGTTCTTTCTATACTTCTCCAAACAGGCCCAGCAAATAAAGAGGGGTGACAAGGAAGGAACTGTGGGTGAACATAAGGTACCTCCCCATCCACGGAGAGCTGTTATCTGCGGATGTGATACAGTGGGCGTCGGGTTTAACTAACACGCATGAGTTCAGAGATGCCCAGGGTGAGAGCTGTGCCTGTGTCCAGTTCTCTCTAGAGTTATACGCGGAGACCAAGACATCCATCATTTTTCCTTCCAAGGAGTCACCTGATGGTAACCGAGGTTATGTCAGCATTTCCAGGAGGTGTATTTATGTAGTGCTTTTATCAAGAAGGCCATGGCCACAATCCCACAGCAGGGCCGGGTCAGGCAACTGAAGCATTACATCATCTCAATTGAACTGTTTTAGAAAGAGGAGCCAGAAGAAAAGGGGAAAGGGGCCAGGATGGTGGGGAGGAAAAAAACTCACATGTTAAACAGCTGATGCATGCTACTACATTCCAGACATTATCTGATCAGTCTTCACAAGAGTCCTGCAGAGCAGGCATTAAAAACCGGTTGTACAGATGAAGAAACTAGTCAAAAGGGTTAAAGAGGCCCTATGATTTGTCATTTGAACGATTTAGACCCACATCTCTCTGATTCCAAAGTCCACACTGTTTGTTCTAGTTCTCGCTGCTTCTCTGTCTTGAGAGTCTAATACTGATTCTCCCATTTAACTTATTCAGGGCAAACTTCCTTCACCTCTCTGAGCCTCAAATGTCTAATCCTAAAATAATAATAGTTCTTCCTTATTCTAGAGACTGGCAGGACCTGAGGAGCGAAGATTTGAAAACATTTTGATCAACTAAACAATAAGTATGTAGTATTTGTGTAAATAGAAGAATGAGCTATTGAAAGAGGGAAAGTACTGCATATATATTTATTTGCCCTTTTCTTCTTTTGAGTCGCTCTTTTAACATATATATGTTAGGTACGCATAGATATATGCAATTCATAAGCCATTCAGCATTGTGCGCTTCCTTTCTGACATGTTGATTTCCTTATGTTTTCTTTTTAGAGGAATCATAATGTCACCTTAAATCATGCGACGCTTTACCTTGAAAAGGTTCATTTACCATCCCTTTCAATATTTTAGTCTCTAATTGCGTCACTGAATGATTTATCTTCATGGTTTTGTGCAAAATGTAGAATGCTTCATGTGCTTTGTGAGTTTTCCTGTCCTAAAGCAAAGCTAAGGTCCTCAAAAGCATATTCTCTAGTGTGGTGGTAGGAACGTGGTCACTAGAGCTACCCTGGGTTCAAATCCTGACTCTGCCACTTACCTGCTATGGGAACTTGGGTACCCTGCTGTCCCTTCTAGGTGTAGAATGGGACAGTATTAGTGCTTACCTCCTAGGCAATAAGAGTGTATGTGTGAAACACTTAGAACAAGGTCTGGAACATGGCAAGTGCTCAATAAACACTGCCGTGATGATTTTATTCCAGCTCTAGGAACATAGAAGATATTATGGTAAATTATCTATGACCACTGTTTGTTTAAACTTGCTTTCAGGTACGACTAATAGAAGTGCATCTAAGTCGGTAAATCATTACTTCAGTGAGGGATTGTATAAACAAACACACAAATAAACATACGATTTCGAACTCTTAATTAGTACTTTGAGGGGAAATTAGCAAGGTACTCTGATAGAGTAAAGCAGATTAGCATATTTTAAACAGCAGTTTCTTTCTATAGAAGGACTCCTTAAGGAAGAAACATTTCAGGGGAGGCCTGAAGGATACAGAGAGTTTGGCCAGGCTGAAGGTAAGAGAAGGGGTCAGATTTCCAGGCAAAAGGGAAAATGTTGCAAATGCATTGTGCCATAGAAGAGCTTGGGACACTTGAGAAGGACCAGTGTGGCTGCGTCCTGGTGACCTGGAGAGATGAGAAGAGAGAAGACAGACGGGACTATTCAGGTGGGGCTCTGTGGGTCACGATAAAGAGTTCAGATTTTAGTCTAAGAAACAGGACGTTACAGAAAGGTTTTGCACAGAGAAATGTTGTGATCAGATTAGCAGCTGGTGTAAGATCAGACTGATGGCCAGGTACCAGGAACAGATGGAAAAACCAATTAAGAGGCTCTTGCTGTAAACAGGGCCAGAGGTGACGGTGGCTTAGCCTGGGGTGGTGGCGATGAATTGAGACAAGTCAATGGGTTCAAGAGGCATTTTGGAGGTGGAATCATTACAACTTGGATGGCTTGGGTATGGGGGCTACTAGTGTCCCAGGCAATGTGCTTTGAGATTCAGTGTATTGAAATAATTTCCATTAAAACAAGGATAGAACTTAGTCATTGCATGGAATTCACTAGGAGGCCCACCTGGATTAAACGTGAAGAAGAAACTGCCAATAATTAAAATCATCCCAAAGTGAAATAATCTGTCTACGGTGGTAATAGGTTCTTTGACTTTGGAAATGATCAAAAAGGATCTGGGTCATGGTATGAGAGTCTATGAAAATTGCTTGGGGATGACACCGAAGGACGTTTCAACATTTTGGGGAAAGAATATGTATCAGAATATTCATAATTGACTCACTTATCAACATAATAACTAACACTAGGGAATGCTCACCGTGTGTCAGTTTTACACGCTTAACATAGATAAATTCAGTTAACTCTTAGAGCTGCTCTATGGGATCATACTCTAACACTATCCGCATTTTACACACGAGAAAGTTGAGATAGAAACGTATTAAGTAACTCACCCAAGATCCCACTTTGAGTAAGTGGGTAGAAGCAGGACTCAAACGCAGGCAATCCGGATCCACTAGACACTAGACACAAGATGGGGAAATAGTTCAGTACATTAGAGCACGGCCATTCCTTGGAAGAGTATTATGTCAATAAACACAGTGGTCATGAAAGTTATATAGTAACAATGAAGAAGGATTAAAACTAACTTTCCTGGATGTATGTCCCAGTTATCACTGTACCAAGCACACCCAGACACACAGAAAATTGTAGAGGAGGGATTGTCAGGGTGAACAGAATATAGCTGACATTTTTTTCTCTGTTTCCTCTTCCAAATTTTCCCCAGTGTGGCAATACTGCATTTATTCAGAAACTACAGTTGCAATTCAAAACAGATGACACCACTTGCACCAAAAAAGAGCTGGAAGGAGATTGGACTTCTCCGAACTTTCCCAACATGGAAATTCTATGATTCTATTAGAGAGGGCTTTTTTATGGGCAAAGTGGGTATCCAGTATGAGTATCTGGATGAAGACAAATCCATCACAAATGAAATGCAAATTCTCAAGTGAAAAATTTTATTTTGATTTAACAGTCAATAATCCAAACTAAACACCAGTCGATTAAGACAAATATGTTTTTGAGGCCTCACAACTCTATAATATTAGTCACACATCCCTGACAAAGTTGCAAAACTTCCATAAATATGTTTTTAATGATCGGATAATATTTATCTAATGCACGTTGTCTCTCACATTAAGTTGAAATTAAACGCACTGTTTACTGTGTCATATGCCTTCATGGCTTCAACAATCCTCTCTTTTATTCTCTTTTGAGCTCTGATAACAATTTTCAGTGCAGCTGTGTGACATCTGGGAGCTGAGAGAGGCTGCTGAAGAGGTTTTCAATCCCAGTGCTTGATGGGTCCTGATACGTAACAGTAGGCCATTTCTCGTCAACTTTTCCCGGATGACACAAGGCATCGAAGGAAACATGTTTGGGGAATGTCCGTGTGTCTACCATTTTTCCCACCTCTGAGCTGCGCAATATTCCACAAGTCAATATATCTCACCTCAGAAGACTATAAGAGAATACATCAAGGTCTCTCCCACCGTTTTTTTTTTTTTTTTTTTTTTTTTTTTCACTCGGTATCAACTACCTGACCACAGAATAGTTGATCTAGGCTGAATTAGCACTATTTCTTAGGAGGGTCTATTCAGTAATGGTGAGGTGGATAATAATACGTTTTTACCTTTTTTTTGAAGACATTTCCAGACGTCTTTTTTTTAAGAAAAGCACCTTGGGAAAAGGTGAGACACACCACATTCAGGTACATTGCAAGTGTAAGACATAACCTCATTTTAGAAATGCATTAAAAATGAAAAAAAAGCCTATATCTCAAAATACAGAAAATATGATATCTGATACGTCTAAATTGGCAAAATGGGATTGTGTTAATTTTTTCCGTTTCCTTTTATTCTCCAAATAAGACTGTGAGTTGCATCTTATTTTTTTTCCACCTTTTGATCTCCTTTTTACAGATGAGAAACTGAGTCTCAGAGGTTAAGTGACTACCTGATGGCAGAGGTGGGACTCGAAGAAGATTTCCCCAAGCATGTCTTCACATTAAGGAGAAAGTCTCCCTTCCTCGCTCTAGAACCCGTGGGGACGTGGAAGCGCACTGAACTCGAAGGCACAACAAGCTGAGCTCCTTCCCATGGTTTGTTCCCATCAGTGGCAGAGTTTGTGCCTGAAGTTAGCTTGCATGACTTCACTGTTAGCCACAATAGCTGATATTGAAAGTTATTTCCACTGTTAGCAAAGTTCATGAATTACGAATTTAAAAAATCCATTGAAATTTCATCAAATATTTGCCAACTGTTTAATTCTTTATCGCTGCTCTAGGAAAATAGGGAAAGAACCACTACCCAGCATGTAATAGTCTCTACATGCTATGTTTTACCCCTTTATAAATACATCATAAGAGTTTATATTCATAGCAGGTCTATGAGGTAAGTGAATTATTTTACAGATGAGGAAATCAAGGCACAAAGAAAGAAACATAACTCAACATCAGGAATTCAGATGTCGATGTTTCTGATTCCAGAGCAGGTTTTTAAATGACTAAATTAACCTACTTTCAAGACACAGGAAGAAAACAATGGGGAGGGAAGTCTCTTCCCTTAAGGAATTTAAAAACTACCTAGTAAGACAAGATTAAACATCTATAAAATGATAAGAGCAAAATGCCACCTGCTAGATATTACCCCATTTTTCAGATGGATAAATAGCCTAAAGCTGTAAAATATCAGGGAGACAAAATTCAAAACCATGGTTTTTAAGCCCTGTTCCACTATCTTTCTACCTCTCCATTGCGTCTGCCATCCCATTTCATTTTTGAGAGGGAAGGCATGTCCAAATGACATTCATCAATGGTCCCAGAATGAAAGGTTTATCAAACTTTGATGATATGGCTGAACCCAGTGATTTGTGTCTGAAATTCTGAGGATGGTCTGTGACAACTGAAAGGTTCTGTCTTTTAGATTCTCATGTTTCCTCCATCCCCATCACTTCCTGCCCGGTACTCACTCACCCCGATCATAAATACTGCCTGCCACTTTTATGATTATTGGTGGTTAGATATGATGAATTCTGATACTAGTCAACTGTGGAGGAGATATTAAATACGTTAGCTAATTTTCCCTTAATGCCTGATCCAATATGAATCAATATTGGTTTAATAATTAACATGTTTAAACATTTTTATGTATATTTCATGACGAGACGATCTATGTTTATTTTATGAAGATGAAATATTTAGCTCCCCGCCATCAACAGCAAAACCATTCCAACTTGGCGCTTTCTCTTGAGCCTGCTCTGGGGCCATCATTTCATGTCCTGGGAAAACTGGCTGGTTCGCACATACTGGAACCTGGTAGAGGATGCTGAGTTCATAATGAGAAGTTGAAAGCATCGGGACAGAGGAAAGGCTAAAGGCTGGAGAGTGAGTTCTGAGAGAGCCTGATGGAATGGTGGTTCCAGCTCCCAGCTCTGCCTTAATTCTGCTCTCCTCCAGGCTAAAAGTGTATACTGAGCTTTGGCGCTAGAAAAGATTCAGCTCCCTCACTCAAGGAGAGACAGCATCATGAGGTGGGGTTCGAAGCATGATTTAGAGCAGTGGTTCTCAACCAGAAGTGGTTTCTGCTCACCCCTCCCCGCCATGGGGCATTTGGCATTATCTGGAGATATTTTTGTCATTACTGGAGGGTACATTAATAACATCTAAGGGTAAAGTGCCGGAATGCAGCTAAATATCTTAAAATGCACAGGACAACTCTTTACAACAAAGAATCATTTAGGCCAAACTGTCAGTAGTGCCAAGATTGAGAAACCCTGGTTTATAGTTAGACAGCACTGGGCCAGCTCCCCGTTCTGCCAAATGTAGTTATGTGAACTTAGGAAGTTTCTGGTCCTTGCCTACCTAAATCGGGGATGACAATCATAAAGTTACCTAATTTGCAAAGTCTGGTAAAAATTAAGTGAGAGGACAAATCCAGTGTTTGGCATATAGGGATAATCACCAGACACCCAGCTGAATCTGGGATTGCAGGAAGCAGCACACTGCTGACAAGAGGTAAATGAGACAGATTACACAAAATGCACACAATTCATGAAGCCGGTGCATCCCATCTTCATAATGTGACTTTGAAGTTCCTTAGTATAGAAGTTTGAGCCTAGCCCTCAAGCGGCCTTGGGTATTTCCAGTCATTCTCCTGGAAGCCTGTGACCCCTAAGTGAACAAGCTGGAGAATGGGAGACCACGTGGGACAAAGGTGAGTTATCCTAGCTGAGGTCTTCTCAACCTGGCCCAGCAGCAGACCACAGACACAGAAGAATTGTCCAGCTAAGCCCATCCCAAACTGACAAGTGGCAGAAAACTGAGCAAAACAATGGGTTGTTGTAAGCCGCCAAATATAGGCATAATATGCTACTCAGCAAAGGCTGACTGATATAGTGAGCCAGAGCTGAGTTCTGGAGGGTCAGAGGAGTGAACCCAGAGAAGAGGACAGAATGTACAGAAAGATCTAAAGGGAAGAGGGAGAGCAGAATTCCTACCAGATCCTAAATGAAAGGCCAATTGCCTTTAAGATGCAATGATGGGTTTTCTTCTTAAAGGATAAATAGCCTTTTTATTTGTCTTCAACACTTTGTCTTTCTTTTCCTCCTTTTCGGGCACTTTCTCATCAGTACCGCCTGAAGACCTGGTCAACTAGACAGACCCTGTCCTGGGCTCCAAGCGCCATCCTTCACAACTGCGCTGTCTAATACGGTAACTACAAGCCACACGGGGGTATTTAAATTCGAATTAATTAAAAGTAAATAAAACTTAGAGTTCAGTTCTGCAGTGACACTGGCCACATTGCAAGTGCTTGCTCACCATGTGTCAGCTTAGATACAGAGCACTTCCATCATCACCAAAAGATCTACTGAGAGTGCTATTTCGAGAGGCTCCTTCTGGCTCTTCTTTGGGGAAAGGAGGGGAGAACTCTGTGGAGCAAAAGAGCAAGCTCCCCTGGAGCTGATAGCTCACCTTTCAGACATTGTGTCAGGAACCCAGAAACCCAGAATGATCTCTTTGGATGGCTCCAAGGAGACCTACACAGTTTCACCCATGCATGTGTCCCCTTGAGATCAGACTCAATTTCTGGTGTTACACCTCTGTCCAAAACTGCCCAAGGAGCACCTGCCAGATGCAAGGGGTAGACGTGTGGGATGGTTTCCACATGCATGCTCACGAGGACCCTCTTGATGCAAGCAAAAGCGGGGATGAAAAGAGAAGAAAGGTAGGGTCCAGGCCAAGAACTAGATCTCTAATCTTGTCTTGAACCCAACAAATGTTAGAGGCAGTCCTGTTTATCATATCTGCTGCATAGCTGAATAGTAAGTGTATCAGTTTCCTATTGTTGTTTTACCAAACTTAGTGGCTTAAACAATATAAATTGATTATCTTACCATTCTGATTGTCAGAAGCCGGAAATGGGCCTCATTGGGTTAAAATCAAAAAGTCAGCAGGGCTGCATCCCTGTCTAGAGATTCCAGGGGAGAACCATTCCCTTGCCTTTTCTGGTTTCTAGAGAAACTAGGTCTTTTGGGTTCTGTACCTAATTCCAATGTGTAGGAGGAGGGGTTTTCCATAGCACCAAGCAATTCTCCAGACACCAACTGGGTGTCCTACAATTCAGCTCAATTCTGACACTATCTACCTGGAGATAACATCATTTTTCACACGTTAAGATTCAGTCCGATGGTCATGGGTTTGAAAATTAATCTGGGGAACGTAATTTGGTGGTTACCAGAGGTTAAGGGGGTTGGGGGGTGGGGGATGAGGGTGAGGGGGATCAAATGTATGGTGATGGAAGGGGAGCTGACTCTGGGTGGTGAACACACAGTGTGATTTATGGATGATGTGATTCAGAATTGCACACCTGAAATCTATGTAATTTTACTAACAATTGTCACCCCAATAAATTAAAAAATAAAATAAAAAAAAAAAGATTCAGTCCCACAAGACTGTCCCCCACAGCTCACACTTTAGATGCCGATTGCAAGCCCAGGTTGTTACCTGTGCTTCTGACAGACGAGTTACAAATTGGACATTACAATGACTCCTCCAACTCAGGATGACAATCGCAAGCCTAGGTTATTATCTGTATGTTTGATTAACTGTCTATAAACCAGAGGTTCCAATGACCCCTTCCCTGGGTTCTATTAATTTGTTAGAGAGACTCACCAAGCTCAGAAAACCCATGGGCTCACTAGATCACCAGGTTGTTATAAAAGGATCTAACTTAGGAAGAGCCAGATGGAAGAGATACATAGAACAAGGTCTGGTGAAAGGGTTGGTTGCTACCATGCCTTCCTCAGGTGCACCACTCTCCCCACATTTCTACGTTCACCAACATGGAATTTCTCTGAACCCCATCTTTTTGGGTTTGTATGGAAGCTTCATTACATAGACTAGGTTGATTAAATCATTGGCCATTGGTGAGTGATGAAACCCCAGACCCTTTTCCTTCCCCATAAATCAGGGGGTGAGACTGAAAGTTCCAACTCTTTACTCGTGGTTGCTTCCCTTAATAACCAGCCCCCATACTTAGGTTCTTTACAAGAGTCACCTCATTAACAGGAATCCAGTGGTGATGGAAAAGCGTTTGTTATGAATAACAAGACACCCATTTCACCTTTATGTCTGAAGCGTTTTCAGGAACTGAGGATGAGACCAAATATCATAACAAAAGAAGCTCCCACTGCGCTCACTGCCCAGGATATTCCAAGGGTTTTGGGAACTGTGAGCCAGGAATGGTGGAAAAAGACAAAATATATTTAAGAAATGTATTTTGGTCATGTTCAGTGACCAAATATATTCTTGGAAATAACAGTATCACACTACGCCACGCACACTCCTTGATTGGTGGCCTTTTTCACCATCTCCAAAGCTGATAACATCAGATTTGTTATCATTTGTTATCATTTGTTATCATTCTCCTGTCACCATTTCTCCACGTCTACTCTTCTGTCTCCCTCTTCCACTGGGAAGGGCCCTCATGATTACACTGAACCCACCCAGATAATCCAGAATAATATACTTACTTAAGGTCAGCTGATTCGCAATATTAATTCCACGTGCAATTCTAATTCCCCTTTGACGTGTAATTTGTTAATCATATTAGTAATCATAGGATGCAATTATTTCCACTTTATAGATGAACACTCGGAAACAAAGAAGAGGTTATAAAACCTGTCTCAAGTCCAGCTCCTTGTGTAGAATCAGAATTTGAACGAGGTCGTGCAACTACAAAACCTGAGCTGTTGTCATCCGACTTCCTGCCAACAGTGAGTCTGTCTAAATCATCAGAAAATGTGTTTCCTCAAGTACTGAGAAATACCACTTCTTGATCTCCTGTTAAGCCTCAGGAAGCATGTCAGGGCTTTTGCATACATTATCCAGTTAATCTGCACAACACGAATAATAATAATACATGCTGTTTATTATACTCCTGCTGTGTGCCCTGCATTTCCTATATGTTATCTCTGTTCCTTAGAGCAATCTTACAAAGTAGGCAATATTACATCCACTCCTAGAGTTGAAGAAACCAAGATTGAGGAAAGTTAAATAAATTACCTAAAGTCACTTTGTTATGTAATCACTTAATTTTTAAGCTTCCACTATAAATCAGGTACTGTTCCAGGAGCTGGGAAGACAGCTGAGTAGCACGCTTTCCTCCTCATAGGAAAAGACAGATCATAATCAAATCAATAAATAAAGTAATTAATCATGTGAAAAGTGATGAGTGCCATGGAAAAAATATAAAGGAGTTTAGAAATGGAGTGTTCAGACATTGTGTGTAGAATACTATTTTATATAGGCTGGCTAGCAAAGTCATCGCTTGGCAGAAGCACTGAGTAAGTGAGAGACCAGTATATGAAGCCATCTGGGATAAGAACATTCTAGGGGGAGAGCATGTCACAGCAAAAGTTCTAAGGAGAGAGTAAGATGGGTGGGGTCCACGAACAGCAGGAAGGCAAATCTGGCTGGAGCAGGTGAGGGAACAGGAGAATATTTTACCCTGATGAGCTCCAGAGGAGTCCAGATTGGCAGGGCAGTGTGGGTCATTGCAAGGACTTGGTACTCTGAATAAGGTAGGAAGGTATTAATCAAAGGAAAGTTTTAAGTACAAAAACGACAAATATGGTTTATATTCAGAAACAAATACCTGGGTGCTGAGAAAAAAAAAAAAGACTGAGGGAACAAGGGAGGCAGTAGGGCGACCAAAGGTGGGCTCTTACAGTTTTCCTGGAGAGATGATGGTTAGCAGCACAAGTTGTGAGAAGTGTTCACATCTAGGATACGTTTTGAAGGAGAGTCAGCAGGATTTGCCAACAGATGGGAGGTAGGCTATCAGAAAGCAGAGTGAAGAATGAGCCCAGAGTTCTGGTCTGAAGAACTGAAAGAAGTGAGTCGTCATTTACTGCAAATGGGGACATCTAGGTGGGTCTGCGGTCTAGGGAACTTTTTTAAAGCATGGGAGACATTGCTTCATATTTTTAGGTTAATTGGTAAGATTATCCAGAGAAGGGGAAAAAATGATTCAGAGAAGCTGGGATGATTTATAGATTACAAGTAACCTTGGGCAGAGATTGGACTAGGGGATGTGAGAGAAGTAGGGGTGGTATCTAGAGGGAGAAGTGGGCAGATCAACCTTAGATAAAAATATGAACAATTTATCTATAGCAACAAGTATGAAGGCACAAATCCCAGTAGGCTGGTAGTGGTGGTGGGGTAGGCAGACATTCTCAATGACTTCCTAGTGAAATAAGTGTCAAAGTCAGAGAAAAGAGAAGTGGGTGAGAGGTTCTGGAGATGTGAGGGAAAAAAACAGAAATAAAATAATCATGATAAATGAATTAGGGGAACATGGTAGCATTTGAATTCAGGTCCACTAGGCTCCAATGTCAGCAGACTTCTCGTATACCATATGGTTTAAAAATTATCTTGAAAGGTAAATATATCTTAATCCAATCTGAATGAACAAAATGGAAATTTCCAGAGTTTATGTGGCCCCAGATTCAGTTTGTTGTTGCAAACTCAGATTTCAAACTAAACCTTCAGACAACGAATTCACAGCCCCATGAACCTATTCACAATTCCTTCTGTAGAGAAAGGAAGTGCCATAGATGAGAACTCTGAAAAGGGGCAGTGAAATTCTGGGTCCCCACCTCAAGCCGCCTGGAATGACGGCAAATGTAAAAATTACCTGTAGGTTTCCTTGGGCTTTCTCAGCTGCATTTTGTCCTAATGCCTCTGCCTGATCCTTAGTGAACTTATCCCTTTTGACTTCAGCTTTCTTTATTTCTCAGGTCAAGTTGAAGAAACAGATGTAAGACTGGCTTTGACCTGGCCCTGTTTGTCAGTGACACGTGGCAGGATATCTCTGTGTTGAGAGCTTTGAAAAAGGGCTGAACTTTCCTGGAAAAGATGAGATCAGGATACAATACCTGCTTTTCCTTTTTTTTCCCCCCGCGCTCAGGGTTCTATCCCTCCATTTTCTTTCCTTTCTTCATTTTGTGAAATATCATAGCTACATATGTCACTTCATGAAAACTTTGTGTACCAAGTAATTTTTTTTTATGATTTCAAGTCGTGGCATGTTCCTCTGGGTTACAAGTGGCCTTGGCGATAGCCACGCCCAGTCTCACTTTGCTCAAATGGGGAAACTGAGACCCAGAGAAAAGAAGTGACAGAAAATGCAGGATCAGAAATCATGGCTCTTTTAGTCCCATCAAGGGCTGAAGGAAAGTTCCAGAAGTTTGCATAGTCTTAAAGCTTTAGAGTGGGCCACAGAAAGTAAAATAGGATTCACAGTTTTCCAACCAGACTCATCAGTTCTAAAATGACATTTGGAAATAGCATCAGGGAAAACATCTTTTTTCCTTTGTTTTCGATGTCTAAAGTTTAAATTTTCTTTAAAGGTTGTATTCTAAAAAGGTTGAGTTCATGGTGAGTCACTGAGCCCAAGACAGACTGCAGGCGTATTTAAAACCAGCCCTGTGGCTTCTAGTGCTTCCGCCACAAAAGGCACTGGCGGGGCCCAGAGAAAACTGGCTGTAATATAAAGTGGGGGAAAGAGAGGGAAGTGGGGCCAACCATTCAGACAACATAACGATTTCATGCTACAGCGCCCTCAATTCACTGCCTGCCTATCCCACCTACAAACATAACTGCTTCTGTGCTCACTACCTGCCTTCTCTCCTGCTTCAGGGTCTTGTATCACCGAAGATTTTCCCCTCTGCTCCATGTCTTTGAACTTCTCTCTTTACATCTCTTCTAAGATTTTACTCTGTCAGTTGGGCCCTCCATTGCTGAGATGCCTAACTCTCCTTCTCTGTTCCCATCTTCCTTTCAGTCATCATCGCTCTCCCATAGCAGCTCCACCTGGGTGCCATGCTCTCCTTCTTTCAGCTCATCTTCCTTCAGTCCTTCAAAGATGAGTGCTTTGAAGAGGTTCTCTGCCTTGACTGATTGTACGTTCTTATCTTCCATTAATTTCCCAACCCAATAAAATCAGATCTCCTCTCCCAAATGTTTATCACCCCTCTCCTGCCAACAGCACTAACAATTTCCTAATTGCAAACTCAGTGGACATTGTTAGTTTCTTTTCTTACTTGATGTCTGTGCCATTGGGTACTGAGTACTTCCTCCTTGCAACATTTCTTCCTGGGACTCTCAGGTTCCCACAAAGATTCCTTCTCCTTCACTGACTTTGTAAATATTGATGTGCCCCCAGGGCACTCTTTGACCCTTCCTCTTGCCCTTCAATTTACTTGTCTTCCTTTCCCTCCTGTTTTCCCATTTCCCTCTCTTTCCTTCCTTTCCCTTTATTTTTCTTCCCTTACACTTCTCTTCCCATGCTATACTCTCTCCTGTGACAATAACACTCAAGCTTGACCTACCACTCACAGTCTAAAAATTCTTAGCTTGACATTTTCTTCTTAGCCTTTTTCTGAGCACCAGACACATTTTTTATAACTGTCTATTAACTATCTCCACCTGATTTTTATCAACTTAAGTCTGCTTTCCCAGGTCCTCAATGCCACTGCCACCCCCAACCCCAGACACATAACTGTTTACCAAGTGTGGCTTTTGCTACATTCTAACTGTAGTTCTGCCTGGTGGAACTATGCCCATGCATTTGAATTACAAGAGAGACAGCAGAGCTGGAGATGCAGGTTGGGAAGGATCTAAAAGAAAGGAGAATTAAGGGTAGATGAAGTCACCTAGGAATGAGCTCATGACAGAAAATCAAAACCTAGACATCCACGTATGGTCCCCCAAAATTATGTCCAAATTTACATGTTGGGTATATATGTACACTTGAAAGACAATTCATAGCTTTCATCATGTTCTCAGAAGGATCTATTGGCCACAGAATTCTAAAGAACCCCTAGATTAGGGCAAAGAGAATATTTTTTAAATTATTGCAAAAAATATAAGGAAGACCTGACCACATGTCAATAAGCAGATTTAGGAACTAGCCTTGGATTTGCCACTTAACAGATTGTGTGGCATCAGGAATAAACCTGATGCTTCAGGCCGGTAGGAAACTTTCCCACCCCACCCTGGACTCTCCCTGCAGGCCTTTGTACATCTGGGATTAGGATTTGCATTATTGGTTTAATGTCTGTCTTTGCCACTGGATGGGAAGCTCCAAGAGGGCAAGATGTATGTGGCTCCCTATTGTACAGTGAAACAGTACACATAGTAGGTATTTCCCAAGGTGCTAGGGAGTAGGGTGGGGACCAGCCCCACCCGGGGATTCAGGCAGAAACCATCCAGATGTAAGCTCTTGGCTCCTCAGAGCAGGATGCACATTGTTCTGGCCAGGTTAACGCTGGGTCCTAATGACCCTGGCCGCAGGCAGGCAAGCCCATATTACTCCTTCCTAATCATTTCACATGTCGCCACCCCCCTTTTCAATTTCAATTCAGGACTCACAACTTATAAAAAACAAATTACCTGGCTCCATCGTGTGTAATTTTCAAAACTACCTGTTCACTGCAGCAAAGCAGCAATGCCCGTTTCCCAAAGGAAGCATTGTTCTCTGTCCCCCTTCCTTCCAGGCAATTTGTGTGCTTAGCCACATCAAGTCCAGAAGGAACAAACACACCGGAATTCAGCCCACCTCGTGGCTTCACTCCCTACCCTGCACAGCTGCCATTTGAATGTCTTTTTTTTTTTTTTCCGTAAAGTTCCTTCCATTTTTCTCCGCATGGTTTCTCAGCTTTTCTCGCTTGGAATGATAATGCTTTCATTTTTATTATTATTTTCTTTATTAAATACACGTCTTGAAATTACTTATATTTCCAGCCTACACCACATTTAATATAATAACTTCTCTATTTCTCTATGTCTATTCCCGTTTTAAGCCCCCTATTAATGTGACAGCTTAAAAAAACCAACTTAATCTTTTTTCAAAAATCTACTTTAAAGCCCAATTCTACACTATAGCCAATTTATTGACCTAACTGAGCCTTGGTTACCTCATCTGTTAAATGGGGACAGTAACAGTCCGAGGACCTTCTTTTATCACTTTAGTTGGTGAGGTGTAGATCACAAATCAGAGGGTTGAGTGTTTTATAAACTCTGAAATGCTCTATGTAAGTATATAATCAGTATTATTTCTTTCAAACTTCATGGTATGTCTCACATCCTCAACTTTGGTTAGCAACCCCCTTCTTTTGTCCATCCCCCTTCCAATTTTACAACTTTGATCAAATCACAAAATCCATCTCTCCATGGCAGTGAAAATTTGCCCTTTTTAAATTAATCAGATCAGTTATTAAAAGAAGTGATTTTGCTAGATGTTAACTTTTCATTCAACAAACATACATTACTCCTATAATACTTCTGAGACGTGGTCTTTGACTTTATACAATGCTGTTCCAATACCCTCTGTGACACCAGATAGTTGTGATGCTTACCCTTGGTGTAACTGATCAAGGCTAGTGAACTGATAAGGCAGATAACTGCTTAAGCAGGAAACTTTAATTTTTAGGAAGTGATTCTTCATGTCGAGCTAATCTGTGTGTTCCGGCAATTTCATTTATTGTATGTTTCTGACATTCAGTATCTTCCTGCACAAGTGTTCAGATGTCTGCAGAGACCTACCAAGTCATCTCTCCCAAAATTTCCCTTCTCCAGGTAAGAATCTGAAGTTCCTCCACTCATTCTGGGTATTTGATTTTCTCTTCCTCTCCTCCTTCTGGTCATATGCTGGTTTGTCATCTCTGAGCCTACACTGAGGTTACGTACACTCAGGATTGCAGATACGGTGAAGTAGAACAGAGTTATCGCTTACTCTTAGCTCAACCTGTAATAGTGTTAGGAATTTTTGTTCCAATCCAAGCTCATTCTTGACTCATGCCACAATTAAAGAAAAAGACAACCTCAGACTTTTAACCTATCTTTCTTTTAAACCATATCTTCCTTATCTTACATTTATAGAGTTGGGGTTTTGGACCCAAGTGAACAGTTGATACAGGTCCCAGATTTAATGTATCTATTCAGAGTTGTGTTCTCGCTTCCCAAGAAGTTGTTGAATCCTGATTATTATTTGTGTATTGGCTGTTCCTCCAAACTTCATGCCATGGAAGGTTTGAATCAATAAACTTTCCATGTACTCTGGTTGTTAGTGTTGTACAATTGAGATTAAGAATGAAGTTTATATATCACATAATTATAACCTGGTTATTTTGCACTGCCTTTTCTAATCTTCACAAAGCACTGTAGAGCATAAAGATAAGACACTGTAAAGTATATAAGGGTTACCACATCTAGCACATAACAGGCGTTCAATACATGCCTATAACTTATTGAATGAACAACAACAACAAAAACCCTGATTTTGAAAAAAAAAAAATCAAAGAAAATACACAGAAAAAAAATAAGAGGATCCTCCGCACAAAAGTTGATGAGAGGGAACACAAACTTGTAAAAATAAATTAAATTCTCGATGGAAGCCAAAAGCCAGAAGTTGCAGTATTCTAAAACTGGGAGGGTGCCCAAAGCACTTTCCCTGAAATAGCCCTGAGCTGATGGATAATATCAATGGCCTTTTGAAAATGCTTTAATGAGCGAGCGAGAACAGACAAAAGCAAAGCAGCCCCTCAACACATAGACACAATAATATTAGCTAACTCCCATTAAGCACCCATGGCGGGCCAGGCATTCTGCTGTCTCATTAAAGTCTCCCAAAACCCCATTGGGCTTGATACTGTGGTCATGCTCACTGTATAGAAAACTGAGCCTTATAAATAGGTTACATGAATTGCTCCAGGTTATGCACATAGTCAAAAGTAGATGGAGAACTTGAACCTTCGTATATCACTGCTACCAGAATTCACAAATGTCTGTTTGCAAACTTAATGAAGCTCCTTCCTATTCTCTTACCCATTATAAACACTGGCTACGGTTAATCCATAGTTAAATGCAAGGGGAAAGTGTTGTCACTCAAAGTATCATTCCTTAAATACAAGTAAAAGAACTCCTATGTGTCTTGATCTAGGTCAGATTTCTTTCCACAGAGCCAGGTCTGGCTTTCTATATATTTAATGTATCCAGTTTTCCTAATATTGCTTCTTCCATCACACCTGGCAATTCTGATTTATTTCATCTGCAGTGTACATACTAATTAATGTTTAGATTGAAAAATTAAGTTGGCGACATCAAGTCCATGGCCAAGGATCACCTTCCAACTCCCCATCAATCCTACTCAGAGTCAACTTAGGTGGTCTACTTATGACCTTCCATCTCATTGCCTTACCTGAGCCAGCCCGCCTCTCCTTCGGCTCTCCTACTTCAGTGAGCAGGCCAGGGCTTGATGTCTGTGTTACAAAAAGATCACTGGGACTGGGAAAGATAACACGGAGACTAGTAATGGACTGGTTGGAGGTGGGCAATATTCAGACTGGACAGCAAGCACTGGAGGTGAGGATCAAAACAGTCAACTCCCAGACGGTAACCACAAGCAGCTTACTGAGGGGGAAGTGATAAGTTTCTAGGGGATGCTCCTAAAAGCCCACAGATACTTTATTTCTTCATCAAGTTTTCATGGACAGCCTACTACGTGTGCAGACTCTGCTAGGTACTGAGGGTACAGCAGAGTGCAAGACAGAACCAGAAATAGGAGTTTACTGTCCATTGTAGAACAAATGGAAGAATGCAAGCCGAGATGCCAAAATGTTAGTACTAACTTTGGTGAGTTACTAACACGTTGGTGTACTAACACGTTGGTGAGACACCTGGCCTCCCTGTGACTTAGTTTCCTCCCCTGCAAAACGTTCAGGTGAAGAGATGCTGGGCTGTGCTGAAATTAAGGTCCCTTTCAAGCATGGTGATTGAGTTGTTCCCCTGAAACGTTCACTAGCCCAGCTCCCTTGTTGGCATCTTGTCTCAGGTTTGCCATCTGGGGGAGGGGATGGGAGGCTACCTGCCAGAAAAGGTTCTGTCTCATTTTCATAATAGAGTTATGTACTCCCCTCTGCAGGTCTTTAATCTTCCAGCATTTATCCCATCAGTTCTGTCTCTAGTGAGCCCTTATCCCAAGATGTTTGTCTATTAAATTAAGAGTTTTGCAGAAGGGGAGAGCCATTTAAAGGCTGTAAATCACTGGGCAGTCTCTTAGCTGTTCTCTGCTCAGAGTCCCACTGCATCATCCTACACTCAGCCTGCTGCGGCTGCCGCCACCTCCCCTCGCACCAGGGCTCTGAGGCAGACAGCTTTGAGCATGGAACCCACACAGACCTGCCTGCTCCCAAGGCTGCTCCCATCTCCGGAGCCAGCCTGACCTGGGCTGAGGGAATGGGGAGTGTACGTGAGTCCTCAGGAGTACCACAGGCTGCTCAGCTCTCGTCTTGCTTCTTCCTTCACCTCCGCCTTGGTGCTTTTCATGCACCCAAGCCCTTGCTTCATACCTCAGCTTTGATTACTGCATCTTTTGAGTATATGCAGGTCCCTGACAAGAGATTCTAAACAACAAGGCAGAAAAATAACACATTTCTGGAACTTGATCCATTACGAGCCAGACATTGTATGTGTCCTCTAGCACTTACATTTCCACCATTTACCTATGAGTTGAATTATATCATTATTCCTATATTACAGATAAAGAGACTGAGGCCAGCACAGACCACCTAATGGCTCCAGGTTTTATAACCTATTAGGAATGGAGCTAGAATGTTGAATCTGAAGCTATTTTGTACCAAAACCTGTGATACACATTCACTTATTTATCGGGGCTTTTTGAATGACTACCATGTGTCATGCAGTGGACCATGCTAGTGTTAGAGTGGTAACCAAGACAGCTCGGATTCTGACACCCTCCTGGAGCACACACTGCACCCTCCAAGACATTACCAACATCAGTGCAAGCGCCTTCTCTCTCCCTCTCAGCTTGGTGATGGGAGCTCTATCCACGGATGCCTGCCATCTTCGAACTCTTGCCCTGGCCATGTTTCTGGCTCTCAGGGAATTGTCATCGACTACCCCAGCCATGCCTCTATACAATGGCCTGTGTGCTCCCATCCTCTATGCAATGGCCTGTGTGCTCCCATCCTCTGCCTGCTTGGCCCATCCTGCTGCATTTCACCTTCATATGCCGACTTGCCTCTTAAGGTCAAAGCAATCACACACGATGGTGAAACACAGAGACAAAACCAAGAGGTGTGTTCTCCATTTACCTGCCTCATTCCTCAGGAACCCACGAGCTCAAGCTGCTCCTTGAAACCTGCTTTCCTGCATTCCACCTAGTTCAGCCTTTCTCTAAATGCCCCACGCCCCCCAATGACCCTCCCATTCCCCCACTCATGATAGTGTTCTCCAGCTTCATGAGAAGCTACCATATATATAAGTAATATGAAGGATTCATACATAATGTGTAGAATGGGAATCACATGGGGCCCAAAATCACGAGGCTTAATTCAAGTTCCAATTCTACCAATTACCAGCTATGAGAGATTAGTCATGTCCCACACACTCTCTGGGGATGTTCTTTCCTTAATTATTAAATGGGAATCTCAGAGGCTATGGTGGCTTTATAACGTGTCAACTTGGCTAGTCCGAACTATATTTCCCAGAATTCTTTTTCTCGTATGTTTTTGGTTAGGATATGCCACAAGCGAGACACTTGAGAGTGGAGGATGGAAAAGGAGCCGCCGCCATTTTATAAGCTTATTGGCTTGAAGTAGCAGCTGATCTGCAATTGTTCCACCTTCCACTGAAGGGTCCTCCTTCAAATTCTCTCACTCCTGGGCCAGGTGTATATGTTTACCTCTGTAACAAAGGATGCATACGCCTTCTGTAGAACATCTATACCACCAAAGCCAAAGGCAGTTAAGAACTAACATGAGTTTCAGCCCATCCTTATGGGGTTCCAGTTTATGCTTTAAAGTTGAGCCTACCCTTGATATCCCCCAATTTATATCTATATTCTTCTCCTGACTTACAGCCCTTTAGGCTTTGAGCTCTAGCAACAGATGTGGATAAAACACCTTGTAGAGATGCTTAACTAGTTCTCATAATTGCACAAGGTCCGATACCTGTGACAGAGACTTGTATGTATATGTGTGTATAATGTGCATGTATTTGGGTGTGTGTGTGTGTGTGTGTGTGTACATGTGTGTGCCCTGAAACTGCTTCTCTGGTTGAAATCTGATCAATATAAAGGATATATTAAAAAAAATCACAAAATCTCAGGGGCATAGAAGAATAACTATTTATTCAACTTATGGATCTGAAAGTCAGCTGGGGCGATTCTTCTTCATGCAGCATGTCTGATAGTCACCTGGGATGACTTTGTTCCACTTGTGTTTATTCTAGAGCCCAGTGTGAAGGCACAGGAGCTACCTGGGAAAAGCTCTATTCTTGGAGATGGCAGCAGCTCAGCAGGGCAGTCCCAACCGAGCAAACATATTTCAAACCCTGTAATGTATCAGGTCTACCAACGTCCCCTTGGCCAAAGCAAGTCACATGGCCAAGTTCAAACTTAAGAGGCAGAGAAGTGCACTCACTTTTTGTGGGCGGAACAGAAGTACATGGGAAAGGGCATGGCTGCAGAGCAAAGAATTGAGGCCACACTTGAAACATAGTGGCTCAGAAAATGTGTCTGGAAACCCGCTTCTATTGCTTACAAGCCATGCCATAACTAGATATTATTATGAATGAACTGAGAGATCTCTTTCTGTTCTGACTCTGCTACCAAGCAGCTGTGGGTTATTGGGTAAGTTAGTTCATCATGCTTTGTTTGGAAAATGGGGATAATAATGCTTATCCCTAGGGCAAGATCAATTGGATTTGATCTTTTAATGATTCTATGATTTAGGGAGAAATATGGAATCCATAGTCAACACATCTTGGAAATAAAGGTGGGTTTGTTTTCTCTCTTGTATTTAGTCATTTTAAAATCCCCTCATTTTAAAATACTTTTTTTTAAGATGACAAGTAAAAATAAAAGACTGCCATTAAAACCCTCACACGTGATTCCATATTCAATTCTCCTCACAATGGAAATCATCGTTGGAATGTTGCCTATATCTTTCTACATCTTTTCATGACTTTATGTATATGCATGTATTACACACATCATCATATTCCTCCACACCGTACCTTGCTCTTTTACTTTGCTGTATCTTGGGCTTTTCATTTGGGTCTATGTAAATCTATTTCATTCTTTTAAAATCTTTTGTATTCCCAAGTGTGAATCTACCAGAATATATTTAACACTTGTTCCTTTAATGATCACTGCAATGCTTCCAGATACAGTAGAACCCCCACCCCTTATCTGTGGGGTACACGTTCCAAGACCCCCAGTGGATGCCTGAAACCATGGATAGTACAGAACCTTATATACATATATATTTCCTGTGCAATGCTTAGAATCAATGACCTAAGTATTACCCTAAAAAGCCAGGTGAGAAAAAAGCATGTAAACTCAATGTAAATAGAGGAAAAGCAATAGTAAAGAGCAGAAGACAATGAAATACAAAGATAGGGAAAATTTACAAGCCAAAAGCTGGGTCTTTGAAAAGATCAACAGATCTTTTAATCAACTCCTACCTAGACTGATTAAGAAGAAAGTACAAGAGCACAAATTACCAATGTGAAGAATGAAGGGGTTATCTCTACAGATCTTATAGACATTAAAGAGGTAATAAAAGAATATTATATCAACTACTTAATATCAACAAATTCGACAACTTGGAATAAATAAAAAAAAATCCCTTAAATAATACAACTAACCCAAATTAACATAGATGAAACATAAATAGTCAATATCAAAATTAAATCTTTTATCTAAGACATTATCGCAAAGACACTATTCACTCAGAGAAGTCTTTCTTTGGTGAATTCTACAAAATATTTTAAAAAGAAATAATACCAATATTAAACAAAGTCTTTCAAATCAGAGAGGAGGAGGAAACACAATACATTGCATGAGTAGATAAACACTGTGCAAGGTTAGTTTCACATTCACTGAACTGTTCACTTTAAAATGGTTAATATAATGATATGCAAATTTCACCACAATAAAAAAATCAAAGAATATAATTCACCATATTAACAGAATAAAGGGAAAAGCACTATAATCATTTCAATAGATGCAGAAAACATTTTATTTATTTATTTATTTTACAAACTCCAGCACCAATTTGTGATAAAATTTCTGAGCAAATGAGGAATACAAGGAAACTTCTTCAATCTATATAAGGGCATCTATAAAACTTAGAGATAACATTATCCTTAATGGTATCATATTGAACACTAAGATAAAAAACAAGGCAAGGATTCCCACTCTCATTGTTTCTATTCAACATTGTACATGAAATCCTAAGCATTTTCAATAATAAAAGATGTAAAAGGCATAAAAATCAGAAAGGAAGAAGTAAACTGTCTATTTAAAAATGATTGATTGCTTACAAAGATAATCACAAGGAATCTGAAAATTATTACAACAAGTAATAAGTACATTTAGCAGGGTTATTGGATTCGAGGCTTTCTTTAAAAATCAATAGCATTGTTATACACATAACTATGCAATTAAGAAATAAACTTCAAAAACAATTCTCTTTATAATAGCATCAAAATGTAAAATAATTAGCATTTCCCCCCCCAATACATGTAGAAGATCTCTACCCTAAAAACTTAAAAGATATTCTAAGAAAAAATATAGAAGACCTAATTACCAAATCCGATGGTACTGGTATTGAAATGGACAGATCAATACAAAAGAGGGTCCAAAAATAGACCCACACTTATATGGCTATCTGTTCTTTAACAAAGGTACCAGAGCAATACAATAGTGAAAGGAAAGTCTTTTCCACAAATGGTGCTGAAGAAATTGTATATTCATAGGGGAAACAAAGAAAAGCATGTCAACACTTAACCCAAATGTATTTGAGATGGATAATAGACCTAAACATAAAGGCTAAAACCATAAAACTTTTTAGAATATTAATAAATATATAATAAAAGCATTATCTTCATGATCAGGGATAAGCAACAGTTTCTTAAACAGGTCATAGAAAGCATAACCACAAAAGAAATAATGTGATAGGTGAGACCTCACAATATAAAAATTTTGCTCCACATAAGATACCATTAAGAAAATGAATAGACAAGTGATAGACTATGAGAAAATATTCATAAATACTCAAAAAGGACTGTCATCTAGAGTAAATACATAATTCCTGTAACTCAACAATAAAAAGGCAAACAATAAATTATAAGCAATATATTTACATACCCTTCACAAAGAAATACACAAGTGGCAAATGAACAATTGATAAAGTGTTCAATTTATTAGTCATCATGGAAATGCAAACTAAACCCACAATGAGATATAACTACACAACTACCAAAATGGCTAAAATTAAATATACTGATAACATTAGATATTAACAAAGAGGTGAAGCAACAAGACTCTCTTACATCCTTGGTGGCAGTATACAAAGTCACAACTACTGTGGGAGAAAAGTTCTGACAGATTCTGATAAAGATAAGTATGTGCCTATCCTGTCATCCAGCAAATCCAATAATCAAAGAAATAAAAGATTATGTCCACACAAAGACTTTTACATGAATGTTCATAATGGCATTATTCTTAATAGGCAAAAGCTGGAATCCAACCAAATGTCTATCAAATGATCAATAGATAAACAAAATGATGGAAATCCATGCAGTGGAATACAACGCAGCCATTAAAGGAACTGAACTACTACATTAGGATCCAAGATTGAGGAGTAGATAAACACAGTGCCTAAGTCCTAAATAATAACTAAATTATAGAACAATCAACCTGGAGAAACATCTGAAGTCTAGCCGAACAGAAATCCTATAACTGAAAATATAAAAAAGAAGCCACGTCGAGACTGGTCAGAGGGCTGGAGATGCAGAATGGGCCCCAAACTTCCCTGTGGTGGTTGAGAATCAGGAGGGATAGCTCAGCCATGGGGATAATGCCCAGAGGACTGAGGGACCCCAGGCCCCCACACCAGACTCCCCAGCCCAGAGTACTGGTGCCAGGAAGAGAAGCCACCACAACATCTGGCTATGAAAAACAGTGGAGATTGCAACCATTCAGGTGGGACAGTAGACTGCAGGAAACCCAGATGCCCTCTTAAATGGCCCGAGCACAGACTCACTCACTCAGAGGCACTTACCTTGGGCTCCAGCAGAGGTGACTCCGGGGCCTCAGAAACATATGGGGGGCAGACTGATCAGTGTGGTTTCAGGAGGAGGACTGCAGAACAGTCGGCATTTTCCCAGTGAGGAGTCTTCTCATGCAGCCGGCAGGCGGGTGCCATCTTTCCTATGTTGAGCCCACTCCCTCAGGCCAAATCTGAATCTGACTAGCATGGCGAGCTCTGCTACTTGCCCTGTTGACTCAGCTGGGAACCCGCCCTACCCAACTCCCACAATACTGGAAGCATTTTCTCCAAGAGTGGCCAGCCCCTCCCAAATTGCACTCTTTCTAGGAAAACTATTGGAGTCCATGGGCCCCAGGCAGGCAGCGATGGCCTAGGTGGGCTCTGAGACTTTTGCTGAGTTGCTCCAGGCTCAGAACTGGCACCAAATCAGAGTCTACATTAACCTGGTGATCAACAACTCTTCCCACTCTAGTGACTCCCTGAGGCCCTTCCTCTCTTTAACTTGCATACCGCTCGGGGCTTTATCAGTGCCTGAGTCTTAAGGGAGCTGGCAGGTGGAAGCAGCCTCCAGGTGTCCTGGTTTTCTGCAGAGTTACCCCAGGCCTGGTACTGGTGGGAGACATTCTCAATTAGCAGCATCGCCTTTCCCATGCATCTCCAGGTTTAGCACAGAGACCGAACAACTGTTAGCCCCTGGCCAGTCACAGGCAGTGGCTGAACTGGGCCTGCACCAGAGCTCTTCCCAAGAAGCCCCAGAACAAATATACTTGGAACTTGGCTTCAGAGCACAGCAGAGCATTGCCCAATTAGCCCCACAATTGGCACACACAAAGGGTGGTCTCAACAGGGACCAGAGCCTACTGGGGTGAATCCCACTCAGTGGGATAAGCCTCCCGCACAGCAGCCTATAAGCTGTGGATGTGGCCAAACTCCACAGTCAATGCCACCCACTGAATGCCAACAGCGATCAAGGCTCAACTATAACAGGAGGGCACACACAACCTGCACAAGGGACACTCCTGGAGCTCCAGGCTCAGGTGACCAGGGAGACTGTGCCAGGGCCCCAGAGGACACCTACTACATAAGGCCACACAGCCAAGACTGGGAGACATAGCAGATCTACCTAACACATAGAAACAAACACAAAGAGGCAGACAAAATGAGGAAACAAAGAAATGCATTCTAAACGAAAGAACAGGGATAAAAATTAACTAAATTAAATGGAGAACTAAATTAAATGAAGGCAAGCAATCTACCAGAGACAGAGTTCAAAACAATAGTTATAAGGATGTTCAAGGAACTTAGTGAGAACTTCAACAAAGAGATTGCAAGCATAAAAAGGACATAGAAATCATAAAAAAGAACCAGTCAGAAGTAAAGAATAAAATAACTGAAATGAAGAATGCAGTAGAAGGAATCACCAGCAGACTGGATGAAGCACAGGATTGAATCAGTGATTTGGAAGATAAGGTAGCAGAAAGCACCGAATCTGAACAGCAAAAGGAAAATATTAAAAAAAAAAAAAATGAAGATAGTTTAAGAGACCTCTAGGACAACATCAAGTGTAACATTTGCATTATAGGGGTACCAGCAGGAGAAGAGAGAAAGCAAGAGGTTGAGAACTATTTGAAGAAATAATGACTGAAAACTTTCCTAATCAGGTGAGGGAAATAGACATATAAGTCCAGGAAGTGCAAAGTCCCAAGCAAGATGAACCCAAAGAGGTCTGCACCTAGACACATTATAATTAGAATGGCAAAGGTGAAAGACAAAGAGAGAATTCTAAAAAAAGCAAGAGAAAGGCAACTAGGAACTTATAAGGAAGCTTCCATAAGATGTCAGCTGATTTTCCAGCAGAATCTTTGCAGGCCACAAAGAATTAGCAGAAAATATTCAATGTGATGAAAAGCAAGGACCTACCATCAAGACTACACTACCCAGCAAGGTTAGCATTTAAAATCAAAGGACAGATAAAGAGCTTCCCAGACAAGAAAAAGCTAAAGGAGTTCATCACCACCAAACCAGTATTACAAGGAATGTTAAGGGACTTCTTTAAGACAGAAAATAATAAAATCAAAATTATGATTAATAAAATGACAATAGCTGCATATCTATCAACAATTACTTTCAATGTAAATGGATTAAATGCTCCAATCAAAAGACATAGGAGGGCTGAATGGATAAGAAAACAAATCCCTCACATTTCGTGCCTACAAGAGACTCACTTCATATCGAAAGACACACAGAGACAGAAAGTAAGGGATGGAAAAAGATATTTCATGAAAATGGAAATTAAAAAAACAAACAAAAAATCTGAAGTAGCAATACTTATACCAGACAAAATGGACTGTAAAACAAAGGCTATAAGAAGAGACAGTGAAGGACCCAGCAATCTCACTTCAGGGTACTGATCTGAAGAAACCGAAGCTACTTCGAGCGGACATGTGCATCCATATGTTTATTGCAGCATTGTTTACAATGGCCAAGATGTGGAGGCAGCTTGGATATCCATCAGTGGAAGAATGGATAAAGAGGAGGTGGCATGTGTATACAATGGAATATTCTTGGCCATGGAAGGGAATGGGTTCTTGCCATCTGCGGTGGCATGGATGGACCAGGGGGGTATTGTGCTGAGTGGAATATATCAGACAGAGAAAGACAGATGCAATGTGATTTCACTTTTATGTGGAATCTAAGAACAAAATTAAGAAAAAAACAGAAACAGATTCATAGATACAGAAAACATTTTGGTGGTGGCCAGATGGGAGGGAGATTGGGGGTGTGGGTGAATGAAGGGGAAGGGTTAAGTACAAACTGGTTGTTACAAAGTAGTCATACGGATGTAGGGTATAGCATAAGGAATAGAGTCCATAATATTGAAATAACTACGTATGGTGTCAGATGGGTACTAGTTTTGTTTGGATGACAGTTGGGAGGATGTTTGGGGGCAGGGGAAAAAGGTGAAGGGATTAAAAGTACAAATTGGTAGTTGCAAAACAGTCATAAGGATGTAAAGTAAAGCATAAGGAATATAGTCAATAATACGGTAATAACTATGTATAGTGCCAGGTGGGTACTAGATTAGTCAGGGGGATCATTTCTTAAATTATATAAATGTTTAACCACTATGCTGTACACCTGAAATCAATATAAAATAGTATGGAATGTCAACTGCAATTCATAAATTTGAAAAGAAGAAAAAAGGGGAAGAGGAATAAGAGGTCCAGGTTTCCAGGTATAAAACAAATCAGTCATGGGGATGTAATGTACAGCATGGGGAATATAGTCAACAATACTGTGATGGCATGGTATGGTGTCAGGTGGTTGCTGGACTTATCATGGTGATCACTTCTTTAGGTCTATAAATGTTGAATAACTATGGTGTGCCCCTGAAACTAATATAATATTGTACGTTAACTATATTTTTAATAAAATCTTAAAAAGAAAAAAAAAGAACTGAACGACTGATAGCTGAAAATATCAGGCTTTGTGAAGGAAGACTATTTTTGAAAAGTAGAGATTACGAGTCATTTTACATGAAATTCTAGAACAGACAACCTAATCTAGAGTGGGAAAGAATCAGAATAGCAGTTGCATCTGGGAAAGGGTGAGTCCAGTGATTGTCTGGGAATGGGTATGAGGGAACTTCCTGGGATAATGGGAATGTTCTATCTCTTGAGAGGGGTTTGGGGTACACAGGTAAATGCATTTGTCACACCTCTGTGCATACCTCAAGATTTGTGCATTGCTTTGTATGTAAATTTTACAACAAATGAAAAAAGTATAAACAAATATTGAGTTTCATTAATGATATGAATGCTGAAGTTTTTAGAGTGTACAGATGCTTGCAGTTTCCTTTGAAGTGCAAAAAAATCAATGAAAGGATGGATAGATATGTTATAAAACACGTACAGTAAAATGGTAATGGTACTTTATAAATAGTTCGGCAGTTCTTCAAAAGGTTAAACATCGAGTTACCATATGACCCAGCAACTCCACTCCTAGGTATGCATATATACCCAAAAGAAATGAAAACATATGTCCACATGAAAACTTGTATACAAATATTCATAGCAGCACTATTCTTAATAGTCAAAGAGTGCAAACAACCCATATGGCCATCAACTGATGAATGGATAAATGGAATATCATTTGATAATTAAAAGCAATGAAGTACTAATATACGTTGCAACATGGGTGAATCTTGGAGACATTCTACTAAGTGAAAGAAGCTAGTCACAGGAGGTCACATATTGTATGAGTCTGTTTATATGATACTCCAAAATAGGCAAATCTATAGAGACAGAAAGTAGATTATTGGTTTTCTAGAGCTGGAAGATGAAGATCACATGGGAAGGGGGCGTGGGAAGGGCAGTGACTGACAATGGGTATGGTTTCTGGAAAGGAGTGATAAAAACATGCTAAAATCAATCGTGGTGATGGTTGCACAACTCTTGTGAATATACTAAAAAGCATTGAATTGTAAGCTTTAAACAGGTGAATTGTATGGTATGTGAATCATATTTCAATAAGGCTATCTATCATAGGTAGTGGATATACAAGTGTTTACTGTAAAGTTATTTAAACTGTGCTGTATATTTGAAAACTTTACAAGTAAAACAATCTTAATAAAATCTTGCTAGGAACTGTCTTAAGTTTAAAGATTAATATGGACAAAACTGATATCGGTACACTATTGAGTCTTTCCACGTAGGAACAGACCACCTGCTGTTTAAATCCTTTTTCAGCATCCTTGACGTTTATGATCTCAGGACACCTCCGATGAATGTGTGACAGGATCCACTATTCCATCATTGCAGAGTTCTGTATGTTAAAAGATCTCCCTTATATGCTAACAAGACAAAAATCCCTGTCACCGCTTACTAGAACTTGTTCTTAGCTTTTTGAAATTTCTCTCCCATTTCATTCCATAACAGTCATAAGTCTATGAGTCCCTGGTTTTTCAGGCTTTGCAAGCCTGGTTCCTTCTGCTGTTTTTCCATTTGCATGATTCTGAGACCCTTCACTATCCAGGGTATCTTTCTCTGAAAAATCTTTAGTTTTTCCTAACCTCCTAGGTATACTAAGAACAGAACAGTGTGGTTCAGGTAAGGCCTGAGGAGCATGAAGTAAAGAGGAATTATCCTCCCTCATCCAAAACATGTTACTTCTATTAATACAATCTAGAATTACAATAGCTTTTCCCAGCAGCCAAAGCTCACTGCTACGGAACGTAAAAGCCATGAGTCTATTCCCATGTATTATCAAGTACACTATGTTTTTCCATCTATACCTGAAATGACCTCTTCTTTTATTAAATTAAAGGACTTTCCTCAGCACGTGTTCAGGGTGGTAAGTGTCTTGATGCCTGGTTTAGTGGCCACCTAGCTTTCAGAGAGCTGCGGCTCTGGATTTGCATCATTTTCATAATGAATAAAGCATGGAGAATCACAGCTGGTTGCGATATTCATAAGCTTCCCAGATTGGAAGAGACCTTAAAAGACTGTCTCATCCCTCCTCCTGTCACCAAGCAGGATGATATCTACACCAATCCTCTTCAGAGAGAGGGCAGCAGCTGTCACCAATCTACCCAGATCTCTAGGCTGTCCCTCTCTGACCTAGTCTCAGGTTAGCATATTCCTGTTGATTAAGAGTTTTGAGAGGCTTGGATGAATGCAGTACTGAAATTAGCAGGAAGTAGTGGAAATAATTCGCCTGCACTCAGCGTCTTGTGCCGACAGCATCTGCCAAACTAGGGGAATTGCGGGCAAGCTGAGATGCTGTGCTGGCCAAGGGTGATGAGGGAGCTTGGAACTCCCTGCACCAAGAGCTGATAATTACTTACTCCCCACTATCTACTTGCAAAGGATGCTATGAATAGAACTCCATCGCACCACAGGCTGCCTATAGCCTACGAAGGGAAAGATTTTCCAAGGAAAGTAGGTCAGTGCAGTTCCTGGTTAGAGGGTCACTTCACCCATCATCTGAGTCAGTCCCAAGACCTAGAGTGTCTTACGAGTGAGAGACCAGCATTCAGAGTGCAGGGAGATTTAACTTGTTCTTTTACAACATTTCTGCCAGACTACTAGTATCACAGCTCTAAAGACAAGATGTGGCTCATGAGATTCCAAAACTGGTCCTTGAGTTACGAGATTCAAATAGCATCAGCTACTCCAAAATGCTCACTAACTGCTGTGGTGGTGTTCACATATGTCCATAGTGTTTTTGAGACTCCTCCCTCCAGGAAGTGGAGCTTCATTTCCCTCCCCTTAAGTGTGGGCTGGACTTAGTGATTCGCTTCTAACAAACAGATTGTGGCAAGGGAAAAATGCTTACTTTATAATGGAGAAAACCAGCAGACAATTTCTTAACCAAATGATTAACAGTAATGTCGATATCATGTAGCCAGAGCTGTCTTTACAGATAGGCAACCTGTTTAGCTACACAGGGCTCCACTCTTGGAAGAGCTCCTCACTTGTTTCAGTACTCTACTTTTGGCATATTGAAATTCTTAACACTTTTATCTTTGAAGTTAAGTCCAATGGGCAACGGAATATGTGTGTGAGCAGAGGAGATGCACGCAATATTTATGTCCACTGTTCCTTGCCACCCTGTTTACATAGAGCATTTGGATGCCCCATGAGCACAAGATTTAGAGGACCCATGATGTATGCAAGTTCAGCGAGACGCAAAGCAAGTACAAGATAAGGTACTGCATCTATGACGGACTAACCAGGGACACTGGTGCCTTTAGAAGCCACACTTCCCATCTGAACCAGAACTTGCTTTGAACAGAGAAGGATGGTAGTGGAGTTCTATGAAGCATAAATCACCAAGAAACCCTATCGTATCCTTTCTTACTCATGTTACTTCCTGTTTTGTTTTCGCCAACTACTGACGCTAAGAATGATAACAGAAGGAAAGAGAAATATAAGGCCACCAATATTCCTTTTCCCTTTAGTCTTTTCTTATCAGTAAGCAGAAAGTAGAGAGTGTTGGTAGAATGTGTGTATATCAGGAAGTGAAATAAAAACAGTTGAGTTAGTTTTGGTAAGACTAAAACACATGCATGTGAAAGCTTGAAAATATAAATTGTGTAATTTTGATGATTCGGCATACAAGTTCTCATATTTGTACTTAAAACTGTCATTGCATACTATAAACAATAAAATACACAGCCATAATTTATAATATTATTTTTTCTTTATTTAGAGTGACATTAAATAAATAGCAAACAAACAAAAAGCAATGTAAGAAGTTGAGAAATTGTGAAGAAAAAGACAAATCTTTGTATTTTAATACCTTTAACTTTTTTCCCCTGCTTTTTGAACGAGAAGCTTCACATTTTAATTTTTCACTGGGCTCTGAAAATTATTTAGCCAACCCTGCATATATCCTTGATATTACGTGAACACCTCAGATATTCTTCGCTCAAATACTTAACTCTAGTCTAATCATAAGTAAGAGTCAGATACGCTCAAATTCAAGGACATTCTCAAAATACCTAAACAGTGTTCTTCAAATGTGTTCAGATCATAAAAGGGAAGAAAAGGCCAGGACACTGTCACAGAATGGAGGAGATTAAGAAGACATGGTGACCTATTTCAACATGGCACCCGGGGTCAGATCTGGAACAGGAAAAGATCTATAGCGGAAAATCTGTTGAAATCCAAATAAAGCCTGTGGTTTAGTTAAGAGCACTCATATTAGCCACTCACGTTCATTGCATAGTTTTGATAAATGTATCATCAGTATATAAAAGGTTAACATTAGGGGAAATAGCCAGATGACAGATACATGAGCTCTATGTACTACCTTTGTAACTCTTCTATAAATCTAAATTATTTCAAAATAACTTCTTTTTAAAAAAGCATTAACTCAGGCTCTGCTATGTGTGGAATACCACTAAAGGTGTATTCATGTATATATTCTTTAATCTGCATAATAGCACTATGATGTGTGTGTGTGTGTGTGTGTGTGTGCACATATATTCTCCATATTACATGAAGGAAACTGAACTTCAGAATGTCAAAATGGTCACCTAAATATCTAAAGTGGTGAACCTAGGATTGAACCAAGTCCAAATATCATTTTCTTCTCTGTGCATCATTATTCTTCATTGTCTCCCAAATAAAGTCCAAAGTCCTGAGCATTATAAACCAAGGTGTCCCTTATTTTGCATTGGTTCCAGGCTTACATTAATATTATTTTCCACAATGCTGTTTCACATATGTAACTTCCCACCAAATTTAGCTTCTTTCTGATCACTAGGCACAGACTGTACTGTCCCTACTTTATGTCCAGATTCACATTGCTTCCCCTGCCTCCCACACCCCTCCTTCCCCACCTGAAATACCCACAAACCCAATCTTACTTGATACTTATGACCTAGCTCTATTGCTTCTTTCCCCGTTATCTTTTTTCTGGAGTGGTCTCTTTCCCTCTCATCAAATTCCATAGCATTGTGTGAAATTCTGTATGATGAATAATTTTAAAAAATAACAATAATAACACAAAATAGTATTAAACATTTTCTATGCCAGGCACTGTCCTAAATTGTGTGCATGTGTCATCTCCTTGTATCCTCATACACAGCAGTCCTCTGAGGTAGATACAATTGTTTTATCTATTTTATAGATTAAAAAAAAAAAGAAACTGAGACTTGTAGAGTTTAAATAAATCACCCAAGGTCACAGTTATTGATAATAATACCTTGAAATATAATTTTTGAATAAAGGATTTCTTACAGGTCAACTAATTCAACCAGTTATTCAATGCTTGAACTTTCTTTAGCATATGAGGAACCTAGACCTAGAGAGATTAAAATGGCTGGTAACAAAGTAGGTCAGTAGCACAAATGGGTTGAAACCCAATAATCCTAACACAGGGCTCTCTCCACCATCGCAAATCACAGCTTCATACATTTTGCCTGATAAGACCCTCAGCCCATCAAGAGCACTGGCAGAGCATCAAAGCAACTCGAGGATGAAGGACCTTCCCACAATTCTCAGCAGAACTTGTGAACTGTCTCTGCTATGGAGGATTTATAACCTTGGATGGAAGTCGTTCTCAATCTGTAGTTCCCAAACCAGTAGCGTCAGCATCACCTGAAATCTTGTTTGAAATGAAAACTACTGTGTTTGAAATGAAAATGATTGGTTTGAAATGAAAATTACAAACCTAAGACCAACTAAATTAAGACCTCTGGGGATGGGTTCCAGGACTCCAATTAATGAGCCTTCTAGGTAATTATGCTGTTTTCTAAGGTTTCAGAACTAATGTACTAGGGCAAATTCTAAGGCCCAGATCGAGATGTATATTGTCACCACAGCTATTTTGTGAGTTTTCTGGGCTACTGTAGTTGAGTTGTTTGTTTCATGAGGCATCTGGTTTTCCTGTTTCTTAATAAACTCACTTGTCCATTAGCATCTGAATTGGGAAGAACAGGTGAGAGGACCATTTCCAGCTGGAGCAAGGTCAGCATCTTGGCTTATCTGCCTCAAGTCTATTCATCTCCTCTCTCTTGGGTGAGAGTAGTCATATGGGTTCTTGGTATAAAAAGGGCAATGCAAAAAATGTCAGGGATTTCTTTTATGGATATGAGAGGATTAGAGCTTTTGTGAATGCAGCTGTGCCTTGATTTTCCTACCCTGACATAGTAGATTGAATTATGTTTTCAAACTCTTTATCCCCTATAACATGATTCCATCCACACACTTGGCTTTTGTAGTGCCCCCCCTCTGTTGATGGAATCTAGTTCCCTTTCCCATTGATGTTGACCTTGGCGTAGTGACCTGGTTTGACCAATGGAATTTTGTAAGAACATGTGACATGAGCAGAGACTTTAAACTTGCTAATGTAGAACATCTTAATCGATTATAAGAACAGCACACTCCAGGTAACCAAAAAGAATGATGGAGTATGTGGATCATATTCGAATCCAATCTTTTGCTTAAAATCATGTCTAGATGACCCTAGCTAACCACACCCAACTCAAAGATTCATGAATAAGAAAAGAAATGCTGGCTCTAAGGCACTAAGAGTTTGATGTGTGTTATCAGCAATAACTAATACACTGAGACTGTCTCAGAGCCTACCAAAAATATCTACTGCAGCCAACCCTTACAAGAGAAGAATAAATATAAGCATCCCGGTCCCTCCATGAAGAGGTCTTAGAATATAATCATAATGATAAGCAGAGAGAATTCTGCTTCTGCTTAGGATGTAGGAGTTCAACACACACTATTGCTCCCACAACTAAAACTATCAGAAAATGTAATGTATTTTTTCAAAGACTTTGTAGGACTATACATACTAACAAGTCTAAAAGAATTAAATTCCAGAAAGAGGTGAGCCCTTCCTACAGGAGCCGAGCATAGCGGCTGCTTTCCTTTCTAGCAGCATCTGCCATGTGTAGGCAAGAGAAAGTAGAAGGTTAAGTCTGTCAAAGGCAGAGGGTCGCCTATAGGATAATGGTAAGCCGACAAAGCTTTTCATTATCATGTGCCCTCATATGATGAATTAAAATGTGTAGGACTCCACATCCGAAAACACAGCACTAGCTCTCCCGGCCCACTGATTCTTTCCCACAGGACTTCTGCTAAGTGCATGGTGGCATTGCAAGAAGTTGAAGGCTGGACTGGAAAGAGAACAATGTCCCTTCACATAATGGTCCTGAGACCTCAAAGTTCTACTATAGAAAGAGGCCAGTAATACACATTGGATACATCTTGACCTTTGATATTTGAAACCAGAGGTGAACTGAAACTAAACGACACTGCAACTAAAATGTGACCTCATCCAGCTCATGACTGAATTTAATTGAAGTCACCAGCCCCTTATTCTAGCTTCCTCACCAAGTAAAGGGTTTGTTTCTTTGGGGTAAAATAATATTTACTCCGATTTCTATGGTTGTTTAAAACACAATACCTGGCATGCAATAAAATTTCAAGGTCTGCAAAGAAACAAGCAACTGCTGCCCATAAACAAAATAAAAATAGTCAATAAAAGCAGACGCACAGGTGACCCAGATATTGGAATTAACAGATGATGACTTTTAAAAATTATAATTATGCAGTAAAACAATTTAGGAGAATGAAAAATAGATAAAAATAATGGAGAAATTTAATAGAGAAAGAGAATCTGTAAAACAGTTCAAAATAAACACTCTAAAACTGAAAAGTACAATATCTGAAAGAAAGAATTGCTTGGATAAGGCTAACAGCAGACCTGACACATTTGAATAAAAGAACAGTGAATTCCAAAATAAATCAATAGAAATTATACAACCTGAAGCACACAGAGAAAAAACAATAGAAAGGGTACATGTAAGACAATATCAAACAGTGTAATTGGAGTCCCAGAAGGAGAGAATAGAACAGAAGAAATATTGGAAAAGCTAATAGCCAAAGATTTTCCAAAATTGATGAGAGAGATCAAATCCTAGATTGAAGAAAATCTCTGAAACTCAACAGGGTTGATGATAATTCTAACCGATATCAAGGTGCCAGGTATGAGCACTGGGTACTCTAATTTCCCCTTGCACCAGGATCTGTTTTCCCTTTGCTCACTGTCATGGACAGACCTCCTGACTTTACCCCGTACTCTACTGACTCTCAAACTTTCTCATGGCACCCTCACTGTACTGAAGAACTCCAGCATGGGAGTTGCCAATGCTTCTATATCTATCTAGCTCAGATTAATCTCCCCACATCAAGTCACCAAGGGAAGTGGTGATTGGTTATTCTTTGCATCAAAATGCTGTTTGTAGAGTGAACACCTGACTCAAAGGCCGTTTCTTCATAAATGGCCAATGATGTCTGATTTATTATGAAGTCAAGTTTCTGCCCAGTAGGAATACTCTTAATTAACTAAACAAACCACCAGGAAAGAAAATTGAAAGGATTGGTTAATCTATAAAAAGAGAAGAATGAAGCGTTAGATTTAGAGATGAAAAGCCAACGTGATAAAGAGACCATGTGAGGCTTGGAGAGACGATCCCTGGAGCCACCTTGGATTATTCATTCATTTAATCTGTGTCAGATGCAGAACACTCAAATTTCATTTGCAGGCCTACAAAAAAATGCATCTAGAGTGTCTGTGGTCTTTGCCACCATGAGCAAACGAGTGGTCCCACTAGGCAGCCCAATGTGCTGTCTCTGAATGATCTGAAGATCTTTGCCTGGGACCTGATTCTGTCACGCCCAGTGCAGTAATCCTATATCCTGACATTGCTACGCCATCAGAAAAGTGTGTCCTGAACCAGTCTCCTCCTTCTAACCCATGATCGAGGTCCTAATGACTGAGACCCCTCTCTGTCCTAGATCATTCTGTCCTTATTCCACCTACCAATCTCGTAAGTCCATTTTTAGATACACTTGTCAGGAGTTAGTTCAAATCAACAAATATTAACTAAACACCAACAATGTACAAGCTACTATGCTACTTGTTATAAACAGATACAGCAAACAGGTTTTTTTGTTTGTTTGTTTGGGCATGAAAACTGATTAATCAACTGAGGCAGTTTAAGGAGCTTTGTTATGAAAAATTCTGGAACCTGTACAAGCACTGTGGTAAGAAATGCTGTGATTGATTAATAATGTCTGCCCGGAGCAAGGAATAAGAGAGAGGCAACACACTGCATCATGCCAACCTGGCTGTAAGAGATGTAAATACATACTAAGGGAGCCCTGTACCAGAGAGTCTCTCAATCTGTTGGAAAGACAGACAAATATGTAAGTAGCTAAATCACAAGACACACAAGCCAACAGTGAAATATTTACAAATTCTGTAATGACATTGTGGGGGCAGGTAATTTATCTTAACAACGAGGATTGTGAAAGGTCTTGTAGAGGTGGCAAAATCTGAGCTGGGCTTTAAATGGAATTAAATCATTTGCTAGTCCAAGTCAAAGTTACAACTGCAAGCGGCTTTTGGCCATCTAATTTTATGTCACTTCTGTTTTTCTTTTCAAACCCAGCATTTCATTTTTGACTTTGTGGGTTTTATGTCTGGAATAATTAGATTTGAGGCAGCTAATGTCAAACATGATCTCCACATTCCTTCTCTAGTTCCTTTAAGGCAACATTTTATGGCCCTCGGGCTCATGCTACGCGTAATCCCACCACCGAACCCATCCTAGAGCACTTCGAGGGCTTGGGACTCGTCCAGGCTCCATGAACAGAAGAGGACTTCCACTAGCTCATAATGTACCCACTGCCACACCATCAAGTACTAACTACCTTCTTGGACCATGACATTTTCCTTTTCACAAGTGACACAAATTATTTGGAAATAAAGTGGTATTTACAAATTTAATTTGTCTTTTTTTTTTTCTTTTCTTTGCATCAGAGACTCTCTTTCTGGTGGGATTCAGGTGTGTGAGTACAGCTAAGCTAGGTTCCCCATTGTGTGTACTGGGACATGGCATCCTTGAAAGTGAGCTGGGCAAAAGGGAGAGGAGATATGCGTTCAGATCCTTTCTCTGCTTTTCTCTGGGATGTCCAGAAAAATCACATTTCCTCTGAGTCATTATTTTTTCACGTGTCCTGTGACAGAGTTGGAGAAGATTATCTCTATGTGCTATTCTGACATCAATTTCTGTGATGCCTATAAAAAGAATGACTCTGTGGGATAATATGGGACTCTATGTGCAGGGCCAGAGGTCAGAATCTGGAAAGGTGCCTCAAGTCACCTTCCTTAGGCCAGTCAGGAGCTCCGACTACTCATCCAGTGAGATATGGTTGGTTCTACTCAGGAGGTAACCCCTGAATCAACCATCTGCAACGGTAAGCAAGTAACTGACCATAATGCAAAGTAAATGCAAAAGAGAGAAAACTCCACATAATCATGGAGTTTTCTACACGGTAACCCTGTCCACTAGCAGAAAATGCTGTGATGCACGCTCTGGGCAGGACTAGAAAAAGAACGAGCAGATGGGCAAAGGCATAGGAAGAGGAGAAAACTCACTCTTCACTAGTCAGTTTTAGAACTTCTCCTCAAACTCATGAGATCCAGCCAGTGACTGACTAAAGAACCTGGCATATCAGGGCTGAACTCAGCAGTCATCTTCTTTTTGAAAGCACAGAACAACAACCACCAAAGCAAAGCCCTGCATGAATCATTTGAGAATAATAATTTTGACTAATTATAAACGTATTTGGAATTCAGACAACAAAAGTCAGTATGAGTTGAAAAAAATCAGCAACAACCTCCTGAATGAGACTGGATCTGAATTGACCTTGAAGAATGGGAGGGGATATTAGATAAGTAGGCGGGTAAGATGTGAATAAGTATATACATTTCAACATCAGTCAAATAAAATACGTTTCAGGAAACGTAAGAACACAAGCAAAGAAGCAGAACTGGGATTCGACATGAATTGTTTGGGATGAGAAAGATAATTTTGATTTGACTGGTGAGCAGGGAACATTGGGAGATGTTTGGATGGGTGGGGGAGGGATAGAGTCAGATTTTGGAGGGCCTTCAAATCAGTGAAGTTTGGACTTAGGTCAGAAGCTAACATTAAGGTTCATTGATAGGCAGTAAGGAACAGGGGAGTGGCAATATAAGTGCAGGATTTTAAGAAGATAATTCTTATGGCTTATGAAAGAGGAATTGGCATTGGGGGGCACTGGCTTGGAGACTGTTGCAGAATTCCAGCCAGAGGTATTGAAGACCTACAGCATATGGTTAGATACTCAAAAATAGCCATAAACTGAATGGATGAAGCCTAGATTGGGGGAATGGCTGCAGGAATGGAGATAAAATGTCAACTCAGAGACAATTCAAATGAATAGATGTCAAGTCTCAACGACAAATTGGATACACAGGTGAATCATTTAAAGAAAGAGCTCTCTAGATGTACATGTCTAACTTAACTGACTTCCTGTATAATTTTCTCTGGGAAAATAATATACAATTCCACTTTGGAATTAGATATCACTTCAGGTCTAATTCAGGCAACAAGGATTAAAAGACTGACTTTGTAATGTAAGTTTTTGCTCCAGCCAATGGCAGGGACGCCAACAAAACCCATGAGGAAGTTGTTTGGAATGGTTCTCACCCAATTTGGCAGGCTCCATCTTTTCAAAATGTATCAAGGAATTCACCAAATCTGAGTCACGTGAGAAAGGGGCTGCTGACCCTAGTTGTTTTCTATGCATTTAAACTTCTCATCAACCCTGCTGATATGACACACAAGTCTTCAGTCTTCGCACTTAATGACAAGAAACAGTCACAAGAAGTAGACCAGCCTTAGGCTCTGCGGTTCTTGTCTGCCTATCTCTAAACACACTGTTTCCTCTACACTACACAGGGACTATGCTTCCAAACCCAGGGACATTTTTCTTCTTGGATTCAAAGTGACACGTTGTAAATAACTCTTTCCAAGTGCCCAGGCCCAAAACAGTCTTTATATGTTCAAAAAACAGTGGGGGGAAAAAAAATCACATGACCGGGAAGTTCCCTGTAGAGATAAGACTCCTCTCTCTGGTGTGACTTGATTCAACATAAAGTCTAAAAATGGTCTTTTGTTCCAAGGGCTGTTGGTAAGAATGGGCGCACCTTTTCTTCCAGACCTCATGTGGCCTGTTCCTCGGTCACCTTTCTTCACTCATTGCCTTGGTGGATGCGTGATCTGACCCCCGCTTTGACAGATTCCAGGGGATTTCAGCTGCAGACTCAGCTCATAGCTGGATTCAGGGCACTTGGCCTTTCTCCTCCCTCTTGAGGCATCGCCTGTTGACCTGCAGCTCCCGAGAGGCCGCAGACTTAGTGACTTTTTGAAATGCAGCAAGGCCATCATTGGCGTCTCCATAATTCCCACCTCAGCTGCCTATCTGCTCTTCCAAAGACTCCTGGTATGTAACTGCTATGACCTAGGGGAGGAATCAAGCAAAGGAGCAGGGAGAGGTGGGTTGGGGCAAATGGCAGGCGTGCCGGCAGGAGACTGGATCTAAGTAAGAAAACGTATCAGAACATTTCCTAAGACTTCCACACACTGAGCATCCATCAGGACACGTGAGTCTGCTGCAGCTGGCCAGTGAACACAGCAGCTGGGGGTGGGGCAGGGGGAGTAAAAACACAGTAGAAAATCCCTAAGCACAGGATGAAAAGGAAGAAGCGAACACCTTCGCTGGTGAGTATATGTGGTGGGGGAAGGGCACGGACAGGGTTCGGGGAAAGATTAGGCTTTTCGTTCATCGGCAGATATGCACTGACTCCTTTTTGTGTGTCGGATCATGCTAAGCAGACAGAATCCATGTCGGGGTGTGGCATGAATCATGTGATCACACAAATGTATACGAGTTATAAGACTGTTGAATGAAGGAAATAGTCCATGGAGTTATGAGCATGTATCAGAAGGAGTCTTGACCCAGTCTACGGGGTGGAGGCCACCAAAGGCAGGAGAGGCAGGACATGTGAAGGTCCTGAGAAGGAAGCAATCCAGTGTGCTCTGAGCCCAGTGTGGAAAATAAGGCCATTGTGGCTGGGGGACAGAGTGGCATGACCCAGGGCTGGAGAGGTAGGTGAGAATCAAATGAACTCTGTTGGCCACACGGAGAATTTTGACAGTTGACTGGAACCTGTTTTGTTCACTGCTTGTTGTTGGGCACCATTGATTGGGTTTGAGTGGACAAGTGAAATGAACAGATTTGCAGTTTTTAAAGATTATCCTGGCCATATGTAAAGAACTAGAATGCTGAAAGCTCGCAAGTGGATAATTGGTGTCTAGTAAGATCTGCTGAAGTTAACATGTCACCCTGAGGGCAAGTGTGGATGGACATCGGAAAGGAGCCAGCTTTTGCTTAGTATCTTTTATATGCCAGGGATTATGACAAGAGTTTATTGATTCCCATTTCATTTAATCTCCATGAAATCGTTATGAAATAGATGGTATTTCTGCCATTTGACAGATGAGGGACTATGTACGTTAGGAAAAAACCATCCATCTATCCACGCATTCATGCATCCATATCCATTAGCTTACCTATTTACTGACCCAGCGTTTCATGGAGCACCTACAACAAAGATACCCAGCTAGATACAGAAGTCACATTGGTAAACAAGACATAATCCCTACCCTCAGAGAGTTCATCATGTAATGGAGACAGATAAATAAATGGGTGATTATAGTTCGATGGAGAAATGTCTATGGTATGGGTAAGCCCACAGTACTTGGAAGAGTGAAGGCAAAATACCTATCCTTGTCATGGCAGGTGAGAAATCGTCCCTCAGGCCTCATCACCTGAGCGTGTCAGAGCCAAAATCTCAAATCTATGTAGGTGTCCCTTAATCTGAAACCCACATGCTTTTCATCTCACCATATATTCATAAATGCAAGCAATTACTTAGGATTTATCGTAAACTTTCCAAAAACACATGACACCTCTTGACTAAATCCCACTGGAGGTTCAGCTGTGAAGTCCTGTACGAATCAGATCAACCGAGGTTGGCAGACCTCAGCAACCCTCCCCCACACTGCCCGGACTGGGCTGGAGTCAGGCCACCCTGGGCACCCTGAGCACTCAGGCCTCTGTCAGGACCTGTCCAGGACAGGCCGTGCATGTAATGAGCTCTGCCACGGCAGAGGGGCACTTGGCACCTCAGCTGATGGAAATGGCCCCTCAGGCCAAACAAAAATGAAGCGCATAGGCTGCCAGTATTTTGGAGCACGAGAGAAAGAAATCTGGGTTGAGTGAGGAAGAGCTATTAATTATACTCTCAGCTCAGGCCGAAGAATGGTGAGGAGTGCTTCTTCCGAAAATCACTTGTCTCAGAGAAAAGGAGAACACTGTCACCCGTTCTGTTCCATCTCTCACTAGCTCACAGGGGCCTTGCAGGGGTATGTGAACACGTGCACGCGCGCGCACACACGTTCTACCCAGCACTAATTATGTGCCAAGCCTGGCATTTAGCGTTTGTCTACATTATCTTATTTCCTTTCATTTCTATAATCACCCCTTATGATTATTTATTAATTATTATATATTCCCAATCAATAGACCAAAAATACAGACCTCCTCACCTTCACCCTTCATTTGATTCTTCCAGACGCTTTTCTTACATTTAAACCGATTTACAAAAAAAGACAAGTTACTTAGAAAGATACTATGTTGCATCGGCTTCTTTTTCTCCACCAAGACCCCAGGAAGGGAGCTGACACCTATGATTTGGGCCTTTGAGGGGGCGCATGCTGCCTCACCCCGGAAGACCACAGGACGAAGGGAAGTGGTCTATTTGGGGGGAGACGGTCGACAGAGTTTCACAGGGCTGAGAGAGACTGAGCCTGAGCTGCTCCTCCCTGGGGAGGAGATACAGCTGGGAGGCAGGCCCTGGCCTGGTGGACACCCTGCACAGGGAAACGAGAGCGGGCTGCCACGTCTGTGTTCGGTGGAGAAGACCACTCAGCGAGACACCTCAGAGCCCTGTGGAGTAGCTGTGCCTTGGAAAGAAGGGCCAGGAAAGCCCAAGGACCAACCGTACACCTCAACAAGCTGAGGACCTGTTCCCTCTCCTGATTTCTAACACTTCCTCCACCCTCAGGACACAGACAGACCTTACTAGAAGGAGGGAAGCTTGTATCGTCCACAACCCTCTCCACAAACACTGCTCATTAACCCACAAAAATACGTTCATCCCCTTATCTACACAAATGCACAGCCATAGAATCTCAGCATCATGCACGACACTTCTATCACGTCCTCTTTTTTGCATTGCCTGATTTTTATTTAGTGCCTCCATGCATATGCATGTGTTTGCGTGCATGTGTGTAGGCATGAGTGCATGTGTGCACACGTGCATGTGCATGTATGTGTGTGTGTACGTGTGTGTACATGTGTGTGGATGTGTGCGTGCATGCATACATGCAGAGGTGGGGTGCTGCGGAGCCCTCAGAATGATTCTCTTGGAGCGGTACATGAAACTAATGAACTTCTTAAAAACTCAAATTAGCATTATTGAGTGGCATAGAAAACAGGAGAGAGAGAGCAAGAGGGAGACAGCCAGCAAGCAAAGCCTCGTTGACTGGGGGCCAGGATGTCTTTCACCACAGGAAACATCAAGGCCAGGCTGAGAGCACAGGCAGATTGGGCAGCTGCCTGCCTGGCATGGTTGAAAGCTGCCCTCCACCCCAAAACCTCCCCTCAGCACTCCTTCAGCACGCTGGATCTTCTCCCACATGTCACTCACTGTGTCTTGGCAAGGTCCTCATTTTAAAGCAGGGACGGGGGAGGAGATTTACATATGAACTCTCTCAGTATAGGGAATTACTTATACCGTGGCCAGAGATGAGACTGAATTCTGTTTACATCACTGACTATCTGGTGATTTGCGGCAATATCTTGTACCTCTTTTTGCTTCTGTCTTCTCAGGTATCCAATATTTTTTGGTCATTGTGGTTGGCATTTTCTGTTTTGTTGTGTTTTGTTTTAGCTATAGGCCGGTGGGGAGATTAAAGTGAAGGGACACAAGTGCTAAACTCATCACCAACATCCTTGGTCACCAGCACTGCCTCTTTCTAGGTCTCTGCAGAGTCCTGCAGTGTGATGTCAAACAGACATCAGACATCTGCAACACCAGTCTTTTCATGGCACACAGGACAGCAGTGTAGCTCAGAGAGGAAGAACGCTTGTCCAAGGTCACACAGCAGGCCAGCTCAGGAACTCAGGTCACTGGACTCCCACACCAGAGCATCTTTCAATGCCTCCAATGTCTCAGTTCAAACTCCAGGACGAGCGTGGGACACAGGCTCCCTTGCAGCTTATTCCCATCTCGATTCTGCCCCTAGCTAACTGTGGCCCTTAGCGGCATGTTCCCCTCCCTGAGGTTGTAAATTGGGGAGCAGATCTGGATGGATTCTAAGGTCCCTTTAGCTTTGATGGTCTGTGCTTCCCCAGCTCACGAGTCCTGGAGGCTGTCAGATGTCCGAGTAGGAGGAAGACTCACTGTGACAGGTGGTGTCCCTGACTCCGGAGGGGGACTTGGCAGAGCTTCCTCCTCTGATGGGGATGGGGAGGGTGGGAGCTGGCAGGAGGATCCACCCACTATGGACAAAAGCTGTGATTCACCCAGTGGAGGAAGGGAAGGAGGGAGGCACGACAGTCAGCAACAGGGGACTTCGCAAGGGCTACGTCTGCAATCTTCAAAGCCCTGGGCCCACGGACACAAAAGGACTGGAGCTGACTCAGGCAGACCCAAAAGCCTGAACTCACAGCTTTCTCACTGATATTCACGGAGGCCACTATTTTTGTGACAAAGATATTTCAGGATTTTGCAGTGAGTTTTAGTGACTCAGTTCTTCACGGCACAGCCAGAGGGGTCTTTCTAAAATAAAAATTGGGTCATGGCATTTTCTTGCTTAAAACCTTTCAGGGACTTACTTCCGCGATCCTTGCCGTGGCTTCTAGAGGGGGTAGATGTGACCTCCGCTGCTGCCATGGCCTCCTCCCTGCCCTCTCCTCCTCCGCCATTGCCTCACTCCATCCTCAGGGACCCTTCTCCTGCCCCAAAGGACCCTAGCTCATCCCCTCCTCCCTGCTTCTGCTTCTGCCATTCCTGCCTGGGGAATGCTGTTCTCTCTGCTCCACCATCCAGCCCTCATCCTCCTTCAGGTCAAGGATTTAATACGACTTTAGCAGAAAGGCTTTTCTTACCCTCCCCAATCTACATTACGATCCCCTCTGATACTCTTGCTCCTAATAACATCATCTTTTTCCTCTTAGCACCGACCTCAATTTATAGTTTTATATTTGCTTGGGATTTTTTTGTGGGTCTCTCTCTCTCTCCACCCCCACACGCAAGCCCCATAAGACCAAGGATCGTGTTGATATTTTTCCTCCCTGAAATGCCAGTGCCTACCTAGCACAGCGCCCGGCAAAGAGCGAACACACAGTAAAAGATGCTTTCTCTTGTTTTTAGAAAAGGAATGTAGAATCCCTGAGACCCACATCAGGAATAACTGGCAAAATGCGTGACATGTCCACGGTTCCTTCCCAAGTGCCCTCAGGGGAATGTGCAATTATGTAAATGAGGGCTTTGCATCACTCCTCCCAGGGGAGAGAATTTTCAGAGCCATAAAAATGTCAAGACTGGACAGAACTCCAGAAAGAACATCTCATCCAGTGGTTTCAAATTCTTTTTTAGTAGAAGCTGTTTCCGGGGCAAAGATCTCCTCAGTCCCCAGCATGCAAAGTCTCTGGCTAATGTGTGCAGCTGGGGGCACAGGGGAAGAGATTCCTAGGTTTCTCCCCACTAGTGGTGTCCCTAAGGTGGGGTAGTGGGCATGGCCTACTCCGGGTATAAGCAATAAGGGGGTACCTTGTCTGTAGAGAATTTAAAAACAATAATACAACCAAACAATAAACATAAAAGAACAAGATCAGCTAACATTTGGTGACCTTCTTATTAGACAACTCTAGATAACGCCGGTGATAAAATGCTCTTCCTTACCTGGGTGGAAGGCCCCCATTCCTGAAGATCCCCACGGCCTTCCTCCATGGGATTTGGATCCAAAGCCCTCATCAGGGCAGGAGTTGACTTGGTCAAACAGTCCAGCTCCCATGCCAGGCAAGCTCAGAGTACAATGCAGTCAACCTAAGAACTATCTCAGGGGGCTTTAGTGTGACCTTGGGACGACTCCCAGGACAGCAGTTTGTGTCTTTCAGAAGCAGGACTGGGGAGCGGTCAAAGGCTCCGTAGCCAGACAGCCTGGATTCAGATCCCGACCACTCCTTTACCAGTGACTTGAACTTTGGCTCTTGACCTCTGTCAGCTCAAGTTCTCATCTCTAAAATGGGGGTCCTTAATGCCTACTGCAAAGCGTGGCTTTGTGGGTTAGAAAAGAGTCTGGTGAGGGAGTCAGCACTGGTAGATGTAAATTTTGGCCTTTGCTTGGGATTTACGTGTCTGGGGCCGTCTTTACCTTGATGCCTGCTTGTGGTTGTTGGGGCAAACACACGTGGTGGCAGGGACATCTTTGTTGCCTGCACTTCAGGGGCCCCTTTCTCCACCTGGGGAAGCTACTTGGCAGGGCTGAATGTGCAAAATGTTGACATCAACAAAAAGAAGCCGGGAGTAGCTGGTGGAAACAGCAAAAGCTTCACCTTTCTGCCGGATCTTGATAAACCAACAACTAAATTGTTAGGTGTCAGTCCCCTTGCACTGAGATGATTGCTGCTCTCCAGACAGGACCAAAAGCTAAATATTAAGAAAATAAAATAAAATAAAATCCTGGAAAGTAAGTTTTCTTCTTAGAGCTCGGGAAATACTGCTTTTTGTGTTCCATGGTCCTGGCAGGCCTCAGGAGATTCCATGGACTCTAATAAGCCCCCCTTTTGTGTCTGTGTGAGACGCTTTTCATGTAGCATCTCACTTAATCCCTGCGAGAATCTTGCAAGATATTCCCATTTGTCAGATTGGAAAATTAAAGCTCAAGAGGTAAAGTAACTTGTCCAAGGTTACACATCGTAGAAGGAGTAGAACAAGTATTGGAAACGAGGCCTATCTCCTCGATGCCAGTCCATCACCCTTTTCATATTTTATTCCTCAAGTATTAATTCAGTGATTATTGAACCAGCCTTGGCAGGTAGGTGCCCATGTTAGAGGAGGAACAGAGCTTTAGAGAGACAACAATGATTATCCACTGTCACGGAACAGTATTGCGGGCACAGCTATAGGTCTACAAGGTGATCTCAAAGCTCACGCCAGTGTGTGGGGCAATCTCACATCTTTTAGAGCTCCCTGGTATCTTTCTTGAGAGAAATGCAGAACAGAGCAGGGAAGGTCAGTAACTTTTGTCTTGCCATACCGTAAAATATTTCTCAGTCCTGTATCGGTAGGACTTTGGAGAATCCCCCTAAATGCTCTCTGCTTCCAGATTTTCAGAAACAAAAGGTCTGTTCTGGATCCCAGTAGCAGCAGCTCTCTGGTGGAGTGGAATTTTCCATGTACAGAGTGAAACTGACTTCTGAGTGACGACATCTCCTCACCCAGAACCTGGATCAGACCCAGACTTTGGGCTCCAGGAACTGCCATGAAATTCATGAGCTCCTGGGGCCAGACCTCCATGCCTGGTGTGGGCAGGTGTCCAGGCTGCAGCCCAGCTCTGGGAGCTGAAGGGTGCATACCACTCTGATAGGAGCACACAGACAAACCCACTCCATCCTGCAGGCCCTTGCGAGGCAGAAATGTTCCAGCCCGAGAACATATTAGTCATGGTGATGACTACTGCGCACTCGAAGCAGTGTAGGATGTAGCATCCAACAGCCGAGGGAAGAGGCCCCTGGGGATTGTCCAGGCCAGCCCCAATAGTTTTCTGATGAGGAAACTGAGGCCCAGTGGGGAGCAGTAATTCATCCAAGGCCACCCACTGAGTCACGATGAAGAGGAGTTATAGCATTTGCTCACTCTGATCAAAGCCTAGGGAACTCTGAAGGATGGAGGTGGCCAGAAGCCGCTGGAGTGGTACAGGCATGTTTCAGAGTGAGAACCATGTTTCAGGGTTCTATTAGTGCCCTGGATGAATGCTGACAGACGCTGGGCTGGGGGGGTCACGAGCAAATCATGAGCCCCGCGTTCCGTCCCCATCCTTCAGACTGAGTACAGGGCATCTCAGGAGGGCCTCTAGGCCCGATGCAATGTGTACAAAAGGTGATGCTGAAGGTCAGTGAGGAGAAGGGCTGCCTTTGTGGTCCTAAAGCTGAGTGGAGCTCCTTCGACGTTCACATGTGTCACTGGGTCAGGAGAAAGCTGGCTGAGCTCCTACCATCACTTGCACTTGTCACCTGACCATTGCAATTGCATTCATTTATTCATTGAACAAATACAAGAGGGTGCCTCTGTGTGCCAAGCACTGTCCTCAGTGCAGGGTTATAGTAGCAAATGAAACAAAGGCTCGCTCTCGTGAAGCCTAGAATGTCCAGATTCCTCTCAAATGCCACTTCCTCAGTGAAGCCTTTTCAGGTTACCCCAGACAGAAAGGGTCCATCTTCCTGTAATTTTTACAGCATACAAGGCCAGGAACTCAGTAATGTCTAACAAACGTTTCTTGAATTATTTAATTAGCTCAGTCAGTCAGTCACGCACAAAACTTACTTAACATTTTCTATGTACAAGTTTACTGGAAGTAAAATAATTACTTAGTACATAGTATTAGAAGAAGGAAGGCAGCATGACTAGTCATGACAACTCTGTAAAGCTTCATAATTAAAGATATAATATTGCCACCTCTTTAAGATTAAGAAACTGTAAGTTTCTTATAGGTCAGACCCAGGATTAGTAAAGGACTTCTGAGTACAGATCTCTCCTTCTTCTCTCCGGGTAATACGTAGGTTGCTAGGGTAAATTTAGGAAAAAGTCTCTTCAAGGGTCACCATAGCCAGCTCCATATGACATTTTTTTTAAAATACTTGGCCTTTTCTTAGTATTGATCACACCATTCACCCTGTCCCTCATTCTTCAGGATTTGGCTCAGATGCCACCCCCTCTTCAAAGCCACAGTCACAATTAAGCTCTCTTCACTGTGTGCTTCACGCGAGTGTTTCATTTGTGCTGCGTTGGAGTCTGCCTCAGTGAACATAATGTGTCCATGTCAGGTTCCAACGAGAGAGTCATGTTCTTGAGAACAGGGACTCTAACCTTCGTTATTGCCAAATCCCTGGCACAGTGCACAATGCCTGCCATGCATCCAGCTCTCAGAAGAGGTTTGCTGAGTGCCTGATGCTCTTCATTGTGAGCAAATAACCACAGGAGCGAACATGTGTTGAGGACTCACCATGTGCATCGATGGGGTAGGAATCAAATATATGGTGATGGAAGGAGAGCTGACTCTGGGTGGTGAACACACAATGTAATTTATAGATGACGTATTACAGAATTGTACACCTGAAATCTATGTAATTTCACTAACAATTGTCACCCCAATAAATTATATATATATATAGACAAGGGATTGTATCAATATAAACAACACAAGTTTAAAAAAGAAAAAAAGAAAAAAGAAAAAGGAAAACAAATGCCATGTGCTCCAGTGCAGTCAGGGTAGACGCAGGACGGTAGAGGAATATAAAGGGGATAGGACTGGAAGACATAGATGCATCCACTTGTGAGATGTTTCAATACCACGAAGACTAATTTGAACTTAGTTTTTCTAATGTCGGGGAGCTGTTGAGAAGTTCTGAGGATGGAGGTGACATGGTCTGAGCCACGACTGGATGGTGACTTCAGTCAGATGTACAGGGACGATGGGAAGAGGAGGCTCTGGCATCAGGAAGAGTGGTGAGAAGGTCCTATGGCCGTTTAGACAAGAGGCAATAGCCTCTGCAAGCCAGGAACAGCCACTCCCCCTGATCACAGCCAAATGCCCTGCATAAGCTGGCTCCCGCCTACCCTCCCGTCCTCCTTTCCTATTACTGTACCCCTTACTCACTGCACTCCAGATGCACTGGCCTCCACCCGCATCCTGGAAGATCACAGGCATATCTAAATCTCAGGGCCTTTGCACCTGCTTCTCTCTCTGCCTGTTATAATCCTTCCCCAATGATCTACACACGGTCGGACAATTCAGTTCGTGAACTCATCCTAGAAAAAGCGCTACATGTCTCATTGCTGAATATCACTAGGTCACCTTCGAAGTACTCCCCTTGGGAAGCTTTGTACTGATGCCAGCGCCCAGTCCACCCTGCAAAGCAATTTTGGACTCTTTCTGAAATGGCCATCAGAGCTGTCATGTTATTACCCTTGATGTCCTGAATGTCATCAAAATGTCTTCCTTTCAACATTTCCTTTATCTTCAGGTAAAGAAAGAAGTCATTGGGGGCCGGATCAGGTGAGTCGGGAGGGTGTTCCAATACAGTTATTTGTTTACTGGCTAAAAACTCCCTCATAGACAGTGCTGTGTGAGCTGGTGCATTGTCGTGATGCGAGAGCCATGAATTGTTGGCGAAAAGTTCAGGACGTCTAACTTTTTCATGCAGCCTTTTCAGCACTTCCAAATAGTAAACTTGGTTTGTCCAGTTGGTACAAATTCATAATGGATAATGCTTCTGATATCAGAAAAGTTTAGCACCATCGTTGCAACAAGTTCACCACCTTAATTGTCCGACCTTGTATATCCTATCTTTATTGCTTATCCACCACATTATAGGCACTTGGCAAATATTTGTTGAATGAATAGTCTTCCTATATCCCTATATCACAGTAGTTTCTCATCAAGAAGGCACTTTATGGGGGGACAAAACAAAAAAGAAATGATTCCTGTCCTTAAGGATCTTACAGAATTACCTGTGAGATGTTTGCACACCTGTGAACTCTGAGGGCTCGTGGCACCAGGAAACAGTATCAGCGTGGTGGAAATCACTTGAAGCCAGAGCTCCTGGGGGCTAAACAGAGGACTGGGGGATAACACTTTGAGAACAGAGACCTCATCGAGCTACCAAGGACCTAGCATAGGACGGCTACACAGAAAGCTGTCAGTAAGCACTGGCTGAATTTCTGAGTGAATGGCACCCTTTGCAGAGTTCTTTCCATCATTGTCTTACCTATTTTAAGTGGTAAGATGGAAAACAGGGTAAAATACTGGCTCAGAGGCTGGAACAGAGCTGGGAGCAATGAGAGAGGAGTAAGCAAGCACACGCTTTTATTTATGAAACCCCATATAGACCATTTTCCTCTCACAATGAGAGGTGCTCATATTATGCGGTGTTACAAATGCGGTAACAATACCTGGTATTTATGGATGGCGGTCTCGGAGGGGCTCAGACCGTTTTTTGCAGACATGATCTCATTCATGCTGTCTCAGGTCTTGTATTCAATTACAGAATGGTTCATTGTTCTGAACGATGCAAACTATTTCTTTTAGATGCACTCTTTCGAATTATCCATTCTCCTGTTACAGGTTCAAAGATTTACAAACCACCTCGAAATGGCTCCAGAATTGCTACAGCAGGAAAGGAGGTGGGCGGAAATGGAAATTTTCTGAATTTGTAATTTATGAACTCTTCAAATATTAGGAAGTAACTCTTAAAAAAAGGGGGCGACGTAGACTGTGACTTAGTCGCAGCTACATAATGTAATAATAAAAAATAAAAAAAAGAGAGGAAAAAAGAACATTAATCCTCCATAATGTCTGCGAGGGCTTTTATAAAAATGGGAGTTAACCAGTGTGGCTACGAGGCAGGGCAATTATTGTCATAATAAGCATAAAAGCAAGAGGCGTGCTGTGGACATATTCCCGAGCTAAGGGTCACGAGATGTAGGTTCTTCTCCTGCCCTGCTATGCGTTACTGTGTGGCTCAAAACTCCTAACTTCTCTGGGCCTTGGTTGCCTTTTCTTACTGTAGAGGTGACTGGATTACATGCTCCCCGAGTCCCTTCCATCAGTGAAATATCACGTGTGTTCTGCTACCACCCCCACTCTCTATTGTTTAACTTGCAACACCATGGATACTCACCAGAGGTTTAGTAGTTGAATGTATCTAGTTTTCAGTAGTTTGCACACTAGGTTTGATTCAATACCCATTTGGTGGGTGCCTGTTATGTACCACGCACAAAAATGGTTGGTGCTGGGGGTATGAAAATTTATGGAAAGGATAATCATTGACTTCTATCTAAGCTGTGCAGAGATCTGAAATGAACAACTTTCAGTCAGTAGAGGCTTCCAGAAGGAGAAGACATAAGTGGGATTTAAAGAATGATTAATAAGAGTTTACCAGATGGACTCAGAAGGGAAATAATAGGAAAGGGAAAAGCATTACAGTCTGTGGGAAGAGCATGCACAGAGACCCAAGGTGCAAAAGAGCTTGGGGAAATGTGAATACAGTGTGAGTATGGATCCTAAGGAAGCCAGGCTGAAAAAGTGGGCGTGAGTCACAGGCTTCAGCACCTCCAAACCTGGCTCTGGATATCAGGCTTTCTTTGTCTTATAGGCAGCTGCGCCATTGAAGGGTTCAGAACAAAAAATGGTCGTATTTGATTTTCAAGACACATTATAAATTAGTTTACCATATACTTCACTCCAAGGAAAGCATGGACTAGAGGTTATCCATGCATTGCAAATGGAGAAGTTGAGATTTAGATGGGATAAGGTAGCTGCCCAGAACCAAATAGCTTTAAAATAGCAGAAGATGTGGTACTTACATACAATGGAATATTACTCGCCATAAAAAAAAAAAAAATGAAAGCTTACCATTTGCAACAACATGGAAGGACCTAGAGGGTATTACACTAAGTAAAATAAGTCAGGCAGAGAAAGACAAATACCATATGGTTTCGCTTATACGTGGAATCTAACAACAAATGAACAAACAAAACAAAACGAAAATAGACTCAAAGAAATAGAAACCAAAGGGATGTTTATGAGAAGGGAGGGGATGGGAGGATGGGTAAGAAAGGGAAGCGGAGCATAGTCAGTAATATTGTGATAAGTTTGCATGGTGACAGATGATGACTAGGTTAGTGGAGTGATCACACTGTATGGTATAAAAATGTTGAACCATTATATTGTACACCTGAAACTAATATAACCAATGTAATATTGTATACTAACTACTTAATTTATTTTTAAATAGCAGAGCCAGGAATAGACTCTCTTAACAAAAGTCTCTCAAAATCTACCCTCTTCTACCTGTGTAATTTAACCTATTCTTCGTCTCCTGCACAGACCCCTTGTTCCAGCAGGTAAATCACTTACTTATTCTCTGAGCACTCTGACAGCTCCCTTTCCTACTTTTGGCTCCATGCAGCTCTCACAATCTGGGATGTGCTACCCCTGTCCTTCCAGCCCAAATCCCACAAATACTTCAAGATTCGACTCCAGCTCCGCCTACTCTGGGAAACTTTCCTTCGTCACTCTAGCTTCCATCGTCCTTTCAGAAAGACTACAGGATCTGTGGTGTGTACCCCTTGTCCTAACAGTCTTCATCCATTCATCCCATACAACAATCCAAGATGGTACACAGCTTCCAGACGCCTGACACCATGCTAGGCAGCGGCGATACAACGGTGAGCAAAAGACACAGACTTTACCCCCCTGGAGCTTAAATGTAGTTTGAGGAGACAGACAGCAATGGATAGACATGGATTTACACACTTAGTGTTTTGAAGGAAGAAACGGTGTGGTGAGAATGGGTAAACAGAGAAGCACTCCAGTAACTCAGGGAAGCTGCCAGGAGGAAACTATGTGCAAGCTGGGATCTGAAGGAACAGACAGTGAGCAGGGGTTAAATAGGTAAAGAGAATGGGAGACAAGGGGAGACACGTGACCTGGCTAAGGGAACACCCTGCACAAAGCCCGCAGGGGGAGACCGCGTGGGGTAGTGAGGAACAGGAAGGAGGCAATCAGGGTCCGTCAGCCAGGACACAAAGGGACAAGCAACAGAAACTAACGCTGGTGAAATTTAAGCCCAGTGGAAAATTATTGGAAGGATATTGAGAAGTTAACAGCTTCACTAGGAAGGCCTAGGAAACAAAAGGAATCTGCACAACCAAAACCCATAACAAACATCATGACTCATAAGCAATCTGGAAGGGATACTGACAGTTTCATTGTTTTAACATTGGGCTCTATACCTAGCTTCCTCCACCACCTCTGACACCTTTGTTGCCAGTGCCCTGGGAATAGGCAGATGCCTCTGCTGCCATCATGATGAACCTTTTCCCAGTCTTCCCCCTCCCCCATATCACTCCTTCCAGTCCGGCACCTCTGATTGGCTGACCATGCTCTCATTCCTTGGGTAGCTAGGGACGTTTATATCTGGCTTTTTCAGCTTCTATAGCAGAATGTAGACTACCTCTCATCAAGATTTAAAACTCCCCAAACATAGAAAAAAGGTTCATGTGCTGGGCACACAATAGCACAACTGGAGGACGAGTGTGCCCATAAAATTCTCTAATTGCGTTCATCTCATCTGCCAAACTGAATTCGGATCTCCTTTGGGGAAGTGCCCGTGCTTTCTTCCTCATAAGTTCGGCTATGACTGACGGTCCTGGCCACATACTCCCCGCTCAATAAATTCTTGTTGACTTCAGTCTAGTTCATTCTGCAAAGGCCATTTCATTTGGCCTTAGCTGGGAGATGCTTTCCTAATGTAAAATATGAATAACTTGGCCCTGGAGTGAGTAACATCTGCAGATAATTATGTCATCTGGCCATGCAGCACCTCCAGGCATGGGGAAGCTTTCTGGGATGTGAGCAGATATGGGGTGGACACTGCTACCTGACGTACCCATCCCTTCTCAGGGGCTTATTCCCTCTAGTGCAATAGAGAAGTTTGTGCCTTGAAAATGCATTTGGGCAATCCACTGTTAGGTAAGTTATTTAGATGAAAAAAGCTCCTTAAAAAAGCGCAGTCTACACAATCAGGTGTGATGTCTTACAGCAAGGAGTCTCTTTTCTCATTTTCTTTTGCAGGGCTTTAGTGGGAGGACTACTGGATTAGAACCAGAATATCTGAGTCCAAGACCTAGCTCTGGGCTGACGAGACATGAGGTCTTGGTCTAGTCCCATTATTTCCTGGGCCCTCAGATGCCCCTTCTATTATAAAATGGGCATACTGATTTATTAGGGTGCAAGCCGTGCTACCAGCATTTGTTGTTTCTTTTTGTTCGGCATCTTTCTACCCTTTTCTGGAAATTGTTCACACCTCTTCTTCCAGAATGATGATTCTAAAATTTGAGTAGACATCAAAGTCACGTGGAGGGCTTGTTAAAACCCGGATTCCTGAACCTTCCTTCCAGAGTTTCTGATTTTATAGGTCTCGGATAGTGTTTGAAAACTTGAATTTCTAGGTATTTGTCAGGGGATGCTGACGATACTGGTTCAGGGAGGACACTTTGAGAACCACTACACTAGAAAACCACTCCTTTCTTATTCTCCGTTCCTGAAGTTCAGAGGCTAATTTCAGCCCTTGGCTCAAAAGATGGGAGCACACACCAAGCCTGACTTGTTCACTCCTAGCACCCAGCCATAGGGGATGACTTGGGATGGGCAGGAGAACCATGTCAAACCAATGGACATATCTTCTTCAAGTGTTGCTTATTTAGTAGAATATAAGTCTGAAAACACTGCGGGCCATCTTGCATTTCCTGATGAGTATACCAAGAGAGAAAATCAGAGCTCAGACAGAGAGTCTTAAAATTCAACTTGACCTTCTGCAGACATCCCTGAAGCATGCGATAAGAGACCACACATTCTCTTTTTTTGCTTGAGACACTTGGGTTTCTGTCACTTGCAACCAAATAATCCTGACTAGTACAATACATATCATTTCCCAAGAACAGAGTGTGAGTTTAGTCCTTTAAAAACAACAACAACAAACAAAATTGCAAGAAGTTGTAACGGTGAGACAAGGACCAGATAGGAAAATGATAAAACGGTTATATAGTTCCTTAAGGGCTAGCCTGCCAGACAACCTGAGAACAACACACTAAAAACCACCCTGATGATTAGAAGAAGAAGAAGGAATCTTTGCTGAGTATGTAATGAATACCAGACTCTCTGCTTAATGATATATATGCATTTTCTAACTTAATCCACACAATGACTCTTGGAAACAAGTAATATCAACTCATGGATAAGGAAACTGAAACTCAAAGATTTTAAGAAACTTGCCCAAGGTTGCTCACCCAGGAAAAAGCACTAAGAATAGAAGAGGAAGAAGAAAAAAGTCAATTCAATTGTCCTGACTCCAGAAGCCATACTCCATCACTTTGTGAGATTGGAAATCTTGACCTTCCACTTCAATTCAGAGACTACACTGTCTTGAGGATGTGAGAATGGTCCTTGGTTCAAACAAAGGAAGAAATATAAAAGGGATGAACCCCTTTGAGAAACAAGAATACTTAAGACACAATTTGCCCTGGGCTCCGAGGACTGAAAAGCTCCAGCTGACTGCAGACCTGCAGAGTGGCGCAAGGCTTCTGGAGTTGTCGCAGAGTCTGGGGGTAACTGCCTCTGTCTCAGTGTCTGACTGATCATCCATGCTTGCCTTGAACTCTGTGTAGCACCTGCTTCAGAGACACCTGATGGCAGTACATCCTGGTCCTTTCCTGCCCTGACATCGACAAATGCTTAAATGGTCCATTTGTCCCAATTCATTTTGTTACATTGACAGCTACTCAAATCTGTTGCCTGTCTAACTTATCTAGTCAGTGTCCCTCACACGCCTGCCTCTAAGAGACCGTTTCCAAATCAGAATTTTGCACCCCCAATAAATATTTTATTGGTTGACAATTTCCCCCAATAAATATTTTATTGGTTGACAATTTTCCTGTCTCAAAAATACATACTCAGATGGCTTCATTATATAAACAGATGATTTTCATAACTTTCAGGTCTTTTCAGTGTGTTCTGTGGCTCCTTCATACGTGACTTCAACTGTTCCGCTCCCTGATTTCCTTTCATTTGTATTGGTTTTCAAGGTACGACAGCCTGGTGTCCCCTTGCATAGACAATGGAGGTGGTGGGATTTGGTCTGGTGTTGTCTGATCAATCCTTCTTTATTTATTGCCTGCATGAACTCTTTCACCAACTCCCTAACCTGAATTCCTACCTCTGTTCTTAGTCCACACACATAAACCATGCCCCTGCTGGCTGCACTGCTCTCTTTATAAAACATAAAGATTCCTCTCACTCGTAAGCTAAAAACTTGCTATTGATTCAACGGCTCTGTGTGCCATGTGAATGTCTTCACAGACTCTTCCTGACCTGCAATTCTAGCCTTGTTTCCTGCAGCTACACCCTAACTGTACATTTAGTCGCAGCTGCCGCATCCATGGCCCATCCTGGCCAGATTCCTGCTTCCGTGATTCAGTCTCTGCACCTCTGCTAAGAATTGTTTCCTGACACGGTGACAAACATCTTTGCTCATCAAAACGTTACCCGTCCTTCAAGTTCCAGCCAAAAATCTTCCTCCTTCATGACATGTCCTCAGATCCCTTCATCTGAAGAGAATATCCACATCCTCTGAACAGCCATAGCACTTTTATTGCTCCCATCTCACAGTTCGTAGCCCTGTCTCTGTTATCATTATTTATAGATAGAAATCTTATCTGCCCCACTAGTCTATAAAATCTTTGACTGCATAGTCTCTCTGTCATTCATCAACGTATTCCACACGGGAACTTGCTTAGCACCTGGCACATATTGGAAACTCACGTATCTAATAAATAAATAAACCTATATTGTTCTGGGATGGGACCCTATCCCAAAGTGCCCCTCTCATAGTCATAATGAAAATCCCACGGTGTAAGATGAGTTGCTGTGGGCTGGCACTAAGTGCCTGTAGTTGGAATCTCATCAGACCGTACTTAACAATGAGTGTTTTCAGTGATGGCGTCAGTTACCAGGAGCTCCTGGAACTGTTGGGGACCCAATCTGAAGAAGCTCCCCATAATCCGACTTTTAAAAATATATATATAATGCTTTACCTTTTAAAACCCATGTGTACTTTGAATTGTATTCCATAAGATATCAATTTTTCATTTAATATAACTGCTTCCTCCCAATGGTCAAATTAAATTAAGCCCCATGCATCTATGGCAGGTATACCCTCTGGCTCTGAGTACTACTCCAGTTCCCCATCAGAGATGATGTTACTCCTGATTGCAAGGCACAGCATTAAAAGATCTGCGTCATTAAGATATTTCTGTGAACTACAGAGTCCGCTCTTTTCCAGCTGAGGGCAAAGGGAAGACATTATGAGACACGGGAGACTTCACAGGGACCAACCAGCATTGCGTTTCCTTGAGAGGCAATGTACAACACATCTGGGGAGACAGGCAGAGAGAACGCCCGGGGCATATGAGACTCGTCAAGTAACCGGCGACTAAAGGTGAGGGAGGAGTCTGACCCGGTCAACAATTTTTCCAAATGATGGTCCTGCCTTGGCCTCCCCTCTCCCCACTGAAACGGAAGGCATGCGACAGACAGGTCATCAATTCATTTTGTTATTGGAAGCTGAGTTAGCTTATCCAGAGCCTGGGGCCTGTCAGCACAAGATTGTTAATGAACATGTTTCCTGTAGATAATTATAGGAAAGGGAATATTGAAAGCACTTAAAACATTTCATTCTTTTTAATTCATTAATTATATTGCAATTATCCTGTGCTCAGGAGCTGTACAGGAGGCTGGATTCCAGCTATTCCTGCGAGACTCCATGGGCAGCGATGAGGGCTGAGGGCTTGGGGAGAGAGAGCCTGAAGAGAAAAGCTCGGAAAAGGTTAGCGGTGCAGATACAAGAAGCTAATTGGAAACCTCTTAAACAAAATCCAGGTTAATAAGAGTTGAAAAGAACAACATATCTCTTTTATAATGATAATTATGATTACCATCATTGCTTTTCCAACTGCATTAAAATTTCTTGCATTTTAATAGAACTTCCATAAGCAACCTGACCCTGCCTGAAAACACCTCGCCTTGAAGTGGTATCAGAGAATGCACACACTTTTAGAGATGGGGGAAGTCTTACGGGTGATTGTAGAATCGTGGGGAAACAGGTCCAGCTATTGCACCCTCGCCCCGTCACTTTTGTTCTTTCCTCAAATTCTTATATTATCCATGAGAGGTGTAAGTAAATTGGATTAACAGTTACATCCTGAACCCCCAGCAGATGCCAGGCGTATGAGAATACCAGTGGTACAGACGAGGTCTCTGCCCTCACAGAACTTACATTCTTGGAAGCACGAGGTCAACTAAATAGACCATCGCGGTCCAGATAAGGGGCATGTGCAAAGGCCGGGAGAGCTCTAGGAGGGAGCTGCGATTCTGGTCAACAGGAGGGGTGGGGAGAAGGCTTCCTCTGTGTTCTCTCTCTTCGGTACGGAGGCACCACATGGATAGCATTACCCCAAATATCAATGCTTGCAGACTTCCTTTCCTGGCTTTCAGGAATTCCAGGCTGTTTTCTTCCCCAGTGATTTCCGCTAGGAAATCCTGATGGTGATAGTGGAAAGGTGAGAAAGTTGCCCTCGCATATAGTTGGAACTACATCGGTTAGCTTGAAGTTCCCTGATATGTCACCCTTTACCCCTGTCCCTCTGCAATCCATAGCTTCCTTTTTTGCCGCACTGGCCATACCACTGCCAGGTTTCTCTGGAGTGCTAAATCCATGCCACCCCTACATGATGTCACCCCCTGATAGCAAGGTACAGTGTTAAAGGTCTGAGTAATTAATATATTTCTGTGAATTAATGATTCTGCTCTTTTCTAGCTAAGGGCAAAGGGAAGACAATACGAGACCTGCGAGACTTAATAGAGGTCAACTAGCATTATGTCTCTAAAGGGATAGTGCAACGTGCCTCTGGGAAAACAGACAGAGAGCCATAACTGGCACCTGAAACTAGCCCAGTTATCCTGAGCCTGAAGGTATGTTCACCCCTGTCTCCATCATGTGAACTAGTTCATATTGCTGATTAAAGATGACAGATCATGTGGCCCATAGTCCACCCAGGTGTCCCCGTCAAGGTCCCAAACATGTTATAAAGCCTAGCTAATATCAGCAAAAACAACTTGCAGCTGACTCATAACTGACCAAAGACACACGGTGGAACCTTGCTGAGACCAAAGCACTACCCAGCTGAGCCTAGTACAAACTGATAACCTGCTGACTCATGAGCTAAATAAAGGGCTACTGTGTTAAGCCACTGTCTTTTGGGCTAGTTTGTTATGCAGCAATAGCTAACTGATACAGCACTTAACTATAAGATAAATCAGTTCAAGTCAACCAAAGGATTTTTAGTACCTACAATGCTCCTGATCACAGAAGGCATAATAATGAATAAGACACAGTTCCTGTTCATGGAAACTTATAATCCAATGCCCTTAAGTGTAAGCAATTAGAAAACTCAGATTTTAACATTTCTGTCTATGGATTACTAGAATGTCTAAGTTTAGGCCTCAGGGTGGCCTGTGGACTCCTTGAAAATGTATTCAAATTTTATAGGTATGTGTTTATGTATATTTTTAAAGAGAAGACCCCTGGTTTTACATCATGTTCTCAAAGGGATAAGTAACCCAGACATTGCTGAGAACCATTTGATGATGGTACAATCTAAACCTGTTCACATTGCCCAATACTCACAGAGCAGTCTCATCTATTTAGAGGTACATTTCACTGCCAATTCATCCAATCAGAAAGGTGCCTTCAAAATGATGTGCTGCCAGAGGCCACTAGGGTCGACGCGTTGAGAGATCAGTGTTATGGCTATCTTTAAAAAAGCTTCCAACATATAATGTTATCACTTCCTCGTCACATAGAGCAGAACCTCTGTACGATCCAAAGCACACTTCCTTTAAAAAACGAAAATGTCTTACTTCTGCTTACACCCACTATAAGGCTGGTAAATCTTTCTCTCAGGGCAAGAATGAAAGTCTATCATTCCCTATAGCCTTGCTCTTCTGGCAACAAAGGCCTCTCACTTTAGCCAACAATGCGAATATCTAACCTGCAGATTCTTGTTTGAGAATTTCACCGAGATCTGTCTGAGATTAAGAACTACACCAAACCCTGATTACAACAACATCTGATGTTTGGGGAAACAGTCTGATGGGCAGACTAATTCTCCTTTTCCCTAAATTAGTGAGGTTTCCTTCATTTTGAAGCTAGATGACCAGAAAAAAAGGGGAGGAGAGAAAAGAAGCGTAAAGGGAAAAGGTTCTCTAATAACTAGGAGACCCGTATCTTATTCCCGGCCCTTCTAGAATCTTGCTTAGTATCTTTGATCAAAGCTACCATCTCAGAGCCTAGGTTTTCTTATTTGTGAAATTGGAATTATAATCCATACCCTGCCTTCATCACAAAGGTGGTACTGTGCAGCTCAAACAAATAATACGTGCGAAAGTGCTTTACTATTATAAAGTGCGACCAGACGTAAGGCTGCTCTCCTCTGTCTTGTGTTTCTGTGACTCACTGGGAGTCTTCTGCCTGGCCCCATGTAATTCCATCACATTGTCACCTCTGTAGCTAACATATCATATGTCATTAACACTGTCAGGTGAACCACATCACTCCCTAAGTCATTCCTTTTAGGAAGCCTTCCCTGACTCCCACTGGATGGCTGGAGTTGCCGAGTGCTGAACTCCTACAGTCCCTTGGATCGTCATGTTAGAATCACCGGTCATACTTCTGCATCAAGAGATGGTATAATTTAGTGATTAACAGCATGAGCTTGGGGACAACACGGCCTGGGGTCGAATCCTGTAACAAACACTTACTAGCTGTGTAAACTTGTGCAAACCATTTAACCTCCCTGTGCCTCAGTTTTTTCTCATAGGTAAAATTGGTAAGATAATAGTATATACAGTATATAAGTTTGGACAAATAAGTCTGTGAACTTTCCACCATGCACTTACACAGTGGAAAATTCACAAACTTAATTTTCTGACTTTCGTATATAGATAGATAGAGATAGATAGAGATACAGATGGAGGTAGAGACAGAGACAGAGACAGAGATAGAGACAGAGATAGAGACAGAGACAGAGGCAGAGATAGAGACATATAGATATATCTCACATGTTTTGGGGAGGGTGAAAGGAGTTGAGTGGGTAAAGTACTTAAAACAAGTTTGCAGCACTTAGTGGAATGTGAAGAGAGCTCAGAGATGTTAGTTAATATGATTAACTCTTTTCTGTGCCAACTTGGGAACACCTTTGGTGGTGGTGCGGGGGGCATTTGCTTGTCCATTTTCATTCTTCAATACCTTCTTCTTGACAGTTGGTGCTCGATAAATATTAAAATACACATGCATAGTTTAACTGAATGAATGAATGCAGTTGGGAAGAACCTGGTTCTAAAGGCCGTACACGCGAGTACTGGTCCAAACTCAATTTCTAATCCACCTGACACCTTTGAAATACATTATTTACCTCTCTAACCCTCAATTTCCTCATATATTAAATGCAAGCAGTGAACCAGATAATCACTAATGACCATTTCAACTCCAGAGATCTATAAAATGAGATTATGAGGTGAGAAAAAGATGAATCGTTTTACCCAGAGTCTATTGGTGGGCCAGACAATTAACAGAGAGTGTCTTGTGAAATCTTCCCAGGGCACTAGCAGGTAAACAACATTATCTCCATTTTATAAACATAGAAACCGATGAGACTCCAAGAGGTTAAGTAGCTTTCCCAAGACGACACAACTAGTAAGGACTCAACCCTGTTCTGACTGAAGTCAAGGAGTAGCCCTTTCCACTATCGTACTGAAATCCAAGATATAGAAGTGAAAGATGATGTGCTGCAACTCACGCAACACCTTCCCCCATCAGAGGGAAGCAGAGGTGGCAAGCAGGGGTAGGGCAGGTATACTTAGAACAGGTGTGGAGAGAGCTGTCACTTGACATACACATTTAGACACATCAGCATCTGTGTTGGGATCCAGATGGGAAGCGATGAAGCAGGGGAGACAGTGGCAGCTATAACATTAGCCTTGAGTTAATTGCTATTTTGGTGTCCTTATGGAAGGAAACATCCACTGTACATATTCATGCAGTAAATGAAATTCATAACAATTTCTTTGAGCTGGGAATCACTTGTTCCCTCCTCCCTGGAGCCAGTCCAATGTCTATATTTAACCCGGCGGGCTGGGTGACATTACATTTGGGTGATTATTTATAGATACCCTCATTCACGGTCTGCTGAAAAGCCACGGGGATTCTGCCAAGGCCGGGGCGGGGGCGAGGTTGTGGGGGAGAAGAGCTCCCGACCCACGACTACAGGTAAATCCACACCTGGGCCTTTGCTCAATAGGGAGGTCTGGGAGCTCAAGTACATGTGACAGCTCAGTGCCTCTGCCTTTTATTTTTATTCCTGACTCTCAACATGAGGGATTTATCTGAACATGGGGGTGGCTACATCACCAAGTCTTATCGTCGGAAGAGAATTGAGAGACTTTAGCCCCATCTCCAATCTGGTATTTGAATTTCCTCTGCAGTATGTTCATTCAATGCATGTTCATTACAACCCGAACCTTACCATTTATCAGCTCAGGTAGTGACGGAGAACCTACACTGGGAACTGGACAGCCTGGAACCGGGGTAGCTCTGCACACATGGATGCATCGTGGTCTCTGCCCTCAAGGAGTTACGTCAAGGTGGGAGCAGGACGAGTAGATGGAGATTCACAAGACGCACAGTCAACAAGGCAAGTGTCAGTGGAATCACAAAACATAGTGTGACTTCTAGGAGAATGATGTCTGACGTTGGCAGGGGCTCGGAAAAATGGTGACCGTCGTTATCAGTCCCATCTTATTGATGTGGTTCGAGGAAGCTCCACAGCTGATTCTTGAGTATTAAGTTATATTTCTCCAGGCAGAAAAGAGAGTGAATAGGACAGCATGGAAGAACCAAACAACGGAGCATTTTCAGGAAATGGTGAGAAAACCAGAGGGTCTGAAATGTATTCTTCATGTTGAGGAGTGGATTGAGATGAGACTGGAGGGGTAGACTGTGCTTATATGCGAAGGGCCGTAAATATCATAGTCAGTAGGAAGAAACATCACAATGAGTTGATAAGCAAAGGAGTAATGAGAGCTTCTTTGTCTTAAAAATATGCAAAAATATCCATGTCTGTTGGAGCTACTCCAAGTTTAGGATTTCTTGGGAATGACAGTTGGAATGTGGAGCCCTACTCTCTCTGAGCCTTAGTTTTCAAAGCTGTAATGTGATAAAGATGCATTTCCCCTCAAGGAACTTATAGTCCAGAGAGGATAAAGCTATTATTATGGTTATAGTGTCAGGCTGCTCATAATTAGTGCTATTAGATGCCATAAAGGTCTTGATTTCCTAGTATATTGATTAAACACTAAAATTATGAATACCACTGCTATTGTTAGTAGCTACTAGTGACTGATCACTTATCACATGAAAGTCACTTGTCTAAAATACTAAGTTCTTACCTTTAATATCAACAACAAGCCTAGGAAGTAAGTACAATTAGATCCATATTACAAATTACCTAAAGCCTATACAAATGTATTAGTTTGTCCAAAGTCATACAGCTGGTAGTGAGGAGCAAGGAGGCAAACCCAGGTAGTTCTGATTCCAAAGCTTATAACCTGCTTGTAACCTGCCACTTCCTATTGTACACCTTTGAGGAGTACAGTATTGTCTATGTGGACTGCTGGGCAGGTTAGGTAGCTTGTGGGTGTTGTTCACCTGTCTTCATGTGGGTTCAGGTCTTGAGGGTCTTCAGTACTCCTGGAGCCTACACTCCGGATCATCTAGAGACTCAAGCTTTGGGATTTGTCCCAGTAACTCCTCATTTACATTGCTTGGAGAATTGTGGCCAGGATTTTCCCCCGTCTATTTGTTAACATCAATATTTTACATGGTCACACTAAAATATATACATCATCTATTCACCTGACGTTAAGGTTTACTATAATGAAATTGAGTGGGCGTACTTTTTTAATGACCTCAAAGTCACAAATGTGCGACACACGCATCCCTCACGTATCACCTCATTGTTTCACACTATTAACATCAGAAGGCTGCATATATTTTATTAGAACCCCATCTTCAACTAGCTGAGGAATCTTAGACATATCACCAGTTTTAGTAAACGCAGTAGGTTGGGCCGTTTCATTCTGAAGTTTCTTTGCATTCCAGTGATTCTTCATTCTGGTCCTGGATTAGGTGCCACGAAGCGTGGAAACCCGAGGAGAGAACAGACTTACTCCTCAGGGAATGTGCAATCTACCGCAATGGACAAAATCTACCTGAACTAAAATTTCAAGCAAACAATGTCACAGTGCAGCACAAATGAATGTCCAAAAAATGTGGCGTGGGCAGTAAGTACAGCAGTATGGAACAAAGATGGTCATTTGGCTGTGGTGGCTGGTCCAGAAAAGGTTTGGGGAAGAAGGAGAACTGTGATAGCGATGAGAAACTTGACCAACTTCATGATTCTCTAAATTGACCTTGGAGATAAAGCTAACAACATGCATCATTGTTCTCATATTTTCGTACTCGTATATATTTATAGTCTCTGTATTTCTATCTTACATACAAACACATGTAAAGATACATAAACGCATTGAACAAGAAGTCAGGAGACTTGAATTCTAGTCCCAGTACCATCACTAATGTTGCCACCATGGGCAAAGGCTAGAATTTATAGGTCCAAATTTCTTCAGCCATATCCTGAACGTACTGAAGCAGAAGAGCCTCAAATTTCCTTTCAGCTTAAGATAATTTTATGATTCTGAATTTGAAAAAGCAAAAATGGGAAAATGCACAAGAGAAAAATGCAATACTCTGCTAGTAGTACCTTTCCAGTGTAGAACCTTTTGCACAGCGCAAATACACTTTCCTTTTTCTGGCAAAAAAAAAGAGAGAGAAAAAAAAATTACGCTTCCTGAAATATGCCCTAAGTGTTCATTAGGTTCCAGTGACAACATTATAAATGAACATCCAGTGACAGTCTTGTCACCTATTAATAGTGTATAATCTTCAACAGGTAGAATTCTGGGATTTATGCAAATGAACGACTGGATCCTGTGTTATACTTTCTTGGTAAACTTCCAACATGCTGACTTAATAGCTACCGTGTACTGGAGGAAAAAAAGAAGCCACTCACATATATTATAAGGGAGATAATGAATTATTATTCCAGAAGTAGGCTTGTTGCACTCATTTGCATATAATGTTTAATTTTTACCAAATGTTTCATTTTAATACATGCAAAAATGATCAAAAACTATCAAAATATGCTAATGAACTTTTTATTGCAAATATGTGTTGCCCTTGATTCGGGGGGTTTATTATAAAAACATTTGAAATTCTCAATGGGAAAGTGATTCTTTTAATAAAAATAATATTGAAAATATTCATACACTTTTGAATTGAAAAGGGCCTCAGAGATCATCTGCTTAAAACTCTTTACCTTACCAATGTCAGTACGGGGCTCAGAGAGTGGAGCAATTTGTTCACGGTCACACAGCTCACCAGTGGGGGCATACCAGAAGATAACCAAGGGTTCCCGCTGTCCAGTTTAGTGTATTTTTTACTAGGCTACATTATTATCTCAAACCAACAAGCTTAATATTTGTATTTCAAATGCTATTTGGACTTCTGTGGGAACTAAAACAGGGGGTGTGATCAAAAAATACAGTGAATGCTGCGGCCGAGTGCCATCCAATGGAAAGGCAGGGATCTTCAATACAGGAAGCAGTGTGTTAAACTTTAGTAACAGTGTGTGACAAGTTTCAATTTGTTCAGTGCAGTCAATCAGTTGTGAGCTACAGTTGAGAAAAGGTGTGTTTTAAAGTGCCTTAAAATCATCCTCCATCATGACAATGCTCCATGTCACACATCGCTTCTGGTACAGCAATTTCTGTCAAATAGAAACATTATGGTGTGTCCTCATCCACCTATTCCCTGGATCTGGCATCGTGCAACTTCTGGCTCTTCCCCACAGTCAAAATAACCATGAAAGGTAAACGTTTTGAATCAATTCAGGACATCGAGGCAGCCACAACAGCGCAACTAAAGACACTCAGGAAAGAGGACTTCCAGAACTGCTTCAGAAAGTGGCGAGAACGATGGGATAAGTATATTTGAAATGAGAGGGAGTATTTTGAGGGGGATTAATGGCAATGTGTCTTTTACTGTAATATATATATTTTAAATTTAAATGTTCCCCGTAGTTTTTGATCACATCTCATACAGGGTCTGGTGGGGAGCAAGAGAAAGACTTCTAAACATATAGCCAAAAGTGAACTGTAAAACTCTTCATAAAAAGTATTTCCTAAACTACTATTATTCAACTACAGTCGTCATGATTTTTACAATTCATAGACCACTTATACTATCAGTTTTCTTGTTTTTCTTAAATCAACCTTTTTGGTTAAATAAATGCATATTACAGGGGGACTTTAAATTACCATAGTAAATGGAATACCAGAAGTACATGTTTTAAATAGAAGACAATGAAAAAAATAACATCAACAACAATAACAAATTAATAATGAAAACATATCATTGTTAATTAAATTCTAACAGAATACTGTTACTAATCAGAAGCTCTGTGCCTGGAGCCTGCTTTTATTTTGTTATAAATAAAGGACGGAAGCGGGGAGATTAGCGAGTTAGAAGTGTTAAAGACGTTAGCACCCAACTAGATTTTTTTTCCCTTGACATTTAAAGATAATTGAACAGGAAATGACTTTCTCGCAATATGATTCTGTGTCTTCAGTGTCCTGTTTCATCTAAATCACCTCTTGGACGATCAACAGTGCATGTTTCACACTTTGGAAAATGCTGGCCGAGAATGAGATATCTTGGTTATTTAGGCTTCTGACACTTATGTTTCTGACCAAGGAACCATATAGCAGGGGAACTGAAAGAAATCTCAGAGAGCATCCAAGCAACATAATACAGCGGCAAATGTACAGATTCCAGCTCCAGCAGCCTGGCATGTATCCTCTTCGTGCCACTTAATAACTATAAAAAGAATAAATTAACTTCTGAGCCTCAGTTTCCATATCTGTAAAATAGTGTTAATAATAGAACTTGTCTCAAAAGATTATTGTAAAGTTATCTAAGAAAACGTGTAATAAAAATCAGAAAAATTTACCGAGCATATAGTGTCGAGCTTTACATGTATAATGATATATAGAATCCTTGCAATGGCCTATAAAGGTTAATGTTATTAATCTCATTTTAGATTGAGACAATTGATAGAAAAGTTTCCCATCAAAAATGATTCCCAAAAGTTAGCAAATGGCTGAACAGGAATTAAAGCCCAGGTTTTCTTGTCTCCAGTTCACCTCTTCTTAGCAATAATGGTTTAGACATGCGATGCTTAGGGAGAGAGAGGCTATCTCAGATGGACGTGACACTATGAGCAAAAATGCCATATGTAAGACCTAAATAAGACCTACATACCATATATAAGACCTATAGAGGTAGCAGAGAATTATCCAGCTGATCACTGTATGAGCTAGCTATTGCTGCAAACATGCTACATAACAAAGCACCCCAAAACTAAAAATTTCCAACAAGCAGCTTTCATAGTGTTTTTGCACTCATACTCCAGAGATTGCTTGGTTATTGTCTTATCCACACGTGCCTACCTTCTCCTTAGATTAGCAGATTCTTGGGCCTGTTCTTCTTATGGTGGTTCACAGAAGCTCAAGAGAACAAACCATAGAGCACACGCACATTTTAAAGCTTTGATTGTGCCATGTCTCTCCTAGGCCACAGCGAGACACACAGCCAGTCCCACAGTGGAGCAGGAAATTACACTCCACCCCAGGGAGAATGGGAGGGGGATGCCTATTTGCTGAAAAATAGCCTATCTATCTTCATTATGTTGTGGAATCTACCAAGGGGAGTAATGAGAATGAGACGTGAGAAGACAAATTACAGTCTGATTAGGGAGTCTACCCAGTGCCATGAGGTGGGTGTGATTCTGTAAGCTACATGGAGTCATGGAAGTTTTCAATGTGAAGCCTGAATCTCACCCATTCTCTCCCATCTCCTTAGAGCTCCTTTGTTAATCAGTTCACAACAGAGTGTTAGTGACTAGTCACTGTTAACTAATGGTCCCATCTGGAGTAGAGAGCACTGCACCTTGCAGCATCTTTACTGGAAAGATTCAACAATAGTGGCGAGGTCCAACACTGTAGCAAAATTTTAGGGACTAAACAATAAGAAATAGAGCTCTCAAATTCCATGGGCCAGATGACAGTTGGCCGGAAGATAGAAGAAGAAATAACTGAGCAGAATCTTGTCCTAGCCAAGCCTTGTGGCCTCTTCCAAAGATCTTTACTTCTCTGTAGCTAAACCAGCACCCCTTTCATTCTCTACCACCTTTTCATAGGACTTATCACTACCTGACAGTGTGCCACAAACTCATTTGCTTTACTAACTCTCTGCCTCCCTAGAATATGAATTCCAGGAGGCCAGACACCTGGCCTGTGTCCTTTTGACTTGATCTTCAGCATCTAGGATAATGACAGGCACACGTAAGAGCTCAGGAAGTGTGTGGCGCACAGCTGCATGGACACCGTTCTAGAGCCTTTCCATTCATTGTCTCTTCAAATCTTCACACAAACTTCTGAGATCCTCATCACTCAACACCAGCAGATTTTCACAGTTTTCAGCCCTTCATTGGACCCACCAATCCCACATCTCCCTGTGACAGTGGTCACCTGCTATCACTCCCGGTGCCCTTCTGCACTAGTTAGGATTCCTGATTGCAGATGAAAGAAACCAACTTCTTTAAAACTTCAGCAGAGAAAAAAATGTACCAGGAGGACATGGGTCGTTCACTGCACACATGATTTCTAACCAATCCCGAATCTTGGCGTTACCCTTTCAAGATTCAAAGGCTTCTTTGAGACAAGAAAGTGGTAGCTCATATCTTGGCAAGATCCACAAGATATTGTTAAGTGAAAACTCAAGGTACAGAATAGTGCGTGCATCCGTTATGAGAGCAGAAATGCCCTGCATACACGGATGCGTGTATCTACATATGTGTCCCTGGAAAGCTACAGACGATCATGGTTAAGAAAACTGTGATTGGGAAACAGGGCGAAATGAGGCATCCCCTTTGCTGTATATGGCTGTTTAGATCCTTTGAATTTTGCACCACGTGTATATATTACCTAATAAAAAGATGGATTTAAAGTTATTTTTTAAAATAAAAATAAATAGAATAAAAAAGAATCAATATCCTGGGCTGGAATGCATGATATGTCTACTTAATTTATTTTCCATGTTTTAAGCTGCTGGAAGTAGGGGGAAGAAATACTTGTCTTCCTACGCTGCTTAGAAATAGGGAACAATGTGGTACGTTTCCCGTCCACATACATGAAGAGCACCTAGGTGCATAGGGAGCACCTGTGGTAGGTGTTAGTAGCGGTCCCAGTTATTTACCCCTTCCTGTAACACTGGCCAAGTGGTTTTTACTTCCTTCCATGAAGGCCGAGTCCATTTTACTACCCTTTCAATTTGGGCTGAACGACATGAAATTGCTTTGGACCATAGAACAGAGGTGGAAATGACAAGGGGTCTGTTCTGAATCTAGGCTTCAAAAGTCATCTTATGTTCCTGTTTGTTTTCTGGCACCACCACTCTCTCCAGGAGAAACATCTCTGGCTCACCTGTTGGTCCAAGGATAACAGGTACGTGGAGCAGACCTCGTCCAGTCTACAGCGTAGAGCCACCTTGTTGGGCCCAGGTAAGATCAGCAGAGCTCCACCATAAATAAATGCTCACCGCATGGTTTCTGAAATTTGTGGTGGCTTGTTATGCAGCAACAGGTGACTGATATAGCAACAAAAATGAGAAATATCTGATGTAGGCACTACCTTTCAACTTGCATGGCCTGGGCCACCTCTTGTTCTCTCGTACAAGAAGAAAAATCACTGACACCTGGTAAACCTCTACAATGTGTCACACATAGAGCTAAAGGTTTGACCTGCATTTCATCTTTTGATTCGCACAAGATCCTATCACAGAGACATGAATGTAGTCCTTTTATAAGAGAGGAAAGAGGCGCAAACAAGTAAACAATCTCTCCAAGTGTATAAAGATGGTAAATGGCAGAGTTTGGATTTTAAACTGTGTCCGATGTCCTTCTACCGCACACACACAAACACAAAAATGCTCTTTGTTTGGTAGACACAGTCTAATTCATACCTCTTTCCAGGAGGTTCTTTTCCTCTCTAACCAACCCACATGGGTGGACACTAGAATGACCTTAGGACAGAGCCAAAAATGGAGCTGCCAGGAGAGTGACGGGGGACAAACAGTTTTCATATCGGTCTCCAGAGAGTCTTTCCCTACGGCAGCCAAGATTCCCTTCTGGAGAGGGGCCCTGGGCAGCAAGCAAACTTCTGAGCTCAGAGCAGCCTCAGCTAATTAATCATTTGTGAGACAATAGCCTGCAGTATCAAGTTACCCCAGGGCCAATTTTGCCATCTCTGGATAAAAAACCGTGCTGTGCACTGCAGGCTCAACAATTTGCTGCTTTAAAGTGTTCAGGCTTCTTGTGTCACCCTCTGTTTCTAAAGCCCTATAGCAAGCAGGCTGGAAAGATAATAGGATCCACTTCCATTTTTCAGGATATGTTCATATGCCTGCTTAACGTGATCAGGAAGAAGCACAACCTGCCTGCAGAGTAACTGGAAATCCATGGCTGCCTCTTCCAACGATAGTCTAATTCTCTCCTCCCTTCGGCTCAGTGAGGTCAGTTTTATTAGCTCTGTGTTTCCGAGGAAACTGAGGCTCCAAGAGCATAAGAAAGTGGCTCCAGGTTCTACAGCTGACAACCAGCAGACCTGGATTTGAAATCCTGGCTCCTGAAACCAAGTCACACAGGGGACTTGTCACACAGGACTTGCCACATGGTGGCAATGCCTGAGCTGCATCCTAATATGGTGTCTTTGGAGATAAGCGTTGCCCTTTCCGAGCGATACTAGAGGAAAATACAAATTGTCTGCCAAAGCATTTGATGAAGCCAGTCTATATCGTGGTCTACAGGAGGGGGTCATAGAATAACACGGAAGGAACGGACCTTAGAGACCATCTGGCACAATTGCTTCATTTTATACCTGGAAGAACTGAGGTCCCAAAGCCATGCAGGTGCGGCACCATCAGAAACCTAAATTGTGTTTTCATAGCATGAAAGCAGTCCACTGTTCTCCCTAGAGAGCCAATGCAAAGCACAAAGCACTTACAAAGTTTGCTGCGTATGTACACAGACTCACCAAGCCCTTTTTGGCCCACTTTCTCATTATGTCTCGCCCTATGAAATAGACAAAGCAGTTTTTGTTTTTCCATTTCCCAGACAAGGCAATGGACAACCAGAGAAATAAAATGCATTGGACTGAAATAGTCTGAGGTCTGAGTAAGTCGCTAGAGATCATGGAGAAACCAACCCCTTCATTTCAAAGGAAGCTTAGTGAGATTCATTTATATTTATCCTACGTGCACACATGGCATAGGGATTATGTGCCAATCACAATTTTGGTGCTAGAATAATAAAGCACAGCTGACTTGGTGCCTGCCCTCATGGACGTTACATGCTCATCACGGGAGCAGGCATGAAGTCTATAAGTATAAAATTACATACTTAATATACTGAAAAATGAAATGAAAAAATACAGCAGGTCATAGAGCTGCTGATTTTGTTGGTGGGGAGAACTGACTTGATCTAAGTCAGGAAACACTTCTGTCAGGGGTTCTGGTAAGAAATGAGTGTTCCATAAAGGGAGGAAGAGACAAGCAGGGAGGGGTAGATGCCCTGCCATAGGCAGGAGCAAGCTGTGTTAGGGTAGCAGACCAAATGCCCAGTGAGTGAGTGCGGAAGATGAGGTGTGGAGTGAGGTGAGGTAAGGAGGGGCGTAGGTAGAGTGAGATCCTGCAGGACTCTGCAGGCTGCGAGAAGGCTTGCGACCTTCATTCTCGGAGCGAAAGGAAGCAGCTGAAGGCATTCGGTGATTGAACAAAATAATCAGATCTGTGATTCAAAAATTAAGCAAAGCATGCTGTGTATAATGCAGAGAACAGACCAGAAGGGCGCCAAGCAAAGTATGGCTGTCTTTGACTAGTGTGGAGGCAGTGAGAGTGGTAAAAAGTGATGTAAACTCGAGAAGATTTGGTGATTGATGATTTATGATAGGAGAGGGAAGAGAATATAAAAGGTGTCAAAAATTACTCCCAACGTTCCAGCATAAGAAATCAAGTGATTAATGCAAATGAGAAATACGAGAGGAAAAGAAACAGAAAGGCGTGTGTCTGAGGCTGGCTGAGAAGTAAAGTTAGTCCGGGACATGTGGCAATATTAGGTCCCAAGGATAGTCATGAGTTTAGATCTCAGAAGAGAGTCTGGACCGTGGAGATAAATTTGTGAACCACTGCATACAGGTGACCCTTAAAGCCATGGGAATGGCTTGTATTGCCTAAGGAGGAGGTGAACAGTGAGAAGAGCAGAGCACAATAAAGCAAAGCAGAGAATCCAGAAGAAGAGACTCATGCCCTGGGGACCTCAACAGTTTAGGTGGAAAAGGAGGGGCTGGCAGTAGATACTGAAAACAAGTAAACAGCCAAGTGGGAGGAGAATCAAGAGAGGATTCTAAGAAGAATAGTTAATGTTTTTCAAATGGTATAGAGATAAAGTGAAATGAAGACTTCACAATATACCTTAGATTTGGTAATGTGAGGGTGGCTGGTGAATTTAGGATGCGAGGAATAAGGCAGAAATCTGTTTGGAATGAGTTGAAAATTGAACGATGTGGTGAGGAATAGAAACTAAGTACTAGACAATGTTTTTGAGAAGTCTGGATGTGAACAAGGGTAGAGAAATTTGCTGGTGGTTAAAGAGAAATATGAAATTAGTTTATTATTATGGTTACATTTGCTGTGTGACCTTGGGCAAGTTAACAAACCTCTCTGTTTATACATACGTGCAAAAGGAAAATAATAGATTTGTAAACTATTGAGAAGAACCATAGAGTGGGAATGTTGATGATGGAGAATGGAAGTTGATGACAAATAGAGATGGTGGGCGGAAATAGGAGTACAGAGCACAGGCAGGGGGAGTGGTCCTTGACAGCAGGAGGAGCTGTTCCTACTGCATTGGAGTGAAGTCAAGGATGGGAGCAGATACAGGTCAGGTTCCCATGTGTGTTAGGAGAAACCTGGCCTGGAGGCCACCTGTGCTTCCACATCCAGTATGTATGAAACATCAAGAAGGGAAGTGTGGGAGGACTGAAGACAGATGTGACTGACTTCCGAGTTGCTCCTGTAGTCCATGTGGTTGGTCCAGGCGCTGTGGACGGAAGCCTCGGGACAGACCCCAAAGCCATTAGGTGAGAGCAGGGGCCTGGGCATCCGGGTCAGAGGCAAGATAGGATCGGATCAGGTTCGGCTGGGTGGGCATGCACGCTGGGGCCGCAGAAGCACAACACGTAGGTGTTCAAGTGATCAATGTCTCGTGTCCATTACACTACACGAGCTGCACAAATCCCTCACTGGGCCTGTCATACTGATGTTCCACATGCAAATTGCTCCTAATGAGCAGGTCACAGGGCTGGTCCCCTGGTTTGTAAATCCATTCATTTCCCAACACATCGTCCTGGTCACATATTTCTGTGATGCGATCCATTGGCAGATGAGCTGTTAAAATGAAACATGGACCATTCAGAACTGTTCTGGGAACGTGCTGTCTCCCGGAGAGGCACTGTGCAAGCAGAGGATTTAGGATTAGACCACCTGGGTTCATGTCCTGACTCTGACACTCTTCTGTTCTCTCAACGTCTAGTTTTCCACGCACAAAATGAGGGGTTTGGGCGAGACCGCTGTTTCCAAAGAGTGTGCTGACATATTCATGGTGTGCAAAACAAATATTAAAACAATTCCACGATAAAACGTTGTGGAGAAATATGGGGTAGAGAAGTTCAACAAGTCCTTTTTGTTTGTTTACCACTGGACATCTTAAGACCATTAATATGTTCATTTGCAGTGTGAGTATTTGATCAGTCAAGCATTTTTAAAATAAAGGATCTTATTGATCAAATCTCCTGGAAGCTCCTGGACCAGATGACGTTGGAGATGGCCAAAGCCTTCACTGCCTATAAGGATCAGTGGGAATCAGAGAAAGAGGAAAGCCGAATGGGGTCAGATAACTGATTTCAACGACATGTACTAGGCACCTGCTTTATGCTGGGCATTCATTTTTCAGTTTCTCCTTCACTTCTCCTGGGCTCAAAGACGAAAAGATTGGAGAACAAAGGAGATTCAAGCTACCTAATGGATTTTATTGTATTAGATTTTATTGTATATTGTATTTATTGTGTTGAATTGTGTTTGTTCTCAGAGTCGGCAGCAGCTCTTATTGAAACTCACATCACACCTGAGCCTTTTACCCAGATCCCTATTACCTGGTGTCCAGCCTCTGCTGTACTACCTCCAGGGGAGCGGGACTCTTGATCTTCCAAAACGACCAGTTCCCACTTTGGGCAACATTTCCTTAGAGAATGCCAGAGGTTCCTCCCAGTGTTTTTCAACGGACTACGTGTGATCAGGAAGGTTCCTTCATCATTCTGGGCCTCAGTGTCCTCATGTGCAAAACTAAGCAGCTACCTACTGTGTTTCCCCGAAAATAAGACCTAGCTGGACAATCAGCTCTAATGCGTCTTTTGGAGCAAAAATTAATATAAGACTCAGTCTTGTTTTACTATAAGACCCAGTCTTATTTTATTATAAATAAAATAAATATTTTATTATATATATTTATTTATTTATCATATATTATTATATAATATTTATAATATTATATATATTTATATTATTTATAATATTTATATTATATCAATGATATTAATTAATTATATTATAATATTTATAATATTGTATGTAATATTTATTATATATAAATATTTTATTATAATAAAATAAGACTGGGTCATATAATATAATATAATATAATATAATATAATATAATATAATATAATACCGGGTCTTATATTAATTTTTGCTCCAAAAGATGCATTAGAGCTGATTGTCTGGCTAGGTCTTATTTTCGGGGAAACACAATAATTCACCTTTAAGTGCTCTTCTGGTCTCAGCCCTCTTGGGTTCCAAATGTGGACCAGTCCTAAAGTGTAAAATCGAGGACACTGCTGCACAATAGCTATAAAGTCCTAACATAAGAAATATTCAGAGGACAGTCTACCCACATCCATTAAGCCTAATCAATGGCTGTCTCGCCTAAGAGGAGTTCGGAGGTCTCATGACAATAGGTACACTAAGGGCAAGAACCCTGTATTTTAGGCCTTACCCTCTATCACCAATTAACTGTGTGACTGGTAACAAATTGCTATAAACTGGATGTCTGTGTCACCCCAAAATCCATACATTGTAATTGTAACCCCCAGTGTGATGGCATTCGGAGGTGGAGCCTTTAGGAGATAATTAGGTCATAAGGGCGGAGCCCTCAGGAATGAGATTAGTGTCCTTAGAAGAGACCCCAGAGAGCTCTTGCCCTCTTCCCATCAGGTGAGGGTACAACAAGCAGTTGGCAGTCTGCAACCAGGAGGTGGTCCTCACCAGACACCACATCTCAGACTTCCAGCTTCCAGAACCGTGAGAAACAACTTTCTGTTGTTGATAGGCAACCCAATCTATATTATCCTGTTATAATAGCTCAAACTGACTAAGATTTGACAAGTTACCTCCCCACTCTGAGCTTGTTCAAACACTTGTAAAGTGAGAGCCATGTCCTGTGGCCGCTAAGTCCCGTCTAGCCGTAGCATTCTACCTGCATGCCTCTGACATGCGTCCAGAACGTGGTCTTGCAGGACTGCGGCAAATAAGGAAGAGGAGAAATGCTTTTACAAGCAGAAGAAATACCAGAAGCCTCAGGAACTGTCACATCATCAAATCGTCATGATGGACAGTAGAAAAGCCTGTTCTGAGATATAATGAAGAGTAATATCTAAGAACAGCTAATAATGATTTATTCAGTGATTACCACATGTCATTTACACTCCATTATTCAACAAATATTTTTAAGCACTTACTCTATGACAGACACTGTGCTAACTAAGTTCTGTGACTATAGCAATGAATAATACAGAAACAATTCCTGTTCTCATGGAACCCACGTGTGTGTGTGTGTGTGTGTGTGTGTGTGTGTGTGCATGCATGTTGGGGCAGTAGGAATAGACACTAATCAATGGAATAAGTAAGCAAGATGACTTGCAACAGCGTATTGGTGAGCAAATAGACTTGATTGGTGCAATAGCAAACCCAAATAACCTTAGGTTATATAAGATGAAAAAGTTTATTTTTAATCATGTAACAGCCCCGACATAAGGAATCCAGGGCTGGTATGATGATTCCACAGGGTCAGAAAGCCTGATTCCTTCCTTCTCGTTGCTTTGGCATCTCTAGGGCATCTCCCCTGTCTACTTAGTTCAAGATGGAACCATCATTTCCACCTTCGAGCCAGTAGGAAGGAAAGGGCACACCTTTCTCTTTGAAACTAAGGCTCAGAAGAGGCAAACTGCTCACATCTCATTGGCCAGAGCTGTCATATGATGATCCCACCTTCCAGGAGGCCTGGCAAATGTAGTCTTTATTCTGTGTAGCCATTCCTTCATTAAAAATTAAGACTTCTGTTACTATTGAAGAAAGGGAGGGTAGACATTGACGAATAACGATCAATCATTTCCACAGATGACGATACGTAATACAAAGGGTGTATCAGCCAGATTGGGCTAGATTATGCTGCACTCACAGCCCCCTGCCTCCCCAATCTTAGTAGCTTGAGATTTGTTGTTGCTTATGCTTCATCATGGGTCTGGAGGACAAGAGACTCTCTTCTCATCATCAGGTACGGACTCATCTTAACTACTTCCAGTTACAATGCCAGAGGGAACAAGAGACCCCTGGAAGGTCTTGGCCTGGCAATCAAACGCTCTCAATAACTAATGTTATCTTTGCTCAACTTATTGCCCAGAATTAGGTACATGTTCCCATCTAACAAAAAGGAACCAAGAGCGTCATCCTATCTAGTCCACAGAAGGAGGCAGAACTGTAAACATCCGGTAAATACTTGTAGCTCTGCTCACTACTCTGAAAGGACAGAGTGGCTTGCCAGGGGGAGGGGCTACTTTAAATTTCAAGGCCACAGAAGGCCTTTCTGAGCAGTTATTGAGGCTGGGACTTGAATGATGAAAAATAGGTCATAAGCATGTGAAAAATGTGGAAAGAACACATCTTTTTCTTTTTTTCCTTTCTTTTTTTTTGTTTTTTTGAACTCACTCTGGTTGCTATGTAGAGGGATGAAAGAAGAAGCAAGGAGATCAATTGAGAGGGATTATCACCTTAAGCAACCTGAATATGTAAGCATCATTGCCATCCCGGTTTTAGAGATGAATGGAGACACAGAGGAGTTCAATAATTTTGCCCCAAATCACATAGCTAGTAAATGGCAGGACCAGAATGTGAACCTAGGCAGTGCGACTAGGCAGCAAACTTTTCAGACTGAGTTATATGGCCCATCCCAGCCCTTGAGGTAGACCCTCTCTAGTGGAGGACAACAGGTTTGGGATTAATTGATTCGAGTATCCCATAAATGGTGAAGGTTGTACAAAGAGCTCACCAGAAGACTGCATAACTCCCTGGGGTGGTCAAAAGACTTCCCCCCAAAAGGTCCTTTTGTGAGATGTTCGTTAAGTGGAGAGGGAGTGGGGGATACACATTCCTGGCAGAGGGAACCACGTGTGCAAACTCACAGGGTGACATGTGGCTGGAGAGAGAGAGTGAAGTGAGCCTGAAAGTCTGGTTGGGGCCAGTTCTGCCCTCCACAATAATGAAGAAAACACATCAATTATTCAAACTTCTTTCTGATTACAATCTCCATTACCAAGTACTCTTATTTTGCTAGAGCAAAGCCAGCTTCCCAAGTACTTCTGGAAATCATCAGAGGGAGCAGCAACAGTAAGACAGACCCACTGGGACAAAGAGAAGCCAGGAGCAGGGACTAGTCTTGAGCTGAAATGGAATTCAGCTCACACATGAGGGGGTGGGGGGATGAAAGGGGGGAATCCAGGAGTAAAATATGGGGTCTTATGACCCAGTGGGCATCCTTGTCCTATAAAACCTGACAGATGGCTTTTCATTTGTGTAATACAAGTGCCTGACTTAAGCTTTGAGTGCCTAGGCACCCACTTCAGTGATGGCTCTCTCAGACGAATACGTAGGCAGCCATAGGACTAGATACAGAGCTAGTCCGACGTTGCCTCCTCTCAACCCCCAGCCCCCACCCCCCCACAATGCCCCGTCCTTTGTTTTAGAGATCTCTCTCTCTCCCTCTCTCTCTCTCTCTCTCTCTCTCTCTCTCTCTCTCTCTCTCTCTCTCTCTCTCTCCCTATGTCTATGTCTATGCCTATGTTTATCTCTGTCTCTATCTTTCAATCTTTCCTTACCTTCTCCCTCGCTGTGTGGCCCCAGGTATGCCACCATGTAATTTCCAGAAGCTTTATGTAATACACTTTTTTTGTTTGTTTTTCAGAGTTCCCTGATGGTGATTGCTGAGAGCATCTTGCAGTCCTAATAAGAACTACAAGGGCTGGTCCAGCCACAACACTGCTGATCGATAGTCTGAGACCTGCATACAACAAACAGTCCTTCAGCCTTAGCTGCTGCTCCTGGCTTGCATGGCGGGGTTTGGAGAAAGAAGTTCATGGTTGAAATCAGGTTCCCTGGGCAAAAGCACAGAGGCAGCCATCTTTGATTTCAGGCAGATGTCCCCATAATGGAGGAGTTTGGCAAAACACAGGCAGGACTGAGAACTCCAACAAGCTCACCTTGGCCTCCAAGACTCTGTAGGAAATTGGGTCCAAGTCACTAAATGACTTCATTTCCCACACTCTCTTCTGCCCTCATTGCACTGCAGCTTGGCCGGTCTCCTAATGACTCCTTGACATCCCCCACATGTCCCCGTCCCAATGCCTTTGCCTTTGACCATCGTCACTTGGAACACTTTGTCCCAGACAGCCACAGGACTCAGCTCAAATGCCACACTCTCAGAGAGGCCCACCCTGAAGGCACCCCCATCTAGATTAACACCGTGGATGCTTTTCTTTTTTTCTTTGTCTTCATAACACTTACCACTGTCTGATATTACAGCGTACACTCATTTGTTTTTCTATTTATTTGCCTCCCCGTAAATATAATCTTCATAAAGACACTGTCCACCTTTTTCACCTCTATATCCCCAGGATTTAGAACAGTATTACACAGAGTGCTCATTAAATATTCGTGGAATGAATGATGATTAGAGTCAAGTGGCAGAAACATGGTACAAAGCAGGGACTTGATCATAAGGGAACATAAAAACTACCCAGTTACTGTATCTGGAGTAAATCTGGAAACTGGAATTAGGCCAAAGTAATGGAATACCACTTAGTGGTTGGCCTGAGGCTTCTTTCATGGATTTTTACGCAAAGCTCAGGGTAGGGCCAAGCAAGCCCCTACTGTGTGTGAGTACACGACTGTAATTCACCTTTGTGGATCTTCCTGAGTCCAACTTACTTTCATCTAAAACCTTTGGGGGATGGAGTGAAGAACCACCTTCGTACCCTGGCGCCAAAATGTACCCCTAGTGCCCCACCCATTTACTCTTAAATGGCCCTTACATCTGGTTTTAGAGCTTGGTGGTAAGAGATGATGGATCATAAACATCAGAGAAACCCAGAGTCAAGGTAGCTGACTGTGTGTCATTTTGTCCTCCCTGTGGTTTGCTAAGAGCCTGTCGGCCCGTGTGCCATTCCTGTGGCAGGACCAATTATCTCTCTATCACAGCAACAAGCGTCCAGACCACACACCCTGACAAGCCCCAAGGCTCATTAGGGTGATTACACAACCCAGAAGCTGCTCTGCCGGCGGCTCCAAGTCTGCGAATGGACTGGAGCCCCCTGCAGCTTTCTAAGGGCCCACCCCATGACTTTGGCCACCCCATTCCACACAACCAAGGCATGACAATGGGAACATCGATTTCAGTTGTAGACACCGGCCTAGGATATGTCTGAAAGAGCTTGGGCTTTGGGAAGCCAAGCTGCGTGATCCGGTCTTTCCTCTGCCTTTGATTTACGGTATGAGCTATGGTGATTATTGAAGACCTGCAGGCTCAGTTTCTCCTCCCGTTGTCGTGAGGATTACTTGTGAAACTGTGCATGCTCTGTGGAGCACGGATTATTATTGGTAACTATTTGCAGGAAAAGAAGGTCATGAGAGGTCAGTGGGCTACCATTTGCCTTTTTCTTAGGACTCTAGACTCGTGTCATTACATACCACTTTCTCATAAGAATAATGCCTCCTCGTTATAGAGACGTTCAGATTTCAATTCCTGGGTAGAGTAATTTATGCCAGTATTTAAAAATAACATTGGCCACTGATCCAACTTCCCTCCTTCAAACCATATTTCTTTCCATCCTCCACACAAGCCTTCATTCTGGTGCTCGATAGTTGATAGGACAAGGTTACCATACGAATATGTGGATATCAAATATGCTGCCTCTCTCTGTTACCACATGTAGATTTTAATTGGTTTTTTGAAAACCATTACCCAAGGACTAATGCTGTTAACAGTAGAGTTTCAGGCGCAACGATCTTATGATTTGGAATTCAAGGAGGGTAGTCAGTGGTAAGTATCCTGTCTATTCCTCAAAGTAAAAGCAGTTTCATAGAGGATCACCCCCAAAGAACGTTCTTGCCATTCTTTCTGCCACCACTAGGCTCAGAGTTTTCCGGCTTCTCTTTCTTCCTGTTTCCACCACTTTCCAGACAGGAAGTACCATGGGAAGCCAACCTCAAAGGAGAAAGGACAAGCTTGATGATGTATTGAAAAGTGTGGAATGCTTTTAAAAGTTGATACCTAATTATTTCCCCAAATCGTCTTCACTTCCTGATTTCTGTTGACTTCTGACCTATTTTTCAGAAACCCAGCCTCAGACAGACCCTACCAATTCTGCAAAGATGGTATAGTAAGATAGATGCTGGCCTGGGAGTTAGACATCATGGCTTTCAAGCCTGGCTCTGCTACTTCCTTGACCTTGTCAAAGTCACTGACCCTCCATTACACCCCGCCCACCCCTTTCCTGAGTTTCAATCCCCTGTATGCAGTGAGCAGGGTTGGGGAGGTGATGTCCAAATATCTTCCAGCACCATGATTCAATACATTCGCGAATGATTTCATTTCAATTGTTCTCGACTCAATCCAATTTGCCATATTTCAATTCAATTATTTCCATTTAGTTTAGTAATTCTATTTCATTCGGTTCAAATCAATTCAAATAAACTAAATTCCACTGACTCCAATTGGATCCATGATTTCCGGGTGTCCTAAGCAATTTCTAGGGCTTGAGAAGCTAGGACTGAGCTGGGGCAGGGGGTGCGGGGGCAGGGGGAAGGAGGCACAGACAGGAACTCCTCTGTGGCCCCCATCCAGTCTTCAGAAAGTCACCCTGGGCGTGCCTTGGGTCTTTAGAGAAGAAAGCACGAAGCACGGAAAGGAATGTAGGGTTAGGAATGCAATGTGGCCTGTGTGGGCCATAATAGGCAATGAATACATTTTCTTGAGTGAATTAATGTAAAGGGGGATGAATATGGAAAGCGCCCCCTCTTTCCAGGTCTGGCTTTCTCTGTGACCTTGGCCAAGTCACATCACCTGCTTATTCTCATGAGGAAACAAGGTGCTGCACTAGGCCGTCCAGACCGAAACCCCAGGTCTGGGATTCTGGGAGTCCGGCTCTCCCTGGCCAAGCCCCAGGGTGCTGCTCCAAGGAGGGGAGCTGGGAGAACAATACCCCACGATTGGCCCTGGCAGCGTCCCCAGGGCAAAGCAGTAGGTGAGCAGGGGGAGCCCTGATTTCGAGGCCAAGATAAGCTGAGAGGGACTGATTAGCTCCAGCTTCTTAAGCTGAGTGCTTCCCCAGTGTGCACGTCCTTCCCCTCAGCTCTCGTCCCCAGAGCTGCATGGCCTGCTTCTGGCAGCAGCCACCCTCCTCTCTCTGATGTTCTTTGCTTTCCCTTAAACTCCTTGGTTTTTAAGAAGTTAAAAAAGGAAGAAGAACTGTATCTAGTGCTTTTTCTACCCAGTGGAGTCCTCTACTCGTCATTAGATTCTCATGGCGACCCCCATGAGATGGTGTTATTACCACCCCCTAGTTTATGGATGGAACAACCAAGGCTCAGAGAGGGAAATCACTGACCCAAAGTCACAGAGCCAATATCTGCTGGAAACGTAAAAGCCAGAAGAGATGATATGTGAACAGCAGGGCGTTATGTACGCCATGCACGCCAGCTCCCTTCCCTGTCTCCTTCCGTCTGTGGCGCACCCTGTGAGACCTTAAGCCTCCATCTGTTCCCATAGCCTCTGAACGCTGGGCAGCCTGCCATGCTGGGGTTTCTTCCAAACTAGAGCTAGATCAGCCCAGGAGGCAGGGTGCAGTTCTGAACTTTGGTCCATCCTGCTGGGGCTGAAGCCATGCCCCCATTTGGTCAAGAGTTGGGCCACCTCCCAATTCTAATGCGATGAGAGTCAAGCAAGCAAGGACCTCAGTCAAATGGAGCAGAAGGTGGGGTCAGTAGGTAGGCTGCTTTCTCCCGAACTCCCGGGATCCTTACCCCACCCCCCAGGCACCCAGCTGTGAGGGACCAACATCTCGGGGACTCGTACCCTTCTCCCATCAGAATACACCCAGCCAGAGAGCCCTCCCTCAAGACCTTTATGTCCGCAACGGAGGATGAGCCCGATGGGTTCACCGGACGACCCTTCCTGTCCTAGAGCTACGCACTCTGTGATCCTTCCATGGTAATTTTGTTCTTTAAGCAAGTTAAACAAATTTAAGGAGGAAGGAAGGGGAAACAACCAGCCAGTGTTGTTTAGATACCTTCCATGGTGGTTCTCAAACTTGAGTGTGGATAAGAATCCCCTGTGGTGACTTTAGAAAAGGCTGATTTGAGGACTCACTTCCAAATATTCTCTTTCATTCACTCATTTATTCATTCCTACTCACCAAGCACTGGTTTAGGGGCTTCAGCCATAGCAGCAAAAAATCACTCTTTATGGAGTTCACGGGGGAAAAACTGGAGAACACAGGCAATTAAGAAATGAATAAGTCTACAATGCATCAGGTGGCCAATGCTACAGGAAAATATGGAGTCAAATAAGGGGTGAAGGGACCCTAACAGGAGTAGATCCAGGGTCTGTATTTTAAACAGGTACAGCAAGGAATTTTAATGGAGTAGTCCACGGACACTGAAAAACACTGGCTTACTCTGTATCAAAATCTATACACGGAGATTTCACTTAATACCCATATGAATTAAGATGGTATTGTTATTATTATTTGCATTTAACGGATGGGGAAACTGAGGCTCAGAGAAAAGCAGAGCTTGCCGAAGTCATCACAGCTAATAACAAGAAGCCGTCTGACTTCAGAGCCTACTCTTTGCCGGATGCAACAGGTCAAGTGATGGTGACCACTGCACCCAGAATGGCCGCGTCAGAGGGGCCTCCTCCCTAATGTTGTCTGACCCTCCCTGTCTGCAAAGCACAGCCTCACCCCTTGTCTCCTCTGAGACTCACGACACTGAGGAGGAGTGTGTGGCCCCTCCATCTTCCCCTTCCCCGAGTCACCCCAGTCACACAGTACCAGGCACTGACGACTCGCGCTGCCGATACCCACAAGCCCCCACCCAAGTCCATCCAGGTTAGGTACATCTGCCCCCAAAAAGGAAATGGTCTTGCTGACATGCTTGGAGAGACCCTTGGGTACCTATGTCCCCAAATGGTTGGGGCCTTCTCAATCCCCCTGCGTTACCCAGGCTGTACAACTGGCTATTGGTCTGCCTCCCTGAAACCCAGCCTCCTTCATTTACTTCCCTGTTGGCTCAACCCTTCCCCTGAACGCTCAGCTTCTGTCTTAAAGAGTTTCTCCAAGCAGGCAGACAATGTCTGCTGATAACAACAGCAACAGTCATAACAGCAATAATAATAAACACTTAGAACAATGGTTGCACATAGTAAGCGCTCAATAGATGTTTGTGTAATGAGGGGTTGGATGAATAAATAATTGTACAGCTGCCCCCCATTATCCATATTTCAGTTCACCTGAGGTCAACCAAAGTCCGAAAATATTACATGGAAAAATTCCAGAAATAAACAATTCGTAAACAATGGTCAATCATGTGCTGTTCTGAGTAGTGTGATGGAATCTCTGCTGCATCTCACCTGGAGTGAATCCTCCCTTTAGCCAGGGTCTCCATGCTGTATGTGCTCCCTGCCCGTTAGTCATTTAGTAGCTGTTAGCAGATCGACTGTCAGTTTCACAATGTTTGTGGTCAAGTCACCCTTATTTTACTTCATCAAGGACCCAAAGCATAAGAGTAGTGATGCTGGCAATTCAGAGATGTCCTAGAGAAGCAGTAACGTGCTTCCCTTAAGTGTAAAGGTGAAAGTCCAGTCCTGTCCTTGGTTTCAGGCATCCAGCGGGGTTCGTGGAACATGTCCCTTGTGGTAAGGGGGATGCTGTAACTAACATTTTGTAAGCGTTAACTGTGTTCCTGGTGCCATGTGAAGTTCTTCTTCATTTAATTCTCACAAGAGCCCTTTGAGAGAGGTACTATTTTTATTACCCTATTTTATGTAAGAGTGAACCCAAACTTAGAAGGTCAAGTTATTTGCTCAGGTTCACAAAGCAAAGGAACAGTCGAGCTTGCATTTGATCCATATCTGTCTGATCCCCAAGCCCATGTCAACTATGATCCACAGTCAGGAAACACGATGATATGATCGTAATCTGCCCCTGATCAGCCTCGCCCATCATCACTGCCTGGAATCCGCTACAGCATCACAAGATACACCGGATTGGGTTGTCTGGAATAACAGCTCTGGCACAGATCAAAACGGAGCTTTCTCCAGCACTCAGGCCACTATACTCCGCACTCTTGGAAAGCTCATTTCTAGGCCAACCACGTAGCTAATGAGGTCTCTTTGGCCCTGATCCCATCAGCTTGTTTAGTCTCCTCATCAACCTAGCCTCGTGCCCCAGCGTAGCTCTGTAGCTGATCTCACTGATGGTAACAATATAACATACTGCAAAAATCTTTAAAACTCCATCTATTGAGAGGTAAGTCTGCGTCCCTACCCCTTGAATCTGAGTAGGGTGATGACTACGTTGACCAAGAGAGTGGGAAGAAGTGTTGACATGTGACTTCTGAGACTTGATCATAAAAGACCACACGGCTTCTACCTGTTTTTACTGAGACATTCATTCTTGGAGCCCCTGAGGCAACAGGTAAAAAGTTCAAATATTTAGAGGCCACCATTCTGTGACGAAGCCCAAGATACATGGAGAGTTACACGCAGGTGTTCCGGTCAACAATTTCAGAGTGAGCCCAGCCTTGGGGTCATCCCAGTCCAGATGCCAGAGACAACCCTCCAGACTTTGCATCTCCCCAGCCCAGGCTCCAGACACTGTGAGGCAGAGACAAGGCACTGTGCCCTGTGCCCACTGTGCCCTGCCCAACTTCCTTACCCACAGAACCCACCAGCGCAATAGAATGGTTGTGGTTTTATGCTACGAAGTTTTCGGGTGCCCTGTTACATAGCAACGGAGAACTGGACTGCCACACACGTAGTCTCGCCTGGTAGCATAGCTACTGGTCAAGTGTACAGGCTCTGGAGTCCCACAGAACTGAGTCTGAATTCTAGGTTATGCCATTTTGAAGAACGGGCAAGTTATTTCACTTCTTTGAGCCTTACTTCCCTCATCTGGAAATTAGTAACAATGATAGTGTTTCAATCCATGGACAATTACGAGGACTAAGTGAGAGGCATGAAAAAAATCTTAGACAGTGCCTCGTATATAGTAAGCACTCAGTAAATAGTGGCTTTGGTCATTATTACTGAGTGTCTTAGTAAACGCAGTTATTATGTTAATACTTTATGAATGAGGAAACCAAAGCTCCGAGAAGTGAAATGACTTCCCCAAGGTCACACACAACCAATCAGACTTCCCAATTTCATGTCCAGAGCTTTACAGCCTTGCCACCAGGGACAGGGCCAGCTCCGGGTGAAGCCAAGTAAGTTACGAAGGGCTTGGGGAGTGAGGAAACCAGCGCTGATCTTTTTAGCCATTAGGAAGCACCAAATGAGACCCAAAAGAACTCTCCCTGTGTCCCCACCTTCCCAGAGCCCCAAGCTAACCAAATTGGAGGGACATCTTCCTAACACATTCCCAAATCAGCTTCTTTTGAAAGCAAAGCAAAAAAAAAGACGTGATACTCTAAATGCCATCCTTTCCATGCTGGTAAGCAGCTTACTTAGCCCAGTGTGTGGCCACCTTAAGAGCTGGAGGAGAGAGCCTGCTGCTGGGAGTTCTCTGTGGAGCACCGGGGGGTGAGTGAGTCACGGGGATGCTTGGGAGAGAGAGAAGGGGAGGGGAGGCAACCAGCTCTGGGGGCTGTGAAGGGACAGGAAGCCCACTAGGGGTTAGGAGAGGGGCGAGAAGGGGAGAGGCAAGGGTTGGGCGTGCATTTTCATGGGCATAGAAACTAAAGGCTTAGAATTGGAGAACTGGAAAGAGGCAAAGTGTTTCGTCCAACTTCCACCATTTTACAGATGAGAAAACTGAGGATTTGGAGGAATGGGGAAGGGGAGGCTTCTACAACTGAAAGTCCACCTACGTCAACTGGTTTTAGAGAGATTCCTTAGCAGCCCAACCACACATGCCCTGGGTCTGTGCAGTACGGGCAGGATCTCGTCTATACAGATCATAAAACTGAGGTTCAGGAGACGAAGCATCTTACTGAAATTCACACAAGAAGTTAACCTGAAAGCCAAACTGAGAATCTGGATTTTACATTGTTTGTTTGTTTTGTTTTGCTTGTTTGTTTACTTTGGCCCCATACACCTTCTCATCCCCATAAACCTGGAGTAAAAGATAAGCCCCACTACTTTTCCACCTAGAAATTCACAAGGCAAGAGTGTCTTTCCTCTGTAATACCAGGGCACGTGTCCATTAATCAGAGAGTTAGAGACATGAATGTCTGTTCAGACTGGGGGGAAAAAAACAGAAAAAAAAAGTGTGAGAATTAAATAGAAAAGATTAATTTTTAAATTGAAAAGGATCACCTTCCATCGAAGAAGAAACCAATGCCCAAACGTGTAAGGTACCTTGCTAGCTAGTGCAAGATACAAAGTTTTATAAAGAAAGGGGCAATGGCTTAGGATACCAAGAGACCCAGACTCTCCTCCCAGCTTGCTCTTTACCAGCCCAGCATTCTCAGGGAGAGGACTGAACCTCCCCGAGTCTCTCTTCCCTCGTGGGTAAGACAGAAGTACACATGACCTCTTTATACGGTTGCCTTGAGGATGAAATATAAAACAGTTAGCATGTGGGAGGCTTTCCATAACTTTTCTTCCTAGCAGGAAGACCCGAAACTCAAAACAGTGTTCCTTAGTCCCAGATTCTATGAAAATTTTAGATTTTGGGGTGGTGAGCATGTAGCAGCCTCATTGGGCCCCTATCGTGCATCGTGTGCAGCCAATACCAACTGAAACAGCCACCTGCTCACACCACCACCACCCCGTCCACTCGGGGAATGTCCTCAATAGGCAGAGGTGGGACCCTGGTGGCCATACCATGCCCAAGCCAAAGCCAGCTGGCCCAGAGACAGGTCCTGCAGATAAGCCAGGTCAATCAGAGTTTTCCCTGGGATTTATTTTTTGCCAGAATGAAAAGGCTCATCAGTCTCTTTCTCCAGTGGAGGTCATGGAATGTGAGTGATGAGAACCCCAGGGAGCCGTGCTCTGTGCCTCATAGAGGAGGCCAGAAGTAGAGAAAGGAAGTGACACGCAGAAATCAGAGAGACGCAGGAGAGCCGCTGTTCTAGTTGTGCGAAGTTCCTGATTCCACGGGTCCCTGTGATCCAGACACACCCCTCCCCAAGGCTTGCAAGATGCCCCCGCATCTAATGAATTATTCTCTTCTTGCCTAAGGCGTTCTCCCCATTGGGTTAAACTGGGTTATCATAAGGCTTCCATATCCTTTAACCAGCTGCATGCAGTTCTTAAATGTGGACTGAAATGCCTACTGCACCCTCATCCTGAGACGTCCAAGACTCCAGGACAATAACCCAGATAAGAATTTCTGATACAGCCTTCATATCCGCCCGCCTCTGACTGAACCCCCACTTCTAAACCTAAGAGCGTAAATAACACATTTTTCCCTACAATTACATAGCATTTCCAACTTAATAGTGCCCGGTATCATATAGGAGTCTTACAAGACCTCTATCCTGAGATGTTATTCTTTTTGCTATTTTTATGGAAGCTGGTATTCTTCTGATCCTTCCTGGCTTCAATCTCTTCTTCAGGGAGCCTCACCATGGAAGATTCTGTCCCATCTCCACCCCTAGGTCAATCACTCCTAGAGCAAGAGTTTCAAGTCTCACTCACCCCTTGCCTCTTGAGTCGACACTCCCTCTCCTGAAGCAGGAAGTCACCTGGGCCCCCACTGCCAATATACTCCTAAAATAGCCTGTTGGGTTGCCTGTGGGAAGCCCTGCTATTTGTTCACTTGAACAGTTTTCAACAGTGAGCTGGGTCTGGGGATATGCACTGAGGAGGATATGAGAAATGCAAACTATAAGACCCCTCGCCCCCAGTGGTCACCCTCTGGCTAGGAAGGATGCCATCGACATAAATAGAGGCAACCTTCTAGAGAGTGTGTTGTCACCCACGTAGACACTATGTTATCTGAGGAAAGGGAACAGCAAATGACCTCCAGGAGTCCTAATATTCAATCGAATATAAGAATTCTCTACTTTATTTCAGATTTAGTGCAGTCACTCTGCCTTGGGTCCAGTGGATTATTCATTTCTATACCCCTCTCATCTCTTGGACAACTTGGCACAGAGGACACCAGAGCTGAGTCTTTCATCGGCTCAGCTACTTGATAGCTCGGTAACTTAGAGCACATGAATTGACCTCTGGTGTGTCAGTTTCTTCCTCTGTAAAATGGGAATAATAATAGTGATTCCCTCACAGCTTTGCTGTGTGGCTTGAGTGAGTTAATACATGTAAAGTGCTTCAAACTGTGCTCGGCACATAGTATCCAATACTCATTAGCTATCAGAGTCAGCAGCAGCATCATGAAAAGGTTAATAAGGGTATACCAAAGAGACAGGCAGGGTGGGACGTTACAGTCAGAAGGAACAACACACAGGTGTGTCAAAGCATGTTTTGCTTGGAGTCAGGAGAGTTAGCCTGGATGGCTGGAAAGTAAAGTGTGCAGGGGTGTCAGGAGCTGACCATCCAGAGAAGGTGTCACCAAACGTTTTCAGGAAAGGGTCAGATGGTAAATATTTTAGGCTTTATAGGCCAGGAGAAAATATCCTCAACTCTTTAAGCCACCATTCTCACCAAAAGCCTAACAGTCTATTTCACATTTTCCATTTAAAAATGGAAAACCATCCTGTGTTCACAGTACACACAGGCTGTGGGCTGCATTTGGCCTGGAGGCGATCGTTTGCCTACCCCTGCTCCAGGAGAAGGCTAGAGTCTGTGCTGAAAAAGGTATCATCGGCTTTGTTAGAGACTTCTTCAGGCAGGGGTGAGGCCAGGGGTTTAAACAGGAGAATTCAATGTCAGGTTTGCATGTGGCAAAGGAAAGTGGAGCACGGGTTTTGCGGCAAAGAGGGAGGGGTGAATTTAAGTTGACAGCCCAATTAGAAAATTACTAACATTGCGACGGAAGTGATATTTGTGCAGGGGCAGCAGTGATGAAGAAACTGAGAGATACATAGGTGTAAAATTAACATAATTGGTTGTCTAGATTTAGGCAGGAAGAGGCAAAGAAAGGCAGAACACTCAGTGTATCTGCTTATCCAGTGATAGATTGACCTCTACTTAGAGTGGAAGTGAGTGCCCTATCCCCAGAAGCATTCAAACAGAATATAGATGCCTGCCTGACAGTTGTTCTGTAGACAGCAATGGGTGGAGATAGGGACAGATAAAGTCTCTCCTAGCTCTGAGGGTCCATGATCTCATGGTTCTGTGATCGTCTTTGTCAATCTAGCAAGAGCAAATGATTTGTTTAGTCGATGAAGGATATAGACAAACTTTACCCTTCAATACAAATCACCTTAATTTTGCAGAAAGCTGTCTATTTTCTAAAGTGCTCACATCCCTTATCTCCCCGAAGGATGTGGAAAGGGACTCTGAAACGTGAAAAATGCTAGACAAACATGAGATTGTGTTATGATTATCATTATTCTTTTAAAAACACGCTTCAATTGAATATAAGAATTCTCTATCTTATTTCAGATTTAGTGCAGTTACTCTGACTTAGGTCCAGTGAATTATTCATTTCTATACCCGTCTCATCTCTTGGACAACACTTGGCACATTGTCATAAAAAGAAAAAAAAAAGTTTGTCCAATCCTAACAATGTGTCAAGAGCCAGCTCGGAAAGCATTTGATCCACACAGCCTGTTCCCATCACTGCAGAGAAGACTCCGCTGTCCCACTGCTGGCTCCCATTGCAATAATAATAGTGTCATTATGAACAATAACTGTCACCGTTTATCAGTGCTCCTGTATGGCAGGCACTGGTCAGGGCTCTTTGCAGACATTCTCAATTAAAGCTTTCAAGAAACTGATGACAGATGCCATCGTAGTGCCCATTTTACAGATGAGGAAGTCAAGGCTTAGAGAGGCACAGCGGCTTGCTCAAAGTCACAAAGGTTAGAACCGTGCTTTCAACAGTCTAATTTTAATAGTCACACCTTCCCGGGGGATATAAGGAAAGCATTTTGTACATTCTTAGTCTAGGAGGGAGATATTGGGGCTGTTCAGTGTGCCAGGACTGGCAATCAGGTCTTTTGTCGTAACTACCTCTCCATCTCAGGGTCACTCTGGGAAACAGGCCTCTTGGCCCCCAAAGTCTCTGAGGCAGAAACAACAGCTTCTGAGTCCCCCGTTCCAGCCGCCAATGCGGCGACTGGCCAGCAGAGGGCAGCTGCGGGAAGCCGTCCAAGGACAAGCCTCCACCCCCCGCATTAGAGCTAATTAAGCCGCGCGAAGCAAGAGGCTAGTGTATTTCTGTGTGATGAAAGCAAACAGATCTACTCCTGGGCTGAGCAAGCAGGGGGATCAGAGAGGAGGGATGTTTATCGGCTTCCAAGAAGCCAGCTGGATGGTGCCGTGGTGGCTGCCTGCAACGGAACACTGGCCTATGGGAACGAGGCCCCGGGGCGTCTGGCGAGTTCCTCCTTCCAGAGCCAATAGCACAGGAAAAGTCTGGCCCCACGGCTAGAGATGCTGTGAAGCCAACCGAGGAGTGACGGGAGCCAACGGGGCGCAGCCTGTCTGTAGTAGAAACCCAACCCAGAGATACCAACAAAGCAGGGTGGAGCACACGAACATTTGGGGTGACCAGCAGTGGTCAACTTGCAGTGTTAAAACCAAGGCATTCCAGGCAGACCAGGGTGGTTAGTTACTTGCCCACTGACAAGCATGCATGTGGACGAAACGTGGGTGCATGTGTCACACACACACACACACGCATACACACACACACACAAAACACACAGTCAAATAAATGCAAATAGATATCCACAAATGCACATGCATATAGAGATAAGAGGTGCACTGGTTTGAATTCAGAAGGCCTGAAATCCAGTATGAGCTCTGCCACGAATCTGTGCAACCTTGAACAATCACCAAACCATTCTGTACCTCGATTCCTTTATTTGTGAAATGGTCTCTAGCCTGGTTTCTTAAAATCATGCACATGCTCGCTCAGAAGTTGGACAATGAAATCAAGTTCCCCCAAGGAAGCCTGGGACCGCTTCCCGTTTCCTTTACCAAGTCTCCTACTTTAAAGGGAGTATAAACTGGGTGAATTACTCCATGTTCCTGGCCCCAAACCACGTCCCCAGGGATGCTCTGATCTATTTAACAACGTGGGAATCTATGATTTTCTCCCTATGAGCACAATCACGCTGAACATGCAATTTCTTTTTCTCTTCACCTCTGTGCTTAACTTGAGCACAGAGCATAAGCATGTCATAAACATCTTTTTAAATGACCACGGAATGTTTCCTTATATGGGTATTCTATTCTCTAGATAGTTATTTTGTCCTAGTACAAATAATACTGGGGGGGGAGGGGACTTCATGCATAGATCTTTCCTCTATATTTGCAATCTTTATCTAGAAAAAAAAAATCTCGGAAATTAAATTACTAAAATTTAATCGTATTTTAAGACTCTACGCATGTTGCCAAACTGTCTTCCAAACGGTTGCCCTAATTTGCATCGTCTACCAGCAATGTGTGAGTCTCTATATATCACCCCATTCTCGAAGCACTGGCCATCCTCTTCTTGTTTTTATTTAAATTCTGTAATTCAATACGTGAAAAATGTTATCTCATGGTTTTAATAAGTGTTTCTCTGATTATTAGAGAAAATGAAAATGTTTTTCTCGTGTTTGTAAACCAGTTGTATTTCCTCTTTTAAGAACTGTCTCTCTGTGTGCCCGGCTCACTTATCGGCTGGGGTCTTAGTGAAGTTAGTTGATTTGCACGTGCTCTTTACATGATAAAGATCGCGATCCTTTGTCAAACTTGCTGTGGGTGTTTTTCTAGTTTGCTTTATGTCTTTTCCTTTGTGGCTTCTTCTATCACTTCTAAGCCTGTACAGCCACCCCATCCTCCAGAAACTTGATAAATATTCATTTCTAATGCCGGTTTTTTTTTTTTCTCCTGGTATGATTTGATTCTGTAAGCTTAAGATGCCATAAGACCAAAAATCTGTGATTCTGTGCTTCCAAGAGGCACACTTCCAACACTGGGTTATCTTGCAAGGCATAAGCTCCTGAACATATTTCATATTTTCCTTGTTATCCTGTCTCGCCCTTCAGATTATAAACTCCATGAGGGCAGGACTGTCTCATTCCCCCTGCGCCCTAGGAGCCCAGCACAGTGCCAAGTACATGGCGGGTAAGAACTACATTATCTATTGCGAGATGATCTCTCTGATCTGGTCTAATGCCTTGAGAACACCCTGGCAACCAAGCATGCAGAATGGATGGTTATCATGCTAGAACGCCTGGGACAGCAAGGAGGGCATTATCAGAAGAAAGGACAGCAATAGCTGGACTAGAAGTGTGAAAGGACATGGCATATAGGAAACAGTAACAGTCGAGCATGTCAAGGGCATGCATGACTGTGGTAGGAAATGTGGCTGGAAGTGTTAGGTTGGACGCAACTGGTGAAGGGCTCTGCATGCCAATTTTGGAATTTCATCCACAGAAATTCCATTCTCTGCCGTGCAGCCAGCGTGATCTTCTTAAAAGGTAAATCTGATCGTGTCATTTCACTGCTTTACAACGTGCTAAGGCCTCCTTGTGCACTAAGATACAGTTGAGAATCTTACACTAGTCTGCAAGGTCCTGCCTTCCTCATTTATCCCACCTCCTGCCATTCTCCCCGCGCTCACCATACCCACCTCCATCCCATTGTCAAGGCCGAGCCTGTCCGTTGTCAGGACTCTGTAATTGCTCTTTTCTTATCCTGTCAACCCTCTCACCCCAGCACGACCACCACTTCCTTCCCGCACTTGGGTGGAGCTCAAATATTCAAGGCTGCCTGCCCCGTCCTCTATCCCTCTTGTCTCATCCCCTGGTTTCATTGTCTTCATGAAACTTGTCCCTATCTAAAATGATTTTCTTTGTCTATCTTTTTGTTTATTTTCTGTCTCCTTTCCTTGAATGTAAACTTCAGGAGCGCAGAGGCCTTTCCTGTCTCATCGATCGCTGTAGTTCTCTCACCTAGAACAGAGCGTGGCACTCACGAGAGGTTCTGGCTAAGTTCTGCCGACTGTATCTAAGGAAGTAAACGCATAGGCATTTGGAATCATGGGGAGGAGGAGGAGGTAGAAGAGTCCCGTGTGTGAAGCAGAAAGATGAATTCTGCTGGCATGGTGAAGAATGGTTTGGACCTGGAGAAACCAGGGGCAAGGAGGTGGAATGAAGTTACATGGAAATGACGGTTACCAGAAACTTTCTGAGGGGAAGATTTCATCCAGGGAGAGCTAGAGATGGAAGAGTGTTGTGCAGCTGGTACTGCAAAGGGAAAAAAAAAAGTGCAGAATGGGCAATCTGTAGATATGCAAACAAGAAAATAATAGCCATACATATAAATAATCTTGAGCTTCCAACAGCATTCACACTTCATCATAATACCCTCACCATCACCACTCAAAGCAGCCAAAGCACAGACTATGATCTACATTTCACAGATGAGAAAACTAAGGCTCAAGAAAGTTAACCCAGAGAAACACAGCTTGGGAGCAGCACAAGTGGACAAGACCCCAGGTCCCGACGCTCTGCCCGGCAAATGCTGCTGCATCACAATTTCCCCACAGTTCACCTGCTCTACCGAATGGTGTGGTTGCTAAAATCATGCCTCAGAATTAGTGATCCAGATGAAAACATTCCCCTGGCCTTTGGGCCTGGAGAACAAGTGCAGTATCCCTTCCTTGATAGAGTTAAAACATCACAAGTCAGGGAAGAGGCCATTTGTTGCCACATTAACAGTAAATACCATTTGCTCCAGTGTTATCTCCATATCTGACTTTTGTTTCCCTCTACTGAAATTACAACAAAATGGAGCATGGACCAAGAGAAAGAAGAGATAAACAAGGGTCAGAAAGAGACGGGAGTGATGCATCCATTCAAGGAGGCAGACAGGCTGAGAGACCCAGATCCCTTATCCATTCTACACTGGGGTCAGAAACATCTTTATGGAAGTAGCAATTACTGGTAGCTCACCAGGGAACGAGGCACAGGCCAGGTGGGGTAGTTTCTGGATGCCAGAGCAGCAGAGGTAGGGAGAAGAGCCTGGAATGTTTTATGATTCTCCTGAATGGAAGAGCTCTTCTGTCCTGCCCCAATTCGGCATGCTGAAAGCTTATGTATTGTTCAAAATCATCTGCTTTGTGGAGCTTCAATAGGTCACACTAATCATTTTAATCCAGCGCTGGTACCTATCTGTCATGTTTCTTTAGATAGGGAGAAAGAAGTGGAAGGCAATAGGGGTGCCCAGACCTGCACTGCCCTGGAGTCTGGGGAACAAGGCATGGGGTGGGGGCACAGCACAGAGAAGGGTTCCCATCTGGATGGTTCCCAAAGGTGATAGATCAGCACGTTTTGGGGTCTTTCCAGTAATTTGCATCCAAATACAAAGAGAGGGGCCATTTGATAAGCCTTATCCCTACATGCTGACCGTGGTCCAAAAATAACTTGACTAGGCAACGATAGTATTTATAGGGAAATAAGTTAAATTTGATGGAATGAGGTCCCATAGCTGACCTTCGCAGAGCACTCCCAACAAGGATTCAGTCCTGATCAGAGCAATCAGTCAACTGATTTTTCTCTCCCTCCTTCCTCCCTTCCTTCTTTCTCTTCACTCCTTTCTTCTATTTTTTCCACTCACTCATTCCTTCCTCCTCTTTTTCTCTTCCGCTTTTTCTCCCTTTCCCTGAATTGAAATCCATTTTTTCAGACCTCCTTCTTGTGTTAAAAAATAACTTCTGCCTTTACCACTTAGTTCTAGCATACTGTCCTTTGGGCTGCTCAGTGCATATTTTTGCCTGTAGGTAAAAAGAGATATCATTTTAAGGTAAAGGGGTGTGTGTGTGCATGTTGGCTCTCCTGGGAAGAAAGAGAGGACAAAACGGCAGAGAATACACGTCAAATTCATTCATTCATTCATTTAAGAGATATTTGCTGTGAGCTCACTGTAAGCCAGGTGCTGGCTGAGCTGGTACTAGCCTCCTAAGGCATCCAGCCTGGTGCAGCTCCCAGAGCTGTACAAAAATAGAATGAGATATCTGACAGTACGAGTTGCCCAATTTGGGGGATATTTAAGGAGGAGTTCAAGGCTACTGCACAGGGATGTTGTCAAGTGGAAACACTAACTAAATATGGGGTAGGACTACACGATTTTCCTACGTCCATTCCAGTCTTAAGATTCTAAGTCTTGAGATACAGTCTTGAGATCACTTGATTATAAGTGATATTTTCTGATATTAAGATTCCATCAGTGTCCAGTGTTGATGAGACAGAACTGCTTCAGGCTCAGACTCAGATCCTTGCTGGAAGGTTGAAGGTAGGAAGAAGGGGTAGGCCGGTGGGGTGGGGGTCAGTCCGAAAGCCTCTCAGTCCGCCCCCCACAAGGCTGTTGACTCTCAAATCCCTCAAGTGGATGCAACTTCCTAAAACAGTAACAGGTAACAGGCAATTGCTCCTTCCCGATGCAATTAGAACCTAATTTGGGGAAGTATGTTTTTCTGAAAAGGTTCATTAGCCAAATGTACCCCCTCAGTTCAGTAGTTCAGGAAAGACGGATGGGCCCAATATGCAGGCACTTGGCTGATGCCCTGGGAGAAAAGACAGATGCATTAAACTAGATGGAAACACAAATCACTTTCCAACTTTGGAGCAGCCAGCCCTTCGCTGCCACACCCATCTCTAGGTACACTCACCCAGCACATGACAGCTTTAGGAATGAAGGCATCAGGAATGCCAGCACCCCGCCCACTGGGCAATCCTAACATCTGAGAGGGGCTTCGAGGTCTGAGTCCAAGCAAGCAACTTCTGACCTGAGAAGAAGCGCCCATCACACAGACCCTGACCATGGCACTTGAGCCCAGTAAGAGCTAAGGGACCCCCTCCTCCCCCAGACAACTCGTGCTCTTCTTCTAATTACAGAAAGTGTCTCCTGAGACATTCTCTCCAGACCTGTATATTCACCCTCTAGTGAAGCCTACCTGGTGGAGTCAAAAAGCAAAACAGCTTTTTTGTATTTGCCCTTTAGATAGTTTTATGTTGTCTTCTGGCTTCTCTTCCCAAGAGAACACACCATCGAACGCATTTGATTGTACTTACCAACCACTCACCTTCCCGGCCTTATGTTCCACCACCCGCCTTTGAACATATTCCTTTTGGTCTATAAATCTCCACAAGTATGGTATCCCAAACAGGACAGAATTCTTCAAGTGTCATCCGACAATTACAGAGTACAGCTGGCCTAGTTCATCCTTCATCCTAGACACCATATAACAATATCTCAAATAATAGATACCATTTACTGAGTGTCACTATGTGCCTGGCAATATGCTAAATGTTTTCATCCTTAACACAACCCTGCGAGGATGGTGTTATTTCCATATTATAGATGAGGAAGACAAGACATGGAATAGTTAAATAATTTTCCCAAGACCACAGGACTGTCTATAGGTAAAGTCAGGATTTGAATCTTGGACCCTGACTTTTAACCACCGTTCTAGTCTTCCTCTACCTGAGATCAGTCGTTGTCATTTTATAATGTTTATAATGTTTGCTTTATAGTTTATACTATTGTTTTTTCCTCATTGGTGGCAAGAACACTTAACATGAGATCTACCCTTTTAACACATTTTAAAGTATACAATACAGCACTGTTGACTATAAGTCCAGTATTGATAGCGGATCTCCAGTCATCTTGCTTAATTGAAACTTTATGCCCATCGACTAGAAGCTCTTCATTTCCCACTTTCCCCAAGCCCTCACAACCACCACTCCTTCCACCCTTTGATTCTATGAGTTGGACTATTTTAGACACCTCATAGAAGTGGAATTATGTAGTATCTGTCTTTCTGTGACGGGCTTATTTCACCTAGCATAACGTCCTCAAGGTTCATCCATGTTGTTGCATATGGCAGGATTTCCTTCCTTTTAGAAGCTGAATAATAATATGTTGGTGTTTGTATATGCCACATTTTCTGTATACATGCACCTGTCAATGGACATTTAGATTGTTTCCACATCTTGGTTTTGTGACTAATGCTGCAATCAACATGGGAGTGCTGATCTGTCTTCAAGATCTTGATTTCAATCCTTTTGGGTACATACCAAGAAGTGGGATTATTGAATCTTATGGTAAGTAACAATCAAGGAAATGAAACTATAAACCAAAATGAAATATCATTTGATTTTTAGCATGCTATTATCAAAAATAAATAAATAAATTAATTAATTAATTAATAATAAAAGACCACAAGAGTTTGTGAGAATGTGGAAGAAAGGGAATACGTACATTGTTGAGAAGGCAAAATGGTGCTACTGCTATGGAAAATAGTGTAGAGGTTCCTCAAATAACTAAAAAAATATAACTCCCACATACAAAGTGCTTTCATATGTAAAGTATTTTACTTATACACTTGTAGTCCTCTAAAACCTCAATATCTATTCCATATGAGATATTCACAGGTAAGTCGCCTGATCCAATATTACATTTTAAATTTTAAAAAATGTAAATAAAGTACAGGAGTTTATGCATCCCTTAAATTCCACTTTGGATGTGTCTACCGATTATCCTGCCCATCAAGATAGTTTTGAGGGTTCGTTTTGTCATCCAGTGTGTCTGCAACACCTACTTACCTGATCAGTATCCCTCTATATCTTCATGTCCAATCATGCGTACGTGAGTTTATAAGCACCGGGCCAGGAAAGAAACCTGTAACTTACTCTGGTGGGTTACCCTGGTAATTTGACTACTAACGAATCCACCTAGTTATAATCTAGTCCAGTGATTTCCAAACCACGGTGAGCTGCAGAATGAACTGGAAATCACCAGATCCCACCCAGAACCATCTCAAATCAGAATCTGAGGCTGGGACTCAGAAATATACATTTTGGTATAACTCCTCTGGAGATTATAGTTAGGGCTCAGGTTTATTTACAACTGATCTAGTCCATATTTTTTTAACTTGTCCAGAGGGTATAAAGAGAAACCAAGTCCTTTGCTGAAATTGAGACATGTTATACTTGAGAATCTATAATCTAATAGAAGACAAGTAAGTTACTTTAATGTATAACTTAATCTTGGTAAACATTCAAATTATTTTCTCACACTTGATAGGGTTCAGGCTTAATTTTTTTTAGATCCACCAATGGGAAGATAATATTTTTCATTGAAATCAGTGATTAACTCATGATTATCTAGCATTACACCTAATTTTTCCAAGTTAAAAATCTGGAGAAGCCAAGTGACTTTCCCAAGGTCATGCAGTGAGTCAGGGGTAGCGTCTAAACTGGACTCCAAATCGCCTGATTTGAGCTCATTTCTCTTTCCTACACATCATTCTGCATCTTAAATTTACTCTTGGCTTTGAAATTCATTGTGCTTTTGTTTGATTTGCTACATATCAGATGGCCTTCCTTATTCAATTTTGCTTTTGCTGATGTAAAAATGAATTCGCATTCACTGAGAACATGCCAACTAATGGCGGAATGAAGGAGGGGCGCGGGCGGAAGGGAGTATCTCGACCATTTACCAAAGGATATAAAAGTAAATTTAAATTTAAATATTCTGGGAAAAAATTTACAGAGATAATGTTAATTTCAAAAATTGGGAGGACAATGGAAAGTGTTCTGGATCAAAGCTCTTGCTTAGTGATTAGATAATCTGATACACTTTTTACAAGAATTCCAGGTTGTGAGACTCTTATGAACCTCACTTTGCCATGGACAAGTGCATTTTTAATAAGATAAAAGATGATTTTATTCTATTGTTTGATCAGTATGTAAAACTTAAAGTAATTGTTCTATGGCATATTAAAAACAAATAAAGCAGAAGTCATATTACAAGGCCATAGTGTTAAAACTGAGGCCCACTTATGTTGCTGGGAGAAATCTTTCAATATAAAGTCAGAAAATGTTTGAAAAAATAAAGAAAATGTTTTATGTATTCATCGCTATTACAGTAATGATGACAGTCCCTACAAGTAGTCATTGAATTCTTGCTCTGTATCAGACGCTAAGCTAAAAACTCTTTTCATACATTTTCTCATTTAGTCTTTATACCACACCTGGGAAGCAGGTATGGATTTCATTTTATGGATGGGGGGGAAAATCCTCAAACTTGAAAATGTCATATGGCACTGTGGCATGGGACTACATTTATCTTGACTTGAGACCCAACTTAAAAACATACTAAAGGAATAACTAAGTTGAATATCCAAGAAATAACAAAGACTTAAAATGTCTGCCTATTCTTGTGACCTAAATTTAGGATTATAATTAATACCCAATGGTCTGGAGATAGTATACTTGTGTTTCCATTTTCTCATGTCTAAAACTATCAAAAGAGATCGCCGATGGAAAATTATTATTTTTCAAGTCCACAGTTAAAAAAATATTACTGAGACACCAACACAAGCAGCATTTCTCTATCCGGCACTACAATTAGCTTGAGTGACTCCACCTCCTGCAAACTCACCCTCGTACTGAATTTTGGCATTCTGTATACACAACTGTAAAATTACTCTCAAATTATTCATTGTATCAGCAAATCTTGGCACGTAATTGCGTTTAGTTTTCACCAGCTGAAAGAAATGGCATTCCTGTCTTCTTGGCATATTCTTTTCTATTTCTGGTCTCCATTAACCATTGCAGGGAGGGGATGGCTAACTGAACTGAATGTCTGCTAAGTTTTAAGCACTTTCCAGCCTTGACACCTCCCATCCTTATCACAACCTACAAGGAAGGGCATCATTCTCCTCTTTGACAGGAAGAGAAGGCAAGAATGGTTCAGAAAGGCTACATATCTTGACCAAGGACATATAACTGGTGAGTAGCAACATTAGGATTTAAATTCTCTAGTTCAGGCTCATGTGTCTAGTACAAGCGGCCTCCCAAAGGGAAGGCTGAGGCTTAGGAAAACCATGCTGTGTATTCAAGGCCACACAGCAAGTCCCTGGTGGTTTTAGGCAGAAAGCCAAATCTGAATCCTCCTGGGTTGGGGACTCTGCAATATTGATATTTCTTTTTAATAGGAGGCTTAGATGAGTTTTAATTGAAATGATGAATTCCTGAGCACGTCGCTTTATGAAATACAAAAATCCATGGGAGAGAGTGTCAATAACGCAGTCCCTTTCCAGACCATTTCAGAAAGCGAGTTTGTTGGCCTACCTGTGGGAACATCCATGCAGGGAACAATGACTAGGACAGCCAACGTATGGATCTCTGGGGAGCTAATTTATGGAGAGGCTGGGCAAATACCTAGAAGATCTACAGATAACTCAGGAAGCATCCTGTCGTCAGAGTCCCGGTCCCTCAAGCGAACAGGCCCGCCCTCTGTGCTCTTCCCTCCCTGCGCTTTTCCAACAAAACAGGCTTAAGTTGAACAGACAAGAGGCAGTGGAGAAGTAAAGGTAAATGAGAGGGTGTTCCTTCCAAGCAAATCCCGTTTCTTTTCTTTACACTGGCTTATGTCTCCCTCCATCCTCACTGCTTCGTCCTGTTCCATCTCACATGTCGCTCGTTGCCCTACCTTCCTTGAGGGTCTCCCTGCATTAGTCACAATCCCTCCATCCATTCTCTAGACCAGACCAGAAGCCAGAATCTCTCTCTAAAACTCAGATCAGAATCTGTCTCTCTCGTACTCAAAATCTTCCTATTTCATTTGGCCCAGCACGTTAGACCCTACTTTATCTGTTCAGCACTGCACATTAGACCTTACTTTATCTGTACCTGACTACCTTCCAAAGGTTGGCTCCGTGCATCAGGGCTGCGACTAGGGTGAGGCAGGTGAGGCACTCAAATTGGATGCTAAATTCAAGCGTGCTAAGTACGCCAAAATACTTAGTAATCAAGGTAAGTGATACTCTAATTCAATGTACTTTTTAAAAATCACATGTAAAAAATCCATGATGAGCAAAATATCAAAAATTTAAATAAAAATTGCTGTGCTAAGACCTATAGGAGCCCGAGGCGAAAGGGAAAATCAGTAATACTGATTCAGTTTTTATTTAAACTTTTGATATTTTGTTCGTCATGGATTTTTTTGCATTGATTTTTATTTTCTTAAGCATTAATATTAAACACCAGTCCTCCCCCTGCCTGTTCGATCTAAAATGTGATGGTCGCAGGTTACAAAAGACCTAGAGGAGCATACAAAATGGGGAAATTTTAAATTGGGGGGGCCATTGAAGAGAGTTAGAATTTGGAGGAGGAAAATGGGTTAATCCAATGAGTGAGATCATTTTAGAAACAAAAAACCGATGTGGAGAGGACTGTGGCTGACAGAGATCATTATTTGGCCTCTACCATAGTTTCCCATCACTGCATGCCCGTGTGATAGGAGTCTGAGTTACGAGGTCACACAATTAAGTTCGTGAATTCATCCTAGAAAAAGTGCTACATACCTCACTGCTGAATATCACTATGGTCACTTTCCAAGTACTCCCAAGTACTGGGAAGCTGTGCACCGACGCCAGCACCTAGTCCACCCTTCAAAGCAATTTTGGAACTCTTTTTCTGGAATGGCCATCAGAGATGTTGCTGTATTACCCTTGATGTCCTGAATGTCATCCAAATGTCTTCCTTTCAATATTTCCTTTATCTTCAGGTAAAGAAAGAAGTCATTGGGGGGCCAGGTCAGGTGAGTAGGGAGCGTGTTCCAATACAGTTATTTGTTTACTGGCTAAAAACTCCCTGCCAGACAGTGCCGTGTGAGCTGGTGCATTGTCGTGATGCAAGAGCCATGAAATGTTGGTGAAAAGTTCAGGTCATTTTCATCTAACTGTTTCATGCAGCCTTTTCAGAACTTCCAAATAGTCAAATTGGTTAACTGTTTGTCCAGTTGGTACAAATTCATAATGAATAATCCCTCTGATATAAAAAACACATTAGCAACATTTTGCAACAAGTTCGCAAACTTAATTGTCAGACCTTCTGTATGTCATTGACTCTCATACATGTGAGCAAAAATGAAATGACCGGTGAGGAGAAATCAGTAACCAGAGTTGAAGTAGAACTAAGGTCTTCTGAATCTTCATTTAATTATTAATTTATTTACACATTCATTTATTCATTCAACCTTCAAATATTAAGTGCTTAGAAACAGAGTTGCCGGATAAAATACAGGATGTCGAATGCAATTTGAATTTCAGATATGTATGAATACTATTTAGTACAAGTATGTCCCAAATGTTGTGTGGGACATACTTAAACTAAAACAAAATGTTGTTTATCTGAAATTCACATTTAATTGAGCATTCTGTATTTTTGTTTTTAAAATCTGATAACTTTTTTAAAAAGGTTACTATGTACCAGGCACTATACTAGTTGCTGGGCACATAATGGAAAATGAAATATACTCAACCATTATCCTTATGGAACTAACAATGACCAAGGCAGGCATTCATAGAAATACTGCACAGAGTACTCTAAAGTGTATTGTGATAATTTCTTATGAAGGAAAAGTACAGAGTTTAATACTGGGGTCTAACCTGATCTGGGGCACTGGTGAAAGCTTTCCTATGAAAGGTATATTTGAGCTGAGATCTGAGGGTAACATAGGATTTTATTACATAAATAAACAGGAAGAAGAACTTTTTTGGGCAGAAGGATCAATATACGTGTAATGATTCTGAGGGAGGAGAAATTATGTTTCTGCTGGAGAAAGGGGGAGAAAACAGTGTTTCAGGACCTTAGAGAGAGAGGTCAAGAGGACGAGAGGCTGGAGAGGTGGGCAGGGGCCTGGAGTTCAAGCTCAGAAGGTCTGGCTTTAGTCTATATATTCAGTCATTTATATGGGGATTGAGGGATTGAGGTAGGGATTGAGATGATCAGAATGGCATTTCTAAAGGATTCCCTGCTTGTGGGTTTAAGACCCAGAAGGACCTGGGGAACCTGGTAGGGAGCTCTGCAGCAATGCAGGTAAGAGACGGTGGTGACCTGGACCAAGTGCTGGCCAAGGGTTAGGGAGAGGGAAGATTCTAATGCAGTGTCCTTCCCATTACCTTGAACTGTCAGGTGAGAGATGATGACATTAGTGATTGTGAAAGGAAAGGATAGATGCACGAGACACTGCCAAAGTAAAATTGACAGGACTTGCTCAATAAGTGCTTCTTGATTGATTGAGTAGAAATTAATGTCTGATGATTTCTGTGGAGAAGGGGAAAAAAGGAGTACACGTTATGTAGCTGTTTAAAAACGGCTCCTTTATGGTCTCCTGGCTCTTTTAATGTCATCAAATGTCACCTCTTCTGATTGTGTGCATGCAACACGACATGTAATTAATCGTGCAGGTAGCAGGATGTGTAATTCGGCATATTTGCCTGGTCACTTGTAATTCAGCACACATTTATTGTGCTGGGAGCGCCGGTGGCTGCTTCCTGGTGTGTGTAATTATGCGTGTGTCAGATGACAGGAAATCACAACTCGTTCTGTGAACAGGCTAAGGTCTCAACTCCTATCCCGACCTGTTAATTGGTATTAATCTACCTCTTTTAGAAAAACATCTTTAGTAATTGAACCCACTCTACTCTGAGGCGCCAGCTATAAAAACAGCCACGGATACTAAAAAGAAAGCTCTGTTTTCATTCACTACGTACACATGCGATTCATATATATCTTTGTAAGTATGTATAAATATATGTATGTATAAATATATACAGAGGGTACCAAAAATGTATACACATCTTAAGAAAGGAAAACTGTATTAAAATTGTAACACTCAATATATACTGATAACAAAAGATGAATAAAAGTCACGTTTAATTCCTGCAATTACAAGAGGTGCTCAAAGTGGTTACCATCAGCGTCCAGACACTTCTGATAATGGCGAACTACTGCTTGAGCAATGTTGACCAAACTGTCCATTTGTATACATTTTTTGGCATCCCCAGTATATGTATGTGTATACACTATATGCATATATGTATACCCACACAAACATACACACGTACATACATACACACATCATCTAAAAGAGAATATTAGGAAAATTTCCAAACAACATCGTATGCATAACAAGACGTTCTTACAGAGTCAACAGGATGGTTTAGGCTCCCCAATAGTCCCTCCTGTCAAAGAAGACAGCTGGTGTGGTAACAGAGTCCATTCCGTAGTGTTTGACAGACCTTAAGGCACCTGGGTCTACCAATGGAGCCTGACTTGCCTGCCTACAAGTAGTTCTTGAGGTCAGACACAATGCTACTTATTAATTGCATTAGACAAATTACCTAAGCCTGAGTTGCCTCATTTGTAAAAAGAGAATAATAATAGTAATAATAATGATAACAACAACATTCGTATCTTGCTCCAAGTGTTATTAGGATCAAATTCAGATGTCATCAAAAGGCTTTGTACAAAGGAAAATTCAACCCTTGTTAACTATGTAGACTTTACATACATTTTCTAATTCAACTTTCACCATAATCCCACAACATAGATATTATTATTCCATGTTACAGATGCAGATGCTGGGGTCCAGAGAGGAGACTGTGTCACACAGCTATTAGGAAATGGAGGAGGAGCTCACACCCAATTCTGCCCTACTCTAGGACCTACGAAAGCTATACGGCATGCTCCCTCCTACTGATTACAATGAGACTTTGCTTCCATATAGGCATTGTATTACATTGAGATGCAGATACATATATAATTTTCTAGCCTGTCACAGGACTCATTAGAGAAAACAGAACATAAATGTGAACAGTAAGATAGAAGATTTGGAACCAAAGAAACCTAAATCAGAGTTCTAGATCATTACTGGTGTGAGCTTAGCAAACTGTTTTCCCTCTCTGAACTTGAGTTCCTTCATCTGTAATATAGGGGCTATTAATACCTTACTCACAATGTTATTGAGATAATTAAATGTAAATTTACCTAAACAGTAAGCACAGAATCTTGCACATTGCATGACCTCAATGGGAGCTGTTATTATAAATTTTTTTCTTCCCCATTTTCTTCTTCATCTTTGTAGTCCCTCAGCATGACACACAGCAGGAGCTCAGCAAATGTGCGTTGACGTGAGTTGAGCTAGTTTTTACTGAAAACCATCGGATCTGGAAGCAGAGTTTTGTAGCTCAAGATTCTTTGAAAATGGCCTGGGGTTCTCCTCCACTGAGAAGCCTTGTTGCTGCTGCATTAACATACGGGGCAGGTGATAGACAGAAGAGGAAAAGATCCAGCATCCCAGATCTCTCACAGCTAACCTGCCCCCCTCATCCCAGCCCTGGGATTCCACTACAAAGCTGCCAGCACCACAGAAACGCTGTCTGTCTCATGCGCTTGGTTATCATGTCAGTAGTGAGACACAGGGTGTCAGAGTGACGGGGGCTGTCATGAGGCTGAGATGTTTTCTGTCTGCTCAGGAGAAAGGTTTTGCTAGAAGTGGGGAGGGGAGAAATACAGGCTCCTGATGGGGGTTGGCTGCTGATTTCATTTCTCTGTCAGAAATGGTCTTCACTCTTGTGCTAAGGATGGAGGGCTAAGCTTAGAGAGGTGGGGAAGGGAAGGAAGCTACCCAGAGGGCAGCACCAGGCCCACTGAGACAGATGAGAACAGGAGTCAAAGAGAAGCAGATTTGCTCTAGCCACGGTTCCCCTTGACCATTAACTCAAAAGACCATCGCTTCCCCGGGGTACCCTTGTGAGTCCTGTCCTTCTCAATGACCCTGGCCCACTACAAAGTTGACAAAGCAAGGTCTACTTCTAATTATAGTAAACAACTAGAACCTTCCTCTTTTCATTATTCATCGGCCACCATTTTATTCCAAGTCTACGTGTCTCCTGACTCTGCCACTTCATAGCTTAGCTTGATTTTCCTAGCAGTGACTCGTGACAATGCCCATGTCAGAATTCTGTCTCAGTCCCATTGTTCTGGCACTCTCCACTCCTAGACACTGTGAGTTGAATGCTTTAGTAGGAGAACTTTTCAGCCCCATGTCCAGTACGTTAGCCTGCAAAGGATATACCACCCCCAACACACACACCCTTCTGAAAAGATGCTAAAAGATGAAGCCTATGCTCAGTCTCCACGGTCATTCCCCCCCTTCTGGTGAATTAGCAGGCAGCCTTCCTTGTCCAGGAGCCTTTCTGGGTAAGGGGACTCAAGGTCTGCCTTGCAGACCCTACCATTTAGATTCAGTGGTGTAGGACATCCTTAGGTGTATGACCATAAACTTTGTACACCAGCACCACTTATCAAAGACGCTTGGCATGTACAGAGCACCACAGGGGTCCGGATGCTTAGGCAGAAAGTCTGTACTTTGTTCCTTCATTTCTCCATTTTCCTCGTGAGCAGTTTCCTCTTCAAAGGGTCCCAGAGAGATTAGCGATGAAACACCAAACCTTTATCCCAAACACACCATAAATGCATCAACCTAGGACTCAAGTGGTTGGTCTTGAAGCAATGCAGACAGACGCACATTATAGACAGCTACCTTTACCTAGCAGTGTTTTCATTTGATCTGGCATCTTAGTTAGTTATGTGTGCAGATAACCATGTTATCAAAGATAGAGATTTGCATAAACAATTTATGTGGAAGTCAGGGTTAAAAAGATAACAATATTGGAAAAGCCTTTTCAGATGCCAGAAATGTCAAAAGAGTTTATTCAACAAATAGGTACTAATTTTCCAGTAGGGGCCAGAAACTACATTAGGTACCAGAATTCAACATGAACAAGGCACAGCTCCTACCCCAAGAATCCTCCAGTCTAATGGGCAAAAAAACAAGTAAACAGACTCTGATACACTATACGTGCAAGTACCATGTTTGGACAAACACAGAGAGGGCATTGAGGAAGGCAAGTCTTGTCCTCCTGAAGGACAAGAGGGAGGGAGATAAGTCAGGGAGGCTGACAGGCACTCCAGGGAGAAGGGGCAGCATGTGCAAAGGCACTGAGTTGAAACGAAACATGGCATGGATAAGAGGAATTGTGCGGGGCTCAGTTTTGTTTAAGCAATGGGATAGAACAGAGTATAAATAAGGAGGGGAGCAGAATGGTGACTGCAGTCTCCCGAATGAGACCACCAGAGTGCCAACCTTGGCTCTGCTCCGTATTTGCTGGGGACCTGTGCAAGTTACCTATCCTCTCTGAGCCTCAGTGTCCTCATGTGTACAATGGGGATCATAATAGTCCCTATGTCGTAAGGCTGATGTAAGGACTAAATGAGTTATTGTGTATACCACGTAGAACCCGACTGGCGCAGAGTGGATGCTGAACAAAATGGTGGCCAGACTCAATGGACAGAGAAGAGGAGGCTTGTTAGAAGCCTTCTGAGAGATGAGGTTGGCAGAGCTCAGATCCTGAGGGGCTTTGTTAGTTGTGCTAAGAAATAATGCCTGAACTCTGACCATAAAGAGCTTATGATCCAAAAGAGGAAAGGCAATCATAACAGAGGGAAATAAATGCTGCAGTATGGAGAGAGAGTGGGTGGTGATGGGGAAGCTCAGAGAAAGGTCTCTAACCCATTCTGGGGGCACTGAGAGAGGCCTCTAAGAACAGATGAGGGTAGGGTGAAGGCCTGAAGGAGCTGGCCCAGCTGGGCTGTGGAGTAGGGTTTTGGGTGGGGGGTAAACTGTGATGGCAGGGCAGCCGCACTCAGGCGAAGGGCACGGACCGACACTGTCTCCGGTATAAATGCGTGTTCCAGCCTGGAAGTTCTTCGTAGCCAGGAAACGGAAAGGGAAAAGGCCGAGCCCTTCATTTTCAGGAATCCTGTGGTGGCCACATCCCCTTGCTATGTAGTTACCGCGCTGCATACTTTTACACACTCCCTCACTTGATCCATACCCCTCCCTGAAGGGTAGCTACTGAAATTCTCCTTTTACAGAGAGAGCTCTGCGAGGGCATGTGATTTGCCCACTACCATAAGGAGAGTGTTGGAGTTGAGCTATGAAACCAATGTCCCTCTGACTTTGATGCCTGGACGTGCTTAACCATTAATTTCAGATGCTCGAACTTCTGTAAGATGCTGCCCAAAGATGATTTTCCCAGCAGACAAGGGAGTGAATGCTTCAGAAGAGAACCCAGGGGAGTCCATAAAACCAAATGTCCTTTTAAAAGCCAGTCCAGTCAAGCAAGGCCACGAGATGAAGCCTTCCTTAGTGCACTAGTGTGTGTGCGAATGAATGTGTGCACATGTGGGCGTGTGTACACAGGCATTACCAAGACTATGTCCCCTTTGCTACTGGTTGTCTTTATTCGATAAATATAGATAGATTGGAGATAGGTTTGTAGACAGACAAACAGACTTACATATATGCAGATGGACAGAGGGGGGTGGTGGTGAATAAAGCCATTCCAACTACCCTGGTGGTTGACTCTAATAAAATAGCTCTGGTGGAATAAAGCCGTGCCTGAGAGATGGGGTGTAATATGGTTAAATGCTTTTATAGTTCCCCATTAAAGTAAGTGGATGGAAATTCATAAAATATTGATAGCATTTGAAATGTGTTCATTCACAGCTCTGCCTAGAATCTCAAGTGGTGGTAGGGTGACTGGCCCAGGAAAAGACGGCATGCTCACCCAGCACATCCTCGCTGGACAACGGAGCCTATAATGGGAACACTGTAAAGAAGCAAGGTGGAGGTAGGGGAGAGAGGACTCCATCTTTTCCAGTTCCCAGGCCCAGCAAAAAAAGCGTAGACAAAGGAAATGTGCGCATCATGGCAGACACAAGCCCTTACCCAAAATTATACAGACGCTCAGCAAAATCAATAGGTCTCTGAATAGGGCCATTGTTTTGGGAATGCTTCTTCCCCCACTCAAACCATGTCATAAGAATGAGGGTTTGAGCCCACTATCCGTACCCTGGCTATTGCTGATCGTCCCAGAAGTGAGTACCTGGCCAAATGAGGCCAATCAGAAATTTGTCCTAGAAAGTCTTAAAGCATGGTCCAGGGAGCCAGTCTGCCGTTGTTGGTAAAGCTGAGATGCCTGGTTACAGACCACTTGCAACTCTGCTTCTCACGATAGGAACAAAGACTTCCAAGAGAACAAAACCCTCACAAAGAGAAAAGCAAAAACGGAGACGGAAACACCTTGTTACATTTAAACCCTGGGTTTTGTCACCCCTTGGGAGATTTAATTGTCAAAAAAAAAAAAAAAAGTCCCCGATTTTGCCTAAGCAAATTTGACTTCTGGAAAATGTCACCTTAAATCCATTTTACTTTATGTCCTCTGGATGTTATATAATAATTAATAATTGTATGTAATGTTTATTGATTGTTGTTTCATGTACTGATTACATTGCTACATTTCTTTATGAATTTTCTAACTGACTCCTCAGAGTAATCCTATGAAATTGCTGTTATTGTCATTCCCAGTTTAGTGAGGAAATTGAGACTCTGAGAGGAGACTCAGATGAGTTCATATATTTATTAAATGGCAGAGCGAGGAGTTAAATAAGGATGAGTTTGATGACAACTCTATGTTCTTAGCAAGTATACTCTACTCTCGCCCTCAAAGGCTCCTGAAAATCTATGCTGACCGTCCCAGAGAGGCATTTAACCGCCATCTGGCTCTTGCCTCCCCCAGGCAATCACTTGAAGTTCTGCGGACTCTCACTCCCAAACACATTGACGTTGCCTCCTATACTGTCCCCGCCTCAGGTCGGGGCCTCGTCACGCCTCACCTGGACTGGGACCTCCCAATTGTTTTCTCAGATCCCAGGGTTGGTCGGAGAAAATCCGTCCTTCACTCTGTAATTGTCCTTTTTCTTTCTTTTTGTTAAATACTGCTTTGATCGTGCTACTTTTTTGCTAGAACATCATCAGTGAAAATACATTTTATTCCAGACAAAGGTCAAATTCCTGTATAAGACATTCGACATTTTTCACAGCCTGACCCTAAATCCCCTCTCAAGCCCAGTTCCCAGCAAGTCTCGATGGCACTCCCTCCCTGCCACCCTTACTGAGAGAAGTTCGCATTCCTATCATGTTTCGCACTGCTCTCCTGTCTTTTTCTCTTTCTCCTTCTCTGGCAGAGCTGATTTTTACCCCAGGACCACCCAGTTTCAGAGGGGGAAATCTAGGGCTGAAATCCAGGTATCGTGATTCCCAATATCTACTCCCTATAATGATTCAGTTAATATTTTCCCCACATATTTACCGAGAGCATTGAGCTGCTTGATTTCTAAAATTCTGTGCTTCTCTCTTTGGGGATAAGGGCAGTAAAGATCTCTGTTAACATCTAGGACCTGGGAGGACAAATATTATCATTTGTTTAACCTGTGAGATCACTCTTTGTCATGTAGGGATACCTTAAAGATTTTTAGATGATGTGACATAGGCCATACACATTTTAGTACACAGGAGAGAAATGTCTGGAGTCTGCAGAAATTTCCAGAAATACAGGCATTTATGAAATATCCTAAGAAGGGCCCTGGGCACTCTATGTGAAGGTTACAATGAGCTTGTTTGGAGGGAGAACAAAATGGATGGAGGGCATAACATCATCTGTCATTTGGCCACTCACTCTATAGACAAGATGAATCCCAGGTTTAACATTTTCTTAAAGGATTTAGAGTTTCACTTTCTACCCAGTATAAAACTTTCCTTTACATGTGTTTGAAAGACGATGACCCTTTCTCTTGTACAGCTCTTGCAGCATGGAGAACTCTCCATGCCTGCCTCCCATGGGGCAACAGCCAGGGACAGCACGAAACAGCTCCAATGAGTCCCTAGGTACACTAAGCCAAAACTGACTTCCCAGCAGCTCCAACCACTGGTCTCATTCTGCCTCTGAGACCCACTGAATGAGCCCACTCTTTCTTCCACACTGCTATAATTTTCTAAAAAGGACATTTGAACATGACTCCTGTACCATTACATTTGAACCATGAGCCTTTCTCATTCTTTGTGGGCACTCTCACCATCAGTTTCTCTCACCCAGGAACTAACTCTCCAGTAAGGAGGCCTATTTTGGACTGATGGCCATGAAAGGGAAGTAAATGTCCATGGGCAGGACATTTTCTAGGAAGCTGTGGCCTCCTGGAGGTCAGTGCAGGAATATTTCAGTTCCTGAAGATTCAAATAAGTTTTACTAATGGCTTGAGTTTCCAGTGGATAGAGATAGCGGAAACTAAAGCAAGGAAAAGGGATTTCAATCAAAACCTTGGTAGACGCGCCCACCAGATTTAGCCCCAGATGGTGAGCTGTACCCAGGTGTCCTGCTGTTGATATCATAATCAGGCCCCCGGCTGAATTAGCCAGGAGCTGTTTTAAATCTAATGCAAGTGTAATTAGATGCTATTTCATTTTGAGGAGAACTGTTCGCTTGGAAGGCTCTCATAGAGCAAAAATTCTGTGAGTTTTCCCTTAAATGGTGCCATTTCACCAACATCATCTTGAACAGGTCACTTCATGTCCTTGAGCCTCAGTTTCCTCATTTATAAAATCGCAATGATAGCATTTGTCCTGCTTACCTGGTAAAGTCCCTGGTGCCTGGATACCCTTCTAGCTCTTTTCACCAATCAGACCCCACTTTTACCCATCAAAATCTGTCTGAGATGTCACTTCTTTGGAAGAGACTCCTCAGATTTCCTGAGTCCTCACTGAGGTTCCCCCCTTGGCTTGTCATAGAACTCTTGGTAGCTGGAACTGTGTGCTTACTTCTAAATTGCCTTGAGGACTATAGAGCCTCCAAGAGAAAGAGCATATCTGTCCTGTCACCTGTTTTGACCACTGCCTTTCTCAATGTTCAGTACCCAGTGAGTGACAAACGGAGAGGCAGCCAAAATGAGGGAAGAAAGAAATACATTCCAAATGAAAGAACAGGAGAAAACTCCACAAAAACAAACAAACTAAACAAAATGGAGGCAAGCAACCTACTAGATAGAGTGCAAAACAATGGTTCTTAGGATGCTCAAGGAAGTTAGTAAAATTTCAACAAAGAGAGAGCAAGCATAAAAAAGGACATAGACACCATAAAAAAGAATCAGTCAGAAGTGAAGAAGACAATAACTGAAATAAAGACTACCTTAGAGGGAATCAACATTAGATTAGAGGAAGCAGCAGATTGAATCAGCAATTTGGAAGACAAGGTAGCAGAAAACATGCAATCAGAGCAGCAAAAAGAAAAAAGAATCCAAAAAATGAGGATAGTTTAAGGGGTCTCTAGGACAACATCAAGCATACCAATGTTTGCATCCTAGAGGTTCCAGAAGGAGATGAGAGAGAAAAGGGAATTGAAAACCGATTTGAAGAAATAATGACTGAAAACTTCCCTAACCTGGTAAAGGAAATGGACATACAAGCCCAGGAAGCACAGAGTCCCAAACAAGATGAACCCAAAGAAGACCTTGCCAAGACACATCATAATAAAAATGCCAACGGTTAAAGACAAAGAGAATCTTAAAAACAACAAGAGCAAACCAGTTAGTTACCTATAAGAGAGCCCCATAAGACTGTCAACTGATTTCTCAACAGAAACTGTGCAGGCCAGAAGGGACTGGCACGAAATATTCAGTGATGAAAAGCAAGGACCTACAACAAAGATTACTCTACCCAGCAAAACTACTATTTAGAATCAAAGAAAGATAAAGAGCTCCCCAGACAAGAAAAAGCTAAAGGAGTTCATCACCACCAAATCAGTATTACAAGAAATGTTAAAGGGATATCTTTAAGAAGGAGGGGAAAAAAATTGAATAATAAAATGGCAATAACTACATATCTATCAATAAGTACTTTAAATGAAAATAGATTAAGTGCTAAAATCAAAAGACACAGGGTGGCTGAATGCATAAGAAAATACGATCCTTACATATGCTGCCTACAAGAGACTCACTTCAGATCAAAAGACACACACAGACTGAAAGTAAAGGGATGGAGAGAGATATTTCATAGACATAGAAACAAACAAACAAACAAAAGCTGAAGTAGCAATATCTATGCCAGATAAAATAGACTTTGATATAAAGTCCATCACAAGAGACAAAGAAGGACCCAGTAATCCCACTTCTGAGTATTTATCCAAAGCAACCCAAAACACTACTTTGAAGGGACATGCGCATCCATATATTGCAGCATTACTTACAATAGCCAAGATGTGGAGGCAACCTGGGTGTCCATCAATGGAGAAATGGATAAAGAGGCAGTACATATATACAATAGAATATTACTCAGCCATGAAGAAGAATGAAATCTTGTTATATGGAAAAACACAGATGGACCTCGAGGGTACTGTGCTGAATGGAGTAAGCCAGATAAACAAAAGACAAATATCATGTCTCATTTATATGTGGAATCTAAAAAACACAATAAATGAACAAACAAAACAGAAACAAACTCATAGATACAGGGAACATTTTGGTGGTTTCCAGATGAGAGGGTTTTGGGAGGATGGGTGAAAAATGGGAAGGGATTAAGAAGTACAAACTGGTAGTTATAAAATAGTCACGGGGATGTAAAGTACAGCATAGGGAATATAGACAACAAAATTGTAATAATTATATATGGTGCCTGATGGGTACTAGATTTATTGGGGTGACCATTTTGCAAGTTACATAAATGTTGGATCACTATGTTATATACCTGAAACTAATATCGTGTTGTATGTCAACTTTATAATTGAAAACAAAAGAAAAGAAATTTTAAAAAAAGAAAGAAAGAAGGAAAGAAAGGAAGGAAGAAGGAAGGAAGGGAGGGAGAAAGGAAAAAAGAAGGAAGGAAGGAGAGAGGGAGGGAAGGGAGGGAGGAAGGAAGGAAAGAAAGAAGGAAGGAAGGAAGGAAAGAAGGAAGGAAGGAAAAATGGAAAGAAAGAAGGGAAGGAAGGCCATGAGAAGTAGAATATGGGATCTATGGTGATCAAGGAAAAGTTTGAAGGGGCAGTAGACAGAATAATCATGTAGGTATAGATTATAGAATTTGGAGTCAGGTAAGCATAAATTAAAATACCAGCTTTTCCACCCCTTAATCTTATGTGTCTCTGGATAATTTATTTTACCTCTCAAAGCTTCAGTTTTCTTGTTAATAAAATGGGAATATTACCTACCTTGTAAGGCTCTTTTAGGAATAATTTGGATAATGAACGCAAATATTGGCACAGACTAAGGAAGTATCCTTTGATATTTCCTATTCACTTAGTATATTCAATAAGTGTAAAGTGTTGGAGTTTGTTAAAAAACTCATCCATCTATAGAGAAGTCATAAGACTTTTTTCTCCTTAGTTCTATTAATATGCTGGATAATATTAATAGATGTCTTAATATTGAACCACTCATGCATTTTTGGAATAAAACACACTTGGTGGTGATACATGTCTTTTTAATACGGTGATGTTAATATTTTTGCATTGATATTATTAAATAATATTGATTTGTACTTTTATTTTTTTGGTGGAATCTTTGCTAGGTTTTGGAGCAAGTATTATGCTCATCTTATCAAATGAATTTGGAAAAGTCTCTTATGTTTTTGTACTTCACAATAATCTAAGTAGCATTGACATAATCTGATTTTCAAGGTTTGGTAGAAGTCAAATGTGAAACCACCTGTCCTAGTGATATTGTACAAGGAAATTTGTAACTAGTAGGTCGGTGCGAAAGTAATTGCGGTTTAAAAGGTTAAAAATAATTGCAAAAACCGCAATTACTTTTGCACCAACTTAATACTTTAGTTTTCTGAGACAAATGGTCTGCTTGGACTTTCTGAATTTTAGTAACTTGTAGTTTTCTTTTAAAAATATAAATTTCATCTGATTTTCAAATTTATTCCATAAAATCATGCAAAGCTGTCCCTTGGAATTTTTCCTTTTCTTTTAATAGTTATTTCCCTCTTGTTATTTCTAATTTTATATATCTACATTGTGTCCCATCACTTTCTTGATTAGGTTTGCTAATGGCTTATTTTATTGACATACTTCACTTATTAGTTTAAGTTTTTTATTTTGTTAACCTCTACTTTCGTCTTTATTAATTCCTCCCTACTGCTTTCGTTTAGTTTATTTTGTTCTAGTTTTTCTAGTGTTATTGACTTGGGTATTTTATTCATTTATTTTTATCTTTTTAAATTTATTGATATTGGTATCTGATGCTATGATTTCTTTTCTCTGACAAAGGCTTTAATTTTATCCCATAGATTTTGCATGCTATATGTTAATCATCGTTATTTTCAAATACTTTTATAATTTTGCTTCACTTTCCCCAAGGTTCATTTAATAATCACATTAAAAAATTTCTTGGTAAAGAAAGCTTTTTATATAGTTTCTACTTTTCTTGACTATCATCATACGTTTTTATTATTTCTATTATTTGGAATTTATTGAGGGTCATATCTGTGTGTATGTTTTCTAACATACGGACAATTGTATGAGTATTTTATGCACACTTGAAAATAATTGGTATTCTGAATTATTAAGACTCAGATACCTATTTTAGTGATTGTGTTGTTTAGGTCTTCTAAATTTTATCAAACTTGTCCACTTTGTGTGTCTTGGATTGAGTCAGGTATGATAGACACTGCTATGAGTTTCTATTCTTTCTTGTATCTTCTGTAGTTTCTTTTATGTTCTTGCTGTGTGTTTGGATGCATAACTATTAATAACAGCGTTATCATTATTGTGCTTTACAGAATGTAACTTTATAAATATCTTTCTTTGTCTCTCTTAAATTGCATTGGTATAAATTTAGAGTGACCAATATTCCAGTTCACCCAGGGACTTCCCAGAATGTGAGACGTTTGGTGCTGAAAACAGGCAAGTCCCAGGCAAACTGAACAAGTCGGTCTTCCTATCTACAATCTAGCTTCTCTGACATAAAGATTGTGAACTTTATTTATTTTATTTATTTATTTTTTGGTAACAGCTTTATTGAGATAAAATTCCTATACCAAAAAAACTTACCCATTTAAAGTATAGAATTCAATGGTTTTGTACACCTGAAACCTATGTAACTTTACTAACCATTGTGACCCCAGTAAACTTTAATTAAAAAAAAAAAAAAAAGAATTCCGTGGTTTTTAGTATATTCACAGAATTGTGCGACCATCCATGCAATGAATTATCCACACAATGGAATATTACTTGGCAATCAAAAGGGCCAAAGATAATACATGTTATTAGCTACATAGATGAATGAGTCTTGAAAGTGTCATGCTAAGTGAAAGAAGACAGAATGTAATGTTATATATAACTTTCTTTGTCTCTTTAAAATTGCATTGGTATAAATTTAGAGTGACAAACATCCCAAGTTACTCAGGGATTTCCCAGGATGAGAGACAAAAGAGCACCTGGCGTATGATTCCTTTGATGTGAAATGCATAGGATAGACAAATCTATAAAGACCAAAAGTACATTAGTACTTGCCTAAGTCTAGAGGGTTCGAAGGAAATGGGAGTTTCCTGCTAACGCATATGGGATTCTTTTGGGGATAATACCAGTGTGCTCTGATTTCTTTTTATTTCATTTGCCTGTTATATGTTCTTCCATCCTTTTATTTTAACCTGTCCATATGTCATAGTTCCAGAGTCTATGTCTCTTATTTATATCAGAGTGTAGAATTTGTTTTGTTAGTAAATCTCAATTTTTTCAATAGGTGAATTAAAACCATAGCATTTATTGATATGACTGTTATATTTTCCCTCTGCTCTGTCATATTGTTTTGTATTATATTTCTAAACATTCTATCTTTCATACAAATGGTCTTTCATAATTTGGTCTCTTTTATCTATTTATATGTTTTTAAGCTTTTTGGGAGGGATGGAGTACTTAGGAAAGTTTTTAAGTTTGTTCAAATTGCCTCATTTATGTTGATACTTTTATATAATGCTTCTAGTGTCCTCCTTGGGCAATTACTATTGGTTTACTAATATGAATAATATTGAAATGTGCTGTTAATCTCTTCTTCACCACATTCTATCCTAGGAATTGATTTGAAACAATATTCTTTTATTCCCAGGTAATAACTACAAAGCAATCATATGCTTAATCTACTCTTCATATGCTCTCGCCCTTTTCAAAAGTAGATGCATTGTTCCGACAATTTCAGAGCATATAGTTGTTATAGTCTATACTTTCTCCCTTATAACCACCATGTACACTTAGTTTACAGGTAGTTATATATTTAATACCCACCACCAGGCCTTATGTCAATGTCTCTCCAGTCATTTTAATTCTCTGATAGTTTACTCAGGAAAGGCTCCTGGGAACAATGTTTCCTGAGTGTTTGCTTGTGGATAGCAGTTTGTCTGCAGTCTTTATACTTGAAAGTAAGTTTGGCTGGATTTATAATCTAAGGCTCATATTTTCTTTCCTTGAGTATCTCAAATATGTCACTTCATTGTCTCCTGATATAAAGTGCTGCTGTCAAGAAGTCTCATGACCATCAGAGTTTCTTTCCCTTTTTAAGTGACTTAGTCCTTTTGCCTGGACACCCAAAGGATTTTTCAGAACATTTCATTATTGGTTGTCCTGGGTCATTTTTCTTGGGTACATGGTGTTCCTTTTCAGTATGTCATTTCAAATCTTTTTTTTTTTTAATTATCCCTAAGAAAGTTGTTTTATTCTTTTTTATTATCCCTTTTATTTTCCTCTTTGTGAATTCTTATAGTATATAAGTTGTTCTTTACCTATCTTTTATTTGTCACTTTCTCTCAAACTCTTTTTTTCTTCTGTCATTTGTTTTGATGTTACAATTTTACCCCTTTCCACTTTTACTTTTTGAGGCATTTTCTGCTGTTTTTGCTGTTTTCATTCACTCTTGTGTTCTTACCAGTTTAAATCTTTATTTCTGAAATGAGTTTTTTTTCTTTTATTTCTAATTCTTTCTTGAGTTCTATAACTTCATAACTAAGTTTTTCTTTTACAGATTCATGTTCTCTTTTTTTTTTTTCATTTCCCCATGATCACCTTAATTTCTTTTGAAAATTTTAGGCTACAGTTTTCCTCTTTTTTATAGATATGTCTCTGTGGTGTGTTTTCATTGCCAATAGAGATATTACTGTCTCCTTACTCTTCATTTTCTTTATTAATAAATTCATATGGAGTTCAAACTTGACCTTTTTCTGTTACCTATTCTTTTGTGAAATTCATTTTCTTGAACTTTTGGGAAGAATAAGTGGGGTAAGCCTGATTTTCTAGCTTCGTGGTTCCAGAGCACTCTTTTTCGCTTCATAATATGACCTGTACTTTCTGCGATCTTCTTGTTTCTCTCCCACTTTTACCTGGTCTTCTCTTTCTTTTGCCCTGTCATCTCTGTCCAGCTTTATCTGGATTCTGTTTCCAGAAGCTTTTCATCCATGTGGGACTTTGTCCTAGAATGGAGCTTAACTAGATCCTTTTAAGTGTTCATTGAATTCAGGCTATTCCAGTCCTTTCAGACCTGCTGGGGACTTTGGCACTCGTGCATATGGGAGTGTACAAAAACCCAGCATACTTGCTGCTCCCAAATCCTTCTGTCTGCTTCCTCTTGAATATCAGGTGGACATTTGGCTCTTGACCTACTTTTAGCATTATCAGAGAATCTGTTGTCCCCTTTCATTTCCTCCCTTGCATGTTCTGATGCAATGTAGACCTCAAAGTGATGGTGTGTCATCCACATCTGCTCATAATTTGAGGTTTGGAGGAATCTTAATAATTCAGTTTTTCCTTTAATAGATGATGTCAGCGGTTTTTGATTTTGATATCCTAGCTGTTTTTATGGGGGTAAGATTTAGAGAGATGTAAAAACTCTATCATCAATGTCATCTTCCCAGAATTTGTTGGATTGCCTTTTGGAGTGATCTTTAAAAGATTCATTACAATAACATCCAACATGTGCAACTGCCATATCCCCCTGAATAATCACCAATCTATGGTAAAGGTCTTGGCCTCATTTGTTACTGGTTCTGTCACATGACCTCTATAAACCTCTACAAACATGCACAATTAATGTTATTCGAATTTATTTTAGACAAATGTGTCTTACTCAATAATTGTGTCTTACTCAATAATTCATATTTGAGATAAACTAGGAAAAGAGACTTTGTGTAAAGACAAAGAGATAAGCAGACTTCCTCTCTAGGGAAGTATCATGTGGAGGAAACAGTATCACCTGCGTACAGTGTAGTCACTGGACAAGAGGCTGAGAAGTTAAGACTGAAGCTACGACATAGAGGGACACAAAAGAGTGTCAGTCTACATGAAACTCAAGTGAGTTGTATCGACAACCATCATTTCTGCAGCTTTGCAGAGAAGTGAAAGCTTGGTGAGAACTTGGTACCTAAGACATCCTTCGTGGAGGAGGGAGCATTTCCTTAGAGCCTGAGAAAAGAAATCTATCTGGATCGACAGGCCATTGTAGCTGCATGCGTGTATTATGGAAGTGGATGGAGGTGGATTTGTGGCAATTAGAGGGATTCTCAAAGCACAGGTCTCCTGCTTTACTCCTACCTGGCTGCCGAGAGATGGAGTCATGTTTGATTTGGAGCTCCAGAAGCAAAAGCAGCATTTCCCACCTCTCTCTGTTTCCCACCAACCTAAACATTCTGTTGAACAAAATACTACATTGCAGCAGAGATACAGTGTTTGTGAGCTGGAGGCAGAGGTCTCTCTGCTGCCTTCTAATGATCTTTCTCCAACTCCTGTTTCCGTGAATGTTGGTTGTGGCCTCACTCTTCCAGAGTCCATCCAGATACGCTGTCAAAGGCTAGGGCTCTGCTGACCCAGTAATAGGTAACTATGACCCAACCACAACCCAACCTTCCCAGTCTCTGTGCGTGCGCGCGCGCACACACACACACACACTACTGATGATGGGGAGACAGAAATGAGACGTTACATTTCACACTGCACAAAACAACTTCCAGAAGTCCCTTTATCATCTCCCTTTCCCCAGCAGTAGCTGGCACATCACCCCACCACCATTAGCCTCTCGTACCCCTTCTGGTTGCCTTCTCTTCCTTTCCCCACGTGTGTTTTCCCTGCAGGTTTCACCATTCCTTTCCTTCTGAGAATGTATTTAGCCTTCCCTCAGCTTGGTTTCTCCATTTTGCTTCCTCACCCAACATTTCTAATCAGCAAACTACAGGCTTCCAGCTGGAATCCAGTCCTCATAAAAGGGAAAGAGAAAAGGGAGGTTGTAAATATCACTAAAAGATGGTCCCAACCCACGGTTTCTTCTGTGGCTCAGTTTTTCAAGTTCCTGTAGAACTAAGAGTTTGCTTCAAAATGCCTGAGATCCCTTTCCCATTAGCCAGTCAGAACATGTGGTAAAAGATATTCTCCAATTGCTACCAATAGAGTTGGCTTTTAGCTGGATGGAAGGCAAGAGAGTAAAGTACACTGTCAATTGCTGTCACTGCAACCTTGATATTGTAACCAGATAGGCATGGGGACATGGGGTGCCAGGAGATACAGCAAATCAGACATTTCACAGTACTACAACCCTGAGACTCAAAGCTACTCTCCTGGCTGCAAGGCCCACTACCTTGTATAAAGAACAGGGGAGATGTGCCACAGTGATGATCAGAACAAAAGTATGTGAAGTGTGTGTGTGTGAAAGAGAGAATGTGTGTGAGTGTGTGTGTGTGTGTGTGTGTGTGTGTGTGTGAGAGAGAGAGAGAGAGAGAGAGAGAGAGAGAGAGAGAGAAAGAGAGAGAGAGAGAGAGAACACATTTACTAATGGGGTGGGCTAGTGAGGGGTGGATACATTTAACAGGCCTTTCTGACTACTACTACACAGCATTACTATATAGTGTAGTGCTGTAATAGCCTGATCAAGGAAGAGGAACGTTTATTAAGATACATTTAACTGTGTCTGTAATTAAATCCTCCCAATAATCCATTAATATCTCCTTTGTGCAGATGACTGAAATGAGGCTCAGAGAAATTAGATAATCTTATACAACAAACAAGATCTCTTTGACTCTTGAGTTCATGCTCAGTCCACTTTCCAGCACTGCTCCCAGAGGCCTCCCCCCACACACCCACTGACAGCTTTGCATTTCAATAAGGGAACCAGGCTGAGGGTGAAGAGGGAGCAGACATTGACACTGGCTCCCAGCAAATCTCTACCTAACCAGTGGTCCACCATGCTTCATGGGCATCCAGGGCCCATGGATCCAAGGCTAGCCACACAGGCGCAGCGCAACCAGCTGGAGGAGACAAGCAAGAGGCCAGCACGTACTTTCTCTGGGGCCAGCCCCTGCATCCGAATCCTCTTCTGTCCTTCCAATGCTGGGATCATACCCTCCCTTTTCCCCCACCAGCCTGGCCTCGGAGGATAGCAGCACAGCTGGAAAAATAGATAGGTCTTTCTAACCCTCTCATGCGTGTGCTGTGGGGCCAGGTAGCTCTATAAATATGGTAATGGCTTCTCAAGCGTGCCCCGACTGGAAATGAGACTATGAGGCTGGTGAAAGGCTGTTCCCACCGATAACTGCTGTGGCAGTCTTCCTGGAGGGGACAGTGCATCTGAGCTTCAGGGTCAAATTAACTCCCCCCACCCTTGAGGAGATCCCCTCTCCTCCACCTCCCTCCCACCCTATTAATCTCCTCTACCCACCTGTTCTCTGATTACACTGATGGCAGTCACGGAGGGAAGAAGGTAAGCGGCAGCTCGTGTTTAGTCTATTACCAGGAGGCCCAGACTTTTGATAAAAAAAAAAAAATACACCAGCAACAACACAGCTACATTGATGTGTACAATGGGGAACCAGCTTGACACTTCCCTGCCGAGAAAACTGACAGCCACAATAAAAAGCCAAACGCCTGCTCAGCCCAAACAACAGTGTGCTCAAAGCTGCTGACTGTAACCAGTGTTTCCCTGGCTCTTCCTTCAGGGAAGACAGTGGACAGTGACTTCCCCCACCCCCTGCCAGAATGCCCCAGAAATGCGGTCTGTGAAAATGGTGACTGGGATTCTAGAATGACTTAGACAAAGCTCTTCACATCCCTCTAGACCCTTCCTTCTCTGCCACATGGAACTATAATAATAACACTTCATTTCGGGTTGTGAGATGGTTTTGAAGTCTTAGTGGATGCTTCTGCTCCCTCCATTCCCACCTCGCTCTTTCTTGTTAACATGACCTTTCCTCTTTCAAGCAGCAGCTAGACCACTTGGCTTGCGTTGGTTCAACAAAGGGATGTTACTGAAGAAGAGAAAAGGTTTTCTGAGTGTCAACTGTCTGGGACCGAAGGTACCCAAGGATGCAGGATTACACGGGTCCCTTAGCCTTCTTTTGTACCAGGGATCCCTTTGGCATCTCACTGATGCCGACGGACTCTTTCTCAGAATAATGTTGCTGCATGCATAAATTACACTGCAAAATAATCTTATGAGGTAAAACCATGTCTCTCATACAACTGTAAAATGAACACGTTTTAAAGCGTCTGTTTAATTCCATGAATGAAGAAATCAGGAGGATGTTACGAACCCATTCAAAGGGGAATTCAAAGAGCAGAAACATATATGGGCAATTCGAAATGCTGAAATGAATGTGTTAATATATGCATCACTTGCCTGTAGCTGGGACAGCCTGGAAGTAGAGAGGTCAGGGAGGGAGACGGATTTAATGGTACCCCTATGAGACAAATTTCACCTTTGAGGACAAGAGTTATTTCCAATACTCTCTGTTTTCCTCAACTTTCAGAGTTGCAAAAAAGCTCAAAGGCAATGAAAGGTAAAAACTATAGAATCAGACAACCAAAGGGTGTGCTGGCGGATGTCTAACATTCTATAGGAAATTTGTCATCATTTTCTGCCTTTTCAAACATTTTTAAAATAATTTTTCCTGCCAAAATATATACAAATACAGATAAAGCCAATTATACGGAAATGTACTCATTAAAACAGTTTAAAATTGTGTGATATAGTAATATATGTGCTTTTTTATTGATATATTCATTAAACATGATATTGTAATGACTGCTAAAATTTTGAAGGAGTCATGTGCATTGATAATATTTCAGGATATCTGCCATGACTATAAAATGATATAAAACTATCTGTGATTTCTGTAGGTATTGTTTCTGTACAAGTATTGTTAAAACCAATGTGATGTGTTGCTTACTTTCATAAGGGAAGCAAATGATACATTTCAGTTAAAAGTTAGTAAAAATAAAGATGTATTTTTTTTTCCCCATCCAAGTTCATGGACCTTTAGAATTGTATCAAACCCCATATTAAGAATCTCTGAATTAATTTTTTTTTGAAATCCCCTTCACTCTTAATGTTGAGATAAAAACTGATAACTCAAATTGGAAGAACAGGAAAGATGAGAAGTAATATAAATTAAACGAGGTCGACATTATTGACCTCTCTGAGGAAGGGGCCCTTTGCTCTCTCTCCCCCACTGGATCAAAGAAATCCCACATAGATTGAGGGACTCTTTGCATAGGGAGTAAACATGATCCTATTTCTTGGGTAGAAGCTTAGAAGTTTACAAGACCACCAAGTCTGGGCAGACAGGACTGAGACAGTCTCCTAGAGTTACCCCAAAGTCAAGAAAATGTTTCCTGGATGGTGGCACAAACGTGGTGTGAAGAGAGGTCTGGGGCGACAAGATGGGGGATTCGTCAGTGACCTGATAAACTCATTCCAAAAACAACAAAACAAAAAAAAAACAAGCGTAGATCTTGACAGACTCCACACAGCATGCCTGTACTCTAGGTAAGTCCCCCAGATCTTAGACACAACTCCACAGAAGGGGAAAAATTTACTCACGTCACTGGTGAATAAATATCTGTTCACATAGAAGGGTAGCTTAAAATAGACTTCCTTTCAGTTACAGGAGAAAAAAACAAGTCCTGTATCTTTTACACTATGTTTGTGGACTAAAGGTTGCATCTAATTTATTCCTCCGGAGAAAATCTCCTAAGCCTTAACTCTTTCTCTCTATCCCATGGCCGATTCATTAATTCGAACTCCTTACCCTGGGATTCAAGGCACTTCCTCATGGGCCGCCCCCTGATTTCCTAGTCTTATCTCTCACCCCCCTCTCCCAGACACACCCCCATCACTCCCAGTCATGCTTCTCAAGCCACTCTGCTCTCTGACACTCCCATTGTTTGGCCTGTACCTTATTCTTCACCTAGAATATTTCCCCAACTTCTTACTAACGCTGAAAATGCTTCCGGAGGCTTTGCTTTGGCCAGGAATACGCTCTATTCCTCAGCTTTCCTCCGCATCTATTGAATGCTGTTTAGCTATCATGACCTTACTCCTCCCGCATAAATGAGTCTTCTGTGAAGACTTTCAGAGCCCTTCTTCCAAGGTACTGTGATTTATAACAAGATATATGCATTTGGTCTTTGTCTATGGTTCCTGACTCACAGCTCCTAAAACTCTTGGAATTTCCTGTGATGAGAGCAACGAAGATGTCTTTTGGTATGTTAATGAGTTAATTTTGGACTGCTTCTAAAGATGGGGTCTGGCTGCCCATGGAGCCAACCAAGAGGGTTAGATTAGAGGACTGCAACTTTCAGTCCTGCCTCTAGATTGCCAGAAAACCACTAGAAGGTAGGAAGGGGAAAGGGAGAACTCTTCCACAGGTCTCAGAAGGAGCATGGCCCTACCCATACCTTGATTTTGAACTTCTAGCCTCCAAAACTGCAAGAGAAAAAATATCTGTTGTTTCTAACCACCCAGTCGGTAGTACTTTGTTATGGAAATCCTAGCAAACTAATACAGAGGTTTCCTGGAAGAAGTAACATTTGAGTACATTCTATATTTCCAGGCAGAAACATGGGATTTATTTGCTCAACAGATGTGGACCAGAGGATTTCTTTCTTTCTTTTTTTTTCAGTATTTACAAGTCTGCATATTTCACATAGACGTCTGATGTCCAGCTTACCTTAAAAGATGAAAAGAGCCATATGCCACCGTGAGCTAGAATTCAATGGTGGCCCCTCCTTCAGTGGGCACATGTGTTCTCCAGTTGCCCTATTTCCCAGCAGTCTTAGACCTGGCACTCTTCATTCTTTACATTTCCCTGCCTGGCATCTACGCATAATAAATGCATGAATAGGGTCTAAGATTTTAGCCCGAAGAGAGTTCAGACAAGAAGTCTCTGCAAATCTCCCCTGGACCCCCAGAGAATGGCACTGATTGTCATCTGTCCTCTAGAGCCCTGGCCACTTGCCTGTGTCAGTAGCAGTAGGGGATGAAACTTATCCCACTATCTTAATTAAATCACCACCCTTCAGACATTTCCTGGGTCTGCAACTTATTACCATACCCTGGGTCTCGTACCCACACTGCTGAATTCCAGCGTGATGCATCTCAAGTCCCTGACGAGTTCCACAATTTGCTCTTTAAGTGGAAACGTTTACATTTTGATTGCCTAATATGTTTCTATCATTTTTCCTGCACAGCACTCAATAAAGTAAACCAGTCTAGACTGCCACTTCTTCACTGTGACAAAGCTCAGGTCAAACCCAACACAGCCAAGAAACCTTCTAGGGCAGTACGATATGACTTTCCAGTACAATTTGAATATCCCCGCTCACCAGGACACCGTGTCAGAAAAACCTGGATCTGAAGTTCAGCTTCACTACTTATTTAGCTGTTTGGGCAAATTACTTGACCTTTCTAAAGCTTGTTTGTAGTATGGACATAAAAATAGTCTGTCACACAGGATTCTCATGATGATTAAATGAGATAAGCATGTACAAAGTGCTTAGCACAACGCCTGGTATGTAAGAAGCACACTTTAAAGTTGGCTGCTGTTAGTTTAATTGTTATCGGTTTGATGGCGACTTTTATTGTTGCTGTCATTTTATAGAAGAATGCTCCACTACAATGCTCCAAATAGGGTCCAAAAATTCAATTGCATAAAATGTAGGATTATATTATTATAAAATTTAAGAAAAAAACTAAAGTAACGCTACTATGGAGAAAGATAAAATTGCCTACCACATTATATCTGAATTCAGATCATCAAGATACGTCTTTTTATAGGGTTTCACTGCAGTGCATTTACTTTGCAGAAAAACTAGACCTGTTTGGCACCAGTTGGAGTCACACAAGGCAGATTAAGAATCACAGAAGAGCCCTCCTTGGTCAGCGGGCATTTGGAGAAGCCCAGAGCTGTGCATAGAGCTAGGAGCAATGACTTGAGTGAAAGACCATAAAGAAGGATCTGGAGGGAGTACACAAGGCATTGTGACAGACAGACTTCATTTGGGATGGCACCTCACGCTGATGCAGATATAAGGGCTAGGACCTCAGAATAATAATAATCAAGTTGACAGATAACCCTCGTCCTGGGAATCTGGGAAGCCTATGTTCTCATTAAGCTGGACAGCTGACAAAGCAGGGTTTGTTTGTGTTTTTTTCCACATTCTCCTACAGTTACAACTTTCCGCTAGAGGACTGTAATTTATCTATGCAAAATATGAGGCCATAGGAATACCATAAAGGGTCTTAAATATAAACAGACCAATACTGATAGAAGGAGCCATCTGTCTGGCATTGGTATAATCCATGTACTGTCCCTGAGGAACAACTTGTTTCATGTCAGTCCTCTGATCAACAAGCTTCACGGACTCCCTGTAACTGAAAGAGCAATGTCTAAATTCCTAGGATGTCTGCACGCTGCCCAGATATGGGGAAGAATAGTGTACGAGAAAACGAGGCAGTCGCCAACAGAACTGAAATGCTGCATTTCCTGTCATTGAAAAACCTATCATTGTCCAACCAGTAACCATGGGCAGCAACCTGGGCTTTATCCTTGATTCATCTCTTTTCTCCTCCTACCACACCCATTCCGTCAAATAAGCTCTTATCAATGTAACTCATACCGAACTCTTGAACATGTCCACCTTTCCCATTCTCTCCACGACTACCATTGACAGGCCTAAACCATAGCCTGAACATAATTCTGATCCCAGAGCTCTCCCATTTCTCCCCCTAAATCCATCATTCACATTCATTTTCAAAATAGGAAAAACTGATTTGTGTGTGTGTGCTGGAGGAAAGTGGTGGGGAGGAATGGCGTGGCCATGAGAAAGAAGGCTTGGCTAGAGAAGAGGCAAATAACAATAACAGGTAACTTTTTACTGAGTGGTTATTATATATTAGGTGCTGCGCTAAATGCTTCCTGTTCATTATCTCATTTAGGTCTCCACCCTCCACAGAGGGTGTGGTAGGTTAAAGATGGCTGTACAGTTTTTGTTGCTCCTCCCACTGAGAAATGGAGTCCAGTTCCCCTTTCCTTGAATCTAAAAACTTGTTCAACTAAGAGAATGCAGCAGAAGCAATGTTCTGGAACTTCTGAGGCTGGGTCAGAAGAAGGCTTTTTTGGAATATCCCCTCTCTAAAAGCCTTGAGAAACTATAAAAAGTCCAACAACCTTGAAGTTGTCATCCTACGAGAAGCCTAAGCCATGGGTAGAGGTCCTAGAACATGGGATGCCATATGGAGACAGATACAGGCCAAAGAACACTGAGCCTTCAGGCATGTGATTGAAGAAGCCATCCTAGAAGTGGACTGACCAGTTGATGCCACACAGATCCAAGAGGAACTGCCAAGCTCAACCTTGAATTCTTGATCCAATAAATTGTGCACAAAATAAAATGGCTATTGCAAACCACTAAATTTTGAGATTTTTTTTTAATGTCAAAATAGATAATCTAAACACTTGATAAAGTCACATAGTAGATGTTGAAACTAAGCTGCAACACCAGGTAATATGATCCCACAGTCTGCACTCTTCAGCATGGGGCCATGGTGAAGTGGAGAATGTGGGTTGGTAGAGTTAAGAAAGTCAAATGCCCAGAGTGAGGAATGGAGAAGGGGAAGAGTGATCATGGACTTTCTGTACACAGTCATTGTGCTAGAAATACTTTTTTCTGATTTAATACCTGAAGAACAACAACGACAAAAAAAAAAAAAAAACAACCTTTAAAGCAGGCATTATTACTTCCATTTCATTCAATAAAAGAAAAAGAAAAGCTTGTTTCAGAACAATGTGCCAAAGTTCAACATCCAGGAAGTCATAGAGTTGGGTTTTAAACTCAGGTCAGCGTCCAAAGCCATCACGACCACCATCCTGGGTAACCTGCTAACTGAGTGAATTTCAGGAGCAGGTCCAATTGCTGGACTCCCCAGAAGGAAGGTATCTGTGCCCACAAAGGCAGGTTTCAGTTCTAGGTAGGCACTGAGCGTGCTAAGGTTAAGAGTGATTTATTTCACTTCTGCATCAGAAGACAAAACTTTTAATTAAAAGAAGAGAGAGAAAACTGCCAGAGACAGAGCAGGGAGTCCACACCATCTGACAGTTTCAATTTTCACTTGCAGCTTACTTTCGTGGATTGATATCCTTCTCTTGTCTGCGGAAGAGAACCGTTGGCTTTCATAAATCATCTTCCAAAGTCATAGGCGACGGCCATCTTAACCCTCACTGCAACAGAACTTCAGCAACAACAACTAGACCAGCTGTGTTTCACTGACCACTACCTGCTGTATTAGAATCTATATGTAAAATGCTTGTATCTGTAATCCCATTTAACTCTCACGAAACTCTATGCAGTTATGGACTATTAGTATTTCTAATTGAAAGACGACTGAATGGAGTCTTGGCAAATTAGCCTGATTTGCTCAAGATCATAATGCAAATAGGTGTTGACGTTGGGATTACTCTACTTGAAGTTTGAGCCCAAACACTTACAACACAGATAAACCATCATCGTTGGCAAAGACATAATGCTCCATATTTTGCACTTTTGTACCTTTTTTAAAAAATGTGAAGATGTAAAACAATCTTATAAGTGATGTGCATGAATATTATTACCTCTACTTTAACAGACCGAAAAGAGACTAACTCAGAACCACCCAGCCCATCAAATGATGGCAATAACAGTTAATGTTCATATTGTATTTACTATGAGCTAGGAATTGTTTAAGCACTTTAAATATATTACTTAATTTTCACAATATAACATAATAATAATAATAGTAGGTCTTATTATTATCCCCATTGTAGAGACGATGGAATTGACACAGAAGACTGATTCACTAAAATCACACAACCGTTACACGGAAGCTCAGAAATGAGACCCATTTCTCCTGCCTCCTAGTCTAGAGTTGTTTTCCACTGCACCCACCACAGCTTATCACATGTCTGTTCTTTACTAAAGACATGGAGTCGTGCAGGTGGGTTATTAGGCCGGGGGCTTGAGGACTTCATTTTGAAGCACTGGGGTACTGCGTAGTTTCATTAAGAAAAGAGCTTATTTGGACTAGAACTAACGTGCAACGTTTAATAAAGCACTAACTTCTAGGGATAGCACTTGCATGACCCTGATGATGAGTGGAAGCACCTCCTTGGGCTGTCACCCCACCCCCAACCCCAGGAGCCTTCCTCCCTTCACCTTGGCTTTGAAGCATATTAATGTTGGTCTCATGAGGGTCATGAAAGAAGTCCTGTAGGAGTTGTGATGGGAAATAGCCTTAAACATATCGATTGACCATTTCACAGAACCACAAGCCTACACAACACTATGGAGGCGTCTGAGGAAGAACCTTTCCTTTGGCCATTCAGCACACAGATTGTCTCTAATTTCCCCAGCACTAGTGACACAAAGAGAAACCCAGTCCCTTCTCTGGAGGCGTCATATGCTGATCATTACATGGGCACTAGAGTGGAGGTGTGTGTAGGGTGCCTGGGGTGCAAAGAGGAACCCCCCTCCATGCCTGAGTGTAGGGAGAGGGAGGGCCAGCAATATGTTAGGCTTCTTTCACTGCAAACATCAGGATTCAGATCTAGTGAAACTCAAGAAGAGAACACAAACAAAAAACAAGCAAGAATTACTGGATTGATTCCTGGCCTTGCAAAGAGGGAAACAGAGGCTGTTCCAGGGACAGAGGGAGGAGGAACAAATGGACATTCTCATCAGAACAATGCCGTAGAGAGAACATAGCTCCAGCCATTTATCCAGAGAATGCCACTCTGTATAGATTCAGATTTTCAGGGAGTGTCTGAATGGCCCAGTAGGTCAAGAGTCCACCCACCCTGTGGCTGAAACAGAGCATATACAATGGGGCAGGGTTAATTAGAAATAGGGAAATCAGGTGCCCTCATCCGGATGAGAAGAAATGCTGAGCAGGCAAAAATGGCAGCTGTTCACTTAAAAAAAAGAAACAAACAGAAAAGCAACTATATTAGTTTCCTAGGGCTGCTGACGCTAAGTATCACAAAGCAGGTGGCTTCAAACAACAGAAATTTATTCTCTCACAGATCTGGAGGCTAGAACCTTAAAACCCAGCTGTCGACAGGGCCACACTCTCTCTGAAGGCTCTAGGGAAGAAACTTTTCTTTGACTCTTCCTAGTTTCTGGTGGTTGCCAGCAGTTTTGGGTGTCCCTTAGCTTGTAGCTACATCTCTCCAACAAATCTCTGCCTTCATTGTCACAGGGCTTTCATCCCTGTGGGTCTGCAGTCTTCTCTCTCCTCATAAGGACCCACCCTAATCCAGTAGGACCTCATCTTAACTTAATTACATCGGCACAAAACTTATTTCTAAATAAGGTCCCATTCACAAATATGGGAGGGTTAGGATTTCAACATCTTTTTGAGGGACACATCCAACCCCCAAGAGCAATCAAGTAGAGGGATAGGACTGCTGGTGCAAAATCCTCAGGAAGCAGCTAGATGTGTACGTGTATGAGAGCAGTATCCTGGGACAACAGGGAGAGGAGGCAGCTAGAGGGCAGATTACACGGCATCTTCACTGCCCAACTAAGATAATGTAGACTTCACGCTGTAGATGGTAGAGAGACTATTTTTTTCATCCAGGGAGTAGCACAGTCCAATCTGTGTTTTAAATGATCCTCTGGTTGTGTTGTGGAGATGGATGGGAGGAAAATCAGCAGACAAAGGGCGGTAACTTAGAGGCCAGGTGAGCAATGACCTAGTTGGCTTGACCTAGGAGTACGCTAAAGACAAAGCTCTTTCCATTTCTTCTCAAAGTGCCTTCTGAAAAGACCCTCCCATGGAGCTGGGGACATTCCAGTAGCAGCTCCCATGCCATGCAGCCTGAAAGCAGACCTCTCTCCTGCGGGATCTCAAGGACCTCCATCTAATCCTTCCAGCTCCTCTGGTCTGCCTCCTCTTCTTTAAACGTCCTTTCCAGCTCTCCACCTGTCTCCATTAATATGCATCCTTCTTCCCTCTCCTCACTATTAACCTGATTTTCCAGACTAACCCTTTTTTGTCTGCTCACATTAACCTTAAAAGTAACGTGGACTGTTCTTTCTCTAATCTAATCTCTCTGGCCATCCTTTCAGCCTCTTCCTCTCAGTGGCTCCACTCATCACATCTTTTTGAAATGCACTTGGGAAAAAATGGATGTCACAAGTACAGAAGACCTAAGAGAAAAGAACCCCGGATGGCCACATCCAATCAGCTTTTCTTTTGTTCACCCAGATGGGTGTTTGACTGAGCTCAAGTCAAGAATCAGTCTTCAGGGCCTGAAGGCTGCAGAGCAGGTAAAAGCCAAATAGATGCAGAGATCTTGAAAATAGTATAGAGAGGCTTCCATCAAATCAGAGAACTAAAAGGGACTTATCATTTAGAGAAGGTGTTCTTTGTTTTATATGGGAGAAACCAGGGCTTAGAGAGATTCGAAAGTGTGTCTCAGGTTACTCTGTGAGCTCACCGCTTTGCTGAGCTCGGAGCATTGCTCGTCTATTTCCTGAGATCCTTTCAAGATCTAGGTGTGTCTGTCTCAGCACTTAATGCTCCAGCCACATTGAACTTCTATCGGTTGCTAGACCACACCTAGCTCTCTCTCAATTCCACCCCTCCAACCCCCATCACCCGATGTCCTTCAGATCTCATGTTGGAGGTGCCCTTCTCCAGGAAGCCCTCCTGAACCCACCAGGCAGGTGGAGACCTCCTTCCTCCAGGTCCAGGGCTGCCCCTCTCCTTGATCCTCCCATAAACACTCTTGGTTTGACCAGTTCTGGGCTTCACCTGCCTCAACCTAAGGGACACGCTCATATCAGCTTTGCCATGGATCTTTGAGCAAAAGTTGAGCACAACCCCCTTTGGCAACCCCTTCCCTTTTCTGGGCCTCAGGTTTTCCATCTCTAAAATGAGTGGGCTGGGCTACAACATTTTCTGAAGTGTTCGTACATGTTATATAAGGAGAAAAAGATTCTCACCTGAGAAACTCTGGGTTAAAGAAACTTGAGTTTCTGTGTTGTAAAACCACTTCTCAAAACCCTGACAATGCTGTTATGCCCTGGGAAGCTCCAAGAGGGAGTTTTCATTGGTATTGCTGGTATTAGTATTTTTCCCTCTCCACTTTATAAGGAATTTATACTTTCTTGTTGCTTACTATGCACCAGATGCCATTCACTATTCTAAATGCTTTCTAAGCATCAAGCCATTTAATGACATTAACAAATGGAATGAAGTATCGCTGTGATTTTCTAGATGAGGATAGTAAGGCATGGAGAAGTGAAGAAATTTCCCAAGGTCACACAGCTGGAAAGCAGGAAAGTTGAAATTCAATGCAGACAGGCTGGGTCATATGCCAGTGCTCTTAACCACTGGATTGTGCCAAGATATTTTAAAGAATTAGCATTCCATGGAGCACGTACGAGGTCTGACAATTAAGTTCGTGAACTCATCCTAGAAAAAGTACTACATACCTCATTGCTGAATATCACTATGGTCACCTTTGAAGTACTCCCCTTGGGAAGCTATGCACCAATGCTTATGCCTAGTCCACCCTTCAAAGCAGTTTTGGAACTCTTTATCTGGAATGGCCATCAGAGCTGTCGTCGTATTACCCTTGATGTCCTGAATATCATAACAATGTCTTTCAATATTTCCTTTATCTTCAGGTAAAGAAAGAAGTCATTGGGGGCCAGATCAGATGAGTAGGGAGGGTGTTCCAATACAGTTATTTGTTTACTGGCTAAAAACTACCCCACAGACAGTGCTTGTGAGCTGGTGCATTGTCGTGATGCAAGAGCCCTGAATTGTTAGTGAAAAGTTCAGGTCGTCTAACTTTTTCATGCAGCCTTTTCAGCACTTCCATATAGTAAACTCGGTTAACTGTTTGTCCAGTTGGTACATGTTCATAATGAATAATCTCTCTGATATCAAAAAAGATTAGCAACATGGTTACAACAAAGTTCGCGAACTTAATTGTCACACCTTGTATAAACGGAAAAAGTCTTCCGAATCTCTGAAGGTCTTTGAGATTTTACTCTGGAAGCTTTCAGACACTGGGTGGGGAACTGCTGTGTTAGCCCTTATTATAGGCAGCTGCGTGTCAGCTGATCAACCAGCATCACCAACCCATGGCACCCACCTCTGCAGAGTCAACTGCTCCTCTCGGACTGGGCACCCTGTGCTACCAAAGCAGCCAGAACAAAACACAAATCAGTGGTGGAATGACCCCATAGAACCTCCTCCCCTGAAAGTCTGAGTCTGGCAGACCTTGGCCTGTCCATTGCCCAGTGCCTTACCTCCCAGCTGCGGAGGTCCCAGCATGTCTCCCACAGAATCACACTACCTGAGTTAGGATATAGGGATGCGGTAGGATGGCTCAAGAGGAAAAGGAGATATCTGTGCTCTGCCTCTGACATTTCCATGCTCAGCCTGTGAGAGCAGAAGCTAGAGACCACCAGCCTCAGCAGGATGCCAAGCACCCCAGGAAAATGCCTACTGACGATCGGGAAAGGCTCCTAGGAGCCCCGTTCCTGCACCTCCCCTTTGGTATCTTCCTCTGAATCTTTGCTTGGCTGCTGTTGCTGTGTCACTGGCCTCCAGACACGGAGCTGAGTGATCTTGTGAAGTGAAAGTCTGTAATGCCTCAAGCGCCTTGGGGGTTATTTCACCCTGTCCCATTACATACACACATCTATAAGATGATAAGATCAGGCACACACAGTGGAAGGGGCTTAGAACCTTTCTGAGTTGGTGGCAGAGTTAGGACCACAATTGGGATTTGCTGAACCCCAGTTTTGTGTTCTTTCCAATAATACAGTTGTTTCTAAGGTTGCTAGGGAGACAATTAAGAACAATTGGTCCAGTTGTCTCATAGATGGGAAACTGAGGTCCTAAGAGAGGAAAAGACGTGCCCCAAATCACAGCACATGAACTGCCTTGGTGATTTCTGTTCATATACTTTCCTCCTGAGCCTGGGAATGCCATGAAAATATGATAGTCCTTGCCGGATTCATATTCAGACCTAGGAAATGACTGGCACGGAGCCAATGCTCAATAAATATTAGTTAAATGGATGATGGATCAAAGAACAAATGAATAAATGCATAGATGAACGAATAAATGGGTGAATGAATTAATAAATTTATCTCATTTCAGGTTTTGGTCCCAATTGGGAAGAAACCTCTAGGGAGGTAAAACTTGAAGTTGTCTTCACTCCTGAATATCAGAGTTCAAATCAGTTTCAAATGTTTCCCTAAGTATGTGATTGGATGAACCGAGGACAAGCAAACCACATCAACATAGAGAATCAGGTGAGTAAAAACACTTAGACCTGACCCAGTGGGCTGCTACACAGATGACATGTTTCCTTTTCTCTCCAGTTTGGAAAGATCTCTTCAGACCATTACCTCATTAACCCTTAAGACAGCCCAGCGTGGTACGTGTGTCATGCCCACTTCACAGATGAGAAGACTGAGGTTCACAGAGAGAAAAGAACCAGCCTGAGGCCATTCAGATCCTGGTGCAGAGCCAGGTTTTGAAGCCAGGCCTCCCCATGTCCCTCTCTGCCTTGAGGTACTGGAAACCATGCTGAGTGCCAGGACAGGTCCTGACGGTCCCCTGTGCACCATTAAACCAAGAACAGCTTGTATTTTTTCCAGAAAAGAATCTGAAAACAGCTGGTGTCACTGTGCTGGGACCCTGTGGGCTTGGGAAAGATTAAACCACAGCTTCACGGACTGAGCTCGTTTCTCACTCTGTCTCATGAGGAGTGGCCATCAGCGCCTGCAGCAGGGAGCTTGCCTGTCATCTGCTCACACCTCCTGCTCACAGGTGACAGCCCCACTGGCAGTGCCAGACCACCTCTGATGACAATTTCTTGGAGACAAATAGTGGGACTTTTTCCAAGAAACTAAGATGTGCTGTTTGTTCAACCAATATTTATTGAGCTCCCAGCTGTGTGTACTTATATGTACGAGAGCCTTTGGGGACGGAGAGAACGAACAGTCCTAGTACATGCTAAGCACGATACTAGATATCTTATACACATTATCTTTTTTATTATCCTTATTGCCACTGCCATTGTTATTATTCAAGGCTACCGTTTACTGAGCATTTACGCTGTGCCAGAATTTTACCAGGCACTCTGCACTTCTTACACACTGATGATGGTGACTGTACAGAGTTGAGTAGCACCCTCTCCCAGGCCACTCAGCATCTCAGAACATGATCTTATTTGGAAATAGGGTCTTTGTAGATGTAATCAGGTTAAGATGGAGTCATACTGGATTAGGGTGAGAAGAAACCTAATCACTGGGATCCCTTATAAGAAGAGGGACATTTGGACACATACACAGAGAACAGAATGCCACATGAAGACAGACACAAAGGGAGAACATCATGTGAAGACAGACGCAGGGACTGAGGAGATGCAACTACCAGCCAAAGAACACAAGGATCGCCGGGGACCACTTGAAGCCAGAAGGAAGCAGGGAAGGATTCTCCCCTAGAGCCCTGAAGGCAGCATGGCCCTGATGACACCTTGATTTTGGACTTCTAGCCTCTAGAACTGTGAGAGAATCCATTGCTGTTTTAATTTGTAATGACACCCTAGTCAATGAATACAATGATGTTAGCTGTCCTCTGTTGAGTATGTTCTACAGACAGCACTATATGAGAACTTCGCATGGTCTCCTTCAATCCTCGTATTAAATCTGAAAAGTGGTTATCCCATCCTTCACTTTTGCGGATGAGGAAACGACACACATCAGAGAAGTGAGCCGACTTGCCTAAGGCGCACAGATGACTGAGTTATCTTCACCAAGCAGTCAAAACAGAGTTTGCATTAAGCAAACTCTTCAACCTGGAGTTTAGTGGTCCTCTGCCCAGCCCCAGCCCGCGTTGCCAAATGGAACTCCCACCTCAGCTCTTCATGAAGTAACAGAGATCACAGGTTTCAGGCATAGATCCAAAAGATCTTGGCATCCCAGAAATGCAAGCTTGAACAAATTACTTAGTCTCTCTGAAGCTCAATTCCCTCGTCTACAAAATAAAGATAGCAGTATCTTTCTTACAGTATTACTATAACAAATAATGAGACGCCATGAAGTTTATGACATAACACAATACATAGCAGTTAATATTTGTATTATTATTCAACCAAAAATGAATTCGCTTTTACTCAATGGCCTTGGTAATGTCCCAGTTTTCCCCCTTTACACCCACTATTTCATCTTCTGAAATGCCTTTGCCCCTCATCTCTGCATATGACAACCCTACATATGATCCGAGACCAAGTTTAAAAGTTTCCTCTTCCAGGAAGCCTCCCAAGATCCCTCATTTCGAAGTGGCCTCTCCCTCTTCTGAAAAGGCAGGGCCACGTATAAGTCCTTCCCTTAAATGGCACCTGCACTTCCTGTCTATGTTGTTACTTCCTTAATCTGGATGTCAGCTGAGGGAGTCTTTTCTTTACTTTTTAACCAAAATGTCCTTGAACTCTTTCAATTTCCCAGCACGGGGAAGTCCCATAATCTCAAATCTAGGGAATCTAACACAGCTCCTACATCACATATGTTATCTCAATTTTTCTTTTTTGTCCTTGTTGATTTAGACCTTTCATTGTTTTTCTCAAGGGTTTGTTCAAGATCTGCTCCCCTCCAAACCATGAGGGGGCAGTATCACATACTGCAGAGCACCCCACCGTCTTCCTCCATTCCCTTATCACCTCTCGTTGAAGCCTTTCTGCCAGCTCTGAACACTCAGCCTTTCAGTCAAGCTCACTCATCAACTATTCTCCCAAATAATTTTGGGTACATGCTAAGAAGAAATCGATCAGTCACTAAGAGCTTTCTCTTAGTTTATCACAATTGACTATGTTCTGAGCATCACTACACGTTATACATGGATTAACTAGTTCAGTCTTCACAGAAACCATATATCTGTTATTGCCCATTTTTATAGTTGAGGAAACTAGATGTCTTGCCCAACACTGTACAGTTAATGGGAGGCAAAGCAAGGATTCTAACCCAGATTTAACTACAACCATGCTATACTCCTAAAGATCATAGGTCTCTCCTTTTAGTTACTTGTTATCTACTCATATGTCTACATCTGATCTCTCCTCAAACTTCTCCAGAGGCGGCCATGTTGATGACCTTCTCATGTAGCCTAGAAATGTGTCTAACACTTGTCAGCTGGACAGTCAATACCAGTTGAATGACTAAACACAAAGCACGTCTCATCTGTGAGTTGTGAATGATCATGCCTACCACATTAGAGGCCTGTGAGAATGCAATGAAATAATGCAGATAAAGTGTAAATCTTGCAACCAGGCAAAGAGCAAGTGTTAGCTGCTGAAGCTGTACAAAACACTGGCGTACCCTCAAGGAACACATCTTGGAAGGTGATAAGATGTTTGGAAGGCAAAGTTCACTATAAGATACGACCGAAAGCTGCCTTAAAATTAGATGGAAAATTGATTACAGTGACGGTTGCACACCTCTGTAAATTTACTAAAAATCATTCAACTGTACACTTAAAATGAGTGAATTTTATGGCACGTACATTATATCCCAATAAAGCTGTTAAAAACAATAGGATGGAAAGAATAAAGGGAGATGGTGGCAATGAAGTTACTACGAGCTGGACCACTTTATCCACAGAGCCTATAGATAAAAGCCCAAAGCCTATGTGATTTGCAAGGGCCCATGAACCCTGGGGAGGTGGGGGAGGGAGGAAATATTAGGTTCAAAATACACACCAGGTCGATCTGTATAATCACAATCAACTGTTTAATTAAATGCCTCTAAACTGTAACATTGTATCAGCTAGGTCAACTATGGTTCCGTCTTGACAATTGTAAGGAAATATGCTTAACGTGGAGTATGAGAGTACTTCACAGATTTTCCCAGAGTAAGAGGTCCAAGGGCTACACGGCCTGAAAACCACCCTAGTTATACACACAGCCCAGTCCAAGTCCATGAATTTCTTGAGCATAGTGCAGAGGTCAGCAAACTTTGCCTGGAAAAGTTCAACCTGTAAATATTTTAGGCTTTGTGGGCCATCTGATCTTTATTGCAACTCTTCAACTCTGTTCTTTTACCCTGAAAGCAGCCATAGACAACACGCCAATGAAAGGGTATGCTGGTGTTCGACTCAAACTTTACAGCAGTTGGTCAGACTGGGCCTGCAGGTTATAGTTTGCTGATCCCTGGCTTTAGTGGCAGGGAAACTGTCCTGGTTTCAGGACAGTGTGTCAGAGTTGTCCTGGTCCCGTAACTAACATATTCCATGAATCTAGCCAAGTCACTTCTTTGGACTTGGTTTTTTACCAGGAAGTAAGGGGAGGAGATTACTCTGAAAGAGTGTATCTCCTTCAGATCTTAGGAGATTATACATCACCAGGTTTCAGAAGGAGCAAGAAGTGGGCAGGCAGCTGGGGAGCTGGCTAGCGCTCTCTCTCTTTCTCCTCCACACGTGCAGAACAACCTCACCCTCTCTTTTTTACTCCCTGTCTCTCCTCTCCCAGCCTCCAAGCTTACTCTGCTCTCTCCTCTTGATCATAACCCATAAGGACTGCCCCCGTCATAGTGTCTGCAAGACTTTCCTGCACCAGAAGTCACTCCCCACTGGTTCAGTCCCCGAGTTTCTCACGACTAACATCCCCTGGAGAGAATCCAGTCGGCCTACCTCATCTGGAGTCAGCATGGATGCTGGGTCACTGTGGAACATAAGGATTTGTTGCCTTCCATTCAAGATCCACATTGCTTAATCCAATCTTCTGTGGTCTGGAAGTGGGAAAAGAACAAAGGGAATGGTTAACTCCAAGACATGGATGTTTAGGAGATCATCATTAAGTCTCTCTGGGTTGCATTACCCCGTATGCCAAGAGATGGTAAGGTTGAGCAAAAAAACAACCAAATATATGGGCTTTCTCAAAATGAAGGGGTACTATCACCCAGCTGTGCTTTCCCTCAATGACTTTGGCCAGTCATATAAACTCCCTAAGCTTTAGTTTCATCATCTATAAAATGGGGATAATAATTTTTTCTTTAAGTGACGATGCTGGAGAAAAATTAATATCGACAGTAGGAAATACAGTGGATACTCGCTACATAAGTGCTTCTCTTACTACTGTAAGGATCATGCTGTCTGTTCTATCTATTTGGGTAGTATAATTACTAATTTGAAGCAATTTAAACATGTATTGAGTGTCAACTACGTGCATGAGTGCCATCATACATGAAGTGTCTCCGAGAAGTGTTCAGCCCTGGACACTTGTCTGAGTTCTACTACTGGCATTATTATTGTAATCGTCCTGTGTCTGGTGGATGGCTCCAGACAGCTGGGCCGGCACTAAATAATCTAACTTAGAAATTCTTGGCAGGCAGGCAGGCAGAGTCAGAGCCCTGCAATGAAGGTAATACAACTCTAAATAGATAGCCAGGGGACTTTCTTTCTATATTAAACTATTGATTTTTCATAAACTAAGAGCACAAAAGGCCAGTGAAAACAATTGAATCCCAGAGCAGGACGCCAAAAAAATTAGACAGCTCTTTGTCCCTTGTTGGCCACTTTCATAAAGTGACTTCGTTTTTAGAGAAAAGATAAAACTCCTTTATTTCTAGGAAGTAAATGAAAGCCTGGAAGGAAGGAAGGAAAGAAGGAAGGAAGGAAGGAAGGAAGGAAGGAAGGAAGGAAGGAAGGAAGGAAGGAAGGGAGGGTACAGTATGAGAAAAGGCCTTGTAAACTGGAAGACAGGAAAGCTAAGTTCTTGTCTACCTCAGCCACTAAGCAAATTCCTTCCTTTGTTTCAGAGACAGGGAGGTAAAACTCATAGCTTCCTATGTTTGGACATTCTGGGACTGTGTTATGGGAAGGAGGCACGGAGGAGAGAAAGGATGAAAGATGGAAGCAAAGGCCTGAGAGTAGGCACAATGGCCCGATGAGGATGGTACTGGTTGGACTCACTCCTGTAGCTTCACCTGCATTTCCCCTGTGAGACCAGAGAAAGTTCCCATCAAGAACCTTGGCCCCTGGCCTGTGGGGAATCCGAGTAGTGGGGACTGAAGCTTATGCAGTTGGGGGAGGGAGCTCTATTTAAAATAAGCCAAAGTATGAATAAAATCTTCTGAGCCTTGGGAAGACTGTATAAGTGAGGAACTTTGAAGTACAAGACCATTCGCTTCAGGGTAAATTCTATTCCACACTGGATAGGAGAAGTGAGAGAGACCACTCTGGAAAAGGTTTGGTCCATTTCTCTCCAAGATTGGTACCTCCTCCTCTGTCTCTGGACTGAGATCTAATGGTATTTATTGAACATCAGTCTGTTATTCTACATGCCTCAGCTCATAAAAGCTGGCAGTGGAGATCATGGTTTCCACTCTATGGAGACATTGGAGTCAAGTCACTCCTCCAAGGACGAGCTCTAGCATGACCTAGACACCAAGGACAAGATCACTTTTCTACTGCTAAGACACTTTGCTCGTTGGAGTCACATTAACTGGTCATGTGTTATGTGCCAGGCACTGAGATGAGCTTTACAGACAGTGCGTCATTTACTACTTGTGACAGTCTCAGGACGTAGGTGTTATGATGTGCATGGGGAAGATGATCATCAAGGTTGTCACATGTGACGTGTCATCACTCCACCTCGTCTCCTTGGAATCAGAATGAAGAAGCTGTTCCTAGAATCTGGGCCACTACCTTTTCCACATACTGCAGCTCATCCAGCTCTGTTTCGGGGTCCAGGAGCTCAGAGACATTGAAGGACCTGGAACCATCTTTGAGATGTCAGCACATGAGTTGGCCACATAATTCATTTGCTTTCTTTCCGCTTCCCAGAAGGAAGAGGACTGGCTTTTAAAGGGGTGGCATCGTGGAAGGAAACTAAACAGCCTGGTAGAGTCAATCTGTCCACATTGGGCCCTAGTGTCACTGCTGTGTTCTTCCCTCACCCATGACAATCCACCCACATGTTTGTACTCAGCAAGTAAAGAGACACCTAAACGCTCACTCGTGGTTAAATTCTGAACTCAGTTCCCACCACTTCCAGAAAGCATTTCCTCAGCTTGACAACTCTCATGAACTCTCTTCCTTCTGACATTTTAGGACATTAGCTCCACTTTTTTTTTTTTTTTTTTTAATGTATTTTAATTCTACATGTGATCTCTAAGCCTCCTTTAGGAAGCGCTTCTCATGCTCATTTCAGCAGTAACTCTCCAAGGTGCCATTATGACTATTTGGGTTACTCAAGACGCAGACCAAGAGGTAAGGGCTGGAGTGTGAGTCGTTCATTTGTATGGGGAAGTAAACACCAGTAGAACAATGGAGAAGTGAGATGCGGGGAAAGGAAGGCAGCCAATGAAAGGGGCGTGCCCACAGAGTAAGCTCCCTGTGGAAATTCAGGAAGCCAGCATAGACGTCAGAGTTATCCCACTCAAGGGGCAAAAGAGCTGCATATATTAATATATACCAACTCCTGTGAAGTATCGTGCATTGGGGTTGTCTCCAGCCTGTTGCACATGTGGGAAAAGTAGGTTTCAATAGAGAAAGATCTCCGGGCATTGGAAGTCACGCCAGGAGCAGAGAAGTAGTCAGGGCGAGGGGAAATGGGCAGGACACCAACCTTATCTCCCACGTGCCTGCCTCTCCAGCCTGTGTCTAAGGGCCAGATATCTGAGCCACCAAACGGAGGTTGTTGAGGAAATTAAACGAGCACCCATCACATGAGAAAGTCGTTAACACAGTGGGTGGCACATCTTAAGCCACTAAAAAAAGTGGGCTGTCATTATTTCTTTTATAACAAACACTGGATCTGTGTCTGAGTCACTCAAGGCACTTACACTTCCTGAGAGTGGGGACACAGAGGCCCAGAAATACCCAGTGACTCCTTTAGAGAAATGAGACAACCTAGCAGTGGAACATGTGTGACTCTCCCAAAAGTGGAATCGAAGGTCATAGAAGCCCTTAGATCAACGTGCCCTTCTCCTTGCAAAGGTCCTGCCCTACTTGAGATCACAGTTGTGCGAGACTGTCACCAGGGCAGATGGAGATCCTGATGGGCAGTGATGTCATCCGGGGAGTCTCATCACTCTCTTCTCAGAGAGAGTGGCTACCGAGTTTACTTGGTTTATATGGTGGGGCAATTATTTTTCTCCACAAACAATTCTTTTACTTAGAACAAGATGCTGGGTACTAGCTGAATCTGCATTGAGGAACTTCCTGGGGGATTTTGAGCAAGCTCATGAGTCTCTTTGAGCCTTAATCAGTTTCTCTTTTCTTTTTAAGCATGATTTATTTCAATAAAATTTACATTCAATAGGATTCATTTTTAGGTATATACATTTTTTATGAGTTTTGACAAACATTTGAAGTCATATAAACCCCCTGCCATCAAGATGTAGATATTCCCACCACCCTCAGAAGTTCCCTGACCCTCTCTGCATTCAATTCCCTCCCCTGACTCCCAGCACCAGGCAACCACGGATCTGATTTCTCTTCCCACAGCGCTGCCATTTCCAGAACGCCATGTAAATGGAATCGTATAGTCTGTAGCTTTTTGTTTCTGACTTCTTTCACTCACCATCATGCTTTTGAAATTCATTCCTGTTTTTGCTTGTACTTGGACTTTGTTCTTTTCTGTTTAATCACTGAGTAGCATTCCATTGTACGGCGAGATCACAATTTGTTTATCCATTCACTAGTGGGTGGACATTTGGGTTGTTTCCAGTTTTTGGTGATTCTGAATAAACCTACTATAATCATTCCCATACATGTCTTTGGGTGGATGCTATGATTTTATTTCTCTTGGATAAACACCAGAAGTGGGAACATCAGAGTTGTGTAGGGTGTTAAGGACTGAATTGCACCTCCCCATAATTCATATGCTGAACCTGCATCTCCAGTACCTCAGAATGTGACTGTATTTGGAGATAAGGCCTTCAAAGAGGTGATTAAGGTAAAATGAGGCTGTCAGGGTGCACGCGAATTTAATCTGATTGGTGTCCTTATTGAAACAGGAAATTTGGACACACAAAGAGACATCAGCAGTGTGCACACACAGAGGGGAAGTGATCAAGTTAGAAGCCCAGGGGAGACGCCTCAGGAGAAATCAAACTACCAGACACCTTGATCATGGACTTCTAATCTCTAGAACTGTAAGAAAATAAACTTCGGTTGTTTAAGCTCCTCAGTCTGTGGTATTTTATTATGGCAGCCCTAGAAAACTAATACACATGGTAAGTGTTGTATTTAACTTTATAAGAAACTGGCAAAATGTTTTCCAAAGTGACTATGCCATTTTACGTTTCCATAAACAATGCAAAAGTCTCAGTTTCCCCACTTCCTGTCCTACTGGTATTCGTTTTTTTCTCCCCATTTTAATACTTGTACAGTGAGTGATACCTAATCATGGTTTTAATACCTATTTCTTTAATGACATTAAGCTTCTTTTCATGTGGCCTTTTGCTATTATTACCATATCTCTTCTTTGGTGAAATGTCTGTTCGAGTTTTTTGTCAATTTTTTTTATTCGTTTTTTTTCTTACTAATGAGTTTTGCAAGTTTTTTTTTCTTTTTTTTCTTTTTTTGTGTGTGTGTCCTCTAGATACACTTTCTCTATCAGATATCTCCCTGTCTGTGGCTCCTCTTTTCATTTTTTTAATGGTGTTTTTTAAAGAACAGTGGTTTCCATAAAGTCCAACTCATGATTTATTTTCTTTTGTAACTTGAGCTTCTTGTGTCCTATCTAAGAAATCTTTAGATTACCAAAGATTTTCCGGTCCTCCATGCCCTAATGTTCCCAGGGGCAATTCCTCACTGTTAAAGACATGCAGCTCTACGGCGAACAGGAGCAGGTGAGTGTATATAATTCAGGGATGGAGGAGTGGAAGCCCCCTTGGCTAATGGACCTACAGCCATGTTCTCTTACAGCGTGATCAGTTCCCATGGTGACTCACTTTACCCCAGAGCCAGGCATGGACTAGAGAGATACAATGTACCCAACTCCCTCAGCCACCAACATTGGAGCTGTGAATGGTTGGAAGGAGGAGAGGAAATTTGATCTGGCAGGTACAGTGAATGAGAAGAGTGATGATGAGAGATGAGGCAAGGGACAGCCCAGAAAAGCTGTGGACACAACATGACAAAATCTGGGCTTTATGTTCGAGTCATTGAAAAGCCACCAAAGGGCCTTGAAGAGAACATATCTGACATGTATGTTAGAAAGATCATTCAGGCTTCAGCATACTCAGTGAATTAAAAGGGATATAAATGATAAATGTCTATTACATTGTTTTGTGCACCGGAAACTAATAATAAAAAAACAAAAAAGGCAAGAGAGTAAAAAAAGCGGGGGGCGGGGGGGGCAGATTAGACAGAGGGAGACCAATTAGGATCTCTTGGAATAATCTTGATGAGACATAGATTGATATCTAGACTGGGGCCGTAGCAATGGGAGGGGAGAAAAGTGTATTATCTTTAAGTCTCTTTAATATTTGGAAAAATTCTATGTTCTTAACAAAACAAGAAAAATGCTAATTGCTACTATTGTTAAACCATCCTGGATCCTTGTTTCTTCTGTGTATTTACCACAATAGTTAATTACACTCCAAAGTCACAGTGCCAGCTGGACAATATAATAACATTGGTATTTACATAGCCCTTGTCTCTGGAAGGGAGGAGCATGGCTGAACAATCAATAAACAACCCATTTCTATTTCCCATGTGATCACTTTGAGACAAAGAAGTTGCTCTTCCCACTTTGAAGAGTTGCGAATTGAGCAAAAACGCAGAAAGTGTAATATTATTCGAATCTTCAACATTATTGAGCACTTACTATGTGCCAATCATATTTTACACATTAGTTCGTTTAACTCTCACAGCAAACCTGTAAATACAGATATGACTGTCTGAACCTAGAGGCTAAGAAAACTAAAGCGCAGAGGTGGAGTGACTTTTGTAAACCTACACAGCCAGGAAGTGGGCGCAAAGTGGGGATCTGAACCCCATACTCCTTTGGGTTCTCTGATATGTTATTCTTGGTAATTAAAAACACCCTACTTCCCATCAATGTGTCATACTCACAGAAACGAAAGTAATCTCTTTAGGAGAAATAGAACTGAAATAATTTAAGGGAATTAGCATTCTTAATGTGTCTTGGTGTTGAAATTTTTACAAACATCTTTATTATTACTCTCCTTAGGGAAATATTGATATTTTTTGACTGATAAGAAAATGTATGTGTATAAAGAAATAGTGCCTTGTCTGAAAGCCACAAGAACCAATCCATAAAATTTTAAGACAAATAACTAAGAAGAATGAATTGAGCCTGGAAATTGGATTTCTTAAGTGAACAACACCATTCCCTGGACTTAACAAGGGAGAAAGTGATTTCTATTAGTATCAGTGATTCTTAAACAGGTGAGGTGTTATGGGTCTCTTTTAAAATATGAGGGCATGAAAGACTGTCTCACCCATAAAAATATAAAATTTAGTGTGCAATTTCAAATGTCTTAAATAACTCCCCCAAGGCTCCTATTAAAATTTCAGACCCCAAAGTATTATGCCAATACAAGTATTGGTATGTAGTTTAGGTTGCTTTTTACTGAAAATTCACCACACTAAGAATCAGAAAATCTTGGCTCTTGCCTCAGTTCTGCCCACGTACCCACTGAATCCTACTGACCCAAACTCAGTGGCTTACAATAGCAGCATTGTTTCTTGTGTATCTGAAGGTCAACTGAGAAATGGACATTAGTCTAATTTGGATTTCACTGGGAAATATCTAGTCCTCAGTACAATGACACTTCCGCCATGTTGTACAGGCCAAAGCAAGTCACACAGCCAAACCCAAGGTAAAGGAGTGGGGAAATAGGCCATATTTGTTTTCTATGCTTTGCAACAAATGGCCACAAACTACAGCTTAAAAGAACACATATTTATTATCTCATAGTTTCCGTGGTTCAAATGTCTGGACTTAGCTGCGTAATTTGAAAGGCTGCAATTAAGATGTCGGTCAAGGCTTAGTTCTCATCTGGAGGCTCAAATAGCAATGGATCAACTTCAAAGCTTACTTAGGTTGTTGGGCAATTCTATTCTTTTGGTGGCTGTAAGTCCATGAACTTCAGTGTCTTGCTCGGCTCCGAGATGCTGCCCACAGTCCCTTGTCAAATGGATTTCTCCAAGGGGGCACATACTTCCTTCCTGGTAGCTTGCTGTTCAATGCCAGCGAGGCAGAGAGAGCAAGTTGCTGGCAAGGTCAAGTCTATATAATGTAATGTCACCACGTAAGCACATTCCTCACCATTGCCACATTCTGTCGGTGAGAAACATGCCACAAGTCCTGCCCACACCGAACAGGAGGGAATTATACAAAGGTGTGGCGTGACGTCTTGGCAGTGAGTGCTTGCTTGAGGCCACCTTCCAGCCTGTCTGCCACAGCCCCTCAGGAGTGAGATCTGAGGCCAACAGCCAGTGCACCATTGTATCGTAGACTGGCAGGAAACAGTGGAGGGCCACGTTAGAAGAGGACAGACAGGAAGTTCTCTCTCTGGAAGTGACATTTGGGCCTGGATGTGAACCAATAAAGAAATGAGTGGGTCAAAAATCATTTGGAATTTTTAGAGTTCGGGAACTGTGGAACATATGCAATAATTGAGCGCAGGAAATATGCTTTAAAATAGACTTCCACTTCAGTCTAGTCTCCAATGATGGCCCGGACACCAGGTCTTTTCTGATCCTCCAATTAAATTGACTGCTTAAATTGCCGTGCCAGAAACCCATCTTCCGGACGACGGGGACTAAGTGACTAATGAGGTGAGGAGGAGATCATGAGAGGAAACGCCAGGAGCTTATGCCTGATGGCACATTTCTCTATGATGTGCACGGGAGCAGGAGACAGAACATGTGAAAGACAGAGGGTTTGAAGGAGCCTCCAGAGAGACAGCAAGGGCTGGAGATCATGGCAGGTCATGGCTATGAAGGAAAGCCCTTGCTGAGCCTGCGGGGGGTAACTGAGTTGAAGGTGAGGCACCGACTTAATTGACTGAACCCGAGAATCTGACGACTGCTACACTGATGAAGCGATTTTGGTAAAAAGCCAGAGCACTCAGACAGGCCCAAATGATCCTATGGGAGCCACATAACTTCTCTGAGCATCAGATTCTCAATCTGCGAAATGGGGGGATTGTGCTTAGTCTGGGGCTCAAGCACCTGAGCCATGAATCTGCTACGAAACAATAGGGATTATGATCTTTACACTTCTATTAAATGCGTCTCATGCTTAGTTACACTGCCTTTTAAAACCCTATTAAGTTTTAAAAAGTGATCAGATATACATTGATTTGTGGCCTCTAGTAGACAGTTCCAAAAGTCCTGTTCAGCGCTAAGTAAAGTGCTTATCACAGCACTGGTACATCATAAGATTTCAATAAAACTATTGCGATTATTATCAATTATATTATTTTATGATTTTCTTCAAGATGTTAAATGCAACAGACTCAGAGTGGCAGTATATTAAAATGTCATCAGCTACTAATTTTACAGCCAATTTAGTGAATCCCTATCAAGAGTCAAAGGAAGATAAAAGACCCTAATTTGTATATGGCAGGTGCTCCGATTACATATTTGTAAGTAAGAATCAGCTACGTAGACGTCCCAAACGTTGGCTAATGCCAAATAACAACAATTTACGTCGTTTGAGTATAACAAAAGGTAAAATATGCTAAGAACACTGCTATTTATAGTCTCATCTTCTCCCCTACTGGCCCTTCCTTAGAGGTAGGCAGGAGAGACATTTTTTTCCACTTTGCAGGTGGAGAAATTGGGGGTTAGATAGGTTAAGAGACTCTGCCACGGTCCCAAGCTAAGTTTAAGAATCAGGAATAATATACACACCATGACTTCTGACATAACCCCTTGTGTCCCACCCACAGAATCAATGGGATTTGTTGGAAAACGCCAATCCCCAGACTCTATTCTTACTAACCAATAAGGAGGAAATGTGGCAGTCAGATTTTTTTTAAACATTCCCAAAGTGAAACTGATGGAGAAACTACGATATTAAACTGTAAGCTCTGCAAAGGTAGGGACCTCTGTCTTATTCACTTGGGTGCAACATCTGGCACAACCAAATAATTCGTATCTAGTGGGTGAATGCATGTGTCCATGAATGAGTGACCACAATGCCTTAGCATTCTATGGGAAGTCAGAAATTAATTAGAGGCCAGTGGGCTTTGGGAGCAGTGCAAAAACTGTAAAGACAGACAATCATTAAGTTCAAATTTAAATTCAGCATTATTCTGGGCACTTACTGTGTAAGAGAGACTGCACTTGGCAATGGGGGCAAAGGTGAATAAAAAGCAGTCCTCCTCTCAAGGTGCTACTTAGTCTGGTAGGGAAATAAATTGTGTACACTGATACCTAGGAAATAAAGAAAGCAATACCAATAATGATAGGTGCCGTGGCTGGGCTCCATCTAAGGGCCAACACCAAACACATGTGATCTTATTTCCAAGTGCTGAAGGAGAGATGCAAGGGCTGTACAATCACAGAGAAGGAGGAGGCATCCTTCACCTGCTTTGTTCATTTTGTTCACCTGCATAAACAGCTGCTCTCTCTGGGAGTGAATGGCTATTTGCTGACAACGCAGGAGGCAGGCATTCTCCCAGCCTCTTTCAGAGAAGCCTGTGTTCAAACACCAGATGTGGGGCAATACTTGCTTCCAGGTGGGGAAACTGAGGCAAAGAATTTCCAAGAGGCCTGATGCTTTTAATTTTCTAGTCCAGCAGGAACGGTGATGTTTTACACCACCATACAAATCCTCTGACGACACCATCCCTATTCCCTTTCCTGGATTTTTATAGATCTCTAAAACTCAGCAAAAACTTTTTCTTCATCCTTAGTGATAATTGTATGACTCAAATCCTTCTTAGCCTCCTAATTTCAGTTAATATCCCTTTTCTCCCACCTCCACTACTTTCTGTTCTTCTGACTGGCAGATTGACAGTGTACAAAGTGGACATGCCACGTACCTGCAGGACAATTTTCAGTGGTTCCCTGTGGCCCACAGAATAGAGTAAGGGTTCAGTATCTCACCCCAGCCCCAGCTGGCCCTCTCATCTCCAGCTGTCGCTACTGCTAATATACGCTCAGGCCTCTCAACTCCCATTGCAGGCTGGATTCTAACTATCAGTCTCCAAGGGTGAACGTTGAGACACCACTCATAAGTCAATGTGCAGATGAGAGTCACAAAACGAAGACCACTGGGTAAATTCAACAGGTAGGGACGAATGGTACTGACCACACTGACTTTTATCATAGCCCAAGAAAGAGGAATACTAGCAAACCACACTTTGGGGCTGATAAATGCAGGAGCACATCAGCAAGGCTGTGATTGTCGTCCCCCAGGTGAGCAACACTCCGTCCGGCCAAATTCAGTAGTCAGCTCTTAGAGCTCATCTTACTAACACACTGAACAAAGTTTGGTCCAGTTGCTCCCTCCTTGCTTCCTTAGGCACTTTCTGCCCAGGACTTCTAGGACTCCCCTGGTTTTCCTCCTACCTCCCTGGCTGTTCCTACTCAGTCTTCATGGCTGGCTCCTCTTCCTCTTACTGACCTCTAAATGTTGCATTCACCCACCCTTAATCCTGCTCTCCATACTCTCATGATTAAAAGCCTCCAATAGTTTTCCATCAAATTCAAAATGAACTCAAATTCCTTATCATGAACTATAAAGTCTTACATGAAATCAACTTGGGCTCCCTCTCTGACCTAATCTATAGCATCTCCCCCCATAGCTACCGTGTTTCCCCGAAAATAAGACCTAGCTAGACCATCAGCTCTAATGCATCTTTTGGAGGAAAAAATTAATATAAGACCCGGCATTGTATTATATCATATTATATCATATTATATCATATTATATTATATTATGTTATATTATACCTGGTCTTATATTATAGTAAAATAAGACCGGGTCTTATATTAATTTTTGCTCCAAAAGACATTAGAGCTGATGGTCTGGCTAGGTCTTATTTGCAAAGAAACACGTTAAGTCTGTTCTAAACTCTGGCCATCTACAGTGATCATCTGTTGCTGCATAATAAATTATCCCCAAATTTAGAGACTTAAAACAACTGTAAAGTTGTCGTATTTCATAGTTTCTATGGATCAGAAGTTTGGGAGAAGATCAGCTGGACTCTTCTGGTTTAGGGTCTCATGGGGTTACAGTCAAGATATCTGCTGAGGCTGGTGTCATCTGAAGGCTTGACTGGGGCTGGACATCCACTTGCAAGGTGGCTCACCACATGGTTGGTGATGGCTGTTGGCTGTTGGCTGAAGGCCTTCATTCTTCTCCACAGGAGCCACTCTACAGTGCTCTTGTGTGTCCCCATGACAGAGGAGATGACTACCCCCAGAGTGGGTAATCCAAGAGACGGAGGCAGAACTGCCAATGTCATTTATGACCTATTGTTGGAAGTCACACCATCACCTCTGCATACTCTATTGGTCACACAAACCAGCTCTGAATCAATGTGGGAGGGGACGACATAAGAAACGAAATACTCTGTGGCAAAGGTCATTGGGGGCCATCTTGGAAGCTGGCTATTCCACCATCTTGCTGTCCTACAAACTTACAGAGCTTATGGTCAACTTAGGGCTTTGTAGTTGCTGCTTGTTCCTTCTCAATGGAAAGGAATCTTTCCCTAGATTTGTGCAAAGTTTGCTCCCTCATGTTATTCAATCAACCACTCAGTGTGACTTTTTCAAACCAGACTTCCCTGATCACCTTATCTAAAACACTCTCCCTGTCACCATCCTATCCCTTTATTCTTCTTCGTAATACTTGTTACTACACTCCACAGAGGCAGGGTTTTTGCCTATTTTACTCATTGGCAAATCTCAAGTGTATAAAGTAGTGTCTGGCACAAAGCAGATGCGTGGTAAATATTTGCTGAATTAGTAAGTGAAGGAGTGAAACCCCAAGTCTTGGGGAATGAAGTGAGGCCATATTTATAGTAGAGTACAGAGAAGTGAATTCATTCATTCCAAAACATGCAATTGAGCCTTAAGAATCAGTTGCTGAGTATGCAAAGAGGCCTAAGACAAAATTTCTTGCCCCAGATCTACCAAAAAAATCTGAAAACATTTATCCGTAAAGATATTTATGCTCCAATGTTCATTGCAGCTTTATTTACAGTGGCCAAGACATGGAAACAACTAAAGTGTCCTGTGACAGATGATTGGATAAAGAAGTTGTGGTATATATACACAATGGATTACTATTCTGCCATAAGAAAAGATGAAAGCATACCATTTGTAACAACATGGATTGATCTAATAATTGAGATTTTTATGCTAAGAGAAATAAGTCAGACAGAAAAAGTCGAGAACCATGTGATTTCATTGATATGTGGTATATAAAACTGGAAACAACAAGAGAGTAAAACAAACAAATGAATAACCAAAAACTCATAGACACAAACAATAGTTTAGTAGTTACCAGAGGGTGATGAGGGAGGGGGATGGTAGATGAGGGTAAAGGGGGTCAAATATATGGAGATGGAAAGAGTACTGACTTTGGGTGATGAACACACAATGTGATGTATTACAGAATTGGACACCTGAAATCTATGTAACTTTACTAACCATTGTCCCCTCAATAATCTTTAATTAAAACAAAATTTTTAAAAAATTAAAAAAACCTACCTAAAAAAAAAAAACAAAAAAAAAAATTTCTTGCGCCAGGAGCCTCTGAGGGTCACCCACCTAGAAAATTTCAGATGTTAGGACTCTGAAGTGTAAGAGGTTTCTTAATATGTTTGATTGCCTGTGGCACTCACCACATTCTCTTAAGAGAATTTCCCATATTATAGCTGAAGTTTGAGCATTAGACCAGGTAGCCCTCTTTTCCTAGCTATAGCTGTCTGTATCAGAATTGAGCCCCTAGCTCAGGGGATACCATTCTATACATTGGAGATCAACCTGTGATTCAAGTGGCTAGCACAAAAGTTTAATTCAGATACTCTTGGGAGCTTGAATGAAGTGACACAGAGAACCTGAGGCTGAGTTGAGAGATTTAAGGACATTAACAAGCCAAAGTCCTGTGAAAGCTGAAGTTCTGGGGAACAGAAACTGAGTAAACAAAGGAGACTGGATGGAAGAGAGGAGGAAAGAGCAGAGAGGCATAGGGAGATGAAGAGGGTCTGTGAACTGGAGAGAGAGAAGAGAGTGTGAGAGAGACACAGAGAAAAAGATAGTCAGAGCTAAAATCAAACAGATCAGAGAAACCAAAACACAGGCCCATCCATCACTGGAGCTGCCCCCTGCCTCTACCTGCAGCCCAGTGGTTCCGTTTTGCCGAGGCTCTTGTACACGGAAAAAAAAAAAACTTTCAACCAAAATGTTTTCCACCCTTTTCTCCCTGAGCCAAATTGAGTTATTCTCTCTTATTTGAGGCTAAAATCACCCCAGCTAAAGTATGCAGTCTCTGAGAAGGCGGCCTCTGTGTACAGATTCCTTCATGCATGAAACAAAGCTGTTGGCCCACCCCCAGCAGATATCTGCTTCCTCACATTTCTAGAACAGCAAATATGGCTTCTTCTGAAACTTCCACCTCTTGAAGTGTCTGCTCCCCCCACACACACACCACATAGAACATACATGGACATTACAAGCTGAAAGAGGCAGTGACCTTCTCCCACTGGACAGTGTCTTCAAGACAACCCGGCTTGCTCCTCCATGAATGCACTGCACCGTAAATGGAGTCTGGTCCATGGTACACACTGTGAGTGTTCAGAAATGACAGAACAGACCTGCTTCTTGAATCCACAGCACCAGTATATTTTCATTTCTTTGCCATTGCTTCTATTGATAATAGCAATTATAATCAAAATAACAGGACCATTTACTGAGCGTCGGGCTATGGACAATGCATTTTGTGTGCTTACTGTCTCTCCTAACATTATCAGTTCCTTTTGTGGACCCTCAGCAACTAAGAGATTTGGTGCCAAAAAAAAAAAAAAAAAAAAAAAAAGATAGTTTTACATTATTCTATTCTTTGCAGTGACAAAATCTTCCCGTTTCCGAGATTAAGAGGCACACGCATTCAGGCTTTTTCTTCCTCCAGGACTAACTAGCCTTTGGAGCTTAGATATTAAAAAGTTGGAATGCTTTGGTTCAGGGCAATGGAATGAAGGCCTGGAGGTAGAAAGAGCGGCTGTCTTCAGTAGAATGGTAAAATATTCCATCGAGAACTTTAGTATGACTTTATGATGCTGTTCCAGAAAGCAACAACAATTAAGTTCTACCTAAGGGAGGTGATTCAGGATTATGCAGGGTTTCTCAACCCTCACTGTGTGTCAGATCACCTGGGAACTTTTTTAAAAATGCAGGCCTGGATGTACTAGAGCTGAACGTATGCATATCCTGCGACCCAACAGTTCCACTCGTAGGGAGATATTCAAAGGAAAGGCATACACTTCTGCTAACCAAAAGATGTTAGCAGCAGCAGCATTTGTAATACCCAGAATGGGAAAGACGCCTATCCACAGCAGATCGGCCAAATGCACTGTGGTATATTCACACAATGGAATACTCTACAGCCGCAAACATGGATGAAGTATTGCTATCCTCCACAGTGTGGGTGAATCCCACTAATGTAACATGAAGTATATACACAGAAGTATGTCAACTATGCGACTCCATTTATATAAAGGTCAAAAACAGGACAAATGAATCTCTGCTTTGTCAGGAAGATAATTATTTTGGGGCAGAATGGAGTGATAGTGACTAGAAAAGGACAGAAGGAGTCCTCGCGGGGGTAGGGCCTGATTTTGTTCTGTAGACATGGAATGCTTACTTTGTGAAAACACACTGTGCTACACTCCATTTTTTCACTTTGCTATACATCTGCTATAATGTATTAAAATGTTTACTTAAAATAATACATGCCTGTTCCTCACCCTCAAACATTACAATGCAGGTGTTATGGGTAGGTGGGGCCCAGTCACTGATTATTTTAAAAAGCTCCCCAGAGGATTTTAATGTGGGACCAACTTGAAAATTACTACAGCTTTGTTCAGACAGGACTGGATTTGCGTCACAACTGTCATTTGCTGTGAATGTGACTTTAAGCAAGCCAATCCATCTCTCTGAGACTCAGTTCCCTCACTGTAGAGAGGGTATATGATGCAAACGTCACACATCTATTGTCAAGTTAAATGAGATAATACCCATGAAAGGCTTACCACACTGTATGGCACCCCAAAACCACGTGCAGTCAAGGTTAATGATTATTATTATATAATCGTGTCCAAGATCGAGAAGCAAGTATTTCTAGGATCTGACCCCGATCTGCTAGATTCTAAAGCCCGTATTTTTGTGTTTGTATCTGTATTATGTGCTGTCTCGAGGACGCTGAGCCAATCGTTTCAAGAGACAATGACCCTGAGAGCAAAGAAGAGAGGCCCTGTTCCTTAATCACCGGGTGTTGATTAGGTCTGATTGCATGTTCCATGGTTATTATTGATCTGGGGAATGATTGATGGTCACTGGTTGTCACTGTCTCATCTTTGCTATAATTGCATGAAATATTTGTCGGGGTTGAGCACCTCTTACTCAGATGCATTAACAATAATTTCCCCAAATGTGTTCCCTTGAAAGAGATTGAATTATTTCCAAAGGTCCTGCGCATCTCTTTTGCAGTGCAGGAAAAAAATGCATCCATAAATTACTCAATTGACACAGATGGGGACCTGAATGGCAGAACAGTTGGCTGCAAATTCTTTTTCCCAGACACATCCTGTCTGATGGCGGGACTGGCAGAGGCTCTGGGGGTGCCACCCTGGTCACACACGAGCATGACTGGTGTTTCCTCTCAGAGGAGGAAGTGGACAGGCCGCTAATCCATGTCGGGGCTTTGGAGTCTGACAGCAATGACTAAGGCAACCTGAAATTCATTTCCCTGCTGTGATGGCTCTCTGTTGCTTGGCCTATCTCTTCATGGCTGCTACAAGGAGCGCAGGGATTCAGAGCAGAAAGAGTGCCTGCTAATGCTAACACAGAACTGTATCCGATTTCATTCTACTCACTGGCTGAGCCATGGTTTTTTTCTGACCCTCAGTCTCCCCCCACTTTAAAATGGGGACATACTGACAGGACATGTAATTAAAGTTTCCTGGCACGTATGCAAAGCTCGCTTCCGGGGAGTTGGAGGCAACCTAAATCACTGGTGCTAGGAGATTTTTTTTTTCCAAAGAATTAGGTCTCTGGCATAAACACCTTAGTTTTCCTAAATTGCAGTCATTCCCCCAAGTATATTCTGTTCCCCTCAAATAAGGGAACGCCTTTGAAAACAATTTTTATCTCTGTTGCTTCACCCAATGACTACACACCAAGTTGATGAATGTATTAACAACTACATAGAATAACCACAGAGAACAAGTTTTGTATTTTTCATCTTAAAGTCAATAAATCAATTAGGCTGATTTTAATAGAAGTCAATTTGAAGTTTTATTTAAAAAGTCTAATAATGAATTATTTTCTTGTTACCTTAAAAAGTACATTTAGATCACACTAATGCTGGATGCCAGGGATTAATTTAAACAAAATTTACATCATCCAGTGGCATAGAGGGTATCAAGAAAGAAGAGTAACGGGTTATGCTAAAGCTTGTATTTCTAATTGTTTGTATAAACTTTAAATTACTGGAGTGATTATTGGGTTAAACGTTGGGCTAACTATTTTGTGATTATTAGCTAGCATACTCTGTAAGATTCGATAAAGCGTGGATCATTACCCCTACTTTACAAATGGAGAAAATAGGATGATCAAAAATGTTAAATAAATCCTTAAATCTACACACAATTAGTCATACGTGTAGAAAGTCAAATTGGGCTGCCTGACACCAAAGTCAAGGCTATTTTCACTACCGTAGGCTGAACTGCGGCCTTTAGCAGGTACTGTCAGTAGCATTCACTAGGGGCTAAAAGAAAATAACTACTAGTAAAAGATCTTTGTGTTTTAATGTCATAAGTAATAAATTCCATATGAATTGATTTCTTCAATAAGCTCAAGACCCTAACAGCAAGTTCAAATACTAAGCGCTTGTTAGAGGTATTTGCTAGGATGGGAAAGTTTAAATACATGCATTGATTTATTTAATAAAAATGTATTAAACACCCACTATATGCCAGTAACTGTCCTTGGCACTGAAGGTACAATAGTGACCAGTACACCCACACACTGCCCCCTGCTTACATCGTGGCATTGGGCAGTAGGGACAGGACGGAGATTAATTTAAGGACAATATAAGAATATAATTCCAAACTTTGACAAATGCTGTGACGGAAGAAAATGAGAAAGATCTAATTTAGTTTCTATGTGTGGGTGTTGGGTTGGGGTATCAAGAAATGTTTCCCCTGAGGACATAAGAGGAAGTGACATGGTAGTTAAAATTTCTAGTGGAAGTCAAATTTAACTAGACAAGGATCAGGAGGGAAGGCACTCCAGCCAGAGAGAGCAGTGTTTGCAAAGATCCCGAACCTTGAGCATTCAAGACACATCATTTATCTGTGATAACAAAACAAGGTCAGCATGGCTGGAGAACAGAAAGGAACGGGAGATATGGATTGTGTTTTCAAAGATGGGCATGACAATATCTCCTATCCCATATGCACTTCTATGATATGCTCGCTCCAGTCCCCCGTTCTATAATATGATGTTCTTTACCCCCTGGAATATGAGTGACCTGTGTTTGATCTGACCAATTAAATATGGTGGCAAGAACAGAGAGTCATTATGCTTCTTGCTTCTTGGAAGCCAAGCAGTGTGGTTACCCTGACAATAACACATGTTGGGGCCCTGAAGGGTGAGACGTGGTGGATGGGACAGAAGCCAAACCACACTGACGTGCAAGGCACACCTCACCGTGACCAAGAAGAAACCATGTTGAAGAGAAGCCTCCAGACTCAGCTCCCCAGATAATGCCATGTGGGCCAGCGAGAAACTATCCAGCTGAGCCTTTCCTAAATCCTTAACTCCAAACTTATGAGGAAAAATTAAGTGTCCATTTGCAGCCATTAAGTTTTACAACAATTCGTTTTGAAGCCATAATCAGAATATGCATGTGGAAATAACTAGAGACAACCAAGTGAGAAGAAACAGAGGCTGTTTATTCAGAACTTGTTCTAGCAAGGGATTCAGCCACCAATCACTTGTGTTTGGCAGAGACTCAAAGGCAGGCAGGAAAGTGGGAAAGGTTTATGATGGAAAAAAAGGATATCCTATGTGATTTGTATCCTATGGGAACTGTATTTGGCCTTCTCTGGTTGGTCTTGACTTGGAGGCACATACAAAAATTAAGGAAGCTGGCAGTGATTGATTCAAACCTGACTATTTGGGGCCAATTACTGCGGAGTTGGTTTGGTCACCTAGAGATCTATTGTCATTTATGGTCTGGCCACTTTCCTTTTATATATTCAGTATCTCAGGCAGCCTGGTACCAAGTGAGGCTGCAGGAGGAAACAAGAAGCGACTCTCACCTCCTTCAGTAAGCATTTTAGATTTCATTAAGAATTTTGTTCCAGGCATGCCATTTGGAGTTCATCTTGTGCTTGGCATAGAGACACGTGTATGGAAGTGAGGTGAGGTCAAAGCTGTCATGTAACACATGGTATCCAGAAACAATGATGACAGATAACTAGAAGTAAACTAGTGAGACAGAAGGGATTGAGGAGGTTGAGCAAAAAGTGCTGATATGCCCTGATCATTGGGTTTTGCGGCCAAGTAAGAGAATCCAGAACAAAGGACAATCAAAGACCCAAGGAAAACCATCAAAGAAGGATGTCAGGCTCCAGACTTGGAGCCTATAACTTATTAATTCAACAAATCCTAACTGATCATTTTTTTTTTCACATCAGGGATTGGCTGTTCTAGTGCTGGAGATACAGTGTTGAACAAAACAAATCAAGTCCACAGTCTAGCGGCCAGGAAATAAACAACATATATGTAACATGTAAATAACAAACTGTGAAGAAAATAAAGCATGGGGCTGGAAAGCGAGTGACTGAGAGTGGGGAGGCTGTGTGGATTGATTCAGAAAGGGCAGATGAGGAAGGGCCTCCAAGGAGGTGCCAGTGAATGGTGAGAAAGAGCCAACCACGTTATGTCCCAGGGAAAGAGCACATCTCACAGATAGAAGAGCCATGCAAGAGACCCAAGGCCAGAAGGATCTGAGAACATTCAAAGGACTGAGCATTGTCAGCCAGAAGTGGAGGAAGGTGAAATGAGGTTAGGCTAGAGCTAGGTCCTAGTGGGCCATGCAGGCCTCTGGGAGGAGTCTGGATTGTGTTTAAATATTATGTAAAACCATTGGAGAGCTTTATGCTGGGGGATGGGATAAGAATGGGGAGACTGATTTCTATGTCTCACACTTTTAAAAGAGGGGAAACTTCAAGACCCAGGCACCAAAATCACAGACTAATGTCAGAGTGACTCTCAACGATGCCCTTAAAACCACAGCTGCACTTTACTAAACATAAACTGTGCGACAGACAACCAAATACACTGGCTTGTTGAATCTTCACAACCACTTTATGAGCTTCATACTCTTATCCCATTTTACAGATGACTAGACTGAAGCTCAGAAACTTAAAGGCACCTGTACAAATGTACACAGCTTGTTCTCCCTGCACTAGACTCAGACACAATCCCACAGCTGGTATTCTCAACCACTACACATAGGGCTTCCCCAAACAAAGCAGACTTGATGTCTAGTCACCTGAATATTGAAAGCAGCTTCCTTAAAGGCCCCTCTCCATGGCCAAGGTCATGCTCTGCCCTCAAACCTGGGAGAGGACTGAGATGCTGGTTGGAAGACCCAGGTAGGAAGAAAGGATGAGAGAATGCATGTGCTGGCCAAGAACGGGACAGGTCCCAACTCTCAGGCTCTTGTCTAACTTAAATCATCACCAGCGATGCATAAAGAACCCAAATTTGGAAACGTATGAAATTTCTCAGCTGCAGCCATTGCCTGTGTGTGTCTCCCACGTATGCACATGCAGACAGATACACACATAACCGCCTCTGCATACGCCCAGCGATAGGTATAGCACGTGTGCATGCTTTTCAGTTTTGCAGAAACAGCAGATGGATAATTGCAGCCCCTAAGTGCCTAATCTGCTCTCCGGGACACGGGCAGATTTCTGAGCCAACAAACTTAATTGAACTTTCTATTCCAGCTGGAAAAGGTTACAGAGTTGCTACGCACACAGCACAGGCAGAATGAAAAGGTCAGCAGCTCAGTCCTCTTTGTAATGAATTGACCAGAGGCATATTGTTGTGTTTTGTTTTCTTTTTCCTTTCTTTTTTTCTTTCTTTCTTTTTTTAAATCTTTCTCACAACCATTTGATTGTAAAATTTGGTTAGCCTAATTGAGGTTTCCTCCCTCAGCATTTAAAGATGAGGGTATTATGCCGACACTGTCCAGCATCCCAGAAAGGTTGTTTAAGTCCCCACGTGAGAGAAGGAGCAGGATTTTGTTTAAAGATAAGTAACTGGGCTTTTTAAACTCCTCATTTGCATAGTCAAAGATTCTCTATAAAAATGCAGCACAAACTTCAGCATGTGTAAGAATCACCTTGAAAACTACAAACACAGATTCCTGGGCTCCTGCCCTGGAGCTTCTGAAACAGATCAGGGTAGGGCCTGAGAATTTGCATTTTGAGTAAACTCTCAGATGATGCTGACGCAGCACAGGACCTTGGAGCACTCCTGCTTTATGATCCTGTCCCAACTGAACCTACTGAAACTTTCTCATACATAAGTGCATCGGCCATGGCATTGTATCCCAAAATGGAAACGATCGAAGAGAAGGGAAACTTGTTCAAATTTGAGAAGGGAACCTTGTTCAAATTTGTGTCAGCTAGATTGCTCAGAAAGACGGTGCAATGCTGAGTGTTACATTTTTAGAAGCCCATGGGAAGCTGGAGTCCATCCATAGTTACATGACCTGAAGGCATTCTAGTAACACTGAACCTGGACCTTAAACAATGGGTAGAATTTGAACATGCTATGTGCTGGGGACAGATGGAGGTCAATGACTCCTACAAGGAACTAAGGAGGTTTCTTTCAGCTGAAAAGTAGAAGATTTTTGAGAAACATGATTCCTGTCATCAAATACCTGATATGTTGTCATGCAGAACAGGGATTAAGTTTTGTCACTGCAGCTCCACAGGACAGAGACAGAAGTTGGGGGTGGGCGGCAATTCTGACTCTATATACGGAAGCAATATATAAGGAAGTCGTTTCTAATAATTAAAGTGGGAATTGGCTGAGGCCTGAGGAAGTTAATTCTCTGCCATTAGGTAGTATTCAATCAGAGACTGGGGAACCGCTTACTGGGAAGGTTGTAAAGCAGATTAAAGCATTACATAGAAAGTTGGACCAGATAGTCAATTTCTCCCATAGCATTCTGTACACAATTAGCGTCCAATACATGTCAAAATAATATATTTCCCAATTCCCTGATCTTACTTCCCATAGGATTTCTCAAATGAGTCCCTCATGACCTCTTACTTGGCTTTTGCAGCAGCTTCTGATCCGGTCTCCTTGCTTCCAGTTTCACCTGCCATTAAATCCATCCTTTTCGGGGCTGCCAGATAATCTATTTGAAATGCAAATATTACTATGTCATCCTGTGGTTAAATTCATCTTCTGCTTAATACACTTAACTGTTTTCCTGTTATCTGTAAAATAATTGTCATTCTCATGCATGGCATGCAAAGCCTCTATGTCCTCAACATCACTATCTCAAAGGTCTCAATTCCCGCTACTCCTTTCCTCCACTGGAAGGGCTGGCTCGGATTTCCTCTTATTCAATAGTCTATTTATTACAAGTATTGCTGAGCGTATGTTGTCAACGTGGCATTTCTTTACCTTTATTCTCTACCCAGCTATCTCTTACCTACCTCTCGAGACCCAGTTCAGGGGTTAGCTCTTAGAGGAAGCCGTCCCTGATACGTCAAGTTAGGATCAAAATGAAAAAGCACAGAGTCTGTTATTCACAGATGAGTGAATTTTTCCTGATATCTTCATATTCAGGTGGAAAGTGAAGTTGTTCTCAACTATAGGATGAGGTAAAATATTCCCAAGAAGATACAATGGCACCTCAGGATGGGATTGTGTGTGTGTGTGTGTGTGTGTGTGTGTGTGTGTGTGCTTTGTTTCTTGAAGTGTCACTTGTTAAAGGGAGTGTATGTGGAAATGCCTGTAGGAGGCCGACAGGCATCATAAGGGTGCACCTGGCCAGGTGGAGACGGTGGGAAACCAGAGAAGGGATGCCATTGCCAAGTACAGCCTTTTTCACACTCTGCCACATTGTTACCGTTTGTATAGAAATGTGAACCCAGAGTTTCTAGATCTTATTTTTCAAAAGAATACAAAATCCAGGGTTGTTTTTTTTTTTTAATAAGGAATCGCATAATTTTCAAATATTTTAAAAGTTTACTTTTAACCATTGTATGGCACAAAAACAATATCTGCCGGGAAGATATGGCTCAGAGATTTGCTATTTTGCAACCTCTGTTCAAAATCTTTTCTATGCTGGTATTTTAGCCTGTCTGTTACTCACCTGGCTGCTTCTACTGGCACCAGAATAAGTGAGAATAAGTCACTCATCTCAATATTCCGGTGATGTGGAGCAAAGAAGAAATGCCCCCAGTAGGGTTTAAGATCACAAGTTTCTTTTTTTTTCAGTTTATCGCTAATCATATGTGATTGAGCACAGCCTTTCAGTTTTCCCATACCTCAGTGTCCTCAATTGTCACGTGGGAATCTCAATTTCTATTCTGTTCCTCGCAGGTTTGTGAAAATTAAACGAGATATTCTAACAACTATATACGATGTCGGAGGGGTAAGTAGACTTGGGGGTGGGGGGCGGCTATCACTTTGTGAGGGGTAGAAAGGTCGAATCAGTATGTTGTTTTATACACCTGAAGCTAATATAAAAAATAAATAAAATTTAGAAAGAAACCTCAGCGTAAAAAAAGAAATTAAATGAGATAATCAAAGTGAAATTGCCTTGAAAAGAACAAAACACTTGCAGACTGAAGGCTTCGAAACCTGGTTTCAGAGAGCAGAGGCATCTGTTACCATCCATACTGTGCTTCCTAATGGCTTAGTTCCACCGTAAGGGGAAAAATGAGGGTTTTTTTTTTTTTTTTTCCAGTAATAGGTTCTTCTGTTTCCCATAAACGCTGGTTCAAGACAGGTTGGTTCATTGGGTGAAGTTAAAGATTGATTGATAATTGGTTTCTCAATCAAAAGGTCAAGTAAGAGGACACATGTGCCTTTCCTCCCCAGCTGATTACTGAATCCTGGTTTAATGTTACGTGTCCTCCTACACAGAGCTCTGCCAGACAACGGATTCTTGTCAATTGGTTTTGCTTTGTTTGCTCTTACTTTGGAAAGAATAAAGACATAGAGGAGAGTCTATCAGTGCGAGCAGATTGCTTATACTGGGGTAGCTGGAGCTCACAGTTAACCCTCTGTGGATGGTTTAAATTTGAGACTGAGATTAAGCCTTCCCAGAAGGGAAGAAGCTTGCCAGCAATTCAAGTTCTAATGATAAACATGTTAAACGTATACAGCAGAGTGAATAAAAGCATGGGCTTTGGAGTGATTCTCAGTCTGGGATTAGCTAGTTTTCTGTATAGGACCTAATAGTCAACTGACTACAAAAGAAAAAAAAAAACAGCTGCAATTCTTCACTTCTGCCTGTGTCCATGCCCTCTGCAATGTGACTTTCAGGCGTTTCTCATGAATAGGAAGAGTCTGTTTCCCCACTGCTTGAATCTGGACTGTCCTTGTGACTGGACTAACCAATAGAATGCATCAAAAGTGACTCTGCCAATTCCAAGCTAAGACCTCAAGAGACCTTAAAGAAAATTCCTCTCCTTCCCTTTTTCCTTCTTTCCCCCCTCCTTCTACTTCATTCTCCTCCTCTTCTTGCCACACTTTCTCTCACGTGCAGAATCCTGCCACTGTCACAGGAGCAATCCTGGAACGTCCTGCTAGAAGATGAAGCGTATGTGGTCTAGTCACCCTCATCACCCCAGCTGACAACCAGGCAAAGCCAGACATGCGAATGGGGCCACCCTCGAACATTCAACTCCAAGCCGACCCACCACATGCATGATTGAGCTCAATCAAGATTAGCCAAGCCTTACTTAGATCAGCAGAAACACCCAACTGACCTAATAACTTACAAGAAATAATAAATGCTTATTGTTTAAGTCACTGAGCTCTGGAAGGTGTTTTTTCATGGAGCAATATTTAACCAATACAGATCCAGAGCAAGTTTCTGCGCCTTGACTCTTTGGTCCCTCATGTGCAAAATGGGAATAATAATATTAGCACCACACAGAACTGTAGTGAGTATTCCATTAATGGCTGCTCTTAGCAAAATAACCCAACTTAAAAAGATGTATTGGAGTTGTATTTCTTTGAAAGTATCCTATGATTCTAGAGTGTCACGCTTTCCAAATGCCCTCTCTCCATACTCCAACCACACTTATTCACACACAACACCAATATAAGGAAGCTTCACTGTAAATTCAAGGTTTCACCAAGTACCTGGTCGTTATTGTATTAAAGTAAACACGAACATCATCAGAAAGTGGCTAATAAAAATGAGAATCCCCATTTCTCTGAGAGAAAAATGGGGCAAAATGAAGCACAGCATTGTTCTCAGTACAGAACTGAGATGAGAGTTTTAAACCCTGTACTGCGCCAAATTTGATAATTGGTGACTTGAGAGGCTGAAGCCTTTTGATCCTCTGCAAAGGAATAGTCTATGCCAGAAACAAGATCTATAACAGCGCTCCAGTATATATTTATCTGGAAATTTTCAGAGACACCTGAAAATACAAACACTTCTACCACATTCTCTGCCACAAAATCCACCTCTCTGTGTGTCTGTCCCTGCTTTGCATGCCATGTCCTGCCACATGTAATTCAAGTCCACACATCCAAAACGGAGAAAGTTCTCTCTCACTCTGCCTCTCTCTCCAACTCTTAGCTGACCTTCACGGCCCAAATCCCAATTTCCTCTCTTTCAGTGAAGTCAGCTTTTGATAACAACAGGTCAGGCTGTTTCTCTCTCCTTCAGAGTGAATAACCTACCTAAAGACCTGCCAGTAACTTTCCTGTTTTAATCACATATGATGTCATGGTCCAAGAGACAAGGAATGTTGCTATTCCCCCTTCCAGGCCTTTGGTGAACATAGCTGGCCACTCACAGTGCTCTGTTCTCCTGAATCCAGGAATGGCCTCAGTGCCTAACAGCGACAATCAGAACAATAACACAGTGATAACTAACGCTGATGTAGCTCTCACTCTGTGTGAGACACTCAAGGCTTATTACAGATTAACTCAGTCCTCACGGCAGTCTTATGAGGCAGGTGTTCTTACGATGCTTATTTTGTAGGTGAGAAAACTTAAGCACAGCAAGAGTACATAGGTGGCTTAAGGCCACAGGGCAAATCAACTAGAAAACTTGAGCAAAGACTTCGGCAATTTAGCCACAGAATCTGTGCTCTTAATCACTATGCTATTCTAAGAGAACATTCCAGAAAACCACTTATCAGCTGTTGGAGTTGACAAAAGAGATGAAAGTGATGCAACCTATTTTCTCTGGCTATAGGACTATAGAACATTATTGCTTGAAGGTACTTTGTGGGGACACCTCATCTATCCCCATTTTTATAGATGAGGGATCTGAGGTCAAGAAAAGTGAAGTGGTTTGTCTAGGATCCACATATTTTGAAAATACGGTTAGCGGGAAATAAAGTCATTCTGGTGACTCTTAAATTATGCTATTGGTTACAACCCTCATAATAGCTTAGCTACCATTTATTGAATGCTCATTATAACTCAGATACTGTGTTAAACGCTTTCTCTCATTTAATTCATGCATTTTTAATTCATCTCATTTTTTTCATGCATGTTCTCATTTAATTCACAGAAAATTCTAGGACAAAAACACTGAGGCTCAGAGAAGTTGGGGAATGGGCCAAGGTCACATACCTAGGAAGTGGAGGAGGACAGACTGTGATCTGCTTCTGGCTGACTCCAAACCTCCTGGGTGTAACTACCGGGCAACACTGGATGATAAGGTCCTGCTGTCACTAAAATCATGGGGACTGCCTCTGATTGAGAGGAAACCAGAGATTTGCAGTTACTTTATAAATTCTTTCATCACTGTCTGTACCCTGAGAAGTCTGAAGTTTCACCCCACTGAACTTCCCAGAATGGAATAAAATGCAACTCTGAACCTTCACATTTCCAATGTCATGTGGAGGAAACAGCTGGAGAAATGTATCAATCGCATATCTGAAAAAATACCTGCCTGGGATTGGGGAGGAAAATTTCAAGGCAATCCAGAAATTGGGAATCTATTCTGAGAGAAAATAAAAAAAACCCTGCACATGTTTTCAATTCATAGGCAGAAATTAATGGACAGACAAATTCCTGGAAAATTAAAGTGTAAACCCTTTGAGGTCACGAGTCTTGTTTCTAAATTCTGTTTTCTGCCCTCCTATCAGACCATAGGCACACTGCCAGTGCTAACGAGGACTCTCACTTCAGAAATTAAAGGGCCCTAATGATATCTAAGCCAGTACCCTCTATAGTACTATTCTATAGGTATGAAAACGAGGCTTAGCAAGATGAAGTGACATTTCAAATAAAAGTCTCCCAATGCCACAGTCAGTGCACACTGCATACGAGGTCTGACAATTAAGTTCACGGACTCACTACCATGCACTTACATCAGCAGCACTGTACAAACAGCTCGGTAAGGTTTCATAACCTTGGTGTATCAGTGTCTCACAGCTGTGTTTGTGTTGACGTGTGGCGGTGTCTTGCTGAGTGGTGTTTATAATTGTTGCGTGTTTTTGTGTGCTGCCTTGAGAATGTCTGAGCTTGAATTAGGGCAATGAACAAACATTAAATTTCGTGTTAAACTTGGCAAGAATGGAAGTGAAATCAGGGACATGTTAGTCCAAGTTTATAGGGGTAATGCTATGAAGAAAACGGCAGTGTAAACATGGATTAAATGTTTTTCTAAAGGGACAGAACGTGTCACTGATGAAGAGAGGTCAGGGTGGCCAGTAACGAGTAGAACTGATGAAAATATTGCAAAAATTCGTCGAATTGTGTGTCAAAATCGTCGGCTGACTGTGAGAAGCATAGCAGACCAAGTAAACATAGAAAAAAGTTAGGAAAATCTTAACTGAAAGTCTTGGCCTGAGAAAGGTGTGTGCAAAAATGCTCCTGAAGGAGCTCACTGATGAACAAAAGCAAAGGAGAGTTGAAGTTTGCCAAGACCTTTTGGAGAGGCAAGGTGATATTTTGGACCATGTTATCAGTGGAATTGAAACATGGGTGTGCCAGTACGACCCTGAAACAAAGCGTCAAATTGCACAATGGAAGTCAGCCAATTCTCCACGACTGAAAAAGTTCCGTCAGTCCAAATCAAGAGTCAGAAGGATATTGCTAACCATTTTTTTTTTGTAATATCAGAGGGATTGTTCATTACAGATTTGTACTAACTGGACAAACAGTTAACCAAGTTTACTATTTGGAAGTGCTGAAAAGATTGCATGAAAAAGTTTGACAAAAATGACCTGAACTTTTTGCCAACAATTCATGGCTCTTACATCACGACAATGCACCAGATCACGCGGCACTGTCTGTGAGGGATTTTTTAGCCAGTAAACAAATAACTGAATTGGCGCACCCTCCCTAGTCACCTTATCTGGCCCCCAATGGCTTCTTTCTTTACCCGAAAATAAAGGAAATATTGAAAGGAAGACATTTCGATGATTTCAGGTCATCAAGGGTAACATGATGACAGCTCTGATGGCCATTCCAGAAAGAGTTCCAAAATTGCTCTAAAGGGCAGACTAGGTATCGCATCGGTGCATAGCTTCCCAAGTGGAGTCCTTCGAAGGTGACTGGAGTGATATTCAGCAATGAGGTATGCAGCACTTTTTCTAGGATGAGTTCCCAAACTTAACTGTCAGAACTTATATAAAGCACAGCCATTTGAAGGTGAAATAAAAAGAAACAAAGAGTAATCATTTCCAATCTTATTAGTTGGATCTAGGTATGGTAGAGAAAAAAATTAGACGTCATCTAATCCAGCTCCCCACCTGACGCTTAATCCTTTGTCATCTTTTCAGCTGACATTACCCAAACTCTAGGAAAACCCTAGGTATGGGGGATTACAAGTAACTATAGGTAAAATCAAACAGTGTGTAGTAAAACCTCTCAGAAGTATTGTGTTTCTCTCAACTACGACTTTCAATCCCACTTTTAGAAGCAATTAATATATATCCCCTACAATAGTAGGCTGAAGTGATTCAAAGATATCTCTTGTAATAAGCCTAGTTTTGAAGTTTAAGTTCTTTTACGAAGATGATTCTGTCTCCCACCTAATATTCTTCTGCTAGCCAGAGGCCGTTATTTGTGATGGAAGGAACGATGACAAGGGAGAAGTTCATTCCAGATTCCACAAACCATCGCATGCTTGGCTTCTGCCACAAGCCTGCTGATTTCCAGACTAAAAATTGCTCAGGGGGCATTGAGCCATGACAACCTAGTGTCTTCAGAATCAATGGACCACAGCCACTTAGCATTGGAAGGGGCCTTGGAGATAATTTAGTTCTGGCCTATCATTTTGCAGATGGAGAGACAGAGTGTTAAGTGACTTGCTCAAGGTCATACAGCTGGTTAATGGCAGAGCTGGACCTGGGCCCCAGTTCACCAGACTCCTGGTTCCATAGTCTGTCTGCTCCTCAAGCTGCCTCCTCAGACTGCCCAGCCATCACCAAAGCAGCTGTAGCATTTGCTTCTCAGTAACCAACCCCCGGAAACAGATAGGGAAGCCTTTGTTCCCTGTCCCTCACAGTTCTCACCTCTCATTCCCTTCCATCTAATGAGCAGGGTGCTTCTGGTCCAACTGCATCTTCTAAGCAAAGGATAGCTTTTGACTTCCCTCTAAAACAGTTGCTTGTACTTGATTGGATCTGCTCTATAATGCAATGAACAGCTTTGTCCTACTTAGGGACAATTTTAGCAAAAGATAAAATCACGACTCTCAGATAAATATAAAACAAACACACGCCAAATATTTTATTTAATTCATGAATTAATAAAGGATCCAGTAAGATGTTACAACCCATTCAAAGGTGGATTTAAAGAACACACACACAGGCAACCAGGAAGCCGACATAGACGACAAACAGATGCAAAACTGGTTAATATCCATAGGGCAGTAATCAGTTCATCTCCACTGGACACCATTTGCATTCCTTTGGATAATAATCATTTGCATTATTATCAGTTTTCTTTAAATTACAAAGTGCTAAAATAGCTCAAAGGCAATGAAAGGCAGATGTAACCCAGAAGGGTGGGCCAGACAGGACTCCCAATCATCTTTCTTTTTAGCTCATTTCAAAATCTTTCACAATTTTCCTGACAGCCTCAAGTGCTAATAACTACTCCCTTCATGACAATATCTCCAAATCTCTCTAGGCAGGAAACAAAGTGTGCCGCTCTCATTGTTACACACTCTCTCAGCACCTGATTTGTTCGCTCCCCTCTTCCTCTGAACACTCATTCCATGGCCAGATCTCACCAGGCTTCCATGTTTTATCGCTCAGCAAGCTGTCAAGATTGTAAAGCATCTGAACAGCTAGATTCAAGTCTTCCTTTTGGCTCTTCCTTGTTGTATAACCTTTGACAAGTCATTTGACCTCTAAGCCTCAGATCCCTCCTCTGTAAAATGGTGATTATGATTTCTGATTCACATGACCTTTGTCTCCAAGATTCAAACGGAATTATGGGTGTTGGACTAGGTTTTCTTGATCTGTTTTGTCAGGGACTCCCACTAGAAGTACACTTAGGTTATTTATAAAATGAGGATTTATTAGAAGGAGTATAAGAGCATATGTAAACATTCAATAAAAAGAGAAAATATCTTAGCAGCACTGTTATCTGGGCCCCAGCCATATCAATAATCATCATTTATGAAGGATCGAATAACAAGAATTCTCATTATTAAGTACTTTACTATGTACCACGTATTGTATTTATACTGTTCTTTTATCTTTACTATTACCTTCTGAAGTAGATATACAATCATTTCTACTTCATAAATGAGGAAACTGGAGTGCAGGCAGGGTAACTCGCCCCAAAATCTATAGCTAACATATGTCCGTTCTAATAATCAAACACAGCTCTCTCTAGACAGAAAAAAATGCATACCCTTAACTACCATGCACCGCAGGCTTCTTGGAAAGTGGATGAAAATCACTTGGAATAGTCACTTGCTTGCAAAGTCCCTCTCTGTGTTAAACCCTCTATTTATACTCCCCCCAAGAATTTCACTGGATTATTTTTCAGTATTAAAAATAAAGCATCCGTATTGGACATAGTTCGGGCCACCACTTCAAAGCAGAGACTTCACTTGTTTCTAATTTTTTTCCCCCAAGCATAGAACGCCAGACTAGTCTATATATTTAAGGAATTCAGTAGAGGTATTAAGAACACAGACTCAGGGTCTGGGCAAGTTTGCCTCACTGTCCCACACCCTGACCCTTTGTTAAATGTGAATTTTTAGGCAATTCACTTAACCTCTAAGCCTCACTTTGTTAATTTGTACACTGGAGTAATAATAACACCTACTCCATTGGGTGAATTTGATAAATAAGTGAACAAATTCATATAAGCACTTGGCTAATTGCTGCAAAATAGTAAGAATCTCATAAACAGGACATACCATTATTAACTTAAATTTTTCTATTACTATTAACAGAGAACACCACAGAGCCTAATAACTAAAGCAATAATAAATGGCGGCAGCCACTTGCCCCAACTGAATATTATGTAGAAATAAGGCAGTGAGTCTCCGTAACCAGTGAGACATCTGTTTCTTTGTAAATCATGAAATGTCACGCATATTAATAGTGCTTAATTTTTATGATCTTAAACAACTTGTATTTTCAGGATCTGTAAGGTTTCCAGAAGCAAAAGCCAACCCCTCAAGCTAGCGTAATAAACTACTGAAAAGCATTGGAAAACTTTGGAAGGTCCCTCTCCACCAAGGAACAAGAAGTATATCTGGTTCCCAAAAGAGCAGGGCCAAAAACTATGGAACGTATTTTCTCCCATCTTCTCTTCAAGTCCGCATGGATTCTCATGTCTTCCCCTTCCTGCTTGTTTGTTTTATTCTCTTCTCCCTGAGTCCATCTTCTTTGGTCAACTCTTGCACTTGTGCCACACTCATCGTGACCTCACCACACAGCGGCAGTCTGAGCCCTTCAGCCAACAGGACCTGCCAGTTCCTAGCTCATCAACTCAGTCTGTATTCCAATTCCAAATTTCTGGTAGAAAGAACCAGAATGGCACAGACCACCTTCGGGTTGGTTCCCCAAGTGGTATTCCTAATTGTCCAATCAGCTTTGGGCATAGGCAGTCAGGTCAGTATAGGCAGGCAGAAAGGACTACTTCTGTGGAAAAGGAGAAAGTGTCAGGTACCCCAAGTCGGGTAAGCCACCATATATTTCTACATGTTAACCTAGACACACCTGATTAAATCATTTAAATCACCATAAAGGAAATGATTTTCAGGCAGAAAGCGAGGGATGGAATCCTGACAAGCTAGGTAGGTTTTCACTGTCATTCATTAATGCACCAGTTATTTATAGTGTGTCTACTTTAGAGACCAGGGAGATTTTTCCAGACAAATGATTAGGTTCCTCCACCTAAGAAAAGAGACTTACACAGGCTGCTAACGGCTCTGTGGCTGAGATGCTCCACCCAGCCACTGCCCTGGGGGTTCTGAGGTGACATTGTAGAGCTCAGGATTTGACTATGTCTTGACTGTACTCTCTGACATCATTGTGAACCAGGAATGGGAGTCTCGGCTTAATAGCGTTTGACTGGACATGGGGTGATTTGTGATATAAATATCTCGGGGCATTACTATTAAAACCTCCATTCAGTGGCACAAAAATAAATGTGGTATAACTCTCTTCCCGGAGCATACATATTGAAGAAAAGCATTCTGCACAAACTCATTAGAGGGCCTTTATTTTGCTTATACAAAGATAACTCGAAGGAATGGTGCTATATGCTGATTTTAAAAGGGTCAGCAAAGGTTTGAAAAATAATTTAAGAGATAATTTAAGATTCAGAGTTTTCCAAATATGGTTCCACAGGAGAGTTAAGTGGTAGGGAAAGCACGAGCTTGTTGGCAGAAGACCTGTGCTCCTCTTGGCTCTGATATCTCCTATCTAAGGGGACTTGAGAAAGTCACATCTCTAAGCCAGAGTTTTATCACGTGTGAAATGGAGCAATGCTTTTCTCATAGATAATTGTGAGAACCAAAGCTAGTAAGTGAACAGGTATGAAAGAACAAACAGCTAAATTCTACACAGATGTGAAAAGTTTTAGATCCATCATCTCATTTTACTTTTGGAGAAAGTGAGGGCCTGGAGGATATCAACAACTTGGGAAATGTCACATAACTGGTTGGTGTCATCTGGCTGTAAAATTCATCTCTCTTCAATCTCAAGTTCAAAGCCAACAAAATGCTACCTTTCCCTTCAAGACACTAACAACCTACCAGTTACCTGGTCCTATTCATGGTAGGTGCTTACAGGGTTTGAAAGCGGACATTGTCTCAAGTGTTACGGCTTACTAGCTGAGTTACTGGTACGCCAGCTATTTAATCTTTATAAACATCAATTTTCTCATCTGAAAAACAATAATAATAAGGAAGCTCATAGCAACTCTATGAGCTAAAGCATATAAATCGTTAAGTGCGGTGCTTGGAATACAGTAAATGCTAAATAAACGTTATTTATTATGCGGGAGGAGGAAAAGAAAGAAGTGGAGGTTTGGAGGAGGAGAAAAAGGAATTATTTTTCATAACCTTAAAGTTTAGGCTAACAGTTTTTTGGGGAACGAGGAGAAGGTGAGGTTGCTACATCTCTCCAAGTTGAGTCTGATGATGTCAGGACAGCATCACAGGATTATGGCATCTTGTATCCTTGAGCAGAAGTCAACCCAGAAACAAATATAGAAAGGTTAGCTCATGGGGTGGTCCCCCTCAGAAACACTCAACTCCCTACACAGTTATGTTAAAACTCCTTCACCTGACTTTCAGAAATAAAAATGAGTGGACTTTTAACTCTGCAAAATCGCCCATGTTACAGCCCCTCCCCAAATAGACACCTTATATTATGCTACAATCACAATAGATTTCCCCCATTCTCTCATCATTCCCTGTCCGTCTCTAAATCTGAATTTGGGTCAGATTATCTCTCAACCTGGATGGAGTCCCTTCCCAATATTTTCTGCCTATGAACATCTTATTTGTCCCCAAGTTTCAGTTCAAATGTCACTCCATCACTAAAATATTCCTTAATTGAGATAAATGATGTCTTACCTTGCATTACTATTCACCATGTTCCTTTATTTAGAACATCTCCCTCTGCCTGTGTTTCCCTACTGTGCTGGAGATCCTTGGAGATGGAACCAACATATGCTTCTTGTCCGTGTAACTGGAAATGCTTAGGGGAAGGTCTTACATACAATAGGTATTAAATATTGGTTAAACTGAATCAAGAGTTATTGTTGAGCTGTTCAAAGAAGTGTGAGTTGTAGAGAACGTACCCATGCATGATTTGGGTTCTGCCAACGTTCAGATGATGTCACCTGGGAGAAACTGAGCTCCAAATTAGTTACTCCAGACTTAGTATCTCTCTAATAATTAAGTTAATTACTACCTGCTGAACACATACAATATAGCAGTCACCGTTCTAAGTTATAGGTATAACATCTCTCAGATGTGAACTCTCAAAAAAAGTCAATGAGGTAGTTTCTATAATACTATTACCCCACATTACAGATTAAGAAACTGAGACCTGGAGAGGCTGAATGACTTGTCTGACGTCACACAGCTGCTAATATATGATGGATTCTGGGTTTGTTCCTAGAATTCACACTTTTAACCACTATTAATACTGCCTGAGAGCCAGAGCAATCCTCAACTCCCTACCCCAAACGTCTTAGGGGAAATCAGGACCAAGGACCCCACAGCCTCCTGTCCTTGTGTTCATTCCTCCTGGAACACAGCCCAACCCCTCCACCCCCACTCCCTGGCTCACTCTCTAAACTATTTCCACCATCCCGCAATCTCAAGTGAGATCAGCAGGGAACCACAACCAGCCTGAGGGGAGCTTTAGTCAGGAGGACTAGAGCAGGCACAGTAAGAAGGGAGGTGTTATGTTGAAATTTCTCTGCGATTTTGTCCTCACCATAGAACATTACGACTGGGCTGCAGGGACAGTAAAACAGTTCCCATTGCCCGTTTCCTCTCTCTCTGTAATGTAGCCAGAGACTTAAATACGACTGAGTTAATCTTTGAAGAAAACAGAAAATACTGTAACAATAAAGGCCGTAACACGGTTACAAATGAGAGCTACTGCTCCCTTCTGCATTCTAAATTCCGAGGATAATTCTGCAGAGCTTCATTACGAGAGCATAATTGTGTTATAGAACTCTAAATCATCCTGCTACACTTAACTGGCAATAACATTAAGATAGCGCAGATATTCATTTTAATTAAAACATAGCCTCAAACTATTTCCCTGCTATAATGGGCAAAACTTTCTTTTTCTCCCCCACGCAGAAACTTTCATTTGTTAGCACGCGTAAGGCCAGCAGTAGACAGGAGATTTAAACACAATTAGGAAACCCCACCTTCTAAGTAAGGAGCCGTTAAAGCTTTGCTGAGGAAGATGAATATGGGAAAGCTGGTTCGGTTTTTAATCTTTTTCTCATATGTGAGGCACCGACAGTCGTTGCTGCAGAGAGAGTGGGGTTCCCGAATAACCAGTTCAAGAGTTATGCAAATAGGAATTGAGATGTCGTAGTGCAGACATTCACAAAAACCTTGGGAGCCCAGCAGTCTTCAAGTTTCCCATTGCCTGGAGCACAAACATTCGTTCACTTAACAAGTGAACATCTATTTACTGAACATCTATTTTTTGCTGCACACTGGCGATACACACGTAAATAGAGGTTGGCTTCTTCCCTAGAGTCTATGGCAATCCGGTGAGGGAAACTGACATGCAAACAAGAAAGAGCATTACCAAGTGCTCTGTGAAGAGGTGGCCTAATACCCCTGTCTTTTCTCGGAATGAGAAATCTGGGGGGTGGGAGGGAGGGTGGATTTTGGAGGGCATGAAGTTTTCCAGACAGACAAGCGAATGACCAGAGCAGAGGAACGAGATGGCTGAACGAAGTTGCAGGACATAGTGTCGCCTATTGGAACATTCTAAACGACTCGGTATGACTACACTGTAATGTGGAAAGAAGGAGAGGGAAATGAGGTCGGCGAGGCCCAAGATGTGGGAAGGTGGAGGTGCTCTGGCAAGGAACGTGGGCTTCTCCACTGGCGACGGAGAGTTTCTGAAGAGTTTCCTCCGGGGAGCCACAGGGGCGGATAAGCATTCCCAGCACAGGGGCTACTGGGGCTGCAGCACAGACTGTGGGGTCCAGCGTTCAAATTATCCCGCCATCTACACAGAAATGGGAATAAAATAGCAATAACAACAGCTAGATCAGCAACATCGATGAAGATTGCCGAATGGATGCTACATGTCCAATGATTTGCATAGAGTATTTTATTTAATCCTTAAACATTTAAGGATTAACAGTCTCCACCTTGCACAGGCGGAAACGCAGGCGCAGATACGCCGGATATGCTGTCCACCCAGGTAGAAGAGAGATTCCAACTCTGGTCTGTCGGATTCCCAATCCCCTTTTCAGAATCACAATCACTCAGCAGAATTTTCAGTATCAACTATAAACGGTCATTCCATTCAGCCTTCTGCCCCTACATTTCTTCATATAAAAGATGATTCCATATATGGTTCTCTAAATAAGAATCAGGCCATTTGCCACTAATCTTGACTTTCCTAGGTCTGTCTTCAGTGTCCTCTGTGCATGTCTCACCATCCAACTTACACTACAAGATTAGGCTCCAAGCTGGCTTATTCCGGCATGTTAACCAGCAGCATTTGCTTTAATCGGTGACTCCTACTGCATGTCAATCTCTATTCTAGGTGATGGAGTTACAGAGATATACAGCGCAGATAAGATCCCTTTTCTAATGGGGTTTAATTTCTAGGTTAAACAGCTAAGGAGTGCCAGAGCTGGTGGGGAACCCAGGCCGTTTTACTCAATAAGCTGCACTGTCCACTGTGAAAGCCCCTGGCCACTGACTCACATGGCTTTTGAGATCTTGATGTGTAGCTAGTCCAAACTGGTTTGTGCTGTAAGTGGAGAATCACACAAAATTTTGAAGACAGTTGAAAAATGTGAAATATCTTCTTGCTTTTGTGTATACGTTATGTGTTGAAGTAATAATACCTTGTAAATAATGGGCTGAATAAAGTACATTAGTAAAATTTGTTTCACCTATTTCTTTTTACTTTTCTTGGATGTGGGTAGTGGGAACTTAAAATTGCAGGTGAGTTGGATTATATATCTGTGGAACGGTACTGGTCTACACTCTGCACTCCTAACCGTTATGCTGTATTACCTCCTCAACAAAGAGATAAATACAAAAAGATAATGAGGAGAATGACGAGCATTATGGTATTAATAACACAGTGATGTAATAGAACACGTCAATAAGTGAGTGGGTGTACACCTGTCATTAGATAGGGTGGGTAGCGAGGTCTGTGTGCAAATGTGATATTTGAGTGGAAACCTGTAAAATAGCCATGCAAGGGACTGGAGAAGGTGCGAGAGATTCAGAGAGCGTATTGCTTATACCACTACCTTGACAGGTAATGCCTATTTTTAAAATACGTTTATTTATAATTCTTTGTTTTTAACTTAACAGAAGGGCACTAAGTATAATAGAAAGTATGTGACTTAAAAATAAACTCACTCTGATTTTTTTATCGTCTAGATTTTTTCCACGTCTAGAACCCTAATCTTGGACATTCACTTAGCAGCTGTGGACCTCATTAGCAGCCTTAAAATGGAGAAAAAAAATTTCTCCCTAATTTATTGCAACATTTATAAGAGATACAGTATAAAGAGCATCTACCACAACGCTAACATCTACTTTACCTTCCCCCTCTTTTGCAATTTGATTCTGAATGCATATAGAACATGCAATGTCAACATCCTGTCTCTTTCCAGCCTTCATGGACCCTATCAGAGAGCCTTGAACATGGTGGATGTGCAATAAAAGAGTTAAGTCAACCTTCTTTTTTAAGTAGTCGAAAGAAATGCACAAGCGTATTTGCAGGAACAAAGACAGTTGAGATATTTTTGAGCCCATCTTTACAAATTAGACATTGTCTTCAAGGAGTTTCTGCTAACAGATTCCTTCTACTTGTTTAATTACAATTCTGAAGAGCTTGTCCAATCATCCCCTTTAGTTACATTTGTAAAGCTTTTAATAGTTGACAAAGGGCTTCCACATCCATTTGATCTTCACAATTGCACTGCAAAGTTAGAAGAGCAGGAATCAATAGAAAATTGAAGCCAGAGACCAAGTGATCTGTCCAAAGTTGAACTACTAATAAATGGCAGAGCTCATCCTCTAAGTCTGGGCCCAGGGCGTTTTCCACCACATTATGTTGATTCCTCTAAGTAAGAGTTTTTATTAAGATGTTGCATTGTGGCGGCTTTTTCCCTGTACCTCCAATTTTGCTCTCTATCAGCTTCCCTACGTGTGGGTACTTCGTTGTAGGTGTCTACGTGTAATATGGCACTTACAAATGTGTTAAATGATTGGGCATATTTGTCTCAATGAGCAGCTCAGGAGTTTGGTTTTTTTCTTTTTTCTTTTTCTTTTTTTCCCCTCTCTTGATTGTTTTGCTAAATCCAAGTTCTAAAGCGCTGATAGGGTTTGAAACTCTTCACCTTGCAAGCAAGGTACTTTGTCATTTTCCTGGAGCTTAACTACGAATACTCTGAGATGAGAATAGACAAGGTTACAATGCCTCCAGGCTTCCAACTGAAGATTTCAAATATTTCTAATTTATTCAATTTAACTTCATTTAAATTTTACTGAGAGGTAATTGCACTGAATTAATATAGTTACAATTGTGCTGAAATCAGTCCATTAACATCTTAAAAATTCTTATTAATCTGGCAGCAATGTTATGGATAAAAACAGAAACACATCCTCTATCTGGAGTGTAGATTAATATAATAAGAATGTTGGAGTTAATTTCTCCAGGATATGAATTCCTTGAGACAAAAGACTATGACTTATATTTCTATTTTCTGGTTTTAAAGTGCTGCTTTGAGTACAAGATAATATTTGCATGTAAAAGTACCTGCAGCCACTTGTCCTGATTCCTATTTCATCAAAAGGAACCTGATTAAAAGTCCAAGTCACAGCGCTTTCTCTGCATTTACATGTCTGCCTTTTAACATCTCTCTGCTTTCTCTTCCATGCATATAACTGAGACAAGGAAGGGATCACCCCCTCCTTTTTCAACTTTCTACCTCGCATAGTTCTTGGAATTCTTTAAATATACTCAATAAACTGCTGCTAACTGTGGTGGTAACCACAACAGGACAATGATGTTATATTAATACTAATCCACCAGTCACAGTGTTTGTGTTTTTAATGTATTATTCGATGGTTTAATACGGTGTGGGCCACATGGAACTTAGAATTCACTTGAAATGCATGTTGAAGTTACCCAAAGCACAATCTAAAAACTGGTTCTTTAAACATCAACTATGCTATTTATCTTTCTCTCTATCTGATAATTATTGTCCATCAACACTCATTCATTCAGTGATTATTTACAAAGTATCAGCTGTCTGCTGGTATATATTAGTGATTAAATGAGACATAACATTGAAGTCATGGAGTTCACAATTTAGTGACAGAGGAAGACAATAAGGACAGAAACACGTGGTTAATGTAAAATCATAATTTGTAAATACTATGGCAAAATAGACAAGGTTTATGAAGGGGGATAATAAAACGGTTCATTTTTACCAGATGAGCCCCCTAAACTTATTCTGGGACCCAACCCTTCCTTTGTGGTCCTGGGGCAGGAGAGGAAGGACACAAGTAATGTTAGATAAGTCAGGAGGGCCCAGATTAGGTATAATCGACAGGCTTGGCAGGTGCTGAGCTTTATATTAAATATGAAGGAAAGCCACTGGCGCATTTAAAGCGGAAGACTGATTTCATATGATTTATGTGCCTAAAGCATCCCTATGGCGCTTCTCTGAGGAAGAGATTTGGTAAAGATAAGAGTAGGAAAGGGGCCACTGCAGTAGACCAGGAGAGAGATGACAGACGCCTGGGAAAATGTGGAGGAGAAAAAAGGTAGGCAGAAGTCTATGGATCTGAAATACTTTTCATTAACAGAAATGATACAACACTTGAAAAGCATTTGGATGTTAAAGAGAGAGCAGATGTAAGTATAACTTCAGGTTTTGGGTTTGAGTAACTGAATGATGGTAGCGCCATTTAATGAGGTGGAAGGACAGAGAAAAAAAAGAAGATTCTTTAAGGTTTGAATATGTTAAAAAAAGAGCCGTCAGGTGGACAGATACAAATTGGGAGTTCAAGGAGTAATTTGTGCTGGAGATTTACATTTAGGAGTTCTCAGTGAGTATGACATTTAAAACAATGAAAATGGTGAACACACAATGGGATTTATAGATGATGTAATACAGAATTGTACACCTGAAATCTATGTAATTTTACTAACAATTGTCACCCCAATAAATTAAAAAAAAAAAAAGGAAAAAAAGTTTACCATGATACCTTACAATGCAGGGTTGTGGAGACGGTTAATTTTTTTTTTTAATAAAGTAAAATAAATGTTAAAAAAAAGAAAATGGTTGATTTTCTAAGGAAAGTATATGGAGAAAGAAGCAATCCAACATGTAGAGATCAGGTAGAGGGAAAAATAGACAAAGAAAACCAAGTAAAAATAGCTAGAGAGAAGAAGAATCATTAAGAATGTTTTGAGGAGAAAGGAATGAATAACTTGGATAAAAGCTACTGAGAGATTGAATAAGACGTGGCCAGAAAAGTGGTCATTGGGTTTGACAAAACTGAGATTATTATTGATCTTGGCAAAAGCAGATGTAGTGGCTCGTTGGGGAAAATCAGACTGGAGTACACTGAGCAGTGTTTGGGAGTTGAAGAAGTAGACTTGGCATGATCAGACAACTGTTTTCTGAAGCTGGCTATGAGACTAAGACAAGAAGCGAGGGGGCAGCTTGTGAGAGATGTGGAATCCAGGAGAAAGCTAACTGAGAAAGACAGGGTAGGGTACCTGTGTACAGGGAGGATGGATCCCTAGAGGAGAGGCTGATGAAATGGGATCTAGGTGGATGCAGGACTGGTAGGCAGTGAGGAGAGATCGAATCAGGGACCTTGTGGAAAGAGTCTCCTCTAATGTGAAAAAAGTAAAGTCTTCCTCGGATGTAACAGGAGGGATGGAGAAGACAAGTACATGCAGAGATGGGTTTATAGATTTGTTGGATGTTTTCTACTTTATTGATGAAGTATCTGTGAAGCTTAGATGGACGGCAGAGTGACTCTCCATGTCTGCAGAACCAAGCTGACTAGAGAAACAGGATTGTGGCACAGCATCTGAAGCACGTTTGAGGTCTGAGACTATGGTTTTCCCTGGATTTGTTCAGGTGCCTGTGTGCAGGCGCTGAGGAGGTATTTAAGATCAATTTCATCTAGATATCAGATAATACGAGAGAGTAAGCAGCAAAGGCCCTGAGAGCTTTTATGACACGGTGATTATAATGATGGCCCACAGCATCCAGCTGAATAAGGAAGGAAGCAAAGCTGGGAAGTGTTGGGTAGTGTTAAAGTGGTGTGAGGTCAACGGACTGAGAGACATGAAGATTCATGACTGCGTCATGTTTGCATCAAAGGTCGTGAAAATGACACGGTTTCAAGTGATATGGATCTAATGTGTGGCCATGGGAACATGTGGCTGAGGTAGAGTGGAAGTGTTAAAGTCAGGAAACTAAGAGATCTGAATACGGGATGAGTCAGCCATCTGGATTTTGACATTGCCAAGAATGAGAATAGGCGATGGTATAGAACGAGAGGGAGACAGGAGCTGTACAGGAGAGTGATGACAGTGTTGGTAGGTAATCATGATGAGGAAGCAGAAAGCAGTTAGTGTATTTCAAAGGACATAAACTTTTGCAAAAGGCAAGGGAGCAGCAATGGGTGGAAAGAATCCACTTACACTAAGTATGAATCTGGAGATATGTGACAGGTGAGAAAAGGCTCTCGAAAAGGCTGTGAAGGATCCCTCACCCTCAGGATACAGACACATTTCAAGTAAGGCAAGGGGATGAAAGAAATGCTCCAAAAAAAATTATGGATATAAAGGAGGTTCTGAGTCAGAGATGAGGAGTACTCGATGGCCCAGGGAGGAATTTGGTGGAATGGTTTTGGGTGAGGGGATTAAATCAGCTTGAGACTCAGAACTAATGAAGAGTGTACAGCACATAAATATCCTGTATACATTGGCCATTGTCCTATTCAATGGACATGAGATTTGGAAGGAATGGATTATGAGGAAGTCTTGGAATTCTGGTAGTCATGGCCAGACCACAAATAATGTGACTCTATAAAGCATCCACTTTCCATCGATTAATTCCATTTCTCTAGGTAAAAACAGATAGGAAGTTGAGATTATAATATAAAAGTAATTATCTTCATGCATAAAGCATGGACAAAATTTGCCATGCTACTAGTTCCCAAGAACGTAGCATTCCATACGGAAATACCAATGTCATTACACATCCGTATTAACATCGGAATTGTCTATCAGTGTATTGATTTTGAAGCTTATTAGGAGAGTATTTATCATTCTCAATATTTTCATGTCTTTTGAGTAGTTACTTTATCTCTATGAGCCTTGGTTTCTTCATGTATAAAATAAAAATACTACCTATCTATATCACGAGATTATTGTGAGAGAAAACAAGGTCTGAAAAAAAAACATCAGAAACACCACTATAAAAGATAATTGAATATTATTATCAACCTCCTCCATATTCAGAGTATTGCCTTAAAAAGGAGGCCTACCATTTTTTTAATGTTATCTGTACATAAATTATCCATACCTATGTTTCCAGCAGCAGTTGGCAGTAAGCTAAATGTCAGCTCTTTTCCATTTCCACTCTCGTGTGAGGTGGAGCAGACACTGTGGGATGCCTCCCTCCAAATTCCTTCTCTGAACACTGGTTCCTTCCCTGAGCCACTGACTCTTGATGCCAATTTTGTCCCAGGCGACTCCATTGTTCAGAAATGGGGCTGTTTCAGATGAGCTGGTAAACCTTTCTAGAACAAAGAGGAAAAATGCTGAGATACCCCATGGAAGCTACAAAGATGAAGCTCAACTGGGCTTCACAAAGGAGTGACCCAGACTGAAAAGCCATCGGAAATCAGGGCAGCTGCCCTGCCCCAGGCCACAGCTTCAGGTTAGCTTCCTTTTCCTCTTTCTTCGTGGACTGCTTTCATCTTCATGGCTTGTCAAGGGCCCAGGCACAGCCACTCCAGCCCCAGCTTAACAAGCTCTCCCATTGGTTATTGTAGGTTCACAGAGGTAAACTATTCCAAAGATGGTATTGCAGACAATACATACTCCCCTAAGAAGCTTCAAACATCAGCACATTGGCAAATGTTAATACAAACATGTGATGAGATGACATTGGCATTTGAGTTTTCAATGTTTTGTTCAATTTGAATGCTTTGCAGCTTAATTGTAAGAGCACTACAGTTGGTGGTTAAAAGTGGTTCAGGCTCCGCTGTCCAACTCTCTCAGTTCTAATCCTAGCACCATCACTTAGTCACAATTGGATACGGGGTCAGTTGGTAAGGTTTCAGTTTCCATATCTGTAACATGGGTACATAATAGTACCTAACTCATAGGGTTACTGAAAGGATTATGTATGTTGGTAACTGCTACTTAGTTCATTCAGTGCCTGGCACATTTCCTAACCTAATAAATGTTAACGACAATTGTTGTTCTTTAACAGCTTTCCCTGTACTTTCCCGGAAAGGCCCAATAGCTTATTTAAACTTCCCCCATCACAACAGATTGGAGCATAGTTTGTAAGCTTAAGGCAGAAAGGTAGATGACAAAGTGGAGTGGTGAAAACTGCCCAGAGAAAATTCAACCAGAATTATTCCACATTTCTAGATAACTAAACAAGGAGTGGACAGCTGTCCCAAGCAGGACCTAGGATGTATTATCTTTCCCAGGAATGGCGAGTGGCTGGAAGAAAGACTGGAATGAGTCTCACCTGGGCTTGAAATAGTTGCATTTGTCTGGACCAATCATTTCAACATCCTGAGCCCCAACTGTGAAATGAAGAGATTGAACTAGACTGTTCTCAGTGATCACGTCCAGCTCCGACGCCGGTGCGCAGCGATACAATATGGAAATTGCCAGTGCGGGTAACTGAAACCTCGACATGAACGGGGCAGAGAGCTGGCGATTACGCAACGGGAAATGTCGAGAAAATAACCTTATGGAGTGGAAAGTATTGGATTGTCTGATTATGACTTACTCTCCAATGTGAAGATATAACCATGCTTGGCTGCTCAAGGGTGAAAATGTGGTAATGTGTTAAAATGTTAATGAAATTGGAATCCTATAATAGATGTTTAGAACAGTTTAGGTTACCAAGACATGGGAAGTAAGAGAGCACAACTCGTAAATCCTCATGATAAGGCCACACTCCTCAGAACGTTCAAGGCCTTTTACAGTCCGATTCAAGACAATTACTGGTCTTTTCAAGCTCATCTCCCCTCACACACCCCCATGCACCTGTGTTCAATCCATGATGAGCCATTTGACATTCTCCATACACAGCAGGCTCTCCAGCTTCCCAGGCACACAAGTTCTATTGCTTCCACCTCCGTCTTTCACGTCTCCCCGTCCCACTGTTGCCCTCTATTCCAGATCACCATCACTCCCCTCGCAGGATTACTCAAAGATTTCTTGCCTGGTCAACCTGCAGCCTAATCTTTGTTCATTCGAATCCATTGTCCTTACAGCTGCCAGAGTGTTTTTCATCATCACACAACCCAGCCTGTCTCCCTTGCTTACACTTCTTTACTGTTATCTTATTGCTTTAAGACACAATCCAGATTTTCCTTGATATGGCCTACAAGACTTTCCATGCTCTATCTTTCGGCTCCTGCCCCCAGGTCATCCTGCATCATCGGTTTCTTCACATGGCATGCTCTTGCTTTGCTGTCAAAATTTCATTTTCCCAGGCAAAATAAATTTTCTCTCCCCCACCCTGGTCCCCCACATGCTGACCCCTCTGCCTGCAATTTTACTGTCTCACCACCCCTCGCCTGCCCAACTCAAACGTTACCACCTTGGGAAAAGCTTTCCTGATTCCACGAGGCTATTTCTCACTCCTCCTGCAGGGCTCTCATGGACATCCCTGTGGAGCCCTGTTTGTCACAACAGATACTATTATTGGAAATTAGAACACCGGTCCAGAGAACATTTCATAATATACCACAGAAAGATATACTAGTTTGTAGTGATGAAGAGAATGATAGAAAACCTCAGGTTCTAAAATAATTTTTTACGGCAATACATGCCCAGAATTCGCTCTAGGGTAGTACAGAATAGGACTAGGTAGTTTAGATGCACACACACACACACACACACACACACACACACACACCCTTCTGAGATTCCAGATGATCATTCTTAGAGATGACCATTTAGTCCCCTAAAATTTATGTGAGTATTTGAACTATCATTTTTCTTGCCAAGTATCAATAATTTCACACCTTCCACGTTTCAAGCTCTCAGTAAGATATGGCCAAAGGCATAAATGTTACTTCCCTTTCTTTCATAATGTAATGATCTTCCTGTTGCAATATTAATCAATAACTAATTTCATAGTTGGACAACTATTTTTAATGGCCTGGTATGCTGGAGATATTGTTACACAAGTCTTCAGATCATTCCCTGAAGGACCTGTCACCAAAAGGGCAAATTCATTTACTTGTCATAAAGCAGGAGCCAAAAGCCTCATTACACTAATTAAGAAAGTACGCATTTGGGTCTTTGTTGGTTAAGAGCTAAAAGGTCTAACGCCTGGACCTGAAAGGAAATCAAATGGAGTCATCCAGTCGAAGACATTTTGAATAATACTTAAAGGGCCCCAGATATGTTCATTGTAAAACTGGGGCTCTTGGGTGTCTGCTTCAGTTTGGTCATTTCTTAAAGGAGTGTGTCTATTCAGTCTTGGTGAAAAACGCAGAAATGGGATTTTCCAGGCCTCTTTTTCCCATGAGTTTACTTCCCTCCAAGAACTCTGTCTGCCTTATCATGGAGTACCTTGAGTCTCTGAAGACCTGAACTCAACACTCACTTTGTCTCCAATTATTTCACAAAGAATGGATGAAATGAATTGGATAGTGAGTAATTTTTGTGTAACTCTTACTCATGCTGAAATCCTTGACGTGTAAGATTTAAGCATCTGATGTTTAGACTCGGATGAAGCACAAAACTTAACAATTATCTATTATGTTCCAGGTGTCATCTTTAACGTACACCAAAATGCTCAAGATAATTTGTTTAATCTTTATTTTATTAATGAGAAAACCGAACCTTAAGAAGTTCAAGTGAGTTGGGATTTAAATATGAATCTTCTAAAATCACTCCTCTTTGTGCTACACTACAGCAACCTGCCATTTTTCTCAATATTCTACCTCCCTATGTTGTAATAGAGTCTATATATAGTGTCAGAATGTAGATAGAGACGTTAACCAAGACAGGGTTGGGAGGGCCCAGGCATGAAAGCCTTACAGAAAGAATTTCACAGTTATAATAGTGCTCTGCAATCATAACAGCCCTCCCCTTAACTTCCTCTTCCCTCTGTAAAGAACTTCCTGTTTCTTCTTGCTCTCTTGCACAGGGCTCTCCATGGCTGCATGTACCAGATTGAAGTTCTTTCTTTTTCCCTCCCAAATTCTTTTTGCTGACAGAATATCCAGCTTTTGTTACTGTCCACGATAGAGATAGAGATAGAGGTAGAGATATATAAATCTCTAATCTCATTATTACAAGTAATTGCCTTAGAGTCATCTTGGTTTCCAGATCCATACATTGAGTAGACTTTTAAAGACCTTCCCACACACAATTCTAATCTCGTCACCTTCTGAGAAAAAGCCATTCAGAATAGCTCCTGCTCTCTTCAACATGTACTCTATGAACAAATCAAAGTCATCATTACGAATTTTTAACACATTTCACACTTTTCAAACTTCATGCATGAGCACATGCTGTCCCCTCCACCTAGAATGCCCTTTTCACCAGTCGTCACTAACTGGGATACCTTGTACTCTTCTAACCCTATTCAAAATGCTTCCACCTCTTTGAAGTCCTTTCTTAATCTCACTTCTCATGCTCCGAAAATCTGAGACCCCTCTTCTTCTCTGTATCACCGTAGTACATTATTTGGATTTATAATATGACTCAGTTCCTCCTACCTTGAATTATGTGTGTGCCTGGCTACATTTCTTACTAAACTTTACACTCTCTAAGCACAAGTCCAGTTTCTGACTTTCCCATCTCTGAGCTGTCAGATCCCTGATTCTCTCCTACTTTGCTCCATGATTAATGACCCAACAAGTGATGCCCGGTTGAAACTCCAGGGAATTGTGGCACTCCCATGCCGAACAGCCAATCCCACAAAGTAAACAGATTAGCCAGACTCCACAGGGCTGGGTTTTCTTTGCAGTGTCCCTTCAATAGCTCCACATTTAGCTCTTCATGGCAGGGGACGCATTGCCCGCCTGAAAATGAGATATCTGGATCAGTCAATGTTAGCCAAGGGCTATGATGTCGAAAATATTATTTGTGAAAGAAACACTACTCTGTAACACAACTAAAAGATCCTAGATTCTGAGAGGAATACCAATGTTCTGTCTCTCAGAGGGAAAAAAAGGATTTATTTTTTCCCTACTGCAGATTTTATTGTTCTCTAAAATCAGACCTGGCTGAGTAGTTGTTAGAACACTCTCAGGCAGCATACTTCCCCACCACTACCACCATTCCAGTCGGCTAATTCGCTGATTGATGACCGACAGATAGCTTTCTTCCCCTCGCTTCCATCCTCCCTTCCTTGCTTTCTTTCCCTTCTTTTTTTCCTTCCTTCTTCCCATTCCCTTCCCTCTCTCCCTCCTTCCTTCCTCTCTTCCCTCCTTCCTTCCTTCTTTCCTTTTTTTCTTCCTTTATTCCCTCAATATATAGTACTCTGTGTTAGAAACTGGGGAGAGGCTTGGGAGCTATGAAGGTAGCGTTTAATTGTATTATGACCAGGGAACTTGGGGATCTCTGATACTGCCCTAAGTCCCTCACCACAAAGTGCCTGATAAAATATGAAGCAAAAATGACACTGTTGTTATCTCTGACTTTAGCCCAAAACCCCAATGTTGAAAATTCTAGTAAGTTGGGGCAAATCATTTCTTTTTCCTAATCGTGTTGCTCTTAATAGTTTTAGATCAAAGCAGACTATAGAGCTTGCTCTGTCTATTTCATTACATGCAAAGGCTGAAGCCAATCCCTGAACCTTACCACTAAGAGGTAAAGAAAAGCTGATCCAACCCACTGTTGCCATGACTAAAGAAATGGCCTGCAGTGTTCCAGGAAGGGAGGAAAGAAACAGTAAGCTGTGACCATAATCACTCACTTTTTTAAAAATCTCAGTGAAAAAAAATACTCACTCAAAACAAAACAAAAATTTAGACCAGCTCAATAGGTTAATTTACATATGACCAATTGAGTACAGGGCTCCTCCTCCTTGAGGATGCAAGAAAATGCTTTCATCTTGATTCATGAGGGATGGCCCTTAAGTTCTTCCTAGAAATCAATAGACCTGCTCCATGCCAGGCGCCATGCTAGGCTCTAGAGACATAAAGATAAACAAGGTCTCTGTCCTGGAAGAATACACCATCTGATGGGTAAGGCAGACAAGAAAATAATTCCAAATCTATATGATGAGAAACAATAAAGGCAGAGCTGATACTGAGATGGTTGGCACTGGTGTGATCATGCAGGTTGATGAAATATTGAAATGCTCTGAACCCTTCCATAAATACCAGCTTTCCTGAGCCCCTGACTGGCCACTAGCCTCATTCTCACTGCTCTTACCAGCCTTGGGCCCTCTATGACCCTCAGACTTCATGGATCTGCAGGGGGACCCCAGGATCTCATTCCAGATCAACAGTTGGTGACCATTGTCTCATTGGTCAATGCTTGGGATAACTCCAGAATGGAGGTATATGCAAAGAGCTACAGTAGGGCGGAGGGGAGAAAGTCCCCTCTGGCTGGAGAGGTGTGAGTCTTACAAAATAGGTATGGCTTCACAGAGGAGGGAACTCTTGGGCCACGTCTTAAAGAGTGAGGGCATAGGTCACCAGATGGACCTTATAGGTAACGCATACCCCAGTGCAAGGAAAAGAGGCCCGTATAATGACATGGAATTAGCTCAATGGGTCTTGGACACAAAATCATTAAAAAGAGCTACAAAGAGGGGAGAATTGGTACCAGGAGGTGATTCTGGGTATTAAGTCAATGGGTCTCGTATACCTCCTGCTTGTTGGTAATAGAAAGCTTTAATGAGGTGTGACATGACAATTGCTATCGTTAGACAAATAACGGGAAGCGTATAAGACCCATTCCACTGTTCCATGTTTTCTTCATTCTAGAGTTCTTACTTTGATGAGTCCACACCGAGAAGATAATAGGTTAGTTCTCTGATATGACCATAAAAAAAAAAAAAATCAGAACTGTTTCCCCAAATCCTTCTCAGGATCTGCTATGAACTTTTCATAGGGAACCTCCTTTCTTCCCACTCTGTTTACTGGAGAAATAAAGTCAATGTGTGTATTAAATATTTTATGGCAGTTATGATTTCTTTTATTAAATCAAAGCTTTGGTTTCAGGCAAATTTATGCAGGTACTACAACACAAGATTTGCAGCGTGGGCCTCTGTTCATCTTGACAGTCTGGAGACACTGGGCATAGCATGTGATAGAGGCCCGAGGAACTCAACTTTTCATCTAGGCTGTGCCTCCCAGAGCCTCAACAGAACAGTGCTCCATGTTCTCCAAATTTATGAATCGTTATTCCCTATCAATCTTCATCTTTCTGAAACAAAGTGTTATTCTCCCTCCAGAAGATATAATTGATGCCCTCCTTCCCTTTGGCCATTTTATTCACTGTTCTCTGATATAAATCCATCTTCCTATCATTTTTACCCTGAGCAAAAGCCAGAGCTCCAGAAACATAGCAGTCTGCTGTGCAAAGGACGACTCCATGGTCTCTGTCTCACAACCAGCACTGACCAAACACATATCCAGTTTTACTGAATCCCTACTGTGTGTCAGAACTGTGAGATCCATGCTGAAATTCCAAACACAGAGAGGATACAGGCCCTGACCTGAGTCCCTAAGTTCTCTGCACAAGAAGGATACAAGCAGGTGAATTTGCAATTCTACCACATTTCCAGATACAAGTGATCTTTACCAAGGACAGTCACTAAGATCAACCACTCAGCGATGTACTTTGTTTCCCAGAGTACGTCTGGTGGACTGCTAGTTCTGCAGAGTGTTAATAGGCTGATACACAAGCAAAAGGTTTCGCTGATCGATTACATTTGAAAATCACTGGGTAAGAAAGACCCTTTACTGCAGGACTTCTCATCAGCCTGTGTTGGCACATGCATATTGTGTCTCTCCAACAGGGGATGGGTCTCCCTAAATCCAACCCACCAGAAAACCTTTTGCTGCAGATCACCTCAAGAAAAGTGAGGTGCTCCCAAGAATACATTTGGGACCGTGCTGATCAGCCCTACCCTGAGTAAGGAGTGAACCCATCATCTCAAGAATATCCCTTGCTGTGTTCCCTCTCATTTCATTTCCTTACATTTACTCATCACGGAGCCCATCTGACTACATATGGCAACCCCTCCCCTTGGTGGTGTCACAGTTGGAGATTCTACTGTGAATGTATATGATTTCTAGATTGCTGAACAAAATCTCATCTTAAGAAAAGGGTTTTGTATGTATGTCTGTGTGTGGGTGCATGGATGTTTGTACATATGCTGGTGGATGCTTTCTTTTACTTCTCAAGCTAGGAGAGTTCCTATTTATTCCTACCACTCATTTCCTCTTTCTAAAGTATGGCAGATTATACCCACTAAATTATTGTGCTCTCAGAGAACCTAAGGAAGCATGTTTTTGTGATAATGGAATCTGTAACTCTTTGCTAGAGTCTTAGTTTTGATAAAATTCCCCTTAGCAGAATGAAGGTACAATAAGCTATATAAATCAACATCTGGCAAATGATATTCTATGCTGACATTTCTGTTCAGGAGTTGGTATTTTATTTGGGTGATAGACATCTGCTGAATTTATTAAAAGCAGTTGATCGTCTTAAGGGTCAGCTACTGCGCATGAATCCCTTTCATCTCAAGAAAAATTTCAGCAGCTTCTTGATGTGATGCTGGTCTTTTCTTGAAGACAACAGTGAAAAAGCATAGTGTAATTCATTTATTCACAAGTATTTATTGAGCACCTCCTATGTGTCTGGCATCATGCTAGAGGCTTGGAGTACAATTGTAATCAAGACAATGCTTACATGTCTGTGTGAGATGGGATGGATATTTTTGCTGAAACACAGCTGAAGAGAGTGCAGAAGTTTGAGGAGTTAAAGACATTTGCCTGAATAGAAAGAAGTTCCCACTGAGTGCTCTCCTCTCCCTCTCCACCCCCACCCCTAAGCAAAGCATATGGTATGAAAACCACAGCTCCTATTTTTGTGGGCCAGAGGCGCTCATGGGAACACAATGGGGCTGAGTGCCAAATGTCTTCTGGACAGATTGCAGGACAGAGAAGAGCAAAGGGTTCCGAGGGGTGGTTCTGCATCTCACGGGCAGGAACTGTTCTCTGAACCGTGATGAGCATGGACAAGCAGCCTCCATGACCCAAGAGGCGTCAGTCATCTTCCGTAAGGCACGATAACGCTATTGCCTCCTGATTTCTTAAGGGACTGAAGTAATTGAGATGGGAGAAGGCAAGGGATGAGATCTATTTTAAGAAGGAATGACTTCTTTCTTTGTAATGTAGACCAGAGTTTATTTCCTTTGGACTGTGTCAGAACCACGTGGAGGGCTTGTTAAAACACAGCCGAGTTTCCGATCCAGCAGGTCTGAGGTGGGACCCCAAAAGCTGCATTTTAAATAAGATGCCAGGTGCTGCTGATGGTGCTGGCCCAAGGACCATTCTTCTCCACTGACATGGAAGCTGTCAGTCACTTAAGTTGTTCCAACTGAAGGGCAACTAGTAAGTGAAAATATTTCGGCACCGATTTCGGGATGGCAGAGTAAAGGAGTGCTAGACTGACGAGAACTGATCTTTTTGAGAACTTACTAGTAGAGCCAGGACCTTACCAGGACCTTGAGAATTTATGAATCATGTCATTGTCGTATTTAATCCCACAACACACTTGGCAAATTAGCAGGTCAAGGTGAAGATCAACTTGTTCACCCAGGAACCAAAAAGACCTGTTTTCCTCGCTAACAAGTTAAATAGCATATGTTCACTATCCATTTGTGTGAGAATTTTTGTTTTTAACACCTGTATTAAACACTTCTCAAGACTCTACCCTGAGCAACTGGAGGAGGTGGATCTCCTCTCTTACAAGAATAATAAGAGTCACCACTTACAACTTGGCTAAGTAAGAATGTGAGTTACTACAGCGGAAGTGTCTCTGGGGTGCTCAGAGTGAAGGCCATGGTTACCCACACACCTGAGGTTCCATAATTGTTGGAGTGGCTTCTCTCCCTGTAGACTGTAAGCTTCCTGGAGGACAGGATCAGTCTTCATTTCCCACAGTTGTAGCCCCAGCACGTAGCACAGTGCCTTGCATATTGCAGGTGCTCAATAAATACTGCTAAATAAATGGACCCATCAGATGTGCAAAATATAGCCACTGTCCACACGTGATTAAAGTAGTCTAACGGTCCCCTTCCCAAACAATTTCTTTTATGTTTAAGGATGCCGCTTAAAAACCCTGCATAGTACTTGGAAGGGACTCTGTCACTTCCTTAACATTTTTACACCAATGAGTCCAAAATTAGATGGGCTTCAGGGTCCAGCCTCCACCTCTATCCAGGAGGGCTCTTCTTTCTTAGGAACGGAGGCAGAGGGGTAGATCCCTGGATACAGAATGGTAGGGTGTGGGCGGCAGAGCCGGCTGGGGCAGGGAAGGAGAAAGTCCTGGGTCAGGAAAGGACAACCTGTGTTCTCCAAGCAGCCTGGGTGGGAGAAGAGGAAAGACAGGGCTAAGGAGCCCAACTTCCTCCCGGGAGGACTGCCTCTGCTGAAGGGGATCCAAGGTAACTTCACTTACCCTGTTTTGCTCTTTGGGTGCTTCATTCTTAGAATCACACAGCTATGGACCTGAGGGACCTTAATTTCCTCTGATAAATACTTAGATGTCTTTTGTCAAACTTCCATCAATTACTGTGATCCTCTTGACTAGACTCCCTGATCAAATCCAAAGGCCAGGAATCCAGTCCTCCAAGGGACAACCCATTTAATTAAAACATTAGTATTATGCTAATGCTTATTAATTCTTATAGGAGAGGCTACCATTTCGTAGGAACTCTGTCTCAGCCGTGGTACAAACTATGGTAAATACACAATCTCATTTAGTCCTCATGACGGTGAGGCAGGTATGACTATCTTGATCTACAATACAGACCAGCAAACTCAGGTTCAGAGTCTGGTTGACACAGGTGCTCTGGAATCAGAGTGCTTAGGTCCAAATCGCAGCTCTGCCTCTGACAAGCCCTTGAACTTGGATGAGTCACAGAAACTCCAAGCACCTGTTTTATCAAGTGTAAAACAGGGGCGGGGTGGGGGAGAGTCATCTCACGGTGAAGATGCCACGAGATAATAGAGGTGGAGAGATTACCAGAGTGCCCATGACATAATAAGCCCCAAGTCCTTAGGTAGAGAATGTCAACAGCATAACACACGTCACTGAGTCACTACAGGAGAAAACTAGGTCTCAAACCCAGCATCGTTGCCCCCAATCCATGCCCCGAATCCCCACACTCTCCTGCCTCCCTTTCCTGATGCACATCTCACAGCGCTATGCTTCTACACCCGCTATGCTTCTGTCCAGCTCTCCTCTCCCCATGAAGGGAAGCAACCTTTGAGAAAGCAGGTGATGGAATGACTGAGTCACATAACCATCAAGTTCGAATGATGACTTGAAACCCATCCTGGTTCTTGCAGGGACCCAAAGGGCTTCCCTTAAGAGAAATCCTTTTTCCCCTGCAGAGTCCATCACTGGGCAAGTTAATGTTTTCCCTTTATACACCACCCTCCCCCCACAAAAAAGCCCCCTTCTGCCTTTGGATTCTGTCCTGAAATGCCACAGAAAGCAGTGTGTGCTTGGACCATAAACCTCACTCAGACAGGAAGCTCACCTCTTCCCTTTCTCAGAAGCCACCCGGAATCGCACGTCTGGCTGCCAGCCTATTCCCAAACTCCACTTTGGAGAAGAGAACAATCTACCTTTGGTGGAGCGTCCACAGGTGGCCAAATAACCTGGCAGAAAGGAACAGCTAGGGCAGGTAGGAAACTGGCTTTGTAAAGGACAGGCCATCTTCTGCGATAGGACAGAGAGGAAAAAATATAGGCTGCCCAGAAACTCATGGATTGCAGACATAATCACCAGACTGTTCCTGGAGAAGAAAATACATATTGTCTGATACAGGCTCACAAGCTGATAAATATTTAATGGACAAATAATGAATCTTGGCATAAATATTTAATGGAGCAACATCAAGGTATACAAGGGTGGGAGTGTGCTAAGGGAAGGAGGCTCCAGATAGTGAGACAACTGAGTTAGTACAGAAGTAGAGCTAGATCCAAAAGGTGTCAGTCTCTCTAAGGGGCCTTGGGTTTCCTTTGAACCCAGGTTGGTTGCTTAAACAAGAGAAGAGATGAGCTGCTTTACAAAATGTAAACTGCTGTGGAAAGGACAGGAGGTAGTATTTTTACTGTCACTTTCCATATTCGTTTGGAGGGCAGCATTAGACTACCTGGAAAATGGTAACCGCTGAGGAAGTAAGCACAACAAGCCAAACAAAAATTTAGGTGGGAGAAAATGAGCATTCCCTTGGGAGGTCACAAAAGTTTTCACAGGGGTATGGATTTAGGAAGGTGAAGCTTGCATAGAAAGAGAAGAAGCAGAGAGTGCAACTCTTGGGAAAGCTGTAAGAACAGCGTCTATTTATCGTGAACCCTTAACGTGGTCAAGATTTTGTGAGTACTAGGACCACAGAGTGAACAGAGAGAGATGTGGCCCTGGAATTACAGAGCTCACCGTTGCCCAGCAGGTGTAACTCAGTAACTACTATGCAGTGCCATCAGCACCAGGACTAGGAAATAGCTATGGGACGACAAGGATAAATCAAGGCTGAATCAGGGAAGACTTCCTGGAGGAATAGCTTCCTGGTCACATCCTGATGGGTGATTTGCTGACACTGTAATCAGCTTTTTACTTGTCTGACCCTTCCCATTCAGTGAAAAACCCTGTGAAGAGAGAGACCCCAGGGCATGAAAGGGGAATCCCCAGGCGAGAATTTTAAAAAGGGTCTTGAATGCCAAGGAAAGGAATTTTAACGTGACTTACTAAATGATCATTAAAGCCAACAATACACATGCTGACAGGAAATGTTGTGTGTGTATGTGAGTGCACATATGTTTCTAGGCCTTGGAAAAGTACATTCTCTTGGCTGTGTGGCCTGTAGAGCAGGTTGAAAGCAGAGCAGATCATGCCTCTTCCTGAAGTTCCTTAAAGAACTTTAAAACAGGAACCAAAAATAGACTTAAGGCCCCCTTGCTCCCGGTTCCTTTCCACCATCTGTCAGCCCCACTCCCCTGGGGAGAAGCTAAGGCTGACAGCAGCAGAGTGAGGGAACAGGGGTGTGGGTGGGGAGCTTTTCTTTTTTTCTGCCAGGCTGAGTTATTAATTAGCTTCCCAGAAGGTAGAGCAACAATGAGCCCTGGACTTCTCATTTGACAAATATTGCACCACAGAGATCCAGCAGGTCACCCAAGGTTCCCCGACCCCTGTCTTCCTAGAGGCAGAGCCAGATTCCTGGGGCCATCTGGGATTCTCTGCTCCAGTTCCAACCATCCCACTCTGAGGTGTCCAAACCTCCTCTCTTAAGGGGGTGATGGGCTGGTGGATGCTTTGGAGAGGTGAACCAGGGGAGACCTCTGTGGTAGGTGTGCCCAGCTTCTTGGTAAGCCAAGTATTTCCTAACCTTCCTCCCAGGCACAAGCTGCAGTCTTCACATAAACACAGCAACAGATGCTGTTTACTTCAAGCAGCAGAATCCTTCCAACCCCTGATGCATAATAGGCAATGGAGCCTTTCGTCTCCCAGGCCCTAGGGCCCCAGGGGGGCGGGTGGACAGATGGATGCCTGCCTCACTCTCTGGAGGCTGTTCTCTTCTTTCTAATTTCTGCCACCCAAGCTCAAGCTTGATCTAGAACATGGGGGGAGCGGGTAGAAATCGGGCTCGGGAGCACCCAGAACTTGGTTCTCTCTGGACCAAAACTCTGATCCTTTCCTGCCTCCCCCAGAGGACTATGTACCAACATCACCATCCTGGCTGCGTCCGAGTCCCTTCCTCTTCCTTCTGGGTGAGGAGGTGGAGCTCCAAGTTTCACCTTCAGTGTTGTTTGCCTTCTCCCAACCTGACACTCACCAAATGCTCACCCAAAGACAAGACTCCCAAGACTGATCCCTATTCAATGAAGTCCACACACTCCCCTGGAGGAGCAGAATCCAAGAAGGACCCCATGCATCATGGCACAACTCTTCCTTTTACGTGACTATTCAATGTGTGCCTACCGAACACCTAGGTGTGGCCTCTGCACAGAGTGCTGGGACTGCCAAGACCCCCTCTGCCTCGTGTGGCATAGTCTAGGAGGGGAAGACATGCATTCCATGAAATGACTATACATAATAATTAAATATGATGCAAAGGAAACCCAAGGGACAACACGATGTCCTCAGTGTCCCAGAGGAACCCTATAACAGAGCCAGGACTCAGACCTGCTGTCTGTAACTACACCACACAGCCTCAGAAAAAGCAAGTCTGTAGTAACATACGCAAATGCCTGAAGGAAGATGTTGTCCCGCCCCAGGAGCCCCCCAAGTTCAGCCCTCCTGTCCCTTCAGTGGTGTGCCAGGGCAAAGTTCAGAATCCACTCTGCTGCCAGCCTGCCACTTATTAAATGAGGAAGCCACAGATGTAGATATTCCTGTCCTGTGCTTCTCAGGTGGGACAAATGTCCAGGGCGTCTGCCCTGAAGGACAGGCCCAAGAGTTGTCTGTGGAGGCTCAGGAGTCAGGAACTTGAAGGATCTATTCTTTGGGAATGCCACGCCCTTTTCTTCTTTCAACAGTTTCAACAGAAGTCATAAACAAAACCACAGTGTGGAAATTTAACCAAATCAGGGCTGCCCTGATTTAAGTCAGAGGTGAGGGCTTCGAGGGTCGTGTGAACCCTCGGTCCCCTTTCCCTAGGACAACGGTGGGGAACTTCAGAACCTGAGGACCACAGTCTGCAAACTGATGATGTGCTCTAACATCTATTTGACCTAAGCAGCTGAGCCTTGGGCCTGAGTATAAGCTCTTAGAAGTCAGTTATAGAGCCAGCCATCTGTGAAATGGGGATGGATATACTTAAGCCCATGCTACAGGTTGAGGGTCCAAACACTGTCCTGGAGGAGAAGAATCTGAGAAGGACCCCTTAGATTAAGGTAGAACCCCTTCCTTTTACAGGAGGGCCTGATGAAGTCCTGAATATGAAAGCACCTTGCAAACTGCTGTGCATATCTGTAAGGGAGCACGGTGGTGCACAAACTCCAGTTACACCACTTTGTACCTGTGGGAATGACTCTCTCCAGATCAGTTTCTCCGTATGTAAAATGTGGACAATAATGGGACCTGTCTCATAGTCTTACTGTGAGGTTTCAGCGAGATAATGCCTGAAGTATGGTTCACTGAATTGCTTGAACTGGAGGAAGTGCTCAAAGACACGTTTTCAATCTCATCTTCTCCATCATTAGCCTCACCACCATCTTCATTTAAATTGTTATTCATTTTGAGAAAACTGACCTCGACCCCCACCTTCACATGAACCTGGAAACCCCAGAATGTGATAGAAGCCAACAGTGACGCCAAGGGGACATTCAATCTGTGAATGAGGTCAACACAAAATAAGCCTAGTGGAGACATGAAAAGAGACACTCTGATGATATTCTTTGGGAGCCTATAACCAGCCAGATGAGGAAACATTTGTCTTCCGGACTTTTCAGTATTTTGAAAAGGATACACACACAGCACCCCCAATGTTTCGTTTAACACACGCACACATCCACACACACTCAAACATGCACCAGGTACGACGCCCAGGTAGGGGAGGTCCCTTGCCTGAGGCCCGCTGTTGGACTGGAGGAGAGCTCAGATAGAGCTCCTCGCGACTGTGCTTCTCCCCTCTGCCTCACAGACTGCATTCTCCAAGCAGCCTCTGCCTTCCGTTCAGAGAAGCCAGGGATCGCGTGGATGGCTATTTTGTTCTTCTTCCAAACCCAAAGCACGCAAACAATTCCATGGGAATGTGCTTTGGTGAGGGAAACAGCCCAATTACTGATCTAATGAGCCGATTTTCATCTAATCTCCCCCATGAAGGAATGTGTGGCCCCAGCACTCCCCGAGCCCTGTTCTGACAACGGCACAGGGGTAGACAAAGAGCCCCATTCGGCAGCTCAAACCCACTTACTGCACAGACTGGAAAGTGAAATGACTGATACCATGTAATTAGGCCTTAATTATTTATCATTTTTGGTTAATTACTGCCACTTGCAAGTTAACAGGTTGTAAAACTCTTGGGCTGTGTTTATTAAATGTTAGGCGATCATTAACAAGGAAATGCCATCTTCCAGTGTTAATGAAATATCCGTAAAAATCCATGACCGCCAGCAATGCAGAATTTGTAGCCACTGGGGAGACAGTTACTTGGATTTATGGCTAATTATGTATTTTTGGAGTTAGTATTTCCACATTTGAGAAGAAGACCTGAATAAAGGCTGCAATGCCGCTGGGGCGCCCATCATTCCTCTGGTGTACAGGGGATGGTGGGGTGTGAGACAGAAGTAGGAGAAAGAGTAGTAAAAGACAACGCCTGTCTCAAAATTGTTGCCTCTCTTCAGGGTCACAGTGTCTAAATGTCTGCCATTAGAAAGCCATTCCCTGGAGTATAATGTTATCCAAACTATGCAGATGCCCCTCAGAAAGTAAATATCCTTGGGAGAAGTTCTTTGTAATTCAATGGAAAATGTGGCTTTGCATAGCCCTTACGAAAAAGAGCTGGTAGTTTTCCCGAATAAATGGTCCAACATGAGTCCATGTACAAACAAACTAAGTGGGCATTAGGCCAGAGTAATGTAGCCATAAGGACTAGAACAAAGGAGGTGAAACCACAGGCACACCTCAAGTGGAGTTACAGATTCTGTTCTGGAAACCACATTTTGAAAGGAACAAAGGCCACAAGGCGTTCTTGACAAGTGAACTGGATGAGAGGCTAGAACCCATATCACAGGAAGATCTCTTGACAGAATTGAGAATGTTTAGCCTGGAAAAGTGAAAGCTGGCTGCATAGCTTGACAGTTGTCTTCACGTACCTTAAAGCTTCCATGTGGATTGGAATCAAACTCATCCTGTGTGTCCCCAGAAGGCAGGTCCAAGGGATAAAAGCTACGATCAGGTAAGCGTTAGCTTTAAAATGTTTTGAAAGGGAAGAGTTGTCCACCAATGAAATGGGCTGACTCAAAGGTAACGAGTTCACCTTCTTAGAAGTATAGACGCAAGACCATGAGGACCGCCTTAGGCGATCATCCCTTAAACATACTGTGGAGGAATCCTTTCACTACATGGAAGGCTGAATGAGTTTCAAGTGTTTAAAGTTCTATGAATGTGAAGTCATTAACACTTTAAAATCAACTATTTAATTCCATGTCTTTCCCTGGCACAAGGAGCTGGGGGCAGTGAGAGACCCCTGGTGAGACTGGGGTAAAGAGATATTGAAAGATAAAAATACACACAGAGAGTGGTAGTGTAGTAGCTAAAGTCAATGCAATTTTGACTAGTCCTCTATAATGGGAGGAAATGAAGTTATTATCTTCTGACTTTCATGGCAAGAATCTCGAGTGAAATTTTATCATTGTTGATGGAAGAGGAGAAGGAGTTCCAGTCCCAGGGTTTCTGCTAACTCACTCTGGATCTTCAGTTATGTTCTCATCCATCCCCATCTGTAAATAGGAGGCTGCATTTGACAGGCTTTCAGGACCTTTCTATATCTACCGTGAAAGGTTCTGTGTTCTAATGTGGAAGCAGTTCTGTGCTTGTAGTCCCACCCCCAGACCTACCTGGACCTCTGTGTTTTCACCTAGGAGGCATAGAAAATGATGCCTGTCTCTAAGCTGCCTCTCTAAGATGCCATAAGGAATAACAAGGTCATTTGTCGCTCCTCCGAGCTCACTGTTGAATGTTCAATCACCATCGAGAGGTACTTATACGCAGACATTTCGGGTACATAATATAATATTATGGGCATAGAAAAGCATAAAAAGATTTGTAATTAAGATAAAGAATCAATCAACCTACGCTTTCTTCTTTATAAGCTCAGCACAAGCAAATGACAACTGGCTGCGTTCAAGGTCATAGAGTATATATATGTGGATTGATACGTTTAACATGAAATAACGCACCCGGTTGAAAGAAAAAGGCACTGCTATCAGTCATCGATTTGCCAATGTGTAGGGAATTGGCATTGCATGAGGCATCCTAAGCAGAGGGTAGAAGTGGGTGTCGTCTCTCTCTTCAGAGATCTTCCAGTCTAGGGGGAAGGGTAGGAATTGTGCACAAAGACTTCCATCCAACAACTGAGACTGGCTACTTACCTCTTGAGCCCCTCAAGAGGTAGTGTGTGGCACACAGTAGGCATTCACTACCTGTTTCATGAATGAACCTTAAACAAAACTTTTCTGGGCTTATGAAGAGCAGCATAGTTAAAGCACTAGAGGAGTTCTGAGAAGGAAGAAATTCCTGCCAGATGAGAAACTCAGAGAATGCTTTGTGCAGAAAGCTGACTCAAGGAGCCTTGGAAGGAAGAGAAGATGAGGACAGAACACTCCTGAGGGTGGTCTCATCAAGGCCAATGTCACAGAGGCAGGGAAGTGTGGGTCAAGTGCACAGAACTCATTCTGATAGCCCCATCCCCGCTTCTCTTGCCTATTTACTAAGCTGATCCCTAACGGATGTCACTGCCTTCAGTTTCCCCAGAGCTGACCCACCCCACCCACAACTGCTGGCTGGATCCTGTCACCCTAAAGCATGGTTATAATCATGCCACTGCCCTTGTCAGGAGCATATGTGGACTTTTCACTATTAGCTCGATAAAGTTCAAGCCCCCAAGCCAGCAACCTAAGCCTTTGGGATCTGGCCGCAGCATTTCTGGATGAACTTAGCACTGCCCTGTCACTCAGTCCCTGCCACTCCATCACGCATATGCGTGACTTCCCTGCCTTCCATCACGCATAAACCGTGTCGCTTCCATGTCTCAGCTTGTGCTCTTCTTTACATGCGAAAGCCCTTCCCTTAATATCTTCAGGTCCATATTTTATCCACACCTCAAGGTCTAAATCTGGTACCACCTCTTCAGGAAACTTCCACTTGAATCCCTATGGAAGTCACCTGTGAACTCCTGTCCCTGTGCCTGCATCACTTACCGCTCATGTTTCCCTTTCCATCCAGTTAGACGAGCACATGTTTTGTCTCTCCCACCAGACCAAGTAAAATTTCCCCCGATCTCGGCCCAGAACTGGGACCAGAGCAGATGCCCGACGTGAACACAGTAGATCGCTCAGATGTTGGCCCAAGAACCCCCAGTGGCTCTGTGTGCACCATGCCATTCTCTGCTGGCCAAGGTTAACTGATACCAACGCAGAGGCATCTGACAAAGTGGACCAGCTAGATTTCCACTGTGGGAATCAAAACAAAGACCCAGAGTGATGGAAGACCACTGGAGCTGTGTCCTCTCTCGGCAGGCCCCAAGGAAGGTCACACACATCTAACTACTGAAGTGCCTGGAACTGCCCTTTCCTTCATGGGCTTTTTGTTGGTTGGTTTGGTTTGGTTTGGTTTTGCTAATTCTTATATGTATCCTCGTATTGGTTTGCAGGGCTGCCATCACAAAGTATCACAAATTGGGTGGCGTAAGCAACAGAAATGTATTACCTCACAGTTCAAGAGGCTACGAGTCCAAGATCAAGGAGTCAACAGGGCTGGTTCCTCCTAAGGGCTGGGAGGGGAGGGTCTGTTCTAGGCCTCTCTCCTTGGCTTGTAGATGGCCACCCTCTCCCTGTGTCTCTTCGTACTGTATTTTCTCTATGCGTGACTGTCTCTGTGTTAAATGTCCCCTTTCCATAAGGACACCCATCAGATTAGGGGCTCACCGGACTACTTCCTCTTAGCTTAACTAGTAATAACTGCAGTAATCCTCTTTCCAAATAAGGTCACATTCTGAGGTACTGGGGGTTAATAATTCAATGCATGAATTTGGGGGGACATAATTCAACCATAACAATCTTTTTTAGCTCTTAGAGACTGAGTCATTTTGGTGTTATTCCAATACCTCCTCTTGTTTTCATAAAATATTCAGAGCTGGATTGCTTATAACCAAAGAATTTTGGTAGATAAAGTGAGTGAGTGAGTGAGTGAGTGAGTGAGTGAATAGGTGAGTTAGTAATAAATAAATAAATAAATAAATAAATAAATAAACAGGTCACTAGATGGGTGGTTGTGGGTGAGTGAGAGAATATGGCCACATCTTGGATTCTTCATATCCACTCTTTATGTAGGAGTCATCAGTACCATGGTTCAGGTCTGGGCAAGCAAAAGGTACATGAGAACCCTATCCTCATTACCCTCCTTTCTGCTAGGTTGCCAGCCAGAGGATATTTTGTTAGCTAACAAGGAAGATGAAACACGGTCTCCTTGGCTAAACCTACACTGCTTCAGGGAATGAGACAGAACATCAATTACTTAGGAGAAAAGTCACATGTTATTCAGCCAGGGACCATGATGGGGAGCAGGGGTCAGAGGGGTGAATGTGGACATGAGCTTTGCATGGTCTCTTCCAGGGTAAAGAAGGCTGCCTCTCAGCTAATTTTAACAAAAGCCACTGAGTAGTAGCAACTTCCCCAGAGACCTATGTCTGTTCTCTCTTCCCATCGTATTAATTGGAAACTGGAATCACTTTTAGAGGAAATTAGAGTCCTCCACTACTTTTCCCATGAGACACAGGACCCCAGATAATTTAGAGGGACAGAGGACACATCCTTGACCTCTTCCCATCTCTTTTGACATGACCTTTGGGTATCCCACCAAAGGGGGACCTGTGTCCCCCATGCTACGTAGAAGGACCCCATCTGAGGGGACACACTAAAAACCTCTCCCACAGCCCCATACACAGGTCACCCTCTGCATCCCATTTTCACTCAACTTCACACACACATTTTGTAGAGGCAGACATTGGATACATTTGCTTGACCACACGTCCTCTCAGTTACCACTGGCACCAAGAAGGATGCTTGCTTTCTTCCTCTCTTTCCTTGTTGACTTCCCTCTATGGCTAGCTGTTCTTTCCTCTTTCACTCAGATCCTAATAACATTGCTCAGCCATCCACTCCGTACAGGCATTTGGTTAGGTGCTTCTGGATTGCTTCTCAATCAATGCAACCTTGTGGATATTACTGTCGTTAAACAGATAAGGAACCTGGGCAGAAACAGACCTTCCTGACCCATCTATCTGTAATGAATTATCCTCACAGGTCCTTTCTGTAATGGCACAGTCATCAGTCCTCACACATCGCTGTCCAACATTATCTGGCTTGTTTGTCTGCACATTAATTATCAGTGTTATTATCAAAAAGAAGCCTGTGAGGGCAGGGAGTATGGCGATCACCTGCACTGCTAAGTGTCCAGCACCTAGAATCAGGTACAGAAAAGTTGCTTGATGGAGAGAAAAAGCTGTGGGATCTAAAGATTGGAAAAGGCCTCCCTAGAGACTGGCAGGCTTAGAATAAGCATTCTGATCAGAGCAGAGCTCTCTGATGCTCTCCTTCATTCATTTTATCACAAATACACATGAGGACTCCAGCATATATGCGTGGATATGTTTTTTTCTAAAATACTGAATTATAGCTTGGTAGCAAGAGCCCCTGAGTGGCTTAGGACAGGTTGGAGAATAAAACTGGCTCATTTGAACTATATCTAATAAATTGGACGGGAAAGCACATTAGAACACAATTCAAAACAGCTGGATTCCCATCCTAGGTTGGCCCTATGTAGCCTGCAGCAACATTGGGAAATTAGGGCTTGAAGGGGCCACCACTCTCATTGTTCATACAGAGTAATGCAGCCACCTTGGAAGGGGGTTTGTGTTGCCATTCTTGCCGCTGTTCCGATGAATGCCCCATTATCCAACACCAGCCAGAGTGGTGTTTTGAAGAGCTGAATCTGATCATGTCAGTAGCTTCTCAAATCCCTCCAATGGCATCCCATCACCCTAGAGAAAAATCACACTGGCCCGCAAGACCTCACATGGTCTGGCCTCTGTCATATGGACCTTGCTGTTCCTAGAAACATGTCAAGCACATTTCCACCTCAAGACCTTTGAACTTGCTATTTGCTCAGCCTGGAACGCTTCCCACCAGGTATATGCAAGCCTCAATTCTTTGTCTGCAAATCAGTTCTCTGTTCAAAAGTTACCTCTTCAGAGAGGCAATCTCTTAGCACTCTATATAAAATAACACCATCTAGCATAATGTCCCAATCACCATTCTCTGTGGTTTCCATTGTACTTATATGTCTGATATTATATTTTCTCTTGTTTATCTGTTTATCATCGAACTCCCTCGCTAAAATGTATGCTCCGTGGGGGTAGTTCGGTTTGGTTTACTTCCATTTAGAACAGTTGCTGCAACAAAGTACTCAACAAATAGGCGTTGAATGAATGAATCAAACCAAACTCCTTTATTCTTCAGTCTAAGCATAAATGTGTACCCCCACTTTACCAATACCTCAGAGCAACTTGATGACTGAGCGAGGACCTGCTTCTCAACTAGGTCTTCTTTCTACCACCACCCCCACCCCAGGGATCTCGTCTGTCTCTTTTTATTCATCTGTTAAATGCGTCCAATATGGCTATCCTACCATCCCTGAGAAGCTAGATTATATGTGTAATGAGAAAGTTCCTTGTAAAGTAAATAAATACAAGCAGTTGTGTGAGAACTTAAAGAGGCAATGATGGGGATAGTTTTAATTGACTAACTAGCGGGATGATTGCACTCTGTTCCTAAGGGAAAGTGACCACACACAGCTCATCATCCAGTGCATCCCAAGCTTTTGGGACGGTGCTGCATCTATCAGGGATCCTCTGATCAAATAGCAAACTAGGGCACTGACTGTGGAAACCAGAATAAATCCCATTTGAATGAGACACAGAGCACATTTTAGGAAACATCTCAAAAATAGTTTCCAAGTGGGATGGTGACCAGCTGTTTCCCTCTCTGCTTGGGAAGGGGGGAACTACCATGGAGACTCAGGGACGAGGTGTAGGAGAGATTATACTGACTCTAGGAAGTTGTGGTTTGTAAGAGGCAGAGAAGGAAGAGAGGGTCCCCCTCTGGTTACCTTTGTAAGACAAATCTGGCCGTGGTATCCCTGTGCTCACAACACTTCAGTGGCTCCTCGCTAAACTTGGTCTAAATTCCAAACTCATTAGCCTGACACTAAAGACCCTCCATTAACTGGTCCCTAGCATCCTCTTCAGCCTATTTCTCACCATGTCTTGATCCACACTCTACTGATGAATATCACAGATCTCCTCGGATTTCACACACACACACACACACACACACACACACACACACACACGACTGCTTTTTTCCTCTGTGCCTTTACTTCTGTACTTCCTGCTTCACAGGGAAAAATTTACCTCCTTTTAACCTGAGTCACTTCTTCTTCTGTTAAGACTCAGCTCTGCCTGGTTTCCCAGACTTCCTGTACACAAAAAGGACATATGCTCCCCCATGTCCTGTGCACAACCCCTAGTTGTTATAAATCCACTATATTTTAATGATCTATTTTTGTATCTCTCCTCTAGGATATATGGCAGAAACTAGAAATCTTTGGCTTTTCAACTTCCTGTGTGGTCCCAGAACCGAAAATTGTCTGGGGATGCGACACGTTTATTAGTATCCCTCATACTAATTTATTATTTCAGTCACACTGACAGATCTGAGCTCTTTTGTTTACTCTTAGTTAGAATCAGCTTTCTCACAGTCATCTGGATCTGGGATGCCCTTGAGATCCCCACTTCATGACCAGGAGCTGTCGGTCACAACAGGCCTCACGGTGAAGAGCATAAGCCTGAGACCATGATTCAGAAACCTCGGCTGCTACTTCAGAGATTGATGTCTTTTCCCCAATCGTCTCCTATGTCCATTCAAGCACTGGGAGAACTGATGATAGTGGTGGAGCTACAACCAGGTAGGCAGCACACAACACCCAAATGCCGCAACAATATCTGAAGCCAGGACAAAGTGGCGGGACTCATTCTGTGTGCCTGGACATTACGAGAGGAGGATGGTCAGAAAACAAGTAGGCGACTGAGAAGTGGAAGGTCCATACGGGAGAGGGGAAGGTCATAGGACTTACACTAGAATTCAGGAAAAATCGTTCCATTCCTTGGGCGTAGAAAAGTTTGACACAAACTCTCAGTAACCTCATAAGGAGAGTTGGGCTACAGGAATGAGAACAGTGGATGTGGATCAATGTATAAACTGTTACAGGAACCAGGGCTCTCGGCAGACTCTCATACAAGGACGTGCTGTTGCTGTTCATGGTACTGAATCCTGACTCTGAGCTAGAATGCACCTCACTCTCCATTCTCCACCCTGTCCCTGAACAGTTGTCAGGTACACACATACTAGCCCTCCGTTCATTCAGGCTCCATTTCAGCAATTATAAAAATGTATTATAATTGCTCTGTTTACATTCTGCCTTTCTCCCTAGATATGAACTCCCTGAAACAGGAGATATGTTTTAACCATATTTGTTTTGCTAGAATAGCACTAAAACCATCCGTCCATTTGGCAAATAAATGTTTTCAGCATCTACTATTTACAGGTATGGTACTCAGTTCTAAGAATGCCAGGGAAAACAAAATGTGATCGCTAGCCTCAGGAATCCTACACTCTAACGGGAGAGAAAAGCAAGTAAACAGAAAGTATAATACCATGTGTTTAAGTGTTATGATAAAGAAAAGCATCTGGGAGTACAGAGGAGACATGAACCCAGCCTTTAGTCTCAGAAAAGGCTTTTAGAGGATTTTTCCATATAAGATGAAACAAAAGTACAGGAATCGGCCGTAGCAATGATGAGACTGGGGAGAGATGGGGTGGGGAGAAATTTCAGGCGTGGGCAATGTCAGGTGCATTGGCTCATAGACAAGAAAATGTGGGGGCAGAGAGTAGTCCAGGGTGGGTTACAGAGGAGCAAACGTATTGTCATCGGAGAGGTGGTAAGATCAGAAATTTTAATTTTATTCTGTAGGGAACTGAAAGACACAAGCTAGATGTTTGCAGGGAAATGCATAAGTACGTTAGATGTTTAATAATCACATGATATGTGTTCAACTCATATTTATTTAATGTAAGAATGAATAAATGAGCAAATAAGTTTCTAAAAATGAGACGTCAGGAATATTTGTTTGTAATAAAACATGTCTGATGTTATTATCTACTTGCTGGGACAGGAAGGAAAGGGAAGGGTGGATAGTGTAGCTTAAGTTCTAGAAAGTGAACGTGACTGGGCCTTCTTTTGGGGGTGGCTCAGCGGCTGCTTAGGGTAGAGGCTACAGGATAAATGAAAAGGCCGCATGGACTGGCTTCCAACTCAATCATCAGGCAACAGCACACCAAGTATAGAACCACAGAGATGGTGAAAAACGAAACGTAAATCCCCTGAAGACTTCAGTTTGAATCTACCAAAAGTTCGAGACAATTTGGTGATCTATGTTGAATTATTCCGAGAATGAGAAAGGGCTTGAACCCATTCCAAACCTTGGAGGTGATGACCCTAAGGAAAACAGGGATTCTTCGAGAGTAAGTTTTTAGAGTAGTGCTGGGATGCCATATCGTATAGAATAGGTCTTTCCGTATAGAATAGAAATGCTTTTCAATTTAAATGTTTCCTGAACCCCTCAAATAGTCAAGGTTCCATATTAGTCACATGGAGGAGCGAGATAAGTAAGACAGGAGCGAGGTTCTACGCGGAGTTCACAATCCCGTAATGGGGGCCTTTTAGGAAACACAATTATAGAACTCCAAGGCCAGGTTGAATAGAATAAGAGGGGAAATAACAATGGGAAATTACTTTCTATTAGAGGAAATAAGCATGTTTTGTAGTGAGGACATGACATTTTCCTGGGCCTTTCATGCAGGATTTTGATAGACTGAAATGGTGAGGTCGAGGGAGGGTATTCTAGGTTGAGGAAATTGGGTTTGCCAAGGCACGTGGCTGAGAACACAAGGGGCACGTGTTAGTGTGGGAAGCAGTCTGCCTTGACTGCAATGCAGGGAGTGAAATTGGAAGTGAAAGGCAGATTAAGTTGGAAGGCAAGTTTACAGTGGGACATAAAGTTCCTTGCAGCTCATGCTTCGGAATTCAGATTTTATTCTCTGGGTGATGTGGGGAGCCCCCAGGTATGCCTGAGTATGGGGCTGACATGGCAGAGGATGGGTGGTGAAAATACTCTTGTCTTTCATTCTGGAAGTCTGATAAGAAAGGAGATATTTGGACCCTTCGGCTCCAGTTCTATTACAAGAGGAGAGCCAAGGCTTGGAGGGGCAAGGCTTGCCATCCACAGCCTGCCCTCCACCCAGGCAGCCCCGGGACCCCATGGATGTCACTTCCTCACAGAGGGGCTGAGGCACCTGATGAGCTATGCTCCCGTAATGGGTCTGGCTGCATTTGGAGTCAGCCCATCAAGCAAATTAATGAGCAGCTTGAGCAAGGGCTTCTGGCCCCGCTGCCTCACACATTTGGACAAGGGCTCTGCAGCAGTGGCAGCCAGAAACCCAGGAGGCCAGAGTGAAGAAGGAGGTAGGAAGAGAAGGAAAGGCCCCAAGGCAGATATCCTGCAGAGTTAATGATGTGGTGAGTTTCCTGTAAAAGGAAAAGAAAAGGGGAAAGAGAAGAGAATATTGGGTGTACTTCCATCCCTCGGTCTCCATTTGAAAGCGGCCACACACATTACGGGTGGAACCATGAAGTCTTTATGGGACTAGAGTGGCCCGAGCTTTCAGCTGGGGACAATCTTCGCCAGAATGGGGAGCCAGGCGAGCGCCTTTTATCATTCTCACTTCTCAGACTCTACTTCTTTCTCCAAAGTCCAAGAAGAAAATCAAATAGGTGACAAATTATCCCTTTCTCTGGGAATAATTCAGTTTGACCACCATTGCCTATCCATAGATTGTTTCTCTGAGGCCCCAAGAAGGGAGATGCAAATTCAAGAGTGAAAAGTAGTCCCGTCCTTTAAGACAATGATCATCCAGTCCCGCTAACACCCCACACAAGGTCAACTCATGGCTTTATTTTTGAGCATCTATTATAAAGCCAGGGACCAAGGGAGATGTCGTCACATACTTTCTCTCCCATAAAGAAAAAGACAGAATGAAGGCTTGGGCAAGCATAAAAGAATTTTTAAAAGATGTGGAGATCTCAGTGAATCCCAAGCTTAGCTCAAACAGAATAAATAAATTGTCCAAACTGTTCAAATAAAACTTCAATTCTATGATATATTGACAGAAAAAGTCATAAAATAGACTGAATACAATTTTACACGCTAATAGACCTTGTGAGAGGTTTGGGAATCTGTTTCGGTCTTTTTATTTTAATACAGAACATAGCCCTATTTCTAATTACAGAGCACACGGGTCTAGACTTCTTTATTCTAAAGATGCAAAGAGCTGGTGATTTAACTGGAACAAGGAAAGGTCAACAGATGGTAATATCTTCTAATATGTGACGATACATTTTTTCCATCTACAGGATACAGAGTAAGCAATGAAAACCAACAGCTTCCAATTTTTCACTCCTATAAAAATCTCTAAGCTGGCACCACACAGGTGAACCCAGAGGCCTATGGATTCCACTATACCTTAAACCCATATGAGAGTTTCCTTATTCACAGAAGTGAAGAGAGGTTGGGGGTGACCTTGAACTTGCTTAAGATCCTTTACTGTGTTTAAGAATAACCTGAGAATCTTATAAAATACATATTCCTGGGACGCAGCTGGTTATCAGGGCAAACCAGTGGCAGAGTCGGCCAGGACCTGATTCCCAGTCCCCTGCTCAGCCAGCTGCTTCCTGCTGCCCAGACCTGGCCACCCGCAGTTCTGATCCCTGGGGTGCTCCCAAGGACTCTTCTCTCCTTTCCTTCCTCATGTCCCTAAACAAGCCAGCTCCAAAAGTGAAACTGGCTCCTAGAAATCAAGCCAGGGAATAACCTATTTCTTGCTGAGAAGTAATAATTATGGCCCTGGAAGGATGCAATCTGCATACATTATTGTAAGTTATGCCAACAGAATGTCAACATTTGTGTCAGGAGGAATCTCGAGCGGCAATTACTGCAGGTCCTGGCCTGGCATTCTGAGACGGAGTCGGCGGTGCTAATTGCAGGGGAGGTGAACTGGCGGGTAGCAGGCGGCGGGTTATAGGGAGGCCAGGCTGCCTGGGAGCCACAACCTTGAAAGTCTGTGTGTGGTGGGGATAGCAATGAACTTGGAGCTGGATGTGTCACAGGAATAGTGATGATGGAGCTGTTTGCTCCTAGGGTGGCAGGGAGGCCAGTCATAGGTACATTTGCTTTTCAGCCCCCGGTTTTCCCCTACTGCCAAGGGTCCTCTTTCTCTTAGACTCTAAGGGCATGTAAGGCTTTAATGTCTCCTTCGTAGGGGGAGACGGCAAAGTGATACATCCCATCAGTTCATCAATTCATGCATCCATCGGTTTATTGAGCACCTACACACACCTGTTAGGAGCTGGAGATTCAGAAGAGAAATAGGTTCAGTCTTGCTCAGAGTCAAGCGGAAAGACAGATCCATAAGCAGACCATTTACAACACAATATGCTAAGTATCCAAGCAGATGAACTTACAAAATGCTCTGAGAGAGTGGTAAAAATAAGGACTTGGGGGCTGGGAGGAGTTAGAATTCAAGTAGGGATGTAAAGGATGAATGAGTGGAAATTTACTAGTGGCAGAATTCTTAGGCAGAGGGAGAGAGTGAGCTTACATGATAAATAAAAAATGGAAACTCCACCACTTCTAATAACCAGTAACAACTAAATGTGAGGACGCACAGTGGGATATAAAAATACAGAAATATGTATCCAGAGACTTGGCCTAGTGAAAGGAAAAGGAAGTTAAAAAGCTTAGTTGTACTCCTGCCTCTGCCACATGGGAAAGGTAATGGAGTTTACAGAGTAACTCCTAAGTGCTGGGTATTTTACAGACAATATCTTACTCAATATCCAGAGAATCTTATCTTAAGCCATTTTACGGTTGGAGAAACTGTCTGGAAGAAGTTTAAAATGTTGCCCAAAGACACACAGCTGAGAAAGACACAACTCAAAAGGCAGGGAATAAGCGAAAGCTACTGTTGGGGGTCTGAGGCAGGGGTCAGTAAACAAAGTGGCATGCCACAAACAGATGCTTCTTTGAATTCCTGTGCTTTACTTATATTAAAAATTCTTGAGAATCTTGCAGTCTTCTCTATAGTATATCCTTATTTAAATATAGACCTGTCAAATTGTATATGAGTTAAATTACTTGTTTATTTCACCCAAAGCACTGAATTAAACTAATGCTTCCAGAAGTGGTGGCCAGAATCTATGAAAATAGGGGAGATCAAAACATTAAGAATAGGAGCCAGCCCGGTGGCTCAGGCAGTTGGAGCTCCGTGCTCCTAACTCGGAAGGCTGCCGGTTCAATTCCCACATGGGCCAGTGGGCTCTCAACCACAAGGTTGCCGGTTCAAGTCCTGCAAGGGATGGTGGACTCTGCCCCCTGCAACTAAGATTGAACACGGCACCTTAAGCTGAGCTGCCGCTGAGCTCCCAGATGGCTCAGCTGGTTGGAGCACGTCCTCTCAACCACAAGGTTGCTGGTTCGACTCCCACAAGGGATGGTGGGCTGCGCCTCCCTGCAACTAACAACGGCAACTGGACCAGGAGCTGAGCTGCGCCCTCCACAACTAAGACTGAAAGGACAACAACTTAAAGCTGAACGGCACCCTCCACAACTAAGATTGAAAGGACAACAACTTGACTTGGAAAAAAAGTCCTGGAAGTACACACTGTTCCCCAGTAAAGTCCTGTTCCTCTTCCCCAATAAAATCTTTAAAAAAAAAAAAAAAAAAACATTAAGAATAGAATTACCATGTGACCCAGCAATCCCTCTCCTGGGTATCTACCCCCAAAATCTGAAAACATTTATCCATAAAGACATATGTGCTCCAATGTTCATTGCAACTTTATTTACAGTGATCAAAACATGAAAACAACCAAAGTGTCCTTTGATAGATGACTGGATAAAGAAGTTGTGGTATATATACACAATGGAATACTATTCTGCCATAAGAAAAGATGAAATAATGCCATTTGCAACATGTGGATCTTGAGATTATAATACTAAGCGAAATAAGTCAGATAGAAAAAGCAGAGAACCATATGATTTCACTGATATGTGGTATATAAACCAAAAACAACAAGAGAACAAGACAAACAAATGAGAAACAAAAACTCATAGACACAGACAATAGTTTAGTGGTTACCAGAGGGTAAGGGGGGTGGGGGCGGGAGATGAGGGTAAAGGGGATCAAATATATGGTGATGGAAGGAGAACTGACTCTGGGTGGTGAACACACAATGGGATTTATAGATGATGTATTACAGAATTGTACACCTGAAATCTATGTAACTTTACTAACAATTGTCACCCCAATACACTTTAATTTAAAAAAAAAGAAAGTAGGGGAGAAAGAACAAGCAGAACCATTTCACCTAATGCTCAAGTTACGTACAGAGAGCCTCAAATTTTTTCTCCATGCAGTGGCAATTTACGCAGCGGATTAAGGTGAGACTTCATCACAAGAGTAGCTTCTAAACGAAATTCACCAATCCCTAAAACTACCTGAATCAGAAGATGGGAGGCCGAAATGGCCTTACAGGTGATGGCCTCAAAAATATAAAACCTTCCAGGTCTCCCTGAAGCTCCCAGGAGCCCAGGCATAAATCCCACTCCCTGGGTGTGAGCTCTAGCCGGGAGCACATCTCCCAGCTGGAGGAGTATAGCCCCAGATGCTGTAATGATTTCATTCCCCATCACTGTGAAAGTCTTTCACTCTTCAAGACCCCCGAGCTAAAACAATCATAGTTCTGGGGGAACAGTTGCACTTAAACTCACTGTGATGAAGAGACAGGAAAAGGAAGACCACATGTAGTTCTACCACTGACTATGCAACCTGAGCTTTCCGAGCTGCACCTTCTTCCCTGTAACGGAAAGGACCCCAGCCACATGGTCTTGAAAGCTCTTTTCCAGCTACAGAAATAGATGCTCAAACATTAAACCTACCAACTGAGCTGAGATTCTATGCTGGAAAAGTGGATTTGTGTGGCAGGTCAGGGCATTTAGGAGGCCGCAATACTTTCACACGGGTGGCTACTCATGTCCAAGTTTACCTCTGGAATCATGGCTCAGAGTCTGAATTGGAGGTTGTGCCACACCTGTCACAGATCCCGGGCCCTGCAAAGTTTAAAGGAAAGAATAAACAGCAGGACTCCAAGGGGATCCACAGGACTAGGAATCATGTCCTCAAACCCAGTGTAGAGAATGCAGGAAGGAGGCTTAATTAATGACCCATCAGCACTGGGTAAGCAGAGGAGCCATCAGGACAGCGGTGGCTTCCTGGCTGTGACATCCTCATACAGGGCAGGGGCCAGCAGCCACTGACCCAGGCAGTGGGCGTCTGTGATACAGCATGCCTGCTGTCTTGGTTGACACATCTTAATTAGTTTCTGTCCCTTGGACTTGGATACTTTTCTCCCCAGGACATGTGTCTAATTCCTTCAAAGGGAACTGCAAGTGGTGAGGAAAGGCTTTATCATGATCGGTAGCCAACACAAGTGGGGTCAGAATGTTGACTTAGAAAATTACTATTTTCCTAGTGTCTGAATAAATCTAGTACCAGACCCAGGCCTTTCAGGTTTAGAGAATTTAATTTAGAGCAATTGATTTATCCATTGTGGACAGGTGGACTCTATAAAGTATTTTTTGGACAGAATTTACGACATGTTTTTCTCCCCTAACATGGTTAAAAAAAAAAAAAATACCACAGTTGCTGACAAACTCCCCAGATCTTTGCAGGATCCATTCTCCATCAGACAGTGCTCATGTCAAGAGATAAAAGGAGAGAAAATGGTGCCATGGATAAAGAAGAGAGAGGGAGGGGAAGCTATCAGCAGCCGTTCCCACAAGGGAGCAGAGATTTGGTTCTAGAGGAAGTTGGCTTTGATTACCCGCATGTCTTTGAATCACAGCCAGCACCACTGGAAAGAGAAGTTAGAAGTCCAGGACAAATTCAAGTTCATCATTGATTTCTTTTTTATTTTTTTTTATTCGGTGGAGAATCAACATGAAAATATAGTTAAGGGACAAGGATGTGAATTGCAGATAAAAAATACTATTATCCTTAGCTAAGGAAAGGATGGAGAATATTCCAGAGAAAGGACTTTGCAGACTAGGGAGGGCCAGGCAATTAGATCAAGAGCAAGCAGTCAGCAGACCTTCTCTGCAAAGGTTCAGATAGTATCGTGGGTTTTGCAGGCCAAACAGCCTCAGTTGTATCTACTCAACTCTCACATTGTTATGTGAAAGCAACCATAGACAATACAAAAATAAATGGGCATGTCTGTGTTGCAACAGAACTTTAGTTAAAAAAAGCAGGTAGCCGCTGGATTTGGCCACAGGCCCTAGTTAGCCGATCCCTGATCTAAAATGAAGTGTGACATTCGTATTTCCCTCCTACCCTGATCGGCTCTTCTGTCATGCATAGAGCATCACAATATCTAATGTACAGCTCACTGGGAGAAATCCCCCAGAGAAGCGGCACTAGAAATTTAAGACAGGGAGCTGATAATCATAACCTTCACTGAGCATTTATTATTTGCCAGATACAGCACAGGCACTTTGTACATATCATTGCTCGCACTTGCCACCATATGAGTAAGGAATGTATTCTTACCATTACATACTGAAGTCTGGATGCCTGCGGCTCCTGGTAAACCAAAAGCCTCTGCAGTGTCCCTAGGTCAAGGGTGGCCATGTGACTTGCTTCACCTAACAAGATGTGAGCACATGTGATGGATGTCATTCCTGGAAGGAAACTTTCTATCATAGTGGGCAACTCTCCGGAGCCAACTGATATGAAGTGCCCAAGACGGAGGCAGCCTGGAATTCTGAACCAGCAAGGAAGGATCTACACTGGAGGGTTGTACAAAGTCTGCAGTGGACTTCGAATGAGAAAAATTAATATTTGTTGTATTGAGCTGTTGAGATTCTGAAGCTTTTTTATTGTTGTTACTGCAGCATAACTTAGCCTCCCTGGTGGAGAGACTCAGCCGGGAATGGGTAACCCACTAAGGATATACAGCCAAACATGACCAACGTAGGATTAAACCCAGATAGTTCTGATTCTAAAGTCTGGTTTCTCCTTCACTGTGAAATTGAAAACATAAAGAGATTTACATTCTTCCAGACAAAAGGAGCCACAGTAATCTTTTTCAAACTGGAATTTACATTTACTTTGAATAGAACCCCAAATTCTTGGATGGTTTCTAGGGCCCTCCATCATTTCCCCCTTGTTTAATCTCTCCGCCTTCCCTCATCTTATCCCACTCTGTGCTTCTCTTGTGCTCCAGCCACCCTGGCCTCATTACAGTTCCTAGAACTTTCCAAATCCTTCTTCTGAGGAACATCACAGGTACAGTTCCCTAAGTCTGGGTGTTTTTACCTCCAGTTGGCACAGCTGGTTCCTCTTAGTCTTTCGTGTCAGCTTAAGAATTCCTTAGAAAAGTCTTCCCTGACCACACTCCATAGGAGCCATAATCCTGTCTTCAGTACTCTCTGTTACTGACCCTCCTTCATTCCTTTAGTCTTTATTTCAACTTGGATTCTTTGTGTGTTTTGTTACTTGCTTACTGTCTGTCTTTCTCAGGAAGATCAGAACTCTGCCAGCTTCCTGTAGACAGTATCCCAAACTCTGCATGGTACCCAGAGCACAATAGGCCTTGGAACTCCTTATTTATCACCTGAATGAAGGTCAGCATCAAGTTTGATAATTATTTCAGATACAGATAACTGGAAAGATAATGGATTCAAAGACTCATCTTTGCCATTTGTTAGCTATGTGATTTTGAACAAATAGGTTTATTTCAAGTGGTAGTGGTCCACTGGCGATAGAGTGAAAAATAACTCCTCTGATGAGGTAGAAATTACCATAGACTGGCCTCCACCCCAGAATCAGGTCATGGGGTTCCACTTACAAAACTCCAGCCTGTCGGATGTAGCCAGGGTTACTCTGATGGGAATAAATAATTAAAGTATCCCTTCTGTGATAAATACCACCAGATCTGTATTCATTCAATATCTATTAAAGGCATCACTAACTATTTATTGATTTTTTTAAAAAGACCATACTAATTGAATAAAAAGTTAGGCAAAAGAAGCAGTAAGCCATGGTGAAAAGAAATTCAGACATGGAAGCTGTGCTTCACTTTCCGCAGTTATGACCAAGGGAGAGAAGTGAGCCGGCTCTGCATCTGGGGTGTGTGTGTGTGTGTGTGTGTGTGTGTGTGTGTGTGTGTTCATGTGTGTGTGATCTATAAAGCGGAGATAACATCTGTCCATGTCATAAGGTTCTAACGAGTAACTAACAGTGAAAAGTGCTGGGTAACTGGTAAAGTTCTTGAGAGAGGCAGTATGATTTTGTGGATCCTTCCTGGGTTTTGCAATTCCACATACTTCAGGTGGAAAAGTCAACTACACCACTCTCTAGCTGTATGACACTGATTAAATTCAGTAACTTTTCTGAGCCTCATTTTCCTTATCTGTAAAATGGGGATAAGCGCCACTACCTCATCTGGCTCTCACAAGAGGAAGGATTATGGATTAAGACCCATGGGAGTGACAGGGCACTTGATACTGGTGGTTGTAACGTTAGACACTCACTGTACAAGAGCGGCTAAATGACGTGGTAATACATTGCTTCAGGCTGTGGATTTGAAGGAGCCCAGCTTCTAGGCTCCTCGGAGGCCTGGCTGATGCTCATCTTGACCAGCAGTGCGTCCTCCCTCCCCACATTGGAGATGTTCCCGTGTGACAGAGGCCTGTGCTCTTTCCAGGCCTCTGCTCCGGGTCTCCAGGGAAGTAGCAGGGCAGCAGTGTGGGAGCTGGACACCCCTTCTCCATGGCCCTGGAAGAACCCCGTGTTCCTTAGCCTGAGATGTGTTATGTAAATAGGAAGCTTTCATCAGTATAATTAGCTCAGCCTCTGGCTCCTTAACAAGAGTGCTCATACCTGACTCTCCCAGGCAACCGACTCTGAATCTGGACATCAGAGCCCTTGGAGGAAAGAAAGGGGGGAGGGAGATAACAGAGGGAATTGGATTGATCCGAGTGTGGCCAAGTGACAGGGCAGCAAAACAGCTGCCTCTACCTGGGGTCAGCACGGCAGAGTGGAAAGTCAAAGCCATCACTCAGTCACTGCTGATCGTTCCTCGTGGCAGGGGACACCTGATGATGGCAGCACCGGAGGATGGCAGCACAATTTTCATGCTGCAGGAGATGCCCAGAATCAAGCAGTTGAAGGTTTTGGATTCAGATTGGCCGCAGACGTGAGTACTAGCTGTGTGTCTCTGAGCACGTGCCATCATCTCTGTGAACGTTTTGCCGTCGATGTGAAGATTCCGGGAGAAAGCGGGCGTAGCGTGCTGAGCACCGCACCTGACCTCCGAAAACAATGCTGTGCATCACTTGGTTTCATCCTCCCAGCAGCCCTCTCTCAGCGGAGACTAGCTTCCCATTTTATAGACTAGAAACTAGGCTGCGAAGGCTGTAAGTCCCGACCATGGCAGGGACAAGGTTCCAATCACTGGGCATGCCTCCAGGTAATGGGCTGGGGAGAGCCAGGACTGACAGCAACGACCACAACAGACATTGCAGTAATGCTGGTTAGAACCACTACTTCTGTCCCAGCCTCTGTCATACGTGCTACACAAAGTTGGACCATTTACTTTTCCCAACCACCCTAATGAAAGAGCTTAAGTCACTGCCTCTCAAACTTCAATGTGCAAATGGATCATCACTGGACATCTTAAAATGCAGTAGGTCTGGGCGGGACCTGAAGTTGAAAATCTCTAATAAACTCCCAGGTGATACTGAGGCTGCAGGTCTGAGAACCACACTTTGAGTAACAATGACTTACAAGACTTACCCAAACTCACCCAGTTACCAAGGTGACAGATACGGTGCACAGAGAATATGGATAGATAAGGCTCATTTGCAATGAAGAACATCCATTGACTTTCTAATTATGTACTTTGTTTCTTCAAAGCTATTGGTTTCTGTAGGTAGGTGAACTTTCTCTCTTGCTTCCTTTACACATTGGCTTAGCAAATCCTTCTACTCATAGAGAGTGTAAAGAAATTATAAACCCCGAGTTACCAAAGTGAAAATAAGAAACTTTTTCCATATCCACTGCAGCCTTGCTACAATACTGGCGTTGGGTCCCTTGTCTAAGTTCAGAATTGTGGGTGAGACCTAAAGATCCTACTTAAAAGGGGGACTACTTTCTTGGTCAAAATCAGGATGAACTTTACACATAGAGTGAACTTCAGTCAGTCTGAAGCTCCTGTGATTTGTACTCAGCAGACCCACTGCTTCAGAACTGAGCTAGTTTTAAAGTCAGAAAATGTTAAACCAAACAGGGGCTTTAAAAATTGCCATCAAACCTGAAACCATAAAACTCTTAGAAGAAAACATAGGCAGTAAACTCTCTGACACTGCTCTTAGTAATGTTTTTTCTGATCTATCTCCTTGGGCACGGGAAACAAAAGGAAAATAAACAAATGGGACTATATCAAACTAAAAAGTTTTTCACAGCAAAAGAAACTACCAACAAAACAAAAGACAACCTATTGAATGGGAGAAGATATTCACCAATGATACATTGATAAGGGGTTAATATCCAAAATTTATAAAGAACTCATACAACTCAACACCAAAAAAAAATCTAATTTAAAAATGGGCAGAGGACCTGAAGAGACATTTCTCCAAAGATGACAGACAGTGGCCAACAGATAGATGAAAAGATGTTCAACGTCATTAATCATCAGAGAAATGTAAATTAAAACCACAATGAGGTACCACCTCACACCTGTCAGAATGGCTATCATCAATAAATCAACAAACAACAAGCGTGGGCGAGGATGTGAATGAAGAAAAGGAACAATTGTGCACTGTTGGTGGGATTGCAAATTGGTGCAGCTACTAAGGAAAATGGTTTGGGAGTTTCTCAAAAAATTAAAACTAGAATTACCTTATGACTCAGCAATTCCACTTCTGGGTATTTAACCAAAGAAATCCAAAACACTAATTTGAAAAAATATATGCACCTCTATGTTCATTGCAGCACTATTTACAACAGCCAAGATATGGAAGCAACCTAAGTGTCCATCAATAGAAAAATGGATAAAGTTGTGGTACATCTATACAATGGAGTATTACTCGGCCATAAAAAATAATGAAATCTTACAATTTGCAACAACGTGGATGGACCTAGAGAATATTATGCTAAGTGAAATAAGTCAGACTGAAAAAGACAAATACCATATGATCTCTCTCATATGTGGAATGTAAAGAACAAAATAAACAAACAAAAATAAAAATATGCCACCTGTAAGATGTATACGGTATGCCCTAGAGCAAACACTAAAATAAGAAAAAAATATATAGTTAAAAATATTTTAAAAATTAAAATGTTATACTAGAAAATATTCACTTAGTATAAAGAAAGCTGTAAAGAAGGCAGAGAGGAACAGAAAAACATGAGACATGTAGGAAGTGGAGTGGATTTAACCATGGTAGTTCCTGGGTGAGGCTGAAAATACTATCTGTTTTGTTTCATTTTTTCAAAAAAAGTCTTAGTATGCATGCAAGTCCTACTAGGATAACAAATGTCATACTTTATGATGAAACTTTATAAGAATTACCCTGAAAGTTAGGTGCACCCCTAATATTCAACATTAGCCTAAAATATATTAGCCAATGCAATAATATGAGAAAAATAAATAAGAGGCAAATGTTGGAAAGGAGGAGATAAAAGAAGAGAGAGGCAAGGCGATCTAGTGGTAGAGAGAATGTATGGATTTAAACTTGGACTTAAACCTTGGATTTAAACGTTGGCTCTCCCACTAATTGTCTGAGAAACCCTGTGCAAGTTTCTTAACATTTCTGCCTTGACTGCTCTACCTATAAAATTAAGATTTTGGTGAAGACAATAATTGTACCCACTCATAGGAGTAAGTGTGCAAATCAAATGAGTTACTATCTATCAAATGCTTAAAACATGTAAGTGCTTCAAAGTTATTGTTTTCTGTAGGTAGGTGAACCGTCTCTCTTGCCTCCTTTACATATTGGCTTAGCAAATCCTTCTACTCATAGAGAGTGTAAAGAAATTACACTCTCATAAGTGCTTGTTGTTACTTAGACAATATGGTCATCTTCTTAATTTACATGAAAAATCCAAAATAGTCAATAGCTTAGTCCTTAGAACTAATAACAAGGGCGCTTAGCAAGGTTTTCTGATGTGACATCAACATAAAAGGATCAGCTGCCTTTCTTTACGTTTGCAAAAATCAGTCCAATCACATATCGAAAAGAACAAAAGAAGAGACATTGGCCTGTCCAAGCTGGAAAGAAGCTGGAAGAATCTGAGTCTGAGTAATCAGAAAATGAATTCACCTCGGAGGTGAGGAGAGAAAAAGGATTATGTTCCAAAGGTAGGTGTTCCACGTTTACTCAGCAGAGACAGGAAAGAAAGGTCCGGGTGGTCTCAGTTTGCATTTCACTTCTGAGGCTGTTTAGAGACCCAGGAAGCTTACAAGGCCAGTCAGTCTGCCAATGGCTGGAAAGGATCCTCCCCGTCCCCAGTGCAGGGATCTAAGAAGAAAGGCGCATGTTTTACCTCACTGCTTTCACTATCCCCCAAACCTCACCCAACCCATCTCACTGCACCTATGTCGTCTGTCTTTCCATGGTGTTTCTCCTGAAGGGAATGCCTTTTCCTCTTAGCCATCTGACACACTCCTTATCGTTCAAGATCGATTTCATATGGCACCACCTTAGCAAACTCTTTCCTGGCTCCCCCACGCAGAGTCAAAAACGCCCTGCCTTGATCTTTGCTCATATTACCTACATTTCTATTTGGTTGAAAAGAAATTCAAGACTGAAAAACCCAAACAGACATTTTAGTTCACCAACTAATTGCTCGATTTACTCCCTGCCTTTCTTCAGATTAAACCAGAGAGATTCAGAATGCATCTCCTATTTCTTCCAGAGAAGGCATAAGTATTTGGGATAACGCCAAACTTCCAAGACCCCTGACAGGAGAATTCTCCCCTGAACTTGTGCGACCAATTCCCAGGTGAGGATTTGCAGAATGTTCTTAGCTTCACAGAAACACAAGGGAAAAGTTCTTCTGAGAGGAAATGAGATAAACACAAATAGAGACACAATGTTGTCTTAAATCCTGTTTCCCTAGGAATTTGGACTCACAGCAGATGTTCTCAAAGTTCTTTTCAATTATGAGAGCAGAAAATGATGAACTATTCCTGGGCAACCCAAGGAAGATATGAAATGCCAAGGGATGTACTCAGCTTATTCTGATGCTGCAGACGCTTGGGCCATGTTTAGCAAATCCAAAATAAAAACTGCTTTGGCTTCAACAGAAAGAAAGCTGAAAACGGTGCAAGATAATGATGCTTTCAGCACCGAAAACTGTTATCACCTTGCTCTTTGAGTTAAATGACTAATCTACAAAGATACAGATCCCAAGATTCAGCTATTCAAAAAATCTCTCTCCTTCCTTCATTCACTCATTCGACTCTAGAATGTCATGTGAGGTAGTACATGCAGCACTTGACCTTGCTTAGCTTATAGTTTAGGGGTAGAGTCAGAAACAAAGTAATGATCTTAAAAATAAGTAGTGGAATTACAATCATGATCAGTGTGATGAAAGAGAGGTACAGGGGACAATACGAATGTGTAACTGAGGGATTAACCCAGTTCACAGGTCGGGAGAGAGTATACAGGAACGATCCCGAATGTGACATTGTAGCCTGAGAAGATTCAGGCAGGTCAAAAGTGGGGTCAAGTGTATTGTAGGTCATCATAGTAGCATGTAGACAATCTCTAAGGTGATTACAATAGCCAAGAAAGGGAAGCAACCTGAGTGTCAATAGATAGATGAATGGAAAAAGAAGATGTGGTATGTAAACATAAACACACACACACACACACACACACACAAACACACACAATGGAACATTACTCAGACATAAAAAGAACGAAATCCTACCATTTGCTGTAACATGGATGGACTAGAGGGTATTGTGCCAAGTGAAATAAGTCAGACCAAGAAAGATATTATCAACAGACTCACAGATACAGGAAACAATCTGGTAGTTACCAGAGGGGTAAGAGGTTGAAGGTGGGTAAAATAGGTGAAGGGGATTAAGAGTTACAAACTTCCGGTTATAAAATAAATAAGGTCAGGCAGATGTAATGTACAGCATAGGGAATATAGTCAATAATACTGAAATAGCTTTGTACAGTGAAAGATGGTAACTAGACTTATTGGGCAGATCATTTCATAAAGTATATAAATACTGAATCACTCCAATGTAGACCTGAAACTAATAAGATATTGTATGCCAATTATACTTCAATTAAAGAAAGACTCAAAGGTGGGAGGGAGTTCGACAACTTCAAGAAATAAGAGAAAGTCAGCGTAGCGGTAATAATAGATGCTGGGTGGAGTGGCACCAGCGGAGGTGGGTAGTGAGGAAGAGACCATATCCATCCTGGCCTTACAGTCCATGGTAATGATCCTGGACCTTACCCATAGAGCACTTAAAACAATTAAGCTGGAGGATGACATGGTCCAAACTTGGACTTCAGAATGTCTTCTTAACAAGGTCTTATTCTAATCCTCAACTTGGTTCCGCCTTCTCACTGAAGCCCCGAAACAACTCCTTCTCACACACATACCTCAACTTTATCACCTAACATGGTACCTATTTTTTTTTCCTTTTTGCCCACAACCCAATTCTTTAAATTATTCTCTTATACTGTGCTATTTTTCCAGTGTCATAGCCTTGCCTTTTTATGAGATGTGAAATTTTCTTCAAAACAGGAACTACTAACTCTTTGGGTCAGAAAACAACTTAGCAATCATTTAGCCCAAATATCCATGAAATGTAAAAACGACCTTGAAACATTTGTGAGAGAGGAGATCATGTTTTCTCTGCTTAACTACTTCTCAGTGATGGGACACTTCCTACCTCTGATATCTCTGAATGGAACATGCCAGTTATAGTTCTGTTTCTGCCACATTACATTACACAAGAATATTTTCACACAATGCCATTCTCATCCTTTCTCCCACTGGAAGAAGAAGATATCCACTTTTTACCCACTCTAATTCTTCCTCCACACTGATAGTTGTGTGGTATTTCTTACACTTGGTGTTGATAAATGCCTATCTGATGGATCTGTATTATGCCAACTTAACCAGCAGTATACTTCCCAGAATTCCCTTCACTAAATGCTTTGGCCAGAAGACATATTTGCATGACTTGAAAGGCAAACCTGAAGAAGTATCCATATTCTTTTTACATTTGGAGGGTCATTACAGCTCAAGGTGCTCTTGCAGACTTCTTTTAATTTTTAAAAATGTATTTTTCAATTACAGTTGACATACAATATATTAGTTTCAGGTGTACAAAACAACATGGTGATTAGACGTTTACATACCTTACAAAGTGATAACCCCAATAAGTCTATTACCCATCTGACACTTACAGCTTTTGACGGTGAATTTTGTCATCTTGACTGGGCCACAGGATGCCCAGATGTTTGGCCAAACATTATTCCGTGTGTATCTGTGAGGGTGTTTCTGGATGAGATTAACATCTGAATCAGTAGACTGAGTAACGCAGATTGCTCTCCCCAATGTGGGTGGGCTTCACCCAATCAAGTGAAGATGTAATAAAGCATAAAGACTGATCTTTCCTTGAGTCACGGGGAACTCCTGCCTGATGGTCTTCAAGTTGCGACATCAGGCTTTTCCTACTTCCAGACTTAAACTGAAACATCATCGCTCTTCCTTCCTGGGTCTCAAGTCTGCTGGCATTCAGACTGGAACTCTTATCATTGGCTCCCCTGGGTCTCCAGCTTGCCGACTGCAGATCTGAGGATTTGTCACCTTTGTAATCCCATGAGTCAATGCGACGTCTATAGATTCTGCTGGCTGTGGTTTTCTGGAGAACCCTGACTGATACACACTCCTGCACTCTGTGCTTATCTGTTGGCTCACCTGGATAGCATGGGCTTGCAGCCAGGCCACAGGCTCCTCCACCTTTCATGATTCTCCTCCTTTAGCTTCTCCTATCCTGGGACAGGTGTGTGTTTGGCTGAGACAAAGAATGCCAGGCAGTGAGAAAACTAACACGGTTTCCAGTCTCTCTTCCAGGAGTCCCACTCATGCTCACAGGTTCAGTTTGTTCTTCCTTCCTCCATTTTATGTTCTTCTTCACTTCCCAGCTGCCTGCCCAGCTGACCTCAGGCTCCACAAGCAGACAGAGAAACAAGAGCCTCATGCAGGCTATTCAATGAGCTCCCAAGATTGTGTAAGGTCCTGTCCCTATAATAAATACCCTGCTTCTCTGGTCAAACCTTGGCTGATATACCCTCCCTCAGTTTCCCTTAATGCATAAAGGCCAATATTTGGAATGTGCTCTGGAGAAGGGCCTGTGTGTTATGACCCCCTTACCCCTCTCCCATTATTTTACACTTCTCTACCCTCACACTCTTTTTTTTCAGCCACAAAGGCCTTTTATTTTCCTTCAAATGATATACCTCAATGGCCTCCATTTTCTACACAAGCTGTTCTTTCTGCCTGAAATAGTCTTTCTCTTGTCATCTTCTGTACCATTCAGATCTTAGCATAAACATCACTTCCCAGAGAAGTCTCCAAAGAATCTGTAGAACTAGGGAACTGTCTTCTGATAGCACTCTATAACATACTTCCTTACAATTGTAATGATTTCTGTAGACATTGAGAATTTTAAATATTTATCTTCCTAAATAGCCATGTCTGTTCTTCCTTACAACAGCTCCTCACAGCGTGCTAAACACTCCGTGCCCAGCCCTGATGGAACAACTGTGGAAGACTATTGCATTCCATTAGTCTTCTTTCTTGGATAAACCAAAACTCCATCCCTCAACTGTTCATCGGGAGTTCTGTTTCTCCTTCTTCCTCCATCACGAACACATCATGGACTTACTGATTACATTTTGTTGTCAACAATTTCAAGATGAGAATTGCATCTTTTATTTCCCAATGAACTTGGCCTTTCAATCAGTCAAATTGCTGAATTTTTGATTGGAGGAAAATATTTTGGCAATTTATTTAATCCAAACCCACGAGTTAATTGGGAACTCTGCCTAATATATCCTACCTATGTGATGACCTTGAATAGTAGCTATGTTGACTTCATCAGGAATTTTATAGGAATATTACTGCATTGCCTATTTTTCCAGTGATTAAAAAATGTGTTTTTATGGAGGAACATGCAAGAAATATTACTATGGCTCCATCCACAACCATTTTAATGGTTTATGACTTTATAACAATTATATTTCTTCTATTTTACTTTTTAATTGTGATCTTTAGTAAAATGTGTGAATTCCATATAGTTTAATTTTTTTCTTTTATTTTACTTTGAGCGTGCTACTGGGAGGGGTAGAATTGAGTAGAAAGTTTATGATTTCAGATATTTTGAAAGAAGAAAAAAATTGTATAACCTTTTCAACATGTCTTCCATTTTCAGTTTTTCCCTCACCTCGATTTCTTATACTCATGTTTCAAGGGATTTCTTTTTTTTTTTTTTAAAAAAGCAATTGCTTTCTACACATTAACCATTGGGGAGTTTAAAAAAACCTTCCAGATGGGAAATATATATGAAAAATCTCATCTCGGTGAAAAATAAATCCCCCAAATAGAGGCACGTAATGAAACACCTAATTCACTCCAACTATACTGGTCATATTGCTGCAATATTATAATGCCAGATGACTCTTTTAGCACCATGGACAACAGCTGGCCTTCCATCAGGAATGTCTAAAATGAATTCAATGCTATCCTTTTCCAACAGAAATTTGGCTAGTATTTGAAGTCTACTGCATTGCATACTCCTCATATCTATGCTCAGCAATTAGTGATTTTTTTAATAAAAAGTTTGAAAAGTATTTTATTATCACTCCTTCAAGAGTCATCCGATTGCAACATCAGAATTCATTTTCCCAGTCTTCAAATTTTGTGACCTCTCTGAAATTTTAGCACTAACAATTATGTCCCTTATAGAGGAAAATTGTACCCTTTAGCTCTTTTCTGCCACAGCCATTAATATTCCATTGTTCATCTGCAGCCTCTTCCTCATTTTGTACTCCTTTTATTTTTAACCTCCTAAATGCATTTGTCTTCCCCAAAGCATGTCATTTTTGTTATTTTCCTCACTCAAGGTACTCTTGCCTATGGAAGTCTCTTCTGGTTTCACGGTTTCCGTCATTACCTCTATACTGATGACTCTGAAATCCCTTTTTCTATCTTTGACCATCACCTAAGAGCCACTGTCACATTTCCAACAACATGCTGGATCTTTTCAACTCGGTGTGACTGATACTGCAAACTGTCTAAAATGAAATGTATATCCCTTCCAAAAACCTGCATATCTTTCTCTGTTTTGCATTTATGAGGTTTTTTCCCTGCTTTAATAAACTCATTTGAGTGCCTAGAAGTTCTTCTTTGACTTCTAAACAAGTGTCAAGTCACTTCATGTGACTCCATACTAAGACTGCCCACGCTAACCAAAACAATTCATTACTCATCTAGATTCCAGTCCCCGCAGGGGAGAGCAAACATGTGTCCTCTTTCCCACATTTTATTGTTCAATGGGGGTTGTGTCTGGCTCCAAGGTCAGGAAGCATCTCTATTTCACAGCAGTTCCAGATGCCCATTTCAATGCTTCTACCCTATTTCAGGGCTCAGTTTCTCTTGCAGTTAAGTCAGCGTAGCAGAAGGAACTCAAGCCAAGAAACCCCACATCATAAATCTGAGTTTTAGCACTGTCTTTCCCATTAACTACCTCTGTGAATTCTGGTGGCATCAAAGTTGTGTAGAAATGGGGATAGGAATAAAACCATCACAGGTTTGTTGTAAGAATGAAATGAGTTGACATAGCAAAGTGATTAGCCAAGCTTCAAGCACACAGTAGGACTCCCACGAATATTAGTTGTCTTCCTTTTCCCATCTTACTATGAATCTATTTCCATTTGAATCCACATTAAGCAGCACTACCAAATGGATCTTTTCATACCGTTCTTCCAATAGTTCTATTATGGCCGCAGTGACTGCAAAATAACGTTCAAAGTCCTTAACTCAGCATTCAAAGTTTTCAGTTAACTGGCCCCAATCTATACTTCCAACCTAATTTCCCACTCGATTTCATGGAAATTGCAGTGACTACTGTCCTAAACCTTGCATTTCCTGACATCAGGCCTTGTTCATGCTGTTTTTGTTTGTTTTCTTAAAACCAGAAATGCCCTTCACCCTCTAAATCCGTGTTTTAAGTCCCAGCTCAAAATCTACCTCCTTTATTATTATATCTAGGATTCCTTGGCTAAATACAATCTTTTACTCAAAACTTCTATAGTGATTGAAATATGTTTCACATGCCACTGAATCGGTGTTATGTTACTGACCTTATATTTATGATAGTTATTTCATATTCCCTATAGGCCAGTATGTACTTTAAATAAAACAGGGAGCACATGATAACCACCTCCACATCACCCATAGTATCTGACACAATGCCTTCTCCATTATAAGCAGTCAATAAAAATTTGGGATAACATGAATATTGTGTCAATTATCTTTGTATTTATTCATGCATACCATCTCATTAGTGAGAATCCCTTGCAATCAGAAAAGGGTCCAAATGATGCAGCATTTGAGGTATAACATTGGCGATCCCGTTAAGACCCCTGTTCGTTATAAGGAGGTCTAATAACTGAGGAATATGCTCTCAGCTGCTGCCCTACTCACATTGGGATGGCTCTGGCTCAGGTTGGCCATCCACAGACATAAGATCGTCCCTCTGCTCCTTCGCTGCCCAGCTAATTCAATTAGACTTCTTCTATTAAATAGTCGTGTTCCCCAACCTCGAAGCCAGCTACAAACCGGTGGAGAATAACAGTGTGGTAAAGGAGAAGCATGTTTGCTTTCTCCTATGGGGAATGAAATCTAGCTAATGAATTGCTTTGTTTAGCATGGAAAGGCTTATTATAGCCTTTATTTTTGAAATGTCATTGGGCACAAGAGAAACAAAAAGCTCTAGGGATGAAGTACCAAGTTATTAAACTCATTATCCCAACTCTCCTAATAATCTTCCCTTCTCCACTCCTGTCCCGTTGTTTGTTATAAGGATAGTGACAGTATTTGTTTGGGAGGGAAGAAGATTAAATTGGGCCAGGGGCCTGGGTAAGTTTGATTTATGAAATCTCGGTAAAAAAATTCCTCTTGAGACAAATTTAGACTGAGACTCAGTCTGGCTCTACAGAGTGAGGGATATTCTGTAACCAATAAAATCCCATGGGATTACATTTGGTCCATATTTTTCAAGTAACCCCATGATTTCCAAAGGTCCACACGCAAAGGAATGGAGGCCCTCGTTGCTATATCAGAAGGTATTAAGAAAGGCAGACTTAACCAACAAGTATGTGCAGGACACTATTTACAGTTATAGGAGGAGGAAGATGAGGAGGAGGAGAAAGGAAACATTACCTCACCTTGGGATCAAGGCTTAGCCAATCTTCTCTTCTTTCCTGCTTGGGGACAGGCAACAAAGACCAAGAGGCAGGGACTACCAGACAGTGACTGACAGCAAGAGAAAACCAGAAGCACATGAGAAATTCTGAAACACTTTTGTTGAGACATTTTCAGCTAGATAATCCATGGGTCTTCAAGGTCTCTGGACAGGCCAGTTCTTTGTCTTTGTCCTGCTTTATTTTGGTCCAGAAAGTACCTTCGGCTTAAGAGATGCATTTAATGCAGGCTTGTCTACCCAGACAATGCAGGCTTGGGTAGAAGAGACAGGGTCCTGCATGCTGGGCTTACTGGGAGCACTGTACCTTTAAAGTCTCTCTAGGTGGCCCAAACCTGTCTCTAGGAAAGAAAGCTGGAATTCAAAGCAGACCCTGTAAGACAGACTATTCAATGTTTTGTTTTCTTCCTGGAACTCGCCTAACAGTGTAGCCTAATAGTTAAAAGATAGCCCACTGAGGTTTGAATCCTGAACCTGCCACTAATTAGCTGTGTGGTCTTGATCAGGTCATTTAACCTCTCTGTACTACACTGGAAGAAAACTCTCTGCTTCTTCCACTGTAACACAGGAATAATAACAGCAACCTACTTTTGTGAGTTGTGAGGGCTAAATAAGTTAATTCATGTAAGTCATTTGGAATAGTACCTGGTCCTTAGTATGTTCTATGAAATGTTTGCTTTTATTAGTTATCCCCTTGCTCATTGTTCCTTGAATGTATTTGGTTGGAGTTCAGCAAGACCAGGGTACAAAACAATCCTCCACCAGTTCTCACTACGCTCAACCTATCCTTACTAAATTATGTGAGTATGACTTTTCCGTAGGTTTATTAAATCAGAATTTATTTACAAATTTTAGACGCTGCAAAGCTTATATTTTACTCAAGAGACATGCTGAGGTTCTTTCCCTCATAATCAACACCAATTAAATGATGGTCCTTGAAAACAGAAGCATAAACTGAACCCTAATGCATAAATTGGTAACATTCCATCCATTCTGTGGACATATGGGCTTTCGTTGAAAACTATTTCTTGGAAAGTGATTCATAATTAAACCATTTTACTTGCCTAGAAAATATTTCAACTTGTGTTAACTTGAGTCACAATATTTGGAAAGCAGCACTTAGAAAAACAAATTGTGTTGTAGGCAAGAGAACTAAATCTACCTGGCATTGAAAACAACGGAGGGGTGGACAATTAATCAAAGGGTGTGGTCAGGTATATACTTAGTATGTACGGCCTTAGACACACCTAAATCCTCATTGCCTTAATTATCGTGACAATTAGGCCAGTCTCTGGATTTAGGCTAACTAGTGTGGTGATGGTGACAGAAGCCTTTTCCTGAGGGCAGATTTACACTCTCATCTTGCAGAATCAACTATTTGCTTTGTGATTGTGGAAACATTTGGAGAGAAACATTAATTTTCCATCCATTAACTTTGGTGGATATGAACACCCCAGAAGGAAACATGTGTGAAGCTGCTTAACAACCTTTGGCTGTTAGGAAGGTAAAAATGTTTTGAAAACATTTTTCTTTGCAAAGGAAAAAAATAGAAAAGGAAAAGCAACTATTCGATCAGGGAATATTCTGTCTTTTAGAGCTTTCTGTAAATGCTTACACCACCTCAAAACGCAGCATTTTTCTGGAGGCATGACCTATTTGGTTTATTCACTACCTAGATATAAATTAACCCAATAGTCTAAATATTGACTAACAGGACTGTTCTTTTTAATTACATATTTTTCTCCTCTGTAAGCCAGACACATTATGTTAATAATGACTGAGCAAAGGAGAAAATTGTGGGTTGAGAAGAGGGAAGGAAAAGAAATGGATGAAATAATGTGATTTTATTTTTGCATCTCAACCTTTACAATAGCTAAAGCTAAGCCCAAATCAGTAGGGTCTTGGAAATGAATTTGTGTATGTTGGAAGAGAAGACACTAAGGGGGAGGGGGGAAAACGGGGTGCTAGAGGAAGGTCAAATGATCTGTGTTCTGGGATGGAGTTGCCCAAGGTGGAGGTAAAGCTACAAAATCCTGAATATGTGTTCATTCCACCAACAAATAAATGGAGCATCATTAAACAGCTAGTGTACACTAAGCCCCATGCTGGACCTGAAAGCTCTGGTTCACAGAAAAGGCATAAGCAAGCCATATGAAGGATACTTAGCTGAGGAAAACAGATATGGCCCCTGGTCGACCACCTACCGCTTACAGTTTAGTGGAGAACGCGGAAAGTAAATAACTGAATGTACTATAAAATACTAACAATTATGATGACTGCTACAGAGAAGTGAAGAAACTGTATGAGAAATGGACCAGGGTGGCCTGGCCTAATACCGACATTGGGAATACTTCTCTGAGGAAGAGACTGTAACTGGAGGTGGAGGGGTTCTTAAGTATGACTGTGTGGATACATGTGTGGGGGTTGGGAATCCATGCAAAGGCCAGGAGGCAGAAAAGAACCTTACATATGGGAAATCCAGGAGGTGGAAGAAAGAAAGTGAAGGGAGTGGGACGAGAAGGAATCTGAGAAGTAGGTGGGCCCAAGAATGCAAGGCCCTGTAGGTCAGTCAGGGTAAGGATTTGGAATTTGGACACTTTGGGGGGATTTCAGCAGTAGAGAGACATACCCATATTTGAGTGTTGAAAAGAATTCTCTGGTTGCAGTGCCAACAATGAATCTCAGGGAGCAATAGCTCGTACGAGAAAGCTGCTTAGGAGGTTGCTGCATGATCCAGGAGAGAGACGATGGTTACGTGGAAAGTAAATGGCAATAGGGATGGAGGCAAGTAGAAAGATGGGGGAGACACAAAGAGGGATTTGGGACCTGGGGCCAGTGAAGGGTTGGAAGAGCCTCCACCTCCACCCTGCTCCATTCTCCCAGAAGTAGAAGTAGGTTTGGTTTTCCTTTGGAAACGGAACATTCTAATGAGTTGTACCCACACCATGCAAGTTATTCTGCACACCTGCCACCATAACATACCAGGAGGCAGATACTCAACACACTAAATAATAACTCACTTTCAGTTTGCTTTTGCTTTTCTTAGTTTGTACATTAAAAGTCAACTCCCTGTTATCAGGAATGGCCAGGAAATACAAAGCTCTGGTTCACAGAAATGGCATAAGCAAGCCATATGATGCTTTCTGGTTTTCATAGATGTGGCAACAACATAGATGTAAGAGAGCAAAGTATGAAATAGCAGAGGGAGGCAGGGCGACGGGGCTCTGTCTACAGCCCAGCCATGGTGCTGGATGTGAGACCTTGGACAAGTCACCAGATTTTCAGGTAAGAGAGCAGTTGAGAACATGGATTTGTGGAGTCAAAGGGCCGTACGTCTTGTTTGTTTTGTTGGTTCATTTGTTGCTTTTTGCTTTATATCCCACATATGAGTGAAATTACACAATTCTTGTCCTTTTCCGTCTGACTTATTTCATATAGTATTGGGTTACTTGCAAAAGTAATTGTGGTTTAAAAGGTTAAAAATATTAATTGCAGGAACCACGATTACTTTTGCACCAACCTAATATAATGCTCTCAAGATCCATCCATCTAGTCTTAAATGGCAGTATTTCATCTTTTTTACAGCTGAGTAGTATTCCATTGTGGGAAGGAGAGGTGAGGCAAGGATGAAGAGGGTAAAGGGGGTCAAACGTACGGTGACAGAAGGAGACTAGACTTCAAGTGGTGAGCACACAATAGAGTATCCAGATGTTGTTTTATAAAGCTGTACACCTGAAATTCATGCAATGCTATTAACCAATGTTATCCCAACAAATTTAATTTTTAAAAATGGTTGTGGATGTGAAATCCTGCTCCAATTTGATAAGGGTGTGAGCCTGAGCCTGTACCTTAACTGCTCTGAGACGCAGTAATCTCTCTGTGCAATGAAGATGTAAATGCCCAGTTCTCGTGACCGTTAAATGAAATCGGACATGTGAAGTGCTGAGCAACTTACCTCTAAATTGTATTTCTATGAGTTTTGTTTTCTCATCTGTATGCTGAAGATAGTAATATTTTTCCTACTTCAAGATGTTGTAACTGTCCTAAAAGCGAATGCATGTGAAAAGTTTTATAATCTTTAAAGAAACTATGAGTGATCCATCCTTATTAGTATTGTTACGCTATTATTTGATAGATAAATACTAGAACTGAGCTTCCTCACCTTTTGTTCTTTTTTAGCAAACAACTAAGCATCCAGAATTTTGTAGTTCTTTTAGTCTGTTGCCATAGCACAGCTGTACTGTAGAAGTAGCTATAGGAGGTTTATACAATTGAGTTAAGCCACACTAACCCCAGGGCACATCATGGCATCTATTTTCTCAAGATAAATCCAGGTTATCAGCTTGTTGACTTGTAACCTTTTTTTTTTTTTCCATTTTGAGGTAAAAGCAGGATGTAGACAGGGCAAATGCATTCCTGCCAGGGAATAAAGGGTTTAGGTTATAGAATGGCAGGTGAAACTAGCTTTTACTTTAATGTCCATGTGCAATTACTATAGTCTATAAAATATCTCTACTTAATATGTACCTCTAGGTATGCACAAGTCTAATTTATTATTCTGTCTATTTGAAGATTGGTTGAAGGGCCTTTTTTTGACAATTAGGCAGAATTGGGGGTCACCGTGTGAATAGATTTGAAAGGCACTGACCATGTTCCCCAATTATGCCTCCCATAGTTATACAGTGCCTGGAATTTAATCATTAAAATGAATTCCTTTGGGCCTTGACAGGATTTCAGTGACAGAAGTAATAAAATGCAAGAGCTGAAAGTACCTTAGAGATCATTTGATCCAACTTCCTTATTTTATAGGTGAGAAAGATGAGGGCCTACAGGAAGGTCTTTCCTACTCTCCAAGGTCAAATGCTAAATTCGGAACCCAGCCCAGTCTAAACATCTAGTCTCTTGGTATCCGGACTGGCAAGATTCTTCCTGACCAAACAACTTTCCTGATGCCCGGAGGTCCCAAGAACCTGAGAGAAGCCTCCGTCTGCATTCATCCCTGGGAAAGTCAGAACTTCAGCTTATTCTTTGACTATTTTTGGTGCCCCAACTGCCTTCAGGATGAAGTAGAGATGCTGATGTTTTATGTTTCTTTCAAAGAGAGAGCCCAACTTGCTGAAACATAAAAATTAAAAAATCACAAATATAACAGCTTTTATAAAGGAGACTCTCTGGCAGAAAATTCATTCCCCTGAAGAGGAAATGGGATTAAACAAGTGACGAGGCAAAGGCATGAATCAGCAGTAATCGTTCTTCAACTGAGAAGTGGACGGGTGTTTGTGGTCCTCCGAACAAAATGGCATCCTGCCTGCACATCTAAGAAGCAGTGGAGAAATACAGAGAACCTGTCAGTAACTGAGTGGAGAGGGAAGGTGGTACCAAGTAGTAATGGCTAAAGTGTGCTGAGAACTCTATGTACAGGACCTTTAATTCTTGCAGCAACTCTGTCGTGTGTACGTCCGTAATATCCCCATTTCGCAGAGGAGAAAACTAAAGCTCAGAAACTTGACCAAAGTCACAAAGCTAATGGATACCAGGGGAGGGTCTGAAACCAGGTCAGCCTGATTTCCAAAACCGCAGTCATTTGAACAGCTTCCAAATCAACAGTCATGCACTCCTTTGTCTTTTAACTCGAAGGCCAGTTTTAACAAACCATTCCATTCTTGGCGAAGACTCAAAAATTCTGTGTCTCAGTTTCCCTATCTCTTAAATGGATGTTGTGAAGATAAGAATGAGACTGTGAGTGTCCCAACATTTATAGGCAGATGGAATGTGACATAAATGGGACCTTTAACCATCACTGTTATTAGTCTGCAATATTTCTGGGCACACAGCACTAAGAAAAAGATTGACAGAGAAAATTGTGTTTGTGTGTATGTTTTGAGGATAAATTAGAAAATCCTTTGAAAGGCTTTCTATAATGGTCATTAAGTAATATCAGTAATGGCTCCTGGAGGAAGAGAAGTTGCACGTAGCTGTTGTTAAATAAATTTTAATAACGTTTAACTCATAGGAAAAATATGCAATTTATAAGTGAGCTATAACTGCTTTAAGGGAAGGAAATTATGTTTTCCTTGGTTATACAGACTGACCAGCAGGGTTCGAAGGAGAGAGCGATGCCAGAGAAAGAGCCGTGGGCTAGAGGGCATCTTGGTTCTGCTCCTAACCAACTGAGTGACTTGGAGCGAATCACTCTGCCTCTCTGAACCTCAGTCCTTTCATCTTTTATTGGGTTGAATGCTTGCTCAGGTCAGAGTTCTGCACAACGTACCAAGTCATTCTGACGATCTCTATTTAACCTGAAACACACATATCTGTTTGTCACCATTACAAAAATGGTACCACGCCAAGCCCTGAAGGGGTCCCTGAGATAAAGGAGACAGTCCGGTGGTACAGAGGGATTGTAAAGCCCCTCAAGAGACATTGACTTGGAAAAGTTTCCTGTCTGTGGTCATTCTCAGTAAAAATATCAAAGAATATAAAAGAATTTCTTTCTTCCCAAAGAACTGAAAGGCAAAACCAAGAAGCAGCATTTCCAGGGGAGAGTTGTCAGGCAAGGAAGAAAAGTTATCTCTCACCTGTTCCGACCTGCAGAGAGCTTTCTATCTTGTACCCAGCAGGTACAAGGAGAAGCAGGTAGGTGAGGGGAGCACAGCTGGACCACCTTACTTCACAAAATCGTTACTGACTTCATTGGTTAAGGTGGACCAGGCAAACTGCACACCCCGTTATTGCAGGAATCAACAAGTCCAGGTCCCCTTCCCTCCTGTTTTCTTTCTCTACCCGTTCTCCTTCTTGTCAGCTCCCCTCCTTTGATTCCCTGCTCTGCTGCCTTCTTTCTATGGCTTGTGTTCCCTCTCACTGTCCTTTATAGTACCCTTTTCTCTTCCTGCTTCCCTTCTCTCTCTGGTCTTTCCTTCCCTCCCCTCGTTCTCTCTCCCTTCCTTCTCCTCTCCCTCCCTCTCTTCTCTCCCTGAATTTTGCATCTCTACCCTTCTCCTTTTTTATTTCCCATTTCTTAGTCCCCTCATTCTCAATTTGCCATTATCTTCTTTCCTTCTCTCCATCCCTTAAATATAATTGATGCTATCTATTGTACTGCTGTATTTTTTAAGTGATGCTTAACCTAAGACACTTATCACTTATGGCAATCAGTGAATCAATACAGTAATTTGTTAGAAAGTATTTCCTGTATTGATATTTTAACCAGCACCCTTTGTATTCCCTGAGATGTTTCCATTCCATAAAATTGCACAATGCTAAAGCTTCTTCACTCTCCTTTACTTACATCTTCTCTCACGCTCAGTGTCTATATATCACACTTTGTGAATGCAGACACTCCATAAAATACAGCCACATCGCGTCTCCTAAGGCAGGAGGGAAGTTGAAGTGTTCTCCAATTAGGAAATATTAACCTGGTCTACAATTACTATTTTAATTGTGGGCAATGGCATGCAAATGCATGCTGAAGTTGCTATTTTCTTTCTGGAAAATTAGTTTGGGAGCATCTTGATTCCAGAATTTTCCAGAAAAGGAAAGTGATGATCCAGAGATTTCATATGATAGCTTCTATTTATTGATATATTCGGGGGTAGAGATAGATAAGTAAGCATCATACAAATTATTGTATTTCACCTGCAGGATTATCCCATGAATAGATATAATTCCCATTTTACAGATGACAAAACTCCCACTTGAGGAGGTTAAAAACTTGCCTGAGGTCAAACAGTTGGGGGGATGAGAGAACAAAGAGATGGTCACTCACACAGGTGGGACCAAGCACACCTGGAACAGTGTTTAAATTGAGTCTGATGGCCCTCCCTGTGAATCCAATCCCCAAGGGTCCATACAACTTAATTGTGTTCTTCTCTCAGGTGGGGCCCATTTGCCTCTGCAGGATTTAGTTTTTCACTGGCAACATGAAGGAGAGCTGATCCTACCCCATGATAACACTGAGTGTTAGCTGTTAACACATGGCCTGAAATGACTAGAAGTTCCTTCCTTTAGCACGGAATAGCCACAGGTGAGTTCAGATTGGGCCAACAACTGAAGAACTCTTGGAACTGGCAGAATTCAACAATGTCTGCCTGGAGACTGAATCTTCTCTGAGAGAGAGAGAGAGAGAGAGAGAGAGAGAGAGAGAGAGAGAGAAAACAGAGCATCAGGCATCCAAACTTCTAATTTAAAAACTGACTATTATCGGTTGCCAGATGAGAGGGTTTGGGGGGATGGGTGAAAAAGGGGAGGGGATTGAGAAGTACAAACTGCCAGTTATAAAAACAGTCATGGGATGTAAAGTACAGCATAGAGAATATAGTCAATAATATTTTAATAACTGCGTATAGTGTCAAATGGGTACTAGACTTATGGGGTGATCATTTCGTAAATTATAAAAATGTCTAATCACTATGCTGTACACCTGAAACTAATATAGCACTGTACATCAACTGTAATTGAAAAACTTTTTTTTTTTTAAATGACTATCATTTACTGAATGAGAACCCTGCTAGGATTTTTTAAAAATTCATTATCACATTTTATCATTAGGATGACCCTGCAAAGGAAGCATTATTCTCCTCATTTTACAGTTGATAAAACTGAGGCATAGAGAGATGAAGGAACTCTCCACAGGCCAAGTACGTACTCACTGGGTCCCAGGGAGAGCCTGTCCTGCCACTCTTCTTCTTTCCTGCCCCAACGGCCACCAGCGGGAAAGCTTTTCCTCAGGCTAGGAGACCACCCTTGCTGCCCTTTGCGTTCTTGCCCCTATTTCAGTGTAGAGTCTTGCGATTCAGAGACATTAATTGAGTTGCTGAAGGTCACGCGGCAAGCCCCGGCCAGTTCACCCCCACATACACAATCCTATTTTGATTTTCAGGGATTGAAGAGAGAATAGAGAGAGACTGAAAACAAGCCTTGGTCATTTTTCATTTATCATCTTTGTCTGAGAGATTTTACTTACCACTGACATAGCATTTCCCCCATGCTTTCCTGCTCCTAGAATTGCAAACCAAGATCAGGGGAATGGGAAAAGATCTATTAAAAACAAGATCCTTGCTTCTTTATGGTAATTGAAAGCAATAAATATTCTTGCCCACAATGCTACAAATCTCAAATAGCCAGTGGGTCAATACTGTTTTCCTGATTAGGATGGTAATAAATCTTTATTCCTTTTGAGTCAAACTAAAGAAGGGTTTTTATTCATGGATTCCATGACCTGATACTGCGACATTTTCTCAACACACACACCTGAAATGAAGAGCTTCTCCACCAAGTGTACCCTCTTCCAACCTGCTTCCCCAAAGCTTCTGTCTTACATGGTCCACTTATTCATGCAAAAGCATTAACACAATGTTTATTTCCCATCTGTGGACCATAACAGCAAAACGGTGTGGGGCATCCCTCTTCCTCCTCACCATCCCCAGAGCCTGAAACCTCTATTCTAGTGGAAAACAGAAGGATTCAACTCTAGACCTCTCAAGCTCCTTTCTGGACATAAAGGACATTGCTGTGACCCATTATGACTAATTTTTATTCTTTTTAATCCAGTCCAATGTCTTGATTATTATGTTTTTTGAAAATGGATGTTTTCTCAAGTTCAGATCTAGTCTCGGTTGTGTGTGCTTCTATGATCAACACTGCACCTTTAGGAAGTTGGATAGCCCTGGCCCTTTTGCTAGTGGGGGCGTAGAGTCAGATTTTCACACGAACCCAGAGGCAGACAGAGCTCATGTGCTTTGAGCGCTTCCCTCTGGGGGCTCGTTCAAGGGAAGCTATGTCACCTTTAGGGAAGTCATTTCATTCTCTGGGCCTCAATTTTCTAATTTCTACAAATGAATGGGTTTTCTGAGCTCCACTATTTTTTCAGCACTCTACTACCCCTATACACTCTGTATCAACTCCTGCTTGGTTAATCAGTCCTGGGGAGAGAGGGGAGAGAAGGTAAAAGTAAGAGTTTTTTGCAGGTTGAGCTGCTTCGCTAAACCTACTTTCCTCCCTTTGGCAGGAAGCGTGGATCTGCCTCTGCTTCCTTAGAATTGATTCGATATATAAAGCTTATACTAAGTTCAAGTTGCCTCAAAAACACCACTCTTGTTGGGGTGACTTGGGGGTGACTTTAACATTTAGCTAACACAGCACAATGTGTATCAGGCTAGCTTAGATATAAACACATGAATGTTCATAAGACACACTCAAAAACTGCAACATTCTAAAAGGTTTCTGGTCCAATTTACTCCTATGCAACAATGCACATTTTATTTTCTATGGGGGGAAAAAACACCTCAGAGAATAGGTTTGCTGAATAAGATAGACTCTTTTCATACTTATTTATTGAATCACAGGTAAGCTGTGAGATGCTTTATGCTAAAAAGGGCTCAGGGTAAATAGTGAGGAATGTCAAGAGTAACTGCATATCTGTGAATAACAGTATAGAAGAATTGCAGGCTAAAATGAAGACTATATAGCAAACCTCATTGCTTGTATGTCACTATACTCCCAATTCATTATTCCGTGCCACACTTGTAAATTTGTACCACTTTGCATTATTTTTCTTTAGGAAACCTAGGCTGAGTGAGAGGGGGAAGGAAATGCACTGAATTTGGAATTCAGGAACAATGGTAGGCTTAACAATGGAGAGAAGGCCGGGTTGGGTCCCGGAGGCAAAGCAAAGCCTCTTCTCTGGTTCAGTGGAGAGACTGAAACTGGATCAGAGAACTCAGAACCAGGGGCTGACATTCCCAGTGGATCACAGGGTTTGTGGTCAGTGATGGGACTCAACATCTATAAATGAATCTTGGCCACAGAGCTGACTGCCCAAAGTAAGATCTCAGTGCTTCTATTTAGGAAAAAGGGGAAAGAAGAAACAGGTGATGGAGAAATAGATTAGAGAAGTAAGCACAATGGCACAAGCCTACATCACCCTACCTTTGGTTCTGAAATCCAATCCTGATGGGAAGGACCCCTAATTCATCATCTGGCCTTAATTCCAATGAGAAACTGCCTAAGTCTAAAGGGTCAAGAAAGGCATTCATGGAGATTATACACACACACATGCACACACACGCACACACACAAACTATATCATACATCAACAGGTTAAAGAAAAATATCATGTGATCAGACACAGAAAAAAATTTCACAAAATCCAACACGCATTCATGATAAAAAGCTCTCAGAAAACTAAGAATAGAGGGGAATTCTATAAACTTGATAAAGAACATCTACAAAAATGTATAGCTAACATTGTACTTAATGGTGAAACATTGAATGCTTTGCCCCTTAAGACTGGAACAGGGAAATGTTGTCTACTTTCACCATCCTTATTCAAAACAGTACTGAAAGTTCTAGCCAGCGCTATAAGGCAAGAAAAAGAAATCAAAGGCATACAGATTGGAAAGGAACAGATAAAACAAACTGTCCCTAGTTGCAAATGACATGATGGTCTACAGAGAAAATCTCAAGGAACCTACAAAACACTAGAAAAAAACAAATGAATTCAGTACAATTAGAGGAGACAAGATCAAAACACAAAATCACTCCTATTTCTATTATTAATAATGAATTTGTGGAAACAAATAAAAAAAAAACTATAGTTGTTCCAAAGAAAATCAAAGAATTAGGTATAAACATGTACGAGTATATAATCTGTATACTGAAAATTATAAAGTGCTGCTGAAAGAAGTCTGGATCTAAATGACTAAAGAGACATAGTGCTCTGTGAAAGACCCACTGAGGAGGATGAAATCACAAGGTACAGACCAGGAAAAAGATATTTGCAAACCACATATCCAGTAAAGGACTTGTATCTAGACTATATCAGGAACTCTCAAAATACAATAGTTAAAACAATACAAATAATCCAATTAGAAAGTAGGCAAAAGACACACACAGACATTTCACTGAAGAGTGCAAATAAACACATGAAAAAGTGTTCAGCCATTAATTAATTATTAAGGAAATGCAAATTAAAACCAGAATGAGATATACTTACACACTTATCAGAATGGCTAAAATAAAAATAGTGATAACACCAAATACTAGGAAAGATATGGAGAAACTAGATCACTTGTACCTCGCTGGTGAAAATGACAATTGCATAGCCACTCTGGAAGTAAATATGACATTTTTCTTTAATGTTAACCAGGTATTTAGCAAAACAAAAAACAAAAAACAAGCAATTGAACATTTACCTCAGAGAAATGGAAACTTAAGTTTACACAAAACCTATACACAAATGTTCAATCAGCTTCATTCATAGTATTATTATATATCCATAATAGTCCAAACCTGGAAACAACTCAAATGTCCTTCAATAAGTGAATTATTAAGAAAACTCTGGTATAGCCATACCGTGGAATACAATGTGGCAATGAAAAGGAACAAACTACTGGTTCACACAACAGCTTAGATAGCTCTCAGGGGAATAGCGCTGTGGGAAGAAAAGTCAGCCTTTCAAGATTACATACTGCATGATTCTATTTACATAACACAAAATGACAAAAACACAGCAATGGAGAATAGACTAAGGGTTGCCAGAAATTGGGGAGAAGCAAAGGATGGAGGGAGAGATGGAAGGATGAAGGGACAGAGGTGAGGTTTGTTGAGAGTTTTCTTTGGAGATTGTATGTTCCACTGGTGATGGAAGGATTTGAGTTTGGGGAAAAGACAGAGTTCTGAGGGTCACAGCCTTCAGGGACCATGGCAGGGGTCACCCTGGAGAGTGAAGGGAGATTATGTAACCAGATGGTATGAACTTCATAGGCTGGAGAAGGTGCCTTAAAGCAAAAGAGAATTCCAAGCCTGCCTCCCATGTTATAAGAGGCAGACCATGTCCAGTAAACAAGGGTAGTGTTTCTCAAACGACAGTTAGCCTTACACGATCATCAAGATATTTGCCTTGTCTATATTCTACCTGTGCTATTATATAGTCAGTGTCTTTGTTCAAATTGACTCGGGTCTGAGACAACAAATATTTGCATAAATAAGAATTCTGTCTGTGTACTACCTAAAGCCATCTGGTACCCCATCAGTTATACATATAACACGAGAGAGAGAAAAAGAGAGAGAGAGAGAGAGAGAGAGAGAGAGAGAGAAACACAAAGAGAGAGAGACAGAGAGAGAACAAAGGGCGTTTTGAGCAGAGGGAACTGCCTGAGCTAAAGCACGAAAGCATGAAGAGCATCACGTATTCAGTCAAGAGAGACTGGAACGGAGGGTTGGAGGGGTAGGTGGGAGATGGAATGGGTGATAGGGCTGGAAAAGAAAGGTCGGGTGGATTGTGAAGGAAAGGACTGGAATCATCAAAGTCCACTCCACTTCTTTTGTTAGCTCTCGCTCAGGCAGAAAGACTGGGCAAGTGTCCTGGGGACTCCATGTTCTCATTCTCTCCCTCAGCTACAGAAGTGTGGGCAGCCATGTGTAGCTGTGTTAACACTACATGAGTAAAACCAATCCCCCAGTCCCTTCAGGCTGCACACCTCACCGCCTCCACTGCTTCCACACGCTGATTTGCATCCAGGCAGGTTGTGTAAACAAGGCTGTTCGGGGAATATAAATAACCACAGCCTGGATTGTGGTTCAATAGTCTGGCCTGGGGAAATTAGAATTTCCACTTGTCTCTCTCGCCCAGGCGGAGCCTCTTAACTGCTCACGGGATTCTCACCCTCTCCCTCCCAAGACGCTACTGCTGATCTGTAGCTGCGTGGCTTCCTCCTGCCCTGCTCTTCCTCCGCTCCGGCCTTCAGGACCAGATGCTAACTGGCCAAGTTGTCAGACAGAACCAGGCTCTGTTCTCATGTCGCCCTGGAGGGCTGGGCAAGTGAAAAAATCCTGCTCTCTCTTCAGATAGATTCTCCATCTATTCCTTGACCTTCTGAAGGTCATGAACTAAATCCTGTTCCATCCTGTGGCCCCTAGTGGCTGAGCCAGGCTCTGGTTCATGCAGGTGGAGGTGAACAACAGCGTTGTTCAGAGACTCTTCAGCAATGAGTCTGAGTTTATTTTCAGCTATGCTGCTGTGTGACCTTGGCCAAGTTACTTAAACTTTCTGAGCAGTCATTTTATTTTCACCTATAAAATATAAATAATAATTATACCTATCTCTTAGGATTGGAAGAAAAAAATCTAATGGTGTATGCTAAATGCTTAGCTTGTTTCTGGGACATAGTAAGTGCTAAATAAATTATATCTATTTTTAGTACTGTTCTCCGGACCACGATGATGATGGTGACGGTGTATACTCACTGAATTGATTCAAAGTATTGCCACCGACACCCCATGACTCTGCAGACCCATTTTTAAAATTGGTTTAAAATGACAGGAGGAGAGAAGGGCACAGAAGAATCGAGAGGTGTCCTCAGTTAAGTGGCAGAAACACAGGCCTGGAAATAGAAGGTTCAAATCCTAACACAACCACTTAAAAGTTACAAGACGTCTATTAAATTCTCTAAATTATAGATCCATCACTCCAAAAGCTAGCATCCCCAATAAGTTGCCAAGTTAGATGATTTTGAAATCTCTGCATTGCGAGTTACATGTTTCAAGACGTTACTTGTAGCAGACACAGAGGGAACTCTGTCTGGATGTAAGAAGTGTGGGAAGCACCATGCAGATTAAAACTTCACTCTGTCCCAACTAATCTGCAGCCACTGGATCTCTTTGTTGACGTCTGTCCGGTTCCCTTTAGAGTTAGGTCTGGATTCTGACCTCGGCACATCCCGTTCCCCCTCTCCCTGGCCACACACCAGTTACGTGGCCTTTTTCCTGCTCTTTGAACACTTCTGGCTCTCTCTACCTCAGGGCTGTTGCACTGGCTCTTATTTCACTGTCGGGAACACCTTCCCCCAGCTCATGCCGTTCTAGCTCCTTCCTTCCAGAGCCTGGTCCAATTATCACCTCCCTCAACATCCGTCTCTGATGCCCAAGTCAATGATCTCCCCAGTTATTTTCTGTTCTCCTTTTTCACTTTCTGCGCGACACTTAATATCTGAACCTGTCATGTTTACTCGTTCGGTTACTTGTTTTATGGGTCTCTCCCACTGAAAGTTAAGCTTCATGAGGGCAGACACTTTGTTTGCTTATTCACAGTTCTGCCTCAGTGCCTAGAACTAGCTCCAAATACGGGTGTTGAAGGAACCGAGTTGGGCAGTTCCCTGGGAGTTTCCCTGGAGAAACTTGCAATCTAGATGAGGTCCTAAGATTTACTCAAATTAAAGGATGTATGATACTATGCAATGGGAAATGGGTGAAATGCTATTTGTCTAAGCGTCACTGTCCTGTAGGACTTCTGGAGTCACAGTCTTTTTGCATTTAGAGGAGAGGACCCAAGAGGAAGGAAAACAAAGGACCAAGAAAAAAAGAACTGGACCAAGACTAGTTCTTCAATACCCGCAGTGCTACGCACATTTAATTGGACATAAACAGAGGAGGAAAGGGAAATGATGCAAATGGAAGAGTGTTACCTGTGTCACACACATGCGGTCAGAAAGCCTCCAATATGAGGCTGTCACTTATTGGACATTTGTTCTGTGACAGCTGCTCTGCTGAGCACGTTTTTATCCATTATCGCATTTAAGCCTCACCACATCCCTGTGATGCAGGTATCATCACCACCATCATCATCACCATCATCATCTCCACTGTTCTGGTAAAAAAAGTGAGTCCCTCCCTTGTAAAACCCATTGCGTTAACGAGAAGTCCACACCGCTTCTTCTGCCTGCGGAGCGCTTCTACGCTAGCTCAGGAGTTCTGTGTCACTGTTTGACTACATTCCAAATTTTAAGCACACACAAAAAAGAAATGCACCCATCAAAAAATTTGTTTTGGAAGGAAGGAAGGGGAGGAGGAATTAACATCATTTACTTCAAGATGTCTTATGTAGAGACATTCATCACTGAATGTCACACCTGTTTGTTCAGACAAATATATTTTTCTTTAGTCACTTAATATGGACTATATTGTCTGCCATATTTCCTCTTTTCTCCTAGCTACGAGGGAACTCAGAATTAAACTCAATACCTGATCACAGAAAGTGCATTCTTTCACTCATTCATTCATTAGTTCAATAACAACAAAAAGCAACAGCTAAACATAGATGTATAGATGTACGTGTGTGTGTGTGTGTGTGTGTGTGTGTGTGTATAAAATAAACAATTTGTTAATGCTGTAAGGTACATGTCAACTGTGTTAGCAAAATGGGTCAACTCAGAAGCCTGGCATTTATCCTCTGCTCATTTTAATTTGTTTAAATCTGTCTTTACATTTATTTTACCTATTCTCTATTTCTTAAATGTGTCCCTAAAATACTTAGAAGTTGGTAGACCATCAACCCTAAGTGAGCGAAGTCATCATATTATATTATGTTGTAGTAACACAGAAGTAAAAACAGTTTGACCTCCTAAGTCCTACCGTGACAGAAGCAATGCATAGCATCCTACATATGGGATTTCATTTTTTAACATCAGTGGCCATTTTTTAACAGGAGTCTTACAAGTCAAAGAAGCCCAGGAACTCATCCTTCTTCAGAGACGGAACCAATTCATATTTCTTAGTAAAGTGAGGACATTAAGTAAATACCAACTGATCATTAAACTGTGTTTGCTGAGATGCAGTGTGTGGCTGGACATGTGAGAACGTGTATTTCATCATGAAGTGACAAGAGGCAGCTCTTTCCATATGAACTGGTTGCCAGGTTCTATCCATTCTACCCTGAAATGACTCTCCAGTCCATCTTCATCACCATAACTTGACTTCAATCTTCGTTGGGCTCTCTGTGCCTCGTCACCATAGCTCCCAACTCCCAACTGGCACTCTCTGTCACTTTGGTCTCTTGCATGCCAGTTCCTTGTTCAAACAACTCCTTTGGTTCCACTTTTCCCAGAGTGAAATCCAGATTTCTTAGCATAGCGTTCAAAATACTTCGCGACCAGTCCTACCATGCATCCTACCCCTCGGCTCACCCACCCTCTGTGCACCAGCCTGTGGTCCTGTTCCTAAGGTCTGGAGAGAGAGGAAATGCTGGCTGGGATGACAAGCCCAGAAGCTTTGAGCAGCTTCTTGATATGACTGCAGATTCCAGAGGTAGATGCATGGTCTATAAGGACTCAGGCAACAGTCCAATAATTCTACTGCCCTCCAGCTGGGTAAGACTCAGATGGCCTCACTCTCAATGCCTAACTTTTTTCCTCAATAAAATGGGAATAATAATAGGACCTAACTCATAGGATCTTATTGCAAGGATTAACTTAGAAAATGCATAAAAAGTGTTTAGCACAGTGCCTGACATATGGTTAGAGCTCAGTACAGGTGAGCTATGATTATCTTCCTCTTACAAGAATTTTCTCCCAGATCCTCTGTGGACTCTTAATTCTGGTGAGCTGTGCTGGACTCGATGCAAAGCATGAAGGTTTCTAGTCTAATTCGGGCCTAAGGTATTAAGTCAAAGCAGATTCAAGTTCATCCTCAACCCCTTCCCCTAGGCCCACACTCTAATCCTTTCCCTTGACAACCTACCATTCTGATGGCACTGGGAGGCGTGGGAAGCTAAGCCCCCCAAAATGACACCAACTATGTAAAGGAGGAGAAAGGTAGCTCCTGAGGTGTAAAGCGACCAGAACAAAGGTACCTCTCTATAAGAAGAAAGCCCAAGTCTGGCTTTCCACATTAGCTAAGTGAACCAAAAGAAGATAAATCCCCAAATCAGATATGTTGTCAGGAGCCTCTGTTTGCCCCAAAGAGTGCTTCACTTTCTTGTATGTGACCTAATAACGCCTTTATCCTTACCCACATCTGAACTTCTCCTAGTCCTGGATCCCTCCATCCCTCCAAACACACCGTTTAGAACCTGCCACTAACATGTGAGTATATACCATTCAGGTAATGTCAACAAGCCTTTGCTGGAGAATCTCATTCACCTTGAGATGCCCCACTTTCTTTCATCAGTTCACTTAACAAGTAGTTATTGAGCACCCACGTGCGTATAAGGCACTGAAAGAGATATGGAGATATAGCACTGAACAAAACGGACGCAGGGACTGATCTCATGGAGGTTACAAAGCAATGTCTAAAGACAGATAAACTAACGTGAAAATACAAAGGTAAAAAGTATGATATCTGCTATAAATGAAATTATCAATACATCATGAGAAGAACAACGTGGGAGACGTAATGTATGATGGAGGTTTATCAGGGAAAGCCTCTCTGAGTGTAAGCTGGGATGTGAAAGGCAAGTAGAGTTAAATAGGTGAGAGAAGGAGGCAAGGGTTTCAAGCAGAAGAAACAGCCTGTGCAAAGCCCCCAAGGATTGAGCCAGTGAAAAGACACTGAGCCTAGAGAGTGGTGGGCAGAGGGCATAGTGGCAGAAGAAGACACTGAGGAGAAATGCAGGGAGAGATTTCCTATTCACCTTCAAAACACAATTTGAATGTCACTTCCTCTGTGAAGCTTTCGCAGGCTACCACCGCTCAAGAACTCCTTCTCCCTCTTCTGTAGTTTATCTCAGTTTTGTTTGTTTGTTTGTTTGTTTGTTTGTTTGTTTGTTTGTTTTTATAGAGTGTATAGGCAATGTTGTACCTGACTATCTCCCCATTCCTAGAGCACACAGAACTTAAGGCAAGGAATTAATCTTATTCGTCTCTGGGTCCTCTACTCCCTCCTGCACAACACCCAGGACAAAATGACTGTCCAAGGAGCTGCATTTCTTTTTGACATGCAATGTCCAAGTCCAAATGACTTAGAACATAGAGAGGTAATTTTTAAAATAGTGTAGATGCGTTCTGCCACTCTTACGGGGTGATAGATGTCCCATGTTTCCTTATCATTGCTCATCATTATTTGTCTGTTTTCTTTCCAGCTGTGATGCCTAATAAACATCTTATTCACATTTCTCAATCTGAGCAGTTACTAATAATCACCGTACCACAAATACCTTGATTCAAAGCTGGCCATTTCACAGGAGAGAGCCATTGAGTGCACTGAAGTTTGATAAATAATGAATGACCATAGGGCTTTTAGAAGCTTGTAATTTAGAAACAAAATATGGGCCATAAGATAGATGGAATCACCTCGGATCATCCGCCCTGGATCTCTTTCTATAAGGTCGTTCTTGTGAATATTAAAATCATTTTCTTCGGTCTCTGAGCCTGGGGAGAGGAGAGCTGTGGTGTGGCAACATGTAGCCAGTATTGAAAAATCCCTCCAGCTAGCCACTGGGCCTTGCCTGAACACTAGCAATGCCTGTGTGACAGTCTCGGGAGAAGATACATTTTGATTCCGAAAGGTCAAGTGTCAGAATATGGAATGAGACAGTATTTCCCCAGTGTTTTATTAAACAATGGCATCACATTTGACATAAATGGATGCTTTATGTCAACAAATGATCTATGGTCTAAAACAATGGAAAAATTCTAATTCAAACAAAAACTAGAATTATTTTTCCCGTAAGGCTTTTAAGAGTCTTTAATATTGTAATGTGCATTATGAATTACATAGATGAGGATATAGTATTTAACGTTTCCCAAATCTATTTGAACTGCAGATTACTTTTTCAATGTGTATCTACCATAATGACTTAAAATAACGACTTGAGCAGCCACAGGGCCTGAGTATTTCAGTCCCCAAAGTAACCACATAAAGTGGTAACATCACGGGGGCTTTGGATTAGAAGCCCTGGGTTCAAGTCCCTGATGAGTCACTTAAAAATATGTCCTTAAGCCTGTCACTTAACCTTGAAGCCTCAATTTCTTTAAAGAAAAGTGAAATCATCAGTTCCAAATTCATGGCTTAATGGGATGATTAAATATGTTAATAGACATGAAAGGCCTTTTAAGCGATGTAAGCACCATATAATTTTTGTTTTTATTATTAATAAAGTTCAATATAAAGCCTAAGCATCCGGAGGAAGATAATAGCAAGCTTGCCAGAGTTGGGAGCTTTAAGGTAGAACCTAGAAATCAGCAAGGTAGCATTTGAGTTATCAGCACGTAGACTCATATGTGATACTCATGTCAGAACAATGAAGAGCTCCAACTGCGGGCTACTGCCCTCCTGGTCATCTGAATCCCTCCCATACCTACCTACTCATTAACTCTTCTGGCCTTAATAGGAGCTGAGATTTGTCCAACAAGGAACCACCATGGCTTACGTGGAAGGTCAAGTCTACTTAAAAGAACACAATGCTTAGAAGGCCTATCAGGAATCTCTAAGGATCTGGTTGAGTCTGGTGATTTAGTTTTCCAACCTGGTATTTGCACCTCTAGCCATATATGCAGCCTGACAATTAAGTTCACAAACTCATCCTAGATAAAGTGCTGCACACCTCATTGCTGAATATCACTACGGGCACCTTTGAAGTACTCCCCTTGGGAAGCCAGTGTCTCGTCTGCCCTTCAAAGCAATTTTGGAACTCTTTTTCTGGAATGGCCATCAGAGCTGTCGTCGTATTACCCTTGATGTCCTGAATGTCATCAAAATGTCTTCCTTCAATATTTCCTTTATCTTTGGGTAAAGAAAGAAGTCATTGGGGGCCAGATCAGGTGAGTAGGGAAGATGTTCTAATACAGGTATTTGTTTACTGGCTAAAAACTCAATCACAGACAGTGCCGTGTGAGCTGGTGCATTTTTGTGATGCAAGAGCCAGGAATTGTTGGTGAAAAGTTCAGGTCGTCTAACTTTTTCACGCAGCCTTTTCAGCACTTCCAAATAGTCAACTTGGTTAACTGTTTATCCAGTTGGTACAAACTCATAATGAATAATCCTTCTGATAACAAAAAAAGTTAGCAACATCATTGCAACAAAAGTTTGCAAACTTAATTGTCAGACCTCGTCAATCACTACTAGTACATCTGCTTTCTTTGAAGGCTTTGGTATTTGGTTTGGAAGAAAAATTTCTTATTGTTTGGTCTTGTCTTGAATCTCCAGATTCTTTACTCCGTCTCTCTTTCCTACTCAGAAAATTTTACTCTTCCACCTTCATCGTGACCACATGGATACCCGAACTGTTTCCTGTACTTCATTCTCAACACTCACATCTTTTGATAAGCCAACCAGAAAGATGGCAATGTCTCCCCATTCCTAAGTCCCATTACATCACCTAAGCAGTAACACTTGTCCTGACATGGATCCTGAAGAAATCATCAGGAAGATGTCTGGAATATGCGTAGGATTTTAGTGCAATTAAGTTTGGATGTGTGTGATTTCCACTTTCTCTGAAACAGCAGGATCACTGACATACTAGTTCAAGGACATTGAGGAGGTCCTTTCAGACATACAAAGGAATTCCTGCTATGTGCTCCTTATAGACAGCACTAAAAGGTACAGTATGGAAATTATGTACCCAAATCTAACTTTATATGCTCTGTGAAGTTGGTTCTAGAACTACACAAACTACATTTCCTCAACTCCTTTGTCAACATCCTGGCTTCCTACTAGGATCTGTCAATAGGAAGTGCGGGAGGGAGATTAGAAGAAATGAGGAAAGGAGCGCTTCCCTCTGTGTGCTGTAGTCAAAGCCAGCTCAGTAGCAGTTTCCACCAGCATCAAGCTTCTTCCTTTGCTCCCCAGGGCATTCTTGTCACACCTCTTCTGAGGCTATGTGGCACTTCCATTTTCAGAGGTCTAACCACCAGCTCTATTGGGCCCCTCCTATAAATTCCAAAATTCTGGTTACCTTAACTTCTCTCTCCTTTGGCTTCTCGCACCCCCATCCCTAGGAGTAGTAGCTTCTCTCAGCATTTATTGTCTCTGACATATTCTCTATGTTTGCTTTTTTTTCTCTCGTAACTCTTAAAACCAGTACAACTAATTCCCTACGTTAAATTCCCTTCGTTGACATACATTGCGTGGTTTCCGCTTGCCTGACTGGATCTTGACTGATGACGTGTATGGAATCACCAGTGCTTTCAAACCCAACATCCAAGTCTCTAAGTTTGTGCAACTAGACCCTGAGTACTTTTTAAACATTTTTATGATCACGAGTTCATTTTGGAAATCTGATGACTCTTAAGAAATCTCTTCCCAGAAACCATATTTTCACAAAATTTTGAATGTAGCAGCAAAAGATTTTGTGGATTCCCTAAAGTGCCCTCCATTAATTTCCAGGTTACACCCAATCACAGAGAAATGAAGGTGTCCAGAAGGGCATGAAAAATGTTAAAACAATCATTCTTAATTTCCAATGTAGCATTTACTTGGGCATACACCCAAAATTCCATATTCAAAAAACTATATCAGGACCTTTACAAATGAGTAACAACAGTTAATTTCATACTTTGATGGACCACTTTGCACTATCGTATTTGATCTTCATGACAATTACATAAGCAAGGCACAGCAAATGTTATTCTGGTTTATAGTTTATAAAATTCTACCTAAGAAATGTCATGTGAACTCCTCATACCCATGAGACAGGATATGGCTGAGCCAGTATTAGAATTAAAAACAAGTGGATCCCAGCCCAGAGGTTTTCTCCTTTATCTTGGAAAAAGAAAAAGAGACAATAGTTGAGAAAAAAGGTTAGAGATCTGCACCGCTAGAAAACTGCATTACCAAAAAATAAATTAAAAAAAAAAAAAAACTTGTGTTACAACTTTCCAATGTCGATATTTTTACTTTATATCTTCGGGTGTCTGCAGAAGGTATTAAAGAGACTGTTCTACAACACTTCTGGAACTAGACCTAAACCAGGCCCAACATAAGAAGACTTGAACTTAGAATATCTCCGATTTTCAGAAAAGAAGAATCCATCATGCATTTTTTTTTCTTTTTAAAGCATGGGCTTTGGAATCAAATAGACCTGGATGCAAATCCAGGTACTTGCATTTATCAGCTGTGTGGCCTTATGCAAATTATTCAACATCTGTATCTTCAGTTTTCTAGTCTGTAAAATAGATATACTAATGTTTTGTGATAAATAATAGTAAGATGAGAAAATGAATGAAACCATTCAGCACAGTGCCTGGCACACAGCAAGTTCTCCGAGCTCATCTCTCTTTCCTTGCCCTATCCTTTTTAGTTCGTTGCATTTGATCATTTCAAGGGGGAGGTGGGGGAGCAGATTCAGTTTGTCCTCACGTTACCAATTGTCTCTGCGACTCCAACTCCAAACTCCACCCTTTTGTTCCTATATCACAGCAGATGGGCAATTCCCTCAGTGGGCTAGTCATTATAATGCAGACTGGAATCTTGATATTTTAGACACTCTTCCTTTGTTCTGCTGATGACACTGGAGCCTTTTCCAGGAGAGGGACTAATGCAACTCAATTCAATATGGAAACACTTCCTCAATCTTTTCATTTCCCTGATGAGATTCTTAGTCAGCTTTTCATTCCCACCCCCTTGACTAGAACCTCCAAGGGGCCTGCCTTAATGGAGTCTCTGCAGATGGGCTTTTCCGCCAGGGGCTCTTCCAAGCGCTTCACAAATAACACAGGACTGGGTGAACAGCTCAGCTTTTCTAGGTCATTAAACATTGCTTAACTATTTTTTAAACGTTTTGGCATCAATAAAATATCTCAAATGCTTTTGGGGCCAAGCACTGGTTCCATTAATATTTTACACCCTGAATGTTTTAAGGGATTTGTTTATTCCGAAGTCATCTGTCAACTGTTCTCTAAGAGCTTTTTGATGTCCCACCAGCTCCCCCAAGCTCTCTATGAAAATGTATGAATTTCTTCGTCCATTCCCACCTATCCCTTAGCTTGAGACACTACAGAACTGGATGTCAGCACTGAGGAATAAAAAGAGACCCTTGTAGCAGGACCAGCTGATGGCAAAATTGTTAAGAATATTGTCGAGATCTATATAAATGGAAAGTTGTGAATTCTGTGTGATTTTCCAGGATGAAGGGTTGAAATAAATGGACTGTTTCCCTGACAAGATTGCTTCTTTTACGTAGGCATGTGCTTTTTTAATACCAGCAAAGTTTTGGGTCCTAAGCCAGAAGATCCTACTTCTGAGAGCTCCACAGAATAAGCAAGTCAAAAAGATGGGTGCTAGCCAAGGTGATAATTTCAAGAGCCTCTATGAGTAAAGTTTCTCTGTTCCTGTTAAGGATGGAATTTGTTCTCTTATTGCATGTGGGCTTTCTGTGGATAGGCTAGTTTTTGACTCATGTATCAGACGTTAAGAACTGCTCAGAAGACCATGTCCAAGCAAAAGTGGTCAATTGCATGTAGAATATTTCTCAATAATCTTGTTCATTCCTTGAAGAAAACTGGGAAGGGAAAAAAAAAATCAAACCCTCCCACTTCTCTTGTATCCTCCCTTTAAAGAACAATAGCATCACACACGTGCATACACACACACACACACACACACACACACACACACATACACACACACAGAGCTTTCTAGGGGGCTTCATTAAGTCAGAACCCAACTTTCATCCTCTTTCAAATGCCTTCACCTAGTAAGAAAGCATGTCTCCGGAAAACTGATCAAGATTTAACACTAATTTTAGAAATTTCAGAAATAATGGTAGGATAATAAGCAAACATCTTTGAAGAGGGCAAGGTTCTTCCTTAAGTCATCCAATGTGAAAGCTCCAAACCAAGAAAAGCATTCTACTAGAAAGCAGAAGACCTGCATTCAAATTTTGACTCTATGATTTGCTAGCTGTGTGTCCTTGAGCAAGGCACCGAACCTCGCTGAGCCTTGGAATTTTCATGAGGAAGGTGAGAAAATAATTTCTGAACCCAATTAAATGGTGGATCTTTCAAAAGGCTTCGGAACTTAGGAAGTGCACTACATTAGTAATAATCTTGTGATGGCGCAGTTCAGGCAGATCGTCTTACTCTCATTTTACAGACTGAGGAAATAGAAGGTCAGAAAGATAAAATTAGTTGTCAAATGATTCAGAACTAGCAAGAGACAGAAATGAGACTTGTAACCACACATCCTGAGTCCCTTTTGAAGATCTTTGCATTGTAGCATGCAGGCTTCTCCCACAAAAGGAACAAGTTAACTGCAATGCGACTTTCTTGCTTTTGTGTTACTTCTTTTGTTTTCAATGTGATAAGAATATTTAACATGAGATCTACTCCCAACAAAATTTTAAGCGTACGATACTGTATGGTTAAATACACACACAGGGTTGGACAGCACAGCTCTAGAACTTACTCGTTTTGCATAACTGAAATTTTATACCCGTTGAATGACAACTTCCTCCATTTCCCTCTCACCTCAGGCTCTGGCCACCACCATTTTACTTTCTGCTCCTATGCATTTGACTATCTTAGAAACCTGATATAAGTGGAATCATATGGTATTCGTCCTTCTCTGACTGGTTTATTCCTGTTAGCCTAATGTCCTCAAGGTCCATCCATGTTGTCACATATGGTACGATTTCCTTCTTAATTTGTAACCAACTCCTTGTTTTGTTGATGTTTCCTACAGTTGTTAATTCTCTATTTCATTTATTTCTGTTTTAGTTTTTATTATTTCCTTCTTTCCGCTAACCTTGGGATCAGTTTGTTCTTCTTTTTCTAGACCCTTGAAGTTAAAGCCAGGTTGTTTATTTCAGGTCTTTCTTCTTTTTTAATGTAGACATTTATTGCTTAAAACTTCCCTCCTAGTACTGCTTTTGCTTCATCCTCTAGGTTTTGGTGTGTGGTGTTCTTATTTTTGTTTGTCTCAAGACATTTTCTAATTTCTCTTTTGATTTCTTCTTTAACCAATGGTAATTTAGGAGTATGTTGTTTAAATTCACATATTTGTGAATTTTCAAGTGTGCCTTCTGCTACTGATTTCTAATTTCATTCCATCGCGGTCAAAATCCTTGGTATGATTTCAATCTTCTTAATTTTGTTCAGACTCATTTTGGAAGCTAAAATGCAATCTACCCTGGAGAATGATTCGTGTGCATTGAGAAGAATACATGTTCTGTTGCTGGTGTGTGTTAGTATATGTCTTATAGGACCACTCAGTCTATTTAAGTCCACTGTTTCCTTATTAATTTTCTCTCTGGATAGTCTATCCATGATTGAAAATGGGATATTAAAGTCTCCTACTATTATTGTTTTGCTGTCTATTTCTCCTTTCAATTCTGCCAATGTTTGCTTTATACATTTAGGTGCTCTGATGTTGGGTGCACATATATTTATCATTGCTACATATTCCTGGTGAATTGACCCTTTTATCTTTATAGAATGTTCCTTTTTCTCTGGCAAAGTCAAGTTCTTATCATCTTAAAAATAGGCTATTATGACCATACCATGTTATATGTAAGTGTCATGGTCACCACAAAGAAAATACCTGTAGAAAATACACAAAAGAAAAAGAGAAAAAAAATAAAAACATATCAATTCAAACAAATTAATAAAACACAAAGGAATACAGCAATAGAGGAAAGAAAGACAAAATAACTGCAAGGCAGACAGAACACAATTAACGAAATGTCAATAGTAAGTCCTTCCCTGCCAATAATTACTTTAAATGTAAATGGATTAAACTACCCAATCAAAAAATATAGAGTGGCTGAATGGATTTAAAAAAAAACAACAAGATTCAACTAAAGGCTGTTTACAAGATTTTCGATTTAAGGATATACATAGGCTGAAAGTAAAAGGCTAGAACAAGACATTTCATGCAAATGATAACCAAAACAGAGTAGGAATGGCTATACTTGTATCCGACAAAATAGACTTTAAGTCGAAAACCAGCACAGCTTCCCTGCTCATGCCGTCCTTGCAAGATTCACAGTATGCTCAGAGATACAGAGTAATGCAGTTGCTTCCCATAGAGAAAAGCTTTGGGAAATTTTGATTTACCTTATTCATCTCAGCTTGGCTATAAAAGAACTCTCTGCTCACGCACGTGTTGATCCCTGAGCAGGACTTTTGGGCACAGCCAGTTGGAGGTTTGGCAGCCACAGGCTTAGGGATGAACCACAATATAGGGATGTGAGAAGACAGAAAGACACCATAGAAAGGATAATAGACCTCATGCAAGGATTGTGGCTTAAGGAAAAAATAAGGAAGGGGCCGAGGACAATGTCGACTCACATTACTGTGCACTAGAAATAAAAACAGAAGGTTTAAAAGTTTCTGTTTCAGGCCACATCAAAATGTTTGCAAACCCATAACATCAAAATAGTCACATCAAAGTGTCGTATGCTCATTTTTCAATCCTCCTCTCCAGCCTGTGGGATTTACTACCCTCAATAGATCTTCGCTCTCCACCTGTCCCCTTTCATTGCTTTACACTTCCCCAGAACCACCCCACACTCTCTGGAACTTACAGACACAACCTGGGGTGTTCTGTCCTGCGGCTCCCTTAATTTTTCCCAGAATGCACTGCAAAACACATCTCCTTTACCTCTATTCTCCTCATCCCCTGATCTCTTCACCCTTGCCAAAGTCTCCTTATTGATTCATATATGGAGAAAGCTACACAATATTTATGCCTAAAACAAAATCAGTATCATCTACGCACACAGTAGGCAGTCAACTGGTACTGCATTAAAACAAATCGAAATGAATTGCAAGATGCCCTCTCCATGAAAACACCTCTGCTACTGGAACGTCTGCCTCGGTCTCCCCTGGAGTCCGCAGACCTTTTTGCACCAGATCTGCATAGGAACGCATACCACGTACTCCATTAGGAAAACACAAGCTGTGTGTGAGTGTGTGAGGAAGAGTTTATTTCCACAACAAGCAGAACATCAAAACAGCTTCGGAGCCCACTGCCGCAGGAGCTTCAGCAGCAAGATAATGAACAGGCAAGCAGGGGTGTGAGTGGGAGGAGGACACAACAGATCCAGAGAAGAGAGAACACACGTGAAAGAAGGGACCCCAGGTTGTGCAGGAGGATGAAGGAGGGGGACAGAGGTGAGGCTCCCTGCGTTTCCACATCTCAGCAAGCCGCAGACATCGCTGAAGAAATAAAGCAGCTCCAAGTTGTAAATCAAAATCATAACTTGGGGAGTGTGTGTTAAAAAGTGATTAATGTAAATTTTTTAAAAAGCTAGTGAAACTGTTTCTTCCCCCAAAATGAAATGTCCAGGGACGAAGAAATTTAGTGTTGGGACTGGCACCACCCCACCCATCAAAGCATGAATGGCAGAGGCCGGTGGGGTGCACGAAACATAGGAAGTATTTATGGCTCGGACTTTCCTCTCCAGCCAACTTGGCTCCAAATTGCAGCTGTGTGACCAAGGACACATTACTGGCTTCTCACATTACCTACCTGGCTGAGTGCGCCTCAGTCTAAAACAAAGATCAAATGTCTTCCTCAGAGAACTGATGCTGGAATTCAATGAGATCTTGCAGTGCCTGACACTCAGAAAATAAACGCTCAGTAAAAATAAGGCAAAACTTAAAACAATTTGGGAAAGCATCTCAGAGCCTTCTGCCGAGATGCAAGGAAAACAGTATAATAATAATCTCCATTCATGAAGCTTTATGGGCTTTAAAACAGCCGTTTGAGAGCTAGTGCTTGCAACAGGCTTGGAAGGTAGGGGACCCGGGGATCATCGTTAACGTGATGATTGTGAGCAAAGGGTGCAAAGCTGGACTCCACCTGAGCTCAACACCTGCGTCTGAGACCTGCACGCTGTGAGGCCTTCACCATCTCCTCGCCCATCATGAAGCATCTCATCATGAAGTGTGGACCACAATAGTTCCCGCCTCATAAGACTACGGAGGGGATTACCTGAATTAATACTTACTAGCTTAGAACAGTGCATGGAATATACTAAGAGCGCAATAAATATTAACTCGTTATTATTTGTCTCCTATTACAGAACAGCAAAAACAAAAACAAACAAAAAAGAACGCTGAGTCCCAGAGAGACTTTGGTCCATGCCCCAGGATTCCCAGGAAGAAGTGGGGATCTGGGCTCAAACTCAGCACACTACACTCCAAGCTCAAGGGCCTTGTTGCCTGTACAAGCGTCTCCCTGGACTCCCCACTGATGCAGTTGTCAATGAGACACTCAACACCAGCAGGGCTTGGAGTTGCATCAAGGTAGCTGCAAGGAAGGTAAGTAGAGGAAATCCAAGGAATCCAAAAAGCAGAACCAGGAGCCACTGAAGGCATGAAAAACATGAAGTGAGAAATGGTGAACAGGACTCCACACAGGCTCTTCCCTCTGCCTGGAACACCTTCTCCAACTTCTTATCTTCACTCTTCGCCTGCCTAAATACTACAAATCCTTTAGATGTATCAGTCTAGGTCACCAAAGAAACAGAACTGATGGGAGACTCTGTGTGTGTGTGTGTGTGTGTGTGTGTGTATTCTTTTCTTTTTCTCTTCTTTTTCTCTTTTCTTTTCTTTTCCTTTCTTCCTTCCTTCCTTCCTTCCTTCCTTCCTTCCTTCCTTCCTTCCTTCCTTCCTTCCTTCCTTCTTTCTACCTATCTACCTACCTATCTGTATTTCATAGACTTGGCTCATGCAGTTGTGGGGTTGGCAACTCAGAAATCCACAAGGCAGGCAGGCTGATAGACTGGAATGTGTGGCAGGAGTTGATGCTGCAGTCTTGAAGGAGAATTTCTTCCTCTCCGGGAAACCTCAGTTTTTGCTCTTAAAGCTTTCAACTGATTTGGTGCGGCCCACCCACAGTATTCAAGGGTAACGGCTTAAAGTCCACTTTAGATGATATTAATAGGTGTTAACCACACCTACAAAATCCCTTTAGAGCAACAGCTAGATTATTGTGTGTTTAAGTAACTGGTTACTATTGCCTAGCCAAGTTGATCCATTAAACTAACCATCGCAGGTGTCAATTCAGATATCCCTTTCTTGAGCACACCTACCCTGGGCCCTCAAACCAGGCCAGGCCTCCGATAGCTCTCTGATGGGAACCTGTAGGGTTCTCCTTCAAGATGTGCACTCAAATAATCATCATTTGCATTCTCATTTGCTTAATAAATAAGCACCACTATAGCAGGGACTGTTTCTGTCTTCAGGACTCACAAAGCCTAGTGCAGCGCCAGGCTCTCAGTGCATTTAATTTAATGCATGAAAGTTCACCTTTTTGGAAAATTGTTCTCCAGAGGACATGGTGGCAACTTAGCAATGAATGCATGGGGCTCTATCATTTTAATATCTTTCTAAATTTTTTAATGTACTCATCACTTTCCAAAATTTTTACAAAACAGATTGGGAGAAATATTGTTTCCTTCTTAGGGGGGAAAAAAAGGCTGCGGTTGTGTTTTTCCCTGTGTGAATCGGAAGCTTGGCCTTCGGGGAACTATCAGAGCATGATAAGAGAGGTGGTGTCGAAGTCTGGACAAAAACGTGCAGACCAGTTTTTTTCCTCCTTTTTTCCTCTGCACTGGGATCGCTCCTCTTTACGTATTTATTGCCTGATTGGTTCCTTTGTCCTTGAACACTTAGACCCTCAGTTCAGAGCAAGTCCCTGCTCTGAACTTGCTGGGCCTGAGTCAGAATTTAGTACAAGTTTGGATGACTTTTATCCTGGCTTCCTGTGGGAAATGGCTAAACTGTGTTTTCAGTGTTGAGGACAATGTGTGTCTATTCTCCAGGGAGCAGAATTCACAGATGTGGGGACGTCTCACCAGGTGAAAGAAAGAAGGGGACTGAGGACGAGTTATTCAATTGAAAGTGAATGTGGGAGAAGTAACAGTTATTGGAAACGTAGTCAAATTTTATAGACTTACCAGTTCTCTTGAAAGATAGTGGGAAGGAGGCTATCTTTATTTGGAAAAAATCTTTTTATAAAGGCTTAGGATAGAAGATGGGACCGAAGACTTGAATAGCAGATGGTGCCAAAACATCTGAGGAAAAGGTCAATTGCTTTTTATAAAAGAGAGAAGAATTTGGGGTTTCCTGGACAATCTGGGTGTGAGGAAATACAGAGAAGATAGCAGAGGAAGGCTATGTACATATATACTCACGGTGAGAGTCTGGGAGCTGTGGATGTGGCTTTTCCCCATCACGCACACACACACACGCACACACACACATGCTCCCTGCAAGTCATTAGCAGTGTCCACCTAATTCACAAGTCCCTGGAGTGTAATTGGTGATTATTGTAAAAGCTGAAGAAGAGACTCAGTCTTGAGTCACGGTAGACATGAGGCCACAGGACAAGACCGGCGAGTCCCAGGTGGGGCCAGGGAGGTCAGTGCCCCAGGAATTCCCTGCCATCTTGGGAAAGGCTTTGGGTATGCACAGGACACAGAATGTGCAGGGTTCCCACCAACTTCACCTGAATCTCAGCAGTGGGCAACTAACTAAGGAACGGGATAATGTATTTATCTCATTTAATCACCATAACCACTCTGTGCAGTAAACGTACTCATCCCCATATTATTGATGATGACTCAAGAAAAGCATGCATGGAGATGACTTCACACAGCTCGTTAGAGGCAGACCCAGGCCTAGAACCCAGGCTTCCAGTCTACCAATTCCGTCGTAAAGATAACGGATATACCATGTGCTGTTCTTCGTGCTATCCATGCATTAATTCATTTATTTACTCTCTCTTCTCTATATAGGAAGCTGGGTGACAGAGGATTAAGTGACTTTCTCAGGGACATGCTGCTAGTAATAAAGCCAGGATTGAAATGCATGTATGTGTGCCAATGTTCAGGAGCTAAACCACCAGGCTGTCCTACCTCTGCTTTCTTACCATGTTTTGCTGCCTCCAACCAATCATTCTGTCCTTTGCACCTTTCCAGTAAAAAACAAGATCCCTGTTTTCCCCCTGACTTAGCTTAGCTGTTATCTCCCTGCAGCCAGTTAGTTTATATCTCCCTGCTGCTGGCTGCTGCTATATTATTATGCTTTCATATCTCGCATCTCCTTACACTCAGTTATTATATGCATCCAGTTTATGAGAGGCCAGACCAATGGCTTGTACTCTGTATTTCAAAAATATTTGCATTAGGGCACCCAGCCTTGTCCAGCCAGCGCTCACATTCTCCCAGGAAGGCAGAAACCTATCTAAAATGGAGAATTTTATAAGACGGCTTCTAAGAGAAGCAGGCTGCCTTGACAGGTAGTGAGATCCTTATCAGTGGAAGTATTCAAGGAGCCTAGCTGACTCCTGTAAAGGATGACACAGATGGAATTCAAGCAGCAGAGCTCTGTTTCGACAAGACTAACTTTAAGTTCCCTAGAAGTATTGGGATACTATAAAAAACAAAGCAGAACCAGTCAAATGCTGTAACAGGATCTGTCGGATGCACTACCACACAAATCATGGAAGAATTAATTCCAACTTGCGGAGACAGGAAAGTTTTGCAGGGTTTGGGGGGCAGTGAACAAAAGGCTAGTTACTTTGAAGCCAACATTCTCCTAGCTTTCAAGACCCCTTGGTTTCCCAAGTTATTTAGCCTGTCTGAGCTTTGGTCTTCTAATCTGCAAGACTGGGTTAATTATGCCTGCCCTGCCCATTTCTCCCTGGCTGCTGTGAGGATCAAATGAGATAATGCATAAAGTAGTTTGTAAACTCAAAAGTGTTATGTAAATATAATGTCAAATTATGTTTGACATAGAAATTTAGTGTAAAGAGACCAAATACTAATGGTGAAATTTCAAGCATCAATAGGCAGGATGCATCCTTTAGCTGAAAACTTTTCTTGGTATCTCAAACAGTACCACAAAGCACTGATAACAGAACAACCTTCTTGAGTTAACTGAAATTCTGGGGCCACTGTGGCCTTGGGCAAAATCACTCAATCCCTTCCTTCAGTTACCCTATCAGCATAAATGGTTGGTAAGCTGTACGTTCTCCGGCCACATAAAAAAGCATTTATTTTCCTATTCGTTGAGATCAAATAGCAAGATCTCCCATTGCTTTTACTTTCTGTATTACCTGAGGCAGACCCAGTGAAAAGAACAGATGTGGAAAATAAATGTATTTTGATATATACAAAGACACACTGAGGACGAGATAAACATGGAATCCTAAGTACCAGGAACAGCTACTGACATTAATAAGTTCCGTCAGCCACTGTCCACTGAGCACTTACTATGGACCAGAGCCGATCGGTAGGTAATGCTTGGGGACACAGAGGTGAATAAGACATAGTTTGTGTCCTCCAGGAGCCCTCGTATTGATGAACACCCTGTGAAAGTGACCAAGAGAATGGACTAGATTAAATGGATTGTGAATCAAGATAACTACCGCAGTCCTAGAGCTGATGTTGACTTGCTAGTTGACCTCTGTTAAGACATTTTACTGCTTTGTGCCCATCCTTTGTCAGCACTAAATGAAAACCCATAAAACATTGTTTTAAAACTTATTGGAAACGTTTGCCTCCTACCAACCAGCGACTGGAAAGTCCTAATAAAAAATGAAACAAAAACAACATTCAGCCTCTCAGATGAGTCACTCAGGCACTGATTATACAGCAACTTTAGCCTGCAACTTACACAGTGAAAAGGAAATACTTGAATAAATTATATTATTTTATCCAAATCAACTAATTATTTCTTTCTGATCTTGCTTGGATTTGGAAGCATTGGCTTACTGGAAATGCAGAATATAGAGAGATAGAGATTTGCAACTAATGTATTTTTGGTGGAATTTTGACTTTATTTACAATAAAAAAACAAGATACTATTGTCACTATAGGGCAACCTATCTGCCATATAATATTTCCAGTAGTTAGTTCTCTGTCTCTCTCTCTGTCTCTCTCTCACTCTCTCTCTCTCAAACACACACACACACGCTCTAACATGATGAAAGACTCCTATTGGACAGCGGTGCAATGGTCTCAGGCAAGGGGAAGTGAGCTGTCAGCAGGATTCCACCTGTAAATTTCCTGTTTTTTGATATGCTTTATCCATAACGCCACTCCCCACAACTTAACAGAACCCACTATCCAATCAAGGGCTTTATGAGAAATTGGCAACATCCCAGGCCTAGGTGTTGTGTCCATGCTGCATACGCCAATCTGGGGCATCCTATTCCCTTTGCCCATGATTGGTTAATCAAGAGGCATGTGACCCAAACTTGGTCATTAATAATGAGAAGGATGTTCTATTCTGGGGCTTCTGGACAAGGATACTTTATTCCTAGGAAGGAAAGGGCAGAAGACGGCACCTTGATGCCTCTGGATACATTATGCCCGCAAGTGACACCTTGCGGACACCTGGAGGAACATCTATAGCATTTTGTTAACATTCTGAGAATGAAGCCAATATACGGAGCCAAGAGCCTCACAGAGAAGTGGGCCAGGAGCACGTGCCACACCTCTACCTTTAGACTTCTCGTGAGGTGAGATAAGCGGTTTCCTTTGGCCTCAGCCATCATTATGGCATTCTCTGTCACTTGTGGCTCAAACCTTCCTCACCAGTGTACCTACCATACCCTCAGATACCTGAGTTTGCTCCTCATTGTCACTTTCATCAGTAGCAACACAGGCAGAAATACCCCAGTAGTTTCACAGTAGGGCCTACGAAGGGCCCAAACTAGGGGAATATTTGAGATGTCTGAAGTGCAATACATCCTGTTGAGGGTGGTGTTTACAAGAACCTATGCATATATTAATGCTCATAGAACTGCATACCAAAACAAAACAAAAAAGTGATTACCACTACATTTAAAACCAAAAAGATGTCACGAGGGTAGAGCATGGATTCCAACCCACTTTTGTCTGACCCCAAAGCCACACTGCTTCTAAGTGTTTGCCAAATCCAATATAAATGGCTCCACCCTTACCATCAGGAGGCTGAAGTTTAAATCCCAGCTCTGCCTCTTGATAACTATGTGACCTTATGCATTTTGCTTCACTCAACTGAGTTTATTTTCTCAACTTCCAAATGCAGATGATAATAATCCCTGCCCATTCCATGTTTTGGAGGGGCTGGGGGATCAAATAAGAAAATGATTTGGAAAGCATTTTTCAAAATGTAGCAAAAAGCACAAATATTTGCCATCCTTATTGTGTGAAAATACTCTTCTAATAGCACTCGGGCTTGAATCCCATCACTGCTCTGGGTTAAGTAAGTCAAGGATAGCAAACCCATAATGGGTGACTGCTGTCACCCATTTCCAACCTGCACCCACCGAATCATGGCACTCTTTCCCCAGGGTCCTTACTCATGGCTAGCATCCCATTCAACCCTCTGCTCTGAGGAGTCTTTATGAATCAACTGGAGTTTGTCCCTGGGTTAAAATCTCTTAACAACTGTTTATGCTTCCAGTGTCTCGTTGGATTTATGCTTCCAGTGTCTCGTTGGATTTATGCTTCCAGTGTCTTCCAGTCTTGTTCACCAAATCCCCCCAACACGCCTTCTCTTATTTCTCTTTAGTAACAGAAACCCACCTTTTAATTTGGAACTTTGACACCCAGAAATAAAAGCCTACGTTTCTTGGACTCCCTTGCAGCTATTTGTAGCCATGCGGTCAAGTTCTACCCATTAGATGCAAGTGAATGTGACATGGATCTTCCAGAGAGGCTACTTAAGGAGAGCTGATCCATCTTGCGGGCTGTCCTTTCAGCCCTTCTGCCTTTCCAGTTTTTACAACTTACATGACAAATGTAACTGTTGAAGACCTAGACATCATGGAGTTGCCTGAAGATGAAATTAATACCCTAAGATGGGAAAGTGGAAGAATGGAAGCCTACATCCTTGATCACACCTTGGAGCCATCATACCAGCCATGAAAACCATCTGTTTCCAGATTTCTTTTACATGGAATACAAAAACTTAATTTAAACCACTACTTTTTGAATCTCTGCAACTCATAGCTAAATCCAGTGCCTAACTCATACATAAGCCAACTCAGCCTGTGTTTCTTGGGGAATAAGTAAAAGGAAAGCATATACTGGTATCCATATTGAAACACTTCACACACAGAATATTGTTCTGAAATATTTTGAAGATGTTGTGGACAAAACACTGCATAATGGTTTATAGCATAAGCCTTGTAATATTTAGTCATCTTAGCATTTCACTCTACGTAATCTAAATAGAAGAGAAAAAATAGCTATCTATAGATATCTATATAGTTGGTATCATAATATCATTATCATAATATAATATATTAGGTGCTTATCATAATGTCATTATTTATCAGGTGCTTATCATGTGCGAGACATTTTGCATTAATTATCTCTAATTATTAAAAATATATAACAAGATATGTATATTATTACCTCCATTTTGTCGGCAGTGACACTGAGCCTCAGTTTCAAATAGATAATAAGGGATGGATCCAGGATTCCAAACAAGTCTGTCTTATGCCAAAGGCCACGTCCTTTCCATGATACCATGGAAACTGAGTTAATTACAGCCTTGGTGGGACAGCTAGCAAAACATCCCAATAAGTGTTAGAAGAATATACAACAAATAGTAATGCTGGATACAATTAGCAGGTAGGACTTTCTTGGAACAACTTTGCAAACTTGATGATTTTTTAAGAACTAGATTTGAAGAGCATGAAATGCATGTGTTATGGCTGTTAGGGAACAGATGGCTAGTGGTCTGTGTTATTTCAGTGACAAAGTTTTGAGCAGACTAAAGATAACAATAAAACTTGGTCTCATGATGTTTGTCATCAGTCTCTGGCGCTTCCTCATAAATGCTGCTTCAGCTTCTCCTCTGAGGTCATACCCTCATGGTCACTCAACGGAAACTGTCTTTTCATCAGACTGATTTTATGGAAGGCATTCCAGATGACTTTTGTATTCTCTAACATTCCGTGGATTTCTTACAGCCTATATGCTAAAACTGCTTCATCAGAACTGTGGGGGAAACACTTAAGGCCGTATCTCAGGATTGCTGGCTCTGAGTTTTGAAAATCGTTAATCAGAGTCCCAAAGGTGGAATGATATTAGAGATCATAATGAAAGCTGGTATGAGTTCTGTATTCACTCTGGTCCGGATGCTTTGCATAGGTTATCTCATTTAACCATCCGTCAACACCATAAACTAGAAGATATTGTTATCACCAATGGGCAAATGGGGAAAGCAAGATGTAGAGGGGCTGAGAGACTTGCGACAGAAGCGGAAGGTGTTAGATCAGGAATCTGTGCCCAATCAGTGACCTTGAAAGTTGAGTAGGTATAATTATTTAAAGCTGGCTAAAAGCTGTACAAATCACCCTCAAATCTCATTGGCTTGATAAAGGTTTACCACTTACTCCCCTCATAGTTTGTTGATGGCTGACCAGAGTCTGGTCTCCATATAATCATTCAAGAGCCCAAACACCTTCCATTGAAAGACTCCACCATCTTCTAAAGCCTTAGAGTTCTCCTCTAAATTATCTTCATTCTGTCCATGGACAAGGGAAGAGAGAATTTTAGTAAGGTTTCCATAGAAAGCTTTAGGGTCCTGACGTATTTCTGGCCACCTTACCTGCACTTACATTCTATTGGCTAGAATTCAATCACATGACCCTGTGTAAATGCAGAGGAGGCTGGAAAACGTAGTCTCCCAGGAGTAAAATGAAATGGGTATGGTGAACCAGCAAAGTATCACAGAATTTTTTTTTATGTTGGTGTGAAAGGGGAAAAGAGAGGGAATAAAGAAATGTCAAGTAAAGGGAGAAACTGGAGCAAAAGCATAGTGATCTGAAAAATACTAGTCAAATCTGGGGAATCATGAATAATTTTACATGGCAGAAGCCAAAATCAGTGGTTTGAATGATAAGTAGAGGAACCAGAAAATTTAGCGACTTGGAACATATACCAAGGAGCTTGGACTTTCCTGCATAGCTAAAACGGAGCTATTGGAGGATTTTTAACCAGTGGAAAATGTGATCATATTTGGAATTTAGAAAGATCATTCTGTGAACAGCATAGTTGGTAGTTGAAGAGAGAAAGACAAGAGGCCAAGAGCTCGGCTAGGGTAGGACTGAATCATAAATACTATAAGATATCATAAGGGTGTTTGCAATGAGGTCAGAAGAAAGATAGATGATATAAATTAGATTAATGAGGTAGAAGTATAAAATTATGGAGTTGACAAGCGATCACATTCTCCTTATTATCTAATTCAGCTTTGCAATGGAGGTAATTATTATCTCCATTTTATAGATGAAGAAACTGGCCTCAGGGTAGTTGAAGGACTTGCCAAGGTCACACAACTCACTTAATGTCTGAGCTAGGAGCCCATCCATGTCCAACGTTACAACTCAATTTTTCCCACCACTTTACCTCTACAAACCTCAACCATGCCCTTCCTACAAAAGTCGCCTGTATGTTTATGAAGATGTATTCCTACCCTCTTTGTATCTTCTATTTTCCAAGAGAAAATATGGCAAATTGCTTCTGTGGTGCCTTATATCACCAACTCTAAATTTCTTCAGCCTTCTGGTCACACTTGTCCAAATGCATTTCAAATAACCCATTCCCACTTGGGTTAAGGAGTCCCTCCCTGAAACCAGTACTAGTTGTGAAGTAAAAAACTGAAGCAGCAGCTATTCCACTGTTTATCCAACTCACCAAAAGTACATAAAATCCGAATAGTTCACAAGTACTTTCTAAAGCTTTATTATTTTGTTTGTTCTGCTGCTCAAAGGTACAAGTGACCTCACTTATAAAACTTGATGAACCATTAGTTGTTTCAAAATATTGCTAATGCTTTGCTTGAATTGGCTAGATCCCACCAACCCATTTGTAGATAGCTATATAGTTGAATAAATGGGCTCTTTTCTACCCATGGAATCTAAAAAGAAAATTTATATATCATGCTTTGTATACTGACTGATAAATTCATTAAACAAATAAGTGGTAAGAGTCCTTGGCAAACAGTTTTGAAAAGGAAAAGAACCTATGACTTAGGTCCCAGCTCATGAAATTGCCAACATTAAAAACCTTCTCCTTGTTTTTCCATTATCAATGAATGATATCTATCAATTCTCACCTGGTTGGCAGACCACAAAAGTGGGACTCATATTTAATTCCTCTATCTTTCTCACTCATCTCTCACATTTAATTAATCATCAAATTGATTCAACTTCCAAAAAAAAAACACTTCAAAGCCAAACAGTTTTTTTATTTTTGTTATTCCCTCTGTCACTATCCTAGCTCATGACGCAACCATTCCTTCAATGACAGTAGCAAGCTCCCAATTAGGCTCCTTGAGTTTCATCTTGCCTTAACCTATTCTCCCCTCTGTGGCCAGAATGGAGACCTGGTCAACCTGTTCTAAAGTGCCCATCTGTTCTCATCATATACCTGCTTGAAACTCGCCAGTGCCCCCACCCCCATCGCCCACCAATACACTCAAGCATGGCATGCAATTCATCTTACTATCTGCTCGGGGCTCATAACTCCAGCCACCTCCTTCTCACCTCCTCCCTCACTGGCTCCACTCCAGCCATACAGAACACATTTCAGTTTCCCAAACGTAGCTTTTTTCTCACATCCAGGCTTTTTCACCTGCTGTTCTTTCTGTCTGAAACACTTCCACTGACACTTTTCCCCCTTGCTAACTCCTATTTATTCTCCAGATCTCAGTGTAGCGCTCATTTCCACCACCAATCCTTCCCTTCCCTCCAAGACTGAGTTTGCATTCCAATTTTTCTCCTTCCTCTTCATTTCACTAATCACCATATTCCTGGTACGCAGTATCATTTTCTGACAAAATGCCATACCATCAGAAAATTGTTTTGGATAGCTTCAATTACTTAAAAACAAATAAATCCTTCCTTAGAAAAGAAGAAGACACAGCCAAGAAACACCTAGTCTGTTCTTAGGATCGATGTGTTGTGTTAATGGAAAAGATCTCCAAAGTAAAATATGGCTGCAGGTAAAGTTAAAAACAAACTTGGAAAAATAACAGAAGACTGTGGGATCCAGAGTCGGACAAATGAGATAAAAGAAGTTAGCTTGGGCTCAGATTCTCTGCCAAGGATTCTTCAGTCTTGTTCCATAAAGCAGGGACAGTGGAGACATAGCTTTAAAATGTCTAGTTTCAGTTAGTATTTGATTCATTCTCTCCTTCCTTCTTTCCATCCCTTCCCTCCCTCCCTCCTGTCCTCCCTCCCTTCCTTCCTTCATTCCTTCTTTCTTTCCTTCCTTCCTTCCTTCCCTCCTTCCTTCCTTCCCTCATCCAGTGTCAAAATGATGCTGAGTACTAACTATGTCCCAGATACTATACTAGGAACACTTAATTCAAAAGGGATTTCTAGAGAATATATATGTTTAAAATATATAACTTAAAAAGAAAATGCAGAAAGAGTCACAACAGAGATATGTGTACAAAAACTCTCCCTAACTCAGCCTGGGAGAGTCTGCTCTGCCACAGGGCTGCCTTCCATCCTAACTCTGACAGCCATCCTGGCACCTCATCCTATCCTATTTCCAAGATGGCCTTCCTCCGTGAAGGCTCTTGGAGGAAGCCTTGGACCTATCAGATGTTGGATTACAGTTTTCAACATAAATGTGGTCATGTGGAATACACAGCCCATGTGAGTCCCCACAGTTGGTAGGATAAAGGATGCCAAAGAAAGGAACTCATATGAAGATTTTAAAATAGGTGTTTAACTACCTGTTCATGTGTCACTTTGATTTGGTTATTTGTTCTGAGTCTCAGATTTTCTCATATGTTAAAAAGAAATTGTCACTTACAAACACTAACATTAGAGTTGGAAGAGTTCTTTGAGATCATCTCGTCTGATATCTGCCAAAGAATGCTCCACAAAATATCTAAAGGATGCCAACGGGCTTTTCTTGGAAACAGAGTCCTTGAATCATACACAACTTGGTAGCAATGACTTAATATTCAACAGAGTTCTTTACTTCAGTCCTGTTCAGAGCCTTAACATACTGGAGTATTCTATGCATCTCTTGGAGGTGGGTGTGGGTCACATCTTTATCAAACATACTTAACCACAAAGTCGTTATCAAGAAGCATCTCTTTGGGCCGGTGTTGGGTGGAATACACTGGATTTAGTCCAAAAGAGAAAAATGGGAATGAGAGCAAAGGAGGGACTTGCCCAAGGCCCCCCAGTAGTGCACGGCTAAGTCAGAATTAGACCCCTGATATCCTGGCTCTGCTGGCAGGTATGTGTTCCATGAGTTATGAAGAAGTCTCCCTCCCAAGGCTCCTGAAGAGATGTAAGTGAGGGCGGGATTAGCAAAGTCTCAATTGTAAGGCGTTATGTGGGTCTCTCTGCTTTTAAAAAGCTCCTAGTAAAAGATGTTTCTATACCCTAACACTGGCAGAACCTGCAATTGAATCAGCATTTATTGCGTGTCCTACCTGATCAGGTATATGAGTGAGTGTCCAACTCCACCGTCCAGCTTCTGGACCAGCTCTGGCAGACATAACACAGGAACTGGCCCAACTTTCTATTTGTTGTGTGATCCCATTTACTTCAACTCTCTAGGCTTCAGATTCTTGGCTAAAACTTCTACTTGACTTTCTCAAGGGAATTGACTTAATAAGTCAAAACACTTGCAGAAACAGAACCTACACAAATGCTAAACAGTATCTCTGTGATCTACTAGTTAATATGGAATTGTAAGTGAGATGCAGCCCCTTTTAGCCCAGGAAATTCACTCTGAACCAGCACATCTAATAAACTGGGAGAAGAGAAGGCCCACAAATTAAAAAGCGGCATTTGAAATCTAATCAGATATCCTCTCAATGTACTCACCACCCCTGCAGTGCTATCCAACTTTATTAGGATTTTATTCTGTATTCTCTTTTAAAGTGACAGTTACATTAATTTACAATACAAACAAAAAGTTCTATTAAAAAGGAAAGAATTTTTATAACTTTATTATTTTTTTTCTGGTTACTGTCCCTAAGTTTTCAATCCATAGTAAGGAATCTTGTGTTTTATTTCATGTCTGAGAGAGGAATTATGAAGTCTCTTCAGGGCTACTTCCCGCTGGGTTGTTAAATGCAGTGGGGACACCCAACTTGGAGGCTATGTATGTAATTGGCTGTAAGGGTCAGGAAGTTGAACTTTCTCAGTCTCCTTTCATCCTGAGTGTCTTGCAAGTTTCTAATCATTCTCTAGTTTGCTTCTGACTTCAAAAGAATAATAAGAACTCAGCTGTGAGGAAGTGGAAAGTCTGGGTCATCCTCACCTCCTGACTTCGATGACCTCATATTCCATTTTCCCAAAAATGGAAATTGCAGCTCTCCACATCTCTGACCTGACAGGTCCCCCATGGCCTTGACCATCTGGCCATCCAGTGATGAGTCATGGTCTATGTGATATGGAAAGAAAGATGTGGAGCATCACAATCCCCTTTGTTTTACATGTGAGGAAACTGAGGCCTAGATAGAAAGTCATTTGCTCAAAGTCACAGAGAGAACAAGTGGCTGAGTCAGGAATGTAATCCAAATCGTTTAGCTCTCAACTCAGTGTTGGTTCTTCTTTCCCACTGCATAAAACCCTAGCGTTCTTTCAAGAACAGATATCAGCCCAAGTAATACATCTTAGCCAGGATGAGTACCAAATCTCTCAACTACTACATGCCTAGAAGTGATCAGTTTCTTGAAACTCTTCCTGCTTCTTCTATAATATTTTTTCAATTTCTAATTAACAGAGAATGAATTACATATGGCCTCCATGTTTACTTCTCTGTGTGAGTTCCATAGCAGCTGCATTGTTTATCAGTTCAATATGTTTAAGACAGATGCCAGTTCTGTGGATAAATCAGCCACTCCTTTCCTTCAGTCTTCCCCAGCGATTCCTAAAAGCTACCATTCCAATACCAGTTCAGCCTTGCCCCTGACACTGAATTGCCTTATGTCAAAAAGGTGAAATTAGAGAATTTAAGAGAGTTTTGTGCACTCCCCTTAAATATATGAAAACATTCTTTTTCAAATATACCAAATGATATATTGATATATTTATCCCGTTAAGTTCAATTGTGCATCTAGTATATGTCTGGTGGTACAGGGGATACAAAGATGAACAGTACAGACTCTGACCTTGAGTGGCTCCTACCCTGATGAGCAAAACCAGTCTCTGAGTACATACTGTGCTTCTCCGAAAATAAGACCTAGCCAGACAATCAGCTCTAATGCGTCTTTTGGAGCAAAAGTTAATATAAGACCCAGTCTTATTTTATATAAGACCCGGTAATATAATGTAATATAATATAATATAATATAATATAATATAATATAATATAATATAATATAATGTGATGTAATGTAATACTCGTTCTTATATTAATTTTTGCTCCAAAAGACGCATTAGAGCTGATGGTCAGGCTAGGTCTTATTTTCGGGGAAACACGGTAATAACAGAAACATGATAAACATCATCAGATGAATGACAGAGAGAGAAGGTCCAGTCTTACTTGAGAAATCAGAAAATTCTTCCTAAGGAAGGTGACTATGCAGACAAGCCTAGTTGATATTAAAACAGAAAGGACCCCATGAGGAGACCCAGCTTGACTCCCTGTCCTCAAATCAATTGGAAAACATGATCCCATTTTGCAGACGAGAAATGAAACTCAAGAAGACCATGCAAGTGGACAAGGTCACCTTGCTAATGATGTGATTTCTTCTAAAGTTCCCAGATTCTTCTTCTCCTCCTCAGTCAGGAGAGGAAGCACCCTCCCAATGTTCCAATAAGGTTAAAAACAAAAACAAAAATAAACAAACAAACAAAAAACACCAAGGCAGAAACCCTCCAGAACCCAAGATTTATTGAGATCATAAGTAATCCTTGCTCAGTAAAAGAATCCACCTCCCCACTCAGCTGCATTCCCATCAGCGACCAGAAATTGTTGCAATCTAATGCATTTATATGTTTTGGTTTTCTTAATTTATTTCAGGGACCTCATTTTCCTGGAACAAGTGCCGTTATTTATGACACAGCAGCAAACACTTTACATTTATAGAGGTTATGAATTTTAGTAATGGTTTTGGTGGCAATTTAATCTGTCCTAACTATGAGGCATTTTACAATGACAATTAAATTATTATTAAAAAATAAACCTCAAATGACATCCTTATCACTTATCAACATATCAAAAGTTTCACTGAGTTGCATTCTGGGTGGGTCGTAAATATCCCAGTGTAGGCTTAGTGAATCCGTGCAATAAACTTGAGTGAACTTAATTAACTTCTACAGTATATTTAAAAGAAAACTCCTCACACATTTTGATGTCGGGGAATGAAACATTATTTGAAAAGTGGGTTTATTACATTCCATGGTGCACACTGATATTTAATATTTAAAGACTCTTAAATTTGATGTACTGTGCCGATAGCTGAAGGGTTTAGTCCCAAAGTGTGGGAGGGTGAGATGGAGAATTCCTCTCTTCATCGCATAGAGGGAGGTTTTAATTTTACTGGCCAAGCCCCCCATACACTAATCTATTAAAGTCTGTGCTCAGAGAAGTTGTCAAGGATGTTAATGTATACTTTATCAAGTTAATTTTAATGTAGGCTTGCTGAATCACTAATTTCCAAGCTATGTTCTAAATTGTTGCAAAACAACTCCACTCCAAATTAGCCAGGGTGCTGCACTGATGTCAGCAGATAACGTGTCAGCAAAGAGTCATTTATTACAAATTAAAAATGAGGGGTTTTATTTCTTCTCTAGAGAATCTAATAGAGAAAAATAAAAAGTCAGTCTTAACCCACTATCTGATAGGAACTTATAGGGCACTGGGGGAAATAAAATTACTTTGTTCCAATTCATATTTCGATAACTACCTCGGACAACAATAGGGATTTCTATTTTAAAAATAAGACCTGGCATTTGACTTAAATATAGTCTTGTTTTTTTAAGCCCAAGTCTCTATGCACTTAAATAGCAATAGCCAAACACTGACAGAAGATAATTCTCCCTTGAGAGGTGTAGATAGAGACAGTGTTAGCAAAACTATGAAAGGTAACCATCCAATAGGAGAATACAGGGTTTGCCTGTGCTAAATCACTTAAACCCATTCCCCCCAAAAAAGACAGACAGATAGATAGATAGATAGATAGATAGATAGATAGATAGATAGATAGATAGATACAGATATAGAAGAGTTCACTTTTATAATCTTCCCAGGACACATTATGGGATATAGCTCTACCTCCTGGATGATTTACTTAAAGTTTCTTTCAACAACTCCTAGTGTCCTGCACCGAGGTTCTTAGGTAAAATTACATGCATGGGTGTCTATTTGTGTTTCTGTATACAGTAAGTCCTCAACATTGTTGATAGGTTCTGCAACTTTAAGTGAAATGATGTACAATGAAACCAATTTTACCATAGGCTCATTGATGTAAATAAGAGTTAAGTTCCTAACGAATCTCATCAAGGTTATAACAAAACAAAGTTGAACAAAACAACATTATTCCAGAACCTGTTGGACTTAGGTACCCAGAGTATTGTGCACCTATTTTTATATTTGTAACTTTATAACAAAGTCTAAGTCATAAGGATTTTTTGTTTGCTATGATAAACTGATTTTAGCAATAACCCAACATATATGAACCACAGTTTCCTTATTTGTAAAATAAGAATGTTAAACTGGTAATGTATCAAATTTCTACTGCCAGCTTTAAAAAAGGTTAAAACACTATAGGGTTCCAAGTTTCAACCACTGTTCCTCTCATAAAATACGATGAGCACCGACCACATGTCAGGCATGATGTTAGCACTGGATATGTATTATGAAAAAAAGGTAGCCAAAGCTGATGTTCTCATAGACTCTGAAGACTAGGTTTTATTTCCTTAGTATTTGACGCTGTTATGAAAGTCGTACTACCATGTTTATACTAAAATGTCTCATTTGGTACTCTTTAAGTTCTGTGTCTGGAAGGTAGCAACCAAAGCCATTGCCTCCCTTCCATTTATTCCATCCTTCATCTCTTTAAATTCTAGCATGATGTATTTCTTAATGAATGTTTCCAATCTCCATACCAAGTGAAAAGGCAAGTCTGGCTCCTTTTCACTAAGTAAGGAGATGGTTTCTAAGGGTAGAACAGAAGAACACCTGGCAGACATGGGTTAGACCAAGACTCCAATATTGAGCTTATGATTCTCCCTCTCATATTCCCAAGTACATTTTACTCTCCCAGATCTGAAACATTTTTTTGAACTATGTTACATTCTTGTTGTTTTAAGGGCCGATGTATTCCCTTAATTATACAAATCCTCAGAAATTCTATTCTGGGGCCATAAGTACCCAATTTGTTGTGAAGATACACATTTACATTTAAATGCAACCAGAGACTCTGCAAAAGAAAGTGACTAAATGAAACAAATCTAAAGATTTACCAGAAACTGCTTAGCAGGGGAATTCTGCTCCTGGCTATGGTGGACTGATTTGTTTTAGACCAACAATCCCACGGAGAACAACCAGAAAATTAGATCAATTATAAAAAAAACAAAAACAAAAATAATCACATGATTTTCCAGTCAAGATGGTGGAGTAGGTAAACTCTGTGCTTACCTCCTCTCACGACCATATCAAAATTACAACTAATCTATGGAACAACCATCAGTGAGAATTGCCTGAAATCTAGCTGAACTGAAGCTCTACAAGTAAGGACATACAGAAGAAGCCACCTTGAAACTGACAGGAAAGGCAGAGATGCGAAATGGGCTGGTCCCACACCCTCATGTGACCATTACAAATCAGGAGGGATATCTCGGCTGCAAAGGTATCCCCCAGAAGAGCCCTACTCTAGGCTCTCCAGTACACAGTTCCACTGCCAGGGAGAGACGTCCCATAACTTCTGGCTGTGAAAACCAGCAGAGATTGTGGCTGAGTGAAACAGAGAGTGGCTGGAGTCCCAGTTGCTCCTCTTAAAGGGCCCGTGCATGGACTTACCCACTGATGAACTAACTCTCTTTGAGTTCCAGTGCTGGAACAGCAGCTTGAAAGTCACCAGGGGAGGAACTGAGTGGTCTGGCTGCAGGGCGAGGGCTGGAGGAGCAGATTTCTCCCAGACAGGGGAGCTGGAAGAAGCAATTGTTTCTTTGTTGAGCCCTCCCCCAGTCTGCAGAGGCAGGTAGCCACCATATCTAAGTCTCCATGAACCTGGCTAACACCATTTGTTCACCCCACCCTGGTGATTCCCTGAAACCCTGTGCCATCCAAATTTCAGCCAACGCAAGCCACTTCCAGTAGATTTTCCATACAAATGGTCTGTCTTGGCTCATGCAGTGGACTTTCCTAAAAGCTCTCAAAGGTTCATAAAACTCAAACAAGCAGCATCTGGCTTTGGTGTGTCCCAAAGCTCTGGTTGAGCAGCCCTAAGCCCGGCACTACTGGCAATTGGCTTTGGTTCATAGCTTGGCCTCTCAAGACACTTTCAAGCCTAGTGTGTGTGGCAGCCATCTGTGGATTGCTTTGTGGTTCATGCCAGGTGGCCCCAGGCAGGCCACAGGCTGCAACTAAATTTGACCTGCAGCAGGTCTTCTCCCAGGAAGCCCTCGGGCCAGCATGCCCAGTGGCCACCTTTGGACTAAGCCGAAGCATCACCTGGCCATCTCCAAAAACAAAACACCCAAAGGGCAGACTGGCCAGGCACCAGAGGCCTACTAAAGCAAATTGTGCTCTGTAGGTTCACCTTCTGTACCACAGCTCCTCCCCTGTAGTTATGTCCAGAACTCACAATCAATTAGACTGAGGCTCAATCGCTCTCATTAAGATGCCAACAGCAACCAAGACTCACCTACAACATACACAAGGGACACACAACCCACACGAGGGCCACACCTGGGGCACCCGCTGCAGTGACCAGGGAGACTACACCACTGGGCCCCACAGCACACCTACTACATGAGGCCACTCTACTAAGACCGGGACACACAGCAGCCCTACCTAATACATAGAAACAAACACAGGGAGACAGACAAAATGGGGAGACAAAGAAACATGTCCCAAATAAAAGAATGGAACAAAGCTCCAGAAAAAGAACTAAACAAAATTGAGATAAGAAACTACCAGATGCAGAGTTCAAAACAGTGGTTATAAGGATGCTCAGGGATGTAGGTGAAAACTTGAACAAAGAGATAAGACATACAAAAATGGAGATATAAAACATAAAAAAGAAGCAGCCAGAAATACAGAACGCAATAACTGAAATGAAGAATACATTAGAGGAAATCAACAGTAGATTAGATGAAGCAGAGAATCAAATCAGTGAATTGGAAGATAGGGTAGCAGAAAACTCCCAAATAGAATAGCAACAAGAAAAAAGAATCCAAAAAAATGAGGATAGTCTAAGGGGCCTCTGGGACAACATCAAGCATTCCAACATTTGCATCATAGGGGGTACCAGAAGAAGAGAGAGAGCAAAAAATTGAAAACCTATTTGAAGAAACAATAATGAAAAACTTCCTTATCCTCGTGAAAGAAATAGACATACAAGCCAAGGAAACTCAGAGAGTCCCAAACAAAATGAACCCAAACAGGCCCACACCAAGACACATCATAGTTACAACACCAAAGGTTAAAGACAAAGAAAGAATCTAAGTAACAAGAGAAAGACAGTTAGCTACCTACAAGGGAACTCCCATAAGACTATCAGCTGATTTCTCAACAAAAACTGCAGGCCAGAAGGGATTGACAGGAAATATTCAAAGTGATGAAAAAGCAAGGATCTATAACCAAGATTACATTTCCCAGCAAAGCTATCATTTAATATCGAAGGAAGATAAAGATCTTCCCAGATAAGAAAAAGCTAAAGGAGTTCCTCACCATCCAACCTGTATTACAAGGAACTTTAGAGAAACTTCATTAAGACAAATAAATAAATAATATGAATAATAAAATGGCAATAAATGCATCTCTATCAACAATTACTTTAAATGTAAATGAATTAAATTTTCCAATCAAAAAACAGTGTGGCTGAATGGATAAGAAAATAAGACCCTTACATATTCATATGCTGCCTACAAGAGACTCACTTCAGATTAAAAGACACACAGAGACTAAAAATAAAGGGATGAGAAAAGGTATTTCATGAAAATGGAAACAAACAAAAAGCTGGAGTAGCAATACTTATGCCAGACAAAAGAGACTTTAAAACAAAGCCTATATCAAGAGACAAAGAAGGACCCAGTAATCCCACTTTTGTTTATTTATCTGAAAAATACACAAAATGCTACTTGGAGGGGATGTGTGGATCCATATGTTCACTGCAGCATTGTTCACAATGGCCAAGACATAAAAGCAGCCTGGGTATCCATCGGTGGATGAATGGATACAGAGGAGGTGCTACATACGAGTATATACAATGGCATATTGCTTGGCCATGCAAGGGAATGGGTTTTTCCATCTGCAGCCACTTGGATGGACTTGGAGAGTATTGTGCTGAGTGGAGTATGTCAGACAGAGAAAGACAGATGCAATGTGATTTCTCTTATATGTGGAATCTAAAGGACAAAATTTTTAAAAAATAAAAAATAAACAGAAAAATAATTGCATAGATACAGAGAACATTTTGATCGTTGCCAGATGGGAGGTGGTTTGGGGGTGGGTGAGAAAGGGGACGGGATTAAGAAGTACAAATTGGCTGCTGCACAGTAGTCATGGGATGTAGGGTATAGCATAAGGAATATAGTCAGTAATATTGTAATAACTATGCATGGTGTCAGATGAGCACTATATTTATTGGGGTGATAGATGGGAGAGGGGTTTGGGGGCCAGGGTAAAAATGTGAAGGGATTAAGAAGTACAAATTGGTAGTCACAAAACAATCATGGGGATGTAATGCAAAGCATAGGGAATATAATCAATAATACAGCAATAACTATGTATAGTGCCAGGTGGGTACTAGACTAGTCAGGCGGATCACTTTTTAAATTACATAAATGTTTAACTTATGCTGTACACCTGAAATAAATATAATATAATATTGAATGTCAACTATAATTGAAAAAAAAAGCTCTTAAAAATACTAAAACCCAGCTTCAAACTAGCTCAATCTCTGGTTCAGTTTGTTTAATCTTCCTCAAATCTAACTGTCTATCAGAAGCAAATATAAATCCTTTGTAGAAGATCTATACCTTTAAGAAATTTGAAGCCAAGATGGATACTTTCAGCAGAGGACTAAAGCCATTAAATGGAATCAAATGGGAATTCTAGAATGGCGAAACACAGTAACTGAAATTGGAACACAATGGATAGGTTGAGACTAGAGAGAGCACAAGAGAGAACTGTTAAACTGGAAGACACGACAAATGAAAATATCTAGCCTAAGGCACAAAGAGACAAAACAATAGAAAAGAAAGTGAGACACAATGAGACATCCTAAAAAGCTATGACAAATTATACACATTTTGAGTCCTAAAAGGAGAGGAAAGAGAGAATAGATAGAAATAATATTTAAAAAAATAATGACCAAGGGGCTGGCCTGGTGGCTCAGGCGGTTAGAGCTCCGTGCTCCTAACTCCGAAGGCTGCCAGTTCGATTCCCACATGGGCCAGTGGGCTCTCAACCACAAGGTTGCCGGTTCAACTCCTCGAGTCCGGCAAGGGATGGTGGGCTGCGCCCCCTGCAACTAGCAACGGCAACTGGACCTGGAGCTGAGTTGCGCCCTCCACAACTAAGACTGAAAGGACAACAACTTGAAGCTGAATGGCACCCTCCACAACTAAGATTGAAAGGACAACAACTTGACATGGACAAAAGTCCTGGAAGTACACACTGTTCCCCAATAAAGTCCTGTTCCCCTTCCCCAATAAAATCTTTAAAAAATAATAATAATAATGACCGAGAAGTATCTAAACTGATCAATGACATCAAGTCACAAACCCCATCAGCATAAACACAAGGGAACCACATGTAGACAAGTAATCCAAAGAAAAGGACATAAAAGCAGCCAGTGGGAAATAAATGCATATTATCTTCAAAGAAACATCAATAAGAATTACAGCTGACCTCTCAGCCGAAGTAATTGAGACTAGAAGGAAATGGAATGATATCTTCAAAGACTAAAAGAAAATAGCTATTAATCTAAAATTCTATATCCAGTGAAAAAGATGAAAGCAAAATAATAACTTCAGATAAACAAAACTTAAATAATTCAACAGTAGATCTTCGCTATAGAAAATACTAAAGGATATACTTCAGGCTGAAAGAAAAGTATATCTATTAAACCCTTGAAGCATAGGGGTAAATCTATACAAACATTAACAGCATAAAACAATAATAACAATAATAATAATAATGCTTTTTGAGGTTTAATATTTATAAAGTGAGAACACACAATGAAACAGGACGAGGAGTGAAATGAGTAACAGTAAGTAAAGTGATCTAAGGTCCTTGAATTTTCCAGGAAATGAAGAAGTACAAACATACTAGTCTTTAAATAAGGCAAAAATACCTTACAATAATTTCTACAGTAACACTAAAAATATAGGAAAATAATGTATAACTAGCAGGAAAAGTGAAATATAAGAAAATGGTTAGAATAATTTTGTTTTCCTTAACTTGCAAATACCATTCGCTCTAAAGTTGTGATAATTAAATTCCTCCCAGATTCATAATCCAGATAATTTTAAATGAGCCATTCTGGATGTCCCAGGCTGGTTTTGCCATCATTCCAGTTTTCAGAAAGTGTGTGGTGAGTGAGTACCGGAGTTGGATATAGAAAGCCTGAGTTTAGAATTGAGATGAGACACTGAGCTCCTTATTTTGAACAATTATCTTTAACCATGCCTGCTGCACCTATAAATTAGGCATGATGAACATCTTTTGATTTTCCTCAAGGGGTGTTAGAAGGCTCAAGGCAGTGAAGAGACAAGAAACTCTCTTTGTGAGGTGCTGTACAAATGTTTGGAGTTCAAGGAATAAATGCTTTCTTCCAATAGGCTATGCTGTTAGTGAATCAAATCTGTTAGGGAAAATTAAAGTCGGTGGCATACTACTTGTATTAGTCAGAATTGACTAGTCTCGGCTGAAGTAAGGAATAAACTCTGGAATTTCAGCGATTTCGCACTGCAAATGCCCTCTCCTTGTTTAGCCACATTGTGTATAGGTTGGGTAACTCTCTTGGTGGCTCTCCTCCAAAAGTGACTCAGGAATTTCCACCCAGGAGTGCCTCCATCTTCAACACAAGACCTTCATGGTCACCAAGAGAAGAGAGAAAGGAAAATTGCATAGAAGATTTTAGGATCCAGACTAGAAGTTGAGTACAATCACCTCAATCCCATGTCCTATTGGCCAGAACCAAATTACATGGTCCCAAATGAACTTCAAGGGAGGTTGGAAAATGTAGTCTTCCCTTGTGTCCAAGAAGAAGTGGAATTGGTTAACGTCCAACCTGTCTCTGCCAAACTACTGATGTCCATGTTGTGTCTATCGATTGTACTCAAAATTAGAGAAGAAAGCGGTGACGTTCCCATTATACTTTTGTTTTCAAAAAGGGCAAACTATTTTTTGAACTCCTCCCCTGGACTTTATTAAAACGCAATTAAACAACATGTTACTCAAAAAAAAAAAAAAAAAAAACCAAACCAGTATTCCATCCTCTGAAAGAATAATTTGTTTGGACAAAATATAAACTACAAATGCAAGAAACAGGTGAGAAGGTGAGACAGAAATAAAATCCTCACTCCTTCGGACATTTTTTAACAAGAGAGTCTCAATACAGATCAGTTACTTAGAGAGAGAAACACTCTCCAGCAACTTATACAGTCGTAACTGATAGATAGCTGTGTTCGTGTGTGTCCTAATACTCTCCCAAATATATCTTTATAATAGAGACTCAGGCCAAGAGACTCAGAACTTAGAATATTTTTAACAAAAAAGAGACTATCCAGGCATTGAACCAGGATCCTAGTCTGAGCTTTAGCAGCAACTATTTCTGTAGCTCCAGCAAACTGATCTTATCTGATTCTGAGAGACTGGATTGATTAATGTCCCAAAGTGGAGTGTAAAAAAATATTCTTTAAAAAAAAATGATATTGTTTCTATGGTCGATTAAGTTTTGGAAACACTGTGCTAAAGTTCCGTTTTTGTTACTGTTTTCATTGTTTTTCCTGCAGAGCCATTAACATTCCAATGTGAATTGTGACTGTTCAAAGCATAAAAGTGTGTGTGTGCGTGTACGCGTGCAAGTACATGCATGCATGTGTGTTGGGAGTGTGACAGATTTAGGGGTTCGATATGTAGCATTCCTCAAACTTACCTGACCAGGTACTATTTTATAGTAGGAGATGTTGGGATGTACAGGCTCTAATGCCTTTCATGTATCTACTAGTTGGTGATCCATGGGTGTGATTTGTCCCTGAGTAGCCAGGTACCTCCAAGTCTGAGGCTCTAATTCACATGTGTACAGAGGCAGAGGCCTGGGGGAAACATGCAAAGACTATTGTTACCCAAGTTGTTCCATGAGAATTTGGAATTAGAGGTCTCTAAGGTCCCATGCTGGTCTAAATTTCTATGAATTTATAAATCGAAGCATTTTGGTGATGGAAAGACATTATGTGTTTTCAAGTCTACATTTGTAAACCTTACCCAGGAGGCTTAGACATCAAACAGATCCTTGGAAAATAGTGTGAAATTTAAAAGCAAGGAAGGAAGGAAGGAAGGAAGGGAGGGAGGGAGGGAGGGAGGGAGGGAGGGAGGGAGGGAGGGAGGAAGGAAGGAAGGAAGGAAGGAAGGAAGGAAGGAAGGAAGGAAGGAAGGAAGGAAAGGAGGGAGGGAGGGAGGGAGGGAGGGAGGGAGGGAGAGAGGGAGGGAGGGAGGGAGGAAGGGAGGGGAAAAGAAAAAGAAAACATGTTCTTCAAAAGACATTCCAAGATAAGCTAGGAATATTGTTTCTATGATAGAAAGATTCATTTTCAACCCATCCCATGCACTTGCCATCAGTGTAATCTTTCTGAAACAAGGATCAGATAAAATTGTTTCCTCTTCTTACAAAAAATAGATAAGCATCGTTCATATGATTTCCCATAAAAGTATAGACCTACTGTTGTGGACTCCGAGACCTTTGTAATTTATTCCTTGCCATGCGGGCCATTTTCATCACTAGAGTCTATCCACCCCTATGCCCACACTCCCACTGTAACCGTACTTGTGAACTTTTTTAGCATGCATTCTGCTTTAATCCAGGCCAGCTTTGTTTAGCCTGATGGAGCTATGACTCACTTGCATTCTTTCCCCAGACCCTCCTACCTGTACCTTTACTATATGTCCACTCCTTTTCATCATTAAGTCCTTGGGACATTAGGTTCTGGTCAACACCAAAATCATTTAAAAATAAAGCTTCAGGTCTATCAAGCAGGATCAGGATAAAATTACTAAACCCCAAACAGTGAGTGAGGGTTTAATACGACAAAGCTAACACCGTGGCCTCAGTTATGTTTCAGCTCTGGACTCACGAGAGCAGAACAGCCCCACGGACTGCATCCCCTGGGAACAATGCTGTGACTGACATCAGGTCCTGAAGCCATGATCCATTGCTCCCTGCCTTAGCCCCGACCAATCAGGACCAACCAGTGGAGCCCTGCCCCAACTCCCAAAGCAACCATGATTAATGATTTTTCCCTTATATAACCTAGTCACTGGAGGCCATGGAGAGCCAGGTTTTTGAGACCACTAGCTTACCTCTGTCTTTGGACTTGGCTCCAACTCCTTAAATAAACCCTTACGTCCTTTGCTGCAAACTCCTGCTTGTGTGTTTTTGTTGTTGTTGTTTGGGGTTTTTTTGTTTTCTGTTTTTTGGTTTTTTTTGCTTGGATGCGTGCAGGCAAGTGGACCCCTTTGAGTCTGTGGTAACACCACCACCATCTCAACAACGAAGCATTCCCTATGCCATCACTATACTCACACCCCCACCAGCACCTCCATCACTAGGTATCTTATGATATGTCCATGTCAACACATCCATCATCACCTTCACCACTGGATGCCTTCTGCCATCACCCCAGCCAGACTGCTGTCCTTTCCCTACAGATAGCAATTAAGTCTACCACACTGTGATTTGGGTCAATCGGTTTTGTCCTCTGGAATTTTCTTTCCTCTTTCTCTGCCTGGAAAAATTTATATTCACTTGTCAAAGTTCAACTCCCATGCCTCAGAGAAGACTTTCCCAATCCCCCCTCTGCATAAAGTAGATACAACTTCCTCCTGCTTCCTTCTCCCAGTGCACTCTGCATGTGATGCTTCCATCGCCCACACCACGTTATACTTAATGGAGGCTTATTGTCATCCGTTCTAGTAACAGCCTCACCACTGACCAAGCAGTCGTAGTGTGTGCTTTCTGCATATTATTTTGGGTAATATCTATATTCATCCTAAAGGGGTTGACAAGATTTTTAACATTGTTTTACAGATGAGGAAACTTACAGAGGCTGAGTAACTTGATTAGGATCACACAATTAGTACAGATTGGAGCTAGAATTTAAATGAGAATCTGGAAGACTCTACAGTCCCTGCCCATAATGAATGGAGAGCTGAGTTTGATCCCAGCTCTGACACAGAACTAGTTGTCTGAGACTCAGCAGTTAACCTCACAGGGCCAGAGTCTCCTTGTCTGAAAATCTGGATAACCCCCGCCTTGTTCCTCACTGGGGTATTGTGATTATAAAATGAAATAATGAATCCGAAAGGGCTTTGCAAATGCTTAAGCACTATGCAAATGCAAGCTAATTAATTAATGAGCTCATTAACATGTTCTCCTGCTGGGCTGCAGTTAGGGCCAAATTATAAATAGTCCTCATCTTGTTGGGAATTTAACCAAGAAATTTAGGGTGGTGGGAGGGAGAAAGACGGCTGTGGACCCAGAGTCTCAAACTGCATGTACTAATGAGGGCAGTTGAACTCAAAATCATTTCCTTTGCCAACCGCGGACTTCTTTTTTTCCCAACAAAATGTAAAAGGATCGAAGATTTAGGAGGAATGAGAAATCCCTCCAATATGCTCATTAATAGAGATGGTCTAGTATGTCATCACTGTGCCCTACATCCACTGATTTGTTGTGAGGTGGGAAGGCCCTATAGCCTAGGTCTTCATTACTTATTTATATTTAGCAAAATTTTTTACTAAGTGCCAGACACTGCTCTAAGTGATTTACAAGTATTAGCCTATTTAATTCTCATAAAGACCCTATGAGTAGTTACTACTCCTATCCCCATTTTACAGGTGGAGAAACTAAGATACACCCAGGTTAAGTCAATTGCCAGTGTCATGCAACCAGGAAGTGGTGGAGCCAGGATTCATACCCAGATCATTCCGGTTTCAGAGGCCATGTTCCTCTCATGTGGCTACACTGGTCTGGTAATTCATCCATGGAGACATTCAAGAGGGTTTTACCTGAGGAAGCTAGCGGAAGGACAGTAGTAACCCCTATTTATTGAACCCTAATTACATGCCAGCTACTGTTTAAAAAAATAACATGGACCTATCACAATATTATCGACTGCATTCCCCTTACCCTTTTCAACAATCCCCCCCATCTTAGTGGGGTGACCACATTGTAAGGTATAAAAATGTCGAATCACTATACTGTACCCCTGAAACGAATGTAACTAATACAAGATTGTATACCGACTATGCTTAAATGTAAATAAATAATAAATAATATGCACAATCCCACTGAATGTTTAAAGGCACATTTGGAAGAGGGAACTACGTCAGCAAGTCCTGTTTCTTTTGGTATCTGCCAGCTGCAGGGGTCCGCATTCTGTTCTCCCATGGGGCTGGAGCCCCTGTGGCTGAGCAGTGCTGTTCACGGCTGAGGCTGATCAGAGAAAATCTGGAGTAGGAAACCCACTGCTGCTATGCATCCTTGTCACCTTCTTTGAACAGCTTTACAGGAATAAAGGTAATATTCCGATCTCAATCTTTCTGACTCAGGTGTCTCTTAGTTGGTTCTGAACTCAGGCAAGAAAAAGAGGAATGATGCTTACTAACCACGGGAAACCCGAAACAAAGGAGAAAATGACAGCTCAGGGAGGTCCCTTGCCCAAGGTCACAGAGGTAGGACATGGAGGAACTGGTGTTCAAACCTACAACGATGCTGTAGTGTTGCCTACTAATTCTAGAACAGGATAGCTTTAAAATATAGATAGTCAGGAGACAGCCAAGGTCAAACTCTAGCTTTACAATACTAGATGCTTTCATAAAAATCTAGTAGTGTCATTTGATTTTACTTGATTTGACTTGAAAAAAAGGAAAGAACTTGCTTTCCACACACTGGCCTCTGCAAGAATAAGAGATTTGCCCAAATTCCTACATAGAGAAGTAACAAAAATCTGGGTCTGAATGTTGATTTGTCTCGTTCTAACGTCAATGCTTACTCCACTTTATGGAACACGATTTCCCATGTCTTATATATTGTATAAACAATGTTGCGTCCAAAATAACAGAAACCAACAGGAAAAAAAAAAATGATCTCCATAGTCCCATAATTCTACTACCTTAATGAATCAACCGTGCTTATCTGTCCATATTCCCCTCAATCCAATGCACAGGAACTTGTGGATTTTATGTAATTATAGCCCTAGAGTTTCTGTAAAATTCTATGCCATAGTCTGGACTAAAATTTCAATAACTGCATAAAATGATTATTTTGATATAATTGACTAAAACATGTTCTTTGTAGCATATGGTAAGTATGTCTCCAATACTTCACCCTTATAAATAATATGGCAACAGATACCTTCAAATAAATAGCTTGGATTCCTTTGTGATAATTCCCTGAGCATCAATCGCTGTGGTGGGGTTTTTTTGTGGATTTTTGTTTTTGTTTGAGGGAATGGGGGGCGGTTAGATTGCTTCAACTTGGACAAAGTAGAAATGGAATTGACAGAAGCATTAAACATCTCCCATAAGCCGTGTCCTTACTTACCCAGCTCACTAGAGAAGATGCAGAGAGAGCTAAGGAAGCAAGTCAGCCCATGATTAGACCAGTCAAACATGTTTAAATGAAAAAGGAGTTTAGAATATTTAACAGGATCAAAGTGAGAAGATTAGAGATTTGGAGCCCTTTAATAAATATTAAAGATACATTCCCCCACTCCACTCCTGGCAGTGTATCAAGCATGGAAGAGAGTCAGACAGACATGGAATTTGAAAGTCGGGAGTCTTTGTCTTTGTAGCAGCATCCTCTGTCAGGTAAGGAACAAACATGCATTGTCTTTACTTGAAGGGGAAGGGGAGTCTAGTTACTTACTAAAAATGGGAATCAGCAAACCTAAGTGGTGCCCAGAAGATGGAGTTGTAAGATGTTAGAGCAGAAAGAGAATCTGATAACCTAGACCACACCCTCTACTACAAAGACAGACAACTGAACCATCAAGGGATGGAAACTGGCCTCTAGTCACCATGCATCCCAGGCAGAGCCCAGCCCCTCTGGCTCCTGTCCAGCACTCCTTCCGATGACCTATGCTGCCTCCACTCAAAATAAAATGGAGCTTAGAAGACAGCCGCTCCTGGGAGACCAGAGGCCTCCCAACTTCTACTTAACTTACAGGTTAGGTAGGGGTTCCATCATTCAGACAAAACTCATTTCCAATCCATGCATCCGAGACAGCCCAAGAAGCGTTCCAGGAAATGGGTGTCTTTCTGTTCTTGGCACAGTGGGCCTGCTTGGTCGTTCCCCAGGCCCTGAATTGCCCGTCTTCCAAGAGCCTTGACTGGCTGAGGTGAGTCCCGATGCCCCGCAGGGGACACTTCCCATTAGGACACAGAGGTGTGCCCCCACCAGCTGCTGGCTCCTGTTCTTTCCGTATGGGCAGCTATCCAGACTGATTGGACAATGTCCAGGCTGTAACAGTCGTTAAATATTTTGAATGTCATCCCTTTTTGGCATTTGCCAAAGTTTGTCTATGCAGTAACAGATTCACAAGGTTGTCATAAAAAGAGGAAAGATAAGTTTGCAGACTGGATGAATAATCCAGCCTCTGAGATTTCCTTTGAGGAAAATTCTGTTAAACTGTGTTTAACTCAATGTTCCCAAACTTAGTAGGCTGTACAGCACCAGTGCCCCCCCTGTTACCCTGAAATTGTTTCAGTTTTAAGAAATCCCTACTACCATCCTATAAAATTAGTGTTCTGGAAACACAGCCTTGGAAAGGAAATGGATTCCTAACTTCTCAATGGCACCTGTGTCTGAAAGTCTCATCTTCCTTTGAAGATGCTGATAAAGACCAATTTGGGGAAGGAAAGGTATTGAAAAATGGTGAAGAGATTGACTTATACTGAAACCCTGGTTCCTCCACCTGCCCTCGAAAAATTACTTAAACTGTCGTATGCTCAGTTTCTTCATCTGTTAAGACGGGTTTAGCATTATCTCCTTTGCAGGATTGCTGTGAGGATCCTAGAGACAAAGACGTGAAGTATTGATCACAGCGCCAGGCAGTTGGCAAACAGTAAGAGTGAGCTGTTATCATCCTTCCCTGAGCACTGGGAAGGTGGTGCCCTGGAGGCTTCTGCTCCCATGGAGATGACAGCCTGGCCCACAGACAGCATAGAACAGGAGAACTGCAGCCACCATAGAAGACGGGACTGACCCTAGGCTGGAGGGACATGGTGAAGCTGGAGGGGTCTGAAGATGTCGCAGAAAATTGGTATGATTAGGTGAACCCTGACAGAAAGACCCTTCTCTTTAAAAAATAACTGCCATTGTATGTCAACTATACTTTAGTAAAATATGAATCATAAAATAACTCCCTTCATACAGTGGTGTTTGCTGGAGACCAAGGAGAGGGAGAACGAGTAGTCACTGTTTCATGGGTACAGAGTTCCCATTTAAAAAGTTATGCTGATGGATGGTGTACTGGTTCCCTAATGTGAATATACTTAATGCCACTGAATGATACACCTAAAAATGGTTACACTGGTAAATTTTGTATTACGTACACTAGACCACAATTTTAATTTAAATAATTGCTGCCTTCCCATTCAGGGGCAAATTAGCCCCCTCCCTCACACTTTGCTCTGGACAGATTCACATCACTGGTCGAGACTGCGTCTGCCAGAGCGTGTCGGTCCCCTCCAGGCTGAGGGTCCCACTTTTTGTTCCTTCTAGGGTTTCTCTTCCTTTCTAGCCAAGCCTCCAGATGGTATTGCAGTCACTCCGCTAAACATCTTCCGCCGCAGTCTTTTCCCCCTTCTCCCCCAGTTCACTTAAAAATAAATTGTCTTTTTTCGTAATTCCAGACAGAACATGAAGATCTCTCTCTCTCTCTCTTTTACGCTGCCACTGAATTCTAAGTACACAATTATGCAGGGAATGTCTTTAGATTCACTAGCTTGAGAACTTTTAACCATTAAGCTCTGAATCAGATAACAGCTTTCATCTCAAGAACAGCTTTACACTGTACCTAAGTAAAAGCTTAACTTATATATATATAAAAAAATTGTTACCAGGGTTATAAAAATGTCAGGGTAATAAAATAAGCGAATATAAGGCCCTCCCAAATAAAACATGCCAAAAATATGAAGAGTTTTTCTAGGCAGCTGGGGGCTTATTAGTTTCTACTGTCCACCTTTGTATGTGCTGCTTCAAAAAAAAATCCAAGTGGCCCCAGTGTGCTCGCATCCCCCTCCCCAACTACCTATTAATAAGATTTCTCCATGTAAAACAAGCTAGACAATTACTCTGCCCTAGTTGGCTGTGGGTAAGACTTAATTGGACGGCTGTGTTCAATTTTGAGTATCATGTTTCCAGAAAGAAAAGAAAAAAAGTGATACATTGGATGTACTTCAAAGGATAGCAAGACAACGGATGAAAGCGGCTTGGAAAATAAGACCCAGTTGGGAATTTTAAGGTAATTCTGTGTATTTTCAGCTCAGTGAAAAGATGGCTGGGAGATAATGCAAAGCACCTGATGAGTCAATTCTGACTGGGTCCCTGAGGACGTCACCAAGGAGAGGAAAAGGGGAAGGGAGTCAATCTGTTTTGAGCTCTGCCTCTGCAGCTCCCAGCATGGGTCTGGCATGTAGTAGGTGTTCAGTAAAAAACGTTCTCGCTCAATGCCCCCTAGAGGAAAACACTGAAATGAGATGGCTAAACCTGCTGGTGTTGCTGCTTACAAATCTCTTTTTCTCGGACGGGTTGAATAGTTGCGTTTGATCCCCAGCAAGAATAATTTAGGAAAGGTAAAATCAATTTTCTCATTAGGCTACTTGTAGATTAAATAATTTACCCCAAGGCTCCTGTCAACTCTGCTAACTCACGAGTCTCTCTGTACTTGGAGCCACCCTCATTGTGTCACTCAAAAATGTACAACTCCCTATGGCTCCCAAGGTAAAGTTCAAAATCTGGAGATACACCGGTGCCCACATTTTAGCCCAAACATGCCTTTCTAAGCTCGCTACTTCTTCCCTCTCCAAGTCCGCCTACTAAGACAGACCTGTCTGCACACAGAGCAACCCCCCACCATTTTCCAGAACACAGCATCTCAGACAAACCTCCCTTTAAATCTCAGCGCTACCACTTACTATCTATATGACTTTGAGCTAACTGCTTGCCCTGTCCGAATCTTGTTCCCTCACACGGAAAGTGGGGACAGTAGTAATTCCTGTGAGTCTTAAAGAAGGTCATGTATATAACATGATAGTCTTTTCCTATCTTCCTGTCTTTGATAGTGCTGTGTGCCCCTTTTCTAGAATGTCCTTCCTTCAGCTTGCTCTTCACCAATTTGTGAAATTCTGCCCAGTCACTGAAGCCCAACTCAAATCTAACCTTATTCACCAAGTTTTCCCATATGCCCAAGTCTACAACTTTGGCCCGATTTTGCCCAAGTTCTGTGAGCAGGTAGCACCCGTTCTCTGGACTGGATCATTGGAGACCAGCTCATATTCTCCGCTGAAATATCTGCTGTCCTCTCTTGTCCCTCAGGCTCAACTCCATGCACAATGGGAAAAGGCATACAGTGGTACCTCGGTTTTTGAACATAATCTGTTCCGGAAGACCATTCGAGTTCTGAAACATTCAAAAACAGCCGACAGCTGGGCCTCAGGATCTTGCACTCAGCGGAAGCCGTGTGACATGTTCGACTTCCGAGGCGTGTTCGAAAACCGAAGCATTTACTTCTGGGTTTATGGCATTCGTAAACCCAAGTGCTCGTCAATGGAGACGTTCAAAAACCGAGGTACAACTATAATATAAAATCCCCACCTTCAAGAGGAAGGAGGACAGAAAGTGTTCAGACGTATTTAAAGAGCACTACCTCAGACCAGGTACTGTACTAAGCACTTTCATGTACCATCTTCCTATTAATCGAAAAGCTAACAGCGTTGGCTATGAACCTCGGCTGCACATGAGAACTACCAAGAGAGGATGTTAAAGACATGCATTCCTCTGGTCCTAGCGCAGACCAGTTTAAACAGAATTTCTGGTGGTGAGGCCTCAGGAGTTTATATGAGTGTTCCCCAGGGAACACTCATGAGCACCCAAGGGTGAGAACTCTGGCTTACAGTTTAGTTATGGAAAACACACACACACACACACACAAATATATCCTCAATTATTTATCCTGGTGATACTAGGTAGTCTTATAACATTCACCTCACCATACTCTAATTTGTTACCCAACACTCATTTCAGTGCCCTACATACACAAACAAAACACTCTGCTTGGTGCTGTGAAAGACACAAAGATAACTCAGATACAGATTCTGACCCTTAAGGAGCTTCTATATTAGCAGAAGAGAACGATTTTATATACTAATCCATACACAGGCAGGGAGTGCCACATGCGCCCCCAAAGATGCCAGCTACCATGAAGTCTACAGTCAGAACAAGAGCAGGCATCACAGAAAGGCATTAATTAGGACGGGAAGGATTTGACTGTGTGGTGAAAGAAAACGATGGTGTTCTAGGTCGGAAGAACGGCCGGAGCAGTCAGGGAGATGGGGAAGCACTGGATGACCGTGAGGAACCACCAGGCTGAAGAGCTGGTCTCGTTGCCCATCCTACACCTATGCAAAGATGCTGGAACATTCCTTACTCCCTGCTACCAGCCTCCACACAAAACCCTGAGCTTATACCACTGCAGTTCTTAGAGACCAGAGTACACTCTGCGGTCTTACATTCCCAGGGCCTTCTCTCTGTTAGAAGGAGATGGCAAGGCCCTCTGAGAGTCCTTTTCCTCTCACTTGAACACCCCCATGATCTCATTCTCTGACCAACAGAGCCATTTATGGGCTGTTGCACTCAGCAGGTGGGAAAACACATGGTCTCCCTGGGGCACTGGCATTTTGAAAACTCTCAGCAGGACTCATGGTGAGAATGGGTTGCAGAGAGGCTGGGAAAGGCGTGGAAGGAGTCCTACATTTGAAGATGCGCTGGTCATCTTGAGAAGTGAATGCGGTTTCTAAAAGTGGGACACTTTTCAAGTGGCCTAAAGTAATAGCACGGGTCAGAAGTTCAGATTCTGGTCCCCAACCCTGTTCCCCAGCTGGATTGGGAATCCCAGAAGACTCATCTCTTCCTATAGGATTCCAGCAGTGCCACCTCTGCATTGCGGCTTCACCACCATACACAGGTCTGGCCAGAGTGATCAGTGGTGAACATTGTCCCCTCCAGTGGCTCTATTTCCCATCTTTAAAGTGAAGAATACAGGTTAGATAATAACTCATCATTGTATTACAAAAGGGATCACTTATTAAGGATGTACAGACAAGTATTATCTTATTTAAACCCTCACAACAATCACAAGAGCGGTCCATTTTACAAATGAGAAAACTGAGGCTAAGAGAAACTAGGTCTAGAGCTGCAACTGAAACTCGTACTAAAACATTGATTTTCAAACTGCAGGCTGTCAGACAATTTAGAGGTTTGTAACTAGCACGTTTTTTAATGGAAAGAAATGAATTGAAACGGATTAGAATAGGAAAATAAGAGTGAATCTTATGCAATAAGGGTAAGTATTATTATGTGAAATTTTCATTTCACTTATACACACCAAACACACATTATATGGATACCATTTGGTTGGTGCAAATGTAATTGAGGTTTAAAAGGTTGAAAATAATTGCAAAAAACGCAATTACATTTGCACCAACCTAACAGATATTTTAATTACATGCATATATGCATATGCACTGGATTACAATGAAGAGTGTTTATCTTTCTGGAAGCTGTGGTCAGAAACAATTGAAAAACACTGCTGTAAACCACTGAGCATAGCTCTTCCCTGGATGAATTTTATAGAACGAGCTTTTCCCACCTTTTAGCACAATGGTTTGTAAATCTGAAACTTTGGAGGACGCACACGGCTGTGATTATTCTGCTTCAGGGAATATCCACTAATGCAATTCCTGAGGAGCACGTCAAGTGTGAGATCTCCTAGACCTGGGTTAGCTCCCTCTCCTCCTCCTGGAGCTGTGAACCCAGCCCAGGGGGCCTAAGGAGACCTGTGTATGGTGGTGAAGCCGCAATGCAGAGGTGGCACTGCTGGAATCCTACAGGAGGAGATGAGTCCTCTGGGATTCCCAATCCAGCTGGAGAACAGAATTGCCATCTGGTAAATCACAAGACAATTTTTGTTCTTGCCAGACGCGCCCTATCAATATGGAAGATACAGACAGTCTTCAACACATAAACAGGTTCTGTTGCCAAAAGTTCCTTTGTAACTCAGATGTTTGGAGTTTGAAACACATCACTCCATAGAAACAAGGATATAAATGGAGGTTAGTTTGTCATGTTTCAAAACTCAGAGGGTGTGTGACACACTGTATTTGCATCATGAACTGAGTAAAAACTGGGCGAGGATACATTTGCTAGTTGTGGGAACTAACATATACGTTCCTTATGCTGCCTGAGTCCTATTTCAAAAGGGGGAGGTCACTCAGAGTGATCTTTTTATAGGCATGCTGGGGATTACTGTGAGGTGATATGTGTGCACAGGGTCCAACACTAGATCACTGTGGCTATTGTTATTATTATACCATGTGGCAAAGGAAACACATATGACCTTCACCACAGCACATTAGCCCCAGTTTCCATCTTTGTAAGAATATGCGAATATTTACCTTACAGGGTTGTTACAAACATGAATGAGACCATGTACAGAAAGCACTTAGTACAAAGTCTAACACAGACTGTTTAATAAATGGGGGGAAGGTCTTGCCATCTCAGGGATGCTTGGTCGTATCTGCATATACTTTCTGGGCTGACCTGAATCAATCACTATTAATATGTACTAAGAAAATTAAAATTACCAAGTGTTTAGCAGATACCTGGCTTATGTTCAATCCCTGGCTTGGTTCTGTGTGACATAAAAGATCCCTCATGCTAAGAATATGGGTGGTGGGCTGCCGGATGGCTCAGTTGGTTAGAGCGTGAGCTCTGAACAACAAAGTGGCCGGTTCGACTCCCACATGGGATGGTGGGCTGCGCCCCCTACAACTAGATTGAAAATGTCGACTAGACTTCGAACTGAGCTGCACCCTCCACAATCACACTGAAGGACAACAACTTGACTTGGAGCTGATGGGCCCTGGAAAAAACACACTGTTACCCAATAAATAAATAAATAAATACATACATACATACATACATACATACATACATACATACATACATAAATACATAAATAAATATGGGTGGAAATGTTGCCTGCATCCAATGGGATCAGAAAATACACCAAAGACGATAAAGAAGCCACAGAAAAAGAGGGCTGGGTGGGTTTCAGGCTGATAGTGGACCCACTGGTCCAGCTGAACTGCATCCCTACTGGCAAGACGGTGATGCATACGAGAAAATGGTCATGAAAGCGGTTAACCTTTATCCATCATTAAGAGTCCCCAGGGAAAAATCTCAGGCTGGGTGCTCTGTAGAGCAACTGTCCACAGGCCAGTGGCGGAATTTGGCGAAGGAGAAGGGGATTGAGAGCAACAGTAAAAAAGTTCCCTGTAAGGTCTCAAGTTTCACACATTCCTTACAAGACTCAAGATGATCTCTCTGGGGAAGGTGAAAAGAATTATAATTACATCTGTGAAAAAAGCTTGAGAAGGAAAAAAAAAAGCCTGCCATATGGTGTGTGGCAAATGTTTTGGAACTGAATAAATAACATGGTTGGAGTTCTCCCCCCATTTTTGTTTACCCGTCCACGCTGCACAGGCTGCTCGGTGATCATGGGCCGGTGTTTCTTTCAGAACAGAAACGTACTGGATAATTTCATTTTATGGCCGTTAATAATACGGGTCGCTTTCTGTAAGCAAAGACATCTACAAACTTATAATCAGATTTTGTGATTTGGGTGTAAACCAATCACCCACAAGAGGCACGGAGGTATTTCCATCCAGCTTTCCCTTTGCTGAAGGATTGTGTGAACGACAAAAGGGCTTAGAGGAAAAGGTTCAGGATGGCAGAGGGAAGCAGGGGGAGGGTCACTGGTTTCAATGGACACCCCATCATCCATCAAGATGGGTAGTAAGAGGTATTAACCACCAAATATGTTCCAGACTCTTTCCAAATGGGATTCTGTTGCATGTACTTACTTGCCAACTCTGTGCTGTCAATATTGTCATGCCCATTTATCAGATGGGGAAGCAGAGGTCAGAGAAATGTAGTGACCTGCTCCCATTTGCAGAGCTAACCTACAGCACAGTTCAGGTCTGACCCCTCATCTGCCTAGCTTCCATCTTTCACCTCACCCCTCTGTCATAAATATATCCTGTACAGGGGAAAATACCACTCAGAAAGAAGACGGATGTGCAAGCATTTATACTGCAAGACAAACTGAGCCAAGCGCCATTAGAGAGGCACTAGAAACATACAATAAGAGTGCAAATAGAGTTTTTGAAAAACATACGTTTAATGGTTAATCTTTATTAATTTTGTGGTATACCAAGTGCTTCGTCCGGAATGAACCTCACTTAATCCCCACAGCAGTACAGAAAGAAGGCACAACTGTTTAATTCCACATAAAGGTGAGGAAAGCAAAGATCAGAGAAGGGAAGCAAGGTAGCCACACTTACAGAGGCAGTAAATAAAGGTACTAGATTCTGCAGCCATATCTATCTCACTTCAGTGCTTACCTTTTTAATTTCAATGCATCACTGCAGATGAGTGAGTGATATTAGAGTTAGAATTTGCACAGTGGGCAGAAAATGGTCAATAGGTCTCAGGAGGCATGGAAATTCCCAAAGATTACTAGTTCTCGATTTGGCCGGACTGTAGGGGGTTATGTTGAGAAGATTCATTCACTAGACAAGAACTCATTGAGCATCGCCCCTGTGCTATACTTCATCCTGTATCCGGAGATACAAAGATGGATAAGCTGTAGTCATTGTCCTGGAGGACATCTGACATTCCCACAGCAGACAGGTTGTAAGTCCCATGAAAGTACAGACCTCAGACACATAATAGGGACTCAGTAAATATCGCATTTCATTCTTTCAGCAAATAATTACTGACAGCCTCCTATGTGCCAGGCACTGTTGTGTGTGCTGAAATAGAGCAGTAAATACAACAATAAAAATACTTGCCCTCTTAGAGTATGTATTCTAGTGAAAATACAATAGATTAGGAAGAGAGGGAGTTATGGGGTAGAGTAGGGGCTACAATTTTAAATATGGTGGTCAAAACGGACCTTGCCAAGGTGCCATTTGAAAAAAGAATTACTAATGAAACGTGAAAGATAGGTTCAGAAAGAGTAGGGCTTCCCTGTGGACAATGGTAAACCAGTGAACATGATCTTTAGGGGGTCAGGAGACTGAGAAAACGCAGTAAGACAGTGTAAAGCCAGACAGAATAGTCCTTCTCCACTCTGAGGACAGCTGGAACGAAGATCATCCAGAATTTCAAGACAGCCAACCTTGGATGTGAATGTTTGAGCCAGGTGGATCACGGAGAAAAAAACATGGGTCTGGGTTTCCCCTTACAGGGTCCCCTTCTTGCCAGTCCAGACCAATGTGATCCACGTTTCATGTTCACGCTGACCTGAATATAGATGCCATCCATAAGCTGGTCTTCAGTATCTGACCCCAGGCCACCTTCAGGGACACTTTCTGTGCCCTGGTGGATGACTTGTGCGTACTTGACAGGAGCAAAGAGCCCACACAGGTCCCTTCCCTTGGAGCCTCAGTGATGATGAGCATAGGACTTGTCCTGAGGAAATGATGAAGACTCTCAGCAAGACCAGTGCAAAGCCAGGACGACTAGCTTGAGGACCTGTGACCCTCATTGGGGCACACCACCCTATCTCTTTTGCATGTTTTCTCTGTCATACTCTTCCTGGTGTCTTATCTTATCTTGTCTATTTCCACTTATCTTATTATCTTATCGTCTATCTTATCATCTCATTTCCTCAAATGCACATTCATTCTTCCTAACTAGGCTTTATATCTGTGGTACGTAGAGCAAAGACCTTTGCTCAAAAGTTTCCCTCTTCCAGGAGCACACTTCCCCACCTTTACCTTGCAAAAAACCCACTCCATTGTCTTTTAAGACTCATGACTGGTAACTAGACTTATACTAGTGATCATTTCCAGTACATGTATACAAATATCATATCATTATGCTGCACAATGAAACTGCTATAATGTTATACATCAATTACATCTCAATTTAAAAAAAATTTTTTTTAAAGACTCATCTCAAGTCACCTACTCTAAGAAATCTACCCGGACTACCAGCCCCCCAAGGAAGGGCTGTGTACTTTTAGATACAATTTTTATAAATCCACATTTAACACAGATCAAATTCTGAAGGTTACCTGTTGATCTGCGTCTCTCAACCAGCCCACAGTCCCACCATGAATTCAACGCATGCAAGGATCCTGTCTTTTCCTTAGCTCAGAGACTGAAGCCTCCAATATACAGGTCTGACAGTTAACTTTGAGAACTTGTTGCAATGCTGTTGCTAACCTTTTTTGCTATCAGAGGGATTATTCCTTATGAGTTTGTCTCAACAGGACAAACAGTTAACCAAGTTTATTATTTGGAAGTGCTGAAAAGGCTGTATGAAAAAGTTAGACAACCTGAACGTTTTCCCATCAATTCATGGCTCTTGCATCACAACAATGCACCAGCTCACATGGCACTGTCTGGGAGGGACTTTTTAGCCAGTAAACAAATAACTGTATTGGAACACCCTCCCTACTCACCTGATCTGGCCCCCAATGACTTCTTTCTCTACCCAAAGATAAAGGAAATATTGAAAGGAAGACATTTTGATGACATTCAGGACATCAAGGGTAATATGAGGACAGCTCTGATAGCCATTCCAGAAAAAGAGTTCCAAAATTGCTTTGAAGGGTGGACTAGGTGCTGGCATCAGTGCACAGCTTCCCAAGGGGAGTACTTCGAAGGTGACCATAGTGATACTCAGCAATGAGGCATGTAGCGCTTTTTCTAGGATGAGTTCATGAACTTCATTGTCAGACCTCGTAGATCCTAGAGCCTTGGTAGGCCCATCAGATATTTTAGAAATTGAATGAAATTGAGGAAAGGGTATGGCCCTTAGCAACCACTGTCCTCCCAGTACCCAGTATGATTGTGACACACTCCTCAGACGTGAGCTGACTCAGAGACATGGCGCTTCGGTGCTGTGCTCTGAGATCCCTGACACCCAACTCTAGGCTGCGCTGCTGGATTCCCATTTTTCCAATGAAATCCAAAAGGCAGACAGACATTTAAGTGGAGCGAAGCCATATCTGACCACAGAACTCCAGTGTATGCGAGGTGATGTGGTTCTCAGAGACGCACAAGGCATTGCAGCTCCATGGCCATGGGCCCGGTCATGCCCACGGGGCTTCACATGGTTAAAGGAATTGTTGCAACCCATTACCTATAGTTAAAAATGCGGAGTTTTTCACATAAAATTCCAGATTTCTATTTCTTCTTGAAAAATCAGAAGATCTAGCAAAACTTGGCCTGAATTCCCTCTTCCTCACAGGTTTCCAGTCTGGTCCTGCAGGCATTTGAGGTTACAACCTTATATGAATAAATAAGTACGTATTTTATTTATTATTTATTTACTATTTATGTAATAAGGGAGCATGTAGTTTGTTAAGATGGCCCTTGTTTTTCCTGGAGAATTCCCCAAGGTCGATTTTCCAGCACTTGCTGTACCTCTGAGAACAGGAAATTCCGATAGGAGGAAGGAGAAGGTTCCAAAAGGAGTTTTCCAGTTTCTTCCAGCCTTCCTTCTAAAAGCGTCAAACAACGCGGCAATTGCCCTGACATTTCTTTGGGGAACGCTTTTCACTTCCTTTCTTTTAGGGAGATGGTTCCAGATCAAAAAATGTGCTTATGTATCTCAGATTAGGGGGATTTAGGCCAGATCTCGGGGTCCTAAGCTCAGCTCTCCCCGCTAACTGCCCAGGACTGGTTGGGCGTGTCCGTTACCCTTCAAGCCTCGGCTGAAAACATGTGGCCATGGTAAGGGGTCTGGATTGTAGTCCAAGTGTGACAGGAAGCTGTAGAGGGTTTTCAACATACCAGGAACATCCGCAGGTTGAGGGCGGAAGTGATCCCTCTGGCTGCCGCATGGAAAACAGATGTAGTGGGTGGTTGTTGGGCAGAGTGGAAGGAGACTGGCCAGGCATCTCTTGATCCGGGTAAGAGATGGTGGTGGTGTATTAATTAGTTACCAATTGATGCCGTAACAAATTACTACAAATTTAGCGGCTTAAAACAAGACAAATTTATACCTTACAACTCTGAAGATCAGAAGTCCAGTATGGGCTAAAACCAAGGTAGCGGCCCGACTGCATTCCTTCTGGAGGCTCTAGGAGAGAATCCATGTCCTTTCCCTTTTCTAGCTTCTGAAGCCTGCGTGCATCCTGTGGCTTGTAGCCCCTTCCTCCATTCTCAAAGCCAACGGTGCAGCGTCTTTACATCTCTCTCAGGCTCTGACCCCCCCGCCTCTCTCTTCTAAGGACTCGTGATCCCATGGAGCCCACACGGATGATCCAGAGTCACTGCCCATCTCAAGGCCTTTACCTTAATCACACCTGCAATGTCCTTGTGCCGCACAGGGGGACACATTCATACATTCCACAGACGACTTTGCAGGGAAGGCGATTATTCTGCACACGACAGGCAGACACAGTGGAAAGGATAGCTTCTGCAGGTGTTTCAGAGGGCTATCCTCTGTGTGCCACATTCCAGGCACTTTTCCAGAGGGTCTCTTCCACAAGTTCCAAGCATTTCTTACATTATTGTCCCCTAAAGGCAAATCACCCTCTTTTAAAAGTGAGAGGAGCTATCACTCAAAGGCAAGCAAACAGGAGGAAAGTGAAATTTTGCACACGCACATACATGTATGTGTGTGCATATTGCATATACATATATTCACACATTTACCTATATACACATGTGTGCATGTATATGTGTGCAATTCAATACTTGGGATACACACACACGCACAGAGTTGAATGCTTGAACTTTCACCCTGGTTCCAACGCTGATTATCCGTGTTCTCTTGAACAAATCATTCATCCTCCCCTGAGGCTCAGCCTCTGGCCTCTCAGATGGGGTCCACAACGTCAGTCCTGTAATTCACGGGATTCTCTATAGACAAATGGTATCGTGCGCATGGAAGAACCCGGTAGAGAGCATACGACTGGATGAAGCTAAGAATTAATTAGCGAAGAATTAATTATCTCTGAATTTGAAATTTAAATCATCCCTGGTTTGGCACGATCCAGCTGCCCTGTCCTGGTTCCTCCCTGCAGAAAGATTCAAGTCCTGCAGTTTTAATGTTACTGCCCGCTGGGAAAGCAACAGGGAGGCCCACACGAAGAAAGAGCCCTGGGAGGTTAAGTGGATCGTGTAACTTCATAAAGAAACTGGTGGAAAGTATCACAAGAGCTCCCAAGTTTTGTGATGCAGTCCAGGGAGCTCCGTGGGCCACCAAGCTAGATGTTGTCTGATTCCCCATGCTGAGCATGGATTCTGCGAGCCCGGCCCTGGCCTAAGGGCCTCACAGGTATTATCGCATGTAATTCTCACATCAACCACATGGGGCTGCCCCACTATGATTCCGATTCACAGAGGATACACCAAGCCTTGGAGAGGTTTCGCCCTTACCTGAGATAATGTCACCAGTACATGATACAGCAGATAAGTCTGTCTGATCTTAAAGCCCTTGCTTTTAACTGCTCTACAATACTCCTCTGCCGCACAGCTGTGTCTTAGATACAAGTGTAAGAAGATAGATAGATGATAGATAGATATTTTCAAGCTAACTACCAACATGATTAACGTGTGTGTGTGTGTGTGTTTTTTTCAGGTTAGGTCCTATTGCAACTGTTTTTAATAAATAAAAATAAGCCCACACCTGTGTACAATATTCTTATTTTCATTATTTAATGTGATCTCTAGTTGAGGATTTTACCCCCATTTCATAGATGTAAAAACTAAGGCTCAGAAGAGTTGAACAACTTCCCTAAGGCTAAATGACCTGTAAAAGGGATTCTGGAGCTCAAGAATCAGGTCTCCTGATTCCAAGTACACTTTAGTTTTGTGAGAAACAGTAAGATGACAGAGGTCCATTTCCTTATTCCACTATAAGGAAACTGAGGCCCAGGTGGATGGTGACTAGTTCGAAGACGCACAGTGGCTAAAAGGAGAGACTTGGTCATCAGACTGACTTGTGCTAAATCCCAACTTTGCCATTTACAGGCTGCATGTCCACATGAGGCTTTCTTCAATTCTTCTATTAAAGGGTACAGTTTGCTTGTCTGCCAAATGGAGATAATAATACTGACCATAGATTTTTGTGAAGGTTTAACTCAAGATTAAAACTGCCCATCGTGTACTAAGTGGTGGCTCTTAGTGACACAACTAAAGCTAGAGTCCAGGACTCGTCTGTCAGCCTGATGTGTGTTCCAGCAAGATACTCAAGTCTCTTTGCAATTTTCGGTCATATCTGCATACGTAATGGCATAACGTAATGCAGAAAATTCTCTGAGTCCAAGCAGTGTGATTTCTAAAGCAGATTAAATATACTAACCATAGTCTCTTAGAGCTTCAATCAACTTAGCCAATTTCTTCTTGTTTTAACAGACAGGGCAAGGGTCGCCCTTTGCAAACCCAAGTCTAACGATACCATCATCCGAGCTAGGATGGATTCTGTAGTTACAAGTTTTATTGATACAGTAAAAGTCCTGTTTCGGTCCTTTCATGTGCTGAAAGAAATTGGCTACATTTGTTGTGCCCGTGATACGGGGAAATGTTATGTCTTTTTTGATAAAGCTTTCAGGAAAAACCCCTGATGTTTGAATGTTTTATTATTCATATTAAGCTCTTTGAACTGCCCAGCAGTTCTTGTTTCATTTAAGAAATCTTAAATTTGAGACATAAACTTCTTGACAGTGCGGGTCCCTTTAAAGGTGATATATACACTGACTGCAGAGAAATAGGGCCAGTTGAGTGTTCTAACCACGGGGTGGTAAAAGTCATGGTCAGGTTAGAAGAATCAATTAGAGCGAGAGCGAGGCTGTGTAAATTTCAGGACTCAAATGGCAAAAAATGAAGACAGGGCTGAATTTAAAGCCTTGGCTGATGTGATTGTATTTCATTTCCTGATTGGCAAGACAACCCTAAACGGGATATTAAATTGGGTTTAAAAAGCAGTTTTCTTTCTATTTAAAACAATACAAAGGGGGGGAAAATAGATCCAAGGAAGGGGTAACGACAGATTTGAGGATTTATGTGGGCATTTGAGAAAAGACAGAGAGCCTGTGAAAAAAATGTATTTGAAGTCAGAATTCTGGAATGGGGGACTCTGAGTCTCCGCCTGCATCTCCGGCTGTATTTATAGCACGCGCGTGACTGCGTGGCTGGGTCCCGGCCCGGCCTGGTGCAGTCAGCTCTGTGATGAGCTGTGAGTCTGTGCTGTGCGTTACATCAGCTGCAGATCTGATGTTTATAAGCAAACAACAGCTTTGAGATCTTAAAATAGATACCAAAAGGGCGTCCATGGTTCCCAGCTTGTCTGACAGCACAGCTAACAGAGATAGAGAAGCATGCTGCAGAAGGGAGCAGCCTCCGGAATCCCCTGCATTCTGATCACAGCTCAGAAACTTCCCAGCTGGGGCAAATATTAAACCTCAGTGAGACTCAGTTTTGCCGTCTGTAAAATGGTGGCTGGGTATACATTGGGCCTAATTTGCAGGGTTGTTTTTAGGATTACATTTCATCAGCTAGTTAAGGCATTTAGCCCACTGCCTGGTTCAGAGTAAGCACCCTATAACTGTTGGTTATTCCTATTACATTATAAGTCAATAAAGAAAGGAATTGGTGGCTGTGAAGAAAAGGACAGGTACTGAAATGGTTTCATCTCCAAACTTTACTCCATCCTGACAATGCTCACCACTCCTTGCATTCACACTGCACCTCTTCAGCTCTCTCTGTCTTATCCCAACACCATCACACCTACAGTAATGACCAGACCTAACCAAGAGAAGTGTTAGTATAGCAGCAAGATGGCTGGATTCGAAGGTGGAAGGCCTGCACCCAAACCTGTTCCTGCTACTTCGGAACTGGGAGAGCAGCAGGAAGTTTCTGTGCCTCCCTGAGCTCCCCATCTATAAAGTGGGAAGATTAACTCTATCCTGTCTAACTTGCAAGCCCATTGGGGGAATCAAACAACTCAAATGGATATGAAAGCGCCATTAGATAGTATACTGACACCATCACAATTACTGCAGAAACCCACTGTAATCATATCTTTAATCATATCTTTGCATCTTTAACGCAAAACTGCTCTCAGAATGGTTCTAACCTAGCCCTGCCTCTGCAAACTCTCTATTCTCTATTTTGCACTTCAGAGAAAAGAGAAAAAGGGGAAAGAAGACAAAAGATGCCCAGAACAGTGGGGGAGGTAAGCCAGAATAACGATGATGGCATCCACGCCTGTGGTCTCTATGCCCAGGGCAGATATCAACACACTAAACGTCACTCTCTCTCACTAAACCTTGAGGATCCTTCTTAAACACAGGGCTCCAACTAACCACCACCATCCACGCTCACTACCTCCCACTACCATCAAATGAATGCTCCTTTTAACGATACCAGCAGTGAAAATAAATGGGCTAAAATTCTGAACTCTGGAGTTAGACTTGGATTCTAATTGCAACCATAGCCCTCCCTAGCCAGAGAATAACTGTCAGCTTCCGTTTCCTTATCTGCAGAATGGTAATTGAAATGTCTGCTTCATAGGAGAGCCGCAATGCTTCAACCAGAAAACATTTACCCAATAGTCAAAACACAGTCACTATTAGCTGTTATTTTTATCATTAGAAACCTGCTTCCCCTTATTTGATATTCCTAGGAAGATTAACGTCTCCCCTCCCTAAATCCAAAAAAACAGGAAAATAAGCAAACAACACTCAGAATCATGCAGAAAAATCATGGGTTTTAAAGACAGCCCTAGGATTGAATACCATTCCTGTCATTCCTACTTGTGTGACCTTGAGCAAGATGTTCCAACCCTTTCAGCCTCAGTTTCCCCATTTATAAAAGAAAGAAAGCCTTTTAGGACATGGAAAGGATTACATGGGACACCACACATAATGTGGGCTCCAGTCAACGTTCAAATATTAGTTGGAAAAGAACGAATGAATATTGGGCATAATAGGATCAACTCAAATCCATTGGAAACATTACAGAGGAAACATCTTTCTGAGAAGGTTGAAGTGAAATCAAATGTCGGAGGTACATTAAACTTTTTCTCTCACGCACACACTCTTTCTCCTTGTGTCAGATTTGTTTCCACAGGATTTCATCTGCGTAATGGAATTTGGCAATTTTGAATAGACGGTGCAATGTGCACAGGAGCAGTCATGGAGGATAAAGGACGAAAGGTTATTTATATATCATTTGTAAGACCATCTCCCCTGATTTCTCAGTATCTCAGCTCTCCCACAGAATCCCATCCAGTCACCCAGGCTTTCCCCTCCATCTGCACATAATATGCTCTGTGATCTAAAGGTTCGGGAACTAAATGATGCTGTATGCTCCCCAATGTTCTATGTTCCTGGAGATCCCCAGTGCTCATTCAAATAAAGGACTGAAAAGTCCTACAATTTTAAAACTATGTGTGTTTATCACAGTATTTCACTAATGTACCTGACTCCAGAAAACTTTGTTCAGATTAACACTTTTTTAACATCCCACATAAGTACTGTTTGAAGAATGCTGTTGTGTTGGAGTCCCCAAAATGACCGATGAAGGAAGAATTAAAATCTGAATATTCAGCATGATTATCAGGCTGTGCTGACAGGGGACACAAAATACAGAGCCACCAGAGACTATACTACCTCCTGTTGTGGGGTGAATTATGTCCCTGAAAAGAGAGATTTAAGTCCTAACCTCTGGTACCTGTGAATGTGAGCCTTATTTGGAAATAGGGTGGAGTTCAGAAGGGGTCATCACGGATTAGGAAGGACCCTAAATCCAATGACAGGTGTCCTAATAGGGAGAGAGAAATTTGGAGACACGCAGAGCAGACGCTGGGAAGAAGGCTATGGGGGAAACAGAAGCTAAGAGTCCTGCTGCCACAAGCCAGGGAACACCCAGGGCCAGAAGCTGGAAGAGGCCAGGAAGAATCATTCTGGGGGTTTAAAAGGGACACTGGGACTCTGCCAATAACTTAATTTCAGAATTCTGGCCTCCAGAACTGTGAGAGAATAAATGCCTGCTGTTTTAGGCTACGCAGTTGGTGGAACTTTGTTACAGCGGCTCAGGCCACCAAATACCCTTACTGGGCTACCAGACTTTTCTCCTACACTACTCACTGGTTGCTCCTTCTCAGTCTGCCTTCCTGACCATTAAACGTTGGAGTGCCCCAGGGGAAAACCTTGGCCCCTTTCTTAACTCTCTTGTAGCATATAGATGTTACATAACGACCACAGGCAGGACCTTAGCTTCTATATCATCTATGTGCTGAGGGATCCACATTGCATGTTTAAGACGTACTTAGTGTATCCCAACTGGAAGCCTTGATCTCAGCCTAAACAAAGAAAAAACTTAAAAAGCTCTGGTCCTCACCTAGCTTCCTTCTACTCAGGAATGAGAAATCTTCCCCCCTTCTCCCTCCTCACCCCCCACCCCGGTTCCTCAGGTCAAAAGCCTAGGAGTCACCCTTGGGTCCTGTCATTTCCTCAACACCTCCCACGAATCTGCTGGCAAACGCCATTGGATCCGGTTTTAAAGCACATCCAGAAATGAATCACGTTCACCACCTCCATCTCTTCCACACCGCTTGTCACCACCATCTTGCTTCCATAAATGGACCGCAGTAGCTCCCTCCTGGTCTCTCTGCTTCTATTCACAGCCTTACTGTCTATTCTTGACACAGGAACCACAGTCATCACATTAAACCACAAATGTACCCATGCCTTTCCCATGTTAAGGACCCTCCAAAGGCTTCACACCCCCATATTATAAATGCCTAAGTCCTCACTATGGCCCTGAGTGCAGTGCCTGGCTGTCACTTGGACCTCACCTCCTCTCACTGTTCCCCTTGCTCAGCTCCAGCTACACTGGCCTTGACGTTCTCTAATAAGCCAGCAGGCATGCACTTGGGGCACTTCACTGGCTGTAGCCTCAGCCTGGCTCAGCCTTCTCCCTGCTATCCACAAGGATATGTCCTTGCTTCAATCAAGTTTCTCAAAAAGCACCATTTCATGGTCTTCCCTTACTGCCCTACTGAAAATTTAACTCCCACCATCACGCTCTGTGCCCATGCCCTGACCCACTCCTGGACCTCCCGTGGCGGTGGGGGCTGCATGCGTGTGCTTCCCTCATTAGAACGTGCACAGCAGAAATGGAGAAGGAGACTTTGGCTGTCTTATTCACTGCTGTGCTCTCAGGTATGTAGTAGGTGCTCAAAAAAATATACTGAATTATTGATGAAATCAGAAGAGCAGGTGGGAGAGGCGCACAGGAAAAATAATTTACCACTCTCAAAACAAAAATCTGAAATTAGAAAAAAATAAAAAAGCTGAAAACAAGGCAGCTCTGTGACAACGATTTTCTGGCAGAGAAAAATGAGGTCTTCTTGGATTACCAGAGCTCGCTCTCTCAGTTTGTAGAAAAAACACAGTTTTTAAAACCACTCCCTATAACATCATCTGAATCTTGCCTCATTTTTCACCTATAAAATGTGGATACATTTTTTTAAGTCCATAGGACAATGTTTCTAAACTGATGTACAAGTATCACATACTTTGAGAAACTCTAAAATCCTTATTTTTCATTGTCCTTCAAAGCAAATTTTCACAAGAAACCCTTACAGCCACCTGGTAATAATGAAAATGTTAACTGAGAGTTTGCTGCAAGCCAGGGACCTAAACCTCCAATATTTCTAGGAGGAACGTACTATTTCATGGACCCCGTTTTCTAGATGGGGAAACTGAGGCTGGGAGACATTAAGTAACTTTCACAAGGGCTTATGGCTAAATAAGTGGAAAGTGGGAATTCCAACCCAGACATTTTGATTTCACAGCCTATTCTTTTGACCAAAATACTCTTTTGCATGACCCTGACCAGCAAGGGTAGGTTACATAGTCAATATTGGATATGTCACTTCCATTTTATGGAACAATAAAGCTCAGTCTCAAAGAAGGGAAGGGGATTAATCACCCAAGGTCACAGAGCAAAAGTCAGCCCTCACCCGGGGTCTCCAGACCCGAGTTCCAGAACTTTTTAGTAATAAAATTTACACAACAATGGAGTAGCATCCATATGATGAGAACATCATCCGATGAAGAAGATATCAGCACCAGATGGAGACGAAGGTTATGTACACATCAGAGCTGAGGTTCAGAGAAGGAAATCGACCTGTCCAAGGTCACATGGAGACTCAGCCCTTGAACTGGCCTTCCAGGGCCAATGTACTTTTCCCTCTGTCACCTAGACGCCTTCAATCTACGATGGAAGCCACCAGATCACATGCATGTAACGCCTAAAACTACTACAGATGCTGAGATAAAGTGTGTTGTGTGTTCATGGATATGTATGAATGCAGTGAAGGGGCATGGAGGTTGTTTTGTCACTTTATTTATTTATTTATTTATTTATTTATTTATTTATTTATTATTATTTGGTGGCTATGAAGTCCTCTGAACACTCCAGGATTATGAAGCTGGGCTTGGTGAGGAGGAGCTCCTAAGGGAAGACACGGAGCCTTCATTATTATGGCTCTAATCTTGCCTCTCTTTTTCAAAGAGCATCTGAGGACTCCCCATTGCCCCAGACTCAGGCTCCCCATTTGAAATGTAATATCAGACTCACCCAGTTTCTAGCCTTACTTTCACCTATCCCCTCCCTCTACCGAAAGAGCACCTCACTACATCATCACAGTTAAAACAGGTTTGGAGGAGAAATGTGTGTTCATGCCTTCAGCTTTGTCACCTGGCTCAGTTTTACCATCTGTAAAATGGGGGTAATAACAACTCAAAATGTATCAAGTGCTTCCTATGAGCCCAGTTTTGTGCCATGCACTTTACATGCATGGCATTATTTACTACTCAGAACATCTCTATGTAATTGTCTTCATTTTATATATAGAGAAACTGAAGTTTAGAGAAAATAAGCAATTTGCCAGTATTAGATCAGTTGAGGTTTGCCTGTATGTGATAACAAAACCTAAAGTAACAGTGACTTGTTCACAGATGAGGAAACAGACTAAGAGAGGTGAAGTGATGAGTCCAAGATCACACAGCCAGCTGATGATGGAATTAGAGCTAGAACCCAGTTTCCAACCTCAATCACTGGCTTCCTTTCTCCTACACGAACATCCTCTCTTCAGCTTAACCTGGGTACAGGACCATGTTGACTAGTGTCTCTTTCTTCCTGGGTCCTTATTCCTCTGAAGAAGTTGTCCCAGCCCTCAGGGTGAGTGGAGATGTCAAAGGAAGCCACCGCCTTTGGGAGAGACATGGAGCCTTGGGAGTCGCTGGAGCTTCTCCCTTCCACGGGCAGACTCCAGAGCTGACAGTTCTGTCCCAAACCTGAAAGCCTATTTCATTTTCTGGATGAGGCAAGGATAATATGAAAGGATAACAACAATAACATCCCATGACATCCTGCCTTCTGTTCTTTCTTTTGAAAATTGCTTACAGTCAAGGTTCAACCATCCAGATAATATTTTCTAGAATATGTCAACTCCAAGGGGCCATGGAGGATGCCGAAAAGTTTACAACTTAAAGAAGCTTAAGAGTAACAACTTTCTAACCATCAGAGCAATTTCAAAAGAAATGGGCTACAGGAAGTGTTCACCATAGGATATGCATGTACAGGATCTCAAAACCTACCTGCGTTGGCGAGTTAGCTGTTGAGATTATTTAAAATACATATTCCCAGGCCCAGCCACGGACCTATTGAATTTGAATCCCACTAAAACTAGGTGGGAACGAATTGTGAAGGGATTCCGTGACAACACTGCTCTTCCACCATCACATGGATCAGAGGTTACACAAGAAGGGACCTTGGAGATCACATGCTGAAGTCCAAGTGTATAACTACGAGGTCTGTGAATCTGCACCTTTCACCGTCCCAGGTGATTTTGCTGAACAGACAAGTTTGAGAATCATGAACTTCATTGCCAAGAATTCACACATCAACTTGAGGTTGGACCAGATTAGTGATTTTTAAACCGAACTCCCTAAAGCTCCTTTGAGACCGCTGCATGATGGTGGCGAGGACGAGGCGCGTGGGAAGGGAGGGGTGATGGGAAGGAAGTGGGGCGTCTAGACCCCACCTCCCAGTTTTAATCAGAGAATGCTACTTTTTAGCTCGTTTGTTCATTTATGCTTCCATGCAAGATGCATTTAAACAAAGGACACTCTAGATTAAGAAGCCTGGAAATAACTGAACTAGATGACCTTTAATTTATTTCATCAATAAATAGCTACCGCATGTCTGCTTACACGCCAGCCTCTGAACCATGTCAAAGCTGAGTCAGACATGGTCCCTCTTCCATGGAAGCTCATAGTTGACAGGGAAGAGAGAATGAGAGAGTTGTTCAGAGAACTCAAGATGAGCCCATTCGCAGAGGAATGAGAGCACAGTATCTGCTGCATCCTGAAGGTTGTGTGAGCATTCTTTAGCTGTAGGGGGGAAAAGGAGAAAATGGGGGTAACATTACATGCAAAGGCATGGAGGCCTGAAGGAATGAGGATGGTTCAAGCATATTTTGAGTGGGGTTCAAGTTGGGGAGGCATGGGAGATGGTGGGCAATGAGGCCACAGGTGGCAGAATCTTTGCGCAAGGCAGCTTCTTTATCACTGACGTGAGGGGGTGTGAATAAATGACCTGGAGAATCAGAATCTTTGCATTTGAAGAGAATGCCTATTCTTGACACAGAGTGACCCTCTCTTCCCCCAGGAGCTACTTGGCAATATCTACAGTCATTTTTGGTTGTCAGAACCATGGGAATGAGGGGGGTGCTACCGGCCTCTAGTGGGTAGAGTTCAGGGAGGCTACTAAACATCTAACAAGGCACAAGACAGCCCCTCACAATAAAGAATTATCCAGCTCAAAATGTCAGTAGTCCCGAGCTTGAGAAATCCTGCCCTACAGCTGTAGGAAAAGGCCCAACCTTTTCCCTAGAAATCCCCCACTATGGCATTCATGTCACTGGTGCGAAGATTCATGGGAGGTGTGGCCACTAAAACTAGGTGGGAACAAATTGTGAAGGGATTCCGTGACAACACTGCTCTTCCACCATCACATGGATCAGAGGTTACACAAGAAGGGACCTTGGAGATCACATGCTGAAGTCCAAGTGTATAAGCTAAATCTAGAAAGGAGCTGTGCTGTGTCTAGGGTCTCAGCCCCAGTCAGTAGGGAGGATCCAGTTTTCCTGACTCCCAAAGCTAGATGTCTTCAAATCTTTGATCTCTAGAATCCAAATGGCCCTTTGCCTCTGCCTGCCATTCTGTCTCCCTTTCCCAGTCAAACTGCCACGGCGGCGCTCTTTGCGCTCTACAGATCACTTGTGAACTCTCCACCTCCTACCCAGAGGCTTGGTAGACAAGTTCTTTATGCTTTTAGACTCCCCCAGGAGAGCTGTAAGAAGGCACTAGAAGACCATCTTCCACACTGGAGCCTCGGAGCTGTGTGGTGGAGGCTGGACGTGGCCCTGAAATCAGACTGGAGTTCAAATGGAGCCCCGTCACTACAAGCATCGTGACCTTGGATTTGACCCCTCTGAGTCTTAGTTTCCTCATCTGTAAAGAGAAGCCGATTAGAGTTCTGGCCTCATGGGGTTTTTGAGATAACTATGCACATAAAGAGCACGAGGCTTGGCAATGGGAGATACCCAGCAGGTAGGGGCTGCGATGATGTCTGAAAAGATGGCCATCCTCCCGGGACTAAGAGCAGGGGCCACCACAGGAAATGACGTCTACAGATGCCTTTCTCCTGGAGAACCCAACCTTCCTTCCGCTGTACTTTCACTGCACGGGGAGTCCACCTGCTAAATTGGTTTGGGACGGAGAGTGGGGGAAACAAGGGAGGGAGGGAGTTCTTTGTGAACTCTGCCCAGTGAGGCCATTGCTATCCTGGACATAAGTAATAACTTGGATTCCTGAGGTAAAAGAAGCTCCTGGAATCATTACTGTAAGCCTGTCTTCAACGAAATAAGGAAGCTCTACCTAAACCTATTACATGTTTATTACACATGACGTATACCACCTCCCTTCAGACATGTAATTCTAGGCCGGAGTACAGTGACCCTCACAGATTGGGTCATGCCAGACCTTCTCCCTGACTCAGCTTCTTCTCCACAAACAAGAAGGGGACCTGGGCCTCATCCTGGCATAAGCCATGTCAGTCTCCTGGGCCCTCTCCGGACTCATTCGCAAAATTCTTTACCCCCTGGGTGACCATCAGCTTTATAGCCCTTCTTTCCTCCTGATTCCCACTTACCCCTTCTGTGTATTACCAACAGTCACATAACTTAATAGCACTCATATTTAATACGCGTTCATCTGGCTCCAGAAGGAACGTAACAAAGAAAAAACTTCCAGTCTATTAATCCTGAATCATACATCCATTCAGTTAGAAAAAAAATCAATTTGTTAAGCATGAAGCACAAACGTACCAGGCCCTCTGCCAGACATGAGGATATAGGAACAGGCAGACAAAGCCGCTGCCCTCTGGGTGCTTGTTACGGCTACAACAGAAGGGAAGTGTAGCGAACAGACACCCACAAGAGACGTGGTCTGGTGACTGTCATGAGGGCAAGACTTCACGGACAAAGGAGACTCTTAAACTGACACCAGCAGCATGAGCAGGGATTAGGCAGGTGAGCTGGAGACAGAGGGAAAGGCGGAAGGAAGAGAACATGCAAAGCCTTGGAGGAAAGAGTGGTGAGTGGAAGGGAGTAGAGGAAGTTCAGCCTCCCTGGAACGGAGAGAGACAGAAGGAAGGTGTGAGAGAGAAGAGGCCAGAGAAGTGAGCAGGGACTAGATCATGAAAGGTCTCAAACTGGTCATTTTAGAGAGTGGGGGCTTTTTTCTAAGCTCGGTGGGAAGCCACGTATTTGTAGGCATAGAATAGCCATGAGTCCGATATAATGTGTATTTAATTTATTTAATGCTTTCTATGTGTTCAACCCTCCCCTAGGCACCTCTCCTAGGGCGAGGGAGGAGGGGAGAGTACAAATGTCGCCTGACTCTTGCTGTCTCTGTGAGCAGGGCAAGGCTATTCTAAACTGGGCTTCAAAATACGGGGTAATGGCAGGACCCTGGAAGGCAGGGGACGTATCTGATTTTGTCGGGAGAGCTGGCACAATGCTGAGCACAGAGGAGTGCCCGGTAAGCAGTGGATGAAAGACAGCAAAGGGTGTGGTCATCTGACAACGTCACCAGCCCATGCCATGACAGTGAGCAAGGTGGGGAGACTGCCCAGACAGGAGAGGAGGATGTCAGGGAAGTAGGCGGGTAGATAAGGTGGTTCTTCGTACGGGATTCCTGAAAGACAGAATGAGGACTTGTGGCTGATCCAGGGAGTCTGCAGATTCCAGAGAAAGGAAGAAGCCTGAGGAACCCTGTGTGTCGGAGGCAGGAGGCTGGATGTCGGGAACGCAGAAAGCGAGGGAAGGACCAGCAAGAAGTGGCTGTTGTCAGCCAGGTGGAATGCCAAGGGAACAAAGAGTAGGTCAGAATGGACGGCTTTATGTTAGGTGTTAAGAAGGGCCAGGAAACTCAATAAAAAGCAACTAAAGACCAGATCAAAGAGTCCTAGAGTGTCACAGTCCCCCACTCCAGCCCCCAAACCTTAGGGAGGATAGTTTCTAGTTGGATTGTCGAGATTTCAGGACAATGAATGAACCACACTGACCAGTGGGTGGGGGTTACTCTAAACTACAACGGTCCAGACCAGAGGTCTGCAAACCACAGCTGACAGTCCAAGTCCAACCCTTCCAAGGATAGTTTTTACATTTTTGAGTGGAAGAAAACAAATCAAAAGAACAATATTTTGTGGGGAGGCCTGATGGCTCAGTTGGTTAGAGCACGAGCTCTCAACAACAAGGTTATGGTTCGATTCCCGCATGGGATGGTTGGCTGCACCCCGTGCAACTAAGATTGAAAATGGCGACTGGACTTGGAGCTGAGCTGCGCCCTCCATACCTAGATTGAAGGACAACAACTGATGGATCCTGGAAAAACACACTGTGCCCCAATATTCCCCAATCAAAATTTTAAAAAAAGAATATTTTGTGACACATGCAATTTAAATTTCAGAGTCCATAAATAAAGTCTGTGGCCAGCTTTCCAGCAACAAGGGCAGAGTCGAGTGGTTGCCTCAGAGACCAAGTGGCTCATCAAGCCTAAAATACATACCCTGACTCTTTAGAGAAACATTTGCTCACCTTCCTTTAGACCTTTCTCTGAGCTCAGGGCTTGCCTCTTCATTTGTTTCCACTTCTCTCCCATATGCCAGGCCCAGAAACATCCCCCAATTCAGGTTTAGGTTTAGAGAGAACTCAAGGTACCAGGATTTCAAATGATTTTACTTCCCATCCATCATTGCTAACTTTGCTATGGCTCATCCAGCCCCCTTATGGGGAGCAGTTCCTGGTTTGGGACAGAGATTATTTCAAATGTGTCGTTTCCCAAGCCTCTCTCTCCAAGCCTGCACACAAACCATAACAAAGGGAGTGGAGTGGCCAGGTAAGGTTTGTGCACAGAGCGACCTCACTCTTGCCCAGTTTAAGGGTGACCTGGAAGGGATGAGAGAGAGGCCTGGGGCCAACTCAGTGGGATGGGGGCTCTTCTCTATAAGGAACACGAAATGCATGCATTGGATTCCTCTAGGATTCTGGACGGAGAGAGTTAACACACTGGGACAGGTGAGGAACCATCCTGGTCAGCGTGGCCTGGGAGGCCTCCGCCAATTCAATTTTCATAGCAGCCCACCTCCATCGGAATGAAAAATCTTTTCTTAACACTCCTATTAAACCCTAATCTTAATCGTATTCATCATTATTAAGTCTTGAAATTGTCTGGAATATTTAAACAGGGCCAAACTAAAAGTCAGCGGAAGGGATTTAAAGGGACAGCTCGCATTCTCTTCAAGGAGCCCACTAAATAATCGCTGGAGATTCAGTCCCTGATAGAGACCAAGGCTTTTGAGGGTGAGATTTTCAACCACGGCAGGGGAGGGGCTGCCGATTACATTCAGCCTGGGTGATATTAGTCTTTCTTTCAAAGACTCCTCAAAAACTTATCAGGGAAAGGAAGGGGTACAAAGAGATGAATTAAGGCCTTAAATGTCCCCAAAACCTGCAGGGACGTTAAAAGAGAGTGGCTGTATAGGCTTCCCCTCTGGCCTCCCTCCTTTGGGCCCCAAAACAATGCCCGTTAAATAACTCCATTGCCTTGGTCTCTGTCGCTGAGGAACTCATTTCTGGCAGTCCCCAAGAGGCCAGATGACCTGGCCCCACTGTTATCTCCCGATACACTGCAGGAAACCATCAGGGCCTTTAGAACCAAGGTCCAAGGAAGAAATAATGGCCCTTTCATATTTCTTTCTAAATAAGAAATTTAATTTGACAAGACGGTCTCTCACTTTTGCTCCCCTTCCCAGCTTGCAGAGCAGGGGTGTGCGTTTATCAGGATTTAGTCTGCACCCCAGCACTGTACTGTGCGTGCTATACGCTGTCCCACTCATCCCTCGCAGGAGTCCTAGCACACAGACCTCACAGTATCCATTTTACAGACGAGTCATGTCACAGAGAGGAAACACCTGCCGTCACCCCACCTGGCTTGAACTCGGGCTTCTGAGCACACAGCCCACGTCTTTTCCTTCTCTGCCCCACTGGCTTATCCTATGCCCGCTGCACCTCAGCACGAGGATAACTCAGGAGGGGTGATAGATAGGATGTGGGAAGGGGATTCTATAACAAGGGACATTATTATTTTATCATTATTATCAGGTTTGAATCCTGAGTGTTAAAACCATCTATTTAACCTTTACTCTGGCTAATGCATACATTAGGTAGGGGAACCTATATGCCGTCATAAAAATGTGGGAAATTAAAACCTGCTGACATAAAATCAAATCACCCAGCCATAAAAGGTGTCGCTTTTATCATTATCTTGCCAATATCTTCATGTTGCTAAACTAAATCAACCTACAATTTTCCCTACATGCCCTGAATTTAATGGAAACCATTAATGGGTGTGATTCCTTATAGATCTCCTTATAATAGAAACATGGCCTCTTATGCCCTGGCTGATTAAAATGAAGCCACTGGGCTGTCATCTTTTGTGTTGCTTTGAGCATACTGAATAGTGGCTCTGCTTGAACTGACAAAGATGTTGACACTCAGACTGGCATTCGGGGCCTTTCTAAAATAACTGCAGCAACATACCTTTCCAGAATGTTCTTCTTCCACTCCCATGAATGATCTTTCATAGAATCCAAGAATACCAGAAGTAAACGAGAGTTCTGAGATCATCTATTCCAGTCTGGCAAGAAGAACCGGAATCATATGCCAACTCTGATTGGCATCTTAGGGCACTGGGTTGAGAAGGATCCCGAGGCCAGTTCGAGGGTCACTGAGTAACGAACGCCATGACTGATTAACCATGTCTGCCATGGGCTTGGTTGGCGGAGTGGGAGTATACGTGCTTTCATGTTTTAATCCAAACCCTCCGTTTTACAGATGTAAAAACTGAGGCACATAGAGAGGGAGAGACTTTCACAAAGTCACACAATGCATAAGCAACAGAGTCAAAACCAAAATGTCTTCCTCCTGACCCCTACCTAGGTTAGTGCTCTTTCCATGATGGAGGAACTCTGATGAAAGAGGGTAAGGCGTACGGGCAGGATCCAGGAGCCCACAGTGCAGACAAAGCAGAATGCAAGTCCCACCCCAACGGTAAAGAAGCAAACTCTCCTAAACTCCCAAAGAGAATGAATCAAATATCCTTAGTCCATTTTAGGAGGCTACTATCCTCTCACTCCTCTTTCCCAGTTTGCGTCTCCTTCGCCACACCCGGCTGGAACGTTGTTCTACCGATCCCAAATATTCCCCAAACAAGTTTATCTACAATTAGGGGATTCTGGAGTCTTGTCATGACTTTGAGTCTTTCTCAGTGAGGGTCCAACAACCTTTCTTCTGAGTGGTGCCCACTGATTTTGAACCCTGCCAGAGTTCAAGGTGGAGAAAGACAGAACAGAAAGGCAACAACTGAAATCACTAATCCCTCCATGTACACATTATTCTCCACTCCATGTACACATCGTTCTCCACTCAACCTCTGCAAACCTTTCCTGAATTCCCATCACCTACATAACAAAGGCCCCAATTTTTCCCATGGCCCTTAGCACCTGTTGTAGTTTATTCAGCCAACCTGCCCAGCCTCATCCTTCCCCAGCCCCTCTCAAGCATCCTAGAGTGGGAAGGACAAATGGTCCTGAGGCCCTGACTCCCAGCCCATCCCCAGATGTTACTAACAAACCATTAGCAATGTGCATCTTTCCTTCTTCCCCCAGACGTTACTTCAGAAAGAGTGTTAAGTGTGACTGACAATGGCTGCCCTCGCTGTGACAGTGGGTGGCATGGGGACAAGGCTGCTTTGGTGATAATTCCTGCTTTAGTCACAGCACTAATAGTACTTGGTGAACACACCCTGCACACACCTGCTTTGGAGCCTTTGGTTATACTCACAGCTCCCTATGTACCATGTCCACCGGGTGACCCTGGTTTACTGTTTAAAACCTGGCTCCACAATGATCATCTTTGAGAAGCTGTCCCCAACTCTCCAAACTGCATGAATCACAGAGCAAAATGCATTGATCAGCATTCCAGCAAAATAGCCGGAGGGTTAAGAACACAGATTCTGGAGACAGGCAGACAGCATGCAAATCCCTCCTCTGCTACTCAGCAGCTGTGTGATCTTGGGCAAGCAACTCAGCCTCTCTATACCTCCATTTCCTCATCTGCAAAGCTGAGATAACCACAGCGCTTATCTCACAGGACAAAGAGTTCCTGTGCTCCAAGTGAAGAATGTAGTTCATGCTCCAGACTGAGTGCTCAGCAAGTGTTTACCATCCATCACTTGAAATGTGTAACTTAACACCAGAGTGTCTACCTGTCTCCTACCCTGAACTGCACGTTTCTTGAGCTCTGGGATTTGATTTTAGTCATCTCTGAACCCCTGCCCACCTACTGCAGTGTTGGTTGAATATTTAATGGATGACTAAATGAATGAATCAACCTATTTGAAGCCCTCTAGGTCAGAAGGGAGAACTGGTGGCTCATCCCGGCGGGGAGGACTCAGGTGAAGTGCTCCATGGACGTCACTCCGAGTCAGAAGAGACACTCTCACTCAGTGACATCCCACCTTGTGTTTTCTTTGCGCTACTCTAATAACCTCTCACTGACGCAAAAACTTAAAATTCCTTCCTCTCTTGATGTGATCCCTGAGTGGCAAACACGGATAGATTTTCTTCCCCTTCTCCTTGAGTTTCTAATGAAGCAGAAGCCAACATGACTGTTTTATGTGCCTATTTGTCTGCACTAATGGTGTCGGCAGAGATAGGCACACCGCTCCGAAGAGTGTCTGCCTGGGACTGGTGCAGAACGGCACCAGCAAGGCAGCGGTGCTTAGAAACACACCCATAAGGTAGCGACAGTCGTCGGGATTATGGAGGTGACGCTGGTGCTGAGAGTACACGTCACTGTCTTCACACAGTTCATTTCCAAACTGCATGCGACGCTTACCAACTGTGCTTCTAGTCATTCATTTGTTCATTCAGTCATTCATCAAATGGGTACTGAGAATCGACTCTGTGGCCAGACAACCAGGAGGCACAATTCCAGGGCCATCATTCATTCATAGTCTGTGGGATGGTTGAGCACCGTCTAAGGAGTGAGCCCCCAGACACAGTAGCCCTAGAAGGGACAGAGTCGCACATGGAGAAATGAGTGAGATGCAGGCTGCTTCTCCCAAGCTCACGGTCAAGTAGGAGAGTAATACTTGTAGGCACATGAGTTACCAGTCCTGCAGCAGGAGTACAACAGAAGCTCATTCGGGGCAGACAGGCATTGCAAAGGCATGCAAAACTGTCGCTGGGAGGGTCAGGGAAGACTTTCAAAAGGCAGTCATGTCTGATTTGGGTCCACTAGGCAGCTCTCAATGGGAGAACTAGGGTGGGGACTGCAGTTCCAAGAGGAGAAAAGAGCATGGACAAAGCTATTTAGACGTGAAGGAGTAAGGTCTTTCATGGTGCAAGAAGCCATTAATGCATTACTAGAGTATTAGTTTTGAAGATGTATGGGGTGGGGAATGAAGCTGGAGAGGGAGGCAGGTGCCTGCTCATGAAGGACCTTGAATGTTGTGGTAAGAAACTGAGATGTGACAGTAGCTGAGAAGGAGCCATGATGAGGTGGGAGTGAGCCATTATCACACTTAGACGGGACGACAAGGCTCTCTCGTAAGTGTGTGTCTGTTTTCAATCTATTCCGCACTGATTACCTCATTTTAGCTATGGCTTAGAACTAGACTGGACATGACCCAGTTTCCTGGAGTGGCATGAGGGCAGACCCTAAAATGCACCAGGATTCAACCCCTGGTATCACGCAGGTATAGGGGACCCAGTATTCCCTGTCCAGGCTGGCAGCTGGACATGACGTCCCACTGGCAGAGTGGCGAAAGGATGGCAACCCAAATCAGCCAGCTGTTTTCCTACGTGATTGTGGAGAGCTCCCCACACGTGCAAAACACAGACCTGGAAGCCTGACTCAGTCTACGTAAGTGGTCAGCATCCAGGAGCCCGTCTGCTACTCATCACGGTCCAAACGAGTTTTCTTTATCTCCTCTTTCAAAGCCTTCCTTGCCCTTTATTCTCATTACCTGTTTGCTATTCTATCTTCCAAGCCAGATACTAAGTCTCTTAAAGGCAAGGACCGTGTTTATCTCATTGACAGTCATGTCCCAGTCACCTGACACTTGACGACTGCTCGTTAGACATCTGGTGAATGTGGAAGACTGAATAAGCCCCTCCCCACCCCCAAAGATCCCCACATCTGAATCCCAGAACCTATCACTATGTTACCCTACGTGGCAAAAGGGACTCTGCAGAGGAGATTAAGCTAAGGGTTTTCAGATGGCGGGATTATTCTGGATTATCCAGGTAAATCCAATGTAATCACCATGACCCTTATAGTAGGGATGCAGGAGAATCAGAGAAAGAGATGGGGCCATGGAAACAGGTCAGTCTGATGTACTTCGACGATGGAGAAGGCCTCTAGAAACTCAGAAAACCAGGAAATAGACTTTCCCTTAGAGCCTCCAGAAAGGAACACAGCTCTGCCAATATCCTAATCTTAGCCCAAAAGACCCATTTCAGACTTCTGCCCTCCAGAATGTCAAAGAACACTCTTTTGATGTTTTTAGCCATATGGTTTGTGACGATTTGTTACAACAGCCATAGGACACTACTACGGTGAATGATAAAGAACTATTCTGAGTTCAGTATTAGGGAAAATATAGGGAACAGGATGGTCAGAACCAGGTTCCAGACCTAAAGGAATATCAGGAACAATACAAAAATTACTCTTTACAGTTTGGAGTGTCTTTTTACATAATTACTCAAGGAACACCAAGTTTCAAGGTATCTGCCACGCACACAAAGGCAAGCAGTCATGCAGCACACATCCCAGACCTGCTGAAACATTAACTGGGGACAATTTCACAGAATCAGGAGCAGTAGCAGACGGACAGCCTCCCACTTTAAACAGCATTGGATGGCAACACACAGCTGTCTGGCAGGGCCAGACATCGGGCTCAGAGGACAGCCCCCAAACGGTTCTGTTTTGTTTTTGTTTAATTTTTTTTGAATGTGGTAAGAACATTTAAGGTGAGATCAACCCTTTTCCCAGATTTTTAAGTACACAGCACAGTATTATCATCACCAGGCACAGTTCTGCACAGCGGATCTCTAAAACTCATTCACCCGGCATAACTGAACATTTGTCCCCAGTGATGGGCAGCTGCTGTCCTCGTCCACCCAGCCCCTGGCAACCACCATTCTGTTCTCTGCTTCTGTGAGTCTGGCTAGTTTAGCTCCCTCATCTAAGGGGAGTCACGCAGGATCTGTCCTTCTAGGACCAGCTTATTTCACATAACATAATGTCCTCAAGCTTCACTCACGCTGTCATATACTGCAGATGTTCCTTTATTAAGGCCAAATAATATTCCATTGTATGAATAAGCCACATTTTTTATCTGTTCATCCATCGAGGGACATTTACATGTTTCCACATCTTGGCTATTGTGATCTTTGTGACAATGAAAGTAGGGGTGTTGATATCTCTTTTGAGATCCTGACTTCAATTCTTTTGGATCAATAGCCAGAAGTGGGACTACAGGATCATAAGGTAGTTCTACTTTTTTCTTATTTGAGGAAGCTTCATACTGTTCCCACAGTGGCGGCACTAATTTGCATTCCCACCAACAGAATGCAAAGGTTCCAATTTCTCCCACATCCTCTCCAGCACTTACTGTCTTTTGTTTTGTTTCATTTCGTTTTGATGGCAGCCATCCTATCAGTCGGAAGGTGGTATCTCACTGTGGCTTTGATTTGCATTTCCCTAATGTGTCTTCAAGTTGTACGATCAAAGAAGCACAGTGTGGCTGCTGGTGTAACCGGAGCTGGGACACAACAGCCAGTTCTGCATCCGTGGCTCCAGGGAGCATCATCCCTCTTCCGTTGTGATTAGGAGTCTCTGTGGTTGACCTGAATTGACTGATTAGACAGTGAGTCATAACTGGCTTGCAAGAGACTTGGCCAGCTCCTTTTCTGAGAGACCAGCCTGTCAGGGATCCGTCTTGGACAAGTTCACATTTACCTCTCACATGAGGGGAAGGCTAGTGCTAGGGGATCATCCAACTACGGTGTTACTCAAGGTGTGTCTGCAGACAAGACGTGTCAGAATCTCCCAAGGTGCCTGCAAAAACATATTCCGGGTTTCCCACTTGTCCTACTCAGTCAGAATTGTTGAGAGTGGTGCCTAGGAATATGCGTTTTTAATCACCACCTCCCCGCACCCCCACCTCCCGTGTCCTCTCATGTGCACTAGAACTTGAAAAGTGCCTATCAAATTCAAAATCGGAATTGCACAATGGGGAAACCAAAGCCCATAGAAAAGACCTTTCAGAAGGTCACACAGAAAGTCGGTGACAGAATATTTGGTCTCTGACCTCATGAATCCAACAATATAATTTACGAAGAAGAGCCATATTCACATACAAAAAAAAAATACTATCAAACTTATGGAGTAGTCAACAGTTCCCTGAGAATATTGACATTCACTATGACATATACTCATCATGACATAATTTTTTCTGTTGAAACAGAGGTTCAATGAGATGAAGTAATGAGAGGCGGTCCGACTGCAAACCCAAGGTTCTCTTAGTTGTAGAGATCTAAGACGAAACATTCAATCAAATACAAGTTATCATGGTATGAGCTGCAAGTGGAAGCCGGAGGTTCTGGGTGGCAGGAAGATGACGGGAGCCGGCCAGGGAGGGAGGGGTTACTTAGAGACGGCATCTTAGGCCAGAAGAATTTCGGAACCAGGTCTGGAAAGAAGTTTGAAGTTGGCTAAAAGGAGTCATAGATTTCAGGGTCTTTGCCATAATGAATCCTAAAAAGAGTGACACTAGGGTGTTGAAAACATGATTGTAATGTTTCTGGGGGGGAATCAACGGTCTGATCCTGCAGAGGATGGATATCGGTGATTCTGAGTTATGTGCACTCCGCAGAGCTTCCCTAATCAGCCTTTCCTCTTAGTGCAGCTCAGGGTGAAGGCTGAGGGCTCAAAATAGTCCACTCCAAACTCTTTTGATTGCAAAGTGTTTCGAGAGGGAAGACGTGGGTGACAGACTAATAAAACCCAGGAACAGCTTGCATTTGTGTTTTCCCACAAAGTCTCTTCCACCCCAAACTTCCCAACAACCACTGCAATAGCCCCTGGGTTTCAGCTCTACCATCCTCTCCAACCAGATCATGCGGTGGCATTTGTTGAGTACCTACTAGGTGCCAGCCACTGTAGTTACTACAAACATCATCTCGCTTAATTCTCACCTTATCCTGTAAGGTAGGTTTAGACTAGGAAAACCTGGGATACATGCTAAGGATTAAAAGTAACAGGTTCAGTTAACATATCTTGGGTGCCTACTATGTGCGTTTCCACAGACTCAAGTTATTTCATCCTCGTAGAAAGTCCCATTCATTAAGCAGATGTCATTAACCTCTAGTTTATACCTATGTACCTTATTTACAGTCAGCCTCATGGTTTAGACATGATGGATACGCATTTGATCCTGATCTAGTTGTTTAGAAAGAGATGTTTTTCCCACCGTCACCTGCTGCCTTTAATAGATTTCCGAATCTTGGAGGAGTGAGGAGGAACATCCCAGGTCAATAATTAAGTTTCCCATGTGATAATTACAGAAGGTGACAAGTGCTGCAATAAAGATAGCTACAAAGTGGTGTGGCTTTGGAGAAACTCTGCTGCAGACAATCTCCCCTCCAACAGCCGTCCCTGTCCCTGCCATCTATGCTGCATGTGTGTTTCTCTATTGTTGTGCCCTGGTGTGTGTGTGTGTGTGTATGTGTGTGTGTGTGTGTGTGTGCGTGCTTTGTTTTCTGTATTTTTTTTACAGCACTGTTTGCAACCTGTAGTCACCAACTCACTTACTCGATTCCTGTCTTTCGGCTGCAATCGCACGAAAGCTCCACAGGGACAGAAATGTATCTGTCCCAGTCACTCCGGTAGCATCAGTGCTGGCACAAATGTTTGATAATTACTGAATGAAGGAAGGAATAAATGAGTGACTCAACGAATGAATGAATGAATGAACTGCTTTGATGACTCAGCCTTCAGAAAAACAGGCAACATTATCATCGCCCTTTCAAAGTGAATAAACAGAAGCTGCCAAGATCAAAGAATGACCTAACAGAGGGCAAGTCGCCCTCAGTTGTGGATCTAACTCCTGTGCTCATCTCACTAAATCAAAACCCACCGACTTGGATTTACCGCTTCTGGGAACTACAAGTTCATAGATGACTAACTAGAGGAGGAAAAAGGCAAGGAGACCAAAAGGTGCAGAAGGAGGGGCTGAGACCTCCCACCGATGGGTGAATCTGACCTTATAACACAGAGATTCATAATAATAAATCATAATAATAACTAATACTTATTGTGTGCTTAAAGCTTTACCTGTGTAGCAGTAGAGAAAGTTTTATTTTCCAAGATTCTGGAGAAGTGAGAACACTGTGTTTTGGATAAATCTTCAGATGCAGTGTTTGCGCCAGAAATAAGTTACCTGCTGCACTGTCGTGTACCAGACAGAGAGAAAAGGAAAGGGAAGGCCAGAGTGAGGCGAAGGCACCAGTCTGTGGTGGAAGCCCATCTTCTGTGATGTGATCCTTCCCCTGGATTCCCAAGCCATCAGTGAAATCTACCAACCTTATAGCACGCTTAATACATGTGTATTTCTCGTGGAATCCTGTGAAAAGAAAAATTTGACCTGGAGCCAGGAACCCAGGAATCAGGGAGGTCAGAGGAAAGTAAGTCTACTTTTGGATGTAAGACTAAAAAGTAAGTCTCACTTTATGAAACTAAGGATTCTAGTCTACCAGCGTGATGGGCTTGGGGATGTACTGTCTGCATCTCCCTTCAGGGAAAGGCATGTTATCCCAGCTATTAGGACAGCCTGAAGCAGTCAGCCCCTTCAGGTACTGCCCCTTTGCAGGGCTCCCTTGTCCGAAACCATCTCCATCCAGTGACTGATGGGGTCGGAAGTCTAAAGCCAAGCCATCTGGGCGCAGGTGGGATATCTCTGAGGTCTTTCAGCTGCAGAGTTCACTGTGGAGTCAGCTGAGGTTGTCACTGGGGCTGCTTCACAGCTCAGCTTCTCTTTCTGCCCAATCCTGCTTCCTTCCCCGGCCTTGGGTGGCGGCCAAGGGCACTTCCTAATAAACATCCTCCATGAGAATCTGCTTCCTGGAGAACCTGACCTACGGCACCCAGAAGGCCTTTGGACTTCCAGTGGTTTGAGGGACTGATGAGATTTTAGGCAAAGTATACCTCTCAATGTTTGTAGGTATGAAGTAGACATTATGTCCCCATTTTGCAGGTGGGGAAACTGAGACTTTGACTGGTGATCTAATTCATGTGGTAAACATGAGGTCATGATTTGATGTTTGATCTGGCCACATAGTAACCACCTCAGATACACATAATAATAAAAGAACCCACTCCTGTGTTCTCTTTTCCATCAAACCTAGCCCTCATAAAGATTCCCCTCCTCTCATTCCCACAGCACGGGATATTTTTTGTTTTGCTTTTTCTTTATTTTGTCTTTTTCTATGGCTCTCATTACATCCTGCCTCCCATCACGAATATTTATGCACAGTCTGTGTCCTGTAATGAACCATGTTCTTTCTGAGGATAAGAGCTATGTTTGATTCATCTCTATATGCCTACAGACCAAAAAAAAAAAAAAAAAAAAAGGAAAAAAACCCCTAAATGTGAACTAAATTAAAGTAATTCTACATCGATTTATCTCTAATTATGGAATGAAAGACTTTGTTCTAATATAAAAGCATCAAGGGTGTAGGCAGTTATTTTTGTGGGAGAGGGGGTTATAGGATCCCCCACTGATAGTTTTGAAATCAGCCCCATTTCGCCTTTGCCTGTGGCTGTCCCTAATGGAAAAGCCAAGAGGGTGAAGATAATCAGTGCATTTTTTTAGGCTTTGAAAATTAAGACTCAAAGGGGGTAAAAAAAACAAAGAGACTAAAGCAAATATTAGTTAGGAATTTGACAACAAAAAATTAAATTAAGAAATTAAATGGAGGGAAAAAAATTAAATGGCATAGGAGTTCCTACCAATAGATGCCAGAGCGATAAAACGACATCTCTCACTCTTGTTCCTCTGCAAACAATTCCAAGTGTAAATGTATTTTTGGCACAAATGGCTCTGTCCTAAGATTCTTGATTATAATTATAATAATGGGTTTCTGAAAGCCTGCAAGTGTTTCTGGGAATGACAATAAGGGTTGAGAAAAGACATGTTGTTTATGTGGTGAGTGTTTGTGGAATATTAAATGAGGGTGGGAAGAAAAGCTCATGCTACACTTTCCACAAACTCCAAAATATACAATTACACCCAAGCAGCCCATCACTGCCTCCCTCGCCTCCAGGCACACACATACCACCTATTCCATTACCCTGCAAATCGGAGGCTGCAGCAGAGTGGGAAAAGCAGGCATCCTTCCTGTTTTCCTTGTAGAGTAGCTCATCTCTTAAAACAACTCCTTTTTCCTTCAGAAAAAGGAACAGCCTGAGTCTAAGAGTCCAGGCCCAGCAATTCCCCTCACCTACTGCTCGTCCTGGCAGGTTATTCAAAGTCCCGAGCCATTTGCCTTCAGCCACAGAAATAATGGTCTGTCCTGTTTTGAATCTCCCAACCCTAGTACAACTGCTTGTATGGCAACCAAATTGCTTTCTCTTCCTTTTTACGTCAGCTCCTCGAGAACATGGAGCCTGTCTGATTTGTTGTTGGTGCTGTTGTTTAATTTGGTAAAACACACAAAAGAATTTAACACTTTAACCATTTTAAAGTGTACAATTCAGTGGCATTAAGTACATTCACAATGTATGGCAACCATCCCCACTATCTAGTTCCCGAACTTTTTCATCACCCCAAAATGAAGCCCCATAGCCACTATGTAGTCGCTCTCCCTTTCTCTTCCCCCAGCCCCCTGCAGATCCATCGTTTTTAACTTTCACAGTGTCTACTCCTGTCTTACACATAGTAGGTCCTAATTAAGGTCTAACATCTAATAATTAATGCTTAAAATCTGAAAACATTTATCCGTAAAGATATATGTACCTCTATGTTCACTGCAGCATTATTCATGGTGGCCAAGACATGGAAACAACCAAAGTGTCCTTCCATAGATGATTGGATAAAGAAGCCGTGGTATATATACACAATGAAATGCCACTCGGCCATAAGAAAAGATGAAATAGTGCCATTTGCGGCAACAGGGATGGATCTTGAGATTATCGTGCTAAGCAAAATAAGTCAGACAGAAAAAGTCAAGAACCATATGACTTCACTCATATGTGGGACATAAAACTGAAAGCAACAAACGAACAAGACAAAGAAACAAAAACTCATAGACAAAGACAACAATTTAGTGGTTACCAGAGGTTAACAAGGGAGAGGGGGAGGGTCAAATATATGGTGATGGAAGGAGAACTGACTCTGGGTGGTGAACACACAATGCGATATACAGATGATGTATTACAGAATTGTACACTTGCAACCTATATAATTTTACTAATCAATGTCACCGCAATAAATTGAATAAACAAAAATGTATCTTCTCTGCCTATTTCAATAGTTATTACTCTAAGATGCTTATTGTAAATTATTTTATAATAGTGAGGGTCACAATAACTGCCATTTATTGTTTACTGTATGGATAATATTTCATAAAAGTGAAATCATACAATATTTGCCCTTTTGTATCTGGCTTCTTTCACTTACCATAATGTTTTCAAGGTTTGCACATGTTGTAGCATGTGTCAGAATTTCATTCCTGTCCATGGCTGAATAATAATGTATGTATATGCCACATTTTGTTTATACATTATCCACTCATGGGCACTTGGGTTGTTTCCCTCTTTTGGCTATTATAAATAATGCTGCTATGGACGTTAGTTTTTGTGTGAACATATGTTTTCATTTCTCTTAAGTATATATCTAGGAGTGGAATTGCTAGGTCTTATGGTAATTCTCTATAGTTTTTTGAGGAACCACTAAACAGTTTTCCACAGTGGTTATACCACTTTCCATTCCCACCAGCAATGTACAAGGGTTCTAATTTCTCCACATCCTCTCCAGCGTTTGTTATTTTCTGGGGTTTCCTTGGTTGGTTGGTTGCTTGGTTGGTTGGTTGCTTGGTTGGTTATAGTCATCCTAGTAAACGTGAAGTGATAGCTCACTGTGGTATGGATCTGTGTTTCCCTAATAACTAATGATGCTGACCATCTTTTCAAGTGCTTATCAACCATTTGTATATCTTCTTTGCAGAAATGTCTACTCAAATCTTTCGCCTTTTTAAATTTTCTTTGTCTTTCTGTTGTTGAGTTTTAGGAGTTCTTTATATATTCTGAACATTAAACTTTTATCAGATATATGATTTACAAATAGCTCCTCCCATCCCTTTGTACAAAAATAATGGCAGGCAGCTTATTTATAGTTTTATCTATAGTCCACAAAACCATTCCACTTACTCTACTTCATGGGAGTTTTGTGACCATGAGGCTGGGTGAGTCTCCCCCAATTCCCCAGCTAAAAGACTGAGATGCACAGAGATGAAGTGACTCAGTCAAGATTACTCAGCTGGGAAGAGACTTGGGAACCCATATCCTTCCCAGGCTGCTGCATGGTCCTCTCCTGGTGAGCAGATGGCTCTGAGTCACTGGAAACGCCACCTAGCCCAGGATTCTGGTGCCATTTCAGGGAACACTCAAGGGCCTTGCCTCTGGAAACCCATTCTGATTGGAGGAAGCTCAAGAGAGAAAACTCTCCACAAGCTCGATCTTGGGGCACAACGTGCCAGCTCCCTCATTCCCACAGGCACCTTTCTGTGTGTCGCTCTCAATTCCTTTGTCAGCTAAACCCTGTTCCTGGAGGCACTGTATTTTATTTGGCAACCTCTTCTCTCACTCCATTTCTGTCCATTAACAGCACAAAGCTGCAAATATTGCATTAGCAGACTTTATATTCTGAGATCAGCCCCAATTCAGGACCATTATATGATTGAAGAGCAACCATTTATGAGCATAACCACGCCACACCCTCTCACACGTGCTGTATGTTAACCGTTACACAGGAATAAATGCACATCAGTAAATCACAGCACCACGTACTGAGCACGCAGCGGACACACGCAGCATGCTGAGCACCTTCCGTTCAGTATCTCATTTAATCTTCTTTTTGCCTGTGTCATCATCCCCAGATGACTGTAGGTTTCCTGGTGGCAAGCCTGGAGGCTGGCTTTGCACAGAACCTGGCACACAGTAAGCACTCACGTAAGAATCTATAGCAGGTCCTGGAATAACACCGTTTCATTCAAGGTCGTTTCTTTACAACATTCATGAGATGCCATAGAAACTTATTTCTTCTTTATATCAATTAGCCTATGATGATATGGCTTTACGATACATCGTTTCACTTAAAGTCACAAAACCTACTGAGGACATTAAGTGAGGACTTACTGTATTCCAGAGCAGCTGACATTCAGTAAACACCTACGACGTCCCAGGTTCTTTGAACCAACTTACTGGTAGCCCCAAACATCTTCAGATGAGTGATACTATTTTGGTTTTCCAAAAGAAAAAACCGGCTCTAAGACATTTAGTAATTTGCCAGGGTGTCCCCAGCTAGTAAGTAAAAAAGCCAAATACTACCTACCTTCTCAGGCTCTGAAAGCAGAGTTCTTTCTAGTATACCATCAATGAATAAAATTTAAAAAGTATAGTCTCAAAAGTACTTCCTTCCAGTTAGTAAATCAGGATAACACTCCAGGAGAGAGTAATTGAGTCTATAGCGATAGGCAAAAATCACTGCTACTAGGGGTCACAGGGAGAAAAGCTTACCTGGTAGGTGGAAAACATCTTGTGAAGAAAGTGGGAAAGTGTCTCAGGTCTCAAAGGCCTGGCAGGATTTACACGGCGACCTTGGCGAGGGTGGGTATTGTATGAGTAAAGATCGGGGGCAGGAACAGTGAGGCCAGAACAAAAGCAGCCAACCAGAAGACGGGATTGTACTCATGTGGGATAAGATTGCAGGGTGCTCCGAGCTCCCCTGGACAGACAGGCAACACTGCAGGTCCCTGCGCTAAGCAAAGCCATGATAAAAAAAGCATGTTTAGGGGCCAGGCCGGTGGCTCAGGCGGTTAGAGCTCCATGCTCGTAACTCCAAAGGCTGCCGGTTCGATTCCCACATGGGCCAGTGGGCTCTCAACCACAAGGTTGCCGGTTCGACTCCCGCAAAGGATGGTGGGCTGTGCCCCCTGCAACTAGCAGTGGCAACTGGATCTGGAGCTGAGCTGCGCCCTCCACAATTAAAACTGAAAGGACAACAACTTGACTTGGACAAAAGTCCTGGAAGTACACACTGTTCCCCAATAAAGTCCTGTTCCCCTTCCCCAATAAAATCTTTAAAAAAAAAAAATGTTTAAAAAAGATGAATCTATACACAGAATGCAGAAGGACTTTGTAGTGGGCTTAGTACGTACCAGGCACTTAAGTGTGAAACTGAGTGGCTGGATGAATAAATAGGCAAATAAACAAGTGCATGAGGAAGAGGGCAGATATTGGGGTGCCACTGGCTACTATGAGCTGGGCTCAGTGACGCTGTGACGCTGGGGACGATTTGGCCAAGACTTGGATGAAGTGGGTAATGGAAAGACGACCGTAGCAAGGCGCTCCTGATTTCTCTTCACCCTTCGTGCTTTCCCCCACAGCCCAGGGAATCGGACTGGGTTTCAGGTTTCCCTGGCAGGCAATGCACACTGGGGCAAGATGCATGAAGGACATCGCTCAGAAAGCAACGTGTTGATTACTGAAGAGACTACACGCCAATGACACATTTTAGTGTTACTTTCCTGCCAGAGCCAGAAATCACGCAGGATGCCTAGGTGTGTATTCCAGAAGGGTGTTCTGGACCAGTAACCCCATCAAGAGCCACTAAAACAAGATGTGAGTGATGCGAGGCTCCGGACAACGTGAGTTGCAGCCTTCGGGTGAACACTTTGTTTGCGGACTCATTTGCGGGAAGGATCCTGCTGACCGTGACCTCAGAGAGCAGAGCTGAAGCTTCCTCTCTCCTGCATTTGGTGTTGCAATGGTGCTAAAATCTGATCATTCATGGGGGAAAAATCTGATACCGGTTTTCTGGGGAACGTAGGTCTCTTTTTACCCTGTGAGCCCCTAACTCACGGATTAAACAAGATAATGTTTCAAAATACCCAGCACACGTGGGGTGCTCCAAATCGCAGGCCTGTTCAGACTGGTTTCCCTGGCTCCCCACATGCAGAGCAACTCTCGTTCTTCTCAGCGCCCACCTCCCACCGGCAAAACTGCTATGCTCTCCATGAAAAAACCGAATCGTGAGTCTGGGGAGCGGCCGTCCGTTAGTCAGCTTCCTGACGCTGTCATCGCTGTGCTGGGACTAGTGATGCAGCAGCTCTCAGGACAGGCAGGACACATGGCTGCCCTATGTGACACCTCCCTGGGTCCTCCTTGCTGGCTGTCAGTGGTGTGCGGCCTGGATGCCTGTTCATCCTCTAGTGACCTCCAGTGCCAGCAGCCTATGTGAGCCTGACTTTGGCTCAGAGTAGAATGATGGGCTGGGAAAAGCCCAGCCCACTTAGTAGCTGCGACTTTGAGAAAGTTGTTTCCTTTCTCTAGGTTTTAGTCTCCTCCTGGTTAAATGGAGACAAACAGCAAATATCTCAGTTCCGGGTGGGGGAGGGGGGCACGACAAATGAGCGCCTGGTACAGGGTAGGTACTCAATGATTGATCATCCTCAATATCAACATCACCATCTGCAAAATGAGGATACTGGTGGCTTCCTCTTAGTGACACCTCTGTGCTCACCACATTTCAACAGCTGCCCACTGTGCTTAGTATAATACTCCAAATCCTTCCAATGGCCTGCCGGCCGTGCAGGACCCCACCCGCCTGTCTCTCCAGCATCAGCTCACATCACACTTCCCCTTGTTCCTGCAGTCCTGTCACATTGACCTGCTTTCCACCATGTCAGTGCACAGTCACCAAGTATTTCTGGTCCTCCTTCTTCACAGCAGCTTGTCAAGTTCCCAGGGATGTGAACTCTGGCAGCCTAGATTCCTGAAGGGGGATGATTTGAAACAAAAGACACTAACTAATGACGGACATGTAGCACAAAGTGAAAAATAACCCTTCATTATGTTCAGCCTCTAATATCTGGGAGCTCTTTGTTTCTGCAGCAGACGCTGGCCTGTTCTGACTAACACACTAACCATTCTCCCTTCAGCCACAGGGTCTTTACTCAGGCTGACCTCTCTGCGTGGAAGTCTCTTCCCTGTCCATTCAAAGAACTCCTTCAGTCTCACAACTCAAGCTTTTCTTCTTCAGGGAAGTGTTCCCTAATTATGCCATTCTCCCCTATCTGAGGCTCTCATTTTACTAAGTAGCTCTTCTTTATAGCTCTTCTCAAAGTGGCAATTTTACCTTTATTTTTTTTTTCATTTTATTAATTTCCATCTCTCCCACCAGACTGTAAATTCCACAGGAGGAGGGTCCAGAGCTGTCACAGCTCATCATCTTATCCTTAGTACGTGTCACAGTGCCCGGCTCATTGTAGGCCCTAAATAAATATTTGTTGAATGAATGAAAGAAAAAGAGAAAGAAGGAAGGGAGGGAGCGAGGGAGAGGGGAGGGAAAATGCATGGGACAAATGCTCTTTGCCCTTAAATTCTAAGCTGGTCCCAGCTACACTGATGCAGGAAGAGTCAAGGCACTTGATCTCCTTTATGTCATACGCCCTTGAAACATGCAGAGAGGTTGGTAGTCTGGGGTGTGGTCAGAGTCCGTGACCCACACCTGACCAGCCATGCCTGCAGGTCCCTCACCTCAGCTCCCTTGTGCCCAGGAGGGACCATGACAGAACCCTGCAGCCATATCTCTACCACTATGGTTGGCAGAGGCCCTGCATGCCTCAGTGTCCCCAGGTGCTGCAGCCTGGCACTGATGTACTCCCCCCTTTGTTAACACAATGGTCTCTCCCTCTCTATAAATCAGATTTACAGAACACAGTACATTTCAGAAGCCTGGGGACACCTCTGGAGCCTCGCAGTTCAATGGAGCTCATTATGGAAATCAGCTAAATGCTGAAACGCGAGATAAGTACAAACTATTTACCAGCCCCTTCCACCAGAGACATGCAGACTGCACTAATGGGAGCTCATTTGTGGCCTCAGTCAGTCACTCAACCCTCTTTATCTGCTAGTGTGACTAATCTGCAGAGAGGCTCACGTCTGCATGAAAGAGCTCTCCAATGGGCTCTGGGCGCTTGGTGAGGGGGGCAGACACAGGCAAAGGGGAGCCAGGCCCAACCCACCCTCCCAATCTGAGAAGCAGCCGCTTCCTGCTTTCCAGCTCAGTAGATTCTCAGGCCAGCTAAGTTTTCAAAGACCAGCAGAGATAACAATGACGTTCAAACTGACAGCCCACTGGGAGGAAAACACCGTGGAGTTTACAAGGCACTTTCACATTCATTAACTTGTTTGAGCCTTGCAATATTTTACCAGGAGGTGTACTACTAACACCTCTATTTACCAGCTGAGGAAAACAGGCTCAGGAAGTAGTGGTCTGCTCCAATTACAATCGGTGCATTCTGTTTTGCTCCATGCAAAGGCAATGCACTTTTCACTTCACCAAAGCTCCCTAAATGGAGGTTATTAGAATTCCATCAGTGGGGTTCAGGGTATCCTTGAACTTCCTGACCTTGAGTGCAAATTTTGTATGTGCTCATGTAGGGGTATTTATTTTTTTCTGTGCAGTAAATTCAATGTAGCTGCAACTCTCTCAGTGGTGGATTGAAATCCCTCAGATGTTAAAAAACCACTAGGGGTAGTGGAACCCCTGAGGGCATGGGGTGTTTACCTGGTGATCCAAGGAGGTCCATAGGCTGGACATCTTTGTCCATCCACCCAATTTTTTTTCCCAGAGAAGAAAGCTGAGTGAGATATGGTCTCCATGCTCCATGTTTTCCCATTCTTCACCACTGCCCTCCCACAGTGGCCCAAGTTATGGCCACCAGATAGCCCAGTCCCTTGTGGCCAGATTGTTTCTGCTCTGGTCACAGCCACAGGGACCTCCACACTACCACAAACCACAGGAAGCCAGACCCCAGAGCACACGGCCTCTGCCTGTTCAGGGCAGGGCAGGGCTAGTGGGAGGCGAGAGAGGTGAGTTGTGCAAGTAAAGGGTCGGATTTTATCTTCAACAGTCCAGAGATTTTTTGCATTAATTTTGACTTAAAAAACATATTGAATTAAGTATTATCTATCATAATTACTGAGTTTTTTGGTGCGCCCTCAAATTGTGCTCATGAGGTAAGTGCTTCACTTGCCTCACCCTGGTCTAGAGTCCAGAGAATGCTGCATCCTTCTAGGAGTCCACCCTTGGTCCAGACTCTTAAGGCCACGAGGCTCACAGGCTCGTGCAGGTCCCTCAGAGGACCTCAGAGAACCCCTAGCTCAACCGTCTCTTAATTTTAAAGCCCAGGGTGTGGATTAAAGAGCATAGATCTTGGCATAAGACCAACAGAGATTAGAATCCTGGCTGTCCTATGAAATCTCAATTGAGGTTACCTCACTTCTCTGAGCTTCTGCTTCCTCACCTGTAAGATAGGTATAATACTGGTGTCCCCTGTGGGCCAATCAGATGGCATGGTTTCCAGACCATGGACATAATCCAGGCACCAATCCAAAGTCTAAGCAAGAAGCAGGCATGTCTGAAGGTCCACGCTACTCTGCTTGAATGTGGATCAGAAGGTGAACCATGAGGATGAGTCAGGACTTTTTATAGGAGGACCCAAAGCCTCCCCGTCCACACATGGGCTCCAATGTTGGAGGCACAGAGCCCTGGGCTGGAATCTCAGCACTCCCACTTACTTACCAGGACAAGTATTTCGAGCTCTCCGAGGTTTGGTGTCTGCATTTATAAATGAAAATAATAATGTCTACAGTATAAATTGTTGAGAATGAAGCATGTTCAGAACACCTGTGCCTGGCTGTATGTGTCTGCTCAGGCTGCTGTATCGAGATACTACAGCCTGTGTGGTTTAAACATGGAAATTGATTCCTCACAGTTCCGGAAGCTGGAAGTCCAAGTTCGTTCAGGGTGTCAACATGCTCACGGTCAAGTCCTGGTGGGAGCTGTCTTCCTGGCGGGCAGATGCCCACCTTCTCCCCATAACCTCACAGGGTGGGAGAGAGTGAGCTCTCTGGTGTCTCTTCTTATAAGGACACTGCTCCTATCGATCAGGGCCCCACCTCTATGACCTCACTTAACCTTCATTCCTTCCTTAGAGACCCCACCTCCACATCCAACTACACCAAGAGTCAGGGCTTCCACATATGAATCGGTGGGACACAAGCATTCAGTCCACAACACTGACGTACAGTTAATGTGCGAGTGTCCGATAAACATACAGATAGCAGTAATAAACAGATGCAGACACTGAGGCAAGGAGAAAGGCATGCACAAGAGCCCACAGTACGTTCACAATGAGCAAACACCTGAACCCAAGTCCCTGGCTGAGTCCAGTAGACTTAGGCCCCCTGAACTAACCCTCTATTGTAGCCCAAAGATAAACCCAGAGACTGGAAGTATCTGAGCATCAGAATAACTAGGGCCTAATTCCTAAATTTGGTGGTACCAAGTGACTGCAGGTAACCTTAGGTCCAGACCTAGCTCTCTTGCCCCTTTTCCCATCAGGTGAGGTCCCCAGCCATGCTGAGCCTTGTCGCCAGCCTGCAGTAAGGCATCTGACCACCGCCAGTACAGGGGGGCTGGCTGGGTGGCCGCGTCTGTGTGTACGTGAGTGGGCTGTGGGACTGACCCAACGCTGGTTATAAACTGCCTCTTTCCAGGGACTTTACAGCAGACTCCTGCATTTCCCAGAATAATCTCGCTCATTACGAGGCATGCCGGCAGACTTTTCAAGCCAGCTCATTTTTCTTCCCTTTGTCTCAAATTCCAATACCCTGCCCTTTTCATGAGATTTCCAAGAGAGCAGTTCACAGCCCCCATTTTGTGGGGAGAGAGGGGGGTGAAAATGCCCCCAGAGGGTGAGCAATATGTCAGCCTTAGTTTAAAAAAAAAAAAAAGAAAGAAAGAAAGATGAAGGAAAGAGCTTTGTCTGCTAAGTTTTCCATTTTGGAATTAAATGTTATTTAAAATTCAGGACAAATTCTTGGCTCTTTGGCTGACAAATTCCACAGCAGCATGGAGGAGAGGTGAGAGGGAGATAAGGGCAGCAGTGTGTGTTGTGCCTAAGAGTTCACCATTAAACGGCCATTAAGTGAGCACCTACTATGTGCTGGATCCTATGCTTGGTGCCAGGGATACCATGGCAAACAAGATGGATACTGTGTCTCCCCTGGAGTTTAAATGTAGTAAAGGAGACAGATGTGAGCAAATAACCAGCCACATTTATAATTACAACCTGAAGCACCTGCTCCAGAGGAAAAGCGTGTGGTGCTAGGAAAGCATGGAATTAAGACCCCCAGTCTGGGGGGGGGGTCAGGGGAGACTCCACAACAATGTGACATTAACTCTGGGACCTGAGGATGATGAGTAGTGGTCAGCCAGGTGAGGAGGACAGAAAAGTCTTCCAGGAAGAGGGAACAGTGTGAGCAAAGCCCTGGGGCCAGAGGAAGCCCCAGTGTTCTTGGATCTCCAGAGTGACAGGGAGAGGGGTGAGTGTGGTGATGCAGGCAGGATGACGTCATGCAGGGACCTGCAGCCAAGGTAAGGCTCTTGGGTTTTATCCTCAGACCAAGACTGAAGGATTTTAAGAGAAAGAGTGACCTGTCAGGTTTATGGTTTGTAAACGCTACTCTGGCCATGGAGTAGAGAATAGACTGGATCAAAGCAGGTTGGAAAGAGGAAGCCAGACGAGAGATGACAGCTTGGGCCCCAGCGGAGGTAGTGGTGACAAGAGAGTGAAGTGACAGATTCTAGGGCATATCCTTGATGATGTCATCAATTGCAAAAACGGGCACAAATTCTTCCCCTCCCTGCGTCCCCGGCCACAGGGCTGCTGGGCTTGGACAAGAGACTTTCTTTGGCCAATAGGACAAGAGCAAACGTGGCACGAACAGGGACTTGAACCACATCTTCCCATTGGGAATTACTCTTTCTTGCAGTTTTGGGAACCATGTGATCACCAGGCAAGCCTGCTGCAGGGTGACAGACATGTGCAGCGGTCGCCTCGACTCCCTAGCCAACATCCTGCAAATGGCCAGACGTGTGTTGCCATCCTGGATCCTCCAGCTGCCGACCAACCAGCCAGCTCATCGCAGATCCATGAACAAGCCCAGCAGCAATCGTCTGAGCATGCCGAGACCCCAACTGCCCCGCCAACCCAGAGAATTGTGAGCTAAATAAATGGGCGTCCTTAAATTTTGGAGGCGGTTTGGCTTACTGGGATATGAACGTTGATGCCTGTTTTCTCTGCACTGACCACAGGTTAATGGGGATACGACCTTATCATCTTAGTTACCACCACTATAGCCCCAGGCAAATAGTAGACCCTCAATGAGTATGCACTGCTTACGTGAATGAATAAATGAAATGAATGACGAGTGTTTGGTTTCCCCTGGGGAAGACCTTCTGTACTAGCCCGAGGACTTTTCTCCCCTTCCCATTTATTAGCAGCTGAGAGGCAGACACTTCTGAGGGGAATCAAATTCATATTCAACCTTTAGAGCTGGCTGCCATGTGCTAGGTGGACATAATATTAAACAGTGAGGACAAAGGGTAAAGATAAACCGGGGCTGCCAAAATGCCAAAGAAATGTATACACATGACGCGTATTCATCTTTTGTGATCGGTATATACGGAGTATTACAATTTGAATATAGTTTTTTTCCTTTCTTAAAATGTGTACACATACTTTTGGCACTCTCTGTACTCTCTCCCTCGAATGTGTTCCCTGTCTGGTGACAGGGACATCAATAAATGCAACAGCCTCTCCTGCTCGTGGTGCACTTACTTTGTTCCAGGCACATTACGGAGTATTTCCTTCATAACAACCACAGGAGGAAGACATTTATGTGGATGAGAAAACTGAGGCACGGAGCAGTTACATGACTTGCCCAGTGGGATAGAGCCAGACTCAAATCCAGCTTAACCACATTTCGCTCTGCCATATTTGCACAGCAGAGAAGTACAGAGGAGGTATTCGTTGGTGTGAGAAGACAAGAGCAGCCTGTGTCAGAAAAGGTTTTGCAAGTATGTTAATTCTAGAAGGAAGAACAAGGATTCCCCGTGTGAACAAATCAGGACCGGCATTCCAGGATGAGCACAGAGTGAACCGAAGCAGAGGTGTGGGAGGCAGCAAGAGTGACCAGAAAGAGGGTGTAAGGGGTAGTGATGAGGCCAGCCTGGGCCAGGTGACGGGAGCCAATGAAAGCTGCAAAGAGAGGCCACCTCCTGGGGCTCGTCTGCCACGCATCTCCACTGAGGCCAGCTGTCAGCTGGTCCTGGTAGAGCAGTGTCCCTCTAGGTGAAGTGAAAACCTCGCTTCTGATCCCAGCTTTGATTCCCTGCCGTATGGTTTTAGGAAATTAGATCACGTGCCCACTCCGGGCTTCAGTTTGCCCCTCTAGAAACCGAAGTGTAAGGCAAGATGGAAAGAACTTCTGTATACTGAATACCTATCTACTCTAGGAGTCAGTTGCCTCATGGATTTCGTGTGAGGATTGAATAGGCTAATACATATAAAGTGATTAGTGCCTGGTGCATAGCAAGTGCTCAGTAACACTAGTCCTGGCTATTGCTGGTGTCCTTTCAGTTGATTGTCAGAGTAACCCTACGGGCGACAGTTAACATCAGAGGCGCTAGAAACAAACTGCCTGGAGTTAAGTCTCAGCTCTGCCACATTCTTGCTGTGTGACTTCGAGCAAGTTACCTAACCACTCCATTTCCTTGTCTATAAACTGGGGATCCCAATGGTGTCTACTTCATTGGGTTGTTTGAAGAATTACAGGAGATAATTTTTGTAACATTTTTAACTCTTAGAACTGAGCACCTACCAATAAACGTCAGCTATTGTTAAACACCCATTTTGCAGACAGCACAGTTGAAGCTCAGAGAGGGGATGAAAACTTGCTTCAGGTAACACATCTAATAAATGGTAAGGCTGGGATTTAACCTGGGAAAATTATATCCCCTATCCAGTGCTTCTAACTGGTGTTCCAGATGCCTCTGAAGAAACTTCCAACAACTAGAATCCTGCTAAGAGCGTTACTGCCTCTGACCAAAGTCATTGTAAAACTCCAGAATAAACAATGACTGCTCCGGAAAAACTTTGAAATCCCCGGAGGAGCTGGAATTAATGTATGCTCCTGATGTACAAGCATGCCACATTTCCAAGTTGGTTTTATGAGGGGAAGCTCTAAACTTCTATGATTCAAAGGTGGTAAATGGTAACGACAAGGTATTAAACTTTGTGGGAGAGTGACTGCCTGAAATCCTCTCTGGAATGAAGCAAGGTGTAAATAAATAAATGCCTAAGGAATGGTGCAGTGGGAGAACTGGTTCCCATCCCAACTCCATCACCAAGCTGCTGTGTGACTCGAGCAGGACCCTCAACCCTCTCTGCGGCCACATTTCTCTTCCAGTATGGTGGCCCCTGATTTAGGACCCCAACTGGGACACTGGCAAGAATGAATGGCGATGCTATTAACAATTATACCAGGACCACAGATACCAACTTGGCTCTGGGATCCCCAAGACAAGAACACCCACTACCAAACGCTGAGACTGCACCATCATTTCTAAGAGGCTTTCCTACTCTGATGTTTTATGGCAAAGTCTGCTGCCGAGAGCTGATCCTACTCAGGTATACCTGAGTACTGGGACCCCACAGAAGGGCCTCTTCAATGGAATGCAGGGGGTCAGGGCGGAAGCAGGACCATGATAGACACATGAAAACAGAAAAGAGGAACAGACATTATACGGTAGCTCCTTGCGTCTCCATGGTGCTCTCGTGAGCTGGTCAGGGGGCACACTCTGCCCTCTCTCCCCATCCATCAGGGAAAGGTCTACACTGCCTTGACCAGGAACTCCACTGCCTTTCCCTCTCCCTGCCCTGGCTCTGAAGTGTCCTGACACAGCTGACCTCATGGAATCTTTGAGGCCCTGTGTCTTCCACCTGTTCCTGGTCCACTGGTCAATCAGACATGACATGGGTCCTAACGCTGCACTACTCAGACTGGCAGTCTACACAGCCAAGCTGACAAGATGACTCAGCTGCATGCTTGGCTTCTTAGGATCCGCTTTCAGAGAAAATCCTGGGAAGATCTATTTCCAAACATACCTACCATTTGTGCGACTTACGTGTGAGCTGCTTGCTAGGAAGTCAACGGTTCTAGTGGTGACTAATCAGCAGCACAGTCTGGAGCTTGGTCACCTCAGAGGTCTCTTCTTGAGGTGACTTCTCCTCCCTGACTGTGGTACAAGAAGCCTCTGGTACTTGGCATTAACTCAGAAGAATGAGGAGCTCTCAACCAGAAACACTTCATCTCGTGCTAGGCTCCTGCTCCGGAATTTGATGGAATCATTCTTTAATATAGCTTTCTTTCTACCCCACATCAGAGATGATTGAAGGCAGGGGAAAATATTCCTATGAGAAATGTGGGTTTTCAGTCAAGCAAACAGAAATCTGAAGGGTGATTTGATTAGAGGAGCGGCTTGGCTAGCTCGCGAAAGGAGCAATGAATTCCCAGGCTCCGGGAGCCGCTGGGTGAGGAGGGAACCTCTCCCAGGAGCTCCCCTAATCCATCTCACTACTACTGGATGGCTCAACGGGATAATGGGCACCAAGTGCGCAGAAACTCCAAAGCGCCGGTTCACATGTAAATGATGTTCTCTTTTAGGAGGTGAAGTGTTTTTAAAGAGAACGTTGCCGCTCATCAGTTATTCTCTTCCCTCATACAGGACTGACAAGCCTCCTAAATTCCACATTCTGCATACGCTGATGTATTTAGATTGCGTTTCTTTCTCGTATGGAATAATCCTACAGCAATTCTGCCTCCCTCAAAAGGAGGGTTGGTTCCCTGGGTGGGTCAGAGGCTGGCGGTGAAGGCTCAAATCACGGGGCCCAATGTAGAGGAGGTGGAGGAGTATGGAATGAAGAGTCAAGGTCTTATAATGTGAAATGGGGTTCAGAGCACAGAGCTGCCACTCATTGGTCTTTGAGGCATGGAGAAATTTGGGGTGGGGTGGCCAGGGGGTTGGTTTTTCTTTTACTCTCTTTAACTGAAGAGGGAAAGGGAGTGATGGTTGACTCTTCTCCTTTCTTCCTTAAGGATGGAATCTGTACCCGATTCATCTCTTTATATCTGATTAATGAATGCTCTAACTAGACACCATTATAATTGTATGAAGAATTTCCAAATACATCCAGTTCCCCAAAGGCATCCCTAACTTCTGATGGGGGTCAATCCTGACCGCACACCCTGTGAGAGAGGTCATCCTGGAGGTCATGTCCTGAATCCAACACTGACCAACAGAAGTGTGTAGGAACTGCTTTCCCTTCTCCCACTCCTCTCCCCAGGTGCCTAGACGGGTGCCACAGCTGTCTGCTCCTCTAGCCACGCAAGAAGAGCAGCAGTGCACTGTCTGCTGTTTGGTTATGGCCTCTGGGTGGGGACAGTCTATGAAGTTATCATGAGTGGGATCGGCTTGCGGGAGAAGCTATGTTCTCCCTGCACAGGTCGGGATATTTCTCCTGTTCTCCTTTCTCTGCCCCTCAGGCTAAACATCCTTGGACAAGTTACTCTGCCTCTGTGAACCTAGCTTTCTCGCCTGTGAAACGGGGCTCCTAATTCCTGTCCCAGAGGGGCTTGGCTGCCGTGAGGAACAGATGAGGTAATGTATGACAGAGTCCCAGCTTCACGCCTGGAACACTTTAAAGGCACAACAGAGAATAGCTACTATTAATTTCTTCATCAACAGCTGATGAAAAGGTGGATAGGGGATTGGGTAAGATAATATATGTAAAGGACTTCACATCATCTCTGGCACCTAATGAGGGCTCCAGAAGTGTTGCCTTTTATTAGTGGAGATGAAGATATGCACATTACAAAAATAACAATAATGCCATGTCGCAATGAATCAAGCAGAAGATTCCAAGGAGTTCTCAGCCAGATCAAAGGAGAAAAAGGCAGCGGCTTCCAGTTGAGCAAACAGGGTCAGCGTTTCCCCAAATTCCCTAATAAGAATCACTTGGCGGCCTTGTTAACTACAAGTTCATCAGCCATAGCCCATATCCGATCTGTAGGCACGGAAAGGACTGGGAAATGAGCTGGAAGCTGTATGTATAACAAGAACCCAAGGATCTGTATCAAGAAGAAATCTGGAAAACTCTGGAGTGAATGACACCAAAGCTGGGACTCGTCAGCAGGTGACAATATAATAGTAATCTCCAACTCTGTTCAAGAGCCAGCCATTGTGCTTACACCACATCAATCATAAACATTCCCATGAGATAGACAGGTATCACTAGACCCATTTAGCAGATGAGGAAACCGAGACTCAGGAAATTGAAAGGATTTGCTCAAAGTCACAAACTGGAAATTGCCAGAGCCAGGATTCAAACCCAATCTTGTGTAATTTAAGTGTCCGTATGCTTCTTACTAAACCACACTTTCTAGACATTCGTATGTGTGACAGAGGGACAATCCAGTTAAAGAACAGCCTGAGCAAAGTCCTAGAGGAGGAAAAGCTGATGTTAGAGAAATGGCAGTGACAGTAGCGTAACAATAGTACAGCAAGAGCAGAGAGTAAGTGAAAGGCAGTCGTGAGAAAGAGGTAGGAAAGGGAGGTTGGCCTCCCTTGGTTGGGGTCAGATTAAGCTGCTATTACAAAGAAACCACCAAAATGCAGGCGCTTATATAAGATAGTAGTTTATGTCTCCCTCACATGAGTGATCCAGGGCCTCAGGGGACAGGGTAGGGGCAGCTCAGATGCCCTTGGTCCCCAGTGACCTGGGCTGCTGAGTCTGCCCTGTGGTCCTTAAAATGGGGCTTCCATCCCTGGTCCAAGGCAGCCTGCCCAGGTGTTGCCATTCCTGAGCCAGAAGGAAATAGAGACATGGAGTCCAGGGAAGGCAGGTTTGACTTTTGTAGGAAATGGCCTGGAATTTACTATAAATGGGAATAGCATTGACTTTGTTGCCACTCAGCGTCCACTGGCCTGAACCTGGCCCGAACCTAGTCACATGGCCACATCTAGCTGCAAGGTTAAATGGGAAACACAGCGTCTCGCTGGGCAGCCACTTGGGGGGCGGCGGGGAGAGGAGTTTGAAAGAAATTATTAAAAGAGAGGTAAATGGATGCTGGGATCTCTCACAGGGCCATATAGGATTATAACGTACCAAAAGCGGTTCTAGAATGCTTTGTCTCTTCCTGGCACTTTCTAAGTGCTTTATCTGTATTAACCCAGTTTATCCTCACGACCGACTTGAATGCCAAGACTGAGCACTTACTCAAAGAATAAGGCCTTTAACTGGCATATGGTGAGTACTGAGGGTTCTGGAAAAGAGGGCTGGGGGGCAGCACTTAGTGGCACTCTGGTCATCTGGTCAAGGGGCACACAGCAGCAGAAGCAGTGAGGTGGCGGCGGGCCTCAGGCTGAAAGGTTTTGTAAGCCCAGCCCTGGGGAGCCTTCATGTTGGGGCCTTCCATCACAGATCTCTTTGTCTCTCTGTAAAATGAGGGTGCTGAGATGGTTGGTTTCTGGGGCAGCCCTCCCTTTGCCATTGCCAGAGGTCCTCTTGTGAGCCCAGAAACACCGAGGGCACTGGAGGGGAAGGGAGGTGGAGAGAGACACTGCATTCCCAGAGGATAGCTACTTGGAGAAAAGTCTCAACAAGACTGGTAAACGCCGTTCTCCGATTCTCAATACTTAAAGCGTCAGTGAACACTGCCCCTTTCCTCTGGCACGACGGCAACTTGGGAGTCATCTCATTACCTTTCTCTCCTTCACAACCACCCCAGCCTCTATTCCAACATGGCCAATTTTGTCTCCTATATATGCTGGATCCATCCACTTCTTTCTAGCTCGACCATTATGGCTCCAGGTGGAACTATAATCACCTACTCCTCACCTGGACGACTGTAGTCACCTCCTAACTGGTCTCCATCTTCCATACTTGCCTTGCTCCAATCCACTCTCAGCAGCAAAAGAGATTCTGTCATGAAGAAAGTATAAGGTTGCCGTTCCCCTGCTTACAACCCTCCACATGTGTCCCATTGCTCTCAAGGAAAAGACCAAATCCTATGTTGTCTCACAAGGTCCTGCCCGGTCTAGCCCAACCTACCTCTCCAGCCTTCTCCCATACAGCCCCTCACCTCATCCCAGGCTCCAAACATCCTGGCCCTTCCTGTGAATGGTCGTGCTCCCTCTTACCCATAAATGCTGTTTGCTTTTTCAGGAGTGAGCCTCCACCTCTCACCTACCCACCTTCATGCCTCAGTAGACTTGCTTCTTCAAGACAATCTTCCCCAAACCCAGCCCCGAGTCTTCATCAGCCCCTCCTTTCTCAAATTCTATCAATGTATATGTTTATTTGTGTGATTATATGATTCTTGTCTGTTGCACACTAAACACTCTAAGCTCCAAAAGTATACGGACCTTGTCTGTCTTATTCATCATCACCTTTCCAGGGGCTAGAAGCTGAATGAAAGGGTTCACGAGTAAGTATCACTGCCCATCATCTACTGAATAAAATTCCAAACTTCCTCTCCGGTCCTCCAAAGCCCTGCTCGATCCGGCTCTAGTTCCCGCCTCAGAAATATGACCTCTGACATGTACGTTTTCACCCAGCTTCTTTCAACCCTTACAATGACTAACCAAGCTATGTACTGTCCCCGTTTTACAGACAACGAATGTGAAACTCAGAGAAAGACAGTGATGTTCTTAGCATCAAGTATGACATCTAATTGTAATAATCCACGTTATCAATTCATTTAGATTTCCTAGTAGTCTCTATTGACCTTAGGTACTTTTAGAGTGGTTAGGTAGTTTAGAGTGGTATGTGCATGTGGACAGGATTTCTAGGAAGTTGGAGTTCAGCCGCAGAGGGCCTGTGACAAAGACACAAGCTGTGGAACCAGTGTCAAAAAAACAAAAACAAAAAAATGCAAAGATAAGAATTTTAAGAGTAGACAATTTACTTATGATGCTAGAAACCCCACATTCCTGAACTCTTGAGTCCTCTTCTGGGGGTGGGGGAAAGTTGTTATATCTGTTTGGGGGCAAAACTTATGAGGCTGAACCATAGCGAGTTGCCAATATTGGACTATTTCTGAACTATATTGTGCACACACGCTTGTACATATACGTACATACACAAACACACGTGACCTGAGCCAAGTCACATTACTTCTCTGAACACCAGAATAGTACAGCAGATGACTAAGAGAACAGTGAATTTTCCACCACAGGTAAACTTGGATAAGATCTAATGTTATCGAAGAGAAAAATCAAAGTTGCTAAATCTTTGGACTACATAGTAATTTAAACACAAGGCTTGTTGTGACAAAATATTGCATGATATATCAAAGTTGGTGGGAGGATTCTGTAAATGAAAGGAAAGAGAAGCTGGTAATTTAGAAAAAGCAAGGAGAATGGAAATCGAAGCTCTCTGGTTGGAGCAAGGTGGGAAAGGCTTCAGGAAGCGTGGTGTCATGGGAACAGCAGCGTGCGTTCCAGTCGCTGAAAGCTCCCTATGCACCTTGTCACTAAAACTAACCATGCCACCTCTGGTGTCACCTTCCTACCACCATAGGTGGGTAACCATGCACCTCTAAGATCTGGATTTGGGTCCGTTGCATCACCCTCAATGAAAAGGAGTCAAGGCCATTCCATAGAGAACAGTTTGCACTGAGTCTTGAGACAGAGAAAGTCAAGGTGGGCTGGAGACCTATTATTTTCAGGAAATGAGATGTCAGGGATAGTGATCAAGAAGACAAAGATGGCTGGAGAAAGGTTCCCCCAGAGGAGTGACCCAAACCCAAAGCTGAAATAAAGAGCAAAGAGCAGAGTCCACTGAAACCAGGTAAGGAGCCACAGGCCTGTAAGGACGATGACAATGGCTAATATTTATGGGCCAGATCCTATTCTAAATACTTCACAAATATCAACTCATGTCAACCGCACAGCAACCCCATAAAGATTATGTGCTTAAACCCCAATTTACATAGAAATAAACTGAGATACAGAAAAGTTAAATATATGTTCAAGGTTACATAGACCAACTGCACCTCTATTTCCTCATCTGTAAAATGGGGATAATAATAGAACCCACTTCAAAGGTTGTTTGAGGATTAACTTAGATAATACAAGTAAAACACTTGGCACAGGACCTGGCATCTAATAAAGACTCAATAAAGATAATAAAATAAGCTATAACCCTTCTTTGTTGACAAGCCCAGCTAGACTAGTTACTTAGGCCATGCAGAATTTCCTTTGGGAGGAAAAGCAAGGGGGGTGGGGGAGGAAGAGAATGTGAAACTGAAAATTGAAGCTTGTGTTGGGTTTTCACTGGCCTGTTCATCTTCTTCCAGAAATATGAAGAGGTCAAGTCCACAATTCACATTTGGATTATATCCTATAGTTTGTCTGACTTAACTCTTTGAAGTAGGTTCATACCCATTTTACAGATGAAGAAACCAAAGTTCAGAAATGGGAAACAGCGTGCCCCAGGTGACACAGCAGGATAGCACCAGACTGTAGAGCCCTAACCCAGGTCTCCTGCTACCAAGGCCAGCACGGTCTCCACAGTTTCTTAGGGGTCCTTGGCCTCTCCTTTTCTCCCTCCTCTCCTCTTCCTGCAGCAGGAGAAGATCAGATGAACAAGCCCCATCTCAGCTCTGCTAAGGGCTGATTTTTCTGCCTTTTGTAAGGATGATTATCACAAACATTAATATCCATAACAGGGAGAGAGGGTCGAATGACCCATTAATTCTCTGTACATGATTATTTTTTAACCCGACAGTTTCAAAATAGTGTTTGTGTATTGTGTCGATTCGGTATTGTTGTTGGAGCAGAAATCTGAGAGCTAATTTTTAAAAAGTAATTGTTAACAAAGGATAAATATACACATATGGAAGGTATAGGTCTTGTACGATGTTTGTCTCTTAGGGCTGTGTATCTCTAAGAGGTGTGTGTGTGTGTGTGGGTGTGTGTTGTGTTTCTGTGTTTCTGTACTTCTATGGTGTGTGTGATTTGGTGGAGTGCATGCATGTGTGTGTGTGTATGTATGTATGTGTTATACCTGTGTTTCTATCTGTGTTAGCGGGACCTGCATTTATATACATACATCTCTAAGTACTATGTGTGATTGTGTGTGTCTATGTTTGTGCATTGTGGTTATTTGTGCAGATGGTGTATGAATGGACATTGTCTGCAGCAGCGATTTGTGTGCATATATCATGTGTTGTATATGTGTTCCCATCTATTGCATGAGCCAGTTGAGTTCGGTGTGTTCTGTGTGCCTCTGCTCTATGGGTGTGTCTCAGTGGTGAAATCTGTGTGTTGCATGTGCACGTGCAGTGTGACTAAGGAGGGTGTGTTCTGCATATGTGTATACTGCATGTGTGCGTGAGCCGTCATGTGTAGTCTGTGTCCTGTAGATTAAAATATGACGTGTCTGGGTGTGGTCAGTGTCATCTGGAGGCTGTTTTCTACATCCATGTGTGATGTGAGTGTTCGTGCTGCCTCTCTGAGTGTCTGGATTGTGTGTGTGCCTGCTGTGTGTGTGTGCGCACAGACACACACGTGTCTATGCCGGGCATGACTTCCTCACCAGGCCTGTCTGTCTCTGAGGGAGTTACATTCCCCCCAACCCTCTCTCTGCTGGCGTCTGGTAGTCATTAGTTGGTCAGACATTTTTATCTCCTCAAAATATCCTATTGCTCAGACTCAGTTCAGTAATCGCAGGAATGGACCTCAGAGACATCGTTTATGCTGCATCCTCCACAGACCCGGAGAACTGTGTGTCCCTCTTACCTATTAGTCACTCAAACTGAAGGCTCACAAGCAAAACAGCTGCTGTCTCAGCTGCGGTTAACCCTTTCTGAACCAATTTGAGGTTTACTTCAGTGAAACTGTAAATACTGCACGGGCCCTGCTAGAACACGAGGGACTAGGAGCTTCGAGATATCTACAAACCCCAGACTTCCACTGCTATAAAATAATATTAGGCTCCAACACTGTTCCCCAGATGGAGTGCTACTGGCATTTGCAGGGAGGAGTATAGGGCCCCACGCATGACTAGATAAGACTTCAGCACAGTGCAGGGAGCTTAGCTCATCCAGCCCCACCCACCTGATGCCTGGTGCCTTTGGTGTCCTCAGTCATTATATTGGCAAAATGTTCCACGTTTCCAACTTCCCCCTGGAGAAGGGAGGAGCAGTGCCACCCTCTTGCAAACCACTGAGCTAAAAAAAAAAAAAAACTATGAAAGTGCCAAATTAGATCAGAAAGGACTTCAATGACAGCCTTCTGTCACTATGCTGGGAGAACACTCTGCCACATTTAACTCATTCATTCGTCCATCCATTCATCTAGCCATTCTCCCAACAAATAAATATTTATTGAGCATCTACTCTGTGCCAGGTATTTTTCTAAGCATTGGGATAGACAGAACAGTGTAAGCCAGGTCTGTGTTCTCAAGAACCTTGTATTCTAGTAGGGAAGACAGTCAGCAAACATATAAACAGACAAACAAGAAAATGTGGGGCAGTAATAAGACCCTTGATAGCAGTGAAACAAGATCATTTGATTGTGGGAAGCAGTGAAAATTCTTTAGATTGAAGGAGGGAGAGCAGGGAAGTCTCTCTGAAAGGGAATATGTAAGCTGAGGCCTAAATAATAAAAAGACCCCAGACATGTAAGGGTCTGGAAGGGAGACCAATCCATTCTAGGCAGAAACACTCATAAGCCCTTAGTGTGTTGGAGGAAGAGAAAAACAGCCAGGAAGGTAAACAGGGGTGTGGGGATGGACATTGACTAAGTGAGATTAAAGGGAGAGAGGAAATTGGGCGAAAGCAAAGTCCAGATCCCACAGGACCTTTGGGATGTGTCTAAAATGTGGGTTTTCTTCTAAGGGCGTTGGGAAGCCATTGTAGGATTTTTTAAAAAGTGAGCTATGTATAGAACGGATGATAGGGGTAAGCAGAGAAGCCAGACCACAAGGACCATTGTAACAGGAGAATGTAGAAGCTGGGAGGGACCAGAAGAGGAGAGGAATCAGTCATCAAAGCAGGCCAGTGGTTCTCAAACTTGAGCGTGCGTCGGAACCGTAGGAAGGCTTGATAAAACACACGCTGCTGAGCCCACCCCAGGTTTCTGATTCAATAGATCAGAGGTGCAGTCTTAGAATTTGCAGATAACATTTTCCCGGGGGATGCAGATCCTGTGGGCCCAGGGACCACACTTATAAACCTCCTCTTTAGAGAAAGACAGCAAAGAAGAGAAAAGGTATTTGGGGTTCCTTGGACCCAATTCCAATGGGTGTGTGTGAGGGGAAAAGGGGGGCTTGGTCTACACACCAACCACAAGCAATACTCCAGACACCTACAGTTCAACTCAATTCTGACATTAGCGTCAGATTCCACAGATTGAAGGCTCAGTCCGACAAGACTGCCCCTACCCCAACACTTCAGAGGCCAGTAGCAAGCCCAGGGTTGTCACATGTGATTCTGACCGATGGCTACACATTGGGCGTTCCAAGGACCTCCTTCAACTCAGGAAGCCAATCCTAAATCCAGGTTGGTACCTGCACTTCTGACTCACTGGCTGTAAATCAAAGGTTCCCAAGACCCCCTTCTTGGATTTGATTAATTTGCTAGAGTGACTCACAGAACTCAGAGAAACATTTTACTTACTAGATCACTGGTTTATTATAAAAGGATATAACTCAGGAACAGCCAGATGGAAGAGATACGAAGGGCAAGGCCTGGGGAAAGGGCATGGAGTTTCCATTTCCTCTCCAGGCCTGTAACCCTTCCTGCCTCTCCATGTGTTCACCTACCTGGAAGCTCTCTGATCCCTGTCCTTCACAATTTTCATGGAGGCCTCATTACAGAGGCATAAAGGATTAAATCCCTGGCCACTGTTTAATCTCCAGGCCCTCCCCCTGCCTCAAAGGTCAGGGGGTGGGACTGAAAGTTCCCACTCTTGATCACAAGGTTGGGTCCCCTAACAGCCAGCTCCCAGCCTCCAGGTGCTTTCCAAAAGCCACCTCATTCACACAACAAAAGATAACATTGCTGGCGCTCATCGCTTAGGAAATTCCAAGGGTTTTAGGAGCTCTGTGTCAGAAACTGGGAGGAAGGCCAAACGTGGGAGATTCTCCAATGATGAATGTCATGTCACTTCATTTCAACTTCCTTGTGTTATACTGTTGATGAGACAGCTAGAAACTTAACTCTTATTTGTATCAGTTAGTCTATGGTAAATTGGTTTTGTTTTATATCGTTTCGTTTAAAATCACAGAACCTATTTACGCCAGGAGGACTTACTCTATATATTTCATATTACAAATCACAGTATCACAACAGGGATGCTGAAGAAGCAAACCACCTTAATTATATTTTTAAAAAAGAAAGAAAACAACAATCATAACAGTTCTTACTCTGTACCAGGCAGGACACCACACTCAGCCAGACAATAAATCTTCCTCCCTTGAGTTAGCCTGAGGGAGTTTCTGTTTCTTGCCTCCCACAGGGCAAACCAGAAAAGTGGCCGAGCAGGGGCCAGACCAGAGGGCACCTGACTACAGGCCCATCCATCGGACAGTTCTTTCCACTTCACCTAGCAGCTCTCCACAGGCAGAGAAACGTCCTTAATTTAATCATATCTATGAAATTACTTACGGGTTTCTGGGATGAGGCTATCTTCCGGGGCCGTCCGTTATTCTGCTTGCCCTACAACTGGGTGACTTGTTAAGCTCTTGGCTGGCCCAATAAATATTTGTTGAATTAAATTAATCTTCATTTTCCCAGTCCCTCTAACCTCCAGCTGCCTAATAAACTAAGAATTCCTACAGGGAGAAAAGACCCAGGGTTGGACGTGCGGAAAGGGCTGGGATGACGGGGCGTGGAGCCCAGAATCCTGGGTTCTGTTCGTAAGGATGCAATTCCCTAGCTGTGTGACTTTAGGTGAGCCGCTTGAAATCTCTGGATCAAAGTTCCCCATCTTTGCACTGAGCAACTTGGAACACCTCTGGCGTACATACCATCTTACGTTTCTCCAGAAACCAGGCACGTAATAAGAAAGTGGTGAGATTTTTGGCGAACTGGAGAACAACGCCTTACTTAAAAAGCATTCACATGACATGTCTGTACTTGCCAAATAAAGTACCAACCACAAGCCGGGAGTCTATATGCCCTACACCCACTGCTCTCCAGGGATACTTCTTCTAGCTCTAATATCCACTGGCCTTTGCAGAGCCTCATCTTGTATGCATGTGTGTTTTTATTTTCCTACCTTCACGGCAGAAGGGGAGGTATGAAACTGCACTGAAGCATTTATATAACATGATGCAGAAATCGAGGAGCTGAAGAGAAAAGATCAGAACCTTTCTCTCCCTCGTTCCCAGCCTGCAAATGCACTGTTCTGAGGGAGGCGCATCCCAGCTGGGCTGGGTTCAGCTTTGGCCAAAGCTGGAAGGAGACCCGAAGCAACCCAGGCCTCATTTCTGAAGGGTGTTATTTCACCCCTGCTTCCCAGATAATGTAACGGAGTCACTCAATTGAGCATAAAATAGAAATTTGGCTTCTTATCTGCCGCAGACCTGACTTTACTATTTTCTTTCTGCAAAATACATTTTTCACTATCTTATCTTCTAATAAACAATCCTAGTTCGGCAGCCTTGTGGCAATGGCGTTGAATGCAGTTAAGAGACATATTTTTTCCTCTCACTCCCTGCTTAGAATCTGCTGTTTAAAAGCCTGCATTTTCTTTTCCTCCCTTTTGGAAAAAATGTATATCCCATTTGTATGCCATCTTCCTTCAAAGAACAGCCATATTTTTCATGAGTCGTCCTGATGGATCCCTTCTTATTTTCCCTTTTGCTCATTTGATCGGTATTAAAAGAGGGACGTACTTCCACAGCAATGGTGTATGAATTTGATGGATTTTAGACTGAGTGGGGGATGTCAGAGCAGGACCTTTCAAGAAAGGGGCAATTTCTAGAGTGGTCAGACCCCAGTGGGTTTGCCCAGATTGTGTGGTGGGCAGGACCCATATTGATGAAAAGCCAGCTATGAATGTTTAATGCCTCCTCTCAAATGCAGACTGTCATCAGACACACCAGACAGTGAAACTTAAGCCATAGATGAAAGAAGAGGAAAAGGGAACCAACATTTACTAGTGCTTTCCTCAGAACAACCTTTTGAGAGAACAGCCCCATTAAGGAAAGCAAAGCGGAGGAAACAGCCCCATGATTACAGAGGAGGAAACCAGGGTTCTACACAGCTAATGCACGTTCAGAAGATGAGATTCAACGGCAGGTCTCCAAACACCACTTTGGGGTTAGAATTACACGCACACGCGTGCACACACATGCACACACACCACTTTGTGGTATAGCATTTCTAGTTGTTAGGCAATTGTTTTAATCTGAGTGTAACCTGAAAAAGCAAGGGGGGGTAAATTCATTGCTCAACTGGCCTCCATTCGATTAATTCCAACTCCTACTATTTTATGATGGAAAACATGGGAAGTTATCGGTGCATGGACATTACATTTTCCAAAAGCATTTACCTCCATTGTTTTCGTAGTCCGTGCTCAGAACAAAACTCAGCCACTGTCCCCTCTGATCCCTGCTAACCCCACCACTTCATTCACACCCTCAAAAGTGCCACACCCTGTTTCCCCTGAAAGTCTTTGCATATTATTTCCAGGAGTACCTGGAACACTTACTCCTACCCATCCTTCACATGGGAGCTCACAGAGTGCCTCCTCAGAGAAGACGCCGTGACCACCAAACCTCAGGTAGCCCCCTTATCATTCTCTCCGTAGCACCCCGCCATCCTTCACAGCATGATGGCAAACCTATCCCTCTATGCTAGTGCATTTGTACTTGTAATGTCTGTGTCCCCCACCAGTCTGTTAGCTCCAAAGAGTGAGGAACTGTTTCATTTTGTTTTCAACATCTCACCCCTGTGCCTAGTACGCTGCCTGGCATCCAAATGGGTGCTCAGCATATACCCGTGGAACAAATAAATGAATAAACGTGACTCACGGCAACCCTCGGTGACGGGTATTTTTATCCTCATTTCTAATAAATAATGAAATCAGTAAGAGTTAACATTTCTTCCGTATTTATCATGAGTCTGGTACAATTCTAAGCTTTAGTACTCACGATAATCATCTAAGATCAGCACTATTCTTATTCCTGTTTTACATGTGAGGAAACTGAGGCACCAAGAACACACAGCTGAGGCCAGAGCACAGGATTTCCTGTTTAAAAACTCCTGCTCTTTCTACCCAACCATAGAGCCTCACTCAACCACCAACGGTGAGAAAGAAATGACCAAGAAAAAGAATTGTATAAAGATAACACTTGGCCCAGGTCACTATTTGCACTGGAAAATTATCTGCTAAGAGTTTGAGATCTCTCCAACATTTGCCCATCTTCGGTCAAAGATACTCATGCAAAGGGACAAGGCATATTTCCTAATCTGGTTTGGCCTCTTGGGCCAGTCCTGGTAGAGAGACCTTCTGGAACATGATCTACCTGCTTGCTCTGCTTTCCCCTGGGACTCATGCCTCAGGCTCAACTGCCCTCTGCCGACGCCCAGGCCTTTGCCAGTCTGAGAACTCCATGTCTCACTCCCAGCCCGGAGAGCACGATGAGGTCAGTAGGGTCTTCTGTTCCTGCAGGAAGCCAGAAAAAATTAAGCTGTGGACAGAGAGATGACGCCCAACAGTGCAGGAGATTTATGAGGGAGAGAAATCCGGGCCAAAGTCCCTCGTTTCTGTTTCTCTCTATCTGTCTAATGACTACCACAGAGCCCTGTGGTTGGAAGAAACTTCCAGAGATCATCTGATCCATCCCCTGCCTCCTAAGGACCTTCAGGCAAAAAAAGGATGACTGTCTGATATTCACAACGTTTAAAGCCCTCGACGGCTCTCTCCTCCACATAGTGGAACCCAGACGAAGTCTAAGCGTTTTAACAGGGCATCTGAGATCCCCAACGATCTGGTTCTGTACTGCCTAGTATCCTGTTAACCCCCAACACAAAGTCCTCTGCAGCCAACCTGGTATGTCCCCTTGTCTCCCAACCTCCACCCCCCTGGAACTCCCACTTGGAATGACTTTCTCCCTGCTCTTCTGCAACATGAAATTTATAAGCCTCCATGCAAACTCCTACCCACTATGGGCCTTCTCTGTCATCACAGGTCATCCTCACATGAATTCATATTAATGAGCATGTGTCTTTTATTGGCTAAATGTTTATAATCTCATCACTTCGTGACGGCTTTAAGGCACAATTACGACGTATTTCTATTTCTTGTGCACCAGACCCTCACAGGGTGGTGCCTACCTCCCTAGCCAGGTTCCACAAATAACATGCACAACTGGGCCTCTGTACAACTCTGTTCCCTCTACTACGGCAGCTCTTTTCCTTCTTCTCAGCCTGACAAACTCCTTATCCATCAAGGCAGAAGGGAACTAACATCGCAGGACTGTCATATGCCCGGTAGTATGCTAGGTTGGACATTGTATACCTGATCTCAATTCACCTTCACCTTTACTAAAAACCCAGGATACGGGTGGTATTATGCCCATTCTAGAGATGATAATAATGAGGCTCGAAGAGTGTAAGTTCATTTATGTATTAATCTATTCATTCTGTCAACAACTATTTATTTTACATCTGCCGTGGAACTCACCAGTCAGGATGCTTGTTACTCGTGATAAATTTCCAAGAGCAAAACAGTTCACAGAGAAGGCATGCAGGCCTCCAAGAGGGAATTACTGGGGAGAAAGAAACCTTCAAAAAGCCCATTTAATAATTCTACGTGGTCTTTTCTATTAATTCAATGGTTCTCAGCCCTTCTTCTGCCTCTTCACTTGTAACACACAAAAAAGGGGGCCCAATGCTGGAGACAGCTATAATCCAGGAAGATCATTCCCATTCAAAAAAGCAGCTGGAATACAGTGAGGGTGATATTGGAGCAATAACCTTGAACCCACTCTATATTTTTAAGGGGAAAAGCTTTTGAACTTTTCCTCTTTAACTTTTTCTTTCCCTGTAACAAATTAGTCCCTCTCTCGCCCTGATTCGAGCCCCGAAGTGGAGTGGGGGCTGACCCTGGCTCAGTGCTCCTGCTGTATGGCTGCACGTCAAGCTCTTCCTCAGGAGGTGTGCTCTTGCAGGGAACCCAGACTTGGGAGGATCATGGCCCCCTCGCAGGCTCCAGTTCTATTTGCCAGGGGCTCCCATGCCTGCCTCAGACCTGAGATCTCACCAAGATAATGAAGAAAAAAGCACAGCACTGCCAGCCTGCCCTGCGTCTCCACCATATCCTAGTAATGGTCCCTAATGCTCACATCAACTGCGTGTCCCAGACTCAGTGACTCCAGGCGTGCTGGCAGGGGCCCAGCAGGGCTGCTCCAGCACACCCACTCCCTGCACCTGAGCCTCTTGCTCAATCAAGGGCAGCTCCTTAGAGAAGAGGTCTGTAGGACTGGAAGTCGTGCCACGGAGCTCACCACTCCTTCAGACATACAACCAACATGGAATTATCAGGAAGCTATCATGTGCCATGTCTGGGCCGAAAAAAAGACACACATGGTTCCAGTCTGCATGGAGCATACAGTCTGGTGGGGAAGGTGGGTCACTGCCATGCAGGGTGTTAAGAGGACAAGGAGCTAGGACCTCATGGGCCCCACACGGGAGGCACCCCCCTCAATCTTGAAAAGGAAGGCACTCTATGATACATTGGTCCTTGCACTAACTAAGGCCTTACTGAGCCCGGCATGGAATTAAGCACTGGAAAGAGCCTGATAAATAAGATACAGGCCGACTGATATCTCTTTCTGTTTGTCACTAACAATGTCTCCTTCTGTATTCATAGACTAGGGTTGCCATATAACAAAATGCCAGAGACTGGGGGGCTTACATAATAGAAACTTATTTTCTTACCATTCTGGAAGCCGGAAGTTCAAGCTTAAGGTGTCAGCTGGTCTGGGGTCTCCTGAAGCCTCTCTCCTTGGCTTGCAGACAACTGCCTTCTCACTGGGTTCTCTGCCTTTTCTCTGTGGATAAGCATCCCTACTGCCTCATCCTCTTCTTAGAAGAACAACAGTCAGACTGGATCACAGCATACCCTACCAGGCTCATTTTAACTTAATCACCTCCTTAGAGGCCCTATCTCCAAATATGGTCACATTGGAGGTTAGGGCTTCAACCTATGAATGGGGCGGGGGGTAGACACCGGTCAGTCTATAACACCTTCCGTGTATAAAGCATGTTATCTTTTGAAGGTTAAAAAACCATTTTAACTACTTTCAAGAACATGGGCTTTGGGGACAAGCATAACTAGGTGTGACTTCCATATCTTCCCCTCCCCTGCTGCTTGACCTTGGACGCGTGACCTTAGGGACCCTCAGTTTTATTCATCCGTAAATGGAGGTAAGTTTGCATTACAAGAGTCTTGGTAGGATTAGAGAGTGAGTGATAGAGAGCACAAACTGCTGGTGGCATTGATTGCTGGCAAGAATGGTCATTTGGGGGAAGATCTGTTTAGGTTTAGACCTAGAGAGGAACAGCCAGCATTTGTGGAGCGTGAATATGCCAGGCACGATTCTAAGTGGATTCTCTGATTTAATTCTTAAAACAACGCTAGGAAGCTAGAACTATTATCATCCCCATTGTACAAACGGGAAAGTAAAGCACAAGGTTAAGCATATGTCTTCAAGGTCATACACAGGTAATAAGTAGAAGATCTGGAATTTGAACCCAGGCATCCTGGCTCCCACATAGTCGGTCTTATTACAACTAATTCACTAAGGAATTTAGACAGTGCACTGAACCTCTCTGAACAAAAGCAATGCTACCATGGCCGACAGGTGATACGAAAAATTAACTCCTAGAGGATAAGATGCTCAAGAAGCGCTACTTATTTTTTTGCTTGAACTTCACAGTTTTCATGGATTTTCATTAGGGAAACAACGATGACAACATTTTTCAGCCAGGACATTCAATATAAAAAAAAAATGTTGATGCATCTACAGATAAGCTGAGAAAATCCCCACCCCCACCCCATGTAGAGAACATAGCTTGAGTCCATCCTTGAAAGCCTAGAACATTGATTAAAATACTTTTATAAAGTAGAAAAAATAAAGCTAATATTAAAAAATCCTGCTTTATTAATCCCCAAAGGGAGAATTTTATTAATTCCTTTAGAATCCAATAAAAAGTGTGTTTTTTAATCAACTTTGTTTTCCAACTTCTGCCCATGTGTCAAATCAATTTCTTGGGAAACTTCCAGATACAGGAGCTGGGTCAGGAGCACGGGGGAGAGATACGGGCCCAGACCTCTTAGACAATCCTGTTAGACAAGACAAACTGTGAAATATGACGTATTGTCAACATGATATGAAAAAGTGGTACAATGAGGGTGATCTTTATCTATTTTATTCCCAAGCAAACAGGAACCATTTGTTCCAGAACAGTAACTGGCGCGTCGTAGGCCCTCAGTAAATACTTGTTGAGTAAGCAGGCAAAAGAAGAATCATGGAGTGTCTTAGAAACATGGTAAGAAGTTTGGCTTTAACTCAAAAAACTGCCTAAGAACTTGAGACAGGAGAGTAACACGGTCTGATTGGTTTTTTAAAAATCACCTTGATACACTGTCAGGAGGAGGGATACATGTGCCTGGGGGGAGGGAGGGAATGGAGCAAGGATATCAAGTAGGAAGCCACCACATAGTAGGGACGATGATGGCCTGGACTAGGGGGTACAGTGGTGATGGGAAGAAGACGGATCTAAGATACAGCTGGGACCCAGAGTTCACAGGACTTGCTTACGGACTGAATACGAGAGACGAAGGAAAGAAAGGAATCAGTATGACCTCTTGGCATTTCAGTTGAACATCTGAGTAGATCGTTACGACATTTACTGAGATGGAAGTAATAGGAGGAAGGCTGGGTTCTAGGTTCAGGGAAGGCAAAAATCAAGAATGCTGTTTTGGGGAGCGATATCAAACACTCGGAGGAATGCCATGTGGTTAGCGTACTAAGGTGTGGCCAGGTGGCCCACCAGAAGTCTTTGAATCAAGGGTAAGACTTGTTTTTCTATCACCACAGTAAATTCATGCCTCAGCCAAACTAAAACCATAGGGTGCTTAGAAACAGACAAAACTGTGGACGTAAATCCACAGACACCAAGGACACGGTGGGTCAGTGCTTGTGGCTCCTGAAAAAAACCCAAGACTTCCAAATGGACCCCTACCTCCTTGGAGGGGCTTCTCCAAACCTCTCGCTAATCCTTGCCCACACCAGTGAGTTCTAGGTGAGAGTTCTAGGTACCCACGTAGAGTTAAAGTCCACCCCAAAAACTGTGGGTTTAATCAGAGTCTTCATCACATGGGCTTAATGAGATAAACCAGACCTCCGGTAATATCGCCTGTATAATTGACATGGTTCTCTGGCAAACACTACACTTTATAATGAAAATACTGTATATAATTAGAATCTAATAGGAAGAAAATAATAATTAGCCAGAATTAACTGAACAGACGCAATCAGGCAAATAAAGGTTATCCTCAGGAGAGGACCCTTCAGAGTTCAAATGCACGTCCTATAATTGTAGAGAAGCCCCAGTAATTATTTTCCCTGCATCGTGGTGGAAGGTTTTCTTTCTTTTTTTTACGGTTTGGTTATTTATTTATTTATTTATTTATTTATTTATTTATTTATTTGCTGAGTGGCAGAATGAGTCTGACCAAGGCCTAAAAGGGATCTGAAAGGTCATAAGGTCATACACACAGATCCATGGGAGAGGAGGGTACGCAAGAGAAAAGCAGGGAACTCAAAGCCTAAAATAACAGGTGTGAATTCCAGATCCAGCTGTGTCATTAACCAGCTGTGTGACCTCGAGTGTGTCACTCCCTCTCGCTGAGAATAACGATAATAATACTGGCTGCCATTTATTGTCCACTTACCATGAGCTCAGTTATGAACTTTCCATACATCTAATGTCTTTCTGTTTCTAACCACATTCGTTTTTATTTGTTTTAAAGCAAAGATTTTTCTTTTCTCCTGCATCAGATTAAACCAGGCAACGAAAAGATGAATATTAATCATGACAAAAATAACAACTTTCTCCAGGGTTGTTGTGAGGATCAACTGAGACGATGCCCCTTTTCAAGCTGAAGAGACAAGGAAAGCAGCCTGTGACAATTATGGACCGCTTGTTTGCACCAAGAACTTTACACGAGCCTGGAGCTGTCTGTCAGATGCCAAGTGTGAGCTCCCCCTGTTATAGAACATTCACCCCTTAAATGCCAGTGGCTGCCATTTCCATTATTAGGGAGCCAGCTCTTGCTCAAAGGCTGCGACCACAGATGTGCTCTCTGGAGGACATGGGGTCACCCCCTGATCTGCTTTCCCTGGAGAAGGGCCAGAGTGGAGTTTTGCCAGAGGATTGTCAGTCCTGAGCAAAGCCAGGAAAGGTGCTGGGCAGGCCGTTGTGAAACAGACTTCAGATGCTGGTCCAGATCAGCAGCTTCTCCTGCGTCACATGGTCCAGGGTCTCGAGGGTTCTAGGTATTTTCCCCGTAAGCCTCTTTGCTGTAAGCGCTTTCATCGTACTAATTGGCCATCAGGCAATTTCACCGTAAAAGACAAAATAAGAAAGAATTAAAAAGGAACATTAAAAAAAACCCTAACGAAACATGAAAAAATAATAACATTAAAAAAACGTTATTGCAATAAAATGAAAATACGTTGTATTCTAAGTCTTTTGTTCATAGTATTACAGTGTTTTTTGCTTGTTGATTCGTCTCCTCGTTTGGCATCGCTACAATTTCTATTTCGCTAATACGTCTTCCTTCCTTAAGAGTTATCAGTTTCCAGCTGAAGAATCGCAAATGAATGCTCTCGAACACTGTTGTGAATTAGTAGCTGCCGCACTTGTGTTTGCCACAGCTTGGTAAACTTCTGGTTTTGACTATTGGGGAATGACTGCGCTCACCAAAGGTTTTGCAAAATGATTTCATCATTGTCTACTATTGTTTGCAATCTGGCTTTCTATGCACTTGTCATCCACTATTTTGCAATCACCATGTCCCTTCACTGTATAGAGAGCATCATGAGGGCTAAGACTTATACAATATAAAAATGGGAGTAACTTCAAAACTTCATCAATGGACAAATGAAACCAAATTGACAACTAGCTTAAACACATTAAGTCTGCCAGACATAATCCAAACTGTTAACTAGTTATTTTATTTTTTATGGCAAAATTTCCTTATGGCCATTAGCTATGCAGTGAAAATGTTTGCATGAAAACGCTTGCAGCAAACATGTTTACGGCAAAAATGCCCAACGGGTCTTGTTGTGGGAACTGGAATGCCAACCAAGAGGCTTGTTTTCATCAGCGGGAGAGGGACATGTTTGGCCCAGGGTCACACATCACAGCGCTTGGCCCTGAACTGCCGGACAGTTGATGCTCTGAGCAGATTCATTCAACGTTAGTGAGCAGCGACCCTGTGCCAGGTTCACAGCGGTCACTGGAGGGACAGCGCCATTCTTTCTGAAGATGACAGGACGTGGTAAGTACTGTGGTAAAGGAAGCTGGAGGAGGCTATTGACTACCATCTAAGAAGAACGGAGACAGATCTGGGGAGACTTCCCGAGAGAGGCAGCATTTGAGTTAAGGACTTGCAGAGTAGAGATAGAAGATGGGGACATTCTAGGAAAAAGGACCAGCCTGGGCAAAGGCATCATGGCAAACAGATACACAATATACGTCCAGAGGACATCAGTTGAAGCTCTGCTGTGGCAGATCTATAGAGAAGCAGAGATTTCTTGTCCTCTCCTGGAAGGAGAACTGGGGATACCTGGGAGTCATCTGTCCTCTCCCACCCTCCTCTCTCCCTGTGAGAGGAGCAGTGGGTTTGATTGGTGAGACTGACTCTTACACAGGGAAGAGCGAGATAGGCGGTGTCTTCCCGGCATGGGTAAAGATGTCTTTCTTGGCCTCCCTTCACCTGCCTCTGCCCAGGAGTGGTGGGTGCTGGGCACAGGGACTTGCTCCTACAGGTTCAGATGGGCTTCTGTTTGCTGTGCCAACTTGTCTGTCTGTCAGAGTGAATGGGGTCTACAGTCCAGATCTAGGAAAGAAGGTCCAAGTGCAGTTCTGCCATTAGTGAATCTGATACTGGATTTTATGTCCTACCTGAATCTCTGTGTTTATCTTCAATTGAGTCTAACCTAGAGGGGGCTAGGAGCCAGGGAGTGGCAGCCCTAGGCCCTGCATCGTGTGGTGCAGGATCAGTGCATGGTTGGCTGTGCCTAGGTCACAGGACAAGTTGTAGACGGTGGGAGATGAGGCTGGGAAAGTGGACTAGTGCCTTAGGAAACAGGGCAGGTGAGTTCCAAGTTATCATACAATTTCAGTGCCCTTTCTCCCATGCAAAATATCAAATCTATCTGAAGTTTGAAATGCACCTTTCCTTTAGGGAAAGAGGGAGCCAGTCTTAAAGTGCCTGCCTATGAATCTGTGTGTTGAGACTTGTGCCAAAAGTATGTCCATGTCCTGGGTTCTTACGTCCCCTACCCCACTTCCCCACCTACGTCAATACCGTATTGGTACTAAACATATGACGCATGAGAGTGGAGAAAGGTTGGAGGGTGTTTATAAGTGCCACTGGCGGGACAATGAAGGAAGGGACACGAGTCTCTAGTTATGTTATCCATCATCAAACTGATAGATACGTGTAGCAGGTGTTTATTAAGTTCTTACTACATGCAAGGTTTTTAAAGAGAAGTCAGGAAAGCTAGACAGAGGGATTAAACATATTCTTTCCATTTTAAGAATCCTCCATATAGCAAGAGGTGAGATTTGTATAACAGAATTATAACACAAGGTGAGAGGAAATAAGATGATTAGAGTACATGCTGTAAAGTGCTGTGGGTACGCAAAGGAGAGGGAGTTCTTTGGCAAGAGAGTTTAGAGAATGTTTCCTGGAAGAGATGGTCTTGAAGCTGAGGTCTGAACTCTAGGATTTGAAAATGTAGAGATAGAAGGAGGGCCTTCCTGGGGGATGAAGCGTAACAGACAAGACCAAGAGTCTGACAAAGATCATGGGGAGGAACAGGAAATCACGAGGGCCACTAGCTCCATGCATGGAAGCCTTCTGAAAACTATGTGGAAGCCAAATCTTGCAGGATTTTTATGTCAAACCAAGGTGGACTTTGCCCTGCAGTTTGAGAAGGCATTTGAACAGGGAGAGGTATGACAAGCAGAACCCAGTCCCTGTGCATTTGAGCGCAGCAGCGCCCCCTAGAGGAACGGGCTGGAGAAGACGAGTCTCCTTGGCTGCGTGTCTTCCCTGGAGCCTGTTTTCCCACCTATGCTGAGTGACTGACTAGCGGAGTGATGGGAGGTGACATCAGAGGATGGTTTTGCAGATTACCACGTGCCTCTGCCCGCTTCCTTTTCTCTACCAGAAGCAGGACCCAAGACAGCGCTGATGATCACAGGTGCAACCCTCCTGTCTGGGCCTCCTAGTTCTATTATTAAAGCCACTTAATGCCTAATTACTCCACCAGCCACGAGGCCTTCAGAGAGCCTCTTGCCAGAGAGCAATCGGATTTGTCAGACATTTCCAAACAGCACACAACTCTCTTGGAGGTCTCGGAATAGCTATGTCAGTGGCCCTAATGGAACATAATTTCCTGTAAAGGAAAACTAATTCAATATTTTCAGGTATTATGTAACCAAGTGCCCGCGGAGAGAAGAAAAAAACTGCTAAGGAGAAACAATCGGAGCGCAGTACCCCTGTGGAATCAGAAAGCCTTCAGGTCTGTTTAATGCAGCCAAGGAGACCCACAGGAGTGGCTAATTGCAGAGATAGGGGTGGCATGGTGTAATGGTGAAAGAGTATAGTCTTTGAGCCTGGCTAGGCTGGGATTGGAGTCCCAGGTCTGCTGGGTACTAGCTCTGAGACCTTAGACAAGCTATCTAACATCTCTGAACCATGCTGAAGTTTTCATCAGCAGCGAAATGAGAATGATAAAATAATCCTCACCCCTTTGGTTATTGTGAGGATTAAATAGAAAAATGTATGGGAAGTGCATAGCACAGTGTTTGGCACTTTAAAAAAAAAAACAAACACTCCATAGTGGTTACTGTTTTATCACAACTGCAAATATTATTGATCAGAGTCAAGTTAAGTAAAACTTCTCACTCCCCTTTGAGGAAGAAAGGCTGAGGTCAGCATACCAACCACCAAAACCTTTTTGGGGTTTGCTAACCTTTGTTCCAGAGAAAAGGAAATTGGGGTTAAGAGAGAGACAGGGACTGGTGGGAGGTCACCCAGCTGCCAAGCGATAAATCCACATCTGTCTTCAATCTGCATCTGTAGGACACCCCCGCCTGTTCTCTCTTCTTCACTGCACTGTCTCCCCAAGAAACCCAGGGGACTCATTCTGTCATCATTTAATCTCCCTCAATCCTCTAAACCTTATCTGTTCCGATTAAGGCAAGCTTATTGTGCTCGAGATGGGTTATTGCTTTTCACAATTCTCTCTCAAGAACATAAGAATAAATCAATCTTTCTGTCTTAATAAGTTGATAATCACTGTGAAATATTTAATGTGCTGGTTGCCATCCTTGATCTTCAGGCTTCAGTCAGAAAAATCATTCCCTGTCTTTCCCTGACTCAGACTTTACTCCCCGCTTATGTTTTTCTTTGCTCTTCTTGTTGTTTTTCCTCTATGTAATGGTACATTCATCCCTTTCCTTCTGCCATCTATTCTCTCTGTCTAAAGCTGAATTTTGTCTTTGACAATAGGTGGTCCCTTTCTGCCAATCTGCTTTGTTGCCGGTGTTCACATTTGCTCATCACTTCGCATCCCCATATTAGCTTTATAAAAGATCCCAGGGCTCTGAGTTCTCCAAAAGCAGCTATCTAATCCAGCCCTTTGCCCCCAGGCAAGACTTCGTTTGTTTATTTATTCACTCATTCAGTAAATAGTGATTGAACATCACCAGGCACGAGCAATACAGTGATGGTCAAAATAGACATGGTCCAGGTTCTCATGGAGTAGGAAAGATCAACATAATTCGAATAATTACAAAATACATAGTTTCGATCTGCGATGCTAAACAACATAATACCAGAGGGGGCCTAATTCATCCAGTTGGTGGGACTCATAGGGCAGGGGTCAAAGAAAGGCCTCATTCATGTGGAGGAGTTGAACAGAGAAGGAAGTTTAGAAGGGTCCTCCCAGCAGAAGAAACAGATAGAGGGGAGGCTCTTCACCCAAAACTATCTCCTACCTACTAGTGAAAGCTCTCTAGAGGACAAGCGTCTACACGCTGAGTTTCAGGTGATCAGTTAACAGCCTCTCAAGTTAGAGATGCTTACTCTTGCTCTACATTGTAGCAGCTTCTTAGGATAAGAGAATCATCTGCAGTGGAACGGGGAGGCCCTTACCTGCATCAAGTGGGGTAAGCTTTTCACTTTACAAATGGACAACCAGGTGCCTAAAGAAGGGGAAGGCTTACCTAAGACCCGAGGACACTCCAGCCCAAGCCCTGACTCCCATTCCAGTGCTCTTTCCCCAGCTTTGCAGTTAAATTCCAGTACCTCAGAGCTTCTCAAAGACAGAGTGTGTGTCTTCCATTATAGACCATTGGTTATAATCATAATTAATAACAGCCTCCTTTTGTTAAAGATTTGCCCATATTCCAGGTAGGGTTAAACAGTTTACACTCAGAGTCATCCCAGTCACCCAGTGGTACAGGACTTGATACTGGACCCTTGTTGCTCTCTCTGTCTCATCTCGGCTGAGGACCTCAGGCCAGAGAACAGGAGGGGTTCTGCACACCCCGCCTGACTTCCCTCTCTGTACCACAGCAAGCAGAACACAATTGGCCATTTAGACAGCATCAGTCGGTGGGCCCCAGTGCATACTAATCAGTCACTAGAAATAGAAGCATTAGGGACGAAACCGTTTACTGGCAACACTGTCTGGAGTCAATCTTTCACCTTCACTGGGTAATGAGATGAGCTAGAATGTGAAAACCAACAAACAGCCTTTGGTGTTTACAGCAAATGTTTGGAAGAACACAGGAGCCAGAGGTGCTCTGGGGAACATCTGGATTTCTGGAAACTGTGTGATTACACAGATTTGTTAGATTCATCAAGCTATAAAAATATCCTGTGATGTATGTCGGGGAAGAAAAACAACCTCCCGAAATGGATTTGGTACAAACGATCAATCATAGCAAAGACACCAAAGGAAGCTGATATGACTCCAGCCTCTGGGGAGATCTTCAAAGCCAGGACAAAGTGGGTGCTTTCGTGAGTGGTCTTTCATTGACAAAGGCAGGGTGGGGGTGAGGCCTGAGGATGGCAGGGATCCTACTTAGGTCTTGCTTCATCTCTCAGAACCCTCTCTCTGAGTACCCATCGCACTACTTGGATTGAATCCCTCCCTTTCTGCCACACTTTGGGTCTCTACACTGCCCAAAAAGATCTTCTACTCACGTAAAATTCTCTATATAACATGCCCTAAAGCACTTTTCCAGTTTCATTGTTTTTTTTTTTGCAGACACCCCCTACTTAAGACTCATCCGACTTCCTCAAACATATAATTTGTCTCCACGCAAACCTACAGCATCATGCCTGATCTAGTTAGTCCCCACAAAAACGGGTTGGCTTTTTTGGTTTGGCTGAGCACATGAATAAGTGAATGTGTTGCCTCAGGGCCTTTGCATGTACTCATGCAGTGCCTGGACTCTCCCTTAGTCCCAGAGTTCATGTAGAAGTTCCTCTCCCACTCCAAGCCTGATTCTGGGTAGAATCTCCCCTGGATAGCTTTTCCCTTCACTCCCTTCCCCAGGCCCTCATCACACCTGCTAATTTGTATGGCCCCAGATGTTTTTCATAAACCTTTAGCTTAGCCCATAGAACTTCTGTTTTCTTTTAGATGTGTCTGTCTTTCTCACTGTTCTGTGAGCTTCTCAAAGCCAGAGATGTGGCCCTGTTCATTTTTGTGTAGCCTGACGATGTCCAGGATAATATTCAATACAAAGTAGTGTTTTACATGTGGCATCTAAAGAACAAAATAAACAAACAAACAAAACAGAAACAGACACATAGATACAGAGAACAAACTGATAGTTGCCAGATGAGAGGGGGTTTGGGGAGATGGGTGAAAAAGGTGAAGGGATTAAGATGTACAAATTGGTAGTTACACAATAGTCACAGGGATGTAAAGTACAGCATAGGGAATATAGTCAATAATATGGTAATAATTATGTATAGTGCCAGGTGGGTACTAGACTAATGGGGGAGGGGAAATTATATAAAATTATAAAATGCATAAATTATATAAATGTCTAACCACTGTGCTGTACACCTGAAACTAATATAAAACAATCTTGAATGTCAACTGTAACTGAAAAAAAAAATTTTTAAAGCAATGTGGTAGCAGTAGATGAACTCCTTCAAGTATAAAGAACTTTTAACATGAAGTTCCAAAGGCTTGTGATTCTAAAAAGAACTGTGTTATAACCCTGAGCACACCTTGGGGAAGTTACGCTCTCAAGGCAAGACTCAGAGGGAGTTACTTCTCTCCATTTGGGAACAGAGACTAGATAAAGTGGTCTTTGCACCAGTTAATGGTGAGATTAGCGTGAAAGGCATAACAACGTGCCCAGGTGGATATTTAAAATCTAGCTCTAATTGTTTCTTTTAAGAACCCAGTTTTGCAACACCGAATAGTGTGAATAGGAACTAGTATGAACAGAAAAATAAATGAACGGTATGAACAGAAACTAGTATGAACAGAAAAATAAAGGCGTATGTTGTCTATGTTTCATGTCTGTGGAAACGAAGGGCAGTACCAGGTGTAACGCCTGGGCAGACCCAGGTTTCCTGACTCCTCGCACAGTCTTCTTTCTACTCCTCCACTCCAACCTGGCAGCAGAAAGCGATGAATGAAATTGTGTGTGTTTCATCATGAGTGGGCCCAGAAAGAAGCCCTTCCTTAGCAGAGAGCATTACCAGGCAAACCATATTTCCATCTGAAGGTCACCAGGCCTCGGAGAGAGGCCCATCCAAATAAACTGCGTCCGTGTTTGTAGATTCGTGCAAAGGTAATTAGAAACTGTAATAAAGCAATAGAAGTGCTTTTGATTACTTGAGAATTCCTAGTATTTAGCGTAACAACAGACATTTTCTGGAAGTTAGGTATATGTGTCTTTCTGTTCTATAGGGGAGGAAACAAAAGTCCCAAAAAGTTAATCATGGATCAAAAGTACAAAATAATAGTAATAACAATAATAATAATAGTAATAATAATAATAGTAATAGTAATAATAATAATAGTAATAATAATAATAATAATAATAATAATAGCAGTAATGACAGTAGGATACCAAAACCTGCAACAGTAATGACACGGGTCACCATTTAGCATGCTCTCCCTATGTGCCAGGCACTTAGGGTACCTCATGCAAGCTTAGAAAAGTAACCTGGACAAAGTGGTATCTCGAGACAGCATTTCTCAAGGGGCATTCTTAGACCACCAGCCTCGGAATCATCCAAGGATTCTGTTAAAATACAGATTCCGCTCCTAACCTCAAACCTACTAAATCAGAATCTCTGGAGCTGGGGCCCAGGAATCTGTATCTTAACATGCTCATCAGGTGATTCTTAAAAGCACTGACTGAAGTATAAGCAGCACCAAGTTTATCAAAATCCTTGTAAGGAGGACTTAGCGATTAAAACCAGCCTATTATGTCTGTATATTATGCGGGGTTGTAAATGTAGCTATTTAGGTTTAAATTCACTGAGCTCAGTGTCCAGTTTATTCCATAGTAGGGCACACTTAGTCTCTATATGCCCTTCTATAGCCCTTGCCAAATCCAGATTTAAAAGAAACCCCTTTGACCAAAAACTGGCAGCATCTACATGTCAGTAGCAAATATTTGAAATACAAAACCACAGCAGAAAGGATCAGGTAACCTTCCAGTCCCTTCCATTTTCTACTCCAGCCAGTCTCCCTCATTCTACACACGAGACCCTGTAGGGCCGGTGGAGACAGGAAATTGCTTCACCAAGAGCGACTGGAGGAAATTAGGGCCTCCCTACCTGGGAGGCATGGAGAGACTGTGGAAAAGAGCCTAGAGAAAGAGACAAAATGCCCATTTCAATAAGGAAACGGCTTTAATCTATCAAAGTAATTCTCCTTCCAGGGAGAGAGAACACGAAATTGCACAAAATGACTTACAGAATGGCACCCAGTCTGATTAGTGTGGGGCCCAGAGCTCACGGTTCTTAGTATGTAAGGTAGAAAAGCTCATCTGAATATTCTTTAAAAAAAAAAAAAATTCCCAACATGAAAATGGAGAAGCATGCATTTGTCTCTTCAAAAGATAAGAAGTTTGTCGGGAGCCTATTTGGAGGATATCATAGAGGCGATGTGCTTACATGGGGGGATGGAGAGACTGTGATAACCGTTTCTGATCCCGCCATTTCTCCAGCTCTACAGGTTAACACCTAATACCTCAGCTGGGCGTTCAAGTCATTTTAGTGTCTAGACCAGGGATCAGTAAACTTTTTCTGTAAAGGGCAAAATGGAAAATATTGTAAGCTTTGCCCTTAGGTCTCTGGCTCAACTACTCAACTCTGCCTTTGTAGCCAGAAAACAGCCACAAATAATACATATTATAACTGAAAGAGAATGATTGTTTTTCAATAAAACTTTATTTGTGGACACAGACTTGCATTTCATATCATTCTCATGCATCACAAAATATTGTCCTTCTTTTGATTTTGTTTCCGATCATTTAAAAAGGAAGGAAAAAAGAGTTTCCAGCTCTCAGGCAATATGAAAACAGGCAGCAGGCCAATGTGGCCCTCGGGCAGTGGCTTGCAAACCCCTGGTCTAGCCTCAGCTTACATACCTCGCCCACCTCTAGCTGCTTCTCTGGCTCCTTCAGTATGAACGAATGGCTATTTTTTCCATGCACAAGCCCCTTCATTTCCAGAATCTGTTACCACCTGCCTGTTCTTTCTGCCTGGATTGTCTTTCTCTTCCCTTCCCAAACACCCTCCCTGTTCTTCAAGCCTCCAATTCATCACCTCTTGCTTGGTGCCCCACCCCACCGCCAAGAAGTGGCCTTCCCACACAAACTTTATCGAAGAGGCTTATCTCCAGTTCCAGACTCTGAGCTACCCATAAATAAAACAATATCCAACAGTTACATTCATCCTGCAATTAATTCCCCACAACAAGCCTCTGAGGTAGGCACGCTATTATCCCTACTTCACAGACATGGGAACTGTATCTTAAAGAAGGCTGTTAATTTGCCAGAGGTTGCGCAGCGACAAAAAGGCAGAAGAAGGACTATGCCTCCTGCTTCCGGCGCAGCCCACACTCTTGACCCTGATGTTAGGCTGCCTGAGAGGAGACCTTAGACCTTCCAAGTTGCATAGTGCCCGTATCTCACAATAGGAGTTCTCATTATGTATTTGTTCAAATGCATGTTAAAGCTTAAGAAGCCCAGCGTACGAGTAGCAGACAAGTACTCTGAAACCGAGGAAAATGCAAATACTAGCTGACAATCTGACTTTAAGAGAGGACAGCGAAAAACAAAGCAAAGGATGGTAAACATCAGCCCGATTAACTCACAAAGCACACAGGTCTAGTGCCATTTAGGGTAGAGGCTGGTGGCCCTGTATGAGCCAGTGTCCCCAAGAGCACTGGGGCAACGCTGAGCCCTCACAAAATGGTAGAACTGACGCTCTGCTTAAAAACCAGGGAAGTATGTGATGGGATTAGATGGATCTTCCTTTCCTTCCTTCTTTCCTTCCTTGATTCCTTCCTTTCTCTTTCTTTTTTTCTTTTTCTTCCTTCCTTCCTCCCTCCCTTTCTCCCTCCCTCCCTCCCTCCTTTCTTCCTTCATTTTCTGTGTTTGAATAGTTCAGCCCTTATTTATCTAACTATTCCCACTCTGCAGAATCACCTATCCCCTGAGGATAATGAAGACCGAGTAGTTTTTCTGTATCACAACCATGTTTCAGTGAGACCTCTCTGTTTTATCTGCTCCTCTGTATCTTCTTACTTGGCTGGGAATCGTCTGCCTGTTCTCTGTGGATTCATATATGCACATTCAATACAAATCAACCAACATTTACTCAATTACTGCTGTCTGTACTTGTCCTGAGCTGGGTAATACTGTAATGCGGGACTGGCGATAAATAACAGTGGTTTTGTTTGCAAACTCCAGATTTTACAATCTGGGAGAGAGTCAGATGCTGACAGGAGTCAAGAACTATATTTTTTTCCTTACTATGCAGAAAGACTAGTTTCATCGAAAATTAAAAAGACATACCATGGAACAAGCCAAAAATAAATAAGCCGCCCGCCATAAAAAATGGGTAATTTTCCCATATATTTTTGGTCCCCTTGATCATGCCTTCCGTATTCTCCATCATCTGTAAACTTGAGACAGCAAACTCGGATTCCTAACCTCAGTCCAACGCAGTCTTGGTGTCTCTTGGTATTTGGTTTGGTTCCTACTGCACTTGCCCAAGCTCTCCTGTTGCTCCAGGCTGGCTGGCCTGAGCTGTCCATCCTTTCTTTGGAATCTGATCTCAGTGCATTCCCATTTCTGGATTTGCAGCTCTGGCCTTGATACTGTCCATTTAGATGACACCCAGCCAGGTGAAAAGAAACAAGAGCCACCACTGTGAGCAGGTATCACATATTGCTAATTCCATAGCCATTCCTTTGGTAAGTATTTAGTGAGCATCTACTTAGGGCCAGGCACTGTGCCAGGTTCTGGGGTACGACGGCGATGATAACGGTGCCCGAGAGGCTTCTGTCATTGAGATGCACGTTGGCGCTATGTGATAAGTTCTGTGATCCACTGAACACATCCCAAAAGCGTCCTGTTTGTAGCAGCTTCTATGCCAGGTGCCAGGGTTTGGGGGATAAACAAGACAAAATCCTTCCCTCATGGAGCTCACTGTGTCACCGTGGCTGGTGGCATCATCAAGTCTATTCATAAATTTCAGGTTTTCTACCTCCAAGCACATGGTAATAGTCCCCTTTCTCACCTGCCTGAACCCTTGCAGGGTGATTTGACTCACCTGAGCCAGCGAGACAAGAGTGGAAGTGACACATGTCACTGCCAGTCAAGAGCCTTTAAAATGATGGAGGCTGTCAGGAGGTAGGGCCTGGCCAAGTGACTTTATCTCTCTGTGCCTCAATTTCCTAATCACCAAAATGGCCATAATATGTACCTCAAAGGACTGTTGGGAGGATAAAAAAACAATTAGCACTGTATTGTTTATCTCACCAGGACTCTGGGTTACAAGTAACAACAACAAGAAAATCTTAAAACACCTTAAGCTGAAAATCCTGGGACTCACTTAGCTTATGTAACTGGAGGTCTGGGGGACAGAGCTGCCGTCCACAATGGCTAGACCCAAGGAAAGTCTCTCTCAGGTCTCTCTCTCTCTTTCTCTCAACCCAGCGTGACTCTGGTTGGCTTCATTCTCAAACAGGTATCTCTTCCACAGGTGGGCTGACAGCTGTGGGCAGCTCCATGCTCACGGGACTACACAGCAAAAAAGAGGTTTTCCTCCAACATCTACATCAGGGCTCAGGAACAAAAGACTCTCTGCCCCCAAACCAATCTGTGTGCACACCTGGGGAGAGGGGAGGGAAGTGAGGTGCTCTTTTAGGTTTCCCAAGGCACCTCGTCAGGGCCACATGATTGACAGCCTGCTCAGATTCATGAGGAGCTGAAGAGCGTCTGTTCCCCAAAGAAAGACGTGAGAGACAGAAACAGCTGAGGGGTGCCCGCTATGCTGACGGCTCTGGGAGGAAGGAAGAGTGGATATAGTGGGATGGCTTGGTGAAGCCTGGTATGTAAAAAGCAGAAGGAATCTGTTCTCGCTACAGCATAAAGTGGTGTGTGTATATGGGTATGTGCAGATGTGTATTTGTGTACGTGCACACGTGTACCCATGTGTATATGGATGTGTGTATGAATGCATGTATGTGTGTGTGTGTGTGTGTGTATAGGCGCATTTGTGTGTGGCATGCATATACGTATGAGTGTGTGGGGGGCATGTGTGTCTGTGTGTGTGTATGGGCAAGTGTGTATGTTGGAGTCTGGTGAGGGGGCGCAGGAGCTGGCAGGTGTTGAGGCTGGACGGGCAAGCTGGAGTCCAAGGATTCAGTGACATACCCTGCAGGGCTGGGTCTTAAGCCATGAGGCTGGTGATAGAAAAGCCATCCTGGAATCCTAAAACATTCGAAGCCCACCAGCAGGTAGCTCTGCAGGCATCGTGAGGTCTTCAGAGTTCACCATATTCTGGAGACATAAGAACTTCCAAGAACACGGAGACGGCGGAGTGAAGCGCCTGAATAGCTCAGACACCTCCTGGGGCTGTGACAGTTTCCCACGGGCCCCACTGCCCTGTGGCCTATTTTAGATGGTGACACAAGGTTTCCCACAGCACCTGACTCACTGGCCTTAGTTCTTATTGCATTTCATTAAAAGTGTCCGTGGGTGGCCCACAGTCCATGCCCGACCTGAAGGTACAAAGGCAGGGAGCCACCAGGGAAGAGATTCAAGAGAGCACTTTGGGTTCCAGTCTTTTTATAGCACTGAGAGGAGGCGGCCCAAGGAACACGAGGCTCTAACTAGCACAAAGAAAGGACAACTGGTGACTGTGTACAGCAAGAGGCCATTTGATCAGGAGTGGGACAGAAGAAAGAACGGAGTGTGGGAGCCCAGCAGGCTTGGATCCAACCTCGGCTCCTACACCACTCCGGCCGTGTGGCCACCAGGAAGTCACTTCACCTTTCTGAGCTGCAGTGTCCTCACCTATACAGTGGGGATCACAGAATTACTGTGAATATTAAGTCAAACCAACGTAACTGAAGCAAAGATTCTGATCCTTGGTGACTGCTAGGGTTTTGTGCCTGTTAACTCATCCCACTAGTGAAGCTGAACTCCCAGCCCCCTCTAAAAAGTGTCTTGTTCCACTGAATCTGTCCAGGGCCTCCCTGGGTGGGTGGAGGTCCCCACTCTATAATAGCACATCTTCTCACTGCCGCTGGAGCAGTGCCCACTCAGCCACCAATCATGGGAATTCACTGTTTCTTGGCGTGTCCTTCCTATTTTCTGTAAGATGAGAAGGTTTGGACTAAATCATTGGTCTGAAACATGTGATTTAGGGCACATGTGCTTTGTCTGTCTTCACAGGGTTTTGTAACATTTGAATGTGGATGCTTTTAGGTATAACATATGTTCTGCTCTACCGGTGACCACAATGCTCACCGTTCCCTGAAGTCTCTCCATCTGAACTCGTGTACATCACTCACCTGGTCCCCCTGGGTGTTTGGCCCTCTGACTTCCAGACTAATTCATCTCAATGACTTTTCCAGCCCAGAAATTCTAAACTCAGGGGTCCAAACGAATCATCTTCATTTCTATCCCCATGCCTACTCCCGTTTTGGCCTCTATCCTAAAACGTATGATTTTCTTCTCTTCCACTCCTACCCAGAATCTACTCATCTGACAGTTTTCATCGTCCTCAGACAGACTAACTCATTCTATGTTTCTTGAGAAACTTCCCGGAAGCCAACCCTAAGCTACAGTGTCCAGAGGAAGCAAACTAGCCAACCCTTTCGGAAGCTTTCTTTACTGAACCCTATCCTTGATTTATCAGTCAATGAATAGCTCTCAGCCTCACTGTCTACACTTCGCTGTAACTTTGTCCCAGACACTGTCTTCGCCTGCTTACATACAGCTCGTCATATGGTAAGACAATCCTGCACAGAAGGTGCTGTTGTTCCCATTTTACAGATGAGGCAGTAGAGTTTCAGAGCGGTGAAATTACTTGCCCAAAGACACACAGCTAATAAGTAGAAGAGCTAAGATTCAAATCAGGTTCATTTAAAACCTAACTCACTGATTCCTTTTTTCTTTTACAACATGCCATACAGTAAGAATATCAAAAGTTAAACGATATATCCATCAGGTGAATATGCCCCATTGCAGTTGACAAAGGGCTTTCTCAACCACTCATTTGATCTTCACAGCAGCCCCTGGCACTGGGAGGACATAGCTAATTCTCCCATTTTGCAGATGAAGAAAGAATACAAGCAAACTGAGTTTCCTTTCTAACCCAGACACAGCATGGGCTAAAGCCCTGAGATTTTTTTCAAAAAAGAAGGAAACAAAGGAAATCGCTCCTCCTCCTCAGCTTGGGGCTGGCATGAGGGGCAAGATTGAATTTATACTGATCTGCAAATATTTTCCTCTTAAGTGTCCATTTTCAGCAGACATAAATTGGACTGAATTGCGTTTACCTGCCGGAGCTGGAAAACCTATCTTTATACATTGATCCCTTAAGTCTGCCATCCTCCTGACACAATTAGCTGCTCGCTGACAGCTTCCATCTCTCTGGTTATCAGCCACTAGGTCACTCGAAGGTGGTCCACTTCTCTCTACCCCTTTTCTGATCCCAGAGTGGGACACAATTCCACGTCCCTGCATTCATTCACTCCAGACCCCTTTGCTCCCTGCGTCCAGTTATCACTTCCTGAAACAGTGCTCAGCTAGGCTGCTTCCTCTGCACCCCTCCTGCTTCCGACTGGGTCAGGCCCTTGGCCTTCTAAGCTTGGATCATGGTTCTAGCTGTCCTCCCCACCATTCCTCCACTTGGTGACTGTCCGGTCTTCACACTATATCCAGAGTGGCCTGTCTGTCCCGAGGTAAGATGACAACTATCCATCTTCTTCACGGAGGGGACATGCATGTCCACTCCCCAGCTGGAATAAGAAGTCTCTCTTCTTAACTGGAGGTGGGGAAAAGGCTCCTATCTGCACTTGAGATGAGACAATGCATTCCCCTTCTCCTCTGGGACAGGGAAAGATGCAGACAAACATTAAAGGCTATCCTTTATTCCACACTTCCTATATACACTCAGAGGAAGCAACATCCGTGGAGACGTCTCCTGGCTCTATCACCTACGAGCCAGAGGACCGGACGTTTTGGTTTGTTCCTTCAGATCCTTTCACCTTTCTCTAGCCTGCTCTGTGCCCTGGGAGCTGACCTCGACGGCCTGCTTGGGCATGGGTTCAGCCAGTGCCTTGAGGCACCCTCAAGTGAGTGAGGGCCCTTGCCCTGCCCCAGCCTAGTTCACGCCCCACCTGGCCAAGACCACAGCTCCTTTGGAGCAGCCCTCTCCTAGGTCACAGCTACCCTCTCCCCAGTTACCCTCTTCTGGTAACTGCTCCTGCCCTCGCCCCACAGACTGGGGCGGCTCACTGCCCACATTCCCAGCCTAAGCTGCCTCAGTTACTCCCATTTGAGTATGTCATCTGTGTCCTGCTACACTCTGACTTCCAGAACGGGGCACCTGGGGAGCTTCTGGTCATAGGATACAAACTTACGGTTACAAGGTGACTAAGTCCTGGAGATCTAATGCCCCGCAGTGTGGTGAGAGACAACAGCACTGTACTCATACCCCAGGGTTGCTAAGAGACTAGATCTGAAATGTTCTCATCACAAAAAAGAACGGATAATTACGTGAGGTGACAGAGGTGTTAGCTAACACTACGGTGGTGATCACACTGCAGTGTACACGTGTACCACACGAGCACCTTGTACACCTGAAGTTTACACAACGTTCTGTGTCAGTTATAGCTAGCTAGCTAGCTAGGAAGGAACAGGGGGAAAAGAGAGCGAGGGAGGGAGGGAGGGAAGAAAAAAAGGGAAAAAGAAAGGGAGGGAGGGGTGGGAAGGACAGGATCCTGGGCAAGCCCCACCTCTCCTAAACCCGAGTCTCCTCATCTGCCTAAAGGAGAACAGCAGGAAGATGAAAGGACGGTGCATGTCTGTTGTGAGAACGAAGTGAGGAAAAGCCCTTAAAGTGTCTGGCTTCTAGAAAACACCCCCAAAATACTAGTGTGTCATATTATTAAAGGCCCAATGTTCCCTCAATTTTACAACCAAGGACACTACTTCTAATAGAAATCAAGTGACAGTCACCCTGCCCCTTGAGGTGCCGGGATTCAAACCCAGGGCTCTCGGACCCCAGAGACTGAATTACCCAATGCAGCAAAGTACTGAGTGGGAAGCATTGAGAGCCTCCCTTGAGATGCTGAGGTGGCGGCTGCCTTCCCAGGTGCCTCAACCTTAGAGCAAACCTGTGCCGTTTGTGAGGGCCCACAATGCATCTGGATAATCGCTCTCGGTGCTGAGCTGGGCAGGGGGGCCTCCTTGACCCCTGCAGGCAATCAGCTTAGCCTGCGAAGCATGAGATTTAATTACCCTTATCTAAGCTTAAATAACTGTAAATGTTATTGTTGGTCATTCGAATTATCTCGTCCTTTGAAAACACCCAGCAATTTCCCTGACTCTGTGCTTTCCACAAGCGGGGAAGCAGTACTGTTAGTGTCACAGGCGCCCACCGCTCTTTGAACCCCAGCGGCGTGCAGACTGTATGTGTGACATTTTGGAGGACCCAATACGTGGTTTCCTGTTTGTCAGCCATTGACAAAGAAAGGCAATTGGCATAATGACTGCCACCAGGGAAAGAGAGGGAGAGAGAGCTGAGGTCCACAGCTCACCACTTGGTGGCTGGGTGAGGCTGAGAAAGTTACTTAACATCTCTGGTTTTCTACCCTGCGACACATCCTCGGCCTCATGTTAGTGGTTTCTGGTGAAAAGTGGAAAATTTGGAGACAAGTGCATGGGAAAATGAGAAAGGCTGGGGCAAGGGTTTGGACTCACCCTAGAGGAAGGGATGGAAGGAAGTCCAGGCCATTGGGAGGCTGTGTAGCCAGATGGCTAAAGCACAGGCTTAGAATTAGGCAGACTTGGGTGCAAATCCTAGACTTAACCCTCCTTAGCATGAACAGTTGCTAACTATATGCATTGAACAACTTGTTTATCTTTTCTAAGCCTGTTCTTTTTCCTAGTAAATTAAGAATGATGGCACCTCCCCCACAGGGATGTTAAGAATTTGGTAGCTAGGATCTAAGAATAAGTGGAGAGAGGGAATTCAGACTCCCTTGGCAAGGAGAACCGACCAGGGGCTAAATAAGAAGTGGAATGTTGAAGATGAGAACACCAATAGATGCTTCCTTCCAGGGAAACCCAAGCGAGAATGGCAACATCCAGTCTGTACGAAGGTCCAGCCAAGATCTGAACAGGAAGCCTGGGATGTGTGTGCAGGTCTCAGGAGGCAAGGGTGTAAATCCCCAGCTGTATAGACGGAGCCCATTCTCACTGGCAGGCCCTCCTCTGGGCCATTTTATGGCTGTTGCCAATCGACTTGGAGCCATCTGCTTCCTGACACTTGTGGGTTCCCACAGGTCTTTCCACGGGCTCGAGTGTCAGCTTCTGCTCAGACCAGAGACGCATCCAGAGGTTTATGGCACATCTGGCATCTACTTAAAAGGGCAGTCCTCTCCCCTATGGACAGATTCTTGTTCCTCTCAAGAGTTCAGGCACTCCTTTTTCATCCATACAACAATTCCTCCTCTCCCTTAATCAACAGATTTTTTTTTTTTACATGAACCAAACTCCATGCCGAACCCCCGAGAGACACTGACAGGTGACAACTCACAACCAGAAAAGCTATTGTTTCATTGAGCAGCTGAGGTTAGTGAAGGGGAAATAGCTTCTCTCCTTGACACCAAAATGGTCCTGAGAGCAACCATCTGAAGGTGGCAGGCACATCTATTATGAAGAAAGGCTCCTCCATCACATGTCATCACTAAAAGAGAAAGGCTTGTCAGTGATCACGCAGTAGAACTGCATGTCACGGGAGGGTGACGCTTAAGGAGAGCAGGGCCGTTCCAACACTTCATGGCGTATGAAGAGCCCAAGTCTTCCAGTAGGTAAGCACTAGATTGCTGCAGTGCTAATATATACAGTTGGCTAGGACTTTTCTCTGGCAGGCAGCCCTGTTTGGGGTACTGAGACACAGCAAAGTCTTTCTCCCCTTGAGCCGGGAACACTGAGTCACCCACCCACCTGCCACACATTCCATCCCATTCTTTTCTTGGCTAGTTCTTCATCCCTCAGGTCTCAGCTGACATGTCACTTCCTCAAAGATGCTCCCCAGAAGACCCACACCTAAATTTTCTCCTGTGTAATTTCCTTTCACAGCACCCTGTCCTTTTACTTCATGACACTGGTCAAAATTGGAAATTTTTGTATCGTTATAGATTTATTTGTTCAATGCACGTCTCGGCCACAGACCAGAAAATCACTTGTTGCCTGAATGGATGAGCAAGTGGTGCAGCCAACTAGAACCCTACCAGAAAGACGTTTTAGATTCTGAATAACATAGGGAAGGTGGAAATTACTCTAGCTTCCTATACTTTAGGAGATTTTACCGCTATCAGAATGAATGTTAGGAGATTTTACTGTATCAGAATGAATGTCACCTGTTAATCTCAAAAGAGTACATTTTGGTCACTTCATGTGTAAGTCAAGACCACAAGAACATCAACTACAAAAACCTTTTACAAATTTCAGTGTTGTAGAACCCTTGTTCGACCAGCAGACCAACCCATCTTCCAGAAAACCCACCAGCATTGGAGATGTTTTTGCAGGAGGCAGGATGAAAGGTCTTCCTAGAGAACTGGGCTCCATTCTGAGGGGTCTGTCCTCAGATGTTCCACCCAGGCACTGGTCTTTTCTTGGGTGGCTCTTTGCATATTGTGGCATAGACCACCCAGCCATGAGCCCTGGGAACTCGTCTAGATAGATTGAGTTCTCAGGAAATATCGCACCTCCTCACGTCTCTGGTGACCAGCACAAGTCAACAAGAGAAAAGTGAGAAGTGCTAAGATAAAAGGAGGTCCAGGTCGTTACCAAGAGTCCCTGTGGAATAGGAAATAAAAACACATATTGAGAGAAGCCTGTAACAAGAGCATGAGTGGAATGTGATGCTAACCAAAGCAGATCCGACTCCTGGAGAGCTTCCTTACCCAAGTGGGGAGCCCGCTCCCTAGCCCATGAAAAGTCCCCTCAACAGAGATGTTGGTGACAACACCTGAATATTGGTCACGGTTATGTAACTGTGTACCAACCATTCTACTAAATCCCTGCCGTAACCATCTCATTTAATCTGCTCAACACCTCTATAAACTAGATTTGACGATCCCATTTCCTGATGAAAGAACGAGGCTTCAGAAAGGGAAGGTGACACAGCTGGTGAGATTGAAAGTGAGGTTAGAATTCACCTTTACCTAATTCCAAGCCATATTCGTTTATGCCACACACATTTACTGAGTGTCTACTATATGCTGAGACGACTGTTCTACGTCTTAGGATTACACAATGTTTCCCCGAAAATAAGACGTAGCCAGACATTCAGCTCTAATGCGTCTTTTAGAGCAAAAATTAATATAAGACCTGGTCTTATTTTACTATATTATAAGACCTGGTCTTATAATATAATATAATACAATACAATACAATACAATATAATACTCGGTCTTATATTAATATTTGCTCCAAAAGACACATTCGAGCTGATGGGCTAGGTCTTATTTTCAGGGAAACACGGTACTATATAAAACAGAAGACAGAAATGTCTGTCTTCATAGAGCTCATGTCTTGGGACTAGTGTCAGTGTCCATGAATCAATATGGATCCCATGTTACTAACAAGTGAGTCCAAGAGAGAAAAATGAGGTACCTGGGCTTCCTGGTTCAATTTTAAATTTCCTGGCTCCCCTACCCACCACTCCGACCCTGCAGCTTCCATCTCTGCAGTGGGGCATACACCCCAGAAGCAGGAGGATTTAGCCATAGCATTTCAGACCCAGGACCCCTGGTGGGATATCATTATTATATTCTCTTGGGCTGTTTGCAGCCTGGGTTGGGTGTATTCTGCAGCTTTCTAAGTCTTTGAAATATTCTAGGGGAGCGGGATTGCATATTTGGAGTATCCAGGGACGTGCCATGATCTGTGTATTTCAAGTGTGCCCTTTACCAAGCTTGCCCATTCGTTGCGTGTGCCTTCTCAGAAATGACTGATTCCTGATGCCCGGGCCAGCGCTGCCTTCCAACTGACTGCCTCTGTGATCCTGCTGGCCCTTCAGGAATGGATCACCTCACTCTGTGACTTCAGCAGGTAAAGTTCCGCACTGAGTCTCTGCAGTTCCACCTATAAAATGAGCAAGTCAGGCTCCGGGATCATCTGGGACCCTCCTAGCCCCAAGAGTCTAAAATCACACAAAGGAACGTGAACAGGCCGCTTGGGCAGCCTGAACAGAGTTCGTTGAGTTTCCTGCCCTGCCTCCTTCCTCCTGCTTCCTGGTTCCCTCTGTACGCCCCCCTCCCTCCCTACCCATCCCCACCCACTCAGGCTCACCATATGCTGCTTTGTTTATGCTGAGAACCCCTCCTGACGTGGCAGTTCTAACGCCCTCGGCTCATGCTGCCTATTTTTACCCGCAGTGCAGCTCGCTGCCCGGATGGCAGGCACCCACAGCCCCCCTCTGCTGCTCTTTCTCCACGATGCCCAGCAACCCACACACCCCAACCCAGGGCAGCCTGAATGTGTCCCCTCACGTCTGTAGCTAGAGCCCCCCTCACCTCAGGATTTCCTGCAGTTGGTAGAGAGAATTTTAGGCCAAGAGAAGGATTGAGGGAATAAGGAGAAAGAAGTGAGGAAGAGAGAAAAAGAGACAGAGACAGAGAGAAGGATAAGGAGGGGAGCGGAGGGGAGGGGGGCAAGGATCTGAGAAGGGGAAGGGGAAGAAAGACCTTGTGACCCACCGTGCCCAAGCTCTATGCTATGTGTTTTAAATATATCATCCATTCACTCTTTTATTTATTGAACAAATACGTATTTATGAGAACTTACTATGTTCTCATAGGCTAGAGGTACAATGGTGAGTAAAAGTAGACACATTCCTGCCCTCGTAGTGAGGGAGACCAATCATATCATTTAATTCTCACAACAAACTTAGGAAGTTTTAACACCCCCATTTTACAGGTAGGAAAACTGAGGTTCAGAGAGGTTAAGGGACTACTGCTCTTTGTACCACACTATACCATGCTCCTCTTGTCTTACTTTTGTCTTCATGTAAAACATATAATGTTTCTGAGACTACAAAGCAATGTGTTTTCCACTCGTCCCAACGTGGGATGCACTGTAGTGTCCAAGCTGTGGCATCAGCATGTCGCAGAGATCCCAGGGAAGGACAGCTGCTAGCCAGAGTAATGAAGTTACCCCTCAACTTAGACTCTCACATGTAAAGTTTTTAAAACATGAAATAGTAGTCTTCAGATTTTGTTTAGAAAGCAAAAGAATTTCGAAATTCCTAAAGTGCCCATCAAGAACCCAGCCACGCCACTCTTAGCTTCGAGTTATACTCAGCGCCATAGGTAGAAGAACTTGGGGTATGACGCAATTCAAGTTTCCATCAGACAAGAGGAAGATGGGGAGTGTTTGTCAAGGGACTGAGATCTGGGAGGGATGAGACAAAGGTAGAGAGGAAGCCTGGGTCCTTGAGAAGAGAATCAGAGCCGCACCCACGCCCGGGGGCCAGAGCCCAGAGAAGAGTCAAGGGGAGGGCATAACACAGTGAAATCGCCATTAGAACACAGGTGTGGTGGCTTCCTCACTGAACGCACCAATGAGCAGGGAGCAGGATCCCAGTCCTGGCTGAGTGAATGCAGTTGACTCCCTGGGGCTTGCCTGTGAGGACCTGTCACACAGAGACTCCAAGGTCAACAGCCAAAGCCATCCCAGGCCCTGAGGCCCCAAGGACCCAAGGGACCTGTTACGTCACTGGGGGGCAAGCAAGGACAAAGACAAGTGCCAGAAACAAGTGCGGCAAGACTCCTGACCCAGCAAGACAAAGGGCCAGCTGCTGAGTCCAAATCCCCTCTGTGTCACCACAAGTAAAACCCAGCTTTTCCCTGCATCTTGCCACCATCTTGGGAAGGAGAGAGAGGAAGGGAGAGCACGTACCTGCAAGAAGCTGGATTTAAAGATGGGAGACCCTGTGTTCTCTCTTTTTAGGCCAAATTGTAATGTCTCCCTTTCTCACCCCTTCCTGCCAATCAGGTTGAAGGCTAAAGCAATATGCACGTTAAGGAGAAATTAATGAGACACTTTGGGGATTTTTTTTTTTAACCTTGAGTCTTGCCTGGTAGATTATTCACCCCATGAAAGTTGTTTTGATTCTCTGAAAACCTCGGAGGGGAGGGAGGTGAAGTCAGACCTAAAAGTCCGGATTGGGGGGGTCTTCTCCCTGTTGGCATCCAGGTTCTCTCAGCCTCTCGCTGGTTTGGTTTGGATCGTCTTTAGTTGCTCCAAGGAAGCCAGAGTTGAGAGTCAGAATCAATATTCCACACACACCCCTATGCTGTTTTCGAGGTGAAGTCCACACGGGGGAGGTGCCCGCCCGCAGTGACAAGGCTAGAAGTGGACATTCCTGGATGTTGCCTGGATTCCCTGGCTCTTAGCCAGGCATTCTGCCAACCAGAAGGCAGGGCACCGCCTGTGTCCAGCTCTGGTTTTCTCACATTCAAAACACTGCATTTTCTTCGTCTCCTTTATTTTGGTCCAGACTTGTTTTCCTGACTAGGTGACGGCTAAGGGCCCCTCCAGGTGGAACAGTCTGTGACTCAGACTGGCTTTTCTTGCCTGTCCTTGAATCACCCCATTGCAAGTGAGCAAACACTTTGCTTGGTTTGCTTAAGCATCTGACTTCCAGGGACAGAATTAAACCTGCAGGGCGGGGTGAGTGACAATTTGATGAAATGGTTGTCAAAGCCCTCCCCAGTGCCCTTTGACACAGCCTGAGTGACATCCTGTCCATGAACTGCCACACCACCCCCAACCGCCTGCCTCGGGGTTCTTGGCTAGCTCCCCCTGTCCCTAAAAAGCTTGTCTCGTTTCTCAGCCAACCTCCAACATTCCAGGAATAATCAGACTTCACAACTCCAGATCCATTAATTTCATCTTTCTGTCAATTCAACCAAGGCTTTAAAAGTTTTGTTAAACAAGACAGGAAGACGAGTAAACTGCCTGAAATGAAACAACTTCTCGGGACCAAGAGAACACAGAAGTCACGTGTCATGAGGGTCAAGGCTTGAGGTCCGATTCGGATACCCATTCATATAAAATCACCAGGCTAATTACAAAACCATTCTCATCTAGTCCCCTTTAAAGGATCTCTGAGGAGGAATACCAAATACACTTGCATGAGCCCAGTTTGAGTTGTGCTGTGTACCTGAGAATTATTAACTCTCTTTGTCATTAAATTATAATTGAGACTTCGGGCATTTATAAGCACTTCGGAGTGTTTTTAAGTGAACAAACCTTCCACTGAACTTGCTCTGCAAAAGCACTGTGGAGTAGTTCAGACAGAGGTGCAGGCAGGTGCTCAGAAAATCTGGATTCTCAGCATAATGCCTCGTTCCTTGCGCCGTGAGTCAGGGTATGTAATTAACCTCAGCAGGACTCTCTCATCCAGAAAATAAAGACACTACTGTAGGTTGGATTGACCTCATTAGACTTTGAGTGACAGAATGAAATCATTCAATCAAGCAATCAATGAACCCATACACTGAATATCTACAATGCACAAGGCCCTTTGGGGGATACAGAGAAGCATCATTCCTTCATTCACTTGTTCACTCAATGAATATGAATGGCACATCTCCTATGTAATATGAATAGCGCAAATGCCAAGCGGCAAGCTAAGCATTTGGGATACAGTGAAGAAATCAAGACAGGCATGGTGGCTGTGCTCATAGAGTTTATATTCTAGTGAAGGAACTTGATCGTTGGCAAGAAAATTAGTTAGTACAGAAAATAACCGTGCATGGTCAGATCCTGTGAGGAAAACGTAGCACCGTGGTAGAGAATGCCAAGGTTGAGGAAGACGACATGATTTAGAATGAGGAGTCTGGGAAGACTCTACAAGGAGGTGACATTTAAACTGAACCTTAAAAGGTGCAAAGAAACTGGCTGGTTGCTAATAGGAGCCAACCATGTGGTTAGAGGATTGGAATTTGCAACCCACCCCTTGATTTCCTGGAGCAGTGAGGGGTTGAGGTTGAATCAGTCACCAATCAATGGCCCATGATTTAGTCAGTCATGACTACACAATGAAGCCCATGAAAACCCCAAAGGACAGCTCCTCAGCCTGTTTTCTGGATAGCTTCCACGTTGGGAGCCCAGAGCGCTTCCACATGCCACATGCCAGGTCCCAAGCTCCAGGAGGATAAAAGTTCCTTCATGTAGGACCTTGCCCTAACGTATTTCTTCAACTGGCTGTTGATTTGTATTCTTTAATATCCTTTGTAATAAATCAGTAATCTCGTGAGTGAATGAGTTGTGTTAAGTTCTGTGAGTCATTCTAGGACATCAATCACACCCAAGGAAGGGGTCCTGGGAAACCTTTTTAGTGCCAAATCCCAAGGCAAGACATAGCAGGGAACATTCCAGTAACTGTCAGAAGGACAATGCGATTGGAGCTTACAGAGCAAGTTGGAGAGTGATTTAGACACAAATCTCATCCTCAAGATACTGATCATCTAGTAGACAAGAGAAACTAGATAGAAGCAAAGATAATTTAAAGTAAAATACTTAAAAAGGGACTAAATTCCTATGGGGAAAGAACAGACTGACGGCTGCATGTCCAGACATGTGGCAAGACTCAGTTGAGGCCAATGGGAAAACTGGGGCTGAGCTAAATCTAAGAGGATTACTCTGGCAGTTAACCCTGGTACATAGCAAACCACCCCATAACTTAGTGATGTAAAACGGCAGCTATGCATCCCACAACTCTGAGGGTTGTCAGTTTATGCTGGAGCCAGTTGGACAATTCCTTTGGTCTTGGCTTGGCTGTCAGCTGGAGTGCCTCTGCTCTCCAAGAGGCTCAGCCTCCATCAATCTCTCATATCCTTCTAGCATGTTCTCAAGTCAAAGCCATAGTGTAAGCCTACGAAAGCCAATTATGCAAGAGACAATGTGGAAGGAGACAAGGCTTCCTGAAGCCTCCGCTCCAACTCCGTGCACTGTCCCTTCTGTTGTGTTCTATTGGCTAAAGCAAATCACGGCCCAGAGTCAGAGAGTGGAAATGACCAAGTTACAAGGTAAAAGGACGAGGATTCAAAGAGGCCATTAACTGGTGGTTTCAGCATAATCAATATACCACAGTTGCTTAATTAGAGAAGTGTAAAGCATTTCAACTGGAGGGAGAAATCAAGCGGTGGGTGATAGAGGGAAAGATTGCAGTCAAGGAGACAAAAATGTGTTAAATTTGAAGAATGCAACAGAGACAAGGGGAGACTCAGCAATGGAAGGAGAAGCCAAGAGGAATAAGGGGATGAGGCTTGAGGAATGGGTTAGGCAAGAGGTCCAGAGCCACCTTCATCCATATCCAAAGAGAGAACGCTGCTGATGCTCTTGCAGAACCGTGCCTCGTGTGGCTCTGTATGCAGCCCCTCCCACCTTTTATCTCAAGGGCTCTTGTTGCAACCCCACTCCTCGTGCCATTTCCACATTGTGGAAAGGCTGTTGGTCTGGAGCGGGGAAACTCATCAAGAGGTTGTTTTACTAGGTCTTGAAATAGAAGTAGATTTCTATATACAAAATACACAAGTGCTTTAGGCACTTACGGTGTTATGTTAACATTATACTTAATTCTTAGATACAGAATTAACTGAAATCATTGAGGCCAAAAGAAATAGAGCTTGTAGATGTCAATTCCTTTATCTCAATGATTTTCAACTTTCTTTTATAGCAGAGCTGTTTTGTAAAAATGAAATTTTGCATAGAATCCTAATATGGAAAGCAGATGAAAGCATATCTTAACAATATGCATTTACTTCCTAAGTTCTTCTTTATAACACTTACTTAAAAACCTATCGTTAAAATAATGAGGCTATTCTGATAAAGCAGTAACTCAGAAGTTAGGGATAAGAGTTATGGTCTTAAAACAGCTTGAGTACCTAATATGTTTTGTTATTTTGTTTGCGTTGTGCAGTGTTGAGAAAAATCTTCTTTCACATAGATAAGTAGTAATACTCGCTTATAGAATTTTACAGAAGTGGAAAAGTGCTGCCCTGGGGTTAAAACAAAATCCCACTACAGGGTACAGAGTTAAAGGCTTTTAATTAATGACACATTCACATTTTAGAGAGAGAGGGGGGAGGGGGCTTTGGGAGAAGATGTACACACACGCACACAAAACAAGTTAATTCTTTGATAGCCATTGTATGTAAGTTGGTTATATGATATAATGAAGTGTGTATGTTATCTTTAATTACAGTTTTTACAGTAAGTTTTTTAAGTTAACTTACACACACTTGTGTTGTCACAATTGCTTTTGTCCGGAAGCACCCACCATTTTCCGGAACACAGCTTTGAAAGAACTATAGAGAAGACAGAAATACAGACGTGCTATAGCCTTGGGAAAGAAAGTAAAGGAAAAACATGACTTTGGGGTCATATGTGTGTTCAGATTCCACCTGTGTCATTTACTAGCAATGTGATCTTGGTCACCTTCTTTAATCTCTTTGGACCTTAGTTTCCCCTCTTTATTATTAGTATATTGACGATTATTTCATCCAATTGTTATGGATCCTTAATAAAGGTTATGTCTTTTTTGCTCAACCCTGTTCAATCTCTTTTTATATCAGGAATGAAAAAGATCAGATCTTTGATTTGCTCAAGTGTTTCTCTAGACGTCCCATGTTCTAATAGCATCAGCCTGTCAGGTTGTATACGCGATGTTTGTAATTCGGGTACCAAATTGATTTTTGAAAGCACTCTGGGCCTGCTCTGTCCATGTCGGATAAGCTCCAAGCATTAATTATGCACCAATATTGACGTTTTCGTCTGACAAGGTCTAATGTCACCGTATTCAAATCTGCCTGCTTCCTTGTTAGAAAACCCTTCAAAATGTGGCCTTGAAAGAGATAGCATGTGTCACCTGCAATATTTGAGATGTCCCAGAATTGAAGCCTTCAATTAGAATTGAAGACAATACCTGTCCTTGTCCTGAGCCCTGAAGAAAAGGAACTGGTGAGATTTGTGAAAGCAGTTTGAGGTGTGGCTACATCAAGCATTGTTCAAAAGAAGGCAGTTACCTCGTGTGGTGCTCTGTACATGGTGGCGATGTGAACATTTTGAATACATTTGAATTTGCAGTATACACAAGTCGGGTAGTACAGTTTGTATTTAGAAGCCTATTTATTTGCTCACTGGTATGGTTAACCATGAATATCCAGCCAGATCTACCTGATTTCACAGAATCATTCGAAGAACTGGGGTCAACTTATTTTTAAAGGAGAATTATAATCATACAAATGCCAGTGCCTCTGACTGAAACTGAGCAAATAAAACAATGGCAGTCTCATTCGCATGTCCTTATTGGAACCATTTAATTCACCCAGCAAATAATTGCTGTGCTCTGAATATACTCGTATGTCAGGCACTGTTCTAGGTACTGGGAACCCACAGGGCACAGACATGCGAGCTCTGCTCTTGTGCAGCATTTATTCTAACGACGCATAATTTAGATGTTCTCATTTCCAAGAGTTTAGCTAAGATGACTGCAAGGCAGAGAAAGGCAGCTGAATAAATCTCTTCTGTGAATTTAGGATTTTTGTTAAAATAAAGGAGTTTGCTAATTCCATCTCAAGCAACTCCTAAGAAACATACTTAAGAATTCTGAACATAATTAATGTTTCACTCATATTGAGCTGTACTATGGATGTCTTCACGATGTCAGGGAAATTGTAGGAGGGCTCCTACACAGGATAATTATTCTACTCACTATGCATTTTCTGAAGGGGAATTGGGTCAGTGATGGTTGGTCGTGCCTACTTGTCCACTGAAGTAAAAAAAAAAAAAAAAAAAAAAACCCTCACTTCTGATAAGGAATAGTTAATATAAGAGATTTTGCAGGTATCTGAAAAAATAGGAGGAGAGATTTTTTAGATTCCCTAAAATATTTTCTTCTTTATTGTTTTCTTTCTATTTTTCTTTCAAAAACATTTTGAGTGTGTGCCTTGTCCCGGGTATTATATGAGATTGGGAGAATAAGACAAGTGAAACATGGCCTTAACGTTTACAAAATTCACAATCTCATTTTTAAAATGTTAATGTGAGTAAATGAAATCAGTTTATCGTAGGACTTACACTTGATTTCTTCTGGAATTCGTAGGATGCTCACAAGGTAATGGAAGTAACAATAAGCCAGATATCCAAAGACTGATTTTTGCATCTTTTCTATATCACGTGGAGAGGACATTAAACCCTTATCTATTTCAGTTTCCTCATCTGAAGGAAAGGATTTCACAGACTTGGTTGTGAGAATTATTGAAAACTGTCAATGTGAAATGTGATGAAAGCAGTAAAGCCCCAAATAAAAGTGATGGCTATAATTCATGGTGATTGCTGTAAACTTTCCACTCTGAGAAAGTTGGGAGTACCGGTCATAGTAATAATAGCTAACCTTAACTTATTAACCTAATTTATTAACACTTACTTATTCTATGCACTTCTCAAAGGAAATTGTAAATACTACCCCATGTAATATTCAAATTAGCCCTATGGGTCAGGTGTTATTCTCACCTCCATTTTTAAGAGGAGGGTACTAAGGTAAGGAGATGTTGAATGATGTTTCCAAAGCCACATAGGAAGTGGTAGAGACGATATCTGAAACTGAACGTCTGGCTTCAGAGGTCTACCCCAATATAGTAAACATCTACAGTGTGCTAAGCACTGCAGTAGGTGTTGTAGAAACTATAAAGATTAAAAAACCGTAGTCCCCATCTCAAAGTGTTTATATTCTAATGAGAGAAACAAATAGGCACGATTATAAAATGACAATAGGATATGTGGTGAATGCATTGAGGTGATAGTTCCATGAATAAAAAGAACAGACGAAGTCAGTATGTCGTGGTCTACAGATTCATGCTGACAGATGTGATCTTAGTCAACAGCCAGTGAAGTTTTTGAGCTGGGGAGTATATTTTAGGAAAGCCACCTGTGGCTATGGGAAGACTAAACAGGAGGCAATCAGTGAAGCTGGAGATCAGGAGGTGAGTAAGGAAACCATGGCATCAGCCCAAGGGAGAGAGAATCAGAGCCTGACGAAGAGGCTCAAAGTGGAACTCATGCATTTCCTAGGTTTGTTCAAATTCCATAGGAAGGAAGACGAAATCCAGACACAAGTACCATCTTGAAGGGGAGGAGAATATCCAAAGCACCAGCTTAAACAATCCCCATGGGAAATATGAATATTGAGTGTGGGAACAGGGGAGACCCCCCTTTCCATGTGCGAGTACCCTCTTATAATCCCCTTTGCAGATCTCACAGAGTAAAAGGAGAGCTGTCTGAGGCCAGGGAACTACTTGGGTCACATTTTACTAAGGAGGGAGGGTACTGAGCCTCCAAAGCGTGCCCCATGTATTGCATATCCAGCCTCAAACCCAGGCAAGGCTGTCTCTTGGCAGACCAGCCAATCTCTGGCCATTCCAGCTTCTCCACCACTCAGAAAACTCTACAAGCTGAAGCATGGTGGGTCTCAAGTTTTGGCCGTCTCTCTCTCCTCAGCATCCTCGCCTCAAGGGGTAGGTTCGATACAGGTGATGTAGAGGGATCGGGAGCTCTGTGTGGGCCCCTGGCCTAACCCATGTGCTTGAATCTAACTTATCAGAAAGCTTTTCCTTGAGAGAGGAGACTCTTGTACAGTCTTCCATTGTTCCATACATGTAACTCAAAAAGACGAAAGATGACAAATGTTGTCGAGGATATGGAAAAAAGGGAACCCTTGTAAGCTGGTGGTGGGAATGGAATGTAAACTGGTACAGTCACTGTGAAAACAGTATGGAGGTATCTCAAAAACTTTAAAATAGAACTACCATATGATCCAGATATCCCACTTCTGGGTATATGACCAAAGGAAATGAAATCAGGATCTCAAAGAAATTTCTACAGTCCCATGTTCCCTGCAGCATTATTCAAGAGGGACTCACAAAAGCAGAGAATAGAATGGTGGATTCCAGGGGCGGAGGGGAGGAGGAAATGGGGAGACGCTGGTCAAAGTGTGCCAAGCTTCACTTATGCGGGACAAATAATTTCTGGAGATATAACACATGGCATGGTGACTATAGCTAATAATACTCTATGCTAAGAGGGCAAATCTCATCACACAAACAAAAAAGGAAACATCACTATGGGATGGGATGAATATTTTAATTATTAGCTTGATTGTAGTGACCATTTCACAATGTATATGTATATCAAAACACCAAGTTGTACATCTCAAACACATACAAGTTTTGTCAATTGTAACTCAGTAAAGTTGAAAAAATAATGCTTTTAATTAAAAACAGAACAATATCCCTAGAACAGTGCCTGATTATAGAAGGGGCTCAAAACTATTGGTTCCCTTTATCCTTCTTTAGCACAGGAGGTGCTCAATAAAACCCCTGCAGAGCTGAACTGAGTTGGTGACCCCACTTATGACGGGAGATTTATATTTTGCGGTGGTTAAGTATATAGTCGCTGGAGTAAAATTACTTAGATTTGAGTCTCCACGCCTCCACTACCAACAAGAGCAAAGCAGCAAGTGTTCTAACCACTCCGAAGCTCCTGGCACATGCGATGGGTCTAACAGTAAGTACCGCCCCATGGGTTTACTGCAAAGAGGAAAAGCATGGAAAGTGCATAGTAAAGCGTCAGACACACACAATTGGTATGTGTCTGTGAGGACTGTTGGAGTTGTGCTCTTCCTCCTCCTTTTGTTAGATGATTGCCTTTGAGCGCTCCACCACGGCCATGCAACCCAGCCTAATAGTCCCAGCTCACACCATCAACACATCTGCCAGTGCCAAACATATCCTGTAGTATCAGAGGGTGCGAGAGCGTTTGGACCCTGTTTCCATTTTCTGGGCAATTGCCTTCTATCTCTGCCGTTGCCTTAGACATCAACCCCACTAATTCCTGCAGCTGGCCTCTGCTTCCATAGAAATCTCACCCATGGAAATGACATGGATCCACAGCTGGAAACAGCTCCTGCAGGCAGGTGGCCCATGTCAACTCAAACTCAAAGGAAAGAGACGGCATCTATGTCCCCTTTACTGTTTCCATCTTACTGCTCTGGGGGCCCCCAAATTAAGAAGTCAAAGCACCAACAGACAGCCCCATCTACCCCAAGGGAACGAAAAATACAGGCCAGGGAGAGTCCCACATCCCTTAGAAACCACCTAGCCCTGCCCATTTTACAGTGAATGACTTTTCCAAGGTTGCACGGGGAGTGAGTCCTTTCTCCATGGAGGACCACTGTGCCACCAAAATCCCAGAGGTGTCATCGACATAGACTGCATGTGCATGTAGAGTGTCACGTCAAAGCAGCCCTCTGTCATCACTCACGTTCTTCTCCTCTATCAAAATACACATCACTTCTGAATTATAAATAATTTTGTTCCCCGGTAAGGCCACCCTTGCCTCTGTCTTGACACCATCATTGACGAGAGTGAAGAGGGGACAAGACTTCTTTCTGGAAGACTCGAGACTCTTCATCACCGTCTGCCTCGGAGACCTTCAGGATGAATCCTGCCATGCACTGCAGCCCTGTTTCTATCAATCAGCACGAAAGCCAGGACTTGGAAGTCATCTCGCAAAGCCAGACTCTCATCCCCACACTGCTCTGGATATCCCCATATCTCTCTCCTCCTCTCATCTCCCCAGATCCTTCCACAGTGCCCACCACAAATCAGAGTCTTCCCGCAGCAAGAGCTCCTGAAACTTCAACCACTTCACTGAAGGTTCCTTCAACAGCCTTGGTCTCCATGGACTCTAGCTGATCCCTGAGGAAATTCTTCTCTGAGTCCTCTTTTCCACTGTGCCTGAGGAAGCTGGGGTTGATGGTCAACTTTTTCCTCATCACCTTTTCTAGATCATCCTGTTTTCCTCCTATACACGCCCCCCCCCAAACACACACACATTAAAATTGAAGCTGAGACCATTAGTCCATGCCACCTCTCTGTTCCTGTCATCTACAAACCCTCAAGTCTCTAGCCCTTATTACTTAAAGCTCTTAGTCTGTGGGTCACTGTCACTCTATCCATTACTTCTAGTATAATTCTTTGTTAGCACATAAACATAAGCCTCAGTTATATCCTCTGTGAAATGGGACCAACCATACCAACCTTTCCTACCTCAAAAGGGATGTGTGATCCTTGTGATGAGGATCATATGAGATAATGCAAATGAAAGCACCATAAGGAGTACAGAATACCATTCACCTAAAGACTTTATTTTTCAGGCCATACACTTATAAGGTATCTCTCAGACCCAAATGTGGGGAAAACAAATTAGTAAATAGTCATAAATTGAATAAATCTCGTGCAAATGTGTCTGTCTCAAAGGAAAGGCAAGATCTAGCTTCATTTCAGCTGACTTTCTAGTCTAATGACCTAAAATTCACTGCTTTGCTTTTATTCTCATCCCACTGTGCTACAGCCCACATGAAAATGTCTGATAAACTGGGAGCTGCTTTTGATGCATGGAAAAAAGATGTTTTCTATTCCAAGCACCCATATCTTTTCAGAATATTTTTCTTCATATTCTTCTGGGCGTTTGATCTCACATTATTTCTCTTTTGATTCAAAGGATGGGGGTGGGGAACCCACGGGATTTTTCATTTATTTATTACCGAAGGGCATTTAAGGCTTGGTTTCAAAGTTGATTTCTGGATTTCTACACTCACTCATGCATGTCGGGAAGCTGGCCTGACCTCTTGGGAGGAGAGCTTAGTGAAGGTCAAAAGATGTGCCTGATTGACACATGGGACCTCAGACATTCTGACCCAGAACTATGTCTCCAAGCTGCGAGGACGGGGGGCGGGGGGGCACAGCAGCATCAACGTGATGGAAGGGGCTGCTGAGAAGGTCTTTCAGCCACCTGACTCTTCAGTTTGGACTCTGACCTCTACTACATTTCTGCCGTGAAAAAGGAATGCATGCCTTTATTTTAAAATATTAGAATTTGATTCCACTTCAATTCAACAGATGCTTATTGAGCACCCGAGCCTATTTTGTGCCACACATTGGGCTAAGAGCTATAAAGATGAAAATTATTCATCGTGGGAAAGGAGGTCAAGAACACCAGGACCCAGACCGCCTGGGTTCAGATCCCAGCTCCACCACTCACTGGATGTCGGATGTTAGTCAAGTCTCTTCATCTGTCTGAGCCTGAATTTCTTCACGTGTAAAGCGGGATGATAACAACAACACAGTACCAACCGTATGGTGTTTTACTTCTCATAGCACTCATACTACAGTACCTGGTCCATGATGAGGATAAGGAAGGTGTTCTAAATGACAGTAAGCAAAAGTAAATGAACCCCGTCTTCACACTCTAATGAAGAGCACAGACGTTAATCAAATAGCTACATAAACTTATAATTGCAAAAGTGCTACAGTGTGTTATGTGAGTTGCCCTTCCAACATCTGTCCCAACCTTCCTCCATTGTGTAGTAGCCGTGTGCTTTTGGGGTGGGCATAGGAAACAAACCCAATCTCAGCTCTACCGATACCTTCTAAATGGCCCAATCCAATTGTGTAATGTCCAGTCTGTTGTCACTGTGATTGATTCACAGGTGGTCACTTGACTTAAAGCAGTCTAATCAAAAGGAAGCGCAGGACTTTTATAGTGAGGAAGAGAACTTCCTTTCTCTATCACTAAATATGACAGAGGAAATGTTTGACCCAGCAGCAGTTAGCCGCCATTTTTCAACCACTAAAGGAGCCAAGCTTAGGAGGAAACCAATACTGTGGAGCGCAGAAGTAAAATACATAAAGATAATGGGTCTTTGGTAATATTGTTGAGCCACTGGGTCTGACCTCACCTGAAACCCGCAATACCTTGAGAATATCCAGACAAAAAGTAGTCTTCAATAATACAAAGAAAAAGAACCAATTGAAAAATGGGGAAAGGATCTAAATAGACATTACTTTAAGGAAGATACACAAATGGCCAATAAGCACATAAAATGGTACTCAGCATCACTAGTCCTCATGGAAATGCAAATCAAAACCTCAATGAGATGTCACTTCACACCCACTATCATGGCTAGAATCAAAAGGTCAGACACTAATAAATGCTGGTGAGAACATAGAGAAACCAGGATCCTCCTACACCATTGGTGGGAAGGGAATGTGTTGTAGTCACTTTGGAAAAGAGTCTGGCAAGTCCTCAAATGACTAAATGTAGTTGCCATATGACCTAGCAATTCCACTCTTTGGTATATACGCAAGAGAAGTGAAAACACCTGTCCACCCAAAGACTTGTATGTGAATGTTTACAGCAGCATGATTCATAACAGCCAACAGGTGAAACAACCCAAATGTCAGTCAGTTGATGATGAACAGCTAAACAAAACATGATATGCAATTAAATACTTCATACAATGGGATATTATTCAGCTGTCAAAGCAATGAAGTAATGATACATGCTATGACGTGAACAAACCTCAAAAACATTATGCTAAGTGAAAGAAGCCAGTCACAAAACACTGCATATTATATAATTCCATTCATAGAAAGTGTCCAAAATAGACAATCTAGAGACAGAAAGTGTATCAGTGGTTGCCTAGGGCTGGGAGGGATGGGGCATAGGGGAGTGATAGCTAAAAAGGTATGGGATTTCTTTTTGCAGTGATGAAAATAGTCCAACATTGACTGTAATTGACTGTAGTGATGATTGTGAATATATTAATACTAAAAAACATTGAATTGTAGGTGTACTTGAAGTGGGTAAATTGTATGGTATGTGGATTATGTTTTAATAAAGCTGTTAAAAATTAATAAATTGTCTTTATTATTTAAGTCAGTTTGGAATTGGGTTTTAGTTACTTGCAATTGAATGCTTCCTAATATAATTGCTATGAATAAAAACCCTGGGGGCCATGAGAGTCTATATCTCAGTTACCTTTACAAGCATCAAATCTGGACGTGGGGGCAGAGACATTAGGAACAGAGATCCTGGTGGGTGAAATGTATTAGAAACAGTCTGGCTCTGCTCCTCTATGTCAGGCCTTAGAGGTTCCCAGTCCTGCTCTCCCTCCTCTGTCTGCAGAGGCCACCATTGGCCCTCACCTGCAGACAGTTGGAGAGGCCATGCCAACATGAGGTGGAACATGGCTCCCAGCATCTTCAGCTCATCTTGTGACATGTCACTCATTTTTAGCCTTAAGACCTTGACGCATTTCGCATCACGGTACCTCACCTTCTCCTTCTTAAAGCCCCATTCTCTCTCTCCTCTAGCTCTGTGTGCGTGACTTCCAAGAAATTTAGGTCAGTGTTTTTCTAATAACATGTCCCGATCCCAGATCCTACATAGGTCTGGGCCTTGACTTTCTCTTGTAATTTATCCATTGTTAAAACAGAAAGAAATTATGCATGGGAAAACGGCTAGTAAAAAGCCTGCACCTAGTATGTGCCCAGAAAATGTTAGTTTTCTTCCCTCTCCCTCTCAGTAGACCTCCCATTTGCTCACCGACTACCTGACTTCCAAGTTTCTCCAATCTTTTGCGTTGATCCTGCTAGTCCACCTTTTCTTTGGAAATTTTTTGGAAGGCTGTTTGTTGAATCACCCCCAGCTATAACCTTGGTCACCGGATATCCAATGTTTTGACCCCAGTAGACGAGTTAGTTTCCGTGGACTCTTCATCAGTGACTGCCCCATCTGGCAATAACTAAAACTGGTGATGCCCAGAGAAATAACAAAATACATGTGCAAGACTATAAGCCTGAATGTAAGTACAGCAGGGCAAAAAATATCTGTCCTGCTCACCTTGGATCCACAGACAGTAGCACAAAGGCTGACACAGGGTAGATTCTTGGGAGATGTTTAAGTGGGTGAAAAACCCCCATTTTACTGAAATTATTATCTAAACAACTGTCCCATCTGGAAGACTGGAATGTGCCCTTGGGCAGCACGGCTGTTCCATCATCTTCAGTAACTCCAGAGTCTAGCACAGAGCCTGTATCAGAGTAAAGCACTCAGTGTATACTGGCTGAGTCCTTTATTTCTTCCATAAGGTCCTTACCCAGCTAAATAAGATGTCTGCTCCCTCTGAACACTTCGCAACTTCTTGGAAGAAACTTTGGACGCACTTCCCTAGTTTCTGCCTTGCACTGTCATGATTTGCAAGAAAGGCTGCTTCCTCCCATGAGACTGTGAGCTCTTTTAAAGGTGGGGTTCCCATTTCATCCAACTTCTGGGGCTCCCGCTGGTTGCACAAAATAAAAAGCAGGATAGAAGCTCATTAAATGTACTTGTTGAATAGCAGGTAGATGATTGAATGAACACAGGAATGCAAGGAGAGTGAGAATTACTTGGCAGAGGGAATAAAGCCACGGTGTCTGGAAGGTTGCAACATGGTCTGACCCTGTGATCACGATACATTAGCAGATATCTTGTTGGTTTCATTATCTCCTTCCCTCACCAGGCTGTACGTTCCCCGAGAACAGCACCCATATCTATGGAGCTCACCACCACATCCTCACTGTTTCACGCGTAGCAAGGGCTCAGGAAATGTGTTCACCCACCCATAACTCCCCAAGGCCCCAGCATTCACTTGCACCTCTCCTGCTTCTAATCCTGTCGTGGACAGCGCATGCTCTTCACCTTCTAAATAATCATACAATCGCAGTGGTGATCAGCCTCCTTCCATGTACCCTGCTTCCGCCTTTGTACTTTTCCAACTGGCTTGAATCATTTCGTCTGCAGTTACTTCCAAGGCATGCAAGCCAGATTCCGCTGTATCAGATGATCAAGATAAACGGCTGGAGTATTTTTATGAGTAAAATCTCTGCAGATTTCAGTACATAAATCATTTGTTGTGAAGCCTCTCATTGTCTTTAGGCAAGGCTATAACGTGGGGGAAATTCTATCTATTTATGAATCCAAAGTCAGGGGATTAGGAACAGTTGGAGGAAAGAGACTACAACATAAAAATAAGATTTATCTCTTAATAGTCTCCTTACATATATCCCTCCACCCCTTTCCCTGACTCACTTTTCAGCGTGGCGTAGGAATTCAATTTCATGTTTGTTCCACAGAACCACAGAGGAAAAAGCAGATCTTCAGAGGGAGAATTTAGAGAATACTTTAGTTCCATATCAATTCAATCAATCTTGTTCAGGTCTCAGATTGAAAGCCACTTCCTCGGAGAAGCCTACCTGATGACTTAGGCTAGATTACATCCTTCTTATTAGTCATTCTCATAGTACTTGTTATTACTTTTGTTAAAAGTATAGTTAGTATGCAATATATTAGTTTCAGGTGTACAATACAGTGATTTGACATTTTTATACCTCACAATGTGATCGCTCCACTAATCTAGTAAACATCTGCCACTGTGCAAGCTTATCCCAATATTATTGACCATGTTCCCCTTCCCCTTACACCCATCCCCCTCCCCCCTCCCTTCTGGTAACCATCCCTTTGGTCTCTGTTTCCTGTTATTACTTTCATTGCTCTTGTCACAGCTAAAATGCTCTTGCCACAAATAAATATATATATATATATTTGTTTGTTTGCCTGCTTAATGCCTGTGTTCCTCGGTAGACTGCAAATTCCTTTACAGAGGGATCCTGACTGTATTTGTTTTCCGCTGTATCTCTGACCCCTAACATAGTGCCTAGCGTAAAGTAGATGCTGAGCAAACATCTGTTTTCAATAAGTACACGATGAGAATGTGCCCTGCCTCTTCAAAATTAATCACAAAAAAATGAAGCACTATTTAATTCTTTCAAGTGTTTTAAATGTTACAGACTAGACATGAAATGTTACTTTTTAATAAAATGTTTACTCTATGCAAACCATTCCATATGTTATCTCATATAATAGTCTCAACAATGCCAAATAGATAATATGCCCATCCTGGTGATAAGCTTCAATGACTTGTCCAACTTGTGTCAGCCAGTAATGGCAGAGACGGGATTAGAACTCAAATATGTTAACTTCCTATTTCAAATTCTTGCCACTGTGCTCTGTACTCTCCCTCCTGAAAATCACAGGGATGCAGAAAGAATTTATTTCCCGATGGAAACTTTTTTCTGCTTGCTGGCTCTCCATCACTAGAAGGAACAAAAGAAGTAAAAATGACTGAAGACTAAACAGAAGATTATGTTTTCCTTGTTCTCTTTAAAACTGCAGAAAATCAGCAGCCACGATTCTGGACATGGTCAATGTTTTTCAGACTCTGCTAAATAGCATCTGCCTGCAAAAGGGTTTTTCAGGCAACCTCGCAGGCTGTTAGCCCCTGGGGCCAGGTCCTGCTCTGTGCGAGATTCATCTTTTGGTGCATTGATCCAAAAGACTTTACAACCCACAAGCTCTAACAAAAGCAGGTGGACACAGAAGCACACCCACACCTGCACACACAAAGTTGCGTTTGAACTGAAAGATAAACCCCCAAAGCTCACAAATGTGCTCATCACATGTTTTCAAAGACCAGCAGTGTGTTGTTTCCTTCACCACAACGGGACTCACAGCATCACAAAGGCACTAATTCACACATCTCTGCACACAAATGCATCCTCCTAAATGTTTAATTATAACCCACGCCAATACAGTTTGCAACATACAGTCCTTTTATGTCCATTCCCCCACTATACTCCCATAGTAACTCATGTGTCATTTGATTAAAAAAAAAAAAAAAAAAAAAAGATGTCAAGCAACCCAATGGTTTAATAGGGGTCAGTAACCTGAACCTCATAGGATGGGTTTCGGAGGGGCTCTGACCTCCCCTAAAATGGGATATGCAGACATTTTCTCCCCATGGAATGCTACGGTCCATAGATTTCATGCTTATGCTCCTTCTTCCCAAGAAAGGTTTTGGACCACCAAGTTTGGGGGAGGATCACATTAACCTGAAACTAAAGATACCAATCAATGCAAAGTTCACAAAGCACCTTTTCCTCCTTTTCCTTACTTATTCACACATCTGCAACCCAGTGAAGTTCACCTTGCAATTATGACTTCTTGATAGATGAAGACACAGAGTACAGACAACTCGAAGCTCATATCCACCAACACCCACTCATTTTTCCCCCACCTGCCACTCTTCCATGATGGAAAAAAGAAGAAAACCTGACATCTGAGCCCATTGCCTTCGCTAGAGAATTTCACACGTTTTCTCCTCCTTCCTGAGCCGTGAGGTCACATACAGGTTATTCATCTGAAACCAACTCAGGCAACTGAAAAGTAACCCTTTTAATCAGAATTTTAGATTTTTTTTTACTCCCCACAAAGTTCATATAATATTTCGAACAGAGAATAAAAATTCCCTAAGAGATTATCAAGTCCATCTCGAACAGCTCTACAAACAGATGTCCAAAGAGCTAACCATGTTTTCTTCTCTTTGCCTGGAATGTTCTTCGTCCAGACAGCCACATGACTCGCTCACTCACTTTCCTCAAATCTGTGTTCATATTATAATTCACGCCTCCCCTGAGCAGACAGTGAAGTATCTACCTCCACCCTCCCACCCCCCCCACGTTGCTCTAGCACTTGCTTTGTTTTTCTCTTTAGAACTTATCACGTCGGATTATATTTTTGTATATTCATTTGGTTATGTTTATTATATATTTATTTGGTTATGTGTGTAGTGCTTGTCTCTCTGTGTTAGAATGCAACCTCCCTGAGGTGGGGACTTGATCCATTTATCTTGCCGTTCCAAGACCTAGAAAAGACACTCAGTAAACATTTGTTTCATGAGTGACGACTTACCAGAAAAATTGTAGCAGTATCAGTAGCCTTTTCAGAGAAGATAAGTAACTTGACCAAGGTCACCCCTCGATCAAAGAATGTCACGCTAAAGTCATCTTCTAAGGACTATAGTTCTGCGACCTCCTCGCCACCTCCCACATTTCATAGCATTTCTCTTTGGGAAGTACAGACTTATGATGGACATCAGAGCTGGTTTGATCTGGGGCTCAGCAAAGTCATGATGGACCTGATCTTTTTTTTTTTTTTTTATCTTTCTGCTCTGCATTCTGGGATGTTGGCTTTATTCCAAGACTGGGTATCATCTGAGTCCAGTCAGGAAAACAAAAAACAGATATGCTACATTTTTCATTGAGATATTTTTTGAGACAATTCTAATTCACATGCAGTTATAAGAAATAATACAAAAAGATCCTTTGTATTATTGTCCAGTTTACCCAACGATAAGATTTTGTAAAGCTATAGTATAACATCACAACCAGGATACTGACATCAATACAATCCACTGATCTAATTCCTATTTCCCCCATTTCACTTGTGTGTGTGTGTGTGTGTGTGTGTGTGTGTTGCACCCTATACAATTTTAATTTTGTCACCTGTGTAGTTTCACAGGCCCACCACTTCAGTCAAGGTAATGAACATTTCTAAGATCTCAAGGTTCTCTCATGTTGCTCTTTCATAACCACACCTACTACACCCTGCCCGCACTATCCTTAACCCTTGGCAATCACTAATCTCTTCTCAATTTATACAATTTTCTGATTTCTGATTTCAAAAGTGTTATATAACTGGAATCATATACTGTGTAACCATTTTGAATTGGCTTTCTTCACTTGGCACAATTCCCTGGATATTCATCCAGGTGGTTACATGTATCACTAGAGTGTCCCTTTTTCTTGCTGAGTAACATTTCATGGCATAGATGTACCACAGTTAGAGTTTAACCATTTACCTGTTGCAGGACATCTAGGCTGTTTCCAGGTTTGGGGTGATTATGAATGAAGCTGTTATGAACATTTGTGTACAGGTTTATATGTGAACACAAGCTTTCAGTTCTTTGGGATAAATGCCTATGAGAGCATTTGCTGGGTCATACGATTCAGTTTCTCTGCAAACTTGCCAGCATTTTGTGTTGTTACTGTTTTTTATTTTATCCCTGATGATAGTAAAAATTAACAAGTGGGACGATGTCAAACTAAAAAGCTTCTTCACAGCATAAGAAGCCAACAAGAAAATAAAAGACAACCTATGAAATAGGAAAAACTATTTGCAAATGATATGTCTGCTAAGAGGATAATATCCAAAGTATACAAAGAACTAAAACAATAAAGAAAAATAAAGAAAACAAACCATCTGGTTTAAAAAATGGGTAGAGGAACTGAATAGACATATTTCCAAAGAAGACATGTTAATGGTCAACAGGTATAGGAAAATGTGTTCAACATCACTCATTGTCAGGGAAATGCAAATTAAACCACAATGAGATATCACCTGATACCTGCTAGAATTGCTATCATCAAAAAGATAAGCGATAACAGGGGCTGGTGAGGATGTGGACAAAAGGGAATCTCGGTGTACAGTTAGTGGGTGTGTACATCGGTGCAGCCACTGTGGAAAAACAGTATGGAGATTCTTCAAAAAATTATAGATAAGGAGAAAGTGAGGGGATTAGAAAGCACAATTGGTAACCACAAAATTGCCACAGGGATACAAAAGACAGTTTGGGGAATATAATCAATAATGTCGTAAAGATTTTGTAAGGTGTCGGATGGGCACTTGTCTTATTAGGGAGACCACATCATGGATGGTGTAGGTGCCTGATCACTGTGCTATACACCTGAAACCGAAGCTGAATAATAATGAATGTCAACTCAAATTTAATACATATATATAGTCACGGGATGTGGAATATAGCATAAGGAATAGAATTAGTGGAACTGTAACAGCTGTATAGGTCAGAGGGTTAGCAGATTGGGGGAGGAGGTTATCGCTTTGTGAGAGGTATACATGTCTAACTATTATATTGTTTTGTACACCTGAAACTAATAATAAAAAAAACTTACAAATAGAACTACCATAGGATTCAGCAATCCTATTTCTGAGTATATATCCAAAGGAAATGAAAACACGTTCTCTAGAGAGATCTGCACCGCCCCCATATAGCATTATTCATAATAGCCAAGATATGAAAAAAAAACACCTAAGTGTTAATCAACAGCTGAATGGATAAAAAAGATGTGAGATATATATATTCAATGGAATACTATTCAGCCGTGAGACAGAAGGAAATCTTGTCATCTGCAACAACAGGGATAGACTAGAGGGTAGTATGCTGAGTGAAATAAGTCAGGCAGAGAAAGACAATTTCTGTATGATCTCACTTACAGGTGTAATCCAAAAACCTGAACTCAAAAACAGAGAGCAGAATGGGGAGAATACGAAGATGCTGGTCAAAAGGTACCAACTTCCAGTTATAAGATGAATGGAGAGATCTAACGAAGCATGGTGATTACAGTTACTGATGCTATTGAATGGAAAAGCTTGCCTGGGTCTCAATTTCAGGAGCGAGGCCTTCAGTCCGTCACGATCCAGTATGGTGTGAACTGCAGGTGTTTTGTAGATGTGCTTTATCAAGTTGAGGAGAGTCCCCTCTATTCCTGGTTGGCTGAAAGTTTTTATGATGAATGAGCCCTGGGTTTTTCACATACTTTTCCAGTGAAAATTGATACAATAGGGTTTTTCTTCTTTAGTTTGTTGATAGAGTGGATTTCACTGGTATATTTTTAATGCTGAAACAGCGTTTCTTACCTACACTAGAACTCATTTACCAGCACGTATGATTCTTCTTATACATTGATGTATCTGAAAAGGACCCTCATCCCCGTGTGCCTTCCTTATACTGGGAGCTCAGATCTGGCTTCCATCAGAATCACTTGAGGAGGTGTTTAAAAACAGATTCCCAGTGTCCTGCCGCAGATCTATAGGAGCTAAGTCTCCAAGGGTGAGGCCCCTGTCTTTTAAAATACTACCTCCAAATAATTATAAATTGTGAGCCAGTTTGGAACCCCTATCCTGTATCCCACTCCCTTGTTGTCCCCCCAAAACTATAATCAGTGCTGCTACTCCCTCTTAATAAAAAGCATACCTGGAGAACACCACCTCTGCCTTTGGATGGATTTGGGGATTTCAAAAGGTGCTTATAGAGTAGATCTAGAATTTGCACACAGAAATCTTTCAGTTTCACTAGGAAGGGATGGCTCTGTGCTTGTCCTGTGTTTCCTTTTGTGTCTCCAGCAAAACAGAATGGCCAAAGAAATGAGTGAAAACACAGCAGCAGGAGGAGCTCAGAGGAATCTCCCAAAAACTCTTTGTAAAGACATAAAGTGCCTCCTTCTCCTTTTCATTGACTATTCAAACCTTGTTCATTATTTGGCTTAGGACTGACTGGACCAACTAGTTAAGTCTTTCCATGAAGCTACCGGCTTTTTAGTAATTTTGGTCTGCCCTGTGCTGTGGACCCCTGAGAATATACAAGAATTTTTATCCATAGTTACTAACTATTGCGGTTTCCCAATTATTTCAATTGTACAAGATGTTTATTCCAGGGAAGAAGGAGTAGGAAGGTGGAATCGTTATGGTTGGTGTTAAGTTGACGATGTCGTCAGCTAGGGACCTTGTTACCTCGCTCAATGTCCCTGAGCTTCAGACTTATTCTCAGGGGGATAAAAGGAGTGTCCTAGACATTCTCAAGGAATCACCAAAAAGATCCGTGAGATAATGGGTGTAGAACAGTACCATAGAAATAAGAAATACCATTACTGCTCACCAAGGAGGTTTTCTGGACTATGTTTTCATAAATAAGTACAAGATTCCTCATTTTGCTTAACGATAAAATCCAAACGCGCTGACTCAGCTTTTAGGAACGTCCCAGAGTTACTACCCAACCCCCTGTCCAATGTTATCCTTGTTGTTCACCCATTTCAGCTCATAATAACTGAGGACCTACTGTGTTCCAGGGCCTGTGCTAGCTACTGGAGACACCGTGGTGGACCTCATGGGGCTTGATTTTAACGCAAGGCAAACAGATTGAAGGATTAATACACACGTGTGATGGCTGACACAACAGTCAGCTGCACAGTGTAACTGGCATGTCTGACGTGGGGTCACAACTTCTGCTAGAGGATTGGAAAGATCTCCTCAAGGAAATGACATTGAAGTCCAGTCGTAGTTAGCTAAGAGGTGGAGGGTGAAGAGAAGGTTCTAGACATAGGGATCAACATAGGTGAGACTGAAAAGTGAAGATGAGCCTGGGCCACCAAGGAATTGAAAGGCCTTTCAGACTAGAAGAAAAGAGCAAGGATAAGACAGGGTGGAATATGCTAGAGAGGTAGTTCTGCTCAAAGTGACAGAGTGAACAACTCACAGTTCACGGAGCACCAGACATCATTGCCTGCCTCCTTGCTTTTCTTCATATAAACATTGGTGCCTGATTGCCCACTTCTGGTATACACAGTCTTTACTTCAAAGTTCAAAGCGGATGCCAACACCTCCAGGAAACCTGCCCCATTCTTGGAAGGAGCTGACACCCCTCACCGTCCTTCTTCCTTGCATCACTGCCATGAGCAGACACACATGTCATCAGCACCCCTCCACGCACATGGGGCACGCAGAGGACAGGGGCTGTGACTACACACCTGTTCTCCTGGTATAACAATACCTTGAAACTCCACCTTTGATTCTTTTTATTGTGCCACACACCTAGTAGGAGCTAACAAATGTCTATTGAATTTATTAAGAAACTGGGGCTGCCCCAAGAAGAACATGGCTGAGGTCGGCCCAAAGGATCTAGCAGTTGAAAGCTGTCACCTAATGGCAGTCCTGGCTGCTGGGCCACCAGTTCTTTCTGGAAGGAGGATCTGCGCAGCAGCAGTGGCCATTAGCCAATTTGGACATTTATCAGCCAGTGCTGTCTGTAAGTTTATGGACATTGGTTAGACATCTTATACAATATGCCTATTTCATGGTAACAGTGTCTCAGGGGATTTCATTATTGTCACAAGCATTTCCCAACCAAGGCCACAAGTGAGATCCACAGCTGTCACGTAGCCTCACCCTGTCATCAGCTGCCAGGCAGGCACTTCCCAACAGTGGCAGCTGTTGGCGCCCGGTGGACTACCAGGTCCAGAGAATGTCTGCTTTGTTCTGAGTCTTGTTAGGGGACAACCCTACTCTGACCCCACCAGTCCTGGCAGTCAGGCTGATGTCGTGGGTGCTCTGTAGCTTCTGTCACCACTGAAGATTGCTTCCAATGCCATAAGAGAGATGAATAGAACCAGCCACAAGCAGCTGCTTCCCTTCCATCAGGCACATCCCATACGATAAAAAAGGAGCCTATCCTCTTTTCTAGAGAAAGCATTTAGTTGTGTGTTTTTTTAAATATTTGATTTATTGCATTTTCCTTAAAACTGTGTTTTTAGACATTTTTAAGAGATCAAAGCAGCAAAACATTTAGGTTTTTAATGCAAAATTTAAAAATATAAATGTATATGCTTCTATGATGGTGTTCAGAGTTGGAATGGCGGTAAAAGTTGTCTTTTGTGAGTAAGAAGGTACACATTTGATTTAGAGCTCTGATACACATACCAGGTTGGTGACCACAGGCAAGTCACTCTTCCCTGTCTGTCCTTCAGGTCAGTACGTTCAAGTGTGATAAGGTAGGAACCAATGATGTCTAAGGTCTCACCTGGTTCTGACATTCTAGGCTCTCCCATTGTAGAGTCAATAGAAAGCACCTTCGTTGGGCCAGGACTTGTGTTGGGTCCTTTCTCATATGTTACCTATTTTATCCTCACATCTCTGTAGGTTTCTATATTCCCGATACATGGTCCCTATGCTCCCGACAAGGAAACTGCAATGTGATGGGGGCGGGGGGCGGGGGGTGATTGTCTGAAGTCACGTAGATATCAAAGGCAGAACTGAGATTAAACCCAACTGGTCTGACTCTCGTGACATCTCCCTTGACCTCAAAAATCATCTTCACATTTATCTGAAAGCACCCCTGCCCCCAGAGCCCACAGAGTGGGCTGTGTCTTTCACTAGCACAAGAAAGGAAGGAAAGGGAATTAAGCTGCTAAATGAGAAATTTAAATTGGAGTAAAAGGAAAAATGGCCTGGAAGTACCTAGGTACCAGAGTACAAACAAGGACAGGCTCATTTTTAAAGACATAGCTGCCCATGTTTGAATCTGGTTTAGGCTGGACACAGAGGCATGGATGAGGAGGCTTGGGAACCTCTTTTCATGTTTGAGAAAAAGAGCAAAGTTTGGAAATGAAGACCTGCAGAACTACGCATGATGATCTTTATCTTCTTAAAGGTTTTCTTGATAAACTAAAATCCCCAATCCCTTCATTTTAGACAGTATCTTTTGCTTAAGAATCTGTTTCATTACTGTGTCTTCTATGATTTGCACAAAAATGATTTCTAGTAGATACAAACATTATTAGCCACACTGTGTACATAAAAAAACTGAGGTCAAGCAAGAAAAGATTGTTAGACAAATTTCCTCCTCATCTCCAGATTCACAGTCTTCGTAACTCACTGATATGGCAGAGACTGCTGGTTGCCTAGCCAATAGCCATGTCGTTTCTGCTTTTTCCCTTACTAGCAGACTCTCATTTTATTTGGAACATCAAATCATCAAGCACAAAGATAATATTTCCAAGCTTCCTTTTCAGTGAAGGTTGATCATGTGACCAAGTTCTAGAGAGACAGTAAGTAGACTTTTGTGGACCCTTCCAAGAAGACCGTTAAAAGGGACTTGAATCAACCAGAGTGGATCATTTGTGCCCCTCTCCCCTTCTTCCTTCCCGCTCCCTGTCCATGAAAAGCTGAAGCTCCATTCACCTTCTTGGGCTACAGGTGACCTTGAGGACAAAAGCTGGGCATGGGGATGGAAGAGCCAAAATAATAGTGGAGGCTGGCTGCCTGGGCATCCTGAGGCTGCCCCACTAATCCTGGCTTGCTTCCTATGGAATTCTTGTATGTGAAAAAGCAGTAAGTGATTTTTGTAAAGCCGTTATTATTTGGGTGGCTTCTTTTACCTACAGCTAACCTTAACCCTAATTGTTACAACCAGATAGCTTAATTTGAGAAGTGATATAGAAAGAAGACCTTATCCACTATGAGACCTGGTTCCTTCATTTGGTTCACATGCTCCCACGAGGAAGGAAGGAACAGCGGACATCGTATAATTCATCAGACTCTGGACGCCATCAACTGTATGACACACTATCCCAGGCATCAACATCAAAGAAAACATGTTGCCAATTCATCTCTGACATGCCACTGATTATAAGATGCAAATCAATTTCAGAAATGTTCAAATGTGAGGGGGAAAAAGCCCCATGAATTATACGCATTGGGAATTTAGCGAAGCACAGGGTTTACATGTAGAGTTCATCAAACCAAACCATCCTTCCATCCTATTTTAAAGAAAAGACAACTGAGGCCCAGCAAGGGGCAGTGACTTGCCCACGTTCAGCAATAGAACCGAGATGAGAATCTTGACTGCATGTCAAGAGCCTTTTAATAGGTCCCAACAGATACCAAATTTTTGTTCATGTACCCTTGACTGATAGTAACCTTTAATCAACCACCTGTTCCTGTTTATCCCTCTAGGAGATGTGGCACTGAATAGGCAGAGACAAAAGATCTTAACCCTCCCATACAAATGGACTCAGCAGTCACAGAAGATGACGGAAACCAATCTCCCAGCAAATTCATGCTCTGCTCACATGTTACAAGGCCTATGCCTTGGTGAGCAACTCTGAAAGAGATGGAGAACACCAGGAGGCTGTGGAGAACTCCAGGAGGCCACCAAGAGGCGTGGGCAGGAGACTTCTGAAACACAGAAGATTGAGGTGATACAGCAACAGCTGGTGGCTGGGACCCCAAGGGGACTTATCTCAAACTTCTGCTCCCTCCTCTTCCACAGTAAGGAGACACTCTGGTCAATGGTGTCTGTCACAGGGGACATCAACAATCTAGACTCCCAGGTTATGAGACATGCAAGGGGCCTGAGAGGTCATGCATCACTCCAGCCAACACTAAAGACAGACATGGTTCTCATTTCTCCTAGTTTGACTTGTGTTAGAAAGACCATGCTGGTGCCAGTGTAGTTGATTTTGGAGGCGAACCGTACGGTAACATAGACCACTTCAAGTGTCCAGATAAAGAATACCAAGGTCCTGGGCTAAATACCAGTAAATCTGGAAAGAATAGAGATGAACCAAGCAAATATCAATGAAGCTTCCAAAACATCAAGCTTCTGAAATCATTTTCCTGTTCTTGGTACCATTTCCTCATCTGCTCCAAAATAGCCTGTATCCTCCTCAGTCTCGGCATCCCTCATTGCAATCCCCCCTATTTTAGACTCTGCATAGATAAGGTATGAAGGACCACTAACAGCGCAGAGGCCCGTGACAGCTGTATTCATATAGGGACCCAAGACATAAGCTGATGCAGTTGCGATGGCAGAATTTCACACAGCACCCTGAGGATGGAGACGCGCCCCAGTCACTGGGGCGTCACATTGCTACTGACATCCTCAGAAGTCTTTCCTTCTCTGAGGAAGCTCACGTGAAAAACAAGCATGGTCATCCCCTTTCCTCCTACCAAAAAGCTCAGTGTGCGTGTGTGTGCACGCACCTGTGTGTGTGCAAGAAGATCCAAATTCGTGAAACTCTTGCATAATAAAACAATGCAGAAAAATGTAAAGGATTACTTCTCAAATAATACAACAGCATGAATTGGACTCATAGCACAGGACAGCAAGCGTGTCCCAGGGACCTGCTTTAAGTGAATATGCAGGAATGGGTTACAATTAGCAGAAGATTTGGGAATGGGTCTTTGTCTGATGCTTAGATCAAATAAGATGGAGTTCATGAAGATGCTTTAAACAGAAGATGCAGACATGTTTTCTCCAACACCGCATGAGTATTTGAAATGGACTTGTTCTCACAGTGCATTGAGTATATTGCAAATGAGTCTTCCCCACAAATCGAGCTAGAATTATCTTTGTTTTACAGAAGAGGAAACAAAGCCTCAAAAAGTAACTAGACCAAGGCAATGCCCTTCCCCAAACTGTAGCTACCTCTCAAGAGGTAGGGTATTGGGTGCTTCCTTGTGATGGAGCCCGAGGAAAGGAATACAGAACTGATATTTACTGAGCACTTTCCATGGTCAAGGAAAACTTGTAAGCATCACTTCATGTGATGCCCAGGACAAACGTAGGAAGCAGGCAGTATAGTTATCCCCACTATACTGATGAGACAGCTGAGGTTCAGAAAGGTCAGGAACCTACCCAAGGTCACACAGTGAGGAGGTGGCAGGGCCAGATCTCAGAGGAAAGTAGACTCCTCTAGTTTTTCCCAGTCTAGAGTTTTCACACCCCAGAGTCATGAAAATGCATTTGGTTTCTTTGGAATAAAAATGCCTCCCAGCTCCCCTGGGGAGGAGAAGACGTAAGGGTACCTTCGACTGGATGGCTATTGCCTTGCCAGGAGTTCATTTATGGAATAAGCAAACAGTCTCCCTCTCTGTAAACCTGCGTTCCACCAAATGAATATATAATGAGGCCCTTAGAACACTGAGACATTATTTTCCCCACAAATCCTGGACCATTTAGAAGGAAATCAGACCTTGTTTTGCTTGACAGGGGCGGTGTGTTAGTGATTCATTCCAAAGTATAAAAGGATGCTACAGAAACAGTCACTGGAAGAAAAGAATAAGAGCCAAGAGAAGAAGACAAGGTCAGGGGGGAAAGGGGAATGTGGGGGTGGAAGGAAGAGGGAGGATGGAGGAGTTAGGAAAGAGAAGGCAGCTCCTCTGAGCACTAGGCAGAAAATGCCTTTGAAATGCAGACACCAGGTCAGATCTCAATATAGCAGCTGATCCTAAGCTTCCAGAAAAGGAACTGGAGTTAGCACTTCTGTCTGGCCAGACAGGCAGCTGGAAGATGAAGATAAAAGAACGGCCACGCAATGCCGCCCCCCACCCCACCCTAGCCTCAGTCACACAACTTTGAATGCCTCTGAATGTAGGGGCCAGTAAGGGTGCTGGGCCCGAAGACAGGGGTGGGCCCGGAAGGAGGAAGAGTCCTGAAAGCTGATCAAAAGCACTTTCAAGTTAAGATTAAACCCCGCAGATTGCAGGAAGCCAATTTAATGGGAAATGGTCCCTGTTCTCCCTGTCCCCTGTCTGGCTTCCCATGGGAAGGGGACTGAGCTGTGATGTTTCTCATCAGAGAAACCCCGGGTACAGATCTTATCCAAATGAGCAGCTGTGAAAGGCTAAAAAGATAGAACTGGAAAAAAACTAGTTTACAAAGTGTTGAAAGGGAGAGAAGGGTGGGAAAGAGGGATTTTAATTATCCTGCATCCTTCCCGCGGAGGGGCAGAATGCCCACGGATATTTGAAGGTCATTAGCTCTGAAAGATGAAGCTGGCGGCACGAAGGACCAGTGGCCTGGGAAACAGGATACCTGTGTTCCATCTCCAGCTTAGCAGGTTTACTTTCCTAGCCCTCAGTTTCCCCATATGGAGAACGGGAAGGGTGGGGTGCCGTTCACGTTGTGCTGTACGGAGGAGCTGGTATGCACAGTGGCTAAGCCTGTGAAGCCTGTTCAGATCCCTCCTTCTCCCACCTGTACGCTGTGTGACCCTGACAAGTGCCCTAACTTCTCTGAGCCTCAGTTTCCTTTTCTGTGAAATGGCAACGATGCTCATTTCTACCTGTGAGGAGTATGGTGAGGTTTAAATGAATTAGTCCCCGTGAGGTGTATAAAACAGCTTATGTCCTGCAACGTGCATGCAGTATATGTGACTGTCGTCATTATTATTCAGTGGCTCAAAATTGTCCTGCAAAACTTGGTGGGATTTGGGGTAAGAGAGGGCTCCTCGAGGTATAGATTTGAGATCTGGCCCTTATCCATAAGTGTCAGCTTTGTCCTTCACAACAAGGGGCTGTGGGTACTGAACAAGGTGAGAGACTGCCAAGCGCTCTGTGAAAATGAGGTCAACACTCGTTGTCTGCCATCGTCAGTGGAAATGGGGAGTTATTTTCAATGGGTATAAATTGTCAGTTAGGCAAGATGAGTGAGTTCCAGGATTCGTTGTGCACTTAAACGTTGCATTAAGAGGGTAGCTCTTGTATTAAGTGTTCTTTCCACAAAAACAAAAGAGATAGGAAGCAACTTTTGTAGGTAATGGACATGCTTATTACCTTGATAGCTGTGATGGGGTCATAGGTGTGTTCACATGTCCAAATCCGTGGCTCTGTACACATTAAATGTGTGCCCTTTTGCTATTTACCAAAAAGCTGTTTAAAAAAGGAAGTGTTTGTTGGTGGGAATGCAGATTGGTGCAGCCACTATGGAAGGCAGTGTGGAGGTTCCTCAAAAAACTACGAATAGAATTACCATATGACCCAGCAATCCCTCTCCTGGGTATCTACCCAAAAAATCTGAAAACATTTATACATAAAGACATGTGTGCTCCAATGTTCATTGCAGCTTTGTATACGGTGGCCAAGACATGGAGACAACCAAAATGTCCTTCGGTAGATGAATGGATAAAGAAGTTGTGGTATATATACACAATGGAATACTATTCGGCGGTAAGAAAACATGAAATAGGACCATTTGTGACAACATGTATGGACCTTGAGATTATAATGCTAAGCGAAATAAGTCAGACAGAAAATGCAGAGAATCATATGATTTCACTGATATGTGGTATATAAACCAAAAACAACAAAAGAACAAGACAAACAAATGAGAAACAAAAACTCATAGACACAGACAATAGTTTAGTGGTTACCAGAGGGTAAGGGGTTTGGGGGGTGGGAGATGAGGGTAAAGGGGATCAAATATACGGTGATGGAAGGAGAACTGACTCTGGGTGGTGAACACACAACGGGATTTATAGATGATGTAATACAGAATTGTACACCTGAAATCTGTGTAATTTTACTAACAGTTGTCACCCCAATAAATAAAAAAAACGAAGTGTTATTATACAAAGATAATTCTGTACTATGAATTGCATTTGAGAGGGAAAAGGACAATTAAACAGAAAATTGATAGAAGTTCCACACCTTTTCAGTAAACATACGTCGGAATTTGCTTGCATTCAGTACTATATTATAATAGATATAGATAGATAGATAGATAGATAGATAGATAGATAGATAGATAGATAGATAGATAGATAGAGACAGGTAATCCCTATTGGCTCTAAAGGATTTCCCAGACTCTTAAATTCTAGGGTGACCTTCTTCACCTGGCAGGGCTGTGCATCCTCCCAGCTGACAAGATCCCCGATTGGTTACCACCCCATGTGCTCTGGGAGCATGTGAGCATGTCTCCAGCTGGACCACCATGAAATTAGAGGCAGAACTGAGGATGGCTAATTGGATGTCCTGTAGGGTCTATACAGGCAGGACCTGCCTGGGAAATCCCACGGCCTTCTATGGTCACAAACAGCAGCCTGTTTCCTGCCTCCCTTTTTTCAGCGGCCAAGATACAAGAAGCCTCAGCCTGGAGAGAGGTTCATTCAAAGCCCTTGTAGCCCCAAGGAGGTCAATCTGCCATGAGCTTTCTCTCCTAAGCTACAGCGTGTTATGGCCTTTTCCACGTTAAGCACAAAGCCCGTTGTTTCTATTCAATTCCACCACTTGCTGTACTCATATTTCTTTAACATAAATTCCTTTTCTTTGAAATAGTTTGAGGGGGGTTCCGTCTCTTTCCAGCAAATAACCCCAGACAAAAGCAACAGGCGCTTTGTACCTGAGCTGAAGCACCCACTTTGCCTCAGTGAATGGACTTAGCCGTCAGCGTCAGAGCAAGTGCCAACCCCGCACTGACAAGTGCAACCTTGACAGTGACCACCTTCTTACATTGTGGGCCCTAGGTACCTCCAATCCCAGTCCACTCGCAGCAACCCTGTGAAGGAGGCTGGATTACACGGAGCTCCCAGATGAGATGCCCAAGGTCACACAGCCAGCTGTGAAATTTCACCCTGGAGAGAGGCCTGGTTCAGTTCACAGGCACAAAAGCAGCTCATGTCCCAGTAAGAAAGGGAAAAGAAATCAGTATTGACAAGGGCTTACCGTGTTCCAGCTCACAAACATGACCTCGTGATGTCTCACAACCACTCAGTGAGTTGGGTATCATCACCTTAGTTCATAGAACAGGAAATTGGGATTCATATAGAGTAAGTGAAACAGGTCTTTATTAGAAGAACTGGGTTTTAGACTCAAGTCCAGTCCACTCTAAAAACAACACCTTCTCAGGCTCTGCACTGACTCCTGAGTTGTAAAGGTGTAGGTCATCCCTGTCTTCCTGAACTCTGTGTTGTTATTATCTGTTGAGAACACCTTCCCCAATAGTCTGGAAGCTCCTAAAGACTGCATCTCCAGCCAGCCACCTAGCACAGGTCCTGACATATAGTAGTTGCTCAATAAACATGTTTTTAGAACTAATGATGTAGTAGCCAAAGATATCAACATCCAACTTCTCTGCTAGCCTCAGCCCTCTGGGAATTTGAAAATGCCCAGTCTGACTCAGGGAGCTAATTGGCACCCAGGGACGCTCTACTCCCTATACCTGAGACTGGTGGACTGGGGCCCTGGAGGGTACCAGCACAGTCCTGCCTCCTCCTGGCCCTTAGGAAGAGGATAAAAGCCACAGAGTGGTGGGTAAAGGACTTTATTAAGACCCGACTGACAGTTTAGGACATGAAGAGGAAGTCTCAGACAACCCCTGCCACCTTTTCCTGGTGCTCACACGAGACAGTGAATTGCAAAGGGCTAGAGAGGACAGACGTTCTCAGTGGAACGAGGAAAAGTAGAACTAAAGAAAAACAAACAAAGACAAACTGCCATTGGTGGTTGCTGGTCTCAAACCCAATTCTTTCACACCAAGCACCTAGTACCCAGTAGAGGACCACTAACACTTAGTGATTAAATAAATGAATGGATGGATGGAGGGATGCATGAATGGTGGCTGAGAGGAACTCTGGACCAGGGATCAGGAAACCTGGCTTGAAATCCCAGCTCAGCCAAACCGGAAACTTACCCTCTGCCCACAGGAGAGCACTTATTCCCTTTAAACTCCATGCCTTCATCACTAAACCCAGACCTAGACCCAGAGTCAGAAAAGCACGGTTCCAGAACTCGAAGCACCCCAGCTGCCTTGCTGTGTGGTGTGAGGGGAGCCAGGAAACCCCTTTCTGATGTAATGCAGCAGGTCTAAGGTAGCATCCTCAAACATGCTGAACACTCCTACTGTGATCCCATGACGAAATCACTTCGCATCCCTCCCAGCCCCGACATGAGAATGTCTACATTGATTCTCGTGGGCAATGCAGAAGGAGTCCTTTTTCACCAAATCCTATCAGCTAAGGTGTAACTCCTCAGGCAGAAAAGAACAGTATGGAACAAGTACCCACATTGGGTTCCTCTGTCATGAAGTACTGTTGGTCCTGCTGGTTCAAATCCCGTGTCTCTATCCTCCTTCATTCCTTCTTTCCTTTTTTTTTTTCCCTCCTTCTCCCCCCCCCCCACCCACTCCAGTTCAAGCCATTGGCTCTCAGTCCAGTTGTGTACGACACAGCTCCCTGGCCCATGCTGGTATTATGAGCCTTGCGCTCCCCACAGCTGAGGCGGTCGGTGCCAGTCATCGGTACTCTGGCTGCCAGCCACTCACGCTGGCCACCAGCCGCTCCTGGCAGCACATAACAGCACACCAGTAGCCCATGGCAGCACACAGCAGCCGTGGCAGCTCATACCGACCTCCGGCTGCTTGCCGCAGCCCAGCTCCAAGGAAAGCTGTTGTTCACAATCTTAGCTGTAGAGGGCGCAGCTCACTGGCCCATGTGGGAACCCAACTGGCGACCTCCGCATTAGGAGGATGGCGCTCCAACCACCCGAGCCACCAGGCTGGGCCTCATTCCTTCTTTCAATATGTGTTTATGAAGTGCCTGCAATGCACCAAGCACTGTACTAGACACCAGTAATTCGTGGTGAACTAAAGAAAGCCATCCTCTGTTCTTTTGATGCCAATACTCTCTAACAAGACCCAGACATAATTCGAATAACCACACAAGTAAACCTGGACAGTACTCACAACAATGAATGCTAAGTACCAAGGAGTAAAGTGCAGCGAGCATGGAGGATGTATTTCGAGGTGCCTAGTCTAGCCTGTAGGATCAGGGCAGATTTCCCTGAGGAAGTGGGGTCTGAGCCGAGGTCTGACGGAAGCGTGGGAATTAGCAGGTGAAGGGGAGGGAGGGCACACAGGGACCTCTACTTACAACAGCAGGAAAGAGCAGCACCATTTTCATGGAGCCCCCAGCTCGACCAGCTGCTTTTCCTCACAAGATGCAAACGTCCTGAGCTCTTATTGCAGTTTAATCTGTCAATTTTTCTAAGTCTTTATCACACTTTATCAAAATGTGTATCAGTATGCGAAAGTGAACGTCTGCCACCCCTCCCCTCAGGCGACGGCAAAATTGAAATCCTGTGAAGATGGCAGCACATTTCCTATTTTAATTATTTCTGCATCTTTATTGGCCGGTCTCTGTTTTATGATGACTCTTCTCATTCCCTTCTAGAAGCAGGCCCCACTCCCTCCCTGGGTGGAAAATATGCCTGTCTCTACTGATGTAGAAAATGTTTCAAGTGGCACAGTGCCTAAGGTTCTGGTAGGACTTAACACCAGGTAACAGCCGTATCTTGTGTTCTGGCAGCACAGGCCAGGCCTTAGTGCTACATCAGGATAGTTAATTGAATTTGGGGCATTCAACCGATAATCCAACCAATACCACTTTTTCTATAAAGAAGCAACCTTTTTCAAAAAATGGAATCTTCTGCTATTTAAGTATTGCTTTCATTTTTGAAACTTTAGCCAGTGTATAACATGGAATTATTGTGAAAAACAATGCCTTCCAAAGATCCAAGATGGAGGAGTAGATAAACACTCTGCCTACTTCCTTCTACGAACATATTAAAATTACAACTAAATTATAGAACAAGCAGCCTGGAGAATCATCTGAAGTTTGGCTGAACAGAAGTTTTAAAACTAAAGATATAAAGAAGAAGCCACGTCAAGACTGGTAGGAGGGGCAGAGACACGGAACTGGGTAACCCCAACCTCCATGTGGCGGTTGAGACCTGGGAGGGATACCTCGGCCTCAGAGGTTCTCCCCAGAGGAGTGAGGGACCCAGGCCCCACACCGGCCTCCCCAGCCCAGAGTACCGGTGCTGGGAAGAGGAGCCCCCACATCTGGCTGTGAAAAACAGTGAGAACAGCAACCATTCGGGTGGGATAGAAGGCTGCGAGAAACCCAGACGTCCTGTTAAACAGCCCATGCACAGACACACTCGCTCGCAGGAACTCACCTTGGGCTCCAGCAGAGGGACGGGGACTCGGTGGGCCTCGGAGACATATGGAGGGCAGACTGAGGAATGTGGCTTCACGGGGAGCACTGGGGGACAGTCAGCATTTTCCCATTGGGGGATCCTCTTCTTGTGCAGCCGGCAGGCAGGCTCCATCTTTTTTATGTTGAGCCCCACCCACCCCCAGGAAAATCTGAATCTGATTGGCCTGGTGAGCTCCACTGCTCCACCCTGCTGACTCAGCTGGGATCCCACTCTACCCAACTCACCCACCTGGAGGCACTTTCTCTGAGAGCAGTCAGCACTGCCCCCATCGCACTCTTTCCAGGAAAACATTCGGAGTTCACAGGCCCCAGGCAGGTGCCAACTGGCCTCAGTGTGCTCTAAGACTTTTGCTGAGTCACTCCAAGCTCAGCACTGGCACTAAAACAGAATCTACATTATCCTGCTGGCCACAACTCTTCCCACTCTAGTGACTCCCTGAGACCCTGCCTCACTTAACTCACACATGGCATGAGGCTTTATCAGTGGCTAAAGCTTAAGGGAGCCAGCAGGTGGCAGCAGGCCTCCAGGTGTCCTGGCTTTTTGCAGAGTTACCCCAGGCCTGGTACTGGTGGCAGCCAAACTCGGCTCACAGTGTGGCCTCTCCCACACACCTCCAGGGTTAGCACAAGCAGCGAACAACTGCAGATCACTTTGTAGCTACTATCCAGTAGCCTCTGGCTGGTTACAGGCAGTGGCTGACTGGGCCTGCTCCAGAGATCCTCCCAAGAGGCGCCAGAACAAACATACTTGGAGGTTGGCTTCAGACCACCGCAGAGCACCACCCAATTAGCCCCACAAGTGGCATACACAAAAGGTGGTCTCAAAAGCCACCAGAGCCCACTGGGGCAAATCTCACTCAGTGGGGTAAGCCTCCAGCACAGCAGCACATAAGCTGTGGCCAAACCCCACAGCCAATCAGCCTGAGGGTCAATCCCATCCACCATGTGCCAAATAGCAATCAAGGCTCAACTATAATAGGAAGGCACATGAAACCCACATAAGGGACACACTCCTGGAGCACCCAGAGCAGGTGACCAGGGAGACTGTGCCACTGGGCTCCACAGGATGTCTTCCACACAAGGCTACCTGGCCAAAACTGAGGGATGTAGCAGATCGACCTAATACATAGAAACCAACAGAGAGGCAGCCAAAATGAGGAAAGAAAGAAATACATTCCAAGTGAAAGAACAGGGGAAAACTCCAGAAAAAGAACTCAACAATGGAGACAAGCAACCTACCAGATATGGAGTTCAAAACAATGGTTATAAGGATGCTCAAGGAACTTAAGTGAGAATTTCAACAAAGAGATTGCAAGCATAAAAAAGGATATAGAAACCATTAAAAAAAGAACCAGTCAGATATGATGAATTCAACAACTGAAATGAGGAATGCACTAGAAGAAATCACCAGGAGATTAGATGAAGCAGAGGATTGAATCAATGATTTGGAAGACAAGGTAGCAGAAAATATCCAATTAGAATAGCAAAAAGAAAAAAGAATCAAAAATGAAAAATGAGGATAGTTTAAGAGACCCCTGGGACAACATCAAGTGTGACAACATTCATATCATAGGAGTACAAGAAGGAGAAGACAGAAAACAAGGGATTGAGAACCTATTTGAAGAAACAATGGTGGAAAACTTTCCTAACCTGGTGAAGGAAATAGACATACAAGTCCAGGAAGTGCAGAGAGTCCCGAACAGGATGAACCCAAACAGACCCACACCAAGACCCATTATAATTAGAATGGCCATGGTTAAAGACAGAGAAAATCCTGAAAGCAGCAAGAAAAAGGCAACTAGTAACTTATCAGGGAGTTCCCATAAGATTGTCAGCTGATTTCTTAACAGAAACTTTGCAGGCCATAAGGGTTTGGCACAATATATTCAAGGTGATGAAAAGCAAGGACCTACAACCAAGGTTACTCTACCCAGCAAAACTATCATTTAGAATCAAAGAACAGATAAAGAGCCTCCCAGACAAGAAAAAGCGAACGGAGTTTATCACCACCAAACCAGTATTACATGGAATCTTAGAGGGACTTCTTGAAGATGGGGGGGGAAAAAAAAGATCTAAACTATGAATAATAAAATGGCAATAGCTACATATCTATCAACAATTACTTTCAATGTAAATGGATTAAATGCTCTGCTCAAGAGACATAGGAGAGCTGAATGGATAAGAAAACAAGACCTTTACATATGCTGCCTATAAGAAACTCACTTCAGGTTGAAAGACACACACAGACTGCAAGTAAAGGGGTGGAAAAAAGATAATTCATGAAAATGGAAATGAAAACAAAAAACAAACAAACAAAAATGTGGAATAGCAATACTTATATCAGACAAAACAGACCTTAAAACAAAGGCTATAATAAGTGACAAAGAAAGACCCAGTAATCCCACTTCAGGGTATTTATCTGAAGAAACCCAAAATACTACTTAGAGGAGATGTGTGCCTCCATATGTTCATTGCAGCATTGTTTGCAATGGCCAAATTGTGGAGGCAGCTTGGGTGTCTGTCGATGAAAGAATGGACAAAGAGGAGGGGGTACCTATACACAATGGAATATTGCTCGGCCGTGGAAAGGAATGGGTTCTTGCCATCTGGTGACATAGACGGACCTGGAGGGAATTGTGCTGAGTGGAGTACATCAGACACTGAAAGACAGATGAGATTTTGCTTATATGTGGAATCTAAACAACAAAATAAACCAACAAAACAGAAAGAAACTCATAGATACAGAGAACATTTTGATAGTTGCCAGATGGGAGGGGAGTTGGGGGAGTGGGTGAAAAAAGGCGAAGGGATTAAGAAGTACAAATTTGTTGTTACACAGTAGTCATGGGGATGTCGGATATAGCATAAGGAATATAGTCGATAATATTGTAATAACTGTGTATGGTGTCAGATGAGTACTAGATTTGTTGGGGTGATAGATGGGAGGGGGTTAGGGATGAGTGAAAAAGGTAAAGGGAGTAAGAAGTACAAACTGGTAGTTACAAAATAGTTATGATGATGTAAAGTAAAGCATAGGAAATATAGTCAATAATATGGTAATAACTATGTATAGTGCCAGGTGAGTACTAGACTAGTTAGGGGGATCACTTCTTAAATTATACAAATGTCTAACCACTATGCTGTACACCTGAAATTAATATAAAATAATATTGAATGTCAACTGTAATTGAAAATTTAAGAAAGAGAGGGATGGGTGAAGGAGAATAAGAGGTTCAAATTTCCAGGTATAAAACAAATCAGTCATGGGGATGTAATGGACAGCACAGGGACTATAGTCAATAATATTGTGATTGCATAGTACGGTGTCAGATGGTTGCTGCACCTATTGTGGTGATCACTTCTCTAGGTATACAAATGTTGAATAACTATGGTGTACACCTGCAACTAATGTAATGTTTTCCATTAGCTATATTTTAATAAAAACCTTTAAGAAATAAAACAAATTGAAAAAAACGAAAAAGAAAATGTTTCAAGTTGTCGAGATGTCAATTAGAGAAATAGTGTGAGGGAAGAGTCTGATCTCTCAGAGGTGCCAGCTGAAAGCAACTTAAGCAAAGAACATTTCTCAAAACTTGGGGGTATTCTAAAGAGCATTGAACTTAGAGGTGAGCTGGGACTCAGATTCTGACTGGCACGTTAGCTGGTGACCTTGAGTCTGCCAGTTTACTCGGCATCAGAGCCTGTTCTGAGTGCGTGAGAAGGACTGGATCATTCAGCCTCTACAACAGCATGAGATGGGAGCTGCTATTATTATCCCTATTTTCATTTTGGGGGAGAAACAGAGGCATAACATTCTTTGCCCCAGAAGCCCCAGGGGTCAGGGGCAGAGGGGGCATACGAACCTAGTCAGTCTGTCTGCAGAATCCTTGCCTTTATCACGAGTCTCGACTTCCTCAGTACAATAAAAATGTAATTCTCCTTTTAAATATAAGGAACCTCAAGGCTCAGAGGGGCTGCTCACTTCACAAAGTTCACACAGCCAGTAAATGGCAGAGCTGGGATATGAACCCAGGTCTCTGGCTTCAGAGCCTTCTCTTATCCACTGTATGTGGCTGCCTTTGAAGACAGCCACGCCTTCCTGAACCTGGATCCCATTCATTGGCCACTGGCTTCGTGAAGGATTCTTAGGTTCATCGGCGATAGAGAGGAATAAAATAAGCAGAGTGGCTACCTCCCCCGAGATGGTGGTCTAGTGGGGAAGACAATTGTCAGGCAAACAAATGAATGGCAGGCTGCTCTGGGGTCTGGGGTGAGCTTTAAATGGGTCTGACAATACAAGATCTAGTTAAGTGTCTGTCTCATAGCAGGAACCCAGTAAGTGGAAGGGACTCCTCCTTTCTTGGTCCATGAACATGGATGGATGAGGGTGAGAATGAGAGAGAGAAAAAGGGATGTCAGGGTGGGATAGACACCACAGTGGTCAGTGGGTAGAAGCCCAGTACACAAAATCCTTAAGAACTATTCTTCCAGTGACTGTTCAAAGACCTTCCGCAACATAGAACTCACTACATCAAATAAGGAATGAATATTTTCTAAGCGGTAAAAATGCTGAGGCTGGGAAGGGGTTAGAGTTCATTAATCTGCAAAGATGGGGGAAGATTTCCTTCCCATCGGAGTTTTTGTGATGGTTGAGGTTAGTCCACAAGAGCTCTCACAACAAGGCTTAATTCATAGTAAGTAATTAATAAAAGTTAGGTCAGCAGCCATGGCTGTGGTGATGTCCAGGTGGATGAGCCAGGGTCAGACTTGTAAATGCCATGGCCCGAAGGGCTGCTGAGAAAGCAAACGTGCAGGGTCTGGAAGTGCTGGGGGACCTGAAGAGATTGACAGTCAGGTTGTAGGGGAGGAAGTATGAGGGTCTGACAACTGTGGGGTCAGAGAGAGACCACCAACAATAGATGCTTCTGGAAGGAGACCAGTGACCCACCAGGCGACAAGCCACACCTCAGGGAGGTCTACAAGGACCAAATGCCCTCCTGCCAATAACAGGCAGATAAAAAATAAGGGCCCCTGGAAATTAGCTCGCCCCTCCCACTTCAGGGAGAAGAGGAGGAGGAGGGAGACAGAATCTTAGCATGCCTTCATTGAAATCCCAAATCGATCATATTTACATCTGAAAGTCACTGAGTTCTTTGAATGTTCAAGACGAAGCTTCCTGCCCCTGGCAGAAATATGGACTCATGAGCTAAGGACAGTTACAAAGAAACAACGAAAGTTACATCTAAGCATATAGATGGTGGTGACTGTAAACTTTAAAACTGCTACTTAATATGTGCCCACTTCTGTACATTGTAATCACACTTTTTTTTTTTTTGCTGGACTTCTTATTGCTTTTCATCAGAAGATCAATTACATTGCTAATGGAAGCCTTTTAAAAGCTTGTATCAAAGCCCCATGCGAAGGACAGAAGAACCAGCCTTATGGAGACTCAAGCTGCGCACTGACCTTGCTGGCTTCCTTAGCTCCCTCCTTTTCCTTCAGCTCTCACAAACATTGGCAGATGTTTTTTTTGCATCAGCTGATGTGGAGGGAGTCTGGTTGTCTAGCATTCTCCAGGGGAAGTTGTAACTTTGTGGCTCAGTGTATTGATGATGTTGCTTTTCCTTTTCCTTCTGTGTTTCTGGAAGTGGGTGGGGCGTGGGGGGGGGATGGTGAGGCCAGATGGGAACCAGGCTGTCCTTATTTGACTTACCCGTATTTGGAAGGCATTTAAGTTTTTCTTTTTTCTATTGGAATGAGAGTGAAATCCAAAATTCCTATCTGTCTCTAAATACCAACTGACAAAGCTTAAAGACTCCCAAAATAAACAGCTTAGTGTTCTGGAAAGTTACCAGAGACCTGGGGGTTTGGTAAATGATGCACGTACCTCTTGCCCTCCTTTCTTAGATTCTACTCGAGCGGCCCCTGCATTGCCAAGGAAACGGACATATGTTTGCTTTGTAGCCAGTCAATAAGAGATGAGTTTCTAACACTTCGGCTTTTGATGCGGAGGCCCCAAAATAGAATATCATGTTACCAACAGGATGAAATTAGAATTCAGTTGGGTTAGGTTGTTCCTTTCTACCTGCCCCATACCTACCTATCCTTAAGGGGCTGATTCAGTCTTACACCCCCTCTATGCATCGTCGCATAACATATCAACCTGTACTCATGCCTTCGAGACTTTAAACAACATTTATTTTAGGGTCGACATCACAGATGTCATCCTTTCCATTCCCTGCCCTGTACAGACATTACTAATTGATCACAGCACTTCTTTCTGCTGATTTCACACGTAACTTTACAATTCTCTGCTCCAGGCAGCTAGTACTGATCAACGAGAATTGGCTGTTAAAGTGAAACAGCTTTGGAGTACCAGATTTGAGATTCTATTTTGAACCTCTAGGCACTGGAAGTAAAAATAAGTATTATAATAATAGCTACCATTGGTCGAACAAGCACTGTGCTAGATGCTTTTCAAATATCATCGTATTTGTTCCAAATTAAGCATCATGTTCCCCCATTTTATGGATAAGAAAACTGGAGCTCAGAGAGGTTAAGCAATTTGCACAAGCTCACACATCTGGGAAGCAGTGGAAATAGAGTGAGCATCTAGTTCTATTAAATGTTGATGCCCCTGGGGTTATGATTTCTGCAACAATACACCAGGTCCTACAGCTTGTTTGTCCCTAACATGCCATGCTATTTCACATCCTAAGTCCTTTGCTTCCACAACTACATTTTCCCAGATTGCCCTTCATCCTTTCCAGCTGCTGGAAACCTTCTTATCTCCAGAGAACAAGCACCACAGGCATTGCATCCTCTAGAAAACCCTTCCTGACTTGGATAAAACTAGCCCCATCCTTCTTTACCTCCCCACTCCAGTGTTTCAACACTCTACTGGATTCTCACCTTTAAAGTTCCTATTGAAAGCAGGGTCTAAGCAATATTGATTCTTTTGTACTATGTCAATGCTGAATGAATAAATGAATGAATGAATGCAAGCCCTGGACCTGAGACCCTGTGTTGTCCTCCAGTAACTCTATGGCTATTTCTGCCGCTCGTTTGCCAGGGTATCAGGTACTTTGGTTTTCCATCCTGCCCAGGCAGGAGGATCCGGCGATCTATTCAAACATGAAGACAGAATTAATTGAGGCCACCCAAGGAAACACACCCAGCGTGGAGACCGAGAACCTTTGACCAGCAGAGTTAACGTCTCAGCCAGGACACGTAGGCTCCGAGAGGCCAGGCCAGAGAAATGATGGATGGATGTGGCAGCATTCTCACTGGTCTCCCCCTCTTCTTTTAACTCTCCTCTACACAGACCTCCGGTTAGCTTTTTCAGACAGACATCTGGTTCTATCACCCTGCCCTCCCTTCCCCCCTTCCACGGCTCCCCATTGCCTCCAGGAAAAGAGCCCAAACTTTTTTAACATGGCACACAAAGCCCTTCATGATCTGAACCTAACTATCATCTCCAAACCTTCTCCTGTCCTTCTCCAATCCACCCGTGACATCTCAGTCACCTTGAGTGGTTGGAATCTCCACAGGAGCCAGGTGATTTCTGTGCCTGGGCCTTCGCTCATGTTAGTCTCTCTTTCTAGAATGACCACCTCCTTCCTGGGTCACTCCTACTCATTCTCCATGACTCAGCTCTGGCACCACCTTCTCCTGCTTCCCAGATTAGGTCAAGGACCCCATGTGCACATAGCCCCTACCTCAGCCAAGCACTTGCCTTACCTGTGCACCTCTGAGGCTCGCCCCTAGCACAGTGACTGGCAGCTCAGTGCACAGGCCATGTTTGATGAATGAAAAGTCAGTGGCTGAAAGGTCTAGATTCAGGATGGATGTCTATATTGAGGAGTGGGTTAGGGCCTGGGGGTTCAGAAGTGACGCCATGATGGCAGTTTGGTCTGGAGCTTTGTTTTTATGGGTTGCCAGCCCATATAATAGGGGCGAGCATGCATGACGGGAGACACAACTTAACCCTCTGGCCACCTTGTGCAAGGAAGAGGGTTAGAATTTGTAACCCATTTGAAAAGAAAACTACGGATGTCCCCCTCACTCCCAAATCTGTGGGCTGCTCATACCTGATGAGACACACGTTGTTTCTGTTTCTGGACCCCTCTGAGGGTGAGACTGAAGCTAGCACACCCGTTTACCTTTCCCTTTCCTCTCCTGTGATCACGCTTGCCGTAGCGGGCTGGGCGGGCTCCACCTCTCTTCAGCTTCTGGGACTCAACCCCTTCGCTTCTTCTATTTTCCACTAACTATAACCATAATGATATCAAGTAGCTACACATTGCACAGTGCTTACCGTGAGCCAGGCTCCATATTTTACATGCATTACTGTCACGTTGGAGCCTCACAACGTTTTTCTGATGACCCACAGTGCATCCGTTTCATTGCTAGCATTCCCACGTGCTTTTCTTTGGTTCCGAAGGGCTGAGAAATTCCTCCGTGTACTCTTACAAAATCTTCTCCTCTAAGGCATCCTCGCTCCCTGCCACTCATTGCAAACCTCCAGCAGACAAAGAAAAGGCCACCTATAATATGTTCTCTCTACGCTGGTCTTTTCCCTTTCTCAATAAATCAATTTAAGAGTAAAGTGTTTGATGGACAGTTTAATAGAGCTCTCCTTAAACCTGGCCACATTAATGATTTCTGGCTGGCTAAATGTCAACTTCCATAGCTCAATAGCTATTTCCCTTCCTTAACAATCAGTGTTTCACTCGGGCTTCTTTATTTGGTGGACAGGGTACAGTGCTTTAATGGGTCATCACTAAGTCAGTGGGCCTGGGATTTCAACGGGACTCGCTGTGTGACCTTGAGCAAGTCTTTAACCTCTCTGGACCTTAATGGTTCTAAAATGGCGACAGTGATGTCCAGGTCCTGCCCACTTATTATGAGGGAGTATTTCATTGTGTCTCTAATGCTCTTTAAGCTCCTTGGAGAAGGGTCAAAGATACATAAACATACATTTTGCCCCACTGTGTTTTTATTAAAAAGTATTAAAGTGCAAAATTTCTCTGTAGATTGTTTTGCTATCTTACTGCCACTTGGATAGTGCAGATGAGTTCTGTCCCCTAAACCTATAACGATCTATAATTTTCTGGAAGCCGGAAATTTTGTTCTTTGGAGGGCATTTTTATCTCTTTTCTGTGCTGATGTAAATTGAACTATCTTCTATCAGAAAAGAAAAAAGCTTGATCCTAATTCTTTCATACACTGTATGCCATAGACACTCAGCCCCATATTACAGATAGAGAAATTGAGTCTCAGAGATGTTAAGTAACGTTCCCAAGGTCACACAGCAAGCACATAGCCGAGTTGGAACTCAACGCTACGCTTTTAGCCAGCAACAATACCACCTCCAAAAGGATATATGTGTGTGTGTGTGTGTGTGTGTGTGCCCAGGGAGGGCAGGGCAGAGTGAGTTGGGGGCTTCTGAGCAATAAGGCAGCTATAGTCTGGTTGCAGAGTGAATTGAGATGCTTAAAGCCTTGGAATCTATGTTAAAAGCTGTAAGCAACAATCACTTTTATTTTCTAAGATCTTTTCTTACTTTTAAATTCCCTGACTCTGGCCTCCTTCCAAAAGCCTCGGGTTATATGTTTAGATAATAAAAATTGTCATCCTGGGTCCTGCTCATGTGAAATGGCTGCAGCGGCTTGCCCAATGTCCTATGGGGAAAAGACAAGCAGAGAGCTTGGCGTAGAAACGGTAGCATTTATTACGTGCTATCCCAGGACTGCAAGTGTATGTATCTTTTGATACGGTGACCCCTCACCTATTTAGGGATTAGATAAATGGACATTCTCACCTGTTCAGAACCTGATCTGCTGCTACAACCTCTAAAGATGCAGGTCCAGCCAAGCACTTGAATGCTTCATCTCATTTAATCCTCACAACCTTCCCTTTTAGCTGAGGAGGAAACAGGGGCTCAGAGAGCCTGAGTAACTTGCTCAGGGACACACAGTAAGTGGTAAGGCTGGTCTGTGTATGGGGCTGCTTGTTCTTACTAACCTTCTTAGATGGAAAACAAGGATAACCTCCACAGTTACACATCCCAAAGAGAGAGTCGCCAGCTAGACTGTTCCACTCCAGGGCAAGCAACACCATTCTTGCTTGTGGTTCATTTACACCAACTTCACAACACAAGTCTAACCCCTAGAAGCAGCCATGCAGAAGGAAGCTGCAGACTCCAGGAACAGCCAGGGAAATGTGGGGTGATCACAGGTTTGGGAATGAAGACGTCTGGGTTTCCTTCCGGTCCGTCTGGTTCCCCAAAGCACTTAAGTTCTCAGCAGCGAGTCGAAAAGTTTGACTAAGTGGTCTCTAAGGATGCTTTGCTTTATATGCTACAGAGCATATAAAGAAAAGTAAAATAAGACACAGTCTTTGTTTTTGAGAAACGTACGGTCGCCTACAAAAAGACAGATGAAATATACAACTCCAAGAGAGGACAGGCAAAAATTAGTGTGTGCTAGAGGAAGAGGTGGGGTGTTTTTCACGGGGGGCCAGAATGTGACGATTCATTCCAAAGCAAGATACATGATAATGCAGCCCCCATGGCAAGAATGGGGAACATCTTTTAAAAAAAAAAATGCTGAATGATAATCACTGCTTTTAGATTAATAGCACAGGGTGGACTAGACCGTTGCATAGACTGTTTTGTTAAGTGAGAAGTGTTTAAAACCTTGGTTACATGGGCAATTCATCTGTCCAGGAAGTCTTCTCTCCAGCCGTTCCCAGCATCAAGGTTATAGAGTCCAATAGCTGCACATCCCTACAAAAGGGACTTGTATTCAGCAATGGTTCTGGCTTGTTCTGTTTTACAAAGCAATTTATTTTATCCTTCAGAAATAAAATCCAGTTGTCTTTGATTCTCTCTTCTGAATCACGTCTAATTTGATTCTTTATTGGAATTGGGTTTTTTCTTTTCTTTGCTTTTCTTTGGCTGAAGTTTTATGAATAGCCCAGAACCAATACAGAAGTGAACGGATGTAATTGGAGGGTTTCTGAAACGAAACAAGAACCCAATGGCCCTTGGAGAATCAGGAGACCTTGACGTCTGACCCCTGGCCCAACGGGGGGCTCAGGTCCTCTCTGTGTTTCCTTATCTGTAAACTGGAGACAATGACAGAGGACTTTTACATGGATTAAATATTAATACATGCAAAAAGCTTAGAACTAAATCTGGCACACAGAAAGTACACAATAAGTATTAGCTGCTGTCATGACTTACCACTGTTTTGCCAACACTGATCACAGTGTCTGTTACAGAATTCTTGCTCCGTCAATATTTGGGGGATGTGGATAAATAAACATTGTGCCCTACAGTTTTCACTGTCCATCTGAGACCAGAAGGGGTCTCAGGGATCAGCTGGTGCATGTATAAATTAAGTTTCTTTTTGCATTTATTATTTTTATTCAGGAAAGTACAACAGCTAATGAAAATAAAAGAGCCGTGCCCCCCCACCCCAGCTCCCCTAGAGATCATCCAGTCTTAAAAGCCTGCTGTGCAGGGGAAAGCGTCAAAGCTCAGAGAGGGGAGGTTATGGCCTCCAACACAGATGGACAGTGTGTGAGGAAAGGGTGAAATGGCACCCTGCACACAAAGAGCCCTTAGCACGGTGCCTGCCTGCCGCCCCCGCAGTGAGGCTGGACATTCGCTGGCTATCGTCCTCCTCACAGGATGGTAGTCCCCAGCATCAGCCACTGTCCGTGTCATTCCCACAGCCCTTTGTCATTCCTCCCTTCCTGACCTTGGCAGGCCCAAGGGTGCAGGTCCAGGCTAGATACCGCTGTTCCCTCACTTGGACCCTCAGCGTCTAGCACGGGACACATCGCAGGAGCGTAAAAAGGGATACTGGTTTCACTTGTGTTTAATCCCTCCTCGGATGAGTGAGCCAGTTGAACTTGTTTGTCAAAGACAGAGGAAGGCTTGCCCTTGAGTGACCATGTATTATTAGAGTCCTAGCAGAGAAAACCAGGCTGGCAATCAGGTCCAGCTACCGCTGGCATGGACAGCATGCATTCTGCACACGGGCATTGGTCCAGTGCTCTGACCTTCTCCATCTTCCTAACAGCCCCGTGGGGTGGACACCATCTCCATCCTCACTTTGCAGGTGTGGAAACGAAAAGCACAGAGGGTGCGGGATTCGATGGCAGCTGCACAGCTTGTGAGGGTTTGAACCTACGTGGGTGGATCCAGGTCTGAACTCAATGCCACGTTCAGGTGCCTTGCTCAGCCATCCTATCCAGACCCCTCTCCTCCAGGACCTCCGGCTTTCCGGGCCCCCACACCTCCTTGATTTCAGACTTTGTGTCTCATTGTAACTCTGAGATTATAAATCTCTGCTCTAAGCATTTATATTCTTTGATCCTTATCCTTAACCCTAAGCATGACTGCTTCACTTCCCTGTGATAAGAGATTTATGGGAGGTAAAAAGGAGCTAGGGGCTCCCCTAGTCAGCCCCATCCTAACCCAGTGAGTATGGCTCATACTCTGCTTGTACACTGGGATTTTGTAAAAATGCAGATGCCTGGGCCCCACCTGCCCACCACCCCCCCACTAAATCAGAAATTTACAAGGGTCCAACTCAGACATCTCTATTACAAAGGACTGATCCCCTCTACTTGCCAAGGACAAGAAGAACCCTGCTCTAAGAAGCAGAGCTTTCTGTTCCGTCAGATCCCTGAATTCTGTGTGGCTCCTCCACTACCAATCCTGTGACCTTGAGGGAAATGTTCAACCTCTCTGAACAGCATTTCCCAATCTATCAGGCGGGAAGGAAATTTGGGGCTTGTAGAGATGTTAGATGACCTAAATATGATACGGCTGACAGAGCACGGCCACATAATAGACATTCACTAAACCTAACACGTCACATCCCTGCCCCTCTACTCCAGTAACTGTATTCCTACATGCTACCCGCTCTTCCACTCCGATAAGTCACGGCTGCAGTTGAAATCGGGTTTTAGGTGTGAATTCTGGCTTTACCTCTTACTACCTTTGTTACCTTGGGCAAGTAGATAACCTTCAGTTTCCCTACCTGTGAAGTGGGGCTGACACCATATACTCCAGCAAACATGAAAGGAGGCTGCGCATATAACACGTTTAGCACAGACCCTGGCTCATATGAAGTGCTAAGTACGTGAAAAATTGAAATGCACAAGATTCACATCTGTTTCCGTTGCCCACATTTTATACCTCACGTTCCCGTTGACTCCAACCATGAGCGTTCGAGGACAGGACCAGAATTTCAAGGACGTTTAGTCCCCGAGGTGCCAAGGTAACAGATTTTCATTTTTCAACTATAAGGATTTAGGAGTTAATCCATAGGAAATTGGCTTGGCAAAGCACTGTGAGAACCAGCACAACTTCGAACTCAATCTCTGTCCGGGTCCTTATTCACTGATGCAAAATTAATTTAACCGTCATCTCTGGCTGGGGCAACTCCAAAAGAAAGGGTGGTCAGCTCCACAGAAAAAGACAGAGGGAACAAGCACGTTAGACAGAGGGATCGAGATCCAAAAAGATCTGAACAGGTCTGAGAGGTGAGCCAAACAGGCTAAAATGTAACAGGGACAGATGCTCTGAAAATGCGGGTTTGGAAAAATGGTAAGTCCTGTGTCTGGGTTCTAAAACCCAGACACATAAAAGCAGGATAATGGTACGACTGGCCTCTGTGTTCAGTCAGCTGATCACTCTCAGGCCTTCATGGCCCAGTTACTGCGGGGTCATGGTACAGATAGGAGCTCTGGAGCCAGCCTGCTTCCACCACTTACCAGCTCAATTATTTACCTCTCTGTGCCTCTGTGTTCCCATTTAGAAAATAGAGATATAATAGTGTCTACTTTACGGGGTTGCTGAGAGAATTAAATGGCACGATGCATTGGCCCTGTAATAGAGATGCAAAGAAAAATAAAGCAATATCTGTTCCAAAGGAAGACATAGCCTAGCAGGAGAGATTGACACATAACCCACCAGGGCTTGTCAATACACCGAGCCTGTCCCTGAGAGATGGTGGGGCAGAGGTCAGCAAACTATAACCCATAAACCCAGTATAGCCTTCTACCTGTTTTTATAAATAAAGTTTTATTGGGATGCAGTCACACTCATTCATTTAGATATTGTTTATGGCTGCTTTCATACTACAACTATAGACGTGTGTCACTGCAACAGCGATTGTATGGCCTCCAAGGTCTAAAATATTTATTATGTGGCCCTGTACAGAACATTTTTGCCAATGTATTGTAGAGGAAGAGGTTTCCTCGGTCTTAGATGCCAAGAAAGGAGAGAAATTTTGAGTCCCTAATATGTGTTGAGTCCTCTAAATAGGTGAACTCATATTTTTTTCCAGTTAATGAACTTGAGGTTCTAAAAGTTTTAATAAATGGTTCTAAGTCATAAAGAAGTGGTAGAAGCAGATTCAAATCTGGGCCTAATGACACTGTCTAATGACTCAGGCCCTTTTTACTATCCTAGGCAAACTAATACAATCAGGGAGTATATTTGAGGTATTGAAGGATGAATAGGAGTCTTCCAGATAGAGGAAGTGTCCAAAGGATGAAAAGGGTACCTAAACATAGATGAAAGAACAGGAACAAAGTATGCAGGACATGAACATATTTGCACAATGTGAATAATTGGTGCAAGGAAGTTTGAGAATAGGATGACTAGGAAAGAAAATGTTAAAGAACAAAGGAGTCCAGAGGGTGGGCAATAGCTGAGGGAGAGCAAAGAAGCCTGCATTTGTTGTAAATCACCTCCCACAAGGTCTGAAGAGTAGGCCTCCTACAAAAGTGGATTCCAGGAGCAATATACACAATCATAACAAGTCTGATCTCATCAAGCCTAGCTATCTCATTGCACAGATGGCAAAACGGAGGCCTCAAAAAGAAGGAAACCTTGCTGAAGGCTATAGGGGCATATCAGTAGCAGAGAATCTGGGACCCTAAATCCTGCCACACCCATGGATCATGGCAGATTGTGCCAGCCTGGGGCACTGCGGCCAGCTCACCTGCTATGCATGATCCCGGAGACTCTGTCGTCAGTTAATGAAGGTCTCTCATTTTCTTGGGACTGATTAGGTTCAATCACATTATCCATCTTGTGATGGCGTCCCTGACCCATTTCTGTGGGGTCACCGTGCTGTTTAGGATGAGTGATGCAGACTGGAGGCCCTGTGGCATGCTGATAACTTCACATGTTGCCAACTTCTCGTATTAAATATACAACTTACAAGCAAGGCAAAGTTTAACTCATGCTAATCAACTGTGAAATGAACTGGGGACTTGCTGTTCCCTTCTAAAGACCTGCGTCTGCATCATGCTCATCATTACTGGTCATGGAACTCTCTGCTTCCCGAGATTGGATATTAATGAAGACCGGGATTACAGATTTCAATTAAGCGCGTTATGTTGTCCCTGAAATGCAGTGGGATCAACTCCAGGGAAATATAAACGCTGAGATGAAATCGGCCCTCCCTCCACTGCCCCCTCGCTTCCCCAGGTACCATCCTGTGAGACACACCTCCGTCTGTGAATCGTCAGCAGGCCAAAGAGGACGGGCATGGGTCACAGCCCCAGTGACACTATCTGCAGACCTTCCCTGGAGTCTGGGCTTCCTCTGCTCTCACGTGAGTTTAGGGAGAGCTAAATATGCGTCAGAGGCTTGAGACTGAATGCAAATAAATGCACATGCTCCCACCAGCTGCGTTGTCTCTCTAAGAACTGCCGCGAGATTCAATGTCACTCAGTAAATTAGCATTGATTGAGCACCTACTGTATGCAAGAAGATATTCTTAAACTGATACCTGAGAAAATTCTCTGGAAAATGCTTTGCAGTCCGACAGAATTGAGTTTAAATCCTGACTCTGCCCTGCTCAAACCGCGGGGTCTTGGGTAAGTTACTTAGCCTCCTTGAAACTCGGTTTCTTCCTCTCTAATGTGGGAATAACAGCATCTACATCACACAGTTCTAAGGATTAAATATGATAGCTTGGGTGATTCGCCTAGCTGTTCCTGAATGCTATTCCCCGGAGCTTGTGGGAGCTATTTACAGCAAGCAGGCATTTTGTTTCGTTCTCCCTCAGCCATTGCCCATCCTTGGGGCTCCTTGCTTCTTAGCATCTCCCTCCCTGCTCGCATAAGCATTCAGTAAAAGGCCATTACTATTGCTATTATTACCGATCCCCAGACCTTTACTGAGCAGCTACCACGTTCTTAGCCCTGTAATAGGTGCTTTGGAAAAATGCATCATCTCGAGATTAGAAAAATATCTACTCTTCCCGCACTTTAAGCTCTAGTTTTCAAAATAAGAATGACAAAAGCTGAGAATGATTCTGTAGCTAATGAAGATTGTGTAGTGCCTCGTTTAGAGGGGGGGACACAAAAGCAGGCTGGGGACCTCAGGAGACTGGTCTGGAAGGAGAGCTCAAGCAGCCTAGAGGGCACCAAGGATGAGGGTCCGGGAGGGGACAGGGAAGCGTCTTGTTGACTGGCTTGCAGGCCACTCCCAGGGAAGCCATGGTGACTGCAGCATAAGCCGCCACGTGGTAAAGAAAGCCCTGGACTCTCCCAGCTCTGCTGTATGACATTGAGCAAGTCCCTTCCCACGTTGGGCCTCAGTTTCCCCGTCTACAAAATGGGGACTGTAAAACCAGTCTCCTCGTGGGCTCGTTATGAAGATCACACTGAGAGAAACATCTGAAACTGCTTGGAAAACTGAAACTCGTGGTCATGTGGAGAAGCATCCCAAGTCATTAGGGAGAAACCAGACAAAGCAGTGAAAACATGCACACACACACACAATTAGTAACTCAAGATCTCCTTCTGCTTTGCAGTGTGTGATCCCAAGAGATCTCACCTTGGTCCTCACCACTGCCTGCCGTCCCTGACCTCGCTGCATTCCCCTGAGCTGGGCAGGATTTGGGGCCCTGCTCACAGCCTCACATTCCATACGGGCCAGTTCTCCCATTCCTGTGAGATAAAGTCGACCACAGTCAGATTTCCCATGAACTCATGAGAGCCTTGCTTCCTGGAAGGCAAAGCCTCCTGCATGTCCTCAGTACGAACCCAAGGAAGGGTGGGAAGAGGCAGGTGGGGGAGACAGAAGGGCTCAGTTGTCTCACTTTGAGGGGACAAACAGCAGGATCAAATTCTCAAGAGGAAATGGAGGCAGTGTGATGATTCCCCTGTGCCAATGAAGTGCTGTGCAAACTTAAATGTAGCAGTTAACCTCTCTGAGCTTTAGATCTTACAAACCAAATTGCTCACGTAGATACTTTTTGTAAAACATGAAAAACCACTGGGCCTTGTTTCTCCTGTCTTAATAGTCACAACTCATATTCCCCTGAAGGGAATTTTTGAGCTTATCAACCTCATCTATATCTATTCTTGTAATCAATCCTTACAGCACACTTGGGAGGGAAGCAGTAGAAGTTCACTTTCTTATTTTAGAGATTAGAAAACTCAAGCTCAAGGTGAGGTCATACTGGATTAGTGTGGACTCTAATCCAATGATTGATGCCCTTATAACAGGAAAATGTGGACACAGAGACTTTCACAGGAAGAACACTATGTGATGACAGAGGCAGAGACTGAATGATGTGTCTACAAGCCAAGAAACACCAAAGGTTGCCAGAAACCACCAGAAGCTAGAAAGAGGTCAAGAACAATTATCCCCTAGAGCCTTCAGAGGGAGCATGGCCCTGCTGATACATTGATTTGGGACTTCGAGCATCCAGAACTGTAAGAGAATACATTTCTGTTGCTTTGAGCCGCCCAGTGTGTGGTACTGGATCATAGCAGCCCCAGGAAACTAACACAGTAGCATTGGCAGAACCAAAAATGAGTGGCAGATGTTACATCCACCAGTGCCCATCTTCCCCTGAAGCTCGAGCTCCTTCTCACTGATAAAGTTTTTGTGGATTTTACTACCCATGTGATCTGTCATGGAAATCAGGCGAAGCCACCTCTCAGTCCATTGCACAGAGGGTTTTCAGGAATATGGTGTAGGTCTTACATTTCAGTGACTTCCAGACCTCTTCCCAATTCCTCTGCCTTCCAACAAACTATCTTAACCCACTACATTCATCCAATCATCCACCTGTCCTATATATAACTAAACACTTGGGTCACGAAAGTAACTAAGATAAGTCTTGTGATCATATGTAGCTTAGATTTGCAGTAGCAGGAGCTGTGGGGAGAAACATAAAATAAACATGCAAGTTAATGAATGAAGAAGATAGTTTTAGATATTGAAAAGTGCTATGTAGAAAAACCAGGTTAAGAGGACAAGAAGGAACGGAGATGGGGGAGGCGACGTTAGACGGGATGCTCGCGGAAGGCCACACTGAGGAAGTGAGAGTTGAGGCAGATGGAAAGAACCTTATCAGAAACAAACAAACAAACAAACAAACGGAAAGACAAATGAATGCTATTATCCATGAGGCTCTCCATCCTGAGAAGACTTGTCTCAGATAGTTTATATCCTGACTTCATGCCCGCCGCCTCCCTGCTGGACCAAACCTTAAGAAAAACCCTGAATGATGGATTTTATATTCCTGAGGTTCAAACATGAGCCACTTTCCCCTTCCCTACCTGTATGCTATGCTGTCTATAGGTCGGTCACTGTGTAATTTATCAGTCAAACTGGAACAACCTTAAGTGGGGAGGAGGCATTCTTGATAATTACACCAGGACCACAGGCTTAAACCAGGACTGTCCAAGGCAAGCCAGGTGCATGGTCACTCTATTTATAGGGGGCCTTAGTGGGCTCCAAGGTCAGTTATTTAACAGGACTATCCCAGATCAATTAGCTAGGATGGAGAGGAACAAAGGAAGGTCATTAGGTCAATAGCGGCCAATCAAAGTCATTGAGACTTAACATGAAAACCTTCCGCCTTCCTCCAGATTCACTGTGGTTCTGTGTTAATACTAGATTTCTTTAGGAGGCTTCATAATGCCGCAAAAACAGATGCCAGCCTGCCTATCTGGACCTTCTTAGTCTTTGAACTATAGTATTATCTTAAAATCCCCAAATGTCAGTGTGTGGAGGGAAATTAGAGCTTACGGCGGAGGCTGCCGTTCCTTCATAACAATTGAATTTAGCTGCCCAGATTATGGCCGACGTTACCCAGCTTCCCTGGCATCAAGGAGTGGCCATGTGACTTAATTCTAGTTAATGGATGTAAGTAGGGGTGTTGAGTGGAAACTTCCAGGAACCTCTCTGCAAGTACAGCTCTTGGGTATCCCTTGTGCTTTCTACCCTACCTTCCACCACATTTCTGTGACGTGGATATGATGGTTCGTGTTTCTCCTTGGACCCTGAGGTCAAAGGGCACACCACAGTGGTGATGTAGTGGAGAATTGGAAGGAACTTAGGTCCCGAGAACTCTATAGCATATGCGTAGCACCCCCTCACAGTCCTGGCTCTTAACATCAGGGAGAAATAAGCTTCCACCGCTTTGAAGCCGCTGCTTAGGTACTCTCAGCTGAGCCTACCTGGAGATAAGACCCAGTTTCTCTGATTCCTGGTGTGAATTCTGTAGGGTAGGAGAACTGAGTCCTGGACAGGGGCTGAGGGGATGTCCAAAATCAAATTAGATAACTAGATAATTTAAAATAGCAGGCTTCCCAACTTCTAGCTTCCACTACACTCATTCTCCTATTCAATAAACTTTTCCTGAACACAACGTGTCAGACAGTAAACAGGTGCTGAGTAAACAGAGCTGAGTAAATCATAGTTGCTCTTGTCAGCTCATGTTCGAGAGAACAAATAATAAAATTACATATTTAATATGTATTGTATGTTCATGTGTGTGTGTGTGTGTGTGTAGGAACACAAAGGAGGAAGGAGCAACCAACTCAGGGCTCAGGGAAGACTTCACGAGGAAGATACCACTGAAACCGGGTCTTAAAGAAAGACTAGAATTTTGCTCCTTGTGGATGGGGAAATTGCATTTCCTCCAGAAGGAACAGCTCATGAAAAATCATGGAAGTCAGAGAGGACAGAGAGCATGTGAAAGGCACAATAACGTCCCCCAAAAGGTCCATGTCCAAATTCCCAGAACCTGTGAATAAATGTTACATGGCAAGTGGGAATTAAGATTACAGATGGAATCAAGGTTGCTAATCAGCTGACCTTGAGATGAGGAGAGTATCCTCAATTACCTAAGTGGGTCCAAACTAATCACAAGCATCCTTAAAGGGGGAGGCAGGAGAGTCAGTGATACAATGTCAGAGAGATTCCACTGGCCATTGCTGGTTTTGAAGATGGAAGAAAGGGGCCACAAGCCAAGAAATGCAGGTAGCCTCTAAAAGCTACAGGCAAGAAAGCAGATTTCCCCAGTCCTCCAGAAAAGGATGCAGCCCTGCTTACACTTTGATTTCAGTCCAGCGAGACCCATTGTAGACTTCTGACCTCCAAAACTGGAAGGTAATAATTTGTGTTATAAATAAATAAGTGTGTGGTTAAAGACACTAAGTGTGTGGTAATTTGTTACAAACTAATACAGAGATGAAAGCTCATCATGAGTGTGTAATTTGAAAGGAGGCTGCCGACATGCGTTGGTCCACGACTACAGAGTCTTAAATTCCAAGGTAAAGATTTTGAAATGCATAGACAATGGCCAGCCACTGAAGGACTGTGAGAAGAGAGTGATGTGATCAGATTTCCATTACAAAGGTTTCCCCAGCTAATTTAGATGAACTGGAGGGGTGAGCCTGATGGCAGGGAGATCCCTGGGGGGAGACCACAATTGTCCTGGTGAGAGACGCTGAGCTGGGGGTGGAGTGGGCCACCTCCTCCAAGCCCTCAGGACTACTGGGACCTCTGCGTCCAGGGCTGGCCCACAGGGCTGCACTTGCTCTCTCCCCACTTCCTTGTGTCCTTCCTGAGGCATCCTGTGCAGGAGAAAGGTCTGGACTAGAAAAGAGCTGGACTTGAAAGCTTCTCTCCCACTTACTAACTCTGAGGGCTGGACTAAGTCACTTCACCTCAGTGCCTCTGTTGCCACATTTGCAATATGATAATGCCAATCCCTCCCTCAGAGTACTTCTCTGGTGTGATGCTTCCCAAGCCACCTTCCAAGCTTCCTGTGAACGCATCCCACAGTACTCGCTTCTGGGTTGAAGCATTCTCCCCATGTTTTGGGGACGTCTACCTTGATTTCTGGATAAAGTTACGGAGCACAGAGTTGGTCCTCAAAGCCCTCTGGAACTGTGCGATCTCAAGGGCCCAGTGTTGGGCCGCGTATTGGCCAGAGGACTGGGCGCCATCTAGAGGGCACCAGCTGCAACACCAAGAAGACGAGAAAAGCCGTAGTAGCTCCCCAGAATGACCAAGGAGAATGCAGGAAAGCCTGCGTCTGGTTCTGTGCACAATAAAATGATGTGTGTGATCACAGAATCTTAGACACTCCGAGTTATAGATCAGAGAATCTTTGAATTCTAGAATCTAGGAATCATGGAATTATAGAATAATAAGTTCTCCGATCTAATTGCCATCAGTTAATTTGTCCAGTAATTAGTTAAGGCAAAGACGGGCAAAGCTGTCAGTTTCTGTGCTGGTTCGGATTAGTATTTGCTGGCGGGAGTTCTAAATCAAGAAGGTATCTGAGGCCACACTGGTGTCCACGCGTATGAGTGCTGAGATAGATTAGTGATGTCTACCCTGAGATTAGCATTAAAAGGGACTAAAATGTATGCCTTGAATCTATGAGAACTCCACATGAAGAAGTGGGAAGATAAACAACATTTTGCTGCCTATTGCATGGCAAGTGTTTTAATTGTGTGTATTAATCATGTTTTATCCTCATTACAACCCTGGAAATAGGTATGATTATCCCTAGGATAGATTTTTAAAATTGAGGACTTTGAGAGGTTACTGAATAACTCATATGAGTAAATAAAAAATGTTTGCATTTTTAAAGGAGACTTTTAAATGCCTTCACTCAAAGGTATGGGGGGATTTTAGGCATTTTAGCCATCTGGTGGGAAGAAATTTTGATGCAGAAAGAGTGCTTTCAATGTCAATCACAAGACACACGTTGTTACCCATAGTCCTTTACCCATCTTTGCTTAGAATAAGACAATCGAAAAAAAGAGACAGAGAGACATAATAATACCTTAAAAGTCAGGTGAATCTCACTTTAAGAATAAGCACACAGAACCGAAGCCTAGAATTTACACCAGGCAGGTTAAGGGATGGCCATCCACTCAGGAAAAGGATTTCTCCACAGGTCAGGTTGCAAAGGCTTTGGAAGAGGGCCCAATCTACACCCACTGTGCAGGTGGGAGGTCAATGGGAAGGCACTGGCCTGGTAGTCAGGAAAACAGGGTGCCAGCCTCCCTCTACCAGAAACCTGCGTGACCTTATGCCAGTCCCTTCCCTTTGCCAGCCTTCCATATCTCCATCCCAACCAAGTGAAGGTTAGGGAAGACCTGTGGATCTCGATCTGGGCAGTTGTACCTCCAAAGACTGGTTTGGGCATTTCCAGGGGGCCTTTTTGGTTGTTATAATAGACAGAGAGGACACCCCTGGCATTTGGGTGCGAGGCAGCGTGCAGCACATGGAAAGGCCCTGCCCAGTACAGAATTTGACCACACCTGACTCAATTTTGGAATGTCCCACCCGACATCTACATGAAAACTCCCTGCTTTGTGTTTCACATATAAACACAAAGAATTTTTGCATGATTTTAACAGACACTGGATTTTCCAGGAATGAAACTACCAGCCTTCAAGGGAGGGACTGTACTTTGTTTTGTTCAGACCTCCACTGTTTCAGAAAATCACAGCTCTGAAGGCCATGCTATTCATGTATCTGAGTGGCCAGTGTCACACATTCATTTCAGTTTCTGTCAAACAAGGATCTGACAGCGATTATGAAAGCAGTCTAGTCATATCCTCTCATTCTCATATCAACATACATATTATTTTATTATAAATTACTTTGCCTTTTATTTTTCATTTACTTTGCTGTGTGGGCATTATATAGATTTTTAAAATGAGATGTCTAGGTGGGTTAGGTAATTTATGAAATCCATTTCAGGATAATAAAGGGAGCATCACAAAATATTAGTCCGGAAGGGTTGAGAACCACCGGATCACATGACCCCCGGGTCCCTTCCAGCCCCAGCAAAGTAGGGGTGTTATGCAAAGAGAGGCATGCCCAGATCACGTGCCACCCGTTACAGGCAGACAGAGAGTGAGGATAAATTATCTTGTTTTCTGCAAATTGTCCTCACCCACTGAATGTCCCTCAGCTATCCCAGGAGGTACAGGAATCTGCATCACTGAATGAATGCAGCCTGTCTAATCCCCCAAATGATGAAATTGCCTGGAAGTGAGTGTGGGCACATTTGAAATTGCTTGAGAATGCCGCAGCTTCACTAGGTTGGAGCTGAGCACATCCTTTTTTTTTTTTTTTTTTTTTTTTTAATTTATAGTGTAATTGATTTCTTTATAAGCCATTCAGGCCTTATTATTTATTAATCCACCTGTCAAGGTTAATTTAAACTACTTCTCAATACGGCCATGTGACAACACCTTTGTTTATCAGATTGACAGCCCCAGTGAGTAAAGAAATGGCAGAGTGATTCCTCAACCCTGAACAGAGAGTTCTGAGAAGGACCTTCCAGCAGGACTTGCCCAGGCCTCAAAGGGAAATACAAGAGACCTCCCTCACACTGATGGGGACAGAAATCTAAAGCTTTTACCTTTTTCCCCAAGCAGGTCCGAGGCCCCAGGACTTGCACTGGACACTGCATGATCACTGCGTCCTCTGGACTTCTCCTGGTTCTTCCACACATCCCCACCGCCATGTCCTTAAGTCACACTGATCTTCCCAGCCCCCTGCAACCGTTCCCAAACTGGTCTCCTTGCCTCTGTTTGGTGTCCCTCCCATCTATCTGAGGTGATCTGACCAAAATGCAAGTCTGACCATGTCACACCCCTGCGTAGAGCCCTGAAATGGTTCCAGCACAGTCAAATTCGGTCCTCCGTGCCCTAGCCCTGCCTACCTCCCCAGCCCCATCTCCCCCACCCCCTACCTGCCTTGCACTTTATGTTCCAGCAATATCACGTAGCATGCTGTTCCCTGTAATACTGTTCCCTCTTCCAATATCCTGATCATCATGGAAACCCCAGCACTAACGCAGTAGCTGCCCTAAGTACCTCCTTCAAAAGATTGGATTCATATTCTTTGTAAAAAAGTCCACTGAGTCAGTAACCAATATGTATCAAGTATGGACCATGGACCAGGTGTGGTGCTTAATCCTGAGGACACAAGAGAATAGAGAGACCTCGTATCTATCTTCTCAAAGCTTACAGTCCAGGCTGGGAGCTGTTGAAGACAGCAGTTCTTAAGCACTTCTCAGCACGGGACTATGGGAAGACAGGTGAGGCTAACGTTTATTGAATGCAAGAAACTATACTTATGCTCTTGTATTTCATCTTAGCAATAACCCCACAAAACTGGTATTTTCATGTCCCCCTTTAGAGATGAGCAAACTGGCATACAAGGCGGTGAAACAGCTTGCGAACATTCACCCAACTCATTTGTGGTGAGTCAAGCATTCAAACTCGGGTCTGACGGATTTCAAAGTCTCAATTCCATCTCTACACTCGACTGCTCTCTTCCACACAGAGTTCAGGCCTGTGAATAAATCCATGACATGCACCAAATCAAATACTCTCTTTGTGTTTCCTCAAGTACCTTCTGCAGTATCAGAGTAGAACGACCTTGATTCAATGACATTGAGTGGCTGAGTCTTCATTGGGTCTATGACCCACTAGAATGCAAGACTCATGCCCTCCAGGATCCAGCCTGCCTCGGGTAACGTTAGACTCCCAGCACCTGGTACCACCTGCAGGCGCTGAGTGCACGTGCCGAAATGAATGAATACGTGAAGTACCCCGAGACACTCTGACCGTGAAACCTCAATTGACCTTGAGAGGCATATTGCATTAACCTTGGGTGGGCAGAATGCTGGCCTAATCCAAGTCCACATCCCTCACCTTCTCAAGGTCAAAGTGTATAAATTTGCTCAGACATTTTATGAAAGTTTTCAGAGTCAACATGATCTCCAAGTGCTGAAAGGTTAACAGGCCACCACGCCACAGGCCTTGGTAAAGACCGACCCATCACCTCTTCTTCAGACACTGGACCAATCTGGTCAAAGTGAGGCAGTTGGGGTGGGAGAACCAGGGGTGTACAACACGTCGAGGCATCCGTGTAAGATCGAAAAAGAGGACTTTCATTGGCATGCCATTTGCGTTTATAAAAAGTACCTGTTGAATATATAAATCATCCCAATTTAAAAACAAGAAATACATTTTGGATCATGCGGGCTTGAACTGCACCGCCCCATTTCGCACCTCACCCAGGCCTTGAGGTGGGAGCCAAACATGTACGTGGAGCAGTTATTTAACCAGCCCTCCCAGCCCGGGGCCCATCTTCCCACCATCTTTTGGGACTTGGGCATGGAAGTTAATGGCAACAGAAAGAGATAGAAAAGAGGCGTCAGAAGAAAGAGGGCAGAACCTTGAGTATGTTTGTGCCAGTTCATAAAGGGGAATGTCACACCCTCCATACGGCCTTGAAAGACCAATTAAGTTAAGGCCAGGACATCAGCCTAGGCTTGCTGGGACAGCATTGAAGGAGCACTTGGGGTTCTGGACACCCCTTGAGAGCTCCACCCATAGAAGGAGGAGTTGTTTATCTGATTGGCAGGAACCTGTAGCTCTAGGCCATGTTTCGCTAATGGGCAGAGTGGGTCCCAGCATAAAGCCCTGCCCTCTTGTCCAGTATTTCACTTATGTTCACATGCAGGAGGACTGTTTCCCATTCCAGCCTACTTCCTGCTTTATGGAATGACGTGAGTGCCAAGGCTCAGGAAAGCACTCAATCCCCATTCATCTCCTTTCTGTGGTCTTTTCTTCCAGGTGGTAACCTGGCCAGGGTGACTGCCCCAGCCAAGGGCTAGGCAACTGGACCAGCTCAGTCAGTGCATCAACACTTTAGGGGTAAACATGCTCATTCTACTTACGCTTCCAGTTGGCCTTTCTTCCCATGATGAATATCCAGCCATCAGTTTTCTGGAGGGGTATAGCTGGGGATGATCTAGGCAGAGATTCAGAGTAATTTTGGGGTGAGGTTGGGAAAAGGTTGGGGGGAGCCTCACTCAGGCCTCCTGGAGGAGACCCCCCTCCATGTTCTTCAGTTCAGTTTGACCACCACTTTGCACTGGGTACGGGGAACCATTTCACACTGTAAAAAGCCAAACTTGACTTTCCATTTGTCTGTTGATCTCTGTGCAGCGTTCCCTCAAAATCCCAGAGAGGAAGAAGGTGGATTTCAAATCCATGAAATGCTTTAGGCTGCCAGACTTAGAATGGGCATGATAATGTCCAACTTCCTGCCACCAGGGTTTTGGTGGCAGTCCCCGTAAAAACATGAGGGTGAGCTCCAAAGGGCTCCATGAAGGTGAAGAATCAGCCTTCGCTCACTTACCATAAAATTCAAGGCTCCTTCGTGTGCTGGGGATCTGGAGGCCTGTAGTGGGTTTGCTTTGAAAGTGGTTCCCATTAAACCCTTCAGCTCCAGATACTTCCTTGACTCAACCTAGGAAGTAGGCAGAGTTAGATGTTAAACCCAGTTCTGAAGCTAGAATAAAGTACAAATGCATAAAACGACAAAGCCCTCTACCATCTAAGCCCCACCTAAGCCTACACACTCACCTTGAGTTACTCTGGCCCTCACTCCCCACACATTCCAGACACATCGTTCTTTTCATCTCTAACTTGGGCCAGACTTTCTCTTGCCTCTTGACCCTCAAACACATCAATCCCCTCTTCTCAGAATGCTCCCTCACCCCAGCTTCTCCCTCACTGGCTAACTGCTGCTCACCCCTTGTGTCTCAGCTTGAACATCCTTCCTCAGGGAAGCTCTCCTAAATTTGCAGCACAGGGTAGGTCGCCCTGCCATCCATTCCCATAGTACCCTATGCCTCTTCCCCAGAGTGACACTCGGTACCCCTCACAGAACTTCTGGGAATGCTGCTGGATTGACTGCTGGGCAGTGAGCCTCTTTAGTACAGGAATGTCTCAGTCTAATTCCCTGGTGAGCACTGCTGATTCCGTCAGGAGAGGTGAGGATATGCTGCTGAAACGAGCATCACCAACGAGGCAGTGGTTTCACAGAAAAATGAGTTATTTCTCGTTTACAATACACGGGTCTTCAGGGGACTCTCCTCATTGTAGTTCAGGCTGATGGCGGTTCTATCTTGATGTGTGCTTCAAGGGGAAGAGGTGTCTTCCCCTTCCACCAGGGGAAGAGGTGTCTTCCCCTTCCACCAGGGGAAGAGGCGTCTTCTCCTTCCACCAGGGGAAGAGGTGTCTCACTCTGGTAGTTAAATGTCCCAGCCTGATTAAGTCACACATCACCTCCACTCACAAAACTTTGACCAGAACTAGTCATGTAGTCCCAGGACGACACAACACGGCCAAAAAGTGCAGACTTCCTGATATTGGGGTACAGCACTAATGGCTACCAAAGAAGTAACCCCTGCAGCACAATAAATGGTCAATCAGTGTGTGTTGAATGATGATAATAATAGCCTCTATTTATCAAGCACTTGGTTTCAGGTACCGTGTGCTAATCGTTTAACTGAAATACGAACCCATTTCTTCTTCATCATGGGACACATGGTCATAATATCACCTACCTTCATCAAACCTGTTGACTCCAGAGCCCCTTACAGCTATTACACCGTTCCTCAGCGAAATTACCTGGAAGATGTGCCTACACGTTATGCCCACTTTCTTCCCTCCTAAGAAAGTGAGAGTACAAACCTCATCCCACTCCAATCAGGCTTACGTCCTACCACCTCATTAAGACTCTTCTCAAGGTCAGCTGTGGCTCACGTCTTCCAAACCAGCAGTGAGGTCTCTGTCCTCCTCTTCCTTGAACTTCCACCAGCTTTGACATGGCTGACTCCCTCACTCGAGATATTTCTTCTCTAGATATCCATGACACCTTACCCTCCTGGCTTTCCTCTCCCGTCTGACCATGCCTGCTCAATCTCCTTTGCTGGCTCCTCCACTCTGCCAGCCCTCCAAATGCTGTCACACTCTAGGATCCTGTCCAGCCCTCGTCTTTGCCTCACTCTCTAGAGGATCTTAGCACTCCCGTGGCTTAAACTGCCATAGATTACACATCCCCAGTACATCTTGCCCAATCTGCTTCCCTTCCAGCATCTCCATTTGGTATCTGACATTCAACATCCTCAAATCAGGACTATTGATTCCTACACCCTGCCTTCACCCCACGCCTTTCTCATCTTCATAAAGAACAGCACTATCTCCCCCGTTGCCCAAGAACGAGGGGTCACCTTGAATTGCTCTCTCTTCCTTACACCCCACATCCAATCCGATGGTAAATGTTCTTGGCTCCCCCCCCCCACTATTATGACGGGGGATGAATCCAACCACGTGTCATTGTCTTTAACTCTCTTCCAAGCCACAACCAGCCTTGACCTAGAAAGTCACCACAGCCTCCTGATTTACCTTGGAACTCTTGCATGGCCTTCCCACATTATCCCAATGAAATTCACATGCCCCCCTGAGGTCTACCAGGGCACCCCCTCTGCAACCTCAGTCTTTCCCCTACCCCCTTGCTCATCCCACTGCAGCCACCCTGACCTGGCTGGCCGTCTAACGCCCGGCTCTTCCAGCCCAGGGTCTTTCACTTGTTGTGTCTCCCTCTCAGAGCCCTCTCACCTCAGAACTGTGCATGGCTGGCTCTTTCACATCACCTAGGGACCAAGCAAAGCATCACCTCTGTAAAGGGAACCTCTCCAGACACCCGAGGCACGCTCACTCGAATCGAGTGGTCTCAAGTGCTAATCATTACTTGAAAGTACTTTACAAATGTGAGTATTGGTGGTGGCGGTTGATGTCCCTCTCCTGCAACAGTGCCAGCCCGGTTGACAGTGGGGGCTGGTTTACTACTCTATCTACAGTACCTACAGCTGGGCTTGGCTCATGGCAGACACTCAGTAAATATTTGTAAGCTGGGGGTAGGACATTACCATCTTTGTTTTATAGAAAAGTAAGGCTCAGAGATGTCAAGGAACCGTCCAGGGACACACAGCTGCAAAGTAACAGAGTCAAGGTTGGTAAACGTTTTGTTTGCTTCTGAAACCTCTGTTCTTCCCTCAGTGCACTGCCTGATCCTAGACAGCAGTGGCTAAGTGCACTGTCTTTGTCTTCTGCAATTCCTTTCAGTATTAAAATTCCATTTTCTTCCATCTTTGTAAAGGCCATTAAAAGTTCATCTAGCATCTAATCTCTTTTCTTAACTTTGAACCGAAGAGAGTCCTCTGGCACTTTCTCAGCTGTAAAACAATGATAATACCTGCCCATGAGACTTTGAGGAGAGGCCTGGCAAAACGTCTGGCACATAGTAGGGACTCGGTGAATGTTAGCTTCCTTTCTCCCTGTGGCCATTAACTTGTTCCACAAGTATCTGTAGAGAATGTCCCATTCGACTTAAAAAGGTGGGGATTAAAAAGGTGAAGTGGAATAGGATTCTGCTCTCTAGAAACCCAAATCCTCACAGAGGACAGAAAACATTTACTCAAATATCTCTAACAGGAGGTAAAAAGTGCGAGTGCTTGGACATGGGAGTCCAACAGACCTGGGTTCAATTCTTGGTCCCCTCAGATCAGCTGTGTGATGTTGGGTAAGTTACTCAAACTTTCTGAGTTGCATTTTCTCCATCTGTCAAATGGACTCAACCCCTAGACCAGTATTGTTTACAGGAATTAAACAAGTTGATACACATAAAAAAAAATACAGCAAGTGCTCAATAAAGGAAAGCTGTTAGGATTGTTTGAGTTGACATTTACTGGGCACTCACTATGTGCTAGGCAAGTCCCAGGGCAGAGCCAAGAGAACTGAATGCCACCTCCGTGGTATAGTCAGGCTTCTGGCCGGCTTGGAGGTGTGCAGCTCCTGTGTTCTCCTTAACTGCAGCCAATTTCCTCAACTCTACATCCATCAGAGCCTGGAAGTTTTGACCTCCCCCAGCCCCCAACGTCTAGCACAAGTGAGGTGTAATGTTTGAAAATTGCCCAGAAAAGTGTGAGAGCAAACCAGGCAGAATGCTAAAAGACCGGAACACATAAAATTTAAAAACAGCCTCTGACAATGCAGAAATCAAGGGAAGATTTTTGCAAAAACAACTTTGTTTCCAGCCAAATGGAGCTTTAATCTGCCTTGTAACTTAGTTCGCGTCTGCTCTCCTTCCCCTGAAATAGGACCGCTCCACCCTGGGCAAATAATAAGGCCGCGAGCCTGGAACCAGGCCCTCTGTTATGAAAGCAGGTCTCCACCCCGGCAATGCGGTGGGGGGCTTCAGAGGGACAGAAATAAGTCAAGGGAGGTACGGGGGGGAGGTGTCTTAGGGGTCACAGCCCTTTGTCGTTCTTAGCCCATGTGGGAGACGGGGCTTCTCTAAAAGCAGAAGTAAAAGAGACCATTGGAAGCCGGGCTCCCACCAGTGGGGTAAGGGAGGAATAGGGAATCTGAGGCCACAGGCAGAGCCCAGCACGGGGTTGCTGCACAGAGTTTGGAAGCTTTTGTCAGAAGAAACCTCGCTACAGTGTGGGAGCAGACTACGGGCAAAGCACGGACGCTGGAGTTAGACGGGCCGAGGCCTACATCCAAATCCCAACCCTGCGGGTTCCTACTGGTGTGACCCTGGGTCAGTCACTTGGCCTCTCTGAGGAGAGAGAAGAATATCTGCCTGATGGGATAACGAGGCGTTAAGTGCCACACTATCAGCCAGAGACACCGTGTTAGGCACAAAGCAAAACTTCAACCAATGTCCCTGTGACCTCCGTGTCCAGTCTGTCACAGCGGCGGAATGAGCTTGAAATTGCCCTCTGCTGAACGGAGCTTGCCTTGCCTTAGGTCGTGCTCCCTTCCCAGGTGTGGGCTGCGTCCAGCCGCTGGTCAGCGGCGGGGAAGGAAGGCCCACGGCCCTCACTCTCACTCAGACAATTCTAAAGGGCCAGCCGGGATCCAGGGTGCTCTGTGGCTTGGTGACGGCTTTCGTGGGGACTACAGTACAGCTTCCCCCGTTGTCCATTCCTGCTTCCTTCCCAAGCGTGCTCCCTCATAAACATCCTTCTAATCTCTGTCTGCCTCCCAGGAAATCCAGCCTAGGTGTCCACATACCTTCCCACCCTCGTCCAGTCCCAAGAATCCTGCAGCCTGCTAGTGACGCACCACTGACAAGAGACAGAAACATTGTCCCGACACCGGCCGAGTGTAGGACACATTACTGACCATGTGATCACAGGTGGAGTCAGGGGCTCACAGTGGGTAGAACGAAACACCTGCTTCTTCCCACAATGCACTGTGACGTAATGTACGTATTAATCACTTACATCCATTGACCAGCTATCACAGGTTGGGCTGTATCACTGATTTAATCTGAACTCCAGCCTCAGCAGGCAGGTACCATCATTTCCTTTTAGAGATGAGGAAACTGAGGCACAGAGAGGGTACATGATCTGCCCAAGATCACAGAGCTAGTGTGTGGTGGAGGTAGGACTTGAAGCCAGGCAGTCTGGCTCACTCTCACGCACTACCCTACTTTTGGAGCCTGTCCTTTGCGCTGAGGAGCAAGGGCTTGGCATGGACAGAGCCTCAGGGGTAGGGAAAGCTAAGGACAGAGGAGGGACGCACGGTACCCAACCCCATTGCACCCTTGGGTGGATTGGGCCCCCCCGGGGGGGAGGGGAAGACTCTGCCACTGTATGAGCTGTTCTCCTCAGGAATCGGATGAAATGGGGCACAGGAGCATTGTTCTGGGGGTCAGGTGACAAGACGAGATGAAGAACTATGATGAAGAACTAAGACGTGAAGACGTGGAAGAAGACTTAGGGACACTCGGAGGCAGCACCCTTGGAAAGAAACCGGAATTTTCACTGCAGAAACGGTGGTGAGGCCCAGAGGCCAAGGGCAAAAGGCACAGATTTCTTCCTGAGGATGTGGGGGACACTCCAGATCGGAGGACTCCTCCAAACTGGGGGAGACACTGTGTTGGGGCTGAGGTCCTGATGCCCTGTCAGTGAAGGTTTGGCTCTATCCAGATCCAAACAGCAGAGTTAATGTGGCAACATGCTTGACAAGACCTGGACGTAAGGGTTACAAAATGTTCCCGTCGTACAGAGGAAGATACTGAGGTTCAGAGTGATAAAGCAATTTGCCCAGGGTCTTACAGCTCCCGCCTTCCACGTCTCGGCTCCCACCTTCCACGTCTCGGCTCCCACCTTCCACGTCTCGGCTCCAACCTTCCACATCTCAGCCCACACCTTCCACGTCTCGGCTCCCATCTTCCACGTCTCGGCTCCCACCTTCCACATCTCAGCCCACACCTTCCACGTCTCGGCTCCCACCTTCCACGTCTCGGCTCCCACCTTCCACATCTCAGCCCACACCTTCCACATCTCGGCTCCCATCTTCCACGTCTCGGCTCCCACCTTCCACATCTCAGCCCACACCTTCCACGTCTCGGCTCCCACCTTCCACATCTCAGCCCACACCTTCCACATCTCGGCTCCCACCTTCCACGTCTCGGCTCCCACCTTCCACATCTCAGCTCGCCATCTGAAGGGCTCAAGAACACCTCATTTCTTCTTCTGCTGAGGAGCCTGGACTGCCATCCTGCACCACACAGAGCATGCCTGTCTCCATGGTTCCCAAAACCCAGGAGGAACCCCTGAAAAATAATGGTAGCACACCTCACCTCTTTGTTAAATCTTTGTCTTCTCATCCATCTCCTTCCTTGTGTCTCAGGCTCTAGTATCTGCTTGCTATTAAAACAAGAAACAAAATGAGCACATTTCATCACGAACAACTGAAAGCGTAGCAATTCAGCCACAGGAGACCTGTGTTCTAACCCTGGTTCTTTCTCTATCCCCCTCTAAGAACCTGAGACCCTCTCTTCCCCTCTCCAATCTACAGGGGCCCCCGTACTCAAACAAGTGAGTTGTCCTGGATCATCTGTAAAGACCCTTCCAACTAGAACACCTTGTACATCAAGATGTATTTATACTATGGTATAAATGACTACTAACAGCTGAAAAACTCAACCTCAGTCATGAGAACTGTCACCTAACAAAGATCAACATCGTGAGGTAAAGTTGAACTGAAGAAGGGAGACTCCTCTGGCGGTATTTTACCTGCCACAAGCCCTGGTCATCGGGACCCTGGGTGTCAGGATGGGGCCATTTATATACATTCCCCTCAGAAAGTCACATCCCTCACCACTACCCAAGATGGCGACCACCCCATTTTCAGACAAGGAGACTAAGGCCAGAGGTGTGAAGGCACCTGGTCAAAGTTACCCCATAACCCAGTGGCAGAGAGACCTAATGGCTCCATCCCAGCTCAGTGCATCCCGCCTCCCACCCAGCCCATTCACCCATGGGAAAGGGGATTAATGGAGCCCTCCTGCCATCTCTACTCTCCAGCGCAGAAAGGTCTTTTATCTAGTTTGCATCGATTTTCATGTGTTTGTTTGTTCTCGATGCATTTGCAGAATCTGAGATCCCCGCTGCAAATAAGGCAGATGAGAAGAGAGGTCAGAGGATGAGAAGGCGGACTCTTTTCAGCAGCTCCCGGTATTGAAAATATTTCCTGCTGTCTCCACGCTCTTGCGTGTTGCCTCCGTAATTCCTCCACCGTCATATGCCAGCCACATGTTTAGCCCATCCATTTGCAAAGCCCTGGTTGGTGATGGGTCATGAAGGTGACCACAGAAATTGGTCGATTCTGAGATACTAATCTGCAGCCCTCCTGCCGGAGTGCCATAGCCACTTAACTAATTTTCCTGCTTCTAGTCTTGCAGCCTCTCCCAGCACAGCCTAGAAAATGCTACAATAGAAAATGCCCTCAAGCACCACCTAAAAATCTTCAGTGGCCCCGTATTGCCCTCAGAAGAAATTCCCCCATGGTGTCCACGGGTCAGCCACAAGCTGCCTTTCAAATCTTAGATCCCACTGCCTGCTGTACCCTGCTTCCCAGGAATGTGAGCTTATTCCATTCTCGGTAAAGGGACAGTGTTTTCCTTCTCCACGCCTGCTTCATGCTCTTTGTTCCCAGTTCCCAAACGGACCCATCCTGCAGGTCCTGAGTCTACCACAGGCTCATCTCACGGAGAAACATGGGCCTCTCATTTTGTGCAAATGGCTTTATCCCTCTCTCACTTTCTCTGTACGTCTCCTCTCCCACCTCTCCCCGGACCCTGACCCTGAGCCTGACCCCACTAAAGACTGAGCTCCGCAGAGGCAATTTAGTGCATTATTTAGCGCATTTCTATGTCTCTGTGGCTGAAGAAGAACCTGGAACACAGTAGGTCTCAGTAAATGCTTGCGAATCACAGAAGCCATTTAATAATAGCTCCTTATGTTAGAACAGCAGTTTGCACGAATGATCCAATCTCCGGGAGAGCCCCATGAAGACCCCAGGAGGAGAGATTACCCCTCGGCCGGTGATGTGAGGACTACAACTTCGATCTCCTGTTCAAGTGCTGTGTCTGGAGCTTTTTATTTTAAGAATCGCTTTTGCCCCTTCCGGTGATTCCAGCCTCTGCCCCAGAGTGCTCCGGGTCACAGGCCCTGGCAGGACCTGGAGGCTTTTCAGAGATGCCACCACAAACTCCAGAGGGCTCACCGATGCCACCTGTGGACTCCTCTGGAGGGCCCCGCCAGCTGTGCCTTCTGGGTTCTGCCTGCCAGGCGCCAGCTGCTCCTGAGAGGGCACGCGAGGGAGACCAGAGCGAGGCAGCTGGGGCCACAGCCACCGGTGCCCGCCTTCCATGCCTGGCATCTGCCAGGCTGACTTCATTTTCAGATTTGGCACCTGCAGATGTTGAGGAGGTTGGTTGGCCTATCGGAATAACAGGACAAGGTTTATTGATTTGCAGCCTCCAATCCATCTCAACCGCTGCTCTCGGCCCCAGGGTCATCACCCAGGCACCCATCTGGCGACTCCTTTGAAAGGTCCTTTGACGCATGTCTCCTCTTCGAATGTGTTTCATTCCTGATGGTGAGCAAAGAAGCGAGCGCTCATCAAGAAAGGTCAAATGCCTGCACTGTGTTTGTTCGCGAGGGTGATATTTCACCAAAGAGCAGATGCTTCCTAAATGATAAATAAGAGCCTCAGCTCCCCACAGGTCTCGGGGGAGGGGAAGGTCTCCACTCCTATGCAGTGCAGGCTCTGGCAAAGATGGGGAAGGAGGCAGGGCAGAGTTGAATTCATTAGGATACATGCATTACAACACAGTATCCATCCACGGAATGGATAGCCCATAGTGTGGCCTCCATGAATGTTTGCTGAATAGGTAATAATAACTTTAGTAGCCATCACTTAGTGAACACTTGCTGTGTGCCAGGCATTCTGCTAAATTCTTAAATGTATCTTCTTAGTTAATCCGCATCTTAACTCTGTGAGGAAATGGGCTCAGAGAAGTTGAGTTACTTGTCCAAAGTCACTCAGCTAACACGTGATGCATCACAGGTGTGTCCAGTGGCAGAGGTTGTGTTCTTAACCACCCTGGTACAAGTGCATGGAGCCTAACAAGTCTGGGCTTGGGTCTGAGTTCTGCCTGGAGCCAAGTAGGTAGAGGCTAAGAACTCGGAAATGACCTGGAGGCAGAGGAGATCGGCTGCCTGATTAGCATGGAAGGAACATTGCATACCTGGGGTCCAACAGACTTGGGTTTAGATGTCATTTCTTCCACTCTCTAACTGGATGACCCCCACAGGAGTTACTAAGTTTCTGATCCTTATTTTCCTCCTCTGTTAAAGGGCTGAATAATAATGCAGGGCTAGCATATGCATTAAACAGGGTGATATATATATAAAGAATGGGTACATGGTAGGTGTGCAATAAATGTTTATGAGTAGGAGTGACCAAGGCATGTACAGAATGAATAATGGCTGGATAAATTGAGACAACAGCCAGATTTTCAAGATTAAGAAATATCTCGAAGTTGTGTGCGAGATCGAGGGCCACCTCTTAACATCCCCGCCACTTGCCACAATATATGGAAGGAAAGCACCTGTCACACAGTACATTTGGAGTCCACAAACCAGTTTACAGAATCAATCTGTCCGCTCAGTTCTTCACCTTTGCACCCCGAGCACACCAACCCACCAAGTGGCTGATGATGCCCACCTCTGCGTAGGGGACCTAAGCGCATGGTGGGGTCTGGGGCTGAATGGGCAGAGGCAAGAGACATCCTTTACCCACCTCTACATGGCACTGTGCCCTGAACCTGAAGCTACGCTGCTCCTACTCTTGGGTCTCACAGGGCAGAGATCCAGGGCCTCTGGAGTTCCAGCTGCCATCCCTCCATCAATGCACAAAACCAGTAGCCTCTGCTGACAGCAAGGGACAGAGGCCACGGAATCCTGCCACTCTTCTTTCCCCTTCCACTTCCCTCCCACTCACACACACACACACACACACACACACACACACACACACACACACACACACACCCCTCTCTTTTCCATCCTCTAAAAAGCTGAAGCCCTGGAGATACCAGGTGGGGCAATGTGGTAGTATCATCTACGCCCCAGATGTACCCACATCTCAACCCTGGTCTAGTCGGGATGCGGAGGCACAAAAGAAAGAAGGGAGCCATTTGCACAGGAGAATCATGGAGGGCTTCACAGAGGTGGCGGCATCTAGACTGTGGTATCTAGTTAATGGGGGAAAGCCAGAGTGATCTGAAGCATGGGCTGTGTGAAGGAGAGCTGGAAAATCAAGCTAGGACTAGTCTTAGAAAGCCTTGAATGCCATGGCAGGCTCTAAACAATATCCTTAAGGATGGTGCTTCTTAGTCAGGGTGGTGTCTCAGATCCTCAGGAAGACCTTTTTATAATACACGAACTCATACCTTTTTCTCCACCTCTTTCCTAACTCCACATCACTTCCAACATTTCATATATGGCGCAGAATGTGGAAATGTGCATTTTCATACATGCACCATGCAATTCTGGCACAGGCTTTTTTTTATCCACCCTTGCCAAGCCCTCTCACAGACAATGGGGAGACATAGAAGGTGTTTGAGGGAGGAAAGGGTAAGCTCCAACCTGTATCTTGGGAAGCTACCTTTAATTTAGTATCTACAGCAAAGGATGAACCAAGGAGACCCCCATACATGCATTGCAGTTTGCACGCCCACCGCTAGCCTATAAGGTGCCTTTGTGCAAAGAAAAGGTGCCCTGCATCCAGCAATATTTTTTAAAGTTGGTATATTAACCTGAAAAACCACAAGCAGCCTAGCTTTGACCCAGCAGGGATGTGGGCAGATGGCCCTTGTGGCTCTGTTAGGTGCCCTCAGGTAAAGACAGGGCGAGGTGGAAGAAGGGAAGTGTGGGGACAGAGACAGGGTGGAGAAAGCTCTGGCCAGACTTGAATGTACCCCATCAGCTAAAATTCACCGGCACAAAGACTCCATAGCTCCCGCTTCTTTTTACATTGATGGCCAGAACGCGTGTCTTATTAAGAATCAGGTGATGCTGTGTGGTTGTACCCGTTGTCTTGGCCTGACTCTGCCCAGGGGAGGTTTCAGAGGTCAGTGAGCAAATACACTCACATTCATCCTCTCCCACCTGCCTGGCACAGGCCCACATGTCATTTGCAGAACACACTCTCTGAGACCCCAAACCCATCCCTCAGATGAGGCAATGGTGTCAGGTTCAGAGAGAGAGAAAGTAGGAATTAGGTCTCCAAGAGGGTAGGTAGACGATCTCAGAAGTCATCCAAAGTGTGGTCAGGACAGAGGCAAGGAGCAGGTGTATATTCACCAGTGAGTATGTTGTTTGTGGGCTCCCTTGGGTGTATGTACAATCCTGTATGTCAGCAGGGAGGCTTGGGTTCTTCATGACCATGCACGCCCTCTGATATAAGTGAGTCTATACTTCTAATATGGATGGTGTTTCCTCAGATGTGCAGTGCACAACCTGAACATCTGTACATAGTGGCTTTGATGGTCTAGCAAAAAGTCCTGTGTATCTGGCTCTTTCCTCACAAGGCTGTTGTCAGAATCAAATAAGATAAGAGATGGAAAAGCACTTCGATCTTAGATTTTATTATTATTGTTCTTTTACTGTCCTAAAAGAATGTCTCTCTTGGGTCTTTGAATTACCTAGACCATTTCTTTGTCTATTGACTTTGGATCCCCAAGAGAGAATCACATTTTCAACAAGTTTGAGCTGCTATAGATTCACGAAATGATGGAATGACAGACCTGGAAGGCGCCCTAGGGATTATCTAGTCCCACTTTCATGCAGATGGGGAAACAAAAGACCAAGGTGAGTATCTAGCCTAAGGACACATTGCAAGTTAGCTGAAGCCCTTCACCTGGTCGGTTTGCGCACGGTGGTGTCCAGTGGCTCTGAGGTGGGAATACGGCTTGAAGTCACAGAAGGGCAGGACCTCAGGCTCCCTCTCAGCGCCAAGCTCCTTCGGAGGGAGCATTTGGAAACCCTTTCTCTCTCTGTCTGCAGCTGAATCAGCAGGCGGGAGTTGGCTCTGAGCTTGCCAGAAAGGAAGTAAACAGGCACTGGGACGTGGGTGTCCCCACGCACCGCCTCGGCTGCCTCCCGTGTTCAAAAGATAGTTAACACTTCACATGGAACTTTTGACAGAAATACACTATTTTGTGCAGAGTTCCTGACAGGCTGGCAGGAGAGTCTCAAGAGAAACAAAAGAAGATTTATTGGAAAGAAAAGAGAAGGCAGCTGCAATTGTATGAAAAGTGGAAGTGAGAAAAGAAAACGGTTCTGGTAAAAAGTGTACTGGCCAACAACAAAGAAAACACAGACCTTTTCAATCCATCTTGCTCAACAAACTACACCTCCATGATGCCTTTCCAAAAGAATGATTTAATTCTCCCTCTTTAAGACTCCTTGCTACCCCTGACCGCCAAAAAAGAGAGTGCCATTATAGCCTTGTTACCGTAGAGGCAGCCTTTTGGTGAGCAACTCTATAATCAGAAATAGCATTGTCACACATACTCTCATCCTACTAGTCCGTGTTTGGCCTGTCCCAAAAGAAGATGCTGACCTGCTCGTTCAGGAGCTATGTTGTTTTAAGGCCCCTGCCCCCTTCAGCATCTAACCCACCGCTGAGAAAACAGCAGGCATTTATTTTTGAAGGGATTTTATTTCAAAACAGAATATTGGGACAACTGATCTAGAAGTCTAAATGTCCTTTGGGGGACAAGATGGAATGCTTGAAATATGAACTTGCCTGAGAACCTGGGACAGGTACGCAAGATATCTGTGTGATTTGATGGCTGAGAAGTAATAGTAACTAAAACAATGACAATAACGAGAGCAGAGGCCTTCTTGCCTGGTAGGTCATGACCGCCTTCCTTCATTTCCACCTTCTCCAGTGTTTATTTAATAATTTAACAAATATTGATCGAACACCTGCTAGGGACGAAATATGGGTGTCGACCTTTGGGGAAGGGGACGTAAAAACAGAAGATGTGGTCTCTGCCCTTCCTCAAAGGCAGAGTGCAGGGGACAGATGTGTGACTGGAGATAAGCAACCACTGACACCACAAGTTCTGAGCAAAGTGCTGTCGGAGCAACGGGGAGGTCCCTTCACTCTGCTAAGGGAGAAATGGGGTCAGCTTGACCGAGGAGGTAGCCTTTGAGTTGGGCCTGGAAAGACGGGTAGAGGGTTGTGGAGCGAACCACGGAGCTGGAAGGGCCTTCCAGACAGGAGAAACTGCAGAGAGTCCTTGAAGAGCAGGAGGTTTTTGAGCAGGAAGTTCAGTGGGAGGTTGGGCGCTCGTGGGAAATGAGGCTGTAAGCGCCTGGTTGGGTGGTTGAGGTTTCGGCCTTGGGCAGCAGGGGAGAGGTGGTTGTGAACAGGACAGGTCCCTGGTAGGCGTCTGGGGAGAGGACTTCACCTGGGAAGAGATTTGGAGGGCTGCTGCCATAACAAAGGGACGGGGAAGCAAGGCTAGATTCAGGAGTTGTCCATGGAGGCATGACAAGACTTACTGTCCATTTGGATGGAAAAAGAAGGAAAAACAATGTGGTGAAAATGAGGAGGTTTCAAGTGTACATAACGGAGAAGCTACTGGTGCTGTTAGCCAAATTTGGAAATAAGACTGCGAATCCAAATCAGGGGAACAAATAGGAAGTGCATCTCTGCCCCCTTCCCTTGCTTAGAGCCACTAGTGCCCTACCTCAGGTGGGTATTCCATTATGAATTATTGGTACCAGACCACTCGAAACGTACACTCTCTTACAAATGAAGGCTGTGCATAGACAATGTAGTCCAAGACAGACTGGGGTACCTTATTGGAGAAATCAAAAGAGGCTGCCTAGAGGAGGTGGCATTGAATTTCAGCCTTGAAGGATGAATAAGAGTTCAAACCACAGAAATGTGGGTGAGGAGCACACACGACGGCAGTAAGGGACTGTGGCTGAAGGCAGTTGGGCAGAAACAGAGGAAGGATGGAAGGAGCGCTGGGAGAGAAAGCAGGAAATATTGGAAATGCCAGTGGGAATCGGTGCTGAATGAGGAGCATGGAAGAAAGCCATTGCAGGTTTCTGAGCAGCACAAGGACCCTGGACTTAGAAAGTCATGGCTGACAATGGCAGAGGCCCCAATGGATCTTGAAATGGGGAAGGAGAAAATGACTTTCTGAGCGGCCTATCCAATCTCTCATGAGTCGTCTGTTCTTGGGCTCATGATAGCCCTCTTCTGGGACGAGCTCAAGGAACGCTCTCAGAGCTAATAATTTTATGTCAAGTCTTGTGTAAAACCAGGTTGGATTAATTATTGATGCAAACTTGGGCAAATGAAAGCTTGCTTTGGCTTGGCAAGGTTCCCTTCAGCAAAATTAGCTTATGCAGCTCTGTCTGCCTCCTGGAGAGAGGCACGCACCTGTCAGCGTCTCAGACACACCAATGGGGATGCACACGGAGGGGCTTTGAACGTCTGACTTCAGATCTGCACCCAGAATCTCAGCCACTTCCTGAAGCCATCTAGGCTGGGGGTGGGAGAGCAGGCCCAATATGAGCAGGGAGCTCGCTCCCAGGCTTCCCGTGGGTTCCCTAGCAGCCGGCCGTGTGCAGAAAACAATATCAGCAATAACAACCTCGCAGATTCAATTTTGTCCATTTAATTAAATGGCTTCAGCGCTCACAAATTGCAGCGATGGATGCGAGCCCATGCCAGACACACAGCTGCAGACCTGCACGCTGGAAGGTGCAGCAAAGACCCGTTACCGCCATGGGAGAGCCCAACTCCAGGCAAGTGAACAACTGGGACACGCTCCAGCCCTACAGCCTCCTGAGATGGACCAACTCTCTTCATCCATTCCTTGGACAGACATTTAGGGCGGAACTACTATGCGCCAGGCTATTAGAAACACAGAGGTGAAAGAGATGAGCTTGCCATTAAGGGACGCAGAGTCTCCTGGGAACACAAAGGAGCAAACAGACGATGACTTACTCGCTTGTGTCCTCGGTGTGTTCCTAGGAAATCTCAGTTAGGGGCGCTGGGGCAGGCCTGCAGGGCAAAGGGGTATGAGTGCTTGGACATTATCCTGAGTGGATGGCAGTCCCTCGGGGGAGAGGGAAGGTTGAGAAGACAGCATAAAAGTGTTGGGAATACTGCAAGAGACAAGACGTCACACTCCCTGTCCCACTCTCCCCAAGCACTTCTGCCCTGCCCCCCAGGCAAACATCAGGCCTACGAGTTCTAGGAAATGCATCCCCACACAGACCAGTATGAGGGGGTGAAACCTGGAGTAGGTCAACTGAAAGGAAAAAGTATCAATAGAGCATTGGAGGAGCAATCACTTTGGCCATATCATTGCCTGAGGCATTTTCCCCATCAGGGAAATGGGCCTAAATGCAACGCATGCTGTTTAGCCATCAGGTGTCTCACAGATTCCAATGTAAAAGATCGGGTACCTGGTAGGCACTCAATACATGTCTTGAATGAATAAAACATGGCCAAAGGTCTTGGTCAAGTGAAAAGCACCGTGCAATACAGTAGGTATTATGCTCTCAAATTCTCAGTCTCCTCATTTGTCAAGTGACAATTGACTGTGCTTTACAGTTTACAAAAGGGAATGGGTGTTGGGAATAGAATTTACTGAGCATTCATTCATTCATTCATTCATTTATTCAGCAAATATTTATGAGCTATGTGCTATCTTTGCACCCTATGGTTACAATGGTGAACAAAACAGACCTGGCTCCCGGCCCCTTGAACTTCATGATCAGTAGAGAGGTGGATACTAGCAAAATAGTCCCATTAGTGAATATGAAAACACCCAGTGCGGTAAGTGTGTTCTGAAACAAATGCAAGAAAATGTGGGAAATTTCAGAAAATGGCTGTGAGAAGCCTTCCCACCCCAGGGCCGTTGCCTGCCGTTTTCCCTGCCTGGGGTGCCTTCCCCAGCTCTTCTCGACAACTAGACCTCAGCTAGATGTCATCCTCTGAGAACAGCCTTTCCTGAACATTCCTCGGGCACTCTCTAACATCACCCTGCTTTGTTTTCCACAAAGCATCATTATCTGATATTTCCTCCATTCGAGCTTGGGCCATCTCTGTGTTCCCAGCCTCTGGAACAGCCGAAATAGGAGCCAAGAAACATGGTACCAATCAGTAAAGGACACAAATGCATAGCCAGAAAGAAGTGGGGCTGAGATTCTAGCAAGATCTGAACCCAGGGCCTCCCCATCCAGGATGTCCTCAGAGACGATGGTGTGAGCAGGGACCAGCGTGGAAAGAAATGTGATCTCTGAAAACACGACCTGTCGTGAATCGTATCTGTAAAATCAGGAGAACAATAATAGAACCTACCTCCTAGGGTTGTTATAGAACGTGCTAGAAAGAGGTCAGCAAAGTTGTTGTTAGTGCTAATAATTGAGTGGTGATGGTGTTGGTACAGTGTTGTGAGAGTTTTAAAGCTACTCTCAAAAATGTGTGTGACTGGACTGGACTTCAAACATCTCCCCAGAGATGAACTCATTCTACTAGAGCAGCGGTGTCCAAACTTTTTTCACCGTTTTTCACCAAGGGCCATTTGCAGTAAAATACACAAACAGCCGGGCCACTCACTCAAGGTGAAGTACGTATTGCCTCACCTGGTTTATTTAAGTAAACTAAATATATTTTTGGAATTTGCTGCGGGCCAATTAACAATGGATTGCGGGCCGCATTTGGCCCGCGGGCCGCAGTTTGGACACCCCTGTACTAGAGGCTTCAGAGAGCCTCTTCCTTCTTAGTTAGATTAGAGGGTTCCTGTACCAAGCTCCAGTGTGACTGTCTATTATTTCCTGTGTAACCCCCAAATATAAAAACGGTGGTAGGTAAAATACACCAAGAGTTAGAGGACAGACTGACATGGGTGCAGATTCTGACTATCCCTTCCCATTTGCTGGCATCTGAAGAGGCTACTAAATCTCTGAGCGCTACTTTCTCCATCTATGACATGAGAACAAGAAAAACTGGCCTGTGGAGTAGTTGAGAGGATAAAACGATACACATTGTATACGTGTAGCGTGGTGCGTGTCGCTTCTCAGTGCTCCATCAATGTCACTCCCCTGCTCTCTGAGTTTGCTCAAATGGCAAGGGGCTGACGAAGTTCTACCAGGCTCCCTGAATTCATCCTCAATTTTCCAAATGACTCTGGGCCACAAACCCACCCTTTCTGAGCCTTGGTTTCCTAGCTTCAAACAGAGTAGCCAATTTTTTTTCTAACTTAATTATACCCTGAGAGAAAGGGCCTCATGGTGCATGTAACTAAATTAAAACATTAATTAAAATAAAACATGAGCTCAGCAACAATTAAAATGGGAGAAGAAATATATAATAAAATGGTTTTCACGCACATATAGCATACCCCAGCCTCAGTCTCAACGCCCGCGGGATCGAAGAATAGCGTGAAGGCTGACAACCAGGGATTTTCTCCCAAATCATGCCGAATACCCGGGGGCCCACAAATTTCCAAAGGATATGCTGTTTCTCTCAGGGTCAATGTTTTGGAATGTTAGCAGAATTCAGCTTTTGCCAACTTACTCCTTCAAACAAAGACATCTGGTTGAATACAGCTAGGAGTTGGGATGCCCAGAAATTCCTTCCTTCATTAAACAAGTATTTTTTTTTATGTGCTGTTATGCCAGTCTGTGGGGATCAGAAGTGACAATGTGGCCCCTTCCCCAGGGGAACTCGGAGTCCAGTGGTCAAGTACGATGAGGCGAAGGTGACACAGAGGCCAAGATTGCCTAGTGGTCTGGCTTCCACTCAGCTTACTCCTCACTGTTTCCAAAAAAAAACCATTTTGCACTCTCTTCCCTTGCACCTTGGCTCAGGTCATTTTCTCTACATGATTGCCCTTCATCTAACAAAACCCTCCTCGTCATTCAGAGCCCTACTCAAAACCACCTGTCCTGAGACGGTCCCTCGTCTGCCCTGACCAGCTGCCCCCAGCCAACTGCTCCCTTCACCAAGCTTCTTCCCTCCCCACAGACTACACCGCTTGCATGTTGGTACGTGTATTTTGATAAGAACACATCATAGAAAGGGGAACTTTCAGAACAGAAAGGGACCTGGGGGGCAATCTGGCCCACTGTCTTTATTTCCCACATGTAGGGCATGAGAGCTCCAGGGGAGAACCAAAAAGCCCACAAGACACGTGAGATGGAGCAGAGCCATGCTTACATCCGGGGCTCCTTGACTCCCAGGCTGTGTTCTTTCTGTTTCAGCTACCAAGGAACCCCGATCCCCTCACTGGTCATCTTGTTCCTTCAGGTTTCTGGGTAACAAAAAGAGAGGCTGGTCTGGCTGGCAGGATGTACAGGGTTGGGTGGCTAGTATCACTGCAGCAGCAGACCATGGCCATCCCAGGCCCATCCCAGTGGAACATGCATAGTAAACATCACCTCCTGCGGGAAGCCTTCCTGGTTTGTTCAGGCCATCCTGAGCTCCCCTCTAGATCTGTGGTTTAGCATGTTCCTAGAGTAGAGAGGCTGACAAATTCTTACATTCCTGGGCTCACCAACTCTGCAGATCCCAAGAGAGTCGATGCTCCCTGAATCCATTTCCTTTAAATTTGTGATACAAGGGACTTTGAGCAAAAACGGGATTCCACTTCTGGCCATTAGTTCTCTGATGTACAAAGCTGTACAAGAAAGAGCGGTCCACTTGGAGGCTGGGTTTGAGTCCTATTTTGGTACCTCCTGCCTGAGCCTTTCTCAGCTTTGCTCAGTCCTCTCCTTATCTGGCTTTCTTATCCTCCCACCACCGTATTGGCCAGCTACCCATAGCATGTCTTTAGGGCACTCTCAGGAGAGATTGGAGGAGCAAGGCTCCAGTGTGACACAAGCTCCCATTTTCAGTCCCGGGTCTCCTCTTATCGTCTTGTGGCCTCTTAGAGGACATGACAAGAATCTGCCTGCGAATACTGACCCCTTTGGAGTCAGTCTTCATTTCATATCTTGGCCTCTAATAAATGTTAGAAGCTACTCTGGGATTTGCACTTGGGCAGCAGGGGTTCTGGAATCAAACCATCTTTGTTAGTGTAGCACTCCCTGGTTCTTTGGAATTAGGCAGATCCTCGCACTGGGTCCACCTGTACATTCCTGTCCATGCAGCGATGCCCTCTGGTGATAACCTCCATTTCCTTTTCTCTTAGAACACCCTGCCTTTACCCTCAATGTCATTGAAGGTCAACATAAATTGGTCTGACCATTTCTTGAGCCCTCCTAGCTGAGCAGATAGTAAAGAGCCGTGAAATAGTGTGAGGTTTAGCATCCAACAGATCTGGAGTCAAGCCCTTATTCTGTCCTACTTGTGGGAGATGGGGCAAATATCCCAACATTTCTGGGCCTCAGTTTCCACATCTGTAAAATAGAAATGATAATAGCACCTGCTTCATAAGCTTTTGTGAAGATTAAATAAGAAAAATCTATGTAAAATACTTAGCATAGTGTCTGGCATTTAGTAAATACTCAACAAACATTAGCTATAATCACTGGCTATATTGTCATCATTACCTATATCATCATAATCACTAGTCATAATAATAATAGTATTAATAATTCTTTTTAATTCAGACTGTATCCTGCTCCTGTCAAAGAGAGGGCTTCCAGCAGAAATCCCCACCAAAGTCGGGCGCTCTCTCAATATAATCCTCACCTGCCCAGGCTGCCACAGTTATGGAGTGTTTACTAGAGCCCATGTGACATTTGAATTTGATTTAACAACATTTATTAAGCATTTACTGTGTGCCAGGCTCTGTGATAGGCACCTATAAAAATACATAAGACACCCCCTGCCCACAGTCAAGTGGAAAACAGACAAGGACACAACTCAGAGTGGCAGATTCTCACAGGGATAGTCACACTTCGTGATGGGATCATCCCCAATATCACCTCCCCCAGAAAGCCTTCCCAGATTACCCCTGCAGCCTGAATTCTATCCTATGAAGCCTCCACTGTCACATGATTCAATGGATCCTTGATGAGAAGAAATGACTATCCTTTACCCCCTTCTATGCACTCAGCATTGCTGACCTCAAATGGGTAATACCCCAAGGATCCATTTCCTTGGTATAAATGGGACATTTGACGGAAATTAGATACAGATTCTATTCCTTAGTTCTCTGGCTTCAAATGTGAAAGAAAGAACTCTTGACCTGGACGCCACCAACTTGGTTTAATCTCGCTTTTGAGGACTCAAATGAGACACTTCCCTTACTGACCCCAAGGGTCCCCATCTACAACAGAGGGCTGCCTCCTGAAACTATCGTGGTGACTAAACAACATGAGTCACAGTGTGGCTCGCGCATAGTGGGACTTCCAACAAGTCATTCCCATTCTTTCCTGGTCCTTCTCTCCAGAAATGCCACTGACTGGTCACACATCCCTGCAGAGCCTGGACCCCAAGCAAAGGCGGTCAAGTTGCATGCAATTAAAATTTCATTACCTTTACCAAGTAGAGTACAGTACATTTACTAATGTAATTACACTGCAATTCTCAAAGTCAATGAACAATGTGCATTTATGAAGCAGTGTCCTCAATAATTACAGCCACTTCCCTCTCCCTAATCCGCAGTGTCACAATCTCACCCATCGAGGACTTCCTATCACCTGGAGGAAAAGGCCAACTTTCTTGGAAGAAATGTGAAGTGGAGCGGGGAATTGAAAAGCTGCTCTTATTTTCCCTCTCTGACTATTCCAGATGTCCTGATGGCAGACAGAGGACAGTGGAGGGGGAAGGGCAAAATATTCCTTCCTTCTCGTCTAGGTTCCACTATCACAAAACTAACTCATCTTGTTGGGACAAGATCATGAGATACATACACATGGACTTCTGACATTGTCACCCCGTACACATCCCTCACCTGGGCAAATGGCTTCTCTGTGTCCTCTAGGCGCGGCTGTTGACGTTCAAGAGATAAGACCTCAGACTTCAACCCATTTTATGAAACCTGAAGCAAAGCATGAAGGTGGCGCTGCCCGCGATTGTTCCCTAGCACAGCGGTAACAAGACTAAAGTCCCAGCGAAACTGTCATTTGGCCGAGCTGTGCAAGCCCTTCATTCATGTCACCATAGTTGTGTGATGCAAAACACTTTTGCCTTTTCCATACTTTCTCACATGTTATCACATCTGGTTCTCACACTGCTCAGTGAGGGGTGTATCCTTCCCATTTCTCAAGGAAGGAACAGAGGCTTGAAGAGATGAACTGGCTGTCCCAAGGATACGCATCGAGGAAGTTAAAGGGTTCGGATTCGAATCGAGTCTCCTGGGAAGCCTGTCTGCTCTGTGGTGGGAAATGGGAAAAGCTGAGGCTTCCCCAGCTCTTTCCATGGGAGCTTCTGTTTCCAGATCTGACATTTCCTAACTGGGGGACTTCCCACAAGTCACCTAACTAGCTCCCCTCTGGTCCTCACTCAGAGAACCCTTCAGAGCCCCCAAATCATTAGTACAAGTTTCCCACCGTGGTCGTTCATTGTTTTCTGACTTCCACATTAGATCATAGGCTTCACCATCACACTGGTTTTGTTCACCCACATATCCTCGTCCCTAGCAGACTGCTGGACCCATAAAGGTGTTTAATGAGGATTTATTAAACAACTGAATGACTGAATGAATGAATGACCAAATAAAGAGATCTCTTTAGCTGTGTGATATCAGGGAACATACTTGCTGATACTTCGTATCTCCCTTGCAAAATGGCAACTACCATATCTACTCTGCAGGGCTGCTGGGAGAATTAGAGCTAAGGTATATGAAGCACTTAACTTAGTGCCTGACGACATAATAGCTGCTTAATAAATGGGGGCTTTTGCTATTATTATTTAATGAGCACTTCAAGGCAAAGTCTCCCCCGCACACATGCACCATGCCACCTCTGCTCTCAAGAAAATGGGGAAGCTTCAGAAGCAGCACTGAGGGGATGTGTGCTGGGTCATTTTCATACAGAGGAGAAAAGCCCATTTAGCGCCATCCCCTCCACACTGGGCACGGAGCTGGCAACACTTTCTCAACGCTCCACGTTCACCAATACCAATGTGATCGTCGGTTGTGCTCAAACCCCACTGCGGGGTCCCCAGTGCTTGCAGCAGGCAGTACAGAGAGAACTCACTTCCACCGAGAGGCTTCCATTCAAAGAAGAGGGCCAAGTGTTCTTTAAAGCTCAAGTGACCTCATGGGAGCCCTGTTCTGGGAGACTGGAGCCCGAGCCACGGCTCCCAATTGGTTGAGAGCCGTTGGGTAAACCACTTCCCCTACTGGGACTCGATTTGCCCATCTGTGAACCACAGATGACAACACCCATCTCATATGATTAATATTCATAATGCTAATCACAGTGACCAGTAATGGAGGACTTATTATGTGTCACAAACAGTGCTGAGTGCTTGGTCTTGTCACCACGTCTTCCCAACAATTCTTTCCAAATCAGATTATTACCATCCTCTTTATTCAGATGAGAACTGGAGGTTCAGAGAGGTTAAGAAACATGCCCTAGGCAACACAGCATGTAAATGGCAGAATAACAAAACCCAGGATCTTAAGCACCATGCTACCCTGCATCCTGATCAAGATGGGGTGAGACACGGGTAGCCCCAAAGGTATGGGTGGCCCTGATGTCCTGAGGTGTTTGTTCCAATTCTGCCACTAACTTGCAGAGTTCACATTTGAGGCCTCGGGTGCCCCATCTGTGAAACTAGGGTGTTGACTAGGTGAAATCCAAAGCCGTTTTCCATTTACACATCCTGAACTAAGATGTTAGAAATGTGGGTCTATTCTTGGACACAGAGGACTGATCTGACGCCCTTAAACCCCACATGAAGGTGGCGCAGTGCAACACACTGGATATAAGACAGTCAGACAGGCCAGGGTTAGAATCCCAGTTCTGGCTCCTTCCTGGTGGGTGAAATCCCTTGTGCCTCAATTCTCCCATCCCTGAGACAGCAATAATACATCCAACCTTACAGGGCACTTGTAAGCATCAAAGCCAAAGTCCTTACCCTGGCCTATCAAGTCCTATGACCCCACCTCTCAGACCTCATCTCCTCCCGTGCTTGCTCGCAGCCACTCTGCTTTGTCCACACCCTCCTGCCTCAGGGTCTTTGCACTTGCTCTGCTCTTTCCGGAGCAACATTCCTTCAGATAGCAATTTGCTTCTTCATCTCCTCCAAGCCTTTGCTCAAATGTCACCTTCTCTTAGGGCCTTACCTGACCACTCTATTTAAAATTGCAAGCCTCTCTTCCCACCTACCCACAGCCGGCCAAGCCCTCCTCAACTCTTGACCCTGCTGTATTTTTTTCTGTAAGCCTTATCACCAGCTGACATGTGTTGTCTGCCTCTTCCCACTAAAATGTTGGCTTCACGGGAGCAGCAATCTTTATTTCACTACTGTATCCCCAAATACCTAGAACGACACATATTAGGCATCCACTAAAGCCTCATTAAATAAACGAATGAATGAGCAGTTTAATAAGTCCTGCCATTAATGGAACGCTTAGTATGAGCCAAACCCTGTGCTAAGTGTCCTACTGAAGGTGTTTACATATGATGTCATTTTCAATACCTATAGCTTCAAACTACTTGATCTCCCAGTAATCAAGATGCCCTCTCTCTACCTATCATTTTTCACATCCCTGGTTCTCCCAAAACCAGTCTCTCAGATGTGTTCAAGGAACCAGTGAATCTTTTAATTAAAAAAGTCTGCTATGATGAATCTGTTAGTACAGAGCCTTACCTATGTAAAACATTAATAATACAAATTTCATTTGTTTATGTCAGTGCCAAGCATTAATTTTTAATAGCAAAAAGTATGAGTTATGAAAGGCATTAATGCAAACCAAATCACCAGCTGAGGATGAAAAGGAAATCTATTTTTTAGGGTAAGCAGTGGCGATGAAATATTATTGTGGCTTCCAAGCCAGAGGAAGGAAAAAAATATGTCTTCACCCTTCAGCAGTAATTAAAAAAAGAAAAGAAGAAAAAAAAAAAAGACCCAGGTGAAGAAAGAACTTTACCATCATATTAACATCACTTCTAAATTAGAGCAGAAAGCTGTCCCTTTTATCCTGCTGGCTCTCTGGTAGCAATTTCAAAGCAAGAAGTTTAGGCAAAATCGTCCTAATTAATTGTTCACATTGATACTTCTAGGATAAAATATTAATAATAATTTGCTACATTTGCACAGCATAATAGAGTTTACAAAGCACTTTCATTCATTATCTCAAGCGATCCTGGCAACTCTGCAAGGGAGGAGAATGTCTGCCCATTTTACAGATGAGCTCCCTGAGGCACAAAAAAGGTTTGGTGACAGGGTTGGGACTGCAGTAAGTGTTTAGTGAACAAATAAAGGAAAGTGGGAAAGAAAAGGCAAGGGAAAGGGAGGGGAGGAAGATGGAAGGCAGGCCAGCAGGAAGACGTGATAAAGGGAGAGGGAAGGGAAGAAGGGTGGAGACAGCTAATGTTCAGGTGATTCTCCGTCTCCCACACCTGCCCTTCTCCAGATCCATTCTCAGCCCTCCGCTAGGGTCCAGGAAGCTCATTCCTGAGGATTTCTTCACCAGTCTTCCTCCTTCCTGCATTCAGCCAATCGGAGCCCCCCCAGGAGACCACAGGTGGAAGGAGAGAGGGCAGGGGCATTTCTCCTGCCCACCCTGCCCTCCCTGGTTCAGCACCAGCTCTGCAGCAGTAATCCTACCCCTCCACAATTGCTGCTTCCGCCAGGGTGCCCCAAGAACCCTCTGTCCTTCCTCCCTTACTCCTTCATCCTCAGAGACGCTACTGGCTTCCCACTGGTGCTGGTCTCTGGGTGCCTCAGCCTCCTGTGTTTACTCCCTTATCCCTGTTCACACCTTTGTAAGGGGTCCCTCCAGTAAACACGCTTCAGCTGGACCATCCAGAGTTCATCGTGGGTGATTTCTCTTGCCTGCTCGGAACTTGACCTGTACATCAGTTCCCTCACCCCACCATTAGAGATGAAATTGGATTACCAGGATGGAAGCCGATCCAAAACAGAGATCAGCTCTCATTTCCTTGGAGCTCCTTGCCTAAGCCAGTTCACTCAAAACCGATATGTGAACTTATAGCCTCTGCTTTCAGCTCCTGTCATGTTCTCACGGTTACGTGGAACAGTCGGAGGCAGGGGCTGCCCTTATGGAGAAGGTGATAACAACGTGAGCATTCAGTGAGAACCTTCCAGACAAAGAGGATGTCAGTGCATCGATGCTTGGACCCTGTCTAATTTAGTAACGTACACATGTACCTCATGGTGGACCATTTGTATGTTTACATAGCTACCCGTATTATTATCTTCATTTGTCGATGAGGAAATGGTGGCTCAGAGGCTGTGACTGGTTTGCTTTTCTAAGGTCACACTGTTATTATCATTATTAACAAAATTTGCTTTTTACGGAGTGCTGACTCTTGAGCCTCCTCTTGACCAAAATGTGTCATCACATTTAATCCTCTCAGCAACCCTTTGAGATAGTTCTACCCTGTTTCCCCGAAAATAAGACCTGGCAGGACCATCAGCTCTAATGCGTCTTTTGGAGCAAAAATTAATATAAGACCCGGTCTTATTTTACTATAAGACCGGGTCTTAGAAAATATCATATCATATATCATATAATGCCAGGTCGTATATTAGTTTTTGCTCCAAAAGAGCTGATGATTCTGTTAGGGCTTATTTTCGGGGAAACACGGTACTTAATATTCCCATTTCACAGATGAGAACACTGGGGCTTAAGTCAAGAGAGAATGCATCCATGTGAGCCCAGGTTTGCTGGTTCCAAAGCACATGCCCCTCTCTGTGATGTCACATTAATTCCTACTAGACAAGTCCACTGTGTTGTAGCTCTTAATAGCACATGTGGCCTCTACCATGAAATAATAAACATGAATTTGTTCTCAGCCAGCCTCCGAAGATACAACACACTGGGTCTCACAATTCCCCACGACCATATAGAAGGCCCCATCCTTTCTTAAATGCCTTCCCCACCCACTTGCCACATCTCTTCTGAGATTCACGTCTATTTTTAATCTCATTGATGACTGACATGACAAGATAAAATCCTGAGATGATAAAAATAACTATTCCTGGGAAAGAGTTCATCCTATGGCCCTTTGAACCTGATAGATTTTTTAAATATTAATTTTAACATTAATATACTGTCATTGTCATAATATTAAGTGGTACAAAAGGGAATAAAGTGAATACTTTCCCTCTTCTTATATGGTTCCCAAACCCATTTCTCAGAGGTAACCACTATATATAATTTATGTCTTGACACCCAACGGAAATTTTAATGTGTTTTATACAAATAGGATTCAGTTAGACAAATTGTTCTGCAGCTTGATTTTTTTCCTTTAACAATATACCTTAGACATCCTCCTATACCACTACATACACTTCATTCATTCATTCATTCATTCATTCCCCAAATATCTATGTGAGGTACTGAGTATACACTGGTGGATGAAAAGGTCTTCCCCATCACCATCACCTCCATCTGAGCAGCTGACATGTGCTATATAAACCCTTTGCTTTGACCTTCTCTTATTATTAGAACAACCTACGACCTAGACACTATGAACATACCCATTTTCAGGATAGGAAATAGAGGTATAAAGAAGTTAAGTAGCTCACCCAAGGTCACCCTGTTAGTTCCTGGCAGTCTAACTCCAGATCCCAGATTCTTAAGTAAACCCATACTGTCTTAAGGTTCTTGTCCTTACTGAGTTTCACAATCTGGGAGGTAGGCGTGGGGGGAATATACAATAAACACATACGAGTAGCATATTATTTAGTGCCTTATGTCATAATGTATTTAACTCTTCCCCCGCTGATGGACACTTAGATTATTTCTAGTATTCCATGATTACAAGTAACATACAGAGAACATTCCAGTCTACCCTGCACTGGGCAAGTACCTCTGTAAGATAAATTCCTAAAAGTGGAATTACAGAGGCAAACAACATTTGCCTGTGTCATTCTGATAGATCTCTCCAAATGGCCCTCCAAAAGGAGCTGTCGATTTGAGTTCCTGCATGTAGCGCCTCTGAATGCCCATTTCCACATCCTCACCAGGACTGGCTATTAGGAACCACTTCTATCTTTAGTGAAAAATGGGATTTCATTTCTGTTGTTATTCTTTTTTTTTTTTTTTTGAGCGTACTTCTATATATTTATTAGCTGTAGTCACCTTGATTTTGACTCATTATCTTGGGAGAGAGTGTGATTTCATGGAAAGAACTTGAGATCAGGACACAAGAGATTTGGGATGTAGTCCTAGTACCAAAACTTAGTAACTGGTTGGTCATGAGTATGTCACAGACCTCAGAGTTGGGGTCCTGCAATGGAGAAAACTTGGGGGCTGCAGACTCCTCTGGGCCCACCATGGTGAGAAGCTGAGAGGGGCTCCCATCTGCCAAGCTGAGAGTTCTGCCAAGGCTGCCTGGAGGGGTCAGCTGGAGGATTTGGCCGTGCCACACGAGGTGCTTCCAAAGCCTAGAGGACGTGTTTGAAATTGATAGCCTCCACAGGGAGACCTGTTGGAATCACCACGTTCACTCTGAGCTGACAAGCCACAAGCTGGGTCACTAATAACCGACTGAAGTGAGGGAGACTCAGTTTCCGTAGGCAGTTACGTGAAGAAACACACTCTTCCCTTCCCACGTCCCACCTCCCGCCTCAGTGCTGGAGGGGACCACGCGGGAGAGAGTGGACCTCTTCTCACACACCCCACCCCAGCCACTGAGGTCTCAACTCTAGACTTCGCAGGGTGGTGAAGGGAGCTTTGAATCTAACAGGAAACTGGAGTTAGAAACATAAACAGACCTGAATCTTAACCATCAAAATCGGACTATTTTAATGCCAAAAGTAACTGAAAGTCTTGGAATCAGCCTGAGCTGTCGTTAGGAGAGCCCTCTACTCAGCACGAAAGTGGGGGTGCAGCGGGCACAGCTGCTGGCAGTTATGAGGGGGGAAATCAAAGCCGTTCGTGTTTATATCCCAACCAGTTAAGACTCTTCATTATTAGTAAATAATGAGAGGATTGACTCAGCTGATCTTTTCTACTTCTCTAATTCTGAGATTACATGATTTATTCATTCATTCGATGCTCATTTGAGAAGCACTTATGTACTAAGAGCTGTGCTAAGCTGTGAGACTACAGAAAGGAAGAGTGTTCTCTCTGTCCTTTAGGCAATTGCCACCCATGGGGAAGATGAGCTCGACAAAGCAACGGCCGCACCATGCAGGGCTGCAGCACAGAGTTGTGTCCAGAACCCAGTGGGAGGAAGGGACCAAGGGAGTTGGGGAGACATCGAAAAAGGTAAACTGAGTCTCATATGAGGAAAAGGAGTTTGCTGCTCAAGAAGTGAGGAGAGAATATTCCAGCTAGAAAAAGGGCTGTGCTATGGCATGGAGATGTGGCTGGTACTTGGGGGAACTGCAAAGAGGACAGGGTGGCTGGAGCAGGAGTGAGCAGGTGGGGGGCGAGGGAGAGGATCCTGCACAGCAGGGTGGGAAGGCCGGCCGAGGAGCTGGACTCAGTCCCCGAGGGAACGAGGAGTCATGAGAAGTTTGGGGTCATGGTTAGAATGTGTTTTGAATAGATGATGCTGGAATCCAGTCTGGAGAAAGAGTTGCAGGGGCTGAGAAGAGAATGGAAGCAGACCAATCTCGGCTTCTGACATCTCCTGGGTGTCCGAGGGCCCTGAGGACACAAGTCCAAAAAAGCCCCCTTGTCGACCATGTCTCCTGTATCTACAAGCTTCATCAAAAACACAGCAATTTTCTCTCCTTTGTGGAGACACTATCCGAGTGCAGTCCTGTCGAGAGAGCCAGGCTGAAATAGGAGAAGTAGTGGAATGAGGAGAGGAGAGAGGCACGTGGCTGTCACAGCTGTAAATTCTGCCATATTGAATTTCTCTCAGAGCATAACACACAGCAATGCTGATGAAGCCCCTTGCATAAAACACAGCTCCTAGATTTGCTTGAATATTCCATAAGGAATGGTGTCCAGCAGGACACAGAAGAAGTGACCACCAACCTCGGAGCACATGGCAAAACTCTCAAGAGAAAGGAAAAAGCATCACCCTTGGGAGAACACCCTCCTTTCACAAATCAGTCTCAGAGATCACAGAACAGCACCCTCCATAGTGGAAGGGATAGGCATTAGTGTCCTTACAAAAGCTGTTTTACTGTGTGCTAGGACAGAGCAAGAGAGAAAGAGGGGGATCTGGGGACTGTTGAATGTGGTCCTATCCTTCAGGTTTAAGCAAGTAAACAACAACTCATAAAGACTCCACAGAATCCCCACATAGGAATCCAGATGTGCTCCTGTGGCATCTTCATCGTGTGCCCCCAACTCTGTCCTTCAGCATGAAACCATGGGCCTATAATGTTCTGAGAACTCTACATGGCCGCCTCCCTGTCTTGGCACAGACCCAACCCTTGCAGCTTCTCTTTTTCCTAGGTCCTTTGAAACTTCTTTCCTCAATGCCTTCCCAGCTCCCCCAAATAATTCCTATTCACCTTGTGTCCATGAATTGTCAATAATTGTCAGCCACATCTGGTTCTTCTGGAGGATACGGTATTTAGATCACAAGTGCAAAAGAGAAGGGGGTATCCATTTCCCAGAGCTGCCATAACAAATTACCATAAACAACAGAAACGTATTCTCTCCCAGCTCTGAAGCCTCACAATCTGAAATCAGGATGTCAGCAGGGCCATGCTCCTTCTGAACGTACTAGGGGGGATCTTTCCTTGCCTCTTTCTAGCATCTGGTGGTTCCTGGCAATCCTTGGCTTGCAGCTGCACCCTTCCAATCTCTGCCTTCATGTGGCTTCCTCCTTCTGCGTGTGTGTGTCTCTATGTTCTCTCCTCTTCTTATAAGGACACCAGCCATTGCATTCAGGGCCCCACCCAAGTCCAGTACAACCTCGCCTTCAATTAATTAATTTCATCTGCAAAGAATGTGACATTCTGAGGTTGCAGGTAGATAGGAATTGGGTGGGGGATGGGGATCCTTCAATACAAGGGGTGAGATTCTTTGGAGAAGTGCATTAAAAAGAAATCAGACATTTGTACTATGAAGATTAAGCTCTTGCTGGAATTTCTCCAGTACCTAATCACACTAAAATAGATTCTCCTACCTGACCTTGAGTGACCTCACCACAGGTTATTTTGTGTGAATTTCACTCCAAGAAGTACAAGTCAGGAAATGCATGGGTGGTAGGAAAGGGGACCTTCACCGCTCATGTGGTTGAGGAAACAGGCTCAGAGAGAAGCGAGTGGGGCTTTTCCAAGGGGTCTGGAAGCCGCGTCCCCTGACTCCAGGTTGGGCTCATTCCACATCACCACACTGCCGCAGGAAAACAGGTGTGTTGTCTCCACATGGCTAAACATTGGGACCCTTAGGGGACAGTGCCAGTGACCCAGAGAGAATGAGGGAGGCAGGAGTTGGTTTCGCTGTGCTGCACATGCCTGAGGCCTGGGGCTAGCATCCGTACAGGCAGAGGTGAGTGCCAGCCCTGGCCGGGAGACCACACAATGTTTTCTCAGCTTCCAGATGGTTCTACCTCCTATCATGGAGCCTGGCAGTGAGTCCCACCCATGAGCTTGAGTTGGAGAGGGGAAGGTGGTCTTACAGCATTTATAAAATCTTTTCTAGTCAAGGTGCACTGATTTTGATCCTTGCCTCTGCCCACTGGGGAAAAGCGGGGAGTCAAGTGGTTTCCAGAGCTGGAGAATGTCAAAGATGCTCAGGTCAGCCTTGAGTTAGTCCAGGTTGATGGAGAAAATGACAGCACCAGGACACTCAGCTCAACTCCTTTCAGGGGAGAGTCCACATAATCCCAAAACGAGAGAGAGAGAGAGAGAGAGAGAGAGAGAGAGAGAGAGAGAGAGAGAGAGAGAGAGAGAGAGCTGCCTGGCGCCTGGAAGGTGCAGTCACTCAGGAGGGGCTAGCTGGTCTGAGATTGAATCCTAAACCCGCAATTACCTGCTGTGCAGTCTCCAGCAGTGCCCACTCCTGTCGGCCTTAGTTTCCTTACCTATGACTAGGAGGCTATCCAGGTGGCTATGAGGGTTGAATGAAATAATGTATTTTTAGAACGTATTTACACACCTGCCTTGTTCCAGAAAGGATTTGCAGCACCTACGAAATAATGTAGACACAGCACTTTGCACACTGCTTAGCATGTAATAGGTCCTCAATCAACCTTAGCCTTCCTTCCCAAGGAAAACCTCAGCAATTCTGTCTAATTCAATGTGGAGAGAATGCAGCGGCCAAAATGAATTAGGGAAATGTAGATATTTTTAGAGAAAAGTAGTCGTAGTAAGTAGATTACCTATTCTTTGAATAAAAGAAACAATAACTTTGGAAACTAGGTAACAATATGAAAAATGTTCTGATATAAGTAAAAAGGCAGTGAAAATAAAATAAGATAAATTTTATCTTATTAAAAGGGGTCAGGGAAGACAGTGAATAACACTGCATTTGCATAAGGCTTTGTACAATATGTCCATCTAATAAGATAGAGAAATGTTTACCTCTCCTGCTTCCCACCCCTTCCAGAATTCCTTTTGGTAAGAGAATGGCATTTGTGTGGGTAAGTTTTGGGGGAAGAAGTAAGCTAAGGAAGCTACGCTTTCCCACAAGCCCCCACACTTTGGTCAACTTACTAACGCATGCACAGTTTGTGACAGGAGGCTTGCGAGGGCATCAAGGAAAGTGGTTGGACTTTGTGCTCAGACTGATGCAAAGATAAATAAAAATAATATGTGCAGACATAGGGTCATGAAGCAGAGCAAGGCCAGGGAGCAGCGGAACACAGAAACTGTCAGAAGTTATGAGAACAGTTCAAACACTGTTGAGGCTTTGAGTCAGAGAATAAGGGAGCCAGTGCTGACATCTGGGTTAGATTTTTATACACGGACAAAGATGTAAAGAAAAAAATGAAAATGGCTGACATATTACATGAAAAAAATTGTGGTTGATTTTCTAATACTTTTTTTCCACTTATAAAGTCATACGTGGGCACTGCAGCACATTTGAAAAAATACAGAAAAGCATAAGGGAGAAAAAAAACACTGCTAATATTTTGGTATGTGTCGCCTGAGTCTTTCTTCCATGCATATGCATGTTGGCTTGCACACTTGCCCATGCACACACACACTCGAATGTACAAACTCACATACATCAGATTTTCCGCCCTCCACTTTTTCTACTCAACCACATACATGAACATTTCACATGACATTAAAGTTCTTCTAAAAAAAATGCTCAACATCACTAATCATCAGAGAAATGCAAATAAAAACCACAATGAGATATCATCTCACCCCAGTCAGAATGGCTACCATCAACAAGACAAATAGTAACAAGTGTAGGAGAGGCTGTGGAGAAAAAGGAACCCTCATACACTGTTGGTGGGAATGCAGACTGATGCAGCCGTTATGGAAGGCAGTGTGGAGGTTCCTCAAAAAATTACGAATAGAATTACCATATGACCCAGCAATCCCTCTCCTGGGTATCTACCTAAAAAATCTGAAAACATTTATACATAAAGACACGTGTGCTCCAATGTTCATTGCAGCTTTATTTACGGTGGCCAAGACATGGAAACAACCAAAATGTCCTTCAATAGATGAATGGATAAAGAAGTTGTGATATATACACAATGGAATATTATTCGGCAGTAAGAAAAGATGATATAGGAACATTTGTGACAACATGGATGGATCTTGAGAGTATAATGCTAAGCGAAACAAGTCAGACAGAAAAAGCAGAGAACCATATGATTTCACTGACATGTGGTATATAAACCAAAAACAACAAAAGAACAAGACAAACAAATGAGAAACTAGAACTCATAGACAAGACAGACAATAGTTTAGTGGTTACCAGAGGGTAAAGGGGGGTGGGGGGTGGGAGATGAGGGTAAGGGGGATCAAATATATGGTGATGGAAGGAGAACTGACTCCGGGTGGTGAACACACAATGGGATTGATAGATGATGTAATACAGAATTGTACACCTGAAATCTATGTAATTTTACTAACAATTGTCACCCCAATAAATTTAAAAAAAAAAGAAATAAAAGTAGAAAGATTAAAAAAAAAAAGAAAAAGTTCTTCTATTTCATTTTTAATAGCTGCGTATTATTCCATACTATGGGAGTGCCTGATTTGACCAATCCCTTGATTTTGAAATTCACTATTGTAAATAATGCCCCAATGCATGTCCTTAAACCTTTGCTCATATACACATGGCTATTTCTTCAGGATCCATTTCTAGAAATAAAACTGCTGGTCCAAAAATAGGTATATATTTAAGGCTTTCATCACATGTGGGCAAATGTGAGTCTACCGATACTGCACAACCAGCCATACATGAAAATAAATGTCCATTTCCTCGACATGCTCACTCAGCACTGGGGACAGTAATCTTCCTTCATCTTTGCCAAATTTAATGAGTGAAATGACATATCAGTATTGTTTTTTGTTTCTTTGTTCGCTAGTGAGATTAATTATTTTCTTTTGATTACAAACTATTGGATTTTGTATTTCATTTTTTGTGAATTACATATTCAGGTACTGTGCCCATTTTCTTCTTGGAGCTTCTTTTTTAATTTTCTTTGTATACTTCAAACGTTTGTCTGCCATATATGTTGTAAGTATTTCCTTGGTTTGTATTTAGTTTTTAAATTTGTTTATGAAAATTTTGGAGCATAGTAGTTTTTATTTTATTTAGTTAAATCTGTTAATATTTTATTATATGCAATTAATACTTAGAAAGGTTTTCCCCATTCTGCAATCATGTAAATATTTATTATTTTTAACCAAATATGCTTTCATTTCTAAAAAAATGTTCTTATCTTCAGTCTACCTGAAATTGAGTAATCTATATGAAGTAATGATCTAGATACAAGTATTTTATAAATAGCCAATCATCCCAACACCATTAATTGACTGATCTACTCTTTCCATTAAAGTGACATGCCACTTCTATTATGGGTGGCATTTCATAAGGCTTTACATAGCCATGAAGTTCTTTCTGTTTGGCTGGGTATGAAAATCTTGAATCACAAATTTTTCTCTCAAAATTCTGTATAATTTGCTACATCATCTTCTAATAGTTTTGCTTTCCATATTTTTCTATCCTCTGAAAAATTTTACACAGAGTAGGAGTTATTTGTGTTATCAAGGTTTAGAAGGATTTGTCTAACCACCTAGGATTTTGTCATTTGGGGAGGTAGTTCTTTGAGATCCCCTCTCCCGCCCAAAGCTCTCTCATATTTATTATCATTTTATGTCACGTCTACTTATGTCATTTTTATCTTTTCTAGAAAATCATTCAATTTATCCAGATTTTCAAATTCCTTAACAAGAAGTTTTACATAGTATTTTATTTTAATTTCCACTCTTTCAGAGTTTAGATTCCCTTTGTCCTATTCAGTGTTGAATGCTTATGTTTTATTCTTTTTATAACTGTTAGGAATACCAAAGATTATTTAGTATTCTTCTTTTTTAAGTTAATTTTTAGATTTATTTCCCAGTTTGACCACTCTTCTCTTTTCTAATTTGTTAATTTCTTGTTTTAAATGTATTCTGTTCTTCTTTCTACTTACTTTGGGCTAAGTTTATGGTCATCTCCCCCACTTCCTGAGTTAAATGCCTAGTTCATATTTTTTTTTCTCTTTCCTGTCTGATAAGAAAATTGTTCAAGGCTACGAATATTCCTTTGGGTAAATCCTTGGTGATATTCCATCAGAGTTGATATGTTGTATTCTCATTGTTAGTACATTCTCCAGAGTCTGTAATTATCCTTTGTTTGATTCAATCATTGAATAAAGAGTAACTGAAATTCCTCCTTATATCATCCAACATCCTTCTCGGGTCAACTTGCTTCCTTTGGCTTTCTGATTTTTTTTTCCCAAGCAGACCACGTCTTTTTACTGTCTGCCAAGGATACAAAATAGTTTCCTGAGCTTTTCCTTTCTTTCTTTTTTTTTTTTCTTCATGGAGTTCAAAGAGATGTTCTTTCATAAGTCTCTTCTCTTGATCTGTAACACTTTTTCATAAGACTTTTATTGTTTTTTTCCTATTGTGCATCTTCAAGAAATTCGGTCTATCTAAACCCTATACAAATACAGGTGTAAGAAATATATTGGTCCCCGACTCTCTTCTCCTGAGTAATGGCTAAACCCCCTTTTCAGTCTTATTCAGGAGGATGGACTGAAGTATGCGTCTCACAGCTCAGTTCTTGGCTTGACTGAGAGACATCTCCTATACTGAGGACTAGATCTCCAATTAGGTGGGACCCAAGGAAGAACTACAATTCCCAGCATGCAGCCATATTGTGGGACATCCTGTGTTCGTTTGTTTGTTTGTTTGCTTGCTTGTTTTTTGCTTACAGTATCTCATTTGTAGGGCTTGAAAACTCCATGGTTTGGAAGACGGCCCTATTAGTGAACACACACACACATACTCATCATCTGTTAAAAATTCAAGTTACTGTACTCTGTTGAATGCAGACAGAGAAGGGAGAGGGAGGAGAGAGGACAGAAAAAGTCATAAGTGGGAGGGAAAGACCAGTATTCTGGTTGCCTCACAGTAGAAGGGTGGGTGCCACATTTTCTGATTTTTAGGGTCCCAGGGTCCCAGAGACAAGGAAGCAATACAAAATCCCTTCTTATTTTTCTTCAAGTGGTCTCCGTTTCTTAAAAGAAAAGTAAGGCAGGTTTCTCTTAGTCCAACTCCATCTGCTTTAGCGTTAGTGGAAATTCCTCTTTGATTCTGTAGTAGGCTGGTTAACAGTCCTACTGTTTGGGTAATTTTGTGAGCCTTTATCTCTTGTTTCCATAGGCATTTAGTGAAGAATTTAAAGGTGCTGTATCCAGGGCCTGGAAGCCAAATGCCATTTTAAAGAGCATTTTCCTTCATTGTTATAATTTTGCCTGTGTGATAAATTCCTCTTGCTGCCACTTCAATTCAATCCCATCATTTCTTGCGGGAAGTGTTGGGAACATTTTTCTCACTGCTCTCTGCCTCCAGTCCAATCCTTTCCATTCCATCCTCCACCCCAGTCACCAAGAATGATCTTTCTAAAGCCAACTCTATTTAGTCAGTTCCTCCATGCCAAATCTCTAGCTCAGCCATTTAAACCCTCACTGAACACCTGCTTGGTACAGCAAATGGCTCCCAGTTCCTCTGGGGTTGTGGGGATGAGGGAATGAGCTGTGCTTCCTTCTTGGGACAGTAAGCCACAGTCTGTCTGAGAAAATGCCGGGCAAAGGAAGTTGGTCCTTCACCTTCTCCAGTTCCACGCCCGAGAATAGTATTGTCAGGATCAGCGACATAATTTGTGGGGTCCACCAAAAAATGAAAACTCAGGTCCTCTTGTTAAAAATTGATTAAGAATTTCAAGATGGCAACAACAGAGCATTAAGCCAAGTATGGGCCTTTCTGAGTGTGGGGCTCTGAGCGATGACACGGGCCACACACCCGTGAAGCCAGCCCGAGCATTGTGTTTCGACTAACAACCAGTTCTCAGATGGCTGGAGCTAGAAAAGGGGATAGAGATTATTTAGACCAAATCTAACCCTTTCAGTGTTCACTGGGAGAGTTGGGTCTGAAGCTCAGAGACGAACAAGATCTAAAGAAAGTCAGGGTTGGCTTCTTGTGTCCAAGTTAGGGGTTCTTCTTTCTTCTGCACTGCTCCACAAAGCTGCCACTCATTCAATCACACAGACATGGATGAAAGGCCAATAACATGCCAAACACTGAATGCTAGTATGGATTTCCACATCCTCATAGTACAGAGGCCGTGTGGGTTAGGGTGAAAGTGTCCCAGATTTCCAGCAAGGCTTGGAGCCCTTGTCCCACGAAAATCCTGCATGTAACAAGGGCAGGTCATGTTTCTCTCTGGGCTTTCATTCCCTCCTTTGCAGTAGGAAGGCATTGAATCAACTGGTCTTAAAGCTCTGCTCCAGCCTTGAGTTATGTGGAAAGAGCGGGGAGGAGAGTATTCCCACTGGAGACCAAGGGAACTCCCACCCTCATCAAAGATGCAGTTCTGGGCTAAATAGTCCTCGGGTGAAATTAAACTCTGCTTTCAACTGAATTTGCCATTTTTTCAACCAAAAAATAATAATAATAAGTATCACAACTACAAGCTGTTCCAAGCCAACCTGCCCTTAAACAGATAATCGGATTTGCATAAATTGGGTGCTGCTGAGGTTTAAATAATTCATCAACATGGCAGACTCTTTTTAATAGCCAAACAGAACTGCCAGACTTCGGGAAAGGATCAATGGCAGCCCAGGTCCCAGGGATGTGAGCTGCATTCTCAGGATGGCCAGAGCTGCTGGGAAGGCCTAGAGACATGACTCTCTGCTTCCTGGTTCTACACGGATTCGGACAAAGGGTGTGCTTTTCTTATTCCATGGAACTGATGTATTCAACAAGGCTTGTCCACAGAGTCGGGGTGAAGGGAAACACCTGAGCCCCTTTGCAAAAACACAAACTATCCTGAGACATCTCAGGTTCTACTAGACTAAGGGGAATGAGAGAGGTAAAGCTGCATGAGGAGTTGATGGGAGACTGAACTGGGGGAGTTTAAGCAAAGGAGAGCTGAGTAATGGGGGCAATGCCACTGCCTTCAAATCTCCGTAGGGTTGTCATGGCCTGGAGAACAGAATGGCTGGAGAAAGGCCCACAGTCAGGGCCAGTTGGAACCCCTGGGAAACAGGTGTCAGGCTGTCTGGAGATGCAGTCCCTAGTCGTCCCTTCGTAGCTTTTGCTGCTTCAGATGTCAATGTCACCCATCTGAAAGGTCATCAGGACCTGTAGCCAAACACAGTTGACTTCAGAGCTCATTGCAATGAGGAAGAACACAGCCCACGGGGGGCACCATGAGGCACGTCAGTGAGAGGGTGTGAGGATGACTTGTGAGGACCTGAGCCTCTGTCAGGTGATGTGAGACGGGTTCAAGGACGTGGACTGCCCTCGATTGGCTGCTCGGGAAACGGGTGTAATTCTACAACTGGGTACTTAACAAATCTCATGTAAACACAGCAAAGAATAGAGCAAGCCTAAAACTGAAATAGGTAAAGAACAGTCTCTCACATTAGCTGCAAGGAAGGGCTGTTTGGCACTTGGTGATTTGCACAGTGACCTTGTTTTTGTCTGTGCCCAGATGAGATTATAAAGGGGATCTTATTTTTTTTCTCATCTCATTACACTCAGATAATGACCCTGTCTGATGCCCATGTTCTGTGAGAGTGTTTATGTCCAAAGGGAAAACGCCACGTCCCAACGGGAGTGCCGAGCCAGCTCCTAAGAGCACTGAGGCCTAAGTGTAAGTGACAGACCAGTTCCCAGGCCTCAGAGGCCGCTCCTCTCTTTCTCACAGCCATACAAGATCGTCAGTTTTGTGGATTATCTGCCATGGACTCTGATTTTGGAATGTTCGATGCTGACGTTGCTGTCTTCCCCTTACACGTGTCCCTTCTCCAGTGCTCCCCACCTTGGTAAGTGGAACCACCCTCCACATGGGGACCCAGGTGAGATTATGGACATCATCCCAGCCTCTTGCCAGTTCCCAATCCACCCTCCTGACATTTAATCCTGTCTCAAATCCTGTTGTTCTGCCTCAAGATTACATTCAAGGTCCTAGAGGTCTTATTGTCCTGGTTGGAGCTTGACTACCTCAGTCAGTGTCCAGGGAGGAGACCGTGCAGATGGAAACAAAGAAGATGATGGTAACAATGGAGGCAGTGCCGTGGCCTCTGTCCTCCTCCCCGCTAGTGCCTTGGATGAGTTTGGACTTAGGAGAGAAGCCAAAGGAGTTCTAGTGACAAGCTGAGTGGGATTTAGGGCACAAGTAGTGTGGCTTTGGGAGTCCAGTCACTGTGTGTGACACAGAATCAGGGAGAAAACCTTTCTTCCCCAACTCCACCAAAGACTGCCATGTGCCTTGGTGTGGGGTTGCCAAGGGAGCCGAAATCTCAAGAAGAGCATGGAAAACAGAAACAGAGACCTTCGTAGAAGAAACCAGAACCGACAAACAAGGGCAGAATTTCCATGAGCAACTACAAGCCAGAAGAGAAACTCAATCTGGAGGCTTCAGGTCAGCAAAAGCTGAATACAAATATTAGTATGATTCTGTTCTGTGCCCATAAAACGTATAGGGCCCTAGACTGGTGCTTCTCAACCTCTCTGTGATAAAGGACTGTTACTGAGTCTCATTCCATCCTGGGCCATTGTGTGGACTGCTGCATGTGACTAAGACATGATTCGTTCTGCCTACAACTCACCACCCACTTCCAATCACACCCAAACTGGTCTGTACCCTGTTCAACAAGGGAAGCCCTCTGATCACATGCTCCGACGTCTCAGCAATGACAAATTGCTGCATAGTTTTAAACACTTGCTTCCACCAGTTTTCTGAGCTTATCACTCCTCCTCCCCTGAAGGTGGCGACAGTGGGTGGGGTAGGGCAGGGTAAATGCTCTCTTCCCACAGTTGATGGACCAGCACCAGTCTGTGGACCATACTTTGCGTAACACGATCCTTGACCATCAAAGGTTAAAGCGATCACACAGGGAAAGCACATATCCTTTGGATTTTTTTTTCTCACATCAGGCCTGGTTCCATGAAAAGAGGATCGGTTTTAGCTCCTCAAGGGCTTGTATTCAAACTCCAGCTCAGACCTGTCCTTGTTGTGTGACCTGTGGCATGTCATTTCATTTTTTCTGAGTCTCAATTAGTCCGTCTGTAAAATGGGTCATCATCCTACCTCACAGGGTTGTTGTCAAGGTAAACATGAACGTGTATTTAAAGGGTGGAGCCCCCAGGAGGTGCTGTTAGTGTGACTTGGCTCTTTCCTGGAGGTAGTGCTAGACCTTCCTTATCTGCCCGCAAGGAACGGCGGTGACTTGGGGTTTCTTTCTCACTTGGACTCAAGCGATCCACACCACTGTGATTTCATACTCATCTCTCCCCTGTCTGTCTTTTATCTCCATCACATCTCCCCCTGCACCAGCCCACCAGCCGATGCCCATGGCAGCAAAGGCATATTTCCAGCTGTGGACCCAGCAGAGCAGAGAGGATGGGCAGCGCGCGGGAGGATGCCACACGAAGAACCACAGCGAGACATCCTCGCCTGCCTCTGCTTTGAGGCCAGACATGAAAGGCCCTTTTAGAGAGATGCAGAGAATTGCCATTAGAGCCTTTCTTCTCTTGATAATGATCCTGCCAGAACCAAAGAAAGGAGAAAAACACAAAACACGGTGATGTGCTATTTATTATAATACCTGGGCTGCGGTGTGTATATAATCAGGAAAACCATTCTTTCACCAAAACTGCTGCTGCATTTGTGCTGGTTTTAATCCTGTGTACTAGCTAACATTTTTCCACTGGTGGTTTCAAAGGAAAATCATAGAATTTCAGCAGTTTAGAGGAACCCAAAGCTATTTAATCCATCCTCAAAAAAAGCCAGGATCTCATGATTCAGTCTCTCCCGGCATACTCCTTGTGACAGTAAGCTCACTATCTCCTTCCTCCAAAGTTTTTTCTTGGGGCTTTGAGGTGAGAAATAATCACACCCCTCTCTCCCCTCCTATTTTAAATCAATTAGCAGTGAGACCGGCGAGTCCACGGGGGATAATAAACCAGCTTCGTTGCTCCTAAAGGAGAACCTGAGTGTGCCGACGGGGCGTGAGACCATCACAGGCTTTCTGGGCCTTCCCCGAGTCTAGGACCAGCTGACAGTGAGAGGTGGGTCTCAGAGCAGCCTCCCAGCCACCCAGCTCCTTGGGCGACCCTCACGACCTCACGCCCCACTTGGGTCCAGAGGGCATAGAAATGTAGCACTGCCTTATGACAGTGGCATGTGGCCCTTGCTCCACCTGCTATGCAGGGACCCACGAATTCAGTCTCACCCTCTCCCCAGTTGGGGGACTCACCCCTCCCCCTACAACAAGAGGCAAAAGCCCAGGGGAAGCTTCCTCCCTTGACACATCTGAGGTCCTGGAAAGGGCCCCAGCAGTAGCGTGGGAAGGGGGAGCCTGGTTCCACCCCATGTGATTGTTTGAATCGATCGATTTGAATGCGTTTTTTTTATGGAGCCGAAATCATCTTCCATTCAAATCCACCCACTGCCACCAGTTCTGCTCTCGGTCACTCTGCAGGACAAGAAGCCAACCAGGAACCACACCCACCATCACGGGCGCCATCGTCAGCAAACCTCAGTGCAAACCCTGGCTCTCCCATGGACTCATCACGTCCATCCACTACTCTGCTTTTCTGAGTCTCTACTTCCTCCGCTGTGAAACGGGAGGGATGATGAGCCCTCCCTCACAGGGCATCTGGCTATTCACCAGATTAACGCCTGTGAAGCATGGAGCCTGGCATATGGTAATCGTTTCCTAAATACTCACTGCTGGTCGTGTCGCCTCGTGGAGTTCGTGTAAGTAGCACACAATACACAAAACAGGGCTTAGCCCACCCTGAAGGGCGACTCCCTGTGGCTGCTCTGGGAATGCAAGAGGAAACACAAGTCCCCAAGGGCATCCTGTTGCAGACAGCTTGGGGGAAAAGGGAGCCAAGGAGGACCACGCGTGTGCTCATCCGCTCACCCTGTGGGACACATGCATTCATTCACCTAAATGTTCTCGCTCCTTGCTCTCGTCCAAGCCCTACGCTAGGCCCTGCAGCCACAGAAGTGAGTCAGACCCTGCTCCGATCCTTACAGAACCACACATCTCACACAGGCTTCAATGTAGCTGCAGACTAGAGCCCTCAAGAGACGGAGGACGGAGGCCACTTCCAGGTGGTGTTCTTGGGAAGGCTTCCCAGAGGGGTGGGAATCTGAACTGAGCTTTGAAAGATGGCTAGAATTTGATGGGTCGTATATCGTTATTTATGCCACAGTAACTGCTGGGCAACAAGCCGCCCCCAAACTTAGTGGCTTAACACAATAAGCACGCACTTTTATCATGAGTCTGTGCTTGACTGGGTGGTCCTGTGCTCTTGGCTGGAACTTTCACATAGCTTGGTGTCCACTGGAGGTCAGACGGTCCAGAATGGACCAGGACAAGTGGGGTACCTTGGCCCTTCTTCACATGCTTCTCATCCTCCAGCATCCTCTGGGGATGGTGTCCAGGGAATCACAGAGGAACAGGAGTGAGAGCCAGCTGCAATGCACAAGTGTTTTTCAAAACTCTGCTTGTGTCACCTTCACTGACATGAGTTGGCCATCAGAAGTCACATGCCGAGGTCAGTGTCAGGAGGGAGGACCCTGCTAAGCTGCAGAGCACAGGGAAAGGAGAAGAATAGAGGCTTTTGACATCTACACAGGAGGGGAGAAGAGAACAGAAAAAGGAAAAGCTCCATGAGCCGTGAGGGTGGGGGGAAGAAGGAGCACTTCCTCCCCCATCTGGCCCGGAGGACGCCTCGGTCACCACAACAGCGGTTATGTGCTGTGCACCCACCATGTGCCAAGCCCAAGGTCAGACGTGCAGCACACTTACCTCATTTCAGCTGCACAACAACCCTGTAAGGCAGATATTCCCATTTCACCGATGAGAAGTCAAGGTTAAGAGAAGGAAGAGCCAGGATTCAAACCCGCGTCTGTCAGATACAACACCATCCACACTTTTGACCACCTCCCACTACTTTTTACGTCCATTAGGAGTCAATGAGGGGATTAAAGATTGGACCCAGATGGTCAAAAACCAGAAGTCTACCCTGTGTCCCACCCCCTTTCTATCGAGCCTCATTTTATCCCAGCGCTTGCTTTTCTCGCCACCACCAAGACCCTCCCTGCACTCGCCGTCTTCACTTAAGCATCCCTATTTAAGCTTAACCGGGTTTGCACTCAGTTCACGAGTTTCCCTAAGCTTAATGGGCTCTAAAGGAAAAGGAAGATCTTTCTCACCAGGTGTTTATTACCTTCCCACGTTGTCCCCACTGCATCCTCAGACTCATTTCCAAGTCCTATCTGGTTAATGGGTGCAGGTGAGATTGAGCAAGGTGCTGCTTACCTCAGCCCACCCCACCCCACGTGGCCCTACCCAAGCTCCATCCACAGGATACCCAGGTGATCCCCTGCAAGAAGACGGGAATGAAATGAGAAACTTTCCAGACCAGACTTGTCCCCAGAGAAGCCTAATCCATCCCTCACATCTGGCTTTAGACATCTCTGCAAAAGGCAGGAAGGACATGATATTTCTTGAGCACCTACTATGTGCGAAGCACGGCATCTACTGTACTCTCTCACCTCATTTACTGAGCGAATCAGCAGAGTGTGGATTTTGGAATCCACCCAACGAGGCCACTTGCTGGTGATCTCTCTGAACCTCGGTTTTCTCACCTGAAGCTAGGAATAAACATAGCACTCACCTCAAAGGTCATGAGGATTAAGTCAGTTACGTATGTGGAACAGTTCCTGGCTTGTGATAAGGACTCACTAAACGTTTGCCACTGTTATTGTAAGTATTATTTCTATTACCCTCACAATTCTATGAGACAAGCACTTGCCTCATTTAGAGCTAAGAAAACAGGTTTGTATGGGTAAGCAATTTGCCCCGATCACCCAACTATGCAAATAATAATGAACAATGAGGTTTAAGCCTTCTCTTGTCTGTCCACCATGCAACCACCCACCTCCCCTCTCTGGGGACTAGGTGAGCATAAAGGAAGTGGTCTTTCCTACAACAAACCCAATTTTCTCCAAGGCAAAAGCAAAAAGGAGCTCCCAGGAAGTGGCATCTGGAGGGTAAAGATGGTCACAGCCTGTGTTCTCTTTCCTTCGTTCTCTTTGTCCCCACTGAGGTCACACAGTGCCCAGTCCCGGCATGATGTTCTCACTTGTCCTCAGTCTGAGCTGAATAAAATATGACCTTCGCCCTGGATCCCCTTCCTCGGCTGAGGTGGTAGCTGGCCCTGCGTGGGGCTCAGGGACGGCTTGGTGGATAAGGGACCATTGAGTGAGCTTTAAAGGGTAGCGCAGTTCACAGAGCACGTGGAGAGGAACAGGGGGTGCACCAATGCAGCAAATACAAAGGACCAGAAACATGAGCACTTTTGGCTCATCCCCCTGGGGTCAGGGATCTGTTCAGTCCAGAGGATAAAGTGATTAGAGCTGCGGAAATGGTTGGGTCATCTTGAAGGACCTTGAGTGTCAGGAAAAGGCGTTTGGGCTTCATCCTCTGTTCAGCAGGGGGCCACAGGGGAGTTTTCAGCAGATACGGTGACACAATCATAACTGGGATTTAGGAAGCTCAGTCCATGGAGACTGATTTGAGGCTGCAGATATTACGGGAAAATTCCGTTTGGAGGGCCTATTTTAGGTCAGGTAACAGCCTGGGCGCTACATACATGTATCCCGTGTAGCTCTCCTACTGATGTTAGAACAGGAGTCTGCCGACTACAAACCCTGCGCCCAATGCCCCTGCGGCCTCCTTTTGTAAATAACATTTTTTAAAAACCCAGTCTCCATCCATTTATTTATTTATGTCTTATCTATGGTTGCTTTCATACTGTAATAGCAGAGCTGATTGCAACAAAGACTATGTGGCCTGCAAATCTTGAAAGGTTTACTATCATACCCTTTACAGAAAAAGTTCGCCAATACCTGTGTTAAAGGGAACTACTATTATCCCCATTTTATGCATAGGAAAACTGAGGCTCTGAGAGGTTAAGTGACTTGCCCAAGGTCACAAAGCTTATTAAGTGGAAGCAAGGAGGTAGACAAGATGGCTTGTGACAATCATAAGGTAAAATGAGGAAGGTGGCCCCAGAATGTCTGACCCCAAATCCATTGCAGCCACCCCTTTGGCACCACCCTATACCCTTCCGCCCAGCCACCACTGCAGTCAGCCAAGGGGACTCAGGCGCCTCCTTGTCAGCCAGAGCCCTTGTTCTGGTCCCCAAACCAGCATCAAATGACTAATGTAAGACCTAATGCCTCCACCATGTCCATCTGGCTAACCCTTCTCCAGCTTATCGCATCCTATTCAAATCCAAAATAAATTATTTCAGCTCTGCAGCCCTTGGATAAAGAAAAAAATTAAATTAAAAAATAAAAAAGGAAGAAGGAAAAGCTTTGAAGGGACAGCCTGCCTGTCTCCCTCACCCACAGTTTCAGCCTTTTTTCTAAGCCCACACTGATAACCCCCAGGGCCTGCTGAGCCCGGAGGCTGGAGGACAAGAGCCACACCTCCTCCCAGACCCTGGACCCTCCACAGGCAACAGGGCAGAGAAATGTAAACGTTTTAGGCTCAAAGGGTCCTCCACCTGCCTCCAGTTTGACAAAGCACTGCTTTCTTCAATAGACCAGAATCCCATGTTTTCAGGGGGATAGGGTTGCTGGGGACAGGAATGAATGATACCAATTGATAACCATTCATTTATTCTTTAAGGCTGCATTATTCACCTACTTATACACACCAGGTGCTGGGCTAGGCCCTGGGCATACAGAGATAAGCAGCCAAAAAGAACCTTGCTTTGTGTGCCCATTCTCGTCAAACCCACTGCACTTTACAGTTTGCAAAGCTCTTTCTCCTTCACTCACACTAGACCTTCCCAATGCCTCCCTCCCTGAAGCAAGCTAGAGACACTATCATTAAGAGGCCCATTTTATAGATGGGGAGACTGGGGCTTAGAAGTTAAGTGATTTCTTACCCAAGGTCACACAGTAGGTAAAAATGAAAGAACTTCTTAAATGATTCTCCCATCAGAGTTGCTGGCAGCATAATGGAGTGTTTAAAAGTCTGACCAGACTGATCTGGTTTGCTAGCTGTGTGACTTGGGCCAAATTTCTTGGCCTTGCCAAGTCTCACTCTACCCATCTCTGAAATGGGAAAATAAAATCTGTCTTGTGGGGTCATGACTTGTGGGGTTAAAATGAACAATACAAAGGATTTAGTGCAATGCCTGATACTCGGTAAGTTCCCCCTGAAGGATTGCTTTGTCTGCTGGTGATGTTTTTAGATGGTACCGTGTTTCCCCGAAAATAACACTTAGTCGGACAATCAGCTCTAATGTGTCTTTTGGAGCAAAAATTAATATAAGATCCGGGTTTATTTTACTATAATATAAGACCGGGTCTTAATATAATATAATAATTAATGTAATACTGGGTCTTACATTAATTTTTGCTCCAAAAGACGCATTAGAGCTGATTGTTTGGTTAGGTCTTATTTTCGGGGAAACAGGGAGGAGGAGGAGGAAGAGGAGGAGGAAGAGAAGGAGGGTGAGGGGGACGGGAAAGGACAGTGATGATTATTCGGCTCCAGAACTGATTCCCAGTGGCCTTTGCCCTCGGCTCTGTCTCCCTCTCCGTGGAATGATAAAACACACGGGTTGTGGTCCTGGATGCAACCTGGATTTCCTCCATGAGCTTGGACAGATCCTCCCACCTCTCTAGTCTGTTTCCCCACTGCAAGTGCGGGAGACGGGCAAGACAATCTCCAAGCCTCCATCTTGGTCTAACTTGCTGGTAATTTAAGTCCCAATAACCAAGAAAGGAGAGAGGCAGGCCCTGGGTGGAGACTAGCGAGAAGATGGGAGCAGAGCAGATGCCTGACCTGCCTTTAAGAAGACATGCCCCTCCCAGCCCTAGGCAGGGAGGGGTCTCCCTTCTGCCGTCCCTGATTCGAGAGGGGTGGTTGTCACAGAGAAACCTGGCAGGAAGAATTAAAAATGAGCAACAGGCTCCCTGAGCACTTCAGAGTGACTCTGTGCAGTTGTGAACCGTCCTTCAGAGGGAATTTGTCTGAGGAAATCGCTAGGGGGTCTTTCCAGGAACACACCTGGAGCCAAGGATGTCTTCCCCTCCCGGGCTCTTGCCCTGGGCCTCAGGGACTCCTCAGGTCCACATGGTGGACCAGGTTCAGAGGCCAAGGTGAGGTGCGTGCCTAAGACACTTCCACAGGCTGACAGGAGTCTGGGGAGGTGTGCAGATGGGAACCAAGACTCGATGCAAGCACAGGCTGATGTCCAGCAGTTTTAATATAGTGAGGTAAGAGGTCCAGTGTGTTCACCTCTCCACACCTCACTGTCTCCGAGCACCAGGCTCCCAGAACTGCCCCTAGTGGAAATTAACTAACCAGTAAATCGTGACTTTTGCACCATTCGATTTCCTAACTCCCTCAAAGTGACCCTGCAAACTCTGGGAGGAAACTGCCTTCTGCTTTAATTCTTCTGAGAAGACAAATACCCTCCACCCCTTGGCTCAGGGCGGCTCTCCCCCAAGCCCTGAGTCCAAGCAGGACAATCAGTGTCCCCATCCCAGGGGGACTATTTGCATTTCCCAGGCCCCCCCTGGCTGGGTGAATCCAGTTGCCTCTGTGGTGTAGGAGAAAGAGAAGGGAGGGTCTCGGAGTGCAACCATCCAGATGAGTCTCAGTTCTGCCACGCCGGAGCAGTATGACCTTGAGGAAGTACATGGAATTCTCAGGGGCTCCGTCCCCTCCTCTGTACAAAGGAGAGAACAAGCCTGTGGCCCAGGCTTGTGAGAAGGATTGAAAACCACAGGTTTGTCTGGGCTTTTGTGTTTTGGAGGGGCTTGCTTAGCACAGGCCAGGCAGCTAAAGGTTCGTGAGTATTAGCTCATTTAATCCCTGCCTCTATCTCATGGGGAAGATCCCTATGTCCTGATTTACATGAGAGGAATACTGTGGCCGGCGGGGACAATGGCTTGCCCAGGGTCCCTTACGTAGTCAGATAGACAGGCTCTCAGCTACTCTGCACCTCCGCTTTCCCATCTGAGCATGCTTTCTTCACACCGGGACTGCAAGGGTACGGATTCGAATTCCCACCCGGCAAATAGGGTCTCTGAAGCCCAGTGAGGTGAGGGGCTTGCTCAAGGCCACATGGCTCAGCTCCTGTATGGCCCAGCCAGAGGCAGAGTAGGTCTAGATGACCCCAACGCCAGGCTCTCACCATGACCGCAGGCTGCCTCTCCTTGTAATGCTCCGTTATTTTCAAAGTAAGAAGGAAAGAAAAAACTGCACTGAATGTTTAGCAGAGATGAAGCTGGTCAAAGGCATCACATTGGTAGTAAATTATGGATCGAGCCAGGCTTGAAGCCCATTCCCTCCCCCTGCCAGGTTCCGACTGCCTTGCCCACTCTGGGCCAGCCTCTGACAGCTTGTCAGGAAAGGTTTCTCTGTACTATGGGTGACTTGCTAATGGACTGATTATGCTGCTAGTATGACCTAGGAGGGAGTGAGGAGGACCTTGGCTTAACCTCCAAGCTTCATCAAGAGCAGTCACCTTAGGCCAGAGAAGGGCTGGGCTCTCTGGGGAGGGGGCAGGTCTGTGTGATGTTCTCCCACCTGTGTGCCCTTTTACAACTGGCACTGTCACATAAGACAGGCAACCTGGTGTAGGGAGAAGGCTTGAGCTGAGGTTCAGAGAGACCCAGGCTTCAGTTCCAGCTCCAACACTTAACTAGCTGTGTGACCTTGGGTGAGTTGCTTGCCTTCTCTGAGCCTTGGTTTCCTCCTCTGTAGAATAAATAATGGTACCTATTACATAAGATTTTGTAAGACACAGGTGAGGTTACAGCAGACTTGGGGACAAAGACTTGAGTTTGAATTCAGACATCCTGAGTCTAGGGGTTTGATAAAGATATTAGGGATGGATTAGGCCATTATACTTAAAAAATAAATAAACTTTAGCTCTGAAGAAAACTGACCAGAGACCAGAGAAAGAGGTGAATTGATGTCCTCAGCCGCCCTTTCTGAGGGCCAAGACTTTGGCCTCTAACTGTGCCCAAATGGAAGAAAGGTGACAGGTGCCACGGAGGGAGAGGGGTGGTCTGGCAAGAGGGAGCTGTGCACAGCTACGGAACTGACTTTTATTCAACATTTTCTCTGAGCCAAGCCTTCTGTGAGCTGCACCCTGTTCAACCCCCTCACCAACCCTAGGAAGGAGGTTTTATTATCTGTTTCACTGATGCAGCACGTAAAGATCAGAGAAGTGGAGTGCCCTGCAGAGAATCGCATCGCTAGGTCATAAAACTGGGATCCAAACCCAAATCCACCTGCCCGCAAAGCCAGGGTTTTCTCCACAGGGCCCATGGCCTGCTGGGCTGCCAGGTCAACCAGCTGCCTTCAGCATCCCAGGCCGGGGGCCAAGTCTGAGGCAGGGCCTGGGCTGCCTGTGATGCCTTAGGCACCTGCTGTCAGGCCTTCAGGCCAGAGCTGAGGCCAAAGGGGCAGGCAGAGAAAGGAGAGAGGGTCCCTGCCTCCTGGGGAGGGAAAGAGGGAGAGAAGGGATAGTCAAGGAATGTAATGTCTGAGATCCACGAGACAGGAGTCAGCAAATTGATTCACTTCCTGTCTGAACCTCTTTCCTCTCAGACTTGGGCTCACAATACCTGCTCACCAGGCTTAGATGAGATGGTGCAGCGTGCTCTGCAGACAGCCTGGCAGGCCGAGGTGCTCTCTGGGGTAGCATGCCAATAGTGCCTAGGTGGAGACACCCGCCTCAAGGAGCTCGGATTAGAGCAAGTGTGTCTTTCATTCACACGTGCTGGTGTTTGCGTGTTATGTATAGGTACGTGTCAATATGAGTGTCACGTGTGAGCATGGAGTGTGATTGCCAGTGTGTGTGTTGAAGTGAGTGTGTTGTTGTCCTCAGGAAGCCTTGGGGGGAAGAGAAAAACTGTGAGGGGTACAGCAAGAGAAAAGGGAAAATTGAAAGAGTGACAGAAAAAAGAAAGGAAAAAAACCTATAAAACTCACTGTTTCTCTCTCTGTGTCTCTATATACGTGTGTGAATATGTGTGTATGTGTCTGCCACACACACACACACCCCACCACCACCACCATCTCCAGTGTGCACCCATGCACACAGCCCTCCTGCATGCAGGAACAGCCTGTTCTAGACACTCCTTGACCTCTCCAAATAGTCACCCTCCCTCGCGCCCTGAACACTCACTCATGACCCAGATACCATCAAAACCACACATGACTCAATCACCTGTCCGCTCAGCCAATCTCCGTATCAGTTTTCTAGCTCTAGGATCAACTGTCTGTCTACCCCCATGGCATCCACTTCCGTAGGAGAACTGCACACAACAGACTACATGCTGCACCAACATCCACACCTGCCCACAGCTCCCTCCCATGTAACTGCCCTCTCCCTGTCATTCTCTTCAAACACTCGCAATGGAGTGCCTGATTGGGGTCCGGGGCTGTGCTGGGTGCTGGGAGGATGACAGCGAAGAGCTCACAACACATATATGTGCTAACAGGGAACCCTTCTTCCTGGGCCCCAATGTTTCCTCTCAAGAGTAAGAGTGCAATTAGTGTAACGCCTGTCCTCTCTATCTCTACTGTCTCTGCCCAGGGGACATGGGGAGACTTATGGTATCTGATTTGTGAATTGCGGAAGAGAAACTGAGCATGCTCAGCTCAGCTCAGCGCAGGCCTCCTTGGGAACAAGCTTAAACTCTAACTGCACAATTCTCCGCTCCTCCTTGCCCAAAATCTTGCCTAGAAGACCTGCCATGTTGGAAGCTTATCTCCTATCCAGCACTCCCCATCTGGGTGCACAAGCTTTCCTAAAGCTAAGCGTCCGTGGACAGAGCCCATTGGCCCTCACTGAGTCACGAACTATCTCAGAGACCCCAATAACATCCTCATCCGTCCATCCAAACAATTTACATCCATTCTCCACCTTTTATGTGCATATCTCCACTCTCATCCAAAATCCACTTCGATGTACAATCTATCCCACATATGAACCCCATCCATCCTCCAAACACCCAAACCCACACCACCCCCTCTCTCTCTCCATTTCCTTCCTCACCTCCATCCCCGTGTCCACACTTCTCACAAGTTCTCTCCCACATCACCTAGGATCTCATTGAAAGACTGCCAACACAGGCAAAACCGGGTCATGTCACAAAGCAATTTTGCCCAGCCTGCCAGATTTTTCACGCAGTTCACAGGACTATCTTCCCAGCTAATCAGGGGGTTAAAAAAAATCTGGTGGGCTCAATGACTGCCAATATGCATTTAAATGGCCACATCTAGGAGGAAAATCTAAATGAGAGCTGACGAGAGGCTGAGACACGGGGGGGGAATCTTGCTGTAATAACTGTGTGAGGTGAAGCAAATCAACAGAAAGCTGTACACTCGCTTGGGGAGAGAGAGAAGACTCTACTGGAACACGTGTGCTCGGAAACTTATTGGAATCTTCTCACTTTTAATATAATGGCATTAGTGTCACGGTTCCTTATGTATGAACTTCACCTGCCACACGTAGTGAATGGAGAGCTATTTCCCAGCACGTGTGAGGCTTGGATGTGGGTACCGGGAGAGGCTCTGTGCTTAATGATTTCCTTTGAATCTGTCGATATCGTGCAGCCCTGAAATGCAGATGGAGACTTCATTTGAAGGCAGAGCTGACCTAATTCAAAGCTAGGCTCTGCCATTTAAAAATTCAGTGACCTTGGGCTCCCATAACTCGGAATACTCATCTCCTCGTCCATAAGATAGAGATAATGATGCAGACCTCCCAGAGGTGAATCGAGGGTTCAATAAGTTATATAAAAGTCAAATAATAAGCACTTACTAAATATCATTAATAGCCCTGGTTTTGAATCCTGTCTCTAATAATCACTAACTGAGTTACCTTGAGTAAGTTACCTACCTTAGTTTCCTCACTGTAAGATAAAGATAGAGATAGTCCTCACCGCAATGAATGCATGCAAAGTACTTAAAACAGTGCCGTGCTTCGTATGTGCTCAATTCCCATGAGTTTTCATCAGCAGCATCCTCACCACCACAAGTCGGATGCTGAAGTTTAGGAGAGGAGGAGGTCACGTGTGAGTTTGAAGAGGAGGAAATCAGAGAGGTGGTAGGTGTCTGAGTACCACTGACGTGGCGGGTGAGAAAGCTTTGGGACAGGGCAGCTGAAAGGACTGAAAACAAAAACAAGCAGATTTGGAGTTTTCTGGTCATTTCTTGGGTTGTTTGCCAAGCGCAATGTCACGTGACTACCCCTCCCCGGAGTCCTCATTCCTTCAGTAATGGCTTTTCTGCACACCATGCCAGCACTATGTCTATGTGTTTTCATCGGCAGGGACAAGCAAGAGGACCCATCCTCTTGGTCCACGACAGGAAGACATCTTCCAAAGATAAAGAGCCAAAAACAAATCCAAGAACAAGAATTTGTGAGAGACAAGACATCTAAGTCAGAGATAGCAGTAACAATGTAAGCTCCCAACGTATTTGCGGAAATTTCAACTCACATCTGTGATATAAATACATCTCTAAAAGGCTACAGAGAAGGAAATACACCAAACTGTTAAGAGGTGGCTGTACAATTACAGATAATATTTTTTTTCTTGCTTATTTTTCTCTAGTGTTTCTAAACTGTCAAAGATGACGATTTATAATTGGGAGAAAATATATTAGAAGTGAAAATCATACAGTGGGAATCCCATACATGTTTGCATTTCTCCTGGTCTGGATTGAACGCATAAGAGAGTAGGACAGTCTCCTCCCCGTTCTAGACAATGGATTCCTAATGACAGAGCTTAAGCTGGACGATAACACATCACAGACTTGGGCTGACGGTAACACTAGCACCTGCACCCCTCTGACAAGTGCTGGGTCTTAGCCACATCTGCCCCCAACCTAAGCCCGTGCTGCTGATGTGTGAGACCTACACACAGGATCAGTCATTATCCCCACTATGATTCATTCTGTAAGGTTCCATTTCAAGTGGTAAGAAGCTGAGACCGTTGCTGAGTCTGTCTTTCACAAATTCACTGACCCTCCCAGGATCTTGTCCCTGGAGAACTGAGATATGCCTGACACCCGCATCTCTTTTTCTTCCTTCAGTTATCATGTCTAACATTAACTGAGCACGTTCCATGGGCCAGGCAGTGTTTTAAGAGCTGAATGCTGTGGGCCAGCCTCTCTGATATTGGTGCAGACACAGAGAGGAATAGCCACGTCCCTTCAGAGAGCCTACAGGGCACTATGGTTCTATGTAGTCAGTGCTGGAGGTGCTACGTTGGCTCTCCTACTGTGGGACCTTGGGCCAGTTACCTACCCACTCTGTTTTACAGTTTCCTCATCTGCAAAAGGAAGCTGAAAATAATATCTACTTTATGGGGCTGCTGAGAGGATTACATGAGTTAACACACGTAAAGCACTTAGAAGAGTGCCTGGCACGTAATAGGTGCTCAGCTAATGTTAACTGTTATTATGGTACAACATAATGAGACCCAAAGGAAGGAGTGCTGAGCCCTTCCTAAGAGGTCATCAGAGAGGCGCTGACACCTGAGTGCTGCAGGAAGAGCTGTGTGTAAGCAGCGAGGAAAGCACTCAGGCTTTGCAGACAGGGGCCGGCAGGCACCAAGGCCTAGAGGCTCAGATGCATAGAGCAGTGTGTCTTTCACTCCCCACCAGCACTTAATCACAGGCTGTTGTTTTCCCTCTACCCAGGAAGTGGGAGCAGCCTCCCCTGCTGACCTGTACAAACCACCTAATTTGTGGCCTCTGGGGTGGGACGGCAACGGAAGACTTTCCAGGTTTTAGCTCTGTTTAGCGCTGGAAGAGCGCAAACTTCTGCTTCAAAGAGAAAAGGCATTTGAAAAGCTTATAAAAGGGCTTATGAGCCTTCTTGTACATCAAACACAACTTACAAAGCAACATTTTGATGAGTTAAGTGCAAATGAATCAAACACAAGGATTAAATTTCCCTTGAAATACACATAGGTTTAAAGATTAAGGGGAAATAGCCTGGCAGAACGTGCTTTGGGTTAAACACTACAAAGTAGTTCAAGTTGGTTCCCGTCTGCCACTTCCCCTCTTAGTATAAGTAACAACAATAATAATAATATCAAAACTGCTTGACATACTTTTAGCTCACTCGGGGCCTATGGGAGGTATCCAAGTAGGTGCAAAAAAAAAATTAATACATAATGATAGAAATAAAAATCCATGCAAGGAAGGAACTGAGATGACACAGCAGAGAGTGGCAGCTGTCCCTTAAACGAGCTCCCGCTTTCCTCCACAGCTCACAGCTGGACTATATCCCCCAGACTGTGTCCCAGCCAACAGGACGCGGGCAGAATCAGACTGTGTCTCTTCTAGGCCTGGCCCATAAAAAGCCCCCAGGTGTTCTTCTGTTCTCTTTCTTTCTGCAGCTGCCAGCTGGACACAGACACTGAGCATGTAACCTTGGAGGTCACATGTTGAAGATGGCAGTCTTTGTCAAGCCTACTGCCAGAGGACTTTATGTGAACACAAAATAAACTTCTTTCGTGTGAAGCCATAGAGGTGTCCGGATTTCTCGTTACAGCAGCTAGTGTCACTTTAACCAAGGCAGATAGATGCAAGACCACACGGTAGGATAAGAAGAAAATGTGGATCATAAATCAGAACACCTGAGTTCTACTCTTTGCCTCAAACATGCTGTGTGGGACTCTGGGTGAGGCCCTTCCTACTCTCGGGGTCTCAGTTTTCCTGCTGGTAAAATGAGGAGATTAGACGTTTGTTTGTAATGCTTAGGATTAAACGATTCTAAACAACGAAATTCAAATCGAATTCTATTCCAGTCAACAAAGGTTTACTAAGCACCTACTATTTGCCAGGCATCTGGCTGCAGAGATAAGTCAGTCCAGGCACTTAGAATATGAGCTTGAAGATAAATGACTATAATATAAAGTGGCAGAAAATAGATAGGTAGATGATAGAAGATAGATACATAGATAGATAGACAGACAGACAGACAGACAGACAGACAGACAGATAGATAGATGAAACAGACCATGACCAGCCCTGCCTGAGGGGTAGTAGTGACATAAATGAGGTCACTAGGAGACCATGACACTTGAACTAGGCTTGGAGGAGAGAAGGCCACTGTCAGGCTACAAGGTGGGGGGGCCTATCCCAGACAGATCCAGAGACTTCATAGCTGAAAGGGCTCTTATTTCACAGATGGAGAAACTAAGGCCCAAAGTGTTAGTTAGACACACTGATCTGTTACCAGTTGATTAGTAGCAAACTTGGGCATCATTAACACATTTCCCAGAGTTTCAGTGTGGGTCTGGGTTTTGTTTTTTAAGTAACAAAACTTAACAAAGAGAAAGGATTTTTTTTTTTTAAGTCAAAACCACTAGGAGAACAGATTTGAGATTCAAAGGGTGGGGCAAGCTGCCCCGATTGACCCCCACCTCAGGGGGTGGCCCTTAAACTTACGCGTGAAATGAGAAGAGATGGCTTAGTCCATTTGGGCGGCTTTAACGAAATACCAGATTGGATAGCTAACCAACAACAGACATTTATTCCTCACACTTCTAGAAGCTGGAAGTCCGAGATCAAGGTGCCAGCCTGGTTGGATGAGGACCCTCTTCTAGGTCGCAGACTTCTCATTGCATCTTCACATGGCAGCAGGGGCTGGGAGTTCTCTGGAGCCTCCTTTGTAAAGGCACTAATCCCATTTAGGGGGGCTCTGCTCTCATGACCTAATCACCTCCCAAAGGCCCCACCTCCTAAGACCATCACACTGGGCATTAGGATTTCCATGTGCAAATTGGGGTGGGGCGGCCCAAACATTCAGACCATGGCAGGAAGTGTTTTCATTCCCTATGACTGACGTAACAAACTGCCACAAATTCAGTGGCTTCAACAACAAGAAGTGTATTTGTCCTACAGCTCTGTAGGTTAGATGTCCAACAATGGATCTCAAGGGCTGAAATCAAGGTATTGGCAGGGCTGCCCTCTCTTCTGAGACTCTAGAGAAGAAGCCATTCTCGAGGCCACCAGCTCCCATCGTTGTATCCTCAATGCCTGGAACAGCACTTGGTGCAAAGTAGGTGTTACTCCTGAGCTTCTGATGGGCGCCTGCGTTCCTTGGCTCATGGTCCTTTCTCTCCACATTCAAAGCCAACAATGGCAAGTGGAGACCGTCTCATATCGCCTTACTCTCATATCCCCTGCTGCTTCCTTCTTCCACTGTTAAGGATCCTTGCCCCCCGCCCCAATAATCTGCCCACTTTAAAGTCAGCTGATTAGCATCTTAATTCAATCTGCTACCCTAATTTCCCTTTGCCATATAATTTAACGTATTCACAGGTTCCAGGGATTAGGACATGGATATCTTTGGGGGACCGTTATTCTGATTACTACAAGAGGGATGGTGTCAATTCATGCTCTCACTCATCATTAAGTGCCTGTTGTGAGCCATTCACTGTTCTGGGTCTGCGTATACTATAGCAAGACAGACCTTCTCTCGGCCTTTGAAGAACAAACCGTCAAGTGAAAAAGACCCTGAAGAGGGCACCAACCAAGAGTGATGGCGTCACAACAGAGATAGTGTGGGACCAATGTTTAGGAAAATGTCTTCCAACAGAATGCTTCTGTATCTTTTTGCCTTGCTTCATACCTCAAGTCAAGATTAAAAGTCGGGAAGTATGCCCCAGATAGGCTAGTTCCTCTATGAGAAAAGGAAACATGGAAAGAAACAAAGGAAAGAAAAAAATAAATAAAACAGTTTCTTTTTAATGAAGCTGCCTTGGCTCTGAATGACCACTGCTCCCTTTTCTAGTTTGACTTTATTATAACTCAGTTCGGACTCTCGTTTTGGTGGAACATCTGCTATGTACCAAAGGCTGTTCTAGGCTCTAAGGACACAGTGATGTGAGAAGACTGCTTTCTTCCCTGAACGAGGGCAGAGTCTAGTGGGAGGTGAAGACAAGCACACATGTGACCACAACAGAACGTGACAATGCCTTTACTCAGCACTGTGGGGTCATGGGTAGCAGGACAGGGTGCGCCAGAACGATGTGGCAGATACTGCAATATATGGACAAGAAACCACAGGGGTTCACCGGTCAACAAGGGTCAGTCAGAGAGTCTGCTTTGAAATGTCCAGAGTCCACACTAAAGACAGTCTTTATCCAAAGGCAGAGATTGGAGTCCAAGGATCAAACCAGCCCATGGGCGCAGGCAGAGAGGAGTCAGAAGGGCTCTGGGATTCTTGGAGCCAGTCCCTGGAAGGCATCGCTGCTCAATAATGTGCATGTGATGAGTTTCAACGAGGAGAGGTCCGTTTTGTCCTCCACAGGTGTGTGTAAGAGCTGCCAGGTATGGGTAGGTGCTGGCCCAGCATGATGGGGTTCTCCGGGTCCTGGTAAAACATTTTCTGGCTCAAATTAGTCTCCTCTCAGATCTCATTCAGTGCATCACTGGGTTTTCGGCCATCATGGTTATTCCAAGGTGGCAATGATGTATCAGGAAATCAGAGACAGCTGCCGCCAAGGCCACCACTGCACTGATGGTCAATCCCTGCTTCTTCACATTCCAGCTTTCTAGTTCAAAATCTGGAGTGCGTGTGAGTACTTGGTTCTTGGGCCCATGACCTTGCTGCAAAGGAGGCTGGGAAAACAAGCAGCCAGCAAGTTCAGCATCTGTCATAGCATTCAATCTCTGTCCATAAGGTGGGGGGACCCTCTAACAGAGAAAAGGGAGGCCAAAATCCACTGGTTGCCACACTAGTTGGGAATGCTTTCAGCAGCAAATTACAGACTATCCAATAGTTTTAAGTGACTTAAACAGTGAGAAAAATGAATTGTTTCACATAACAAGATATGCAAGGGCAGGTGACTCTAGGGTTTGTCCGGAGGGTCAACTACATCTTCAAGAAATTGAGCTCTTCCCAAGTTTCTGCTTTGTTATTCTTATTGTATTGGCTTGGTCCCCAGGCTTATCCATTCATGATTACCAGATGGCCTCCACTTGTAAGGCATCTCATCGTCTAGGATTAGGTCATATACTGGGTTGGGTTGATTGCGTAACTGCCCCAGTTCTTCTTTTTTTCCTGTATGTGTACCCTTTTACCATGACACTTTATATTGTTCCTTACCTAAAAGGTAGAGTCCATCTCTCCATCCTTTGAATCTAGACTGGATTTGTAATTTACTTTGGCCAACTGAATGTGGCCAAAATGATGACAGGTGAGATCTAAGCCTGGGCCTCAGGAAGCCATATTATTTCCACTTATTAATCCTCTGCAATTGCCATGATAATATGGCTAGGCGACCCTGATGGAGGTGGAGAGACATATAGCTCAGTCACCTCCGTTGCCCCTGGTGGCAGCCAGCCAACCACCACACATGTGGGTGTGCCGAGCTAAGACCAGAGGAAACATACAGCTGTGCTCCGACTAAATCAACAGACTCATGAGCTAAATAAATGCTCATTGTATTAAGCCACCAAGTTTTGGAGAGGTTTGTTACACAGCATTATTACAGCAATAGATAATTGATATACACATCCATACGGCAAGGGAGACTGGGAAAATAATATCTGGTATTTTCAGCCTCAGTACTGAGAAAGAATAATGGCTACTGGATAGGCAACAAACAGTGTCCCCTACAGCAGCCAAGAGTAATGAAAAATACGCACAAGGGCAGGGGAAGGTGAAGACAATGCCAAATGCTTCTATATAATTCTTCAAAAGGGATTGGGCAGTGGGTGAAGGGTTAAGCAGGGAATGAGATCAAAGTAGTCAAGTCCTTATGCAGCCAAGATTTATCAGGTCTTTCTGCCAGAGTTGTGATGATAAATACATCAGGGACTGTATTATCAGCAAGACAATTGCAAAATCAGGGGACGACTCACTGTAATACAGAATTCATGAGCCTCTGAAAATAGTCTGTATTAAGGCATTTCTCCCAGGTCACTTCAGCAGAGTTTGGACATTCATATTCTAATCCATGGGCCATCTTTGAGCTGAGTCCCCACACCTGGCAAATCCCCCAAGAGAACTCACACAACTCATCCCAGCGCATGGCCCACACCAGGCCCCCCAGAATCAAGTAGAATTAACACCATCCTTCGTTGGGTCTTCCACAATTCCTTGTATGGGGGCTGTGTTTTCTACCTCCCAATAATCTCCATGATCTCTTGGAATCCATACCTCCACCATAGGAGGTTGATATCAACCCTAATCTCAGATGAGAACACTGAGGGCTGAGAGGTTGTTCCTTGTCCGAGGTGACAAGCAAGATGAGGAGAACGCCCTGACTCTTCTGCTCGCAGCTCTACCCTGGGCCTTCCCATGTCTTTCCCCTTCACTTAACTTAGGTATCTGCTCAAACACCACCTCCTCAAGGAGAACTTCCTGTATCACTCTTTCTAAATTGCCACCCTCGTGTCTTTCCCTGAGTCTCTTTTATTTTGTTAATAACTCTTATCATTACCTGACATTTACCACATACGTTTCTATTAATGTCTAGTAGGTCTCCTCGATAACAATGCAAGCTCTTTAAGAGTAAGAACTTCGTTATGCTTACAAAGATATCCCCAGTGCTTATGACAGTGACTGACACATAGTAGGCAGTTAGTAAGTATTTGTTGAAGATATCAATGAATGAATCAATGAATGAATATGATAATCAGGTTGACCTTCCATTTCACATCTGTGGAAGCAAGAGCCCTCCAGATTCATCCTAACTCTGACCTCTTGCTTCTGCAGAATTTGCTCTATTAATGGAACATTTCCCTTCTGCTCGTGTTTTGCCTTTATCCCACATCACCTAGACCCAAGGAGAAACTCAAATCCTTCCACAGTCTCCACCAGAAACATTTCACGCACACAACGCATTCTAGTTGGTGTAGCCAACTTTACTTATCATTTGGGGTACGGAGTTAGAGAAGGAATTTATATTATATAAGTACAAACAATTTTGTATCAAACATCAGACATCCCAGTTTTTAATATCTCCTCTGGTCCCACCCACATCAAGGAATTTTCACCACCCACTTCCCCATTCTCCCTTCCTTCTTATCACTTCAATCTCTCTTTCTCTTCTCTTCACACCTTCTTCCCCATGCCTCCTCTCCTCTACCTTTTTTTGTTGATTCCTCTCCTTGCCCCTCTCTCCCCTCCCTCTCAACTCTTCTTCCTGCATAAAATCCAGCACTGCATCTCTTTCCAATGCTCTCCCTCCTGTGGCTCCTAAACCCCACAAAGGTATTTTCCTAAACAAAGACAACATATTCCCCAAAAGAAATTGAAGTCTCCCCTCCACCCCAACTTGTAAGTATTTTGCTCTGCGACATTGAGAAAAGTAGAGGAGGAGCCGAGCTCATTAGAGTACGAACACAAAGCAAGTTGGAGAGAAGTACCCTTTCTTCTGGTCCACCTACCATATGCGTTAGCTTATTTCAGCCTTCTAGACTCAACATGACAAACAGTGTGCACACCAGGGAGTTAGGAGTCTTCCTGCAGTCTCCTACTCCTTCACCTCTCATAACTAATCTCCATTGAGTCTCCCTAATTATTACTCAGCCCAGCTCCCATGCTCCTTGTCCACCTCCTCTACCGCAGCCCTGGCCACCATAAATCATCTCTCCCTGGACAACGGCAGCCATCCCCAATGCCCTCTTCTCATTCCCCTCCCCCTCCAGTCTATCCTCAATACAGACTGCTGCCAATGAGATGCTTCTAAAACCCATGTCTGACTATGTCACTGTCTTGCTTATAAACCTTCCATGGCTTCCCATTGCCTTAGGAGAAGGAACAAATTCCTCCATCTGGTCTACACAGCCCTTCAAGATACGGACATATAAATATTCCCATCTCAGCCCTTATACTCCAGTCAGGTGAACTACTGATGGCTCTTCTCTTCCTTCTCTCTCTCTCATTTTCACCCTTTGCACAAGCAATTCTTTCTGCCTACGGCTTTGTCTCCCAAGTTTCCTTCTCATGAAGGAAGAGCATTCTTAGTCTTCCTTCATGACTCGGCTCAGAAGTTACTTCCCGCTGTTCACACTCTCTCCACACATCCAAATCCTCTGGACACCATGGCAACGCAGCTTGTTCTAACACAGCCCTTATCACACTGGACTGCAGGACTTGCTCTACTAGTCCAGCTGCCTCACGGAAGCATGACTGTCTGGAAGGCAGGGACTGAATAAGTTTACTGTCTCCTCAGTGCTTGTGCATCGTGGGTGCTGAGCACACAGTAAACACTTGGTGACTCTTTGTGGAATGAATGAGTGACTGAAGATGTCTCCTATCTGCCTTCCACCACTAATAAAAACACACAACCACCATCACCCATCACGACCACCTGCCCTGTAGTATTTTATTCTCATTCTTGGTCCTTCCATGAATCAAGTTTTCCATCTTTCCTTCTCATGATTTGGAAACTCTGTGTTGATATATTATAAGCTAACTACTATTTCTAGAATTTGAGGAAAATAGAAATCATTAAGGGAAAGTACTTCTTACAGACTACCCCAGTTCCCCCAGGTCCTCTAAGCTGGGTGTGGAGAACATTGAGTTAATAAAATGCAGTCTTATTCTACGGAAATGTCTTTTAATGATGAACTAGCACTGCTAGAGAAGCTCTATCTATAAATCTTGTAAAAAATAAAGAGGTAAATAAAAGAAAAAATTATCATAACTCCAGGAACCCCAACAATATGTTTGCAGACCCCAAAGTCTCATGACCCCAGGTTGAGAATCACTGGACTAAACTGTTAGAACTATAATATAAATAACCTAGGGTCACCTTGTCCAGCTTCCTTGTCACACAGATGAGGACGCTGAGACCTAGAGGGGGCCTGGCTTGCTCAAAGTCACATAGCAGTGCAGATTAGAACCCGGAATTCCTGGCACTTAGTTCTTCTTGAATCTACTGTCTCTTCCCAATTATCTTGATAGCTAACCTACCTAATCACAGTCTCTGCATATAATTACAACCTTCTTCTACTTCAGTTTTTACTGGTTGGCTTGGTTTATTTGAAGGACGTAGGTATGAAATTTCTCCCCACATAAAAAATGCCCGACAGAAAAAGTCAAGAACCGGATGACTTCACTCATAGGCGGGATATAAAACTGAAAGCAACAAACAATAAGACAAACAAACAAACAAACAAAAACTCATAAACCCAGACAACCGCTTGTGGTCACCAGAGGGAAAGGAGCAGGGGGGCATGTAGAAAAGAGTAAAGGATGTCAAATATATGGCAACAGAAGGAGATTTGATTTGGGGTGGTGAACACACAACGCGATGTATAGTTGATACATTATAGAATTGGACACTTGAAACCTATATAATTTTATTAACCAATGTCACCTGAATATATTTAATAATAATAATAAAAAGAATCTATAGCCTCTTCTTATCATTGGAGAAAAATCGCAGACCGGTACGAGAAGAGATGTTTCAGTCTCCCTTCTCTCTGGCAGACAACAGACAAACTCCCGCCAAGAGAAGCATGCCTTGATATGAACCTTCCAACGTAAACCTTTCCCACAGCCAAACAAATGTCTTCACTCTCACCTCATTCAGTCACCCATTTAGTCCTTCGACAAATATTAATTGAGCACCTGTTTAGTGCCAAAGTCCCTCTGAGTCAGGAAACTGCATCTCAGAGAGAGAGCCCAAGGTCACAGACCCAGAAAGTGGTATAGCCCAGACACAGTTAAAATAAAAATGACTCATTTTATTTGAATTCTTCAAGTTCTTGGAAGCAGTATGCCTTGGGGCAAAGATCCCATGCAAAACTGGTCGATGGATCTGAGGGAGACATACACTTTAAAATAATAAACAAGAAACCATTTATAAGGAAAGAAAAATTGAAGGGCAGAAAGTAATGAATCACGATTGCAAGTCGGCACAAAAAGAAAAATTAGTTCATAAAAATGCAGTTGAATAAATAATAGGTTATTTCATCATGTAAATATATCCCAAAAATAACTTTATTGAAACGAAAACATCTATCGCAGCCTAAACTATTCATCACACTAATGTATATCTAGAATCCTAACAAATTTATGAAAATGTTATATTCCGTAATCTTCCTGATCCAATGCAAATAAATAGTTTTGCTTCGACTATCTCATTACAAAATGATTAATCACAGCTGCCAAAAGCAGCCAAGAAGCTAATTTTGATTTTTCACGTTGTGGGTGGCATTTGGGGGTGTTTCTAAGGACTGTATCTCTGAATATCGGCCGTTCTGGAATGAAGGTCTCATTTCTCTGCCTCCCCCAATCTGAACCAACCTGGGGAAAAATCATCATTATCACTTTTAAGCTGAGTACAGCTTTTTCCAGCTAAAGAAATTCAAGAGCTTCTTATTGGACAGAATAAATCAGGAGAGGAAGGAAGAATAGAAACTGATATTCACTGTAGTTACTTTCTTTTATCCTCTCAACAACCCAAGAGGTGAACTATTACGATTAACCATAGATGAGGAAATTAAGGCCCATATTTCCCCAAATCACTTGGAGATTGACTTAGCAATAAGGTGACCTACTTGTCCAGACTTTCCTAGTTTGAGCATTGGAAGTCTCATGTCCTGGAAACTCCCTGCCTTGTTGACAAACTGGGACCGTTGGTCACCATACCCAATGACTCAAATGCAGGTACCTGATTTCAAAGCCCTGTGCTTTCTGTATTTGTGCATGGCCACCTCCCCCCAGAAATCTCAGAGGGCACATTTTGGTGGCAAGAACTCTTTGGGCTTGGAGACAGAGGACAGGCCTTGCATCTCAGCTTGGCCTCTAATCCTAGAAGCTGTGTGCCCTTGGGCACGGCTGTCAAATGTCAGGCTTCCTGTTTCCTCAACTATAAAGCAGAGGAGGGAGAAAGTGGAGATCAGACAACTGTCTGTACACCTTCCTCCAGCTCCAACATTCTGTGAGCCTGACAGCTCACCTATCCTCTGCTCTCTGCCCCATACAGACCATCCTGGACCTAACAGAGGAGGCAATAAAACCTCTTTCAGCTTTGTTTAAAATCCTGTTCAATTACCTTTGTAATTAAAAAATAAATAAACTTTTACTTTAGAAATCCCATTCCATTTTTTCATTTTTCAAAGAGTTTATTTTAGAAGAGTAGCTAGTTCCTGTGGAAAAAAAAAAGTTTCTGGCTGAAACTGAATTTTGTAACTGCAAGCTCTTTCAAAGGCAAGAAGACAGACTGAAAGGATGGTTGCTAAGGAGACAATTGTATTTAAATTATCAGCTCACAATAGACCCACCAAAGATATTGATTGGATGTGAGAAGGTAAAATTATTTTCTTCAAACTGGGGAAAAACTTGAGGGTCTGGCTAGAGGTGCACCCTTCCTGAGGTGGAGAAAGGCTGTGATTGTACTGTTTTTCTTTGTTTAATTGGAGATGCTAAAAACACATGAAAAGATGTTTGCTTTGCATTCTCCATAGTACACTCTCCCTCAAGGTAGCTGAAACTGGGAGAAACAAACATAGAGAGAAGGGAAGATTGTTGTGCTCACCAAGAAACTAATAGTTCAAAGGGAAGTTCTGCTAACAATCCTGAAGCCAGCATGTGTGAGAAACTAATAAAACACAGTACTTTCTACATAGGAGACCATTCTTCTAAGTAATTTACTATGTGAGCACATTGAGCCTCATTACAACCCAGCAAGGTTATTATTCTTATTTCCACTTTACAGATAAGAAAACTGAAAAGGATTAAATAAGTTGCTCAAGAGCTTTTGGCATAGCTGGGATTTGAACCCAGGCACCTAGCACAAGAACCCACACTACTACCTTTGGGTCAAACTGCCTCTCAAAGGTTTTGAGCCTAAAAACCCTATAGCCTATAGCCAAGCTCCAGAAAAAAAACATCTTCAACTAAAGATGTCCACATGGAAAGAAATGTGTTACTCAAGCCTGGAGAGAAAAACTAGCATTTGATTAAGTCATAACTGATAACACTGAAGGACGAGTGATCAGATGAACTAGTGATCAAATATTGTGTCTAGATGTGATTCCAGTCTCTTCCATCTTATAGGAAAGGAATGGCATTTTTATATACCGTGTGACTTAGAGGCTGTTTGATAGCAAAGGAACAGACACACACTCTCTCTCTCAGTTAGCTTAGACGAGGAGAGTGTTCAACAAGTTCAGGGTAGCAGAGCCGGAATGTACCAGACACCAACACTGCTGGCCATGTGGCTTCTGCTTCTCCCTGTTCCCTTTCTCAGCCAGGTTCTTCCACTTCCCAGCCCAATGTGGCTGGCAGCTCCATGTCCTACAACACTTACCCTCCAGTGCCCACTACTGGTTCTCTTTGTTCAAATTGTCCCGAGAGAGAATTGGTCATAGGCCAGACAATTGGTGAACGAGAAGATGATAATTTGGTCCAAAACCTGTGAGGTCTTGAGTTGGAATGAGGGATGGAGAGAAAGAGGGCTTGTGTCCACCCTTTACTAGACTGTTATTTAATGTTTCTGTTCAAGTGTGTTAATACCTGCTTCTGTTCCTACAATAGTATCGAGTTAAGCCAGGATACCTGCAACATTGACCTTAAATGTCATGGGTGTATTTTTTTAATCAATGATTTCAGATCAGTTTAAGTTCTTACTGACAATAAACAAAAAAAGGAATAAAGATAAAGGAGAGGTATCAATTACTCCTCAGACTGTCAATCAAGATCAAGTGAGTCAAGATTTCCGGTCAAGATGGCAGAGTAGGTATATGCTGTGCTCAGCTCCTCTCAGTTGGACCACATCAATTAATTACAACTGAACCACAGAAAAACCATTACTGAGAACTGCCTGAAGTCTAGCTGAACCAAAATGCTGCAACTATGGACATACAGAAGAAGCCACCTTGAGACTGGTAGAAGGAGCAGAGACACAGAACGGGCTGGTCCCACACCCCGGTGTGACCATTAAAAATCAGGAGGGATATCTTGGCTGTGAAGTTCCCCCACCCTGAGGAGCTAGAAGGGCCCCAGCCCCTCCCCATTCCAGGGTTCCAGTGCCAGGGAGAGAAGTCTCCATAACTTCTGGCTGTGAAAACCAGCAGAGATGTGGCTGAGTGAGATGGAAGGCAGCTGCACTCCCAGGCACTCCTCTTAAAGGGACCATGCATAGACTTACTCACTGATGGACTCACTCACTGTAAAATTCAATGCTGAGGCAGCAGCTCAAAAGGCGCCAGGGACATACAGAGAGGCATTAAGTTGTCTGGCTGCAGGGTGAGGGCTGGAGGGGCAGCTTTCCCCCAGACAGAGGAACTGACAGAAGCCATTATTTCTTTGGCTCCCCCTCCCTGTGTGCAGACACCACTTGTGAGTCTCCATCTGCCTCACCTTTGTGATTTCCTGAGACCATGCCCTACCCAAATTTCGGGTACACCCAAGCTACTTCCAGTGGCTTTTCTGTATAAACGGCCGGCCTTGGCTCATGCTTTGGACTTTCCTAAAATCTCTCCAAGTTTCACAAAACCCAAACAAGCAGCATCTGGCTTTGGTGTGTCCCATACCTCTGGCTGAGCAGCCCTAATCCCGGCACTAATGACAGCCAGCCTTATTTCATGGCTTGGCCTCTCAAAGCACCTCCAAGCACAGCATGGGCAATGGCCGTCTCTGGATTTCTTTATGGCTCATGCCAGGTGCCTCCAGGGAGGGAACAGACTGCGGCTGAACTGGGCCTGCAGCAGTCCCCACTCAGGAGTCCCCAGGGCTGGCAGGCCCAGTGGCCAGCTTTGGACTGGGCTGGAGCATTACCTGGCCACTTCCAAGTATAACACACACAAAGGGCAGACGGGGCAGGCACCAGAGCCCTGCTAAAGTGAACCCTGCTCTGTAGCGTCAGCCTCTGCACAACAGCTCCACCACTGTAGTCACAGCCAGTTCTCACATCCAATCAGCCTGAGGGTCAATCCCTCCCATTAACATGCAAACAGCTATCAAATCTCAACTACAACAGGAGGGCACACACGACCCACACCTGGAGCACATGGCTCTGGTGACCAGGAAGACTGCACCACTGGGTCCCACCGGACATCTACTACATAAAGCCACTCTACTAAGACAGGGAGGCATAGAGGCCCTATATAGAAACAAACACAGGGAGGCAGCCAACGTGGGGAGACAAAGAAACATTTCCCAAATAAAAGAACAGAACAAAGCTCCAAAAAAAGAACTACATAAAATGGAAACAAGCACTCTACCAGATGCAAAGTTCCAAACACTGGTTATAAGGATGCTCAATGATCTCAGGGAGAAATTCAATGAAGAAATAGGAAACATAAAAGAGAACTAGTCAGAAATAAAGACTACAATAACTGAAATGAAGAATACATTAGAGCAGGGTGTCCAAACTTTTTTCAACGTTTTTCACCAAGGGCCATACGCGGTAAAATACACAAACAGCCGGGCCACTCACTCGAGGTGAAGTACGTATTGCCTCACCTGGTTTATTTAAGTAAACTAAATGTATTTTTGGAATTTGCTGCAGGCCAATTAAAAATGGATTGCGGGCCGCAGTTGGCCCGCGGGCTGCAGTTTGGACACCCCTGCATTAGAGGGAATCAACAGTAGATTAGATGAAGCAGAGGATCAAATCAGCGATTTAGAAGATAGCAGAAAACATCCAATCAGAACAGCAAAAAGAATCCCAAAAAATAAGGAGCGTTTAAGGGGCCTCTGCGATAACATCAAGTGTACCAACATTCACATCATAGGGGTACCAGAAGGAGAATACAGAGAGGAAGAAATTAAAAACCTATTTGAAGAAATAATGACTAAAAACTTTCCTAACCTGTTGAAGGAAATAGATATGCAAGGCCAGCAAGTGCAGAGAGTCCCAAACAAGATGAACCCAAAGAGGCCCACACCAAGTCAAATCATAGTTAAAACGCCAAAGATTAAAGACAAAGAAAGAATCATAAAAGCAGCAAGAGAAAAGCAGTTAGCTACCTACAAGGGAGTTCCCATAGGACTATCAGCTGATTTCTCAACAGAAACTTTGAAGGCCAGAAGGCATTGGTGGGAAATACTCAAAGTGATGAAAAGCAAGGACCTACAACTAAGGTTACTCTACCCAGAAAAGCCATCATTGAGAATTGAAGGACAAATAAAGAGCTTCCCAACAAGAAAAAGCTGAAGGAGTTCCTCACCGCCCAACCAGTATTACAAGGAATGTTAAAGGGACTTCTTTAAAACAAACAAAGAGGGGGAAAAAAGATCAAAAATACGAATAATAAAATGGCAATAACTACATATCTATCAACAATTACTTTAAATATAAATGGGTTAATGCTCCAATGAAAAGATAGAGTGGCTGAATGGATGAAAAACAAGACCCTTACAAATACTGCTTACAAGAGACTCACATCTGATCAAAACACACAGACTGAAATTAAGAGATGGGAAAAGTTATTTCATGAAAATGGAAACGGAAAAGAAAAGAAAAAAACTGTGGTAGTAATACTTATACCAGACAAAACAGACTTTAAAACAAAGTCTATAACAAGTGACAAAGAAGAACGCAGTAATCCCATTTCTGGGTAATTATCCAAAGAAACCCAAAACGCTACTTCGAGGGGACGTGTGCATCCATGTTGTCATTGCAGGACTGTTTACAATGGCCAAGACGTGGAGGCAGCCTGCATGCCCGTCGATGAAAGAATGGATAAAGAGTAGGTGGTACATACATACAGTGGACTATTGCTCGGCCATGGAGGGGAATGGGTACTCGCCATCTGCGGTGGCAGCATGGATGGACCCGAAGGGTATTTTGCTGAGCGATGTCAGACAGAGAAAGACAGATGCAATGTGATGTCACCTATATGTGAAGCCTAAAGAACACAATAAACAAACAAAACAGAAACAAACTCATAGATACAGAGAACATTTTGATGGTTGTCAGACGGGAGGGGGTGAGTGTAAAAAGGGAAGGGATTAAGAAGTACAAATTGGTAGTTACAAAATAGTCATGGGATGTAAAGTATACGGAATATAGTCAATAACATGGTAATAACTATGTATAGTGCCAGGTGGGTACTAGACTAGTCAGGGGGTCACTTCTTAAATTATATAAATATCTAATCACTATGCTATACACCTGAAATTAATATAAAATAATATTGAATGTCAACTGTAATTGAAAAATTAAAAAAGGGGGAGAAGGTGAATAAGAGGTTCTAACTTTTACAGACATAAAACAAATAAGTCATGAGGAGGTAATGTATGTAGTATGGGGAATATAGTCAGTAACATTGTGGTAGCACAGTGTCAAACGGTGGCTGGACTCATCAGGTGATCACTTCTTTAGGTCTATAAATACTGCATTACTATAGTGTACACCTGAAACTAACATAATATTGTATGTTAGCTATATTATAATAACAATCTTTTAAAAATAAAACAAAAGTATACTATAAAAAAAATCAAGTGAGTCAACAGATACGATCTCAAGAAATAGAAAATTAGATCTATTATACAAAGTTTCACAGGTAATCAACAGAAGAACTCATTGCTTATGGTAGCAGGATGGGGGAAACAATATAAATTGTTTTGCATTAACAATGTTACATCTCCTTAAAAGGAGATGGGTTAAATAAATTAAGATACACCCATATGATGAAATGGCATCCAGCCATTTAAAAAAATGTAATAGATCCCAAGATCCTGATGTGGACCCTCGGCCAGGGCGTAGTAAGTGGAAAAGCAAAAGTACACAACAGTATGTTTCAGGGAAAAGAGCTCATGAACCTGTGTTGCTTGAACAGAGTGCCTCCGAGGGGTGCAGAAGAAACGAGTAACAGTGGTGTTTCTGGAGATTTTGCAACTGGGGGGAGGGGCAAGGAATAGGAAGGAGGAGGCTTATTTTCACTGCTTCAATTATTTTTATCATTATCATGCGTTATTTCTTAAAAATGAATTTTCCTTAATAGATGATAGATATATAGATAGAAAAATAAATGGATAGGCAGATAGATGATAGAGATATATTCATGTATGCCAGATATACTCGTATGCATACATATATGTATGTATGTATCCACATGCACAGATATAGCTGCAGATACAGATGTAGATATACGCCAGGTGTTCCTGGAGTGTCCCTTTCTCTTGCAGATCCCTCAGGAAGGTGGGGCATCTCTGGGACCGAGCTTTCACCTCCAGTCTTCTGCTCAGATCTTCTGTCTGGTTGTGTGAAACCCCTTGTGGTTTACAAGATGCTTCCACATCTAACAACCCTTTGAGAGAAGAAGCTTGCATGACATTCTGTCCATTTTACAGAAGAGGAAACAGATGGGCTTTGATGCAGCTGCAAGCCTGGAGCGTCTAGGTGCTCAAAATCTCAGCCATGTATCCTTTCCACTGATCAGGCTATCTGCTGATCAGGATCTTCATTTGACTCACCCTTGGGAGGCTTAGCCACCACCTCCCTCCTCCTTAAAGCCTTCCCAGATCCCTCCCACAGCCCCGAGTCACATCCCTGTGCTCCATGGGCCCCGCTTCCCCAGCAGTAAGCAGATGGGTGGCACCTGTGTTTATTTATGCTTCTGATGCCTCCCCCACTCCTAATGGGAGCCCCTCAGCCAACCATTTCTAAGTCCCCTCTCTACCCCAGGCCCAGCACCCTGCCTGGCACCTAGAAAATGCTCAGTAAATGTTTGCCAAATAAACGATTCAGGGAATGATCATTCCAGAGCCTGGTGCCTTCATATGATGTGAGTTACTGCATTTTCCCCCCTCTCTAGAAAGAAAAGCTCCCAGACGACCCTTTGGCTGTGTTCAGATATTGTAAATAATTGATCATAAAGATGAAACACACAAACTGGACAGAGACCAGGGAACCTGTCAATATCGCGGGAATAAATCTCCATCCGCAGCAGCCCAGTGCCTGAGCTGGCTTCCCAAGGCCATTAAACTATCACCGCAGCTCAGGCATTAGTTGGAATAAAGTGTTTGTATTTGTTTGTTATCATTTCTTAGTAAAACTAATTAAGGAACTAATTGATTGTTTTGTTGTTCTACTAATTAACTCCATACGGTGCCCATTTCCATGGAGATAGACTATGACTTATGGGAAGCACTCTGATGTAGCATGTCATTTCTGGGTTTGGGGACAATCCTTTAGAACTAAGTATCTTTTCGAATATCATCTCCTGTCATTGCTGCAGCCATGTTCTTGGCTTTCCCGGCTCCTTGAGGATGGAGAGATGGGAGCTGCCAAGATCTGCCAGGAAAGCCTTGGGTAGAGAAAAGGGCGTCAGGGTAAGATAGTAATTATTATTATTATTATTCTAGTCTCTAGAAATAACTCTGAATCAAATTCGATCCTCCCCCTCACGGAACTTATTTTCTAGAAGGAGGAGACAGATAATAAATAAGAAAACAAACAAGATTATTTTAGATCTGACAAAGACAAGAAAGAAAATAAGGCCAAGTAGTAAGAGAATGTGATGGACGTGCTATTTTAAATCAGGTGGTCAGGAAAGACCTCCGTGAACAGGTGATATTTGAGCTGGAATCTGGAATCTGGGTGATAAGAAGGAACCAGCCACGTAAACATTTCATCTGAGAAGTTTCTGGACAAAGAGAACAGCAAGTAGAAAGCTGAGGCAGGAAGGAGCTCGCTGTGTCCCAGGAACCACACAGAGGAAGTCCAGGATGAGGGGACAGAGGGAGAAGGAAAGGAGAGGTGAGATAAGACAGGGGAGCAAAGGCAGGGCATGAGGCCCTTAGATGTCACAGGAGAGTCTAGATTCTCTTTTATATGAAAGACTCCGTCCATCTGACTCTAGAGCTCATCTTCTTCCCATAGTCCTGTGCTGCCCGAAGGAACAAGCCTGGACAATCCCACAGACACATGCCAGGCACTCACCAAGCATGGTCCTGAGACGGCCCTTGGAGACTGACATCCTCCTAATCTGCGATCCTTAGTTTCTCAAGAATCAGAGAAACTAGTCTCTGGGCGCCTGGCCCAGGAATGGGGATGCCCTTTACCCAAAGTCACGTTCCAAAGCTTAAGTCAACATTCCTTGAAGGTCTAGGTCATCGTGCAGGTTAGTGTTCAGTAAATATTCACTCTCCTCCCCTCCTGACCAGGGGATGCTGGGCTGCACCATGTGACTTGCTTTGGCCAAAAGAATGCCAGCAGATGTGAAGATAGCACAGGCCGTGCATGTCTTGGGTGGATTGGCTAGACTCGTGTGTTCTGGTGATCTACCATGAGATAGCGTCCCAGGTAGCTGCTGTCCTTCAGCCTAGTCTCCAAAAGAAGCCCAGAGTCGGTAGCCAAGCCCAGCCGGCCACGGTTTGGAACAAAATTCCCCAGTGAAACTCAGTCTAGGTCAGCTAAACCACAGGAAGCCAAATATACTGAGTTGAAATCCTGCTTTTGCCACTTAGCAGCTGGATGATTTTGGAAAAGAGACTCAGAAGCTCTGAGTCCCAGTTTTCACATCTCTACAATGGAAAAAAAAATAATAATGCCCACTTCTCAAGGAGGTAGCCAGGCTTTGTAAAGAAAATATGCATACAATGCCCAGCCTGATATCTATCTGGGGTGGTCCTTCCGACGTGCCCCCTTTTAGCTGTCAGTTCTTAATAAACATGCATGCGGGAGTCCATAGATGATGGGGTTTAGGTGTCCCAATTCCATTGCCAGCACCCCTCCACTTTGAGATTTCCTGAAAAGGAAACTGTGCCGTAAATATTCCAGCGAAGGATCGAGTAACAGCTATGTTAACAGAAAAACAGGAATCCAACCACCTCCAAAGCAGGGATTCTACATCAAAGTTGAGCTCAAGAAGGAGGCTGTAGCCAGAAAGCCAGGAACGGCTTCTGTTTCCTCCACCTGGGCCCACCCCAAATTGCCACAAGGTGGAGGAAATCCATCTGCCTCTCCCCGGGTCACAGGCTGCACAGTGATCTGCGGGGGTTGGCTGAGACTGCTGCCTTCAGACTGGACACTTCCTTTCCCATGTCACGGCCATGGCAAAGGGAGCTAACACGTGGAGGCTCATGACCGTTCCATAAAACGTCCATGGGGACAGCCTCATACAGGGAGGGAGAAGCAGGGCCCACAGGGCTCCCTGGGTGGGGAGAAGATGCTAGAGTAGAAGTCCCATTCTCCCTGGGCCCAGACTGAATTGAGGACTAAGGGATAAAAATGTTTCCCCTTTTCTCCCCCCAAAATTGAATTACCAGATGTGTAATACAACAGCCAAAACAACAACAACAAAAACGAATGTGCCCATGGAGCTGCAACAGCATTCCCACAGGCAGAGCATACGTAGAGATGGAGGGGGCAGCCTTACTCCTTTTGGCCTTGATTAGGCCAACCACGCTTGGAGCATTGTATCCCGGTCTGGATGCCATGGCTTCAAGTGGACACTCATACCTACCATGTATTGAGGACCCCCTTTCATATTTAAGAACCCAAAGTCTAGAGAGATCAAGTGACCTTCCCAAGTTCATCCAGCTGGAAGTGGCAGTGAGAATTTGAACCCAAATCTGCCTGACTCTACAGCTTGGGCTCTTCTGGGTGCCTCCGAGCAATCAGAATAGTGGTTATGGGCAGGCCGGTGTTCAACAGATGTGTAAGCACTCAGGCCTCATCCAGTTCCGTCCAGAATACAAGAGTATCAGTCAGGCAGCAAATTATGACAGCCCTTCTGTATGCCAGGCACTGTTCCAGACCCCAAGGAAACAACTGTGAACAGGACAGACAGGATCCCTGCCCTCAACATACTTAGAGGTGAAACAGCAGTAAACAGGGGGAAAGAAAGAAAGAAGGAAAAAGGGAAGGAAGGGAGGGAGGAAAGAAAGGAAGGAGGATGGAGGCAGGGAGGAATAGGAGAAGAAAGGGGAAAAAAGGAAGGAGAGAAGAAGGAAGGGATAGAAGGAGGGAAGGAAGGAAAATTTCAGGTATTGATCCATGTTATAAAGAAGATAACATCAGTTAATATAACAGAGAATTCCTGTGAGTCTGGTTTAGCCAGGATGGCTGACAAGGGGATCTCTAAAAAGTACCATTTGAGTTGAAATCTGAAAGACAAGGTGAAAACCAGGCAGAGGATACAGGCAACGCAAAGGTTTTGAGACAAATGTAGTCAGCGGCGCATTCAAGCATTCAAGTAGACCCTTGAATGTAAAGGTCCACAGCTCATTGTGGAAGCTCAGGCTTAAAATATAAAATCAGACAGAAACTAAAAATCTTTCAGTGCCTAAATGACAGCATTGTTGAGATCAGCTAGGGAGCAAACGCAGCTAGAGGAGAGAAGGTAAGGATAGGGGCCTGGGGTCCTGACTGAAAAGTCCATGGAGCCAGCATAGAATATTGAGGAGGTAGCCAGGGAGGCCCAAGGAAGTGGGCAGAGAAGTCCAGGAGAAGAGGGTGTATGGAGGAGAAGGCCATATTCCAAGAGTTAGGAAGAGGCCATATTCAGTCCTGTGTAGAACTCAGCACAGTGCTTGATGCCTGGATTGCCCTTGGCTTTGGCAAGACACAGGTCATTCGTAACCTTGATATAAGCAGTCCCAGTGGAAGGAGACGGGGTGGGGGGGGGAAGCCTGACTGGAGGGAATTGAGGTGGGAACAGCTGTGGAAGCGTAGAGTGCTAACAACTCTTTCGAAGAAGTTTGTTTTGAAGGGGAGCAGAGAACTGGCGCAGAAAGCTGAGGGCAATATAAAGGTATGCTTGTATGACCATGGGAACAGCCCAGTACAGAGGAATTAGTGATGCTGGATAAAGAGGGAAAGGATCTCATGGGATCCTTTGAGGACACGGGAAGGGAAGGGACCCCAGGCTATGTGGCAGGGTTGACCTTCCATGGAGCAGCAGACAAATCTGAGATGCTCTCCTTGCCCTGGATCAAAACCAGTCAAAGCTTGGCCTGCGATGGGGGGCGGGGGGGTCCTTGGTTAGAGGGGCTGTGTCTTCTCCTCTATTTGTGCCCCTCCCTGGGAAGCCACCATGCTGGACTCACCAGAGCGCATGGTCCTGGCATTAACCTCAGAGGAGAGTGAAACCACTCCCTTCTAGGTGTTGACCTTCTCTAGGCCAAGCTGGGTTCTAAGTGTTTACTTATGTTTCCTATAATCTTCCCAACACTGAGATACTTCCAAGTCCATTTTAGAGGTGGTGGGAGATCTGATTTCAATCTTGCCTTTGCCATTCCCTCTGCAAAGTCAGTCTCCTCCTCCATCCAGGCCTCCGTTTCTTCATCTATAAAAGGAGAAGGTGGGGCCAGAAAATTCCAGAAGGCCCCACTGAATTCTAAATGGCGACAATCTTGCTATCTGTTGTGCCACTTCGCGTCCCAACAGTTATTGAGACTTTCTGAGAGTCAGGAATAGTTAGCACGGGGAAGGGCTCCCCCAACCATCCTCTCCCCAAGTGCTCAAGTCAACCTCCAGCTCGCCTCAAATGCAGCTGCCCTCCCTATTTTTCCCGAATCCCCTCCCTGCCTTCTCCCCTCCAGTTCCTCTCTCTCACCTTTCCAATTGTTTATTTCTTCTGATGTTGTCTGAAGCTCCAGGATAATTGTTGCAGAAGAAGCAATCAGCTCAGCCTTCAACAAGTCATCGAGACAGACAGGCAAGCTGGGGTATTAGGCTGTCAATTTCCGGGCCCTTCCAAATGTAAGAACAATTTTGGTGAATTACAAGCAATAGAAAATCACTTTGGGTGTTCATTAGGCAGGAGGCAGGAGCTATGATGAATATTTTGGAAGCACAGGCAGAAGCAGGCTTTCCTGGAGCCAAAAGCCCACCTTCCACCATCTTCTGGGGATGACTCACTTAACCCTCACTCTTCTGGAGAAAGCCCAAGTAGCACCCCCAGTTTGGTAAACGGAGATAATTCCTCCAGGGCCTGGACAATTAATTCACTGGGCATTTATAGAGCCCCCACTGCCTATGTCGGGTCCCAGGGATGAGCGAAACATACATGCTATTCTGTTGCTCAGGGCAGAGAGAGAGAGAGACTCACATAGAAACGCAAAAGAGAGAACAAAGGACTGTAGGAGGGAGGAAGAAAGAGAGAGGGCCAGGGGTGGACAGAGTAAGGGTGCCTTACAGAAGAAGTGGCATTTGAGTGGGGTCTTGAAGAATGACTAGAACATTAAAATACACTCTTACTCCACCGTCAGCAATAATAATAACAATGGTTAGCACTTATACAATACTAATGTAATGCTATTATCTTCAAGCTTTATAACTGTGACATATATATATAGATATGTATATGGATATATAGATATATATCTCTCTATATATATACATATTATAGAGGGTGCCAAAAAATGTATACATATTTTAAGAAAGGAAAAAACTATTAATATATACCGCTAACAAAAAACGAATACAAGTCACGTTTGACTTCTGCAGTTACAAGAGGTGCTCAAAGTGGTGACCATCAGCGTCCTGACACTTCTGATTACGGCGAACTACTGCTTGAGCAATGCTCACCAAAGTGTTAACATCTCTTAAAGTGTGTATACATTTTTTGGCACCCCGAATATATATATACACACACACACACACACACACACACACACACACACACATATATGTATATATATATGTGTGTATATATATATAAAATTATCTAGTAATTCACAATAATTCTTAGGTAGAAGCTAATTATCATCCCCATTTTACAGATGAGGAAACTGAGTACAGAGATTAAGTACACACCTAAAGAATTATAGCCAATGGGCATCCAAGTAGGAATAGATAGAAGTGAAGCAGACCTGGGGTAGTTCTATAGCTTTTCAGGGAGAAGAAGAGATGATTGATGAATAGAAGGAGTGTCCGCCAAGAAGACCAGAGTTCACTTCCAGGCTCCACCACTTATGACTCAGGTGACTACGTAAGTGATATAGGGGAGCTAGACTTTCTGAGCTACAGGTTCCTTAGAGGAGTTAGCATGGTCAGGTGTCTAGGAGCAACATCCAGACATGTGGCAGGGGGCAGGCAGTGCCAGAAAACTAGATCTGCATTCATTCCATCACTCACAGCATTCATTGAACACCTGTTGTGAGCCCGGCACCAGTTAAGTGTTGTGGGGAGAAAGATAAATGGGACCAAATCCTTGCTCTTGTGGGAAACGCAGTGTGGCAGGGAATGCTTGTACATATTAACCTTTGTGCTCGCTCCCAGACTCTGGGGCCACTGAATTCTTTCAACTGGACTCCAAGGATCTCTTCTCTCCCCGACTCCCTAGGGTACACATGTAGGTAATAGACATCCTCTGTGGAATACAAACAAAGATTGCTGTGAATACTGCAAAGTGCAGAAAGAGTCCTATGTACACCAGCCAAGCTAGATTTTCTGATTGTAGAGACCACGTAGGACAGAAGGATAGAGAAAGGCAGAGAAACGTTGGGAAGGGACCATGAGGGCCAGAGAGGGTGCAGGGGAGGTTTGCTTAGGGGAAGTAGGGCACTGGCACCTAATGTGTCAGGAACACAAACTGGCTCAGCAGCATCTGAGGTCAGTTCCATCAGTCGCTGGTTATCCAACTAGCCGCGGTGCTTGTTTGTGTTCCACAAATTATACCTCTGATTGGCCTACCCCATGAAAACCATCCATGATCCCAAGGTCTTTGACACTTGCAAGGTCCCCAGAGCAGGGGCTGGAGGCCTTGGGTATCTCATTGAATGATCATGACCCAAAAGGAAAATCTCAACCTCTGACCAAGGTGGACTAGAAGGAGCCAACCTGAAGTTGGCTCGTTTCACTATCTGGAGAGGGAGTCAGAGAAATGAAGGCATTGGGGATGTGGATGCTAGGATGAAACCTGCCCAGTGTCCCAGATCACAAAGGAGAGTGGGGCCAATTCTACCAGGAAAAACCACATTGAGGTGACCTTTCAACTAAGCCCTAGCCCCAGGTCTTGAGTTAGAGAGGGACAGTCGTGAAGCCCAGAACCAGAAGCCCAGCAAGACCAGAACTTTAACTGAACAGCTTAGATAAGCAGGAGGTAGCAAGATAGAAATATGACTTGGGCTAGAAAACAGGACCCTTCAGATCTGGGCCAGAATGGAAGTGAAGACAGGGAGTTCAATCCCAGAGCATGAAGTGGGGGCCCCTCTTGTCTCATATCAGAAACAGTCCTAGCCCTGGCAGCAGGATGAAGTCACAGGTGGAGCTCAGGTGGCTGCAGCTGGGCTGGATTTAGAGTGAGGCAGAGTCCAGAAGCCATGCAGCACTTGATACATAAAGATGGATGTAAGAGATTTGCCCTTTGATCCCACAGCCAACTGCCTAAGCCCAGGCTGGAAGAAGTACAGGTGAAGAGAAATTTATATGAAAGAGATTTAAAGGTAAGAAATGTCTGCAAGTTCTGGAGAAGCCAGCCTTGAATTCAATCTTGATTTGTTACAGTTGTCCCGAATGCATGACAGTCAGATGTACAGTCAAGATTTCATAGAGGCATCTTTTAAAGCTGGTAGAAAGAACAGGAAACTAAAGATGCATGGACCAGTGGCCCGATAAAATCACCCAGGCTATGAAGTCAGACAAACACGGGTTCTAATACTGACTGGGGTATTTAGTAGCTATGGAAACTTCAGTGAGCTATTTTGCTTCTCTAAGCCTTAGTCTCCTAAATTGGAAAAGTTATTTCAAAGAAAAGAGAAAATAAATGTAAAGCAACTGATAGAATGCATGGCATAAAATAGGTGGTTCAAAATATAGTAGCCTTTAATGATGAGGAAGGTGATAATGATGGTGATGATGATGGTGGCGGCGGTGATGGTGGTGGTGGTGGTGGCGGTGGTGATGGTGGCGGCGGTGATGATGGTGGTGGTGGTGGCGGTGGCGGTGGTGGTGGTGGCGGTGGTGATGGTGGCGGCGGTGATGATGGTGGTGGTGGTGGTGGTGGTGGTGGTGGTGGTGGTGGCAGTGGTGATGGTGGCGGCGGTGATGGTGGTGGTGGCGGCGGTGATGGTGGCGGTGGTGGTGGTGGTGGCGGCGGTGGTGGTGGTGGTGGTGGTGGCGGCGGCGGTGGTGGTGGTGGCGGTGGTGATGGTGGTGGTGGTGGTGGTGGCAGTGGTGATGGTGGCGGCAGTGGTGGTGGTGGTGGTGGCGGTGGTGGCGGCGGTGATGGTGGTGGTGGTGGTGGTGGTGGCGGCAGCGGTGGTGGTGGTGGTGGTGGTGGTGGTGGTGGCGGCGGCGGTGGTGGTGGTGGTGGTGATGGTGGCGGCGGCGGTGGTGGCGGTGGTGACCAATAAGATCATAATGTTGCCTTTTAATTATCCAGGCTGTGATGACACTTTCTCAACACACCCCTAGATCTTGGATACTCTTAAACCCTTGAGAGATGAAGAATAAGCATCCAGGTGAATGATAAAAGAAGTGTTACAGCTGTGGGCCTCTGAAAAGAAAAGTACTTTATTTCATAGTGAGTGAGCCAAAGCTGGTACTGGGGGTGGACAATAAAAATAGCTGTCGTTTACTGGTCCCACACTATGGGCAGCAAAGCACTAGGTGCTTTCACATTCATCATCCTGTTTCACCCCGACATCCTAGGAGAGAGGTAAGGACAGTGTTCTCGACAGAGAACAGCTTGTGTATGGGCCCAGAGGGCAGGAGTAAGGGGGCTGAAGAGTAGAGAGCAAAGGAGAATGCAGCAAGAAAAGGCTGAACAGAGTAAAAACCCCATACCTCTAAAGCTCCTAGCATGGCGCCTAGCATGTAGTAAGTGCTCAGTAAACTCAGATTTACCATCACTGTCATCGTAAAGGACTCTGCAAGAGTCGGGCTCATTCCAAGATGATAGAGGTGCTCATGCAGGATGGAAAGAGCTCTCTGTCACTGGAGGCATGAAGGCACTGCACTGGTCACCAGACCTCTTAGGCGAATGACTACAGAAGAGCAGATTGAAGCATTGGACTGAGGCAAAGCTTGGATCTGCAAGGTCTGGGAACTATATCAACCATTACTCCCCACGAGCTGCAAAACTGAGAAGGGGGCTCAGCAGTCACGAGGCTATTTGAGGGCCCCCTGAAAGACTTGCTTGTAGGTAGACCCCATTTCTCCCAGACATCTGGCCATTTGCTGTCTGTCTGGGCTAGAGGTGAATTCTGCCAGAGGTACCCAGCCCAACCCCGGGCACTAATGCCCCAGAAGGACTGACTTTCTCTCTGTACCTGCATCCTTTTTGAACTTGTCCTGCCTCCTTTGTTCTCCCATTTTAATGATTCCATTCTCTCCACTGCCCCCCCCCACAGCCACCATGGATAAACCCCCACAGCAGGGAGCCCTTTAATTGGCAGCAACATTGCCAACACTTAGCTGTGCGGGTGGAGAGACGTTTCGTGGGGTTTGTTCTGTATGGCGGGAGGAGGGAGAGTGCTTCAAAACCAAGTAGCTCCAGTAGCTTGTTCAACACGATCTGAAGGTGATAAATCGGACCTGATGTTTTCGTCATTTGTTCCCCCCTGCCGGTTCTTCTGACAAGTGGCCACTGCTGCGATTGCTGGAGGAGACAGAATTACTTTCACCAGCAGCTCCTGCCTTCCTGCCACCCCCACTCCTTTCCTTCAGGAGCTGCCACTCCCCACTACAAGGCCAGCCCCAAGGCGGGTGGTGCCAACAGACCCAGGGCAGTGTGTCTGAGGATCCAGGTGGCTGAGCTACTGAATTCTGAAAGGAAAGATCTGGAAAGAAGGTAGGGTGCCTCCATTAATTGAGCATGGCTGTGAGGCCTGAGGAATGGGCCCAGAAACTCAGGCTCTGGAAGTTCTCTCCCCTGCTCCCTCATGACAAGTGTCTCTTGTCACGTGATTCATTTATGCCACAAGCGTTTATTGAACACCTACTGTGTGCCAGGGCGCTGTACTAAGGATACATAAATGAACAAAACTGACAAAAATCCCTGCCCTGGAGGACGAAGGGGAGACACAAGCAATAAACGATACATGTAATGTATCAGGAAATTATATATACTTAGAGGGTGCGGAGTGCTATGGAAAAAAACAAAACTAAGCAACAGAGGAGAAGGGTCATTGAGAGTGTGGAATGAGAGCGGGGCGATCACAATTTTCAACAAGGTAAACAAGATAGCTAAACAAGATAGCCCTTGCTGAAACAGTGACATCACAGCAAAGCTCTGAATGCATTCACGCATTCTCCCAATTGCTCATTCACCCACTCACTCCTTCCTCCATTCAGGCATTCATTCACTCAATGATTAACTCAATCACTCACTCCCCAAATCAAAGATTCCTCTTATTCACTCACGCTCCCATTTGCCCGCTCACTCTCTCACTCAGACATTCACTCATGAGCTCACTCGCCCAGCAGTGTCACAGGCACTGAGTCCTTTTCATTTCCGTCCACCAACCCGCGCCATGCCCCCTCTCTTCTGGACCTTTGCATCTGTGGTCCTCAAAGCCTGAAATGTTACTTCTGCTCATCTCCTTCGCAACGCTGGGCTTAGAATCAGCCCCGCCAGGAAGCATCTCTGACTTGCAGCCTGGCGTGAGGGCTGCAGCTCAGAGTTTCCACACTCCTGTTCCTCGCTCACACCATTGTCCCAGCAGTTGGTTGCTTAGTCTGCCACTCCCACAAGACCAGGAGCTCCGTGAATTTGGGGCAGTGTCCTATCACTGCACCTGTCGTCGTACTTGGCACGCAATACATAGTCAGGAAAAGTCAATCAATTTTCAGGAACAGTCTGGGCAGAGAATCGGAAGAATCTCTGACCAGCCAGGGACACGCCACAGGGTAGGGAAGAGAGCATCTGTGCCGAGCACGTCTATGCACCAGGGACTGGACAGACCCGCGCAAGCTCCACACCGACCCTACAGGGCCGGCATTTTTAACTCCACATCATAGACGAGGACACTGAAGCACAGAGAGGTCAAATGCCCCGCCGAAGATCCCAATAAATGGCCATGCTGGAATTCCACCCCCTCCCCAAATCCTGCTCTTGCCACATCCCTGAGCTGCCTCCCTTAATTCAAGTAAGGTCCATCCAGCCAGTTGGAGAAGAGCCTGGAGGTCTGGGGTCACATTTACGGGGTCCTGAGCCCCCCTTTAGCTATCTGCTGCTGGCTGATATAAGGTTATTTTCCTGATTCTACATTTAAATGGGGCCAGACCTCCCCAAGACCATGGAGCCCTGGCTTCGGACCTTTCAACTGGTAATTACTCTGCAGCCACAGTGTGAGATCATCCATTAACCTGAGGCCAAAGAGCACCCTGCTAATCAGCCCGCTCTGATGCCGTCAAGCAGCTGGGCTGATTGCAGACCTTAATCACGGAGGGACGATGGGCACAATCACCCTGTCCAACCCTCCTCCAAGCCCAAAGGGGAAAGAAAGTTTTATTAGAGAGGGCTGACATTTGGCAGCCTCTGCAAGGGAAGGTTGCAGTAGGCCATGTCACAGCCAAGACTCGCTTAATAACCATGCAAGACCAAAGGAAAAGGAGGAGCTCGGGCCGACAACATGGGGCGTGAGACAAAGAGCAAGGGAAGGAAAGGAAAGGACAAGCCCTGTGCTGAGTTCTTCACTCCGGTTCACTTGCGTTGCCTTTAATCTTCAAGTCGTGTTGCGAGGGTGGTACTCTTTCCATATATATGTATATGTTTGGTTTTTTTTATTAGTTTCAGGTGCACAAAACAAAGTAATACTTAGACGTTTATCTTTTATATCCCTCACACTGTGTGAACCCCCCGCCCCCCATCCACTACCCCTCTGACATCGCACCGAGCCATTACATTTCCACTGTCTCTAGTCCTAATGCTATACTCCGCTTCTTGTAAATATATACATATACACATATATATAAACTTGTAGTTGACATTCGTTATTGTTCAGCTTCAGCTTCAGGTGTACAGTGCAGGGTGGTACTCTTGAGGCCCGTTTACAATGGGAAAGCTGAAGTTCAAGGAAATTAAGAGACTTTCCAAGGTCATACAGCTGGTAAGGGACAAAGCTAAGACTTAAAGGTTGACTTTTTCTGCCTCCAAAATCTGTGCCCTTTCTACCTTCCCCAGGTATGGAAATTTCAGGCTGGCTGATTTCCTTGTATTAGGGATAACGTAATACAAGGTTGATATGTAAGGTGAGACTAACGTGCAGTGCCTGTTCTATCCACATTTGCATTTGAATAGAACTGTGATTAACTTGAAGAACAGGCTCAATAATAGAATTTCAGGCACTGTGTTAGATGACTAAGGGAGCTCTACCAGCCAGGAGGACTCTTCGGCTCTCTCTGGGTCCCTACTTATAACAATCCCCATCCTTCCCATTTCCTTTCATCACTTTGGCTGTAAAGAAAAAAAAAAAAACAGAAAGGAAAGCTTAAGATCCTGTACATATTTTTGCCAAACTCTTTAGAGAATAAAAATAAATAAGAGGTCTGATGTTTCTGAGAGCAAAGGTAAGAGATGCCCACCTTGGAGCAAGGTGACTCGGCCTGGGAAGGCTTTGGCCAGGAATAGAAAACGACGTCTAGAGAAAGACAGCGTACCTCATGGGCCATGTGTGACAGCCAATAACGCCATGCTATTGCCGACACTGAGATGGTGGCCTAGGAACCTAAAAGTGGGTGAAAGGACAAACACAAAGGGCTCCAGACAGATGATCCCAGCAGCTTGTCCACACTAAGGGGATTCCTTGCTTCTTCCCACAATCCTCGCTATATAATCCATACACCTGCCCACTGGGTTCTCCACTCCTGTGCCTAGTCACTCCATGTCATATTGCTCTATGTTATCTACGGCTTTCATAGCACTCCTCTCTGAAATCACCTTCTTTCATCTCTGCCTTGTTTGTCTTCCCATTAAAGTGTTAGCACCCAGGAGGCTAAGATCTTGTCTGACTTCACAGCTGTGGATCCCAGCAGCTAGAACAGTACCTGGCACATAATAGGTACTCAGTAAATATTTTTTGACTGAATAGTGCTGAAGTTTGGGTGACAAGGTGCGTAAAGGATGGGGGCTCTCTGGACAGAGGGACTAGAGGTAGGATGAGTAATAAGATCTGATTTGTTGTCTAAAATTTGGGGTCCAGCTTCTACATACAGGGAAAAGGATATGGAAAAGCACATGACAACTAGTTCCAAAGGGTCATTCTTGACTAGTCCCTCTCTCCCAGTCCCTGTTCAATAAACTCTACTTTCTAAGCATTCGGCACGCCTCTCCACTCCTGTCCATCCTTCCCCTGTCCCCATCTAGATTGGCATCGTCACTCACCCAGACCTCTCTGCAGCTTCCCCATGGGCTCTTCCGCCTCTGGTGCCACCCCTTCCATGCAGCCAGTCCTCCGCCATGCAGCCATAGCTGGCCTCCAGTTCTCATCAGTGACGCTGCATACTGTCCAATGGCTCCCACTGTCCATGGAATAAAGTCTAAATCCTTCCACGTGTCCTCCAAAAGCCTCCAATATCTGGCCCCTGGAATCTCTTCTGCCTCATCCCTCCCTGATCCACCCCAACCACATTCCTGCCCCAGCCCCCTGAACTCTGATCCCTCGGGTTCATTCACCTCCTCCCGGGCCACTGGCTTTTGCAGATTCTCATCCTACTGGTTCTTATATCCCAAATTCAGGCCTTAACGTTTAATTATACTTCCCCACTCACAATACTTAAATCACGAGAGCTCACTTAATGGCCCCTCCACAGCAGACTCTGCACCCCACAAGGATGAGTAGCAGGACATTTTGCTCTCTGGTGGATCTCCAGTGCTGTCATGAAGGAGGGGCTCAAACTTAATTGGATGAATGAATGAATGAATGAATGAACGAACAACGAACAAATGATTCTAAAATTGTAGAATTTCTGGTTAGATCTGGGGCCATGGGGTTGTTTTGTAGAGGGAAGAAGGGTCGTCCTAGCTCCCCACAACAAGTGCATGGGCTACTCTGTCATGGCCCTGACATCTGGGGGCGCACTGTCTGCTGTTGTTTTCTACTTTGCCCAGTCAGTGGCCCTCTGCTGGCCACAGAAATAACTCCACTGTCATGTGACGGGAACCAGGCAGATACCCAGCTGTCCAGACCTAGACAGTCTTTCCCTACATCCCTCAAATATTTACATACAGATAAAATTCACAATTTACTTATTTTTCCCTTCTTTCTATTTGAGCCCCAGATTGTTTTTAAGACTCAGCAAGCACTATTGAAAGAAAATAAATTCTAGGAGAGAAGATTTAGGCACTTCTTAGTGGTCACAAAAAAGCAAATTGAAGTAGAAGGACATACTTTTAAATTCAGATTTAAATCCCAGAGATGTGTCTTTCCACCTGTATGACCTCAGGTGAATCACTTCACTTCTCTGAGACTCAGTTTTACCACCTGTGAAAAGGGTGAATGAGATCTTCCTCACAAGTTTGTTGTGAGAATAGAGATGAGCTAAGCAGTGCATCCAGGCACAGTAAGTACTCGAGAGGTGATTGCTGTCACTGGTGAATAGGTCACAAGCTTTGGCCTTGCTCTGCCTCTCCGGCTGTGTGACCTTGGGTAGGTAGCTTCCCCTCTCTGAGCCTTTCCCACTCTCCTCACCTCCAGAGTCTCCACTAGGATGCTGCTCTTCCCAAACATGTCACAATAGACCATCAACCTCCTTAATGGAGTTTCCATGAGCCCAACAGGGAGCCGTGAGGTTAAGAGAGCATGACTGGATCACAGGATCCATCCACGTCTCCTGCCACTTACCAAAATGCTCTGGTGATGCCCACAGCATTTACATGAACCGCCAAGCTCAAGGAGGAGGAGCTCTCTGGCTTGACTTCTCTTTCCTCTTATTTATAAATCCCATTAATTCGGGTCAACAGATACTCACTGAGCACCTACTCTGTGGCAGGTGCTTCAGTGAGAAACCAGAGATGAACAAAACATTCTCCGTAAGAACCCAGAGCTTGGGGGAGGATCAATCTGGTTTTTTCTGGGCTCTTTGAAGACCTCTTGTATCAGAGGCCCAGCAGGAAACCAATGGCATATTCAAACATGGTCACTGAGATGAGTTTATAATAAAGTCTCTTATTTACAAAGGCAAGGGCAAGGCGAGGGAAAACCAACAAGGGTTGGTGCAGTATTTTTGAATCACCGCTCTAGGCCTGAGCTTAGCAGAGGTCTGTCTGGGGAGGGAGGAAAGGGAAGAAAGATTAGTCGGCTGTCTTTCTGCTCCAACCCTTTGATCTCCTGCTTCTGCCTCTCATTGGTGAACCCAACAGGAGTCCAAAATGCAACGGAACCCACTGTTGCAGTCCCTAAGGTTGGCCTTGCAGGACACAGAGCAGGGGTGAGGAGGGCAGAGAGGGGGTCTGGAGGGGCACACTTGCCTGCTACAGAGAATTGGATGTGACCCTGGGAAGGACATGACCATTTCCACCCATGAAATTCCCTCCTATCAGCCTGAGTGGTTATTCCCAGAAATGCATTGAATGGGGGGAGTTCAAGACACAAAGTGCTATTGTTGAAACACCCTGAGAGTCTCCAATGCCCTATTGAAATTCTCTCCCTCTCCCCAGCTCCCCTGGTAGCATTGCAGGATTACTGCAGCTCATATTCATCTGTCTCCAAAAGATTAAACCACCCCCTGGAAAAGGCCACTGTTTCCCAAAGGAGAGCCCATTTATACTCATTCCCTCAAGAAACTGACTTTTCAGGAAAAAAAAAACAAAATGTACAGGTTGCTTTCTTCCCCAGCTTGGGAAGGAGCTGCTGATTTTATGAGGGTGAGAGGTGCCAGTTGTGTGTATCTTTTCTCTTTGACATCAACCCCCCCCCAAAATTCTGTTTGAGCGGGAATGTTGAGAAAATCAACAAAAATAACTGACATGTGTTTACTGAATACCCATAGCATGGCGCTATGTTGTCAAGCACATTAGGTGCATTATCTGATTTGATTGTCATATCCTCATGTAGTAGCTCTTATTAGTAACCCCATTTTATAGATGATACAGCTGAGGCACAGACAGGTTGAGGGACACACCAAACATCACACAACTAGTAACAGGCAGAGTTGGGACTGGACTCAAATCCAGGTCTCTCTCTAAAGCAACGTTTTTCAACTGGGGACTATTTTGTCCCCCGGGGGACATTTGAAAATGTCTAGAAACATTTTTGATTGTCACATTTAGCGAGAAAGAGTACTAATGGCATCTAATGGTAGAGCCCAGGGATATTTCTAAACATCTTACAATGTACAAGACAACCCTTTACAACAAAGAATTATTTGGCCCAAACTATTGACACCGATTAGGTCAGAACCCCTGCTCTAAAGTCTCCCACGAATCACGATGGCTGGGGAACAGCTCAGCAGGAGAATGGGGGCCAAGACGATGCAATGCCTTGTTGAAAATGTCAGTCTTTGGCCTAAAACATTTAGGAAGTCCCTGAAGAATTCTAAACAGGGACGAAATGGGGTGAATTTGCATTTTAAGAAGATAACTCTGGTTGCTGTGTGGAAGATGGACTGGAAGGCATGGAGAGAGACCAGCGGGCCGGTTGCTGAGGTAATCCAGATGACGGTGGATGTGAAGGACAGGGTGACGGGAGACAGAGACACGTAGCTGGATTAGTGATCTATTTAGAAGGAGGCAACCTTGACAGTGCTTGGTGAGGAGAAGGAGGTATTAGAGATGACTGCCGATCTTCTGGCCTGAGAAACAACTTGGAAGTGATTTACTTTGATTGTATAGACCTTGTCTCTCTATCTTTCCATAATGGTCTCTCTAATAAGCAGTGGTGTCTGTCTGCAAAGTTGATGCGAAGGAGTGGTGGACGTTCAACATCGTGGCTGCCAGGTACGCTTGCGTGGGATGTCTGCAATGTGAATGGTGCCCTCTAGGGTTGAGCAGCCTACGTGGCAGCCTGAGCTCTCCAAGTTTCCAGACTCTCTGGTCTGAGTTCTTGACGCTGGGTTGGCCATTACCTAGGAAGGCCTGAATCCCCTGCTTTGGGAACAAAACTGCCAAAAGCAAATGCAGTCCAAACAAGACAAGACTCACGTGACCATAGCAAGCCACTACCTCTAGTTCTTTACAAGACTCCCTACAGACGAGGAGGAGAGGGTGTCCGTAGGGCACTTGGGTGGGCGTAAGTCACAGCCCACGAGGGGAAGTAATGGAGAGGCATATTTTAGTGTGATAAAAGACCTATTTAACAATAAAAGCTGTTCGACCATGAAAATGGTCTACCGTGTAAAGAAATGAGCTCTTCCTCATCAAGGGGACCCAAGGTCAGGCGCAACAACCTCCAGTCAGAGATGCAACAGAGGGGTCCCGGCATCTGTCGGATAAGATGTTGACCAGATCCCTTCCAATACATGTTCTGCTTCGAGAGTGTGGAAGCAAACAAGGCGTGGTGATATCTCCAGGTTGGCCTTTGGAAGCCCAAATGATTTCTCCAATGAACTCTGAGGGTGTCTGCAGCACCAACGGAGAAAAATTACACCAATACTCCTGATCATCTCACTTATTACAAACACTTCCTGCAGGGCAGAAAAATCTTCCAGACATTTTTTGAAATGTATCAGCAATTTGCTTGCAGCTGCTGACAAAATATCAGTAAATGTTCCCTCCATGTAAACACACTTCCTCTCTCCTCCCTCTAACGAGCACTCTCTTGGCGCTCACCCATCTAAACACCTCCACATTCTCTCCTTTCATCTGAGTAGGATTGGGGAGAAAAAATCAGACATGATTGAGGAGATGGAGCAGGGACAGCCACACCCACACCTAAGGTAAGTCGTGAACTGCCCTGATGATTCTAACCCGGGTACTTTCCAGCCCAGATCTTTCTTCTGAGCTCCAGACCTACAGAGCCAACTACCTGTGAAGCATCACCTCCAAGATGTCACACAGGCATCTCAGATTCACCAGATCCTTAGCATGGCCCACTGCCTCCTTCCATCCCCACTCAAATGCACTCCTGCCCCCGAGTTCCAGGTTTTAGGGAACGTCACCCAAGCCAGACATGAGTATCTTTGACATTTACCTCTCTTTTACTCCCCATAACCATCTGTTTCTGCCTTATTTTGGGTTCCCTCATTAGGCAAACCTTGAGAAGGATTTAAATACAAGTAGTTTATTTGGGAGGTGTCGGAAACCCATAGTAAAGGAGTGGAGAAGTGAGACAAGACGAGGAAATCAACCAAGGATGCATTTATCACGTCATCTGGACTGTGGGCAACTGAAGCTTAATTCCACATGGACGCTTGAGGAAATGGTGTAGACACAAGCCTCAGAGTCCCATCATTTGTTGGTGGAGGGCACTCCTGGGGGTGGTTAATTCCCTGGTACTCACATCCTATCCTACGTACAGGCACTTCGCCAGCTTTAGAGAAAGCCTTCAGGCAAAGAAATACAGATACTGCAGTTGGAAGTAAGCCAGAAAGTGGTGGGGCTCAAGGGAGGTGGGCAAGGGATCAACAAAGTCTCTCTAACATCAAGTCCTAGGGAGTCTATTGCCTAGATAACTCTCCAGCAGGCTAGATTCTCTGCACCCTAGATTCCTCCATCTCTGTCCAGGCTACCACCTAGCTTTTTGCAATCATCACTGACTGGTCTCCCTGCCTCCTCTAGCCTGTCACTCTATGATTCTTCTCCAAACAGCAGTCTAAGTGAGGTAGCATGTATAATGATTACCGTGCAAACTCTGCTTTTGGACTTCCTATCCCCCTTTTAGGTACACGACTTCACATAAAACACTTAACATCTCTGTTGTTGGCGTGTTGTTTTTTCACATGAAAATTAGGCATGAAACGTATACCTTCATCATAGGATTATTGTGACGATGAAATGAATTAATATATGTAAAGTGCTTAGAACAGCACCTGGCACGTGGTGATGTCCAACAAATGTTAGCCAGTAAGATTTCCATAATTAAAAAGGGGCCAATGCCCCTCCTCCAACGTCTTCCCTCTGAGAACTAGACCCTGGAGGGGTAAACTCTGAGAATTGCTGAAAGATTCAGAGCCTAGGGAACCCTAATGACTCTTGGAGAACAACCCCTCTCCCGAGGATTGAAGATGCTAGTGGTGCAGCAGGTGCCTTGAGATAAAGGAGCCACGAAAGCATGACTGCTGGATGAGTTTGCTCATAATGGGTGTGGAACTGAAGCACCAAACACATAAGGATGCCTATAGTTAAGTCCTGTCCGGTCAAGAGGAGGACTTGTGGTGAGGAAGGTACAATTAAAGAAAGAAAGGGTTTCATATCCGGGCAGCAGTTCTAGTCCTGCCAGTAGGGCAGAGTCTTCAGAAGCAAGATGATCTAGGATTACAATCTGTCTCCAACATGAACTCACAATGTGTCCTTGGGCACGTGACTTTCCCTCTCTGAACCTCAGTTTCCAGATCTATCAAATGAAAACAATACCACATGCCTTACAGAAATGTTGGGAGGATTAAATATTATCACATATATAAACACCCCAGGCACATAGTAGGCTCTCAATAAAAGTTAGATTCTTTCTCTCCACTCACAATAATAAGCTCCTGTCGTCCTGATTTCTCTATGAGCACAATGGAAATTGTAATATTATCTTGGGTATTTTGAATGCCTTGTCTCACATGCGCTCTATATCTTTTCACTTTAATCATTGCTGCAGCAACTACGTGTGTGTGGTTGGAGGCTGACAACAGTTTACATCTCTTGCACCATCTTTCCTTCAACGTACACCCATGGCTTCCTAAGAACTTCCTTACGACCAACTAAACTCAGGCCTGGTTCACAGATATGTTGGTGCTATGCAAAATAAACGGCCGTTGCACGACAGCCCTACTGAGGCTGACCCTGAAGGACAGGGGTGAGGGGATTCCTCCAGTGGGTGGGATTTTAGCAGCATACTTGGTTGTTCATTTTGTATGGAGACATAAAGGTGCTGAGATATGGATACACATAGACTCCGGGGCAAAGGCAAGGGGTTGATCGGGGAGCTGAAAGGAGCATATCAGAGATTAGGGACAAGGACTTATGCAGAAGGGGAAAGAAGCATGTGAATGGATCTATGGGTATGGAAAGAACACATGCAGATCTTTGTGGGTCACATTATTGCACACAAAAGATCATCCAAGCAGAAGAAGCACTCAACAGATAGATAGGCCGACTGAACCAGTGGATGTGAGGCAGCCTCCTTCCTGGGCCACCCACCCAAGCACTGTGGGTCTATGAACAGAGCAGCCACATAGCAGGGATGGAGGGTAAACATGAGCTCAGCAGCTTGTGCTCCTTCTCACTAAGGCTTATCGAGCTACTGCCACTGATGGACACCTAAACTGGCACCAGCAGAGTCTGAAAATGAGCCCTCAACAAATGGCACCAGGAAGACACTAGCTAGCCACTTGGTGGCAGATTAATTACCTCAAACTCCTTTAATTGAAGACAGGGCAACAATCATACATGAGAGTTGATACTCACTCTAGCTATGAGTTTATCGTTTCTGTCTGCATTGCCTCTGTCAATACCACCAATCAAAGATGTCAAGAACGTGGGACACTACATAATATTGACCTGGACTCATGAACGAGCTGCGACAACGGGTGTGTGACCCCAGGATATCTGAATATTTAAGTGGTCTATCAAAGGCTCAGTCAAGGAGCCAACTCTGGGACAATGACCTGCAGAGCTGGCACACTGTCCTCCAGGATGAGGTACATGGTTCTGGGTCACTGATCGCTAGAACACACAGATCCAGAAATCAAGGGTGGAAGTAGGGTTGGTCTCTCCCACCCTCACTTTCTGATATACTCATGGTATTTCTGCTTCCCGCTCCTGCATCCTGCTTCCCATGGGATAGAGGAGGGAAACTACTCTGAGAAAGAAAAAAATATATATAATGGTATGGGTAATTGACCTTGACACTTCTACTAAGGTGGCAAAGAGCAGCCTGTCCAGGGCACTCTCCGGGACATCCCTTGGTGCTTTCGTGACACATGGTAACTGCAAATGGTACTGCTACAACCTCAATGGACAAAAGCAAAGTAATGAAGAGTTCTGACTTCTCAGGGAAAAAGGTTTGGGTTTCCTCACCAGACAAACAACCTATATCTGCTAAAGTTATTTGGCAAGCGTAAAGGAAATCTAGAATGATTACTGGAGGTAAAAATAATAAAGAGAATTATAGCCTTAGGACCGGTTACAGGAGTAGGGACTATAATTTGATCAGTTCGTCTATATTGAGTGTTTCACAGAGATTTCAGCCAACTACCACCCTGTACACTTGATGATAGACTGGGCTTCGGGGTGCGTACAGCAGACCGGCGGATGGACTGTGTTAGACCTTTTTATGACCTATCTTACCTCTTCTTGGTGCACTTTTTTGCTCCAGCTGTTGCTGTGGCAACCCGCTACAGCCAAGTATAGCCCAACAGAACTTCATCTCAGCAATCCTATCTCTTTTTTTCTACCCTGGGCTGTCTCAGCCCCCACGTGGTACCTTGGGAAGCCCATTTAGTCATTCTGGTACATGCATATATTAGTCAGGGTTCTCCAGAGAAACAGAACCAATAGGGGATAGATAGATAGATAGATAGATAGATAGATAGATAGATAGATAGATAGATAGATAGATAGACAATAGATAATAGGCAGATAAAGAAATTTGTTATACGGAATTGGCTCGTCAGCCTCATGGAGACTGAGAAGTCCCACACTATCATCTGCAAGCTGCAGATCCTGAAAAGCCAGAAGCCTAGTTCCAGTCTGAAGGCCTGAGAACCAGGAGAACCAATGGCATTGTGTTCTGGTCCAAGTTCAAAGGCCTGAGCACCAGGAGCACCAATGGGATTTATGCATCACATGGGATTATGCATCCTCTACCACCCTGAGAGCAGGAGGAGTCCAATGCCTCAGCTTAAGCATTCAAGCAGAGAGAAAAAGGATTCTCCTTTGCTCCACCTTTTCGTTCTCCTGAGGCCCTCAACCGATTGCAAGATGACAATCCACATTGGAGAGGGCCATCTGCTGTACTTAGTCTACTGACTCAAATACTGATCTCTTCCAGAAACCCCCTCATGGACACATCCAGAAAGAAAGTTTAGCCAGGCACCTGGTCATCTGTGACCCAGTCAAGCTAATACCAAAAAATGAACCACCACAATGCACAAACCCGGAAGCGTAAGGAAGTTAACAACTGGCAAAGCATCCTTTGACCAACAGGACAGAAACGAGGACATAAATCTCCCCTTCTCTGTTGGAGCAGACAGTTCTGAGGCACACTCCACGTGACTTCTCCAGGATGCCCAGTAGAACCGAGTCCGAGTTGGCCAAAAGACCAACCAGGTCAACCGCACGTCCTTGCACAGGTTTCCTTATTTCTCTATTTCCGCTCCCCCCAAGCCCCTGCCCATTGCTTGGGATCATTTTCCAAAATAAACTACCTCCCTGTAAACTGGCTTGGGAAAATAACCTGACCTCTCTAACCTCATTTTCTTCGTCTGTAAAATGCAGATAACAATTGTCCCACCCTCCAGAAGTGCTGAGAGCATTATGTGTGAAGGGCTGAGCCTCGTGCCAAGAGAGGGCACAGGCAGGTAATAAGAGAATCGAGACCATGAACAAAGCACTGTCTGACAACTCCTTTAATAAACTATTAAAATGGCTCGTTTTCATCTTGTTCCATTTTTTTCTTTGGCTTTAGTCCCGCAAGGCACCCTTCAAACAAACATACCAATTGGTGCATTTTTCTCTTTGGTGAGAACCAAGCTGGGGAGAGGGGCTGGCATTCCTCTCCTGAGGGCATGAGGGATGAGGGTTCAATTATTCATCAGCTCTTTTCCAAGGAGAAACCCCCAAAGGAAGATTCAGTTGCACAAGCCGCCCGGGGAAAAAGCTGGAGCGGAGTTCCTCAACACAGGGCCCAGCAGTGACTCCTTTGTTTGAGAGTCACCTGGCTGCGCCTCGGAATTCTTCAGGAATAGGATTTTGTTTTCATTGGTTCTGGCATCTCTTTATCCAAAGCCTCGGATGCTGCATTCACAAGGGGCTCATGAATAATGCATGGTGACCTGAAAAACTCCAGGCGGGTAAATAGAAGATGAGCATAAAAAACCTGGCTGCTCAGGCTGAATTCAGCTGTGACCACAGCAGGCAGTTCTGCTACACACACTCTCCTATCCACTAGGCTAGCGGTTATCCACACACCACCTCGCAGGCCTGCCCAGCCCTCCCTCGGTCCTGTGACGGAGAGTCCTCCACATGGGCCTAGTAACTTCTGCAGTGCCCCAGCGATCTTTAAGACCTTCCCCTCCAACGGCCTATCTCCTCTACAGCTTGTTAGGAAGTTAAAAATGAAACCTAAAGACTCATTCATGCAATATCAGGAAGATGAAAGATGCAATGTCACCCTCCCAAAATGCAAATCTGTGACTTTTCCTAAAGCCTATGCTTGGACAAAAGTGTCTGCAGACACCAATAAAGTTAGAAGAAGAGGAGGAGCTATTGATAGTGTCAACCTGCAAGAGCAGTGATCCCCAGAACCCCACAAAATGAGGACACAGGAGAGACCTGCTCCCTGTCTCCAGTTTCAGTTTCCCATTCCACAGACAGGAGAACTGAGGCCCAAAGGAGAGAAGCTACTTCCCCAGGATCACACAGCAAGTCAGTAACAGAGTCAGAAAGAGAATCAGAACTTTGGTTTCCCAGTGCAGCCTTCTTCCCCGGACTCTAGAATGCCCACCACCCGATTCCCAGATGAGCCACCCCAGGAAAGGGAGGGGGGAACATATTTGCAGGTGATTTAAGGCAGGGTGCTTCTAGGATGGCTCGCTCCCTCTGGGTAATTTATGGATGTGTGAACAGGATGATGGGCTCACTGCTTATACCGTGTAATTCAAAAAATGCAGCCGCCCCAGAAAGATGGGTGAGAGGCATAAAAATATGTACATTTGATGGAGCATATATATGTGTTTGTAAATACAGTCTGTTATTGCTCAGTGTTATTATATATCCATCATCTTTCTTTGGGTTATTGGAAACATAAAAATCTTAAAGCACTAAAAACACAAAGAACGATAAGTCACCCAGGAAAGTATATCTTCTCGGGGATGATTTTATGTCGGGAACAGTTTGTGCCTTCTGAAAATAAAATCCTTGCACTGCCAGGGAGGGAAGAAGAAACAGAGGGTGAGGCTGGGGGATGGTCCCTACAAGCCCCTGGGCAAAAACTGGTCCTAAAGTGGCGGACGGCTAATGGGTCAAGGGGAAAAGACAGCGGGCTGAGGGTCTAAGCCAGTTGAGGTCCCACCATTTGGGTAAGTCATGACCTTGAAGCCTAGTTCCTTACCTACTATGCCCCAGTGGGCACTCTGACCCCGATAGGACCCCACAAATATTAGTCCCGTCCCCCTCAAGCCACCCCATTCTGAGCAAGCATCAAATGTGACTATACAAAAATGACTTTGATGTATCAGCCCCCCGTCTCTCTCTCTGGACTCCTCCTGCAGGCAAGCATCCAAACCAAGTGGAACCGTAAACTAAATTCCAAGCAATAGACACAGTCAATAGCACAGACATGATTTTTAAGTGAAATGAACGATGTTTTGACTATCGATTTCCTCTCCGGGCCCTTCCTTCCACGTCAGAGATGCATGCTTCTACATGTACTTGGTACTGTGGCTGAAGCCTGGGCTTCTGTCACAAGTCAACGTTAAGGCGATCTGGATGGGGTGTGAGGGTAGGAAGTGGGTGGCATGGGTCCCATGTGCAGGGGGTCCTTTCACAATGACGGCAGAGGACCCAGAACCATGGAGACTGAGAGTCGTGGACTAGAGGGACCCAGACTCTACCTCTCCCTCACGCTGGGCCCGCCCTCAGACCCACCACTCCACTGGGCTTCGCTTTGCGCTTCAGAAAATGAGGGGTTGGAATGGACGCTCTCTAAGGGCCCCTGTAGGACTTCACTTTCAACGTGACGTTGAAATAATACACATTCTCTTTGGTTCACCTCCGAGTCCCCAGCATGGGAAGTACTGGGAAAGCGGTGGGTACCTAGTCGGGGCTCAATAAATATTTGTTTCATTAATTAATTTTGCTTGTTCTTCAGAAACTCAGTTAAGTGACCCCAAAGGTAATAGACCGATTGCACTCATGGCCCCAAGTAACGGCCTATCTGAGTCCGGCCTTTGCAGTTTGTTCCGACTTGGACCCTGAACTAAGCCATGTGACTTGTTTCCACCAATGGGACTGAGAGTAGTGGACTAGAGAGGGAGAACAGCAGACTTGGCACAAGCAGATGCTTGAAAAGGTACTTGTTTTTATCCACTTCTCTCTCTCTCTCTCTCTGTCTCACTTGGACCCAGCTACTGCCTTGGTCTAGCTCCTGGAAGATGTGAACAGCGTGCGAAGGAAAGATGAGACATTCCAGCCACAGCCATACCGGAACAGACGGCCCCACCTGACCTGCACGCTGACCACAGACAAGCTCAGTACCAATAGCCAAGCCCAGCCCGGAGCAGCAGGTCCTCCCAGCCAACCTGAAGACTCATGGGAAATAATAAATGGTTATCTGTCATGTAGTGACAGCTAACTGATATACTAAGCTTTAAGTGATTTCATCTAAAAAGTAACATATCTGGGGAAAGCAGAACAGCCAGGCCTCAGGGAAAGCGAACGAGCAAAGACGGGGCTGGGTCCCAGGTGGGTTTTGGGTATCCATTACAGGAACTCCTGGATCTTTGCTGTCCTGCTCTGAGCTTGCAGTGGTTTAGCTGTTCCCATATATCTGTGTCTTTTCTCTTCTCAGGCCGCCCACCAACTTCTATACCCTCTGTCTAGATACAGGTTTCTTCTTCCCTCATTCCTTTAGCTTACACGTTGGCACAGGACCCATTTCCACCACCAGCCTCTCTCTACACCTAGGCCGTTCAGCCTGGGCTCCTGCTGCTCACAGCCTGAGGCCGTGTCATGGCCGTCTGATACACCTATGTTTACAAATTTACAAAAGGGACAACCAGTGCTGCTATATGTGTACCTGCATATGTATTACATGTCTATATATTCACATGTGTATATATACATATCTATATAAGCACTTAGAGAGAGAGAGAGAGAGAGACGAGGGAGATACCCAAGCCTCAAAACAGTGACTAAACTAGATACAAGCCTGATTCTCAAGTTCTCTCTTCTGAGGGAGGCCCAGAGAGAAATCGGAATCCTGCCAAGGTCATACTGCAAGACTCAAACTCAGTTGTTCGGACTCTTCATCCTCAGCTTTTTCCAATACATTATATGGCATTTCCTCCTGGTCTGATCCCTGGGAAATGTGGGAGCAGTTTCAGATACAGCCACAATATTTATGCAAAAGAACCTTGTCTATTCCCTCTTGGACATGCCTGGTCCTCACAGGCTGGAATGAGCACCAGTTAGTATCATATTATTTACTAGATATTTCACACAGCTCCTAACATCAGGCCTGCTGGTGATAATAAACTCTATTCTGATACATCCACAGCTCAGAATTTTCTGCCACAATTTTCAGGAAAAAATGAAAGATCCTACAGGAGTGGGAGCTCTGGGGCTCTTTGGGGCAAAATGACTCCAAGGACTTCATCAACAGATGAAAAATGCAAATTACACAGCGAGAGCTTTACATTCTTTGGAAGACCAAGTGGGCGTATGCATACCCGATGGACTCAGTAAATGGAGAGGCAACCAACTTTCACTGGGTCCCTACTGGGTAGCCAACTCTGGCCTGCCACTGGGGTAGCAAAAGTGGCTCCGACGGACTCTGGAAGAGACGCTCACATTTACTGACCATGTGACCCCGGGAAAGGGACTTTCTCTCTGCCTACACTACCTCATCAATAAAATTGAAATGATAATCATATCTGTCTCTAAGGAGAGTATTGTTGTGAGGCTCAAATATGAAAATTCATGTTAAGTGCCTTCCCCAGGGCTTGACACGTATAGCAGAAGCTCAATAAATGCCAACTATCATTAGGTTATTTTACAGACACACACTCCGGGCACAGGGGAGGTGGTAGGAAAAGGACAGGGAAGCAGGAAAGCTTTTCTGGAGGAGGAAGTGACAACTGAGCTAGATTTGCGGAAAAGCGTGAAAGGCAACCTGGTAGACGCGCTGAAAGGACAAAAGCAAGGTTAAGGAGGCAGGGAAGATCTGAGTGTGTAACAAAAGGAAACCTGGGTTGGTATGTTTGAAGGGTGAAGTTCAATGTCAGGGAAGGGTGGCAAGAGATAAATGTGGAAAAGCAAGCAGAGTCCAGAAAGCTAAAAACCCTGCATTTCACCTGAAGGAGCTTAGGATTGTTCCTTTAGGCACCAAAGAGCCATAGAAGGATTTTGAGCTCAGAAATAATAATAGCATCATTCATATATATTCATACTAAAGTGAGAGTGACTAATACGTCTTCAAATGTGACCTGCAACTTTCCTAGGAATATTTGCTATTTTACGAGGGCCAATCCCTTTAAAGATAATAATAACAGCTACCAGATAAAATGTTTACAGTGTGAAAAAGACGCCTTACTTTGAAACCTGTAACAACCTTATGCTCTGGGCTGATATCTTACTATCACCCTCCTCTTTCTCCCCATTTTACAGATAAGACACCTGAGGCACAGAAAGATGAACTAACCAGCCCAATGTCATTTAAGTAAGCAGTGAATTCAGAATTTTAAACTCAGAGACACTGGCTCCCAAGGGTGTGCTCCCAACTATTATACTACAGAGCTTCATAGAAAAACAAGTCCGTTTTTAATGATGTACCTCAGGCATGAGTAAGATTCCTAACTGGAGAAAAAGGATGCTTGATGATATGGTGGAAAAAAACTTGGTTGGAATAAAGGGGACCTGAGTTCCAGACCCAGCTCAGCCTCTGAATCTCTGTGTGATGTTGAGCAAGTGGCTTCCCCTCTCTGCGTCTCATCTCCTCATTTGATCCACAAAAATCCTTCTAGCTTTGATATGCTCTGGTTCTGGGGCTTTCTAGGGGTGTAGAGAGTAAATGTCGTGATGTTCAATTTTGCAAATAAGAATCAGTTCTCGAAGCAGGGGCAAGAACATGTGGTAAGATAGGGAAGAAGGGGGTACTCAGGATGGCTCTAGAGACCTAATATGAGATCCACATTGCAAGAAATGAGTGAAATGACCAGAGGAAATGCAAATACTTTCACCCCGATCCTAACCTACCTATGCAACAACCAGCTCAGTTTCAGACAATACCGAAGCAGAAAGATCTCTTAGAAGTTCTGTTACAAGTCAATAATTTTCACACTTACTTTTGGCTATCTTTTTAAATTCCTGCAGGAAATGCAATATACAAAGCTGATTTTTAAAACGCAACATTTTATGTGAGTGAATTTATTTTATCAACACAGATGATAACCTTTACTTATTATAAAGTCAGTCCATAAGGACAAGGCTATTTGATTAAATAAGTTGGATGCTCAGGTTGCTATAAAACTGCAATTGTCATCTGTAACCCCCTGACTTCATTTTCTTGCGTGTTTATCAAGAGAATTTGATAACTTTCATTAGTTTGAGTTGTATAGTATCTTGAAAACATTATTTATACAGATGAGTAGCTACAAATACTGACAGGTTAAAAAAGAAAGAAACGGAGAAAGAAAGAAAGATGACTTTGTAGTCTTTGGAGATTCTGCAAAGTGATCCCAAGGCTTAAGACACAGCCAAAGATATTGCACAAAATATCCTAGTCCAGATCTCATCCATGGTGCAGCATGCATTCACCCATTTTATTCATCAAATATCCCACGAGTGCCTACAACGTGTTATGTGCACTGCTCCAAGCACTGGGGATACAGAGGGCAGGGTGCAGAACAAAAGCTCCCCTGCCTTCTAGAAGTTTAAAACTTGAGCATGTTAAGAGATGGACAATCAGCAGAATACATAAATAAGATCTAGAGGATGATTCCCACACTATGGTAGAGTCGAGGGACGAGTGCCATGGGAATAAGTAAGGCAGAAAGGGGCTAGGGCCTCTGGGGGGGAGGGTAGTTCCGTTTGAAATAGGTCAGAGGGGCTCTCTTGGAAAGGCTGAAGGAGGGAGGAGGCCAGCCCTGAGCCTGCAGGAAGGGCCCCCAGACAGTGCCAGACCCTAGTAAGATGCCTGCTGGGCCAGCTCCAGGAAGCGTAAGAAGGCTAAGACCGAGCAGCTGGAGGCGCTGAGCAAGGGCAAGCGCAGTAGGAAATGAGGTCAGATAGGAGGAGGGTAAGAGGTGGGCGGGGGACAGACCACGTTGGGTCTGGGAGGCCATTATAAGGACATTGGCTTCCATGTGGAATAAAAGGGAAGCCATTGGAGATTTCTGAGCAGAGGAGTGACAGTGTTGTATGTCTTTACAGCATCACTTGGGACACTGGGTTGAGAACAGAGTGTAGGGAGTAAGGGTGGGGGCAGGGGGAGGAGGAGGTGTTTGCTGTAATCCAGGAGGGATGGTTGGTAGCTGAGACCAGGTGGTGGCAGAAATAGTGAGAAGTGCTTGGATTCTCGATGTGCTTTGAAAATAGAACTGGTAGGTGTTCCTGACCAAGTGGATGTAGCTTATGAAAGAAAGAGAAGCATCAAGGCTGACTCCAAAGGATTTGGCCCAAGCAGCTGGTAGGGGGAAGGTGCAGTCCACTTGACCAGAGATGGGAAGACTAAGGAAGGAGGGGTGGCTGTGCATCAGGACTTCAGTCTGGGTTGTGTTACTTTCAAGATGCCTGTTAGAAATCTAAGTGAAGATGGACAGATGAGTCTGGAGCTCAGGGAAGTGGTTCAACTTGGAAATATTTGAGGAGTTGTTCTATTGTAGATGGTGCTTCAAGTATGAGGGAGAGAGCGTGGGATCGCAAAGCAGTAGGTGTGGACAGAAGCGCAGGCACAGGAGCGGAGCCTGGGGCTCCCCACCATCTCCTAGCTCAGTCTCCAGCTAGCAGACGCGGGGCTGGGGGAGTGGAGATCAGGAGGCAGACGTTCCAGAGACCCAGTGAGGAAAGCGCTTTCAGGAGGAGGACGTGTTCAGCTGTGTCAAAGGCTAACAGGACAAAACAGAGGTGGTCTGAGACGGAACGGCTGGCTTTAGCCAAGCAGGGGTCATGAGTCGTGGGTGACCTTGGCAAATCCAGTTCTGATGGAGTAATGGGAACAGAAGCCTGACCAGGTTGTTTCAAGAGGGAAATGGAGGAGAGGGATTGGAACAGTAGTAAAGACCAACCTTGTCAGAATTTTTGTTGTAAAGGTGAACAGAGAAATGAAACGGCAGCTAAACGGGGCAAGTGGAGTTGGTTAGTTGTTTGGTGTTTGTTTTAACACCGGAGAAATCTTGGCGTGTTTGTACACGGATGTCAATGTGCCAGGAGAGACGGAACATGCTATGATGTAGGAGAGACAGGGGACGATGCTGAAGCCATGTCTTTGAAGCAGAGAGGGGGAGGGTCGATCTCAGGAGTGGAGACTGTATATCTGTACCGACAGGAGGGAAGGCAAGACCTGAGCGCACTGAGGCAGGCCAACTGTGGGTAGTGGAAACCTGTGCAAGTTCTCTTCTGATGGCTTTTATTATCTCTGTGAAATGGGAAGTAGGTTAGAGTAGGGGAGGGGACGAGCTGTTGGAGGTTCAAGGAGGGAGGAGAGGTTGTGAGAACCATCATCTATATGACAGGGAGAGTGAATGGATCAGGGAAACGGATCATGGTTACCAGTCAGCATAAGGACCCCTGGGAGATTCACACTCAGGACTCGAAAGGGAAGCAATCAGCAGGGGGGCCTGCTTTTCTCCAGACCCACCTGGCTGCTGTGGGGCAGGCACAGATTAGGCATCATTGGTTATGACTAGGTTTGTGGTTCTGCCAAATAAGCATGAAAAGGACAAGAGTCAAATTCTTGACCCACCATTTATTAGCTGTGTGACCTTGAGCAAGTTAGCTAACCTCTCTGTGTTTCAGCTCCTTCCCCAGGTTCTTAAGTAAAGGTTAAATGGGCTAATATTCACACAGTATTTAGAATAGTACCTGGCACTTGAAAAGCTCTCGGTAAATGTTAGCTTTTATTATAATCAATCCTATTTGAGGGAGCCGGCAAATGGGTTTCTCAGCCAGTTAAAATCCTCACTGTTTGTCAGAAAACACTTGTGAAATGCATCTTGTAACATTAGGAAATTTTAATATCATTTTTAAAAATCTTATCGAGCCCATTTTTGTTGGATATACATCAGAAGTCCCGGTTTAATTTCTCTCTCCTTTTTTTTTTTTTGTATGTTGAGATCAACCATTAAGTTTCAATTGCCTGCTAACACTATCTGCTGTCAGCACTGCGACAACTAAAAGTCAGTCAAGAAGCACCCAAAATGTACAGTGACACAGTATTATCACAACATGATATGATGTGCGCTGCACAACCATTACACCGTGAAGAAGGCAGGTACCTGAGACACACCTGAGCCTCGCATGGGATTTTAGTTGACCTTAAAATACATTTTTTCTCAACTCTTGAGTGTTGCAGTGATATATACACTGACATGCTTTCGTGTGAGAGGACACACACAGGAGCAAATTTTTAAGAGACTTTTGTAGCTACGATTTCACTAAGGAAAGACCCCCTTTCAATAGGTACGAGTGGACTGACAGAGTTAATGAATTCCGGGGCAGGTCGGTGGTAGACGGGGAAACACAGGAAAGTTCTTTTGCAAGTGCTTCTCTTTTCTCCATAGAAAGGAAGGTCATCAGCTGAGAGTAAAGCGGGCAGAAAGGAGCAGGAGGAATTAGAAACCCTAACAGAGGCTGAGCGCTGTAACACCCTGGGGGGTCTACATGTGCAAAAGTTCAGAAAAACGATGCGTTTGAATGTGTAGGTTGTTTTGCACAGAGGTTAGGCACACCCCTCTGGAACCAGAGGCACCTTGGGCACGTCACTTAACCTCTCTCAACTTCACTTTCTTCATCTGAAAAAACAGAAATAATTACAGTACTATTTCACAAGGTTGATATGAGAATTACATGTGGGCAGCCTGTAGAACAGAATATGATAAAAATATTAACTATTACTCTTACTGTTTTTTGAGAATTTAAATTATATTTCTACTGAGTTGGGTTTCTGGAGCGCCTGAAATATCTCCTTGGGATCTATGGTTTCTCTGACCTCCTCCTCCCCCATGAAACTAGAGTTCCTCTGCCCCCTATGATCACACCTGGATGGCATTTGCCACTGTGACTCTGGGGAAGAGGAAATGAGCCCCAGGGGAAGTAGGGTGGAGCTGGGGAAGGGTCTTCCCTGGGGGCTCACTCAGAAGCATTCCGGAAGGCTCCAGTGTGGCTAACAAAGGGGAAAGGAAGAGAAACACATTCGGGGGGATTTATTCAGGGGGTAGTTCATGGACCACCAGCTGCAGCATGACATGGGCGCTTGTTAGGAAGGCAGCATCCCAGGCCCCAGCCCGTACCTACTGAATCAGAATCTGCATTTTAACTAGATCTCCAGGTGACTCCTATATAGGTTAAAGTTTGAGAAATGCCAGTTCTACTCAGTCCATCACATTATCATCTCATTTATTCTCCACAACAGCTCTGATCATTTTACAGATAAGGACCTTGGAGGCTCAGAAAGTTTAGCCCCCCACTCAGTGTCCAGTGCATGGCAAATGCTGGTCTGAACCCAGATAGTGCGGTTCCAAAGCCTGTGCCTTTTCCATGACCTTGAGCTGTGTGGTAGGATGGGAAGCTTCACGAGCTCAGTTTGGGAAAGGAAAGGAGAAAGGGGAAACGCCAGCCAGGAATCCCATACACCCTTTCCATAACGCAGTACGGGAACACAGCAGCACTACCTAATTCACTCAGTTATTCATTCAGCAAACATTTCCCAGGAGGATCTACCCTGTGCTGGGAACCAGGTGCAGAAAAGAATGACACTATAGCTGGGCTCAAGAAACTTAGATCTGATTGGGAAGATGGAAGAGTGAGCCAACCATTTCTGTGTCCCACACCCTCCAGCTCCCACTTCAATATCTTACCAGCCCCTCACTTCCTTGCCTCTCCCTCCTGCCTTCTCGTCCCCTCCTCCTGTGCTCTTCTCCCTCTCCTACAGGGCCCCAACTAGACATCTCCAAAAAAGAATAGCAGCAATTGTCACCCCGATCAATGATGGCTCCGCTGGAGACCAAAGCCAGCCACAAATGGCGACCCCAAGCCCTCTCGGTAAGCTGAATCTCTGGCATTCCTGGAGGTTTCTGAAAGCTAAGCCTCTGACGCTGGCACCAGAAGGATCATTGCCGGACTGAGTCCCTTCCAGCTGACTTCAACATCCTTTCTTTGGCTGAGGCTTACTTGCTCCCAGGGAGCAAGCGGAGGCCTGTTCCCAGAGCAAAGCCCCCCTACAGAAGCTCATGTGCCAATGAGCGTGTTGGACTGCTCCTGACCCAGCCAGCACCCAGACAGGCTGGATTTTGAGTTTCAAAAGCAAGAACGGTATCAGCTGGAAAGGAACAGGGTTGGGAGGACTCAGAGTTTGGAATGAAAGAGGTCAAGTTTACCGGAGCCCTGGAAGTATTCTTTTTTCATCATAGCCCCAGGAGACAGCAAGAAAAGTGAACCCAAAGACAGCATGTTCGGCCACAGAGTTAAATGGAAAACGCAGGTAACCAAGCAGAATGAGCCCCGTTAAAGACACAGCCAGTATCTGGATACACATGTGTACACAAAATTTTTCTGCAAGGAAAAATAAGGGTTAATCTTGACTGACAGTAGAGTGGCTCAATGCCAATCTAGGGAATGGACCACGAGGGCAAGGGCAGCAGAAGGAAGGGTGGTTCCCCTCCCACTCTCCCCCAGCAAATTGACGTTAGCAGTGAGGTGACCAGGCAGACATCTGCACGTGGACTTTCCTTTGTTTCTAGCTGATGGCTTAAGAAATTATTTTCTTTCCATTTCATCCTTCCCTGTAATTTTTAGGACTTCTAATAGGATTACAAACGCCATCGGTATCCAGCCCAAACCCCTAACTTCATAGTTAGATTATTTGCAGCTGCAGAAACAAGACTCTGTTGGAACCAGAAGGCGGAGGTGGTCTGTGTTTGCAAAAAACAACTTTGCCATGCTGTTTTGGCCAAATGAAAGAAAATATGACCCTGAGGGCATGGACCTAAACTAAAAAGCTTTCCATTCTGCTCTAAATTTTTGGAGGAGTTCTGTGATGCATATAAAACAGGGATGGACCTCGTCCAATATTTCTCATTTTGGACTAGATTGCAACATCATGCTACTTTCTCTCCCAGAGTCCCTTAATGCCAACAAGATTGAAGAAAAACATGACCCTGCTCCTAAAAGCAGTCTTGTTTCTTTCTGGGTTACCCTGGCCCCACAAGAGGCCACCCCAGACAGGGACAAGCGTCCCAATGCCAAGGCAATAACAAAGAACAACCATCATTTATAGGGTGCTTCCCACCTGTCCAGCACTGTGGGAAGTACTTAGCATAAGTTACCACAGTAAGTCCTCACACCCAAACTATTATTGTCCCCAGTTTGCAGATGAGTAAACTGAGGCTCAGAAAAGATGAGCAACTTGCCCACCCAGCTAGTCAGTAAAGAACGAGAACTCGGTGTGGATCAGTGGACCCCAGTGCCTAGTCCCGTGCTCTGTGCCACCCCCTTCCCAGATATCAGCACTCAGACATTAACCATGGTCCCTCTGGGTCACGGGGTGATGGGAAATTTAGTTTTCTTCTCTTGCCTTTGTATACTTCCTAGATATTCTACAATAAATGTGTTAGCTTTGAATTAAGGTTTAGAAAATTAATTTAGACTATTTTTCAGAGGAAAGGAAAAGGGATGCTGGACTCAAGGCCCCCCCAGAGAGGAAGACTGTGGGCAGGGAACCTTCTGTTAGTTCTGGCCTGGAGTTGCCTTGTGCTGAGCTCAGAGCCTGAGTGCTGGGGAGGCCGGGGGAGAGGCACCCATGTCCTGCAGAGGTTCCCCCCTCCACCCCGAGAGGCTAAGCCCTTTAATGAAGGTGACTCCGATAATTTCCTAGCTAAAGCACACACGTTGTTTTGTGTCTCAAACCCACTCTATGAGGCAGGGGTTAACAAGTTATCTGTGATTTACTGAAAGTGTTTCTGGATACGGTCATCTCTCCTGAGCCATCAGATGTGTCTTTAAGGGAACTGCTTCTCAGGTGAGCTCTGCAGAGGACTTTCCTCTCCTCTGGGACTCCTGGTCTGGCACGTGGCTTTGCTGCATGCGCCTCACTCTCCCATTGCTGCTTCTTACTAGCTCGAGGGATCTGCATGGGGAGGTGGAGAGTGACAGGAGGTACCCCTGGTGCTGTGTGGTTGGCATTGCTGGAAACAGAGGCCGAGCAGGCAGAGTGTGCACTCAGTGACCACTTCACAGAGTCCCGTGATGGTTCATCGTGTCACCAGGTCAGAGCAATGGGTGGCCTTCAGGCCCTAACCTTGTTGGCTATGGAATGTCTACAATTCTCCAGCTGCGACCAAGACATCAACGAGCCAGAAATAACAAATACGTTGGCCGGTGGGAAAGCTGCCCTTGCCCCCAGCCTAGCACCTACCAAAGTAGGTGCCTCCCCCTGCCTGTGTTCTAGGCAGGAAGCGCAAAGCAGGACCTGGGCAACTAAGCATTCACATTTATGACAGGCCAAATTCTAGGCAGAGAGGGGAGTTCTGAGAAGGATGCAGGAGTCAAAAAGCCAGCATGTTCTTATTGCCTTTTAACTGATGGTTTTGGGGGTTAAACATTGCCCTCGGTGCTCTCACAGAGTACCCCTCTACAGACGGGGTTTTACTCTACACAATAAAACCATTCCGTCACAGCAGCCACATACATGTCTTTGTGTGGTCTCGTCCCCATGCAGATCCGTGGGCTGTCTAGCCTGCCTACTATGTGCATACATCCGTTTACTATTTAGTAGAGGCAGATGGGACCTATCTTGATGGGCTTTGCCTGAGAAAAACCCATAAAAGAAAAAGAGGAATGTAGGAGAAGAGAGTCACACTTCTTCACTCCAGGAATTTCAGAACAACTTGGAAATCCTCTGCCCCCACAGTCTACATCCACTGCAGACCTCGCTGACCCAGCATGGAGCACCTTCCCTCTGAGCCCAAACCCAGCTTCCTGGTCGTCATCAGCATCACATGCCAAGCTGCAACTACTGTCCTGTTGGAGTCGGCACACAAGATAAAACTTATGTGACGTCCCCGATAAAATCCAAACGTACCCTTTTTACAGATGAGAAAACCAGGCTTAGACAAGGGGAGTGACTTTGGCCAGAGTCATTCAGGGAGTCATGACAAAGGCCATTAGAAGCCAGGACTATCTGACTTTGTGGTCTTTCTACTGCACAAGAATCGGTGTTCTCGAATCTGCTAATCAGGGATCAGAAGGTAAGAGCAAGGGGAATCAAAGGTCACCCTATGGAAAGAACACTGGCTTGGACTGAGTTGGCCTGGGTTCAAGTCTTAACTTGGGCAAGTGACTTCACTGTCTGGTCCTCAGTTTTTCCACCTGTGAAATGGGGATAATAATGCCTAGCTCATAGAGCCATTGTGATGCCCAAATGAGACAATGCCCAACACAAAGTAGATAAACTGTATATGTTATGTTTTCCCTCCGTCAATATCAGGCTTTTAATGTCTGCCACTTCGCTCCATGCCTCCTTTCCAGCCAAATCACCTCCTGTTCTCTTGATTGCCATCAGTGATGGATGAGGCTTTGGTTTCCATGGTTGCCCGGACTGGTTTATTGGACAGATGATTTTCATTGCCTGCAGGTCTCTGCTCAGAGTTGGCAAATGCAGCCTGAAGATGCATTTCCAAAGCACCTGGGCTCCCTCCACTCTGGAGGGTGCCTTGGGAATGCTCTCAGACTCCCTTTGTCAATTCCCAGGTAAGGGTGGTGACATTTTCAGGAAGCTCCACACAGAGTCAATGTCAAATGCCAGTTAATCAGATTATTGCTCAGACTCCAAAAGCCTTCTCTAGCTCTTCAACTAGTTTATGAGCTCCCCAAGGGCAAGGCCTAGGTCTTGTTCAGCTCTGTCTTTCCTGTGTCCGTGTCTCCTGGCATGAATGTAGTCGGTGCTCAGGGAGAACTGCCTTAGTGACCCCAACTCTCCATCCCTCCCCGTACCCACACCCTTTATCTTGTACTTTTGCAATGCACTCTCATTATAAGCAGGACACAACTCCTCACCCCACGCATGGCCATGTGATTTTTTTTTACTACAAGGATGTGTATTAGTTATCTATTGCTGCATAACAAATTACCCTCAAATTAGGAGCTTCAAACAACACAATGTATTATCTCACAATGTCTGTGGGTCAGAAATCTCAGCATGGCTGAGCTGGGTCCTCTGCTTCCAGACCTCTCACAGGGCTGCAATAAAGGCATCAGCTGGCCTGTATTCATCTCAAGGCTCAACAGGGAAAGGTTCTGCTCACAAGCTCGCATGGTTTGTTGGCGAGATTCAGTTCCACACAGACTGTTGGCCGGAGGCTACCCTCAGTTCCTTGCCATCTGGGGCACTTCAAAGTACATAAGCCAAGGAGATAATAGAGAGGATCTGCTAGTAAGACAGAAGCCACAATTTCTTGTAATCTAATCGCAACAACCCATTGCCTTCTTTGTATCCTATCTGTTAGAAGCAAGTCACAAGTCCTGCCCCTCCCAGGGGAGGGGATTACACAAGGGTCTGAATGTCTGGAAGTGAGGGTCACTAGGGACAATCTTAGAAGTCTGCCTACTACACGATATTTACAGATGTTATAAGTGCAGTCGAGAAGCATATATGCAATTGAGCTTGCGTCCTCTTGTGCTTCCGCCTCTTGCATGAGAAGGATGCCCCCCAAGTAACCCACTAGTCCCAGAAGGAGGATGAGAGACACATGGTGCAGAGCTCAGATCCCTCTGCCAACCCAAACCTACAGCAGAGTACCACTCAAAGTGCAGATACATGAGTGAGCCCAGCTGAGACTGGCAGAACTGCCCATTGTGCCCAATCCAGATCAGCTGAACTTGGCAGAAGCCACTGAGGTTGTGTGGCTGTTTGTGATACAGCAAAAGCTAATTGATAGTGTAAACAATAATTGTTAGTATAATACATAATAATTTATTTCACCTCTCAGTTTTCTCATCTGTAGAAAGGGCATAAGAATATTTATACGTCACAGGGTCATCACGAAAGCTAAATGAGTTTGTATTTTCAAAATATTGAGAACCGTGCCTGGTACATAGTAAGCCAGCATAAGTGCTTGCTGAATTAAAGTAAATAAATCAATAACAGCTCATTTGTTTGAGTGTTTACCAAACACTAAACACTTTATACGCATTATCTCATTTACTTGTTACAACAGTCCTATGAGGGTGGCACAATTATTATTTTCATTTTACAAATGGGGTTTAGACAGTGTAGGAAATTTGCACAGATCACACAGCTAATATGTGAGGAAGCTGGGATTCAAATTAATGATTGGCTAAATAAATTCCAAGATCGGAAAGCTGAGAGAACCGAGTCGGCAAAGAAAGGGCTGGGAGAGTAATGAGAAGCGCAAGCTGGCGACCTGGGTTGTTTTAGAAGTGAGGCTGCAGAAGTGGGGCAGGCGTTCGGGCGTTCCTTTTGTTTGTGCCTTCTGTGCCCAGGGGACCCAAAAGGATGGGCCAAGGATGACAGAACAGAGACGTGTAACTGAGAAAAGAGAATCCTTAAGGGGGAACGTGAGAGACATTTTCTTTTTTTTTTCCTTCAATTAAAGTTTGTTGGGGTGACAATTGTTAGTAAAGTTACATAGATTTCAGGGGTAAAATTCTGCAGCTTTATTTACAGTGGCCAAGACATGAAAACAACCAAAATGTCCTTCAGTGGATAAATGGATAAAGAAGTTGTGGTATATATACACAATAGAATACTATTCGGCGGTAAGAAACGATGAAATAGGACCATTTGTGAAAGACATTTTCAAACAAGAAAAGCCAACCGGAAATGGGAATCGGATGGTTCGTGGTGACTCCAGAGCACAGGCCTAGGTCAGTTGGGTAGAACTTCAGAAAGGGGCCGATGTAAGGAAGAACTCAGTAAAAATTCAGCTGCTACACCATAAATACAACGCCTGAGGAGGTAGTGAGCTCCACCAGAGGTGTGCCAGCAGATTCTGGAGGCCCACATGCCAGCGATGTTGTAGAGAGATTTCGGCCCTCAATGAGCAGCCAAACGATTTACTTTGCGAGAAAGACCTCTTCCCGCTCCCAGAGTCTGAGCGGTCAAGAAAACAACCGCGTCTATGAATGCACAGCCAAGACCTTGCCCCTGGGGAACTGTCACCTGCTTCATTTCTGACTCCATGGCAGCAAACAAAGACAATTTGCAATGAAGCTCTGGTTTTTTTCTTTAAAAAAAAAAAAAACAATAGGAGCGAATACCTGATTATAGTTGCAAGCACTGAAAGTGCTCAGTTAAATTCATCTTCCTTGCTGTCGTCAGCAGTCGTCGGCCCTCACCGGGTCTGATGATGAGCAGACACCGCCTGAGGCCCTCCCTGGACCTGGCCACACCCTGCTCCCAACTTAACCTCCCGCCCTTTCCTGCCTTTTTTCCACAGGGCTTCTCCATATGGCCTTCCTCTTGCAATGGAAGGCTGGTTTCCTTGTGGCAGTCCCTTCCTCCCCCGGTTTTCTGCTGGTGGCCCCATCTTCTCCTTCTCGAGGCTCCTCAATGGCCATCGCCTCTGCTCTCCCTTTACCTATTGATAACGCCCAAGACTCTGCCCAGCCCTCCTTTCTGACCAATCCTCACACCTCCGTAGGTGATCTCAGCCACGCCACGGGATTTTCACTGTTCACATGCCAGCAACCCCTTCATCTCATGCTCTAGCCCAGGTCTCTCCCCTGAGCTGAAACCCATCTGTGCAACTGCTGTTAGACATGGACGTCCTCCAGGCATCTCTGACTCAACCTTTGCAAAACTTCGTCTTTACCTTTCACCCGAATCAGTGCTTCTTTTTAATGGCACCACTTATCCAGTCACCACGCTATGTGTCCTTGGGTAACTTTCCCTCGCTAGACCTCAATTTTTCCATCTGTAGAATAAGGAGGTTAGATTGGATTATTTCCAAAGTCCCTTTCTTTCAATTCTGACATCTTATTACTCTAAGGTTTTAGAATTTTAAACGGTGCTATGTTCTATTGGTTTAAAAGACAATATAATGGTAAATACAATCAATAGTAAAAATAATAGCTGTAGTTTATTGAGCAATTATGTGTGCTAGAAACTTCTGGAATTACTACCTATGGGTCACCTCCAGAAGGCGGCCCCCTCACTGTTATCTCTATTTTGAAGATAAAGAAACGGAGGCTCAAGGAGGTTAAAAGATTTTGCCAAAGACCAACAGCTGGGAAGTGACGGTGCTAAAATTCAAACCGCCAAGATCTGGCTCGAGACTGAGGTCAGAGTCTTGAGTTTGAGTCTTGGCTCCAAATTTTGTTAATTCTGTCCTTGAGCAAATCGTTTTCTCTTTTCTGGCTCATTTTCCAAATGGAAATGGTAATAATAAGTAATATTAACTCACTTGCCGACCTGCAGAATTAAATGAGATAATGCTTTGAATATAATCTAAGGACATTCCTTGTTTCCCATGAGGCCTAGCCCTTCTACCCAGGAAGAAGTGTGGCTAGTCCTCTGGCATTCCCTGCTGCCAGGAAGGGAGAGTAGACTGGAATGCAGAGAAAAGGCTGAACAGCCCGAACCCTGAGGGAGCTGGGACATAAGTATTGATGTGGGGAAACACTGTTGAGTCAGAGCAAGCCTTCCCGTTCCCCAAGTAGAAGAAAAGATTTCTGAGAAGCCCTGAGTAAATATGGGGGCTTTCCTGAGAAAGACACCCTGTCCTTCCCAACAGCTGAGGTCTCCATGCGTGATAAGGGGAGAAGGGAGGGTGACAAAAGTTCTAGATAGTTTCAGGGATCTGAGTGTAAAGGGGACTTGTGCCCTACCAGCAGCTGAGAAGACCCCCATGTAGAAGGAACTGTCTCGGGTCTGGCAGAAGGGCCTGAGACCACCACCTATCATCCTTTGCTCCCAGTGTGGCTCAGGAACCACAGAGAGCTCCTGGGCCAGAGCAGCAGGGATGTAACTGACAAGACCATATGGAAAGCTTTGCCATCAGGATGAAGGAGGACCTAGCAGCAACACCACAAGAACCACAGGGTGGAAACCAGAATGTCCTAGCAGCTGGCAACTTGGACAGATGATGACACACGTGGTATCCAAATGCTTACACATCTCAGGGTCCCACAACGACTCAATACTCTGTAAGGCCCCTGGAGTTTAAGACATAACCCCAGGGCAAGGTGCGACCCAAGTTAGGTTTCTGCCATTCAGCAAACTGGGAGCTCAAAATAAAAGTTCAGTTTAGATAGGAAGAAAGAAAGGAAGATACCAGTTCAGTTCTTGTCCCCCTGGGTCTATGGGCTCTGGCCATGGCCACTGCACATGGAAAGCACTCAGCCCGGTGCCTGGCACAGAGCAAACATTGGATAAGTGAGGGCCGGGATGGTGACCCGGTGGGAGAAGCTCTCACGCAGAAGCTCCACGCAGGCTCGCTCCTGTCCCACGCCTTCGTGTCTGGTTGTATCTGTGCTCCTTGGTACAAAAGTCTTTGCACCCCCAGTGATCTTTATCCCACTCCAGGTGAAGAAATCACTTTCTTTCCCACTGACTGCAGAGCTTATTAATGCTACTGTGAAAATTAAATGGCTAACTGAAGATTACTCCTTGACCCTGGAATTCAACTTGGAGTGTGTCTATTAGTGAACTAGTTAATCAGTTTATTTAGTAACAGCCAAGCTCTACAAGACACAGCTATGGGAACAAAAATCCTTTAAATTCATACAGCTCACACTTTGAGGTGCCTACACATCCCCTGGGGATCTTGTTAAAATGCAGATGCCAATTCAAGGTCTGGAGAGGGGCCTGGGTTCTACATTCCCAACAAGCTCCCAAGTGATACTAATTCACACTTAGAGCTCTAAAGTCAGACACATTGGGTTCAAATTCCAACTCTGGCTCTAGGTAGCTGTGTGATCTTAGGTAAGTTAATTAACCTCTCTGAGCCTCAGTGCTGCCTTTTATTAAATGGGATTATATAACTTCTTACTGAAACTTCGTGTAGGTTATTAAAAATTATTCAACAGAGCCCTGGTATGGCATGGACATTCAACACGTGGCAGTATGGATTACGAGGACAACATGGCCCAATTTCTGCAGAGCGTAGAAACACGCCTTTCTACCCAACGCCAAGGATCCCTCTTATTCTGATAGTCTAGTAGTCCATGAAAACAGAGCAGCTCTGGAATGAAGAAGACTGGCGCTGCCCACAGAGAGGGGCAGCATTTGTCTCTGCCATCAGTCTGCGATCACCATTCCAGACCAGCTTGGATGGAGCATCTTGCTTTCATTGTTGAACCTGCCCCTTGCCTGGGCTCCAGCCCGCTCCTCTCCCCTCAGCGGCTCAGAATGTGTCTTTATTATTAACTTGTTGCAATTAGCATGGATATTAGGGCAATTCCCGGGCCTGGGATCAATGTGTCCCCCCAGGAGTCTCTCTCTGAAGTCCTCAGAGCCAGTAGCAATTTTCCAGGATCCAACCCTGGAAATAAAATTTCAGTTAAATATACAGGAAATTAGATTAGATTTTATTACTGGAAGGAAAAGGGAAAGATGACAACCACCAAAGGCTCAGAGGAGAAAGGCACATGCACATCAACAGACAAATCTGAAATGAAAACGCCATTTTGCAGCCTGAGTCACCAACCCTGAAGAACCAACAAACGAGCGTCTGGGCAGTTTGTGGCGAAGAGAAGGCAGACTCAGCTCAGAGCGGGCCTGCTGCGATGAAGGTGGCTCTTGCCTCGGAGACGCAGCGCAAGGCTCTGACGATGCCCTGGCCCGTCATGCAGACCACCAGAGCTCAAACCCAGGTTCGCTCACCCCCAAGAAGCATGAACTGGATCACAAGCTTTCACACCCTCCCCTGCACTAGTGGATGATGTTGACAGCCCAGAGGAGGGTAGTAGGAAAGAGGAAGTGAGGTCCTCTGTGTTTCCCACTAAGACACATGAACTGGGTGGTCAGAATAAGACGCACAAAACTCACGGCAAGAAATATTTTTTGCAGCATGGTCCTGTGCATGTATAGGTATACAAAAAGAGAGACAGCAAAAAAACATGTCAACAAGATATCCCCAAACGGAAAGCAACCCAAACGTCCATTAGCAAAAGCAGGGAGAAAGGGTGACCTATTCATACAATGGTACGGGAGCACAAAGAACTATTGATTCTTACAATGTGGGTGAAGCTCATGCACATTCTGTTGAGCAAAAGAAGCCAGACACAAAAGAGTACATGCTGGAAGCTTCCGTTTATCTGAAGTTCAAAAGGGCAAAACGAAGAGACGGTGATCGAAGTCCGCAGAGTAATTACCTGAGAGGGATGATAACTGGGAAAGACTATAGGAAACTTGTAAGGTGCTGGGAATGTTCTACGTTGTGATGTCAGCAGTGACCCATATGGAGTACACTTGTGTAAACACTCACCAAAGTGTACACTTGGCATTCATCCCGTATGTTACACTGCAATTCCAAAAACATTTTAAATAGATAAATACAGCAGTCAAGGTGGAATGGAGGCCTGCGAGGTTTATGTTAGCACAGTTCTTAGCACAGAGGAAGAAGTCAATATATGTTCGCTATATTTGGTTATTATCCAGTGGTTTTCAGGAAGCTAAGGGTGTGCGTCAGAGAGCAGAAGCCCCTCTCTTGCCTCTTTGGGTGTCTCTGGTTCTGGTTCCCTCCATTAATCTCAGGAACCTGATACCTCACGGTAGCAGCCCATTTGGGAGGGCTGTTCTTTAACTGCCTTAACCCTGAACCCCAGTGGGCCTGGAACGTTTCCAGCAGGACCACAGGGGTTTGCTCTGCCGTAAATCCTAATCTCTTGCCCCTGAGATTGCAGTGACAAAGATATATAACATTTTCCTATGCAATGGGCTTGAATTATCCCAGGGATAATGGAAAGGTATTTTTCATCTTTAGGGTGTTAATGAATATAAATGGGATTCATAGCCCATTTCTCTGCTTTTTGCTCCCTCTGGGGAGTGAGATCGTAGGAGGAAAACCTCCAGTAGCAGAAGGGGAACGGAACGCTGTCTTCGACCCTCCCACTCAGGACACCCCCAAGAACGGGAACCACTTCAGCAACTCCAATGCCTTCCCTTTCTGCCCAACTGGTCAAAAACTCCTGCAAGTAGAAAGTAATTGATTTATCATATGTTATAGGATTTTTTAGCTACAAGGAGTTGCTAACCAATAAAGGCTTTTCCAAGTGAATCAGGACCCAGTGAAGTCTGTGCTTAAATCTCTTTTCTAAGGTGGAATACTTCCCTTTGTGCTCATGGCTTTCTTCTGGGTGGTAGGGAAAGTGTTGTCTTGGTCCAAATTGGTCCCCACCTCTCAGAGAAATTATTCTGTCATCTCCCCACCACTCGTGCTTTGTTCTATGCGGGATTAATTGCCAGGCCCAGAAAGTCATCCTTCTCCTCAGTTCACATGTTATTTATTGTGCCTGGAATATGTCTCTTTTCTCTGCTTGGCCAGGGAGAGTTGGGAGTTGCTTAAAAGGCAGGAGGGGTGCCTCAGGGGGGATCCTTGTGGGATGAACTGTTGGGATCTGACCATATCAACATCGATATCTTAGTTGTGATATTTTACGAATGTATTACAAGATGGTGCCTTTCGGGGAAAGTGGGTAAAGTGCATACACAGGATCTTTCTGTATTATTTCCAATAACTTCATGGGAACATTTGACTTTTTTTAAATCTCCTTGGATAGTCTAATCTGCAATCAGGGTTAAGAATGATCACTCCAGCCCAACACTGGCCAAGAGAAATTTCTGAGATGATGGAACTGTTTTCTATCTACATTTTTATACGGTAGCCACTAGTCTGAATAGCTACATGTAGACATTAAGTTCTTGAAAGGTGACTAGTATGACTGAGGAAATACATTTTTAAGGCCAATTAATTTAAATTAAAATAGCCGTTTGTGGGATATTAGTTTTCTAGGGCTACCTTAACCAAGTACCACAAACTGGGTTGTTGAAACAACACAAATGTATTGTCTCCCAGCTCTGGAGGCTAGAAGGCCAAGATCAAGGTCTCAAAAGGGTTGCTTCCAGTTGAGGACCATGAGTGAGAATTTGGACTCAACAATACATTTTTGAAGAAAGGAAGCTAACTCCTCTAGAGCAGAGGGTTAGGAAAGATGAGTAGAAATAAAAATAGAAAGATAAGCTGAGACTAAATCATTCCTCAATTATCTAAAATATGCTTTGTTTCCACAATGCCATGGCCCAGCCTCAGACCTAGATCCAAGTGAGATTCACTGTCATCATCATCAACACCATCAGCACTACCGTCAACGTCACCATCATCCTTGTCGTCATGATCATCATCATTATCATCACCATCATCATCACCATCATCACCATCATCATCACCATCATCATCACCATCATCAACGCCATCATCGTCACCATCATCATCACCATCATCACCATCATCACCATCATCATCACCATCATTAACACCATCATCGTCACCATCATCATCATCATCACCATCATCAACACCATCATCGTCACAATCATCATCACCATCATCATCATCATCATCACCATCATCACCATCATCACCACCACCATCATCATCACCATCATCATCACCATCATCACCATCATCATCACCATCATCATCACCATCATCAACGCCATCATCGTCACCATCATCATCACCATCATCACCATCATCACCATCATCATCACCATCATTAACACCATCATCGTCACCATCATCATCACCATCATCATCATCATCACCATCATCAACACCATCATCGTCACAATCATCATCACCATCATCATCATCATCATCACCATCATCACCATCATCACCACCATCATCATCATCACCATCATCATCATCAACACCATCAGCACTACCGTCAACGTCACCATCATCCTTGTCGTCATGATCATCATCGTTATCATCACCATCATCATCACCATCATCACCATCATCATCACCATCATCAATGCCATCATCGTCACCATCATCATCACCATCACCATCACCACCATCACCATCACCATCATCACCATCATCATCATCATCACCATCATCATCACCATCATCATCATCATCACCATCACAAGCCTCCTCTGAGAAATGTGGCTAAGAAAAGAGCACTGGGCTTGGGAGTCAGACACATAAATTTGAGTCCCAACTTTAACATTAATTGTCTGTGTCTATCTCTATAGTTTCCAGAAATTATTTAATCTCTAAGCCTTGGTTTCCTCATCTGGATAATGATGTGCGATGCTTAAATTAGAAGAATGAATAAGAAAATGCCCTAGCAATACTAAGCAGTGAGGATATCCTGTTCTCATTAATATTATCCTGTGTCTTCCTTGATCTACCTTGGGCTTGATTTCCCAGGAATATTACTCTAAAGTCAGACCACAACCCCTGTGACAAAGTCACAATCTCAATATCCCACTTTCCTGGTGTGAGGCAAAAAATATGGTATTCAATCCCCCCACGCTCTGTAACTTCAAATGAGTTACCTTCCCTCTCTGAACCCATCTCCTTGTATAGAAAATTGGATCACAAGGTTATTGTGAGTATTCAAAGAGATAATGAATGTTAACTGCTTGGCACATGGAAGGTACTCCATGGATGCCCATGCTGTCCCCCTCATAATACATTTCAGTAACATGGGACACCCAATATATGGGGGAAACTACAACCTAAAGAAGATTGTGCTTGTTTGTTCAGGAGACCCTGTGTGCATTTAACCTGGGATACACATCTCCTGACTTTGGAACAGGGGCCTCTGAATTAGACCACAGCAATTCAAGAAGACAGCAATCCCCGTTTTCTCATTTCCGGTGTATGAATGAACAAGAATTCCTGAACAAAAGCTACTGGTGCAGGCAGCTCTTAGGAGAAAGAAGGACTCTCAACAGCTGGAGACACAGGGAAGGGGAGAAATACTGTTATCTACCCAAATACACATCTGAAAGCATCATTTTATCTATACTTGCCTCAATTACAAATAGAACTTTCCTTTCCAACCAAAGTTACTTCAGTAGGCGGCCTAATGTCCTGTGGAAGGAATATGTGCCTTGTATGCATGAGTTGTTATCGATTTCCCTACAAAGGCTAATTTGAGGATGCCAGACAGCATGCACAGAAAAGTTAAAACGAAATGCTAGCTAAACTGCTGTACGCAAAGGGAGCATGTTTCCATCCATTGGTGGATAAATGGGAGGCTGGAGCACTGATTGCTGGTTAATCCTCTTCGGCAAAGAGGCAGGGTTCCAAGCCGGGCATGTAAACTGTGACTCTGGAAGGACCCGGTGGGGAAACACTGCTGTGAGCAAGAAGAACACCAGTCTGGAAACAGGGAGACCTGATTCTGAGTCTCATATCTGCCAACAGCTTACCCAAAGATTTAAATCAACTGTGTTCCCCAATACATTATGCAAAGAGCAAAGGAAGCTGTGGGATAACAATGGTCACCATCACTGCTATTTATTAGTAATTGCTTTTATTCATTTATTGAGCTTCTACTCTTTGCTGGGCACTGTACTGGGAGCAGACATGGCCCAGGCCCTCTCAACATGTAGAACCTGGTACGAGAGACTGGGAGTAAACATTTAATTACATCTACTGTAAAACATGTATTTATATCATTTCAATTTACAATAAGAACCACTGACCAGGTTCCCTGATCACAATACCTCAGTGAAATTCCATTTGTCACTTCCTAGTGGATATCATTTGGTCCCTCTCCACGGACAAGCAATAAGACATCAGAAAGTGGGAATTTGAGAGACTACCCAAGCTTTGGAGTGTGGTGGGGGGTGGGGGGCGGAGTAGAGAAGGAAGAGAAGCTCAAGGAGAGAAGGAAGCAGAGCCCTCAGGGCAGGCCCAGAAGAATAAAAGGTGGCTAACGAGCCCTCCCAGATCTCACAAGGGAGCAGAGCACAGAACTCCAGAAGCATCCGTGAGGGGTCATCAGAAGGTCTCTCCTCAGAGACCCCAGTTAAGCCTGTCTCAGGCAAGGCTCTGACATCATTGAGTGCCCTGGGTAAGTCACGACCTTCCTTTAACCCTGGTGTCCTCGTTCACCAAGTGATACACATAAACCTACCTACTGGATTATTCTGCAGAATGAAACGCATTGGCTGTCAAGTGCCTGGCAGAGAGGAAGTGCTCCCTGAGCAGCAGCAATGGTGATGATGGTGGTGGTGGCGAATCATGGATTAAATGTGAGATTGGTTAACTCCATAGTTCCCCTCCCAATAACACTTTCACGTTAGGCCTCAGCTGTCTTGGTGGAGTGAAAGCTTGTTTACCTCTGTTGAAGTGAGCTGAGGTATTAGCAGCTAAGTGGCGGAAATTTGTATTTTGACAGTGACCCACGCCCACCTTGAAATCACGAAACGCAGACTACCATTCTAGACTAGATATATTAATTCAGATAAATGAACTTTGTAATTGGCACATAGTGCACAGCAGTTAAGGTTCATTTCATACCTCGTAGTAGGTTGCATTAAGAGCCCTTTTTTCTTTCTTTTCTTTCTTTTTTTTTCCCCCATTCCCTATTATCTACACCCCTTGACATATGACTTTGTAGCTCCTCTCACTGAAGAGGTGAAGTCTATTTTCTACCCCTTGAATCTGAGCCCAGCCATATCAATTTCTTAGGATGAGGAAGATGTAAGCGTGCCCATTCAGAGCCTAAGCCTCAAGAAAACTTGCACGTTTTCACTCACTCTTGGACCCCTGCCATTCCTATGAGAACAGGCTCAGAGAAGCCTGCTGGTCCCACAAGAAAGATGAGATCCTGAGAGCAGAACTGCCCCAGCTAAGCTGACTCAGCCCAGCCCAGCTGGTGCAAAGACCCTAGCCAGACACAGATGCATAACACAGAGCAGCCAGTTATCAGTCAAGCTCACACAAGATGAGCCAAATTCCAACCATCCAGACATATAAGCAATAATGCCACCAAACTTTTATAGTTGCCTATTACACAACATTATCATTGTGGCAATAAATAACAAGTCACACACTAATATAGATCCATTGGCCAAGGCTGTTCAGAGTTTTATGTTAAGGAGTGACGTCCAGGCAAAACAGAGAAGAGTATCATAATGACTTGGTGGTATCTACCATGAGTAGAGAAATAGATACAACATACAGAAAATATATTTTCCATCTCTGAATGGCATTTAGCAAAACAGATGTTTTGGTTGGAAATAAATTTGCCTTTCTATAGGCCCAACTTCCCAATAAAAATTACAGCAAAAATAAAATTTAAAGGATCTGTTTATTTCTTTGTAAACACCCTTATCTGGAGTCGATTTTGAGATGAATCAATCAAACCCTGAATATCACTGGTAACTTACTCCAGCATCAATCTACTGATCTCTGTCCCTGTTTTTATTGATCTTTCTCTCTCTCTCTCTCTCTCTCTCTCTCTCTCTCTCTCTCTCTCTCTCTCTCTCTTTCTCTCTCTCCACAACTAAAGTATTGGGTTTTATTCTAACAGATATTTAACAACTGGAACTCATACAAGTGAGGGTTACCAAAACGGCTCAAGATTCCATAATCATATTCTTCTAAAATTAAAAAAAAAAATGACATAAACAGCCTGATCATTGACTTCAAATCTCTGACAGTCTTTCACAGAGCAGACCAAGTTTTTGTGTCTCCAGAGGGTTAAACCAAGAGGTCAAGGTCATAGGACAAAAGTTCTCCTCAACATAGGAAGACCTTTGTAACAACCAGAGCGATAGGATATTGGATTGGGGGAAACTTGTGAGATCTGGAACTCTTGGTCACTAGAGGCTTTCCAGAAAAACCTGGGTAATAACCTCTTTGGGCTGTTGTAAAGGGTATTTCTTTATTGGGCAATAGGTAATAGTAGATCTACTTATTTCTTCATTGAAAGCATTCTTTCAAACAAGACACTCAACACTCTCGAGTGTCAGCTATGTGCTAAGCACAGAGCTTCATGCAGGGATCACTAAGGATGATTTGCAGATCAGCAGCTTCTGGATCTCTTTGGGAAATTCAAGACCCTGGATATATATTCCTTCCTATTCCACCACTTACTTGCTTTCACACTGAAACTGAAACAAGTAAAAGAGAATTATCTGTTTGAAAAGATCTCTATTTGTATATGGGGGCGGGAGGGGGAGAAAAAAGAGGAGAGAAAAAGACAGAAGTGACATCCTATCTTCAAGGCATATGGTCCCAGCACCTAGAACAATGTCTGACTAGTAGTAAGCACTCAAAACATGTTTAGGAAACAGGACAAACAAGCAAATGCCGACCTGTATGCATTCGTGAATAAAGGACCACATTCCATGAGAAAGTTCTCAATACACAGTCTAACAACTGCTTTATCTTTCCATGTTCTTGAATAGCACATACTCATGAAGAAAACATGACATGGGCCCTGCCCCCAAAGTCACTGACTGCCTCTCAGAAGAGGCAGACAGCTAAATGAGTACAGTTTAAAGTGTTTGCCTTACCCCAGAGTTATATGTCACATGCAGGAAGAGTGCAGGGGACAAGCACTGAATTCTGCCTGAGCAGCCAGGGCAGGCTTAGAGGAGGTGACAACACTGCAGCTCATTGTTGCAGATGGCATTGGTATTATTCACAGGCGTGGCGGAAAGGGAAGCTTAGAAGGGCATCCTTGGCTGAGCAAATAGCACTGGTAAAAGGATGGAGGGGAGTCAAAAGCTCCAAATAACTGGGGTGGAAAGTGCCAGAGGAACATGGTAGATGTGATCAGAAAGGCTTCGAATGTCCCTTTGGCTGTACAGTCTACAATCTTGTGACTTTTAACAGCATCTTTATAAGAGCCCAATCACTAATAGAGTTGCTGCACTGAGAAAGCATGTCAGCCGGGGTCTGAGGAGATAGTTAGCAAGAAAATCTATACGAGCCTGGTGAAGTCACATGCAGAATATCGCACTTCCTTCAGGAGTAACTCATTACCAGGCCAAAGCAGACAAATTGGAGGGAATTCAAAAGTGAACAGGAAAAATAATTAGGGGAATGGAGAAATTGATCTAGTAGAAAAAGGAAATAAGTGCATGCGCGCGCTTGCGTACGTGCGCGCACTTGCGTGCATATGTGTGTGTGTGTGTTGTGTGTGTGTGTGTGTGTGTGTGTGTGTGTGTGTGTGTGTGTGTAAGCGGAAGGCAGGAGGGGGCCAGGGCAGCAGCCCTTAGCACATGTGCAGGAGAGGAGGGCCAGGGGTGGAGGAGGGGATCTGGAACAGCATGGAGGCTGGACTGGGGGCCAAGCAGGGAGCAGGAGTTAAGACAGGAAAGTGGGCTTCCAGCTGGAGAGTGATTCTGGGCACCACTCTGGGTCTTGTGAAGACTGCACAAGCCAGTGCTTGTGGGACACTGAGCATGGAGCTGACATGCAGATGACACTCCGTGACGGCAGCTGTTCTTGTTGGGAGGTCTCTGTTCCTTTTCTCAACTAATGGTTCACCTGGTCCACAGGCTAAACACCTCTGAGGCACCTGAACCCTCCTCTGTTCGTGTTGACATCAGTCAGTGTATTTATTATTCACAACTTCTGAGAACCGCACCTCCGCTCCCATCTCTCTTTCACCAGTCTCCTTGGCCTGTACCACTGCTGTCACTCAGTGGCACTTTTCCACCCAACTTGGCCTCTGTGCCCACTGTGTGTCCATAGGTGAGTCTGCTGAAGCACAAGGTCCAACTGCATCACTCTCTCAGTGGCTCCCTAAGGACAGTCACAAATGTGAAAGCTTCAGCCTGGCATCCATGACCTGGCCGGAGGTCCCTTCCTCACTGTGTCTCTTCCACCCCCTGCCCACCCCACACACAAACATGTGGCCAATCCTCTCGCCACAGCTAATCTCCCACTGGTCCCTGAACATGCCACAGGCCCTTACATCTCCTGGCTTTAGCTCATACTATTCCCATTGCCTGGAATGCCCCAACTCCCCACGTGGAGGTCGTGGCAGGTTACTCCATCTTCCAGGCCCCTCAGCTCTTTGTTTATATCACTATCTTCTCATTCAGCAAATCATCTGGAGCATCTACCTTGTGCCATTTGGAAATGATGCATCTCTCCTCCGCTAAGCTGAGAGCTCTGTGAGGTCAGGAATAAATTGAATTTCTTCACCTTTGGATCCTGGAATGGATATTCCATAAAGTGAAGCAGGAACTTCATGAATCCATAACTGTGGTTTGATGGGGTGTCAGGGAGTACACAGAGGTGAGTCTGCAGCCAGAACATGAAGACCTGCCATGCCATATTCAGGAGCCTCACTGAGGGCTTTCCAGAGCCTCTCTGTGTCTTTGCACATGCTGTTCCCTTTGGCTGGAATGCTCTTCCCTGTGTCCGCACCTAGATAACTCCTCATCGGCCCACAGAATCCAAAGAAAACATCACTTCCCCAGGAGGCCCTTCCTAACTCTTCGCATGGATTAGCTCCAATGCTCCATCTGATCGTGGACTGTGACTATTGTTAGTTTCGCACAGGTGTGGCTGACACTGTACAATTCAGTGAGACATGTCTACTTTGTTTCCTGTTGCACCCCCAGTCAAGCCAGTGCCCGGCCCACAATAAAGGAAGAAGGGAAAAGTAGAAAGGAAGGAAGGATGGAAAGACAGAAGGGGTGTGTCAGGTCTGTGCTTTGAAAACCCTTGGGAGCCGAGGAGGATGGATTGAAACAGGTGAGCCTGGAGACAGGGGCCTGGTTAGCAGGCCTCTGCAGTAATCTCGGGCAGTAATGTGTCTGTGGTTGTTCGGGATTGAATTGTGTCCTCCCCTCCCACCCCCCGTACCAACATGGAGGTAGCTCTGTAGGATCTCACATAAGATCCTAATGTGATCGTATTTAAAAATGGGGTCACTGCGGATGTAATTAGTTAAGTTAAAATGACGTCATACTGGAATAGGGTAGTCCCTTAACCCAATACCATGTTTCCCCGAAAATAAGACCGGGTTTTGTATTAAGTTTTGCTCCAAAGGATGCATCCGGGCTTATGTTCAGGGGATGTAATCCTGAAAAATCATGCTAGGGCTTATTTTCCGGTTAGGTCTTATTTTCGGGGGAACGATGGAGGAGTGTCCTTAGAAAAGGGGGAGATTTACGGCTGTAACATGCGGGGAATTACAGGACCAACCTCTCAGGGCTATCGGTGGATTACGAAGTGCTTAGCTCAGGGCCCAGCAGAGACAGAGGAACAGAGAGGCAAAAACGGAGAGAAACCGGAAAATCAATACGTGCCAGTCGCCATTGCCTCCCAGGTCCACCACACCCAGATCTGTGTTTTAGCCCCTCGAGGCTGCCTGCTTCTTTGGGCTATTGTTCCTTTTCCTGACGCAGAATCGGCCTCCCTTCCATCTATTCCCACCCTGTTGAATGTGGGCCCCTAACTCTGTACACACTGCCAACAAGGCCACCTCTCCACCCACAGGTTAAAAGCGGCAGCTGCCACATACAGCCCCCGCTGCCAGCCCTGGGAGCGAGATCTTCTGTCAGCATGTCCTGAAATTCTTTTGGAAGTTTGACAGGATTAAGGGGATTAATACATTAAAGCATTATTACAGCATTCACAGGGGATTTTCAAAAGATTTTACACTGTGATCTATTTGTCCTGTTACATAAACCTCGCATTAATAGTCTGATGGCAAAGGGGGGAAAAACATATTCTATGGAATCAATAAACTTATTTTTTGGTAAACACATTTAGCAGGCGAGCTGGTCTTTAAGGCCTGCAGGCCCTCCCACGGTGCATCAACGAAATTACCCCCTCAAGAGACCATTTGCCAATTAAATCCAGGGTTTGTATGCACTCTCCAGTCCACTGATGGCAGGGGGCAGGAGAGACAGTGGCAGCCGCCAGCCGCGCTCCCTGGCTCACCCAGCTCACCCCGAGTCATGCTGACCCAGCACGCATCATCCCTGAGTACCGGCTGCTGCGAGCAGGAGAAGATGGGGGGAACAAACAAACGCTGACTGAAGGGCAATGGGATGGGCTCTGGGACGCAGTGCATTCTGGGTTCCCTGGACCACAGGAGGGGCGGCCCTGGAGAGGGCGAGGGCGGAGACAAGCGTTGCTTAGATCACTCTATGGGGATGGATGCAAGGGGTTCTTTTGTTTGTGCTGTTGCCCTCTGAGGGTTGATAAAGAGCCCTCCATTCTGCTGCCCAAGAACACGGCTCGTTTCTCCTGTTGGTGCCTGCCTCCTCCTTGTAAACTGCAAAGAATAAGGTAGCACCATAAAAAACAATAGTCACACTTACGTACAGCACTGCTGATTGCCAGGCGCTGTACTGAACACCTGTCATTTCACAGTTACAGCAGCCTTTTAAGGTAGGTTCTCTTATTATTCCCATTTTGCGGGGGAAGAAGTTGAGAGGCAAAGAGAGATTAAATGTTTGCCCAAGGTCATAGAGCTGTGAAGTTATAAAACTATCGTTTAAAGCCGTCAATCAGGTTACAGAGTCCCAGAATATAACCATAGGCATCAAGGTATCCTGCTAACAAATATATTCACAAAGACTGCTTCCACCTACTGAGCAGTTAGCAAGTGGCCAAGCACTTGCAATACAGCACTTAATTCTCATAAAAAGCCTTTGACACAGATGTTGTTACATATGCCCATTTATATATATGTACGTATATATATATATATATGTATATATATGGAGAATATATATATATACATATATATATTTCTTTTTTTGAGAGAGAGAGAGAGAGAAACTGAGATTGATTGAGAAGCAACTGGCTCAAGGTCAGATAGCTGGCAAATGCTGGAGGTGAGATTTAAACCCAGGCCGTCTGATACCAGAGCCCCGACTTCTAACCAGACTCAAAGCACGAGCCCTTCTGGACTCAAAGCATAGCCTTCAGGCGATGCTCAGGCATAGTAACATACAACATGCTCAGCAGGCTGGTCCTAGACCCTGGATATGAGAAGAGGGAGAAGTCACAGCCTCAGGAGAATACTGGCCAAAGGGCTGTGTCCCAAGGCCTGGCACAGAGCACTGTTCAAACGATGTTCGGCTCTAGGACCCTGGAAAGCAAAGTGAGCTGTTCTGGTCACCATCATCACATTCCCAGACTTAGCCTAGAGCCCGGTATCAAGGAAGATCTTTGTTCAATGAAGGACTGAATGAATTCCCACTTTAGAAACGAGGAGGCCAGAGCTCAGACAGGTGAGGTGGCCTGTCTGAAATCACACAAAGGACATGCTGAGCGGACACTAGAACTGGTTTTTATCTTGTTCCTTAGGTTGGTTTATCTCTGGTCACAGTCCTACCTGCTCACTTTTCTCCCCTCCATGCACAAGGGCAAGCATACAACACACACCCCTAAGCTCTGGTCACATCATACAAATTTACACTTCTGGAAGACAATGTACTCTCTCACCCCGGGGCTTTTGCAAAAGCACTTCCCCCTGCCTGATACATTCTTCCCCAAGCTCCTCCTCACCTGGTTGATTCCTATGCATCCTTGGAGTCTCACAGTAGCTGTCAACACATCTAGGAAACCTTCGTTGGCCTCAAAGTGGAGTTGGGTTGTGGGCCCCTTTGCCTGGCTGCCACCGCCCCGGGCCCACTCCAGCTGTTAATGCCCTATCTTGGGACTGCCTGCTCCCTCCAGACTGGGCCTCCTAGACACTGGTCTGTGATTTCCCCACCTTCACTCACACATGCCTGGCTTTTAACTTTAATAAATAGGTTCTGAATAAGTGAATACAGCCTAGCATTTTCACATGTGCGCGTACACACACCCACTGAGAGTTACTGAGATATCAATTGGTGTTTTGTTTTCATTGTTTATTATATTACTTATCTACTGTTGTGTAACAAATTTTCCTGAAATGTTAATAGCTGAAAACAACAACGAACATTGTTATTATCTCACACAGTTTCTGGGCATCAGGAATCTGGGAGCCGCTGAGCTGGGTGGTTCTGGCTTGAGGTCTTTGATGAGGTTACAGTCAAGACATTGGCTGGAGCTGCAATCAGCTGAAGGCTTGACTGGGGCCGGAGGATCTGCTCCCAAGATAGCACCACACACGGTTATTGGCAGGAGGCCTTAGTTCCTCCCTGCACAGACCTCTACACTGGGCTACTTGAGTGTCCTCCTGACATGACAGCTGGCTTCCCCCACAGTGAGGACTCCAGAGAGAGCAAGGAGGACGCCAGACATATTTTATAACCTACACCATCACACACCATCACTTCGGCCACATTCTCTTCGTTAGAATCAAGCCATTAAGCCCAGCCCAAACTCAGGCGAGGGGAATTAGACTCTACTTATTGAAGGACGAGTGTCAGTGGATTTGTGAACTTATTTTTAAACTCTCACACTGCCTGCCCCAGGATACCAGAAAGAATGAAAGGCCTTTTCCCTTGTCCCCTTCCCAAGAGGTAGCCAAATCTTAGGATTCTGAATCTGAAGGCCCTTGCCAGAGAGGATTTTTAACAGAGTCTGCATTTCAGAGCAGGAAACCAAAATCCCCTGAAAGAGAATAACCCTCACGCCTTTCCCTCACCAACTCCACCCCTTCCCAGGGGGAGAAAAAAATAATTGCTGATCCTGAAAGAAAGAGGAGCTCCCCAGAACTCAATGGGGATAGGCATGGGGGATATGGAGTCTTCTCTCTCAAAATCCAACTCAAAGTATGGCAGAGCCCTGACCCGGCTCTCACACCAGCCCCGCCCCCCACGGGGGACCCTGGGAGATGTCCAGGGAGCAGGCTTTAAGGACTGAGTGAGGCCACAAGGGTAGCAGTGGGAAGCTTTGGCATAGCCTGGCAACCAGTGAGAGGTCCCTGAAGGACCCGGGAGAAAGCCCCACGGGCCAAAGGGCCCACGAGACAGCAAGACCAGTCCTGAACAAAGCGTCTTGACACCAAAGCATCTTGACCCCAAAGCTGCCCTCGTACCTTAGAGGTCATCAGAGACTAAAACTCCTTCCTCACTTCTAAGCCCTTGTAAGCCCTCCACACCCATCCATTCTAATGTGCCCATAAAGAAAGATGAGGTGCCCTGTGCGAGTTGCTCTGGGGTTGAAATTCTCTCCACCCTAGAGAGTGAGGCTCAGTGAAAAGATGTCATTTGCTTCAGAACAAATAAACTCTCTGAATAGCACAGTACTGTGGTCTTTGTTCCTAGGCTCTCTTGTAATTCAGTTACCATTTTAATTTAAAAAAAAAATGAGAAAGAAAAAGAACAAATATTTGCTTAAGGCCCACTGTGTGCCAGGAAACTAATGGAAGAGATATCATTTAGTCCTCATGATGGGGTTCCTATTCCCATTTTGCAGATGGAAAAGGGACTGAGATTTATCAAATGCCTTGTATGTGTCAGACATTTGCCTGCAGCTATGGACTCTTCCTAAGAACTCTGCAGTGAGAAATTATTAGCCACATATTACAGATGAGGAAACAGAGGCTCAGAGAAGTTAAAGAACTAGCCCAAGACCACACAGTAAGTGACAGAGTCGGCAGCCCAGGGCACAGATCACGCTGCGCGGTTTCTCCTTGCGGAGAACGACTCCGGAAAGAATCTTTTTATTAGCATGTCCACACCTTTCTTTAAAAGAATCAGAATTTCTCCCCTGCCAAAAGTTGTCTACCGTCTACCACCATCCTTGCAGCTCCTCACAGCTTCCTGCGGAGTGCTAGGGGGAAAGGGGAGGTGGAAGAGGAGCTGAGAGCCACTGTCAGCTCTGAGGAGTGGTAATTTGACAGGATTAAGCGGATTAATACATTAATACATTACTAGCACTTTCATAGGAGATTTCAAAGAGTTGAGCGCTGTGATCCCTATGTCCTGTTATATAAACCGGCAGCAATTGCCTTAATTGGCCCATTGTTGCTGATAGGAGCAGACAAGGAACGGCTCGTTTGTCTTGGGGCCTGTGGTTCTCAGTTTTGCCACAGCTGCAGACCAAGTCAGGAAGACTTGGGGAAACTGAGTCTGGGCGTGGTCTTCCATGCATTCTGCTCTGTGAGAGATACAATCCAGCATCTCTGATCTTCATCATGGGGAGCAGAAGACCCCGATTCCAGCTCCAACTCTGCTGCTTACTATCCAGAGATCTCACCCCCCTGAGCCTCAGCCTCCACATCTGCCAAGGTGGGTGATCATTTTATCCACCTCATGGTGTTGCTGAGCCAACACTGCGAACGTGTCGTCAGTAGATAGGTCTGTGATGGTGGGAGGGAGGGTATAATTTTTTGGATGCACCGAGTTGGTGATTTTGCCTCTTGGTGGTTATCTGTTGGGAGAGAATAATAACAGCCCCTGAAAGGAGAGTAGGTGAACGGGCAGAAGGACCTGGGAGATGTCCCCGGGGACAGGACAGCCAGGCAGGCTGAGGGCGGTGGGTGGTGAGTTGTGAAGAGAGACAGCACTCCAGCACTGAGGCCCAGACACCTCAGCATCCCTCCCACTGGCTGAGTAGCAGGTCACCTGGGAAGTCATCCAGCAACTGTGGATCCTGGTTCCTTGGAATTTAATTGTCTTTGCTAATTAAGTGTCTGAGTTAGACCCCCTACAGAAGGTGTATGTCTGCAACTTCATACATGAGAATAATAATAGAATCCTAGAATCACAGCTGCAGAAGAGTCCTGAATGATCTTTTTCTAGAAGCAAACAAAATATCCTTTATCTTCCTTTCTACACGTCTAGGCTGGGATGCAGGAAAGACAGTGCCAATGGGCCCACACTTTGTATCTATCTGGAAGGGAATGACCCGGATTGGGACTTCAGGGTGACTTAGATGCCAAGGATGAATTATAAGGAACGAGACTGACAAAGCCAAGGTTGGAGGTGGATGCAACAATTAGGTGAGAGATTGTGAAGCCTGAGCTGAGTGGGGGACCAGAGCCTTGAGCAAAAGGAGTGGGATGGTTTTTATTGTTGATGATGATGATGATGAAGAAATTTGAATCACCAGGACTTGGTGACTATCCAGAAAGTGAGGAAAACAAATAAGGCGTTGTGGACAAAAATTTTGGTTCCCACCTTCTGGGCACATAGTCAGATTACATGCTCTGTCCCCCTTGCCATGGATGAAGCCATGTGACTAGCTCTGGCTGATGAGTTGGAAGTGGTAGTGCCGTGTGTCACTTCAAGGATGACCAGGTAACTGTTTGCATGAGACCTTCCAAGATCTCTCTTCTCTGTGGCCCAGCAACTGGTCAAGTTCCCATTAGTGACTCTCCCCATTGGCCTAGGACCCTGAGTGATCACAGTGACCATAGCCCCCCTGGCAAGATGTAAGCCCTGAGAATTTGGGGTTATTTTATTTCATTTTTTATCTGAACACAACCTAGTCTATCCTGACTAATACAGAAAAAGTAAACGTTACAATTAGTGATGTATGAACACCATCAGTAGGCTAACATCCATGTAAATAAAATAATGATCCAGTTCCCATCAAGGGCTCTTTTGCTTTAACCCAGGCTCACTGCCTCCAAACTTGAAAAGCAAGGAAGCTTTTGGAGAGTTCGCCTAGAATTTCTCTGTGGTTAACTTTTGCTTTTTGGTCCAGATGCTGAGAGAGAGGAGCCTTGCATATGTTTTACACACATTAGTCATGGCACACATGGTTCTGGCTGTTGGCCATTGAAACTGGCCTCCTGTTTTAGCACATGTATCTGGACCAGGCAGATAGAAAGCTAGCTGTAATGAGTTTGCCCCTTGTCCATGACATTTGTGCTTTGGAGGAGGGGTGGGGGGGGTGCGAATATGAAAAAATGTTAAACCCCAAAGTCTGTTTGCTTTCAGCACAGTAACTGTAATGAGGTCTGGGAGCTCTGACTTGGATTGAAATTTAACTTCCCAACAAAGCTTGGCAGAGAAGTTGGGGATGAATCGGGTGCTTTTCAAAAATTCATGGTTTTATCCAAATTTCCTTTTTTTTGTTCCTTTCCATTGATAAATTGCCTGGTCTGAGATAAAGGTGGAACTCTCAGGATAAATGTTGATGTCGTTATTAGAAAAGAAACTAATGAGGCCTGAGCCCTCATTGTGTGCAAGCATTGAGTTGCCTGCTTTATACATTATCTATCTCAGTCCTCCCGTTAACTCTTTGATGTAAGTCTACTAATTTTATTTGGGAGGAAAGGCATTCAGAGATGGTAAATAATGGGAGACATCAATGCCAGGACATAAAGCAGGCTTGCCAACCCAAGAATCCATGTTTTTTCTCCACCACCAACCTGCCATGGGATCCCTGATTAAAGTTATGTCCTGATTAAATAAGGGTAGCCCACCAATTATGACTTTCTCAGGAGAACAGTGTGGTGTTATGGAAAGAACATAGACTATAGAATCAGTAGGACCTGGGACCACTATTTAGCAGTTTTAGAAGTTATAGTGCCTTTCTGGGTTTCTTTTTCCTAAAATGGAAGAAAAACTAAAGGGAAGTGTGCTGTGATGGAGTAAACAGGTAAATGGTCGAGCTAAGTTTAGATAATGGCAAGGGCTATTAGGGAGGTAACCACGCTGATGCAATGGAGGTGAAATGATGGGTACTGGAGAGTGGGGGCGAACTACTTGTGACTAGGTGGTCAGAGAAGACCTCACTGAGGTGGGAGTGTTTGGAATAAGATTCAATAAAGAAGAAAAAGACAAACTTAGAAGATCTGGGCATGGAGCAATCCAAGAAGAGAGTATAGCAGATATGGATGACTTTAGATGGGAATACACTTGGTGTGTTTGAGGAACAGCAAAAAAAGACCAATCGTGGAAGAAATCATGATGAGCAATGGAAGAGTGGAGGAGATAGGTGAGACAGGCAGACAGGGGAGTACAGTTCTTTGGAAATTCAGGAAATTCCAGGATAGGATTCTTCCCTAATGAAATAGGAATCACAACGACAACACATTAACAAGCAGATTCAATGAGTCCTATAAGTAACCTATGCATTTTTTAAGGTAACACTAGCTGCTGTAACAAATAAACCCTTTCTCCCCATTGTAAAACTCCAATGTAGGTGTTGTTGGTCAACTGGCATCTCTCTGATTCACTGACCCAGGCTCTTTCCATCTTGTGGCTCTGCCATCCCCTAGGGCCCCAGGATCTTCTCCTTGCTCATGAAAGAGAAAGCAAGTGCTTGGAGAAGGCATATCCTCTTCTTAAACACTTTCATTCAGAAGTCACACATTGCTTCCACTCACAATCCAATGGCAAGAACTGGCCACATGTTCCCACCTAGATGCAAGGAGAGCTGGGAAATGTAGTCCATGGTTGGGTAGCCCTGTCCCAGGAACAACCCTACACTAAGGAAGGAGAACACACATTCTGATCAACAACTAGGCATTTCTGCTGGAAACACTGAAGGAAGAGAGTTCGTTTTGGTCCCTCAGTTGGCCTCCATGAGGGCACGAAAGACACTACCTCCACTATGTGCCGTGAAAGAGCGCTCCTCCACAGGTCACCTGGCCTGGGGTCTGGTCTGATGCTCCTTGAGTGACCTTAAGCCAGTCACCAGAACTTTGCCTTTTCTGAGCCTCATCCTCCTCATCTGGAGAACAAAATATGGTAACGATTGAATCTTCCGGGGTCTTTTCACCCACGAGAGTCCATGACTTCATGATGTGGAGGGTTTTCCTTGCCCTGTGGCTGGCTTAGGATATGAAGTTGACTTTGCAGCTTCTGCCTGTGAAAGGGCCGTGCGGCTCAGGATTAGAGGAAAAGAAGGAGGTGCCCAGGTGCCCTATGTTTATGCTTCCAATGGCTTCGTCACTGCTTCCACCAAACGGGTCCCCCTCTACCCTGAAGCACTTTCTGTGAATTACGTGGGGCTAATCGGAATGGTTAGGGATTTGCAAAACCTCGTGTCGTTCTATCGAACAGACTTTGGAGTGGTCTGTTTGTGGAGAATTCCTGGGGAAAGGCAGAGAGAAAACGAGGGAAAGAGAAGAACAATCTGGGGGACTAAGATGAGAAGAGGCAGACAGACATGCATTCAGACAAGGAGTTCAAGGTAAGGAAAGGAAGTCTAGGTAGAAAGTCCAAGGTAGAGAGGGGCAGGGGAGGGAAAGGAAGACAAGACGGATAGGCACGCCCAGGTTGGGGGTAGGGATGCCAGGAGGAGAGACAGACAGACAGCCTGCCCAATCCGGGCACAAGCAGAACTTCCCGTGCCCCGCAGTGAGATAGAGACGCAGAAGTACCAACCAAGACGAGGCGTAGGGAAAGACAGATGGCAGCGAGTTCCAGGAAGACATGATTCCAATCACGCCCATTGAAATGGATGTTGGTGAGTTCAGGAGGCAGCAAAGCGTGGGATTGGGGAGAGGCGGGAGGGGACAGGGGAGTCGGGGGAGCTTTTGCCAGGGACAGGGCTAGAGCGGCTGCTGATGACATGGCAGCAGCTCTGCCTTAGCAGGAGACGCCGTCCACCCGCCCTCCCATAGCAATTGGACTCACCTGACAGTGGAATGAGTAATGAGCTCATTAAAACCTCCAGTACCCGTTCCTGAAAAGAAGATGAATGTGGCAGAGAGAGGCAAGGCTCCAAGTGCATGCCTGCGGATATGTGCGACGCCCGCAGCACCCCTGGCACCCTGCTTAAAGCCAACAGGTCATTCCCCTGCTTATACACCTCCCATGGCTCCCCATCACCCAGAGTCAACTCTAAATCCTTGTCCTGGTATTCAAGGCCTTTTATGAGCTGGTCCTTGCTGACCTCCTCAGCCTCCGTTGGTACCACTACCCTCTCCTACTGGGCTGCCAGCCCTTCCGACACAAACATGGTGTTTCACGAGGCTGTGTCATTCCCTGGGACAGCCACTCTACCTGAAGTGGCCTTCCCCTCCTCACAGGTGTCCATGTGGTGAATCCTCGTCACCCTTCGGAACCTTGCTCCAGGGTCACTTCCTCTGTGAGGCTTCCTGCGGGCAACAGAGCTGGCCATGCGTCCTCTGTGGCACTTGTGTGCCAAGTCCTGTTCTAGAATTTATCATTGTGAATATCCACCTCCATGGCCGACTGCCCCATCACATGCCAACTCCTCTGCATCCCTGTATCTCATTAATCTCTGTTTCCAGAGGCAGGCACGGCACAGGGCGATAAATAGCAGGATGTTAGAATCAGAGAGCCCTGGATTCAAATATCCCGGGATTCAAATGTGGTATCCCAGGTTATACCACATTCTGAGCAAGCCATCTCTCTAAGTCCTGATTTTGTGGGACTGTAAAATGGAGATGAAAATACCTATTTCCAGGGCTGCTTGAAGGAGAAAATGAGACAATGTTTGCTTGGTGGAGTTTCTAAAAGTTGGCACCAGATTTCCAGGGGCCAAAGTGGCTCTGATCTTTTTTGATTTATGAGTGTTAATTTAAAAATAATAGGCCAAAGTAAGAGGCAGCAAGCATTTATTTGAGATTTTAAAAAAAGGATAGCTATACGGCAATCACTGATTCAGGCAGAAACCCAAATAGTGTTCCAATTAGGAGGCAAAGGCAAGGGGCATTTCTATTGGTGCAGTTAAGGTAACATAATGAAGCTAACTCCAAACAGTGTTTTTAATTTTCAGTCTGGTGGTCAGTGGTTCAGTAGTCATAACATCTGCTTTCTTGTTGTCTTTGCAAACAGTTCTTTGGGACACAGTGTTGCTTTAGGCTCAGTACAAAGGTTATTTTTCCCTTTTTTAATATTTCAAAGGTTTGAGGCGTATGATGTGCAAGGCGGTTTCTTTGGGATGGCAGCTCTGACTCCACTTTAAAGTGGGTCCATGTATATATATATATATATTTTTTTTTTTTTTTTAACGTGAGTGTGAGTAAACTTGCCCCAGTCTCACTGCTGGTTTTGCTCCTCATCAGCCAAGCAACCGTAGACAAGCGATTTCCTCTCTTTCTTCGTAGGGAAAATGAGGGTGATAGTTTACCGACACATAAGGTCACTGTAAGGATTAAAGGAGATGGTGCAGGATTGAAAACTAAAATGCCTGACAGCACCTGGGACATAGGCAGAGAGGTCTCTCAGGAAATGTGATGTGAATTTTGGAAAACAACTTGATCAACTATTTGGGTATGATGAGACCAGAAAGCAGGTCTGAAGTTCAGGGCCAAAGGAGCATGGAATTGCTCTATTAGTAAAGGAGAGACTGCTTTTCCTCCGTTTTATCGCCTTTCCTTCTTTCCTTTCTTTCTTCCTTCCTTCCTTCCTTCTTTCCTTCCTTCCTTCTTTCCTTCCTTCCTTTCTTCTTTCCTTCCCGCCTTCCTTCCTATTTAGTTTAGAATTTGACCTGACATCTCATGTGATTGTTCTTTGTGGTTTAAACGATAGGCATTTGATTGATTGGCTGGCTGGTCAGCTAATTGACTGGTTGGCTGCCTGGCTAGTTGGTTGGTTGTCTAGCTGACTAGTTAGTATGTGAACTGCGTGTGGTTTGGCTGGCTGTTGGACAGGGGAGGGGAGAAAGAAGGGAAGACAGGAGGAGCCAGAGAGCTGGTGAGAAGAGCAGACACCACGTGAAGGTTGAATGACCAGTAGGAAATGTGTGGGGCAGTGAAAAGCTTTCACGAACAGGAATGGCTAACATCGCTGCTGCCTGCACTGCCACACCATAAGCCACCCCGGTAGCTGCAAACCTTCATACCACCCACCCCATGGCCAAGAGTGAATTTCTGTGGAAATCAAGCAAGTGAGTTCTATGTCTCGGAGCAGGAGTATGTACACACAGAAAGACCCCTGAGGCACCTGATTCAGTGTAAAGAGAAACCCAGAACTAAAGATGTTCTTGGGAACATGAGCCTCTCTCCTACCCCCCGACCCCCGCCTTACACACACACACACACACACACACACACACACACTTGCACCAGACATACATAAAAACCATAGGGAGGGCTTTGGACTTTCCACAAATCATGAAACGAGATCCCAGGTTGATCTCACCTTATCCAGATCTTAAGGAACAGGAAAAGCCCAGCTGGTAGTTGAGTTGGACAAGGAACGGGCACAGCACTTGGCACATAAAATGTGCCCAATGAGTGGAAGTCTCTAGTCTAAACAATCGGATGAGGTTGGAATGACTTCATGGGGGTGATCTCGTCAAGCCCTTAGATGTTTGCACCACCCCTCCCTGGCCCCTGACAAGCAGCCTTGTATACCTTCCGAAGTTGGGCTCCTACCAGCTCTCCAGAAGCTTAACGGATTGTTGCACAACTATAACTGCTGGGAAATCTTCTTTATCTGGATGTAAAGCCCAGATTCCTGTGACTTCCACCCACTGATCTTACACAGACGCTGTCATTTGTCACTTTTGGAGTTTTTTGTTGTTTTGGGTTTTGCTTTTTTGTCACAAGAAACATTGAAGCAATTTTTTCCAGCTGTGTAATCTCCCCCTGTCATTTTTACAGGCTTTTAGCAGGCCCCACCGGTAACTTTCAAGCTTGGCTCTAATTCTTAACACATTAAAGAGAAAAAAAAAAAAGTATTTGGAGTCGAATACAGTTACCTATGATTATTTTTACTAACTTGTAAGTCAGCCGGCACACTTTTCCCCTAGCACCCATCTCTTTCTTTTTCTAAGCTTTCCCCACCCCAAGGGTAGTGATGCAAAGAAACAGGTCAGGACCTAGTGGCAGGAGGCTCGGGTTCTGATCACAGCGCTCTCCCTCACTAGTTGGGCCACCCTGAGCAAGGCACTCACCCTCTCTGAGCCCAGGAATAATGCTACCTAACTCGAAGTGTTGCTGGCAGATTAAAACACCTAGAGTACTTCAGCCAGTAGCAGACACACAGTATGTGCTCAATAAATGCCAGGGTTTAAAAAAAAAAAATCTGCTGCCAGCTGATTTCATTGGGCTTTTGGTCTGGGTGAATACATTTTTTAAGAAGATATTTAATCTCTATAACCAAAAGGCCTGAAATCTCACTAAGATGGTTGGGTGGAACTATTTATCATTTGTTACTTCAATCAACACATCATAAGAACCACCAGTGTCCAATGCTGAAACAAGTTAGGGACACAGATGAAAACACAAGGCGCCAATATACACTGGACAGCACAACCTCGACGGCAGATCTGTCTGAATTTGAACCTTTGCCCTGCGACTTTGGCCAAGACGCTCTGCTTCTCTGAGCCGTGGTTTTCCCATCCGTGGAAGGGGTAGAGCAGGAGCCCCCACTTCACAGAGTCATTGTGACGGTTCGCTGAGGAAACTTTCAGAAAAGACTAAACAGTAGACCCCTATCTACAGAACAGATAAACGTGGTACAAAGTATATGTGAAATTACACCGAGGTAAGGATTACCATTGATGCAGTGGTTACACGACAAGAAGCCAGAGTCCACATATCTGGGCTCTACGCCTGGACACCCCACTTTCCTGTGGGGAACTTTAAGTAAGTTATTTAACTCAAGTCACCAAATCTCAGTTTCCACATCTGTGAAATGGACATCATAGTAGTAGTGCCTTCCTCCTGAAATAGTTGTGAGAATTACATGAGGTCCTGTGTATAAAAGTGCTCAACACCATGCCAGGCTCTGAGCAAGTGTGCAATAAACGTTAGCTACCAGTCTTATTAATAACCAAAATAACTGCTATCTCTGTGCTTGCTGGTTATGATGGAAAGATCTCATTTCAAATCCCAGTTGTCTTTTATTTACTGTGTGACCTTGAGCAGATCCCTTCCTCTCTGAGCCTCAGTTTTCTCCTCATTAAAATGGGAATGCAGACTCCTGCCATGCGGCACTTTTGTAAGGGTTAGAAGCAACATATAGTGTGTGCCTGGCATGTTGAAGGAACGCTACAAAAATCTGCAAAAATATTTGTATAATTGAAAACAAGCCATCTCAGTGCTCTGAGCTTCACTATCGTCTGTGGTGAGGTGTGGGTGTTATCTGTCCCCCCAGGGTGGCAGTGCAGAAGGAAATACAACCATGAGAAGCACTGAGACAAGGCTAGAACAGTCAGCACCACACACAGCCCTCTTCTCCTGTCAGCTGGATACATAAGATAGAGTTATTTGGCCCCCATTAGCTTTCACACTTCCAGGTCCAAGTTCAGGAGACACTGCCCCCAGCACCCGGTAGAATTATGAACCTTGTATATGAAGGACGCAACAGCTCAAGGTCTGTGCATCTGCGTTTGTGTGTGCGGTGGTGGGAAGAGAGACCCATTAAGTCAAATTTACACTCGCTCTCCAGGCGGGCAGCCACCCTGCCCCCCGCTTTATATTTCAGAAACGGAGAATCATGATACACAGGCAGAATCAGCTGGCCTGGATCCCAAATTCCTGTCTTGGGAGGGACTTGGGGAACCAAAAGAGATGAGTAATTTCAGGACTGTGGGCTGAGGTCCATAAAAAGGACCTCTTCCACTTGCCTAATCTTTCCACTGTCTCAGGCCACAGGCTACTCCCAATCCCACTTGCACACCATTGCCCCCCACTGGCCTGGCACGCCTTCCCTCTTTCTCTTCTCTTCATATACACCCTGTACCAATGATCCACCCAACCTCTAGACATTCTACGTCTTCTGTGAACACGTCTTTGTTGAACACGGCAATTACCAGCTTTCTTTTTTTTGAACTTTTCACATGTATTGTTTCTCTTAGGCCTTGCAGCAGTGCTGTGATACAGGTAGAATTAGCCCCCATTTTCACAATGAAGGAGACTCGAGTTTGCCAGCTGGCCATCTCACCCAAGGTCACGTGAGGATGGTCTCCTATCTATACAAATAATCCTTTTTCTGCCACACTCTGGCTTCTCCGTTTGCACACCATTTTTTTCTTCTTTGAATTCAGTTTGCATTTATAAGATAATCCCTTTCATCTAGCCTTTGATTATACCCAAGCCAGAATCATTCCCGAATAGTTTGGTCAGTGTTAGTGTGTTGAGGGTAAGGATCATGTATTTACCCATCATGCGTCTATTGTCCAGGCCACCCAGCTGGGTGCTGGACATCTCAGATGTGGTAGTTAGCAGCTATGTTGGTCTGCTCAGCACTAGTTTCCCGTCTTCCGGGAATTTTTGAGTCAGATGGCTAGGGTTGGGAAACATCATTCCTAGTACTAGAAATTCTTCACAAGGAGGTTAACTCACATGAATCAAGACAAGTCCATTAGAGTCCATTCCGGATTGTTTGACTGGAAGCTACATGTTGCAGCTAGCTGTGGAGCAGAGACTGGGAGAACTCATCCATCTGCACGTTCTTCTCTTTTTCAGCACTCACTGACAAACCCATTGCCCAGCTTCTTTTTGCACCTTGATGGGGACTATGTGACTATTTCTCACCAATAGGATGTGAACAGAAGTGATATGTACATCACCATATGGCCAGGCAGTAAAGAATGGGTGTGTCTTCACCTCTTTCCCTGGGTGAATGGAGAGAGCTCCACGGACCTAAAGAAGAGCAGGGCTAGAAAATGGAAGCAGCCTGGGTCCCTGAATGTCTATGTGGAGCAGAGCGACCCCGGATCCCATATAGGACTGTGTCACAAACAAGAAATAATGTTTGATTCCAGGCTAAGCCACTGAAATGTCGGAGTTTTTTCAACAGAGTTAGCCTACCCAGACCAGTAAAATATGCGCACACATAGGACTTGTTTGCTAATGTCTGTCAGTGTTTATCAATGTTCATAAAGCTAGCAAAGAATGTCAAGAAGGAATGATTCTTAGCAGGAAGGAAAGGAAGGAAATGGGTTCAACTACTAACTATCATATACAAGCATTGAGCACTATTCTATATACTAGATACTATATGCCAGCATATCATCAACACCGTCTCATTTCACCCCCGCAAGACCACATTCCCCATTTTACAGATGAGGAAACTGACTCCTGTGTCACACAGCAGGTAAGCACACCTGACAGGAGTCAGACACACACCTGCCCAGCTCCAAAGCTTGAGCTGTTTTTATTAAACCACAGCACTTATTAAGATTAGTTCAGCCCCATGTATTTTCATACAGTTTTTTCAACAGTGGTTATATATTTCTTTTATAATAGTAAAAAACATACTTATACACACATCAAAAAATAAAAAGTCGAGGCAACCAAGTGAATGGGAGAAGATTTTTGCAAACAGTGCCTCCGATAAGGGGCTGATATCCAAAATATACAAGGAACTCATGCAACTCAACAACAAATAAACAAACAACCCAATTGAAAAATGGGCAGAGGACCTGAAGAGACATTTCTCTAAAGAGGCCATACAAATGGCAAATAGACATATGAAAAAATGCTCAACATCACTAATCATCAGAGAAATGCAAATAAAAACCACAATGAGATATCACCTCACCCCGATTAGAATGGCTATCATCAACAAGACAAATAGTAGTAAGTGTTGGAGAGGCTGTGGAGAAAAAGGAACCCTCATACACTGTTGGTGGGGTGCAGCCACTATGGAAGGCAGTGTGGAGGTTCCTCAAAAAATTAAGAATAGAATTACCATATGACCCAGCAATCCCTCTCCTGGGTATCTACCCAAAAAATCTGAAAAGATTTATCCATAAAGACACGTGTGCTCCAATGTTCATTGCAGCTTTATTTACAATGGCCAAGACCTGGAAACAACCAAAATGTCCTTCGATAGACGAATGGATAAAGAAGTTGTGGTATATATACACAATGGAATTCGGCGGTAAGAAAAGATGAAATAGGACCATTTGTGTCAACATGGATGGATCTTGAAAATATAATGCTAAGCGAAATAAGTCAGACAGAAAAAGCACAGAACCATATGATTTCACTGATATGTGGTATATAAACCAAAAACAACAAAAGAACAAGACAAACAAATGAGAAACAAAAACTCATAGACACAGGCAATAGTTTAGTGGTTACCAGAGGGTAAGGAGAGAGGGGGGTGGGAGATGAGGGTAAAGGGGATCAAATATACGGTGATGGAAGGAGAACTGACCCTGGCTGGTGAACACACAATGGGATTTATAGATGATGTAATACAGAATTGTACACCTGAAATCTATGTAACTTTACTAACAATTGGCAGCCCAATAAACTTTAATTAAAAAAATAAAATAAATAAAAATAAAAAGTTATTCTGGCCACAGAAGAGGAACCAGAATTCAAGCGCCCAGTCACCATAGGGCCTGTCCTCTAGTGTTAATCCTTTGAAGATAATTAAAAAAAAAGAAAAAAGAAAACCAGAAAAAAAGAAAAAGCTCTCCTGCACACATAAATGATGGTCCAGTTAAAGAAAAATGACGGTAGGCTTTGTTGCAATTTCCAATCATCCCAGGAAAATGAAGCTGTCACATGAGCCTTGTAATTGTCAATTTGTAAACAGTATCTCTGTGAACTCTGGTTCCCTTCACATGCTAATCAGATTGGCTTTGGATATCCAAGGGAGTTTCTCGCTGTGTTTTACTCAAGGAGTCCTCTCTTCTGCTACCCACAGCTTCTTTCCCAGCCCCCACCTTCCATTCACCCCCCACTCCTGGTTCTTCTCCACCTGTTTACATCTTGCTGGTTTGCAATTTCTTTTTCTTTTTTTCTTTTTTTTTCCTTCCATCACCATATATTTGATCCCCCTTACCCTCACCTCCAACCCCCACCCCCCTTACCCTCTGGTTGGTTTGCAATTTCTTAACAATGTTTTAACAAGATGCCAGTTACACATACAAATTGAAAAGAGGAGACATTGAAAGATTGCGACCTGGTGCTAAATTTATTAAAATCAAGGCAGTTTTAATAACTTCCTTGTATATGCATCCACCTCCATGTCTGTAATATTAGTTTTGGTTGTTTTCTTTTTTTTAAAAAAAAAAAAACCTTCTTATTAGAACAACGGTGTTAGGGAAATAAATACAGTGAAGTCATGGGAAAGAAATCTAATTGTTGGGTTGTTAGTCTTCTTCTTCAAAACAGATTGCACAGGAGTAAACTATTCTCTGCTACTCTTTTGGACTTTGTCCAGCTTGATCTTCCTATGTTTTGCAACATTCGCAACCCCTCTCATCAATCTTTATCATTACCACCATCATCATCGTCATGGTGACCATTTATTGAGCACCAAACTCAAAATCTCACAGCTAGAAAATGATAGAAATCCATTTCAAGTTAAAATCATTCTGGATGCAAGGCTTCTGATCCACGCTTTCTCTTTCTTCAGACTCTCTTTCCTTTGCCTTTGCTGCTCCCATGCCCCCCTGTATTCCTTTATCCCTTAGCCACATTTTCTCGGTCCCCAAGCTCTTTTTCTCTTCTCATTCTTGTTTCCTTCCATTCTGCCTTCTGACTTCTCTTCTTTTTCAAGAGTGTCATTTCTCACCCTGGATACCTTCATTTACATCATGATTCCAACCACTATTGTCTGCCCACAACTTCTCCATCAATCTCCCCTGAGCTTTGGACTGTATACATCCAGCCACCCACCAGCCATCTTCATCGGGTGACAGACAATATCCTCAAAACCGAAAGTCCCCTCAAGATTCCCCCTCATCCTGTGTGTGCCACCTAAGTAAACAGCCCAAGTCGGAAACCCAAGCTTTTCCCACTGCTCACGTTTGCTACCATGAGAAGGAAGTCCGGTCGTATGACCTTCCTAGCTGCTCGCCAGCCATGGCTCACCACCCCCCCTGGGTACAAGGGGCACATGTACCCAAATTGTTCTCTCTTCTTTCTCTTAGAGCAGACTGCCTGTAGGAACAAGGTGCCACATCCATTTCTGCAAGGCAGAGAGTGCTTCCTGATTCTAAGGTACAGTAAGAAGCAGCACACTTGCCTGAGATGCAAGCCACATTCTCCAGCATCAGCTTTAAGAGTCGTGAAAGTGATGTTTTCCTTTCTATATTGCTTACCTCTTGCTTTATTTCCCAATCAGTTCAAAACTTGGGTAGAAGGAAAGGTGCTGGTGATTGAACCTCCTCAAATACCCAACAGCGGGCAGTCACCCCAGATTCTCCCTCTCCTCCCATTGAGTGTGACGGTGAGTCCCATTGAGTCAACTCGGGGAAGAGTCTGAGTCTCCCTCCCAGCTCCACCTCAGTCACGAATGCCTGGTTCTAGGTGCCTCATCGCTCACCTGAATTATTGCGACAGCACCACGCTGGCCTCCCTGCCTCTGGTTTGGCCCTTCCTTCACGAACTCACCTTTACAATGCCCAGTGATCCTCCCGGAGTAGAGCTGTGGCCACGGCTGCCCATTATCTAAGGTGAAGCCCCAGCTCCCAATGAAGTTACAAGCCCTGTGTGACAGAGCCCCCAAACCCTCCTCGTTCACACCATATTAGACCCATCACTAATCCCAGTAACATACCATGCTAACATTCATGTCTCTTAGACAAAGAAATTGAAGCTTAGAGAAGTATCTCAGTTAATTTCAAGACCAGAGAGACTCGGTCACTGTTGGGATAGAAATACAGTTAAGACAAAGAATAGTATGTAAATCCCTTTTCCTAGAAGTGGTTTCTAGAAATTTGAGCACAGTGGGGCATGTCTGGGAGCAAATGGAAAGGATGGAGTTATTTGTTTCAAGTACTCGTGTGGATTTACTGAGAGCAGCAATTCTATCACCTAGAACCTAAAAAAATACCCAGCATATAGTAGACAGTCAGAAAAACTTTGTAAATAAATAATTGTTTCATGTGAAAGAATACTGAATTTGAAGTCAGATATTTTGAGTCAAGTTTCAGGCTTGCTCATTACTAAGGTCTTTAATCTTAGAGAAGTCAATCTCCCCGGGAGCCTCAGTTTCCTCATCCACAGAATGGGATTGGGATTATATTACCTACCGGACAAGGTCACACTGTCGATTGATTGAGACATAGTACGTGACAATATTTTAGAAACTAATTTTATGTAATATGAGATGAAGGCTCTGCCTCCATGCCTGGGACCTTCTAGACCAACTCACATTTGCCCTTGATACATTAGATTCAGGAATCTCAATCTGAGCTTAAACATCGAAACTTGTGTTGCTAAAGTACTTATTTCACTAAAAAAAAAAAAAAAGAAGAAGAAAAAAGCTCGTCATCCTCTCTAATTTGAATCATGGGAAAACATGACGAGAATCAATTTTTATATGAAAATTGCCGTTGAAACTGCTGCAGCTTTGTTCTCAATCAGGAGTCTATAATGATGCAACCCAACTCCTGTTTGTGTACTTGATTTGGTGCTGGTGTGTGTACGGGCTGCATATATTTGTTTTTTATGGTGTTTTTTTATGTTTGCAAACAGCATTCTTTAACCTGAAATATCTCTCAGTTTAAATGCCAGCCGTTAAATACACAAAATGGCCAATCAATTTTTTTTCGTGCATACAGTCAATTCTTGTTTTTGTGTGAATGCTGAAAGCAGTGAAAAAGAAATCAAAGAAATAAAGAGAAATCAGATCTGGTTGGGGGGGTGCCCTTAAAGAACACCTCCAGTGCAGCCCCCTCATTTTACATATGGGTAACTGAGGTCCAGACAGGGAAATGGGTTTACCCAAGGCCGCATAGCTAGCAGGAGGCAGAGACTGGATGAAAACGCAGGCCTCCTGCTTCCCACTCTGTGCCCGTCTGCAATGCCCCCTTACGTCCCCAGAGAGATGAGAACAGCCAGCATTTGGTTTGTGTCAGAAAGACCACAGCACTTACAAGAAACTTAGAGGTGCACATAGGAGGCTCCCAGCAAACAGCCACCACCCCTGTGAGACCAGGCAGCCACAAAGCAACATCTTTGTTTTATTTTGAGAGAATTTACAGGCAATTGGTATTCCTCTATTTAAGTGTTGGAACATGATCTCATCCAAAAGAGAAACAGAAAGTCGATCTTTTCTTTATGTGTGGTTTTGGATTATTTTTATTTTTGCTTCCCAACCCTATGAGGTTCATAGAGCATAAGCTTTGGAGTCAAACCGACTCAGCTCCAGGACCTGAGCAAGTGGCTTCATGTTTCCAAACCTCAGGGTCTCTGTGTTTAACATAAAATAATAATAGCTCCTTCAGAAGGTGGTTTTAAGAATTAAAAAGTGCTTCAGTTAGTAGCCAGCCCAGAAAAAGGACTGAGTAGATGTTGGCCACCCATTCTGGCTGACTCCTCCCAATTTATAAAATTTGGTAAAGAAATGCCTTATGTGCTGTGAACAACTACACCACAAAGCAAGTAAATGGCGGGGTGAGGATAATCGCCCCCTGCCTGCATGAAGCTGGCAATGGATCACCGCTTCCATAATATCCTGAGACTGCTGCCCCTACCCCTTTACTGCATTCAAAAACAAACAAAAAAAAAAGTAATTCCATTTATTGGTCAACTTTTCCCATGAGAACACATCTTTAATTTAATCATGTAAATCAATGAGAAAATCTAATTCACTTTAGAGAAATTTGCTTCAAGGCTAGCCTTATGGGAAAGACTGTTCCTTAAAGTGTATCTGTAGCAAGTGACGTGTGTCTTTATCACAGTTACAAAGGGAGATAAATTAATCTCTAGCCCATTTTAAGAAACAGAGAGTTGATTAAATAAATGGTGGCTCTAGTGATCCAAATGATCTGTCATTTTCAAACATCTCAGACACCAATTTTAATGCTAAGTATTTGCTTTCTAAAATTGTAGATTCCATTTGTGTATTTAATATTCAATTTGCCTGATTATCACTCTATTAGTTCCAAATATATTTGATTTTTCTAATACTTGTTCCAAAGTCTGTCTGGCTTTGGTTTGTGGAATGCTCTCCGGACAATGAAAGGATTGCTCACTTGCAGCACTGTTTCACCTTTCAGATGGGCAATGCTCTTGCTGTATCATCTTCTTCCCAGGGAAGCCACCAGCTACCCAGCCTATGGTTTTATCATGTGAATCATTAAGAGAATGAATGTATAGGGTATAGTAACCTGTATATATTGTTCTTACACCCAATGGTGATGGACAGGCAAATACATGATTAAGTCTACCCATAAACCTCTATTGAGGACTCTCCGTAGACCAGACATTCTCGAAGTGGAGAAACAGGGTCTGTTATAAGATCCATCCTTAGCCTTAAGGAGCTCATCATCTACGGCATCAGATAGAGAAGTAACAGATGCTTACAACCCAGTACATGATGGACTCCAATAGTGGAAGCCAAAGGAGGTGACTTTGACCCACTCTTACAATCAAGGAAGGCTTCTTGGAGGAGGTGAGCTTTAAAGGCAAAGTGGGAATTAACCAGCCAGAGGAGAGGGAGAGTTCATTCATCCATTAAATGCAACATATTTGATTATATGCTGCATATATTATACACTTGGCCCTGAAGAACGCAAGGAAAATCAAACAGACACTTCTGCCACTATGTCAGTCTGAGGTCGCATCAGGAAAATGGACCCACCATAAGTATGACAGGAATAAAGGGTTTAGTATGGGAATCAGGGTTTACATGTACTTCCAAAGGAGGAGCTGGGGGAGTGGAGGTGTAGAAGGCAGGATCAGAGAAGCAGTCACTAAATATTTCAGCCCCAAATGCTGGAACTGATGGAGAAGCCAGAGCTCTCCGGGAAGTCTAAGACGCCACTAAGACGATATTCAGTCACCAAAGTGGAAATTCCTGGAGAGGTGCAGAAAACCACCGCAAGAACAACAGCTTCTGCTTTACTTCACTCTCTAAAGCTCCTGCAAGTTCCTCTCATTGGCGATCTCCAACCAGGAGCCGTACAGAAAAAGGGGTTCTGGGAAACAAAGTTCCCAGTGGTAGATGGGAATGGTAGTGGTGACAAGCTGACACAAACAGTCCCACACACTGCCCTTAGGGAGTCCCAGTCTAAGGAAGAGGTGGATTAATGAAATAATCACAGGGAGATATATATAGAGATACACACATGGGAAATATATATAGACATACACCTGTGCGTGCGTGCGTGCACATATATACCAACAACTGAAAAGCATTGTAACACCCTATAGTGGGGGCCTGGCCCACCCTGCAGGATATAGGAAGGCTTCCCCTGGGCACTCACAACCGAGCTGGAGTCTGATGGTTGAGAAAAGGATGTACATGGGCCTTAAGCCTGTCACATTTCTCTCTCACAATGACCCACCACCACAGGTGGCCCTTCTTCCTGCTACTACTGTTCAAAGACAGATCTGCCCAAGTCTCCCAACAGCCCAAGGAAAGGTTTATTGCTCTGGGGACAAAGGGTTAACCCAGCTTAAAGAAGTATTGTGACCTCAGGAGTCATAACTAGAAGCCCCGAGCCAAGTCAGGCCTAAAGTCTTCAGCGTGAGGGGCACACCTGAACACTTGGGAGTGCCTAGTTGACCTGGCCCCGGGGCCCCTCCCCTTCTAGGGCTGCAGCAAATGGATGAAAAATTGTATCATTAAACTCTTTGATGTTCCCCTGTCTAATTGAACCTGTGAAATTTCCTAAGGTTCTCCAGCCTCCAAAAATTCAATTTTCCATGTAATGCATGGTGACGTGTCAATAAATCATGCTGTAAAATAAATGCGCGGATTCTTTTGTGCAGGAGCAAGTGAGGAATAAACCTTTCGTAATTGATAAATAATGTCATTGGAATCAATAGCTGGCAGAGGAGTTGGAGGAGTAAGCCTGAATCATGTATGAGTGCTCCGGGGTGATCAATGCCTTTGAAACAGCCAGGAGCTCAGGAGCCAAGTGTATAAATTACTGCCTTAATATTACAGCAGGGCCCAGAGTTTCAAAGATGGGTGCATGGCTAAACGCTGGCAAGATGGGAAGATGGGTCTGGGGTGTGGGTGGGTGAGTTCCTTGGTGGGCGCTCTCCGGAGAGCTTGTGGGGTCCCTGCAGATGGGCAGCCATGGGTATGAGAAACAGATTGTGCAATCTGGGACTTGGGATGGAGATAACACAATTCCGGCTCTGGCCAGTCCTGCCAGCAGCCCATGTGAGCAGCAAAGAGAAGCAATGTGGTACGGGGGGCCACAGATGCTGCTTAGAAAAATAGCCTAGCTCCCCTCAGATGCCTCAATGATGCCGGGAGCTGACATTAACATAAAGGGTGAAGAAAAACCTGGGATTCATTGAATCAGACTCTGAACGGCAGACCGTGCTGGGCCAAAGGAGATGCTGGGCTGTAGTCAGGAACTCTTAGCTTACGAATCAGACTACTCAACCCTGCCACCAGCTTTGTGACTCTAAGCCAGTTGCTTAACCTCTCTGTGGTCAGTCTTCTCCTCTGCAAAATGGGATAATAATGTCGACCTCACTGCCTCATGAGGATGAAATGAAATCACATAAATATCTAAGCTCAGTGTCTATCCCTACTAAACACTGAGCAAGTTGGAGCACTAGTGCTTTACTGATTATATTACTTTGGGCACATTCCTTGTATTATCTTATTTAATCCTCACAACCACCCCATGAAGCAGTTACTATTATTATCCCCATTTCGTGGATGAGGAAACTGAGGCACCGAGAAAGTAGATGCCTTGCCCATATCACATTGCTCTCATCAGTGGAGCCAAGATTTGAATACAGGTAGGCCAAGTCCAGAGCTGTGCTCTTAGGCGTGAAACTATACTGTAGCATCACTCTGACCCTGGGGTCTCCCCAGCTCTTGTGCTTGGCGGGCTCTCCCCTGGTGGTTTTTGGGATATCCCACCTGACTCACAGGCAGCCTGGTGGAAAAGGAAGGGCAGAGAACTTGGAGTCAGGCTGTGGTCGGTTCAGGTCCCAGCTCACCACAGTCTGCGTTTGAGACTATTACTCCTGCTCACTGAGCTGCTATAGTTGCCTCATCAGGAGAATCGGAATGATAATTGCTGCCCAGCAAGGTCATCTCCAAGCACTGTGGGAAGAGCAGCACGAGAGCTGGTGTCAGAGGCCATCAGTCGGGGAGTGTTGGGGTCACCCTGGGCAGAATCCCGGCCCTGCCTGCTGTGTGCTCTCGGGCAAGAAGGGCCTCTAAGTCTGTGTCTGCATCTCTGAAATGGGAACCGTGACACCCGCCTCCAAGGACCGAACTGAGAGTAAGATGAGATGACCAATGTACATCACCTTCATACAAGTGCCTGCAGCCAAAAAAGACTGGTTCTCCCAAACCCCCTTTTCCTTCCAAAGAAATTAATTGGAAGGAATCCCAGCAGAAATGTGCTGCATATAATCTAGAGTCTGTAGCAGCCACAAGAAATACAAAGCAAAGCATTTAGCAAATCTATGCGTTCAGCGTAAGCCTGGACAAAAGTCGTCCCCATGCTGTGTGCTCTCTTGACGCCTGCGCTTCCCCCATTAGAGCACATACTCTACTGTTGGATAACTAAGCCCCACACTTCCTTGTTAGAAGGTCAAGTTAGTGAGGACAGGTATCCTGTGTCTTAGGTGGGGTGGGTTCTCCCTCAACAGCCTTCCCTTCTCTTTATTCATCTCCTATTGAACGAAGAGGACACTAAGGGCCTAGGAGCCTGTGTGCCTGACACAGACCACCAGACCAGGGGCACTAGTGATGGACCATCAGATGAGCAAAGCATCAGCTTTATTACGTTGAGTTGTTTGTAGCAGTGACTTAGTCAGATGGGCAAGAGCTGTACCTCCCAGTTCCCCCCCAAAGAATGGCTTGTTGCCCAGCTCCTGGGAGAGCTCTCAGCACTCAGCCCTCACTGCCATGCCCTTCAAGCAAGAACTGCCTCTGCCTTAAAGAGCCAGCTTGGGCAAGGCTGTGCTCCTCCTGGCGTGGTCCACATGCAGTGACTGATTGACGCAGATGTGCAGGAGGCTACAGGGGCCCTCCAGCATCACAAGTGACCCCTCCCTCTGTGCAACCCTGCTTCCTCCTTCTCCCTTCCACAGGTGGAGATGCCAACATCACTTCCTAATAAACCTGTGCACACTAAATTTCATCTCCACTTCTTCCTCTGGGGAACCCCACCTGGGACACCTACCCTGACTAATGCATAGTCTGAGAAAGTACAACTCCAGCCATCATGTCCCTTATCCAAGCAGCAGGTTAGGCTAAAGAAATGGGTAAAGACGATGTCACCTTCTTAAGAGGATTTTCCAGAAGATTCACTAGCCACAGCTGAGCCACATTGGCCACATCAAGCCACAAAAGAGCCTTGGAAATGTATCTTTATTCCAGACAGCCATGTGTCCCACTAAAAAACCACTCAGGAAAAAGGGGACACTAGATGTGAAAGGCGACAGGCAATCTTGTCATCCAGCCCCGCCAGTGCTAAGGACTCACATTTGCCAAGCTCCTACTCTGTGCTCAGGCTTTGTGATAAATGGTCCACACGAGGTAGGAGCTGTTATTATCGCTCCCATTTTACAAATGACGAACCTAAAGATTAAGACTCCAGGTGAGGGCAGCAAACCCAGGACGGAGCTGGCATCTGACCTTGGATGTTTCTAACTTTGGATCCTACACTCAAACTCTGGATGATTCTGTCTCCTTAGGAACTGTGAGCTCCTGGAGAGCGGGGAGTCTGGCTCAGTCACTCTATGTACACAGTGCCTAGAAGAGCCTAGAAGAGCACTCAGCACCTAGCAGTGGTTCAGGAAAGTTTGCCGCCTTGATTAAAGGGGAGGGTAAAAAGGAGGGAGGTGGGGTGCCCCTTGCCTGGGACCAGGGGTGATTTTGGAGCCGTTAACTATTCACTGAGATAACCGTTAACTGAGATAAGGAACCGGGGAAGAGGAGGCAGAGAGAACATGTTTTATACTGCTGAGTTGAGGTGCCTGTGGGTCCAGGCAAGGTGTCCAGTTGGCAGCTGTCTCTACACATCTGCAGCATCGGTGGCAGGTCTAGGCTGGAGCTGCCGGCAGGAGCTGCCTGCACGTGGGCAGCACTCCCCCCGAGAACCCACAGTTACACCCATAAACCTGAGTAGACTTTCCATTCAATTAACAACATCACTCTTCAGCTTTTTGGGGTGAGTGTGTGTGTGTGTGTGTTCCCCTTCCTGAGTTAATTGCCCTATGTGCTCTTTCTGCCTATTTTGAAAGATGATTGGTTTTTGGGACAAAGAGCCCATTTTGTGTGTGTGTAATCTGAAGGTCTTACACCATCCCAAACACTTATCCAGATGTGGGCAACAGATAAATATTTTGTGCCCAGTATATTTATATACACACACCCTCGGCCTAATGGACGTGCAACTGGGTCATTAGAATGGCAGTCAAATGGACGCACACCTGGGTGGACGTAAATGTGCGGACGCCTGGACGACCTGGCAGCTGTCATAAAAACACCAATAAGAGGGAGAAGAAGTGTGTTTGACTGAGAGAGTGATTCTTGTTTCCTTTTCATTATTCTTAATAAAAGGAGATGGTGCCGAAAAATTGTGTTTCCTGGGTTATTTTCCCCAAGAGATCTTTTATAAAACACAGAATACATAACAGACCATGTTGCAGGCAAATGCCTCATTAAGGAGATATAGTTAGAAAGAAATAGTAACCAAAAATGAACAGTTATTTTCTTTATTTCTTTTACCCTCTGTAAAATGGAGAAATTAGGTGCACTATAGGTTTAGTAACAGCCCTCAAATAATATTGTGGGAACATGATGCTTGCGCTCTGAGATGGAGGGGTCTTTAAATGCTGTTCTGCAAAAAGGCAGTCATTTGGGGAAGCATATTACAAGCTCCAGGAAAAGGCTTCTATCTTCCAAAGCATCTTCTTACATGTTTACAGCTTGATTCAACCAGGTGGGTTTAGGCTTCCTTATCTCTCTCCTTTCCTCTTTCATATTCTTCTGGATAACCCCAAATTCTCTCAGTATATCAGCTAATGACTCCAAATCTCCATCTCTAACTCACTTTCCAGAGTTTGGGGACCATGTATCCAAGAGCTTTGGCCATCTTCACCTGAATGCCCCCTGGCCCTTCAAAGTCACCACATTAAGCATTAAAATTAAGCACAGGGGCTGGTATGTAGTAAATGGTCAACAAAAGCTTGGCATTCTGTCAGTGTTGCTCCTACGGATTATAATGCATATGGTTGCATAGAATCAAGGAACTACATGGCATGAGTGGGAAACTATAATTAACTTGGTGTTATTATCTCCATTTTACAGATGAGGAGACTGAGGCTCAGAGAAGTGAAGAAACTTATCCGAGGTCACCCATCTAGAAAGCGTCTATGCTGGGATTCAAACCCAGATCTGTCTGGCCCAAGAGTCGGTGCATTTAACAACCCACAGTGGCCAAGTTTCCTCTGTCTTGTGATTTTACTGGAGAGGAGTGTTCTGGGCCAAAGGCCGTAATATTCAGGCATCAGGAAATGAGTGCTCAGTGAAGAGCTGTCAGGTGGGCCACTTCCTCAGCGGCAGCTGAGTTACCTGCCCGGCCAAGTCAGCCCCTCTCTACCTTCTGCCACTTCCCGGCCCCCTGCGCCTCATCGGCCACTGAGAATCCTACAATACTAGTTGTGTCCATCAAGACTGGTGGTCTTCAATCTATGCTCCTCAGAGCCTTAGGGTTCCCTGGAGGTCCCCGGGTCTCCATAGGGATCCAGGAGGAGGCTGAGTGGGAGCGACTCCCGCCCCATCTCCATTCCAAACGGAGCCACTTCTTTTTATCTATTTTACACAATGTCTTATATGTAACATTTATTCTAACCAAAGCACTCTGCTGCTTTAACATTTTTTTAAACCTCAGAGCCACCCAAAACTTTCATATTACTGATGGGGAAACTGAGGCTCTGAGCGCAGTGGCTGGTGTAAGTTCTTGTAGCCTATTGGAAATTGAGCTGGGATCTGTCCCCGATTGACACCCCCCAACTTGGCTCTCCCCAGACCAGTCTTCCCACCTATACCACGTGCCCCCAGCTGTCCAACATGAAGCAGATTTAATAACCGCAAACAGGAGGCATTTATGTCTGAAATAGCTGTCATGGAACAGAATAGGAAAATCGATGTATTCATTAGCACGCGTTGCGAATCGGGGGCAGGATGTGGACGGGCGCTGATTTCAGGCATTTGCAGTGTGGGGCACTTGCGTCTGAGGAGCGGTGGTGGGTAATGGGACATCATCGGACACTTGCTGGGCTCACTCTCATATGATTTGTGCAGGGAGCCTCCACCCTCTTCCCCGCCTGGCTTTGATCCAAATGTATCGACTGTGATGATGTCGAAATTATATCTGGAAAAACCAGTTAGCTTTAATTTCAGTCTCCAGAGAAAATGAAGGGAGGTGATGATTAGAGAAATATTGATGGCTGTGAAAATCAGACAGCCTGTCTGAAAGGAAGACTCAGTCCCTGAGACAGGGAGCTGGCCGACAGCTTTGGAGATCACCCAGCCCAATGCCCTCGCTTTAGGAATGGGGAGGCGGAGCCCCGAGCAAGGAAGACTGCCCACCTCACTGAGGCTCCTCTGTAGCCCCTTACTCTTATTTTAACTTTGTAGAGGTCGCCTATCACTGTGCCTGTCGGCTTGAAACTGACATTGAAAAGAGCTTTGTTCAGCAAAATGCAAGTTGCAACCAGAAGATAAAGCATCAACAATATTTAAATAAAGTTTTAATGAAACAAACTAATACTAATCTCCTTGAATCCCATTCACCGACCACAGTAATTATTTTCCTTTTCATGGTTTGAGCTTCTACTCTGGGCTCAGGGCATTGACACATTTGTATTGTCGCAGACTTGATAGTCTGTCTTTTGCACTTGCATCCTATTATAAATGTATTCTGTGTTGCCACAGTCTTCATAATTATCATTTTAATGGCACCATAATACCCCTTCACATCGACACACCGTAATTTACAAAACTGTTCACCAATTGTCGGACATTTACTTTTATACCATGTTTCTTATTATAGATAATGCTATAATGAGCAACTTCACTGCACATAGCTCTTGGCGTGCGATGAATTATATCCCCAGAATAAAAGAGAAATTCCCAGAAGTCCGTGTTTGGAATCAGAGGACGTAAACCTCCTTAGAACACTTATCTATTACTATGATTTTTTTTCCCAAAAGAATTATACCAATTTATGATATACCAGTGGAGTATACTGATGTCATTTTCATCACAAAGTCTTGCCATCTTGGATGTTCTGACTTTGTTTTTCTTGACTCTTTCTCTGTTTGTAACAGAAATACACATGCATTGTAGAACATTCGGACAGAAAAAAAAAAGATAAAGAAACTGAAAATCATTATAATCCCTCCAACCAAAAATAATCACTGCTAAAAGTTAAAAGCATGTTTCTTTCCAGTCTTTTTTCAATGCATACAAGAGATTTTTTCCCCCCAAATTTAGATTATACTCCATTCTCACACATGACATATGTGTAATTTACTTGTACTTTATATATAATTTGCTGTTTATAACATGGCATAAATATTCATAGATATTCTCATGATTATAATGAAGAAACCAAGACTCAGAAGGGTTTAGGACCTCGTTCAAGATGACACCGCTGGTGAGGAGCTATCCTACACTTTGTCCCATCCCCTAACCCTGTCAAAGGGGACACATTCCACCTTGCATCCGCCAGTCAGTTCCCTCCTCCCATTATCTCCCGGATAAAGTGTGCAAAAAGGTTGTTTTCACAACCAAATTGGCTTTGAGAAGCTGGAGATTAAATAAACAAATGTGTGACCAGTTTTATCGCACGAGGTTTGCACGGAGCCAGCCCGGCGGCAGTCGGCCTCGCGATCTCCGTGGTTTGATTGTGGGGCTGCCTGACAATGGCTGTGCTCAGTATCCTGTTTATACAATTAATGTATCATGTAATTTCACAAGGTTCTGAAACGCACTGAGAAACACGCGAGGATTCCGTGCCTCGGCCTAATCCATATGAAACAAGCTGGAAACGTGCCTAGTAAACACATGGGAGAGGAGTGGGTTGTAGCCGGGTCCAGCCTCATCTAAAAAGGATTGTCTTGGAGGAAAGCGCGAGCCGACAGCCTCCAAGCCGACAGAAACCGAGTGGATTCTGCGGAGCTGAACCGGCGATTTGTGGACAATTTGTGGGTGTCTCCAAATGCACCCCTCCTCTGTAGGGAGCAGGATGTTTATGAGCTTGGGGACAGCTGCCTAATAACAATAGAGGTTCAAGATTAAAAGACCTGTTTCTGTTCCCTAAAGCACATTTTGATAAGAACACTATTGTCACAGACAGTAAAAGAACTAGGGCTCTCCATCAGCAGAAAGTGGGTTTTATTTTCCGTTCTTACCTCTTGGGGTCTGGGCTCTCTGAGTGCATGTAGGTGCATTCATTCACTCATTCATTCGTTCAGCAAACACGTCACCCACCTTCTCTAGCTCAGTCCCCAGGGTAATTCCTGGAGATGTGATGACCCATAAGATATACCTGTCTATTCATTTATTAAACATATTTATTGAGTAGGTACAATGAGCCAAATACTGTTTTGTTGTCAAAAAAAAGTCCCTGCTTATGTTCCAGTGAGAGAGACAGACAATACGCAAGATAAGTAACGTGTGTGATGATCAGAGCTAAGGAGAAAGATAAAGTTGGAGACTGATTTAGAGAAGGTGACCAGAGAAGGTCTCACAACCACCCTCTGAGGCCTCTTTACAAAGATGGAATCTGAGGCCGGGAAAGACCAAGGAATAACAACAATACCCATCCTTTGTGTGTATGAAACAGTGCAGTCATCAAAGCACGTTCAAGTAAGATAGCTCCTTGAACCTCCGGGTTCAGGCCATTGGGGCATTCTGTCCCTGCCTCCTGGAGGCACAGCACTTGGGTCTCTGCCCCAGGGTCTTCCCTGAGCTCCTTTGGGACCCCCTTCCCGGTTATTTCCTAGCACTTTATCCTGCTTTATTTTCCTTCGAACATTTATATATTATATTCTTGGCACTGATATATTTTTTGAGCAACACTTTACATAAAGTTCACCCTTTTGGTGTAAGTTCTATGAGCTTTGACAATTGCATAGAGTCATAGAACCACTGCCACCAAAAAGAGTTCTGTCAACCCCCCCAAAATCCGTTAGTGCTCCCGTATAGTCAAGATCCCCTTACCCCCAGGCCCTGGTGATTACTGATCTGTTTTCTGTTCTTATGGTTTTGCTTTTTTTTTTTTTTTAGGTTGTTCTATAACTGGAATTACACAATATATAGCCCCTGAGTCTGGATTCTCTCACGGAGCACAACATGCTGGGAAGTGTAGCAGCAGTCTATTCCTTTTCAGTGCTTAGTAGTCTTTCATTTTAGGGGTGGTTTTTTTGGTTTTTGGTTTTTGGTTTTTTATCTATTTACCCATTAAAGGACGTATGCATTGTTTCCAGTGTTTGGTGATTATAAATAAGCATTTGTATTCAGGTTTTTGTGTGAATAAATGCTTTCATTTCTCTTGGGAAAATGCATAGGAGTAAGATTACAGGATCATACGGTAAAGGTATATTTAATTTTCTATGAAACAGCCAAAGTGTTTTCCAAAGTGGCTGTATCATTTTGCATCCCCACCCATCACCTGATACAGTGTGTGTGTGTGTGTGTGTGTGTGTGCACGTGCGTGTGCACGTGCGTGTGCACGCGTTATCTCCCCAAAATAGAACGTAATCCCCCAAGAGAAGGGAGGAACTTTGTTGTGCTCACCGCTATACCCCCAGTGTCTGGCACACTATAGGCAATCAATAAGTGTCTGTTGGATTAAGGAATAACGATCTCATTAATTATCACAACTTTCAGAAATCTCATAATGGAGGCATCATTGTGCCCATGTTACAGATGAGGAAACTGAGACCCAGAGCCCTTAAGGTATACACCTATAGTTGTGTTTGAACCCAGCTGTCCACCTTGACAACAAGCACATATAACCACATCTTGCTCCAGTCCTGAGATGGGAGTAACACTTTGTTCCTGAGCTGTGGAGAGTCACGGGTGGGTTTAAATTTAATTTAACTTAATGACAGGGTCACAGGATGTGAGGGAGACTCAGGAGGCAACGAGTGAGTGCTGAATGGACTGGAGCATCAAGATTTCCGCAGAGCTCATGCAGTCCTCGAGACCTGAAATGAGGCTATCCTGGGCCAGAAGCAGATTTGCAGGGGTGGAGAATGTGGAAATGAGCAAAGACCACCCCGATGAGAGCACACAGGCTATTTATTCAGCGTGTGCTATAGCAGAGAGGCTTCGGGTGTGCTCCGATTGGAGGCTGTTGGCACGGGGAGCTGGAGTTGGGCTGAGTAAAGTGGGCATCATATGCACTTGGTTTGGGGAACATATTTGGCTTCTCTGGTCCTGAGTTGGAAGCCAAGGCAGAAAAACAGGGAAGATGGCAGACACTGGCCAAGTCCTGACCATTTGAAACCAATTGCTACAGAGGATAGGGGTTAGTTCTCTTATCACATATAGTCTGGTCATTTGCATATTCAGTCTCTCAAGAAAAAGAGACAAAAAGAAGAGGCAGATGAATGAGAGAAAGAGAAGTCACTGTGGGAATAAAAACCAGCATGTGCATTCCGGCTCCATCTCTTACAACCACAGAACGCTCCGCTTCTTCACAACGGACACTAAGTGTGTGGAGTGTGTGTGTGGTCTCATCTTGTTATTATTAGTAGTAGTAGTATTATATTAATATTATTAATTGGAGTAGATGGGATTGGACAGCAGCTCTGGGGCTTGAGTGGGTGGGAAGGGAGAAGGGGAGTGGTAGAAGAAAAAAGGCAGGGATGTGGGAGCTGCAGGGGTGGAGCAGGCAGGCTGCAAAGGGCAGGACCCACAGAATAGTGACCTCAGAACCCCCTCCCACAGCTGCCATGGGCCCCCATGCGCCATCACCCAGCAAGGGCACCACCTGGCTCCTGGACAAGAAACCACCATTGCTAATTAGGGTGCCTGGTGTAGCTCCCTGAAGAAGGTGTGCGAGCGATGTCACATAAGAGAATAATAACAGAATCTGAGTATCACAGGCTCAGAAGAAGCGGAAAGGTCTTTGGTCTTATACCCACCCCTTCCTCCTTCTCCATCCGTACCGCCACTTTATAATTTATTGAGTGACTTTCTATTTGTGAGGAAAATAAAAGTTGAAATGACGGAGCAGTTAGCTACTCTTCGCCAGGCACCATGCCTCATCTCATTTCATCCTCACTCTCTGAAGTCAGTATTATGCTATTATCCCCCATTTTACAGTCAAGATGGAGACACTCAAGGAGGCTGAGTAACCTGATTCAGGTCACACAGCTCATAAGAGGCAAAGCACAGATTCAAACCCAGGTAGCCAGTCGAGTCGCATGATGACGTTAACTCACACAGCCCACTGGGATGGGTGAAGCTGGTGGTGGGACTTCTTCAGCCTGGAGTTGGGCATGGAGTTTTAAAAGGCCTGCTTTGTTCTCTGGTGAGAAGAACAGAGGCTCTGGCATCAGACAGGCCCAGACAGGAATCCCAGTTCTGGAGCTGACCACCCACCTGGCCTTGGTTGGACCCTACTTCCTCTCTGGGGCTCAGTCCTCATCCTCTAAATAGTGAGGATGTGCTGTGTCTACAGAACACAGAATATACGAACCCCTCTGTCTCCCAAAGCCTGCCACCCTTCTGGGCTCTCATCACTCTCCTCTCACTAGGGAGACAGAGGCCTCGTGTTCACTGGGGACAAGCCTAGGTTTGGAGGTCAGACACACATGAGTTCCAGTCCTGCCTTTGCCATTTCTGGTTGCATAAACCAGCTACTCTTTGAGCCTTGGTTTGCTCGTCTGTAAAATGGGAACAATACTCACTCAGATTAGTGTGAGGGTGGAATGGCAGCCGGCTTGCAAGTGATGGGGAGAAGTAAAAGCTCAATAAATGTTAGTTGCTGTTGTTGTTGATGTTGTTGTAAAGCTCTCCTGGTATGAACCGCTGGGATTCTCTCTGACCCACGGAAGTGCTGCAAAACCCAAATCAGTTTGCACTTTGGCATGACCCAGTCTTGGCACAGATCACTTCCTGCCGCAGGCTTTCCCTTGGGACTCCCCCATAAGGCTGTGAGCTTGCAATTGACTTTTGAAGATCAGATGATTACTCACGGTCAGGGCCATCAGAGACATGCATGTGGGTTCACCCAGCAGGTAAACAATCTAATATCCCATCAAAATTGTAGTACTTACATCTTAATTTAGTATTTATTTGGGAGGGACAGGAAAGCCATTTTTGATTAATAGAAATATATACCTCTTTATTTAGTTAAAAAGCAAAAGACTAATAAGAAGATATTCCAGATCATGTGGCTCTTTGGGAGGATTCCTTACTCCTCAGCTGGCTGGTGCAGGGTTGGTGGTGAGGTGTACAATTGCACCCTACTATTTGAACGGGGTGGGGGGTGACTATAGGCATTTGCTATGACAAGGGACCGGACCCATTGACTATTTTCTATTATGTAAGGAATTGCAGGTGGAAGCCTGAATTCCCTGACACCATTTTTCTGGTGGATTTCAGTGAGACTTTATGTAGCACCTTCTCTAGCATGTTATCCTGAGCAGCTGCCCAGCTGATCAATGCTTATTCTGGCTTCTCCATGGCTCCAGAGTGAACCAGGATCAGAGCAAATTCTTCTGGTTGGTAGTGACTTCCTTCCACTGTTATATTGGGCTTCTTATTTTACCCAACCCAAACTTATCATTTCTACCCATATCCAAATATTGACTCCATTAAATATCACCCAACCCTCCCAGCTTGGACCAAGAACAAGGCAGAAAAAAAAGAAAAAAGGAACATTTCTCTTAAGGTGGAGCCTCTGCCAAAGGCTGTTGGGCTCCCATAAGCCACCGCTGCTGAGACTGGAGACAACAAGTAAGGAATTGTCAAGATTCTCTCATAAATGATCCAACTGCTTCTCTGTGTAGGCCGTGAAGAGAAAGTTGGAGAAGCAAATTGGTGTTGTAAACAATCTCTCAAGAGCAATGTTTTCTTGAGACAAGAAATTGTTTACAAGCTCCATGGGAGCACCATTTACATGAAACAATCACTACACTCATTACCGAGCATTTTCATTTATTCATTAAAACAGGTACCTGCAGGACTCGGCAAACCTTTGTTCGCTGGGTTCTGTGGATTCCTGCTCCTCCAAAGGGGGATTTTGGAGGAATATTTACTCCTTTCATGTTTTCAGTCTGCTGACACTAACCGACACTATTTACTGAGTGCTTATTCGGGCCAGCCACTTTTGATACATTTTATTGTTTAATCTTCTCAACAACCTGGTGAGGTAACCGGTCATATCATCCCATTTGACATATAAAGAAAATGAGATTCACAGACATGAGGTAGCTCAGCCAAGATTTCCCAGCAGGTGAGCAGTGAGGCTGGGCTGGCTGCTTCTCGAGGGCAAACTGGATGGGATGAAGCTCTTACTGCCCGGAAGTTGTGCACAGACTAAGGGCTGGCAGGAGGCACGCACAATTGTTTCACAGACCTCCTTGCACAGTTCCAGCCTTGGCACAGGGCTAAGGAGCTCCGAAATGTTTGCTGAGAGATTTTACAATTGGTGAAACATAGCATGTTACTGGGAGTCACTGTGGCTTCGACCTTGATCTGACTGGGGAAACCCAGGCCCAGCCCTGCCCTGTTGGTCGAATCACATTCATTCTGTGGGTTTCTAGTTCTCTGCTTACAAAATGGGGAGACATTAGCTAGTGTAAGAGGTTCATGGATCTTGATCGAATCAGTTCATAGTGTTCCCACGTGGGGGACCCATGAAATGAGATGCAAAATTACGTGCATTGATGCACGTTTCAGATTCTGAAAATGGTGTGTGGACTAATAATACTGATAATAATGACAACAATCATGACAGATTATTGGGTGCTTATTAAATGCTGACTACAACACTCTTTACATCACCTTCTTTACTTCTCATAAAACCCTATAAGGTAAGGATTATTATTATTTTCGTTTTACAAGTGGGTGAAACTGAGGCTCATGGAGGTTGAATAACTTGTTTACACCCGCAAAGCTAGTGAGTGGCGGAACCCAGGGTGAGACCCCGGGGAACCCCTACTCTTAACCACAGCACTGTGCAACATTCTTATTATTCCAAGCTACTTCCTCAGGCCTCCAAGACGTAAAGAATGACAGAATGGAATGATAGTCTCTGATAAAACATAGCTTGGAAGAGGGGATTAACAAGAACTGTTGATCAGTATACCCTTTAAACTACGCCTCGCCCTGGAGAAGGGAAGTTACTGGTTTGTTCAACTACTCATCCATCCCTGCAACGAACACCACAGTCCCAGGAAGGGCTGGCCCTGTGCCAGGTGCTGTGGGTATGGAGCTCATGCTTCTGTGCCCTTGGCTGGCTGTGCCTTCTGCCTGAATCCCCTTCTCCAATCCACCCCCACCCTCTTACTCCCTTGGCCAACTCATAGTCACCCAGTGAAGTCCCTTCTCTATTAAGCTTTTGCTGTTTCCCCAGGCAGAGTTGCTCTTGTAGCAGGGGCTGTGTATAGCATCTTTGACACTGCAATTAGCATTATCAGTCACCTGTCCGTCTCCTTTATGAAACAGTGAGGTTTTCAAGGTTCAGAACCAGGGTTTATTAACATGTGTGGTCCCAAAATCCAGCACAGGGCATGGCACTGAGTAGAAGCTCAACAAATGCACCTGGATAGACAGGAACGTCCCCATGACCTTTACCTCCTACAATGGCCCAAATGCGTGACCTTCCTTATACATCAAGAGATGCTCCCTAAATTTCCCTCCCTTGGAAGAATGGAGATTGAGAAGCATGCTTGTTGGGGGCAGTGGATGTGCCTGGTCGAAGAGGCAGCCAGCACGATCTAATTGAGAGCTTAGGTCCATGCAGGGAGATTAACAAATATGTAAATATGTTGAGGAAGCTAAGAACCAGGTTGGTCATCGTCAGAGAACAGATTTTTAAATGCAGGAAGGGAGAAGGCTAGAATGAACGCTGTAGTGTTGGACTGGAATTAGAAGTATCAATATAAACTTATGAGCTATATAGATACAAACATCCATACATATACACACGTGGACATAGACAGAGAGATATAGGCGTGTACATATACACATACACATGCTTTCTAGCACTGTCCATTGAGAAGACCTAGAAGCAATGCCACGCCGGTGGAAATGAGCACAATGAACACCCAAATCTTGGTTTCTAAATACCATCTTCTATGAACAGGAACCAGGGACATTCGGAGAAACAGCGGACAGTAGGGCTGGGGTAGGGAGGGAAATTACAAGATGAACCTGGACCGTTTTGTGCCAGAAAGTAAACAAATGCTTGAAAGTACAAAGAAGGCAGCTTGAATGGGCTCCCATTAGAGAAGTCTGGGACAATTTGAGGATCGAAGTAAATAATGCCAGTTAGAGATCACAACCCGTTAAATAACATAGAAATCTACACATTTTATACTGATATTAATTAATTAGTTAGTGGATTAATTAATTAACACATGGGGAGAAGGGAACATTCTTCCATACAGAAGAATTCCAACTAGTAAATGTGGAAGGAATGATGGAAACAGAAAGTCACCATTTGATACCCATCATTGTAAGAGGTTGATTTGGACGGGAATTGTCAATGAATGCTAAGGCTGATGGGTGTGGAGTTTAACGAGTAAGAGGATGTGGCCATAATCTTGGACTAGCTTACCGCATAATGTCAATTATAAAGGGAAAAATGGTGACACTGTGGCAAAAAATTCTAAAAGACACCAACTTGATTCTTAAAACAACCCCATGAGAGAGGTAGAGCTCTGCCTGGTTTGTAAAACCCCAACTATAACAACTACCAACTGGGTGACTTCAGCAAGTTCTTCATCGCTCAGTGCCTCAGTTTCCTCTTCTCTAAAATGAGGATATTAATGGCACCTCCCGTATGAGGATTGTATTGTATGTCGATCTAGTAACCCATGCAAAACATTGAGAATTGTGCATGGCACGTAATACACCCTAGATCAGTGTCAGCTATTGTAAATATTATGAAAGAGGAAGTTGAGCTCAGAGAAGTAGAAACAGTCCTTAAACCATATCCACCAAACCCCAACTCACAAACTCATCGTCTCCCAGGAATCAGTCAGTCACTTGGCAGTTTTCAAAACGCTGTTTCATTCAGACTTGCCTAGAGTCCTTATAGGTGAACAGAACTTAGATCTCCCAAGAGCCCCATGTGACAGGCAAGGAAGGGCCTTGACTCCCCCAAAGTGACAGCTGTTAGAAAAAAAAAAATGTATAGGAATTTGAGCCACACGTTCTGATTCCAAAGCACTGGGTGCTTTTAGGGCCTGAACTTGCTCCAGGATTTCCAGCCCTATTGCCACGGGTCCATGAAGTAGCCTAGGGAGAATGTTCGATTGGGAAAAGGCAACCAAAACGGAGAGGGCCCTTCTGAGCTTGAAATCTGCAGTTCAAGTCCTGCTACTTTCTCCCCCTCCCAAATGCATTACACCACTGGATTAGGATGGGCAAGAAAAGGCCTGACAGGGAATCAGCGGCACTTAAGAGTAAGGATTAGAGGCAAGAACGGACATCGACTAGAAAGCTTTCCAGGTCACGTTAAGGAGAGTGTCAGTCCCAACTAGGCAAAGTAGCCTGGCTTTTGCCTTTAAATTGCCATTTTTCTTCATCTCACTTTGTCATCTGGGGTGAACTATCTACAAGGGAAGTCAGTGTTAAATGGTGGGCCGTTCTCTGGGCCTGAATGGAAAGATGCCCCTTTCTGGAACCCTAATGGTTCTCAGCTTCTCGTCAAGGGCACCATCAGCAACCATAATCAACTCGACACTTTTTGCCAAAGAATGGATTAAATAGAGGCCTTCATCGACACTGGACGACAGAGCTGAAGTTTACAATCACACCACAAGAAGATGGAAGCGTCTGACGCGACATGGATTAAAAAACCAATACGCACGACCCCCACCCCCACCTCGGCCCTGCCAAGACCATCTACACAGATTTAATCTCTCTCTCTTTCTCTTGCTCCCAGAGAAAACTAAATCTCCTCTGTCTGCAGTTAGCAGAAGCCTGGAGTAACTGGATTTGCCACTGGAACAAAAGATATATGTGACGTTAACAGTTCATTGAGCTGTGAGATGAACAAGACGGGTGTTGAAAAGGAAACCGAGCTGAGAGCACATTTCCAGTGTTAATAAAGCTTCCCTTTTGTTATATGTTTCCAAACACTGACTCCTCGATGGGCACCATCCGTTTCCTTCTCGAATTAGACAGGCCTGCAGATTTGAGGCATTGGAACACCATTCGGCCCTATTCGTGGACAGCACAAGGTGCTGAGTCAGGAACTGAAAGCCCATCTTTAGCTCTGGCTGCAATTATTTTGCTGGCTTGGCAAAGCGTGTACCTCCTGTTCACCCAGAGAGTGTGCACACAGATAAAAATCCATCAGGGCACCACTGACTTCCAGAACTCAAACTCGCAGGGGTGCTTATCACAGCTATGTGATCAGCAATACAAAAGCAGAAGCAGCCGACGGGCCCAACAAGTGGTGAATGGCCGATTAAAGCACGGCAGAGACACCTGTCACCAAGTTCTACCCCACCGTTAAAAAGCAGGCTGGGCAAGTATGTTTGTTGACATGGAAAGATGCTCATTGACTTATTGCAAAGTATTTAAGAAGCTACCATTCAGTTGTCAAAAAAAAAAAAAGCAAGGTATGTTACAGTATGTATGACGGGATCCCGTTTGTATACTAACTATGAGAAAGAAAAGGAAAGAAGCTGCGATCTAGCTTCCTCTGAATTGAAAGTAATGGTCATCTTTGATGGTTTTAGGTAAGTGAGGCTAGACCTTGGCTGCAGGTGCCCTGAAGAGCTAAAGTGTTCTGCATAACAGAGAAAGAAGTAGAGCTTTGGGGATGGGGGCGTGGGGAGCAGCGAGTATGGAGGAAAAGAGTGAGGAGGCGAACAGATGAGATAATAGAAGAGGAAAGAAGACTGTTGTGGGTTGAATTATGTTCCCCCAAAAGATCTGTTGAAGTCCTAGCCCCCAATACCTGAGAATGTGACCTTATTTGGAAATAGCTAAGACGACATCATAATTGATTAGGATGGGTCCTAATCCAATATGGCTGGTGTCCTTATAAGAAGGGAAAACAGAGACACGGGGAGGAGAACGCCATGTGAGGACAGAGACAGAGATTGTATTGATGCTGCCACAAGCCACGAACACACGAGGCTTCCAAAAACCGGAAGAGGCAAGGAAGGTTCCTCCTGTAAAGGCTTTGGAGGGACCACGGCCCTGCCGACACTCTGATTTCTGGCCTCCAGAACTGTGAGAGAGTAAATTTCTGTTGTTTTAAGCCACCCAGTTTGAGGCATTTTGTTACGGCAGCCCTAGCAAAATAACACCGGGATCCAGCAGATGGGGTATGCCTGGAAGGTCTCCGAGGAATAAAGAAACCAATAAATAGGTGGTTGTATCAGGCAGAGGTCTCCCGAGAAACAGGAGCCCCCAAGTCTGAGGGCAAGAGAAGGTGAACGTCTCAGCTGAGGCATAGAGAGTGAGCTAAGCTTGCCTCCACCTTCTCTTTGTCTGCAGGTTCTCGGGACTGCGTGGCGCCCATCCACACCGCGAGGACGATCTGTTGTCCTCAGAACACTGAGCAACCACGAATGTCTCTCAGAACAGCGTCACAGACACACCTGGAAATCACGTTTTACAAGCTATCCGGGCATCCCTGAGCCCAGCCAAGCTGACACATAAAATTAAGCATCGCAGGAATAGAGCACACACAGAACATTTTAAGGATGGAGATGCCTCGAGTCTATTGTAAAGTTGTTAGTATCTCTATGATATAAACTGCTCCTCCAGCTCCCTCCCAAATCCTCACAAACTAGGGTCCAGGTGTGAGAGGCAGTTTGGGGAAGTGAAGGAGTTTCCTGTCTGGATCATCGTGCGCAGGGACCTAAGGGACCATGGGACTATAAACCCCACCCAGGGAATTCTCGGAAGTCCTTAGAGGGCTTTAAACTCCTGTAGTGCCTAAAATAGAGGCTCTGTTTCACGGGTGCAAGAGCCGAGTCTGGGGAGGTTTGAGCAACGTGCCCAGGTCACACAGCCAGACCGGTGGGATCCCAGAGCCCACCCTCACCAACACAGGAGCCAGTCGGGCTGCCAGGCCAGCTGCTCCGATGGCCCTGTGAAATGGGAGGCAGATGTCACACAAGAACCAGGCTTTGCTTGTGGCCATCTCCTGGGCCAGCCAACCCGTGGCCAAAGAAAACAAAGGATTCTGTTTCTCTCCATCCACCAAGCCACGCAGGGCCCATTTCCCAAGCTCCCATGGTCTTATCCAAACAGCAAATGGCCAAGAACCTGTAACCTCTCTTTCCCTCTCTCCAGACTTTATATCTGATTTGTTCAAGAGAGGTTACCTCGGACACCCTTCTGAGGACGTGGCCCCAGCACCTCCTCCCATGGCCCCCGGCCGCTCTGGGGGAAGGTGCTCCTCATCTGTCCCTGAGATCCAGGGCTGTGTCACTCACTGAGGTTAACAATCATGGTCGGTGCCATCACCTGTCTGTAGAGCACTTTACAACTTGTCCTGCACCTCCGTCCTTATTACCGTCACTCGTCACCACAGCATGGTGAGGGGCTCACTATTCTTACCCCACTGTGAGCGCAGAGAAAAGGGAGGCTTGAGAGAGCTGTGCAGGTCTGTGCAGACTCACGCCTGACTGCCTCCAGGGTCCAGCCCCTTTCCAAGATGGTGTGAAGTTCCTTACAATCTTATAAAATAAAGGAGGGGGCCAGGATTTGAACCCGGGTCTGTCCTAGCCCTAGGACCACACTCGCTTCCCCCACCACCCACCACAACTCCTCTCCCAGAATAGCTGGCACATATAGGGGCCTCATGACATTTCTCTGCAGGTCACTTCCCTCCTGGGGGAGGGTTTTCTCCTGGGTTTGCCCTCCTCGTGCTCTGTGACCCCCAGTCAGTCTGCCATCCCCAGCAAGGTGCCTACCTTGTTCACACTGCATTTTTCTAACCAAGGGTGATTATAGCACCACTCTCTCCTAGAAAACAAAAGAGAAAGGAAGGGAAGGAGAGAGGGAGGCAAGGAGGAAGGGAAGCAGGGAGAGAGAGAGAAAAAAAGTAGCATGAGAAGGAAAGAGAGAAGGAGAGAATTAAAAAGGAAAAAGACAGCTCTCCTAAGCGCCTGGAAAGTTACACATGAGGACAATTACGCCCCCCGCCGCTGTTCAGTGAAGCGCTTGGAGAGAGAGAATTTCCCCGGGTGTCGTAGAGGCTTTATGAGTTAGGTGATATATGGCATCCACCACGTGCCTGGTGAGCTAAGACCAGGGCCTGGGTGATGCTCCCTCCTTAGGACAGCTGTGTGATTTAAGGCCACTCGTGAGACTCCAACTGGCACTGGGGCCCGCGTGCCTGTGTTGTGACGGAGACGGGGATGTGTGTGCCACAGGAAGGGCGCCGCAGCTGGTTTCCCGAAGGACCCCGGGAGGGAAGCACGTAGACACGCTATGTCTGGCAAAGGGACTTCTTCATCCAGGTGGAAGGATTTGCATTCTTGTGTTTCATGACTTTGGGGTAGGTCACTACTGCTTTAGTGGTAAAATATTTGTAAACTTAAAGGCTCTTAGAGATGGAGGTGAGGGCAGAGATCTCCTTCAACCCCCTGATCAATGCAGAAATCACTTATTCAGTCCACAGATTTTGGCTGAGCTCCTAATTTATCTCAGGCACTGGTTTCTGCGTGCTGGAAGGACAGCAGCGAACAAGGCAGAAGTCATTTTTGTCCCCGTGGTGCTCACCTTCGAGGCAGGAAGACACATTACACAAGGAAACAGGCAAGGTAAATGGTGGCCAACTGTGTCAGGTTTATAAGAACCACAAAAAGCAAAGATGGTAATGATAAGAAGACCTACGTTAGCTGAACTGGTGAGGAAGAGCCACCCAAAGCATAGGCACTGAGCTGAGACTCAAAGGAAAAGAAGGAGCCAGTCATGTGAGGAGTGGGAAGAAGGGCCGTCGGGGAAGAAGGAGGGAGCATCATGTGCAAAGGCCCTGGGGTGGGAAAGAATATGACGTGTGTAAAAGACTAAGCATCTTGTCCCCACGATCCAAGGAATATTTTAGAAGTATCCAAGAAAACAACCCTTCGCCCTTTCAAACGTGACACGTGAACATATCCCCCTAAAGCAGAAGAGTTATGCCTTAGTGGACTCTCTTCCTCACTGCTGTTTGCATCCCTGACACTTTACTTTCAAACCAACCTTGTTGGCCTCACTGAAGCCCTGAGATAACCAGGAGGTAGATTTTTCAGGATTATCCTTTTCTTTTTAATCCCCTTGTCCAGAATCTGGAAATATTACTCTGGGTGACTGATGTTGTCTGTCTCATTTTCTACTTTGCAATGCTGGGCGAATCACCGTGACCCAGGTTTTTGGAGCTAGACACTGGTGATACGAGTGAAATAGAAATACCCGGAGCACGAGTTCACCGGGATTCCTTAAACACTGGGCTGGAGTCTTGGAAGGTGGATGTGAGTCAGAGGTCGGACCACCACCCTGTACCGGCCTCCTTCCTGGTCTCTCTGGCACCACTCTGATGGCCAGGGGCTCCACCCACTATGCACTCAGCGGCCTGCATGATATTTAACTTTTAATACAAATCAGAACCATGACCCCCCTGTGAGCGCACTCCGGTGGCCTCGCTGCACCTGAAATGAGATCAAACTCCTTAACACGGCCGGCAAAGCCCTCCATGCTCTCGCCCCTGCCCCCCGCTGGACCTCAGCTCCAGCCCCTTCCTCCTTCCCGATTAACCTCTGGCCACACTGGCCTCCACCACGCTGTTCCTGGCACCAGCCTAAGGCCTTCTTATTAACTCTCCTGCCCCCAGGACACTCTGTCCAGACCTTTCCAAAGCTCGGTCCCTGATCGTGCAGGTTTGGGCTTCAGTGTCCCTCTGTGTCTGGCAGAGCCATGCCTACTCCTTCTCTATCTCATCACCTGCTTCATTTTCTTCAGAGCACGTGTGGCCATTTGGAAATATCTTGTTCACGTACTTGTTTACCTATTTGTACTCTGTCTTCACTGAACTCTTTGCTCCTGGAGAGCAGGTGGTTGTCTGTTTTATTCCCCATTCTATCCCTAGGGTCTGGGAAAAAAGAGGTATTGATGAATGAATGAACAAATGAATGATCAAATGAATAAACAAATGAAGGAATGAAGGAATACAATCTGTTATAAGATCAATTCATAAAACTCATCTTAAAATACACACCTTTAGAGTCTCATCTCTGGTCAAACTGCCTAATTTTCAAAGAAATAAACAAGTCAAGGAGATATGACTTCTCCAGCTCACACTACGAGTAAACGGGCAGAATTCTGGTCCTCCTCAGCCAATCCAAAATTCTTTTCCCTGACAAAAGCAGCATCTGGTGGATGAAGATCCCCTGAATCCGTACGTCCTTCCTGCCTTCTCCTGAGTTCCAGGCCTCTTGGCTATTGCCTTCTGCTGACTCCCAGCCCTTATCCAGGAACATGATTTCTCACCTAGATAATCCTCCAATGAGTCCAGTGCTGCTAGTCTAGACCAGTGCCTTCTGACTGGCCTTCAGGCCTCTAACCCGGCCTTCTCCGATCCATTCTCTCAGACAATAGACAGCCAGAGTGCTTTTCCTAACATGGGAACCGGACTGGGTCTCTCCCCTCCTTAAGACCTACACCCTACGCTCACGCACACCCTCCAGGCTCGGGCCATCCCTCCTGCTAAGGCTGCCGATGTTCCAGCCATAGTGCATACGGGACACACACTTTCAAACCACTGCTCCCTTACCGGCAACGCCCTCCCACTCTTCTCCCCACGACTCACCCCCTTGGTTGTGCAACATCAATTTCTAGTACTTTCTCTTCCAAGAAGGATTACCCAATCCACACCCTGGATTAGACTCTCCACCTCTGTGTTACACACTGTGTGGCTACCATCTCAACTAGACTCTCAGCCCCTTCAAAGCAGAGAGACGGTCTCTTTCCTTCACATCCCTACTGCCCAGGTACCGAGGGAACAAAATGAATTGAGTGAATGAATGAGTGAGTGGATGTGTCATGAAGCATCAGGGGACCTTCTCAAAGATGTTGACAGCTGTGGTTAGCCCCATGGGAATGGCCAGTGAGAGGAGAGGAAGCAGGACAGCCCTGTGGACACAGGCTTGGAGAAGGAGAGTGGATCAGGTACCTACGGCAGCTCTTCCCAGCCTCCTACCTAGGAGTCCGAGACGCATGTGAGCAGCTTTCCCAGGAGGCTGGGGTTACATCCAGGTGAAGGGCCTTCCTCCATTCACCACTCCACACAGCCTTAACATGCTAAGGAGAATTGTCAGTTTCCCAAAGTAGAAAACCATGAATTTTCGCAATTTTAAAACATTTATATTGGACAAATACTTTCAAAAAGAGCATGGTTTTCAAAATTGGTGGGCATAATTTTTTTTCTTTTGTTTCCAAATGACTGTCACTAAATCAATGATGTGTCATACGACTCATGGGCTTCAAGGAATCAAGGAAATACAGCACCAAGCATAGGGTCACTCTGCTCTGGACCACTGGATAGTCCTGGGTCCTGGTTTCCACCTGTCATCTCAGTGTAATTAGCAATTTCACTCTCAAATGTCCTCATTAAGATAATAAATTACATGGCCACCCTAATATTATAGCACTAAGAAAGGGCTGCCGAACCAATGTACAATCAGGATGCTTTCTTTGGGGACCATCTGTCCTATAGTCTGCATATTTTCTCCTACCCGCCTGTCAAAACAAATGATCATATTTCAAACGTCCTTCACAACTTCCTTGATTCTCCCCTGGAAGGTATGCAGTGATTTCGAAAATAACCACAAGTCTTTCAGGCAGCTGCTAAGCAGTGTTTCCAAACCCTTCCCTGAACCATACACCCCTAAAGCCAGAGGAGCATAAAGTTGTACCCCCCAAGAACTCCATAGGCACCACCTCCTCGTCCAACACCCTGCAAGAGATTCTTTTGAATTCTGGGTTTTGAAATAAAACATACGGAATTTGCTGTCTCCATTACAGTATATGCATGTTTATTTTAACTTGAAACCTATGTATAAATTAATTGCCAAAGTGTGAAACTGAACCACCTGGGAGATGTTCTATGTTTATTCTGGGGCTTTGGCTACCCTGTGGCACGTTGCTAAGAAATACAATCCCAGAGGCCTTTGCTCTTATCAGATAGGAGCTGCTTGCTGAGAGTGAAGAGGTAAATTTTCACCCAGGAACCCTGCATAGCAAGCAACACAAACAGAAGGAAAACTAACGCCAACTGGGCACCTACAATGAACTGGGCATCGTTTCGTAAAACCACACCTCTGGAGTGGTTGTTACTGTGCCCATACTACAGATGAGGAAATAGAGTCAGAGAGGGTGAAGTAACTTACTTCAGGTCTCAAGGAAACCAGAAGCACAAAGTAAATTCGAAATCCTGGTGCCCAGATCCAAAGAATGGATTCTCCCCACTCAGGTTCCCTGCAGCTCCGAGCCTTACCTTCCCTGTCTCCTCTGCAGTTTATCAAACTGATCTTAGTACAAGATGTGTCACCCACCTCCAGGTTTGAGTTTCTCTTTGAATTCACTTCGAATTTCTCTCTTTAAAGATTGACTTTCCAGGGCTCTCGTGAGAGATTTGGGGGGGAAAAAATGTATATATATATATATACTTTTTTTTTTTAAGTGTCCATGTCTATTTGTAGCTCTAAAGGCTGTTTCGTGTTTAGGGGAGATTATTTTGTGAGATAAGAATAAAGTTGCTGAAAATGTGGAAAACTACTATAGATAAAGTGCATTTATTCTGAGATATGATCTGTTGGATTCTCTACTACCAAAGTGGAGAGAAAACAGGTGGTACTCCAGAAAAATACTCACAGATGGAAAATGTGTAAATGGTAATTCACCAAAAACAACTGCAACCATGACTTTTAAAATATGATGCTGTTTCTTTTTTGGGTCTGGGCTTACTTTGGAACTCCCTAGATAATGAATGTTTGCCTAATTAGATGCTAAGTCCTCAGGAAAAGGCATGGACAGAAGAAAGGGGCTCTTTATCACCATGAAGTTTTAATCTATGTTCTCAGTGATTTGGGCTTGAATCCTATTGTGAAGCAGGGGATATCTAAGGTAAACCAAACCAACTTCACATAAAGCACATTTCTTACTATAAGTCCCCCTTCTTGCTGCCACAAAAGCCTCAGAGGTTGATGAAGACTGAACCATCCCATTCCCAAAGCTAGTCAATATTTTCTGTACTTACACTCAACCCTTGTTGGTGGCAAGAAAGTATAGAATAGCCTCGATTGGCCTGGATTCAAATGGGTGTAATATTACTAGGACAAGAATTGTTTTTCCTGCCTGGCAAAGTCCTACTCATACTTCAAAGCCCTGTTCAAATATCCTTCCTACAAGATTGTATTTCCCAGTCACAATCATTCTCTCCCTACTCAGTGTCTTCATTACCCCTCTTTTGAAAATCTTATCTTACCAAGATGAATCATTTTCATCTATTAGTCTCTGAGGTCCTCAGTGCTTAGCATCCAGGCCTAGGATAGCATCTGAAATACAGTAGTTGCTCAATAAATGTTAACTGAATGAATAAGAAAATGGACGCGTGACATAAAAGAAAAATGATGAGTCCTAGAAATGAAACTTGTAGTATAACCTAGCTACACAATTTTTTAAATCAATATACTGTATTATAAAGATAAATAAAAGGAGATAACATAATAAAATAGTATATATTTCAATAAGGAAATGCTCAGACATGACTTCAGAGAATCACATGAAGTCATAAAATGTTTGCACCTCTTTCTAACGAACAAGCTGGGATTTAAAAGACATAGACTATGTTCGAATGACTATCGTTGACACTTTTTCTTTATATTTGACATTTTGAAATAAGGGCTAAATAAGCACCTTTCTATATTTATTACTACAAAGGCAGACTGAGTTTAGTGTCTTAAATTCCACAGTAGCCTTGCCGTCTGTAGCATGATTTTCTGAAACGGTGAACAACTCCTGGTAAAGTTTTGAACAGAAGAAAGTACCACCTACCCTTGATTGACCTAATAGTTGCATTTCTGGAAAGTTCGGTGTATTTTAAAACCATACACAAAATAACTCTCTTCGTATATATATTCATAGTTAGATAGATGCGTGAGAAAGTTTGGTTCTAGATATACATAACTATAAATGTATTTTCACGTACGTGCATTTCCAGTGAGATATGCAGAAGTTACTCAGGAAGATGCCAGTGTATCCTTTGTAATGCGGAACTTTCTTGTACATGGCAGTATATTGAGCATATCTGGTCCCCACCCACTAACTGCTAAGAGCTTCCCCAAACGTTGGGGCAACCAAGAACACCCTCATAAATACCCAAAATATCCTGCAGGGGGCAGCACTGCTCCCTTTGAGAATCACCACCTGAGAAGACAGGCTGAACCCAGGATCCCATCAGCCTGGATGGGACCATCAGGGACTCAGCCATGCCCCCACTCTCCTAGTAGGAAGCTCAGTGCAGACCTCCCAAGTAGGGAAGTCTCAGAGGAGGCTTTAGGGCATGTAAGCTGGCTCATGGGACAGCCACCTGGGTGCACCATCCGAGACAAAGCTGCCTCCCAAGATAATGTTTGTAGATGAGGGTATCACATGCCCCTACTGGCCTCTAGCTGCTGCCGTTCACACTGTGCCCACGGGCACAGCCAAACCAGACTGGTCCATGGGCTTCCTGCCCAGGATGAATCCAAACTGAGCTCAGCCAGCAGCTCCCTGTAGCCAGAATCCATAGTGTGGAGACAAGAGACTGTTTTAGTTTCAACTCAGCTGCTGACTTGCTGGGTGACCTGAGCAAGTTGCTTTCCTTCTCTGGGACCTATTTCCTCTCTGTCATGAGAGTTAGACAAGATTATCTTTCCTGCCCTAAACGTTTACATTACAAGGAAAGATGAATCAACACAGAAGGAAAATGCTTAACACAAGTGACTCCTGGACACACATCCCCAGTAAAACTGCAGCCAGCACTCTGGAAGGAATGTAAATGGGCTATTTTGTAATCAGCACGTTAATTGTTTGTGTGCTAATGACCTAATGCTCAGTGCACTAAAAGAAAAAGTTTAAGCTGGACTCGGAGGAGTGAGGCAGGCAACAGCCTGAGCAGCCAGGTGGATCACAGGGACGAGATGGAGGCTGGGAGACCAGGTAGACAAGATGTGGTGACCATGCCCTTAGCAATGACAAGCCATTGGATGATGGGAGTACCATGATCTGATTTACATTTTTAAAACATCACTCAGGCTGCTGTGGGGAGAGGAGGCCATAGGTTAGGAGAAGCTGAGGCTGGAAGATCAGTTAAGAGGCCACTGTAGCCGTCCAGTGGGAAAAAAAATGGTTTAGACTGGAATTCTAGCAATGAAGACGGGAACAGTAGACAGGCTGGGATTTATTTTGGACATGGTACCAACAGGACTTGCCCATGGCTTGTAGAGGGGAGGTAAGGCCTTAGATGGTCCTAGAGGTCTCCTAACCCTGCGTGGTGCTTCATGGTCATCACACGTGATTCAACACTTCAGGGACTGGATCATCGTGCTGGGTACTGGGGATCCCAAGGCAACAAGACGAAGAGCCTGCTCCCCAGGGGTGCATAACATGTGGGGAAGCCAGGAAAATGGACAATCACGACATAATGGGACAAGTGCAGTCATGCTCATTCCTTACCTCTAAAATCAGCAACGTGACCTGGAAAATAATGATCCAATGGTAAGAGCTAATATCTGCTGAACTCCAAGTCCTCATGGATGCATGACACCTCCCTGGGCCTCCCACTGCCATGGACAGGAGTAAAGCAGGTGCCCCGAGCTCTGAGGTTCCTAGCAAGGTCTCCCCACTGCATTCCTTCCTTCTTCCTCCAGCCCTCAGAGTCCAGAAGCACCACCACTGTTTGCCTTGAGACTCCCAAATCTAATCCCATCATGCTCCATCCACATCCTGGTTCACATCAGTCACCCCAAGAAGCCCAGGCATGCCCCTCCTCAGGCTCTGGCCCCACTGGGCTCTACATCCCCACCAAAACCTCCCACCAGGGCCTCTGCAGTGCCCTGTCTCCTCAGCTGAACTTCTTCACCTTCCGGCTCCAACGGAACTCTGACCCCCAGCCCCACCCCCAGGGACCCTCTTTCCCTGCAGGTCTCTCAAGAGGGCCTGTTTTCTCTCCCACACCCCCGCTGCCGTTCACACTGCTCCTTACTGCTCCTCTGCTGCTTCCAGAACACTGTCCCCTGTCCCTAAAAGCCTCCCGCTCAGAGCTCACCCCATCTATTAAAGCACCAGCTACCCCTCCTTTCTGTGGTCATCTATAGGCCTGCAGGTTGCTCACCACCCCCGAGTCCCTAAAGGTTTTCACTTCTGGTTCACTGGCACTCTTTCCAACACAGACTTAGTTTGACTGTTCATGTCAGCGCTCCTCTCACTGGCTGCTCTGTCATTCTTTGACTCCCTGTCACGCAAAAGCCTCACCTCGTCCCTCGCTGCCACAATCTTCCCGTATACCTGATCCTTACCAATACCTGTTCTCACTCCATACCCTCAGGTTCACGAATCCCACTCTCTGGGCGCGGCTCACTCTGAGGGCAGTGATTCATTTGACTCTAGGGCCCGTTGCTTCTGCCACCTTTTTCCTGCCCGTTAGCCCATATGTCCTCACTTCTCTCTGCTCAATTAAGAAGTCATGGTCCGTCATCACCGTCACCGTCGCCATCATCATCATCACCAACATCATCACCATGTCCTTGCATTACCCATGTGTCAGGTGGTACATCCTAAAAACTGGCTGCAGCAGTCGCTCTCATTTCATTCACATGTGCTTCTTATATGACTTGACACTCCTCCCATTGAGACGTGGGTCTCTGTTTGCTCTCCTTGAATTGAGTAAGGCTGTGACTACAGCAGAAGTGGTGCTAAAGCTCTCATGAAAGGTAAGGGAGCTTCTGCCTGCTTTCTTGGGACACTCACTCTCCGACCCCAGCCACCATGCCACAAGAGGTCCATGTGGAGAGTCACTAAGACGCTCAGCCCTCGGTACCAGCTGAGCTCCTGGATGACAGACAGAACCAACTCGCCAGCCATGTGAGTCACCATCCGTGTTAGTTCCCTCAGGATGCCGTAACAAATGACCACCAACTGGGTGGCTTAAAACAACAGACATTTATCTGCTCCCAGTTCTGGAGGTGAGAAGTCTGAGCTCAAGGTGCTGGCAGGACCGCACTCTGTTGGAGGCTCTCGGGAAGAGTTCACTCTTTGCATCTTCCAGCTCCTGGTGGCTGTAGGCATTCCTTGGCTTGCAGCCACATCACGCCATCCCTTCCCCTGGGGTCGCATTGCCTCTCTCTCTTCTGTATGTCAAATCTCCCTCTGCCTCTCTCTTACAAGAGCACTTGTGATTGCATTTAGGGCCCATGCAGATAATCCAAGATAACCTCCCTGTCTCAAGATCCTTCACTTAATCACATCTGCAAAGACCCCTTTTCCAAATAATGTAACATTGACAGGTTCCAGAGATTAGGACCAGATAACGTTGGAGGGCCATTGTCTGTCTACTAAAGCATCTTAAATGCAGCTCCTGCATTCCCCAGTCGAACCATCCCCGCTGAGCAGAGACAAGCTGTCCCCACCAAAGCCCTGACGAAAACTGAAGACTCACAAGAAAAATTAATGATTATTGTTCTGAGCTGCTCAGTACTGGGGTGGTTTGTTACACTGAAATAGCTAACTGATACAACCCTCAATCGCCTTCTTCACTTCTCGCTTTGTTACACCTGCTGGTTTCGTCCACCTCTTCACCGGCTCTCAACCTGGACCTGGCTGCTGAAAGTGGTAAGAGAGAAACACACAGCCTTGCTAATTCTGCCCGCACTGAATTCACGGCCACTAAGCTCACGTGGGCCCTTTGGGCTGCCCAGCCATCCAACTACATTTCTCCAATAAGAATCACTCTCCCAAACGGCCGTTTCACCCCTTCTCTCAACTCAAACCTTTATTGCTTCCTCCCCAGCCTTAGCCCCAGCTGATATCTTTGGTTCCTATTTCACTAAGACAACAGAAGCAATCAGAAAAGAACTCCCACAAGTTCTTCCATCATATCTGTCAACCATGTCCACCCACACGCGCTGCTTTCCCTCCCCATGCTCCAGCTCTCCTCATGTCCATTAATCCGGTCCCCAAGGACACCACTCATTCTCCCCTCTCTCCTGCATCATCATTTCTTGCCTCTCGGCTGGATTAGTCCCATCAGTGTTAGATGTGTTTTATTTCTCCCATTCCTCTCTAGCTACCATCACTTCTCCTCCCTCTAAAATAAAAAAAATGGTTCATACTTAAAGTCTCTAATGCTTTTCCTCCCATTCTCTCTTGAATCCACTCCAGTCAGACTTTTATACCTTCCATTTTACTTCAAACAACTCTCATCAAGGTCATCCAACATTGCCAAATCCAAGGTTCTTTTTTAATCCTGATCTTACTTAACCCCTCAGCAACACGTATTAGTTTCTGAGGGCTTGTGTAACAAATTACCACAAACTAGGAGGCTTTAAAACAATAGGACCATATTTATAACGGTCTGGAGGCTAGAAATCCAAACTCAAGGGGTCAGTAGGGCCATGCTTTCTCTGAAGTTTCCAGGAAGAATCTTTTCTTGACTCTTTCAGCTTCTGGTAGCGCCTGGACTTCCCTGCATCCTCTGCTTGTAGGTGCCTCCTTCCAACCTCTCTACCTGCCTTCATCCTCACATGGCCTTTTTTCCTCTGTGTGTCCCCGTGTTGTCCTCTCTTCTTCTCATAAAGACATCAGTCATCGGACAAAGGGCTGACCCTGATTCAGTGTGACCTCATCTCAACTCAGCTAATTCCATCTGAAAAGGCCCTATTTCCAAATAAGCTCACCTACTGAGGTTCCAGTAGACATGAATTTGGGGGGACACGACTCAACCCACAACAGCAACTTTCAGCACAATTGATCATGCCCTCTCAGAGACACCTCCTTCTCTTTGCTTCTAGGACACCACACTCTCTGGGCTGTCCTCCCACTTCAGTGACCACTCCCCTTGGCTGGTTGCTCCTCTTCTCTCTGAGTACCCCAGAGTCCCATCCTTGGAGGCCTTCTCTTCTCCATCAACTCACCTGCCCTAAGTGATCACATCCAATTTCCCATCTTCAAATCCCACCTAGAATACTGACAACTCCAAAAATCCTACGTCCAGCCTCCACGTCCCTCCTGAGTTCCAGATTCATACATCCACCTTGGATGTCCAACTGAATATGTTTGAAACCCAAATCCTCATTCTCCTCACACCATAAAAAACAAAAGCAGAACAGATAAAACCTGTTGTACCCGTAGACTCTGTCATCTAAATAACTGGCATTTCTCAGGTCATCAAACTTATAGTCAATCTTGATTCTTCTCATTCTCACATCTCACCTCCAAGTCAACAACAAATGCTGCTGATATTAACTTCAAGATATATCCCATTCTCAGCCACTTTCCACAAGCGCATTGCTATACCCTGGCCCAGCCAACCATCAATTTGCTACAGCAGAGACCAGCAAACTACTATCTATGGGCCCAACCCAGCCTACCACCTGTGTTTGCAAATAAAGTTTTATGGGACACAGTCACACCCATTTGTTTACATACTGTCTGTGGCTGCTTTTGCATTCCCAGGGAAGAATTGAGTAATTGCAAAAAATGACTATGTGGTCCACAAAGCCAAACACATGTAGTTTATAGAAAAAATTTGTCAGTCCCTGGTCTGTATTATTACAGTCATAGGTCTTCCTGGCACCATCCTTGCCCACACTCTGGTCAATTCTCAACCCAGCAGATAACGCAATGCTTTTCATCCATTCCCTGCTTAGCATTCTTCAGTGCCCGTTTGTGTCACTCAGCCCAGCTCACTAAAGCTACAGGCTTTAACCCCAGCCACCTCTCTATCCTTATCTCCAGCTACGCTCTATCCCAAATTTCTCCAGCCATACCAGACATATTTCTCCTCTTGGAACATTCCAGGCATGCTCCCACCTCCAGGCCTTTGCACTTTCTCTTCTCTCCTTCTCTAATAATCCTGACCAGGCTCACCCTTGCATCTCTCGTGTCCTCGGGAGGCCTTTCCTCCTCACCCTGCATGAAATAGCACCTTCCCAGCAAGCATCCATCAAAATCTGCCCCACTGAAGTAGCGCAGAACTTACCACCATCTGACATCATGTACTTTCTCTTGGTTATTTATTTGCTTACCGTCTGTCTTGTCGTCTCGAGGTCGGCATTCTGCATGATACATATTATTCTATCCCAAGTGCTTAGCCAGTGCCTGGAGCATAGCAGGTGCTCAGTAAAGATTTGCTGAGTGAATGCATGTCTAAAAGGACGCCTGTGGGTCAGTCCCTGTGCTAAGCCTTTGACATGCCTTAAATCACAACGCCTATGAGAGAGACACTGAGGCACGGAGCCCAAGGATACCTGGCCAGGACTCGAGCGTGAAACCACAGCTCACTGTCCTAACCATCCCTACCTCCTAAAGTTGTACAGCTCTGTGAATTTTAGAAGACGTCTTAAGCTGTAAGATCATATTTCTAGCAACCCAAGTATCCAATAGTGAATGGATGGATAGCAAAATGTGGGACATACAGGCAATGGAATATTATCAGCCTTAAAAAGAAGGAAATCCTGACACATGCTACACAGATGAACCTTGAGGACATTATGCTAAGTGAAATAACCCAGATGCTAAAAGACAAACACTGTGTGATTCCACCCATATTGAGGTACCTAGAGTTGTCAAATTCACAGAGACAGAAAGTAGAATGACGGTTGCCAGGGGACAGGGGGGAGGGAGGAATGGGGACTGATTGTTTCATGGCGGTAGAGTTTCAGGTTTGCACAATGGAAAGAGTTCTGGCATGGGGGCGTGATGATACACAAGAACGCACATTTACTTAATACCACTGAGCTGTACACTTTAAAACGGTTACGATGGGAAATTTTGTGTTGTGTGATGTATATTTACCACAGTGTGTTTAAATAAAAAATATGATACTTATTCCTCATTACAAACTGCCAAGTGGGTATAACCTTGCAGATACCAGAAGAGAAATGTGAGGTTCAGAGCGCGAGAGGGACAAGGTCAAGGCTACTGGAGGCAGCAACTTGAACCGCGGCCTCTCCTGCTTCTCGGGGGACAGCGCCTGCTGCTCCCACCCACCTGCCTTCTATGGCGGCAGAACAATGTCCTTCCGCGTCGTTATTATACTTTAAGTGATAGTGTTTAATTTGTTCCATTCCTTGGGTGGATTAGGAATTTCTGGAAACTTCTTTCCTCCCTGCCCTGAGTTGGAGTGGGACAAAGTAAGCAGCAACACAGAAATTGTCTCGGAAGAGCCAGCAGGAAGGGGGCCCTGATGGGAGATGTTTGTTCCTTAGCATATGCAAATTGGCAAGGGTAAAGAAACCTGGGAAAGCTGCTATTTTATCATTTGTGGTAATTATAGTAATTTGGAGTGGTGAATCAATGGGTTCCTGGAGGTAAAAGCATCTCGGAAGGATAATGTGCTGTGATTAAGAAGTTCTGATTAAGCACCGCTGTCATTTTCACTTGAAAAAAGTGAGGCAAGGGACTGGGGTCAGAAGTGCAGTGACACAAGTCACAAAGGTGAGGACCTCGGCCTGCCAGGCCCTCTCCCCAGCACTGAGGACACAGAGAGCAATCAGGATGCCCCTGCCTTGTGAAATTCACAGAAGAAAGACAACCACAGAAAATGACTACGCAAACCTCCTCAGACCATGCAGTGATCACACTTGGAAAGCAGGATAGAAGGAATGATTAACTTTGTCTCAGAGAGAAAGAAGAGTGTGGAAAAGCTTCAGATAGGAGGTGATTTCTAAATAGGGTTTCACAATATCAATAGGAGTTTGTAACTGACAGCAGCCAAGCGAAAAGAATTTGCAGGTAGGGGTATCAGTGTTCATGAAGTGATGGAGTAAAAGTGCATTTGGAGAATTCAAGGGGAAAGTAAAGAAGCGAGAGCTACACCTGATGAAGCTGGAGACTCTGACGAGGCCATTTTAGGGAGCCTTGGACATAACCCAGCAGCTAAAAGGAGGATAAAGACAGAAGCAGAGGAGTGACTTGATTAGGACTGAATTTTAGGAAGACCTGGTGAAGAAAGCCAGAGAGTCAGTGCCATAAACCAGGGACCATGATAGAAGGGTGGGGGCAGCGGGACAGCAGTCAGGAGGTCGGATGAGGTAGGAACTACTTCCGGAAACACAACCAATTTGGAACGTCACAGGATGCAACTAAAAGGGATCTTAACAACCATCTGTTTCAACTCTTGTTTTACTGATGAGCCAGCCAAGTCTCAGAGAGGTTAAGGCACCTGTTTGAGCTCTCACATCTAGCAACAAACAGAGCAGGGGTTTAATACCAGGGCTATCTGACTCCAAAGTCTGAGCTCTGTCTGCTACTCCACAAAGCCCTGGGCCAAAGACAGAATGTTCAGTCATCCAAGACCCTGTCATCTGACAGGAGTATCAGAGAGCAGATAGTGGGTGCTGGCTTTGATGCTTTCATTGAGAGTCTCATGCTCTGGAGAAACCTTGTTGTCAGGCCACTGAAGGACTGCCCTGTCGTAAAGGGGCCAGATTTTATTTCCATGTAATTACAGGCAGTCAGATCACTACCCAGCCCAAAGGCTGCTGGAACAATCAGCTGTGTCCACCAACACAGTGTCTACCTTATGAGGTAGTGAGTTCCCCATGTGTGGGGGTATGCAAGCCAAGGCTGACTACCCATCTGCCCTGGATACACTAGAGAGGATTCCTGCACTCTAAGAAATTTTTAAGATCTTTTGTAACTCTAAATTTCTATGATCTTTGCAGGTTGAGACATATTTCCACACAAACTAAACACCCCTTAATGAGCTGTCGCTGAAGAATTGTTTATTAATTCATCTGCCAGCAAAGAGTGTTTTGGAAAACACTTTGGTGAGAGAAACCCAAAGAGCAGAGAAAGGACTCCAAGGAGTAACTAACACAGTTGGTCTTGGAGGAGGAAAAGGAAGGGCGGGTTCCCGCAGAGGGAACAGTAAATGCTAAGGCAACAGAGAGCATGACAGTGCGTTCGTGAGACCACAGGAGGTCATGGCGGCTGAAAGCAGCATGGAGCAAGGGAAGGGTTGGGGAGAGGTGAGACTGCAGCCATGGCAGGGCCAGACTCTGCCTTGAGGGCCATGGGGGACCAACGACAGTCGAGCAGCAAAGTTATGTGCCTTTTAGAAAGTTCACACTGACAGCCACGTGGAGTTGATATTCATTCCTTAAGACTATTTTAGAAGAAGGGAACTAAAACCCATCCTTGGCTCCCAGACAGCCGCGTGGGACAGGAGTCTTTCCATCATGGTCTGGGGGAGAGGTCTCCACCTCACCAAGACCCCAGGGCTCCTGGAACCGTCCAGTGCTGGGGGCCGTACCCGGGGACACCTGAAGCAGCCAGGACCTCTGAGCCGTGGCCCCTGTGGCCCTCTGAATGCCAGCCCCTCGCACGAGGCCTCGGCCCGGCCTCTCCACCAACAGATGGAGTGTTTGTTGACGCTCTGGTGACAGCTTGAAAACTCATCTCCTCCCTCTGAGCAGGCCCGTTCCTCCTCGGCCTCCCATCTGCCACCTCATTTTAAAACTAGCAGAACAACTCGGCTAGAGCAATTCCGACTTTTTCCATCTGTGCCGAGTTAATTAAGAGGGTAATGAGAGCTGGGAATGAACGAGTCCTGCATTAATTCACGATATGATTAAGAGAAGCACTTCTAAAATATATATGTGCACGCACAGAGAGAAGCCCCCTGACATGGGGTGCCCCCAGACCGAGGGATCCCAGGTCCTTGGGGGGAGGACTCCAGGGGAGCAGGTGCCACCACGAGTGTGGGCTCCCAGAAGGCGACCCCCGTGGACCCAGGAGAGAAGACAGAGACCACCTTAGAGTCTAGTTCCCACAGAGCCTCTCCACAAAAACGAATTCATCACCTAGTCTGTGCCCTGCCCAGGGCATGGTAACCGGAGACTCTCTTTATTACAAAGTCATTTACTTATTACGTAATCACTTACCTAAAACAGTTCCAGGTACATCACAAATTCACTAGAGATCAGCAGTGTAAAAGGCTGAGACCAGAACCCAGGTCTTCTGATTCCTAGTCCAATAGGCCTACAAGCAAAATTGCCAGCACTAGCGAATAACAGTGGATAACTAGCTGATGTTCATCGAGCATTTACCATGTGCCAGGCATTGCTCTAAGGACTGCGTATGTATTATCTCCTTTAATTCTCACAAAGACCCTAAGAGGCAGGTCTGTTGATATCATTCACACTCTGCAGATGAGGAAACTGAGGCTCAGAGTTGCTGAGAAACTTGCCCAAGTTAGGACGCAGCAGAGAGAGGGTTTCTCAACCCAAACTAAACTCTCCTGCTAAGTATTGTCAGCCCCTGTGCGCAAGAAGACAGACGGTCACGATGCACAGGGTGGTGCTTTGGCAGCACAGAGAAGGGGGATTTTATTTAACCTTTTACGATTAGGGAAGGGGGGACCAGAGAAGGCCTCCTGGAGACGGGATGTCCAGGGAGAATGATTGATCCGGATACAGCAGTTGTTTCCCGAGTGTCTGCTGCACGCCAAGCATCCTCCAGCTCTTTAAGGCACCTTATGTCATTAAACCCTGAAGTGGAGGCATCAGTGTCCCCATGTCACCAACAAGGAAACTGACATCTGGAAGAGGATCACCACCCAGGACCTCCCAGCTTGTGAATGGAGGCAGGACTCAAACCCAGGTCATTCAGATGCTATTGCAGGCCGTGGGTGCTCAGCCCAGGATGGGTGCACTCCAAGTGGGGTGGGGTGATGGAGGGTGGGGTGCCCTGAGGACACCCATCCAAGGGACAGCTGAAGAACCCAGAGGTCACAGGCCCCTTCCCCATCCCAGGAGTCAGGACACCTGGGTTCTAGTGTCTGGTCTCCTGCCAACCCAACACAAGACGTTGGAAGTCACTCAGCCTCCCCTTCTGCACCATGGAATAACTGGACTGAGGCCTCTTCAGATCTAGGAATCCATCACGTTCACCTGCAATGGCCAGAGCGGAGCCATCTTTGCTCACCTGGAACCTGGCCACACACCCATCTCAGGGGTAACCTGCGCTAGCTCTCCAGTCCCAAGGATCAAGCTCACATGCAAACGCCCATCTTCGATGCTCTTCACAAGCCATCCGCCAACCTGCCTCTCCCCTCTCACGACCCTATGCCCCTCCTTTACTGAACATGTCCAGAGCTTGAGTGGTCAACAGGTTCTTTAAAGTCTACGTGGAAATCATACCGTCGGTTCCGGTCCCTGCCTTCTCCAACACCCACTATCTATGAAGCCATAACATGGGAGTCACACTTGGCTCCTTCTCCCCCATCAGGCCTGACCACTAACTGTCAACACATCTTGTAGGTTTTCTCTGAAATGCGTCTCGTGTATTCCCCATGCCCCTACCACCGGGGCTCCTCACTGCCATCCCCTGGCCCAGGACACATCTCTTCCCTGCGTGCATTGCAACACCCGCCTCCAACGTAGGAGGCTCGCTCCCTCCTACATGGCCCCTCCAGTTCCCCCTCCACACCTCCTATAATAACAAAAAATTTGTCTTGAACAAATGGTATTTCATTACAGAAGACAATCTCATTTACAAACCGACGCACATTTCCAGGAAAACATTAAGGCATCATCAAAGAATGCATGAATATAAAATTTTCAATGTGCAAATTTCAACAAGGAAATGCACATGAAAATTTATATTTGGACTCCGTGGTTATTACCATGCCCCTGTGAAGGCAAAATAAAACTCCTCTCCCAGAGGCCATAAATGGAAGAAGATCTGAAGAGTGCAGTAGAGGCATTCCCACCTGCTGGTTTCAATGGTCTGGTGTGTGCGGAGACGCCTCCTCTAGATTCAGGGAGTGAGAGTCAGCTCTTTGGAAAAAGAACAGTGACTATGCTCCATGTGACTTTCCTCCTGGACCTCTGCCCCCATCAAAGCACCACCATTGTTGGTTGAGTCTCATGAGCTTCCAGGGCTCGTTAGGATGCACAGCTTCCCAAGGTGCTGAAATGGACAGCAGCCGCCTTATTCCCTGGGAGGCTACTATGAAAACCAACAAGAAAAACAGAAAATGGGAAGGACTTGGAAGGATGTGGAGAGATCAGAACCCTGTGCATCACTGGTGAGAACGCAAATGGTGCACCCCTGTGGAACACAGGATGACGATGCCTCACAAAATGAAGAATAGAACTACCAAATGATCCACTTCAGAGTGTAAATCCAAAAGAATTGAAAGCAGGGACACAAATCAGTATTTGTGCACCCGTGTTCATAGTAGCACTCTCCACAGTAAACAAAAGGTGGAAGCAACCCAAGTGTCCACTGATGAACGGATAAACAAAACCTGATGGAGACATACAATGGGATACTATTCAGCCTCTAAAAAGAGCGGACTTCTGACACATGCTACAACCTGAGGGACACTTGAGGACATTGTCTTAAGTGAAATAAACCCATTAAAAAATAAGCACAAATGTTATATGACTCCATTTATATGCGGTACCTAGAATAATCAAGTTCACAGAGACAGAAAGTAGAATGGTGGCTGCCAGGGAATGGGGGGAGGCGGGAATGGGGAGCCGTTGTTTAATGGAGACAGAGGTTCAGTTTTTCAAGATGAAAAGAGTTCTGGAAATGCACCGTGATGGTGGTTGCACAACACCACGAACGTACCTACTAGTAACACTGAACTCTATGCGTAAAAATGGTTTAGATGGAAAATTTTATGTTATGCCTATTTTGCCACAATTAAAAATAAATTTAAGTGTATTGAAAAAAGACATGGGGGAATGAACAGCATAAGATGAGTCTCCAGTGACTGCAAAGATTGTAAGAACCACTAGTGAAATAAGTTTTGCTCCTTCGCTAGGATCAGGGGTTCGGGGAGCCTGCAGGTGGCCTTGGGCCGGCCAGGTGGGTGGAGCTGAGTGGAAGGAAGATGCTGATGGTCACCTATGATGAGGTCTCCCTCCTGCTCGTGACTTTCCCTGGCTCCCCTGGCATGCCAAGCCCCTCCTAAGCCCCTTTGCAGTCAAAGCATTGACAAACCAAATCACTCACGAATACAGGTATATATACTACTCCGAAATCAACCCCTGCACCCTACACTCATTCTGCCCCGGTTATTCCTTCTGCCTGGATGTTTCTGCCCCTTTCTTGTTAAGACCTGCTCCCTCCATCCCTAGGAGAGCTTCCCACATCCCTGCATCCTAAGTGCTTCCATCACTCTGGATGTTCACAGCTGTCTGCTGCTCTTGGACTCACCCACTTCTGTTTGGTATTGTCATGCCCCGAGTGCTTATTTCATCCATCCTACTGGATAGAGCTTTTGGAGCCCAGACTTCCCATGACAGATTCATCCTGAATCACCCATGATGCCCACAGTTCTCACCACACAGTAGGTATATCCATGAAGCTTGGGTTTGGTTCCATATAACCAAAAACTCAGAACAACAGTAATTTCAACAGGAAAGACATTCATTTCTGTCCCAAGTAAATGAAGCAGGTATCAGGCCCTTCTCGCTTTCTGTTCCACCATTGTCAGCATGGCTTACATTTGCAAATCCACCTCTCTGTCCGTGGTGCTGGTGGAATGCCGGCCACCAGGCCCAGGGGGCAGGACAGAGGTGACAGCCAGGAAGGGAGATCACATTGAATGAGCTTCCTTTGAGCAGGCTTCCTGGAGGCGTCCCACAATCTACTGTTTAGATCTCACTAAGCTGAACCTCGTCACTTGGACACTGGGAGATGTAATCTTTCAGCCGGGCTTCTGTCATCCCAAATAAGATTGGGATTCTGTTACAAAGAAAGAAAGAGAAGATGGGTGTTGGATGGAAACTGGAAAATTATCCAACAGTAGACACTAACGTGCAGAGAATAGCTGAGTGAGTAAGCAAAGAAAATAATCTTGAGATCATCATGGACCAAGCCTCTCGACAAAGCTCTGATAAGCAGAAGCTGGGCATTAATTACTCCTCTGGGATTGTTATACCTCTCCAAGGCCCCATCTCCACGGAATGAAGTCACAAATATACACCTGGGGTCACCCACTTTGCCTGTGTCATTATCCACTTTCCTTTCCTGGAACACAGGAGGCAAGAAGAAAAGTCACTCTGGAGACTGAATGTTCTCCATTCAAATTCTGGGGCCAGAGCTTACCAACTTTAGGACCCATGCAAGTTATTTCTCTATGCCTTGATTTAATGAATAATATCTCACCTCTCAGAACTGTCATTGTTGGGCAGGTCATTGAAATAACAGAAATAAGATGCTTGGCACAGTGGCCTGGCACCTAATAAGCTTCCTTCCTGCCATTCCCTGAGCCTGCCTGGGTGCCACCATCTCTCATTCTCTGAGATCTGGAGCTCAGCTGGCTGCCAGCTGGTCTCTACCGAGGGACTTGCAGTGAAAATAGTGTGGGACTTGTGTGGAAATAGTGAAAATGGGACACAGTGCACGTACCCGGCACAAACGTTAAGCCCATGGTAGGGCTGGTGTGGAAGTGGGAGCCATGACACTACCACTTGTTTCTTAAGAAAGCATTTCCATCTTAGCTGGTAGGGGAAAATGCATTTGAGGCTAAGAGAAGTAATTTTCAAATGGTAAAGTGCATCACTGTAACAGAGTCAGGCAGAAAGGGTCATTTGGTGGCCGCCTTCAAAAGTTCCACCCATCGCAGCGACAGGTAAGGCCACCTGTCTTCTCGGAACTAATCTCCTCCCTCTGAGATTGCTGCTTTACTCTATATTGTTTTGTTTTCTCGTTATATGAAGACCACCTCTCTGGGGGCAACGTGATATCTCCTCAACAAGCTCTTAGACGCTTCCTTGGGAAAAGCTCAGAAAAATAGCAATGGCTCACGTCTGTTGAACACTGATGACGTTGGGCTAGAATTTGGCACACAGGAGACGAACAAGTACTTTTACATGGTTCCCCCCACCAACGGCTTTAAATGCTTTGAAGCTTTAAAATGATGGCATTATTACAATGAGATTCTGAAGTCCCTCACCTTCTCTGATAATCTGAAATAAAGGGGAGGGAACTACCCTCAGCGGGCAGCCCTGAACTTGATATATCAACTCCCTGTGTCCTCTCCCCAACCCCATGAAACGGGTATGAACACCCGATTTTACGTGATGGAGTTTGGGCTCAGAGATGTGGAAGGACATGTGAGTGGTGGAGCCAAAGCTTGGAGTCATGTGATGTCCTCACGATGCCAGTGAGAGCGTGGGACAAGAGTCCCCGTTGCCACTTCCGGCTGAGGTCCTCTTGCTGGACTCTGCCCGGAGGTGTCTCTATTTGCCTGCAGGAGCCAGCCGGGGTGGCTGAGCAGTGACTCAGAAATGAGACGCTTGTGGTCTTGGAGCAGAGTTGGGTTCCCTGGCGAGTACACTGCAAGAGCAGGATTTGCCTTGGAGGTATTCATCCAGCCCAGCATGAGAGGAGATTAAATAACATACAGTCTGACGTGACATTATTATTCTTAGACTATAAATCAATAACCAAAATAAATTGTTGAGTCTGGGTGGCATAAAATATGGGTGCAAAGAGACGTAGGGGTACGAGTTGCTCTAACTCGGTTTAGCCACCTTACAGCTTCTCGCATCACAGTCTTCATCTAGCATATTAGAGAGATTAGTATGTGGCTTTTGCAATTAAATTGCATATTTTATCACTTCTCCTTCCTTCATGCTATATAAACTTCCAGGAAATTAGAGACTCATAAACTTTGGCATAAAGCATGAAACAGTAGGAAGTAGAGAAACCAGAACAGCGTTCGGGGGCAGCTCCGAGTTCCAAATTCCGTATTTTTCCTTGATGCAAAAGAGCCCTCCATTAGCACCCACATTGGGGTGGAAAGAAAATGTCTATGAATAGACTCCGAGATGAGTCTTTTGATGCACATAACTGGGCCCCCTGGGCTTACAGGGTGGTTTTCTTTTTTTTTTTTTTATTGCTAAGAGGAAATGTTTCAGATTTTAATATAGATGGGTTGGGGGTGGTGAGTTATTCTTCTCTAAAAGCAAGAAAAACACATTTTCTTCTGAGTTTTGATTACTAAGCTTCACTATGGCCCTAACATACAAGATTCGGGATCAGAATCTATTACTTAGGAAATTAGAGAGTGAAATCCATTTGAGAGCGGCCCATCTGGTGAGCTATTTCCTGGGACTTGGTCCTTGTGATATGGAGGGACTAACCGTGAAGCACACGTGTGCACACACCAACACACGCTCACACACGAGGAGTCTTTCATGCACAGACAAAATTCCTTTCTCGGAATATGACTCTGTGCCCTGGGAGGTCAGAAACCCCAAGTCCAATGCTCCCATTAGCACACATTTCAAGGGCTCAATGGACATGGAAGGATCTTCCAGCTCATTTTCTAGAACCCTCTCCAGTGAAAACTGAATCACAGAAAGTCTGGGGAGCAAGGTGTTGACAGAGCTGCAACCAGAAGTTAAAGTTAAGTTTCAGGCTTCTTAGCCCTTCCCTGGAGGTGGAGAGCAGGGCACTTGAGAGCATAGGCGTCAGACAGACCTGAATTCAGTCCTGATTCTGCCATGTCTGTGACCTCACCTGTAAAATAATGCGAACCCTACTTCATAGGGTCATTGCAAAGAGTAACTGTGTGGATAGAAATAGATAGATACGTATACAGATACGATACGGATATAGACGTGGACAGTGCTTAGATCTGGTGCCTGCCACCCAGCAAGCTCTTAATGTCACTCGTACTCTTTCAATAGTAACACTATTCTCGATGTATGTGTAAGAGGCATGGTGGTACTCGGCAGTTGGTGTTCAATTCAACTCATCAAATGTTTACCTACTAAGGAACCTACTAAGTTCCAGGTTTGGGGCTGCCTGCTAGGGATACAGATGTGAGTCAGACTAGGTCACTTCTCAAAAGGCATCAGAGTCTGCTGCAGGAAGTGACCACAAAGGCAGGAAGTGACCCTCTCGGGTAGGTGTGCTAATAGAGCACAAGACCACAGTTGCACAGAGTGGAGTGACCATCCAAGCCTGCAGCCCATGGAAGCCAAGCATCCAAGAAGCTGTGCTCCAAGCCCCAGCATCCCCATTGCTTACAGCTATGAGACAGCGGCCAGGGGGTCCCCTAACCTCCTTGGATCTTGGTCCGGTGACCTGTGAGATGGGAGAGAAGGAATCTCAGAGCAGGTGCTGGGTAAGTCCCGCCTATACCTCTGATTAGCAGCGGAGGTGAGAATGGAACCCAGGGTCCTTGGGTACCCTGAACTTTTAGGACACCTTGGCCATGGAGGTGTATGAATGAGGATCTCCCAGAGACCTAAGTCTCTTCATCTTTTCCAATAAGTGAAGCTCACATACTTAGATGTCCCCTGCAGATGAGAGGCAGGAAGGGGCTTAGAGACAGCTCCTGGAAGATGCCACACTATTGCCTCTTTTCTAAATTTATTTTTAACATGTCTGAACAGTCAGGCTCTGCCCTTTCTCCTTCCACCCCTACTGTCTCCAGCTCCTGGGTTGCCTGCCTTTCTTCCTTGCATCAAAAAGCAGATGCACTGTCTTCTGAATCACTGTGGGGAAATATCTGGTTGATGGGGATCTCACTGAGATAAAACAAAAGTGCCCCAAAATGGAAGGCAAGGTTGAAGGCCTGAAGCAGATTTCATTCATTCATCAATAAGTAATCAGGGGATAATAACTACATGAATAAAGGAATGCATGAATTGTGGCCCACCCACGGTGTTGGCTCCACCTTCTGTCCCCACCCTGATTTTCTTTCTTTGTTTATTTCCTTTCTTACTGATGCCAATATTTGGTATATTTTATGAATTGCTGTTAAGACATTTTAGCTTCTTTCTAGATTAAAAAAAGAGGTGTTGATGAATTAATCGATCATTTCTAGTCTCAGTGTCCAACCCCAGGGCCTATCAGAGGGGAAGTGTTTTGAGTTGAATCAATAAGGCAGCCTTGCAGATAGATGCCAGCCAGCCTGAAATCAGGCTTGCCCTAGCTTGACCCCCGCCCCATAGTGATCGCTGAAGGGACCCACACCCATTCTACCCTCCATCCTCTACACCAGGAATCCTCATTCTGGCCCCAGAATCTAAGGCAGGAAGAAGCAGGACAACACCCTGATCCAAGGACACTGGAGGGGTGACAGGAATGGAAACAAGAAAGAGCAGAAGGACGGGGGTGGGAGGCAACGTGGGATAGAGGGAGGAGGAGCTGGTTGTAAAATCTAGGGCTTGAGTCCTCAAGGCTGTCCCACAGGTTTGCTCTGGGACCTCGAGTAAGTCTGTCCCCTCTGGCCTCATGTCCTTGCCTGGGAGGCCTGGACTCTAAGGCTGTCCCAGCTGTGCTGCTCTGACTCCTGGGGTATACGGACAGAGAGGGAGAAGGCAGAGTGAAGGGGAACAGTAACACAGAGGAAGGCCATTTTGCCATCTTGCCTCCTCTGTGAGTATTTAGAGAGCACTGTGCTCTGGGCTGTGGGGGTCTGGGTCATGTAGGAGGGGCTCTGAATGCACATCGGGGGAGCTGTTTCCAAGCCTGCTGTGCGACTCTGGGCAAGCTCTTGCCCGTCTCAGAGCCCTCATTTAGAAATGAAAGCAGCCAATCAGCTCTATTGACCTTTTTACAAGGATGCTAAGATGAAGACCCTGCCATTAAAAGTCTTTCTTCAGGAGGCAAAAAACACCTGAATGCGTTACAGTTGTTGACAAAGGCTTGTGCCCCAAGAGAGATCAAGCAAAGTTTTTAGCAAAATAAAGAATGTTCTTAAACACAAACGCACGTTGAAATATCTAAGATGCTTTAAAAAATACTGATGGCTGGGTCCACCATCAGCGATTCTACTTTCTTAGTCTGGAGAGTGGCCTGGGTGAGAGTTTTGAAAGTCCCCCAGGTGATTCTGATAAGAAGCCAAGGTCTCAAACCCCTGTCCTAAACCTGCCACAGGTTGGTCGGGTTCTTAATTCCCTCCCCTGCCTGTGACATCATCCCTAGTGGCCAAGGTGGTCACTGATCTCAGGCTGTACCTGGAACTGTGGTCCAGCCAGTGTGACCATCGCATCCTCAGACTGACTGGCCACTGCCCACGTGGCCAGAGGCCATATTGAGTTACAGCCTCAGTCCTACAAAAAACTATAAACCAGATCCAACGAAATGGGTCAAAGTACTAGGACCTGCAGCTTCACTAATGAAAACAGAACTATCTGTGCCAGGCATTGATCTGAGTGTTTTTCCTGTAGGTCATTTTTGCCTCACAGCCGTCATTATTGGACGGTAGTTGCTATTGTCTTCTGCATTTTATTGGTAATGAAACTAAGGCACAGAGACTTCCCCAAAGTCCACAGCTACTGAGAGGCAGAAGCAGGATGCTTCCCCAAGCAGACTGGGTCCAACACTAGGCTGCACGGCTTCTCAGAACTTCCATGGGTATGTGGGTTCTTGACACCATCTGATAGCAACCCGGGGACCCCTTCTGACTGGCCTCTGAGAGAAGGATGCCGCCGCCTTTGCCCAGCAAGATGCAGGCTGTGCAAAGTGAGACACGATACAGTCGGTCTGCGAAAAGACCCTCATCCTGGACCCCATCTCTCCCAGCCACTCCTGCCACAACAGCCATCCTTTTCACTAAGAGCCGGAAACCACCTTTTATGTAAGCAATAATTGGGTGGAATCATTACTTCTGCCTTCTGAAAATGCTTCAGAGGAAAGTACATCCTCATGTCTGGGTGGGAGGAAATTAATCAACCATTAAGTTTTACCTGGCTACACTTTAGAATCATCTGGGGAACTGTTAAAACTCCCGATGCCCAGACAGCACCCCAGGCCAATTACATGGGAATCTTTGGGGTGGGGCCAGACTTCATTATTTTTTAAAGCTCCCTGCGTGATTGCAACATGCAGCCAAGTTTAAGAACCACTACTCCAGACCTAATTTCTTAGCAGGCAGACCATGGATGGAGATGCCCATGAAAAGTTAGATCGCTATTTGGCCACTTGTGTTCAGTACCCAGGGTAGAGGAAAGATCCATGAGGGCTTCCTGGAAGAAACAGCACTTGATGAGGGATGTGAAGTCAGACAGAAGCAGCCTGAAGACCGCTCTTTGGCCCTGAAGTTGGCCCCTCTTCAGAAGCCAAAGCCTCACCCAACAATTCCCTCCTTCCTCTCCCCCCACTTTCCTCACACCCCCCAGGAGAGGGCTGAGCACTCCAGACAAATGTGATGTTGAACGAAGAACATATGTCCTGCGTGCATTTAAAGAGCATTTCCCTTCCTCCTCCCCAGTCTGGTCAGGAAGTCAGTTCTTTCTGCTTGCAGGGATGAGCAGATGGCAAAAGTTTTGATTCAGGAATAATGTCCATCTGAAAGGCCCACGCTCAAGGGCCCCTGACTGCCATCAAAAGATTATCATGGACATACAATCTGGGCTCGTAAAAAGTCCCTATTTCATCCAAAACTGAGATCTTCTCCTACCACCCCCAGCCCAGCTTCTTCTCCTGTGCCCCTGCCTCAGCAAACAGAACCCCGTCACCTGAGCCCTCACTCCCCCGACTCACCCTGTCGGTTTTACCTCCTAACTATGTCTCGTCTCATCCCCCTGCCCGACAACCCGAGCTCAGGCCTCCCGTGTATCCCACAGACCATGGCCCAGCCTCCTCACTGCTCTCCTTTCTTCCAAGTCTCTCCCATCAGCATTTGTTCCACATGGTGGCCTCAGAACTTTCTAGAAGGCCCAGCTGACCGGAACACATCCCTGCTCAACAATCTCTGATGGCGTCATGTTGCCTACAGTGGTGTTTTCCGCTTTGTCACGTCACAGCTCGCATTGAAAATGGTAATGTGCGTCCAGCAGACTGGAGAAAACGGATGAGCTGCTCACTGCTGGAAGCAACGAACTCTGGGGCCCTGGCAAACCCTAAGGTTGGGGGGCTTAGAATCTCGGCTCTTTTATAAGCCATTCACAGCTGACTGACTGGGGGATGCCCAACGGATCCCAAACATGTGTGACCATCAGAACTACCTGGAGACCTTTGAAAATGCAGATTCCCAGGCCTCCTCTGACCACCACTCTCCCCTCCCCCATCAAGTCCAAGGTCTCCCAGAGCCGGGCTTTCTTCCTTACGAGCACTTATCTCACTGATAACTATACAACCATATCTATCAGTATCTGATTGTGGTCAGCCTCACTTACTGAGCCGTAAGTTTCAATAGCCCCCTGTATACCCAGTGTTCCTAGCTCAGAGCAGGTGCTGCTTTTCCCAGGAAGCTTCTAAGGATCTCTTCTTCTCGGTGCCTCAGACTGACTACCTTCATCAGGCATAGGTGATGAGCACTGAGCACATGTGACAGTGCCTGGTACATAGAGGGTGATTAAAAAAATACATGTTGATGATGGATGGATGGATGGACGGATGGACGAACAGATGGATGGATGGACGGATGATTAGCTCTCTAAACAGATGAATAGAAGATCAGATGGAGGACAGAGGATGGATGGATCTTGGCCCTTCTGATGTCTCAAGTTTTATTTCCCACCATATCCCCACAGACATGCTAAGAGCTCACAAAAATGAGGGATGTCCTGACTGTGTTCCTACGTGGCTTTGTCCTTTTCAAAAAGGAGCTGTTTTGCTATTTGAAGAGAGTTTTCTGCTCCCAGGAAACACAAGCTTCTGCAAAGAACAGGAAGAGGTGTGTCCCCAAAAAAATCATTTCTAAGATGCCAGCACTGACGCCAAGAATAGAAGCTTCACAGTCTTGCACACTCTCCCTCGGCTGCCGGGAGAAGTGGCATCGACACCCAGGGAGAAGATCAAGAATAGCTCGATTATTAAGCATGTTTCATCATCAAGCATGAGGATGCCAAGCTGAGAAGGGATTGTGAGTTGAATCCAATAACTCTGTGTCTGGATCCAGCTGAGGGGTCAAGGGGAGCTGTGGGAGCAGCAGTAATAATAGCTACAGTTCTTGCTGAGCACTCACTATGTGCCAGGCACTCTGCTGAGAACCTTATATTACAGTATCTCCTTTAATCCTCCCCACATCTGTGCTGTGGGAACCACCATCGGTGGATTGGGAGCCATACTGCCTGGGCTCAAATCCCCACTGGTGCCCCCTAGTGGCTACATGGTGTTGGGCAAGGGAAGTAATCGCCCATTCTGTTTCTCCTTAGTAAAATGGGCACGATACCATTGCCTACTTCGTGGGGTTGTGAGGATGACATGAATTAGTATAATACATACAAAGAGCTTAAAACAGTGGAGGCACACAGTAAGCCTTCATTAGTTGCTAGCTATTATTATTATTAACTCCATTTAACAAATGAAGAAACTCAGCTCAGAGCAGTTACATAGTAACCAAGTAGCAAATTTGGGATCTGAACCCATCTCTGTCTAGTCAAAGCCCACATCCCTAACCACCAGGAAATAATGCCTATATCCAATACAGCGGATTTGTGATTCTTTGCTTCCCTGCTCCACTAAACTGGAAATTTCCTTCCTCTAGGTGCAGTCTTCCATTCAGTAAATATTTCCTGATTGTGGCATGCCAGCACCAGGGAGATGGGTAAGTGAATCAGACACAGTCCCTACCTTCACTTTCTGCCTAGTAGTAGAAAGACCTGAAGGTGAGTATTCAGATACAAAGTAAAAAGGGAACTGTGTTTTTGGCTCCCTACTATGTGCTGGGCCAGGGTCTTCTTCATTTGCACTTCACTCTGTGAGGTACTGTTATTATCCCCATTTTATAAATGTGGGAACCGAGGCCCAGGGAGGTTAAATCACCAGCCCAAGGTTGCACAGCCAGGAAGGAATGTGGAACAAGGGCTGTCTAATTCTGATCCACTCCAATCACTCTGAATAAAGGGTGGCTCACTCTGGCATGGATAAAACTGTGCTGGAATGTGTAGGTCCTATGGACACTATAATTTAGGGGTCACAGAGCTCAGGCTGAAAAGAACTTCTTGAGAAGGACTCAGATGGTGATGACAAGAAATTAGCCCTAACTGTCAATTTTCTAGAAACATGTAACTTATTGAAATGGACTTTAAAGAATTTAAACCTGAAGAGATCTATAACTATTACAGAAGTTTAATCAGTAATTTAATATCTACCTACCAAAAGCACACACACATGAGAACAGATAAAACTGGGGAAATCTAAATAAGATCAATGGATGATATTAATGTCAGTATCCTCACGGTGATCTCACACTACTGTTTTGCAAAATGTTACCGTTGGGGGAAACTCAACAAAGTGCTCTGTGGATTATTTCTTATGACTGCATGTAAATTAACAATTATGTCAATAACATTTCGACTAAAAAATATCAATGAGAAAATAAAATCCCAACAGGAAAGTGAGCAAAGTATATGAACAAGCAATTCATGGAAAAGAAAACATAAGTGGCCAATAAACATATGTAGAGACAATCAAATTAAAACAATGAAGCATCATCTTACACCAAGTTAATTGCCATTTTTTTTCTGAAAATCTGATAACACTAAGAATTGGCAAGGATATCAGGAAAAAGGTATTCATTCACTGTTGTTGAGACTATAAATTGGTACAAGCACTCAGGAGAGCCATTCGGCAATATCTAGTAAGCTGCAGATGTGCATATTCCACCCTCAGCAACTCAGCTTTCACTCCCTACCCTAGAAATGCTCATCTATATACACAAAGAGATAGGCACAAAGACGTTTATTGCAGCACTGTTTATATAGCAAAATAACCCAACTGTTCTTCAATAGCAGACAAGATAAACAGTAATTTGTTAATAAAATGGAATACAATGTAGAAGTCAAAATAGCTAAAACATGCCTTCATACATAAACATAGATAAACTCAACAAAATGTTAAACGGAAAAAAGCAAGTTGCAAAATAATACATTATGATAACATTTATTTCAAAAACTTAGACCTGCAATACTATCCTGCAGTATTGCTGATGGAAACATATATGGAATAAAGCTCAATGTACATATGAGAATATTTATGGAAATAGTGCACACAGGAGAGTGGGTACCTCTGCCAAGGGACAGGGGGAAAGGACCGAGGTAAGCTTTACATGGAGCTGTGACATTTTATTTCTTTAAAAGAGAGAGATTTGAAGCAAATATAGAAAAATGTATATGCATATTAAATTTGGGGAATGAGTGTGCAAGTGGCAGTTATTTCTTTACAGTTTAGTAATTTTAGAATGCGTCAGAATTAAAAAGGAGAGTAATGACTATGACAGCACGTAATCCTGTTCCAGCAACTCCACTTTCAGGGATTTAGCCAACCGATAATTATGTGTACATATGCATGCACAAGTATTTTTACTGTAGCATTGTTTGCAATAGCAAAATCCTGGAAATAACCCAACAGTCCATTCACTGGTGACTGTTTACACAAATTATACAACAATCACATAAATGGAATACTATTCAGCCATTAAAAAGAATGACACAGCTCTTCATGCACTGATATGGAATAGTGTCTAAGATGTAATATTAAGTGGGGGCAGGAAATGAGCTGTGTAACCTTATATATAGTATGACCCTCTGTGTGCTGATGCATGAGCATGTCTGTTTTGAAAGTGTAGTGCAAAAAATTCTTGTACACACATAACAACTTCTGAAACTCCAGAAGGAGGTGGGGAATAGGATGAAGAAGAGAGATTTAAGTTTTCATTTTATGATCTTATGTCCTGAGTCCTTATGTCCTAAAATTTTCTTTACTAGGTTTATATGCATTATTTAATTTAAAACAAAAACCACTGATTTTAATAAATTATAGTCACTGATTTCTAAAACAGCCTTCTATTAGCAAAATCATAATTACCTGAATAATCCAATCTTATAAATCAAAATGGAATCTACCTTTGTTCAAGTAACATTTTATCTTCTGAGCTTAAAATAAAGAACAAGTAGTCATGAAGCACCTACTATGTGGTGTGTTCTTGATATGCAGAGATGAAAATACCTGGTTTTCCTCAAGGAACGTGAACCTTGAACAGAAGTGCAGATAATTGGGGCCACGAGGATGATGAAGACTTCAATGAAGACAAACCTAGAAGGTTGGAGAAGCACCAAGGGGGTTACCCCAAGAAGGCTTCTTGGGGGAGGTGTCTACTGAATGAGTCCTAAAAACTGAGTAAGAGTTCTCCAGGGAAAGAGTGTGTTCCATGCAGAGGCAAATATAAAACCTTACGAGTATGAGACAGCATGGTGCATGCTGAGCTGTGCTTAGCTCACTATGGCTGGAATCGGAGGAGGAGGTGCTACGAGCAGTTATCTATATCGTCTCATGTAGCACCCTTTTATAGGTGATGAAGCTGAGGCACAGAGAGGTGAAGTAACTTGCCCATGGTCTCACGGGCCGTACGTGGCAGAACCAGAGTTGGAACACACACACACACACACACTGGCTCCAGAGCCTGAACCCCTCACCCCTACAGAGGATGAGTCAGGCCTGGATGCTTGAGGAGAGATAAGGCTGGAGGGAAAACCCAGGACAGATCTGGGGGGACTTTGGGAGCAGTGTGGGCAATGGGGAGCTGGAAGGATTTTTAATCAAAGAAATGATACTGTCAGATACAGGTCCATGCCTCAGATTTCATAACGCAAGATCTCAGGAAATATTTGCTGAATGAATGAATGACTGAGTGATCTGCCTAAGCTACCTGTGAAACCTCAAAGCAGAGACCAAGGTGGGGGCTAAATATAGACAGTTTTAAGCAAAATGATGACATTGGTGAAGCTTGTTATTGGTGAACTTCTGCTTCCATTTGAAACCCCCTCTCCTGTGAACCCTTCCTGAACCTGGGGTCCTAATCCAAAAACCATCATGTTATCCCCACCACTTTGTTAACTAAAGCAAGTTTCACATTGTTTCTCTGCCAAGGATCTTTGCCATTTAATGGGGACTTCTTAGAAACAGAAAAGACTACAGACACTACAATGATACAATTCACGGTGTCAAGTGTTGGGAGATTTCAGGACATTTGCTTAAAGAGTAAGACATGATTGTTCTGGTTGATGGTCGATGAATTTGACTCAAGGTTTCATTTCTTATAGAGAAGTTGAAAGAAGTACAATCAAAACAACACATATGGTATTAATAAAAATCAGATGTGACAAGATGAAAGGACACATATCTCAGAGTTACCAGGTTGGGTTGAATTCCAAACACTGCCACTGTATCAGTCAGCTTTGCTGAAGCAATGCTGCATAACAAACAACCCCCACATCTCAGAGGCTACAGTAACAAAGATTTGTCACACTTGTTCCATGTCACCTGAGGTTCTGCTGTAGCTCTGTGACTCTAACTCAGTTCCCAGCTGCAAGCGGACCTGAACCTGCTCCATCTGTCTTTTCATTCTATGACTTGGGCTGGGGAACCAGCCTCCATTGAGTATATGATGTTCCCATGGCAGAGGACAGATTCTCCAGAGGAAAGGTGGAAGAATGCAGTATTTATTAAACCTTTCATTCAGAACCAACACACTGACACACCCACTCAGGTTTTATTGGCTAAAGCCCAAAATCAGTGAGGTGGGGATGTACATTCCATGGACCAGAGGCAATAGAAGTTACATGGTAATTTATGTGAGTCTGTAATCTAATGCAGAAGGAGGTAGTGACAAATAGTTGTGAGGAAAATAAAATTGATTATAGAGTCTGTTTCCTCAACTGTGTAGTGGAAATAATAATACCTCTTTTGCAAAGTCATGGTAAGAACTAAATGAGATACTGATCATAAAAGACCCTAGCATAATGACCGGGATATAATTAGTAGGTCCTTGTTTCTTCCTTACCCAGTGGCTGTTAGCATATCAAGATGTGAAACCAGGGTTTCCTAGAGCAATGCTTCTTAAATTATGTTTGGTGAGGAGCAACGTTTTGTTTTGTTTACTTCCAGCCAGTACTTTTGTAAAACGCAATAAAAATGAGTTGCTAGAGATGTGAAATAAAAATAAAGACATAAAATTCTAGCCCCATTTTTTTCTTATTAGAGTCAACAGAGTTATCAAATTGTATGCCACGAGAGGCAGTGCACAGTAGCAGAGGTCACGGGTGGTCAGGTTGCAACAGGATTGGTCTATAAGACTTCTTCCTTCTCCCCTAATTCCTCCACCGCTAGGCCCTGACCCTGGAGAAATCATCCACAGGAGGGGAGGGAGGAAGTGGAAAAGCAAAGTGAGGATGAGCAAATGAGCCGCGGGAGCCCCTCCCACGGCAGGTCCTTAGCCACAGGGTAGGCCTGGGCTGAGGGAGGGGAGACTCTCAGCCTCACATGGGAGACTGGAGTTCTGATTTGGACCAGCCTGAGATTTTTAACCCCAAACTGTAGGACGATTTTTAGTATCTAAAAGTGGTTGAATAATGATGTGTCAATATTGGTTCATGAATTCCTACAAATGATCATACCAAAGTCAGATGCTAATATAAATAATACGGAAAACTGGCGTAACATGGGAACTTTCTCTACCAGCTTCTCAATTTTCTGTAAATTTAAAACTGTTCCAAAAAATAAAATCAAGTCAAAAACTATGTTAAAGCAATTGAAAATCTCTGGGATCTGCCTAAAATGCTCTGAAGGGTAGGGTGGGACGAGCCAAGAGAACACGTGTGAAGGAAGTAGAGGGAGAAAAGTAAACCAATTTCTTCTTTGTACCCTAAGAGGCCAGTACAATCAATAACAGATTATATTAGCGACTCCTACAGATAGAATGATTTTGAAAATAATATAAAACAGAATGCTCTGATGGTTGTTCTAAACCAAATGCAGTAAAATGTATCAGCCTTGCTTCTGTTGCAAGTACAGTGACACAGAGACGGCTAAAGACCCTGGATGTGATTATCTGGGGGTCTGTTTTGTTGGCTCTACATCCATTTCCCCTATTTCTGGTATCGGCTCTTCCATGTTCCTTTAGGAAAACATCCCACCCCACTCACAGTCCAGGTGACCCTGCTAGGACTAATTCCAACCCTCACTCCACCCTGAACTAAAGGTGGGACATAACCCAGGTCTGGCCAATCCTTCACGTCACAGTGACTCATCCCCGTGTAAGCACGCACTCCAAATTAATCTGATGAGTTTCAGCCCCTAAAGCTCTCTTTCTACTACGTGGCCAGGGAGCTACAGTGCTGCCAGGTCTACCTGACAGAGAGACCTCCCTAGGAACAAAACCAACATGGAGGAAAACAAAAAAAATCAAGTGCTAAATCCTGGTGACATCACTTGAGCATCTAGATCCAGCCCTACCTGATCCAGTCCCTGGGACCTTTCAGTTATGATGTAACCCTAAGTTTGAAACCCTAAGAGAAAGTTTGTTCTTTCTCCCTCTTTTTTTTTTTTTTTTTTTTTTCTTTGCTTAAGCCAGTTTGAGATGGGTTTTTATTCCTTGCCGGGAGAAGAATCCTGACAAGTTTTGTACGAATTCCACTCTTGAGCTAATCTGATGGGGGACAAACACAAAAAGGAATCTAACCAGGGTGCCAGCTGGACCCTCCTGGCCCTCAGAGATGCTGGTGCGTGGCTCAAACACCCTCATTCCAAGTGTGCAGAACTCTTCTCGTGGCTTCTCTTTATTCCTAGAGACATGCAGCTTCCTGGGCCCCTCTGCTGGCACCTTAATCTGAGGCTGCTCAATCTGTGTCTACTCTAAATCCACTCAAAAGTAGAACTTGAACTGTGTCGATCTCCCAACATACTCAAAGGATTTGTGAGTGATGCAGACGTCACTAAAGGTTCTGAAGGGGCGAGGGGGACTCGTGCTGCACGTCCTCGGTGATCAACTTAAAACTCCCATCTCGGACCCTCCCCTTCCTCCCTACATCCCTTCTCAGCAGCGCTTCTGGTGGAGGGGAAGCAGTTGTGCTTTCCATCACTGACTCTTCCCCCACGCAAGGTCCAGTCTCAGGGGCTCTTCTCTCCCTGGTCCCCAGCCCAAGTTCCTTTTCCACCCCCAACCCTACTCCTAGATCTTCAAAACTCTCTCCGTCCTGCAAAGTGACTTAACTTTGGCTCCTGCACCAAAGTTGTTGATACACAGATACACAGAGGTGCTTGGCAGAACACAAGCTTGCCTATTAACTTAATCCACTCTCTTTCAAAGCAATTTAGGTTATAAATTGGGGAAGGAAAATTTGTTCCCTGGAACACTGTTACAACACGATGGGATAAAGACTCAAGAAAGATGAGCAAGGTGTGTGGCAGGTGAGGGGAGGCGGCTTGTGAGCTCCGACTACGGGGCTTTGGGGAAGCTCTGGGGAAAGCTTCCCCAAAGAGGTGACACTTGACTGGAATCGTACAGCATGAGGCAGTTTTTGACAGGCAGAGAACAGGAACAGCAGAAGGAATACCGTACTGAAGTGCGGACAAGGGAAAGTTCATGTTCAAGGCGGGGAGCGCCTCGCAGGGAGTACCTGGGACAGACAGAGAGTGGGGAGAGGCTGCGGAAGTGAGTCAGAGGAGTCGACAGGATCCCAATCACGGAGGGTCTTGGATGCCAATGAGCAGATGGACTCATCCAGCAGGTGAAAGGAAGTCATTAGCAGATTTTAATCAGAACGGTGACACAGCCAGATTTTGTTTACGAAGATTTGGTTGGAGTGTGGAGAAGAAGTTGGGTGGCTGATGGCAAAGGGTAGAATAGTGGGGCCAGAGGGCAGTTAGGAGCCTAATTGGCACCAGTGACACATTCTTCTCACAGAAAATGGCAGAAGCACAAGAACCCAAACCAAACGGCCCAAGGTCTCTGATCAAGTCTTGTCCACTATCATTCTGTTGGCCAAAGCGAGTCACATGGACACGCCCAGCTCCTACTCTGCAGAGTGCAAAGTGTGGCAAAACGTACAAATGTATTATGTATTACAGTGGAGTGAAAAATTGGAACCAGTAATCTAGTCTGTCATACACCCTCTTATGAATCCAGGATCTCTGAGCTCCCTCAGACCCTGCCAATAAGACACAATTATCATGCAAAAACGCTCCCACCTAGAGGGCCATGCAAAATTCATGGAAACCACAGCTAATGGAGGTCTAGTTAACCATATCATCAGGGCCTTCATCCACTTACTCATACAACCCATGCATCTAAAGCAATTAGAAGTCTTTTAAGGAAGGTTAAGTTGGAAGGTCTAAGAAATGTGACAGCGTCTTTATGAAAACTCTTCTTCCCATCTCCTCAGGAAGATCAGAGTGCAGCCTTCCTTACTGAATTCCATCCACGTAAGTCATGGCCACCAAGGTCAGCTATGATGTCACCCACTCCTTTGTCAGCACGCTCCTCCCTGCACACCACTTCATGCATCTTTTATTACCACCTTAACACCTTTATAAAATATTGATTGCTCATTCCCATGGTCCAGCCAAAGACCCAAATGAGCACGTGTGCTGAGGTCTGGAGTTTGGGGCACATTGCAGACAACAGAGCCCACTTGGGGGACTAGGAATATCTCTTAGCCCCAGCACGGAAGAGATACTAGGGAGTTAAATTAACCATGTTTACGAATGAGAAAATGAGGCTGCAGGAGGAGGGTTCGTGAGAAGGGGATGAGAGGAAGTAAAAAGGTCAGGAGGAAGGAAAAGGAAGTGCAGGAGTTGGTGGTGGGCCCGAGCTGAAAGCCTGATCATCAGCCCACTTGCTATTAAATGTAATGGGCTGTAGTTGTTGATTGCTCTATAAAATGAGCTATTAATTTGCTGTTCTAACAGGATAGGACCTATCTTATGCAAATTAATTTGAAAACCAGCATCAGCTCTAAGAGAATGGTTCAGACTTCTCCAAGCCAGAAGTTTCCCAGACTTTTCTATTGGAAGGTGCTCAGTCTGCTGGCTGCTGGTCCAAGTGAGCATTCCGCCTGGTGGAGGGTCCCTGTAGTCAGAGGTCCTGGGTCCCTGCCCATCCCCCACTAGACGTGAGCTCTTTGAGGACAGGGCTTTGTCTGCTCTATTCACTTCTGTATCCTCAGTACCTAGCACAGTACCTGGTACCTAAAAGTAATTGTTGAAAGGATGCATAAACTCCAGTGGTGGGTCTGCCCCAAGCCTGTGTGTGACTTTGGGCAGGGTACTGCCCTCCTCTCAGCCTCCAGTTCCACCATCTATAAAGGGGAGGAGGGTCTGGACCAAGTGCTGCCATAGAACTTTCATGGTCCGGACCGTTAGTAAACTCTGAGCAGGGTCTGTGGGAGCTGGGAGTCTCTGAGACATGAGAGGGTAGACGGAGTAGCTGGGAGACGTCTGCCAGCCCTGGATCTCATGTGCCTCCATGACACTATTCTTCAAGCTCTGTTGATCGAGTCTCAGGGAGCTCTGGCCTGAAACACTTCACCTCTAGTTTTGCCCTAGTGATGACTTGCTGAGGGATAGTCACTTTTCTTCTACAAGAATAAAGACTGTGGCCTCACATTGTATCAGCTTGACCTGATACAATGGGGGAAACGGTGTTTTAAAACCAAAATGCTCTGTGAACATGCCAGGTGAAGGAGAGTGGGTTTGGGGGACAATGTGACCAGGGTTCAAATCCCAGCTCCATCACATGCCAGCTGTGTAACTTTGGGCAAATAACTTAACCTCTCTGAGCTTCCATTCCACAGAGGGAAGATCAGAATTATAATTCCCACTTCCCAGGGTTGCCAGGAGAATTGAATTAAATACGGCACATAAAAGTGTCTAGTACTATGATACCTAAGTACGACAAGACGGGCTACACAATTTGCAGGACCCAGAACAAATTGATAATGCAGGGTCCCTGGTTCAAAAATTATTAAGAATTTTAAGGTGTGACCACAGAGCATTAAAGCAAGTGTAGGACCCCTCTTGGCGCAGGGCCCGGTGTGACTCCACTGGTCACACACACATGAACCCAACTAGCCTGGCACATAATAGCAGCCCAAGATATGTTGGACCCTTCTCTGTCCTCTACCTCAAACTTTGCCCACCTAGACACATATAAATAGGACTTGGAAACTTTTTTTAGAAGAAAATCACTATCATTATTCCTAAGGCAACTTCATTTTCCCTCCTCTGAGCAGAACAGACTCACCCATCCTGATAGACATCAGATAGAGGTGGAAAGAAATCAACTTTCTGGCTGCTGGCAAATGCTGTGGCTGGAGTGACAGGTTAACAGGATAAGCCAGGAATTAGAACAGGGGGAGACGTGACAAGCACTGTTTTCCACACATGGCAAGAAACTACCTGTGAGTAACCATGTTCCTTATTTATGAATCTTTAGTGGCTCCCCCTCCAGCACCTAGAAGGTGAAGTTCATTCTCCTTAACAGAGTGTTCAGTGCCCTCCATTCGATGATTTTCCAGTTGTCTTCCCTTGTTCCCTACCATGGTGCTTCGGTAAAGCTGTTTTCTCATTGGCCTCATATATTTCAATTCTCTTCCCACCTTGATTCTGTCCATTCACCTTCTGCCTCCTAGAATGCATTTTCCCCATGTCTTAGTCTAATAAAAAATGTTCCTGATCTGAGTTTACATTCCACTTCTTCCAGGAGGAAACATCCTGCAGAATAGTCTCTATGATGCGGAAACTGTATTAGTCAGCTTTTGCTGCAGTAACAAGCAATCCCCAAAATTTCCCTGCTTTATTAGCACAAGCATTTGTTTCTGGTTCACGTTACCAGAGAGCTGCTCACTGATAGTGGGGCAATTCTATGTGTCCGTCTGCTCAGTCTTGCTCCATGTGTTGTCTCCTTCGGGGACCCAGGCTGAAGGAGCAGCATTTCTCAGGAACATATAACATAGCATGATGCATGTTTTCTCGTGGCAGAGAAGAGGAATGCACAAGAAGGAGAGCCAAACCACATGAGAATCTTTAAAACTGCTGCTTAGATAGAGTGGACCTCACATTCCGTTGGCCGAAGAAAGTCACATGGTCCAGCCCAAAGTCAATGGGGTGGGAAAGGACACTACACCTACAGGGAAGCATTGTAAGAAAGGGAGTAATTGTAAACAACTCCCCAGATAGCTGATTGAGTGTTTGATTCAAATACTTCTGTTTCGAACCCAGGTTCTTCTAATTATTTGCTGAGTATGCTCGGCCAAGTTCTTTAACCTTCTATCTCAATTTTATCATCTGTAAAAACAGAGTAATAGTAATACTGATTTTAAAGGTACTTAGGAGGGATTGAGTAAGGTAACGGCTATAACGTATTTTGCACAGCCTCTGACACATGATAAGCACTCATAAATGGTATTTTTTTATCAATAGCATTATTAAAATTCATTTTTACTAATCATAATTTCCTATTCACTCATTTGTCCATTTTTTCCTTCCTTTATTCAACATACATTTCCATTGCACTCATTGGAATCTGCCTGACTCTCCATCTTACTGTCTTAGGCCTGAGGAATTCGGGTTCCATTAATAAGTCCTGTAGTCCCCAAATCAAGCTTGGCTGACATTTTGAGTCACCCCACAACTGCACACACAACCCCACCCTTGTAGGGGAGTCCTGAAGGCTTTTCCCCTCTCGGCCTGCTTCTAGTTCAATCTAAGGAATCCACGTAGGATCAGTCCAGTAAAAGAATGTAGGCACATAAAAACTTTAATTAGTATGATGAAGTTAAAATTCCTTTCATGGAAGGAAGGAATAAGGTAGGGGACATTCAGAATAAAACCAAAAAAGAAAATAAGAGGGGAAAAAAGGTCTTGGGGAGCAGGAGAAGATTTTCACATGAGGCATCTTGCTAGAAAAGGCTGCAAATGGCATCTGATTCTGGTAAGGAATTGTCTTTGTAAATCACTCAGCTTTTCAAATGAATGAGAAGAACAGTGGGGGAACCCTTAGCTGACGGGTGATTTAGGTCTCAGCTCCAAACAAGGGAGGGAGCAGACAGTTTTCTGAAGGATGAATGAGAAAACAAGCAAAGAAACTTGCTCTCCCACAAATTCCTCCAGCATCTGCCAGAGAGTTTGATTTAACAGAAAACCCACAAATCCCAGCTCTCCCTTTACCATCTGTGTGGCCCTAGGCAAGCTTCTGCACTGCCATGCATCTCGACTTCCTCCAGTGACGAGGTAGCAGCACCCCCTCTCAGGGCTGTTGGAAGGTTCAATGAGAAACTGTGTGAAAAGCACCTAGTCTATGCCCAGCACAGAGCGGCCACACAAAGTGCTAGATCACTTTTCCTCACTGTGAAGAGAAGGAAGCCACGCTTGCTTTAGAGTTGGGCGATTTCCATATTAAGCAGAGTTCTCTAGGGAAACATAACATACATATACATACATACATATATGTGTGTGTGTGTGTGTGTGTGTGTGTGTGTGTATATATATATATAGATAGAGAGAGAGAGAGAGAGAGAGAGATTTATTGTAAGAAATTGGCTGACACAATTATAGAGGCTGACCAGTCACAAGACCTGCTATTCTACAAGCTAGAGAGCCAGGACAGCCAATAATGTGGTTCCAGTAAGAAGACCAGCAGGCTCGAGCCCCAGGAAGAGCTGATGTTTCAGTTGGAGTCTTAAGGCAGGAAAACATCAATGTCCCAGCTTGAAGGCAGTCAGGCAGGAAGAATTCCCTCCCATTCACAAGAGGGTCAATCTCTTGTTCTATCCGGGCCTTCACCTGATTGAATGAGGCCCACCCACATTAGGGAGAGCAATCTGCTTTACACAGTCTGTGGATTTAAATGGTAAACTCATGCAAAAGTACCTTAACAAAAACACCCAAAATAATGCTTGGCCAAATATCTGAGTACCCTGTGGCCTAGTCAAGTTGACACATAAAATTAATCATCACAGTTCCCAAGACTTCTCTCCAATGCCAAGATCTTCTAAGAGGACAGTATCACATCTTACATGAAAGCACAAGACTGACTGTTTTCTATCTGCCATGCAACCAGGAAAACCTCGGCAACTAAAACCCAGGCAGTATGGTACCATAATTATTTGCCATAAAAGTCACTCTTTGAGCCTGTTTGCCACTCTGTTAAAAGAAGACAACAATGTCTTTGGTACTAACAAGACACTGCCAAGAGCTAAAAGGAAGAATCTGTGTGTGTGTGTGTGTGTGTGTGTGTGTGTGTGTGTGTGTGTGTGTGTGATGTACTGTGCGGTACATATTTGTGCAGAAGAAATCAGGGCACTGTCCCTGTACCAGTCATACCAACGGGCAGGTATCCAGCTCTAAGTAACAGAACAAGCCGCGGAGCAATTCCTTGATGAATAAAGTTATGGAATCATCTCAAAGGACAAGAGGCCTGGATACAGCTGGAGGAGTGGCTTCTTCGGCAGCTCAGTGACGTCAGACCACCGGACGGTCCACAGGACCAGGACAACACTGGGAAGGAGGTAACAAGGGCGGAAAGGGCTTTCTCCTCCTTCCTCTCTCCCTCTTCAGTCAGGAAAATCTCTCCACCTTCCCCAGCACACTTCCCCTCACAGTTCATTCACATGACCTCTGCCAAGAAGAACAGTAACTCTATGATTATGTTGCATCAGTCCTGGTTTATCCCCCGGTGCTGGACACATGGCCCCCAACCAAAATCAAAATTCCATCAGTGAGAAAGAAAAGAGAATAATTGGATGGGCAACCAACAGTGTCCACCCTTGCCTTCCTATAGAGCTTGTCAATTACGAGCAGTAGGTCAGTTTGAGGCCGTGTGAACATTGCTAGGGAAATAAACAGGACAGGCAGTGAAGAAAAAGTTCATCCCCAGATGAAACAAGCCATTCTTTATTTAAGAACTATGCCTCCATCTTGAGCCAAAAGGGACTCAAACAACATCACATCTCAAAGAAATGAAGGAGCGTGAACTAGAGAGAGTCTGGTTTTAGCAACAAAAGCTACCTCTAAAGTGATATCAAGATGACATCATAGGATCATCAAACAGGGTTTTGGTTTTGTTTTGCTTTTACGGGTGGGGGGAGCTGAATTCTCAGTAGTAAATAGTAGTTTATTATTAATTCCTTTACTTTGCTCTAAAAGGTATGTCTTATTAATTTTGTATTATGCTTACTTAGCTTTGCTATTTGCTCATGAATAGTTTATCTTTTGTTCATAAACTCGGAGAATCTGGAGTTCTTGTTTCTGAATCAAATATCTACATTCTTTGAGCTACTTTGCCAGACTTTCAGATCCTCAGCTGTCAAGCATCTGACACTTGTTTGCCCCAGGACAGGAGTATCACAAAACAGAGGTAAAACTCCCTGGCAGAAATCGGTAAGACCGAGTCCAAAAGACACTACTCATGGTAGGTGCTCAATAAATGTTTGTTGAATTAACTAATTCTCAAGCACAATACATAAATTATAGTAAAGGTATGACATCTTCCTCAGTTCCCTTCCAGGGAAGGACATATAGCTGGTTAGTTGATTAGTTGGTTTCTACCATGTGTAAGGCACTCTGCTCAGTGCTGATCCCCAAAGGGTATCTGGCAGGGGTGGGACATGCAGACAAATCCATCCCTTCTTTCACCTTCTTCTAGACAGGACCTAAACCGGGTGCTGGAGAGAGAGAGGCAAGGGGGAATGGGGGACTCAGTCCTAACTGAATGGGAGAGACAATGATGGAAATTGATAACAAGTGATCCAGAGAGGTAACTGTTAGCATAAAGGGATGGAAAAGTCCTGTGAAAAGACAGCAGACCAAATGCTTGTTTGAATCACCGCACCATCACTGACTTGGTGGGTGACTTTCTGTAAGTCACTGAACCACTCTGTGCCAGGATTGTGGAAGGAATCAAATGGGAAATGCACAAGAAGTGTTTGGCACAGGACCTACCCCAGAGCAAGAGCGCTAGACGTATCAGTCATTATAACTATTATTAGGAAGGTCAGAGGAGACTGCATGGGGGTGGGGTGTGCACTTGAGCTGTTCAGGAAACAGCAAGAATTTTGGGATGAATGGAGAGGAGGCTAGGCAGGATGGAAAACTAAAATTCTGCGTTAGCATGACACTGGTTTTCTCCCACAAGGCCAGCACTGACGGACCTGGAGAAAGAAGACACCTGGAAGCAAGAGAACGGTGGAAAACCCCGGGAAAAAGTGGGCTCCTTCTTAAATGGGTGCAGGAGTGATTAAGATAAGACCAGCCCAGCTAGGTTGCACGCGGATAAAAGAGCGAAGGAACCGATACACTTCCACTGTTCCTTCCCCAACCCCATTGTCGTGGGACATGCAATGCCTCTCCTGCATGGCAGGGACACACACCTGTGGCCCAGGTATTCTCAGGAGTAACGTCAGGGAAATACTAGAGCTCTGTGCTTTAGGAAGCCTGAGAAAAACAGGGGAGTGGGGCTAACTAACTTCAAGCAGTCCTTTCACCCCCCTCTTCCTCTCCACACCCCCGGGGAGGGGGCACTGCAGTCCAAGGAGCTTCTCCTCCTGATGCTGCTTTTCTCTGCAGCAAACGGTGACACCTCGACATGAGGACCTGTTGGGTGGCATATGGTTCCCTGATGCTATGGCCTGTCCTCTGCCCCACCCTGGCCCAAGTCCATTGGTCTTGGAGCTGGGTTTCCACCATCATGTGGCCTGATGGTAGCCCACATGTCTCGGGAAAAATAAGTTTACAGGAAAACATGACTACAAATTTAAAAGCTCAGCTAAACCAAAAGAAGAAAGTACAACAGCATTCTGAAATTCAAATTCCATCAAGAAGCAGAAATGTGAGACCAGAAGGAATAAGAATTTTAAATTAGCCTAATCAACATATAAGATAAGGAGAGAGATTAACAATAGGAAATCAAGAAGAACAAAACTAAAATAAAAGGACCAAGTAGAAGTATGTATATAGAAAATAGAATAACTTATGTAATGAGCAGAGCAGTTAGAGTAGCTGAATAATGAATGAGTCAATGGAAAAAAAGATAGAGAAAATCTCCCTAAGGAAGAAGAATTAACTAATTAATGAATTAGTTAGAAGAAAACCTAATCAAATTGGGGAGATGTTTAAGGGTACAAACTTGTAAGTAACAGATAAACAAGTCCTGGGGATCTAATGCACAGCACAGTGGTTATATACACAACAACACTGTATGATACACTCAGAGTTGCTAAGAGACTAGATCTTAATTGTTCCCACCAAAAAAAAAAAAAAGATAATCATGTGACATGATAGAGGTTTGTAGCTAATGCTACTACAGTGGAAATCCTATTGCAGTATACAAATGTATCAAACCAACATGTCATACACCATAAACTTACACAATATTGTATGTCAATTATATCTCACAAAAAATAATGAAAGAAACAAGGAAGGAAGGAAGGGGAAGGGAAGGAGGGAGGGAAGGAAAAAAGGAGGAAGGGAGGGAAAGAAGGAAGGAGGGAGGGAGGGAGGGTGGGAGGGAAGTAGGGAAGGAAGGAAGAAGGCTAATCTAGGTGGAAGGTAGAAGTAGGAGTGTAAACACCTAGACAGGAGATCCAGAAAAAAAAAAAATGAAAGTGGAAATGAAAAAAATATTTGGGGGAATAATGAAGATAAATGTCTCACAGTTTAAAAAAGAGTGAAAGAATTCGAATTGGAAGGGCTAAGAGGAGTAAAGAGAAGAGGCAAGAAAAACCCACACCAGACACCCCGTGGTGAAATGTGAAACATGTTCCAGACAAAGGAAAATAGTATGAAGCGAAGGTGAGTTGGAGGGAGTTGGTGAGAAAAACCGTGGGTTCCAAACCTAAGCCTGACCTGGGCCCCCCCCACTCCCCAAACTAGAGAGCCCACCCTCTGCTTTATGGTCTCCTAGAACTCTGTGGTTCTCCTCAAGCTGAAGTTTGTCAGGCTAGTTTCTTCGTGTGATCATTATATTCATGTGTCCTTCTCCTGTAAACATGAGGACAAACACTCCGTCTCTTTGTCCCCTGGGGTATACTGAACACACAGAGTGGCCACTGAGTAGCTATTTGGTGAATGGAGTAATTCATATTCCAGTCTAAGTCTCACTGCCCAGGGACCATTTCTGGTACCCATCTCCGTCCCTGGGGGCCTTGCCTGCTGGCTGGGACCCTGACATCACAGCTAACTGTGGCTACCCCTTTCCCATCAGACGACTAGATCCAGCCACTCCCTTCTCTGTGCCATTCACAGGTTGGCGTCTAATGGGCAGAGCAAAGGACCACAGCAGGATTCTAGAAGCTCGTGCTCACTCCACCGCCTTCCTCCAGCCTGGATACTCACGCAGACGGTCTGGTCCCGGTACTGAACTTCATGATTGCAACATATACCTACACCTAAATCCGAGAAGGGAATGGACTTGCCATGGTCGCATAGCACCAGGGTGAGAACCTCAGGTCTCCTGATTCCCAAACCAGGATGTTCTGTCCTGCTCCCCATTCACACCCATGAAGGCAACTTTTCCAAAGTAGGTCACTTTGTAGCTCTAGGTTTGAGGCAGTGATGGCGCACAGAGGCTTATGAAGCCAGACAACCACGGCTGTCCTCTTCCGACTGTGGCGTTGGTTCTACAGTCACTCAGACCAAGGTTCCCATCCAGAGATCTGCCACTGACTAGTTACATGACCTTCAGCAATTACTTGTCTCTCTGAGCTTCGGCTTCCTCCCCTTTAAAGAGCAGGTGTGAATCCCTAAGTCCCAGGTGTGAGGACACAAGCAGATCATGTAAGTAAAGTACAAAGCAGCATCCATGCATGGCACACAGCAGGCACTCCATAAATGTACCTTCCCTACCAGCTGTCTTCCTATGGCTCAGTGTTGCAGGCAGTTCCACGAGCAACAAGACCACGGCTCTCCCGTTCACAACTGTGTCTCCCTCAACTGTCAGGGGTAAGAGATGTGCTCAATAGATGTCTGCTGACTGAGTGAGTAGATGGATGGATGGATGGATGGATGGATGGATGGATGGATGGATGAGAAGTTTTCCATTCTGATTATGGTAGGAAATGGATGGGAGGTGTTACGTTACATGATGGCCTTTGTTGGTGTAGAATAAGTCCCTAAAATGGAGCAAAGGAATCCTTTCTGTCTTAGTACCAAATCCAAGGCAATCCTCACCCAGGAATTTATTGGGCCAGGTTCTCTGTGCCGAGAACATGCCCAAATTCTCAGAAGAGTAGTCTGTTACACCACATAATCTGAGCCTCTAATACTTAACATTATAAGCTCCGCTAATAACTCCAGGTCACTTATCTGAGGAAGAAAGATAAGGATTTGAAAATTATGCATATTAGCGCATGTAATCCACCACCGAATGTTGTTGACTTTGAGACTAAGATATTTTAAAACACTTCCCCCTTGCTTGCCCTCTAACAAAACAATTATTTCAGGAGATACAAATGGAGAGCAATGATTGCTATACTATTCTACTCTGGGACTTCATGTCATTCCATGTAGAACTGGTTTCCACATATACTACCAAGATAACCCCCTTTCCTAGAGGAAGGAAATGTTTCAGGAGCTAAATATGAGGAATAGAATCCTTAAATTTAAGTCTAGGCTCTCCTAGTGATCTGCTGTGTGACTTTCTGCAAATTATATAACTTCTCAATGCTCACTCATTCATTCCCTGCTTCCTTCTACCAGCATAATTCATGGTAACTTATTACTGGAATATAGAGGTACCGTTTCCTAACAGATTATAGATGGCTGCTAATTTTTTGACCCTCCTCTGGTCAAGAGATGAGCTGTGTGTACCCTCTCCTTGAACCTGGACATGCTCTGTGGCTGCTTTGACCAACAGTATACAACAGAAGAGATGTTGTGCCAGTTTTCAGGCCCCGGCTTTAAGAAACCAGCAGCTTCTACCTCTTGGAACCGACACCAGTCTCTCCAGGAGCTCTGAACATCCTGGAAAGAAATCCAACTTCCCTGAAGCCAGCATGTTATATAGGTGTTGTTATGGACAGTCCTAACTGAGTCCAGCCTTCCAACCACCACCCTCCCCTTATGCCCAGGACACCAGACATGGGAGTGAAGAAGCGTCTTGGAGGTGGACACTCCAGTCCCAGCTGACCCAGCGATGCCACAATGTTCAGTGACTAAGTGCCCAGCTGAGCTTTTCCCAAATACCTGACTCAAATATCATGAACGAAATAAAATGGTTGCTTTAAGCCACTAAATTGTGGAGTCATTTGTGACACAGCAATAGATGACGGAAAAATCTTTTCTACAGGGAACAAAAGAGTATACTGCAATTCAATCTGAAGCTTAGGGCGTGTGAGTTCTTCCTCTTTGTTGTTCCTTTGGGGAACCCATGTCTGTGGACAGAAACCCAGAGAGAAAAGAGTACCTGGAAAGAAAGGGATGATCAAACACAGAAGACAATTCAAACAGCAGGAAATGCAAATATAGCTAATAGACATTATAAGAATGTGTTTGACCACACTATTAACGAAAGGAATGTAAACTGAAATCAGAATGGGTACTTTTTTCACCCATCCGATTAGCAGAGTTTCTGTTTAATGATAAGAGCCTATGCTGGTGAAGGGAGGAAGGACCCTGGACATTGTCAGATTGCTGGAAAGAGTAAAAATGGGGCACAATATTTCTGGGAAGGAAATTCACTAGTAAGTCTTAGATGTGGGTATCTCGCCTAGAGAAAAATAATCTGACATGTGGACAAAGATTTATGCACAAAATATGTTCATCACAGTATCATTCATAATAGTAAAATATTATGGGTAAAAAAACTTAAATGTTGGATTTTGGGGAATGGTTAAGTAAATTGAACTGCCTGCACAAGATGGAATATTGTGCCACCGTTACAAATGATGCTTATGAAATGTTCTTAATGACATGGAAAAATGCTTAATGATATAACATTAAGTAAAACAGCAAGATAGAAAAAGGTTATAAAGTATGATTTCAACTACTTCGAAAAGCATAAACAGGCTGGAAGGAAAGACGATAAAATGTTAATAGTGTTTATCTGTGGGTGGTGGGATTATGGTGGTTATTTTTCTTATTTATTCTTTGCTGTATTTTCAATATTGGGAAGGCATTACCTCTACAATCTGAATTTTTTAAAAAAAAAAAAAAGGAAAGGGATGGTCAACAGCGGTTAATCTTAGGTCCAAGTTGAAAAGCATGAAAATGGAGAAAGGGGTCTTGGGAGGTTTATCGGAGTCCCTGGAATGGAAAACCTGTGGTAACACAGAACTTCCAGGGTGAGGTTTACTTTTGTCCTTGTCTGTGATCGGAGCAATATTTGCTGAATGCATGAACAGTACAAACACAGAGTCTGCTTCCACAGCAGGGCTCAATTTGATAAATACACCCCACCTCATTCCCAGGAAGTAGCTCTGGGCTCACCACATGAAAACTGTTTGCGATGGAGAAACTTACTTCCACGGAGGCAAGTGGAAATAGGTCAGAATCCAAGTAAATTGTCCTCAGACTCAAAGTGACAAAGTCCTTGAATTTCAGACACCAGGAATCTGCTTCTGTGGCTGCGTAGGCACCTGTTTTTGGCTTTTCGTGGCAATTTCATATGGTGTTATTTATGAAGAAAGGCATGAGAAAACAGAACTTATTAAGGACTCAGAATTATAGAATCTTGGGCCAGAGGGAACTTTCAAGATCATGTTTCTAGCCCAAAGCTTTGTTGCATTAATGAGAAACAGAGACACGAAGAGATAAGGTCCTTTGCCCAAGGTCAGCAAGTGAGTCAGTGACAGCTGGGACTAAAACTCAGGTCTCCTGACTCTCACTGCACTGCTTCTCAATGCCACCTTCCCCTGGGCCTTCCTGGCACCAACTCACAGGGTGACATTCAGCTGATTTATGTTTCTCTCACTGTTTTTTGTCAGTATCTCCCCATGAGGGCATGGAACCTGTTTACCTGGTACAAGTAGGTGCTAAATAAATATTTGTTGAATGGATGGCTGGACAGATGGATGAGCAACTTGAGGTACAGTGGTACAATGAAAAGACCATGGGTTCTGTGGTCGTGGTGACATAGGGTCAAATCCCAGCCCTGCCTCTTACTGGCTATATAACCTCAAACAAGCCATTCAAATTCTCTGAGTCTCAGATACTTCCCTTGTAAAATGAGGTTGATAATACCTTGAAAGTGTTTCTGAAAATTAAATGAGGTGATATATACAGTTTTTAGCTAAACCTTTTTGCTAAATCCCTCTCATCACAGTCATTGCTAATCAAATGTCAGCTTCTCTTTTCCCTCCAATGAAACTAAGTCTGAGGCATACTGTCTCCTGAGTCTTGACATGGAGGTACGAGTTGTATCCTGTCTTCAGATGTCCGTGTGTGATGAACTCATCTAAATATTATGGGAAAACATCGTCACATTTTGTGTCGACCAAAATAAGAGTCAGGTCAACTCAACAGGATTTATTAAGCATCTATTAGGTGGCCAAGTTGATGCTAAGATCTAGGGAGGACACAAAGAAGAACAAGTTATGGTCTTCACCTTCAAGTTTTTACATGGAAAGAAACCATACATGCTCAGCCAATGAGAAAGTCTACTCGTATGTACGCATGGTTCCCTGGGTCAGAGGAGGGGTTAACAATGTGCCTATAGCAGGCATCAATGGTTACAACAAGAGTTCTAGCCTTGCTCAAAACCTTCCCACCACATGTACAGAAATTACCAGGAGACATGCCCCATGCACTCAACGTCTTAAAACTCCTAGCTGAGATGTAGCATCTGCCATTTCTGCCCCAGCCACTCTGGCTACTAGCACGTGGATTCTCCTTCCTCCAGGTCCAGGTCAAAGAGCCTCAAAAAATGGAGAGAGAAGGGAGAGCCTACTGTGTGATGAAGCAGTTAAGAAATCTCCTGCAAAAGGTGGCCCTTGGCTTAGACCAGGGATGGCACATATAAGCCACTGGTGTCACCATGCCCCACCACAGCCTAGCAATTATGGCGCACATTTCCACGGAGCTCAGGACCCACAGCCATTACAATAGATCAGACTGGCAAATTCAAGGATATCTAGTTGCCACCCCTGAACCATCATTGATTCGGGAGGCAGCATGAGGCAATGACAAAAGTTACAATACCTAAAATCAGACAGACCTTGGTGGGACTTCTAATTTTTCTATTAACCTGCTATGTGGCATTAGCTGTGTTACTTTAGTGAGGAAATGTTCTCTCTTTAAACCTTACTTGTTTATTTCTTTAACAAATACTTTTGTCACACATATTCTTATACCAGGCACTCTTCTAAGCACTTTACCAATTTTAGCCAATGTGTCCTAATCCACCCAGTAAGGTAGATGCCAATATTGTACTCATTTTGCAGATGAGGAAACTAAGACACAGAAAAGTTAAGCAGCTTTCCCAAGGTCAAACAGCTAATAAGTTGTGGAGAAATGATTCAGACCCTGCCCTTACCAATATCCTATGATTCTCTAGTTCCCTTACCCGAAAAGGGAGGCTTTAAAATGACCTGAGAAGGGCAGCTATGAGAATTAAGTGAAGTGAGATAATGTAAAAAAAAAAAAAGACAGCAAAAGTGAACAAAGTACAATAGAGTTCCTCAACAAAGCCAAAAGTTGATGCTTTGATTTAACAAAATGAACCACATCCTGGGCTATGATGCAAATCTCAACAAATTTCAAGAATTAAATTCATGTAGAGAAAGTGCTCTGAACACAGTGAAAATAAGTTCGATATTAACACCAAAACAAAATGATCACTAGAAAAGTCTCTATGTTTTGAAACAAATATATATATATTTTTAAATAAACCTTGTGTCAAAGAAGAAATAACATTGGATATTAGAATATTTTTAACTAAATGATAATGAACATACTACCTATCAAAACTTATGGGATGTAGCTACACCTGTGCACAGAGGGAAAATTATAGCCTCAATTGCATATATTAGAAAAGAAAAAGGTTGAAAATCAATGACTTAAGCTTTCATCTCACGTAGTTAGAAAAAGATAGCAAAAAAAAAAATCAAAGGAAGTAGGAGAAAGGAAATAAAAAGCAGAAATTAATGGAAGAAAACAGCGTACAATAGAGTTGAGTGACAAAACCAGAAGTTGATTCTTTGAAGATTAATCATATTTGATCAATCCGCAACAAAACTGATCAAAGAATAAAAGAGAGATCGAGAGAGCACTAAGAAGCAATACCTAGTGTCAGGAACGGGAAGGGGAACGTCACTACAGGGTCATACAGAAACTCAGAATATAATGAGAAGCTATTATGAACACCTTCATGTCAGTAAATTTGAAAATATAATTGAAATTGACAAATCCCTAGAAAAACACAATCTACTCAAATTTGTACAGAGGAAAAATAATCTGATTGTTGCCTCACATCTAAGACATTGAATTCATAATGGAAACCTTCCCACAAAGAAAACTCCAGGGTCACCCAAGTGGCTTCACTAATGAATTCCACCCAATACTTAAGGAGCAATGCCATTTTACACACATTCCTCCAAAGAATAGAAGTTCCTCTCAACTCATTTTATTTTATAAGGACAGCATCATCTTAATACCAAAACCTGAAAAATAAATTATAAGAAAATTACAGACTAATTTCTGTCATGAACCCAAATGCAGAAATCCTCAGCAAAATACGCACAAACAGAATTTACTGACTTGATCCATTTTCCCTTGTTTAAGGTATCTTAGCACAGTCAAGTTGCTCATGGACTCCTAAACTTAGTATTAAGGATAAACCAAGGTCCCTTTTTTTCTGCTTGGAAGACGGGAGCCCTGGAGTGTCAGAGATGCCATCATCGATATTTTTGAATGAAGAAAGAAAGAAATAGAATGAATGAACAAAGGCAGAACACATTGTAGGTTTTATGGGAAATGGGAAACGAAAGCATCCTCTTTCAAAAATCATCTGCTTTTGGTCTGATTCAGCTTTAGAGAGGACACCAGTATAACTGGAAGAGACAGAGTGAAACTCATCCAACAAGCCTTCTAGGAGCCTTGACATCTGTGTGGTTTAAAAGCGGGGGAGTCAGCGGGAAGGGAGTCAGGAAAGAGACTTCAGGATTCAGCATTTCCATATCTGATAATGGACTTTAAGAGCCTTGGTTTATAATTGAATCGAATACCCCATGCTCCCTCCCACCTTCGTTCTCTCCACTGAGCGAGTAAAAATGTCTCTAAGCATGGCCGACCGAAGAGCACAGCTTTGTTGGAAATCACTGCACATTGGTGCGCCACCACTCATTGGAATGAAATGGTCCCCTCTGAGTTGGTCAACTGCTGAGATAATCAGGGTCCTGCTGGAAACAAATGAGGGCCGTAGGCTGATCTGCTCCCCACCTCTCTGCTCTGAGCTCTGGGAAGACCAGTGTGTGGTCAGTGGCTGTGGGATTTTATGGGGACAGTCATTGTAACCAAGACAATGTCAGTGATGGGGGACAGGCTCCTAAGACAGAGCGTCCAGCCTTCTCTTTCCCCAGGGGCGTGACTTGCCCAAGGTCACCCGAGCATGAATGGCCAGGGCCCTTTGTGCTCCTGCAGCCACTCTCCCAGGGGCTATGTCTTATAGGACACGGGCAGACTTCCCACATTCAGTTGATCACCAGCTTCACTTATTGGACAGATTTTCTGCCCTAATTCCTTACCTCCTCTCTAAGCCTGAAATGAGATAGTGCTTTTCTTAGCACTAACTTTCCAACCATTCATTCATCCCTTCACTCCCGCATTCAACAAGGACTGACCCAGCTAGCTGAAGTAGAAAGGGCACACTTGAGATCTCTGCCACTTATCATCCAGTTGCTTGAGCAAGTCACTTCCCTCCTTCTAAGCCTGTGTTCTCTCACCTGTAAATGGGGCTGGCTTGAAAGGCCAAGGGCAGTAGAGGGTAGTAAGGACAGTAAAGATCAGCTGTGAACATACTCATAATGCCAATGGTGTAGGCACTGGGCATTTAGTGGTGCTCCATCCGAGTTCGTGTCTTTCCTTCCTTATGTACAGGCCCTGGGATGACAAAACTGAATCTGACATTTGTCCCTGACATCAAGGAGCTATTATAGATTGGAGTAGCTCTGAAAGCTCGTGGCAGGTTGGCTGGGAGCCATGTTCCATCAGACAGACCCTGGCCTGGCTCAGGGGGTGCTTTGGAGAAGAGCACAAATGAGTTTCCTAGACCAGGGCAGGGAGTGGGGGTGACAGGACAGGGAGTCTTCCAGGAGCCAATTCGGGAAGGGCGGGGACCTCTGAGAGCTGGGTGTGCAGCTTGATCTATACCCCCAACCCCCAAAAAAAGCAGAGTTCAAATTTCAGCTTCTGATCAGCAAAATCCAGACTGGGGGCAATTTGACAGGACTAATTACCTGGTTTCATCAACCAAATGTTACAATGAAAGAAAAGAGAGATGGAAAGAGAACGTACAGATTGAAACAAAGGCCAAATGTGTGTGGGGGGGGCGGGGGGCGAGAGAGGAAGTCCCCAGAGAAACAGAAGCCAAACTCTATGGATTGAGCTGAATGAGGGATTTTTCAGGGCAAAGTATTAACCAGTGGGCACCCCGAAGCGTGGAGACTAACCCAAACCCTACCCCGTGGAGCCCTGACGTGCTGTCCAAGGTCTGGACGGGTGGAAACGGCAGGACTGTACCCACTGAAGGAGTAGGAGGGCCCTCCGGGAAAGTTCCCTTGACACTGGATGCCCTCTAGGTCCCTGCTGATGTTGATGTAATTCACATATGCCAGTACCTGGGACTGAGGAAGTGGGTGAGGAGCCTGCCCAGTCTGGAGGGAGCGCAGTAAGCAGGTCGTGCTGAGCAGGAGTGCACGGGTACCTGTGGGAACCGCAGCCAGAGCCTAGGGAGCACCTACCTCTGCCGTGGGGGCAGGACGTGCCGTAAGCACAGGGAGGAAGCCAGTGTGGCCAGACCCAAACGTCAAGAGGAATTTCCAAGATCAGAGGAGTGGCCAGGTGCCAGGTACCAGATCACACAGGACTGCAGCTCCACAGGGACTATGGATTTTACCCTGAGGTGGAGGACTTCATGCAGATGAATGTTATGAGCTGATAGCATTTTAGAGAGCTACTGGCCACTATGGAGAAAAGACTATAAAGGGTAAAGCTGGTGTCCAGAAAAGCACAGACATTCTGGAAAGACGTCTGGATTCAAATTTCTGCTTCAGATCAGCAAAACCCTGACTGTGGGAAACTTGACAGGACTAATTACCTGATTTTATCAACAAAATACTACAAAGAAAGAAAACAGAGATGGAGAGGGGAAACTACAGATGGAAACAAAGTTAAGCAACGTTATCAACCTATCACGACTTATGGGTCCTAATTCAAGCCCCAAACTGGAAACAGATGGGGAAATGTGGACACAGTGGGTATTTAATATAGTAAGAAATTATTGCTAATTTCATTTAGGTGGGATGATGGTGTTTGCTTGTTTTTAAAGTCCTTATCTTTTAGAAATACAATCTGAAATATTCAGAGACGAAATTATGTTTTTAACATACAACTTCACTGTTTGCTGGCAGTATGACCTCTGGGAAGCCACTTCAACTCTCTGAATCTGTTTCCTCATCTTTAAAACGGGCATTACAATATTCAGTGGGAAAGTGCCTGGCACGTGGCAGGCTCTCAGTAAATGGTGGGCGTTATGGAGACCAGTGGATGCCTGCGGGCGTCCTGTACCGGAACATGGTCTTACCATTCACCGGGCAGCCCCTGGGTGGCTCTTCTGGTAGGGTCCGTAAGATGAAGGAATCTGAATGTCCAAGGACGGCCCCGCTCTCTCTCCAGCCCAGGTAGCCCCCAGGCCAGGCCCGGTCTGCACTATAAAGCTCTCCGAGCTCAGCCTCAGTCTCAGAAGGTGGAGGCAGGGAGGTGTCAGTTCCTCCTCATTCCCCAGGGCCCCATGCAAAACCACAGGCACAGGGCCATGTGCCCAGCCTGGGCAGGCGTGGACCTTCCTGAGCTGTAGCCAGCCTGCTGGTGTGATTACAATCACGGCTGGTTTCCGTCATCCTTGGGGGCTACTGGGCCCCTCCCTTTGGTCATCTTACTTGTCAAATCGTTCCCCCAGGGTCATAACCATTTCTTGGAACAACCTTTGATTAAAATCCAGTGAAGCTGCAAACCACGCCAGGTCCACAGGAGACAGAAATTTCAGCCACTACATCAGGGAACTCAGCTTCATTCACTCTGCACCAGGGAAAGTCTGGCCTCACGAGTGGGTCTTTGAGCCAGGGGACCCGCGTCCTTGAGCCAGGCCTAATGCATGACATTCCCTCATTTGCTTTACCATGTGGGTGGTCTCTCTATGTGCCTCCCTCTCCCTGGAGCCCCTAAAGTCAGAACAGAAAGCGCAGGCGTCTGCTCCCACTGCTCCCTGTGACTGGATGTCATTACACTGCTTCTCTGCCCTGAACATCATCTTTCCATGACAGTCAGATGGGACCACCCCCAAAAGCCAGCAGAATTCACTCCCCCTCTTCTCTTCTCCCACCACCCATGTCTTTTACAGTGCTTACCACACAGCATGATGGGAAGTCACGCACACGCCCACCTCTCCCCAGACTACAAATTCCTTGAAGGTATTTTTAAAACTGGAAAATGTCAAAAGGAGCACTGGAATGGTGGTGGCCCACAAGGAACAGTTAGAAGAGCTGGGGTGGAGAATGAATAAGAAGAACATTTGTTGTGTGCCTCCTACATCCTGGGCACCGAGCCAGGCTCCTGACCTTTGGAAATTGACCCTAAAGCCACCTTGTGCTACAGATGGGGACCCTGAGGCTTTGTGTTGAAGACATTTCTCCTCCTGCACTAATGCTGTTAACGCAGATGGACTCAAGAGCCAGAGTTTAGTCAGGGGACACGATTGACAACACCGCCCCCTTCGCTGATACCATCCCAGAACAAACTAGCAAGTTGGAAGGACATCAGCTTCGAGCACGGGGCCTGCCATAAATAGCCTCACTAGTTCTTTTGCCTAAGTTGGTGGCTGTAATTTATTTTGATTGTTAGAAACGCACTGATTTTGATATGACACAATGTGTTGTTTTGTTTTAGTTTTATCGATTTGAATCAATCAAATTGTTATTTTGAGGTGCCATGAAAAAGTAATCTTTAGAGATATTTTTAAAAACTCCCTCATGATTTAAACTCCTACAAGAAAATAACTAATTGTGAGTTTTAAACGTGTTAGCTCTACTCCCTTATTTTGCCCTCATCCAAAAAGAAAAAATTGTTTCTAAAATGCAAGTTTTGAGAATGTGAAGTTTCTCAGGAACGCAGCTGTCATGGGATAACCAATTGGGCTGTAGCATTCCCATTTTACAGATGCAGAAAGCATGTAGGCGAAAGGGCTACATTAGACTTGCGTGCAAAAGTCAGATCATCTCTACCATATACCTAGAAATAGAACTGCTGTGCATAAAAGGTATTGCAAATTCCCCACCTAATATTTTTCTCCCAACAAAATTTGAGCTTTCCAGTTTCCCCATTCCTTTTTAATGTATACCATTCCAAAATAAATAAAATGCAAATTCATTTTTTTTTTAAATTTTGTTCGTTTAGTTATGAGTGAGGCTGAGCATCTTTTCAGACATTTATTCCTTTTATTTCTGGAGAGAGCCTGTTTATACCCTTTGCTTGTTTTTCTCTTTTGTTCTTCCATAGAATTTCTAAGAACTTTCATTAGTAAGGAAACGTTCTCTCTGTCATTGGTTGCAAATATTTTTACCAGTTCAGTGTTTGCCTTTTACCTTATTTACGGTATTCTTGCCATACAGAAATATTTTAAATTGTATGTAATGTAAGTTTGTCTATCTCTTTTGGCTTCATGGTTTAGTGCAATATTTAGAAGAACCCTTGCCAAGCCAATATTCTTTTAATTTCACCTACATCTATTTCTAGCACTCTGTGGTTTCATAATATACATTCAAATCATTGTTGAATTGCAATTTATTGTGGTATGATGAGCGAAGCAGGAATGTAGCTTGCCCCATGTCCTACTAGCACAAATGACCAGCTAGTAGACCTAACACTATTTTTCCGACTTTTCCACACTGATTGAAATGCCATCTCATTCAGCACTCAGTCTTCTCACACTGTTGAATCTGTTCCCGGACTCTCTATCTATGTCTTGTATCCTAGTATTTTAATCATTATCATTTTACCTCTAATATCTCAGAGGGTCAGTCCCTATTCCCCATTTTCACATCTTTCCTGTCTTTTCTTTTATGTTTGTACTTTCATATGAACCCTAGAATCATTTTGTCACTATCTGCTGCTATTTTTATTGGTAACACATTGAATTTATAAAAAAAAAAATAAAAAAAAAATTAAAGAGAATGACCAAAGGTACAACACTGATACTTCTTATTCCAAACAAAGGATACCTTTTCATTGGAACTTTTCTTTTAGTTGACAATTGTTATGGGCTGAACTGTCTGCTCTCCCAAAATTAGATGTTGAAATCCTAACCCCTAGCACCTTGGAATATGACTGTATTTGGAGGTGGCTTGTGGTGGCAGCAGTAGAGTTTGAACCCATGGAGCTGAGTGAGCGGCAGCCCAAACATCGAGTATTCCACTTAGGCCTATTGTTAGGAGTAAATCTGGAATTTATTCTTGAAGGTATAACGAACGATCATAGGCTTGGAATCAGAGCTCCAAGGGAGTTCAATCCATCTGGCCAGTTTTGATGTCACTGAACTTCGATGGGGACAATTATCCTTGCCCCCCCCGTGCTAAAGTAGATAGACAATGCGTAAAAAGCCCCTATCTCAATGTCTGGCAGAATAGGTGTTGAAACCGCAATTTGAATCAGTTAAAGAAGGTAGGAGAAAGAACTTGAAAAGCTCTGCAAGAGAAACTGTGAAGAGGGGGTACATAGTCCCCAGGAACAATATGAAGTATGAAACCAGATGGTTTACTTTCAATATAGCTGAATTTTCCAAGTCATGTCTCCCCCTGCCAAAAAAATTAGCCCAATTCTTTAAATCAGGCCAATTCGGCATGGGCCAAGGACAGTTTACGTGGGCTCTTGTTTGGCCTTGGATGTTGACTTCCCTTCTGTAGAGTTACAGATAGTTTTGACATTTACAACTTTCGTTAAATAAGAAGATGAGGAGGATCACGCGTGGGGGAAGGGCAGAAAGATTTTTCCAGAAGTAAGAAATGTCACTTACAGAGCAGTATCGGGCAGCAGCGTTGCAGGGAACAATTGGGATGGGGGTGAATTAAGCAAATGTTCCCGTGATGAACTGTCTGCACAATCAGTCATACGACCATAAATCTGGCTTGAGTGGCAGCCCCATTAACAAACTGGAGAGAAGATTGATGTCTGTCCACAGTCGAGGAAGGCACGGAGAGAAGAGCTCTTTCAGGCCCACAGCAGTCAGAGTATAAATATGTATCACTTCTAAAGTGAGTTATGATTTCATTCTCCCACTGGTACCTAGCATCGAGAGAGGGCATTTGTCTAGTTTTTGTATCGGGGGTGACAGCTATAGCAACGTGTCGCACGGGGGAGATACCTGCTTGGCAGGTTAATCAGGTGCCATGGAGGAACCTGTTGTTATCAGCTGGATCTTGGGGGGTAAAAACTCTCCTGTCCTCGGGCAGTATTTTCAGTGTGCTGAGCAGGTCTTCCCTTTACTGGAGCGTTTGCAGGTGTTACTTCTTCCCGCCTATTGGGCTTCTGGATGGGCTGATGCACAGCCATCTGTCCTCACACTTCACACAAGGTACCTTGTGGCTTGCCCACTAGAGCGAGAGCTCTTTGAGGGCAGATCCATGCCTGATGCCTCTGTGTCCCCACCTTGAGCAGAGGCTACCATTGTCTGTTCATCGAAACGAACAAAAAGGCCAAGCCTGAAATTCTACCCTCCACCAGCCGTGAAGGAGACACTGGTGTACCAGCTCTGAGCACGAAGAGGTCCCTTTCTCCATGACCTCTGATTACATCTCCAATGTCCAGGGCTCCTTTCTTCTCACTCTATTCATTGTCATCAGGCAAGTTCAGCCCCATCTGGGCTTTCCATCCAACCACTGGAGTCACAGGTGCCAAAGCTCTCCCTGTAGCCCAGACTATTCTGTTGGGCTCCATGCTTGTTCATCCAACCTTCTCAGGGACCTCACCACCTGTATGTCACACTCAGCCTGCCCTTCTTCCTCCCAAATCCTTCGTCTCAGCCAATGACATGTCACTATGTCAACTGCTCAAGCCAGAAACCCAGCAGGCGTTGTTGACTCCTCTGTACCATAACCTGACATCCATGGGGAGGGGATCCTTGCAAGACGTTAGATTTTTGTTTGAGTAGAGTGAGTCCTGATTGGACATTGCTCAGAGCTCATGTCCATGAGATTAAATTTTCCCCTGAGGTTTACAGAGTGGAGTTGGCGAGAATGAGAAATAACTGACTCCATCAGTCTCTGTAGAAGGAAAGGGTTGAGACTGTTGGGTGTTTCTAAGCTTGCTCCATAGATCTCTGTGCCTGCAGGCGGGGAACCCTTTAACTTTGAAAAAAGCCACGGACCTTCCCTCTGCTTCCTCAGGCCGGCTCCCAGGAGGGGTTTCACTGGAGGGTTGTGTGCTCTCTGTCTCCCAAGTGCAGACACCCAAAAGGTAACCCTGAGAAGGAACCAAATGGAAGGAGGTAGGGATGCCCCACATGACACTGTTTGGATAATTTCAGCACCAGCACATGTGGTCAGTGACAAGAGGGCGGCCAGAGGGATCATCACCTCCTCAAGACCTTTCTTTTCACACGAGGAAAGCTTGTAGCCAGATGCTCGCCTGGTCAGTGTAACATGGAGGTTAAGAGTACACACAGGCTTTGGGAGCAGCCAGACGGGTCAAACCCCAGTTCCACTGCTCACTCACCTTGTAAACTTGGGCAAATCATATCATCTTTCTGAGTTTCGGTTTCCTCATCAGCAAAATGGGTAAATGTCCCTACCTCATAGGTCTGACATGAGAAATGGTACAGTTATGTGTGTACAGGTACTTAGTCCAATAGCAGACACATAGTAGGTATTTGGTAAGGGGTAATTCTTATTTTTACGAAGAGCAAGACCATTCTTTCTCATTTGAATTCTAGTCCTTCTAGTCTTTGAAAGAAAGTCTCAAGTCCCCTCCTCCCTGAAGCCTTCTTGGATCATCTGACAAGCAACTGGCAGCTTCACAAAGCCACAGGCCCAGCCAGGAGCTGGGGAGACAAAGATGACCCAGGCACGACTCCTGCCTTTAAGTGGCTTCTAGTCCAAAGCAGAGTTCAAACTCCCTGTCCACCACTTCCCCACTGTGGCATTAGTAAGAAATTTCACTTTTCTGAGGCTCAGCTTTCTCATGATACCCCAAAAATAGTATTTCCTACCTCCATTGGGGGTGTTAAGCATGGAAAAAACAGTGAGGATGGAAGGGAGAAAGAGAGGGAGGGAGGGAGAGAAGGGAAGAAAAGGGGAGGGAGGGACGAGAGAGGAAGGAAAGAGGGAAGTATGAAGACCAAACTGTCCTGCCATATGAATGGGTGAATAAATGAATGTATGAACGAACGGACAAATGAATGAACGGATGTACTCTATTTCTCTGCTACTTCCAGGTCCCACAAGCCAGTCGCCTTCTGCCCATGTGGCAGAATGCCTGTGCCGCGTCTTTATCATTCTACCTGGAGAAAGATTTCATTTCCCCGCTTTTAAAGCTCAATTTTCAATAAGTGAAACTGGGTTAAAGGCCCATTGCTCCGAGAAAGAGCATGCTCAGAAAGCCCACACCTTCTCCCATTTACGGACATTCATAATACATGGCAAAGAGCCACAGCTTTATTTTATTTTGTCCTTCAACTGAAGCTCTTTAAATCAAATATTTAGGGAGGGAATATTTATCCACAAGTCCTGGAGGAAGCATTTCTGGTCTTAAAGACACACACATACCCTAGCAATCGAGGGCTGACATGCACAGCGGCGGGGTATCATTCCTTTCATTCTCACAACCACCTGTGAGCTGCTAGTATCAGCGTCACCATTTCATAGATAAGGAAACTGAGGCTCAGCAAGGTAAAGTTTAGCAAGGTTAGGCAGCTGTAAGCAGAAGGGCAGGGTTTCAAACCCCCGCAGTCTGACACAGGGCACCCAGCCTCGACGTGGGGTAGGAGGCTGACAGCAAGGAACGAGTGGGTGCCTACCCTTCCTGGAGGCAGAGCAAGGGGCATGGATGGTGGTTTGAGAAGAAGAAACAGAACAAGCCAAAGCCCTGCATTAAGGGTGCATCTAGCCCACATGCAGAACTAAAAGAAGCTATGGCTGGAGCTTGGGGAGCTAGAGGGAGGGATGAGATCTGAGGAGGGGACTCGTGGGGCCTATTAAGGAGCTTGGAGCTCTGAGCGTCCTGGGCAGCTGCAGGAGAGACTGGAGAGCCAGGGAGCCCTGGAGTGACCAGCAGCACGTTTTAGGACCATCACTCAGGAGGAAAGGACATTCTCTGTGTGTGTCTTCGATGTCCAGTGCCCAGCACTGAGCCATGAGCAAAGAACGTAGAAAAGACGGGGTCATGGTCCCTTCTCTTGAGAAGAGATAACAAACCAGTATTTACTGGGCATTTACTCTGTGTCAGGCACTGAACTAGGTGCTATGGGGTCACATCCTTAAAGGATAAAGTTCCCACTGTACGCAGCCCAAGGAGGTCAAAGGAACCACAACCTAACAGTGAGGACAAATACAAAAATGGCCAACCACAATGTGCTGCAGTGATAATAACAGCAACTAGCATTTATTAAACACTTCATTATGTTCCAGTCACGAGGCCGTGCACTTTCCCAAGGCATGCATTTTCCAGTGCATCCTCTCAACAGCGCCGTGGGGGGAGAGACCACTATCCCCATTCTGCAGATGAAGAAACTGAGGCTCAGAGAAGTTAAGTGCCTTACCCAAAGTCACACAGCTAACAATAGGCAGAGCCTGCTCATTCTTAGCCATCCTGTTTCACAGCCGCCTCTACTCACTGCCCACTGCAACCACATGTGTCCAAGGAGCGTGGAGAGTACAAAGAGGTACCTAACCAAGTTAGTGAGGTCTGAGCTGGGCTTTGATGAGGAGAAGGTTTGCCCTGGGCAGAGAAAGAGGAAAAGGGCATTCCATGTGCTTGGCAGCATTCAGGGGAGGTCAAGTGCATTGAAGGTTTAGGATGTCTGCAGGGTAGGGAACGTGGTAGGAAATTAGGTGGGAGAGGAGCTGGGTTAGAACGTGAAGAACCCTGGATATGGGCTAAGGGGTTGTGGCTTTATCCCGCAGACAAGGGGAAGCAGTCCGAGGGGGTGACGGGTTCACATGGTGCTGAGGGGAACATTTGGGGGGCTTTGGGGAGAATGGGTTGGAGTAGCAGGAAAGGCATTTGTTATTATGGTCATGGCTTTTATGAACCCTCATTTATTGAGCACCTACTGTGCCAGGTACTGTACTTATTTCCTCTCCAGTGTTTTCTACTAGTAAAGGCAGGCTTATTGCCCCCTTGTACAGATGGGGAAGTAGGCGGCAGGAGGGCCTGCCCTGGCGAAGGTCCTCTCCAGCAGAGCGACTGAAAGCTGCGTCCCTCTCTCCCCCCAGGCCAGCCTCCCCAGGGACTTGTGACCAGCCCTGCTGCCCTCCCTGAGAGACAGAATAGACAGGGATTTTTGTACCTTCACACCTGCCCTCCAGCGTCCCTCCTGGATGCCTACCTACTATGTGCTGGCCAGCACTGGGCCCTGGGAAAGTGTTCTGACTGCTGAGTTAATCCAAAGGGGGTAAATCCCTGTGAATCAGGCTTGCGGTCCCAGGGTCGTCCCCACCCCCAACCCCCATCCTGGGCTCTCTAAGCAATTACTTCCAGGCACATTAGTGGCCTCCAGCTAAATGCTGAAGTGTGTGTTTCCTGCTTAGAGAGATGGGTTATCGCTGACTCTGCAAGCTTCTCTAAGTGCTTGAGAGCTGGGGAAGGGGCCCGGCTAAGAGAGGACCAGCCCTCTCCCCATGCAGCTCAGCGCCCCCTTACTTAAAAAGCAGGAGCAACCGGGGGTGGGGGTGGGGGGGTATGCTTAAATGCATTTTTAAAAGGCATCTCACCAGACAATGTCTGCAAGCCACATGGGGAGAGGGGTGGGTCTGGAAAGGAAGGGGATCTGATTAACGGAAGTAGAAATTGGAGTAGGGAGGAGAATGGAGAATGTGGAAGAAAGCCAAAACCCTAGGTTTCTGCCTTGGATTGAGGCACTTCAGAGGGCTCCCAGCTCAAAGTGACCACTTAAGCCCCATTCACGTCCGCAAACATTTCCTGAGAAATCGACTTGATGTCACGGTCACACAGGTGGCTGCCAGATCACCTTGAAGCTTTGAGAGTCAGATGACATTAAGTCTGACCCCCACCTCACCTTGCAGATTAGAGACCCCACATCCCCTCCAGCCGCCCCCTGGACTTCCTGGATGTAGAATTTAGATTTCTCCCCGTCCACTCTGGATCCCAGCCTTTCTGCTGCGATGACTCCGCTTCCGGGCTGCAAGTGCTGTCCCTTTTCCATGCTGCGGCCCCCACGCTGGATGCATCCTGACCCCCTCTCCCTTCCCCATCAGCATCCCTGCCGCAAGACTTCCTGAGAGTGAAGGTTGTTGGCACCTGGCAGACATCCCAACACCCTCTTGCCCCCTGAGATCTAGCCACTGATTATTCACGTCACTGAATACACCGTACTCCTTCCTGCCTCAGGGCCTTGGCACAAGCTGTTTGCTCTATCTGCAAGCTCTTTTTCTATTCTTCCCCTGAGACAGTAGGAGAGGAATCCTACTCAGGTCTCAGCACCATTGTCACTACTCAGGGAGGATTTTCATGACTCCCAAGCTAACCACCCACCAGTAAGTTCTAGTCTTCGTTATTCTTTTGCTTTCTTACACACGTCATAATTTATAAATATGCATGTGTTTGTGTGTTAACGTCAAACTCTCGCATGAGACTGCAAACTTTCGAAGAGCAGGGATCAAATGTCTAGCAGATGATCAACAAATATTAGTTGAATAAAACAAGTACCAGTTGAGTGAATGAACTAATGGTGTGTATACACACTCACAGGTAGCACTTTTTCTAGGGTGAGTTTGCAAACTTAAGTGTCGACCTCGTAGGATAGAGAAGTAGTTGAAGAGGAGTGAGAAGCATCTCTGCCGCGTTGAGGGAGGATTCATAGGGAGAGCAACAGTGAAGCCGGTGTCCAGGTACAAAAAGGTGTTCACCAGAGGGCTCTCAGATCAGAGACCTTCTGCAGAGAGAGAATGGCCTGGGGGCACCCACCAGACCGGAGGTTTGGGGGACTCACACATGGTTTCATCTGACGGTGGAGTTAAAATGCAAGAGAAAAATGCGGTTTGGGATGAGGCTGGAAAGATGAGCAGGAGATGGAGTTGGAACTTAATAACAAGGCACGGGGAAGCCATTGAAGGACTGTGAGCAGGAGAGTGACGCGGTGGGGTCTGATTTTAGGATCAGGATGCTGGTGCCAGCGGGGAGGGAAGTGGCCAGGGAGTGGGGGGACAATCAGACGGCTGTCACTGTAACAGGGAAGAAGGTCATTAGATGACTGAGGGGTGTGTCCTGAGATGAAGGTTCACTCAGGACAGTCCTGTGGGGAGAGAGAGTTGACTGAACTGGGGACAGGGACGTGTTGTGTGGGAAGTGTCTAGTCATCCACAGGCAGTGTCCCTGAGGCCACATGCAGGTGTCCAGGAAGCCACAGAGAGTGTGAGCAGGAACACCAGGGCGGCACCCAGGCCAGAGGCAGCAGTCTGGGAGGCTAGCTTGGAGGTGGCACCAGAAGTCTGGAGCACAGATGCTAGGGCCCAGGAACAATGGCTGGAGGGAGAAGAGTTCCCCAGTTCCTTCCAGCCCTGACAGTCGTGATTTCATGAGAGCTGGAAGCTTTATTTGTGAGGCGAAGGGGAGGAGTAGAGTTCCTGCTCTCAGTTCCTGACCCTGGAGCCAGAGGAAGTGGGAACACTGGAAGGGGCTTATTATCCTCCATCTCCTGGCATCAGGCGTCACTCAGGTTGGCATCTGATTGCCAGCACTAATGAAATGGCACGCCTGTGGCCCGGCAGCCTGTAATCAGGGGCTTGCAAGGCTGGGCTGGGCTGCCAAAGGCCTCTGGTTCTGTCCCCTGAAACCTGGTGGGTTGGAATTCAGTGTCTTCAGGGGCACGTCGCGGGGCTTCAGCAGCGTGGAGTTTTGTCCCAGAGGCCGCCCTTCAGAGGCACATAGAATAGCGACATGTTCACTAACAAAGGTCAGAATCTGTGTTTCATTCAGGACAAGCAAAGAACTAGAGTGCTCAGCCTGGGGAAGAGAAAGCCCCAAATCCCAGGAGGCTGCCCTGGGCCAGGGAAGCAAATACGATCTGGGAGTGATGGTAGTGAGCTCCCTGTCCCTGGAAGTGAAGTCTGAACATACCTGCGGAGGTCTAGAGAGAAGTCAAATCCTGAAAAAGGGGGACAACAAGATGACTGTTGAGGTCCCTTCTGGCCTTCGGGTCTAAGACTGTAATTCATGTGTGAAGTTTCCTCTGGGTATCCATTCCCACAAATCACACCCCCAAAGTCCAGAAAGTTCTACCTGGCATCTCACCTCAAACCCTCTGGCAGCAGTCTCAGCTACATTTGCCCATGTGAAATGGACAAAAGCATTTTGGAGCCACACATTCCCTTTAACCAAATCCTCCCAGTCCCTCCATCTGTGCCCAAGACTGCCCCCACCCCGCCCCCAACCAGCCCATCAGGGTGGTCCTGCATGAGTGCTTGACGCAGGAAGAGGGAGGATGAGAGCCCGGGTGTCAACATTACGCAGTGAGAATCTGTCACCACCAAACCCAGTGTATGCACCTCCCAGACGCCTCTGGCCATGGCTTTCTGCTTGGTGTTGTGGGTAACCCTGGAAAGACTGCTAAGCCATGGCCGTATTCCGAGAAGCCACAGAGGAGTTGGGGATCATTATCGAAGGAGTTTTGTTGAGGTTCATTCCACCTTCATGACGGGGGTCCTGTCATTTCACTCTTCCACCTACACGGCTGGAGGAGCTGCTCTGGCAGCGGCTGCCACGCTCTTATGTTGCTCGTGGGTTTGACGTGACAGCACCCCTCCCATCCTGTCCTTTTCCTGTGGCCACTGATGCACCAGACACCACGGGACGTGCTCAGTGACCACACAGGAGCCCTGGACCTCACCCAACCAGGACCCAAGGCTGCAGGATGCAGCAGACATGTGGATGTACTGCTGGCTCCTGTCCACTCACTAGCCATCTTTGGACCTAGCTCCCCCAGTGGCTGTTGAAAGGGTAAAGTTGTATATAACCTGGAAGTGCGGGAGAAGCTGACATCGCATGAGGGAAAAGTTGACATCTCATTTGACCAGTAGGAGAAAGGAGCCAGCAGAAACATCCTTCTGCCTTCCTCCCTTGGACAGCCTACTGGAAGATACAGTACCTTCACACGGCCCCGCTGAAGGTGCCTTATGAAGCTATGCTATCAGCTGCACAAAACGTCTCAACTCAGTGATAGATTTGCAGAACTTCCTCCTTACCTCACTGTCCTTTACTCACAACACGGAGCTGCCATTCAGAGATCAGAAGGTCACAGCCACTGCCGCTGACACATCTACTTTCAACTCTCCAAGCTGGGGACCAGAACCTGGAGCACAAATCTAGCTGCCACACAAACCCATGTCTCTATGACTTTGCTTTCTCCCTCTCCTCCGCCTTCCTAAACTTCACATGAGTGCGTCTCATCATTCTCAGTGGAATTTAATTTATATCCAGATCTAGCTGCAAGGGAGTCTAGAAAAGGCTGTATTTAGCTATCCAAGAAGGTACACAGAAAAGGGTGGATGTTGAATACCAGGTGACATCTTCTGTCCACATAGCATAATGTTATGAATTCAGGACCCCCCATAATTCCTCCCTTCAAGGTAAGGCTTCCCTTTCCTCTGGACTTCCTGGTTCCTGGCCCTTTCCCTCTGGGCCTTTGAGCATTGCCCTTAGGCCTTCAAACACTCCTCCGTCACACCTCCCATCACAATATAATCAAAGTGGCTCCCAAATGCCCAGAGTCAGAACTGTATGGGACAAAGTGGTCAGAGGAGCAAAGTGGCCAGATATTCCTTCTGAGAGCAAACTGCACTTTTTTCCTGGGGTAATACTTTTCCTTCATTTTTGGTGGTTTTATTATTCTTTTTCAATTACTGTTATTTTTACTATTGCTACTATTATCTCGTCTTCCCATGCCCTCAAATTCTCAGTCTCTGCCTGAAAAAAAATGCTTGGTAGGTTGTATCAAATCCCTCCTCAGCCTTAACGCCAACAAGGTTTGCAATGGTGGAAGAAGAGAAAGACAAAGAGAATTGATCAGGCTCTCTCACTGCCTGCCTAGGAATTAGTGAGCTTAGGGAAGCCTGGGGGTGGGGGTGGGAGTAGGGGACAGGGTTATCTCCTTGCCCAAGATAGAGAAAGCAGATTGAGGAAGGAGAATTTGAAATCTGTTTGTTGCCAGATCTGTACATAGTAAGGCAGAGCAACCAGTAAACCCACCGTGGCAGAGTGCACGAGTGGCCTCAATTCTTCATTCCTCCCTATATCCATGCCCCGTAACAGGCAACTTTACAGGACCCTCCTCATCAGGAGAAGCAATTTCACCATCTCTTAACGCTAGGCTTGGCCAGTTGACTGACTTTAGCCAATGGGATGTTAGCAGGTGTAACATAACCTAAGTGTGAAAGAAGGCTTGTACCTGTCTCATCGCCATGAGGAGGACACGCTCAAGCCAGCCCACTGGTCCCAGGAAGAAGGTAAGAGACAGGTGAAGCGAGCTGAGCCCAACCAAACCACAGGTTCATGAGAATGAATCATTACTGTTTGAAGCCACTGAATTTGAGATTGCTGACCACAATCTGAAATAGTGAACTGGCCTATCCACACAGAATTCTGTCAATAGGCCCAGTCTTTCCCCTGCTTTCACACTACCTCCCTTTCATTCCACACCCAGGGGCAATGACCTGCCTCCTCATCTCTCTCAGGAGGCACTAATCCTAAAAATATTTTACCCAATTAGCACAGGTCTCAGCAACAGGAGACCTGAGTTCCAGTCCTGATGTTATCACCTCTCTCAGCCTCAGTTTTCTCCTCTGTACAACAAAGGCAGCTGGAACAGAGGTTCCCAGACTCTGGGACCTCCAGAGCTGTGGAAAAGCGGGACACAGGGCACCCATTCTGGCAGCTCGAACTGTAGGGAGGTGACATGACTCTAGCCTGCAGCAGCCGGCACCTTCCTGATTCCACTGCTTCTTAGCGGTGGCAGTCACTCCCTTGGCAGCCCAGTTCTCTGTGTGGTTCTGGGAGACAGTCCTGAAATTTCAACCTGGAATCTATTTCTTCTGTGCTCACAATGATTCTGTGAGCAATGCCATGCCCTGCGGTAAGACCCTTTGTCATTCTGCGCCTCAGCCAACCCCACCAACACCAATGTGATGGGTCATCTCTCCAGATTCCCTCATTCAAACGTGGTAAAACTGAGACCCACAGAAGGCAAAGTCACCTATGGGTTGGTGTGTCTCAAGACTTCTAGTTTCCACCCTGGTTTTTCCACCTGACTCCAGTAACAGAGAGAAGGTAAATGCCAGGGAAGTTTGTGGCAAGAACCAGGGCTTCCTTCAGACAATGATTCTATTGACTGGAGGCATCTTTTCTTAATTTAGAAAAACTTATGTAAGTTGGCACTGACGGCTCCAAGGAAGGTGTTAGGCCTGAAGCCATTTCCTCCTCACAGAAATCCCCTGCCAGCCCCCAGGTTACTGCCCGATAAGCCCCAGCGTTGGCTGGATAGAAAATAGGGCATTAGGAAAAAACAATACAAGTTTGACAAACTCTTTAAATAAAATGAACAAGTTTTAGAAGATCCACACTCCCGAAACTAACCACATTTGTCAATATTAAAAACCATCTCAGTAAGGATAAAAAGGGGTTGCTTGTGGTGAGTATAATTGTGGGAGCCCTATTACTTTTCTTTTACAATCATTTTCTTTTTCAATCATATCAATTCATTTTTAAAGCACATACATGTATTATTTTATTCAATAATATTTAATTATTAAAATAGTAACAAGTACATATGTAAATGATTATATATTTACTATACATTAAATATATATATTTGGATACATATATTTTATATGTTTATATTTATATATATGGAAGGTTCTAATTTCATGACAAAGGATAGTCATATAAGTTGAATAAATTTAGCTTTATGAAAAAGTGATTTTTTTTTTTTTAATGTCTGCTCGGATAAGTAAACTTACTCCTGAATTACTTTCTTCAGGATTCAGAAAAACGTTTTGTCCTATGCCAACTACATCCCTTTTAAAATTTTCATACCAGTCCTGGTTTACAATGTGATGTCTTTTTTTTTTTTCCTTGCATGGTCCTTTGTTTTATTTTTGCAAGACTTGGCAAAGGACTTGCATAGTGGCCTTTCCATAGGTTATCACGAAGTAAAAGCACATTTTTCTGGGTCTGTTCTAAGGAACTCTGCATTAAACAGATCTCTTCTGTCCCACAATTTTTGAAAGCCTGGAGTATTAACTGTCAAGTTCCAATATCACAAAATACGGCAAACCAAGCTGCAGTTGCTGAGGGATTCCTGTGCGTTCACGCATAAGAGCGTACGCCTGCCCTCACTCATCTCCTTCCACAGATCTCAGCGGCTTCCATCCCCTGCTCTGGAACTTCCGGGACTGAGACTGACATCGGCAGTCAAGGCCCTGCTGAGAATGGGGTGTATTCAAGGCCTCTGAAGTCTGGCCCCCACCTGCTTTTGAAAACCTGTCTCCCGCTTACACCCCGTCACACGCCTTCCTCCAGCCAAATACGCCTCCTCCTCCAGAATGACCTCTCCGGATACCCTCATACATCCAAATCCTTCTAGGTGAGCTGTGATTAATAAAAATAGTCAATCAGTTAGAAGTTACGAGGTGCATGAGGCCGCCTTCAGAGATTTTAAAGTAGCCAGCATGTACTGATTGAGTCCCATATATGCAGTAACTTTGTATCCGTTTCATTTAATCTGCATGACCATCCTACAAGGCCCAGCTGGAGAAAGGAGTAACAGAGTCCAGTAACTTGCCGGAGGTCCCTCAGCTGTAAAGAGTGGAGACAGGACATGAACCAGGCAGCTCATCACTGGAGCCACACTTTTCTCTCCAACACTATACCTGCTGGGTTCTGGGGAGGTGGTAGGTGTGCCGTAAAATGGCTGTAAACACCTCCAAAAGTGAAACATAGCATTACTCTACGACCCAGCAATTCCACTCATAGGTATATAACCGAAAGAAACGAAAACACAGGTCCACCCAGAAACTTGTACAGGAATGACCATAGCAGCCTTATTCACAGTAGCCAAAAGGTAGAAACAACCAAAATGCCCATCAACAGATGAATGGGTAAACAAATTGTGGCATACGCATACAACGGAATATTATTGGGTCACAGAAAGGAATGAGGTACTGATACATGTTACAACATGGAAACAACTCGGAAACATTGTGCTGAGTGGAAGAAGTCAGACACAAAAGGTCACTGCAGGATGCTGACTGATGGTGAGGGAGGTTCTATGTGTGTGCACCTGAGGCCGTGAGGTCGGGGGTAGAAGGGAAATCTCTGCGCTTTCGGCTCGATTTTGCTATGAACCTAAAACTGCTCTAAAAATAAAGTCCGTTTTTTTAAAAATCACTGTATTAGTTTGTTAGGGCTATTGTAACAAAATCCCACAGACTGGGTGGCTTAAATGACAGAAATGCCTTTTCTTCCAATTCTGGAGGTTGGAAGTCTGAGATCAAAGTGTCACAGGGTTGGTTCCTTCCGAGGCCTCTGTCCCGGGCTTGTAGGTGGCCGTCCTCCCCTGTGATCTCACATAGTCTTCTTTCTCTATGTCTTGTGTCCTAATCTCTTGTTCTTCTAAGGACACCGATCATATCGGATTAGAGAGAGCCCATCCTAATGACTTCAGTTTAACTTAATTTTCTCTTTAAAAACCCTATCTCCAAATATAGTCACAATCTAAAGTACTGGGAGTTAGGGCTTCGACATGTGAACTTTGAGGGACACAATTCAATCATAACTGTCATATAGTGTATGATTCTTTAATATGCAATATCCAGAATAGACAAACCCATAGAGACAGAAAGCAGGTAAGTGGTTGCCAGGGGTGGGGGGGGGGGGAATGAGGAGTGATACTTAATAGGTACAAGGTTTCCTTTTGGGGTGATAAAAATGTTTTGAAACTAGAGAGGGGCAGTGGTTGCCCAGCGTTTTGAATGCACTAAATGCCACTGACTCACAGCATAAATAGTTAATTTCAATGTGAATTCCACCTCATTGTTTTAAGCTAAAAAAAAGGCCTATTAACATTGGCTTCTGTGGAGATTTCCCTGCCCTCCCCTCCCTCTCAGCCCAGCTTCAAGGTCTCTACGTCAATTTACCCCGGGGGGGGGGGGGGGGGTGGCAGGGGGGAGGAGGAGAGGACTCTGGAAGCTGATGAGGCCCCAGGTTTTCCTACATATGACATAAAATTAAGTCAAATTTGCCAAAGAGAGAAGGAAGAAAATGGCCCCAATTTCAGGAGAATGTAAATAAAACCAATGCTCCAGGCAGAATATCCATCCAAAGAGCCAACTGCTGTGTGTCTGAGACAGGCCAGGTGTGAAGTTTATTCCTTTGTTCTGGGCCCCATGCCCGTGCTTGCTGTGGGGGTTCTGTAAATGCCATTGGCTGAGAGCTGCTTCCCAGACTTGGCCTGAGGATGGGGAGTCAGAAAAACAAGGGGCAGCTAAATTGGGGAACACAGGCAGGCTGTATTAATGTCTCCCTGGGGCTGAGGCCTGGGCCCTCCTCTTCTGGGGAGGCTCTGTGACTCCCCAACTCCCCTGGGCCTCAACAGGCTCTGTATGGCTCTGAGTTTCCTCAGTTCCAGTACTTTCCACAGTGCATGTCTCCTTCTCTACTGGGACCTGCAGACTCCAGCCACACCGAGCCCCAGCCATTACCTAGTTGTGGGTTCTCACTGAACACATCCTCTCTGCCCCTCAGTTTCCAAATCTGTGTTTGGGCTCAGTTGTCAATGGCATGTCCAGGTATTGTTTATTAATTAATATCTATTGCGCACTTACTGTATGCCTACCTGTACCTTGTGATTTCCACACTGGCGCATTGCATCCCATGCCAGATTGAAGGGTTCCTCCAGATTGGAAGGAAGACAAATCATGTTGAGGTCAATTTTCTCACAGAATAGAAACTTGGGGAGGAGGAGGAGAACTAAAGAAACCCAACTAGATATCTGCAGCTGAGCTGACTTGGAAGATGTTTTGGGGTTCTTGATTTATTTCAGTGTTAAGCTGCTCATGCATTTGCAGTTTATGATTATAGAGTATTGATTTCTGTCCTATTAATCCATTAAAGGCTTTTTTTCCCCAACTCTCTAAAAAATTTTCAAGTGGGGTTCCAATGGAAACTCCCTAAGAGAAGATTTTAAACAAAACCTCCAGCACCTGTATTTGCCTGTCGTGGTCAGCCTTTGATTGTCCTCTTTACGAGGTCCTCAGAGATTCTATCTGTGATACTGAAAGTATACATCCCACATCTGAACTTCAACCTGAGGGCAGGTGGCAGTAATCCTGCCCTCCCCACCCCTGGAATGCAACATTTGTGAAACTCTGCAGCATAGAGATGCGTTAGTGCAGAAAGAGATGACATGAAAAGGAAAGGACCCAGTGCAGGTGGTTTCTCCTCTCTCTCAGAATACAAATGTATTTTCATTGTTTTGGTCAGAGCTTTACTCCTGCTTCTCCAGAGGGCATCAAAATGAAATCGAAACAAAGGAGTTATGTCCGCCTCTGGGTAGCCGAGAGGTGGGAAAATTTAAATTTAGAGGATATAACGTAATAGTTAAAAACACACTGAGGGATGGCAATACCTAAAACAATGAGATAACAGAGTAGGTCGTGGCCCTTCACGAGGTCAGAAGCTGTTGCTTCTGGGCCTGGCAGGGAGAGCGGGCAGTGGGTATGGGTCGTTGATACTTTCTGTTGCTTAGTGTACAAAATTATAGTATTTCTGAGTATCATTATTCATTCATAACAGTATCAAAGTAATAAGAAGGAAGAAAGAAGGGAAAAGAAAAAAGGAGAGAAGGGAGGAAGGAAGGACCTGAATAAGGAAAATGACAAATGTGTTCCTTTTAATAGAGAGATGGAAATGGAAAGGACACTTAGCGGGTGGGGGGTGTTGAATGCAAAGTCTTGATCAGTGGGAAGCCGTGGTGTGAGAAGAAGAGAAAGTGTCCGGGTAGCTAGAAAAAGCCCAACAAGTAGTTGGTAAGTTCAGGTGACATTCTCAGACCTTGTTGGGGTAGAAAGATGAAACAAGGAGAGAGAACAGGCAGGACTTACGGAATGGTTACATTTTTATTACTATCAAGAGGGAAGCCCACTTGAGAAAGACAAATCTCTCCATCAAGGCCACCCACTAATATTCCATTCCCCACTGCCCTGAAAATAGAAAACGCTATTTATGATCAAGACATTATAATAGGGGAAAGACACAGAAATGAATAAACAGTCAAGGCGGGTTTATTTGTTTCCTTTTGTCTCTGTAACAAATTACCACACACTTAGTGGCTTAAAGTAACACCCATTTATCTGTTACCTTACAGCTCTTGAGGTCAGATATCCAACATGGGTCTCGCTGGGCTAAATCAGGTGTTTGCAGGCCGCTTTCCTTCTAGGGGAGAACCCATTTCCTTGCCTTTTCCAGGTCCCAGCAGCCACCTGCGTTCCTTGGCTCACGCCTCTTCCTCCGTCTTCAAAGTCTACAGCACAGCCTCTTCCAATCTCTCTCTCACTCTGACTTCTCTTATTCGTCTTTCTTCTGCTTTTAAGGACCCTGGATAATCTCCCCCTTTTGAGGTCATCTGAATCAACAACATTAATTCCACCTGCAACCAGAATTCCTCCTTTCCGTGTAATATAACACATTCACAGATTCTGGGGAGCAGGACACGTCTATCTTTGGGGGTAGCCATTATTCTGCTTCCCACCATGGAGAACCACATGTGGTATAGTTAGCCCCATCCTAGGAAAAGGTCTGAAACGCAATTTGGGAGGGGCCGACATGAAAAATGATATCTAGGGAAAGACTATGACTCATGGCCAACTTGAGCCTCCAGCCTAGGGTAACATTTTTCTTCCAAGTCTGGTCCACCTGTTGTTTCTTCGCCTAGCTCAGCTCTAGTCAGGATCTTGCCTGGGAACTAAATCATGCAACTGTATTTCCAAGTTGCCTAGCCAGGTTGACTCATCAGCCTCACTGCCCTGAAGCAAATCCCAAATTCTCCTCAGTCAAGTCTGGAGAAAGGCAAACGCTCACTGTCCCGGGGCTCCAGGTAGGGGGGTAGGGGAAGCCCACTGCTTGAATTACTCCCCTGCCCATATCATCATGCCGGAAGGGTGGACCCATCCGTAGGTGGGGAGGGCACTAAGTAGGAGGCAACAGTAGAATTCCTTGTTAGACCCACCCTAAAGAGGAACACACTAAAGCCTAGAGACGATACGTAATTTGTCCACCATCCCTTGGCTAGTAAGCAGTGGGTCTGGGACTTGCATCCAGACCTGTCTGACCCTCCGTAGCTTAGCTTTTTTTCAGTAAGTACAGGTATTGTATTGGATTACGTGTATACAGACAGAAGGCCTAGTATCTATTTTCAAGGAATTCAACTTAAAGGAGACACTGGCATTGTTTTACTCAGTGAGACATAGCAGCTTTGGTGGTTGTAGATCAGAAGCCCTGGGAAGCTGTGCGAGCTCATGGGAATGACAACGAGCCCTGCTTTGTCGGCCAGAGAATGTTTCCCATAGAAAGGGCCATCTAAGCTGAGTCCTCAGAAGTAGAGAGCAGTTATCCAGGCAAAGAGGTCAGTAATAGACAAAACTGAGAAGACATCACCGTCAGCGGCGTCTCTCTGCTTCACGGTGTCTTCACTCCAGGTCCCAGGCTGATGCGGGAGCAGCCTTCGCCCTGTGTGACATGGTCAGACCTCTGACAACAACAGACACGAGGCAGATCCTCACGGCAAACCATGTGCTGCCTCCTAAAGCTTCTTCCTCGATGTCACACATTACACTTCTCCATTGATTGGCCAGAGTAAGTCCCCTGGCCAATCCTTATGACAACGGGAGAGGACAGGAAGGGGCAGAACACCTAAGCGTGGTGTAATGGATCCCACCGAGAGAGCCGGATCTGGGCGTAAGCTCAAAGCCTGCACTTCCCATCACCACCAGTTCACACAGGATTCGATCTTTCTTTCCCGGAGGTATGAGGTCATCGGGAGGGGAAACGTGAGACCGTGACACTAACTCGGGGGGCATCACATAGACCAACTCCTGGCTGTGGGAGCAGCACCCCTCCCCACGTTTCTTCACGATAAACGAATAATAATAAACATTCCGCTGAAATCTTTAAATGGATAGAGGAGTTTAATTATAACAATTTAATATTCAAAAGCAAAAGCTGCTTTTATACAATTACAGTGAGGCAACTTTTAATTAACTTTGGAAACTTTCTTTTGCTTGGAAAATCTAATTAAAAATACTTAGGGAACTATTAACATAACACAAGATTCAGGAGTGGGGGTGGAAATAATATGGGGAAGGTATGGAAAAGAGACAGAAGAGGAGTCATTGAGGAATTGGGGTCACCTAAGTGTTCACCCCAAGCTTTCAGCCGTTGCTGTCCCTCCCCGAGCTCTTGGGACATCAGGAGAGATTTTGCCACCAGTAGCTCTGCAGGATTCCTCTAAGCATAGAGCCTCGTGAGAGTTCTGCCTTTTCTTTCTTCTACTTTTGGGCCTCCCCCTCTCTCTCATGTAGGGGACACAGAGGAGGGGGTGAGTGGTTAGACTGGAGAGTCCAAAGCAATTTCAGAAAGTGACCGGACACCATAAACTGTTAGCCTGTCCTGGGAGGGACGGCAGAGTGGAGAGTGTTGGCTTTACGACTGACCCGCTCTCAGTGTGTGCCCAGGGGGTGAGCGTGTGGCCCCGGCCACGGCGGTTCTCAGAGTGTGGCCCACGATCCAGAGCAGCATCCCCGGGGAGCGGGTCGGATCTGTACTCCACATTCTCGGTCCCCTCTAAGGCCTACAGATTCTGAGTGGATGTTTGAGCACAATGCCCTCTAAAGTCTGAGAAGCGCAGATCTTGGCCACAGTGATTTGCCAACAACCTGTATCAGAATTCCTTGAGGAGTTTGTTTAGAAAGTAGCCCCCAGATTCTACCCCAAACCTGGTCAATCAGATCCCTGGAGGTGGGGCTCAGGAACCCCCATTTCAGAGAAGCTCCCACAAGAGTTTCTGACATCCACTCAAGTTTGGGAAGTACTGGTATACTCTAAGAACTCCAACCTTGAGATCAGGACAACTGACCCGCCCCCCCCCCCCCCAGCTGTGGAGCCCTGTGACGTTTCTAGGCTTCAGTTTCCTCGTTTGTGAAAGGAAGCGAGCAGTGCCCACCATGCAGGTTTGCTGAGCGCCAGCTGAGCAAGTGGATGGGGGCACTTTCCTCATCTTCAGCTGGTCCCCCTGAAATCAGAGAGCCAGTGCGGTTAGAAGACCGAGATTCTAACCTGGTTCTGCCACTTACTGGCTTTACGACCTGGGGCAAATCAGACCACCCTCTCTGTTTCTCAGTTTCTCAACTTTCTCAGCACCCAAGCAGAAAGTGATAAATTGCGCAGGATCGTTGGAGAGCTAGGTAATCTCTGAGACTCCCTAGGACGCTGAATCTGTCATTTGTACAGAGCTGCCCTCTAAGCGGACCCCGCCTTCCCAGGTGAAAGCAGACAGAGGCAGAAGGGGTCTCGGACAAGGGTAGCTACAGACCCATCGGGGCTTTTGGAGAGAAGGGGTTGGTCCTCTCCATGTTACGGGAATGCAGCTTTCTCAGTAAGTTCCTTCTGAAACTCTAAAGTCCAAACAAAACCAAACAGAAAACAAACAAACAAACTTGATTCTCAAGTGGCCCTGCATGCCCCCAGCCCACCTGGCCTACCACCTGTCCACCAGGGGTTCCAAATATAACCAGCTGACCCAGATTCCTGAGCCCAAGGGCCTCCCTCAGGGTGTGTGGGACAGAGCAGTCCGGCAGAAGGAACTTTAATGTTACACTGACCCCCTGTGGAAGTCAGAGGTGGCAGCCACTGCTCCCACCTAGGGCATGCCCCCATCCTGGCCCCACCCCATCCTGCCAACCTGGCCCTCTCAACAGCAGCCCTGGGACCTCTCAGGGAGGTCCACCCACCAGCTGCCACCTCAGAGGCAGAGATCACTGGAAGAAACTCACTGCTTCCTGGGGAAGCCTGGCCAAGGTCAGACAGAGGACAAAGGCAAGGGGCATGCCCTCCACTGCAGCCTAATGTCACCCACGGGCCTGCCACCACCACCTCTTGCCTGGATGTCTTCTCGGTGGCCTCCCAGACCCAGAGTCATCCTTCTCTGGAGTGAAGCCTCTGCTTATTCACGTGAGCCCACCAGCCTGCGGCGGCTACCTCCCATCAAGGCTTACTCTTTCTCTAGCCATTTATCAACTATCCATCTGGCCCCTGTATGGCAAACACTCTGTGAGTACTGAACAAGCTGAGAGTAACTGCCCTCTGCACTCTAGGATGCAGGAGAAGCTGAAGGGAACAGGCAACACTGTGCCGTGGGAGGGGGACTGTGGGAGCACAGCGGAGGGCTCAGGGCGGTCTTCCTGGACGAGGTGGTATCTAAGCCACAACCTGAAAGCTAAGGAGGCATCAGCTGGGTGAAGGGAGAAAGGAGAAAGAGCCAAGCAGAGGGCACAGCTTAGGGAGGAGAGAAAGAAAGGAGCTTAGCTGCAGCACCCAATAGAGGGTGGTCTGGCTGGAGCAGAGAAGGGGAAGGAAAGGGTGGGGAGAGAGGACACGGGGAGGCCAGCTGGGCCTGAGGACACAGAAACCCTGCTTATACGAGTGGGCCTCCGCTGAAAAAGGGAAATGGCACCCTCCGAGGTGCATTTTAGAAAACTCCAGTCCGTGCAGAGAAGAGACTGAGTGGGACGAGACTGAACCAGGTGGAAAAAGAGCAGGGAGTGTCTACTGTGGACCAGGCACTGCCCTCAGCACCTGACATGTCTACCAGTGCATTTCCTCCTCCCCAGAAGCCAAGGAAGGAGGAACTGCTATAATGCTCACTTTCCCGTGGAGGAAGCTAAGACCCAGAGAGTTTAAGTAATGTGTCCAAGGTCACACCACCAGGTGCAGTGAGGGTGCAGAGTGATGGGAGAAGAGCCAGCCAGCCTCAAGGAACAGAGGCAGAGCAGCCGGAGCCTCAGGGATGGGGCTGCCTGGGGGCGGGCTCCACCTGGAGAGGTTGCGGGAGGGTCACAAGAGCCCTGGCTTTGGGACAATAAGACCTGGGGAGACTTTTCTGCTCTGCCATTCTGCAACTCGATGAGCTAGGGCAACTGACATATGGCAACTCAGGTTTTCTCAGCTGCCAAATGGGCCTGATGAGCCTCGTCAGGCAGCTCCCTCCTGAGGACAGAAGAGAGGGAGTGCCTGACCCAGATTAGGCACCCAGGAGGGCTCCTTCCCTGCCCGCCCCCCCCCCTGCACGGGAGCTTGCCAAGCCCCCGTGGGCACACTCAGTCGACAGCAAGCACCTCCCCTGCCCTGCCTCGTTTCACCCCTCATAGGCTCACATCAGTGCCCTCACAAGGGGGACACCATGGCCAGCAGTTAAAAGCCTCTCTCTTGTGTGTCCCGGAGGAAGACATGTATAGGGTGTTCTCTCCTTGAGACCGAGGAGTGACTCTCTTAGGAATAGTTATGTCTTCTCTGGGCAATGGTAAATAAGTTGTAGATGCTCTTTTCCCTCTTTGCTTTGGCTGCTGGGGAGCTCCAAGCCATGTATAAATTTGATCATCCAACAATCTCAGTTTCCTAGTGCTCACTGAGAGTGGACAAAATGGAGGCCCTTTGCACAAATGCAGACCACATCACCAGTATGCATTTAAGGGAAGAAATATCCCTTAGGAATATCTTATGTTGCTACACTTATTTATTCCTAGCCTCAATTTCCTTATTCTTTTTTCCCTCAAAATAACAAAACACACATACCACCTGAAATCCCACCTCTCAGTAATGAACATTTATGTGAACATTTTTGTGAACATCCTTCCAGATAGGCATGAAATAAAAGCATAATTTTATAAAAATGGGATCCTATAATTGACTCGACTACCATGTTTCCCCAAAAATAAGACCTAGCCAGACCATCTAATGCATCTTTTGGAGCAAAAATTAATATAAGACCAACTATTACATATTATATTATATTAAAGACCCGGTCTTATGTTAAAATAAGACCGGATCTTATATTAATTTTTGCTCCAAAAGATGCATTAGAGCTGATTGTCCGGCTAGGTTTTATTTCTGGGGAAACACAATATGTGTCATGGATAATATTTCATGTCATGAATATAAATCCACATACTGCACAATATACCATAATATAGATTACAATAACTTATTTAGCCAGATTCTTATTTCAGTGCATTTAGGTTATTTCTCATTTGGGCAATTATAAAGAAAGCTGCCATGGAATTCCTGGTATAATTATTTTTCCCATTTGTGTGCAACTCTTCCAATGAAAAATTTTTAGATATTATCGCTTGTTTTTGTTATTAATTTGACACTATTCTTTACATTTTGTAATTGGTAAATTTTGGGGGGAACAAGAAGAAAAATATTTACAAAATAAAATAAATGATGGCATATTTATCCATTTATCAAAACAATGGAATATTATTTAGCCATAAAAAGGAGTGAAGCACTGACACAGGTTACATGCAACGTGGCTGAACCTTGAAAACATGAGGCTGAGTGAAAGAAGCCAGACACCAAAGACCACATATTGTATGATTTTATTTATATGCAGTGTCCAGGAGAGACAGAAAGTGGATTAGCAGCTGCCTAGGACTGGGGGTTGGGAGGGTGACAGCAAAGGGTAATGCGTTTTCTGTTGAAAAAATGAAAATGTTCACAAATTGATGGGGTAACAATTGACAACTCTGAACACCCTTCAATGGTGTCATTGAAGTGTATGCTTTAAATGCGGAAATTGTATGGCATATATCTCAACAAAGCTGTTACAACAAATAAATAAAAGAGTAAAATAAAATACTGCAAACAGATCCCAAGGGCATGAGAGGAGCTGGACAAGAGGCCGATGAAGGACAGGGGGCAAAGGAGTTGATAAAATGGGGGTCCTTCTTCAGGGAAGAAACCAGGATGCAGTGTCTCTGCCAGAGGCAGGAGCAATGGTGGCAGAAGCCTCCCTCGGAGTTTTGGGAGGACACAGGAGACATCCCCAGGGCCTCCCGCCAGTCCAGACTGTGTCCCCAGCCCCACACTCCCAAGCAGCTGGCTCCCAGGTAGGTCGATAACAAAGGTGGAGCCTTCTCTGGCACTCACATCGTCAACTAGAGACAGTTCGAAGCTCTCTGATTACAACCACCTTTTATCATTTCCCTAGCAAACCGACTCCTGTATAATTTGCTGATAAAAGCCAAGAAGCAACAAGCTGAAAAGAGGAAGGGGGAAAGAGCCCTCTGGGTCCCAGGATCCAGGAAAGGTAGGAGGAGGAAGTGGCCCAGTTAGGGCCCATTTCTTGCCCCGGTTTTATGGGGCTGGGTTGTTGGGATCATCTGGAAGGTCCCTTCAGTGGACTGTAGGTATGGCTACTAATCCCACCACAGCTCCACACTGGCAGAGAAATGGGCCACAGGGATTCTGCCACCTGTACTCCAACAGCCAGGCGCACACGGGGAGGAGGGCAGTTGGCCAGCACAAGCTACCAGGTGGCCCCCAATATCCAGGAATCTCCCTTCTTTCCTGTCACCCTCCAAAAGGCCTTCCCCATAGACCAGCCAGTCCACTGGAGTCCTGGGCCTAGGAAATGGGGTTGAAGTGCTGGCTTGGAGTTCGGCCAGTGCTTCAACCCCATTTCCTAGGCCCAGGACCCTGAGCAAGTGGCTTCCTCTCTCTGAGCCTGTTTCTTCATCTACAAAGTGGGGGTGATGACCACAATCCACAGTTTATGTCCCTGCGTACTGCAAAGATCAAGTAAGACACTAGACGAGATAAAGGGAATTAGGGCTGCAGTTCCTGCATGTCAGACTGACACCCCAGAATTCCTGTGCACATACATATAGATTCTGGGACCCCTTTGAAAGAGAAATGGTTCATTGGCTATGGGGTGGAGCCCAGGATATGGGGTCCTGGGAAAAGCTACTCAGCACTTATGATGGGTGGACAGGCACAGGGAGGGGACCTCTGCGTTACAGACCAACGTGGGGGCTTCTCTGTGAGGGGTCTGGGGGGGCGGTGTTGGACAGTCAAAGAGCGTGTCAACAGTGGGCGAGCAGCTCTAACTGGGCCAGTTACTTTCCCTTTCTGAGCCTGTTTCCTCACCTGGAAGATGGGGGATCCACCTTTCTTTCAGGTTTGGTAGATAAAGGATGTGAAGTACTCAGCACACAGTGAGTCTTCAATAAATGGCACTGTTATAGTTTTATATTACCATGTTTCCCGGAAAATAAGACCTAGCCAGACAATCAGCTGTAGTGCATCTTTTGGAGCAAAAATTAATATAAGACCTGGTATTATATTATATTATATTATATTATATTATATTATATTATATTATATTATACAAGACCCAGTCTGATAGTAAAATAAGACCGGGTCTTGTATAATTTTTGCTCCAAAAGATGCATTATTGTCCGGCTAGTTCTTATTTTCGGGGAAACAACGGCAGCTAGCAAGCGGCAGGGCCAAGATGAAGTCTGTGAGAGACTGAGTACATTGGTAGCCCTACATTTTGCGCCTCCCTGTATCCCTCTGCTTTTGTAGGTCCCTCCCATACTGACTCTGGGTGTGGCCATATCACTTACTTTAGCCAATGAGATAGCAGCAAACAGGGTGCAAGCAGAAGCCTCAAAAAGCATATGCATGTTTCTGCTTCCTCCCTCAAACCCCTGTTCTGCCAGGAGAACAAGCTCAGGTTAGTTAGCAAAGAATAAGCAAACACTTGAAGCATCCGATCCAAGGCCATACTAGACCAGCTAACCCCAGCCCCCTTACAGCTGACCTAAGATACATGAATAAGCCCAGACAAGATTAGCCAACCCACCCCAGATCAGCAGAATAGCATGAGTGACCTGGAGAGTCTTGAAATATACAAAGAGTTTTTATTTTAAGCTCCTCGATTTTGGTATGATTTGTTATGCAGCAATAACTAACTGATACAAAGCCAAACTTTGACTTACAATCTCTACTCTCCAAAACCCCACTGCCTTTCTTTATGGTCAAAGCCCTACACGTAGCCCATTTGTAATGGACACTGCTGACATATCTAGAAGTTCAAGACTAAAGAAGATACGGCTCTGCCACTGAGAAACTGACAGTCCCATGAGAAAGATCCTATCAAAATATTACAGTTGAGGAAACCAAGGCTAGAGATGGCCCAGTGTCACTCAGCCCAGGAGCTGTAGGACCGGGACTTGGCCCCAGGCCCCTGTTCTTTGTTCACAGAAAGAAATCTGGGGCTCAGAAGGGGTCTTTGATTGATCAGGGTCACATAGCATTTTAGTGACAACAAGAAACCCCAGGCTTCCTGACCCTACCTCCAGAGTTCCTGGGGCCACTCAAACCTTCAAGCATCCTTGAATGCCAATAAAATTATGTGCCTGGGTCTCACCCCAGACTACACCCCCAGGGAGAGCCTGTTCCCAATTTAGTGAATCGAGTTCCGTCTGAGAGCATTAACTACAAATTTGTATTTGAGGCCCCGTGTGCAGTTTTTATGCATCCTTAAATACCAAAACATAATTACCAATGTCAATACATAATGTTTATTTCTTTCAGAACCGACATTTTAATTTTCCTGAGCAGGCAGGAAAAATGATATGCATAAAAATAATGACAAATATTAAAAGTCTCCCGAATAAGGGACTGGGAGCGCCCGCGTAATCCTAAATTTAAATGCATTCATGATCACAGCCATATTAAAGGTCTGATAAGCCAAATTAGGTTCCATGTAAGCATAATTAATCTTCTTTTTCAATGAAGATATTACAAGGGCGTTAATTTGAATCCCAAAGGCCTTTGGGAAATTAAATTATATAGATAAAGCAAATATTTGACCTTTTCCAGATAATTACTATTTTTAAAAAAATCACAATGCAAGTAAACCTTGGGTGTTATTGGGCTCTACTGAGATAAAGTTCTTTATAAATATTCAGCGAGAGAAGAGGCAGGTATTGCTTTCTATTCAGCCTCCCAGGTTTCCATTCCAAAGTTGGAAGCACACAACTTCAGCTAGGTGCCCTGGTGTTTATTAACAAATAATTGAGTAGAACTGGCCAGCGCTGATTATATCAAATTTGCAAATTATCCAGTATCATTTATAGGTCATTAAATTTCAAAGAACGCAGAGCAGTGGGGCTGCAGCAATGATCCCAGGGCCAGCGTTAAACGGGGCTAATGCTTCTCCAGGTAAATGGCGTTTCTGTCACCTCTGAGTCAGGTTCCTGGGTCCCCAGGCAGGATGGGCAAGAAGAATCTGCGTCAGTGTCACAGCCCATCCCCTTAAACCACCTGGTGGCACTGAAGAAAGAACAGGGGCATAGGCCACGTCTGTGGCTCACGGGTTGAGTGACCCTGGACCATCTCGTGCCTTGGTTTCCTCAGCAGTAAATGAGTAGAACTGCACAAGAGGTCAGGACCTGGGAATATAAAACGAGATCAAGCGTTTTGAGTGCTCATGCCTGAGGCATTTTGGAGCTGGAGAGACCTGCATTTGCATCCTGGTCCCCTCACCCGCTCCTCAATGATCAGGTCACCTGAGTTTCCCAATCTGTAAAATGGGTCTCCAGCACTATCGTGATATCCTGCAGTTCTTGTGAAGATTAAATAAGAAAGGGCTTCTGAGGTGCCTTACACAGAGTAGGGGCTCCTGGAGGATGAACTCTGTCTCAGCAGGCTAAGTCGCTTCCTCACGCCTCAAGCTCCCAAACGGAGCGGCCATGGTACTCTATCCCTTCCCCAACTGCAGAGCAGACCGTGTCTCTGGGACCAAAGCAGCACTGTGGGGCCCGGATTCTCACACAGTCCCTCCTAAAGACTGTTCCTGCAGCTCTGGGCACTAAATCCCTCTCCAGAAAGAGGTCCAAACAACCACTACTACTAACAGCTGACATTAGAGTGCTAACTGGTGCACTCTTCCAAGTGCTTTACATGGATATTTCATTGAATCCTCTAACAATCCTATAAGGAAGACCTGTTGATGTCCCCATCTTACAAATGAGGAAACAGACACCACCACCCCCACACCCACCCCCCCAGAGGGTCAGGGAGTCCCTGAAGTGACAACACTAGGGCTTACACCTGTGGCTGGCTCCATGGCTCACAGCCTTCACCCCATTGGTGCTGCCACCCACACACCATACAGGAGGCCAGGCTGGCGCCCAGCCACATGCTGTTGCCAACCTGGCCCTGGTCTCCCAAGCTTTCTCAGGGGCCTGAACACAGAGCGAGAAGCCCATGCCCCTCCAAAAGCAAAGGCCTTTATGTGTATCAACGCACTCTAGCAATCTCCCCGGGTCCCTGGCTAGCCAGGCCTGCAGCTGGAGGGCACAATGACCATGTGACATGACACAAAGGAGGTGGTCTAAGGACCTCCCTAGTCCCCTGCCCGGCCAATATTATAGAATGGTGTCTATCTCAGTTTCCTTTTAAGACTGAGCTTGTCTGCCGCTACAGGAGACAGAAATGTTCAGATGTTCAGATCGAGTTCCACTCTAACTAGTGCTGCCACAAAACGAGCAGACTCATGCAGAAAAGGGCAAGAAGAGAATAACGACACAGTGCAATGATGGGACAGAGCAGCGTAACCAGCTTTGCCTGGGGGAACTGATGGCTAGGCTTTCCGATGGGACATTCTGAGTGGGCTTTGAAGGATGTGTAGGAGGTCGCCAGGTGGAGCAGGGAAGAAAGGGCATTCTTAGCAGAGGAAACAGCAGGAGCAAAGGGGAGGGGGTATGGAGCATGTGCTGGGGGTCTAGGCATTCTCTGAAGGCCCTAGTCGTCACTCCTTGTGTGGCTCCCCTCAGCCCAGAGTGCGGCCACCAGGGGCATGGCTTCACACCTGCTGGCAGGATCCAAAGCTAGGCCAGCTCAGAGCCAGCCAGAGTCCTGAGTTCTTCAACAATACTATTTGCCATCATGTTCCAAGCTCTGCCCAAGGCAGAATTCAAAGACATTGCACAGGTTCTACAGGAAGAGAATACTGACAGAGGGAGAGCAGCTAATGACACTCCACCAAGTCCTGTGGCCCGTCCCACAGGCCCAGCGAGGCAAGTCCAGAGGCCTCAGCTCCCAGGAAGTGTCTGCAGCGGGAGACATTGAAATGGCCAGAAACAAAGTCATGTTCCTAGCATCACCACACTGGAGTTCTCCCTCTCTCTGATTAGAGCAGAATTGATTCTGTACGTTTCCTAATCACATACTCTTCAAACACTGAATGTTCTAGTGCCAATTAGTCTGCAATGACCTAGAAGGAGCAGGGAGACATCCTTATTGACGAGGGGAGTGACAACTCAGAGCCTGGAGTTATCGATGACTAATCAGCTGGGTCCTGAATAAAAGTCAGGGCCTTCCCAGGTACCAGGAGGCGAGTCTCCCCACCCAGGCAAGGGATGGGTCTTGGGGGAGGTCCACCTGCCACAGGCAATTTGGTGTCCCACAATTTGGGGCAGTTCCCGGGCCTTTCTGGCTGACAGAGTTATTTCCACAAGGCGATATCTGTGGTGGGCCCATTAACTACTGGAGCATGAATTGCCAGGTGGGCTCCATAGTCAAGAACAAAACTCATATTAAACCTTAGATTGGGCTCAGACCCTCCCCAGATCCCCAGCTGCCCATCTCCTAATGGTGGTCCTCCCGCAACCTCTTCTCACACAGAGCACACTTCCCTGGTGGTTCAATCTGTCCCCCTGTGCTTTGGTTACCATTGTCATGCCAGACCTCTTTCTTGAGCTCTCCAGGAGCTCTCTGGGCATCTCCACTCAGAGGCCCAAGATGCCTCTAACTCCACAAGGTCCAATGGACATTGGTGTCTTCATTTACTGAGAGCACCAAAGCCAATGAGAATGAATGAGAACCTCACACCGGGCACTGTTCTAAATGTCCAAATACATCCATATTCCATTTAACTCTCTAACAGTCCTATAAGGAAGGGCTGATATTAGCCCTATCTTACAGATGCGGAAACAGTTTACCTTTCTGGGTGTAAGATTCTTTGGAAGAATAGAAAATCATTGGACCACAGCTCTGGAGAAGCTGGGCTGTTACTTCAAAGGACATCTGAAGCCACCTGACTTGTTCTTTGCTGGGTCATCTCTTAGATGTTTTGCTTCTTCCTGCCTGGATCCTTGCACGTTATTTACTTTGATCGTTTTCCTTATTCAGCATACTAACCAGGATTTAACCAAGTGTTGGTCTTCCACTGGCTTAGTCAGGAAGGAGGGGCCTTTTGCCCTGCACAGTCTGTCTCTAATTTCTGCCCTGGTGCCCTCTTCTCAAGAGCCACCATAATATCTACTATTGCCCCAGCTCCTCTGTCTTTATCCTTTTCTTCTGCCTTCCAAGGGAGCTTTTCAAGACCGTCTGCCACATCACTGATTTGATTTTCCATAAAGTCAATTCTACTGTCGATGCTTCCAGGGCTGTTATAATGATTCTACTGCCTTTCAGCTCCCTTGTAAATCTCCCTTAGTGCATCCATCTCTCTTTATATTTCATAGATGTGTCCGTTTATCTCAGCTTCTTCTCCTTATGGCTTTCGGCTTTAATTTCATAAAAGCCACCATCTCCTTGCATTCACATGAGAGTCCTCACAAGAGTCTAAAATTTTCTTCTGGATCCAAGGAACACACTTTTCAGAGGTCTAGTCATCCTCTGAGTTTTGAACCATATTCTCACTGTATTATTCAGCAATAGTTTTTTCCAGAGGTCCCAAGCCGTTTCTTAAAGAAGACTATGAAACCACAGTGATCTTATTCACCCAATATTTACCGAGTGTCATTGTATCCTAAGTACTTCAAAGAATGCTGGAAAGGCCATCCGTAGCTCCTGGTACCCACTGATCCAGAGAAACTGAGAAAGGGTGATACTTGCTGCCCCTTCTCAGGTCTGGATTTGTACGGTCATTTCCCAGGAGATGGGTTCATCTCCTCCATGATGGAGGCAGCTCTCTTCCTGAGCTCCTGCCTTACCTGTTGAGACAGTGACCAACCACAGAATGGCGAGCCCAGGGCCTGCACTGTGCATGGGAAGCTGAGCGGCTGGTGCCAAAATTGAGAGACCAAAGCAATGGTGGCTAAAAGAGGTGGCTTTTGACAGACACGTCCAGGCTCTCTGCCACCTAAACCAGGCTCCCTCCACCACACTGGGACGCAGTGTTTGAGATCTTCTCAGAATAGAGTGAGCTGTGGCTTGAGCAAGGCAATCATTAGGAAAGATACAGGTTTTGTTGTCAGCAAGAGAAGTAGTAGCCCTATTTTTAAACAGCTGTATTCAGGTATAATTGATATTCAAAAATTTGCATGTATTTAATGTATACAATTTAATGAGTTTGGACAAATACATACACCCATGATATTATCACCACAATGAAGGTAATAAATAGATCAATCCATCAGCTCCAAAGTCTCCTTGTGTCCCTTTGGTTGCTTGTTTGTTTGTTTGTTTGTTTTGTTTTTGTGGTACTGTGTTCCCCCAAAAATAAGACCTAGCCGGACAATCAGCTCTAATGCGTCTTTTGGAGCAAAAATTAATGTAAGACCCGGTCTTATTTTACTATAATATACGACCATGCCATATATAATATAATATAATATAATATAATATAATATAATATAATATAATATAATATAATGTAATGTAATATACCGGGTCTTATATTAATTTTTGCTCCAAAAGACGCATTAGAGCTGATTATCCGGCTAGGTCTTATTTCTGGGGAAACACGGTGAGAACACTTAGTGTGGAATCTACCATCTTAAAATTTTAAGTGCACGGCCCAGTATTGTTCCTACCAGCATGCACTGGGCAGCAGATCTCTACCACTTATTAGCAGATCTCATCTCACATGACTGGAGCTTTATACCAACTGAATACTGATTCCCCATTTCACCCTCCTGCCAGCGCTTGGTAACCATCTTTCCGCTCCCTGCTTCTGTGAGCTTGACTGTTTTAGATACCTCATACAAGTGACATCAGGCAGTATTTTTCCTTCTGTGTCTGGCTTATTTCACTGAGCATAATGTCCTCCAGGTTCATCCATGTTGCAAATCAGAGGATTTCCTTCTTTTGTAAGGCTAAATAATATTCCATTTTATGTATATACCACATTTTCTTCATCCATTCATATGTCAATGGACCTTTGGGTTGTTGCCATATCTAGGCTATTGTGAATAATGCTGCAATGGACATGGGTGTGCAGATAATGCAAAGTATTTCTTAATTTTCTCTGGTGAGTGGGAAGGTCCTGAAGAAGCAAAGACAGGGAAAGAAGCTCCCTAGGAGATGGCTAGGATTCACAGGAAAGAGCTGGCATTGCCCCTACCTTTAAAGAACAGACATAATTTAATAGAAGGAAAAAAAAAAAACATGTAGTCAAAGAAAACACATGTGTGCGTATTTCATTACTTTAGAGGTGTGCCAATTCTGCACATTTCAGTAGCACATGCTAAAGGGCATAGGGGTAAGATTAATAGGGTCTGGGGTTTGCCACTTGAGCGCAGCCCCCGGGACCAGCTGCATGGGCTTCACCTGGGAACTTGTTAGAAATGCAAATTCTCAGGCTCCATCACAGACCTACTAAATCAGAATCTGAAATTTAACAAGATTCCCCAGGGGATTTCTTAGCACATTAAATATTGAGAAGCAGTGATTGAAAAGAAAAATAGCACTGATTTAACGTGGGGGGCGGGGAGAGAAAAGGGAGAATTAAGTAAATTGAGAAAAATATTGATAACTGTTGACTCCAGGTCGTGGGCATCTGTGAGAGTTCATTGTACTAGTTTCTACTTTTGAGACGATTTGAAAATGTTTGAAGTAAACAAACAATGCACTGATGGATTGACAGAGGAAACCATGATCCAAGGCAAAAGACGTCACCTCAGGAGAGAAGCTCCAGGCTCCTGTCACAAATGCATATAGCCACCACCGGCCCAGGGGACAGGAACATCATTAGGAGATTTGTCACTGTGCTGTATTAAGGTTGCTGAAGTATCTGTGGTCTCAAGAACAGAGAGCACCAAAGCCACACAGGATGAATGCAAAAGACCCAATGGGGCACCTCCGGGTGAGATTTTAGCATTCCAGAAATAAAAAGAACATTCTAAAGGCGTCCAGAGAGCAAACACACAAAACCTACCGAGGTTATCTACCCTACTTGCTGTAGACATGGAGCCAGGCCTCTGTATTAGCTTCCTAGGGCTGCTGTAAAACACTGCCACAGAGTCAGAGGCTTAAAACAACATGAATGTATTCTCTGACAGTTCTGGAGATCAGAAGTCTGAAATCAGTTTCGCTAGTTGGAAACCAAGGTGTCTGACTGAGCTCCCTCTGAGGGCCATAGGGTGAACCTGTCTCGTTTCCTTGCTTTTCCAGCTTCTAGAACCTCATTCCTTATATTCCTTGTCCAAGGTCCCTCTCTCCATCTTCAAAGCTAGCAATTTAGCATCTTGCCTCAGTGCCCACTTACCTTCTTCCTCTGTAGAAAAATCTCCCTCTGCCTTCTTCATAGAAGGAGACTTGTGATAACATTTAGAGCCCACCTGGATAAACCAGGATCCTCTCCCCATCTCAAGATCTTTAATCAAGTCTGTAAATTCCCACTTGCCATGTAAGGGAACATTCACAGGTTCCAGGGATTAGGCCCTGGATACTTTGAGGACCATTATTTAGTCCACCACAGCTTTCAAGTTCCAAGGAAAAGTGGTTTGTATCCCAGGGTTCTATACAAAGCCGAACTATCAAACAAGGGGAAGGACAAAATAAAAATATTTTGTGATTCTTAATATTTACCACTCTGCACTCAAATTTAAAATCCTGTATATCGAGATGTTTCTAAATGAAATAATAAAAATAGTAATTTTTAAAATATTTTCAACAACAAAAAAACAACCCAATTAAAAATGGGCAAAGATTTGAACAGATACTTCTCCAAATAAGATATACAATGGCCAATAAGCACATGAAAAGATGTTCAGCATCTTTAGTCTTTAGGGAAATGCAAACCAAAACCACAGGGATATACCACTTCATACCAAAAAAGAATGGCTGCCATCAAAAACGAGTATTGGCAAAGACCGAGAATGTGGAAAAATTGGAACCTTCATACATTGCTGGTGGGAATGTAAACTGGGACAGGCACTGTAGAAAACAGTTTGGCAGTTCATCAAGAAGTTAAACATAAAATTACCATAGGATCCTGCGACTCCGCTCCTAGATGTATACCCCAAAGAATTGAAAGCAGGGACTCAAACAGATACTGTACTCAAATGTTCATAGCGGCACTATGCACAATGGCCAAAACATGGAAACCGTCCAAATGTATCCATCAATTGATTACCCAATGAAGGTGGTACATCCATACAATGAAATATCATTCAGCCATAGAGCGGAATGATGTATGGCTACATGCAACACACATTGCATGCTTGAAAACATTATGTTAAGTAAAAGAAGCCAGATACAAAAAGTCACATATTGTATGACTGAATTTATATTAAATACCCACAACAGACAAGTTCAGAGAGGGAGAGAGGAGGGAAGGATAGAGGAAGGGAGGGAGGGAGGGAAGGAGAGAGATTGGTAGCTGCCAGGGGCTGGTGGGAGGGAAAACTGAATGACAGCTTAATGGGTCCAGGATTTCCTTTTGGAGTAATTTAATGAAAGAGTGTTCTGGAACTACATAATGGTGATGCATGAACAACATCGCGAATGTACTTAATGTCACTGAATTATACACTTTAAAATCATTAAAATAGTAAATTTTATGTTAAAGAAACTTTGGGAAGAGAAAAATAGTAGACACAGGAAACCATAGCAAGGTAAGTTAGAATCAAGGAAAGCACAATCCAAATTACAAGAGAGCCCGCTGGCCCTGGTGTTTAGAATATTCCCTTTGAGCAATAAAGGTTTTGAGACATAGGATCACATTCTCTTTCTACAGATCTAATCCATCACTTGGTTCTGCAGTGAATATTTCTAAAATCAAAGTGTATAAGTGGTATTTTATTGGGTTTAAATTTTTAGAACCAACGTATAGAGAAATCCTGAAAGACCATTATAGGAGAGAGATCCAAGATAGCGGAGTAGATAAACACTATGCCCACATCCTTCCATGAACAAATTAAAATTACCATTAAAATTATACAACAATCAACTTGGAGAATCATCTGATGTCTAGCCGAACAGAAAACTTATAACTAAAAATATAGAGAAGAAGCCACGTCGAAACTGGTAAGAGGGGCAGAGACGCAGAACAAGCCCCAAACCTCCCTGTTGGTTGAGAATCGGGGGATACCTTGGGGCAGAGGTTCCCCCCAGAGGAACAAGGGACCCAGGCCCCCAAACCAGGCTCCTCGGCCCAGAGTACTGGTGCCAGGAAGAGGACCCCCTACAACTCTGGCTGTGAAAAACAGTGGGGATTCCAACCATTTGAGGGGGACAAAAAGCTGTGGGAAACCCAGACGTCCTCTTAAACAGGTCGCGCACAGATTTACTCGCTTGTTCGCAGGCACTCACCTTGGGCTCCAGCGAAGGGATGGTGACTCTGGGGGCCTCAGAGACATACAGAGGGCAGGCTGAGGAGTGTGGCTGCAGGGGGAGCACTAGGGGACAGTCAGCATTTTCCCAGTGAGGCGTCCTCTTCTCGTGCAGCCGACAGGTGGGCACCATCTTTTTCACATTGAGCCCCTCCCCACCCACAGGTCAAATCTGAATCTGATTGGCCTGGTGAGCTCCACTGCTCCACCCTGCTGACTCAGCTGGGATCCCACTCTACCCAACTCACCCACCTGGAGGCACTTTCTCCAAGAGCAGTCAGCACCACCCACATTGCACTCTTTCTAGGAATACTGTCTAAGTCCACAGCACCAGGCAGGCAGCAACTGGCCTCAGTGTGCTCCGAGACTTTTGCTGAGTTGCTCCAGGCTCAGCACTGGCACCAAACCAGAGTCCACATTAACCTGGTGACCACAGGTCTTCTCACTCTAGTGACTCCCTGAGACCCTTCCTCACTTAACTTGCATATCGCATGAGGCTTTCTCAGTGGCTAAACCTTAAGGGAGCCGGCAGGTGGCAGGAGACCTCCAGGTGTGCTGGCTTTTTGCAGCTACCCCAGACCTGGTACTGGTGGCAGACATCCTCAGCTTGCAGTGTGGCCTCTCCCACACACCTCCAGAGTTAGCACAGGCAGAGAACAACTGTGAATCATTTTGTACCTCCTACCAGGTAGCCCCTGGCTGGTCACAGGCAGTGGCTGACCTGGGCCTCACCAGAGATCCTCCCAAGAGGCCCCAGAACCAACATACATGGAGGTTGGCTTCAGACCACCACCCAATAAGCCCCACAAGTGGTACACACAAAGGGCAGTCTCAACAGGCATCAGAGCCCACTGGGCAAATCCCACTCAGTGGGGTAGGCCTCCTGTACAGCAGCCCATAAGCTGTGGATGTGGCCAAACCACACACAGCCTGAGGGTCAATCCCATCCATTATATGCCAATAACAATCAAGGCTCAACTATAACAGGAAAGCACACACAACCAACACAACGGACACACTCCTGGAACATGCAGAGCAGGTGACCAGGGAGACTGTGCCACTGGGCCCCACAGGACACCTACTACATAAGGCCACCCGGCCAAGACTGGGAGACATAGCAGATCTACCTAATACATAGAAAGAAACACAGAGAGACAGCCAAAATGAGGAAACAAAGAAATGCATCCCAAATGAAAGAACAGGAGAAAACTCCAGAAAAAGAACTAAACAAAATGAAGGCAAAAAACATACCAGAGACAGAGTTCAAAACAATGATTATAAGGATGCTCAAGGAATTTAGTGAGAACTTCAACAAAGAGATAGCAAGCATGAAAAAAGGACATAGAAACCATAAAAAAGAACCAGTCAGAAGTGAAGAATATAGTAATTGAAATGAAGAATGCACTAGAAGGAATCACCAGCAGCCTAGATGAAGCAAAGGATCCAATTGGTGATTTGGAAGACAAGGTAGCAGAAAACACCCAATCAGAACTGCAAAAGGAAAAAAGAATAAAAAAAAAAACAAGGATAGTTTAAGAGACCTCTGGGACAACATCAATCATAACAACATTCGCATCATAGGGGTACCAGAAGGAGAAGAGAGAAAGCCAGAGATTGAGAACTTATATGAAGAAATAATGACTGAAAGCTTTCCTAACTTGGTGAAGGAAATAGACATACAAGTCCAGGAAGCACAGAGAGTCCTAAACATGATGAACCCAAACAGGCCCACACCTAGACACATTATAATTAAAATGGCAAAGGTTAAAGACAAAGAGAGAATCCTAAAAGCAGCAATAGAAAGGCAACTAGTAACTTATAAGGGAGCTCCCATAAGACTGTCAGCTGATTTCTCAACAGAAACTTTGCAGGCCAGAAGGGAGTGGCACAAAATATTCAACATGATGAAAAGCAAGGACCTACAACCAAGATTAATCTACCCAGCAAGGCTATCATTTAAAATTGAAGAACAGATAAAGAGCTTCCCAAACAACAAAAAGAGAAAGGAGTTCATCACCACCAAACCAGTAGTACAAGGAATGTTAGAGGAACTTCTTTAAGACAGGAGAAAAAAAGAAAGAAAAAGAAAACTGTGAATAATAAAATACTAATAGCTACATGTCTATCAACAGTTACTTTCAATGTAAATAGATTAAATGCTCCAATCAAAAGACATCACAGGGCTGAGTGGACAAGGAAAGAAAACACTTACATATGCTGCCTACAAGAGAATCACTTCAGATTGAAAGACATACACAGACAGAAAGTAAAGGGATGGAAAAAGATATTTTATGAATGTGGAAAAGAAAAAGAAACACAAGAAAATCTGGGGTAGCAATACTTTTACCAGACAAAATAGACTTTAGAACAAAGGCTATAACAAGAGACAATGAAGGACCCAGTAATCCCACTTCTGAGTATTTATCCAAAGAAACCCAAGCGACTTTGAGGGGACGTGTGCATCTATATGTTCATTGCAACATTATTTACAATGGCCAAGATGTGGAGGCAGCCTTGGTGTCAGTCAATGGAAGAATGGATAAAGAGTAGGTGTACAAATATACCATGGAATATTGCTTGGACATGGAAGGGAATGGGCTCTTGCCGTCTGCAGCCACATGGATGGACCTGGAGGGTATTGTGCTGAGTGGAGTATGTCAGGCAGAGAAAGACAGATGCAATGCGATTTTGCTCATATGTGGAATCTAAAGAACACAATAAACAACCAAAACAGAAAGAAACTCATAGATACAGAGAACATATTGATAGTTGCCAGATGGGAGGGGGTTTGGGGTAAGTGAAAAAGAGGAAGGGATTAAGAAGTACAAATTTGTTATTACAAAGCAGTCATTTGTTGTTACAAAGGGGTTGTAGGGTATAGGATAAGGAATATGTCAATAATATTGTAAGAACTGTGTAAGGTGTCAGATTGGTACTGAATTTGTTGAAGTGATAAATGGAAGGGGGCTGAGTGACAGCATGAAAAAAGTGAAGGAATTAAGAAGTACAAACTGGTAGTTACAAAATAGTCACGGGGATGTAAAGTAAAGCACAGGGAACGTAGTCAATAATATGGTAATAATTATGTATAATGCCAGGTGAGTACTAAACTAGTCAGGGGGATCATTTCATAAATTATATAAATGTCTAACCACTATGCTGCACACCTGAAATTAATATAAAATGATATTAAATGTCAACTGTAATTGAAAATTTTTAAAAGGGGGGGAAGGTGAAAAGAAGTAAGAGATCCAAATTTCCAGGTACACAACAAAAGTCATGGGGATGTAATGTACAGCATAGGAAACATAATCAACGACATTGTGATAGCGTGGTACGGTGTCAGATGGTCACTGAACTTATTGTGGTGATCACTTCTTTAGATATACAAATGTTGAGTGACTATGGTGTACATCTGCAACTGATATAATATTGTATGTTAGCTGTATTTTAATAAAAATCCAAAAATTAAAAAAAGAAAGCCCATTATAGTAACAGAGAGGATGCAAGTGTTATAAACCTTGACAAGGTAAGAATAATTATTTAACAAGAATTGGAGGGTGGCCAGGAGACACAGAAGAAAGCGTAAGCATACTGATTTCTTTATTTTTCATAGCAGTGATCAATACTTACAGTCCAAAAGGAATAAGTCAAGAAATAGAGACTTAATATAGTGTTAAAAGTTACAAAATCAGTAGAACTCAGAATAATACCATAGCTACAAAATTCAGTAAGGGAAAGGAGAAATGGAAGGAAGTAAAGTATGCTCAATTTCTCATCTTTCTTAGCAGGAGGAAATAGATACTGTCTAAAGGAAGTAAGTCAGGAAATAGAATTATAGTATTTATAACTTCAGTTGTTGGTAGGCCTCTGGTTCTGTCTGGTGACAGACCCCCTTTTTCCTTGGGGATGACCCACTTGTGTGGTTAAGGTGAGGCTGACCTGTCCCTTTGGCTGTGGTATAGTCACATGACACAGCCTGGCCAATCAGAATCTTCCCTGAGACTTTTTAGCCAGCACTCTTGGGGAAGATACTGTCTTTCAGGCAGGGTTGTCAAGTTGGGATAATGTGGATCTGGGCCTTTCTGTGTTCATCTTCTTGCTGCCAGGCATGTGTCTCTGTACAGACTGAAGCAAATCAGAGCTGATGATACTGAGTCCCTACATGTGCCTGAGGCTTATGTCACTCAGATTTCTGTTATCTTACTCAGTGAATTCTTTTTCGCTTAAATAAAATAAAATAAAATATGGAACACTGAAAGATCCTTCTTTCAGTTAACTTGAAGGCTAAAGTTAAGTGTGCTGGCGCAGCCATTTGGCTCCTGTGCTGTGTGGACCCATGCAATCCTCCAGGAGGAAGTAAAATTCACCAGCACTGAAAAGGAGTGAGAACAACAGCCCAAGTGATGACCCTACAGCTTTCAGGATCGGGCCACAGATGGTGTTCAGGCTAGAACATCACCCGATGGGGTAATGATCATGGCAAGAATGTGACGTTTGGACAGCCAGACTAAAGTCCAAATCCTGCCATCCAGGAGCTGTGCAACTTGGACATGATTCTCAACCACCCTGACCTTAGCTCCCTGGTTACCCAAGGTAATAGTGTTTATGCCACGGGGTTGATGAAATGGCAAAATGATGAATGAAAGGTACTTTATAAACCACACTGGGCTTTCTTTTTCATGACGACTAGTTCAATCCCTGGCTTGGTCAGTTAAACTGGTTCTATTCTCTGACCACAGACTGTACCCCTAATTCTACCCAACCACCCCACAAATGTATGCTGTCATTCCCAAGTGGTGAGAGTGAGAGAGTATTAACGAATCCCTACAGCCCATTCCAACTACTGGGGAGAAATAACCACCAGCGATCAGAGGTCACTCAACTGAAGTTGTCATCACGTTCTCCCCCAATCTCTCTTGCTTCTTGATGCGAGGTGCCTGACTCTTCTGGCAGGTTCTTCGTTTACCTCTATTGTGCTTTGATAAATGCCATCCTCATGAAGGGATAAGGGGGATTTTTTTTAGGGTAGAAGGAGATGACGCCGGTGATCTGTACCTCTGGAGACAGTAAGGTCTGTGACGGCCTTACACTGAGGTAGTGTCCCAAATTACGAGGTGTTGGGTTCCTTTGTAAATGTTCATGTACTTTTTTCCCTCTAAAAGTAATTTTGTTTCTTGTAATTTTTATTGTAAGTAACATAAGTAATACTGTTTGTTGCAGGAAACGGAGAAAGATAATGACAGATATAAAAGTCACCCACAATCCAGATTTAAACCCTGTTAACATTTTGGTGGGCTTTCTTCCACTCTATTTCACTAATGCCCTTGAAGTCACAGCATATATTGCACCCTGCTTTTTCCATTCAACATTATATTGTGAGCATATCCCCATTTCATTAAAAAATTCTTTTTAAAAATGTTTTCACCAGCATAATACTCCAGGGTACCCAAATCTATTTAATTGAGCTCTCATTATTGAATATTTTAGAAACGTTTCGTTTTTCACTACTGATCACTCAGCCTAAATTTCTTTTCAGCTGTTCGGACTTTAACCATTTGTGTGCATTGTCATAACTGATAGGTTTAGCCTTGTGGCTCTCTTGGTTCATCATAACACATCCAGGTCACCAGGAAGCCGGTTCCGAGGAGTACCGCCACCATCCACACACAGGACACCCCCTTCCCCGGAGCCAGCCTTACCTGGGAGGCCTCCTGCCCTTCCTTGTTTCTGAGCCTCACTCAGGGCCATGCCAGTTCCCCAAGTTTCTATCTCTGAAAGCAGAGGCTGTGGTCTCTGCCATGTCCTTCTGGAAGGCTCTGGTTTCCTTATGCAAAGAATTCCCTCCGTCTCAGCCCCTAGCCCCAGAAGGTAAATGTGTAGTTTTCTAAACCCCCAAATTAAGGGCTGTCTTGTGCCCTCACTCCAGAGCATCAGGTGCTTACTGACTGCAACTGCATAACTGAGGTTCCCCCATCTGTACCCCCTGCGAGGAAAGGGGGCACAGAGGAGGTTAGAGGGCCCGAGAGGACCAGCCAGAGAGATCCTGGAGCCAGTGTCCCATCCTACAGGCCAGGAAATGGAGCTCACGTGGACAAGGGATGGCATTGCTCCATGTGCACGGCTTTTCTCACCACATGGTGGCCCTGTCCGGCTGGACATATCCACCATATCCCATTATTCCAGTATCTGGACTAGGAAAGAGGAGGCCTGGGGTCTACCTGCAGCTTTGCCATTAACATGCTGTGTGTCATTGGGAAAGTCCCTCCCCCTCTCTGGGCGGGAGGGTGACCAGATGAGGTTCAGAGGCCCTCCTGGGTCTGATGATTAGGTTTGAGCCTCGCAAATAGTACTCTATCTGTAAGACACAGCCTGAGGGGAGTTGGCCAGCTTCCCAGGGCCTCCCTGACCCAGGCACTGAACTGGCGTATCCCCAGCTTCTTCTTCTCAGACCCTTCCATCGACAGCCCTGGGGATGAGCTTCAGCAAGCGCCTGGGCAGAGGGGTAGGCTTGAGGCCAAAAGGTGAGGGAGAGACAAGACTCTCCTCTTCCTGAGTCAAACACTAGACACCACAGGGCAGCTGACCGCTGTGAGATCGTGGGGTGACAGGGTTCCAGAAAGTGATGTGTCCTTGTCCGAAAGCAGAGCCAGCCTGAAGGGCTCCTGTTGGCCCACCGAGGACAGTGGGAGCTCCAGTACAGGTAATGCGCATAACACAGTATAATTCCCTGAATGAAATGTTTTAAATCGTGTAGTCTATACAGATACTAATAAATAAGTGAAAGTTTGGTAAGGAATGGGATATTCATATAGCTTCAAAGCACCTTCCACAAAAAAATTACTAATTACAAAGGTAAAACAAGTAACATTACAGATCTTGGGTGAAAGTGACTTGCAGTGACAGTAACTTACAGACACCACCTTATCACATTATCATTTGATGATGATCAAAATGAACATCACCAATCATGGAACTTACACACCCTGATAAGACGTACTGAGAAAACACAGTGGTACTTCTGGGATATTCCTTCTAAAATGCATAACTTGGATCTAATCATCAGGAAGCATCAGACAAACCCAAACCGAGGGACATTCTAGAAAAAACCTTCAAAACCGTCAAGGTCATGGAAGTTGAGGAGAGCCTGAACAACTGTTCCAGGCTGAAGGAAATTAAAGAGGCATCTCTTTAAATGCAACACATGGGGGACTCATCGTGGATCCTTTTACTACGAAGGACAGTATGGGGACAATTGGTGAAACTTGGGTGGGGTCCGAAGGTTAGACGGAAGAATATATCAAGGTGAATTTCCTGAGCGGGATGGTGGAAGCCTCTAAGATGGTCCCCAATGATCCTGGCCTCCTGTACTCACTCCCTATGTTATCCCCTCCCCTCGAGTGACAATATGGCAGAAGACATGGGTTGCACTTCTGAGGCTGAGTTTTAAAAAGACTGTGATCTCTCTCTCTCTCTCTCTCTCTCTCTCTCTCTCTCTCTCTCTGTCTCTCTCTCTCTCTCATAACTCACACTGGTGGAAGCAAGCTGTCATATTTTGAGCAGCCCTGTGAAGAGGCTCTCCTGTCCTGGTGATACACTGAGGCTCCCAGGCCAACAGCCTGTGAGGACCTGAGCCTCTACCACCCTCCGAGCGAGCTTAGAAGTGGATCCTTCAGACCCAGTCAAGTCCGAGGATGAGCGCAGCCTCGGCCGACAGCGTAACTACTGTGTTTCCCTGAAAAGAAGACCGGGTCTCATATTAATTTTTGCTCCAAAAGACGCATTAGGGCTTATTTTCACGGGATATCTTATCTTTTCATGTACAACAATGTACATTTATTCAAATGTAATCATGTCGTCTTCTTCTGGAACATCGTCATAACATACTACCGTGTTTCCCCGAAAATAAGACCTAGCCGGGCCATCAACTCTAATGCACCTTTTGGAGCAAAAATTAATGTAAGATCAGGTATTATGTTATATTATATTATATTATTATATTATATTCCCAGTCTTATATTATATTAAAATAAGACTGGGTCTTATATTAATTTTTGCTCCAAAAGAGCATTAGAGCTGATGGTCTGGCTAGGTCTTATTTTCAGGGAAACATGGTAAATGCATCCGTCTGGCTGACAATCTTAACGGGGGCTTATTTTCGGGGTAGGTCTTATTTTTGGAGAAACACAGTATATCTCAGGAGTCAGAAACATCCACAATGCTTGAGCCAGAAGCGTCCAGCTAAGTTGCACCTGTGAGACAATAAATATTTGTTGTTTTATGTGGCTAACTTTGGGGGGGATTTGTTATGCAGCAGTAGATAACTAATGCAGTTCTGTTGTGGTTATGAAGGAGAACGTCTAAGTTTGCGGGAAATACACACCCGACCTATTTGGGTGTGGGGGGACACCGGATGGGGCGTTATTCTTAAATGATTCAGGAATAAAAAGTTCTTTGTGCTACATTTGCAACTTTTCTGTAAGTTTAAGATTGTTGCAAATCCAAGACAGTTATTTTTAAAGGAATGAATGTGCCCGGTGGACACGAGAGGAGCTTGGGAAGGGCAGTACTCAGGATGCAAAGAAGTAAGCATAGTGGTGGGAATTCAGACACTGTGGTCTGTCCCAAACATGGCATCAAGCCAGCCCTGCCTTGGACCCTTCAGTGACTTCCTGTTGGCCTCAAGATAAAGTCCCCGCTCCTGGCCTGGCCACCTCCCCAGGCCCACTCTCCACCCTGCATCTGGCACTCCCTCTAATTCCTGACCTCCAGACAGTGCACCTGCCAGCAGCTCCCAGAGGCCATGACGTTTATCCCACTCTGTGCCTGGAATGCCCCACTCTCCTTCTTTCCTGGACATCCCCCCAAATCCTCTAAGACTCATTTCGGGAGTCACCTCCTCAGTGTCGCCCCAGCTCCACGTCCTTCCCCAATCACAGCACAGTACAGAGCACATGCTATAGAGAAGACCTGTCTCCTGCGTCTTACTGTGAGCCCCTCGAAGTCAGAAGCTCCATCCACTTCCCTGCAGGCACTCAGCACCTGACCCCAGACCGGGCCCCTGCGCACAGTGGGTGCTCAGTTCCACGGGCCCATGTGCCTGACCAGTCGTGCCTTGGTCAAGCACATGGATCCTTGAAACTGACCACCCATTCCAATAGTCAGAGCCAGTCTTAGTGTCCTGGACACAGGTCCCCAGAAGTGGCCTCCCTGTGATGGGCCTTCAGATCCTGGCAGCGCCCCCAGGGAATTTCAGGCCCTGCAAAGAAGCAATTTGTACTTCAGGCCCATTAATGAATCCCTGAACAGAGGGATTAATTACTGCCTGTCGAAATTAGACTTCTCCCTTTCTTCGAGATGCATCTTCTTTTTATTCTTAATTAATTTTTAAAATTACGACGTCAGTGCAAAGTCTAATTTATTTTACTTTTAGCATTATTTCTCTGATAAGCAATTTCGCTTTATGCCAGGCGCTCTCCTCGGCGCCAATTTGTCACATCGACTTTCACTTCGAGGGGCTGTGTCAGCCCTGAAAGCGCAGACACGAGGGACCCCTGACGAGCCACTCCGTCCCTGTCCTGGGCCTCAGTCTCTCTGCTCAGAAATGCACTGAAGGTCCCTCCAAGCCTCACCCGCTGCTGTCCCATTAGCTTATCCCTCCCTCCCTTTTTCCCTCCCTCCCTCCCTTCCTCTCTTCCTCCCTCCCAGGAACGGGGGAGGGGTGACACTGGGTGGTGGCCTTGGAAATGCATAGCCATCTAGGGTTTATAAAGTGTTTCCCATGTATCATCTCACTGACCCTACTAAAACCCTTTTGAAGCAGAGCCTGTCACCCCCATCTTACAGGTGAGGAAACTGAGGCTCACAGGACAAATTACTAGGACATGTTGGAGGAAAGGATCCCAGTCCAAGCTCAGACTCCAAATCTGACAACACTGCCACATCCTGGAACCTAGAGGGGGCTTCTTAGCAATTTTGAGTTGAAAACCTTTGATTGAGGGCCCGGTGATGACGGGGCAGGTCCTGCGTGGTTCTACTGGGACTCTGCCTAGTGCTCCTCGTCCCTTCTCCTGGTAAATGAGGCCCCCTCTATGGGAATCTACTCCCCGTCCCCCCTCTCAACCCCCCTCTAGCCAGGAGTCCAAATGGGAGGTGCTTGCTTTATTCGGATGCTCATCTGAGCCTCCAGGTGGCTGGGGGCTCAATTTGAGCCAATCAGCATCTTCCCTGGGATTTTTCTCATGGCAGCTGCAGAGAGAGAGCGTTTTCCTCTCTGGTTATGAAGCTGAGAAGATGGGAGCCTGGAAGCTGCTGCAGTTGTGTGTCCCTATTCCCACCCAGAGAGGACGGAGGGTAGTCACACCACAGAGACACGGAGATCAGAGGTGTGGTGGGTCTCTCGTTCCAATTCTTTCCAAGGCCTGCTCCACCCTTGCCCCTCCCCATTGGTTACCTGAGACAAGAAATCCCCTTCGTGATCTAAACTGTCTGAAAGGTGTTTCTGTCACTTGCTCCCTTATGTGTTCTGACTGGCACAAATGGACTTCTAGAGTGGAGTTCAGCCTGATGTATCCAGGAAATGCCTCCAGTCAGGTGACACCAAGCACCGAGGGCTAGGGGCATTTCTGAACTGCAGAAGTGACTTGTCCCTGCCGGCTTGTCCCTTCCCACTTCTGCGAGGTGAGCCCGCACACGTGGGGCTCATATACAAGGTTCTGTAGACTCCTGTGCTGCTGCCCCCCGCCCCGCTCACCTACCACCCTGGTCTGTCGTGCACAGCCTCACCACGTCACTTACACGCAGCAGTGTGGGGACGAGATCTCACCGTGCTTTCCCTTGTCCCCATGCTTTCACACATGGGTCCCCTCAGCCAAGCCTCCTACCTCCTCTGGACGGCCTTCTGGCCACCCCACAAAGAGTGACTCACACCCTCCTCTCTGTGAGGCCAGTCAACCAATTGTTGTACACAGCACTGGAGTTGGACTTGTCCGCTGATGTCAGTCCCCTGGACGTCATCCGTCTCCCCACTGCCCAGCCCTGGGCGTGGCTCAGGGACTATCATTCATCCAAGAAGTAGTCACCGAGGGCCAGGCACCATTCTAGAGAAGAAGAGATGAGGGCCCTGCTCTCCTGGAGTTTACAGCCTATGAAGGGAAAACCAACAATAAACAGTAAGTATGACACGTATAAAAATTACATGACAGCCAGTTGGCTAAATGGGAGGGATCAGGTTTGACCGTAAATAAGGGGTGAGTGTAGACCTCATTGAGAAAGTGACATCTGAGGGGTCTCCGAGAAAGGGCGGGCGTGAGCCACGTGGATGTCTGGGAGAAGGGGTCCAGGCAAGATCTGAGGCAGGAGCACGCCAGGCACGTTCAGGAAAAAGCAAGAAATCAGGGTGGCTGGCAGGAGGGACAGATGGCAAGAAGCAGGGGTGAGGGTAGAGGGTGACCCCGTGGGGGGCTGGGAGGGGCAGGCAGGGCTGGTTAAGAAACTCAAGAAATGTTTGTTGGACAAAGTGAATTGTAATTTGAGAAGGTTCTTATTGTCTGGGTGGGAAGAACTACATAAATAATTAGGGAACATAAATGACATGTCCTGGCTGTGTGGTGATTGGGGAACAACTGGGTGGACTAAATCAGGGGACTTCTCAGAGGCAGTGCCCCAAGCCGGGACAGGGAACACGTGTCCGCTTTGGGCTGGCCGAGTGGGGAGCATGAATACAGTCACCAGAGGCTGTATTGGATTCCTTGGGCTGCCGTAACAAATCACCTCAACCTGGGTGGTTTAAGCAACAGAAATGTATTCTCTCACAGTTCTGGCGGCTACACATCCAAAATCAAGGTGCCATCAGGGCCGTGCTCCTTCTGAGACTCCAGGTGGAATCCTTCCTTGCCTCTCCTGGTGGTGGCTGGCATCTCTGGCATTCCCCAGCTTGCAGCTGCCTCACTCCACTCTGCCTGTGTGGTCACTGGGCTTTCTGTGTGTGTCACTGTGTCTTCAGTGGATGTTCTCCCCCCATGTCCCTGTTTATATAAAGACACCAGTTACAGTGGGTTAAGCATCCACCCTACTCCAGTATGACCTCATCTTACCTAGTTACATCTACAGTGACCCTATTTCCAATAAGGTCCCATTCGGAGATACTAGGGTGAGCACCTCTACGTATTTTTTTGTGGAGTGAGGGACACAGTGCAACCCACACCAGGGGTCTGCCCTCCCGGTATGAGACCTGCTGTGTGAACTTGGGGGTGCCGCGTTCCCTCCCTGAGCCTCGATCTGTCCTCCTGTAAGCAGCAGCAGCTGGCACTTCACGTCCTTCTGAAGAAACCGCTCTCCTCTCCTCACTGGGCCGCCTCTGATCTCCAGCACAGCGGTGTGGGGACAGGAGCTCAGATGATTCCAAACTGTATCTTCACCATAAAACAAATATTTTGAAAAGCCCTTTGATGTCACTTTAATGGAGTGAGGAGAACACTGTTCAACCTCCCGCATTTTTAATTTTATCCCTTTTGCTATTTTTTTCCTCCTCTAAAGCTTGTGTTCGCTTTCATGTTACACGATATTTAGTTGCTTGTCAATTAGTGTTATGCTCTCCAAGAGACAAGCACATTAGCCGCTGCAGAGATCGGAATTACACTCTGCAGCCCCGTTGGTGCTGTCGAAGCCGAGCCTTCCCCAAGGAGCGCACAGCACACCTCTTTTTCATTTCAAAAGATGACCTTCCTCTCCCTTCCTCCCTTCCCAGCTCCTGCTTTAATTCCAGCTGACTCCGCCAGGGTCACTGCTGCACAGGTGAGGTGGCTTTGAGATGGAACTTTTTCAAATGCACAAAGGAAGATGGGGGTTCCTGTTAACAGTGGACTTTGATGACTGTTAGTGTAAAGCAGTCTGGAGTGGGCTGGATTTGAATAGCGATTTAAATTGCCAGTCTGGGGGTTCTAACTCAGCACTTCTCATCTGCCACACCTCCATTGGCAAGTCAGCAAACTTGTAAAGTGACGATGTGGTAGAAACAAACGACCCAGCTCCTATACCAGCTCCTTGATTTACGTCGTATGTGACCCTGGACAAGTGAATTAACATTATTGAGACGTATTTCCTGTTCTGCAAAATGGGCTTGAAACCAACTGCATAGGAATGTTGTGAAAACAGAAATTGTGGGTGTAGAGCTTTGCAAACTAAGCTTCAGCATCTGACTCTGTCCATGAGTTAATCACAGGGCCTGGAGGGCTTTGGGGGGAAAAGAGATGGAGGATGGGACCCCCCAGGGTGGAGATAGGGGCCTGGTCCCAGCTCAGCCCAGGCTGGGATCGGACCACTCTGCACCTCAAGGTTGCAGGCAGAACCGTGAGACCACAGCCTAAGCAAGGGGTGTCAGAGCCCAATGACAAGGCAGATACCCGAGGAACCTGGAGGGCAGCATTTTCCCTTTCTCTGTCCCCAACATGCTACCATACAGATGCGGGCAGTAGAAGAATTGGGACATCTGCTCCTTTGTTGTGAGCTCAGCAAACACCCGCTAGCAGCACATACCCCTTTAAAAGGCGCCCTTCTCTGCCTGAGACTCTTGGGAGTGGGAGAGATGCCCTTGGCAGCTCCCATGGAAAGGCAAGAGCCCCCAGGGGCCACGTGACTGAGTAGATTCTGCCCAGGTCACACGACAGCACAGGGACTGCCTGGGATCCATGCAGCCTGAGGTGGTCCTCCCAGGGGTCCCCCTGCAGTGAGAAACGAGGACAAGAAGCCGGCTGGGGCCCTGCTCCCACTGACCTGCTGTGTGACCTCAGGCAGTTTTGCTCATCTCTCTGAACAGTTTCTTCCAGCACAAAATACAAGGTGCTAAAGCTTAATTTACAGGACTCTTGCTAGGAGATTTAGCAGTGAGAGAATCTACTTAAAACACCTTAAAAACGGCGGCTCAGGTGACAAGGATGGCGAAGACAATGACATACTGAGGGAAGGACAGACTTTGTTATCCAACACAGTGCAGGAAGGACACCAGGGGGTCCCTCTTTTGTCCAACATTCTCCCTGGGCGGCCACACTCAGGCCATGTGGGAAAATCAGAAGGTCAGAGTAGAGTGAGAGTGACAGGGAGACCGTCATTCCTCACCTGGATATGCCCAAGGCTCCTAGCCCGGCAGCCAGACCGACGCTGTGAAAACCTGTCACAGCACACCCTCCTCTGCTCCAGACCCTGCGGTGTCTTCACGCCACTCCGTTCATAGCCAGCCCCTTCTGAGGGCCAACCCGGCCCTGTCTTCCTCTGAGCTCATCTCCTGCCACGTGCCCCCCATTCAAGCACCCCTGCCACTCAAACTGCTCCTTGGCTCCCCAGTTGCCTCCTGCCTCCAGGCGCTGCTCCAGTAGCTGTCCCTTCGGCCTGGGACACCCTGACCTGATATCTGCCTAACTCCCTCCCTCATCTCCTTCTGGCTCCGCTCACATCGCGCTCTCCCCTCTCCCCGAGAACCCCCACCCCTGCTCTGCTCCCCCTCCTGTGGGCTGCAGAGCATGACCTCCAGCACAGGAGATGATTTGCCCCCCTGCCGTGCTCTCTCACTGCTGGAATCTAAGCGGGGGTCTTCGTTTTGTCCGTCGATGTGTCCCGAGGGCCCAGAACAGTACCTACCACACGACAGGAGCTCTAAATACCTGTGGGAGGATGACACCTGGCAGATAAGGAGGCCTGCGTCTGGGTCTGCCGACAGGAGCCGGCAGGAGGCAGCCGTTCTTACCTCTCTGTGGAGCCGCGTCCTCAGGGGCAGCAGTTACAAACACGCATTCCCGTGCCTGGCCACAGACCCACCACACCTCAGCCTCCAGGGCTGGGCCTCCTGTCTGGACGATAACGCATCCCATTAATGTCCCAGCTGGACAACAAAGACACGGGGCCACTGGTTTTCAAAGGGAGTCCCTTGGAGCCCCAGTGTCTGGGGGAGGAGCCTCGAAAGTGGGGTTGGAGGTGGAGTGAGTGGTCACGACCCTGGGCAGCCTGTCTTGGCTTCTCCTAGAGCTGACCTCTTCTGTCTGCCTTGTGTATGTGGTTCCAGTTCCCAAAAGTGTGTGGGGACCACGGGCAGGATGATGGCTGGGACTCAGGGGACGCCAGCAGTACCAGTTCTGGACCTTGGACGGACCGCCTCACGCGTCCAGGCTTCCCTTTCCCCATCTGTCTAGTCTGCGGTTCCACCGAATGACCCCAGAGTGCCCTCAACCCAGCAGCTCGGGTATTCCAGTTTCACACCAGTGGGAACAGGGTGAAGACAGGGAGACAGGGTGTGTAGACGGACAATTATCATCACACAATATAACACTCTAATGGCAGAATCTTTTATATTAGAATAGCCATTATGGAGCACAGTTTCATCAAATGAATATAATAGACTTGTTTTATATTACAATGCACACTGTAATTACACATTTCAATAATTCTTTCAATGCATTACATAGACGCGTTGAAGTAATGGAGTCCCGTAGCCATATATAATAATTCACCTAAGGGAAGGACGCCACAGGTGGGGACAGGGTGACAGAGAGGACTGCCAGCCTGCAGGGAGGACCCTAATTCCCTCCTGCCCACGATCTCAGGGCTTCTGACCCTGCTCTTCGGAGGTTCATGACGCCGGGGGAGCGGGGCAGGGGGGTTCCCTTTGTCCAAGCACCTGCCCATCTAGGCAGAAATCTCTTCTACTACATCCCCAACTGCTCTTTGCAACCACACCTCCAGGGATGGGAAGCTCAGTACCTCTAAAGCTATCTATGCGATGGGCCCCGCCATTAAGAAATTACATTACCATAAGCCCATGCCATCTCTAAATTCATACAGTAACTCTATCTATTTTGCCAAAGATCATATCAATATTGATTATTTTAGGCATTATAGTAGATTTCTATTGCTGCCATAACAAATTACCACAAACTTGGTGGCTTAAAACAGCACAAATGTATTATCTTACAGTTCTAGAGGTCAGAAGTCTGACATGGGTCTCCCTGGGCGAAAATCAAGGAGTCGGCAGGACTGTTCTTCCTGGAGCTTCTAGGGAGAATCAGTTTGCCTTTTCCAGCTCCTCATGGCGCCTTCTTCCACCTTCAAAGCCAGCCACTCTGACCCTTTTTCTGTTTTCACAGCTGTCTCTGACCACACGGCTCTCACAGCCCCAACACTGAGCCCCTCGTATCCAGCCTCATGCTGACCCTGGTCCCTGGGTAGCCTCTGTGCCTCTCCACAGGTTGTTCCATCAGCCTCGAGAGCCCTTTGCCCATCCCACCGGTAACACTCCGCTTACTTTGAAGGACGCAGTCGGCATGAACACCCTTCTCTGCTGTCCCCTCCCCATGAATGAGGCCAGACCATTGCCAGAGCCACACCCGGCGACCTTCACCCTCCTCACTCTCACCTTCACCCCCGTCATGCCCACGCACCCCCCCCCACATATCCACACGCACACAGGTCCCCGAGTCCGCCTAAGAGTCTCTAATCCACCTGCCTCCTGGTGCCCAGCCACCCAGGTGAGGGCATTCTGGCCTGGACTCTCTGCAGCTTCCACCTAGACCCTGCACCCCGTGCTTTTCCTCCCCATACTGACTCAACCTTTCCCAGACTGCCACCCTCCCATAGCTCCCCAGTGCCCCCGTGAAGCCCACCTGTCTCATGCTGGCACCTGAGGCCCCACTAACCTCTCCAGCCTGTCTCCTCCCCATTGTTGACTGGATTCGGAGGTCCAGCCAGGCGCACGGACCATTGTCAGGCCTTTACCAGGCTGTTCCCCTCCTAGAACTCCCTCCTCCCCATTTCCCCAGCTCACAGGTTCCGCTCACCTGGGGCACCTTCCCCGCCTGCCTCCAAGGCCGTCAGGAGCCTCCTTCCCAGGTGCCTTTGCGGTTATCATTTCTCATGATTAACACGATTCATTATCATTCATTGTGTGCTTTCCTCTCCGCACCGGGTCCGGCAGCTCTGGGTGAAGGTGGGTGTTAGGTGTTGCATTTGATAAACTGAGTTATCTCCTAACACCTTCCTATGCTGAGTGTCCTCTGTCATAGCACGAGTCTCAAACCACACGTTCCAATAGGGCTCCAGCCACTGGCTTCCACCACCAAAGAGCCTTGTCACCTGGTCACTCTGTGTCTGTGACCCCGACCCAGCGTCCTTTTGAAGAAGCCAGGGTGGCCCTGTTCTCTTTCTTCCCCGTGTCTGCCGTCACCGGCCGGCCAGTGTCACAAATGAACGGAGACCACACATTGTTCTTTTTGGAAGAAAGTAGCCTTAACACAAATAGAGGATCTTTTAAAACCTGAAAACCTGTAATTAGCTCTCATGTGAATGCCAGTTAACGCCGACGAATTGCAGCATTTGTGTGGGAAGATGGCTGGTGACCACTGTGCGACTTTATCGCGATCAAGTAGCAGAGGGCCTCACTGTGCCCAGTGCTGCCCTCTGGGGTCAGGCGGGGGCAGTGGCTTCCCCACGAGTGGCATCCAAAGGACAGAGCCGAAACCAGAACGGAGGCCTGAGAGGAGGTAGCTAGTCCCTAATTGAGGAGAGACTGAGGCCCAGAGAACGGCACAGATGGGCCCCGCAGGACAGGGCTGGGCTCCGGATCTGGTGGCAGGAAGCCCCCAGGCAGGCTGCAGGAAGGAGCAAACACTCTGCCAGTGCCGACTGCGCCCCAGCCCACCCACCCCAAGCCTTGGCACTGCGGATACTGACCTGGGCTGGCCCGTGGCGCCACAGTGAGGGCCTGGGCCCTGCAGCATGCCGGCCTCCGTCGGAATCCAGCTCCATGGACCCCAGGCCGTGTGATCTAAGGCCGTTCACTCTGTGCGCTAGTCCTTTATCTGAAAACAGCAGCATCTCCCGCACAGGGCTGTCACGTGATTGCGCGGGACAATGTTACAAACACTGCCGGGCTGAGAGGACTCCTGAGCAAGGAAGTCTTCCCTATTGGCATTACTGCTTGTGGTCTCCCTACCAGTCTGAGTTGTTCCAGGAGGAGAGAGAAGCTCTAGGACGTTTGGTGAATGCATATATTTGCTGCTCCATGGCTGGCACTGGAACTAGAGGGGTGAGCAAATCACACCCGGCCTGTGCCCTCACAAACCTTCCAGCTAGTACCTTCCAGCTAATGACGGGGAAAGGCATAACCCAAAGAAAGCCACATGCACACAATCCAAAATCACAACAGGGGCCAAATCCAGTGAGGGGCACATTGCGTCTGAAAGATGTAATAGGGAACCCTGATTGGGAAGACTTCTCTGAGTGGGCTCTGAGGCCTGAGCAGGCACCAACTAGCAAGAAATACGACACCAGGGAAGTGAACGGGAAGATGCAAGGCGGGGGCAGCATGTGCAAAGGTCCTGTGGACAGAGAGGAAAGCCCTGTGAGGCTGGCGCAGGGGGAGCTGAGAGGGCAGGCAGCTGAAGGAAACTAAGGAATGGGCAGGACTCCGCATAGCACCTATAGGTCCTGCTGAGTGCAATGGGAAGCATTTGACATTTTAAACCAAGGAGATATGATCCACTTTGCATCTTAAAGAATCGCTCTAGCTGTGGGGACATTAGAGAGGGTAGGGGTGAATGTGGGGAGGCTAGCTAGAAAGCCACTGCAGCAAGTGATCCAGGTGAGAGATGATCACGTGGACCAAGGTGGTGATGAAGATGAATGACGCAATGGCTTTGGGAGAGAAAGTAGAGAGAGAGGGCATGATTGTGGACGGCATATGGAGGGTGAGGGAGAAGGCGGTGTCAGGGGTGATTTTAGTGTAAGCTGCTGGCCAGAGGCAGAACCTTCACTGAGATGAATGGACCAGCAAACCCCGGTGATTTGGCCGATATCAGGGCCTCACCATCAGGGCCTCACCGTTAGCCAACTTTTTCTTTCCACATCAAAGTCTTGCAGATGAGGAGCCCCTGAGGGCGAGGGCAGGTTCCTGGGTGTCTGGACCCACCCAGGCCCACCCCAACTGGCATCCAGCAGCGAGTTGGGAAGGCCCCATCTGTTCCAAGAGGTAAACACGTCTGGCCCCTAAGGCAGTCCCTGGTTTCTTGGGAGACGGGATGAGTAATTTTGATAATTGAATTTTTGAGTTAGACTTAAAATACAGCCAAGATTGAAGAGGCAGTTTGGCAGGGTCAGGAGCCCCCAGGCAGGCTTCTCTGCCTCCACGATGCTGACAACTGATTAACAAGATCACTCTTTCTCCCGTCCACAGCCCCATTTACAAGCAATTCTTGGGGCTGCCGTGTCGAGAAATTCAATTGTGGGTCTCTGGGCTCCTGCTCTGGTCACCCAGAGACATTCTGATGGAAAGGATAGAGTGAGAATGCTTTGGTTTGTAATGTGGGGAAGGGCTGCAGTTTTTTGGAATAGACAGCATTTCAGGGAGACAGGCTAATCCAAGAGGACAGGATAATTCAGAGAACAGCTTTTGACAGACAGGGTCAAATCCTGGCTCCAACACTTACTAAGGTGACTCTCCACATGTTTTCTCGTTGTAAAATGGGCAGGATTGTGTAGGTTAATTAATGAGACGATGCAATGTGGCTACCTCTGTGCAGGTGGGCGCTGGCCTGAAGGGGCGAGAATTTTACCCTTTGGACTCATGACAGGGAAGTGGCAGGTGGGCCAAGGTGAGGCCAGCGGGGGCGGGTGGGGGGGCGGCTGGAGGCCCTGTGTCTCTTGCCTCCTTCCCTATATATTTAGCCTCCGCAGCTGTTTCTCTCCCCTGACCGCTCCTCCCCTCCAGCACAAGTGCTGATTAATTTCACTGACGGGAAACTGACGCATTTTCTGATTACTGCTTCAGAGCCTCCTGAATTCATCTGCTGGTAAAATTAACTCACCAGAGACAATGGAGCCGGTTCCAAGGTCCAAATTGTCCTTATTTGCAGTTTGTTCTTGGCCCTAATCCAGCCCAAACAAACGGGGCTGCTCCTGAACCTTTCAGAGGAAGGAGGGCCTTCCCTAGCCTAAGGCTGGGAGTATTGTACGCAACTCTGAACTGAGGGATAAAAACATACTCTGCTTTGGATTCCTGTGCTCCTGAAAATCTGCGGGTGACTGAAGCGAGTGGCCGGAGAGACTGCCGGAGCACCCTCCTCCCCAGGCCCTGCTCTCAGGCGCTATTTGGTTTACCAACTAGACAGGCCTGGAATGTGCCGGAAGCAAAAGTGGGTCTCCCCTCACAACCTGTCCAGCTCACGCCCTTGCCAATGACCAAGTGCAGCTCCCAGGGGATGTGCACTAACCACGTGCCAGCAGTATATTCACAGTTGCCAGTGAGGTAGGCAGTCGTCTTCCCTGGACCCGGGTCTGACTTCTAAGCCTGGCACGGGCTCTCACCACCGCACTGTGACCTATTCCTCCATGACCACACAAACACACACACACACACACACACACAACTTCCATGCTCGTCTCCACGCTCAGCGGCCCTGGGAACTTAAAATTCGCGCTTTGAAAACTTCCTTGACACCAGCCCCTGAGACACACTGAGTAAGAGTCATTAAATTTTGCAACGGGTTTTACTGTCAGGACTGGGCACAAAGGTGATTCCCAGTTTACAGGGGTAGAGACTGAGGACAGAAGCCTGCAACTTGGGACTGGAAGCCAGGCCTCCTGCTCCCTCCACCACACCACGCTGAGCCATCTGGGCTGCAGATCACAGCTTCCATGTAGGAATACAGCTGTGCGACTTCTTAAAAAAGCCACATTACTTTATGCCTGAACCTGAGTTTTCTCACACTGGAATGTATTCAGGCTCATCTGTGCAAACACTTCTCAGGAAGAGAGCTCGGACGACAGGAACGCAAGCAGAGAGGGTCCTTACTGACCACTTGCCCTGCCCTCACCTGATGGGAAACTGGGGTGCGGCCTGGGATGAGAGGCTCGCTCCCAGACTCCCAGCCTGGCTCCACTCCCTATGCCTCCAGCTGATGCAATTACATGAACTCCAATTGTCACCGTGTTTGGGGAGCTGCAGAGGCGGCAGCACAGAGCCGTCTGGGGTTTGGAAGGACAGGAGGGATCAAGCCCCAGCTCTACCACTGAAAGTTCACTGTCCTGTGAATCCAGGCCTGCACGTGACCACGCCGTGGTCCCCACCTCTAGTGAGCTCACGGACAAGGACAACAAAGGACGGTACTGGGCTAAGCAATGGCGTCACTGCATCGCTCAGCGAGCCCCAACGTGGGGATTTCTGAAGGGCCCCTCAAAGCTGGCTAGAAAGAGAGGGCAGGAGAGCATTTCAAAGGGAGGAGCATCCTGGATCAGGCTGGGAAGGCACGTTGGTTGAGTTGATGACAGCTCAGTGTGCCCGGAACACAAAGTGCAAGAGAGCGAGATGGGAGGAGCCAGGGGTGCCTGCGGGGGCCAGACTTACTCCTGTAAACCTCCTTAGGGGCCTGGGTGAAGCCGCTCAAGTGTTTAGAGGAAGAGGCGTCCTGGTCAAATGTGCTTTCTCAACACCTTGGCTGCTGCAGGGTGGAGGAGAGAGTTGGGTGCGGGAGGCAAGACTTGAGAAATGTGATGGAAAAGGAACTGAAGACAAGGAGCCCATTAATAGGGAAAGAGGTAAAGGCACCAGACTCGAGGTGGAAGCAGAGGGGACGGGGAGCGAGCTGAAGGATAGGAAGCGATGGCCAAAGGGCGAGATGTTAGAATGAGTAACGGCAGAGGGAAAGCAAACTGAGGGCTCATCCAAATGGGTGGTAAAGTTCCCAGAATGATGGCAGGAAAGGGGACAGTGAGGGAGACTGAGTCAGGATGCAAAATGTGGCACAGATAAAGCCCATGTGCCTAGCTGACGCCTGCTCGGGGCCCCGTGGTGGTGGGCACAGGGCTGAGGCAGAAAGCAGAGCGGAGCAGTAACCGTGATGTCACGTCACGTCACGTCACGTCACATCACATCACATCCCTGCTGTTGGTGCCTCTCAGGGCTACACGGCCCCGTCCTGCGCCTTATCTGCAAATGGGGCCAAGCCCTACCCAGTTTATTTCTCACGGACATCACGAAGCTCAGGGCAGAGACAGAGGACAATTAAACATGAAGGTCAATGCCAGGGTTGTAGCAAATGCAGCAAGCAGCAATGGGGACAGTGCAGCGGAAGGGTCACAGTCACCACGGGGACGCTACCAAGCCAAGTCCCCACTGCAGGCTTCATGGGTCTTTCCCGTGTGGGAACGGCACCACCTTAGGGCGCTGCGAGGGGCCTGACTGGGCGTTGCTGAGGCCACGCCGTGGGGCGACGCTCCTTTCTGGACATCCGAGTGGGCTCAGCAGAGAGCTTGGGCGACACCTGCGGCACACACCACCCCCGAGACCCCAGCCTGTCCCACTGGGCGTGTGGGACCTGGGCTTTGCGGCTCCACACAAAGTGACTGCATCAGCAACGGGGAAGGAACCACTTAGTGACTCTTGAAACTGCGGGGCCGGCTGAGCACTAACAGAGCTGGTGGACGGGAAGCCACCACCGTACGTACGCCACAGTGACGCCTCGGCCCCACGGGCTGCCCAAGGTACCATGCCCAGCGCCCGCGCGCTCGAGACTGCTAAACACCCCACGGAGAGCACCTGAATCTCGCTCCACAACGACCCTTATGCCAACTTCAAGAGAGAAAACATTAAGAGGAAACATAGATTTCCTTTGACCAGACAGCTCTATTTTCCTCAATAAGTAGGAAACACACTTGTAACAAAGAGACGGCACGAGCTCAGTGAGGAACCACAAGCTTTATTGGCTGGAAGTTCTCCTCAGGAGCCTGGTCTGCTGGGACTGGATGTTCCCGGATGGGCACCCACGGGCCTAAGCTGGGAAAAGGGAGGAAGAAAAGGAGAATTTTAGGTCCAATGGAGGGTTTCTGAAGTCAGATCCCTGATAGAGGTAAAGGTGAGACTGTTATTCTGAAGCTACTTTCAAAGACACACTGTTTGGTCAGTAAATATTTACAGAACCAAATGACAATGAGATCATATTGTACTCATTCATTCAAAAAATATTTATCAGATGCCTACTATGTGCCAGGCACTATTCACTGTATTTCTCACCAGTAAAAATAGCATACAAGGTTAATAATGAGAAGCACTGAAACCATGGGATGGTAAAATGAAAAGTTTCATGCACTGCTGGCAGAAAAATGTAACTGTATGTGGAGGACACAACACGTATCCTGGTTTCACCTTCACCTTCACTTTGCAAAAGAAGTCATTTCCTGCCCTGCACCCACTCCCCCTGCCCAAAACGGCTTTCAATGAAAGAAATTCAAAGTGGCATTACCTCCAGGTTTCCTCTGGCCTTCCGAAGGATTTTGTGGGTTACGAGCACTGAGGAGAGAGCACAGAATGGGATGATTACATATAGGTGCCTGGGAAGACTGTGTAAAAGCCAGGTGCAGGGAGGAGGAGCCCCCTGAACCCCGAGTGGCTCACACAAGCCTGAAGCAGCCAGACCGAGAGCTGTGAAGGCCCCACCTGCCCATCACACACCCCAGGACCAAATAATCCATCAGGAAGAGTGGCCCAGTCCCTGCTAAGCCACACCTCACGGCGATACCAGAGGTAGAGCAGAGCATGCTACGCCATTTCTAGAAGACAAAGTGAGGGTCTGCAAGGCCAGCTGGATGCCCAGGTATGCCCAGGGCTCACCGCTCTGGGCCTGGGGGGGTGATGGTGCAGAGGCAAGAGGCCTGTGTCTGCTTAGCACCCCGCACGCTCTGGTTTCCTAGGCTGCCCGGAGAAGAAGTGCTAGGAAGTGGCTGTGCCCCACTCCAAGCAAAGCCACGTGTGAAGGTCAATTCTGTAGAGTCAAACTTGGCTGTGGCAGTTCCTAGAGCAAGCTTCTGATGACCCAGGAAAAAGGACTCTGGGTTCTTCCTTCTCGGCTGCCCTTTAGCTGGTAGAGGACATCAATGCGATTCCCTTCGCGTCACACTCCCACGACAGGAGGGCGGGCTGCAGGGCTGCGGCAGTGCCTCTGAGTGGTGTACGGGCAGATGTCCAGCGTATCAGAGCCCACAGGAGGAATGGGGGTGTCCCTTTTTCAGGGCAGCGACTGTAAAGTAAGGTGGCTTCTTCCCTCAGTCTTTCTCTCGTCCAACACAAACTCCAACAGCAGGAATGCCGCCACGTAATAGATTTCTGGGCCTGATCAGGGGTCTGTTCTAAATAGGGGGGCGGGGAAGGACATTAGTTCACTCCGTGGGGAAGACAGACACAGGCTCTGGAACTGGGCCTGTGGCTGGTGGTGCCCAAGGCTGAAACAGACTCCCCGTCAAGCTCCCCAATGGCTCCCTGAGAACGGGAGCCATGTCACAGCCTTGACAAAATAGTTATTTCTTGCCTCACCAACATTTCCATCTGGAAATAATGAAGTGCATTTGCAATCTGTGACACCAGGGGAAGGACAGGCAGTGTGGGATTCTTTCAAAATTGGGCACAATGAACTTCAGAGGTACTCGCTGCCTCTGTGGCCCCGCCCGCTGACCCCATGCTGCAGAGCAGCGTTCTATCCTGGGTCCAGGGATATGCTTTGGCGTGTCCTAAATCCCTGAAAACTAAGTGCAAATCTTTGTGTGTACACGGATATATGCATCTTTCTGGAGAGAGATCACACCTCTCCTGAGAGTTGCCAATAGGCCTGTTACCCAGAAAAATTAAGTATCACAGCTGTGGGGGTTAAAAAATAACACTGGAACAGGACCAAAAGAACAAGACTCCCAGTGGAAGAGCTGAGGCTCACCTGCCCCAAATCTGAAGGGGCCCCCACACCTGAACAGCACTGCCCACCTTCCAGAGCACAGAAATCCCCACTGCGATGAGAAGTTCGAGGGACAGAGCAGTACAGGGCACACCCCAAGCCCAGGCTTGCCCGGCGCACAGGCGAGACTCGAACCCAGGTCTGTGTGGCTCAGCGCAGGGCGCCTTCCAGTCAGCAGTGCTGGCATCCACCAGCCTCAGTGGTGTCTAGCTGGTGACAACTGTGACCTCAGCGAATACTCCCAACCCGTGCAGCAGGTATGCCTGTCTCAGAGGCTAAAAGTGAAAGCAGGTGGCTCCAGGTGACATGGCAAGGGAGTGACGGGTCCTCGGGGCTCACAGGGACACCCTTCTCTTCCTTTCTACTGCAGACTCTGGGAGGAAACATAGTGTTCAGCGTGGCCCAGGCAGGACCAGCCCTGGGCCCTCACTCCTCCCATCACCATGTGGGGAAGGGACAGGAAGGGACACTCTCCAACTTTCACTCAGTCCCGCAGAGCCAGAAGCAGACTGTGAGGCTGGCCAGGGTTCAGGAAAGTTCCAAGGACCCGAGTCGTCGGGATGAGCTGCAGAGCCAGGCCTAGGAGAAGGAGTCCCAGTCCAGGGTCTGCCACCAGCTGTGAGACCTTGGGCAAGCCCCACACCTGGCTCTGAGCTGAGCCCCCACTTTGTGCCAGGCCTTGGAGACACAGAGAGGGGGGACACCATCTTAGCACGGGAATGGGATTTGGTCCGACCTACTGGAAAAAAGAGGCAGTGAACTAACATTTGCTGTTCGTCTACTCTGTCCCCGGGAAGCATACAATACAGTTCAGGTATCATGACATCTGATTTTACAGATGAGAAAACTGAGGCACTTTTTGTCAAGTTGTGTTTAGAACCCAGGCTTGTGTGGCCAGTCCTTTGGAATAACTGTCTCCACTCACAGATGACAAATCTGAAGTTCAGCGAGTTAAAGTGATTTACTGCAGGTCACACAGGAGACGGCGCTCTGACCTGTGCTCACTACGTACCCCAGGCTCACTGACCCAGGACTCGGTCGGGGCTCTGTCGTCCGGTCTGCACGGTAACTCACCCTCCTGAACCTACTGCCCACTTCTGAAATCCCCTCCCCTGCGAACAGGGTTAACTCGAGGTGCCCTGTGACTGGGGCTGCGAGGAGGAGGAGAGAGGCCAAGGTGCTGGCTTTTCCTGGACTTGGCGGCTGAGCAAAAGCTCCACTTCCTGCCTCCTTACTGCTCCAGGAGTCCGACCCAAACGTGCCACAGGCCCCTCAGACACGACCACAACTGGCACCGTCTCCCCCAGGTGCCCTCCAGGGCTCCTATTCTCTCCAGGTGACATGAACCCCACGGACACCTACCACGCTGCCAGAACCACCTCCTTGGTATCTTTCAAAGCCTCCCCTCTCCTCCATGGGGTTTCAGCCCCATCAGACCTCCCCACTGCCTGCCTGGGGGACTGCTGCAGCCCCCGAAGAGGTCACCCTACGTCCTGGCCCCTCTATGTTCAGCCATGGGACCTCCTGACACACAAGGACCATGGCAGTCCCCGCTGCTCATGGGGTCTGGCCCACAAGGCCTTTTGTGACCTGGTCCCTACTTATCCCTCTCACTTCGTCTCTCCCAGCAAAAGCCGAGGCACGTCCTAAGCATGTTCCTGAACACTCAGTTCTTGCCCAGGAGGCCACCTGACGGAATCCTGTCCCCACCCCTTCTCTAACTCCTACTCACCCCTCAAGATCCCACTGGTCCAGGGCCTTGAGAAGACACATCGTCCTGCAGCTCATTTCTGTGTCTCCATGAAGTCAAAGCTCCACACTGCCAAGAACTGTCTCATTCACCTCTGTCCCCAGATCCTGGCCTGGGGGCACAGGGCAGGAACTACGTGCTTGGCATCTCATTGCCGTTCAATCTCTGTCAGTTTCAGTGCTTTCAGAAGGCTCTGGGGGTAGGGGATAACTATGGAGAACCACTTGATGATAATCTGTGTCCTGTGCCCCAGAAAGGCTGGACTTGGATAAGACAGCGGCACAGGGCCGCGAGGAAAGCGCTGCGTCAGCAGTTCTCCTAAGACGGGGACACAGGCAGGCAGCCCTGGAAGAAACTCGGTGGCTGCCTGCTCCCCTAAGCTCGCAGCTGAGTGAGTGCTGAGGGCTTAAAGCGGGAGAATGCAGCTGCTCCCAACCATCTCCGAAGCTCACAGATCTGGGCTGGGGCTGACCTCACAAACGTCATTGTATCCCTCCAACCCTGAGTCTCTCTGCATCTGTCTCGAAAAAATGTTTCTCAAGTCCGTCTCCCGCTCTTATGCCCACTGCCCGCTGAGGCTCTCTCGCCTGCCTGACTGGAGAACCGGCTCCCTCACTCACGGGGCGGCTGCAGCCTCTCTTGCATGCAGATTGGACAAGTTGACACGGCTTGGCTCGGAGTGGGAGCCACCCCGAGCCTGCCACCTAAGGTCTTTCACCGTCAGTCCTAGTCCCCTGACCCTCCTGCCTCAACCACTTGTAGCTCTTACTCCAGCAACATGAACTACTGCTGTTGACAATGCAAAACCTTATTTCTTCCTTCTCTGCCTTTGTCGACACTGTTCCCTTTCCATCTGACCAACGCCGACTCCTCCCTGCAGACCTAGCTCAGGCGTTGCTTCGTCCAAGAAGCCCACCTCTTAGGACAGAGTGACACCCGCCTCACTCCCGCCTCAGCGCTCCCTAGGACCCTACACATGTTCCTGTCACTGCACATGCCCTGCACCGTCTCCCAATGAGATGACAGTCCCTGGCATAGAGTGGCCCCTCTGTAAAAGTACATTAAGTGAATCCATTGTCTGTGTGGGTCAGAAGGATGAAGCATGAAAGGAAACCCATAAACAGAAGGCGTGATGATAAACGATCTGAGCTTCGAAGCGGGTAGTCCAGGGCTGGCTTTTTGGTCCTCAGAGGCAGGAAGTGGTCAACATGGCAGCCGCCCCCCAGCCGCTCACTTACACTGATCAAAGATGACTTTTTCCTGGTGCTTGCTCAGCTGCAAAAGCTTCATGGTGTTTTGCAACTTCTTTTCTTGTTCAAACAATTTTTTCTGTAGTTTGGTGATCTCTGCCTTCATTTCTCCAGTCTAAAGAGAAAAGGAATTAGAAAAAATGAACAAAGAACATAAAACATCAAATCACCTGGGCAGGATTACAAAAAGGATTACAAAACCAGAACAAAAAATGCTCAACCTTACTAACAGAGATATTCGAATAAAAACTAGAAGCCATGTTCTGCTGGTCAGATGGGCAAAACCAGGCAGGATCCAGTGATGAGGAGCGTGTGGGGAAATCACCCAGGACCGCTGGTGGACTGGGGACTGGCATGGCCCAGGTGGAAATGATAAAATTTCCAAATTATAAAAAGCTCTTCACCCTTTGACCCAGCAATTTACCCCAAGGAATGAAAATACAAGCACAAGACGAGGCCTGTGTTCAAGGATGTTCGTCTTAGCGCTGTTCATAACAGGAAAAAATAAACAACCTGATTTGTTTCAATAGGGTCTAGATAAATGAATTATGGTACTTCCGGTACAGACAATGGAATAATTTTGCAGCTATTAAAAATGATGTTGTAGAATTCTATTTATTGTCATGGAAAGATGGTAATAATTAGTGATACAAAGAGCCCAGAGTAGCTATTGTATATATCAGGCTTTCCCGTTTCATAAAATTGAGTACATATACCTATATCCGTAGATGGGTATACCAAGATGTCTAGAAAAATTTCCTGACATAGAGATGTCATCAAAATGTGAATAGTGATTACCCCCAAGCAATGTGATCTGGAATGTTTTATTTTCATTTTTAAAAATTTATCCGAACTGACTGAATTTTTTAACAAAAATTACAATGCTGATTATAAAAAAATTTTAATGTTTAAATCTTAAAAAGAGACATAAGTATTATCAGGAAAGTATGATCCATCAGGAGAATCTATTCTGATTTATCAGAGGTGAAAAAAGCGCAGATGGGCAGCAAAAGCAGAGGCCCCAGGCCTCTGAGGTGACATATGCAGACCATAGAGGCTACTCAACAAGTCTCCACCTGATTCGTTCAGAGGGTTAGGGACCCTCCCCTTCTTGTAAAATACCCTGACTGTAAGGTACCCTGGCACCGACTACTCTGCTACACCGAAACACCTCTGCTCCCGAGGGCTGTCAGCTCACAGTCACTTCAGTTTGTTCCCAAACTTACTTACGGCAGTTGTTTGCAATGGTAATCAGTTACAGCATGTCCTCGAATAACGTTTCATTGGTTCAACGTCATTTCATTATAACGCTGATGAGAAGCCGCAGGAAATTAAGTCTTGTTCATATCAATTAGCCTATGGCACAATTGGTTTTGTCACGTCATTTTTGCTTAAAAGTCGCAGAAACTCCACTGCTGACGCCATGTAACTAGCAAGTCACTCCCTGTCCCTAAGCCTCTGTTTCCCAATCTGCAGAAGTGGAGGCCTGGCCTCGATGATAGTCTCCGGGATCCTTCTACTCTAAGAGTCTGGGTCATAAACAACCGAAAAACCCCATCTCTGCCCTGGGAGCAGCTCCTCAGAACCAAGCCCCAGCATCTCTAAGCAGGGGCCTCCCAGAAAGGCCTGCTCAGAAGAAGGCACCCCCAGAATGAGTCATTGCTTTGAAATCTAATAAACTGAGTTTCCTGAGAAGTGGTGTTCTATTTCCTTAGCCTTCTGGACAACTTCTGTGTTTGCATCTGTGCGAGCTGGTGATCACTCCATTACCTTTATCGGTAGTAAGCTTGCAAAAACTAATTTAAGTCTATAATGGAGAAATGAAAGTATGTTTCTACATAAAATTGTGTATGATGAACTGAATGCATTTAAAGGTCCATTTATATGTATTTTTACGTAACATGTAGTTTAATAAAGTTTCTGTTTATGGGGGAAAAACATCTTAGGACCTATTGACGACGTTAAGTGAGGACTTACTGCATATGATTTCATTATTAGGTAAACCTATGAAATATGTGTGTGAAAAGAGAGAATTGTTTGTATGAAAACCAACACATGCTTCAGGAAAGACTTGATAAAGGCAAGTCACTAAAAAGCACATTTCTGGCAAATTAGGTGTGGGTGAATTGACTACAAAAGTTGTGGGAGGAACATGTTCTAGAAGAATTCTGTCTTCAAATTGCTTTGCAAGTGTCTAAGGTTTTCCTTCATCTTAAAGAAACAGAAATTGGAAGTGACAGACATACATTATGGATGTAGTTTATGAAAGAAAGAAAATGTACAACTCCAATCAGCATACCCATATTCAAAGAAAAGGCCCTAGCCCTACATCAAAAGAATGGCAAATGAATGTACATTTAACTGTTAAACTAATGTTTAAGGCATGTATCATTTTTTGATTGCCTGCTTTAACCTACTTTTAAGATTAACCAATTGTGTTAGCTCTAAGGACTTCAACTGTTCTTCCAAAACAGACCCTAATTTAAACATCAGGTTTTCTTTGATTCTCTTCCTCATTCTCAGAGCCCACAAAGATTTGTGTTCTGGTCATGGCTTCAAAGGCCACACATTCTAGGACAGTCACTCTACATTCAGAGCCTTTGTTCCTTCCACAGCTATAAAATAGGGATGATCCCTGGGCCACCCTTCACCCTACAATAGAGAGAGTGAGACTCAAATGAGATGATGCCTGAGACAGAGTGTGATGACTTCACCCCTGCCTGGACAACCTCTGTTCTGCCCGGTCAGCCTCTACTCCTCTTTCTAAAGTGTCAACTCAGGCATCACCTCCTCTAGGAAGCTTTCCTTGAGCCTTTTCCCCACCGGGAGTCCAGGTTGGTTTCTGCTCCCCTGGGTACCCACTGTGCCTGGTACCCCTTCTCCCCCTTCACTGCCCATCTCCTGCTGGATGGTCATTTACTTGGGGGGTTAATTTTCACCTGCACTCTCAAAACATTGTGTATGTCTATCCAGCACTTAAAACAAGGAATTTAGGTGATTTATGTGTCTGCTGTTCCTCTGAGCTAAAATCTTCATTTTCACAGGAATGAATACACCCTGGTAAAAACAGCAGGGCTCCAAAGCCCTGCTCAGTCACTCCCAGCTGTTGTGATGATGGAGCAGGGGAGCTTCAGTTCTTATTTCTGGAAAATGGGAATAATAACACCTAACTCTCAGAAGCTGCTGCGAGGGATAAAGTGCGAGGCTGAGTGCAGAGCAGAGGGCGTGGCATCAGGGAGCTCAACAGGCGACTCCGCCCTCAGGCCACAGGGCTGAGCTGAGCTGAGCTGAAAACCACCCCCTCCCAGGAGGCCTCCATCTTCCTCCTGAGCCGTCTGCCTGACTTCTGGAGCTGGGTTTTTTGTTGTTGTTTTTTTTTCTTTTTGGTTGTTTTCTTTTTTATAATGAAAATTCGCAAATATTTACAAAAGTAGAAGGATTAGGACAGTGAACCACCAGGTACCCATCCAGCGTCAGCAATGATCAAATCGTGGTGAAGCTTGTTTCATCAACATCCCTGCCTATCCTCACCCTAAATTATTTTAAAAATCAATCCTAGAAGCCCGTCATATCTCATCCATCAAATTTTTTCGAATATAGCTCTAGAAGAACAAAACTCTTAAACAAAAACAAAAACCCACAATATAACGATCACATCTCAAACAATGGCAATAATTGCTTCATATTCCCAAATATGTCAATAGACACATTTCCCTGATTGCATCACAATTTTCTTTTTCGAACAACTGGTTTGATTTCACTTAAATTGGAATACAAATGAACAGCATGTGTTGCATATGACGGATGTGCCTTTTAAATTTCTTTTAATCCAGTGGTTCTCAGAGCAACCAAAAGGACTTATGAAACAGATCACTGGGGCCGCTCCGACTTTTGAGTCAGTGGGTGTGGGGAGTGAGGCACACAAATGTGCTTTTCCAACAAGTTTCCAGATGATGCTGATGCCGCTGCTCCAGGACCCTAATTTCAGAACCACAATAAATCTGCACGTCTCACTCCCTCTGGTGTCTCTTTCCTTCCAGGATGAAAAGATGTTCTAAGCTCATATTGTACGTTTCCTGCCACAGACCTAGAATCAAACCATTTCTCCAAGGAGCCCTATTTCCTTGTAGTGGGAAAAGGTATTTAGAAAGCACAATTTGGCACTGAAGGTGCTCAATGATTCTGGATTGGACATTTTTAAAGCCTTTTAAGTAAAGAGAGCTAGTATAATTTTTCAATAGAAAATACATCATGAGTTCATACTGATATTTCCAATTCAAGTAAAGGAATGCAGGATTTTTACTTCTTTGATTTTTTAAACATTTATTATATTTCTTCCCTGACAGTAAAAAAAAAAAACTCAACATAATTGGTTATTTGCTTCATATCACCAATAGAAATATAAGAGTTTCATAATATCAATATCAATATTACTAACAATTTCATCACTGAAATCAGTTTATAATTTTTTTGCAGTTCTTTTTATCCTGAGAGCCTTTCCATTAGGAACACTATACCGTCAAATTATTGTTTTAGTCATTGAAATGTTTCCTCTTTGTGTAGTTATGCCCTTAATATGATACATACTGAGGATTGTTGGTTTCATCTTGCTGTGAATGTTTAGAAATTGCTTTCTCATTTTGATGTATTTTTATGTATAAGTATATGAAGCACTTATATGGTTTCAAAGTCAAATGGACAAAACCAGGTCTATTCAGAGACAGCTACTTTCCATCCCTACAAGTAGCCTGTTCTGTTGTTATTGTTTATCCTTCCATTTAAAGCAAAATTTATAAAGGAAAGTTGTGCCTCTCTCCCCACAGCTTTCTTAGATAAATGGGTGTACATGCTCACACTTTCGGAGTGGGCCTAGCGACTGCAGGGGACGGTCCCTTAAATGCAAAAGGCACATTAACGACACTCAGGAAATGCGAGGCAGCACGAAACCATCGGGATTGCTGGGGAAAACTTGGAAATCTGATTTACACACATTTCACACCAAGAAAAAGGCACTGTATGAAACACAGGCAGGGACAGAAGAGTGGCCAGAGGCAATTTAATGCCACACAGGGGTGTCTGCGTACACCAGCAAGCATGCGGGAGCATCTCCGAGGTCCTTCCCGCGGCTCTGAAATTCTGTGATGCCAAAGTGAGCAAAATCAATTCCCGAGAAAGCCTGGGAGAGAAGGAGTGAATCATGACCAGTCCCTGGGCCGACCTGGTAGTGGGCGAGGTCAGCGTGACTGCAATTTATACACACACACACACACACACACACACACACACACACACACGAAATAAGAACTGCATTCTGTCTAGTTAACGGACATGACTAAGTACTGGGAGCGTGATTATACTGTGGGCAAACTGTTTCGTGCAGATACGCTGTGCTCTAAAAATCACACGGGCAAATACGAGTTTGAGAGTTTAAGAGGAAATCATTCATTGATTCGTTCAAAAACAGGAAGGAAACAGACTTGGCCCCTCATGGAAAGTAGAGGGAGACAGACATTAAACAAACGGAACTATAATTTGTGATAAGAGCGGTAGTGAAACAGAGGATGCTATGACTGAGTGAACAGGACGCCCTCTCTGACCTGGAAGTAACATTGAAGCGGAGACCTGAAAGGTGAGAAGGAGACAGCCAGCGGGAGGGAGGTGGGGGACAGACAGGCAGGCAGAGCATCAGTGTCATCAAAACCTAAGACGGAAAAGAGCTTGGCGGGTTAGGAGAGAAGGAGGGGCCCATGTGAGGCTGGAACCCACTGGGCCCTCTCCTTCCCTCCGACATTCCATCTTCCACTCCAGGCCCCCACCAGCTGAAAGTGGGGCAAGACATGATTTTCCTGCATCATAACTGGTTACGTACTACCCCAAGCTTAGCGTACCCAAGCTTCCTCCCCAGGATCCCAAGCGGGAAATCACTGGAGAGATTCCTCAGACCCTCCCAAGTAGAGGGTTGCTTCACTGCTACTTCCTTGCCGTGGCTGACAGATCTGACAGCTATCAAAAGGGGTTTAACTAGACAAGTAATGGCATGGGATGCAAATTTCCCTTCTGCCTTCCTGCTGGCTTGTGGCAAGAATTTATAGGTTAGATAAATGAAGGGGGAAATATCTATCAGGCCCCCAAGCAGAGTTCGAACTCCTCCTTAACCCGTGTGCTGCTTCTGCCAGGGAGGTTTCCCTGATTACCAGAGTGGGTCCTCCCCTGTCATAATACTACGTGTTTCCCACAGACAAAAACCTGCGATCGCTGCTGCTCTGCCTTACTCCTGATTGGGGCCCGGGGTATGGGCATGGGTGTGGGGGCAACTGCTCTTAATTCAGTCACAAGAAGTTACTGCAAAGTTGAGCTTTGAAGAGACGTTTCAATGGTTTTATCTAATAAATGGTTTTCATTCAGTAAAAAAAGTAGCATCTAAATAGTTAAAACAAATTTGAACAAGGCCCACTAAGTATGATGCTGAAAGCTAACATGACATTAGACGGTCCAGGGAAAGGCACCTGAACTGAGAAAGACGGAGGAGAGGGAATGAGCTAGTCCACAGGACACGCTGGGCTGAAGCCGTAAAGTGAAATTGATTCCTTGGACTCAGACACTTGTGCTTTCAAACCAGCTCTGCCACCCTGAGCACGGCCCTCACCCCCCGACCCTCAGTCTCCTCCTGTACAGAAGACAAACAGGATTTCCCTCAACAGAGCTATGCGAGGAGTGGGGGCAGGGCTGGGTTGGGGCAGCAGGGGTGCTCGGGATGAAGTGAGAACACCCCAGGAGCAGCCAGCACGATGCCCGGCGTGCCCCTCTAAACAGGCATGGCACCTACCCTGCCCTCTGACACAGTTCCTAACTGAGGGTACGTCTACCAGAAGGCAGGCCCTGGGCTGGACGTAAAGGAGATGGAGACCCAAGCCCAAGTGGCATCCTTGAGCCTCAATCCGCGTGTCGCCACCCACCTGCTCAGAGTGAGGTGTGCCCTGGCCCTGTGTGGGGAGGGACACCCTCCAGAGAAGCGTCAGTAACCTCGCAGCCTCTTCCAGGATCAGCGTGGCCGTGTTCACGCTGGTGATAAACCTGCTCAGGGGTGCCGAGTGCAGACCCTGCATGGGGGGACAAGAAGGTTGTTACACGCAGTCCTGAGAAGATTATGGACAAGCTGGCTTTAATGGGCAGCGTAAATCTCCCGACGAGGCCTTGTGCTCCATATGCTGAGCAAGGGCTGGTACCAGACGACACCAATTTATTGTTCGTAAAGACTGTGAGTTATAGATCGCGAGAGAATTTCGGCGGTGATTTTCGCCCAATCAATAACCATGATTAAGGACCACCTGCATTAACTATATTTACTACACCCAGAAGACGGTCTGTGGTCAGACCGCTCTCTGCTCCGCAGCCCACGGAGCCTCCCCAGAAAGCAACCGACGCCAATGGCGAGTGACACAACGCGACATTTCTGTCTCAGCCGTCCTCGCTAAACACTCTGCTTACTGCCAGTACGACAGTGCGGCCCTGTCAAGCCCCTCACCCTCTCTGCGGGCAGAAGCAAACTCAAACTGGGGGATGTCAAAGGCATGAGAAAGGAAAGAACATGAGCCAGAGAGGGGAAAACGCAAAATACATTAAAAAAAAAAAAATGAAAAGAGCATTGTCTACACAACAAAATAAATACAAAATAAAACTACACACACTTGTTAGCTATCAAACTGGCAAAAAACCACTTATAAATAAAAGTACTCAGTGATGACAAAGGGGTAGTGAGACAACAGTATTTGGGGAAAGCAATGCAGCAAGTTATCACAAGTGGCCTGAAGAGCTCACAACCTTTGCGCGCTACCTCTACGTCTGGGAATTTATCCCTATGAATTGATCAAAGACACAACCAGAGATCCATCTGTAAGGATCATGAGAGCTTTAAATGTCCAGCAACCAGGTGAAAGAGCAAATAAACATGTGGATACATGTCAGCTTCTTTTCAGCCATTAAAAGTTCTAGGTACAGAGGGAATGAGATAGGAAAAATGTTAATCTAATGTGAACTGAAAGTCAAAATATGAAATTCACATGTCTGAGTCAGTTTTATTAAACTTTACGAATGAGCTAAAGGTATGTATCAAAATGTTAAGTGTTGAGCAAGCACTATATGGTATTTTTACAGATGTTTTGTTTTTATGCTTTTCTACAGTTTCTAGCTTTTGTACAATCAAGATTATAATCAGAAAAGAACGGCAATCTTAGTAATACCTACTAATTCATTTACCAAGTAGTTACCAAGCCCCTATTCCGTGCCAGGCCTTGTGCTAGGTACCGGATACACAATACTGAGCAAAACAGACACGCTCCCTGCTCTCCCGGACCTTAGTATTTAGTACACTATACAATGCAAAATGGACTTTCCCTATATAACAGTAGAAGAAAATAAAACAAAAAGGCCAATCAGCTATCAGGAAGCTGGGGACTCAAGTATCCTCAGTAAGGACATGAGAAGAGGGATCATGGAAGCTTCGAGGCTGGGTCCAGTCTGCCCAGGGGGCCGAAGGAAATTTGAGCCCAAGCAATGGAGGAAGTGAATGAATGACTTTATGTCACAAGCATGGCACATGGGTCCTCAACAACAGGTAACTTTAAAATGAGCAGGGTTCGAGTAGGATGAGGCAGGAAGGAGGGAGAAGGCAAAGGGCCTGAGGGGTCTTCCCAGCCAGTGGGCACAGGAAGTTGGTTGGCAAGCAGGACGACAGCACGAGCACAGGCTGATAGGGGCAGGGCACACGGGGAAACTGGAGGTGTCGGTGGGGAGCAAGGCAGTAGCAGACCGAACGATTAGAAACCCTTGGCATCTAAACAGCACCAGGGGGAAGTGGAGTTTTCTGCACAGGAGAGCGAGGTGACAAACAATGTTCTTCAGGAAGCAGTGTCATGACAGAGAAAGAGGACGCCTTGGAGGCCAGAGAACTGAGTTCACATCTTCACTACCCCAGGTTACTGCACCTCAGTATCTGTAAAGCGGGACGACATCACAGAGCGTGGACGGGTGACGGCTAGGTGACTGGGTAGATGAACGATGGACGGACACAGCGAGGGGCTGAAGGATAAAAGGATGGATGGGAGACTGGATGGAGAGAGGCGGATGCCAGTGAAGCGATGGCAGAAAGGCAGGGCGCCAACCCCAGCAAGTGTTCTTCCCACAGAAAACAACAAAAGTCCCCCAGACTGGACCTGACCTCTGAGCTTTCGTGGGCTATTTCCAGGCTCCTCGTTTCAGGGCCTTCCTGAGGACATGTGTGCGCCCTGCCTCCTAGCGCCCTCAGCCAACACGTCCACTCCTGTCCTCAGGGAGCATCTGTCTCCCTCCAGCTCTGCCGGGCAGGTTACCTTTGTTCCTAGCTCTTGGCTTGTGGAACCAGGAGCCTCTCGGACCTGAGTGCCCATCTCGGTAAGGAGCTTCTGGCCGTCAGCAATCTGCTTACAGAGGGCATCGTAGTCCTCAAGCAGGCCCAGGACGTGACAGCCACTCTTGCTGGCCCACAGGTGGTGGCCAGGGACCAGGCGGGACGTGCATGGGCTGCTGGTGGCCGAGCTGACACTGACGCAGGCGAGGGAGTCCATGTCATTTACAGAGGGCGGAGGACTCGCTGAAGCTACAGAATGAGAAGGAAGATGTCAGATCTACTGGGGACAGCATCCTGCGTTGGATGTGCTGCATTCAGTGATGTCGACGCCAGCCAGGAGAGCTAAAAGCGGCCCTCAGGCCCAAATGCCACCTGACACAGCCCAGAGAGGAAGGGGCCAGGCTCCAGAACCTCAGCCTGTATGTCACCCCCATACGGGGCTTATTCATCTTGTGGGCAAGTTCAATTCAATCCAACCCACACTTAATGAGGTCAGGCGCCCACTCTGCAGAAGACCCCCCCATTCCCACAGATGAGTCAAGCCAGCGCTCGTGGTCTAATCAGAACAGATACCGTGGGGGAAGTGTAACAGCACCGAGACACAGAGCCAGGGCTCAGTGAAACATAAGCAATTCTCTGTGCGGGAAGGGAGATCAGGGAAGGCTTCCTAGAAGAACCAACAGTTGAGCTGGGTTGAACAGGTAGCAAGAATTACGCTAGGCAAAGGTAAAAGCCTGTTGCTTTTTACTTTGGGATGAACAGAAGTCTGGATACATAATTCTCACTGGGGACATCTGGAAAGGCATTTCACAGAGCAGCTTGCATTCATGATGAGTCCTGAGGAAGTAGCAGGATTTTCACGGGCAGAGAATGGGACAAGGGCCGTCTGGAAAAGGAGAGAGCCACGGTGCAAAGTGCCAGTGAGAGGGAAGTGGGAGCCTGTACGCAGGATGGTGACCCCTCTGTACGAGAATATGAGGGCAGAAGGGTAAGGCTGGACGGGCCCACTGGGGCTGCATGCTGAAAGCCCTGTGAAGGTGTCACACTTTCATCAACAGAGACCCAATGATGTCGTTGAGGTTGGGAACAGCTAGGAGACTAAACTGGCTTGGAGAACGAGATCACCAGTTAGAGATGCTGAGACCATGAAACCCCAAATCCTGCCAAACACCCACTTGGGACCAGGGACCCCTTTTTCTTCAATTTAAAATGTCTTACTGCCAAACCCAACCCTGCCATCGTTACCCAGACTTCAGCTTTGTACCTGATCTCGGTGTCACTGCCAGGGTGGAATCAAACAGATCACATGAATTATCAATTGCCACAAGACATCTGCCACCATCTACAAAATGCAAAATAAGAGAAGGAAATAAACTGTGAAAAGGTTGTTTCACTGTCATCAGCATTTGAGAACACGCTGACGGGGAATACAGGGAAGTACCCGACCCACACAGCACGCTTTCCCATCCTCAGCGGCATGAATCCTGCCCGGCGCTGTGCAGGACACTGGGGACAAGAGTGAGCAGGCCCGGTCCCCTCCCTGGACCCTCTTGTCCAGGCAAGTAAACCAGCAGCTTCCCTTCAGGGTGGTCAGGGCCAAGGTTGCTGAGGAGGCTGTGGGAGCTCAGGCGAGGGGTGTGGACCCCGAGGAGAGAAGGAAATGCAGGCAGGGGAACGGGCAGGATGCAAAGGCACGGAGGAGCCGTCACGACACGCCTAGAAAGAAGCAGCTCCAATGGCTGAGCCCAGGATGCAAGGGAAGGACATGGTGAGCTAGGGACCCGCTCAAGGGTGAGGCGGGGCAGCGTCCAGCTGAGGTCTGTGTTCCGGACTGAAGGAGGGAGACTGGAGGCTGCTGTCGCAACCCAAGCAAGGGGGAAGAGGGGCCTGACGTAGGACTTGGGAGGTGATGCATTTGAAACAAGGTAAGGAGTGAAACCAACTGGATGATCTGTGACATTCTCTAATTTAGAAAGCACTTTCACATCGGAACTCTCAGTAGCTCGGTGGGCGGGATGGCACCGTATTTCAGATTCCCCGGAAGAGGAGACCAAGGGGCAGAGACAGACGGGGTCTGCCTAGTATTACCCAGAGTGCGGGTGGCAGGGCGAGGACGGCGACGTGGCCTTCGGTGATGTGGCCTCCTGCCACCCAGGCACACTAGCCCCTGCCAGGGATCGCCTTCTGCCCACACCGCAGCCTTTAGAGCAGAACTTTCAAACAGGTGCACTTAGAGTCCTGAAAAGCCTTCTGCAAAGGAAGACACGCTGCCGCCTATGACAGAATTCTAATCTTCACCCGAGGACATCGAGGACACTGGAGGACGTTTCCAGGGGGGTGGCACTGTGAGCTTTGAACACATTCTCCTGGACGCCTCTTAGGACGCCCAGCCAGGGCTGACCCTGGACAAATTTGAAAAGCAGGCACAGGCTGGTCAGTGGCCTCCTCACTGGAGCTGCTCCAACTCTCCTTCTTGGGCACCCCAAGCACTGAACTGTGCTCCCTGCTCCGGTCTCCCCTAGCCCACCCCCACCATCTCCTTGGTCCTGTCTCCTCACAGCCCGAAGAAGGGCTGGGAGCAGACCTGTATCTGAAACAGCAACGCCCACTGCTGATGTGCAGCCCGTGCAGAAGGTGGCAACATGGCACCCTCCCGACCCTTTGAGATTTCCCTAATAGGATTTTATCTTAAGAATACCGCTGAACAGCAAAAAGCACATTCACATCCACATTTACTAAAGCTCCAAATCAGAGGCCACTTTAACAATCACCAGGGTAATGGTTTGGTGACTGACAATCTGAAAACAATAATTAGGAAACATTTACGATGTAATATTGGGCAAAAACAAAAAAAGGACACAGAATGGCACAAAAACCAATTTGAACACTATACATTTATGCCGACATTTGGTTATCAAATGAAGGGAAATATGCAAAGTAAAAAAAATTTATCATTTGTAGATTCATGAAGGATTTTTTTCCACTTCTTTTTTTTCCACATTGTCGCATCATCTTTTTGGTTAAAATTTTAAAACCCTTATCAAGGAGAAACCAATGAGCCAATCACCACAAGCTCTAAAGCACAATGACTGGGTACTCTTCAAGAGATTTTAAGTTTTTAATTAAAGGCGACAGACATAACGCACAATCCAAGTAAAGGGAAATCCAACCTTTCACACCACACTTCTTTATAAAGCAGGTGACATTCCTTGTCCCTCTGGATGCAGGCATTAGAACTGTGCTCCCCAGACACCCGAGGCTCTGGTAGGGCAGGCGGCGCTCAGGGGCCGCACTGGACTCGGAGCGAGAGACGAGCTCTAGGTCCAGCCCTGTCTCTGCTTGCGTCGCTTTGCGCAAGTCCAGTGCCCTCTCTGGGTCTTAGGTCCTTCATCCACAGAGCAGAGGACAGCCTGGCCTACTGCTTGGGCCTGGCCATCATTCCGGCCCTCCTGGGCAGGTGGCAGAGGAGTGACCACACCCAGTGTTGTCCTCCTTCTGCCGCCCTCAACAGCCCATGCAGGGCGAGACAATAAACCCATAAGCAGATGCAAAACAGAACCAGTTTGCATACCTACCAGGATGTTTTTCAGATCCTGAAAAACATTGACAGCCAGAGTAAGAGGTTTAATTCTCTTTCAAAGGCAATAAGAGAGACTGGAAAGGATTTTCAGCAGTGGAGTGATGTGGGCAGGACTAAATGGATGGGAGGGAGCAAGACCACAGGCAGTGAGGGCGGCTGGAAGCCCCAGCTCCACCTCCCTGACAATCAGGAGGCCCCACACAGAGATTACACCACTTTGCCAAAGGTGACAGCTAATTAGTGGTCAGGTCCCCTGGCTCCTGGGGTAGAGCATGTGTGCTGCCAGTGAAAGGGAACCATTGAGAAGCTCACACGTCCTGCACAGATGCACAGGGAGGTGCTCTCTAATCTAACAGTGAGGGGAAATGGGAGCAGTACCGTGGTCGTGGAGCTGAAGGGGCCGCTCGGGGGTGGGCAGGGTTTGGAGAGCCAGACTGAGCGCTGCGTCCTGAGCCTTCTCCCCGTTCGCCGGCGGCTCCTCGAGCCTGCTCTGCAGCGTGCTGTTGGTATCCATGTTCCTTCCCAGTTGCGCGCGCAGAGCCTGGACCTCTGTCAGGAGGCTGTGCAGGTCACCGACAGCGTCCTGCCCCGGCCAGCCTTCTCCCGACACCTCTGCTCTGGACTCTGCAAACACGGGCGAAGGGAAGCCTTGGCATCTTCCACCACCAAAGGGTCGGCCATGCAAGGAGCTCGACGGGGTTTTAAACCCGCCACCCCCACCACCCTCCCCTTCCTAAGAATTAGGTACAATTTAAAATAACAACTTGACTTTAAAAACAAAAATATTGGCAGACTTAATTGCTGCTATTCCACAGGCTAAATAAGAGCTGGAAATTAATTTTTGCTTCTGGCCATAAAAGCCTAGCAAATTGCACACCAAACCCCGAAATTATATCTAGTAGTAAGAAAACCTATTTGGTCTGGAATTAGAGAATGAAAAGGGGCTGATTTTAAGAGCCACAGTATATTAAAAAGGCACAACAGCAGAATAAGAAAAAGCAACTTGAGGAGAAAAATGCAAGCTGTGAGGTCACCCTTTTCTAGATAAACTTTCAGTAGGAAGAAACCATCTGGAAAATTAGTTTCAAAACAAAACAAAACAAAAAACCCCCACCACACCTCGGAATTGCTTCTAAACCTTTTGAGTTTACAGCCGAGTTACTCTGATCTGGTATCTCTCTCGGGATACAGAGAGGCCCAGGGCCAACAACCCTTTCCAGAGCAATGTCCGATGTGGAGAAGGTACTCCATAATAATGTTCTGGATGAATGGGTGAAAAGAAACACACACTAGCAAGAATATTACAATGAAAGTTAGTTTTTGAGTGCCTGCTATGTGCCAGGTAATGCACTAGGATACTTCTAATGAATGAGCTCATTTACTTTCCACAACAACTCTACAGAATAGTTATCAGTAGGCATATTTTATAGAGGAAGAAACAGGCCCAAAGCCGTGAGGCGACCTGCCTAAGGCCACATCGCCAAGAAGTAAGGCGGTGAAAATCCAGACCTCAGCTGGCCTGACTCCTGAGCCCAAGTCCTTCCATGTTTCCTGCGGCGTCTTTAGAAGAGTGGGCCAGAGAGCTTGCTTCAAAATATACCTAGTCCACCCGGGAGGCAAGCGTGGGTTTGATGACGGCATTTCAGGAAAGAGCGCTGAACCTGCTGCCTGGGTGGGCTGACAGCCTGGGGACAGAGCCCAGGCTGGGAAGGGCCGTGGAGCAGAGCGCCCAGTACCTCTCGGAATCCCGTGCTCCTCATCCAGCTTCTGATACACCTTCAGCTCCACTCGGAGGCACTGGAGCAGCCTGTTGTTCTGGTAGAGCAGCTGCTCCCTCCGCTTCACCTCCTCCTGTACCCTGTAAAGGCCACGGGGGAGAGGTTAATTCTAACTTAGGGGGACTTACTCAAACCCTACAGGGCAGGCCAATTCCACCCTCGTCTGGAAGAGTGGACAACAGTGACAACTGCAGTTAAAAATTCCAGTCACAGCCACTATTTCCCAAGTGCCCCTCTGGGCCCAGCCCTTTACGTATGTTTCGCACGTAATCTTCCCAGACTCCCGAAACGCTATGTGCTGTCTGATCCTCATTTCATGGACATGAGGAAGGGAAGCTCAAGGTGATGCCTCACCCAGGGAGCACAGCCCGGGGAGGAGCCAGGGCTGGGTGACGACGAACACAATGACCTTGCTCAGTCACCGCGCCACCCTGGGGAACCGAGAGTGATTTGAGTCGGTCACTCAAAACGAGCAGGGCGTTCACGGGTGCTGACAGGCACAACTGAAAACACGTGGGACGAGACAGAGTCTAAGGGAAGACAGCAAAGAGCAGCTGGGACGATCCTTTGAAAATCTAAGTCAGACTCACGCTCCTCCTCTACTCAGAATCTTGCCCAATGGCTTCCTATGTCGCTCAGAGTCAAGACCAAAGTCCTTACCACACGACAAAGTCCTGTGTGATTCAGCACCCAGCCACCTCTCTGCCCTCACCCCTACCACGCGCCCTCTCTCCTATAGCTGCGCTGGCCACCATGCTCTGCCAGGGCCAAAGACACTGCGTCTCAGAGCCCTTACGCTTTCCTCCAAGAGGATCTCTCACCAGGTATGTGCAGAGCTCACAGCCCCACTGCCTTCGGGTCATGTCTCAAACGGCATCTCTGCAGAGAGGCGATCCCTGATCCACACTAGAAACACAAGCAGCCCGCCCCACAGGCTCTATCCTCCTCACTCAGATGACCTGGCTCTATGTGATTCCCACCAGACGTCGTAGGTGTGTGTGTGCCTACTGCCTTGCCGTGCATCCCTGCACTAGGGCAGCGGCTGGCACGCCCCGTTCCAGGATGCCCGGCACAGGCATCTGTGCAACACTATGCTGCAGAATAGGTAGAGAACAGAGTATAGGTCTGTAGAAAATAAATGTATGAAGAACACAAGCAATCTCTCATATTTTTGGTTTATTGAAGGAACTTGACTAGGATGGACAGTCTTGCCCAGCCAATTAACTTTCATGAGAAAAGTTCCTAAAAGGACCTAGGCATACATGGAACAGCAGCTAAATGGAAAACAGAGTCCCAAAAGGTAACTTACTAGGCTAGTTCCCAATGCCTCTGTATAAAACTCTGATAAAGCTCGGTGGGAACATACAACTTAGGATCTAAGATCTAAGACGGGACTCCAGTTTCATTCTAAAGAAGAAATCTTTGGGACCTATGTGGTCGGGCTGTGCCCGACCACTACCTGCTCAGCTCGCTGCGGCTGTCACCGAGCTCCTGGAGCAGCTGCTGGTTCTGGCTGTCCTTCTCGCTCGCCTCCTTCTGCAGCCTTTCGTTCTCTCCCTTCACACAGGCCAACTCTTGCTGGAGGTGCTCAAAGTTCGCAGTCTTCCTGGAGAGGGACTCTCGCAATTTTTCATTCTCCTTCTGTTTATCTGCAAACACAAAAAGCGCCACTGAGAAGAGGCACCATTTGTTTTTTCCAACCCTATTACGCAAATACAGCACTTCAGCTCGAGCACTCCAAGAATACAAAAGAGAATGAGATTTAATCTGGCATTTATGATTCTGGCATTCCAATTATCTTACGCATTTTGGGCAGATAAATCTGTCAACATCAAGGCTACAGATTAAACGTCACTGGGATGAAATGGGCCTGTTTAATTTTCTATTAAATAATGGGCTGTGCAAACCTAGTTACTTTGCCTTCACAGAGCACACACTGGGTAGAAATTATAGACAAAAACAAGAAACAGGCCCCAAACTCTGGCGATGGATGTTGGAAACATCCACGAGCCTCCCACAAGGCCAGCAGGGCTGTGCAAATGGCAGCCTGGGGCACATTCACTCCTCAGGCTGAGGGCGGCCCCTTCTCTGAGGAACAAAGTATCCCCGGGGCACAGAGATGGCACTGGAAAGCACGGCTGGCCGGGAGGCAGACTGCTGTGCTCAAGTGCTCTTCCACTGACTGAATCCATTACCTGCAGCGTGTTTCTTCACCTCCCTGTGCCTCAGTTTCCTCATATGTATCACTGTGAGGATAACTGGGTAACCACATGCAAAGGGCTTAGCCCAGGGCTTTACAAGCACTTTGACACTGCAAGCGCTCCACAGGGTGAGCTGCTATCATGCTTCCCCGAAAATAAGACCTAGCCGGACTATCAGCTTTAATGTGTCTTTTGGGGCAAAAACTAATAATATAAGAGCTGGTCTTATTTTAATATAAGACCAGATATAATATATAATATAATATAATATAATATAATATAATATAATATAATATAATATAAATACCGGGCCTTATGTAAGACCGGGTCTTATATGAATTTTTTGCTCCAAAAGACACATTAGAGCGATGGTCCGGCTAGGTCCTATTTTCGGGGAAACACGACAGCAGTACTGGTAATGGCCAGTGTGTCTGCAGAGTTAACTGTAGGCATTGCACTAACATCCTCCCGTACATCACCTTATTTACTCCTCAGAGCAAACCTCCGAGGTAGGTACTATTATCTCCCCATTTTCCAGATGGGAAAATAAGGAACAAAGAGGTTAAGATATTCCCCAAGATCACACAGCCAATAAGTGGCAGAGCTAAGACTCAGGCCCAGGTTTTCTGATTCCACTCTTAACCACGACACAGTAATTCCTGAGCACGTTTTCTCCTTCCCCTCAGACTCCAGGCACAGGCAGTGTCGTATAATTCCTGACGGTCTAGCCTCACTCCATCTCTAACCCCTAGGTCTCTGTCTGTTCTTTCTTCTAGTTAAAAGGCCATGGCTCTCCTAAACCTTAGGTACCTTGGGTAACTCCTCCTTACCCTTCTAGCCTCTGCTGTTGAAGACCAGTGTTCCCTGGGTCAGGATAGCATCTCCAGGGTCCTGAGCTTGCTGAGCCTGCCTTTGTCACGGCCAATCCTCACACTGCCTGCCGTGGGTGCCTGGCTGTCTCTTCCATCAGCCCATGAGCCCCTGAGGGAAGGGGGCTCACTTCTGTATCAGAATCTACACAGGCCCTGACATAGAACCGGAGTCAGAAACACTGGCTGAGTGAATGAAGGATCTGCAGGAGTCCTACTTTCATCTCATAAGCCCAAGTCAGCATGAATAACCTCTGTGGAAAGTGAAATAAGCTGGCCCAAGTGTCAGCTCCACGACCTTCTAGCTCCGGGACCACAGGTTGGCCAATTCCCTAGGCCTCAGCTTCTTACCTGTAAAACAGGGCTAACAGCATGCCCCTCCAGAAACATTTTAAGTACTGAGAGGTACTGTAAGGGAAAGCTCTTCCAAAGAGAAGGAATTAAGAGCAGGGATCTTTATAAGAAATACTGGGAAAACTTTCCTGAATGTAGGAAATTTTCCACTGAGATTTTGGCAGTAACATATTTCCAGGCCTTCTCTCTTCCACTGTGAACGAAGACCAATGAGAGGTGGCTATAGAGAGGGGATGGGTAACAAGTAAAGAAAGCGACATTTACTGGGCCTCTATTAAAGACACCAAGCTGAGGGCTTTACGGTGTTTAATTGTCACACCAGCCCTATCAGGTATTTCTATTTTACAGCAAAGAACACTGAGGTCCAAGAGGTTAAGCGACATGCCCAAAGTCACAGAGCCACAGGATGGGAACCTAGGCTGGTCAGACTCCAGCGCCTGCATTCTCTCCATGCCACAGAAGGCTGTGGGGCTCCAGGTAACTCCTTTAATTCCTACCTCTGGATCCTCTAGCAAGCATCGTATTGAGGGCCTGGTTCTGCTTCCTCAGGAAACGAATTTCTGATGTCAGAGAATTATGCAGCTCTGAACCATAAGCAAAAATGTTTGAAGAACCTATAAAAACACACATAAATAGTGATTTATGGAGAGTCCCCAGGTCAGCATGGAACTTTCTAGAACACAGTTTTAAATAATGAAGAAACACAACATACAATGAAAATCACTCCTGTGAACAATATATGGTATTACCAGAGCCCAAAGGGAAATGAGAGTGAGCTTGAAAGAGAAGACAAAAGGGGGCTCTCCCACATTTTCCCTGTCCTAAGGGTGAATAAAGGAGGAGACCTGGGCTGGGGGTGGGGTGACTGGGTGACAGACTTAACCTCCACAGATGTCTCTCCAGAGGTGCAAACCCGTACTGCTGGACCTATGCCAGTCCACAGAGGCAACGCTGAACTCCCCCCTTCCCCGCCTCCCCTTCCACACCTGCTCTCTCTCGTTTCCTGCCTCTGTAGATGGTATCACCACTGCCCCTAACACCAGGGAGAAACCTGGGAGCCATCCGAACACCTCTGTCTTCTACTGCCCAATCAGACAACCACGACTGCTGATTCTTCCCCCAAGTGCCTCAGACACTGGTCCACTCTTTTCTGGCCCAGTGTTTAGGCCTTCTCACCTTGTCTCCTGGCTACTCTGCCCACGGGGTCATCATCTTAAACACAATCCATTCACGTTACTCTCTGCTCAAAAACATTTGATGGCCCACCACTGCGAAAGACAATCAAAGGGCCCAAACTTCAGATCTCCGTTATTCAGTTCCAATTTCGTGGCATACCCCACACCCTCTTCCCCTAGACCAAAGTGCCCTCAAATGCAGCCGAATCGGGTCACATCTGTGCCCCAAACATACTATCTGGTCACACACACCCCTGACTTTGCAGAATGAGGTATTTCCTTCGCCTAGAATGCCTACCACCTTCTTCACCTGTCAAAATCACACTCGTCATTCAACTCCTAGCTCAAATTCACTGCCTCTAAGTGTTTGCTAAGAAGATCAGGGTCTAAAGCTAGACAGACTGTACATACCTCCCCAAGCTGTGACCTATCTCCTGAAGTCCGACCCCTTCCTCTGGCTGGACACTCCATCTCCTAAAGGAGTCACAACACTCCCTGCCCTCTGAGCTTCCTACATCTGCATCGTATATAATGCTCACGTGCACAGCTACCCCCTGGAGAGAACCTATGGTGTGAGAGGCACTTTCTGCACGTGGCAGGCAGATGCTCCCCTCTCCGTCGTCCTTACTGATTGAGTCTACTACACCACAGAATCAAATGGCAGACACCTGTTTTCCCAGCCTCAAATGCAGCAAGAACACGGTCATGTGGTACTTCTGGTCAGTGAGACTTGATGGGAAGCCTGCTGGGAGCCTCTGGGAAAGATTCCCCACCCAGAAGAAAAGGGAAGGACAGGCAGAAGCCCCACCCTCTTCCTTCCTGTGCTCTGGACACTGTCCTGAGAGGATGTGACGCTTACAATTACTGCAGTCGTCAGAGGTACTAACCCCAAGCCCTGCTGTCACTGAGCCATTAACCTGCCTTGGAACTTGTTATGTAAGAAAACATAAATCCCTATTGTTTACACCAGTTTTTACTCTTATTCTGTCATCTGCAGCTGAAAGCATCTGTAATATTCCAACTCCCTAAAAGGAAGGTATGATATCAGGTCTCCCCAAAACCAAAGTTCAAACCCTTTCCACTCAACGGCATTCCCTGTGTGCCATGCTGATGATTCACTTCCCACAATGTCAGATAGCTTTTCAGTTTGCTTATGTCCGTCCCCCCCATCTTCCTGCATTCCCCCCAGGAATTCTGGTGTCTTTGCAGAGACACCTGGGTTTCAGCCATGGCTCTGGCCTCGTCGTAGCCTCGTGACCTGAGGCAAGTCACACAACTTCCCTAGGTCTCCATTAGCTCAAAAAAATGGTCGATGGTATTATTACTGCGAGTGCCATTTGTACTAATATCATGACTGGTGATAGGTTGGAGCCAAAATAGGACCAAAGAGCAATCTGGAATAACAGGAAAAAAAAATCCTACAGAAGTCTCCTATGACTACAGCTGAAGTGGTCACTTTTCAAAAGAATAATCAGGCCAAAGAACAGTCCCTGACAAAGCCGGATCTGTCTTTCCTCTGACCGCCATCACTAGATACTCATGCAGCTGGGGACAAGCTGGAAGATGTGATTCATGAGAGGACAGATTTTAACAATACTCCACCAGCGTGACAAGGAGCCGAGTCGTTCTCAAACCTGCTCCCAAGATGAACACTTCACAGCAGCGGGGAGGCAGAGCCCTGTTTATTTCTTTGTCTTTTCGGAGCTTGTGACAACGTGGTGAGAACATCACATCTTTCCACCAGCGTAAATACTTTATGAATGCCTTTTTGTAAAGCTTCCCATCAAAGCGAATTACTCTCCAGAGCAATCGCCTGCTCCATTGTAGCTGGTGGCCATTTGAGCCCCCAAATAATTCTGTAATTGGATTTGCCATGGAAAATGTAAAACAGAATGAATCTAATTCGGGCATTACCGAGAGTGAATGTGAAGGGTCCAGGCGTGTATTTCTTTCCTGTGTCTGATATGACTAATAACTCAGATTAATCAATCTCCCTGGGGGTGAGAGAAGGAGGATGCAGGATTGGGGGTGGGGCGCCAGGGTGGAGAGAGAGTAAGGGAACCATTGTGAACCAAACTGCGGCACATGCCGTACTTGGGAAAGATGCTCTTCCAGGCTGATGGCTCTGATGGGCTCCAGAATGAGCACTGGCCCAGGGGGTCCAAAGATGCAAGTGCGGCCACTGAGCACATCGATCCAGAACTTAGTTATCTCAGCTCTAAAAACAGGACTGACGTTAGCATCCCCGTGCTTTGCAGAGCTTTGCAATGTTAAACTAGTGATGGCACACACAATAAAGCAGGAAAATAACACTGAGATGGTGGAGAAAACAAGCATTTATTGAATGCAGCACTGAGCACGGCCCCTCTCACAGCACTGCCTCATTTACTCTCACAGTGACTCCTGTAAAATAACTAAGATTGGGACAGGTGGGTGACTTGCCCTGAGTCACGAAGCTAATACCCAGAAGAGCTGGGACCCACACCCAGGTAGTCCAACCCCAAGCAATGTCAGGTTTTCTTCAGCGCACAAAGCCGCTCTCAAGACACATTCTTCACGGAATGAGGACACTCTCTTCGGAGCATTAAGAAAAGATGTCCAAAATATATCGTTCAATGAAAAAAAGGGGACAGAATAGTGATATAAAGTATTCTACCTTTGGGGTTACTGAGGGAGGAAATAAGAATATATACTTGTATTTACATTTAGAAAACACTTGAGGATACAGAAGAAAACACACAACTGTGGGAGGAGAGAAGGGAAAACAGGATCGACGGGCATAGAATGGAGTCATTAATGTTTGAATCTTGTGACTGTCTTACCTATGGAAAAAACATGTATTTTAAAATTCTTCATGGACGAATACTCCATTCAGAGCTAACTGTGGCGATACAGGAATATTGGCGACCTTTTGATTGGCATGTGGAATCTACCAGACTGCTAAAATGCTATTATAATATTTTTATCATCCGTTATTAACAAAAAACCAAAATACTGGTTTATTTTAAAATACCGATTGCTCTACAGCTTCCAAATGCAAATGAGGAGCCAACCACAAGCCAAGATGTCAGAGGCCGGCAAACTTCTCCAATGACCAGGAAATTAACATTTATCAAAGTAGCTGCTTTGTGCCAGGGACTGTGGGGCACACTACTTACGTTAGCTCACGTAATTCTCGTCACAACAGGATAAAACGGAAGTAGTTATCCCCATTTTATAGACAAATTACTATAACTGAGAGTCAGCAAGGTTAAGTGAGGTCACCCTGGAGATAAGCAGCAAAGCCCGGATTTGAACTGCAATCTCTCTGGCCGCAAGTTCGACGCCCTTCCCAAAACATAGAATGTTAATCCAGGCAAACGCATCACTAATGAAGCACCCTTGGGAAGGTCCTCCTTACCTTGATCAAATTCAGACCCTCGCCGTTCCAGCTGTCTCCGTAGCTTCTCATTTGTCTTAATAGAGTCTTCCAAACGTTGCCGCAAGCTTCGAATTTCTTGTATGTGTTCCATTAGTAGGTCTACAGGAAGGAGGGCATTTTTAATCTAAAGTCTGAAGCCCCCAACAAAGTGAATAATTTCTAGATTATGCACTGTTCGTGACATTCCAATGGTACTGGATGTATTAAGATAGTCGGCAACTGGCGACTCCTTCCTAGACGTGGGGGGTTTGAGCGATCACCCACAGCCCACAGACGCAGTTCTGTGACGATTCTCTGCAGCCCTCCGCGAGCAAGATGTTCAAAATCACACGGAAAAATTATATGCCATACAATTTTAATGCTAACGCTAATGAAGGCTTTTCTTCTTCTAAAGATCAAATATTAAAATCTTCCTTATGGTGAAACTAACAGATCACTTTCAAGTCTGCTTGAATTGCCTGAGAGTGGATTAAACTACCTTCATTAGGAATTTAGATATTTTCAAGACTAATTCTTTGAAAGGAGTATGTTTCCTTTCGTTTATCACTTACTAATTTAATACTTAAAAACAAAACAAAACAAAAACACAATAATCTCAGTGCCAGTGAGAAAGGTGAGAAGAGTACTCTCAAGGATACATCCTGTTCCGTGAATATAAATGTGTATGATTTGGGGGACTATTTTTATCATTAGCCTTAAAAGGGTTCTTTCCAATGTCTTTTACTAAATCATTCTATTTCTAGGAATTTATTTAAAGAGATCATCAGAGATGCTGACAACCATTTGCCAGAATGCATGAAAATGTTCATTTTGGCACTACATATAACAGTAAGAACTGAAAATAACTCCAATTATTAAACAAATGGGATTACACCCATTATGATGTAGTATTACACAGCCATTAAAATTATATTATGAAGACCCTATAATACGGAAAAATACAGATACAAAATGGGTTAGTACAATCACAACTCTAATTAAAAACTTGCAGACAGGAACATATGTATACAAAAGAATAAATACATCTAAATATTAACAGAGTTTGCCTTTGGGTGGTAGATTTTAGGTTTTTCAAAACTTCTCTATTACATCTTAATATTATATTTAATAATACATAAAAATTTAAATTTTCCAAATTTCCTAAATGAGCATGTATATATATTATTTTTTAGCCTCTGCCGCACCTCACTTTAATAAAGAAAGAAGCATATTTCCAATCTAGAAGTAGGTTTCTAGAATCAGTGTTTAAAGCATAATCACATTAAGTATACAAAGGCAAAACTAATGTATTTAATTCATCAATGAGGGTATACTCAGTATGTCTTAGTAATGTTTGTTTTAAAACATCCTACTAATGTTATGACCCAGTTTTCATTCCTCCAAAACGACTTTCATTTAAAAGTAGCACAATGTTACAGATCTTTTCCTAATTAAATAGTAATTTCGCCATGAATTTGAATGTTTATGAGATGACTTCGTTCCCAGCGCTTCAGTTATCTCCTCTTAATGCCCCAGGAGTGTGGCTAGTCAGTGGCTGGAACATCTGGGGCCCTCGCTGCAGCCCAGCAGGGAAGCCCCCCCATCTGCAATAAACTCCTGGCAGCCCACCCCACCCCACCCCACCCCACCTGCCGTTCCCGTTGTGCGGCCCTGCAAAGCTGCCAGTGGCTGCTCAGGTCAGAGCGAGGGAGTCTGTTCTGACTGCAGCCTTCCTCACTGGCTTATCCATCCACGTCACACGCTGCCGGCTTCAGGGTAAAAACGCTCAGCAGCCACTGATACAGGTCATCTTCTACGGGGTCTGGCCAGGAGCTGGAATCATCGCTTGGGCTTAAGGAAACATTCCCAGTCGAACTGGATACTACTTATTAATTATGCAGCCCTCACCACGGAGAAGGAAACACTACCCTCGCCTCTACAGAGTGGGAGAAAAATATCTGCCTCTTACAATAATACCCTTCTGACAAATGCGTACTCTTTAAAACCATAAATGCTGGTAAGAAGCAACCACCAAAGACACTGCATACATCTGTTGCCTCAGCGTTCCAATTTACAGAATCTAGGTTAAGAAAATGCCCCCCAAATAAGGGGAAAGCTTCATGATCAAAGATATATCCTATAGCACTGTTTGCAATTGTGACATTTTAGAAACGACTTCAATGTTCAGCAACAGGGGAACAGAAGAAAAACCGCCGTTCAGCCATTTCAACGGGCTATTCTAAAGCCACTGCGAATGACGTTATGTAACAGCATGTCAGAGTGCTTATGATACAAAGTGCAAAAAGGAAAAACACGGAATTATCTCTCTACTCAGATTATAAACATGACAAAAGGAAAAACAAACAGAGACTATAAGTCTGTAGACAGACAAACCAAGAAAGCTCACTAACAGTGGGTTTACTAGGATGGCTCCAGTGGGCACTGCCCCGCTCAGGAGCGTGCCCAGTAATCCATGAGGAGGGCATGGGAAGCCCAAGGTCAGGCGTCCTCAAAGTGTCAGAAGTAAAAGACGCCTGAATGTTCCACACTGGAAAGAAACTGAGGTTGGTGTGGGGGGCAGGGTGGACACTAGAAAAAAGAGGGGCGCAGGCAGGAGGACAAAGTGGGCCGTGGCCAGTGCCACAGCAGGAGGCACGAAGGGCAGGATCTCAAGTGCTAGGAGGCAGATGAGCTGGCTCGCTGCACCGCCATAAGCCCAGCTCCCCAGTTCCTCTCACCCCCAATCCAGTCTGCTTTCCCACAAAGGCCTAAGGGAGTGGTCTCGGGGGTGCTTGGACAGGGACTGAGCTCCATGTCACACTGACAAGTGCAGGAGGTGGCACTGGGGACAGGCATACAATTTGTGATCTGACCTAAATTAGGAGAAGGCAGATCGTACATAGAAACTCAGAAATCACGAGGGACACTGCTAAAAATCCAAAGAAAGCAAACCTAGGCGACTGGCTACCGGAAGACCCCATCTGATACCTGACTTACGTCAAACATGTCCACTTCATGTTCTAGGTATGTTTGCAAACACACTCCACTGGGCCCCGAATGTCCTAGAGGAGCCTGAGAGGCCACCACAGGGGACAAACGCTCTACTCGTATCTCTTTTACATACTGGGCATACATGTAAAGTTTCATCTGAAAAAAGGGGGGAGGGCCTTCTGTTGCTAAAAAAGATTATTTGAAAACCACTGTTCTATGCGACTAGATATCAACAAAGAACTTGAGCGAGGAGGTACCAGTCTGACTTGTGCTCTGGGTCCACTCTGGGTGCCCTGCAAACAACCCACTGGAAGAGAGGAGACCAGAAGATGTCCGTTGAGGTCCAGAGTCTATACTAAGGGTTAGAAAACTATGGCCCCTGGGTCAAAGCCACCCACCACCTGTTTTAGCAAATAAAGTTTTATTGGAACCCAGCCACATCATTTGTTTACAGACTGTCTATGGCTGCTTTTGGCTGCTACAGCAGGATTAAGTAACTGCAACAAAGACCATATGCTCTGCAAAGCCTCAAGTAGTGACCGCCTGGCCTTTTACAGGAAAAGAGTGCCAATCCCTGGTCTCTCTATTCTGATCTATACTATTCCTTGAACTTGTGGAATACACTGAATTATACACTATGCCCTACCTAATATCCAACAGGAGATAATCAGGCTGCAAAAACAGAAGAGGTGAATAAAGGGGAGCTTAGGGAGGCTGATTCTGCCAACTGAGCCCATGGCTCTAAGGTCAGAGGCAGGACAGGGGCTGACCCAATGCACTAAGGGTTACATGAAAGAGAAACACGGCAGACTTATAGAATTACAACATACCCAAACAGGGGGTAGGTACTCTCTGGGCACCTGCACAATTCAAAGCAGAAGAGTCTCCCAAGCAACCTTGCCTTAGGAATGGCTTAAAAGAAACAAAGGAAATTAACCACAGTTGGAACTGACACAACCTCTGCGCTCTCCAGCCTGCCACTGTTAGAAGAGCAAGGAAATGGCAAGTCATATAACACGTCATCACTTAAGAAAATAAAAATGACTTTTCCCCAATCACCAACACTTTCAAAAACCACAGCTTTCCCCAGTGATAAATGAAACTCTGAAGGACCAGATTTGGCCCTCACCGGACCTCCTTTCATCAGAGAAATATTCAAATGTCACTACATGCTGCTTACTAAGGCAAGGTGACAAACTGTTTCAACCAGGAAACCTTGGCTATGTTTAAAATGCTTTGTAAAGCTTAGCTTACCCTGAGAAAAATTGTTTGCCATAACTGAAGCCTTCTCGGTCTCGCTGTCTTGCTTCTGGTCTCGTGAGAAGGAGGAGGACTTTTCGGACATCTCACAGTCGGACAATGCATGCGAGGCTGAAGGCTCGGGAGACTCAGGCAGAATGTGTTGGTAGCTGAAGCTGTCTTCCTCAATCCTTGACCATTGAAAGAGAAATCACTTTTCACACTAAGATCCCAAAGCAGGACCATGACTTAAGAACACTTTAAGATTACTGGGCTCTTTGTAATTTCCCCATTATTTGCAAGTCTGTTTCAGAGGACTTTTCTTTTCCTAGAGCATAGTTTAGCAAGGATGTTCTAAAACCAAAAAGTGCTCACCGGGCTTGAGTTAGGAGCCAATGAAGGGGGGAGCCACCATCTGCCTTAGGGGGAAGAGACCCCAAGAAGGGACATTGTTCAACAGCAAGTGTTCACCAAAAGCAGGCACGACACCAGGCATATTTGATGTATTGTCTTACTTGGTCCTCACAGAAACCCTCTGAAGAAGGGAGCACAGTCCTCTTAGATTCGGGGAGACTGAGACTCCTCACAGACTTGCCCGCTGCCTCACAGCTGCCAAATGGCAGAGCTCACATATGAACCCAGGTCTCTCTGCCTTCAAGGCCCCAGGAAAGGTGAGAGGCCAACCCAAACTCATGAAGTGGCCTTACGGGTTTAAAAATATCCAAATCTTCGTGGTCCCCAAGCAGGCCCCAATGTCGCCATTCTGGTGATCATCTGGTTATTAACCTGTATTTCTTTAGCTATTTCCCACCTAAAAGTCATGAGGAAAAACACCCTGAACTCTGTGAAAAGCCCACGTGAATCTCTATTACAGATAAGCCACTTCATTTAAGCTTTTTTTCTCCCACTTTTTCCTATTACTTCCTGTCTCATTATTCATAAGCTCCGACAAGAGCAAAGGACTCCAAAGCGGCAATGCATTCATTAACAGGTAAACACCAGATGCATCTTGGCTCAGACAGCGAGATGGATGCGTGGGCCGGCTTCTGCCTTGCAACAGTGCGGAATGGGCCAAGGGCACCCATTTAATTAGCTTAGGAGTGACCTGTGTGTGTGCTAAGCCTACAGCCTGAAAAGGTAGAACAGAAAGAAACAAACCTGTCAGAAATGCAAAGGTGACACGCGGATGAGGGGGGCTGAAAGAGGCTCCCTGCCTCCCTCCAGCCCATTCTCCAAGAACCACAGTCGTCTTTCAAAATGGCAAATCTGATCGTGCCTAGTCCCAGCTTGCCCTGCTTCAAACACTCCCCTCTTCCTATAGAACAGAATTGGAGGGCCAGCCCAACACAGCCCTGCCTGCCCCTCCAGCCTTGACCTTCACATTCCATGCTCCAGCCACACTGCTCAAAGGCACCATGCCTCCCTCCCCTGGAGCATGGACACGCTCCCAAACAACCTCCGCCCCTCGACGCTCACCCTTCAGACCTCAGCTAAGACTGCCTCCAGTCTGGGAGGCCTTCCTGGCCCTCCCCACAGCCAGCCAACGCGCTGTGATCTGGTATTATAAAGATGGAGTGCAGGATTGAACGGGAGGGGCCTGAGAGAATACTGCAATGGGAGAGGAGTATTTCTTCCAAAGTTGCAAAGCCCTGACTAAAACGTCCTCCAGTGAGCTGTGACCACGCCCTGCTTGCTCTCTCTGACGCTGGTGGCCTTCATGATACAGTAACCACTAAAATTCTGCACTCCAGACTGGTCTATTTCTTTATTTTACACCCAGGAGCCCAAAGGGCTGCCATTCCAAAGAGGAGGGAAGTACCTATAGCGCTAACAGTGTTCATGAAGAACCTTTAACAAGGAAACGGGATGGCAGGACCTTGACATTTCCAGTCGGCCATCGAGGTAGGCTAAGAAAGGATACAACCCATTTATCCCATGAACATGTTCTGAATTCCAACTTCGTACCAGATACTTGGGGCTGGAACAGGTATTAAAGGTACTAAAAACACAGTCTCTGCCCTTAAGAGGTAACGTGGAATAACAATAACAGTCCAGGCATTGGAGTCCAACAGATTCAAGTTCAAATCCCAGCTTTGCTCTTAATGGCAAGTATACAACTCTGACCCTTAGGCTCCTCATCCTAAAGTGAAAACTATCAAGCTCACCTTGCAGGGTCAGAAAAAATGATTGTGAATGCTTAGGGCAGTGGCTGACACATACCAACACCCAGTTAATGCTAGCTCCTTCCTCTTTCAAGGAATTCTGGGATTGGAAAGAAAAATGCAGAAAGGTTACAGTACCATGTGGTAAGTGCTGTGATATAATTGTGTGTCATGCGCTACAGGACGAATAACTGATCCTGGGATGCCGGAGAGGGACGGGCTGTCAGGGAGAGCCAGGTCCATTTCCACGTGCACTGACACTGAGGAAGGATATTTAACTACATGGTCCACCCCACAGCTGTACAAAAGCATGGATGGGAGAACAGCAGTTGGATAAGATGGAACCACGGCGATACATGATGGCAAGGAAAGATGGGTCAGACTGAAAAGGGCCTCAAATGTCAGGCTATGGAGTCTGCAATTTATTCTGCAGGTACCCAGGTGCCAACAGAGGGAATGTGTCGTCTGGGTCAAATCACCTGACATAGAAATGCTACGAATGATCTAAAGCAACTGAATAAAAGCTGCAGGAGACACTGCTTTAACCCTTGGTTTTCAATGGCCATTCTCAGTTTCATAGGTGTTTATGCTTTATTTACAAGAAGCAGGAAACTAAGAATGGTGGAGAGCTGGAACACTCAAAAAACCGGCAGACAAAACAAACCCACAGTCTTCTTACCAAATGCTACACACTCACCTCTCTAGCATCTCATTCTGGGTGCTCATTTCCACTCCAACTGCTTTTCCTGGAAGCAGAAATAACTTTCAGAAAAAGGAAAACATTTTTTTTAAGTGTTCCCTAATCATTTCTTGCTCATCCATTTGCAGACACTATTCCACTAGTTTAAACACTCTTTATAACCATCCTGGACATTTCAAGTATGATTACCAAGAACACGATTCAGACTAGAGACTCCCCCTTCTCACTGCTCTGGCACTAGTGCTCGTAGGAAGGTGACAGCACTGATTCTAGAAAGCAATCACAAAGGCACTGCTCGGTGCAGGTTCTTTGTCCTTCTTTAAAACTCTGATACTAACAGAACACGTGCTTGTGATAGGAAATGGGTCACAGAATCAAGAAAAAGAAGAACAGTATCCCCCTGGATAACACAGACAGGTTACTGGATTTCTTTCTACTCTTTTTCCAGGGCTGATACGATACTGTGACTTCATTTTTCACTTTGTATTTTATGACAAGCCTTTCTCTTACTACATTGGCTTTAGAAACATCATTTTGAATGACTCCATTAATAGCCCACTGCAGGCACGCGTTTGGACCAGGTTGGCCAGTTCCACGTGGACATTTAAGTTATCTCCAATTCCTGTTTATAAAAATAAATGAAACAAAAATCTTTGGGCGTACAGCTTTACCTGCATTTAAATTATTTCCTTAGGACAGACTCTCAGAAGAAGGATTACTATGGAGAGTGAGTGCAGCTGAAAAAGCCAGTGTCTGCAACAGGGGGAACGACAGAAAGAAACGATAAAGGAAAACGAAAGAAAACAAAACATAGCCAGGAAAAGATGCTCTTCTCTTTCCTGCATGTCATCTCACCATTGGCTCTTTGAAATCAGCCCAGATTTCAGAGACTAACAACTTTATTTTTAAAATACTTCAAAACTCTGGAAATTGCAAACTGGGATGAGCTGGCTCTTTGAAGAAACTAATGTGTGGCCAAAGAAAATAGAAAAACTCTTCTATAGCTGTACTTGAAAAATGAGACTATAATTAAACTACGCCCACACATACCATTTCCAAAACTACTCCTAAAAGGAAAAGTTCTCAAACACCACACCGTGCAGGAGAAGATCGCGGGAGACTGGCATCCACTGTGTGTCTGCGGTTCCCACCTACGCGCTCACGAGGCGGGCTGCAGGCGCTGTCCGGGCTCCTTGTCCACCCCACAGGCCGGCCACGGGCCCCAATCAGGGGACCGTACTGAGCGCTTCAAAGCCACCGACCTCTCTCTGCAGGGCAGTGTGGGGCACCGGGCGTGGGGCAGACAGGCCCCGAGGATGGTTCTTTCACATCCACTGTCTCCTTTAAGCGTCACAATTACAGGCCCAGCGTTAGTTTCTCCATTTGATAAGAACGAAGTGGAAAGCCAGGCTTCATGCTTTCCCTCTCTCACTCTGCCCAAGGCACATTCTCACCGACTTCACTGCATGCTCCAGTTTAGCAAGGGACACGGACGGAAACAGCTAGCTCAGCCACAGGTCTACGTCTTCATCCTCATGGTTCATTCCAACCAAGCGTGGTGTGATGTGCTGGCTCCCCAAAGGCAGGGATAGGTAGATGGGCCTCTACTTCTAGGGAGAGTGGATGCTCTCGAGGGCCCCACCTTTCCGTCCTCCACACTCCTCCTCACTGGGGGCATCTACCTCTGACTGGGTCAGATTCTCAGACTGGAGGTCCCAGGCTGCACTGCGAACAGGCAGGGACACTGTACATTAAAAGAGCAACTCTGTCAGCATTGTCCCTCCCACACCTGCACTAGGGCTACCTACCAGATTAACCAGATGGTAAGATTTGGGCCCTACAGACCCTGAGCATGGGCCATGTACCCCAGCCCAGCCACCCAAAGAGCTTAGGTGTTCCACACATACCAGCCAGGCAAACTGTCACTCCTCACTCGTTACCACTGTTCTTTTGAAGCCCGGATATACCGCCAGCAACTTCACAAGGTAGGGGACCCTTGGTGTGGGTAGGCTTTCAGCATTCCTAAACTCATCTTCAAACCATCCAAACCCTCTCCTCGATTCCTAACCAAATCCACGACCACAGAGGGAAGTCCTCTGATGCCAGCAGTGGCAGGGGTTTCCTCTTCTTCAAGTAAGAGATCCTTTGGGGGGCTTATAATGACTCAACAATTGTATTCCAGCTGTTCCCCTCTCACAACAGAGTTCTTTAAAACTAAATGACAAACTATTATTGTGGGATTCACAGGGAGAGCATTACGACTGACGCATGGAATTCCTGGGTGGAAACTGCCAGCATCCAGGTGACAGGGAACCTACCACCTGTCAGCCTATTCCAAAAGCTTAGGAAGGATGTCATGAAAACACCACTCCCATCTCTCAGGCAAATCTTAGTGCTACACCTAAAAGCTGTATGGCAGTGGGAGAACTTCATCTTTCTAAACAAAAAGACATCTGGTTACCCAATTCATATTTGAACAAGCAAGAACATTACTGTGCAGGACAGGCTTGTAACTAACTCGTTGACCCACCTTCGGTTTCCTCTCGGCAATGACCCATCCTGTGTACTGCCACCATTTAAAAAGCCTCTTTTGAGACTTAAAAAAGCCTCTTTTGAAACAGTATTCCCTAGCTCAAGATCCATCCATGGCACAGAATTAAATTCAAATATCATAGCCTGGTATCTCCTACCTGACCCTAATGTTCCTTCCTTTCCATCTCACTAGCAATTTGCATTAAATATTTACAGTGCTTCTCCTAGATACAGTGGTACCTCGGTTGTCGAACTTAATCCGTCTGGAAGACCGTTCGAGTTCTGAAACATTCAAAAACAAGGCACGGTTTCCCCATAGGAAGTAATGCAAAATGGATTAATCTGTTCCAGATCTTTAAAATCAACCCCTAAAACTTCAAATTTAGCATGAATTTTACTATCTAATGATACCATAGGATCCATAAAATTTATGGCATTCGTAAACCGAAATGTTCATCAACAGAGACGTTCGAACACCGAGGTACCACTGTACCTGTACCCGTCACTGAGGATACAGAGATGAATAGGCCATCCTACCCTCAGTGAGGTTGCAACTGAGAGGGGATGATGGACCCAAAAGACAATTTCACTACAGTGCAGAGACAAGGGGCGGCATGGGAGGAGGACACACCGAGGAAACAAACATGACCCAGCCTAGACCATCGGGGAGAATTCAGAGGAGGTGACAACTGGCCTATGCCTTTGAGGCAGCAAAGCACTGCTTTATCAAGCCACGAAGCAGCTAAGACACAAAGCAGTATGTGGAGCCAGATTACATGAGTCCTTAGGAGGAAAACTCCTCCGTTCTCTCTGACAGCCCGGTTCGCTGTGCTAACCCTGATTTGCATACCCCACTACTGCTCCCAAAAATACCCCTCCCCACACACTATGAATCCTTCATTATGGAGGTCAAGCTCCAACACACTTTCCTTCTGGGAGCCTCCCCTTCAGAGCTCAGAGGTGCCTCCCGCCAAACTCACGATATGTGCGCCAGGCAGTCAGAGGACTTGTAACCGAAGGGCGCCCTAGAATAAGGTCCCCGTCACTTAAAACTATCATCAAATCCTCCCTAGGCTGGAGGTCAAGACAAGACAAGGCCCCCCACCTTCCAGGAGCTTATGCTCTGAGGAAATGAAATATGCCCACAAGAAATCACTGCTGTCACCTTCTGAACTCCCACGACTGGCCAGGCAGAAACTTTAAATAATCTCCTCATAAATAACTCTGCAAGACAGGTGCTATTACCTCGCAGAGGAAATATGACCCTCGACTGTAAAGCTGGGATTTGAACTCAAGTCGGCCTGGCTCCAGAGGTTCTCTTCTTTCCACCCCAGCACATGGCCTCCATCACAAGGCCAGACGTGACTCTCCTATGCGAGCTACAAACAACCCAGAAGTAAAGAAAAGGGACAGATTTGCTTTTACTAGGGGTAAATAAGGAAAGCTTCCTGGAGGATGGGAGAATTTCTACAAGTGGAAAGGGAATAAAAGCCTTCTAGAAAAGGGACCCGTTTGAACAGTCACAGAAGTGGGGAAATCCAAGACCTGGCCAACGGATGTGGTGGACTAGCACACGCAACCTGACAGGAATGTGAGACTCCCTGGGCTCAGATCCCGATTCTGCCACTTCCTGTGTGAACTTGGGCAAGTAAATCAGCATCTCTGTTCCTCATTTATTAAATGAGAACAATAACTGGCATATAGTAAAGACCAACGTTCCTCATTGTTTCTCCATCATCATCATCCTTATTATTATTTAGGGGTTAGTGGGCTGGAAAAGACAGACTGTGGAAGGGCTTGAAAGAAATGAATGTGTCAGGTGCAGGCAAAGGAGAGCCAAGGGAAGGGAGTCCAGCAGCTGTCTTCTATTCATGCGGCTAAACCCCTGGCACACATGGTGAGCTTGCTGAGGAAAGAGACTTTCTCACCGTCTTCTCTGTACTTCCCCACTGCTTACTCCGAACTACCTGAAGACAAAACACCGCCTTCCTGATTTATGCTACTGGTCTTGGGGGGTACCACATACAAGGATATGTGGGAAAACCTGGGACCGCAACACCAGTTCTTGATCTATTTTGGGTCTCCCCCCGCTTTGAGAATCTACGTGTTAGACCCTCACCCCAGAAAAGTGTACATGCTCACAAACTCCTGCAGGGCTCCAGGCCCCTAGTGAAATCCCTAGCCTATGGAGCTAGGGAAGAATCCACATTAGGAAACCACACTATCATCCCACTTCTTGGGTTCTGCCAAGTAAGTATGAACAATGAAATAGCAAGGATATGCGTGAAGACTCCACTACAGTGTTCATTATAACCCCAGACTGGAACCCTAAAGGTCCAGCTAATGGGGAGTGATTAAATAAATGATGGTGCATTCACACAAAAGAATGCTCTGCAGCCACTAAAACGTACAATGTAGATTAATGCTTCTTCTCTGTAATTGAACAAAGGGAGAGATTGCAAACAGTCCTACTGCCAGAAAATGATGCAAATATGTATTAAAAAGGTCTGGAAATATGAACTCCAGAGTTTTCATGTTTTGCTGTATTAATGATGCAAATTATAGGAGTATCTGCTGATCTGTTATTCCACAACACACAACACACACGCACTGCTTTGTGTTATATTAATACAAAAGGACTATATTTAAATTTTTTAAGAACCGATGCTAAATTGCTTCAAATATAAAAAACTATGCTGCGATCAGCTCATTTCATAATTCAGGAGCCAGACCCCTTAGATAGCATCCAAGATGCACCTCTGTCACATTTTGTTCTCCAAGAAAAAGAGCTGCAGCGAGGTCCTGAGCCCTATATGCTTTTCGTAGAAGAAAATAAAGTTCTGTGTTTATGTTGTCTGCCAAGCCTAAAACACTGCTGCTTTGCAGGAAACAAAAAGTGAGATCTCCTTGGGCTTGTCAAGGTAAATCACTAAAAAATAAATCAAGTGGGGGGATGGCTGAATGAAGGAGGGAGGGAGGGAGAGCAGCTAGTGCCAGAGGCAGGCGCTCTCAGCACCCCCACTTCCTAGGGCCCAGGTTGAGGACTTGTAGGAAGAAAAGAGACAGATGGAAGATGCCTCGGGCCTGGAAGATACAGCTCTATCTTGGGGACTTGGTTATTTCTCCAATAATAAAACAAAAACTAGCTTTTCTGGAAAACCTTAGCTGGAAGAAAGCAGACTTCATAAAGCTGGGAGAAGTGCTCCTGCATCCTGGCCCTCCAAGGTCCTGCAGACCTGGCACGAGGAAAATCGGTCTGCAGTGGACCTAGCTGTTGGGCTCTTTAAAAAACTCAGGAAAAAAACAGTCCCTGAGCCCAGAGGCCAAACTATCTCACGTTCTATCTTGGAATTAAATTGAACATATGTGGACCCTCATGAACCATCTGTACTGTATACATAAAGAGAGAAGAACTAAGGTCAAATCCTGGTCCCCCCAAGTCAGTTGTGACTTTGAGCAACTACGCTTCCTCGGTTAAGGCTAAGTTCCTCATGACAAACGGCGTTGTGAGAACTAAGCCGCCAGCCCACAAGTACAAGTACCAGCGGGCGCTCAGGACTGAAGGGCCACGTCCCCAGCAATGAGCCAAGCCTTCACACATCCCTTATTTGACCCTTACACCTCACCAAGGAAAGCCTCTGATTTTGAGCAGGGAAGGGACATGACCTGATTACCTTTTGAAAAGATTACTCTGACTGTTGTGTGAAAAGGGACAGTAGTGGGACAAGGGTGGCAGTGTGGAGGCCGGGGGGAGGAGACTACAGTAATCCCGGTGAGGTGACAGTGGCAAATTGAAGCTCGTGCCAAATGCCATTTCAGTGGATATCTGAAAGCCCAATTCCAGTGGGTTTAAGAAAGAAAGGGAGACCAGAAAGACACTAACGGATATAAAAGAGACGGACAAAAATAATGACTTCATAGAAGCAATTTTAAAGGACAGACGTTTTAACTTTGGAACCACCTTAATGTTTTTCATATTCAAAAAAATAAAATTAAGTTAAATCAATAAGGAAAACTATGATGTTTATGGGAACCCTAAACTTGAATACAAATAAACAAACAAAAAGCCTAATTGTATTTCAAATGAATAACAAAACAAAACTGTAGAAAGAAAGAAACCAAATAACTAAATCAAATACTGACTACATACCCTTAGCCTAAAAACGAAAAGAACTGTAAACAAATCTTGAACTCTTTTGGGTTTGTTTTTCACAGGGATGGACAGAGCAATTCTGGAACTATCTGTGTGTTACAGAATTAAGCAAATGAGAAGATACGTGACGTGGTGAGAGCCAGGTCTCACTGTTGGAGAGGGGAAACACAAACACAGAAGCAGGAAAGGCAAGAAAGAACACAGAGGGTTTGGACAGAAATTGGATGTACCATTGTGATTTTTAAAATATATTATACATTTTTAAACATACATACTTTTTTGTACATACATATACAGTGTGTGTGTATATATATGCATGTATATGAACATATATCCCAGTTCTGTCCACCAAAGGGCCTAGAAACTAGCAATTAACACAACCAGCACCAACTCTTGGTTTTTAAGTAGCATTCCCCTTTAAAATGGACCAGGGCTACTTAAAGAAATCATTGACTCAGGAGCAAGGACAGTATAAGATGAAGCTGAAACAGCTTTTTTTGTGCCAGAAAATAAGGAAGTGCCCCCACCTCCATCCAAAGATGGAGACATGACAAAAGGAACTGCCACCTGTTGATTCTGGAACAATTTGAGCATTAATATGAATGACAGAATGGATAATAGTCAACTGAATAAAAGAAGAATCTATTAATACAAGTCCATACTGATAATAAACAAACAAATACATAAATAAAAGGAGGTCAAGGGGGAATTCATCCTTATGGCAGATGCCACTTATAATAAATGAAGAAGGAATGACAGCATTAGAAAAAAATCACCATGTTGCCACCATGTTACCATCATAGTGGTAACTGACTACGTACGGCAAGAATCATCAATGGATGGCCAAACTCCTGGGTAAAAGTTTGCAGAGGAATGGAATGTTTACAGTTACGAAGTCCCCCCTTTAGTTCCTCTCACATTACACAGGGACGTATTATAAGTTGCAATGGAGAAACCTGACAGACATCACCTTAAGTGAGTGATCAAAGCTAGTACCATCGAGTTCCTAGAACCTCCTTAACGCGATACCATGAGAACGCAGCGTCATTCACGTGACACTCCTACCAAAACCACGTAACTCATCGGATCTAGTCATGAGGAAACAGATAATCCCAAATCAAGGGACTGGCCTGAACTCTTCAAATAGGTCAACGTCATGAAAGACGAAAGGTGAACTACCTCAGATTAAAGGAAACCAAGAGACATGACAACTAAACGTAATGTGGGGCCTGGGTCCTGGGTCAGGATCAGGAATAAAACTCTTACAAAAGACAGTATTTTTTTTTATACTGTTTCCAAGACTAATCTACGGAGAATTCAAATCAGTGGTTGCCTATGGGATCATAAAAAACGCTGACTCAATTAGTGAAATTTGACTGTAGACTATACTTGTATATTAGACAACACTGATTCCTGATTTTGATCATTGTACTGTGATTATGTAAGAGAACAACCTTGGTCTGAGGAACTGTACAGTGAAGTATCTAGGGAGAAAGGAGATGATATTATCAATCCACTCTCATAGGGTTAGGAAAGATAATAATATTTATAATGTGTGTGTCTATGTGTGTATGTATACATATATATATCTGTATTAGGTTGGTGCAAAAGTAATTGCGGTTTTTGCAATTATTTTTAACCTTTTAAACCGCAATTACTTTTGCACCAATCTAATACATACATACATACATACATACATATATATATATAGAGAGAGAGAGAGCGAGAGAGAGAGGGAGAGAGAGAACCTGTGCAAATATGGCAAAATATTAACTGACAAAGCTGCACGAAGGGTATATGGAAGTTCTTTGTTGTAGTCTTGAAAAATTGCAAATTATTTTTTTAAAAACATTTTTAATGCAATAAGATTTATTAAAGTACCTAGCATATAGCAAATGGTTAGCAAAGGTTTTCTTTCACCCTTCCTCTGACCACCTCTGACCCTTGAATATATTTTTTAACCAATGAAAGTTTTGGGGGGGGGGTTTTGTTTGTTTTTGTTTGTTGTTGCCAACATTTAAAATTCATGAGTTTTTACCAAAAAAAAAATTCCATCTTCTCTAGAAAATGTGGAGAAACCGACCACCATGTGGTGGGTGCCAGGGGCAGTGCTTCCTGGCTGTTTTCTCGCATGCGCTTCACCAGCCTAGTCCCTGAGGCATTTACATTGGACCCCAGGTCTGGAACAATGCAGACGACCAAAGCCATGGAAGCAGTCACTGGAAGAAAGCAGCCGCCATTGTGGCCTTGCTGTCACCTCATTAGAGCAGACAGTGGAAGGGAGGTAGGGCCAAGGAGTCTGTTCTTCCGGGGTCCTCCAAGAAGTCCTGGATCAATTACCGATGTGTCTCAGGACCCGAAGGACCTCGCCCCACTTACCACTGAGAAACAGCTTTTCCAGTTTCTCGAGCAGCTCGGCACATTGATTCAGCTGCTCCTGGAGACCCTCGGCCACGTAGTAATCCACATCGCTGGCCCGCAGCAGCTCCCCAAACGCCTTCATCACGGTGTTCATGTGTTGACGACAAATGACACAGATGCCATGGCTCTCCTTAATCTGCTGCCGCTGAAGGGAGAGCTCCCTGGCTTGGGACTGAACTAATGAATTGTATCTGATAAAAGGGGGGAAAGAAAATGCTTGAACCATTTTAGAATTGAATTTTTGTGACCTTAACACTAATTGGAAAAATGACAAGAGCACAATTTTTAAAAGCCTGCAGCTGTACAAGTATATATATTTTAGAATAATGGAAACTGTATAAGGTCACTCCTTCTTCGATTTCAAAACAGCCAACAAATGCTGGCACAAAGGTTCTTCTGCAATATTTTTAACCTTATGAAGACCCCAATTAAAGTAAGATTGGCAAGGACTCAGGAGAACAATCAGTTTCCATACACTCTTCAAAAATCCTATTCCAAATTGTAGGAACAAAGGGTCAGGGGACCCACCACAAATTCTCATGAAGAACAAAAAAAGAAACTGTATGCAGGAAAACAAAGATAGTACTCCCTCTTCTCAACTTAAAGGTCAGGGAATAACCATAATCCTAACTACCATTTATGGAGGGTCTATGATCCGTCACTCGCTGAATTAGGTGTTTTTTATGTTATCACACCCTCCCAATCTCCCAACAAATGTATGAACCATCCCTTTTACGGCTGAGAAAACTGACGCTCAGAGATCGCAGTTAGTTCAATGATGAAGATTTTGGACTAACACACAGCTCTGCCTTCAAAGCCCATGCTCTATTAAGCAATGGTACCTCCTGACACCATATCCAATATTTCCTACGTGAGCCCACGGGTTTTAGTAGCACTGAGAAAAACACAAGTTAAGGAAAATGTGGCTCATACAAACTGTGGCCGCAGTAAGTAACCTGGCTCCCGAGTGGCGTGGCAAAGACGCTGACCCCTCAGTTCGTGATCCCCCTTCCCTGAAATGACAGGGCATGGGGCTGGTGACCATTCACCCAAGTATGCACATACTGATCACGTGACACCAGTACTGCAGCTGGGGGCCAGTTTCATGAGTGAGAAAGAACCAGAGTATCAGAGTGGGCACAGGCTCGGGCTCTGACCGGCTCTGTGAATCTTCTCAGGCAATTCAAGGCAACCTCTTTGAAGTCATTTCCTCACCTACAGAAACACATTTAATAAATACCTCCTTCTCTGGTGATTTTGAGGATTTAATAAGAAAAGTGCCTAACTAAAGGTCTGACACAACTGCTTTTCAATAAACACAAGCTCCCTTCAATCCCACTGTTTGGGAAGTCTTGAAAAATTCACTCTGGCTCCTCCTGACAATTCAGAACAATGTGTTTGTGTCAAATTAGTGACGAATGAAGGTCAACTTTACAAATGATCCCATTTTTGCCATATCTCATGAAGCTAAACTGTATATATCTACACCCATAAAACATATCTTCATGACCTAAGAATTCTTCTTTTCAACACAAGCTTATTTCTCTAAGATGACCTTAAAGGGCAAAGATACGGAAAATATTTATATTCTTCCCATCCTGCCTAGGACATCAGTTTCAGTTCCGCAGCACAGTAAAAGCCCACAACGGGATCCAGGCGTGAACACTGCCATTCAGCAAATACACCGCAACTCACCAAGAGCCTGGTGAAAACCTTGATCCTGAGCCCCCAATTTGAGGGGGTCAAAATCTGTCCCGCCAATTTCAGAGGGCTCAACACTGGTACGTGGGCAGCCACCATTCTTTGTGGCCTCATGTTTCACTTCTCCACAGGGCCTGGCTGCCTTCGCCCCACCATTACGCCTTCCTCGGTACACACCCCACCCCACAGCACAGCAGTTCCCCTTTAGGGCATGGGCTCCCACCTAGTAGCAACATAGGGGAACTGCAGGCTTAAACAGCTGGAGGAGACAGGTGGGATGTACCTTGAGGGCGAGAGATCTCTGAACTTATTCTGCATGTTATGGACTTCACTGAAGAGCTCCACGTTCAAGTTCTGCTCCTTCTGCCGCTCACAGTCCTGTTCCACTAGCTGCTGTTCAACGCCCTCCAGCATCCTGCCGTCAATCATCTCTGGGGTCAGCGGACGGAGGAGTTTCGTGTGTTTCATATAATGCACTTGGTGCAGACTTGAAAAAGTCGTTTCTTCTTCGTCAGTATTGCCCTTGGGCTTGTTCAAGGCGTCCTGGGCCCCTTCTGTCCCACACAAAACTGTGATGATGGCCTCACTGCACGGGGAGTGCTTCTGAAGCTGAAAGAGGAAATTCCGGTAGCCCTCGAGTTCCATTTCCAAGTCACAGATTTTCTGTTTTAAGTTTTCTGTATCACTTGCGGTATCAGTGTTCTCAGAGTGATCGCTTCCGATCACACTGCCTTTAGTGGAAAGCCGACCCTTAGAACTCAGGTAAGTAGCTACTAAAATTGGGCCCTGAAAATCTTCAGAAAGGTTCTCTTTGCATGTTGGTATGATGGCAAGGTCACCGGGCTGGAAAATTTCAGAGTCTGAAAATCAAACACATTTATGTCAGTGTCTCCTTGGCTGAAAACCACCCCCTGTCCTTCCTCACAGCCACTGCCACGCCGAGACCACAAGCCTCCCTGACTCTTCTCTTCTTCCCTCTTACCTCTCAATCCATCCTCTTCCTCAAAGCGACTGGCGTAAAAACTAAATTTAGCCATGGTAACCACCCTCCTGCCACCTAAACCTGATCAATCTCACTATCTTGAAGATCAAATCCAAACCCCCCTCCCAGCATCTGAGACCCTCCAGGATCTAGTTCCAGGCAACGTTTTCAGCAACACCCCTGCAACCACCTGTGGAGATTCCCTGCTTCCCATCATTCCCTCCACACACCAGGCTGGCTCCTGCCTCCAAGCTTCTGCACGCGCATTTCCCTCTGCCTGGAATATACCTGACCCTCGACTCTGCTCCTACTCAGGGAACTCCCACTCGTCTTTCAACAGCCACATCTGATTTCCTTCTTCTGCAAGCCCATCTCCAAACTATGAGAAACACTCACTTCCCTCCGTGCCTCCACAGCACCTCCTACATGTCACCTGGGACAAGGGTACTACATGCTGGGTGCTGATGTAGGAAAGACAACTGGCTTATTTATTTATTTACCTAGCAACTAGTTGTTTGGATTCTTCTCTCCCTCACTGGCCTTTTATCTTCACATTCTCAGTGCCTACCGTGTTTTCCCAAAAATAAGACCGGGTCTTATATTAAGGTTTGCTCCAAAAGACACACTAGGGCTTATGTTCAGGGGATGTCCTCCTGAAAAATCATGCTAGGGCTTATGTTCCGGTGAGGTCTTATTTTCGGGGAAACACGGTAGTAGAGTACCTAGCCAGAGCACAAGTCAGTGAAGGTCTGATAAATATTGGGTACTGAGTGAAGTGACGACAAAGAGCAGTAATTCTAAAATCCACGACAGATGAGAGAGCCTGCTCGTTTCCATGGCTGTCAGCTGCCAGGAGATGCCGTGATGGCCCCTGCAGTGAGCTGCTGCAATGACTCACAACCCTGCCCGGAAACATTTCCTTACAGCAAGTTTTAATATCCAGAGATGTGACCAATGTGTTTGAGAGGTGGGGTGCTACTGCTAAAGAATACACAGCTTTGAAGCCAAAGAGAAGTGGGGTCACACTCAGCTTTGCCACTTGCTGGCTGCACAGCCTTAGACAAGTAATTTGCTATCCCAGAGCCTCAGTTTCCCCAGAGATGCCTAACATGCTTGCTGTGAGGCTTCAAGCTCAGGCCTGAGTCCAGAGCTTCCGTCCTTAACCACGTACCATGCTGCCTGCTGTTCAGGGGAAGCTCACCTCAATATAAGGAATCGTTTGAATACTTAGAGGCAGCAAAATTTAGCAGAAAACCCCATCTTTGAAAACCAGGAGTCCTGGTTTCAATCTATGGCTCTGCCATTTACCTGCATGTCATTTAGTTACATGGCCTCAGGTAAGTTACTTAACCTCTATGAGCCTCAGTTGCTTCATCTGCAAAATGGAAAGAATATCAGTCATTGTGGCAGGTTGTGTTTGTTTTGTTTTTAGGATCAAATGGAACAATACCTACAAAAAGACTAAGTGTCTGGTACCTAGCAGTGAAGGAACACAACTAATACTAACATCCTCTGCTTCCCTAAAACTGTTCAAAGATGGAAGAGAATGCCTACCACAGGAGGCATTTGTGCAAAGGCTGTGGACCCAGGAAACGCTGCAAAAGCAGCAATGCGGATTGGATGAGAGGACCTAGATCTCTCAGAACGAAAAGCACACACAAGTCTTTGTCAGGCTGTACATTCCAATTTCTAGGTTCTGTAATGGCTCCTCCTGACTTCGAGCCCATTTTTGTCCCTCTGCTCACGACACAAATACCATAAAGTAAACCATTTTATTTTAGAAAGCAACTGCTCCATGACCTAAAGGAAGCATTCGTAATACAGCACTTTTACTGTACAAAATTCGTTATAATCACTAGTCTCTGAGGTCCTTCAGGGAGACCATGTCATCCATCTCTGTGTCTCCAGAGTCTGGCTCAGGGCCTGGAGCAGACAAGGCACTCAGTAAGTACTGCTGGCTGAGTGACAGAGAGACAGAGGGAGAGGTCTCAACAAGGCTTTTTCCCAGGGAATCACCCTCCAAGACAAGGAAACAGCTTTGCTGTAACAACCACGCGATAATGGAATTTCATGGCAAGAAGCTATGTTCCCAAGTGAGAATAAAGATCAGTTCCGGTGACTGCTGTTACGTGATCATGAGGCAAAGACGAATGTCCCTACACAAATGTCCCTTTATGATACAGACTGTGGCCAGCTGATTAGCTACACACACACGTGCACACCCCCCCCAACCCCCCAGAATGGATGGGCATGCATTCTCAGTCACTCCACTTGATACTTGGCTCCTGACAACACCGCACATCTAACATTCAGACACTTGACATGCACCATATTCACTGAGGAAGTGCCCCCTTCGTTAGCAGAGGTAAGGATGTGATTTCCAGGCTCCAAGGTCAGTAGACAGCAAGCCCAGCATCAACACGGCAACACAGCTGCTGTTCTCAGCTCCACAGTCCCCAATGAAAGTCCAGAGGAGTTGCTTCCAATTTTCATGTAAAAATCAGTGCACGGAGGGTGTGGGGGAGGGAGGATTATGAGCTGCAGTGTACGGCATGAACCTGCACATTTGCCGAGGCCTCGGACACAAGACTATGTGCCAGGACCTGGCCTAGGCACCAAGCTCCTCGTCGGTGCTAGCACTTAATCTTCACAACCGCCCCGTGAGGCATCACCAGTACCTTGCCCAAGGTCAAGGCGAGGAAGCGGCAGAGCCCCTGTCAGAGCCTGGCAGCATGCCTCCAACACTCTGAATGCTGCCTCCTGATGTACCTTCCTGCAGCCAGGGTCTCCCATATCTGGGCTGCAGAAGCAAGGGAGACATTCCCCAACCCTCGATGTGAGGGCCAACACTGTGGACTCCCCTTCATTCAGTTCCCAAGTATCTACATCAAGGGGCGTCACACAGTGCCCAGCCTTGCAAAGGGTAGTCATTGAGCAAGTCGTTTTAAGACCAAAACATGGGGGGTTAAATGGGAGTGTCTAAATAACGGGGGTTCAGAAAGGCCTTGCCTGGAAAGTGACATTTAAGCAGAGGCTTAAAGGATGCGGCATCAGCCAGGCAATAACCAGAGGGGGGAAATGCAGGAAGAGGCAGCAGCATGTGTAAAGTTCTAGAAACAGATTAAGAAAAAGGAAAGAAATTCACTAAGGTAGGGATTGGAGAAGGAAAGAAAACAGTCAAGAAGCCTTTAGTAGTCCACTATGAACAAGAAATTAAAAGATGTCTCAGGACCATTTATTTGCATTATGGGAATACTAGATAATTCTGGAACTTTCTATACTTCAGCTAAGGGACACTCATATATAACCTGGTAGAGTGGCTTTCTCCTTAAAGCTCAGAACACTCAGAAGCATGTGACCATGTTTTCACCATCGGGAATCGGGCCCATCACTCAGTATTTCCCCAGAGACTGGTATTCTCCCAGGGCCACCCCATGACAACTTTAGGATTCCTGAAGGCAACTGTTTCTTACAGACTGAATTAGGTCCAGATTAATGGTGATTTTTGTTTGTTTGTTTTCAAATGAAGGGAAAAAAGATCTAAGGTAAAAAGAAAAAAATGTAAGCATTAGTTCATTCTGGTTGAATGGGAACGTGAATGTTGTTATATCCTCCTTTGTGCTTACCTGTATGCTTATAATAATTCATAATTTTAAGACGAAAGAGATGCAGCATGCCTGGCCCATCACTCACGTTGGTACCCTTCCCACGGACTTGCCCAACAAACCCCACAGAACAGGTGTCAGCTCCGGCTCACCTCTGACCCACTGTGCAGACCTGACAGCAGCCCGCACACAGCGAACACTGACTGACCTGGGGCCGGCAGGGAGATGCCAGAGAGCCGGCACTGGTCCTGATAGCCTGGACCACTAGAACCCAGCCTGCTGCCCCACTGAAAAGTCTCTGACACAGGGACTGGGAAACTCAGGCAGACATCCCACTGGACCTCGACTTGTCCATCTCTTACCAGCTGGGTGACCTGGATCAATTCGTGTTAAAACCCTCAGCTTCCTCACGTGTCGAATGGTACTAATGATGATGCCGTAAGATGGTTGTTGCAGGGCTTAGTAATAATTCTTACAGGAAATGCCCCAAATGGTGCCTGGCACACAGTAGCTGTTCGATATACATAGGGGTTGAATTCTGCCCAGGCTTGTAACTGGCTTGCTGATCACTGTCCCTTTCCTCCTTTCTCCAGACACAGGGAGCAGTTTTAATTTTTTTTTTTCTTTTTTGTTCTCCAGGGATGTGCTGGAAGGTTGCTCCCACAAGGAGCTAGGCTATGGGCATTCACATAGAAAACAAAAAATAGATAAAACCATAGACTTGAAACTTAGCCAAGCAACTGAGAAGAACACAAAGATACAAAAGGGAAATAAAAACACTGGGGAGGCAAAATGCAATTTATAAGATAAAATTAATCTATCGAGCTGCCATAACAGGACATAAAAAGCATAAATATACTGCAGCTTGTCTGACACGGTTTAAGTCCAGGCTCTCAAAAAACTGTGAGTGAGAAAATGAATTCTATAGACTCATGTCCACCTTTCCCAAGAAGAGAGAAGCCCCAGGGTCTTCTGGACAACCACGGAAGTAACACCTGGCTGAGGCACCCTAGGGTCTCAGCAAAAAATAAAAACCTTGTTAAGTGCAAATGGCAAGCCCTGGGCAAAGTGCCAGGGCATCTGTTGGGTTGAGTCACCTTGCCATAAAATCTTTCCTTTCTGAAGTGCTCCCACCTTCTGCCTGGAACTGATCTGTTTAATTATCTGGTCCCCACCCCCCACTAGACAGGAAGTTCTCAGAAGGCAAAGACTACCCCTCATGCCCCTCTCTCCCCCACACTGAGTGTATGAGGCTGGGGCCTGGATGAGTAGATATGAATTAAGAGTAGGCGGGAAAGGAGGGAGGGAGGGAAGAGCAATCCTGCCAAAGGACTGAGGTTTCAGCTTATCCTGAAACCTCAACTATGGTAAACACAAGAAAGAACCTGAAATTAAATGGAAAATACCTCCGGCGATCGATCATCATAAAATCTATATGCAAAGTATCATGTACTACACTAGCTTCATGAAACCGTAAAGGGCGCAGGCTTTGAAATTCGGCAGGTGGGTTCAAACCCAGCTCGGGAAGTTAGTGCGACTATAGCCAAGTGACTTTACCTCTAAAACTAACTCAACAATAAGACAGGACTAATTACTGTGCCCGCCTCAAAGGCCTGTGAAGAGGACTCAGTCAGATCGTGTATTTAAAATAGACAGTGGGGCTGAATGAACAGCGGCTGCTGGGTTCCGACTGTCCCAGGAAGTCCAAGGCTCCAGCCATCTCCCCCCCGAACCACTCTGAAAACCCCTACACGAAGCAACCTTCCCACCCCGGTATGCAAACCCTTCACGGGCAAACATCCCAATAAACCTCAATCTCCTCCCACACATTCATCTCACCCCCTTGTTCTAAGGGAACCCGGGCTGTCCCCCAATAAGCTTCTCTTCCTCAGGAGTGGATGTTTCCTTCTCACGCCCCTGTATTGTGGACCTGGACGTGTGTAAGTACCTTTGCTCTCCCCTGACCCTTCCAGATTGTTCTCTCTCTTCCCTAAACACTCTGGCTTTGCGAATCATGCTGTCAGCCTATGCCACCACCTCCCCCACCTTACTGCACTCATCCACGGTCACCTGATTCCTCGAATCTCTTGATGTTCAATGGACTACGTGGCTCCTAACTGCCCTGCTTCTCTGTACTGCTTCACAGCGAAACTCCTCAGAGCTGTCTGTTCTTGCCGTCTCCAACTGCTCTCTTCCCCTCCCTCTGGAACCCATGCCCGTCCGGCCCCACCACTCCACAAAACAGCTCCCTTCAAGGTCACCAAGGACTCCCCACTGCTAAGTCTCAAGGCCAACTCTCAGTCCTCGTCTTACTTGCCTTATTGGCAACATTCGGCACAGCTAACCTGTCGTTCACTCAGCTTCTGGGTGCCATCCTCTCACGGCTCAGCTCCTACCTCACTGGCTGCTCCTTCTCGGTCCAACCTCTACGTACTACAGAGCCCCAGTCTCAGTTTCCGGCCCTGGTCCCTATGTCTCCAAGTCTTATGGCTTCAAATACCAGGGATGTGTTGCTAGCTCTCGCCCAGACTTCGCCTTGTGACTCCAGATGCATCTGTATCCAATCACCTAGCTGACATCTCCTCTGGGGTGGTGTCACATAGCGCCTGCCTCTCTGGCAGTCTTTCCCACCTCGGTGTATGGCAACTCCATGCTTCCAACAGCTCACATTAAAAGTGATTCTTTAAAGCAGAGGTCGGACTACTTTTTTTAAAAAAGCCCAATAATAAATATTTCAGACTTTGTGAGCCACTCACCTCTGCCATCATAGCGCAAAAGCAGTCACAGACAATATGCAAATGAGGAAGCGTGGCTATGTTCCAACAAAACGTTACAAATACGGGCAGCAAGCATGGCTCACAGGCCGTCGTCTACCAATTCCTGCTTTAAAGCTTAAGTCAGATCACGTCACTGGGCTGCTCAAAACCCTCCAACGGTTTCCAGTCTTACCTAGAATAAAAGACAGAGCCCTAGCACAGCCTGCGAGGCCTACTCGATCTGCTACGCCCCTGGCCTCTTTCCCTCTCCTTTCTCACTCCACTCCAGCCACAGAGAGGGCCTCCTTCCTAGTCCTCTCAAGTTCAAAGCAACATCAGGGCATTTGCACTTGTTCCTTCTGCCAGGAAGGCACTTCCCAAGATGACTAGTCCAGTTGCTTCCTCCTAGTTCCCATTTAAATGTCGCCTCAGCAGGGATGCTCTCTCAAACAGTCCATGGACATTAGCAAACCCTACTCCCATTCCACATTACCTATGCCCTTGAACCTGCTTTGTTTTACTCTACAGCACTTCTTAGCCCACGTATCATACACTTGCTTATCGGCTTATTGTCTTTCTCCCCCCACAAGAATGTAAGCTGGACACAGACGTCATCTGCTTTGTTCATGGCTGTCTCCCCAGGGATTACAACAGTGCTTGGCACACAGAAGGATTTAATAAATACTTTCTGAATAAAGAAAAGATTGCTACTGTTGTTCTTGTTATTGTGTGTTGCTGTCATTTGCTTATAGCAGAAGTTCAAAATCAGGAGTCAACATAAGTACTTTTGTGGATTCATGAACCCTCTAAAAATGATTCTCAAAGGGGCAGTGATCCCAAATCTCTAAGCACCATTGTCCCAGACTAGAGGACCCCACCTGCGGTGCTCCCTCCAAGTCTCTGGAGTCTAACCTTGACATATTTTGTCCCAGGAGCTCTCTATTTTGGAAGCTCCCAGGAGAACATAACAGCGAATTCAAGGTGCTTAGGGAGGCAGGTCATGTCTAGAGGAAGACACAAGGTCAGCAGGGTTTGGAACCAGTCCTGGACGTTCCAAAGAACCCTGCGAAGAGGAGTCTCACTTACATACCCGATGCCACAGGCCCGAGGCCTCCACAGACCAAGCCAGAAAAAAAGCCCAGATTCAAGACATCCCACAACTGGGACACGCACAGACAACTCCTAGTGAAGGGACAGTGGCCTCTCAAGACCCGCAAGCACTACAAGTACCCTTTATCCAGACGCCAGAATAAAATAAAAACAATAGATCCATTTTCCTCATTGTGTTTCCTCGATTGTATATTTGTCAAGAGTCAAGATTAATCACTGCAATTCATGAAATTTATACTCAAACTTATTGCAATTCTAAACAACAAGGTTGACATTTCAAGCAGTTCTATCGGGTCGTTCATCTAGCTCACGGAGAATACATTTTTCCTAGGTGCTTACCTTTCAGTAACGTTTTGTCTGGCGCTGGCCTCTCCTCCATCATCGCTTCAGCCAGAATTAACTTTTGGTGAAGTTGCTTATTGCAAGTTTTAAACTCCTTCAGCTCCCCCTGCAGCTCCAAGATCTGGCCCTGCAGCTGGGCCATCACCTCCTGCGTGGCAGGGAGCTGATGCACACTTCCCACTGACCGTGATGGTTTTATCAGGATGGGCAAGCGGGACTTCTTAGCATCCTGAAAGCACACACACATGCAACAGTGAGTACACTTCGTCTGGTCACATTCTCGTGCCAATCTTATAAAACAGAATTCAAACCGCTGTCTAGACTTCCAGTTCCCATAATGGCACCTATGTTTGCCTCCCAGTCTACAGAGTTTCTGTCTTGGCACGTATCTCCTCTGATTGGCAAGTGCCAAGCTTTTCCGCCATGGCACCCTCTTGGTCCTGGCCCATTGTCTCTCTGGACATTCTAGATGCTCAACATATGGCAGTCCTTTTCCCAACACAATCTTCTGGGAAACATTTTCTTGCTCCTCACCCAGTTCCTAATTTCCCGCTCATTCCTCACTCTGAGCCAATCTGCCTCCCACCCCTGCTTGTCCACCAGAAGCACCCCTTACTCAAGTTTGCAGCAGCTACTGGGTCACTAATGCAATACGTATTTCGCATGCTCTGAGCTCCTGGCCTATCCTAGACGTCCTCATTTTCATTGGCTCCAAAGGGACTCCAAAGTCAACTGAAAACGCAGTTCTTCAGTTCTGTCACCCCATGTCCCCAAAGCTACGCTGCTTCAACAATCTGTCTTGGTGAATCACACCACCACCCACTTCCTGCACGACACAGACACCTGGGAGTCCTTTTTAAACTTCCCTGTGTTATCAGTCACACGCTTTCGTCACTCCCCAGGTTCCATGAATTCCAACTCCCAAGTTGTCTCTGCATTCTTTCGCCTCTTCTCATCCCCCACTGCCACCAACCAACTCCAAGACACTGTTATAGCTTTCACTAGGCCACGGCCGCAGACACATGAGTGGTCTCCCAACATTCATTCTTGCCCTTTCTAATCCGCTCTCCATGCTGCAGCAGGAAAGGCAAACCTACCATTCATCTCTTCTGCTTAAAACTATTTTAATTGCTTCCCACTTCTCTCAGGACAAAGGTCGAGTCCTTCCCATAGCCTACACGTTGTGAATAACCACAGCCTGAGTTACTGCCCTTCTCCCAATTTCCCCTATGTCCACACACTCCCTTTCTATCAGTTCCTCAAAATGCTATGTTCCTTCCACCTCAGAACCTTGGCATATGCTGTCTCCTCTGCCGAGAACACTCTTTCTTACCCACCCCCACCAATCCCACTAGTCCCAATACATTCATTAGGACTCAGCTCACATGTGCCTTCCTCAAGAGAATAGGCCTTGGATTTCCAAGACGAGGTCAGGCCTCCCTGTTACATACTCACAGCCCCTACAATTCTCCTGGGAGAACGTTAGTACCACTATAATCAAGTGCCAATGCAATGACTCGTTCTTTACCTTCCACTCTGGTCCATAAGCTTCACGGTTCGGGGACTCTGCATTTCTCGGTCGTACTCTATCCGCAGCTTCCAGCACAAGAACTAGTATATAGTAGGTGCTCAACAACTACCATGTTGCCCCAAAAATAAGACCTAGCTGGACTATCAGCTCTAATGTGTCTTTTGGAGCAAAAATTAATGGAAGACCCGGTCTTATAGTACATTATATTATATTATATAAGACCTGGTTTTATATTATATTATATTATATTATATTATATTATACCCGGTCTTATACTAAAATAATACTGGGTCTTATACTAATTTTTGCTCCAAAAGACGCATCAGAGCTGACGGTACGGCTAGGTCTTATTTTCGGGGAAACGCGGTCCTTGTGGAATGAATATGGAAGCAATAACTTAAGAAGCCAAATGGGGGCGTTTTTCAAGCAAGGGAATTTTAAACATATTCAAACAGTGAGTGGAGGGGTTGATCTAGATATATAAAGAACTATTACAACTCATTAATAAAATACAAATAACCCAATTAAAAGATGGGCACAGGTTCTGAGAGAGAGTGCTCGAAAGGAGATGCACATATGGCCAATGAGCACATGAAAGCATGCTCAAGTTCCTTTGTCATCAGAGATCAAATTGCAATGAGATACTGAGACGTTCTACTCATTAGGGTATCTATAATCAAACAGGTAGAACAAGTATTGGCGAGGGTGTGGAGAAACTGGGCCTGTCATACATTGTCGGTGAAAATGTACACCAGGTACAGCTGTTTTAGAAAACAGTCTGCTAGTTCCTCAAAAGGTTAAACACACATTACTCTATGACCCAGCAATTCCACTCCTAGGTATATAACTAGGAAAAATGAAGACATATCTACTCACAAAAACTTGTCCATGAAATTTCATAGCAACATTATTCATAATAGCCAAAAAGTGGAAGCCGCCCAAATGTCTATCAACTAATGAATGGATACATTAAATGTACTATGTTTATACAATGGGCTATCGTTTGGCAATCAAAATAAATGAAGTACTCATACAGACTACCGCATGACTGAACCTTGAAAAAATTACGGTGAATGGAAGAAGCCAGTCACCAAAGAGCACATATTATATGATTCCATTTATATGAAATATCCAGAATCAGCAAATATACACAAACAGAAAGTGGATCAGTGGTCACCTACCACTGGGGTGGGCAGGTGGGGGGAAACAGGAAGTGACTGCAGATGGGTTCAGGGTATCTTTGCAGATAATGAACGTGTCCCAAAATTGATTATAGTAATGGTTGCTCAACTCTACGAAAATATTTTTAAAAACCCACTGCACTATATACTTTCAATGGGTGAATTGTATGATATGTGAATTATATCTAAGTAAAGCTATTATTTTAAAAAAAAGAATTTTTTAAGTGGAGGAAAAGGAACCTGAGAGGAAAATAGGTAAAATCTGGGACCCTGGAAATGAGGAAATCAGCAAGATCTCTCAAGAAGGAAAGAAGAGGAAAAGACCCTTCTAGCACATTCTAGGAGGTAAAATGCTTTCAAACACATTCTCCCATAAGCCTCAAGTAAACTGTGTATTCCCAGAGCTCACAGGATAATAAAGTTATCGCGCCTATTTTCCAGACAAAGACCTGAGATGTCAAACAACCCGTCAAAGTCATACAACAAGGTTAGACAACTGGACCTCTAAAACTCGCTGTTCAGACTCCACCGCTCGTTAAGAAAAGTGAGGCACTTTCCTGCCCAGAAATTCCAGGGAAGGGGAGAGAATAAGTTCAAGGACAAGAACAGTCTGAGGTGGTGAAGGGGACCAGTTGGGAGGAGGTGGATGCCTCGTCAAAGAGGACTGAAAAATAACACTCATTTGCTTGGTCCTCAGTCTCCACCAATCTTTATTCCTGGATCCAAATCTGTGTGTCAGATGGCAGCAGAGAAGATATCTGCAAGTGCACAAATGCCAAAGCCAATTTCAGGCTGGAAGACTGCCGTCAGTCAACCCGACTCTGGTTCTAAAATAACACCACCCGAAATGCTACCTTATGGACACTGAACAGAATCCCACCTACCACCTTATTCAAGACGTCATGACAGAACTCCTCCCTTGGGAACGGAAGGAGGACAGAAATGTCCACACACTCAGCTCCTACCACATACAAGGCACCTGGCGCACTTGACCTCACTTAACCTTCATGCCAGCCTCAGGTTCTGGGCTACGCTGATCCCATCAGAGCCACTGAGAAAGGTCAGGTGACTTACCCAAGGACTCAAAGCAGGTAAGTGGCCAGGCCCAAAGCAATCACAGCTGTATCTCTAAAGTCCATCCTCTTGCCTCGAAAACTAAACAACTGGCAGTATATCCCCTTTTTACTCGTGGGCTGCAATGATGTTCATTTTAACAGGATAGCAAAGTTCTGGCTTAAGCCTTAGGATTAATGATTGACTGATTAATCAACGACCACAAAGAAAATCATTAAATGTCCTTCTACTTTGCGTAGACTGGAGGCCACAAGGGTGACAAGAGGGCTTCTCCCCTCCTGGGAAAGGGAGCTTTATAATGTCCGTGTCCACCTCTAAAACAGGACTGCAGTTTATATCCCTGCAGGGATATAAGACGAGTAGTCTTAACAGCTGAGTCACTCTGGACAATTTTCTGAGCCTTTCAGAGCCTCTATTTTCTCACCCATAAAATGTAGGTGATACCTACCTAACTCTTACGCTTGTTGAGAAGATTAAATGTGATGAAATAGGTATAGGTATCCACCTGTTTCCCGGAGAATAAGACCTAGCCAGACCATCAGCTCTACTGTGTCTTTTGGAGCAAAAATTAATACAAGACCGGGTATTATATTATATTACAGTAGATAAGATCCAGTCTTATATTATAGTAAAATAAGACTGGGTCTTATATTAATTTTTGCACCAAAAGACATTAGAGCTGATTGTCTGGCTAGGTCTTATTTTTGGGGAAACACAGTAGAAAACCCTTTTCTAGAAATTACAGTTTTGGTGCATAATTTAAAACAATCAAAAGCAATTTTGCTAATGATATATCTAACGCTCTTTGATATGTACAAAAGCAGTAATTTAGTGGTCAGAAAATAAACTTAATTCTCCGTTCTGATGCTATACAGCAGTGTGTACAGCTGATGTCTCAGGCGTAAAACACACGTCACAAACAAGAATAGCGACAGCCATCACTGGAGCTCTATTAGAAACATGACCCATTTCCTTCTCTACCCGAACACACACATCTCCCTGCTGTGCGGATCCTCAACCCCAACCCCAACCCCTCCTCCCAGGAAGATTTTAGCGAAAGGTCCAATCAAACATGGACAAGAGAGGCTGGCTTTTAATAATCTGGCATACTTGATGGTATCTGAGGAGAAGCTTAGAGACGGCATCTTAACTGAAGCAAAATGCAGACATTCACTCAAGAAATGGGACACGACCACTTCAGGCCAGTGCAGGCTGGAGGGTGGCCTGACCCAGGGAAAGGGCACGGCTGTGCAATCGGGCACAGTAAGGGTCCCAGCTCGGCACCTTTGCTGCGGGTGCATCACAGGCGCTCGTGGCCTGGCTTCTTCATCTCTGACGGTGTTGCAAGGATAAGAAAATGTAGACAAAGCCCACAGAATAGTAATTCTCAGACACAAAGTCTGCACAAACTAAAACCTAGCTTCTCGGCCCTACCCCTAAAGTCAGGTTATTACAATTTTATTGCAACCTGCAAAAGTAAATGTCCATCAACAGGTGAAAATTACATAAATTCAGGCACATTCCGCACAATGGAATCGTATAGTCATTATGGGGAAAGATGGTCCTGATACATGACATGAAAGAGAAAGCTACAGATATACAAACATGACTCTATTTGTAGAAGGAAAACTCACAAATTGTCACGATAGATAAATAAGACAGGGCTGGATGGGGAAGGAGGGAAAGAAGGGAAACATGTCAAAAGACTTGGGAAGGTTAGGGCGGATACCACCTCTAAGTCGAGGCCAGGATAAGTGCAGAGAGAGAGAGACACCAGATTTTATATAAATCAAAAAAAGTAGTGGGAACAGAGGTGATTTTAAGTTTTTTGTTTGTATACAAGCAGCAGATAAATCACGTACGAAAACACTCACTTTGTCGGTCCTGCTGGGGGAGGGGAGGGAAGTGGCCGGCTGCCCTGGCATCCCGCTCAAGCTCTCTGGCTGATGCTCAGCGCTGAGTGTGGCATCTGTCAGCGTCTCTTCCCAAGCCTCTCGCCTGCCTTCGTGTTTGAATCGGAGCGAGTCACCCTCTGTGGCCATGGTCTGCACCGAGGCATCTTTCAGCTCCAGCTGGGACGGTCCGCCAGCCTTTACTGGCTGGGTTCCCCAAGGTGACTTCAGTTCATCGTGCGGCTTGGAAGATGAGTTGGCTTGGAGGAAATGTCTGAGTTCACCTCTTAGCTGAACAGCCATCTGCTTAAGTGTCTTCTCAGTTTTACCATCAAGGTGTTCTCCGGAAACGTCCTGCTCTGTCAAGCATATTGGTTCCAAAAGCAGTTCACGCAGCACTTTCAGAAGGTCTGGCCTGTTTTTCCACAAGGGAAGGAAGTGGGAGAACTGAGCTTTCTGCTATGGCCGGTCCCTTACCCAGTTTCCTAAGTTTTCCCCACAGTCTGGCCCAGAGTCTATGTAAACTAAACACAGTGAGCATCTGCCATGTGCCAGGACCCACATCAGGTATTTTATCCCATGTCACTCATGACACCCACATACGGCAGGTACTACGATGTCTATTGCACAGACAAGAAGAGAACTGATTTGACCAAGTACACAGCAAGTGAGGGGGCCAAGTGGCTCAATGGCTACCGGGATGTAGGCTGGGCCTACAAGGAGCAAACAGGGTCATCAAGTATTCCTGACAATTGTAAGGTCCACCTGCCCCCTGGCCCATTCCTACATCCAGAGGCAAGTATGGCTTTGGATAAATTCAGCCGACCTAGTGGATCCCTCAGTGACCTGGTCTATCATGGTGCACGGCTGGTGTTCAGTAAACAGGTGCTGACTGCAGGGGTGCTGTAAACTGCTCTTAACATAAGGAGCAGTGGCTTTGAAATCAGACAAAATGGCAATTCTAACTGCAATTCTTTGAAAGTAAGGAAAGGCTTCCTCCACGGGACAGCTATGAGGATTAACCGACAGAGTGCTTTGCATGCCCCTTGCCACATGCCCTAGGCCTCTGCCGGCTTGCAGCCACAGCTGTGTGGACAGCTCCCGCCGACACAGACAACCCCTCCTCAAGCACGTCCTGCATCTCTGCTGCCTTAGGACTTTTTCCAGAGCTCTCTGAGCCAGCCAGCAGGGCAGTAGGGAAGTGTGGACCGCTTTATACCTGCGGGAGAAACCCTCAAGCTGGGGAAGAGAGCCGTTGGGTAAATGTTCCAGTCTCCCGTCCGTTGGAGGGACAACACTGAGGCACAGCTGTGCCGTCTGTCACAGGGTACCCAGTAGGACTGGTCCCAGCTGCCCACAGCAGCAGCTAGATCAGTAATGTGCAGTTATTGGCTTTGCCTCCATTTCTATCATCTTCTCCCTGATCCCTCCTTCCTGCCCCCTGGAACCAACGTTCCAAATAAATCATGTCACCCAAGGCTTCATCTCAGGTTGTGCTTTCCCGGGTACTTCACCACACCAGCATGTAGAAGAAGCCCGTGTGAGGGTGTTTCTTGTGCCAGGCCCCGAAGTGGACACCGGGGGCAAAACTACCTGCGAGGACTTAGATTGCCGCTGGAGGCAGGTGTGTGCACGGGGCATGCACTCCTCCACAGGGAGAAAGTGAGGCACAGGGAGGTGCACGTGTGGGAGGGCTGCAGAGCTACATCCCAGGGTGTCCAGACTGGGGTGGCAGGAAGAAGGTCAGAAAAGGATTCGAGAGTCCATAGAGGCTGGCTGGGAGAAGGAAAATGGAACGTTCTAAGCATGGAAAACGCTAAGAACAGAGTCAAGACCCTGGAGAATCAGGAGGTGATGCTGGAAGTGAGGCAGGGGAGAACCCCGCCGTGTTAAAAGGGGAGCCACTGCAAGGCTCCGTGCGAGGGAGTATCGGGGTCACACATATGCTCTGGAAAGGGGACTCTGGCTGTGATGCAAAGAACGAATGGAGAGATTTCCTGTCAAGAGGGTGGTGTGAGTACACACAGCGTCCCCTCCCACTCTGTCTAAACACATGTAAAGGACAGCAAAAATATATAACAACAAAATGTTTTGAGGCGCACTACAGGATTCAAAGGATAAAATGTATCCAAAGGTCAGAAACTGAAGAGACCCACAGTCATGAGAAGGGGCACATATGCAGAAAGCAATGGGGCCAAAAATTTAATTCCCATAGTAGAAGAAGAACCATTCGAATTTCTTGAGCCCTAAACTAAGACCTAGAAAGCCAAGATGAGGCAACTTCAAAACCAGCTGCAGAGGGGAGTAAGAGTGGGGGAGCTGGCAGGGCTGTTAAACACGCAAAGCAAACCTGCATCCAAACCCACTGTCACGTAAGACCGGCAATCCCACACAAGTGAGAGCGCCTACTCAAGAAAATAAAAATAATAAAGCAACCCAAAGAAGATTTTAAAATAAGTATGTTTCAATCACCTAAAAATATAAAAGGAAATTCATTAAAAAAAGAGAGAGAAAGTTGGGTGGCCGGTTAGCTCAGTTGGTTAGAGTGTGGTGCTAATAACACCAAGACTGCCGGTTTGATCCCCACATGGGCCACTGTGAGCTGCGCCCTCCTTAAAAATAAATAAAATAAATAAAAATAAAATGAAATGAAGAGACATCCTACATTTTTAAAAAAGAGAGAGAGAAAGTTATAAAACAGACAGAAAATTATGAAAAAAGGAAGTGGAGGGGGGCAAGGGCAGAGGGAGAGGCCAGCTGGAAGGCTCTTGCTATGTTCTGGGGAAAAGAAGACGGGTGACATAGGGGTGGTCAGCAAAGAGAAGGGGACAGAACAGGCCCTCATCAGTGTTAGATCTTTTTTGTTTTCTCTGCAGTTTCTCCTACCCGCCTTATTTCCAAAAACCTTGCGGGACAGTCAGACTACGCCTACCGACGCCCTTCACGGACCCTGAGCTTCCCATGCTCTGTGTCTTTGCTACCCCTCAAAGTGATATGACCCCATGTTTCATCTTCCCCACTGAGCCCTCGCTGGGGCGGGGGGAAGCCCTGACTCTTATCTGGATTCCAACCATCTAGCTCTGGGGCAGAGTCAATTCAATTCCAACGAAATAGCTACAGCACACTAAAATAGAGTAAAAAAATAAAAGTATAAAAAACAAAATTAAAATGTATGGTACATTTTTCACTTCTAATATGGAATCATCTAGACTACACAAACCATCTTAAAATTCAGTAAACCCAGACTTTAAAAATATTTCTGGTATTTCAAACACGTTAAACTAAATTTTCCTTTCCTCTCTTTCCCTTAATATAGATTAAAACTAATGACAACTGCTATTCAGCTAGCCAAGGGAGAACCATTCCTCACTGCCAAACAGCACACGATAAAACCCAGGAAAAAGACTTTACAAACGGGTAGTAAAAGGTGGTGAAAGAGGCCATTATAACATACTAAAGTGGTGGTGCTGTTAAATAAAACATTTCAAGTGTTCCTTGGCTAGAAATCTGAACAGCAGATTCATTAAGCTGTCGCCATAATCAGGACCTTTTTAATGGTTCAGTCCAAGGGTCTTGTCAGAGGCCCCAACGTTGTTTATATACCCTTCCTGAGCATCTCTGTCGCACAGAAAGCACAAGGGGAAAGGAAGCGACATTTATGAAGCACTCACGGTGTATCAGATCCTTTAAATACATTTAGTCCTCATGGTAAGACTGTGAGATGGGGACTGATGCTCACCCCATTTTATACATGAAGAAACGGGACCATAAATATTCAAGATCCCCTAGTAAAGTGCAGAGCAAAGACAGGAGCCCAGGCCTTCCTGACTCCAAAGAAGCACAGCATTCTTTCCAGTTTCCTAAACTTACCTTCTACTATTGACGTGGAGCTTTTGATTGCCTGCACCTTCATTCAAATATTTATTGAGCACCACCCACTGGTCATGCAAGGCAGTGGAAATGCAAGGGGGAAAAGAATCATGGAGCTTACGTTTTATTAAGGAGAACACAGATAGACGTTCCTGGACGCACTGATAACTAAGTAAGACCGTGCCAGGCAATGACAAGTACACTGATTTGAGAAAGGAGATCCTGAGACTAGTGTGTCAGACAGAGAGGTCAGGAAAGGCCTCTCTACAGAGCTGATATCTAGCTGAGACCCCCACGAGGCACATACACTACCAGGAAAAGAGCCTCCCAGGTAGAGGAAGTGGCTACTGCAAAGGCCCGGAGATGAGAACAAGTGTGGTTGTTTGAGGAACAGTAAGAAGCTCAGTGTGGCTGGAGCACAGTGAGCAAGGAGGTAGGTGATCAAGACAGAAAAGCAGGCAGAGGCCAGGTCACGAAGCTCTGACCCTACTGTAAGGGCAATGGAAATCCACTGGAGGGCTTTAAGCATAGAAGAGACATGAGCTGAGCTACGTTTCCAAAAGGTCACTCTGGCTGCTCTGTGGAGAACGGACTGTCGCGGAGGCCATGGAAGACGTGGACTAAGAGGACGGTAGGCAAGATGCGAAGGGGTTAAATGAGGCGCACACACTGCAGGTGGAATCAGCAGGACTTGCTGAGGGGCAGGGGGTTGTGGAAACTACTTCCAGTTACACCAGGCGGACAGCCGTGCTATTACTGGCAGGTGCAAGAAGAGCAGAGAAGGAGATTAGTACAGGGAGTCGGGCTTTGGACAGATTAATGTCCACGTGTCTCAGATAGCCAGGAGGAGACGTCAAGTAAGACAGCTGGCCGTATGATCTGGAGAAGGTCTGGGCATCCATTCGCAAGTCCCACTGCATGCTCCAAAGCCATGGGAGAGGGAAGACAGAGAGAGAAGGGGGCTGGGAACTCAACTCTGCGACGCTCCACATTCAAGAGCCAGCAAAGGAGACTGAGGAGGAGAGGCCACAGGCAGGGCACCGCACACACCAGAGTGGGGGGCCGGCGGCTGCTGAAGGGCTGCCCTTGCCACTGGATTTCACAAGTTGGACACTTGTCACTGACCTTGGTAAGTGGAGTGACTAAAAGCACGAGGGATAAAGAGAAAATGGAAGGGAAGAAAGTAGATACAGTGAATATAAGTAGTTCTTCCCTGACTCTACGGGGAATCAAGCAATGGGGCAGAAGCTTGAGTGAAAAGGTGGGGGAGGGGAGCAGGTTCGCATTGACGCTTGTCGTGTTATTGGAAATGATTCAGTGACAGGAAAAAACTAATGATGCAGAAAAGAGAGGGCATCCAGAGAGGTCAGGAACTAAATCCCAAGGGGAGGGCTGGTCTTGAGGAGGAGCAGGGATATTTATTTCTTCCATTCCAAAGTAGGAAAGTCAGCATTTGTGGGTGGAGAGGCAAATAAGCTGGCAGCACTGGTGGGAACAGTGAAATAGTTTGAGTTCACCTGTTTCTGTTTTCTCAGTGACGTGTCAGGCAGGGTCATCAGTCAGGAAGGGGAGAAGAGAAGCTGCAAAGTAGTCAGTTGCTGGGCAAGGTTCAGTGTCAATTTTGAAATTAGTGACAATAAAGGACGACCTGTCATATGATCGTGTGGAACACGAGTCGCTGGCCAAGACAAGGTCTTAAGGAAGGGCTGGATGCAACAGCTACACAGGAGCATTCATCAGAGGCACCAGCATGTGCAAAGGCTCTGAAACAAAGCAGTCGGCCCATTCTAGGCACGGAAAGAAAGGCAGTGTGGCCGAAGCACAGGAGCAAGGCAAGAACGGAGACAACAGCCGAAGGTCAGGGTGGCCGGACCACGCAGGCCCTAGCGGCCACATTAACAGTTCTGATCCCAAGAAAAGTGGAGAGTCGCTGAAGGACTTAAGTAGAGAAATGAAGTGATTGCTCAGGAAGTAGTGTGAAAAACAGACGGGCAGGGGGCAAGGATGGCTGCAGGGGACTAGTGAGGACATCATTGCAGAGATGCCGGAGAAATATGACAGCAGCTAGGAATGGAGAGGAGAGCACAGGCATGGCGAGAAGTCTATGAATTAAGGGCTACTTAGCTGGTAAAACGGTCAGAAATTAGGTTTGGGAGGTGAAAGAAAGGGGAGACTCCAGGAGGACCCTGGGGTGCTGTCTGGAACCCCCACAGATCTGGTCCCCCTGTAGCAGGGAATCCACCTTCACGCAGTTGCCAGGGCTACCCCCCTGCAGCCCACATGCTGTCAAGCCTCTTTAGAACTTAGCAGACTGCTAACATCTCTGGACCTCTCACTAGCGCCACTCTCCAGGGTTACCTTACCTGTCCCTGAAACATGCCCAGCAGAGCAGACTCGGATTTCCTAGGAATTAGGGCCCCTACTTCTGTCACTCAGAGCTCAAGACTGTATTAGCTTTGTAAAAAACCAATAGTCCCCAAGGGCTTCCCTTTTAGATTTTCAGATATCAAATTTCACACCTAATTTTAGGCTACAATGACCAAAACATCTCGGTGATAAAATCCTAGACCACTGTCCTCCAGGGAATGGGGACAAAACGAATTGGAAGCACGGAAAGAGAGGGCTAAGATCACACACATGGTGACCAGCACAGGGGAGGAGGGACCAGCCCGGCGCGGCCCCGCACTGACCCTTTCACTCCACCTCCAACGGATGGATTGCTCCCGTTGATCAAGTGCAAGACAGCTAATTAGGCTAAAGTGACTACTGGGTAAGTCGCACCCTTATTTCATCCTAGCAGACAGGTTGAATCAGAGTTGCTCCTGGGGCCCAGCTAGTCTGCGAGCCCCCTAGGCCCTGGGGTGGACAGCTAGAAGGCGGAAGGGCTCCGAGGATGAAGGGAAGTCTCAGGCCCACATCTGCGCGAGGTCTGCACTGGGGTGACTGCAGAGGCACGACTCACAGGCCGTCTCTGTGTCTTGCATACAGTGTGAATCTTACCTGAGGGTTGTAGAAAGGGGTAGGAGTAACTGGCCGGGCAAGATTTAAGCAGCAATGTCACCAAAACCCCACCTAATATTAACCGACCTGGATCTATACTTATGCCCATAATTTCACTTCCTCCTCCCAAGATGCCTATGGATTAGATAAGCATCATCACCCCCACGCGACACATGAGGACATCAGTATGTGGAGCTATGTCACAGGCTAAGTGGTACAGCTGGACTGGAGCACAGGTTTGTCTGACTCCAAAACTCTGTTTTTTCCAGTGCACCCAAACCACCTACCTCCTGGAAGGAATCCCCAGACAGAAGACTGGTCTTTCCCTGACCAGTCAGAATACTGGCTAGCCGAAGGACTCTTTTAAAAAGAATCCTCCAGGAAAGTCTCCGACAGCTCTACCATTTAGTGGCTTAGGGAATGTCAGGTCCCCAAATGTCACCTCCCACGCCTGCGAAAAGATCACCCGTGGCAGCATCGCTACAAAGCTGATGTGAGGGTAACATGACATCGGGCATTTTACTAAGTGTCACCAGCCTGGGCGCTGGCATAGGGTGTTTGTGCCAAAAGCAGGTGCAGACCCCGGCTGGGACTTCAGAAGGGCCCTGGGAGCCAAGACTCCTCTGACATGGAATTCAGCGGTGTACCGTGAATGCCAGCTATGCAGAGAAGAAGATCAGGGCAGCAGATTGGGGTGAGTGTAAGAAAACGTTTTCTAATACTAGAACGGGCCCCAAATGGCCTGGAAACTTATGGGACCCACAGGGAACAGGTAGCTGAACCACAAATGTCACAAGCTTGCTTGCAGGGTGCTGGCCCATAGGGTGCTTTCTTTAAGAAATGTAACTAGGTCTAAATTTTTAAAAATCAAGAGACTTAGAATATAATTTTTGGGCTTCTATCGAAAGGATGGAAGCTCTGAGCTCATCTGTTTGCATGACAACAATCAAGTCGGGGTGAGACGCTCCCTCCCGCCCACTGGAAGGGGACACACATACCCAATGCACCCCACTCCCACGACCAAGTGCACCAATGGACTTCCCGGCTCACACCACCCAGGTGTGTTCCTAGGTGGCCCTCAGAGAGAGAGGGAGAGAGAGAGAGATGCATCTTTTAATTGATATAACATGTGGGACCCTGATGTTGAGGAAATCCTCCATTTCTATGGTCAACTAACTCCCCACGATAATAAACCAGAATAGCCACAGCCTGGAAGATTCATGCTAGAAAAACGTTAGGCAGATGTCAGGGAACGGGGAAGGGGGAGCCTGCCTGAGCTCACAAAAACAGAACACTTCAATCCTGTCTTTTAGCTAAAGAAATGTCTATGCAGCTTAGTCCACCAACGATACAAGAAACGGCGGGGCTCCTGGCTCTTGTCAGGAGTCATGGTTAGTAGTTATGGCTCCATTTCTCTACCTGTGCTGGAGGAGAACTGAAAACGTTCACTGAACACAAACCACAGGCCAGCCATTTTCCTTACATAGTATTTTTCCTGTATTTTCTTACTCCTTACAGCAACCCTAAGGAGTGGTCAGAGAAGCTGAGGCACTGTGAGATGAAGACAAAGCTCTTTTGGGCTCCAAAGCCCAAGCAACTGTCATGATGGACTGGAACAAATGTGAAAGGAGGGAAATTGGCTCTGAAAAGATTAGTTTCAAAAACACAAATGTACCGAATGTTTCTCCGCTTTTGTTTTAAGGAAAACACCCTGCAGTATCTCCTCACGTAGGAAGGACTCCCAGCAGACATGAGGGGAGAATTTTTGTTGAAGCTCATCATAAAACAGCACAGTCACAACTACAGTGGTGGTTTTTAAGCTGCTGTAGAAACTGGAGGAGATTTCGGTAGGGCTGATTCCTCTTACTGACAGCCAGACAAGCCCTCCCTGGGGCTCCCAGGGATGATTCTAGAGGAAAGGTTTCCCTCTCCTTGCATGAGGCTTTGCTGAAGTCCCCTCACAGCCACTCGCATGCAGCCTAATTACTTAATTGCATGACTGGCTAGATCCCTTCCAAGTCATTTCAGGAGCTCTCTTAGGCAAATGACACAGCACCACCACCTAAATCCATTTAGCAGAATGACAGTTTGTTCTCCCCTCACACTGGAAAAAAAGCAAAGCCAGGGCCCCACATCTACCTGGATTCCAGTAACAACATGGCCTTCTCGTTGAAGAAAGGGGTAAGCAGGTTCAGGAGCTCGCCTTCTTCTAGATTCTGGTCTCCAGGGCAGCCAGCTTTGTGGGCTCCATCGGAGTCTAAAATACTGGAATCTGTATGCCTTAAGTATCCATTTTTGCAGCCCCCTTTGGAAGAGTCCTCCACAATCTGCAAATCAAAGAAAGTATTTGGTCAAATAATGGCCTGTGGAGGAGAGGAAGGAGGCACATGGCGGAGAAGAGAAGGAACGAATGGAAACAGTGAATGAGTGAGTGCAAGTCAGCCAGAGAGAACAGGAAGGCGGGAGAGGGAAGAAGGACTCAGGCAGCCAGGGCCACACACACTCTGTGGCAAGGAGACACTCTGGCAAGCGCAGATGTTTCCATCACTTCTCCTCACGCTCGGCTTCCTCCGCTGTAGGATGGGAGGAGTGCTGCCACTTCCCAAGGCGCGGATGAGCACAAAATGAGCTGACTCAGCGGAGTGCATGACACAGTATCGTACCCGCTATGGCGTGTTCCCCCACCCCACGGCCCACTCCTGGGACCTCTGCCTGGGGCACAGAACCCATGCCATTAGCAATGCTTCGGACATTGGTACAGACGTCTGCAATGTATCCTCCCCGTTATATAATGGAAAGGCGACTTGCTCTTTACAGATACATCCGAATTAATGTAACTTTGATTTGTCTCATCAGGAAGGTGGAAAGTTCCTCGTTCCCATGGAGATGTTATCTGTGGATCACTCAGGGACCCCTTCTCGGCTCGCCGAGGGTCCCGGGAGTGGGACCACGGATGCATCTAGTTAGAGCCCCCTTGTGCTGGGCACATCTTGAGGTGCCGCAATTGGCATTCTTTCTCCTGCTTACAAAGCTGTGAATTCCTTCTACCCGCCTGTAAGTAACTCCCCTTGACTTCATTCCTGCTGGTGACGTACACACTAGCCATCACGGCCCTCTCTCAACACTTGTAAAATGATTAAGTTTTTAAATGGAAGACAAGACCCACACAGAAGAGCTGTTATTTATAGGGTCTTGTTTGCCACCAATCTAGTTATGAAATCCATCTCAATAAGCAACCTCCCAAGAAGGAAACGTCTAGAATGTAACAATAAAAACAGCAATTGCTATCATTTACTGAACATTTTGTACATACCTTTCTATTTAAACATCACAAGAATGCTCACAAGAAGTACTATTATCTTCATTGATGGGGAAACTCAGGCTTCGGAGTTAAGCAAGGGTTCACTACGCAAGGTCACAGGGAACGTGCCCGAGACCCAGAACAGACCTGATTGCAAAGCCCCGCCCTAACTGCTGTGCTCTCCCTAATGTCTACAGTTCCCTGGTTTCCGGTCCATGCCCATGAACTTGGACACCTGGGGGCCGTAATCTGCAGCCGCCTCTCTCCCCCACAGCCCAGTCCTTACGGTCCCTTCAACCTTGGAGAGTGTTTGCTCCCAATGTTCAGTGTCACTGTGACTAGAGGAACATTCTACGTGGACAGAGTCAAATTCTCATCCATGCCCAGGTGACACTAAGCCGGGTTCCAGATCAAGAGATTACAGAAGGCCCTCAGAAGGGGAGTTTGGTTCTATCGGGGGCTCCTTACCTGGAATCAAATGCTCTGGGAGTTCACAGCAGTGTAGAGACCAGGGTTCTTGTCCCAGCTCTGTCACGGACTTCCTCTGTGTGTGACCTGGATAACCCAGCCCCCTGCACAGGCCTGCATCTCCAATGCACACAACGAGTGGGTTGGGTCACATCTCTAACGATCTGTCCACGTCCAACATCCGAATGCCCATCATCCTCCTTGTGGGGACAGAGCCAGGAGTGCAGTTTCCAGGCTCTCGGCCTCACGTGGAAAGGTGCTGGCTCAGGTAGTAAATGGCCATCAGCTGTGGCTAGTTAGCCATCAGCTGTAACCAGTGAGCCATTGGCCACTAATATAACTGCCGTGGCTAGGCTAGCAGATGATGGTGGCTGAGCTAGCAAGCGCGGATTGCAGTTAGCACGGCGGACTGCAGTTAGCAAGGGGTTGGGTGGTTGGTTGGTTGGCCGAGAGAAGTGGACGGCGGGTTGCGGATCATGTGGATCCTACTTCATGTGTCTCGCCCAGCCGCCAGCGAGACTATAGTGGTGTGACTCCCCTACCTATGGCTCCCCTACCTATGACTCCCCTACCTATGGCTCCCCTACCTGTGACTCCCCTACTGTGGGTGCTCCTTTTTGGCCTCACCATGTCCTGCATTCTTATGCGGGGAGCGGGACCAGAGACCCCGCAGGACACTCCTATAACAGCCCTGTTTTTATTTGCACCTATATGTTTGCTGTTTCATAACTGGCTCTACCACCCAGTTTGTAACTTCTCAGAAGGAAGAGAACTTGTCTCTTTACTGTCCACAGGCACACAGCTGGCACTCGATACAGGCAGAATGAACAGAAGCCCACTGGAGTCATTCCAGACTAGACAACTGGATTGGGCGATGGAATGAGAGTTAATTGCCGTGTTCCTACCTTGTCACTCTGCTCCAAATGCTGGTCACTCAGGAAATTATTCTCGTCATCCTCCCCAATCTTGACTGTGTCCTCGACTTCCTTGCTAGCCGGAAGCTACATGGTGCATGGAATGGTGTGAAAATGCAACCCAAAAAAGGGTGCCGCATGAATATGCATGAATAAGTCAGTGATGACTTTTTTTTTTTTTAATGCAAAGCAGAAAACAAACCAAAAAAGAGGCAGAAACAAATGCCAAAGCCATGAAATAAAAATTAACCAAAGTTAGAGTTGCTAGTTCTGGCAAATCACATTCAGCTGCCTGGGATCAGGCATAATTTAAGGACCAATTCCCCAAGAAATAACGAGAGCAATTTCCCCCTGCCCTCGCATGGCCTTCCCTGAGCTGCTGTAAATTGAATATGCTGTCTGTTGTGCTGCTGCCATTCCTGCCATCGCTAAATTCACTCTCAGATTATATAAAAGTAACAAGATTTTGGAAAATAGCTATTGATGGAATTGAAAATATCAAATAGCAAGAAAGCAGTAAATGAAATTTATGGTGTGTCTGATTTATGCATCACTCCTCCTATTTAGCACAGGGCATAAACCTTTTTTTGGACTGTCACACATCTGAGATGGACGGTCCAGCAACACTGCCATTTTGCTGGCAAAAGGTCCTCATTGCTAATAAGTAGGGTATCAGGCTTGCCTGATGATAACTTTATGATTTTGAAAAGGAAGGACAGTTATTTATACAAAGTGCATAAATCCCTAATGCTTTAAAGATGTGTAAATGCCAAAGGTTTGCTATTCTACAAATGGACAGTACAGAGTTCTCAAGAGGGCCAGATCTCAGTTCTCTGGAAGAGTGAAAATTCTAGTCATGAGACAGCTGGGTTAACCACATAGAAACTGAGAGGAAAAGTGGCCACACCCAAGGAGAACATCAGTCAAAGTTGTGTCAAAAATTATTCCAAACCACATCTTCCCAAAGTGTCAAAACCACACACTAAGTGCTGAGTCACTTGCTGAGCATGCTGTACAGAGGAGAGATGTCTAGGGATCTAGCACCATAGTTTTTTCTATAAATTCCTACATTTAGTCAATTACCCCCATAATTCTCCCAGCCCAACTGGAATCTGTCTGATCTTCCTTTTAGAGAAAACCCTTGTTTTGGAAGAAGAAAAATAAAACAGAGCCAAGTGACTTCAGGAAGTCATCTTATAGCAAACGTCCTAGGAGAAGAACATTCCACCCAACTACATCCAAATCTGCAATCAGCATCAAAGAGAACCGATGACCACAAACCAGATCCTACTGTGCTAACGATCAAGCGATAAACAGACTAGACATGCGTAAGTTTACTTATGAAGGCATAAAAGTTTCTAACTATGGGTGAGGAACCCTCTCCCGCTATTGGCTTCTTCCCTCATTATTAACATATTCTCAAGTGATACAGATCAACTAGGACGATTAAACTTGGTAGTGAGAGTATAAAATGTTAAACGACTATGGAAAAAATATCGACAATTTCTTATAAAACTAGTAACCATATGACCCAGGAATTCTACTCCTAGGTTTCATCAAGAGTAGTGGAAACATGTCTACGTAAAGATTTGTATATGAATGTCCATATCAGCTTTTATCATAATACCCAGAAACTAGAAATAATCCAAATGCCCATCAATAGCAGAATGAATGAACAAATTAATATATTCAAACAATGGAATACTACTTAGCAATAAAAAGGAACAAACTGCTGACTCATGTAACAAAATGGATAAATCTCAGAAAACATTATGCTGAGTGAAAAAGCGTTACACAAAAGGAAACATACTTTATCATTCCATTTATGTAAAGCTCAAGTATAGGCAAAACTAATCCATGGTAGAATAAAACGAGAAGAGCGGCCAGGGCTGAGGGTGGGAGCTATCAAGAAGGGACATGACCTTGACGGGTTTGGGTTACACATGCACAAACATTTGTAAAACTTAGCAAAAGCAGACTTACAATTGCATTTCACTGTATGTAAATTGAACCTTAAAAGAAAACATAACTATGAACATATTACGGTTAAAGATAAGCATGTTGAAGTGTTTAAGGGGAAGTGTACTGATGTGAATCCATTACAATCCATCCAAAAGACGGAGTAATGAGGAACAGGTGGGAAAAGTTAATAGTAGAATCGAAGTGGAGAGAGTACCCTGATGATAGTCTGCTCGAGTCACTCCTGTACGAGTAGGTCAATTCCCAACCACATTTCTCTGTAATACATAAATTAATCACTAGTAAAAAAAATATAAGAAAATAGGGGCAACCTCATTAGAGATTTTTTTAAATGTACTTTAAAATAGAAGAATGCCTGTTCTTAGTCTTTTGTTGGTTGGTTCTGAAGTGAACTGCCCACAGGCAGGAAATAGCAGTGTTGGAGCAGCGGGAGGGGATGCACACCACAGTGGCCATTTTGAAGATAAACGTGACCAACCATCATCAAGGGCTCCTACTATCTATACTCTTTGTCAAATTAAAAGTTTCATTTATGAAAATAAATGAGAGGCCTATTTTATACCTAACCTCTATCTGTACTTTTGACCTAGTACATCTGGGAATACAGTCTAAGGGAAAAAAACAATCCTAACCCCAGAATAACATTTGAGTCCAAAGACAATGATCAGGTCCTTTAAAATAGTGAATCACCGGAACCAACCTACATGTCCAACAATTGGGGAAGCAGTTAGTTAAATCTTAGTACATTCATAAGATGGAAAAAGATGCTATAACGTAACAGCAACTGGGAAAAAAAGCAAGAAACAAAACTCTATATATGTATTGTAGACATGCACACGCTCATATACGCAAATAGAGAAGGAAAGACACCAAAATGTTAGTCAACTGTGTTTTAAAATGACAGGATTAGCGGTAATTTCTTTTCTCTATTCTCTATTTCCCAAGTGCTAGGTAATGCTGCGGGTTAATTAAATATGAGGAAAAAATACCGAGTTTTAAAAACACAGAATGTTTGTTTGTTTCCTTTTCTGATTTACAGGCTCCTGAGAGTAGGAATGGGACCCAGCCCCCACTCTGCAGGCCCTGCTGCACAGAAAAGGGTGTTTGCTTCTGCCTGTTTCTCATCAGAGGAGAACCACACTCTCCCAAGGACAGCGGCCCTCCCTCTCTGCCACCCCACCCTCGCCTCTAACAACCTCTTCTCCCTCAGCTCAAGATTACTGTGGGAACATCATGCTTCCCAGGCTGCCCGTCCTGTCCCATTCCGGGGGAAGGTGGGGGTCTGTGCCACAAAGGACCAGGCTATCCATAGGGAAGAGCAAATTGAAGCGCAACCTGACAAATGACTCAATCTGAATCGGCTGGTATGAAGATCTCAGAGTGGGAAGAGGAAAGAGCCTCTGTTCTCCTAAGGACGTAATGGGACATTTAACAGATTTTTTTTCAAAGGGCAAACGAGCAAACAAACTCGCCATTTACAACCCAGATGAAGTAGGTGAAGAATGAGCTGCTTATTAAAACGGCTGCCTTGGAGAAAACAAACCAAGAGACTCGTTTCTCCCTAAATGGACTGCAGATATTCTTGGTTTTCAAAATTATCTGGAGCCCTGGAGGCTAAGATCAGTAATAGTCCGTCTCTCAGAGACAGCAGATGGCCAGAGCGCAGCATAAATACCTTTGAGCATTTCTCACTTTGAAGGTGGGAGGAGACAGCTTAAGGCTGACAAATCTTTCCCCAGAAATGTTGTGGCAACAAGACCTTCATTTATTTACCTGGCATGCCAGACTGAGTTCAAGGTAACTCTAATCAAGAAGATTCCAGAGGACCCAAGCACAAAAAGGTCCTACTATGTTTCATGGCGAGAATAGTTCTGGTCTTCTGAAAAAGGTTAACAAGTGCAGGGAGCAAGGCTCTTCCTCTGGGAGAGTTAGGTCAAGTCAGAAGCTAAAGGGAGGAAACGAACAACTCTTCTTCACTATCACACCTTCAGCGTTCTCACACCTCTGTTCTCCTGTGCAGCATGTGCCAAGAACCAAGAAAATCGGAGACAACACATTGCAGAGATGAGCAGAGACCCAGACGTCATCAGAGGGAACAGGCTTCCCTCATCTTTCCCTGGGTGGAACCAACAGAATAGGTTTCTCACCACAGTACACAAGCCCAGTGATCCACACGCTCTTTAGTGTCCACGGCCGTGGGTTAACCTTTCGTGGCCCTGCAAACTTTCCAATCCACCAGCAGAAAATCCCCACAGCCAGGAACCTGGCTGACGGGACTGTTTCCTGTCTGTCCGGTCCTCTGGACATGGCAGAGTGCAGGGGCTCCCGGGTTATGTGTGGGGAGGACCAACACACATCCCGTCAAACCCAGAAGTCCAAATGCCATGAGAGCGAGAAGATGCACAAAATTCAGGGGATTCGTACAGAAGGTAAATGAAAAATGTGTTACTTGTTTGATTGTCAATGTTAATAAATTCATTAATGCTGCATCTCCACTACCCAAATTATCCGGCTGACCTGGCGATTCTCCAGGTCCCTCCGAGACCACGCCCATCATCCGGATGTGCATCTGCAGCCCAGATCAGGGCCGGACTTGGAGCCAAAAGCACCACAACATACCAAACGTGTCCGTGTAGACATGACCCAAACTTGAGAAAGCCTGCAGGCAGACCTGCTGACCCCATAGGGCCCTCAAAACCCAGCCCCAGCAAAGGGAATTTCAAGTGAGACGCCCTGAGACAAATGCAGTCTTGAGAAATTTGGGGGGCTGTTATTTTTTTTTGTAATTAGCACATGATAACAAGAATGTTTCTTCTTACCTCTGTTTGTTGTACTGTCTCAAGTCTGTCATCCCCCTGGAAACCCATGCAGGAGAGATCAAAAATGGTTTTCTTCAGGTGCTGGTTGTCTGTATACAGTTCCTTCACTAGCTGTATAAGGTCACTGACCTAGGAGATAAGAGCAGAGAAAGGACTGGATACCCATAAGCAGAGTTCAGATTCCCGGGGCCACTCCCCTGGGCATAGAGCTTCCCATGAGCAGACCTTTCAGCATTACAGTTGTGGAGAGTCAGGCGGCCTGATTCTAGTCTTCAGGCTACGCGGGTACAATGGAGGAAAACACTAGCATGCCTGTATTCTCATCCCAGGGCCACCACTGCAAGGCAAAGAGGTTCTGGGCAAGCTCTACAATGTGAGCCTCCACATGCTCATCTGTGGAATGGGTTCCTGGGAGACTGAACATGGTCAGGGGCATAGAGCACTAGAGTCCTCGGTACAGTCCAATGACAGCTCCTACTCTCTCTGTCTTGTTCAAGACCCTCGGGAGGAAAGTCCCCAAGACCAAAGCTTCTGAGACTGTGTCCGAACCTTATTTTACACGTTCGCTATACACCTACCTAGCAATGTCAATAATAATAACAGTCTTCAATCACAAAGCAACTTACAGCTACTAAAATACTCCCACAAGCTTTAGTCAATCATTCCTTACAAAAACCTGAGGAGGTGGGCAGGCTGGTATGACTCTCCCCATTTTACAATGAAGAACCCGAGATACAAAGAGTCCCAGGTCCCATAGCTGGGGGTTTCTGGAGAATTAAGTGACATACGAGTATAACGGCTGCCAAAGTGCCTAGTCATGTGGGAAGGGCAGCTGCCTCCACAGAGGCAGAGCCAGGCCCGGAGCTGAGATCTTGGGACTCCCAGCCCAGTGCTCTTCCCTAAGGCACAGGTCTTGCCAGGCCAGGTGCAGAAGCAACTGAACAGATACCCGCTTCGTTCCCTGCAGCCTTCAAATCCCAATGGCCGGTAATTTTCCAAAGACTTCTTAACAGGATAGTGATTAGCCTCTCAAATAAAGTGGGAAATCCCATCCTGACTACACATAGCAGATGTCCAGTGCACCAAAACATGAACAGAACACAAATTGGACCCAAATCACAAGGTAATAGTGGGAAGAACAAAACATTCTGATTCTATAAACACAAAGTGCCAAGCAAGTGAACTACAGCCGGTCCCTAATACAGCCATTGGAGGTACTAGAAGCAGCTATTATCATCCCCATTTCCTTTATCTTCAAAAATTTATAAATCCCTCAATGCTAATTGCTCAAAATACCGAAATCCTCTCAAAATACCGAAATTTTTAGAGTTCTCCTTTCTATTTCTTTCTTTGGTACCTTACACCTGCTATTTTTCTCTTTCTCAGCTGAGAACACCCTCTGCCCAGACAAACTCCTATTCATCCTTCAAAACCCACTTCAGGCCTCACTTCTGTTGAGAAGTTTCTTCTGATCAAGGGAGCACTCCCCAAACCCCCAGTTACCCTGTCCTTCTCTGCTGCCTCTGTACTTTGTACAGCCTGCTCGGATTACAGCAGCCCTCGCACTCCACACTGCAATTCCTCATTTGCGTGTCTGTCTACTCTATCAGAAGGTGAATTATTCCAAGACAGAAACTGAATCTGTCACATGTATATGATAATTTTACAATAAAACACAGCCTCCTCTGAGGTCACGTTTCCTATTCTTATGAATTGCTCTCAGAACCTTGAAATACTAAACCACTCTAACCAGACCAACAATCAACAGACTAAAAAACCTGTCCAGTTTTAAAAAAGGTTTATTGATCAAACCTGGACATTTATTCTTTTGAAAAGCATCTATTAACTCCCACTATGTGTGCCAGGTACTGGGAAATCAGAAATAAAGAGGACGCGATCACTAACTTGAAGATGTCCACAACCTAGCAGAGGGTGTAGACAAACAGCCAGGTAATTACAGATCCGCCCGAGAAGGAAATCAATGTGATTTGGGACAAGAAAAGAGGCAAATGACTCACGGAAAAGGTGGCTAACTCTATGTGGAAGGATTAGAGAGCATTTCCTAGAGAAGATCGAGCCGGGGCCAGGTCCTCAAGCCTGAGAATGAGCGTATCAGAGAGACGGGGAGGGCCCTCCAGGTAATGTGTGCAGAAGGAGCAAAGGCAGGCAGGGAGGACAGGGAAGAAAGGAGAGGAAAGGGGCTTTCAGAATCTTACACCTCTGATCAGGAACCCAACAGACAACAAATAACCAACAAAGCACTGAAACTTAGAGGCCAGTACCTTTTTCTTAAGTTCTTCTTGAGAAAAATGCTCCACTTGAAATCGATTGTGGTCTTCAAGACAAATACTCAGATAAGATGTTTGATCACTATAAAATGAAAATGGTTCTTCTGCTTAAAAAAAAAAAAAAGGTGGGGAGGTAGAAAAAGAACATCAGAAATAGATCCTTCTAAAACCAATCCCAGTGTAATCCATCTCAGGCAGTTTGAATTGGGTGGGGGTGGGGGTGGGCGCTGGAGGGGGGCGTAAGTACACACAGGGAGTTTAACCTTTAGGACATAAATAATTTCCTTTCTGTCTCTATAGGCTGGTATCTCAAAGTATGGTTTTATCATGGGCCGTATCAGCTTTCACTGCAGCCAATTCTGAATTCTAATTTGCATATCAAGCGTTGTGCCTGGAGACCATTCTGAGTGGCAAAGCGATTGGTGATTTCAGTTTAAACGAGAGAGCGACTGTTTACGTGAGCATACAGGAAATCAGACGCGACCCGCAAGGGTAGAACTCAAGGGAAATAAGTGCCTGATGGCTTTTTATGGCCCCAGAGTCCTCCATGGTAGCGAGTAGACCACGTGCAGAAACTGCCTGCTCGATCCAAGATAAGAGAATCTGGTCGCCTACGTAAGGTCTGTTTCCTCCGCCACACAGGTCAGAGCGGGAAGGCGCAGAGGAGGGCCAGGCTACTGCCTGAATGAAGCACAGCCACCAACGTCTCATTTAACACACATGGCTATGAGCTGATATACCTAATATATTAGACAGAGCCATATTTCAAAAGGAGATGTCCCAGCTCACATCTGGGTAAATCACTCCCCACCCTCTACCCCTGGGCCGCAGTTTCTTCTTCTGTAAAAGGAAGTCAGTACCGACCCTACCTGAAGGGGTGACTGTCAGGCTCGGGGATGAGAAGTCAAGTGCCTGGCGCTGCGCCCTGGACACAGCAGGTGCTCAACAAATGTCAACCCTACCATTGCTAGCACCAATTTTCACCAGATGTGCCAGGCACCAGGCTAGATATACAGAAAGGGAGAAGATTCCAGCCCAGTCCCCCAGGGGCTCAAGTTCTAAGAAGGGAGTGGGCCAAACAGTACTGTGATGGCAACAGTAAAGAACCACAGGCGCCTCATCTCGCAGCCCTGCGTAAGTGAACCCATGTGTGGTCATGACAATGCCAAAAGCAATGTTTCAACATGAGACAGCAATCTCACCCCCACGCGTCTGCAGTCAGGGCTCTCTGCATAGGGTGCTAGGGCAGGCAGGGCAGGTGTTTCCCAGGGAAAGGGGACTGCAAAGTTCCAAGGTTGCCTGAAACTGGAAGTATCAAAGGATACAGACCATAGCAGAGGCACCAGAAAAGCAACCCTGCAGCAGACCCTCTGCAGAATTAATACAGTTTGCTGGGCCTTCGACGAGGAAGGCCAAAGCCAGGCGGATATGACTAGGAGAGCCACATTAACAAGTCACCACAAAACAGGAGCCCCCGATGAACCCTGAGGGTGCCTCTTCTCCTCCTGGAGTTGGAGACCTCTCCTTACGTTCAGCCAAGGCCCTCCACATGGAAAAACCAAAGGGAAACACATACAAGAGGGTGTGTACCTTCCCGCCTCCGAACTTCGCTGATTTGCTCCTCCAGCGTCTTCTGCAAATTCCGGTACGAAAGCACATCATGCTCCAGCTGCTTCCGCAGGGCAAAAATGTTGTTTAACTCAGCCTGCAGGTCGTTGACACTTGGTAAAACAAGACACCAGCAATTTTAAAACAGACCTGTTTGTGCTTTAAGATGTAAAACCCAGCAAGCCTTCCTTTGAGACTTTCATGTCATTTGTGGGGTTTTTTCTGGTTATAAAAGCAAATACATCTTTATTATAGAAAATGTAAAATATAAAAGTATAAAGAAAACAAAAATTACCACAATCCCCCTACCGATGAACACATGGCAGACTGTATTTGCTCCCAATCTTTTTCCCTGAGAATGTTTTACAAGGTTGAAATCACACTGGACATACAATGTAAGTTGTACATTCCTCCCTTAAATACTTCCCTAAATTTTTGGAAATTATTTGCAAACATCATTTTTTATGACTGTGTATTAGTCATAGGTAAGTGTCCCACCATTTACTTTAACTCGCACCCTATTAGTGGACATCTGGGTCATTTTCCAGTTTTTGCTCCAGATGTAATTAGGTAAAAACAGTTTAAATCCACAGGATGTTTGGGAAAATGCCTTCTGAGGGCTTGGATTTGGAGGAGTGGCTCTCCAGAGCCTGGGGATCGCTTGGCACCTGGGCTTTACTAGAGGGGTCAAGAGAGAACGCCTGCTGTCATTCCAGGAAGAGCTGACACCGGGGTGAGGGTGAGTCGCAGGAAGGAAGAGAAAAAAGAAAGAAGAGTAAGCCGATAAAAGGATGGAGAGAGGGACCAATTCAGGGGCCAAAGGGACTGCACTGTAATGGGTTAGCCACTCAGAAATCCACAGAGTAGATTTTTATTTTCGGGGGATGTCAAGTTTCACAGAGGGGTCACTGTAATACAGTGCGGAGCTGCACAGAGAGCACCCCAGAACTCAGGGGAGGCCAAGGAAATGCACCCCTCCCAGAATCTGCATTGAACGCGGGGAGGACAGTCCACCAAAATTGCTCCAATGACAGAAATGCCCTGTATTTGCTGATACACAGTCAATCGCTAAACATGCCTGCTGAGCATGAACTGTGGCTGGCGGACCGAGGAACTGAACGCTTCTCCAAATGTACATGAGAACAGTCACATGGCTGGTGGCTACTAACTGGGCCATGCAGATCCAGAAGAGCCCTGGACTCCTTACGACGTGTGTGGGGCACGGGTCTGAACCCCTTACACCCAGTTCTCAGAGGAACGGAGACCCCAGCCAACATCTGAATAACACAAACAATGGTCCACTGAACTCTGTGCCCAAAGCCTGTTTCACACTCAGGTTAGTGTCTTAAGACAAATTCCCAGCAGGTCAAAGGAATGAATATTTTTCGAGACTACCACTACACACTAACAAATCAAATAGCCTCCTTTGCTAGACACCAAGAAATACATCACTCCCTGTCCAGCGTCTGACCTGTGGTTCCCTAAGAGGGTCCGCCAACACCTGGAGATTGTCCATATAAAATTTATGAAGATGTGGCTTTTTCTAGAGAGTCTATCAGCTTTCAACAGATTTTTCAAAAGGAGTCCACAGCCTCAAAATGGATAGGAGCTATTGCTCTAAATACCAGGGGTGCCAAAAAAAACGTGTACACATTTTCAGAGACGTCATCTATGTGTTACGTTTCGAAGTTGAATTGAATTATGGTAGCAATGTGTAGTATGCCGTCCGCTCAAAAGATGGCGCTAATCAAATGAATGCTCGCCTCACCATGCGACAGGCAGGACAGTCAAAGAACATGGAGGAAGCACATTGTCGTTCGAGGAGCGCAAGACCACTTTGAAGTGGTATTTGAAATTCAAGAACGTTGTGGAAGTACAACGATGGAGGCGTGAGTATGCAACAGAACCTCCAACTTAACACCCTTTGACCTCTACCTATGGGGGACCTTAAAGGATGTGGTGTACCCTAGAAAACCGGCTACACTGGCGGTACTTCAGGAAGAAATTGCAACAGCATGCGCAGTGCTATTAGTGGACACTTTGTCGGCGTTGCTCAAGCAGGAGTTCGCCGTAATCAGAAGTGTCTGGACGCTGATGGTAACCACTCCGAGCACCTCTTGTAATTGCAGAAGTCAAACGTGACTTGTGTTCATCTTTTGTTATCGGTATATACTGAGTATTACAATTTTAATACAGATTTTTCCTTTTTTAAAAATGTGTATACATTTTTTGGCACCCTCTGTATATATGCTACAGATTCAAGCCCCACTTCTCCTTCAGAAATTTCTTCCAGCTCCAGCCACGGGACTGCACACATAAATCAACATATAGCAGAAGGAAAATAAACCATTATGTCTAATCTTCTATGCTCGCTGCTCTGACGATGGCTCATTGTGGAGCAGTCTTCTTGCCAGGGATGGGGCCCTCCTAGCAACGCGTACCTGCTTCCATTTCAGAGCAATCATAGTGAGCAATGTGGAAGGCTGATGGAAAACCTTACAGAGGTGTCACAGCACAGCACTTGCGTGGATGCAGTCGTGATGCAGAGACATGTAACCGGGGAAGAAAAAGAGATTGTTTTAGCGAAGCTCCTGTGATTCGGGCTGGGAAAGCTAACTGCTTCACTCCCTCCTCCCTTTTCTGACAGGGTGAAAAGGACACAGCTGCTGCGCCTGTGTCTGTCATTTATGTTTCCCCAACTCCAGAATCTTTTTCAAGGTGTGAGGAGTTGGTGGAACAAAAGGTGCTCCACTCAGAAAGAAGCGAGAGCTCCATGCACTCTGCTTTCGGGAATGTAGTGGGGGAGGAGGCAGAAGCGGGGAGGCAGAGAGGCCCCAGCTCCCAACGGCAGTCCCCGCCCAGGAGCTCGACGGCCCCCGCCAGTCAGTCGCCCGCCAGAGTCCTGTTGTCCTTCTCTGGAAAGTGGGGTAATACCATTCCTTCAAGACTGTTTTGAGGATTAAATGAACGGTTGTATGGGAGTTGCACAGCGCCTCACACATACTACATGCTCAGTAAAGATCACTTCTTCCTTCTGTATATCCTAACAAGTCCCAAACAAAAGATAATATTCATAAGCCAAAATTTCTGACTCCTATGAGTTACAATAGTGATTCTCATCTGCAGACGATGTTGCCGCCCAGGGGACATGTGGCAATATCTGGAGACACTGCCACAACTGGGGCAGGGAAGGGCGCTCCTGGCGTGCAGTGGTGAAAAGCCAGGGGTGCTGCTAAACATCCTAGGACGCAGAGGACAGCCCCTCCTAACAAAAAGTTATCCCGCCCCAAATCCCAACAGCGCCGAGGGTGAGGAACCCTGAGTCGCAGGGAACTGCAAAGAGTACTAGTTCTCGGGATGAGCGATGTCTCAGTGGGGGCCTCGGCTCGGGTGGGGGCCAGGGAGATGCGAGCGCTGGTGAATCCTAGCTGTAGAAGCTTGGACGACACCCTAACATCTCCGAGAGGATTTCCACTTCTGTGAGACGGGACAACGGTGCCAACTTCTACGTGTTGCTCTGAGGAATAAGCTAGTAAAGGGGAAAGGACCAGGCACACATCCCCATGACTAGTTTCCTTCCTGACCTCCCTTTCCCGTTTGAATGACAAGTACTTCCTACGGTATGTCTCCAGAGTCAGCCACTGTACTGCCAGTTGCCAGAGAGTGAGAAATGCTAGAGTTACCAAAAGGGGCTCCTCTTGCCTCAGCTCATAGGTCTGCCCTCTGGGTATGGCAAGGACTGAGGATTCAAAAGCCCCCTAGAGCCGTGTGTATGCGCGCTGGGGTATGGAGACCTACGGAAGCTTTTCATGTTGTATTCTAAATGTGTTACCATTCACTGAGCGCTTATTATGTGCCAGGCAGTATTAGGACTTCACACATTGTCATCTCGTTTCAAAACAGCCCTACAAGGCAGGTAGGTGGGCAAGCAGGTAAGTAGGGAGGTAGGCCAGCCAATCTCAACTGTACACACACACACTGAGGCTCAGGGTGAAACGAGACTTACCCAGAACTCAGAGCTGCTGAGTGGCAGAGCTGGGCTTTGGGCCCTCAATGGATTCTGACTGAAGATGAAGCGTCCTGGTCAGTCACAGCCCTGACCTGCCTCAGTCCCATGTCACATTTTTATACACTAAGGAAGAGCCTATGAAACTCAGCATCCACGATGCTAAGGGGACTTGCCAGCAACATATCCACCCACACGACCTCGCAGTGCCCAGAATCGACTCTGGCCCCCAGCCAGGGAAACCGCTCAATGAAACGCGCGTTGACCATTCCCCCTTAGTTTCCCAGCATTGCTCAACCCCTTCCCCAAGTGAAAATGACTCGCAGCTCAGGGTTCTGGAAAGTGCTCACTTTCAGAGAGGGATGCCTACTCCCAGAATTTCATTAGCATGTTTTCATTTTCCCTAAACTCATTTCAGATTTAAAAATCTGAAAATTATCCCATAACTTAAAAGATGGCGGGGAGGCAGATAGGGGAGGTATTCACCCACTGAACATTTCCCAAGTGCCGACTCCATAGCGGCCCCAGGAAATGGAGGCGAGCACGACAGGATCCCCACCCTGAGGGAGCTCCTGGTCCGACGAGGAGGCAGGGCACAGAGACAAGCACACAAAGGTGCTAAGGGCAGTTGTGAGGGCGGAAAAACAGAGGGGGCAACTTCCTGGGGATTTGCGTGGGCCTCCTGACACGGGTAAGCCTCAAGATGAAATCTCAAGGACTCGTGGGAGACAAGGCAGGGTGTGGGGACCCAGGCGAAGGCAGGGGCAGGAGAGCACACGGGAGGGAAGCACAAGGCTAGAGTGAAGGGCCTAAGAGCAGGAGCGATGAAGGGTGAGTTTCTGTAACTTTCTATTATGGAAACTTTTAGTCACATACGAAAGAGGACAAACTGTGATGCAATGAGCCCCTCCCCCATCTGCTCACACCCCAGCCCCAACAACCAAGGAGCCATGGCCAACCGTGTTCCACGGTATCCCTGTCCACTTCCTCTGCTTCTGCACTGTTTTGAAATGAACCCCAGACACCACTCCTTTCCCCTGTAACTATCCCAGTGTGTCAGAGAGATGATTTCTTAATGTGAGAAATCACTGAGGCCCACCCTGTGTTTACAGACAGGCAAACGGAGGCCCAGTGCAGGTCACGTGTCTGTGGACACAGAGCTAAGGCCAGACAAGACCACGAGCCTGTAATCGACTCCACGCCGCCTCACAGGCACCGATTTATATCAGCAATTCTGTAAAGACAAAGTCACTCCAAGACGCAGAGACTTGTTTGAGTCCCGGGGTCTGTCCCTCACCACCTTTGGTCAAGTCACTTAATGTCTATTACAGAAAACAGGAATAACATTAACACTTCCCTCACACAACAGTTGTGAGGATCATCTGAGATGATACATAGGACTTTCTAAATCTATGATTAGTATAAAAATCTTGAGAGATTAGATTTTTATTCTAAGTTTGTTGCCAAAAGTCAGGCAATTCTTGATAGAAAATGGGTATATGAGATTTAAATAAGGCAATCACCATCTAAGTACTATAAGCTTCCTAAGCAAACTAGTAGGGCTTTGCTGCCTCCAAAACACGAGCACTTATTCAAAATGTGTGTGTGTGTGTGTGTGTGTGTGTGTGTGTGTTCACACTCATATGCATGTGATACCCAAACAGGAACCCTTACCTGTCTGAGTCCTGCAGAGATTTTACCAGGTGGCTATAGATGTCCCGCTCTTTCTTTAAGACCTGAAGCAGCTCTTCATAGTCTAACTGTTGCTTTTCCTGAAAATGACAATGGGCATCGGACATTAAGGGAAGAATTTTGAAAGAGCACGTCCTTACATTATGCAAACATATGTGGGCAGTTCTGGTTTCTAAATCTAAATGTTGATCCCCTGTGCCAGGCTCTGGATCAGGCCACAGTCAGGGCGCGCCACCTGCAGGAGGAGTGGGGAATGACCGTCCATCACCTCAGAAAGCTGAGAGCTGTGTGGTGCTTCCAACACTAAACAGCTGCAATGAAAGAATCATCATAGTTTTCCTATTCGTCCATCGTGAAACAGCCACCCCTCAGAGCTGCTGGTCACCGTTTTTACAACACTACGAAGATTATCTGTCTTTCCACACTTCTTCTTGCTCCAAAGATAAGAAATTCAGAAACCAAAACCTGACAAGTATTAGGGACAAGGGACTTTATATCAAAGTAGAAGTGAGTCACGCTTTACAGACATCCCAGAGTGATAATGAAGAGACCTGAGGTGGTCTCTGCCACATAGTACTAACTAAGTGACCTAGGTAACGAGCTTAACAAACCTCTATCAGGTTTAGCCTCCTCATTTATGAAATGGGGATGTGATTTTGTGAATCAACATTCACAAATATGAAATTGTTTTTAAAAGTTCAAATTTCGGCTCTGCCAACTTACCAGTTCCGGGATCTCAGGAAGTTACTTAATGAAGACTTGGTATTCCTACCAGTAAAATGGTGGACAGTATCTACCACCTCATGGAGGTATAGAGCAGATAAAAGTTAAATTGTGTTCTATAAGGAAACAGGGATCCCAAGATAAATGGCCAATGCCAGTACTGGGGAAGAAAATCAAGGACAGTAACAAGATCTGTCTTTAGCATTTTGTTGTGCCAGAAAATAAGGGACTGCTTAAATAATGACAGTGTGTGTTGTCAGAAGGACAGAGGAGCCAGTTTGAAAAGGCCAAATCTGGAACAATTTGAGCTGCAAAATAAATAATGATAGTTACAGATTATAACCTAGCAAATAAAATAGTCCATTGTGACATGAATAAATGTATAAATAAGAAGAAGAGGGGGCTTTTCTTTACGGTAGAACAACAACTAATAAATGTAGAAGGAATGAATGGGATTAGAAAAATCACCACTTGCCAACTACCATAATAAGAAAAAATTCAGCCAAGAAACATAAAAGGATGATAAAACCAGTGGGTGCAAGTTTGAAGATCAGGGTATTTACATAAGATTCACCGCCCCCCCCCAAAAAAACAAAAAACTTATTACAAAGGACAAAAGATTAGCTATATAGTTGAGACACTTGGCAGACATCACCTTCATAAAGTTATCAAGGTCAGCATGGCCAAAATGGGACAAGCCTGAATCACGTGCTGTTGGGTAGGACGCGATGAGAAGACTGCGTCGCTCCTGTGATGCTCCTACCCAAGACGTCCAGCCTGAGGCCAATCACCAAGAAACCCCAACTTAGGGACATTCTACAGGACACTTCAACGCTATCAAGGCCATGAAAGTCAAGGAAAGACGGAGGAACTGCTCCGGATTGGAGACTTAAGAATCGAGACAAACGCAGTGCATGACTCCGAACTGGATCCTTGTGCGACAGCGGGCTTCACGGGACAACTTGTGAACACGAATGAGTGTGAGGACCGGAAGGCAGCGACCCTGCGAACTCCTTGCTTGTGGTGGCTGCACCGTGTTCCACAGCAGGGTGTTCCTGCCTAAAGGAAACATGCCCTAACGTGTTCCAAGGTGACAGGGCTTCGTGTGGGCAACTCACTCTCAGATGGCTCAGGAAAAGTAAACGCCTTCACTCTTGTAACAAGCCATATATTTGAAATCATTTCAAAATAAGATGTTAAAATAAATAAAGTTAATGTGCGCAGAGCAGCTAGCCCAGCCTAGATGCTCTCAGTACTGGGAGGGGACACACGGGGGTAATGGCGGGACAGGAGCTGCAAGCAGCCCTTGAATTTCACCCTGACTTACGCTTTCTCCTGGAGTTAACACACTACCCAGGGCAAGGATTCCGAACCTGATTAAAATTCAGGGGCTGCGTGAATACGAACAGCGGGGAAAAACCACATCTTTACTTTCACTAACCCCTAAGTTTAGCACTGCCTTCAATTATGAACTGACGGAACCCTGTTATTGCTACAAACCACAGCAGTTGAGCTGTTTCCCTGTGACTGTCATCAAAAGAAATGGAGACTTTGTATATGTTGCGGTATCTCAAAATATGTCTTATCATGGCTTCAAAACTACAGCAGTCACTGCGCTCGCCACTCGATCTTGTTACTTACACATTCATAAAGCAGCACCATTTTTAGCATACATTTTAATATTTTGATAACCAAATTTCAAAATAATTGGTTTCCTTTACAATCTTGTGCATTTAAGTATTTTTCCAGGGAAGAGGCCCTTGGCTTCAGCTGACTACCAAACGGATGCAGACAGCAAAAAATGGTTCCGAAGCCCTGACCTGAGAGAAGACTGCTATGCTTCCAGCCCTGAACAAAACCAGGCCGCAGCAACACCTGCCAATTAAAGGTGTAAAGGCTGAAACACCAGCTTGGTCGTGAGCAGTGAGGCACCATGACTGCTCGAAATGCCAGGCCCTTTTGTAAATCCTGCCACGTGTCACTGGCACAGGGAGCTCCCACATGCCTTTTGCACACAGCAACAGTGTCACGTGGGGCTGTCTCAGCTCCCACCTGCACACGCCATGTGTGCGAACAGAGGGTCCCAGAGACGCGACTGGGGAAAAACTCAACAGGATACCAGGACCAAGAAGCCACAGAGTCCGCAGCCTGTCAGCCTGTGCTCAGTGCCTGCCGGGCATTTTCTCCTTTGATTTAATCCCCACAACAACCCAATGAGCACAGATGTGACCACTCTGCCCATTCTGGTGAGGAGGGAACCGTGGCACAGAGGGCCAGTAGCGTGCCCAAGGCCAGGGCGGCCAGGCGCCAAGTGCACCTGCCAAGGCCCCATAATGGACACAAAGCACTGGGGGCTTGAGAAGGGTAATGTCAGTGCTGTTGCCACATAAACGCCAGCCAACAGTGACAGAGAAAATAAGGAAACTTACTGTTTCTTGAGCACCCCCCTGCCTTTTGAGGCAGTGATGATTAAGAGGGTGTGACCTTATTAATTGTGTGACCTTAACAAGTTATTCAGCCTCTCTGTGCTTCAACATCCTCACCTATAAATGGAGGAAATAGTTCTATGTATCTCACTGCGTTGTTAAGGAGATGAAATGAGTTCATCTATATAGAGTTCTCAGAACAACACCTCGCATAGAGTAAACACTTGATAAACACCAGCCATAACTACTATTCCTATGCTCCCGTGCCATGCTAGGTACTTGACTTAAATCATCTCTAATCACAACCCGGGCAGATATATTAATCTTCCCGTGTTTCTGATGAATAAACTGATTCTCTGACAGGAGAGGTAACTTGTTCAGCTAACAACTGGCAGTCAGAATTTGTGCTTAGGTATGTAACTTCAAAGCCAACCAAGAAGGGCTAGGATAAAAGACAGATAAAAATGGAGTTCTGGTGGACGGAGTACCCTCCAGGTGCGGAAATGTGTGCCCAGGGAAACACCACCAATCCTGGGGACCCTGTATCGTAACTGGGCCGCTGCGGGCTGGGCTTTCAGCCCTAAAGGACCACCCACTGTGGTGCCCAGGCCTGGCTTCCTGGCTCCACGCCCTCTCCTCTTCTTTGTAAAGGCAGCTGTTCCAAATCTTTACCAGTTTCTCAGGTCACTGCTCTCCTCAGCCCCACCATCCACCTGCCAGCTGACCACAGCTGCATTTGCTTTCCTCCTGCCCTTCCATCTCCGTGGAACTGGGAAACCCCTCCATCCAAGCGCCGGGGGAAACTCCTCACTCCTCTTCAGAGACCACATCCATCAGTCACTCCTCTACAGACAGACTCCAGACACCTTCCAGGATCTGCTCAGGCCAAATCCTCACCAGGAAGCCTTCCCGGACAGAGAGATGCCCTCTTCTGGTTCCCTCACCCCAAAGGCCAAGGGCATAGCGACCTCACCTGTTCACAGGTCTGGGTGCTCCTTGCGGGCAGCAGTGTACAGGGCCCAGCACAGTACGTGGCACGGATCAAACACTGCCACAGATATTTGCTGACTTGATGATGAAATAGGTAAGAAAGGAACACAGGGACTGATAGGAATCTTAAGAGCAGAGATTCCTGTGGATATTTTGCATAATGGAAGTCGGAGTGAGTCAACGTCTTCCTAGAAGCAAATTGCTCACCCATGTGAAATAAATGAACTCTTCGGAGCCATCTGGGTCACATTTCATCAATCACCTATTCTCCTGCGTTGAATCATGCCCCATTAGAATGAAGTCATTTGGCTCCCTCAGCAGAGCTGACAAACAAGTGGATCTCCTCGGCATAGAGGCAGAGGGCCAGGCTGCCCGGAGCAGAGGAAGGAGAAGCACCTCTGAGCAGGAACAACCCACGCCCCACCCCCACCCTCCAGCCCTCACCCCTCACCCTCCACCCAGCTCCTCCAAACAAGAAACAACTCAGACAGGAGGTTGCTCAGGTCACAGAAAACTTGAGATTGCCACACATCTACTATATGTCCGACTCTGCAGTTATTCTCCACAGCCGGAGAACGACGACCCACCCAGCTCACCACCATTCCCCTGCTTCACCTGAGAACTGTCCCTGAAATACAGGGTTGAGTCCTTGGAAGACCCCTCTCTCCTTTGTGAGCCAACCCCTGGGTCCACACTAACCCAGTACGATTCTCTCCAGAGATTCAGAAATTTCAATGGAGACCCCAGAAGTCTGGGAGTCGATGGGTGAGTCAGGTCAAAGACAAGTCTACAACGTCTGCTATCCACGGAGCTGCCACAATCTCACTCGCAGCATACTGTATGTCACATACTGTCTCAGTGACAGCCCCCAGTATGTTCCCGATAAATACTCCCTTCTATTGTTGTTTTGCTCAAACTACTCAATGATGGATTCTATAGCTTGCAACCCAAAGAACCTTAACTAACACACTTACCTTATTTCTAATCCTCTCAGGAAATAAGCATGTAATTCCCCACCATACAGATTAGGAAGGAGGGTGAGTTTCAGAGAGATTAAGTGACTTGTGCAAGGTCACAGAGCTAGTAAGCAGCAGAACTGAAATTCCAATATAACGACACCACATCTGCTCTCCCACAGTTTCCTTGATGACCTGAAGGAAACGCGTGTGATGTGCTGACCACAATCTGAAGAGGCAGCAGACATGGAAAGAGAAAATTTAATGGCTCACTTCTTGGTAATCAGGGCAATTTAGTGGCCTTCTAGATAGATGGTGTCTATTTCAGAAGCTATGTCACAGCTCTGCAACAAAGACGTTTCTTTTCACACTCAGGAAATTCAGCAGCGATGTCCCAACCATGTCAACAGCCAAGCTATAAATCTCTGGCTGCAGCAAGTTAAATATGGTCCATGTGTTTTCCTCTCTGTTCTTCAATTCCCCGATCACCCAGCATTAATTCTCAGGCTCACACAACGGTGAGAAGGAAAACAGACTGCCCAGAGTCGATGGACACGTCATCACAGCCTCAAGTTCTGTGCAGAAATGGTCAGAGGGTCAAGCCTAAGTCAACACCAAATGGCCAAAGGCACAGCAGAGGGAATCCATGTTTTCCAAAAGAGAGAACTATAATCTGAAAAGTGTACCTCCCAGCGCTGGGGACGGGGGAGGGAGGTGGACAGGGGACAGCAGGCTGCAACAATTGGGATTTCTTAAACTGACACCTAGAAATTTACAATTCCTAAATGATAATTTTATAATTCTTTATCCACAATTTGCAATCAGTCTTACAGAACAGAATTAAAACCTTTGCTAAAATACTCAGGTATTTTGCACAGTAATTTAAACATCATCAGGATCTAAATATAATTGAAATGCCCGTGAAATGAGTTTTATACTTGCGGTAATATGAAAGTACTACAAACACCACGTAAAAAATTAAAAACGAAGTGGTACAGGTGATCAAACTAATGAGGTTAAATTTTAAAATACTCAGCCTGTTCAATAAATTTATAAACATTCTGTTCAACATTTAGATACTTTTTACATGACTAAAACATGATTCAAAATAGCAAAGTTTAGCTAAATGCATTCAAATAAGTGAAGATCTGTTCATCTAAAACCCTGATGGGCTGCTATCTTGTTTCAAAACAGACTACTGTGCCTTATTACAAATCAGTGTACATCTTAACACCCAACTAAAATTGGTCAAAGTGAAACAACTATATGTAAGTTAAAAACACAAAATATTAGCCCTGTGAGATTTAGTTATCGGGTTTGTCCAAGGTCACTCAGGTAGTGACAGAGCCAAGAGAGGCATCCAGGCCTCCCGACTTCTGGCCTGGCCCCAGGGCTCCACTAGTTTATACAGACACTCTTATTCCAGCGATACAGAAAAATGCTCATCCACAAATGTTCGGAGTTAAGAAAGAGCTTCCACTGTTCCGCCAAGGATGCCCTCTGGACCAGCGCAATGGCTAGTACTGGTGCTAAAACACTGAACTATTTCCACACCAGCTGTAAAATAACTGATCCATCCACGGGAACCGGCCCCTCTCCAAGACCCAGTCACTACAGGGCTGGTCCTTGCACAAGGGCAGGCCTCCAGGACCCTTCCCCCTGCCCTGCCGCCTGAGTCTGTTCCTATAGCTATGCCCAAGTTGCACTAAGTTGTTAATTATTTTGAGAATCACCCTTCACAAAACCACAAGTCATGATCAGAGCCATTCATCAGAGAACTAATTTGTGTAAGAGTTCTCTGTCTTCTGAATGCATGAACCTAATTAAAGCCAAGTTTAAAAAAAAAACAACAGTGAACTCCTTCCCTTTCCCATATCTGGCTGCCTAGTTACATTATATGCAAGCTGGGGGTCAGAACAATCTCTACGCATCTCTCACAAAGCAACAGAATCATTCATTCACTCAACAAACATTTACCGAGCCAGGTCCTGGGCTAGATGCTGGGATTCAAACACGAATGCCAGTTCTCCACCCCTGAAGTGCCTGCCTATAGTGTGCAGGGGCGCGAGGGAGGGGAAAGCAGAAAGGCGGGTCCTGGAACAACAACACTACGACTACATGCCACTATAGATCGGCGTGCAAAGTGCTGTGCACCAGAGAGGAAGAGGAGATGTCACTGCTAATCGGGTCCAGGGAAGGCACCACAGAGAAGGTGACACTAGAGTGGCATGTAAGGAGCTTCAGGAGTCACCAGGTAAACAAGAAAGGAAAAGGCATTCCAAGCAGATGGAACAGCATGTGCAAAGGCACAGAGGCCCAAACATGGCGTTTTCAGGAATCGGCAAGAAGTTAGCTGTTATTAGTGATGACGGGGAACGAAAGAAAATGAGAACAGAAAGATAATTGGGGGCCTGCTGTGCCCCTTTTTTGTGTGCATTTGAACAGAAAGATTGTCTTAACACAAGATTACATAGTTCTGGAGAGGTGAGCCCGGAAGAGCAAACACGAGGCTCATCTTCTAACGAGCTGCGTCTTCTCAGTGTCCGGTGCAGTGAGTGCAAACACGCATGCTCAGCTGCGGGATGCTGGTCTGCAGGGCGGACAGAGTAAGCCCCTCCTCCTGCCTGGAGTAAGCTCAAGGATTAGCAAGAAGGTACCTGAGGATCGCTAGGTCGAAGGAACTACCAAATATGTGTCAGCAAAGAAGATGAATTCGCACGTGCACGTCCAATTTCAGTCAGGCTTACCTCAGAGATGCTTTTGCTGTCGGGTGACAGTTGAGAAGAGCACTTTTCTGTTATTAAGTCTTCACTCCTGAACTTGAAATCCTCTGCAGTCATTAAATAACGATTCTGCTGTATTGCTTCCGAATCTTTTTCATTGAATTTCTAAAGAAACAAAACAAATCATAAGAAGTTTTCATCAAGAAACAATATTAAGAGATTTTCCCCAACTCTTTAAGAGAAGATATTTTATTTTTTCTTCACAATACCCATCATCCTCTAAGTCATTTCCATCATCCCAAAATATTAGGCGATTACAAACCTGTAACGTACTCCATTTGTCTGTCATTACAACTAGGAGAGCAGCACGTCAGCATGGAGGTGGTCATTACAATCCTTTCTTCTGGCCACCCCTGTGACGGCCTCCCAGTGACTGTGGAGGACAGGCCCAGGCCCTGTCCCCATGGGACTGGACTCCAATCCCGAGTCCCCTTGGCCAGGGTGTGACCTCTGGTCTGTTTCCTATCCTACGGGGTTCCTGCAGTGATTAGGTTGACTGTATACCACAACCCAACCAAGTTTGGTCTCCCCTGAAACATTACAAATTTGACAAAACTTGAACCACCCATATCTATGAGGAGATCTGACTTCCAGTAAGAAAAAGGCAAGACTGCAAACACTGCTTCGGGGTCTGATCACATATGAAAGGTTCCCTCATAATGATGTAAATAGGGTTCCCCTCGCTGACCCCTTCAGAAGAGCTGGCGTCCAACATAAAGACAGGACTGGAGACCATTTCTCTGCTCTTGTACCCAAGTTCAAGCACAGAATGTATTCCTAACTACTTAAAACCTGGTAACTGCTGAACTAGGCTTCTGCCCACTCTCTGTCGCAAATTAAGGGCGAGAACCACATCTTATTCCTAAGCACCTATCAAAATTAATTCATCATGTCAAACTTTTAAAAGAAATTAGGTGAACATAAACAAGCAGCAGAGGCAATTTTTTGTAAAAACCTATTGAATTGTAACAGGAAGAACAAGGAATCAAATAACCAACACTGAATTTCTAGAACTGTCATAATACTGTTGTGCTTGAGTTATACTTTTCATTTTTTATTTTTCAAAAGCCCAATTATACACATATATTGTTTAACAGTCAAACACTACTGTAGGGCTTCAATGGAAAACAGCAGCCCCTACCTCTCCATTTCTCTCACCTCTGAGTCCCACTCCCAAGAAAAACAACTTTTGACGCGTTATAGCTCTTTCTTCTATTTACTTCCATGTTTCTGTATTACATTCCTACTCTCACATTTCTTGATTTCTTTCGGTTAGAGTTTATCTGTTGGTTCCTATCAGAGAAGTTTAAAAATTCAGCTCTTACATCATCTGTCCCCCCAACACTCTTCCTAAAAGTTACAGCACAATTTTAGCCAAACAATATTCCACATTTACATTACTATAGCCACACAAACACTGCTCACAGCTCAGCCATACATAGAGCTGCATGATTACATTTCCTTTCAGTTTCCAATTCTTTGCTTCTCTCGGAATTAGTACCAACTGCTTTGTTCTGTTTACTTAGTTCATAAAACTAAATTATGTACTTAATGTTAATTTATCTCCAAACTCTCTAGAAGAACTGAAAAATTCCTCTAGACAAAGTCAAATACGTCAAGTAAATGATGGCGCCATGTCAGTTTCTTGGAGAAATCCCCACGGCCGTGCTCCCTCAACAGCTCACATCCGGGATCTCCACATCCGTGGCCCAGCTGCCTGCCTGGGACTTACCTTCACATCCTGCATAAATTCCCTACTTTCCGGATCCCATGTCTCTCTTGTTTGATTATTTCCTCCAGAAGTTTCCTTCCGGCAAAGAGTACATGGGAGGCAGATGATTTCAGGCACTGAATGGCTGAAAATGCCTTTATTCCACCCTCGTGCTTGCTGACAGCTTGGCTGAGTACAGAATTCTTCCTCACAAATCTGAAAGCAAAGCATTGCTCTCCCGTCTTCTGCCTTCAGGTGTTGCTGCTGAGAAGGCTGATGTCATTTCAAGTCTGGGTCCTTTGTATGTGGACCCACAGTCTCCTCTCTCTGGGAGCCTTTCGGATCCTCTCTTTACCCCTGTGTTCTGAAAGTTTACACAGACGTGCCTTGGGCTATAGGTCTTATTTATTGTGCTACAAAAAGAGCAGGCCATTGAATGTAGAGCTATCTGTCCTTCCATTCTGGAAATTTTCTATGACTTTGAAAATTTCCTTTCCTCTGCTTTGCCTGTTCTATCTTTCTGGAACTCCTGTTCCTCATATATTGGAGCTCTTCAATCAAGCCTCTACTTTCTTCTTTTCTCTCCCTTTATCCCATCTTTTTGATTGTTTATTTAATTCTGTTTTCAGAAGACTTACTCAACTTTATCTTCCAACTTTTCTAACTTTTCTTTGCGAAACTTATTATACCTATAATCATACTTCCACTTTCCAACAGGTCATTCTTCTTTTCTTCTCGGAGCCCGTTTTCATTTCTTCTCTAAAGATGTCAGTGTTCAGTGTGTTGAAAAGCTGTCTAGTTTTCTTCCCATCCTCCACTGTTTCTAGCTCCTCTTAAGGAACTTTGTTCTCTCTGTGTTGGCCTTTACCTTTCCTATCAGACTCTTTTCTCCTGTTTCGTGAACGTGAGCCATCCAACTAATTTTAAAAGTGTGACAAGTTCTCAGCGCTCTGTGAGTGTGGAAAGGGTCTATGAGAGGCATCCTCACTGCGAGACGAGCAGGTGGGGACTCAGCTGTTTTGTTAGAGGACCCCCAACTGTCAGCAGCTATTGGTCTCTTCTCCTCTCAGAGCCAGGGCTGCACACTTCTGCTCCCTCCACTAAAGAGATCTGCTGTTCCTGCTTTCAGATGCACCTTGTGAACCCCAGGCCAGAGCTCTGATTTAAGGTCACAGAAAGGAAAGCTCCTATTTCCTGCTAAGGAAGAGAAAAAGGTCACCTAACTGCCCAGCACGCCAGCCAAGTCTCCTGTTTACAAAGGCTCCAGGTACCACCACAGCCTGCTAAGCTTTCTTGGGTTCTGCAGGATAAATCTGTTTGCTTCTTGTTAGCTTTTCATGCCAAAGGCATGTGCCAGAAACGTGGAGAAAGTGGAATCCTCTGCGGTTACCACTTGCCCATCACGCAAACAGCAACCTGCCGTGGTACCACTCCCATTCTCCTGTTCCTGTGGGTTGCACATTTTTGTCCCCTGCCATGTTAATGAGGCTTCAGCAGGAAGCAGAGCTGAACACCCATGTCGAATCCATCATGGCTACCTTGAAGTCTGAACTGAATCAAAAATTCACTACACGATCAGACAAAAACAGTATTCCCGGACAAAAACGAACGGTTAAAGGAAAAGTACAGTGTAACGAAAGGGCATGGCACGAATAAGGAACAGCAAGGACGGGCAGCAGAAGTACCTCAGAGAAGCAGGCTGGGCGCTAGAGCAAAACAGGTCAGGGCCTGAATCGGACCTGCCATTTTCTAGTCATGTGACTCAGGATAAGTTCCCTCTCTTCACTGAGCTTGTGTGTGGCCAGACATACCGCCCTGCCCGGAGAGGCCCGAATGACATAAACAAAGCTCTAAGGTGCTCTGATATACAGCAATGAAGACGATAATCATTTTTACCATCCTTATTTTTACATAAATGTTCCTGCAAAGCAGTTTTTTAAAAAAGCCCTATGCCATGTCAAAAGATTTAAATACAAAAGAAAAAAAGTTTTGGAACCTGAAGCAACAAGTCCTTGTCCATTTGGCTGGCACTTCCTGTTAGATGTCCGATCACTGGCCCTTGACTGTACAATGTTTGATTACTTTCACTCAACAGGCTCTTCTCCACTGCTTTCTCTCTTTCATTCACTTCGTTGCGTAATTTCTCAATTTCGTTTCTAAGGTCCTAGAAGGAAAAGAAAAAAATGGAATTTACTTGACGTAAACTTCAAGGTGGTGATGTCTCACCTGTTTACCTTACTGCTATAATAGAACAAGCCAGCAGATGATTTAACAAATCTGTGCTTCCTTTTCATTTAAAGTCTCACGAAAACCAATTTTAAGAATAATCTGAAATTTGGAAAAAGCTTTATGCACAGATATTTATCACAACATTATTTATAATACTGGGAAACCAGAAAGACATTATCCAATCACAGGGAATTAATTATAAAAAGATTACGGTGTGAAAAATGCACAAATATGAGTAAAAGTAAAGTAGGATACTATATAATATGATGATTGTTTTTTAAATATTCATACAAAATGTTGTTAAGGCTATGAAGGAATACATGAAAATAATAACAGTACACCTAAGCAGAGGGACGATGGGTGATTTCCAGTTGATTTTTAATTTTTTACTTTTCTGAGTTTCTAAAACCTCTAAATAAGTTTGTATTACTTTCAAAATCAGAAAAAAAACTGTCTTAAATTATGACATTTACAAAGTAACATGGAAATACTCATATAATGTGAAAGGGAAAAAAAGCAAAAAACAGTATACAGTGTGACTATAACTACCTCAAAATATGTGCTCTTTGAAATACTGCAACACTATTCATAATAGCATGAGGACGGAAACAACCCAATGTCCACCAATAAAGGAATAAACTATGGCACGTGTTCACAATGGAGCACTCTGAAGCTATGAAGGAAAAGGAACAAGGACTCAAGTCTGTAAATATGCTGCCCTAAAGTAACCTTCAGAATATACTGAGGGAGGAGGAACGCAGATCCCAGTAGAAAAAAGTTTGCATAACACTGCCACTTATTTACCCATAAAATAAACTAAATGGTTACTTACAAGGAAAAAGAAAGAATAAGGAAGAAGGGACAGAGATAGAGAGTAGAATTTATTTTATAGATGTTACGTTGAAACAATTTAAATGTTTAATTATTTAAAAAATAAAATTAAAATCCCCTAAAACTGAAAGCAGAACAAAAACAAAACATGAATGTAACTGTGTATCGGGGTTGATCGGTTAACCAAGCGGAAAGAAATTATTTCAGTCACTTTAAAGCAGAGCAATTTGTGCATCCTTAATGGGGTATTTCTCTAAGGATGAAAGGGGCTGCTGCAAAAAATCTTAAAACAGATTGTAGCATCGTGTTTGAAGAAATAATGTTGGTATTGTTATTCTGAAACTGTGTGTGTATATATTTATTAAATAAGTAATTATGAATGTCATAGAAACCAAAACTGTAAGCCTAACAGAAAACAAATACAATATAAAAGAAGTTAAAATGTGTAATTCTAAATTTGAATAGGAAATAATCAGTAGGAACTTCTGTTTTCTGTTATTTCCTTCCTTTACTGAAAAAGCCTAGAATCATCCTCCGTCATCCAGACTGCAGTCTCTAAACGCCATTTCCCACCAAAATGGCATTCCCACCAAAAAAGCAGTGGTTCTCAAAAGTGTGGTCCCCAGACCAGCATTACCAGCTTCACCTGGGAACTATAAATGCAAATTATTGGACCCCACACTCCAGACCTCTTAAATCAAAAACTCTGCAGGTAGGTAGGGACCATCAATGTGTGTGTTAATAAGCCCTCTAGGTGATTCTGATGCACACTAAAGTCTGCCTTACAGAAGGGATGATTCCAGACCTGGGGCAGTCATATACAATATGAACCCAGACATCTCATGTCAGAAAGGAAGAAAGCTATCAAAGACTCCACATTCATGTCCAAAGAACTCAGGAGTCAACTTAAATACGTTTTTCCACTGTCCACAGATATGGCAATTAGAACATCAAGGATAATAACAATGAATTAAAACACATAAAAACTATTAAAAATCTGAGTTCATAAAGATATTTTAAAAACACACACACACACACAAAAAAGTGACCTTCAGTCACTACAATAGGCGGTCACTACAAAAGTGACCTTCGGTCACTACAATAGGCAGAATAATGCACCCCAAAGATGTTCATATCCTACTCACCAGAATCTGTGAATATGATAAATTATATGGCAAGAGGTAATAAAAGTTGCAGATAGAATTAAGGTTACTAATCAGCTGAACTTAAGATAAATTAACCAGGTGGGTCCAATATGATCACAAAGATCCTTAAAAGTGGAAGAGGGAAACACACACACAAAAGACATTACTAGACAGTCAGCAGAGACACAAGTTAAATGACATTACAAAAACACAATCAGCAAAATCCAGAACATGAAAAACTGTAAAGAACAAATGACCCAACTTATTCAACAAATAAATTACAAAAAAAAAAAAAAAAAAAAAGGAGGGAGAGAGGAAGAATCTGTGGATTAAACAATAACTAACAAAGTAAGAAAGGTAGGGACGGTTCGTGTGAATTCACGAATTCATACTATTCCACAGAGTTCATTCTAGCTTTCCCTAACCTTCTTAATATATATGCATACACACACTCTCACATACAGAGTTGGACATGGAATTATAGATGTTTCAGTATATGCCTACATTTATTCCCAAGCTCTGGCCACTGACAAGGTCTAGAAGTAATGACACCCCAGTAGTAATGAGGACACTTTTCATTAGGATCTTGGTTTCTAAATACCATTCTTCAGTAAAAGAAACAAAAGATCCTTGAAGAAATGGTTGATTCCAGGACTGGGGTGAAGAAAATACAAGAAAAGTCTAGGACAGCTTGGATCCTAAAAGGAAAGGAAGGAAAGACGATGAGGCATGTTGAAAAGCCCCAGGGGGCCGACCCGGTGGCTCAGGCATTAGAGCTCCGTGCTCCTAACTCCGAAGGCTGCCGGTTCCATTCCCACATGGACCAGTGGGCTCTCAACCACAAGGTTGCCAGTTCAATTCCTTGAGTCCCACAAGGGATGGTGGGTTCCGCCCCCTGCAACTAAGATTGAACATGGCACCTTGAGCTGAGCTGCCTCCCGGATGGCTCAGTTGGTTGGAGTGCGTCCTCTCAACCACAAGGTTGCCAGTTCAATTCCTCGAGTCCCGCAAGGGATGGTGGGCTGCGCCCCCTGCAACTAGCAACGGCAACTGGACCTGGAGCTGAGCTGCGCCCTCCACAACTAAGACTGAAAGGACAACAACTTGACTTGGAAAAAAGTCCTGGAAGTACACACTATTCCCCAATGAAAGTCCTGTTCCCCTTCCCCAATAAAATCTGGAAGGAAGGAAGGAAGGAAGGGAGGGAGGGAGGGAGGGAGGGAGGGAGGGAGGGAGGGAGGGAGGGAGGGAGGAAGGAAGGAAGGAAGGAAGGAAAGGTGAAGGAGCTTCCAACGGCCTAATCTGGGACAGTCTGAGCAAGAAAATAAACCATGAGTAATGGCTTACAACCCATAGACTAAAACAAATATCTATGTGTCCATATGGATAGAAACAAATAACTAAGTAATAAATAAATGCAGGAGAAGGGACAGAAGAATTACAGTAAGTGTAGAAGGAATCATGGAAATAAAAACTCACCATGAGGCAAGCACCACGGTCATAACTGTTGCAAGTAAGTATCATCAATGAATGGTTAGATTCTTGAAAGTATGATGACAAACAAGGTATTTACAAAGTCTGAAAGTATCTCCCCACAAAATACTACCACAAAGGGAAAAAATAGTCACTTTATTGTGAAGAAACCCAGGCACCTCCCCACACCTTCACCGAGGGACTGACACCAACCTCACCTGTAATAAGACAAGTTGACATTAGGCACCTCCAGACAGGACACACGGAGAAGAACACATCACCTCAGCGCTATTCTAGCCCAAAATGTATACCCTCAATCTAATCATGAGAAACATCAGACAAGCCCAAATTGAGGGACATTTACAAAACAACTGACCAGTACACGTCCAAGGACTCATACATGAGAACTCTATTCTGATTTTCGTATCTTTCCTCTAGGTCTAAAATTAATTCAAAATAAAAGCTTTTTAAAAGAGATAAATCAATCAGTGCAATGTGTATACCTTGTCTGGATCATTATTTGGACAAACTATGTAAAATAAATTTTAAATGAGACAATTGGAGAAATCTAAACATTAATTAGCTATTTGGTAATAGTAAGAGATTATTAATCTTTTTTAAGTGAAAATGGTATTTTTTTAAAAACATACTGAAAAATCATGCAATATGTCTGGGAATTGCTTAAAGTACTTCAGTGTTGAAAGAGAGGGAGTTGGGGAAGGGTATGGATGAAACAAGGTTAGGTAGGACTTTCCGGAAGCTGGCTGCCAAGTACAGAGAAGTTCATTCTCTCCCCTTTTGTGTGTGTATTTGAAATTTTCCATACTAAGCACATTTTTAAAGTATGTTAAAAGCCTGGAAAAAATACCAAAATGAGATTATAGATTTTTTTTAAAAAAAATAATGGTTTTTTTTCTCAATGTTAAAAAATATTTTCATAGTCTCTACTTGGGGGTTAACATTGGGGGGGTAAACATTTTTAAAATAACATTTTTACAAAAGAAACAAACCACTTTAAAGTTAAATGTTATTTTTTCTCTTGTACAAACAGATGGTGATAAGATTGCCCTAAACCTTTAATCCGGAACAACTGGACGAAGAGCCTGTCATGAATTGTAAATGTCAGTAAATAGAAATTCAATTCTCAAGGGAGGAAAGAACATTTTTTTTGGTGTTTTTCTTTATTCATATTAATACAAATAATACTAAAGTTACATTAACAGAATTCTGAAGTTAAAGAATAAGAACACTCCCCCACAATACAGTCATGCCAACAAACTAAACCATTTTCAAATGCTACGTTCCTATCAGCCCTTGTCCATCTGCAGCCATCATTTTTACACATTTTTAACTCTGGTTTGGATTTTCCCCAATGTATTCCATTACACCACAAGCTACGAAGAGCATACACCAAGTAAATCATGAGGACAGAAAAGTAACATTTAAAAAACAAAAAGAAAAGTTTAAGGGTATAAAGTCAAGAAAATAGTTACTTAAAAAAAGAGCAGAGATGAGAAAGGTCCACAGGCTGCTCCACCCGAGCTTACGACTGGGCTTTTTCCCTCCTCCTCCTCCTCTACCTCCTCCTCCTCCTCCTCCGAGGAAAAGGCAAGATGTGGTCACTAGGTGATGCTCCGTGAAAGATACCACCGGCTTCACACTTCTCCATTTCAATGAGTACGTCATAATTCACTTATCTATTTCCCCACTGCCTCCCATCATTTGTTCTTTTAGATAATACAGCAAAGGACAGCTCTGCGCATAAACAGATTTTTTTCTAACTTTTGATCTGTATTTTCACCAGCACTGATTATTTTCTTAACTATTTGCTCATTTCGTTGGTATGAAATGGTTCTTCACAAGAGTTTGAATTTGTATTCCTTTGATTGCCACCATGTTTCTATATATTTGACTACTGTTTGGATTTCTTCTGGTGCAAATTGTCTGGCCACTGATGGAAATACTTTCCAGGGTGATTCTAATGAAAAGCTGACCTCTCAAGAATCACCCATGGTGTGCACACACCAACACACACACACACAAACTCACTGTCTCCCTACATCAGAAAAGCCACCAGGACAGAGTCCATCTGTCTTAACTCATGCTATTCGAGACGAGGATGTACCTTTCAAAACCTTTGCCTCCTGGACTGTGTTTGTGGGCTGTTACTAATCAGAATGAGAACGTGCAGCAGCGCTGCTGAGCAGTGCGCCATGGAGTCAGGACCTGGGAGCTCGCACAGCTGGGTTCGACTGGAAATAAAAGCTACTGTGTGTCAAGTGGCTACTACTGTTCCCGGCTCGTTCTTGTTAAGTCATGGACTGTCCGCACCTACGAAGGCGGGCAAGGCCCCACTCCCCCGGGACCCCGCTGTCTTGCTGACTCTTCTCCTCTAACCTGCTGCTCTCCCCTCAACGTGTTCTGCTCCGGCAACCCTGGTGTTCTTGCTGTTTCTCTTACGTACACGGACACTCCCAGCTCAAGGCTTTTACTTGCTGCTGTCTCTGCCTGGAAAGCTCCTCGAGGCTGTCCCCTCATTTCCATCAAGTCTGTGCTCAGATGTCACCACCACTAGCCCCACCACAACTTTACTCTCCATATTCCTTCCTTTCATTATTCTTCCTGATACCATCTTCGAATGTAGTACTTAATTTACGGCTTCTGTTTATAGTCTCCCCACCAGAATGTAAGCTCCACGAGGGCAGGGGTTTTTGTGGATGTTGTTTACTGCTGTATCTCCAGCACCTACGATGGTACCTGGCACATAGTAGGCACTCGTGGCAAAATAAAGATAGCCATCAATTCTTTGACCTTCTACCCGCTGAGAAGGTAGAAGGCTTCTAGAATCATCCTCCGTCATGTAGACTGTAGTCTCTAAACGCCATTGACCCAACTTATTCAATAAATTACAAAAAAAAAAAGGGAGGGAGAGAGGGAGATCTAAGATCTAAGATCTAAGATCACAGTCGCTAAGGGACAGCAGCTGCCTAATTCTAGGTCTCTCTGATTCTAAGCCTCTCATTCACTTCCACAGTGCAATAAGGGTTTGGATTTCTCTCACACTGATCCCAATCCACAACGGTCATCTGGTGCTCGCTTGTAGAAACCTGTCCCTGAAAAGAACAGGAACCATAAAAATCTGTTAAGTGATTTAGATACATCTTTAAATTCACAATAAATTTGCCTGCCATTCTAGAAAGGTCACGCCAACTTTTTAATTTTAAAATGTTTATGTATGAAGCAAAGAGTATGCACCGTTCATGTACACAGTAATGATAGGTTCACTTACATCATTTCCCAGATTTAGTTCCCTCCTTTATACAAACATCTATCAGACCCATATTTTGATGTCTGGTTCAAGTTCTAACGTGTGTGTGTGTGTGTGTGTGTTCAGCAATAATTTATTCCATTCTCCATTTCATTTGCTTATAAAATTTTAATTCGGCTCCATAGGTTAAGAACTTCACATGTGCTATAAGAAAGGCTACTAATGTTTTGTCACATTTCTTGCACATGTCCCCCAACCTAACAGAGTTGACAACATGAAAATGACCAGTTCCAGAGTACCACAAAGCACATGGAGTTTTGTCGTTCCTCAAGATGCATGGTTCTTAACCTGAGGTCCACTGAATGGGCCCCGCGAGTCTATGCAAATTTGTGTGTGGACATTTTGAGGGGTAGAAGGCCCTCAGCACAAATCAGGGTCTCAAGGAAAATTAGGACAGCAAAGGGTATAAACCATTTCTCTTGTTAGAAGCATTAGGAATAGAAACTACTATTCACCGCGCACCAGCTAAGAGCCAAGCATGGGCCGAAGCATTTTTATATTTGTCTCTATCTCTAGCTCTGTATCTAAAATATCTCTAACCCTAATGATTGCCTACATGGTAAGTATCATTAGTCCTGTGTTTCCAGAAAGGAAACTATGGCTCCCGGAGGTTGAGAGATTTCACAAAGCTTTACCAGTAAGTTCTAGTGTTGAAATTCAAACCCTAGTCAGTTTGACCCCAAATTCTGTGCTCTTTCCACCCAACTGCAGTATTAAGACCAAAGAAATATAAAACCACTCTGTGACGCGGCCTTCCCTTGTCAATTCCAATACCCCAAGCTAATGTTATAGTTTCCCAAGCTAATGTTATAGTTTGTCAAGGACTCAAATGAATGGAATATCCAGCCTGAGACAGAGGCCCTGCTGCTAATGAATGGGGCAGGACCACGGCTCTTAGACCTCATGTGAAGAGAAGGCCTGAAGTGAAGGGACCACTGCAGGGAGGGGGAACGTGTGCTGAGGTGGCCTTGAGAAGGAGCAGCTGCCATGGCAACTCAAGGACAGCCGACCGGCTCATGTGCTCGGCACCAGTGGAGTTATACTAAACGTTTAGGGGAGGCATGGAGACGGCATGTCTCGCCTGAGCAGAACAACCAGAACTGAAAATTGATCATCTTGGGTGGTTTCCCCCAACCTCCTTCAATATTCCTGGGCTGTGAAGACAGGCCGACCTAGCCTTGAATCCTGGCTCTACTGCTAATCAACTGAGTGGCTAAAGGTACATAATTAAAATCTTGATGAGAACTTCCTTTCCAGTAAATGGGGATAATGATAACAAGCTCCTGGGGTCCTCGGAGGGTTAAATGAGAGAACGCCAGACGGATGCCCAGCACGGAAGCACGTGCGCAGGAAATGATGCCTTGTCAGCGCCCCTCGTCCCCACACCCCCTTCGGGCTGACCCCTAGTCCCAGGTTTCCTCCTGTGGCCACAGCACCACCACGCACGCAGCCACAGGTTCTTCCCTCTCCCTCACACACCTTGTCGTCTAGCAGGTAACCCAGGCCTGTTGGTCCAGCACATCCTCCATACAGAGCACATGAGATGAGGAGTGAGGATTTGGTGCTTTTACAAGGACACGAGGCCCACCTCCTGCCCTGCCAACAACCCCTGCCACCCGCAGGGTTCTCAAAGGAGCTGAACATAAGAAACGATCGCAGACTGGGGCTCAAAGTACAAGTCTGTGAAAATCTCACACCCAAAGCAGAGCTTTCTGATAAAATCATTTGTGTTTTTTTGAGTGGGGAGGGGAGGGTATATGCAGCTTAAGGGAGCCAGGACCAGGCCAGGCTAGCTCTGCAGTCAGGAAGCAAAAGATTGTGGAACTTGGGTTTTGGCCCCAAGGCACAACAGCCCAGCCATGAGCCAGGATGCCCAATGAATATCGTGAACTCTGCTTCACCCCATTAGTCACTGCTCGGCCCTGGAGGAGGTCTTAGGAAGGAAGAGGGGAGAAGCTGAAGAACTGGGGGAGGAAAGTGTCCCCCTGCACACTCAACCCCTCCTCTGCCTCCTCCCCCGCCACTGCCTTCTTCAGAACTTAGCTCTCGTCTGGTCAACAGCAAAAGCTTCCTGACTCGTGTTCCTGTCTCTAGGTTCACCCACCAAAGCACGTGCACGTCCTTTCATCATTATATCTCTGCCCAGAACTTCGGTGACGGCGAGTTAACTGCAGAATGAAGCTACCTTAACAGGCGTCATTCCAGGTCCCACCGGTAGGCTCTCATTTACCTTTCCACCATCTGTCACCAACCACTTCCTTAACACACTCTCCAGGCACCGCGCTTGTAACCACCCAGTCACCTCCAACTGGAAAAATAAAATAAAAGCCCCCCAATTCTGCCAGGAGACAGCATGTGTACCTTGCAAGGCCCAATCCAAGGGCCACCTCTTCCACAAAGCCCTCCCTGACTACTGTGGCCCTCAGCAAAATACCACCTGCCACTTTTTTCTACAAACCTCTGTGGTATTTAGAAGCGTGCCGGGTACATTACATCCGCCACCTCATGCCACTCTCACAACAACTCTATGAAGCGGATATTCTGGTTATACCCACTTTACCAATCAGGAAACTGGAGTTCAAAACGTAAAAGCAACTTAACCGAAGTAAAGGGTGATGGAATCAGGATTTAAAAGCAGGTATGTCTATTTGGGTGTTCTTTTCACAAAACTAGTGGTTTTTCCCAGCTAGCTCAAGAAGCACGGGGGGAGCAATACCCAAGCATGGCTATCAGTATCATCTAACTACATGTTCCTGGACCGTCCTCCAGAAACTCTCTCAGTCGATTTGGGGAAAAGCATGGAAACCTCTATCTGATTGTAATGTAAGAAGTCACCATCCTTAGGAATCTGCTAAGTCCCCTTGGGTGCATCTGACTTATTTGCTCCTGAACAAATAGGAACACGGGAGACAGGTTTAGAAACCCCTCTCCTGCCCCAGACAAACTCTGTATGATGACATCGATTGAGTAGCCTGAATTTCTTCCCTAATGGGCAACTGTCCTTTAAGACTCGCAGGTACACTAAGGACCAACAGTGAAGTGAGCGGTGCCTTTGCAAATCCGGGCTCCCTTTGAGCAGACTAATGTTTTTAAAAGCAGATTATCTGAAAAGTAAAATATCCCTATAATCTCAGAATCACAGTAGAAATGAAAAGCCAGGCCCTTACTTCCTTCTCCAGTCAGCTAGTTTGTTTTATCTCTGGCCAGATGGGGAATGAGAAGGTTCTCATCCATCAAATTTCTACCTTATCAGGTTTCAGTGTGAGAAAGCTTGTCAAAGTACTCGGTAGTTACCTTTAAATACACAAAGGAAACTTCTCCAAAATCTTAATGAGGTATAGGGACTCAGTGCTGTACAAATTCCCAGAATTAGTAGGAGACAGTGGTGTTCAAGTCCCGTTTTGTGGAGCCTCAGGGCGAGCGGGGGCTGTGGCAGAAGCAGTACATGATGGGGAGAGGGGGAGTGCCACGCCGCCTACCTCACTTCACCCTGAGCAGCTCCACTTTTGTTTCCTCTCCAGAAGAGTTCATTTGCTCAACGAATCCATATGCTTAAAATAACAAATAAATGGCAGCCACTGGAATGAGACCGCCATTGCCATGGAGAACTAACAAATGTCATGAGGCTGGGAGGACCTACAGAAGTTCTGAGCAAGGAGCTCCATGTGACTTTCACCAGAAAGCTGGGAAATAACGGACAAAGGAGCTGGAGCTGTGCAGGGGCCCAGGCCCAGCAGAGTCACGAAACAGCTGTCACACACTGCACAGCCAAAACCCCACCTGAACGATGCAGTGGGACATAGCTGCCTTCTCCTCCGGCCCCACTCACCGTTCCCCCTTGTGCCAGGCTCATCCGTGCCCCCCAAGCCTTTGCACAGGCCTCCCCTCTACCAGGAATGCATCTCTATCTCCCGTCTCCCAGCAAATGGCGACTTACCCTTCAAGTCTCAGCTCCAATCCACCTCCTCTATGAACCTTCCCTCCCTCCCTGCCCCTCTGAGCACAGCTCCAGTGTCCGTGTTCCCAAAGCATGTGGTCCATCCCTCTATCAGCACTTATCGTGCTCTATTTTAATTAGCTCGTTGCCTGCGTTTCTAATATATTCTCTACTAGATTCCTTCAGAGACTGTGTCTGATTTGATTCAGTCCTGTACGCCCAGTGCCGAGGACAGAGCCTGGCACAGAAATAATAAAGTAAGAACCAGAGATAAGGGAAAACCCTTCTGTTTATGCCCCAGGGAGACTAGGGCAATTCCATACGAAACCTGATGGGAACAGCCTTTTAAAGCAGCTCCCCCAGCAGCCCCATGCACGAGCCACCGAGACATTCCAGGGTCTGTCATTCTGAAAGGGCTGTGACTCCCTTCCTAGGGGGATCAATCAACTGGAAAGGCACACACACGCACTTTCTTCAGAAGAGAGGTGAGTGCTGCTCAAGGCAGAAATGTACAGCTTTGTCGACTTGACTGGTGAAAGGGCAGAGCACATGTATTAGTCCAGTGTCCGTTAGGCTCTAGAAAGCAGCAGTGGTTTGTCCTTCAGGGCCCTGGGGCAGCACCTGCCACACAATTAAAACAGGAAAAGAGGAAAGGAGACATGGGTGCTAATACACTGAGCGTCTACCTCTACGTGCCTGGCATTTCCCTGCATTACGTTTTATTATTCGTCTATTTAACCCTAAAGTAGTTATCATCAACCCCAGCTTAGGGGAGAAAACATTGGTTCAGAGAGGTTAAGTAACTGATGTAGAGCCTTAGAGTTAAACACCTGCTGACGCTGAGATTCCAGCCAAGTCCAGCACTGCTTTCCACCATTCCAAAGACACCTACGAAAACTGCTGTTTCTAGCTCCCAAGGCGGCGGCATCACCACCATCATCAAGACAGCTACTATTTACTGATCATTCATGATGTGCCAGGAATTAAGCTCCGTGATACACCCTATCTCCTATAAATCCCTACAAATGACCTCTGTTTTCCTGACAAGATGGACACAACTGGACGAGAGGCGATGTACTGGCTCACAGTCCAACAGGCGGGACGTGATGGAGCCAGGATTCAAATCCAGGTTGACTCCAAAGTCTCTGCATTCAGCCTTTCTTACGAAAAACTAGAATTTCCAAAGACAGAACTTCTTCCAACATCAACATTTAAACTTCACACTTATTATTCTACAAGGATACCTACTCAAAATCTTTACACCTGATTAAAACAAACGAAAAAGGCAAAGGGAGCTTTGTCCCTGGGTAAAAATCACACTGCCTCAGGTCTGTGGTCTGAGCCCGAGCAGCCAGCCTACAGACACTTTCCAAACTCCATGTTTTGATTACGGTTCACCAGGAGAAGTTCTGAGTGCTGTCACAGCCTCATTTGGAGCTATCCATCAACACGCACATGTGAGAACCAGAGGGGTTCAGGCCAAACTACCCTGAAATTAAACCCGCTCCTGTCAAAGCACACGGGATTAACCAGCTGGGTGACAGGTACGACTTTAATTAGATTTTTGGGCTTTAGCCAGCAAATGCATCCCCACAGAGCTAAGTGCCCAGGTACTGAAGCACACGCTTGTCAGAGTAGCGGATGACAGGTCTCGTAACAGATGAGAGCATTATGAGACTGTCTGGGGACTAGGGCTAAACCAATGTCTAATATACGTTGCTTCTAAAGGAGAAGAAAAAGACTATGTCTTGCTCCTCTCCCTCAGCCACCCCAAGCGGCACACAGAACACCTGAACCAGAAATAGCACATCTGAAATAAAGATTTACCTCTCTCTGTCCCCTTCATCAAATACACGCGCGCACACACATGCACGCACACTGAAAGGACCAGCTTCTGTCTCTGGAGCCACACAATGGATCAAAGTCAGAGATATGAGGGAAAGGATGTAAGAATCCACGCAGCATTCTTGTCACAGGCCACAGAAGCTAGGACACTTTACACATCACAGTAAGGACACTGACTTGGGAATACTGGAGAAGTGGGTGTTTGTTTTTTGCAAAAGCTGCCTGAATTTCCTTGAAGGGATATGGGTCCCTCTGGTGGCAAGGAGGTATAATACAATGAAGGGGATCTATCTGTGAGAACCTCACTTTTTGAACTTGCTCATTGTAAAAAGACTTCCAAAGTAAAAAACCAAACTTGTATTCACCAGTGCCTGCCAACAGCGCCTGCACCACTGCAGGTACTCAATAAATGTCCCTTGGATAAACAAATGAATAAACTGCAAATTACAACACATACCGAGTCGACTGGCAAGAGGGCACTGCAATCACAGGCAATTAAAACAAATACGAGACTGACTCTCATGGCCGGAATTCTCAGCCATGAGCACACGCAGAGAATTCACATGCTTCTATCCAAGCTGCATTTCGGACAGGCATTGTCTCCCTCGGAAATGCTTAAGAGCAGGCACAATGAGACTGCAATAAATGTTTCTGGCACGAGCAAAGGAAGGTTTGATCACACCAAAAACAGGACTGGTTGGCTTTCCATCAGAAAAGAATTCAGGGAAGGCTATACACTCCAGTACTGCTTGACTGGGGACCACTGCAAAGGCGTGGAGTCAGGGTTCCTCTGTAAACAGGGCTACAGTATCCCCCACTGATTTTGCAGTTGCCCAAGAAACGAGAACAATGGGCAACAGCTAGATTAAGTCCCAGGGACTGAAAACCTTAATGCTTACACGCTTACCGGCCTGGATGACACTGATCTGGCCCCGTGCAAAATTGCTTTTATTGAATAGGATATTGTCAAAGACTCTGTATCAACTGCTCAGAGAACTCTTTATAAAACCCCCCCCCAGGCAATCCTTCCCTCAGGCCTGAATGCTGGCAAGAGCCGTCCTTTATCTTACCATGTTCATCTTACAGACACTGGAGACCTTGTAACTGAATTTCCCTTTTTACTTTCGCTGCCAGGAGATACCAGCTGAATTTTAAGTCCCCTCTTCAGTACTGTGATGGGAATCCCACGTGCAAGGCTACTTCTCACTGGTTCCATTCCACTCGTCGCCCTCACTTTTCCTTGACCCTCATGCCTTTATCTTTATTTTGAATCTCATTTAATTTTATGACTACCCATAAACCTCTGAAAATGTTTTCGAAACACCAAGAGGAATAAATGACCATTTTTAAAGCTTCAAATAACCAGAATACTGAAAGTTGGGTGTTCTGGTTTTGTTTCTCCAAAAACAGCATACACTCCCACACGTCTGTACAAAACCCCCTCTCCTTTGCCTATCTAGTAACCATTATCTCAAACTTCAGAACCAGTTCAAAAGTTACTTTCCCCAGCAGCCTGCTCTGATCCTGCCACCTCCCACCTCCCTCCTCTGCGCTCCCGCGGTGCTTTTTTTATGTCTCTGTTATAGAACCGTCCCCGGGCCTCGTCGAGAGCCTGCACAGTGTTCAGTGGTCCTCTCCTTTCCCAGGCAGAAACGCAGGCCACTGAAAGGTCTGGTTTTCTGTTTGTTTCCATCTAAAAACAACAGTGGAGCAGCTGCTGAGTGCCAGGCTCTAGTGACCAAGAGCCCTGCTAACAGAACAAGCTAATCAGACAGCAAGGCCAGTCCACGGCCACGCTCTACCTCTGCGTGCACCCCAGCACCATAAGGCAAAACTCATCAAGTTTCCCCAGACTCTGAAAATGCCAGCGACCCCGAGATCTGGTGTAAGACAATCACAGGAAACGGACACCGCCAAACTCTTAGAATATAACCAGCAGTTACATAGAGGTACCACTGTGATGCAATACAGATGCGAAAAGAAAGAAACCATGGCCACATCATTTTATCAGAAACATATATGACCTGCTGTAGCAAAGTAGTCATGATGAGCTGCTAGGAAGCTTAGTCACAAACAAGCTCACCTGAGGGAAGCATTTAGAGTGCACAGCTATGGTTTTGGTCTGCCGGGTGCCCTGAAACACAACAGCACTTTCACTAGGTGATGGCCCATCCCCCTCCAAATACCTGGTTCTAGAGGAAGCTGACAATGGCGGTGCACACACACACTTCTGACAAAGACGAATGGGCACGTGACCGAAGTTGGGGCTCACGGAACCTCACCCCTCTGGCCATCCGGGCAGGCAGACAGCGGGGGAAGTGGGGTGTGAGTTCCCCTCCCCCTTGGGCAATAACCTGGGAAGATATGATCCTAGCAGGGCTGGCAATGATGGGCCCAACCATTTGGAAGTGGATGCAAGAAAAAGAAGCCAGCTCTGGTGGAGACAAGAGATTCGGTCCTGGCAGTGTTCCAGCCACCCCACCCTTCTGGCAGAATTTAGTTATGCAAAGCAATAAACGTCGCTTTTCGCCTAAGACTACATCTTTTTACCAACAGCAGCCCAAAATTATTGTAGAAACACCAAGGTTTACATGAATAAGTGAATTATGGAACCAACAATGTCTGACAATAGAGGAACAGGTAAATAATTATAGCATATCCACTTGATATAGTTATCTAGCTATTTATTACCAAGAATAAGTTGTAATGTAAAAAAATCATGTATTTTATATATAGGTATATATGTGTGCATGTATTCTCCTCATCCAAATTCTACTGAAGGAATATTTTTATGACGACAGTGAAGGAGAACAGGGACGAGCTATTTTAACCACACACAAAAAAACCAAAACTGTTATCTAACAAGTTTTGTTAACCTAAAAAAACTGTGAAGGCTGAAAGAGCTGACTATGAAAACTGCACCTCAAGGAAAGGACCCTCTGGCCAGTCCTGTCTTTTCCTCATCCATAAAGGCACACTCCTCAAATCTTACCCTTCGCATCCAACTCAAGTATCTCTCTCAGGAGGTTTCCCTAACTACTCCATCCCACAGGGATCTTTTGCACTGATTATATGAGGTACATTAATTAGCTCTGGACTGTAAAATGCTTTGCATTTTATCATGTATAACATTTTCAACTCCCGTAGGAAAATGAACTTTTCAGAGGCCATGCCTTGTATATCCATTGGCATCTAAACCAGGTGTATTTGATGTTCAATAACATCGAATGAGTACAGGGAACATGTCTTTTAATAACATGCAATAAACTGGTACACTCCAATATTGCTGGTGGCAACATAAACTAGACCAGCCTTTTAGACCAATAATTTGGCAGCATAATTAACTAGTGTAAAATATTTGTACCACCTGACCCAGTAATCTCACTCCTCATAAGCTATCTAGGGATTCTAAGAGAAAATATCTGCATGCCTAAAGAATTTCATTACAGCATTATTTAAACAGCCAAAATGTTCACAGAGGAGGAAATTATTAAGTAAATCATGTGAAATCTATTCAGTGTGAAGAGGTTGCACCACTCAACATAATCAATCTGGAGTCTACACAACATGGGGAGATGTTCATGATGGAGGAAGTGACCTGGGGGGACGCCCGTGACGGAGGAAGTGACCTGGGGGGACGCCCGTGACGGAGGAAGTGACCTGGGGGGACGCCCGTGACGGAGGAAGTGACCTGGGGGGACGCCCGTGACCGAGGAAGTGACCTGGGGGGACGCCCGTGACCGAGGAAGTGACCTGGGGGGACGCCCGTGACGGAGGAAGTGACCTGGGGGGACGCCCGTGACGGAGGAAGTGACCTGGGGGGACGCCCGTGACGGAGGAAGAGACCTGGGGGGACGCCCGTGACGGAGGAAGTGACCTGGGGGGACGCCCGTGACCGAGGAAGTGACCTGGGGGGACGCCCGTGACCGAGGAAGTGACCTGGGGGGACGCCCGTGACCGAGGAAGTGACCTGGGGGGACGCCCGTGACCGAGGAAGTGACCTGGGGGGACGCCCGTGACCGAGGAAGTGACCTGGGGGGACGCCCGTGACAGAGGCAGTGACCTGGGGGGACGCCCGTGACCGAGGAAGTGATCCAAGAACACAGATGGTATTTAGCCTCTGATTAGATAGGGGGCCCAGCTGCAGCAGGACTGAATGGTGATACTGAAAACCAAAGTTACTTTATTAAAGTGGTGGAATTATAGGTGACAATTTCTTATTCTTCTAAATTTCCATTATTGCTGTCTTACAATCATTAAAGTTTTTGTTAAACTATACAAACACTGTATTTCAATTCTCTCTTCAGCCTTTGCATTAGGATTTCAAACTCCAGATCTTGGAGTCCTGGCTAACAGCAGCCACCAGAGACCTAACCTCTAGTCCCTGTGGCTCTTCTTAGAGATCTCTACTCTAATGATTCCTCCTGCCCCAGATTCCCATGCAAGCAATTCAATGAACCTGAGTGTCAATGACCTTGAGTGTAGATGACCCTGAGTGTTGATGACCTTGAGTGTCACCTGAGTGTCAATGACCTGAGTGTCAAGGACCCTGAGTGTCGATGACCTTGAGTGTCACCTGAGTGTCAATGACCTGTCAATGACCTTGAGTGTTGATGATCTTGAGTGTCGATGACCTTGAGTGTCACCTGAGTGTCAATGACCTGAGTGTCAATGACCCTGAGTGTCGATGACCTGAGTATCGATGACCCTGAGTGTCGATGACCTTGAGTGTCACCTGAGTGTCAATGACCTGAGTGTCAATGACCCTGAGTATCGATGACCCTGAGTGTCGATGACCCTGAGTGTCGATGACCTGAGTGTCAATGATCACTCAAACTCAGACCTGACCCTACCTAACTACACCAACACTTATGTATTCGATGTGGCTCTCAGGGACACTAAATACTTAAATTTAAATGTAATAGAAATTTTAAAAGATAAATTATTTTTTGCCTGCCAAGTTCAGAGAGAATTTTTTAAATGCTAACACCCAATGCTGAATAGTCTTAAAAAAAAAATCACTCATCTAGGGAAACATAGAATAATCTTCCTGGAGCACAGTTTGAGTATATCTATAAAACAGTCTTAAAATATTCATATTCTTTGACCCAGTAATTATACCTCAATCAGGGGAAAAAAAACAGTGGATAAATATTTATATATAAGGATGTTTGCTACAGCATTTGTTATAAGGCAAAAAAAAAAAAAAGCGTAACAATCTAAATGTCCTACAATAACAGACTAGTTAAACAAATTGTGTAGCACACCCAAGGGATGAAATATTGTGCTTGCACAAAAAGAGATGTTCTTGAAGAACATTCATAACACACAACACAACAAAGAGAGAACAATGAATAAAAAAACAGGATACAAAGCTGCTTTTTCAGCTTGACACCATTGATGCCTGTGGGGGCGGGAGAGAGACAGAGAGGGTATAAAGGACGGAAACATCCGCTAGTTAAGACTGGCCATTTCTAGGTGATCAGATGATACGTGAAACGTTCTCTTCTTTATATTTTTCAGATTTTCTAAGTTTTCTGCAATGAATCTCCCAAAAACCGGAACCAGCCAAACAGCCCAGCCCACTGCACTGCCCGCTATGTCAGGAGAGAAGGGGGGTTGCTCACGTGGATGGTGCAGTCTCCTCTGCTCTTTTCGTGACGGGCTGCCTCCAGCTCCTTCTCTAGTCTCTCCTTCTCCTGCTGCAAGTCACTCAGCTCCTGGGTGACCTTCTTCATATTGCTACGCAGTCTGTGGTTCTCTGCACCCGTGGCGAGGTTTTCTGAGCGCAGCTCTGCCAAAAGGGCTGCCTTTTCTAGCAGAGCAGCCTCGTAATCTTCAGACTTCTAGACGAGGAGGGAGACAGGGGAGACAGTGGATTTTCATGGCTCTTGAAACAAACCAAGTAACCTGTGCTCCTTTTTTATGGGGGGGCAGGAGGTTAACATAAACAACATCCAGGGCCCAAAGCACAAACAATATGAAGATTTTGAAATAACTCAGAGTAACATTTATGTTGTAACGTTGATGCTGGGGGGTGGGGAGGCTACAATTATGATAAGAAATATATATTTTTTAAGACTAGAAGGAAAAGCACAGAATGTCAACAGTAACTATCCTCGTGGGGTGGGAATATAGTTGACTTTTTTCTTTCACTCCTCTGTATTTTCAAATGTTCTAAGATTGGTGAGCATGTAACTTTTATAAGGTTTAAAAACAAGAACAACAATTTTAAAACTGCAGAATAAAGAGCTTCATTTGAAAAGCAGAGATGGGTTCAAACACTGGCAATGTTCACCTACATTAGAATGAGTCGAAGTCAGGGTCACCTAGGGAAAAAGAAGTGGTCAGCATGGTAGTCCGATGGCCACCTCAAGAGGCTATAAATTCTGCTGAGTCTGAGGGGTGACTGTGCCAAGCAGCACATCTTTATTTCATAAACAAAGTTTACTGGAGAAAATACATACGATGTTATACAAAAGATGTTATAACACACCAATAATCAAAAAGAGCGAATAAAAACAAGCTTACGTGTAACAAGTGCGATTGTTTTACTGAGACTATCTAGTGATGGCGAGCGTATTGTGAAATGGCACAATTAATACTCACTGTTCAAGAACTGTCCAAGCATCTAGAAGCCAGGAAATATGCTGGCAGGAATGTAAATTGACGTAACTCCTAGTGGACAGATTATATATATATGAAGTATGTGTGTATTGTATAAACATGTTCACACTCATCCCAATGATTCCATTCCTAGGATTCAATCTCAGGGGAAGAACTCAAAATATGCGAGGGAGAGCCTTATACACAAAGTCATTCATCATGGAATTACTTAGAACAATAGAAAAAAGAAACGACCTAAATGTGCAAGAATATGAAAATGGATAAGTAAAATATGATAAAGCTACACAATGAAATCTTAAAACTATTTATAGAGTTGAGAACATGGGAATATTTCTACGTCACAATGTCATATGAAAAACAGAAAGACCAAATTGTAAATGATCTAAAAAATAAAATTCATGCATAGAAGAAAGCCAGAAGGAAAAATATCAAAATGTTAATAGTAGTTAGGTGTAGGTGATTTCCTGGTTTCCTTTTTTTCCGTCTTTCCAGTCTTCTGAAAATAAAAATGTTTGAAGCATATCTACTACTTATAATCAGGAGAAAATAACACTTATATTTTTAAAATCTGTTCTATCAATTATACTGAGGCTCAAGATTAAAAATTCAAAAGGAACACTTGGGCTGTCAAGGTCACAACTTAGACGGCAGGGTAAAGGGACTGGCTCCAACTTCTTGGTCTTTCCAGGAAATCCATCTTCGCCACCACTGCCAGGTATGTCTTAGTTGTTCAGGAGAGTGGGCTACAAGCTAGTTCATCTGGAGGTGGAAGGGCTCTGCTCTTCCTGAGCCCCCTACAGCCCAGCCATCTGGTCCCATGTTTCCCCAACTGCTATTTAAGACACAGCAACAGAGACTGAGGGAGAACGCCATTCAAACTTCCTAGCAGGTTTCATAGAAGCTTCCCTTAAAATTAAAATAAATAAAAACGAGTGGAAAACCTAGGTGATAGGCCCCAAAAAAGTATGTGAGGCAGTGCTTATTTAAATAAACTCAAAAAATAAAAGAAAATAAACAATGACTGGGCAAATGCTCATCTTGAGCAATTTTCAGTTACCTTTTATTAAAGCACTGATCATATAAGGTGTGATCAAGTAATGCAGTGAATGTTTAAATAAAAAAATGTATTACAATAAAAGACACATTGCCATGAATCCCCCTCAAAATACTCCCCCTCGCTTCAAACACACTTATCCCATCGTTCTTGCCACTTTCTCAAGCAGTTCTGGAAGTCCTCTTTCGTGTCTTTAGTTGCGATGTCCTGAATCATTCTGACTTTGGGGAAGAGCCAGAAGTCACACGGTGCCAGATCCAGTGAATAAGGTGGAGGAGGACACACGTAATGTTTTTATTTGACAGAAATTGCCGTACCAGAAGCGATGTGTGACACAGAGCGTTGTCATGATAGAGGATAATTTCTGGCACACTTTAAAACACACTTTGTCTCAACCATAGCTCACACCAAACTGACTGCACTGAACAAGATGAAACTTATCACACACTGTTACTAAGGTTCGATGCACCGCTTCCGTATTGAAGATCCCTGCCTTTCTGTTGGATGGCACTCAGCAGCAGCATTCACTGTGTATTTTGATCACAACGGAAAGGTTCCATGCCACACATTGCTTCTGGTACAACAATTTCTGTCAAATAAAAATATTACGATGTGTCCTCATCCACCTTATTCACCGGATCTGGCACCATGCGACTTCTGGCTCTTCCCCAAAGTTAAACTGACCATATGTAAATGTTTTGAATCGATTCAGGACATCAAGGCAGCCACGATAGTGCAACTAAAGACACTCACAAAAGAGGACTTCCAGAACTGCTTTAGAAAGTGGCAAGAACGATGGGATAAGTGTGTTCGCAGTGAGGGGCTGGCTGTATTTTGAGGGGGATGAATGGCAATGTGTCTTTCACTGTAATAATTTTTTTTTAATTTAAACATTCACCATATTTTTTTATCATACCTTGTATATGTGGAGCTAAAGCAGGCATTTTTACACACATTAATCTCCATTTCTCATACCAAGCCTACCAAGTGCACACATCACTGTCCTCTTTAAGTAACTGAGGTAACCGCAGAATCACATGTGGCAGATTTCTGTATGGCCTTCACCCTTTATGTGATAGCTCATGTAACTGCAGCTGAGAACTGTTAAATGGCTAGCTTCTCATCAGACCAAAGTGATTAAGTCCGGGATTCAAACGACTCCAGAGCCTGTGCTCTGTCCACTGGCCTTGCCTGTTCCAGTGCAGATTCCAATTAATACCAATAAACGACCAAGAATTAAAACAAGAACTAAATTCAGGGGAGGATGGCTAGAGACAGGAACGTAAGTTAGGAGCTCGTTATACACAGAAAAGCAATGGTTATTATTAAAATAAGTTATTATAAAGTGATGAAAGTTCTGTGGGATTATCACACAAATATTGATGGCAAAGACTCTAAAAATCCAAGCTCAAAGAATTCAAATTCATACATTCTATTCCCTTCATAAAAAACTCTTTCCATATTAAATTTTCCTGAAATGGCACTTGGAAAAACTCTGGAGAGTTTTTTACCTTTTCCTGCCTGACTCCCTGTTTTTTGAATTCCATCTCATCACTTAGGTGCTTATCAATAGCGTCAATCATTTGGCCCCATTAGACATTGTCAGAAACTGAAGGCCAAATATAATATTGAACAAATCATTCTTCCCCACAGTGTAGAAAGGAGTTTAATAAAAACAGGGTCAGAAAGCTACGAGTTCAAAAACCAGTTCCTGCTGTATGACTTGGGAGAAGTTAAATTCTCTGAAGTTCAGTTTCCTTACCTGTGAAAGTAACAATCTCTACTTCACAGGGCTGCTGTGAAGATTAAATATGATACACAAAGTTCCATTTCAGTGGGTGCAGGAAAAGATAAACCTAGCTCAGCTTTTCCATCACTTACTCCATTATCTTTCATTTCCAACTGAAAGATCACACAGTTTCCACAAACTAAAGTCTATGTGTATTATTAGTAGAGAATATGAAAAACAGGCCAAAGAAACTGCTACATTTTTATGCCAGAAGACATACCACCCAACATAAGGATAAGTTAACATTTGTTGAGATATAACCTGTGCCCAGATACTTTCTTGTTTAATCCTTGTAAGGATTAAACTGTGACATCAGTGTGATTATCCGGACATTACAATGAGCAAGCAGGCTGTAGAGCACAGATATCTTGTCCAAGGTTACACAGTTAGTGAACAGCAGAGTCAGGATTCGAATCCATGTCCCAACCATGTTCTTCCCAGTAAAAATCATATGGTACATAAACACAATGGACTAAATGCAGCTGTTTAAAGATTGTTTTTAAACCCCAGATACACACACACACACACACGAGTGCATGTCACACTGCTGAAATCCGAGTAAGGTCAATGGTGTGCACCACTGTCAATTGTCCTGGTGGTGACTGGACTACAGTTACACGAGCTGTCATATAAAGGGTGAAGGGTGTAAAGAAACCTACCACATGTGATTCTACAGTTATCTCAAAATAAAAATTTGAAAAAAAGAGAGAGAGAAATTGGGTAGATCTATATATACTGCCATGGCAAGAATGTTATATGGGAAAAGAAAGATTATAGAACAAAATACATATCATGATCCTATTTAATTTTTCAAAGGTTATAGGTATATACGAGTATATATATATATGCATTAAAAAAGTCAAGGTACTAAGAGTGAACATCTTTAGATGTGAGTTTATTGGTAACTTTTATCAGCCTTTTTCCACTATTTTAATTATTTTTATAAATTTCCCACAAGGTGCAATTTTACTTTTATAGCTGGGCCAGGAGGAAAGGAAGAATAATGTCATTTCCAATTTGAAAACACATTTTTTAAACAGGTAAAGAAATATATATTTTTCAATGGGTGCAGCCAGTCACAGAATCACACCTTTGACAGGAACTTACATCTCTACACTGTGGCCACTGCTCCAAGAGTCTCAATATTACTTGCTGCTGCTTCAGCATCAGGCTTGAGGCCCACCCTGTGAGCTTTGGCTATTTTACTCATGCTGCAATTCGTTCACATCAGATGCTATTCCAAAAAGGTCCCAATCGATCCGTGAGAGAAAATGCATATTCAAGTGTCTGTGCAACATGGAAACTACATACACCTCATAATGAAATAACCAGTATAAGCACCCTGAGTGCACTGATTCATACAATCAGAATAGTGGAAAAAACAGACTTTGCAGTCAGACTCTAGTTCAAGTCCCAGCAACCTGTCAAACCAGTAAACACACCACCTCCGTGGATAAGGATTAAATGAGCACTGTCAGGACAGCCAACGAGGCACGTAAAACCTGAGGCGTTTCAACATTTCCAGATCTCTGTGCACGGCAAAACAAAAAACCCAGCCAACACTGTGTATGACAAAACCTCAAAAATCATTCTGAAAGTCTTTCAACTACGATTGAAGGTTATGAAATTAATAAATGTACATATAAATCTGGGTAACATTTAAATGTGTGAGACTACTTAGTTTCCTTGAAGGTCCAACATAAGTAAAATATCACAACACTTATAAGGATGTCTGATCTGCTTATCAATTGCCACCATATACAAGGTGTGATCAAAAATACAGTGAATATTTAAATAAAAAAATGTATTACAGTAAAAGACACATTGCCATTAATCCCTCTCAAAATATTCCCCCTTGCTTCAAACGCACTCATCCCATCATTCTTTCTGAAGCAGTTCTGGAAGTCCTCTTTCATGAGTGTCTTCAGTTGAGCTGTCATGGCTGCCTTGATGTACTAAACCATTTTGACTTTGGGGAAGAGCCAGGAGTCTCATGGTGCCAGATCCGGTGAATAAGGTAGATGATGACACACCATAATGTTTTTATTTGACAGAAATTGCTATACCAGAAGCGATGTGTGACACGGAACATTGTCATGATGGAGGATGAAGTAAAGATACTCATGAAAGAGGACTTCCAGAACTGCTTCAGAAAGTGGCAAGAATGATGGCCACACTTCAGAAAGTGTGTTCGAAGCGAGGGGCAGTATTCTGAGGGAGATTAATGGCAATGTGCCTTTTACTGTAATAATTTTTTTTATTTAAACATTTACCATATCTGCTGATCACACCAATTTTTTTTTTGTCAAGCAATAAGAAATATGAATGGCTTTCCTAAAACTTCAGCTTTTAAAGCTTGTTATTTTCTAATCAAGGGGGGAAAAAATTCAGTGAAAAACTATAATCTCAGCTTCATTTCATCAACCACTGTCAACATGGCGGAGAAGGCAAGTCTGAGATTCCAGAGCAGAGATTTTTCTATACTTCTAGTACACCAGTATTTAAACCAAATGACTTTAATTATTCTTACCGGGACCCAAAGTTCTGCAAAAAGCATGGGAGATGAATCTTAGGAATCAAACAATCTCAAATTAGATTCCACTTCTAACTCCTACGTTATCGCTAAAAACAACGTGGGTGGCGGTGTGCAAGGGGAGAGCTTGAGGCAATGTGGACTCACTCAGAGGATGGAGTTTTATTCAGTTATTAGTAACAGCTATTATTACTAATTAGTATTCAGTTAGTATTACAATTACATATAATACAATTAGTATTAGTATCAGTTACTACCTTACACACTGTAAGGTAAACTGGAAACATGAGAAGAAAACATTAAAATAATTAAAAACAGAATTACAATTAGCAAGAGAGAAAGAAGGAAGGGGATAAACAGCAGGAGTCCTTGCAGGACAACACTGGAGGAAGAAAAGAGAAAAAGCAGGTCAAATCATCAAGGCCTGGAACAGACACCTGACAGGGACAGGTAGGACTGAAGAAGCCAGGTGAGGGGAGCTGTGGGATGACAGGTGAAAGAACAGGCTTGGGAGTGAGATTGCCTCTAGGGTCAAAGCCTAGTCTATCTCCTACCACTTGTGTGACCCTGAGCACGCTACCTGAGTCTCGGAACCTGGCCGTCCAGAGCAGTAGGAGGATAGTAATGATAGCGCCTACCTCCCGGAGCTGGTGTGCGATTCATGGAGCGCATCCATGGAGCACACTTAGCACAGGGCTCAGCACGCCGTACACGGTCAATAAATGCCGGCTGCTATTATGAGCAATTACTACATTTAATCCTGGCCCTGTCACATGCTAGCTGTATGACAGTAAGTTAAGCTGCATACCCTCAGTGAGCTTCAAAAACGGCCCAAATAGAAGGGGGTAAATACCTTCCCCACAGGGTGGTGACAAATAAATAAGATAATCCACACACTTGCTCAGTCTGCTATTGGCACAGAGTAAACAGCATCAAGGGATAGCTGTCATCATTACCAATATTATTATCATTATCATATAGAGGAGGGGGCTGGAGAAACACCCAAATCTGCGAGAGAATTTCCTTTAACTAAACTGAGCTGGTTCTATTACTGAAGACCACTCAGTTTTCCTTGGTCCCTTTCAGCTGCGAAGTCCTGACCCCATCAGGCATACGGATCAAACAGACAACGACTTCCCCCAAAGTGAACACTTACCTGGAATTTCTGGGTCTGTGCTTTCTGGCGGGCCTCTCTGGCTTTCGCAAAGGCAGCATTGAGCTCTTCGATTTCAGAGTTAAGTTCTTCAACCTGGGTGAAAAAAAGGACTGGCAGCCAAGTAGGCAACTGGGCTCCCCCTATGTCTGCACAGTCCAAATGCTTTTCCTGCTAAACTGAGTAGTGCTTATACTCAAGGGCTTTGTAGTGAGAAAAGCCTGAAGTCAGAAAAGTGGGATTTCTAGTTTGGTTGTTTACTAGCTGGATGGCTTCAGGCACAGAACTTCCTTAATCTCTTTGACTCCATTCCCTCAACTATAAAATGAGGATACCACCACTCACCCAACTGCAGCTCTGCTGGGTTCAATGAGGTAACTTGCACTGGAGCTAGAACAATGCCTGGTTCGTACTGCGGCTACTCCCATTACTGTAATTATTATCCGCATGGATGACCCACCCAACTAGCCAGGCTATTCCCAGAATTCCTCATCTTCTAGTGATCTTCTAGTGACCTAGATGGCTGGAGACAGCCATCGACTACCGTGGTCACGCCCTGGTCTCTGCCACCCAAGCAGTGAAACATGGTGAGTCCCCCACCACGGGATGGCACCTTGCCACCTCGCCAGCTTTTCTCTCTCCTCACTCAAGTTTGGACCTTGATGTTTAACAACCTCAAACTGCTTTTGGTTCCACAAAATCATACTGGGCTCCTTCCCAGCTGAAGGCCCTGACCCCTGTCCCCACTTCTGTACACAATGGCCTCCTTTCCCAACCAAGTCCTACTCATCCTTTAAAATTTGGCTCAGACACTTTCTCCTCAAAGTACCCTCCCCCCAGTACACACCCTAATCTGGATTAGGTCCCCTTCGCCCCCCATCCACAGTCCCTGCACTTCCCTCAGTCACACCTTCACTCTGTCTTCCCCACTAGGTTTGCAGGCAGAGCTGGGTTTTCTTCTGTTTCTGTGCCTTGCACAGTTACTGAGACACAACAGATTGCTATACCAATGATAAGAAAACAGCATGGAGCCATCAGCCACCACCATGGATCCCAACAACCCAAGTAGCTGTGTAACTGGTTCACAGCCACGGCCTTGCCCCCCACCTCCCACGACCTCCTTAATCTCCATTTTCTGTGCTCGTGCATTGTCCAATATGGTAGCCATCAGCCACCTGTGGCTACTGGGCACTTATGTGGTTAGTCTGATTTGAGACGTGCTGTAAGCATATCTGGACTTCAGATTTTTAAAAATGTTAAATTTCGCATATCTATATTACCAAAGTTAACCTCACTGCTCCTTTTCACTTTGTTTAATGTGCCGAGGAGACAATTTAAAATCACATATGGACCTCACATATTGGACAGTGCTGGATTAGACACTCCAAATGAACTTCTCGTTGCCGAAAGGATCTGTGTCCCACTTCCTTTGGTCATCTCAGCTCTCCTGTCAACTATTTAGCTAAAGCTAAAACTTCAGCGTTGGACAAGTCAGTCACAGAAGCTAATAAAGAAAAATCTCACTGGAGGTCTGTCAGACATACCTCTTTTTCCTTTGACTTTAATGCCATGGTTAGACCCTGAATGGCTTTATCCCTCTTTAAACTATTTTTCTTTTCCGTAGCAATTTCTCTTTCCTTCTCTCTCAGGTCCTCCTGAAGTGCCTAAATTAGATTAGAAAAAGATTCTCTAAGTCGATGTGTTCCGACCAAACTGCACTGTACATATATCTTTAAGAGCACACTCAACTGCAGTTATTCTATCTTACTCCTGTCAACCTGTGATTAATGTTTGCAAGTAGAGCCGAACGCCGCGGCATCGGCTCCGAGTGACTGTGTTACCGCTCACGGCAACGGGGCTGGGTGAAAGGAAGGGGATCAGATCAGTTAAGACGATGACAGCTATTCCTATGGGAAGGACTCCAACGCGTTCTGCAATTTGAATACAGTCACATCAGAGTCTTTGAAACCATACCAGGTTATTTGGGGGAAATAACAGATCATTAATTTCATTCCTTAATGCTACAAAAGCTAGCAGAGAATTTGATTTGATGGAGACTGAACATATACATTTATAGTCTGAGTTCATTTCTAAAGATAATCTCCACCGCCTCCCTCGCACGCTGCCGTGAGGATCAAATGAGATAACGGACATGAAAGCACTTTCGAAGCTGGCAGGTTCTACACAAAAGCTGGTTGCTGTGGCTAAGGGGCCATGGAGCAATGGCTCTGGAATCGGGCTGGCAAGGCTGAATCCGTGCTGTACCTCTTCCGAGCTATGTGACCTTGGATAAAGGACCTTATCCTCTCTGAGCCTCACGTGTCACACCCGCAAAATGGGAACGCCTACTTCACAGAGTTATTGCAAAGATGGAGAAACCCTCTCCACAGTGCTGAAAGCATGACTGGCAGACAGTTGCATTCAATGAATGACAGCTACAGTCACACAGAATTATCTATTGTACTTGGAATAAGCAAGGGACAAGAAAAAATCTTCAGTACATTTTTTAAAACTGTATCAACATACCTGGATCCTCTCTTCAAAGCGATTTCTCTCCTCCTGGTGCTTCATTTGTGCAGCCTAAGAAAAGGCATTAATTGGTACCCAGAACAGACCCACAATCCAATAGCTTCCCCAGAACTATTAGAATGTGCACCTCACTTACTTACTGTCCCCCAGTGCTGTAGAATGCATGAAAACAAGTGTCTACTCCTCTCTGAGTCACCCGAAGTCCCACCCGAGTGAAGACAAATGTAAAGATGAGCAAACCACATTGGCTGGTCCCCAGCCCCACACGGAGTAAACCAAGGCCTACTAAAGGACAGGGCCTAGGAAGCAGAAAGAGGTTAAAAGAAGCCAGAGACGAAGGCTGATTATAGCCAAAAACTAACTGATGCAGCTGAAGAATTCAGTACTGTGTCAGGGACAAAGGGACCCCACTCCATAAAGAAACCAAGACTTATGAGCATCCAGAGCAGCCAGCCACTCATGTGACTACACCACACGCAGCAGCCCCCATGGTCCAACAAGAACGGGAGGGTCTCGACTAGGCCTCCCTGCACTGCCAGATCCTGGCCCCCCTCTTTAAAAGAGCTTGCATGGAGGCCGCCTATGTGGGAAAGGGTCGGGGGGAGCGGGGTTTGGAGTCGGTACTAATAACCCACCTCTTGGAGACAGAAAATATAACAACTCCTCTGAGCTGAGCCTGTTTCTAAACTGGATGAGGGACCGAGACCTCTACGTCACAAGGTAGCCAGGATTAAATGAGGTGGCCTGCGGAACCCCTTTGTATGCTGGTAGGCCCAATCCAGATGAGTTTCCTGCCCCCACTGCCTCTTAAGCCTGCCTCTAACCACAAAAGGTCAAATGGGTAAGTACCACCATTTTCCCCTAAGAAAACTCAAAGGATGAAAACAAAGTCCCCGGGCAACAACAAATTAACACACAGTAAAACAGAGGCAAGCAGGTATGCACTGTGTTTTTAACCAACTCGATCAAAACACAAGGCTGAAAGGGGAAAAATATGCCAAGGGCCCCTGACAAGGGAGGTTTCTGCTAATTCCTCAGCTGACAGGAAGCTAATATTTAGAAGCAGACTGTGTGTGAACCGTGGGGACTGAACGTGCATTCCGCTTCCCATCGAAGAGTCTGGTCTGCTAATTAAAGTCCCCCCTTCATGTCCTGTCACCTCACCTCGGTTTCTCTCTCCTTTTCTTCTCGCAGAGCAGCAGATAGTCCTTGGAGCTCTCCAGATGACACATTCTCATCAAGAGACGCCATCTGAGATTTCTCTTCTTTGAGGCACTGAATTAAAGCTTCTTTGCTCTTCAAAGACAGCTTCAACTCCTCAATCAGTCTAAAAGAGAACAAAATTTAAATATTAATTCTAAGCTGTTTTCTTAGCTCAGCGGAGCAAGAGGAGGTAGGAAATGGGGCTAGACACCTTCAAAGTAGACCTTTCCAATGACTAAACATAAACAGAATTGCATATCGCAGGTCAGAGACGAAGGGACAGAATTCATGTGACATTAAGTGTCCCTCACCTCCAGCCTGGCCCTGGTCGATCCATCCTCTGAGCTGCCAGTCTATGGTTTACTGAGTCATACCCCTGCTCAGAATTTCAACAGCCCCCACCACCAACATCTGTGGGTTACTAATTTTTTTTTTGGCCAAGAATCTACTCTTCAAAAGAAATGTGGCACTGAAGGCTAAACAAACATGACCAATAACGCAGAACTATTCCGGTAAGTAAGAAAAAACAGAGACCATCTCTCCAAGGCTTCTCAGGGCAAAGTTTAAAATATACTGACTTTCAAGATAAAGGCCAAACTCCTTGGCAAAGCATTCAAAGACCAAGTAGATCAGAGGCCCTGCTGACAGCTTCAGCTTCACGTCTCACGGAAGCCATCACCAGCTCCACTGCCATTCAGGAGCCACAAGTCCAGCTCTCTCCAAAAGCCAGGCTATTCTGTGCCTCTAGATCTTTGTTCACACGAATCCCTGCACTTAGAATGTTCTTCACAACTCTACCCCCACCTCCACCTGATAAACACCCATCATCCTGCCAGATTAGTTAGGCATTATTCTCCTCCAGGAAGCTGTGCCAACCGACACCCCCAAAGCCGCCCTCAGGTAGAGGTGAACACATCTTTCTCAGGGCCACCAAATCATCTCTGTCAGCTGTTCCCTGACAACGGGCAAGTTATTTAGGTTCTCTGAGTCTGCATTTCCTCAGCTATAAAATGGGGACAGCCTGCTTATGTGGAATGGAGATAAGCTATTTTAAATGGCCCTACACAGCTCCAGGCATATGGCAGAACTCAACAAATTGACAGTTGCTATTATTATTATTTTTTTAACATTCAATAATTAGCCTTTTGTCAAAGGACCCTAAGAAGAGTGAGTCCAGCTAAGCCTAAAAAGGCTTGGAAGTCTGAGAGCGCTTCCCTGGCTCCCTGGGTGAAGGCGAGGAGTGAGCTTTTAGCAATTAAGGCAACTAGAAATGCACTGAGCCATGGTCTGAATATTTTTGTCCCCCCAAAATTCACATATTGAAATCCTAACCCCCAAGAGGGATGGTATTAGGAAGTGGGGGTCTTTGGAAGGAGATGAGGTCACGAGGGTGGAACGCTCAGGAGTGGGTAGTGCCTTATGAATGAAGGTCCAGCGAGACCCCTTGAGCCTTCTGCCAGGTAGGGCTAGGATGAGAAAGAGGGCCTGAAAGAGGGGCCTCACCTGACCACACTGGCACCCTGACTCGGACTTCCAGCATCTAGAACTGTAAGAAATAAATTTCTATTGTTTATAAGTGACCCAGCCTGTGGTGTTTTGTTATAGCACCCCAAATGGACTAAGAATTGGATGTACAGGATACGGACAGCACCAGCACAATGCCCCCCAAAATTTGGAAAGATGAGTAAGAGTGCCCTTTAGGGGTCAACTCTGAAATCACACAATCAATTGGAGAGATAAAAAGTCACCAAACTATACACTTCAACCAGATGTGTTGTGCTGTAAGTAACTTACACCTCAATAAAACTGATTTTTTCTTTTGTTACCTTAAAGCAAGTTCTAGACAGGGATGGAAATAAGCGGGGCAGGCCTGTGGGGACCAGGCTGAGCGGGAATCCAGGCCCCCCTGAGGGGGCAGCCGCAATCCAGTGAGACCACAGCCCCGTCCTGCCACACCTTCCACGTTTTCAAGAGAAGCTGGAAATCCAAACTTTTACATGAAATTAGGTTTTTTAAAAAAATACTAGTAACTAGTTCAAACTTTTAGAAACACTGTATGAGCCAAATAAAATATATCTGTTGGCCATATTTGACCTGCAGAATGTCAATTGCCTTAAAGATACAGACTAGCTTTCAGGTCCGATTGCAGGAAATCAAGTGCTAAAACACGTACTTCAAGGAAGGTGGTGGGAGCCCTGCCCAGAGGCGAGTCCATCTGTGTGACAGACCTGGATTGACCTCACCCGGGCACAGCCAAGGACCCTTACTCCAATTCTGTGCTTAGCAACTCACCTTCTGACCTGGATTTAGCTTCTGAGGCAGGCCTGCCTTCAGGGAGGAGATACACTATCCTACCCTAGTCACAGGAGAGTGCCACCACAGAGGGCCACGCCCCGAGCAAGCAGAAATCTAGAGCTGGCACCTGGCTGCTGCACTGGTCTCTGGGAGTACGGCTGAGGCACACCTACCCGAGACAGACACATTTGCAGTACTGACAAATCAGGTTTTGGCGCCTATCCAGCCAGACCTACGGGAAGCCCCAGGAAGACACAGCCTTTAGCAAAGCCTGGCCTGAGCACCCACATCCATGGAGACCCCCACTGCCTAGGCCACAGTAAGTACTCAATAAGCACTAAGCCTTCCCAAAGTCCCTCTTCCAAAGAGATGAGAAGCCAAGCTTCGGCAGCATGTGCTGACAGGGACCACGTTCCTCCCCGATGACCTTGACAGGTGCCAGGCTGCACACCTTTATGTGTGCTGCTCCCTCAGCATGACAAGACTTCCTCACGCAACTCCCAGCACTGCTCCTCTGATAAGCCTTCTCTGCCTCACGCCCACGCAGAGATAATCACTCCCTTGCTTCTGTCACAGCCCAGAACCAATGAAGACATTTTTTACCTCTGTCCCCTTCCCACCCAGGAGCTCCATGTAAGGAAGACAGTGCTCATTCCTGCAGTGCTGGCACCCAACCCAAGGCTTGCTCAGTACTTGGGTAAGGAATGAATCCATGTACCCAAGGACCTCCTAGACTCTCCTCTTAGATGCCCACAATCCATCAACCCAATATCTCTCAACTAAAAGCTCATCTTCCCACCCCTTCCACCCCAAAACATCCCTTTCTCCCTTTTTGTCCCCAAACACAGCCAACTGCACTACCATCCCACAGTTGCTCAGGCTCAATTCCTGCCTGGGTGAAGGGGTATCGCCACAGACTTTCCCTTCAGCCGCAAATCCAATCAGCCACAAAGCCCTCCAAGCCAACATGTCCATTCTACCTTCTAACTCCCTCTCTTATCCTAGTTCGGTCACTTCACTCCTGGTCACCATCATCTGCTCTGGGCTTCCGCATTCCACCCGGCCCCAGGGCCAATCCATCCTCCAGGAGGCAGCCAGAGAGATCTCTCTCAATCTCCATCTGCCCCTGTCGTTCGACACCCTCCCCTATCCCCCATCCCCCATGCTGCCAACTCTTCAGTGGTTTCTCCCATGCCCTGAGGACGAAACCCAAACTCTTCAACAAGGCTCAGGAGAGCTGTCTCAGCTTCCCTCTCCTCATCAGTGGGCAAGTGAATGCCCACTTCCCTTCCAGAAAACGACACTCCGCCAGCTATATATTTCTCAGCTCTTTGATCACGCCGGGTGTCCTTTTGCCTCTAGACTTTTGCACATAAGGTTCCCAAAGCCTGGAAAACACTTTCTTCCTCCTTACCCTAGTACTTCCTCTAGGAAGCTTTTGCTACTCCCTCTAGACTGAGTTAGGTAAATACATTCTGTCAGCCCCGAATTCATCGCATTCAGCCGTTATCACTCTGTTCCTGCCCTTGACTCCTTCCACCCAGCTACAGGATGAGCTTCAAGAGTCCACACGGTCCACCCAGTTCCACCCCTTGACGATCCAAGAGCTCTGTACTTGGTCTACACTGTTTTGGCCCCTTGCTCTATATGAGTATGGGCCCTCAGCCTGCAATATAAGATATGATGGAAAACAGGTCACACAAAATTCACTAGCAAGTAGTCACTTACTGTTCCCTTTGGGAAGATCCAAGAGAGAAATTTCTGACAATGTCAAGTAAAACTGGGCTTCTTCTGAGTTATTAGCTTGTTTTATCTTGTGAGCAAGTTGAATTTATGTCCACCAGGATGGTTTTTCTCTTTTTCCTTTGGCTACCAGGAAGCTTATAGCCAAAACTGAATGCCAAATTTAGTACCTGAGTAGAAATTTCCAGCATGAATTTCTGTCTGCTAACTCTATCCTCATATCACTATCCCATTCCTTTTCCTTTCATCCTGATTTTAACCCTCTTTTCTCACTGTGGGGAAAAAGTAGAAAAGGGAGAGGGGGAAAGGAAGGAAGGGAACAATTCCTCCCCCAAGCTGGCAGACAAATGACTGTCGGAGCATCCCAGGGACAAAAGCCAGACCTGTCTTTCTCCTCCAGGACCCGAACCACATCCAAGTCCCCCTCGTGCATCTTCTTCATCTCTGAAAGCTGGTTTTCCAAGCTCAGTCGAAGAGCTTTCTCCGTTTCTGTCCCTGCAAAGGCCTTTTCCAGTTCTGCTTGGGCGGCTTTCACATCCTAGAGTTAAATTAAATGCATTTGATGCAATTTTTCAATACAATTGGGAACATTTTGAAAGGAAATTGGATTAAAATATAAATATTTATGACTTTTTCTCCGGCACATTTCCCCTCCCTGAATTGCACAATACATGGGGAGAATCGGTAATAAATACATTTGCCAGCCATCTTTCCCTCTTGTATCCTGAAAAGTAATAGGCATTTCCAATGGAAAGGACTCTATAAGAACTGTTTTGGTTTTGAAAAATCAGATCAATATTTACAGCTCAATGAGAACAAGGAAAAATGTGCCTCTCAATACCTAAACATTCATAAATTCCAAAGAGTCACCATAATCTCCATACAAATGCATCACACACCCCACCGCCCCCTCACTGCGTTTTTTTTCTTTTTTAGATAATGACTACACAATTCTAAAGTACATATTTTACATCTCCAAAGTGATTGAGGTGGTGAAAAACTCTATGTTCTTTCTGAGAATCCAATAAGGAAATTATCTAAATCACAAAGGCCGTGCCTGTGTTAGGTAAAAAGGCTCTGGGGCTCCTGAAAGCGACCTAGGAATACACAGGAATGTCCGACTACTCATGCCAACTGCCACTGATTACATCACAAAAATAAAAGTCAATCTGAACAGGGTTCAGAACCCAGCTCTCCCAATTATTTGCTTTGTGACCTTGGGTAGTCATTTAACCTTTCTGAGCCCCAGCTTCCCAACCTATAAAATAGGGAACCACTGGTTAACCAGTGGTTACCAGAGGGTAACCACCATCCCATCAGAGTTGTGAGACTCTGTCAAATGCCTGCCGCATCAAGGAGGCTCAAAAAATGTTGGCTTCCTTCCCACCCTTCCCCTCCAGCCTCTCCCATCACTGTCTCCCCAAGAAGCTTGCCTGTCAATCTCTGGAGAGGTGGTAAAAAATCATTCCCCAATATCCTGAGACAATGAACACCATTCACTGAGTGCCTACTCAATGCCAGGCTTTGCAAGGAGCTCTATTTATATTATCTTTGATCCTCACTCAACCCTAAAAGGATACATACTGATAGACAGACTAGAGCCTTGAAGGCAGGCTCTGCAGCCAGACTGTCAGGTACTCACTGCCTGTGTCACCCTGAGCCAGTGACTTGGCCTCTCTGGGCCAGCGTCATCACACGTTTTTCTTTTGGAAGGATGATAAAAGTATTTACCTCCTTGGTCTGCTAAAGGGATTAACTAAGCCAATGTATATAAAAAGCTGAGAAGGGTACCTCACACGGTAAGCCCTGATAAACTCTTAGTACCACGGCTGCTATTATAATTACTACGGCAAAGCAGGGATCACTAGCTTCATTTTACAGGTGAAGAAGCAGAGGCTCAGGGAAGGCAAACGCTTTTCCAAGGTAACAAAGCTAGTTAAGTGACAGAGCCGGGATTCAACCCAGTACTGTCAGTTATGCTGGCACCCCAAAACATTGGGAAGCACTTACTGGGAAAATTAAGATGAATGAACCAATAGGTTAAGTCTCTTAAAAGTCTCACAATCATCTTAACTAAAATTCAGAACTTGGGCTCCGAAAACCCTTCTTTTGGTTCCCACTCTATCACTTATGACCATGGCTAAGTTTGTCACCCTCTCTGAGCCTGTTTGCTCATCTGTACTGTGGACCGGATATCTACACAACCCCACGATGCTGATACACAGTGAATGTGAACATCATGATGGTAAGCTGCCAAACGGTACAAATGTATCCTCTTTTTGCACCCAGAAGAGCTTTTCGGTGCTATTTCTCCTCATACCTGCTAAGAACCAGGGTTTCAGGTCAAGAAAGACAGATGAAACAACAGACTTGAAAGACCAAAAACTAAGTATTTAGCTTACGTGATACTAGCTTTAAATGGAGGAAAACTTTTTAATACCCAGGAGATAGGATTTCCTAACTGAGAAACATCCTGACTCCCGACGGTCGCACAGAGCACCTGAGAATCAGCAGGAGGAGCTAGACACAGTGGCCTCTGTTTCTGAGCTTAGCTAATGTTGGGGGAGTCACTTCCCCTCTCTGGACCTCAGTTTCCTCTTCTGTAAAATAAAGGGACTAAACTAAATAAGAAGAGTGGTGTTGTAGCAAGAACACGGGCTTTAAAATCAGGAGTCTTAAGTTTCAATCCAGGATTAAGTGAAATGAGCAAGACAGAAAAAAATCGAGAACCATATGACTTTACTCACAGGTAGGATTATAAAACCGAAAGCAACAAATGAACAAGACAGACAAACAAAAACTCATAGACACAGACAATAGTTTAGTGGTTACCAGAAGGTAAGGGAGAAGGAGGACGGTAGAAGAGGGTAAAGGGGGTCAAACATATGGTGATGGAAGGAGATGTGACTCTGGGTAGGGAACACACAATATGATGTATAGATGATGTATCAGAAATGTACCCTTGAAATCTATATAATTTTACTAACCAATGTCATCCCAATACGCTAAATAAAAATAATTAAAAAAACAAAACAAAACTTGGACTAGTTTTTATTTCTCTCTGTACTTCAGTGTCCTCACCTACAGGAATGAGACAAACCTGCCAGGTATAAGGGTATGAATTCTACATGAAAAGTGCCTAGAATGGGGCTGGAATCCAAAAGACGCTCAATACGGGTGGCTCTTGTTTCTGCTGAAACCCTGAGTTTATGAAACAAGGAACGCAAGTCTCCCCGTTCCGTTATCAACCCGCTGTAAGAAACAGCCCCCTCAGGGTTCCCAGACTTGCCTGTTGTAGAAGAAATATTCTTTGGGTCAGGAGATCTTCGACCTGCTGCACCTTCTTCTGCGCGTCCTCTTTCACCCGCCGGACTTCAGAGCTGCGCCCTTCAGCGAGGCTTTCAACTGCTTTGCTGCAAACAGAGGCATTAGGGCGACAGTCAGATGGGGATTTCAGTCGCCCCAAGGGACAAGGAATGTGTGTGAGTCACTTCTCCCACAGACCACCTTCTTTTTTGTTTTAAGAAACATTTGCAGTTCAAACTAAAACTGATCATACAATATATAAATGTATCAAATCAACACGTCGTACACCTTAACTTACACATGTTATATGTCAATTTTTATGTCAATAAAAACCATACATATTATTAAAAAACAAAGAAAAGAAAAAAGAATCATCTATAATTTTATCACTCGGGATAGCTAAGTTAACATTTTAGTATATAGCCTTTCAGATATTTTCTACAAAAACAGAGCCATACAGTATACATCTGTGACCTGATTTTATTGCTTAACACAACTATAAACATCCTTTTGTATCAATAAATATAAATCTGTATCATAATTTTAAAAGCTACATATTAATTCACTACATGAAATATACTGCAACATATTAAATCAATCCTATTTTAAAACATTTAAATTGTTCCTGATTTTACACATTCGTCCAATAATACTTACTCATATAAAACTCTGAGAATAGTACAAAGCATTCAACAAATGTCAGTGTTATTGTTTATTATAAGCAATGTTATGATGACAGCATCCTCACAGGTATACTATCCAGTGGTTTCCTTAGGGTCAATCCTTAGAAAAGGAATTACTGGGTCAAAGTGCTAAGTACTCTTTTAAGACTTTTTTGACAACTATTACCAAATTTCCCACCAGGAAACTCCCAACAAAGTACACCTCTTCACCAGGGGTAGGACAGGAAGGGAGCTGGTTTGACAAACCAATGTGCAAAGGAACAGTATGCACCAAAAATAAACCGGAGGGATTAAGGATTTGCATGCCTCCTCTTCTGCCAACTGGAGGGGAAAGTCCTGTAAATACAGCACAACCATCTGTGTGAGCAACAACTACCACTTAGGGCATGAGGCGAGACCGTGCAAGCAGCCCACCCTGGTGCTGCTCTAACATAAAATGCAGTTGCCAGCGCGTGGCACCACGGACCGTTGTCTCTCCGCCTGACAAGCAGTGCTGGGGATGGGACACCAAAATCAGACACAGGAAGGCCCACGAGCACTGCGCCTTTCATTCTGGCTCTCCCCAGGAGAAAACCCGCATCGGACATGCATCTGCGAGACATGTACTCAGAGCAGTTCCCATCCGATCTCTCAAACGACTGTGGGTTTCCATAAGGCAGGACAATATAAAGGAAATGGCTCCACCTAAAGCTGGTTTCTCAGAAGAACTGCAGCAGAACAAATCCATTCACCACCAGCCGCCCATGCCCTACTTTAGGGGCGTCTCAGACTTTTCCAACCATCAGCCATGTGACCAGACGTGCACATGGACAGGCCATGAGAATTCCTGACTGAGAACAATGGAAAGTCAAGAGAGCCACAGTTGCTGTCCAAGTCTCAGACATGAGCCGCCTGCAAATAAAGACTTTATTCACATCTTATTTCCTTTCACCAATAAGCCTTCAGAAGGCCCCAGTGTCATGATATCATTTTAATGGAATTCAATGTGAACAATTGGAAAGAAAGAACATGGGCTCTGAAGCTGAACAATCTGCTTCCAAATTTTGACTCTATTATGTCCTCAGTGTGACACTGGGTAAATTACCTCTTACACCTCAGTTTCCTCATTTGAAAAATGAGATGATGACCGCGTAGAAGGAATGTGGTAACACGAACACATGTGGTGGCCATAGCATGGTGCCCCTTTCTCTATGATCTCAGTGCTGCAATGACAGCCTGTTGTCCCTGAGGCCACTGCAGCGCCGGCCCCTGCTGAGATGCTCTGAGGCGCTTATTCCACCCTCTGCTGGTGTCTGAGCTGAGAACGGATCATCCATCCGCTGGCCACAACTGAGGCCCCCACGGCCACTTCCTGATTAACGCCATGCAACGTCCTGAGCCCCCACTCGCCCAGCTCATTTCTTGATCAGAACTGTATGGAATTCGCAGGGATTCACAATCGTTCCTGTCACTCCTCAAGAGGCATTACATATGGCTGCAAGAATTCTGGACTGGAAGCTTTCCCTTCCTGAGCCTTAGATACAGGATTTTTCCAGTCCTGGATTTCCTCTCACCACCCGTGGCTCACAGGGCTTTACTGAGCCCCCTGTAGAAAACGGCTCGCTCTCCACCCCATCCCCGCCCTTCCATCCTCACCCCGCCCCACAACCCAGCAAATGCAAATACACCATCTCCCTCAGACCCGCCCAGATAGAAACCTGATGTTTTATAGTCAGCATCACGTACATTGTCAAGAGGCCGACTACAATTTTTAACAAGTACTGGTATATTCAGTTTGTTTGCATTTTAGTTATACCGATAAAATATACGCCCAATAATAAATGTTCCAACTTTTCATTTATCATCTTTGTATCATTTTACATTTACTATAGCAATAAAATTTATACTCAGCAGTATGGTGCAAGTTTCCCCTACTAATGGAATTATTGTTTCTGTTTGTGTTTTAAAGCTACAGAGATAAAATTTACTCCCGACAATATGTCTGCTTTTGTTTTTAATGTCCCCTTATGGTAACTGAGAAACAGAACAATGGGAAGCCAGTGAACATATATGTTTACTTCACAGCAAGGCAGAGTGGGCTCCAGAGCCAGACCAGCCCCAGCTCTGTTACCAACTTGGGCAAGTTCCCCCATGCCTCTGAGCCTCAGTTTTCTCTTCGCTCAAATGGGACTCCTGGCTGCCTCACATAACTGCTATAAAATCAAATGCAACAAAGCATGGCAAGTGCCAGGCACAGGGTTTGAGGCGAAGAACGGTCTCAAAAAATGTTAGTTCCCTCCCTCTACCCTTTCTTCCCTTATAGAATTTAAACCAACAGACGGGACAGACGGCAAGACCTAAAGAGAGAAAAGGTTGAAAAAAACTGATCTAATCCAGTTTTCCACCCGACACAAAAAAAGAGCCTTCTATAAACACCACCCTCGCTTCTCTTTTTAACCATCAACATTTCCTCTTGATTCTTTCCATTCTAATTATAGTTCTTTAGGGAGAAGCAGGCGATGTTCCTGTATCTCCTGCCCACCCTCCCCAAGCCCCCAAAACACAACCATAAAACTCCAAAAGGGAGTTGAGGGCATTCATAAAAAGCTTTTTTTCCATCAACAAGTATGTACCCCCACACACTGCTGGGTGCTGGGCAATTGGAGGGAAAGGGAAAGGCACATTTTGGGGGTGTGGGGCAGACAATGTGCATATCCCGTGGCAGGGAATACACACAAAGACCCCATGAAGTAGGAATAGATTAGAAGACAGGCTCGGAGGCCACAGACCGACCTGCTGGTAGAGCCAGCCCAGGGTCCCTGCCCTTTCCACTGGCCCCGTACTCCAGTAAAGGAGGAGAGAGACTCTTGGCCTTAGAGATGTATAGTCATGTTGGAGAAATGAGAAACACACATGAAAATTTAAAAAGAATATGAAACCTAGTGATGGGCCAGACTTCACAGACTTGAGTTCTAATCCCAGCTCTGATCTTTCTGGCTGAATGGTTTTAGTTACGACCCTTCCCCACTCTGGGACTAAATTCCCTCCAGTCTAAAACGATGACTTGACTCTCAAGATAATGATGGAATGCAAATAGATGTGAAAGTGTATTATAAACTGAAAAGTGCTATACACATATGGGATTGCCATTAGAGGCCAGAGAAGTTTCTGGAGACTGAACGTGGGCTAAGGCAGCCATGTGTGATTCAGCGTGAGCCTTTCTGTAGGGTAGACAACAGGAAAGGCATTCGATTCGGGCTCAGAACGGATGGGAGGGGAAAGAGTTCTGTCAGGGCAAGATGAGAACAGCAGGAGCAAGAACAGTTTCAGTATCTGTGAGCAGTATTTTAGGATAAAAAGTTGGAAAGAAAGCTGGACCAGCTAAGTCATTGTGAAATTCTTAAACCACGCTCACGACCTTCACCCCTCACCTAGGAGTCACCCTCGACGGCTCCCTTCCAGCCATTACCAAGACCTGTGAATTTTGCTTCCGAAAGGTCTTTCCAATCCACCCATCCATCTCTGCCACTCACCTCTCACCTCAACTATTGGACTAGCCTCCTAGCTGGTCTCCCTGCTTCCTCCACAAGACATTTCCCACTCAGCATCCAGACCTTTTAAAAAACAAAACTCTTATTGTGTCAATTGCTGAAAACCCGTAACTGCTTCCTCTTTCATCTTAGGATAAATACCAAAATGTCTAGTGAGGCCTCAAGACTCTGTAAGATGAGGCCAAGCCCCCTAGACTTCTCCCGTTTCCTCAGACCTGCGCACTCCCTTCCCTTGAACACTTCTCACCGTGCTTTCACCTGGTTAATTCTTACTTCCCTTCAGATCTCATCTCAAATGCTACCTCGTCGGGGCTACCTTCCCTGATCTAGATCGGTATTTATGGAGCTACTCCCACTGCTACAAACTCTCACAGCTCCCTTTATTTTTCTCACAGCTCTTCTCCCAGTTTGTACTGATATATTTATTATTGCGAGTGTTTTATCACCATCCCCCACAGGATGTAAGCCCCATGAGCCTGTGTGATGACATTGCTTCCCCCAGGAACTTAGCCCAGTGCAGCACGGAGCAGCTGCTTAATAAATATTTTCTGAATAAACTGAGAAGTCAGGTCAGACCCAACAGGGCCTTGACCACTCATTTGGCTGTTTGGGGAGCCTGTGCACACACACATGTGCACGCGGCCCTGCGTGCTGTCCTGAGGAGTCCCATGGCCTCTGGGAGTCTGGGTTTCCACAGTACATTCCTAACTGAAAACAAGTCCTAACCAAGACCTGCAGCAGGCAGGGTGCTGAGTACTGACACTCAGGCCTGGGAAAGTAGACGTGACTCCCTACCTAGAGGTTGATGGACAATGTGCTTCCAAAAAAATCAAAAACTACAACAAAAAACAAAAACTCATTAATTTGGTTTATTCATTCCTTCAGTCACTCATTCAGAAACTAGCCCGTGTGCAAGGTCGAGCCTGGGACTGGGAACCTCTGGTCTCCTCAAAGCCAACAGCTGCTGGCCCTGCGGCCCAGAGCAGGGCAGCTGCATCCTAAGCCCAAGGCTCCTGGGCCTAGTCCTGGTCCTGGTCCCACAGGCAGCGGGAGCTCTACCGCCATGACAGATGAAGCATTTCCACATAAGCCTCAGCCAGATCTTTGGTGGGTCGGCCCCGGAAAGTCTTACTCCTTTCCCACCAAGCGAGTCCAGCCCACTTTGGCGTCCCCACTGTCCCCACAAACACCCTCTATCACTGCAGGGCCATTACACTTTGTTTGTAGGCTATGGCTCAGCAGTCTCTGATGAGTTCCTGAGGTAAGGGAACGTCTCTTTTCAAATCCTCAATGTGCAACACAATAATTACATAATACATGTTGATAAATGAACGAATGAATAAACCAGTGTCACAGGCTAGGTTCTCTGAATTATGCTGGCTGTTCGATAAGTATTTAAATTAACTGATTCATTAAAACACTAGTGTTCAAATGTTCTTTAAGCAAAACAGATAGAAAAAGGAGCTCCTTTGGCTGAAGCCCCACGCTCGGCCCCCGCCTCATCCAGGGGTTCCTCAGGGCTCTTTTAAGCCCCCAGTGCTTTTACAGCAATGAACGAAGCTACTAAGCTCATCGGGATGCATGTCACAAATACATTGCTGGGGAAAGGGGCCAGACACAAAAGGGTGCATGCACAGTAGGTGATTCCATTCCTATAAAGTTCAAAACCAGGCAGAACTAGCACTGGTGACACCACTGGTCAGCACAGTGGTTATCTCTGTGGGAGGAGGGTAAGGCCTGGGCGCATGGAGGGGACTTCCTGGGAGCTGGTGACGTCTGGTGTCTGAGCTGGGCGGCGGCCCCACAGGTGTGTTTCTAAGTGAAAATTCAGCCCGCCAACGCAGAAGATCTGTTCGCTTTCCTGTAAGCATGCTACACTTTAAAAGTGTGTTGAAAAATAACAAAAACAAAATCCCCTTGGGGTCCTCAGAGCTCAGCTGGGGAACAACCGGCTTAGAAAACACAAGGTTCTATGTTACTGACCCACTCGCCGCCACCATCGGAGCCCCTGGGCGACCCGCCAGCTCGTGGGCGGGTGACAGGTACTCACGAGGCTTTGAGGAGCAGTCGTTCTCTCTCTTGGAGCTCCCACTTCAGACTTTCTACTTCCACCTTGAGCTCGATGTTCTTTCAGACAAGATGAGGAAAGAAAAGAAACAGTGTGAAATACAGAACATACGAATGCCTACCGTGGGGAAACCCCTTTCGGGGTGGACTAACTCCGTGGTGCTTGCAGTAGGCAGACGGTATTTTCGAAACCTCACTAGCCTCAGGGCACAGGGTAAAGGGAATTATTAAACACTGGTGGTCTCAAAAGAAAGCCCCAGATTTCTCAAGACTCGGAACAATTATGTAAATTTACCAAGCTTCTAACAGCCAGAGCATTCAAACATCGAGGCATAAATGTCATACAAGAGAGAGAGGCTGATTTAAAAATTGTTTGCCCGCCACCAAGCAGCTCTGCAAGCAATTCTGCAGTTTGCTTTCGCCGTTCCAAAGCAATTACTTCTGGTTGTTTACCATCATGCATGTGCTGGTTGTAGCAGTGGGAAAACGTTACAGCTTAAAAAAAAAATTAAACTTGTGGATGAATAAGTGGGAAGCGTCACCTCATTTCAACATAAGATTTCAGGGAACTCACAAAAGAGACAGCCACACAGAGCAAGTTCTATAAGGGATACCAAAATGTTCTCCACCCATCTTCCTCTTAACTGACTATAATGGAGTCATGCGTGGCCCTGGGCTTTTAACTCCCATGAGACTCCAAAGACAGAATGTTTGGCAAACAGATCGCAACATGAGACAGCGGGCAGTGGTGGGCTTCTCCGACCAGCCCACAGATGCATCCCACACAGAATGCTGGATGAATTTTTATAATAGAAACAGGGGTCTGGGTGCCTACCTTGCAGAGAACTGCTATAAATCCCAGATTTCCTTGAAATCTTGCCCCTTTTTTATTTCAGTAATTCATGCTAATTTTACATGCTATTCCATTATACGTATGTATCATTTTAAATAAAAATAACATTCCCAGTAAAATTGACAGTTTTGGAGGACATGCCTCCCTCCTTTCAGCCAAGAAGCCCTTGGGGAACAAATACCCCAGGGTGAGAAGTCAGCCAGAATAGAAAGGTCATGGGTTTGGGACCAGAAAGACATGGGTTCAAATTCTGCCTCCGCTCTTTACCGGGAAGAAGCCATAGTAAGTCAGTGGATGCACATTTATTCATTCTTTCAGTTCACAGACATTTACAGTCGCCTGTGACAGGCCAAGCACTGAGTAGCCTGGTAAACAAGGCAGATAGATACAGGCCCTGCCTCCACGCCAGTATAGAGCAGAAGACTGGGTACGTGACCCTGAAACTGTCCTCAGGAGCGCAAGTCCAGGAGGTGAGAAAGCAAGAGTTCTCCTTTCCTATGCCCCAAGTGGCAAATGAAAAACATAACACCCCCCTGACACGGGGGATTTGGGGACTAAATGAGCTAACAAAAGAGAAGAGTCTAGAAACAGGGCTCAGAACATGTTATTTTCTTCAGTGTCAAACAACAGGACCTAAAGAAGTCATCTATGCAGCAGACCTTTTTCTAGAAGAAACTGATCTCTGCATAAAGGACAATGAGTTATAATGCACAACGTGTTCAACTGCGGTTTTGTGAAAACTGCAGAAACACCCTTCAAATAGGATTCCTTTCCAGCTCTCAGAAGGGCAGAGAGCTATGTAAGAGCTGATATTATAGATTCTGAGTGCTTTGCTTTCTGATGAATCAACTGGCACTCCAGCCTAGCAAATTAGAAAGAATGGCTAGCTAACGTGTCCACTGGACTATTTTTCCCAAGTCCAATCCCTAAAGTTATAAAGTTACATACATGGTTACCGTAATTTCCAAACCAAAACTCAAGACACCTTATTAACCTAAAACAGAATTATCATTATAAAAAAAGAATAAAGAGGCTCTTAAACTACTATTAGGGAAAGATATCCAAGATACTATTATGGAAAAATGCAAGCTACAGAACATGCTTGCATTTATGTAAAAAGAGAGCTTATACACATATACATACACACGCTTGCTTGCTTGTATATACATAAAATTTCTCTGACTAATAATATTGGTAAGAACCCAAGGGACTAGAAGACAAGGGTGGAAGAAAGTCTTTTCAGGGTGTATCTTTTATGCTTTTTGAACTTTGAATCATGTACACCTATCCAAAAAATTAAATTGCAATAAAAGTATAATAAAATCAGGTCATGCAACTAGATGATGGAAAAGAATAGCTGAAACAGCAACGTACAATGCGATAGGCAGCCCTGGGTTCGAATTCCACCTCACACTGTAGCTGTGATATCAAGCAAGTTACTGATCTTCCCTGAGCTTCAGTTTCCTGTCCTGTCAAACAAGGATAACGTCCACTGCAAAGGGCTGTCTTGAGATTTAAAATACAAATAAGTGATGATGCACAAATGCCCAGGGCAGTGCCTGACACAGAGTAAGCGATTCACCCGTTTTGGCTTCCTATTACCCTGGACGTTCTGAGATAGATGCTAACCATACTGACATGTAAAATGTCTTAGGCCATTGGTTTCCCTGTAATGATTTGATAGCGTCACCACTTCCTTCCAGAAAAGGGGACATCCTTATTGTCTTCCCACCCCCACAATGAAGGGGAAAAAATGTTGGCTTGAGGGACAAGGCTGCTTTTCAATTCTTGAAAGTACAGTACAATCCCTCTTCAAAACAAGTCCATTTAAGTTTATTTGCTGACACTCAAGCAGATTCTTTTTCCTCCTTCAAAAGTTTCCACCCATGCCAACTTCAGAAGAGAAAAAATGGAATAGTTCCCAGGCCAAGAGCTAATCTACTGGAGAAAGCCACGAAATGGGCACTGAAATATTGTTTGTATTCATGTCTTTTCAAGAAAACCAAGTTCTTTTCTCAACTTTCAGAACCCGGGTTTGTTCTGAGGCAGAGACTCCAGGTCAAGACTTCAGATGGGAATAGAATTTCCTTCTGACAGTTACAAGCAAACACACAAGGCATACAGAAGAGTCACACCGCAGAAGAGCCGACAGTCCTGCCTCTGGGCTGCCAGTGGGAGCCTCACTAAGACAATGAGGGTAACTGTGCAGCTGACTGTGTGCTGGGGCTTTTCATCTGCCGCCTCCTTTCAATCCACACAAATAACCCTATGACCAAAGGATTATCACTTAAGTCTGGAAGCGTGCCCAGGGAGCTGCAGTGACTTGCTTACGGTTACACACAAGTCAGTTGGTAACAATGAGATTCAATTCGAAAGACATTCCACCATTTCACTGTCTTTGTCTAAATTACAAATAATTAGAAAAAGTGAGATACAATAAATCAGAATTCTGATTTTAAGAAGAGAGCAAGATTCCCTTAAAATTAATCTTGTATCTCTTTGCTTAATATTAAGGTCATCCTATTATCTTTATGCTTCCCATAATCAATTCAAATTAAATGAAAGCAGCCCTATCTATTCATGCTAATTTTGAGAACAAATATTAATCAAACTTCTGCTTGGAATGACTATGAGAAAAGACAGCAGGGATGGTAGCGAGAAGAGGGACACTCACAGTTTTACAGATGTGTTCAGTGGGGCCATCAAATTCCTGCTGCATTCTTTCCTCAAGGAAATAGATGCGAAGCTTTAAGTTAAAGTTTTCCTTCTTCAGTTCAGTGATTTGCTAGAAAATAAGCACAAATGGGTCATCAAAAGTAAGGACTAAGGGATTCTACCCGCATTAATACCCATAGTTTCCAAGGCTAAAAAATGGATTGAAATGTTAAATACTACAGGAAGCTTACCTTTGCTACAATTACCAACCCAGAATTAAGTAGTTCCCTCTAACCAAATTTACAACAATCTAAGCATCGGAATGAATGACTGAGTGAAGAAAGAATTCATGACTCTGCCTTGATAATAAGTAAATAAGTATAGAAAGAAAGAAAAGAAAAAGAAAGGGAGACTCTCTTCATTACAAAAGAAACCCACTTTAATAAATATAGATGAATAATAGGAACAGAAAATCACCGTTACACAACCACTACAGCAATAATTGATTCAAGTAAGGCTCATCAATGCTAAGAGCATTAGCTGGAAGATCACTGAAAAACACGATATTCCCACAGTCTCAAGGTACCACCTTACAAACGGATTGTTAATTAAAACAGGAAAAGGTACCTTTACAATTTAGAAACCAAGCAAACACCTGCTCATCAAAAGTATATACAGTCATCCCTTGGTATTCGTGGAGGATTTGTTCCAGGATCCCCCACAGATACTAAAATCTATAGATGCTCGAGTTCCTTATATAAAATGGGGTAGCATTTGCCTATAAGCGATACATTTTTTCAAATACTTTCAATCACGGTTGGTCGAATCCACAGACGCAAAACCCGCAGATACGGAGGGTCAGCGCTGGTGGGACAAAGTGACATCTTGTGCCTCCTGAAATAAATCACTGAAAGTAAACAATTTCACTGAAAACACTTCTGCCCACAACCTTTAACCGGCATCTAATCAGAAGTTGTCAATCAGACACATCCAAATTGAAGGACATTCTGCAAAACAATAGGCCTGGACTCTTGAAAGATCTTAACGACAATCTTAAGTCAAAAATGATTGGGGAGCTAACTCTTGTAAGTAAATGGAAGTACTAAAGGTATGGCTACTAAGTGCAATAAAATCATACAGTGAATCTTGAATTTTTAAAAAAAGCTATATGGAGATAACTGGGGGAATTTGAATAACAACTTTATATTAGGTGATAGTATTTTGATTTTGTAGGAGAAAGTCCCAAGATATACACGCTGAAGTACTTAAGGGCACAGTCACAATATCTGCAACCAACTCTAATGAGTGGGGAGGAAGGATTCCACCAAAAAACTATTAGAATTAATAAATGAATTCAGTAAAGTTTCAGGACACAAAATTAATATTCAGAAATTTGTTGCATTTCTATACACAAACAATTAACTATCAGAAAGAGGAATTAAGAAAACAACCCCATTTTCAATTGCATCAAAAAGAATAAAATACCTAGAAATAAATTTAACCAAGGAGGTGAAAGACCTATACTCTGAAAACTATGAGACATTGAAGAAAGAAACTGAACAAGACACAAAGAAATGGAAGGATACACCATGCTCATTGGAATTGGAAGAATTAATATCACTATAATGTACATACTGCCCAAAGCAATCTACAGATCCAATGCAATCCCCATCAAAATACCAATGGCATTTTTCACAGAACTAGAAAAAATAATCCTAAGATTTATATGGAATGATGAAAGACCCAGAATAGCCAAAGCAATCTTGAGAAAGAAGAAAAAAGTTGGAGGTATCACACTCACTATTTTCAAGCTGTACTACAAAGCTTTAGTAATCAAAACAGCCTGGTATTGGCACAAAAACAAACACATAGATCAATGGGACAGAATAGAGTCCAGAAATAAACCCACATTTATATGGTCAATTAATCTATGACAATGGAGATAAGGTAAAAATATATAACTTTTAGACGAATATATAGGGGGAAATCTTTGGGACCTAGGGTTTGGCAGAGTTCTTAGATGTAACAATGAAGGCATAATAAATTTTTTTTTTAATTTTTCTTAATCAATAAATTGGGCTTCCTCAAAATTTTAAACTTTTGCTCTTAAAAACACTTTCATTAAGAGAATGAAAAAACAAGCTACACACTAGGAGAAATATTTGCAAATTACATATCCAACACACGAACTGTCGCTAGAACACACAAATTATTCTCAAAATAACTGTAAGGAAACAATTCAATTAAAAAAAAAACAGGCAAAAAGATTTGAAAAGAAATTTCACAGAAGATACACAGATGACAAATAAGCACAAGGGAAGATTTTCAAAATCTTTAGCCATCAGGAAAATGCAAATTAAAAACTACAGTGAGGGCTGGCCCGGTGGCTCAGGAGGTTGGAGCTCCATGCTCCTAACTCTGAAGGCTGCCGGTTCGATTCCCACATGGGCCAGTGGGCTCTCAACCACAAGGTTGCCAGTTCAATTCCTCGAGTCCCGCTAGGGATGGTAGGCAGTGACCCCTGCAACTAAGATTGAACATGGCACCTTGAGCTGAGCTGCCGCTGAGCTCCTGGATGGCTCAGTTGGTTGGAGCGCATCCTCTCAACCACAAGGTTGCCGGTTCGACTCCCACAAGGGATGGTGGGCTGCGCCCCCTGCAACTAGCAACGGCAACTGGACCTGGAGCTGAGTTGCGCCCTCCACAACTAAGACTGAAAGGACAACAACTTGAAGCTGAACAGCACCCTCCACAACTAAGATTGAAAGGACTACAACTTGACTTGGAAAAAAGTCCTGGAAGTACACACTGTCCCCCAATAAAGTCCTGTTTCCCTTCCCCAATAAAAATCTTAAAAAAAAAAAAAAAACTACAGTGAGATACCACTATGTCCCTATTAGATGGCTAAAAACAGTTTTTTTAATTTACAGCGCTGAGGATGTGGAGCAAATGGGACGCCCAAACTCTGCTGTTGAGAACGCACAAGGGCACAACCACCCTGCATAACCGTTTGGCGGTTTCTTACCCCCAAAAACTGCACTTACGATAATACTCAGCAATTCCACTCCTGGGTATTTACCCTAGAGAAATGAAAACCTATGTTCACACAGAAAACCTGCACGTGAGTGTTTACTGCAGCTTCGTTAATAATCACCAAAGTCTAGAAAGAACCCGAATGTCCTTCAAAGGGTAATGAATAAACAGGGCACATCCATATGACAGAATAATACTCAACTACTATGCCACACACAGCAACGCAAAGGAATTTCAAAGACATTACAGTGAGGAAAAGAAGCAAGCCTCAAAAGATTACATACTGCATGATTCCATTTATGTGACATCTGGAAAAAGCGAAATTAGAGGGACGGAGGACAGAGCAGAGCTGCCAGAGGTTTGGGGTAAAGGGAAGGTTTGACCACAAAGAGACGACACATGGGACACTTGAGCCTTAGGGAACTGTTCTGTATTCTGATTACGATGACGGCCACATGGACCTAGAACAGTATACACATATTAATATATATATATATATATATATATACACACATATACATATACACACGTGTTTATATCTATATCTACATATATATAGAGAGAGAGAGATTACAACAGAGGTTACTAGACAGTATACATTTGCAAAAACTCATCTAACACTTAAAATGGGTACATTTCATTTTCTGTAAATTACATTGCAATAAAGTTGATTTAACACTAACTAACATAAAATGTAGCAAAATCTGAATAGCTATACTTGAATTCTAATTCGTCCCCAAACATATACACTCACCGGTTTCCTACTCAGCCTTTTTAAAAATAACAGTTAATAGCATATAAGACTATTTAATAAACCTACTTTTACGTCTGGTTAGAAGAAAACAAGCACACTCTACACTCAGTGTGTTTCCCAGTGTCTGCCCTCGGCCCTCCTGTTAACAATTTTGTGGTTAACGAGAACAGTACCAGAAACAATTGGTAGGTTCATTAAGACCTCCGTTATGAATGTTTTAAGGAAACAGCACATAAAACATTCATTCACACACAAAACGTCCACCCTGCCAGCCGCTTCCCATAAAGAGGCACCTTATTCTGTTACTCAGCTACCAATAAAATATTTATGGAGCTTGCTTAGAATGCCCACATTGTACACACTGCTAAAATTCTTAGCAACACTTGAAAGAATATTTGTCCTATTTATAGGTAAAGACATTTTTTTAAAAAATAAGGAAAAGGTAAATAAGCCTTCAAAAGGTCACTGCCAATGCCAGACAGGCCCAAATGAATAAAAGGAAACCCAGGCACCATCTTCCCCATAACAATGCCAGTCTAGTTCTCTGCTTAACGCCACTTCCCTCATCAAGTTTTCTCTGACAACCCCCACCAGGCTGGACTGGGGACCCTTCTAACTGTTTCCACACAACCTCTACTTTCTTACTCATAGCAGTTATCACACTGCATTGTACCAGCTGGTTATCTGTCTTTCTACCCAAACCATCTCTAAGAGGTTGGGAACCATATCATCTTGTGCATTCTAGCCTGAAACATAAGAGACAGTTACTAAAGACCCAATGGCTGGATGGGTGGACAAACACGTGAGAATTTCTTGAGGGCAGTGTGATGCAAGGAGGCCTCCGAGTCAGACAGATCGGGTTCACACCAGCCCACTGTTTTCGTCTCCATCAGTCTTAGAGCAGAACTCCCTGCTGTGGCAACAGAGTGCTGTCTGATCTGGCTGTCGCCTGCCTTTCCAGCCTCCTCAGGTACCATCCCCTCCCTTGCTCACAAGGTTCCAGCCTCACTGGCCTTTTTCCTGGTCCTCAAAAGCCACGCCCCTGTCAGCCTGCACAGCTCTTCCTATGGCGCTTGCCAGGGCGGCTCAGTGTCATCCCTTCCATCTCAGCTCACATGTCACCAACTCTGAGACACCCTTCCTAACTATCCGATCTAACGTGGTCTCTATCTCTACACCCTCCACCAAGTCACGCTCTAGCACGTAAAATTCTTCTTGCCAGAACTTTGCACAACCTGTATTCACCTTATTTCCTGACACAATACTTATTATCGTGTGTATCACATGAATATAATCCACTTCTTGAGGGCAGGGACCTTATCTATCTGCTCAGGGCTATTTCCCCTGAGGTTTCAGCACAGTAACTAGAACACAGTAGATACTCGATCAACATTTGTTAAACGAATGAATAAAGTAATGAATGAATACAATCCAGACTACCTTACTAGTTGCATGACTTTAGTCAAGTTCATTTTTCCGTATGCCTCAATTCCTTAATGTGTAAAAATGGGATTGTAATAATGCCTATTTCATAGAGCTAGGACAGGGATTAGAAGAAATAATTAGAATGTTCATTACTACGCCTAGCACAGCATTAGAACTTAAAACATATTACTATTCTTTTCATTTGGACTTTTCCCTATAGGAGAAACAAGTTCAACAAATTTTAAAACCCTGAGCCAGAAAAACTGAAAACAGCTTACAGTACAGTAGGAATAAATAAATACCCCAAAATAGAAAACCCACTCAGAAACCTAATGCTCCAAAAAACATTAACGCAAAGGCTGCACGTGCCCTATTCCAGCCAGGGAGCGAGCCCAAGCGTTACTGTGGAACGGCAGCCATCCGCCATGGAAGTACCCCAACATGATTACGGGGTGGTGCTTTCTGAAGCTGGAGAGAGGCCCCAGTTGGAAGGAGCTGCTGTCAGCCACCCTGGCTTCCTCTCACTCCCAGTCAAAAGCCTTGTCCAGTCTAGAACTCCACCAAAAAAGGAAAAGAACCAAACCTCAACAACATGAAAAAGAACCAGGGTAACTCCAACCAGGCCCACTGCAAATAAAATCTAAGCAAGGTGCCTGGCTCAAGATCAGTTTCAGTGACTTACACGAGTCTAGGCCTCAACCACCAGATCACCTTTCAATTCAAGGCAGCGAGAGCTAAGAGCAAGGCCCTGGGGTCAGCAGAACAGACTGAACTCCCCATGCGGCTACCTGTCAGCCATGTGACCTTGAGAAAATTATTTAACATCTCTGAGCCACTGTTGGCTCATCCTTAATACGACGATAAAAATCAACTACCTCACAGGGGTGTTGTGACAACCACAGGGTCTCAAGCACCTGGCAGAGCCTGGCATCAGCAAGCAGGAAACACAGGATGGCTTTCAAGAGGAATCCATTTCTCACTCGAGCCTTCATGAAGCAGATCTTTGGGCCGCCATCAACTTTTTATCCTCCTTGAAAGTCCAAAAACTGGGAGATCTCTCACCTGGACATCACCAAAACCATGAACTCTTGCTTTCCAGAGCTCATCTCTGGCAAACAATATTGCATGTTTGACAATTTTGCCAGCGGCAGCTAAGTGAGATTAGTAAAATGAGGAGGACACTTTGGAATCAGTTTCTAATTCAAATACTCTCCCAGGTGTCTTCAAATCATCAAGAAAACTATTCCTAGGCCAACATCTATTTATTAATCCTCAGTACTTTAGCAATAACAGAATTTTAAAACTGAAACCCAAGCAATACTTGGAATATAACTACCTTATGCAGTCAACTCTTTTTATATTCTTTTCAGCCTTTGCTCATGAATATACTTTTTTTGTAAAATTATAACATAGGTGAATTTGAACAGTCCATTGCTTTCCCCTAATATTGTATCTTAACTATTTCTCATGCTGTTGCAGAATTACACTTCATTGTCACTTAAAATGACTGCACTCAATTCTCCTGACCTGGTTCACTGTCGATTATTTCACCATTTCTCTACTGAGCACTTATGCGTTCAATGTGATCTAGTGGAGGGCATACAGACTTTATGATCAGAAAGGCCAGGCTTGAATTTTCACTGCTTTGAGTCTCTCAATCACATCAAGCTCGTGAGCAAGTCATTTCATCTCTCCAACCTCAACTTCCTCATCTGTGAAATACCTTCATCACAGGCCTATTGCAAGAAGCCAAAGAAATAACAAATGTAAAAAATATAATTCCCTTGTTCCCAATTTCTCACAATTACACACAATGTGACAACAGACACCTTCAGCACAGAGCTTTTTCCTTCCACTGAATTGTTTCCTTAGGATAGATTGTCCCAAAATGGATTAGCGGGCTCAAGAGTAGTATTTTTTTTATGACTATCAAAATCTCTTCCCAAAGGGCCTTCCAAAAGATTGTTAAAATTTATACTGCCCAGCCTGCCATCTGGCCGCGTTTTTGGAGGGCATGGCCAGGACACGCAGAGGTATGAGGACTCAGAGCATTCAGTCCTGGAAGCAGGAGGGCACCATACCACAGGACAAGCCGCTGTCCTGACCGCCTCCTAGATATCCCCTCCAGCCATGAGCCAAACTTGATTCCAGAGGCCCATGGCACTGTCAGGCCGCGTCTTGTGCAGAACCAGCAGCAGAGTGGATGCAACACCCACTGGAGTGGATGCAATACCCACCCTGCCAGCTACAGACAGTCCTCCAAGCCCACTGACCTGCACCCCACACACTTGCAGGTCTCCTGCCTCGTTCTGATCGCACCCCTGCTCCCCCTTCATAGCTTCACCTTGCCCTCCTGACAGACGGCGTGCTCCCCTCTGACTCGGGCCCTGCAGCCCCCACCCTGCTCATCTCCCTCCACTCTGCACGGTCTTTGGCCACCCTATTAACAGTCCCTGGGGCCGCCCTCTGCTGAAGGCCCGTCCTAAGCATATGTTACCTAATGCTCACCACAACCCTATGAAAAAATACTACTTTCCACGTTACACATCAGGCAACCAAAAGTTACAGGTTCAGTATCTTATACAAACTCAGACATTCGTTTAACCAACAAATATTTATGAAGTGCCTATCACCTTGTGAGGTTCAGTGCTATCAGGAAGAGAGCAGAGGAGATACAGGTTATTTCCATAAATGAACACATCCACAGCCATAAGACCCATGGTGGGAAAGGCAAGGTGCTGACAATGTCAGAGGGGTAGTAGAGTTTGGGGGCGGTTATCACTTTGTGAGGGGTGTAAATGTCTAACGAGTATGTTGCTTTGTACACCTGAAACTAAGTAAAACATTAAAATTAAAAAAAGACAGGGTGCTGAGTGCCTGCCGTGAAAGAAAATAATGGGGGTCCCTACTAATAACACAGGTGGAAAGCTACCCACGTCATTTTCCATCAGGAAGGTCACAGAAAAATCAGTCAAGATTGCTACCTGGACTGACTGGATATGCAGAACCAGATTCTGGGTCTTCCCCACTCACTCAAAAAATTTTGAGAGAGAGAGAGAGAGAGAGAGAGAACAGGTCACACAAGGTCAAGTATGTGTAGTGTGTGTCAGTACATGCAAAGCACTGCCTCAGCCAGGCCTCCTCTGGTCCAGGAGCTCCCAACTACATTACCATCTAGAAAAGACCAATAAGACAGGCTCCCTCTGAAGAACAAACTGACGTGCCAGCTTCCTACCAATATGGCCTGCCGTACAGGTGATTATACCTTCAGCTAATGACGGGATTAGGCAATGGAAGACCAGCTCAAAGAGGCAAAAGAAGGCATGTGGTTGTCGCACGTCAGCGTGAGGATTTGCACAGCAGCGGATTGGAGTAGAAAGACTTCCTGAGCCGGAAGAGCGGAGTCCAAAGCCTGAGTACGTCCCTCTAACTCTCGGGGCTTCAGCGTCCCCACGTCACGTGTCAAATGACGGGCCTGGATGAGATGACTGCTGGAGCTCCCCAGTCTGACCTTCAGACTTTCTCCTGCACATCTCCTGACCCCCTCCCTTAGTTAGCGGCAACGTCATCCCTTCCCCACACCACACGCAGCAGCCTTTCCACCGATCACACTGTCACCAGCTTTGCTTCCGCCTTGCAGGCCCCAGACTGGATAATCTGAAAGCTTAATTCTGGCCATTTTCCTCCCCAGATTAAAAGCATCACTGGCTCCCCTTCATCTTCAGGACAAAATGAAACAAAGCAGTACAACATATAAGACCCCTGCCTGCTTCACTAGCCTCACTTCTCTAAAGCCCTCTCACACGGCCTCCTTCCAGCCAAAGGGAACTTACCAGTCCCTGCACTCATCACACCCTATCGTGCCTTTCTCTACGGTTCCATATGTGAGTCCTTGTGCCTGGGATTAGTCCTCTCACCTTGGCTAATCCCTCCTTGTCCCTGATGACCCAACTCAAGGAACACCTCCTGCAGGGAGGCTTCCCTGAACCCCCCAGGCCAGGTTCAGGGCCCCTGCTCTATGCCACACAGCACCCTGCCCTTACATCCATCACTGCAGTATTTTCCTGTCCTCTCCCCAAGTAGACGGTTAGCCTCCTGACAGGGAGATATACCTGGTATTAATCTACTGTAAATTCCCGCGCCTCTGGCATAGCCTGGCACAGGGTATAGATTTGACAATATTCACTGATGAACGGATGAACTCTAAGCAAAACCAGAAGGAGGACTCTGTCTTTCGAAATCCCCTTGACGTCCAGGTATCCGTCACCTGAGACCAGAAAAAGAGGAATCAGACGTTTCCCCTCTAAACCAAAAGTATTCCAGCCTCCTCTTTAATATGCATGTGGACTTTAAAATTAGCATTAGATGCCAAGAGCAATTCCTGTTAAGCATCCCACAGAAAGTTCAGACTACCTCAACACAGAGATCACGCGTTTGGTAGCTCAAACCAGATGAAAATTTTCAGTGACTTCTAAAGGCCTAAAAGGGAGCCATTGAGAACAGTGTGGTCATTTCAATTTCGACTGCAGAATTCGCTCTTGAAAATGCTATAGTAAAAAATATTAATGCCATAAAAACCTAACAGCAGCCAAAGGACCACAGCCATAAAGGAAAAAACATAAATCCTAAAACATATTGGCATGGAAGGTTCTCTCTTGCCTTTAAGAAAAATAGTATTTAGGTCACCAAGAACACGTCTGCGCAAGGGAAACTTAAATCACTTGCAGAATAGAAAAAAATAACAAGAATAAGTATACCAATAACAGTAAGAAGGAGCAATAGCTGACACACAGAAGGAACTCTCTTAGGTATGTGTGCTTCACATATACCGTGTTCCCCAAAAATAAGACCAGGGCTTATATTAATTTTTGCTCCAAAAGACGCATTAGGGCTCATGTTCAGGGGATGTCATCCTGAAAAATCATGCTAGGGCTTATCTTCCGGTTAGGTCTTATTTTCGGGGAAACACAGTATTCACTCATTTAATCCTCGCAACAGCACCGTGAAGTAGAAACTATTATCATGCCCATTTTTAAGACAAGGAAAATACAGAAGGTTAACGGACTGGCCCAAGGTCACCCAGAAGAAGTGGATGAAAACAGACTGACTCTGAGTACAGCTTTGCCATATCACATCCCTGGGCCTCAGTTTCTCCTACATATAATACAGGGTTGGATTCGATTCTAAGATTCCTCCCAGTTCAAAAGGCAGATGATCAAATGTGAAACCAAAATTCGAGGATTCGATTACATTTTTCCATCTAGAAATAAAATTCAAAAGTGTGCCCCTCGCAAGTTAAATAACACTCACTGTCTTGCAGGGCTGCTTTAATATTAACGTAACTAGTATATAAAGAGCCTGACATTTAAAGTGCCCAGCTCAGAGCAAGAGCTCACTAAGAAGTAACTATTATTACTCTTATGATAAAACAGGAACAACCATTTAATAGTAGAGCACATTTTAATTATACACAATGTGAAATAATCAAATCTCATTCGTTTGAGGCCCCAGACCCCACAGCACAGATCAAGTTGTACAGCTGAAATTACAACAACTCAAAGCTCAGAAATTACTTGTTTCCATTAGAGATCTGACAAGTCATTTCTTCAATTGGTCACCAGTGGTTTGCAGATGACTATTAGCAGTAATGAGTATTCTAAATTAAATCCAGAGACAGTACCGCTCTGTTCTGTACAGACAACTGGGGAGAGAGAAACGTAATTGTGGAACGTCCTTCTCTGTGTCCTCCATGTTCCCTCTGATAAATATCTCCCGTATCTTGCATAGTATGGATTTCATTTGGTTACAAATGAAGAAGGGTCTAATTCCTCCCATGAGAGATGAGAGCACTGAACAGGTAAGTTGTTAAGGAGGATTGGAATCGGGAAAATAACCTTATTTTCCTGTTAGTTGACAACAAACCCCCCTCCGCTAACAAATGAAGACACAGTGCTGGAAGACATTAAGTACAGAAGTGAAATCTAGCACCAAATAGTCCATTCTCAGACAATTACCACCCCGCACTGGGCCCAGGCTGCTCGCGTTTCATTCAACAGCAACAAAGATGAAGCCTACAGAACACAAGGAGTCGGCCCGGTGTGGTGGAAAGAATAATCGCTTTGGAGGCATTAAAACCTGGATTCAAATCCCAGCTCTGCCACTCAAGTATTATGTGAGTCCTTATCTGTAAAATGGGGATAATACAAGATCCCTCCCAGAGTTGTAGCAAAGATTAAATAGGGACCATAAACAAGGCACCTGACATTATAGGAAAGCCCTTGACAAATATGAGCTCCTCTCAACTGTGCAATATGGAAATACCCTCACACTCGGGACACCGGAAATATACCATCCTCCCCCAAGCTGGAAGCTGCTGATCCTGTTGGAGCCCAGACCTGGCCCATGTATAAAGGGCGGACTGCGTAGGTATGTCAGTCACAGCGAATGCCCACGGGACACGGCACTCCTCCTAACGCTGGCATTACCCAGCTTAGACTCAGCTTGAGAAATACACCTCCCTCCTGGGGCTGCTCAGACCGCGGCAGAAGACATGATTTGTTGGGGAGGGTGACTTGGTATTTCCACTTACATTTTCAAAGTCCTTCATGTTCCGTGCTCTGGTGGGAGACACCGTTTCTTCTGACACATTTGGGAGCACTATAAAAAGGTAAAATAGACAAAACATCACAGTCTGCAAATTGCCCAGCATCCCTATTAGGGAATAGAGTCCAGAGACCAAAAAAACGTGAATAGCTTCCACAGTATATTCTGCTGGTACTTTCTGTCTGTTGTGATTTACTGATTTGAGCCTAGGGAAAGCTCTACACCATTAGATTTCAAAGATTTACAAATTACTTAAACTAGCCCCAACGTAATGCGTCAGAGGATGAACCAAGGAAATGCTTGGGTCATATGGCAAAGCAGAATGGTCCTGATACGTACTTTTTTACTGCTTGTCATAAGGTGATTTTGCTGACCAGGATCTCCTCTTCACAAGTCAGCAATTAAAACAAAACATGTCTAACTGATTTGACAGCAGGGGTTGGCAACCTTTTTCTTAAGACACCAGACCATAACAGGCTTTGCAAGCTACATGTCCTCGTAAAATAACATAAAGCCTAAAATCTGTTACAACCACATTACGAACTCTTCTGTTGCTGCATAAAAACAGCCACAGACAATTCATAAACAAATGAACAATGAAAGATCCAATAAAAGCTTATTTTCAAAAGCAGGCAGTGGATCGGAAACTGCTGATTCCTGCTTTGGAATGATTGAAGACTTTGCCAAAACCCAAATATTTCCACAGCTTCTTTAACTCAGCAAACATGTATTACACCCCTACTCTGTGCCAAGAGCCACGCTAGGTGTTGGGGAAGCAACAGTGAATAGAAGACAGTGACCTGCACCCAAGGTCCCCAACCTAGTGGGCAAGACAGAGAAGGAAACAAACCGCTGTGCTGCACAAAGGGCGGGGCACTTCTGAGGTGTTGAGTAAATGTGTGTTGAGTGAATGAAAGCAATCCTCCAACAGACATGCAGGGAGGCCTATTCTCTGCTAGGCATCACTCTGGATGTGGCTAGCTCAGGAAACAAACAAATGGAGCCGATACTCCACAGGGAGGAGACAGACAATAAACAAAATAATAGGGTAATTAGATAGAATGTCAAAACGTGATAACTGCTATGGCGAAAAATAAAGTGGATAAGGATAGGAAATACCAAGGGTGGAGTGAGGATTGCCGTTTTAAATAAGGTGGATTGCCACTTTAAGGAAGGTGTCACTGAGAAGGTGACATCTGGGCAGACCTGAAGAGAAGTGGGAAGGGAGAGGCCTGAGGTGGGAGCATGTCCAGTGGATCTGAGGACCAGCCACGATGCCACTGGACCAGAGGGCAATAAACAAACGGGACCGGAGAGGAGGCAAGCGAGCTATGGGGGGACATGCTGTGTACGGCCTCGCAGGCTCTTCTCAGCACTCGGAGGAGCCAACTGAGGATTCTGGGCTAAGGCATGACATGATCGCACTTTGGTTTCTACAGGCTCCCTCTGGCTGCCTCGCTGAGAAGAAACTGAAAGGCACTTAGTAACTAGGAGAGCATTGGGATAATCCAAGCCGGAGATCACGGGGTCTTAGACCAGAATGGTCAGAGGATGAGTGAGTCAGATGTGGTCTGATTCTGGATATTTGTGAAGTAGCCAACAGGAATACATGAGGTGAAATACGGAAGGTTCAGAGAGGAACGCGCACCTCAGGCAGCCTGAAGAGAGCCACGGAGGGCCGTGAGCGGCGTCCGACCGAGGCGGCAGGCCGAGGAGGGGACAAAGGAAGAAGCAGCGTCCCATGGAAAGTGCAGAGGGGGCAGTGGGCGTGGGGAAACCACTCAGGAGAGCGGTCCAGGAGTGGGTAGGGCAGGCCGTGACGAGCCCTGTCGCCCGACTACGGGCACAGAGGCTTGTCTTCCTGTCCTCAAACGGGACACGCTGCCCCGTATCTGTGCCTGTCGAGAGCCCATTCACTCTTCAATATCAGTTTCTTGGGAAATTCTTCCCTGACCCACCTCCTCCACTCACCAAGGTAAATCTCCCTCTTCTCCCCTGACAGCACCTTCTCTTTCTTCCCTCATTCCATTCATCACGTGATTTATCATAATAATTCTTTGTTTAATGGCCTTCTCGGCCTAACTGGAACGTGTTCAAAGCTTCTTCCCAGGGCTCAGCCCAGAGCCTGGCAGGAAGCAGACGGACACATGGGCTGAATTAAGGAGCAGGCCTACCGATGTCTGCTTCTGACTGCCTGGGCATGAAGAGAAGAAACTGCAACTGTTGGATTTTGTGTTAAAAGAAAAAGTTAACACGTTCTGAAGGAAAACCTGAAGGTGGCCTGTCAGCTAAAGCATTCTCCAAGGGATAAACCCTGTGGCACTTATATCTGCTCTAAGAACTTCTTCCTTTTGCACATAGCTCATTGCTTTGGAGAAGAGGAAAAAACACAAGCCAAAATATCTCTAAGACATTTCAACAAGTCAAATTATTAGCACCTTCCACAGATACTTATGATACCTTTCACTTTTTTCAGAAACAAAAATTATGAAGAACGCTTAGCAAAATCCACACTGCAAAGCAGAAATTTTCTTCATAATCCAGCTTAACCACAACAGACTGCTTATTTACTCAGCGCCGTCTCCTGTGGGCTAACCAGCTATTTGTCTCCAAAGGGCAAGCCCGTGTAGGAATGCCGGGCCTCAGAACACACATGGCATCCAGCGCCTGCCAGGAAGACCTTGGCACACAGAAGTTCAGACAGCAGCTCTCCTGGGCCTCCCGCCACTCAGCAGTGGGGAACAGAGATCCTCCCTGCCTGACTTAGCCATCAATTCAACGTCCAGGCTCCGTGCAGGCATTCAGTTCAGCAAACACTGACTGGATCCCCAAGCTTGGTAGCAAGAAAGAAAACTCAGGAAATACGGCCTAAACGACAACAAGTCCTCTAGTCCAGTGTTTATGAAAGGAAGTGAGTAACCAATCGACACGCATATAACATACTGAGCACCTACTGGGAGCACCCAGCAGGCCCCAGGGACAGCAGAGCCCGGTTTCAGGCTCAAGGCCTCCAGGCCTTTGTGGTCTGGTTTCTACTTCCCTTTTCTTACTCAAGAGAATGCCCGGCTGTGTGTACTTACCACCGTTTCCCAAACCAGCACCAGGGCTGATGCCACGCAGGTCATCGGGTAACTTGGGAACAAGGCCACTAGGAGAGAACATGTGCATGAGAGATGAGTTAGTGTTCGAACAACAGAGACCGTTAAGAGTGCCTAGACTGCACATGACAACCATCAGGCCAAGCAGGGACCAAGAGCTGAGCGACCTGGGTGACATGCAGTGCAGAGGACAAAAACTCAGGCTCTGGGGCTGAGTGCCAGCTCTAACCCTTAAGAGCCAAGTGACCTTCAGTGCCGGCGGTCATTCACTCGTTCATTCATTCACTCACACGAGTGCTCTGTGTAGGCACAGTGCCGAATTTAAGCTACTTAAGTTTCTGAATTTCTCACTCTGAATCTGTTACATGGGGGTACCACTCTAGCTGCAAAGATTAAATGAGTTAATTACATAAACACTTAATAAGCGACATCGATTGTTTTTGTCATTACTATTATTAATATGCCTATCACAACCAAAAAGTACGCGTTCCAGAATCAGGCACCAATCCAGATGCTTTAAGAATGTTTAAATGCAAAATTCACTGATCCAAAAAGTTTTACCAGGAAAATTATAAAAATGGGTTCAGTGGAGATCTGGTGACACTGACAAAACGAAACCATAAAAGAAGATGGGGCTTAACCCAGAAGACACTTCCCTGGATTCTGTTCTAAGCTCTGCTACATACCTCTTTGCTTCCTTCATCTGTGAAAGAAGAAGCACGGCTACTTCACAGAGTAACTGACAATTAAACAAGACACAAAGTGCCCAGCAAAGTTACCTGGCATACTGTGGGTACCCCATAAATGGGAGCACAATATCACTGTCACCTTGACACTTATAGCGCTTTATAATTTATAAGTTACCATCATGAGCGCTACCCAATTCCCTGCAGTTCCACACATTTTTCACAGGAAGGCACTAAGACCCAGATCATTTCGGGGGCCTCGCCAGTCACATGACAGTTGGGAGGAGAACCAAGTCCAGAATCCGAGCCCAGTGAAACTTCCCTGTCCCAAACTGTAAACTAGGAGTTGGTGGAGGCTCGGCTCGACTTCTTGGCAGTTTGCTCTTTCCTCTAAATCTAAATCCATTCTGGTCCTAAGACAATTCTGCCTGATCACCAAAGTTTAAAGTTGGAATGCACCTCCAAGATGAGGGCCAAGCAAAAAACTGAATATCATTAAATTCCAACATCAAGAGAATGAATACATAAAATATGTCTGCTATAAAGATAACTGAATAAAACTTAAGTAGACTATGTCCTCAATTAAGAAACATATATACTAAAGTAACCTCAAATGCTTCTTGGAAATTAGGTGGGCTACGAACACATAATGAGACAAAGGAAATATTAAAAATCATCATTTGTAGGAAAATGAGAGATATTTTCCTTACTAATTTTGTGTAATTCTCAATTTCCTCCAGTAAGCATCACTAGAAAGGACAAACTCCATATTTTTTCTTTCTTTTTTTTTAAAAAAAAAAAACTTTTATTTAAGTGTGTTTTTCCAGGACCCATCAGCTCCAAGTCAAGTAGTTGTTTCAATCTAGTTGTGGAGGGTGCAGCTCACAGTGGTCCATGTGGGGATCGAACCGGCAACCCTGGTGTTACGACCATCGCGCTCTAACCAACTGAGCTAACCAGCTGCCCCACGAACTCCATCTTCTAAACTGAATTTTAAAAATTAAAATCAAGTTCAACCACCACCTTTTGCAGATGGTGGTCCAGAGGCCCAGGGCACACAGCAGGTTATTGGTTGAGCGTAGGCTACAGTCGAGTCTCTACATTCCCAATCTGGGGGTTCTCCCCAACACAGCCACTGAATTCTTCCCACTGGATGAAATGGCCCATCAATTATGCACGCCAAGATCAATCACGGTTAAAAACCACCTGGGGCTGGCCCAGTGGCTCAGGCGGTTGGAGCTCCATGCTCCTAACTCCGAAGGCTGCCGGTTCGATTCCCACATGGGCCAGTGGGCTCTCAACCACAAGGTTGCCGGTTCAACTCCTCGAGTCCTGCAAGGGATGGTGGGCAGTGCCCCCTGCAACTAAGATTGAACACAGCACCTTGAGCTGAGCTGCCTCCCGGATGGCTCAGTTGGTTGGAGCACGTCCTCTCAACTACAAGGTTGCCGGTTTGACTCCCGCAAGGGATGGAGGGCTGTGCCCCATTGCAACTAGCAACGGCAACTGGACCTGGAGCTGAGCTGCGCCCTCCACAACTAAGACTGAAAGGAGAACAGCTTGAAGATGAACGGCACCCTCCACAACTAAGATTGAAAGAACAACTTGACTGGGAAAATATTCCTGGAAGTACACACTGTTCCCCAATAAAGTCCTGTTCCCCTTCCCCAATAAAAAAAAAAAAAAAGTCTAAAAAAAACTTTTTTTTTTAGTTTAGTTTAGTTTTTAGTTTAGTTTTTTAGTTTAGACAAGTTTCCGAGAGGCAAACACTAAAATTTGAAAAATGACACCTGACATCCCAACTCTCAGAAGAAACCACTATGTAATGCAGAAATTCCTGTCTGGTTCCTCCCAAATTTCCACTTGGGCTTTACCTACCCACTTTTTAAATGCTATGACTCTGTCATCCGCACAATCCAGTCCGTTCCAGCTACCCTTCCAGCTCTAAGTAGGTCCCTCTTCCCGTTCTGATCACTCATTTTTAGCCTGAGAACGAAGGCTGGGGCTTCATGGAGCCCCACAAGAAATCAAAACTATGCAAGCAAAGGAAGCAGACTCAGATGTGGTTTTCACATGGTACAGATGGGGGAAAGTAAAGCCCAGAAAGGGGAAGGGACTTACTTGCTCAAAATCACAAAGCAGTAGCGGCAAAGCTGAGAGCAAAATCCAGCACAATCCTAACAAACCTACCCTGGAGGGCGCCCACGCTGAGTGGGCCCACACGTGGGACAGGACAGGCAGCCTCCCACTCACGCCTCACCACAGCCCTTCTGTGGTAGGTGGTAGTTTTTAAATGCTGCCACTTGTTTAAATGAGGAAGCAGAGGCCCGGCACAGTTCGTAAGCTGCCCAGCCCAAGCTGGCCTGATTTCCAGCCCCCGCTCTTCACCTCTTCACCACCCTGGCGCCTCGAACACCTTTCACGAGGGGGCTGTGGCGAGGTCCAAATGAACCGAGGCAGCGGGGTGCCAGTGAGTGCTGGGCAGCGCAGAGCCGCGCAGCTGCTGTCTATCAAGTGGAAAACCACTTGCTGAGTAACGAATGGACACTCACCTGAGCTTTGGCCCCTCATCCTATCTTGCTCTGCGGCCACTCAAAAGGACCAGTCTCTTTCTGGGCCTGCATATGGCAGCAACAACTGTCCATTCACGCCACAGACCCAACAAGGCCTAAGCGTCTCACTGCTGAAGGGCGGAGAGCCATGGGAGGGACTGGACATCACACTCAGAAAACAATTACACCAACAAGTACACTTTTGTTTGTCTTCAACAATTCGTTTGTCATTCTATGTTATTTATTCTTAGAGAAGTAATATTATAAATACAAAAATACAGATAAGCCTGAAGTTCTCTGACTACTCCTCACTCCTGTCTTAATCTCCTCCTAAGAGGTAACCCCTGTTATCAGCAAGACATGTATCCTTCCAGACCTTTTTCTATGTATGAGGTGTGATCAAAAGATACGGTGAATGTTTAAATAAAAAAAAATGTTATTACAGTAAAAGACACATTGCCATTAATCCCCCTCAAAACACTCCCCCTCACTTTGAACACACTCATCCCATCGTTCTTGCTGCTTTCTAAAGCAGTTCTGGAAGTCCTCTTTCATGAGTGTCTTTAGTTCATCCTCCATCATGACAATGCTCCCTGTCACACATTGCTTCTGGTACATGGCAATTTCTGTCAAATAAAAACATTACGGTGTGTCCTCATCCACCTTATTCACCGGATCTGGAACCGTACAACTTCTGGCTCTTCCCCAAAGTCAAAATGACCATGAAAGTTTTGAATCCTTCAGGACATCAAGGCAGCCACAACAGTGCAACTAAAGACACTCACAAAAGAGGACTTCCAGAACTGCTTCAGAAAGTGGCATGAACAATGGATAAGTGTGTTCAAAGCAAGGGGGAGTATTCTGAGGGGGATTAACGGCAATGTGTCTTTTACTGTAATAAAGTTTTTTTATTTAAACATTCACATTTTTTGATCATACCTCATATTTATATACATAGAGTTTTATTTTGTGGCTTAAAAATAAATACATGCAATCAAACTGTATATATTATTCTGTAGCATCTTTCCTTCACTTAATGTATCCTAAGGATGTTTTCACGACAGTACAAATCTATCTACCTCAATATTTCTATAGCATTATTTTTCAAACTTTATTATTGCCCATGACCCATAGAAAGAAATATATTACCCTAAATTCTTGAAATGTTTTCTATTCTGTTCTATTCCATTTTTTTAAATTCTGGATGCAACCTTCTAAATTAAATTTCATGAGTTGCCAATGGGTCATAGTCTAAAAGACACTTTTGAAAGGATCTGTATTTACCAATCCCCTGATATAATTCAATTTGTTTCCAAGTTCTTCCTTTTACAAACAATACTGTACAAATATCCTCATACAGGTCTCATGCACATGCATGAGGATTTCTCAAGGATAGATAAGAAGGAGAACTGCTGGATCAAAACATATTCACATTTTTTTATGGGCAAAGGATTTGAAAATATACAAATAGCCAATAAGCACATGAAAAAATACTCAACATCATTAGTCATTAGGGGAATGCAAATAACCAATCCCACAATGAGATACCGTACGGCACCTCCAAGGACGGCTACAAGCAAAATGACAGACAATAAGTGCTGGTGAGGCTGTGGAGAAATAAGAACCCTCAGACACTGTTGATGAACATATAAAATGATGCAGCTACTTTGGCAAAGAGCTGGACAGTTCCTCAAAATGTTACATACAGTGTGACCCAGCAATTATGCATAAATACGTGACCCAGCAATTCCACTCCCAGGTATATATGCAAAGAGAAATGAAAACATACTTCTATACAAATAAGTGTTCATAGCAATATTATTCATAATAGCCAAAAAAGTAAAAATAACCCAAATGTCATCGGCCAATGAATGAATAAACAAAAGGTGGTACATGTACAAAATGGAATATTATTCAGCCATAAAAAAGAATGAAGTACCGACACATGGTACCACATGGATGAAGCTCACAAAACATATTGTAAGATCCCATATATATGAAATGTCTAGAATAGGTAATTCTATAGACAAAAAATAGATTATGATGGACTAGGATTGAGGTAGGGGAAAGCAGAGAAGGTGAGTGTTATGGACCAAATATTTGTGTTCCCCCAAAATTCATGTTGAAGCGCTCCCCTCCCCATGTGATGGTATTAAGAGGTGGGGTTTGGGGAGGTAATTAGGGTTAGATGGGGTCATAAGGGTGGGGTCCTCATAAGTGAGATTAGGGCCCTTATAAGAGCTGAGAGAGCTTCTTCTCTCTACTCTCTTTCCCCTGAGGATACGATGGGAGTTCAGCAGTGTGCAACCCAGGTAAGGGGCTCACTAACCTGACCATGCCGGCACCCTGATTTTGGACTTCCAGCCTCTAAAATGGTGAGAAACAATTTCTGTTGTCTGTAAGTCACCCAGTCTGTGGTACCCAGCTGACTGAGACAGGGAGAGACTGCTAATGGGCACCATTTTTTCGGATGATGAAAATGTTCTAAAGTTAGATTATACTGATGGTTGCACAACTTTGTAAATATACTAAAAAATCATTAAACAGTACATTTTAAAAGGGTGAACTTCATGGCATAGAAATTATAATTCAATGAAATTGTTAAAAAACAAAAACATAAAAGCACCAGGCACTTTTAATGTTAACAGATAATGCCAAATTGTGTTCCAGAAAGACTGTGCCAGTGGACTGAGTGCACTTTTTCAGTGATTACAAAGCAGCATTTCACTACTAAATATGGAGGCCATGTGTACATGGCATTTATCTTTTCAGAGACTGAACAAAATTGATTCATTCAGCAAACATTTGTTGAGCCTCTACTATGTGCCAGACACGGTCCCCGGTCTAAAGATACAGTGGGTTACAAGCCAGACACGCTCCCTGCCCTCACTGAGCTTACACTGGTGACGAGGAGTGCTCTCCTCAAACCTCAGTCGAGGGGTACCCCCGATCCCAGGTCAGCCTTGGCTCAAGCTTTCAAGACTTCACTAGAAATCTCATTCCACCATCGTCTTCCTCAACCTCCTTCTACAAAATTTCATAAAGGCACTCTTTGCCTGAGAAAGTACACACTTTTAGGAAAATACAAACCTATAGGAAAACACTTCTTTTTTGGTCTGCCCCATAGCAGACAGTAAACTCTTAATGGCCATGTAATGGAGGAACCTAGATGAAGATGAAGAAGTTGGGCCTAGGTCTTACAAAGCTCACAGTTAGGGAGAGGCAGAATCCTGGGCATGAAAACAAAGGGATAGATCCAGGGTTGTGGGCACAGAGGATTTTGTCCAGGAAACAGCAGAATCTGATAACAAAATCAGCTAACATTCAATGCGCTCCCTAGTCGGAGCCAGGCACATAATATACAGAATCTCGCTTCATCCAGCCACCCAATAAAATAGATATTATCACTGAAGAGAAACTGAGGCTCAGAAGGGTTAAGTGAATTACTCAAGCAATATAGCTAGTACCTGGTGGAAGCAGGATTCAAGCCCAGTCATCCTGAGTACAGAGCCAGGTTCTCTGACCACCACCAGGCAGGGCTTACAAAGGGCCTTCGCTTGGACAAGGTTCCTGGAGCTGGAATCTGGGCCTAAATCTCACAGGGCTGGAGCAATTTGGGGCACCCACCGGTGATCAGGTTTGGAGAGAGTGCTGCACACTGTTCTAATTCAACAAAAGTCTGAGCACAAACTGGACTCCAGTTTAGTCTCTACAACTGGGGCTTGGAAATTACCAAGCACAAGAGTACTCATATTAGCAGAAGACGAGGTGACTCCATTCTAGGGATTTTTCTCTTCCACTGTGCCCACCTAATGGAGAACCTGGCTCTCAGAACATTTCTGCTGTTCTTTAAGGGCCAATTCAAGTCCCAGCAGCTCCGTGGAATCCTCCAGAATCCTCTCAGAATAGGTTCAGAGAACGAACTGGAAAGCCGAACAGGATACTGAGAGCCAGGCTTTGGAGTCAGTAGGCCTGGATTTACATCCTGGCTCGATCATGTACTTTTTGTGGAGCCCCGACTATCCACCTCTCTGAGACTCAGGGCCCTCACCTGTGAAAAGGGGATAATACTGTCACCTAAAAAGATCGCTTTTTATTCAGTGTTAACAAATAGCTACTGAACCCCATTTATGAGCCAGATACCTGGTGAGGACCTAGGGCTACAAAGATGATTAAAATGCAGCCCCTGCTCGTAAATAAATAGGTCAGAGTCTAATCTGGGAGACAGACAAGTTAACTGCACACCTGCACTGTCCAATACAGGCGCCATCGGCCACGTGTGCCCACTGAGCACCTGACATGTGGGTAACCCAAGCTGGGAAGTGCTGCAAGTGTGAAATACATACCAGACTCCAAAGAGTCAGTAAGACAGAAAAGAACATAAACTATCTCATTAGTAACAGTTTGCTGTTTACAAGTTAGAATGATCATATATGGAAATACTGAGTTCAATAAAATATATTATTAAAGTTATTTTCACCTGTTTCTTTTTACTTTTTTAATGTGGCTACTAGAAAATTTTCAATTACATATGTTGCTCAATTAGATTTCTATTGGACAGCGCTCATCAGTACAATCCAGTGAGGTGAACAAGGGCTGCAATAGGGCCAGTGACGGATGGGGTGGCTCGAAGAGTACAGAGGACCCACGTGGGGATGGGGAACTGTCAGTGAAGGCTTCCTCGCAGTGACATCTAAAGTGAGACCTGAAAAACAGTAGGCATTAATATGGCAAAGGGGTGGAGGGAGGGCAATCCAAGCAGCAGGAACAGAAAGTGCACAGGCCGAGAAGTAAGAAAGGACAAGGCATTCATGACAAAGAATCTGGCAGCCAGGTGAGCCCGGGGAGAAGACAGGGTAGGGAGAGGGAGGACCAAGGAGGCTGTGAAGTTGATGGGCCAGACTAGGAACGACCCTAGAAGCTGCATTAAACAACTCCATCCTGAGTTTGGAAAGGAGCCGGGGAGGGTCTGAGCAGGTGAGTAAGAGATTAGTTGCCAGGAATATATGCAGCCCCTTCTCCCTGCGAAGTCAGGGAGAGGAAGGAAGGGAGACTATCTGATGATCTGCTGAGTTGCTGGATCAGACACTGGGCTAAAACGCTTCTAGACTCACCCACTTTACAGATGATGAAAACTGAGGCTCCCAGAGAATAAGTGACTTGTCCAACGTCACAGGATTGATAAGTGGCAGAACTGGGATTGAAACCCACCAGCTAGGTCTGGCCAACTAGCACTGAGATGAGAAAAGCTGTCTGAGAGAATAATGGACTTTATCTTAACGGCCATGAGAAGCATTAAACATAAAGTGCAGACTGTGATGATCAGATGTACATTTTAGAAAGAGCTTTCAAGCTGTGGTATAAAGGACTATTAGGGGCATGAAGGAAAATATGACAATCCAGGTGAGAGGTCGTCCCCCAAGATATCTGGGTAGTCTAGTAAGATGAAGAGAAAGGGACATGAACTGCCACAGGATCCAACGAGGCAGGAGCTGCAAAGGGCCTTCTCGACCTTATACACAGTAGGTTCTCAATAAACAAAGTAACCATTTGTCCAGGTTTGCCCATGATTGGACCTGTTTATGCCTGCTGTCCAGGCATATGTATTAATTGTGCCCATTTCACTCTTAAAAGTGTCTGGGTTTACACAACAAATAACATGGTCACCCTTTCAATTAGGGTCTGTTGACTAAAAGAAGCAGCCTGTCCCTAGTAGATTTGGATAAACACTGCGGATTCTCAGTCAGGCTCTCCTCTGCATCCTTCTACTCACTATCCAACCAGGAGCCCTGGGCAACCAAAGGGCCCTGGCCCTGGGGCCATGCCCGGCTCTGCCAGGCCTTCCTACCAGAAGGAGAGAGACCGGCGCCACCAGCAATGTGGACTCCAACTGCCTCGTTGGGCAGGTCCTTTGGGAGGCCACTCTCTCGACCATTACTCCCCATTCTACTGACAATGATGGAGGCAACACAGTCAATTTTTTGGCACTGATTATGTGCCAGGCACTACACTTGCCAAACAAACTACTGGACAGGGGCAGACACCTTCTCCTTTAACCCTCACCCCGACTCTGTTGGGTGGATTTTACTAGTAGCCCCATTTTACAGACGAGGAGGCAGGTTGAGCCACTCTACCAAGGTCACACAGCTAGTTAGTTTAAAGGGCTGGACTTGAACCCAATTCTGTTCAACTCCAGCCAAGGTTCTTAACCTCTGCCTCAGTCTTGGTGGCCACTATGTGACCCCCTAGCAAAGTCTGCACAGACCAACTACACTCACCATAATGACAGCAAACTCCCAAGGTCCTGCCCCCAACCAGCCTCCACTAAGGGTCCACTCTAAGAGGTCCCCCTTGTCCCGCTCTTTCGGAGAATCCCTTACCTGTCCCTCACATCCCCTTCCCCGTATGTCCCGAAATACGAGAGGCGGGTGTGGTGCAGGTCGTACCCCCCCGCCCCACTCAGTATCAGCTGGTGGGTCCCTAAGGAGGCACCCCGCACCCCAAAAAAACCCACCTTACACACTGCCCCTGTCTGCAAACCTTCAAACACCTTCAAGAGCAAACCCCAAGTCTCCGTTGGAGCGAACCCTCAACAGCTGGAACCCCGACCCGGTTATCGCGAACCCCCAAAATGCGGGCCGCACCTGCAGCCGCTGAGCGTCCCGGGGAGGGTGACGTCCTCTTCCAACACCGAGTCCATCATGGACACAGAGGAGGTGGTAGCACTGGTGCTTGTGGCAGCGGCACCACTGGTTCCCCACGCGGTCGCGACCCGCCGGGTTCCCCAGGTCCCCGCCCCCTCCAATCCAGCTCTTGTTCGGACTCTGGCGGCGCCGCTGGAATTCAAACCGCAGCCGCCGCCATCTTTCCCGGCGCTTCTTCCTACGGAAACGAGGCGGGGTCACCGAGGAGCTTTCACTGAAGCCGACCGGCTGCGGCCCGAAGCCGGGCAGGGATGCGCGGGCAGGCGCCATCTTAACAAAGGGCAGGGCGTCCGCATTGGGGCCCGCGAGTCGAACGACAGAGGGGCCAGCTGCCATTTTTTGTGAGGGTATCCAGGCCGAGGCGGGGCGGGCGCCATCTTTGCTGAGGGCGAAAGCCGGCCTCGGTTGGTTCATTGAAGCGGGAGTCGGGAATGCACCCCCTCACGGATGCTCAGAATTCGTAAAACCTGGTGTGTGTGTTTCTAGGATAATGACCCCGAACCTTGCAGTGTGTGCTTCCAAAAGGCTTCTGCCTTGTCTTGAAACTCAGATAATCGGGTGCTGCTTCGCTTTAGAAAAATCCAACCTGTAGAATCCCAACTCAAGTAGTAATTTGTGCACTTAGTTTGAAACAAACAAGCTCCTTCCTATGAGCCAAGTGGTCAGCGGCACTTACTATGCAGTCTGTCGCCTAATGATTCCTTATTACCTCTAGGGCTCAAACGCACCTGAGGTCGGCAAGCTGAGGCACACAGAAAGGAAATGACTCGCCCAAAGTCATGCACAGTAAGTTTGTCACCTCAAGCCAGATCTGTGGCTCCTGCCAGCTGCATCAGGGATCTCTGCATAACCCTGGCGACCTTCCTTAAAGCAGAGCCATCACCAAACACCTGGATAATTGGGGCAGAACTTGGCCAGTGAACTCAACCTTCGTCTCCCCATCTCAAGGTTGCTACCAGGAAAGCCCTGGATGAAAATACCTTGAAAAGATGGGCAAGTGGGTAGATGGTGACTTTCCCTACAATCATGTATAAGACCACCCGCACCGTCAGTTTCCTCCTTCTTCAATTGAAGAGTTACTTTCCGAAAGAGGCCTTCTCTAATTCTCGAAGGTAAATCAAGCCCTTTCTTATAATCTCAGCAATGGTGTTTTTCCTTCGTAGCACTTAACACATTTTGCAAGTATAACAACTTCTGCATTTGGGGGTTTTTTAATGTCTTCCTCTTGCACTAAACTGGAAGCTCCATAAGGGCAGAGACTGTGTTCCGAATTGTTTACTGTTATATCTCCCATAACTATCACACCCACCAGGTGTTTAAATATATATGTTGAAGGAATGATTCAATCAATCTGGAAAATGGGGCTAAAACCTACTCTGCAAGGTTTTTGTCATGAGGTAAGAATGACCTGAGATACCTTTAGTAACTCAGTCAGTGGTAATCCCATGTATCCCACTCTCTCTCTCTCTCTCTCTCTCACTCTCTCGCTCTCTCCCTCCCTCCGTCCCTCCACCCCACCAACCACCACCTCAGTAGTAAACCTACAAAGCTCATAGTGATGGTGTATACCTGTCCCTCTTGCTTCCCCAGATCTTCAACCACTCCTAGAATCAGCAATAAAATAACAGTCTGAGAGAGTGTGCAGAAACCAGCAGCATGCCGCATGGCCTGCCCCAGGGAAGGGGCAATCCTTGAACCCCTGAAACCAACAGTTCTTCCCAGTACTACATATGTCCAACAGCAAGGAAGCTGGGGTGTCAGGATTCCCACCCTGGTTTGGCCACCAACTCTCTGTGATCTTTGGCGGACCATCTCTCTTCTCTGGGCCTCAGTTTCCACATCTGTAAAATAACAGGGTTGGGCTGGATGGATGTCTCAGGACCGCCCAGCTCTGGAGGTGATTTCTACTAATGCACGAGCAACTCTGTTCTGGTGAGGGAGGCGAAGTTACAAATCATCACTTCCCAGATGGGGGAACTAACTTTCCATCCAGCAGCTGAAAGCTCTTGAGAAAGAAAACAAGGAAGAGGACTTTACATATTCTGAGTGTCTGTGCCACTTGTGCCAGGCATATCACATGCACCACCTCATTTTACCATCACCACAGCCCTCTGGAGTAGGCGCTATTATCCCCATTTCACTTACAGGTGAGAAGACTGAGGCTGAAAGAGGTAAAAAGAACTTTCTCAAGGTCTCACTGCAGAGCTGGGATTTGAGCTCAGGTCCTCTCAACACCAACACCCTAATTGTTTCAGACAGCCTATGTTTCCTATTCGTTTCTTTTTCTCCACTTTAGAATTTATAATTAAGAGGTGATGTCTACATCCATACAACAGAATTTCAGAGATGTGTTCTCCCGACTCTACTCCTTGGGCAACTGCTTCAAGGTGGCCACAAGGTGAATCTTAGTGTGGGCAGTAATGAATGCAGGACTGGAAGTCTAGGCACCTGGATTCTCACTCTGGAAACTCCTGCAACTTATTCTGTGACCTGGGGTCCCTTCTGCTTATTCCTCCTTGGTTTTCCTACGTGTCAAATGGGGCAGACAATGCTGAGCTCACATAGTTGCATTATCTAATTAGATACTTTGGAAACTATAAAGAAATAGAGTTCTTATTTAATCCATTGCCCCATTCGGCAAATGACCGTGTTCCTGGATGGTGTGCTAAACCCTTTAGTGAACCTGGAAACTGAAAATAGAATCAATCATACAAAGGATAGGCTATTTGGGAAGTTGTTTTTCCTGTTTTCATGGTCAGGGACGAAGCCCTTTGCCCTGTCTCTGTCTCACCATGGCCTTTCTTTCTGCCAAGCCTGGAGGTGACGTCACTACCACCAGCTGTCTGGGCTATCTGGCGCCATCTCCTTGACAACAGCCACCCAGCCACAAAGCTGGCATTATTATTTCCTTGAGCAAGGTCATATTGAATGGCTGGGAGGAAGTAGCTTGCAGACAGATGTTTCTCATTAGGGTAGAACCCTCCTGAAGTTTTAGCAGCTCAAGCATCTCATTCAGAATACGTGAGCTGCCATTACTAACAGCAAGAAAACCTTTTTATAGGGTCAACACATACACATTGCTGCTGTGCACTATTTCATTTTATCCTGGTGACGCTCTGAGGTAGATTGGAATTATTGCCCTGTCCTACAGATGAGGAAACTAAGGCTCAGAGAGAGGACAGTTTGGCCAAAGGCCACTCTTCCCCTTTCTTTCTTTTTTTAGCTTTTCATTTAGAAATAATTTCAGACTTAGAAAAAAAGGTGCAAAAATAGTGCAAAGAATCCCTTGTGGAGCCTTCACCCAGCTTCCCAAAATATTAACATCTTACATAACCATAGCACAATTGTCAAAAATAAGAAATTACTGCAATATGATTTACTACAGACCTTATTTAAATTTAATCAGTGTTCCCATTAGTGTCCTCTTTCTGGCTCAGGATCCCATCCAGGATCCCACGTTGCATTTCATTGTCACGTCTCCTGACTCTCCTCCAATCTGTGGCAGTTCCTTTCTTTCTTGCATGACGTTGACAGCTTTATGGAAGTTCTTGCCGGTTATCGGATTGCATGTTTCTTAATTTGGGTTCATGTGGTGTTTCCTCATGATTAGATTGGGATTATGCACTTTTGGCAAGAAAAGCACACAGGTGACACTGTGCCTTTCTCAGGGTATCAGAAGCCAGGTGGCGTTAAGATGTCTCACGCATTGGTGATGTTAACTCCAATCTCTTGGCTAAAATGGTATCTGCCAAGATTCTGTGTGGTAAGATTACTATTTTCTTATAATTAATAAGAATCCTGGGGGTGATATTTGAGACGATACAAATGTATTGTTTTTCATCCAACTTTCCCCCACTGATCATCTATTGATAATTCTTACCCAACACAATGACTACAGTGGTATTTGCCACTTGGTGATTTCCTACTTTCCTCATGCCTTCTATATTTATTAGTTAGAATTCTAATGTAAGGAAGAGCTTTCTCATCTCCCCCATTTATTCGGTTGTTTATTTAAATCAGTATGGACTTGTAGACACTTCCTTTATCTTATGGGTCATAATCCATTACTATCATTATTTCGTTTGTTACACATTTGTCCTAGATTTGCCCAGGTCACCGTTCAAATGCGTAGGTGCGCCAAGATTCAAACCCAGGTCAGTCTTGTCCCCAGGTCAGCAGCTTTCCCAGCACAGCACCCTGCCCCTGGCTCTGAAGAAGTCCCCCAGCCAGCCTCCCCATCAGCGTCCTTGACCAGTGCCCAGCCAGTACCCGCTGTCGTCTCCAGAGCATGCTGGGTACTGAGCCAGTGACGCCTTGTAGGCCCCACATGTGGTCCCGGGCTGTGCACATCGTAGGTACTCAGTAGTCAGATTCACTCAGTCCTGACTTTTCTCAAGATGGGAAAAGGAATGAGAAATGCCCCCTTATAAGGTGACAGCATGTGGATTCTGGAGCTAGAGAGGGTAGCACTCATCACCATGATATCACCTTAGACCTGCCAGTTCAACGTTCTGGGTTTGCTTCCTTATTTGTCAGCTCAGTGCATTAGACCACAACATTGAACCCCCCGCCCCCACCCGCACTGACAGCCCATGAATAACTGATATTAGCTGCCCTGTACTGAGCTCTTTCTATATGCCAGGCACTGTGTTCAAACTTTACATTCAATCCTCACAAATAACCATATGAAAAGGACTGATTATGCTCCAGTTTCATAGTTGACAAACTGAGGCTCAGAGAGGATAGGATTTGCTTGACCACACAGCTGCTAAGTGGTGAAGCTGGGAATTGAGCCCAGATTTCATTCTAAAGCCCGTGTTCTTAGTTGCTATGCCATGGTGGCTTTCACGGAGTTACCGGTATCCTGCCTTCAGAAGCTGGTTGATGTGCACATAAGTAATTATAAATCAAATAAAACATCTTAAAACGCTTTGTTGTTATAAGACAAATAACAGTAAGATTCAAGGGGCACAAAGAGAAGAGATCGAGTCATTCTGATTGACGGGTAGGAGAAAGGTGTTTTACAAGCAAGATCTATGCCCTACCAGACGAGGACAGAAACCTGTACACACCGTATGGGCCCTAGTTTCACACTTTTTAAGGCCAGAAGAAATAAAATAGCCGTTTGATACACCACCACCTACAGAGCCCATATCACGCTCTTCATCCCTCCATGCTCTCTTGCAATTCAGAGAGAAGTCGTTATCCTTTACAGATAAGGAAATCGAGGCTCAAGAGACGTAAACCAATTTCCCCAAAGTCATACAGCAATCCAGTGACAGAGAAAGGAATTTGGACCTTAATTTCCTAATTCCCAAAACTGGCACTCCTGAACTTTTGGAAACTTACAGAAAGCCTAGATTCGTCCCAAATCGAGATCCTCCTGCCTGAATTGATCATCCTCAGTACCACGGCCAGATCCCTTTGCATCTAAACCTGGAAGCTGGTTAGAAGAGAGTCAAAGGCTATTGGGAAAACTATCCTAACGTGCCAAGACCTTTTGAACACACTTGCCAGCTGCACATTTGAATATGTAAACCAGCAGTAGTTGTAGGCAAAGAAGGGTAATTGACTCAATCAACTGCCTGGAAATTTTGCAGATTAAAAAAAGCACTGATGTTGTGCTTGCTTCGGCAGCACATATACTAAAAAAACACTGACGTCTTGATTGTGACTTGCAAGAAAGGGTGTAAACTTACCTGTCACTTAAGTGCAGTGGATTTCTATTGAAAAAGCAGGTGAGGACCTAGGGAGGAAAACCACAAGTAAGTGGCCGCAGCACCTGCTTCCTCAAAGGGATGGCTGTAAGTATGTGCCTTTGCATATGCCTTCCCCTCTGTCTGGCAGGCCACTCCACTGCACAGGTTGTGCCCTGCATGAGGACACCCAGCCCAAAGGCAGGGGGAGGCTGAAATCCAGTCCATGCTCTGCTTCCCAAAGCTGAGTCCATTCCAAAGGGCATATTTTTCTAACTCACCCAAAGGAACTCTTTATGCTAGTGGTTCTTATAGTCTAAAATACTTTTCCTTCCCCCTCTATGCCTAATTCCCAGAGTTCCTCCAACCATGGTTTAAGAGAAAGTTCTGGGACCCTGTTTGGATAGCTGCCCCACCTCTCGACTTCCAGGACACCCTGGGCTTGTCTCTTTGATGGCACTCACACAGCTCTGTAACTGTCTGTTGTTCACTTGGCTGTCTCCTCTATTAGACTGGGAGCTCCTTGAGAGCAGGACTTTATTTTAAATCAATTTTATTGAGATATGGTTTACATACAATAAAATGCATCCATTTTAAGTATACATTCTGAGGAGTTAGGGCAAAATTATATATCCATGTAACCACCAACCACCACACTCAAGATGTGGAACAGTGCTCCCCAAAAGAACCTTCTGGAACTTTCCGGGATGGTGGAAATGTTCCAAATCTGCACTGTCCAAAAGAGTAGCCACTAAGCTCATTGAACGCGGGGTTAGGCGTCAGGATCTGTCTTCTTCGTGAGACGCATTTACACAGAAGCAACCATGTCTAAGGGACCTGCAGTTGGCATTGATCTGGGCACCACCTACTCTTGTGTGGGTGTCTTCCAACACGGAAAAGTGGAAATAATTGCCAATGATCAGGGAAACCGAACCACCCCAAGTTATGTCGCTTTTACTGATACCGAACGATTGATCGGTGATGCTGCAAAGAATCAAGTTGCAATGAACCCCACCAACACGGTGTTTGATGCCAAACGCCTCATTGGACGTAGATTTGATGATACTGTTGTTCAATCCGATATGAAGCATTGGCCCTTCATGGTGGTGAATGATGCTGGCAGGCCTAAGGTCCAAGTAGAATACAAGGGAGAGACAAAAAGTTTCTATCCAGAAGAAGTGTCTTCAATGGTTTTGACAAAGATGAAGGAAATTGCAGAAGCCTACCTTGGGAAGACTGTTACCAATGCTGTTGTCACAGTACCTGCTTACTTCAATGACTCTCAGCGTCAGGCTACCAAAGATGCTGGAACTATTGCTGGTCTCAATGTGCTTAGAATCATCAACAAACCAACTGCTGCTGCTATTGCTTATGGCTTAGACAAAAAGGTTGGAGCTGAAAGGAATGTGCTGATCTTTGACTTGGGAGGTGGCACTTTTGATGTGTCAATTCTCACAATTGAAGATGGAATCTTTGAGGTCAAATCTACAGCTGGAGACACCCACTTAGGTGGAGAAGACTTTGACAACCGGATGGTCAACCATTTCATTGCAGAGTTCAAGCGCAAGCATAAGAAGGACATCAGTGAGAACAAGAGGGCTGTCCGTCGCCTCCGTACAGCTTGTGAACGTGCTAAGCGTACACTCTCTTCCAACACCCAAGCCAGTATTGAGATTGATTCGCTCTATGAAGGAATTGACTTCTATACCTCTATCACTCGTGCCCGATTTGAAGAATTGAATGCTGACCTTTTCCGTGGCACCCTGGACCCTGTAGAGAAAGCCCTTCGGGATGCCAAGCTCGACAAGTCCCAAATCCATGATATTGTCCTGGTGGGTGGTTCTACCCGTATCCCCAAGATTCAGAAACTCCTACAGGACTTCTTCAATGGAAAAGAGTTGAATAAGAGCATCAACCCTGATGAGGCTGTTGCTTATGGTGCAGCTGTCCAGGCAGCCATCCTATCTGGAGACAAATCTGAAAATGTTCAAGATTTGCTGCTGTTGGATGTCACTCCTCTTTCCCTTGGCATTGAAACTGCTGGTGGAGTCATGACTGTCCTCATCAAGCACAATACTACCATTCCTACCAAGCAGACACAGACCTTCACTACGTATTCTGACAACCAGCCTGGTGTGCTCATTCAGGTTTATGAAGGTGAGAGGGCCATGACCAAGGATAACAACTTGCTTGGCAAGTTTGAACTCACAGGCATACCTCCTGCACCTCGTGGTGTTCCTCAGATTGAAGTCACTTTTGATATTGATGCCAATGGCATCCTCAATGTCTCTGCTGTGGATAAAAGTACAGGAAAAGAGAACAAGATTACCATCACTAATGACAAGGGTCGCCTGAGCAAGGAAGACATCGAGCGCATGGTCCAGGAAGCTGAGAAGTACAAAGCTGAAGATGAGAAGCAGAGGGACAAGGTATCTTCCAAGAATTCACTTGAATCCTATGCATTTAACATGAAAGCAACTGTTGAAGATGAAAAACTCCAAGGCAAGATCAATGATGAAGACAAACAGAAGATTCTTGATAAGTGCAATGAAGTCATCAACTGGCTTGATAAGAATCAGACTGCAGAGAAGGAAGAATTTGAACATCAGCAGAAAGAGCTGGAAAAAGTCTGCAATCCCATCATTACCAAGCTATACCAGAGTGCAGGAGGCATGCCAGGGGGGATGCCTGGAGGCTTCCCTGGTGGTGGAGCCCCTCCTTCTGGTGGTGCCTCTTCTGGACCCACCATTGAAGAGGTTGATTAAGCTAACCTTGAGCATAAATTTAGCATTGTTCCACATAAAATATGGAAGGACCCAAATTTGTAGCAAATTCACAGCAGTTTTAAAGTTGAGCTGTTATAGTAAGAAAACTGGGCATTCTTAATATTTGAATATGGAATATGTGCACAGGGAAAGGAAATAACGATGTACTTTATATGCACTGTATTGTAAAGTGGAAAATGCAATGTCTTAAATAAAACTATTTAAAATTGGCACCATAAAAAAAAAAAAAGAGTAGCCACTAACTGCATGTGACTTTTGAACCCTGCAACTGTGAATGAGGAACTGAATTTTTCGAGATTTTATCTTAATTAAATTTAAATAGCCACATGAGGCTAGTAGCTACTGTATTAGCATAGGTATAAAATATGTCCATCACCCCAAAAAGTTCTGTTGCGATCCAATCCCAGTCAATCACCCTCCTGCCTCAGGAAATCACTGGTCTACTTTCTGTCATTAAAGACTGATCTTTTCTAGAGTTTCTGACACCTAGACTCACGCAGTATGTACTCTTTTGTGTCTGGGCTCTTTTGAGAGCAAGGACTTTTCATTCTGTGTCCTAGGGTCTATTTTTAGTGTGTGGCAGATAATAGGCACTTAATAAAGGTTGGTGAAAGAATGAACTAATAAATCTTAATCAGCATTAATGATCTTACCTCAAACACTTTTTTCTCCCCACCTAATAGAATACCAGAGAGGAAAAGGCCCTCACAGAGAACATTTAACTAAATCTCTTGGACATACCTATGGAAAAACTGAGACCTCAAGGGGTTCAATGGCCTGCCCCAGTTCACTCTGTAAGTTTATAACAGATCGTGGATTACAACCTAAATGTATAGACTCTGAAGCCTGTATTCTCCTCACTTCACAGTGCAGTCAGCCCCCCTTATCCTCGGGCAATATGTTCCAAGACCCCTAGTGGATGTCTGAAACCATGGCTAGTTCCGAACCCTATACATACTATGTTTTTCCTCATACATACATACCTAGAACTATGAGACTAGGCACAGTAAGAGATTAACAACAATAACTAATAATAAAACAAAACAACCAAAACCAAATACTGTAATAAAAGTTTGTGAATGTGATCTCTCTCTCTCTCTCTTTCATGAACAAGACAGCTACGAAGTGACCAAGGAGTGGTATACAGCGTGGGTAGGCTGGACAAAGGGACGATTCACATCCCAGGTGGGACAGAGCAGAATGGCACGAGATTTCATCATGCTACTCAGAAAAGCATGCAATTTAAAACTTACAAATTGTTTATTTCTGGAATATTCCATTTACTATTTTCACACCACGGTGAACTGAAACTGAAGAAAGTGAAACCACACACAAATAAAAAACTCTCAGGAATCCTGTGGGACCATGGGAAAGCCTACAGGATGCCATGCTACCTACTTCAGCCTCCTGTGGATGCCATCCTGGCCCCAAGCCACCCACGGAGAACAAAGGAACAGCAGCAATTCAATTTAGAAAAGTATCTCCTTTCATTCCAAACATACGTAAAACCTAGTAGTGGCCTTACTCTAATACTTGTCATAAAACAAGCCAGCTGATGCCTGATCCAATTCTCCCCTCATTAGAGAATAACTGCATTTTTTGGTAAAGCTTTTATCGAAGACCTCTTACATAAAAGGCAGAGTGGGAAGGAATTATTCACTGAGGACACGGCATGTGCTGTAGACATCACATGTAAGATTTCATTTAGCCTCAATGCCACCCTGAGAGGTCGGCATCATTATTCCTTTTGCAGGCAAGGAGAGTAGGTCTAAGAGCCACCGACTAGTAACTTGTCCAGCATCCCCTGGTTGTGAATCCTGCACTGGAATCCATATCTCTGCTTCCAAAGATGATGCTCTCTGTACTACAAGCTACTGTTTTTCAGAACTCTGTGAAAGAGGTTTTCTGTTGATGCTCCAGAACGCCTCCTTTAATTAGACAGCAATAGCTAAGTGACCCATGTTGTTGGCTGCTGGGAAACTCAGCCAAATTGGGTGTCAATTGCTAACGTAACCTTTAGCCTGGGTTCGTTGGCGTACTTCTGCCTCCTCTTCGGTATACTTAACTAATACTTTCACCCTTAATTGAATGGTTTAATGAGCTCTTTTAATACGAAAAAGTGAGGTACAGATTATAAGTAAATTAAGTTAATTCTTTACCCAGGGCCAATACCTGTCAACATTGCTACCTTTTCACTTTTACTGAAGGAAATTGAAAACATCACTATTGCCAAACTCTGATCCTTGCTAGAGAATTTAAAGGCCTCTCCATTTCACACGGTTCCTTTGGGGATTAATGGCCCATTGGAGTCTATAGAATTTACTCAATTACCCCAAAAACAATTATCTCAACTAAAACAGAATCTTAATAAACAACCATTACTATCGTTACCCTTGTCTGGAAGAATCTCATCTCTTGGTAAAAATACCTTCTTAAAATGAAGTTGGATAATATGCTGCTTGCAGATAACAATGGCCCATTTAGAAAATGTTTGGGGGAAATTAAAAAGCTGAGCTATAGACTGTTGGTTCTGCAAGCTACTGAAAATAGAGGCAGGGAGGTGCGAGCAGCAAAAGCATCCACCTAGCAAAGTAAGTCTGCTCCCTAGCCGGTCAGCACATGCCACAGTTGGGGGATATGCAATCCAGTCTGTGGGCGAGCTCTCTCTGCCTGAAGGAATGAGCTTCATCAGCACCATTCCACTGCAGGAAAGTCTGCGCTGTTTGTCCAACGGTCACTCAAAAACATTCCTACTTACAAGTGACTTGGTGCTGTTTGGTTTTTGGTTTAGGCTAGCTCTAACTCAAAGCCGACAAACTGCAGTATACTTACATTTCCATATTGACCGGTATAAAAACTGCAACACAGCTGATTCGATTCACTAGCGATCATTGAGCTTTTTTTTGGTACCAGGGCCTGAGCTTGGCAATGGGATTAAAAGACGAAGACGGTCCCAGCCCTCAAATTGAACAGATAATTTGATAATAGAGTCTCATCATCTTCTTCATCATCATAATCACCATTTTTATCAAATGCATGTTGAATTTTGTTAAATTCTTTTTCTGCATATACTGACATGATCATGATTTTTTTTCTTTTTCACTCTGTGTGAATTACACTGATTGATTTTCAAATATTACATCAATCTTGTATTCATGGGGGAAACCCCAGATGGTCGTGAAGTATTGTCTTTTTTATGTATTGTTGTATTTAATTTGCTTAAATTTTCTTAGAATATTTGTGTCTGTGTCCATGAGGGATATTGGTCTGTAGTTTTCTTTTGGTGTCTTTGGTTTTGGTATCAGGGTAATGCTAGTTCCATAGAATGAGTTGGGACTATTGTCTCCTTTTAAATTTTTCTGGAAGAGTTTGTGTAGAATTGGTATTATTTCTTTAAATGTTTCATAGAATTCACCATTGGTGTGATCTGGTCCTGGAGTTTTCTTTGTGGGACGTTGTTAAATACAAATTAATTTCTTTAATAGACAGAGTTACTTGGATCATCCCCTTCTTTTTGGGTGAGCTTTGCTAATCTGTGTCTTTCAGGAATCTGTACATTTCACCTAAGTCATCAAATTTATTGGCTAACCTTCCCTTATTATCCTTTTAATGTCTGTGGGATCTATAGTGATATCGCCTCTCTCATTCCTGATACTGCTTTGTGTGTGTCTTCTCTCTTTCTAAAATTTGTTTGATTCTTCTGGCTGGAAGTTTACCAATTGTATTGAATTTCTCAAAGAACCAATTTTCAGTTCCACTGATTTTCTCTATTGTTTTCTTTTGCATTTATTTTTGCCCTTACCTTTATAATATCTTATCTTTGATTATTCGGGTTTTGTTTTGTTCTTCCTTTTCTAATTTTTTAATGTAGAAGCTTAGGTCATTGATTTGAGATCTTTCCTCTTTTCTAATGTAAACATTCAGTGCTCTGCATTTTCCTCTAAGCATTGCTTTAGCTGCATCTCACAAATTTGAAATGCTGTGTTTCCATTTTAATTCAGTTCAGAATACATTCTAATTTTTCATTTCTTTGACCCATGTGTTATTCAGAAGTATGTTAGTTTTAAAACATTTTGGAATCTTCTAGATGTATTTGTTACTAATTTCTCATTTAATTCTAGGTGGTCAGAAAACATTTTGTGTGATTTGATATTTTTAAATTTTTTTACGACTTATTTTATGGCCAAGGGTATGGTCAATCTTGGAAAATGCTGCACGTGTAGTTAAAAAGAGTATATATCTGCTGTTATTGGGTGACTGTTCTATGTAAGTTAGGTCAAGTTGGTGGTAATGTTGTTTAAGTGTTCTGTGTCCCTCCTGGTTTCTGCTCTACTTGTTTTGTACGTTATTAAGAGAGGGGTTGCAGTCTCCAACTACAGTTGTGGTTTTGCCTACTTCTCTGTTCAGTACCATCACGTTTTGCTTCACGTATTCTGAAGCTCTGTTATTAAGTGCATATAAACATTTGGGATTCCATATCCTCCTGATGAATTAATTTTTTTACTATTGTGAAATAAAATGTAGTGGATTTGTTTTGTTTCTTTAATACAGAGATCACCAAGTTATGGTATTTCCTTCCAAACCTTTTCTGTATGTATTTTTCCAACACAGTTGAAATCATGTTGTTTTCACCCATTTATATCCTATTAAAAAGTTTTACTATGAAGTTTTACATATATACCAGAGTAAATGTGTGTGTATACACGATGTTTGAAAAAGAATACAATGAAAACCTATGTACACACATACACACATACACACACCCTACTTAAGAACATTACTAATACTTTTAAAGTCATCTGTGCACCCCCTTCTGCCTTCCAAAGCTCTCTTTTGTATCAATCATTTCCTTGTTTTTCTTTACAGCTTTCCCACATATGTATGCATTTTTTTTTTTCCCGACCTGGCCCCTAATATGTATGCATTTTTGAACAACACATTCCATCTTCCATTTTTGGCCATTACATAAAAGTATATTGTATATATTCTCTGACTCATTTTGCTCCACATCGTTTTTGAGATTTATCCATACTGATGTCTATAGTTGTAATTCATTCATTTTCAACTACTGCATAAAGTTTTGTTCAAAGTATATGGAATAGGCCACAATTTATACATTCTTCTACTGACAGACACTTGGGGTGTTTCCAATTATTTTGCTGTAACAAATGATGCTTCAATGAAGACTTTGAAATGTGGGTCCTGGTGCATGTAAGAGTTTCTCTAAACTACACATCAGAAGGGGGACGGCATTCACATCTTCAAAACATCCTGGCTTTCTTCACTCAACTTTGATTCTGTTTTTAAATCATTCTTCTTTATTCTTTTCAATGACTGTGTTATCACAACAAGTGCATGCACTGTGCCATATCTCTGTTGTTACGTATCTAGAGTTTGCCTCATTTTTCTGAACTTTATCCACAACTCTGGGGAAAAGAAGGCATTTATTGCACAGAAGTCTCATTTCTTGATGAGGGATTCCCAGAAATGGATTTCTCCAATCAAGGCTGTAGCAATTTACATTCAGCAGGAGAGTTTTTATTGCTGAAATACACAAAGTAATGCCCGTCCAAGTCGTTGTTAATCCTTTTGGGATCATAGATCCTTTGGAGATTATGAGTAAGGGTATGGAACTTTTCTCCAGAAAACACACACACAAATTATTTGTATTCACAAACAAAACAGCATACAATTTCAAGAATTTCTCAGACCCTCTGAAGCCCATATGCTGACATCTCTATTAAATAAAAAAAAGTGTCTTACCCACTGAATATGATTTCTTTTAAAACTTCACAAAAGAAGTTCACATACCACCTCTTGCATCTGTCTAGTACCTTTTGTTGTAAACCATTTACTGAGCACCCACAACGTTCCAGCACTAGACCAGATACTACAGATAGAATAAATGATCCTTGCTTCAGGAAGTACAGAGTCTACTGAAGAAGACATAAAATAACAAGTATTTACAACAAAATATGTGCAATAAGAGAGGTGTTCCTTCGACACAATGGAGATAGAATTAAGGATCGATCAACTTCTTTTTATCAAGGGGCTACAAAAAATGAAGAAACCTTCTCCAGGATGTTATAGACAGCAAAACACAGTACCAGCAAAAGGAGAACATCGGGTAACCTGGCATACCCATATATAGGAAATTATACAGAAGTTTAATTAACATGATTGGGTTAGGATGGTAATGAATATAAGGAAAGGCTATGACTCTTCCTTATTTGGGGCAGAAACCAAAGAAAACAACACTGACATAGAAAACTTGAGCAGTTGGTCTGACAACACAAAGGAAACCACAAAGAAGATTTCCTCCCAAATGCTTCCTTTATTAACCAAACCTACTCTTACCACATACAAAGAAAATATTTTCCGTTTTTTTCTGCAACTGTCCGAAGTTTGGTGTTCAACATACAAGGTTTAAAACTTACTTGTTAATACAAGCAGACAACACATTCTAAATTTAACATTGTCTGATGGATTTTGTTTTGTAAGTAGAAGTGTTAGAAAGCCTGTAGAATAATTGCAATTTCTTCATAAAACTGCCTTGAAAAACTAACATAGGTAAAATTGTGATTTTTTTTAAACACTCACTGAGAACGTTTAATACTCTTAATACTATCATCTCATGAAAAACATTTGGTTGTTTTGAATTTAGCTTCACTTTTTTAATGTAACTAAACACAGTTATCCCTTTAAAGTTACTAATTATAACATAGCATGTGTAATTTTTAAAAACACATGCATCTTATACTCCTATGGACAATAAACAAAACCAATTTTCATAATGCAATCTAGTAAATGTCTTTACTTGGTAGACTATCATCAAAACTATGACTACAACTATAAAAAAGAATGTTTCTGATAATGTTTCCTTGTGCTGTGGTAAATTGGTAGATTTATTTTCTCTTGAAATTTTAATTTGCTTAGTTTGATTTCTGCCATGCTTATTCTGTTTCCTTAAAATAATACCCAATTCACATACATCATAGAACTACATGTATAGAACCACATGTATAAGTATATAAGGTGGGATTACAAGGTAATAAAACTTGTTTTCTTGTATGACTAGAAAAGAAAAGCAGGGTTTTTCTGTTTAAATATCAACAACCAAAGTTGAATAAACCAACTGAGTTTATGAAGCTCTCAGTACAAAAAAAGGCCTGACTCCGTTTTTCTTCTTTTTCAAAGTACCCCTTGGATCTCTAAATGGCATGCCATTAAACACCCCTGAACTTTGTCAAAAGAGAAGATCTTCAAGGGTATCTTGAAATAATAAAAAGATGGACTCTCATTACCAGGTATTTAATTAACACATGGAACATGGTTGTGGCCCTTCAAATTTATACTCCAGAAAGGAAATTTTTTACATGTATGAAAAAGAAATCCAAAAGGAAGCAAGTTTTTTTCTATAACATTTTCATGGAAATCCCAATGGATCTGAGAGGACAAGCAAAAGCACGAAAAAGAATGTATGTTGATGTGTGCTTTTTTCCTCAGGGTGTTTTGTTTTGTTTTGTTCTAAGAGAGGGAATCTTCTTCATGTGGCATTTTTTTCCCTAAGTGGAAAACATTCTTTAAAGGAACTTCTTAAAACAAAAAGCAATAAATGAAGAGTTCAAAGATTTTTCATGAAGTGGTTTGAAAATAAATGATCTGTGATATCTGTTAAAAAAAAAAAAAAAAGACTCCCAACAACTCTGACCACATAAAAAAGTAAAACAACAAATCTATAATAGGTACAAATTATATACATTTATTTTTTAATAATTTTAAATAACACTCTTGTATAAATTCTTTTATATATTCAAATCATACACAAATTTAGAAATGCATCATGAAGCCTAGTACAGCATATGTATAAGCCACGTTTTGGAAATTTGTGTTAGAATTTTAGTGACATAAACACAAGTTTAATGTTTCAGAAACATTCCTAATTGCTTGGGCTGAAATTTAATGTATTACAGAGTGCTTGCGCCCAGCATTAAAATTGAATTTTAAATCATTTAGATTTTGGACTAAGTTAAATCGGAAGCCCTGGGCTCACCGAGGGCTGCTGGTTGCAGTTACCGCACATGCATAAGTAGCAAGAAAGATCCCCAAACGCCTTTGAAAAAGCATCATTCAACCAGTGACATTTCAATGATCCATAACCTTTAATTCATCTGATAGTATTTGACTTTTTCAGATGAATCAATGTGTTTTTCCTGCTTTTATCCTTGGCATAGTCACTGGGTCAGGGTTACAGAGAAAACTTGCATTAGCTTTCCATTACTCCCCTGCACACACCAAACTCGTTTTAGTGCCCAAACTTTTTACTATGAAGAAGATTGTAACAGGCCAAAGGTTCTTCATGGATGAGGCCAGAAATGCTCTCCTTGCTCAAACAGGTTACACTGGGTTGCTGTCCACCTCTCACTTTTGTCAGAGAGTTTTCCTCGAGATGTGTCAGTTCAACACCTACCCACATACCTCAAAATGTACGACCCAGGGAATGTTCGTTACCTGGGGTGCTATGCTCACCATGTGTCCTACCAACAACACAGGACCAAGGTGAATGAATGATCTAATAACCCAATCCCTACTGAGGCTGCCAGGAGGAAGACGTACTGGTGCTTTAGCTCTCTGCCTCCAAAACAGCACAAGAGGGCGAACCATCCTGAAGGCACTCAGCTGACCAAAGTGAACACATAGGTCACTGAGTGTTGCTTCCACAGTCAATTTTCCCACAAATATTGGGGCTCAAAAGTGCCAAGTAATTTGACACTTCTACAAATCCCCTCCCCCAAAAATCTCTCTCCTCCCATCCCATGTCTGCTTTCTTCTCCTCTCTTAATATTCAGGTATCCCTAAGAATAACACATTAAGTCTATCATAGGACCTTAGTATAAATGAGGTTTAGTTTTTATTATCATTTTTTTCTATAACTGGAGAAATTCCATTAATAAGCAACCTCTGGGAGCTAGAGTGTGGAGGGAGGGAGGGAGGTGAAAATGAAGATAGACATATTAAAAACACTACCTAGGACATCTGTCAGAAATGCTTAAAGGTTTACTAAAATGAACTGATGAAGATAAAAGTATCGCTGAATAGCAGTATCTGTCATTTATCAATAAGATTCACAGTAGTCTTATTTGAAAACAAACCCATTTCTAATCTTTAGATACAAACTATTCCAATATTAGTATTTCTAAAGGACTGATGGGATTGTGGTGGTGAATGCTGTACTTATGGGGACCTTGCATCTAGAGCAATGAATATTGTGTAATTCCATACCATTCCATACTAGTTTTCTAGTCTGATTTTGGTAGTAGATCACTTCATGATATAATTATATTTTAGAGCAAAATTATTTTCACCAGCAAAAAGCAGGGGACATGAAATGATATTTTAAAATTTTAAGTCCTTAATTTTTTCCACTGGGAAAAATTAAAAGCATGATATTGGACAATTTGGAAGTATTTAAAAGTAAATATTCTTTGTGATTCAATTTTTGCAATATCTTTTAAAGTCTGTTTCAAGGAATCTCTACATGACCAGAAACTGGACTATTTGGCTTTGGCTCTTAGACCCCAATGAACAATCCTTTTTTCTCTTTTGGGTTAACTTCTGTTTAACAAATGTCTGTGTCTCAGCACCCTTAATCCCTGGCTTTGAGGCCGTGGTAACCTGGGGAAAAGGCAGGTACACCACTTTGCACAATTCCTTAAAATTGTGCAGTGCATAGCCTGTACACACCTATGTGGCAGCTGCTGGGGAAAGGGTAGTTCACTTTAACGAAGCACAAACTGCTATTTTTATTTTCTTATGGCCAAAACTGGCGTCAGAGAATAATTAATCCTCCTGTGTTCTTTCCAAAAAGTCCTTCATAGCCATATGGCCCTGGATGGTTACCTGTACTCACAAACATGAGAAACATTCACAGATGGGACACTTCCTCCCAGCCTCCGGTGTCTGTGGCTATGCGATTTCTGCATTAGCACATTGTTAAAAGAATATGTGCTCCATAGTTAGGAGTCCGAATTCTAAGCCTAATAATGACACATTGTGTAGCCTTGTACAAGACATTTAACCTCATCTGTAAAATGGGACAACTACTACTTCCTCGGGGGTTATGGGGAGGAACAAAAGACACACATATGGAAAAATGCTTTGCAAGCTGCAAAGGGCTGCAGAAATGTGCGCCTACTGTAATAGAATGGACTCTCTACTCACGAGCAATGGCCGAATGGCCGCAGCACCTCCGCTCACCAGAAGCACACTGTCTACCAGGCCACCCTCCAGAGCATCCCCTCTAAACCCCGAGATTAACTTAGTGTCTCCTACAGAGGGATGGTCAAATTCCAGGCTTTGCTCTGGGGAACTCATACAAAGCGGTCAGCTCGGATTGCCTAGGTCTAACGAGCCTTTCCTTTATTCTAACCACTGGACAGGGTGCTGGCCCTCCTAATAAATACCTACATTTGACTTGTCCTGGCTTGTTTAATCCACAAGCTGTGAAGAGCCTAACAGATGAGAGCAACAGTAGACGGCCTCCAGAAAACACTGCATCTAAGAGCAAGTATTCACTGTGCTCACTCCACCACAGCGCTGCCCTCTACCCGGACATGAAGACTGGAGAAGCGCAGCGCTGCAGAGAGATGGTGTACACCTCACGCACGAGTGAGAGGCTGTGTTCAAATGGAGGACGTATTGTTTTCAGGAGGGGAGGAGAAATATAAATATTTCACAGGCATGAAAACCGGGGACCCCAAACGATACGATGGCTTTTCTTTTGGAACTGAAATATTCCAATTCCTTTGGAAGACTATTTTTTTTACATTTAAAAAACAAAACAAAACATTTTTTAATGAGGATATCTCTACATTAATCTATGCAAGATATATAGAGTGGCTAATGGCTAATTAGGTGAGTAGCTTGGAGAGTGCAGCCCGTGTCCCAGCTTAACAATCACTGACTTCAAAATCTATTGCTTGAATCTATAACAAGTCAAAGAACACATAACTCTACCTTTAGATTGAGAAAGGGAAAGAAAGATTAGAAACATTCAACCTCTTATAAATTTCAACAATGTCCAAAGAGGGACTAAAAATGACTGACGCTCACCAGAGGCCCAGCTCTAGCAATATTGCCACCTATTTTACAGTATTTTAACCAATCCCCATAGTTTCTTTTTACAACACCATTAACTGCTGTACAAATACATTCTAGATGATAAAATATGACATGATTGGTTTTTTTTTTTTACAAATAGATACAAATACAATGTTGACCAGATATGCTACATTAACTATATACATTTATTTCCCTAGAGGTGAGAATATTCCTTCTTTAGACAATTGGTCCTTTACACGGAGACCCTAAGGGGGACCGTCACTTCCAGCTCCCAGATGTTGCCTTCCTCTCTCTACCCTTAGAAGCTTACCCTGTGCCTTAATCCTACTCTCCAGCAAGAATTCTGGAAGGAAGAATTAAACTTCTATAAAGACCTTCTTGGGACTTTTCTGCTCCCAGTCTAGAAACTACCAAGATTGTTTACTGTGATACAGCTCAGACATCAGCTTTCCCTCAGTGATGTATCTTTTGGTCAGTAAAATGAATGTCATCCCTGACCCTCCTTTTTAAAAAATGTTTCCGGAATGGAGATGAATCTTCCGGCAGTCCTCACCCCTCCGCGTCCATCTTCCTGTGTCCACCGGCGGAGTGAACACTCCCCAGGAGTCTATTTGGAGGCCTGAGTGGAGTGGGGCTGCACTACGGGGTCCAGCCTTTCTCTACTCCCATGTGGTTCGGTACAAAAATATACTTTCCTTCAAGTCCTTATCGACAGTGACGAGTTCAGCTCTTCTTGGGGAAATTGAGAGCAATAGGCGAAGTGCGTTATGAATTTGTACCTGGAATTTCAGACGCACTACGTGCCAGCGCTTTCTCAGCAGCTCCGCCCAGGTCTGTCGCCCCGCCCCCGGGGCTGACCCGGTCTAACCTCCGGAGCTCAGGCCTGGCTCCTTAGGCCTTGTAGTTATGCATGGGTGTTGTCAGGGTCAGCTGCCCATTGGGCGCCACTTCATTGCCATCATCCTCTAAGAGTCCTGACACATCCGCATTGGGGATGCTGTCATGGTAGCTGCTGAAACTGATATTGTCTTCTTTCAGCTCGATGGTCCAAAAGGGGGCGTTGAGCTTCCGGTTTTGGTACTCCCGGTACATGTATACAGCCCCCACAAATCCCATCAGCAGCACCACCACAATGATGATGACAGTCAAAATGATGATGTTAAACTGGGTCCATGATACATCGGCTAAAGCTGACGTGCTGTTTTCAGCAGAGCTTACTGAAAAAATAGTTTGCAGGGCTGTGGGGGCAAGTGTACTATTTATAACAGGGGTGGGCACGGATGTGGTCAAAGAGGCATTGGAAACCAAAATGGTGGAACCTTCAGGTGTTGGAACAATAACTTCTGAAAATAAAAACAGAGAATGAAATGTAAAAGACAAAATTATCTAGTTTTAAGAAACAATAAAAGAAATACATGGGAGTGGAAGTTGATATGGCATGTTGACATGATATTCCGCTTTAAGGTCATGCAAGTTAAAAAGAATTTTTAAAGAAATATAGTGAAAAGAATCAGGGTCTAGGAAAGCTTGATTATTACAAGCACGGCTGTTGTCCAAAATGGGTAATATCTATATTAAACTCTTTGGAAAAATTCTAATGGAGTTTTCCATCCTTCTTTATTCTTGGATAAATTCATATGAATTCCTGCAAAGGCAGTAAATACGTCACTGCTGAGTTCTAAATCACTTGGTTAAAAGTGACAGGGATAGATGACAATCATTTGAACTAAAGTAAATTCAGCATGTCTGATGAAATTTCAGAAGGGTAAAATTCTCTTCAAAGGAGGCAAAAACAAAATAGGAAAAGTTGTAGTTCTAATTACTTCTGTATAACACAATTTAAATGTCCAAAATTGATGTCAGCCAAGGGAGAAGAGAGCCTTCCTTTAATTGCTTGTGTAGTCATTCTTCCTCTGTGTAGATTATAGCTATTTTATCATGGATGTACTATACGCTGGACTTCTAATGCAGCAGAGCTCATGGAAACACCAAAGGCTCTGGAATCAGGTAGAACTGTGTGGTTATAGATAAGTCAGCCAACCTTTTTAAACTAGGTTCCTCATCCATAAATGGGAATAATAATATCTACTTTGCAAAGTTTTGGGGAAGGATTGAATAACTATATAACATTATCATGGTTAATATTTACAGTGCTTGGCACATAGTAGTCACTCAACAAAATAATAGTTACCATTATACTTCATCACCACAGTCAGCCACACCAATCTATCCTAAAAAGAGGCATGTTTTATATTATTTAATAACTAATAAGAAAAATCATCACAGCCCTGTCAGCTAAGTATGGACAAGATATGCCTCTGAATGGGAAACAGGACAGAGTGACACGATCTCCAAGCTAGTGATAGGACTCAAGCTGAGTCTTTTAGCCTTGATCACAACAGAATGAGGGTATCAAGAAAATGACAGAAGGACGGCACTTGGCCACAGACCGGCTGTCCATCAGCTCAGTATTCAGCATCTGTCAGAATAGCAAAGAGTGGTTTGTAGAAGAACATGGTCTAATCTCTCTGTGACCTAAGAAAGCCTGAATATTCTTAACTCATCCTGAATTTCTAAACGTTAATGTGTATCTAAACTCTTACTGAACCTCCCTGTAAGAAACACTTTGCCATAAGAATTACTTTTTCTTTTAAAAATCAAAAGGAGTATTATTACTCTTTCCTCCATCACAGAAAACTTAGGCCCAAAGTTAGGACAGATGCTAGAAAGAACTCTTGTTTCTAACCAGATTATAGGTCCCTACTTAAAAAAGACCTTTGGTGATCACTGGACATGATGAGAATACAGGAAGCAAAGGATAAAAGAAAAATGATAGGACTTTTAAATTATTGACATAAAAATAAAAGTAGATGAAGAGAAAATGTGAAAACACTGCAATGACTTTGTCTTGGTCCCCAAATTTCTGGAGTTGACCTTGAAGTAACAGGAGAGAAGCAGGAATGGAAGGAAATCTCTTTAGGCAAACATCTATGAAAACCAATTTCGAGAAAACTCCTCTGTTGGGATTAGAAGGTTTTACAAAGCTAAAGGTAGCTGTCCTGAACTTTTCAATGCTAGGCTTAGATATTAAATTTACAACCTTAGGTGAAGTTTTACCTTTCTTGATGCAATTTTCTTCGTGGTCTCGGACATAACCTTCTAGGCAGTTCTCACACCAAAGCCCAGTGGTGTTATGGAGGCAGTTGATGCACTCACCACTCTCGGGCTTGCAAATCTTTGGAGTTTTAATTGGGTCCACGTGGCCATGACACTGGCACTTCACACAGATGCTGTCGTAATTGTAATAGCCATTTTCACATTTATTGCAGTTCTGGCCTGTGTAACCATTTTTACACTGGACACATTTAGGTTCCAATTCACCCAATGCTAAAACAGAGAGAACACCAAAATAATTTAGTACAGTCTCAAGCTACAAGAGAAAATGAAAAACAACTACTAGTCCTCAAAAAGGTTTACAAACCCTCTCAACTATTTCCTCTCAAACTTAAGAGACCCATGGAATAAACCTAATGATCTACACTTTATTCATTGTCCAGTTTATTGGGGAAATGATGGGCCGTCAGAGAACCTATTCAGGTAGAAAACAAAAGAAATATGTTTACATAAGAAATCTGAAGGATGTGATGAACGGGCACTCAGATAATTTTTCTTTCTCTTCTTCTTTAGTTATCACAGATGTAATAAAATATGGTTTTAACAAAAAGTTCCTCATCCCTCCCTCGAGTCTCAATGCATACATGTATTTGGATTCGATTGTGAATTCCGCACAGGAATCCCTTAACTTTTTTCATAAACCCTTTCACCTACAGCATCCAGAACTTTATTTATCAACACACATGATAAATGATTCACTGATTTTTCCTCTAAAAACAACGATATAGAGAAATGCCTTACTTAGTATACAACTGCCTGTAGATGTCACTGCTGAACAAGGGCAGTGAAGACATTCTCTAGTGGCATCAGGACTCTGATAAAATCCGTCTTTGCATTCTTCACAGTGGTCCCCTTGGCTATTTTCCTGGCAGTTTAAACAAGCACCTAAAGGAAGCAAAATATTTTAAGAAGTTAAAGATTTACTCTGAAAGTGTAGTAACTTTATTTAAATCATACCTCCAAACAAAAGACCTTAAGAGTCAACCAGAAGAAGTTACTCAGTAGGGACTGGACAGAGTTCAGTTTCTACCCCATCTTCTTTCTACACTGGCCAGGTCTACAGATTTGTGTTCCCCACTACAATGTAAACTCTTTAGGGAAAGGCTGGGTGCGTGAGAAGAGATGCAATAAGCCCTTGTTGATGGACTACATACTAAAAGCAGGCCAACTATTTGTGAAGAAAAAATAAAAACAATCTAAAGATCTAGTAAAAGAAAATAAATTGTACTATTTAATCATTGGGATAATGTAGTTAAATAAGTGAACTAGACCTATATGTATGAACATGCATAAATCTTTAAAATGTTGGCTGAAGAAAGCAAATTGCAGAATGATACATACAGCAGGAGAGTACTCACTAATTTTGTAAAATTTTAAGAACCACACTGAACAATACAAAGCAAATATATTCAGAATACCCTAAGCAGATGGATACACACATATGTAATATAAATTAAATACAGACTGAGAGGGTCTAGGTAAATTTTATGCTCTGCTTGTCTCTGTGGACGGAGGGAGAAAAACAAAACTAGGAAAGAAAACAGAGAAGACTCCAACTTTATTTGAAATTCTGTATTTCAAATATATGACTATATACACATGTATAAATATTAAGCAAAATACCAAAATGTTAATATTTATTAACTGTAGGTATGGGTACATGGATATTTGTGATATTAGTTTCCATACATTTTTATAATTATAAATTCAAAATTAAAATGAAAACAATTAATAAAGAAAATGAAAAGAAAGGAGGTGAGCAAAGTTATGACTATGTGTTCTGTAATAGTACTCCTTTGGTACTCTATTAGTAAGGATATTCGACAGGCATTGAAGAAGCATTACATCTGAAAAAGGGAAATGAAAAAGTGCAGTGTAATTTACATTCCTTCTTTAGGGATGTAAAGAGACACTCAGAACTACTATTACAGAAATAAGTGAGTAAGCTCAAAGAAATCTAGGATTATAATGAAATTTTACATAAGCTAAATGTAGTTCAATATAAAACTATTCATAAACAGTTTTATTTGATTTATTTTCCTTACTAGTGAAATATTTACAAAAAAGGAGGAGAAAGAATGAGGTTGTGAAATGAAATGGTCTGACAACTGGATCAAGATTTGAAAAACCAAAAGAATGAAAATGTTATACATGTCAAATTTCAATTCTTTTTTTATTGACATATGATTGACATATAATATCTTATTTATTTCAGATATACATCATAGTGATTTGATATTTATCATCCCCACAATAAGTCTAGTGACCGTCTATCACCATACAAAGTGATCACAATATTATTAACTGTATTCCCTATACTATACATTACATCTCCGTGACTTGTTTATTTTATAACTGGAAATTTGTACCTATTAATACCCTTTGCTTATTTCATCACCCCCTAAAAAAAAAAAACCCTCTCTAGTAACCACCAATTTGTTTCCTGTTTCTATGCATTTGTTTCTGTTTTGTTTATTCATGTGGGGTTTTTTTGTATTTTTTTTTTTAGATTCCACATATAAGTGAAATCATATGGTATCTGTCTTTCTCTATCTGACTTATTTCATTTAGCCTAATGCCCTCGAGGTCCATCTAGGTTGCTGCAAATGGCAAAATTTCATTCATTTTTTATGGCTGAGTAATATTCCATTGTACATATGTACTGCATCTTCTTCCTATACCATCCATCTATTGATGGACACTTAGGTTGCTTCCATATTTGGCTACTGTTAATAATGCTGCAGTGAACATGGGGTGCGTATATCTCTTCATGTTAGTGTTTTCATATTCTTTGGATAAATAAATATATATATATGTATATATATATATACACACACACACACATATATATATATAAAGTTTTTAAGTTCTTTATATATTTGGACATTAACCCCTTATCAGATGTATGATTTGCAAATATCTTCTCCCATTCAGTAGGTTGGCTTTCTGTTTTGTTAATGATTTCTTCCACTGTGCAAAAGCTTTTTAGTCTGATATAATCCTATTAGCTTATTTTTACTTTTGTTCCCCTTGCCTGAAGAGTCTGGTCCAAAAAAATATTGCTAAGACTGATGTCAAAGACCCAATTGCTTGTATTTTCTTCTAAGAGTTTTACAATTTCAGGTCTTACATTCAAATCTATAAGGCATTTTGAATTTATTTAGTATATGTAGTAAGATAGTCGTCCAGTTTCATTCTTTTACATGTAGCTGTCCGGTTTCCCAATACCATTTATTGATGAGACTTTTCCCTCACTGTATATTCTTGCATCCTTTTCATAGATTAATTGAATATTGATGTGTGGGTTTACTTCTGGGCTCTCTATTCTATTCCATTGATCTATGTGTCTGGTTTCATATTTTGATTACTACAGCTTTAAAGTCGAGTTTGCAATCAGGGAACATGATACCTCCAGATTTGTTCTTTTTTCTCAAGATTGCTTTGGCTGTTCAGGGTCTTTTGTGGTTCCATATAAATTTTCGCATTAATTCTTCCAATCTGTGAGCATGATATATCTTTCCATTTATTTGTGTCATCGTCAGTGTCTTATAGGTTTCAGAGTACAGGTCTTTCACCTCGTTGGTTAAATTTATTCCTAGGTATTTTATTCTTTTTGATGCAACTGTAAATGGGATTTTTTTCTTAATTTCTCTTTCTGATAGCTTGTTATTAGTAATAACCGATTTCTGTATATTAATTTTATATCCTGTAAATTTACTGAATTCATTTATTAGTTCTAACAGTTTTTTTGTGTGGAGTCTTTAGGGTTTTCTATACATAGTATCATGTCATCCACAAATAGTGACAGCTTTACTTCTTCCTTTCCAGTTTGGATGCCTTTGATTTATTTGTCTTGACTGTGTACTTCCAATAGTATATTGAATGAAAGTGGCAAGAGTGGGGATCCTTGTCTTGTTCCTGATCTTAGAGGAAAAGCTTTTAGCTTTTCATCATTGAGTGTGATGTTAGCTGTGGGTTTGACATAAATGGCCTGTGTTAAATTTTGTCAAATGCTTTTTCTGCATCTATTGAAATGATTATATGATTTCATCTTTTGTTTTGTTAACGTAGTTTATGACGATTGATTGATTTGAACCATCTTTGCATCCCTGGAATATATCCCACTTGATCATGGTATATGATCCTTTTAATGTATTGTTGAATTCGGTTTGCTAATGTTTTGCTGAGATTTTTTGCATGTACATCAGGGATACTGACTTGTAATTGTGTGTGTGTGTGTGTGTGTGTGTGTGTGTGTGTGTGTGTGTGTGTGATGTCTTTGTCTGGTTTTGGTATTAGGGTAATGCTGGCCTCATAAAATGAGTTTGGAAGCATTCCTTCCTCTTCAATTTTTTTGAAATAATTTGTGAAGGATAAGTATTAATTCTTCTTTAAATATTTGATAGACTTCACCTGAGAAGCCATCTTGTCCTGGACTTTTGCTTTTTGGGAGTTTTTAAATTCCTGATTCAATTTCATTACTTGTAATCTGTCTATTCAGGCTTTCTATTTCTTCATGATTCAGTCTTGCCATGTTGTGTGCTTGTAGGAATCTATCCTTTTTTTTTTTCTAGGTTTTCTAACCAAATTTCAATTCTTAAGTGATTACATCAGAATTCCCTGAAACTTCATGAACTTATTGGGAAAGACATCTTCAAAAGTTTATTATCTGAACACTTAACTTTGAATTAAACCAAACTTGCATGTAAATATCATTTTTAATCATATAATTTTTGAGGTCTGATAGTGTTAATGATACTTTTTAACATATATAACAAAGTAGTACATCCTCACACAGTGATAAATATTTAAGGTACTGATTTCTTTCCAGATCTTCTTGTATTCTGATCCTTTTTGGATATGTACCTTTGTGATAATAAAAATTGCTGGAAAAGATGTGCTAGGACACTCCAGATTTTGGCTCTGAAAATAAAATAATCTTAAATGTCAAAGTATTCTGCAGGTTGAAAATGTCAAAACCTGCATTATATATAAAATTTGTCTACCTGCTCTCCCCCTATTAAAAATGTACAATGGAAATAATTTTTAAGGGAAAAAAAGTTCTGATAAAGTCTTAAACTTTAGTATAAAAAGTTACCTCAGAAAAGTTAACAGTTCTGTAACAGAATATAGACATCTGGGTCAAGATGCATTCAAATAACATGCCATTTGCAATGTGACAAGAAAAGGTCATGTTGCTACTCTTATTAAAAAATTGTAAATGTATATGCTTTTAATATTTTGCTCCTACAATGCTACTGGGCTTACATGCCTATTATTATTTGGGGGCTTTTTACTATTCTAGATAAGATCCCAAGCCCTTGTTTTCGTGCTTATCACAGTATAATTTCATTCTCTTAAACCATTCATATTACAACATTTTAAATTTTCTCCAGAATGATTTCTCATTTTTATTTGTTTTAAGACGTACCCTGCAATGAGAAGACGATAAGAAAAAATAACCCTATGTGGTAAATGTTATCTCGAAAGTAAAGATGAAAACAAGTATAACAATAAAACTTATCAGTTCTTAGAAACTAATCACTCTATATTGCTTTAAAAATAACATGCACCGGGAACACAGCTATAGAAAAAAGAAAATTAATACATTAAAGACAGACCAGACATAAATACACCAGAATGCTAACAATAGTTGTGAGGGGCAACAGTCCTTTCAGGGTTTTATTTCATTCTGATTTCAAACTTTCTACTTGTATTACTACATGTATTTTCAAACAAATATACATGTATTACTTTTACTTTTATTATCTCCATTTTTTTCTGATTATAAAATGAATATATTGTAAAATGTATCACATGTATAATATAAAACATTTCAAGAACTCTAGCAATTTTAAAACATTTCATGTAGAAACTTGAAGATTTATTTTTATAATAAAAATAAAGATCACAACCTTTAAAATCCATATACAGTAAGAACTAACAATGTGAATTTGCTTTTCTAGCAACTTACAACTCCTCTCTGGGAGGCAACACAACATAAGAAAAATGGTATGGTATTTAATGTCAGATCTGAGTTTCATTCCCAGCTGAAGCTTTTATAGCTAGCTATGTGACATTCAGCAAATAGCATCTCTGAGTTTTACTTTTCTAATCTGTTAAATGGGATAATAATTCCTTGGCTGATGATTTAATGTAATGTAAATATTTCAAAGGGTGAAAGACTATTCTGTAGGATGTAATATTTTCTCTTTATGCTTCAATTTCTTCATCTATAAATTAAGAAAGCTGAATGAGATGAGCTCTAAGTTCCCTTTAAAATAGAAAACTTGAGGATCTTTCTTTTATGATAAATGATATAAAAAAATTAGCTAGTTTAACTTTGTTCATTGTGCTTTGCCTGGAACCTCCAAAATATAACAATACTGTCTTAAAATGCACATTCTCTTTGCTGAAATATGGCCAAAGGAGTGGATCACCCCCCACACCCACAAAAAAGGAAGGAATGAATGTTTCCTGAAGATGATCTCATGCTCCTTGGCGAAGCATCAAAAAAATCTGGTAGCTGTAACCATGACAATAACTGGTCAAAGAAAAGAATGTAGGGCTCCTTTCAAACCAAATTCAGGGACAAAGCTTTGAAAACATAAATTGCCACCTGAAAAAGCCTTTTTCTTATTTATTTTGCCATTTCACAGTTTATATATAAACCATCAGAAATACAGCAAGGTACTCCGTTGTAAAAAGAAATGCCTGATCCTCCGTGCAGGACAGAAGACAAACAAACTTCAACCTGTCAAATAGAACAAAGACCAAGCCTATGTGAATGAGGGAGAGAGTAACAGGAGACAAGACCAGAGAGAAAGGCAGGGACCAAAAAATGTAACGTCATGTAGGCCTTGGAAAGAAGTTTGAATTTCATTCCAAGAGGGATGGGAAGCCATTGAGGGTTTAAGCACGGGAATAAAATGATCTGGTTTTATATTTTTACAAAAATCACTCTGGTTGTCACGTGGAGATTGGACTGTGGGTGCAACTGTGGGAGATTGGGGTGGGGTCGGGTGGGGGATGAGAGGACAAAAGAGGAGGCAGAGAGCATCAAAGTAGTTCAGAGAGAGGACAGTGGCTCAGACAAGAATGACAGCAATGAAGGTCACGAGCAGTGGTCAGATTCAGGGTGTTATGTTGAATGTCAGGCTGGTTGAACTTGCTGATGGACTGGATATTTGCAGTAGGAAAAGAAAGGACTCCAATGTGTCTGCGAGGCTTTGGGACTAAGCGATTGGGCGAATGGTGCTAGTCGCTAAAATGAAGAACATCGGGAGTAAAGCAGGCTTGGCTCACAGAGCGAAAGAAAGAGTTGTTTTGGAGGTGTTCGGATCATGAAACAAATTAAAGCATTCCAGTGAAGATGTCGAGTATGCTGTTAGATCTTTGAGTGTGAAGATCAAGGAAGAAATGTAAATCTGGTAATCAGTATATATGGAGATGACATTTAAATTCAATGCAGGGGACTGAATGAGATCATTTAGGCAGCGGATCCTGCAGAAGAGAAGCACGGGAGTGACTGAGTTCTGAGGCTTTCCAGTGCTAATAGGTGAACAGAAGAAGATCTAGCAGCGCTGACCGGGGAGGGGAAAAAACAACAGGAAAGTGTCACCTCCTCAAATGAAGAAAGCCACTGGGGAGTGAAGGACTAGTCCACTCAGTCCGGCTGCTAAGATCAAGTTAGCGTCCATGGGACACTGAATACTTGAGGGCCCTGAATTCTTACAAAGAAGTATGCTATATGAACATAACGTTCTAGTTTAAAAAATAACAGTCCCCCACCTCCATTTTAAGGGAAATATGGGTTGAATAAAGAAAACAAAAAAATACAGAAGAGTAGAAAGAAAAAAAATTACCCTAAGAAATTTGTCATTAAGATTTTGAATCAGAGAAAGACAAATGTCATATGATTTCAGTTATATGTGGAATCTAAAAAAACAAAATAAAAAAGCAAACAAAAAGGAAACAAATTCATAGAAACAGAACATTTTGATGGTTGTCAGACGGGAGGGGAGTTGGCGGAGTAGGTGAAAAAGGGGAAGGGATTAAGAAGTACAAATTGGTAGTTGTTACAACAGTCACGAGATATAAAGTACAGCATAGGGAATACAGGCAATAACAGTGTAATAACTATGTATGGTGCCAGATGGGTTCTAGACTTATCGAGGTGATCAGGTATATAAATGTCTAACCACTAAGTTGTACATCCAAAATGAATATAATATTGTATGTCAACTAACATTGAAAAATTTAAAAAAATTATTTAAAAATAGATTTTGAGTACTTTTCCTTGAAATCTTTCCATATATAGAGGTTTGGATTTTGCTTTTTAGTTTGTCTAAACATACGGCCCATGTCATTTTATACCCTGTTTCTTTCACTCTCTCATGTTGTTCTATATTATTCTTTAAAACATTTTAACGACAACATAATAATAGTTGCCATCTGTTCACTGCTTATAATGAGCCAGGCATTGTATTAAGGGTGTTATAAATACATTGCATTGAATCCTCACAAGAACCTATTAGGCAGTTACTGTTATTATCCCAAGTTTCTATGTGAAAAATCAGGCTAAGTAACTTAAATAGGTAAAGTGTTCATTTTCTGTGCTCTTAACCACATATTGTCTAGATAACATGATTTACTTCATTTCCTGTTTATAAATAGTGTTGTCTAATGTTTTGAAAATTATACCTACCATTTGGTGAGCATCATCGAACATATAGCTTTTTATGAATTTAGAATTATTTCCTCAGAATAGATTCCTGGAAACAGAAATACTGGATCAAGGAAACATTTTTAAGATTTCTGGTATACAGTGTCAAATTGCTTTCCAAAATGTTTTTCCGAACATATCTTATCACAAAAGGTTACTTTAAAAATCTACTTCAATCTAAAATACGCAATACAGAAAAAGATTGGGGCGGAGGGAGGCGGTGAGGATAGGACTATGAGAACATAGTAAGTGGCCACCAGAGGGCAACCGTATCACAGCACTGTTGGAAAAAAACATCTCATCTAAGACAAAAGACTGATTTTATAGTAAGCTAGCACTTTTAAATCAAGTATTGGCAGTTCTTCATGTTGGATTCCACTTTTATTATATTTCAAAACAGAGAAACTATCTGTTTATCTTATTACTGGCTACTTTTAGAAACCATAACCATGAAAAGGATTTCTTTTGCCTTAAATTATCTCCAGAGCAAGCACAGGTTGGGATTTACTGAACGTTAGAGAGCTACCTCATTGCTGCAAGGAAAAGAAGAACCAGCTATGTAGGCTGCTTCCTGGTTCCATAAAAGACATAGGGAGCAATTTAAATCAACTCAGTATGATGAAGCATCTCTGTTGTTACCCAGGATTGAAACTCATCTTTCCTCTGTATTTCTATTCATTTGTTCATTTATTCAACAAAAATTTAGTGAGTACTTATTATGTGCCAAGTTCCACACTAGAAACTGTATACAAAGGTGAACAAAACTGAAGTGGAACTTACAGTGCAGTGAATAACCCACGCATGACGCATGATCACATATAAATATACAAACTATAATAAATGCTATGACCAAAATGTAAGTGTATATGAGAGTACATAATTGGGAATTGCTATTTAGCCTGGAGCATCAGGAACTGCTTTCTATTGAAGTAACCTTACACGGAAGGCCTAAAGCAAGGACGTGATTTATTCAGGGGCCAGAGGTGGGGCCAGAGGTAGATGAGAAAGGCTGTTCTAGGCAAAGGCAAGATCATGTATGAGACCCCTGGGACAAGCGAACATGTTGGAAGAATAGATGCCAGTAGGACTGGATCACAGACAGCAAAGGAAAAGTACGGCACAAGACGGAACTGGCAAGTAGGCAGAGACCACATTACATAATAGGAAAAAAAGCACACCACAGTTTCTTCTAAATAAATTTGTTTCCCCATAGAAAAAAGGATTAGAATGAAAACTAAGCTTTCAACACAGATTTTTCCAGGGTCCTTTCACAATTTTAAATATTCTGCTACCTTGCTCTCATAAAAAAACGCTTGTACTTGTCAGACTAGTGTGTCTTGAGTTTCGGGTTGGGGAAAAGATTTCCAAGGAAGTATCTCTAATCCTTACATTTAGGAAAACGAAAGATCATAAAAGTCATTGTCTTTAGTTTTTTATAGTTTGACTAAGTTTGCCTATATGTGGTTTTCTTGTTTTTACACTGCCCCTTGCTGAGTTTTTTGAATCTGTGAGCTGATGTATTTCATTAATTTGGAAAATTCTTGGCCATCATCCCTTCAGATATTGCTTCTGCTCCAGTATCTCTCTTCTTTCTTTGTGAGCCTCCAATTGCATTTACATTAGACTTTTGGCTGTATCTCACATGTTTTTCCTGTTCTGTTCTTTCCACTGCCTTTTTTTCCTCTTTGGACATTTTTAATGGAGCCATATTTGAACCTACTAACCTTGTCTTCACTGTGTACAATCTGCTGTTAAATCCATGAAATGAGTTATTAATTTCAGATGTTGTATTTTTTGTTTTAGATTGTCCTTTTGATGTTTTTTATAGATTCCGATTCTTTTGAAATTTTGCCTCATTTCACATATTTTGTCTGTTTTTTCCTCTAGTTTCTTAAAATATTAATTTTAGTTATTTGAAAGTCGTATGCTAACTCTAACACCTGGATCACCTGTGGGTCTGCTTCCACTGTTTTTCTCTTTATTGGTATATTTTCCTACTTCAGCTTGTCTAGTATTTTTTTTTCAATGCATGACTTTTACTGCATCTTTAAAATATCACAAATAAGTCTGAGGAATCACTCGACATCTTGGTGTTTCTGTAGCTGGGTAACTTAGATCTTATTCATGAGCCTGCTGAACTGTTGCTTTTTCAGAAACACAGATATGATCCAAAATTTTTCTGATATCCTTGTTTTTAACTGTTGTCGCTTGTTGAATCAAAGTAGCTGAATTTGATACAAGTTCAATATCATTTCCTTCAAGAATTCACTCACCTTTCTGGACTTGAGATACTGGACAAGCAACTCCTGACCTTATCCGAGCCCTGCGGATATATTTTTCACCCAAGAAATTTCTGATTTCCACAAGAGAACCACTTTCCTGAATGACGACGTTGATGGGGAAGTGAACATACACAGCCCTCATCTTGTAACGGAAGCCCAGGTAACACCCTTGATCGTGTTCCGTACGTGACTACAGGTAGTGCGGACAATAGCCAGCTCCTTCCTATTTCCCCACCATTTCACCCCGGAGCCTCTTCTTTCTTTCCAAGGAGACTGAGTTCTACGTGGATGTGATTAAAGTTCCCCTGCAGGGTGCCTCTGGGGCCCTTCCCAATAACTGTGGTTCCTTTAGAGTGATGCCCACATTTTCTAGAACGTCCACCATCTGATTGCTGACAATGGTCTTCACCCTCGCAGTAGATACAGCAAAGAGGATTGTCTAGTATTTTTGACTGTATGCCAGACACAGTATACAAAGGAACCACAGATGACTCCCCTTTCCTGTGTTTGGCAAATATAATAAGAGGATCATCTGAATCCAGTCAGAAATCCAGATAGGTTGAGGATGGACTGCAGTTTTGGTATGAGTCAGTTCACTATGGTTCGTCGCTATTCTTGGTCATGGCCCTCTAAGGCTTTTGACTGACAGCCTAACAGGCCTGAGTGTCCTCAGTCCTAAAACTGCACCAGATTCTGTGTTTCCCTTTGGTAATTTGAGCGTAGGTCCCACTCCACGTACCTTCAAAATTTGGCAATGTTGAGAGAGAGATGGTTATATGGTGTAACAGCCCCTCTCTAAAGAGATTTTTATCTCCTAAGCACCACAAGACTGAGATTTCCTTCTACCTTTTGGGCCAGGCTTCCATCTCCTGCACAGCCAGCTCATGTCCTAAGGCAAAACTGGCCTTGTGTTAGGGCTCCTCTAGTTTCCAATCCATCATGCTAGCCCCACATGACAGCCAAAAGCTCTTCTTATAGCTCTTTCCTCAAGAAGAATTTCTTTGCTTGGGTCAAGCCTGCTCCTTAGCCTGTACCCAAAATCAGCAAATGTCCCCTGGAAAGGAAATGGCTGTGATCCTCAGCTCACTTAGGAATTTTACTACATACAAATCCTCCTTGATTCCACAGCACTCCAACCAATAGGATTTGTGAAACGTATGTATTTTTTTTCAAATTTTTGTTACAGACGTTTGGCTTGCTACGACCTTTCCATCCAACTTAGAGGAGAAAGACCCTTATAAATGGTTTGGAAAGCATCAACCTATAGACGAGGGACCTGAAAATGAAGAGAACAAAGACTAACTACATAAGCAGTAAGGAAAGTGTGTACCTGTGAGGGCATCACAACTGGCAGACCGATTATTGCATCGGCAGGGCAAGCAGCCACGCTCACTGAAGTCATAATATCCATCTTGGCATCGATCACATGTAGAGCCGGTGACACCCACTTTACACTGGCATTTCCCAGAACTGCAAATAAAAACAAAGACAATAAACAAAAGTAAATCAGTTTGAAAGTTTTGTTGCTGAATGTCCCATCATATGGTGATCTTAATGTAGAAATTGTTACAACAAGATTCTAGTGACTAGAAGTACTGAGTGATTTTTATTGTGATTTGGAAATTGAACAGCTTCACAACTATAAATTCAATAACACAGTACTAACACTAATAATTTGTGACAATTTAATCTTCTGCACTTGGGTAGTTTAAAATAAATGATAAAGGAGCCATGGAGAATATAAGTCCCGATGCTTAGAAATCTTTGTTTATTAAGAAGCACTAGGGCACAGAACTGGCCTGCGTTTACAGCTCATTCCTGAATATTCCACAGTTCCACCAGTGTCCGCACTGCCCAACCTGGAGAAGAGAAGAAAAACCATCTAGCCTTCACCCAACCGAGCTTCTGGGTGGAGAATATGAAGACCAGGATCTTAATGACTGTCAACTAATATCCATTTAGATGCTGGAAACTCAATATAATTTTCTGCTTTAGGTACAGTCTGTATTAAAATATTTCTGGTAATTCAACTGAAATTCACAATTATGTAAAATGACTACAGTGGGGACCTCTATCGCTTTCTTGATTAAATCCATATAAAAATTCTAGATTGTCAAACCCCAAATGACTAAAAATCTAAAACAAGAAAAATATTTAGTATCCCATCTCTTCCTATTAACCTACTTTCTTTTCTTAGATGTCTGTTATATCAATGTCATCTCTTTCCAATCAGTGAAACTTAAACCTTTGCTGTCATTTTCAAGTCCTCACTCTCTACCCCATGCTCTTACAATCACTCAAATCTAATATATCACCAATTGCTGTCAATTTTCTTTCAAAATATTTCTTGATATTGTTTTTTCCTCTACAATCATCCCTCTTAGAATGTCTTTCCTCCTCTTCATCTCTCAAAAATTTTCCTGCTTTTAGGCTCATCTTTTTTCATGAAACTTTTCTGACAGGTCTATAGAGATCTTTCAGCTTCCTGACTTCACATTCTCTGCACTGTACATTTTAATCTTAATTATGGTCTGTTCTACATTCTTTCATATATGTAATTCTTGTTTCTCTAGTTAAATGGTTAAAGACCTGAGACAAAGATTATCATGCAGTTATTATTATTATTATTATTATACTTAGCACAAGCCTATGGCTATTGTACTATAACTGTTTTCTTTTTTCACTTTTTTTCCAATTACAATTGACATATAATATTATGTTAGTTTTAGGTGTATACCACAGTGATTAGACATTTAGATAACTTACAAAGTGATCACCCCGATAACTCTAATACCCACCTGACACCATCCATAGTTATTACAAAATTACTAACTATACTCCCTAGGCTGTACTTTATATCTCCATGACTATTTTATATCTGCTAATTTGTACTTCTTAATCCCTTCCCCTTTTTCACCCAGTCCCCTACCCCTCCCCTCTGACAACCATCAATTTGTTCTCTGTATCTATGAGTTTGTTTTTGTTTTGTTTATTCATTTATTTTGTTTTTTTTTTTAGATTCCACCTAAAAGTGAAATCAAATGGTATTTATGTTTCTCTGGCTTATTTCACTTAGCTTAATACCTTCTAGGTCCATCCATGTTGTCACAAATGTCAACATTTCATTCTTTTTTATGGCCAAGTAATATTCCATTCTATATACTATATACATCTTCTTACATCTTACTTGGTAAGTTTGAGTCCAGAGACCATACTTTAGCCATCTTAATATCTTCAGAATCTAGTATAGTACCTGGTTTATTGTAGGCACTTAATATATGCTTGATAAATAAATGTTCAATAAATACACAAACTGAGTTTTAGAGCTAAGCACTGGGAGGGAAAAAGAAAGATGAAAAACTACACTAATTACCAAGGTTCTCAGAACAACTAAAAGTCTTTCCCTTTTCTCTAACTGTGTGATCCTTCTTTATATGCTCATTCTGGACCTCAAAATTTTAGACTTCATCTGAGAAGATTTTGGCACCCATCATACTGGACGGGAGACAATCCAAGGTAGAAACTACTTTTCAATATAATATTTTTTAGAGATTCAGCTCCTAATAATAAGCCCTTATGATGTTAATTTTAGTTCAGGAGCCCAAGCTCAAATCGTTAATACTTACACAGCTCTTACACATATCAGTTAAAGTAATCCCCTACAACTTCCCATATTCCTATTTCTGTAGCAACAATGAAAGTCCTAATTTGAGTTATTGAAACTTTGGGTTGAACTTTGCAGAATGGAAGTAAAGCAATTTTAAACTGTGTGTATTCTACTTATAGTACACAATCCTAAGGATTGTTTTCATTATTATTATTATTTGAGATGTGCCTCTCTGTTCATCAGCATCCTCTGGGCAAAATAATGAGGCTTTTGCCTTCTATCCCATAAAACTATTTTGAGCAGCTAAAGTTGAAGTTTACTTCTCCCTCCCACTTATCATGGTTCTCTGCTATATCTCAGGACACGCCAAAAAGGAGTAGAAAAGTAGAAAAAATTTCCTACATGGAACATTTTTTAAGGCTTTCATCAAACAACACCAGTCCAAAAGGCAAAGAAAGCCAGTATCCTGAGAAATCACCTGTCAAAATCTGTATTTCTATCTTACAGCTGCCTAGTGTATTGGGTTATGCAGTTTCTTGATTAACAAATACTTTTACAGAAAACGTAAATGAAGTGATAGTGATGATGATGATGATGAAAATCATGAGCCATCATTTATTGAGGGCCTATATCAATAAACATAGCGGGGGTGCCAAAAAATGTATACAAGCGGACACTTTGGTCAACGTTGCTCAAGCAGTAGTTTGCCATAATCAGAAGTGTCTGGATGCTGATGGTAACCACTTTGAGCACCTCTTGTAACTGCAGAAGTCAAACGTGACTTGTGTTCATCTTTTGTTATTGGTATATACTGAGTATTACAATTTTAATACAGTTTTCCTTGCTTAAAATGTGTATACATTTTTTTGGCACCCTCTGTATCTTCTCTCTAACCCTCAAAATAACTCTACTAGGTGAAGGTCATAATCTTCATTTTACTATCAAGGAAATTCAGAAAGGTTAACGTTATTGTCCACACCTTGTAATTATTTATACAAAGCCAGACTTTCCCTACTATACCATGATATTCACCCTTCCCTAAGTTTGACTCTAAATTTGTACAAGAAATTTGCTCACCAAACAATTTGATACCCACTTGGATATCAAACTTCATTCTGTAGCTGCCAAGCACCCCAATTCCCCATTTATTTAGGTTCTGACCCCAATGAGCTGTTTTTGCCTTTTCCAGAATAAAACCCCATCTCTTTTCTCACTGCCAGTAAATTTCAGGTGTTCCTTAACAAAAGCTAAGAGTTCTTACTGCTTGAAGAGAAGCTGCAGCCTAGCAAAGTCCAAGATTCTCAGAGATACAAGCCCAAATATTTTGACGCTTAAAGCTTACTTAACATTTGTACTGATAACAGTATAGAAGATGAGCATTATTTTTCTTAATGCAACAGAAATTTACATTACCACCATGTCTCTTAAGTAACTTTGCAAAAAATTAAAAAAGAAAAAATTCACGTATATACATACGCGTTTATATTCGTACAGTCTTACACAAGAATATCTATCCCAAGGTACTTAAAGATCTAGTACAGTAAATCTGTATTCATCAAATATGAAGTTCAGGAATATCTTATGACTCAACAAGAAGGAAGCAGTCAATTTGTCTTGCTATACTGTCAGAAAATTATAAAGGATAGAATGTACTTTTCAGAGAATGGCTAACAACACTTCATCAGCCAATTTCCAAAGGTCTTAAAATGTTAATCAAAATACGTTTGCCCCTCATTTCTCTACAGACATTAGATTATTCAGTATTCAGAAGAATAAACAGTTATTTTTAGTGACGGTGTTTGCCCAACCCACCACCTACAAGAAAAAGGTATTATCTTGGAATACCTAATAATATTAATAATTATATTAAAATTATGCTAATAATAATAATCATTAATTATTAATAATGTAAGAGACTGCCAGTGTTCTCAAAGTAGTTGCTAGTCTTCTAAGTGGACTTTACCTTCATAATTCTGCCCTGGGCACTCAGAACACTGATTCAAGCAGATATATTTCACCCTAGAGTATCTGCTCCATAGTTGCTGATTAAAAAAAAAAAATCCATGAACAGCTTTGTGAATCTTGATAAAGCAGCTGACTAGTCTAGACACCATGCTTCACTTTTCCTGGGTGGATTTTAAAGCCACAGGAAAGGAGATGCTTTTTCCTCTCTTTTTAAAAACCGTGTAGAATGTAGTGGGGAAGTTTTATTGTGAGGCTGCACCACCAGGGCTTTTCCACCATGTTACTCCTGGCCCAGGGCCAATTTCTCTGCCTGTATAAGAATTAAATCACTCAGCAAATATAAAGCTTTCCCTGTGTGACTTCTTTTATAGAATAAAGCCTTTACAACACCCCCTTTCATGGTCTCCCTCTGTTAAAGACTGTTGAATGCTTTTTCAAGCAAAGGTCAATGATATAAATGCAGTGAAGAAAAAGAAAAAGGCCTGTTAACAAACCACTTAGGCTGATCCATGAAAGAACCAAAGACTCGCATCTTCATATCTGGAGAATAAGGGCAAAGACCTGGATTTTGTATAGAAGTCAGAAATCCATACTACTCAGATCAACTAACAAAGAATTTAAGATACAAGTGCTCATCTGGTGTCACTCTTTATAGATATGAGTTAGTTGCTAGTAAAGTACGTACTAATGTAGTACAGAGAATTATATCAGATAGAAGAATACAGAATTAATTATAAATGAAGCACAAGCATTGTGGAACTAAGCTGCACTAAGCATAAGTAAGCATATACTACAAATATATACTATAATTTCTTAAATTATCCCACATAGAATTCTCAGATTGTCTTATAGTGTCAGTGCTTAGAGAATTTATCACACTCATAGCTGTGAGCAACTATTACATGGCTTGAAGACTTAAAAATTATTTCTTAAAAGGTAAACAAATAATATAATTTCTGACATGAAGCTATCAATTTTTCAAAAGTAAATTCAATGGTGTATCATCTCAAGATAGGGTACGTGTGTATGTTATACAAGTACTAACCAAAATATCTTTTTAAAGGTTCTGTTTTGTTTAAGATGAGTGGGTGGAGAATCTTCAGAATTTCCATTATTTTATAATCACACTGACCAGGGTGGGTAGGGTGGAACACAGGAAGGGAGGTATCAGGGTCTATGGAAAATTCATAGCCTAAGGAGACAAAGGGAGCTTGGTGCAAATTCCAGCTCTTAGTAATGAGCTGGGACCAAGTATTTATTCTATTGTGGACTCAGCATTCTCATTTGTAAAATGAAGACAATAAAACCAAACTGTGAGAATTAAAGCTTGCATACGCAGGGTACTGAGCACAGTGTCTGACACATAATCACTACTTGAAAATGAAAGAAGTTTGAAGATAATGACAATGATCCTAGAACTTGACTTTTTTAGAGAATTGTAAGGAGAATGGATTAGAATCTCTAATAGGCAAAGACAGACAACACTACGTTAGTTACTTTTCAACTTCTGTTAACAAACCTAGAAAAATGGCAAGAATTTATGGGGCAGTTACTAGTTAGGAGCACAAATATGGCTAGGAAAAGAAAGCACATTATGAACACATGGTAGAAAAGGTTTTTGGAAAGAGAATTTAAAAATTGAGAAGGGAAAAGATCAGCAAAATACTACATTACATGGGATCAAAGCCAGCAAGTCCTGATGTGCTTTTGTACCAACTAGCTAATTGATTTAACTTTTTTTTCTAAATTGTCAAATGTTTTGGCTTGTTTTGTGTTATCAAAAATATTGTCTATTTTCTTCCTAAGGTTTACAAGCTATAAATTGTGTTTATGGCATATCTTTAGATATCATGTTATCAATTTTAATTCAAGCAGTCACAGAATAATCAAAAGTATAGTTCTAATTAGGGAAAATTAATTTATTCAGAAGCCTTGCTTTTCCTCCTTCCTCAGACAGTTTACATGTTGGCAGTCTGACATGGAAAGAACAAGACACAGAAAAAAATTAATAATTAAATGTACCAACTTTCTTTTTCTTCCTTTTTTTTAATATCTTAAAACAATTTAGCTTAGGAAGAGACTGAAATTACTAGTTAAAATAGAATCTGAAATTAACAAAAAAATTGCTGATTGTAAGCTCTCTCAATAATTTAAAAGCAATATTAAAAGACAACTGAAAAAAGTTTTGCAAACCAGAAAAAGCTTTCACATGAGAAAATAAACAAATGATTTTATAAAGGTAATGAGAAATAGTTTCTCCTCTTTTGTTATGAAAGAAACTCAATAATTAAACATTTTGGCAAAATACCAACTACATTTAGTGTTTCACTGTCATTCTACAATCATGGAAAAGACCATTATGCAATGAGCAAAACTCCTTTTCTGGAGGAAAAAAAAGATAGCTTTATTGTTGAAAACATTGGGCTATTATGCTAAACATTCCTTGTATTTCTGAGAGCAAATAGTCTAAAATATGTTTACAGGAAATCCATATTCAGACAGAAATTCTTAATACTCAAGAAGGGTACTGCCTAAGTACAAAAATATTTTTGATAGCTGATCTTACCAAAATCAAATTTAAAAGTTGATTTGAAAAATTAGAAGTAAAACTTTATGGCAAAAAAATAAAAAGTGTCTTATTTCCAGAGCCACAATTTGGAAAAGCTAAGTTAATTCAACCAGGAAAGTTATTTCTTATTTCCTTCACCTTTTTTTTTAATGGAAGAAATACAGCCACAAGAATTCTCAAACCCACACAATTACTCTATTATTTGATTAGAGATTTCTGCATTTCAAAAGTTCATTTTGAAAAAAGAAAAAGGATGAAGTCCCAGTATTGTCTTCTGGGAAAAAAAAGATGCTTCTCAAATACGTTAACGTTTGTATTCTTTTGTAACCATTGTAAATGGTTTACTTAGTGAAAGGGTAATTATTAATACTTTATTAGTGTACATGCCGTGTTCCAAAAATTAACTTGTAGTGCTTAGAATTCAGAACTCATTTTCTACAGAAATGACAGCAGAAGTGGTGGCTGTTTCCAGATGAGCAAACAAAAACCTGTTTAACTCAAAATGCTGACACTGCCAGTGCTGAAAACCAACTCCTTTATACCCTGGTCCTAAGCCTTGGAGTTCTGAACCCTGTAGGGGGTGGAATGGTCAGGAGGCAATATTAACACTTATTGAGCTCCTACTATGGGGTTATAAACAAAATACATAGCACAATATTTATATGTGCATTACTTAATTTAGTCCTTACAATAATTCTATGACATTTATTAGTCTCAACTTTCTAGCTGTTTGATTATTGAGCACGTTAAGTTTTCACATCTGAAAAATAAGAGTAACAATTCCTGTTTCAGAAGATTTAAAATTAGCTAAAGTCACATATTTAAGTGACATATGGAGCTTCCAAATATTAGAAGCTCCATATGTGTCCTCTCAAACTTCCCCAATTGGTCGAGCTTCAGAAACGTAAACTGACTCAGTTTTTAAGGTCACAAAGCCAGAGGTTCGTAGAATTAGAAGCTAGATCTTCTGCCTACTAAATACAACGTTGTTCTCTTTCTCCTAGATTACAGATTACCTCTATGTACTTAATGAAAGCAAGCCAGAGGATTTAATGTGATCATCTTAACAGACTTGCAACACACCCAGGAGAAGCTTTTTATGTTAATCTTCTCCTGGCTCAATCATCAGTCATTTAAATATCTCCTCTGATGAATGAGATTTTAAAATAATTGCCAAAGAAATGAGACATTGCTTCTGATCTGTCTCAGTACAATTCTAAGATCTGGGAGCTCTAGTTTCCTACCTGCATTTAGCACTGTTTGCAAATGCCCCGCGTTCCAGCCAGTTTTCCTTGCAAACTTTTTTTCTCTTAACAGCTTTATTGATATAAACTTGCAAAGCATTTTTAATCTTCACTTTTAAATTGTGAAATGCATCATTCATCCAGAAGTAGATACATTTTAAGACAATACAATTTAAAGAAGAACAATAAACTCAACATTTTGACACTCAACTTAGCAAGACATTTGAAGCTCCTTGTATGTCTCTCCTCAACTGCATTCCCTGCTCTTCCCCAGAAGCAACTAAGTTTTAATCACTCTTTAGCTCTTTAAGAGTTTCACCATCTCTGTATATATCATCAAATAATGTATTATATATTTTTGCCTGCTCTTAAACTTTATATTAATAAAAACCATTGTTTCCTTCTATTTCATTCCTTTTTCTCTGCTTTATTATATTTCATGGCATGAATATCACTCTATTTACTTATTCATTCTTCTAGACATGAGGCTTTTCATTCGGTGTTATGGATAACGGTCCTGCGAACCTTCCCGTACGTGTCTTTTGGTCCACATGACCACGCTTTTCTCTGGAGTACATACCGAGGAATGGAACTGCTAGGTCATGAATACTGGGCATGATCCACTTTACGAGGCAATAACGGTTTTCCACCACGTTGGCAAGTTACCCTCCATCACCATTGGAATAGCGGTCTCTTGCTCTATATCCTCACCAACACTGGATATCATCAAGTTTTAAAATGTTTGGCAGCTTGAAGTAGTATCAAATTGTGGTTTTTAAATCCCATTCTCCTGATTATTAATGAGCTGGAACATGTTTTCATGTTGACTGGCCATTTGAGCTTCCTCTTATAAAGAGTCTGCCTAAGTATTTTTGACATTGATTTGTATATGTTCTTTGTATATTCCTGGAAAAGCAATCCTTTGTCAGTTCAATGTGCTGCGATTATGTTCTCTTAGTTCGTGGCTGTCTTTCCACTCTTTTTATAAGTTTTATAGGTTAACAAAGTGTTAAAATATGAACTCTGGGGCTCCATTACCTGGATTCAAATCCTGGCTTAATGAGTTACTAGCTCTATGACCTTAAGTAAATTACTCAAACCTTTTATGCCTTAGTTTAGTCACTTGTAACATGGAAAAATAAAACACAAAACAGTATTGCTCTCGGAGGTTTGTTGTGTAGACTAAATTAGTTACTATGTGTTAAGCATATAGAGCAGTGCCTGACACATAATAACAACTATATTAAGTATTGCTATTACATTACTATGTTGAAGAAATCCTTCCCCACCTCAAAGTCATTCAGATGCTTTCCTAAAAGCTTTGTTTTGTCTTCCATATTTAGGTCTTTAATCCACCTGAACTTTACTTTTTTCATATGATGTAAGTTAGAGGTCCAATCTCATTTTGTTCCTTATAGATAACCAAAGCTTTAGTACAATTTATCGAAAAGTTTATCCTTTTATCTCTAAGCTTTAGTAGCTCCTCCGTCATATGTCAAATGTCTTTATGCACATGGGTTTTTTTCTAGGCTTTCTTTTTTGCTCTATTTATCTTTTTCTCTATCCCTGAACTAATACCACAAATGTTCTCATGCATCAGAATCATCTGAAGGGCTTGTTATAATACTGATTGCTGGGTCCTAGCCCAGAATTTCTGATTCAATAGGTCTAGGGCTGGGTGCAAGTACTTGCACTTCTAATCAGTTCCCAGGTTATGTTGATATTAGTCTAAGCACCATACTTAGAGAACCACTGCACGAGATTAACTGAAAAATATCACTACACTTATTTCACTCTCTACTTTTTTCTCCTACCTTGTTTCTCCTAAACTGGTAAAGTTGCTTAATTTCCACCTCCGGGCTTAGCACTGAACCCATAATTTGGTATTAATTGTGACCTAAGAAGAAGGTACTTAATGCAATCAACCTCAGTGATCTGTCTGTCATTAAACCCCATTTCCTACTGGCTCCTTTGATATTACTCCCCTATATTCTCAATGGGTGAACTGCAACTATTATCCCTAATTTCTCGATGGCTGGCTCCTGGTTCCAGCTGCCCTGCCTCCCACTTCCCACCCAATGGCTGGGTCCATGACACTTGCTTTCAGTTCTCCCACAGGTCAAATGCCTGCCATTGAAGCCCCAGGAAGTCAGGTGGACTCAGCTCTGACACAGACGGTGTCCTCATTGCTGTCTTTCAAATGATTCTCCATAGATAGTGACCTTATTTCCTGTTACCTTTTTCCATGCAGCATTTGTTTTCCTTGTTGCCCAGATCTGACATCTAGATTCATGTCTCCATGAGCCAGTCTCTAGGTGGATGAATCATGACTATCCACACCCAGACGTGTATTTACTTGAGACTCATGTTGTCACATCTAATCTTGCCCATTCTATTTTAGAGTACGGTGGGAAAGCCTTGGAGTCAGATAGATCTGCGCTCAAATCTAACCTCTGCCATTTATTAGTTACGCCATATTGCTAAGTAACTCAGCCTCTAAGAGCAAGATACTGAAGTTGCTCTGAAAAGTCGGAGCGGTTATGTGTAAAGCATCAAGCACAGAGGTTTGACAGTGTTCATCAAACATTAATTTCCTTCTGTTCCTCCTGCTGCCTCTCATGGATTGTGCAGCTTCTTTAGGTGATCAGTTTGGTCAAAAAAGCTAATATATTTCCCTGCAAAACCTTTTCTTTCAAATACATATAATGTCTTTTACTGGACATTCCATTCAACTGTAGAACTCTTTAAAAAATCAATTCTTTTGCTGTGCAGAAGCTTTTCAGTTTGATATAGTCCCATTCATTTATTTTTGCTTTTACTTCCCTTGCCTTTGAGGTCAAATTCATAAAATCCTCTTTGAACCCAGGGATCATAAGTTCAGTACCTATGCTTTCTTCTATGCAGTGCATTATAGAAATGTATACTGGAAACCTATATAATTTTACTAGCCATTGTCACCCCAATACATTTAATGAACAAAAAATCAATTCAAGACCAGCGAAAATAAAACTTAATTAAAGAAATTGTCGTAGTGTATGTATTAGAAATTGGGAGAAGAGATAAAGGGGATTCTGTTATTAACACAAGCCACGTTTCATGACTGTTTTTGGCACTGTGAGAACGTCTATGTCTCTGCTGTATAATATTTAGAATAAAACTTCTTAAAATTGATGGATCTCAGATCTCTTTGAGAATCTACTGATGTGAGTGTATGGTACAGACATCCTCCACAAAAACATGCACATATTCACCATCACACTCCATGTGCTTCACTCCTCTTGGGTTAAGAACTCCTGACCTTGGTCACAGGGGCATATACTAACTCAGAGCCGAACACCAGGGGAGGTTAATATAACAGAAGGAACAGGAGACCTCGAAATGACTCTTCTCACTCTGATATTTAATAGATATCCGATCTTGGGCTCATCATGTCACCTTTCGATTATTACTTCTCATCTGTGATTTGATGGATAATCACCCTTACCTACCTTTCAGAGTTGGTGTTAGAATCAAATGAGAAAATGTACAGGAGAAAAGGATACTATTATTTGTAAATGACTTTATAATTCATTATTTACATTCCCTGGAAATGTACTGAATTTATAAACACAGGAGAAAGCCAAAAATTTGATAATTTGAAAAACCCAAATTATTAAAACATATGGAATATATCATACCAAAGAATTCATTTAATATATAAAGAAACATAATAATGAAATTAACAGCTTTTAAGCTAGTCCCATAACTTTGACTGTCAAAATAATCATGGCTGAAGCACTTATGTACCTTTTCATAGGAAATCTAGAGACGCTTCAAGTCCATATCTCTCTCCGGGATTGAAAAATTTAGGTATTTTGAGTGGAAATCAAATCCAAAGAGAAAAAAGATGAATAGTCCCATATTTCTCTCTACCCTCTAGGAAACATTTCTTGCTATGAAAAAAACCATATGAGATGGAAAAAGTCATGCTGACTTAATTTTCTTTCAAGGGAACACAGGGAAAGACAAAGCCTTCTTTGTGGCAACAAGCATCCTTCTATTTTAGCCTAAGTCTAACAGAAGTTTAAGAAGCTCCTCTTTTAAAACTTTAGAGAAAAAAAATTCATTAAAATAGTCTATGAATTTGATTGAATATTCTAACCAAAATGGCAGACATTCAGGCCAGCAGAGTAAGTTCATTTCCTTATCTTCATTCCTCTTCTGGATCTAAGGCTTAGAATTATCAACTTTGTCCTAATAATACAGTAATATTATCCATATTCCCTTGACTGATTGCTCCAAATAACAATTCTATTAACTTCTTATTTTGAAATAATACTAGATTTAAAGAAAAGTTACAAATATAGTACAGATAGGTTATATGTCCTTCACCCAACTTCCCCTAATGTTAATTTCTCATAAAATCATGGTATATTCATCATAACCAAAAATTAACAGTGCTATAATACTACTAACTAAACTACAGACTATCGGATTTCTCTAACTCTTATCTCAATGTCCTTTTTCTGTTCCAGGATCCCATCCAGGATACCACCTCACATTTAGTTGCCGTGTCTCCTTAGCCTCCTCCAATATGACAGTTTCTCCGTCTTTCCTTGTCTTTTGTGATCTTGAAGCTTTTGAAGAATATTGTTCAGATATTTCGTAAAATGTTCCTCACTTTGAATTTGTCTGACATCTTGTCACAATTAGACTGAGGTTATAAAATTTGGGGAAGAATAAATGTCACAGAGGTCACGTGCCCTTCTCATTGCATCGTATCAGGGACCACACGACAGCTGTATGACTTACTACTGATGATGTTATCTTGATCACTCAAATGGTAACTTTTCATGCTAGGAATCTGTCTGTATGGTAGTAAAACTTAGTATGATTATCACACTAATTATTTGGAAAATAAGCAGAGGCTCAGCCACGCAGCTAATAACCCTGGAACCTACCAAAAGCACTACAGTCAGACAGACGGGTGTTGGTTTGAACCTGTTTCTGCCACTTACTAGTTGTCTGTGTTGGGGAAAATCACTCAAGTCTCAGTTTCTTCACTTCTAAAGTGAGAATACCACTTCAATCAGTTGTTACTTTATCCTCACAAGATAGTACATAGAAAGCACTTAGCCTGGCACATACCGTGTTTCCCCAAAAATAAGACCTAGCCGGACCATGAGCTCTAATGCGTCTTTTGGAGCAAAAATTAATATAAGACCCAGTCTTATATTATGTTAGCTAAGACTTGGTCTTATATTATAGTAAAATAAGACTGGGTCTTATATTAATTTTTGCTCCAAAAGACGCATTAGAGCAGATGGTCCGGTTAGGTCTTATTTTCGGGGAAACACGGTAGTAAACATTGAATAAACGTTAATACTGTTCCTTCCAGGATGGGGGGTGGTGGTAGTAATGGTAGCGTTCGGCCAAGTTGTCTGGTATTTTCATCTCAGAAGGAAGTCAGACTACAGATCATAAAAACACTACATGTTTATAAGATTTTAAGATCTTTTAAGTGTAGTAAAATATCCTATCAAAGAGATGTTTAATTAAAGGTTAAATCTGTGGTTTCTTTCTTCTTTAGGGAGAGATGTTTACAATTGCTTTGCCATTTGGGCAGGGACAGAAAATAATCTTGAAGCAGATTCTCCTGACTGGGTGAAGAATCATTTATTAGGTTTCCCTTAATTATGAACAAGCTCCACTGTGCTCAGTAAAGGTTTAGCCTGACCTTTCATGTTGGGAGGAAGGGGGATTTGGGGTTTGGTAGGTAAAAGATTCTACAAAGTATCGTCAGCCAGGACTCTTGGAGCTGGGATGCGGCTGTATGTATAAACTGAAGGGGACGATTACGACCTCGAACTTTGGAGCCCTAATTTAGAGCATTCTTGAAAGAACTTGGCACTAAGGGAGTGCGGGTTTATCCTCCCTCAAAGAACTGTTGCTGCCAATGATTCTGAGCGGTAAAAGCCTCATCCGAGTAGTGAGCAAGCACCATCTGTCAGGTTGTCCAGGGCCAGGCTTCAACCCAGCAAATCCACGCAGGAGTGACAAACGATAATATCAGCGAATTGATCAGAATTCTGTTCCCCTAATACTTAGCATCAAACAAGGATTGACTCCTAGAGTTACTGGAAAATTAGTAATGAATTGTTGTAGGATGGGTTGCCTCCAAAGGAAGGCACTGGACTTCCGTTACTGAGGTCGATGAGTGTCAGAGCAATTAATGACTGTGAAAATAAAATAGGTATGCCTATATTTGAACGCTGTTTATGGAAAAGTCTGTCAGTTATATAAGCTTTCAACGTCCCCCTATAATATTTGCTACCCCCACAGGCCTCACTATAAAGATGAATAGTTTTTAAAACTCTTAAAAGGTAAAGGGCCTTTGGATTTATTTTTAGCAACACCACAGAAACAACATGGGTATGGGGACACTGCTTGACACTCAGCAGCAAGGCTTATGGGGAAATAAAAATCTCATGGGATACAGTGGGTGGGAATAACTACTGAAGCATAGGAAAGCAGATTCAATTCCTGCAGCCTGCAACGAAGGAAGAACGGTCAGCACAGGGAGAGGGTATGAGCCTGAGAAGGAACCCTGGGACTGAGCAATTCCTGAAATTCAACTTAGTAATACGAACTACCTTTAGATTTGTCTGTATGTATTAATGCAAAAATCACAAACTTTCTAGGCAATTATGCAGAGAAACACTGCTATCATGGGGCATATCACCATTTTCACTATTCTCTAGTCTCTCAATATTTTCTCCTTTCCCACTCATATTGCTCTTAACTTTGGCCCTTGTTAGTTTTTACTCTGTCTCTAATCCCCTGCTACTTACATCCACCCATCCGACTACTGCTAGAACACAGTGCTGACCTTTCTTCTGCTTAAAAATTGCTTCGTGAACAAAATCCAAATCATCTGTCTGGCCCTTAAGGCCCTCTGTGACCTGACCCCAGAAGGACTTGCCAAATTTATCTCCTCTGCCCCCACTCCTCTTCCACCTTCCATCCTGTGTAAGCACATCTCTGAGACGTTAATCTTGCTGCTTCCTGTTCTGTAAAATCTTTCCCACTTCTGTATGTCTAAATCCTTTCCTTTCTTCAAAACTGAAGTCAAAAGCTATCTCCTCAATGAAATCATCTCTGATTTTCCAGGGCTAAGTGGTATCACCCAGTTTCTTAATCCTCTTAACATTTTGTCTGTATGTTTTATGAGATGGGTCAATTTTTACTTTGTATCATAATTATTTATATATGTATATATGATTTTTTTTCTTTGTGATATTATTAGACAAGAAGCTCCTTTGGTCTTCCCATTGAATTCTTTGTCTTTTACTTCCCACAGAATTTATTAAAGCATCCCACACCAAATTTGTTGAACACATAAACACCTTGGTACCAAGTCCTTCATTTATATGTACTTGGTTATTTGTACCATTAGCACAGGCATAACTACAGATTTGGGGGAGCCTCTCAGAAGAAGCAAGGTGTTTTAGTGTCATCAATAACAAAACTTTAACTTTAAAATATATTTTTTTAAATTTCAAACTGGCCCAGAAGTGGCTTCATAAAATGAAACAAGTGCAAGAGTCTGCAGCAGGGTTTAGGGGAAGGAACACGTTTGCTCAACAGCAACTGCATCAATTAATTCCCTGAGACAAGTGTTAATGTTGACAAATGTCACCAAGAGCCGAGTGGGGAAAAAGTATGGTTGTTTTCATTCATTTGACCAAGGCTGATATCTAGTTAATAATTAGAAGCCCAGCAGGGCAGATCACGCCCTGTACTGAATGGAGGAAGAAGACAGAAATGCACTGAAAACCATTCAGAGCTTTCCAAACTCTAATAGCATTGTTTACATTTAAACACCCATGCACTCAGTGCCTTTTTCTGAATAAGCCCCTGTCTGGCCATTTATTAACATTCAAATCTTAGTCTAATTTGTTGTGGCATGAATTTAACATGATACTTGATATAATGTGCTTAAAATATCTTCGAAGACATAAACCGTTGGGCACTATACAAACATTTACTGAAACAAATGAACCGCAATAGAGCAAAGGCTGAGGTCAGTTACCTGCTTTTGATTAAGATGACTACCTTTTAAAATTCTACACTCAAGGAAAAAAAAATTGAAGAGTACCACCAAAAAAGATAATTTACACTAGATATTGGCGTAATTGCAAGAAAAATAATGAAGGTATAGAATAAAGTTATTTTTAAATAAAATTAAAACTGTAAGGCTTTGTTCTGTTTCCTCTAAGCTAGCGTCAGGAAATGCTAGTTAAGAGGACTTCTTGCCTTTGGCATACCGTGTGTGCAACTGTCTGCAGGACGTCTCTGTCTGAATGGCCCACAACCACTTTACAATGAACGTGTCTGAAACCCAGCATCGTCATCACGTCCCTCCATCTGGCTTATCTACCTGTATTCTTTATCCAGTTAATAGAATATCCCTTCACTCATGTGCCCAAGCCAGAAAAGAAACATGGGAGTTATCGCTCTGTCTCTCCCTTACTCTGTACACACTATACATACCATCAACTATGTAGTCGTATTGACATTATCTTCCAAATATTTCTTACACTGGTTCTCTCCTCTCTAGTAGCACCTTTGCCAAGGCTAATGGCTTAGATCAGACCTTCCACCTCTCTAACTTGGACTGTTAAAACAGCCTTTTCACTGGTCTCTTTGCCGGAGCTCATTCTCTCTTGCCACCAGACCTCCGATAGAAGGATTTTTCTAAAAAGCATATCTGAGGGCCCTCCTTACCCAACGTTCTTCACTGGATGAACTAATTAGCATGGCATATCAAGCTCTCCATGGCCTGACCCTATTTATTCGTCATTCATTCATTCTGTCCATTCATCGAGTATTTACTGACAGCAGTTTCATCTCTTACCATGCCCCACCCTCCTTTACCCCCTCCTCTCCACCATTACCACGTGTTCCCGGCCTTCACGAAACAGCCACTTGCAATCTACTAAAGATGCCTTATTCTTTCATACAGATTTCTACTCCTCCTTCCAATCTCAATTTAAATACAGCTTCCTTTCTCAAGACCTCCTTGAATCGAATCGCCTGTGTACTTCATCAGTCCTCATACTTGGACGGAAGTCCTCATACTTCCGTCTTTCCTCCAGACACTAAATTCCTTGAGCACGGACAGGGATAATGCCTTTGGTCACATAATTGGGAGACGTGATGTCTTTATTAAATGAAACGAGTAAATAAAATGACGAAGCTTTCCTCCATTGTTGATTGTACCTAGTAAACACATAATCTTCCCTTGATCTCTCAGAATTACAGGCAAAGTAATAAATAAGAGTTTACACAAGCAGTTGTTACTCCCGATTATTACACAAGAGATGAGTTTCAGAGTCCCATAGGAATATGAATGAGCCCCGGAGGTTTTCTCATCTTTCTATTGACATTTATTTCAGCATATATTTACTTTATGAGTAAAATTTTGCTCTCTGTCCTGGGGCATAGCCCCATGATTAAAAATGCAAGGTAGTAAATATTTCAAAATACACTGTATAGCAACAACCACTGGTTTTATGGAAAGGATATTACACCACTACAAACTTCTTTTCTATCTTAGAGAGACAGTCCAGAATGATGCACCTTAGATACTAACTAACCTACTATGAATACATTTTTAAAAATCTTAAATCTGTGTATAATTCCCTACATACGAAGTCAGTCCTGACAATATTTTAAGGGCTGTATTAAGAGATCCAGTCTCTCACTAGGCATACTGCTGTTCATGATAAAATGCTATGTGATTTCTCCATTCATTTATTAAACATATGTCCAAATGTAAGTCAGGGAAACATTCGAAATGCATCCCAAAAGCAAAAACGAAAAGTCAAGATACTGCAAACCAGCTCCTTCCCAATTAAACAGGTTGGAACACCAATGGCGATGTGAGGGGGTGGCCATCTGTCAGTACATAAAGGACTCTGTGTTTGCACACAAAGACATTGCACAACCCACATCTGTCTCCTGTAGCCAAATTCTACGCTCTCTGGGACAACTCCCACTGAAATATATGGGCAGAAAGAACAGGGAAATGAATTTTTAAAAAGCCAGCTGTTTGTTCCATGGGCATTAGATGTACGAGAGAATCAGGACAGAATTGAGTCCGCTTTTCTACTTTTATTTATTTTTAAAAAGAGAACAAGGAGGTCAAACAGCAGAGAATTTGAGTAGGTGTTAGGAGAGCAGATTTTTCACCTTATTGTACAATCTTATAAAATTCACTTGAATTCACATGGCTTTCTCCTCCTGATAAGGTCTTCTTCTTATCTCTCTAACTTCCCCAATCATAACTTGGAAGATACATCTTACGCCGCACCTTCTCTGGAAAGCTGTTCCTTATTACATCAGCTTATCCCTGTTCTTTTCCCACTATAAACTACTCTACTTAGAAATTTAGCATATATTTATAAACTGTTGTGTATTGGCTTTTAGTAGTTCTGTGTCCTTTCATCTTGCATAGGTTATACTTTCTTGACAAGAACAAAAGCAATATTGTTTTCACTCCAAAGTTTTTACTCCTCTTTCGTGATTCTATCCCTTAATTTCTTTTTATCAAAACAGATTGAACACAAAGGGATGACAATATAATAGATATTGTAATTGATAATTATTCACCGAAGGGCTGGTCCTCTATGTTCTCAGTTTCTACTAAGCTGAAATGGATTGGTCCTTACCGAGAGGTTATTTAGACAGCATGAGCTACATCATACTGGAGTCGGGTCTGATTACCAGAGCACAACCAGAAAACATTCGTATAAAATATCAAATAGTCTGCACCACAGCATCAAAGTTCCTTAAAATATGCACTCACTTTGCTCAGTATCTGCGATTTTGAGAAAGGCTGTACCAGCATAGTGGATAGGAAAACAGAGTCTTGATCCAGATTGCAAAGTCTTCATCCCAACTCTTTCACTTACTGGCTATTACCTTGTAAGTTTGGCAAATTACCTAACTTGCAATTTTTTTCCTGTGCAAATGATGATGATGGTGATGATGGTGATGCCGACCAGATATTTTGCTGTAAGGATTAAATGCATTACTACCTGCAAAGGGCCTAGGATAGTGCCTAGCATGTGTCTAATTTTAGCTATTATTATCACTGTTATTCTAAAACATAGAATATACAATTTTAAAAGGTCTAATAGGTTTCTTCACCTAAATGCTTTTTTTTCCTGTTGGAATGAAGAATTTCTTCTTCATCGAACCAACAGAAACAAATACCCCAATCCCTACTCACAGCCAAGCCTGGTTAACTTCATCCTCCTCCTGTGTGAGTCACCAATTCTAGTCCTCACTTTTTTAAAAACAGATTCAACTCCTAAGGAGTTACAGAGCTGAATCGATATGCCAGTCACGATGTACGCAGGTACACACACACACACACACACACACACACACACACACTATTCTCACAAAAAATCCTTTCTGTTACATACATTAATCCTATTTTACAGATGAAAACACTGAGGCTCTGAAAGGTCAAACATCTTAATCAAGGCTGTACAGTTAGTAAGTGACTAAACCAAGAACGGAATCAAAGTCTACTAATTTCAGATTCCATTTTCTTTCTACTACATAGCACACTACTTGCCTACAATTTCCTTTTTCCCCTAACTCACTTACATATAATTTATAGCAGAGCAGAACATAGAGGTGTTTCCTCATAGTTCACCATATGTTCTTGCCAAAGCACATCGTTCTGCAATTTCCCATTTCTGTTCTCTAGCCTCGGGTCAACTTAACTTCCTTCCTGGTAGTAAGAAATGTGGTGCTTAGAGCTGGATTTAGAGGTCCCATGCCTTCCTTCTAAAGACTTCCTTTAAGTGACTTTTGTGATATATTGCTTGTTCTGACAAATTGCCTGACATTCTGAAATCATATTGTTAAAAAAATTTTTAATTAAACATTACTCTGTAGTAACTCATAGAAAAGAAGTATGGAATTATCTTTAAAAATTCAATATGCTATCCTTGGGGCTAGAGACAATCAAGAAATAGAGCATGGAGGAAAGCTTTTTGGAAGAGAAGTCAAGAAACTGAAAGGCCAAAGCACTGTTACCATGTTTCCCTGAAAATAAGACCTAGCCAGACCATCAGCTCTAATGTGTCTTTTGGTGCAAACATTAATATAAGACCCGGTCTTATATTAAAATATAATATATAATATAATATAATACTGGGTATAATATAATACCGAGTATAATATAATATAATATAATATAATACCAGGTCTTATATTAATTTTTGCTCCACAAGACGCATTAGAGCTGATGGTCCGGCTAGGTCTTATTTTCGGGGAAACACGGTAGGATTGTCTATAGATACTACTGAAATCATCCACAATTATGACACATGTAGTATCAGACTGGCAACAGTGAGTCATGTGAAAAATACGGGGTAGTGCCCAGGAGGGGGAACAGCCACAAGGACGCGTACTGACATAGTCTATCGCTATGAGCTTCAGAGGAGGGGTTTTTAGGAAGCAAAAAGGGAGAGCACTCTGGGAATGGCAATGAGGAACAAGGAAGATATACATTCCAACTCTAGATCCAGACTAAGAGGAGTGGGAGAGAAAACAGCCACCACCTGCAAGGGCTGAAGGGGAAATAACGTTCTCACAGACTTCAATGAAAAGATAACGACAGGAGAAATCAACACAGTTTGACAGCGTGCAGATAATATAAAGTCATGTGTTACTCATTAAAAACGGGGATCTACTAAGGATAATAGAACCATGCTCATGCTTACCATCAATCATTCATTACTGAAAATCAGAATATTCTGTATGAAATACTAACACAGAACCTATTTTCTAGTATTTTAAATGGAAAAATTACGATTCATTACGTATCAACCCAAAACCACTAAACCAACTTCCTACAGTGTAACTAAAGCACAGTAAAGCACCTCTATATAAGCAACAAATTCCAATGTAGAATATAAAATACCTAAAGCTTCCCTTCCTGATCCGAAACAATCCATGGTTAACAGTTGCTTCACAGGCAGTAACACACCGCTCATCAGCTTTGCTGGCGTGTAGCACACTGGACAAACTGTCCACATGTGATTCTGACATTCTACCAATTATACTGGGAATTTAACACAGGACGTCCCACATATTATTTTTTTAAATGTTGTATATGGCTTTTTTGAGTTTCTGGGCCATAAATACAATTTTTTTTTTGTATATGATTATTAGCCAAAACACAATGAATGGAGAGCTAAATACATTCTAGGATATTTGTTAACTGCCAAGAGGTTTTCTACTAGGAAAAACATTAATTGTGAAGTATTCTGCTTCACGGAACAAACACTTTCTCATTACATTTGTGCAACTGGATTGAATGTCAGCTCAAGTGTGAGAACTTGGCAAGTCAACTATACCCTTATACATCAAAATTCTCATATCCAAAGTGGTAAAGTAATAGTGGTCTCCTCGGGTGAGTTGTGTGAAGATGAAAGGAGAAAAGGCACATAAAGCATTTAGCCCAGTGCCCTGGCATATAGCACATGCTCAGTAAACGGTTCCCATTGTTATTGTCATTGTCTGCCTAGCAAGTAAGATTGTAAAACTTTACACATGTGCTAGCTTGCTGATCCTTAAGATAAAACAACTCTATACAGGAGAGAGACAAGATGCTTAAAAGAAGTAAAGTGACTTGTCCAAAGCTATATCGTTACCTGGCAATACCCACCAGGATGGGAACTCTAAACCAGGAGTTGGCAAACTTACTCTTAAAGATCCAGATAGTAAATATTCTAGGCTTACAGGCTTCTGTCAACACTGTAGTCAGCTCTGTCACTGCAGCACAAAAGCAGCCATAGATCCCGGGGAAACAAGCAGGTGCATCTGTGTTCTGGTGACACTTCACTTACACAAACAGGCAGTAGGCTGGATTTAGTTCATGGGCTGGAGTTTACAGACCCTGCCCTGGACCTTTGAATTACACACTTTTCTACTGCTTTAAAATTACTACCTATTTTTGAAGGGTGTTTTAGCTTATGTCACTTAATGACACTGTCAGGAAAAAGATAAATCAAAAATAATTTGAAAAAGAACTATAAAAACAGTAAGATGTTATATAAATATTAGTATTATTTTTTCCCTCTTCTCCTGCTTCTAAAACTCTCTCTCAATTCTCTCCTTATTTCTTTCTCCTCCGATAAGGTACTTTGGTCTAGAAGTAAGCACTTTTCCTCTCTCTCCAAAAGTACTCAAGACAAATTATGTTTGCAGAATCTTATCCTAAAAGAAGTAGTGGACATGCCATGAGATACTAGAATAAACAAATCTCATCTTTTAAAATATTAAGAAAAGTGAACCTTCTGAATATAACTTGTGCAGGCATGTTTTTGTGGAGTAAAGGGAGCAATGGGAAGCAACTACAATATTCTCAACCTCAAATGACAGAGCTTATCAGTTTTCTCATTATAAAAGCCATATAGCAGGGTAGTAAGGACCCTGGACTTAGAATTGGAAGACCTAATTTGGAATTCTTTCTCTGCCATTTACAACCTTTGTGATATAATAACCTACGTAAAAGTAGTTATTGTGAGAATGAGGACAAATAACTAATTAACAAACCAAGCATCATAAATGTATTACTGTTGCACTTGAAATGATAAACTTCTTAACCAAGTTCACTTCTATATTTTTAATGGAAGTACAATTGGATACTATATTGTATAATAGCACACTATGATTTATAAAGAGATACAAAATATCTATAGCTAAGTATAAAGAAGCCTTTCTGCCAAGGAGCTAAACTTTTTGTTACAAATATTCCCTCATTAAGCTAACAATATTCCCTTGAAATTAAAACAAACCAGAATTTATTCAGTGATGTGTGCTATGTATTTACATACATTCTACTTATTTAACCTTCACAACAACCTTGAGAAGAAACTGAGGATCAGAGAAATGAAATAACTTGCTCAAAACACAAAGCTCCTAAGTGGTAGCAGTTCTTGGATCCACATCCAGGTTAGATTGATTCTAAAGCCCGTGTTCTTTCCTTTACATAATAACATCTCTTCAGCTTTTTGACTTGGAATCCACAAAAAGCTACGTTTCTCATACAAGGTCAAAGAATAATTACTTTCAGTAGAGTAGAAGGCAAATCCTTAGGCTCTGGGATGCTGTTCTATTAGATTAAATCACCTCCAACTAACATACTGTTATAACAGTAATTTTCAGACAATTCCTGCTTAATCCAGTTTTGGGCCCCAAAACTGTGCTAGTATATAGAGTGAAACCAGTCCTTTTCCCCACAAGTGAAAGAAATTAACACATTAGCAGTTTAAGCTTTAGGTATGCAAAGAAACAGTTCTAGAATTTTGATAAGAGAAAAATAAACCAAAGAGTATGTTTCCTGAAACTCCAGTGGTATGCTAATAAACATAACGGGAACATTTCCACTGGAAATGCCTGGAATGTATTGCTTCCAGAAAGCAGGCTGCTTTCTCAATAATTTTTTCTATGAAATTTTGAGAACCTATCACAAAGCAAAATTGGTGACTCAGGCGCTTCTGAAAAACTAAATCTATAAATCAGAAGCTTTGTAATCTTGACATTAAATACGATATACAAAATGAGGGAACAGAAGCGTATGAACTATCTGGGAAGTCTGCGGCCCTTCCCCATCAGTGTTTACCCAGCCGGGTCGCCTCCACCGTGGGCAGGCAGCTTACCTGCTGCAGAGCGTGCTGAGGGCTCCGTGTGGGCTGCAGTCACAGGGCCCACAGAGCCCGGAAGTGCGGTTCACATAAAAGCCCTCTTTGCAGGTGTCGCAGTGAAGCCCCTGATAGCCTGGCTGACACTCACACTGCCCTGTGGTCTGGTTGCAGCGATTCACATCCAGGCTTCCAACCACAGAGCAGTTACAGACGAATTCTGCAAAGGAAAGAAGGAAACAGACATTCACTAAGATTTAATGCTTTCTTAATAAAATGAACTCTGTTTTTCTTAATAAATGTTCATGACAACTTAGTAAGGATGAATAAAATTAATTCTAGTTCAAATCCACTTTCTATGCCATTTAGTTTATTTACATTGGCAAATATATACAGTAAAGTACATAAACTATGTACCATTTGTAATGATCAAACTAACATCCTCAGTCTCCTCTCCAGTACTCTTCATTTCTAGTTCTTTGACACTACACTCCAATGTGTGGGTGGCTCTGTGTATTATTTGTGTTTCTGGATTGCAAATCTCCAAAGGCAGGACCTATGCTTATCTACATGGCACTGAGAGCACACGCTGGAAATGACATGTTAAATAATAAATAATCCCACTGGATAGCTGCAAAAGCCCCAGGCTCAGATGGCTAAGTGTGACCATTGATGTAGGTCAGACAAGATTGTGCTACGCTGGAACCGTAAGCCAGGGTGTTCTTCTCGGGGAAGAAATTAATGGAGAATTGAAACTTTTGGTGACCACAGGATGGCCACGGGTTTGAAAATTAATCTGGGGAACGTAATTTGGTGGTTACCAGAGGGTAAGGGGGTTGGGGGGTGGGGGATGAGGGTGAGGGGGATCAAATGTATGGTGATGGAAGGGGAGCTGACTCTGGGTGGTGAACACACGGTGTGATTTATGGATGATGTAATACAGAATTGCACACCTGAAATCTATGTAATTTTACTAACAATTGTCACCCCAATAAATTAAAAAAAAAAAAAAGAAAGAAAGTGATGGGATAAACCCCAGATGAGAAAGTTTACAGGGTCATCCTGATCAGTTGAGTGAAAACCAACCACAATTTGAATCTGTCCCAGATTTGAATCTCTTTCCCAAATTAAAAGATTTAGAAAATAAACATTTTCTTTAGATACATTTCAAACAGTTCTTTGGATGAAAATATTTAGAAGTCCTTGGCTTTAGCCTTTTAATGCATATACATTTAAAGGTCAGTTAGGATTTGGTTTTTGCTATTGTTTATACTCATTTTATCAGAAAAAAATTATTTTCAACACAGTTTGACACAGTATCAACATTGGACTTTGGAAACATGTGCAAAAACTTATAGTTAAAATCAACTGCAGGTAAAAGAAAACCATTCCAAAATAGCTATGAATCTAGGTTTAAAAAGCCCAGAGAAATCTATAGTACAAATTATACTTCTGAATAGATAATGCACTATATAAAATAGCATTATACTGATAAAAGTTTAGCTTGGAAAAAAAATCTTTAATGTAATTTTGATGATTTTTAAAGTGTTACTAGGTAATTGCAAATCCAGAGACTTGAACAGAAAGTTATAAAGGAGTTTGTTTCTCTATTCTAGAAAAGGAAATCAACCTTAAAATTCTTTATGTCATCACAAGCTGCTTATCCACACAAGTCAAAACAAAGGAATCCACAAAGATATTCCATTTGGTCAACCCTATACCAAACCTATGCCTCCCACATTTCTTCAGCTCCTAACCTTTGGCGTTAGCTTATCTCCCTGCTCTTCACACATCTAATTTGTGAATATACCAAATGAATGAATCTATATGGGAGAGTGATTGTTTTATATATGTTTCAAGTTTGAGCGGTGAGTTAGTTACAAAACCTAGAGGAGAGTTCAGATTTCCTCAGCCCCAAACTTAGGAAAGGAATCAGCTTCCCATCTCAATCAGTATTCTCATTTTTATTAGGCTATGTAAGCATGACATTTCTTTGACAGAGTGACATGTATTCACATTTCTTCTAGTGTGTGTGTGTGTGTGTGTGTGTGTGGTTTTTATAAATAAGGAAGCCGTGTTTAGTGGTCTGTAAACTTGCCAATGACAACTTCATGGCAAGACCTTACTCCACCAAAAATGACCAGAATGCTTAAAATAACATTTTTCTTCCAAAATCTGGCATAATTTCAACATACATCCAATTCCTCCTGTTAGACCAATTTCATCACAAGTTACCTAACCAAATTACACTGGTGTGGGCAGAACTAGCTCAAAAAAAAAAAAAAAAACAGATTAAGAAACTCTAGAACAAAGACTGAGAATTTTATTCTATTATTTTCTTACTAATGCACTCTCATCTGAAACCTGAATTAGTGTTCCTGATGAATGAGATAAGATTAGTATATTTTTTTAAGGACCCAATTAGTCTAAGAGTTCTGAGACGAAAACTAAGGTTTTGTTTTTTTCCAGTAAAGTTCTAATAGATAAACCTTCAGTACTAACCAAGTTCATTAGTTATTATTTCTATAGAGCCAGTTCGATCTCTTCATTATCCCCTGAACATATTCTTTCTAGTCCCATCTCTGTTCCTCTTGGAATGCCTCGCTCTTTCGTCTCACATATTCAAACCTATCCCCTATGTCAAGACTCAGCTGCAATTTACTCCTCCATCAACCCTGACTCTATTGCCTCTAGTGTGAATCTGTAACATCTACGACTTACAACTCTCATCGGACAATCATTTGAAGAGGCAGTAAAGTGAAGTGGTTATGGGCATGGACTGTAGAGCAGACAGGTTTACCGCCAGCTCTCACTTACCAACTTTATGACCTTAGGCAAGTTAGCTAATCTTCTGCCTTCCTTTTCTTGTATGCAAAAAGGACATAGGTAGTATGGTACGTATAACAACACTGAGCCCCCACACGTAAGCTGGAAGGGGTTAGGAGTATTGCAATAATTACTATGATCGCTGGAAGAAAGAGATACCTAATAAAATAACACAAACACAATTCAGATGTCAGATTCATGGGCCACAGCTTCGTTATACCCTGTGGATAAGGTCTGAGAGCCTGGGGTTGGATTTATCACCATGGCAGTTTTAGAAAATGTCTGGGAAACAGACTGTCCTGACATCCAGAAATCCAAGTTGTGGGCCATCTCAGTAGAGAATAAGAGGGTATCCCACACATGCAGGGCTCCATACCTTACCACTATGGGTGCCCACGAATACAGTGACAAAAACAGAAGGGTTTATTTAGGAGGTGGTTTCTGAGAGGATGAAAAAGAGTAATTATGGATTACTAATCACCTTAAAGTAGCTTAGGTGAATGGCAACTATTTCAGCAAGACAGACCATCCTAATGCCAGGGAGCGGGCTGAAGTGTCAAGACAAAAATACACGATCATGGGGCCAGCCCGGTGGCTCAAGCAGTTAGAGCTCCGTGCTCCTAACTCCGAAGGCTGCCGGTTCGATTCCCACATGGGCCAGTGGGCTCTCAACCACAAGGTTGCCAGTTTAATTCCTTGAGTCCCGCAAGGGATGGTGGGCCGTGCCCCCTGCAACTAAGATTGAACATGGCACCTTGAGCTGAGCTGCCGCTGAGCTCCCAGCTGGCTCAGTTGGTTGGAGTGCGTCCTCTCAACCACAAGGTTACTGGGTTTGACTCCTGCAAGGGATGGTGGGCTGTGCCCCATGCAACTAGCAACTAGCAACGGCAACTGGACCTGGAGCTGAGCTGCGCCCTCCACAACTAAGACTGAAAGGACAACAACTTGAAGCTGAACGGCACGCTCCACAACTAAGATCGAAAGGACAACAACTTGACTTGGAAAAAAGTCCTGGAAGTACACACTGTTCCCCAATAAAGTCCTGTTCCCCTTCCCCAATAGAAAAAAAAAAATCTTAAAAAAAAAAAATACACGATCATGTTCACATTCCTCTCCAAACTAACCAAGGGAAGGGAAGCTGAAGTGAAGGGACTAAGTGCCAGGGCATGCGTGCATCTGTCCTGTGTGGAGCTCAGATTCAAAGCCCGATCCCAGGTCGTTCGACTGACCTCGAACGAAATGAACTCAAGTTAAGTGACTATTAGGAGCACCAGTAATAAACGTAGAGCACCGTGACCATCCATCAAGTTGCGTCAGGATAACATGCTAGCTCATAAGTAGAGCAAAATCTAAGAGCCTTCACAGTTCTTGATATTCATATGGAACCAGATGGGAGTTAATGCAGAAACAATGCAACTGACTAGGAGGCTGGCAAAATGAAAAAGAAGAAAGGAAATTTCAGTAGATAGAAGCAGTGCCAAGGACCTACAGCCAAAGACAAGAGATGAAGCGCTGATTTTTGTAATGAGGTGAAATCACAGACACCAGAGCAGCACAAAAGAGCCTGCGACATGACTAATGGATATTAATGAGAATGAAACAATATGAAGAGGACGCAAAAAGCGAATCAGACAAGTCGGAATGAAGTGCCAAAAAGCTCATGTTGGCCGCCTAAGAGTAACTATGGGATAAACTCTCCATCATTTCAGTAGCAGGTTTCCTTTCAATGCCCTATAATTCTTAGGAAAACTCTAGAGAGAAATAATTAGACAAGAGTAACAAACGCTAGCAGAGAGACTGCAATCTTTGGCAATGTTATTTCTTTTTGTTTGGCTTCCAAAGAACAATGAAATATAGTGATTTAGACCCTGAAGAAGAATAAGAAACTGAAATCTACCGAACTGTTTGAAAGTAGAACTATAACGGCCCAAAGAAAAGACAACAGACCTTGAGCTTATGGGATGATTTTGATGTAAAAGTATCCAAAGCAATCATTGCCTTTAAATCAAACACAGCACTTTTCAAGCATCCCCTCCCAAGGGCCGAGAGATGAAAATTGTCAGCACTTGGAGTCCCTTAAACCCACTCTCCCTCCCGCTTTGTGCACAAACTCCTGTCCTGGTAAGAGATGATCTCCTTGAACTTACCAAAGACCTTTTCTGGGCCTTTCACACACCTGGTAGGCTTCTCTCTGCATCCCACTTTTAACACTTCATGTCCCTGCTCAGTAAAAAGCCCATTATATCTTCCAGCCAATTTTAATTGTGTGTTGATATCTGTAGCGACTTTGATGAGAGTTTTTAGAAAAATATTAATTGTGATTATATGTCCTAATTAGCGTGTCATCTATCTCTCTGTACCTCTTTCTGAAGTCCTCTCTGAGTGCTGCAGTTAACTGATGTCTGGAGACTCAAACAGTTTGGTACAAGAGCGAGTTAGCTTTTTGCAGATAAAAAAGAACTATAAAAGCAGCAAATACAAGATTTGAATAAGAAAGTAAAAAATGTATCCTCCATCAATTCATGATGCAAATCTCATAGAACAAAGAAATGATAAGTGATAACAGCATTATTGCTGAACTAAAATGATTACAAAACAAGTATTGCATAAATACTGGAAAAATATTTGTAAGTATAACTAACAGTACTCACAAGAATCTGGTTCAGGAATATAGGCTGAAATTCTTTCTATAGCCTCTTGCAAAACTGGGGAAACACATTTGCAAAACTCAATTTCTGCCTCTTTTTCATTCCTTCAACAATGATTTCACTCTTGCTTTTCAATATCTTCAGATATTGAAAGAATAAAAAAACTGCTCCAGGCTATTCCAAAACTTTTCATTTTTCTCCATATTCAGAAGACATACAAAATGTGCCGTAATATTGATAGTATCTTCTGTTCAATCTCAAAGTAGCAAAAACTAGAAAATATGTATTTAAAAATGTGTTAAGGCTCAGTACTCAATCTTATTACCAAATTTAAAATATTAAAAATTCATTAGTAAGTTTAAGCTTATCTGAAAAATTTTAAAAACATCATCAATATAAGCTATAAACAAACCATTGTAAGGTGTACTTTTTGTTCTTAAGTTACCTAGTATCTGTAAAAGGTGTTTCTCTAAAGTACCATCAGTTTTCAAATTTTTACAAATATTCCTTAAAATAGGGGAAAGATTTATGCCCAGGATTTTAAAATGCCTGGAAATTACATTTCTATTTGCATACTACAGTTTAGTACCTTCAGCAGGAAAACATAATTACTTTGTGAGTCAATATCAGGAGGTCCTCTATAATTACAGAGAAACTGAGTTTCGTAGGCTTATTATTAAATAGTAATAAACTGATTCCAGAATATAAAATATTTGGGGAGCTTTATGGACTGAGGTCCTAAGACAGGAGCCATGTTATATTACCCATCATTCTGGAACAATTGTTACCATTTCCTGCATTGTACCCTAAAGCCAAAGGAAAACACATCTTCCCAACTATCCAGGGGATAACTTCCTAACCCTATATGTTCTCCCTTTCCTTCTTCTTTTTTCTCTCTCTATTAATTGTGGTCTATTGTTTGAAAATTAAATGAGATAAAAAATACAATGTAAAGTAGGTATACAATATAACAATAAATATTATTTTTAATATTTGGATACATACTTTAGTATCTTTATTAGAAGAACATGACCACTTGGTGAGCATATATCTAGAGTGCTGAAAAATATTTATTTGTTTATTCAAATTCTAAGTGCAAAATGGATATCAGTTATTAGAGTGTTAAACTACGGTTTAACTTGCAAAAGTCGATAGATATAGTTCTAGTCTCTCTACACACAGTGCAACCATTATAACAACATCCACTGAATGGAAATCAAAGAGCAAATTGCACATTAAGAGGCAATCAGTACCTCCCTATTAGAATGGCTAAAGTTAAATAAACAAAAAATCTGATAATAGCAAGTGCTCACAAGGATGCAGAACAATTGAACTGTCAAAAATTACTAGTATAAATACAACATAGTACAGACACTTTGAAAAACAGTTTGACAGTTTCTTATAAAGTCAAATATACTTTACCATATGACCCAGCAATTCCATTCTTAGGTATTTATCCAAGAAAAATAAAAACCTATGTTCACACAAAAACTTGTATACAAATGTTTATGGTAGCTACCTTCCTAATACCCAAGTCTGGAAACAACCCAAACGTCCTTCAACTAGTAAATTGGAAACACCATGGTACATTCTTACAATGGAATACCACTCAGCATTAAGAAGGAATGAACCACTGACATGCAAGAATATGGATGGATCTCAAAGGCGTTATGTTTAATGAAAGAAGCCAGACTCAAAAAGCTACCTATTGTATGGTTCCACTTTATATTCTGGAGAAGGCAAAAAAACTACAAGAGCAGAGAACAGATCAGAGCTTTGCGGGGACCTGGGGGTAACTACAAAGGAAAAGCACAAGGGAATTTGGGGGGTAATGAAATTGTTCTGTGTCTTGATTGTGCATTTGTCAAAACTAATAGAACTGAATACCAAATGAGTAATTTTACTGGATGTAAATTTAAAAACAAACAAAAACTTTTTTAAAAAAGCAATGAGGTTTTACCATACTAGATTCTTAAATTTTGCCAGAGGGAAGACTTGGTGTGCCACAAACAACTCCTTTACTAGATTGAAGTCAGCATAAGACCCAACTGATAACTTAGTCTTTCTCAATGTTAGTCTTTTTAATGTTACAGTTAAGATAGCAAAAATTGATTAATGCTTTAGCTGGTTATTGCATAAGGAGTATGAAACATTTTAGGATTTAAAATGTTATTTAACTAAAAGAAGTAGAATCTTTTCTTTTCCCTTTGGCTCCGACTTAAGTTGGGCTGTAATTACTTCTGTGCAGAATGAGGGAAAAGAGAAAAAAGTGAAAGATAAAGATGTATGGGGTTCCCATCCCCTCTTTTTTCATATAATTGTTTATTTCCCTTCAAGATGCATTATTAAAAACCCTCCTCTATTTAAACTAAGACCAGTAAAATGTATCTAAGTATAAGACCATTGAATCTATTCTGTCTATCCAACATAGAACTTCACCCTTTTTCACAAACTTAGCATAGCATCTACAAAAATAATATTTTTCCTGATTTTAAAATTGAAAAAGGAAAAATAACTGTCAGAATCAAGAGTAGCAATACTTACTTCAAACCTCTGCCTATACATTAAAAGAACAGAAAATAACAATGAATTATATTGAGTTGACTATAGGCCTGTTTCCCTAAGTGTATGGTGTATTTATTTCAAAATGGACTTTTTATTAGGCCCATATTTCATTTTGGTAGGTTTATAGTAAAGGAATCTCGGAAAGGCCTCATTCTAGGGAAAAGGAATTATCAACACAGAGTTTCATTTTTGTAAAAGGTCTTACTCTAGCGTAACATTGATACTCAAATTACATTTCACATTTATGCGATGCCAAGGCAGGGTCACAAATCTTTGCAAAGCTGGGAAACTTAATATTAAAGCTGATGAGTTTCTTGAGTTAAAGCAGACTTTATAGAAATGTGGAAAGTCTTAAAGCCACCACTTTTCAAGAAAAACTTTAAACTTTACCTTTTAAAATAAAACTATATCCATTAAAATTCCCAATCAAAATTCACAATAGCAAAATCTTTCTTTTACTTTATGGTCGACATATGAAAAAATGGGGATAACGGGACACAGGTTTTGTAGAAATTTTTCCATCTCACACTGAAGGACCATGTTGTTAGTGCTTGTCCCTGGCTCAGTCGGTTTTCCACAATTCAGATAATCCATCTAACTAATGACACAAGAAGACAAGGGTTGTAACAACTAGCTTTTACTATAACAGTAACAAAGTTATTGAGCGTGTCCTACATGTATATCAAACATCACACTGGAAACTTTGTAACTACGTCTCCTTTAGTCCACCACAAACCTGTGAGGTAGTTACCCTTGAATGAGGAAACTGAGTCAGAGATGAAACAAATTACAGCTAAACAGTACTGGAGAATAGACTGGAACCCAAACTGAGTAACTCCAAAGTCCACATCTTTTCACCATGAGAAGCTTCTGCCTGTGAAAACGAGTAGGAAAAAAACACTAGGCAGATGACACCTTAAAACCAGATCGTGCTGCTAATTAATCAGCTCTGTGACCTTCAATAAGTCTAAAAGCTCTGAGGTTTAGAATATCAATCTATAAAATGTGGATGAGTCTTGCCATCTATTGATATGAAATACTGAGGTATAAAGTTAACATAACATGTGTATGATCTTTATGCTGAAAACTACAAAACACTGGGGCCAGACCGGTGGCTCAGGTGGTTAGAGCTCCATGCTCCTAACTCTGAAGGCTGCCGGTTCGATTCCCACATGGGCCAGTGGGCTCTCAACCGTGAGATTGCCGGTTCGACTCCCACAAGGGATGGTGGGCTGTGCCCCCTGCAACTAACAACGGCAACTGGACCTGGAGCTGAGATGCGCCCTCCTCAACTAAAACTGAAAGAACAACAACTTGAAGCTGAACAACACCCTCCACAACTAAGATTGAAAGGACAACAACTTGACTTGGAAAAAAGTCCTGGAAGTACACACTGTTCCCCAATAAAGTCCTGATCCCCTTCCCCAATAAAATCTTTAAAACAAACAAACAAACAAACAAAAAAACTGCAAAACACTGATGAAAGAAACCAAAAAGACAAATAAATGGAGACACATACCATAACAACTAGATCTATAGATTCAATGAACCCCAATCAAAATCCCAGCAGGATTTTCTGGTAAATATTCACAAGCTGACTCTAAAATAAATATGAAAAAATAAAGAAACTTGAATAGCCAAAAAAGAACAAAGTTTTGGAGGACTCTCCATAACTGATTTCAAGACTTACTATAAAGCTACAGTAATCAAGACAATGTGCTAGTGGTGAAAGAATAGACACAAAGTCAATGGATCAGAACAGAGAGCAAAGGAATAGACCCTCTCAAATAACATCAACTAATTTTTGACAAGGCGCAAAGGCAATTCAATGGAGAAAGGATAATGTTTTTCAATAAATAGTGTTAGAACAGTTGAACGTCCATATGCAAAAAAATTGAACCTTGACCTAAACTCATAACTTGTACGAAAATTAATTCAAAATAGATCGTAGCCCCATATGTAAAATGTAAAACTATAACACCTCTAGAAGAAAAAATAGGAGAAAATCTGATTGACCTTGGGTTAGGCAAAGAACTTTTAGATATAAATTTTATAAAAGAAAATAAAAATTTATAAATTGGACTTTATTAAAATATTTGTTCTTGAAAAGACTAGTAAGAGAACGTAAACACAGCCACTGACTGGGAGACTATCTGCAAACCAGATTTCTGTCAAAGAACTTGTATAAAGAATATACAAAGAACTCTCTCTCAAATCTCAATAAGAAAATAACACAGTTTAAAAATGTCTGAGCACACATTTCACCAAAGAAAATGTATGTATGGCAAGTAAACACCTGAAAAGATGTTCAAGTCTTTTATTAGGAAAATGCAAGTTAAACCATGTAGACATACTACTACACACCTAATAGGATAGCTAAATTTTAAAAAACTGACAATACCAAGTACTATCAAGGATTCTGGGCAACTAGAACTCACATAAATTGCTGATAGGAATACAGTCTGGCAATTTCTTCTAAAGTTAAATTTACACCTAACGTATGCCCAGTTATTCCATTCCTGGGCATCTACCCAAGAGAAATGAAAACTTATGTTCTCACGTAAGTATTAGTGCATGTTTACAACACTTTTATTCGTAATCACGAAAAGCTGGGAATAACCTAAATGTCCTTCAACTGAAGAATTGTTAAATAAACTGCGGTTCTTTTTAAATCATATATTAATATATTTTTCACATCAGAATCTGTTTCTGATTTATTAAATCCATTCTTGTACCAGTACAATTTTTAAAAAGGTTTTAATAATTGCAGTTTTAGAACATGTTTCACTGATGTATTACTCCTCTTTACATTTTCTTTTAGTTATTCATAGTGATTTATGTTTCCATCTGAACTCTGTTGCCACATTTCCTCCAAAAACGATCTTATTGTAATTTCCCCAATTCCACTTACTCTAAAAGTTAATGTACCATGCTTCCCTGAAAATAAGACCTAGCCGGACCATAAGCTCCAATGCGTCTTTTGGAGCAAAAATTAATATAAGACCTGGTATATATTCTATTCTATTCTATTCTGTTCTATTCTATTCTATTCTATTCTATTCTATTCTATTCTATTCTATTCTATAGACCCAGTCTTATAGTAAAATAAGACCAAGTCTTATATTAATTTTTGTTCCAAAAGACACATTAGAGCTGATTGTCTGGCTAGGTTTTATTTTTGGGGAAACACGGTATTAAGAACTGGTAGCTTTACAATATTCAATTTTCCCATCTATAAGAACTGGTATGCTTCTTCATTTATTCAGTCTTCTTTTATATCTCTTGGTGAAATTTCATAACTAAAAAGCACATGTATATGAGTTTCATACATATCTTGCTGAGATTATGTCTAAATTTCTTATCATTAGTGGTAATGGTTAAAACTATGATCTTTTTTTCCATTATCTCTTCTAGTTAGTATTAGTTAATAATACTTATTAACAGATTTTGGGGGGATATATAGTCATTTTAATAAACTCTCTTTTTATTTCTCATAGTTTTTCCCTTGATTCTTCTGAATAAGGCTTCTATTTTTAAGTTACATGGAGTGAGGTCTTCCCTTGCAGGTCATAGTTCACCTGGCTAACAATAGGTATCATCCTGAGTTTCCTCAACCATAATACTTTGTTAGTAAAATAAAGCAAACCATTTCACACAACCACTTGTCTTAATCCCTGGGCCAGCCTTATTATTAATTATAGTAAAAGCAATTACCACTTACTATTTACCTACAATATCTTAGCTTTTGTCAGACACTGTACTTGCATGAACAGTTAGCTTCACAGCAACCTTGCAACGGTTGTTTATTAATAGGAAAACTAGAACTTAAAGGAGCTAGGTACTTGCCCAAGACCACAGTTACGTGGTTGAGACAGCATTCAAAGCCTGGGTTTATCTTACTCCAATGCCCTTCCTCATTTCATTTAACCACAGAGCTTTCTTCCTTTAAAAGAAGGGAAGGAAAGAAATTGCAAAAAAAAAAAAAGTCAAGAAAAGAAAAAGAAATTCCACTTAGCATTGTTAAATGCAGATTTTTGGGGGGTGGGGGCGGGGATGGAGGCTGGTGTTCGATCTGTTTTCTTTGTAAGCAAGTAACATCGAGTTGAATGATTAACAAACAGTAGGGTAGGGGAGAAAGAGTTGCTCAAGATAGAAAAATCTCAGTTGGAGACTTAAAATACCTCACATTTACGTTTAGCTGGTGAGTCTTAATGTACTGTTCAGAGCCAAAGACACACGCTCATGATTTAATATTTGGGATCTGTTTGTTTTATTTAACTGCATTCTCATAGCTAAAATAATACTGCTAATTAATATACCCAGTATCTCTATAAATTCTGCATATGAACTATGCTAAACTGCCCAACTGCTACCTGAACCTAGGCAAAAATATTTTTCTTTTTGTGCCACTATTTTACCATTTGTATTTTTCAAGGCTTAAAAAAAAAAAAAAACACTAATTTTGCCATCTAACAAGAGTTAATTGTTTACTTTTTGAAAGGGCATTTGATTCTGTCAGGCTCCTTTTAAATTTAGAATGCACTAAAGGAATTAACCAAATACTACCTCTATGGCTTGAAAGAAAAATCTATTCTATCAAATTTTGGATTTATATGAGTTTTACTTACAGCATTTTTCATAGTATCCTTGAGTGTAAGGGGAGATGAAGAAGGGAAGGGAAGGAAATACAGAAAAATGAATTTGAACAACTTAAAATCTGGCTCCAGGCCACAACAGAAAGAGATCGGTCCATGAGGTCCAGGGGCCCGGGTTTCAATACTGCAGCCATTGTTTCTAAGCTCTATGTTCTTAAATTGCATGCCCTCTTTGTAAAGACTTTCCATAAAATAATGCCTAGCATGTGTTCAATTCATTTTAGCTATTATTATTATTCTAAAATACAGAATGTCCAACTTCAGAAAACTGGAGTAATAATATCTCACTTAGGAAGGTGTAAGAATGAGAGAAGACAAGCAAAGGAAATACCTGCGACAAGACCTTTTCCTTCCCCACCCTACCTTTTTATGATAAGCAATCTTTTAGATTGCAAGAATTAAGAACTAAAAGGGATCATCAGAGATTTCTGAACGCACTAAAAGGAATTACCCTAAATCAAGTCATTAATGCTTTAATTTTGTAGCAATAGAACAGAGAAGGTAAGAAAAAGAAGAGAACTTCAATGTCAAGTACTGCCATTTGCTTCTGAGTTTGGGGCTAGATTTGCCTCAGTGTTTCTGTCTACAGACCACAGCTGAGCCACTTCAAGGTTAGAACTATGTATTTGCTCATGGCAATGCCTGGAAAATTAATTCAGAGAAAAGAAGTGCATAGAGAGCAAGAGGAAAGGTCAATTTAAAAATAATATCCTAAGGCACCCAGTGACGTAACCTAGGAACCATTTCCTAATTTTCAAAACAGGTAAGGTTGGTCCCGCATATTATAGTTTACCATTCATCCCCAGACAATTTTTCAACATATTATTAAGTAGATGGTTTGTGGATTACTGGAAACAAATATGTATTTGATCACACAATTATTCCATACCATCCTGGGGAAATTCATGGGCTATACAAGGAAGAGTAAATGGAGAGAAAATCTACTTACATGGTTGTAACAAAGACTGACAGGAAGGAACAGAAGGAAATACCTATTAGAAAGGTATAGTGGGGCTCGGGATTCCTGTCTAAGGAGTTTCTACCTCATCCTACATAACTCTCCAAAAAAGTACCACCTGCTTCAAAATCACCAGGGGAAAACAGCAAAACACTGATTCCTGGATTGCATCCTACACCTACAGAATAGAAATCTCTGGTGGGGGAACTCAGGGAAATGCATTTTTTACAAGCTTCAAAAGTAATTCTGATGCACCCAAAAAGTTTGTTAAGAGAAAAGGAAATACGGAAAATTCTTGAGCAGAGTAAGGATGTGGCCAGAGTTGGTTTCAGAAGTAAAAACAATCAAAAACAAAAATAGCAATAATAATGATTCCAACAGTATCTCTTTCTACTAGTATTTAATTACTGATTACACGACAGGCACTGTTTTATGCGCTTTACATGCATGAACATGAAAAACTTCAAGGAACCTATAAGGTGGCTACCAGGTGATACAGGGGATAAAATAAGGGAATGGAGGCACAGAGAAATGAACTAATTTCCCCAAGGTCAGGTGGCCATAAGGCATCCAGCTGGGATTAGATTACCCTTAGCAGCAGCATGAAGAACGGACTGGGGCGGAGACTGGAGGTGATGGATTTATTGATAAACTCCTGCAGCAGTCTCACAGGAAAACGTGAATTTGGGCAGTGTCAGTTGTAATGCTTCTGCAAACACACAGATACCTGTGTGCGTAGTATACAGTGATAGTAACTCTGTTTGCTTTCGGAACAAATAAACACTGCAAGGTGGAAAATACACCTGTCTGAAGTGCGAAAAGTTTAACAGATTTGGAGTTAAGAGCCAAGTAAAATAGCTGACTTATTCCAAAGGACACTTAAAAGAAGTACTTTCTTCTTTTGGAACTGGAAGTGGGCTATCTTACTTTGTGTTCCCTATCTAATCCTCTTACTCTTCAAAACATGTTGACAAATTCTTCCCACTCTCCTGCCACTCTTCACTATTCAAACACTTACACAGTATAAACACTATTTTAGTTCTTTGCTTTATCATCATGACTAAGCAGTTGGGTAACACTTCAAATTCAAAACTAAGAGCATGAGAGAGAGAAGAAACCCCTCTTCCAAATCCACTGCTCACTCCTGCTCTTGTACACAACATTAGAGGAAACTCATCACCCTCCTAACACACACACACACACACACACACACACACACACACACAGGATACTCAAAAGAAAACTGAAATGCTCAGAAGTGGTCTGAACAGGTTGGGAGGCTTGATTTTTTCTTTTTTTTTCTTTTTAATGAGAATTTGGGAGCACCGAGATGTCAAAGACCTCGTTCAAGTTTGCAAACAATACAAAACACAACCTTCAAACTTCCACTAATCATTGCTAAGGCACTACAGGAAGTAAGTGATCTCAGAAATTCCCAGGGACCAGTGGTCAATAATAAATAAATAAATAATTGTCTCCCTCCTCTACTCCTGAAGTAATAGTCTTAGAGAAGCAAGCGATGGTAGCTAACGTATCTAAGGGAAACACACTCTGGCTAAGTGAAATTTATCTCCACATTACTGGAATTTACCTGTTCTTCCGACTTCACTTCTGATTTCACATATCCCATTCACTACTTTCTGTCCTGTTAAAAGGTAGCACCATACTGTTGGGAAAACAGTGCAACCGCTATGGAAAACAGTATAAAGGTTCCTTGAAAAATTAAGACTAGAACTACCATGTGATCCAGCTTCTGGATGGAAAGCAGGGTCTGGAAGCGAGATTTGTACTGTTCACAGCAACATTAATCACAATAGCCAAGATATGGAAGCAACCCAACTGCAGATCAACGAACAAATGAACACAAAATGTGGGATATACATCCAATGGAATATCATTCCGCCTTAACAAGCAAGGAAATCCTGTCACATGCTACAACATGGATGAAGCTTGAGGTCATTATGTTAAATGAAATCAGCCAGTGACAAAAAGACATGATTCCACTCATATGAGGTATGTAAAGTAGTCAAATTCAGAGAAACAGAGAGTAGAATGGTAATTACCAGGGATTGGGTTGGGAAGGGGGAAAGGAGGAGTTTTGTTTAATGGGAACATTTTTATTTTTATTTATTTTTAAAACTTTTATTTATTTTAAGTGTGTTTTTCCAGGACCCATCAGCTCCAAGTCAAGTAGTTGTTTCAATCTAGTTGTGGAGGGCGCAGCTCATACTGGCCCATGTGGGGATCGAACCAGCAACCTTGCTTCTAAGAGCACCGCGCTCTAACCAATTGAGCTAACTGGCCACCCCAATGGGAACATTTTTAAATGCATGGGACCAGATTCAGGAAAGTGGTTATATCTGAGTAGGGAAAAAAGAAAATGGGATATAGGAGGAACACTTGAAGCTTTAATCATATCTAATACTTTATTTCAAAAAAAAAATCCAAGACAAATGTAGGAGAAAATTCAGATATTACGACGGTGAGAGGTAGTATACAGGGGATGCTCACTACGTTACTTTCTGTACTTTGCTGTAAGTTGATATATTTCATAATTTTTACAAGACATAAGTTTCTTCTCATGAACATTTCTCATTAGTAAATATTATCCTACTGAACCTTGTACTGTATTTACCTACTTGCCCTACCTCGGTTATAGAGGAACAGGTTTTACATCTGACTTATTTCTGGATGCGTCCTCACCCCTCCCCAACACATGCCTACATGGCTCTTTGGGCTCCAGAACAAGGTTAGACAATGCAGAAGTCAGATTTAAATTGCATGATGGTTACCTGAAGCAATAAGATGGGTAAATAGTATCTTTGCCTGGGGCAGCCAAGATGATGGCCTCAAAAAAGGACTACAGGTAAAGTCTGGAAAATGAAAAACAGAAAAGAAAACGAACTGCACAGTGCTGGAAACAGAAGGGTAAAAACACACAAGAAGCACCGCCAAGGGCATGGGTTTATTCATTTACTTGGCAAATATATACTGGCTCACTCTGTGCCAGATACTGCCAAGGTGCTGGGGATGCAGCAGGAAACGAAATACACCCAAATTCATGCCCTCATGCCTCTTACATGTCAGCAGTGGGGAGACGTACAATTAGAAACTTTTGTTAAATATCTAGTATGTTAGGAAATAGTTACATGGCAAAGAAGAAAAGCAATACAGGGAAGGGAAACGAGATTGGGAAGAGGAGGGACCGTGCGCACGCATGCGCGTGCATGTGTGTGCGTGCAAGTTTAGGCAGGACATACAACAGAAGCCTATGGTAAGTATAGGCAAGTGTTTTCCTTTTACGTGTTCTTTACACATGCTTCCAGGCAGATATGGAGGTTTAAAAGGCTCCAAGGAATGTTCTTTTGGATAATTGAATGAATAAATAAATGACTGAATGAATACGACTAGAAGATGGGGAAAGAAACATCAAGAACATGAAAACAGAGAATGCTATGTTTTCTCTTAGATTACTGGAGAAAAGACTTGGCAAAACACATGATCGTTAATTCAATCATTCAACAAATTAGTATTATACCAAAAAATGGGTGGTATAACATCTAGATGCTGGAGACCCAACAAGGTGGAAGAAAGACATGGTCCCTGTCCATATACTGCTTACAGTCTTAGAGCAAGAGAAAAACAAAGCAGCAGCACATGTGCTAAGTACTAAAATGGAAATATGCACACAACGTTATGGTAAAACATGGTATGTGTGTTTGCGAAGGGACAAACACCTCATTTAGACTTTCCAGAGGAAGGATTCTACACGGAGACACAAAGAATAAGGACATTTGGTCAAGCTAAGAGCAGCGGGGAAGAATGCGCCAAACGTGAGGGGGTAGCATGTGTGACGACGGGAAGGTGAGACAGAGCCTTGTGCCCCAGGGAACTGAGTGCAGTGCACTGTGGCTCCAGCACAGAACAGGAGACAGGAGTGGTGGTGACAGGTGAAGGGCTTTCTTAGGGGCAATTGGAGAGCCATGGAAAAATTTTACACGAGAGAATGACACGATCAGATCTACATTTCAGGAAGATATCTCTGACTGCAGGGTAAGAATGGACCGGGAAACAATTAAGGCAAAGAGACCTCTTAGGAGTCTGCCAAGAGCATGCGCAAGTCACTAAGACCACCGGAAATGGATCATTACCTGGGCTGGATGATATATACGCATGTCCTTAAAACTTGGTTTCCGATTATAGCAAAAACAAATATGCATCAGTGAATTATCAATGTCTCTTATCTGGAAGGTAAGGAAATTGTATAAAATCAAAGACCCTAATAAAACAGGCCCATAAAAAACGTGATCCAAGCTGTGCTTCTAACCACTTAACGTCATTATGTTGTTCCGTACAAGAGCACCTCCATTATACATTATGTCAGTATCTGACAACAATTTTCATCCTTTCCTTTCCCAAAACCATGTTTCTACCCATTTTAACAGCTTCTGAAACTTTGAGGCTCATGGGTAAGAACAGCTTTTCCGCGGAATAAACAGACAGACAATGAGTGCAATGTGGCACGAGGCTGCCCACTCAGATACTTTCCAAAGTAGGAGTCCAAGCCGAGCTCCCTCGGTTGGAAAGCCCAGGGGCATAAACATTCCAGATATGTAACTGAACCAGTATCAGAGACTTACCTCATCAGCACTGGCATTTCTGCTGAGTGTTCAGTGGACAGTATACAAAACTTTGGGGAAATTATGAATGGTCCAAGGGCTTAAAAATTGGTAAACGGTAATAAAAAAGGTTGATACACTGGGGTATTTCGTTGACAACACCAGACTGACAATTTAAAACAATTTTACTCACCAACAGAGACCAGGAAGGCTACCGGGTTTTATCAAGGCCCTTTAGAAGTCATACTGTGCATGTCAAGTGTATATTAAAAAAGTATGTGCTGTAGTCAAAGGTGGAACCACTCAAAATGAAAATTATTTGTACGTTAGGGTACATTCTGAAAGACTAATGTTTGGTACTAACTACTTATCAGAGGCAGAATGTTTCACTTAGGTGATGCAATGTCTGAGGCAGCTTCTCTGTCCTTTTTCCTCCTCCAATGTGAGCGGCACGTTCCTAACCAGGTCTGTCAGACACCCAGGGCGCTAGTGAATGGTGGTACAGGCTCTTCAGTGACCGAGCAACCAACATCCTGGGATTTGGAAAAGAACTTTTCACAATGAAAAGCTCCACTAGCAATAGACCATTTGCCTGAGTTGTTTTCATAGCAGCAAATGACCCTCTGCTGGAGACCACAGTGTCCCCTGTACTAGCCCTACTGCCGTCACTGTACAGCTAAAAATTAGGATAGAACAGAGGAGGGGGGAAGTACTTTAAAATTTTAAGGCCACCAAAGATGGGAGAAATTAGGTGGTCAAGGAGAAGAATGTCCTTGTTGTAAAAATAATATAGGCCATAGACATTTAAAAAGACACATAAACAGTAAGTTTCTTGAACTCAAGAAATATTTATGGAATAAAATGTGGTTCAAATGACAAATTTCAGCACAAGTTGTTTGCAGTTAATATGACCACTGAAAAATCATTTCTTTGAGTCAGTTTACTCACATGTAAAAACTGGATGATAATCTGTAACCAATCCTACCCAAACAACTCAAGGAGTCCTTCTACTGCTGGTTTTTATCCTCAGTTGGGCTGTCTAAAGTAGTTAGCAATGTCAGAAACAACATGAAAGCCACTAATTTTCATTACCTCTCTTCAAAGCTGATCAATCAAGTCTCTTTATTTTAAAAAAAGAAGTTATTTCCCCCCGTCATAAAGAAAGCATTTTGCTGACTCTACATTTGATGATACTAAGAAATTGTTGTTCTTTTTTTTTTTTGCTTAGTATGCTAACAACATTACAGCTATTTAAGAAAAATAAAAGAGGCCTTACATTTTAGAAATACATTCTGAAATATTCATAGACAAAATGATAAAATGTCTAGAATTTATTTCAGACTAATGCCGCAGCAAGGTAGCTGCCTGTGGGTATGGGTGAGGCAGGGCTGGCCTGGACGGTTGGCCAGGCAGTTGATAGGGATGAGAGAGGTCATCGCACTATTCTGTTAACCTTTGTATATTTTCAAATTTTTCCATAATGAAAAAGTTTTTAAGTGTATTTATGGTAGTTTCACAGGCATATTTTCTTAGGTTTTTGTTTGTGATTGCAAGGTCATTCACTGATCCCCTGAATAAGAGGTTAGATTTCAAACAGGCATGCTAGGCCAAAGCTCTTCATCAAGATTAACGTGAAGAAGGTAGGTTGGTTTGCATGCATTTTAACAAAATTTCTTAACGTCTGGAAAACAGATGAGTTGCTATTGCAAAGACGATTTTAACAACTAAGATTTTTTGAATTCTACGGCAAGGCCACGGGGCCTAATTGCTAAGGCATCTGACTTCGAATTCTTTCCCTCCGCTTTCACTGTTTTAAGTGCTTTAGCAACATTATCTCGTAACAGTCCTCACGACACTATGAAGTGGGCTGACAGACTCGAGAGGTGAGAGATGGAGCTAGGATCTGAGTCCAGACGATGTGACTTTAGAGTCTGTTCTTCTAACCACCAATGACTGGACGCTTCAAGGGTCAACACTACTGGTTTGGGTAGTGTTGGAAAGAATTCAGAAAAGAGAAGAAGAAAACTACTTTCGGCTTGAAAAATATATACCCATGGCCTTGTCAGGGGAAGCAGTATATATGGTGGGCGGAGAATGGAAAAAATTTGAAGTTAGGTAGTAGATCAAATAATATTGAATTAGAGCTAGTTACCATTCATTATTACATGACCTTGACTAAATTCAACACCTCTCAGTACAGCTTTAATAGTCTCACCAGAGCAACAACAAAATGGTAATTATGTCATGTGAACGATATGTTAACATTTTGCAATACACTATAGGTATATCAAATCATCACCCCATACATCTTAAACTTACAGTGTTATAGTCAATTATATCACTAGAAAGCTGTGGGGGGGGGGGGGGCAGAAACCTCTTATCCTGGGTTTCTTCATCCATACTTTGAAGGTCTGAGGTAAGGATGGAAAGGAAAAATGTATGTAAGGGAATCCAATACGTAAGTATCCTAAAGCATTCGCATACAAGTCTGTTCTTCGTCAGACCGTAAATGCCTGTCACTCCCCATTCTATCCTCAGCTCCTGGCCCAGCACCCAGCACACAGGAGGCGCTTGGGTTTCTTCAGTCTAACAGCAGATCCATTAAGAGGTCCAGCACTAATTGCTGGCTTTATTTGTCAAGTCTATGCGTTATACTAACAAGCAAAATAGGTTTCAAATGTTTGCTTAATAAGAGAGGACAGAAAACTAATTCATGTCCCTCTCCTATTATTATATTATCTTAGCATGTAAGCCCTTTAATCCAAAATTAATGCTGGGAAAAATTTAGAGAGACAGTCAGTGGCTTCTAATTATCTTTGCTGGGGTTCATTTACTCTTTCAGGAGTTCACTGAAATTTCCAGACTGGTCTAAAACACAAACCTTACCATGTCCCTTTAGGGCTCATACTTCTTCATTGCTTTTAGAATAAACTTCTGAGCATGACATACAAAGCCCCTCATTATCTCACAATTGCTGAGAGTTCCAGCTTTAAGGTCCACCATTCCCTGCTCTACCCTCACATGTCCTCTCCTCCCCTACTCAGGGCACTCAGGGCTTCAGCTTCCTGAACAGTCTGTATGCATGCTTTCCTCCCTCTGCACTTTTTCACATGCTACTTCCTTTTCCCAGAGTGTCCGAGTCTCCCTCCTCCACCTTAAAGCTCAGCTCAGAGAAAACTTCCTCCCAAAAGCCTTCTCTGACATCATCCCTCACACACACTCCCCAGAAGTGTGGGTGAGGAGTCTCCTCTCTGTTCTTGTAGTATGTGCGCTCCACTGTGATGGAACTTATTCTCTAGTCTGATTTTCTGTGTCCTCCACTATGTTCTCAAGGACAGAAACCATATCTTATTTGTCTATGCAGCATCTCTCTAGCCTAGCATGAGATACACAGTAGGTGATTAACAAAGATCTGATAAACAAATAAAGGAAGCTTAATTTAACATGGAAAGCCCAGTGCAAACTTATTGACAAAAGCATCCCCTTTTTCCTATTACTTAAGTAAAAATGAATACAAAGTGAATCATCTTAGTGAAACACAGTTGAAAGCCAGTTTGAACATGGCAAGATAATAAAATATCAGGTGAAAAGAGGATCTGAAATCTTGTCTGGTTAAAAAAAAAAGAGAGAGAGAGAAGAAGAAAAAGCAAAAAGATTGGTTAAGCAATAAGGAAATACAAAGTAATAGCTTCCTGACATTTGTGGCTTTAGTCCCTGAAAACTATTTAATCACTGATTGTAAGAGTGTGTACTTCTAAATGAGTGGTCTGTTATGTGAGATTATCAACTAAAATAAATATAGCAAAGAGAAATCCTTACTGTCTGATAAACTGTTAAAAGACTTGTTGTTAACAAGAAAGATCATATGCTAACAAAAATAATTCTCTAAAACAGTAAGTTTAAGTAAACTTTTTTTTTTTTGCAGCAATTGTCTGGAGTCCATTTGGAATTTCTCAACAGAAGATTTATGCACAAGTTAAATAATGATTAATAAACACAAAAGTACTAAGTTGCAAAGTTTTTGTAGCAACTCAATATCATTATTTGAGATTGTCTACTTCTGACAAACTTGTGTGTCACCTTTTACACTAACTGAAATGGTCCTAAGTTTATGGAATTATGCAATTTGCCTTTAAATGCCATCCTAGTTAATGTATAAAATTACTTATCTGACTATAACAGATATATAAGTCTTCTGTTCTGGAAACCAATCCACTGTACAGATCAATTAGGCTAACAAAAAAAATGAAAGTGAAATTAAAATGGACAGTTATAGTAGTATGTAAGGATATACTCTGGTCTTTCAGGTAAAGTGCATACATTCTACTACAAATCCAAAGAATCAAGAGGAAAGCCAATGAGGGTGGTAAACAGACCTATGGAATAGACAGAAAAATAGTGACTACAAATTAGAAAAGAGAGTGAAGGTGTCAAGGGGGAAAAGATGTATTAAAATTAACAACAGTGGTTAAAAGGATATAATAGAGCACACTAAACTCAATCTACTTTTAGCATGTTAATTTGCTATGATAGAAAGAGCTTCAAAAGTAAGACAGATTTGGGTTTGAGTCTCAAGTAACTAGTACTTCCCAGCTATGTAACAATTGAGTAAACAATTTACCTTCATCTCAGACTCTGGTTCTCTGTAAAACAGGGTAACACTACTAATTCAGAATTGAAAGGATTAGAGGTAGTGAAGAATCAAAAAGATTAGAAGTAGTTGAAAGTAAATAGGTATTCAAAACAAATAACACAAAGAACAGCTAACATTTAGAAAGTCTACTTATGCCAGGCATTCTAAGTACTTCACACATTATATCATTTAATCCTAATAATAACCCTGGGAGGTAGACGCTCTTATTATGCCCATTTTACAGATGAGAAAATTAAGGCACAGTCCAAGGTCACACAGCTAGTAAGTGGTTGGGAAAAAGATTCAAATCTAGGCAGTCTGGCTCCAGAGATAATAGTTATCACTAATAATAATTCTTTGGTTAGCATGAACACAAGTTTCTTCCAGCTTGATAATTGTGCTTGTGCTCCCTCCAAAAAGCTAACCTTTAAAAGCTACAGAACTCTGATCTGTAGTACATCTCTGCTACTCCACTGCCTTTGTACAAATAATTTCACAATTATGGGCCTTCATTTCCTCATTTCTTCAAAGTAAAATGCTACTGCCCTAGGTTATTATACTTTTTAAAACAGGATACAAGACAATTTACCCAACAGCCTTTTCTTCTCAGGATAGATATAATCTCAGGATATAGCTGGTTATACAAAAGGGAACACAAAAAAGTTTGACGTCAACAGGTATGGTACTTGAGGCCATTTTTGTGGCCAGTGACTAGAGTGGTTACGTCTGGGAAAGAATTCCAAATTGCCCTTTTCTGGTTATGCTTCTGGGTAGAAGGAAGAGGTAATCAGACATGAGCAAGGCAGTTTCTGGCCTAGTATGGGTCTAGTTGGAAAGTATTACATAGTGCTTTAAATCTGCCATTCACAATCAAAGATCTTTCTGACAGTGTCATTCTCAGAGATAATTTACCATTTAGGAGAACACATTTATTCAATAAATACTGAGGTCCTACTACATGCCAGGAATTAATCTAGGTGCTAGGGATACTGTGGTTATAAAAAAGAGAGAGAGAGACAGAGACAAAAATCCCTGCCCTTATGGAACTTACATTCTAGTGGTGGTGGAGGGGGAGGACGTACGTGGGGGGAACGTACGTGGAGGGGGGAGGACGTACGTGGAGGGGGAACGTACGTGGAGGGGGAGGACGTACGTGGAGGGGGAGGACGTACGTGGAGGGGGAGACGTACGTGGAGGGGGAGGACGTACGTGGAGGAGGGAGGACGTACGTGGAGGGGGGAGGACGTACGTGGAGAGGGGAGGACGTATGCCTCGACTCAGGGCAGCTATTTACTGAGTACTCACTCTGTGCTGGACACTGTCCTAGGTAGATGCTCAAGGGTACACACGTGAGTGAGACAGTGCCAGTAAGCTACTTGAGAACAAGGTACAGATGAGTCGGTTACAGACACCAATAATACTTAAAACAAGAACCTTAAAAAGCAAGTCATCAAAAAACACAAGGTGTACAGGAATGTTAGAATACACAAGGTACGGTAATAGAGAAGGCTGCATGGATGTTTTCCAAGCTCAGAACGTTTGTCAGGTGAAAGAAAGGGAGGTGGTGGGCATCTGTCATTCTTTCTGGCAGCCTTGCATCATCGTCCAATTTCCTGCTATTTCAGAATTCCTTCCTATTTGGGGGAATTCTCAATCTTGTAAGCCTTGCTATCCCACCACACACGTTCAGAGTGCCAGATTGTGTTTTTTCCTGCTTTCCCCGCATCCAGGGCATGGGCAAGTGACTGAGGCTCTGACTGTCACATGCATCCTCACCTGGCTTGTGAAGAACAACTAATGACTCAAAGGAATGAGCGCGAGGCTCTGGTGGCAGAGGGGAAGATGACCGCAGTATGACAAGTGGCAGCAGAGTGTTATGGCAGCCAGGACCCGGTGTTCGCCGTGTTGGCACTGCACGCTATTGCCTCTCATGCGCACTGGTGGCATGTTCAGTGAACCTCTCTTGGACACGACAGACCATCATCTCTAGCACCATGTCCTGAATTTGGCTTCCCCGGGGAGTCTGTGAACGCTTCCATATCCTTTTAAAAATTCCATTTCTGATTAAATAAATAGGCATTGGTTTCTGTGGCTTACAATTAAGGCCCTTATGAAAACTGAACAGAAGAGCACTCCAGGCAGAGGGAACAGCATAAGCAAAGTATCTGGAGGCCAGTTAGCTTAGGGATTCAGAGAGGAGGCTCTGAGGCTACACAGACCTGAATTTGAATCAAGGTTCTACACGTGACCAGCTGTGAGGCCTCACTCAGTGCGAACTCCCAAAGCCTCAATTTCTGCTTAGTAAAGTGGGGATAATACATATTTCTTATTAGGTTCTTTGAAAATTAAACAAGGTCATGATAATTTATTTAAAGCTCTTAGTATCTGACACAGATGATTGCTTCATTAATAATAATAGTAAGCATAGTATTTTTTGGGGGGGAAATACAAGCAATTTGATTCTGCTGGAGTTTAGAGCATAAGGAGAAGGGTAGTAGGAAATGATTACAGAGTCAGTTTATGGAGACATTTTAAGTCATATTAAGAAACTTAAGCATTATGGGCTGGAATCACTTATGTGATTAAATTGGAGAATTATACTGAAGTATAATTATCATCTTAAATTATTAACTAGGAGAATATGACCAAGTTTTGCATTGTACATGTATTCTTCACAGCTATAGTTGTATAATTCAACCCGACCACTGCACTTGTACACTTGCTGATGTTCCTGTCCAGTCCTGATACCATATAATCTGAAGCTATTTAATTATGTCAACACAAATCCTCCAAAATTGTGTATGTCTTCTGTCAATATGGTTTGCAATTGGATCAGAAGTAGCTGGGTCTATACTTAAAATAATAGTTTCTCCTTTGATCTGAGAGACAACGAACCTTTGAGTGACGAGGGAAGTTTACAAAATGGGCAGGGGGAGTGCCTCCTCAGGTGACTGGCAGACTGTGAATTACATCTGCAAGTCTGAGGTTCCTCCATGACTTTGATGACATTAAATATCGCCTGCTACTTTTTACAACATATTCTAGTGCACCAGCATCTTGCTCTCGAGTCCATATTAAGATAAAGATGAAAGTTTTATGGTCAAGGCAAGAACAATCAATACTAGCATTTTGCAGTGAGTGCGATTTCTTGCCAAATGCTAATAAGCATTACATTGGCTCTGTCAGCACCAATCCTTCCAGCGCTGAGTACACTGCCTCATAGTTACTGTTCAGTTCTGCTTACATTTATCATGCTCGTCTACCTGTTAGTCTCGTCTAATCTCCACCATTATCTCCTCTCCCCACTTCCACTACACAGCCATAGCCACCTCTGAGAAACACTTTGATCTGATTTTGATTTTCACAGTAGCTATTGAAATCCAATCTAAGTCACTGTGTAATTCAGAGCGAGTGCTGAGAAGGACAATGTATGGGCTTGCTGGGGGCGGCTAAGGAAAGTGATAAAAACAGAACCCAAAATGTGCTTTGTAACCACCGCCTGCTTTATTTCATTTTCTGCTAGTCCCATCTGCTTTGGCAACGCAGCACAGTTTAGTCAAAAGGAAAAAAGAGCACAGACTTGTAAGCCAGACAGAGCTGGGTTTGGATTCTAGGTCAACACTTAAGAACCCTATTAGGTTGGTCCGATGATCCTCAGGTTACAGCTGATGGTATAGAAGCCCAGGGAGATTACATGACTTGCACTGTGGATCTGCATGTTGTCTTGGGCAGGCTTTCAAAACTATCAATGTGTAACCAATATAAAATTGAGCGGTCATGACTTCCTATAGGCCAGTCTTACTTTCACTTTACTGGCTCATTTGTGGTTCAAGCTTGATACCTACAAAAGATCCCAGAGGAGTATACATCTGCCAGAAATGGACAATGGCTGTTTCAGGGATTCCTGGAGTCCTATCTCTGTGTTTGCTTTTTGAAAATACCTTCCAGTGTTGCATGAAAGGAGAGAAGTTGAGCACTCCCCTTGACAAGGATGGGAGAGACTCTAGGGCCTGACAACACACAGAACCAACAGTTAAGGCACTGCCACCTACTTTGTGGCCTCTGACCATCGTTTTTGAGACCAAAGGGGTGGTTACCAGAAGGGCGGGGGTGGGGTATGGGTGAAAAAGGGAAGGGGAACATAATAATATAGTGTGATACGTTTTCACGGTAACAGGTGATTACTAGAATTAGTGGGGTGTTCGCATTGTAAGGTATAAAAATGTCAAATCACTATCTTGCACACCTGGAACTACTATAACCAATATACTATCATACATCAACCATACTTGAATTAAAAATTTCTGAGAAAAGAAAATAGCTTCCATTGAGTTCAGTTCTGAGCAGGACCATCACTGTTGTACGTGCAATGAGTCTTATAGGATAATTCTAGCTGGACCTGGACCCTCTGAAAGGACAGGATATGGTCGAGCACATTGGTCCTGCTCTGTATCTGAGAACCACCTGTTAGAAAACACTGACCTCTGACAATGTGCAATCTTCCTGGTTACCAATGAACCACTCTACAGATTGTGTTGAGGAAGCTGGTAAATTAATCTAGAATTCATCAAGTTTTCTCTACTGTTTTGCAAACACTGTGAATAGGTAATAAAAACTATTAATAATAATGATAGCTAATTCTGAGTATTTACTATGTGCTGATTACTAATCTATGTGCTGATTATTAAGCAGTTCTGAGGTGTTTTACATGCATTAATAATTTAAGCCTCTCTTAATAACACTATGGTTCACTACTGCTCTGATTTAAAAGTTATAGCCTTTTCTTCACAAATCTCAGAGAATAGAGATCACTGGGTAAGGCAGATAACAGTTTCCTGAAGGTCAGAGTCACATTCTGTATATTTAGTATATTTTTTAGCGCAGCACCCAGGCCTTTTCTGGCAATGCAGGAGCTGGGCAGATGGGCACCTTGACCTCTCTCGTCACAAAATTGAAAATACTAAATGCCTGGCTTGGTTCCATACTGTTTTGGGTTTTCAGGGCCCACTTGAACCCAAGAAAAAGCATGCTTGTTCTGGAACAGACACAAGAAAAATAGTCACTGGTTTGGTTCTGTCAAAGAGTACCAAGTCTCAAGTAAAACATCGTATGGAGTCTGAGATCTCTATTCAAAATAGACTTATGGTCTTTTTGGTGACATGACAAATAATTTAAATGTGGTGATTTTTCCCCCCATTTTGATCTGTCATATACTTGACTTCAGAAGAGTGCTAAATCCAATCCACACCTCTGTTTTCATAACAAATAAGTGACCTCATTTATTGCTGTGAGAAATGGAGCAATGTATGCAGTAATAAAACATTAAACTCAGTCAGTGACTAAAAGGCTTTATGGTATAGTTTTTTTCTGTAACTATTAGGAGGCACCTAATATACTAGTAACTTGAACATAATAAGCACTCAGACTTTGATCATTTAAATTATAGTAATAGCACCAATAGAACTATGTTCAATTTTATTTAAAAAGTGTCCTGTTTCACAATGTTAAAATATTTGAAATATATTGTGTCAAAGACCAATTTTTTTTTAATTAAAGTTTATTGGGGTGACAATGGTTAGTAAAGTTACACAGGTTTCAGATGTATTACAATTCGGTAATACATCATCTATATATCACATTGTGTATTTCAAAGCACTACATCCAAACAGAATTATCTCAATGGTAGGGAGGGGGAAATAATAAGGATTGATGTGAAAAACAAAATCCTGTAGTTACCACTAAAATGTTAACTTTAGTTATCTTTGGGTTCCTTTTTTGGTCTTTACATTTCTTTATATTTTCTAAAATGAATATGTATTTTTTTATAATCATAAAAAAAGATTAAGTATAATCCACTCTAAAGAGATCAATTAAAAATAATATTAAACAGAAATAGTCGCAGAGATATAGAGGAAAAACTGATGGTCGCTAGAAAGGAGGGGGGTGGGGATGAGGGAGAAGGGGAAGGGATCAGACAGCATAAATTGGTAACTACAATATTGCCGAGGGGAAATGAAAGACAGTTTGGAGAATATAATCAATAATGTAAAGATTTTGTGAGGTGTCAGACGGGCACTTGTCTTATTAGGGAGACCACGTCATGGATGGTTTAGATGCTTGACCACTGCACTGTATACCTGAAGCTGAATAATACTGTATGTCAACTATAATTTAATATATATAGTCACGGGATATGGAGTATAGCACAGGGAATAGAGTCAATAGAATTGTAATAGATATACACAATGTCAGAGGGGCAATAGATTGGCGGAGCGGGGGCTATCACTTTGTGAGGGGTGAAATGTCTAACCATTGCATTGTTTTGTACACCTGAAACTAATAAAAAAGAGAGAGAGAAGAAAGATCTATAAAAGCACAACTTATTTATTTTAAGAGTTTTATATGAGATAAGTATTATTTTATTTTCTCAAGGTAGTACAGGAAGAAAAGTAATATTGAAGGATCCCAAATCTTTGGAAAATACCATAACATAACTGTCTATAACTGTACAAGTATGTTAACTGCAAAATAGCGTAAAAATATTTTTGCATAAAGAAGCCACCTGTAAATGCATGTGTTTACTTCTTTGTTGTGTTTAATCAAAAGCTATCTTGTTCACATTACATTGTAACTTATATAAACCATGTAATCAGGAAAGAACACCAGAAAACTGTTCGAATTCTTTAAAGCCTTTGTGTTTGACAAAAGTCTACCATAATTTACACATGTAACTTCTCAAAAACCTTGGGAGGCTGGAAGTCATAGGCTTCATTTCACAGTTAGAGAAACTACGTCACAGAGACATTTTTAAAAATGTGCTCAAGAACTCACAAAGTGAATGGGAATAAAGACAGGAATATAGTTCTTCTGACTGCTATTCCACTGATTAGCTGGACCATTCAGCTCTGCCTTTGTGGACAAGTTGAAGCAACAAACTAACTTAAAAACTAAAACCAGTTGAACAGGGTAGGTTTGCAGGCAATATACCAACAATTCAGTATAATAATACCCAACAGCTAGGTTGCTTTGTGTTTTTGCTACGCTTTATAACTATTCATTAACCCACACATCAATGGATGGTGGGGCCACGTGGTTAATGGAGTTAGTTCATATAGAATGGATACACGGATTTTAATGACTATGAAGTCAAATGAGAAAACTACAGTAGAAAAAGCCCAATGTATTCCTCTAATCAAGCCTCAATAAACAATAAAAGAGGATAAATATGTTGGAATACCAAGCATCCCCTCCTATTCGCCATAATCTCCATTAACCCTCCCCAAACTACCACTACCTCCCTACAAAATGATAGACAAGACTGAAGAGAACCTGAAAGCTACTCAGTTCATCCAATTTCCTTCAGAGAGGCCAACATCTAAGCTTTTCCTACTGTGTTTCCCCGAAAATAAGACCTAACCGGAACATAAGCCCTAGCATGATTTTTCAGGATGACATCCCCTGAACATAAGCCCTAATGTGTCTTTTGGAACAAAAATTAATATAAGACCCAATCTTATGTTGGGGGAAACACAGTATCAGGTTGGTGCAAAAGTAACTGCAGCTTTTGCAATTGTTTTTAACCTTTTAAACCGCAATTACTTTTGCACAAACCTAACAATATATTTTTAAAGGGATTTCACCTTTAAAAACCATTTCCAAAATTGAAATGGTCATAGATAATATGTTCTCCTTACAGTTAACAATGCTACTCCTAACCTCTTTTTCTTTTTTTTTTTTTTTGCTCACATACATAAAGTAAAAGCACTTGCTTTTTAAAAATAAATAATAAAAATGTAGTAAGATCCCTGATAATATGCCAGTTTCTAGGAAGCATGCAAGATTGAAACAAAGGTTTCCAAAATCAGTTAACTAAAGAGTCTAAACTTTAGTAAATAAAGGTTATTTAACATTCTCCAGCCAGGCTGAAAACATTCCTACTCCTTATCATTTTCCCTATGACTAGTCAGAATACATTCCATTTTCCAATTGAATAAATTTCCCCCTCCCTCAGAGCCTAGCTGTCTTCCTGGCAAGGATATCATATAGAACAGCTGTTATATTACCAGTATAAAAGCAATCCCATCTGATCTAATTGCAAAACATATGGACAGACTGAAACCAAACTTTTCAGAGTTCTGTATCTTTAAAGGAAGAACTAATCAAAGATCTTCAATTGGTAAAGGCTGTGAACAATGCCATGAATTCAAATTTTGCACAATTTAAACAAGATCTATTTCAATAAGCTACTTTAATTTTTCAGCACATGCTTTAAATTCCCTAGACAGAACCAGCTCTGTTTTAGTCTCTTTTAAGATCTTAGTTAAACCTCTCCTAATGGTACCAAATCTTAGACACGTCATCCTCCTGTATGTTTAAGATTTGTCAGGCCTCAGGAAAATTTCCTCTCTTGGGCAGTGTCTTCAGCAATCTCCTTTTTTCAGAACCACAACTCACAGAGATTAAGTAAATATCTCTGATGCAAATCAAAATTGCTGAATCAGTGGCAGAAATTATAGACAAGTGGCCGTTGGTAATATCACCTAACGATCTCATGTAAGTAAAGACTTACCAAGTTTATCACAAGTTTTTATTCATTGTTTTCATTTCATTCATTTATTTTTATGACTATAAAATTGAAATTGGATATATTAATTAAAAAATTTTGGAAAATTCAGAAAAACACAATGAAGGCAATTAAAATGACCCATAATCCCATTATTTAGCTTTAGCCATTTAACATTGGTATAGTTCTCTCCTCCTATGTATATTGTTACTAAACGTAATATAAGCATTTTAATGCCCGAATAGTGCAGATTACCATAATTTCTTTATCATAGGATTTTAGAGTAGAAGAATTTCTATTTCAAAAGTCTTTACCAAAAGAAACTCAGTATATAAACCAGATGAAAATGTAGTCGATTAAAGTGTGATGGGGGGGTGAGGGTTGGGGGTGGAGGGCCCAGAACTAGACCCATGTGGCCTCCATATTCCCTATTCTGGTTCCCAAACACACCTGAGGAACCCAAGGTGCCCAAATAATAGTTTAAAAACCACAAATCTAGTCTAATGCTCTCAGATGAAATTTCCTGTCTAAGATCACAGAACTGGTAAAAGAACGAAGAAAGAACTTAGGGTCCCATGTCTTACAGACAAGTGCTCAGCTTTCTCAACGTAGCTACGCTTTCTATAAAAGTCATCAGATGTTCATTTGTCATTGCTGTTCTTCCTTTAACTGAGAAAAAAGGAAAGGACAAAGTTATGTAACAAAAAAAATGAATAATGAATGTAATTTGCTAGATCTCAAAGAACTTCCCTTGCCCTAAGTAGTAAAGAGGAAAAAGAGAAAAGGTCACCTCTAACCTAAGAAACAAGGTCATGTGATTAAACTATTTTCCTTAAGAATACACTGCAGTTGTACTATAGCTACAAACCATTCATTCTTCTTCACTCATTCAATCATCAAATATTTATTGAGAATCTATTTTGGCCTGGACCCTGGGAATACAATTGTGAACAAAACAAACGGAAGTCCCTGCCCTTACGGAGTTTATAAACCTGGTTTATAAACCTGGTCGGTTTGAGCAAGCTACTTCACATTCCTGAATCTGAGTGTTTGCCATCCATAAAGTAAGGATGAAAATATTTAACTACTGCATTGTTTAAGAATTAAATAACATGAAGTATGTTTTTTAAAAATCCTGGTAAGGAACTAGGCATGTAACATGTGTTCAATTAACATTAATTACCTTGCCTATCAAAGTATTAAACATTAGATTAGAAATGAGACATGAGAGAGTACCACTTCTCTTTGCTACTGACACTGATATGAGGCGATACAACTGGAAGAGTACGTTAAGATCATTTCGAACAGATTCCTGTACTAGGAAAGAAGTAAATCCTATTTCAGTCTGAAGAAATGAGGTTTTTCTCACACGCCCTCCCAGTCAAGTTCTGCAGTTCACCTAGTTCCCCTTTGTTATCTCCATCACCATTTACTTTCAATTACTACTGGGCTCCTTCCATAACATTCAGCCCAACATGGTGCCTAGAAAATAGAAGGAAGTAATCCTCTTCTCCAAATACCATTTTCCCATCCTGTAAATATGGGCAGCAGTAGCAAACCAGTCAAAGATTGACATTCAACAAAGTAAACTTAAAAGACAACAGTTTGAAATCCAAAATATCAAATGTGAAACCCACCAAAACCCTATAAAGATTTTGTCAATATTCACCAATAAAAGTACCAACAGAGGACAGAAGCTAAGCCTTTATTTATTCATATAATATCCAGAAATTATGGATGTCAGTCTTGGAGATTCTAAGAGTACCTTAGAAACCATAAAACACTGCATACTTGTTAATTACTAGAAGCACTCTGTTCACTATTAACTTTAATTAGATTTCTACAGGGGAAATTCTGTCATTCAAAAGATCAAACATTTGTTTCTCAAACTAAATTAAACCTTTTATACTGGTATGCAGCCCCAATCCACCTACCCCCAAAAAAACCCAGCTCATGTAATTCATATATAGAAAAAGAAATTTGCCGCTTATTCAAAGTACTCATTTTTTTTTTGAGACAAATAATTTCTGTTATGACAGTTTTTTCTGTATTTTTCTTCAGGAGAAGAGAAAAGAAAAAAAAAAAAAGCTGGGCAATAAAGATCCAGAGCAAAACCAAAATCTTTTCTCTCACTTTTTTCAGAAAGAGAGAATTACAGTAATAGCATGTCGTGAATGTTATATAAATGATGACATATTCTTATCAAGGGGGCTTAATAATCTAAATTAAATAGACTAAAAACAAATTCAAAGGAAAAAAGTCAAAGTCACAGAGAAAGACAGGTTTTGTTCTGAGTGCAAAGTGTTCAGCCCCGTGCACCCTGTTACCAGGACACCTTCAAGGACCTTTTGTTCCTCTAGAAAGACGTCTTGGAAGAACTGGGCTTTGAGGAGGCTCTGAAGGAGGACAAAGTGGTAAATTGTTAAATAGAGAGAATAATTTGGTTCCTTCAAGAACTTGAAAGAATGGATGAGGCTAAGAATAAGAGACAAGAGCGAGAGGAACATACAGGAGTTTAAAGTGAAAAAAATAAATGAGCAAGGGGAACAGAAGTAAGATTCTTTTTTTTTTCTTTTTTTTTTTAAGATTCTTTTTGATGAAGAAAAAGTAATAGGGAAAGATTTCTCCTGACAATAATAATTAACTGTGAAACAGTGGCATTACCAGAGGAATGAGTTTGACACAAATTTATCACGTGTACTACATCTAAAAGGATAATTATTGTGAGTAAACCTTTACTGTGATCCAAATACGTATGTATCCAGACATAATCTTTATCTTTTTCATCATAATTTTTTTAAATCTCCCTTTAAAGTTTACCAGTGTAATTAGGGTATCTGGGTTTCTAGTAAAAAACAGATAAACCAAAATGTATTCTTCAAAAAAGACGAAGTGACCACAGAAGAGGTGCCTGTAGCATAATCTCAACTTGAGTAACAAAGATTTTTATATCATATCTAAGGAAGACAAACAAAAATCAAGATCAAGGCAAAAAGCATATTAAAGCTATTTATAACTAAAAATATCATCTAACACTGTCTTTCAGCCAAACAAGATCTTATATTTCTTTTCTCTTCTGATTAAGTGCCCTAGAGCAATAATCTCTCTACCCACAATTTACCCATTAGGAAAAAACAGCACCATGATACTTTTCTTCCATTCTTTTCATAAGGGTGCCAGCACGTCTGGGAGTTAATATATACATGTTTAGGAATGCTGAGATGAAAAGTAATACGCACTTTAATTTTATGGGTCTTTTAAAAAAATCAAGATAAAAAGACCTAGTCAGATCATTTCAATGTGCAAATTTTCAGTTAGCCAGAAGGCTTCCTGGAGACATAATTCAAAAGATTTGAAACTAATGTTCTAGAGTTTAACTATGCTGTTCCAGAAACTAATCAGACTAAGGAATTGCTACAGAAAGCTAGGCACTTGACAACACCAGGAATAAGATATAGTGAATTTGAGAAGTCCCTGGGCCAGGACTTAAAAAGACTACAGTCAAATTATTCTCTATTACAGACCATATTAGAACCATATCAAAGGCAGAATTAGAGTTATAATTTCAAATCACAGTTGTAAAACATTGTGAAACAGAAAGTTTAAAGAGGTAAATGAATAGTACACAATAGAATGAAGGGAATAAATGCCAAAGAACAGTAGAAATCTTTTCAGATTAGTATCCAAGAACCAATACTTTTCACAAAATGGTTTCCTTCTCTTCTCTACTATGCAACTACTTCATTAAATGCCAATAATAGAGATTCTGGAACCAGAACTACTGGGTTTGAATCCAGGCTCTGCCACAGCTGGGCTTCTCTGAGCTTCAGTTTCCTTGTCTATAAAATGAGGATAATAATAAATTGATGACACATAACTGTTGCGAGAATAAAAAAGTTCATATATATTTAATGCACTTTAGAAAATTGCCTGGAACACAGTACATACTACTGTGTTTCCCCAAAAATAAGACCTAACCCGACCATCAGCTCTAATGCATCTTTTGGAGCAAAAATTAATATAAGACCCGGTATTACATTACATTATACCTGGTATTGTATTATATTATATCATATTATACCCGGTCTTATATAAGACCCGGTCTTACATTATATTAAAATAAGACCGGGTCTTATATTAATTTTTGCTCCAAAAGACGCATTAGAGCTAATGGTCTGGCTAGGTCTTATTTTCAGGGAAACACGGTATATGTGTTTGCGATTACTATTACAGTGGTCCACAATCCCTCAGACCTGATGCTAAATACCAAAGATCCAAAAACCAAAATTTTTTTCTATAACTTACTTGGCAGCCAAACGTGACCTGAACAAACACATGGTTATTTACAGTCTTTTATTTATCATAATACACACACACACACACACACACACACACACACACACACATACATTTTGCCGCAGATATTTTTATGTGTTTGATTATAGGATGCCGCCCCAGACTTCACTGGAATGTATTTACTAACTTCCTAAAATCTGAAAAATTCTAAATACTGAATCACATCCAGCCCCCCAGTTTTTGGATAAGATTATGGACCTACATTACCTTCGGAGAACATTCCCAGAATGTTCCTTCCAAAAAAAAAAATGTATTTGTAGTATTTTATGTCCATGTCATAGTAGTCAGATTTTTCAAACTCTAAATTCTAAGGTTTGCTTAAACAAAGCCTGTTCTCTTAATTTATATCACAAATAATGATTAAGGCTCTTTGTGGGGGCATTCATGGCCCTGAATCACGCATACCAATTCATCACAGAACTTTAGAGCTGGAAGAGACCCTTGCGAGCTCATCTAAACTACTCTGCCTTTCCTCCCAAACTGCTTAACACCCATAAATGGACTCTCCCCAATGAGGTAAGAATAACCTGCTCTGACTTGCCTGTAGACTCTGTCTATAGAACGAACACCCTGTAGGTGAACGTGAACAAACTGGGTGCGGTACACTGACAGACTTGGGATCTCAAAGGATGACTTGAATCTAACACAATAAATCTTACATGTTTGGCAAATCTCTCAGCTTATACTTTAGAAAATAACAAGAATTTCCAAGTCCGGAATGAAAGAAGACTTATCTAGCACATGTTTAAAAAAAAAAAAAAGACTTAGCTATCTTAATGGACTCAATGAGTCAATAACGTAATAATGTGGCTGCCAAAACAGCCCTTGTAATCAAGAGCAGCTACATCAGCAGTAGTATAGCCCCCAGAAGGAACGAGATAACTGTCCTCTCTACTACAGCTAGTTAGAGCACACCTGGAGTACTTGTCAGCCCTGTGTTCCACACTTTGGGAGAGACACGGAAAGACTGAAAAAGGCCGGAAGAGGGGTGACCAGGATAGTGAGGGAATTTGAAACCATGTCACATAAAGAACAGTTGAGGGAGCAGAAGTTATTTAGTCCAGGCTCAGAGGGAACGTGATCACTGTCCCCAAATCCCTAAAGAATTGTCATAGCACAGAGAGAGCAGACAGAACCAGAACCAGTCTGTGTTAACTACAGAGAGAAATATTTCAGACACACCTAGAAGTATTTCTTAAAATGTAGAGCCATGTAGGAGGTAATGGCTTCTAAAGCCCTATGTAGCCCAAAAGGTCCATTTCTTTTTCTGCTGTATGCCCCGTTCCATCTTGGCTGCCACAATCAGACAGACAAAGTGCAAGGACCCCTTTTGTCTTGCGTCTGCACTGGAACCTTAGCAGCAGGCAGTAACTGCTCCAGGTCTGTCCAACAGATGTATTAAAGGCCCATAATTTTAATAATCAAACATTTGTCATCACCTCAGTCTCTTACTGCTGATAATTATTATTCTCTAGTATCACAGCCCCACCCTTCACCCTTCTTAAAATGTCCTACCCAGTCAACCAATCAGCCAAACATTTTGCCAGGCCTGTGGGAGGAAAGTGCCTGCTTGCTGGGCAATTAGTTTCAGTTTGCGATCAGTGTCCCTGTAAATAAAAGAGAGCCGTAATTGAGGGGCAGGCAAAAGTGCTCAGCTAGACCTCCATGAAAGAAATTCCTATAAACAGAACTGACTCTGGGGGGTGAGCACACAATGTGGGATACAGATAATGTATTACAGAATTGTACACCTGAAATCTATGTAACTTTACTAACAATTGTCACCCCCATAAACTTTAATTAAAATAAAAAAGAAATTCCTATTAATTCAAAGAGCAGCTAGAAGACCCATCCAATAACATATTATCAATGGCACGTAGTCCTTAGGAGAGCACTAAAATAAAACACCCTATACAACCATCTTCCCAAATGCCAGAGAATCCAACATTGCAAGCCAAACTAGATCTCTCCAATTCAGGTAGAAGTTTTCCTTGGGCCAGAGTGATGTACTTACTGTTTGAAGTAAACTAGAACCCATGCTCAGATAAAAAGGCCGCACTTGATATATATCACTGTAAATCTAAAACTGCCTATGAATATGCCCACTCAGTTCAGCTGCTTAGAACTAGACACAGGCAATCCATAGTGAATTCACAGAGAAGTACAAACTATGGAAAATTTAAAACACAGAGTTAGCGAAGTGGGGCATCCCCCTAAAACTTCTGTCACCCAAAGACCATAGGTATGTGGTGGTCCATGAAAACCCTTGAACAGTTCATATGGAAAATATTAATCAAGCCAGCTTTACTTCATTTAAAATTGATTTGGAGTCTATAAAACTCCAGCCAAAGTTTTAGAGAATATAATATATACGTGATGGCCTTAACAAGAACACATTCTTCTCTGTGCTTTTTAAAGTGAAGGCCAGAAGCAATCTAAGTGTCCATAAATAAGGGATTGGTTAAATAAATTATGATACATCCTTACAATGAAAACTGAAACTGTTAAAAAAAAAGAAAAGGTAGACATTAGGTACTAACATGGAAAAAAAAAGTTTATGATAAATAGTTAAGTGAATATAGAATTATTTCAATTTGAGTCTGTAAAAACTGTTTTTAAAAACCCTGTGTGTGTGTTCATATATGCCCAGAAAAATGTCTGAAAAGAATCAAACTGTTAACAGTAGTAACCTCTAGGGGCTGCCTGGAACCAGGAGGCAGTAAAGGAGTGACTTTCACTTTTTCCTTGGTAGACTTCTGATTGTTTGGGGTTTTTGTGTTTGTTTGTTTCTTTTGTTTTGTTTTTGCAAGCAATGGTTCCTTTGTGATTTAAAAATAACAACACAAAAATAATAAAAGTAAAATAACATCAATTACAGACTTATTTATCATATGCTAACCTTCCAAATAAGTGATCTTGCTTCTTAAATGCTACTGTGTGCTTCAAATTCTAGAACACCTAATTCACCCTTTTTCTGTTATATTTTACTAAAACAAATAGAAATCACCACAAGTTCCTACTAGGTTCTTCAAATGCTTTCTATCCCACAAAAACAACGCCTAGTCATAAGGATAGCTCACACACACACACACACACACACACACACACACACACACACACACGGCGCTTACTCTGTACCAGGAACTGTTTCTAAGTACTCTAAATGTATTAACTTATTTAATCTTCACAGCAATCCGATGATTATCTTCAATTCACAGATGAAGAAAGGTTAAGTGACCTGCCCAAGATTACAGTTAATAAGGGGCAGGACTAGAGTTAAGACTCTCAACCACTATGCTTCCTGTCTCTCAGTAATATGTCAATCTCTCCATACGAAGGCCAAAAACGGTTACAGTCAAAATCCAGCTAGTGAATACATTCCTTGAAGCTAGAAGAGACTCAAACTTAGCTTTTTGTGAGTGAATAATCTGCATTCCTACTTAAGCCAATGCTAAGCTCCAACCCAAGATTCAAGACTGTATTAAGACTAATAATCATGTGGGAAAACTCTGCAAATTCAATTATAGTCCAAAGTCCATACCTGACTCCACAGTAAATCACTGAGCCTAAGAATTAGGTCAGAGATCCATTAACATAAATACATGTAGGCAAATGGTATGGACAAACCTCCACCCCAACTCAAAGCAAAGGAATTCAGAAACTCTTGTCCAACGTCTTGACGAGGTAAGTTTTTTATTTGTTTAGTTCCAGCCCCATTTTAGATCGAAAGGGAGAGAGAATAGCAGTTGTCTTATTTTCTACACGCACTCAAACAGAAATTGGCATTTATCAGTATCAGCAAAATTGAACATTCTGGCTTAAGAGAAAAAATGGGCATCCCTACTTAAACTGTGTATTTGTCCAAACATACTGACCTTGTAATTGGGGGGGCGGGGGGAGGAATGGTGCAAAGGAAGGGATTTAACCTAATTTATAAATGTGCTCAACCTAGATACACACCTGTCCCAAATGACCTACTAAATCCACTTATTTGCAGGGAAAACATGGTACAATGTCTCTCTTTTTTGGGGGGGGCGGGGGGCTAAAGTGGTCTGTACTACTGTTTGTAAACAAAATCCTCTGAATATCCTCTCCACCTGTCACATGCACATCTGATATTTATATAAACAAGAAGAAATGAACAGGAAACTGGAGCTTTGGGAGGAATCCCTTATAATAATCAGCTTTTGACCCACTGGGTGAGGGAGGTACTGTGCTGGCTTTCCAACTTCCCCGAAATAACCCAGGAGGGGAGGCAGGGTGAGCGAACAGAACCCAAAAGTTTGTGCCCACGCTGGGTCTTTGACAAAAGCCAGAAAGCCCCGTTTGGAAGGAGGTGCGATGCCTTCCACCCAGCAGATCTCCCCCTCCCGAGGAAGCACAGCCCAGGGGGGACAAAAGACTTTCCAGATTGGGGGGTGGGGAGGCAGGCTAGCGGGGGCTGGGACTCCCCCTTGGGAATCGAAATCTGGGGAGCCTTTGGGCCAAGACATGGTCTATTCCAGTGCAGAGCCCAGCCCTCGAGGCCACGGGCTGGGTAAGGATGGGGGCCTCCGGGGAGGGCTCTGCCAGGCGAGGCAGCTCCGGGACTCACCTGGGGGAGGAGGAGCGGGGACCTCGGTGGCAGGTGGGGTGGGCGGGACGCTGCTGCTGAGGGGGAGAACGCGGGTCGGGGTCAGCGGAGTGGCGGGCGCCGGAACGGTGGTCGCCAAAGGGGTGGTCGGCGCCGGGCCAGTGGTCGCCGGGAGGGTGGTGGGCGCGGGTCTGGCCGTCGTCCGAGTGGTGGTCGGAGTGCGCCCCACGGCGGGATGCGTGGTCGCCGAGGGGCCGAGAGGCGCCTGAAAGGTGGTCAGAGCAGGTCCGGCCGGCGCCCGAGGAGGGGTGGTCTCCGGAGACGGGGCTGAAGAGGACGCAGTAAGGGGTCGGTGGACAGTCGCGCGCGGGGGTCCGGTCTTCGGGGTCTGGGCCGTGGGAGCCGTTGCCTTAGAGAAAGGGTGAGTGGGCTCGCCCCCCAACCTCGGGTCCGGCGACGCGTCCACCTGCCCTGCGGCCCCAGGACCACCGGTGACATTCCTCGCGGAGGTTGCTGAGGCGGCGGCGGCTGCAGCGGCGGCGCAGCACAACAGGGCGAGGCCGCCCAGGCTTGGCAGGCTCTTCATGGCGCGCTCGGCTCCGCCATTCATTCATTCAGTCAGCCGGCCGGTCAGTCATCTTCTCCTCCCTGCACTCGGACCAGGGAAGCCGCCGCCACCGCCACCGCCACCGAGCGCACCATCGCCACCTCCCTCTGACAGGCGGCCGGCCCCGCGGGCGGGCCCCAGCGCGGAGGGAGCGACACGGCCGTGCGCGGACAGCCCGCCCTCTCCGATTGGCAGCCTCGTCCGACTAATGGGAGGCCACGCTAGCCCACGTGACCGACCAGCTCCCTGGCCTCTTTGTAGCTTCGCGGGCCAATCAGAAGGCATCGAGGGGAGGGGGCGGTGCTAAGGTGGGAGGAGGGTGGTGCGAGCACCGCTTCAGCCGATCCGGCTTGCAGCAGCCCCGGCTTTGTCTGCCCAAGGAGCGGGGCGCGGGCCTCGGGCACCGGGCGCCGCGGAGGAGACAAAGGACGCGCCCCGCGCGGCAGACGCCGGGCCAACTCGTCTGCTCCATTGGGCAGCGAGCGCGACCCGGGCGGGGAATCCGCTCGCGGGAGCTTCCCCGCCCTCTTGAACAATGGGGCGCCGGCGCCGCACCCGGGTGGGGACTGGGCTGGAACCCCCGCGATGGGCGAGGGCGGTAGCAGCGAGGCTATAGAGCTCAGCATTGCCTCAGCTGCCCGAGAAAGCCTGCTCTCGGCCCTGCGAGGTCTGCGCTGCCATTCCCATTTCAGAGATGGGGAAACTGAGGCGTTTGCTGAGGGCCTTATTGAACCAAGACCCACGCATTCACCAGGGACTTGCTGTGGCCCAGGCGCTGTGCCAGGCAGGACAGGCGGGCTAGAGACCCGTCAGGAGCGGAAGGTGCAAACTTCCTGTGTTGGGGAGACAGGGTCACATGCACACTTCACCCGAAACCCCGCTGAAAAGAGGACAGAGCGGGTGGAACCTCACTCAGCCTCTTGTCTCCTGCTGTGTGGTTTTGTGGCCTGAGCGCAGTTTTTCACCTCTAAAATGAGGGCGTTACACACGTAACCCACTCTCACCCAGACTGTCCCCTACCCCCAAAGCCGTTGTGAGAATTATGTACTGAAAGGGCTTAGTCCAGTGCCTGGCCCGCAGTAAACCCTTATTAATGCTAACTACTCTCAGTGGACTATGTTAAGACAAGCCCCGTGCCACAGCCCTGTCGTCCCCAGAGCCGCTGGCCTACTGGGGTGGGTCTGATAGCACAGCTTGACCCTGGGTGACACTAACCCCTGTATGAGGCTGGAATTCTGGCGCGCAGCCTCGCACCATCCGAGCAGGATGCAGCGCTTGCTCAGGCGCTGCATCCTCGGCTCAGCAGCTTTCAGAGCGAGCCAGGCGGAGCGCGTTTGTCATCTGACAGGGCTTAATCCCAGCCCCACCGCCAACCCATTCCTGGCCCTCCGCTATGTGATACTTCTGCATGGCTTCCCATTAGTCCCTGGCCTCCAACCAGAGCGGCAGGAGGTTTCCGTGTGAACCTGTGTACATGTTCATGAAAAAATGCATGTATTTACATGCAGGAGTAATGAGTGGGGAGAGGATATGTACATGCTTGTGTATGGAAGCATAAATATCTTTGTGGGTCTGTATGAATGAGTATTATATGTATGTGTGTGAGCTTATGAGTGTGGGAGCTAGAATCTGTGTATATTATGTGTTTTAAGTATCTACTGGTGTGTGTTTTATATATATTTTCCGTGGGTTTTTGCACTGGTGAGTATCTATGGGTGTGTCTTGGTAGGTCTATGTATGAAGTGGGTGGCGAGGCAAAATGAGAGAGATGTGTGAGAATTCTGGTTTCAGCCCAATATTTGGCAAGTACAAATCAAGATTCTGTTTTCACCTCTCTTGGGAAGGGATTGAATAGGTCATGCTCCTTCCCAATATTCTCTTGCTGATTCTTCCTCACCTTCAAAACCAAAATACCATATTTTCTAAGACTTTCCTGGACCTCTGAGCGGGAATTAATCTCTGCCCCATTGTCCCACTGCCCTTTGTTTATTCATTGATTAAAATCCTGATCTATCAATCTATCTCTCCCCGCCTCTTCCTAAAAGGATTAAGGGTGGCTTTCAGAAAGATATACAACAGGATAAATTGAACTGCCCACATGGCTTTATTATTTCTCACAGGCATGCATCCACCTACTACTAGGCTCCTCTGTTTTCAGTTCATAGCAGGGGTAATACATGTGCGTGCTAATCCATGCTGATTAAATTGAATTACACTGAAAAGAAATGCTGTGGTGCCATAAGAAGAGCTTGTATCTTTAGTCAGACAGATCTGGGTCACGACTCTGCCAGCTGTGTGACCTTGGAGGAAACCTTGCACTTCTCTGAGCCTCAGTTTCCTTATCTATAAAATGGGGCCAATAAGTTCTGTCTTATTGAGTTAAGCTAAGGATGGTAGAGAATGTTTTTACACAGCCTTTACAGAAGGTGCTAGATCTGTGTAGGTTCATATTTCATTTATACCAGTGCTAACTGTGAGCCGTGTTGGCTGAAGGACCATAGCAGAAACCTCTGTCCCATAACTTCCCCATCAGGTGATATGGAGTTGCCCTACCAGATCTCCCCAAGTATAGCTGAAAATGCTGGGTTGGCCCTCAGCTGTGCTGTATCAGAGATTCTCCGGCAGTAGAAGAGAGGAACTGATGCAGCTTATTTGCCTGGAAAAAGACTAGAAGACCTTGCCTAAGTGATCCAGGCCAGTTCTCTGCCTCAGACAGGGATCCCCATGCTTCTAAGATGGGCTAATTACCCTGTAGTATGTATAGAAATGTAGAATTTTTTGAAAGGCTATTTAAGTGTATTAATGTTATTCATTCAGCATTTAATTCTTAAATTTCTTACCCTGCCTTTATCTCTAAATCACAAGATGACTTTACAAATTTCTTAGGAATAATACTTTCATTGTGTTTAAAAATCAGACGTACCTTAATTATCCAATAGCAGAGAAAGGTATTATATCCGTTCAATTTAATCACAGAAAGTCATTGTAAAGGTGGCTAAGAAGACAGTATAACAAATAGTAATACTAGCTCATTGAGCTCTTACTATGTGCTAAACATTGTACTAAGAGCTACACATGAAATATTTTGCTTAATCCTAAAAAGAACCCCAGGAAGTAGGTACTATTATTATTCCTATTTCACAGATAAGGAAACTAGGGCACAGATAGGTTAAGCCACTTGCCCAAGGTGACTTAGCAAGTGATGAAGCCTGAAATCAAACTGAAGCTGGCTGGCTCTAGTGGTTCCATTAACGACTGTACTATAAAGGCGAAATGCTTACGATATGATGTTTAGAAGAAAAGAGAAAATAAAAATTATAGCAGTGACTCTCTGAGTAATAGAATCTTGACTGGCACTTTTCCTGTAGCTCCGGAACTGCAGCTAAGACCCAGGGCTCTAAAGAGAGCTGTCAACCTACCCATGACACCTGGGGCCACAAGACTTAATGAGGGGCCACAGAACAGCAGGGGCCAGAGAGGGCCTTGTCTGAGTGAATGCACAGCTGGACCATTCTCCTGTAGGCAATGCAGCTATGATAAAAGGCCGATTCTTCTTTGTATACTCAGGACCTAGCACAGTGTCGGATGCACAGAAGTGGCTCAAGAATTGTTTATTAGGTTAAATGGAATCTTATGACGGGGCAGACACTGTACTGGGAATTTTGCATTCATAACACATTTATTCCCCATAGGTACTGAAAGAAGGCATACGTACACACCAAATTCAGGTCTCCTGCTAGAGCAGAACCGAAGAAAGGAGAAGCTTTGGGAGTAAGAAAAGCAAAGAAGGCATAATCATGTAAGACATGTGGCTCAGAAAAAGAACTTCAGCTCCCACATTCCAATAAAACACGGAAATTTTCCCCTTTCTGGTTTCATTGAAACAGCAGTGCTGACACGAACTATTTCGAATCCTGCAGAGATTAGCCTCCTATCAGACGTGGCTACATGCATGGCTTGGCGTCATCTGCACACAACTTTGGGATGACTGGGGCCACTATTAACACAGTCTGTTCGACAAAGGACATGAACATAACTCACAAGTGGCTAAGAAACATGAAATACCTGTACTGGATGTTCAACTTAAGTCATCAAAGGCTTGCAAATCGAGACAATGAGTTACCATTTTTGTAACCTATTGATTTGGCAAGTATTTAAAACAACTGGTAATACTCGTTGCTGGCAAGGGAGTGCCTCATATTGTTAGTAGGAATGTAGTGGTAGAGCCTTTCCGGGAAGCCTGAACAGTATGTGTACTCTTTTGACTGATTATTTCCGCTTTGAAGAACATCTCCAAGGGAAATAAATAATTAGACGTAAATAAATAAATATTTATGTACAGAAACATTCATCAGAATGTTATTGATGATAGTGAAAAAGAGAAAAATCTAAACAGATAACAATAAGGGATGGGTTAAATACTTCATGCCCTATGACGTCCCTATGTTGTAACACTACATATCTATAAAAAATTATATTCATGAAGGAAATTCTTTGTGAAAAAATAGGTTACCACTACACGCCTATTAGAATGGCCAAAATCTGGACACTGACAATACCAACAGCTGACAAGGATGTGGAGAAACAGGAAGTCGCATTCACTGCTGGTGGGAATGCAAAATGGTACAGACACTTTGGAAGACAGTCTTGTGGTTTCTTATAAAATGAAACATACTCTTACCATATGGTCCAGCAATTTGGTATTTGCCCAAAGAACCTAGAAACATGTCCACACCAAAACCTGCACACAGATGTTTACGGCAGCTTTATTCATATCTGCTAAAGCTTGGAAGCAGCCAAGGTGTCCTTCAGTGGATGAATGGATACACAAATCGTGGTACATCCATGCAACGGAATATTATTCAGTGATAAAAAGAAATGAGCGGGACGGCCGGTTAGCTCAGTTGGTCAGAGCACTGTGCTCTTAACAACAAGGTTGCCGGTTCGATCCCCACATGGGCCACTGTGAGCTGCGCCCTCCACAACTAGATTGAAACAACTCCTTGACTTGGAGCCGGTGGGTCCTGGAAAAAACACACTTACAATAAATTAAAAAAAAAAAATGAGCTATCAAGCCATGAAAAGACATGAGGGAACCTTAAATGCATATTACTGAGGGAAAGAAGCAGGGTTGAAAAGGCTACATGCTGTATGACTCCAATTATGCAATATTCTGAAAAAAGGCAAAGCTATGAAGACAATAAAAATATCACTTGTTGCCAGGTTTTGGGGTGGGGAATGAACAGGTAAAGCACAGAGGATTTTCAGGGCAGTGAAAACACTCTGTGTGATATTATAATGATGGACACATGTCATTATACATTTGTCCAAACCCATAGAATGTACACCACCAAGAGTGAGCCATAAAGTACGCTATGGACTTTGGGTGAATAGGAGGTTTCAAAGTAGGTTCATTCATTGGAACAAATGTACCGGTGTGGTGGGTGTTGATCATGGGAGAGGCTGCACGTGTGTGGGGGGGCAGAGGGGATATGGGAAATCTCGGCAGCTTCCACTCAAGTTTGCTGTGAACCTAAAACTGCTCTAAAAATAGAAATTCTTACAAAACATAGGTTACGTGACTACTTCCACTAGGATCCCAATTAGGTAACAACAATAGATGTATAAAAGACCAAAAGAAAATACACCAAAACGTGAACAATCTTTGTCTCCAAATAACTGCATTATAAGTATTTAAAAATTATTTCTCCTTCATAGTTTTTTTTTTTTTTTTGCATTTTCCAAATTTGTTCACAGTGAGCACATATGAGTATTATTTCAATAATCAGGAATAACCAGCACTAGAACTCATTGCATCTGGAGATAAGTCTGCCAACCCCCTCCTTGATCCGCCTCCCTGCTATCTTTTTTAAAATGAGGAAGGGGAGAAAGTCCTAAGTCACAAATTCACATTAATTACAAAGCACCTTCTTCAAACAATGATGCTAAATGCTGAAATCCTGCTTCAAAGTCCTTCTGGGGCTAAAAATAAGCTCCGAAAAGCATTTGCCGCTGTTCTTGGAGATCTACTGAAGGACGTCACTCAGCGGGCACCAAGTCAAACCCTCACTCGTCATCAGTGTTGGCTGCAGAGCAAAGAATTTGAACCATCTGGGGGAGGAATGGAGCCAGCGCTTCACAGATAACTCTTTCCCTTAGGTTGCTGTAATTGCAATAAAGGGGATTCACGGACAGGTGCACAACAAACAGAGCTTCCCCAATCATTATCTCAGCGGAGCTTTGCAACCACTCTGAAGGAACAATAACAATAATCGTAACTAACATTTACTGAACACTTATTATAGGCCAGGCATCAATGCTGAACACTTCATGTACATTATCCCTTTTAATCTTATACTGTGAAGTAGAAGGAATGATTATCTCCATTTTATATGTTAGTATACTTTATCATGCAAATAAGTCCAATGACTTGCCCAAGGTCACTAAGCTAATAAATGAAAGAATTAGAATAGAATAAGAATAAGAATAAGAATTAGAATTAGAATTAGAATAGCCATGTATTTAGTCCTCAAGTCCAGAGTAATTTCCACAACTGCTTACTGAACTTTCTCAACTTTGTTTTTATTGCCATTGTTATTGGGAAAGCCAGTAGTTTAGCAGTCAAGAGTGCTGGGTTCCATCCTGCTCTTTCTAGCTGTATAACCTTGAACAAGTCGCTTTAGCTCTGTGTCTCAACTTCCTCCTCTGCAGAATGAAGATCATGGTATCTATCTCCCAGAAATCAAGGTCAAACAAAACAATATACATACAGTGCTGAGCCAAAGCCTGCCCCATAGCAAACACTCTAAAGACATCGGGACATATCTGATTTTCGTAAACCTTGTCTTCTCACATCGTGGTTCCAGGCCAGGAGAGTATTATGTCCTTGGGGTTCAGGTCCCAGAACTTCTAGACTCTTAGAAGAGTCACACTCCCCAACCGGCGTCTGTGACCTCCCCCTCTCGAAGATCCTCCTTCGCTGGACTGGGTCATCGGAACGTGGACCTCGCTAGCATCTAGGGCTGGGAGAGTGACAGGAGTGGGCAGTTGACCCCTAGAGAGCCCCTGAGAAATCCCGGTCTCTCGGACTAAAATGCTCTTTATTGAACTATTTTGAGGTAGCCCTGTCGATTTCATTTTGGCTTCTGAGGATGATAGGGAAAGCCGGTCATAAAGGAGCAAATGTTTCCCTAGAAAAGCCACAGAAAGAGCAAATACCAGAGCTGGATCCAAACCGGTCCTTGTACAAACGATATACCAAGCCCTAGAGAGAGAAAGGGCCTTGACAAGGCCCCTCACCGCGCGTTAGCAACAGAGCCAGCGTCAGATCCAAACCCAAGTCATTCCTTCCAGAGCAGGTAGCTGAGGGTCAGGCAGGGACTTAGAGTGTGCTGGCTGAAAACCCAACGGCCTTCCTTCCCACCCACAGTCCTGCCCTTCTGACTTCTGGTCCAGGGTTCTCTTTACATCAGCCGGCTCCCTCTCCAGGAACGTCCCACCTGAAATCACAGAAACGGTTCCCTGCTGCTGACCACGGCAGTGACTCAAATGATGACAGTTACGAGGGTCGGCTCTCAGGCAGCAGTCACAACTGAGGAAAGGCAAAATCTTCCAAATTAGGCCACATTCGTGTGCGGGAACTAGAAACAACATCTTTCCCAGTCCATGAGGCCTAAATTAGAACAGCTCTAAAGAGGGTCCTGGGAGATCAAGCCTGCTCTCTGGCCTGTGGGTCTAATTTCCTTTCTCAAACAATCACTGCACTTTTCTTACGATCCCTGGGTGTTTACTGGGTGTGTACAATGCCTGAAATTTGGAATTGGATGTTATCCTTCGCCACATACTGGTAGCACTACTTCTTTAGAGAAAGGAACCTTGGGATCCCAGCCATGCAGTCCCATGTTGGGGAATTAGTCTACGAATCAGCCAAGCCAGGTTCCCAGCCCAGAGTCTATCTCCCTTCAAGGTGAAATGGTCCAGTGGGAGAAACCCATGGTCTAGTGGTTCTGGTATGCTGCTTCCCGCCCGTGTGACCTCGGGCAACAAGCAACCTCTCTACACCTCAATGTTGTCATCTGTAAAGTGAGCACATATATTTGGTCTACTCATTGTCTTGCTAGGAGGGTTCATTCATTCATTCAGTAGAAATATATTAAGCGCTGATCTAGACACACCCTAGTGAACAAGACCAAAAAAAAAAAATTGTACCCTGCACTCATGGTGCTTGCAATATATTCAGTGAGATAATCAACTCACAAGTAAGCAAATGAATAAGCAAGATATTTATAGGTTATGATAAGTGCTACAGAGGAGATCAAAAAGGTGCTGTGACACAGAATGGCTAGGAGGTACTCCCTTAGGGTGGTCAGGAAAACCTCTTTGAGGATGTACCTTTGAACTTGAACCCCAAAGAAGGAGCTGGCTCTACAAAGGTCAGAAAGAACAGTAAGCACAAGGCTATGAGGTGGGAACGGAACTGGAAGGCAACCAGAACAGATGAATTATATGAATGAAGGAGGGAGTGCACGATAAGGTACATAGGAGCTAGGTATGCAGAGCTCCCGAGCCCTGTAAGTAGACTGGATTCTCTCCTAAGAACAATGAGAAGTCAAGGGACAGTTTGAAGGAGGGGGATGAAGTGGGTTATAGGACGGCAAGGCCAGGAGCCTGGAAACCAGTGAAAAGGCCGAGTTTTCAGGTGTGAGAAGATGGTGGCCCGGACTGGCCCAGAGGCAGATTTGGGATCTATTTTAGATGTGGACTTGTCAAGACTTGCTGTTGGATTGGGCGTGAGGTCAGGGAAAGAAAGAAATCCAGAATGATTCCCGGATTAGGGCATTAATGTGATCACTCATTCATTCAACAAACATCAATTCAGCACATATATGTTGCAGATAAAGATGGGAAGGAACATCACAGCTTAGTCAGGGAGAGAGACCAGAAAATAGGCGAAGTTATGCATTTAAATAAGTACAGTCAATGTTAAAGAACAACTACCTCTGCTGAGGAAAACGGATCAAAGAAGTTTTCCCAGGGGATGAGAATGTGAGCAGAGTCTCGAAGGAGGAACAGGAATAAGAAGAAGGGCTTTGGGGTCATAGAACCGAGTGCTGCAATAACAAAAACAATAGTAGTAGCGGGCGTTTGTGAAGCCCTAACAATGTGCTAGGCACTGTTATAAATACAAATCAACCCATTTAACCCTCACATGGGTACGTTGAGGTAGATACTATTATCATCCCCACTTTATGGAGGAGGAAACTGAGGCACAGTTCACCTCTGTCGTATGATTTGCCCAAGACCACGCCCTCTCCTACCAGGCTTCAGTCTCATGCAGTTTGGCTCCAGAGCCCATGCTCTAACCACCACACTAACCTTCCTCTCTGTGGGAGAGCTGCATGCTAAGGGACTGACAAGTACAGAAAGTTTAGGGTGTAGGAAGGTATTAACAGATGATGATGGAAGGTGAGATAAATGACATGAAAGGATTTTGTGAACTATAAAGTACTGCCCCCAAGCAGATCATCATCACTATTATTAAACAACCACCTTCCCCTCTGTGGCAAACAGAGGTTTCTCAGCAGCGTCTCTGGATTATGGCCTGGAGGACAGTGGCTGCTTGGGGGGTGTGCTCAAACAGAAGGCGTCTCAGGAGAGGGAGGGTTGGAGAATCTGTGAGCTGAGAAGCAGCAGGTGTTGCTTCCATCCTAGTTCTGCCCTAACTTATTACATGGTTTTTGGTGAGTCATTTCTCCGGTTTGGTCTTCTCCATCTGGAAGATGGAAGGAGGGAGGAGTGGAAATTCTAAGGGTTTTTCCAGCCTTCCCATTTTGAACAATTGCTGCTGATTTTGGTGCTCCGCTTCTCAGCTGGCTGACAAAGGAATGTCTGTGTGAGGCCATTTACCAAAGCAAAATGCCACCGTGGGTGTGAGTGGCACCTTCCAGAAGCAGGACCCATGCTGGATGCGGAGCCATTTGTCTCCTTAGTCCACAGATCGCCAAGTCACACACATCTCCTCTCTCCTGTCCCTGCCAGGACACTGGTCTCTAGGCCCCTTAAATCCAGCCCATTTCTGTCCTTTCCCGTCCTCCAGGGGGGCTCTGGACACTCCAGGGGGAAAGCATTCTGGACACTAGACTTCCGAGGAAGCCGTCAGAAGGTGCAGGTGCCGTTCACGTCCTCGGGGGCTTTGTTTTGAGTTTTCTGCAAACCCAAAGCGGCAGGACTTTCTCACACGTGCTGCTCCATTCTGTGCCATCGGTTTTGGATCCACTGCATCCATCTGGGATGTAGCATTGGATCTTTCTCCTCACGCCTCGGGACCTCTATAGTGAGAACATGGTTCTCTATCTAGGCCTGCAAGAGAACCTTTTCCATCAAAGCAATGCAATCCAAACCCGTCTGGCTGACACAGAGCTTTACAAGCTGGAAAACCCTTTCATACATTATTAATTAACATATTATTCCTGCTGCACCTCATAAAATTTCTGAACTACTTTGGACAGGGATAGGGTTGTCATACAAAATTCGAGATACCAGTTAAATTTGAGTTTCAGATAAATGAAAACATTGTAAGTGAAGTATGTCCCAAAGATTGCACAGGACATACTTATACTAAAATGTTATTCATTGCATGTCTGAAATTCAAATTTAACTAAGTATCCTGTACTTTTACTTGCCACATCTAACAACCATAGACAAGGAACGTTGACCCAATTTTGCAGAACTAGGGATCAGAAGGGTGAATAGATTTATCCCAACTTCCTGAGAGCAGGGAGTCTCTTTGCTTTTCTTTTTTTTTCTTTTTTAATATTTATTTATTTATTTAAACATGAGAAGTATATTCCCTTAAAGCCACTGTATCGTCCCTTCAGTGGTAACTTAAAAGATTTACATTTCGTGAAAAGCCTAGTTCTCTGAGAATCTATACCCTACATTTGTGTAAGTATACATATTTTACAGAGCATTAAAAAGTTAATGATTCATTTTTAATTCCCAATTCCCAACCTGGAGTTAGCTCAGAGAAGATGCTTGGGAAATGTTTATTCAACGCTTGGGCTTTCTGAGCCTGTCATTCCTACGGGGATCCTACAGGGAGAAAGAAAATGCTGGCTCAGGACAGAGAACGGCCCCGGGAACTCAGTGTCAGGCTCCTCTGTTCTTCCTATGCGGTTGTGCCTCAGATTAATACACACAAGTTTCAGAAAGGCAGTGTGAAACTGTGGAACATCATGAAATTACCACAGGGGATCATGAAAAGGCATCTTTTTACTGCTCCTCCTTCTTGCTCCAGATTCAGGACCATAGGGAGGCCCCATCCAGGGAGGTCTTGACAAAGATGCTGTCCAAGGAGTCCCTTGCACGGTCAGAGACAGGGGCCCAAAGTCCCTCTCCTGCCCTCTGGATGAGCAGACCTGTCTGGGTGCTGGTGGGACAGGCTCCAGGTCACTCTCCGTGTAGACTCGATTCAGCCCAGCTCTCTCATGATGGACACCTCAGGCTCTGTCCACTGACAGCGCACATACTGATGTCATCTGCCCAGCCAGAGCTGTGAATAAACACAGACACTCTAGAAGACTTGAGCTGCTACTGCTGAAGGTCAGGAGTCTTGGCTCCTCGCCAGGCTGTCAACCAAGAAAGACGACTTGCTGAAGAACAGGAGTCTGGGCACGAACACTCAATTGTCCATACATCGGAGGTTCACCGGTAGAATCCTAGCATGTTAGGGTTACAAGAGAGCGCCTGAAAAAGCATCTAATCCAAACATTCTTGTTTTTCCACGAAAAGAAAAATACAAGGCTCAGAGAAGGAAAGGACGCCGTGAAGCTCACAGAGTCACTGGACAGCAGAAACAGGCTGGAGTCCCTATTTCTTCGAGGTGCTGCATTCCTGATTCAGACCATCAGCTTTCAGTTAAAGCAGACAGCAGGTGGGGCAGATGTGGTCACCAACTGGCGTGCTGGTGCTGTGGGTCACCGAGCTTTCACTCCGGCACACCAATAGCATCTTAACCAGGCTGTGCCCCTCTCCTCCCTGGACGCCCTGCAGTCCATAGGCTGCGGATTAGAAATAAACAGCTCTCAGCCAAGCCCCTGACACGGGAGATGGAATGACCCACAGAGATGCTCTGATCTATTCCCCAGCATCCAGGCTGAGAAGTAGTCCCAACAGCCAGTGAGCTCAGCGAGCCTGCAGGTTGGTGGGCAGGCCCCCTGGGGGCAGAGGGTGGGGAGCGGGCTGCGGAGGAATGGACTCGGCCTGAAGCTAGTGCAGCTAAGCAGCACCATCACCCTCGTCTCCTGTCCGCTCTGTTCAAAAAGTTCTTTTCATAGCAAACTAGTGTGTCTCTGCGAGCTTCTGCCCACTGGGGCCAGCCTGTTCCTTCTGCAGACTCGGGTAGGAGGTGGCCCACGTCATGCTACAGGTGAAACCAAGCAGGAACCCCGATCTGCATGCAGCCCAACCGGAGCTCTCTCTACTACTAAGTCGATATGCACATCCCACTGAGGAGAAAAAGTGTGAAAACCGAATGAAGACAAGTGAGGGCGGCTCTGCCTGGGATTCTTGGATGGATCTCCTATGTGAGTTTCGTCAGCTCTGAGCAAAGAACAACAGCCTTCGTCGCAGCCCTCCTGGAGCCTACGTTCTGTTAGGGTGTCAGACAATATCTGGGTAAATAAGTAAAGAAGATAATTGTAGGAAACGGCAGTGCTAAGAAGAAAACACAGGCTGGTAACAGGATAGAAAAAGACTCAGGCAGGATGACCACTCGGGAGAAGGTGTCTGAACGAGGACCAGGAGGCAGCAATGGGAAGATCCAAGGAGACGGAGCAGCACGTGCCAAGACTCTTGGACAGGAACAGGCTTAGTGTGTCTGACTGAGGAAGAGAAAATCCAGAATGGGTAGCAGACAGTGAATGAGGGGAGGAAGGGAAGGAGATTAAAATGTGCGAGGAGGCCGTGGTCTGAGCCGCAGCCCACCACACTGGGCTAGGCTAAAGATTAAATCATGGTGCCAAGTCCACCTCCAGAGCAGCAGAGCCACAACACAGCGGGAGTCACAGCATCGTGGGGTGATGTGTGTTGTGCAGGCCAAGGGCTCACACACAGTGTGGCTGTGGTGGGGTCACTGGGACCTGCGGTGGAGTTCTCAAAAACCATCAGGAAACTTTCATCCTGGTTTCTGTCCAAGCCAAACAGCCTCAAGGCTAGTCCAGAGCTTCCGTGGGCACTCTGCACTCCTGGGGGCGCCCCACAGGTCACAGCCAACTAGAGAAGGAAGCCTGGGAGTTAAGAGCTTTTGTGAAAACCTAGGCTGAGCTGCAGCTCCTTCGTGGGGCAACTTCCCTGCTGTCAGTCTTCACGGGGGCGCTTCACCTCCTTCCTCAATCAGGCCTGTTCTCGAAGTCCGCTATGATAAAACAGTTCATCCTGGGATCTAAATGGCACTGTGCCCTCTCCCAGTTGTCCTGTATTGTATTGAGTCAAAGTCCCAAACTGAAGGAATGCATCTAGAATTGTGTAATTTCAGTCACTTGTCATCCGGGTGAGGGTGTCAGGAAGCACCCAGTGAGTCAGCCGGTTGATGCCGTGGCTCTGCCTGGAGCCACATCTTCTAACTCAAGAGTTGGTGTGGTACTCGCTCCACCAGGCTACCTTGCCTTGTTCAGGTAAAACACGTACTCCCACCTACCATAGGCCCTTGACCCTTGGGAATTCATGGGAGGTTCTAGAGGGCCCAGCTCCATAGTAACTGCCAAAGTACCCACCATTCTTGCAGAGATGGTTGAGGCAGGGCTGGTGTAGCTCTGAATCAGCTGACAGTCAGAGGAATATCAGTTGAGCATGTTCTCATGGAAAAGTCCAGCTCCTTCCAGAAAATTCTGCCTGGCTCAGCAAATTGTGTTGTCATCTCATTGGCACTGCTTCTTGTATTTCTTTCCCATTACAGACCAGGAGAGAACACATGGGCAATCTCTGCGACTTGGTTTTATCTCTCTCGGGGATGATCTCACCTTAAACAAGGCCAAGAAAACCTGTTCTTACCCCTTCGTCCCTCAGTCTGCTTCTAGAAGTTTGTCCTGAGGAAGGACTTCTAAAGATTGTTTTAAAAGCCTGCTTTCATAAAGGTGCAGAGCATTATAGAGAATAGCAAAAAATTGTAACTACCCAGGTGCTACATTACAGGTGGAGGGACAAACCCTGGCCCATGCACTTGAAGGATACTACAACAAGCTTAAAAAAGATAAATATAAATCCGGTCAAGATATGGAAAAGTATATATGACAGAACGTCCAGTGAAAATATTAGAAACCAAAACTGCACACGTGTATCATTTTCTTCCCCTGAGGCCTGTAGATGAAAACTGAAAGAGCCCAAGAAAGACTTAAATAAAATTTAAATAAAGCCCATCTCCTTTTTTGTGGGCATGTGTGTGTTTAGACAATACAAATAAAATAATCCTTGTGGAAATGCTTTCTAACATTTAAATATTATTCAATATAAAATTCACTTTCTTCAAAAAATAGCACATAATTTTAATAACTGCTAATTGCACAATTCTGTGTTAGGTGGTCCCAGCAGAGAAATGATTGTTTGCTACCTAAGATTCAGAAGAGTTGGAGATTGAGTCTTGACCAGGCCTCTCCCTTCTCAAGGTTACCCCAGGAGTTGGGGTCCAAAGGAGGAACAGCACATCCTCACCCCCAAAGGATGGGAGAGCACCTTTGCTCTGGACCAGGGGAAACCATGCATCTGGCCTCAGTGGGCTGTACGTCTAGAAAACTGCTCTGCTCTCCAACTCATAACATTAAACGGGTCAGTCAGGATTCTTAGCCGCCAACAACAAAAATCTACTACGGACAGTTTAATAATTATTATTACTGTTAACCATCATTAGTGTCACTACTGCATGCAGGCACTATGCTAGGCTTAGTGGTGAGGGTTTCATACACATTATAGCTTTTTATACATAACTCTGACAAGGAGGAAATTACTCCCTGTTACAAAAAAAAAAAAAGAAGAAGAAGAAGTAATTGAGGTTTAGAAAAATGGAGAAACTTTCCCCAAGGCCATAGATTTAGAAGGTGGCAAAGATGGTTTTCAAAGTTAGAACTGAAAGCCAGGCGGGACCTCTCAACCCCCAGGTCTGCTGTCTGCACCACACAAGCCTTTGCTGGGCTTCGGCAAGAAACCAACAGGCTGGTGACAGGGCCCCATCTTCCATGGACCTCTACGGGCCTTCATATATCAGGGCAACTTCCAGAGAGCTGGCTCGAGTTGGTTGTTGACATTCAGAAGAGCAGAAGCCGGCCTTCCCAGCAGCTCACATGAACAGGCAAGAAGCAGAAATGCTCTCACGGATTCAGGAAACATCTGCAAATCCTCAAGGAGGTGTGACCTGCCCCTTTATCGCCTTTCTAGGAGAGATAGTGGGCCTGTCCCATCAACAGCAAGAGGACAAACATACTGCTTTTACTTTCTAGGCTGGGTCCCTGCAAACGGAACAATGTACTCCTGTTAAAAAAAAAACAGGCCCTGTTAGGATCAGGCACTTGTGCGCAGAGCCAGTGAGTCACACAGTCCTGAAATCAGAGCCACCACCTGCCTGCTAGGGCTCAAAGGTGATGAGGACATGGAGCGGCAGCATTTGCAATTCAAGGGGATTGGTGCAGGAGATGGGATGTGGGGCAAGAGGAAAAGGATGAACTTTGGGGTCAGAAAGATCGGTTTCTTCACATCCTGGCTGTGTGACTTTGGGCAAATTTCCTAACCTCACTAGGTTGTTTCTTCATCTGTAAAAAGTGTAAATGATTATACTTTTATTACATAATTCCAATGAGAATTAAAAAGAATAAGTACGTCGACACTCACCCTAGCACATAGTGGGTGCTCACTGAATGATAACTACTGGTATTAATATTACTAGCATTATTAGAAAGACGCTGGGAGGAGCACCTATAAAGGGTGCTGTTAAGGAGAAAACAAGAGAAGGGACATAGGAGCTGGGTTTTGACAGGTAAGTAGGAGTTTGTTGAGCGGCTGGTGGGCAGGAAGTTTTCTAGTTAGAAACAGCAGCAAGGCCAGCTTTGTGGAGCATGGAATGTTCAAACAGCATGAGTGGACCGGTTAGGAACTGTCGAAACGTTTCCATCAAACGATAAGGGACTAACTAGTCCTTAGATGACTCTCTGAAATCCCCTCTCTAGTGTCCTCAAATAAAGGACCACAAAGGACCTCTCCGTGTAAATCATCAACCAGCATTCTTGTAAGCCATGTTCGCTGAAGTGAAGCAGCCTCCACGCCCCATAGGCGGCCCGGCCACAGGGAACAAACCAGGCTGAGGACGAGCCTGCACACGCCCAGGCCTCTGATTCACCTTGTCTGGAGTTACACAGACTTGTGTTTGACTCCCGGTGGTGCCATTTTCCTGGCTGTATAACCTTGGCAAGTCACTGGTCTCTTACCTCGCAGTGTTGTACCTGAAACAAGGGGAAGGACGCTACATGCCTGTTGTCGCATCACTGTACATGATCTCAGAGCCAGGCCCATGGCAGGTGCTCTCTGCCGTCCAGAGAAAGGGGCAGAGTGAGGGCAGGACCGGTGGATTCCTGAGGAAGCCTCACAATCTCAACCATTGAAAAAAAGCCTCACAATCTCAAGCATTGAAAAAAAGACTTTCCCCAAATGGTGTATTTTAGAGATTGCTTTGCACTTTGCTTCTTTCAACGAATGACAAATCATTTCAATACAGATTCCTCATTCTTGTATTTATTCACATGCCATAAAGTTCACTCTCTTAAAGTGTACAGTTCGGTAGTTTTGTATATTCAAAAGGCTGTGCACCCATCACTACTCTAATTCCAGAACAATTTCATCAGCCCCAAAAGAAACCTCGTACCCGTTAGCACTCGTTCCCTATACCCCTCCTACCAAGCCCCAGTACTACTTATTTTCTGTCTCTATGGGTTTGCCTATTCTAGACATTTCATATAAATGTCATGTTACATGAGGCCTTCTGTATCTGACTTCTTTCACTTAACATAATGTTTTCAAGGTTCATCCATGTTGTAACATGGATAAAAACGTCATTCCTTTTTATGGTTGAATGATATTCCATTGTATGGATATTATGCCACATTTTGTTTATCTAGTCACTAGTTGGTGGACATTTGGATTGTTCCTACTTTGGGGCAATTAGGAATAATCCTCATTCTTTTCAATGGTTGCACTGCATTCCACTGATTGGATGGAGCTTAGTTTATTTAAGCCCTTTCTACTGAAAGATGGTTCTGGTCTCTCCTGTTTTTTCGCTAACACAGAATGCTAACTCAAAAAATGTTGTCACAACATCCTTCTAGTTTTCCATAAGAGGTAGTCAAAACTTACCCCATTTCCTGGGGAAATTATCCAACCTAAGCAAAAAGTTATATTAACAAAGATATTAATTGCAGCAATTTTTACAATAGCACAAAATTGGAACTACTTAAAGAGTCCCCAATTAGGAGCTATTTAGATCATTTATATTATCTGATGAAATAATATACAGTCAGTGAAAATGATAATTATGAAGGCAATATAGCAACAAGTAAATTGCTAATTATGATCTTAAAGGAAAAAAAAAAAAGAAATAAATATACAGGCCGGCCCGGTGGCTCAGGCGGTTAGAGCTCCATGCTCCTAACTCCGAAGGCTGCCGGTTCGATTCCCACATGGGCCAGTGGGCTCTCAACCACAAGGTTGTCAGTTCAATTCCTCGAGTCCGGCAAGTGATGGTGGGCTCCACCCCCTGCAACTAAGATTGAACACGGCACCTTGAGCTGAGCTGCCGCTGAGCTCCCAGATGGCTCAGTTGGTTGGAGTGCGGCCTCTCAACCACAAGGTTGCCGGTTCAACTCCCGCAAAGGATGGTGTGCTGCGCCCCCTGCAACTAGCAACGGCAACTGGACCTGGAGCTGAGCTGCGCCCTCCACAACTAAGACTGAAAGGACAACAACTTGAATTTGAACGTCACCCTCCACAACTAAGATTGAAAGGACAACTTGACTTGGAAAGAAGTCCTGGAAGTACACACTGTTCCCCAATAAAGTCCTGTACCCCTTCCCCAATAAAATAATAATAATATTAATAATACAACAAAATGCAAAATGGCATAACTCGCCCACGCTGGTTCACACTAAGTGGAGCCGGAAAGCACCCCCCATTCCCCCCGGCCTCGATTTGCCCATCTAAGCCACATCACCATGATCAACAGAAGTTGGGCGTCCTCTTTAAGGAGCGGCTGAGGACCACTGCCAGCCTGCCTGCACTACTGAGCGTGACATGAGAGGACCCACTCAGAGGAGGAAGGAGGGCTCTCCTTCCAAGTGACAAGGAGGAGCAGCTGTCACATTGCAACTCCTTAGAGGGTGGGTCACAGAGGGCTGCGTGACTGTGATGAGAATCACGGACCAAGGCCATCTGGGGGCCATGGAACCAGTCATTCATGAAGGTAATGGGTGACCTGTTGGGATGGGTACCCTCTGAACTTCCTGTGTGCCGTGCGGGAGTCTCTTGCCAGCATTTAGCATCTGGGACAAAGGGGGACTTCTTAGGGTGCTGCCTGATTCTGTACTTCCCAGAGCAGTGACTGCAAATACATTCAACTACATCAATTGTGAATGCATTCAATTGAACCGATTGTGTGAAACTCTTTTTTTAATGTATGCTTTCTATTGTTATACAATCATTAAGAAAGCACAATGTAGCAAAACCAATGATGAACATGCAACCTTTGAAATATTATTGGGAAAATGTAGCCCCAATGGAGGATATTAGTTGTATACCTGTAGTTGTGATTCTTGTATTGGATTCTAGCAATACACTTAGATTATATTGATTCTTTATCATAACTATAAGTTATAATATGTAATATATATTTATTACATATGTTATATGTATATTATATAATGTATAATATATAATACAATAAATACAACTTAAGCTATGTTATAATAAATAACAACTTAGATTATATGCATTATTTCTAAATATCCTAAACTTAAAATATGCTAAATACATAATTTTTGTTAAATCAAAATTTATATGCAGAAATGAAAAACGACCAATATTTTATGGTATTCTGTAAAGTGCATACTGGCTTCCGAGTGCCCTGCTACCAGGGTCTAATCAGCTCCATGAATTGTGAAATGGTCTCTAAAATGTCCCCAATGTCAGGGAGAAGTTTGAGGTTGGATGTGTTAAGGTCACAGCTAAGCTGCTGTAACAAAGAGACTCAAAATATAGTGGCCCAAACATCATCATTGATAAATTTCTCTCGTAAAAAGCACAACATGGAGTGGCCAGTTAGCTCAGGTGGTTAGAGCATGGTGCTGATAACACCAAGATTGCCGGTTCGATCCCCGCGTGGGCCACTGTGGACTGTGTGCCCTCCTTAAAAAAAGAGAGAGAGATTTTAAAGGAGCACCACAGCCAGCCTAGGTTTGTGAGGTGACTCTGCTCTGAACAGGAACCAGGTTCCCTGTGGCTCTGTCATCCCCTAGGGTGTCAGCACTTGCTTAATTAAAGCTGGGCCGCTACTCCTGGGAAAGAGGAAAGAGCCAACATTTAACATAAAGAGCTTGAGTTAGAGATGACCCAGAAAGTGTCCACATCATTTCCTTTTATATCCTATTAGTCTAAACTTTACCGCCTGGCTGCGAGGGAGGCTAGGAAACGTAGTCTCTACTCTGCCCAGGAAGAGGGAGAGGAGTGAATTGGGGGAACAAGTAGTCATCTGCTACGAAAGTTGTTTTTTAATTTTATAAAATGTATAACAATTGAATTATATCACAATCCCATCATACAACTACTGATGTTTCTCTATGGTCCCTCCCACACTTGATATGTACATGTATTTTTACAAAATTGTAAAAATACGTGTCTGTGCAATTTACATTCTACCAGAATAAAACAATGTGATGAGAATAACACTGGATTAAAACAAGGATGCACTACTTTTCATCGGTGACATTGGCAAAGATTTTTTAAACCACAGTAGTTAATAGGAGATAATGAGGAAATGGCCACTTTCAAATGTTACTAAGGAGGGTGTAAATTTGGGCAAATTTTCTGGAGGGCAATTTGGTGACAGATCTCAAAAGCTTTACAAATTTAGCCCAAGGGGGAAATTCAGAGATCTGGATACAGGTTTGTATAAAAGGCTCGCCATCAAAGCCTTATTTGTAATGTTAAAAAATGGAACCAACCTAAATATCCAACACCAGGGAATTATTTAAATGAATTATAATCCATTCATCCACACGACAGACCACTATACAGCCATGCGAATCATGCTTTTGAAGAACATTAATAATATTAAAATTCTGATAATACATTAAGTGAGAAAAGCACATCGTGAAACAGGATATACATTCTAATTCCAAATTTTTGCTTAAAATTATCCAGAGATATGAAAAGGACTTGAATATTCACCAAAATATTAACAGTGGTTCTTCTATGTGAATGGTATTAGCAGTGATTTTTACTTCCTTATTTATTCTTTTCAGTATTTTTCAAAGTTTTGCAATGAACAAATGTGACTTTTATAACAAAGGGGTTATTTAAAACATTGAATTAGATTCACGGAATCCTAACACATTACAGCAGGATTGGTCCGGGGCAACAACCCCTTCACACTCCAAATGGGGAAAGTGAGGCTTAGAGAGGGTGAGTGAGTAGCCTAAAGTAACACTGCTCGTCAAAACTGGGATTGGAATCACGGGCTTCTGTCTTCAAAGTTGGTATTCTTTTCATGATGCCACATTAGAAAGGTTTCTAAAAAGAACTTGACCTGGGGCAGTCGGATGGCTCAGTTGGTTAGAGCACGAGCTCTCAACAACAAGGTTGCCGGTTCAATTCCTGCACGGGATGGTGGGCTGCGCTCCCTGCAACTAAGATTGAAAACGGTGACTGGACTTGGAGCTGAGCTACACCCTCCACAACTAGATTGAAGGACGGGCTCCCCAATATTCCCCAACAGAAAAAAACTTATAAATAAATAAATAAATAAATAAATAAATAAATAACTTGACCTGACAAATAAATAAATAACTTGACCTGACAAACTTAGTGTTGAGGTATACACAAAACAAAATGTGCCTGGAAGTCTTTAGAGGACTTAAAACAACTTAAAACACACACACACACCGGACTTCTCATATAACCAGTGCTGATAAGGAAATACACACGGAAATACACACTGAGAACATTCATACCGAGGGGAATAGGGTCTGAGAATCCCATTCATTCATAAAACACTGTTTGTTGCGCACCTGCCCTATGATGTTTTCAACACACTACCGGTAGATCCTGGTAATCAATGGTGAACAGACGTGACTTTTGTTTTTCTGGTGCTTACGGTACTTAAATTCTGCTAATGGTTGCTGAACATCTATTACACGCTGCACGTTCTCAGGCCCCTGTGTGTTGTATGACACCAACAGCATTCACCCCGCTTAGTGGAGACAGGGCCTACCTGCTAGGCACTGTACCTGGGCACTGTTTCTAATCTCCTAACAACCCTATAGACAGCTTTCATTAACCTCATATCACAGATGGCAGAACTGAGAATCAGACAGACTGAGTTTCCCAAGGTTACACAGATATAAAGTGGCAGAGCTGTCTTCTCTCTGCCCTTAATCCTACGGTCCCATTCCCTACTCAGCAGCTTCACCCCCCAACCAGCGTGCATCACAAAGCCTATAAAGACCTGGACTCAATGAATATGGACCTCTCCAGATTTACGGAACATGCTGGGATGGGGCCCAGAATCTTGCGTCCTTAATAAGATCCCCATACACTTCATATCTATGCGTAAATTTAGGACCACTGTCCTAATCTGTCACCAGGAATCCTACAGTTTAATCTTCCAAGGAAGGAACTAATCCCAGGCCCCAGGCTGGAAGTATCAAGCACCACATTCCACTGGGGGGCAGTATAAGCCAATGTGTCTAGAGAAGCAGGACTACATTGTTGAAGGGAGTAGAATCAGTGATGACATTCATTCATTCACCAAACCAACAACAGTGATGATCCCTGTAATTAATTCTGCCTTTTACAGATGAAAGCTGCGTGGGAGCAATGAAACAGCAGGGTTACAATATTTTGCAGGTTCTCCCATCAAGAGGTGGAGTCTATTTTCCCACCGCTTGATTCTGGGCTGGTCTCCCGACGTGCTTTACCAAGAAAACATGGGAAAAGTGACGTATGGGGCTCTGACGCCTAGAACTCAAGGCCTCGCTGTTTCTACCTCTGCCCTCTAGGAAGCCTTCTGCCATCGAGCACAGAAGCCTGGGTTGAAAGACCACCTAGAGAGGCCCAGCTGCCCCTCCGGAGGCCCCAGGCGTGTGGAGGAGGCCATCTTGGAGCATCGCAGGACCAGCCACCAGCTGACTACAGCTGCCCAGGTGAGCCCAGGTGAGCCCAGCAGACCCAGTCAACACACTAAATTGTGAGAAATAATAACGTGTGGTTTTAAACCACTAAGTTTCAGAGTAGAATATTAGACAATAGGTAACTGATAGAAGCAGCCACGCACAGGGGGTTATTCATTTACCTAAGAAGTATTTACGTTGCCCACTGTACCATTATCTATCCCAGACGTTGGGGATCTGTACCTGTGGGACAAGATAGGAGAAGCCCCCAGCCTCATATGGGAGCAGAGTCAACCGATACGTAATTTCATATGGAGACAAGTGCTATGAAGGAAAAAAAGCAAGTAAGTTCAAAAGTGACTGAGGTTCAACATGGATGTTTTGAGGATAAAGTGATCGTGAAAATCTCTAGAAAGGTGAAACTTGAGGATAGTCCTGAATGCTGAGAGGAAGAAGACCTGTGGCGATCTGGGAGAAGTGTGTTCCAGGAAAATGGAACAGTCAGTACAAAGACCCCAAAGCAGGAAAAATCTCAGTACACTCAGAATACTGTCTGGAGGGCACTGGGATTTGTTTAATGCTAATATGTACTAATTTAAGATAACATTGTAGCTCATTTAGAATTCTGTATATTTCAGTTTTCCCATCACTCAGAACAAGGTAATGTCAGTCACCCAGTCGATAAATACTAACTCTAATGGATATGTTTAAAAGTTTTTTTCTGGATTTTGAATCAGCAAACCCTTTTCTACTTTTCTGTAGTTCTTATTGTCTTTAGTGTTCTCTTACAATGTTCAAAACCTGATGTTCAGATATAGACTACCTTTCCAATAAAATTAGATGGTTTTAAGTCAGATCAAATAAACTGTGTGGTCCCTAACAAGACAATAAACTAACAATGGGTTCTTTCTCTTTCTCAAAATTCGTGCTGGAGAAATTATTGAAGTGAAATAGAAGGATGAAGTTAAAGAGTTTGCAAAACAAAATATTAGGAGAGGCTCTGGGGAGCAGAAGTCTCTGTGGAATTGGTGTGTTCCTGGGAGTGGGATGGGGGCACCGGCATCCTGGGGGAACCGTTGATGGAAGGAGCAGAGAAGGGAGGGTCTTGAGGAAAGGCCTGAAGGTCAGCTACTGCCCGCCCAGTGTCGCCTTGAGATAACCACTGCCTTCCCCTTCTCATTAGAGACCAGCATCACAGGCAGGCCATGTGTGTCAGCCAAGCACAAAAGCAAAAAGCCCCAGTGAGAAGAAAGGTAAAATGGAGCTAGAGATTACACCCCAGAGAGATGGCTCCTCCCAGGCTGCCGCTTACTATGAATTTATCCCTAGGAAGAGGATTAATCCCACCTTCCCAAGTGGGATTAAACCTGAGGGAACAGGGGTGACTGTGGGTCCTGGGTTCCATGACCTTAAACGCAGTGGGAAGGACACAGACTGGAGCCTGGTCCTCAACCCTTCCCCCAAATACTGCTCCCCAGAGGAGCTGATAGCCCAAGGGAACATGAGCTGGCAGACCCAACTAATTAGCCACCTGAGGAGCCCAACCACATAAAAGGAGGACAAACATCTACCATCTGAAGCAAAACGATTGGGATAGGCCGGCCAAGGATATGCATGGCAAATACGCTTAGAAAAACAAGGCACTTCAAAATACAAGGCAAGAACAGGAAGTCGCTGGCGGCCAGATGGCTCCATTGGTTAGAGCACAAGCTCTTAACAGCAAGGTTGCCGGTTCGAGTCCCTCATGGACCAGTGAGCTGTGCCCTCCACAGCTAGATTGAAAAACAACAATTTCACATCCTGGAAAAACATACTGTTCCCCAATATTCCCCAATTTAAAAAAAAAAAAAAAGAACAGGAAGTCATTTTATAACTTCAGTGATGTATAATTTAACACACAGACTGCACATATTGACAGTGTTCAATTTGATGAGTTTTGACATAAGTATCCGTCTGTGAAACCATCACTACCATCAAGACGGTGAGGACCTCCAAAGGTTCCTCCAGCCCCTCTAAGCCATCCTTCCCTCCCCCTCCATTCCAAACAACTACTTCCTGTCACTAAAGTTTCCTTTTAGACAGAGAATTTTGTGTAAATAGAATCATATCGCTTGCATTCTTTTGTAAATGGCTTATTTCACTCAGCGTAATGATTTTTGAAGTCCATCCATGTTACATGTTGCTAGTTTTTCCTTCTTAAGGCTGAGTAGTATCCTATCGTTGGATAGACTGCAATTTTGTGTATCCATTTACTGATAGTAAAATACTTTGGTTAGGATGCTCCCAAAACTTTTGCCCAATCAGAGTTCAGCTCTTTTAAATCCCTTTTTGAGTCCAGATTGTCAATGTCTGTGACTTTCAACATATCGTCTGTGCTATCAAGAACACTGCTTATGATGCAGCCTTTCTTTAAAAAAAAAAAAAAAAGTTATACAAGAAGTAAATGCCTTTACTGCTGAGTTCTATAGCCACCTTTGCAATTAACCACACCCACAAGGCTGTGCAACCATCACCATTGTTTCCAAAACTTTTCATTACCCTGAACAGAAACTCTGTATCCATTAAGCAATAACGTCCCCCCTTTCTGCCCTGCATCCAGCCCCTGGGAATCTCTAATCTACTTTCTGTCTCTTTGCATTTGCCTATTCTAGGTACTTCACGTAAGTAAAATCATTCAATAGCTGTCCTTTTGTGTCTGGTTTCTCTTACCCAGCATGCTCTGAGGTTCACACATGATATAGCATGTTAGGACTTCATTTTTATTCATGGCTGAATAAATATGCCACTGCATGTATACCACTTTTTGTCATACATTCATCTGTCGACGGACACTAGGGTTGTTTCCACCTTGTGAATAAATGCTGCTGTGACCACTGGCCTACAAGTACCTGTGTGAGTCTCTGCTTTCAGTTCTTTTGGGTATATACCTGGGAGTGGAATTGCTGGGGCATCTGGTAATTCTATGTTTAACTTTTTGAGGAATCCTCAGTGTTTTCCATAGAAGCTGTACATTTCACATTCCCACCAGCAATGTCTGAGGATTCCGGTTTCTCCACATGCTCGCCAACACTTGTTTCTTATCTTTTTGATACTAGCCATCCTAATATGAGGTAGAGTCTCATTTTAATTTGGTGTGTTTTCATTGCCTACGCATCACTCTGCTCCCTTGTAGCCCTTTTTCTTTTAATAACTTTGTATGGAATTTGGCCTTGATACTTTTCTATTGTTTATTCTTATGTGAAATTATTTTTCCTGACGCTTTGGCATACGGCTACGTTCAGGAAAGGTTTCCAACCTTCGCAGAGCCCCCTCTTCTGTTTTTGTGTGGTTTAAAATTAAGGCAGTTTGCTCTCTGGGACTTCCTGCCTCTGTCCTTATCCCTTCCTGGGCCTGGTCCATCTCTTTTCTTGCTTCAAATTCTGGTAGTGTCTTACGTGTTCCTATATTGACTATAAAGACCCCGATGAGTAACACAGCCTCTCTCTCTCTCTCTCTCTCTGTCTCTGTCCTGCTCGATTCTGACTTTAGTCCCAGTTTTCCCTAGTGTGGGGCCCTCGCAGAAGACAGCAGGTCAGTCTCATGAGCTTACACAGCTGCCGTGCTCCAGCCTTCAGGTGTTCTGACCAGAGGCCCTCGCACTCACCCACTGCTGGAGAGGACAAAAGCTCTCCCAGTCTCAGCTGACGTTTTCAGACTGGCTGCCCAAGTCTTCAGTGATCACCTGTTGCCTATTTTGAGTTCTCCTGTTTTCAGGTCCATCATCTACATATTAATGCCTTCCTTTTTTCCTTTTCCTCTTATATAAAGCTGTTCTTGCAGAAGTTTTTTGATTTGTCCCAGTTGCTTATATTTTGGGGCTCATGGGGTTACCTATTGTGAACTACTTTTGTTATAAGTATTGTGTTTTCTTGGTTTTACTATTTAGTTGCTATTTTTATATAGCGATTCAGAGAGCTTGAAGAACTATGTTGCTACCAATAACCTGCTCCCTTTCTGTGGAATTTCAGTTGTTTAATGATTTTATCTTCAAATTCTGATAGTGTCTTATATGTTCCTATATTGACTATAAAACTCAGGAGTCCAGACAACCACATATATCCTAGAGCCAGCTAACAAAGGCTGGCAATTTACAGAATGTCTGCATTTAACTTTTATTTATTTAAGCTTGTTTTTCCAGGACCCATCAGTTCCAAGTCAAGTAGATGTTTCAGTCTAGTTGTGGAGGGCGCAGCTCACAGTGACCCATGTGGGGATCGAACCGGCAACCTTGTTGTTAAGAACCCGTGCTCTAACCAACTGAATTAACCGGCTGCCCCCAGAATGTCTGCATTTAGAATCTTCCTCTTAGCTTGGAAACTTTATGGAAGGTTACTTTCTCTGGGAAACCTTGATTATCACCCCTAAAGAACTTCTCCCTTCATTACAGCTCTTGGGTTTTTGTATGTGTACTACCACAGGGAACCGTGAGCTACCAGAAGCAGAACCACACACAATTCACCTCTGTATCCCCAGGCCCTAGCACAATGCCTGGTACACAGCAGGGGCCTAATATTTCCTGAAAGAATGAACTTCAGCTATATGATGCCTGCAGCTCTATTACATAACAATTTTAATTATTTTAAAAAATAATTTATGCTCACTGTAGAAAAATCAGAAAATACACACAAAAAAAGCATATATAAAATATTTACCTATTATCTCATCCCTAAGAGAGAACCACTATTACCCTTTTGGTGTATTTCATTTTATTCCTACATATATATTTAAACCATTTACTTTGACTCATGCTGTATGCCATTTTTAATCCTGTTTTCCACTTATGTTTCTGCATTTGCCCATGTGTTATTCTTCATAGCATTATTTAAAGCTGTGTATTAGTCCAGTGTATGACCACAGAAATTTTAGTACAAAAATAAAGGCGTTTCTAAAACAACAAAGATAAGATTACACAGACTGCCGGCTGATGTCCTGCCATGACATGCCCTATAATAACTGGAAATAAAGTAGAAGACAACTTCCGTTTTAGAACACACTCAGAGGGGCTGTAACCTTAAGTGCAAGAAAGTCCTTGGTATAATTAATGTATTCAACAGCAACAAAATTCGGCCTCATTGCCAGACGTTATTCCCCAAAATTCCAGTAGGTGGCAGAAGGGGTTATATAATAGCAGTGGTTCTCACCCATATCGGGCATCATAACCACCTGCCAGACTGCTTCCAGTCCCAGAGCTTCTGATTCTTTAGGCCTGGGGTGGGGCCCAATAACTTGCATTTCTACCAGGTTGCTAGAAGATGCTGATGTGTGGGAGGGAAACCACACTTTGAGAACACTGGATTACAGGAATCAGTGCAGACTAACCCAGGGCCATTCACCCATACGTCCAGCCCACCTCTCCTTCAGTTTACTTTGTAACAGTTCTAGGCAATATGGGCACAGAGAACAAGACACAATTCCTGCCCTCCAGACATAGTCTTGTGGGGGAGAAAAAAGAAATGAAGAAAATAACAGTGTTTTCTAACACTTAACTTTTTTCAGCTTAGGGCTGACCCACAGCTTTCATAAATATTTTTGTTTTTTCTGATTCCCTCCCAAATAGAGTTCAAGTTTTTGCCCTTAAAGCTTGAATGAGCTACTGGCTCCAGAGTAGCCGTCCATGGTGAAATCTGCCCAACTAACAAACAGGAATGTTTGCTCTTCTGTGAAACTCTCATAGATGGAAAATCTCCTCTCTGAACTCACAGAGGCCTGAGATATAAAAACACATGTGACACTCCCGTCCTTGACTCTGCATAAAACAAAACACTAGGATATGTTCTTGGAGTCTGCATTTGGTTGCCTTCTGGATTAATCCCTCATTTAAATTTCAACACATGGTTAATTTGGGGGGGAAAAAAACCTCTTGATTCACGATTTCCCATATTTCCCTTTAAATATTATTGATCACCCCTGTGGTCCATCTTCATTAGGAAAAGTTAAAATTAAAAGTACAGTTTTCATATATATACCCAGTCCTGCTGGCCAGCTGTCTTCTGAACCGCTGGGTCGCACTAGATCTACTTTAACAGGCAATGCATGGTTTGGAACACGTCATGCTCATTACTGGGATGCAAACAGCAATTATTGACGGGTTTGCTTGACACTAATCCTTTCTATGTCATGAAAGAAAATGTCAATGCCTGCCTTGTGTTGAAATTATTATAGCCAAACTAGTGGTGCCTAGATGAGTGAAATTTTATTTGTGACTATAATTCATCTCAAACAATGTTTTCCAAGTATTTGAAAATATAATAAAAATAAATGAGTAAAAGATGAAGGCAGAATTCAAAAGAAATACAAATAAGCATACATACACATATCTGTCTTCACATGTTAAAGACATGTCAATTAAAGCAACCTCAAGGTACCGTCTTTATACCTACTCAACTGGCAAACATGTTTACAATAACCACTCAAAACCGATGTTGTGTTGAAACAGGCTCACTCCAACCAGCAAGGTGACATAAATCCCTTTCACCCATTTGGAAAACCACATAATAAATATGAAGCGAACGCCATCAAGTGTTTCTTCCTAGACACAGAGGAGATTTCTGGGGAGCCAGAAATGTTCTTTCCTGACTTGGGCAGTGCTTAGCTCGGTGTTCACTTTGTAACTATTCAGTAAACTGTGTGTGTTTTATGTGCTCTCCTGTGTCTGTAACCAAAAATGTTAGAAAGAGTTCCTTTACTTTTACCAGTAAGTAAAACTTGTTGCAAGGAAATATGAGCACAGAAGGCCTCCGTAGCATTATCTAAAAAGCAAAACTGGAAACTACCTAATCAGCCACCAAAACAGGAATGCTTTAGCAAATTATAGTAAAAAGGAGTATTACAGAGTACTGTGGTAATTACAGAGACTTAAAGCACATTTCGGACAGCACCATACAGAACGAGGAATTCCATCACATAAATCTACACACGTGTGCCTAAGGATTAGAAGGGAACATTAAAAATCAGTATGATAAAGGCGCTCTGGGTAATTTTCTCCATCAGTTGGTATTATTGTCAGATTATCTTTACCACAAAGAGAACAGAACATGTGGTTAAAATGCAAAGGACGGGAACATTCCATTCCACCGGCAAGGACGATCCATGTCTAATCCCAGAGCAATCATCACACATTCTGTCCCAATGTGCTCAGGGCACTTTAGAATTCGTAGGATATGGCTGAACAAGGAAGTCTAAGCGAGGAAGAGCTGTGTGCAATTGGTCTTTCCTTTTGCCTCAATGCTCTGATATCCTCAAAGTTCTTTTTCCTCCACAACACATAGCCTCTAAGAAAATGCATGGAATTTACTAAAATATCTTCTCAAGAACTTACTGGCCATCATGTAAGAACTCAGTCTTACAATATTGCTGGGGAGACAAATAGTCACCCAGATTGTGAAAAATTTATGCAACAAGGGTGGAAGTTAATGGTTTGCCAACTACAAAAGGTACTACATGATGAACTGCCAAATAAATTGCACAACTAACTACCCTGGACCGAAACACTGAGTCAGGTGAATGGGGGATGGTAGTCAGCAGAGGCTTTAAAGATAGTGGGAGGTCAGTGGGTCCCACACGCTGGCCCTGTGACAGATGGAAAGGCACAGGGAGGGCTTTTCTATGAGGACAGGGAAAGAGCCAAAGTACGAAGGAAGGAAAAGAGCAATAACTGTTCGGAGAGATGAGCTGGGGCTCGACTAATGCTAGGTTAATAAGTCTAGACACCTCCTGCTGATAATAATAGGGAGTCATCAAGGTTGTTTGAACAGAGGATACACGTGCTCAAAGAATTAGGGAGAAGCCCTGGAAGCAGAGCATAAGACGGCTCAAAAGGGGCTCACAAGTGGTGAACGGGGAAGGTAGCAGCCCCGGTATGAAGAGACTTGAAAGAGATGGGAAGGGAAACAAGGACAGGCGGGAAAAATCCAGGACCGTGAAGGCTAAAAATCAGAGCCCCAGCCTCAACCTCACCACTTATTACTCCTCGAAGCATTTAGCCAGTTTTCCCAGCCTCGGCTTTCTCATCTGTGAAGGAGGAATGACAATCTGCCCTGCAAAGGCGCTGCTGGGGATCAAAGGCACAGGATGACAAGGAGCCCTACAAACTTCAGTTGAGAAGAATGAACCAAGTCAGGCCTGTGCTGAGTAGAGAGGAAGCTGAGTCCAAGGTCTTGACCTGTGTTTAACGGTACTTGTTTCCCCATTTGCATCTATCTACTCGTAAAAGTCGCCCGAATTCCTTCCTTGCATTTTACTTTTAAATGTATTGTTTTCCCTCTTGGATCTCATTCAAAAATCGTTATATTGTCGGGCTTACATTCTAGTACATGCAGAAAAAGAACAGAGCCACTTTAGATCACATGAGGAGCAGTTCCATTTTCTAAAAACACATTCTAAAACACAGTCACGTTTGAAAAGTCCCCTCTGAACTGGCTGGGGAGGAAAAAAGCAAGAAAATAGTCTTGACTACAGAATGCATTTTTAAGGAAATGCGGCTTTATTACTTTCAAGTACAAACAGTAACTTCGGCGTGGCTAACCAAATGTTGCCTAATCAAAGGAACCTGCTTTAATGTATAGATAGATATCAATTATTTATGGATAGCATGATCACTCGTGGGTAAAAGAAAGCTTCTTGTAATGCAGAAAAACGTCTCATCTTTCGGAGACATCTTGCCCCACCATCATCCCACTATTTGCTTAAGCCATCCCTTCTCCCTGTGCCCCACAGACAGTTCAAATAGAAACATCACCTCGCTCCCCCTAGGGCACAACACACATCAAATTAGTGAAAGACATGAGTTGATGAATTCGACCACATTGCTACAGATGCTGGATTGGTGAGACCAGCCTTTTTCAACCTGAGCAGTCTCATCAAGAGTACTCCGTCTGAATTATTGAAATACGTCTATTCACTATGTGAGTTTTTATCATCTGAATGAATCACTTGCCAGGCTTAAACACGCAAAACACATTTTTTTTTTTTTGAGTACATTCATGAAGAGAAGTAGCTGGCTTCTTTAAACCATGATAAGTAAGTGGGTTTACCCCGATCAGGATTGTAGCACTAACTGTAACCAACTAAACCATTCTAGGGAAGACTGGCAACACTGAAACAACTTCACAGCAAAACACCTTTTTGCACTGAGCACGATCATTCGGCCTGATTCGGCTGATGGGAGAGGTACAACGACTATCCAGTAATCCACGTGAGGATTTATCCTGAAAGAACTTCCCTTTCCTAGAGTAGGCATGGGGAACCTCTGATCAGACACTGCCAAAGATGGCGAGTGGGCCATCTGTCAAGAATGCTGACCTGTTCTTCTCATCAGACAGTCCATCTGGGGACTGAATAATTCTCAGCAGTGCCTTGGTTGTCTTAGAAATCTTGGCAAGCGCCAGCATAACCAGGTATGAAGGCTTGTCAACGGGACAGACCTAACGGGCTTGTCCCCTGTCCTGACAACTCCGTGTCCCTAAAGGCAGAGGTGACAGTGACAGTGTGCCCTGCCCCAGGCTGCCTCCTGGAGTGCGATCCGATTCTGCACACTTCCCTACAGAGAAGGCCTGCGGGAGGCCCAGAGGAGGCATGGAAAGCTCAAGAGTGATGGTGGGAAGACTCACCCCATGGCTCCCAAGCCCGCACACACAATCACAGCCTCAAGCTGCTGCTGCATTTGGCCAAAGCAATGTGTAAAGCCAGACTCCACTATCCTTAGCTACTTCTGTTTGGTCCAAATGCCTAACCTAACAGACACAACTTCTTCACATCTAAAATAATACTGTTTCCAAAAGTAATTTTTTCTCCCTAAAATATTTTAGAGATACAGAGCAGTAATCATTCTCCCCAGAGCAAATGCTAGAATAATTATAATCCTCATTCACACTTCACACTAAGTGTTTTCAATGGCCAGAACAGAGTAATTTTTAAACTATGAAAAATGAAGAGCAAACCTTAAAATTTCATAGCAACAATTCCCCACCTTCCTCTCATGAAAAGCTATCCAAACAAGTGAAACTCCCCGCGGAGCTTTAAGGTCGAGGCCCTCCGTGGAAAAGGTCTATTTCTCTGATAGGTCTGGAAGCCAGTTTTGGTACCATTGACTACTTCCAAATAATGGCGCTGGAGGAAACTAGCTTGCTCTGGAATGGGAACAAAGTCTGCTGAAAGCCTCACACTCACTCAGCTCTCCTGGACCCTCGCGGCCCCTCTGGAGCCTGGGTTGTTATGGTACCTCTTATGAAGCTGACAGAAAACCTTCAGGGCCACCAGACCAGTGTCACTCCAGAAATCCAACGTGGTAATGGATGGAGCCTGCCTGTTCACGACTAGAGAATTTTTCAGGAGCGAGAATATCCACAGAAGAAGAGACAGAGGCAATTCCCTTGCCCCCAGCTAATGAGGTGGACGTCAGCACGTACTGAAGACAGCCTCTCACTCAGAGAAACGAGACTAAGCAACTACGGCTTCCCTCACCCGCTTCTCTCGCCGACTCCCCACTTTCATTTTTTAAAAAGGATGAGTTAGTTTTCCATTTGTGTAAAAGCTGGCAGTAGTATGACTAAATCTAGCATCCATAAAGCAACGAATAAAATGCTCAGGCGAGAAAAAGGCCTCTGAGGAGGAACTGAGGTTAGGACCCCACCACCTGCCTCGAGGACTGCTGTCAAGAGCAGCGGCACTCGGCGCCAGCCTGATGATAAACCCGGTACTCACCCGTGCCACTGAAAACTGAAGTGGCACATACCGTGCACGTCTCACGTTTGTCGTTTTCCAAAACACTTTCCCACAAAGGACTGTTATTATAATTACTTGCTCTTTGAAGCTATTGGCTATCTCTCCAAGTGCGGCGAGAGGAGGGATGGTCATTATATCAGTAATCTGTTCTTTGTTCAGGCTGGATGAGAAGGAAAACGTCATTTACCCTCACTGCCCAAAGTCTCCTGCAAAATAGATTCCAGCTGCAATTCTGGTTCCATTTCTTGGAGGACCAAGGAGAGCTCATGTACAAAACTCAGTATGAGATGGATTGGGGGACAGAGGAAGATAATGTTCTTTTACCTGATTCCCTTAGAGTCTCCACATGGATATTAACTAAACCTGTCCTTGAAACCGACCATCAATTTTCTAAAAAGGTACCTCCAGGGCAGACTCTGGGAGAGCCGTGTCCCCACTGTAGTTTACATCATTCTCAGCTCTGCCAGGAACGCTTTTTCCCACCTAAAACGGATATACTTTATACTACAGTCAGCAAGAAGAGAGTAACTCACATTCCCAGGCAGAGGCTCTCATTGAGGTTCTAGTTCTTACGTTCATCTTCCTGTCCATGACTGAAATACGCACATGCCCCCCTCACTCTCCTGTAACACAATGGGAAATGGTTGAATTTTTCCTACCTCCTGCTCCCTTTACTTTCTAATGTTTTTGCCAGTTATGTTAAAACATTTCCACTGCTGAATCACAGCATTCTTTAGCTTTACAGGAATACACACTGGCAGCCCACAGACATGATTTGTTAAGCCCACTGTATTTTAAATTATCTTCAATTAGTTATCAACATTTTTAAAATCAGGGAATTTCAAATACAATTCTAGATTTCCACTTGCTCCTAAAAAATCAGAAGACCTGCCAACATCGGGCTCGTTTCTGCCTAACACTTAGAGTTGAGTCAACTGGCCTCATAAGCTTTCTGTGGTTCAGCACATCCTACCCAGCATGCTTCACTCATTTATGTTATTTGCATGTCTCCCCTGGGCATTTGAGTTTATGAACCCTAATCCAGGGCAATTCCTTCATTTTAAAGATGAAGAAAATGAGGGCCCAGGGAGAGAAAATTAACTTGCCTGAGAACACACGTCAAGTTAGAGGCAAAGGAGGAAGAAAAGTCAGGGTCAGGTATCTTTCCAATATAGCGCATTTTCCTTCCTACAGAACCACAAGTCCTGTCAGCATTTCTCTCACCAATTATTTACATTTTCTAAGTAGAGTATGTTATATTTTCTATATTCTCCTTGATCCATCCGTTTGGTATATTTGATTTCTTTAGGTGACAACTTTATATCAGTGATTTCATTTATGTATTATCTCTAACCCCAAGGAAACAATGAATCAGGAATCAGACCAAACTGAAATACCAACTGTTGTATACCTCAGCAGATGCAGGACCAGAAAGAATCATCTCAGAAATCACTTAGCTTAACAACGAGCTAGCCAGCCAGGAAAATGGGGCCCAGACAAGTGATATGCCTGAGGCTGCAGGTTTCCTAGGTAACTGAGCCAGTCTTCCATCTTCCACCTCAGTGCTCTAATCTACCATGTCACCTCTGGGCAGTCACCTAGGCTGTGAGGGACCTAGGACCAGCTTGCTCCTGACGGAAACCAAAACTGCAGAACTCCCTCACATCTCAGACACAGCCAACCTGGACTCTGTGCGACCCGGAGTTTAGAACGCATTACAAACAACTCATTGATAGCACTGGATTTGTACTGGAAGACAGATTTTCTTTCGAGCTGATATTTGGTGGCGAGTTTATGAATGTCACAGGACTTGGTGGTCTCAGTAACACTGGCTGTTATAAAAGCTAAAGCTCATGTGAGACAAGCTGCTATAAAACACCATAGCACCTTTGCTTCAACTTCAAAAGAAAAAAGGCAATTGTAAAAAGCTTTAATAGACAATGTGTTTTTATAGGCAACCAATTAGCAGATTAATGAACCACTTAAATTTCATTACTTAAAACCAGTATTCAACAAAGATGAACCCGAAATGCAGCCTCTTATACCGACCAACATAACTAAATACAAATGAAGTCGATGGTGTACCCCATTAGCATGCTGCGTTGTGTGTCCATAAAACGAGCCCTCCCCCACCCCAAGCCCTGACCCCCTGGCAAACATAGATAAATGATTGTGCACTGCGTGATGATACCATTAGGTGAGAACTTTGGTTCATGCAGTCGGCTGCCAGAGAGGTTGCACTCAAAACCTGCAGCCCTGGCACCCAAAGTCAGTGATGACGGTGGCTCGTGGCATCAGCCGTGCTCCTTCCACAACACCAGGTGAATACTGTGGTCAGGCATGCTGGTGGCAAAGACCAAGCCCGTGTCATTGTGCCCGTCCAGTCCATTCAGCCAGGACACTTCGCCTGCCAGGAAGCTTGAGCCTCTCTTGGATTTCCTGTACTCTGGCAGGGGCCAGCGGCTAATCAAGCTCTCTGTCCGCAAGTCCATGATATACAGGTAGCGGTTGTCAAACAGCAGGGCAAAGACATCTCCAAAGCCAAGCAAGGCCAAGTTTGCTATCTCAGGAGTCTTGATGACCCTACAAGGTTGAGAGTTAGGAAACGTGAACCAGAAGGCAACTTTGCTTTTTTTTTCTGCTACTGTAATCTTTTCAAATCAAAGTTTCTGATAAAAAGGAAAATACGACGACAAAAAGCTCAGTGTGCTTTTAAAGGGGGTTGGGGGAGGGAGAAGCCTTCATCATGATATGGTAACACAGGCATGTGAGGAGAAAGGCGGCACTGGGTACGCCTTTATAAAAGCACAAAATGCCCATCCAAGCTGGAAAGGGTCTTACAGATGATCTCAGTTCATATTCTCATTTCTAGGATGTAAAAACGGAAATCCAGCCAGGGTAAATAATTCGGCTAAGGACTCACAACTAGTCAGTTCCCAGTTAGAACTAGAATATAAGACTCAAGTGTTACCACCAGGTAAAAAGATTTGTTCCTCAAATCCTGGAATGCTGGCCTAGGGGCCCCCCTGAAACCTGGAACAAAGACTGAAAACCAAGAGCCTGAAGTGCTACCCTAATCAGCAGGTAGCCAGCACACAGGCTCTGACCTAAACAGCAGAGGCCGAAAATATTAACAGCTGCGCAAATAATTCAGAAGCATTTATTAATAATAGATTCATAAGAAGTTTTTAGAGAAAACTGGGGGAGTTGGAAGGACAGCCTTAACCTTCTCAGGTTGGCAGTTCCCAAAACATCAATGACAAAGGTACAAAATGGGAGAGACTTAGCTAAACAGCAGCAAAAATGGAAAAAAGAAAACTTAAGTCTCTGTTGTCCACATAGTTAGTGAGGTAAAAGGTTGACAAGCAAAGCTGATGTCCTCTTTGGAGGCACCACAAAGAGCTATTAGGTTGGTGCAAAAGTAACTGCGGTTTTTGCAATTAATTTTAACCTTTTAAACCACAATTATTTTTGCAGCAACCTAATACAAGACAAGAAACATACAAATTCTGCTCTGTGACAATAAGGTTGGGGCCCGTGAGAGGCCAGTTAGCCTATATTTTAACAAGGACACTACTAACTAGTGTATGTCCAAGAGGTTAACCTGAATGGCAGGGCCTGGTAACCAGGACAAGAAACAGCTGAAGGACATCAGCGCAGAGGGGAGAAAAACAACTGGCAGGGACAGGGACACTATACGTGACCATCACCTTAAAACAGTGAAGGACGTTTGAGGTCAGACAGTACAAGCTCCAGGAGAGGGACCTAGAGGCCAAGGGAAAGGAGGTACACAGAAGCAGATCTCAGTCTGATGTCAGGAAGGAAGGGGATTTGGCAGTGAAGACGACCTGTTGTTCCTCGGCACTCAGCCTGCCCCAAACTGAACTCATTAGCCAAACCTGTTTGTCTTCTTCATTTCCTGGGTTGCTCATCCACCCAGCTGATCAAGCTAGGAAACATGGCAACCCCCCAACTCTCCTCTTGACTCAGACCATAAATGCAACCACCAAGATCTACTGATTTTACCTCCTAAATTTTCCTCTAATGTATTCACTACTGTCTGAATCGCCACAACTCTGACCCAAAACATCATCTTTCGCCTGCACTACTGCCAAGTTTTCAATTGGTCCCCTCATCCCCTCACACCCACTCTTGGCCCCTTTCAATCAGTTAACCACAGACTAAAATCTAATCCTATTATCACCTCATTTAAACCTTTCTATGGCTTTCTATTGAATTCCTATCTGCATCCACACTGGCCTCCTTTCAGTTCCTCAGATACACCAGGCTCTTTTGGTCTCAAGGCCTCTGAACAGACCAGTCTCTTGGTCTGCAATGCTCCTCACTCCTCACTGAGTTTCTATCCCCAGCACTGAGCTAATGCGTATCCTCAACCTTTAGAGCTCAGCCCAAACCTCTTCCTCACAGAAGCTTTCCTTTACTCCTCAAACTAAGTGGGATCTCCAAATACCCCACACTAGTTGCTTTTATCCCAACCATTTAAAAGACCTATATGTAATTTGTTATTTAATGTCAGTGTTCCCTCCTGCTGGCTAGTGATTTCCACCAGTGTGCTAAGTATTTCTGCTGGTTCCCAGGGTGCATCACAATGCCTAAAATACAGGTAGCTGCTCGGTGAGTATCTGCTAATGAACAGAGCAGTGGTGCAATGAACATGGGCAAATAAAAATCCCTACAAAAGAGATCTGAAGGAAACTGGGGTAAACAGCAATGAAGTCTAGTATGCCCCACATCGTCAGTGCAAAGCAGGAAATCACCAGAAACTTAGAACTGGGTGGTTAGGGGACAGGACTTCAGCTTGGTAAAGATGAGCTGACTCCAAAGACTGAAGCACGAATATGTTGCAGGATAGAATACAGATTTTGACAGGATCACAGCCCCTTTTGGTTCCTTTAGAATTGTAGAAAGACATCCCTGCACTGCAGTCTGGGCCGTTGACCCTAAATAAGCCTGCCTGCTGTATTGAGATAACATAGCTCAAGAGATTGCGTCATATCTTAGATGTATTGAGCAACACACAGGCCATTTGAACTTTGTTTCTTTTCAATTAGCTTCAAAACTCAAGTAGCCCTACCTAGTCCTAGCAACTTTGTAGTAAGATTTCAAAAGAAGTTGGTTTATTTGTGTTTGGGATAAATCAGCTCCTTTTCAAAGAAAAATCTGAACCTAGACCTTCCTAGCAGCCAACAATCTTGTAGGTTTATTGCTTAAAGCTTGTAGATCCAAATACTCAAAACTAACAGAACTTTCATCTGGGACACTGGATTCTCTGGACTCTATATTCTGAGTAAGAAGCATGCCTGAGAAAGGTAGATGCAGGATCAAATTAAAACCTTTAGAGACTCTAACCATTAAAAAGATTATGAAACCTCTATTCTGCCTTGTCTTTGCACCCCTCCCTCTCAAATTTTAATTCAAAACAAAAATAGTACTAAACTGTAAAATAAATTTCTCATGGTGACTACTTGGATGTTTTTCTTTGCAAAATATCAAGTTCTTTCAGAGGTTCCTTCTCTCTGGCTTGCTGGTAACTTAAGCATATCCTTGCTGTATGATCCAGCCATGGATGGATGGATGGACGGATGGATGGATGGATAGGTGGGTGGGGTGCATGCTGGACGAAAGTGAGCTGTGGGATGTTGGGTAAGGCCCCTACACTCTCTCAGCTTCCGTTTCCCCATCTATAAGATGAAGAGCTTAGACTAATGCTTTCCAGAATCTGTTCTGGTCTTTTTTTTTTGAAAGCATAGATAGCTTGGAAACCTAACTGGTTACAAATGTAGGTCTGACTCCAGGGAGACATAAGTGGGGTTGTAACTTTATGAGCAGAGAGACAGGGTTCACCAAAGTCCTGTAGGTTAGTATGAACAGATCCCACACAGGAGGACCTCTAACAGTCATGCATAAAACCAGTGAAGAGAACGTTCAATTTTCTGGAACCCCCAAGTCAGCGTTTCCTGAACATGCTGTGGAACACACTAATTCTGTGTTCCTCAAAAAAAGAGCTTTGTGCACAGTAAGTGTGAGGTACAGTAGGTTGAACAAATTCGAACAGGTTTCTTTATGTAGCGCTTCTCAGAGGTATTAGTAATAAAGATCTGCCAGGTCCTGTGCTAGGTCCTCATGTACAGGCATTTCATTTAATCTTCACTTTACAGGTGAGAAAACAGGCACAGAGAGGTTAAGAAACTTACATAACATCACACAGCTCATAAGAGATGGCACTAGGTCTTAAACTAAGGTTTGTTTATCACCAAAGTCAGTTCTCTTAATCACCTTATGGTTCTGGATTCCATCAGCCTCCAATGTGCTAACACATACTGCCAATCTATAAGAGGAGTCTACAGTATGCAGTGAATCACAAATTTGTCCATGGATGGACCTTTTCTTGTTTATTTCTCCAGAGAGAACCCTGCAAGCCTGTTTTTCTCTAAATACCTCTGTCTTTCTACTAATCAACAGAAGGCTACTCGATGCCTCAATGCAAAATTTCAACTGACTAGGAAATACAACTTAAAATATTAGAACTAGAGGAGATCTTAAAGCTCTTTTCATCCAAGCCCCTCATTTTTCCAGAAAACCATGTTAAATTCTGAAAGGGGAAGTGACTCAGAGTAAGGGAAGGAATCAGATCCTCGATCTTCTAGGTTCAAGCATATAACTCTTTCTAACTACTAGTAGCCTCTAAAACATTTTTATATGGGAGGTTTTCAGTACATAACCCTCTTTATAACTGATGTAAACATTTCCCAAAAGCAAGTTATTGACTGGTTTACCAAATATTTAGTCTTGTCTTTATAATTAAACTGCAACAGAGAGAGAGAGAGGGAGAGGGAGGGAGGGAGGGAGGGAGGGAGGGAGAGAGAGAGAGAGAGAGAGAGAGAGAGAGAGAGAGAGAGAGAGAGAAAGAAAGAAAGAAAAAAGAAGGAAGGGAAGGGAAGGGAAGGGACGGGAAGGGGAAGGGAAGGGAAGGGAAGGGAAGGGAAGGGAAGGGAAGGGAAGGGGAAGAAAAGGAAGGGAAGGAAAGGGAAGGGAAAGGAAGGGAAGAGAAAGGGGAGGAAAGGAAAGGAAGCAACACACTGTCAAAGGTAAAGGACCAAGGAAACACTACCTGAGAATATCATAACTGGCAAAGTCCCATTGGTAGAGGCCCAGTGCTGAACTACAGACGATGTATTTGCCATCAAAATGAAGTCTTGGCTGCAGGCAGATACTTCTATCCTCAGAGACTGACAATGTCTTCAAGCACTTGCAGTTGATTTCTCTCCCAATTGGCCAAATCTACAGATAAAAGAAAATTAGGAAAGATGACAGGTCACATCACCACAGAAAAGCTTGTCCTTAAAGTGGTTTTTGTTTGCTGAATTCAGATACAAAGTGAAGTAAACTGGAAAGACCACAGGTTTTACGGTTAAGAGGCATGGGTTCAAACTCTAATTCTGCATGCATGTGCTGTGTTATCTTGTGGAAAACACAACCTCTCTGAAACTCAGTCCCACAATGACGATAATAATGCCTACCACATGGAATAGTTTAAAATTTGCACTAAGAATCTATGTAAGAGTGCTCTGTAAAGGTTTTACAGATTTTTTTAAATTATTATACAAGGAAATGTTTATGTTTTCATAGTTCGGATCTAAGAATTGAGGAGTGTAGAAGACAGGTGTCTTAAGAAAACAGAATGTGCTGAAGATCACTTTCTGTGGATTTTCTTCTCTTCATTTAAAAATCTGGGTTAGAAATTGCCTAGAACACAGAGATAATGAATAATTCTCTTTCCAATGGGTTTAAGATGGCTTGGACTAAGATTCCTGCTGCCCTATTAGCAGTCCCTCTTTGCCACGTGATTTTAATTTTCTTATATTTGCCAGTTTTTCTTTGATGAGGCAAAATAATAGAGGAAAAAATAAAAATAAAAACCGTACCTTGATTTCATATTTGTCCGCACTTAAGAGGATATAGTCTCCGGGACTGTGCAAGAGAGACTTGACTTTGCACTTCTGCAAAACCACCTAGAAATATCAATATCCATGTTACAAAAAGATCCTTTTAATGCTACTTCTATATTGCTTTTTTTTAAAAAAACCTCAAATATGAAAAAGAGCTTGCTTGTTTGCTGAATTCAGATACAAAGTGAAGTAAACTGGAAAGACACGGGGTGCTACAATAGCTGAGTTCTTAACTCTAAGACCAAGCTGACCTCTGCCAAGTTTTACTACACCCAGAAACTAAATTATCAGTAGGATCTGAAAGTGTTTAAAGTTCGCAACACTTAACCTTAGTTTTAGTCTGAAAGCAAGCATTAGGGCTGATTTTGAAAATTATGAAATGTTACTTTATAGAAAATGTGAAAGAAAAAGCTCACAGACATAGAAGTACACACAAATGATCTGTGTTTTCATAAGCATGTGCATTATGAAACAAAAAGCACTGGACTTAGGACCAGAATCTGCCATATATTGACTTTGTGACCTTTGGCAAGACCACCAAACCTGTTTCTCAGTTTCCTCATCTTTAAAATAGGGATGAAGCACTTATCATCTCACATAACTGTAATCAAAATGAAATAAAACAACATAAATAATAATAATGTAATAAAAGCAACATTCCAGTAGCACTTGGGGTAATCTACAAATACTAGGTTCTAGTTATTTTTGTAATAAATCAGCACAAAGCGAGTGGGGAGTCCAGGCTTATGCAGAAGCCTGGGTCGCAGATTCACCTGAAACTGACAGACCCGTGAAATACCAGGCACCCTGTGGGTGCTGTCCCATCATCTCATTTAATATTCACAGGAACATTTAGCAGATGATGAAACTGAGGCAGAGTAACTTTAAGACATCACAGTCAGGGTCCGGCCCCAAGTCCACTGTTTTTAACACAACACCAAACTGTCTGATATAACTTTTGTATTTAAATACTCAAAGAGCTCAATATAGAAATATTTTATTCCCCATTTGTTTACTGTGGTAAAATATGCATAACATAAAATCTACCATCTTAACCATTTTTAAATGTACAGTTTAGTGGTATTATTGATCTTGTCACAAATTATTCTCCTTTTAGCCCCACCTATGTCAGAGACACAATCACCCACCCAATCTAAAACCCACTAGTCATCTCTGATTCTTTCTTCTGTTCCCCATGCGTCAGTAAGTTCATCTGGCTTTATCTTGAAGACATACCCTTCATGTGTGTCCTTCTCTTTCTTTATTGCCACCCAAGTCCAAGCCATGGGTTATCTTCTGCTTAGACTACTGCAAAAGCCTAACTGGTCACCCTGTGTCCACTTGTGCCCCAGTCTAATCCATTTTTCACTCACCAGTTATTTTCTTAAAACATAAATCACCCCAGACTCTTGCACAAAACTCGCCCATCGCTTCCTACTACACTTACGATATCCAAAATCCTTAATATGACCAGGTAAGGCATACCTGACGGTTACCTCCCCCACGCCTTCCCTCACAACACAGCTCCAGCAGCCTTCCAGGTCATCAAATGTCTAGGTTCTGTCCTACCCCAGAGCCTGTGCATAAGGGGCACCATCGGAAACACTCCACTACTCTTTACACCGCTACCTCCAATTTATTCTTCACATTTTGTCCCTTCTCAAAAAGCTTTCACTGAACAAATAACTTCCTAGACTTTCTCATAGAAAACTGCATTTTTCCTTCACAGCACTTAATTTGTAATTGTATTTTCATCCGTAAAGTTACTGTTTAATAACTATTGCCCCTATTAGACTAACGCTCGTGTCTGTTTGGCTCACTCCTGTAGCCTTAGGCCCTCACAGAACGGCACAGTACGTTCAAGTGTTTCTGCGTGGCATTTCCATCACTCACACTGCATTTCATTCTCATAGCAATCTTCTTTTGAAAACTAGAAAATAGCACAGTATTATTTTAAAGATCCTATACATGTTTCTTTGTTCTGCTTCTTACAATTATTTTTTTTCAAAATGAAAACTGCTTTTCTAATTAAAAAAAAAAATACACTTATCCTAAAGGGACAAAAAGCACCCATAGTCCCACAAGAAATAATCATCTTCAACATTCTGGGGCATAAGCACATTCAGAAACTGATATCACATTCTACAGTTTGGTTTTGTTTTTGTATCTGACCTGTTTTATTTGCCCCCTCTACTATATACCCACAGACGGTAATACACTGTGGGCATTTTCCATGTCCATGAGTCATCCATCTTTTCTAAGTGTCTTTTACGTGCGGTCAGTGCTGTACACCATCATGCTTTGTGGTTGCGTCTGTTCCATCTTATGACTCACCCTCCACTTGGAAGGCAGCATCTACCATCCTCCACCTCCCCCCACAAAGCGTGATGTTCAGATTTCTTCCTACCTTTGTGACCCACTCTGTGTGCCCGGTGAGTGTGTTCAGGCACGTCCCAGCAGATAAAGCCCATACTTTCACGGTGAAGTCTGCAGAGCCACTCACCAGGATATCCAGTTCATCATTGTAGTCCACACTAAACACTAACACATGCAACACACACAAAGTTACAACATGCCCGTCTGAGGATCTTTTATAATACAGTTCAGTAGCGTTTATTCTCCCTCGCTACCCAATTTTATCATTTCTCAACCAGAGTTACAATAAGAATGGTGCTACCCAACTAGCAATTTTATGAGAAAAAAAATATATCCATGTCAAAATGCTTACTATTATTGCTTATAATTCTAAAGGTGCAAAGTCCCTGGAATCACACGTGTGCTAGCTTCAAAGTGAGAGGCAAACCCCGTGTTGGAGACAGTGGCATTTCTTCTCAGGACTGCTCCTGATCCTACACAAAACTTAACTTATGCAGGAAAAACAGAACATAGGTGGCCCTAGTCAGACTTGCACTGTTTATTGCAGCAAGACAGAATACCAAGAATATAAGCTGCAAAACTAAACAACACTGTACAATACTCATTCTCAAGAAAAGCCAGTATAATGAGAAAAACAAAACACAAACAAGGATCTCAAAGGTCAGGCTAAGCCATTCTCTCAAAACTATCTCTCTTTACCGCTGTACTCTCAGCATCCAAACAGTGCCTGAGTATATAGCAAGTACTCAAATATTTGTTTTTAAATGCCTGCCAAACTCTAAAGGAACACTGGGGACCCAGAGATGAAGACACTGGTCTTTTCTTTAAGGAACTCAGTCTAAGTGTGGGGTGGAGAAGGAAGTCCAAAAAAATAAATAAATGTTTACCTCTTGCTAGGGAAACACCAAGGAGAATGACTAACTCTGCCCAGGGGTATCAGGGAGGACTTCAGGGAAGAGGCGATATTGGAGATGGGCCCTGAAGGATGAGTAGAGTTTATCAAGAAAAGAAAAGAATACTGCAGGTAGAGGTAACAGCAAAGGCATGGAGTTAGGAAAAGCCACAGCAATGCCCAGGGAACAGCAAGGAGAAAACTTTTTAGAGCAGGGCTCTCAAAGTCGATCAGGTATGAAATCACCTGGAAACCAATGTATACCTTGACACTGTGGAACAGTACACTCAGTTTAATACATAAGTAAGTTCCATGGCAAATCACATGTCTGCAAACAGTAATTTCTACAGCAAACAAGTGGTAGCAGATAGCAGGTTGAGGGAAAATGTATAGGATGACAAACAAAATGGGGGGAAAATGCTTTTAGCAATAAAACAGCTAGGTGTACTTCAAAGAATTACTGAGTACCAGGTATGCTGCAAGGAACTTAGGATCTAAGGGTGAAGAAGACAGGCAGGATCCCTGCCCCTTGGGAGCTTACAGCCTGGTGGGGAAATCAGGACTGTCATACTTACTTGTACGATGAGTGTTATGACCAAAATGCAGATTACTGGGAAACCTATAGCAGAGGGACTCGACCTGTTGAGGGAGTCCAGGAAGGCCACTCCTAAATGTGATGCTTTAGAGCCTACACTGTGACTCTGGGGGGCTAACGCAGTGGGTACGTGGAGGAAAGAAAGAAGGGAGCGACTGCACAAGAGGCTGGCAAATAGCTCAACGTGATTTCTGCGCAAAATTCCAAAAGGCAATGCACAGAGGGAGAAGCTCAGATCTCAGGGACTATAATCAAATGACAAGTTTTTGCAAACTAAGGCTGCTGTAAAATTATTAGGAAATACTCAGGGGTCTGTTTCTTTCATTTTATCTCTAGGCAGTGGCTTGTTACCAATTGTCAACCAAGTTCCAATTCAATGTAATATCTGTAGATCACACAATCTGGGGATGACAATCACTCCAAAGGATTTCAGCCCTAATTCTACAAATTAAGTAGACTGAATTTATAAGTGTAGGACTTATAAGAATAACTTGAATAAAGGAATTAACTGTCATGACTGAGAAAGAAGAGGGGAGAAAAGCAAGTGAACTTCAAAAACAAAACAAAAAAGGGATCGCACTCCTGGCTTTAAGGAATGAGGTTCAAGAACGACAGAAACCCTTGAAAAAGGGCAACCCACCCGCCCCCGTGTGCCCCCGGAAGTGCTGGGTCCTGGCTCCGGAACTCCATTCCCAGCAGGCCACAGTGTTGTCGAAGGAGCCCGTCACAAGCTTCTGCTCATCGAACTTCACTGCTGCACAAGTGTGGGTCTGGATGCCATACACGCACTGTCCTGTGCTCACATCCCACAGCTTTGCAGACAAGTCATCTGACCCTTCAAGGGAAAAACAGACGGATGAGTAAGAAAGCAAACACAGAAGAAGGAAAATCAATCCCCAAACCACGGTATTCTTAAAGAAGAACCTTAATGGTCACCTCCTCCAGCACGCCCACTTTACAGCCGAGAAAACCAAAGCACGGAGAAGGTAACACACTGGCTCAGAGTCACCAAAATGGTGTTAACAGCACGGGGACTAAAGGTGGGCCTTTTGGTTTAGTCCTTTTCCCTTAAGTTTCCAAGTTATAGAGGAGTGTTAGACTAAAGCATCCCCTGGTGCTTCCACTTGTAAAATGTCATAAATCTTTGACAATCATGAGCTCTGATTTGAGTTTGAAATGATGAGTATTACCTATGACTGCATGTGTACACTTGCATGCCTGTCCATTACCCAACAACCCTGAACAAATAAAGAATGTTGGCTAGTAAAGCTGTCTGCTGGAACATGTTCCACTCTAAGGCAAGTCAAAGAGGAGCCTCAGATCACAGGTTAACTTCTGCAAAGGTTAACTGCAATTAACCTGAAATGATCTTGGGCCATCTTGAAATGTGTAAAGGAAGCTCTAAGAATACCAGGGATAAATTATTCCCAGACGTTCATAACTCAACAATGAGCTTGTAAAGCCTCTTAAGACTGTGTAGAAAAAAGTAGGTTTCATTTCTGCCACTGATGAAAATATTATACCGATCATGGTGACGATGCTTCAATTACACTTAAAATTCTAATGATTCACTCTGATCTCACAATTTACCTTTAGAATAGAAAAGCAGCAGTAAGAGTCAACGAAGACATTCTGAGGACACAAGTATCATCACTTGACAAGAACCCAGTACTCTAGGAAAAGTACCAAATGATCAGTTTTCAAAAAGCTGAAATGACCAAGTAAAGCCAGCCACAATTCTACCTTTAAGCGTTGGTCAAGAGCCACTGTTTCAGACAATGAAAAAATAGCTATCACTTATGAAAGAGGCAGAACATGAATTTCAACCTGGGCAAACCCTGAGAGCACACTGAGATGAAGACTATACTTGTATTTCAGTAGTCCATTTCCACTCTATAAAATGACGGGTGGGATTTGCTGGTGGTTCTCAATGGGCCTATAAGACATCAGAATGATCCAGGGCGCTCTATCAAAACATACATGCAGGAGCCTACCTTCTGAAATGCTAATTCAGGGTACCTGAGGTGGGGTCCAATAATCTTAAAAGCTTGCCAAGTGATTCCAATACTTAAGCAATATTTTGAGAACCAATGTTCGAAAACAGTGTTGTCCAATAAAACACAATGCAAGCCATACAGGTAATTCAAAATTTTCTGTTACTTACTTGAAAAAGTGAAAAATTTAATATAGTTTATTTAATTCAATGTCAAATTATCATTTCAACATGTAATCAATATAAAATTACTAATGACATATTTCATATTCTAAATCTTCACAATCCAATGAGCATTTCACATTTCACCTCTCAGTCTGGACTAGCCCCAGCTCAAGAGCTTAAAAGCCGGTAAGTGGCGAGTGGCTACTATACCGGACAGCACAAGTCTAGATAATCTTTAAGCCTGGGCATTTTGTGACTGTATTCCTAGGGAGCTAAAGCAGGAAAAGAAATCACGTTAGGTCCTATCTGACCTTGGTTCTGATTTATTGCCAGTGATCAACTGTGGATGCATTCATTCTTTCTTTCAACCTGTATGGCAGGGAGGGCTCCTGCTCTCATGGTGCTTAGTCTACCTGGGAAGCTAAATAAGCAATAAGAACTCAGTACAGTAAGTGGCGGGCAGTACAAAAGCCCATAGCAATACAAGGAGAGGATAAAAGGAAAAAATACCTCAGATGAAGCTCCACTGAGTTTACAACTGTGCTCCACAAATATGCCTTAGAATACTGGCTCCTCAACTACACTCATATTTGTTTTTAATCTGGACTTTGGCATAGGATTGAAGAAGGCATTTCATGACTTAAAAAACTTTCAGGTTTTAAGTAGCTGCAATCTAAAGAATGAATAAGTTAACCTTTCCCCAAAGGAACAGTATATGCCCAACGTCAGCAAAACTTTTTCAGCAGAAGACTAGATAGTAAATATTTTAGGCCTTTTGAGCCACACGGTGTCTCTTGGAATTATTCTACTCTGCTGGATTTGACCCTGCAGCTGGTAACTTGCCAACCCCTGGTATATACCTATGAAAGTATCTATTATGTCTCTTATAACATAAATAGAGGGTGCCAAAAAAATGTATACACATTTTAAGAAAGGAAAAAAACTGTATTAAAATTGTAATACTTAATATATACTGGTAACAAAGGATGAATACAAGTCATGTGTATACATTTTTTTTGGCACCCCCGGTATATATGTGACTAGACACTGGGGTCAAGTCATAAAGAACTACTTGGAACCATTCTGGAAACTGCCTAGGAATTATTTACAACGCTTGTCAAAATGCATAGTCTAAAACATGGGCAGTGATTATAATTAAACTGATAAAAACAGATACTACACTTGATCTTAGCCAAAAGGCCAAGAAGCAAAGGGCACTGATTATAAAAGCAGTTCAGTATGACCGGGGAAGGTCTGGCTGGAGAACTGAATAAGGAGGATGTCTAACTATGACCTTGTTTGCATTTCTGAAAGATCACTATGGTTGTATCACAGAAAATGGTTTGGAGGCAAAATGGGAGGCAGGAAGGCTAGTTAAAAACTAAGAAAGAGGATAAACAAAATGTGGTATATACATAAATGGAATATCATTCAGCCTCGAAAAGAAAGGAAATTCTGACATGCTACAACATGGAGGAATCTTGAACATATGAGGACATAAGTCAGTCATAAAAGAACAAATACTGTATGATTCCACCCACATGAGGTACCTGAGTAGTCAAATTCACAGACAGAAAGCAGAACAGTGGTTGCCAGGGGCTAGGGGAATGGGAGTAGGGTCAGTGTTTAATGAGTACAGTTTCAGTCTGGGAAGATACAAAAAGTTCTGGAGAGGGATGGAGGTGATGTTTTTGCACAACAATGTGAATTTACTTAATATCATTGAACCGTATGTTTAAAATGGTTAAAATGATAGATCTGATGTTATATATATATTTTACCACCATTTGATTTTTAAAAAGGGAGACTTTATCCAAACTAATGATTTAAACTAGTTTATATAGGAAAACACGGGGCCATTCAGTTTGATACCCTAAAGAAACATTGGAAAATAACTAGGTTGAGTTGAGATCCACTTTTTAGTAGTACAACTCTCCTCCTAATCGCTAAGTCTTTAGGAGCCATCATTCTCTGCTCATTTGGCTTTATGTCAACCTTCCCTATGGATTCCCGTTTGCTGAGATGACTAGTCCAATGTGTTTGCAGAGAGGTCATCAATGATGCCGCCTAGAAACTAAGAAAGGGGACTTGTCGCGTCCAGTGCAACACGGGCAGTGAGAGTGCGAGAAGGGGCGGCGTTGGGTTAGGTTTTAAGAAAGAAAGAAACAGAGGCTTGATGCAGTTAAATCTCAGAAGGCCAGGGGGTCTCGCAGTCACCAGAGACTGGAGCCCCAAATCGGGCCGACTGGTGGCTTTTATTGATAATCATACAAGGAAGTGGTGGTGTTTTTCACACGGTCTGTGAGACTCATCCATCATATCACAAAAGTGAATCAAACCAATTATCTTCGTCCCCAAGCAGCCGGAGCAGAAAGTCTTGTAATGACTTAGGTGAGGTATGCACCTCTCTGGGGGGCAAGTCTCTCCTGCTGTAACAGTTCCGTTGAGAGAAGTGGAGAGAGCTGATCTTTATTGCCCTCATGACTTCTCTCACAATCAGGTGAGAGAGGAAAGCCAGAGTCAGCAATGGCTTTTCCCAGGCAGGGGGAAGGGGAGGCAAGGCTCCTTCCCGCATTTTCTAAGGCAGCTCATTGGGGGTCCCCACTGGGTTCTGCCTGTCTTAGGTTGTATCTCATGTGAGATATCTTACCAGTCTTTGGCTGCAAACCATCTTTTGGGGACCAGACAGAGAGACATAAGGTATAAAACACTGAGAAAAACAAAGTCCCAAAAGGCACAGTCGCACAGACTTTTCTTTCTTCAAGGAAAGACACGGGGGGACTGTCAGCTAGGCTGCTGTGTGACAACAGAGATTAAGTAAATGTAGATTATTTTTCATTAGATGAAAGGGGAAAAAAAAGCCCTCTCAATTCAGAAAATAAGACGAAAACAATACTTTGATATAAAAAACATTGCAGGGATGGTTATGTTACAAAGGTAAGCAGAAAAATGAGCTGAACCCAAATGGAGTAAACGATCGTATCAGCCAAGTTTAAATATTTAACTGGTAGAATCAGATCTCAGCTCCCAGCGGCCTCCCTGAGTGAGACGCTGACTCTGAGGCCCAACGGAATACCATGTACCAGTGCCATCAGCACTCTCCTGCTTACAACTCTTTTCATCGTTCTTCTGTTCCTTTCCCTCTCCCCTGCTTCCAGGGAGTACACGTGCCAAGGATCCATTTTTCTTCCTCTCTACATCTCCTTTTAAAATTTCAGTTGCAGCCACGCTGCAATGTGACTAACTCCTAAATCTCTCTCTAGCCCCAAGTACCCCCCACAGCTCTAATCCTGCCTTTCTAGATTCTTGTGGGACTCTCCCCTTACACATCCAACTGAATGAAGTTCATTCCAAATTGAACTCCACCTATCCTCTCAAGTTTATTCCTTCATTTTCTATTCTTGTTGCTAGTAATAGTATCTTCCCAGGTAGACGTGCAGCTGGAAACCTCACCCACTTTTGAAATCTCCCTTTTCCTTGCCACACACCCAACTGGTTGCCAAATCCTGTCAATTCTATTTCAATGGCTGCTCTTCCATTCAACTGCTCCTTTTAAAATCTCTACCCTTACTGTCCTAAATCTACACCTATTTACCCTCATCTGAACTGCAACAGGCTAACATTTGAATTTGGAACCTCTAGTGTTCTCCACGTCAGAGGGTCTCAATAGCAGCAGTATCATTTCCTAAGGGAACATTTTAGACATTCTTAGTGGTGGCTTCAACTCTCATATTTGGCGGGGGGAGGGACGGAGGAGGCATTCATGGCACCTACTGGGCAGAGGTGAGGAATGCTAGACACACTGCGATGACTAGGCCAGGGCACAAAAAGAATTACCTTGTATTTTGCATGACATTCTTGAAGTTTCTGTCAGACATTCATAAGTGAAAAGCTTATTCTTAGTTATCTGAGCCTAGAACCTGTGTTACAAAGCATACTTGCAGTTTATTCTGAATTTTCCAACAGTGTAACGACATAAATTGAGGAAAAATGTACTTTGCTTTGTTGGGAACTTGGCTAAGAGTTCCTCACAATGTGAGAAATCCCATTATGGACGATATCAGCGACACAAACACAACATTCTACATTTACAGTTATGTTCAGTGTCAGCACAGGCAGGTGCAAACCTGTGATTACATTACTGCCTTCTAGCACAGCTCTGCTTGAGCACTATATGTTTAATGTGTGTTATTTTAAATTACACACATTATTTCTCCTCTGAATCAGATTTTAGGCATCATATTGATTTTTTAAAATATGTGTATGTGTGCATAAATTATTTCTATGAATTTTACTTCAAGATAAGAGAAAACTGCAAAATGTGTTATAAAAAGAGGACCTGGGTCTGACAGAAATATGAAAATACTGATCTACTTGAAGTAAAAAGCACCGATCCTGGTCCTTTTTCTACTCAGAAATATTTCATAGCTTTTTCTTTGTGTTTGTAGAAAACTGTCCAAACTCCTTTTCCCTGGTAGACTTTCACAACACAGCCAGCCCAAGCTTAGTCTTCAGATTACGCTCTGACAATTAAGTTCACGAACTCATCCTAGAAAAAGTGCTACATACCTCATTGCTGAGTATCACTACGGTCACCTCCGAAGTACTCCCCTTGGGAAGCTGTGCACCGACGCCAGCACCTAGTCCACCCTTCAAAGCAATGTTGGAACTCTTTTTCTGGAATGGCCATCAGAGCTGTCGTCATATTACCCTTGATGTCCTGAATGTCATGAAAATGTCTTCCTTTCAATATTTCTTTATCTTCGGGTAAAGAAAGAAGTCATTGGGGGCCAGATCAGGTGAGTAGGGAGGGTGTTCCAATACAGTTATTTGTTTACTTGCTAAAAACTCCCTCACAGACAGTGCCGTGTGAGCTGATGCATTATTGTGATGCAAGAGCCATGAATTGTTGGGGAAAAGTTCAGGTCATGTAACTTTTTCACGCAGCCTTTCCAGCATTTCCAAATAGTAAGCTTGGTTAACTGTCCAGTTGGCACAAATTCATAATGAATAATCTCTCTGATATAAAAAAAGGTTAGCAACAATGTTGCAACAAGTTCGCGAACTTAATTGTCAGACCTCGGATATCCTAAGAGTCCAGCTAAAATGAATTTTCTTTATTCTCCTCCTACATGCTCCATGTTTAGCCCTGTCCACACCTTTGCTAACGCGGATCTTCCTACTGGAAAGCCTCTGCTCTGAATCTCATCTCTCTAAAGTCTACCCATTCTTCAAGATTCAACAGAAACACTGCCCAGTTTTCATAAATGGAAGAAACCACTCATTTCTCTGAACAACTATGTGAATTTGTTTCTCATACAATACAACTGCATCATTTGATCATACCTCTTTTATAGCTCATTTTTCTTATTTGACTATAAGCCAGAGGTCATATATGGCAGCTTGCAGGTTGAATGTGACCCAACCACAATATTTTTCAAATGTGAATAATACTTAAAAATCAGTACTTTTATTTAAAAAAAAAACAGACATTTCACAAAAATCTAGATTTGGAGCTTCTCTTAAAAAGTAAGATCTGGGGGCGGCCGGATGGCTCAGTTGGTTAGATCACGAGCTCTGAAAAACAGGGTTGCCGGTTCAATTCACACATGGGATGGTGGGGCTGCGCCCCCTGCAAGTAAGATTGAACCTGCAAATAAGATTGAAAACGGCTGATGGGCCCTGGAGAAACACACTGTTCCCCAATATTCTCCAATAAAAAAAATAAAAAAATAAAAAGTCAGATCTGGGGCAGCCGGTTAGCTCGGCTGCTTAGAGCGCGGTGCTCTTAACAAGTTTGCCAGTTCAATTCCCACATGGGCCACTGTGAGCTGCGTCCTCCACTACTAGATTGAAACAACTACTTGACTTGGAGCTGGTGGTTCCTGGAAAACACAGTTAAATAAATAAAAAGTTAAAAAAAAAAAAGTCAGATCTGACCACGCTGAGCCTGAATCCCACATGGCAGTAATTCACTACATTACAGCAGCAGCCAGCATCTCTAGAAGGGCAGGTGTTCTCTGATTAGCCATAGCCCCCTGGAGACTTTTCCTTAACCAGGTTACCTTCCTGAACCTAATGTGCATGTTCTCTGCTCTAATTCATCTATGTATGACCTCAAATGTCTTTCACACAGAAGGCATTTTACAAATAAATATCTACTGAACAGCACAAAGTACAACAGGTTCCTCTCTTACTATTTCAGAAATAAGCAGGATAACTACCTCATTCAATCTATACCATGTTAATTTTAGCATTAGCCATCAATCTTTTTGGCAATATTATTTTATTGCTTGTTCAAGGGGTAATCTGAGTCTCTATAAGCTTATTGCCAAATTCAGAATTTCGCAATTCAATCACAGTGAAAATACAAGCTCTTAAGTAACAAGATGACAGACACTTGTACAGGCAGACCTCGGAGACACTGCGGGTTCTGTTCCAGACCACCGCAACAAAGCGAGGCACGGATTTTATTTTATTTTTTTGGTTTCCCAGTACATATAAAAATTATGTTTACACTATACTATATAGTCTATTAAATTTGCAATAGCATTGTGTCTAAAAAACAGTGTATGCACCTTAATTAAAAAATATTTTATGGCTAAAAAAATGCTAAACATCATCTCACCTTTCAGTAATCGTAATCTTTTTGCTGGTACAGGGGCTTACCTTCGATTGGTAAAGAAAAGAAAAATCTGATTCCCTTAATCAGAATAAAAATAACAGACCATACAAACCCACCTAAAAAATAATCTTAAAATGCAAGGTTTGGTCCAGTTATTGTAGATATTAACTTTCTGGATCGTTAAATAGTTCAGTGACCATGTCCCATTCACTTCTGCTCCAAATAACTGAGGTTTTATTTTATTTCAAAAGTAAAGTTTGATGAGAAATTAAAAAAAAAAAAAAAGCTAGAGGTGGTTGTACAAACGAGTCAACTGCCAGTATTTACCTAAGTGTGAATGAGCAACAAGTTCAAAGGCACTGCTGCATCTTAAGCTTTAAATAATTTTTTTCAAATACCCGCCATTGATCGTGAGGCAAAGAGGACATGGAAAAGCCATCACCACAACTGAGAAAGTACATCAAAGTATAGACGAACCAATGACGCAGGACCAATAATCAGGCTTATAGGACAGAGAAAAAAACAACATAAGCATGGAGTCACTTCAGGATGACAGACAAAACCATGAAATGCCTTAAATTTAATGTGTATTTTACAAAACAAAGTGTCCAGTATTTCCGAGACTATACCACATGAAAAAAACCTACATCCTCAATGAATTAAAAAATGTAATTTGAAAACAACCATGAGAAATAATACATCTACTAATTATTAAAAATATTAAAATTGAGTCTGGAAGGTCTCTGAGGGAGAAGAAGGTTTTTTAAGACTTTGCTGTAGGCATGGCATCCTTCAAACTATCTGCAAAGGACACTAAGAAGAGCTACAAAATCACTCATATTTCTGGATCTTGTGATGCCAATTTGAGGCTTCTATGTAAAATAAATAATTCAAGGAAAAAAAAAAACAACACAAACAAAAATGTTCATAGAAGCAGAAATAACCTGAAGATGCCCTAATATGGAAATGGCTAACTAATGATGATACATTTACACAAAGAACAGTATAAACTATTAAAACTGGCAACTACATCGTTTAGGTAATACTCAAACGGTTATTAAAAATTATCTTGGATGAAGCAAGAACACAGAGTATCCCTATACATTATACGCAGTCGAGGTGAACCGGCAGTGCAATCATTGATAAGAACTGCCTATGGCCATTCAAAACACTGCCTAAGAATTCCGTGCAACGCCTGGCAAAATGTATTGCCTAAAACATGGGCGCTGATTAGCTTATGTACAAACTCACACCCATTATAATTCTAAATTTTAATGATTGGATTTATTATATCAAGTTATTTATTGGCCTAGTTTTAAAATATCCAACTGTCTTCGTTCCCATGCCCAAACTCTTCTAATTCTTCTTAAGAGTGGCAGGATTTTAGAGCAAGAAAGAAATACCTCCCTTCACCTATTTTATAGACAAAGAAACAAACACAGAGAGGTTAAGTAATCCTTCCAAAATGATCTAAGTGCTTGCTTGGGCTAGACATCAACTTTTCCACTGCTTTTTCCCCCAAATCACTGCTGACAGTAAATAAAAATTAACCAACGGGGAGGACTGCACAAGGAAGAAAAGCACCGAAAAAAATAGTTACAGCTTTCTGAGTCACATCATGTTTAAAACAATGTCTGGAGCTTTCTTCTCATTAAATTTTATAAAAATGATTATCTGCTCTAGAGGAAAAGAGGATAAAAGGGGGTAGGGTCCATTACAAGATATTTCATATAATTAACACTTGCCATTCTCAAGCCTTAGGAGTAGTTTGTTCTATTTGTAAGATTACACCCTATGAAAAAGAAAAATTAAAACAACAACAAAAAAGCAGTTCCAGGCTCTTACCTGTACAGAGAAGTCCGTCTTTGTAGTAAAGTGCATACACTCTGGCACTGTGTCCAATTAATGATGAGGTCTCAAAGGCTTCATGGTCCTCCAGTTGCTTCATTCTCAAAATAGCCTTCAAATAAACCTTCTTCCAGTGCAAAGCGTCCTGAACAGAATCATCTATCTGCCAGCCCAAATTTTTACACGCTGTCTGCCACACCTCTGTACAGGCACTTATCACCTTATTCCACTGTTTAGAGACGAGGCAGCATGTGAGTAAAGTCTGAGGATCGAGCCATTTTAACAAATAAAAACTGAGCTCCAGGGGCAGGAGTTTGAGGAAGTCCCGCTTGAGGAGAGTCTCCAGGTTATTGGAGAGATGCCTGAGCTGGACTGCCCCACTCAGACTAATCAGGTGATCCAGAGTTTCATTTTTCTGCAAGTCCGTCAGAGAAAGAAATGTAACAGAAATGTTATCAAGCCATGTCTCAAAGTCCTTTCTCTCCATAAGGTTATGGAAAAATTTACCTGTGGCACATCAAAATATTGTATTAGTTCTGCTCAAAAAGACCGTTCAAGCAAGACTGCTAACAAATGAAGTATTAAAAATTAGTGTAAAAACTTGGCATTACAATTTTATCCTTAGTTACTACATTACAACTTTACAGTCAATACACTATATTTATCTGATATTTTCCCATGCACACAAAAGAAAATACATTTCAGGAAAGATTCTTTAACAAATCACGAGCTCTGAAACATAAGTCAATGAAACTTATGTTGGTGTGTATGACTTGCTTTTTTTGAAGTCTAGCACATGCTACATGCATTTTCAGTTAAGAGTTACAAAGTATTCATTCATTATGAAATGGTATATTCTATGTAATCTAGGCCTCCACCATCAAAACCATCATAACATGATCTCCTTAAATCACTCTCCTTGGGCACTAAGATCACAAAACTAAGCACGACGATGTGACAACCAGAAAGCAAGTCTAGCGCAGTAACCTGAGACATTAGTTATCATGCTAGGCACAATCTGACCTTGTTACCAAAATCACAGAACTGACTACTGGCTTTTGCAATAGATGTTCAGGCATAAAGGTTTAGGGAAGAAAAATAAGCAGATTTAGTAAATTATATGGCTCAGGTATTGTGGTTCTCCCACTTCCTTTATGGCACTGCCTGTTAAAACACGATTACCAAAGGCCTTATTTGGCCACACATAGTCTGTTTTACAAGCCTCATATGAGCTGGTGACAACTCTTAACCAGGTGCCCCTCAAAGTGTCATGTGCGTCCTGGAAGCCTGAATAAATAAGACGAATTAGTAATCCTGATGCTTACGAAATACCAAAAAACACTGAATCATCATCTCCACTTTGCAGATAAGGAAGTTACAGGTCAGAGAAGCTAAGTAATTTGCCTATAGTCAACAGGGTATTACAATAGCAGCAGAACAGCCTACAGGCCAATGCTCTCAAATCAGTACTTTTCTGACCACACCTGAAGTCAGCTACAACCAGGGGCATCGGTGGTAAGATCTGGGGGCACTGTGTCTAGCTGATTATACCACCTCTCCTCTTAGGAGAATGACAAGTTGCTCTAGAGCTAACTGGAACAAAAAAAATTTACAAGTATCCAGCATTACATCGTGTCAAGGTATCAACACACTCTTAACAATGGGGACTAAACTAATGGAAAGGGAACCAAAAAAACAAAGCAAATCAGTAAAAACCATCTTTCCCAAGATTGGCCATATGTTGATGTTAGTGCTGGGTGATGGAGGTTTATTATTCTCTTTTTTCATGGGTTTAAACATTTCCTTGACTAAAAAGAGGAAAAAAAACTTTCCTCTAATCTGATCAGTTTCCCACCAGACTGTCATACAAACTTTTATAATGTATGTCCAAATTAATGTGGTAGAGGAAAATAAATTCCTTTCTATATATGTCACCCACATTAGGTCTACACAAAAACCCAGGTCTCATCTTCCAACTTTGTTAATATAAGGTGAGTGAAAGGCATTTTCCTTAATTTCCCCAATTATCGAATTTGGCAAGAAAGTTATCTGAACAAAACACAGCAGAAGCAACCAAACCTTTCCAACCACACGATCTAGTTTTGTTTTTAGGAACAGTGAATGGACTTTAAAATACTCCTGAATTCTCAGGATTTGGGCTAGGTAGGATTTATTAATTTAAGGATTGACTTGGCTGCCAAAAAATAATCAGTTCATCAAAGATTTTATCAACTTAACACAAGATAACAAGCCTCTTCCTTCTGAACCCTGACAACCTTCTATCTGTAACATTTCTGGAAAAAAATCATTCACAGCAAGACAAAACAACCCTTTCCAGTGGAAAATCACACAATGTCACAAAAGCTAATTACTTAATAATGGCCAATTAAAAATCAAAACATCTGCCCAAGAATCAGTTTTTTACAGTGAAAAAATGTGGGTGGCTTCCACTAACACCAACACCTACACCTACACACACACACACACACACACACACACACACACACACAGTATGCCACACGTTCATCACAGAAACACATTTATATAAGCTGAACTGTTACTGGAATGGCCACAAGGCAAATTTATAACACCCATGGAAACATTATCAGGTTCCCATCATTCAAAAATAACTAAGAGACATCTTACAGGCCAAATTTATGTGCCCATGACATCACAGAAGATTATGGGGCAAGCTTTCCAGTGAGCACTTTTTTAAAAATCCAGCCATCTCTGAGATTTATATTAATATATCCTTCTAACTCCTAAGAATATTTTTTTTCCTAACCCTTACATTACAAATTGCCCTGTAAGCTACTGAACCCCCTAACGGAGGCTGTTTTCCCGTTCTTCATCTCCAATTGTCGTGAAAAAAAGCATATTTATTTTAATAAAGCAGGCTCCATTAACTCGCAAAATGCACAATTAAAAATTTAAAAAGCACCTGTTTTTACTTTTCTAGAAAATCAACTGACTTTGGAGGGAACCTTCTTAAGGCACAGGTCTAAAGTGAACGCTTAGCGAGCTTCCAGGGATATTATGTACGGGCAGCATCAGGCCCCAAGGGGAAGACATCAGGAAGCAGGATTTCAATCCGACATAGGGAGGAGCGTTTAAATCATTAGAGCTTTCCCATAATGGAACAGCTGCCCCCATCGCTGGGAACAGTCAAGGACTGCCAGATAAAGAGGCAGAAATGAGGAAAATGAAAATACTTTGGAGTCAATCAAACCTTTGGCTGCTTCAGCCACTTCCTATGTGGTCATGGGCTTGTTCAACTAACTCCAAGGGCAGTGCCAGAAGGTACCACGCACCTTGCGGTTGTGAGAGTCAGACATGGAGCAGAGGCACGCGTAGCACGGAGCCCAGTCTGGGGTAACTCAAACAGCACTGTTTGTTAGTTTTACTACTAGAGATACCTGGCAGGAAAGCTTTTAGTGGCCCTGAGGCTGGAACAGACATGACCAGGGACATCCCTTAGAATGGCTTATGATATGTGGGGGAAAAAAGCTCAAGGGCTCAAACTTACCGGAAGTTTAATTTTACAATTAAGGGCAGTTATCAACTTGAGGCTATAATTTCCCACTAGGTGCATTTTTCTCTTTACTCTACCCATACTCATGTTGTCTTGCCCCTTCCCCCACTCTTCAGACCAAACATTAAACTTGCCCTCCTGCCCTCAATCTTAACAATTACAAAACTCTCAGATGGACGATGTGATGGAAAGACTCCTAAATTGGGAGATGGGAGGCCTGGGTCTGCTCTCTGGTTCTGCCATTAACTCCCTATGTTCCCTTAGGCAATTCTCACTATTGTACTGCTTTAAAAGACTACCACTCAGACACTACCTCACTTAGTTCCACAACCTTTGGGAGGTATCAATACTACTGCCCTTCACCAATACATGAGGAAATTTACGGCTCAAGAAGTGGAGGGACTTTCCTAGGTTCCCATGGGAAGCAGCAGGCTCAACATCTCGCCCAGCCCCATCCTCCCCCCAAGAAACAAACCTCCACCTCTAGGTCTTATGAGAGATACGACATTCTGGATAAAACATCAGGAGTGCGTTTTCCTCTCCTCCACCAAGACCTGACCTATTCAAGAGTGAAAGTGATATGGGAGAGTGCCCTCACCACAAAAGTTTTAAGCCTCCCTCACTATAGAAATTTTAAGTCTCCTTTTCCCTACTTTGTAAGCTCCTGAGCGCCTGGCTTTGATTACTCTTCTGATCAGTTTCTGAATCCTAGACTAAAGATTGCTCCTAGCCTGAATCACAGGATGTTTCGCACCCCGGCCTCAGATGATTACTTAAAAGCCTGCAACTTCCCAACCTCCCCAAAGCCATTCCAGACCTAACTCTTGGCCATCCCAGAAACCAAATAGGTTTTCGCATTCCCACAGGCCAGTACACTTGTTGAATGTAATCTATGAAGCCTAATGTTCTTTCCAACCCATTTTGGGCCCAACTCCGGGACTACTGACGCCACCTGAATGACTGGTTGAATGGCCACAGGCTCTAGAGAGCTAAAAGATGTTAATTAAAACCTATTTTTCCTCATTCAGGGGCTTTGGGGATACAGCAGATACCCCAGCAAGACTGCCAGTCCCAACCAAAGAAGCCAACACAGTCTTCCAGACAGATCCCGAGACCCCTTCCTCTCATCTGAGATCAGATAGTTCTGTGAGAGGCGAGAGTTCTGTGAATCCCCCAATGGGTAGGGACAGCTCTACGCCCCTGTCCAACAGGAAGCCGATACAGAAGAAAAGATCTCCTGTCCCTCAACTTCCCATAGCCATTTTATGGGGATCATGTCTCTCAAGGGAAAAACCAGGCAGGCAGTTAGAGACAGGCATCGGGTCTCTACATTACCGCCCAGAAGACCTCCCCTCTCTGTCTGAAACGTCCCCCTTTCTATTGTAAACAAATGAGTACAAGATATCCAACTAGATCAAACCAGCCACTCACACCTGCACAGTTTAAAAAAGATGAGGTAATAGCCTCTTGTCAATCACAGGTGTCAATCAGGCGGTCCCACGCCTGGAAAGGAACAGCCCATTTGAGAGAAAAAGATAAAAACCACCAAGGCCTCATTAGTCGGGGCCCTTGAGCCATTCTCTACTGCTCCGACCGCTTCTATTTCTTTGAAGTGTACTATCTCAAGTGTACTATCTCTTCTAATAAATTACTCTTTCACCACTTTATTTCTGTGTCTCGTTCAATTCTTTGCTCCGGACGCCAAGAACCTGGACTCTGAGCAGAGAAGGACTCCTCTCCAGTAACAAAAGCAATACATTTATTGTTGGGGAGGAAGCTTCACCTTCCCTCTCTTTTGAAGCATAATCAGCAGTTAAAGAGTACTGAGGCTTTGGGGTAAACACACACACACACACACACACGCACACACACAAATACACAGAATATCTTTTCAAGAAGCTGAAAAGTTGCTTCCAGAGAACACTGAAGAGCTGAGGAATAGGGGAAGGGACCCCTTTCTGAATGTAAAACCATGTGAATATACTGTTTAAAACACCCCTGTAGTTTTAAGATGAATTTTAAAAAGCTCTGTAAGAATACAAATAGTGTTTATAAAATAATGGTTCCGCAACTCCACTTGTTGCCGCACGACCCTGGGCAAATCACCTATCTCAAGCCAAGTTTTCTCACTTGGAAAACTGAGTTGTAACCACGAACAGCATTATCTAAAGGGCTTCTGTACACCGCATAATGTACGTAAAGCGTTTAGCACCATACGCGACACCCTGGTACGCCTACGGGAAATGCCAGTGACCAGTATTATTTGGCATGAATATCACCTCTATTTCAAGCAGCACCCCCGCCCCCGTACACACCTGTTTCCACGGTGTACCCACAACTACGGCGCAGTCCCTCACATTAGCACAGCGCTTGTAGCTCAGACACTACCTCTCCACACTTCACCATCTTTCAAACTCATGGCAGCCCTGGGACATCCCTGTTAACTCATTTCGTAGCTAAGGCAACTGAGGCACTAGGAGGCAGTAACTCCGAGATGCAATGTTCCCATCTCTACCATCAACTCCAGATCCCTTCAACCCGTTCGTCGCTCTCAGGTTCCCGGCGCCCGGAGCCGTGTTCCGCGCGGCACTGACCTGAGCGAGCGCCCCGGGGCCCGGGACCTCGCGCGGGGTTCACACCGACTAGGCGCTCTCGGGCCGACAGAGCCTCGCAGCGGCCGGGTCCGCTCCGCAGCCATGGCGTCTGCAGGGAGAAAAAGACCAATGGCCCGAGGCGCGGTAGGTCAGCAGAGGCGCAAGTGCCTGAGCACCCCCTCCCCAACCCGGCCCCGCCTCAAATCCAGCACAGACCTGGACCAGCCGCCGCCGCTCCGAGTCTGCAACCTCACAGGGGAGCGGCTTCCGGTGCTGCTTGCGTCATCTCCGCGCGTCCCTGCACCCGAGGCGCCCGGCGGATGCGGCTGCACTTCCGGCCCCCGCCTGGAGGGGGAAACGGGAGGGCCGGGGGGACCACCGGGGGAGGCGGAGCGTGCGCTGTACGGTCCTCACGACGCTTCGTCTGATGGACGCTTGACCAAAACTTACTTCCACGCTGTGTATCCGAATATGTCCGGCCCATTTGTGTCCCTCATCCAATCTGATCTTGCTCCAACTCTGCGGCACTTTTTGTTATTATCCTCACTTTATGGAGGAGAGGGAGAAGCTAAGGGACGTGTCCAAAGTGTCTTAAGACGTGTCCACTGAACACCTGTTATGTCCCGAACCCTGTTCTAGCGGGTTGGAGTAGTGAACAAAAATCACTGACCTTCTGCGGCTTACCTCCCAGTGGAGGAGGCAGATAAGTAAGACAGGGTGCAAGCTTTAGCAAGTGCTAAGGGGAAAAATTAAACGGGTTGGTGAGGGAAAGAAGAGAGTCGGAAGATCCAGATTCGAATCCCAGCTCTTACACACTCTGGCTGTGCCCATGGCCTAGTTACTTAACCACTCTGGTTTTATTTTCCTTATCTTTATAGCGTTATAGTATCCTCCCTCTCTTATCATTCTGAGGACTAAGGAGATGAAACAAATTTTTTAGTGTCAAAAACTAAAATCATGGGAGATGAAATACAAATTTTTTAGTGTCAAGAACTAAAACCATGTGCTTCCTATGTGCCAGGTACTCATCTAGCCACTTTATGTGTGTTATAGCACTCAATTTCCACAACGACTCTACATGGAAATAGTAGTTACTATTATGACTGCAATTTTAGAGTTGAAGAAACCCAGGTCAAAAGAGGATTTCAACCTCGGTGCTCTTCGGAGCATAAGTTATCCTTGTCTCTCTGGAAGGGCTCATAAACCTCGCGCGCGCGCGCGCGCGCGCGCGCACACACACACACACACACACACACACACTCACATGCATTATACCAGTATCCAATAGGATTCACAGCAATGATATTGTCTACCTGTGCTATCCAATAGGGCAGCCAGTAGCTTCTTGCAGCTATTGAACACTTGAAAAGTTCTTAATGCAACTGTAAGGCTTGCGGCGAGATAATGAGGCTAGTCAGGCGGGGACCATGCCCGTAGCTGACCTAACAGCAACTAAGTAAATAAATTTTTGTATTTAATTTTAATTAGTTGAAATTTAAATAGCCACATGTGGCTTAGGGCTACCATATTGGACAGTTCGGTCCGATTATATAGACATAACATGTAATATAGATAATAAGACAGTCAAACACCCCATTAGTGGTATAGCACAGCCAAAGCTCCAAACATCCTGAGTTTACCTAGGGTAACTGAAACATGGGAAATAAAATCATTGACCATGTAGAGTGGAAGCCAAGTATGGTGTCCTAAAAGTCAGGTCTCAAGGGAGCAAATTGGATGTGGTAGGCAACAGGAAACCTCTGCAGAGTTCTAAGCCAGAGAGTCACTGTTGACAATATTATAAGAAAAATTTTAAAGACATGGGTACACAGATAGGATAACGTCTATGAAAAGGAAGCCACTACTAAGGTAATAAAAAAAATCAAGCACCACTATATATTTGCAGCAAACACTCTCAACCCCAACATGGTAGGAGTTTGATAACTCAAACTGAAAAATTCTAGATGGAGCTGCCCCAGAGACAATATTGTTTAAACTTCTCATGGACAAAGAAACCAAATTCTCTAAGCCCAGAGGAAATCCAGGAGCATAATTTATGGCTCCAAAAAAAGTTGCAAAATAGAATGTTTAAATACCCGTAAGACCTATTTAATCATTAGATTTATTATATGTAAAACTTCCCTTTCACTTGAATGGTTTCTGAAGTTAGATTTTCCCACTTAGTAAACATTCCCCAGATTACGTTGTTGAGAAAGCATAGACACCTTTAAATATAATGAGTTATTCCTAGCCAAATAATTACAAAAACTGCTGTGAATAGCAGGCAGGCGAATCAATATATGAAAAGAAAAAGAGGAAATATAGCCTGCTATGACAACAGAATGCTCGGTACAATTGCTTATGTGATAGAAACATCAAAATATACTGGGTGTTCTTTTCTTAAAATAAACTTGCTGGTAGAAAGAGTGTTTGGGATAATTCCTACACATACATGCTCTAGGAAAATAGCCAACATCAAATGCTCAGTCTCTTCAATTTAGGCTAAAATGGACTACATGTTGTTTTCCATTTTGAGATAAAGTTGCCTGGGAGAAGTAGTTGGATTTAGTAAAGTTCTTGCATAGCCTATATTAGGAATTCAAAATCCTTCCCAATGAGAGATACCCCAAACCTCACCATATGTTTCCTTGGGGAGAAAAACTGTACCCACACAGGATAACATGTATTCCTTGATGTTTGGTGCACGTCTTGCATGTGAATGTACTGGGGGGCAGGAACTACTCCAACTGTTTAGTTTCTCTCTTTCTTTTTTCTATTCCGCCATCTTGATAGATTTCGCTCAACAGTTTAGTTTCTTGAGAGACACTCCAAACACTGTATGATGTTTCTCCTTGTGTGATGGTGCTGTGGAAGGGGCGATGTTGGCTGAACTATTCTTTCCACTCCCATGCATACTTCACCTGGAGCTCAGCCTAAAAACAAGGGGTCAGTTTCAAGAGGTACAGAAGATTGGAAGCATTTGAAGAGGTTCACTTTTTTTACTCTTTGTTCTGGATTCACTCCAGCTGTAACATGATCAGCACTTGCTCTCCTATAGAGCCAGCAGGTATTCTGGGACAAAAGCTCAGGTTGATTGGCCAGAAACCTTATCCTGAAGTCTCAGGCACAAAGTACTTTACCTCAATTGCTGTTAGACTGGCGTGATCCTGAGATACATTTGGGCATAATTTGGCATCTGGACTCAATAATTTCCAAAGCTCTGAAATTGCTCACAGACAACATGCAGGTAAGTTTCTTGTAATCTTTGAAGCATTTGCTATCTATTAAAATAGGCTTTGAGGAGGCTGAAGTTTCTTCTATGTACAAATAATCAGCACTGAGAAAATGGGAAGGAGTTCAGATTAAAATTTCAGGAGTTTGTTTTGTTGTTTTTTTCCCATTGAAAAAACACGGAAAAGTAAAAGATGGGAATCAGGATTCTCTAGTGGTTAAGAGTGAGCTTTGGAATTTGATATACTTGAGTTCAAATCATAGCCCTACCCCACCCCTTCACCCACTGAATGATCTTGGGCAAATTACTGAACAGCTCAGATACTCAGCTTAATTTTGAAGAAAACGTATCTGAAAGGGATATTACCAGGGCTGAATGATTAAGGCGTGTAAAGTGCTTAACTCAGTGCCTGGCCCATGGCAAATATTATGGGATGCTTTGTTGATCAAAGCTCCAATGAAGAGAGATTTAATTCCTTTAATGTTCCCTGGCTTTATTATATTACAATACTGCATATGCTCTTCCAGATGGAAAGTTTCCATCTCCTTTGATGAGGCGGAGTAAACTTGGCAGGGATCCATCCTAGATCTCTGAAGGGGTGCTAGCAGATAGCAGGAATCTGTCCATATTGACAGACATGTCAGATGGATTAAGGGACATTGTCAAAACAGACAATGTCAGAATTCAGTATTAGATTAAGTTGAAAAGTTAAACTGGAAGAATGTAAATGTTTGATAGCAGCCATTGTGCTACAATGAAGTGGTTGCCAACCAAAGCAACCATTTCATTGAAAAATAGCCCTTGACCTTTGTAATTAGAGAAGAAACTGATCCAGGTGCTTCGATTCCAGAAAGAACGTCATGTATTTTCCTACAGGTTTTTAGCACAATGATGCCACTTGTTACTTTATGTCCATGTGTCTATGTCTGATTCCTCTTTGCTCTCCCAGTGTTTTAACACAGCACCTTGTATTATAGTAAGCAGGCTCTCATCCAAACAAGCAACCAACCAACCAACATTTTATTCATTGTCCACTTTATGCCAAACACTGAACTCAGCAGCACTGGAGAAGAGCGAGATATGATGCCTGCTGTGCAGGAGGCCACAATCTGGTGGGAGAGACAGATTCACAAAAATAAATAATAGGAAACACTTAAAATAATGTACAGCTAAGTGCTAGTAAGATAAGAGGTACATACAGTGTTCAGTGGGGGCAAAAACAAATGGAAATGAAGCTTGAATGAATGTGTGCTCTTCTCTTATTTAGGTGACAGTCTGCAGACTTCGGACTCACCAGTGGTGTTTCATTCTGTTTAATGTTATCCTATTTCATGCCCTGCTTTTTGGGGCAGATTTTGTGGAAGAATACTTTCTGCATGCTTTGCCTTATGTAAATATGAAAGTTCTTGAAATTAAAGATAAGGCAAGAAAATTGAACACGGAGCCCCTAAGAAGTAACCTTTCCAAATATTATATCTTGAGCCAGTCAGAAGTGTGTAAAGGGAAGAATATATTTCTGCTCTCTCTCATCTTCAGTAGCCCAGGAAATGAAACAAGACGGAACCTCATCAGGAAAACCTGGGGTAATGTGACCAGCATCCGAGGGCACCCCATTCTCACACTGTTTGCTTTGGGGATGCCTATTTTGGTAACTACCCAGCAAGAGATAGACAGAGAGTCCCATAAGAATAATGATATAATTGAAGGAATCTTCTTGGACAGTGCTGAGAACCAAACCTTGAAGCTCATCACAATGACACAGTGGGCTGTGACTTTCTGTCCTAATGCCCTCTTCATTCTCAAGGTCGAGGAAGAGATGTTCGTCAATCTACCAGGCTTGGTCGACTATCTTCTCAATCTGAAAGAACACCTTGAAGATATCTATGTAGGAAGAGTTATCCATCAGGATACACCCAACAGAGACCCTAATAGCCAAGAATTTGTCCCTCTTAGCGAGTACCCAGAAAAGTACTACCCAGATTACTGCAGTGGCGGAGGTTTTATTATGTCCCAGGATGTGGCTCGGATGATGTATGTGGTTTTCAAAGAAGTACCCATGATAGTGCCTGCTGATGTGTTTGTAGGAATTTGTGCCAAGTCCACTGGCCTTATACCCATCCACAGTTCAAGGTTTTCTGGGAAAAGACACATCAGATACAACAGATGCTGCTATAAGTTCATCTTCACATCCTCAGAAACTACAGATGCCGAAATGCTCCTGGCGTGGAAGGAAATTAACGATGGGAAAGAATGTACACTATTTGAGACTTACTCCGGGCTCATTTCCTGCAAACTTCTGACATACCTTGACAGCTTTAAACGTTTTCACATTGGTACCGTAAAAAACAATGCCCTGTATTTTGGTGATTAGGATTTCTTTGTTTTCCTTACAGGAGTGTTCTTTTTAAATTACCTCCTACCTTGTTATAGAAAGCATCCCTCCTTCTTGGTGTTTTAAGTGTTTTTAAGTGTACTCAAAAAGTTGCAAAGTGTTCTAAGTACCCTGATGTACTGCATCATACTGAAACCTCATTTTAAGAAATTTAAGTTGGTGTAACATGATTCTTTTCAAAATAAAACCTCTCATCTGGAAGAGAGAACATTAATTAAAACCAAAAGTCTTGTTTCTGTTTACAACTAGTGTATTTAAAAAAAAATCACATTCTATGGAACTGTCATGACTCAGTGATAGCCACGGTGACTAATTTTTGAGAATGCTCAGAATGAAAGAAAAAGCACTAACTAACAAATTTGTTTAACAAAGTATTCATCTTGTCTGCAAGCTGGAAACATTTTAGTACACTGGGTGCTGGAATTACATTTAATTTAAAAGTGGTAGCTACCTAGTATATATTAACTCAAACCTCACTAGGGTAGAGACTTGCATCTCTAACTTTTTGTGAAACAATTTTCATCAAGTCCTAATTAGGCAGTGTTTCACAGATGGGATGCAACAAATTCACATTTCATGTTATGTATATGCGTATGCTCTGTTAGTTTCCTAGGGACACCATAACAAAGTACCACAAACTGGGTGATGTGAAACACTTATTTGCTTGAAGTTCTAGAGACTAGAAGTCCGAAATCAAGGTGTCAGCAGGGCCATGCTCTTTCTGAAGCCTGTAGTGGAGAATCCTCCCTTGGCTCTTTTAGCTTTAACCTTGGCTTACAGACGCATCACTCTAATATCTGCCTCCATCTTCACATGGCCTGTGTGTCTGTGACTTCATATAATCTTTCCTCTGTGCTGTCTCTGTTCAAATTTCCCTTTTCTTCTAAGCACACCAGTTACTGGATTAGAGCCCACCCTAATGACCTCATCTTAACTTGATCATATCAGGAATCAAGCAAATCAACAACGTATCTTGAAATAAGGTCACATTCACTGGTACCAGGGGTTAGGATTCCACTGTCTTTTGAGGGGATGCAATTCAACCCACAATACATGCTTTGTGATTTCTTGCATATAATGACTAGGCACTAAGTCGATATTTTCCATCCTGGGGTTCTTGGGGATTTCAGGTATCCCTAAAGTAATACAGTTTGAAAATCCCTGCCATGACATTGTTTGGGATATGTTACTAAACCATACTGAGACTCGGTTTATGTATAAAATCAACCTTGTAGGGATTGTGGACTAAATGAGATATGGCAAGTGTTTAGCTTTGGATTTGGCCCATACAAGTATTCAATAAGAGGAAGAAGCAGCATTTAAGAACATTTGTTCTGAGTTAAATATCTTAGGTTCAAATCTTGGCTCCACTTATTTGCTGTGTGACCTTGTGTAAGTTCCTTAACTTTGCTGTTTCAGTGTCAGGTATAAACAGGGTAATGATAGTATCTAACTCCTAGGAGTAGGAGAACATGAGTTAGTACGTGAAAAGCTTTTAGAACAATGCCTGACACACAGTAATTGTCTGCTTATTATCTTCAAAATAGAACCAAATAATAAAAGTAAAACACCTCTGACTAATCTTCAGGAAGCCAGGTGAATACTCTGGTTCTGGGCTGTGCAACCTGAACAAGGTGCTTACATTCTCAGGCTTTGTGTCTGCAAAATGATACTTATTTGTAAGGCTGTTATGAGTATAAAACGAGAAAATGTCCACCAAGTGCCTAACATAAAGTAAATGCTAAGAAATGGTAGCTATTATTGGTAACAACAATAAAGAACTTTGCAATTTTTCCCTAGGCGTTGGTTATATTGAATTACTTTTAGTTCCCCAAATGTCTTCTCATTTTCGTATTTACCTGCTTGCTTCTCTCTGTTCTTCATTTGATTATCTCCTACCGGTTCTTCAAGATTCAGAGGTTTCCTTCCCTGGGAAAACTTCTTCTCTCAAGCCTAGAATAGGTGTTTTCTGTTTCCCTCAATTAGTGTATTTACTATATGCTAATTTTTTTTTTTCTTTCAAACTGATTTTTATTGCAAGGACCAATTTCTAAAATGGTTTTCCCTTAAAAATCTTCAAATTAAAATTATTACGTTAGATTATTACGCTATGCTGAATCTGGGCTTTAAGCACACGAGTAGTCCATTTCAAGAAGCTAAGAAATTTATAGCAACAGTTACTAGAGAAATTTAATAACTTGCTTTAGAAACTATGGTTGAGCCAACAGGGAGCCTGAATTCTCCTTTTGAATTAAAGAATATAAGTTTGCTAAGCCTCATTTTAGCATTTTAGAACGTAAAAAGTTGGACAGAGTAGCTATAACCTAAGTAGACTTCAATCAAACACTTTGAATTTTAGTCTTCATTACATGGGAACAAACTTAAATAACGTTAATGTGAAACAATTTACTACAAATTAGAATTTTTTTGTTGAGCATTTCTGTGCCAAAGTAATAAGCTCTTAAAGATGATCGATTATTCGATATTATATATTAAGAATTGCACTACCAAAAAAAATCTACATTTTAAAAATCTTAGCAAATACCTCAATGATCCTTTTTTAAATGAAAGCACAGTATAGTAACAACTTGGAGCTTAACAGCTAAAACTTTACGTATATATAGGTCTCTTTGTTATGCATAGACTTAAAATACTTTTTTCTCTTGATAGGAAATGCACAATTTTGAGGACAAGTTAACATGTCCCATTTGTTACAGTATTTCTGAAGACGATCGTGTACTAGCATACTCTCCGATTTTGTAGAAATTGCTTGGAGAATGTTCTTCAGGCATCTGGTAACTTCTATATGTAGACAACTTCACAAATGCCACTAAATTGCCCTATTCGCAGAAGTATTATTGAAATTGTTCCAACTGGTATTGTATTTTTACCTGTTAATTTTGCATTAAGGGCTTTTATTGAAAAGTACCAGCAAGAAGACCACCCAGGTATGGTCACTTGCCCTGAACATTACAGGTAACCATTAAATGCTTACTGTCTACTAGGTATTAGTTTGTGGTCACTGCCTTACCATAGGTCAACATCATGGTCATTCTATAGATGACCTTCAGAGGTGCCTATCTGAAAGAAAAGGACAGGCCTAAACACTGCCTGAGCGCTTAACTGACACACACTGGACAGATCTTACTCTCGTCTGATTGAAAAGCTGAAAGAACAAAAATCTCACTCAGAGAAAATGGTCCTAATTTTCTATTGGCTTATTTTCCACCACGATTAGCCACTTGCTACCTGTGTGATCTTGGGATAAGCTACTTAACTTCTCTGAGCCTCAGTTTCTTCATCTGTGAAACAGAGATGTAAAAATTAAATGAGATGAATTTAGCGCTTAGGACAATGTCTAACACTTTTGCCAATGCCAAACATCTAATAAGTATTTATTAAATGCAAACTGAAATAGTAATTTGCCTATTTTATTTCACCTTAAAAACGTTGCAGGTGCAAATCAGAATGTGTATGTGATCCACAGCAGAGGCAATCCTCTGAAATCTGACGTTAAATGAATAAAATCAACATAATGAAAGAGATTCAACAAAAGTCACCATCAAGGGACAGAATGTTTCTTCCGGGCCAAGAAAGACTTGGCTGTGGCCTGATTCGTTATGGAAGTATGGAAAAAGGAGACTCAGGGACACCAGAGATGGCAGAAGAGAGATGAGCAACCTGGGGACAAGAGAATTCCAGTCACCTGCGATCCATTTTGTTACAGAGCAGGGGTGGGCTATTGATGTCACCATGGCTTAAAAGAAACCTATCTCTAGAGCCTGAACTGTCACATTCTGATGATAAACTCACGCAGAAACCTCTGGATCGGTGGCTGGCATGCAGAGTGCTTTGCTGTTTAGAGAGCAGGGCACTGGAAAACAGGTGGGAACAATTTTTGTCAGTGAAAAACAAGTGCATCCTTTGTTAATAAATGAGATGGCACCCTGGTTCACACAGCGTCCCCTCTGTTCTGACTCTGGTTATTAGGAGTCTGGTTGCCTCTCCTTATCAACTCAACATTGATTTGATGGATCTAAAAAGTTAAAAGCAAAACCCTCAACAATGATGACCCACAAATAAATATAAAGACAGTTTGGGGACCGTTCTGGTTTAGTATGTTATCAGTCTCCTCCTCCAAAATCACAACAGAGTAAAACTCATTGATAAATAGCAAAAAAGCACCAAAGAACACTAGAAACATTTTTAAAAGGTTTACTGTCTATTTTTCAAAGGAATAATAGTAACAGAAAAAAAATCAAAAGACCTTATTAAAAGTATTTATTCTTAGGATAGAGAACATAATTTAAAGATGCCACATTATTTGTTTTTCAAAGAATACATATATCCAAGACTTTGAAAGCGGAATCAGAAGGGGGAAAAGAATTAAAAAAAAAAAAAAAAAAGTGGTGAAGAGAAAAAATTTGGTTTCATTTTGGTTGAAGCAGATTTTAAAATAAAATGGTAAGTCCATGAAAATTTTCTGGGAGGAGAACAAAACTTCCATCTTCTTGCAAAGAGTAAGGCAGTCAAATAAATCTGAAAAACATCTGTTTTAATTATGACCAAGTTTGCCTGCTTTCCTGGTTTCACATAGTGTTTCAATGTAGAAACATAACGAATGTTGGTGATAAAATTAGGTTTGACACTCCATAATTCTGGGGGAGGGAGGTCTCTGTTTTGTAAAATACAGAGGGAGTCAAATACCTTAGGAGAAGTTTTGGTCCAAAAATGGTCTAGATTCTAGAAGAAATCATTCAGCTCCTTCCACTGCTGTCATGGAAACAGGTTTCACATAGTATGGACCTTCACTCAGATAAGTTCTGAGCCTCAAATAATTTGGGTTTCCAAAGATTTCTGCAACTGTCTTGGAATTGGCAAGAGCTTTCACCAGTTCATATTTGGCATCCTTTGAAGCTTTGTCATGCTCCACTGACCGGTCCATCACATATTCTACAAAACCTGGACTGTTAAACATAAGTTTCTGAGCCCAGGGTTGGTTTGCAATGGCCTGAAATGGAAGGCAAAAAAACACAATTCCTCTGAGACTTAAGAAGTTAAGTTTGTTAGTAGGATGGCACATCCTTAGAAAGAAATTTGGCAACATGAACCTTAAAAATGTTACTTTTTGGGACCGGCATGGTGGCTCAGGCAGTTGGAGCTCCGTGCTCCTAATGCCGAAGGTTGCGGTTCGATTCCCACATGGGCCAGTGGGCTCTCAACCACAAGGTTGCCAGTTCAATTCCTCAAGTCCCGCAAGGGATGGTGGGCTGCACCCCCTGCAACTAACAATGGCAACTAGACCTGGAGCTGAACTGCGCACTCCACAACTACGATTGAAAGGCCAACTTGATTTGGAAAAAGCCTGGAAGTACACATTGTTCCCCAATAAAGTCCTGTTCCCCTTCCCCAATAAAATCTTTAAAAAAAAAAAAAAAAAAGTTACTTTTTGCTTAAATTCCTTCCTGGGAATTTAAGACAATAATATAAATGTTAAAAATATCTTTTTTCTTTTTTTTTTTAACAAGACTTTATTGGGGAACAGTGTGTACTTCCAGGACTTTTTTCCAAGTTGTTGTCCTTTCAATCTTAGTTGTGGAGGGTGCCGTTCAGCTTCAAGTTGTTGTCCTTTCAGTCTTAGTTGTGGAGGGCGCAGTTCAGCTCCAGGTCCAGTTGCCGTTGCTAGTTGCAGGGGGCGCAGCCCACCATCGAACCGGCAATCTTTGTGATTGAGAGGACACGCTCCAACCAATTGAGCCATCCGGGAGCTCAGCGGCAGCTCAGCTCAAGGTGCGGTGTTCAATCTTAGTTGCAGGGGGCGCAGCCCACCATCCCTTGCGGGACTCGAGGAATTGAACTGGCAACCTTGTGGTTGAGAGCCCACTGGCCCATGTGGGAATCGAACCAGCAGCCTTTGGAGTTAGGAGCACGGAGCTCTAACCGCCTGAGCCACCAGGCTGGCCCAAAAATACTTTTTTATACAAAGACGTTCATCACAGTGTGACAGTTATAATATAAATGTCTAATAGTGGAGAGATGGGTTAATTATGGAATATAGCAATAAAAAATGGAATAAAAACATTAAGAATGTTTATAAAAAATAGGTAAATCTGTTACATGAAAAAAGCAAATCAAAATAATATACATGGCATAATTACAACAGCAGAAAAACAAAAACAAAAACTAAAGACTATCCTAAAGAAACTCTCATATTCATACATGTATGTAAGATGATACTTTTGAGAATGTTCATTGCAGCATCATTTGTAATATTGTCTAAATCTTCATTTATAAGAGAATGATACACTGTGGCTATTCAGTGAAATACTAATGACTTTCTAGTTGCCTCTTTTAATATAGATAAATCTTAAAAACAGCGTTGAGGAGAAAAAGCAAATTGCAGAATGATATGAACAACAAGATACCATTTACAAAGTTAAAGAATATATAAAATACTGTAATTTGTTTAAGGATATATGCATATGTAGTAAAAGCATAAAATCATGTGTGGGCTTGTAAACCCTGACAGTGATTAATTATATCCAGAGAAGGAGGGTGGGGAATGGGTTTGAGCAGAGGTGTAGCAAGGTATGACTCTATGTTTGAAATATTTCATCAATCAATCAACACTAACACTAATACTAATACTAAAAGGAAACACACCAACCAAGATATTTTATGTGACTTAAAATATCTTCTTAATCTTTTCCAAATTTTAAAATAATGAAAAAGCAACTTTTTATAATGTTTCTAAAAATCTCACTATTCCATTTTAGTGAAGAACAAGGAACAATCAAGTTTATAGCTTAGTCTATTCCTCTCAAAGTGTGTTCTACAGACCAACAGCATAGCATCACCTGGGAGCTTGTCAGAAATTCAGGATCTCAGGCTCCATCGCAGAACCACTAAATTGGAATCTACATTTTTACAAGATCTTAAAGTTTGAGAAACATCAGCCTTGTTAACAACTGTCAAAGACGAAGAGTGTGCTGCAATAACAAAAGCTGTCCCAATAAGTGAATAAAAATTTTATCTACAACTGTGGCCAACTAAGTAAAGCATAAGGTAGAAGAGTGGGGAAAAAAATACATAAATAATAAGAACATCGATGCAGAAGCCAAAATGACCATCACAGTGACTTCGGGCAAAGATGAAGCAGTCTAAAAACAATGTTCTTGAAGTTGATAGGGATATTGTATTCTTCAAGACCCAGATCATGTATCACATCTTGCAGGAAGTCTTCACTTTCTTGTCTCCTCCACTATTCCTGTTCCCTCCCTCTCTAGGCCACACATGCTGCCTGAGATCCCATTAGTAAGAATACTAAAGTGATGACTGTATTTCCATGAGCCCAGGCACCATGGGAAGTATTGGTCCCTATTCTCAACAAATTCTGTTTAAGTGGTCAATAAATATTTTAATATAATGTAATAAATAGAACACAGAGGTAAAATCCTTACCACAGCTGTAATTATATAATTAACTACAGAATTGTACCTACTGTCTGGGTCCCTTACCCAGAGGTGCTATATGCGCTACATGAAAGGAAGGTCTTTGTATATTTTGTTCACTATTGTATCCCCAGAACCTAGCAAAAAGCAAAAAAGAAACTCAACAAATATTTGCTGAATGAATAAATAAGTGCAAAGTATATGGGAGCCAACACTGCTTAACTTAACCTTGTGGGTTTGGCAAAGCTTGCTGAAGAGATACCTGAGCTAGTCCTTGAAGAATGAGTAAGAGGTTAACAAGCAAATCGGGGAAGAAGTGTTGAAAGTAGAGAGCAAAGGTCCAGAGACATAAAGCAAGCAGTATGTATCACGAGAACACTAAGTGCCAGAAGGGGCAAGGCAGGCAAGAAGGCTCAGGAAGACCAGGCTGGGTCAATAAGGGCTTGTGTGACGGCACATGAGGAATCTGGAATTAATTCTGTGATCCCACAACACCCTGTGTTCTTCCACAGTACATTCAGTGAAACAATCTGTACATATATCTGTCTCCCTCTTTAATCTATACTAACAGCAGAGGGCAGAAGCTGTGCCCTGCACTTGTGCATCCCCAAGGCATGGCAGCGCGCCTGCTCATTTCAAGTGCTCACGTGTTGAATTGGCAGAGTCCCAGAAGAACCTGTGGAAAAGAAGAGATGCCTACCGTGAACACTTTTAAGGCAGCACAGTGTAGTTCAGGGAAGGGCTGATTACTGATGCCGCGGAGGAGCTCCAGTGGGTCCTGAGATAAAGAAGAAAACCAGGACTCTGCCATCCTCAGGAGGTCATCCGTCTGCTGCTCAGGCTACAGGACAGAAAAGAAAACTCTCAAGACACTAGTAAGTCAGGAAACCTGGGTTCTGATGGCACTCTGTCATTACTTGCTGTGTGATCTCTGCTAACTCTGGAGCACTCTTTCCCAAACCCAGCCCAGACTTGCCCAGTTTTTTTTTTGTTTGTTTTATGGGGTTGATTAAGCAATTTCTAGGGTACTCTTCAGTTCTAATACTGATTCCACTTCAACTTAAAAATGTCACTAGTCATATAACGAGGGTTGTGTTCTTTTACTAAGAGTAAGAAATACAGCCTTTATTTGGTTAACATTTATATTAAGTTAACCTGTATGATGTTAACTCATACAGCTGTCCCTCATTAATTTCCCTATTTACTTACTGGTAAGTAAAGAAGAGATGAGATTGCATCCAAACACCTAATCTTGAGCTCTGTTGGGGCATTCTTTGCTTGATATCCTATTCTCTTGAGCAAGCATTCAAAGCGAGTTCCTTTGAAGGACAACAAGATCATTTTCATTGTGGTAAATACAGATAACATAAAATTAACCATTTTAACCAGCATACAGCTCACATTGTTGTGCAACTATCACCACCATCCATCTCCAGAATTTTTCATCATCTCAAACCGAAAAGTCTGTACTCATCAAACAACAACACTCATTCCTCCCTACCCCTGTGCCCTGGTAACCACCATTCTTTCTGTCTCTGTGTATTTGTTCTAAGTGCCTCAAATAGGTGGAATCATACAATATTTGTCCTTCTGGGTCTGGCTTATTTCTCTTAGCATAACGTCTTCAAGGTTTCTCCATGCTGAAGCACATATGAGAATTTCATTCATTTCTAAGCTGAATAACATTCCATTGTATGTATAGACCACCTTTTGTTATAGACCGTCAATGAACATTTGGGGTTATTTCTATCCCCTTTGGCTACTGTGAATAATAGCTGTTAATGAACGCAGGTGTATAAATATCTACTTGAGTCCCTGCTTTCAATTCTTTTGGTTATATACCTAGAAGTAAAATTGCTGGATCATACGGCAATTCTATGTTTAATTTTTTGAGGAACCACCGTACTGTTTTCCACAGTGGCTACACCATGTTACATTGCCACCAGATATACATAAGGGTTATAACTTCTCACATCCTTGTCAACACCTGTTATTAAAAAAAATAAATAAATAAAAGCCATCTTCGTGGGTGTTAACTGAAAATGAGATTTTTAAAATATGCTTTGCTTTCAATACACTAACCCCTACAAACCTCAACCAACATAAAAATAAACATGTAGTCAGAGACCAAATGAGAAGCCTAAAACACACATTCATATGCAATATGGCATATATAAGTCAAAGTGTAGAGGATTTGGAATCAAAGGACCTGGATTTGAGTAGCAGCCGCCCCACAGTCTGTATGATCTTAGAAAATTTTCTTAATTTCTCTGAGCTTCAGCTACCTCATCTGTAAAATGAGAATGACAATAGTATGTTCTTTACAGGATGGTAGAAGGATTCCATGTCATAGGTAACAGCACTTAGAAAAGTACATATAACAAGGATATTAGTTGTGATATACGAAAGCATATAAAATTTCAACGTCTACTTCACAAGGGTTTTTAGCAGTGCTGCATGTGATGTTTTGTGTGGAACTCATAGTGCTTTCAAGGTACTCATGGATGTCCCATAAAAGCATCACTCTTAACACAAAATCTTGTAACAAATTTTTGTTCCTTTTCCTTCCTTAAAGTTACATATATAAAACAAATGTATCTTTTCATTAAATAATCACAACAACCCTGAGAAGTAGTTACCCCCTTTTTAAACATGAGGAAAATGAGGCCTCGAGTAGTGAAGTGAGTAAATAAAGTTCAAAAAGCTAAGTTAGTGTTAAAACTGGGTCATGAATCCAGGTCTTTCTGAATCTAGCCCATGGTCTTTGTCCCATGAATACTATTTGTGGAAGATGTAGAGGGGAGTACTTGGTTCAGCCAAGTTAAAAAAAAAATTTCAGTAATAATTACGAGACTTTTTAGGGATGAACCAAGGTCATGGTAAAAAGACTTCCATCTGCAAAAGCAGTTTCTATAATGCACTTTACATACCAGCAAATGATTTATCATATATCAAATCCCTGTCAAAAATTAAGGTATCTCTAAAGAAAGGCAAAACAAGTCATACCAACCTGTCTTCTGCAAAACTTGCTTTCCTTCAACATTGGATCCCAGGATTCCAATTGTGTCCACTGCTACACCAATCATGGTGGGGTCCTGACTTTCTGTCATTTCAAAGACTTTTTCCACAAAGACAGGATAACGCTCGCAGATCTGTTGAGGGCTATCCATAATAGCGAGGTTCCCAAAAAACTTCACAAACCCTAGAGACATTTACAAAAATATTATTTTAATAGGGGAGGAAGACCACATAAATTGGGGGTCCTATGTTTTCATAGGGACGGTTATAAACTACAGGCCAGAAAGAGGAGAAGAGTTATGGCACCGTGCTGCCTGGAAATCAGACAGACCACAGGGAATACTGAAGGACCTGGGACGTGTGGTGCCCGGAGAATTGAAACCCCAGGTGTCGATGGAGCGGGGTCCACACACTGAAGCACTGACACACACAAGAGGGAGAACAAAGAACAAGGAAGGACCAGTGGATACAAGTTACAGGACGGCAAGTTTGGAGTCATTATTAGAAAGAAAATTTTAAACAGATGTTCATCAATTAAATAATCTAGGCTACCTAAGGAAGGAACAAATCTCCAACTTCTAGAAGCACTCAAGAAAAACTAACCATGTCCTTGACAGAATGACTGGAGTAGTTCCTATATTAAAGATCCCAACTCAGAGACTTGGTGAATCTGGGAAATATACTCTAAATGTCATTACTAGTATATTTATTTAGTTTCTTTTGGCTGTGACTCAAAGGAAATTATCCTAATGCTCTAAACAGCAGTAGTTCCAAGAAATCAGAATCAACAGTGCAAGGCTCCCAAGGTGGTAAGATTCTACCCTATTAAGAGGCTATGGGTCTCATTACCTGAAGGGAATCACCTGTAAAGAAGACAATCCCCAGGCTCCTCCTGACAGATAACTCAGAAACAAAACACTCACTGTCATTTCCACAGGCATCAACATTTCTTACCTGGCAAGTAGAAGCTAGAGAAAGGGTCTGAATCCGCCCCAACAATTATATTAGAAATCTGATCAATTACTCCTTCCTGAGCAAGGTACTGTCGTCCATGATGAGTATACGCCAGTGATGTCACCATTTCTATACAGGTGGCTCTGAAATGCCAAGATTTTGCATATGATTAGCATGGTTTATAAACTGCTTTCATATAGGTTATCTCATTTAACTCTTCCCACCAAATATGAAAGGTCAATCATCCTGGCTCGACTCTTTCCGATGAGGACACAGGATGAGAAAATTGCAATGACTTGTCCAGAATCACATTTTATTACAAGGCAGAGTTTAGACTTAAATCTTGACTTTCTCACTTGAGTCCCATTATTGTTTCCACTATAAAATAGCTACTTCTAAGACATTTCTTTTTAAAATGTGTTTTATTTTGAAATGTCAAACATACACAAAAGAGAACAGAACAGTAAGCCCCTGTGTACCCATAATCTTGATTGTATAGTTATCAAGATTTTGTCTTAACTTATTTCACCTCCTTTTTCTCCATTTTTTGCTGAACTATTTTAAAGCAAATTCTAGTCATGTTGCCATTTACCCCTGCATACTTTAGTATGCATCTCTAAAAAACATAAATATTCTCTCACAATTTAATTCCTTACCACATATTTTAAAAATTAATAATAGTTATCTGGTATCACCTAATACCCACCCATGATCAAATTTTCCAAATTAACTAAAAAAGCATTTTTATATTGGTAGTCACAAAACAGTCACGGGGATGCGAAATACAGTATGGGGAATATAATCAGTAATATTGTAAAGACTATGTAGGGTATCAGATGGGCACTGGACTTATTGGGGGGATCACTTCATAGATTATATCAATGCCTAACCACTGTGCTATATACCTGAAACTAATATAAAGTAATACTGAATGTTAACCATGATTAAATATATATTTATATAGTCACGGGATGTGAAGTACAGCCTAGGGAATATGGCATTGTAATAGCTCTGTACAATGTCAGACGGGGAGTAGACTTGACTTGGGGGGGTTCTCACTTTGTGAGGGGTGTAAATGTCTAATCATTATGTTGTTTTGTACACCTAAAGCTAACAAAGAAAATTAAAAAAATAAAAACTTTTTTATGATTGCTCTTAAAGTATTTTAAGTGACTGTTGGGTTTTTTTCTATGTCACAAAATTTGATACATAGCTAAAAAAAATTAACGAAATTAGTTTCCTAATTAGGAATGCTATGAAACAGTGTAATTGGTGACTGATTTATACATATGAGTTTAACAATTTCAGTCACATTTAAAGAACATAAGGCAGTAAGAAAATCATTTAAAATAAGGAAAACAAAATCCTGAGTACACGAAATAACTATAGTGCTATTATAAAAACAAAATACTTGAAGCAAACCAAGTGTTCAACAGTGAGGATGCATTAGTAAATTGCAGAATATCAACCAGGAAACATTTGGCAAATATTAGAGGGGACTTAGGGGGTAGGGCTGAAAAAATTGGAATTAACATTACTTTGAGGACCTACGTCAGCCATTGCATGGGTCTCTATGGTTAATTCACTCAATCCTCATATTATCTTCTTTGTAGATCTGTCATTGTTCCATTTAGGAGATAAGGATACTTAAGGTGCAGAATGGTTGCAACAAATTGTCCAAGGTCAAACAGTTAATAAGTACTAGGGATGCGTGTAAGCCCAAGTCTTCCTCATTTTCAAAAGTCCATGTTTTTCTATCATGCCATGGTGCTATTATTTAACAATGTCAAAAAATGTGTAACACATAATGTGATAACACATTAATACAAAGTGGCAGTTTATCATGGGATTGCAACTTTGTAAGAGCATACATGCATGCCTAAGGACAGGGAACAGTCATTCCAAAGGAGCTATACAGTCATATGTGGCTTTGCTAAGTTCCAGTATGCTGTCACAATATAACCTGAGGTATTTCCTAAAGGCCCCTTCTTCAGGACATATATTTGTCATGAGCTTGAAACCTGGGCACAGGTCCTACCAGGGAAGATAACACTGAGTCCCAAGGTTGTCTCCTGGCCCTCCCAAAGAGGACATTTCTCTCTCTCAGCCAACATACCTACCTGACCAGCACATCCTCACCAGTCAGCTCTCTGAGGAGCTGGGTTACCAATCCACTGGTGGTACAGGAGTTTAAAGATTCTGGTGACACAGAAGAAATCTCTACAATTAGCTGAAAGAAAAGAACAGAAAAAGCAGAAAGGTCAAAACAGCCCCAGAGCTGTTAAATCTCATTTTAAGCTAAATACAGGTCTAGGTACTTTATATAAATAAATTTTTAAAACTGTTATTTGTCTCCACACGTAGGAAAATTTCATCAAACACATAAGAAATTACTTTGGCACAGAATCACTCCATTGTATCTGGGTGTAACTGCATTTTTCACAAAAGAAATCATCAATCAAGGTAAAAAACCCTGAATCAGCAACCACAGATTGTAATAATCATTCATTTATTCATGCATGTATGCATTCTATCAGTCAGTCATTCACTTACTCATTCAAGTATGTCCCGAGGGCTTATTGAGAGATACAGGATACTGAAGGATTTTAAGCAGAGGAACGACAGAACCAGATTTGGATTTTTAAAAGATCGTTCTGACTGCATGTGAAGATAGACTAGTAGTGACAAAAAATGGACAAGAGACCCGTTTGGATGCCAATACAGTAATCCAAGTAGTAGCTTAGACTAGGGTGTTGGTGGCTACACCAAAGAAGAGAAACGCATAGGTTTAAGTAAAACTGACATGACGTAATGGCTGAATGGATTATGTGGCAGGAAGAACAAGGCCTCATAGTGAATGAACTTGAGATCTAATACCCAACCACGTGGACTATGAGACACGGCCAGTTTGTTGATGCTGTTTTTTATTAGGGGCATGAGGTAGGTGGAGAAGATCAGGAGTCTGGTTTTAACATGAGGTGAGAGACCTAGAATATATCTGGGGGGGGAGAGTGAGGAGTTAGCAGTTGGACATGAAGGTCTGAGCTCAGAACAGAGGTCTGGGTTGGAGGTTTACCTTTGAGAGTCCTCACCATTATAGGTGGGAACCGAAATCACATGATGAATAAGATTGCTGAATGAGTACAGATTATAGGGAGAACAGGGCTGGGGACGTTGCCTTCACAAATGCCAACAATTGAAAGCTCAATAGAGGATAACGAGCCGGGAGACTTAGCAGAAATAGCAAGAGAGACAGAAATTAAACAGGATAGCCTGGTATCAAGACATACAAAGTAAGACAGTGTTTTGAAGAGCGAATTAGACTGTAGAGGATTTGTTTGGAATACGTAGCCTATTAACTGAGTGGCCTTGGGTCAACGACTCCATCAGTTACAGTGAGGTCAATGTATCGGCTTTACTGTGAGAACTGAAGACAATTTGTGTGAGGAGTTAGCACAGTGCTCAGTACAAAGCTGGTACAAACGAGAGCCATTTCTTCTTCTTCTACTACTACTACTTCTACTACTACTGCTGCTAAGTTTTTCAAAGTTTAGTTTCAATGGCGTCTCGTCTGCTATATTACATATAGTGCAGTATAAATATTTTTTATCTGATGGTCTCACACACCAGGTGGGGAGGTCAGCACCCAGTACAGGGCCTAACACAGATTACGTACTCAATTAATGTATGTTAAATGAGCCGTCTTGCCTTCCAATGTAACTCTTACTGCATTCTGAATTGTAAGCTGATGCTTTCTGATGAAAGTATGTTTCTTGTCTTACCTCATACACCCTGTATCGAACAATGTCATTTGTTTTCATTACAGTTTTCAAATCATCCAGCAGACTGCTTTCAAATAAAGCCTCCAGGCCAGCTTGGGTCAGTGATATTCTTGACAGGGATTTAATGGCCTTATAGGAAAGAAAATATCTCTTAAGTCATAAACATACAGAATGTTAATATTTACTTCATAAGAGACTGATGTGAAAACTAATGTATGGAATGCACCTTGCCCAACGAGCATTTACTACATTTTAGCTATTATTATTTATAATCGAAAAACATACATAGCTGCTGTGTAAGTTTTGCTTCTTATGAAGTAACCCAATGTAAGCCCTATGATGGATAATTTGTAAATGTGTAGTCTAGCAAATAGACGGGATTTACTAGTACTTATTTGACATGATAGATTTATTTGATACCATTTATATGGTTGCAAATTCAATGACACAAATCCTCCCTTCTAAACCCTCACCCCTCAATCCAGAAAGCCTTTCTTTGTCTTTTAATTAAGCCGATGGTTCTGGCAGACTCACCACTTTGGCTACAGATAGATTCTCTCCACCAATACAATAAACGATTTGTTTTAGTAATTCAGGATTATTTAGAATCTCAGTAACAGCATCAGAATTTTCAACGATTCTTCCAACCTGAAAGAAAAAAACAATCAGAAATACTCTCCCCAGGTAGGGCAACATGTGAACACGTGATTGTCGAATTTCCTTAGTGTGTAGTTATTTTAAGAGTTACTGATTACATCTAAAAGACAAGTTATTAAAAATTCCAAGTGACCCAAATTCATTAAAGCCAAATACATATTTGGCCTAGTCACATCTTTGAAAGGAAAAAAAAAAAGGTGGTGTTTCAGTGAAACAATACAAATTCTAGTTCTTTCCATTTTTAGCTGCACTGAAACCCTGGGCAAATTAAATAACTTCTTTGAGCCTAATTTCTTGTCTGTAAAATGGGAATACAGTACTTAATTGCAGGAGAGTAATGAAGATTAAATGAGACTAAATAGGTGGAGCACATACTAGTGTCTGGCACATAAATGGTAAATAAATCGATACTTTTCTCTTTTTGTTGAATAAACACTTTAGAGTAGAAAAGTAAAAACAGTAGTTGAATACCACTGGATAAACTAACTGCTCTTAACGTTTCAACAAGATGATCCTCAACAGCAGTTCTTCACCCAAATAGTAACACGTTTTGATTACCAGGGTGATAAGAGTTATTGTCTTAGTTTGTCGGTTTAGTGATAGTACTTTGTTCATGCCACCATGAAAAGACTTAACATGGCAACCTTTTTCTCTAGACTAGGGGCTCTTTGAAGGAAATAACAGCATAAGATACAATACCTGGCGTGTAAAAGGAAATCAGTCAGTATTTGATGAATGAATAATGCCAATTGTACTGAGTAGAACTTTTTACTTTAGCTTGTATACCTCTGGTTATAGTTAAGCTATGCACACTAGAATAGACTAGACACGCCCTAGGGACAGAGAGATGATGTTTTCTTTCTCTCTCTGTCTTGGCACCCAGCATAGAGCCTAGCCCAGAACAGGTGGTCACTAACTGTTAGTTCCCTTATTATGTGCTAGCAAAATTTCATACCTGGGACAGAGTGAGGATTTTCACAGAATCATCAGGGTGAGTCAGTCCCCTCTGCAGGTCAACCCTGAGGTTCCGGGCCATGTGAACTGGCTCCATAGCTTGGAGCAATCTCTCCAGAATGGATACACACAAAGTTGTCTGTTCCCTAAAGGAGACACCATAGACCTCCTTAGTTCATGTCCTGCCAGGTAGGAAGTAACAATCTAATAACTGACACCCGGCTCAATGACGATCTCCTCTACATAGACGTCCCTTGGAAACACCAGCTTCTATTAAGTTATTAAACATTTACTAAGTACCTATTATGTGTCATGTCCGTGCTGGGGATACAAAGAAGGATAAGATACATTCTATAACCTCAAGGAGCTCAGTCTAATGGAAGATGCATAAAAACAGGAAGGCAACTATAATCCAGGTAGATAAATAGGTTAGAGCTGGGTTAGAGCTGGAAGCTGTGGGAGCTCAGTAAAGAACACAGGGCACAGGGTACATTTGAGCTAAATTTTAAGAAAAAGTGGGAGTTATCTAGAAGAAAGGTGTTGCATGTGGAGGAAGTAGTAGCACATGAAAAGGCACAGAGGGATGGGACAGTGTTATGCATTCAAGGGACCACAGGTAGCTTGGTACGACTGGGGTCAGAATTGGAGGGAAGTGGGGAGAATGTAAAAGGAGGGAGATGAATGGCAAGAAATTACATAGGAAAAATACACAGGAGTCAGATTCTGATAGGTCTTTTATGTCCTGCTATGGAATTTAGCCTTTTTCCAGGAGTCAAAGGTAAGTCCAGAAGTAATTTTAAAGCAGAGAAGTACACAAAGAGATTTGACTTATAGAAATCACTCTGCATCAGTGTTAGAGAAAGAATTTTCAGTTAGAAGCAGTTCATGGTGAGAGGTGAAAGAATGAAAGAGGGGAGCAGCAGTGGGAATGGAGAAGAGGGAAAAAGTTCAAGAGCTATTAAAGTCATAAATTAATCAGAACTTGATGACTACCACATACAGATACAGTGTTTCAAGAATAACTTCCTTGTCTCTTAAAAGGCAGTGCAAGTAAATGGGCATTTATACGCTAATAGTATACAATTAAATTGGTAGAACCTTTCTAAAAGGTGATTAAGCAATACATAGCAAAAACCCTAAAAATGAACATACCCTTTTAACTCAGGGATTGCATTTTGCACAATTAAGCCTAAGGGAGTAATTAAGAATGTTTTTATACCCAAGATCATTGAAAACATGTCCACACAAAAATCTGTGCACAAATATTCATAGCAATGGAAACCCAAATGCCCATCAATTAGCAAATGTATAAATGTGGTCTATCTACACAACGGAATATTATTCAACCATAAAGAGGAATGAAGTACTGATCCATGCTACAACATTGGTGAGTCTTGGAAACACTATGCTAAGAAGCCAGGTACAAACGGCTTCCTTTGGATGATGATTCCATTTATATGAAATGTCCAGAACAGACAAATCCATAGACAGGAAGCAGATCACTGGCTGCCAGGAACTAGGGGAAGGGGAGAAAAAGGGAAATGGGGAGTGACTGCTCATGAGTTTCTTTGCCATTTTAAAAAAATTGTAACTATATATACCATAAAATTTACCGTTTTTAAAGGTACAGTTCTGTGGCATTAAGTAAATCCACACTGTTGTGCAACTATCACCACCATCCATCTCCAGAACTTCTTCATCTTCCATTAAAACTGAAACTCTATGTCCATTGAACACTAACTCCCCATTTTCCCCTCCTCTCAGCCCCTAGTAACCACCATTCTACTTTCTGTCTCTGAATTTGGCTACTCTGTGGACCTCATAGAAGTGGAAGCACACAGTATTTGTCTTTCTGTGATGGGCTTATTTCATTTAGTACAATGTCCTCAAGGTTCATCCCGTTGTACCATGTGTGAGAACTCGCTTCCTTTTTGAGGCTGTTAGTATTCCACTGTATGTATATACTACATTTTGTTTATCCATTCATCCATTGATGGACACTGGATTGCTTTGGTATCTTTTTTCTTTTAACTATTCTAATAGGTGTGTAGTAGAATCTCAATGTGATTTTAATTTGCATTTCTCTAATGACTAATGACGTTGAGTATCTTTTCATGTGCTTATTTGCCATCTATGTGTCTTCCTGTTCAAATATTTTGCCCATTTTAAAATTGGGTTCTTTTCATTGAGTTTTGTGAGTTCTTCACACATTCTGAACATAAGTCCTTTATCAGATATATTCTTTGTAAAGATTTTTCTCCATTTGTGACTTTCCTTTTCATTCTCTTAACTATGACCTTCGAAGAGTAGAATGTTTAATTTCGATAAAGTCCAATTTATCAATTTGTTCTCTGTGGATCATGCCTTTGGTGTCACATCAAAGAAATCTTTGTTTAACCCAAGGTCACAAAATTTTTTTCCTGTTTTCTTTGAGAAGTTTGATAGTCTTAGGTTTTACATTGACCTCTATAATTGACTCTCATATACTGTTGGTGGGAATGTAAAATGGTACAATCACTTTGGAAAACAGTTTGGCAGCTTCTTGAAAAGTTAAACATACAATTACCATATCATCCAGCCATTCCATTCCTAGATATTTACTCAAATAGAAAAGAAAGAATAAGTCTATGTAAAGACATACACAAATGTTCATAGCAGTGGTATTTGTAATATCCCCAACTGGAGATAACTCAAATGTTCATCAACAGTTGAACTGATAAACAAATTGTGGTACATCGGTACAGTGGACTGCTACTTAGCAATAAAAAGGAATGAAGTATTCCTTCATACCACATGGGCAAATCTTAAAATAATTATGCTGAGGGAAAGAAACCAGAGTATATACTGTATGACTCCATTTACATAAAACTCTTAAAAAAAAAAAGCACAAACTCATCTATAGTGATAGAAAGCAGGTAAGTGATTACCTGGCTGAAGAGGAGAGGGACTTTTAAGGGGCACAAGGAAACTTCTGGGGGTGAAAGATATCTTTGCTATTTTGATTGTGGTCATGGTTTCATGGGGATATACATGTCAAAATTTGTCAAATTGTACATTTTATTATGTGCAATTGGTGTAAATATCTCAATAAAGCTTTTTTTTTTTTTTAAAGCAATGGTAGGTTAAACTGTATAGTGCTCAAATTTCAGGTCACATGTAGCCCTTTGGTGTCAAGAAGCCAAAGAGTTAATAACTTATATAATAATCAATCTTGTTTGACTTCCATGTTGTAAAGCAGTAATTTTCCCTCACAAAAACTCCTGTCAAGATTCCAGACTTACATTTATTAGATCAGATACTGAACCTGTACACAGCAACCTGTGTGGTGTAGTCAGGATGACAGCAATATTATCTGGAGACTGCCAATCTATCCAGAGAAGAATTACTTCCATAAATTACAGTTGGTATCTGCTATGTACCCAGTTCTGAATTACCCTGTCTTTAATAAATTTCCATTAAAATTGTTTCCTAGAGCACTGCTCCTTCATTCAGCAAATCACCTCCCCCATGGACCTTACTCTTCAAACTCCCCTTCATTTCAGTTTCTGTTGCATCTCTGGTGTCAACTTGTGGTATGACCTTTGAAAGTCTCTTCATCCATAATATGAAGTAGTTGGACTAGGTGCCTCTCTAAAATTAGTCAATCTAATCTTTTATTGGGCATATGTATTTCCTGCTGTACCCTAGTGGGATACAGAGATGAACAAAATATGGCCCTTGCCTTCAAAGAATTTACAAACTACAAATAAACACATATGGAACTATAATGTAAGGCTATAGTTTCAAGTATCATTAACAGAAATAACCATAATGTCCTTCAGGAGATCTGAGGACGATTCACTTGTAACTGGAGTGACCAGGAAAGACTTTTTACAGGCGATGGCACTTCATTTGGTCCTAAATAATCTGGAGAGGGAGAGGGCATTTCGGTTAGAATTGGCATGAACAAAGTTAGGAAAGGACCAAGTTATGCTCAAGGGAAAGTAAGTGGTGCCCCTTGCAGATGGAGCAGATGATTATGTGTTCAGGAGTGGAGGGAACACGAGGCTGGAAAAGTATGCTCTAAGGGTCCAAATGTCAGACTAAGAAGTCAAGATTTTACACTCTAGGCAGTGGGAAACCATGGAAAAGACGTGCGCCAAATGAACTGAGAACTTCACTGTGGTTGCAGTATGGGAAGGTCACGCTAGAAAAGGAAGCCTAGAGGCAGTAAGTCACACTGGTGCAATAGATCTAGCAAGGAGAAAAGAAGGGCCTGAATTAAAGGGGACAAACGAGATATTTTATAGGCTGACCTGAAAATGTTAACTAATGGATTTAATGAAAGGGAAACTTTGAAAAACGGAGGAATCTGACGTCAGAGTCAAGCAAGCCCTCCAAAATCATCCAGTGTTGATTCAGTGATTCATTATATTTTCAAGTAGAAAATTTCTGGACCACAAATGTTTTTAAACTCTTCGAAATTATCAAATACAAAGTGTTTTTAAATAAAACACTACAGATGTGCATAAAATGCAGCGTAAAAGTTGCTCTCCTATCATTCTAAGTCCCACTGCCATATTAATAGTTTCTGCTGTACCTTTCAGACACCCCCAATGTTATACTAGCTTGTGAGTGTGTGTGTGTGTGTGTGTGTGATCCTTTTTGAAAATTACTCACAATGGAATCATAAACTCCTACATTTTTTTTCATTCAACAACATACATTAGAGCTCTTTCCATGTCCACATCTACAGATCTCAACTTTTCTAACAGCTGCATAGTGTTGCATGGTAATGTGTTCTAATTTACTTAGAATCCCTTTTTTAATGGACATTTAGGTTGTTTCAAGCTTTTTGCTGTCACCTGTTGTTAGAATACTCTTGTATATGCAGCACATTTTGTGTGCGAGTACACACCTGCATGTTCAACTCCGGTACCAGGGATTACTGGATCGCATGGTATATGAATCTAAAATGTTGGTGGATCTTGCCAAGTTACCAAGGCAGGTCCCCTTCTTAAGAGGAGGGAAAAAGTCAAGAACTTGTACACATAATTGTGGAGCCCTCCTTATATATAGGTGGGCAACCAACCCTGCTTTCCCCCCTTCAATTCCTATTTCGAGGAGCGAGACCAGGAGATTGCCAGGGACACACCGCAGAGGCTGTTCTTAAACCCCGTCTCTTGCCTCAACCCAGGATGCTCCCTCTCTGAAATTTCAGGGGTTTTTTGTTTGTTTTTTTTTTAAAACCTTTATTGCGAGTGGGTAAAGCCCTCCCCTCGCCCCACCCACCCCTGTCTCCGTACTTGGGGGTGTCTCGCCCCTGCTCAAGAGGCAGGGTCCACTCACCGATGGTTCTCATTGAGCAAGGAGAAAAGCGGGCCAAGGCGCAGGTCCGCCGCCTGCTCGCGGAGCTCGCTGAGCGGCACGGCCTGCAGCACCGACTGCAGCGCGCGTAGCTCCTCCAGCGGCGCTTCCAGCCGCGACACCTCCCTCAGCAGCGCCAGCACCTGAGCCGCCATCACGCTCCTCCTGCAGGGGCTCGCCCGCCTCCGCCGCGCTCCCGGCGTGCTTCTCCGACTCTCGCGAGATCTTCCCGGGGCAGCCTCCCTTTACCTGCGTGTTGGCTGGAACTGCGACCCGCCGCCCCAACAGCAAGACGGAGCTGGCGGACGGCGCGCGCTCGCTGCCAAGCCTCGCGAGACGAGGGGCCGATAGGGCCGAGCCAATGGTCGCCCGTGGTTGCAGGGTCGCAGTCGGGCATCATCTTAGGCGCCACCGAGCTGGTCCCGCAGTCCGACTTTCCGGTCGGCTTACGTATTTCCCACGGAGAGCGAAGGCTCATCAGATGCCCAGCAGGCGGAGTAGTGAGAATGAGGACCAATCGAAGGTTAAGAGTCCTCGCGGGCGGCCTCCTGGCTCTGAAACCCGGCTCTCGGCGGCGGCTAGCAGCGGCTGAGGCTGCCCCGGGAAGAGCAGAGGCGATGAGCAGCTTCCTGCTCCCGGCCCAGGCACGTATCTAGAGGAAGCGGAGGGGCCATGCCTGTGGAAGACAAGATGACAATTCTCGAGAAGCTGGAAGAAGGCGTGAGTAACACCGATGTGGGGCGCTTTTTTGGCATGAATGAATCAACCCTGCGCACCATTGAGAAAAATGAGAAGGCCATCATGGAGTGTCTCGCCTGTCTCCTCCAACGTGCGGTGCGTTCCCCGTGATGTAAACATCAAGATGATGGAATCTGAGTTAACCTTTTGGGTGGAGGACAGGACCATACCATAGGGGCCAGGTCTCCGATGCTGAAGGCCAGCTAGGCCAAAGGCATTGCAAGCATCAGGTGGAAACCGCTGGAAAGGACAACCCAGATAAATTTCACACAACCGAAGGATGGTTTGAGTAGCTTAAAAATCATTCCAGTTTGTGAAATTCAAGGTTGATAGGTGAGGAAGAACCGTTAAATGCCCAGTTGGCACTGAAGTATTCCAAGCAACTCCAGAAACTGGTCAGAGCTAGAGGTTATGTTCCTCAACAGGTCTTAAACGCCAAGGACATGAGCTCGTTTGGGAAGTGAATGCCTTCGTGAACTTTCAGGGAAAAAGGCAAAAAAATCAGAAACCTTAGAGGAAGCTAAGGAAAGGATTTTACTTTGTGTGTGTGTGTGTGTGTGTGTGTGTGTGTGTGTACACGTGTGCCAATGCCACAGAGTGACAAAAAGATAAAACCACTGCTGCTTTATAAAGACCCTAATCCCACTTGTCTTTTGGAAAAAGATTAAAAACACCTTCCTGTTTTCTGGCAATTGTGCCCCAAAGTATCATTAACCATTGCCCTCTTTTTGGATTGGTTTCATAATTCTTTTATCCATCAAGCCCAGAGTTATTTAACAGGGAAAAAAAAATCTTGAATTCAGCATGTTGCTAATTTGGGACAGAGGTCCCAATCACCCAGACTCATTCTTTGCTCATCCAATATCACACAATGTGATATTGTGTTTCTCCCTCTGAAAGACCCTAGCTATCTCCCGCCTTTGGATCAGGGTATAATTGAAGCATTCAAGAGGTATTACAACAAGCACGTTGACCACTTTGCTGACTATTGAAAAAACCCTTGCCTTACTTTGACAGAAACATGGCAACAGTACAACATTGTTTATGCTTTGGTAGTGATAAAAGAGGTGATGGATAATCTAAAACCAGCTGCTCTTACTAAAACCTGGTGGAAACCCTGGGACAATGTGAATGATTATGCATGTTTCCCTAGAAGAAGCTGAAAAAAATCACAATAGAGTCTGAAAAACAGATGAGCTTTAAATGCCTCATTATCAATGAAAATGAAATTAATGAGCTACTCAAGTTTCAAATTTTGGCATTAACCAAGACAGAGTCTAGATAGATAAAGAAGACAACAAATCTCCGGAACCAACCTAAGGAAATTGAATGTTGCCTCAGATCTCATTGATGTTGCAGTTGACATGGATCCTTTTTTGGATCAAAGTTTGGCCTTTGAAAAAGATTTCAAAAAAATTGTTGTGTACTTAAAAAGAGATGCAAAAGAACCTTCAAAATAAAGCAAAGGAATTGAAGAAAGAGAAGGAAGACACAATAAAGAGGAAGTTTGGGTGAAGGAGATGGATACAGAATCTGAAGGGGAGTCTGAATTTTTGTTCGAGTCCAAATCTGATAAGGGGAAGCAGATAGAAAGAGGGTAAGAAGCTCCAGAGGAACAGCCCAAACCCTCAAGCAAGTGGCACTAAGGATATTACTTTATCTGAAGAATCTGCCAAAACCATAAATGCATGATTGGACTATTGGAATCTAACTGTGGAATTGAATCTGAAGAGTAGAGGTGCCTGAGTTGAAGAAAAAAGAGTATCCAGAGGCAGTTTCTTTCAAATAACAGTTAATCTCTTGCCATCCTTCCCCTGTTGCCCTGACATCACCTTTATTGTGACCATCCTTATAATCACCAGACATATATGCGTATCCTTTAGTAATTCAGCAAACACTTACTGAGCCTAAACTGTGGTGTCCTGTGCTAAACTTGGGGATGTCATCTCAGGATCCAAGGTAAATGGTCATTAACAGTGGCCTTTCTTACTAATGTAATAGTTATAGACGATCACATTCTTGATTTATTTCAATGGACTTTGAATATAAAAGTTTTCTTAGGCCCACTTGGCTTCATTTTCTCTAATTCTGTTCTTTACACAAATACTACCGTGTTTCCCCGAAAATAAGACCTAGCTGGACAATCAGCTCTAATGAGTCTTTGGGAGCAAAAATTGGGTCTTACATTAATTTTTGCTCCAAAAGACGCATTAGATTTTATGAGTTTTTTTTTCTTATTTTACTAGGACGGGGTCTTATATTAATTTTTGCTCCAAAAGACGCATTAGAGCTGATTGTCCGGCTAGGTCTTATTTTCGGGGAAACATGGTAAATTCTTCAATCGCAAATGGAGATTTTCTGAGTTAACTTTGGTAGTTGCCAGGACACTACTTGCTCTTGAAAGGCTGCCATGGTCTTGCATTTTATAAAGCACATTTACACTTATCAATGTTCTCTGCTAATCCTCACTTTAAACCTATGAAGAAGGAGGTGTTATCCCTTTACCAAGCCCCTCCCAAAAGCTCAGAGTGGATAAGTAACTTGCCTGAGTCTGCACAGCTAATGATGTAAATGATAAGACTCAGGCTACAACTGATTTATTAACTATTAGGTTGGTGCAAAAGTAATTGCGGTTTTTGCAATTATTTTTAACCTTTTAAACCGCAAGTACTTTTGCACCAAAGTAATACTTGGTCAGACATTTTGCTAGGAAGTGTATCAGGCCATGAGAGTTTATAATCCCAAAGAATGAGATAAGCAGGTGAACAGGTAATTTAAAGTAAACAGGCTGTGAACTGGCAGGCTGCAGTCTAGATTTGGATAACAGATGTGTTCTGTTTGACCTGCCCCGTTTAAAACAATTTTGAATTGGTTTCCAGCACTTCCCCCTTTTTGTTTAAGGTACTATTTACACACAACCACAATTCACCAATGTAAATGTATAGTGTGTTGAATTTTTTTAACACTTGTGTAACTACCACCACAATCAAGATACAGAAGAGTAATTTAAAAAGTTAATTTAAAAAGTTTACTTGTGCCCTTGTGCACTCAATCCCTTCTTCTGTCCCAGCAATGTCATTTTAAAAATTAGGATAGTTCACTTTAAAAAGCTGGATTAAAAAACTGGAAACCCTGGCAACAGTGGACTCTGCATTCCCGGGAGGGCAGCTTGCAGTCATTAGCTTGCTGCTTTGCTTATTTGTTTGCAGCTCCCCTGGTTGATGTTTAATGTTGCAACAGAAGTGTGTCCCAAGTGTGTTCTCTTAGGAGAACAGAGGACTGGGATTAACTCTGGGAAAGGCTACACAGAGAAGCTGGCCAGGAAAGGTGAACGAGTTCACCCGGAGAGCGGTTGGGAGCAAGAGTATCCTAAACCCAGGAGGATTGGAAGGGACATCCTGGGACGAGGGGGTGGTATGGGGGACAGGAAGGCCGCCCAGTGTGCCTCACTCGGTTTGGTTTTGTGTTTTGGCGGGTTGGGCCTATAGAAAGTGGAAGAGTTTAGTGCGTGTGTCTTAGTGTTTGTGTGCTGTACTTCCTGAAGGTTTTACATACCTAAGAAACTAACGTCTTTTCATCTGTACATCTCGGGGGATTTTATGGAGGTTTTTTTGTTGTTGTTAGAATGGGAAGGGAAAATTGGTGTTTTTATTTTTGTATGGGTTGTAGGTCTGCGTATGGTGCTTAGGTTGTACATTTCTAGGGAGAGGGCAGTCCAGGGAAAATTCCTCCCTCTTTCCCCGCCCCCTCCACTATCTAGTTCCAGCCAGCTTGTCTGAGGCCCGACTGGGCTGTAGGGCAAGCGGCAGGTGGGGGGGGGGGGTGCGTTTAGGCCCTCCCCCTCCACCCCCAGCCGGCAACTAGCCTGAGGCCACATTCGCTGCTGCTGTGCTGCTAAATTACCAGCGACGCCATGGATAGGCTGGGCGCACGGTGCCCTCTGCCAAGCTACCCGAGGCTGTCTGTCCTTACATGCCTCCTGGTGAGTGCCCCACACTATGTTACCAACCCCTCACCCGTAAACCTCCAGCGCGGGGACGGAAGGAAGAAGGCACTTCTCTCTTCTGCTCCTGGGTTTTTGAGCTGCGGGCAGACAGGTAGGGCCTGGACAGTAAAATCCCTGGAGCCCCACCCCGCCCCGCCCATCCCGTGGTGTGCTTCTGAAGCTTACCAGGTCCCCTTCTTCACTCTTTGTGACGAGGAGGAGTGACTGGGGTGCATTTCATTGCCAGGGTCAGAGAGCCAAAGGGGTGTCTGGGGGTGAGTTCTTGTCTGTGGGTCACATGATGGATTCTTTTCCTCCTCCTGTTGCAGTTATATTTTGTTTTTCTGTATTTTTCTGGGGGCTTTGTTTTCTCATCTCAGAACTATCTTAAAATGTTAAGATTCAAAGTGACTGTTTACAGAGTATCTCCGGTGCTGAGGTGTGTGAGGGGGAAAGGAGAAGTAGAGGAGAAGGTCAGAAGCCTGGGGGTCTAGCCCAGCTCTGCACCTCACTTTTCGTTCTGTCAGAGTTTCTGAATGTTCTCTGTTACCTGTTAAATGAAGGGTTATCTTAGAGACTAGTTGAGAGCACAGCTCTCAGTTTCAGTAGTACAGCTGGCTACCTTTTCCACCAGCCTACCCACAGTGCATGGGTAGTGAAAGTAACTTGGCAAAACATCAAGATGTAGGAGCTTGTATTTTGACTCTGAGTTCATATAAGGGTTTCCACATATTTTCAGTGAGTTTGGACGTGAGCCTGTTAGCTTTTTGTTGCACTGATAACTAACTGCTGGCTGAAATGCCCCACGTCTTCCCCAGGAATGGCGTTTGGGGTTGGGGGACAGGTCGGTGTTCCTTTCGTTTGGAGTCTGCCGGAAGAGTCATGTCGTAGACACCTTACAGTGTTCCAGTATGTCCAGTTCTCTGCTGAAAGCACTGTAACACCCCAAAGCCTTCTCTATTTCACAAGGCTATAGTTTTAGTAACAGCCTCTTGCTGGTGTGTTACTTTGCCAGTCTACAAGTATTTACTGAGAACCTACTGTGTGCCATGAACTGTGCTGGGGATACAGGAATGAGCAAAGCACGCTCCCTTTTTTGAATTTGTGATTACAAATTATTTTTCCTATCTCGTTTGCATCCATGGCAACTCTGAGATAGGCAGTACCAGTGTCCTAACCTCCCATTTCCAGATAAGGCTTATAGAAGGAGAGGAAGTAACTTGTTGAAGGCCACAGGCAGCAGTACTGGACTAGAATTTAAATCCTGCTGCGCGCGCGCGCGCGCGCGCGCGCACACACACACACACACACACACACTCAATAAAAGCTTCATTGAAACGTCTGGTTCTTTTTGTCTTGCATGGTCGTTGCTTTAGTTCAGAGGACTAGTATGTTGAATTGGTGGTGTTGGTGGAGGTCGTGGGAGGGAATACGAAACCCAACCCACACAGGCCTCTAGTCAAACTGAAGCTAAAGTCATAAAAACTCTGCTCAGGCCCTGCCAAGAAGTAGGAGCCAGGACTTAGGCCATAGCACAAAAGGAGTAGGAGCACAGAGGTTTATTTGAGCAAGGCATGAGCGCTGGGCTGGGAGCAGGAGAAGCACGCGCTTGTTCAGCCTGGCGAAGTCACAGGGGGACTCCTTGCAGGTTGCCTCTCTCCCTGTGAAGGACCCCGTTATATCCCCCAAGCACAGAACCTGGAAGGGAAGGTGTTCTCCAGTTGTTTTCATTTCTTTGTATTTTAAATGCTTCTCATTAAAATAGTAAGACAGATTCTATCTTGAATGCCTTTTCCTCTCAGTCACTGCCATCTTCTTAGCCCAGGACCTTAGTCTGTTTCCTGCGTCTTGTAATGGCTTTCTAAGTAGGCTATCTTCTGGTCACTCCCCATCCTCTCTCCTGGTGCTCTGCTGAGCTTCACTGTGTTGCTACTCTGCTACGTAAAAGCCTCCAAAAGTACCCTATCACTTGAGTACAAAGCCCAAACTCTTTAGCCTGACCCTTTTCTTTCTAGTTTTAGCCAGTCTCATTTCTTCCTGATCGCATTCCCACAGACTTAAGACCCATGTAGCCTGTATATCTCAACTATCCCAAAATTGAGTTTGTACATACTGTCATTTGCTTAGAGTCTCCCTCTCCTCTTGTCATGGTACTGATTAGTTCAGATCCGGTTTAGATGGTACCTTCTCTTCGACGCCTTTTCCTGCTCCCTCAGGTAGAGCCTTCCTCATGGTCACCCCAGCTCTCAGTTTCAGTAGCACAAGTTGCATGGCTTCAGAATTCCGCTACGTTGCCCACTAGCCTACCCACAGTGCCTGGCACATATACAAATGAATGAAGGTGAAATTAAGTCCCTACAACAGGGAGCTTCATCTATCACTCGTTAGCATCTCCACAGGATGATAGCAATTCAGTGGCTCTCAGTTGGCATTACCTCCGGTAGCACTTGTGTACAATACGAGTGGATTTCAGGTCATCCAGACTTGAGTCCTAATTCTGGCTTCACCAATTAAAAGCTGTGTGATTTTGAGCAGGCTCTTTGATTTCTGAGCCTCTACTTTTTTATCATCTGCAAAATGAAGAGGAAAACATCTAGGCAGGAAAAGTGGAAGCACCAATGCTCAAGATCCCAGGAACAACTTTGTGGACGGGGAAAGGGGGTGAGGAACTGATGCCCAGCCTTGGTTGCAGTCTGCTTGAGCTGGCAGGTGCTGACCTGGTCATGTCACTGCTGACCTGTGCTTGTCTTTCCCCCCGTTTAGCTCCTGACTGTTTCTTTGCTGACATACCCCATGCTCAGGACCCTTAGCCTGCAGCTCCATTCGGCTGTCACCGGCAGCTATGTCTCCGGCACTTACTCCATCGTCTTTGTCAACTGTCCCAACGAGCACATTGCCAGAGATATTGCCAGGTATGGTAAAGGTGCTTAGATGCCGTCCCAGGAGGCTCCAGGGAGCTGTCAGGATGTGCCGAGGGGGCAATTTGGGGCTCTTCTCTTGCTTCTGACAACCCCATCCGTTCAGGGGTGAACTACACAGCTGTCTGCTTGGGGTGATACAAGGAAACAGCTAAATGATCACCCGCTGCATCCTGCTGCTGGGCCTGACAATGTAGAGTGGTGCGTGGGGCTATCTTAGCCATACGGACCCAGACAGATAGGCGGCTCGCCCGAGGTGTTAAGGGAACAGGGGAATCCTGCTGGTTGAGAATTTCAGTCTCCTCATTCCTGGCCCATCCCTCTCTCTCCTTGGAGGTTCTCTCTTTGCTCGGTCCCACAAGTGATCACTATGGCAAGTGAGGAGGAGGAGGCCATTCCAAGTATTTAGGAAATTTCTAGAAGCAGCTGTGGTGTGGTGGAAAGAGCACTGGACTTGTAAGCAGACCAAAGTGCGAATCTTGATTCTACCACTTACTGTGTTAACTTGGGCAAGTTGCTTCCTCTCTCTAAGCATTCGTTTTCTGAATTTTAAAATAATGTCACATACCTCACAAGATTGAGGATTAGATGATATGTAATATGTTCAATCCTTACCCCAGTAACTTGAATGTGGTAGGTGCTCAATAAATGTTTGTGGTGTCTGAATTTCCCCTTCAGTGCTCTTTATAAATGCAGCTTTGAAGAGGGTTAGTGGGGCTGGAGGGTAATGGATTTGGCTCCTTGCTCTCTTTCTTCTTGCTCCACAACTCAGCATTCTTGAAGTTGCTGATAGACTGTTACAGTGTTTTAAAATGTTGAATCTGGTCTTTGGGAGCACACAGCTCCCAAATTGTTGGTCACAGGTTATCCTTGCATGGGATTCCAGCTCTCTCTCTCCCCCAAGCAGACTGTATATTTTCCCTCATTAGCATCACCTTTGGAGAACAGCTCTTATCTAAAAGAACCTGTAATGACTCCGGAAATACAACAATAGTATTTAGCAGCTAGGATATACAATCCCTTCTGATGCTTCTGTATACGCAGTGTCTGTACTGAACTGTCTTTTCTCTGTACCCCTGGGTCGGCCACTTGGGGTCCTTTGAGGGAGCCCCTTCAGCTGACACCTTGTAAGGTTTAGTGTTGGGAGGAAAAGGATTCTAATGCCTGGATTCTATAACAACTGGTTGAAAGGCCAGTTCTGGTCAATGGATCAGTATCTGCTTGGAGAGAGGTCTCTATTGTCTTCTTGCATCTAAGGTTGTTGATGAGAAGTCAGGTGTTTAGCAGGGTCTCATTCCTTTGTAGGTAATGCTTTTCTCTCTGATAGTGTTTTGGATTTTCTCTGTTTTAATGTTTAACTATTAATTTGTTAAATAGTCTCTCTCTATTCTTTCTATGCCCTTTTCCTGGAACTCCTATTAGATAGATTTAAATTTGTTCTCTATGACTGAACTTTCATATTTTTCTCTTCTTTATTCTGCATCCTGGGAGAATTTCTGACCCGTCTTCTTTCTAACTTGTTTTTCATCTGTATCTATTTTACTATTCAACCCTTCTATTGAGTTTTTGATTTAAACGATTATAGTTTTCCTTTTCAATATTTCTAATTGTTCTTTAAAAACCAACTGCTCATGCTTCGTAATTGTCTGATATTATTTTAATCTGATTTTAGCAATAACCTTGCTTTATATTTCTGTAGATATTAATTATACTTATTTGTAGTTTTTTCCAGCTTTATTGACATATACCATTGTGTAAACTTAAGGTGTACAATGTGATGATTTGATATATGTATAGTATATATTGCAAAATGATCACCACAATAAGATTAGTTAACACATCTATCACCTCACACAGTTACCTTTTTTTTGTGGTGAGACCTTTTAAGATCTACTCTCTTAACAGCTTTCAAGTATGCATAATTATACTTATTTTAAAATCTTGGTTTTGAATGTTCCATTAACTGGTCCTCCTGTTAGGTAAATTCTTTATTTTTGTTGAATTCTTGTCTCTCTTGGTATTGACTTTCCTCACATATTTTGTGATTCTTAATTGTAACCTCTCCCATCTTTTTAGTTATGCTCCTGGGGACTCACAGGAACAGCTGCAAGAAACAGTATTAGGCAGCACTGTTTTCAGCGGGAGTGTGGGTTGCGGGGACAGTGTGAAGCTCGGGGTACCCTGGTAAACGGGTCTTCTGGGCATGAATTCTTTTTTATCCCTGGCTGTCACCAGCTACTAGGACACTGTTTTGCCTTTCTTCCCAAAATGCCTCCACTCACTGCTCCTTCCTGGAAACAAACACTCCATTATTGCTGCCTAGGCCATGGGAGATTTGGGGGGGTCTACCTGATTCTGCCGTGGCATTCCCACAATTCACCTTGATGGTTGCCTCTAAGATCCAGCCTGCTGTGGTTCCCGTCACCTCCAGATACAGACTATTGCTCTCATCTCTGTGGGGCAGTCCCCCTGCATGTGGCACGGCCGCCTTTTCTTCTCTGGGACTTCCTCATACTCGTTGCTGGCGTATGGAGCGTTCTCCTCAGTGTTCTGGCCTGACTAAGTAGCATTCTTCTCTCATTTCTAGGTCTGCTGTAAAGGCCACCAAGTTGATCCGAAAGTCTGTAGCGGAGTCTTCAGAGATGTGCTGTGGCGCTTTCACCTCAGCCTGTTCTGTTTAGTATTTTTATGAGTGATTTGGACAGAAGAGAAGCAAATGGGTTTAGTTCCCAGGATTTGTAGAAGGGGAGAGTAAAGGGGTGCTGTGGGGAGGGCCCCACAAATGTTAGCTGGCAGGAACCCCAGCTTTAGCAACAGAAGCAGTGCCGGGACCAGGTCCTTCAGCCCCGGTTTGGTTCTTCTTCAGTGTTCTTCGGAGTTTGGTCTGCTGCCTCTCAGTTCTGGTTCCGGGCAGTGTTCTTAGTCCTCTTCATTGATGGACACATTCTGATCTCTTGTTGGGGTCAGGGGAAAATCCTGAGTGATGACTCAGGAGACCTGCATTCCAGGGTCCGCCTGGCTGCCAGCATCACATACAGCCTGACACAAGTCTTCCTTCTCTCATGCAGAAGGAGGGCACTGCATTAGGCCAGGGTCCCCAACAACGGTACCTACAGGCAGGTCACTTAAACGGGTGAGGTGGGCTGGGTGTAATGATGGAGGGTGATGGTAGATAGTAGCCCTTACTCTTCTTAGGTGTTGAGAGGACAGAGCAGTTAAAACTGGATTGACCTGAGAAGTATGCCATGCTCAGCTCTAGCTAAATGTGACCTTACGGGACTGCAAGTCCAATGTTATAAGACTCAGTTTTTGGTGAGAAGCTAGATAATCTGTACTGTTTTTAATATGAAATATCCTGATAGTAAACAGTTGTAATAAAGTCAAGATTTTCCTAAATGCCATGAGAGGCAAACCATATATCTGGTCTGTGAGCCACCATCTGTGAACTTTGCCATTTCTAGGGGCCCTCGCAGCCCTCACTTCTAGCTCCTGCTTTCCTCAGATGAGCATGAGGGCCTGAGCTCCCTCTCTGTGACTCGACCGCTGGCCCTGAGAGTGTGTGTGTTTTATCAACAAGCGGCCTTTTGGTTAACACATTCCTCCGCAGTTCTGCAGTCTGTTTGTTACCCAAGGACAGCTTGCTGTGATCAGTCATGGAGCGTTCACGTTCCCAAAGAGATCGGAGAGGGCCTGTGAGGCAGTGGATTATTTTTTCTAGAGGTTTAACTCACTCCACCTTCAAAACCAATAAAATGTGATTTCCCAGCAAATGACTGAGTGAGCAAGACTCTCTGCAGTTGCTTCAACAAATGCGTGCCATGTGCCGTCCTTACAGTCAGGGATTTATTTAAAGCTCCTGGAACTTTGCAAGGGAAGGAGAGTGGTGCTGTTGCCAGGGTAATGTGGAGTCTTAACTAGAGCAGTTTAGCCTGGAAGTTAAGGGAAGAGAAAGTAGGTCAGTTCTCGTGGCAGCAGCTGAGGGCAGAAGGCATCAGTGAGCAGGCTCAGATGAGGTTTCTTTGGCAAGGTCCAAGCACTTAGAGAACAGGCTGGACTCCTCGGCCGCCTGACACCTGAGGAAGGATTGTCAGGGCCTGCCTGACTCGGAGGGTTTTTCTGCTTGGGAACACTTCTGTGCAGGAAGGACTTGGGGGTGCTCCTGTTTCTATGACACCTGTACGGTTCAAGCACAATTTATTGTGTTCACCAGGCACTGCACAGGAATCAGATTATCGGACCAGGAATGCCAAACTCTGGTCTGTTCAAAAAAAAAAAAATCTTAGTGGTCTGCAAACAAAGGTGATGATTGCTCTTAGGGCTGTGATAGAAACCTTTGCAAAAATAGAAGGTAAAAAGAGCCTGTATTTGCCAAAGACAAACTCAGGTTTTGATGCTATCTTTGCGTTTTGTATTTTGGAGTTGTAGCCATTCTGTGTGGTCACATGGGTATCTACAGATCAGAGCACTGAGTGTCAGCCTGATATATATCTGAGAGACAAAAGCAGAAGCAGCTGGCATAATAAAAGGAGTTTTGGGTGGTGATAAGGGTTAGAACACACTGGCTGAACCAATTCTCTCATTGTACAGTAGGAAAGTCAGGCTGAGTGGGCGGTGTGTGCCTGTCTCAGATAGGTGCTGGAATACTTCTTCCTGGAATGAAAGAAAGAACTTGCATATGGTCACATAGCCATCCTTCTGCAGGGCCAGGAATGGAATCCAGGTGTTCTTGTTCCCTGTCCAGAGTTAATTCCCATTCCCCAAGCATACAGGGCCTCTCCTTAAAACTTCCTTCCCATAGCTGCTTCCCTACGTCTCTTCCCACCCAGGGAAGGACTTACAAACAAGCTCTGGCTTTAGAAGTTCTGTGCATGGTGGTTGTGGAATGCGTTGGTTTGAGGGAGGGAGGGGTACTCTAAATGGTTATCTAGTTAGACTCAGGTGTCCTGGGAATCCCCAGACACTCCTGTCCCCTGTCCTTTCTCTTAAGATGCTGGACACTTGCCCCCGTGACTGTCAGTGTTTTTGCTTTAGGACTATCCTGGACAAGAAGCTGGCTGCCTCTGTGAACATCCTGCCCAAGGCATCCTCACTGTGAGTTCTGCTGTGGTCCCTGGGGGGCTGTGGGAGTGCGAGGTCAGGACCTGGCTGTTGGGAGGAGCACTGCCTTAGTGGGGGGGGGGGTCGTCAAAGAACAGCCCAGAGGCGTTGAATTCATCAACACCTCCCTGTTCGTTTGTACGCAAAGAAATCAACCAGAGCTTATGTCATCCATGAGCAAAAGCAAAAATGCGTAGTGTATAGAGAAAGGGGAAAATCCTTACAATTTAGGAACAGTGAATCTTGTCTGTACTTTCTTTGTTTAAGTCAATTCACTTGCTGTTAGCAAAGAACTCAGAGTAGGCATTCCATCCCTGAGTGAGCCAGCTAGGGATATTGAAGAAAATAATTTCCATTGCTTTTAGGTTCTTTGGAAAACTGTGAGTTTAGCATATGTGACAGGCTGTTTCTGTGTATTGGCTGCCTTTCATTTCATTAACACCTTCACTTTAGTTAAGTCTGGTCTGCACCATTTCTCTCATCAGAACATTTTAGCTTCCCGGTACTAGTTGTGCAGGGTTTGTCTTGTGACTTAATCTCTCTGATCAGTCTGTTTCTCATCTCCTTCCCTCCTGGAAAGAGGGAGAGAATGAGATGGGGGGTAGAGGTGGGGAGAGAAATAATGTCTACTCTGAAGGTCAAAACAGAAAGATGCTGTATAGTGAAAACTCCCTCCCTACCCACACCCTGCCAACGATGTCATTGCCTCAGGGCTTCACATCATCCTTTGCTGTGGCTCCCAAATTTGGCTGTGCTTCCCCTTCCTGAGCTCCGTCCTTGGTCTGCTCAGTCAGTCTCCCTGAAGGTGGGGCTCGGGTCTCTGAAATTTTAATAAGGTGTATAGGTGATTGACATAAAGCCAGTCTGGGAAGCAATACTTGGGAACTAGAATTGCAGCCTAGCCTTCCCTTTGATCCTTCCTTTGACCACCGCTCTAGGAGAGAAGGCCAATGGCCTAGGTCATCTTCGACTTGCCCGGCGTCAGTGTAGATATTCTCGGGCCAAATATCTTTCCCTTCCCTTCAAGTGCTGCACTCGTACTCTTCTCAACATCATCACTGACTTTTAACTTTCGGACCTGCTTACATAGATTGTAAGGCTTCAGGGATTGTACTTCCCTGAAACCTCCTGTGCTTTTTATTTATCGTTTCATGGGCACTCAGCTTTGGGTCAGTGATAAAAGTAGCATCAGTCCAAAGGATGGGGAGGGCCCTGGAAGCCGTGAGTATAGAATGAGTGCCGAAAGAGCTCGAGACGCCCAGTCTGGAGCAGAGAAAACAGAGAACTTCCGCAAAGCTTTCCTGAGGTGGTTCTTCATGTGGAAGTTGGGTGGCAGATGTTGGCACACCACAAGACAAAGCATCTCAATAGATATGAAAACCTTTACGATGATGGACTTCTTCAGGAGATGGTGAGCCTCTCGCCTTCAGGAATGTTCAGGCAGGTGCTAGAAGCCAGCATTAGAATGGTTGGACTAGATGACCTGGAGTCCCTTAGCCAACTCTAGACTGTTTTATGTGGGCTTGGAGAAATTGTGGAGTTTCCACCTCAGTAAGTCATCTATCTGTGCCAAGTTTGACATTTCCCTGGGCTCATCTTACGAGCAGCATGATTTGGTTTTGTTCTCTTCTCCAGGTACTTTTGGAATGGAGAAATAGAAGAAGCCACTGAGATCACGTTGGTGAGTGAGGATGGGGGAATGGGGCTTAATAGGAGTGAAATCAAGGCCTTTTTCCCAGGTTCCAGTTAAAAATTAGCAAAGATCAACTCATTGAGGTTTTTGACCCACGTAAGATGCCTTACATTCATCTGTGAGCTAGTGACAGGGCCTGGTGACCTGGAGGAAATGCTGTCTCTTAAAATGGCCAAATGATCTGGGACTGAGCTGGGACTGAGGTCCTAAAGCAGTGACTTCTTTTTTTCTTTTACAGTTAATAAAGACGAAAACTTCCAAGGTCCATATGCTGTCCAGCTACGTAAGGTAATGCTGACATCTCTTCTCAGCCAGGAACATACTGGGGACTAAGTGAATGAGATTGAAAAGCGGGAAACCTAGTCACCAACCTTCCACGTGCCTCTGGCATGTGCTTATCCCTTAGATTCTTCCTGTGTAAACTGAGAGGCTAGACTGAGTTACCTTAAACCAGCGGTTCTCAAAATTTTGGTCTCAGGATCCCTTTACCCTTCTAAAACTTATTGAGGACCCAAGAGCTTTGTTTATGTGGATTATATCAAAGTTTGCTGCATTAGAAATTAAAATAGGAATTTAAAAATATTTTAGTTCATTGAAAATAACAATAAAACCATTACATATTAAAGTAAATAATGCATTCTTATGGAAAGTAAACATATTTTCCAAAAAAGTGAGAATTACATCATTTTTGATTTTTGCAAAATCTGGCATAATAAGATGCATCTTTAAGTATCAGGACACTTTTAAAGCTCATGGTGATAAAATCAAGTCTTGCAAACTTCTAATTTTTTGTTTGAAAACATGAATTTTTTCATTGGCAACAAATGATTTAAATCGTCTTCATTTGAGTGATGGGCTCACTTTATTCATATTTGAGAAAATGTCTAATACTCAAATCTGAATAACCATAATTTGTACATATGACAAATTATGGTTACTCAGGCTTAAAAATGGCATTTTGTGAAAAAGTCCAGTTTAGCTTGTGACTAAAACAGTCAGACAAGTTTAACATTGAATTCAGGCACACAGCAAAAATGCTTTACATACACTTCCCATTTTGTCACACTGTACTAAAAAGACATGTACATAGGGTCGAAATTTAATAAAAATAGTATTTTTTACCACTTTATCGAGATGTTCTTAGTGAGTTTGACTTTTTTAAAATGCAGATGTGGTGAAGAATACAGTGACAGCTAGTACAGTTTGGTGCTGTCATACCAGCAGGTTTACCCATCATTGCTTTTACACCGTTAGTGCAAATGTCAACATAATGAAAAGAGAAATAACGAATTAGTGTTATGAAATAGTTTGGCCTCATGGATCTGCTGAAAGAGTCTTGGAGTTCCCCCAGGGTCAGTGGACCTTTCTTTGAGAACTGCTGGTTTCAAGCCTTATCAGTGTGGCTTTGGAATCACTGGCATCGCCTAGAAGCTTGCTAGAACTGCAGTCTCACGCTCACTTAAACCTCCTGAGCAAACTGCAGCTTAGCAAGATCCCCAGGTGACTCCCATGCCCATTACAAGCTTGAGAAGTACTGGTCCAAACCAGTGACTCTTGATGCTGCCTACGTAATGTAATCACTTGGAGACGTTTCTCAAATGACCAGTTTAGGCCCCACCTCAGATTCTGACCTAATTCATCTGGAATGGGGATTAAACAAAGTGTTCTTCAGAAGCACCCAGGTTGACTCGAATGTGCGGCTAGGGGTGCAGGTCACCAACCCATCTGGGTGATAAAACCCTTTCCTTCACTTCAGCCAGGATTCTGGGAATATATGGTTATACGCGGGTCTTACACCTAGCAGTAGAGAAAGCCCTGTGTTCCCACCTCAGCAGAGGTGTGGGAATAAGGCACCTTTGGTAGAAGCAGCACTATCGAAAAATTACAGCTGAACTGGTGAGTGACAGCCTCAGGGTAAGAAGGTGAACCCTGGAGCTTGACCTCCAGGGTCAAATCCTGGCTTTTCTACTTGCTGGTTACAGCATAAGTACCTGCATATTAGCTAGACTTTCTGTGCCTCAGTTTCCCAATCTATAAAGCGGGGATCATACTAGTGCCATGGGATGAATTTATGCGAAGTGTGCACATGAAGTGCTGTATTGGCAGCAGCTTTTACTGCTGACGTGTTACAAATGTCTTAACTCTGTATGTCTGAATACTGGATGTCTGCTAATAAAAACACATACACTAGTCCAGGTGTCCATGAACTAAGAAAATGCATTACTTGGCACTGGATAAAATGACCCAGCTCACTCCAGATGTTGAAGCACATGCACGCATGTTGTGACTGATTAAGCATGCTATCTCATGAGAACTTGACATCCTATCTCATGCCTCAGTCAGCATAAAGCAAGCAGAGGATTGTTTATTACTCCCATTTGACAGATGGGAAACTGAAGCCCAAGGCCTCCTATTTCTTCATTCTGGAAAATGAAGAAAACTTGCATTGTATGCTGAGGGCCAGGTGAAAGAAACGGGAAGGGTTTGGATGGTCAAGGAAGATCCCTTGGAAAAGGTCAATGGTTGCGTTTGGCCTTGGGGGACAGAGAGGCTTACAATTGGTCAACAGGAGCAAGGAGAACTTTCTAGGTGAAGAGAATACAGGAGTATTGGGGGAGGAGTTGTTAGGGGAAGGCACAGTGATGAGCGTGGGATAGTGATAAAGATGGCAGCTAACATTTAATGAAGGCATACAGTACCAGTCAACGTACTAGGTTAGTGCTCTGTATACCTGGTCACAATTAATCCTCAGCAATCTAGTCATGTAGGTACTGTTTTTATCCCCTTTTGTAGGGCCTTCAGAGAAACTAAGTGATTTGTCCACAGTTACATAGCTCGGAAAGGGCAGCCTTAGAATTTGAACCCATGTGGTGAGACTCTAAAGCCATCTGGCCCAACTCACCGCTTGTAGACAGCTGGGAAACAGGCTCCGGAGAAGTGGGCTCTGAGGCTGGACAGGTGGGCCGCGGCAGCTTGCAGTGGGCTTCATGTGAGGCTGGCCCGTGGGTTTTATCGTGTGGGCTGATCTAATCCTAGTCACTCACAGGGCTCTCTTCTCTTTCCCAAGGTCAGTGCATCCTTTTGAAATCCCAGAGGTCTTCAGTCTTCCCATGGACCAAGTTGATGTGCACTATTTAAAGTGGCTGAAGGAGAGCATGGAGGAGCACTGAGTCGGGGAGGCTTTCTGTGCATCCTGCTGGCTGCCTCTAGCCTCCATCAGCTGCATTCTGAGGCAAGGGAGGCGTCTTTCTGCCTCCTGGCCTCTTGTCAGCACAGGAGGATCTAAGGAACTTGTGGAGGCTGAAGGTCCGAGGCTCCTGAGGCGAGAAGAGGTGGCGGGGCCAGTCGGGCCAAGCAAGAACCCAGTGGAACTTGTCTCTGGGTGCCTCAGGCTTAAAGGTGGCCAAGGGGTGGGAGGGCAAGGATGGATGTGTGTAGGGGACAAGGGGAGATGGCAGTGAGGGGGAGGTTTGTCATCCTCGCCTACAGTCACCTGGCCTCTGAGTGTCTAGGATGTAATTACCCTCTTGGTTCTCATGAGGAGGAATGGACCTGATGACCTGTTTACCTGGAAGTGTGTGTGATAAATGCCACTTGCTAGGGGACCTGTAAGTGCTTTATTCAAAAGGATGAATCGCTAATGGTGCAATTTCAGGGACAAGCAGGATTATTTCTCCCAACTAAAGATGGTGTTTGTTAACTCCTGAGTCCTGAGGAGGTGGGCCTGGGGATGGGCTTTAGGAGTGTGTGCAGGACTGGTGGAATATCAGGGCTGAGACGCACCCTCATGGGGTGGGAATCGGTCTTGATGCTTTCGCAGCCTGAATGTGACAGACATCGAAAGGTTCTAGTGCCTTGCTTAGCGGAGACAGGTTCTGAGCCCACCATACTAACCTTTTCCCTTGAGCATTGAAATTGAACATCCTAACGTAGGACAGAACCCTGGGGAACTGCTAGACCAGTGTTTTTAGACTTGTTCCACAAAGCCCCAGGGATTGGCAGAAGGTACCCTGGGGGTTGCCTGGGGGGGGGTAAATATATAAGCCCCCCCATACTTCAGCCAATGCAACTGTGCTTTTATTATTTTTATGTATTGAACTCGTTTGTGAGATTGGGGTGGGAGTTTTTTTGTAAGTTTTCTTTGTTAAAAGTTTGTAAACCAGTGGTCTAAGGCAGTCTCCATTTTATAGGTTACTAAAGGAAACCGAACTGCACTGCGGTCCGGAAAGGGGGTGGTGTGTCAGTTGTGTTATGAATGGTCCAGCCGAGTGCTTACCCTGTGTCTGGTGCTCTGCTGTACCTGTTCATGGGCCGCAGGTGCAAGAGGACAGAAGGCAGAGTCCTGTGGGGTGAGAAGAGAGACTCGGCCTAGGCCCCCTCCAGGAATCTGTCACAAGGGAACTCCACTCTGGGGAGCCCATGGGCGGCCTGGTGAGGGGCCACAGACATCTGCGGTCTCTGGGGTCTTTCTTCCCCGAGGGAGTGGTAGGTGGGCGAGGTAGTGCGAGGCTCTAGGCCTGACACCTGCTGTGCTTTTGGGACCTTAGTTCCTCCAAACATAAAATGGGGCAGGGTCTCCAAGGGTGGTCCTATGAAGACCTTGTAGGGATTTCAGGCTGAGGCCTTTCCAAAGGTCCAGAGAATTCTTTTTTGATAGCCAGTGGGGATTTTGGAAGGCTGCCTCAGGAGAGGAACAAAGATGATAATAATGATGTCCCTTTTTACAAAAGGTGTTTCTGAAACGTAAGAAAACATTGTGTCAAGTAAACGCCACTGAAATTGTCCTGGGGACCCCAGGTGGACTGCCTGTATTGTTTTCAGAATTAAGTCCAATTTCTTGGTCTGGCTTTCAAAGCCCTTCAGAACCTTGCCTCAGCTCCCATTCTGCATCGTCTCCTCTCCTCCTCTGGCTAGTGAATGGCTTCAGTAGGCCGTGCGGTATGAGTCCTGTGTGCAGGCCATCCCCTACCTGGAGTGCCTTTGTACGTGAGTGCTTGTGACCTGGCTGCTCCTTTGCAGGCCCGACTCCCCAGGTGGAGGCATCTCCCTTGGGCATCAGTTGGCCTTGCATTTCTAGACTGTGAGCTGCTCGAGGCCAGGGGCATGGGGGAATTTATTTGATCTCTTGCACAGGGTTTGGCAAATATTTCCCCAACTGATGTTTCCAGGATTTGAATAAAGCTTTCTCTACAGTCCACAGTTACTTTCTAAATTATGGAATTGGCAAAATACATCTTTTTTCCCTTGACCTTTCTTAAAGTGGGAGTAATTCCAAAGGAGATGTTTCTATCTATGGCCTTGATTGGGTCATTTTCTGTGCTGACTGTGCGTTTCAAACTGTGTTTTGGTGGGCTTTTGCCTCAGTGTCATAGTTGACTATTACAGGAAATGGAAGGGGATAGGGACAGAACACCAGCTCTTTCTGCCAGGTACTGTCCCTAGGTTCTTAACATTATTTTATCCTTATAACTCAATGTTCTCCTCATTTTGCTGATGAAACCTGAGGTGCAAAAGCGTAAGACACTTGAAAGTGGTAGCTGGGCTCTGAACCCAAATCTTTGATTCTAAGCCTGACGGCTTTTACTGCGTCTTTCAGAGAGGTTGGATATATCCTTCTGTAGACCAAAGACCCAGAGCCTGCTGTAGCTGACTCTAAAGAGTTACTAGTTCTGAAAACATCTATGTGGTAAATTGGTCTGACACTTAAAACTATATTGCATCGTTTACTTCTCCCCATAGATCTGGAGGTTGGTGATAGTATTCATTCTATAGACAAGGGGACAGAGTTAGAGTTCAAGGGTGTGTAGGGTCTGCACGACTCCAGCTTACGTGGTTTGGCCACTATGTCCCACCGTCCTCGCAGAATGCTGTGGGAACTGGGGCTAGGGCCTAGACCAGTGTTTCCATGCAGGAATGCCGTCCTGGAAACGTATGTTTCTTGAATCTAGAATCCCCCAAAAATCAGTTCAGGAAATGAGAAAAAGTATTAAAATTACCTGTGAATACTAAAGCTTAAAAGGACAGAGATGTTATTGGTTGAAAGGAATCCATCTTCATCAAATGAAAAACGAGCAAGAAACACTAACGTGAAGTTGTAGGTTAGGACTGGGACAGGAGCACGTAGGACAGAACTGGTCTTGCTTGTGATTGTTACGTCATCAGTGTGTATCTGTAGCCCTGTCTGCTGCAAACTGTGAGTTATTCTTGCAAATAAAATAAATTTATACACATATAATAGTACACTTGATACAAATCTTATGAGCAGTGTTCCAAGAAATAAGCTTTGGAAGCAAAATAAATTCTTAATTTTGCAGTTTTGACACATGACTCTTACACTGTTAACCTTGCTAGGAGATTTGAATGTTATTTGAATGCTATCCAGCAATGTTCCCTGGTGTTTTCCAGTGTTTAAATATTCCCTGTAGGCTCCAGTTCTTTGCAAATACAACTAAGTTTAATATTCCTATTTGTTAAACAATTTTTTTCCAGATATATATATAATAATAAGGAAAGAGTATGAAGAATGTTTGAAGTATTTTAAGAACATAATGGTTTAGGGAATTTCTGAGAATTCTAATTTCTTGCTCCTAAATTCCAAAAGTACATATCTGTTGTAGATTTGTAAACACCAATCCAGACCAGAACGAAGCACCCTCTCCAGCCTGGGGAGGACAGCTGACCTCAGGAAGCTCTACTTAGCTGCTCACCGTAGAACTGACACTAGAACCCAGGTCTCTTGACACCTCTTGCCTTTCTTTCACTTACATTATGTGATTTCAGCACAAAGAACAATGCCCACTCTCCCACCCTACCTGCAGCTCCAACTGTGGTTTTGTTCCGAGGGCAGTTAAAGGTTGAAACCAAAGGAGCGGTAGAAAAACGTGGGAGCCATAGTTAATGAAGATTTGTAAGGACAAACATGAACATTTAGGGGGTTAACAGGCTACACTTTACCCCTGAAACTACAGAATTCAGTTAAACCCTTGGCCTTCACGTCCTTGGCCCTATACCTGACTTTTCCGTACTCCTTTATGTCTGTTTTTCTCTCTCCAAACTGCCCCAGGTGTAGAGAAGCTAATCATCCATCACATTTAGATGTGAAAGGTTTCCCTCTCAAAAACTGGGGACCTAAATGCAGCAGGGATTATCTCTGGCACATGAAGGGTGAGGAAACTGAATCAGGACCCGGACCAGAGTGGTACAAGTTCTAGCGAGAGGAGCCAGGCCTAGAACTCTTGTCAGGTTTCTAGGGCTGTGTGCCTGTGCGCACTGAATAGTTTTAAAGTGCCCGTACTTGTGTGCTTTAACAGGGTCAATTTCTAAGTTCATTTCCCATCTTTTACTCCCCTGTGGCCCTCAGCTAATAATATTTTTAGCCCCCATGGGTCAGGTACTCACAGTAGAAAAAAGGTTCCACATCCTCTTGCTGGTAAGGGTGGGAGTATTGGTGGGCAGTGGCAGGGTGGCCAGAGAGAGGATGGGATCCCGCCATTCCTCCTGAATCTCAAGGGAACTAAGACCAGAAACCAGAGCCAAATAATTCCTCCTGCTACCCACCTGCTGATAGTTCACTAGAGGGAAGATAGGCAACTTTTCAAACGGAACTTTTAAATTGTAAATCAGACACATTAATTATAACTTTAATATAACAAATGTTATTAAGCAGCAATTCAAAACCATAAATCTTTTTGAAGGTGCACAGGATTATTATAAGGTCAGTTGGCAGTAATGCAGATATTGTCTGGTATGAATGAAATGCTGGGGTGCGGAGTCAGGGTGGCCTTCCTCGGCCTCATGCTGACTTCCCAAACTGGGACGACACCCCATACCCTCCTTCCCCCTCTTCACGCCCAGAGCCCCTCTGGAGCTCACGGGGAGAAGGTGCAGGTGCACTGGACCAGTCCTTGCTCATCCCGGGCTTTGTCACAGGCCTGGAAAGCAAGCCCAGGAGGCTGCTGTGCTCTCGGAAGCCAGGCTGAAAGCCACAGACTGGATCCCAGGTCCCCGGCCCCTGCTGGGCTGGGGGCTGCCTTCTCAGCTCCACTTCCACCTGGCCCCAGTGGAGCTTCAGTGGCAGCAGCTGTGGAGCTGAGAAGGTGGAGACAGACTGTTCGTGGTGGGCCATGCCAGGGAAGCAGAGAAGGGGAGGGCTGTGCACAGGAAGTGAGGTCCCATTTGAAAGGCACTATAGGAGCTGAGGCTTAAGGCAAGGGGCATCCGAGCTGTCACAGGAACCCCCTGAAGGCTCACAGGTGGATAGGGGGTCAGCCTAGTAATGGGAAAACCAGCTCCTCAGGCCTGCTCTCCCCACCGCCATCCCCTCACTGTTTTCCCACCTTCACCTTGCAGCTGCCAAGCTGGAGGCCCCAGCAGCAGTTGGCAGGGCTGGTCCCCATCTAGTGCAAACGCCTCCCCCTACTTAAGGCACTTCTTTCCATTTTCCAATCAAGTGAGTCAGTTTCTAGTATCTCTGGAAGCAGCAAAAATGAGGGCTCCCTTCCCCCTCCCGTTTTTTGACTTCCCTCCAGATGGGTCTGAGTTTTAATGTTGGTTCTGAGAATTCTATGTATATTCCCACTGACAAAGGCTTCCCTTTGAGGCGACTGAGTGACTCAGGCCCTTTAAAACTCCTGACCTGTCCCAAAAAGTGATTGTCAATTTCAGGGTGGGGCAGGGGATAAGGACGAGGCACAGGAGGTAAGTCCCCCTGCTTCTCTGTGAGGTCAAAGCTGGTTCATAGGCTGAAAGAAGGGGGCAGGAGCTGGACTTTCACATTTACTTGCAGCACATGGGCCCTGGAAGAGGGCCAAAGGAAAGCCAAGGGCAGGAGCCAGGCAGGCACTGGAGGGAATGTGGGACTGTGTGTGTGCACCTGGAGGCGCCTGGAGGGTGACAGCACCTGTAGACAGAAGCTTGTGTGTGAGTGAATGTGGACTGTTCCCCTGTGTGTGGTGGTCGGAGGATGGCAGGCACAGGAACCAGCCTGCGGTGCAGCGGCACACGGCTTCCTTCCCTCCCACTTCTCCCTGGTCCTCAAGTTTTCAAGTGAACCTCTATCCCAGCAAGGCCACGCCCAGTCCCATGATAACTAAGAGGGGAAGTGGCCACGGAAAGGAAAACTTCTGGGGCCTCAGCAGCGGACACCACAGCCTTACTAGTTGGGCTCTGGTGCTGGTACCTTCTCGGGCAGAGACTCAGCCTCTTCACTGCTCAGATCCTGAGTCCCAGAGTCTCTGCCTCCCAGGCTTTCAGAGGCGTTCTCCTACCCTCTCCACCTTCTGCAAGGGCAGGGGGAGTGGCAGGAAAGTGGGCCGGGAAAGCCGAGAGCTCCTCTCCTCCATCTTCACTCTTTCTTAAAGGTCCCTGTTCTTGTAACAGTCCCGGGAGGACTGGCTGCCCCGAGTCAGGTGTGAGGGAACCAGTGGCGGGGCAGCGTGTGCGGGGGTGGGGCTGGGGTGTCTAGACACACATCCAAAAGCAGTGGGAGAGGTAAAGGACACAAAATTGGGGACAAAGAGAAAGATCTTAGGCCTCAGGAAATGGGTCCTAGACCTGGGGGACGCACATTCAGAGGAACGGATGAACAGGTTGAGGGAGTGTAGAGTGTGGAGACACTGAGAAATAGCCGGCGGGACCTTAGAGACACAGGCAAAGGGGTGCTGGGCCTGAGGAGGCTGGAGGGCGAATGGGCACAGCAGAGAGGCGCAGACCTTGACCTCCAGGAAGGCGGGCAGGAGGGGGCCTGTTGTCAGGTGCTGGCAGCTGTCTCACTTCCCTCTCCATCCCACCCTGAAGAGAACAGGCTCTCTCGCCTTTGCTTTCCAGAGCTCCTGGCATTCCCTGAGGGCAGTCAGTAAGGGGTGGTCCCTTCCCATTCAACCAGGTACTGCACCTTGCCCTCGGGCGTGACCCTCCGAGCCAACACCTGGTACTTCTCCCCACAGGCCAACCGCCCAGCTGCGCCAAAGTAGTTAGTGATAGACGACTTGAGGTGGGACAGGGATGAGTCATCTTCACTGATGCTCTCAAACGTGTGGCTGTCGATGCCCTCGTCTGGCCGCTCGGCGCCCAAAGCCCCCTCTGCACTGCTGTCTGAGGGGCAGCGTCCACCCAGCTCGGCTGCCCGCCGCTTGGCCCGCAGTGGCGTGTACGCTTTGGCTGCCAGCTTCCTCTTTCGGCTGCCCACTGTCCGTCTATTATCAGGAAGGGAAGTGGAAGATGGAATGAAATGGAGAAGTCCTCACAAGTCCCTCTCTCTGAGCACTCCCCTGGGTACCAGGGGCTGGGCCGGGCCCAGGCAGGGCTTATGTCAGGAGCGCCTCACAACAGCCCTGGGAGGAGGGAAACAGCCCTCCAGATGAGAAACCACCAGCTGGGGAGTGACAGAGCCAGGATTCCAACCTATGAGTGTCCAGCTCTAAAGCACATGTTCTTTAGATTTAGATCTCAGCCCTGCACAAGCCCAGGGGCAGAGGTCCTGCTTACAGTGTAAGCAGGACCCTCATCTGGACACGTGTAGCTACATGAGTCAAACGGGTAGGGTGGCAGCTCAGGAGTCAAGTCCCTCGCACCCCAGAGTCTGGCCTGGAGACAGACAGACATGCGTGCACACGTGCACATGCACACGGGCAGAAAGAGGCAGAGGTGGTAGAGAAATAGACAAGCACACAAGAAGAGGCACATATTCACAGGGACACGAGCCAAAGAGCCAGTGAGAACAAAAACAGGAAGAAATAAAATACATAGGCAACAGCTGAGAAAGACAGAGATGTTTGGACATACAGAACTACTCTCAAGACACACAAGTCTACTTTTGCAAGGGCCTGAAGTTGAAGGTGCCCAGAGTTCAGAAGAGCTTTGCAGCATACCCTCCCTACGCCGCTGAGGACTAGCTAGTATTGCCCAACAGGCTGTACCCTCAGCGAGGCCTCCAGGGATTTTGGTCCCCTCGCCCAGGCCCTACACCTTGCAGGATGCCATTTCCCCCTTCATCAGGCTTCCAAAACAATGGCTCTTTTCCATAGAGACCCAAAGACACCAGATTCAGATAACCGAGCACGAGGGTTGGGAACCCTGCAGGCAGAGGCACAGACATGCAACACCACCGCACGCAAAGGCCAAGAACCCCAGAGTGGAAGAACCTCTGGTCGCAGGACCCCTGAACCGGAAATGCCCAACAAGAAGTGTCACACAAGCTTGTGCAGCAGGCGGGGCGGAGCGGAGCGACCTGAACGAATGTCCATCCTCAGCACCGTCTGAACCCCATGACTTAGACCAGAGGGTCCCAGACTCACAACTGCAGGAGGCCGAGTCCCTCAGCCCAAGACTCAGATGAACAGAATGAGCCCCACGTTAGTCACAAGAGTGGGAGGTGGAGGCAGGGGGGTGGGGGAGGGACGGGCGACGACAGACGATGAACTTGGGTTTGGACAGCCAGGAAGCTTACCTGGAGTCATAGGAGAGGCTGGTGGAGGCAGAGCCAGACGTGCTGGCGGCGTCTGTGGAATCCACGTCTGAGAAGAAGGTCTGGCCTGAGCTGGCACTGAGGGAGGAGAGCGTGGGTCTGAAGTCAGCCCTTAGCCTCCGTGGGACTTCTCCACACGCACCCTATGTCCCAGCAGGGGCCCATCTTCCCACTGCTGAGCTTCCTGCCACCACACCTGCAGGGACCACCTCCTCCCTGCTTGGCCATTTGCTACCTTCCCAGACTTCAAAGTTCCAGGAGTCAGGAAAGCCTTCCCCGACCACCCTCCCTAGAGGTGATACACGCACCATGACAGTAATTCAAGATAATTAATGAGCATGATCCCAGACACTTGTGTGATCTACAGGCCCAAAGTGCTTTCATTTACAACATCTTGTTTGAATCTTCTAACAACCATGCAAAACCAGGTGAGGCGGCTCAGAGGTTAAAGAATTTAAAGTGACACAGCTAGGAACAGGTGAGCAGGGGCTGGAGCCCAGTTCTGCCTAACGGACGCCCTTGTTCCCTTTTCCATGCCTATAGGAAAGCACTGAATGACCTTAATCATTTCAGAAATAATGGGATATGCAGTCCCTCCCCTTGGATATACCAAGCACAGGGGGCTGTCAGGAAGTGTCCAGGGCAGCTGGGAAGGCTTAGGGAGGCTTCGTGCAGGACTGTGAACGTGGGGTACCCACGGCACTTTTGGTATAAGGTGTGGGGCCTGGAGAAGCAGGAGAGGGACGGAGAGGTGTGGAGGCCGGGCAAGGCAGGCGTCGAGTGCTGCTCTGAGGAGCTTTCCACCGGAGCCCTGGACACCACAGCTGGGGGATGTTATGCGGAAAGCTTTCAAGCAGAGAGACCCTTCAGGCAGCCTTCTGCAATATGGACCCTTTTAACTAGAATGGCCCTGGGGGAGCCCCCACTCCCTCAAAAGGCTTTCTGCTCTGCCCTTTCCAGAGCCTGCCTTCTCTGCTGGGGGAATGGAGATGGTCTCCCCAGTTGGTTCCATCCTTGTTCCCAGAGCAGACCTCTCTGCTGGGTCCCTCACTGTTACCTTTTTAAACTCTGAATTTCATCCAATGTGAAGTCAAATATGCTGGCCAGGTGGTGGTTGGTGCTCCAGGCCGAGGTAAAGTCGCTCTGTGGACACAAAGGAAGGGGGCGGGGGGTCAGTGAGCCTCAAATCTTCTCCCCGCTGAGGGCCACAGGCTGCCAGGGCTTCTGAGGGCTGGGCCCTCCTGAGGGGAAGACCTGTCACTCCCTCCTTCCTCCCGGTCCTGACAAGGGGCCAAGTCACATCAGTCTGGTCCTGGCTCTGTCTCTAGCTGTCTGTATGACCTTCCTATGTCTGGTCTCAGTTACCTCAGCGGCCATGCTTCACGCTTAGAGGTGTGATGGAGTCACGGAGAATGAAATGACGGTTGTGAAAGTGTGCTGTAACTGTCATGTGCTGGAGAGATGGGCGGCACTGCTGATGCCCACAGGGGGCTTCAGCGAGGCTACAGGGCTGCTGAGGGAGGAAAGTGTGCCCAGGAGCCTCTGCCACTGCCTGAGGTGCAACCTCGGGAGACTCACTGCCCCTCCATGGCTGTTGCCCCACCCGGACAGTGGGGACGAGGATGCTACCTACCCTTGCCCCCCTTCAGGTTCTGGGGAGAACGTGGGGAGATAAAGGGGTGGCCTTGCAGTGCCTGGCTTTTCCTCGTTTAGCTGTAATAGGAGCTGACTCCTCTCTGGGAGGTGGGAGAAGCCCCTGGGCCTGGGGGACTTGTTTTCTGCACAGGAATCCCTAATAGGTGCTGACCCTGTGTGTGCAAGTGGAGAGTAAGAAAACAAGAAACTAACACTGGGAATAGCATCTTCCAGCAAAAACTTTGATCTTTTTCTTCTATAAACTCGCCTTTTCTGCTGCTGGAATTCGTGAGGCAACAAACTGTGGAGACAGAAAAAGGAGAGGGTGGCCCGGTCAGAGCCTGAAGGCCCAGGAGGTGGGGAGGTGGGCCCGAGGGAGGAGTGGCAGGGGCAGGGCTGGGGTCACAGCTGCTGGGGTGGAGACAGCCTCTCCTTCACAAGGAGACCTGGGGAGAGGTGGGGGAGTCCTCTGGGGCGGCAGGTGTGGGAAGGTGCGCGGTGGGGATGGTGGGCAGAAAAGAGAGAAGGTGCCTCTTCAGGCACAGGCATCCAGATGCTCTGCCCCCCACAGCCAGGGTGAGGGGCTCAGCTCAGCCAGGAGAGCTAGGGACCCCTTAGACTCTGACTTCCCCTTCACGTCTCTGCCTAAGCCCTCATCCAGCAAGACTGGGTCCCACGATGAAGCAAGGCAGTCAGGGCCGTGGGAGAAGGAGTCGGGATGTGGGATCGAGCTCTGGCTCAGCCACTAACTGGCCTCTCAGGGGGCCTCCAGCTGGGACTCCTGCTGCAGGTCCTCCCTGCTTGCTGGGATGCTAGCAAACTCTGCGGGCCCATTGCCCATCGCATGCCCGCCGGCTGGGGCTGGGAGGTGCACACTGACCCAGGCTTGCTCTTTGCTCTCTTGCGCAGCTCAGAGGGGGCGCCGTTCTCAGCGGGCACCAGGCCCTTGTCAGGCAGAAGCCTCCCTGGTGGGTTGGGCGGGACGCGAATGCGCAGCCGGAAGATGCATTTCTTCTTCTTGATCTCCTTGCCACAGAGGAACCTGGGGGTGGGCAGGGGGAGGAGAGAGCTCTGGAGTCTGTCGGTCCATCCTCCTGGGGAGGAGCGTCAAGCATTAAACCTACGCTCTCTGCCTCGCTGAACCCGGAGCTAAAATCCAGAGTGGCCTGTGGAGACGCTGATTCCTTCAAAGCCTGTGGGATCAGGAGTCTCAGGTGGCGGCTGAGGACGTGGCTGGTGGCTCCTCCCTGTCCTTCCCCTGCACGTGCGTGGTTCCTGCTGCTCCTCTCCCTTTTCTTCTCTGCCTCAGCCAGCCCCAAAGCCACCTCTCACAGGAAGGCCTCCTCCAGCTCCCAGGGGAACACCATTCTGTTCTCTGCTCTCCCGCCTCAAGGAGGCTGAAAGCGCCTGCAGGCACTTCCCTCATTCTTCCACCACTGGCTGAGCGGCCAGGAAGCTGCAGAGGTGACTCAGACACAGCTGGAGCTCCCCTCAGGAGACTGTCCACGCAAGGACAGGAGGCCTCATGAATATGAGAGCAGGGCTGTGTCTGGCCCCAAACCACGAGAACGTGGAAGACAGAGTGGATACGTCTGCCTAGAGGTGTCTGGAGGTGCTACATAGAAGCAGGGACCATGTCTTATTCCTCACTGCGTCCTCACACCTACACAGGGCTGACACAGAGCAGCAGTTCGATAAATAGTTGTTGATGGAATAAATGAAAGGGATTGAACTGCATCCTCGGCAAAGGGAAGAGTGTGAGCAAAAGCAGGAGTGGGGAAGCAAAGGGCTCAGAACAGCTGACACCCAGAATAAATAACGTAAAGGGACAGTGGCAGGAGGCGTGGCAGGGACTGATCCTAAGAGGCCTTGACTACTGTGTGATGGAGCCTGGGCATTCCCCAAGGTAGTAGCAAGACGTGTCAGCTGTGTGTTCTGAGAAGAACTCAGAAGTCTGGGTGGGAAGCCATGGGTCACGCAGCCCACCTGAGCGATGATGAATCGATCCCTCGGTGCCTGGCCCAGACCATACATGGCTGGGGCAGGAGAGGCCCTCAGAGGTCAGGGGTGTAGCCCCCTATGGAGCTGAGCCCAGAACCAAAATGTGTCATGCTGATGGAGTGCTCAGGGAAGGTGTCACAGAGGAGGTGGGGTGCTCCCTGGATCTTGAAGGATGTGTAAGATTTATATAGTCAGAGAGAAGGGGCAGGAGACCCAGGCAAGGAGCACAGTTTGAGCAAAGGCTATGAGGTAGGAAGAACCTTTAGATTGAAATCCCACCTGTCGGGGCCCCATGGCACTTCCTTCCCTGCTCGCACCTGCTTTTGTAGCTGTTCAGCGCGTTGAGGAGATGCGGTCCTCGGTCCGTCACAGGGGTGTTGGTGAGCTGAAGGGGAGCAGGCCAGCAGAGGGGTCAGACCCAAGCCCATGGCACCTGAGGAGGCCTCCGCCCGCCCCCCCCGCTCCCCCCGTCTTCTGATGCTTGAGTCCTCTACGTGAGGACCACCAGCTTACTCCATGATCCCAGACAAGTCTTTTCACCTGTCTGAGCTCAGTTCCCGTCGGAAACTGGGCAAGTAACTCCTGCCCTAATTGTATCCAGAGCTTTCAAAATGTCCATGCCCTTGACCTAGGGATGCCACTCCATGGACTCTATCATACAGACATAATGTGAAACATGGACAGAGCTTTATGTACAAAAATATTTGCTGCCGCACTGTTCCCAATGCTGGGCCAATGGGACAAGAAGGAAAGAAACTATATGCCCAACAGGAAGGACACTGGTAAACTCTGGTGGAAACCAATGCAGCCATTAAAAATGTGTATGAAAACTCATGATGTGGAAAAGTATTTATGATATAATATAAACTGAAAGAAGATGACTTAAATTGTATATACTGTGTAATCTAAAGCACATAAAAAGAAAAAATACACATAGAAAAGAGGATGGAAGGAAATGTACCTATGCATGAATAGCAGCTGTTTGTTTGTGGTGTGATGTGGGAATATGGATGGCTTTGTTTTTTAAATATACTTCCTTATACTTTTTGGTACTTTAAATTTTTTCTACCAGGAACATGTGTTTTTTGGTTTTTTTTTTAATAAATTGGGAAAAGAACCATATTTTTTTTTGAAAAATACCAGCTCTACCTATCTTTTTGGCTGTATAATAAGTATGTGTTTTATGAATTATCAAACACTGTAAATGAAGATGTTACTACATGAAAATCTTTTGTAAAGCATAAGGGTTACTTTTTTTTAATTTTCATTTTTTAAATCCCTGTCTAATCAAAGAAGGATTTGGGGCAGTCAGTAGAGAAGACACCTCCCTCTTGACGTGGTGGAGAGGATTCTAAGTGTCAAGGGGCAAGGGGGCATGGCCCCGCCGTGGAAGAGGTTGGGGAACCTCTGGCTCCGTTGCCAGCTTAGCTCCAAAACTGTGCTGGCCACTGGCAAGCCCCTCTCCACCTCAGACATCCTGAAAGTCTGGTTTGTTACTCCGTCGATCCCGGGCTCCCAGGCTCCTGGTGCCCACGTTTGCTATTCAAAGTAGGACCAGCAGGGGGCAGGCCCACTTCACTTTGCATCCTAGCCAGGTAGTCGGGAGTGGGTCAAACATCTCTGCTCCAGCCACACTTTATCCCTAGCTCCCTGCAGCTGAATTTGTGCAGCCTTAACCTACCTACTGCCAAAACCTGGATCAGGAAGCCCCTGGCACGGCATAAGCTCAGAGGTGTGGATTCAGGGAGGCAGCAGTTCAAAGACCCTGGGCCTTTGTCCCAGCGAGCAGCTGAAGAGCTCGCGTGCAGAGACCTAGACCCCAGTTCCGCACTGTGTGATCCTGGGCAAACCTCTCTGGAGCGCAGTAACTCCACCGTGGGATGGACTCCTGCCATTCTGCCATCACACGGTCCTGCATACCTTGCCGAGCTGCAGGAGCTCCCAGTGGTGGTTGACGAAGGCCAGAATCTCCTCAAAGTCGAAGTACTTCTTCTTGCTCTGCACCCCCAGGTTGTAGAGGGCCAGATGAACCACGTCCACCCTGGGCAAGGGGGCAAGGAGGTGGGCGGGGTGAGGCAGCAGCCACAGCTGGAGCCTCCTGGGTCTGGGTTCAAGGGCAGGGCCAAGGCTGGGACCTAGCAGTTGGAAATGGGGGGGGGGGGAGGAGAGGAGCTGGGAAGGGGCAGGAGGGGGGTGTGGGCCAAGCCCCATCCTCTCACCATCGCAGGGGCAGCCTCTCGATGTACTCTGGGCCCTGGTTACACACGGAGCAGAAGAATAGGTAGAACCTGTGGGTGGGTGGAGAGGGGGCCTATGGGTGGGAGGGGCTCTGACACCCCACCCTCATTCCCCACCTGCCTTCCCATAGTCAGCATTGTTCTCCTTCCTGGGGCTGGTGGCCTTTTGTGGGGACCAGGAAATACTCCCCCACTCCTTCCAACCCCTATCTCAACCCTGTTCCCAAGTGTCACTGCTCTGGAGTGTGGCTTTCAGAGAGTGAGCCAAGTCCCACTGGGCTGCAGTGGTCACCCTTGTTCTCTCTGACACACACACACAATCACCAACACGAGACATCAAGAAACACGTCATATCTGGTGTGACACACGTCAGCCTCCCATTAGCTTCTCTCCATTGGATCAAGTCACTCATTTACCCAGTGGCTCCTACAAGCCTGGGTGGCGGTGAGGCAGGGCCTGTGTCACTCCCTTCCCCAGACACTTAAAAGAGACTGGGGCTTTGTCTAAGGTCCCCCACAAGTCATTGGCAAGTGGGGATGTGGTCCAGAATGTTCCTCCAGGGGAAGACGTCCTGTAGACAGATGTACGCTATCAGACCCCCTCCCCCCGACTGGGGCCTGGCAGGTGGTCTGAAGGAGTTGCCGCTGCTGTCCCCTGCCCCCCATCTCACAGCCAAGGCTGAGCCAGACCAGATTAGCACCTACCGGTCTCCAAACATCATGGGCTCATTGAGGCACTGGGTGCAGGCCTCGTGGAACCACTGCCTGCACTGGTAACACTGCAGCATCCGCAGATACCATCTGGAGAGACAAAGGAGCCAGGTCACCTGGGCCCACACTCCCAGCCAAGCATGAATCTCAGCAACCTTTCCCAACATAAACTTGCCCTCCACTAGGGTAAGGGAAGAGAACTCAGTTACCAAGCACTTAGGCTGTGCCAGGGGAGATCCTGGCAGCAGGGCATATGCTATCTCATTTGATCTCACGATGGACCACTATCCCCATTTGAGAGATGAGTCAGAGGTTAAATGGCTTGCTTAAGGTTACTCAGGAAGCCAGTGGTGAAGGGTGATTCAAATCCTGGCCTCCCTAACTTCAAATCCCGTGATCTTCCACCATCGTACACTGGAACCCCCAGGTCTGGACTGTGCCCCACACACGGCTTCCCAAACACCACTGACAGGGAAAGGTTTGCCCAGGAGACTTCACAGGAGAACAGTGGCTCCTGTAACCAACATGGGCAGCACTACGTCTAGTTTTGCTCACCAGGACTGTATCGACCCTACCATGGCCATTCAACAGCTACTCACTGAATATAAACAAAGAGCAAAAAGGTGTTTCCTTAACAAGTCAATGCTCTGTTCACACTTTTCAGGTGTGGTTCATGGACCCTCAGCATCAGTCACCTGGGGTCTAGGTTAAAATGCAGATTCCTTGGCCCACTCCAGACCTTTCCATCTTTGGGGCAACCCCAGGGAGATGCATTTTTAATAATCACTCTGGGTAACTGCCTTAATGCTGTAAAGATCTCTGCAAGGTAAGCATTTCTCCATGTTATCCTCTAGGCCTCTCAACACCCAGGGAAGTTGATGGGGCCGAGATTATTAATCTCACTTGAGAGATGAAGGACTTCAAGCGATTTGCCCAAATTAGCCAGATAGGCTGAAAGCACAGCCTCCAGACTCCCAGTTCTTGTCAACAAAGCTTGGGGCTAAGGTTAGCACTTCAAGGTGTCCTGCAGGCTGAGTTCCTGAGGGCAGAGATCCCATCTGTTACAGTAGCGGTCAGGCCCGGAGCAGGCTCCTTTACCATGGCTACATGGAGGCCCAGGCCTGCAAGGAAGAATCAGGCCAAGACTCTTGCCCTGCAGCGAGGACAAGAATCCCCTCTACAGTATCCCCAATGTATGACCCCCCACACACTCTGCTCGCACACCTTCAGAGAGAAGGATCTTAATACCTCCCCAGCTCTGACAATGGGAAGGTTTGTCTAACTTCTGCTTACCCCCAGTAACATCTCACACTTAAGTGCTTACCCAGTGCCAGGCACTGTGAAGGCCTTTGGGTGAATTATCTACTTCAGGCTCTGCTCACAACTACCTGGGAAACTTATGATAACAGGCTCAGGGGCTGCACAGCTCTAAGGGGCCGGGAGAATGTGGACCCTGGGGCCCAAGCTCTTAACCACTCTTCAATACTTCCTTCTTTTCCACGGGCCCCAGGAAAACACCTCCGTCTTCAACGGCCCGCTGCGGGAGGGCTAATCTCATCACCTTGAGCCCCGTGCTTGGGTCTCACGCTTCATATTAATATTCGGGCTCTTCCCTGGAGCGCGGCCCCGAGGCCTGGCACTCCCGGGTTGCCCCCGTAGGGCCCGCCCCCACCGCCCGAAGGGCCCCGCCCCCACTGCGCCCGCACTGCCCCCGCGGCCTTACTCTCCCGGCCCGCCGCAGTAGCAGTAGCATTGCTGCTGGTTGGTGCGGTGGGGTGAGTCCCACTCGAGCTCCTCGGGCTGGTAGGACAGCACCATCTTCACCGCCTGCAGCGTCCTGGCGATGGCACCCTTCTTCAGCGCGCCGCCTTTCTGTGGGAGATGAGGGGTCCCAGGTGGGCCACGAGGGAAATGCCCGTTAGGGAGATCCTCAGATTTTCCAGTGGAGTCTGATGCAAGGAGCCTTTTCTCATCAAGCCCAAATCCATCCTCTATCCCAGAAGGACCTCCATTAATAGGAATAAGCACACCAGTAAAGATAACAACAATAACCAACCAGTGTGGGAACATACATGGTGTCTTTTAACATTAAGTCTTTTAACATGTATTGGGGGCCTCCTACTCCTGACACCACATCTGTATCCATTTAACAACTGAGGAGACTGAGGCTCGGGGAGGCTAAGGAACCTGGCCAAAGACACACAGCTGAGAAGTGGCAGCAGTGCTGTCTGCTTCCAAAGCCCTGGCTCTGTGACCAGGAGTCAGGCCTGAGCCCAGGGAGTCACTGGGCTTCTCACTGTACAGGGGGAAAGGCAGGGACTGAAAGGAGGGGGGCTCACCCGCACAGCCAGCGCGAAGATGCAGCGTCGGCAGAACCAAGGTGTGAGCAGGGGCCGGTCGGCACTGCCTGCTATGGGGATGTGGCACTGCTGGTGGTAACCTAGGCAGAGGAGGGGTGGTGGGTGCCCACAAGGACGCAGTGGCCCAAGGCCAGTCAGCCCAAAGGCGGCAGGGCTGGGGAGGGCTGTAGCAAGTCCTAGGAGCTGTGTGCCTGCCAGCTGCCAGGGGACTGGCTGGCCATTCTCACCAAGGCAGCCAAGTTGGAGTCCAAGTAGGTGAGTAAAAAAACAGCCTGGACCCCAGTGGGGGAGGCACCAAGGTCTGGCTTCAGTCTCTGTGCCCTGTCTCTCCCACCCATCCTCTCCACCCAAGGGAGCTCCAAACTGTATAACTTGTCTCACTTTCCAGAAGCCCCAGCTCTCCCCAAGGGTCACCTCTCTGGGCCCTCACTCCCTGGAAACAGCAAGCCAGCTAAGGCCCCAAGTCTGAGGGAGTGACTGCCAGGGGCCAGTCTGGGGATGGGGCCTTCTCAGTGGGATGGGGCCTGCTCATCACACTCACCCAGGCCACACTTCCCACAGATGAGGATCTCATTCAATGGCCCTGATGTCTTCCCCAGACAGATGTTACACTTGGGCTCCTCTCCTGGAACACCAGCTGAAAGAGAGAGGCCCTCTGGGGTCAGGTCTGGCTGGCAGGAATTAGAAGTTCTAAAATCACATTCCAGGTGCTGAGCCTCTACTTGCTGGACCTAGCACTGGGCCCCATATGCCAACACACTGACTCTCCCCAACCACTCTGAGGTTGGAGGTACCTACTGTCATGACCCCATTCTAAAGATGGGTAAGTTGAGGCTCAGAAAGGTTAAGTCCTTTGCTTAGCTAGTAAGCAGAAGAGGTGAGATTCAAACCCATGGCTGTTTGACATCAAATCCTTTATTCTTTTGACCATGTCATGCTACCTCTCCTGCCTAATTTTAACTTGATTTGTTAAACAGTTTTTTTATGTTGAATAATTTTTAAAAATATTATTACGGAATCATAATAGACAGAATGTCATAACGGAAGTCTATGTTCTCGTCAACAATTATAAACTCTTGGCCAATCTTGTTTTGACAATATTCCCACCCACTTCCCCCGCCTGTATTATTTTGAATCAAGTCCCAGATATCCAATCATTTCCATAAATATTTCAGTATGTATCTCTGAAAGATTAGGGCTCTCTTTTTTAAAAATAGAAAAACCATATCTACAGTAACTTTATTATACCTAAAAATTAAAAATAATTTCTTAATATCATCAATAAATTCAGTTAGTATTCACATTTCCAACTGCCTCAAATAAAAATGTTGTGTTCGTTCAATTACTTTTAAACTACAGGTTCCATCTTTTTTTCTCTTGCCATTTTTTGATGTTATTGAAGAATAAATACGTTTGTATGTGAAAGATTTGAATGAATAAATTAAATACATGTTGGCGTGTGTTTCTGTCCGACTTCCCCTCGCAGACTGAAAGGTTTGTAAGAGCAGAAATGGTATCTGTTCATCAGTGTGTCCCCAGGACCTCATATCGTGTGTATGTGGCACATTACACGCACTCAAGACATGTTTGCTGAGTAAATGCTCTCTTGCCTCTTATTCCTGAATATGCCCCCAGGAAGGAGGTGCCCACCGTGGATTTCAGGAAGCCCTCGTTGGCTCAAGGAGTGATGGATCACTAACTATGACATGCTCAGCCTCGTGCTGTCACCTTGAGAGGTGCCAGATGGGCTCCCATCCTGCCTGTGAGGAGCCGTTACCTGGCTGGGGAGCCAAGCCGTTCCCCAGGTGAGCCCTACGGCACCGCCATGGTGCCTGGCATGCAGTGGGCCTTCTACTCAAGATCTGCTAAAGTGAACTGTCTTTCCTCACCTGCTGGTTCCTCACGCTTTCAGTAAGAGGGTAACTAGGAGAGAAGAGCCTCACTGTTCTGGATCTTCATATAGTAATAAATTGAGGTGACAGGGGCTTGGAGAAGAATCAGTCTGCATTAGCCACAACATCTTGCAGAAAAAGGCAATTTGGAAGCTCTAATAACTGCCTGGGTTGACCTCTACTTGGCGGACTCCTTAAAATCATCTCTTACAGTAACAAATTCTTTAGAAACTGCCCCTCTGTGACTCGACAGCACTGGACTAAGCATTCTACGTGGATTATCTCATTTAAGCACCGTGTGAGGCCAGTACTTTCATTGTCTCCTTTTTCCAGATGAAGAGACTGAGGGTCAGAGAGGTTATGTCACTTGCCCAAGAATATGCAGCTAGTAAATGACAGAGCTAGAACTTGGTCCAAGGAATTAACAGCTGCCTTTCCCCTCATACCACATCTATTCTCCTGTTAGAGCATAAATGGCAAACAGGTTTCTTCTTTCATGGCGACTCTGATTGACCAGTAGTGGTTGCTGGGAGCACCATGTTGAAATATAAGTGTTGTGACTGATTAGTGCTGTCTGTTGTGTACCTGGGAAGGGAAAATGGTGGCAAGAATGCCCCTGATTTGCTATCTTTGTGAGACAATGTAAACCTCTGAAGGCATGGATGGTACCCAACCCTGCTTCCTTTCAACCCTGAAAGCTGATCCAGCACCATTGGGCACGTCCATCTTTACCTGCCTGGTCCATCTCTGCTTTCTTGGTCTTTCCCCCATGGACAGAACTGCCTCCACTAGTTTTCTTCACAAATTGACAGGGGACATTATGCTCCCATCTAGAGGTGACAATTCTGATTCCCTGGGCCTCTCCCTGTTCCCAGCCCAAAGTGACCCAGAGCTTTGTGCAGAGGAGATGAAATGCAGCAAGGAGGCAGACACAGGCCTGGGACCTACCCCTGCTCTCCCAGCACCTCCCAAGCCACTTTCTCCATCTGCCTACCTCCTTCACAAGGTATGAGTACTCAAGGGGATGATGGATGTCATAAGGGCTTTTCCATGTAAACACACAACTGGTCATCTCAGGTGGGGATGGGGGTCCACGGACAAGGCCAGATGCCAGAAGTAAGAGCCAGAAGGAGACAAGGAATGATGGAGGTGGAGGAGAGAGGACCCAGGGTGGGGCAAGGGTGCCCAAAATCTTAGGAAGACTCACCATGTTGTATGTCCTTCCACAGGACCCAGTATTTGGAATTGTCTTCAAAAGTCACAAGGCAGCTCTGCTTTGAACTGCTGACCTGGGGCACAGAGAGGGAGGAGCAACGTGAGAAAGTGGCTGGGGAAACGCGTGGAACACGGTCTTCCTCTCCTATTTTTGTCCCCACAGAGCACAGGGATTAATTAGACCCCCTCCTTGTGCTCCAGAAAGGACAGCTTGGCCAGAAGGGGAAGGAGGATGGCAGTTCCTGGAGGTAGTGAGCAGCCAGTCACCAGAATTGTACAGTCAGGGACTGGCAGACAACAACTTGGTGGGAATGCTGAGCACAGAACAAGCCAGATGGTCATCTGTAATCCTCTCCAATCTGACTCTTGTTTTGTAGGCTCAGAGCACTTTTCTAAAGAACTGGTTGGGTGATGTTGGCCCTAAGGATGGAAGCTGCCAAAAGCTCCTTCCATGTTCAGCTTTTGAGCTTGAGGGACAACAAGGGAATTTTCCAGCAATCCCCCATCGTCCATCACCAGTCTGAGGCCTAAGACAGAGGATGAGCAGGGCGACGCTGAGGCTGGGAACAGGGGCTGAGGAGGAAAGGTTTACCCTCTTGATCTTCCCGAGGTAATACAGTCCATCTGTCCACCGGCAAAGCACATACTGGCCTTCTGTCAGCTTGGACATCAGGTCTTTGAAGTTGTTCTTGGCTTTTGCCAGGGCCCCCTTGTTGGGGAGGTGGCTGGTGGCACCATAGGAGTCCCGAGTCCCTGGGTCCAGAGCTCGATTCTCCATCAGTTTCCACTGACACTGGAAGAGAAAGAGAACTGGCTTTTTACTCCTTGCTTCAGGGGAGGGGGACAGAAGGGAACTACCATTTATGTAACCTGTGCTATGTGCCAGATGCTTTTATTCTCTCACTGGATCCTCATGACAACCCTGTGAGGGAGGCGTTATTATTCTCATTTCACAGATAGGGAAAATGAGGTTTGGCAAGGGGAAGCAATTAGGGGGTCTGAGGCAGAGCCACGGTTCATAATCAGGTGAGCTGATTCTAAGCCCTGCTCTCTTTCCCACCCATACCATGCTGCCTTCTAGAGAACAAATCTCTCAGCCAACCACAGAGCAAAGTCTCCCTCCCCAGTGGCCTGACCACACTCACTGGCTTGGGAGCCTAAGGCTTTATCCCTTAAGCCAACATACTCCATGCTGAGTGGAGAGCCTTCTCCAGGAGAGCAGCAAGAAGTCTTACACTCTCCACCCCTACCCTGAGAGCTGGCAGAGGAAACTCACCCGGAAAGGGAAACTCCTGGGTGGCTTGTGAACTGGCATAGCCTTGGCCATCTGTAATCCCCTTTTCTGTTCTCAATTATGTGATGATTTAATGGAAACCAATGCGGGGACATTTAAACTCACTTATGCTTTTACTCAGATGCAAATTTGCTCCAAGCAGTTGTCACCCCCATGCCACCCTCTCTAAGCCGGTCTCTTACCAGCCTATAAAATGCACTGCTCCCCCACTGCTTTCACTCTTCCTGCTAAAGTACTACTGGGGTCCCCAGACACAGACCCCCACCTCCACCCCCACCCCTAGCATCTTAGACTTCTCTAACCAATGAGTTGTCACAGCTGGCCAACTTCAAGCACAGCGACTTCTGGCAGCCTGCTGTCTTTTCCATCCCCCTGTCTGCGTTAGGGCCCCACCTTGCCTGGGCCATTCACTCATTCAATAACTGTCTCCTGAGGCACTGTCTCACCTATACTGGGCACCTGGGATGGGCAATAGTACAACCCGTGACCAGGGCTAAACAGGCCACACCCTGCTTTCCTGCCTCCTCACCAGACTCTTCCACAGGGCCACAGATTCCCATCTTTTTCTTCTCCCTCCCAGAAAACTTGAATGGCATTCGAAGCCCTCCCCAAGGTCCTCTTGTCCCTTTTCTGGGCTCACCTGGCTCCATGTCCCTCTACACACTCTCCATTAAGCCAAACACCACTTCCCTGTGTTCCTTGCACCCGCTCCTCTGCTCCTCTCGTTCCCTTCCTCTCTGCCATGGCGCTGGGCACCTGTGTTACGACTATCCGTATACAGGAAGAGTCCCGTGTGTTATCCATGTGAGTGCGTGTGTACTCCTGTGAGACTGTGTTTGATGCCTACAGCAGTATGTCAGTGAGCATAGGAAGATCAATACAAGTGTGCGCATGTCTGGGGCCCCCGGGGCAGGCAGGGCACTGCTAGGGTCTTGGCTCTCCAGACCTCGGCGCGGCCACCCCCATCCTAATCGCTTGTCCCTATTCCTCTTTTCTGCAAGGCAGAAGGCACAGGCACAGGGCAGGGTGTACGGTCCGAATCCCTGCCTTCTCTCTGCCACCTGGCTCCCGGGCACTGCGAGGTTCCCGCCAGCAGGGCCTGGGGCCCGGACCGCGGCAGGTTCACAAACTGACACTTCCTCCCCTGCCGTGCCGCTGGAAGCGGGCCGGGTCGCCGCGCCCCCACTGGCCTGGCTGGGGGCCCCCGGGTGGCGGCCCCCCAACCCGAGCCTCCATCCCCCCCGCCGGAGCGGGCCCCCGCGGGCTGTGATTGGTTGATTCAAACCCATCTGCAAAGAAATGCCTCTTTGCGGGTTCTCGTCGGCGTCCAGTTCAAATCCGCGGCACCGGGAGCGCAGGGCCGGGAGGGGGCAGGAAGCGAGGATGATTCATGAGCCGGGGCCTCTCCCAGGGCGGCCGTTGGCTTTTTAAAAAGGGTGTTCAGGAGGGGGAAAAAGCTTGCAGGAGTACCCCCTTCGGGTCCAGCTCTCCTCTCTTCAGTCGCTCCGACGCCGAGCTTCCCCCTTTCCCATCCTGCCGCCGCCTGACTTCGGACGTGAGCAAAATCCCAAACGCCCCCGTTGGTCTCCACCACACCCCACCCCGCCCCTGAGCAAGAAAAGTAAAGGAAAAGTAAAGATTTGGGGCAAGGAAACAACGACCTGTCACCTACGGCCCCCCAAAGGCTCGGGGACCCCGGGAGGACTCCTGCCGCAGGCAACGGTCACCCCCTAAGTCTCCCACGCGTGCAGCGCCCTAGGACTCCACCCCCGCCCCCCGGAGTCGTTCGCACAGCCAAAGTTCAGGGAGATTGCAAAAGAGCGATGTGTGCAGTGAGAGAAGAGTGTGGCGGGGACTCCCCGGCCCGGGCCGGCCGCCTGCAGCGCTGAACTTACCGCGAGCCTGCGTGTCCGCCGGTCCCACTTGGAGTCTGGCCACCAGGCGCATCCGCGGAGGAGGCGGCTGCGCTCGGCCTGCGGCTGCCTGGCCGAGTGTCCGCCCGTGGGGCCGGGGTCGGGGTCTCGGCGGGGGCGGGGCGGGGCGGGGGCGCCACGGGGAGGAGGGGGGGTGGAGGAGGGAGGGGCCGGGGCGCTCAGGAAGGGGCCCCCCGGGCGCGGGGCGCCATCTTTTTCGCGTTTTCCCGCGAATTATTGACGTCCCGCTTATGTAATTAGCAGGGGCCGCGCCGGCCTCGCCATTGGAGCCCGGGGCCGCCGGGGCCCGTAGCACCCCCCGCCCGCCCCCGGGCCACCCCTTCCCGCTGCGGGCGCGCATCCTCCGCCGCCACCGCGCGCCAGGCGCAGACACGCGGCGCGTGTGCACGAACGCAGAGCCCGCGCCGCGACACGGCCGCACCGCGGGGGCGCAGGCACAAGGGGGCAGCTCCTCGCGCGCACGGCGCTCAGAGCGGGCACTCACTCGGTGAGGAAACACGGCTCTGCGCACAGAGGGCGCAGACCTACAGCTGGCACCCACTCGGCAGGGAGGCGCAGACACACAGATTCACGGCGTTCACACAGGCCCCGGCGGCCCAAACGGGATTCACACAGTGTCAACGCACAACGCCCTGCACTGGCAGCGCGGTCAGCAAACACAGAGACACAGCACAAGCATAACACAGAAACAGATACACAGCGCACACAGCACAGACACAAGGTCACACCACACCGTATACACGACACGAACACACACTAAAGAGACGATGACAGGGTATACACAGATGCAAGGAGAGCGAACCAGTGTACACAGCATAGGCACACAACACAGACACACATACGGTAGACAAACGACAGGCACTGCGCCACAACACAGTAACAAAGTACACCAACACCAAATTGCACACAGACTCAGTGTACAGAAACAACATAAAGAGACAATTGGAAATACCTACCACATACACAAACACAACATATAGGTAAATGGCGCACAGTGAAAGACACATGCGTAGGAAAAGCAAATACTAGCACCCTGGTCATGGCTCCAGTCATATCGGGCCCTTGCCCTGGGGACAAAGGGCAGATGTGTCCCTGTCCAGACTCACTCTTTGGGAGGGGGTGGAGAACACGTGCCAACAACACCCCACTCTTTACACCCCACTCCTTATCCATCAGGCCTCCACTCACCTGCCACCATCACACTCTGCAGACACCCCCAGGAGGCTGGGGGAGTGTGCACATCATGGGTGTGGCCACCGGGCGTCCCTTCCCCACCCCTTCAGCCTTCCCTGTTTACTGTCTAGTTGCCCACCTTGGCCCTCTGCCTCCCAGCCCTGGGGTATGATCTCTCTAGCTGACTGGGTCTGCCTTTAGGACACCTGGGCAGAGATATGGAAGCACTTACCCCTGGGTCTCATAGGCCAGCTCCGCTGGTTATTGGCCATGGAACTTGAGCACATCACTTCAACTCTTCAGCCTCAGTTTCCTCACCTAAGTAGCGTCATTGAGAAGGTTAAAGTTAATGTATACAAAGCCCCTGGCACCCAGTGGATGGGCAGAAGTGGTTGTTGTCCTTTGTATGAAGTTACAAAGGGAGTGCCCCCCCTGAGTAGAACTAGAACTGGGAGCTGTGGGGCCCGCAGTCTCATGGGGGAGTCAGGTGTTGGCACAAGCAGCGACAACACATGTAAATACGACGGGAGTGGTACAGTGAACTGGACTTGGAATTGGAGGAGACCTGCCTTCAAGTCCAGCTCCTCCTCAGAGCCAGTGTGGGATCTGAGGGAGCTCGTCTCCCCTAAGGCCACATTTCCTCTTTTGTTCAAAGGGGGTAATAATACTACCCCATCTCACAGGGCCATTGCATACATGAGGTTAAAATCGGATTATGAATGAAGGTTAAAATAGCATAATGAAAGAGCAGGTGCTTTGTAGAGGAAAAGTGGTATGTAAAGTGAGGCATCGTTAACACACTACAAAACAGGAAATTATAAATGACACTAGAAAGGTGCAATGTCACCAGTGATTGTTCAGAGGCAGCTCTGACTTTGAATTGAGAAGAGAGGATAAATAGCATGGAAAAGCTGGCATTTAGGTAGAATGTAGAACTAGGGCGGTGAGCCTTCCTAGTGCGGTAGGGGGAATGGTATGTGCAGGGGGCCTGGGATGGAGTTGTGGGGATTGGGCTGGAGTTCAGGTGTGTGGAGGGAGGCAGTGGAAGGAGAGCGTGGAAGAGAGGGTGGAGCGGAGTGTAATGGGCTGAAGTTGCTTCTCAGCCCACAGGCAAACCTGGGCCACTGAGCATGGTGACAAGTGGTACATGTTCTCGAAGAGAAGTCTGGAGCAGAGAAGTGCCACGACCTGCATTTACTTTGGGATCTGGCAGAAGGAGGTCAAAAGTGTGTACAAACAAGAGAAAGACAGAGAGTCCCATTTTTAATAAATGGGTTAAAGATATCAACAGGCAATTCACAAAAGAGGAAACCTAAATGGCCAAAAATACGAAAAGAGGTTCACCCTCACTGGTCATATGAGAGATGCAAATGAAAAGAGCCGTGACACACCATTTCACATCCAACAGACTGGCAAAGAGGAAGAAGTCTCTCAATGTAGGGAAGGGAGGAGGTGTGGGTGGCAAGGATGTGGCACCATCAGGACCCTCCCGCACCATTGATGGAGAGGTAAATAGCTACCACCGCTTTGGAGTAGAGTTTGGCAACATCTAATCAAGTTGAAAGTGCTCATATTTACAATTCAGTGACTCTGCTTTACTCATTCTACATATAATTGTAAGAAATTAGACATTAATTTCAGCCATCCAGACACATTGTGATCTATTCATGCCATGGACTAATACACTGGGAGTAAAAAGAAACTAAGGCTATAAGCTGCAACACAAATATTGTCTAGGAAAAAAACAACATCAAGTTGTAGAATAGTTAGTGTGATACAAAAAGTTGTTTTAAACATTCAAAACTATGCTACGTGTAATTTCGGATACAGTCAGATAGGAAAGGTGTTAAAACATGCATAGAAAATCAAAGATAGCACATTTAGAAGAGTGGTTACCTCTGGGAAGGGAGGGATGGGAATGAGACCAGAAAAGGGTACACGGGGATTTAATTATATCTATAATGCTTTATTTCTCAGAAAAAAATATCTGAAGCAAATATGGCAAAGTGTCAAGATTTCACAATGCTAGGTCCATAGTTGTTCTCTCTGATCCTTCTCCTTCTCAAGTCTAAAATTGTTTCTCTATTTTCTGGATGTTTGAAATATTTGGTAATTTTAAAGAGGGGAGAGGCAGGGATACTATGTTGAGATTATAGCAGAGGAGGTTGGGTCACGTGTGCAGGGCCATTAGAGCTCGGTGTCCCAACATGTCTGGTTCTGTGACTTGCCACAGCTTGGTGAAGTAGGCACGGCAGGCAGCACATCCATTTACAGGGGAGAGAATAGAAGCTTGGAGAGGTGGCGTGATTTCCCCAAGGTCACACACAATGAATGGGGAGTTAGGATGCATCCCCTTAACCTCAGCTGTCTCTCTGCATTTGCCAATCAGGGTGGACAACCAGAGGCCAAAGAACCTGGAGAGAAGGCCTCCAGCCTTGCTGTAAGCCATCCATCCTCTTCCATCTGCTGCACTATTCTTTCTTTCCATTAAGGACAACTTGGAAAATGTAGAAAAGCACAGGGAAGAAAATAAAAACACTTGTGATCTTCACTGTCTTAATTTTTTTTTTTTAAAAGATTTTATTGGGGAAGGGGAACAGGACTTTATTGGGGAACGGTGTGTACTTCCAGGACTTTTATTTTCCAAGTCAAGTTGTTGTCCTTTCAATCTTAGTTGTGGAGGGTGCCGTTCAGCTTCAAGTTGTTGTCCTTTCAGTCTTAGTTGTGGAGGGTGCAGCTCAGCTCCAGGTCCAGTTGTCATTGCTAGTTGCAGGGGACACAGCCCACCATCCCTTGCGGGAGTATCCAGGAGCTGAGCTGCAGCTCAGCTCAAGGTGCCGTGTTCAATCTTAGTTGCAGGGGGTGGAGCCCACCATCACTTGCCGGACTCGAGGAATTGAACTGGCAACCTTGTGGTTGAGAGCCCACTGGCCCATGTGGGAATCGAACCGGCAGCCTTCGGAGTTAGGAGCATGGCGCTCTAACCGCCTGAGCCACCGGGCTGGCCTTTCACTGTCTTACTTTTAAAGTCAGCTTTATTGAGGCATATATATAATTTATATACAATAAATCCGCCTATTTCAAATGTGCAGTACTATCTTGAGAGGACATGATTTTGTTTTGGAAATCTTTGTCAAGTACTAGACAAGTTAGCATATATGAATGTGCTCTACAAAGAAGAAAATGCTTTTCACAAATATGAATAATTATCATTGTAATACAGTTTTTGGAAATCATTATGATAAAGGTGCTTTCACCTTTGAAAGCAGGTGACTACCTAGGTGGGCCTGTTTTTCGTTGCCTGAATTTGGGGGTCAGTTTATAATGTACTCAGCATGGAGGTGCTGAGAGCTTTCAAATTATAGTAGAAAGCGTGATTGTTAACACCATTTAAAAATTAGAAAAACAGCAAACAGATGACAAGGTCAGACTGTGACCCATAGAAGCGCTTGTGGCCTTCGTTAGCTGCCAAGCCATAAACACCTTTACCTGTGGCTTTTGTGGGGAAATGAGAGAAATCAGTGCCTGCCCTCTCTGTGAGCCCAGGAAGGAAGAAAAGAGAGCATTCACTGAGACGCAGGAGATGCTATTGAAATCTCAGACTTGCTGTGGAACCATGGGTGGGTCTTTTCTCTTCTCTGAATTGTAGTCGCCCTGTCTGTTAAAAATAAAGTGGTGCTTTGTTCCATTTTCAGCTTTCAGCAGCTGTTTAGGGAAAGTGCTGAGGGCAGGCACTGTGCTAGGTATGGGGGACAGAGGGAGAGGTGCCATAGAGATGAATGACTCAACCTCTGGCTTCAAATATCTTCCAGTCCAGGGCTGGCAGGTGGAGTGGAGGGATAGACACATCAACAGGTAAATCAGCAGATGCTCCATAATTTGATCAAGGTCTCTGCCTCCCTGCCCAGAGATTTACTTCATGTTGCTGTTGTCAGCTCTCCAGCAGTCCTCTTGAATTTTTCTACTGCCACATTTTATGTTAAAGCCATTCTGGTTGAGTGTTCTGTGATTTGTGACATTCTCACTGATTTCAGAGAGAGTCTGTGCCTGGGTGGGAGAATGTCTAAGTGACCTTCGTGACCTCTTTCAGCTTGGAGAGGCTGTGACTCTGCCACCAGAATTCCATGGCTATTTAAAAATAATCTTCGCTCTTTCGCTGCTCTCAGAGAAACTCTCTGTGATCTGTTCTGTTCCCCAGTCTTTGAGCCTAAGCAATTGCTCCAAGAGGTTTAGCTGGGACCTCTCCGACCTGTGTCTTAACGGCTGCTTCTTCCAAGATCACAGTTCAAGGTCCCATATGCCTCCTGCCACAGGAGAGAGGAAACATCTGGGCCAGAGCTGCGTGGAGGGAGCCCAGCCTGCGTGGGAGACGCCCTGGGTAGGAGCCTGTAAGCTGAGAGCTCTTCGTTTTAGATGGAGTTCAGACTACTGGGGTCTGGATCCCACCTGTGAGGCTTCTACAGCCCCAGGGTATGTGTGTAGAGGTTGGTGTGTGTGTGTGTGTGTGTGTGTGTGTGTGTGTGTGTGTGTGTGTGTGTTTATTAGAAGAAAACGGGGGAGGGAATCAGGAGCAGTCAGCACTCAGGAAGGAGGCCCTGGGACTTTGTAGGATCGGTGGGAATGGCAGACAGTTTGTATGAACACCCAGACAAAATAGAGTTACTAAGGCAGTTGGACAATAAAAGAGGAGAACCCAGAGAGTGGGGACAGACAGGCCTCTGCAGCAAGGGCTTTAGTCTGCGTGGGTCTCAGGGAGAGCAGAGAAGAGCCCAGGCTCAAACAGTGAGTAATCTATTCGCAAACCCTGTGCAGCCAACGTGGAGGTTGGCAAACCACTCTTGGCGTGACCGAGGGACCATGTCCTCTTCTGCAGCCAGGAGATGACCCAATGTCAGCTTGCGTGTTTCCCACTTCACTTGCTGGTCCATCCTGCCTGCAGTCACCCCTCCGACCATCACAGGAGGCAGTACTCTGGGAGGATCCTTCTACGATGGTTCATTTTATAGGACAACTTGAGTGGGCTCTAGCACCCAGTTATTTAATCAGACACTAATCTAGGTGTGGCTGTAAAGGTATTTGTAGATGTGGTTAACATCTATAGTCAGCTGATTTAAGTAAAGATTAACTTTGAGCACGTGGGTGGGCCTCACCCAATGAGTTGGGGGCCTTAAGAGCAAAAACGGAGGTGTCCCAGGGAGGAAGAAATGCTGCCTCAAGACAGGAGCACTAACTCAGCCTGAGTTTCCAGCTCACCAGCCTCCCTACAGAGTTCAGACTGGGCACTCCCACAGTCGCCTGAGCCAATTTCTTAAAACCACAGCAAATGTATTTACAAGTAAATGTATATACATATATATGTAAATTAAATATATATATATCCAATTAGTTCTGCTTTTCTGGAGAACTCTGACTGATGTGCCCTCCCTCACAGTCCGTAATAACTGATCAGGCTTTTCATAGCCCATCTCCTGAGCAGCTAATGACGCAGATGCTGGTCCCCTTGCTCCTTGCCCTCCTGCCCCTTCGGCAGGAGTCAGCTTCTCCACACAGGACGCTTAAGAGGCCTGAAGGACCCAGGTGGAAGTGGAATAGAAGAGCAAGATTAGTGGTGGATTGAAACGCTGAGCGGTCTGGAACCCAGCAGTGAGACATGGAACAGCAGATCTGCTTGGTTTCAGGACACAGGCAGCAACCTGGACAACTGGGTCTGTCTGCTGTGGTATTTCCTGGGCTTTGGCAAGAGAGGCTGTGCCAACATTTTCACAGCATTCAGAAATGGTTTTCCTGGTAAGAATCTCCTTGGTCTCTGCCCACCGCACCACGGGAGGTGGCGATTTCCTGCTAGCTCCGTAAACAGGATAGGACCTATGACCTTGCATAAGTCAGGATTCTTGGTTACAGGTCACCAGGACCATCTCTGGCCATCTTAAGAAGAAGGGACTCACTGAGGGCTGGAGAACAGGCTTGGACAAAGGGCAGAGCCAAGAGAGCCGCAGGAACCCCAGTCAAGGTCAAGGGATTGCTGTAAGCACAGTGCGATCCAGGGTCCTCTCCTGAGAGTGACTTTGACCTGCAAGGGTTCCCTCACCACTCAGTCAAGAGTCAGCTCCAGGAATGCATATCTGATTGGCTGTCCAGGCAGAAGGAGGTGCCGGGGAAGAATCTAGCTTCACTACATTTTCGTACTGATTGTGGCCATGAGAAATGAATGCTAGTTTTTCTCTTCCTCACAATGGGGAATTCCCCCCAAAACGGAAACCAGTTTTCTAAGGTGGGGTGGATACTGAACAGATTATAACTGACAGTTAAACTTATTGGAGCTATTGTCTAAGCTAAGCCAATAACAGTTAGATGATATTGCTTAAAAAGGAGCCAGGCAGAGTGGACTTAAGATCTGAAGTTGGATGACCCAAAGCCGAGTTCTACAACTTGCTAGCATTGTGACTCTGGGGCAAGTTATCTAATAGCCTTGATTTCCTTCTCTGAAAAATGGGGATAAAACAGTACACACAGCTCACAAAGTCACATGTGATAACTTTGTAAACTGTAAAGTGTTTTGAACCTAGAGGCAGTAGTGATGGAGCCATCATGCCTGAAGCATCTTCTCCTCTTGGTGCCCAGCTCAAGGCCTAACCCCCAGGAAATGCCCAGTAAGTGTTTGTTGAGTGAATGGATAAACAAGTGATCAATGAAGATCATCACCATTCTAACTTGACCATCAGCTTTGCAGGAAAAGCCTGGCAGATGCTGTTGGATTCTGATGTGAGTTTCATGAACTGAGGCCTCACAAATGAGCCTGCATCTTTTATTTATTTTTTTAAACAACACTTTTGACGTTTTAATTTTAATATGTGAAAACCTGGCTATTTGTCTCAGAGAGAGTTTATGGAAAAAAAGCTTCCAGTTGGCTTGGAGGCAGCCCATAAAAATGTACTGAAAACTGACCAGTTAGAAGTTCGGAACTATTGGAGGAGAGAGATGAGTGACGGCATACACCCTGCTGAGATCCACAGTATTTCAATAATTAGCTCTCTGGGCAAGAGGATGCATTCTTCATTCCTTCCTGGTTCCTAGTCAAAGGATGGGGTCCAGAGTCTGTGAAAGAGAGACCATAGCTTTCAAATAACAGACAAACACATCTTTAACACAGGCAGTCTCTGATTCAAACGGTTTCAAAGGGTGTGGGGGAGGGAAAGGTTTTCAAGAGCTTTAACGGCAGCAGCCAATCAGAATGCCCACACCTCTCCCTCCCTGTCAGCTCTCCAAACCCTACTCCTCCCTCAGCTCAGGGCTGACCTCCTCCAGGAAGCCCTTCTTGATCATCCTAGCCCATTAGGGGTTTGTTTTTCCATGACTTCAAACCCTCCAGCGGTTCCTCCTAGCTTCAGGGTCAAGTTCAATTTCATTAGCTTGGCATGCAAGGCCTTTTGTGATTTGGCCCCTTCCCGCCTCTGTGGCCTCTTCTCATCCTCCCCACCTCCCCCCTTGATCCAGCTGTGCCAGACAACCTTCAGCTCCACCTCCTCCCCCTCCACGGGGGCCTCAGAGCCTTGGCCTGTACCCTGGCCTTGGCTGGGATTTCCTTCTTTATGTGGCTGCATGGTATTTATTCCCCAAACTCAGTCCAGGCCTCTCCTCTGGAGGACGGGGGTGAGGGTGAGGGTGGGGGAGTGGAGTGTTTGAGTCCCCCGGGCTGGGTGAGGTGTCCCTGCTTGGTTTCCCCAGAGTCCTCGTGACATTCTAACAGCCTCCTTACTCACTTCCTCTAGCCTCTCCCCTCTCCCGGGGGCTTTGCTCCTCTCTGTCTCTACCTGGCCTCAGAAGGGGCTCCTTTTTTCTAATGCCGGTGCCTGCAGTCTCATCCTCACGGATTCTGATTTCATTGGTCTGGGAGGTGGCCTGGGCATGAGGTTGGAGAGCACAGGTTGCAAAGCGCCCCAGGTGGTTCTAACGTGCTGCCAAGGTTGAGCACCCCTGTAATTTATAGCACTTGACTCGGGACTTCCCCAGCAACTCAGAGGAGCTGCCCTCTAGGCCCCTGTCGGGGATCGTGGCCTTGAACTCAACAACCCGCTGTACTTGCCAAAAGTTGTGTTGACAGAAACACTATTCATCCATTTATCTGGATCAGTGGTGTCCAGTAGCTCTACAATCACCTGCAGGCCCCACTCAGCCCTCCAAGGGCCTGTTAGGAGAGATCCCCTAAATCACAATCACCTATTATAATAGAAAGATGCCGATCTGAGCCCCACCCCAAATCCAAGGAACCCACCTGGGACCCCACACTGTAAACAATTTACTGGGTGATTCTGATATACACTTATGTGCCACACCTCAAAATATCCTAAAAAGGGGCTGCAGGCTCCCAGTGCCTTACAAAGCCGGGTAGGGAAGTTAAAAACAGAAAGGGCCTTCGGAGAACCAGGGAGGGACTGGAAACTACTCAGCTCTGGCCAATTTTTGTCCTTGGGGCCTCATGTGGTCAAATCCATTTTTTTTTTTTAATAGACCACCAAAATCTGGATTTTTACGTGAAATCTGTTTAAAGTTGACAACTAATTCAAACAATTTAAATGCACTTCTCAGGCCAAACAAAGTTTACCTGAGGACGGCACTTAGCTAGTAGGCTGCCAGTTTGCTATAAATGCTTCCTATAAACACTGCCTGTGGATTAAGCTAGCAAGTGGCATGCATGCCCTGCGTTGTCACGCTCTCTCCTGCGAGCTGCTTTTCTGCACTGGGACTTGGGCCAGCACAGACGGGGGTACAGGAAACAGCCCCTGAGACTTGTGCTGTATGTGTAGGAAGCGTGCTGTCTGGGGACATTGCTCCTTATGTTCCCCAGTTTTCTCTTCAGGCCAGCTCACTAGGAAAAGGCCTCTCTGGTCTCAGGGCCTGTTAAGAGTCATGGTTCACCTCAGCAACTGGTTTGTTGGTGTCTTATGGAGCCTGAACCACATAGGATTGGGTTTTGCATGCTAGAAAGCTCAGAGGATAATCTATGGCCTGTTTCTGTAGTATGTAGGACTGTATTTTGTGTACCTGTCTCATTCCTGGCTTCTTCTGACTTTTCCAACTTCTGTTTTCCATTTGTCACCCATCATATGACCATGACTTTCATTTTTTCTTCTCTTATTATCAAGAAATTAGGCGCTTTCTGGAATAAGGCATGATATGAATAAATAAGCCCATACAAAACAGTAAGGGCTCGAAAGAGTTTGTTGAATAAGTGACTACTTGAATGATTCATCTTTCGGTCCCACCCAGGGCCTTGCACAGAGCAGGTGTTCAGGAAATGAGGGGCAGGATGATGGACTGGAAAGTGACAGTTTAGAGATAGAGAGACAATAGCCCTGTCATTTCCTAGTGATGAGGACCTTAAGCAAATTAAGTTCTCTTAATCTCAGTTTCCTCATCTGCAAAATGGGAATTGTCTCAGCACCCACCTTACCGGAGTTGTGGGAGAACTCAATGAGATTAGGGTTGGAAAGTGCCTGGTACGTAATAGGCACTTACTAATAAATGGCAGCTGTGATTATTCATAAAAACACCCGCATGTATGATGTCATTATTTAACAGCCTAATTAATAAGGTGGTAGCATGAGTGAGGATACTCTTGCTCTGCTCAAGCCGGCGAGAGTCTGACAAAGAAGCTTCACGTACCCACCAGGGGAATAAAACAGAAATGTGTTCTGGCTGTCGGTCCCACGTCTGCTCACCACACGCAGAGCATAGCTGGTGACAGTGCTGCCGGCAGGGAACTTCCTGTCTAAGTCTGCGGCTGCCCAATCACTTTCTTCCCAGCATGCACAGGTGCTGAAGACCCTGTCTTGCTTCCCCCATCACTCTACTCTCCAGCCCTAACGCTGTACATCCCTTTTTTGGAAGCCTCTGGTAGTTTTCTCCAAGCTTTCCAGCTCCTTCCATCACCCTGCATCGTGTCTCTCTTTAAGGGAGCAAATGTATCATGAGCGGTCACTTGCCCGGTTGCTTGATGGCTGCACCCACACTTTAGGGAGTTTATGTCGTGTGGCATTCAGGGGGAGCACTCACAGAGGACTGAATGCTGAGTCTGGAGGATATTCCTTTGAGGGGGGACGTCAGTGCAACAGTCGGGAATGGAACCCTCTGATACCTGCTTGGGGAAGGCTGTTCATCTTGAACAGCATAAGACTACGCTTAATTTATGGTCTGCCTAAGTGCTGAAATTTATTCAGAGGGGGCACCGCTGTGTAGGTGAGAGGTTTCCAAGGTGTGGTCACGGACCAAGAGCATCATGAAAACCTGTGATATGTGCAAAGTCTCCTGCTCCACCCCAGAACTGCGGACTCAAAAAATTGGGGTGGAGGGCCCGGCACTCTGCTTTGACCAGCCCTCAGGGATGCACAGCCAGTTTGCAGACCCCTGGAGTAGTGGGAAGGGCAAAGCCTGGTTCCCATTCTGAGCCTCAGCCTCCTCGTCTGTGAATAGGGGAGATGATATGGCAGTGGGCTTCTGTAAGAGAAATGAAATTAATGTGGGAGTGCGCTTGGCACGTGGTTGGTGCTCAGAAATCCCCTCAGCCGGTCATTCAGTCATTCTTCAAACCAACTGTCAGGGTCAGCTATGACCTGATACTATTCTGTGATCCCCACGGAATCAATCATGGACCCCAAGACAAGGGCTCCAGCAAGGAGGAGAAATAAGACAACGTTGAGGGAAACCTGATTGGAAAGGTTGGTTGGGTCCCTGCAGCCAATCTTAGGATTTTTATTTTAAATGTTTTTATTACTTTTCTACAACAAAGCAACAGGATCCTCCTGATTCCAGCAGCCCCTGGGTCCACGTGGCCCCTTTTCTCCATGCCAGCTTCCAGTCCCAGCGGGCAGGGGGCGCTGTTGGAGGAGAAGCTGCCACGGGTCAGTGACACCCCCGGGCAGAGTAAGTGTGGTCTCCAACGCTCCCTCCCCTCGCTGGCCTTGGCCTTGCTCTGGCAGAAGGCAGCGAGGGAGGCCCTTATCAGCTAGGAGGCCCCCACTGCCTGGGGAGGGTCTGGCACATTCCAGGAAGAGGCGCCTGGGAGGGCAGCACCATGTGCTACTCTCCCAGGCCGCTCACATGTGCTGTGGGTGCTGGGCAGCCTCGGCCCAACCCCAGGGGACCCTGGCAACCAGCTGCTCCCGTTTTAGGCCCTGGACGCCTCACACTACAGGAGGCTCATGTATTTGTGTTCATTTATTGTTGTGTCTGTACACTTAGATGTTGAACTGATTACGAAGACTGAGCACAGCGGATGTCAGGAGGGTTTGCTGGGTGAACACCCACTAAGTGCCTTACTGACAGAGGCTTTAGGGATTCTCCCCCTTAAATAAACCCGGCATAGAATTCACTGCAACAGCCTCTTCCTGGGGACCTTCTGTGGGTCAGGATCTTATACTGTAACAACAGCCAGGGACTGGTTATCCACATTTGCCCATGATGACAGATTGGGCTCAGAGCTGGCAATGTGACTTGTCCTAGGTCACACAGCTAGGAAAGAGCAGGTCAGGATCTGAAACCACGTTAAAGGACCTTGAGTCCCGTGCCCTTTCTATCCAAGCTCCAGAGGGCGGGGAGCCCTGCTGAAGCGTTAGTCTGACCTGACCTCCTGGGGTTTTCTCACTTGGATTCCAGAGTTACTAAGACTCATAAAGTAAGGAACTGGCTGACTCCTTAAGAAAACAAAGCATAGAAACCTCCAGCAACCTTCTCCCCCCCCAGCTTCATTGATGTGTAATTGACAAATAAAATTGTCAGAGGTGTGTGAGTTTTCAAATTTAAGGGAACGTGATTGCCTTAGAGAGGAGTCTGTGATTTTCATGTTGTTTATGTAATAGCTATGATGGCATGATTGCTGGATCAACAGGATTTTTGGGTAAAACCCTCAAAACTCTCTAGTTAAAATGAGAAACCCAATACATATAGATGTCCGTTACTACTATTATTTAACATTGATCTGAAAGTTTTAGCTACTGCAATAAGATGTGAAGCAAGCTGGTGGTGGGAGAAAGACACTACTACTTCTTAAGGACTCTGAAGTTGGAGTTTATATTAAATATCTCAACAAGGTAGATATTTTATACGTTAGTAATATTTTTTATATATTAGTATGATTTACCTTTAATACTTCTAAAGAGGTGACATGTCAGGTGTTTGGTGCACTTACCATAGGGCTTTGTTGGAAGATAAATTATAAATGTTTTAAATCACTGTCTCATCCTGCTGTTAACAGCCCATAGGGTCACTCATAGATGATTTGGGAATCCCCTCACCCCGTGCTTCTACTTTCCAGCAGATGGAATTGTGCTCCAGTCTACCCGACCTTTCCCTCTGTCTTTTCCTCTGTTGTTCCACCTCACAGACCATACCCTAAGCCAAGACTGCTTCCCATCTCTGCAACTTTACTCTCCCCCACACCTCTCTTCTGCGTCTCAAAATACTTTAAGGCTGAGTTTAATTGCCACCTCTTCCACGAAGCCCTCCCTGCTTCATCCAATGTGACTGGAATCCTATGCTTTCTCTGAGCTTTTCTTATGCATCACTTGCAATGATCTACTTATATTCAGTGGGTTTCCCCCACTGAAGGAAGAGTTTTTTGAGGGTAGGGTACACATCTTACCCTCCTTCCCTAGGGTCTGGCATAGTAGATCTCAATAAATCTTTACTGAAAGACTGGCTGCTTCTCAAACTGTAGAAAGTCTGTGTCACTGCCCATCAGAAATAAGCCACTAAAAGTGTGGAGTAATAGTTGTCCCTAATCTTGTCCTACGAATCCCTTGTTAGCTTGGGGCTCAGTGAGTAGGGATGAAGACGTAATTGTCAGAACACCAGCTTGAGGCGGAAGTCCCCATGAGGTGCGAGGCTAGACCTTCCCTTGTTATTCACACTTGTCAAGGAAGCAAGTTAGTCATCATTAGTGACAGGCTGTCAGCAGTGGGGGCAAGGAAAAGGAGCCCTGACACGTTGGTAGCCTGTCACGCATGGCAAAATGCCATCACACTACAAAGCACCAGTGCTCCATTATTGTATTTGGGCCTCCAGAAAACCCTGCGAGCTGGGCAGGACCGGGCAGGATGCGTCTTGGTTTTCAAATGAAGAGGCAGAGGCAGGACGGGATACCAGGTTTGGACTCAGGTTAGGTCTGAGTTTTCTGATACATCGAGCCCACTGAGCTGTGAGGCTCTCTCACCTCTTTTGTGAGGACCTTCTCACAGATGCTGGGCTAGGGAGAACAGGCAGAGCTGCTGACACATTTTACAGAGCAAACCCCGAGGGTGTGAGGCGTGAAGCTAGTCACAGCCTTGCAAGTAGAAAAACAATAAGCTGCGGGGAAGGCTAAAGGAGCAGGGGGAGCAGAGAAGGAGTGAGGTCCTGACCTGGAGCTCTGAGCAGCAGCATGAAGCCTCAGGGTCTCTGGAAAGTCAGGCGAGGGTCCCCGTAGGAATAAGTTGTATGAGACCTCCAAGGTGAGAAGACAAGCATGGGCTGCAGCCAGGACAGGTAGGCAGTGGTGCCGGAGCCTTTCTCTCCAGTCTCTCCTGTTATATCTCCTGTGAAGTCCACAGAACCCAGCAAGGGAGGGAGGCAGGCTGGGCTGGTTCTCCCCATTACAGAGAGGAGAAGACTGAGGCAGAGAGGGAAGTTCCTGCTGCACACCAGCCTGGGATGTTACCTGCAAAACTGGCAGCAGCACCGAAAGCACAGCAAGGGGCTTTTCAAACTTGGCTTAGTTACAACCAACTTCCACCACCATACAGTTCATGAAAACTTCAAAAGAAATTTCTTAAAAAATTTTTTCTTTGATTTTATACAGATTTCAAAGGACAACCTCTACTAGTAGCTCAGAGGCCCAGAAGTGAACGAGAGAAGTGAATACCTTGGTTAACCAGGTGACATGGGATTCTGGAAAGCAGGAAAGTGGGGCCCCCAGGCAGGCAGTGGAGAGTTTATGCCTCTCTGCTTCTTCACGCTCCTTCTGGATGCCCCTAAGAGCTCATTACCTGGAGGAGGCGAAGGGGAGTGTGGCTGGGGAGGCACAGGAGGCAGGACCTATGTGTGCTTCTGCATGTAGGGAAGCTGAACTGCCAGGTCTGGGTGGCAGGTGCCATGGGGGCCAGCTCAGCTCACCTGGTGCTACAGAAGGTGAGTGAGGAACCCGGATGTTCCCAGAATCCCTAGAGCCCCTGGCCTTGCCTGGGCTAAGAGGCCTAGGATTAGACACTTTCTGGGATGGAAGGAACCTTGAAGGTTTTCAAATCCAACCCCCAATTTGATAACTGTCCCCACCCCCAGCATAGCCTCTGGCTTTGCTGGTTTACCTCCAATGATGGGGAACTCAGTCTATGCCTGGACAGACCGAATTCACATTGGCACCCTGTCCCTTCCACCCCCTGGTTCTAACTCTGGACAGAAGACAGCAAGCATGTTTGCATTTCTCCATGGTGGCCTGCAGGGACCTTCCCACGCTCAGGTCCTACATCTCCAGCCTACCATCCATGCCCCAGGCCTGGTCCCCATTCCCTCCCTATCTTGATCCGAGTCCACCTCAACATTCAGGGCTGGAGCAGCTCCCGGGCCTCCAGTGTTGTGTGGTCAGTGCAGAGGGAACAATCCTGCCTCCACCTCCTCTGGACCGTCTGCCTTGTGGGCCCAGCCCAAGGTCCCACCACCCTAAGCTGATGGCCGCCACAGTCCACCTGTCAGCCCTGCTCAGATCACGCCAGCCCCAGCCCATCCCTTGCCCTGGGATCTGAGCACCAAGGGCACGACCTCTGGTATCTTGCTGGACCCCCAGTCTGGGTTGGTGCTCCCTGAGGACGCAGGTGCGCCCTGAGTGCCCTAAGCACTTGTCTCCACGATGCACTTGAGGAACATGGTGTCGTCCTTCACGTAGGCATGCTTGGGCGACTGCAGTCTGCTGAGGGGGAAGAAGAGTGGGCAGCCGCTGGCCACGTTGGTCTCATTCTGGGGCCGCTGGAAGGACGCAGAGTTCAGGTCAGGCCGGAAGGCATCAATGGCATGCTCACGGTTGTTCTGGTCCAGCAGCATGAAGGTGACCTGCAGGGTGGGGGCAGGTGAGCGGCCGGGCCTTGGGCAGTGCACCAAGCAGCTCAGAGCCAGGTCTGTGTCTGCCTCCTGTGTAGCCCCTCTGACCCTGAGCTCAGGCTGCTCAGGAGTCAAAGAAACAATGTAAGGGCCACACCTGGTTGTCCTGTGATTAGGGGTCAGCCATTCTACCCAACAGGAAGGGGGAATCTGGATGCCATAGTCCGTTTTGTTGGCTGTTGGGGGCTAAAGTTGGCGCTAAGCACTGACAAGAAGCCGGACTCATAACCTGTAAGGCCCTTTCCTGCTCTGCGATGTTGGATCGTCAACTACACTGGAACCTCCCGGGTAAGGCGGGGCGGGGGGGGGCGCAAGACCAGACAGGCCTCCTGCTGAAGGGCTGTCAATCAATGCCTGGAAATGTGCATGGAGCTCTGTCTGCACAGGGCAGATACATGTACCCCCAAGAAGCTGATGATCTCAATGACACAAACCCTCTCCCCTGGGGCCTGTCACTGGAACGCCCATCAGGACATGAAATGGCTTCCCTTCGCCCACCACGGTGGTTCTCAAACTTGGCTGCACTTAGAATTCCCTGGGAAAGTTTTAAAAATCATGATGCTCAGGCCTCACCGTTTCCTGTATGAGTCTGAGTCGTTGGTCATTTTAAAATCTCCCCAGCAGGTGTGGGAACCACTGACCTACTGACTCATATCCAGACCATCACGGCACTCCCACTCTTTTAAACCTTTTTAATAGATTTTAGCTTTTACAATAGTTTTAAGTGCACAGCAAAGTCGAATTGAAAATAGAGAATGAAAAATCCTCTGTGCTCTGCCTCTTCATCCCTCCCCCATGAACCTCTGGCAACCACAGGTGTCTCTATTGTCTCCATAGTTTTGCCTTTTCTAGAATGTCATATAGTTGGAAGCGTACAGTATGTAGCCTTTTCAGATGGGCTTCTTTCACTTAGCAATATGCATTTAAGGTTCCGCCATATATTTTCAAGGCCTGATAGCTCATTTCTTTTTATCACGGAATCATATTCTATTCCATTGCCTGGATGTCTCACAGTGTATTTATCCATTCACCTACTGAAGGATATCTTGGCTGCTTCCAAGGTTGGGCAATTATGGATAAAGCTGCTATAAATATCTACGTGCAGATTTTTGTGTGGACCTGTTTTCAACTTATTTGGTAAATACCAAGGAGTGATTTCTGGGTCATACGGTTAAGAGAATGTTTAGTTTTGTAAGAATCTGCCAAACGGTCTTCTAAAGTGTCTGCACCACTTACATCCCCACCAGCAATGGATGAGAGTTCCTGTTGCTCCAAATGCTCGTCGGCATTTGGGGGTGTTGGTATGTTGGATTTTGGCCATTCTAATAAGTGTGCGGTGGAATCAGCCTCTTTCCCTTTTTCTGAAAATGCTGTGAGTTCATGTTAGCCCCACAGCGCCTCCTCCAGGAAGTTTTCCTTATTCACCCCACTGTGTGAATTTCATCTTCACATGCCTCCCAGTGGTGTTGGTCCAGGCATTGTTGCCCTTGGATTAGGATGCTGGAGGGAGCCTTGGCTACTATGTATGAACTCGGGCTCCTGTTTTATAAGAGGGGAAATGGATAACACAGAAAGGGCAATGGACTTGCCCAGGTCACCTGGCCAGTTCACGGCGAGACCAGAACCAGGACCCAGGTTTCCGCCCCCCCCCCTCCCCGCTCCCATTGCCCCCCCCCAGCCATACCTTGTTCCGGAAAGGCCATGGCAGCAGGGCATCATACTCCCCTTTCATGATCACGATGAAGAGCGACAGGTGGGTCTTCTTTCCCGTCCCATCCCCATTCAGGTAGAGCCGAAGGCACAACTTGTAGCCGTACTTGGACGTGTAGAAAGCTGAAACGCAGAAGCCAGAGTCGGCCCAGAGGCAGCTGGAGCGAGCTGGACTTTGCAGATTAAGGAGCTGGGACCAGCGGTTAGGTGCCCGAAGTCACTGGCTCAAACCCGAGAAATCTGGGGTTGGAGCTAGCATTCCTCTAGATTATATGCAGTCCAAGAGGACCCGGATCTTGGAGACCAGCTGGCCCAGTGGTTGTGAACCGGCCATCAGAATCACAGATGGCCAGGCCCCACCTCCGGAGATACTGACTCAGTAGTGCTGGGGGAAGACGGAGAAGGCATGTCTGACAGGGGACGGGAATGCTGTCAGCCCTGGGACCACATGTTTTATTTAACCGACCTGCCTTTGGCAGTTGGGAAGCAGAGCCCAGGGAGGGGAAGTATGCTGGGGGCGGAGCCAGGATTAGAGGCCAGGCCTCCTACTTCTATCTGCTGCCCTAGGCCAAGTGCTTGGGGTCTCTGGGAGGCTGGGGGAGGGTGGGCAGCTCCTAGTTCTGCCGGGCACCCTTGGCAAAGGCTCCTGAGGGACAAATCACCCCCCTGGTGTCTAAGCACAGGGACCTGTGGGTTCTCCACCTGGGCCGCTGAAAGGGCCATGCAGTGTGGGTTCCAATGGTTGTCACCACAAGGGCTCCTCTGGGAGTGGTGACAGGGTGTGGGAGGGCAGGCAGGAAGGGGTGGAGGAGGGATGGGCGGACCGTCTGATTCATCTCTGCCCCTTACGTTTTGATAGAACAGGAAGCCAGAGACACTGCTTTGTCCCTCTTTGGAAAGAAGCGAGGAGAAAAAGCCACGCTTTTCTTGGAGGTGAGTCCACCCCACAAAGGGGGCTGCCCCCGCTCCTTAGGAAGGCGGCCTGGCTTTGGGACCCAACCCTGCTCTGTGGTGTGGAGGAAGCACTGAGCTGCTCTTCACCCCAGCCCTCTTGCTCTTGGGTACATCAGAGGTGTTGGTGGAAGGAAAGGTATGAAGCTGGGGCAAAGGTGACAGGTCATTCAAATTGTCACCTGAAGAAATCCTCCTTAATGACCCACCCATTTACTTAGACACAGGTGAGTGAGGCACACCTGTCTGAGCACTTTATACACAAATATACACATTGTTATAGAAACAGGTGTCGATTAATGAAGGGAAACATCTACCGAGTACGTGCTTTATGCAAGACATTGTACCAGGCCCTGGGGCCCCAGAAATGAATAAGGGCTGCCCCAATGTTACACAATATTCCCTGACGCACTGCCCATAGTCATACACTTAGTCCTCCACTTGTCCTATTTCAGACCACTGGCGCTCTGGGGCCATTGGAACCCACGCTGTGTGGTCCTTTCAGCTGCCCAGGGTCCCGCGGTACTCACCTATGAGAGTCGTCCTCGGCATCCTCTCATTTGCTCTCTCTTTCACATCTGATATCCACACACAGTCAGTAACAATTTTACCCCTATCTTCAGAATGTGATTGACACTAGCAGGTGGCAGGCGTGCCCAGTTCAAATAGCCCATGCTCTACGTGGCTGAGCCAGGCACCCACCTACTCTGTGGTCTCAGCATGCTAGGCGCCTGAATGGACACTGGCCTAACTGGACACAGCATAGCTCTCACAGAGCTGGCTGCTCCCCCTGCTTGTTTCCTGGGCCCAGTGGGGCCTGCCTCCCCCAGTGGGTCTCTGTGCTCCTGGGGAGGTGTTACCTGGGGAGAAGAGGCTGACGGTCCTGCCACAGGCCGACTCATGACACCGCCTGGTGACATTGGTGATCTTCCACAAGAAGGTGCCATCAAAGGAGGCCTCCTCCATGAGGCGCAGGTTCTGCTCCAGCTTGCCCAGGGCCTCGTCTTTCTGGGCCAGTGTCTGCTGCAACTCCACCACCTGTGGGGAAGCCCATTCAGCCAGGGTACCAGACCCGGCTTGGGGATAGAGTGGGGAAGGTGGGATATGGGGACAGATCTGCCCAGAATATGCCTTCCTGACCATGTCACCCTCAGGCACATGCATCTGTCCTTGCACGCACTGTCCTTCCTGCCTGGAATTCCTTTCCTTTCCTTCTCCACTGGCCAACTCCTATTCATCCGTCAGGAACCTGGCTCACACAGCCTTTCCTCTGGGAAGCCTTCAACCACTGCCATAGCCCAGCTGGTTTCTCTCTCTCATCTATGCTCTTACAGAGCCCTTACAGCAGTTATATGAGATATCTTTTTCTGCCTTGCTTACCGAGTGGTTTCCCCCACCGAGGTCTGGGCCCATGCTCATTTTCTTTCTGTGTCCGTGCCTTTCACAGGGCCTGGCATGTAAGAGCAGAGCCAGGAAGTTTGTTGGTAAAAAGACATAGTCACTGCCCTCTGGGGGTCCACCTTCTAACTGGGGCAAGAGTTACATAACTAAAGGCTCTACTTGGTCACTTGAACCCAGTGCCTGGCTCTTCTGGTAGGTTTCCCATTGACATTTGAAAAAACACAAATTTATTCTTGGGTGTTCTCAGGTAGGGAAGTCAGGAGTGGAAGTTAGCGTTCTGAAAGAAATTGAATCCCTAAGGTTACCGATGAGAAAGTTGAAGTCCTGACAGGGAAAGTGACTTGCTCAGACCTGTACAGCAACTTAATGATGTAGCTGCAACTAAAATTCAGGCCTAACTTAATATGAGACAGTGATATAATGTTGCTGAAAAATAAGAAAGAAAAGACAAAAGCAACATTAACATGGTGACTGGTTAAATTAAGAAAAGTATAAGCTCTGGAACAAAGGAGGAGACAGTTCTGCTCAAGCAAGAACTGTCAGACAAGTGGATTATCTGGAGTTGATCTGGTACCACCACTCTGAATGTTTGGAATCCTTTAGAGACTGAGCCAGAGCACATGAGAACGGCACGAAACAGTGTGCTGTGATGAAGGGGTGGAAGTACCAGAGGCATTTAACTTATTGAAGGAAATACTCAGGTAGGATATAATCACTGACTGCTCATCTCTGAAGGGCTTCATCGGGGACTAGAATGCAGATTTGTTTTATGGACCCTAAGGGCCAGGGCCAGGAACAATGCAGGGAAGACACAGAGAGGCCGATTTCAGTTTAGTAAAAGGAAGACCTTTCTAATAGTGAAGAATGTCCAGCAATGGAGTGAGCTGCTTGCGGAGGGAGTATCCTATTACAGGAGAAGTTCAAGCAAAGGAAATGAAGCACTGGCTGGATGGGGGTGGGGGGTCGTGTTGACCTTGACTGTAACTTCTGACTCAGTGCTCCTCCTAGAAGTTCTTGGGACACAGGACAGAGACTTTCTGGTTGGGGCGTGACTGCTCTGAGCAGGGAGAATACTTAGGAGGAAGGCTGGTCCACTGGTCTGGAGACAAGATGGGTGAGCGGGGAGCCCCTGGGCCAGCCTTGCAGGCAGCCTCGCCTGTCATGCGCACCCTCTGTTCCAAGCTCAGGATGTGCTCCCGGTCCAGCTGGCTCTGGTGGATGGAGGCGGCCAGGGCCAGGTGGGAGGCCTCCACCTCCTTGTTGAGGACGGCCACGATGTTCTCAAACACGCGCAGCTTCCCCTCCAGGTCGGCCAGGAGCTTCTCCTTCATGAAGTGCTGCAGGGCCAGCTCCTCCTGGCTCTCGGAGCAGGGTGCCCGGTAGCAGTCCACCTCGAGGTCCCCAGCCACCTCCACGGCCGCCTGTAACTGCAGGTCTGACAGATTCTGTTCCAGGGCTATGGGCCGGGACCCCAGGCCAGAGCCCAGCTGGGCTTTCCACTGTTTCATGAATCCCAACAGCAGGTTTAGGTGGGTGGCCTGAGAGGTGGCCTCATGCTCCTGCATGAACTTTGAGCTCCCCTGCCAAGAGAATGGGGATAATCAGTAAAAACAGAAAAGGTGGAGGGAGTACCAGGGAGCAGTGGAGGTATTGCCACCAAAGGTTCCCAAAGAAAGTTAGATCCATTCACCCAGCAAAGGGGAAGTTGCTTTGTGTGCAGGGAGAGGAATTCAGAGAACCCTGACGTCAGCCATGCCCACAGCGAGTCAAGGGCACCGCAGCCTCTACAGCAACAATTGTGCCCTGAGCACAGTGATGGTTCAGGACCATGGAGAGAGGCACGGAGGGGGGTCATTACCGTGATGCTACAATGTTGAGATGAGACATTCAGAACTTTCCTGAGTACGGAAATGATTTACTAGTGAGATTTGTTGCTTGGGACAGTCATTAATGTCAGGGACATCCAGAGGAGTAGCTTGATGTTGTGGGAAAACCCTGGAGGGGCTGAAGTGGGGAGAGCCAGTGGTCTAGGACGGGAGTGGACTTTCTCACACTCACATGCTTACCTTGAAGAAGCAGCCAACACCTGCAAAGGGGCACTCAACTCCATCTACTGCCACCTCCGGGTGATCCTGGAAATAACAACATGTCACGGGATGTTATGGATGTCCTGGTGGCGACCACTGGGGCTCTCTGCAAAGCACCAGGGTCCAACAGGGCATGAGCTGGGCTGGGCCACATGGCTTTGCACATGCTGTTCCTTCAGCCTGGCTGACTCCTTTCTACCCTTTAAGTGCCAACCCGTCTGTGACCCTCCTTCAAAACAGGACTAGGGCCCCTGCTGTGATCCTGGGAAGCCCTCCTACTTCTCCTATCAGGACATGATCCACAAAGCCCCGTAATCAGTATTCCACTCTTTGATTGTCCCAACTGATCTGGAGGCTCTGCGAGGGTCGCAGCTGTGTTCCCAGTGCTGAGGGCAGGGCCTGGCGCAGAGGAGACACTCGGGACATGCCAGTTGCCTGAGTGAGCATGTTCTCCCTCCTGAAGCTCACGGGGACTCTCCTCACAATGCCACCCGCATCACTTCTTGGCAATCCATCCTCAATGGAGGTGTGCCTGCCCTGCACTGCTCTCCTGGATGACACACAGCCCGAGGGCAGGGATTCAGAAGGGTCTTGGTACTCAACAGCAACTTGACAATACTATTAACCCATCTATAGGTCTGAGGAGTTTACAAATTGCTTTCAGGGTCATAGTTCTTTCTAGGGCCCCTAATAACACTGTAGGGAAGGCAGGGTAGGTTTTTCGTTCTCACTTTAGTGATGAAGAAACTGGGGCTCACAGAAGGGAAGGGATTTGTCCAAGAAGGAACAGAGAGGAAGCAGCAGCATAGCCCCAGGGCTCTTTCCACACCACATCACTACGGTTGACCCCCGAACAACACAGGTTTGAACTACATGGTCCACTTATATGTGGATTTTTTTCAATAAACACCGGTACCATTTTTGATCCGCGGTTGGGAGTCTGTGGATGCAGAGCGCCAACTGTATGCATCGATTTACACCATTTTATACAGGGGACTTGAATATCTGTGGATTTTGGTATCCACAGGAGGCCCTGCAATCAATCCCTTGTGGATAACGAGGGACAACTGCAGTAGTTAAGTGTTTGGGGAGTCAAAGGTTATACACAGATTTCCGGGTGGACGGACGGCTCAGTTGGTTAGAGCGTGAGCTATGAGCAGCAGAGTTGCTGGTTCGATTCCCACATGAGCCAGTGAGCTGTGCCCTCCACAACTACAGTGAAGACAATGAGCTGCTACTGAGCTGCCACTGAGCTCCTAGGCAGCTGGATGGCTCAGTTGGTTAGAGAGCGTGCTCTCAACAAGGTTGCCTGTACGACTGCCACAAGGGATGGTGGGCAGCACCCCCTGCAACTAAGATTGAATATGGCATCTTGAGCTGAGCTGCCAAGGGGCGGCCAGATATGCCCCCCGCAACTAGACTGAAAATGGTGACTGGACTTGGAGCTGAACTGCACTCTTAACAACTAAGATTGAAAGGACAACAATTTGACTTGGAGCTGATGGGTCCTGGGAAAAACACACTGTTCCTCAATAAATCCTGGAAAAACACACTGTTCCCCAATAAAGTCCCGTTCTCCTTCTGTTCCCCTTCCCCAATAAAATCTTTAAAAAAATAAAAAATAAAATAAAATAAAAATAAAATGTAATTATAAAGTATTCAATATGTCAATAGACTTTCATAAAACTTGCGAACTAGATGTAAAATTTAAAAAAAAATTAAAAAAAGAAAAAAAGGTTATACACAGATTTTATACTGTGTGGGAGAGGGTCGGCATCCCTAACCTCCACATTATTCAAGGGTCAATTGTATCTCTTATCAGGAGCAAGCCCATGCGGGACTGGGAGAAAATTTTTTCCAAAACATATATCTGGAAAGGGCTTGTGCTCAGAATATATAAAAAACTCTTACAATTTAGTAATAAGACAAACAACCTAATAAAAATAGGTAAAATACTGAACAGATACTTCACAAAAGGAGATATATAAATCACAAGCCTATGAAAAGATGCTCAACATCACTAGTCATCAGAGAAATGCAAACTATAATGAAATACCACACTGTCTACTCACTAGATGGCTGAAATAAAAGAAAGACAACACCAAGTTTTGGTGAGGAAGGGAGGAACTGAAACATATTAATATTGCTAGTGGGAATGGTACAGTGACTTTGGGGGAAAAATCTATGGAAGTATCTCATAAAGTTAAATCATACTTACAAAGAAACTTCCTTATAAATCATGCTTATAAAGTTATCATGCAAGCCACACATTCCACTTCTAGGAATTTTCCCAAGAAACTGAAACATATGTTTACGTGTGTATGTGAAGGCTCGTAGCAGCTGTATGAATAAATAGCTCAAACTGGAAGAAATCCAAATATTCACCATCATGGATAAACAAATTATGGGTTTTTTTTTCTAGAACACTACTCAGCAATGAGAGGGGCTGAAAGACGACACGCAATAACATGGAGAAACCGCAGAAACATGACGCTAAAGGAAAGAAGTCAAACACAAAAGACTACATCCTATGATTCCATTCTTGTCTGATTCTAGAAAAGGCAAAACGAGGGTGACAGAAAGAAGAGCAGTGGCTGCCTGGGGCTGCAGCTGGGGGAGGCTCACCGTGCATACAAGGACGCTTCTGGTGCAGAAAAGAAACACTCATCATGTTGACTGAAGTGGTCTCACAATTTTATAAATTTACTGGCACTCATCAAACGGTCCACTCAAAATGAGTGAATTTTATTGCATATAAATGATATCTTGATTTTCAAAGATTGTTTTTTTTTAACGAATAATCTAATGGGGCAAAATGGAGATTTGGATAAAAAAAAGAGGGGAGGACAGAGGTCTTTTGGGCTGAGCAAATACAAAGCTACACTAGTTACCATTCTTTAAAAGCAAAATAAATGAGAGCTGTTGGCTTAATGAGAATGGTTGGTTTGGGACACAGAAAGCCCAGCAAAGGGCCACCCCCTCTTCTCCCCTCTGCCCATGGGCTTCCAGCACAAGTTGTTCCCAACAAAAAATCGAAAACAGATGTTTCATTGGGGCAGCCTTGCCAGGGAGACCGCACTGGCTTTGGAAAGTGTGCAGTGACGCAGCCTCTCCCAGCAGGTAGCTAGCTTCCTGACCTGTGGGAACAGCGGAGGGATTGAAGCTAGGTGAGGACCTGGTTCCTGGTGAATGGACTAGTGGAACCCCTCAGGCCCGAAAACTCCCTTCAAGTCCATGATTCGAACCCTCTGCAGCTCTAAGCTGGAAGTGAGAGTCATAGGAGGGATAAAAAGGTAGAAAAGATAAAACGGTGGAACCCCAGAGTCACCCCGCAAGTGGAAGGGCATGTGTTTTTTGGGCAGCTGAGCCTTGCTGGTGTTGGGCTGGTGCAGTGAAAAGCCTGTCGAAGCGTGGAAAGTGCTCTATGGATGTTGGGGTCATCCTTGTTGTGATGTGTGGATGGGTGTGGGCCGTGACCAGCCTCCCACGGCTGACAGAGGAGGGCAGGGGCCTCCCCGTCAGTTCATCAGTCACTCACTCCTCAGGCTGCCACAGGAGTTAAGGGGGTGGGCTCTGGAGCCAGCCCGTCCGGGTGCTAAGCCCATTTTGGTCACTTCACATATGAGCCGTGTGGCCCTGGGAGGGTATTAACCTCTCCATGTCTCACTTTCCTCGTCTGCAAAATGGAGATAATAGGGTTATTGTGAGGATTAAATGAGCTAATACATGTAAATTCTGGTATTAGTTACCTATTGCTGCTATAGCAAAATGGCTTAAAAGAACACAAATTTATTATCTTACAGTTCTGTAAATCAGAAGTCCTCACATCAAGGTGTCAGCAGGATTGTGTTCCTTCTGGAGAATCCAGGGGAGAATCTGTTTCCTTGTGTTTTTTTTCCAGCTTCGACAGACTGCCTGCCTTCCTGGCTCATGGCCCTTCCTCCATCTTCAAAGCCAGTGGCACAGCATCTTCCCATCTCTCTCTGACTCTCTCCTGTCCTCTTATGAGGACCCTTGTGATTGCACTAGACTGACCTACATAATCCGGGATAGTCTCCTCATCTCAAGATCCTTAGGAATCACATCTGCACAGTCCCTTCTGCCATTGTTACGGGCTAAATTGTATCCCCCACCTTCATTCACGTGTTGAACTCCCAACCCCCCCAGGAATGACCGTATTTGGAGACAGAGAATTTAAAGAGGGAATTACATTAAACCGAAGTCATTAGGGTGGGCCCTAAAACAGTATGATTTGTGCACTTATAAGAAGAGAAAATTTGGACACAGACATGTAGGGAAGACCATGTAAGATGCAGGAAGAAGATGGCATGGACATCTACAAGCCAAGGAGAGATGCCGCAGAGGAAACCAACCCTGTCTTGAAATTCTTGCCTGCAGAACTGCAAGACAATAAATTTCTGTTGTTCGTGCCACTCAGTCTGTGGTCCTTTGTCATAGCGCCCAAACGGCTCTATATAGCCACGTAAGGCACCATGTTCCCAGGTTCCAGGGATTAACGTGTGGTCATCTTTGGGGAACATCATTCTGCCTAAAGCAGTACTCAGTCAGTGCCAGTCGTTATTAGTAGTATTCCTGTGGATTAAGCACTGCCCTGGGGACACGTTTTTTCTCCCCCAATGTCTGTCATATACATACATCCCAGTTAATCCTCACACCTCAAACTCTTAATAATTAATTCTGTAAAAGCGCATTTTCCCATTGGATTTCCTTGGGCTGGCGAGGAGCCTCCCTAACTGTATTGTATTTATCCAGGACCCACGCGTGTTTGCGTGCTCTCTCACAGGTTGCCTGCAATCACCCTTTGAGGCAGGCAGGGTGGGATGACCTTCACCTTAACACAGATGGGAAAACTGGCTGACTGGCTCGCTTCAGGTCACCCCAGGCTTGCACACTGGAGGAGTTGGCTGAATCTAGGTCTTCTGTCCCATAGTTATGAGACCTTGTGAGGGCTCGCTGCTTTCCCGGCACCTGTGCGAGCACTGCTCCATCGGACCTCACGGTACCGTGAGGAGGAGATTGGGCCTTAGCGGTCCTGCTTCTCCCACGTAGGTGGGAAAGCCAAAGCTCAGGGATGGGCAGTGACTTGCAGGAGGCAATGCACGTTCAGGGTAAAGGAGAGGCAGAGGCCAGGGGCCTGGAGTCCATGTCCAGGGTCCTTCCTCCACACCTGGGAGTCCTTTGACCAAACGGTGGCCTCGCCTAAAGGCTGGGTACTGGGGACAGGAGAGGGCATCAGGCCGCAGCGGCAGAGGAAGGCCGGGGCATCTGTCCTGGGCCAAGCCTGGTGTACGTCTGCTGCCACAAGCGCCCCTATGAGTGGCCTCATTGCTTTAAACTGCTAAAAACGAAATTCGCAGTGGAATTTCCTCTGAGGAGGAAACAGAAACAGAGAAAACAAAATCTCAGCCCTGAGGGAACACTTGTCCTTCTGTCTGCATCCAGGAAGTCTGGGGGTGTGTGGTGCTCCCAACTACCCTGCTTACCCGGCCCTTTGTGAAGGGCTCAGCAGAGTCCCGTCGAGGGGCCCCCACTCAGGGACCTCTGGGTCTCTGAGAACGTTAGTGTGAAGAGGGTGCAAGGAGCATGACAGCCTCCTCTGTAAAGCTGCTGCACAGAACAGAGGGTCTGTAGCATGCCAGGTACTGCCCACACCACTGTGCTGGGCACAAAGACCACCTGAGGTCTTGGATACTGGAGGGGCTGTTTCTGCTCAGGTTTCAGCTGGTGCTGAGGCAGAAGTACTCTGCTGTGACAGGGCACAGCCAGCCAGTCTGCCTCTGCTCACCAGGTCTTGCCCTCCTCTGGACCGGGGACAGTTTCCTCTCTGGCAATCTCTGCTCAGCTCAACTGCCACCTCCTCCAGGAAGCCCTGCCTGATTCTTCTGGTTGAAAGTGGTCATGTCCATTCCTGTTTTTTCATAGCATTTGGTGGATTCCAGCACTTAAGGCTGACTATGTTATTTAAACCTGCATAAAACATTTGGGGGTGATATGCCATTTGGAGTCAGCAGAGGAGAAGATGCCACCAGCCTAGGAGGCAGGAGTGGGAGCCTGGCTTTGCCTTCCCCTGCATTGTGACTTTGATCCAGGCACACCTCCTTACTGAGCCTCGATATATCACTTTGTGGTGAAGTAGAGATATCACAGGATATCACAGGATCAATGAGGTTATAGATGTGACTGTCAAGCTCAGAAGGGTAAGGGTTCGGGGGTTCATTTCTAGGCAACACACATCAAAGGACATAGATGTGTAGAGACTAGGACAGACTCCAGGGATGTCAGCATCTTTCCACACACGAGGTCGGACAATTAAGTTCGCGAACTTGTTGCAACGATGTCGCTAACCTTTTTTGATATCAGAGGGATTCTTCATTATGAATTTGTACCAACTGGACAAACAGTTAACCAAGTTTACTATTTGGAAGTGCTGAAAAGGCTGCGTGAAAAAGTTAGATGAAAACGACCTGAAGTTTTCGCCCATAATTCATGGCTCTTGCATCACGACAATGCACCAGCTCACACGGCACTGTCTGTGAGGGGGTTTTTACCCAATAAACAAATCACTGTATTGGAACACCCTCCCTACTCACCCGATCTGGCCCCCAATGACTTCTTTCTTTACCGGAAGATACAGGAAATATTGAAAGGAAGACATTTTGATGACATTCAGGACATCAATATGACGACAGCTTTGATGGCCATTCTAGAAAAAGAGCTCCAAAATTGCTTTGACGGGTGGACTAGGCGCTGGCGTTGGTGCATAGCTTCCCAAGGGGAGTACTTCGAAATACTATATTGATATTCAGCAACGAGGTATGCAGCACTTTTTCTAGGATGAGTTTGTGAACTTAATTGTCCAACCTCGTATGTAGGACTGCCGCAGAGGACAGGAGGCAGACCGACTTGACTTTTGTGGCCTTAAGGGAGATGGGCTTCAGCACAGTATAAACAAAGAGGAAAACGGCACAATAGTCAGAGTACCCCTGGTGGAAGCGGTCAGTTCATGGAGGAATGAGCTCCCTATCACTGGAAGGACATAATGTCGCCTGGCAGGAATCCAGCACAGAACGGAAACTGGACTAGACAGCTTGACCTCCTGTCATTTTCTGATTCTAGAATACATTAAGGCATTATTGTAAGGCCCCGGCAGTAGATGCCAGCTTGCTTTTGACCTTGAGTGGCCTCAGAAGGAAGAGAGAGAAATAATCCCATTCACAGGGTCTCAGGCAGACAGAATTGAATGTTATTTTCCAGCCGCCAGGTCGTCTACTACTTCATTGTCACTTCTACAGGAAGGCCATTCCAGGCAAGAACCAATCTCTAACTAGGTCAATAGTAATCCTTTAATATCTGCTTCTTACATTACCTAATCGATCCATGGCTCTGAGCACTTCTCGGAGAGATACTAATCTAATGACATCAGAGGATGAGGACAAACTGATAAGCAGATGGCATGGAAAGTGTCTGCTAGGATGGGCACCTTTGGACTTAGCTCAGTTGGTCTCCGGCCCCGCCCCTCCACCCACCTCCATTTCCCAGGTTTCCCCAGATGCACAGACAAACTTCACAGTTACCACATACGAAAGTATTGACTTATAATCAGCTGCTTTTCTTTGGTCAAAAGTCCCCCAAAATTCCTATCAGGTCAGGAGCTGGAGGAGGCCCTGGTCTTTCCACTCTGCGGCTTTGTGCAGCAGTCAGTCCACTGGTTCACCCTGCTCTCCAGCTTTCCCCTGGGGGTGCAGTGATGACCACATTAGGCGGGGAAGCCGGGGGTGGAAAAAGGGCCTGTGCTTGGAAGTCTGCCTGCCCCCTAATGTAGGCAGCACTCCCTCCCACCCTGCAGCCTCTTACAGCAATCCTGTAAGCCCACCATTAGAGTCCCTTCATTGGGGTTAAGGCAGCAAGTTTCAAACTGTGCTCTGCTGGGCCCCAGGGTCCTCAGGGGCGAGGCAGGAGAAAGAAGTAGGGTAACTAAGAGAACAGGGTTCCAGGCTCTCCTTTAATCAGAGCACTGCCACTGTCATCTGATTTCATGTTAACCAAGATGAAAAAATGAAAACCACTAGATTAAGAGATATTAAAACATCTCTTATCTATGTGATCGAAGATTTGTACAATGAATGTGTATGAATTTTGTTAAGAGGCAAGCATAACACAAGTTAGAAAGCACATTCAAGCAGGCAGGGGCCGCAGGAAGCATCTAGCCCATGCCCTCCCTTCTGCAGGGGGAGCACGGTGGCCCAGAGAGAGAGAGTTGTGGGTCTGCTCGTGTCTCATGCTTAGTCCACAAAGCCACCCAAACAGGGAGGCTCGGGAAGTTATTCCACAGATCCGTTTATCCTATCAGCTCTCTCCATGCTGTGGAGTGAAATTCTGGGAAAATGCTTTGGAGCCTGATCATCGTTCCCTTGAGGGCCTGTAGGGGAGGGGCTGATGAGAAGGGGATGGGGAAGCCCTCAGAATCATCTCTGGGTGGGGCAGGAAATTCCCCCAACTCTCCGAAGGAGAGGAGGGAGAGCGAAGGGAGAAGGTGGAGACTTGCCTGCCTCTGGTGCCCACAGATGGGAAGGACAGCGGCCCTGCCAGCCATTGGCCGGAACTCTGGACAACAGAAGTCCCGAAAAGGTCTTGCAGGGCCAACTGAGGTTCTTCATTTTGCAGAGAAACAGGCACAGGAGTCATCTCGGCCATGCAATGATTTACACAGAGCCATCCCTGGACACCAAGCTCCTGACCCCTGGGCCGCCGCAAGGAGGGAGCTTTGGCTGAAAGGAGCCGGTGCCTCAAGTGAGGACAATGGGGGCCTGAGCAGTAGTGAGACCCTGGTCACTGCAAAGCTCTGCACTGAGATTCCCCAGTGGGTGTCAGGGCCTCATGTATAAGATAAGAGGGTCAGATTTAGAGCAGTCGTTCCCACAGCTTTGGACTCATGGATCAATACAAGTTTTATTTATTTTTTTAAATTGGGACATTAACATAAAGATTGTCGTCTTTTCATTTTACCAAGTAAAGGCTTTACCCAAAATTCTATCACTTACTATCACTATCATTTCATTTATTCAAAGACAGATAAAGGAAGAGCATAAATCTCAGAGTAAAGATTCTATAAATGGGAAAAAAAATAGTTTTATAAAAAACTCACTACAATTTCCTTATTCTTATCATTGTGTAATGAGCTGGTGGGAATAGACCAGTTCTGGTCAGCATTGGGCTCTGCAGATGACCTGTGAGTGTCTTTCCAACCCAGAAGGGCTGGGGTTCTAAACTGTGGGGTCTGAGAATGTCTCTGGCCCCTCCCATTTCCAAAGCTCTCTCTTATTCCTGGAGCACAGCTTGGCAGAGCCTGAGAAGAGAGCTGAGAATGACCTCTCCCTGTTTGAGAGCAAACGGGGCAGGAAGAACTCTCTAGGTCAGCTGGCAAACTTTTCTTATAAAGGGCCAGACAGTAAATATTTTGGGCTTTGAATCTTCTGTTGAGACTCAGCAGCCATACACAATGCCTAAGTGAGTGGGGGTAGCTGTGCACCAATAAAACTTTATTTATGGACACAGAAGTTTGAACTTCATATAATTTTCATGTGTCACAAAATATCATTCTTCTTTTGATTTTTTCCTTAATCATTTAAAATATCAAAACCATTCTTAGCTCGTGGGCTTGTACAAAAACAGGTGGCAGGCTGGATTTGGCCGGAAGGCCACAGTTTGCGGACCCCTGGTCTAGATTGTTGTTCTTATCCTGAATCTGTCATTGATCCTCCAAGTGGCTTTGGGCAAGTTGCTTCACCAATATGTTGTCAATCCCCTCACTGCTTACAAACCAAATTCACTCTAGACTTAAGACAAGGAGGGAGATGCCTGCCAGGGACGGTGCAAACAGCCGCCTACTTGGCCTCAACCTCGACAAATGGAGAATAAGGACAAATAGCGTTTCCCGGCTGTGCCAACGTACCTTCTCCTGAGACAGAAGGCCTCCTGGGCTTACAGACTGGGGGTCATGTCCTCTGCATTTGGCACAGATCGGATCCTCGCCGTTCCTGGGGACACATGAACAAATGCAGCTGAGTGAGGCATTTTCAACTCCCAGGCACCAACCTCCATCCTGATGGAGGCTCCAAAAACCTTGCCCAGCATGACATCCATGAGCGTGCAGGTCCACAGTCCCAGACCTACCATTCCCAAACCTCGAAAGCACTGGGCACCCAATGTCTTCCTGCAGTTTGCAGGGAGCTTCTTTGGCAGCCAACCCTGACCCTAAGTGACTGGGGCTATTATAATCCCTACTTATCCCATTTAGTGTGAATATTTATGCTTCACTGCAGAACTATTGATAGGCTTGATTATAAGGTTCTGCTCCAATCCCCACTGCGAGAACTGCGTAGCAACGCACTGACTTGCTTTTCTGAAATCTGAACAATTTCTGCATTCCAAAATTCATCTGAGCCAGGGGTTCAGATAAGGGATTGTGGCTGTGTGGCTCTATTTGCTCTTCTCAGCTTCCTCTATTTGGTTTTAGTCTTTTGGTTTCAGGAATTACAGATGATCATGACTGATTAGGACAAAAAGGCGCCTCAGAGAACACCTAGCCTGAGGTTCTTAACAAGGAATGGGTGTCATTCTGACTGGGGGACAAATGGGCCTGTGGGCTTTTCCAAAGCTCCCAAGTGATTCCGATCCACAGTCAGAGCCACGGTTCAGGCCCATTTTACAGGGAAAATAAATGAGGCCTCGGAGGACGTCTGGATTGGCCAACGGTAGAGATGGTCAGGAGCAGAGCTGGGCAGAGCTCTTCACACGTCAGGCCGGGGTCCCTTCGACATCCCCACCTCTGCCAGGTTTTGGAAGAATGAGAAGGAAGTCAAGAGGCCCAGTGCAAAAGCCTGGGATGAACCCAGAACAATCAGATTGATGGTAAAACCAGTCAAGCTTGGGCAACCCCACTCCCACAACCTGGCCTTTCCACAGCCACAACCTCTCCCTTCCTTCTCACAGCCTGCCACTGAGTCAAAGCATTTGAACTTCTCAAATTGCCCTGATTCAGGTTTCCCATCTTAAGCTGTAAAGCCCCAAACAAAGGTCATGCTGAGTGGTGCAGGGCAGTTAAGGAACACATGTGCCAGGAAACTGACCTGTGCAAACTGACCTAATCTCTCCGTTACTGTCGTCATCTGTAAAATGGGATAATAGCAGTATTCACCTTTCCAAGGCTCTTTTGAAGATCCCAAGGAAAGAGAACTTGGCACATAGAAGGCACATAATAGTTGCTTAAGGCAGGGTGCTAATGATCATAGTGATGTCACACATCTCTGAGATATTTACATTTTAAATATACATATCTTTGTCCTCTTTAAAAGAGTTCTCAGCAAACAGTACAAGTTGCTGGGTGATATTGTGGAAGGAGATATATTTGTATAGCAGTTCATTACTTATATTCATTATTACAAGAACTTTTTGGAATGTTATTGATTGGGCCTCGTAACAATCCTGGGAGGTAGAAAATAGCTTTATAGGCATTTTACAGACAAGGAAGCCAAGGCTTTGAGCCATGAAGTAATTTGCACCCAGCCACACAGTAAGCAAGGGCCTGTGGCGTGAGGCTCTCCTTCACCCTGGACGGCTTCCTGCTGTGGTAACTGACATCTGTCTGTGGCTACTTTTCCTTCCACCCATAGTCAGGAGGGGCAGTGTCAGGAACTGCAAGGAAAAGTGTATGGAAACTGAGGCCAGGAGAGGTGAAGTCACTCGCCAAAGCCTCCCATCAGGGGTCCCTCCCTGGCACCTTCTTTCGCCCCCCACCCTTGGCCCCTCCAACCCCTCACCTCACGTTCTCAGAGAGACAGATGGTGCAGCAGAGGGCCCTGGGCTCTGATGCGTCCTGGCAGACGGTGGGGGGACACCCAAAGGGAAACTCGTTCTCATCGGGGGCTGGGCGGGGGCTGCTGGCTGAGCCTGAGGCCATCTTGGGGTCCCACGCTGGCCAGGGGGTCCAACTAATCTCCTCTGTGGAGTGGACCAGCCCCGTGGAGTCTGTGCTGAATGAAGAGGTTAGTCCTGGTGTGGGCCACTCTCTCTGGTGAAGAGTCTGATGACTATCTTCTCGCTTGTGTGGTTCAACGTCACAGCTGAGTCACAGTAGGAATGAGGCAGGAATTACCCTTTGTGGTGAAAAAAACCCCCTGGATACTGACTGAAGGCTCTTGGAGTATCCAGGCATTCTTTAGAGTGAGAGACAGCAAGAGAACGAATCAGAGAGAAAAAACAGCGGTGTCACGGACTTTCAGGAACCACAGTCTGAGTTCCCCTGCCAGAGAACACCAGGCTGCCACTGGCTTCCTCCACTTCCTCCCTGGGTGACATCGGCAGAGAGAGTCACAGATGGGGGGACTTGTGTGTATTCCCTGGGACCTGCAAGCAGCCTGGAATTCCAAGCTCACTGCTTGGTGGAAATCCCCAGGGTCCTGGTGTCAGGTCCAAAAATGCAAGTTCCAGGCGTTTTAACTCTGTGGTATCCAGTGTCTTAGGTAAAAATCACTTCCTCACAGTGGGCCTCGGTTACCCCATCTGTAAAAACATGGAGATGTAACAGGTGGTCTCCAAGGTTCCTCTGTGCTCTAAGATTCTGGGACCCTGTGGCCAAGGCAATCAGAGGCAGGAAGGGCAATCAGAGGCTGCTGGCCCAGCCCTGCCCGGGCATTCCTCATCAGTCACCATGAAAACACAGGGCTCTGCCCTCCTTTTAAGTCCAAGGCTTCAGAACCATATACTGCTCAGGGCCCTCCTCCCATGGCCCCATTCAGGAAGTCATGGGTGGCCACATACCCGAGACAGGCAACACCACTTCCTGGCCCTGAGGAGAACAAAGCTCTAAATAAATACAAGGCCACAGGGAGTCGCTCTTAGAGGCCAAGTGGGAGGCAGATCCATTGCTGTGGGGGAACTATGGCTCCTGGTGCACCCACTGTGGGCTGGGCAGCATTTTCCTTCCAATTCCATAGAGTAGCCTGCTGAGAATTCTGGGCCAAGTATAGGCTCAAAAAAGCAATATGCCTGGTCCAAAGTCACACAAGCCCTGGTGGTGAGGCAGAATTTGCACCAGGTCTGTGGGACTCCACCTATGTGAGAGACGAGAGGAGACCCATGGGGGAGTCTACAGAGCCCAGCATGGAGGCCAGAGCATGCAGCTGCTATCAAATGGAAAAGACGATCCCTTTACATTTTTCTATCGTGCTGGGCTGCTATTAGGGGTTTTGCAAACTTTCCTAGTGGTTTCAAATCATGGGCTTTGAGAGCTGACAAATCTGAATTGGAATCCTAAATGGTGGACATTTACTAGCTGTGTGTCCTGGGACAAGGTCTTTAACTTCTCTGAACCTCAGTTCTGGCTTCTGTAAAATGGGGATAATAATCATACCTACTTCACTTGACTGTTGTGATGACTAAACGAGATCATGGGTGAAAGTGTGGCACGGTGCACAGTCCAAGTGCAGTGCTTGAAAGGCTTTGTCATTGCATTTTGATGATGGCCACAGCCCTTCTAGCTCAAGATCAGGGGAAAGGATTAAAATGGTAAGTTATGCTTATGCAGTGTTTCTACATCCAGCAACTTTACTTGAGCCTCACAAGTGAGCAAGGCAGGTCAGATGCTGTCCTCTGACCCCAGATAAATTCAACTGCCCTCCTTCCCTGGAGTGCTACTGGGGCTGCCAGGGGCCGCTGGCATGGCCCCCTGGCACTGCAGTGTAACCAGATCTCCACCCTCCGCTGGGCTAGCCCTGGCCTGGCCCTCTCAGCAAATGACCTTGAGGCCTACTTCCAAGAAAAGACAGTCAGGAAGGCACTTCCTTAACCACAGACGTTAAACTCGCAAACTTCGCTGCATCCCACCTGCTTCTTCCTTCGCTCCCATGGACAGGCACCCAAGACTTCTCTCCCCATCCAAGTTCTGGGTCCCTTTCTTCCCAGTGCCTTTGCTCTCCCTTCTGTCTTCAATGTCTCCCTCTCTACCAGCTCCTTCCCATTGGCCTGAAAATATGTATGTCCTAGCTGCTCCAATAATAAAAGTGACAAATATCAGGTACTGCTTTCTAGCGCTGTGTGAAGCACTTTTACAGGCACCACCTCATCTAATCTTCAAATGAACCTTATGAAGCAGGTATTGCCATCATTATCCTCACGGTATTACAGATGAGGGAACTGAGGCACAAAGAGGGTAAATGACTTGCCCAAGGTCTCAGAGAGAGTGAGTGGAGATTCCTGAACCTAGAGCCTGTGCTCTAACCACAGCCTGAGCTTTAGAAGGTCTTCACCCTCATCCCAAATTTCTCTCCCAGCTTCATTTTGTCTCCCCTCACTTTAACGAACTTCTAGAAAAGATTGTTTACACAGCCGCTCTGTCTCCTCACTTGAGTGTCCACAGAAACATCTTCCCAAGATTCTCAGCTGTCGAAGTCGCCAGAGGCCCTGCGCCTGCCCCAGTTTCTATTCAACCAGCCTCTGGTCAGCCCCTGACAGGACTCTTGGCCCCTCCTCTCGAGTCCCCCGCACCCCTTCCGTAACTCCCCCGCCCACCTCTCAGCTGCTCCTTATCTCTCTCTGACTCCTTTCTCTTCCACTCTGAACCTCCATCGGTCCCATCTCCGTGTCTCCACCCGCGGGGTCCGCACACGTGGAGTCCCTCTGCACCACGTACCCCCATCTCCCCAGCCTTCCACCTGTCTTTCGGGGCGACCTGGACCAGACCCCATTTCCCCTGGGAGTCTCCGTAGGCCGCCCCCAGGGTTGGATGCCCGGCTCTGCGATCCCAGGCCGCACACAGCACCCCGCCTCCCCGCTCAGTGATGCCGGATTGCCTGCCTGCACGTCCCTGAGCCCCGTTAGTGCGTTCCCCGTCCCCCACCCCCGGAGCACGTGACTGTCGTCTCGACACTGCCACCTCTCCAGTTGACTGCGCAGACAGCAGCGCCCGTGACCATTGAAGGATGAGCGAACCCCAAGGGGTGCCCCGGGCCTGCAGGAAGGGCTGGGCCAGTGAGTCCCGGGTGGGCTCTGCAGTCGCGATTCCAGGTCCCCGGCCGCGCTCGGTGAGGCCTGCACTTGCGAGAAGGAGTTAGGGTGTCCCTGGCCCGGAGCGCGGGGGCGGGGGCAGGGGCACCGCTCGCAATCCCGGGCTAGGGTGAGGGCGGGATGGGGGCGGGGTGCAGTGCAACCAACCTCGGCATCGCGGGCCGCCGCGGCCTCCCCGCAGCCGGGCGGGAGCTTCCGGTGGGGGCGGAGGACGTGGCCCGTGCAGCGGAAGCCTGGGAAGACCGGGGCGGGTCCTTGCAGCCCGAGCCTGCACCCCAGGCAGCCCTGGGGGTGGGGCCAGCGCCCCACTGTTGGGGAAACTGAGGCCCAGGGCAGAGTCTACGGCGTCACAGGTTCTGTTCTCCCAGTGGGGACTGACAGCCTTCCATTCTCCTCCTGACTGCACCGTGTTCCTGGGACAAACGAAAGACTCAGTAAAATGTTCGCAGAATAAACGAATACAGACCTGGGACTTGAACCCCCCACCCTCATCTCTTGCCCTCCTGAAACACCGCGTGGGGATGCGTGGGGATGCGTGGGGATGCGGAAAGCCGTAGCGGAACCTCTTGATCTGCTTGGCTGGTCCAAGCATGTTGGGTTGGAACAGTCAGCAAAAGGATGGTACGAAGCGGGTGGAAGGCAGGGTGCTTTTACGAAACTGGATGTTTGAAAGAACACTTTCTGTTTTGGTCTCCACACACACACACACACACACACACACACACACGGCCTCTTATTCCTTATGAAAAGATACAAACAACCTTTATTTTTGCGAATTCGACAAAGGCTCCTTCTCCATCAGACCTCTAATGTCTGCAGGACTGTCAGCTGAGGGAGGAGTGAAGCTGCCCATTTTGTTGGTTTGATTTTGTTTTGGTTACTTAGAGGCACCCATTAAATTCTCTTTCTGTATTAGGGTCCTATGTTTTGTCCTGACACCCAACTGGAGTTGGGAACTGTGTTTTACTTCTTTGGTTTTGTTTGTTTGTTTTTTAACCTGGGATGTGTTTAAGCCTACCACTCACTAAGGGCAGAGCGTCTTCCAGGTTCTGCCAGAGAAGCTGATGCTGCAGGACAGAGTCCCACTGGTGAAAGGACCTCTGGGTCCTACCTGGAGTGAAGACACCTGTTTGGACAGGTCTCAGGGACCTCTGAGACAGGCAATCTGTGGGAGGTTGACCAGAGGGCCTCTGTGGGCCTTTCAATTCTAAGAGAAAAGGAGTTAGAGTTTTGAGTCTGTGATTTAAAAATCCATTGATTCTCAGTCCACTCCATGAAGGATTTGGGACCTACAAAAGCAGTCCTGTAGTCCCCACCTCTCTCCCACCCACCCTATCCTCTCTGCCCCAAGCCAGTATAAGTGAACAGGCCAGGCCACCTGACCTCACTCTCTTCATGTGCCACATCCTGTTTTCAGATTAATGAGCTCATTGGGTGGAAATTTACCAAGGGAAATAGTTTAATTTCGGAAAGTACCAAAAACTTATCTATAGTCACTCGGCTTATTTTGGGGGGCTCTTAAAATAGAGGGGGCATCACCGGACGACCTCTGAGCGTTCAGGGAAGAGCAAGCCTGCAGAAATCGAAAGCCAAGTCTCATGAGGCTGAACCTGACTCAGAAAGGAAATGAAACCCTTTGGAGACCACTCATCGCTACCCAGAAGAAGAAAAAAATTTTGTTTTTCTAAAAATAAGTTTAAAAAGAAAAGTAGTCCACGGGGCTAAGGTCTAAGACCTGGTGGTCTGAGCTTTGGGTCATGACTGAGGAACAAGAAAGCAAACGCAGGCAAGTAGGGAGTGTTGGAAGCTCAGTAGTCTCTCCTGCACCCACATCTCTGCTTGGTTGAAGAGGCACCAAAAGTCTTCCATTCTCCACTTTTGTCCCAATCCCTCAGCTGTCAGGCTCTTGACGTTGACGTTGCCTGCCTAGCCTTGTAGCCTTTTAAGCGTCTGGCTCCTGCAAGAAACTAAGGACTGAATGGCAGGAGGACTCGGATAGCAAAGTTTTGTGAGCCATTCTACACTGAAGATGGTAAAGCCCAGGTGACCAGCTCCCTGAGTGTCTGACCACCTCCTGGCCAGCCTTTTTCCTAGAATAGAGATTTTTAATCCGTTATAAGATGCAGAATAGAAAAATGGTGAAAACTAACAAGGCCCTGACAATTGAGTACTAGGATGAAAGGGCTTATGTCTCCCTTCTCTCTGCCCCCACCTGAAATCTCTAGTGATATACTGGAGGCTGTATTTATATATTGAAATGAGCACCAGATTAGGAGTCAGGAGACGTATGTCCTGTTTTATCCCCCCTGCCACCAAACCAGTTGTTTGGGGAGGGGTGTGGGAAGATAAATAAATGAGTAACTTAAGTAATAATTCAAGAAATAATAGTTTGGTTTTTTTTTAACCAGAAAATGGCCTTAAAGATAATAGAATGCATTGGGTTTTTAAAACTTTGTATTAGCCGTAGGACTGTGTTTTCAAATGCTTTCTCACCTGGAACCCAAATATGCAAACCATCTGGAAGCAGAGATGCTCTGTTAAGCAAAGCAGATGGTCAAAAGTCTGTGTACTGGGCTGCTCTGCTCCCCATTGTGACCTCTAGGCTCTAGGGACACCGTGTGACAATCATAAACCTAATGAAAAGTTCTCAGGTGCCAGATGTGAAAACTGAGATTCTCTCCTGGGGCGGCTTATCTCTGCTGTTCCAGCCCATTCACGTTTTTCTCTGACAACTGCCTTTCCATGTGTTGTGGTTCAGGATGCTGACAGCCAAGGGCATTAGAAGAGGAAGTGATTCCATCGACCTGGGTCATTCACCGTCCGGGGGGAGGCCAGATCGGAGCCTACGCAGCTGGAGGATGGGGGTCTGTGGTCATGGGAGAAACACTAATGGTGACACTAATAGTGACTACCCTTTACTTAAGATCAACCGTTGCTTTAAGCATGTCACGTGCATTACTCCATCTACTAAAATCACCAAGAAGAGGTGAGAACACTATTTTCTACTGTCCAGATGAGAAAACTGAGGCTTAAGGAGTTAAGTAACCTGGTCCAGGTTAAGCAACAAGGATTTGGCTGCACTGGGAGTGGGAAGGGCAGTCACTCCAGGCTTTGGTGTTTTTTCCTCTTGTTCGGACCACGCTGAGATCTCATCTGATTTCTCACTGGCGATCTGCTAGTTGTTTTCCTGCTCTAGGCCTCAGTTTCCTCATTTGTCAGGTGATTAGAATGGAACAGATACTCCCTGGGATCCTTTGCACGCTGTCAGAGTCACGCTCAGTTTACGAGATCCAGGCCTGGGGTGCAGGTAGGTGAAGGGGGCCACCTAACTCCTCTCCCAGTCAATAACCCAGCCCACTCTCCAGCCTCTTGATTCTTGAACTTTTTTAACAAGAGACAGATCACCTCACCATCTTCTTGGTGAGAGGAGGGGAGGGAGTCACTGTGACCCACAGTTCTGTCTCCGAATCAGGAGGAGTCTTTCCTGAGGGCAGGTTGTGAAAGGAGAAGGAAATTGAGAGTCCAGTCTGGGGGGAGGTAGGCTCAAGGAGGGGTGAAGGGGATGGAGTGGGGGGGGTCACCGTGGCTGCAGACATTTTCACTGACTTCACCCCACACATATTTACTGGAGACTGAAAGCGTGTTCAGTCATGAGCAAGGCCCCAGATGATAGCTGTGAATGAGGCCGACAGGGCTCCTAGTCTCATGATGGCTACCTCCTAGTTGTTAAACGAACCAAGTGACTGAATCCAGTCAGTAACAGCAGCCATGCTGCTATTGGTCAACAGCCCTTACAGCGTGCAGCCCAGAAGGGGCCCTTACTCCCTGTACTTATACAAACCAAACAGTCCCTGTTTTGCCCTCTATCCCTTCTTTTCATTGCCAGCAGCATGCTTTGTCTCTGTCATACTCGTGGCTTGTGTTTAGTCAAAACAGTTAGGGAGCAGCTTCCCTGTTAGCATCATCTTAATCTCCTCTGATAACTTCTGATCCCTGAACCAGGACATTTAATTAAATAGATGATTACAGGCTATCCGTTACCCAGTAGCTTAGAAGACCAAATGGTACTGGGTTCTTCAACCCAAATTCAATACCTCCCAGTGGTAACTTATACACAGCCAATATCAACAATAAAACAAAGAAACACACAAAATAATCTTGTAAAAACTATAGTCTATAATATGCATTCTCTGCTTTGATGTGATAATTAAAAATGGCCCATGTTTCCTTCTGTTAAGCTCTATCTTAGTTCTTATTGCACTTATTATAACTGGCAATGTACAACATGTGCCTGTTTACAAATTGTTTTTTCTGTTTGCTCCACTAGAACATATGAATTCTACGAATACAGGAAATTAAATGAATTAAAGCCATTAAAGTAAAGCTGTGTCTTAATTCTTCAATGTCATTTCCCCTAGCTTAGCACAGTGCTAAACACATAGGATGCATTCAATAAACATTTATTCAGTGAATGACTAATATGCGGGACATTATCCACAAAAATTTTTAACTTAAGTTAACAATAGTTACTGATGATTTCACCATCATCAAAAACATTTATTAAGTATCTTTGGCCTGGCCTTTTTCAGGGTGTTATTAAGTTAGAAATTTGAAAAGAAATCTGGGGTTGTTTGTTGAAGGGAGTTTCTATGTCTGGTGATTTTTCTCTATCTCAACAGATTCCCAGGTTTTAAGGAAAGAAACAAAGCGCCTCTGAAGTTCTTTGAATTGTAGGCTCCAGAACTGTCCCTAGAGTTTTTCCGATTATTGGTGAGACCGGCCACTTTGCAAGTGCAGTGGGAATTACAATATATGATGGGGGTGCCAGTCGCACCTCGAGGGGATGCTGGTGCGATCCCGGCGGATTGCTTGGCAGACGGACCCTTTGATAAAGAACGCTCCTAAGATGCCAATAATGAGGAAAGCAAGGATCTTTGGACTAATAGTAGCCGACCTACTGCTTCTCTTTGGCCACCCAGGTGCTCTGTTCTAAGACCTTGGTTTAGCTGTGTGTCAAATTCCTACTTTCATAGACCCTGACAATAAAGACTTTCCCAAAGGTGGATACTCTGGGCCTCCAAAGCCCTTGGTTGGGCTGTGGAATTATTGCTTACCTTTGTGAGCTTGGGTTTCCTGGGCTCTTGGCTGGTACGGAACAAGAATACTCAATGTTCTAGCTCAACAGCAGTTACCATCTGGCTGGAGAGGGGTGCAGCCTGCGGGCCCTCATCTCGCTCCGTCCTGAGCACTCAGCCTGAGAGAGAAAAATCAGGAAGTGAGGAGAGCTCTTACTCAGGAATCAGGAGATCAGGACTGGGGGGAAGTGCCCCCCATCCTTGGGTCTCATTTTTCTCATCTGCAAAGTGGGATAATGACCTCAGAGGAATCCTTGAGAGCAAACCCTGTAACCATTCAACCCCTGGTGCTGGGGGAAGGGTACAACTCTCCCATCTGTATTGAAGCTGTTGTCCCCACCTGGACCAAGAACCCCTAGAAGAGATACTGGAAGCTTCCACTAAATGTCTGGTCATTTTAGACGCTAACATTTTTTTTTTTTCCTTTCTTTCTTTTTTTTTTTTTTGAGAGAAAGCAGTGTGAAAAACCTCCTCTGATGGAGTTTTTTTTTTTTTTTTTTTGATGGAGTTTTTTTCAGAGCTCAGCCAGATGAATTCCCAGCACAAGTCAAGACTTGGAAGCAAGAATGTGGGGCGGGGAGTAAGAGGCTAAGAACCAGGGGACAGTCTGCTCTCCCTCAGAGAATGCCTAAGCTGGGGGCTGGGAGGGCGGTGAGTGTGGGGTTGGTGTTTGCTTGGTTCTTCTGACCTTCTCTTACAAAAGGGGAAACAGGCCCAGGTAGGAGCTTGCAAAGTCAGAGGTCCAGAGGCCTCTTATTCTATGTTCTAGCACCCTCTTGCCCCCAGATGTCTCAATAATACCCTGTCCTTTCTTGTTCCAGCATTCACTTCTCCTTGGATACATCTCCACAAAAGGGCCAGGGAGCAGGACGCATTAGTGTTTGTAGGCCCCTTGTGCCCAGCCTACATCTTACACACAAGGGGTGTGGGGTTGAAGGGGTCCCAGCAGATGTCTATTAAGATGGACTGATTTGCCCTCTTAGGCGGATCCAGGAAAATATCATTCCTACCTTTCACATCTGTGGATTCTCAAAATGCGTTTGACAAGTACAGTTTTGGCTTCTACCATGAGACAATTTGCTCATTTGAAAAAGAACGATAGTATATACATCTAGTGATACTTTCTGGGGAGATCATTGTCTTAATCATTTTGGAGCTAAAACTGAGGCATTTTTAAAATCCTATGGACAAGAAAAGAAAGCCATTCTGTCGAGCTGCCATCCTTAATTACTGTCTTCTGTAACCAGTGTCCAGCTGCACAGCCAGAGAGCCTGGGGTAGGGCCCACAACTCTCCCTGGCCCCTCTGCTGAAACTGGAGCTGCCTGGGGAGGCTGGGGCCCTGGCACCAGCTCCTGCCTGGTCTTGCTTCTCCTTTCACAGAGAACGTGTCTGCACATGAGCCCTCCCAAGCCACCCTGGCATCCCTCCAAGGACAGACCTGGAGACGGGCCACGGGAGAGGGTGCTCCTGGGAAGGACGCGTCTATGGGAAGCAGAGAACGTGGCATGCAGGCACACACATGAAAATGCTTGCAGGATGGCCAGATCTTCCATGGTTTCAAGAGAAATGAGAAATCTGGATTTTTATGTGAAATGTCTTGATTTTTAGAACACTCCATGAGCCAAAAAAGAAGAAAAAGAAAAAGAAAAAAGCTCCAACCAAACAAGCCCCATCCCCATGAACTGTGTCTACAGGCCATTACTTGTGACCTCTGATTGAGCCTGGCATGCCATACACACAACCTAAGCACATGAGCTAACGCCCCGTATGTAGCTCATGTGGACTTTGTACATTGCATGTGCTTATCCAGGTGCAGACCCTGTGTGCACATAGCAGAGACTAGTCATTGAAAATTTACGTACATATGCTATGTCTTAGGATGTCGTTGTCCTATTTTCATTTTCCAGCTAAGGAGACTGAGTGTTGGAGTTCTCCAAGGTTGTGTAGCCAGGGGCTGGACTTGCATCCCAGGCTGCCTGACGGCAAAGCCAGTGCCCTGAACTGCCTGAACTCTGAACCAAAATTCCTGCGAATTTGCCTCCCTCACTAAACCCAGTCCTGTGAATTCAGGGACTGTTTTATTTGCTGTTGCATCCCTACCACCTAGCACGGTGCTCAGTGAACATAGAAGGTGCTCCATAAATACTTGTGGGATTGTGCACAGACACACATAAACCCACACACTGGCACATAACTCTGCCGTGACCAAGAACACCTGAACACTCACATTCCCACAGGCACACCCCCCACCCCCATCGCCCACCTCCCAGGGCATCAGACAGAGCTGGGCCTCCTCAAGCCCCCTGCCAACCTTGCCCCAAGCCTTCACAAATTATTTCCTGGAAATCTCGAGGAGGCTGTGGTGTTCTTTTTCCCTAACTCAGGAGACAGCTCAGCAGTTTTGTTTTTCAAAGTCTGGGACTCATAAACCTGTATCCTTTCTTCATTTTTTCCACTAGAATTTTCCTTGGCCTGATGCCTTTCCCCAGGGCCTTGGACTGGAGGTTATACTCAGAGCGCCCTCTGCTGGGCACCGTCTCCCCAACCTAGTGGGCCGTTACAGAGGGGGAAGGGAGGGGACCCGTCTCAGTTTCAACAGCTTTACAGGTGGGGAAACTGAGTCAAACGGTGGCAGTGGGCAGAGGTTGGGGGGTGTGGGCTCATGTCAAGTGTGCACCAAGTTTGGTGATTTTTTTCATTGTTGAAAATCATAAAAGAGGAAATAGCTTCTCGAGCTCAGACACAGCAGAGAAAGTCCCTCTCCTCTCTCCAGGGCCTCTGTGTGGGGTGGATGGCAGAGGTTTAGAATCTTTATCAGATTCGACTTTATCCTTGAATCCCCACCAAATTTAATAGGTGAGACAAAGAGGAAAAACTGAGGGTTGCTAGATGGGCGGCGGGGGGGTGGGGGTAAGGGGGAAGGTGAGGGGATTAGAAAACAATCAGTAACCACAAGATGGCCACGGGGTTTGAAAATTAATCTGGGGAACGTAATTTAGTGGTTACCAGAGGGTAAGGGGATGGGGGGTGGGAGGTGAGGGTAAGGGGGATCAAATATATGGTGATGGAAGGAGAACTGACTCTGGGTGGTGAACACACAATGGGATTTATAGATGATGTGATACAGAATTGTACACCTGAAATCTATGTAATTTTACTAACAATTGTCACCCCAATAAATTAAAAAAAAAATTTAATAGGTGAGGAAACCGGGACACAGAGAGATGTTAGGGTCAAGAGTGGGAGGAGGATTTATTGAGCATCTGCTACCATGTGCTAGCTAGGCTTATACATTCACTCTCATTTAATCTGCACAGCAACCTTGTGAGGTAGGAGGAATTGTTCCCATTTTATAGATTAAGACATAGAGGCTGAGTGAGGTCTCCAGATCAGAAAGGGACGGAGGAGAGCTTGGATTGGAATCCAAACCTGCTGTTCTTTTTTCTTTGCAGCCTCCTGGCTTTTTCCCACTTGGCTCCAGTGGGCCCAGGGTGGAGCTTTTGTGGCTGGGCTCATGAAGGCAAGGTTTTTATGGCCCTCCTGCTCAGAAAGGGGACCCCCCTCTTCTAGGCCTCTTCCAAAGAGCAACATTAGGGGCCAAGGGGAGATGGGTTGAGCAGCCCCGTCAGGCTTGAAGCTGAGGGCCCCGGAGCTGGGAGGAGGGTCCTGGGACTGGCAGCTGTGCCAAAGCCCCCTGAACTCATAGTAAAAACAGGATTGGATGTCTTTATAAACTGAACTCATGAGAGGTTCCAAAGGGCAAGGAGTTTTCTGGAAAAGAAAGCAGATCCTGGAAGGTTTTCGTTTTGTTTTCCTTCTTAATGGGGTTCTGGTTAATGACACAAGGAAATGAAGAACACATTTCGCTAAGAATTAGTCACTGCCCTCCCCAACCCATCCTCCATCCTGCTGCCCTGTTCAAAACCTCTCACTTCCTGCAGGAAAAAATCCAACCCCCTTACCTTGTCAATCTTCAGTCTGGCTTGGCCATCTCTTCCACTCGTGTGATTTAAACGGACCACATAGGGGGCTCTGTGCACACCTCCCTTCACTCCCACTGCTGGACATTTGCTCACACTATTTTGTCTCTATGAAAAAACTTCACTGCCGCTTCTCCAGATCTTAGTCATTCTTCCAGACCCTGCTCAGAAGTCACCTTGTCCACGGAGCTTTCTTCACTGTGCCCAGTAGGAACCAATCTGCCTTAAGTTAAACTTAGAGATGCATCTTCTTGTTCCCCTAAGAGGGTGAAACCCTCAAGAAACAGTGTTGGAGTCATCTTCGATTCCCCTCTATGGGCATGTGCACGTGTGTGTGTGTGTGTGTGTGTCCGCCCTTTATACCGCTTAGCAGTACAGTGCTATAGAAAGAGCCTGAGACCCTCAGTTCTGTCATTAGAGATGAACAGAAATCGTGAGAGAGAGAGATCTCATGTGTGTCTCCCCTTTTCAAGTCAATAGAGAGGGGCTTTGTGGTGTCTACTTAGAGAGCTGCAACCATGTCTCTGATAGTGTGAAGTGGGGAGACACGGCGGACTGGCATCTGACAGCCTCCAGAGAAATCTAAAGGATGACAGGTAGGTGCCATCTTAGACGAGGCAAAGCAGCAGTGCCACTGCTCAGAGCAGCCTGATTGCCCAAAGCTGACTTGTGCACAGGATGCTGAACCCATGGGCTAGAAGTGGGCAGTGCACTGGAAGAGCTGATGTGAAGGCCTCTTCGATCTGTCCAACAGGGGGTGCAAACGGAAGGTACCGCTGGCTTCCTAAGGCTGCAGAGGAGTGAACAATGGGCGTCACACCAGTGATGCCCACATAAGGGTGACAGGTCCTCAGAGCTTGGGGGAGTGTCTGGAAATTCCAAGGATGTGCCCACACGAGGTCAGCTTTAAAGCCACCTTACAATAGTACTGGTCAGGTAAGAGCTCTCCTGCTCTCCTTTCTTCTGCCTCTCCTCAGTACCCCACCTTTCTAGCCCTGGAGAGGTCAGAAGTCACATCTAGCAAACTGGGGAGGGAGGTCTGGGGAAAGAAAGACGCAGCTGTCCATGTCCCCATCCCCAGCTGGAGGGGTCCCACCTTCAGCAAGCCATGGTTGGGAGAAAAGGTTGAACTCTAAATCAAATTTGGAATTTTGCTTTTGTTTGGGACTGAGCATCTAATTTATGAATAGAGTTTGGTGCATGAAGTGATCACAGGACTTTCTCTTTCCTAAGGGTGATCAGAAGAGTCACAGGATGCTTGAGTTTTCATTAAAGGGCAGAGGAAGGACTTCTCGCCCTTTCCTCTGAATAAAATTTTTATAGGGGGTTGGGAGACAAAATAAAGTTGATTTATGATTGTACACTGCGTGTCTTCCTTACTCAGTGTATTGACTTCATTGCTATTGTAAAATGGGTTGTCTCCTTCCATTATTTTTTCTAATTTGTGGTGTTTGCTTCTGTCACTTCTTCCAAAGCAATTAAGCCCCTGTGCTCACCTTGGCTAAAGCCATTTAACCATCATCTGAAAGTTCAGCTGTACTTCCGGCTTCAGATCCCTATCTGCCTGGGATTTGAAGGAGCCTCACATTCAAGGGTTGATGGATTATCGTGTCAATGTGCCTTTACTGTTAGTTCCTGTGTGGCAATCAAATTCTGATTCTGTTGTTCTTGACTTGAATTTATATGTCCCTTGTGCCAGTCTCGTGCTTACGGATACAGAGAAAAATGACCCCTGTCCTCAAGAAGCTCACAGTGGGACAGAGACATGGATAAGCTCCAGGACACCCAGTGTCTGGTAAGAGCTCCAGCCTAGGTGCGTTCACAGAGAATGACTTATTGGAGGTTACTGAGTCCACTCCTGAAGCTGCCACAATGCCTGGCCTGTGGTAATTACTCTGCTCCAGGCTGTGTACTTCTTTTGCAAAGGTCAGCTCTTCCAGAAAATCTTCCTTTCTTAATTCTACTTGCACTCTCAGTTCTTCTTTACTCTGCCATCCCAATGCTTTCCAATTCAGCCTTGTGTTCACTTGCCCTGGTGCCACAAATATGTTGAACAAACATAACCTGCAGGATACAGTGATGTGCAATTGATCCCAGGCCATTCTGAAGCGTTGGAGCTGGGACGTGAACACAGACTACTTGACACCTGCTTCTCATCCAGATGGTTATTCCACAGTGGCCATCGCTGGCTTTGGGTGTGTGTAGCCTGATCATAAGGATTTCCAGGTTGCTACCTAATTTTTATAATGATCCTCTTTAGAGGCGGTGTAATATTTCATGAAATGTGTGTACCAACATTCATGTAATGATTTCTCCCTTTTTAGACCACCACTTAAGATGTCTTATTTTATAGCTCACATAAAGTACTTCAATAAAGTACAATGCGTTGCTTTATATAACATAATTCTAGACTCATATATCCAACTGCTACTTGAGCTCTCCACATGGATGTCTCAAAGATTCCTCAAACATAGCAAGGCCCTCACAGAAATTCCCATTCTCTTCTGTATGAGATTCTCATGGCTGCCTTAACAGAGGACCACAAACTGGGTGGCTTAAAAGAACAGAAACGTATTCTCGCACAGTTCTGGAGATTAGAAGCCTGAAATCCAAGTGTCATCAGGATTGGTTCGGAGGGCCCGGGGGAGACTCTTTTCCATGCCTCTCCTGCAGCTTCTGACGATGGCTGGCAACCCATGGCATTCCTTGACTTGTAGACACATCACTCCAGTCTCTGCCCTGTCTTCACATGGCTGGCGTTCCTTGAGTGTCTGTGTCTTTACGTGGTGTTTTCCTTTCTGTGTGTGTCTGTTTCTGTGTCCAAATGTCCCTCTTCTTACAAGGACACCAGTCACATTGGAGTGAAGGCCCCCCCTTCTGTAGTATGACCTCATTTTGCCTTGACTGAGTACATCTGCAAAAACCATATTTCCAAATAAGGTCCCATTCTGGGGTGCTGGGGATTAGGATTTCAACCTGTCTTTTTGCTAGATGGGTGGGAGGGGTGGGGGATGGGGGGGGAGGGTGAGGGGATTGGAGGGCAGTCGGTGACCACAGGATGGCCACGGGTTTGAAAATTAATCTGGGGAACGTAATTTGGTGGTTACCAGAGGGTAAGGGGGTTGGGGGGTGGGGGATGAGGGTGAGGGGGATCAAATGTATGGTGATGGAAGGGGAGCTGACTCTGGGTGGTGAACACACAGTGTGATTTATGGATGATGTGATACAGAATTGCACACCTGAAATCTATGTAATTTTACTAACAATTGTCACCCCAATAAATTAAAAAATAAAAAAGGAAAACAAACAAACAAACAAACAAAAAACCTGTCTTTTGAGAGGGGCACACAGTTCAACCCGTAACATCTTCCTTCTTCATTGCCCTAAATTTGCACCTTCTGCTGTCTTCCCCAACTGTATAAGTGGCGCGGTAGTAGCTCAAGCTGAGAATCCATGAGTAAGCCTGATTCCTCTGCCTTCATCACTTCCATCCCAATTCCTTCCACAAACCCTTAGTCCTACCACCAAACATATCCCGAAACCGTCCAGTTCCCTTCATCCCCATTTCTACCATCCTAGTTCAAGCTACTACCACCTTTCACCAAGACAGCTGCAATAGCTCCTAACTGGTCTCCCTGCCTGTTTCGCATGTATCTGGTCTCACGCCCTTGCTTAGTACATACACTCTACTGAACAAAATGCAAACATCTCACCCACACTTACAAACTCCTACTGACCTGGCACCTGTCGTTCCTCTAACCTTATTTCCCATCACTTGCTTTCCTCGATCCAGCCACACCAGCCTTCTTGCGGGCCCCAGGACCACTGGTCTCCTTTTCTGGAATGCTCTCTTCTGGGTTTTCATGTGGCTGCCCCCTTCTTGTCATGAGAATCTCAGCTTAAATGTCATCTTATTTAGCGACACTTGACAGACCTTCCCTGACCACCCAATCTAGAGCAGCCACCAGTTCTCTATCACAGACTTTAATTCTCCACAGAGAATTTAGTAAATATATTACTTTTCTCATTTATGTGGGTATTTCTCATTTATGTGGGTATCGCTCCAATAATAACATAATCCCCAGGAGAGCAGGGACCTTGTTTATCTTGATTATACCATCTAGAACAGTGCCTGGCACATAGTGCCTCGTACTTAATAAATATTTATTGAATTATTAATTCTGCACAGAAGATCTTTGTGTACAAACTTTTCTTTTTCTTTATATAAACAATCCAACAGGGAGATCACTGGATCAAGGGATATACACATATTTTGGCTCTTGAAATGTATTGTCAAATTGCTTTGCAAAGAGATAAGATCAGTTTTTATTTGTTAGGCAACCTTTTGAATCCCAAGCGCCAAAGTAGTGATTTCTGGTATGTAGGGGAGGGATGGAGGGATGGCATGGGGCACAAGTAGGGGTGGCAGGTCAGAGCTGCCATCCCTAGTGAGTCAGGGTGCTCAGTGGCAGAAGCGACCAATCAGCCTGGCCACGCAGGCCTGCCTGGGGCAGTGCACGCAGGGATACCCGCCTGTGGCATGAACTTGGGCCTGGTGATGGCGGCCGGGATGAGCAGAAGAGCTGACAAGTGCACCTGCTCTTTAGCACAATGAGACCCGTCCTGGAGGCCAGGTAAGGGGGTGGGGGGCAGGGGGCAGGCGAGGACACAAAGAGGGGCTTGGATCCTGCGCCTTCCTTTGCAGAGGCCATTTCTGGATCAGAGATTTTCTGTTTATGACATGGCACTTGGAACATTAGGCAATTCAAGCACCTCTGTCATAAGCCTCCAGGAACAGAGAAACCTGTTTCACGCAGATCTGCACACAGTCAGGCCCATTCAGCAGCGCCATCCCCTGTCTCCTAGAATTGCTACAAGAGCTAAAGTAGTAAATATCCGTAAGGTGCCTGGAATAGTGCCTGGCACATAATAGGGATCGGCCAAGTGTGGGCTTAGTCCTAGCCCAGATATGTCACTGGGCTGTAAGTTTGTAAGTCAGGCAGCCTGACTCACTAGCACTAGACTATTCTGCCTCAAATACAGTCTCTGAGGGCAGAATAGTCTAGTGCTAGTGAGTCAGGCTCCACCACTTGCTGGCTGAGTGACCTTGCGCAAATTATCTAACCTCTCTGTTCCTCAGTTTACTCCTCTGTAAAATGGGGGTAATAGTACCAACCTCATTGAGTTGTGCTGTGGATTAATTGAGTCGATGAATGTAAATAACATAGGACGGTGCCTAACACACAAATGGATCCTGGAGAGTTAATGTATTAATTAGTGCGCAGACCTGCTCTCAGCACATTGTGCAAAGGCCGCCTACTTGTCATGTACGGCCCTCCTATCTCGTCTTTTACTCTTTAGACCTCTTTGTGTTTGACGCCCTGTGTTTCTCTTGTCCTCTGAATCCCTCGGCCTTTTCCACAACCCATTCCTGGGGCCTTGTGCACAATTACTCTCAACTTCAGTGTTGGCTTACGAAGGGCTGCTTCCTTAGGCAAGAATCCCCGACTCTATAGGACACTCTATAAGCTTGCCGGGTCCAAAACCAGAACCACATGCATCACCTGGGAGATGTAGTCTTCTCAGGCCACCCCAGACCCACAGAGGCAGAATCTGCATTTTCATAAGTTCTAAAACAATACTTCTTAAACTTCAATGCGCCTATGATTTTCCTAGCGATCCTTTTAAAATACAGATTTCTGGGCTCCACTCCCATAAGTTTCGGATTCAGTAGGTGTGAGGTAGGGCCTGAGAATTTGCATTTCTAACAGCTCCCAGAGGATGGGGTGTTGCTGGTCACAGGGATGCACTTTGTGAAGCGCAGCTCTAAGACTGACAGCTTCCAGGACCAATGAAGTGAAGCTCTAACAGGGAACTTTGTGGCACTGGGGAGATTGCCTTTTAAGACAATGTACCTTTCCCGGTTTTAAAGAGCACATCAGAAGGTCTCTGCTTGTGGTATCTTAGCACAAAGATGCTTTTTGATTATTAATGCCGTATCCGTATTTGTTTAAAATTCCACAGTTTACAAGTTCTTTCATTTGATCTTATTTTATCCTGCAAAAACCCTAAGTTGAACCAGGAGAACCTGTTATCTCATTTCCAAAAGAGAGAAGTGAGGCACAGAGAGCTATGGGAGTTAGAGATCACACAGCCAGCTAGCTGTCATTGGCTGCCACCTGCCGTGACTGTGCTCCCTGAGTTGGCAAACAGGTATTATTTCTAATCTTTATCACCCTCCAAGGCTGACAATGCTACTCTCCCTTAATAGAGGGGCAAACTGAGAGGCTTGGCAAAGTTCAGGAACTTTCCCAACGCCACCGATCAAGGCAGTTCTTACTTCACCATATCAGTTCCCCATAGTAACAACTCCTTTTTCTGTCTCTTACACACACACACACACACACACACACACACACACACTGTAACCACACCAAGGGGCTATTTCTCCAGCACTTAATGAATGTACAGGCCACAGTTCTGCCTTTTGTGTTCAGAGGAGAAAGGAGACAAGAGGAGGATGAATGATGACCGCCCCTGCTCAAGGCCCCGACAGACCCAGGACATCTCCTTTCTGGTTTCTCCTCCCATCGGGGCACATCTCCTTTCTCTTTCTCTGTGCTCAGAAAATTAGATTTCAGTCTTGGCTTTGATTTCCTAAAGATTCTCTATTTGGAAAAAAATTACTCAGCCAAATAATTTTTCTGCAGCTCCAATTTTTCTTGCCTTAGTCAGCGGCAACTCCCCTTGCACCTACCCCTGATAATACCAACAGAACACACACACACACACACACACACACACACACACACACCCAAAAGCCAAAACTCCAGCCAAACGTCAAAGCCTCTTTCCAGGACAGTTCTGATTTCTCTCATCTCATCTGCTAGACATGTTAGCCCTGGACCCGACCTGGGTAAGGTCTCTGCTTGCCCACAAGGCCAGCTGGTAGGAGGAGATGGCCGGTACTGACATGAGGGCAGAGGAGCCTGGCACTCTGGCTCCAGCCCCGGTTTCCCTTTGGGACCCTTGAGAGTCCCTGCTCCTGCTTGGCCTGTCTTCTCACCTGTGAAATTGGCGGAGGTTGACTAGACGATCTCTAGGAGATCTTTAAACATCTGTATTTTGTGATTCTACATAGGAGGCTCACAGGGATCAAACATCAATTCTACTGGCAAATTTGAGTCCTTTGAAGGACGGTAGGGGCGCCTGTTAATTCAGGGTCCGACAAATTGTGTTGTATCAACGTAGTAAGGAATTTCAGAGCACATTTTGCAAATCTATTGAGTTTCTCTCTGGTGCCGCCTTCCTGCATTTTTCTACACCAGCGTCAGTGTTCCCACTGCTCTAGTACCCTGTCCCCCAAGCCTTCATCTGCCTCACCTGTTGTCCTAGCATGGGTGACAGCTTAGGACGATGACACAGACTTGCTGGGTCAGAGTGATGCTGAAGCCCAGGGAGGCAGAATCTTTGCTGAGATTGCACAGTGACAAAGTACCACCTTCCAGTGTGTGAGAAGTCTGTTCGGCTCAGAAGCTAGGCACCTGGGCCCCAGAGCCCAAAAGATGCCCTAGTCTCCAGGTCTCTCAGCTGTTTCCTTGCTAACAGCAAGGATGGTGACAGTCATCCCAGCATGGTTGTGAAATGTCGACAGGATACTTCACAAATGTGTGGTTAACAACTGCAAGTTACATTTATCACGCTTGTCCCTTTATACACATGATCTGTATTGTCTTCTGTAAGTCGCACAGAAATCCTCTGAAGTGGGAATTATTAGCACCTTCCTTTTTCAGATGAGAAAATGGAGGCTTAAAGAAGCAAAGCAGACGTTTTTTATTAACGGACGCTCTGAGCTGAAGGGCAGGGGATGTTGTCAGGGTCAGCCTCCCACCCCGAATGGCTCCTGTGACATGTCTGGAAGGAGGTAGTGAGAGAGAACTAGGTACCTCCTCGAGGGCCTATTCTATCTTTCAATGGCTCTGGCTATAAGAAAATGCTTCTTTACGGAGAGCCAAAATCTATTTCTCTGTAACCTCCACTCATTTGCGGGGAAAGCACTGGGCTGTCAGAGGCCTTGGGTCGGGGTCCCAGGCCTGGTACGTAACTGCGCTGTGACCACTGGCAAGCCACTCCCCTGGGCCAGTTTTCCCAGGTGCAAATGAAGGACTTGGATGAGATGAGCTCTAGGTTCTTCCTGGTTTGGACACTTTCGGATTATATAATTCATGATTGTATGTAGTGCACACATATCTGATTATAATGATGGAAACAGTGAAGGAGTAGACACTTGTTCCAAGGAATAGATCTGTTCCTGCCAACATGCCTGCCAACTGAGAAGAATCCAGAAGGTTCTTAGAAATGAAGTTCTCATCTTGTCTTAAAACAAAGCCCCTCCCTCTCTCCCTCCCTCCCTCCATCTCTTCCTTCCCTCTCCTCTCCTCCACTGTCTCTCCTACATCCTTTCCTTTCTTCCTCCTCACTTCCTTTCCTTCTTTCTAATTCAAAGGCCTGAAGGATTATTGTAATCTCCCAATCCAAGTTAAAGGTCATGTTCTTGGTGACAGGTTTCTCACATCACATTAAACACGCGCAATCAATCTGTTCTCAGGAGTAAGAAAAATCCACAGAAACAAGATCCAGAGTTGCTTTGCGTCGCTGCAAAACTCCCAGATTTGGCTGCTAAATTCCCAGCTCTTGAGGCAGAAGTTTCCAGTCATGAGGTCCATGCATGGGTTTTCATGGTGGTCTCTGAAATAGTACGCAAGTTTGTGCACTATGTGCGTAGGTGCATTTTCCAGGAAAAAGGGTGTGTGAAAGGGAAGAGCAGCTCTCGATAGCTAGGAGCTAGACTGGGAGCTGGGCCTTGGTGTCCCTAGAAGCTGACCTGGCACTCAGGGCCGGGCTGTGGTGTTCTCTATGTCTGATGTCACAGAACACCAACACCAGACAAAATGGATCAAGCCAAAAAAAATAATAATACTAAAATAAAATAAAATATAAAAAACACCAAAAGACTTCTCCATAATTGTGTTAGAGAAGAGAATAAAACAAGAACATTTTCCAAACCACAAAAATGAGCAACTCCCCTTTCCTGGGTGATGTGAGTGCGACTCCTCTTCCTCCCATTTGATAAGAATTAAGACACTCATCGCATTAGCCCTGCTTCTTGACAGCATCTAATGAAGAACGAAGGCCTCCATCCTTGAACCTTCCCTAAAATAATCCATCACAAGCCCAAATCCTATGTTAAGTCCTTTCTAACATGCTTCTACTGAGAAGCTCATGGTTCCCAGGGCGTGTGTTCTCTTTCACTGCAGAGTCAGTAAGCTTACTTTTGTTAAACAACCATCCTCTCTTGCCTGGTTCACTGCAGTAGCCTCTTGACTGGTTTCTCCATTTCTACCCTTGCCTTATTTTCAACAGAGCAGGTAAAGTAACCCTTTTAAAAGGTACGACAGACCATGTTGCTCATCCGCGGAAAACCTTGCAATGACTTCCCCTTCCCTCCCAAAAGGCCCACGCCCCTTCCAGGACCTGCACAACCTGGCCCTTCTTTGTTTGCCCTGCACGTGCCGCTCAGCCTCCCTGCTCTTCCCATGATGCACCAGGCAGCGCCTGCTTTCGGCTTGGGCGCGAGGTGCCCCCTCTGCCTGCAGCACTCATCCCCTTCTGGCCGCATGCCTCACTCTTTCACCACCATCAAGTGTTGGCACAAATCCCACCTTCTCACTGAAGCCCACCTTGCGCTGACCACCCCATTTAAAATGTCACCCTCCCTTGACCACTCCCAACCCCCCTTACTCTGCTCTACTTTTGCTTTTTTCCCCATAGCTCTTATTACCTTCTAACATTCAAGGTCAAGCCCTTAATTATTGTCTTTATGGTTTATTGCATGACTCTCCCAGCTGGAATCTAAATTCCACCTGGGCAAGGACCTAGTTTCCAAGGGCCTGGACTGCAATTCCCACCAATCAGTACATACTTGTTAGAAGTTGCTGAGGAAATTAGCATCACAGGGGCTGGAAAGGAAGACTGACCTTGGCTCAGCCTCCCTCATTGAGAAACAGGGAGCGAGGCAGCCTGGCTCAACTTGGCTCATTGTCAATTCCACAAATTTTCTTAAGACAGTTTCCTGAACTTCAATTACGTACGTGCCAACCTCATGATTTTTGCCCTAAGAACAGCCTATACTTTTATTTACTTAAAACTTCCCCTTAAATAGACTTACTTCTTGACAAATACGTTTATTTTAAAAGAAAAGTGTATGTCTTGGCTTTTACGTACTACTTATATTTTTTCTAAAACAGATCCTCCTTGACTTATGATGGGGTTACGTACCAACAAACCCATTATAAAGTGCAAGTATCGCTAAATTGAAAATGCATTTAATACACGTAAGCTACTGAATATCACGGCTCACTTAACCTAGCCGACCTTAAATGTGCTTAGAACACAATATCCAAAAACCTCTGGCAACACCGTTCCCTGTAGAGTATTGGTTGTTTACCCGCCTGATTGTGTGCCGGACCGGGAGCTGCGGCTCCTGCCGCTGCCCAGTCTCTCGAGAAAGTACTGTACCGCAAATAGATAGCTCGGGTAAAGATCAAGATTCAAGATTCGAAGTATGGTTTCTACTGAATGAGTATCACTCTTGCACCATTGTAAAGTCATAGAATTGTCACTTGAACCACTGCACGTCGGGAACCATCTCTCCTGTCAGAATAAACATATGGCTCGGAAATGCAGTATTCATCTGCACCACCTAAATCATCATCTTACCCTCAGCGGACCTGCCTTATGCTTTTCTCTTCAACCACAAAGCCCCTCCTGCCCCCCTCTCCCTCCCCAATCCCACCTATCTTTCTCCAGGAAGCCTCCAGAAGCTCTGCCAGCTCACTCCATCCCTCACTTCTCTGAGCGCCCTGCACATTTGCAGAAAGAAATCCATACCCAACATTTGGATGCTTCTGTTTCACAACATAAGATTACAAAATATCTTCTTAGAGCCACAGATTAAAAAAAAACTTTGGAGTGTTCAATGCCCTTGTTTTATCGGCCCCCAAAGAGGTGAGGGGGCTTTCCCCAAACCCCCGCCAGGGGAAAGCCAAGACTAGAACTCAGGTCTTCAGATGCCCACACTCAGTGGGGAATCCACAAAAACTCATTAAGTCCCTCGATTGTGTCTGGCATTGTGCCAGGTGCAGGAGCTACGGTGAATAGAATGGACCCAGACCTTGCCCACATGGAGCTTACAGTGGAGCCAGAAAACAATTACACATGATTAAGTAAATAATTGCAAGTGCCTTGGAAGAGAAGTATAGGGTTGAGTAGGAGCCCCAGGCTGTTTGGAGGGACACGAAAGCCTCACTGACGAAGTATGTTTAAATGCACAGGAGTGAGCTGAAGAGGAGCTGGCAGATTTCTAAATGGTGCCAGGCTAACTCACAAAGGCCTGCTTTGATGTTTGAAAGCTCAGCTGCATTGTGTATGAATAAGGCGGCTGTGGCCTGGCTGGTTGGCCACAGTGCTTAGGGAGGAGGCAACCCCCTAGCTCAGAGACTCGGGTGCCACCCTGACCCCCCAGCGCTGCAGTGGTTCCCTCAAGCCTGCCTTAGAAAGAAGGGGACAGCAGGCACAGCAGGCCTGCTCTGAGGGGCCCTCACCCCTTACTGGCAGAGTTTGGACATATTGGACACGTTGGTTGTTTTTGCCAAGGGAGTGCCTACAATGTGAGCGTTGACATTAACAAAAATAAATCCTTAAATCCTGGAAGTGGAAAATCTTAGTATCACTTACAAGGCACACACAGCAAGGCTTCGTGGAGTTTCACCTAACTGGTAAAATGCAGATTTTTCAAAAAAAAAATGCATTTTGGTCACTCTTACTTTTACATGAAGAGTTCATCTTCATGTTTCCTTGTGATAGTTCAGGGGGCCTGGTTAAGAAATTCCAACTGCATCCTGCCTTAGCATTAGAAAACAAAACCCGACAAGCAATGTGATGCAGTGCCGTAGAAGAGGGGTGCGTTTAGATTGGGAGAGAGCCTCAGGGTTTGGACTCCGACTCTGCCCATCTCCTCATCTGTAAAATGGGGGGGGGGATAATAATAATTCCTGTACCTCATGAGATGCTTGAGACATTAAGTGGGAATATATGTGAGAGCTCTACCGTAGTGCAAAATGTCGCTTAAAAATGACGCTCCTCTAAGAAATCCTCTTTTATAAGGCTCAAACCGAGGCTCAGAGACCTGGTTAGGGCTAGAAAAAAGGTCTCCTGATTCCCACCTACTTTCTTTTCACCAGGTTGCTGCACTGGGGCCTGCCTTCCAGGAGAGCAATTATTGGCAAGAGTGAGTTTCTGGGGAAATGAATATGTGCTGAGAGGGAGGGAAAGGAATAGAGGGACCCCCAAGGGGGTAAAGAGAGGGCAATAGAAGGGGAGGGGCAAGGACAAACTCTCCTACCTTCTCAGTTTGCTGAGGTCTCTGAGGTTAGGCCTTCTCAGGTCTCAGTGCCACCTTCTCCACCTCTTTCAATTTGCCTGTCTTTGTGTGGTTGAAGCCGACCCAGCATAAAATAACACATTTTTCTGCCTTTTCGCACATTTTAAAAGCAAAGTCAGGCTTTAATGATCAGTTTTCTGTTCCTGGGTATTTTCTTTCGAGCAAAAGCTGTGTTTTTGTAAGATACTACATTTCAACGGGCTATTCTTTCCGTCCCGACACACATTGCTGAGTGGTAGGTTTCAGGAGGCCTTCCAATTTATTGCTTCTGGTGTCCAATAACCTTGGAACGAGTATCTGTCTCCATGCCCCCCAAGGCCACGTTATTTCAGAAAGTTACAGCTTTTAAAATCGTTCTCTAAAAAAGCGAGTGCCACTAATTCTAAGTAAAGTGAGCTTTCCAAATAAGACCAGCTGTGAACATTTAAAAAAAAAAAAACTGGAAGAAAAAATTTCAACAACCAGAGTCCATAGTGAAAACTCAACGCAGATGAACTTTTTCAGGCATTTTCGCAACCGTTTAAGAAGATGTCTTCAGCAAACTCATCTAAATTAGCTAAAAATGCTTGGCACGAGGGACACACTGAGTCTGTAGGCCAATATTCAATCCAGGTTGAGGAATCTAAAGGGTAGATGTACCTGCCAAGAAAAAATGAAAACGAAGCGTTTGTGGTGATGGCCCCAAATAGAGAAGAGCTGAATTCAATTGAACTCAGGCTGTTCAAGTCCCCTTGGGTCAGGCTGTCAGCCAAACTCTTCTGGAACGACCTCCCCCTGGGAAGGTTCACAAGCTCCTGACAGTCGTGAAGCTTGCTTGGGGCCCCCACAGTGAAAGGCAGGAATGGCATCTGTTTAAACATCTATTTAAAAAAACACAACCATAATAAAATGCGTATTTAAACATTTTCCTTTTTACAAACAGAATAGTTGGAGAACTTATTGAAAGAGCAGATGGGGTGCAGGAGGCTCGGATGAGCACCCTCAGTCATCTTCAGACACAGGCCTTCAGTTGGCTTATCTGTCAGCGAGTCCTCAGCTGCCCTAATGGTTTTAAATAGTTCTTTGTTTTCAACTTACATTATTTCATTTACGCTACTAATGGTTTGTTGGTTAACAACAGGGCACATAAGAAACGTGTATTCGAGAATAAATTACACTCAGTTTTGGAGGGAAGATCAGAGACTTCAAAATATTGAAAATTGGTGACTTACTTGAAACTGAAATTGTGTTTTATCTGGAGGGCTTCTTTACCCATAATTAAATAATGTCTTCCTTTTTGCAGTTCAGCGTTAGTACAGGTCATCTTTTTAATGAAGGTGATTTCAGAATCTTTCTCAGCAACAGCTTCACCTGAGAAACATACAAATAAGGTTATCACATTCATGTTACTATGTCACAATTATAAACTCTCTAAGCATTCCAGTCTCTCATGGCTATTTATTAGTGAGTGTAAAGTTATATTGAAAGGCTAACGGCTATTGCAGTAAGAACGTCCATATGGTTAAGACTTCAGACTTAAGTCTGAAGCCTGGGTTATACCCCAGCTCTGCCACTTCCTGGCTGTGTGGCCCTAGACAAATGATTTATGCTCTCTGTGTAAGGGCTCAGTCCCCTCAGCTGAAAAAACGGGAATGGCAATAAAACCTACCTTGCAGAACTACTGTGAAACTTAATGGGTTAATACATGAAAAGTGCTTAGAACACAGTAAGCGCTATATAACTGCTTGTTATGACTACTATTGTAGAACCAGTGTAGGGATGGAGTCCCAGAGAGCAGTTTCCAGGCTCTTGACCTCACGTGGAAAGGTGCTGGCTTGAGTAGTAGATGGCTATCAGCTGTGATCAGATGACCATCAGCTGTAACTAGTTGGCCATCAGCTGTAACCAGTTAGCCATTAGCCATTAATATAATTGCCGTGGCTACGCTAGCAAGCGCGGTTAGCAAGTGGAATGTGGATTGTGGATTGTGTTGATCCTACTTCCTGTGTCTCATCCCCGGCTGCCAGCAAGACTGGGGTGCAGGAAGACCCATCGTTAGGGTACTGGGGGATGTTTGCTTTTGTGTCTCCAACCCAGCCACCATGGAGAATATAGTGGTATGACTCCCCTATCTATGGCCCCTATCTATGGCTCCGTGGGTGTTCTCTTTTGGCCTCACCATATCCTGCGTTCTTGTGCAGGGAGCAGGAGTTGAGTCCCTGCATTACAACCAGGAACTAAAAGAACCTTTTATAGTTGAACAGTATTAATCTCCATATGTGATATGTCAAAATAAAAAAGTAGTTGGTAGCTGGCAATGTGTAATTTTGCAGAAAAGTGCAAGACATATAAAAGACTTGGGAAATTTTAAGGAAGTTAACTCTGGGATTCCCAAAGAACTCAGAAGCAGCCAACAAGCTGACCCCCTACCTGGAATGTATTCCTCCGCATGTTAGCCTGTTGAATTTCTTCCCATCTTTAAACACATCTTCAGTTCTCACAGTATCCAGTAAACACTCCTTGGTGCTCTTTGTCATAAATACCTGCCTCCCCCTTACTCCCATTATACTTGAATTTCTAGCACAATGTTTCACTCCACATATCTGTTTCAGCTGGGCTGGAAACTCCTTGAGGCAGGGACTGGGTCTAATTCATTGCAATATTTTCAGGACTGATATCTACTTAGTTATTAAACCCTGGCAGAGTCACCCTAATTATGAAATCCTGAAAACTTCTGAAAATGTTGGTATATAGTATATAATAGTAACTGCATAGATGATCAACTTTAGTTAGCAATATAAATTCCAGTGTACACACATTAGTTCAAGCTAATTTTCTTAGGCTTGCCTGATGATCATTAATACATGATTTCCTCTTGTAGCAACATGTAAACAACATTCTCAGCACTATTTACTGATTGAATTCCTGTCATGGTAAGCAGTGTGGCTATTCGGTGCCGTACCATTATTTTTTAAAACCTTTTGTTATGGAAAATTTCAAGCATAGTTGGAAGAAGAGAATACTTAACCTCAGCTTCAACCATCTTTTTTTCATTTATATCCTCACTTACTCTGAGCGCCCTGTTTTAGGAGAAGTACCAATTTATCATTATTTTTGAACTATGTAGTTGCCCTTGATTCTAAATAGTTATGTTTTTGTGTTGGTTTACTGTTAGTGTGCAGCAATTCTTGTGTAAGTGGTTAAGTATGTGGTGTTTTCCTATTTATATAAATTCAAAATTGACATATATAAAAAATGAACACCCAGAATAAAGACATACCAAAGTACATAAGTTTCTTAACATACTTTACAAACTTTTTTTATAATTATTTAATCTTTTTGTCCACTTCATTTTTTTTTTTCCAAATGTGTCTCCTTGAAGAGGATATAAGTCTATGAAGGCAGGAACTTTTGTTCAAGTTGTGTCCTCTGTGTCTAATGTAATGCCCAGCACAACATGACTACTAAATAACTGTTGAATGGAAGAATGAATGAACGAATACTCACCAGCTTTGTAGACATCCAGGAGGGTTGCAGTGTACTTGACGAAAACGTTTTCTTCAGTGATGGATGTAATACTAACTTTATAAGCTGGCAAAAAAGAAAACAACAGTTCATGCTCAATGCCAATAATACCATATCCAATAGAAGCCAGAATTTGTCAAACCGATGAGAAATGAAGTATAGCAAGCTCTTAAGGGCACCTTGAGGTAGATCTTAGTTCCCCCAAGAAGCCTTCCCAGATACTCAGTCTGATTCTGCTGACCAGAATTGTGATGATACTTTCTACTTAGAATCATTAGCCCTGGCCTCCGTTATAGAACTGGCTGATTAGGACAAGAACAATATTAAATTAAGACAGAAGCAGGCAAAACAAACCAAATAAGCCTTGTTAGATATAAAGTTCAGATTCTGATCTTTTAAGATTAGTGGAGTTGTGCCCATGGGGTACTTTGAAGAGCCCTTTCCTTCTCTGCACGCTGCGGGTGGTGGCGGAAGGTTGGGCGGGGGGGTTATCTATAATTTAGGCCCGCCTGTGAGTCTCCTCATTCCCTCCCTTGCTTTGATACCTCCATGGGTTTTGATCTTTGGTTTTTGATAGGATTCTGTTTTCTGACTCGTCTTTGCTTGGATTGGCAGCTATCTGACATGAGTCACTCCCAAAGTTGTTTTGTCTTTATTCAGGCATCTATGGTGTATTTGACCTCCGTTCTGGAATGACCAGCTTGAAGGGACCCATCCCTTCTATGTGGCCTGAGAAAAGATCCTTTTGTTTTTGCTTTTGATGGGGTTGAATGATCTAAAAGTTTTTGTCCATTTTTGAGATCTAAGCTACCCAGCTAGGTATCAGAAACCTATTTTAACACAGAGAATAAGTGCAATATGGATTTAGTTTATTACTTTCAAGAAAAGACTTTTAATAGATGAATGAATGAACTCATTGTTGCAGAAACAAAGACTGTGTAAATTAGTGGCTTAAAATAGAAAAGATCCTTTTCTATTTTATGTCCTTGATTTCAGGTTCATAAATTTTTATGGTGGATATGAGCAGTATACCTACTGAGGGCATAGGTGGAGAGAGGGAACTATTTTATTTTGTTTCTATTCTGTTACTCCAGTAACAACCTGTAGTCTCCAAAAAAGCCAGCTAAGTTTTTTTTTTTTAATGTAATAAACTAAATCCAGATTGCATTTATTTTCTGTGTTAAAATAGGTTTCTGGTATTTAATAAGAGTGAAAATAATTTTAAATGGAAGGAAGAAATAATTTAGTGAAATTTTTGTTTGCTAAAACAACATACAGTATTCTCTTTAAGTCTCAATATATTTTAAAACTGCAGTGGATCTTGCCTGAGTTGGGTAGCTTTTCAACTTTAAAAAAAATCAAGATGAATTCGAAAGAAAGACTATGAACTATACAAAAATTCATTATGATGGCTGTATTTCCATCAAGAGAATTCAGTGTAATATAATGGAAATAATACTGGAGACTAGGATGCCTCCTGGTTTGACTGATAACATCCTGCTTGGCTTTGAGCAAATTTAAAAATTTTCCTGAGCCTCAGTTTCTTCACGGGTAAAATACGGATGATCTTCTGTTATCTCAAAGGAGTCTTAGGGCACTCCAATTAGAAACCATATATGAAAGCAATTGATAAACACAAAGTGCCAAATCAACTGTACTGATTTTTTTGTTTATAAATAACGCCCTACGAATTGTCAAGAAGAGATTTGAGATAGTGTACAATATGCTCTTTCTGTCTCTCATAAAAAAAAATATCAAGAAATAAACATTAGAAACTATGGATAGAAAATAAAGGAGCTAATTCTATGAGGAACTTGAGGCAAGACTAAAAGTGTACTTGGGCACTTGATTTAGCTAAATGGGCAACCAGGAGATGCTCCTTTTGAAATGGAGTCTCAAACATGGACTGAAATGCTGCATATATTAAAAATTACTTAGTATTGATATTTTTTACCTTATCTTTGAAGGGATTTTGGAAAAAAAACCACCCAAATCCTAAAACCACTTTTGTCTCTGCCTCTGTTCCATCAACTGGAAAAATACAATAGTAGAATGTTGTGGCTTCTCAAAAATTCTCTGTGAATGTTTTAGCACCATTGACTCAATGGGATCTATTGACGTAAAGTATCTTGGCTGGGTGTGCACAGCACTTTTATCATTGTAAATGAAAATCATGTTTCTTGCTGAAGAATAAATAACTTCGCATGTTAATGCTAAAAATTGATAGCATTTTACTTCAAAGGAATACATGGACTGTTTTATTGATATAATCACTACCTAAAGTTGTTGATCTTTCTAACTGATCATATATTCACAAAATGTCCCTGTTTAATGGAACTTACCATATGTAATGTCTGGTTTGCATGCTGTTTCTTTTCTAGTATCTGCAGAGATTGTCAGATCCAATTCTGTCTGAATTTGTCCACAGTCAGCTGGATTTTGTGAAGAACAGTAAAAGTTAGGTTAATGTGAGGAAACAGATACTCTCTTTAGAAGTAAACACAGTGCCCACGAGGCCTGAGACAATCTAATAGAAGCTTACAAATACCAGATTCCTAAGACCTGTCCGTTTTCTTCGGTTCCATAAAGTGAAACATTATATAAAGCAAAAACAAAACAAAACAAAAATTTTGAACATGAGACTTATTCTTAGAATAGCTAATCACTCCACATTCAGCTTTTCAGAAATGTATATGTTTCCATTGGAGAATGGAGGAAATTTTCCCATTTCGAGTAATTCAAAAGTCCCTTGAAGGAACCGGATGATAATTTCACTGATTTACAGCTATAAGATGGTGCAATAAGTATCTAAGTAATTTATAGATATTAAGGTTTTGGAAAAACAAAACCAAACCAACCCGGACCCTCATGGAGTCAGTTGACTATTTGTGAGTTCTGATCTCTTTCTTGGCCAAGAAGGCTGCCTTGGGTTTATAAAACTGGACAATAAACAGAGAATGTCAGTAACTGGGAAGGACAAGGGGAAAGAAGACGAGCCTCTCTTAGGTTGTGGTCCTATTATGTGGGAAATGCCAGGTGGAAAGTAAGAATTTAAATCATGTGATCTCTCTGATAGCCAATAACTGTCTAGATGGTATCTCTCCACCTCTGTACGGTATAAAACATGAGGTTGTTCAGGAGTTATTGAGAAGTAGCTTTATAGCACTCAAGGAATCAACTTTCAATCAGCTGAGATGACATTCCTGCTTCTGAGATACGACAGTTTGTCAGACAGCTTCCCCCAGATTAGCCCCGGTTTGTGAGTGTGGCTGCTTTGAACAAGCATGCAGCGTAAACATGTTAAATGAAGTTTACCTTCTATACATTTGCATGTTGCTCCTTCACAGACTTTCTGCAGTTTGCTATGGGATGTGCTGTAAAACATGGTGCACTGTTTATCTGTGACGATGAAAGCATGGTTAGGAGAGGTGGCTTGATTAACGCACAACACATTCCCTGATCAGTGAGTTTCTACCATGGGGCCTTGGAGATCACTTATTCCAAACCCTTCTTTTTGTAGCTAAGGCCTGTGGAGGTTAAATTTTGAATTTCTTGTCCTCTCATGGGCCCTTCTATCCTCAAAATAATCTACCCTTCTGTACTTGAAATATTACTGTTCTATATTCATTTTTAGAATGAAAATATTTGGTTCTTCTATGAATGAGAGAAAAAAAATGTCACATGGGAGTCTACTGAAAGGACGCACGTGTGTGTGTGTGTGTGTGTGTGTGTGTGTGTATTTTCTCTCTCAAGGGGAAGAAGGGTTAAGTATGTCCTACGTGATTTCAGAAGCTAAAACTAGAATGAATGGGTGTCAGAGTTTGCTTCACTCTCAGAATTTTCTAAGAAGTAGAACCATCCAAGGTGGAGTCATCTGTCTTGTGAACTAGGAAGCTCTCCAGTCATTAATATTCTCAGAGGTGGCTGAGTGATCAAATGTGGGACCATTCATTTGACATTTATTGATTCACATTACGTACCTGACACTGTGTTAGATACTAGGGGCACAAAGGATGAAAATATTGTCCAGTGTTGGTGAGAAAGGCATGCAAACAAATAACTACAGTGCAATGTGATAACTTTTCTAACACAGCTCTCTGCAAACGGTGATAAGAATATCGATGGAGAAGTTGATTCTGGGAGGATTAAAGAAGTAGTAGACTAAGTGGGCTTCTCTAGAAAGGAGAGGTACAACGAATACTGAACATGAACACCAAAGATAAACTTGAGACAAAGAATTTAAACGCTAGGAGCAATCTAGTCCAGTTATTTTTTTTTTTTTTTATTTTTTTTTTTTTTTAGTCCAGTTATTTTAAAAATGAAGAAACTGAGGCCCAGAGAGGTGAAATGATTCACTCAATGTCCTGCAGCGGTTTGTGGGTTCAAGTTGAGACTTTTGTGAAGAGTGAGCCCTGGGAGAGGTGATATGTAAAATGTATGAGCCTCTAGTGGATTTCTAAAGGTTCTGTCTTGAATATAAAATAGTCTTCTGAAGAAATTTCAAAGTAGAGTTGGTTACCTGGTCTGTGGTATTCATACACTGTGAAAGTAGCAGGACTCAGAAACCCGACTTGAAAAAGTTCAATTATCCGAAATCGAATACAAAGGAACTCATTGGAAGGAATCTGGCAAATTCAAGGTTTAAGGAAATTATGGGAGAGAAGAGATTCATAATATTTTAGCTTGTAAATTTTGAGTAGTAATAGTAAATAAAGAATGGTGGCAGGTGGAGCTTACCGAATTCAGCTGGGCAATAACATGTCCATCTTTGATTTGGTAATCAGTTAACAGTTGGTCCACCCCTTCCACAAGCTAAGGGAAGAAAGAGCAAAGCTTGAATTTAATAATGTTATCTTTTTGTTTAAATGCGTTCACCCAACGATGAGATGTGAGATCATGGTGATGTAAGCCTCTACCAAAAAGAAGGTGAAGAGCAGCTCCCCTTCTTGAAAAAGTTGGAACATGTTAGCACATAAGCTCACATTTTTTGTGCCACACAAATATGTGGTCTCACTTCACTTTGCAGAATCAACCCTTGGATAGATTGTTGGTTTGGAAAGAATATTCGGGATGATTCTATGAAAGTGACATATTAGAATGAAAAGAAATAGCTTTGTCTGTAAAATAATGCAGTAAAGAAAACCAAGCATCTGTAACAATATTGAAAAGAAAACACTTACAGCTCTTAAGTCGTCCGTGTTTGCATTGATTCCAGTAGGCAAAGAGATATCCATCACTGCGTGGGAGGATCCAGATGATGATTCTTCTCTGCCGGGCTTGTAGCTAAAATAATTAGAGATTAGAAAATGAAGTAAATAAATGGATAATATCCTTTAAGAAAAGGCCCTATTCCTTAGAAGCCTTTAATTTTTGAAGGTGGATCTCTACTTATTTGCTTCTCTACAATATACGCATTGCAATCTCTGAATTTTAGAGTTGCAAGAGATCTTTTAGTCATCTAAGCTAACTCTCTTCTTGTTTGACCAATAATCTCAGTAGACCAGCATTTTGGAGCTGGAAGAAATCATAGAAGTCATTCCGTCCAAGCTCTTAATTACTTGTAACTGGTTGAGGAAACTGAGGGTGAGAATAGAGCACTTCGGAACATTACATTACTGGTTCACCTCAGAGTGCATAAGTCTCTTGATTCTCATTCTAGTTCTTTTTCTAAGAGAGCATATTCAAAGGAAAAATTAGTTGTATACTGGAAAGAGACTCAATAAGCAGTTCAGGGAAAGACTGGAAGGAAATACACTAAAATATTAGCAGCTACTTTCTCTGGATGGTGAGATTATAAGTGATTATCTCTCTTTTCCATGCTTTTCTCTATATTATAAATTTTCCATAATAGACACTTTAGTTTTTAAAAAATGTTTTAAGGATTATCCTTAAAACTATGTCTAGGAATTGTGCTTATAAAGACGCTAATGAGAAAGGCAAAGGGGTTAAAATGGGAGATTTGGTGGGATTTTTTGTTTGTTTGTTTCTGGCAAGAGAGAAAAGAACACTAAAATGGGGATTCAGGAAACTTGGGTTTTATCCCAGTTCTGCTGAGAGATTTCCACAAATCATTTTCCCATTTCTAAAATTAACTGGGAAGAAGTATAAACTTGTGTTTAAATTTATCTTAATAATTCCAAGGCTTCGTTTTGGGTGGCAGAGGCTTCATGCTACCATGAAGCAGAATTATAAGACTTAGAAAGGGGCAAGTTGGTGGGTCAGGGACTGGGGACAGGGGCAGACTGAGTGTGGTTCTGCAAAGATTGAGTGTCAGTTTCCAGCTTCACCTTGAGATGCTTCTGAGGCAGCTGGACATTTGAGAGTAGAGCTTGTAAGAGCAGTCAGGATTAAAAGAAGAAGCTGGGAAAACAGCTTCATAGGGGGAAACTGAATTGATCTCACCTAAAGGAATAGTGTTAGTGAAATGGGAGGTATTTCACTTAGTGAGTTGTCAGGGAATCTCTTTTCCCCAATCACACTTTATAGAGCATATATATTCAAAGTTTTAGGTGTAATATTTATCATAATAATTGGAAGCATTATAAAATTCCTGGCTTATAACAATTTAACTTCATTCTTCACCAGATTAACAATTTAGAACAGAATATAAAGCGACTTGGAACTGTAGCATGACATGTATCTGGACATCTCCCTAATTGGATGGGTGAGTGTCACCAGAAGCAGAGAACTCTTGCTCACAGATGCAAATACTCTGTCAACAGGATGGAAAAGGGCCTCCTGAGTGGAAAGTGTTCATGAAAAGTTGCTGGAGCCTTGATGACTGGTTGCCATGGTGACTGTTTCACCCATGGAACAGAAACCTTCCTTTCAAGAAACCCTTTGCCTGCTGCCAAAGACAGCACTCTTTTCCAAAGGCATTTTGTTCCAAGAAAGGAGAGAAATAAAATCCTTTTTTCTCTTCTTATGAATACAACAGAGATGTTGTAAAAAGCTAACTACACGAAAGAGACCTCGTGAACACAGAAACTGTGTGCTGACATTTTTTTAATCAGGAGAGAGAATACATATTTGAAGGTGAAGAATTTCTCACATGAGTAAGTACTACACAGTGACTTTTGTAATTTATCCAACTTAACTTCAGCATCAGAGCCAAAAGCATATTCCACCTGGCTTTTCTGAACATGCTGTCCCCGATTTATAAAAACCAAAGGATAGAATATTCAATATTACATCTCTATTTGCTTTCTTTTGTGTATTAACAATCTGGAATTAGGCATCCTGCCAATGAAATCAAACAAATGAGTTTTTGATGAGAGCCTTTTTATGTAAGCAGAGTTGCGGAACATTAGAACTGGAAGATACTCTTAGATCAGATCGTCCAATTCCTTGCTTTAGAGAAGAGGCCCAGAGCAGCAAGCTGATGTGCCGAAGGTCACCTGAGTACTTCACGGCAGAGGCTGCCCCACCGGTGTCCCGCTCCACTATCAGAGAGCCCTTCTGGGTCCACTCTGGATGTCTCCCTGTAGGGTCCTGTGCATTGATTCTAGCTCTGCCCAGAACAACTGTGCTCACACCTCCCTCTAATAAGTGTTAAGGATTTAAAGACAACTGGGATCACAACACTTTCCCCAGAAGAGAGATACCCAAGAGTTGGAATGGGAGTTAGGAGGAAGGAAGTTGCCCGGGAAAGGGTGACCTTACTAGAAGGACATTAGGGAATAAGGAAGGGTGTTTGAGGGGGAACAGAGAACAAAACTTGGCCAAGAAAGGAAGGAGGGATTGCTGAGCTGGCTGATGAAAAAGTCCTAAGAAGAGAGTGACCGGCTGGGACCACCAACAAGGCTGGGAAATGGCTGGAAGGAGGGGGTGAGAAACCATTGTGCTGTTTCATGAGGTCAGGGTCTCAGATTACACTGATTAAAGGAGGTGCGTTAGATACTAGAGTGACAGGGTCTGGGGTTTGAGGTCCTACTGTGTTTCCCCGAAAATAAGACCTCACCGGAAAACAAGCCCTAGCATGATTTTTCAGGAGGACATCCCCTGAACATAAGGCCTAATGCATCTTTTGGAGCAAAACTTAATATAAGACCCGGTTTTATTTTTGGGGAAACACGGTACCTCTACCTCTAACTTTGTAAGAACTTGGCTTGTTACTTCACCTTGTTGGGTCTCAGTTTCTTTGTTTCTAAAATAAAGGGATTACTATATCATCCCTAAAATCCTTTCAGCTCTAATCTATGACACAACTCTATGGGATTTCTAAGTTACCCTTACTGAGGGCTTTGACATCAAGTGTGATTATAAGTAAAAACAGCAAATACCAACCATAGAAATCACTGTTATTGGGAATAGGAAGAGTGAAGGACGAACTGAGGGGTGAGGGAAAGAAGAGGGGAAAAGCCTGTGTCTTGGCTCTGCCACTAACTGATTCACTCTGTGTGATCGCTAAGGAATATATAACATATTTTCAAAACCATACATTTTCATAAATATTTTAGGATGGTGGGTGTGGTAAGCAGAAGAATGGCCTCCAAAAATGTCCATGTCCTAATCTCCAGACCTGTGAATCTGTTACTTTACATAGCAAAAGGAACTTGCCCACATGGTTATGCTAAAGATGTTGAGATAGGGAGATTATTTTGGATTATCTGGGTGGACCCCACGTGATAACAAGGATCTTTATGAGGGAAAGAAGCAGGAGAGTCAGAGAAAGAGACGTGATGATGGAAGCAGGAGTCAGAGTCGGTGAGAGAGACTGGAAGATGCTGACTGCTGGCTTTGAAGCTGGAGGAAGGGGCCACGAGCCAAAGAAGACAGGCAGCCTCTAGAATCTGGAAGAGGCAAGGACATGGATTCTCCCCTAAAGCCTCTAGAAGGGAGGCAGCCCCAATGATACCTTGATTTTAGGACTTCTGAACCCCAGAATTGTAAGATAATAAATTTGGGTTGTTTTAAGCATTACATTTATGGTAAAGTGTTACTTAGCAGCACTAGGAAACAAATATAGTGACCAATTTAGGCCTCTGCAGTTAGTCTGCAGAGGGTGCAGCCTCAGTGGTCCTCAACCATTAGAATGACCCTTGGGGTGAGGCCAGGATTCTGGTTAGTTCTGAAAGCTCTCTAGCTGACTTCAACGTGCAGCTGACTTAAGAACCACTGGCGGATACCGGCCAGGGATTTTGCTGGGTGAATGTGATCTTTCTAAGGAGGAGATTGGGAGCTGCTTATTTGAGAATCTTTTTAGTTCTTTCTTTTCCTGATACTTACATCACATCTCTCCCTTTCTGAAAGACAGAAAAAAAATTAATATGTCGTGTTTGAAGTAGAAGAAGGAGGGAAAACTGAGTAAAACCAAAGCTGTTCTTTATAGTAAGTAGCTATTTGAGAATAGCTGTTATGGTCTGCATTTAAAAAAAATGTGAACAACTTTGCATCGTCTGGCTCTCTTAAAATTCAAAAAGATATAAAGAAGTAACGTAAGAGCAAAAGTGAGACCTGAAGTCCCCTCTGTGGAAACGGGCTCACCTGGCACATGCTACTATGCGCTTGTAATCCGAGTCGCTGTAGCCTCTGTGACTGGATGCTAGCACACAAAACAGACAAACAAAAATGAGAGTAAACCATCTTTAATTGTTTTGGAAACTGTCAGAACAGAATCATGAATGAGCAGGTCTCTGAAAACACTTAAAAATGATTTGTGATTTGGAAATTGGCACTCTCAGTGATTTTTACGAAAATTCATGGCTGCTGAAAATACCAGGAAGCCTTTAAATCATTTGAACAATTCTCTGCTCTCAAAGAACTTATCATTTAAGGAAGGAGTCATTTAAGATAAATATGTATTGGAAACATGTCTGAAGAAGGTTGTGGGGAGGAAGAGCAGATGCCTGGATTCGCTGGTAGTTGGAAAGTTTCCTGTGGGAACAGGCCTCTGAGCCACAAATGGAAGCCATCAGGGCAGAGGAGCAGTGCACACCTGACCCTGGGGCCTCAGTTACAGGAGGACTGGAGTGTTTGCTTTCATACGAGTCGGGGAGAACCAACCCACCAGAAAAGGGATGTGAAGGCCACGGATAGAACAAAAGGGCAAGTTAATAAAAGACCAGAAGTACCGGAGACACCAAGTTGAAGATGGAGGCAGAGAAATATGCATTTGCCAGGACCCTTGGAATACAGAAAAGGTAAGGGGTAGAAATCCAACAGGGTGAAAAGGAAATTCAGCCACCTAGAATGGAACACTGCACAAAAGTAACAGAAATTCAAGGTTCTGAAATTAGACCTTTCTGGGGCTTTACATTCTTACAAAGTAAAGCAGTTAGTCAAAGCAATTTCTTGATCAATAATGGTGCATACCTTTAGCTTAGTTATTAAGTTATTTACTTGCAGTTTCCAACTATTATTAAAGAGTTACCTCTATTATAATAAATGGCAGTAATGTTTACTCTGATGTCAACTAGCTAAAGAATTTGATTAAGAAATTTTGATTTTGAGCACATTTTCCTAACCAGGGAAACTCTCTGACTTTCTCTGTGCTTAGCCAAAATTACAGTGTAAATCATGCCGCTTTACCGTCCATATCCTGGGCTTCAATTTTCAAATGAAAGTGACAAACTTCCTCAGAGGTACTGATTTTGTGAACCACAGTTGTTACCTACGTTGGGACAAGTAAACAAGAAGACTTTATTTAAAATGGGAAAGTGGAAATGGTATTATGGCAGTACTGCTCCTGCAAATGGGATGCTTGAAGTATCATTTTCAAAATCCAGTGTAAACGGTGTACATTAAAGACCCATTTCCCCAGTAGCTGGCCTTTCGGCAAACTCCACAATCTGAACCATAGCTGAGAAGCCCAAAGTAAGCAAAAATGACCCCTGGCCAGGCAGAATCTTGGTCCAAATTCCATGCACTTGAATCTGAGTACCTCCCTCTACAGGAAAGTTCCTGAGTCTTGTCCTCAAACCTGTACACTCTAATTTTACACCCAGCACTACAAGGAAGTGTGTTTTTTCCCCAACCCACACAACATCATGGATACCACCGTGGTAAACAAGAAAGTATTGGTGTGTATGGATGGGCAGGGGTGCTGCCAGAAGTAGGTACATTGAAAGCAACTAGAAATGACAGAAAAGTGGACGATCCATCACCTGCTCATGTCATAAACAGTCTGTGAAGGAATAAATGTACTAAAAATAAGAGCATAATTAAAATCATCAATAGAATGTTAATTTATGCTCAGGACATAGAGTTCATTTTATTTTAGCCATTTAGTTGCAAGTTTTTCTAAGCTGTTTATATATTTCCATGCAATCTATGGCTGAAATAAAATAAACCTAAAGCCCTTACACTAATACATCAATTTCCAATGATGGTGGACAAATGAGATGTGACTATGTTACTAATCATAGAATACATATGTATATATTATATATATTACATATATATATATGTAATATATTACATACACCACACTGGGGGTTCCAAAAAAAATGTATACACAAAACTCATATTCATCTTTTGTTATTGGCATATATTGAGTATTACAATTTTAATACAGTTTTTCCTTTCTTAAAGTGTGAATACATTTTTTTGGCACCCTGTATATGTGTGTGTGTGTGTGTGTGTGTGTGTGTGTGTGTGTGTGTGATGTAACCATAAAAATTATATATATACATACATAATTATATATGTAATTTCCATAAATATACAGACTATATCCATACAAGGTTTGAAAATAGCCATTTTCAAAAATAATTTGTGAGGACAGCTACCAAGATAGCTAGAAAGAATTAGATAAAAGAATCCTTCTTTAGTCATAGTTACCAAAGCCCAGATTTCTGTAACTGTGGTCAAGTCGCTAATTGTTTTTTGTTATGTGGTACGAGTAGACACATAAACTCCCAGTTAGTTGCTCTCAATGAAATACTCACATGCACTGTAGCCAAGCCACTGCTAAATCCAGTACTGACAACGAGGTCATCACTGAGAGGCACCTGGAAAGGTGGGTGGAGAAACCAGCTTTTAGTATTTAATAGTTACCTCAGATGGTGGTCTACCATGCTCTTCAGGCCAAGGGCTCCTCATTACAGCTCAGACCCTTGGCTCAGAATGTGAATGTCTGGCGAACTCTAAATGTTCCCAGGGAAAGGTGACTCATTACCAAACTGTGGGCCACCAGCACAAATGCCTGCAGAGGCCAGGCACAAAGCAAGTATGGACATAAGTGCTTATACATATGTCACATGACTGGCGGGGACCATCACAAATTTCAGAACGCATGCCCCTGGCAGCATCCTATTGCCAGATCTTTGGTTTTCCAAGAGAATTTTGAAATCAGGTTTTTATTTGAAATCTCTGGATTTTTAAATGTTAGAACGTGTCTATGTCTCTATCTACATCTATATCCATATCCATCTCTCTCTCTCTAAATATAGAAATATATCTATATCCATATTCATATATATATATATATATATATATATGCTACTAGTTTGTAATTTTTATTTCTCATGCCTATTCACTTTTCACAAACATGGATTTGTGGAGAATGTGGGCAGTAAAGACTATTTCCAGTTATTTGTATATTTAAATATACCTTAAAATAATCTAAAAAAAAAATCTAAAATGTGATAATTGTAAAAATACGTATTAAAATCCAGTATTAAAATCCAGTAGTAGCAAAGGACCTGGGGCAAGTTGTTGGGAGACCTAAAGGTTAATTCTAATTTGGCCACAGTCTGCATGTGTGACTGGGCCAGGGGGAACCACTGGCCGATTCCCAAATGTGTCTTCTTTTTCATTCTACTGCTGTACCTTTGTGTGTGCTGTTCTCTAGGTCCTGAATATTTCTCCCTTTTCTCTACCTGGCTAAATCCTCTGATTCTTCTAGATTTAACCCACCCATCTGGACACATTTGACAAACTCCTCCCACCTCACAGCCTGGCTCAGGAGGCCCCTCCCTGTCCTTTCCTGTATCTATCAAGGCTCTTATTTTTCACTGTTTAAACAGTTGTCTCCCCGACGCCCACCCCACATACACACAGGTTCTCTGCTTTACTTTTGAATCCCCAGTGCCCAGGACATAGCAGGAACCCCTGCTTAGGACACAGCAGGCATTCATTAGAAGTTTAAGTGGTGAATAGATAGATACATTTGTAAAATAAGGGGGGAACACATGATTTCAAAGGTCCCATCCAATTATAAAATATTATAAAACATCCTTCATTTACCTCTACTGGCCGCCCAAAGAAATTCTTCTCTGTTATCTTGTAATGGTAGAAGTCACCTTTATGCTTGTAAGAAAGATTGATATCCATATTCAAGTGGAGTTGTTTAATCAGGAGTGAATATTCTGTCAGGCCCTCGATGGCATTAACTGTATCCTATCAACAATCAGCAAGACACAAAAATAGGTTTAGCTCATTTATATGCTCTCTGTTTGCAAATACCCGTTCTTATGAGTGGGTGGGGCAATGTTGTCCGGAGATGAAACTCCAGTGGACTGAGTGACACTGGTTAAGGGCCTGGGTGTGGAGGTGAAAGGAATTTCTCCCCCTCCCCAAAAAGGATGCTGCTTTTAGCAGGGACAGGAAGGATGAGTAGTTTCAGGTCCCCATTGTCCACAATCCTGAGCGTGTGACCTCAGGCAAGTCGCTTTGCAGGATGACTCCAACTCCTTGCCTGACTACTATGTCCTTCTTATCCTTAGGTTTCAGCTTACATATCTCCACAGTGAGGCCATAAATAAGCTCCCCCTACCCCCTATTTAAGGTTCCCCTTCTTTCCTTCAGAGCAGTCATCTTAATTGGTAATACTTTTCTGTGTACTTTCTTGTTGGCCACACCACTGTAATGTGAGAGTCACAGGGTCAAGTAGTATACCTTTCCTGGCATCCATTATATTTAGTAGGTAGCAAGTATTTGTTGAAGGAATAAATGAATGAACTTAATTTTTCTGAACCTCATCTTTCTCATCTATAAAATCAGGAAATGTGACCACATCAGAGATGTCCAATACACGGCTACCCTGTCTGCCCGCGTCCTTGGCAGCCAAAGCTAATCAGTGGGTCACTATTTCCTGCTAAGCCTTATAGTTTTACCCAAGATGAAATCCATGGGCCTCCCAGGATTAGATGATCACTGAAGCAATCCTGAAGGACCCTTCTAGCTCTAAATTTTATATACATATTCACACATTCTACCATCGTCCAAACATCCGGGGAACAGGGAAGATATGAATATTTGAACTAAAGTTGAATATAGATGTATATTATGCAACTATATTATACAACAAGACATAAAACATACGTCTTCAAATAATGAGTTTACATTGGTAGACAGATAAACATGTAACAATCAGTGTTTCTTTCAGTTTTTATTTACTCTGGGGAGAGATATATTAGTACCTTGTCTACGTGGCAGTCATTGTTTGTTACATAGAATGTAATCATATTCACTGATAACCTTACTAACCCTTCGTGGTCATTAAGAATCATAAAGGAAGTGCTGACTTAGAGTCGGGAGAACTGAGTTTTGATTTTGGCTGGGCCACTAACTCCCTGAATGAACGTCCCAGGGCTGTTCTGCTCCTCTGTGTAAGAAGGGTGTCAGTGCAGACAACCTCTAAGAGAACTTTGGTTTTAGTTATTGATTCCTATGTAAGGCCTGCCAGAATGAGTGTGTGATGTGTGTGGTGAGAGAGGCAGCAAAAATGTTTTCAGGAGGATCAAACAAGACAAAGAAACATTACCTGGGTTGAATAAAAGCCACCTCCATACCTCTGCTCTTCAGATAGCCATTTGATGATTGGGTTAACATAATTTATGTCTTTCAAGTTCAGACTGGTGAGTAAAGCATAGGCAGTGGTTTCCACCATATGTGCTGTACCAGTGTTCGGTGTAGATCTATCTTGCTGTTGAAGGTCATCTTTCCAGAAACGGTAAGTGGGTATACTATCTGAACATCAACAAATCACATTGATTAATATGATTAAAAATGTGAATTTGACATAGCAATTTTAGTAGGTCTGTAGCAGTTTATTCCAGCAGAGGCCTTCTGATTCTAGAAGTCTCTTACTCTTTTGTAAGGAGTACTTCTTCAAGGTGAAGAAGTACTGACAAAACAAGATCTTGTTTTGTATTGACAAAACAAGATCCCTTAATACAGTGTTATTTGTCTGTATTTAAAAGGGTCCACATGGAAAGTCCACATCTTTTGGTTGCAGAGGATGGTTCTGAGACGCAATTTCAAATGGGGGAGGGGGTCCCCCCACGACAACAAACAATTCTCAGACATCTGCAAGGTGTCTGAGAATTCAACTCAATTTTGACACTATCTATTGGGAAATAGCATCAGATTCCACAGGTTAAGGGCTCAGTCCTATAAGACTATCCTTCCCACCCCACCCCCACTTCAGATGTCAGTTCCAAACCCAGGTTGTTACCTGTGCTTCCAACCAACTGGTTATAAATCAGAGGTTCCAAAGACCCCTTCCTCAGGTTTGATTAATTTTTTAAAAAAATATTTTATTGGGGAAGGGGAACAGGACTTTATTGGGAAACAGTGTGTACTTCCAGGACTGTTTTCCAAGTCAAGTTACATTACATTATCATGATTGATTAAATCATTGGCCATTGGTGACTGACTCAACCTCCAGCTCCTCTCTCCTTCCCACAGATGGTGGTGGGGGTGGTACTCTAATCACATGGTTGGTTCCCCTGGCAACCAGCCCTCATCCTTAGGTGGCCTAAGGGCTTTAAAAACGTCACCTCATTAACAAAAGACACCTTTATGCTCTCAACACTTAGGAAATTCCAAGGGTTTGAGGAGCTGTGAGTCAGAAACCATAGACAAAGACCAAATATATATGAGAAATATATTTGATCACCTGAATACACATGTACATATTTATATAAATAATATATGTTTATTAAAATACAATTTTTCTTATAAACCACAATATCACACTACATGTGAGTACTAAGGAGAAGCATTATAGTAAAGTGGAAAGTATAATAAACTGGGAATTAGTACACTCAGGTTCTAGTCTCTACTACTAACTGACAACATCACTTGGATAAGATCCTTTAGTTCTGTGAGACTCAGTTTCCCAATCCCTAAAGTATTGACAATCCTTTCTTCTTTGCAGTGAAATGGAAGTGAGATACTGAATGTAAACGTTTTTATAAACCAGAAAGCATCATACACCTATAAAGGGCATATTATTAATGTTGACACTATAAGATACATTGGAGAACTTTTTTCCTTGACAAAAATAAATCTATATCCTGGAAATTATGAAATCACACCCAAAGTCTTAGTTCAGTCTTTTATTATCTGCTCCCAATTTAAAGCACTAATGACAATTTCATATATGCAACACTCTTCATAAATTAGGTTCTCGATTATATTTGTTTGTTATGCTTTAGTAATTTAAACCTGTCACCTCAACTCCTGTTTCAAACAAATTATTTTAAAAATACAGCAGAGCATATTTGGAAATCATTTTTGAGGATGTGAAAATTTTGATGTCTGTTTAAAATCCACAATTCCATTATTTGTATGACTTTGGACAAGATATTTTCCCTCCCTTTCAGAAACTCAGATTTCCTGTTGTTAGAATAAAAGCTTTGGTTTTTAAAGATACTTCCAGCTCAAACATTATTTGAATTATCTCATAGCACTTAAATTCTATAATTTTACTATCTATATCTTATAATACACAAGGAGTACTCTAAGTACAAGTATAATATTTGTGTTAGTACAGTATAATATAAGTGGTTTTGAGATATATGTTAAGATTCCATCATTTTTAAGTGATTACAAAAAGAAGTCAAATTTTGTAAACGGTGGTAAATCTCATGTAAGATTTATTAAACTTTTAGAAAACCTCAGCCAAGAGAGGGCTCAGAAGTACCCAACCATGCCCGTGCTGGTATAGGCACACTGGCCAATAAGCACTGTTACTCTCTATCTAATTCTTTACTCTTGATCTATAGGAAGCAGCATGTTGATTCTTCAAAATGAAATTTAGACCTTTATAGCCAGCCTGGTACAATATGAACCAAGTTGGTGCACTCTTTGGCTCACAGTCCTCCAATGCCTTCCCTTTTCACTCGAAGTGGAAGTTCAAGTTCTAGGGTTGCCACGGGCCCCTACAGCACCTTAATGTGAATGGGATACACAGGCGCCCCTTGCTCTGGGTGGAAACATACCCAACCCACAGTGCATAGCTGGGGAAGGAGAGCACAGCTGGATTTCCTTGAAGGCAGGGATTGGGTCTTAACTCAACTTTGCATGTCGCCACCCACTTTCCAGAATTAGCAGACTCTATATGCTTAGTAAACGCTTGCCGAAGAATGTGTGGAACCAGCTATACCTTTGACCGAAGCTTTCCTCTTCAGGGCTGAGACGATGGAACGAAACTGTCGGTGAGTTTTATCTCCCAGGGAAAGAGCATAAGCAGCAATGGCCAGCGTAAAGGTGTTCTGGGCCGAGAGAGTATTTTCAAGCAGAAAGGTGTCAGCTTTAGCTAGAGCTGTGCTGATTTTCTGGGAACAAGGGCAGAAGATACCTAAGTTTCTTTGTCAAGCATCAACTTATTGACTAATGTGAACTACCCCCAAGTGGCACAGTCCTAGGGTAGGCAAGATAAAGGGTGGAAAGAAAAATGACCTAATGGAAACGGATGGTATCTCGCTGAAGCAGATTATTCTGGGAGAAGCAGCAGAGCATAATCACAGAAGCGAAAATGAGGTTGTTCAAATTGGGTCAAGCTTTTTTTGCCCCTGAGTTTTCACCTCCTTCTAAAGGTTTTCCGTTTCGTTTCTGCTTGCCATGTCAGACCCAGCCTCCAGGAAGAAGAAGCACTGAGCATAGACACAGCTTTCATAATTCCCCCTCAGCAGAGCTGAGACACATTCATATTTTCAAAAGGAATTTTACTAAATAAAACCATAACTAGCAGAAAAATAATCAAGCTGCCAAAGTACTTTTTGATCCTAAGGATTCCTGGAAAAAACAGTCTCTGTGACTTTGACCTGAGACAACTAAAATAGTTATTTTGGACAAGTGGTTAGAAGAAAGCATGGTGCAATGCTGCTGACATCTCGCCTGTTGCCTTCTTTCCTAGCTTCATCTACATCTTACTCATGTACCACCAACTGCCAAGTGGTCCTTTAGGCCCCTGGGAACTCATCCTCATTGATTATTTTGTCTTGTTAAGTAGAAATAACAATTCTCTTAAACGAAAAATATTATTGTGTTTTGTGGTTCAAGTCCTACAAAATCCCCTTCTGTATGCTGATTTAAAGGACATGTCTAATTTACTTCTGATTTGTAGGCAGGAGTGTCTAACCTAAGCTCAGTGTTTAACCTGTCTCTTCTCAGATCAGAGTACCATCTCTGTTACCTCTTGGAATCTTTCATGTTGATTCACTCAGGCGAAACCTCTTTCTTCTTTCTCCCTTCAGCTTCCAAGCAAATGAAACAGCACAGGCCAAAGAAGCAAACATGCTACGGTGTATCTTCAGTACTTACATGATATAGAGTGCCTCAACTATAGATAAGAGTCATATATGTATCGTAAGATTTGGCAGAGATAAAAGAAGGAAGCTGGGATGCTGGGTAATTCTCTCACCACTGTCAGAAGTTATCAGTTCTAGTCCCACCTCTATAATTCAGTAGCCTATGAAAGTGAACAATTAAATTCACCTGTTCTACAGGCCTCAGTTTTCTCAACTGTCAATGAGTGGGTTGGATTAGGTGATCTCTTATAGCTATCATAATTCTGAAATCCTTTGGAGTTACAGTTATTTCCACCCTGCACCCCCCCCCCCCCCCAGTATACGGTACAGAAATAGATGGTGGGTATTGGAGAAAGAAAACGCTTACTGACCAGCAGGGGGCATATATCAAAAGCCTTTCTGATTCCAATCACAGTGAAGGCTGTAAAATATAAGGCGGTCTCTTGGGCTTCAGTAGACAAGGTACCCTAAAAATAAACAAGGTGTATAAGTGAGAGTGATGTGGTGTCTTTAAAACAAAATGACCTGGTTCTAATCTTCATTTTGAGCTTAATCTCTCTCTCTCCCTTCGTGCGTTCCAGTTGGAATGCTTGCTGTTTGTCAGTAAGCTCTGGGTCATTCTGACTTCAGGCCTTCAAGTTCCCTTCTCTCCTCACCTCCCCACCCTGAAGCTCCACTTCATACCTCTTCACCACATTCAAATTCTCCCCTTCCTTCAAGACCCTGTTAAAATGCCCAAATCACTATTCTGCCACTATTCTCCCATATTTTTTCCTCTTGGGGCAGTGATGTTCCAATGCAATGCTTATAAGACTTTCCATGAAGCGACCTCTCCAGTTTAATTCCATGCCACTCACCTTCAGCTGGTCCTAGCTCTTTCAATGAACTACCCTCTCCGTCCAAAAATGCCAGGCATGCTATTGGTTTCACTTGGAACACTCTTCCTGACTCTCTCCTACCTGGCTCCTAGGAGCCAGGTCCACTCATTTTTTTCAACTCCCTCAATCTAAGTTAAATCCCCTGCTTTCAATGAAACTATATATATTTTCCTTTTCTTAACATGCACCACACACTTGAAATTACCTGCTCAATGTCTGACTTCTCTGCTAGAGCATAAGCTCTGGGGCCTCGGCACCACACCTGTTTTGTTCACTGTTGTGTCCGTACCATATAGCACTTAGTACACACTCAATTAATATTTATTGAACAAATGAATGAACATATACACTTATATCTTCATTGGAGTTGCTGGTATTTTTACCCTACTTTCCCTGTCAGTGTGTGAGTCCTTTGTGGCAGGGAAACTGTCTGGTGCATCCGTCCCACTCTCCCTCCCCCATGCTGCCCAAAATGAGCCCTTGCATGTATTAGGTGCTCAGTGAATGGTTTTTGAATGAATGTAGAGACAAGGATGGATGGGTGGACATCTTAAGAAAAAAACTGCTGTAGTATTTTACTCTTCCAATAGTACATAAATGATGTCAGTTGTCCCCATTTCTTGTGGGAGTCTTAATCTGCTATTGGTCCAACAGAGGACTTATTAGCCAGGGAGCCACCTGTGCCTGATGTGAAAAGGATTGGCTTGAGGCAGGCAAAACAACAACAACAACAATAAAACTGATGAATCTTTAAAAAGCGTTCCAAGGAGTAGAACACATTGCAGCAACATCTTGTCACAATATTGAAATTACTTTGTAACTTATGCCTATAAGTAGATTCTAATCACAAACAACTCTAGGTTGCACTTTGCAGTAAACTGATCCCAATCTCTCTTGCTAACATCTTTCATGACAATACTTTGCAGTCTTGACCTGTAAGATGGCTCTCAACTTGAGGTACAGATTCCATACCAAGGGTATGTGGACAGGTCAGTGCATTTTCCCTGTTCTGAGATCTCCAGCACTGGCTCCCTGTGGACCATCAATGCCTGTTACACAAGATGTCTAGATGTCACTATCTGACCTACACTGGATGGGCTGAAGAGCTTTCAAGAAGACCTTTCAAATCCTTTGCCTGTATCCAAGAGGAGTTTCCTGCAGGATTACATATATTTTTCCCCCTCTCTTCTTCATCTTCCTAAAATAGGATGAGAACAAAACTCAACTTGTAAATAGAATTATTGTTAATCTGTTAATCTGCATGTTTGGTTTCCTTACCCGCAGTTTTAGTGGTTGATAGTGGGACTTTCCTTGAAAGATCCATTTTCTAGTTGACAATTCTCAATCAGCCACATTAAAGCATTACAGATTGAATCTTGGCTCTGAGGTACATATCTATGTATTTGTCCCATTACTCTTAAAGCAAAAGCTGTAAACCTTTAAAACAAAAATCAAATAAATCAACATTTAGACATGGAATCCCTTTTGGCTTTCAGTTTGCAGTGTGTTTTAGTTTATACAGTGGTTATTCTTTGCAAGAAAACAACATTTTAAAACATGCGACTCCAAAGTCAGTTGTCATCATTTTACGAGAGAAAGGAAGATTTTAGGAAGAACCCCAAAACCGTGGACCCAGCAAAGGCGAGCTGTACACCTGCGATGTCAGCATCGGGAGCCTGCACACAAGCTAAAAACTGGTGCCTGATGAGGAAAAGAAAAATTCGCTCTCTAAATTTAAAGACAATAGCGGTGAAACAAGAAGTTTTGAGTCAAGGCACTGACCCCTGAACAAAATCATAAAATTCTGGATGGGAAAGTCTGTACACGCCATCTAAGCTACACCCCTGTCTGCGGCCTGCACCTCCCCCAACCTCCGGGAGTCTATCCACTTCCCTTCAAGCCATGCTACTGATGCACGTCTCACCAGCTCACAAGGAAGCTTGAATTCTCAGAACTACTGGCCAAAAAGCCCATTTCAGGCCCTACTCACATCTCTCATGGCCCCCACATGCCTCTGCACGGTCACCCCTCTCCTAGTTCCTGCCCTTCTTCCCTCACCCCTGCAGCCCTACAGCTGTCCATTCTTCAGCTCCTCAAAGGCCTTTGCCATTCAGACCACTTGACTCCCTCTCTTACCTCCAAATTTTGTTTTCATTTTCCTTTTTTAAATGAATGATATATTCTTCTTTTGTATCTTTCCTGTATTTCTAAAAAAAAGATTTTTTTTTTTTTGGAAGTACTCAGGTACTGGCTGTTTTCTTCTATGTATCTATTTCTCTCAAGGAACGTGCGGAGTTGGATCTAGGACAGTACACAAGTGTTTCTCTGTTTCTGGGTGAACACCACCCACTCAGTCTTGACCAGAACTGTTGAAACACTCTGGGTGTTTACTGAGAGGCTGTTGCATCTTCTCCATGGGGATTTCTGTTCCCCAGGGATTTAATTCCCAGCGCCTGCTGTGGTGGTTTCCAGGGTGGATTAACACCCACCCCCTGCATCCTGGTTGTTACCTTCTTGTTGGCACGCTTCAGGGATCTACGTGCTTTTGAAAATGTGCCATCCACACATGGTTACGTTAGACCCACTTCTAATGTACAGTTTGTGAGACTTGCTGACTGACTGGACATAAGCCAAAAGGAAAGAGAGGAGTCAGACTTGGTCAGTGGGGACAAAGCACAGAGGATTGCTGTACGGTGATTAAGGGGACAGAAAAACAAAACAATGAATTTGGCATGGATTGTGTCCAGAAGTGTGGCTCTGGAGCTTAAGAAAGAAGTTGGCCTTGAAACATCAATCATCTGCAGAGAAGTGATGAAGTCACGGGCAAGGAAAGGTGAGATTGCACAAGGAGAGATTACAGAAAATAAGAGGGTCAAGGAGGAAATCATGTGGACTCAATAGTTAAAGGACATAATCTAAATGTCATTTATTTTAGATTCTAAACTCCTTAAAAGTGTTCCATATAATAGAACCTAAAAAGCACATGGCACACTGTGTTTTTATTAAGTATCTTGTCAAAGCATGACAGTAATTTTTGAAAATAGATTGCCAGATGGATTTAATTAATTCAGATTGTCTGTCCCACAAATCATCAGAATTAATGGAAGTTATGCTTCACTGAATAAGTACTTATTTAGCCCCCACTATATGCTGGGTATGTTCCCCATACCAGGTATACTTAGAACTGGGTACATAGAGCTTACATTCTAGTGGCCAGACAGACAATAAGAAAGGTAAGTAAGAATGTTAGTGATATATTCTAAGGAGAAAAAGGAAAGTTGAGAAGGATATAAAGTGTTGGGATGGGAATGGGGTATGGTTTTAGATTGAATGATTAGCAAAAACCTCATAGAGAAGGTGACTTTTGGTAAGGACCTGAAGGAGGTAAGGGAGCCAGCCATGCTGATACTTGGGGGGAACATTCCAGACAGAGGGAACAGTCAATGCAAAGGTCCTGAGGTGGAAGCATGGCTGGCATGTTTGAGGAACGGCAAGGAGGCCAGTGGGGCTTGAGTGGAATGAAAGAGAGTAGAAGAGAACGCAGTTGGAGAGGTGAGATGGGGCTAGACCCTGGAGGGCCTCGTAGATCACAGTGAGTACTTTGGTTTTTACCCTGGTGAAATGGGAAAGCTCCTGAATGGTTTTGAATGGCACGACCTAACTTATGTTTTCACAGAGTCATTGCAGATGTTATGTCGAGTATAGACTGCAGAGGGGGCAAGGGCTGAAGCTGAAAGACCAGAGGAGGCTAGTGCAATAATTCAGGTGAGAGATGAGCGTGGCTTGGACCAGGATGGTGCAGCGGAGGTGGAGAGAAGCAGTCAAATTCAGGATATATTGTGAAACTGCAGCCAAAAGTATTTGCTGAATTTGACGGGGCTTATAAGAGAAAGAGGGCAGTGAAGGACGAGTAGGCTTTTAGCCTGAGCAACTAGACGAATGAAGTTTCCATTAAGGCTGTTATTCTTTAGTTAATGAATAAACTACTACGTATACAAAGTACAAGTCAAACCCTTCTACTTACCAAGTGCTTGCAGGTCCGCCTTTCCACATGCTATAGGAATTGTCAGCATTTCTGTAGGACATGATGCTCACCATCCCTAAGAGTCACCAGAAAAAGAACACAGCTTCACTGACCTTCATTGCTACTCCAAGAGTGCCCCTGGGACTGGTAAACTTCCTTCGGTGTTGGGCAGCATGCATATGCTCTGTGGCCAATATTGAACTTTCAAAGGAAGTACACGAATCATTTGAATTGGGAATTATCGAGTAGAACATTCTGGGCTCATTCAAGAAGGAAGGAAGGAAGTGCTCTGGATTCGGAATGCAGGTGTCTTGTCTCTCATCCAGGCATTTTGGTAAGTGAAGCCAAAATACAACAGCAAATGGTATTTATTCACATAGTAGAGTCCACGTCATGATTTTTTTTGTTGTTGTTGCTGAAATGCTTTTGCAATTAAGCTTTTGTATAATTCATAACACCTTAAACATTAGCTTAATTAAACCATTAGTTTAAAAACACAAGAGTTTTATGTACAATGTGTGAAATAGATTTGTTTACCTTCTTTTAATTTTTTCTCCAGGTAGTGTTTTTTACTTAATGAGTCAGGATAAAAAATGTTCCAATTATTTCCTGCTTCCAGGTAATGATAAACATAGAACACTGGGATAACGCTCATCAATTCCGCCTCTGCGTTGCCCTTGGGGAGGTGGGTAAGGATATCGATGCCCTCCTTACTCAGAACTGCAGATATGACTTCACCCATGAGCAATCCTGAAACACACACACACACACACACACACACACACACACACAAAATTCAAAGTAGACACAATCAATTTCTTCCAACTTTTGAGTAACAATATACTTTAAATAGAGATAAGAGCAACCATCCCTATTGTTTCCTTTTTATTGGGGTAGTTGAATTACTTTTCAGAACTGGGAAATTGAAAAAAGAAGATCTGGTTAGGAAGATGGATTTAAAAGAAACACCAAAAGCCGGCTTAAAAACACCACTGTAATATGGTAGTAAAATGGTAAAATAGGGTGGGCAGATTACTGCATAGAGGACAGGAAAATTAGTTGCCATCCAACCAGATAGCTTTAGACATTGTAAACCCTATTAATCAGTTGCTTCCATAAAGCAGAGTCTGAACTGTGGGATCCTGGGCAAACCACTTTCTTACATACGCAACCACAGGGTTGCACTTGATTAAAAAGGTCCTTTCCAGTACTACCATTCTGTGATTCCAAGATTTTATCTGAAATAAAATGTAGTCAGAACCTTCTATTATTCTGATGATATATCATTGAATTGTAAAGGCTGGAGACCAGGGAAAACCCACAAAAGACACCACTTCTGCAAATACATTGGAGGGGAGAGAGAATCCCTCCGGGACTAGTACTTTAGCAGAGCACTGCTGCTCTCCTGGGGCCATTTGCAGTTCATAAAGCATTCTCTGGAGCAGGACTGGCCACTAAGATCATGGGAAGTTCTTAAGTCTAGAAGCAGCTGCATCCCCATTGTAGAGAAGGCTTTAAGCCAATGACAGCCCCACCCTCCATCATGGAGAATGAATCTCCATTTAAATCAGGCCAGTGGAAGAAGATAGTTAGAAAAGTGGTCAGGGACTTGAAGGTGTGATGAGGGGTAGGGTACTCCCAGAAGTGAATTTGTATAAATTTGTAAAACTGAATAGAGAAGAGGAGAAATAGAATAATCATGAGGATATTTGATTTTTGTTTGAAGCACAAAATGAAATGAGAAATAAAAATGGCATTTGTTAATTTACCTTTTACACTCACAATCCTTTTGACTTTTGTTTTGGGGACCAAATCTAATGGTACCCTGTATGGAAACTCCTTTTGTCTGCTAATGGCACCTGAAGTTTAAAAAAAAAAAAAAAAGATTAGGTTTACACAGAATTCTCGAGGAAGACTACTTGCAGATTATCTACGATACACCTATCTCCAAGGAATTAAAAAAAAGAAGACTCTTTTATAAAAAACAATATTAAAATTTTAGAAGGAAGTTAAAAATAATCGAGGATTTTTATGAAACTGTAGGTTTATATCATCTTTTTAAAGAAAGCATTAAATTTGACTACGAGCTTCCTGGTCATTACAAGATAGGAAATAAATAGGTTACATAAATCTTATTCACCAGTGAAAGGAATCATGCTGTTTGACCAAAGAGAGAGAACTGTTTTTGAAACTGAAATAAAAAAATAACTAACATGTAATATCTTAGTCAAGGAAATGTGAAGATCCGCTCCACGGGGAAGCATGCCTTGGAATTCTTTCTACATTCTCTCAGTCTTAGATACTTTTTCTCTATACACGAGAACAGTTTTAGCATACCTGCATCACAGCTCTTTTTCTGTTGTAACCATTGGTTTATTTCATAAAAATGATAGTATTTACCATTCTACTGATAAAATAGCAAGGACTCTGCTAAGCTTTTTAAATGCAATCGTTACATTGGATCCTCACAACAACTCTGTATGCTCGGTCTATTATTATTATTACTTTTTATTTTACAGCTGAGGAAACTGAGGCTAAGAAAGCAAATCGCTCAAGATCACAGAGCTACTATAGATGCAGCTGCAATCTGAACTCAGGAAGTTTTCCTGCAGAGCCCATAGTAGTAACCACAGAGACTCTACCTTTCATTGCCCTGCTAAGAAAACTCTGTGAGGGCAGGGACCATCTCTTATTGGAGGCTGTAGTCCCAGGACTTAACACAGTCCTTGGCACATGACAGGTGCTTAAAAAAAATAGTGAATTTTGCAATTTAATGGACAAGCCACGTGGCTTTGCAGAAGAAACAGGAACTTTCCTCAGGTAACTTCTTTCTTCATTAACCTTTAATAAATGCTCAGGATATAATATTAAAACTCAGTGGAGATATTTAAGAGGTTTGCAGTATGGTTGAAAGAGTATAGAGTTCAGAAAGAACTTATTTCTGTACGTGACACTGAGCGAGACACAACCTTTCTGTGTCTTGGTTTGCTCATCAGTTAAAGAGAGGTAACAAAATTTTCCTCAAAGAGTTTTTGTAAGGGTGAAAATAATATAAAGAGAATCTGGCAAACAGTTTATGCTCTGTATACGAGTATGGTACTTAATGACAGCAGGTTGTTTGAAATGATCTTCATTTGATCCTCCACCATTTTTCCCATCGATACCCGCCTTTGACTATTTCAGTTCTCATTATCCACTCTGCTACTAGATGGAAAAGATACAGAAGAGAAAGCTAAAACTAAGAGAAGTCAATTTTACTCTTTGTCAGAGATCATGATAAAAGACCCATCAAGAATCACGTATAAAGGTAGGTGTCAGAGAGATTAAAACATTTATAAGTTAAATCTGCAAAACCAACAGGATAAAATAAACAGCAAATACAGCAATATCTTTGTGAACTAAGGATGTGGAAAGACTTCTTAAAGATTACCCCCCAAATCGTACATAACAATAAAATGAAATTTGAATGAATTTGACTATATCAGAATAAATGATACCTGTTCAAAATGTACTAGGTCTCATTATTGCACGAAGAAGTACACCAGAGACAAAATTAACAAGAAACAGTCAAGAACCCAAATGGAAAAATAGAAAAAAGTGCAAAAGATAGGAATAGGCAATTTATAGATGAGAAACCCAAATGGCCAACACTCATATGAAGAAATGTTTAAAATCACTAGTAGTCAAAAGAATCCAAATTAAAACAATAATAAAATACACTTTCTATCTCACAAAAATGGCACATTTTTGAGAGGTGAGTAATACCAAGTGTTGATGAGGACGTAGCGAGGTAAAAACCCTCATGTAGTGCTGGTGAAAGTGTGAGCAGTGTATACAGCCATTATGAAGAGCAATATGACAGAAGTACATGCCATTGAATATATGTGTACCCTTTTGGCTCAGCAATCCCACTCCTGGACACATAGTCCAGATAAATGCTCACACAGATTCACAAAGAGAGATGCACAGGATATTCACTGCAGCATTGTTTATGGTAAGAGATGGTTAAGTAAAATTGTGGTGGAATATACTTTGAAATACTATGTAAGAAGCAGCGAATTAAATGTACATATAGCAATAGAGACATTTCTTTAAAACAGAGTATTGAATTTAAAAAACTTAAGAAATAGAACAGGATCTATAGCACAGAACCTTTTACATCTTAAAAAGACATGCACACAGAAACCAACATTACGTCTCTCAAAGACATATATAGAGCAATATTTGAGTGGGTGTATTTGGAGGAAGGAAAATGGGAACGGGAGTCAGGAATGAAAGAAGGAAATAAAACATGAAAGGGAGCCTGCCTAGTCCAATGATGATGGGGTGCCAGGAAGTGAGGGGGGTGAGTTGCTGAACTCTGCATCTGTGATGCAAAGAGATAGGGAAAAGAACTTGTCAGGGAGAGAAAGCAACTAACGGCTAGGGCTAGTCTTGAGTACTGAGTCTTTGGGTTTACTCTTTTTTAAGTTGATGTCACACAATTTTCATTACTATTGCTTTACAATTTGTTCGATATCTCATTCTCCCTCACAGATATTTTTTTCAGATTTCATATAATATTATTGTCCATTTACTTTTCCAAATACATCTTAGCTTTAAGAAAAAACAAAAAAAAAACAAAAAAAAAACAAATCAAAACCCTGGGGGCGGACGGGTGAATCAGTTGGTAGCAGCATGAGCTCTGGGCAACGGGGTTTCTGGTTCAATTCCCAAATGGGCCAGCGAGATGCGCTCTCTGCAACTAGAATGAAGACAACGAGCTGCAGCTGAGCTGCTGCTGAGCTTCCTGGTGGCAAGACAGCTCAGCTGGTTGGAGCGCGTCCTCTCAACCACAAGGTTGCTGGTTTGACTCCTGCAAGGGATAGTGGGCTGCACCTCCTGCAACTAAGACTGAACAACGGTGACTGGTCTTGGAACTGAGCTGCGCCCTCCACAACTAGATTGAAGGACAACTACTTGACTTGGAGCTGATGGCTCCTGGGAAAAACACACTGTTCCCCAATAAAGTCATGGAAATACGCACTGTTCCCCAATAAAGTCCTGTTCTCCTTCCTCAATAAAATCTTTAGAAAAAAAACACAAACCCTGAACTTTACGAAGTATCACCCTGCTATAGCAATTCAACATATAAGTATTGGAAGTATTTAATAAATTCTCTGAACTAGACAGAATTGATTGCTATCTTTACCCTACTTAGCATTCTAGAAAGTAACAAAGCGGCCTGAATCTAAGTTGTCTAAAATGGTAAGGGGGTGAAGTCACATGACAAGGTTGGAAAGAGGCATAGATTTTTTTTTAATCAAGATTTTTGATGGAGAGATCTATTTCCAGATTAAAGATCATTCATTCCCATCTTGTGTCCCTGATGGTCACACCTTAGATGGGTAAGACAGGGCTGTTTTGGAAAGCTGTTTGCAATAATGTCAGTATATGAGGCATAAGGGTGAAAAGGAGGCGAGGCCAAAGGATGCAGTGGCTCTAAGGCATGATGTAATCCCGTGAGGCCCAAACCCTCAGAACTTGTGTTAACTCTTCCCACAAATCCCCACAGCTGGGAGGACGTCTGTGTGAAGACCAAATTAGAGAAAAACACTAGCGTATGGACATATGGACATAGAATGGATTGTTTCCTTTTGTTACTCTATTGAAGTCATCCTTGCTCAGTTTATGATACTCAGCTAATTTACAATGTTAAGGTCTTAATTCTTTGCTTTCCCAGAGGAAATAGCACTTTGAGTATAGAGGTGTTGATTTGTAGGTAAACTTTTTTTATTTCCATTGCTATATCACTGAAAGAAAAGAAAAACAATTCAATGCAACAATAAGGTAAAATTTAACCATTTAACAAGAACTACGGAAGTCTTTTTTGTTGAAAAAAATTGCTGAGCACATTCTATATTTCATAAACAGATTATGTATTTACGCCCTGATTAAGCGCTCAAATGTTTGCAAAATTCTAACTTTGAGAAGATTCAGAATATCTCAGTTGAAGGAAAAGCAGGGAAGGAGGAACAATGAAGAAAAGTTTACAAAGCAATTAATCAACATTATTGTGTTTTCAAATAATGCATGTTCAGTAAGTATGTAAACTTTTTCTTATGTGTTCTTTTGGACTGATGGTTCAGTAAAAATGTTATAATTATTATTGTGATGGATAGAAAATGATTAATATATAAGGGAAGTCATGCAAGTATTACTACTTCAATGCTTTGCATTTAAAACTAGTGGAATTATTTTTCTTTGTTGTAAACCCATCCAGATTATAGTACAACACATACTATCAAGAAGGGCAATGAACTGGATATTTATGATTCTGTTTTTCAAAATTAACATTTTGAAAAATAGTGTTTCAGGTTACATATATATTAATTTCTAGAGCAAAAGATGACATATAAAATACAAAATTATTTTACCTACCATAAATACCCTTTGGGTCCAGAGTAATACCAGCATGACTTTCCTTTTTGACACCTTCTGGCTAAAATAAAGGCAGAAAACATTCAGTTAAGAACATAATTAAACCTATATAACCTGAATTCTTGGATCAACTTAACCAGTTTCCCAATTAAAAAACACTCCTTTTTTTTTTTAAGAAGGTGAAGTATGTTTAAATATTTATGTATACATGTAGGGATAAGATTTTCTGGCTATCTGCATAACAATCAGATCAAACAATTAAATAGAAGTTATTATAAACCACGCAATTGCTTTGTATATATTAGCTCATTTAATGTCAAAAATACGAATTAGGTGCTATTATTACTCCCATTTGACAGATGAGGAAACTGACACACAGAGAGATCAAGAAACTTATCCAGGAGACCACTTCATGGACTGTGTAGATGCCTGACTACTGTGCTGTATACCTGAAGCTGAAACTGAATAATATTGAATGTCAGCTATATATAGTGATGGGATGTAGAGTACAGCATAAGGAATAAAGTCAATGGAATTGTAACAGCTATATACGATGTGAGAAGGGTAGTAGATTGGGGCGAGGGGTTATCACTTTGTGAGGGGTGTAACTGTCTAACTATTACATTGTTTTGTACACCTGAAATTAATTTTTAAAAAAAATTTATCCAATGGCTGCTATCCAATACTGCTAAGAAGTGGTGGAGCCAAGATTCAAACCCAGGCAACCTGGGTATGGAACCACCATGCAAAGATGCACAGAACAAGCCTTGCACAAAATAAGTGAATAAATGTTTACTGAAGTGAATTTCATGGTTGAAAACAGAACTCAGAGAATGAAGACCTAGGAAGACCCAGCTCTGTAATTAACTCGCTGTGTGACTCTTGGCAAGAATCTTAATCTTAATAAGGTAACATAAAGACACTCAACAGACTATATGGGCAAATAGTAGTTAATAAATAGTTTTCTTCCTTTTTTGGCCTATTTACTCATAAAACAGAAATTTTTCTAGACTGTAAATTCTAAACTATAAATACATGGGCCATGTCTTATTTATTGTTGTATCTCTGGTGCCTAGTATAATGTCTGGCATGTAGATTTCAAGAACACACTTTCTAAATGTATTGGGGGGGGAAAAACCTGTAAGGCTATATACCAAATTGTTAAAATCAGATTATGTCTGGGTATGGAGATTATCGGTGACTTTAATTTTCTTCTCTGTGATTTTTCAGTATTCTATATTTTCTACAATAAGCAAGTATTGTTTTGTTTAAATTTTTAAATTATAATTTCAGACTTAAAGAAAAGTTACAAGAATAGTACAAAAAAAATCTGAGATAGCCTCCACCCACATTTCCCCAAATGTTAACATTTTGTTACATTTACATCAGGATTCTCTCTGTCTCTTTCTGAATCACTTAAGCATAAATTGCTGATCATTTCTTTTTTCAGAATGAAAAAAGTGATTTTAAAAGAACCACAGAAAGCATGTTTTTCTTACCACCACTCGTAATGTTTTTACTAAGATTTCTTTTCCCAGCGAAGTGTCCAGTGAAAAGTTGACGTTGTGGAGGCCAATCTCCAAAGGAAGCACGGTAAAGGTGACCAGCTGACTGGAGGAGCCCTCTACTCTCTGGGACACACATCTGGAGGCCTTTCTTCCGTGACGGTCAGTGACTAGACTTCCCGACGAACAGATTCCGTCCACAGGAAACATTTTAACACAGAACTGAAATATCACCAGTGAACAATTATATCAAAACACTTCATGATAAGGAAAGTATGCTCTGACTGTGTTCATCTGGACACACTCTCCCCTGATACTTTTACAGCGTTAACTAATCCCTTAGATTCTAAGGCAGAGAAGGGAGCTCATTTCAGATTTTCTAAAACACACACACACACACACACACACACACACACACACACACACTGCTGTGGAGTTTAGCAATGTGAAGGATGTCTAGAAAGCTCAATACTGCTCAGAAATGTCTTACCTTCATTACACTGTTACTTACTAAATCAGGTGTGAAGCCACTGAAATCCTTTGTTCATGTTGTTGCGAAAGCATTTGTTATGTTACACTGTCTCTTTGTATTTTAGACAGTGGGAGCCCTAGGCTCCCACTAAGATGCACTATGTGTATCTTATTTGTCTCTGTGTCTTTTAGCTCATCTTTGGTATTCAACAAATGGTTTTATGAAAAACTGAAAACTCCATCTCTTGGCATTTAAGACCCTGCCCAATATGTCCCCAACTTAATTTTCCAATCCTACCTCCTAACTTCCCAGTTGTACCCCACTTTATACCAAGACTCTGGTTCCAGAAAGACCTAGGTTCAAATCTTGACTCTGCCTCTTACTGTGTGATAAGAGCAGGTTGCAAGCAAGATCTCTTTCATTCTCCATTTCCCCATCTATGCAGTGGAGATAATAATAGTAGCTACCAATTTCTGAGTCAAACAGCAAACATTTTTCATCTCCCCTCCAAAATCTAGTGAACTATAGAGAACTGTACCCAAAAGAATAAATCCATAATATTCAGGAAAAAAATCACTCAGGGAAACAAGAAAGAATGTCAACATTCAACATTCAACAAATAATTTTGAGGAATTCCTCAAAAATGCAAAGTTTCTCTTCTCTCTTTGGAAACACAAACAACTCTGGGTGGGACAGGAATTAAAGAAGCCTTTTGGGTCATATTAGTTTACATTGTAGAACTGAGTTGAGTTTTTATTTTTTTGTATATGTGAAAATTCCATTAATAAAATTCTCAGGACGTTAGAGAATTCTTCTTTTTTCCATTTATTTAAACATACCATAAATATCTACTTACCGTCATCCCAGATGTCCTATAGTTGTAAACAGTTCCTTTCAATTGGATCTGCTCCCCTCGTACAACAGAATATGGTATATTCATTTCCAGGAAGACATCTTTGAACACTTTTGCCTTGACAGTATCAGAAACACATATACCTTCAGCCCAAAGAGAAAGCAAAAGAGAAACATATTAAGGAATTCCTATAATACTTTATTAGTACTAAAATGTCTCATATTTGCTTTGCTTTAAGAAAAAATTAGATCATGTTTTCCTCATCACCCCATGTCCTTGAATTTTCTACTCATCGATCTTTATTTCAACAATTATTTGTATTAACAGAAAAACTTCATTTGTCCAACAAGCACTGAATTTTATTTAGGTCATGAGTTTTTCAACTAAAGCACCAAATCACTTTTTATATATTCACCATTGACTCCATTTAATGGGTATAACATTTTGATTGTAGAAACCAAGACTTTGTAAAAACAAAAAGTAACAAACAAATAAATAAAACCAATCCTAAAGTTATTTATAAAGTATCTGTACTAAATCACCACATAAGGGCGTCAGCCCAGGAAAGAAATCACACATTTATTTCTAACTCTACTCAAGAAAAAGAAGAAGGGCGGCCGGATGGCTCAGATGGTTAGAACAAGAGGTCTGAACAACAGGGTTGCTGGTTCGATTCCCACATAGGCCAGAGAGCTGCATCCTCCACAACTAGATTGAAGACAACGAGCTGCCGCTGAGCTGCTAGAGGGGCAGCCGGATGGCTCAGCTGGTTAGAGCGTGAGCTCTCAAAAACAAAGTTGCCGGTTCAATTCTCATCATGGGATGATGGGCTGCATCCCCTGCAACTAAAGATTGAAAACGGCAACTGGACTTGGAGCTGAGCTGTGCCCTCCACAACTAGATTGAAGGACAACGACTTGGAGCTGATGGGCCCTGGAGAAATGCGCTGTTCCCCAATATTCCCCAATAAAAAAATAAAAAATAATTTTTTTTTTTAAAAAGGCAAAGCAAAACCTTAAAAAAAAGAGAAAAGAGAAAAAGAAGAAAAGAGGGACTTGACATCAACATTTATAAAAAGATCATTGATAGAAGAGCAAAGGAAGAAATTGATATGGTCAAAGATGTGGGCATATCTAAGTCTTTTTGTAATACATTAAAAAGAATATTTTTAAAAATGTCGCCACTTAAGTCCTAGGTAAACTAAATAGATGATAATAAAAGCTTCATTTTGGTAATCAAATCATTCCTTAAATGAATATAACTTAAAATTGCTTACCACTATTTGAAATGCCAACACCTTGAATTTCCCAGGTAGTTAGAGAATCAGGTAGCACAAGCTGCAACTGGTTTCTGAAAATTAAAATGTTGATATTCAAATACAGTGAAACATTAACTCAACTGGACAGCATTCATTAACAGGAATTTTGCTTCATATTACTTTAGAAGAAAGAAAAAAAATCACAACAAAACAAAATCACATCAGGTATTAAGGAAAAATCAAGCAAGAAAAATATAGTCAGTAATTTTCTTACTTGTTTAATGCTTTTAGATATTTCACTTGTATGGTGAGAACTGAAATTCAGAAGGATGACCTTGAAACATTGCAAATTCAAAACATAAAACTAAGAAAAATTATGTTAATTGTGTGGTATGTAAAAAAAAAGGGAAGCAAAGTAATGCATGTTAACACTGCTCATAACAAAACAGATATAACTAAAAATTTCTGATTAAGATTAAGCTTATATATATATATTTATTTATTTCATTCAACAAACAGCTATTGTCCACCAACTTTGTGTCAGACATAGCAAGCACTAAGCATTGAGTATACAGCACTTATAAGATGTTTGTAAGTGCTCTCAAGCAGTTTACAGTTTAATGGAAAAAATAGTTAAGTAAATAAATTGCAATGCACTGTAATAACTCTACCAATAAAGCATTAAAAAATATCCAGAGACAGTGTACGTTGATTCAACACATTTATTTTAGTGTCTCTATAAGCCACTCTATACCAAGTCCTAGATATAAAACAATAATCTGAATTAAGTCCTTGTCCTGGAGGTATTTACATTTTATTGGGGAAAATGGGCAGGTAAATAGGCCATTATAATAAATACTGTGACACATGGAACAAGGTTAATTGGGAGGAGTAGTTTATCCATCACTGGTAGGGTGGGGGACAGTGATGGGAGGCACACCGAGGAAATACTTAGCCAAGAGGCAATGTCAGCTGAAATGACAACACTATGGAGGAAGAATTAGAGGGGACAAGGGTAGAGACTAGAGGACCTGTTAGGAGACTGATACAAGGCTCAGTGCCTTGATTGTTCCTTGGAAAGTCAGTGCTTTGAGCCCCATGAGGAAGTGACGCTGCGGGACGTGGCACTATTCATCACTGTTTTCAGTGGTTAGTGCAGAGTAGGCATGCCATAAAAAATGTGTTGAATAAAGGACTTTAAAAAAAATAAAAAAGAACCTTTCTTCTTAACATTTGTTTTACAGTACAGATATTTCAGGATGAAAATGGCTGCTTAATACAGTATGTATCACACAGTTGTACTCAGTAAATGCTTATGAAAGTGAAATAAGATGAAATGGAACAGAATTCTTCTTCCACAAGAGTTAATTCTGCCCTGGAACCAATTACTAGAGCAAAGCACCAATAAAAATTAAAAAAATGAAGCAAAAAAAAAAAACTTGGCCAAATGATAGTATCATCTTAACTCTTAGATAAAACTTTTGGGAAATGGGTAGTCTCCAGATTTGGGGCCATAATATTTGCATTTTCTCACATTTTCAGAGGCATGTCAAAGAAGTATAATACCTTCTGGAGACACGAAGAACTTCCCATAACCAGCTTTCTGGAAAATAGCTCCTTATTTCTGGCTTGGCTTCTGGTAGGGTCTGTAGATCTGGAGAAAAAAGTATATTAGATTACGGAAGAAGAACATAAATTCTACTTAGAGCCAAATTTTAAAATATGGACATTAATCTATAATAAGCATTTTCTGAAAGGTCAATGAAACATTGTGTTTAGTGATTTCAAAATAGAACTATTAGGATTTCTCCACTAATTGCCTTGACTAAATAAAGCGTAAAAATGTTTTTAATGATTTGTTTTTTACATTGCTAAATCTTTAGTGTTCCTGAGATTATACACAATGCTAATCAGTCTATAAAGTTATTTGCATTTTCACAATTGCAATAACTGTGCTTATATTGTAAAAGAAGGAGGTTTATGTGATTCTCTGCTTTAGCTCAGAAATTTATTTGTATTTCCTTTAATAAAAATGGACAGAACTTCTGCTCCTATCCAAGATGAACTAATTAAAAAAAAAAAAAAAGAACACCACATACACCTATAAACCAGTTTTCAGACACTAGAGCATAAGTAACCCAGGACTGTGATCCCTAAGAGAAGGGAGAAGATTGTTTAGGTTTACTTTCTGGAAACAATTTACAGGCAGCAGGGCAGGGAGAAGAGCCCATGCAGACACTTGTGGAATTGCAGCAACACACATGGGAGCGTGGGGAGGCCAAACTGTCTAAAATGAGGAGCAGAGTCCCAGAGAGAAGCTGCAGAGATTGAGCTCCATGTAGCTGAAGCCAAATCAGACGATGATAGTTGAAAAATTGGACAATGAAAAGTATACGTATATGTACTAGATTGTTCATGAAAATGCTGCTTGAAATAAATAAAACAAGCTAAATATATCTAATAACATTGTTTTGGTAACTAGCCACAAAAATTTATGTTTGCAGAAATTTATCCATTCAGATTGACGATGTTTGAGACACACTATTAAGCAAAACAGTCAGATTGTAAAACAAGAGCCGCCATTCTACTTTTGTCTGTTTTGTTTTGACTATATATAAATGAAACAAAAGCCCTAAAAGTTCTGAAAATATATTAATGAGAGTTCAATAAATTCTGAAAATATATATTGTGCTTGAAACTGAAACAAGATTTCAACTTTTATGTAAGTATGCTTAGCCTTAGGCTAGATTTAGAAATCGTTTGCTATATTTGGTCAGCATAGGTATAAGCAGAATTTTTAATGGTTGTAATATCACAGAATCATAGAATTTTAGAACTTAAAGGCATATTGGAAATCATCTGGCCCAAACTTCTTGCTTTGAAAACAAGGAGGCTGAGGCTCCGAGAGGATAAACAATCATTCAAGTTTATAGAATGATTCAGCTTTAAACTTGCTCTGGGTCTTGACTATGGACAAGTGCACTCCGCTCTGTATTACATATACCTCTTTTGAGTCCCAAAAATGAAAATAGATTTATTTTCTAACGGGCATTTATAAGTTATCTTTTCTATTCTCAATTTTAAATAGAGCATGAAAGCTACCTTTCTTAGCATAATATTACACATAATTCCCTATATGGGAGAGAATTCTGATAGAAAATGTCGAACTTACGTAGCCTTCCCAATTGCATATGTTTATAAGACTCTTCAGCGCGGAACTTGTTTGCGATGCTACAACATTCATTGAAAGCTGCGACACATTTTGGGCCTATTGTAATCCGGGCAGCTCGCTGCTCACAGCTTTCATAATCATTACGATGGGCTCCATCAAAACAACATTTCTTCACTGTTGCATGTTTGTATTTAGCAACTGAAATGGTAATAATACAAGAGCCCTTGATTACGCAGTCATAACACCTCAGGCTTACAAGGGATCTCGGGGGATACTTTGTTTCTAGTGCACCGTGACCTCCCACCCCACAACATCCATGGCTAGTTTGGCTGACCAGCCGCCCTTGGGAACTACTCTAGAAATGGGGAGAACGTGGCCTCACGTAATGGTCCATTAACGGTTCACACTAAATGGTTAAAGGGCTTCCTGCAACTAAGCTAAATATTAACTTTTGAAACTGGCTCCTTGAGGTCAGCAACCTTTGACTAAAGTAAATTAACTCTCAGAGAAGCCAGTAAGTGTCTGAAGATAGCTATCATCACTATAACGTATTTTATTCTTCAATTAAATGTCCCATTTTTTTCAACTATTTTTTATGTGATATGGTTTGTGGACCTTCACTTGTGGCATTACTCCTCATTGTAAGTGCTCAAATTAATGTGTCCCCTCTTTTTTTGTATCCTTAGAACCTAAAATGAAAGTTAGAATTAAAATAACTCATATACAAATGCATGGAATGGTTATAGTATTGTAAGAATGATTATTAGTTGAACTCAGGTCACTGACTCCCAGCCCAGTTCAATGTTCTTTGTATTGTCACATTGCCAATTATCATATTTCCATTTAAATAACTGCTTTAAAATAATTTCTATTAGACTTATTTTCCAAAGAGTAATCCAGAATACTACTAACTGTATATGAAACTGAAGGAATAGATTTCCAAGTATCCCCCAAAGTTTATCAAACTGTGGATTTTTTTCAGAATAAAATGGAATATGATTTTAATTGCTAGATGAAGTTTGTAGAGAGGAAATATTTTTGACAAATATAAGTTAATCTTTTAGATTTTAGAGATAGAAATAATAAAGACTTATTTTCCTCAGATTAAAGTTATGGCAAATAAACTATTGGATTTATGTGGATTGATTGTTCTGAGAGAGGTGAACTAGATGTCTGTACATATCTTTCTTATTGCCCATTCTATTTGAATTAGGGGAAATTAGATAATGTTTAATTTTCTCCAGCTTTTGAATGATATGACCCTAACCTTGAAACTTTTAGAGTACCTTGTTCCCCTATTTTCTTTTGCAGCATTCTTCTTGGCCTTACAATTTCTTTACAAGTTGCGTCTGTTTAAAAAAAAAAAAAAAAAAGATAAATACAAAGAAGAAAGAAAAAAGGAGACAAAAATCTCAAAAAAACCCCAAAATTCCATGAAATTATTTAAGTATTTAAAACATTCACAAATCATTCATTCAACAAATATTGAGAGCCTCCTTTCAACTAGGCCTTGCACACTACATATCTTACATGACTTATTTTATCTTAGAAGAGCTCACGATCTAGTTTCATATAGTTTGACTTGTTTGATCTGAGTTTGGTTTTGAATCCTGCAACTTTTTTGATCCACTGAGCACAGAGAAATAGCTAAGTATTTAGAGCCAGCAAAGTTTTGGCTGGGTATGCTGTTTTTATTACTTGTTCTTTGTGCTACATTATTACAAATAATAGTATCAAGTATACGTATGAACAATTTTTAAACCACAGAAAGAAAATGATTAAGATGTGGTCCTTGCCCTTAGAGAGCTCACAGTGCAGTGGCTGAGACAAAACAGAAAATGAAGTATAAGAATGTGCAATGATGCACTGCTACTGTATTACTTATAAATAGATCTAGCCCCTACGATAGTCTCCCTATTAAAGGAGGAGAGAATGATCAATTCTATGTGGGAAAAAGCCTCACAGAAGAGGAAATTCTTACACTCACTTTTCCAGGCTAATAAAAGGAAAAGCAGTTCTGATGTGGAAAAGCCCAAAGGTGTAAAATAACACTGGGCCACCCAAGAACCACACTTAGTTCTGAGTATCTTAAACATAAGATAAGGTAGAGCAGGATGAGAAATAGTTGAAGAGAGTTGGAGAGAAGATCATGGGAGGCTTTGAGTACTACACTAAAGGATGTATACTTTATCTTAAAGGTTAACGAAACATATGCAGGTGAGTTACATAGTCGTGTCATTCTAAGATCAGTGTAGAGAATATTCTGGAGGACAAACAAAAACGATGCATAGGAGGCAGATGATTGATGTAAATGTCAGTAATCAATTTAAGAACAAATTAAAAATGCTGAGCATTTTACCATTTTCTTGGATGTCTTCTGCATTTGCGTTGGTGAGGAAGGTGAGTCCAGCCAGGTGGAATACATCTGCATTATTGCGGCCACCACCTGCCCCACAGCCCAGGTCACTCTTCTCTAAAGCTTGAAATACCTGTTCAGAAAGGCAAAATGTTGAGCCAATTCAGGTATATAAATCATTTCTCTAAAGAACTAATGGTACAAGTTGTTTCATGATTATAACAAATCTATGAAATACACAGGCCGTTCATTTGTCTAATGGCCATAGTCCAAATTTCCCACCTTCATTCCTTTTGTTTGTCCTTTTGTATTTATAAATATATACCTATTCAAAATTAAATCAAGAATCTGTCCTAAACTTTGGTGAGGAGATTCTTAGAAACGGACCTGTGGTGTTTTGTACTTAGAATGCATGCTGCAATCAATATAACATTCCTCCCACCATCAAAAAAAAAAAAAAAGAAAGAAAATGGTTGAATGCATGAATGCGTGAATTAGCAAACAAATTAATATTTAAATTGCTTAAAGCAAAAAAAAAAAACAACAACTAGTGTTTTGGGGAAGAGGGTTCTAGATTCTAAATGAGAACTTGTTTCGGGTCTTATTTCAGTTTTAATTTTCACCCCAAATGTCATTTCCTTTCTGAATGTTTTTAACTTCACAGTTTCACAGTTCTTTCTTCCTTGTTCAAAGAAATTCAAGCCTAGAAAATAGTAGCAGAGCATAGAGAAGGTAAATAGGAACTCGGGAGAATTGAATCATTTTCAAATTCTTCTGTGCCACAAATTTGAATGAAAGTGAAAAAAACAAACACAAGCCCCAGAGGTCGCCTATCTAGTATTCTCTTGTGCTGCTACTACTATAAAGCCTCCCCCCATCACCCAGATCCTCAAATCCTCCCAATTGATGGCACTTTTGCTCCATGACTATAATTGCTATTATGATGGTGTTTTTTAAAAAGTGTTTAACTTACGCTTGGAGAAATAGAAAGCATGGACTTGTACTTTGAGGACTAACATGAGGATGTCTTACCTTCCTAAGAATCACTGTTAGATTATAGATTAGATTATAGATTATAGAAAATCAGGTCTAGTCTTCTGTTAGTTCTTCCCCCACAAACTACCCTGGGGGCCACACTTTGGGAAGCACCACCTCACGTACCAGTAACCAAGGCCATATACTACTTAACTCTTTCCAGAGGCTTCTTGGCTTTCCTTTGGACTCCATATACAGCACTGTCCACTGCTGTTAAAGCCACCCAGGAATCTGACTCAGTTGCCATATTAAGAGTTAGCTGCTCGCCTGGAGAATATGTATCTGCACTTGGAAACAGAGAAACCTAAAAGGTCATTTAAAAAGAAAAGAAAAGGTCATTTGTATGAGACAAAATTTCATAGGTTGCCATGTTTACAGACTCCTTTACTCAGAAGAAAATTCGATTGTGACATAATTTGTGGCTTACCTGGACCTGGTTGCCACATTTTTCTTCAATATTTAACCAGACTGAGTCAGACACTAATTCTGCTGTCTGCTCTCCTGTGACGATGTAATAGACCAGGAGACGGGCTGAAGGAACCATGTTCTGTGTCACTGGAATGTTTATACTTTGATAAGAGGAGTCTGGAAGTTTCTCCCTTGTGCCAAAGTGAACGATTTTGCCCTTGGATAAAATCTAAAAATAAAGAGTTGCAGCAACAATAACTACAAAAACAAAACCTTTGCTTCAGGATGTAGCTTGGAGATGGAGTAGAAATCATGTCAAAGAAAAAGAGAGTTAACATGTATAGGTCTACTACGCGCAAGGAAGTTTTACATTTATTTTAACTCCTTTAATTCTCATAATAACCAGTAGGATAGGAATATTATTTCAATGGTGCAGTGAAGGGACTGAGGCTCAGGAATTAATAAAATGTCGTACTGATTTTAGTTCAAAATCATATAACTAGGAGAACAGAGAGCTAAACTTTGACCCCAAATCTGTTTAAAGTCATCACACTGTCACTAAAATCTTTGTTTTACTGATTGAAAAAAAAAAAAAAAGATTTGTAAGTGGAGTACATCTTACTTGGGAATTAAGTGTTGTGTTTTTTTTAGGACTTTATTGGGGAACAGTGTGTACTTCCGGGATTTTTCCAACTCAAGTTGTTGTCCTTTCAGTCTTAGTTGTGGAGGGCGCAGCTCAGCTCCAGGTCCAGTTGCCATTGTTAGTTGCAGAGGGCGCAGCCCATCATCCCTTGCAGGAGTCGAACCGGCAACTTTGTGGTTGAAAAGACACGCTCCAACCAACTGAGGCATCTGGCCACCCAGTAGCTGAGCTGCAGCTCATTGACTTCATTCTAGTTGCGGAGGGTGCAGCTCGCTGGCCCATGTGGGAATTGAACCGGCAGCTCCGTTGCCCAGAACTTGCACTCTAACCAACTGAACCACCCGTCTGCCCCTGAGAATTAAGTTTTAAAGCCAGAGATTAGGTTCTAAATTGGAGGCACACATTTTTTAAAAAATTACAAATTAGATGAAGCCAAAATGTCCTCAAAGATCCCTTAAATTGTCCTTAGCAGGACGGCATACAGTATACAGCAGGTTTGGGTACACAGTCCCAAAATAGGTCTCCTAATTCTTCATGAATCAATACGATCTATGATCTTCATTTGTTTTTTAATTTCTCCCTCAAAAATGTTGAAAAAAGCCATCACCACCTGTTTGGCCTGTCCTTTGGAAGAATTCATTCCATTTCTTTCGTAATTGTCAAGAAGCTCTTAACATTTTTAGCATATTCTTTCCCAGGTTTCCCCCAACATCTTGCTTGACCACCTCTGTTTAGTATAAGTGATGTCATAAGGGACGTTGCTGAACTGTAGAATTGGAGCAGGTACGGCACGATTCAACTTTTGAGAACAGGATTTGTATCCCCCTCTTATGCCAGTGAAATGCACTTATTTTAAATAGGCCTAGGCATAAAATCTTTAGCCATGACATAGAGCAGAGGTAATGCAAGACTTTAATCAGGCTCTCTCTGTGGAGCAGTCAGTCAGCTCTCTTTGGTGAAAGGAGATCAGACGAGGAGTCAGAGATTTCCAGTTCAAATCAAAATCTTCTTCTTCCAAGCTGAGTGACCATGGCAAGTTTTTAAACCTCTCTGTCTCTCAGGTCCTCATCTGTAAAATGGTCATGAAAATCATGCCCTATCTCAAAGGGTTTTGAAAAAACTGATTATCAAATTAGATGATGTTGTGTAAAAGCAAATGTAAGGGCTCATTCTAATGCTTCTCTATAAGCAAAGGAAAATGTTCCAGGTAGGGGGGTAGACAGATGTCAACTTATCATTATTGTACTTACCAAGTAATTGTAGTGAGTTATTTTGTCAATATATGGACTTTTGGGGGTAACAATAATATTCATATTTTCTCCTACGAGCAAAGGTTTATAGCTTCCAGTCCAGTCAATATAAAGGTAACTTTCACTGAGAGATGAATATGCTACTGCTTTGTAATCTTTGCTGGCCTGATTTTCTTCTTGAAGATCTGGGTCATCAGTCCTGACCTAAAAGGAAAATTTCAGAGAAGACATGTGTCTGTGATGAAATGTTTTCTTTGTTAACTATACCTTTTTTTATTCCATTCTTCACTTTATAAATTTCACACCACCAAATGCTGAAGGAAGAAACCCTCCATTATTCCAATGTTTGTACTGCTGTGGCCTTAAATAACTTTACAAAGACTATAATTAGGATAATAATTAGGATAATATGGGATTATGGGCTGTGGGAGGAAAGTCTGGTGAAGGGAAGAGAGAAAAGATGCTCCTGGAATAAATATTGGCACCCTTCCTGAAATGTAATGGCAAGCTGGGGACTGCTCTTCCTATGGGTTGGGATGGCAGGAATTGGGGGTACTGGTGGGGGAGTCTCGAGGACTGCTGGACAGGAGTTGTGAATGGACATCACAGAGATTCTCTGGCTCAGTTTCATTGTGACGTAGTGGCACAGAGGAGTGCCTGTAAACATGGGGTGCGGCAGAAATGATATCTTGGCAGTGATATCCACCTTTGAAAGCAGAGGGGTTAGTAGCTTGTGCTCTGGAGTGCGATATGCATTGGTTTACATCCCAGAGCTGCTATTTATTAGTGGGTAAATTATTCAATCACAAGAGAGGTTTGAAGCCTCTGTTTCCTCAGCTGCAACATGGCAAAGATAATATTTTCTAACTCCTAGAGCTGATTAAGTGGGTATGAACTGTGAGCTACATAAAGCTCTTACTACAATGCTCAGCACTTGTTAAGTGCTCAGTAGATGATAGTGGATTATGCATGCAGGGGTCATTAACATGCATCGTTAACTTACTTATTTTTTACTTGGGGCTGGGAACTTAAACGTTATTTGCTGGGAGAGAGACTATTAAGTGAGCTCTAAGGTAGAGCGGTTCATGCAATTAGAAAAAAAAAAGGAGGCTTTCACATTTAACCCTTTTGTGGCCCTGAAAAGAGATGAACATCATGGGGAGGGGGAGAGAAACTTCCCACCACTGACCTCCACTGCTATACCTATTCGGAAGCTTCTAAATTCCAATATGGTCTTATTGACGTAAGAGAAAATAATTCCCAAATTAAAAAAGTGATAGCTTTGTCTTCCTCAAGGACCATTCAGTGGATTAGCAGATTGCCTCTAGTCTCTACTGCTTTTTTTTTGGATGCAAAATTGTGGAACGGTTCACTGGACTCATGTATAAAAACCTGCCACATCTGTTCTGCGTGCTAGCCAAAACATACAGTCAAAAGTACACAATGTCCTAGAAAATTTAACAGAATTCAGCTCACGGTAAACTCCAGCGCTGTCACTCCAGATGGGAGATTAACCACAAACGAAGCTACCCCATCAATGGAACCCGTTAGACTTTTCCTGGACTCCAAGTCAGCCGTCTCTTGGTTTTCATTGACCGTTTGTGCGCTCAGGGTCACCGGAACCCCACCTATCAATTGGTCAAGCGAATCCTTCACCTGCACCTGTTTTGTCAGAACAGTTCAAATTCAGGTCAACAGCTTAGCACTTGTTATAAAGGACAACAATTTCGAAATACTTTTCCATCCTCCCCATCAAAGTATAAATTATTCATGTTTAATTCAGCAAAGAGGAGTATGCTGTCAGCTTATTAAAAAGTTTAATTCTGTTTAGTTAAATCATTTTTGAATAGACTCTCACGTATATCAAGCAGACTCAGAACATTAATATTATTCTATTAGGTGCAGCAAGTAGATGTGATAAGGTCTTCTGCTATCTAACTTCTGTGTTTCTTCAGTTGGTTTAGGACTGAATGGAGGAGAACATGAGACAGTCACGTCTGGGAATGATTCTCTTGGATATGAGAAACAACAAATGCATCGTTTTTTCTCTTAGCCTCTACCTCTCACTACCATGCACATGGTCATATATAATTTCCACAAAGATATATTTTATATTGTTTTATTTTTATATGTGATATGAAAAATATAAAAGATATTTTAAAATAATATAAATATTATATTCAATATAATAGTAGTATAGTTTATGACATATATTACTATATATTATCTGTAATATATTATCATATGTATGGGTGCTGTGATCATTAATGTACATTATTAACTTACTCATTTTTCACTTGGGATTGAGAACTTAAGCATTACTTGCTGGGAGAGAAGATTATTAAGTGAGCTCTAAGGTAGAGTGATTCATGCAGCTAGGAAAAAAGGGAGGGTTACACACTTAACCCTTTTGTGGCCCTGAAAAGGGATAAAAAATGGGGGTGGGGGAAAGGAGATTCCTACTGATAATTATTATGTATTAATAACTATTATATAATACATATTATATATTATATATGTATGTAAGAAGCTATAAGCATGTCTAAAGCTTGGTAAATCCTTTTCTCTTAAAAGCCAGTGACCCACAATAAGTAATAAGTAAAACATTTTAATTAAACTAAAGTTGAGTTTTACAAAGCAGCACAATTTCAAAGAATAAAAAAAAATTCTGCTCTAGCTTTCCAAATTAAGGACAGGGAATGAAATTTTCCACATATAATATATTATATACATTATATAATATTGATATAATATATTATATATGTTATAATCTATATGTTATTACGTAATAACATATATAATGTATATAATAAAATATAATACTAAATTTAATAACATATAATTAATAAGTCAAATGATTGTTTTAACTCTATGCTACCAGCTTTCAAAATAGAAAAAGTAGAGGAAGGAGAGAAAACGTTAAATGGGAATGAGGAAGCAAAAAAGAGAGAAAAGAGTCAGGAATAGAAAGAGTCAAGATGGAAAGGAAGGAAAACAATACAGAGAGATGAAATCTGACCAAGTTATGCACAAAGAGAATGCAGAACGAAAAGCACGGAGATGCAAACTCTGAGACACGCTGGATATAAAAAATGGTGAGAGAAAGGGGTTTATTTTCAAGGAATGATATCTCCATCTTAAGGCTTTTTAGGAACATGCCGCCAAATAATTTTAAATGTTCGTATTTTTTGAACTATAGACTTGTGGGGTTTTATTTACATATAATCTAATGCATTGCTTATTTAGGGAATGGCTAACACAGGCTATCTTACTAAATACTGACGCTTGCTCTAAGCCTGAAGGTGGCCTGCAGTTCCCCACTCCTGCCTGCATCCCCAGGAAAGGCAGCTTTTACAGAATGAGTTCCTCTACCATTTGCCTCTCTAGTACCCTTCCCCTGTTTGCCAACCTCCATGTTTTCTGTAAACAGAAAAAGACAATCATAGTCAGCATTTCCCCATTTCCCCCACCCCTCTTCATCTACCTTGACAGAATATGGAATTCCAGGCTTCAAGAAAAGAGGAGTAGCAACCAAATTCAGTTTGTAGGGAGAGAGGATGTATTTGATACCAGGAACTTCTGCATTTTCAGAAAATCCACCTAAAGAAATGACAAGGACCATGTTGACCTTTTTAAGAAGGATACTGCTCTGTATGGGGATCTATTTTACCTTGATATGTCTCCACAGACTGATCCCTTTACTCATCCCGTTCCTGCACTTATTCACTTACCAACAGTATGTAGGACATGGGTCTTGGTGCAGAGGGGCAGTGCAGAGAAGAGCTTAAACCTCTGTAGTTTCCAAAGCCTTACATACAAGGCTTGTGCATAGACATGCCCCCTGTAGAATTAGAGCTCTCGGTCTAGATTGAGCAAGAATGTGAAGAAGGGACACCACTTTTCGTCAGTGGTCTGAGATTCAGTTGAGTATGTACAAAGGATTGAGGAGAGAAGGAAAAGGTAGGCCAAAGACTGAGCCTTATAGGGAATTCACTGTTCGAGGGCAGGAATATGGAGAGAAAGACCGAAAAGAGCGCCTGAGGTAGAGAGAACCCTAAGGGTCCACTGGCAAGAGCCTAACAGCGTTAGCCTCCAGCTAAAACTTAAGCTAAACTATTAAGAATAACATACAAAGCTCTAGTGTCCCCAAACTCCTTTCCAATATTACACCCCAAATACCCCCTATATCTCAGCTAATTGGGTAGTCTGCTATTCCCAAAGGTCAAGCGTCACTTTCCACCCTTGGTATGTCCTCTCTATGGAGGGTGCCCTACTTCATCCTGCCTACCATTCCTGCCTCAATACCCTAATTACTATCCAGCAAGACTGAACATCTTCAGGACAACTTTCTTCGTTGCTCAACAATCACCCAGGAGCTCACCTTCCTCTGGAGGTCAATAACATTAACTACTTAAAGCCCACATGGAATTCCTTCTTGTAACAGAATTCTTTGTTTACCTGTGTTATAGCTAAGGCTAGTTAGTAAGCCCCTTGAGTGTTTTATACGTCATTTATATTTGGAAGGCTGCATATTTACAAACGTTTTTGAATATCTCATAAATATTGATTAAACTGAATTTATTTGAAATAGATTCAGAAAAAATAAAAGTGGTAAACATTAAAATAATGTCTAAAACAACAACCAGGGCAAGCAGTATAAAATCATTGTCAGCCTCCAACATCTGTTGAGTATCTACCATATACAAAGTGCTCAATAATTGGATAACTACCTCCATTCTTCATTTCGCTTCCCTAGAAGGATAAATTTAAAGAGATGGAAGGGGCCTTAAGGATCATTTCGTTTAACTTTAATTTTACAGAAAAAAAAATGGACTCAGTGTGGTTAAATTATTTGTTCAAGGTTAGTTGAGGATTCGATATAAACCTGAAAATATAAAGAACATTAGTAATCAAGAAATACCAGAAGTAAAACAATTTGACCCAACTTGGAATAATAATTAGTAACTATTAGAAACCATTGGAGTGGGGTTGAGGATGCTAAGAAAGCAGTAGGTGGATCCAAGAAGAAAGAGGAGGAGGGCTAACATTTACCATATTTTGCAGTGTATAAGGCGCTCCCATGTTTTTGGCCCAAACTTTCAGGCAAAAAATTCCTTCATTTTAACATTTTAATTCAAATTTTCATTTGTTTACATTTAGGTACTTGTTTTTTGTATTATAAAGGAATTTTACCATTTATTTTTAACATATTATGGTACGAGAAATTTTATGTAACAAATAATCATAAAACACAAGAACAGGTACAAGGTACAAGAAATTTTATGTACCGGTAACAAATTTATGATATTTACGCATCATAGAAGGCCAAAAACAACAAAAGAACAAGACAAACAAATGAGAAACGAAAACTCATAGACACAGACAATAGTTTAGTGGTTACCAGAGGGTAAGGGGGGAGGTGGGTGGGAGATGAGGGTAAGGGGGATCAAATATACGGTGATGGAAGGAGAACTGACTCTGGGTAGTGAACACACAATGGAATTTATAGATGATGTAATACAGAATTGTATACCTGAAATCTATGTAACTTTACTAACAATTGTCACCCCAATAAACTTTAATTAAAAAAAAAGGTCAAGAACTCTGTCGTTACAAGTTCATTGTAAATTCAACAAAACCGATTATCATATTCCAGGGTATTATTCTGCATATGGATATCGTTACTGATTTCTAGAGTTACACTTTTAACTCATAAGCATAAATAAAAGAATTGAAAACATTTATATAGATACGGAATTAGTACTACTCGTGTATAATACGCATCCAATTTAGACAAACAAGTACACTTTATACATGGCAAAATACGGTATATGTTCCTCACTGTATGACAAGTACTGTTTTACATGCTTTGAGTGGATTGACTCTTTGATTCTCATCACAACCCTATGAAGTGTATATTACTATTATACCCATTTTAGAAACATTATTGCCTCCAATTTTAGATAAAATTCCTGAATACTACAGCTGAAAAAGGCTTTAGGAGGCATTTGGTTCAACTTCATCATTGCACTGTATGCTGTCTAAATATTTCCCAAGATAAAGTAAAAAGAAAGAAAAGAAACTTACCTGAAGACTCTATGACTGTTACACCAATATAAAGGTACTTGTTGTTTAACTCTTCTAGACTGCTGTATGACAATTCTTTAATTGCCGTTTCAGAGTTAAATGTGACTTTAGCAATTCCATTTATCAACTTTTTAAAAAGGGAAAATGAAAGAGTTATTTCAGAGGAAAATTTAACAAAATCTGTTTTTACTAGCTTCTCAGTTGAAGGCAAATGTCAGAGGAATGGTTTATCATCACCAGTAAAGTGAATGACTGGACACACAATTAAGACCCGAATGTTATTTTCTAATCTATTTTATAGAATTATAGACATGGAAGAGTCTTAAACATCATTTGATTCAATAGATCTGTTTTTCACTCGCTGACAAAGATGCCTTCTTCCAATTTCCAAGTTGTCATCCATCTTCCTAGACCTCTCGCCTTTTGCTATTAACTAAGAATTTGTTGGGTTTGATGATATTTAATTTGTGCTTTGCTGCTTACATATTGAAACACTAATTTAAAAACATACAATGGGTAAAGGGATACGGGGTTAAGTCATAGTATACCATTTAATTATTAAGCTAAATAATAAAATAGGTTTTGCCTTATTTTTTCTTCTAAAATTGAACTGCGGTTAAAAAGGTTAAAAATAATTGCAAAAACCGCAATTACTTTTGCACCAACCTAATACATGATTATGCAACAGTGAGTAGAATGACATGAGCCCTTGTTATCTGTGGTATAATGTGAAAAACACTGAACAAAGGGAAAGAGGACCAGGATCTAATCTGAGCTCCAGCAACTACTAGCCCTTAACCACGGACAAGTAACTTCCCAATGAATTCATTCATTCACAAGTATTTATAGAGTAGTACCTACTATTTGCCAGGAACCATGCTTGCTTCCTCTGAGCATACAATGAGAACGATTCAGATCCACAAAGAGTTTAATGTAGAAAATGATAGCAAAGTAAATAAACCATTACGATAAAGAAGGGTTTTTTCAACCTCAGCACCTCTGACATTTTGGACAGGAGAATTCTGTGTTGCGGAGCACTGCTCTGTGCATTGTAGGAGTAAGCAGCCTCCCTGGCTCTCTCCCCTAAGGGCCAGTAGCAAGCACCCTCTTCCCCAGTTGCGTCAACCATAAATGTCTCTTGGACATTGCCAAATGTGCACTTGGGGGTAAAAATAGTGGTTGAGAACCACTGTAATAATGTGTCAAAAGTACCTCACTAAGAGAGGCTCAAAGCCTAAGGGAGTACCTGGCAGGGGCTGGTAACCTCATTGAGAAGAGTCAGGGAGACTTCCCAGAGAAAGTGTGTCAACGCTGAGACTTAAAGAATGAGGAGGAATTAGCCAGGCAAAGAAGAGGCAGGAGGGGACAAAGGGAAGAGCATTCCCCGGGGAAGGAGGGCCACTGCAAAGACCTGGAGGCAAGAGAAATTAGGGTAAGTATGGGAAACTAATGCAAAGTAGAGAGCGGGCAATGGCACGAGATGCGCTGGTGAGGAGGGCAGATGTCAAGGACAGTGGACTTTATTCTAAGGACAACGAGAAGCCAATGGAGAATTTTCAGCTTCCGTTTCCACACCTATATAAAATGAGGGATCAGACTAGATGATTTTGAAGTGTCTTTCCATCTTTAGCGTTCCTGATGTACCTTTAGGTGTGAGTGAACGCGTCTTCACAGCTTACCATTGTGTTTTGTATTGCTTTTTGCATCATTTCCTTATGATCATCGTGTAAGTCCTCTTTTATGCCAAAGGAGATAAAAACTTCAGCCGCAGTGACAACTTTATTATAAAAATATCTGTCAAATAATAATGTCACAATATTGTTTTGCTAACAAAGTTACAATACAATTCAGATAAGATGTAACAACTTGAAATGACATAAAGCACTTGATACACTTTAAAGTATCTTCTACCCACTATTACATTTCATCCTCATAAAGCTACAATAATAAAGCCAAAGTAGGGATTTTTTTTACCGTGTGCTAGATGAAAAACTGATCCTGAGGGGCTCAAAAGACTCAGGCCCGGGGCCCTTTCCTACAGGACACGTTACTTCCTTGATGATTTTGATGTCAGTGGGGAGTGGCTCCCTATGTTCTTTTGCATCTTTAAAAGCAGCTTGCCCATCCTTGTTGTTATGTGAGATAAATTCTTTTTTAAAATTCTAGCTGCATATTTTCTTTGTAGTTTAGAATTAAAAAATGAAGGAAACTATCTGCATAGCAAATAATACTATAGCAGAGCTAAGTTTCCTTATATAGTTTGAACGAATAATCTCCATTAAAGGAACTTAATATCTGTATACTATGTCAAGTGAGATTTTTATGTGGTTTAGACTAAGTGACAAACATTCTATTTTAGGAATAAGTGCTAGTAAGAGAGGCAATGTAGGGTAGTATTTGAGGGCATGGACTCTGGAACCACACAGGTTGTGTGACTTACTAGCTGTGTGATATTGGGCAAATTACTGAACATTTATGTACCTCTGTTTTCTCATTTGTAATATGGGGATAGCAATATAATCTACTTCACAGAGTTTTCATAAAGATTAAATAAGCTAATATATATATAGAGAGAGTGCTTTGAAAAGTACCTGACACATATAGTTATATAAATTGGTTATAATTGTTAATAACTACGTTATATTATCATTTTTAAATGACCTAAACTTTTGTGGTAGATTCCTTGCAAAACTAATCCCAATTCTCTACCTCCCTATGTATCTATCATCTTTTCAGCTCCTTGCATGAAAAGGGTATGATGGGAATCTGTATCCTCTGGTCTGGTCTTGTAACTTGCTTTGGACAAAAGAATGTGGTGGCCATGATGGTGTGCCAAGCTCTAGCCTAGGCCTCAAGAGGGGTTTATGCTTCCACATTTTCTCTTCGAGCATTGCTGCTGCTACAGGCGAGGCTGCTGGATGATAAGAGATACACATGGTCCCATCCTCCTTGTAGCTTCAGTCAACTGTCAGCCAACTGCCGGGCATGTGAGTAAGACCTCCTGAGACCAGCTAGCCTCCAGCTGACCTTCCAAATGACTGCAGGCACGTGGACAAGCCCAGCTGAGATCAGCCCAGTCCAGATCACCAGAACTGCCCAGATGACTCATACATGGTCATGATTTTAAGGCATTGATTCTTGAAGTAGTTATGCAATATGAATTGGCTGATTAAGCCATTAAAAAATGACAAGGAGTAAAGGCTTCATATCTCAGTCCCAATGTCCCAAGTCATGTTGGTTCCTAAACACTTACACATTGAACTTAATTCGTTAGGATTTTTTTCTGGTAAATAACCAACAAAGCTAAAATCAGAACCAGCTCACATCGGAATGAGCAAATAAACTATAGGCATGATGTCTCCTCAATCAGTCAATCCCAAAGTCATGGCAGACACTGCCAACAAATCACAGATTTCAGCAATATATAAGTGTAATAAATCAACACATTATACACCTTAAACTTGCATAATGTTACATATCAATTATATCTCAATAAAGCTGGGGGGAAAAAATCACAGATCTCACTTTGGGTAACTATCACCAACCAGAGTGGGCACTCAGTTTCGCTGGATACTATGAAAAAAATAAACTTTCTTACCTTGCTTTTATAGTAATTTCAAAATTATTAAAGTCCTTGTAGCCAATGAAACTCTTTTCTGGTTCTACTGAGACGGAAAAATGTGGCAATACTGAAAGTAAAAACAAAGAGGCAATATTACCACTTAAATTAGAGTAGCCTTCTTTCTGGTATCGTTGATGTTGCCACAAGAACACAACATCCACTTTGTCTTTGTCACCATTTTGAATGACGACAATGACGAAGACATCTCCACCAATCAGAGGTCAGTCCAGCTCTGTGTACCAGAAGCTTTGCTTACACTTTGATTACAGCATTTATTATAGGCAATTGTTTATTTCCTTGACTAGAGTATGGGCTCCTTAAAAACAAAAAAGACTATTTGCTATTTATCTTTGTGAATCTCCCCCCTCACGCTTCTCATAAGTCTTAAACACAGTAAATGTTGAACAGATATTTACTATGTTAAACTGAAAATAGAAAAGGAAAATTCTTGCTTATTTAACTTTTCCCACTTTTTGTCTAGAAGATAAAGTCCATCCAGTCCCTGAGTTCCAGCGTGAAATTCTGACTTGTGTCAAGAAGAGAGAATTTACAATTAGCTACAAGAAAGAACATCCCTGCAAAATTAAAAATTAGGGCAAGAAGAAAGGAAGTTTTTGGTTTTTTTTTCCTTTTATCTCTTTGGTATCTTGATTGCCCAAGAGAAAACAATTTCACCTGTCAAAATGGCACTGTCTTCTCTTTATACTAACTCAGACCATGTACCAGGGCTTATGGATTCTAACTCTATTAACCTGCACAACAGTTAATAGAAAATTAGGTGATTGAGTGATCCTGATATTGTGGACAAACAAAAACTGGCACATACATATGTGAGATAGTTGGCTTCAGATATGGCTCATGTGTTTTCTAGATGGTGAAGGCTAGAAGTAAAAGAGCAATGTAATTTGTTGCTCTGGGCTACATTCCTATGTTATCAAAGATCCAGGCAGGTATGTTCTCTCCAGGATATGAGATGCAGAGAAATATTTCATCCTTTCATCTAATAGCTACTTGCCACATAGCTGGGACACTCCTCCTGTCAACCAGGGTATACCAGTGAACTCTGTCCTTAATGAGCTCACAGTCAAGCAGGGAAGATAGACATGAGCAAAAAATTACACAGATAAACACCTAAACCACGGTTATGAAAAGTGATATGAAGAAGTATAAAGAATCCTCCTCCAGAAAGAGAATTCAGGGAAAACATCCCTGAGACTTGACAAGTGAGTAGAAATTGGTTAGGCAATAAGGGAGGGGGAAAGTGTTCTAAACAGATTGAACATCGTGAGCAAAGTCACCACTGCTGGAGGGAAGAGAGGGGAAGAGTGGCATAAAATGAAGCTGAAGAGGAGAGAGGCAGGGGCTAGCTCAAAATAAGGATTTTTGATTTTCATTATAAAAGGAATGAGGAGCTATTTCAATAATGAAGTAACATGATGAGATTTACAGTTCAAGAATATTTTGGCTAATGCCAAGTGAGAATAGTTTGGAAGTAGAGAGAGAAATTAGGAGGCTTTTGTAGTAGTCCAGGAGGGAGCCTGGTGATAAATCCATGAGGGTGGTTACAGATAATAAGAGGTAGATGAATTCTAGGTATATACAGGAAGCAGCAAAAACACTTGGAGGAAGGGAGATTGGTTGGAATTACATGGATTGAGAGCCTATAATCTTTAAAGTTCAGTTTCACTGCAAGAAATTTATTGTGCCACTTTTGTTTGTTAATTGTTAAAATTTGTATTTACTTTCCATATTATGAGTCTCCCGGAAGATTAAAAAATGACTTCAAGCAAAAAAAGGTTAAATTTAATATCAGAGCTCACAAATACTCTAGTGAACAATTATAAGAAATGTAGAGACTAAGCTGTTTATACATTAATTATTAATCCATTAATATAATTGATTTCAAAATAAGAATATATTTAATTTCCAAATAAAATACATTAGGGATTTATGAACCAGAAGAAAAATAGCTCTGGACTAGGGTAAGGAAATCCAGTTGCTGTCCTTTGCTCTGTCCCTAATTGCTTGTAATGAGTTTAGTAAATCATCTGTTGGTCTTACTGTGTTCCGTTCCCCACATCCCTGATTACGATTCTCCTAAAGTCATAATTCTGGAAAAGGACCTTAACTAGTCAAGCTCCTCCAGGGGCTAGGTCTCTTCAGGCTCTATGATGAGGAACAAGGTCCAAAGAAGTCGGTGTGCTTGTTCAAGGTTAAGAGCATGCTGGAACTAAAGTCTAGGCATTCGGACAATCACCCACCCCCAACCCTCGACCAGTACTTCTAACCATACCAGCAAGCTGCCTCATCTTCAGCGAGTGATTCTGCATTAGGTTCCTTAATAAAAAGAATTACTGCAAAAACAATGACTCTTTATAGGTAAACTTTGAATTGTCAGAAATTACCATATTCTTTAACTTCAAAATATGCAGTTCCAATTGTTGAAAAGTCCTCTTTATATTTAGCTTTAATTGTCCATACACCATATCTGTGGAAGCAAAATATTTAAAATTACAGAAGTCATCAAATATCTTTAATTCACCCAGAGGAAATCCAATCAATTCCTGTTTTAAGGAGGGAAAAGTAAAGCTCTATATAGCCTAAGTAATATACTTTATTTGCTATAGTTTTTAAGCAATAAACAGAAACAATTGAGTGTTTTCAGGATAATAGGAATTGTTTACTTATTAGTTTTCATATGCTGTGCTATTTTTCAGGTATTTTATCTTAATATTATCAATAACTTTGATTTGAAGAGCTTATGATACTTGAGAAATTACTTGATTCTGGAGCTTAATTATACTAATATTATTAAATGTTTAATAATATTAACATTCATAATAATGTCTCTAGAAACATGTAACACAGGTCAAGCCCATTCGGATGATAAAATTCACACCTCACATAAAAGAAGCTACGGTTGGAGACAAAGCATGTTTTGTTTAAAGAGGAAAATGACCTGGGTTTAATTAACAACCTTCAGTCAAAAATATTTACTGATCATTGGATGAAGCACTGGAGATAAAAAATGAACAAGATAAAAGAGTCCCTGTTTTCACAGAGTTAACAGTCTGGTCCATGGGAGTTCAAATTTTTACTTTTCTATTACTAGCAGATTGGACTTGGGCAAGTTGCTTTACCTCATTTGTAAAATGGGGAAAATAACATCTACCTCGCATATTGAGTATGCAATCAGTTTAATATTACCATCATTAATTCAATGACTATTTATTAGGTGCCTGTTATGTTGAAGTGCTGGAGGTATAACAGCGAGCAATATAAACACAATCCATCTTCAAGGAGCTTACAATCTAGTGAGGAATAAAAAGGCCAGTAAATAAATAATTGCAAAATGGAGACAAGTGCCATGAAGAAAATAAAAAGAGACGAAAAGGAAGAGAGGGACTATATTAGATCATGTAGGGACTATATATCCATTCCAGGGATCACCTCTTTGAAAAGGGAGCATTTATCCTATGTCCTACAGAATGGGAAGAAGCCAGCCTTGTAAAGACCAATGTGAGGCATATTCTAAGCATAGGGGGCAGCATGTGCAAAGGTACTGGGGCAGGAAAGTATTGGCCACAAGAGGCTACCATGGCTGACACATAATCTGTAACAGAGCAAATGATATAGACGAAGATGAAGAAATGATAATAGTTATAAAATAATAGGTTTAATTCTCTCTTTCAGAGCATGTAATATTTTAAAGAAAGTATACAATTTAAAAATTATCTAAATTATTTAAATCCCCCAATTTCATCCAAATTTTTAGATAATGTTTAGTACAGTGAATTAACTGATAACTCCCTTCTAGAGGACAGAGCAAAAATGACCATTAAAAGATTTTGCTTTAAAGTTGTATAGTAGCCGTTTATAGGTGCACTTATCTTATTTGTCCTACTTGAAGGTAGTTCCTTGAAGGTAGGGACAATGGGTTCTTCATTTCTATTTTGCATTTCTCTTTCCCATTGTGTCTTTGCATATATGAGGAATGTGTTTACAAAATATTTATTACATTGGATTGTGTTTAAACATATTTTTAAATCCTTTAACATAAGGCCAAATGGAAGAAATGGTTCTGAGAACACTCTCCCTCTTGAAATCTGCCTTCTAATAGTCCATGCAGCAAAAACTGCAGAGGACCAACATTTTTATAACTCTCAGAGCAAGGTGTGGGCCCACACCAGGCTTTCAGACTGATAGTCTATTAGATTCCTTGAAAGGTGGAGGGTTGATGGTTTTGATGGGGGAGAAAAAAGCATGGGGACTATTTTTGTCTCGTCCAAATTTTAATTTCTATATGTAATGAGGATTGGTGAGAAGTATTGGGATGGTTTGTTTTTGTTTTTGTTTTGCCAAAAACTGAGCCTAGCTTCTCAATAGACTTGAAAAGACTGCATATCTTCATTTCTTTCACACTGACATCCTTCGTTAACACTAGGTGGCTCCATTTGACTGGTGATCTGCCTCACTACTAAAAGTTCCAGGTCTGCTTTTTAGACAAAATTTTTGAACGAATAATTTAAAATACTTAGGATTAGATGGAATCTTGAAGTCAGGAAAAGAGATAATTCCAGTATAATCGCTTTCTTCTACCATGTCAACTTCTGATCCTTGGGGATCCTTTGAATAAAAACAAACAACATCAAAGCACATAAACCACATTAAAAAATTAACAGATTATGATATATTAGCTCACATATTATCTTTCATCTACAGAAATATTTACCAACAAATATCCATGTCATCAAATTAAATATGAAGAAGGAAGACCATTTAAATGTTGTAGAAGGCAAATATGGTTCATTTAAGCCACTTCCCTCCCTTATTTTGGACCCCTCCTCCATCTCCTGTCCAGTCCCCTAACCCCTGCCCCCCAAAAGTATAAATCTGCATTCAGGCATCCTACTCTCAATTATCTGGAAGAGACTCAACTCTCTATTGTATAACTAAAAAAAGAAGTGAACAATAAATGATGTTATAATTAACCAAATATGAACTTACAGGCTTTATATATATCAGAATCTAAATTTTATATCTGTTCATTTGAAGTTTTCCAAAGCAAATACACTATAAATGCATTTATTAAGCTAGACAGTTTATAACTGTGCAGCATGGACATGTTGAGCTTGATAAAACGTTCAAAATGGTTAAACAAACAAGTTTTCATAAAGCTTCCCCATAAACTTCCTTTGTGTGTGGGTTTGAAAATTAGTGAAATAAGGGTGCTTTTTTTTTTTTTTTTTTTTTACGTTTTTTGGACTACATGTAGAGGTCCATTTTATCCTTAACCCAGAAATTTACCACCGTGTGCCATAACTGTAGTTCATGGTCAGGGTTTTAAGATATTTTTTTCTTGCATTTCGAAGATCGATTTTGAACATTAGAATCATAGCTAAATGTCCTCTGGGTTGTTCTTTCTCCCTGCAGTCCATTGTGCACAGTGATTTTAAGACAATCTCTCTTGAGAAGTGTCTTTTTTCAGGATACTTCTGCATGCTGACTCCCCACTGCGCTGGGATCAGATTCCTCAATCCTCTCTTCCTGGGGCTGCTCTTACATAGGACGACTAGCATCCACTTTTCCTTGTGTGGTCCAGGATTCTGCATCAGTCAAGTTCAACCACAGAGAAGGACAGGAGGTGGGATAAAGAGCATCTGTCCACATCTCCAGTATTTTCTGACAGAAAAAGGGTGTTTGAGTTGACACTGCCTCTCAGTTCTCTTCTAGACTTTCTACATCAGCCAGCCAGTTTATTTATTGTCCTCATTTCTTTCTTCTTCCTGCCGCCATAGTTAAAATCATTCTATATCTTACATGGGAAGTTCTTCATTATTTTTAGAAAACCTATGGCTACTCCTTTCTTTAAGACCCAGCTTAAGTTTTCCATTACCTATTCTACTCCAGAAAAGATTACATCATACCTCATTCTCACCCCCATTTTGTCTTCCCTCTAAGCTCATGTGTCATTTGTCCTGTTACACAATCTGTTTGTTTTATACTCTAGTATGGTTTTGTTTTCTAGTATCTATTTATGTGTGTGTATCTATTCTCCTAAACTCAAATCTTGGGTTCCCAAGGAAAACCTTACAGCTCCTGGACCCCTGCTTTAGACAATTCAGTCTATGCAGACCCATGGTTGTAAACTGGCAAATTCACACTGGACTCTGACATCTATTGTGACTTCTGGTAAAGCGACTTCCTCATTCTGTCAATGCCATTCTTACTTGCTTCCTCTCTTCACTCCCTAGTTCAGACAATCTGACAGGCCTTTGCATTCCTTCTGCGTCCAATATCACAACACCTCTCTCTCTGCTTCTAGATTTCTGTGGCAGGCCAGAGGGGCTTTCCCTTCCTCCACTATTTCACATCCACTGTAGCAATGCTCATGGCTAGACTTCCTTTCCATCTTTTGTCTTAGTTCCCTGTAATAAATCTACAGGGGCTCCCCCTACAACCTGCCACTTGAAGTCTTAACTTCTAAGTGTGGTCTAACTTTCAAATCTCATTTATTCTTCTGTCCCCAGGGACGCCACTGCTCTTGAATCAGGTTGCTTTTTTCCTGTCCTGTCCCTCTCACTTTGAACTTTCTGCTCTGTCATTCCTTTTCTAGCCATCCTCCCGCTGCTTCTCCACATATCTAATTCTACTCATTGTTCCAGGCCCCCTTCCAATCTCACTTCTTCCTTGAAGTGTCCCTTGGATCTCTTTGAATTCCTGGAGTTTATAGTCTATATCAATAGCTATTAACCACAATCTTGAAACACTCTAATGTTTCAGTAAATCATTAAAAATAGTCAGATAGTAAAGTTTGTAAAGGTTTATGGTTATTCTAAGTTATAAAGGATTCAGTTATCCTACACATCACTGTGTTTCACTTGTGTTCTGTTTTTTATTTTTCAGTAAAAGAAAAGGTGCTGCAGCCTATAGTGAAGGACCATGACTAATACACCTACTGTAACAGGTGAGCAGTTATTTCCCCATAAACATTTTGCAGGCTTGTGACACAAACTGGGTAAGACCGTGGGAGTTTATTATTGCACATGTGCATAATCATCTATTATGTGCGTCATGGATGATAAAAGGTTGATAACTGCTCATGTTTATCTCATGGTTTAGCACTATTTTTCACATGGGTCAATATGTTAGTTAGTAAACTCTAAGTTCCTTAAGTGTAAGTACCACAGATTATAATACTTTATCTTGAATTGTACAAATAAAAAATCTCATACGTAATAGATATTCAATTAATTCTTAGTGATTAATTGATGCCCTTTAAGAAAGAAATCATGAAGGATGTATTTAAACGATTTAGTTCAAAACCATAAGTTGTTGAGATTTAATTTTCATGAGCTTTTTACACACGTCTATTGTAGAGGTATGGACCTACAATGTTATACTAACAGAAAGTGTTCATTCACCATTTACTGATCAGTGAGTTAGTGTGGTTTTATGGTGGGGCCATGAAATAATGTATCATATACTGAACATGAGTTAAAATATTATTTAAATAAATAACATACTTACTATGAAAGTTAAGACAGTTTCTCTCTTGGCTGGCTTCAAGTCATCATTTAGTGAATAAACTCTAATCTTTACTGTAAGAATAATTGATATCATCAAAAATTCTGCTAAACATAAGGGTATTTTGACTTTTCACAATAATCATCCTTAAAAGAGATGAGTCTCATTTAAAAAAATCAATACACAGTCAATACACCAAAATACACATTTAAAAGAAAGAAAAAGTTAGTTTGCAGATGTATATATTACTAAAGATTATTTCCTTTTAAAGAGAATCCTTTAAAGAGCTACTTCTAGTGAATTTAAAGTACAGTTCACTTTATTAAAATATATTTACATTTGTATGCAAATATGTTTTTGGAACACACATATAGTACAAAATTAGGTCTATCTGTAATTAGATCATTGTCAAGAATTGCATAGTAGCAAAATAGTAATGTCTACCATATGGTTATATGGGAGTGTAATATATTGTCTCATATTAGAGTTGAAGATTTTAATGGAAAGTTAGGTAGTTTGACATTATACACTCTTACAACAAGACCCCAAATGATCTCTTATTGTTGCTATAGGCATCTTTCAATTAATTGTATGACTTTGTTATACTTATTGAGCCAGATCCTACAACTGTTCTCTCATTATTAAAAGAATAACGTCAGGGGCTCAATAATGACTAGTTTTCTTCCCTTTGTTTCAGTCAGTTAATAGGTCCCCACCTTTTAAACAAATGCATCTGCTTAGCTTTTAACTCCTAGCTGCTTGAGACATGCTTATCTAGTTCCAATGACATATTGTAATTTCTCTGGGGTTTTACTGACGTTCAAATCATTTCATGGCCAAAACTTCACAAAATAAAATTGAATGGCACCATAAAACTTTTAAAGAGTCAGTATGCAAAGTAGTATGCAAAGCTCTACATAAGAAATCAAATTAAGCTCCCTAAAAATGGGTTTCCCTAAAACCATGAGATTACAGTAAAATGTTCAGTAAATCCCCTTACTCTCACCCTCGCCTTCCCCCTGGATTCCTCCCTCTTGCCTTCTGAGCACACCTGGTCCGGCACCACTGAGATGCTGCCAGAGGCAGTATGCACAAAAGCTCAGGCCCTGGAGTTCAAAACGGTGGTTTCACTCTTGCCTCTGCTCCTTCTGGTGTGATCCTGAGTACAATACTTAATCCCTCTAAATCTGACTTCCCTCATCTGTAAAACAGGATTGCCAGGAGCCGCTTCACAGTGTTGTGAGAACTAAGTGAGACAAAGCTTTTGCACAACCCGGCACATAATAACTAATCAATAAATGTCTATTATTTTATTTTATTATAATTATTATTTCTATGACAACCACCTGTCTACTTCCAAACCAGTCTGTGTTTAGGTTAGAAAACTGATCTTGTTTTCACAGCAATGGCATATTGAAGGTAACATCAATCATTTTTTGTGTGCCAAAGATATGGCTTATGAATTTTTTTAAAAATGTATTGAGTGCCCTCTAGTGGAGGCACTAGGCTAGGCATGGAGATGTGGTGGTGAGACAATCGGACCTGGAAGGCTTCTAATGGAGTGGAGGAGAGAGGCAAACACATGATCACACAACGACATGGAAAAATCCAGGGGTGGGAAGCATTATGAAGGCTACTTCCTGGCTTTCTGGAAGTGCAGTCAGGGAGGTCAAGGAAGCTGCCCTCCATGGGATGACACGTAAGGGCTGAGTGAGAGTTAACAGGCAACGGAGGGGCATGAATGTACCAGGCAGAGGGACACAGTTCTTAATATGATGGGGAAATGGTGTCAGAAAGCAACTGAACAGAGCTCAATTTGGCTGGCGTCCACAGAAGAGGGGGAGCATGGCGGGTGAGGAAGCTAAAGGGAGAGCAGGACACAGGCTGTATGGAATTGAAGGATTTTGGTCAATATTCTGAAATCCTTTATCCTATAAACTCTTGAAGACTTAAGCCTTTAGCCTAACAATGCTTATACTAAAAACCCCTCAAGGATGACCAGATTAAATGTGCAGGTCAGGACATGAGAGCCATAAATAGCAAGATATAGTCAATTTTTAAAAGAATTACTTTGAAGCAAATTTTTTCTTCTGTGTACATAAGGCTTTGTGTGATTCTACAGATCGATTAATAGTGGAAAACACTTTTCTAGTGCTTACTCGGCATTAGGCACTGTTTTAAAATGTGCTTTATGCATATGAATTTACTTAATTCTCACAACTCTATGAAGGTAAGTTCTATTATTACCTCCATTTTACAGATGAGGAAAGTAGAACTCAGAGAGGTTAAGAGGCAGGGTCACAGAGCTAATAACAACACGAGCTAATAACAATAGACAATTTGGCTCCAGAGTCCACTTAGAGGAAACTAGAGAAAAGTTCTCTAATTTTCCTCTATGACTAGAATAGATGAAGATAACATGTTTTCTTAAAGTCCTGATAGAGAAATAATAGACGAGGCTGTCCTTAAGGAAAGCTTTACTAGCTAAGAAAGGTCCCAGGCTCTGAGTATCAGACTACTTATTGGACACAGACTGAAGACCCTAGGTGTTAGGTAGTGTCAATAGTACCAATCAGTAAAGCAGCTTCTAATGTAGAAAGAGGACAGAGCAAGGATATATTTGTTCCTGGGGGCCCAAGCTTTATGATCAGAGACTCTCTTTGTATACCAAGTCATCCTGTGGGAGCCAAGAGATGGTACTATTCTGGCAATGATATTCTGCAAGCTGAGAACAACGTCCCACCCTCTCTAGGTCTTTCCTCTCTGAGCTGCTCATAACAGGTGCTCCTGCTGAAATGGCAGTGGTGGAGGTTCGTTCCACCCACCACTGTCATCATCATCATCACCAACATTTAGCAAGTGTGCACTGTGTGAAAAGTTTTTCAGTAAAGCTGGCTGGTCCTGCTCCCTTCCTCTGTCATTCCCCAGTGATATCATTATCAAAACTCCATAAAATCCCCTCCCCACATATAATTAGTTCTCTCATAATTCCACTTCTGATGTGCTCAAAAGTCAATGAGGATGAAGGGAGGGATGGAGAAATGGAACTTTGCAGACACTTGAATATATTTGGGTATCATTCACACTTTTCTGTGTTTTATTTTTGATTCATTGGGGAATAAATCCAGTCACTTCTCAATCATAGAGTTTTGATAGGCTATCGTGCCCTTACCCTCTCTAATAGAAGAACCATGAATAGGAAACAATGTTCTAATAAGAACTTTCTTATTTAGATTCCCTTAGAAAAATAACATCTGTATATTTCTGTGATCTAGTTTATTCTTTGCAGAAACATCTGATCCCCCAGAGTTGGATTTGTTTTCTGAGTTTGAGAATTAGCTCCAAAGTAATAGAGCTTTTTTTTTTTTTAATGATCGTGGCTCTATAATACATTATTTTCCCATTACAAAAATTATATTTGCCATTACATCTTGTACTTGTTTAATAAATAAGATATAACACAACATTCCACAATTTTTAAAAAGCTTTTTTCTATATGGAAGTAACTTATGGGGCAGATAATGTAATTGTTGATTTTGTAATTACCATATGAATTTAAAATGTATGTTTAAAATCAAATTTAAACTTAAAATTAATTTCTATTTAATTGTTTCTTTAGCAATTTCCATACAAATTTAAAATGAAAATGGTAATCATAAGTGTAAAAGTCATTGGGAATTGAAACTCTTTTAAATAAGTTAGAAACTTGTCTCCATTTAAAATGTTAAAAAGCTCTACACTATAGTGTCAATTGTCCTCCCCAGGGAAAGAAGCATCTTATACTCTACCTGATTGGTGTGGAGTGTAAACAGGTTTATCTGTATGAATGAAGAGAAATCCATTGTCATAGGTTACTGGAATTCTTTTTGATTTTGAGAAATGCTTTGATACAACTTCCAAATACACATGTGAAACTGGGTTTTGTCCTTGAGACAATTGTTTGGGTTGTATCTGTAACAGAAAATGTTGATAGAAAAGAGCATAATAATTTTAAGGTTATAAAACATGTTGACTTTCTAACTACCACAGTAATCTCATTAGAAGGAGAAATAAGTATGTGTATTTAATAATTTAAAAAGTTGTAGAGGGGCCAGCTCGGTGTCTCAGGCGGTTAGAGCTCCATGCTCCTAACTCCGAAGGCTGCCGGTTCGATTCCCATCTCAACCACAAGGTTGCCAGTTCCATTCCTCGAGTCCCACAAGGGATGGTGGGTAGCGCCCCCTGCAACTAGATTTGAACATGGCACCTTGAGCTGAGCTGCTGCTGAGCTCCCAGATGGCTCAGGTGGTTAGAGCGCGGGCTCTCAACCGCAAGGTTGCCGGTTTGTCTCCCGCAGGAATGGTGGGCTGCGCCCCCTGCAACTAGCATTGGCAACTGGACCTGGAGCTGAGCTGCGCCCTCCACAACTAAGACTGAAAGGACAACAACTTGACTTGGGGAGAAAAAAAAAGTCCTGGAAGTACACACTGTTCCCCAATAAAGAATTGTTCCCCTTCCCCAATAAAAAAAAAAGAAAAAAAAATCTAAAAAAAAAAAAGTTGTAGAGGACCCAGAATAATAAATCATTTTGCCCAAAGCCCTTCAGCGTCAAATACCATAATCAAATTTATCTTTAAGCAATTAAAAGTCTTTTTGGTTCTGTGTTTCCTAAATGTTATATGCATTTAGTAAAACTATATGAGCTATAGAAGCTCTCTTAACAAACTGTCACCTCTTCATCCTGCTGGATAGCCCATGCTTTCCCCTGTTCAACATCCTGACTGATGTTAGGATCATCCTGACTGATACAAACATCCTGACTGATGTTTGTATTACATCTGCATCCTCCTGCTCCCACCAGCTGAGCTGCACGCTTTCCAATATTTGTAAGCAACTGTAATTATCCACTTTACATTGCGTGATATGCAAATTTAATTTATAAAAAGTAATAAAGAAAAGTGCTTCTATGAAAAGTTAGGCATTGGACATATGGGATAAAAGTTAATCACTAACATCAACTGCTGTGGAATTACATAGGTGAGAGAATTGTAAAAGTTTGGAAAACATTAACAATCCATATAGATTCTGCACTCAGATTGCTTTGCAAGTGTTTTGCAGGTCTTTTCCCACTTTAAAGAAACAGAAACTATAGAACAAAGATACTTTGTTAAAGGTGTGATACATAATAAAAAAGATTTGACATTCCAATCAGTGGACCTGTACTTAACGAAAAGACCTTGGCACATCAAACAATTGGCAAACAAAGATACACTAGAATGTTAAGATAAAATTAAATGCTTAACATATGTATCAATTTTTATTTCCCCACCTTAACCTACTTTTCCAATTAACCATCTAAGTCAGCAGAACTTTCTGTGATGAAGGAAATTTTTTATGGCTACGCTGCCCAATACAGTGGCCACCAGTCACATGTAGCTATTTGAGCACTTGAAACATGGCTAATGTGACAGAGGAAAAATTTTTATTTTTGTTAAACTTGATTGATTTAAATTTAAAGTTAACAACCACATGTGGCTAGTGGCTACCTTGAGTCACATCAGATAAGAATGTCTACTGAAAATAACACTTTTGGGAAATGAATTTTAATTTTTAATAAACCTACTAAGTGTATTTGTTAGGAGATTAGAGCATTTACCACCACAAACATTAATAAAAGAATTCCTACATTTGATTAGAATTTATTTCCTTCAGTGTTTCTCAAACTGAGTAATGTACATACCCCTTTTAAAGGATGAGGGGTTCTGGAGGACTCTCAATATTGACTTTTAATTATTTATTATAAATAAAAATTTATTTTTATTACAATGTTACTTAAATATGTGCAAACCTGAAACTACGTATAATCTTCTTATGCTTATGATTTTTATATAATTATAAAATCAAAAGAAATTCACAAAATAAATTCAAAAATCAACATAATTATAATTTTAAGCTCTTTATAAAATTTTAATTCCTTTTTAAAGAATTCACTTTTAAGAAACATCTAAATGAACTCCATAGAGCCCTTCCAAGTCTAGCAGTCTTTGATTTTCTGGTTCTTGATTTTTGAATTTTTATTGGAATTTAAAACAATATTTTGCTTATATTTATTTACTTGGCTGAATAAATAGTAAATATGGAAAATTATTTTTAGTTATCAGAATTTTTAATAAGATTTGAGTTGCAAGCACTTTTCTAACCAAGTTATACTACAATATCTTAATAGAAGGAAGAATCATTTGATTAAGGTTTTTCTTCCTATTAACTACAGGTTGTCAATGAGAGTTATTCACTTCAATAATCAATAATTTATTAGTTTTGGAAACTACAATTGTAGAGTATTGGAGTTTAAACATACAAATATTCAGTAGCATCTATGGGCTTCTGTAGGTAATGCATTACAGATCAATATTCATATTCATATTTCTCTATTTCTTTGTAATGATAATTTTCACAGCAAACAAGTATTTTCAATTCTTTTCCAAATATTTTCACATTAGTACAATTTTATTTTCCAGTAAGAACGTTATTTATATGCATTGCTCAAAAAACAGACACAACTCTTCTATTTAGAATTTTCTGTTTCATTTAATCATTAGTGACTGACATCATCAAATAATCACACAGAGCTATATTGGTATAAGTGATCAAATATCTATGCTATCAATATTCAAATTTGTATGCATTTCATTGAGATCATTCTGTATATATAAAGAAAATAAAGGATAAATACATACTGTTAAGATTGCAGAGTTTTGGAATTTATTTTCTGTGGATAAACTAATATAGCCTGAAGCGTAACTAATTTTTTTATCAGGATAACTTTTAATGGAAATTGTTGCATCAAATGCTTCAGTGTATCCATAAACTTGAATTACAATATTTTCAGATGCTCCAACACGAAATACTTTTGGTGCTGAAATGACATACCTGTTGAAACAGTTAAAGAGAAGGATCAGTACCTCTATATGCCATATTTTGTTATACTTTTTATTCTTTTATTTCACTTGAGAGATTCAGTTTGAAATAGGCCTATTTTCTCAACTTGAAAATGATATTTTTAAGATAAAATTTGTGATCTATGATCATTTCAGCATAGTTTCCACAAAAAACTAGCTTGAAATTAGGACTTGAAAAATAGAGCTGGAGATATAATTAACATTTAGAAAGGTAGCAATAGCACCTTCCCTGAGCTGCTGCAGCAAAGAAAGACTTCTAATGGTGCTGACTGGAACGTGTAAATAGGGTCAATAATTTGTCCAGTGAAGGAAAAAACACCAGTGGTTGAATTTCAGCTCTGCCATCTACTGGCTGAGTTACCACGATAAAGTCACTACCTCTCTGAGACTGAAATAACTTACTTGTGAAAATACCACCCTCTTTACCAGGCTGAGGTAAGGATAAAATGAGAATATATATTTGAAAGCACCGAGCATGCTTAGTACTCAATAAATGTTAAGATTCGTTAATTTCATCAACATATTCGAAAGGAAGTAATCTTAGAAGTATTGCATTATACTAGTGAGTGGAGTTTTTAAAAGGATAGAATACAAGTGAGCTTGGGGAATGCATTTGAAAATGAAAGCAGTGATAGATATTCTTGAAGAGCAATAATTGCAATCACACAATAATAAAAATAATAACTAAGTGAACAGTTACCATATATGAGAAGCTGTAGAAGCACTTTACATATAACTCTTTTCATCTTTACAACAGACCATTGACGTAGATACTACTGTTATTCTTATTTTACAAGTGATAAGAGGTTAGTTTGACTAAGGTCACCTGGCTTATAAGTGAATGAGGCGGGACTTTATATTCAGGTCTGTCTTTGTCACTATGTGTTCAATTGAGGTCAAAATTACAACCTTTGTTCACAGCCATAGGCTCTTCCCTCAGTTTTATTTTTCATGTGATTTATGCAAGAATGGAAATTAATCTATATAAGTTTTTGAAATAACATTTTTTAAATGTGTAAGTTTTTTCATTGTTTTATTAAAAGAAAACTTACACATATAAATTAGGTTATTAATTATATATCACAAAGAATATAGTTTGAATAATGAGAGCTACTTATGCTGTTATAGAAAAAAAAATTCAACTCAAAAGGTCATAGTGGTTGACTAATTCAACAGACCAAACACTGCCCGTCACCCCAGCTGGTAGAATTATTGCAGGCTCCTGTCAATAATACGACATTTAAAAAGTCTTTTCAAATCACAAGTCTTTAGTAACAGTGAAATTAATTAGGAAGCCATTAAATCCTTTAAAGCAGCTGGCAGTTCTACATGACAACTAATTTGGAACTATTTATAGCAAATTGTGAAAGAAAGAAAAGAATCTCCAGACTTCCAACCATCATCTGAATTCCCCATTGCTTATCCAGGAACAGAGAAAATGAGAAAACTTCAGCTTTGATGATAATAAGGAAACCATACAGCATGCTAGGCACCGTTTTAAGCACTTTATACATATTAACTGTGTTGCTATAACCACTCAGTGAGGAAGGTGTTATTATTACCCCCATTTTACAGATGAGGAAACTGATAATTAACTTGCCCCAGGTCACACAGCTAACAAGTTATAGAATTAGGAATTGATCTTGAGCATATCGTTTTCCTGAATTAACATTTTGAATTGCTGTACTACACTGAATTTATTGAGCTTTATAAATCTGGGGGGGGGAGCTATTTTAATTTCAGTATTCTTAGAAATTTTATATTTTTCCGTTTTGTATTATTTTAATTTTGAATTGTCTATGTGGTAGTGGTGGTGAAATGTAAAACATTCAGTGTTTACAAGTCCCTAAAAGATGACTCTGGAATCACCCTTCGTACAAATTTTGGTCTTTACTGATTTATCAGTAGCGCAATCTAATTGTATAAAGAATTTCATACTTTTCTTATTTTCTTTCAAAAGTTGCAGAGCATCAGGACACTAAGCTTGCAGAGGGGCAAGAATGTCACTTTAGCCTCTCGCTGGAATGTTCTTTTCCCAGATATTTGCAAGATTACTTCCTCACTTCCTTCAAGCTCTGCTTGAGTGCCACTTCCTTAAAGAACCTTACCTGTCCACACTTTCAAATAGTGCCCGTGATTTATCCTCTTACTCCCCTTTATTTTTTTCTTTGTAGCACTAATAACTACCTGACCTTATTTATTCATTCATTCATTGGTTCACTCATTCATTTATTCATTATTTGCTTCTCCCACTAGAATGCAAGCTCTGTATCATCTACCATACCATATCCCCAGCGCCTATCACATGGTAGGTTCTCAATAAATTTTTATGCAGTCAATCAATTAAATTTATTAATTTAATTGACTGATGACCATGTTGTAAATGATACACTCTCATATTTTCAAAAGATAAAGAGGCAATGCTTATTAAGGGCCAGTACAGTGTAGCAGAAAGAATTCAGAATCAGGGGACCCAGATTCTAGTCCTGGTTCTCCCACTATTTTGACGTCACTTAATCTCAATCTCTCTGAACTTCAGCCACTTGTCTTTCAAAAAGGAATAAATAAAAACTACTAAAACTACTGGGGTGATTATAGCAATGAAGCAAATCAGATTAGGGGTGGGAGAGTGCTATAAATTTATGGCACCCTACATATACTTTTATATTCATAATATAGTTTTCATGTTTATATGTATACACTTATGACAAACTGGAGAAAAAAATGACGTGGGAAAGAGGAGTTCTTGATACAAGTCCTGCTTTGTCTCTCTCTAGCAGTGTGACCTTTGGCCAGTCACTTCCCCTGTCTACACTAGTCCTCATTTGTGAAGTGAGTTGGTTCGTTTAGATACTCTCCAGTTCCTTTACAGTACTATAATGGTATTTCTAGATTTGAGATCACTATTTTAAGACATAGCTTAAAATTCATAGTATTTCAATAGGAACACTAAATATTGTGAAGAATGAGCTCATAAATATGAAAATAATTACAATAGTTTTCCAAATCACTATATTAGAATTAACCTCAAAGGAACCCTTGCTTTATTATGTACAGTATATGGAATACACAAAGAAAACTATGCACTAAATATAAATAAGCAATAAATGACAAGAAAGTTAACTACCTTGAGTTTATTTTGTGCTTTTTTGAAGAGGAATTTGGATAATCACTTATGTACATTTTTAAAAATAACAATCCCATAAGAACTTTCATGTTGTTAGCTATTCATCAAATCGAAATGCTTCCATGACTTTCTCATTCAGAAATGAGACTATTCATTTGGTATTCTCAGAAGTAGAAAGCTATTTTCAAATTAACACAGCCCATTAAATTTACTTTTCACTCATGACAACTAAGAGGCATTGAAAAATAAAGATGGGTTCTTTTACTTACGTTTGTTCCTGTCCCCAACTTTTCCCCAGGAAGATTAAAATACAAAGTATGCCCCAAATTCCCATGGCTGGAGTCAGCAATAAACCATGAATGCAACCTTCCTGAAGTTACTCTCCTTTTAAAGAAACCGAGATTAAAGTATTTGGATAAGTTAGTCGACTGGTTAATTATTAATGTCAGAAAGAGGTACTTGTAAGTAGGAAAAATAAAATGGGAGCTGAAACAACCTTTAATGCCCAGGTATAAAGGTAGGAGATATTTTATAGGGATTTACACCTAGAGAATTGATTTTAATTAACACAAATAAAGGGATTCTAACACGGGAGCTGGCGCTACAATGAATGGCTTAAAGCTAGAAACCAGTAAGTCACGTTGCCTTTGGCCTCTCCTCCTTTGACAAGGGCAATTGCTCTCATGTTGTTATCATCTGTGAGCATGCTTCTGGTAAATCCACTCTGATACTGATGGAGACTCACCTAGATGCAGTTTCAAACTGAGGTGATTGGTAATGAAAATGCTATATCAAGCATGCCAGCATCATTCTTTAGGAAATAAGTCACCAGTCAAATCCCTTAGTATTTAGTAGGGAATGGATATCCTCCAATATCTATTACAGATACAAAATTTATATTCATTCAGACACAGAATATCTTTCTTTTATTAAAAATAAATTCATATTATACCTTTCAGTGAGGATTTTAATAATTTTAATATAAGAGCTTGAGAAAAAAAAAAGCTTCCTATAACAAACGAGTCTAATAATTAATTTAGAATGAAATACAATTTTGTCATTAAGATTTTTATGATGTTTTACTCATATGTTCACTACAAAAACTTTTATTACCTTCCTTTTATTAGCACTCATTTCTATCTTGGTATATAATAAGTACTCTATTTTAAAGTAATAAAACAGATTTCTCCAAACATATAATTCAGATGTTTTATGGTCACACTGGCATTCTTTGCTTTGAATTCATAAGCTTCTATTTTTACCAATACTTCAGTTACTTAATTCATTAGGAAAAAAGGCACACAAAGGAAAGTTTGATATACAAATTGCACTAAAGGTGTCTCTTGCAAATGTTATTTAAAATGGTAAAAATATGCCACTATTGTCTGACCCTTTAGCACATTTATTTCAAAAGAACATCTGTAAAATGATTAAACTGGATTGTGAAAGATGGGTCAAGTTAAAACAAACAAAGTACTCTTGCCCTCATTTTCGGGAAAAGATATTTAGGAGAAAGCAATACTCAAATCATCATAGATAATATCTGTACTTTAAGTGCAAGTTTGTTTGCTTGTATTATAGTTAATATTGATAAATGATATTTGGAAACCACTGGTCTCTCTGGGAGAAAACTTTTTTAAAAATGATGGGCCTCAAAGCTCCTCCATAGAACTTGAAGTTCAACAATTTACAGATTCTCAGCAGTGTTTAACTAAAATTTTTATCTGCCTTTCATACAAATGCGCATCTCTAAAAGAGGAGAAGCTAGGTCTGGTAGAAACTTCGGTGGTCACCTGACCTTCCTGCTAATGCTACCTCAGTTCTACCCTGAGGACGGAGCCTAAATGACTTCACTTAGTTCTGTGGGACAGAGCACCAAAAAGCAGTTTCCAGGCTCTCAGCCTCACGTGGAAAGGTGCTGGCTCAGGTAGTAAATGGCCATCAACTGTGATCAAATGGCCATCAGCTGTGGCTAGTTGGCCATCAGCTGTAACGAGTGAGCCATTGGCCACTAATATAACTGCCGTGGCTAGGCTAGCAGAAAATGGGGGCTAGCAAGAAGATGGTGGCTGAGCCTGCAAGTGGAGCAGTGAGGGCTGAGAATTGTGTGGCTCCTGTTTCCTGTTTCTCCAACCCAGCCGCCAGTGGTATGACTCCCCCATCTATGGCTCCCTGGGTGTTCCTTTTTGGCCTCACCATATCCTGTGTTCTTATGTGGGGATTGGGAGCAGAGACCCTGCAGGCCACCCCGCACGACAGTTCACAAGGCCCCCTCCTCATCTGAGTCCCATTTGGTTCTCCAGCCTCACTGTGCCCATTTTTTACCGTGGACAAGCAGCTAAATTACTTATTATTCTCTGACATCACCACAACATGAAGGTGCTCCTAGAAGGATAATAAATACTATTACTGCTATTATTAACCTACTTATATCCTCAGTTTGGTATGGCATCAGAAACATGGGTTATCTATGGATTCTGCTACCCTCACTGCAGAACACAGCCAGCTCGTGCTTGACATCAACGTCACCCCAGTGTGAAAGGGAAACTTGGGGCACAAACTACATCCAGCTGAGGAACCTTATAAGTAAATAAGTCTCATTAGTCACTTATTTTCCTATATATTTAAATGGATTTTAAAAGACATTTAGCTACAAAAAGTTTATCGAACAAAGTCTAATAGGAAAATCCAATGTGTAACACAGTTAGAGTAGAGGTGCTTCAGGTGAAGCAGGGTGGGGTGGCCCTGCTGTCTGCCTGTCTCCCGGATGTGCACCCCAGGTGGCCCTTGAGGAGGCTCAATGGGAAACCTGGGGTCCCTGCACACATGGTTTAAAAAACATTGACTTAAAGCATCAAATAACCTCTTCCAACTGTTCCTGTTTCACTTGGACCATTCCTTGTACTTCCCTCTACTTATATCCCCAAGTCCAGCTTGAAATTTGTTTTTCAGTTGATCAGGCCAAAGGAGAAACCAATCTCTTCTCTCCTTGTGCCTAAGATCCACTGCTTTAGCTGCAAATTAAAATTCCTCTCCCAAGTGAGTTGGCTTATCAACACCAAGCTCTCTAAAAGCCCCTTGTTTTTCCACAATCCTGTACCTGTATCCCATATCCAAGACCCTAGCATTCCAGCATCACATCGGGAATTCACAATTCCCGCAAGAGGCCTGGTGCAGGATAATGGAAAAGTGAAAACACCAGGAAAAATTTCACACATGTGCCTACAGCGGCTAGTAAAGGGATGCTCTTTGTAGCATTATTTGGAAGAGCAGAAATTTGTCAGCAACCAAAAACAGAAAAATGACAAGTACATTACTGTATATGCATACAATGAACTACAATGTTGGCTAATAAAACCAGCTTGTACAATGATACAGAGAACATAATAACATTTATATAAATTTAAAAATATGCAAAGCAATATTATTGTCTATAGACATTTACATTAGTACTAATAGCATCAACATATGATGGTGAAAGGTAAACATTAAATCAGGATAGTAGAGTCTGGAAAGGGAAGGAGAATTTGGAGGTAGGAAAGCAGGTATATAGAGTGCTTTCACTCTATCCATTACCTTTTGCTTTAAAGGAACGTCTGAAGTTACTATGGCACTATCTCAGAAATAATTCAGTTAAGTTTAGTGGTAATTATACTGGTGTTTGATAGGCCAGTTGCTGTACTTTTCTAAAAGTTTGAAAGATTTCATTTTTAAAAAGTATGGTTTGAAGGGAGGCAAGCTCAAATTCAAATCCTGGCTCTAATGAGCTATGTGAGCTTGGGCAACTTAATGAAACCCTGGAACCTCACTTTCGTCATCTGTAAAATCAAATACTAAAATGCCTCATATTGCTGAGGGGAGAATGAAATGAAACATGTATAAAGTCCTTGGCACTGAACTTGAACCTGAAATAGCATGAACCAGAAAATGGCCACTATTATTATTATTGGTTTAAGGCATATTCATAATCTTCTACTCTTCATTTTTAACATGTGCATAGGATCACTGCAATCTGTATTTAATCCCGTTCTACTCTCCTGGCTGCAGCAAGGCCGAATATAACATTGATAGTCTCATGACTCTCAGGATGGAAGAATGTCTTTATCATTGAGCCCAGCAGGATTTTGCCTCCACTTCTTTATTTATTTGTTTGCCAATCAAAAGTCTGGGGTTAGATGACTGACCTCTTAAGAGTTGGTCTCATTGCTACACCGGGCGAGTCTCACATTCTCATTTAGTGAGCAAAGAAGCACAAAAAGATTCCCACAGACCAGAATCCTTTTCAGAGGGCATTCATTTTTTTTTTTCCTCGTTTATGGCATCGATTGCCATTAGCAGATTATGTGTACACCACTACTTTATCTCAGAAGCTGTAAAAGGTCTTTGATCAGAAAGCTCCTCCTCACTTTGACCGTTAGGCAAGATAATGTTGAAGCATATTCTTACTTCCCAGAATTAGTGTAGTAATTAAGAAGAAAGGTCATAAATGTTAATTCAATATCTCAACAAGACCTACAGACTCCAGTGCATTTTAATAGGTATTATATGAGATTCAGACATAGAGGACCTTTCCAATTTTTACAGAGCTTATCCAAACAATGACACACAATAGCTACCAATTATTAGCTCCTAAAATGTATCAGTTATTGAAATAATTAACTTACATTAATTGTCTCTCATCTTCACAACCACTCTGAAGGATGTTATTACCCTTGAGTTACTTACTGAGGAAGAAACTGAGGCTCAGAGAAATATAGTGATTTGCCTCAGGGAACACATCCAGTAACTTGCAGAGGTTTGGTAGGAAAAAGTAACTTGCAGAGGATTGGTAGGAAAAAGAAGGGAGAAATACCAAACCAGCCTGAAGTCTTACCTTCCCCTGGACATTTTCTCCAGCTATTTTGTCTGTACTTAATTCTCCATTTTAAAAATTCTTACAGAATTTATAGCCTGGCCCACACATTTTAATTCTCATTATGTACTATGTACATTCTAGGCAAAGGTTCAAAGGTACAAGATGGGAATAAGTGTGACATAAGTGAAGAACTAGTCTGACTAATTTCTGGTTTTCCCTTCTGCACAGGGTGCTGGGGTTAGACTGGCTAACATGACAACCAGGCAAATGGCAGACTGGGGAGGTTACCTGAAAAGGCTAAAGTTGGGAAGAGCCAGAGAATAACTAAGTAAGCCACGTCCCAGGGAACACAGTGGTTCAGATCCAAGGGTGGATGAATTTGTATTTTTTAAGTCCCAAATGGTATCTGAAGAACGATAAAGAAAAAAGCTATTGCTCAAACTATTCTTGTACATCACCAGAATAGTGGGTTGGAATAGTATTTCCCAAAAGGTCACTTCAGATTACTAAATTAGTAATGGAATAAGAGGATTTCTGAATAGAACGTGTAAAAGAAGTAGAAAATAATAAGGCCAAAAGTGGAAATCAAGTGTTCATGATGGAATGTAGTTAAGCACATTTTCTTAAGAGACAAAATAAAAGAAAGTGCCCATTCTCCCCTTATCTCTCAGTTTTATAACCTCTCTGAAGCTGTTCTTTATCTTACACCATCTAATGGATCAAGCTCAGTCCATGAATCCCCTCTTCGGCTGTCCCACACTTTTTCAGACAATCTTAGTTCTAGAGAAATTCTCTTATCTAATTCTAATACCTACTACACATCCATACTCATCTACGCATCCAGTGGCTAGATGTGGTAGCCAGTCTCCAAGATGGCCCCCAGTGTCCTGGTCTGCCTGGTATTCATGCCTTTGTATGACCCCTCCCATATTGTATCAGGGTTGGTCCATTTGACCAATAGAATACAGCCAATGTAAAGGCATATGACTTCTGAGGTTAGGTCATATAAGACATCACCGTTCCTACCTTACTCTCTCTTGGGTTGCCTGCTCTGCAGGCAACCAGCACCATGTAGTAAGGACACTCAAGAAGCCTATGGAGGGGCCTGTGTGGAAAGGACCTGAGGCCTCCTGCCCACAGCTTGCGAGCAAGCCACCGTGGAGGTAAACCCTCCAACGCCAGACATGCCTTTAGGTGACTGCAGCCCGGCTAAATCTTGACTGAAAACTCATGAGAGAACCCAAGCCAAAATAACCCAGCTAAGCCCTTCCTGAATTCCTGCCCATAAAAACTGTGAAGATAATTAATGTTTGTTGTTATTTTAACCCACTAAGTTTAGGGGTAATTTCTTTCATAGCAATAGTTAACTGAACACTAGAATAGCTGTTTCTCTAACATTGCAACTCTCATGAAAGTGCCTTGCATTCTGTACCAGCACTAATGGGCACTTGCTCCTTAGTCATCAATACGTGTACTTTAATTTGCAAGTGTATTTTAAGTTCTTAAAAGAACAGCAGGCTCAGAGGCCGGCTTGAAAGCGCCACCTACTGGTCGTAATTTAACAGCACCCCAAAGCAGCCGGAATGATTGGTGCTGACAGCCAATGCTAGCTACTGCGTGCTGCCTTTCCATGGTAAACTTTGGCTTCCCATTTTGTCTCTTCTGAGAATTAGCTTTTTCATTTCCTGGAGATAACAACACCTATCTTGCCTTCTTCACAGGAATGGTGAAATGTGATATCCCTGAGCACTGCAAATCATATGAACATGTAAGAAGTTCTTATGATTATTCTTTCTAGCATTATCTCTCCCTCTATCAGTTCCTTTCTTTCTGCCTGCAAACATGAAAAACTCTCTAATAATAAAAAAAAGCCAAATATCAAAATCTTTCAGTGGATATTTTCCCCCAAATCACTGCCAAACCTCTCAAAGGCTTAGTCTGCACCACTCCCCGACTTTATATAATTTCTTTTCCCCTCATTTATCCTTGGATATCTTCGTGGAAGTTAGATAGAAAGAAAATAAGAAATGAATGAAATGACTGCCCAGCAGCAGAGACCACTTGATGCTAGTTGGTATGATTTGGCATTATCCTCATTTTAGAGACAAAGAAACTGATGATCAGAAAGGATTAAAAGGAAGGAAAGAAGAAAGGAACAAAGGATGGAAGGAACAAAGGAAGGAAGAAAGGCAGGAAGGAAGATCAGAATTACATAGAAAGAAGTAGCTAGGGCCACCTATACAATTTGAGGGTCCCAGTATAAGATGAAAATGTAGAGCCACTTATCCAAACAGCAAGAAAGAATTGATGTTAGAGGTATAAAAATATAGAGCCTTTTCCTTTCTTCCATGGTCTGTCCCTCAACTTTTCATGGTTCATTTTGTTTGTTTGTTTGTTATTTAGTGTCATTCAAAATAAAGGAAAACTAAAAATTGAAATTATTGGCATGAATTTTACCATTCATCTTTATATTGTGCAATGCCAGTATAAGGGCAAATACAAGAGCATTTAATTCATATGTGGAATCACCAAAATTACACAATTTGTACTTTATAGCTCATGCATGCATATATACTCTTACCAGAACAGTGGAAATGCTGTGCAAAACCAACTCGACTGTTTTTATTTTACTTCTTGATATGTGTGTATTCTACCAACATTCTCTACCTTTGCCTACTGATGAATAAGGAAAGGCTTAAAGAAAAAAGAACTACAGGTTATCCTATCTTTTTCTCTTTCCTTCACCATATTTAGTATAAGTTGTTGGCTAATACAGGGAAGTAACAGGGGCAAGAAAGAATATGGTGAGGTTCCTTGGTCATTTGTGTTTCTTGAAATGCTACTGACTTCTTTCTGCATTCCAAACCAGTTCTGGTTCCAGTGGAAAATTCTAGGGGCTGTGAGCACTCCTGCTTGCTCAGTCATATACATGAAACACTTGCTTTGTACTCACTTTGAGTCTCACTAAACTTCTCCACATCGTGGGTCCACGGGAATTCTGTGTTCATGGGGTACTGTGAATGCTGTATGTGAATGAGGTGGCAAGGAATGGTTGGCACACGTATTGCACATACCTTCTCTGTTCACGTGCATACTCCATTGTCCCATCAGACTTCGCTGTCTGAATAATTTCAAGACAGCAATACAGTGTTTCCCCAAAAATAAGACCTAGCCAGACCATCAGCTCTAATGTGTCGCTTGGAGCAAAAATTAATATAAGACCTGGTATTGTCTTATCTTACATTATATTATATCATGTAAGACCGGGTATTATCTTATACCCGGTCTTATATTATATCAAAATATATTATATTGTATTGTATTGTATTATATTATATTATATTATTATTATATTATATTATATTATATTATATTATATTATATTATATTATATTATATTAAAATAAGACCGGTTCTTATATTAATTTTTGCTCCAAAAGACGCATTAGAGCTGATGGTCCAGCTAGGTCTTATTTTCAGGGAAACACAGTAGGAGAATGGAAAGGGATTAAAATCTGGAGGAGAATGATAAGGAGGTAGAAATTATTGGGAAGGAGGTGGTTATCAGGACAGAACAGCTCAGTTACTTTCAGCAGACTTACAGACTAGCAAGAGTTATGACCTAAGAGTAGGTCAGTTCTCACAAGTGGAACAGACAGTATCCTAATCTGTAGATGTTTAGGGAGTATTCATTTTGGCAGTCAGCATCTACAGGACACCTTTAAAAGGGGGCAAGACCAGAGGCAGCCAATATCAAGGGTCTGACAAAGCATTATTGTAATAACTATGGATAGTGCCAGGTGGTACTAGACTTAGCAGGGAGATCACTTCATAAATTATATAAATGTCTAACCACTACTTTGTACATCTGAAACTAATATAAAATAATACTGAATGTCAACTATAATTGAAAAACAAAGTGTTTGGAGAAAAAGGCCACATGAACATACTAGCTCTCCCTGTTAGAAGTCAGGTCCTCAACCTTTGTGAAACTGGCAGAGTGCATCTGGCTATACCTGGCTTGGGAATGAGGGATGAAGGATGGGCTTGGTGGAGAGTGAGGTACTTGGGTTGAGGTAGAGAGATGGTTGGGTTGTCAGTAGGAATGGAGAGAGATGAAGGATGTTCTAGTCAGATGGAGAAGTTTGGCAGTTGGGATGATATGTAAAGGGAGAAGGAAGGGGAAAAGGAGGTGCAAGAATTGAGATTTAGGTGCTCCTGCTGTCATTCATTCAACAAATGTTGATTGAGCATCTAAAATGTGCCACCGAGCTAGGGGCTGGCCAACCAATATATGTAGACATATGTAATAATTGTCAGTTTATACAGAATCAATTTGCTAAATAAAGTGATACCACTTTTGACTAATTAGATTGGCAAAAATTACAAACAGATAATATCCCATTTGGGTGAAGGGGTTGAAGAGTAGGCCTTAAACACTGTTAATGGGAGTGTAAGTCAGTAGCATTGTTTCAGAAGGCAACTGTTAAGTATATATCAAATTTGTAGATGTGCCTGCTCTTTGATTCGGCAATCCTACCTATGACAGAAAAAAAAATACACATATGCACAAAGAGAGATGCAAAATGGTGTGTTTTTTTTCTTTGCAGTACTGTTTTGAATACTGAAAATCTGAGAACAACTTAAATACCCATTGTAGTTGGTTGAATAGTTGCCTCCAAAAGCTATGTCCAAATCCTAACTCCTGGTACCTCTGAATGTGACCTTATTTGGGAATAGGTCTTTGTAGATGTAATTAAGTTAAGGATCAAGAAAATGAGATCATACTGGATGAGAGCGAGCCCTAAATACTTATAAAGTGTTCTTATTACATATAAGGTATAAGGTTTTCTTATAAGAGAAAGTGAAGAAGACAGAAACACAGGGGAGATGGCCATGTGAAGACAAGCAGAGATGGGAGTGATGCATCTACAAGCCAAGAAATGCCAAGGAGCACAGGAGCCAACAGAAGTTCAGAGGCAAAGATGTTTTCTTCCCTAAAGGCTTTGGGGGAAGTGTGACCCTGCCAACACCTTGATTCTGGACTTTTGACCTCCTTCCCTGGAGTGAGCAAGAACTTTAATTTTATGCATTAGCTTAAAAGATGCCCTCTCTCAGGGTCAATGAGGTTATTGCTTATTCCAACAAAAGGCTTAGTAAACAAGATGATGGCATTGCTCACAGAATGAAAGACAGTTTGGAAATGGATGCACTTGAAGGTTTTCTGAATGTGGATTTAATTACATTTTGGTTCATTTACAGAGAAAAATGCACTTTAGCGTTTCACTGAAGATATTCCCAAATAAAGTATGTTCATATAATACAAAATAAATTGGAGAGTAATTTAAGTGGGTAATTGTCCTTTATTATATCTAAAAGGATAACTAAAAAGGATAACTCAGACCAAACAAGTTCACTTGATTCGACTCTGTGCTGGGATTCCACTCTGTGCTGGGATTCCACTCAGGCCCTAAGTCACCTAATATCTGCATCTTAGTTTTCCTCATCAAAAACATGGCAACTCCACTAGTAAATGCTCAACACATTTTAAATATCTTTATTATTGATATTAATCTCATGGGATTGTTGTAAATATTAAATAAGATAATAGATTTAAAGGTCTTACAATAATGCTCAGCATATAGTAAGTGTTCAATAAACATTAGCTGCTGATATTATTATCCTTAAATCTAGCTGAGAAGACAGACTTTGGTGTAACTGCATCTTTTTCTTTTACTCTCCTCCCATGACTAATGCACTGAACCCAGAGAGAACCATGGTGGACACTTGGCCCCAAGTAATGCCAAGCATCAGTAACCACAGCAATTACCCTACTTAACTCTTTTCGTGGGATTTTTTGCCTTTTTCTTATCTGCTATATATAGCACTATCCACTGATGATAATGTACCCATGATTCTGATCGAGTTTCCATAATAAGAGATACAACTTCTCCTGGAGAGTGCATATCTCTATTTGGAGACAGGTGGATCTAAAATTAGTTGAAAAAGAAAGTATCTTAGTATGAAATTAAACAGTCACTCAGGAGAAAGTCGAGCTGGAGAGAGTATTTGTGGCTCACCTGGAGCTGGTTACCACACTTTTCTTCAATATTTAGGGAGACTTAGTCAGACACTAATTCTGCTGTCTGCTCTCCTGTGACAATATAATAGACCAGGAGGAGGGCTATAGGAACCATATGCTGAGTCATGGAAAGGTTTAAAAGTTGGTAAGATAAACCTGGGAGTTTTTTCTTCTCTGTGCCAAAGTATACAATTTTGCCCTTAGATGAAATCCAAAAACACACAGCAATAAATATGCATCCGAGTGGGCTTAATGCTAAGCTAGTAATTACGCAGGTGATAAAGAGAAAGAGAATTAATGTCCATCAAGCATCTACTGTGTATTAGGCACCTATACATGAACATATTCAATCCTCATAATTGTATGTTGTGGTTTTATTAATCCCACTTAGTAGTTAAAGAAATTGAAGCTCATAGATATAAACATCTCATTAGCTTAAAAGGTGCCTCTCTCAAAACTAATAAGGTTATTGCTTATTCCAACAAATGGCTTAATAAACAGATGATGTTATCAGTCACTGACAGGAAGATACTTTGGAATTGTTTGCATTCAAAGGTTTGTTCCTGAACTTGAAATTATCTAGGAAGTGAACCCTGATTTTGCTGACTCAAACCCATGCCTTTTCCAATAGATCATGCTACTGTCTGCATTTTAAACAGCAATGAACGATGGAATCACTACATGCATTCTTGAGCACAGGACTTAAATTCTTCCCTTTGTAAATAAGGCATGTTCTTAAGGAATGTTGGCAAGGCTTAGTGGTTCAGGCGTTGGTAATGCTCTGATTGGCCATGAAATGTTGCTGAGGTCATTGACTAGTCTGGGGACTGAATGAAGGCTCTGATCAAACCCTTCATACCATGCTATGTATGGAAGGAATATCAGTCTAGGAGTCAGAAGACCTTGACAAAATCCTAAACCAACAACTAACTACTTGCAAACATGGCAAGTCACTTGGCTTCTCCAATCTGTTCCATTGTCTGCTGAGCTCAAAGAGGTGTTGTAAGGCTCTGTTATAAGGATGTTGTGGATGTGCTTTACAGACTATAAAGTGCTGTATAAGTTCATCCATTCATTCACTAAATATCAGTTGGGTACTGCTTTGTGTCAGGTAAAGAATCATTTAGGGATTATTTGCATAAGTAAAGAAATCTTGCATGTAGGGGACCAGATGCAAGTAAGATATTATTGAACTTACCAAGTAATTGTAGTATATAATCTTCTCAGCATATGAACTTTTATGGACTAACAGTTATGCTCAGATGTTACTCCAAGCAAACTCTTGTAACTATCTTACAGCTAAGGGAAAGGCAACTTTGGCTGCATGATGAGTAGGCCACTTCTTGACAGTCATTGCTGGCTTAATATTCTTCTGGAAAGTTTGGGTCATCAGTTATGATCTAACACCGATGCTTAACTTGATGACGAGGATGGTGTTGGTAACTGTTAACACTTGGCTAGCATTCCCTTAGTGCCAGGTCTGGTTCTAAGTGCTTGACATATGTGAATATATACATATACCTTATATATATTCAGGCTTCAAACATTTTATGAAAAGCAAATTAGCATTCCACTGCCTTAACATCATGATAAGCTATGTTATCAAGTGACTACAGAAAGGCTATTAAAAATGATTTAATTAACTATGAAAAGCTAGGCTACTGTAGGAGAGTCTAATGAGTCAAAGAAGAGAAAAGATCCTAGATCTAGGGTTGGCCTTCTTTCTTAAATGACATATCAACTTACTGACTCATTTCCTTCTGCCATAGGCTGGCAGAAAGTAGGAATTTGGGGAAAGGAAAAATGCAGCAAGGGATGTGGCAATAATTCTTAAAGTCTAGTAGAGACTTTGGTTGTGAATGGAATAAGAATAATTTCTTATTCTCGCCCTCAGGAGAGAGACAGGTAGAAGGATTTAGGAGAGTAAACAAAATCTGTTCTTGAAGGTAATGTGCAAGGCCCTAGGTAACTCATAAATATTTATGCTGTGCCAGTTCTTGAACAAGAGGCTGAAACCATTCAGGTTTTCCCTGAAGCTGAAGAATTAGATATTTGCTGGTAAATGTAATTTGATAACAAATAAGAACAAAGGAGCGCAAGGTTCATAATACCAGCATGGGCCAGGGAGCTGTATCCTACACAACTAGACCGAGTAACAATGGCTTGAACTGGAGTGTGGGGTGGGGCGGAAGAAAGGGGGGAAAATAAATTGTATTTCCTGTGCCCACAAGTCAAATGTTTCAGAGAAGTTCATTAGACTTATGTATAAAATCTCCCCCATCTTTCTTGCACACTAGCTACCACATAGACTGAGGTGATAATAGAAAATACGACAAATGAGAATTCTGTGCACATGAAAACTCCAGCATTGTCATATCAGATGGAATATTAACCACAAATGAAGCTATTCCGTCATTATAATTTGTTGTACTTTTTCTTGGATCCACATCTCTCCTCCCCTGAGTGTTATCAATTATTTTTCAATCAAGGTTCCTGAAATCCCTCCTACAAAATTGTCAAAAGCATCCTTCACCTGCACCTGTTGGATCAAATCCATTTCAAAAGTTAATGTTGATTTTTTTACAGCAAGAAAATGCTAAAATAATTCCCTCTTTCGGACCCAAGCACAAACTTGGTAGGATTTAATTCAGCAGTCAAATGTTGTTCTCTTAAGGTCATTTTTTAACCACCCCAGGGACATATGATATGAATTACATTCAATTCAATGTACGAGGTCTGACAAGTTTGCAAACTCATCCGAGAAAAAGCGCTACATACTTCATTGCTGAATATCACTATGGTCACCTTTGAAGTACTCCCCTTGGGAAACTATGCACCGATGTCAATGCCTAGTCCATCCTTCAAAGCAATTTTAGAACTCTTTCTGGAATGGCCATCAGAGGTGTCATCATATTACCCTTGACGTCCCGAATATCATTAAAATGTCTTTCTTTCAATATTTCCTTTATCTTTGGGTAAAGAAAGAAGTCACTGGGGGCCAGATCAGGTGAGTAGGGAGGATGTTCTAATACAGTTATTTGTTTACTGGCTAAAAACTCTCTCCTGGACAGTGCCGTGTGAGCTGGTGCATTGTCGTGATGCAAGAGCCATGAATTGTTGGCGAAAAGTTCAGGTTGTCTAACTTTTTCACGCAGCCTTTTCAGCACTTCCAAATAGTAAACCTTGTTAACTGTTTGTCCAGTTGGTACAAATTCATAATGAATAATCCCTCTGATATAAAAAAAGGTTAGCAACAACGTTGCAGTAAGTTCGCAAACTTAATTGTCACACCTCACATAAAAAAGTATTAATACCAATTCTTCTCAAACTCTTTTAAAAACTAGAAGAGAAGGGAACACATCCACCTCACCCTGATACCAAAACCAAGACATCATAAGAAAAAAAACCACTACAGACTGATATCACTTATGAATATAGATGCAAAAATCCTCAACAATATAATAGTAAACCAAACCCAGAAGCATATAAAAAAGATTATACACTACGATGAAGTGGAATTTTTCTCAGGGATGCAAGGTTGGTTTAACATCCCAAAATTAATTAATATAAACAGCATATCAATAGAATAAAGGACAAAACTCACATGATCATCTCAATAGATACAGAAAAAGCATTTGACAAAATTCAGCACTCTTCCTTGATTAAAAAAGAAAAACTCACTCAACAAACTAGAAATAAAAGAGAACTCCTAGGGGTAGTAGATTGGTGGAGGGGGGTTATCACTTTGTGAGGGATATAAATGATAAATGTCTAACTATTATATTGTTTTGTGCTCTTCAAACTAATACAAAAAAAGAGAACTCCTTCAACCTGATAAATGGCATCTATGAAAAATCCACAGTTCACATCGTACTTCAATGGTGAAAGGCTGAATGCTTTCCTCCAAAGATTAAAAGAAAAACAAAGATTCCCAATCTTGCCACTTCTATCCAACATTACATTGGAAGTTCTAACCAGGACGATAGGCAATAAAAATAAAAGTCATCAGAACTGGAAAAGAAATAAAACTATCTCTATTTGCAGATGACATGATCTTGTATATAGAAAATCCTAAGGAATCCACTAAAAAAAAAAAATAGAACTAAGAAAAAAGTTCAGCAAGGTTGTAGGATGTAGGATCAGTATATAAAAATCATTGTATTTCTATAAAGCAGCAATGACTAAACCAAATGAAAGTAAGAAACAATAGCGTCAAATAAAATAGAAACTTAACAAAAGTACAAAATTTTACTTCGAAAATTATAAAATGTTGAAATTAAAGAAAACCTAAATAAATGGACTATTTTATGCTTAAGAGTCAGAAGACTTAATACTGTTAAGATGGCAATATCCCCCAAATTGATCTACAGCTTTAAAACTTCATATGGCTCATCCAGCCCTTTTTGCTGTGGCACCTAGTTCATGGTTTTCTTGATCCAACTCTGCTTTAGCCCTACTGATGAATTTCTAGTTTTCTGAAGTTGCTCTCTCAAGTATCTTTTGTCTTTGCACAGGCTATTGATTCCCTTTACCTTAGATGCTCTTTCCAACTTCCTCATATGACTAACTCCTACTGGTTATCCTCAGGTCTCAGATTACAAACTATATTTTCTGGGATACCTTCCTTGATCTGCTTTGAAAAGGATAATTATCTCTTCCTGTGTGTGCCTTTAAAGCCGTATTCTTCCTGACTTTCAACACTTCCCGTATATTTCTGTCATTCTCTTTTTATATTCTACTTGCTGTATTCCCCTACTGAAATGTAGCTATGACTGGTAGGCAAGGCTAAGTCATATTTGCCTTATTTACTAAACAAATGAATTGAACAAATTAAACTGAAGAACTCACATGCTGATGCTTCTTTAGCTTCCACCACAAACTAGGGTAGTTGGTTTTCAGTCTTGGCTGTACATTAGAATCATCTGGGGAACTTTTAAAAATCCTGAGTCTAGGCAATACGTTGGATTGATTAAATCAAGATACGTAGGTGTGGTGGGGTAGGGTGGGTAGGCATCAGTATTTTTAAGCTCCTCAGATGATTAAATAGGCAGCCATGGCTAAGAGCCCCTGAACTAGAAGTAGATTCTCTTCTAAGGAACCACCTCCTAAGATTCAGTTTGATCTCTTTCACTTTATCCTTTCAGGGTATCAGCTAGAACCTAAGTATTACCCTAAGTGAAGCCCACCTAATGCCTAACGAGGGTCTCAGAAATCATTATAAGAGAGAGCAAAAAGGAGTTCAAGCTCCTTCACTGAGCTACATGGAGCTGGGAAGATGATTCTGTCAATAGCACATTGTCTGCCATTCTGACTTTCCTTGGGCTTCAGTAGCTTCAGTAGACTCATGCTTGAGCCCAGGAAACCCCAATAACAGGCTAGCTAAAAATGCTCAAGTCTTCACGGTGCATTGAGAGATAAGACCTCAGCATTATGGTTTTGATTGGTAACGGTGGTGATTACAATTAACAATGACAAGAGAGTCAGTTATATCTCAGTAAAACTGGAAAAGAAAAAAAGAAAACAACAATGACAAGAGGCCAGGACCTCCTGGTTCAGGAGACTCCTCCCTCAGTACAACAAAAGTCCCCTTGTCATCAGACGCCAACACATACCTCAGCACATACCTTATGCACTTTGGCAATAGAATGGTGTCTTTGCTGGTCAACGGCAGTGTGGCAACCATGGGGATGGGCTGCTCAGATTTCCCTTGAAGAAAGAATTTGCTCTCCAGCTGCAAGGAGTATTAGCTGATGGCCTCCAGCTGTTAATGCCTTCAAGACCCACCTTACCTTTCAAGCTGAGGCCATGCTCTTTCCAGGCAGCCCCCAGCCAATGACTAAACACTAGAACCTGACCATTTCTATGTAAGAAAATAGCTTTATCTTTTAGAACCAAAAGATGATATTGTTAATGGTAAATTAAAGTTTAGCTAGATGATATGACTAAACCCTGAGATCCTCTCTACTTCTTACATTTCATAAATCTATTGAAAAGAATCTGGGAAAATTTTATATAGACTATCGGTCCTTTGGTTTGTGACACTGGCTATTATTTCTAGGAATTCATGTGATCTTAGCTTTTCAGTTTATGAATTAATTATTCAAGGTTTTAGTGTCCCTGTCTCTGCTATATTCCAGCTTTGTACAATCCTGTTATTTTCCGAGAAACATGAGGCAAGTTAAAAAGAAACAGAATGGCTTTGTTATCATTTGGAAAAAAAGAACAGAAGGATAGCTAGGTCACTCTGCGATGGCTAATATTTATATTGTAAATGCAACGCAGAAGAGTAGTAACTTCTTTATATTACCGTATAAGTACAAATTAGTATGAAATGAAAGAGTTGCCCTCACTCCTTTCCTATCCTCACTCTTTTAGCATGCTAAGAGAGGCAGTTAATATTCAAATTAGCTATAGAAAAGTTTCTCCTCTGACATCTCTAAGGCCTGTGGTCCATCCAAGGCAGGGGTGTTCAAACTTTTTTCACCGTTTTTCACCAAGGGCCATATGCGGTAAAATACACAAACAGCCGGGCCACTCACTCGAGGTGAAGTACGTATTGCTTCACTTGGTTTATTTAAGTAAACTAAATATATTTTTGGAATTTGCTGTGGGCCAATTAAAAATGGATTGTGGCCGCAGTTGGCCCGCAGGCCACAGTTTGGACACCCCTGATCCAAGGCCTTCACCATGCTAGACGCCAGCAGAGGGTACTGCATCTGGATGAAGGAAGAAAACTGGCACAGAAGAGACTGGAGAGGACCCATTCAAGATTAAGTGGATATGGACTGAGTGACTACCCAAGGGAAAAATAAGTGTTTTGCACCATCCTCTGGATTTTGTGTGTATTTTTGATGGCTATTTACAAGATTGATAATGAATCATACCAACATACCACGATGTGATAATGAATCCCACCTGAATATCATTACAGGCTTTGAAGACCATAGCAGTGAGGTTATACAATAAACCCATTCTCTGGTGGAAAACGGAAATAGAAATGAGTGTCAAAACAAACAAGCAAGCCAACCAAAAAATAATAGAACTGAAAGTCAGCAATGTACATATTCCAAACTAATAAATATCATCTGAACTTTGATTAAAAACATGGATAAATCTTCCTATTAATTTAAAATGTGGAGCTTTTCAGGAATTTTGGCTTTTCTACAATTCTAGGGGCTTCCTTCTGTATTGCCTAAATAGTGGAAAGGGGAGCATCACTCACACAAAAGTGAATAGGAATGGTACCCCATTCCTATTGGAAGTCAACTGAATTTCCAGTTCCTGAGTCCATCTCTGCCTTTAGGAAAAATGACAAGTGCCTAATGGGGTTTATAAGACTCCTCTTCCAGCTTTAGCTTCCTCACTCCGGATTTTGTGCTGCCATATGATCTACGTAACGTCCAGTTCATTGCCAAGATCTTTTCCCCCTCTCCTCCTGGGGTTTGCACAAGTAATTTCCTTTGCCAAGCAAATTCTTCCCCACCCTGTACTCCTTGACTAAATTCTTTCCCTCTTTCAGGCTTTAGGATGAGGTGTCACCTCTTCTGGGAAACCTTTGCCTAAAAATAACTAAAACATGCTGAAAACTTACTCTTGGGAAGGAACTGTCCTGTTTTTCCACGTGTATTAACTTTTATAATTATCAGGAAAACTATAGGAAGTAGGTATGATTATCCCGTTTCATAGATGAGGAAACTGAGGCACGGATAGAGGGAATTTCTAAAATAGTGTTACAAAGATGAACCATAAATTCTAGGATGAAGAAAGGAACCAATTGTGAGCAAATGGTAAGAACAAAGGATTGGAGGTCACAATGAAGATAAGAATTGTGCTGGGACTGGGATCTTTGGGGCCAACAAGCTGTTAACAATTTGAAGAGTATGGGAAAAGACAGGCAGTGACTGTACTGGAGATGTCTGGAGATGGTGCAACCTCTGACGGTGACATGGTCCAGGTACAAGCTTCAAAATTGGAGTGGAGGCGTCCATGGCGATAACGGTCTCTGAAAAATTCACTATTCCTCTGGCACCCAGCACACACAGTATCTGCTAAATTCTCAACTATCCGTGGGGTATATGGTGAAATGCAGCACTTTCAGGTAAGCCCCCGTTTCCTCAAATACATCCTGCTTTAGCTTCCCTGTCACCAAGCCAGAGAAATATTCTCCACCACCAGCGAACAGGAATATTCGCTGCCCGACTCCCAGGCTGGTCTTGCTCCCTTAAACTCGGGTGGCGGCTTGGAGCCCAAGCTGCGTTCCCTCAGCGGTTCACCCACTTCTGGCCTTCGGCCCCTGAAGAACAGAATTCGCCTCTGAAATAGGTTGTGAAAGGAGAAGCGTGCTTCAAGGCACGCGAGCTCAAGGCCAGACGGCCAAGCATGGTAAGTCCGGGAGCTTGGCGACAGCACGACGGTACGTAGGTCCCTCAGGCTGTCCTCTGGCCCAGACGCCAAAGTGCGTGTCCGAGCCCCGGCAAGAGGCGTCTGCAGCTTCGCCTCAGTGACAGGACACCCGCGAGCTGGCGGCTGCGGCAGGAAACCTCTCCTTCCACAGGCTCAGTACGCGCGAGATGTCTCGCGCCGAAGATCGCCCGCGCTCTTGCGCGCCTGCAGCTGAGGCGGCACAGGCGGCGGGAAGCCCCACCCCACCCCACAACTGTCCCGGGAGGGGCGTGGCCGCCACAGGCCCCGCCCTCGCCGCGCGCGCTGCCCCACGGCAACCGGCTCAACACAACAAAATGGCCGCCGCGCCGCTGGGCACCTAAGGGGGAAGACAGGCGCATCTTCACCGGGCCTCGTCCGGCGGGTCCGCTTGGCTCGGCTCCTCAGTGGTGAGTGCCAGGCCTGGTCGAAGGCGTTCTCCGGCATCTGGACGGAATGGTGGGGGCCGGAGGCAAAGGCGAGAAGGCCTGCGCCAGCTCGGGATGGATTCGGGGCGGGGGCGTGTGCCTGGGAATATGGGATTGGATGGGAAGGAGGGCATGGCCCGGAATCGGTGTGGGGAGGAGAATGATGGAGGGAGGTTTGGATGAGAAGAGAATCAGTGGGTCAGGGGTGGGGGATACGGGGGCGGTTGTGGAAACAGGACTAGGTTGTAGAAAGAGTTGGGCGTTGGGGTGTAACGCCGAGAAGGATGGGGATCCCTCCATCGAGAGGAGGAGGGAGGGGCTGGGGTGTGCCAGGTGTCTGTGGGGAATGACAGGGGTAAAGGATGGTTTGGGTATCCTGACGGGGTATCATGGGATTGTACAGGAAGAAAAATGAGAGAATGTTGGAAGGAAATGTTAAAAGGAAGGGAAGAGCAAATACTTTGTTGTATAATGGTTAAAGGAGGGGTGAATTTTGAAGCCAAAACTTGGATTCAAGTCTTGATTCTGCCACCCTGTGTTACTTAACCAAATCTATGACTGGGCAGATTGCTTAACCTTTCTGCGCATGTGTTTCCTCATTTGTAAAAATAATTGTCATTACTTTTGAGCGTACAATATTTGTCGAATTCAGTTCTAAGTCGTTTGCGTGTATTAACTCATTTAGAACTTAAAATAACTTGTATGATGGTTACCAACCCCATTTTAAAAGTGAAGAAACTGAGGATCAGAGAGGTTAAGTAATTTGCCTAATGTCAAACTGACATTTTAACTCAGGCTATTTAGTTCCAGAACCCATGCTTTTAATACTCAATGATATACCACCACATGTAAATAAGGTTAATAATTCTGTTCTTATAAAGCATCTGCGAGATTTAAATTTGGCTATGTCTTTAGAGTGCTTAGTAGAGAACCCTTTCTTCATTCATTCAACAAATATTTGTTGTACAATAGACAATAGACAAATAGAGCCCCTGCTGTGTTGTAGCTTAAACTCTAGAAGAAGAAATAAGCAATAATCAAGTCGTTTCACAAATAATCATTTCATTCTAACTGGAAGGTGTTATAAAGTTCAGAAACCAGTTATAATAAGGAGATGTAATCTTGCTGTGCATCTTGAGTGTAGAAACCCTGCCTTCTCTCTCTCTATTCTTAGAGCCTCGCACAGTTCTTAGAGCATAAAAGTTGCTCAGTAAAATTGAATGACTGAGTAAATAAATTAATGGAAAAGGATGGGAAGCTTGGGTTTTAAGGTACCTGAGTAGAATGGAGAATCAAATTCAGAATGGTAATAGAATTGAGAAAGACGCAGAGGTCAGGATGTTAGAAGGGAAAGGCAAGTAGGTAGATAATTGTGTTGGGATGAAGGTGAACAGGTGAAGGTTTGAGTATTTTCTTTAAGGAGGGAAATAATAGAAGTCAGAGTATTGGAATGAACTAGGATGTCAGAATATTTTCTGGAACGAGCAGTTTGGGAAATCAGGGTGGATATAAAAGTGTTGAGGCAGGATACTGAAAAGAGCAATAAAGAAATGGATGTAAGACACTGTTAGGGAATTGGGACAGCATTTGTGGGGAAACTTGGAAATCAGAATGGGATGAAGTATGAGCGACAGAGGTTGACAAACACAGGATGGGAGAATTGCCTTTGGAAAGAAGTGCAGTGGCTTAGAGACTTTGGAGAGGAATGGGAATCAGGATATTTGAAAGGACTAGAGAAAGCTAAAGAGTAAGAGTGTTTAAGTGGGTCCAAGGGTATGGAATGAAGTAGAATTTCAGGGAAAGTACTGACATGTGATTAAATTGCTAACACTTAATCTTTCTTATTACAATTCTTAAAAGGAAGGAGGTTATCTAGATTTCTGGAATCCATTCTAATATTTTTTTAACTCTATAAGTGAGTAAGACAGAGTTTTTCTAATCAAGAGGTGTAACAGAGGACTTCATGATAGTTTAGTGAGACCCAAAGGGTCTTGGTCATTAAGATGTTATAAGAGGAATTCAGGATGGTTCAGTATTTTAAGAATTAAGAGAGAAAACTGAGATGCAGGACACAAAATAATTGCATTGCATTGTTAGGAAAGGCTGGATAGAGGTGGAGGTGGTCTCTACTAAGCTGTGATACACAGGATGATTAGATCAGGGCAAATATCTGAGTCTGAGAGTGACAGCTATCACATTAAATTTTTTGTTTTTCCTTCAGGAATTTTTAATAATATATGCCATCCATTCATTAATCATGGTCATTTAGTGGCATTTAGTTATAGTCTGTTTTATGTAAGGTGCCTTGCTAGGCCCTAGAGAGCAAATCAAAGGGATTTGGATTCCAGAAAAATCAGCAATATGACATGGTAATGAAGACATGGGCTTTAGAACCTGGTCTTGGCTAAACCAATTAGTTATGGGACTTTGAACAAATTATCTAATCTCTTAATCTTTAAATGGGAGATAACAACACCTATTTCATAAGTAGTTGTATTTAATCCTTCTAATTCGATGATACATAGGAGACCTTATCACAACATTTAGCACATGATAAAAGTTAATGATCAACCTAGGAAAATAAATAAAAACAAAATGTAGCTGAAATGATGGGTCTGATTTTCTTGTGAGACTTCTAAATTAATTCTGAGAGCAGGACCCAAAGAGGAATTCCAGAAATGTTTTGGGCAAGATCAGCATTCCTAGAATGACTGAAACCCTTCCTTCTCTCTATAATTGTTGAAACGTATTGTATTTGCTAAATATTGGTTAACTGATTGACTGTGTAATGGCAACTCTCCTTTACATATACTGTATATGTTCCAACCCTTTAAAAAATAAGTTTCTTCATAATTCCAGCCTGTATAATAATATTCATACATCTGTGAAGGTGTTATATATGAAGATGTTCACACATCAAACCATTATAATGTCTTTTTCTAATATCAATTTATATGGCATTAGATTTGACCTACCGAAAATCTTTAGTTTGAAAACGACTGTTCTAAAAAATAATTTGTGTTTTTGTCTTCACATTTTAAGCAGTGAGAGTAGGGGAGATTATGGATATTGAGCAAAAATAGGATCATTATTAACGCAGCCTTGTTCAAGACTTAAACATCTTATGAGATATTTTTTGTCTCAGTTTGTCAAATTCATAATTTTTGCAATGTTTTTAGACTGAATGCATTTATAGGAGCAATTGTTTATTATGAAAATGTTTTTTGCATAAACTTAACCTTGCAAATTAGGACTCTTGGTGTTGAGGACTAATATTGCTCATGAAGATATTCTTCTGTAGGGGTACTAAATAGCATTTTATCAGTTCCATGTTCTTTATGAATAATTCACTCAATAAATATTGTCTTCCATCTTCTAAAAGTTGTCTTCTATCAGCTAAGCTTTGTTCTAGGCCAGGATACACCAGTGAACAATATCACTACTCTCATGGAACTTACATTCTACTAGATTAATTATGTGATTTGATTACAAATTAGTATGAGAGCAGAACTGACTCTCATCATTACTACAGCTAGCATCGTGACTGACCAAGTCATTTACCATTCTGGGCCTTTGTTTGTTTATATGAAAAGAAAGGAATTTGACTAAGATCCCTTTCATCAATACATGCTTTTGTTCCTTCTGGAAGACCTCGATTTCAATAAATTGATTTTATGGACAAGCAATAGTAGGCATGGTAGTCTGAAGCAATTAGATGTTTTCAAATAGCATGAGACAAACAAATGAACATCAAATACGTAATGTTTATCAAAAGGCAGATATAAAAGATATTCTATTATTTCTTTTACGCAAAGTTAAAAAATATTAGGTTGGTGCAAAAGTAATCGCGGTGTTTTCAATTTTTAACCTTTTAAACTGCAATAACTTTTGCACCAACCTAATAGTCTAAAAATCTTAATGTTGGACATCAGAATAGTGATTACCCGTGTGTGGGAGATAGTGACCAGAAGGGGACATGCGAGGGCTTCTGGGGTTCTGGTAATATTCTGTTCTTTGATCTTGATACTAGTTATACAGCTGTGTTCATTGTATATAAATTCATAGAGCTATGTATGTATGATATGTGTACTTTTTAATATATATAATGCAACAAAAATATGCACACATCCATATACAGAGAGAGACAGAGAGAGAGAAAGAGAGGGAGAGGACATGCTGTTAAAATATGGCTTCTAAACAGATTGAATTCTAGTTGTAAAATGTTAGATACTTTCATGGCCTACCATTGAGGTGCTGGGAGTTCAGAGATGAATAAGGCATGACGACTCTACCTGTGGATGTTACAATCTGGATAAGCAAAAAGTATTATAGTAGAATGAGTCTCTGATGGAGGTGTATTCAGTATGATAATAAGTATAGAAGATTAATTCTACTTGAAGGAAGTGGATTTCTGGAAAGCCTTTACAAATAAAATGACATTTTAGTTGGTAGAAAGGAAGAAGAGAATGCCATTTTAAGAAGAGGGAAATTCACGAGCAGAAGAAACTCATGATGTGTCCGGGTAATAATAGAAAGATGACTAGAGTGCAGGATGCTTGGTGGCTAGGAGTAAGAAATGAGGCCCGAAAGCTTGGCTAGATTGTGGTGAGTTCTATGTATGGTGCAGAAATGTTTAGATTTATTGACAATGAGAACCATCAGATGTCTTTTGTTTTTTTATAAAGTGAGTCAGGGAGAAAGGATTGAGGGTGAGGCAAAGGAAGACTGGAAGCTGGTTAAGAAAGAATCATAACAGTCTAAACAAGAGGTGATAAAAGTTAGATCTAGGGCAGGAGCTATGAAGATAGAGATGCGTTTAGAAAATTTCAGAACTAGAATCAGTATCTTAATGGCTGAGGGAGAGGGACGAATGGGAAATGACTTCATTCATTCATTCGATAAATATTTATTGAGTTCTTGCTAGATGCCAGGCACTATGCTCGACTGAGGAGAAAGTGGTGAACAAAACAGAAGCTCTCGTGGAGCTTACAGTCTAAAGGGGAGACAGAATGAAGTCGGACCCTTACCTAACACCATAAACAAAAATTAACTCAAATGGATCGAAGGCTTAAATGTCAGACCTAAAAGTATAGCTCTCTTAGAAAACACAGAGCAAAAGCTTCACGACATTGGATTTGTCAGTGATTTCTTAGATATGACACCAAAGGCACAGGCAACAAAGAAAAAATAGACAAATTGGACTTACGGAAAATGTTTAAATGTTCATCAAAAGACAGTATCAACAGAGTCAAAAGGCCTACAGAATATTTATAAATCATATATCTGATAAGGGATTAATATCCAGAATATATAGAGAGAACTCCTAAAACGCAACAAGAAAAAAAGGAAACAACCTGGTTTAAAAATGGGTAGAGAACTTGAATAGACATTTCAAAGAAGATAAACAAATAGCCATAAGCACATGAAAAGATGCTCAACAGTACCAGTCACTAGGGAAATAAATGCAAATCAATAATACAATGAGATACCACCTCATACTCGTTAGGATAGCCACCATCAAAAAATAAATGAATAACAAGTGTTGGTAAGAACATGGCGAAATTGGAACCCCCATGCACCATTGGTGGGAATGTAAAATAGCATAGCTGCTGTGGAAAACAGTATGGCAGTTCTTCACAAAATTAAAAATGAAATTACTATATGATCCATTAATTCCACTTCTGAGTATATACCCAAGAATTGAAAGAAGGGTCTTGAAGAGATATTTGTATACCCGTCCATAGCAATATTCTTCATAATATCTAAAACATGGAAGCAGCCCAAGTGTTCACTGACGGATGAATGGATAAGCAAAATGTGATATATGCATATAATATACTATTATTCAGTGTTAAGAAGGAAGTAAGTTCTGGCATATGCTAGATGGATGAATTTGGGGGATATTATACTAAGTAAAATACGTCAGTTATGAAAGACAAATACTGTATGATTCTGCTTATATAATATACTTAGAGTAGTCAGAATCATAGAGACAGAAAGAAGAATGGTGGTTGCCAGCGGCTGTGGAGGGAGGAATGGGGAGTTATTGTTTAACGGGTATCGAATTACAGTTTCACAAGATGAAAAGAGTTATGGAGCTAGATGGTGCTGATGATTACACAACATTATGTATGTGTTTAATACCACTGAAGTGTACACTTAAAATGGTTAAACCAGTCAATTTTATGTTGTAAAACTTACCGCAGTTAAAAAAAAAAAATGATGGAAACAAAGTTGAAAAAAAAAAAAGACTGAGGGCAAGCGTTTGTAGCAGAAGGAATTATGTGTGCAGGTCTGTGTGACTGGAGCCCAGGGACTTGAGGGAATGAGTGACAGAAGTGAAGCTAGAGCGACAGGGCCATATCATGGGGGGACCTCATAGGTCATGGCAAATATTATATTCATTATAGCCAGATTTACTTTTTAAATAGATGACTGGCTGTTTGACTAATGTAGTTACAGAGTAGGAAATAGATCAGTTAGAAACTATTTTATAGTTTGTTGAGGGCTTGGGTTAGAGTGGTTGAGGGTAGAGACAGAAAGAAGTAAACTAATTTGAGACAGAGATTTAGGAGGTAGAATTGACAAAAGTTGGTGATTGATTTGGTATAGGAAAAAAGGGGAAAGGGAGGCATCAAGAATGACTCCCAGGTTTCCATCTTACTCCCATGAGCATTGTTCACTAGTTAGGGAACACTGGAGGAGGAACAGGATGGGAGGAAAATGAGGGAGGAATGGAGGAAGTGATGAATTCAGTTTGGACATGTTGATTTTAGGATGCCGATGAGGAATCAAGTAGGCAGTTAGGAAGAGGAGTCTGGAACGCAGAGAAAGGTTGGACTGAAGATATAAATCTCAGTATGCAGGTAGCATTGGAAGCCATGGGTGTGTATTAGATTGTCTAAAATGAGACTAGAGAGAGACTAGAAGAGACTTGAGGAGCTCTGACATTTAAAGATTGAATAGAGGAGTGTGAGCCAGCAAAGGAGGCCAAAGAGTGGCCAGCGAGGCAGGAGGATACTAGGAGAGTGTGGTGTCCCAGAATCCAAAGGAAGAAACTGTTTCAGGAAGGACAGAATGCTCATCAGTATTAAATACAGCTTGTTGCCAAATATTTCCAGGGCCTGCATTCTAAGGACCCCGTGTGGGCATCAGGGGCCTGTGGCTTATTCGGTCCTATAAATTGAGAACAGAAATGACAGGTAAGACTTCTGGCTAAAGCATTTATCAATACAAAACCCTATGACGGTCTCTTTTCCCTCTGGCAAGGTGATTGGCAATGTTTGAAATAGTGGCTGCTCCCAGCAGCTTAAAGTAGTGTGGGTCCTAACCTCTATAGCCTGTGAGTTTATAGCTTTGTAGTCTTGAAAATTCTCGAAATAGATTAATTTAATAATTTTGATAACTCTAAAAAAATTAACCTTGTTAAATATACTGAAAACTCTTACAGGTTTTGATGGACACCTGGCTTTATTCTTGCAATGAAGAAAGGTTCTCAGCAAAAATTTTCCAAACCAAAGATGCCATCATCATCTCACTCTCCTAGTCCATCGTCTCTTACGTTCAATATGAGATCTAGGTCACTTTCACCTTTAAGCGGATCCGAGACTCTGCCTTTTCATTCTGAAGGACAGTGGTGTGAACGAGGGGAGACTGCAGATGAAAACACTATACTTTTGGACTACCAAGACCATAAAGGTATATGCTTTCTAATCTTAGAATTTAACCGCATACTCTGAAGTAGAGAGGGATGATATTGAACTTACATTTTTTGGTCCAAATGTAGCATATATCCAGGTATTGACTTGACCTATCATTTTTATTAACAGACATTGTATGAGGGCAGTGGCCGATGGAGGCTTCGGGGTAAGGGTGAAGCTGTCTGAATGGGTTAGGAGAAGGGAGTTTCCAGAAAAAGGAAGCTTTATTTCCTGTGGTGGGACAGAGCCTAAAGCTCACCTGCCAAATTTATTATCATCCTTGGGTAGGGGGAGGACATATCTGTTCACCTCAGAGTGGAATGCCTTAATTCAGTATAAAAATGTTATCCACCCTTGGGCTATTCCAGTCTGCTTGTTGGCAAACTGCTAATCTGTGAATGGACTAATTTCCACATAAGGACATGTATAGGTTCCACCAAGTTTTTTATTTTTTTCTTAAAAGCATTCTGTTAGTCTGGGAATCTATTTTCCAAAATTGATTATTTTTTCTACGAATCTATTTAATGTGATTAAATGTGAAAGAAAACTGTGATTTCTTTGCTAAGTCATGAAATCACAGCCATCAAACTCTAGTGACCTGAATATCTGATCAGTTTTATTAATAAACATCAGCATTGAGTTTCGACTATACCTTTGCTATCAATTGATACATTGCTATTTCTAATTTGTATAATATTTTAGAATATTAGTCATTCTTTCCTAGAACAGCCCAAGTTGAAGAAAAAATTATTTATTTTGAACCAAAATAAATATAATATTAACTTATTATAAATAATCATAGGAAGTCTTTGGCCCACAGCCTAGATCTGAACCCAGGATTAATTTTTTCTGACTCTTAGAGAAAGAACCAAGAGGCAATTTTATTTTTATGGCTTCCTTTATAAAATGTGACATGGCTTTAAGAAACTTTGACAGCAATATCTGTGGAGGGCTTAGGACAGGGTCTGCTACCCATCAAGTTAGTACTTTATCTCTATAAAGGATGACGGGGTCTCCTATATCTCTATTTAAAAGAACAACAAATTTGTGTTTCTCACTATTAAAAAAAAAAGAACACAAGAAAAGAGGATTTTAAAGAATTCCAGCATTTCCAACTTTAGTTTAGAATTGTAAAAACAAACAACTAAATAGTGTCAGTGTATTATTTTTTTTAATTGCTAAAAACTTAAGGGCTGCATATAATTAAAGGTGTAGGTTTTGGATTCATCTGTCTGGGTTCAAATCCTGGATTTGCATACTACTACCTGCAAGATTTTGAGCAAATTATTATAATTTTTTAAAAATAAATGGGAATAGTCTCTCTCAAAGATTTGGGAATGTCTCTCTCAAAGATTTGTGTACAAATTAAATGTTTTAAATTTAAAGCATTTAACACAAAGCTTAGTACACAGGTAATATTTATAGAGTATAACTGTTAATGTCATTATTATGAAATGCTATATAAAGTAAAATATTACTAAAATATTGCAATTAGAACGAGCCAGGTGTTTTTATATTTGCATGGTTTACAAAAAATTTTTTTTGTTATATAACATGAAAACAATTTGTTTTTCAGAGTGTTCATGTCTTCCTCTCCTGATAATGATCTGTTTCTGTAATTTCAGAAGCTGATTCTCATGCAGGAGTCCGATATATCACAGAGGCTCTTATTAAAAAACTTACGAAACAGGATAATTTGGCCTTGGTAAAATCTCTGAACCTTTCACTTTCTAAAGGTGGTGGCAAGAAATTTAGGGTAAGTTACCAACATTTCTGAATATAGACATTGTTTTTGATGTTTCTGTGCTTTAAAACTGAGAAAAGAAGATTATTTTAGATTTACAGTAACATCTCATTCTAATGTCACCTAATTTGTAGCAGACCTTTTTATTTTTTCCAGTGAAAAGTTCTACATCAGAAGTATGACACCTTCAAATACATTAAGTTCCTATTATTTTATGCATTATTGACTCTCTTTAGAGATGAGGTCCGCAGACTATAGCTTACAGGCCAAATCAGGCTTGCTGCTATTTTTGTAACTAAAATCGTATTGGAACACAGTCACACTCATTTGTTTACATACTGTCTTTGGCTGGTTTTGTGCTGTAATAGCAGAGGTGAGTAGTTGCCACAGAGACTTTGTAGCCCACAAAGTCAGAAATATTTGCTATCTGGCTTTTTGCAGAAAAAGTTTGCTGATCCCTGCTGTAGAGTATTTACCACTTTATTCATAAACTATACAATATGAACACATTATAATTGACAACTTATGTTTTAATTAGAAAAAATGTAAACTTAGATGCCTACTGCATTCGTCACAAAAATTAATCGAAGATCTTAATGAAAACAAAACAAAAATCAAACCAACAAAAATGCAAATGAAGGAGATAATGGCTTGACCTTAAAAACAAGTTCCATTTGAGGTGACTTGCTTTATGTAGAGGAGATTGAGCATGTCAAACATAGGCTCCACACAGCAGGGAAATTGTCCAGTTCCCTGGTGCATCTCCATTGCCTGGTGCCACACTTGCTATGTAGTAAGTGTGTAATCAATTTCGGTCGACCAATGACTGTTTTTAAACTTGAGGGGAAGATCCAGGAGAAGGAAAGAGGTTGAAGATGCAAGAGCATGGGGAGAGGAGATGGGTAAGGTTATGAAGAGCCTAAGTACCTAGCTGAGCTTTGAAGGAAGAAGAGGAGGGAGGGAAAGGCATGGAAAAGATGAGGTGGGAGTGTTCTTGTTGGGTAGTCTTGAGCTTCTTAGTACGTAGGAAGTGTGTCCACTGAGGGGAAGGGAGAGTTTGGCAGCTTGAGGAGAGCTGCTTCTCCTGGTCAAGGAGCGCCGTACCAAGGGATTGTCAGGAGAGCAATAAGAGTTTAGTCTCTGATGACTGATCAGAACAGCCCCTGATACACATACTTACATGTTGTGCTTATGTCAAGGCATCTGTTGTATAAAGTATTCATTTGTCTCCAATTAGTATATCGAAAATTTGGAAAAATGTATTAAACTTGAAGTACTGAATCTCAGCTATAATCTAATAGGGAAGATTGAGAAGCTGGACAAGCTGTTAAAATTACGTGAACTCAACTTGTCATATAACAAAATCTGGTAAGTAAATACTTCTTTAGGTAGCATTGCAGGGTCACCTTTGGTAAAAGGTAAATTAATGCTGCCCACGTTACTGAAAGAAGCCTTCAAAACAGCAAGCACCTGATCCTTATTCATTGATAGTCTAGCCCTTCGCAGTTGATAACTGCCTTCACGATTTGGCCTTACTAAAGAATGGATTAATATCTTAATCTAGCATTATCAAAGAAGGAGATACATTTTTTGAGTATCAAATTTTATCTTAATTCCATTTTTGACAGGAAGTTTCCCAGATAGAGTCTTTGATTCACTGCCTTATTACATACATTAAGAAAGTTGACATGAAGCAATATGTTTTAACCATGTCAATTTGATCCCAAAGATATTTCCACCTGTTTTCACGTATGTGTTTTTCCTTGTTTTTTGCTCATTGCTATAAGCAATATACTCTGTCTTGTTTCCACTTCATAATATATATAATATGCATTACTCTTGAGATGTAAACATAATAAAACTGACAGAGGCTAAAACTGCAAATAGAAAACTTGTTATAGACAAAATGATACAATTATCAAATCTTGAAAATCTTTATATTTGTATACTTTCCCCCCACATTAGACTTGGTATATCAAATGCCTACCCCCGCACACACCAAAAACAAACAAACAAACAAAAAACACTAACAGTGGCAGAAGCTCTAATATGGCAAAAATGAAATGGGGGGAAAACTGATTAATGAATTAAATACTTAATATAAAATTTGTATAAAAAATAATTGATCCTGATGAAAATAACTTCAACAAAATGAAAGTGAAAATAAAACTTGGAAATATTTTCCCAGTATAGAAAATTGACCAAGGAATTAAATTGGAATCAACTTGAGAAAAATAGTTCATCAATGAAAATTCATAAATATGGGTGATACATGTTTTATTAATTGAAATATTCTGATGAGAATATTTATGTTTATAAATTCAGTATCGTTCTGTGGGTCCACCAGTTCAGAATGGCAGCCATGTTCTGCTATTGAGGCTAATCTTTTGGTAATTATTTCAGGTAATAATTAAGGACATCTTCTCTTGTGCAGGGCTGTAGCACATAGCACAGTGTGTGCTGTTGAGTTTTCAGCTGTTCCCTGGCTGTCCACTGGTACTCTTTACAGTGGTTAATGAGACTGACGTGGGCACACACTTCTTTTCTGTGTTGTGGGATCATAAAGTTTGATAGTAAGATAGGTGGGATTCCTGGACACAGTAATGAAGAGTTTACCAAAGCTGTTGTGGTAAATTTGTTTTTAGCCACTTTTTTGGTTCTCATTTATGAAAAGGCTTAAGTTATGATTATGAAAAGGAGCTCCACAAAAACCCAAGGCTATTCTAAAAACAGAGTGGAGGAACTCATTTCATTGTACTTATTACTAAGTTTGATTTTACCCTCTGGTTTCCAGCAAAATTGAAGGCATAGAAAATATGTGTAATCTACGAAAGCTAAACCTTGCAGGAAATGAAATTGAACATATTCCAGCATGGTTTGGAAAGAAGTTAAAATCTTTGCAAGTTCTCAATCTGAAAGGCAACAAGATATCATCGGTAAGTTATTCAAAGTAGCAAGAATCTTTTTTCAAATTTTTGGACTTAACTGAAAAAAAAAAGATTAAAATCTAAATTTTTTTTAAATGGGGTCTCTTCTTTTAGGTCCTTGTTCCTTTGACCAAACATCAAATTCAGACATAACCTGGGATTCTCTAGGGTAATTAAGTATAGTCATTCCTGGTTTTACTTGGTTCCATGGTAGCTGAGAGTTGACTTCTTAGCATTTTCACATCTATCATTCCATTTGAGCCTCAGGACACTCTTGTTAAAAAGAAAGTGCAGGGATTTTTTTAACTAAAACGTTAAAATTTATCCTTTTTTTAAATTAAAGCTTATTGGGGTGACAATTGTTAGTAAAGTTACATAGGTTTCAGGTGTACAATTCCGTAATACATCATCTATATATCCCATTGTGTGTTCACCACCCAGAGTCAGTTCTCCTCCCATCACCATATATTTGATCCCTTTTCCCCTTATCTACCACCCACTTTGTCCCTTACCCTCTGGTAACCACTAAACTATTGTCTGTGTCTGAGTTTTTGTTTCTTTATTTGTCTTGTTCCTTTGTTGTTTTCAGTTTTATATCCCACATATCAGTGAAATCATATGGTTCTCTACTTTTTCTGTTTGGCTTGTTTCGAGATCATAATCTCAGGATCCATCCATGTTGTCGCAAATGGCACGATTTCATCTTTTCTTATGGCAGAATAGTATTCCATTGTGTATATATACCACAACTTCTTTATGAATCATCTTTCGAAGGACACTTTTTTATAGCCATTTATATTTTTTGATTTGTATAATGAAAAGACAATAGATATAGAGTTATACGGATTTCAATTCAAATCCTGTTTCATTCACTTATAACCTCTGAGCTTTGAGCAAGTTACCTAACTTCTTTGAACCTCAGTTTCTTCATCTCTAAAATTAAGTTGATGCTTATGTCATAGGTTGTTGTGAGGAGCCACAAATGAACTGGTGTATGGAAAATGCCTCGTATTGCTCGGATACACTATAGATACTCAAATACTCCCTTTCTGTTCTTCCATTCACACTACTTTTGGATGATGAATTGCATGAAAATAGGTTCCTTGCCATGTTAATAACAATGTTCTTGACTTAGTACTTCCTTTAGGTGTGTTTATGATTTTTAAATTATACCAATAATAATGTTATGTATCTTTTCAGCTCCAAGATGTAAGCAGATTGAAACCACTTCAAGATTTGACTTCTCTGATTCTAACTGAAAATCCAATTGTGACCCTTCCTCATTACCTCCAGTTTACCATTTTTCACCTCCGTTCACTAGAAAGTTTGGAAGGTCAGCCAGTAACCACTCAGGACAGACAGGATGCTTTTGAGAGATTCAGTTTAGGTAAAATGACATTTTTTAAAAAAATTAAATTTGGGGGGGGAGAGGAATAACTCAGAAGTTATCCAGGAAGATATATTATGTTATGAACTTTATAGTGCTATTAAAATTTGCATGGAAAATGACACTGTAAATCAATTCAACAAATATTCATTCAGCATGTCCTGTGAGCCAAGCACCGTATATGGCACCGAGGATACAATAGTAAGATAGATGGTACTGGCCTTCGTGCAGCTTGCATTTTAGTGGACCAGACAGACAAAAAGCCTGTAAACCCAGATAAAGTAACAGAGGAGAACCCCCCTTTTTGGGAAAGTGGTGTAAAGAAATGTCTCTCTAAGGAAGTGACATTTAAGCTGATGGCAAAGCCAAGAATAGATTAGCCATGTGAACAAAGGCATTCAGGGAAAGGGAGCAGCTGGTGCTTTGAGGCTGGAAAGACCATGGTGAGTTAAGGAACTGAAAGAAGATCAGTATGACTGCAGGATAGCTCATGAAAAGTTTGCAGAGACGGGAAGGGGTGAGATGGCACAGGGCCTCGGGGTTGGGATTTTATTCCAGGTGCAGTGGAAAGCCATTGACAGTTTTTAAGCTGGGGTGGGACATGAGGCAGTTTATATATTAAGAAGATTATTTTTGAAACAGGATGGAGAATGATTTGGGAAAGGACAAAATTGAACTAAAGGGACATGGGAGGAGGCTGTTGCAGAGCTCTAGGCTAGACGTGGTGACGGCCTATATTTAGGTGGCAGGTGTAGAAAAGATGCATCAGTTTTGAAGGTAGGATCAGCAGCACTTTCTAATGGACTGGATAATTCCTGGCTTCTGGCTTGCGTACGTGCTTAGATGGTGGTGATATTGTTTATAAAAATGAGAGAACTCAGAATGCTGAGTTTGAGTGAATGCCTTTGCAACACCCAAGAAGAGAGTTGGAAATGTGTCTGGAGTTCAAAGAGATCTGTACAAGAGATATAAATTTGAGAGTCATCAAGCATAAATATATAGTTAATTCCACTCAATGGAATCTATTAGCTCACTCAGACAGGGGTTGGGAAGATCAAGAAGGAGAGCCAGCTAAGAAAAATGAGAAAAAAGAAGCCAGCAAAGGAGGAGAAAACCAGGAAACAGTGGGTTGCAAAAGCCCAGAGAAGAGGATTTCAAGAGAGGAAGTGGTTGGCAATGTTGACTGTTGCTGAGACATAAAGAAGATGAGCACAGAGAATGCAACAGACCAGCAACGTGCTCGTATGATGATGATCTTGACAAGAGCAGTTAAGGAGTGCTTGGGACAAATGCTAGGTTATAGATGGAGGAGTGAATGGGAAGGAGACATTTGGGTGAAGATTTGCAATTTCCTCCCACAATTTCTCTCCAGATACCTAATAAATGTGTTAAAAAAAAAATCACCAATAGCTTCCAGACCAGGAAAGGGGCAGAAGTGAATGTAGTAAACCTCAAAGCTAGTAATTAAAGAAACAGAGAATATTCAAGAGTGGCGTAGAGAGACAAATCATGGCTTAGTTCTTTTGGTTCATGAGAAGACAAGATGAGATCGGAGAAATTGAAAGACTTGTCTCTTAATAAGAGGGACAGGACGCTTTCTTTATCAGAAGGGAGAGCAGATATGTGCAGGCATGGGTAGTTTTGAGGAAGTTCCTACTGGTGGGGTCTGTTTTCTCATGAAATATGAGGTCATCAACTGAAAAAGAGAATAGGGGTATGGGAGTTGAAGAGAAAGAAGGTATGAAATAGCCGTTTTAAAATGTTAGGAAATGAGCCTCTATCGTCAACCATTTAAAGTTAATGTTAATCCATTTTGACTTACAAAAATGGCAATTTGATAATGGTTTGATCCAATACTTGAGAAATATGGTAAATTTTTATTAGTTTGGCATCCCTCTAACTCAACATTTGTTACCCTGAAGTTTATGTTTTAGAATCCTTAAAAATACAAATAATGCAAAGGGAAGTCATCATATAAATAGACTACTACAGGGGAAGATGTTTAAACTACTTGTGATGCATTTATGACTTTGAATATTCATTAGGAGCCTTTAATGTGTTGAGTTCTGCGACCCATTAGTCAGCCAGATAGATGGTTTCTGCTTTCACAAAGATTTAGTGGAGAAGGCAGGCAGCCAAGATATTTGATCACATTTTACAATGCCCTGTAGATGAGGGCCACAGAAGAGGTGCCGGGTGGTGGAAGAGCACCCCTGAGAAGCATCTAACTTGGGGAGAGGGGAGAGTCAGGGCAGACTTCTCAAAGTGTTTTTGAAACTAAGACCTGGAGGATATAAAATAGACCCATAGGAGATAGAAGAAGACAGTTCCAGGCAGAAGGTGTGAGTAAAAGCCTGCAGGGTGAGAAGAGGCATCACAAATCTGAAGAATTGAATCATTGCAAATGGACTGCAGTGGGGTATGCTTGAAAATGAGGCTGGAGAGCAGGGAGTTCAGGACCCAGTCATGAAGAGCCTTGTCCATTATTCGTGCAGGCGTTTTGGATCCTATCCTAAGCATCATGGGAAGCCTTGAAGGATTTTAAGATAGCATAATATTTTGCAAACATGCTTGCAGCATCCTTTAAAGTGTAATTACTAATATCAAATAAAATGTTGCATGTTTTTTCTAGGATACCTGTGTTTATCAATACACTAATTGAATTAAATACTTGGAAGAAAAGTGTTGTCTTTTAAAATTGTTATACGAATGATAGTGACTTCTTACCTCTTACTATAAATCCCTTTCTAGTTCAAGATAGTCTTTTTCCCAAAACCATAGTGAATAATTTTGAAAGTAGAATTGTATTGATACTATCCTAAGAGGTCTTTTGCTATTAGTTAAGAAATAGTCTTACCTTTCTCCAAATAGGAACTATAATGATCAATAAATTATTAAATTTGTATTGGCAGAAGAAGTAGAAAGACTGGAAAGAGATCTGGAAAAGAAGATAATGGAAACTGAAGAGCTTAAGAGCAAACAATCAAAGCTCCTCGAGGAAATTAAAAATCAAGATAAATTGAACAAATCATTAAAAGAGGAGACCATGTTACAAAAACAGAGCTATGATGAGCTAGAGAGTAACCTAAACACGAAAAATGAATTGGTAAGTTCATATTATTTTACGTTGCTTTGACTTTATTCTCTTGAATAGAGAATTCTTTGCCCTTGAGTCTAAAAACACAACTTGTAGACTGTAGAATGGGGAAGATGTGTTCAACAGAAGAATGTGCAAAAGATTTTACGAGTTGTAGTTGACGGGCACTGTATGACATGGCTGCCCAAGAGACAAATGCTGTCTTGGGCTGCGTTATGTGAAGTATGGTACCCAGAACAAAGGAGAGAGGTGAAGCCCCACACTGTGAGCAGCTGGTCAGACTGTCTGTCAATGTGCGTATTGTTTGTAATGACAACATTGGTGAGGCTGTACATTGGCAAAAACTTTTAGAAGGCAATTTGACAAAATTATCCTACTTTAAATGGATATATCTATGTCCTTTATATTGGAAATATTATATATAGTATGTTTGTTATTGTATTTATATTATTTATTTTTACTATATAAGTGTAGCATAATATGTATTTCCAATAGCATGTTCTGTAGAAATGGTAGCAAGAATGTGTAAAGATATTATATATGTATAATACATACATACATATATATAAATACACATATACCCATGTACATATACAAGGACATTCACTACAGTAGTGTTTACATTAGCAAAATATTCAGAATAATTAAAATTCCCTCAGTGGCTATCCATGTGGTAAATTAATCGTGTTACTATTAAAATGAGGTAGAGCTGTATGTCCTGATACGGAAAGATGTCTAACACATATTGCTATGTGAAAAAAAGCAAGCTGTGCAACAATATATCAAGTATGATCCTATATATAACAATAGCATATAATAGGGGTGACTAGTTAGCTCAGTGGGTTAGAGCGTGGTGCTGGTAACACCAAGGTTGCTGGTTCAATCCCCACGTGGGTCACTGGAAGCTGCGCCCTCCTTAAGAGAGTCAACTATGCCATTGTGGCGTGAAAGCAATGTGTAACCAATGACCATGGATGTTCCCCAGTAAAATTTTTTAAAAAATAAAAAAAATACTGTAACAACCTGGGAAAAATATTTTTTAAAAAATAGCATATAATAGTATCATACTTGTAGGGAAAATGGTAGAATATGTACCAGACTCTTCACAGTAGTTACTTATGAGGAGTGGAATTATAGACTTTCTAATTGCTACTTACGCATGTGTATAATGTTTAAATTTTATGTAATTTGGCTTTATGGTTGAAATAAAAAGAAAAGATATTTTAAAAGATAAAGATTTAGACGACTAGACAGTGTACAACCAAAAGGTCCCTGACCCAGGGGCTTCAAAGGTCGTGCAACCATGTCGTATGAGGAATGGACAATGCAACAAATGTGTCCAGGCTAGAGAAGAAGAGACCCAGTGAGCTATGGTGATTGCTTTCAGATAGAAAGGACTGTTTCATGAACGAGGGACTTAGAGTTATTGACTAAGGTTCCATATGGTAAAATGAAGAAATGGCAAATAGAATTATAGGAAAACAGTTTTTCATTTAGTAAGAAGAAATTTCTAATAGCTGTCCTGAACTAAAGTGCCATAACTCTGGAATGTGTTGTTGTCACTGAAACGGGCATATGCTCAGGGTTTGGGGAAAAGAAAAACATGAGGCAGGGAGGTGGACTAAATGATCTTAAATGGTCTTTCCCAGAGATTCTGATTCTGTAAAATTATTAGGCTGCTCTTCGTAAGGAAAAAATAGCTATTAGTACTTTTTTTTTCTCTCTTGACAATTCTTTTTCTGACCTATGCATAACTTAGAGAATTATACTTCTCATATAACTATAGAATCTTAGATATACAGTTTCTTTTTCACATCCCCCTTTCAAGATTGGCATCTTGGCTTAATTACTTGATTTGTTGACAAGAATTCTGCTTAAGCACTTAAATTTTTTAGCAAGAAAAAAGTGTTCCCTTCTTTTTGTAGAAAGGGAAATTGTTATTGAAATCCAGATACTTATCTACCTCCTTCTTGAGTTCTTCTTTGCCAGAGAGAAAAGCTAAGAGATGTGATGAAAGGGCATCTTCCCCAGCTCTGTTAGTGACATATACAGGGCATTTGTAGGTTCTTTCACATGCCTCTTATTTGAAGGTAATTTTCAAATACGTCAGCTGTGTTCTGAAGGCATATTATATGTGATGTTAATAAATCAGTGATTATCAATGGTTTTATATTATACGTACTTCTGTTGCTCTCCATTCCATAATAAAGTAAAATGGATTGATGAGCAATTAAATCATTGGAGACCTGCATGATAATCAATTTTATTTTAGCAGTGAACTCTTTGTGCCATCACTTAACATTTGTATTTAAAATATAAAAAACAAACAAACTGTACTTACTATGGTGTCACTTGACATTTGTGAACATTTAAAATTTTTTAAATTACTGATCTTTTTTTATAATATAGAATCCATTTTTTATTAAGATAAAAGGAATTACAATTTCTATATGTTGACTCCATGGTGCATGTTAGTGAGCCTATTGAAAACCTTGGCAAAATGTTGTTGTTTATGACTTTGAGCTATCCCCAAATAATGGGTTACTATATTGCCTAGTTTTCTCTTTTGTTTGTTTATGATGTTGTCGATATGTTTGTGCTGTGAATAAATGTTTTGTAAATTGTCAACAGTTTTTGCTGTTTTGTTTTGTTTTTTGTAACTTTCTGGTTAGACGATAGACTGTGCTCATCTTTGTGTCATGCTATTTTTATCATTAACCATTTAAAAACACATTTACATACAAAGTTAATGTTTGTTATAACAAATTCAGACAATACAAATGTATATAGTAGAAAATGAAGGTCTCACTCTCCCCCGGCATCTTACTTTTTACAAAACAATATATCATGGATAGTTAGCTCTCCAAGTTGAAGAAGAATACACACACATGTGTGCATGCACACACACATATACACACACTCGTAAATGTTTTTCATTCTTTTCAAAGTCTATATTGTGTTCATTATATGGATCCTCCATAATTTATGTAGCCTATTCTTATTGATGAATATTTAGGTTGCTTCCACTTTTTTGTTATTAGAAACAATACTACAGAGAAAATCTTTATATATATATATATGTATATATACTACCATGGGTGCCAAAAAAAATGTATATAAGTGGACACTGGTCAGCATTGCTCAAGCAGTAGTTCGCCATAATCAGAAGTGTCAGGACGCTGATGGTAACCACTTTGAGCACCTCTTGTAATTGCAGAAGTCAAACATGACTTGTGTTCATCTTTTGTAATTGGTACATATTGAGTATTACAATTTTAATAGTTTTTTCCTTTCTTAAAATGTGTATACATGTTTTGGGTACTTCCGGTATATATATTGTACACACACACACACACACCCACACACCCACACACCCACATACCCTTATACATTCATACTAGTAATTCCTTAATATAAATTATAAGTAGAATTACTATGTAATTTGCATTTTAAATTTGTTAACTATTAATGCACCTTTCATAAAGCTTATAACTGTTTTACACTTCTACAGCAGTGAGTGGAAGAGCCCATGCCCCACTTGATATTATTATTTTGAACTTGTAAATAGGAAAAAAAACGGAATCTCATTGCTTTAACTTCACATTTCTTTAGTGGTTGGAGAGTTGAGTATTACATATATATTCATTAGCTCTTTAGTATTCTTTAAATTTCTTCTTTAAATTTTTATTGTTTTGCCTGTTCTTTACTATTCCATAGGACTATTCTGTTTCTTTAAAAGAATTCTGAGTCTTATTCTAAGAGCCTGCATTTGAAAAACATTTTCCATTCTTTTATGCAAAATATTTGGTGATAATATCATCTACAGTTATATGTTTTCCAGTTTCATAAAGTAATTCCTCATGTAATAGGTCAAACTATAAAAGAAATGTAGTAACATTGAAGTAAAGCTTCTGGTGGCTATTTAAACTATAGTAATCCCCGTCTCCTGCCACCAACCAATACTAACTTTGATTAACTTTAATATTAATATTGCTCTTTATCTTTTTGAATATTATTTAATTCCTGTTCTTCAGTTTCCTTATTTTTAAAATGAGTATGACTTACCTGTTCTGCCAGTCTCACAGAATTGTGAGGACTGAATGAAGCAATGAATGTGAAAATAATTTGAAATGAATCAAGCTAAGTAATAGAAGGTGGTAAATCTGTAACTCATAGAATGATGGTAAAATGTGTCCATATAAGAACAATGCAAGTAATAATAACAATATCTTTTTAAGGTAAGTTGTCAGTAAAGAACAACTTATTAAAGCCTAACTCTCTAGATTTCTCTAGGTGATGGTCTCTGTTTGCTTCTTTCTCCTTTCAGCCCTTGTCTTGGTTTCTTGCAGACCCTTTTCTGCCGATTCTTTATTCTTCCTTAAAGGTAGTTCCTTCAGGACTGCATTGCACACTATGTTTTTCATGGTTTGCATGATAACTTGTATTAATATACTTATGTACATTTTAAGTTTTAAAACTGGCTTGCCTTCTCAAGAAACGTGCTTGTGTATGTATAATTTTTTTTAATGGATGTGTACATAAGAGAGTGAATTTGAATGTTGGGGGAAAGAATTTGTATGATTTTTCCTGTTGGTAAATATGTTAACTGCAGTCAACTTTTGATTATCCACAGCTAATACTAGAACTAACCTACTTCCCAAGTCTTTTGACTCTTAACTTGCTCTCATTTATGCATTTCTGCAATGGACATTTATTGAATGCTTATGATATGCTAAGCCTAGTGCTATAGGAGACACAAAGGTACTTTAAGAGGCACAGAGTATTTGTTATTATTTGCCTTCAGAGACTAGTCTATGCTTTCTCCATCGTTCCAGTCACGTTTTCCTTTGTTTGGCCCTACTGCTAATGATCTTTGGGGAGAGAAGCCCAAGATTAGTTGACACTGTTGGTTGTGAGTTGCTTTCTTGAGACTCAGAGAGCATCCATCAGTGGGGGTAATACGCTGGACACCCCGCAGCAGGACATCAAAGACTGTAAAGTATAATAGGCAGAGGGTTGGATTTGAAATTAGGAGACTTGGAACTGAACTCTACCTCTTCCATTACCAGCTGTGCAATTGGGCAAGTTATTTAACGTTTCTGTGTAGCTTTAATCACCTTGTGTTATGAAGGTAGTTACGAAGTTTCTGTGAGAGAGCACAGGTAAAATGCTTAGTATAGTGTCTATCACACAGTGAATACTCAATCAAGGTTACCTGTTAACCCAGGTTAGCATTACTTCCCTTTGATGGATGATCAAGAGGTGACTGCAAGCTAAATCATGCACGACTTTGATTTCCTGGGCCTTGTAAAATGTTTGTTTGTTTATGTATTTCTCTCTGTAGCTTGCATTTTTATATTAGTAAGTTTTTTCTGCATGTTTTTTTGTCTGGTAGCTACTATCAGACACTGGCAAAAAAAAAGAGGTGAAAATCACTTAGTGGACCTTTGAAATGAACTCAAAGGATTGGTTTAAAGAAAGGGGACTGGTACTGGTAGCTAAAATATTTAGCCAATGCCACTAATCTAATATGTAACATTTGACAAGTCAATTCATCAGTCTGGGACTCAGTTTTTTAATTTATAAATTCAAGAGAATTAGATTTGATTTCTTTTAGCTCAAAATTTCTAAGGATAACAAAAAAGTTGTATTTATAGAATTACTTTATTAAAAATTTAATATTCCATATTTGGATCTGAGTGATCTTATTCACATCCCTTATTCTCTACGACAAAGAATAGTGTTCTGAACACTTAAAACTGAGATTAGCCAAAATATAACAGCAACAACAGTACAACAGTTAAAACCAAACTCTTATTTTTATCCTTCTCACTGCTCCTCCTGATTCCTTTGTAATTAATGTCAAATATCGTTTCCATCCATGATTTGAAGTTATCATTAAAACCACAGAGGAAGTTAAATAAATTAGTGCTGATTATTGGGAAATCAGCAAGCAGGTACTTAGTAGACTAGTTACTTAAAAATAATTGCTACAGAATTATTTTCATGTTTGTATAAAGCAAATTTAAATGATTTTTAAAGATCTTTATTCATTGTATCCTGAAATAGCATATAAACTTCAAAGGTCTTTTATGTGATCTCTTATGAAATGATAATTTTGTATTTCATTCTTTTAATATTTTAGAATTATATAAAATGCTCTGAATGTTGTGCTATTTGCTATGGAGTTTAAAAGAATCTAATTATTAGTTATAATTAGAACTTGCCCCATACCACTGTATCTTTATACTAACTTACTGATGCTATATGTTATCTCATATCAAACCGGGTCAATAGCTAAAACAGAAGACCATGGAACTAAACCGAGCATGTCAGAAACAGTATGAGCTGGAACAGGAATTGGCCTTTTATAAAATTGATGCTAAATTTGAGCCACTAAATTATTATCCATCAGAGGTAAGTTACTTTAATTTTTTAGTAATCCATAGTTAAAGCCAGCATAGAGTGGGGCAAGGGAGGGCAGGTGATGGAAACAGTCAAGGGATTTTATCAGTAACCACTCCATTTTCTTGTTATCAGGGCATCAGCAGAATAAATGTATGTTGGTTGAATCTGTGAATTATTTGGCTTCCTAAGTTAGAGCAGTATCCAAAAGAGGTAAAAAGTTTAGAAGGATCTTTACCCATAGATAACCATAACCCTAAGCAGCTTTCTAACTCTCAATTACCTCACTGGAGAGTGTGGTTGATCAGCTCCCTTTCATGTAAACTTCCAGGAAAAGTGTGCTGCCTGCTTCGGCACTCATACAATTATCTCTCTACTGTATCTTCAGTAATCACTGGGTCAACCGATATTTATACAAATGCCATAAGTTACTGCAACTGAGAACCACTTAACTTCTAAGACCCAGTGATTTCAACCAATATCATATATTATTTAGTTAGAAATGCAATTATTAAAATTTATTAAACTGAGATTTATTTGTATATCAGCCAAGAAATCAAAATAAAATACGTAGATTTCTGATTTGAGCGATTAAGCAGTGCTAAAAATCATATAACTATAGGCAGTTCTTTAATCAGTCAATCCAAACTCACTCTTCAGGGATAGGAGGAAGAATCCTTTGAGACCATTTTTTTGCTCTAGTTCTTTTTGGTGTATTAAGAATAAAAGAATTATACATATTTTTCAACTTCTCAGCATGTGGGATTAATATTTAGGCAGTTCTGTGATGTGTTCTTCACTAGTAAAATGAATGTCATTTGATTGCTTAGAAGTTACTTATTAAACCATAAATCTATTAATTTATTTTTCTTTTAGTATGTTGAAATGGATAAAACCCCAGATGAAAGCCCTTACATTGGCAAGTCCAGATACAAGAGAAATATGTTCACTGGAGAAAGTTACATTATCGCTAAAGCCCAACCAATAGAGATCAGGAAGATGGAGCCAGATGAAGGGGAACAACTTAGAAATGAACGTGTGAACTTGAGAGCCCATCCGCCACTGGATGTACAACTGGAAGACAAAGAAGAACAAATAAGTGCAGGTGTAAAAAAGTTATTTTACATCCTTCAAACATATAAAAATGTTGAATACATAGGCAAATTTTGTTTTATAATTCTTTTACTTAAATATGCTGAAGGTATTAAGTTGTTTACATGAAAAGTCTAAAACAAAAGTAGTGATTTATCGCTCAGATTATTTTTTAATGATTCCTGTTATGGTAGAAAATGGGGTTTTTGACAGTAATTTGTTGGCAGCATGTCCAGGGATACCAACAGATCCTTGTCACCATTGGAACTATACATTCATAATTAGTAATAATTGAAGCAAATAAAGTACCACTTTATTACTGTACTTGTAGCCAAAACCTGCCGCAGTGCTTTGAATAAACTGGATCAGTGCACTCTCCTTAGGCTTTAGCGTAAGGCTTGCCTTTGATTCTCCCAGCCTGTCCCAACTCTCCACCTCCTCAACCTTCTCTTCCACCCCCAAAAATGTCTAGCTCAAGGGATCTTATCACCTCCTGGCAAGTTACAAAGAGGAGGAAGTTAATCCAAGAGGATTAACTTCTAAGTTATTTAACTTCTAAGTGAATTCTTAGAGACCCTGCTGATAACAAACTTAGAATCCACTTACCCACTCAGCTGCATGATACGGAAGAAAGAGAAAGCAGACCTGAGGTCATGCCTCCCACTAATAATCATGGCCCATTGTGGGTCTTTCACCAATCAGATAAGCAGTTTATCTTCCCTTGGTTGGTAGCTAAATGGAAAACCTGGAAGGCCAGTAGAGGTTGACTTGGAAAGGGGAGAAAAGAGACTGAGTTGTCCATGTCTGCATTACTATTTATATGCCGGAGGGAGAAAGCAAAAATAAATCAGATATGTGTGCAGACTAACTTCAAGGGGTTAATCATTTTAGAGGAGGGAGGGAGATAGCAAAATTGGAAATTTGAAGTAGAAAGTGATTAATTTGAGATCACCTTCAGCTAGCTGAGCAAGACTGTTCAGTAGTGGGTTTCTTGATACTGAGTCCCATCATGAAAGCATGTACCTCTAACACAGGTTGTCGTGTTTTTAATAGTTTGAGTCTGATTCTAACTTAGTGACATGTAAGTGCATATTTACCAATACAATCCTTATTCTCTCAAAAGAGTTCTTGTGTTGGGATTATCAAGTAAAGCCCCTTTCATGTTGAGGATTGTACAAATAAAAGGATCAATTATAGTTCCATAGCATATCATGAAACTATTCTAGAGATTAATAGAGAGGAAAACCATCATAAGAAATTAGTTTTTTATTCCTGTGATCTATAATTTAATATAATCTAGAAATTAATTGGAGGGAGAAGGTTATTATAAAGAAAAAAATCTGGTAGAAATTTGAGGATTCAAGATTTTTCTTGTGTGTGTCTGTGTACATGGTTTTAAATTTGCAGCACAAACTCGACTATCAGACCTGCATGATGAAATAGAAAAGGCAGAACAACAAATTTTAAGAGCTACTGAAGAATTTAAACAACTGGAAGAAGCTATACATCTTAAAAAAGTATGTAAAAGCAAAGCAGCAATGCTAAGAGGGAATGCAAAAAATGCTTTCTCTCTTCATAACCATGTAAAACAATGTTGCCTGATTAGTTACAGAATAACAGATTTCAGAGTCAAATATGGTTTTACTATTTTCCAATTACATTTTCCTTTCATTCATAAAGACATCCTATTAGCATTTTCTAAAGTGTGTAGAAATAAATTGCTTGTGATTTATATAAGAAAGATGTATTTGGTCTACTCTTATGAGAAGTTGCTTCCAGATATATCTCTTCTAATTTAATTAAACACTCCCCACCTTTAAGATCCTGGGACCTAGATTAAGAACCAGAAGACATCTCTACTATACCATGAACATTATCAAACACAAGCAGCAGAAATGTAAATCATATAAAATATGGTGTACAAAAAGATGGAAGTGATACTCTCAGAAAAGTGTGTCATGAAGTAAGGAGCTCAAACCCATGATGTAATTACACAGGGAGAAAATGAAAAAAAGGAAGTATTTGACATTTTAGTTTTTAAGTATGTAAAAGGTTTTAGTTATTTGCAACTTTTAGCAATGGTGTTTCAAAATTATAGTGGTCATTATATTCATACCATAGTAGGTAGAACAAGAATGTGAAGTCCAAATGATAGATTCTTTTAAAAGATATACTATATTGTTACTTCCAGATTTTTTAGTAACTAGGAATTGATTCAAGTTTATTGGAAGCTTATTATATGGCAGCCACTGACTGGGCCCTCAGTACTCAATGAACAAAACAGATATGTGTCCCACCCTCATGGAAATAGGAAATAGGCAAAAAACAAAGCAAAAAAGGTAAAAAAGAAATACGTAGTTAAACAACATAAGTGTTGGAGAAAAAAGTAGTAAATTAGGAGAGGCAATAAAAAGGATGTAATTTAGATTATGGGGACCCACAGAGGCCTCTCTGAGGAGGTGACATTTAGGCTGAGAGCCAAAGGTTGAGAAGGAGCCAGTGAGTTTATTCCAGGCAGAGGTGAATGTGTGCAAAGACCTTCAAACGAAAGATCCCTCAGCAGAGTGAGGGAGAGTGTAGTGGAAGAACAGGTTAAAGATCATGCCAGGCTTCATAGGCCATTTTAAGGGGGTTGAAATTTGTTTTGAATGTAATGGGAAACATTTCAAGTAGTAAAGTGGCTGATCCTATTTGTGTTTTTATAAGGTCACTCTGGCTCCTTCAAGAAGAGTGAAATGAGGGAGATGGAAAGAATGGAGACGTGTACATCTGTTAGGAGGTTATTGGTTAGCACAGGCAAGAGATGATAATGTCTTGGCCTAGGGAGGTGATGGTGGACATGGAGAGAAAGCAGGCTGATTCTAGGTAAAATTTGGCAGTGAAATTGATAGGACTTAAAAGACGGGTTGAAAGTGGGAGATGAAATGGATAAAAATTATCAAGAATAATTTTTATAATTAAATAAGAATGCTTTAGAATAGCACTGGCCAAGTTTTAATATAGATAGATTGATAGGTGTAAATCATGCACATAATTTTTAAATAAGTGGATGCTTACAAAATGCTTGGAAAAAAAATTTAAATGAGTAAATATAAATCTAAATTTTTCATTACATTATTAATTTGCTTGACATGCTAATAGCAAGGGTAAGTACTAGACAAAGTCAGCTACCATTAATGCTATTGTTGTTATCAATAATTTACAAGTTGCTTATACTACAACTTCATTTCTGCCTGCTATTAAATTATTAGTTTTCATAAACTTTTATAAAATAAGACTTCTCTACATCTAAGCATAAAAGTATAAGTTATGAATGAAATGCCTAGGTAACTTCTACATTTTACTTTTATTAATAAAATGGTAGAGCATAGAATACCTTTATGTTGTAAAAGTTGTTTTCTTTAAATGTGTAAATCAGTGTTGCTATCCTCTGTTAATTGTGTGTTGGGGTGTGGGGGGATTAGATTTCAGAAGAAGAGAAAGATCTTCTTTTCAAGCAGTTGAGTGGTAGAATACAACTTCTAAATAAATTACGCCAAGAAGCTATGGATTTAGAAATGCAGATGGAAAAGCAAAGGCAAGAAATTGCTGAAAAGCAGAAGGAGGTCAAGGACCTGCAAATAGCTATAGATAGCCTGGATTCCAAAGACCCAAAACATGTAAGTAAATGAAAACGTTTTGGTTTGTTTTGTGGGGACTAGAAGATAGTTTTATCTAGATATTATGTCTCATCATTTTTAGCTGCAGAAGTCTTTCTGAAATTCTTTTTTAGTTTGATGTACAAATTTGATTAATACATACGAGGTCAGACAATTAAGTTAGCGAACTTTCTACCATGTGCTTATATTGGCAGCCGGTACAAACAGCTCGGTAAGGTTTCATAACCTTGGTATATCAGTGTCTCACAGCTGTGTTCATGTCGACGTGTTGGCAGTGTCTTACTGAGTTCATCATTGTTGCGTGTTTTGTGTGCCATCACGAGAATGCCTGAACTTGAATTAGGGCAACGAACAAACATTAAATTTCTTGTTAAATTTGGCAAGAGTAGAAGTAAAATCAGGGATGTGTTAGTCCAAGTTTATGGGGATAATGCCATGAAGAAAACGGCAGTGTACAAATGGATTAAATGTTTTTCTGCGGGGAGAGAACGTGTCACTGATGAAGAGAGGTCAGGGTGGCCAGTAGCGAGCAGAACTGATGAAAACATTGCAAAAATTCGTCGAATTGTATGTCAAAATTGTCGGCTGACTGTGAGAAGCATAACAGACCAAGTAAACATCAATGCAGAAACAGTTAGGAAAATCTCAACTGAAAATCTTGGCCTGAGAAAGGTGTGTGCAACAATGGTCCCAGCGGAGCGCACAGATGAACAAAAGCAAAGGAGTTTTTAGCCAGTAAACAAATAACTGTATTGGAGCATCCTCCCTACTCACCTGATCTGGCCCCCAATGACTTCTTTCTTTACCCAAAGATAAAGGAAATATTGAAAGGAAGACATTTTGGTGACATTCAGGACATCAAGGGTAATACGATGACAGCTCTGTTGGCCATTCCAGAAAAGGAGTTCCAAAATTGCTTTGAAGGGTAGACTAGGCACTGGCATCGGTGCATAGCTTCTTAAGGGGAGTACTTCGAAATACTATAGTGATATTCAGCAATGAGGTATGTAGCGCTTTTTCTAGGATGAGTTCGCAAACTTAATTGTCAGAGCTCATATGTTTATATGTGTATGTGTATTATATATGTGTGTGTGTATTATATATAAAATATATGTGTGTGTGTTTAAAACACAACCACCTAAGGCTTGAAGGAGTCAGCTATCAGTAGAATGAGGGGTGCATTATATACTTCTCTTTTTTTAAGTAGTTGAATTTCATTACATTTCAAATCAAGAGAAACCTGCTTCAAGGTGCCCTCCAAACCCCTTACCCTTTCTCTCTCTTTGCCTTATTTTCTTCTTTCTTAAGAGCCAGCTGGTAAAATAGGAGAGCTGAAGGGGGTTTAGAGTCCTTTTTCTACCCCTTTTCTAATCCTTTATGCAAATATTCCACTAAAGCTGTTTGTTGTTTCATATTGTTTTGTTTTGTCCTTAAAAAGGAAACAGTTCTCTAATGTCTGTCTTCCTAAAATGTGGCCAGAGGTGGTCGGGTGGCTGGATGATGGAGTTAGGTTCTAGTCTTCCTGTCTCTACCCTGAGAAGTCTTACTAATGGCTTGCTTATATTTTAGCCAATATTTATAAAATAGAAGTAAATATATTTTCTGCATGTTTTATTGGTATATTTTGAATAATGTTATTTTTAAAGAACTTTAAGATCTCTGGATCAAGAGAAATCATAGAATTTAACATAGTAAGGACAATGCATAGTAAGGACAATTGTTTTAAGTATTTGACAAGTTTTTAATTATTCCTTTAAACATTTTAATAAAAGCATAGATAGTTTTTACAAGCCAGCTAATTTTGACAAAGAATGACCTTATCATCACAGACATAGGTCTTTTCTAACAAAAGCCTAACACTTAGTATTAAAATTGAAACCAAAAGTAGTCTCGATTACTTTAAAGAATTTTTAGTACACGAAAGATTAGAGATTTTAAGTAATGTGTGTAATATGTCAATAATATCTTACTTTATTGCATTTATTTGTTCAGAAGTCTATCACCCCGTGTGAGCCCCTGAGACAGGACTGGTGTTCCCAGGGGCCACTCTATGTTTACCAATGTTTGCATCAAGGAAGGCAGGGAGGAACCGGCCTACAGGCCCTATCCAAAGCTCCTTTGCTGCCCTTTCCAGTTCTGTGATCTCTGAGTCTAATTAGAACCTAGACTGTGTGTTTGCTTTCAACAAACGACTGTGATATTCCTGGCAGACAGGGAGTTTAATGCTCTCTGTATTTCAGAGAATTACATATTGAAAGGAGTTAGTTAAAAGTAAGAATGGCGTCCAATTTTTGAAGGTAGCCAGAATTAATCTGTGTCAATGAGGATGAAACATAAAAACCAGATTTAAGGTTCCTTTTTGGTATTGTTAAAACTACTACAGGTTAGTTCTTAAGGTTACAGCCTTAGTCTGGGCACCACAGGATGTCTCTTTTTAATTTGTTCACCCAGAGGGAGCATCTTTTTCTAATTTTCACAAAGTCATCTTATTGGCTAGTATTAGACACCCATTTCAGGCTACAAATACGAACATTTTAGCAAAAAGGAAAGAAGAGTGGGATCCCTGCATATATTTTTTTACAGATATACATAGACTTTTGTTCAGTTAACTTTTATTATTTAATCAGATGAGGTATCTTTCTGAATAGCAAATAAAATTTAAAGGAAAAGCTTGAGAGATTAGAAAACAGTACGTTACTCTGAGATATGATGGAAAACAAATCTTGCACTGTGCTGAGTTTTTTGCATATACTGGTGAGAAACTTTGTTACAGCATCCATATGAGATTGGTGACTTTTTTTTCAATTTGCAGAAGATGAGAATGTGATTTAGAAAGATTAAATAATTTCCCAAACTCACCCTTTTAGGAAGAGGTAGAGCCCATGCTTATGCTGCTACAATGACCCTCTCCCCACAAAGGAATTGAAGGTCTAAAGAGATTAATTATTTTTAAAATTAGCTCAGAACCAAGCCTAAATCAAGTTTTCAATAAACATAAACATTTAACTAGGTTTCAAAAGGAAAAGATATTTAAAAATCAAATCCCATTTTAGTTATAAAAAACGGCCATAGCTTAAAGCACATATATCACAGGAACAAATGACAAAAGATTTATATCACTCTTCCCTATATGGCAGGCACTGCCCTTTGAAAGCAAAAGGTAACTGTTCTCTGTGGGGAATTAGCCTGTAGTAATCTGTTGCAAAGGGTGTGTGTGATTGGCCCTTGGAAGCTTCCTGCAGAGGCTGCTCATGATTGGACTGGCTGGGCTGCCGCTCACTCTCTGCCTGGAATGTGGTTTGAAGAGCTGGGAAGTTACAGAGGTTTGGAGGCGCTTACAAAAATGTGGCTGTCAGAGAGGGAAGTGCACAGAAATTTGAAGACTTTAGAAAGCGTTCCGCCCACAATTTCCCTGTTCTCAACGGCTCAGTTTTAACAGGACAAATTCTAAGTTAAGGTAGGATAATTTTCTCTCTATATACAAAGGACTTAAAAGGAGGAGGAGTCAGAGATGTAAGTTCCTGTTTTTACAAGTAACTCTTTTGTGAGCTTCACGGTGCTGAAAATCGAGGAATCTACTTTTGCTCGAGCACCATGTGTTTAATGCAAATCATGGGCATATTGAACCAACTTTTTGTTCTGCATTTAAAGATATTTCAGTGAAATTTTTAATGGTGAATTTTAAAGATTTATTGATAGAAATGAATGCGGGAGGGGTTTATTTGTTTTTTTTTTTACTATTCTTTCTTGAGCCATAAAAATCCTAAATTTACTTAGAATTTAAGCTGTTACCCGCAGTTACTTTTTCAGAAAGATTTCAATGGATATTTTGAGAGTGTAGGGAGAAGAGTTTTTTAAAATCCCGTCAAATTTTACCAGTAGTAAATTAAAAACCTTTCGATCTGGCTGCCATTCATTTGTTCTTCAGAAATGAAAAGACTGCTGTCTTGTCTTTGGAGACAGCAGACTTCTAAAATTGAGAAGTGTTCTTTTATAATCAAATGGGTCTTAGACTTGAAAACCATGGAGTTTGTTATTCAGACTGTAATGTAGTTTTTTTCTCCTGATAACTCTCTGGATTCATTGTTCTGTTGCTCTGATTATGGGAGGCAAACTAGAGCTGTGAGGGTGAGTGAGAGGGCAAAGATTCTCTGGGGGAGTATTTTGTCTCCATATGAAAAGTTTCCAAATGACCTGGGTAAATAATTTGATGGATCTGAGATTCAGGTTTCTCACGTGTAAAAAGAAAGGTTAGATCACTGGTTGTCAGTTTCTTTCCCCCCAGCACACCTGAGAAATACAATCCAGTCTTTTCAGTTACCAGTAGCTCCCTAAAGCCATGACTGTCTGGGTATGAGAGGGTGTGTGGGTTTGTGAAGGCTGTTTTCCACCAGGGGCATATATAGTGGTGGAAGAGAATGCCTCCATAGGGCTTCCATCTTGAGAATCACTGGGCTAAATGGTGTTTGAGGTTCCTCTCAGCTCCCAGGTTATTGAACCTAAAAGCAAAATGTTTCTTTGTATAAAGAATTGAAAATAAACTTGAATTTCCAGTAAGTATGTCTCTACTATCCCCTAAGAAACCTTTTTTCAAAGTACATATAGTGTGTTTTTTATTAAAAAGGTATCACTTGTCTAATATAAAAAATTGTTAATATAAAAGCTTATAAAAAAAGAAAAAAATCTCCTGTAATCCTTCCACCCAGTTATAATCCTTGCTAACATTTGGAATATAGTCTTTTTCTATATGTACCATGTTTCCCCGAAAATAAGACTGGGTCTTATAGTAAGTTGTGCTCCAAAAGACGCATTAGGGCTTATATTCAAGGGATGTAATCCTGAAAAATCTGCTAGGGCTTATTTTCTGGTTAGGTCTTATTTTCGGGAAAACACGGTATATGTAATCAGTTAACTTTTTGGAAACCCTTTTTAAAGACATTTTAATGCAGTTCAAAGAACTCTGAACCTGGCTACATTACCTACTAGCTGTGCCCTTGGAAAAGTCACTTAACCTCTTTTATCCTCAGTTTGCTCATCTATAAAATGGAGATGGTTCCCACATAAAGTTATGATGTTTAAATGAAAACTACACACTTGACAACAACACAGACTGACACAAAATAGATGCAAATCATTACATTTTCTTTTCCATTCTTCCTTAGCAATGTTAAAAATTATTTTTTTAAAAGAGTCGTTTGTTTTTGTTTTTTCAATTCAGTGCCATATGCAGTCTCAGAAAAGGGGTAAAGAACAACAGCTTGACATTATGAACAAGCAGTACAAACAACTTGAGAGCCGTTTGGATGAGATACTTTCTAGAATTGCAAAAGAAACTGAAGAGATTAAGGACCTTGAACAACAGCTTACTGAAGGTGAGAATTTAAGTTGATTTAAGATAGATCAGTTTCAATATTAATAAAAGACAAATGACACCCAGACAGGTATTAGCTGAATATGCTTCAGCTGTTAGTACTAGTATTTGATAAGGAAATATTTGCACAGTACCCAAAAGTGTTTAATAAAATTAAAAAATCTTGATTTAATTTTGTTGTGTTGATGTCCTGGTGAGTTAGGGCATTGCATTCAGTAAGCAAGAAGTCAAAATATGATCGTGATGAACTCAGGCATGTGATTGTCTCCTTCTAAGGCATTAAATCCTTTCAGGAGCGAAGAGCCCATTGACATCAGGGCATTCAGTGTCTAGTTATAAGGATAGTGTAGGAAGAATTTTAGGATCTTCTTTTGCAATGGAGACTTAAATTGTGACGTCGCCGTAAGAGTGGAAGAGGAGGACAGTAGGTTGTGATAATAGGTTGTGATGATAGGGTGAGCCTTTGCTTGGTGTAAGAATATCCCAGTCTCTGTTTTGCCATCATCAGCTGTGTGACCTGGGATGAGTTATTTCTATCTCAGTCATTAGTTGTCGTGAAGATTAAGGGAGATAGTGTTCATAAAGTGCCTGGCACATGGTATGTAGGTACCTAATATATTGTTTGTTTGTTTGTTTGTTTTTAAGTCTTCAGTTTCATGTTTATGCTCCCAGTCTTGGGTTGATCTTGTTTGTTGAGTGGTTTTCTTTGTGTATCTAGCAACAAGCACTCGGGGTTGCTGCACATTTTTCATTATTTTATTTGGGAATTACCACTTTCAACTTTTTACAGCATAAGTTAAACATTTTATAAGCAATGTCTACTAAATATACTCTTTATTGTGTACCTGCTTAATATTTCTATCATTATATCTTGAAAAATAAGATAGTAGGAAATAATTGAAAGCTTGGACTTGCATTCTTAGCTAGTGACAAATAGCTAGGGAGACTAAATGCAGTACTTATTTGTGTATCTTGAAAACATTTTCTTATATACATTATTACCTCCCCTTTTTCCATTTTAGGCCAGATAGCAGCAAATGAAGCCCTCAAGAAGGAACTGGAAGGTGTCATCAGTGGGTTGCAAGAATACCTTGGGACTGTCAAAGGCCAGGCAACTCAGGCTCAGAATGAGTGCCGAAAGCTACAGGACGAGAAAGAGACCTTACTGCAGAGACTGACTGAGGTTGAGCAGGAGAGGGACCAGCTGGAAATAGTTGCTATAGATGCAGAAAATATGCGGAAGGTATGCTTTGTTTTTTTCTTGCCTGTCCGCCTTTACCTCAGAAGTATCTGACGTCCAAATTAAGTTAGGTAAGGACGTTAACAACAGTACAATTATAAGTGGCAAAAAAGTATTAGGGGGTATTTAGTGTTGGTTTTTGGATTTTTTTTTGTTGTTTTTTTCCTTTCATTGGGATACACTTGGAATCATTATTTTTCCTTTACTAAGAATGGAAGGTTATTTTAGCTGAATTTCTATTCTGAAAGGTATTATCAAATAACTAAAGAATATGAAATTGTAGCTATTATAAATGCTGTAGTAAATGTTTATATTTTATTATTATTCTCAAAATTAATTGCAACATAATTTTTCTTACTCTTGTTGTCATTACTTCATAATTTTAACATTATTTTACAGATAAGACAGACATGGTGTTATAAATTATACCTTTCAGTCCCTCATTTGTTTCCATTTTGGAGATTTTACTTGCTCTGTTTTAGTTGTTTGGCAAACTTTATAATGTATGAGAACCCAGATCCACAAACCTCATCCTTAGTAGGGCTGGCTCTGAAAATTTGAGTTAATATATTTTAATATTATGAAATTTCTCAGGCATATAAAAATATCAAAAATAGTATTTAACACTGTGTACTCACAACTCAGCTTGAGAAATAAAACTTTGCAGATATAGCTGAAATCCTCTGTGTACCACTTCCATAGGTACAAAATCCTGAATATGGTTGTTATTTCCCTGCATCTCTTCTCTTTTATTTTATGTATCTCCATTATAAGCAATATGTAGTATTATTTACAAATTTTAAGATTTATATAAAAGGTGTGATAGTGTACATATTCTTTGGCTACTTCCTTTCTTCCCTCATATTTATATTTTTGAGAATTATGCACATTGATACATATAGGTCTACTTTGTTTATTTTTCTTGATGTATGTAGCATCCTATTGTACGTACACATCACAAGTTTATTACTTATCCATTCTCTTGGGGGAACATCTAAGTGGTTTCCAGTCTTTTGCTATGACAGTGTTGAGAGTAACATTCTTGTGCACGTCTTGAGCATGAGAACTGTGTTCAGAGTGGGACTGTTAGAGTATCTGCCTCCTTAACGTCACAAGATATTGTCAAACCACTGCCCATTGATTCTATCCACTTCTACTTCACCAGGAATGTGGGGGCTACCATTACACCACCTCCTTGCCAGCAACTTGGATTTTTGTAAGCTTTTATTTTGAAATAATTTCCAACTTACAGGAGAATTACGGGAATAACTCACGATGTACTTCATTCAGTTACCAATTAATATTTTGCCACATTTGCTTTATCTCATATATAAATTTTATATATTTTTATGTAAAATTTTTTCTGAACCATTTGAGAATGAGTTGTAGACATCTTGCTGCTTAGCGTCTAAATATTTCAGCATGTGTTTCCCAAGAACAAAGACATTTTCTAATATAAAGACAGATTAATGATCAAATTCAGGAAATTTAATATTTTGTCAGACTTGGTGTTTGCCAATCTGCTGAGTTTGAAATGGGATCTTTTTATATGAAAATTTTTCCACTTGTAGAATGCTGAAAGAATAGTTTACTGAACTCCTGTGTGCTCTCCTAGATTCAACAGATAGTTTGCTGTGAACAAACCCAAATGGTTGTTCTTTGTTTTTGTTTTTGTTTTTGACTAGGTCATTTGAAAGTTGCAGGTATCATGACATCATGCCTTCAGTACACATCTCTTAAAAATAAGGACTTTTTTTACATTACTATGAAACCATTGTTACACCTAGGAAGATTAACAATAATTCCCTAATGTCATCTAATATCTGAACCATATTCAGATTTTCCCAATTGTGCCAAGAATGTCTTTTATAGGTATAGGTTGTGTGTGTGTGCGCACATGTAGTCCAGGAAGTAGTCCCGTAGAGTGTCCCGCATCCTGGATTTGTCTAATTGTTTCCTCATGGTGTGTTTAGTCTGATTGTTTCCTCATGGTGTATTTAACGTGTTCCTCTATGCTCTGTATAAAGTAGTATCTTGTTTTAAACTTCATTTCCCCCAGATGACTGAAGAGGTTGAGCGCCTTTCATTTGTTTGTTTGCCATGCAGTGTTCCTGTTCAGTGAATTTCCTGTTCATATTCTTTGCCCATTTTTCTATTGTTTTATTTGTCTGCTTCTTAAGGATTTGTAGGAATTCTTTATGTATTTAGTGGATACTAACCCTTTGTTGGTTACATATAGAGGCCATATTTCGCGCAAGCAACCCAAATGATTCAGACACCTGGAACTCTTTCAACCACCCATTAAGAAACTCTTCTATAGAAGTTTTCATCATAGGATCCCCCTCTTGAATCCAGAAAACATAGTTTGATCTAATGCTTTAAGATCCCAAATAAATAGATGAAAGCTGTAATGTTTATTCATAAAAAACAGATAGGCTAAAATGACTCAGCACTGAGGTATGCTAATCAATATATACTTATATTCTCGTTAGCACTCATTTAAGTTACTCTAATATCCTTAATATTATAGAGAGTGCTAGACCCGTTTTGTTCTGATAAGTGAACATACTGTGGTTTAATAGTGTGGGCTTTTGAGTAAGAGATCTCGGTTCATATTCTGTTATCTTTTTTTAGCTACACAGCCCTATGCCGTTTACTTAGGTGTCCATTCTCTAGTTCCTCATCTGTAAAATGGGATTAATAGCTTGTCTTACACAGTTATTATGAAGATGCAATGAAGTAATGGATGTGAAAACATTTATTCCAATGTCTGATGGAAAATAGGTCTTAAATTTTCTTCTGTTCTTTTTTTCTTCTTGCATATTCAGGCACATTTAAAATATCATGCAACTGGTTATTTTGGAAGACATGTTTGTAGCTTACTGATTTTTCTGATTACATTTAGTGAGGATTTTGCTTTCTGACCTGGATATGCACAGCCTGTGGCTTCATCATATTGCTAATGAACACTTTCTGTGCCAGGCTGGCCAGCAGTTGGTTTACTGTGCTCAAGTTACTTATAATGATTTGCAGATGCTTAAGCAGCACAGTGAGGGTTCTGTGGTCACATATCCTGAATCCTTCCAGGAGCTTGCAGAGCTAGAAATCGCCCTCCAGGAGCAACATGAGGTGAATGCAACCCTACAGCACACTCAGGGGGAGCTCAGTGCCTACGAGGCTGAACTAGAGACGCAGCTAAAACTACGCGATGCTGAAGCCGGCCAGCTCAAGGAAGATTTGGAAAAACTAAAGAGGCTCAGCCAGGTAAGTAGGGGCATAAAGCCGTCTAGAAGGCAAATAGCCTGTGGCCTTAACGTCTCAGCCTTCCTGTAGTGTAATGTAATGTAAGAGTAAACGCTTTTTCATGCGATGTATGTGGAGTGATGGGAAGAGCACAGTTTGGGAGTCAGACATTCTGAGTTCAAATACTACCCAGGTATAAACAAGTGCAAGTCACTTCACGGCTCTGAGTCTCTGACACATGCCTTGTCGTCTGTAAAATGGGTTATGATGAGGATAAGGGAGATAACGGGCATGAAAGCACTTAGCTAGAATTCAGTAAGTCTGGTCTTTCTCAAAACAGCTGTAAGAGACCTCTTTTAAGTTGATGTTAAATTTTATTTTGCTCCTTCCTATTTTGATTGGATGAAATAGCCACTAGCTTAAATTATACTTGCAAATTAGAGAAATCGTTGTTCATCCAGTGAGTACTTATTCATGGGCCCTTGAGGGCCAGGTGCTGTGAATGCTGCAGGGACAGCAGACATGGGCACTGTCCTTGTGAGGCTGACAGTCCAGGACGTGAAACAGGTGTGGGAGAAAGAAGGGGATAGGGTTCTGTGCAGGGGAGGGGTGGTCAGGGAAGACTGCCCTGCAGAAATGATGTTTCTGTTTTCTCAGTGCCTGGAACGTGAGGAGGGTCAGTATGTTCTTATTGGATGAAAGTGAGATCAAATAAGATAGTTTGAATCCCAAGAATTCATGTGAAATGCCATTCAGACGATTAGAAAAGGAAGTAAGAAGGTCTGGCTTATTACAGGAATTACTTTGTATTCCTTTACTTATCAGATATCAAATAACCACCTGTCAATTTTCAGGATTACATTTTCCAAGAGTACCAAGTTTTACAAAAGGAGGTTGGGGGGGTATAATTAAAATAACAGTATATACGTATTTTTAAATAATAATCAATAAAATTTCTAGATGGCATCTCCTTTCCATTCAGTTCTCTCTTTTTTAAGTTTTAAGCCAGCCATTAGCTTGAAATCCATTATCCTTTGTACCTCCTTTGTCCTTTTTTTTCCTCATGCACCTTGACAAAAATATAACAGTCTGGCCCTTTCACAAAGGCACTTGGTATGGAAAGACACTCCCTTCCTTAGCATTAGGACTGGCAGAATTGGTCTTCAAACCACATATTGACAGTTTGGAGCACAACAGATTATTTCTCTGTGATCTACAGGTCTCTGATTGGTACACTTTAGTTACATGAAATCACTTGTGATGCTTGTTAAATGCAGATTCCTGGGCCCACCCTAGAGATTCTGGTCTGTCAAGTCTAAGATGGAGGCTAGGCAGGCTTATGCATTTCTAACAGGCACTCCAAGTGATTTTGATGCAGGCACTTGAGGACCACAGTTTGAGAAATATTGGTCAAAGGGAAAGAAGAGCAGTGATTGTTGGATCACTCATAGAGCTTTTGAAGGGAGGTGCTTGGGCCCACCCCCGGAGATTCTGATTTGGCATATCTGGGCTGAGCTGATTTTGATATTTACTTTTCCTTAAGTAATAATAGTTTAAGGAGGCATGTGAAAAAATTACCTTGGGCTTTTAAATCTGGGAGGTCAGACATAAAATTGAAATGTTATGAAACCATAGCTAGCAAGGAACTGCATGTATATGTAAATTTCTCTATGCCTTTTTAGATCATAAATTATTGCTGTTTTGTGTTTTCATATCATTGCTTGGCAATAGTTAGAACAATTAGCCTTTGAAGCAGAACTTGAGAAGGAAAAGCAAGCCCTCAAGAATGCCCTCGAAAAAGTCCAGCTCTCGGAAGAAAAGGACCAAGAAAATAGTGAGCTCCGCACGCAACTTAAACAGCTGCAGGTGAGATTGTTGGTTTGGAATACAGTGGTACCTCGATTTTCAAACGTCTCTGTTGACAAACATTTCAGTTTACGAACTGTCAGAAATTTTATGGATATATGGTATCATTAGATAGTAAAACTCATGCTAACTTTGCAGTTTTAGGGGTTGATTTTAAAGATCTGGAACGGATTAATCCATTTTGCGTTACTTTCTATGGGGAAACGCACCTCGGTTTTCGAACATTTCAAAACTCGAATGGTCTTCTGGAACGGATTACGTTAGAAAACCAAGGTACCACTGTATATTATTACATGGGACACTCGAAGATGTTGCTGTCTTTAGTCAGACACTTACCAACCTGCTCTAACATGCAGTAAGCAGCTTGAATTATTACAAAAAAGGGAATTTTGAGTGGGCCAGGACCAGAGCCTCTGTTCCCCTGTGAGCCCGTTGTTTTAAAATTCTTGATATGAATTCTTCATATTGTTATGACAGTGCAAACGGATGAAGGTAGTGTCAGTAGTAGACAGGGAATACTGTATAAAATCATGGGTGAACACAGTACCTTTCGTTTATCCTACAAGCAGATTTGTCACCAGACAAAAGTTACCGGATTGGTGCCTTCTTTTTCCAATGAAATATCTGTGTAATTATCCAGGAATTTACCTAGAGTGGCTCGTAGTAGAACTTTGTAACTGTGAACAGTTTTTACAGTCCCCATCTCAGAAAGGGTGCTATTAAAAAGGCAGTCATTTTACATTGCTGGGGGTTTTCTTTGGCAATAGCTATCGTCACAGTAACCTGACCAACAAACTGTGGGAGAAGCAGGTGGACAGAATTTTCCAGATAATTGAACTCTCTCAAAGAGAACAGATGTCTGAATAATACGTACCTGGATCCCTGGATCAATACCCAGGTCCCGAGATCTGTGAGGTCAGGGGCCGCTTGGCTGACTGAGTTGGCAGCTGTTGCACTTTACCAGAAATAAAGGGGCAGAGTTGCTGTGGTTTGGGGAAAGCTTCCCAAATGTCATGCGGGGGTGTTGTGACAACTCAGACTAAGCTCACCCAAATTCTCTCTCTTCCTCCAACGCCTTGAATATTTTTCCTCAAAATTTAAGAAAAAACCTAAAATTTAATTTTTCCTACTATCAGGTCAGCTTCTGAAGCAAATATAAAAGATGTACATGTTTTCCATTCTTGTGTGAGTTGTGTATATGTTGAGGGTTCATTGGATTGTTTTTTATTTTTACTATGGAAAATTTCAAATAATCACAAAAACAGAATAGTCTTACGACCTTTGGTCAACCCAGCTTTAACAAGTCTCAGCATTCCGCCGTTCTTATTTCAGTTAGTCCACATTTTTTTGCTGAATATTTTAAGGAAAATCTCATGCATCTTTATTGCACTCATAAATACTTCAGTATACATCTCTTCGAGAAAAGGAGTAATCCACTTCATGGACTGTATAGATGTCTGACCACTGCGCTGTATACCTGAAGCTGAATAATAGGGAATGTAAACTATAATTAAATATATGTATATATATTTGGCCACGGGAAGTGGAGTACAGCATAGGGAATAGAGTCAATGAAATTGTAACAGCTATGTACGATGTCAGAGGGGTGGTAGATTGGGGGGTTATCACTTTGTGAGGGGTGTAAATGTCTAACTATTACATTGTTTTGTACACCTTAAACTAATAAAAAAAATTTAAAAAGAGAAAAGAAAAGGACTAAAATACATTCTTCAGGGGCCTTCTCCTCCAGGGTAGAACTGAAGTCAGCTCTCCAGAATGCTGGCCCGTCCTGTGAGACTACCTGAGTTAGAACTCATTCCTCTGGTAATTTGGCCTACTAACCTGATTCTGTGTACAAGTTAAACTCACTGTCCATTTGGCTTTGTCGGAACTCATTTAGTTGCAGTGAACCAAAACCTACTAACATTAGCTCAAGAAAGGAGACAGCTTGCCAGGACCCAGTGCTGCTCTGTCAGTCTTTTTGGGGGATTCACAGGCCTCTCATTGCTCCTTCTCTGGCTCTCTAGGCGTTGTAATTGGCCTAGCAGGGACCCCAGCCCTAAACTGACATATTTTTACAGGTCCAGCTCTTATACAGACTTGCTGTACTGGATCTTGGTTCAACTTTTGGAGAGAATAAGAAATTGTTTTCTGGCTAGTCAGTGGATTGGCTGGCCTTAGGTCAGATTACTGCAGCCCGGATTAGACACTGTAGTACAAATATGGCCACTGGCATGGACAGTTTATAGATAAAAGGACTTCAGGTAGTACAGGTGCTTAGCATATTCATTGCAATTCTAACTCAGGTAGGTAGTCAAGAGAATACAGTTAGTAGCTTAGGATATAGAACTATTTTTCTTTATAATTTAGAGAAATTTAGCAGTTTCTTTTTACTTGAAAGAACCATTGTCTGAATTTAATTCTGTGGTTTAGATGTGTTTGTTTGTTGGTAGTGAAAATATGCTGATACGTAACAAATAGTCCCACAGAGAAATATAAGCTGTTAGAGAAGCTTCCATATTAGATGGTCCATTTTTCAGTTGATTGGCAGATGGATCTGAGTATGAGAAAGTGTTTTTTGTTCTTCTAACTTTGAATTCTGAACATTCTTGAGCATATACAAAAATAGAATTCTCATGTATATACCATCCATCTTCAACAACAACGGCCAATCTTACTTCATCTGTAAAGCCCTCCACATCCTGTCCCTCACACCTGTTCACACACTGAATTATTTTGAAGTAAATCTGAAACATCTTATTCTGTCTGTAAATACTGTACTATTTATTGTATGTATCTCTAAAAAATAAGGGCTTAAAAAAGCATAAGCACGGATACCATTGTTATACCTAAAGTAATTCTCTAATATCAAATACCTTATCAGTATTCACATTTTTCAAATTATCTCATCAATTTTTATAAGTGTTTTGTTGGAATAAGGATCCAAATAAGGTACACACATCACATTTGGTTTACTTGATTCTTAAGGCTCTTGTAGTCTATAGGTTTTCTCTCTTTTTTCACTGTTATATGTTAAAGAAAAACCAGATCTTTGTCCTGTAGAGTTTTACATATTCTAGATTTTGCTGTTTGCATCCCCATAGTATTAATTTTGTCACATATGGAGGCTTATTTAGATTCAAGTTAGTTAGGTTTTGGTAAGAAGACATAAGACATTCATAGGCAGTGTTCATAGGTACTTCTTTTCCTATCACATCAGGAGACATCATAATGCCTGGTTGTGTCTTTTGTGACTTTAGATTGATCAGTAGATTCATAAATATTGTCAGCCCAAGTGGAAAGGATTTTAAAAAAATTGGTAAAGGAGCTGAATAAAACTATCATATGACAAGTAATACAGGCTATGTATGTGTATGTGGGTGTATTTTTAAATTTGGTTTTGGTAACTTTGACTTCCCCATTTTATCCCTTCCATAGGATGACAATAACCTGTTAAAACAGCAACTTAAAGATTTCCAGAATCACCTTAACAATGTGGTTGATGGTTTGATTCGTCCAGAAGACATGGCAACTCGTGTAGATGAGCTACGGAGAAAACTGAAGTCAGGAGCTGGGGAAATGAGGTAATGGAAAATGAAAACCTCCAAGTATACAAAGTATACAGTGGGCCGAGTTATGAGGGTCAATAATGAACTCACCTTTCCAAGTACAGTGAATGGACGATGTGTTTGTAAGGTTTCCCCTTACCATATTTCCACGATTGAGACATAAGATTGCTGAATTCAAATCGTCTGTCACTGATTTCTTTTTACATTTTAAATCTTTTATACTTTTTGGTATTATTTAATTTGAAAAAACACAAAGGTTTTAAGAATATCTCTTTCTTGAAAGTTCATTGCATATGGCAGGAAGTAGAGCCACATTATGCATTTTAAATAGAAAACAAATATGAAAAAAAAAACTGAGGCTAATTGAAATGTACGAAATGGACATTTATTCTTTGAATAAACGTTGTTAGCCTGTTCAGAGCCTGTGCTTTCAGAGTGACAGCAGACATTTGATAAAACAATAGTTTGTACTTAGGAGATGCTCAGTAAGTTGCTATGGATTGACACTAGACCCATTCCACACAACTCTTTTTACTTCTAATGATACCAGCATGTTTGTACCCAGCATCAGAATAAAATGTCACATTTATACCATCTTTTGTCCCCCTTACCAGAGTCCATAGTCCTTCAGATGTCTTAGGGAAAAGTCTTGCTGATTTGCAGAAACAATTCAATGAAATTCTTGCATGCTCCCAGTGGGAAAGAGAGGAAGCACAAGTGAGAGAGAGAAAACTGCAAGAAGAAATGGCTCTGCAACAGGAGAAACTGGCCAACGGACAAGAAGAGTTCAGGCGGGCCTGTGAGAGAGCCCTTGAAGCAAGAGTAAGAAAAGGGCAAGAGGCAGTGGAGGGGAGTGTTTGGCAAATACTCACGTTTTCAGCAAATTACAGTGTTTTCTCTCTCATGTAAATACAGTATAAATGTTGTTATTTTTCACTCATAACAATTCATGCAGGGTGTGACTAAAACTCAACCCTGAATATGGCTTCTGATGTCAAAGTCAGGCTTCCTTATAACAGTGTTTTCTTTATCCTGGAAGCAAGGGAGAGTATAGTATGGTGCCACAATCTGATTTTTCTTGATGTAATTATTTTAATGAGACAAATATTAAAACGGATCCTAGAGAATATTCAAGAGAAAACCATTCCGGGTAACTCGTACTAAATTTCCTTACACTCTTTAGTAAAATGAGATATAATACTCTAAAAAGTTTTTATTTTGCTTAAAAACATATTTTGCTTAAAAATCAACTTTGAAACTCCCGTTTCCTTACAGATTAATTTTGATAAGAGGCAACATGAAGCAAAAATCCAGCAGTTAGAGCACGAAATTCACTATTTGCAAGAAAATCTAAAAAGTATGGAGGAAATCCAAGGCCTGACAGATCTGCAACTTCAGGAAGCTGATGAAGAGAAGGAGAGAATTCTGGCTCAACTCCAAGAGTTAGAGAAAAAGGTGGGAAGACTAGGAAAGCGAGACACAGGAGTTCCTCCTGCCCCCAGTGATCAGGCCAGCTGAGAAGGGGTGTGATGCACCGTCACCTCTGGTTGCATTGCTGGCCCAGAGGTGAACCTGACCTGAGAAAAACCTGGATGCACGTCGTCAAATGAAGGGTGCCGTGATAGATGCAAACAAGAGAATTGGGAATGTAAGAGTGACTTGAGAGCCAGTTAGGTGGTACTTAAATGCCGTTGGGATGAGTTTGCCTCCTTTGAAACTCCTTGCCCCATTGGACACATCGTGGGGAATTACTTTCAATTCCTCATCTTCCATTCTAACATCCTGGCCTCTCTGAACTTCTCCATCCCATCTCCACCATGGGCTCCCATTGTCACACCTTAGACCTGGTCCAATTTAGAAATCGTGCCTGCCACCTCTGAAATCACAAACTGGTGTCCCTCTCTGATTGTAACCTCTTATCTTCCCAGCACCCCCGACTCTGATGATTTTTCAAACTTATTGAGAATTCCAGTGCGTTAGCACCGCCTTTTCTGTCTGTTAAGCCTTCCTGTCTTTATTTTCCTCCTTACCCAACTTAAATTCCATAGTCTACCGCTATAGCCATGTTTGCAAATATCCTTAAATCCCTTGCCCTTTTCTCTTGTCTTACTTCCCTGACAGAACTACAGCTCTCTGCTTTCTTTGGGCTTGCACATGCTAAGTATTCCTAGAGAAAAAAAATCACCCTTCCAGGCATAGTGGTATCACTATAAATTCTTGGTTACCAACCTCAAATGGGCAACTGTACCCTTTTCTCTAGTAATCTCATCCTCCCATATGCTTCTTTGTGTCATACCTTCTCCCTTCTCCCAACTACCCTCTCCCTTCTCACACCTACCCTCTCCCTTCTCACACCTACCCTCTCCCTTCTCACACCTACCCTCTCCATTCTCCCAGCCTCAGTGGATGACCTGCTTCATACTTCACTGAGAACCCATAAGTCCCCCAAGTCTCACTGAGTTCGCCTCCAAAATATATCTGGAATATATCTTCTTTTTCAATGCCCCCACCCTAACTCCAGCCGTCATCTCTCTCCTGGACCACTGCTATGGCCACTTTCACTCGTGACCTTGCTCCACAGAGCAGCCAACGTGTTCTTTCAGAAACATGAATTGCTTCTTGTCAGTTCCATCTCTGTCTCCCTCCCCACTCTAGTAGCATCCTTATTTTAAGGATAAAGAACAAAATTCTTAAGCCGTTGAGGCCCTGCATGATTGCCTCTGTTTAGCTCTCTCTCCTTTTCTTACCATGTTTCTTCTTTCAGTTCATCAAATATGCCAAGTTCTGTATTCCCTCCTCGTCTTCCCACATGCCATTCCCTCCTGGACCAAGTTCCTCCACTGTTCTCCCTGACTGCCCCCTTGCCACCAATCTGGGTCTCTCCCCTGCTCGTCTCTCAAATGGTACCCTGTTCAGTCCAATCACAATCTTAGTTATACATTTGTCTGAGTATTTGTTTAAATTAATATCTGCCTCTCCTTCGCTCCTTGAGGGCAGCAGCCAAGTCTGTTTTGTTTACCACTATACGCCTATCGCCTGACTCAGTGATTCCAAGTGGCTGGTCCATCACCTGGTGATGGTGCCAAGAAATGTTTTTCCAATGAATGAATGAATTTATGATCGTTAGGATTCTTGACCAAGAAGACTGATTTCATTCCAAGTTTAATATACAGTTTTAAGATGATTTTATTTATTCATTCTCTTAGTGAGTATTTGTCAAGCACCTACTATGTGCAGGTATACTGTAGGCACGAGGCGTGGAGCAATGGACAGAGTCCCTGCCCTCCCTCACGGGAGCTTACATCTTAATTCGTTGCTACCAAATGATTCATCTGTTTAATTAATGTTTCTTTTATTTTAGAAGAAACTTGAAGATGCCAAATCTCAGGAGCAGTTTCTTAATTTAGATAAAGAATTAAAGAAACTAAAGAAAGCTGTGGCCGCCTCTGATAAGGTAGCCACAGCTGAGCTCACCATTGCTAAAGACCAGCTGAAGTCCCTTCATGGAACTGTTATGAAGATTAACCAGGAGCGAGCAGAGGTGAGTCTACATGTACAGAGCAAGTTTCCACCAGAGCTGCTGCTGTCAAAAAACATAGCAACTTGTATTACTGATCTATTGTGATAGACTTTGGCTATTTTTTTAAACCACTAGAAAGTTGTCTGTTTCCCTTCAGACCTGAAGATTGTATTTCCCCCATCACAGCCTTGCCATATATCCTGCACTGTATTGAGTCCTGAAAGGAACCATCGAATGAAACATACCATCCCTACCTCAGAGTATAGGGATCTGCTTAGGGAGGTGGCTGTCAAGACACACCTGAACAAAGGTCTTTAAAGGCTTGCCATGTAATCCTTCTGAACTCGGACTTTTCATCTTGTGCAGTCACATGATTAATATTCACCTGATAGGGCTATTATAACTGCTGACTGAGACAGTGTCTCTTACAGTGTTTATAGGATGCAAATGCTAATGCAGTTAAGACAATAGATCATAGGAGAGAAAAGTCTAATGGTGAGAGTCCAGAGAGACACCAGTCATGGAAGACTATAGAACAGTGAAGAAAGAATTAGCTCTTGCTCTTTCTGATGCAGCACCCTGCCTACTTAGCCCCATAGAGGGGTGGTGCTGGCTGCCCACAGGAAAAGGTGGGACTTGGCGCCACGTGTAGGTGGGGTAGCCAGGCAAGTGCTCTGATGAAAGCAGAGGAATCAACCTGAGAGGAAGAAAAAAATGAAGAGGACAACCTGGGATGGCAGTGGTGCCTTTCTCATACCTCTCTCTGTCCCAGTAGGAGTTGCAGGAAACGGAGAGGTTCAGCAAAAAGGCAGCAAAAGCCGCCAGGGATCTGATGCGAGCAGAGGCGGAGATCGAACTCCTGCAGAATCTCCTCAGGGACAAAGAGGAGCAGGTCAGTGTGGATACCTGAGACCTCCTCCTTACTGGGTCCTTATTAGTTCCTAAAAGACTGATCACTGTAGGTAACAAGGTAACGTCTCAAAGAATTTGGAAGTGCACTCACTAGTCCATACTTTATCCTCTACTACGTACCAGGTACAGTGCAGTGTAATTATAAGGAGTAGTATGGTTTCCTCATTAGTAAAGTGTAAATAAAAATTATAGAATTATAATTAAGTGGCAAGGATGAGTACACGTGGGAAAGACTATTCATTGGCAACCTTGTGTGTGTGATTTCTCAATAGTTTCGAATTGAGATGGAGAAAGTAGATGTGGGCAGCAGAGGAGCAAACTCACAGGTTCTAGAAATCGAGAAATTGAATGAGACAATGGAGAGACAAAGGACAGAGATCACAAGGCTGCGGAATTTACTAGACCTCACAGGGGCTGGTAAAGTATTGGCTGGTAAGTATTGGGCTTTGTTTTTGGTAGTGGTTTTGTAGTTCTAAAATCAAATCTTCTTGCGTATGTTTGACCGTTAACAAATTTATATAACGGTTACAGTTCAGTTCCATGTTTGATCATTAGCTTAATAAATAAAAGAATTTAAAAAAAATTTTACGTAAGTACAGTATGAAGGGATTTGATTACAAAGAGACAAGAGATTTATTTTTGTATTTTTAAAAGAAATAATGTTTTCAAATCTGTTTCTTTTCTTTCTCTGGCTTCCTGTATAAGTGAACAACAGAAAGCTACATCTGTCCTCTTTCAGTGTAAGCAAAATCTCATTACCAAAGCGCAGGCTGAAAGTCAGCTTTGAGGGACTGATGAAAGTCATTTACTGTCATGGAATCACTTTTGTATATTGAGAGAGAAAGGAAGTAGATGATTTTATAGCCAACTTCATACACTGGCTTTTCTTTACAGATAACAAAGGAAACTTTGAAAACGTTTTGGAAGAAATTGCCGAACTTCGACGTGAAGTTTCTTATCAGAATGATTACATCAGCAGCATGGCAGATCCCTTCAAAAGACGAGGCTATTGGTACTTTATGCCACCACCATCATCATCAAAAGTAGGAAGTCTCTGGTGTTGGGAGTATATACTGAATTTTTTTGAAGAAAGTGTGACAATGTTCCCTTCTCCAAATTTGTGAACGAATGTCAAGAACAATATATGTAGGCTAAGCCATGCATTGAACTTTTTAAGTATTTTTAATATTTGGAATGAAAATAGGGCCTTCCCAAGGAACGTAGCAATTGCCCATTTATGCTTAGGTGGTACATTGTGGGGTCCCTGAATGAGGATCCTGTGAGGGGATAAGATGACTTGAGCCCAGAGAGCCTATTGAAAATGGGTATAGAATTGTGCTACTCAGACAGAAAAATAGGCACCTGGATTTCATTTCATTTTACCAAACATTCGTTCAGTGCTTACTGAAACCTAGGTCAGGGCCTAGACAGGGGAGGGGTGCCATGGGTGATACAGCCCCCGCTCTCAAAGAGCTCATGGGCTGGCAGGGCAGACCTGTGCACTAATGTAACCACAAAACAGTGACGTGATGTGACAGCAGACTGACCTGTGTGCGCCAGCTGCAGGGGTTCATCTTGTGGGGCAGTGCAGGAAGGAAGGCTTCACAAGCAGGGTTGTGAAGTCAATGCTTAGCATCCCGGAAGGGATGGGCGTTTAGGAGGGAGGGAACAGCTCGTGTAGAAGAGGAGAGTTGGTTTAGCCAATGGCAGGTAGCCTGTGGGGCTGGAGGGTTGGATGGGAACAGGGAAAGGTGAAGCTGGAAAAGTAGATTGGGGTCATGCTTTTATAAAAAGGGCCTCAAAGATCCCTGGCGCTTAGTTTATGTAGTCCTTAGGAAACTGAGGTTGCGTGTAATGTGATCAGAGCTGTAGTTTAGGAAGAATAATTGGGCTGAGTGTGGAGGCGAGACTGATGGTGAAGAACTCTGCGTGGGGCTGTCTGAACTCATTCAGGTGAAGGACAGGAGCCAGAGCTGGAGCAGAGGAGATGGCATGGAGGGACATTCAGGACACAGAGTGATCAGAGCTTGGGGCCTGAGTGTGGGAAGGGAGCAGAGGACTGTAAGTGACAGTCATCCACAGCAGAGCAGCTGGGTGACATCCCACTATAAACAGCTGACATGCAGCCGCCAGGGAGAAGCAGCTCTGACACGCTAGGATCCCAGGGCGTGCAGACTTAGAACCCCAAAGAGCAGAATCTGAGATTCTTCCCCCAGAAACCTAAAGGAAGCCAACATCGTTGGCACAACCAGGCTGGAGGTAGAAGCAGTGTGGGTGAGAGAAGGTGAGGGAGAGTAGCAGAGTTGAGCTTTAAAGCCCTGTCAAGCTCCCAGGGCATCAGGACACTTACAGCCCCAGAGGCCCTTGAAAGTTCACTACTGTCCTTTGCCTCAGTTGCTGGGCCATCAAGGACAATGCAAAAGAAGAGAAACCACTAGAAAAGATCAGTACTGGAGAAGAGAGGCTGACACCCATGCATCTTACATGAACATGTGATCACGTCTCACTTCTGTGAAAAGTGAGAATTATAATATATGAAGCAAAACCAGTTCTTTCTCAACTTTGCTACATCTCTAGATGTTGACATTCTTCAAAATTAGCCTTTTCATTTGTAATGGATAGTCTGCTCTGTTGTCATTTATCTTAGGTTTCCAGCCACAGTTCCCAGGCCACCAAGGACTCTGGTGTTGGCCTAAAGTACACAGCCTCCACTCCTATTAGGAAACCACAGCCTGAGCGGCAGGATGGGAAAGAAGGCAGTGGGCCTCCACCTGCCTCAGGATACTGGGTGTATTCTCCCATCAGGAGTGGGTTACACAAATCATTCTCAAATAGAGGTAAGTTAAATCATATAAGGAGAGTTGCTGTTCTCATGCCCGTTTAGTAACCTTTTAGTGGTTTCCTGAAATCGCTACGACATAGTCCCAACTCCTTAGCTTGCTCTGTGAGGCCCTCTGTGCTTTGGTCTTGGCCAGTGACCTTGTCCTCTTGTCTCACCTCCCAGCACTCTCCCGCACGTCAGCCACACCCAACAACATGCCAGCTCCCTCAGACCTCAATGTCCTTTTTCTTCCTTCCTCTCCCAAACCTATTTCTACTCATCCAGGTCCCCGAACAACTCCTTTGAGGAGCCTTCCTCCACCCTGCCTCCCCTGGCGAACTGAGCGGCTTCTTAGCCTGTGCTCCTGGAGCATGGCAGCTTACACCCTTGAATCATGGCATTAATTGGCTCGACTAAAAAGAAGTGTTAGAGGTCTGGCTGCTAAAGCTCTGTGTGGAAGAGTCAGACCTGGGGTATCTCCTAGCTCTTTCACTAAGTAGCTGTATAATCCTAGGCAAATTAGTTAGCTGCTCTGAAATTGTTAATCTATAAAATGGGACTACCACCATCTGAGAATTTGTTCATTCAGGAACTATTTATTGACTGCCTGCTGTGTGCTAGGTTCTGTCATCAGTAATAAACAAACAGTTCCTGTTTGTAGGGGAGATAGGGAGAGCACCTTGGAGAGTGCTGTGTGTCGTGACAGAGATAAATGCTGAGAGCTGTGGGACCTCATAGCACATCTCTGTTGGGTTTTTATGGAGCATAAAGCAGGTTTCCAAATGGTTGCTGAATAAATGAATGAGTGAATGAATGAGTGAATGAATACAGAATAAAACAAACCAACAGATAGGCATAAGAAAAACTCAACGATCAGCCACTGAAAATAATTTGAATCCCTATTTTGACCTGCTTTTCAAAACTGCTTTTGAAATTTTTTACAAAATTTTATTGTCCCATTTCTGATATCTTGGCCTCAATGCTACTGTTTTCTGCTAAACGTGTTTACCTAGTAAGCCTTGGAGGTAAAACACTTTCTGTTTATTTCTTTCAAGATGCAGACAGTGGAGGAGATAGCCAGGAAGAGAGCGAGCCGGATGAGCAGGAGGCCGTCCCATTTGTGCCTCCTCCTGGTTACATGCTGTACACCGTGTTTCCTGATGGTTCTCCCGTGCCCCAGGGCATGGCCCTGTACGCACCACCTCCGCCCCTGCCCAACAATAGCCAGCCTCTCACCCCTGGCACTGTCGTTTATGGCCCACCTCCTGCTGGCGCCCCCATCGTGTATGGACCGCCTCCCCCCAACTTCTCCGTCCCCTTCATCCCTATGGGCGCGCTGCACTGCAACGTCCCGGAGCACCATAACTTAGTAAGTGGGAAGACGGGAGGCGCCTGTGCACACTGCGTCCGTGCGGGACTGAAAGGCTTATGTCCTTAACGAGTCGACCTTCTTATGCATGGGTTAGGTCCCAAAAGTCTGTTTGTAAGGCTGATGTTTAGAACTGAGTAAGCATTCTCATGTAAAATACTGTCCTGGGCAGGAGTTAGGGTACCAGACCAGTCTACAAACCTGGTTTAACTATTGTATAACAAAAATGCTTTCCGTCCAGCAAGGAACCATTTTTAGAAAGTTTATTATATACTTTTCTACTGACAAGCACTATATTAATTTGGATGTATAAGTATATTTATATACTAGTGCCTGTACTTACACACACGCATATATGCATATATGTGTATACACACATGTATGTGCTTGTACATACACAGGTATGAGCAGCATATAGCAAGGTTTTGATAGGGATCACCTCTGGGTGGTGAGATTTATTGATTCTTTCTGTCTCTTCATTGTTTTTAGCTGTATACACAACTTTGTATTGTGTTTTTCCCACTTAATGTTATGAGCATTTCCCCATGGTTTTACATCTGTTTTTTAACAGTATGATTGCACAACATTTCTTTGTTTATAGGCACTGTAGTTGACTTAACTGAGTGTAAATTGTTACTGTATTTTATATTCTTTTCCTAGGTTAGATTCCAAGAAATGATTACTTTATAATCATTAGCTTACTTCATAACTTTTTAGTTCTAAAGAATTCAAATGTATTACAAGCTCCTCCTTCAAACTCAAGACACCTGGAGCTCTATCTTTTTCATTTTCTTATTAGCAGATTGAGAAGACGCTAAAGGACTAGGACACCTGGGTTCCAGCCACCAGCCCCCTTTTCATAGGTCAGACTGATTTCCAGGGGACTGCGTATATTTACATACCGTGTTTCCCCGAAAATAAGACCCAGCCGGACAATCAGCTGTGATGCATCTTTTGGAGCAAAAATTAATGTAAGACCTGGTCTTATTTTACTATAATATAAGACTGGGTCTTATATAATATAATGTAAGCCCAGGTCTTATATAACATAACAACATAACATAACACAACACAACACAACATAACATAAATACCAGGTCTCATATAATATAATATAATGTAACGTATAAGACTGGGTCTTATATTAATTTTTGCTCCAAAAGACGCATTAGAGCTGATTGTCCGGCTAGGTCTTATTGTCGGGGAAACACGGTAGTTAAAAATGATAGTCATTCACATTATCTTGCAGTTTTTCAGTCCTCATTAAACATATAGCAATTCTATTGGTTCAGCATTTGATGATTTCTTAAGCTGGTTTTTATCTCCAATAGTAACTAGCTGTTTCTGTAGTTTCCCAGGTGCACTTTCATACCTCCTGATATTTGCACATTATTTCTTCAGCTTAGGTCTTTTCCATTTTATTTACTATTCAAAACCCAGGCAAAGCATCTCTTCCTGTGGGCAGCCTTCTCAGATCGCTCCTCTCCCATGTGCTGGGAGCAGAGAGAGACCTCTCTGTGTATCTCTTCTGCTAGATGCTGAACTCTGGAGGCAGAGATTATCCACAGGAGGTACTTGGTGAAAATGTATCAACCGTAGCTGGATTGACAGAAAAGTTAAAAGCTTTATTAGTCTACTAATTTCATCTATAGTATTAAATAATATGTGGAAAAAATGGCTCAATTTAATTTTTCTTTTTATATTGAAGCTTTAAAAGCTACCACCGTTTTCAGGTCAGATATACATACCACTTTAACCACAGTTAATTGCAGGAAAGAGGGAAAACACTGTGTGATGTTTCAGGGTTGCATTTTTTTCCCCCTCTGTTCAGGAGAATGAAGTTTCTAGATTAGAAGACATAATGCAGCATTTGAAATCAAAGAAACAGGAGAAGTGGACGAAAGCATCCAAGCGGCAATCTGAAAAAGAAATGGAACAACTGCATCACAATATTGATGATCTTTTGCAAGAGAAGAAAGACTTAGAGTATGAAATAGAAGAGTTACATAGAACCATCGAGAAACATCAACAGCGAAAGTAATTGTTGTTAGTCATTTTATTTTTATAATTAAGATGAATATAGTACTTGTTCATTAAGGTAACCTAAGTCAATGTTGTCCAACAGAATTTTCTGTGATCTTGAAAATGTTCTCATCTGTACTGTCCAAAACAATAGCCTCTAGCCACGTGCGGCTACTTAGCACATAAATGTGGCTAATGGAACTGAGGAAAGGAATTTAATTTAATAGCCACATGATGATTACCATATTGGACAGTGTAATCCCTAAATTCTCTTAGCCAATAATCCAGGTCAGCTCTTCTTGTAGTCTCTCCTGGAGAATGGCACAAGTATCCCTCCTCTCCAGTTACCTGGCTAAAAGCATGCCAAGTGTCTTCAACTCCTCCCTTTCCCTCACTCCTCCAGGCTTCCAGCTAGTCTCCAAGTCTTCCTGACTCTGTACCAACAGAGCTTCAAACTGGTCCCCTTCCAGCTAGTCTCCAAGTCTTCCTGACTCTGTACCAACAGAGCTTCAAACTGGTCCCCTTCTTTCATCTCCACTGGGTTTTAGTCAGTCTCATCCTCGCTCATCGCAGTAGCTTCCACACTGGCCTTCCTTGTCTGGTCTCTGTCTCTCTCTACCTCGACATGGCTGTAAGTCTCACTGTGCCACTCTCCCATGTGACTCTGTCCTGTCAGAATATACACCCCCTCCAGGATCTGAACCCTGCCCGTCTTTTTTATCCTTCTCTCCCACGCACAGTGTTTGTTCTGGCCTTACTTACTTTGCTCTGGTTTCCCCAGACACCATGTTTTCTTCTGCCTCCCCACCTTTGCACATATTGTCCTCTGCCTAAAATGTCTTTCCTACCCCCCTGCCTAACTCCGACCTGTCTTTTCAGATGAAGTTCAGGGATTCCATTACACAAAGTCTTTCTCATCTCAGGCTCCCCCAGTGTGGGATTGACAGCCTTGGGCTTAGTACTGTTTATCCCCTGCTGTAAGGAGCCTCCCCTGAGCCATAGCACCTGGTGTGGGGTCTGTTCAGGAATCAGTCTCTGCTGAGTGGGCCACTTAGGTAGAAGCTCATCTTCTGCAGTCGTTGATGAATTATGACAGTTGCCCAGCTTTTGTCATTTAAGTCAGACTCGCCCAAGCACCAGAGTTTGGGGGGGAGACCTGTGGAGGACACGGGTGAGTGAGATATGGTCTCTGCCTTCTAATAGACCTGGCAGGGAAAAGCAAGGACCACACCAACAGAAGATTGGGACTAGGTGTTTGAAGGTTTGGGGGACAGTTAGATCTATTATTTTTGTAGGTGTATGCGTATGTTGAGGGGTGTTTTTTTAAGGAGGATGGTAGGGCAGTGGAATAACTACTTCTTTTCCCAGATATGAAAGTATAATAAAGTATCATTTTAAGGAATTTGGTAACACAAAAACGTTCAAAGAAAAAGTAAAAATCATCTCTATGCCTTCATTTAAAGAGAATATATCAATGCATTTATTTTCATGTTTTTCTGTTACAGGTAGTCCGGTTTTCAAATAATTTTGACATGATAGCCTTGAGTTACCAAATCCTGTGTCATGCTTTTTGATTTGTTAGCTCTCATCGCCATAATTTTACTCTAGGAAAACAGACAAAATTAGGTGGTCTTTGGAGCAGCTGGGTATTGAAGGATAGTTTTGAGGGAATAGGTGATTATTGTAGCTGTGGTTTGATTTATTTTTATACCACAGAAGAATAGAAGTATCAACATTGTGTTGACTGAGAGCTAACAAAAAAATAATCTTTATATTAAAAAGGACAAATGAAGTGCATCATACATCATACGTATTATACACTTATTGTCAACAGTATGCCATGTTGAATAAAAAGGTAAACATAAAACTTGAACATAACCAAGTGTAGCTGTCTCTCCTACCCTTTCTCATATAAAGTTAGAAAATCATTGTGCATCTTTTTATCAGTTAGGCTACAAGTAGACACTTGTGTTGTCTACATTTAACATTTCTTAACGTATGTGTATATAATTTTTTTAGAGACTTCATTGATGGAGATGTGGAGAGTCTTATGAATGAACTAGAAATGGAAAAGTCACTCAAATACCATGAAGATATTGTAGATGAAATTGAGTGCATTGAGAAGACCCTTCTGAAACGTCGAGCAGAGCTCAGGGAAGCTGACCGACTGCTGGCCGAAGCTGAGAGTGAACTTTCATGCACAAAAGAGAAAGTATGTTCCGTGGTGGTTTGGGATGAGTCAGCATGAAGGATTAGAAAGGAAATATGATAAGAGCACAGTCGTCCAAGTCAGACAGCCCAGTTCCAGGCTGGACTCTGCTAGTCAAGTAGCTGTAAGAATCTGAGCAAGTCACTTAAGTCCCTAAGTTTTGCTTTCCTCATCCATAAATCCAGGCTAAGAACACCTAGGCTGTTCGGTCTGAATTACATGAAGTAGCATATTTAAAACTTTTGAAGTCATTAGTGCCTGTCACACGCCACTTCCTTATCTTGTTTGAGTCTTTTTAAAAATTATTTTAGCTTTGATATCTGTATTTGTTAAATAGGTCAATCTTATATTCTTATAAAGCAACAATGGACCTTACAGGACTCCTAGTCTTTGTTCTCTTAGTTGATAATATAAAATCAAATTGTTTTTGGTCTGAGATAGTATTCTTGAGACTACAACACAGAAGGAACTACCATTTATTGAGCCCCTACTATGGCCACACATTGGCTGTTTTAGAAATACCACTTTATTTAACCTTCCTGGCAACCCTGTAAGACGGTCATTAGCCCAGTTCACAGATATAGGTCATAGAGGCTGGTAAGTGGCCCAGGATCACACAGTTAAAGTTCTGTTTCACCAAGAGAGCTGTTTTAGTCAGATGAGAATTCCAAGATAAAATCCAGTACCCACATGAAGCACCTCAGGAACTACTGTTTTTATACTGTTATTTCAACAGGCATTGATTTAAATGAATAGAAATCTATTACCCAAGAACTGAAATGAAGGCATTATTAAAGAAATTTTGTGTGTAATGGCTTTAATAAGAATGGAAAAATATCCTCTTCTCTTTTCAGATGAGCAGTTCCTTCTATTCCATGTTAGATTACTGTGAGAGAAAATAGATGTAAGCAGGGCTAGAGAAAAATTTATCGCTGGTGCATAAAAGAAAATTGATGATCCCGGTTGTAGGCAGAGATAGTAAGTGAACTGGGGCTAATAAGCTCTTCCCTCTTCATCCTCCCAAAATGACTCAAGGAGGCAGCTTGAGCTTGCTAAGGAGGAAGAGGGAGGGAGGAAGTGCTGCATTTTGTAAGGAATGTGCCAGACATGTTAAAACCTGACATAGAAGGAGATTAAAAAAAACTGTTAATACTTTGGAACTGTGGCATTCTGGAATGTGTAATGAGTTTTGTCCAATGCGTTGCTGATGAAACTGACAGAAACCAGCCTTCTGAAATGGAAAGAAGTAAAGTGAAGAAATATCTAGCTCTTCGGGAGCTTGCCAGCCTTTTTGTATCCACATGGGATATTTGATAGACTAGTTTAACATACAGATGCGTCTGACTTTAGTGCAACTGCAAAACTTGAGTTTTTAGCTGAAGATGAGTCACTGCCCAAGCAAGCGCCAACCAAACTCTATTTTTGGACCTTTGATGACATTGTTTTAAGCCTCTTGTTTTAGACAGAAAAAGAAACCAAGTTAATAAGTAAAAAAAAATTACTGTTTTTGCCAAATCTTGTATAGGAATATTTTTGAAATACTTCAAAAGTATTTAATATTTGTGTTTCTCAGCCACAGTTAAATCATCTTGAGATGAAAGAGGTTTTACTTAACGTGATAAATATCTAGAGAGTACAGCCAGAATCTCTGTTTGGAGGGAATATTGGTAAAATCACTTCACTGCCACTTAATTGGGTAGATATTTTTAATTGAAAAAAAAAACGTATAACAATATTACTGATTATTTTTTAAATAGTATCATACAGGCCCACCACCCTCAAATGATTATTTTATTTTTGGGTAGCCTTTCTGTCTTTGTTGACACAGATAGTTTTACATAGTTGCTCTTACAGTGCTTATGTCAGTTTAAATTTATCTTTTTTTCAGTCAACATAATATCATTAACATTCTCCCATGTTGCTACATTGTCATCCTATTTTAAAGGCTATGCAGTATTCCATTATGTTGACGCATTATCACTTGCTGAATCTATTATTTGTCCTCTTACATTATTTCAGTATGCAGTGAGCATTCTTTACTTCTGAATTCTTTTCTGAGAATTGGAGAGTCAAAGTGAATGAGCATTTTTATTAGTAATACTTCTGTATTGCCTTGTTGTTTTCTGAGAGTTATACCAATCTACACTACCAATAGCTGTGAGAGAGTATTGTAACTGAACTGCTTTTAAAGACAGTTTCTTTTCTAGACAAAAAATACTGTTGAAAAGTTCACTGATGCCAAGAGAAATTTACTGCAAACCGAGAAAGATGCTGAGGAATTAGAAAGGAGAGCTCAGGAAACTGCTATTAACCTTGTCAAAGCCGACCAGCAGCTCAGGTAGGTGGGATTCCCTCAGCCATTGATGTATTAGGTGAGATGAATGAGAAACTTGGTTCTAAGAGGATGGTAATTGCCTTATGACAAATAATGCATGTAAAGTCTAAGTAAGGGTCTGGAGGGATAATCAGATGTGTTTTAGATTGCTCCAGGCTGACACAAAGGATTTGGAGCAGCACAAAATCGAGCAAGAAGAAATCTTGAAAGAAATAAACAAAGTTGTTGCAGCAAAAGATTCAGACTTCCAGTGTCTAAACAAGAAGAAGGAAATACTGACCGAAGAGTAAGTACAATGGCTGCTGTAAGGCCTCTAGGGGCTTGTGCTGGAAGACGGCTCTTGGGGTCGAGTCTCCCTTTGGACCTGCTCTAGTCCTGCATGCTTTGTAGGCTGCAGAAGCTACAAAAAGACATCGAGACCGCGGAACGCAATGAGGATGACCACCTGCAGGTCCTCAAAGAGTCCGAGACCCTCCTGCAGGCCAAGAGAGTGGAGCTGGAGAAGCTGAGAAGCCAGGTATGGCAGACACCTGAAAAACCAGTTCACGTTGTTTTGAAACCTACATAACATGTAATACACGTTTGATTGTAGAAAAGACTGGAAGATACAAAATTAAGTATAAAGCATAAATGGGGCTATATATCCACAATATATTATTGAGTAAAATAAGTAACTCTCCGAACAGAATATACTGAGATCATTTATGTTAAATGTGTTTGCGAACACTTAACTTGTGTTTGTATTTTTAGTCTATACAAAAGTATGAAAGTGGTCATCTAATAAGGGGGGTTGTGAGGATTTTCCATTTTCTTCCCTTTGCATGTCTGCATTTTCTGCTTTTTTGTAAACAAATATATGTTGCCCTTAAAATTGTAACTAATTTTTAAATTTAAAAAATGAAAAAAATTTAAATCTCTGCCTAACTTCCATTGCCATGATAGTTGTCAAATGGAATAAAGTATAGATATGAAAGTTCTTTGAAAAACCATGACCTTAGGGATAATCATTATTATCCTGTTGTTTTCCTGTGATCTGAGTGATTTTATGTACGTGAGCTCAAGGTCTTTATTAGGCATTTCATGTCTGTGCCCCCAGCTTGGCCCTCCTGACTTGCAGCTAGGGTAATACCGTGTTTCCCTGAAAATAAGACCTAACCGGAAAATAAGTCCTAGCTTGAGTTCAGGATGATATCCCCTGAACATAAGCCCTAATGCATCTTTTGGAGCAGAAATTAATATAAGACTCGGTCTTATTTGTGGGGAAACACGGTAGAACTGGGCTAGCTCCTAATTTCTACCCAGAACCTTTAGCTGGACTGACTATTCTCCATGTGAGCACTGAAAGCTGCATGGCCTTTGTCAAGCTTTGCATTCTTCCTTTTCTGTAATGCAGGTGACAGCTCAGCAGCAGGAGATGGCCATCTTGGACAGACAGTTAGGGCATAAAAAGGAGGAGGTGCAGCTACTCCAGGGAAGCATGGTCCAGGCCAAAGCTGACCTCCGAGAAGCGCTGAGGCTGGGAGAGACTGAAGTAGCTGAGAAGTGCAGTCACATAAGGGTATGTCTTTCATGGGGTTTTTTTAAGAGTCCTAGGATAGTGGTAGAGGTTTATTTTGAGATATTTTCATATCTCGTATTTCATATGAGATATTTTGAGATATTTCCCACCAAATGCAAATAATAAATTCCTGACGCTTGACCTCTCCATAACATCGGTTTGGTGATACATTATGTATCCAGGCTGTGGCTGCCATCTGTAGCCCCTCGCCCTCCATAATGTTTTCTGGCTGTGTCCAAGGTTTTCTCTGTCTATGCTGTTATTATAGCATCTCTCCTCCAGGAACCCCTTCTGGAAAACGTCTAGATCTTATCCATATTTCACGGCCCAACCTCACGCTAACAAGACTTCCCTGACTTCCTTTACCCTGGAAGGAGTTTCTGTCTCTTCTGAGTTTGGTAGCTCTGCACGTTTCCTAGGGCATCTTAGCCTTTTCGTGATCATGTTCATGTTTCCCGCCTTCCTTCCCCACAAGACCTAAGCCCCTTGAGGGCAGGAGATGTATGTGTATCAGCCTTTTTTCTCTACACCATATTGCTTTGTACATAGGAAATATTGCATATACATATTAAACGAAGACAGTCTGTTACTTTCTTCTGTTACACAGAAATATATTAGTGTAAAATACAGTGCTGTTCTTGACATGAGGCAAAAATGAGCTTGTTTCCAAATTAGAATTTCTGTGAAATCAGACAGTTAATAACCGAACTGATATTAATTTCCATTCATAATTTGGGGGGGGGTTGACTTTTTTCTTGTTTTGTTGCACAGGAAGTAAAATCTCTTCTGGAAGAATTGAGTTTTCAGAAAGGAGAACTGAATGTACAGATTAGTGAAAAAAAAACTCAACTTATACTTATAAAGCAGGAAATTGAAAAAGAGGAAGAAAATCTTCAGGTAGTTTTAGGGCAAATGTCTAAACATAAAACTGGTAAGTTTAAAGGAAAATAATCATACAAAGTCTGAGGTTGGAAATGTCTGTATTCTAGGTCACAGAAAAAATACAAATGGTCAAATAGACTTCTTTTAAAGTTTAACCTCATTCCTAACAAGCAAATAAAAACAGATTATAAAAGGAATATGATCTTTTCTGCCATTCAAATTGATAACGTTTATTTAAAAGCAAAATAATCATATTGATTGCTGACCAAGGTGCGGTGAGAAAAGTCCTTATAGGCTGTTGATTGAAGTATAAAATTGGAACACTCTCCCAGTGTTTCAAGTATCTTAAAATTCACACCTGTTGAACCATTTAGCCATTTCTGTTACAGTTTTCTAGAGACGGCAAGCATTTGTATGCATGTCATAACAATATTTATTTATTTTAAGAAAAGTAAGCTTTTATTTCCTTGTTTCACAAATTAAGCTGGCTTAGTTGGTGACGTGCAGCAATATTTATGACAAAATTTAGAAACATATGACCAACTTAAAGCCATATTGTTAACACTTAATGACATACAAAAATACTGATGAAAGTGAAAAAAAATAGGTAAATACAGAATATGGACCCAATTTATTTTAAAATGTGTGTGTGTATGTATGTGTGTGCTGGGAGCAAATACATCACAATGCTATTGCAGTAGTGATCATTGGGTAGTGGGATGATGGTGGGGGTTTGGTTTTCTCCTTTCTACTTTGTTGTTTTAAATTTTCCATAGTGAGCAAATATTTTTATAATCAGTAAAAGAGTTAATGTTTAAAAATTTATATTTCAAAGGACAAAAAATTGTTATATAAATCTTGACTTACACATTTTAAAGTTTTTCCTATTTTTATTAAAATTCTTTTAGGTGGGTAAATACTTTTAGAACTAGATCTTTATTAATGGTTTTATTAAAATGTTTTGTTAAAATTAATGCTTAGCAATACTTTTAAAGATTTTTTCATTAAAAATACAATTAATTAGCTACACTAATTCTCAACAAATATTTTTTTATTATCTATTAATTGTTTCTTGTATCAGTCAACAACATTATTTTCTGTTTCATTTTGTAAATCCTTCCAAGTTCATTTAATAGCATGGACCATGCTTTGTTTCTGTTAGAACTGAAAAATATTCTGGACATGTTGCAACTTGAAAACAATGAGCTACAAGGTTTGAAGCTACAACATGATCAAAAAATGTCTGAGTTAGAGAAGACTCAGGTTGAAGTGCTAGAGGTAATAAAGAAAGCTGTTTTACCCTTAACCAAACTGCAGTCTTTGTCTCCTAGCATGTTTGAGTTCTCTTTTATTTGATTTAGGAGAAACTGGAGTTAGAGAATTTGCAGCAGACAGCCCTGCAACAGAAAGGGGAAATAGAGAGGCAGAAACAGCTCCTCGAGAGGGACAAACGGGAAATAGAGCGAATGACTGCTGAGACCCGAGCATTACAATCATGTGTTGAGTCTTTGTGCAAAGAAAAGCAAGCTCTTGAAGAGAAATGTGACGTCTGGGACAAGAAGTTGGCACAAACCAGACGGTGAGAGCAGGAACAAATAAACTTGCAAGATCATGTCTTGAAAGCTAAAACATTATAAACACACTATTTAAAAAATTGGAAAATAGAGAAAAGGAAAAAAAAAATACCCCACAAACTCAGTAACGCAATGCCAATCACCAGTAGCATTTTGGGGTGAGTTTCCTTTTAGGGTTTTTTCCCCTAAAGCAATTTTGTAAATAACCTGTTGTGGTTTTTTAAGTAAAATAATACATGCTGGAAGATACAAATGAATGGAGATACATACATACCTTGTTTGTGGGTAGGAAGATAATGTTAAGATTCGGTTCTCTTCAGATTGATATATAGGTTCAAATTAATCATAATCCAAATTCCAACAGGCTTTTAAAATATGAATTAGCAGTCTGGTTCTAAAATTCATGTGGAAATATAAAGGACCTAGAATAGAATCTAAAACTTTTTAGCTGTGACACGAAAACAACTTTGAAAAAGAACAAAAGTTTAGGGCTAACGCTACCTGATTTCAAGTCTTAGTGTACAGCTATGATACTCAAAACACCGTGGTACTGGTATGAAGATAAAGAAATACATCAATGGCACAAAGTACAGAAGTAAACTCACAAATATGAGGATAACCGATTTTGACAAAGATGCAAAACCATCTTTTTCAGTAGAGAAAAGATGATCTTTTCAAAAAATACCACTGAAACAATTCCATATCCAAAATAAAAACAAATGAACTTCAGTGCATACCTCACACTATATGTAAAACTTAAAATGGACCATAAACTTAAAAGTAAAACCTAAATGTAAAATTCTTAGGAGAAAACATAGATAAAAAGCTTTTGTAACCTTGGTTTAGGCAAAATTTTTTAGATATGACACCAAAAGCATGACCATAAAATACTAAATTGATAAAATTGGACTTCATCAAAACTTAAAACTTCTGCTTCTCAAAAGACGCTGTTAAGATAATGAACAGAAGTGTCACAGACGAGAAAAATCTTTACGACAATGTATCTGATAAGGTACTTGTACCGAGTATGTATATATATATTATATATATATATAAAATAGAAAACAACCCAATTTTCAAATGGGCAAAAGATTTGAATGTATATTTCACGTAAGAAATATGGGTGACAAATAAGCACATAAAAAGATGCGCAGCACCATTAACCGTTAGGAAAATGCAAATTAAAAGCACAATGAGATATCATTACACACCTACTAGAATGGCTAAAACTAAAGACTGACCACACCAAATGTTAGCGAGGAACTTTCACACACAGTTGGTGGGAATGTCAAATGTTAGTAAGATTACTCTGGAAAATAGTTTGGCAGTTACTTAAAAATTCAAATATATACCTGCCTGAAGATCTAGCAGTTCCACTCCTACGTATCTACTCATGAGATATGAAAGCATATGTCCATACAAAGATTGTACACCAGTGTTCATAGCAGTTTTTATTTGCAGTAGCCAAAAACTGGAAACAACCTAAATGTCCAGCAGCTGGTGAGTAGACAAATTATAGTATATCCATACGGTGGGATACTGCTCAGTACTCACGAGGGCTGGAGTCAATACACACAACAACATAGATGAATCTCACAGTAATAATTCTCAGTGAAAGAAGCCAGACAAGTCCATACTCTGTGATTCCATTTATGTAAAAGAAGGCATGCTCATGCGTGTCTGGTGTTGGACAAATCCTATTATACATACAATTATATTTCCTGCTTTTGCACTTGTCAGAAGTTAGAGATCCAAGTTAATCACTCACATTTTTGGAATTCTGGGTGCTAGTCATGTTTTTATTCCTGATTTTTATAAAACTTCAATGTAGTGAATTAACTTTTTGAAAAATGTCCTATTTGGAAAGCTGAAAATAAGATTTCTTTTGAAAATGAGTTGAAGAGCTTTAAATTTTTTAGGCTGTGTAATCATTCAGACTCCATAACTGCCTGGTGAAAGCGAAACATTGTCCTGCAGTTGTCGCTTGTGTGCACTTGAACATCTTGTATTTGGCAATCTGACTGTTCTGTGCTGGGATGGCAGGGTTGCAGCAGCTACAGAAGAGAGCAGCAAAATGGAGCGATCAAACCTGGAAAAGCTGGAATTGGGTGTCAGAAAACTGCAGCGGGAACTAGACCAACTGAACCAAGACAAGTTCTCACTGCATGAAGACATAGCAGCAATGCAGCAGCAGCTACGAGGTACGAGGCAGCATGGCGGGGACCATGTGACTTCCTCCTTCTGTTAGTCTTCTTGAATGGTTTGAGTTTCCTTATTTCAGAAATAAATCATGCCAAGGGGCATGGGGTTTCTTTTAGAAGTTACAAAAATGTACTAAAATTAGGTCGTGGTGATGTTTGAACAAATCTGTGAATATACTAAAAGCCACTGAATTGTATGGGTGAAATACATGGTCTATATATTACATCTCAAAGCTGTTTTCTTAAAAAAAACTAAAGAACAATCTGAAAACAGGAAAAAGATGAAATAAAAATTACTATCGACCTCACCCCTCAGAGATAATTTCTGTTTACAGTTTGGCGAATATCTTTCCAGATTTTTCCTAGGGATGTGTGTTTGCATAGTTTCAAAAAGGAAAAACAAAGATGCAAATAATATCTTTATTATCAAATCTTTATAACTATTCATGATTATTTAGGAGAAGTCACTAGGTGATTCTAGCTAATGTACTTATTGAGCACCTACTATGTCTTAGACCTTATACAAGTATTTTATATGCATTTTCTCATTTAATTGTTATCACATTTTCATGAGATTAAAAATATTGTTTTACCCATTTACGGATGAGGCAACTTAAGCTTAGTTTCCTTGTCACTTAAGAGAGAAGTGACCTGCTCAAGCTCACACAGCTAGTAAGTGACAAAACCAGTATAGGTATAAAATTTATTCCCAAACTGTCTTCCTGAAAGGTTGTACCAAATTTACATTTCTACCAGCAATGTTGAAGGTACCTGATTTTAAACCATACACCTCATCAGCACTAGGTATTGTTTTTACCAAAAAAAAAAAAAATTGTGAGGTTTTGAACATGGAAGTCTTTAAACACCTGGGCTCCAAGCCCACATCTGGGTTGCACATGTACCCCTCTCTTTTATGGCCTTGAATTAGGTGGTGTGATGTGGTCATACATTTAACAGAAAATACATTTAAATTCACTTCCACTCTACTGCGGGGGCGAGCTGATGGGAATCTGGAAAATGCATACATATGCATTTCTTATGTCAATGTTATTGCTGTAGAAAAACGAGAAGCACTAAACTCACTCCAGGAGGAACTGGCTGATGTCCAAGACCATGTGAACCTAACAAAACAGGTAAGCCTAATATGTAATCTTCTAGCATATCCTGAAGGCAGGCAGAGAATTGGGTGAAATATCAGATAAAGTAGACCGGTTCCTTTTCACACCAGCAGGTGCCATAGGGCTATTTACGTAACACAAACAACATATACAAAAAATGTTGATGCAGAGCAGTGATTTTCTGATTTATTTTAGCCCTAGAACTCTTGATTCAAACAGTGTTTTACTCAAAGTTGGTAAATAAGGTGGTGGCTAGAGCTGAGCCCAACCCCTCAGCAACCATCTCTTCTCTGTGGCACAGATGAGACCTCCAGAGGCTGGGCTTAGATGTGATCACTCCCTGAGCTGCAGAGTAACGGCCAGATCTGGGCCTCCATCTTGTCAGATACTGAATATCGCATAGAGTGAATTCTTGACTCTTGTGCTTCTGATGATCTACTTAAAGCTAATTTAGTGTTGTCCTGTGAGAATAGTGCTGTCATTTGAGTTTCAGAGAACCTCAAGTTCTGGGCCTGTTTCCACCATGTGAGTTAGGATTTGGGGTTGGAGTAGACTCCTCCATCTACCTTTAGGAGTTTGTGTTTCTAAGATGTATGAAACTTAAAATCAAAATAGTCTATCTTTTAAAAAGTCTTACATGGGTTCTTATGAATGTTCTGTGTTGTTAGAAATATGGTAACCTGTTCAAAAATGCTCAATGTGGGTTCCTTGAAGAAAGAAATATGTATTTATTGTTTTCTGAGTTTTTTAACCTGTATACATACTTCAAATGGTAGCAAAACTATGACTCTAGGTTCATTTTCAATAAGAATTAACCTTATTCACAGCTTTTTAAAATCTTCTCAGCAAGGCTGTGAGGTGGGTGTTGTTTATACCTTCTTTGGTGACAAGGCAACTAAAGCCCAGAGGAACTGAATCTCTTGCTGAGGTTCTGACATCTTCTGTCTACTTATTTTTTTAGGTACTAAAAAGAGGAAAGCCAATGATTGAGTTCTGGGGACCTTTGTATAAGTTTGCTGAGATAAAAACGGATATGGAACTTTTATGCTTCTCATTTTGTCAGACTGAGTAGATTCTGGAGTGGCGCTAGCCACCTCTAGTAAAGATGGCCCTGTTAGTAGTTTCAATGTATTCTCTCACCTGAAGGACCTGCTCCAGGCCACCGTGCAAAAGGACGCACGGCTCAGTGAACAGTCCCGGCTCCAGAAGGACATCAGCGAGTGGATACAGAAGCTTGAAGACTGCCGGAAAGAAGGGGAGACAAAACAGCAGCAGCTCCAAGTGCTCCAGAATGAGATTGAGGAAAACAAGGCCAAACTAACCCAACAAGACGTGGTACTTCACATTCATGATTTTACATAAGAGGAAACACTTTGTCACTTGTGTGCACCTTTTTCCCTGGCAGAAACCTGCTGAGAACTACCTTGCCCTGGGCAGTTCCTTAGCCTCCTTTAACTGCCCTGTGTAAGCAGAAGGGATTGGACACCAACTCTGTCTCCCTTGGTATTAATATTTGTGGACCGTTAAGGCCTTAGAAAGCCTTACATCGGTCCTGTGAAGAACCTTGATGGCCAGGTGCCATTTACTGCTTAAATCCCCTTCTCACATGTTGGCCAAATTGTTTTCCAGGACCTCTTTGATCACCTTTGTAAAGGGAACTTACTGCCTGTCATGTGGGCTGTTTCCTACTTTCTGTTGAACTGGAATCTGTCTAGTGTCCATGCAAGTTCCCTCATCTGGGACACTGTTTGTTACTTTATGACTAACTGAGGTTGTTCTCTATTAAGATGCTTCAAAAACTCCAGAAAGAGAGAGAAAGTGAAGAAAAAAAGTTAGAAGCCAGTAAAGTGACACTGAAGGAGCAGCAGCAGCAGTTGGCAAAGGAACTAACAGACGAGAAAAGCAAACTGGACCAGGTGGTCACAAAGCTGTTGGTGGCTGAGGAGCGTGTCAGGACCCTGCAGGAGGAGGAGAGGTGGGGTGAGGCCCTCGAGAAGACGCTCTCCCAAACCAGTATGTATTCTGGGACATCACTCTGTAGGGGTGGGGTGGGCGCTCTGCTGCTTGTCTTGTAAAGTGTGTAAAGGAGACCCAGCCATAGCCATAGCCCAGGAAGGAGGCCGGAGAAGCACAGCAGGAAGTAAGGCACCCATTTGATCCTCCTGCAAAAGATGAGGAAGCAGTTATGTGTATGGTGACGGCATTTGCTCCTAAGACTGACTGTTAAGTCTTTTTACTTGACATCTTGCCTTCTTTGAGAATGTTCTGCCAAGAAAGTGGGGCAGTAAGGCGAAGAAGTGCCAAAACGTGCTCCAAAGACTTTCTGTGAAGTACATTATTTATGAGTTTGGGGACCAATTACCCATTTTATCTCAACCAGTGAGAAAAAAACATTAACACTTTTCTATCCAAATTTGACAGTAACAAATTTCTGTCATATTTGACAAATACCAAAATACAGGTATTTGCCTTTGGGTCTGTCTGTTCTCTCTTGAGTCATATGCACATGCATTTGACATGGGAATCCAAGGTAAATGATTGTTCTAACATCAGTAAGTGATTTTTTTCTTTCATAGGCTGCAGGGTTTAATAATGCTCAGAAAATGCCCCCCGAGATAACTCAGTGGACTGGGGGATCTGAAAGGGTTATTTTTTCTTTTTCTCTGGGAGTTCTTGATAGAACCAGACCCAACCTTTCATTATGAAGATGAAACTTAACAAATATGCTGAGTGTGGCAATGCCAGAGGTGTCAAAGCGAAATTTGGGTAGGGTGTTACTCTAAAGAGTTTGATCAGAAACATTTGTAATTTATGAGCATTAGAAATTGCATGATTTACTTATAAGCATTATTTAGTAGCATTATTTCTAGAGTACTCACGATGTACTAGATGTTTGCACACATGATTCCCATTGAACACGAGGAGAGGTTCCCCCTGTAACATCAGGCTCGGACGCTCCAAGTCCTGTGTTCTTTCCACGGCACCGCCTCCCATGAAGGAAGAAGGATGGCACGCCCTCCTTTATTAAAATCCAGGTTTATAAAAAACACTTCGGCAGTGCATTCCATGTTTCCTGCACCTCAAGATTGGTGCTGTTTTTAGTCAAAGACTTAAGGAAGACAGCAGCTATCACTTTGGAATCAGGCCCTCCAGGAACAAATTCTGTCAAGAGGCATCCTTATGCCTAAAAGAGGCTCCTTTTTCTGGAGCTCTGATGTGGTCAGGGGAGACTTGAAAGACTCAGTGACGAGGAGTGGGTGGCATGTCACGCAGTCTGCCCACAGCAAGCCCGGGGCCTCTGGCTAAACTACGAAAAATGCTCGTTTCAGAACAACAGCTTTCAGAACGGGAGCAGCAATTAATGGAAAAATCAAATGAGCTGCTGGCTCTCCAGAAAGAGATGGACTCTCTGAGGGCAGACTTCAGCCTCTTGCGGAACCAGTTCTTGGCCGAAAGAAAGAAAGCTGAGAAACAGGTTCTCAGCCTGAAGGAAGCACTTAAGATCCAGCGGAGCCAGCTGGAGAAAAACCTTCTTGTGAGTTCCTACCGCCCATGCTTTTTTTTGAGGAAATGATGCGTTTAAATGTTTACACTAAAACAGTACTTCAAATGTAGACAAAACATTACCTGGCAACCCAGTCTCTATCGCCCTGTTGTTTTTGGAGTGTTTATGCATAATTTTTTCTTGATCCTGATGGCAGGTTTTGCCCGAGTTGGGCTCCAGCCCCAGAGGAGCTCTGGCTAGCTGGCTGGAAAGATTGTCACGTGAACAGACAGTGTCAGCACAAAGCAGAGAGGACTCCTGGCTAGCAAACCTCTGCTTACCCCTCCACGGTGGGCGGAGGGGGCTTGGGAGAAAGAAGGCTTCTGAAGACATATTTACACAGCTGCAGTCAGTGCTCCCAGATTTTTCTCATCCTGCCCCTTTTGGTCAACATTAGCTTTTAAGTAATCATTACCTGAAATCCAGGAAGGCCAATGTAGCATGCTTTTATCCCTGAAATGAATTTTGGGAGCTGATACTCAGATGAGTTCTAAACAGTTTATGGTGGATGGGGCAGATGGGCAGCAGTAGGGACTGTCACAGGAATGGATGTTTCTAAGCCCCTCTGGAGGAATTCATGGAGCCCTGTTGTGGAATGGAACTTGCCAACCATGTGTGTTTTCCAAAAGATGATACCCTTCCAACTGGTGATAGGCAACGTGATTGCAAAGACAGCATGCGAATGGCTAGGTCTTAGGCCTCCCAATACCCTGTGATGATGGGGAGCGTTGTTCCCATTTTGCAGATAACTAATGGAGGCTCAGAAAGGGAAAGTAACTTATCATCAACAGTGATGTTGCAGATCTAAGATTCAGACTTTGGACTAATAGGCTGACCACGTATGTACTCCAGCTGTACCACAGCTGCTGATAAGGCAGGTAGAATCACCCCCATGTTACAGCTAGAGAAGTTGCCCAGATGAGAAACGGTTAGAACCAGTGAGTGTGTAAGCCAACAACGACACCTCCATGTGCTGGAGACAAGAGACCTTTTCCTCCCCCTGTGCTAGGAACAAAAGCAGGAGAACAGCTGCATGCAGAAGGAAATGGCAACAATCGAACAGGTGGCCCAGGACAATCACGACCGGGCCCGGCGCCTGATGAAGGAGCTCAACCAGATGCAGCATGAGTACACGGAGCTCAAGAAACAGGTGTGTCCAGGACAGAGCAGTCTCGGGAGGCACACCCACTCCCCGTGGGATCAGGCCAATTTCAGTTCTTCAGTAGTTCTTTCAGAGGAGTATATCTTTTTGGAAATGTGAAAGTGCTGAGTGCTGCAATAGAGCCATTGTGACAGCAGTGAGAGCTGTTCACTGCTCAGACCGGGCGAGTCTAATCCTAGATGTCCCTGCTGTCCCTTAGTCGGTGTCAGCATCTGGGCCACCCTGCACACTCTAGTCAGGCTGCTGTGGCCACTCGGCTGACCTGCCACACTTTGTCCTTTGGATGATTCCATGCGGCCATTCAGTTTCATCTGTGCCTCCACTCCCACCCCATACACACCCACTTTGGTTAAAAAACAAAAACAAACAAACAAACAAACCTGTTTTATTTAAATGCCCCAAGCCTCTGCAAAGTTGTAAAGGCAGCTAGCAGTGGGCACGACTCTACTGTCCTCACTCAGCTCTTTGTGGAGAGAGCCACGTAGAGGAATCTCGGGTATTACACATAGCCTGCAGCACCTGTGGGAACCTCGGGAGGCCCAAACCACCAGATTCTTCACCTATAAAATGAAAACATTTGACCAGGTCATTTCTAAGACCGAGCATTAACATTTATAATCTAGATCACTTGTGATTTGTTTCAGTAAATGGCTATTTTCTTCTTTGGGATTTAATTATTGTAGTTGCCATTTATTGGGTACCACTCAGGTGCTTCTTAAAAATTCTCACCTAGTTCTCACATTTTTGAATACAAGGTATTATCTTAATGTATAAATGAGGTAACAGAGGTTCAGCAGTTAGCTAACTTGTCCTGAGTCATACTGGTCATGTTTACTGGCAATGAGATTGGAATCCAGCTCCGTCTAACTCCAGAGAGACTGACTTCTGTAGAGTAATACACCTCCAGGGAGCACTGTGCCCACGCTTTTCTAAATGGAAGTTGCTCTAGTCAAAATGCCAGTAAAATTGTTTACTTGGTAGCTGAGAGATACTTCAGTAATTGAAAAATCCTAAGTTTTTGACATTTTGTAGATCTTTAAATTCACGACACATTAAACCATTCCAAGTAAGTCTCAGACTTTACCGGTGGTATTTGACTCTCACTCTTTAGATGGCAAACCAAAAAGATTTGGAGAGAAGACAAATGGAAATCAGTGAAGCAATGAGGACACTTAAATCTGAGGTGAAAGGTGAAATCAGAACCAGCCTGAAGAATCTCAACCAGTTTCTTCCAGAACTACCAGAAGATCTGGAAGCTATTTTGGAAAGGAACGAAAACCTAGGAGGAGGGTTGGAAAGCTTGAAAGAGAACTTGCCATTCACCGTGAGTGAGAGGCCGTCACCTTTTGAAGAAAAACTGAATATTTCCCAGGTTCACATAATGGTAAGGGTTTATCCCGCTGTTCCCTGGGCTCTGTAAAAGGATAATTTGGTTCCCACCTTCCCCCAGTAAGCTGAAAAACAGGCTTGAGGGTATGGAGGGTAAGAGGAGGGTGAGGGTGGCTGGTTACTGATGGTGGTGTTGGCTGACCCTTTGATGTTTCCCTTTGCCTCGGAAAAAGGATGAACACTGGCGTGGAGAAGCACTGCGAGAGAAACTGCGTCACCGTGAAGATCGACTCAAGGTTGCCCTCTTAAAAATCCCTACGTAGTGTGAGATACTCGGCATACTCAGGACAGTGGGGAAGTGGCTTGCGTTCACACATGGCTGTCACACTGGCTCTATCGCAGCACTCCCGCTGTTGTAGAGTACACGGTCAAAGCTCAGAGAGTTTGGCCTCACACAGTAAATGGTGGGCTCGGTATTCAAAACCACAAGCTCTGGTGCTAAGCCCATGTTCTTTAACCTGTGGAATGCTGCTTTGCCTCAACTAAAACTGACAGAACCTCAACATTTGGGACAGGAAACAGATACAGCGATAAACACTATGCTCACAGGCCAGTGGTTGCGGGAAAGATTGGGAATACTGGACAGGAGGCGTGGGTGTCAGATAAGTTGTTGGGCTCAGAACGTGTTGAGTCTGAAGGGAAGCATGTCTGCTGTAGGCAGCTGAAAATAGGAGTCTAGGAGTTAGTGGTCAGTGTTGACATCAAGATTGGGGCTTAGGAGTCGAGGTGGGAGTTGGAAGAAGAGAGTGAGGTAGAATAAGAGGACAGAATGCATCTTTGGAGAACAGCAGTTATACAGCGTGGCGGAGAGGCAGCCATGCGCCGAATGAGGGAGTGGAGGCCTTGACCTCCCGTAGCCTCCGGACACGTGCGGCTTTTATGTGTATTCATTATAATGAAATCAGGTTAAAAATTCAGTTCTTCAGTTGCCACATTTCAAGCTGTCAGTAGCCATGTGTGACTACTCTTATTGGAAAGCAGAGAGCAAACATTCCCGTCACAGAAAGTTCTGTTGGACAGAGCTGCTGTACACTTGGAGGGAATCACTTCAAAGGTACAGCACTGGGCAGAGCCAGAAAGTGGTCTGGGGTTGAGACGAAACTCCCTGGGAGAGACACTGCAGATAGCAGGTGTAAACCAGCCTTCTCCTGAGAGATGAGGCAGCAATTTCATGAGGGGCTGGGGTGCGGGAATCGTGTGTTGTTCAGTGGGGAGACCAGGCTGAGAAAAGGCCCCTCTGACAGCACAGATGTAAATGTGGACGTGCACCGAGAGGGGCACGCACCTCATGGACTAGGAGTTTAGGACAAGAGGTTTTTCAGTAGCCATTCCTACTTTATGATAGATTGGCCTATCGAATGTTCCACTGAGTAACAGTTCTGGTACATTTCTTCCGTGTAAAGCCCCAAATTTCACCATAACACTTTCAGGCCCAACTGCGACACTGTATGTCCAAGCAAGCGGAAGTTTTAATCAAAGGGAAGCGGCAGACAGAGGGCACGTTACACAGCTTGAGGAGACAAGTTGACGCTTTAGGGGAATTGGTCACCAGCTCCTCTGTGGATTCCACATTGTCCCCCATGGAGTCGTCCCTCGCAGATGACTGCCAGCTTGGACCAAGCCAGGTAAGAGGAAGCTCTTCACAAGGTCTGATCTGTACGTGGAAAGGACCTGACAGCTCTGGTGTACACCATCTAGAGGAGACTCAGAAGGACAAAAATGCCACCTTCAAATTGCTGGAAAACTTGTCTTGAGAAAGACATGTTTTTTCGTGGTTCCTGGGAAAACTGGAACCATCTAGTTGGTAGATGTAGAAAGAGGATAAACTGATGGCTTAGGAAACAGACTAGAACTGGAGACTGGGACGTAGTTAATTCTACCGTTAATGTCCTTTACTTCTGGATTTCCTCATTCTCTGTGGGGTCAGTATAAAGAGACGAGACCTGTGAGGCGGGTGTAAGTCCTAGCTTAGTCTGTCCGGCCCCGTATCCTGTGGACAGATGACAGACTGTGCCGTTACTCCTCAGCAAGAGTTGGAACGCAGACCTCTTAACCAGGGTCTGTAAGAAAACCCGGACTTTCACAACAAAGGTTTTCTGTGTGACCTAGATAAGGTTGATACTCATTTAGGGGGAACGTGACATATACTCCTGGATAGGTGGTAGGACTACCAATAGCAACACAGTAGTACTGTCAGAGACAGGTAACGGCTACCATTTCTGAGAGCCTACTGTGTGCATGTACTAAATCCTTTATATGTATTAGCTCATTCCGTTTTTACATCCTGAAGTTAGGGTTATCCCTTTATACAGATAAGGAAATTGTATAAAATGAGAAATGACATCAAGGTCACAGCAAAAGACAAAACCAGGATTTAGGGGCTAATCTATCATCACCACAGAACAGTGTATTATAGGTATGGTTGAGCCACAAGGAACATTCAAGGACAGTTGCCTCTGTAATAATAGGCAGCATTATGCTACTGTATTATGCTGATTATGCTACTGTAATAATCAGTAGCAGAGCCAAGGTTTAAATATGATTACCTTCAAACCTTCTGTGGTAGGACCCAAGTCGGGTACTGAGGCCCAGGGCAGGCCTTAAGGAAGCGTCAGGGGCACTGGGCATTGCAAAGGAGGTGGCTTTGGAGGTAAGACAGCACTAAGTTGCGGGAGATGAGGGCATGGGGGCTTGGGGGACAGGTTCATTTACCAGCTCATGGTGGCAGCCGGAAGAGTTCAAGAGAACAGGAGGTGTTAGAGGCACAATGGGTAGGGGTGAGATTGTTAGAATTATTTTGGAGTCTCTGTTATCGTCCAGGTCTCTGGGGGATAAAAGCCTGAACTATTAATATGTTGGAATTAGGGGGCTGGCCTCTGCACCTAATGTTTTCTCTCTCTCCTTTTCAGAGCTCCTTCCAACAAGTTCTACAAGGTCCATCACAATCATCAGACAGTTACCGACACTAATGCCATTCCTAGCTTCCTGCTCACAGGGTACGTGTTACAAATAGTTCTTTTAACTAGCACTTTCGATTGGGAGGTCTTGAATTTTAGCTTATAGTCTTAAGAAAAGGACCCTTTTAACTTTTTTCTTGAATAATTTTGTACAGTGGTTTGTTCATCTTAAAACATTTTCCAGAGGTACTCTAATTTATATTTTACCTATCAGCCATCATGCTATCACTGTTGTTAGTTTATTTAAGACCTGTTTTTACTGTCTCAAGGATTCATCCTTTCTTTGTCTTATTGCAGGAAGAGAATGGCTCAGCCAGATGAGAATGTTCTTGCAGAACTATATCTGAGGAAATACCTTCTCCACTACCTCACTGACTTCATAGTTGAAATGCCACTTGGTTTTTATCAAGATCCAGTGAGTTCAGATGCTCAAACTCCACTGTAGTTTATTTCACTGGTACCATTAAGGCCAGGGTTTTTGTAAACCACTTGTACACCTGGGAATAGTATGCCATTTAAAGCAGGGTCCTAGATGGCTGAGGATCTTTTTCTAATCTTGGAAATGTGTTGTTATAAAACCAATGCTGAATGTAACTGCAAATTTAAATCTGTTAAAAGCTATAGTTACAAAGAAAAAAGTGTACTTATGCTTCTCTTCATTCATAGTGTCAAAAGTTATTTTTGGATTTTGCTTAAAATCTATTTTCTTATGAAAATAAAAGGTAAAATAAATTTGGGGCTATTGTCTGACTTCACATTTCATAGATCTACAGTAAAGCCATCAATTACCTTAATTCTAAGAAATGACAGTCTTTCAAATGGTTTTTCCATCTTTTGCCTGGAGGTTGAAGTTTGTTTTACCTATTGATGATTATATTTCACCTTTGGAAATAATCTGTTAAAGAACTACTACACTTCAGGTGCTTTTTCTCAACCAGAAATATTCTTTGGCAGAAAAGTAGAGCTTTGTACTTTGGAGGCTCTGACCCAGAGGTAAAGTCAAATTATGTTCAGACTTTAAAATTTTTGAAGTACTATAATTAACGTCTGAACTCCATGGTCTGTCTACAAATACATGTCTTTAAAAACAAGAATAGCAACTACTGTCACAGTTAAAAATGTGTGGCAGTAGAATTATTGCCATGGCATAGGTGAAGTATGAAGCTACATGTACTAGGTTTGACAGTTTGCCCCAGGACTCCCCTCTAGACACCTGGGTAGCTTCTGACCCACAGCAGGTGTTACTACAGTACAGGAGGTCACAGTGTGGTAATCCCTCACCACCTGCTGAGCTTTCTATTCCTGAAAAGTAGTTTGGCTACAACTGGACCATTTAGACATGGGATACATAGTTACAACAAAGAAAATAAAAAGTGACATAAAACTAACACAGTAAGTTCTAGAAGGAATCAACTTCCAAAACAAAAATTGATTTGGTAGCTTCTTTTGTACTTACCTTCTCCTTTGTTTCATTGTCACAAGTCATAGCAAAGTGCTTAAAAGCCTGGCCTATTCACAATTACTGAAATCCTTCAGGGACACATTTTCCTGTTCTATCCATGAGCTGAATGAGGGTAAACTATCTTCTTTCGAAACTGGCACATGAACTTTAATTCCCAAATAAACAGGAATGGAAGGTAATCATTAGGTTTTCTGTTTAAGGATAGTGAACTGAACCACACATCTGTTAAAAAAAGATCACCCTTTAAACAACAGATGTGTGGGCAAAAAAGCTCTCAAAACTATAGTCTCTTGGAATTAGAGAGGTAAGGTAATCAATGTATGAAGCCAAACATCTGGTTCCAGAAGACATTTTTCCAGAAAAACTTTACTACCTCTAACTAGTAATAGTATTATGTGAACATCACTAATCCCCGCCTCCCTCCCCACAAAAAAAGTCAAGCTTACTGCATGAGACACTTTATTATCCATGGAAAACACTTGAACCTTTTACTGGAATGTCTAACATATAGAGTACTGAGCCCCAATTACTAATGTGGAGGCCCCCTCATAGATGCGAGGGCAATGAGTAACCCAGAGAAGCCGGCGACTACAGTAAGCAGGAAGCTCTCATGGATTAAAACTGAAGACTTTCACATTCTCGCCATAGCGCACTTGCCCAGTGTTTAGCACACAGATGTTATGACAATTTGCTCCTCTATTTTTGAGCACCCAAGTTTATTATAGGGGATTACGCTTGCAAATAACAGAATTTGGCCCCAAGTAACAGTCCAGGGAGAACACTATGAGACATCAAATGTGCTGATCTCACCTTGAAAAAGGCTGACTGAAAACACAGCAAGTGTGATCCAAACACAAGGACAGAAACTGGAGCCCAATTCCCGAGTGATGTGGATTTAGATGCTACATCCGTATACGCCGCTATACAATAAGGACAATTCTGCAATAAAAACTGACAACTTATGTCAAATATTTGTTTGCTTGAAGAAAATATGAGATCCTATTATAGTTCAGAAAATAATACAAACGACTTTAATCTAGATACAGGTACTTTATTTACAAATATTTAGATTAATAGCATTTTGTTACATCAAATGAAGAGTACAGCAGTCTGAATAAGTCCTGTCACGAAAACAATGAGACCCACTGTAACTGGCTTTGGGCGTCAGGGATCGCACCTCGACAAGCCCGCCTTTAGTTTGTGATGGCTGCCTTACATTCCAATGGGCGGTTGGTTGGTTTTGTCTCTGTAAATATATACACACCCCCGCAGGTCATGGTCCCTGGGTGAGTCCCTTGTGATGCAACAGTGTGAGCAAACGGGTGCTGTAAGTCTAACAGGATGTACCAGTGCACTCCAGGCAACATCTTTTTTAAAAAGTTCAAGACAAAAATAAAGATGAGTCCACAAATTAACCAAATCCTATTTACTGCACATTCCAGTTTTGGCTTTTATTTAACATTGACTATACAATACTCTGGGTATTACCACGTTTACAACCCAGAAAGGTATATTTTTACTTTAGTGTCTGTAAAGAGGGATTTTTAAAATGTGTATTTTAAACACAGCTGTTGAGCTGAGTGCCTTTCATATAATATACCAAGGTTTACCTATCCTACTTCAAATAACATCTGAATTCCCAGCCTGAAGAAACTCGATTAGAAATCAATCAACAGAAGTAAAGAACTTGGTGAAACGTAAGTTTGTTGTCTAAAGAAACAAAATTTTTTCCCTTGCAATACAGTATTCAGTGGCCAAACCATCTACTGCAAAGTAATAACTTACTTTGTATCAGCACAAACACTGAAACAGTTAAAAACACTTTCCCTTTTATAATTTATGCAAACATGACATAAAATAGCCCCCTTATCTAAGAAGGCAAGGGATCTCTTCAATTATTTCACTGTAGTGTCAAAAATGCACAATTTAAAATCCCTTAACAGCAGGCCTGTGGTTCTGGCTGTCGGTTCAAAATCTCACCATTCCAAGATAAAGGTATAAAAGCTTAAAATGTGCAATAATAAACCCAGCCTTTTTTCTTTTTCTATACAGTAAGGCAAGAAATGCAGCCTGTAATGCAAAACGTTTACAAAAAGAGAAAAGCAGGTTAGCACACTGTTGATTGCACAAGAACAGTTAAGAAAATCAGCAGGTAAGCCACAGTGCAAAGATGGAAGAGAATCTGCTAGTGTTAATCCTCTCACTCTAGGAGCTCTTTCCAGCATAATGTCCCCAAACACTGCCAGCACCAAAGGGTGGAGCCAGTATTACTTGTGAACTGCAGTTGTGTCTATTTCCTTGTGTGAAATGGAAGGGAATAACATGGTCACATGGAGGTCATACTGTACAAACTGGTCATTTATACTGTTCCAATGCCAGTAATCAATTTATTTTCTTCATTAAAATAATATACACAGAATGTAATGTTAGTTCGGTTCCTTCAAATTTTATACATATTTACTTTCTGCTAAAGAGAAAAGGATAAAATGATGTAAAAAAAAAAAAGAGAGATAAAGCTATTAATTAAGCACAAGAAAAAGCTAAATGGATATTTTCCCTGTGCAAGGCTAAGACAGAAGCAAACCTCCTCAAGAAAAATGCCACCAAAATGCCGCCCACAAAAGGGAATTTATCTGACATAACAAAACAAAAGCAATTATACAACCCCTTCTCTAGCATCAGAAGTCATTTCACAGCAATAAACTTATTGGTTACAACAGACATACGTGAACAGTTAAAAGACGGGGAGAAAGGCTTAAGATGTCAAATTAAACTGTATAGTGAGACAAAGCCGAGCCAAAGAGAGGCAGGGGTAAAAATCATGGAGTCCAGCATCAGTGCTCAGTTTAAATTATGTGTTGGTGACATACCTATCACGAGGACAACCGGGGGGAAAAAGTCTAGATTTTCCATGCAGGAGAGATTTATTACTCTACTTGCCTTTGATAACCTGATTACATCTAGTTGTTTAGCAGTTTAGTATTGTGTTAAACTGTTTTTACAACAGAGTTGTTTTTCTTTTTTTTCCTTTTTTTTGTAATTAAACCCAGTAAGATGTACAGAAGACATGAGGCAGTAAAAAGTACTGCTTCCAACAGACAGGGGTGAAAGGTCAAATGAGAGCCATGGCAAAGAGGTCACTAGCAGCCACAGCCTTCTCTCTGGGGTTGGGGTTCACTGGTTAGTCGGCCTCCCTGCGGAGCTGAAGGTTTGTGTTGTACACCAGACTCGGCAGCATTCAGATCCAGGCTTCCATCCTGAATGTTCTGATAGATTTTCTTGGCAGCCTCAAGGAAAGCATCTTCTACGTTCTCTCCCCTAAGAGGCAATTGACAACTTTATTTGAGAGCCATAGTTTTCTACAAAAGATAAGTCATTATACACTGACCTTTTGCTAACCTTTAGTCAACTGCCATGATGTCTTCAACTTAGCCACTGTCATCTAATAAGAGATTACCAGAAGACTGAGCTAAGAGAACAACATGGGAAAATATTTCCTGTGGAAAGCATATAAACAAAGTACTGAGCTGTTTCTACAAACCATATTTGGATAACGGGGTGTGTTCTACTCTTTAAAATGCTAATATATTAATATATGACAGTTAAGAGAGGCCATTTCTGTAATAATAGAGGGTATTCCAAACAAAAGTGAAATATCTTCAAACATGCAAACATGATTGCAGGATTTGCATTGTCTGATTAGCCAAGCATGAATTGGACTGTTTTTAGTGATGGTAACATATTCCATGATTAGCCATGTTCCAACTTCAGTTCAGTTCTCTTATGACTAACAGTAGAGATGAGGCTAAACAAAAATGGGCCAGCTTCTCTCCACTGCAAGGAATTTTTGGCTTAATAAATGAAGAACTATGATAGGAGTCGGGTTCAATAATGGACTTGGAATAACAATTAGAAAATGTTAATTATGCTTCCGATTACTCTTAGACATTGAGTATTTCCTTAAGTCATGCTTTTTACCATGATCAGAAGTATTAAATGAACAGGCTGATCAAGATTGAGTCCAAGATGCAAACTCAACCTCAGTTGTGAAAGTCACACACTTCTGAAATGTTAACACAATTTTATTTATTAACCTGGATTACCAATGGGCATAATCAAGGTATCATCTTTTGGGTAAAAAGCAACAAAATATTATTTTGAAATGTGAAACAGGAAGCAAAGGGATGTTTGCTTAGTGTTGTTCCTGCCATAGCATTATGCACTTCCATATTATAGCTTTTATGTACAGTTGACTCTTGAACAACACTGGGGTTAAGGGCACTGATCTCCCTCGCAGTTGAAAATCTATGTGTAACTACAGTCCGCACATGTGGATTCCCAACTACATGGCTGACCCTTGAACAAGACGGGTTTGAACTGTGAGAGTCAAATGAACTGCAGTCAATTGAAAAAAATCCTCGTGTGAGTGGACCCACGAAGTTCAAATACATGTTCAAGGTCAACTGTATACATACATTATACATGTTTCACATATATGGTTCTACTTAGAGAAATCTGATTGAAAATGATATACTAATTTTAGCCATACTTACGTTTTTGCACTTGCTTCAAGGAACAATAAACCTAAAAATAAAATTCAGACTATGATTAGGATATTTCAAATTAACCCACAAAGACATTCTCTTCAGTTAATATCTGAATAAAAGTGTTCCATCAGCTTTCAGTATTTTATGAAATAGTATGAGTTTGAGATGGAGGGAATAATTGTACTACCCCATGAATTCTCAAACACATTTTGCTGTTTCTTCATTCTTGAAATTTAAGCAGTTTGCCATTAAAAGAAAATAAATAAAAAACCTGTCAAATAATCTGCAGGATCAAAACCCCACCTTTCCTTAGAAATTCTCCCATGTGTGACCCCCCCCCAAAAAAAAACCCCACTAAAAGTCTTAAAAGAAACCCACCGTTTTCTTCAGCAAACTGTTTGGCTTCTTCATATGTAACATCTCTCTGTGCCTCCAAATCTGCTTTATTTCCTATGAGAATTATTACCTAATGTGTAAAGAAAGACATCTTAAAACAAAAGCAACCATTTAAATCAATCCTTAAAATTCTGAAATCCTAAAATCTTGATAGAAAAAACACTGTGGGCCTAAAAAAGAAACCAAGGACTAGGAATTATCCACCAGATAGGACTATAGAATCATGAAGCCATTAGAATTAAGAGGGATCTCAGCAATCGTCTAGGCCCGGGGTTCACAAACTTTCTGTAAACGGCAGAGTATATATTTCAGGTTTCTGGGCCCCCATATAGTCTCTCTGTATGTGCTTCTTTGCTTTTTTTTAATCTTTAAAAATGTAAAAACCACTCTTAGCTCGTAAGCCATTCAAAAATAAAACAGCCCATGAAGCACATATGATCTAGGCCAAAGATTAAGATTTATCTAAGATTACTGAGGGTTCATGGACAAGCTCCAAGGGATCTGTGAATGCACTGAAATTAAGCACAAAATGCTTTAAACAAGGACATTCCGTGAAGACAAGGTTCTCATCAGATTTTCAAAAGTTTCTGGGACCCTCAAAAAGTTTAAAAACCACTAGTTCAACTCCTTCAGGCTACAGGTAAGGAAATTAATGCTCAAATGAGGCAAAGGGACTCGTCAAAGGTCAGTCAGTGAGTCAGTGGTAAGGAGGACATTGGAACCCAGGTAGAAAACCCAAACTGGGACCTTCAGACAAATACTGTCCGACCGCACACTATCCCTAGGCAGGACTAAGTTTGTGGCAACTGATTACAAATGTTTGTGTATTCATGAAGGGCAGTGGAGCTGGGGGACACACATACAGTGAGTTCAGCTCCAAGGCAAAATATCACACAACTGCATCCATTTTGGAATCATTTTATATAAGTAAACTTAGGCCAAAGTTAAAGGCAGCTCTGAAAAGTTCTAAGAAAAAAAGTGGGTAGCCTTGGGAAATAGGGCTTTGGACTTTATCGGGGGGTGGGGTTTATATATAAACTGTTTCTATATGTAAGCTGGTAAATATGTAAGCTGGCACCAACTGGTAAATCACACCTCCCTTCCTTCCCCTTCCAAACAGATTACCACTAATCCAGATGCAGATACTTGAGGAATGGATGGTTTAAACCGGGGGTGTCCAAACTGCGGCCTGCGGGATCCATTTTTTATTGGCCCGCAGCAAATTCCAAAAATATATTTAGTTTACTTAAATAAACCAGGTGAGGCAATACGTACTTCACCTCGAGTGAGTGGCCCGGCTCTTTGTGTATTTTACCGCATATGGCCCTTGGTGAAAAACGGTGAAAAAAGTTTGGACACCCCTGGTTTAAACTAAAAGGGATTTCTACCATTAACTTTTTCATGTTGAAATTACAGCCCCTGGCTCTCCCACTTCCAAAAAATTGTGTCCAATAAACTTCTGACCTGAATGTAAACCCTGAGCAAGGGCAGTTAAGTAGTATAACAGTGAGCATTCTTCAATCATTGTGGACAACTGACCACTGAGGAAGGAAAGAAGTTTTCACATGAGTCCACTAGTCTTTCAAAAACTAAGGTAATTACACTTAAAAAAAGAAATCAATTTCTTTTCCTAAAAATCAAGACTGAAAGTCATAATAGCCTACTACAGGGCCATCATAAAGCAGGTACTCAAAACAAATGTTCGCTGAATGGAAACACCGCCTCCTCCCCTAATTCCTGAAGAATTTCCCAACTGCTTCCTTATCGCCATGAAAGGGGAGACAAAGTGGCATGCTAACAGGACGAAGGTACAAAACACACCATCAACAACAGGAGAAAGTATACACAGCGCTCCCCCTCTAGCCATGGTTTCATTTGCAGTTACCCACGGTCAACACATCACCACAAGGGGAAGTACAATACAACAAAGATTTTGAGAGAGACCACATTCACGTAACTTTTATTACAGTATAATGTTATAACTTCTGTTTTATTATTGTTGTTGATCTCTTACTGTGCCTAATTTAGAAATAAACTATCATAGGTATGAACACGTATGTATAGGAAAAAACAGTATATATAAGGTTCAGTACTATTTGTGGTTTCAGGCATCTACTGGGGGTCTTGGAACGTATCCCCGGCGGATAAGAGGAGATTGCTATAATTTCCACATAGGAATCAAAGGCAATGCTATAGAAAATGTTAACATTTGAGCTGGAACTTAAACGAGAGATTTTTCTTTCTTCTAAAGATCCAGTAAGATTTCAAGAGGCATCAATGAGGCAGGAAGAATATGGCTAATTTTTTACTATACTCCTCAAAGACACTCTACAGTGAGTGTTTTTTTTTTTAAACATTTTACTTGAAATAACTATAGAATCACAGAAGTGTACAAAAAAGAGTAGAGAGGTCCTATGTACCCTTCATCAAGGTTCCCCAGCATAGCACTTTACATACTTCTAGTACACTCTCAAAACCAGAAAACTGATTTAGTACAAACTACAGCTGTTAAATCAGATTTCACCTGTTTTTTACACACTAATGTGTGTTTAGTTAATTCTATGCAATTTTCTTGCAGGTATAGATTTGCATCATCTCAATCAGGATACAGAACTGTTCCATCACCACAAAAGAACTGCATGGAGCTGCCCTCTCTATAGTCAACTCACACCCTTCTACCCCCATCGCTAAGCCCTGGCAACCACAAATCTGTTATCCATTTCCACAATTTGTCCTTTTGAGAATGTTTTATAAATGGAATTATACAGTACATAATCTTTTGAGACTGACTTTTTCCACTCATCATAATGCCCTTGAGATCCATCTAAATCGCTGCATGAATCAATAGTTCATTCCTTTCTATGGCTGAGGAGTATTCCATTGTATGGATGTACCAGCTTGTTTAACCATTCACCTATCGGTGCCATTTAGGCTGCTTTCAGGTTTTGGCTATTGCAAATACAGCTGCTATGAACATACATCTGTAGGTTCGCAGTGGGTTTAATGTGATAATGAATATGAAATTCTAGGCACAGTCCCTGGCATAATAGGCAAACCATGTTAACTACTCTCAATATGATTAAATTGCTGTTCCCTGATAAAAGCCAATCTTACCACTCATTACATATTTACTGAACCAGGCCTCTGCTAGCTGCTGAGGTACAAAGCTACATGAGACACAGGCCTTGTTCCCGAGAAGTTCAGTCAGGTACAGCTGAGTGCCTTTCCTCACTTGTCCCTGGAATACCCTCAATAGCATCTACTAAAACGTTACTCACCCCGAAATTCCCAGCTCAAACACCACCTCCTCTGGAAAGCTGGTTTCTCCAGATGGCAATGCTTATTGTAGGCCACCCAGCACTGCACCACTCACTCTATTTCTAACTCATTTTTCACTCTGCTTTTCAGCCTAGTTATCTGTATTTCCGCAGGTAATCTCCCTGCTAGACTACAATTTTTTGTGGGCCAAGGACCCACATTTATCTTTGTAAACTGCAGAGCCTAGCATGGTGACTGGCCTTTAAAATCTCAGTATCTTCTCAGTTTGGCTAACAAGCTTTTAAAGCACGCAGAACTCTTTATTTTTAATTGAAATTTTATTGAGATAACTGCAGTCGTAAGAAAGAATACAGAAATTGCTCGTAAATTTTGCCCAGTTTCTTCTAATGGTAACATTTTACAAAACTAGTACAGATCCCTTTTAAAATGATAGTTTCAGATTTCATAGTCTCTACTTGATATGAGATCACCACCCCTTTCATAACTTTCTTTTTTTTTTTAACCACAAACATGAACAAAAGCCTGGGGTAATGAGTACTGAAAAAAATGTTAAGTTTTCTTCAGTCAATTTAAGAAATAAAGATTCTCTCACTCTTATCACCGAAACACAAAAATCCCACTAGCAAATGGCTGTCCTTTTTGTGTTAGCTTAGATCTTAAATTTTCCATTTAGTAGATATCATTTAACTTACAGTATTTGGATTGGTGAGATTCCTTGCATCTGTCAACCAGCTGCTTAAGTGGTTATATGTACTTCTTCTGCAAAAATTAAAGTTTATATCTGTGACTGCCACAAACAATTGTCATTTCAATAGAAAAAAAGATATTTCAATAAATATTTAAAATAAACACTTTAATTGACAGACCTAAAAAAGTATTTTTACTTTGACTAGATTGTTACCCTAAAGAATAACAGTTGTGAAATGCAAACACATACTTTTAAAAAATCTAAAACTATTATTTTTAAATAACTCAATATCCAACAACTCTAATTACATACATATCAGGAGTAAATTGCTTACATTTAAAAGCACACCCATAAACAAACCAATAAGCAAGCAAGGAACAACATAGAATATTTACAGAAAACAATTCTGAACTCAAAATTTGCAATCTGAAAACCTAAAATTATTGTGAAATCATCCAGACTTTCAAATACAAAACGGAGACAAAATAGTACCAAAATGTCTAACTAATGACACATTCAATGGAAACCACTTTTGCATCTGTCTTTAAATTTTTCAGATTAGAAACCAAGACAGTCACACCACAGTATGCTGGTATAAAATTCACCTTTCTTTAAAGAGGAAGCTAATTACAACTGCATTAAAACTGGCTTTAAAAAGGCATTTAATATATGTGACTGGAAATTCAAGTTCCCAGATATCAGAGTGAGTTTATCCCAACTTTGTACTCTTATTTACCAGCAGCTAAATCATTTTGGGATTCAGACTGCCCTATTTCTCCATTTTCTCCAAGCAAGAGTTTAAAAACTCATAGGTTCACTTGCACTAGTCAAGTAGGTCCTGAAATAGCAAACAAATCCAATTGACTATATTACACAGAGTATAATATTAATATTAATCAGACTTTACCAAAGGGGTCAAAATAATAAAATTGTGAAGGTTAAGAATGTTTCTGATTTATACAGACTCACAGAACATTAATCCATCTTAACTTACTTAATAGGTGAGGAAACAGAAGCCCACAAAGATTTAAATGATTTCAGAGTCAGGCCTAGAACCTTTTACACACATTGGGCCCTCAAAAGTGTTTCAAGTTCAGCCTTGTGAATATAATCTCCAGCTGCCAGTGCTCATATAAAATTCGACATTCCAAACATTTAATCCTTTCCCAGTGGGAATGGAAAAGAACTTCTTACTCAGACTGTTTTTACTGTGCTAGATATCATACACAAATCGCCACCTAAATGTCAAAAAACAGTCACATAAATCAAAATAACTTTTTCCCAATGTTCAAATTTTCTAAGTAAACAATGGTCAAATGTCATTTTTAAAAAGCCAAGCCCTATCACTGGTTCAGTATTTGCAGTACTGGTATATCTTGCTTTTATACAACAAACATACCTTACTTCATGCACAAAACCTTAAATAATACAAGTCCAAAAAATATTTATACTAATTTTGATGAATTTTAAAATGTCAAAGCTGGCAGCAAGAATGAACTACATACTGGCACCACTTTGGTAAACAGAGAAATCTACCCATCCTTTGTAAGTGGTATCAAGATACTACAAACTATATTATTTACAGGTACCATAACTTCTGCCAATGGTTCTGGTAACTTTCATTAATTTAAAATTCACCATCATAATTTCAAATCTACAACTACAATATCACCAAATATTCATTAACTGGTGGTTCTAGTGTTAAAAATAAAAAGAGTGCTAAAATATCCCTAACTTTTGCATGGATGTTAGATATATCAAATAATACAGCCAAACAAACTGCCATGATAAGCTATGCTGTCAATTTAGGAAAGCACCCTGTAACAATTAAGAGTTAATGCCAAGAATAAAAAGTATTATTAAAGCAGGGACTTTGAAGTTTGCAAAATGTCAAGAATAATAATAGAAAAAAATCAGTGTCATGGCTGCAACATCAATGTCATTCTGAAGAATCACTGAGTCAAGAAAGCACCTATCTAAAGCCTAAAGTACTTTTTTTCAGTAAACAGTTTACTGGGATATAATGAACATACTATAAAGCCCATCCTTTTAAAGTACACAATTAGTGATTTTAAGAATATTTACAAAGGTGTGCAATGATCTCCACCCTCTAGTTCTATCACCCCGCAAAAAAAAAGAAACCCCATACCCTACAGCACCCAATCCCCATCCCCTAGCAATCCACTTTCTATCTCTATGCATTGGCCTAGTCTGGACATTTCATATAAATGGAATCATACAACATGTGGCCTTTTATTTCTGGCTTCTTTCACTTAGCAAAATGTTTTCGAGGGTCATCCACGGTATAGCATGTGTCAACATTTCTTTCCTTTTAATAACTGAGTTCTATACCAGTGTATGCATATACCACATTTGTTTATCCATCCATCAGTTGATGGACTTTTGGGTCATTTCCAGCAGAATTACTTTTGATTACTTTTAAACATACACACATTTTACCAAAAGTATTTACTATGTTTAAAAGGTATTTTTAAAAGCAAAACATACATGTATCAAATCATCACACTGTACACCTTAAACTTACACAATGTTATATGTCCATTATATCTCAATAAAGCTAGAAAAGAAAAAAAGCACACACACACCAAAAAAATAAAAAAACAAAAAACAAACTACAACACTATACGTTGATATAGTTTAAGCACACATTGCCATATTTATTTTATTAATAATGTATGGAGTTTTTAATTATACGAATGCATCCCTCATAAAAAGATGTCCTGTACAGGTGGCCAGGTTCTTTAAAAGTCTTCTCACGAAACTATTTACTGATCACTACCTGGCTATATGAACAGCATTAACGCTGTTTCACTCAGTTTTATCCTGAAACAACCCAATTCTAGGAAACAGCATAAAGCAAAAGGAAATACGCTTGAAAGTCTAATGATCACTCGGTCCCACTCACCCATGCCTACCTTGCCTCCTAAAAGGGAGACAGTCACAACACCTGACATTTGGCATTAACAGGAAAGGTGATCCAGTTCATCTTCCAACTTATAGTAGACAAACAGCACAGAGTTTAATGAAGTGTCACAATTTTCCATGTTTTCCGAAGTCAAACATTTACAGTTGTTTTGTTACTTTGAATAAAGTGCTTTAAGTTTCCAGAAACAGCTAAGTTGAAATAAATTTAATCTCACTGCCTGAAGTACTGTAAACCTCTTTGGTCCATTTTAGGACAAAAAAGAATTAATAAACACTTTCAGATGCAAGCATGAGAACTTTTAATAACTACCATGTTGGATTAGCAACTATTTAATTCCTTGGTTGGCTTTATTTTGAAAAGGTGTAAACTTTAACACCAGAGACTAAATAGAGTAACTCTTCAAGACTTGCTTGCTTTCTACTGAAGTGAAAAGAACAAGGTTTGGTATAAAATATTATTTCACCTCAAATAATTCAACTGATGCTGCTTTTCAGAATTGTATTCTTCTGTCAGCTCCACCAGCATCTCCTAAAGTTTTTCTTCAGTCATACCCACTTTCAGAAAAGGAAATCGACACGTTATGTCAAGTCTTACACAGCAATTTAAAGGGAACCATAAAACCTGAAGAAGCACAATTACAGTCACACGGTTACGAACTAAAGAATTCCTAAATCAATAAAAAAGAAATGGCCCTGCCTCAAGTAGATCTCTTTTTTCCAGTATGAAGGTTGAAAAATCATTCATCTCTTACCTAGTGATATCATACACCATAAGCGCTCCTGCAGCTCCTCTGTAGTAGCTCCGCGTAACAGCCCTAAACCTCTCCTGTCCTGCTGTATCCCAAATCTGCAGTTTGATTTTTTGGCCACTAACTTCAATTATTCTTGTACCAAATTCAACACCAATTGTGTGAGGACAATCAGCCATAACTGTTAGGAAGGAAAAGAAATATAATATGATATTCCAACTTCCAGGAAGCTTCAAATTAAGATCAGTGGAAAAAAAAATCCACTGGACAATCAAATGACTAACCAATGCTCGTTGGCTATAAATAGACTAACGCTAGTGCTTTAAAAAAAAAAAAAAAAAGTCAGCAAAAACCCAGAAGTAAGAACTCACATAAATGGACTAGAACAAGGGTCAGCAAACTTCTGTAAAGGGCCAAATAATAAATATTTTAAGTTCTGAAGGCCAAAAGTTCTCTGTCACAACTATTCAACTCTGCTGTTGAAACACAAAAGCAGCCATAAACAATACATAAAATGGGCATGGTTGCATTCCAATAAAACTTAATTTACAAAAACAGGAAGTGACTGAATTTGGCCCACAGGTTCTTGTTTGCTGACCTCTGATCTGAAATAATCTATTGATTAAAAGATTGAAATAAACTCTTCATAATACCAACATTATACTACTTATCCTTCTGATCATTACATATAAACAAATCAATGGTTTTAGGACTCTAGGGGTTATTATTCAAACAAATTTTTATCCTGGAAAATATTACCAATATCTCAAAGAAAATCATCACATTTAACATACATATATACTGGCAAGTGAATTATGTCTAATCCAGTAGGACAAGTTTATTAGTCCTTTCCTTATTAGGCCACAGGAAGCCTAAACCCACCAGTCTCTAGGTACAAGTACAAACAGACCACTGGACGCTTCATAAAATGTTATATTAAGGAAAAAAAAAATGACAGAAATAATTTCAACTATACGGAAACAATTTCAACTATATTTAGTTTATCAGTTACATAAAATAAAATGACCTCTTCCCCTACTACCCAAGACAGAGCTGTACTTTGAATTTTAATCAAGTCATGAATAGACAAAATTCCATTTTAAATATGTCCAATCTATTATTTAGTTAACAGATGATATAAGCAACTAGTTTCCTCTAATAATTTCTATAATACAAAATCAGAGAAAGATTTCACATTATAGTTAAAAAATATGACATTATAGTATACATTTTTAAGAATTAATTTTTAAGATAAAAAAATTTAAATAAGTAAATCAAATTATATATGGCATATAAAAACTCAATACTCTATACATGTGGGTATATTTTCTTTTATCTGTACCTTTTTAAAAATAAAATCATTCCCTAAAGACAAAAGTACATATATAGGGAAAGGTTACATTTAAGCATAGAGTACACTGAAAATGACACTTTGTAAAAGATAGAACAGTGACAATAAAGAATTTACTAAGGTTTTACCTTCCATATTAAACTTACATTTTTTTTCTGTAAATTGGTGAAGCAAGCAAGATTTTCCTACTCCCATGTCCCCTGTTTAAAAAGAAAAGTTTCAAGTAGCAATTACATTTCTCAATTTTATACTCTTATAATTATATGCAATGACTGCTATTGTCCTTACGATATCACAAATTTTAGGGACACTTAGAAAAGTTGTATTTCCCTAATTTATAATGAGTTCAAAAGATCCTACAGGTCAGTTTTTCACTATTGCCCACTTTCAGCAGTGACAGAATGTATAGTTATAAATTATGTTATTAGCTACCTGCTGGGTAGTGCTTTTTAAGAAATTGTTGTAACAGTGTTTTTTACTTTGAGCTGTTTCAAAGTTTTGTATTGTTCTTTCCCTTAACCCATGAGTAAAATCAAGATTCCTAGGAGTGATAAATAGGGCAGCAGAATATACGAAGCAGAAATAAGTTCTGGAAGCCCATTTCACTAGATGCCATGCCGTCTTATCTCATATTTATTTCATTTTTTGTGTAATTCCACAGAAGAAACGAACACACACTATATGGAAACAATAACAGAACAGATATCACCTCTGTACTACAGCAATTTAACCATTGGTGAAGGAAGCAGCATTACAGTATAGTCACATAAGCTCAACATTAAATCAAACTGTTCTCATGTGAAGAATAACTGAAAAGTATGTGCACTTTCAACTGTGCTCTTACAACTATACTTAAGTAAACAGCATTGCCTTTGAAAGTGAGCAAAATCTTCTCGCAATTTAAGGAAAAAACCACCAATATTACATTTTACATAGTATACAATTATTCTGAATCCATGTTCTCTATCAATTTTTGGAATACAGGGAGTTCTGAGAGCTTTCATTATATTTTTTGGAATGTATCAGAACATGTAGGAAATTAATTTCATTCCCAGGATTAACAAGCTTTCAAGGAGCCCTCAAGAACAACCAACATTACTTCAAAGGGTACCCAGAATTGTACTACAAAAGCATCCAGGGCCACTAAGCAAAAGGTACATTGTTAATGCAAAAATAAATGTTATCCAAGGAGCTTCAATTTTGTTAATATTTTGTATATTAACCTTTGGAGAACAAGAGTGTAAGTTAAATAAACTTACCAATAATAATATATTTAAAGATGTAAGAGTAGTTGTACGGTGCAGTTGCCATGGTGGCACTAAAAATAAAGAAAACTGTGTTACTTCAGTAGAAAAGCACACACAAGTTACCCAAGCTGATCATTGGTATCCTTTAAAAATATATAAAATAAAGCACACTGATTATGAACAAAATGTTGGTTACAACAAGTCAGAGAAAAAACTGCATTCCCCAAACTGGTCAAATGCATAAATTTTCACGGGTGAACATTCCTTTAACATTCTCATGTATCATCTGCACAAATGTAAGAAACCATTTATATCAAAACAATTCCAGTATTTCCCACTTGGAAATATCCAATAAGAACTGTTACTCTGGAAAATTTCAAATAAGGGAATCGTTACGAATTCAAGCGAAACTTCATTACAATTAGCCCTTCTTTCCCCCCGACCCAAACGCCCCATCCCTAGTAACTGGTAAAGTGAATTACTGATGGCCTACTTGTTCAGAACGCCTTGATTTTACAATAGAATGTTTTAAAAAAGTAAAGTGACTTATAAACTCAAAATAACATTTCTACTCTACTTTAAATCAATGTTTAGCATACATCCAAAGAAACAGCAATCATATTACTTCCAAACTAAAGTGTCAAAATTAGAACCATATGAAACTATTCTTGTAAATTTTTTTAAGTCAATTTCATGTAGCTCAACCAAATGTAGGATTTGAAGATTATATATAAAATGTTGGCTAAGTACTATTTTAGGAGCTGAGAGAAATAATTAATAGCATAAAATAGGACTCGTGGTTGTAAAATTTGAAAGTGTACATAAAAGAAGATATTTCAAAAAGATCACAACCCATTCCTTAACCTCAGATAGACGTAACCTAAAGAATTCTAATTTGTCTCCTACTTTTAATAACTTAAAAAAATGGGGTGGGGGGGACCGGCCCAGTGGCTTAGGTGGTTGGAGCTCCATGCTCCTAACTTTGAAGGCTGCCGGTTCAATTCCCACATGGGCCAGTGGGCCCTCAACCATAAGGTTGCCTGTTCAACTCCTCGAGTCCCAAAATGGATGGTGGGCTCCACCCCCTGCAACTAAGATTGAACACAGCACCTTGAGCTGAGCTGCCGCTGAGCTCCCGGAAGGCTCAGTTGGTTGGAGCGCGTCCTCTCAACCACAAGGTTGCCGGTTCGACTCCCGCAAGGGATGGTAGGCTGCGCCCCCTGCAAGTAGCAACGGCAACTGGACCTGGAGCTGAGCTGCACCCTCCACAACTAAGACTGAAAGGACAACAACTTGAAGCTGAACAGCACCCTCTACAACTAAGATTGAAAGGAAAACTTGACCTGGAAAAAAAGTCCTGGAAGTACACACTGTTATAAAGTCCTGTTCCCCTTCCCCAATAAAATCTTAAAAAAAAAAAAAAAAACATCTCCATTTATTCAAATGAATGCCTTGAATGTGTGAGACACTGTGCTGGGTGCCAGAGAAATAAGAGATGAATTCTAATACTGGTAATAACTTCCAATAAAATTATTCTCAAACCAGTTTTCAGTTTAAACAAAGATAAAAATTCTTTATATATATGAAGGTCTAACCCCAATAGGAAATCGGATTCCCAGTATTTTTTTAATCCAGTTTTTACTGTTTTAGTCAACTCTCACATTATACAAGCTAGAGATTTGGTATGATTGGAGAAATTAATTTACTGAAATTAACACCTTTATATATTTCAAATAAAATTTCTATATAATAAAAGTTAATCTATAGAAAAAGTATATATTTAAAGTAAGTGAATTATTGTTATCAGGAAAGGGAAAGCTGTAAATTATTAGACGATCACTTCACAAAATGCAGTCTTCTCACTTAGCTGTATAAATTACATTCTACAAAAGTGGCTGCTCTGCTACCCATTCCAGCTTGACTTGTTGTAACACATTTTTAATCAGTCTTTGACATCATAGTAAACTCCCTTAACCAGTTCTTTCAGGAAAGGGGGTTTTTCTAGTTAGATTAGCTCTGCTTCTGATAATCATAACTTGATTCCCTTTTTCCAGACACTAGGGACTCAAATCATTTAAGAATAAACTTGGTCCCGAGTCTAAAATTGGTCTGGATTATTCACCAGATCTCTGAACCAGATCCCAAACACAAGGGAAAAAAATAACCTCTCACAGTAAAAATGGTATTTCAAGGTTATAGTTTCTTAACTTGCACTCATCCCAGACCCAGACTCTTTTCTTCTAATTAATTTTTACCTCATCTTTCCCCATTCAAACTTGGGGAAAAGTAATCAGTCAGCTTTAAATTACAGTTTCTCTCATGTTCTTCCCCCCTTCTGATTTTCCTGTTTCTTTTCCCTGTTGTTACTGAAAGTTGTAGCTGTACATACTCTGCTTCCTTCCATTTTATTATGTTAAAACTGTGGCTTCTAACATTATCAATTTTTACCTGAAATGCTCTAAAGGCTAATCATGAAATTACAACCCAGTTCTAGTTATAATGATTTATGTACTTGCTAATTACCACACAATTTAATTCATTAATTAAATATCTAGTGAGATAACTAATTTTGAAAATGTTTTTTAAAATTACCAAGCATTAAATGACACAAACTATTTTCAAATAAAAGAGAATGATCACTATTTCAAAGCACCCTGTATCCACTTCACCATGCAATTTTCTGGCTCAAGTTTCTTTAAAATTACAAATAAAAACCCTAAAAGCAGAGTTAAAGAAAAATGGCTCAAATTTACTAATTTCAGTACACAAGGAAGGCTGAAAACACCTAGCACTGTAGCCGCTAACACTCAAAACAGGTCCTCCTTTTCTTTCTTTCTTTCAACAATATATATATATTTTAAAATAATTTAAAATCTTTTTCAATTACTGACATACAATATTATATTAGTTTCAGGTGTACAACGTAGTGATTAGACACTCATATAACTTACAAAGTTATCACCCCAATCTTATTGAAGGTCCTCCTTTTCTTACTCTAGGATAAGATACTAGTTAAATTTAAATATACTCCCATAGTTTATTGATAACCCTCAAATTTATGTATTTGCAGTAGAACTATACTCAAGTGGCCCCATCTAAAAATTAACTATGCTTAATAACGCTTTCACAAAGGATTTCTCAACCTCATTTCTTAAACATGAAACATGCCACTGTTAAGGTGATATGGTGAGGAATATATTCTAAACTATGCTTAAGTTTTTCTCTTATTACTTACGGGTGTTTCTGCTTTATTTACTGAAAAGTCAAAAACAAAAAGGGCTTAAGAAATGTTAGTCTCATTCAAACACTGAAAACATGAGTCCACTCAGCACTAATTAGAAAAACCTTGGTAACATTCTGTAACTTGTGCACAACTACTGGTATGATTAGAATGCACTTTCTTCCATGTTTTACAAAAAGCGTTTGAGTAAAGTTCACATGTGCATAAGTTCTCCTTTAATGTCTTTAAGAAAATAAAAAGTACTACATTCAGACAACAGGCATCATTAAATACATGATGAACTTGTAAACAAATAACAAACAACTGTTATAATTACCATTTATTAGGCACTTCATATATGCCAGGCAATGTGCTAAATACATGCCTTCTCATTTAATTCTTACCACTACTTTTATAAAATAGTGACTATTATCCTTACGTTACAGATGAGAAAAGGCTGAACAGGTGAGTAACATGTCCAGGTCACACAGCTAAGTGGTCAATCATTAGTGAACTCAGGACTGTTTTGACTGTTAAACCCCCCCCTTAACCATTTACACCATCCTGTCTCCTCCTGTGAGTACATCTATGAAACTCTATAGTTGTACTTTGGGACACAAATCTTTCTCAGTTCATTCATTGGGTTCTCATTTAATATTCTGAAAGGCAGTATTTAAAAATTAAATTCAGAGGATGCACTATTATCAGTACTTGTAGATATGGATAAATAATACCAGTAATAATAATTCATATTACATCTACCTACAAAAGTTTCTGAAGGGAACTAACATTTGTTAAGAGTAAACCATGTGATGAGCTGCACTCCTTTTCCTTATGCTGTCTTATATAATTCCTACTTAATTCTCATAATTGCAGAATCACCATGTCCACGTAAAAACTGAAGAAACAGAGGTTTGGAGAAATTCACATTTGGCCGGTGTTACAAAGTTAGTAAATAGCAGAGCTGGAACTTGAACCCAGGACTAATTCCAAAGAACCTGATTTTCTCTAAAGTAGCTTATTAAAACTGCCTTATATGTAGACTGTATTATATGTAGACTGATAAAAACAAAACAATCAAAATCACAGAAAGATGAAAGATAATTACAACAAAAATTTAGGGTAATAGTTTTACTATTAGTGCACGTAAAATTTAGCTCTGAACTTCCTGGCTGTCAAGAGAAATGTTTACTAAATGCATAATTAAACACTAATAATTGTTGTGTGGCCCCTTTTAAATATTAACTATGCTTGATATTGCTTTAACAAGGGATTTCTCAACCTTACCTCTTGAAAATGAAACATTCCACTGCTAGGATGAGAAATAAACTTTTAAATTAGGGCTTGCTATTGCATAAAACTCTACAATGCGCTTTTTTTCACTGAACAAAATCACAGATGTATTTCCAGGAGGGGGAGGGGGGGGAGGGAGAGAGAGAGAGAGAGAGAGAGAGAGAGAGAGAGAGAGAGAGAGAGAGAGAGAGAGAAGTTACTAAATGCATATTAAACACTTAATCATTGTTGTGCCAAAAACAGAATTGCATGGTCTCCATACACTGAATCAAACACCTTTCCAAATAAAGTTATACAGACATATAAATGATTAGTTTTGAAATTTGCAGGTACAGATGTGAAGGTAGGCACTTTCATACCCTCTGCTTGTGGGAGTCTGAATTGCCACAACATTTTTGAGAAGTAATCGGTATACATTTTAAAATGTTAAAAAATAATCCAACTCAGCTTTCACTTATATGTGGAATCTAAAGAACAAGATAAATGAACAAACAAAACAGAAACAAACTCATAGATACAGGGAAAATTTTGAGGGTTGCCAGATGGGAGGAGCTTTGGGGGGAGATGGGTAAAAAAGGGGAAGAGATTAAGAAGTATAAATTGGTAGTTACGAAATAGTCATGGCAATATGAAGTATAGAATAAAGAATATAGTTGATAATATTGTGATAGCGTGGTATGGTGTCAGATGGTTGCTGGACTTATCATGGTAATCACTTTTTTAGGTATATAAATGTTGAATAACTATGGTGTACACTAAAACTAATATAATATTGTATGTTAGCTATATTTTAATAAAAATCTTTTTTAAAAAGAAATCTATACTTGGTCAGAGAAACTGATCTTTGTGCTGAATTTATAAATAAAAAATAAATACAAAACAAAGATGTACACGTAAAGAAATAAAAAAATAGTAATAATCCAAATCACCCTTTGGCCAAGAAACTCACTTAGAAATACTCTACAGAAACAAAAGCTTCAGTCCACAAGGTTACGGGTTCAAATGCATTTAATGCAGCGTTTTTACAGCAAAAAAAACTGGAAACAACCATAGTCCTATTAACAGGGAAATGACTGAATAAAGTACATCTGTACTATGAAACAATATACACATAGTTTAAAAACCACTTAGAAATATATGTATTAACTGGAAATATATCCATGATTTTGTTAAAAATTTTGTGAAAAAAAACCTGTTGCAGAGGTTTTTGCAATATTATATCCCATTTTAAACATACATTCTCTCTCTCAATCCTATATACATATAACAGGAGAGGATACACCCCAAATTGTGAAAAATGAATACATGGTCTGAGAGTAGAAAAAGGGAAGGGGAAAACTATTAACTTTTTTTATATATCCCTGCTCTGATAGTATGAATATGTACTGTTCTTAAATATTAAAAGTAGAACAAATAAAGGATTTTTAAAATATTTTAAAAGCATTTTACACACAATTCTGATATAAAACAAATGAAATAACGAACAAAAAGAACTCCCATTCATATTTCCAACATTACCTCTACATTTACCAATAATACAGGGACCATCATATGAAGCCAATCAGCCTCAAAATACAAACAAAAATCACACTGATAATCAAGGGTATTTTTTCTGTTTTTTTGTTTTGTTTTTGAATATAGTTTGGATTCTTACTGTGTTAACTTATGCACTATGTCTGACTAATCTTTTCACAACTGTTATATAGCTATTTTATTCTAATCCTCAGAACACATGGTGTTACTGTGTAATTTTTACATAACTGACTCAAGACAACACAGGAGAAAAACAACCCATTAACTATTTCAGGTGATTTAAATTCTGATCCTTACTGTTGAAATTAGTTTTTTTTTTTTACATGCAAGACATCTTGTTAAGAACACCAGAGCCAAGACAGACTGCTTTTGAGATTCCAATGTAAACATATTTGTTGAGCATCTAGCAATCAAAAGCCTCGTGCTGGACTTTAACAATATAGTAATGATCCAAAAAAAAAAAAAAACCAAAAAAAAAAAAATCCCCACACTGTCCTTACCACATGGAACTCAAGAACAGAAGCATTTTGATTTGCTTATAGACCCAGTAAAGTGGAATGCTACTTGATTTGTCAGGCAAGTGGACGTAAAACTTTTCGGTAGTTAATCTAATCAAAATGAGTGGTCAGTTTCCTTTCCTCAATAGAATTACAACCTCTGAAAACAGCCCACCCATTTTCTGAAACACACTTTAAAAAACTCACTTTTGACAAGTTATTTAATGTTACACTTTTATACAAATTAATAATGTAAGAAAAAAAACTGGACTCCTTAATGTGTCAAGAGCAGAGCAAAATGTTTCTAACTATGATAGTATGCTTGCTATGAATAGGAAACAAAGTACTCCAGTACAGCATCTCTGTTCATAGAAGGAAAGTATATAGGAAAAAACAAAAACAAAAAAACCCTGCACTTCCTACTACCGTTAAGATTAGTAATAGTGAAAAATTTACTGACGAAATGCTATGCTGAGATTTGCTTCAAAAGAAGTTGGTGGAGAGGGTAAAGGTGTATATAGATAACACAAGACTGCTCACTGTTGACACTGGCTGATAGGTGGTATGTAAAGGCTCAGCATGCTACTCTATGTTGTATAAAATTATCTAGAATAGAAAGTTTTTAAAAAGTAAAGCACAGTATCTTTGATACTTCTATTTACACACTGTTGTCTCCAGCCATGCCTGGCATTTTTAACCACGTACTATTTCAAGCTTTTTAAAAAAAATTAAACATCTCACAATAGCCCTAGTTTTAACACATTTTATTTGTCTTAACCAAAAGTTTCCTCTAATAGTACATCTTACTAACATTATGCAGATATTTAATACTGATAAAAATTGTAAGAACACCCCAAATTCTGTTGCATAGTTGAAGCATAACACAACTATAAAGCATAACATAAACGATAACGAGCAAAACTTTTTAAAACGTAGCTTTATTTCCAAGGAATTTTTTAGGTTATTAGAATCTAAGGTTTCACATCTTTAAAGCAACTGCCACTTACTGCGTGCCTAATTACTCCAGCTACTTTATAAACATCTCTAACCGTAAAAACTCATTTTACAGATAAGGAATGAGCTCAGAGGGGTGATATATCCTTGATCATAAACTACTAAAGGGAAAGCTAAGATTTAGGCCCAGATCTAACGCTCCAAAAGTCATGCTCCTCTCATTTCTTCCACAAAACACTCACTACATGCAATTGGGACACTTAACTACGTATATGCCAAGCAACATACGAAAGGCTTTTAATTCCATTTAATCCCCACAACTCTAAAATGTAGGTACTATTATCCCCGATATAGATAAGGACACTGAGTCTGAGAGGTTAAGTAACTTGCTTAAAGTCACTGAACTAGAAAGTCAAAGTACACTACATTTGTCAAGGCATGACCAAGTGACAGGGCCTAAGCAAAACCCTGAGGAAACATTTGGGGGAAGTCTTGGGGTGAGGAGGAGTGGGAGCTCGATTATTGCAAGGTTTGTCCTCGACAACCACATTTAGATAAAAGGTGGTGGAGACAGTTAATGAAACGAGCAGCCAACTTTGTAAAAGTTCAAATGTGGGCTCTAACAATTTCTGTGGGGCCACCAGGAAAGCACTTGTTCTCTGGCAACCCCCCGTTTCTTCTACAGATATAGGATGGAAATTTTGCCATCTCCTCTGTGGGGTAGTGAGAATGCGGACTGGCAGTGTAGTCGCTGACGCGACAGACTTTGGGGTTATAAGGGAGTCATCAGCTGTCATTCAAGGCAAAAACAGGAAAAAAGCAATCAAGCTGTAGCTACTTTTTAAATGGTCGTGTCTGTGAACCCAAGCCTAACCCGAGTGCAGTAAAAACCAGCCACCGTGGAGGGAGAGGCGAGTTTGCCGGCACCGTCGTTAACCAGCCACATCACAACTTCAAGCCTCAGTTTCCTCACTTGTAACATGGAGATAACTCGACTTATCACCACGAGCTAAAATAAATCTGTCCGAAGACGACTAAATCCGGTGCCTGGCACACAGTGAAGTGAAAACCATCGAAACATGCTTGTTCCTTCTTCAATCCTCGAAATGCCAAAACTTTTGATCTTCATTATTTCTCGATGCTATCCGGGCTCAGGGCCTCAGAGCATGTCAGGGGCCTTTGAGGGGCTCACCCAAACCGGAACCTCGCAAGCACCGACCCCCAGACCTCCTCCTCCACCCAGCCCGAGCCCAGAGACGGTCTGCCCACATCCACAAGGGCACCGGCGCCAGTCCAACATGCCGGCGACGTTGCGAGGTGCTGCCTTTTGTACTCGGGGCCAGAGCGGCCTAAGGGACGGGGACTGCCACGTCTGGGGTTCGTGGGCTGCAGGGCGGCGCGGCTCGCGTGCGTAACTACCGCGGGGGTGGTCCGCAGCCTCCGGGAACCGCAGCCAGGAGAGGGGCCTGCGGCGAGGCCAGTCTGCCCAGTCCCGCCGAACACACCCTGCCCGGCACGCCGCGAAGCTCTCCGCTGGGCGAGGAGCACCGGAGGCTGAGGCGGGCGCAGCGCGGGGACACCCTCGCCCCCCACGGGAGTCCCGGAAGGCCGGGCACCGGGGCGACCCCGGGCTCGCCGTGGCCTGACAGGGCCGGCCCTGCGGCGCCGCCTGCCCGCGGCCAGGGTTCGCTGTCGTCCCTACACCCTGCCATCGGAGAGCCGGGCGAGGAGGCCGCGGCCGGAGGGACACTGCGGAAGGCCTGGGTTACCTGGGGGGTTGCTGGTGGCTGGGCAGCTTTCCGGGAGGGAGGGGGGCGTCAGGACGAGGAAGAGGAGTGCGAGAGCAGCGGGAGAGGGGCGGAGGGGGTCGGCCGAGGCCCCGGCAGGTAGCGGGCGAGCCGAAGGGGTGCAGACGCACTGGCGGCAGTAGCGGTGGCAGCGGCGACTGCTCTGGCGGCTCCCTCAGGATCTTCCTCGGGCAGGTCCAAGATGGCGGCGCTCCCTGCACAGGGTTTCCTGTCACCCTCGCAATGGGCCGGACCACAAAAGAAGGGGGGTGGAGGATGCGCGCGCAACTGGCGGAGCTCGGAAGGAGGTGGCTGGGGCCCGGCCTACTAGCCACGCCTCTTCCTCAATCCTCCCTCCTGGACTTGTCGCGCCGCCGCCGGAGCCCGCCCCACGGGCCCTCACGCTCGAAGGGGCGGAGGAAAGCGCTTATGCGCAAGCGCAGTTTACTGCGCAGGTCCGCGTAGAAGCTGCTGAGGTACGTCTGGGTCTTTCAGGATAGGGCTGTCGCTTTGAGGACTTTTTACAATGTTTAATGCCAGCAACTACCACTGACAGGACGCTTACGGTCCACCAGCCACTGTGATAAGTACACATTACTTCACTCAGCATGTGTTTATTGAGCGCTTCGTACATAGCGGCGAGCAAGGCACACTAGGTCCCTGTCCAACAACCCCAGGGAGTACATGTTCCCATTTTATTGACAGCGAAACTGAGGGTCAGATTGATCAAGTCACTTGTCCAAGATCATGCAGCTAGGAAGTGGCACTTTCTGCCCTATGTTTCGCCTGTGTCCCGTTTAACCTCTCTTTGGGGGTATCTTTGATGGGAGGAGAGAAATTGTGACCACATTTTTCACAATTTATCCACCACCTCCCCATCTTCCAATTTGGTCTGCTTATTATCACCTTCCCAGAAAGTTTAGCCCACCTCGGTACAAGGCCGTGTTACGATTTTCGTGGGTCCTAGGCACTTTTTCCTTGTGCTTGTGGATCTATATATATAATTCATATTTTACAACTGCATTGGTATGGATGAATATATTAAAGCGCAAAACATTTTCTTCAACCTAAAAGTTCGTTTTTCTCTTCTGATTTTAAAAGCACTTGAAACATTGTGGGCCCCTAAAAGTATTATGGGCCTTAGGCACTGTGCCTAATGGATAACACCACTCTGCCTCAATCCCCCAAAATGAAGTTCAAGCTCACTCGTGGTGGCATTTAATACCTTTCATAAGCTAGTTTTGCCATGGGCAAGTGGGATTTCATTGGAAAAATGTATGGCAATTTACAAATCTTATTTTCAGAAGGACCTGGGTGCAAATTCCTGCTCTACAACTTACTACCCTGTTTCCCTGAAAATAAGACCTAGCTGGACCATCAGCTCTAATGTGTCTTTTGGAGCAGAAATTAATATAAGACCCGGTACAATATAATATAATACAATATAATGTAATATAATATATAAGACTTGCTATAATATAATATTAGTATAAGACCGGGTCTAATATATTATACTATGCTATACTGTAAGACTCGGTCTTACATAATATAATATAATATAAGACTGGGTCTTATATTAATTTTTGCTCCAAAAGACGCATTACAGCTGATGGTCTGGCTAGGTCTTATTTTTGGGGAAACACAGTAATGATACGTTGCCACTGGACATGTCACTTGATTTCTCAGATCCTCAGTCTCTTCTGCAAAAGAAGAATGATGATATCTATCTCCCATGGGTCCTTGTAAAATTAAATGAGATAATATATGCAGAATGCTTGACATACAAGGATTTAATACATGGAATAGTTATCACAAGATAATATAAAGTAATATTGAAATCCCTTCCATCCCTATAGGTCTATGCTTCTATTCCTATGTTCTTTAATTCTAACAAGTGTAGTTTGTTTGTGGTCACAGTTTAACATCTCTGAAATCAAGAAATTTGCCTATGCCAAATAGAGAAAGCTGTGAATTAATTGCTGTTACTTGTCCAGCTATGAACTTAGGTCTGGCTAGAAAGTTTCTGTGTATCCATTTGTCCCTGAATGCATAGCTAATGCTTATTGAACACTTACTATGTGCCAGGAAGTATCCTAAGAATAGTGAATATTTTCTTATTTAATCCCTACAGCACCCCCATGAAGTCAGTACTACATTCGCCCTATTTTATGAATGAGAGAACTGAGTGTCATACACGTCTAAAGTCATATAGGCAAAAACTGGCAGTGGTGGGACTTGAACTCAAGCATGTATGACTTCAGAACCCCCATTCCTAAGCACCACTCCATAGCGTGTTTCCCCGGAAATAAGATCGGGTCTTATATTAATTTTTGCTCCAAAAGACGCATTAGGGTTTAGGTTCAGGGGATGTCATCCTGAAAAATCATACTAGGGCTTATTTTCCGGTTAGGTCTTATTTTCAGGGAAACATGGTATTCATCCCTTATTTGCACTTGTAACAGCTTAACTGTAGATCCCTAATTGTTGCGTAAGTCTGTCAGAGACATTACACTTTGAGGCAGCATTAAAGAGAAACGTTGTTGTAAATGCAGAGTGCCTGTCACATGCTAAGCAATGCAGTTAAAGTAGAAATCGTCGATTCTTGTGATAAGCCACAGAATTTTCAGTTATGAGAAACTGTGTGTGACCAATTGCAGCATAAAAAAGGACCGTCTTTCCTGCCAAACTTCTGTCAGGGTAGTTCTAAGTAACGGTTTTTAAAAAGCTATTTATGTGAAAGGAGATATATATACAAAATATTCATTGCAGCACTGTTTGTCATAGCAAAAGACTAGAGACAAACTATCACTAGATGGCTGTTATAAATTTTCGTACATATTGTGATATATGCAGCAATTTCAAAATATTAAGCACATGTATATAGGACAATCTCTAAGAAATACCTCAGGTGGAAAAAAAAGATTCAGAAAACTAAACGTATGCTAACGTTTCTTAAAATATAAAAGGAATGGGAAATAGACATATGTGCTTATGTCACTAGACATTGAGGGGCATTTTCCCTGTTGTACTGAAACTGCTGCTGAGGCCCAAATCTGAACCAAAAAGTCCATAGGGGCCCACATTCTACATTTAAAGAATTGCGGCGGGGAGGGAGGTGGTAGATGAGGGTAAAGGGGATCAAATATATGGTGATGGAAGGAGAACTGACTCTGGGTGGTGAACACACAATGTGATCTATAGATGATGTAATACAGAATTCTACACCTGAAATCTATATAACTTTACTAACAATTCTCACCCCAATAAACTTTAATTAAAAAAAAATTGCCAATGGTTGGTACTATCTATATTCCAGCGGGGCATTTGAAGAGCCTTTATTGTTCTACCAGCCCTTACACCAACCCCACTTATTCCTCATTCCCACCCCTCTCCTCACAGACAAACGTCACCACTAAATAGTGGAAAGAAAGAATGGAGAGAAGGGAGGGCACGTAGCCTTTAGGAAAATGCAGTGTTCTGAAAAGAAGCCTTCCTCTCCCTCCGTGAGAATCACATCCCTTCCTCCCCCTCCATGAGACTCACTAGTGAACGTTAGGTGTGCCTGCAGGCAGAGGAGACTGGCAACCCCCCAGATACATGTTTGGGTAGCAGGCTTACTGATGTGCTCTGCCCCATTGCTTCCTAAGCAAAGGAAAACACAAACGGAGAGAGACCACATAGCAGGCGGCTTTGGATATCATGGTGGAGGGCTCTAGATGGAGAGGGACTAAAACTGCCCCCACCCACCATGTTCACACACACCTTGACTTCCCAGTCCTAGGTTGGAGAACAACAGAGATGTTCAAGCTGGCCCTCAGCTGGAAGATTCAGCAAATGCGTGAGGGGTCACCCATTCCTAAGGGAGATGCATGAGATCACTCCAGGTACTGATTCTTTGTCGTATCCACCTGTTCTTGTTTCATTTCTACCTGTATATATTTTTATAAGTTCTTTGGTAGCAATAGGTGTTATTCTATTCTTTATCTTTTTCCAGAACCTAAGCATTTAAATCATTTTCAAATCTCTCAATTGTGTTTATTTAAATCTAATTAATTCATCTCTTTATTGGTTGTGTAGGGTTAATCTTATTTGTTAATTTTCCTCATATGTTGTAGAATTTTGGTTCAGAAGCTTATCTTGGATTGTAGATTTTTTTTTCTCTGTCTCTATGCTCACCCCTTTCTGTGTAGTGATTTTGGAGTTGCCACCAATTCAGAACCAGATATCAAAATATTGGTGTCCCAATTTCTAAGGTAACATTGAAGATGCAGCAGAACCAATACAATCTATACTCTGAAATTTACTACCATGTGCATGTGCTACCTAATTTTTAAAAAAAACTAATATATTTTCAAATGTAATTGATTAGCTTGCAGTGATACATAATTCAATTAAGTGAAAACAAATAATTAGAAATATTAATCAAAAAAGAAATGGCAATTGATATACTTCAAAATTTAGCAGGCTGACCCAGAACACAAAATCAAGTGCGTGGAACTCTTTAGTCTCTGGATATGCAAAAGGATTCAAATGTACAATACTAAAGAAAAAAGTGATGTATAAATGTAAGGATATGTATATGCTGTATTCAATTATAAAAGAAATTTCATGACCATGAAAATAGTTCTCTTCCCCCCATGCCTTATACTGATCCCCTTCCCCCGTAATGTAATCCTCTGGACTCAGAGCTTCTAAAGTTAATCCATAACAAGAACAACAAAAATCACATAAGGTGAAAAGTGTACTTGAAAATTTTTCAGGAGAGCTCTGCACTGGAGACTGAGTTTTCCTCCATTGTTGGATATGGTAGCTGTCTCTGTGGCTGAGCACCGGAAGAAGTCGGTGATTTAGATTTAAAGGCCATGTTGCATGAAAAATATACATCTTTGAACTTAAGAATCACTCTCAGTGTGGCAAAATGACCACGCCATAATATCTACGTGAAAACTAAGACCTAAGAAAATAGCAGATTCAATTCTTTCATCACATGCTGATTCCAAGGCATACAGTTATTTAGACTAAGGGAGGGCAGAACAGTATTTACATTTTCTTTATTGCTTTTTTGACCTTGTACATTTAGTTGAAATAATGTAAGTTGAAAGCATGTGTGGTGTGACACAGCTGTATGAAACACGGTGATTCTCCACATGGCACAAAATATGGCAGGTGCTGCCAAAAACTGAAATCTTAACCCTAGTTGCAAGCTAACAGCCTAATGCAGTTTCACGGATACAGGCAGAAGACACGAGACTTCCTAGGTCAGAGACAAAGGACTTCATTGTTCACATCATGATATGAAGCACGAGCATTAGCATCTTTACATCGGTTCCTGGATGTCTGAACACAGTGTGTTACAGGAGAGGAACCCTGAACTTAGGGAAACCAAATCTTTTATAGTACAGAATAAGCATCTGTCCTTTGCTCTGGAGGGAAACTATCTTCAAAGGCTGTTTGCTCTACAAACACCCTTGAAAAGATAGTCTAGGACAAGTGACGTCAGTGCCTCTGCTTGCAAGATGTGCAAAAACACAAGAGACTCATGGAGGGTCTTCTTCCAACAGGGACAAGATTTTATTGTGTTGTATTATATACTTGGTGGCAGGGGACGATGAGGGAAGGGTTTACTATGGAGGAAAAAATATGGTTTTGGGAGCACACTGAACTTAGCTCCATTTCTAGCACAACTTTTCATTAGCTATGTGACCTTAGTCGAATCACTTAACTTCTCTGAGCCCCAATTACACAATGGGATAATAGATGTATCACCAAAGAATTGTTGTTTAGATCAACTAAGAAAGTGTAATGGAACATACTGGGCACAGTATCTGTAATAGTCTAAGCATTCAACAGATGCCCAATTCTTCTATTCTTCCCCATTCACTGATTCCCTCATACAATCAGGTGCACAATTAGGCCTCTGCCAGAGCTCCACACCCCTCCCCCAAATTAGGAAGCATCTTCTGGGGTCGCTACTTGAGTTGGTTAAGATACATGGGTTCAGATGCTGTAACTAAGAGACCCAAAAATGATAACATCTTTCTCAAGTTAGAAGTTTACTCCTTTCTCACACAGAAGTTTGGATAAGTAGTCAAGAGCTGGTATGGCAGCTTGAAGGTAGCAATTTTTAAGCTCTTCCTTGGTTGTTGCACTGCCACCCAAATACATAATTTCCATCTCATGGTTCAAAATACTTACTCCAGCTGCCACCATCATGTCCCATTACAGCCAGCAGAAAGGAGAAAAAGAAATTGATGGCATGTGCCTTCCCTTTAACGTATGATCTAAAAGTTGTGCTCATCACCTTTGCTCATATCCAATTGGTGAGTCATGGGCACACCTGGCTACAAGGGAGGCTGGGAAATGTAGTCTTTATTCTGGGAAGTATTATTATTATTATTTTTTTTTTTTGGGAAGTATTATTATTAATAGAGGAAGAAAAAAATTGATATTGCGAAACAACTAGCCATTTCTGCCATACCACCATTCTTTGCTTAAGAGGGGGCAGGCACTAGAGCTTGAAGGCCAAGTGAAGCTAGAGTTACACTCTGAAGCCACCAAGGCGAGGACTGGAACCAGCAGTAGACCATGAAGCTTTCCCACCAGTGTAATTCCTCAGGAGCCCATTTTGGGCTCTCTGGGGACTCTGAGTAAATAGCATCCCATTTGCCTTGCCTGAGTTCTGAACAAGTTGACGAATAAAACAAAAAGAAGCAAAGAGAGGCCAAAAGATCACCTGTATTATTAAAAGATCACACACCTCTAACTGCTGAAGTCCCTGGAATTGCCCCGTTTCCTTTGTGGGGTTTTTTTTTGTTGGTTGGTTTGGTTTGGCTTGGTTTGGTTTGGTTTGGTTTGGTTTGGTTTTGCTAATTCTTATATGTATCCTCGTATTGGTTTGCTAGGGCTGCCATCACAAAGTATCACAAATTGGGTGGCGTAAGCAACAGAAATGTATTACCTCGCAGTTCAAGAGGCTACAAGTCCAAGATCAAGGAGTCAACAGGGCTGGTTCCTCCTAAGGGCTGTGAGGGGAGGGTCTGTTCTAGGCCTCTCTCCTTGGCTTGTAGATGGCCACCCTCTCCCTGTGTCTCTTCGTACTGTATTTTCTCTATGCATGACTGTCTCTGTGTTAAATGTCCCCTTTCCATAAGGACACCAATCAGATTAGGGGCCCACCAGACTACTTCCTCTTAGCTTAACTAGTAACACCTGCAGTAATCCTCTTTCCAAATAAGGTCACATTCTGAGGTACTGGGGGTTAATAATTCAATGCATGAATTTGGGGGGACATAATTCAACCATAACAATCTTTTTAGCTCTTAGAGACTGAGTCATTTTGGTGTTATTCCAATATCTCCTCTTTTGTTTTCTTAAAATGTTCAGAACTGGATTGCTTGTAACCAAATAACCTTGGTAGCTGGAGGGAGGGAGGGAGGGAAAAAAGGAGGGAATAGGTGAGTTATAGTATAATACTGATGTAAGTCATGTTGGAGAAGAGGCTTTTAGACTGGTAGCTAATAGTGAATCCCAGAGCCAGGATACAAAGACTAGGGCAGGCGCCCTGCTGTGGGGGGTGGAGCCCCAGGAGCAGCTCTCTCCCTGTAAGGACGGTGCTGAGTTGAGCATGACCAGGTATTCTCAAACCTACCCAACAGATCCGTCCTTCCTCTACCCAGAATGTGTTCAGAAAACAAACAAATAAGCAAAAAACACCTTTCCCTTTGAAACAAGAACTAGGAAAAAGGGATTCCTCTGTCCCATCCATGGTGAGCAAAGAGTGAGGCTTAGAAATAGCAGAGGAAACAACTGTAATGCAGTCCACAGATACAAGAAGGACCCAAGTTGACAAGTCAGAAATTACCCAACATTATAATTGGATTTGAGACCCAGCCTTGCCTCTTACTAATAGCCATGTGGTTTTGGATAAGTTCTGTAAGGTCTCTAATTCTTGTTTCCTTGCCTCTAAAATGAGGAAATAATAGTACCTAATTCCTCAGGTAGTTGTGAAGAGAAAATGAGGTAAAAACTAGAAAGCTCTTAGCAGAGTGCCTGATAGTGAAAAAGCCCCCGAGAAGCAGTAGCTGTGAATATTATTTCTGAGAGCCAATCAATAGCTCCTGAAGCAGTTTCTCCATATTAATTGGGAAAGAAAAAAACCTGTATCTGCTATCATGGAATTCAACAGATCAGAAGGGTTTCTGCAGAATAATAAAAACAATTGGGGAGACAGGGAGAAGAGGGGAAGAACAGGAAACAGGCTTCTGCAGGCTGAGCTGGTTTGAAAGATTGGCTGGAGTATGGTCCAGGGTAAACTGAGCTGGGCCTTTCCTTTCCCCTACCCACTGTGCCACCACACACACACACACACACACACACACACACCCATAGACCAGCAGTCTGACATCAACCCCCTGTTCCCTGGAAAGGATATTGCCTTGATAGATATATTAGGAGAGGCTAGGTTTTGTTGTATGACAAATGACCCCAAAATCTCTGTGGCTTACAACCACAAAGGTTTACTTCTTGCTCACCCCGGTGTCCATGATGGGTCAGCTGAATCCCCATTCCACATCATCCTTACTCCAGGACCCAGGCTGATGGAGTACTCTTTCTGTCTCTGTGTGGAAAATTACCAGATTTCATAGCAGAAGGAGAAGAGACATGGTGAACAACATGCTGAGTCTTCAAGCTGTTCCAAAGTGACATACATCACTTCTCATATTTCCTTGATCAAAGCAAGTCTTACAGCCTCATGTTGACAGAGTCGAGGTATATAACTCTCCTCTGGGGAGGTGAACATAGGTGAAGAGTAATCCAATCTACCACAGTGGACTCCCTCCCCATCCAGACACACTGAAGTGACGGAGGGACAGCCAGCCACTGAGAGCTGTTTCTTAGCTGACCGACCCTCGGCCTTCTCTGAGCCTCAGCTTTGTCCTCTGTGAAATGGAGCTAGCAGTACTTGTCCAGTGAAACTCACAGAAAGGGTAAGCATTCAGATGAGACCACAGATACCAATGTGGTTTGTAAACTGGAAAGTACCACCCTCCCGTGAGGGGGTCTCGTGACTAGTAGTAGTCTATCAGGAGAGAGAGTAAAGCTTTTTATAGAGTACCTAACCCTCTCTCTGCCCACAGGAAGGATTTGCCCAGCTTATTAGCACATAACGCCTTGTGATGGTCAGCATTTTATTTCACTCAGTGCCCACAACCACACTGCAGGACTGGGAAGCTCATTAATTCCATTTCACAGATGTGAGAACAAGAGGTGAAATTGCTTACTCAAGATCACATAGGTAGAGAGTGATAGTTAGAACTCACACCCAGGGCCGTCGCTTTTGGGTTGCAACTCGTAATTTAAAAATAAAAAACGATGTTCTAAATAAAATAGACTAGCTAATATTTAAAAAGTAAGTCTTACAATGTCTTCAACCCTTGAGTGATTTGGCTCATATGATACTGTGTAAGTAGGTGATGGCATTTTGAGGGCCTGATATTTCAAACAAATGCTTCCTGGTATAAATATTGCTAATTAATTGAAGATGAGGATGGGATGGAGTGGGGTAAATAAAGCCCTGAATTGAGAATGAGGGCTTGACTTAACTCAGCTGAAACTTGCTGTGACTTTGGTAGGTGGCTTCCCCTCTCGGGACCTTATTTTTCCAATCTGTAATGTGCAGAGGTTAGGTGATCTCAGAGAGCAATCCAGCCCAAAGTTTCTTAGACTGAGGGGCCTCAGAGTCTGCCAGGGAGGTTCCAGTAGGTTCTATCCCGCCTTAATCCCTTCCCAAGTCCCTTCTCCCCACCCCAAAAAAACACAGAGCAGTTAAGTTTTTGAAGGGTTTTATGGATGGAACTTTTGTTTAAAAACTGTAAAATCAGCGGGATGGAACTTTTGTTTAAGAACTGTAAAATCAGCAGGATAAGGGAATTTCTGCCATCTTTGATGCTGTGTGTTCTCTTATGAGAAAGCTGTGAGATCCACCCAGGAGAGGCTGCACAGGGAGAGGGGTCAGGCAGCTGGCTGAGTGAACCCTCCTGTCTGTTTCCTCCTCCCCCAGGTGTATCAGTCACATCCAGTAACATGGGCGTGCAGATGTCTCAGGTTCTGTGTATTCATTCCAAAGCCCAGGTAGGTGCTTGGCTCTGGATAGAAGTAGAATAAGAGAGATGGACATAGGGGAGGTAGAAGCAGGGGATCACACATCACAGGTAACAGGGCATTCACTCCTCAGGGATTCGGTCACCAGCAGCGCATCACTGACCAATGGCTACACCGGGGTTTGGGCTTCTCGCTCCTGTCCGCTGCATCACCTCCCACGGCCCCTGCCTGTTTTTCTGCTCAGGCCCTTAAATTGGCAGACAAGGAAGGGTCAATAGACGGATGTCTCATCTATAAAATAGGTATGGTAGCCCTTAGTTTATTGGATTGTTGTGAAGGTTCAAAATGTATGTAAAATTTCCTCTCCACTGAAGACCCCACCCCTTATTGCCACCCCTCTGCTCTCCCTGTCAGGGTGTGAGTTCCCTCCTGGAGGCCCCTGCAGCCTTCAAGTTTGATTCTAGACATTGCCCTGGTTTCACAATGGGGAGAAGGCTGTGGGAGAGGGGAGAATTTCCCCTTTTTTTTCCCTCTTCTGTCTAGTCTAATAATCAAATTGACATGAGATCAACAGGATTAACAGGAGAAAATAACCAAATTTAATTACATATATACACATGGAGGTTCCGTAAGAACATGGCAGTTGAGGCTTATATCCCATCTTGACTAAGGAGAAAGGGGGTGAGGTAGTGATTTGGGACTTCAAAGGGGAGGAAGGCAATTCACTTGAAGATGGAGAAGCAAATATTTGGTAAACGAATGTCTGCTGGGCCGTCTTTACCAATGGGACACAGAGAGGACTTTGAGCAAAGGGGCCTTGCAGGGCTCCTCCCCGTCCATCACACCTGGCTCACCTTAAACTGTAGTTACCTAGGATGATAGCTCCCTTCCTGGAACAGGTGCTCTATGTATATTCTTTTGGGCAGTTAGGGGGAAGGTCAAAGATTTTTTCCCCCGAGTCTTTGTTTTTTAAAAGTAACCAGCTTAAAATAATCAGTATCCCCATAAAGGCATATTTTGGAGGGGCAAAACTCTGCTCCCCCCTCAGGAGCTATGCCCTACCCCCTTCCTCATGGTGCCTCAGTACTGATGAAGATTTTACTTCTGGTTTTTTTTCTTTTTCTTTTTTTAAGATTTTTTATTAGGGAAGGGGAACAGGACTTTATTGGGGAACAGTGTATACTTCCAGGACTTTTTTCCAAGTCAAGTTGTTGTCGTTTCAATCTTAGTTGTGGAGGGCGCAGCTCAGCTCCAGGTCCAGTTGCCGTTGCTAGTTGCAGGGGGCACAGCCCACCATCCCTTGCAGAAGTCGAACCGGCAACCTTGTGGTTGAGAGGACGCGCTCCAACCAACCGAGCCACCCGGGAGCTCAGCAGCAGCTCAGCTCAAGGTGCCGTGTTCAATCTTTAATTGCAGGGGGCGCCGCCCACCATCACTTGCAGGACTCGAGGAATCGAACTGGCAACCTTGTGGTTGAGAGCCCCCTCGCCTATGTGGGAATCAAACCGGCAGCCTTCGGAGCTAGGAGCACACAGCTCCAACCCCCTGAGCCACCGGGCCGGCCTATTTTTTTTTTTAAGTTTATTGGGGTGACAACGGTTAGTAAAGTTACATAGGTTTCAGGTGTACAATTCTGTAACACATCATCTATATATCACATTGTGTGTTCACCACCCAGAGTCAGTTCTCTTTCCATCACCATATATTTGATCCCATTTACCCTCATCTACCACCTTCCTCCCCCCTTACCCTCTCTTAACCACTAAACTATTGTCTGTGTCTATGAGTTTTTGTTTCTTTGTTTGTCTTGTTCCTTTGTTGCTTTCAGTTTTATATCTTACATATCAGTGAAATCAAATGGTTCTCCACTTTTTCTGTCTGACTTGTTTCACTTAGCATAATAATCTCAAGATCCATCGATGTTGTCACAAATGGCAGTATTTCATCTTTTCTTATGACAGAATAGTATTCCATTGTGTATATATACCACAACTTCTTTATCCATTCATCTATCGAAGAACACTTTGGTTGTTTCCAGGTCTTGGCCACCATAAATAAAGCTGCAATGAACATTGGAGCACACGTGTCTTTATGGATAAATGTTTTCAGATTTTTGGGGTAGATACCCAGGAGAGGGATTGCTGGGTCATATGGTAATTCTATTTGTAATTTTTTGAGGAACCTCCACACTGCCTTCCATAACGGCTGCACCAGTCTGCATTCCCACCACCAGTGTATGAGGGTTCCTTTTTCTCCACAGCCTCTCCTACACTTGTTACTATTTGTCTTGTTGATGGTAGCCATTCTGACTGGGGTGAGGTGATATCTCATTGTGGTTTTTATTTGCATTTCTCTGATGATTAGTGATGTTGAGCATTTTTTCATATGTCTCTTGGCCATTTCTATGTCCTCTTTAGAGAAATGTCTATTCAGGTTCTCTGCCCATTTTTTAATTAGATTGTTTGTCTTTTTGTTGTTGAGTTATATGAGTTCCTTATATATTTTGGATATTAGACCCTTATCAGAAGCGTGGTTTGCAAATATCTTCTCCAATTCTGTTGGTTGCCTCTCAGATGAGGATTTTATTATTTTAGAATCCTCAGAGCACAGCATCTGCCAGGCAAATGAACTTTTAAGAGCAGATAGGCATCATTTTAGGAATTCATATGCTTCAAAGTCTTTATTTCTCATTCTTTGGTCTTGCCAAAGATCCTTTCCCCTCCAGATACCAGAGAGAAAGCTAAAGAACAAAGCAAGTGTGAAGGAAGAAGAAGTTTTTCCTGCCTGTTATTTATTCTGGGTTTTATAGGTTTAATGTCTAACTCCCTCCCCACTCCCAACCCTGAGCTAAGGAGGAAAGGTGCCATTCTTGTTGGGTCCACTGCTTTATACCTGGTACAGATATGTACAAGACCTAAAAACAAAACCAACCAACCAAACAAACAAAAAACTGTGTTTCATCAATAAATGAACCCAGTGAAGCTGGGCTTCACTGAGAAGTGACCAATGCTTTCAAGCAGTCTCCATTTTAGGACCATAGCTGGGGTCAATGGTTTTCAAAACCATTGAGAAAACCACTTCCTGTTCCCCCACTCCCACTCTCACCCCAATCCCTCCATCTAGTCTGGTACCAAAATGACAAAGCTAGCAGAGCAGAGCATTTCCCACGTCCTCCACAAGAGGGTGTAACAGGCCCACACCGGGCCAGCTCCATAGCCAGACTCGTGGTCCTTGGTCCTCCATCCTGCTTGTGTTGCTCTTGCCAAACTGGTTCTGCAGCAGTATTTCCTCCGTCTCTTTTCAGTTCTTCTCTTTTCCCGAGGAGGAAGTGGAGAAGCTTGTGGAGTTAGGTGGACTTAGATTAAAATCCTGGCTCTGTCATTTGCTGAGACGTTAGGAAATGAGGTGCTATATTAATCATTGGTAACTTTTTCCCAAGCCTGGGAAATCACAGAATCATAGACTCTTGGCACAAGAAGGGACCATCAAGATCGGCCAGTAGAGCTCCCACATTTCACAGATGGGGTCACTGAAGTCCAGGCTAGACCAAAGCTCTGGTCTCTGAGTACGAGAGCCTGTGCTCTCTCTGCTACACCCAGCTGCCTCCTTCAAAAAGGTGTGAAACCTAAGGACATTCGTCAATGAAGGAATGAATAAAAACATCAGAAGCTTTTTAACCAACAAGCAAGTGCCTTCCTTTAGAGCAAGGACTTTGGCTCCAGATAAAAACACAGACTGCTGCATTCATCATCCAGCTTCAGTGGTGACTAATTTAAGCAAGTTATTTGACCTCTTGTGCCTCAGTTTCGCCATCTCAATTCTGGAGGCTAGAAGTCTGATATCAAGGTATCACAGGGTTGGTTTCTTCTGAGGGCTCTCTCCTGGGCTTGTAGGTGGATGTCTTCACACGGTCCTCTCTGTGTGCATATGGGTCTGTGTCCTAAATTTCCTCTCCCTATAAGGACACCAGTCATATTCTTAGGGCCCACCCTAAGGACCTCATTTTAGTTTAATGACCTCTTTAAAGAGCCTATCTCCAAATACAGTCACATTCTAGAGGTACTGGGGGTTAGGACTTCAACATATGGATTTGGGGGTGGGATACAACTTAGCCCATTAACAGTTGTTTCTTTAACTTTTTTAATAACCCAAATCATATAGAAATTTGTTGTTATTGTTCCCAGGAACAATACAGGTAAACCTAAAGTCCTCTTTTCCCCACCCCACCCAACTGTTAACACTGCTACTAGATTTATTTCTAAGCCTTTACAAATATGGGTGCACATACATAAAAATAAAGTTTTCCTGTTTTTCCTTTTTACTTAAATAAGATTATATTGTCCATATTGTTTTACAAATACTCACTTCATTCTTCTTCTTTTTTGAATGGATACAATATCCACCCACCCTCTGCACAGACCCAGAGTTTAGCTATAGCTAAGCATGTTCAGACATTTATTGAAATATTGAAAAGAATGAAGGCATGGAGTTTAGGTCTGCTATGAGTTTTGTGACGTCACCTACTATAGAGTCCCATTTTCTTTGTAAAATGAAGGACAATAATTAAACCACTCATCTCCTTGGGTCCTCAAATTGTCATTCAGAGGTTCCCTTGCTAAAAGAGACAGCAGGCCCAAAGTGGAGTCACTTGTGCTAAGCCCACATCACCAATCGGAGACTTACTACCTTCCCTAATTGTAGCTTCTGCCTCCCCCTGGAATGTAATCTTAACTGGTCAGTCTGGAATTAACTGGTCAGCTCTAGTGAGGTAATTCACCTGATAGACCCCTTTTATCCCTCAAAGGAAGGTGATCTTTCCTGAAATAATCCTTTCTTTTGTTTATGACTTCCTCGTCCCTCCCCCTTCCTGCCTTTAAAACCCTTTCTTTTTCTGCAGCTCTTTGTAGCTCCTTTCTATTTGCTAAATGGGATGCTGACCCATTCTTGAATTGTTGAATAAAGCCAAATAGATTTTAAAAATTTACTCAGTTGAATTTTTATTTAACACCCTTTACTATAATACTCAACCAGTATTGTTCAAGCATCCTTCCTACGTGACCACCAGAAGTCCAATATCTTTATTCAGTTTCACTTCCTTGATAGTTCTGAGAATCTGGGGATTGCTTCCGTTTTCCACAAATCCAACTTGATGAAAGCTAACGGCTTTTGTGCTGGTCTGTCTGCTGCTGCTCTCTCTGCTCCTCTTTACTCAAGTGAAGACCCAGACTCCGTCCTCAGTCTCCCAAAGCACGCCTAATACCAGAAGGTTCAGCTTCAGGAATTTTATCATTATCATCCTCATCGTTACTTCCTCTCAGAGAAGCCTAGAGGGCAGGTCTGTCAACATAGCCCTTTGGCAGTTAAGGACTCAAAGGCTCAGAGAGGTTGAGGAACTTTCCCAAGGTCACTCAGCTAAACGGTGGGAGAGCGTTTTCCAAAGTTTGGCTAATAGTTGTGGTGGAACCACACCTCACTTAAGTTGTTTCACATAAAGGCATTCAGTAACTGAACCTCACAGGGAGAGTTAGTTTATTTTCAGTTCTCTTCCATTCCTTCTGATTAAATCGAGGAACCTCAGGTTGTTTCTAATATCCTTTGAGAAGTTCTCTAAGTGTGCCAATCTCCCTTTGTAACAGAGAGAGCAGGCAACAGTATCTAGCTAGAATTTAATGACATTGTTTTGTTTTGTATTTATTTTTATGGAAATAATGTTGATTTTCCATTGAGGTAGCCATGTAAATGTTCCTTTAAAATATATTTAAGTTATGAAAAGTGAATAGATTTACAAAAAATATTAAGTCAACAACAGTGTGATTTGTTAATTAAAATGGCAAAAATTGTGCGATTCGGAGCCTCAAGGCTGGGGAACAGCACTAAGGAGGAACTTCAGACATGACGCTAGAATCCATTGCCTGGCCTGGCCTCTACTGTCCCGAGGGGTCGCCTCTCTCCTCCGTGCCTGGCGGGGACCGGGAGGAGAGGCCCCTCTTCCCAGCCCAGCTCCAGCCCCAAGAAAAGCCAGTTAACATCACAATACTCCAGACCCAGCAGGAGTGCAGCCTTTCTTTTGTGCTGCCTTATTGTCCTCGATTTCTCCATTTCATGGGGGATTTTCTTCTCTCTTTACATAACAAAAGTCACGTGACACTGTTTTCCCTCAAACATAAAAAGAGCAGCCAATTTTCCCCTCAAGTGCAATTAGGTGGCTGGCAGCTTTGCCAAGGCCTTCCGTTAAAGACCTGGTGGAACGTTAGGTCCTAAGAGTAGCCCCCTTTTCCAGCCCAGCCCCCAGACAGGGAGGGGTGTGCTCCTCCCTGTTTTGAGTGAAAACTCTTCCTAAAGTGTGCCTCTTCCTAAACCTTGGCCCTGGCGTGTTCTGTTCAAGCATGCCCCTTTCTGTCGGGCCCGTCTCCTGGGCTTGGCATTTGCGGCCCTTCACAATCAGCCCAGTGTAGTGAGGGAAAAGCACACTGGGCTGGGACTCTGGCTACCGGGGTTCTGCTGCTAGAGTGACACCTAATTTGCTGTGTGACCTCTGTGGGTTCCCTCCCCTCTCCCAGTTTCCATTTTCCCATCAGTGGAAAGAAAGGATTGGTTGAGGGAACCCTTTTCCAGAGCTGGCATTCTGTGGGCTGTGGCTTGAGGCTGAATCAATTGACCAGCTCGAGATCAAAGAGTCTGAAAGAGCCAGGGCTGAGGTCCAACTCTCAGACTTGACCACCTCCAGCCAGGCCACGGGAGGACTTTGAAGCTTTGCCACTTAACGATTGTTTTACGCCCCAGTGCCTTGTGTCAGGAAAAACAAGTCTGCTGGGAATGAAGCTGGCCTCCTGGCTTTCCAGTTGGTCCCATCCTGTAAATAACCAGCCGCAAAGCCCTGTAGAATGAGGCAGCTGCTCTCACTGGATCCCTCATAATACTCTCCTGCCATCCCAAATGACTGGTTCCAGCAGGAGAATTTTCTGTTTTGTCTTTCAAAAATGGAAAATAGGTTGGTTGTTTTTTTCAACTTGCCGTAAAACAGGTATTCAGCATAAAAATATTTGAACGCTATAGAAATGTATGAAGAAGAGAGTAAAAGTCAACTGAAATAGTCTACCTACCCCTGCCCGAGTGATCCTTCATAAATATTTTTGTGTTCATCCTTCTAGGCTTTCTCTAAGAAATATAAAGACATATATCTTTACAATGAAGTTGGATCACACTAGAAACACTGTTACAATATTTTAAAAGTCAAAATTGTGACTTTTAATGAAAATATAAAATAAACACTTGTCAAAGATTTTATTAACTCAGTAATTAATGAAGGAACCAGTAATATATTAAAATCAGTTCAAAGGAGAATCTGATTAACATACACACACAGGAATGCAGAAATAAATTTTCTAATAGATGTAAAGTTGGTTATTTAGTGCAATAAACTGATGTTTGGAATCATCTCTGAAATTGTACATTTGTAGGACAAAATCAATTTGTATGTCTATGGGCAAGAATAATTTACATTACTATCATTTTTCTATAATTTACAGGGTTGTGAGATAGCCTATCGTGTTTCCCCGAAAATAAGACCTAGCCAGACAATCAGCTCTAATGCGTCTTTTGGAGCAAAAATTAATATAAGACCCAGTCTTATATTATGTTATATTATATAAGACCCGGTCTTATGGTATAGTAAAATAAGACCGGGTATTATATTATATTATACCCGGTCTAATAATAAAATAAGACCAGTTCTTGTATTAATTTTTGCTCCAAAAGATGCATTAGAGCTGATTATCCGGCTGAGTCTTATTTTCGGGGAACACGGTAGTCAAAGACAGTGAAAGACTTTGGCCCCTATAGAATCAGGGAACCCCCAAAGAAGACACTGAAAGGACACTTAATAAACTTACACAATTTTTCACAACTTACAATATATTGTCGTTACAATAGCTAATAATTTGGGGTTGCTTACTTTGTGCCATGCATAGTTGATGAGTATTATGTCATTTAATCCTCACAACAAGGCTATTAGGTAGATCTTATTATCATTCCATTTGTACTGATGAGAAGAGGTAAAGTAACTTGCCCAAAATCACATAACTGGGAAGTGGGGAAGCCAGAATGCAAAGTCCTAACTACTACTTCATATCATTGTTTATTTATCCATCTTTCAGTAGATGGACATTTGGGTTGTTTCCAATTTCTTCTATGATGAACATTTCGGTGAATATCTTGACATCATTCTCCACTTCTCAGAATTTCTCGAAGTGGAATATCTCGGTCCAAGAATATGTGCACTTTATGTAGATGTGAGCAAATTGTCCTTCAAAAGGCGGAATCAATTTATACTACCACCAGCAGTCAGCTTAGGAAAATTTATTTTCCTCCATCTTTGCCAACAGTGAGTAATATCAATCTTTTCAATGTTTGCTAGTCTGATAGGTGAAAAAAGATTTCATGGTATTCTTTTAATTTGCGTTTCTTTTTATAACAAGAATTCTTCAGGACTCTTAGAAGGATAATTTTCAGTGTCAGAGATCACTTTACCTCTCATTCCCCCCAGAGTAAAGCTGTAAACTTAAAGGAAAGTGCCCAGTGGGGAAGGGACCTATCTAAGGCATCCTGTGAGTTAGGAGCACACCTGGGACCCTGCACAGGCTTTTCTGACTTCTTCCTGAAATAAAGAGAGCCTTTACTCAAGCCTCCCTGCCACCAATGTTGCTTTTGTCTGAAAACCAGTGGGAGTGATGAGAACCCATCAGAAGTAAGCTCTTCTTTGGATTAGTCAGTCAATGGGGATGATATAATTAGCTAGGCCATTTGAAAAAGAATAAAATGCAATTCCTATCTCATCACCGATGGACCAAACACTTAAATGTAAAAAAAATGTAAAATAAATGGACTATTAAAAAATGAGTAAATTGGTTCTATGATTTATAAAACAAATCATAAAAGTTTAACAAATTTGACTAAAACTTCTACATGGTGAAAAAACAACAAACTATTACAAATGAGTTTGAAAGACCAAAAAAAAGAATTTACACAAGATCCCACTCTTTGAAACAAACAAAAATATCAGAAATTACTTAGGCATTCACCAACTATTAGATCAATTATAGAATTAAAAAAAGATAATGCCTGTGAATGTGGTGTGTTCAAAGGCATTTTTCATCAGTGTGGGCACATTATGGCTGTCACCATTATCTTTATGATTTCCGGTGATACAGCCAAAATCTGTATGGAAAAGCACCAGACATGGGTGCAGGTATGAAGGGGGCGGTGGGAGCGTCAGTCCATCACCTTTCCTCAAAAGAGAAAAAAAGCCCAGGCTTTGAAACTAACCACCCATGATTTGAATCCTGACACTGCTGGCATTTACTCGTAGTTTGACAGGATACATTACAGCTCAAATCTTCTTGTTTGCAAAAAGGGGCTAGTGATACCCACGTCTCAGAATGTTTTTGATGAATCAATAAGATGATAAATGTGGACTGCCTGGCACAGAGCCGCTTATCAGATAATAAAAAATATTAAAAAGTGTGTTCCTTTCCCTTTCCTTTTTCTGAGAACCCACAGAGATTTCCGGGACTCACCAAGATGTTTGTTTTACATCTATGCATGTTGGACCCCGTGCAGGTGCTGAGAAGACCAGTGTGAATACGAGAGAGGCAGTCTCTGCCCTCCTGAAGTTCATGGTCTAATGAGGACATCGGACACAGAACAGTTAATTTGGCAAAAATGAATTGTTTACAATTGAAGGAGAGCTTTGAGTGAAAGAAACCCAGAGTGTAGCAGGATGCTTGGGAGTATTCAGGAAAGGCCTCTGAGGAAGGGATCTGAGGGATGAGGGAATTAGCGTTGGTCAGAGTTGAGGGAAGAAGCCCTTGTAAGACCTGAGCAGGACAGACCAGGGTTACCTGGAAAAACCAAAGGAGGGCCAGTGTGGCTGGAGCCTAGGCAGGGCCTTTCCAGCTCAAGAATTCTGGCTCTGGCGTCCCAGGCAGGAGTCCATCCCAGCTTCAACCAGACATTCGAGGCCAGGAACTCAGTGCTTCTGAGGTGACCTGGTCCACCTGGGAGTTTTTGTTGGTACACCCAGAAATTCAGGTGCAACCTGCTGGCTACTATACCACTGCAAGTAGGAAGTGGTCATCAGGCCCAAGTTCTTGGTCTTTACCTGATGCAATCAGTCACTCTCCTTTGCTAAGTCTCAGTATCCCTTTTTTGGCATTTATCTATATTGTAATCAACAGCTCGTATGTCTTCTTCCACTATCTTATGAGCTTCCTGTAAGAAAAGAATGTGTCTTTCTCCTCCCTCCATCCCCAGCTCCTGGCACAGACCTTGCATATATGAGGTGCTGCCGGTTATATGTTGAATGTATAATAAATGATGCTCTACGAAGATTTACTCATTTGATCTTAGGTAACTATTATCTCCCAATACTAGCTATGTTTTTTTGAGCATCTGTCATGTACCAGACAATTACTAATATTATCTCATTAAATTGCTTTTTGGAGATCGGCATTATTTTGCCTCCATTTTCTCCTCAGCTTTATATGTTGAAGAAATTCAGATTAAAAAGAAAAAGTTGAAAGAACAGTACAATAAACACTCATACACCCTTCAACTAGATTCGCTAATTTTGCTACAGGTGTTTTATCTCTGTGTGCATGTATGTACACACACACACACACACTATTTTTCCCTGAACCATTTGAAAGTTGTTGATAGGATGACTCTTCACCCCTAAAATCTTGAGCATATATCTAAGAACATAGCTTGTAGCTAAGAACAAGTTTTCTAATTTCTTTCACATTTATTAAGCAATCTTCTGTATAACAGAGCTCTCTCCATTCTTTTTTCTTTTTTTGAGAGTTAGGCAGGTTGAGTGTCATTGTATACTTATGGATTCTTTTATTATTATTATTCAATTATCATCCGTATTCATTTTGATGTTTAAATTGTCCCAAATTTGACCCGTGGGAACTGCTATGAGCCAGCTCCTGTGTACCTTGGTGTGTCTCCAGTAACTCTGAGTGTTTCTTTACTTTCTGGCACAACAGGCTTGTCCAGGCTCACCATTTACCCTCATTAGAAAAAGGAGGAAAAGGAGACCCAGACAGATGAAACGGCTGGGCTCCTCACGATATTTGGAGATCTTGATCGAGCTCAGGACTCTGATTCCAAATTCCTAGGAAAGAGGCTAAATGGATAGACCGTCCATTCCTATAGTGCAGAAAGGACCTTAGCAAGACATGTAGCTGATCCCAAAGCCAGCTACTTCCTTAGCTGACTGCACACACAGCTGGCCTCGATAAGATGCAAACATTTGGATAACTTCAAACTTAGACAATGAGCAACACTTTCCAAGGATAATTGATTTATTGAGGAAGTTGTCATGTGGGGGAGAAGAGCATAGGTTTTGGAATGAGGGCGAAACCAAGGTTTCCTTCCAGACCCAAGTGGATTCCGCCCTTGTGTGTGTTTTGGGGCAAGTTACTTCACCTTGTTGAATCTCAGACTTTTCCATCTGTGCAAAGGATTCTTTCACATAAACTGCTTAGACTAATGTCTGGCACACGTTAAATGCTCAATAAATGAAAGCTACCTTTACCAACAGTGCTGTTATTATTATTAAAATCTGAGAAAGTTCTGTTATTCAGTGGATTCAGGTGATAGAAAAAACAACGGATTTGGACTTTGAGTCTCCAAATCCAGCTCTGTGACCTTGGACAACTCTTGTCCTCATTCTAACGAACTTCGTTTTCCTCGCTTGTAAATCAGGGCTCAAACCCCGCCCGACAGACTTCAGAGCATCGCTCAGTATATTTCATAAGCATCTACTATGTGCAGAGTAATCACACTAAAAACAAAGGCTAAGTCCCCCTCCTTTAACACATGATGCGTTGGCAGTTCAGAGCCAAAGCGGAGCAAAGCAGGGATTCCATCCAGCTTTCCCTGACCTCCGTGCCTGTCCTCTTTCCCTTAGGTTGTGTTCAGAAGAGGGAAGGAGCACTAGATGGGAAAACCCTCCACAAAGTAGGAGAACCCTGTAAAGGTAAACGGGTGTTTCATCAATGTAATTACATTCCTTCCATGGAAAAACATAACTGGGAGGAGAACAGGAGACTGTGGGTGTATTTTTGTCTTCTTTTCAATCCTCAAGATAATTCATGAGCATCTTAGATTGATGTTACTTACCAAGGACTCCTACATTTCAAACAGTAACTGAATGAAGGTAGCAGAGATCCAGCCAGCTCAGAATCAAATGCTTCAATTGAAGAAGCTGATTCAAAATGCTTTTTGCAGCTGTAATTCATTTAGGACACTATTTCAAAGAAGAAGGAAGAGGAGTAGGAAGAGGGGCAGAAGGAAAAAGAAGAAATGGAGAAGGAAGAGGAGGAGGAGAAAGAGGAAGAATACCTAAATCCAGTAACTTAAGTGGGTGTCTCAGCTGAGAGCCGGAAAGTGGGGAGGGAAGTGCCTCCACATCTTTGACAGAGTGACCAATAAGGCTGGCAAATGTTGTCTTAACTGTGGGCGCCCATGCACCAGCTATAAATCCTACTACTTTAGGTAAGAAAGGCTAGTGGGAAGCTACTTGAAGTGCCTGCCCCTTCTCTCTGTCCTGGAAAGAGAAAGACACAGCAACAGCTTCACGGATGGGCTGCTGACTCAGCAGGGATCACTTCCAGAGGAGAGCAAGCATTTAGGTCCCAGTGGACACTGGGAGCTTCTAGAAGGCCATCCTCCTGTTCCTGGGTCACCAGTGGGGCCTACTAGGCAGACAGTGAATCCTGCAGGAATTAAGCCATCGCTGCTTTTGCTGTGAAGTGAATTCCTTCATAGGAGTCCAAGCTATGTGACATACCATGACTGGGTAAAAAGTTTCCCATAAAGCCGTGGGGCATGGTGCTGGCAGAGGCAAAAAGGGCAGGGGAAGCAAATTCAAGTAAAAACTAAATGTAAAATATTTCTGTGCGAACAATTTATTTGCTCCAGATGGAGTGAGTTACCCACTGAGCAACATGCAGGGAGGGTTTGGGCGCAAGCAAAAGTATTGGCTTCCTTCTCCAGGAGAGAGAGGTACAGAGGAAAGACTGCATTAGTTTGCTAGGGCTGCCGTAACTAAGTACCACAGACTTGGGGCTTAAAACAACAGGAATTTGTTATCTCACCTTTTGGAGGCCTGAAATGAAGGCGTCGGCAGGACCCCGCTTCCTCTAAGGGCACTAGGGATGGAATTGTTCTCCATGTCCTCCTTTGCTTCTGGCCTCTTCCAGGAGTTTCTTGGCTTGTAGATGCAGTCTCCGTCCCGACGTGGCCTTCTCCTATGTCTCCACATTGTCTTCCCTTTGTATGTGTCTGTGTCTGTGTCCAGATTTCCCCCTTTTAAGGACACCAGTCATATTGGATTAAGGCCCACTCTAATGACCTCATTTTAACTTAATTACCTCTGTAAAGAGCTTATCTTCAAATAAGGCCCCATTTGAAGGTATTAGGGGTTAGGATTTCAACATATCTTTTTGGGAGGGACACAGTTCAATCGATAACAGGGTCTATTGTCTGCAACCAGCTCTTGGGCACTGATATCTGGATCATCTGTAACAGAAGCAAACAGAGGGCGGTATTGGAGGGATGTTGGGTAGCTCCTGGAATCAAAGGCCTTGGGAGGGAGACACACAACTCAGGGCAACCCCAGGCCAAAGCTCATGGACATTCCTTAGGGCCTGCCTTCTGGAAGATTCCACTCTGACATCCTTCTGGCCAAGTGTCTCTTCTCTCACAATACAAATTCATGGAAGATTGGTTGGGTCAGCCTGCAGTGGAATTGGGGCCTGTTTTAGGGGTATGTGAACGGGATCAAGTGGTGGGCTGTCCAGCCAGGGCGTGGGAGAGGCAGTTCCCTCAAAGAAAGAGAGAGGCTTCTACCAAAAGATGGGGGAGAGATGTGTTGTACAGACAAAACCAGAGCTGTTTGCACACATCGTAATTCACTTGAGAAAGATTTTTCAGCTCAGGCAGTTATATTTCTAAATATTTTGGCACTTAAAGGAGCCATTTAGTCATCTGGAAAATGCAGAGTAGTGGAAAAATACAGTGTCATGTGGTAGAACACTTTTGGTGGGATCAGGAGAGCAGGTTTTGTTGTTTTGGTTTTTTTTAATACTATTTGCAAATAGTATAATCCTATGCTGAACACTGAAGAGAATTAGCTGAAAAGCTCTTGGAAACAACAGGAACGTTCAACCCAACTATCAAGTTACCAACTGGAAATAAAAATAATGTAATATAAACCAATTAGTAAGAAAGCGTAACAGAACTGAAGATGTTATTTAGATTAGCTACCAAGGCAGTTTGTAAAGGAATAAACTCAGCAAAAAAATGCAATGGGTCTCTATTAAGAAAATCATCAGGCTCTTCTTGGTGGCCTGAAAGGTGAAGGATGGGAAGACTCGCGATTATAAAAATATCATTTCTTCCTAAATTGATTTATTCAGTGTAAAAATTTCAGCCAAAAAAAAAAAATCACCTCAGGCAATCAAAATCTTAACATTTTTAAACTTGAAAATACAAGTCTAAAATTCATAGGAAAAATCCTTGTCCTTCATTGTCAGGTCCTCATAGCCAACACGTTTCCTTCCAAGAGACAGGACCGAGTTTGGACCCTGGCTCTGCCACTTAGTGATCTGTGAGACCTTCGGCAAGTACTGTTATCTTCTTAGGCCTTAGTTTCTTCCTCTGCGAAGTGGGGTGATCTTACCTTCCTGCTTCACAGAGCTGCAGCAAGGACCACATGAGAGAGAGCACCTGAAAGCGTTTTGTAAACTCTAAGGCACTCTCTACACTGTGACTCTGATTTTTTTAAAAAATTCCCCAATGATGCCAGATAAATTGGACAATCACAATGAGAAAAATCTCCATCGCTCTCATTTAGCAAAAAGAGAAGCACCTTTTCTCTAACTGAACCCAGTTACATGACGATTGGTAAGTATCTGATTCCCGTGGAGAAGGAAGATGCTCATGTGAGTATCTGCTTGGCCACTCACTGGTCACATGACCTGGGCAACATGCTTACGCCTCCTGGTGCCCCCCACCCCCCGCAACCCCGGATTATCATTTCCTATCTGTACAATGAAAAGTTTGGGACTTCATGGGGTTTGAGAGCAAAAACTTTGGCGTCTTCACGGATCTCCGTTTGAACCCTGATGCCAGGATTTCCCTTGGATAATTCATCTTTTCTTTTCCTGGGTTTTGAAATCTATCAGATGGGTGATAATAATATCTACTTCATCAAGAAGGCTGGAGGATTAAATGTGCTAATACATACAAAGTGCCTGGAACTTAGTAAATGCTCAATAATTACCATCATAATAATAGTATTAGATATTAATATGATTAGTAGTAGGCCCTCTAAGGGCCTTTGTGGCTCTGACAGACTCTAGAATAGTATGTCAGAGAAATGCTAAAACAGGGAGAAAAGATTCCCTTAATAGGACCGGAGTCAGTATTGCAAGTGGGACATTTTTCTGGAAGACAGGCCCGTGTGTTCATGGGGCCTTATTTAACCTTGGTGACTCACATCCAGCACTCAGCAGGGCCCTTCCTCCTCTGGAAAGAGGGGAAAAGAAGCTGGCAGAGCCAGATGTGGGTAAACAGGGGAAGCCCCGGCCTGGGAGGCTGCAGTTGATGGCCCCTCAGAGAGCCTAGTCCAAGGGTTTTTCACTCTTACACATATATACTGAATTGGGAGGTTTTCTTTTTTGGCAAATAATTTTTGGTGGTCAACCCAAAGCAATGCCCCTCTCCTTCCTTGAGGGCAGAAAGTCCATATTGGTCAGGGTCAGGCAGCTGTGAGGGTCAGGAAAGAATGATGCAGCCTCAGGGCAAGGGGTAGGAGGAAGCTTGATTATTCTTGCCAGTGATTGGCTTAGGAATGGCCATGTGACACAATGAGATATAGGGGATGTCTGCTTTGAGGCCTCTGGGAAAATTTTCATCATTCTTAAAAATAAAGGACATGCCCTACACTTTTGGTCAGACTGCAAAAACAGTATAGCCCCTATGGAGGGTGTATTAGTTTATAATTGCTGTGGTAACAAATTACCACAAACTTGGTGATTTAAAACAGCACAAATTATTTTCTTTAAGTTCTGGAGCTCAGAAGTCCCACAGGGTGGAAACCAAGATGTTGGCAGGGCTGTGCTCCCTCTGGAGACTCCAGGGGAGATTCTGTTTTCTCGTCTTTTCCACCTTCTAGAGCCTCATTCGTTGCATTTCTTGGCACATAGCTCCTTCCTCCATCTTCAAGGCCAGCAGTCTAGTATCTTCAAAACGCTCTCTGCTCTGTCTTCGTATGGCTTCTCCTCCATGGTAAAATCTCCCTCTGCCTCCCTGTTATAGGGACACTTACCATTGTACTTAGGGTTTGCCTGGGTAATCCAGGATACTCGCCCTATCTCAAGATTCTGATTTTAATCACATCTGCAAAATCCCTTTTGACATATCAGGTAACATCCACAGGTCCCATTAGGACCTGGATACCAATGGGAGCCACGAATCATCCACCCACAGGGGGAATTTTGGCACTAATGAGCAAAATGACCTGTGCATTTATCTTTTTTTTTTTAAAGGCAGGTTTACTGAAGCATAATTTACATATTGTAAAATTCACTCTATATAGTGTATAATTCTATGAGTTTCAACAAACACATGTAGTTGTGTAATTTCTACCACAGTCAAGATGGACAAGAGTTCCATCGCACCAAGAAATCCCTTCATGCTGCTCCTTAGGAGTCAAACCATCCCCTCACCTCAGCCCTTTGCAGCCACTGATGTGTTCCCTGTTCCTACAGCATTGCCTTTTGGAGAATGTCTAGTGAATGGAATTACGGAGTTGCTTTCTTGTAGAATAATGCGTTTGAAATCCGTCCATGTTGTAGTGTACCAGTAGTTGGTTCCTTTTTATTGCTGGGTGACATTCGATTGTAGAAACGTGTCACAATTTCTCCATCAGGTCAAGGGCACTTGAGTTGTTTCCAATTATTGGCAATTATGAATTCAGCGTCTCTCTGTATATTCAGGTACAGATAAATTTTGTGTGGCTATAAGTTTATAAATTAAAAAAAACATCCTTAGAAACTGAAAGTAAAATGAAATAAAAATGACCCTGACTGCGCATTCAGTGCATGACATAACCACACAGAGAAGACACTGAGTGACTTGAAATCACCATCATTTGACTCTGTCCCCCTGGAGGGATATATCCAGAGACAAAAAGAACTGCATATTATGGGATAGAAATAAGTCATTGTGTTGGAGTCCTTGGGAACTGAGACATTTGGCATGCAGATTAGGGTTGATGGGGTTGAGTGAAAACTGCAGTTCCCCTTCCCCATTTCAGTTGGAATTATCAGTATGAAGGCATTATACCGTGCGCGCGCGCCAGAAAAATGTATACAAGTGGACACTTTGGTCAACGTTGCTCAAGCAGTGGTTTGCCATAATCAGAAGTGTCTGAACTCTGATAGTAACCACTTTGAGCACCTCTTGTAATTGCAGAAGTCAAATGTGACTTGTATTCCTCTTTTATTATCGGTATATATTGAGTATTACAATTTTAATGCAGTTTTCCTTTCTTAAAATGCGTATACATTTTTTGGTCACTGTGTATGTGTTTGTGTGTGTGTGTGCGCGCGCGTGTGTATGATCTTTATAAAATAATACATATTTTCTAGCTATAACCACTAAAAAGAATTCAAACTCAAGTAAACTGTAAAAAAAAAGCACACATTTTTAAAGACAATCGGCGGAAATGAACCCTTTTGCAGATTTGATAACACTAGGAAATGATTGTCCGTATTTTTAGCTATGACCATAATGTTGTAGAGATTGAAAAAAAGAATTTGTCTCTTGGAGATACATTCTGAAATGATTACAGAAGAAATAATGCAGTGTCTAGGATTTGCCTCAAAATAGTCCTAGGGGAGGGGACAGTTATATGAATGTGTGGATGGTACAGGATGACTATGTAGTGATAGTTGTGAGAGCTGGGTGACAAGTACATTGGGACCATTATGGTATTCTTTCTATTTTTAATGACTACCACATTTTTATAATAAAAAGGGTTGTTTTTTGTTTGTTTGTTTTTTAAAGTTACGTGGAAAAGGTTGGGGATATTGTGTGAGAATGTGATGCTTGGAGCTGCTGCGACCACGAGTGTGCAAGCCTAAGGTACAGCACAGGCAAACTGATAGAGATTTCATTTGTGTAAATTCAAAATGTGTTAAACTAATTGTAAAGCTAGTTAATAAGAAAATGAGGCAGTTGTGATGGATAAAAATTTTGAAGTTGGAGTTTCTCGGTGTGTATTGCTGAGAATTCTTTGGTTGCAACTAATAGAAAGGTTAGAAAAAATTTGGAGATACATCGTGGGCATTCAGGGCAATCTCAAGGAATTCTAGGGCAGAAATGCCACTGAGATTCATGAAAAACATAGTTCAAAGTGTAAAAGTCTGCCTAGGATGTTTTCCATTCTCCTCTCCTCTGCTCAGCGTAATTTGACTATCTACCACAGCTCTATCCTGTTGCAGACCAGCTATCTTCATTTTCCAGTCCACGTCATGGAAAACATGCATATCCATAGTTTCACACACCCAGGTTCAGCCCGTCCAGATAGAAACTGATTATTTTTCCTAGACCCAGTTCCAAAAATTCTGGAAGAAGGCACTGACTGGTCCAGGAGCTGACACTGTCCTATCCGAGGGGAAGGGCCCAATTCTAGGTCAGTCATGGCTAGGGTTTGAGGCGTTGCAGATTGGCTGGTACTGTAGTTCCATGGTGTTCATGTGGATGGAAGGGGAAGAACAATTGCCAGAGGCCCGATGGTGGGAAGCAAATGGGCAAACAGTTCCCTAGCTGAGTCAGGTCAAGCCCGATCATGACGTTGAGAGTGGGTACAAAGACTGGGGAGGACGATGGCTTGGACAGGTTTTACTTTGGTTGAGTAGGGAAAGCAAACACGCAGAGCAGAAGCCACACATGAGACAAGGAGACAAGTGAGGAGCCCCAGCTCCCTGGGGCTCCTGGGTCCCCCCCGAGGCCTGCTCAAGTTCACGGGACGGTGCAGGCCAGCAGGGCAGTCAGGAACCAGCCAGGCCACGGCACCCGCGGAAGAGCTGCACCAGCACTCAAGAGTCCATTCAGTCCCACATCAGGGTCTCCTTGCCACATTGCTGTCCCACATCTGCCCCACGTTGTTCTGTTTCTTACCGTGCCAGCAGGCCTAAGCAGGCCCCACCTGCTCTACCAGACAAGTGCAATATGCCAACTGTAGCCTTCCATCTGTGCAGCTCCTAATTTCCCTCTGCCTGCTATTTTGGTTGCACTGTACTGAAAAACTCCTGATTCATACAGGCAAGCAGTTGCAAACTGAAGCAGCTTTTCATCATCTCCCATTGCAGTCAGGCGCAAGCTACTTTCCAATTCAACTGGTCCAGAAGATAAGAGAAATGAGTAGAAAACTTTTGACTCGAATTTAAATCATTAATAATAGCCAATAGCTATGGCTATTCCTTATTATTCATCTAAATCAGGAGAAAAAGAACACCCAATATTTAAAATAAATACAAAAAGTACCCAAAATAAGATAATGTCAAATTTACTCACTTCTTACACTGTGATCCTGATGAACCCCGATGTCAGCCCCACCTGACTCACAAGCTTCTGGTAAGGAGTCACTCCTAAAACCTAGCTAAAGCTACCTCCCCTCCCCCGCCCCCCTGCAAGGGAGTCCTGACCAATGAAGGGGGTCTGCCACTGCAGTCTTCAGATAGTTAGGAGAATAAATGCTACACAATGGCCAATTAACAATAACTAGTCTTTTCATGGAAATGAATAGAATGCTTCCATATTCTTTATTTGATCTCCAATAAGCCTATGAATTGGGTAGGACAGATACTATTTTACAGAGGAGGAGACAGAAGGGCCGTAACCTGTCCAAGTTCATCCGTGATAAATAATGGAGAAAACAAATATTGCAACTTAGAGCCCTCGGTCTTTCCTTAATCCTTCCTTCCTTCTTTCCTTCCTTTCCCCTTCCTTCCTTCTTCTTCTCTTGCTCCTTCCTTTACACCCTCCCTCCCTCCTTATGTCCCTTCATAAGCATTTGTTGATTCTTACTCTGGGTCAGATCCTAGGCTTGCAACTGGGGCTTAAAGGTAAATGAGACATGGCTACCACCTAAAAGAACACAGCAGGGGGACAGATGTATCCAGAGCCAAAAATGGGCACGCTGTGCAGGCACCACAGAGGGAAGGAGGACATCTAAGTGGACCTTGAAAGGTAAGTGGCATCACCAGACAGAGATAATGGCGATGGGAAGGGCATCCTGGGCTGAGGGAACAGAGAGAGCAAATTCTTGACAAGACATGAAAGCATAGACTGCTGGTAGGGAGGGTATGGGGGAAAGCCTGGTGTCTAGGAAAGAATGAGAGCAGGTGAAGCTGGTGCTAGATCAAGGAGGACCTCGAAGGCTGTGCCAGGAAGTTTGGAAGATTATGGGAGCCATCAAACATATTAAGTAGGGAAAGTTCCCTGGTCAGGGCAGTCCGCCAGGGGAGTGTTTATATATTCTTCATTTTGTTATACGTTTGTAGGAAAGATCATTTGCAGGCCATCTGGTGGTGGACGATTAGAATGAGGTGAGAATGGAAGCACCGAGACCAGTTCACAGGAGTTGCAACTGTCCAGACCAAAGATGATAAGGTAAGATCTGAGTCAATGGATATGGTGAGTGGGGGCTACTTCACAAGAGAAGTGGGAGATAGACCAGATAGGAGGTGGCAGTGGAAGTACACGCACAGTGATGTATTGGGAGATGTGAGACAGTAACTAGGAAGCGGCTCCTACCATTTTAATTACCCCCCGAAAAATGTGTCCCTACACCCGCTCTTTTCTGAGGATATATTTATAGTAAAATATTACCTCTCTCTGAAGCTACTTTCTCAAAAATGGTTCTTCCTCTTCCTGATTTTAGTGGGCAGCAATTGCCTTTTCTTCCCAGCCCGTTTTCTGGTGTCTGGTTCCCCTGTAAAGAAGGTCATGGTAAGAAATAACCATGTGTATGTCTGGGGACTTTCCACCTGGTTACCTGTAACTGGGCCAGGTGGGCACATGAACAAACTGAGCCATTCAGAGTCCTCCTCTGAGGTCTTGAAATTGAGTCAAAGAATATGGCTGGTGTTCTCTGGAAAGGAGTTGGAAACTAGGTCGCTATTGGCTGATAGTTCAAGGGGCTGTGTTCTGAGAAGTAGAAAACACTGTTTTTTTAGTGAGTGAGGATAATGAAATATGTGCTCAGAGAAACAAATGAAAGAAGTGAACAGGGCTGTGTGTGTTCCCCTGATCCTGAGGCCGGGATGTTTCTACCAGCTCTAGCCAATGTTACTGCGCCCAAAAGAACGTTAATACTTTTGTCTACAGATGCTATTACAAAACTCACACACCAGTGATTACATCTCCGAGAAGTACCTTTGTGCTTATGCAATTTAGTCTCTAAATACTTCCCTTTTTTGCTTATTATTCTTGTTTGGTTTTTAGAGTACACTTTTTAAGTGAAGTTTAACACACACACAGCCAATGTTCATTTTTAAAAGACCCATTTGCAATTATTTTTAAATCACTATTCAAAATTAAATGTAAGGGCAAATTAATGAATTCTCCCTCAAAGATTTACTGAAAAATTTCCCAGTGCTGGTAGGTAATGGGGAAATAAAGATGAATAACATTTAGTCTGTATCATCCAGAGTACACAACCTATTTGGGGTGGGTAGTTGGGTGTGGAGAAAGTCATACAAAGTATTATTTGAAAAAGTCTAAAGTAGAAGCATTTATTTGGCAAATATTTATTTAGTGCCCACTCTGTGCCAGGCACTATGAAAGGTGCCAGGAAGGCAGTCCCATGGACCCTAGGTGCTAATGGAAGTATAGTATATCAAAAGAGATATGGCAGAACTGAAAATGGTCGATTAATTTTACCCTGAAGGATCAGGAATAGGAAAGGTGGCATTTGAGCTGGGCTTAAAAGAAGTAGAATTTTGGCATTTGGGGAAGGTGGGAAAGGGTCATTTTATGTTCAGGAACCAACATGAGCAAAGTTTGGAGGAGCAGTGGTTCAAGGACATAGCTGAGTAGCTGAGTGAAGACTCCTGTGAGCAGAGGTGGATTATGAGTTGGGAAGTGGAGCGGTGGCAGGAAATGAAGCTGGAGGAGACCCTGGGGGGCAGATCACAAATAGTCTTGAATGCTGTGTATGACAGAGATATGTGCTGCTCACCAACTATTCATTTACTCCCCATGTTTCCCAGTCTCCTTGCAGTTGGAGGAAACCATGTGACTAGTTTCACCAACATGCTGTACATGGATGTCACACATGTCAATTCTGGGCTGAAGTATGAAAAAGCAAGTTCTCCCTTAGCTTTCCTGCCATGCCACAGTGACTAAGGAGGCCACGTGTTCCAAGTGTGCAGCTCCACATGGGTGGCCCCTCCATCAGTCTGGGTCCATGAATGTTTACGTGGAGCACAGGTATGATATTTATACCATGAGCATGAAATAAACTTTTGTTGTGTTAAGCCGTTAGGATTTTGGGGTTAATTTGTTACTGCAGCATGACTTAGCCTATCCTGACTGATACACCAGGCTGAGAAATTTGGAATTTACCCACTAGGCAGAGAATAGCCCTCAAAAGGTTTTAAGCAGGTGAGTATTGTCCTATTTTCGAGGCACTGCCATCCAGATTGTCCCTACCCATGTGTGACAGTGGTGTCGTTAACCGCTGTTCCCTCTCAGGAGGGTTTGAGCTTGTTTAGTTCAGCTCTCACTTTTATTGTTCCCCTTCCCCCACCATGGACAGATGCCCAGAGCTTTCTTGTCACCACTGCACTGGGTCCAAGGCCCCTTCCCTTGCTTGGGGCTTCCAGGTTTTGTCCTGGATGTTATGTCACCTGGAATAATGGGGCAGGTTCATGTTGAAGTTGTATAGAAGGGTATCTCTCCAGCTGGGCAGGCATCCAGTGAGTTATCGATGCCAGTGGCATGGTCTAGTCACCAACGGCCCACAGAGGAACAATGTGTACGGGATGAGTTCGGGGCAGGCAATAGGAGTTTCTCTGGTCATGGCAGAACAATCTGAGACAATAACTCAGCTCTCACCATGTTCATTGGGCTCAAACAGTGTCCCTTGAAGCCTTCTTCGCTAGTTCCATTCCCCTGGCTCATTTGAGCTTCAGGTCGTCCTGCTTCTTGATGAACTGCCCAGATCAGCTCGCAGGCCAGTGGCGTCCGTACTGACCCTCCCTGTCACTTTCTTCTCTTTCCTATCTTCTGATCTACCTTTGAGAAAAACCTTTCTTTTCCCCTTTTTTGGCCTCCTTCTTAGTACTTCCTCCTTTCTCTCTTCTAGTCCCTCTGTTCTTCTCTAGATCTTTATCAGAAGACTTGTTGATCTGTTAAAGCTAGAGTCTGGTTCATCAGCAATTAATACCAACAAACCAAAAAGAAAACAGAAAAGATTTCCCTTTTCTTCAGGGTAGGGAGGGCTCAACATTCAAACTGCACATTAAATGAGGAAAAATAATTGCAGTAAGTAGGCAAGAGAAAGGAGGCAACTGTTTTCATACCGAAACAGTTGGAAGCTTCACATCCTGCCACACACATGATAGCGAGGTTTGGCCTCCCCGCAAAACAAGTCACTTGTTCTGGAATCTTTCAGCCTTACACCATCATGAAGAGCCATCTCAGTGCTGGAGGTCCATTCTTATTTCTTATTCTTATTTAGTCCTTTTTTGTCCCTTCTCCTCCCAGTTCCCAGTGCCCCCAAATCCTGTCTCTTAGGTCCACTCCAGAGGAGATAAATAGTTACTTAAAATCAGAACCATCTCTTCACCCAAAGAGGTCATCCTCCACTCTCCTGTGGTTGTAACCCTCCCCCTCCAGATGGGCCCTGGACTTTGGCTTTGTACAACCAAAAGGCCCTTAGAAGGTGTTTCCCCCAACAGGAGAGCAGTTTTCTCCAGAAGATGAATTCTTTGGTCATCCCTTTAGCGAAAAGCACAGAGAGCAATATTTTTGTGTCTCCACAACATGTGGTTTCTGTCTATTTTTGTTATTATTTTGAATAGGTAATATACATTCACATGGTTTAAAATTCAAAGGCAACGACGGGTATACACGGAAAAATCTCCTTTCTTCCCCAATCTACCAGCCACCACTACCCTCCCCAGAGGGAACCAATGTTACCAGCTTCTTATGTATCCTTCCAAAGTATTTACACAAAGTACAAGCGAACACATATCTATTCTTTCCCCTCATTTTTAGTCTCCACACACACATACTAGCATCCCATACACATTGCTTTGTACCTTGCATTTTTCACTTAAAAATGTAGATATAGCTTGGAAACCCCCCCATTTTACTACATAAAGAGTTTTACCTATCTGTAATAGTCAGTGTATGCATGTAACATAATTTATTTAAATAATCCTCTATTGGTGGACATTTGTGTAATTTCCAATAGTTTAACCACAATAAGCAATGCTGCCTCAATAATCTTAGATATGCCATTTTGTACATTTTTGAGTACTTCTGTAAAAAAAATTCCTGGAGGTGGAATCGCTGGATCAAAGAGAATGATAAGTATTCTAATTGTCTATCGGCTCCTCTACCGATCTTTCAGCTCATATCAAATTACAGTCTCACTAGCCATTTTAAGAGACTCTGTTTTCCCACAGAGAGAACATGTATTTCTAGAAAAATCCTTCTGGGGCCATGTGGAAATTGTATTGGAAGGAAAGGACCCAGAAGTGCCTCTGAGGGAGATGGTGTGTTCTAGGTAAAATTGAAGGGGGCCAGGGAGGTGGGGGCAGAGGTTCATTCTCTTTGGGCGTCAGAGAAGACTATCTGAAGGCGAGGCTCTGGAAGAATCGGAGCTCACCAGGCAGAGAGAGGGAAAGCCTGTGGGGCCCTGGCTCTTCCTGGGAGTTTAATCTGAAGAGAATTTGGGGGGCTGGGGAAAGAAAAAAGTTGTATGCCTGAGGGTATACCTTGCAGAATTATCTGTAAGAGTAAGGAATAGGAAATGATTTGGAAAGGGTAATGACGATATATGAACTCTAAGGAAAAGCAAAATATGATAACAACAATAATAATGTCAGCTATTGTTTATTAAGACCTACTATGTGTCAGACACATGCATTTTTTAAAAACCTATTTAATCCTTATACCAACTCTGTACAAGGCACTATTATTTCTAATTTACAGATGAGAGCACTGAGCATCAACGATGACAGTTAACTTGCCAAATGAAGGTAACATAGCAAGGAAGTGGCAGAGCCGGGATTCCACAAAGGTGCGTATGATCCCAAGCCTGCGCTCGCATCCCCTGGAAGGCCTCTTCCCATTAGCTCATTTAACTTTCAGGAGCTGGGGGGTTGGGGGGGGGGGTCATCGGAGATGAAGTGATTACAGGTGAGAAAACAGAGGCTCAGGGGGTTATATGCCTTTTTGGGGAGGAAATATAAAGAGTACACAACGTGGAAACACAACGTGGAAAAATGTTTCCTAAATAATATCACGAGGGAAAGATTGGTGTATAATTGTTTAAATGTGATGATTACACCTATGTAAAATTAGAAGTGCTCATCGGTATGGTGATTATCCATCCAGAACATTCTAGGACAGTCCTGGGTGTAAAGTTTCTGATTGTTGTCCATCCCTTATCAGGTGCTATGCTCGGACTTTAGGGAAGTTGGGGAAATATGGTTACTTCACGTAGAGCTAAAGGCTATATTGAAGACATTTAAGTAACTATTTTTAATACCATGAGCATTTAAATATGTGCATATTATGGAACAAACACTGTGATATTGCGACATAATAAGAAATATGTATTTTGGTCTTCATCCCTGGCTCCTAGCCAGAGCTCAAACCTGTGTAATTTCCTAAGTGATAAAGGTGCTAGGAGCATCTTTTGTTCCAATAGTTCGTCTTTGAACCTGGTTCCTGAGATAGAGCTTCGAAATTTTGGGGGCGATAGAAATCTATTTCTATAGATTTTGTTGTTCTAACAAGGAGGCTCTTGCTGGGCTCCTGGATAGCTTCAGGATGGGGTCTGGTCACCAGAAAGGCCAAGCCATGGATTAGAAGCTCTACTCCCCCATCCTCCTCCTGGAAGGGGAGGAGAGCTGGAGACTGAGTTAATTTATCATGCCTACGTGATGAAGCCACCGTAAAAGTCCCTGCACGTCGGGGTTCAGAGAGCTTTAGAGTGGCTGCACACATGGCGGTGGCATGGAAACACGGAAGCTCTGCACCCCTTCCTCCACGCTCGTCCTGTGCGTCTCTTCCATCTGGCTGTTCCTGAGTTGGGTCCTTTATAATCAACTGGTACCTTAGTAAGTAAATTGTTTTCCTGGGTTCTGTGAACCATTCTAGCAAATTAGGGAACCTGAGAAGGAGGTCATGGGAAACCTGGATTTATCGCTGGTTGGTCAGAAGTATTAGAGGCCAATCACTTGGTGATTGGCATCTGAAGTGGGGGTGGGGACAGTCTTGTGGGACTGAGCCCTTAAACTGTGGGATTTGATGCTATCTCCAGGTAGATAATGCCAGAATTGAATTGAATTGTAGAACGCCCACTGGTGTCACAGAATTGGTTGGTGTGGGAAAACCCACATATTTGGTGTCAGAAGTGAAGTTCTATGTGAGTAGTAAAGAAACGGTTTCCTCCTTTACACACACACACACACACACACACACACACACACACACACTTCAGTATTGCTACAGTGACGCAAACTTTTTAAAAGTATGAAACATGGAAACAGGTGATGTTTGATACAAATCTGGAAGGTTAAGGAAGCAGACATTTTGAGAGGGTATCTTAGCCTCACTAATTAATGTAAATTGATACCAATGTCTTGCCTATTCATGAAAAGGCTACTCCAGTCATTAGATTTCTGTGGTGATTGCTTTTTTAAAGGTTAGCCTTGAGCAACTCCATTATAAATGTTTTCAGCAGTACAAGTGAGCAGAAGCAAGACAAGAGCTTCATATTTATTTCAAACAGTGAAAGTAACAGCTATTAATTGGTTGTTTCAGAAAGATTATTTGGAATTCCTTTATGCGCTCATTTATTCATCCTGCCTTCATGTTAGTTCTTCTCTTTATTCATTTCATTCATTCATTCATTCATTCATTCATTTCACGTCTACTGGTCTACAGAGAGGGAGGTTTGGCATCCCTCAGGGCAGACATACAGACAAATTTTGATACGGAGCTCCTGGCAGGCTGGGACCTTGGAGAGTGAACGCAGGGTCTGGGCTAAGCAGGGAAGGAGCTGGACAGCCCCCCAAACCCCTAGTGCCTGCCCAGGGTCCTGGATCTGCAGGGTCATCTGTCTGTCCGAGGTCAGGGTCAAATCAGCAGGATGGGACATCAGGGAGAAAGTCCAATTCTAGATTGCCTGCTGAGTGTGGGTGTGGGCTGCTCTCCCCTGCTGGGCGGCTTCAGCCTCGGAGTTTGGGGAGCATCAGAAGGAGAGGAAAGCTCCGTCAGGGAACCATTGTGCCTCTTGTTAATCAGGCATTGGGTTTCTCAAATCAGTGGTTTTGATTCCAGAAAAAATAGAACCAAAGTGAATGATTGGCACTGTGAGTTTTTGAAGACATTCTTACAAATTACAGATGTAAAACAAGACAACCTAGAGTGACTTGACTTGAAGTCAAACGTTTTGAAAGACAATTTACTAAACCTTGTGAGACAGACACCCTCTGGCTCTTGTTGGGGCAGTATATCACCAGTGCAGCAGAACCAGGGGCTGGAAAAACTGATTTTATGAGCCAGTTATAACCTCTCTTAGAAATCAGTACCTCTGTTGTCCCAGTTTGCAGATGAGACCATGGAGGCTGAGACGAGTGTGACCTGCCCAGGATCACTCTATATGAGCCAGGCTGGGAATGAACTTGGGTATCCTAATTCTTCCACCAAGCTACTTGGATGCCAGCAAAGTGCTGTGACTGCTGAAACAGTGGTGAGAAAGGAGAAAGTGGAGGAGGGGAAAAAAGAAAAACAGAAGCACAGAAGAATAGGGAGAAGGGAAAGGAGGAGAAGTAAAGTGCAAGAGAAGGAAAGTGGAGAAGGGAGATCAACTTTTGACTGAAACCTTAATCCAATCAGCTGTTATGGGTGGGTGGTTTATTTGTTTGTTTTCTCCAAATTCTAAAGTAATGGAAAGCAGGTAATGCTTTCCTGGCCTGATTGTGTTTCCACTACAACTTGTAGCACAAGACATAGCATAACGTTTGAGAAGCCCATTGTTCCGTGTTGTGATAATATAATTCTGTAAATGCTGCAGTACAGTGTACAAAGTACTGCCCCCTCCCACCCCACTGGTGACCTGCTGGGACAGCTGAATGCCTTCTGCTCTGCTGAGCCCAGAAGAGTGGGGCTGGGCTTTCAGAAACAGCTGGGCTGATTCATCCAGAACAAAAGCTAGCTCTTCCTGCCTAAGCTGGGCAGGCGGGTGTGGAGGCCAGTGGGCCTCTGTGCGAGGCGGAAGCTCCCTTTTGATCCAGCTCCAGAAGTTTCAGTCTCCTGCATGAAAGCCTTTGACAGCTTCCCACTGCCCTGTCCCTTCTGTCTGACATGCTCTCAGCCCCACACGGGAGACAGTGGCTCTGGAGTGAAATCTGGGTTCTCGTCCCAGCTCTGCCATTTCCCAGCTGTGCAACCAAAACAAGTGACTTCACCTCCCTGAGCCTCAGTTTCTCCTTCTGTGAACTGGGAGTGAGAACAGTTCAATTTGAGGAAGTTGTTGCCATAAATGCAGGAGATAATGGTCAGAGCAGGCATCCATGACTCCTGTCGTCCTCTTGCTGTCTGATTTCACCTTCCATAACTCAGTCCATGGACCCTGCATTCCAGACAAGCTGGCACATGCTCATTCATCTTAAACACCTCCAGGCCTGTACCTACAGAGTTCCCATAATGGTACCAGCTCCTGTTTACCAAGCCCTTTCTATGCCCCACGTTTTGCAGCAAGTAGTTGACATGGATAGTTTCATTTTCCCCACGACTCTTTGAGGTGGACGCAATGATTAGATCAAGAAACAGAGGCACAGAGAAGTGTCCTCCAAGGCCTGGCTCATCTTCTTTGCAGTCTCCTTGGGCCCTGTCTGTGTCCCCCAGCCTCTCATCCCACCCTCCCCTATGGTTTCTCCGTCTTAGCTCCCATAACACCCTATTGTAAGTGTCCGTTTCCTTGGCTGCAGGCCCTGCAAAGATGGAGTCTGTGGCAAACTCATTTCTATTCTTTTAGCCCCACACACAGGGCTTGTACGTAGCTGGTACTTAGAAAAGCAGTGAGTAAAAAATAGGTAAGGAAAAGAGAGAAAACATAAACTTCTCATGTGGGTCTAAAAGAATACAAAAATAGCACTGCCTCAAAGATTTTTTTTGGCATGTGTATTTAAGACGTTTTATGAATTACTTTTTATTTCTAAAGCACAGCAGTTTACAATCTTTCTTAAAATAGGCCTACATTTCTTAAACAACTCCAAATACCTTCCATATAAAGAAACAGTGACTGGTCATGAAGCATTGCATGAACGGTCCAGGGAAGGGGCTGATATCAGGCCCGACCATTGTTAAGATGAAGCTAAATAATTGCTGATCCTGAATAGGAGGCCTGGAAAAGGCCTTCCCTTCCCCTTGACTTTCTTTCACTTTGGCTTTGTCGGAAGAACCTGGGTTTTGGAGGCAGACCTGGGTACAAATCCCAGTCTACCACTCACCCAGCTGTGCAGCTTTAAGCAGGTTACTTCTCCTTTCTGAGCCTGTTTATTTATTTGAAAAATTGAAGATTATACCTAACCTAGATGGTAGTTGTAAGGCTTGATTGAAATAATAAAGTGACCAGCAAATAATAAGCGCCCCCAAAATGGTAGTTACAATTACAATTTTAGTTTTTCCTCTCATAAGTGCCACTGTCATAGGGCCAGCTGTGTAGGTACGGACAGGACTGAGTGGTAGAAGGAGAGAGGGCATCTGGATGCTTTTGCCATTTCCTTGAAAATCTAACCTGGAAGGCTGGAGGGAGGGGGAATTTTCTACAGGGTAACATCATCAGTGACCCTCTCGGAGGCTCATGCTGTCCAGCATCTGACTTGTGTTTATTTGGCGCAGTCATAAAATCGTGCCTGCTAGGAATCCAACAATGTAGAAATTCATCAACTGTGGGTTTTACGGCTGAGCTGACAGTGACTGTATAGAACCCATACTTCTAAGTTCTCATTCAAATAATGGCACAAACACATTGCTGCCCAGGGAGTCAGAAGACGTTAGGATTGGTGGCTCTTGGAATTCAAAGTACGGTCCTCTCCTGGGTCCTGATGTGTCCCAACTCACTCTGACTGAACTCATCTGTTGTTTCCCTCATTTACTGACTGACTAATTCAATAAAAGTTTGCGAATCATCTGCTCCCTGCCAGGCACAATTTGATGCTGGAGATATGTTGGAAAACCTAGCAAACACATTTTCTCCTTCTTCTTAGTTCAGCAGTCAGTGAGGGAGATATACACATGAACAGGCAATCTCCAGTGCAGACTGATGAATGGGGGAACCCAGGGTATTGGGTAGTGCTGTGCTGGTAAATGTTAAAACAAGTTCAGTGGGTGGTGTGTCGGGGAGAAGAGAAGCCTGATTTGTAGCCTTTGCTGATTTCTGTGGTGTAAGTACTCCCACCATACCTGATGTCAGCTTGCGTGTGATGTCACTGAATGTGGAATCGGGAAGTGATGTGCAGCAGCACACAATTAGGTAGTATTTCCACCTGTTATGTAGATAAATAGCTAAAATAGCCTTAAGAGCACAGGTAATGGTATAGTGAAATAATTAGGAAGTCATAAGTTTAGAGAACTTGTTATCTTTATTTTATAATTTATTTAATTATAAGTTTACGTAAATTTTTAATGAAGGCTGTATTTAACAACTGGCTGTCAGAATTCTTGGAAATGTAACAACCAGCTCTTGCAAGCTAGTTCAAGCTGGCCCTAGCACACCACTGAAGGGACTCAGGCTGGAGCCAATCACAGATGCCTCCCGTCTTTCAGGCTCGTCTTCCTCCAGCTTCCACACTTTTGTTTATTCTGTGCCCTTAGCAGAAGATGCTATCCCATTCCTCAACTTTATTCTTGTTCTTTCCATCCTTTCGAGGCTGACCACTTCCTTCCGCACAGTAAAGCTGTCTTCTCTGCCTGGCTTCCCCTCCCCTTTGCTCTTCATCCACAGGTTACATTGGGAGCAGCCAGGTTTGTGCAGTGTGACCCTGGTCCTCTGGCTAGAGTCAGCTGGACCAAGGGTAGGCATCTGACCCAAGTTAGCATGTGGGTCACAGACAAAGACTCCAGCTCACTGCTGGTAAAAGCCATTTTTTGGAAAGCAGAGATGCTTGTCTGATGTGAGGCAGAATGATAACACGATGGACAGTGGTGAAAGATGGTACTTTCCGGGTTTCCTTTAATACTCAGGCCCTGCTTCTGGTCTGACTCTGAGGCCCAGCTGCATCCCTGCTCCTGGGGATATTCCAGGATCTCTTGAGAGCACCCCTTCAGTGAATCCTTGGCACTAAATCCCTGTCTTTTGCTCTGCTCCTGGGAACCTGCTATAAGGCATTCAATGCTCAGTAAATATTTACCCTAATAACTTATTTTTCTGAAGCTAGTTTCAGGAGAGGTCTGCATCCAGAAGAGCCCAGCGGATCCAGAAGTCTGTCCTGGGCAGCCCAGCTTTCTCCTCTCTGAGCTTCTCCACATATACCTAGCCATTTAATGAGGGTCTCCCTGGCTTTGTCTGTAGAAGATGGCAGCCTTAGCTTTCAGAGATGACCAGTTCTCACAGGCCAAGTTAATTAGCCAAAATTGGTATGTCCCAAACTCTCGTTACAAATTCCGATAGTTCAGCTTAGTTCTGGTGACCTCTCCTAATGCTGTCAACTATGTTTGGGTAAGGGTTGTAGTACAAACATGAGTGCCAAGTAAGGGCCACCCCAGTGGGTGGGGAGAGGCATTCTCAGAAGAGGGAGCAGGCACCCCCAAACTGTCTACTGCATGGCCTGGGTGTGGCCTTTGTTTCCCCAATTCCTCACTCCTGGGGAGGAGGTGCTCTTCTGGCAAAAGCATACATCAGAATTCTTCCATGAGAGGAGACCCACATCAGCATGAACAAGACAACATTTACTCTGAAGGTAAGACCCAGGGCAAATAGGCCTCACTGATGCCTAGATCCAATGGAGAGAGGAGTACAAAAAGGAGTCTAGAAAGAAATGAGAATAAGACACCAAGGCAGAGGGGACTTCTAAGCATCCATGAAAGACAGACTTGACCCGGACTGAAAGGTCAGGCCAAGATATATCTAGACCAGCTGTAAAACACATGTGTTGATGGACGCAAAGCAAAGCACTAGGAATTTGCTTAGCCCGCCAGTGTAAGTATTGGTCAGCACCATCAATGCATCATTTTAAATTATGTCTGGTGACAGCCGAGGCTTATAGGCCTTTCCAGTACCAAACGAAGCAATCACAGGGTTATGTGTGCAAGCCTCTGCTTTCTTGGCCTCAGTTTCCCCATTTCTAAAATGAGGGGTTCGACCAGATGTTCTCCAGTGTTTCCTCCATCCCAATATGATATTCCCCAGTTCTGTGGAGAAGTTTCCCTCTCTTTGTCTGAGAGAAGCTGCTGGGATTGGAAATGATACGTTGGATAACTACAGGGCGCGTGTATGCCGCAGGATGTAATCAAAGAGCTCAGAGCCAAATGCTCTGCATTCCTGCTTTTCTCCCCACCTGCCCCATAGTGGGCCCCAGGCAGCCTCTGGAAAAAGCAGGGAGCAGCAGAGAGAAGGCGTGAGCCTCCCTGGGGGGTGGGCACCCTGTTTCAGTTCTGAGAGAAAGTGGAACTAGGCAGAGTTTCCCAAATCAGGAAGGGTGACAGAGTATGACACAGGACATTGAGCAAAGAGGTGAAGGGGCCAAAGACTCAGGCATGTGTGGTGTCACCTGTGGGGAACTTGAGAGAGCTACTTAACCTGTATGCTTTGGCCTCATCTGAAAACTGCACATGGTAATGCCTACCTTGTGTGAGTGCGTGTGGCGGGTGAGGATGAAAGTCAGTAACACCTGGAAAGCCCAGAGCATGGCACGAGGTGTTTAAGAAATGGTTCCTGTCATTCCGAGTGTTGTACAAAGACGGGGCAGGAGGAAGAGCCAGGCTGGGATTCCCCAGGCCCTATGGCTCCCCTGGCTGCTACTCAATGGGAAAACCAGGAAAAACCAGGAAGTGAGTGCTGTGCTCTTGGCTTCTCTGCTTTTCTGACTCTGCTCCCCAGCACCTGGCAATTATTGACTTGGTACATTTCACCTGTGTTAGAGGGCGATTTACCCAGCTGAAAATGGGGCTGCCACCAGCACCTGTGCGGGGAATGGATATCCTGGTCACCTGGTCCAGTCTCCTGTTGTGAGTCCCCACTTGGGCCACAGAGCAGCTGTTAGAGTCCGGGGAACTCATGTTTGCACCAGGTTGGTTGGGAGGCTGGCCTAGGTCTCGCTCCATCACAAATTTTATTTCTCAAATGCATGTGAGATGCTGTTGAGATTTAAGTAAAATACTACACTTGTTTACAGTGACCTTGCATTCATCTTTCTGACAGTGTGGATTTGCTTGATCACCTAAAATAATGATCTACCATCACACGTAAAAGAGCTTCCATTTATAGAGAACCCACAATACCTGCCATTGTGCTAAGTCTCTCACTGAGTCTTCCCAACAGCCCCATGATGATGCAATTATTATGCCCATTTTACAGATGAGGAAATTGAGACTTTGATATGTCATTTGTCTGAAGTTGCAGGACTAGTAATGTCAGGGGTTCCAACCCAGGCGGTCTGACTGCAAAGCTCCTCCTTTAACACAAGGACAGGGATGCACTTGGGCATTTCTTGTTTCTTCATTTCAAATGAAGTTGGGCATCATCATTCCTTATTCCCTTCAGTGGGTCTAGGGGCGGCTTGCACACCTACTTCCCCTGCTTTTGCAGGAAGCCCATTTCACCCACAGAGGGCTTTGCCTCCTGAAGTCGGAGGGTGTCGGAGATGCAATCTGCCTCAGCTGGTCCCAGTGGAACGTGGCACTCTGCCTAACCAAGCTGAGCTCTTCGGCCCCAGGCCAGCCCAGCCCAGGCGCTCCTTCCCTCCCCACCAGGCTCCTGCAGTTCTCTCCTTGCTCCGGGCCTCAGATTCCTCGCATAGAAAACAGGAAGCTTGATGCCTTTCTTGGGCAAGTAGCGAGGGGACTGGTAAAGTGACAGGCAGTGCACTGGAAGAATGCTAGCCTGGAACCAGAGTCGCCATTCTCCCAACAGCCTCGGGGAGGGGCCGGCGCTCCTCCCCGCCACCCTTTCCCTCTACGCCCCCATCCCGGCCGCCCCGCCCCGAGGGCGGCTCCGGCCCGCGCCCTGCCCACCCTGGCCGAGCGACCGCAGTGCGCCCGCCGGGTGAGCACCGCTGGACCCAGCAGCCGCCGTTGCCAGCGCCGCAGCAGCAGGTAGGGGAAGGGGTCGGCCACGACTTCGGGCATCTGGGGATCCCGAGCATCTGGGTCCTTCTCCCCCCTCGCGGTCCGAGCTCGCCAGCAACTGGAGTTCGGCTCGGCAACGGGCACATCGCTGTGGAAGGGCTTCCTCCTTCACCTCTGGAAGCTCGTCTTCCAAAGGACCAAGGAGGGCTGGGTGGGGGGCTAGGGCAGAAGCGGAGGGCGGCCTGGCCCCCACCCACAGGCCCCGCTGTGCTGCCAGCATCCGAGCTAACCTTGACCCCGCCCCCGCGGCTGGTGGAACTGGGCCCAGGGTTACTCCAGCACTCGGTCTGTCTGACCCGGGCTTACAGGTAGTCGCCCGCCTGCGGTCTGGGCTCTGGCTCCACTGGGAAGTCTGCTCCACGGATTCTAGGCTCCAGGCTAGTAATGCCTTTGCCTGCTCGCCCTGGGCGACGAGGAGCCGTCCACCTCCTTCCTCTTTCCGGACCCAGCACTGTTAGAAAGCTTTCCTTGTACTCGTCTGAAATCTGCATTTGTCTCCTCCACCCTGCAGTGTTTGTCCCCTTCCCTGACTCACAGGCAAACTTCTTTCAGAGTTGAAGACAGTGATTGCAATCTCCGTTTCTCTCCCCATCGTCCCCATCGTCTCTCCTGCCTGATCACCCCTGAACCTGATTACAGCAGTGTCCCCCTCATCCAGTGTGGGCTGGTGGCTCTGGGCCATGCCCAAGGGCAAGCCTGAATCCTTGCAAGCGTTGGGTGGGCAGGGGACATCTTTTGTAGGCGCTCATCTGCCCAGACAGCTACCCTTTATCCTGCCTCCACACCTTCCTCAGAGCAGAGAGGAGAATCTTTAAAACACGCAGGACTCAAAAAAACAAACAAACAAACACACAAAAAAAACACGCAGGACTCTAAGCAGCCAAAAGCGGGCAGGGCTGTGCTGGGGGTAACACGGGCTTTGTGGAAGCCACGGCCTCTGGGGAGATGCCTCCTCCCTTTGTTTGGCCCCAGGGGGCTTTTCTAAGACTTGATCCTGCACACCCTTTTCTCCCAGGACCACGTTTCTGACCAGGCACCATGACCTTTTGCTGCACTGCACTTTACAGTGACCATACACAGCTTGCTGAAGTCTGACTCCACTCTACAACGGAGAGAACTGAAGGGTCCTGCAGATTTGTCACAGGCGCAGTCACACTGGAGGAAGGGGCAGGGCTGCGGCTCAGTTCCAGTGGGCCCTTGGCAGACTCCTTTTATCTGGTGGGACCTGAGACCCCCCCCACACACACACTTGTGGGTGCTGGTTGGTGTCTTGGGAATGGATGTTAGGGGAAGAGGCTTGGAACAGGAGGCAGGACAGGAAGGGAACAGTGGGCTTCTAGCTCCCTTGAAACTCCATTTTCCTTTCTGGGGCCTCACTATTTGTAAATGCCAGGGAAATTGTAAATAGCTGGGGGGAGCTTGGGTTGGCACCAGGCTGAATTATTCAGCAGCAAAGAAGGTTTCCGTGTGAATCAGGGAAGGGAACTCCAGAATTTTCCATAGTCTTTTTTTATTATGGACTAACGCGAACTTGGGAAAGCAGGCAGCTCCCTGGAGGGGGCCTGTGGGGGGGGGGTTGCCTCTCATGGCATTTTCTTCCTCCCTGCTTCCTTTGTTCAGCACTCTTTGGGGGCTAGTGCCTTGTCCTGTGATGGACCAAGGGCCCTCGCTGGAGGACAAAGCTCTCTGTCCTCAAGATGCTTCCCATCTATAGGGTTTGACATAATTATGTGATACTGAGATACATACTTCAGCCTGTAAGAGTGGTGACTAAGTCTGTCTGGGCAACTCAGGCCTCAGAAATGAGTAATAGTTTCCCAGGAAATAGAAGGATTGAGGTAAAAGACATACTAAAGAAACGGGAACAGCTTGTGCAAAGGCACTGAAATTTTCTGAGCAATCCACGTGGCGAGAGTGGTGGAAGTTGAGACTGTAAATAAAGATGCAACTAGATTGTAAACTAAGGGTTTGGACTTCATTTTAAAGGCAGTGAGGAGTTGAGAAAGGTTTCTGGCCAGGACAATGATAAAAACTCTCAGTCTGGTGGCTGGTGTAAGGGATGCATCAGAAAGGGCTAAACTGGAGGCGAGGGGGGAGGGCACCCCAGGAGGCTGCTGCATGGTCAAGGGAAAGAGTGTGTAGGTCTGAACCAGAGCAGTGGCCCTGCATGGATCAGAGTGGCAGACTCTGAAAGCCCGACTGAAGATCTTAGAACCTGCTATACATGTCATCTAAAAGCAGACAATAGTTTTATAGCTACTGCATAAAGCTGCTAAGTTATTTTGAGTTTTGCTGTGTTATTTTCTTCTTTTTATTATTTTTAAGGCAAAAAATATTGTTAAAGATTCAAACATAGAGAAAAAGTATAGAGTGACCTGAATCTCTCCAAACCTTATTTTTTCCCCCAGAGGTGGCCACTGTCAACAGCTGTGTGTGCACTTGTGCCAAACTATTACAAGCAAGATCTGTTGATTGGACACCTTCACACTTCTCGGCCATCCAGTGCAAGTAGGTCACTTCCCCGTACTTTGTGTAGGTAGTTTGGGTCTTTCATGAAAAGTTGCCAGGTCATAGAGATGATTTCTGTATGGTCTGTAGTCTTTGGCTGAGGCCCTGGTCTCTGGTTTTCAAGAAAACTTTACAGCCTAAATCTACAGTCACTGGGAGTGTATATTTGCTTATTCAAGACTGCAGAACTGAGAAAAGTTAGAAGCACTGACTTGTGAATAGAGCTGTAGTCTTAATTCTTCCGAGTGACCTTGGGCAAGTCTCGGCTTTCTGGGCCTCAGTTTCCTCATCTGTAAAATGGGGGGATGTTGGTCTGCATGATAATCATAAAAGGCGATCTTTCAGTATATCAAGCACTGTAACATTAATTACTTCATTGATTCCTCACAACCATTCCTATAAGGTAGGTACTATTACCCCCTTTTACAGGTGAGGTAACTGAGGCATGGAGAGGCTATAGGTGATGGTGCCAGGATTCCAGAGGTCTGACTATATAGCTCTTAATCATTGCAAACATTCTCCTGAAGGGTCCGTCTAGTCCTGACGTGAGAACTGGTGGAAGAGTTCTGCTGTGGCTGTGACAATGGACATGAGTCAGTATGTACAGCTTGGGGAGCTTAGTCCTCCGCTGAGAGGCCTGAAGTGGCCTCGCAGGACTGTTTGTAAACTCATACTTTTCTATGCTGTCACCAGGACTCCAGAGGGTAGGTCAGTTTTACCTCCATTTCAGAGAACACAAGACTTGCCCAAGGTCACTTAGTGAGATGGGGGCCCAGCCAGGACCAGTCCCCCTCCTTTCATCATTTAAGCCCGTGTTCTGGAAAGCTTTCTAGGGAAGCCAGGGAAAGTGGGCACCCTCCTGCCCCATGGTTATTCCCTGAGAAAATACCAGCAGAAACAGGAAAAAGCAGATCCCAGGAGTTATGTATTTTTGGGAGGGAGGGAAAGAAAGAGACCAGTGTTTAGGCAGCTGGGGGACTTTAAGTAAAAATATCTTCTCCCTTTCAACTGAGTGAGCGTGTGTCAAATTTCAGCCTGATGTGGTTTGTGAGTTGGGAGACCACAGGCAGGCTGGGTTCCTGCTGCTCTCCAGCTTCCCCTCCCCTTCCCTCCCCTGCCATATGCCTGGGACCACATCAGCAATTAAGGGCAGGGCAGAGAAAAGCGCTGGGTGTAGTGGGCATCAGAGACCCGGGCTTGGGTCCTGGTTTTGCCACTGACAAAGTACTGGGTGACTTGTGCTAATGTGTGCCTTTCTCTGGGCCCCAGTGTCCACCCTGCACTAGGGGGGTTGACAGGATAATGTTAGGCTTTCCCGGTTCTGCTGGCCTTGAGTCAGCGGGCTTTGTACTCAGTGCAGGAACATGGGACCTGCATGTCTGTAAGCACAAAGAGAGCCCGTAGCAGCCATCCGTGTTTAAGTTATTTGTGTCAGTGCCAGCTGCAGCTTCAGCTACCGTTCATGAATTTGGTCTTTGTGGACTGAATTGGTTGCCCCATTTTGCAGATAAGGAAGTTGAGGCCTAGGATTCATTTATGTATCCTATTCTCTGTTCTACCAGCAATAAGATTCATGGCCACCATATGTAGCATGCTTACTGTGTGTGTTCACCTTTTGTCTTCACCATCATGTTTAGTCTTTTAACAGCCCTGAGAGAGAAGATAATGACTCAGTTTTACAGTTGAGGTAACTGAGGTTTGGCCTAGAGACATGAAATGACTTTCTCTTTGAGCCTCACAGTAGCCCTGAGATGTCATTATGGACTTCATTTTATAGATGAGAAAATTGAGACCTGGAGATGTGAGCTCTCTTGCTCGGGGTCCCCAGGGGCCACATGTCCAGTTAGGTTCCTTCCCAGCCTCAGAAGGAGCCTCTACATCTCTTGCATTCAATGCTTAGACTAAGGGATAACAGTTTTCTTCCAGGGCTGTAAAGCATCCCTGAAATTTGCTCTTCCCAAGGGGACTCCAGAAATGGTTTGAGCTGTGGCGTCTCTCAGGGAAGTCTGAGAAAGGCGCCACACCAGAGGGAGTGGACTCATTGATTCTGCTGACTGATTAAGCAAACAGCCTTATTACTTTCCACCTTCACCAAGGATATCATCTGGGTCTGGCTTATTTGCCAAGCAAAGAATATATATATGGTATATGTGAGCCTTCAGGGTGGGGCTTAGCCGTCATTTTCTTTCTATAGTGACTGTGACCGGGTGGGCCTTTGGTGGGTACTCAGTAAATACTAGTTAATTTGGGGGCTCTGGCACAGTGCTATGGGTGGGATACCCATAGGATATGGGGTACTTTTTTTCTCCCGTCCTCCAAGGACATTTTTTTTCTTTTTCTAATTTTAGTAAATGTTTATGATAGGAAATTTAGAAAATAAAAGTATTAAAAAATAAGAACTGTGCATAATTTTGCCAACCAGAGATAATCACTGCTGACATTTGGGTGCATTTCCTTCCTGATATTGTCAGCACATTTTTTTTTAACCCTCACATAATTGTGGTCATAACACATTTATAATTTTCTAGTCTGACTTTTTGTTTTTTCAACATTAGAACATAAATATTTTCTCCTGTTATTCAGGACTCCAAATTTAATTTTCAAAAGAGTTTTTAAAGTATACTATACCTAAGTAGATAAATGCGTGTTTATTGCTATTTTAAATCTTTCGTTCCAAAGGGATTAAAGAAGTGAAATGATGCATTTTGTTTGTAAAGAACAACTTTTACTTTTTTATTGTGAAAATGATATATGCCCATCTGATTTTATCAACAGTGCTGCAGTGAATATCCTAATGCATAAATTACCCTTCTTTCATTATTTCTTAGAGGGGAGCTCAACATTTGGAGTTTCTGGGCCAAAAATGACGTTTTACAGCTTTTGCTACATTTTGCCAAATTGCTGCCCAGAAAGATTGCAGCAGTTCTTATTCCCACCAGCCATGCCTGAGGGCGGTGGCCTTTAGCAGCATCGGAAGCTTGTCTATCAAAAGTCTAGCTGTTTTATTAAAAGGCTCAGGGATCATTTTCCCCAGACATCATACTTCATTCATTCATTTCGCAAATACATTTGCACAGGTCAGCATCAGTAAAGGATGACGGTTAAGATCCCAGGCTTGAAGCGCTAGAGAGAAGCCAGTTCTCATTCTAGTTTCTGCTTTGCTCTTGCCATATGACCTTGAGCTTATGCCAGCCAGGTCACTGCTCTGCCTCCACACTTAGGACGGGAGGGCTTGACTTTGTGTTCCCAGCCCTGAGACTTTGGTGTCACTATGATGACTTTCAGCGGAAGGTCCCTCTCTTGACTGCCTCACCTCAAAACAGTTTCCAGACTCCAACCTTTACAGTTGGACCTCGGGAATCACCTGGCCCCACCCCCTTACTTCCTGGCCAGGAATACTTCACGCCCAGAGAGAACAAGTGAATTTCCTAAAGCACACAGCAAGGCCCCTGATTGCTACTCCACCACTTGTGAGACTTCAAATGCATTCATCTAAACCAAAATTATTTCACTTATTATTAAACCTAAGGCTTGGGAAGATTGAGGAACTTGGCCATGGTCAGACTCCTAGTTTGTCCTGGCAGTGTGGTTTTGGAATAGTCATTTCCCTTCCTAACCAGTTTCCCCCCACTGCAAAATGGGGAATGGCACCTTCTCTGGTTTGTCCCCCCAGGTCTACTTTCCTGCCAGTTGAAGGTTTAATTTCTAGGTCCAGTAGCAGGTTTTATTCTGTCAATGGTGCATCCTAAAGCAGCGTGCTTTTGAGGTCACTAGTGTAGATGTTGGGTCAGAGACTTAATGTTACGACATAAAGATGCCTTTGGACCCTTTCTCTCCTTGAGGACAGGGTTTGTTCACAGTGTTGCAGTTGGACCTAAAAGGTGTTCTAGAGCATCTCAAACTTTATCGGAATATGGATCACCTGGGAATTTTGTTAAAATGCAGATTCCATTTCGGTAGGTCTGGGATGGGGCCTGAGACTGCTTTTCTACTGAGCTCCCTAGTGAGGCTCATGTTGCTGGTCCAGGGGCTACACTTTGCATAATGAGATTCTAAGTCCCTGTTCTGGGAGAGGCCAGACCAGGAGCCTGTATCTCTTAATGTCTTATCTCTAGGTTCTTTCTACTCATTGTATTTACCTCCTTCTTTTCCACGGATCTGGCTATTTGGTCCACAGCTATGAGTTTCTAGAATCTGAACAGCCCTTGAAATATTTTGGTGCCTAATTGCAGAGCAAAGTAGGACCCTCCTTTAGAAGAGGTGACTCAATAGGAAGCCATCTGAAGGGGGAGAAATACATCTGAAGGGCCCAGCATCTGGCTGAACCATTTCCACTCCAAGTTTTTCTAGTTAAAATTATAAACTTTATCTACGTGCTGCAAACTACAGCCTGGGGAGGCTCCAGCCTGTTTTTTTATGCCTCTGAGCTAAGAATTTTTACATTTTTAAAAAGTTTTTAAAAAAACACACACATACACACACAAAACCCCACAACCAAAACCAAACAAGGAAGAATATGCAAAAGAGAGGGTATGTGGCCTGCAAAGCCTAAAATATTTACTCTCTGGCCCTTTACAGTAAAAGTTTGCTGACCACTGATCTAGAGTAACCAAAGCTTTATGTTTTTCTCTAGTGAGCAAGAAGCCTAGCTTTATAGCTTGAAATTTAGTGAGACCGAGTTATAGGGGTGAGGCAGCCTGACTTGATGGGAACTGCCCAGACAACTTAGCTGTGTGACCTTGAGCACATTGCTTCACCTCTCTGAGCTTGTGTCGTTCCTTCACAAAATAGGAACAATGATAGCTGCTTGGCAGAGTTCTTGTGAGGATGAGAGATGGTGTTTATAAAATGCTTAACACTTGGTAGGTGCTCAGAAAATAACTGTTGTCATTGAGGTGGCCGTTTGAACACTTCTGGCATTACTGGACCTATACCATGTTTCACCAAATCTGAAGGTCCTCCCAGTGAGCTGGGAAACAGTCTTTCAGGAGAAAAACACCTCTGTTCCAGCTGCCCCGCCCCCCAACCCCCAGGTCAGAAAGCTCCTCTTCATCCCTGTAGACAGATAGGGTTCTGGTGACTTTTACACTTCACTAACGGTGAGCTCTCTACCCGAAGGCCAGCCTTTCCACTGGTGGGCTGCTCTGACTATTGAAAGTGCTTATTCTCCCTCTGCTGTAAGATATAATTCGGCAAACAGGCACCTATCGAGCCTGGGCTGGGATCTGAGTGCGGGGAGGACCCGCCTGTCTTTATGGCTCCATCTGGGGCGTGTCGGCGATAGACTAGAGTCAGTGGTTTGTGGACCTTGTTTTTAATCCACTTCAGCTTTCAAGTCCGAGATGGAAAACAGACCAACTTGGAGTTAGCTGGGGCTAATTCTAAACCCAGCCCGGTTTGAAACGGCGGCGCTCCCACTGTCCAAATCCTGGGAAAGAGTGTAACTCCCTTTTCGCCCATAGATGGCAGCACCTGCACTCTCAGCCGGCTCTGTGCTGGGAGCGTGTGCACACATGTGAGTCACTAGTTTCTTCCTTTGGTGAATCGTGAGCTGTGGTGGCCCCAGCCCTAGGCTAGGCATTAGCATACACGGGAGCAGGTCTCAGCCTTGGAAACAGACCGTAATACGGTGGGACAGGGAAGACCAGGCCCATGAGAACTCAGAGGAACGAACTCAGCCTCAAAGGGGAAAGGAAGGTTAGAGAAGATTTCCTGGAGGAAAGTTGGGCTTGATCATGAGTGGAAGGAGGAAAGAAGAACAGGAGTGAAAGAGAGTTCTGAAACAAGAGGAAGCAGTCTATGCAAAGATTATCCAAGGATTTAAGGAACAGATTACAGCTGTGTCTGGCTGGAGCCTGGAGGGGTGTGGGTGGAAGAGAGGAACTGGTGAGGCCTGAGGCTTTATGATTTGATGAGGGCAGACCATGAAAGGTGTTGAAAAGTTCGTTAAGGATCTTGGACTTTTTATCTAGGGGCCAAAGGGGAGCCATACATACAAAAGCCACCTCTGCTTTGATCTGTCCCATGGAACCAGGAAATCTTGGTGGAACTCTCTGGGGAAGGCCTACAGAGGTGGCACTTAACACCAGGTGCTAAGGTTCAGATACGTGCCCAGGCTCTTTCCAGATCCCCTGCTGTGCACTCGTGCCACTCACAGTGCCGAAAGCCACCAGGAATGTCTGGGTCATGTACTGTCAGCTGAGACCAGGGCTCATTTGTGTCTGAATCCCAGCAGTCTGCAGGACCCCACCGCATTTGGGAACCTGGACTCTCTCTTTGGCTTGGAGAAGCTGGTTTGGGCAGAAATTTTCCAATGTAGGCTGGAGCCAGCTTACCGAGCTGTCCCCAGCTGTAGATGCCTGGGGCTCTGTAGCACGAGGAAGGGGAAAGATCCAGGTTGTCTCTGAAAGGTGTGTGTTGGGGGTGGGTGGGGGCTGGAAGACGGGGCTGCACAATCTTGGCCAAGGTAGGCCGGCCCTTCATTCAGTCATCTAGCATACCCCTGCTGGTCTGCTGTTCGCCAGGTCATGTGCCACGGCCGCAGCTTCTGAGGCAGAGCAGTCTGGTGGAGCTCAGTCTGATGGGGGAGAAAGACCTGTCACCAGAGAATGATAATACGCTCCTTCAAGAATAGAGTGATGCTTAGGTATAGAGGTGGGATTATGGCATGTAAACAGCTTGGGTCCCCAGGCTGCACAACTACAGGATGAGAAAGATATAACTTCTAGAAAAAGACTTAGGAATTTAATTACTAATCTGAGTAATATATGCACTGTTCAAAACCCTTGACATATTTTATCTCATTTAATCCTCATAATGACCCTATGGTGTGAATTCTAACATAACCCGTCTTTTACAGAGAAGGAAACTGAGACTCAGAGAAGTGCAGTAACTTGGTCAAGTTACATAGTTAAGTGAAGGACCATTTTGTCTAACTCCAGAACCCCGAACCACAGCTCTTAAGTTGATTGTACGCTGAATTCAGTCATGCAGTGGCGTTACCTTAAATGCTAATGGGATTTTAGGCTGAATTAATAGAGGCATGATATCTAGAATGATGGAGGTGAGAGTTCTGCTTGCCCTGCCTGCTCTGGATGGAACTCATCTGAATGTCTAATTCTGGGTCTTGTTTTGTCAGGAGGGACAGGGTTCATTTGGAGTAGATCAGGGAAGGCAGTGAGGGAATTGGATACCCTGGTCTCAGGAAGAGCTGGAGGAAAGGGAGTGTACAACTTGCAGAAGACTTAAGGTGCCCAAGATCACTGTTTTGAAGTCTCCAAGGAGCCGTTGGGAAACAGGGTGACTGAACTGTTTTGGCTGACTGCAGAGGGCAGAGCTAAGACCAGCATGTATAAGGCATAGAGAAAGATTTTAACACATCTTAACGACAATATTTTTAACCATCCAAACTCTCCAACAGAAGGTCTTGAAGCCTTGGTAGGAAGTGAGTATCCCTTTGTTGGAGGCATGCAAGTAGGGGCTATGTGACCCTGGTAGTGGGGGCTGGGGAGGAGTGGAAGCTTTTGATTTGAGCAGATGACCTTGAGCCCTTGACACTGAGAGTCTTGGCTCTATTTACAGGTGGTGCTGATACCTACTCTTACAGCTTCTGCCTCGGACCCAGCACCTCCACCCGGAACAGCCCTCTTCAGCCTGACAGCCTTGAAAGGTAAGTAGAGCAGTACAGACATCTCACGTCCTCCTAAACCCGCGCTGGCTGCCCAGGGGAGTCTGGAAGGGACAGCGGAAGCAGCCACTGGTTGCCACAGTTGATTCAAAGGTAGTTTCTGAGGTTTTTCTAGTAAAGCTCAGGGTACAATCTGCCTGTTACCTCATTTGTTTCTCACCCTCCCTTGAGAGGGAGGCCAGGCGAGGGTGATCCTGTGGGGAAGAGGCGAGGACGGGGCTGGGTGCCGGGTGCCTGGGCCCCCACCTAGCTGTGCTGCTTGCTGGCTGGGTGGCTATAGGACAGTTGCATTCCCTCTCAAGGCCTCTGTTAGCTCTTCTGTAAGAGGGTGGCGTCTGCCAGGAGGAGGTTCAGGAATTCTCCCTGGAGGCTTTGGAGAGGTGAGAAAAGCTGGGGAGTGGGGCCCAGTGTCTGGCTTGTTGACCATAGGAGGAGTGCCTGGCAGTGTGAGTCACGGGGCAGGTGGATGAGTCATACCACCTGGGGAAGGCTGGCAGGGTGGGGCCCACCTGACTATCAGATTCACAGGTGACCTGACTTGCAGGGGGAGGGTGCAGAGTCCTGGGCTGCAAGCAGGAGACCTGCGTTACGTCCCAGCTTAGGCCTTGGTTTCTCTGCCTATAAAATAGGTGCATTGGTCTCCCCCGCAGCCATCTAACAAGTTGTCGTGAGGACTACACAAGCTCGCAGATGCCAAAGGACTTTGTGAGCTGTAAAACAGGAAGGATCACTGCTAGGGGACTAACCCAACTTCCAACGCCAACACAGAAGTGACTTTCTAATTAATAGCAACTGTGTGGAGAGCTGGAAAACACCCCTCCAGCTCATGACATCACCTTTGGTTGCCAAAAGGAGAAGGGGCCAAATGCCTACGGGGCTTACTCATCCTCCACAGCTCAGCTGACTTCCAGGGGGTGATACCGACCACAGTCAGAGATGTTCCCCTTTCCCAAAGCTTAGATCTGACGGTCTCCAGAATGCTTTGTCCTCAAAGCCAGGATTCCTAGGAGGCCCACCAGGCCGAGAGGGGTTTATCCCACTTCAGCCACAGCCCGAGGGTTCTGACAAAGGGGTAGCCCTGATGCTGCCCGGAGAGGAGGGATGGGGGCTGGTCTCGGTTCTGAAGCTCCAGCTTTTGAGACTGAGGGAGCCCTGACCACTCCAACTCCTAAAGCCGAATTACCTCAATGATTTGTCACCAAAAAGGGCATTAAGCTCTGTTCGTGCTTTTAGTAACAACGACACAGGGACCTGTCTCCTGCTTTCCATGCTTGTGCAGACCCTGCAGGGCCAGGCTGGCTCAGGCCCAGCTGAGTACCTGGGAAGTAAGCTTAGCTTGCTCAAACCTGCACTGCTCTTCCCCACCCTGCACCGTGCCTCCTCCGCGGAACTTGGGCTTAGCCAAGGAGGCCCCACTGAGCTCCTGCTTGTCAAAATCCAGAGGCATTTCCTCAGGTCTCCATGTACCGCCTCTCTGGAGCATCAGATACCTTCTCCTTCTAGAAGCTCTCTCTCCTTTTTGCTTCTGGGAGGCTGTACCATCCAGTTTATCTCCTGCTTTCCTGACCTTCTTTGGGCCCTGGTTTTCTGCCTCTAATGTTCACCAGGATTCTGACCACCTTCTTGTCTTGAGTTACATATAGACTCATTACATACACTCGTTCATTCATTCGTTGGTTGGTTGGTTGGTTCGTTCATTCATTCATTCATTCATGGGTGCATTCACTTGATAGATATTTAAGCCCAGAATTGGGTGTTGGAGAACAAGGTTTTCCTGTCCCTCATAGTCTTATTGTCCTGGGTCTTACAGTAAGTCATTGCATACATAAAAATCCATTATTTCTTCAGCTTTAAAGGGAATAATCAGGGTTGTGAGAGGATATGGGATTGGGAGGGTGTGACGGGATTCTGTCTGGACAGATGAGGGAGGGCTCCCGGAAAAAACCCAGACCTGAAGAGGGAACAAAAGGAGCTGGGAAGGGAGCCATCAGGCAGAGGGAACAGCATGGGCGAGGCTCGGAGGCAGGACATTGCGTGCAGAGTTGGTGAGGAACTGAAAGAAAGCGTCATGGGAGAAGGGACTGGAGACCATGTAGCACCTCAGTCATGCAAGCCCATGGGAGCCTTGGTTAGAGTTTCAATTTTATTCTAGGCCACTGGGGAACTACTGGAAGTTTTAAAGTAGGGGAGAGATTTGCCCAGACTTCATTATTAGAACCCTTGAGAGAGATAGACCCCACCCCCACACTGATAAGCCCCAAGGGTGTAATTTTTGGTTCTTCCACACCGGGGCATCCTCACGCTGTGCCTTAGTACAAGGCTTGGTCTTGGGGAGTCCTGAGAAGTGTGCACTTCCCAGTGTTCTCTGGGCTCCTTGAATTTTTTTTCATCAGACCTGCCCTGCCCTTGGAGATCCAGAACTGTGGTGGCTGAGCCCAGAGTGCATTGTGTTCAGTGCCAGGGGCTCCTGGAGCCAGGGAGACCTTTTCCTCCTCTGAGTCAAGCACTAGGATGAGAGGGCACGTGGGGCATTCCAGACAAGGGAAGTCGCATGTGCAAAGGCTTGGCCACCTGGAGCTGCTGTGCTTGGGGACTAGTGAGCAGTGCAGCTGGAGCGGGAGTGTGGCGCTGAGGTGAGGAGTGGCAGGATGTGACGGGGAGAGCAGGACTGGGAGAGGCACTGAATGCCAGGATTCGAGCCTCTGGGTGCCAGGGAGCTATGGACAGGTCTTGAGCAGAGGCGTGGCTTCATTGATGGCATTTGAGAGGGGAGGCAACGCTGTAAGCTGGTTGGATAGAGTGAATATTCCTGGGTCCCTCCTACGCGCGCGCGCGCGCGCACACACACACGGTAAAATACTCCGTGCCCCTTTCTGTCCCCAGCCCTTGTGGAGTTATTCCCCGTTGGTTGGCTCACATGAGCCGCCCAGCGCTGTTTCACTGCAGCCCTGGGGTTTGGTTATACCCTGGGCTCCAGAGGGAGACGGGTCTGAGCCAAAGCATCACTCTGGGCCTGACTTGCTATGCACCCCTCGACACATCCCTTAACCCCTCTCAGCCTCAATATCCTCATCTGTGAAATGGGGGTGACCATAGGGTTGTCAAGGATTAAGTGAGGAGGAAGTAAAGCGCTAAGCATTTCTCTGGGGCATTGGGATGCCCGGTGACCTTTATTTCCCTGTTGGTTGGTAACGGCTCAGGGCCCATTCCATGTCCTAATCTGCCCCTTGGGGAGTCCTTAGCAGCAGCCATAAGTCTGTAATATGAACTGAAACGAAGGTGTTCCCAGCAGCCCTAAAGGAGACCTCTACGGGGACTCTGAGGGGTTTGGAAATGCTTTTAAATTTCCCCCACTGGGGCCTGGCACAGGGCTCGGCGCGGAGGGCTAGATGAGATCTAATTTGTCTTGTTAGCTCCAGCGCTCAGCACAAGGCTGGCCTATCATGGTTCTCGTAAACACAAAACAATTGAAAATTGAAAAAAGTCATAGACCTTGGGCATCATCTCGCCAGCACCTTCGTCTTATGGCTGAGGAATCTTGGGCCCAGAGAGGGGTAGTGACTCATCCAAGGTCACACAGCTCTTTGGTGGCAGGGCTTGGACCTGTTCATTTCTCTCTGGCTCAAATGTTTATTGCAATTATAATTTTTTAAATGCCGATAATTAAAATTTCAGTCAACTAGGGGAGAGGTAACAATGGAATGGGTGTTCCGGGGGTAGGGGTTCCCCCCCAGACAATTCCAGACAGCATCCTGGCTACAAAGGCCCTAAGGGTATCATCCAACCTCGCTAATTTACACTGGGGGGGACCGAGGCCCGGAGAGAGGTAATGGCTCACTCAGGGTCCCTAGAGAGGGAAGCAGAGAAGGAGTCACAGGCCCCACTTTCAGTCATGAGAAGTAGGTAGGCAGCCACTGCCCACAGACCCACTGTCTCATGCTTAGAGAAGGAATTAGAATGTGAACGATGGTTTCCTGCGGAAGTTTTGGTTTTTCATTGTGTCAAGGAGAAGGACCATTTCCAGAACTGTGCGTGCCATGTGATGTCTGTGGAGTTGGGCCTGGCATAGCTATTTCAGACTAAGCCACAAGGGCCTATTTATAGGCCGGTGTGATTAGATCGATGCGGCCAGGAGAGGCCTGTCTGCCTTCTGCCCAGCCCAGCTATGGCTGAGGAAGAGGCCCTTGGGGGCAATTCTGACCCGTGGGTGAGTAGCAAGGGATCTGGGGTGGTCCCTGAAGTCTGCCCAGAGGGGGGCCTCCAAGAGGCCTCAGGGGAAGGCCCAGGCCTGACTCCATTGGTTCAGCCATCAGCCGAGCCCTCTGCAGAGATGCAACCAGTCCCCATCCTATTCTCTCCCTTCTTAAAAATCCTCTGCTGCCTCAGATCGGTCCAGGACTCTGAGCAGGCCCCTCCCTCACCTGCATGTCTAGGTCTCCACCCGGGCACACCTCTCCAGTGTTTGCATTTCCCTGAGCCTTTGCTTTTGCTGTTCCCTCCACCTGACTAGCCTATTTCCAGTTCCCCAAAGACAAACCTCCATTCATTCTTCAAGGCTCTGCTCAAATGCTCCTCCTTTGTGGCTTGTCAGGTCCTGGGTGCTCCCTGCTTTGCGCTCCCTCTGCCCAGAGCCACTTAAGTGATTACCTGAATTTACGTGTATCACCCACTGGGCCAGGAAGTCCTGAGGCAGGACCTGACGCAGAGGAAGAAAAAGAGAAAGTCATTTATGGTCGAGCACCTTCTGTGGCCGTTCACCTTACATGTTGGTTGAGATATGATCTGCATGCCACTTTACAGAGTAGGTATGTTTTAAAGGTGTGTAGGAGTGAGAGTAAGATTTCCAAGTCAGAGAGCTCTATATTCAGACTCTATCTGTACTTCCTAACAGTGCAACTTTGGGCTGAACCTCTCTGAGCCTCAGTTTCCCCATCTGTAAAATGGGAATAATGTTGTCTGTGGGTTTTGGGGAAGCATTGTCAACAAGACAAAGCTTATAAATACTTACGTCACCTGGTCCATATGAGCTTCTGTGGATAATACTGGTGTTATTTACAGGTGGCAAAACAGGCTCAGTACAGAGAGGTGCTTTCTCTAGGGCCCTCACAAGTCAGTGGCCAAGAAGGGAGACTAAGTCTTGGTCCTGGCCTCCAACTCCACCCTGTGTTCTCTTCCCTCACTCTTAGCGCCCTGGGCCTATTCTGTTCCACAGATCAGAGCAGCTTTGTTTGGGGATTGTTTTGTTTTTCCAAGAAGTTTCCTCTGTGGCGCTACAGAATGACTCAGAGCCCTGAGTCACCCGGAGGCTGATGGCCAAGGAGGGAATGGAGAGAAGGGACAAGGAGGGGTCCCAGTGCCAGCCCTGGCTTTTCCACTGCTTGATCAACTAGACCTCACACATCGCCTGTCCTGCTTGGCCTCAGTTTCCCCAAAAGTGAAAGGAGATGTTGGGCTTTGATAAGTGGTTTCCAGTCCAGGCTGAGCCTCAGAATCCCAGGTTCCCGGGCCCCACCCCAACCTACAGACTCAGAGGCTGGGCGTGGGGCCTGGGAATCCACGTTTTCTGGAGCCCCCCCAGGTGATTCTGTTGTTATGCACCTGGTCTGCAGAGGTGTTTGGGAACCATGCCACTCAAGGCTCCTCCCGGCTGGGCCTCAGGGCGGCTGCTCAGCCTGTGCTGATGGTGTCCACTGACTCCCAGGGAGTCACTCCTCTTGCTGAATGCTTGGGCAGCGTGGTGCATGGGAAGTTCAGGGGCTTTTATTTTTCTTTTGTTTAAACCAGCCTTATTGAAATACAATTTACATAAGTTGTCGAAGTAAATTTACAGCTTATTTACAGACATATAATTCACCTGGTTTACTTAATTCAGTGACTTTTAATAAATTTGCAGAGTTATGCCGTCATTTCCACAATCTAGTTTGAGAACATTTTCATCACCCCTAAAAGATGCCTGTGCCTGCTGGCTGGCAATCTCCACACCCACCCCGTAGCCCACCACAACTCTACTGTGTCTCTGGATGCCCAGGCTGTGGGCACCTCCCAGCTTCATCCATCCTGGCTGTGCGAGTTCATGCACTTGTTGGCCCTCTCTGTGCCTGGGATTTCTCCTCTGGAAGAGGGGATAGTCATAGCCTTCTTATAGCTCATTGTTTGAATTTCACAAATGTGATAGAATGTCTGATGCATAGTAGGAGCTGGGGAATTGGGAGCCTGGCATGCAGTACACGGGACATAGTACAGATACCTGGGCACAGTTTTAACAATACCAGCCAACATTTGCAGACTCACTCTGTGCCAGGCACCGGGCTAAGAGCCTTAAATGCATTATCTCTTTTAGTTCCCACAACAACTCTTATTAGGTGAGTGTTAATACCATTTCTGTTGTATAGCTGGAGAAACTGAGGCATTGAAAAGGGAGGTAACTTTTCCTTGGTAACGGTGGGTAGGGTTGGGAGTCTGTCCCGTAGCCTGCCCTCCTTAACCATTACGATACAGATGGCCATCAAGGCATGAGGGACACTTCATGGGCCCAGGACAAGGTTGATGGCACACACTTTCAAGGGATAGGACCTGACACAGTGGGTATGGGATTCAAAAGATGGTATGTAGTACAGAGTGCATCATGCAACAGATATGACGTGGTGCACGGAGCACGATCCAGGTGTAAGGTGTCCATGGGCCGCAACGTGGAACGTGCATCAGTGTACACACACTGCACAAGGTGTGAGGAACACAGGGCGTGGCATATGTGATGCTGGTACAAAGTATATGACGTAGGGACATGGTACCCAGGGTATAAAGATTCAGCAGAGGGGCCCAGAGGACCCTTTTCATGTCAGTGCCTGGGGCCCCAGCATGCAGCAGCAGGAGCCGATTTTCTCTTCTCACAAAGGCCAGTCTGTGTTTTGCCTCCTTCTCCGTTTCTGTGGGTGCCAAAGAGTGGGCATGTCCCAGAGGAGTGGGGCCCAGAGTACCCGCCAGTCCCCCACCAGCTCAGACAGGGGTCAAGGCCTGGGGCCAAGTGCATGGCTCAGGAAGAGCCTGCTAGGCCCCCAGCTCCAGTCTTTTAGAGGCAGCTGTAAGCGCCAGCATTGGCTGTCCTGAGCCCGGGTAATTTTCCTGTAAGCCATCCTCCCTCCCGCTCCCCTCCCTGGCTGCCCCTGCTGGCTGCCAGCCGCTGCATTCCAGTGCATGGAGGAGAGAAAGCTTAGGGGAGAGAATCAGCACTGCTGCGGGGGTGGAGGTGCAGAGAGGAGGCAGTGGTAAGCAGGCTGGCGCTTCCTGGCCCCCGACAGTCTCTTATCTTGTCTCATCTGCACAAGAGCCCCCAATTGCCTCATGAGACTGAGGCTCAGAGAGGCCAAGCGCTTGCCTAAGGTCACACTGAGTCAGAGACAGAGCTGAGGCTAGACCCCAGCTATCCCTGAGGCAGGAAATTGAGGACGTATAGAAACAAGGTTAGATGGCACAGACGTTATTGGTGGTGGTCGGCAGGTGATGAGGCTGCCAGCACACGTGGGCACCAGATCCCAGAGGGCCTCAGGTGCCAAGCTGCTGTCAGTCTGCACTGGGCGCCGTGGAAGGGTCTTGAGTAGAGAATGATGCAATCTCTGGATAATGGGACAGTTGAAGTTAGTGAGGCAGCTGGTGCAGTGGTTCCAGAGGAAAGATGGGGACCCTGAACCAGGATAGTGGTTGGTTTGTGGGGGTGGGAAGTGAGTGTGAAGCAGGAGTGGCTGGGTTTGAGCATCTCGGCTCTGGCCTCAGCCCTTATATACTATATCCTGGTAGGATGATTCTGATTAGGCCCTGCCTCTAAGAGTGTCCCAGAGGGTTCTGGAAGCCCCCAGAGGGTCAGGCACCTGGAAGATGATGCTGGTGACTGGTGTCTGTAGGGAGGTGAGGTCAGGAGCAAACCTGGGGAGGGAAGACCTACTGGAGCCCATGGTTCTGGAGCCCTACTGCATGCCTACTATGTGCTGGATCATGTTTAATTCTTCCAGCTGGTTACGATTGTCCTCTGAGCTGGGAAAGGAATAAAAGCATTCCGGTACCATACCTCTGTTTATGCTTAAGACGGGAAAGTACTTTTAAAAACCAATTAAAAGGATTAGTAATAATAAAAATAATCTTTGAATCTCTGGATGTTCTATTGTAGTTTAGAGTTTGAGGTAGATTGCAAAGAATCTCCAATCATGCTATAGCATTTGGAGTTTTTCCATAACTGATTTTTACTAGGATCAAGTTCTGGCAAGCCTGTGATATAGTCTGGCCATTCCATACCCAAGGACACAGGCTCAGAGAAGTTGAGTCACTTACCCAGGTCGTAGGTGGCAGGGCCGGGATCAGAGCCCTTGTTCTTTTGGGTGGAGGCAGACCCAGGGAGAGGCGTCATCAGGAGAGACTCGTGGAGGGGGTGGAGGCAAGTTAGGCTCCTTAGGTGCTGGCTCGAGGCCCTCTCCTGAGATGCCTCCCCATCCCTGGCACCAGCCACCACCCTGGGCTTCAGGGCCTTGGCTGGGACCCTCCAACTCTCCCCTCCTTCAGATGCAGGGACAGAGAGGTAGAGGTCAAGGGTGGGTGTAGGGGCCCGTGAGCTGGATGTGTGCAGGGCCTGGACATGTGCTGGGGCTCGTCTTTGGATGTTACGGTAATTGAGCGCTGGCTGTGTGCCAAGCACCGTGCCTGGGCTCCTTCAGCCCTCCCAGGCTCCCCACAAGGCAGGGACCCTCACCCCATTCTACAGAGGAGGAAAGTGAAGTGCCACAGGAGGGCCACTCGCCCAGTTCCCCCCACCTCCCCATGGTAGGGATTTGAGCTCTGTCCAAAATCACCCCCGACATTCCTTGTATTCTCTTGGCCGGGAGGTCAGGCATCCCTCATCCATTCTCGGCATCCTGAGCTCACCGGCCTCAGCTCCTGCTCCTGACCGAAGGAAACTGGCATTTTTGAACATCTGTTTTATGCCAGGCATGGTCTGAGGATCTTCCACATTTATGGTCTCATTCTATCCTTTCCATTCGCTTTCGAGAAAGGCACTTTTACACCAGTTTCATACATAAGGAGCTTGAGCCTCTCAGAGAGAGAGAAACTTTCCCAAATACTCAACTAACAATAATCGTAGCTTCCTATATAGTGCATACTCTGCGCCCAGCGCTGTGCAAAGCCCCACACGTATTTGACCTTATTAAATTCCCACAACCACCCTAGGAAGAGTATTATAATCCCCATGGTACGGATGAGGAAGTGGAGGCTCAGAGAGCAGAAGCGACCTGCTCACACCACACTTAGGAAGTGGTGGGTCAGGAATTTAGACCCAGATGTTCCTGGCGGGAGCGTCTTCCACAGTCATCATGCACATCGCTTTTCTCCCTCCTGGAAAGCCTTTCGCTCTATGGAGCAGGGCTGCCTCCCGCGGCTCCTGCTCATCCTGGCTCTGGCTGGGGCCCCTTAGGCCCTGCCTTCCCAGGCGGTTTGCAGACAGAGACGGTCCCACTTTCTACTGGTCCTGCGGCCTCAGCGCCTGCAGTTGGGCCTCTGTGTCCTGCTGCTGATTTGTTTGTGCCTGGGCTCCCCTATCGGCAAGATGAGGGGTGTCAGACGAGAAGAGGGGTGCCAGATGGGCTATGATGTAGTTGTTTGCAGCTGTTTACAGCCGAGCTGCTGGCCCACCGTGCTTCCTCCCCCAGGAAAGGGGAGACAGACTGTGAAGTGGGCCGTGGCAGGAAGGGTGCTGGGCTCGTACCCATGGCCAAATCTGGCAGCTTCCAGGGCACGGGGTCAGGAAGTGGCGGGGCCTGGCCCCTTCCGAATGTCCTGCCTTGGCTCTCAGCCAAGGTGGGCTTGCCTCCAGAAGCTGGGAAAAGGCCCGTGGCTTTGGTCCCTGGAATAGTCGGCCTCCTAGAGGTGGCTTCAGCCAAACCCCACTGGCCATCTCCCCAAAAGCTGTCCACACCCAGGATAGGCTGGGCCCACACAGAGATCCAGCTGGCCCTTAGCGTGAGCGCTGTCATTGGCACAGGACACAGGCCTCAGCTCTGATCTGGTCACCAAGGGACCCGGGGCCTCGGTCTGCTCTGCCAGGGACTTGCTGTTGATTCTGAGAAGTCCCGGTTTTGTTCTTGGTGTCGTCATCTGCAAAGACAGGATGCCCAGTGAGTCCTGCTAATGAGTCCTGTGCTGCGCAATGGCCCCCAACGCTACTCTTGCTCCAGAGCTCCCAACCACCCTGCAACTGGACACCACTATCCCTGTTTACAAATGAGTCACCCAAGGCTCAGAGGGGGAAGTAACTTGCTCCAGGTGACACAGCCCAGACCTGAACTCTAGAATCTCCCTGTGGAGTCTGTAACCTTTCTCCTGCTCCACTGTTCCCACACGGTGTGCGGATGCTGAATAAAGGCCTCTGCGAAGAAACCAGATAGTTCAAGAAGAAGGGTTCTAACTTTTGGGGAGCTCTTACCGTGTGTCAGGCCCCGTGAGGGGCCTCCTCACTGCCTCGTGAGCTAGGTATCATTCTCCCCGTTTTTTAGATAAGAAAACTGAGTCACTTCAAGGAACTGAGTCTCCCAAATTCTAAAACACACATCCTTTCAGGTCCACGGGGGCTCTCCAGACCTCCCTGCAGCCCTGTCCAGTTTCACTGAGTTTTATTACTTGCTTCTTTGTTTACCATTGTCCCAATTAGCAAAATCCTGGGCCAGAGGGGCGGGTGTTCCCAGGAGGACCCAGAGAACAGCAAACAAACTCCAGGAGGCTTCCCATGAGTGGCCAGCTGCTGGGAAATAAAAAACAACTTTGTTTGAGGTGAAGAGAAAAGAACAGGGCGGCGTCTTCCAGCCCTGGCCAAGGCCTTGTGTACACTGTGGCCAGGGGCGGAGGGTGAGGCCGCCTCCTCCAGGCTCTGGTAACTGCCCTGGGACACCAGAGAGACACGGAGACTAGCCTAAGGTCACAGAGGAGGCAGGGCCGAAGCCCGCGGCCATCCTGGGTCCAACTGCAGGGGAGGATCGTGGGCTGTACGGCTTCTTCCTGTGGCAGACACTGAAAAACTGCCTACTTTGTTCATGGTACCGGGTAGGAGCCAGGAACAACCAAGACCAGGGGACCTCTGGAGTCCAGAGAAGGGCAGGGTTGAGGACATGCTCACAGAGCGAGTGGCAGCAGAGCCAGGCTGCCTCTCAACTCACAGTAACCGTGACTGGCCTGAGTGCCCATGAGTGGCCTAGGATGTAAGTGTCACAGGCCATTGTCCATTCAGTGGCCACAGCCTGAGCTTCTTCCTAAGACATGCCTTTGTCCTGGGTGCTCACACAGGTGTGTGGAGGGCAGAGGGCTTTCCCGGTCCAGCCTCCTGCCCTGGCCTGGGGGGTGTGGTGGGGACGGCTGCCCCAGAGACTGCTGGCTGCCAGGCGTGGCTTGCCTTTGGCTGATTTAGCAACTGCAACCCTTTACCTGGAAAGGACACTTGCTCCCTGTCCAGGCTGGATGGTGCCAGGAGGCCCTGCTTCATCTCCCCAGATAGACCTTAGAGACTAGAGCCAGCCACACTTGTGTCTGAATCTCAGGAATGCCTCCTTCCAGCTGAGTGGCCCTGAGCAAGTGACCGAACCTCCCTGAGTCTGTTTCCCCATCTGTAAAATGGGAATTTGAATGTCTATGTACACTGGTTGCTATGAGGAGACTCAGCCTTGGACCCCCCCTCTCCTTTCCTCCCTCTTTTCTCCCAGAGATGTCTGGGCCCAGAGGAGAGGTGGCATGGTGATGGCAATGCCTCCTTCTGCAGGACAGGTGCTGGACTGTCAGATTCAGAAGTACCTGTACAGATGACCTGGTCCAGTACCATTTTACAGATAAGAACCTTGAGGCTCAGAGACATGTAGGTTCTGGATGTGGTTGCACAGCCAGGATCTGGGAATGCTGGAGCTGGAAATAGCATAGGGACCTATCTCATCTTTTGCAATGGAGACCCCGAGGCTCAGAGAGGGGCAGTGACTTGCCCCAAATCACCCAGGAAGTCAGTGGCAGAGCCAGGCCTAGCAGTGGGGCCTCTTCCTTTCTACCTTGGGATCTTTCTCTCACACCCAAGTCCCCCACTCTCCTGAACCCATATATCCTCTTCCAGGCAGGGAGCAGCATAAGACCATGTTGCCCCCATGAAAGGCTCCACACATCTCTACCAAGTAGAGTTTCCAGGCTGTGGGCTTCCGGAGGGCAGGGCCCAGGGCCCATTCACCAGGTCTCCAATGCTGAGGGCCCAGGCTCCAGAGCTACTCAGATGTGGCAGGCAAAGCTGCAAGGCCTTTGTGACCATTAACCTGAGGGCCAGTGACCCTGGGCTGCTTGTCAGACCCCTGGGCCCAAGACCACACCCTCCGTTAATCACCCAGTGGGGAGGTCAGAGCCACAGTGCTCCAAGAAGGGACTGCTGACGTGGGCCAGCTGCCAGCTGCCAGCTCCACTTCGCTCTTGGGGGCTGGGATGACAGGACATTTCTTTTTCCTACTTGTTTGGATTTTCCAAATTCTCTAATGAGCAGGCATCACTATACATTTTGAAAAGGACTTTTTTCTAGATCAGTGTTTCATTAAAAATCATCAATTGCATTGGATACATATTTGTAAATAGTTTCAACTCCCAGAGCAAGTTTTCATTTTTTTTTTATTTTCAGCAAGAGTATTGAGGTATGATTTACATACCATAACAACTCACCCATTGTAAGCATACAGCGCTCCGATTTTTAGTAGATTTTTCAGTTGTGCAGTCATCCCCATAATCCAGGGTAGAATGTTGTCATCACCCTAAAATGTGTCCTCCTGCTGAGTGCAGTGATCGAGGGGCTCACTGCCGCCTCAGGCTATCACGACAGTATCAGAGGTGGAAATTCTCTGTTCTCATCTCTTCCAAGCAAACCACCTTGACAGTTTGGCATTTGTCCTTCTTGACTTTTGAAGGATGTATCCAAACACAGACACCCTTATAAAAAAGGAGAGGAGTCATACTGCAGTCGTACAATTTGCTTTTTTGCCCTTGGACAGCTCTCCGTGCTTGAGTGCCTACTATGTGCCAGGCACAATCACATCTAGCTCATTGTGTTTTCACAGCTGCAGAGAGGTCCATTGTATGGCATCGCCGTAATTTATTTAACCAGGACATTTGGGTCCTTTCCAGTTTTCCTCAAACAATGCTTCAGTGAACATCCTTGCACATGTATTTTTGTGTTCCTTTGTAAGTAATTCTGAAGAAAGTGGATCTGTTGTTGCCTCGTGTGTTTCGAATTTGGATAATCAAATTGCTACCCAGAGAGGTGAAGCCGGTTTATGCTTCCATCAGAGCATATGACAACTGTGGGTTTTCTTTGTTTATTTGTTTGTTTGTTTTACAACTGTGGGGTTTTTATAATCACCCAAATGCCTAAAGAGAGGGAAGAACTGTCTGAATTTAGGCCTGAACTGGCCCACTGCAGGCTCCCTGGGCCAGGGCCTAGACAGGCAGCCCTGAGAACTTGGCATCTCTCTGTGGCTCCCCACAGACACCCAGATATAAAGTTCAGATTCTTCAGTGTAACGCTCGAGCCCTGTGACTCCTGCCGCCCTCTCCCCGCCTCGGCTCCTCTTTTTCCCTGTGTTTCAGACTGGACCCCTCCTTATCCACTGCTTGCGTTCCTTTGCTTGCCCTTTGTCCCTGCTGTTCCTGCCCTGAAAACGCCTTTTCTTCTTAGTCTCCCTCCTCCTTCTCCTTCAACGCCGTGGTCACAAGTTCCTTTCTCTATGAAGTCTTCTTACTCTCCTTCCGATCTGAATCCTCTGTGTGTGTGTGTTCCCTTACCCCTTTATCTGTCCCACAGACCCACTTCGGTAGAAAGAAGTTGTGGAGGGCCGAGGTCCAATTGCCACTGATTAGATAGAAGCTGGGGCTCCAGGAGGGGCTGGGACAGGGGACCATAGCTGTGGGGAAGGGGACGGGAACTCCCGTTTACCTGGTTGCAGGCCAGGCCATTTTCACACATACACAGAGATTGATTTAGTCCTCAGCAGCTACTGTACCCATTTAGTAGATGAGGAGACAGTCATAGAAAAGGAAAGTAACTTACACACAGTGGTGGGAGTCAGAGCTAGGTCTCCAACTCCCCATTTCTCTTTCCTGACGTCCCTCCAGGCTTTTGGGAGACGGGGAGATCTGGGATGCAAAGAGAACTTGGACATAGATGAGCAGTGTGATGGGAGGGAGGAGAGAGGGATTGGCAGGATTAAGAGAGTCTGAAGAGTCCTTCTCCTAATGCAGTGACTCTGCCTCACGAGTGGGAGGGTGGAGGAACGGGAAGGGAGCCTGTGAGTGGGGACAAGGCTTAAAACCTTGTCTTCCCAGGGGGAGCCAATAGATAGGACCTAGAACTGGAAAAACAAAACAAAACACAAAAACCAAAACAAAAACAACTACAAGATGCAACAGGTTTTGTTATTTAAGACATGAAGGTAAACACTGAAATCATCAGCTAAAGGGGGTAGATAGAAGTGGTTGCCCCTGGGGAGAAGTAACTCTGTACAAATATGTGACTTTAATCTTTGATAAAAAATAAGTTTTAAAAAATGAAAACTGTTGAAAAATAAAAAAGAAAGGCAGTCTTGAATGCTGTAGAAGAACCTGCAACTGCAGGAGTGGAGAGGTCTGCCGGACACCCCCTCCCGCCACACCCCCCCCCCCCCCCCCCCCCCCCCCGCTAAGTTCTGTTTACTCCCGGTCCAGTCTGCCCCTAGCTCCTGGGAGTTGGGCCACCCAGACTGATTGGGTTCAAATCTTGGCTGCACCATGTCCCGGTGTGCAGGTGGCCGGGCTATTCGCGGCAGTTTCCCCCCTCTGTAAAATGGGCCTGCCGATATACCCACTCTGTAAAGGATGTCATGTGTCAACCCTCGTATGAGGCGTGGTGAACCTACAATAAGTCCTGGAGACGTTAGGTGCAGATTGGGTTGGGGTCTTGCGTGGGTCTCACAGGACGCTGAGCTGGGCTCCCTGCCGTTCGTGAATTCTCCCATTTAGCATCCATAGACTTAGCGCCTGCTGTATGCCAGCCCCTGTGCTTGGGCTCTGCCCTGGAGCTGGGGTGAAGGGGCGGCCACGCCCAGTGGGTTTGGTCCGATGGGAACCCCGATGTCTCCAAAATCCAGGCCAGATCCCCGCCCCTCCCGGCCCCGCTGGGGCCCAACCCTGCCCCGCGCCCTCCCTGCAGGGCGTTCCCGGCTTGGATGCGATGGGCGGGTGGCTACTTAAAGTGAGCGACCCGAAGGCGGTGGCTGCTGACTGGGTCTTCTGCTGCCATCGCCGCCATGGCTCCGCACCGCTCTGCGCCCGCCCTGCTTGGCGCGCTGGTCTTGGCGCTGTGCGTGCTGTCGCCGCCGGCCCGTGCGGCCACCGCGTCGCGGGGGGCGGCCCAGACACCCGCATCCCAGGGCCGGGCGTCCGAGGCGCGGGTGAGTGTCCAGGGGGACCGGGGGTTCCCAGAGTAACTCTCTATTGTAAGTTCTTGCAGATACAGCGCTAGGAAAAGGGGAGTAATTCAGGTCTAGAATGGATAAACTGTTTTGTTGCTTTGTAAGTATCTCTTGCTGCTTCCCGGGCTCCCGTTGATGGGGGTGGGAGCCTCGGGGACCTGGCTGTTAACCTCCCTAGAGGCTAACCTCACCTTGGCCGGATTTCTTTTCCCTTGCCGCCTTCTGATGTCTTATCCATCCCTGCTGCCTGATTTCTCCTTTTCCTCATCTGGTTTTTCCTTCCCTCTGCCTGATTTCTCTTCTTCCCTCTTCTTATTGCTTCCATTTCAGATTCCTCTTTCTCATCTGATATTTCCCTCCCTCTCCAATATTTTCTCCCTTTGTTTTGTATGATGTCACCTCTGTGTGCTTATTGTTGTTACTCTTATTTATTCTCCCCTCTCTGATCTCTCCTCTGCCCTGTCTGGTTTTTCCTCTTCTCTCCTGTTTCCTTTTTGCGTTTCTTCACCCCTCTGCCTGAGTTCTCCTTGTCCGGTTTCTCTGACTTCTCCCATCAGGTCTGTCCTCCGGCCAGGTGACCTGTGCCTGCTGATTTCTGCCCTTTGGCCTCAGGCTAACCGTCTCACTCTGCTCCATCTCTAGCCCCGTGCATGTCTGATGGCCTTTCCCCCATTCCTGACCTCCTTATCTCCAACAGGCTCCTGCAGACCCCAGCTGCATCCTCTCTGCCTTTTCTAAGAAATGGGACTTGGGGATGGGGTATTGGGGGGCAGAAGGGAGGAGGCAGACAGCGCAGGAGGCCACTTGGGCTAAGTCATTTAGGCCCTTCTTGGGGATGTGATGGGGACATGGACAGGGCATGGGATATCTTCCCATTTCCAAAGAGCAAAAACAAACAGGCTGTGTGACCGTGGGCCAGTCCCCTCCCCACTTTGGGCCTCAGTTTCCCCATCTGCAGAATGGGGTTGGATGAGGAGCTCTCTGAAGACCCTTCTAGTTCTAAGAGTCACTGAGGATACTGGAAGGGAACAATGCTGAGCTCCTGGGGACCCCCAGCTTTACCACTGCCATCCGAGGGGCTCTTTTCATGGTCCCAGAGCTCGTGCTCTTGGAGCTTGGGGCAATCCCTGCCATGCCATTTTCTGGCTGGGGGTCCTTGGCAGAGTCACTTCACCTCTCTGTGCCTCAGCTGTCCCATCCAATTGGCACTAAGAAGGGAAGGAGAAGGGAGCTGGAGCCCTTTGTCTCCCCATGATTGGAGAACTGATTACTCTCTGGCCAAGGGCAGGGTTTGGAGCCTAAACTCTTCCCTGTTTGCTCACCCCTTGAGACAGGGGTTGTAGAAGGGGTTAGACTTGCCTCGGGGGTGGGGAGAGTCAGAGGCTCAAGTGGGATGCTCTTGGTGCTGGAAACCACCCTCCCTCATGCCCGGGGTCTCTCCCCGCCAGGGCCCCCACCCCTGCTCAGGCTCCGCCCTGTCTCTTCCAGCCCGGCAGCATGGTGGTGGAACACCCCGAGTTCCTCAAGGCCGGAAAGGTGCCTGGTCTGCAGATCTGGCGTGTGGAGAAGTTCGACCTGGTACCTGTACCCCCCAACCTTTACGGAAACTTCTACACAGGCGATGCCTATGTCATCCTGAAGACAGTGCAGCTGCGGAATGGGAACCTGCAGTACGACCTGCACTACTGGCTGGGTGAGGCCCGCCCCCACCCCAGGCCCCACTCCCATAAAGCACAGACCTTTGAGGCATGGTCCCCAGGGGGACGCCCATGGGAGCTAAGTGACTACTGAGCATCAAGTAGGTCCCAGGCCCTTGGCTGGTGATTATGTGTCCCCAAACTCTAGCGCCAGCCTGCCCGAGTTCAGAGCCCAGCCCTGCCCTTTGGAAAGGCACTCAGTCCCTCTGGAAAGGGGACATGATGGTGGCAGTGCCACACTACCTCGAAGGGGTGTTGGGAGGGGTAAACGAGTTAGTGTAGCACTCAGAATTGGGGGTGACTTGGGGACCCTGGACCTGCTCCACAGCTTCCCTGGCCCGTCTCCAGCCATGCCTCAGTTTACCCTTCAGAGTTGGGAGCCTGGAGTCCCTGCCACAGCTCTGTAGTGTGACTGTAAGTCCTGCGCCTGCTGAGCGTCCGTTTCCTAATGTGTGAATTGAGCCCACGCTCCCAGGCCTGACATCACGCTCAGGAGGGCTGAGAGGGAGTGCAGGGCAATGAGGGAGAGAGGTGAGCGGAGGGGAACGTGTTAGAGCTGAGAGGACTCAGAGACCATGGAGTCCGGCCCCCGCCTCCCCCATTATGTAGATGGATTAACTGAGGGGCTTGCCCAGTTTGTACAGCCAGGCCTGCTCCGTGCTGGGGGCTCCAGAGTCCTCCACAGGAGGCTGGGACTACTCTCCGGAAGCCAGGCTTACGCTGCTCGAATGTCGCCTAGGCAATGAGTGTACCCAGGATGAGAGTGGAGCAGCTGCCATCTTCACCGTGCAGCTGGACGACTACCTGAACGGTCGGGCCGTGCAACACCGCGAGGTCCAGGGCTTCGAGTCGGCCACGTTCCTCGGCTACTTCAAGTCTGGCCTCAAATACCAGGTGGGTCCTGGGCGGCAGGGACAAATGCACCAATGGCAGGATACATTCAGGTCCACCCATCTTTCAGTCCTGTGGGGAGATGTCAGAAGACAGGTCAGAGCTCAGCCTTTGGCATTGGCCAGCCCTGGGTTTGAATCCTGGACCCTTCCTAGCTGTGTGACCTTGGACAAATCACAATTCCTCTGTGAGCCTCTGGTTCCTTATCTTAAAATGGAGAGAAGAAAATTCCCCATCGTCTCACAGGGTTTTCTTCCTAGCCCCAGTAGCAAGGTGTAGGCCATGGGTGGAAACCTAGCCCCTCGCTTGCCAGGGGCGTGGACCTAGTCCTGTTCCTGCACCCCTTAGATCTTTGGCCCTGCCGACAGAGTGCCCATGTTAGATATTTGAAAGGGGCGCCCTTGATGACGTTCTTCTTTCTGTTCATTAGAAGAATCCCCCTTGAACTTGAACTTTGAAGAGTCTGAACCAACACAGATCTTTCCCCCAGTCCCCAGCCAGGTGGGGCTGAGCAAAGCCAAGCTAGGAGTCCTGAGAAGCTGTGCCCTAATATGCTGTGTGACTTCTGGCAAGCCACTTGGCCTCCCTGAGCCTCCTTCTCCTCTCTGGTAACACAAGAGCCAGTTGTACCTGCCCTTCAGGCCTGTGGAGAGGATTTGGTAAAGGTGTAGCTGGGAAATGCCTTGCACAGGGCTTGGCTTGGAAGGGCTCAGGAAAAGCTGTAGTTTTGCAGAGCTGGGGTTCTCTTTGGTTAGGATAGGGAGAGGATCACAAGCTTTGATAGCCAGATGGACCTTAATGTCAGAGTCCAAATCTCTTATTTTACGGGATAGAGGGGAACTGAGGCACAGAGAGGTTAAACAACTAGTTCAGGGTTACACAGCAAGTCAGTCCCAGAGCTAAGACCAGAACCCAGATCGCCTGACTCCCAGCATGCTTTCCACTACACCAACCTGCCTCTTAAGCCAAGTCTGTGCCACTGATATGTTGTGTGACTTTATAAAAGTCATCGTCCCTCTCTGGACCTCAGGGTCCTCTGTGGTGACCCTTTCTGCCCAGGTGAGGCACAAGGAATTGGATGATGGGAACATGCTGGTGAGACAGATATGGGCAGGGTGTATCCTGGGAACAGGGCCTCAGCTCTGGGCTGGGCAGAGGTGGACTGGATTCCCGGGAACCTACCAGTGCCCCATGTTTGCTGGTTCACTGGTGCTCACAGCTGCTAATCCTGAGCTGTCCGGCTCTACCTTCTACTTACAAAGCCCCTTCTGGGGCTTCTCCCTTGGTACCTTGGGCCCCTTGGTACCTTGAAGGAGAGGTAAGAAGGTTGGAACCCAGGCCCCTGACCTGGAGAAGGACCAGGCTTTTTTGTAGTTCCTGGAATAGGGAGCAGAAAGAGCACTTGACCAGGAGCCAGAGAGATTAAGGTTTATGGTCCCAAGGCCACTCTTGTAACTGCTTTGAGGCTTTGGACCAGTTGTGTGCTTCTGGGTGTGTGCCCTGACACGTTCCCCATTTGTCATCCATTCAGCAAACATTGATCAATTATATAATAATTGGGGTGGCCGGTTAGCTCAATTGGTTAGAGCGTGGTGCTAAATAACACCAAGGTTGCCGGTTCGATCCCTGCATGGGCCACTGTGAGCTGCGCCTTCCTTAAATAAATAAATAAATAACCCTGCTTATTGTTGCTGTGTGGACAAGTTAAGCAACTTGCACAGCTGGTAAGTGATGGAGCTGGGATTCAAACCTGGATGAAGGGCTAGCATGGAGGTGGTTCAGAGTGGACATTTCTAGGTCTCCTGGTCTCTGATCTTAGCTCAGGTAGAGCCTAGGTCATGTTTAGCAAGGCTCCCCTACCCTCCGGGGATTTTTTCAGGATGTTCTTGGACCAAACTTGGGAATGGTCCAGGGGGCGGGTTCCCAACTTGGGCCTGGATTTGGGACATCAGTTCTGGAAGACCCTGTTCCTGGTGAAAATATGAGGTCCAAGGCCGGTCCTGTTTTCTACCCCCTGCCAAGTCCTCCGGCTGCCCCCGCACTTGGCTGGCCCAGCCCAAGGTTCTGGCCTGGCGCCCTTATCAATTATAGATCCCCAAGGAGCAGAGCTTGTTACGCAAGACTTGTTCCTGTGAAAGCCTGCACCTCAGAGCCAATTCTGTCCTCGGTTGTGAGAAGGGGCAGGGAAGGGACAGGAGATACTAGAGAGGGCTGTCACAGGGCCTGGCTCATCTTGTTCTGCAACCTCCAACTCCTTTTAAAAGTCACTGCACTTTTCAGAATCCGTTGATCCCGTCCCAGTCAACCCCCGCCCCCCACCCCTCCTTCTTTTCCTCCTTCACTCTCTACTCTCAGACAGAACCCTAGGGACCCCTCTGGGTTGAGTTATTTGAAACCCTTTATTCAAACAATCAAGGCTGGGCTGGGCTGATCCTAGATGGGAAACTCACAGAATCACTTGAACCCTTCCCGTCCCTTTCTTATTTCTTAGATTAATGAACCCTGTGTTTAGAGGGTGGAGGGGTTCGGCCCCAATCGCTATGTTTTTCTTTGTTTTATAAACAATTTAACATTTTAAAAAATATAAATCTTTATAGATTTTTCCTTCTTCTGACTACAAGAGTGATACAAGCTTATTGTGAAATATCAAACATAGAAACACAGGTTTTGAAAAGTAAAAGTCCCCCATGATTGGAGATGTACCCCAAATGGCGGGTAGTTTTTCTCTCTCTCTGTATATGAACATATAGATATGTATATTCATATACATATAGAACTATATTTGGAAAGTAGCTTTTAAAACAATTTATCCTATTGAATTTTTTTCAAGTAATTTGGTGTCAATCTCTGCCCACCTAATGATTAGACCATAAAGCAACAATCAATGCTAAAGATTATAGTAGAAGTAGTGGAAAAGAGTAAAAATTTCAAAAAATTTCTGTCCCCTGTGGTTATAGATCCACCAATGTCTTCTAAGAGCTTTTCTTTTTACTTTCTTCCTTTTTTTTTTTTTTTTTAGTTTTTTTGTTTTGTTTTTCTTCATACATTTTTCTTTTCTTTTTTTTCAGAGCTGGCTTTTATTGTTTTTTGTTAACTAGTCTTTCCAGGTCTAATTTTCTTGATCAGAGGATAAATTAATTTATCAGGAAGTACACACCCACAATAATTAAAAATCAATTAATCTTTTATTTTATAAATTTATATACAGAAAATTTATTGGAACCAAGATTTATGACATAAAACGACCCATTTTCTTGTAAAAAAAATGTTTCTTTTTTTTAAACATCAAATATAAGGCCTGCTTGAACAAGTAAAATATTTCAGAGATGTACTGAAAAAAAGTTAAGGGTCTTTCTTTTCCCTTGTCTCCCCATTCCTTGTCTCTGAGGAATCCATTGAAACAGTCAGACTTTTCAGATCCACTGTCTCTTTACCTCCAGCTGAATGAAGTCCCCAGGTCAGGGCTGCCCACAGACACTCAGTAGTCCCTGGGCTGGCAGACTTGGGCACGGCCGGGTTCCTGGAAGGGCAAGTTTAGGGGTAAAACCCAGCACTGCCATCAACTAGTTGGGACCCTGGGCATGGGACTTACCCTCTTTCCACTTGTTTCCTTGCCTGTGAAGTGGGGTAATGAGAGTCCCTACCTCAGGGCTTGTTGTGAGAACCACATTGCATGTCCATAAAACAGATGCCCTAGCCCATGGCACGGACTTAGTGAGTGGCATCCTCTGCAGTCATTAGCAGGTGAGCGCAGGGCGTTTCATCTTCTCTTCACCTGCCCTCCCTCACCTGCCCCCCAGCACGAGGGCCATTGAAGCAGGGCAGAAGAAGGCTCTGTGAACACCTTGGCAACCCTGCTGAGCCCCAGGGGATACTCTTGAAAGGCCTCATGCTCATACCAAGAAAGGCCACCAGGGGCCGCTCCACTCACAACCAGAAAAACATTGCTTGAAAGACTGCCCTGAACAGTTGGCTTGTTCCTGCCTCCCATCCTGAGTGACCCTAGTGACGTTTGCTCTAAGATAGCCTGATATTGGGGGAAGAACCTGTCGATTTAGACACACCTGGGTTTGAATCCTAGCTCCAGCCCTTACTCGCTGTGAGATCTCAGGCACGTCCCTTCACTTTTGCGCTTCATTTTCCTTATCTGTAAGATGGGATAATGACACCTGCCTCATACATGATGCAAAACGCCCCGCACAGTGGGCGTTATCATTTCACAAATGTTTCCATATTGTTTACTGTGTGTCGACATAATAGGAACCCAGTTAAAACTCGCTCCCATTGTCTCCTCGCTGTCATGGAGTCTGTGCGGCAAGAGTCAGACTTGGCTTCGCTCTGAAAGGGAGGCAGCAAAGAGGGGCCTGGATGGGGTGGCCCCATTTCTGGCGCTAGTGGAAGCCTTTTTCTTCCACCCCCATGGAACCTTTTCCTTGCAGAATGTCTTGGGGACTAGGGTTCCTTAGAACACCCCTTGGGAAATGCTGGGTTTGAGAAAGAAGTGTTTGCAGCTTTTGATTCAGGAAAATGGCCCTGTGTTCTTGTCAGTGGAGTATAAGATTCAAAAGGGTGACAAGGTGTAGTGGTAGGGAATCTGCTGGAAGGCCACTGGTCCAGCCAGAATTTCCTTCAACTCAACCCTATTCTTTTCCCCCATATCTGCTTCTTTGGACCCTCTCCCCGAGACTGACGCTATCTCCTTGACCCAACAGAAAGGAGGCGTGGCATCAGGATTCAAGCACGTGGTACCCAATGAGGTGGTGGTGCAGAGACTCTTCCAGGTCAAAGGGCGGCGTGTGGTCCGTGCCACTGAGGTACCCGTGTCCTGGGACAGCTTCAATAATGGCGACTGCTTCATCCTGGACCTGGGCAATGTGAGTCTGCCCTGCCTTTTCCCAGGGGCCACTGAGGTGCTTCTGGCCTGGCTTCGGGAGGTAGAAAACACCCATGTTAACACATGCAAAGGCATGGACAGGGCAAGCCACAGGAACAGCAGCCCCCATGCACACACCTGCTCTAGGCATGAGTCAGACACACCTGTAAAGACTGAGGTACAGATGTGCCCGGCATGCATGGACTCCCACACGTGTAGACTCAGCCCATCATATACATGCCAATAGACCTCGGGCGCAGTGTACTCGGACTTTGATTGATATACAGACCCGCTGACATATTGTGTTCATATACACATCTGCTGTACCTTTTTACATATAGTCACTCACTTCCAAATACATGGAAGGCATGTACAAAAACTATAGGCTCTCACCCACCAAGCATGGACATGGCACACAAGTGGATTTGGGTGTATTGTTCAAGGACCCACATATGTGTGTGTGTGTCGGACGTGCAGTTACACATTCACAGCTGTATGTGGCAATGTGTGGGGGGTGCACTTACCCAGGCCCACCATACAGATGTGTAATGCTTTGTACCCATCCCTCCCCAATCCGCATGCACTCATAACCTATAAATGGACGTGGCAGACATTCCACCCCGAACTCATGTATACACGTGATGTACTGTTCATGCAAACGTAGGCACACACTTACTGAGTGTAAGCTTTTATTAAAGGGTTATAGGCACACAGAAGAGTGTGTGAATCCTGAATGCACACCTGTATGGATTTCACAAAGTGAACACCCATATAACCAACACCCTGATCAAGAAACAGAACCTCACCAGCCCCCAGAAGGCCCCTCTTGTCCTCTTTGAGTCCCTTCACCCCCAAGGGTAACCCCTACCCTGAACTCTCTCAATAGCACAGAGTAGTTCCGCCTGTTTCTGAACTTGATGTACATGGAACCGTTCTTTTTTATGTTTGACTTCTGTTCAACATTCTGCTTCTGAGGTCCATCCATGTTGTTGCCTTTAGCTGTAGATTGTTCGTTCTTCTTGCTACGCACAATTCAATTGGCTGAATACGCCACAATTTATTTATCCTTTCTGTTTTCTGGTTTGGGGCTATTATACATGGTGTGTTTCAGAACCTTCTTGTTAGAACAGGTTCTGACTGAGAATAGCTCTTTTGGGGGACATCTGGGTACACTTTTGTTGGTTATGTTCCTAGAAGGGGGATTGCGGGCCCATAGGATATCGATAGACTGAGCTTTCGTAGCTGTGGCCAGATGGTTTTGCAAAGTGGTTGTAGCAATTTCCGCTCCCACCAGCAGGCAAACATTGTTATACACATTCTCTGTGTAGTTTCACCTGTGAAAAAACACATATCCCGAGCCATGCACTCACGTACCCTGGTGCACAGGGATCACACCTGTTATCCTTAGATGTGTGCATGTGTACGCTCCACCTGCCCTCACCTGGGCCAGCGGAAAACAAGGTGAGTTTACACACACCACACTGTCTCTTCCTGTCCTTGTTACTGGGCAGGGCTTATGCGAAGGCTGGGGCACTGCCTTATACGGGGTCCCTGTCTTACAGAACATCTACCAGTGGTGTGGCTCCAACAGCAATCGATTTGAGAGGCTGAAAGCTACACAAGTGTCCAAGGGCATCCGGGACAACGAGCGCAGTGGCCGAGCCCAAGTGCACGTGTCTGAGGAGGGCGGCGAGCCTGAGGCAATGCTCCAGGTACCGACAGCCCCATCCCAGGAGTGCAGGGGGGTTGCCGAGCCTGGGAAAGGATGCTGTTTACTTTCTTCCATTCAGTAGGCAACTTTGAGATGAATTTGTTTTTCTACCAAGCTGGAACTCTCTAGAAAGTGGGGAAGAACAGCTTCCCTGACAACTCCCAGACGCCCCTGGGAGGTGGGCTGGAATCCAGGCCCTGCTGTTTGCTGGGGTTTAAGCCACACCCTCCAGCTGGGAGGGCCAGGTCTTCCCAAGGAGCCGAGCAGGAGGGTCTCAGCCTCTCTTGAGGGCAAGCCTGATGCTGACGCCAGGTCAGAAATATACGCCCGACACCCAGTCCCTTTTCCTCTTCTGACCGTTCCTGGTCGTGTGTGGCCCATTTAGTCAACTGTGTGGTGCCATCACCAGCCATTTTGCTCTGCAGAGGCGGAGTTCACCAGGAAAACGGGGAGACCGCGAGCTCTGCTCCATGCCACTCGGCTCCGACTTGCGTTGAGTTACAGGTTTTAGGAAGAGCAGACGGTGACTGTCATGGGGAGGAGACTGCACACCGTCCGTGGCGTGGGAGGGGCAGTGAGCTGGGGCTGTTGGGGCGGAGGTGGACCAACATGGAAGAGTAAAAATCGGCTCTCACGTCACAGGGATCTGGGTTCCAGTTCTGATGTGGCCACCTCCCAGCAGTGTGGACAAGTCACCTCATCTCTGTGAACTTCAGTTTCCTCTTCTGTAAAACGAGAGTGATAATCTGTGCCTCCTGGTGTGCGTGTGACATTAAATGAGATCCCTTAAAGGCACATAGTGGAAGATGTTCAGTAGCTGTAGTTACTCTTAGAAGGCCAAGGAGGCACCAGTTGAAGGACCGTCCTGGAGACAGAGAAGCAGGGCAGTCTCAGAACTCTTGGAGACAGGGCTACAGGGAGGAGAGGACTTACCAGGCCGATCTGGTTGAGCTCCATACACAGGAGGCATGTGAAGAGATGCAGGACGTCTCTGGAGAGGGGGTCTTCCCCTAACTGGAGGGTTGCCATCGATGCCTGTGTGGTCCTTGCCTGCCTGGAGAGCGGGGCTCTCTCAGGAGTCCAGGCCCCTCCCCGGGGCATGAGGCTGCCGGGAGCTCATGGCCACCCTTCCATCTCTCCATCTCTGCAGGTGCTAGGTCCCAAGCCAGCTCTGCCCGAGGGTACCGATGACACAGCCAAGGAGGACGCAGCCAATCGCAAGCTGGCCAAGCTCTACAAGGTGAGCCTCAGCTGCTCTGTCTCCTGGAGTCAGGGCAAGGAGGCAGGGGGCCCGGTCTTCCCGAGCTCTGCTATCTTGAGCAAAAGCACACCTGGGGGCTATGGTGGGGGGCTTGGTTTCCGCCTGTCTCCAGGGGGCACCCATCTACTTCCTTTGCCTCTTGCACCAAGAATAAGAGAAAGCCATTGACTGCAGACACATCTGTGTCATGTTCCTCTGTGGGGTCTTGGCAGCACATGTCCTCTCTCGGGGGCTCAGTTTCCTAGTCTGTAAAGTGGAGAGAAAGGCAGTAAGGTCCTCTTTGTAGGATTTCTGGGAGTCCACAGAGAAAACTGAAGGGAAAATACTTGGGGAAACACTACAGAAGTGGGCGTGTGTGTGTATGTGGGGGCGCGTTATGGTTAATGACTTTATAATTTCTTCCTTGTGATGTTTAAAACTGAATGGAGGCTACTGTTAAGCTGAGGCGCTCTGGTCCTGTTGCTGAGCCCTGGGACAAAGGCCCGCTGAGCCATGATACTCATATTGTGCCCTCGGCTTATTTGTGGTAAAATAACAAAACGGGGTGCAGATTCTCATCATGTACAGAGGAAAACCACATTCGTGATTTTTATTCTAATAAAACAACACACGCTCACTATAAAACTAAAATAGAGGGCGATACTCAAGAATATAAAAAGAAAATGAAAGTCAATGTGATTTCACTGGTTTAAGATAACCAATACTATTTTTTTAAATGTCTTAATTACAAAAGTAACAATACTCAATTAAAAACAAAAATCAACCTCTCCTCCTTCCTCTCCATGGGTTACCATGGATACGTGGTTACCATTTTGGTGAGAGAACATCCAGATTACATCCTTCTGTGTCTAATTATATACTTTTCCATCTCTATTTGATATAAATGGATCCAAACTATTTATGCTGTTCTGTGGCCTTTTTCCCCTCAACACAGTCACGAATATCTTTACAGGACCACCTGGCCCTTTATAACAGCTATATAGTTTACGAACTATATAGTTTACGAACTAGAATTCTTCTAGTTTACGAACAGAAGAATTTTTGGCAGACCGCTAGTTGATGGACATCAAAGAATATTTCCACCTTTTCTGATTGCAAACAGTCCCTCTGCACTTGTGCTAGGTATGGCATTAGAGCAAGTTCCCAGACACAGGATGCTGGGTCACAGACTCAATAACGAGTCAGTACTGAAAATACTAGTTCTGGAGTCAGACGGCCTGAGTGCAAATCCCAGGACCGGTATTTTGTAGGTGTGCAGGTCGCTTAACCTCTCTGTCTTGGTTTCCTTGTGAGTGAAATAGGGATAGTAGTAGAACTATCATAGGGTTGTTGCAAGGATTAAAAGAGTTCTATAATTATGTAAGTTATTAAGTATACTAATTGCTTAGACTAGTGCTGGCGCATAGTAAGTACTCAGGAAGCATAGAACATTCATTATTTAAAGTTCTGATAGATATTACTAAACTACTCTGCAAAGGCTCCCAAATTACCCTCCCCAGGGGTTTGAAAGTGCCCATGTACCTAGAGCCTTGTCCACACTGGATGTCATTCCTTTGAATTTTGACTAGTATGGTACACTTTTTAAAAAATTTAATGAACTTCTTATTTTGGAATAATTTTCTAGGTTTACAGAAAAGTCGCAAAGATAGCACAGAGGGTTCTCATATACCTTTCCTATCCAGCTGCTCGTTAATATCTCAACACAACCAGGTGCATTAGTCACAACTCAGAAAGTAACACTGGTTCAACGATACTAACTAAACCACAGACTGTTCAGAGTTCTCCAAGTTTTCATTCCAGATTCCAATCCAAGGTACCACATCCCATTTAGATCTTTTACATTTATTTACTTACTTACTTATTTATTCACTTACTTCCTTACTGGTGAGATTGACTATCTTCTTAGCCAACTACATAATCCTTCTCCTCTGCGAACTGAGTTCCTGCATTTTATCTCCCGTCCCTTTCTGGGTGCTGTTTCCATGTTGCACTTGTGTGTGGTCACAGATGTGGTTGTGACAAAAGAGAAAAGGGAAAAGAAAACCTGAATGTGCCTCAGAGCTTGAGGGTACAAGTCCAGGACACTCTGCAGTGTCCTTCAGGGCTGGGATGCCACCAACCCACGTGTTGGCTTGGGGGTGCCCTCTGGGCAGGCCGAGGTGGTGGAAGTCACTCACACCCTGGGCTCTCTCTGCTTTGTCCCCTCAGGTCTCCAATAGTGCGGGCTCCATGTCGGTGTCGCTTGTGGCTGATGAGAACCCCTTCGCCCAGGGGGCCTTGCGGTCAGAGGACTGCTTTATCCTGGACCATGGCACAGATGGGAAAATCTTTGTCTGGAAAGGTACCGTGGACTGGGGAAGGGTCTGACAGGACCCTGGGTGGGAGCTCCTGCAGCCTGGCAGGCTCTTGCCTCAGGAGAGACGGTGGAGTGTGTATTCCAGGTACCCTGAGGTAGTGGCAGGCTCCTGAATGGAAATCAGGACTCATGAGCTAAAAGCCCAGACTTTGCAATTGCAATTGACTCACTCTGTGATCTTGGGTACTTTACTTATCTCTCTGGGTCTCAGATTTCCAATTTGGACTAAAATCAGTGTTTCCCAAATGTGTTGAAATACCAGTTCTCGGAGAAGCTAATTGGCATCATATAAAAAAGTACGTAAAAAAATGTACAGCTTCGTGGTCAAATATGTTTATGGACAACACTGGGTTAAATGATATTCACAGGTTTGTTTACTGCAGGACTCGTAATAGCCTTTAACTTGCTAACGTATGCATGTTGGCGCTTTTCAGAAAGGTGATCTGGTTTCTGTTTGGGAAACCCTGTGCTCGGGTTCCATGGAACTCTTTGTGGACTGTCTTGGGTACTTATTGCGGGAGGCTACTGGGAAACCTTGGCCCAGATGTTTCGGAGTGGATGCGTGGGCATCTCCTCACATGCTCTATTAGTCCAGAGGAAGGGGGGAGACAGGGGGTGGCAGAGACGGTGAGAGACACACGGAACACTCGTGGCTCTTCCTGTTACCATCTTGGCCCCTCAGCCTTGGCAATAAGAAGGCTGGAGTCTGAGGGCTGGCATCAGCTGCCAGGAGTTGGCCAGGCACAGGGGGGCTTGCAGAGTCTGGACACACGTCAGACTGTGAAATGGGAGGAGTCCCCCACCGTGGACAGATGGCCTAGGGAAGAGAGGGAGCCCGTGGTGGGTAGGCTTCAGAGGCGATGGGGCCGACACAGCTTTCCCACTTGCCGAGTGTCTTTGCTCTAGTTCCTTAACCTCTCTGAGACACTGGTTTCCTTTTATGGAAATGGGGACAAGATAATGATCTTTGTCACATAGTATCAGTACGCGGATTAAATGGAATAATCTATGTATTGTTCTGAGCACAAAACACACGCTCAGTAAATTGTCCGCAGCAGTTGCTGCGGTCGCTGTGATCAGCCAGGACCCCATCTAGACCGTAAGGGCTCCAGGAATGGTCGTCTCGGGGGCGGTGGGGGAGCGGTCTCTGGCCTTGGCTGTCCATTGTCTAAGCAGAATAAGGGGGGAGGTTTGGTTGCTACTTGCTCTGGCCCATTGGGCATTAGGGCGCAGCAGTAACCCCAGCCCCTCACTCTCCGTCTGCCAATAGGCAGGCAGGCCAACACCGAGGAGAGGAAGGCTGCCCTCAAAACGGCCTCCGACTTCATCTCCAAGATGAACTACCCCAAGCAGACTCAGGTGAGTCTGGAGCCAAGTAGGAGAGGGAGAGTGGGTCCAGCTGGGGTGGGGTGGGTGTCCTACCCTCGATGTGGGCTGGCTGTCTGAGGCTCCCCTGAGGACCCCTGCTTGGCGGTCCCTGTCCTCACGGGGACCCGAGCCCAGCCACATCCTGCTCTTCCCCTCCTCTTCCAGGTCTCCATCCTTCCCGAGGGTGGCGAGACCCCGCTGTTCAAGCAGTTCTTCAAGAGCTGGCGGGACCCAGACCAGACGGACGGCCTGGGCTTGCCCTACCTCTCCAGCCACATCGCCAATGTGGAGAGGGTGCCCTTCGACGCTGCCACCCTGCACACCTCCACTGCCATGGCCGCCCAGCACGGCATGGATGATGATGGCACAGGCCAGAAACAGGTACCTGGGGGGCTGGGGTGGGCGTGCCCAGGCCCCTCCTTCGCTCCCTCCCAGGCCCCTCTGGCCCATGCATGGCCACATGGCCTCCTGCTTTCTTCCCCAAGGACTTTTTTCTATGACGTTTTGACCACAGTACTGGTGAATGAGGTTCTTTTCTCTTAATTTTTACAATCAACATACTCTAAGCACCTACTACCTGCTAGGCCCTGTGCCAAGTGTCTCAGAACCCACTTTGCCTGTGAGGAGCGTCTGGTCTGGGAGGGGAGGTGACCACAGCTGGTTGCTCAGACCTGTGTGGTCAGTGAAGATGGGAGGCAAGCACAGGGATCATGGGAGCAGAGGGAGGACAGCAGGGGCTGAGGGTTGGGTGGATGGGGTAGTCTTCACAGAGACACTTCGGTTGGGCCTCAGAGTATGAGTAGGAGTTTGCTGCCAGAGAGGAAGAGTGGGCCCTCCAGGCAGGAAACTGTCCCGGGAGCTTTGCTGGGGCGCCTCCTCAAGGAGGGGCCTTGAGTGCTGTGTCCAAGGTTGTGGACTTGAGCCTCTGATGAGCAGGTGCTAGTAAGCGGTTTTTTCTTTTTCTTTCTTTAAAAGCAGAAATGTGACAGGCTCAGTTCTGTGCTTTCAAAGATCTTTGTGAGAATGGATTAGAGGCAGGAAAATGAAGGTAGAGACTCCATGAGGAGATTGTTGTAATAGTTTAGGGAAGAGATGACAACCTCGAGACCAGGAAGTTCACAGTGAAGATGGAGAAGAGTGGGGTGGTGTGCGGGAGATATTTATGAGGTGGACTCTGTTTCAGGCAAACATTGATTCCATTCCAACATGATAGAAATAGCAAAAGGCTTAATTTTTATGTATTATCGTTTATGTCATTGGGATTATTCATTCTTTCATTCATTACTTGAGTGGGAGGGGAGGATGCAGTGAAAATATTCAGGGTAGGGCAGTGTGGAGAGAGCCCTGGCAGCCTGGCTGTGTGACCTTGGGTGAGTTATTTAACCTCTTTGAGTCTCACTTTCCTGACCTGTAAAATGGGGTTTAGTTCCAGTCCATCATGTTCAAAATTTTTCAACGTCCAGAGATTTTGGGCTTGTTTTCTGGGACTTGGAGGGCTCAATGTCTCTGCAGCACCATCAGGTGGCGCTGCAGGGCCTCATGACCACCTGGGAAAGTCACGTCACCATAGCTCTGCAAAGAGATCTACCAGCAGGGGTCATTCTGAGGTCCTGTAGTGATGGCCCTGCTTCTGGAGGTGAGCTATATAGTCCAGACAATTCAATAATGATACCAATAATGGTAATATTAGTAATAACAATAATTCTAATAATAAGAGTTGCTGCCACCTCCAGAGCTATCAACCTATGCCAGGCTCTGTGCTAGACTTTCATGAATAAAGTCACTTGATCCTCACAACAACCTTTCGAGGTACTCTTACTATTCCCATTTTTCAGATGAAGACACTGAGGTTCAAAGAGTTTAAGCAAGTTGTCCCAGGTCACACAACCTTTAAGGAGGTAGAGGCTGATTTGGTTCCAGGTCACATGTTGATTTGTGCCCTCAGCCCTCACTGTGTTATGCTTGCTAAACGCACATTATATACCGCCATGCAGCTACCAGTCCCTACGCTGATCCCTCCAAGGAGGAAGCAGGGGGTGGGTGGGGCAGGGGTTTGGTGTAAGGATCCTCAGCAGGATACCTGGATTTGAATTGAGTGGCTCTGTGATTTGGACAAATTATTTAACTTCAGCCTGAGCTCAGGTGGAGTCACTTATGAAACTCTTGTCCCATTATGGAACCACAAAGTGGTTTCCAAGCTGGCCTGAGTTGGGGGTGGTGGGGGGCCTTACCCTGTTAAGCCCAGCGTTGCTCTGGCAGATCTGGAGAATTGAAGGCTCCAACAAGGTGCCAGTGGACCCCGCCACCTATGGGCAGTTCTACGGTGGGGACAGCTACATCATCCTGTACAACTACCGTCACGGCAGTCGTCAGGGCCAGATCATCTACACCTGGTGAGGATTGGGGCCGCGGGCTGTGGGGCGGAGCGGGGGCACTGTCCTGACGGCGAGCATGCAGCAGGGCTGGAGGAGTCAACAGGCCGTCTGAGCGTGTGCGGGCCCGAGGTGGGATAGCATCTGCTGGGAAGGGCTCTTACCCACTGAGCACCACCACTTGTCAGAGTCTTTTCTTTTCAAGTCACGTCAGAGAGCGGAGCGTGTTTTTCCTCTGGGTGGTTTTAAAATGCCAAGTCTACTACATTTGTTTTCAAAGAGTCTAACACCTTTACAAACTTTCTTTTCCACAAGCTCTTCGCTGCCATTCTTCTCTTCTTCAGAGGTTTTTTCTCTTTGTTCCTTTTCCTTCATTCTTTACCATCGGGGGTATGGAGGTGTCAAGAGAACCTGAATCGCCACTGCTGGCTGGTGGGAGATTGTCAAAAAGCAAAGGTCCCCCTGACCCTGGGAGAGCCTGGAGACTGTACCTGAGTCAGTACTGCTGGCTGGAGGGAGGTCATCAAAGAGCAGGGGTCCTTTCTGAGCTTCTTTCCCTGCAGCCGGGCGCGGCGAGCGCTCAGGCTCCAGCAGGTCCCCCAACAGGTCCATGGCGGCGGCGGGCTTCGAAGCCCGCAAGCAGCAGCGGTCCCCACACCCCTTGTCTTATTTCTTACAAGGACTTTTAAACTATTCTTATAAAACATTGCGTGGCTGTTGTAGGAGATGTGAATAGGGAGGGAGTAGGGAGAAACAAACAAGCAGAAAATCTCTTCCACCATTCCTCTCGAACTACTGAACACCCAGGTATTTACCCTCCCACCCATTTCCTAATTAAAAATTACTTGTAACTCTTTAAAAATAGATAATGCATTCATGTAATTAAAAAACAAAAACAGGATAAAAAGGTATCTGTTGAGAAATCTTGTTCTCACCGCATCCGTCTCCAACATGTTCTCCAAACCCCAACCCTTCGTGGGTAACCGCTTTTATTAGTTTTTTGTGTATCTGTGCAGTAATTCTTTATGCAAACAAACAAATATGACTCATATCCCTAGTTCTCTCCCTTCCTTACACAATAGATAGTCTGCTTTGTGTGTTGTGCTGCACTTTACTTTTCTCACTTATCCCTCAGTTGTGTCAGCACACGGAGAACTTCCTTGCTCTTTTTTTTTTTTTACAGCTGCATAATATTCCACACTGTTTAACAGATTCCCTGCTGGCGCAGTCTTGGAATCTTTGTGAGATGCTTGTTGATGATTACAAGCATCGCTGCAATTAGGAACTTTAAGGAAATGTCATGTTGAATGTGTCTGTAGCGTAAGTCTCAGAAGTCGGATCGCTTGTCATTTTGATGGATAGTGCCCAGGTTCCCTAGATAAGGTTTGTAGCATTTTCAGCAACAAGGGAGAGCATTTCCTAGTAGCCTCCCCAGTATCGACTGTCTTATCCACCTTTTGGATATTTGTCAACCGTGTATTAGGTTGGTGCAAAAGTCATTGGGGTTTTTGCAGTTATTTTTAACCTTTTAAACCGCAATTCTTTTGCACCAACCTAATAGTTATAAAATGTATCTCAGTACATTTTTAATTTGGATCCCACCCCGGGTGGCAACACACGGCCTCTCATGGTGGCACATGGCTGCCCAGCTCCAGGGAGAGCTGTTGTTCACAATCTTAGCTGTAAAGGGCGCAGCTCACTGGCCCATGTGGGAATCAAACTGGCGACCTCAGCATTAGGAACGCGGAGCTCCAACTACCTGAGCCACTGGGCCGGCCCTAAAGTTTTTATTTTGAAAAACTTTAGACTTCTTGAAAAGTTGCAAAATAGTACATATAGTTCCCGTATAACCTTTACACAGTTGCCTTTATGTTCACATCAAACTGAACTATGATACAATCATCAGAACCAGGACACAATACTGTTTACTAATCTGTAGCCCTTACTTGAGTTTCCCCAGTTTTCCCACTGATACCCTTTTTCTGGTTTAGGATCTAAGCCAGAATCCCACATGCCGTTTAGTCATCACATCTCCTTAGTGGCATCCAATCATCATGTCGGATCTAATCTGTGACAGTTCCTCAGTCTTTCTTAACTAGCTGCATCAGCACATTGATTTGTCACATTTTGTTGGCTTATATCCGGTAACACATTGGTTATGAGAATTTAGACAGTCTAGGAAAAGGTGGACAGAAAGCCACCCTCTCCCAAATGTCCCCCCTCAGGGCTGTCACCACTGGCTTTTTGGGGAACACCCATGCAGACCTCTCCGCGCGTGTCCACATGAGGCTAAACTGACTGATGCCTTTTCCAACTGGTGTCCTCACGTCGCACTTGCTACTCCCTGACCTGCCTTTCCACCCTGGGCAATGTCCCGGCCACCTTTCTGCCTCTTGGGCTTGTGTCTCAGAGCACCTTCTCTCGTGGCTGCCCAGCCTGGGATGAGCCAAAACGGGGCACATTTAGGAGAAAGAAGTCCTCTGGTGTTGCTCAGTTCTCTATGAGAAGGCCTGATGCTAAGCTGGCGGTGTGGCATTTTGGTTTGGTTCCTGGCTGTGGTTGCTCTTCAGAGATTCCCTTGCCCTCTCTATGCGTCAGTTTCACTTCCTGTAATCTTGAGGTTTGTGGGTTTGTCAGGCCCAGGGCAAAGGCGAGACTGAGAAGTACGTGTGAAAGCCACTGCTGAGTGTCACTTCCTCTTCCAGGCAGGGCGCCCAGTCCACCCAGGATGAGGTTGCTGCGTCTGCCATCCTGAGCGCCCAGCTGGATGAGGAATTGGGAGGTACCCCTGTCCAGGTGAGCCCCACCTGCTGCCCCTCTGGGTCATACCCTGGGCCTTGTCCATCTGTTCACTCATCTGTTTGACTCTTCACCTCTCCACCCATCCATCTGTCCATCTGTCCACCCAACAAGCATTTATGAGGGCTCCCATGTGCTGGCACTGTGTCTGCAGCCCCACGAGTACACAGCCCCACCCCTGCCCTGATGGGGGTTACAGTCAAGCGGGAAAGACGTTCAGCAAACGTGCACACAAACGCGTGCATAATCACGCACTGGAGGTCAGGTCACACACAGATGTGTGCAGTGAGTCAAACTGATAAGACGCTGTGGGATAGAAGCCGGAGAGGCAGCGTGGCGGAACGTGGACATGGAGGCAGTCTGCTTGGTTTGAATCCCATCTTCACTTGTGGGCAAGTCACTTAGACTCTATGCCTCTGTGTTCTCAAACGGGGGGTAACAGCCCCTATCTGACAGGAGGGCTGTGCAGATAAAGCATTAACATTGGTAAAGCATTTAGAGCTGTGCCTTTCCCCTAATAGGCTCCTTATACGTGTGTGTTACGTATAAGGACATAGATTCTCCAGTAGGATCTAATAGGATTAGAGAAGCCCTCTTTCCCCCAAGGAAGGGACTTTTCATCTGGGGCCAATCAGATGAGTAGGGGTTGGCCAGGCAAAGAGTGAAGGAAAGCATTCCAGGCAGAGGGAAGAGTATATGCAAAGGCCCTGAGGTGGGAGGGAGCACTGGGTGTTAGAGCAAGGGTGCCATGGGTGCCTTGATAGGAGTCTGGAGAGGTGCTCAGAGGGTCAGACCACCCAGAAGCCATGGTGACGATGTTGACCTTGATCCTGAGAACAAGGGGATGTTGCTAAAGGATAAATCTGACATGAGGGGATTCATGGATCTCAAAGGTCATTCTGGCTATAGTGTAGGGCCCGGGAGGGCAGCAGAGCCTGGTTGGAAAGTTGAGAGGGAAGAAGACACAGTTCTCCTTCCCCTGTCCTACCCTTGGAGTGGGTGGGGCTCTTGATTCAGATCCAAGGTTGGTGCTCTGACCTTTGTGACACGGGTGTCCCCTGGGTGCCAGGTACTGAGTGGGATGATTGCTGCCTTAGCTCATTTGATCCCAACAATGGCCTTGGGAGTAGCATTCTTGGTTCCATTTTATAGACGAAGAACCTGAGAGGTTGAGGCATGTGCCCAAATTCTCACCATCAGGGTGGTGCTGGGATCTGAACTCTAACCCCGCAGTGCTGGGTCATGCTGGGAAGTGACCACAACACCCCAAACACACACACGACATTTGCTTCGAGATTTAGCTCTCGAGCCACGACTGGGGTCCGGGTGGCACACGGGCAGAAGCAGGTACAATATATCTTGGCACAGATCTCCTTGCCGCACTCCCTCCCACCGCCAGGCCCCTGACTGCAGCCTGCCTCTGGGGTGCACTGGCTGTGTGGGAGGGGTCTCTCCAGATCTGGAAGGCTCTCTTCTCACCAATCCGCTGGCTTTCGTGCCTGGAGCTGATGTCACCATCCTGGAAGCACGTCCATGCACAATCCCTGTGCCTCCATTTAAGGGAATATTTGCAAACATGGGCTCTCTTGGTTCTTGGACTAGACACAGGGTCAGCAAGGAAGGTCCTTTTGGGAAGGGAGAGCGGCTGAGGCAGCACCCAGGGGAACACGGGCAATTAGCAGCGTCTCCAAGCTTCCTGGAACTCGCTGTTCCCTGCCCAGGCCCTGGGTGCCGTGGGGTCAGGCTCCACGCCACCCACAGATACACGCGTGATCTGTGTGGGTCTGATCACGCTTGTTTGGGGGTGGGTCTGGGCCGTGGTGGCCAGGGAGGGGGGTGAGGCTGGTGCCACATCAAAGGACCTTTGCCCCCACTTCCTGACTTGCTCTCCCATCTCCCTGCCAGAGCCGTGTGGTCCAAGGCAAGGAGCCTGCCCACCTCATGAGCCTGTTTGGCGGGAAGCCCATGATCATCTATAAGGGTGGCACCTCCCGTGAGGGTGGGCAGACGGCCCCCGCCGGTACCCGCCTCTTCCAGGTCCGGGCCAGCAGCTCTGGAGCCACCCGAGCCGTCGAGGTAACTAACACTCAGGCAGTGACCCCAGGAGGAACGTGGCCTCCCTGAAACCTCCCGGCTTGATGGGTAGATCTCTGGGCATAGGATTGGGTGCAATTGGGTGAGGGGTTAACAAGCAACTTTTTATACCTTCGTACCCTGGCAGCAGGATTGTATGGTTTACATTTCCCCTTGTTTCAAGGATGCCCAGTGGCCCTTGTACATCTTCCTTAATGGGCAGCCCACTACTCACCGGTAGTCCATTCTCCACAGTCTGGACACTTCCAGTCTGGATTATGTTCCAGTTGGCTATCCCTTTTATGGTGGAAGGTACAGATCTGAACATACTCCTATAGGATGGCCTGAGCAGCTTAGAGGAGAATGGGACTATCACCTCCTTTATTCTGGGCACTCAACTTCTGTTAATGCATCCCAGAATTCTAGAATCACTTTGGCTAGCCACAGGGCATTAGTGACTCATGGAAGTCAACTAAGCCCCTCAGTGTCCCATGTCTGTGCCCTCAGCTGGGTTAGGGTGTGCTTCTCCAAGTCCCCACCTAAGCTTGTCCTGCTGTAGTGTCTCCTGGGCTGTGAGAAGAGGGCTGAGGGATTTTGGTCATTTTCTAAATAACCGAGCACTGTCCTTCCAGATACTCCCTAAGGCTGGTGCACTGAACTCCAACGATGCCTTTGTCTTGAAAACCCCCTCGGCCGCCTACCTGTGGGTCGGTGCAGGAGCCAGTGAGGCAGAGAAGACCGGGGCCCAGGAGCTGCTCAAGGTGCTGCGGGCCCAACCTGTGCAGGTGGCAGAAGGCAGCGAGCCAGGTAGGAGCGAGGGCCAGAGGGGCCTGCTGCTCTTTGGGGGCTGCAGCTGTCAGGTTTCCCTTCCTTCCTTCTGCTTGGGGGATGGGGTGGTGCTCTGTCCTCATCTCTCCTCAATGCCTGTCCTCTCATGTGTGTTAAATAAAAGTGGGTTGGATGAAAATGAGGGCTATGGTGAGTGAGCGGGAGGCCTCTAGAAGGTAGAGAAAGGAGAGCTCAGTCTGGGCCGGGGCAGTCAGGGAGAGCTGCTGGAGGAGGTGGTCATTTGCTGGGAAGCCTTGGAAGACAGTGGGCAGGACTAACAGCCTCGCAGGGACAGCAAGCAGTCTCTTCTAATCTGTAGAATGTCCATGCACAAAGTGGCGCAGGCCACCTCTGTTTCCAGAATAGAGGTCAGGAACATCTTCCTTAGGCTAGCGCTCAGTCTCTATGCTCTTACTTTTAAGCCCACTCTTTCCTGCTTGATGCTTAGCAGACCTGGGGAAGACTAGCTCGGTCTAGAGCAACATGTCCAGTGGAAACTTTGGAGAGGATGGACATGTTCTTTATCTGCCAGGTCCAATTTGGTGGCCACTAGTCAATGTGTGGGTAATGAGCACTTGAAATGTGACTGGTGGGAATTAGTGAGAATGAGGAAATGAATATTTAGTATATGTGCTGCCGAAGCGAGCACAGGAAATGAATTTTTAATTGTTTAATTTTAATGAATTTAAATATAAATAGTCTCATGTGGACAAAACAGGCATAGTGGAAAGAATAAGGGGATTGGAGTCTGACAAGATTTGTATCCCTGCTTTACCATTCACTAGCTGTGTGATAATGAGTGAGTTGCTTACCCTCTCTGAGCCCCAATCACCTCATTTGTTGAGAGGGGATAATTATCCCCATCCCACAGTGCTGTCGTCAGTCTCAAACCAGAAGTAGTCCTGGCTATGTGTCGAATACCAAGTGTGCCCTCTCTGGGCTGTATTTCATCACCTTTGAATCTCTCAGGCTCCTTTCCTCTTTGGCCCTCTGGGATTTTAAGATGATGGGTGGGGATTGAAAGCAGTTGTTTGCTCTAAGTCAGGGTTTGTTCCAGCATCTGATGAGAAGTGCTAGGGAGGCAGTGATGTCAGTTGGCAACTGGTGTGCCCTCCCCTCACAGACAGCTTCTGGGAAGCCCTGGGTGGGAAGGCTGCCTACCGCACGTCCCCAAGGCTGAAGGACAAGAAAATGGATGCCCACCCTCCTCGTCTCTTTGCCTGTACCAACAAGATCGGACGTTTTGTGGTAAGCCCCTGCTTTCCCCTGGGGAGGCGTGTTCTAGGGAGGGGGCCCTTGGCAGCAGGGGCAGGGAGAAACAGATCTGAGGGTGCAGCACGGTGGAAGGAGTCCCCTGCAGGCCGGAGCCAGCTCTGCAACTCCCTGGTGGGGAGCCTACCCTGGGAGCAAGAGCACTGGCAGCTGCGCTTTCATTAAGCTCTTGGGTTCCTTCCCAGATCGAAGAGGTCCCTGGCGAGCTCATGCAGGAAGACCTGGCCACTGACGATGTCATGCTCCTGGACACCTGGGACCAGGTGAGTGAAGGACTGAAGGTAAAAGGCTCTCTGGCCTGAAGGAGTGGGAGCACCTAGACTTCCCGCACTAAGGTTGTTGACAGAAAGACTTAAAAGAAGTAGTGCCAGATGTTGCTGGAAAAGCCCATGCTGCATGACACTTCTCCTTTCTGAGCCTCCATTTTCCTCATCTGCAAAAACCTACCTTGCATAGTCCAACAAGATGAGATGCAGATTAAATCACCTTGCAAATTGCAACACACCATGGAAATGCAGATCAGATGATGAGCATTCCCTCCCGGGCCTTTATGGGAGTATGAATTCTTATTTTAAATCTGTTGGTAAAGGAAACTGAACCTAACAGCATATCACATGCAGGGTAACTGTGCACGGTCACCCGGAAGTTCTGACGTGCATCTGGGTTCTCTCTGCTTCACCCTAGGGAAGGCCACCATGTCTTCATGGCAGGGGAAATGCGATTCGTGCATTCAGCCAACATTAACTGAGCACCTGCTTTGAGGCAGGCACTGTTCTAGATGCTCGGAACGGAGTAGTAAATAAAGAAGACATTTCCCTGCCCGCATAGTCTCGTGGGGGTGGCAGTCAATAACCCCTGCTATCAATTTGGCTTCTTCCAGAGTTGTCAGGGCTCTAGATAGCAGGCACACGACTCCCATCTATCCTCAGGGCTGCTTCTTGGGGTCCCCAGTTGGGAGATGGGCACCAAAATGCTTGCAGCTTGAGCCATGCAGCTAGCATCACTAATTGCTGCACTGGCTACTGAATCTGTTTGTTCATCTGTTTATTCATTCACTCCGCCAACATGTATGAAGTGTCTTCCAGGCAAAACGCTGCAGTGCTGGGAACCCTCTGATGAGCAAAGTAGACAGAATACCTGCCGTGGGGGAGAGCAGTGCAGTAGGGAACACATTTGTAAATAGGAGTGATGAAATGGCATTTTATTGTCTAATACTGTTTTATCAATGACAGGCGCCCTTTAAAATATTTCAGAGAAACCTAAAAATAGATGATACAGAAAAATCCGCTGAGTCAATTTTTTGGTGTAACGAGATGCGTAATAAGACTCAAAATGGTGGCAGTGGTGGTGAATTGTTTTGATGCCAAGCTTTAGTTGGCTCAGACACACAGAGACTGGCACGTAGCAGACTCTCAGTGCATAGTTGTTGGTTGAATAAACCCATGAGCATGTGTTTGGCCACTCACTTATTGAACCCGTAACTACCCTTAACGGGATAATTCATGAACTTCTAGAGCGGGGTTTCATGCTCAAGGCACCTGACTGGTGGTGTCAGTGAGTGAAGCAGGCTGAGATGGGGAGACAGGAAGGACGGTGGCGTCTGAGGGGAACTGGAACTTCCCGTCTCCAGGGGCCTCCAGGGGAATGCTGCTTAGCTTCATTCCCGTCAAGGTAAAGGCTCATGGTTGCCAGATCCTCCAGGTTTTCAAGAGAAGTCGGAAATCTAGAAATAATGTAATGAGCTGGCGAAGAAATTTGTCTAAGAAGACATTGCAGACCAACCTAGGGTGGTGAGTGGGCAAACAGAACATGCTTGGAGGTTACTCGTTTGCATCGTCTGTTCCAAATCCTTCTCGGTGTCACCCATGAGCTCTGTCAGCTGAGGATTTGTCCAGTCCAGCACCTGGGACCTCCCCACTCCTCCAGCGGCGAGTTTGGCCAGCACTCCTCATGCTCTTTTTATTTCACATCTCACCTCCAGGTCTATGTGTGGGTTGGGAAGGATTCTCAAGAAGAGGAGAAGACAGAAACCTTGACTTCTGGTGAGGACCCACATCTGCCTGTGGTCTGTTTCTTGTGGTGGGGTGGGCGCAGCTCCCTGTACAAGGCTAAGGGTTCCTGACAGTGGTGTGGAGACTTCCTCATTTATTGTCAGTTCCTCGTGAGCCCCACCTGGGGTGTGAAAAAACAGCTCAGTTCCTTCAGAAAGCCTTAGGTCATGCCAGGGAAAGGAAGGAACAGACAGAAGCTGCTTCAAGTTCCCAGAGTACCCAAGGACTGAACTCATCAGGGTTTAGATGTTGGCAGGCCGGTCCCTGGGACCTGAATGGATCTGATTTGGGAGCCGGGAACCCCAACGCTGGTTCTTTAATATTGTCTAATAGAGAGAAATGATATAAGCTTTGTGAGGCAGGAGGTTAAACTGTGACCCCTGCCCCTTCCCGTGTTCCTGGGCAAGGTGGTGGGGGAGACATGCGGGTGCCATTGCCTTCAGGGCACAGTGGTGTCCAGTGCAGAGACTGGGCATTAGGGCAGTAGGACCAAAAACCATCGTAGGCAACTCCTGCTCTGAACCGCCTCTCCCTGGTGAGGGAGGCACTAAGGATTCCCGGGTTTCTTTCTCCTCCATGTGTGTCTGCAGCTAAGCGGTATATCGAGACGGACCCAGCTAATCGTGATAGGCGGACCCCCATCACCGTGGTGAAGCAAGGCTTCGAGCCTCCGTCCTTTGTGGGCTGGTTCCTTGGCTGGGATGACAACTACTGGTCTGTGGACCCCTTGGATAGGGCTATAGCTGAGCTGGCTGCCTGAGGAAGGGCAGGCCCCACCCCTGTCACTGGTCAGTGCCTTCTAAAACTATCCATTCCTCAAGGAGACCTTATAGCAGGGCCACTCTGGTGTGTGTGTGTCTGTGTGTGTGTATGTACGTGTGTGTGTGTGTTTTACAGTAGCCAAAAACAGCCCTGCAAAAATTCAGGGTCCTATTGAAATTGTCTCAAGTGTCTGTGCTTTTGGAAATTGAATTCAATAAAATCTTTTTGGAGTGTGTTAGCCTGCTGTGGCTCTGTATGTCCTGGTAATTATTCCGAGAATGTCCAGGGAGGGTCCTCACATGTGCCAGTGAATCAGCGAAGGAGCTTCATTTGCCCTGTGTGTGAATCCTGGTCCTTAGAGAAGCAGGTGCCGGGACGAGATGAAGTGTGCATAGGTTGTACGAAGGAACTTCCTGTGTGAAAGGAAACTGGGAGGGAACCGGGGAAGGCTGGGGAGCCATCTGACCGAGATGCAAGTCTGACCCCAAGTAAAAGAGAGGGAGAGAAGGGTGGGTGGAAGCATCTTACATGGTCGTGCAGTCCAGGAAGGTTTGGCAAAGCTTCTGGGGAGTTCGTGAGCCAAAGTAAAAGAAAAAAAAAAAATTGTTTTCAATGGTATGGTCCAATTTTTGTGTTTTTTTTTTTATTGTGGGAAACTATACATAGCATAATATTTGTCATTTTGATCACTTGTACGTGTATAATTCAGTGGCACTAAATATATGTATGATGTTGTATAGCCATCCCCACTGTCTATACCCAAACTTTTATCATAATAATCAGCGTGAATGCTGTGCCCATTGGACAATAATTCCTTAGCTCCCCTCCACCCCCATGCCCCCACCCCCTGGTAAACTTTATTCTAATTTCTGTCTCTATGAATTTGCCTATTCTAGGTGCCTTGTATAAGTGGACTCATACAGTTTTTGTCCTCTGTATCTGGCTTATTTCACTTAACACGATGTTTTGAAGATGCATACATTTTGTAGCATGTATAAAAATTTCTTTATTTTTTTTTTGTTGCTGAGTAGTATTCCATTGAATGCATATGGGTAATCCCTTGCTTTCCAAAAGTTCGAGTTAGGCCACTTCGCTTTTACGAAAGACCTACATTAGCACCCTGTTTTCCCAAAAATAAGACCTAGCCGGACGATCAGCTCTAATGTGTCTTTTGGAGCAAAAATTAATATAAGACCCGGTATAATATAATATAATATAATATAATGTAATGTAATGTAATGTAATGTAATGTAATGTAATGTAATATAATAATACCGGGTCTTATGTTATAGTAAAATAAGACCGGGTCTTACACTAATTTTTGCTGCAAAAGACGCATTAGATCTGATAGTCCGAGTAGGTCTTATTTTCGGGGAAACACAGTATGGTAACAGCTTTTATGTAAAAGCGAAAATCCTCTTTGGATTTCCTTTGGTTAGTGAAAACAGGTACTAACGTAGGTCTTTCGTAAAAGTGAAGTTGCACAACGCAACCTTTCAGAAAGCAAAGAATACACTTTGCTTTATGCCATTCCTGCTCACGAAAGGTTTCATAGGAACGCTCTATTTTCAGATAGCGGGGGAAACCTGTATACCACATTTTGTTTTTTCCACTGATCCACCGACGGACAGTCGGGTCCTTTCCACCTCTGGCTCTTGTGAATAATGCTGCTTTGAGCATTGGTGTGGAACTATCTGTTCGATTCAAAGTTGGTAAGCCAGGGTCAAATCAGCCAGCGTAAGAGCTGTGTGTCTCCCCAGAGCGGTGTGCTGTGTCCCCTCTCCCCACTTATATCAGCCATTGTGAGGTGTGGCCTTGGAGGACTTGTGGAATGGAATTCAAAGTCAGCCGCTAGGGTCTTTAGCTGCTTACATTCCCTGTGGTAGAAAGTCGGCAAGGTGCCATTCTCATGGCTGCCATACACAGTAACGTCTGCCTAGAACTTGCTCGCTTCCTCTGGTTCCCACCGGTCATTCTGCTGCCGCCAAGCTGTTTGGAGAAAGCTGCGGCTGCAGCTACCATCACATGCTCCCAAAGTTTGCATCCATTTGGGTTTGGGAGAGGAGTTCCTCTGTTCCCGTCTCGGTCCCCTGGGCCCCCTAACTCTGCTCGTACTCAGATTGTCACGAAGTCCTTCTCAGACATTTTCATGAACTTGTGCCTCTACATCTTTTCTCCAGGGAAGTTCCAAACCCGTCCAAGGAACAGCTGCGGGACAGATCCTGTTCCCTCCCCTCTATCCTTCCAGTCTTTTCTCACCATGTTTTATCCCCTTTTGTTCTGTGCCACCTCCCCATCCAAGTTGCGAAGTGATAAAACCTGTGTGAGGGAAGGGTGTGTATATGTGTTTACACTTGTCGTTTTCAAAGCTGGCTGATCACCCAAATTGTCCAGGGAGCCTTTTAAAAGCATAGCTTCCCCAGAGGCTCTCCCTCCAGAGATTCTAATTCATCGCAGACATGACGCGGGTAGTGGAGAAGGAATTTTCCAGGTGAAACATGGGGAGAAAGTCATCTCAGGCAGCGTGTGTAGCGAGTACAAAGATGGAGAGCTATGAGGGAGAATGTCACACTCAGGGACAGATAATAGCCTGGTGTGGCTGGAGCAGAAGTTGGGGAGTGCTAGGCCTCAAAGCTGAGAGTTAATGAGGGGCCTTGAATGCCTAGCTAATGGGTTTGAACTTGATCTTGTAAGGCCTGCCTGCCTGCCTGACCTACCCCAAGGGTTGCTCTAGTGGTCAAAGCAATCACCTTGACAAATGCATAGTCCTAGAACAAAAGCAGCACCGGTCACCTGGAGCTTCTAGGGCCTCCACTGGAGGCCGGTGGTGGGTCCAGACAGAGCCAGCTCACATCCTGGAAACCTGCGGGAGGTCAAATTGTAAATGGACCTGCCCATGCATTCTTTCTTTCTATTTATTGGCATTCAAGGTGGTTTATTGGCCAATTTTGGTTCATTGCTACTTGTGGCCTCAGAGAAAGCTCTGAAATTCTCTGAGAAAGGAAGTTGCCAGAGGCGACTGAGTTGCTTGGACTTCATACTTTTCTCTCAAAGGCAAAGTAACACATCAGAAACATTATCACTTCAGCCACATATTTTCTCTTCCTAACAATTTTTGAGAGACCTTGGATTTCATCATCTGCTATGGAGAAGCTACTGCCGTGAAATGCCATGACAGGCACCAAAAGGGCATCTCTTGGAAAGAGATTGGCCTGGGCTTGGATCCTGTGCCCTGTTTTGGGCAATTAATTCAGTTCAACAGATATTTATTGTGCACTTTGTGCCAGGCAATGTGCAAGGCACTAAAGACATAATAGGAAATTTTCTATAAACCTCAATTCCCCCACCTGCAAAATGGCAATATTGTATTAAAATAGTACCTAACTAGAGATGGTACAATATAGTGGTTCAAAGCTGGGCTTTGGAGTCAGACCTGGGTTCACATTCTAGCTCCACAACTTCTTAGCAGTGTGATTTTTACTTAACTCTTGGTAGCTTCCTTCCGTGTAAAATGGGAGTAAAAATATTGCCTATACACAGAGTTTTTATGATGATTAAGGGAGATTATGATCAAGATCTGTGGCACCAGGTTTCCTACCGTTTGGGCCAGCGTATTATATAACACGTTGTGTTTACAAACTTCCTAACTACTCCCCTTACTTGGACTGAACACAAAGTCTCACTAAGCAAATGGACTTAGACAGTCTTGAAAAGCTGTGATCTACATAGAAAATGACTGCTGCTGGTGGTGTGTACATGGGGGCGTGGAGGCAGGCACTGTCCCACGAAAGTGCATATATAGACACCTTGAGTCTTTGGCATTACACGAGTCCATGTTTGATCCCAGCTCTGACTTTGGATAAAGTTTAACCTTTGAGCCTCAGTGTCCTCATCTCTAAAATGGGGACAATATCTTCATCAAGCTGTTTTGAGGATAAAAATAATAGAATGTATGTACAAGTATTTCAGCACGGAGCCGGGTACCTGGGGCTCTGCAAAAGGTAGCCATTAATTCAAGACAGTTCTTCAAAGGTTGAATGTTGCTGGTATCACTCATTGATTTTATATCATTTATTTCTCTTTTTAAGTCGAGGGTATGCCTGTGTGATTAGTGGGATGACAGCAAGTAATGAGTTCCTGTCCTGTTTGGGTTAAGGCAAAGGGAAATGAAGCCAGCCAAGGATTCAGGGGCTGCTTGGGTCTCAAAATCCCCAGGGAACATGTGTGGGCAAGTGCCCCAGAGGGAACTTGGACAGGAGAGATGGCACGTGGACTACCGCAGCCTCTCCTCTGTCTCTGGTCCAGGGAGAGCACACAAGGGAGCCAGCCGGGACTGGAGGACATGATGTGCCACTTCTGAAACACGAAAACCACACACTAAGCAGGAAGAAACAGGCTCTCATCCAAAGAAAGTCGGTAAAAGTGCACTCTTTTCCTGTCCAGCATTGGGAAGGGAGGCCACTTGGAACAAACCCTTGCACTCACACTCCCATCCAAGAGCTCCCAGGCTTCCTCCCTCCCAGGCGATAGAATTCCAGACTATTGGGCAATGAATCCACAAGGCAGAAAAGTGGAGATTGATTGGTATCTGGAGACAGGGAAATGCAAGGAACAAAAAGCACTGTTACTCTAAGTCGGAGAAGAGATTTTTCAGCTAGGATATGTGGTTGTTTCCTGGTCCTCGGTGGTCAAGGGTGAGCCACCTCACACAAGAGATAAAATTATTATTTTCAAATTCAAAACATAATGCAACTTGAGTTCCGAGTCAAAATGCTCCACACATCTAATAAACTCAGCCGAGAACCAGGATACATGGTGGTTCAAGGTTTTCTAAAATAAGGTTGGAAATGGGTTGGAGGGGAGGGGATACTTAGAGGCTGGGATTGACAGAGTAATCCAGCTAAGGACAGATATGAAGGGTGTCTCTGGGGAAGGAAGCAGATATCCTGAGACTTCTCTAGGTGAACTTAGAGCCTCAAAGAGGAAGTGATACAAATGTCACCGGCCAGTTTACGGACCAATAAGAATGCCAGGTTGCTCAGATTCAAAGCCATTTGTGAAACGGAAGGTGCTTCCTAATAGTACAGGTTAAGCAACTGTGGTTCCAAAGGGCTGACCCCTTCCTCTTTCAGCATCAACATATCAGTACGTGAAAGACAAAGGATCTACATCTATAAAGATACCCTAAGTTTAACAGCGTCTTCCCAAGCTCATTGGCTAGTATGTGCCCAACATACTGTGCATTCTTTATACCACTTAATGACTGAGACTAGTAGCCAAGATATTTCACAGTGTATAATAATAGTTAATAGCACGCAGACAGTAAAATATAATGGGTTTCTGAAGATATTTTTAAAATAAGTATTAGTTCTTAAGCTATTCGAATAGGTTACAAACAACTATTTACTCAGAGAAATTTTTATTTAAAAAAACACAACTATTCAAATAGGTTACAAACAACTATTTACTCAGAAATTTTTATTAAAAAAAAACACAACTATTTAGAACTTGATATATGAAAATAGGCAAAAGTGAGAAAAAAGCACTTCTATGACAGGTATTTAGCTGGTTTGAAAGACAGACCACAGAGAAATCATTTACTCATAACGAGGCTCAAAGAAGTTTAAAAAAAAAACCCAACATTATTTTAAAAGGACCTCTATGACGGGATTTAAAAGTCTTTTAGAGGTTAGGGTAAGAATTTTCATTGACGTTGATCACTTCCTACAGTGCTGATAGGTACTAGGCAAGAAAATACCTAGTCTCAGGTGGAGATTATTTTAAACGTGGTTTGGGTTTAGAGAGTAAACGGATGTCAGAAAATTTTCCTTAAGTAAAATTCCCCGGAAGTAAGGCACATATGGCCCAGAGAAGCTGGTTGTAGCCTAAGGTCACTGATTTTTGCAAAGCATTTGTCCAGCCAGAGTGTCAGGTAGTGGTCAGAGTCTATTTTCTTACCTTTGGCCTGGCTTCTGATAGAGGGTGTATAATAACTAAATGAAAGTCCAAAAAAAAAAGGATTTAACCTATTACATAATTATCTAAAAATACGAACTTTTAAATATTTAAAGAGGAAGAAATTATATAAATCTCTCTCACACCCACATAGTATTTACAAGCTAACAATCTTCATCTGTTGCTAGGATCACTATACATTCTAAGAACATCACACTCAACATATGGAAAAGGAAAGGGAGGGAGATTCGTCATGGTTCCCACCGTACCCTCTCCTTAGAGGTTAAAGGCTGATTTGGTCCCCCACTTCATCCTTGGAAGGGAAGAGCTCATCTCTGTTGGCCTATATGCCTCAGTGTTTTGCCCCCATAATGCCTTGCAACATATCTATGGGCAGAGGGAAGACAATTGTCGAGTTTTTCTCAGCAGCAATGGTGGTCAGTGTCTGAAGATACCGGAGCTGAAGAGCCGCAGGAGATTCACTGATGACCATGGAGGCTTCTTTCAGAGCCCTGGATGCATTCATTTCTCCCTCGGCTGCAATGACCTGTAGAATGGTAGGAGGAGAGCTCAAACAGGAGAAAATAGCAGGAGTCACGTGGCAGTCTTCAAACTGGTGTATGTATGCCTCAGGTACACAACTTCCCAGGGAGTGTGCCAGAACAGTTTTAAGGAAATCGATTTCCAGATACTCAGTTTCCTATAACTGAGTGTATGCCTGAGATCTTTCACTATTGCCTTTCTCTCATTTTCCAGGGCACCAAACAAAGGAACAATTCAAAATACTGTGTAGGGGTTGAGAAAGTGAGTGACTTTGAGTGGATACAAATTCTTTTGAAAGCCAGGTGGATTTCCAATTCTTTGATTTCAAAGAAAGGAAAGAGGACTTTATCGAACTGAAAGCTGATAGATCAGTAGGCTAACTAATATAAAATAATACTGAATGTCAACTGTAACTGAAAAAAACATTTTTTAAATTTTTTGGTGAAAGATCTCTTTATGATGTTTTTAGCATATAAATTCAGAGGCAGTGCTAAGAATTGCATGACATTAAAACTTCCATTGCCATCGATTTATTCAAACAAGGTTTCTGAGTCCTTATATCTATGAAAATGAAAAATAATGGCACTGATGCTGAATCTTGTTTCATTCTAGCAATAAGTGACAGCCATCTACAGATAGATTCATGAAATTCAATTCATGAATTGATTTATCATTCATCTCATTATAAGAAGCATTTCTAGTAAAAGCGTATGTATATGGAGAAATTCTAAAACCTCTAGAGCCTTGTTTGTAATCAGGAAATTTTTAAAAATAATTTTAACTTATATACTAAATGTGTTGCAGTAGGGTAATAATAAAATAATTCATAACAAACTATATTAGGAAAAGAATCTGTGGTGGAGGTAGAATGAAAGTACAAGTTCAAGGAGGAAAAGGAACCATGAAAAATTCCTGACTGTTAAAAGAGAGCTTTATTCACATATTTTTAAATAGGTGATGAAATCATTATGTTATTTAAATTTCACTGGATACGTTTAAAAAGAATGATGTTAACAGTTTTATTTTAAAATGTCAATATTTAAAACATGCCAGGAATTGTATACTTGGCAGGTATATAAATTCAAAATGAAAAATTTTATATTCCATTTAAAGGGTATGATGAGACATACAGTTTTCCTAAATTCTTTTAGGGTTCCATGGGCAAAAAAGTTTGAAATCACTGGCGTGGTGGGGAGAGCTGGAGCTTTGGAGTTAGGTGGACTTGAACTCAAATCCTAAACCTACCCCTTACCAGCTGAATGTACTCAGAAAGATCAACATTCTGAGCCTCAGTCTGTTATTCTTAAAATGGGACAGCACCTACCTTGCAGGACTATTGTGAGGAAGACAGAGAGGGCATAGTAAGTGTTGCTATATAGACAGAGTCTATTATATAGAAATGCCAAGTGCCAAGTCAAGACCTGATTTATGGATCCACAAATGACTTAATTCATAAAAGATTCAAATCAAAGCAGTTACTTTTAATTCATAATTAGGAGAATAGGTATAAAGATACCATAATCATCAAGATTAAAAGCGCAGTTCCACTTGGATTTTTCTCACATAGATCTCTAAATATGAATGGTTCATAATACGAAGGTCGGACAATTAAGTTCGCAAATTTAATTGTCTGACCTCATACTCCTGTAATATCAGGATTGGAAGCCTGATGGTCTTATGATGAGTGAAATTTCATTCACTTGTCCAGTAAACTTTGGGGGACTTTGAGGTGTCAAGCCCTGTGTAGGAGGGAAGGATAGAGTACACTTCCTTGACTCCTTCAAGTAGGGGAGACAGACGTGTAAAGAGGTCACTTCATTTCAGTGCGACAAATGCCTACCTGTATGAGGCAGAACTAGCACCAAAAGCAAAGCAATTTTTGCAGATGAGGTTACAGAAGTTCAGGATTATGGGATGAAAGCTATGGGGTTGGGACTAAGATGAGGAAGAGTATTTCAGGCAGAACACATGAAAATGTGCTGAGGTATAAAAAAGCTGGTGTATTCCAGAAAACCCTAAGTGGCTGAATACTGCCACTTAGAGGGGAACGGTGGGGCATGGACGGGGCAGGGTCTGCAGGGCCGAGAAGGCCAGGGTCTTTCTTGTACAATGGGAAGCTGCTGGATGGTTTTAAGTAGATAACCTGCTCAGACCCAGGTTTGAGAAAACACTGACAGATGTCTGAGGACCTAGAAGAGAAGAGACGAGACTGAGAGCTGTCAGTCAAACTGCTCCAGAGTGGGTGGCGCAGTTCCCCGGTGTGGGGGATGGAGGAGGAAATGGATCAGGGAGCCATTCAGGATGGAGACTCAGCAGTCTGGAGGCTGACCTGTCATGGGAAAGGGGGAAAGGGGACAGAGACTGAAGCTGAGGTTTCTGAGTTTCGGTTGCCAGGGCAACGCCCTTAGATGAGGTAGGGAATACAGGATGTGGTACTTACTGAGAGAGAGGCCCCAACCACTATTTCCTACCTAAGTCTGTGAGAAGGAGCAAGTGCCAGATAGGCTCAAAAAGAATCACGAAACTGTACCTCCAGGCAAACACAGCAGAGAATGCACACATAAACCCCTGCCACGAGGACAGCAGGCTCTGATTCTTTCCCCTGTCACCTCAGATGTCCAATTAGGCCCTTTTTGTGTGTCTGGACATGGACCAACCGCAAAGACACCTTATCTCCAGCTCCCAATCAATACACAATCTCTTGGCTGGGAAGCCAGACCCACAGGGCTGGGCACACATTTTGTTAATAGGAAAGCTGCTCTGACGAGCTGCCAAAGATGTGAACACAATACCACTGGCTTTGTCTAAATATAGGCCAAGTATACCCTGTGGACGGGACCTCAGAAAGCGAAGCAAGGTACTGGTGGCGGGGAGGCTTCTGCCAAATGCGCAGTGATCCCATGTCAACCGACACTTTGTAGTTATAGACCATCATTTTCAGGGATGTGACGGATGCCAAAGGGACTGCTGTCTCCTTTGGCAGCCCAGGTGGGCTGATCTGGGAGAAGGGCAGAGACAGGTAGTCTGTATTTTGCACTCCACCCTCTCAGAAATCGGAGCTTGAAAGCACATGTCAAGCATTTTTCTGACAGCTATGAAAAAGGAAACAAGGATATTACATTTCATGTCATTAAGAGTTGGTCTAAAACCTTAAAGAGATTCAGGTAAACATAACTGTAAAACTACTGTGAGAATCTGTCTTCTTGTGACTGGCTCCTTTCTCTCAACTCATGTTTGTGAGCATTTGTATGTTCATTCACTTGTGTGCAGTATTTCTTCATGAGAATAAACCATACTTATCCATTCAACTAGCAGTGGACAGTGGGGGAAATTACAAAGCGCCACTGTGAATATTCTAGTACATGCCTTTTGGTAAACAAATGAGTGCATTTCTGTTAGGTATATACTGCCAGTTTTCCAAAGTGGTGGTACCAAGTCATACGCTCCCCACCAAAATATGAATTCCAGTTCCTCCCTCACCCACACTTGCTTGTTGTCTGTCTTTTTTAAAGCCATTCTTATGGATGTCTAGTGTGGCATCTGCTGGTGATTTGAATTTGTATCTTCCTGATGGCTAATTAATTTGAGGAATTTTCTCTGAAGTCTCTTAATCTATAGGTTCTCCTATCCTTTCCCTTTGCAATTTATTTATTGAAGAAACCGTGACCCCCTATTTTCCACAAGAACTTGAATCTATGGCCTTATGGTTGTTGCAGGGTTACTGTGTTTTACATACGGGCTGGACTCATTGTGATTCTGTATTAACCCTAAACTTAGACAGTCACTGCCCGGGCCCATGAGATTGCTTCCAGACCAAGTCTACAGCCCCATCCAAGCAGGAAGACATAATTCAGAATTCTAACTAGCTTCCTGTATCTCTTCTTACTGTTATAAAGGGAAGATAGGAACTCCCTTTCCTAACTGTTGAGAACACTTGCAGAGGAGGCTCAGTCTGTCCTGGAAAGTCCCAGGGGAGAATGTGAGGAGCAGAGGGGGATTCTAATCTCCATGGCCACTAACAGACTGTGTGATCTTGAGGCAGTCACTTAACTTTTCTGGGCATCGATTTTTTCATCTGGATAGTAGGATGGCAGATAAGTTTCATTTTTCGAGCCAATTCCAAGCACGTGAGGGTTGTTATCTGAAGTGCTATAGAAGGTCAAGTTTAAGCTCAGTGGAAAACAGTGCTGTGATTAATTACAGGCCTGGGAATAGGAGGGCGGGGGAGCAGATTCCCGGCCAGGTATTTGTCACCTTCAGAAGACAATCTCTAAGGACTCTTTGGGCTCTGATGTTCTATGTGTCTATGTATGATAAATTCTATTGTTTAGTATGATTTGGACATGGGGCTTTTGGTTAATGACATATCGAGATAAAAATGATTCCTTATTTTCAAAATAATTTGATTATAGAAGGGCATAGTTGATGTTATCATAAAAATAATTTAATCTCCTAAATGTAATGATTTTGAGAGAAAGCACTGAGGGTTCTGCAGTGTCACCAGACTATCCCCATAAGGATCGATAATCACATTAGAAAAACCTGAAAATTCTGGTTAGTATCAAATGAGCTACTATTCTATTTGGTACTGGCTAAGAAATTATGGTGCCCCATATGTGGCATGAAGGGCACCCTGAGAGAAGGGCAGGGTTCTGTGGGTAGCCAGTTATAAACACCTACTGCTATTTTTCTAACAACGAAAACAAAGTGGTTTGCACCTTATGTCTTAGGAAATCTATCAATCCCTCCTATGAAAAGTGCCCCTATTCCTCCACCCATTCACACGCAAGGGGCTGTGGGACCTCATTAGCATCTGACTTTATCCTTTGACCAAAGTTGGACCAAAGGTAATCTCTCTGCTGTGAATTTGGAATCAGGACTGGTCTGTCTCCTTTTGTGTTCAGCTAGAGTCAGACATTCTCCCCATCGAGCCTTCTGTAGTGAGATGTGGCCCAGGAAGTGAAATGACTCACTCCCTTCTGCCCTGACTCCTTTTGGGTCCCTGGCTCCAATTCTGATGAGGCTCGACTCTGCTTCCTACTCATGGGTTTGGTGAGACAATCCTGGGTCCTTATGCATTATCATCTCACTAGAGCCTCTTTTCTAGGTTAGGTTAATAAATGTTTCCTGAGCGCCTCTCACAGGGATCATGCACCTATGCAGGGTTAAGACATAGGCAGGGATGATGATGAAAAGAAAGAGGGGAAAAAAGTGGACATCCAAGAAAGAAAAGTGAAAGATAGGAAAGAAGAGAGAAAGGAAAAGAGTAAGAAGACAGAAGACCCTGAGAGAAGAGAATGAAAGAGAAGACAAAGGTAAGAAAGGAATGAATGGTAAGCAAACTGGTGAGGTTGCCCATTTGCTCTGAAGTTGGAACTGTTCATTTGTCCTTTATAGGGGACTGGGAGAATAAAGTACGGGACATGCAGTTAATAAAACAATGAGGTGACTCTGTATGTACTAATATACCCACGAGACGTTAAGTGAAAAAAGCAAGGGCAGAATAATATGTACACTGTGACCTACTTCTGTAGAGCAAACAAGCCAGTAGTCTAACTAAACCTGGTCAAATAAAACCCAGATAAACCCCAAATGATAATCTGGAAGTGTACACACTAAACTGTTAAGACTGATGGCCTTTGGGAAGATACAATCTGAAGTGACAGGGAGAGCTTTCCTCTTTACTATAAATACTTCAGGATTATTCCTAAGTGTTATAACAAACAGGTTTGACTTTTTGTAATTAAAAAAGAAAACCCAATAGGAAAGACAAACTACAAAAAAACAAAACAAAAAAACAAACAAACAAACAAAAGATAACCTTGGCGCGGGCCTCCCGGGATGCTTCTGCTTCTGCAGCCATTGCCCTCTGCAGCTGGTGAGGGAGTTTCACATCCTTAATTTCCACACGCTCCACCTTGATTCCCCAGTCGTCAGTGGCGTCATCCAGGGTGCTCTGAGAGGAAAACAGAAAAGAAAGCAAACTAAAACGGCCAGCCCTAGCCCAGAGGCCTCAGAGTCCGTAAGGCGCCAGGGGAGAGCTATAGAGCGGCTAGGTATGCTACGGCAGAAGGAATGCTGAAGTAGGAGCTGGCTCACTGGGGAGCTGACTCCAATTCTGTTAATAATAAGCTAATGCAGGCAAACTTTTTCGAAAAAGGCCAGATATTAATTGTTTCCTTTCAGTCTGTCGCAACTTTTTAACCCTGACATTGTAGGTCAAAAGCAGCCATGGATAATATATAAACCAATGAGTGTGGCTGTATTCCAATAAAACTTGGTTTATTAAAACAGATGGCCAGCCAATTCCCAAACTGACGTGACTCTGTGTGAGCCATGTCACTGCTTTGTGCTTCAACATCCTCCCTTTACAATGGTAGGAATAAAATCATACTATCTGTTTCCTGGCGGTTTGTGGTGGTTGTCGGTATCAAGTAACATAGATTTTACATACAGTGAAGTCTATACAAATAATACGAGTTCAGGTTTATAGTACTGTATCTTTTTTGAACAGGTCAGGTTTAATTCATCATCTATTACTCAAGTAGCATTGGAAAGCCTAAGAGTCACAAGGGAAGTCATGGGACTCACATCGGAGATACAGCTTTAACAATACCTACACCATCTTGCCGAACAGTCTCTAAACTGTCACACTAAAGAAAAAGGTTAGGGGGCAGCCGGATGGCTCAGTTGCTTAGAGCACAAGCTCTGAACAGCAGGGTTGCCGGTCCAATTCCCACGTGGGCCAGGGAGCTGTGCCCTCCACAACTAGATTGAAGACAACAAGCTGTCACTGAGCTTCCAGAGGGGTGGCCGGATGGCTCAGTTGGTTAGAGCGCAAGCTCTCAACAAGGTTGCCGGTTCAATTTCCACATGGGATGGTGGGCTGTGCCCCCTGCAACTAAGCAGTGGCTGGACTTGGAGCTAAGCTGCGCCCTCCACAACTAGATTGAAGGACAACGACTTGGAGCTGATGGGCCCTGGAGAAACACACTGTTCCCCAATACTCCCCAATAAAAATCTGGGGGGACAAAAAAGATTAATACTAATTCTGGAAAAAACTACACACTGGAGGGCATAAAAAAATAACGCATGCAATCTGAGTGTTATTACCCACGAGCTACTTGTGTGAAAAACATCCCCTTCCATCCAGTTTGCGAAGAACCTTTCTACGAAGGAAAAAAGGCCAGTGATTTCCCAACTTGAATTGATAAAGAGTTCTCAGCCGCTGAGCCTCTGCCTCCCTGTGCAGGGTGCAGGGAGGGGCGGCATTGGTGACGCCTCACCTGCATGTTGTGCGCAATTTCTTCCCTGTCAGAGAGGATCTGAGAAAGGTTCTTGGTGCCCAGGACATTCCTCAGGGTAGTTTGGGCCAAAAGACGGGTTGCTGAGTCCGCGTTGGTGATGTTTGCCACGGCCAGGGTTGCGTTCTGGACGCGGTAATAGACCACACCATCCACACTGACGGTCACGGAGTCCTTCGTGAGGATCTGTGGTATAAAGGCAGCCGTTTCCCACCTGTCAACCACCTCTTTCTTTAACACCACTGGACGGAATGCTATTCCATAGAACATCTTAAAACACGCTGATTTTCCTTAGTAAGTGCTATTGACTGATTGTTCCCCCCAAATTCTTATGTTGAAGCCTAATCCCCAACGTGTTGGTATTTGGAGGTGGGGGTGATGAGGGCATGAGGGTGGAACCTCATTAACCTTATTAATGATTAGTGCCCTTATAACAGAGACCCTGGAGCTCCTTCACCCCTTCTGTCACGTGAGAACACAGTGAAAAGACGGCCATCTATGAACAAGGAAACAGGCCCTCATCAGACACCGAATCTGCCAACGCCTTCATTTTGGACTTCCCAGCCTCCAGAACCGTGAGAAATCAATTTTTGTTGTTTAAAAGCCACCCAGTTTATGGTATTTTGTTATAGCAGAGCGGAGGGGCTGAGACAGAAAGCTAATTGTAGGTTTAAAGTTTTAATAAAATATACTCATTTATTCATTAATTCCCTTACTTCATTCAACCATTCAACAAACAATGAGATACCACTCAGTAGCAGACACTGTGCTCAGTACCAGGGATACAGTTATGAAAAAACTTGGCTCCTACTTTCAAAGAAGTTGGGGTATCAAGGGAGGCTTCAAGGAACAAAGGATGGGCAGTTGGAGGTGGCAGGGGTGATACTTGAACTGTCTTGAAGGAAGGAACAAAACTTTTCAGTGGATGGAGGGTAGAGTGAAAGAGTATTCAAGGCAGAGAAAATAATGCGTGAAAAGGCACAGTGGTGTGGGGGACCGTAGGTTTACGAGGATTACTAGAACTGTAAATAGCACAGTATTACAAGAACAAAAAGTGTATGGGGAATGTTTTTATAGGGTGAGGTCAGGGTAAAAGTATATTTATAGCATGCTACACATAAATGCTTCATAGGACACAAAGTGTCAATGCTTCCTACCGCCTGCCGGGCAAAGTCCTTACTTAGTTGGCTACACAAGTCCTTTGACAACTGGTCCGCTGACATCTAGCCCTCTGGCCTCCCTCCATCACACGCTATACTAGACGAGGTGTACATTCCTGCATGTTCCATGTCCCCTCTGCTTGGATGTCCCACTTTCTCTCTCTCCCTCGTAAACCTCAGACTGGCACATTCTTACTCATCATTCAACACAGCTCAAGTGTCCTTTTCTCTGTGGAAGTCCCCTGACCCACTTGGCAGAGGACACTCTTCCCTTTGCACCTCACTGCAGTGACATTATTCTTTACTTTCCTATTAGATAGGAATTCCTTGAGGGCAGTTTGTCTCTTCCTCGCCAGCACCAGCAGAGTGCTTGATACATAACAGGTTATCAGTAAACGAGAGATGAGGTGACTTGAAATGTGGTCCTACGAATACGGCGACTGATGAAGAGCATGGGGGGTGAGAGTGAGGAGACCTGAACCGCAGTTTCAACTCTGCCTGTACCTCCCTCAGTGACTTCTAGCTTTCAAACTGTTTGACCTAGAGATCCCTCATTTGTGAGAGGGGGCTAACAATACCGCTCAATTCTACACAAATTTCTTTGAAAATCAAGTAAGAAGATGTTTGTGAATGAAACTCTTTTGAAAGTATAAAGAGCTATGCAAATGGCAAGTAATCATAATAATAATTACACAGCTATTTAGTCCTGCCACGCATCAAAGCAGTAACCCTTCATTTTTTAGGAATCTAAATATACTTCTAACTTGGAAGAGAAGTGGGAGATTTGTAAATAAATGGATAGTACATTACCATCTTCTGTGAAAATGATTTCCCATGATGTGATGGGAAAATGTGTTTCATTTCTAAACAAATTCTTGCCACTGTTGACTTTGCCACAGCCAGAGCTAAGGCCGCAGCCTCTCTGCCTACTGTTTATCTTAGGCAGAGTGTTTATCTCTCCTGGCAGTAAGTTCACAGGGGATCGGAAAAACAAGTGCCTGCCAAGTTCCAATCCGCTCTGCGTTCAGCAGCTTGTAGGAGAGGAGAGAGCAGCTGGAAGGCAGAAGCTTACAGCAACCCTGCCAGATGCCGGTGATGTTTATAGAAGAAAATGCCAGAATTCCCAGCTCCCCTGAAAGGGGCTCCTTCTGAGAGACAATTTTCCCTGAAAGATGGGAAAACATGCACAGAATACAGCGACGCTCACATCTTGTTTTTGTGGGTAAAAATGATTTCTGGTGTCCCTACAGAGGTGTGAATTATAAAAGTCTGCCCTCACCAACTACTTGGATCAGCACCGAGGCTGGTTTCTGGATTCTGTGAGGAGAGGAGGCAACGTGGCCGGGCTCCCCGACCCTGCTAGATACCTGGCTTTCAGCCAGGAACTACTGACACTCTTCTTCTGTCCCTCCCTTTCATTGCATTTTCAGGCTTTCTGTCTGCAATGGTTACTATGCCTCCTTAGACACGGGTACCAGGACGGCCACCACTACTTCAAGGGCCACGAGGGACCTCACGTAGAATGCACTGAGCATGGAGTTGTGGAAAAAGCACTGGACAGGGAATGGAAGGGGCTCTATTTTCGTCCTGGCTCTGCCTCTGTGGTCTGGGGGAATTCCTTTGTCTCACAGCCACCGAATACTTTCTAGGGATTCTGCTGTGAGCTTCAACTGTGATAATATTGGTAAAGTAGTTTGAAACAGCATGAAATATTTACTAATCTAAAACAGCATATGCTTTATCTAAAATGCCAAAGGAGCAGTTTCTAATTCTTTGGCAGCTAACCAATTTATCTAGAATAAAATCAAGAACTTCAGGAAGAAGAATACCGTACTATCTAGGATTTTTTGTCAGGAAACCCAGAGGAGAAACGTGGTGGTAAAAATGATGACAACAGGGATGATGCAAACATTATACTTACATCAACATGACACTACGTCTTGGGATAATAATCACTTATAGTGCACGTAACTATCAGTCCCTATTCAAAGCACTTGACGTATAACTCATGGTGTCCTTGTAAGAACCCTATAAAGTAGGTTCTACTATTATAGTCTCTATTTTGTAGATGACAAAACTGAGCAGTTAAAAAGCTTGCTCATGGTCATACAGCTAGAAAATGACAGAGGCACACAAGGCTCTAAACCTATGGAAGGGCTCCGTGTCACACATCGCTTCTGGTATACGGCCATTTCTGTCAAATAAAAACATGAGGTGTGTCCTCATCCACCTTATTCACTGGAGCTGGCACCTTGCGATTTCTGGCTCTTCCCCAAAGTCAAAATGAGGATGAAAGGTAAATGTTTTCAATCGATTCAAGACGTGGAGGCAGCCACGACAGCACAACTAAAGACACTCACGAAAGAGGACTTCCAGAACGGCTTCAGAAAGTGGCAAGAACGATGGGATAAGTGTGTTCCAAGTAAGGGGAAGCATTCTGAGGGGGATTCCTGGCAATGTGTCTTTTACTTTAATAATTTTTTTATTTAAACATTCACCGTATTGTTGGACCACACCTCCTATGCTCTAACCACTACACAGTGCCGCCTCCTTGTTAAGCACTTTTACTCACGGTACCTCAGCGATTCATAGCAAAAGTCCACCTTACCTCCTGCGGAGGAATATCAAATGAAATAGTCCTCATGTCCACTTTGATGAAGCTGTCCGTGCATGGCAGAACAAAAAACAAACCTGCAACAAAGATCCACGGAAGGTTACAGGCAGATACCAGCACCTCATCGGTTTACTTCACCATTCAATTCTAATAGCGTCGACCTAATCGAGTGTAAGTCACCAACTCATCTCAGCGAATGAGCCAGAGGTCAACAATGTTGTCCTTGACTCCTTCTGCTCCCTTCCCAACTCTAACTGCCCCACCAAGGCCTGTGGGTTTCATTTCCTTTCTCCACTGTGACTGGCACTCTTTCGTTTTCACTTAGACCTGTGCAATCACTTCCCAAGTCATCTTTCTATTTCTTCCAGTTTCTCTCCTGCGATCCATTTTCTAAGCTGCAAGCAAGGCAATCTTTCCTGAAATAGAACCCCCTGAACAAGCCATACAAAGTTCTGCATGACCTGCCCCAGCTTCCCTCTTCAGCCGCTCCCTTCTCAGTGCCCTGCACTCTGGCTGGGCTGAGCAGCCTGCCTTCCTCAGCCGGAAACACTCTCCTCCACATTGCTTTGTACGGGTTGCCATTTCTGGCAGGAATACCTCCGCTCTGACCAGTACCTTTTCACGTCCAGACTCGGCCAAGTTGTCACCTGCTGAAGCCTTGCCTCATCCTACCAGTTCAGGTCAGTCACTCTCCTCTGGGTTTCCACAGCTATCTGTGATTACTTAATTATAACACTTATCGCATGGGATTGTAACCAGCTGTCTCTTTGTTGGTGTCCCACCTCTAGACTGGAAGATCTCCGAGGGCAGGGACCGTGGTTTAGTCTCCTGTGAATTCCCAGAGCCTGGAGCACGGTAACTGCTTAATCACAGTTTACCAAACAATATGACTTAAAGCCTTTACTTTCGTAGGGACGCTCGTGCTCAAACTTCCGTGACTGCAGCTATTCCTCGCCTACAGTAATCTTTATCAGCTCAGATGGGAAGGGCAGGGGAGAGACGGGAAGGAAAAGGTGATTATAGCAGGACTGGCTAGCACCACTGCTAGCAAACTCTAGCAAACTCAATACAAACTCTTTTTCAGTCAACAGAGAAGAGACCTTCATAAGGGAAATCATATCAATTAAAGGAAGAATTTCAGTTTCCAGGCAAAAAACCTAGAATTCTAGTACTGACCAGGTCCTTTGGCTCCTCCTTGTAAAATGCGACCCAATCTAAAGATGATGGCTCTTTCATATTCTTTTATGATCTAGATTAAAAACACAAATAATAACTTAATATGCGTATAAATATTTATGTGCATAGCTTTTTAAATATTTCTGCTCTAAACATGTTACTTGCCTTTATGTTGTTCTCTATAATCCAGATTATATCTATAAATAATATATTCAATGTTTAATACCCCCACCAAGGAAATTTTTACTATTACCTCACTCCTCAGTCATTAACATTATTATTCAACTACTCATGCATTGTTAATACAGAAGAAAAAAGCTATAGTCTTCATAGTTTGTCTGCGGATTCCTTAAATTATAATAATAAACGTATCTGGAAATTCTTGGAGCATATGTTTATCTTTTTAGGAATATGTAAATGAGTCATTTATCAAAGTATTAATAACTTTATAGAAAAAATAACCAGCATTTGGGAAGCACTTATCATGGGCCAAGCATTGTGATGAGTACGTTTAAATACATCAATTCATTTAATCCTCAGAAGGGCCCTATGAAGTGGGTGTTATTATTTCCTCCCATTTTACAGGTGAGGAAACATGGCAAAGGTCACAGCATAAACAACGGAGTCAGCAGTCAAACCTCAGCATCCTGACTCCGGAGAACTTATTCTCACAGAACCATCCCCTATCCCAGACTCCAGAACACTTTAGATGGTGATCTTGACTTCAAACCTCAGAAAGGATTGACTAAACAATGGCTGAAAAAAAGTTTTAAGATTCCATTATAATAGGTGACCAGAGTGACTTTTTCAAAAGAGAGATAAAGGAAAAAGAATTACAGGTCAGTATGGTCTCTGTCTGTCTTACACACGCCCACACAAAGTGGGCTTGACAAATGCGAATGAAATATGCTTTACCTTTATGCACATCCATACTGATATTGGGAAAGTTACAACTGTGAACAAGAATGAGACAATCACCAGAATCCATCCACAAGGTCCAAGGCCTGCACTGGGGCTTTCTGTGGAAAACAGAAAACACACAGCTCTTGTCATTCTTACTAGCACACTCACCACCATCTTCATCCTATGAACAGCTGTGCTTGGCATTAGACTGTTAGGTTTGTGCAAAAGTAATTGCGGTTTTTACAATTATTTTAACCTTTTAAACCGCAATTACTTTTGCACCAACCTAACATGTTTTTTTACATGAATTTTCGCATCTAATACTCATAACAACCTGAAGTGCAGGCACTACATTCCCTAATCTACTTAACATGATAACACAAATATTTTTCACATTACTCTTTATCCAGCAAACACTTATTAAGCACCTAATATTGATTATGACCTGTGCTTTGCACTGAAGTGATAAAAGTGAATATGACCCAATCCAAGCTATCAAGAAGATAATAAAGTGGCCGGCCCGGTAGCTCAGGAGGTTGGAGCTCCGTGCTCCTAACTCCGAAGGCTGCCGGTTCGATTCCCACATGGGCCAGCAGGCTCTCAACCACAAGGTTGCCAGTTCAATTCCTCGAGTCCCGCAAGGGATGGTGGGCTGCGCCCCCTGCCTGCAACTAGCAATGGTAACTGGACCAGGAGCTGAGCTGTGCAAGACTGAAAGGACAACTTGAAGCTGAACGGCACCCTCCACAATTAAGATTGAAAGGACAATAACTTGACTTGGGGAAAAAAAAAAGGCCTGAAAGTACACACTGTTCCCCAATAAAGTCCTGTTCCCCTTCCTCAATAAAAAATATTAAAAAAAAAGAGATAATAAAGTTTAGTGGGGAAGATAGACAGACATAATTATAATACTAGATGGTAGTAAGTGCAGACATAGAGTATCTGTTCAGAATATTTTGAAAACACAGAATAGGAGTAACTCACACAGTTGGGACGGAGGCATTCTATTATATCAGTTTCATCTTCCGTGAGAGGCATGTCTAGACTCATTCTCGCAGCTGGTGCACACAGCTATCACTCTGATTGCCTTTTACTACCATCCTGGGAATTTCCCTTCACTTCCTCTGTTCTGTTCCCCACTTCCTGTATCCAGTGTCTTCCTCATTTTTACTTTGCTTTTTCTTTCTGTGATGGACAGAGGGACTGAGTAGGCCAAGTGATACTATCACTTTTCTTGTCAACAATAGAAGGCTTCCACTCTATTTCCAAGAGCTGTTGAATAATGGGAGGGAGACTGGCAAGATGGGAAGAAGTATGCCAGGTATGCATCACTGCTCAGAAGAAAGGGCAAAGATGGCAGTGGGACAGGACTTTGAATAAATCGGGCGCCAAAAACGAAGCAGAGAGTTAAGGCTGGGAGCGTGGGAGAAAAAGAGACACACAAGTTGGCTCCAGGTCAAGTGCTCTAACACACAGGATGAAAAAACAGACATACACATGAGTACTGTGGTAATCTATCACTTTGTAGTTTTCTGATCCTGTGTCATAGTGTGAGGTAAATATCCTTACGCATACTTAAACAAAAGTGATCGAAGTTAATCCTGGAGGATCCTAAGTTATAATTTTGGGGGGTACAGACATATTCACTCAGAGAATATTCCAAGCAAGGCCACAGTGCTGCTTGTCGAGAAGGCTCTATCAGGTATTATTATCATAACTGATAATATTATCATAATAATCACAGCAGCCATTTTTAGATGGTTTGTTATATACTCCAGGCACTGTGTTACTTCAGACATGTATCTCATTTATTGCTTACAAAGCTCTGTAAAATATTTTTAATTCAATTTCACAAATGCGGTAACTGAAACAACATGACTTTCCCAAGGCCATACAACAGAATGCCTGGAATTCAAATATAGGTCATCTTACTCCAAAGCCCGTGTTCTAAATCAATTCACTCTTTGACTCTTGCTTCTGAATAAAAAAATCCTCATTAAAGAAGTTTTCGTGTTTGGAGCACTTAAGACAGTATTCAAACTGGGAAAACGTGGTAGGAGTTCTGAGAATGAAATCTTATATTCCTACACAGGAAGCCTTCTTAATTCCAGCTGTGCGTATTTATAGCAAAAGACAGTCTCAAGACTCTTTGCCAGACTCAGGTCTAGGTTACCAAAGTAAAATGGATTCCAAACAAGGAACAGTTTGGCCACAAATACTTATCTGACAGCATTTGGTGCCTTCTAAAATATTGCCCCAAGTCTCCCATACTCCAGGCAAAGCACATAGCTCTGTGTCGCAAACATGCTAGACTATAAACTCCCTGAGGGCAAGAATGTTTCTTATTCTTTTTTATATTCTCAATGTCTAGCACAGTAACCTGCAGAAAGGGGGTATAAAATAAAACACTTCTGACCAAGCTTTCCAGCTAGATGTGTTTTTTCCTTTCTCTGAATCTCTGAATGGCATTTATACCCTTATTAGACTGAGATTTCCTGAGAATATGGAGTGTCTAAGTTTCCATTTTAATTCTGTTATTTCTTACTTGTGTGACCTTTATTTACCTCTTTGAACCTTAGTTTCTTCACCTATACTGTAAGGATAATTAGACTGGCCTTGCAGGGTTGAGGTAGTGCTCAATAAATATAGATGGTTGTTCTCTGTAATCCTCCTATTTTACTCAAGTGTTCAAATTTTCACACTAAAAATGGGAAAATAAGTAGCATTTAACCTTTTTGGAAAAAGCCTCTTAAACTATTTAATTTGCCCCTGGGGGTGGCTGGTTAGCTCAGTTGATTAGAACGTGGTGCTGATAACACCAAGGTTGCCAGTTCGATCCCCACATGGGCCACTGTGAGCTGCACCCTCCTTAAAAAAAAAAATTTGCCCAACTTCATGCCTCCCTCCTGCCAGGCAAGGCTTGGACATTCAAAACCCTCAAGAAGCTCATTTATGAACTGAATTACTAAACTATTGAATTATTATCCACATGAGGAAAAGCCAGAAAGTCCAGCCCAGTTTTTTTGTGCTCAGTTTCCATGTACACACTGTGTTTTTGAAAACCCCACCTGAGTGTATGGGATAACAGATCAAGAGGAACAGGAAATTTAGTGGATATTCTGAAAACTGCGCTTGGTCCTTCACATTTCAAATGCTCAGCTAGAAATAATCAGAGTGTATACACTAGGGAAATGGCACCATTTCATATTATTCTAGTGCCTTTAAAATGAATCTATTCTTTTTCTCAACCCTCAAAATTCTTCCCTACTTGGTTATAGCTCAAACATGTACACAAATCACATGGCTCCGAGAGGTGAGGCTTAAAGTCCACCAGGCCCTAAATGAACCCTTAGTCACCTACATGGCAAAAGAAATTCTGTTACTCCAAAAATTTCATGAAATTCATTTTCTTCAAGGTTCCCATCATTACCTTGAGGACTGACTTCTCCCTACCAGCTTTATGAAGTAAAAGACAAATGATGAGCCATTAATATTCCCGAGATGTTTCGGTTGATGCACGTGTTGACATTTTGCAGGGTGGGACCATTCCTAAAGGTGAGTAACCCATGATTTTTTGTTGTAAATACTACTCTGCCAGGGTTTAGAGTATTTTTTTCTTTCACTACCAAATTCTTTATTGAAAACTACATTAGAATATATTTTTAACTAACCAAAGCAAGGTTTTGAAAGTGTATTAAGCCTATACATTAACTTTTTTTTAACTGAACGTTCAAACTGGGCTTAGCTCCAGGAAACATAACATGATATTTGTTTTAAATACTGCTTTTTGAAAAATGTAAAAGCAAAATATTGTCACTAAATAAAAATTAGAAAGTATAGCTGAACAAATAGAAAAAGAAACATAACCTGTACTTTATCTCTGGATGGCAATTATTTTCTGCCTTGCTAAATGTTCTTTAAAGCTTTTCTATCCAACATTTTTTCAAAAACGAAATAATGGTATACATGATGATTTTTAATCTCCTTCCCCCGCCATCTTCTGAACATGTTTTCACATCAGAACATATTCTTTATTATTAAAGGTTGATTAATATTCCATTCTTCCATATGATGAACATTTTGGTTGTGTCCAATTTTCTGTTAAAAACTCTGCTGCACTGAATATACTTTTAGCAAAGTTTTCATAATCCTTGTTAGGAATACTAATTTTGCGGAAAAGATGAAATTACATTAATTCTTAAATTCCTCTCATTCTGGAGGTATCTTTTATTATTACTACTAACCGTTTATTGAATGCCTATTACTTGTCAGCCACAAGCTACCTCCTTATAAACATTATTTCTAATATTTACAAAAATACATAAAGTAGATATACAATGTTCCTCTAGGAGTTCTAAAGTAATAAAGCAAAAAGACTTTCCGGGAAGAGACAAAAGAAAACAAATAAACAAAAACATGAAACAAATGGGGAAAAAAAGTTGTACAGAAATTTTTGTTTGGTTATCTTCAGAAAAGCAGTAAACTATTCTTTTCAAGATGATAAGGCACAATTTCAGAGCACTGTATGTTATTAATGATCCCATATCAGCCGATTTACATTAAGATCAACAGAACTTGGCCTTGTGTAGTGGAAGTCAGATGGAGTAATAAATTTCATTTATGATCACCACTTTCTTCTAAAGTTCCAAAGATACTGGACTTTCTCTTCAGGGAAAGGCCAGAAACATGACTTACGCAATACAGAAAGTCTGACTCAGAGTCATATGCATCACTATGCACAAAAAGAAAGAGATAAACCAAAGAATTATTGAAATACCTAAGTAGCAATGGTTAAAGGACAATCTTTTCCTTCTCCTTTCCCGGATTGCATGTGAAGCACTTCATGTTGTAAACTGCCAAGAACAGTTTTGTTTGGGTGGGGACAGATAGGATGGCTAGGAATGCAGTCTCAAAAACACATGCTCTCTGGTTCCAGCACTTTTTAAAGGGGCAACAGTAGGTCAAAATGATAGGTGTTGGCAATTTTGGAATTTTTCGTAAAAGCACATATATTCAGGAAGGAAGTGTTCTTTTTGACCACTATTCATGAGCGAGTCTATGTCAGGATTTGGCGACTTTTCCTGGAGAGGGCCAGAAAATAAACATTTTAGCCTTGGTAGGCCATAAGGTGTACTCCAGTACTGAATACCGTGCCGTTCATGGCTGGGTTCCAACGAAACTGAACTTACGGACACTGAAATCTGAACTTCATGTCATTTTCATGTTTTACTTTTTTTTTTAAAAAGTAACAAGATCTTACTTTTTTAAAAACCATTTATAAAAGCAAAAACTATTCTTAGCTTCTGGGACATACGAAAACAGGCAGCCTGCCAGATTTGGTCCACAGGCTGGACGACCTGTTCCTGTCCTATGTCATACAACTATCTCTTTGAGGAAGACTTCATAAATTAAACACACTTGATCTTTCTTCCAGCTTGGCAAGTAAGGGTACATTTCCCAGATTCCCAGTTTCTCTTTCCTTTGTTTTTTTGTTTTGTTTTGTTTGTTTCTCCCTTTGCTTGTTTTGAAACAAGGTCTTTATAAGACCTGATAAAAATTCAAGGTGAAAACAGGCAAAAGGGCAGATAAAGTGTGTGAATATAAATACATCTTCAATTAATCAAAATTTTACTACAACTCAGTTTTTTCAAATGACTGGAATTTTAGGGAAAAGAGACAAAGAAGGGAAGGAAACAACGAGAGAAAAGGAAAATGAGAGAAATGGAGAAAAGGAGTAAGGAGGAGAGTGACAACAAAATGAAGACATCATCCTGCAGAAAGATTAAAACAGGTAGAGGTAAGAGAGAGGCAGAGTTTAGACATAGTAGTGTAGCAATAAATGTATGTTGAAAAAATAATGGTATTTACTAGGACATCACAACTTGCAGCTCCTTTGGGCAGAAGCTTTCTAAGCAAACAAGCACAGACTGCAACCCATCTTTCAAATGATTATTTTAATTAGGCACAGTTCATGGTTCTTCCCATGCCCTTATCTTTAAACCTCTAGGGAAGAAAGAATTCTTTGGGCTAGAGCGGCTACAGGACAGACGGTATCAAGTTAAGAACCCTGACTATCCTCTTGTAACCATCTATAACTGTAAGTACTGGACTAAAAGAACTGATACTGATGAAGCATTATGTGATTTGAATCACAAAACTTAAAAGATTTTTACCATGCAATATTAAGGAAAGGAAATGGACTAATCCTTTTAAGAAAGATTTTCAAGAAAAGTTTAAATAAAGGGAGTCCTTTACTTAGCTTGAAAAGAATAAGGAAATTAAATAGGTATAAATATTTTCTTTCGCAAGCACCTTGAGGATTTTCTGTAGCTTTCCTTCATTCAAATGTTCCTAGCCATAAAACAAGAGGGGAAAAAATAAGTGAGAGTATCATCAATAATTTTAAATTTGAAACTCTCAAATTTAGGACCCCCTAATTTAGGACTCTTAAATAGGACCCCTGCCCCCGACACACACCCCAATCTCCTATCGCACTTCACCCTCTTTAAGGGACATTTAACACACCTGTAATTATTCAATGTCTTGTTGAGATTCTGGTCTTGTTAAAGCAGGACAGCGTAGGGCTTTAGAGTTGGATCTGCCACTTACTAGCTATGTGATCTTGATAAAGCGCTTAATCTGTGCTTTAAAATAGGGGTAATAAGAGTATCTCTTAGAGTATTACTGTGAAGAGTAAGTGAGCTACTATGGAAGATACCTAGTACCAAACAGGTACTCAAAAAACAGTTGTTAAAGAAATAGTTGTTGAATGAGTTGAGTGATTCTGTTGTTTCTTTGTGGGTAAGGAAAGAAGACAAATTGAAATTACACTGTCAGCAGACAGGATCCAGGACTACGATTCAGAATTAGCCTCTATCCCAAAGCAGTTGTCTTACTGCTTTCCTTGAATATGTTCTTTGCTCCTTTTAGAATCAGACCTTTCCCACCTGTGAGGCTAGAGAATTTAGGAAGGTAGAAAGATGGGTCGAATATACCCTTGTCTGGAAAGACAGCAACGGTTATGTTCAGAAAAATGGGAGAGAAAAACAATTTCATGATGGTATTAAGTTAATTCAATTTAGACTAGCCCTGAAATATGTTAAAACAAAACAAAACCCTCCTACTTCTTGTTTTTTTTTTCTTCAGCTCTTTCACTTGGACATCTTAAAAGTATGTGTAATTAAGTTTTTCTCATAAAAGTCTTTGGAGGATAATATCATTTTAATAAAAAAACATACAAAAAAAAAAAAACAATAACCGGGAAACAGAAGAAAACTAGATCATAAGGTTCCCAATTCTTCAGCTGAGGCCCAATAGCGAAGCAGTAGCTGAGCGCTTGAGGTTTTGGTGTCAGATTCCAATTCTACCACTAAATGTTCGTGTTAGTAAAATGAGAGAAACGAACACTACTTACACAATCGTTATGAAGATTAAATGAGAAACTACGTAAAGTGCTTGACACTTAGGAAGCGTTCAATGAATAGTTGACATTATGATCACAATTTTAAGATCATCATTGATATAGTTTTATAGGAATAAACTTTTTACTAAGTCAATTGCCTTCTGGGACCTGCACACCCTAGAGATAATATCAAGACTCACAATCTGCGTAGGGACTCCATCTCTGGAGGAGAAACAGACCACATTTGGGGAGGTAAGTGAGACTTCTAAACTTTCTTGGACCGTCTTTCATATAACTTTTAAACATGTCCTGGTATAAATTACTAGGCTTTCTGAAAAGTCCTTAACTTTTTTATTCTTTGTTTTCCTCACTAAATATCTTAATAATTTACATTTTAAAGTTTCAAAAACATTCACATAGAATTTCTCATTTGATACTCAAATCCTTGGGAGATAGATATTTCAGTAAGATTATGAACGTATGAAGTAAGCCCATACGTTCAGTAAGATTATGAACGTATTATGAACGTATGAAGTAAGCCCAACGTATGAATGAGGAACTGACTCTGGCGGTTGAGAGACTTATTCAAGGTACCCAGGTAGTAAGTGATGGTATTGAGACATCAATTCAGATCTTTGAATTCTAAGTTCTGCTCTCATGATACTACATTACACCATCTTAACATAAAGCGCACATTCACAACTGGACAAGAGTAGTGTAATTTTCATTGATACTTTAAGACGGACATTTTATGGTTTGTATCTTTAAGGTTAATCTACTGAATACTTGTGGTTCAAGTTTTTTTTTACTAACCCCAGAGTACAGACAAAGATTCAAAAAGAACAAGGGAACAAGTATATGTTGGTAGAGAACTGACACTTCCTTCTATTGACTGTAACATCTAACTTCTTTCTTTCCACATTTTAAACAAAAGGAGATTCCTTATTACGTACAATATATTTTCTTGACAATTATAATCACTTTATTGACAATAGAAGCCTAGACAAATAGTCTGTCTGTAATAAGAACATGTAATAAGGGACATGACGTTCACACCCTAAACTCGACAGTTTGGGTTATAACAAACTTAATGACCTGTAGACTGGAAAATTTCTCCACCAACAGAAGCCAAACATTTAACAATGTGATTTACTCCATGGGGAATCTTTATCTCCCTCCTCTGCTTTTTCCTTTCAACAAACATTTTTGCAAACCTACTATGTACTTGATACTGAGCTAATTACAGTGAAGGACACAATCTCTGTTTTCAAAAGCTCTCCTGGGCCGGCCCAGTGGCTTAGGTGTTTGGAGCGCTGTGCTCCTAACGCCGAGGTCGCCAGATCGCTTCCCCCACGGGCCAGTGAGCTGCACCCTCTACAATTAAGATTGTGAACAATGGCTCCAGGTCCCTGGAGCTGGGCTGCCATGGAATGCCGTGGGCTACCGTGTGCTGCCATGAGTGGCCGGTGGCCTGCTGCCGTGTGCTGCCGTGAGCGTTGTGAGCGGCAACCGACAACTGGTGACTGACTGACTCAGCCGGGGGAGCAAAGGGCTCATAATACCAGCATTGGCCAGGGAGCTGTGTCCTGCACAGTCTGAGAAACAATGGCTTGAACCGGAGGGGGGCGGAGGTGGAAGAAGGAGGGAGAAAAAAAAAAGCTCTCCTGGTCTAATAAAAGTGATTATAACTGATAATTATAATACAGATATTATGATAGAGGTATGTACAGAATGTCAGGCAAACACAGAGGACAAATGCTCACTTTTTCGTTTTTCGTGGTTACAACAGTTTTCAGGAAAATGTTTTCTACTTAAAAATAGATTTTGAATCCAATTTCTATCACTTAACATTAACATTAAAAAATCATTTTTCTTCAAAGCTAACCAGGCAATCAGTGACGCTGTCTTTTACATATAAAATTGACACCATCAGGTAGGACCAGGAACCTATTTAATCATTAAAAAATAATAATAGGGACGGCCCGGTGGCTCAGGCGGTTTTGAACACGGCACCTTGAGCTGAGCTGCCGTTGAGATCCCAGATGGCTCAGTTAGTTGGAGCATGTCCTCTCAACCACAAGGTTGCCGGTTCGACTCCCACAAGGGATGGTAGGCTGCGCCCCCTGCAACTAGCAACGGCAACTGGAGCTGGAGCTGAGCTGTGCCCTCCACAACTAAGACTGAAAGGACAACAACTTGAAGCTGAACGGCACTCTCGACAACTAAGATTGAAAGGACAACAACTTGACTTGGAAAAAAGTCCTGGAAGTACACACTGTTCCCCAATAAAGTCCTGTTCCCTTTCCCCAATAAAATCTTTAATAATAATACATGCCAATTTTTGTAGACTTGGTCCTCCATTTGAGTTACTTTATGACCACTAATGGTTTAACTAGATTAATTATTAAAGATGTTACAAAGTTCTTCCCAATCTGATCGGCTATAACAACTGAAATAAACAAATCAGTCCCTTGCTTCTGCTTATTTTCAGGCATTGTCTCAAAGGGATTTATTTGTTCTGTTGATGTGACTCTTAATTATAATACATTTCTTTGCAATCCACTTGCATTATTTCATTACAAAATGAATGAACTGCCTTTAAGAAAAACTATAGTCTTGCCCCAGGTTTGGTCATATTTACATTCCTACGACTAATTATTAGCAAAAACATAAAGGGACACAGTTTGGGCTTTTATATTCCACTGCTTCACTTAGAAGCAGCCCTCTGGAGCTGTTTTATCCAATAAATAGGTCTTGATTGAAGCTAGGTTCCTCTGGGCTTTCTTTGTTATTTCTGTCTCTCACCCTTCAGTGAAATAACGAGGTGTGACAAAGGCCTCAGTGTGGGTATGCATTTTGGAGGTAGCTCTAGGATAGGGAAATGACTGGTTAACTCAGACAGCCGAAGTTTGAAACCTAGCTCTGAATCACACATAGGTGTGCGTGGTGTTTCCTCTTTGAGCCTGTGTCCTTGTAAAATGTCGGATAATGATATCTTCCTTGTGGAGCTGTTAGAGGATTGCAATTAAATAACGTTTGCAAAGCACTTGGGCTGTGTTTGGCACGTGGTAAACACTCAATAAATTCTAGTCACTGGTGTTTCTAAGAGTGTCGGATCTCTACGGTTTACATTTCTAAAAAGTGAGGGTTAAGATTTCTATAATTCTTCTGATGCTCCTAGAAAGGAACTAAAGACAAGGATTGCTGGGCAAAGGAAATAGGCCTTATATGGGCTGAGTGGACAAGGCTGGCTTTACAAATAATCAGAATAGATGAGCCCAATATAGCTTTCTTTGAGCGGGTCATGGAAAAGCCCACCCAGCATCCTACATTTCCTTCACTATGTCATCCTGTCTGAAATTTCATCCTCAGAAAAAATTCCTTTGGATCACTAAGGCTCCCTGGGAGGGAACCAGTACTCCTAAGAGGTTTATGGCCAGCCTCTCTTATCAATCCCCTAAGTAGTTAGCCAATAAAGGTTCAAGATGATAGCCTTCTCAAGGGTACTGATTCCTTCACAGGAGAACAAGATTGAGCCACAGTTTCTGCCTTCATGAAGGCCCTAGAAGGGTCCGGTAACTTAAGAGTTCCTTGTTAGGGACAAAAGCCCCAAGACCGAGGTCCCTAGGACAAGGTAAAGTGGAGGGTGCAGGATGGAGCAGAAAGTGAAGCTGGAAAGAGATACCAGAAGAATGCCAAAAAGACTTCCTCCTTTTCTTTAGCAAATGTGGCCCGCCCACTATGTGTCGGGAGCTGGGGGCAAAACCTCACAGGTTGGTCTTGCTTCTTACATGAAATTGGCCGGGGGTTTTGGTGCGGGAGCAGGAGTTCTTTCCAGTTCCGGAGTAGGGTGGCTTACTCTGGGGGTGGGCGAAGACTAAGTGGAGGAGATGGCCTCCGAAGGGATGGGGCGGGAAGGGAAGGGAAGGGAAGTCGGGCGACATGGAAGACGTGAGGTCCCAAAAGTGTGGAGTGCAGGTTTGAGCCCCGGCTCCACCACTCGCTGGCCGCGTGTCACTTATGCATTTCCTCGTCCGCGAGCATGACAGGAGATACCGTAATGAACGGAAAACTCTGGCACAGGGCCTGGCATCTGGCAACAGCTGGATAACGCGAGCTCCTGCTATGGCTTTGGTATTAGAAACGCGCCCTGCTGTTGGCGCTTTCACAGTGTGCGGAGCACGCAGCTTGCACTCTGTACCCTAACTAACATCCCTAAATCTGACCCCCAGCCCGCTCAAAGCAGGGATCGTCATCCTCGGCGTAAAGCGAGGAAACCACAGCTTTGAGCAGCGGTCTCACAGCCAACAAGAGCGAAAGACGGGCCTGGGATCTCCGGGCTGGGGCTTGTCGCGGAGGAGGGGTAGGGGACGGCGGGCCATCCCACCGGCCTCGCCAGGGGTGCGGGGCTCACCCTGAAAGGTGCCCGGGAGCCGCCGGGCTTGGGTGTCCGATGTGCGCCGCTTGTCAGACATGCTCCTGCACCCAAGTCACCGCTGTCGCGTAGTGATAACCGAAACCAGAGCCGGAGCCGAGAGGAATGCCCAGTGGGGCGATCCCGAGCCCCAAAACCCAGGCTGAAGCCCCGCCCCTCCCCGCGACCCGGCCAATCGACGCCCAGTATTGAGGACACGCCCCCACCCATCCGCCCTTCCCTCGCGGCTGGTGGGTGGGCACCTCCCGCAGGGTTCTAGGGCTGAGGGGCGTGGCCTGCGGCACCGGAAAAGAGGAGCGGAGGCCACTAGGCGAGGGGCCGGGGTTCGTATATTGCGGAGGGGGCTGGGGGATGGCTTGAGGAAAAGTTGCAAATAAGAAAAAGGCACCCTCTGCACAGACGCATTAAAGAGAAGAAGATGGTGCCCTCCCAACGCGGTTGGGTCGGAGTGGAGGGGAGGAGGCGGACGGGCACCCGATGGCCAAAGTGAGGGAGCTGAGGCCATCCCTGATCTTGAGGACCAGTGGTGTGAAGCGAAGGAACCGACGTGAGCACCCTTGAGCCAAGGGAGTGAATTCGAGTGAAGTGCCTTTATTCAAACAAAATCCTTTTGGAGCCCCTGCCGTCTGCCAAGGGCAGGTGGTGTAGTGCACAAGGGGCAGATACGGTGCCCGCCCTCTTGGAGTTTATGGCCTAGTGGACAGATAGGCAACAAACAAGTAAACTAACCAAACCATTACACGTGGTGAAGAACGTGATGAAGGGAACGAGGTACTGATGGCATCTACTTTAGTTAGGGGGACGAGGGAAGGCCTCTGTAAGAAGGTGGCATTGAGATCTGGCCTGAAAGATGAGAAGATGCCAGCCTTGGAAAGGGGGACCCGAGTGCAGGAAGTTGGAGAGGATATCCCTTTTCCTTCTGAAAAGCACATGCCAGGTATTCCCAACCTCAAGCTTTCTGTTGGGTTGTGGATGAAACCTCATATTTGAAAACAAAGCTATGTTTTATTCTCCATGACTTATGCAAAATGTTCAAGGTATATTGATGTACACCACAAGGTGCACTTTTAAAAACATTTGACTTTGAAATAAGTACAGATGGACAGGAAGTTGCAAAGACAGGACGGAGGTTATGTGTATCCTCTACCCAATTTCCCCCAATAGTTACATCAAAGCCAGGAAATTGGCAATATCTTAAGATATGTGTATAGTTCTATGCCATTTTATCACATCCATAGATTAGTATAACCACAGACGGCAATCAAGATACAGAACTATTCCATCACCACAAAGATCTCCCTTGTGAGGAACACCTTTTTCTTTTTACAAATGTGTTCAGTATTTGACTGTATAATACATAACAGTTTGGGATGTTTGGGTAATATGAAATGGTAGAATTTCTCTCTGATTTTAGCTGTGGAGCCTTGTTGTCAGGACTGAAACTGGAGTACACACAATTATGACAGTTAAGAGAGCAGCTGAGCAGCACCTTTGTTTTAGGATACAGACTTCAGTGTGTGACAAAAGCCTGGTGCAGAGCTCTCAAGGTGATTTCTGTGGATGAAAAGGGGCAGCATACTAAACCTAACAAGCTCAGGGGAGGCCAGCATGGCAGGTCCTACAAACTCAGGAGACCGAAATTAACCACATAGGATGGTATGAACATAAAAAGTCCTAACTAAAAGCAGTTCCTTGTGGGTAGTCACATTCTTGGCTTGCAGCTTCCTTGACAAAGGTCAATCTTAACCTTAAGTGAGCCTGTCTATTGTCTTTTTGCATCTAAGATAACATACCCTTGGAACGTCAGAGTAATCCCTTTTTCCAGACCCCTCAGGGCACCACCCACCAGAACAGACCACAGAACTCCTCATTGTTATCGTGTTGCTGGAATACCATCTCTGTGTGCTGTAAAATGTTAATTATTAACTATGCTCCACCCACCAATGAAAAAGAAGTGTGTGTCTCTCCATTTTACTTTTTATCCAATCCCAGAGATTCCCCCCCACCTCCGCTTTGCTTTTTCCCATCCCCTTAATCTACCACCAGTGATTTTATGTAACCCTCCTTATGTCTCCTCCTTTGATTCTAATGTGTAAAGTAAGCTGCAAAACTGCCATTTTCCGGAGTATTTTCTCAATCCATTGAGATTTTGCTTCCTGGCAATTGTTGTCAGTTTGGCTCAAATAAACTCATTAAAGTTCTCTACAGGTTTGGACATTTCATATGTGGACAGTTCCAGTCACTTATTGGCAAAGAACTTGATGCTATTCCTGGGGGTGAAGTACAGCTTGTACAGTCACTTGCTTTATAAGCTTCCCGGATAAGATAACGAGGGGAATGTAGTAATTTAATGACCCTTCTTTATCATCCTGGAGAAAGTCTACAGCTTCCTTTTTTCCATTCTGCCCAGAGGCAGGAACTTCCTGTTTATGCTCAGGAGCAAAAGCACAAGAAGCTAATTAAAACCTTCAGCAGAGGAGGGCTTAATTACAAATTGCATATTGTGAAAAAGTAGTTAGCTTTGCTTTTTGCTGGAAAGAAAATATTTCAAAATGAATTTAATGTTTGTATTGCTACCTGCTACCTTTGCTCAAGTCTCAAGGTGATCCCCACGGCATCACTTGTGCCGAGTTAGACAAGAGGCTTCTCCCTTTGGGACAGACTTTGGTAAACACTTGCTGCCTCTGGTTTCAGATTGCATCAGTTTGGGAGCTGATCCCCAGCCCCAAACTGAGAACAGACTTCGACTTGATTTTTAAATTACTTTTAGAATGGATGAGTGTTTCCAGATTTTGATTTTAAAATGCTGAATTTTACTTGACCATGAAGCTGGTGGATTCTGGCTTTCTCATGTATACTCTGTATAAATGTATTGATTAAACATACTTTAAAAATAAATATTAGCGGGGGGAGGGGGGTTCACACAGTGTGAGGGATATAAATGATAAACGTCTAAGTATTGCTTTGTCTTGTGCGCCTGAAACTAATAAAAAAATAAATAAATAAATAAATAAATATTAGCATATCGTCCTCTCCCTTAGGAGGAATTTCTAATCCTAAATTTTCTTCCAGTAATGATTAGAAGTTAGAATGGGAGTTGAGAACTTTATGCTTTAGAAATGGAGACATAAAATTACAACTAATTTGAAAAGAGAGAACTACTTATAATTTTATCATCTCTAACAGACCTATTATCATTTTGGTGAATTTTTTCCTCTAGCTGTTATTTAAAGGATATTTACTTATAAGGTAAAATCAGAGTACTTTACATATTCCAGATTTCTTTTACATTTTATTTTGCTGGTATTTCCCTAGCATATTCAAATTAAGTACCAAATTAAGTATTGATTGGTTGATGATGACATTAAGACATGGAGATTGGTTTGAAAACAGACATGCACCATGAATCCATAATTGAATAAGTCAGAAGGAAATTTAATTAGTCTTTTTCCTGTGTCCACACAAGAAATGCTTACATGAGAACAACAGGAAGTCCTTATTTATTTTGTTCCTTTACATTGAGAATCCAGGCTGTTCTCCATGCCTTTAGTGAAATCAGGTTAACTAGATACTTTTGAAGGAACAACAATCCTAGCAAGTTATATCTGTTTGTGGTGTTTTCCCCACGGATGGGACTAGTAAATTTGATCTGTTTCTCTATGTGGACTAATTGACATTTATTGTATTACAGCAGCATTTTTGTCTTCTTAGCTCTTGTCATAAGAAAATTACTCCAGGAATTGAATCATAACAAGCATTTCACCAGAGGATTTTATACATTTATTTGGTCTATGGCAGCAGACAAATTACATCACAGCACTTGGTAAGAGCACGGGGAGTCCAGGTTCTCAGGTCTTAAGAAAAAAAAAAAAATCACTGAAATATTGGTGGTATTTAATAGACTCATCTATGGGAAGAATTTTATTAATCTGCTTTATTTATTTGACTCAGCAGATATTTATTGAACACCTATTATATGCCAGGCATTGTTCTAGTTGCTTGACATACATCAACGAACAAAAAACACAAAAATCCCTGCCCTCATGGAGCTTACATTTTAGTAGTCTTTGACACATGTATTAGTTTGCTAAAGCTTACATATCAAAGTACCACAGACTGGAAGGACTTAACAACAGAAGTTTATTTTCCTTACAGTTCTGGAGGCAAGAAAGTCCAAGATGAAGGTTCAGCAGAGTTCGTTTCTTTTAAGGGGCCTGAGGAAGGAGCTATGCCGGCCTGTCTCCTTGACTTGTAGGTGGCTGTCTTCTTCCTGTATCTTCACTTTGTTTTCTCTCTCTCTAGGTGTCTATATCCAAATTTCCTCTTACAAGGACACAAATCATATTGGATTGGGATCAACCCTGACGACCTCGTTTTAACTTAAATGCCTTTTAAAATTTCCTATTTTCAAATACACTCACATTCTGAGGTACTGGGGGTTAAGGCTTTGACATATGAATTTGGGGGGTATGCATACAATTCAGCCTGTAATATCACGTATGACTATGGTGTATCCAAATCTTTGTCCTGCCTATTTTCTCATATCTTCATCTCTGAGATATTCAAAGCTATTTATGCTTCCCTAAATAGTGTAACCAGGTAAACTGAAATTATGAGTGACTTTTTTTTTTTGGACATGATTTATTTTTAATAAATACTAAAAGAAAGTTCTTAGTGAAGGAGGATTACTCTACTTGGAATTTTGCTCCATCTAGTGTCCACCATATTCTACTACTTTTGTCAAAGTTATAAAAATGAATAAAGGGGAAGTATGTTGGAGAAGGGGTTCTCTATTCAACAGGTTATTTACAGGGCACTAAAGATTCACGGTAAAAAATATATTTTCAAATACTGTATGTGGAAGGATAAAGAGGGTTATATAATGCCATTTTTAATAATTCAAGTAATATCATTACCGTCATTTACCATCATCACCAATTACTATTTATTTTTATCCCATGAAGAAACTGAGCCTGGGTTTAATCACTCGCCCAAGATCTCACAGGTTATAAGTGGCATTTGCCCAAGTCCATATAACTGGAGTTTAAGCTCTTAATCATTCAGAAATAAAAATAAAAAGAAACAGAAACAACTCAAACATTTCATAATATATTCCTCAGAAGTGACCCATCTAAGCATACACCTACCGTGTTTCCCCAAAAATAAGATCTTCCACGAAAATAAAACCTACCCTGAAAATAAGCCACAGTTAAGATCTCAGCCAGATGGATGCATTTAGTACGTTATGATGATGTTCCAGAAGAAGATGACATGACAGTATTTGAATAAATGTAGATTGTTGTACATGAAAAAAATAAGATATCCCCTGAAAATGAGCCCTAATGGAGCAAAAATTAATGTAAGACCTGGTCTTATTTTCGGGGAAACACGGTAAGTGAATACTCAAGTTTGCCTTCAATCTTGATATATACTTAACCTTTGTCTTGAAATGATACTTTCTTGTTCAGTGTTTGTATCATTGTTTTTTAAAGATTTTTTATTAAAAATATAGCTAACATATAATATGAATTTCAGGGGTACACCATGGTTGTTCAACATTTATAGACCTAAAGAAGTGATCACCATAAAGTCCAGCAACCAGCTGACAACATACCATGCTATCACAATATTATTAACTATTCCCCATGCTGTACAGTACGTCCCCATGACTGATTTGTTTTATATCAGGAAATTTGGACGACTTACTGCCTTTCACTTTTCCCCCACCCTTTTTAATTTTTCAATTACAGTTGACAAATACAGATGACATTCAATACTATTTATATGCTGTTGGGTACAGCATAATGGTTAGACATTTATATAATTTAAGAAGTGATCCTCCTAACTAGTACCTACCTGGCACCATACATAGTCGTTACCTTATGATTGACTATATTCCCTATGCTGTACTTTACATCCCCATGACTATTTTGTAACTACCAATTTGTACTTCTTATTCCCTTCACTTTTTCCACCCTACCCCTAACCCCCTCCCATCTATCACCCTAACAAATCTACTCATCTGACACCATACATAGTTATTACAATATTATTGACTATATTCCTTATGCTATCCCCGACATCCCCACGACTACTTTGTAACAACAAATTTGTACTTAATCCCTTCTCCTTTTTTCACCCATACCCTGAAGCCCCCTCCCATCTGGCAACCATCAAAATGTCTCTGTATCTATGAGTTTGTTTCTGATTTGTTGGTTTGTTTATTTTGTTCTTTACATTCCACATATAAGTAAAATCACGTTGCATCTCTCTTTTTCTGATACTCCACTCAGCACAGTGCCCTCCAGGTCCATCCATGCTGCCACAGATGACGAACCCATTCCCTTCCATGGCCAAGCAATATTCCACTGTATATATGTAACACTTCCTCTTTATCCATTCTTTCATCGATGGACACCCAGGCTGCCTCCACATCTTGGCCATTGTAAACAATGCTGCAATGAGCATATGGATGCACACGTCCCCTCAAAGTAGCATTTTGGGTTTCTTTGGGTAAATACCCAGAAGTGGGGTTACTGGGTCCCTTTGTCTCTTGTTATAGTCATTGTTTTAAAGTCTATTTTGTCTGGTGTAAGTATGGCTACATCAGATTTTGTTTGTTTGTTTGTTTGCTTCCATTTTCATGAAATGTCTTTTTCCATCTCTTTACATTCCGTCTGTGTGTTTCTTTCAATCTGAAGTGATTCCCTTGTAGGCCGCATATGTAAGGGTTTTGTTTTCTCATCCATTCAGCCCTCCTATGTCTTTCGATTGGAGCATTTAATCCATTGAAAGTAATTGCTAATAGATATATAGCTATTGCCATTCTATTATTCATAATTTTGATATATATTTTTTCCCCATCTTAAAGAAGTCCCTCTAAGATTCCTTGTAATACTGGTTTGGTGGTGATGAACTCCTTTAGGTTTTTCTTGTCTGGGAAGCTCTTTATCTGTCCTTCAATTTTAAATGATAGCCTTGCTGGGTAGAGCAGTCTTGTTTGTAGACCCTTGCTTTTCATAACTTTGAATATTTCTTGCCACACCCTTCTGGCCTGCAAAGTTTCTGTTGAGTAATCAGCTGACAATCTTATGGGATCTCCCTTTTAAGTTACTAGTTGCCTTTCTCTTGCTGCTTTTAGGATTCTTTCTTTGAATTTCACCTTTCCCATTCTAATTATAATATGTCTAGGTGTGGGCCTCTTTGGGTTCATCTTGTTTGGGACTCTGCACTTCCTGGGCTTGTATGCCTATTTGCTTTGCTAGATTAGGAAAGTTTTCAATCATCATTTCTTCAAGTAGGTTCTTAATCCCTTGCTTTTTCTCTTCTCCTTCTGGTACCCCTATGATGCAAATGTTGTTATGCTTGATATTATCCCAGATGTCTCTTAAAGTATCCTCATTTTTTTGTATTCTTTTTTCATTTTGCTGTTCTGATTGGGTGTTTTCTGCTACCTTGTCTTCCAAATCGCTGATTCGATCCTCTGCTTCATCTAATCTGCTGGTGATTCCTTCTAGTGCATTCTTTGTTTCAGTTATTGTATTCTTCACTTCTGACTGGTTCTTTTTTATGGTTTCTATGTCCTTTTTTATGCTTGCTATCTATATGTTGAAGTTCTCACTGAGTTCCTTGAGCATCCTTATAACCATTGTTGTGAACTCTGTCTCTGGTAGGTTGCTTGCCTCCATTTTGTTTAGTTCTTTTTCTGGAGTTTTCTCCTGTTCTTTTATTTGAAATGTATTTCTTTGTTTCCTCATTTTGGCTGCGTCCCTGGGTTAGTTTCTATGTATGAAGTAGATCTGCTATGTTTCTTGCCATGTGGCCTTATGCAATAGGTGCTCTGTGGGGCCCTGGCACAGTCTCCCTTGTCATCTGTCACCTGCTTTGGGTGCTCCAGGAGTTTCCCTTGTATGGGTTGTGTGTGCCTTCCTGCTTTAGTTGAGCCTTAATTACTATTGGCACATCACTGGGTGGGATTGACCCTCAGGCTGATTCGCTATGGGGTTTAGCCATGTGCATAGCTTACGGGCTGCTGTGCAGGGGGCTTACTACAGTGAGTCAAATTCGCCCCAGCAGGCTCTGGTGCCTGTTGAGACCACCCTTTGTGTATGCTGCCTATGGGGCTAATTGGGCGGTGCTCTGCTGTGGTCTCAAGCTAATCTTCAGGTATGTTGGTTCTGGGGCCTGTTGGGAAGGGCTCCAGTGCAGGCCCAGGTCACCCACTGTTTGTGGGTAGTAGGAGCTACAAAGTGATCCATAGTTGTTAGCTGCCTGTACTAAACCTGGAGGCACATGGGAGAGGCCATGCTGTGAATCAAGGATGTCTGCCACCAGTACCAGGCCTGGGGTAACTCTGCAAAAAGGACACCCTGAAGCCTGCTGCCACCTGCCTGCTCCCTTAAAGTGCAGCTGCTGATAAAGCCTCATGTGGTACATGAGTAAAGTGAGGTAGCATCTCAGGGAGTCACTAGAGTGGGAAGAGTTGTGTTTACCAGGTTAATGTAGATTCTGGTTTGGTACCAGTGCTAAGCCTGGAGCTACTCAGCAAAAGTCTCAGAGCACACAGGCCAGTCATCACCCACCTGGAGCCCATGGACTCTGATAGTTTTCCAAGAAAGAATGCAATGCGGCCAGGTCTGGCTGCTGGCGAAGAAAATGCCTCCAGCATTGTGGGAATTGGGTGGGGCGGAGTCCCAATCAGTCAGTAGGGTGGAGCCCCAGAGTTCAGCAGACCAATCAGATTCAGATTTGGCTGTTAACGTAAGGGGCGGGCTCAACACATTAAAGATGGGCCGTGGCGGAAGACTCCACGCAGGGAAAATGGCGACTGGCCTCTAACCTTGGTATGGGGACAGAGCCAGGAGTGCAGTTTCCAGGCTCTTGGCCTCACGTGGAAAGGTGCTGGCTCAGGTAGTAAATGGCCATCAGCTGTGGCTAGTTGGCCGTCAGCTGTAACCAGTGAGCCATTGGGCACTAATATAACTGCCGTGGCTATGCTAGCAGAAAATGGGGGCTAGCAAGAAGATGGTGGCTGAGCCTGCAAGCGGTGCAGTGAGGGTTGCAAACAGTGTGCCTCCTGCTTCCTGTGTCTCAAACCCAGCCGCCAGTGAGAGTATAGTGGTGTGACTCTGTGGGGACAGAGCCCCAGAAAGCAGTTTCCAGGCTCTCGGCCTCATGTGGAAAGGTGCTGGCTCAGGTAGTAAATGGCCATCAACTGTGATTGGATGGCCATCAGCTGTGGCTAGTTGACCGTTAGCTGTAACCAGTGAGCTATTGGCTTCTAATATAACTGCTGTGGCTATGCCAGCAGAAAAATGGGGGCTAGCAAGAAGACGGTGGCTGAGCTAGCAAGAGCGGATTGCAGAAAGGCAGATGCCGCCAGCGAGACTATAGTGGTATGACTCCCCCATCTATGGCTCCGTGGGTGTTCCTTTTGGGCCTCACCATGTCCTGCGTTCTTATGTGGGGAGCGGGAGCTGAGACCCCGCAGGCCGCCCCACGCGACACATGGCACAGCGAGCAGGGTACGGTGCCAGCCAAAGCTCTCCGAAGGGCGGTGGAGCAGTTTGTGCATATGAAAGCTCAGTCTCAGGAAGACCAGGAGGAGCAGCTGCCAGAGAGCTGGAACCTCGTGGAGGGGTGGGAAGACGTGGACGGTTCCCCAACCAGCAAAGGCCGGAGAAAGCAAAGGACATTGCGGCCCTGTGGGCTGGAAAGTGCTTGCTGAGGCAGCCTGGATGCGGGACTTGTAGTCCCAGGAGGAAACACTTGCTGAGTCCTCTGTGGGAGCTGAGGGTGAGGTCAAGGTCGTCTCTCACCCCCAGGACAGCCCTGGTGAATGATTATGGACTATGGGGAATTGCCTTCTATCCCTAATTTAATAGACCGCTTGACTGTTTGCTTGGAAACATATCACCATGTAGTGGAACTGGCGGATGTTTGCTTTTGTGTCTTAACTGGCCGCCATCAAGAATATGTAAGCACCTTGACTGTGAGTCGCTGTTGTTCCAGCACGGTACCCTAAGAAGCCCAGAAAGAGTGGCAGTGCCCTGAGAGCCCTGGCTGAGTCCAGGAAGTCTGGCTGTGCCCAGAAGTACTGGCGGTGCCCTGAGAAACCCTGGCTGTGCCCAGAGAGCCTGGCTGTGTCCAGAATATTGCATTCACCTCCAGGCTCCTCGCATAGGGCCCCTCGCGGAAGACACTTGTCGCATAGATTGTGAGGCGAGACTCTGTAGGAGTGGAGTGTGGGGACAAAGCCCCAGAAAGCAGTTTCCAGGCTCTCAGCCTCACGTGGAAAGGTGCTGGCTCACGTAGTAAATGGCCATCAACTGTGATTGGATGGCCATCAGCTGTGGCTAGTTGGCCGTCAGCTGTAACCAGTGAGCCATTGGGCACTAATATAACTGCCGTGGCTAGGCTAGCAGCGAATGGGGGCTAGCAAGAAGATGGAGGCTGAGCCTGCAAGCGGCGCAGTGAGGGTTGAGAATTGTGTGGCTCCTGTTTCCTGTGTCTCCAACCCAGCCGCCAGCGAGAATATAGTGGTGTGACTCCCCCATCTATGGCTCCGTGGGTGTTCCTTTTGGGCCTCACCATGTCCTGCGTTCTTATGTGGGGAGCAGGAGCTGAGACCCCGCATGCCACCCTGCATGACACCTGGCCTTGAAGCCACACACCTCATTCTGCTCCTCATATGCCTGTGACACCCCCGAGTCACCGTCTCTTCGCTGGAACTTAAGGTGAGTGCCTGCGAGCGAGTCTATGCGCGACTGGTTTAAGAGGATGTCTGGGTTTCCTGCAGCTTTCTGTCCCATCTGGATGGTGGGAATCCCCACTTTTAAACAGCCAGATGTTGTGGGGGCTCCTTTTCCTGGCATCAGCCTGAAGTGGGGCTGGGGCCCTTTGCTTCTCCTGGGGGAATCTCTGTGGCTGAGGTATCCCGCCCTATTTTCAAATACTGCACAGAGGTTCGGGACGAGCCCAGTTCACAGGCGTCTCCGCCCCTCCCTGTTGTCTCAACGTGGCTTCTTCTTTACATCCTTAGTTATAAAACTTATGTTCAGCCAAACTTCAGATGGTTCTCCACGTTGATTGTTCTATGTTAGTTGTAATTTTAATGTGTTCATGGAAGGAAGCAGGCACAGTGTTTACTATTTGGATCTCCTGTATCACTGTGTTAATATGCTGTGTCAAAATGTGTCTTAGCTATTGAATTTATAAAGGACATAATCCACAAACAGGTCAATATTTTATAGTTTATTTCATTGTACATCTTGAATTACATTGAAAATTTTAAATACTATTTAAAAGTTTTGAATTTTTTCTTTGTAATTTTCAAAAGTAACTTTTGTTTTTCTATTAGACAAATTAAATGTGGCCGCTAAACTGCTTGGAGATAGTAAAAAAAGGCTTCTGTGGAGAGCTGAAGTTTTGTAGGATAAATGTAAGTCAGAAAAGGATGCTTTAGAGATATAGAAAAGCCCTGCTAAATGCATAGGAGCATGACAATGCTTGATATGTTGGGGGAAATGTGAGCAGTAAGATATGCAGCAAGTGTAAATGATAAGAGATGACAATGGACTAAAAAGCATATGCCAAACTTAGAAGATAATTATGAAACCACTGAAAAATCTTAACAAGAGGTGTAGAATGAACATATTAAATTTATTAAAAGATCATGTAATAGACAATCTAAATAGGCCTGAATCTATTCAAGAAATTGAATGAATAATTAATAACTGTCTAAAACAAATCACCAGGCCCAGATGGGTTCATTGGTGAATTCTATCAAACACTTAAGGATTTATACCAATTTCTCTACAACCTCTTCTAGAAAATAGAAGCAGAGGGAATATTTCCCTACTCATTCTATGAGGCCAGAATTATTCTAATACCAAAATCAGACAAACACATTAGAAGAAAACTACAGACCAATCTCTCTCATGAATATAGATACAGAATTTCTCAAGAAAGTTAGCAAATAGAATCCAACAATGCATAAAACGTTGTATACAATTATATAATAGTTCACCATTTGAAAAACAGTTAACGTAATCCATCATATCAACAGGCTAAAGAAGAAAAATCACATGATCGTATCATTAGATGCAGAAAAAGCATTTGACAAAACCCAATATTTAATTATCATAGAAACTCTCAAACTAGGAATAGAGAACTTCTTCAACTTGATAAAGAACATGTACAAAAAACCTACAGTGAACCTCATACTTCATGGTGAGAAACTTGAAGCTTTCCCTCTAAGATCAGGAGCAAGGCACAGATAATTCCACTCACCACTTCTTTCCAACATCATACTGGAAAGTCCTGGCTAATGGAATAAGACCAGAAAAGGAAGTAAAATGTATACAGATTGGGGAGGGAAGAAGGAAACTGTTTGTTTGCAGAAAACATGATTCTCTATGTAGAAAATCTGTACTTATCCCTTATTACATAAGGGAGCAAAAGAAAGGAAGAAGTTAAACAAATAAAAGACCCAGAACAAATAGTTTCACATTTAATATGGTGTTGTCTTATATGGTTTATCAATTAATATATGAACATAAGGTTATTGAAATGAGTTGATCCCAGTATATCATTGGTGACTAGCTGAGCATAAAGCATCTCCTCACTATCCTGGAAATCTGTTGTCTTGGACCTTCAGACATAATGGTCTTGCAGTGACTACATCGCTGGGAATTTTATGGGTGTTATTTGTACACTGTATCTTTATTTTTAAAAACCTGTGTTAAGAAGTCAACAATAGCCATTTCAATATTGGCATTAAGTAATGCAAGCGTAGTAATGTAGGATTTGATGATTTTATCTGTGTTACCTATCTTTTTACAGTACTAACTTCCTGTAGGTCATGACAAATATTCATGTTACCTTTTTTCACCACTAATATCTGTTGATAGAAGAGGCAAATGAGTGACATGTTAGCTACTAAAAAATAATAGTTAGCATGTCTTAAATGCCTACTATATGCCAGGAATCATTATTAAATCGCTTTGCCCAATTTTCTCCTTAAATTCTCACGAAAACCCTTTCTGGTAGCTCTCAACACCATTCTAAACTGAGGAAACTTACTTTCAAGCAGGTCAAGGAATTTGGTCAAAGTCACGCAGAGAGTGTAGAGAAGTGGTTAACAGCACAGGCTTTGTGGTCCCATTGCCTGCATTAGACTCCTGTTCTACCACTTCCTAGCTTTGACCTTCGGCAAGTTATTTAACTTCTTCAAACTTCATTTTTCTCATCTGTGTAAGAGTAAGTCAAATAATCCATGTGAAGTGCTCAGCACAGTGCCTGGTACACAGTATATTTCACAAATGTTATTGGTTGCTAAAAGTAATTATATATTACATAGTTATTATATACTATTTTTATTATTCTAATGAACAAGTGACACCACAGATTTAAACTTCGATCTCTCTGACCCTAAAGCTGCCTCATTTCCCTCTATTTAGTACTATCTCTGTAAATTTTTAGTCATTGATGAAGATAGAACTAATTGTCTTTAAATTGCTTAGGCTCAGTAAAAAAAAACTTTGCCAGTTCATTAGTCAGGATAGAGTAGATCCTTCTACATTAATGACCAACTTTCATATTTCAGTGATTTATCACCAACAAACTTGATTTCTTATTCCCATTTTATGTCTCACGTGGGATGACAGAGGCATTTTCATCATAGTTACCCTGGGATCTCAGCTGACGGAGTCTCCATCTTGACTCGTGCTTCCCCCATCATGGAGGCAGAAACAAAGGGATGTGGTGACTTGTGCACTGTCTATTGAAGACTTCTGCTTGAAAGTGACACATGCTGCTGCTGCTTCTGTGTCATTGACCAAAGCCAGTAACATGGCCAGGTCTCACTTCAAATGAGCAGGGAAAAGGGCATTTTTCTGGGTTTAGGAAAGAAGAGAATTAGACATCAGTGAGTAGCATTAATGACTACCATACCAATATGAACTGTTTTAGTTTCCTTATTTGGTATTTATCTTTTTGATTTCTAAATCTGCTCCCATCCCTTCTTATGTATATAGATTCTTCAGGGAAAAACCTAAATATGGTTTCAGAGAAACACCTCTCGTTCGGAGAGGTATATCAGAATTATCTGGAAACTTTCTCAAAATCATGTGCCCGGGCCCCACCCAAGACCTAGTGAGTGAAATGTCTAAGGGTCTGACTCTGGGTGTATATATTTTGAAAAAGCTCCCCAGATCTGGTTTGATCCCTGTTGTGACTATGCAGTTATATACTCATGTTTGTTTTCAAGGGTTGGCCTTAAGACAGATGGGAGAAAACAGAGCTGAAAGGATCAGGAGGAGGAAGGAAGGCCTTAGGGCTGAAATTACGACCCAGGTGTAGCAGGCTTCTCAGCTCAGGCTTAAGCTGTGCTCACCTCGGAAGCTGAGAAAGCTTGCCCAGACAACTCCAAGGTTCTTTTACATATGAAACCCCAATCCTCATGCAGAAGACCTCATCTTAAATTAAGGGAGATTTTACCCCTGCCCAACTTTTTATGGGAAAAAATTTTAATCATACAGAAGGGTAAAAGAATTTACCTGCCACTGAATTAACTAAGTGCTAGCAATTTTGCCATATTTGTTCTATTTGCTTACTACTTTAAATTAGGGAAGATTTCTTCATTGGCTTCGGTTTGATTTAAGGATAGTCGACCAGCATTGTAATAGGTGGTCTGAGCATAGCAGAGGCCTATGCCTATAGTACAGCCTGCCTCGCAGACTCTGAATGATAGAGCACAGTGGCTGCAGTGAAAAATGGTGGAGAAATTATAGGGGCTGTTTCACTGAGGACAGAAAGTGTCAGTAGCATTAGTGGCATGGCTTTGGGTATGTCGGTGGACGGGATGTATGGCACAGACTGGCAGGCTCTGTCAGCGTTGGGACCTGTTGTTGGGTCCCAATAGCTGTACGGCTGCCGTTTTGTTGATTAGCAACTCCCGGGAAAATCAGCAGAGGAGCAAACTGCTGCCAACCAAGTGGGTAACCAAGAGGGCGTTTCTGTGCAGTCCCCGTGAGGCAGCTGTTAGGGGCACCCAGAGCTGTTCCGCAGGGAAATTGGAGCTCTTTGAAGTGCAGGGAAAGGCAGAACCTGAGCTGGAGACATAAGATTTGGCAGACTCGCTGGGATCCGACCTTACCCTTGATCTGGTGATCTGGGAGGAAAGTGCTACATCTCACCAAGAGCAGAAAATGGGAAGGCAGGGTTGTTTTTAAGCCAAAGAAACTCAAGAGATAAAGTGTTGTATAGGGTTTGAAAAGCAGAGAGATGATGGCAGGTGGCTTGGGTTGGAAGATAAATTCCAAAGATACTAGTCAACTCGTTGAGGGAACCAGGAGATCCCTGGCTATTTCATGACAGGCTTTAGGAACTTGACGTCTGGCAGAAGTTGGCATTACACGAATGGTTGAAGGGCCAATTTTCTGATCCTCCACTATGATACATCTCTCCATGTATTCAAGTGTTTTATGTCTCTCAATGCCGTGATATTTTTTAATGGCAAACACTAAAATGGAACTAAGATAAATTAAAAGTTTATTCCTGATAGAACCCACATCCCCTGAAAAGTTAAGATAGTCTAAATATGAGATTTTAAAAATCTGTACTGCACATAGGGGTTGTGGCTACTAAAAGTCAAACCACATATATGAATTAAAGAAATAATTGCTTTTTCCTTTTTATTTTTTATTTGAAATATGAAAACAAAGTGACTTTTTGCCACCTCACATTTCCTCTAAACTAGTTTCTTGATGGAGAAATAAAAACTTCTTCTATTAGAAAGAGAAGTTGAGAACTATGGCTGTGCTGGTTCCATTTTTATTGTTTATTAACCAAACATACATAAACTGAGAGGAAAATAAAAAGACAAACTATGCAGTAAATCATGGCAGACAGTCTGTGATAATCTGCATTTCAGAAAATTAAGCGGTGATTTTATACAAATTTCCTCAAAAAGTTATTAAATTATGCTTAGCATTCAACAAAGTGATTATAATTCAGTATGGTGGAACTACCATATTTTTTTAATGTAAAAGCTACCATGTTTATATAGAGTGTCAGTACAGTAATTGATAAAAGTGTTTGGCTGTGTCAGTGATTTTTTTATTCCCCTGGAATGAAGCTAATCAATTTATATTCCATATGTGGTCATTGAATCATTCTTACGTCTATGTCAGGTAATTTATTCAGGTGATGAAATCATTACAAGACTTTTCTGAGAATTCTAGACCTTCCAAAGTGGCAGAAAGTTAATTATTGCCTCCACAGTACCAAGAGGAGCATTGGGTATGCACAATACCACGACTGCAAAGAAAGTGATAGTGTTTAGTGGAGTTCATATTCAAAAGAAGCCTCGCCTCAGAATCCTACATGTGGAAGCACGTGAACCACTGTGCTAACCAGACAGCACGGGGTGAAGTGCAGAAATAAGAGCAAAAGGTGTTCTGTAAGTCCCGAAGTGACCCTGGGCAGTTTGTAAATTGGCTCGTTTTGGCCGTGGCATCTTTTCACTACTCTTATCTCCTCCTCCTCTGCTTTATTACAGTGCTCGGTGCTAATCACCCTAGTACCACGTTGTCTCAATCCATCCACGCTTGTCGTCTCTCCTCAAAGTTCTCTTTGCACCACAATGACCTACATTCCTCTCCTGGAGAGTCTTTGATATTAAAAAATTAAAAAAAAAAAGATCTTCATTGAATTTATTTGCCCTAATAAGTACACAGATTATTAATGGCCAACCTCTTAACATTTTCAGATATAATTTTTACTTTTAAAAAGAATGCCTCTTTACACCTAGTTAAATTAGGAAGAATTTCTTTCAATTGTGAGGATGTGAGAAGAGATTCAGGCAATTTCAAAAGAGGGCATTCTTTTTTGGTAGCGGTGAAAGCAGTTTGGTTATTTCTTGGGAGACCAGTTCTGCATGTACTTAGCAACCTAAGCGGTTTCAGCTTTCCATGGCTTTACTCTCTTCTGCAGATGAACCTATAAGCTCCTGAGCTCTCAGTTATGTTTCCTTTGACCACGGTAGTGGGGTTGTTGGTTTTATTGTATGAGTTGTTTGAAAGGTCTTTTCAGTACCTTGGTTACGAGTTACTAGGTATCATTGTTATTAGGTTTCTGTCTCGAGATACTCAGTCGAGGAGGAAAACCAGATGAAAAAAATATGTAATAAGCACTATAATAAAAAAATTTCTTAGCAGAATTGACATTTGACTTTATGAATTCATTCAGTAAATATGAAGTAGGTGCCTACTATGTGCCAAGGACAGCCTGGGTGCTGGGGATACAATGATTAGTAAGACAGACAGTCCCTGCTTCCATGGAGCTGACTGTCTAGTGGTTTCCAGACAGTAGATTGAAGGCAACGTGTCCTCCGGGAAAGGGTTATTATTAATACATAGCGATCAGGCAATCACTTCCGTGATGATAACGTGGCATCCCATACTATGAAATGGCAAAATGACTAACCAACCTGTCTTCTATGTTCATGAGGGAGTATGTGCTCACTGAGAAGGAAGCTCTGGGGACACAGAGAGCTGTTTCTTGAGGAAACCATGGCTCATTGAGAGAAAACTGAGAGGTTGTCTCCAGCCCCATCTTTCGTTATTGCTTATCTGGTAACCAGGAGTCAAACTCAACATGTCCCAGAAGGCAAAAAAATGTAAGATCAGAGTAGGGAAAGTTAAGTGTTACATCCACAGAAAATACAGGAATTTGCTAATTTATATCATGAAAATGGGAATATTTTCAGGAATGGATTTGAGGGTGCTTGACCAAGAAAATACAAATGGAGTTTTTAAGTTAAACTGAATTAATGATAAGATTGCGCCTACCAGATATTTGGCAGTTATTGTAGTTGGGCAGGTGTCATTTTGGGTACAGGAGTGCAGGATCAGATCTATCATGCCATCTGCCCATGCTTGTCTCATATACCCTCTGATGTAGTCCAGAAGACTCTCAGTTTAGTTTTGCTACAAGGTATGGATTAGTGAAGGAAGTATCAGAATCTTGAGAAAAGCTCTTGATTGGATGCCCTTTAGGCTGAGAATGCTGAAGGGAAGGGCTACATTTGAAAGGCGAGTCCTAATCTCAGTGGGCGTAGCAGAGCCCAATGACTGAAATGAACAAGTAGTGGGCATGGTTATCAAAGAGCCGGGTGAATGTGATAATCAAATCTTGGGGAGGTTTTACCATTGTTAATTTATTAAAATTTATTTTAGACTGTAGGAGTAATATGTGAATATTCCTTCTTGTTAAAATTCCAACAAAAGAGATAAAGCAGACCCTCTCTAGACTCCTCTAATCCCTCTTGCTTTCACGAAATGCTCACCAGAAATTCCTCACTGCAGGAGAGGCTCTAGATACTAAAGTGCTCAAAACGGCCCACTCTGTACATGCTAGTTCTCTTCTATCTCCAGCCAACACAGTGTTGGCTGAATGGGCTTGTCAGCACAGTGGCCGTGGTGTTGGTGATGGAGGCTACGTACACATGGGCTTCAACAGCATGGACTTCCCTTCCCCAAGGCTTCCCCGATCCATGCCGTCATACTGAGGACTCAGTGTGTCAGTAACAGCTACCAACTCTGGGTTCTGGACTCGTCATCACACCGATGGGTATCCCGCTGGTTCTCTTTTGGCAGATCAATATATTACAGTGGAGCCCTTCCATTCTGGGGAATGGGGAGCAGCAATTTTAGATCTTATCTAGTGATGTCCCTTGTGATAGATGGGGATTTATCTCTCGCGCTGTCATCCAGTCTGCTTCCTTTCTCTATCCTCTCAACATCATTGTTGGTTAAGTTATATTTAGTATTTCCATTATACCTATGCAAATATTATTCATAGCCAAACATCGTAATATATCATGACCATATTTTGTTTTCATTTTTTTGTTTTTCCTGAAGTTAAAAATAGCTTGTTTAAAATTTCTTTCTTCCTTTCTTCCTTCCTTCCTTTCTTTCTTTCTTTCCTTTCTTTTTTTGTACACGTTGCTGAATTAAATAAACTTTCAGTACAATTTTATGTGTCCTAGGACAAATACTAATGGAGGCCCATACACCATGTGTCTAAATATTTACGTTATAGGTCAAGCTACTAAATAAAATCCCTTTTTGTGTCTTGTCTTGACATATATACTTTCACAAAACTGAAAATTATCTCAAGCTGATGTTTTCATATGACTGAACGTCTGTAAATTATCAGACAACTAAATTTAATTTTTATTGCAAATGTCTGGGTTAGTGATATTTGGATGAGTAGTAAAGGCTGGCAAAACTAATGAATTATTATGTTCTTTTCCATACATTTTGTTTTTCCTGTCAAAATGTTGCACTGACACTTCACATAAATTTTGATTTCTTAACAATAATGCCACATTAGAGCCTTCTTGAGTCATTGTAGACCTTGTTTTTCTTTTAAAACATTTCAAAATTATCTATTAAAATTAAAAGGCAAGGTGCTACTTTTAATTAATGAATATAAAAATTTAAATGTGATATTTAAAGCTAGAATTTTTAATTTAATATTTAAACATTTAATTAAATCATATTAAACATTTTATAAAAGTAAAACTAATTACAATTCTAGGATCAGTATCCACCTATCAGTGTAAACTATGACTAGCTGGCTTGAAACATTCATCTGGACATGTACACACAGATTTAGGGGTATATGAATTATTTACTATTATAAAGTGTGCATCAGCTGTCATATATCACAGTGTCAAATAGAATGCTAATTACTGAATGTCACTGGACACTCCAACTGGAATCCTAAGTGAAGTTTAAAAATGGAGATTCAACACTCTGAAACTTTAATAGACAAGTATTTCATTCAGATTTTCAGAGAGGAAGGATTTGTCAAACAAATTAATATGCATTTTTTCTTATCAATGTGCTGCTACTGTTCACATTCTCTCCTTAGCAAAGTCTGTCTCTGACAGCAGAAGCATACCCCACACACCTATATAGCATTTAAGGACAGTCATCTTTTATTTTGAGGAAAAGGGAGGATAAGAACAAGCGATAGAGAGAAGTATCTCCCTGGAGCCTAAATGAAGTTAGTGTCATAAAAGGAAATATATAAGGTTATAGATTGCACTGTGGCAGCCCTGAGTGCCGGGTCTTGAATGGTAATGATATCCACGTGTCCTTTCAAAACTTCATTCTTTGTCTCTTGCATAGGTAGGGCCTTCTAATGGGTGGTGCCCAGGGGCCCAGTTCTAAGATTCGTAACGGGTCTCAGCTTTCGGTATGCACTGGCTTAGGTCACGTTCCCATTCTCCTGCACGGTACTTGTTCCACAGCTGTTCTGCCATTTTGCATTCACCAGTTCTAGTCTTCTGCAGGAGTAGTTACACGGTGTCGTTGAGAGAGGGGAACTAGAGCTCCATCTCCTTTTCTCATTTTTGAATTTTAAATCCTTTTATTTTGAAAAAAAATTTAGATTTACAAAAAAAGTCGCAAAGATAGTGTGGTGTTCCTGTATACTCTTCCCCAAACATCCTTGAATGTGAACATCTTCCATCATCAAGCTGCATTTACCAAAACTAAGAAATGAGCACGAGTAAAATCCTGTTAACTAAATCGCGGACTTTGTTTCGATTTCATCTCGTTTTCTGCTGATGCCTTTTTTCTATTGCATTTGGTCATCCTGTTCCCGTAGTCTCCAGTCTGTGACAGTGTTTTGGTCTTTCATGACCTCGACAGTTTCGAAGAGCACTGGTCAGGTATTTTGTAGGCTGCCCCTCAGTGTGGGTTTGTCATGATTACATCGGGAATATGGATTTGGGGGAAGAATATCACAGAAATGAACTGGCCTTTCCATTGCATCATTTTAGGGGTACAAGAGCTCAACGTGATGTACGACTGGTGATGTTAACCTTGAACTCTTAGCTAAGGTTTCTCTAGTTACTGATTCTCTTTCCATACCCTAGTCTTAGAAGAGAGTCGCTAAGTCCAGTTTATATGAAAGGGGAGGGGAATGTATTTGAAAGCTGCATTCTATCAACCCCTATTTAACATCCCTTTTTACCAGCCCACCCCCCACTTCCAAAAGTCCACTTAGTTCTTGAGCCTTTGGAAGGTTCTGTGATATGCGTCAATTTAGTTTTTGGCTTTCCCCACTATGTCTCTATGTCACTTTTCTGCATTCCAGTTTCCAAAATTTTGTTGCTGTTGTCTCCTCTTCTCCTTGTATTTATAGGTTTATGGGTTTGTTTGTTTTTTTAATCCTTTTACTGTAGTTTTAGTGGGGTTTCTGAGGAAGTGAAATTGAATTACTGTGTTCCATCTCCCACCTTTATCGGGAAGCCACAGGGGAAACATTTTTTAATCATCAAAATTGACATTTTTATCTGTGTTTGGATTTGCTCTTTCTGTTTGTCATAATTCTACCATTGACCTAATCCATGGAATCGCTGAATGCTTTTTTTTTTTTGTACAGTTGTTGTATTTCACAAAACATTGTGATCAGTCAAGAAACCCAGTTCATAGCTAGAGAAGTAAGGCTTCTAGTGTTGTTTGGTGAGATTGGCGCTGATTATCAAAGGTAAATTAGGGTTACACTTATAAAACTTGGCTTATATGGAGTATAGAATGCCTCCTTTCACATGCCCATTTTTTTTTTAATTGGGGAATATTGGGGAACAGTGTGTTTTTCCAGGACCCATCAGCTCTATGCCAAGTCGTTTTTTTTTTCCAATCTAGTTGTTGGGGGTGCAGCTCAGCTCCAGGTCAAATCGTTGTTTTCAGTTTAGTAGTGGAGGGCGCAGCTCACTGGCCCATGAGGGAATCGAACCGGCGGCCTCGGTATTATGACCACTGTGCTCTAACCACTGAGCAAACCGGCCACCCACATGCCCAATTATTAAGTTTAACAAAAAACAAGGCGCCTTGGATACCTCATGAATCAGTTTGGGTCAGTTGACCAGGCAAAGAACCTTAACTGACTTACACTAGTCAAAGGCAACCAAAACTTGAATGGGTTGAGGAGGGGAGTTAAAATATACACTATGGTTTCTTGACCAGTTGTATAAATGAGGACTGTAGCCCTGTGTATTCAGTCTCTTGTCTTTCACCTTTCTTTTTTTTTTTTAAAGAATTTTTTTGGGAGCAGTATCCCCTCTGCCCCCCCACACACGCGCAGCCTCCCCCATGATCAACACCCACCACACCGGTACATTTGTTCCAATGAATGAACCTACTTTGAAACCTCCTATTCACCCAAAGTCCATAGTGTACTTTATGGTTCACTCTTGGTGGTGTACATTCTATGGGTTTGGACAAATGTATAATGACATGTGTCCATCATTATAATATCACACAGAGTGTTTTCACTGCCCTGAAAATCCTCTGTGCTCCACCTATTCCTCCCCCTCTAAAACCTGGCAACAACTGATATTTTTATTGTCTCCAGTATGCCGCTTCCAGAATGTATTATAGTTGAAATCATAAAGTATGTAGTCTTTTCTCATCTTTTGTTTTCCTACAATTTTATGTAAGTGTTTGATATTGGTTTTGTTTATCATTTGGTGAGTAGGTTGCAGTTTTTGTCTTTATATGCCTTTTTATAATTTTTAGTACTTTTTCAATAGGTAATGCACCTATGGGGCTCAAAAAATGAAACAGTGTAGACTCTATAGTGAGAATTCTTCCTCCTGTCTCTCTACCTTTTTCTCCCTTGACTTGCTCCTTATCTGTAACCACTTTTATTAGTTTCTTGTGTGTCTTTTTGGTGTTTCTTTGTGCAAATACAAACATATATTCTTATTCTTCTCCTTCTCACACAGAAGATCACACACTATTTATACTGTTACGTGCTCTGTTAATTTTGCTGAGTAATATGCGTTGATACATAGAGAGTTTCCTTGTTCTTTTTTACAGCTTTATGGATGTCCCCATCTTTATCTAACTAGTTCTCTGTAGAGAATGACTTGGACTTGTTTCTCATTTTCAGCCTTGCAAACGGTGCTGCAGTACAAACCTCATTTTGTAGGTGTGTAGGTATATTTGCCTATAAATTTCCAGGAGTGGGAGAGTTGCAGAATATTGACTTAGTAGTACAGTGTGCCTAGAGTGGCATTAGCTGTCAGGGTTTCTAACAGTCAGGGATAATCAGAAAAATAGCAACCACTTCCAGTATTTAGGATAAAATGTAATGCAGAGAAGGGGTTGCCAGGTGACAAAAGAACTGAGTGCCTCACTGAGAAAGTGAAGCAACCCGGGGATTAGTAACAGCGGAATAGCCACTGCTGAGCCTGGAGAGACAAAAAAAAGAAGGCTGTGTTACTGAATTCCAGAACTGGGGGTCCTCTGTTGGCCTGTCTAGTGGGAGCTGGGGCCACTAAGGAGATGTTGTCACTGCCAGAGAAGTGCTTGAGGTAGAAGAGAACTATCCTGGTTTATTCCTTCACCCTCTTGTCCTCTAATCATTCAGAAATCAGCTGATAGTGAGCCTGTTAATAGAGGTCAGTCCCCCTGAAGTACAGAGCAGAGCAATGGAAGGGCAAAGAATGGATCTGAGGACATACGTATGAGCTCAGAATCTACGTAGCCCACTGCTTTTGCTACTCAGCATTTAAGTTCAACCTTCTACCCATGTTCAATGCCTTCATACTTCTGCCTGTCATACAAACCAAGGCACTCTCCCCTTCTCTGCAAGCAAGACCGGCTCGAAGTCCCGTAAGTCACTGTATCCTTCTCAGGTTCAGGATCTGCTGGTGAGCCTCTCCGGTAGGACCAGAGGTGACTGTGTGTGGCCTAGTGACTTATGAATTCAATTGTAAATTAAGTTCCACTGACTAACACCCCGTACAAAACTGTGGGAGAAGGGACAGGGCAAAACGTAGAAATCATTGTTAACATGTACCTAACAAAAATGTGCATTAGTACTATATAGTCTTTGTTGCTGTAAAAAGTCACAAGGTCATAGCCGATTCTTACCACTTTCCTCTTCTACCACTTATCCCGTATTTCCTTTGTTTGTGGCTAGTACTGCAAGTGGTTGGCAGGGTGGCTGAATCAGTCAGGGCATATTCAGAACAACAGAAAACACACTTGGTATTTCAAAAGAGAGACTTCGATACAAGGAGTTGGCTAAGCACCTCTGGAGAACTGAAAACGCAAAGAAGGGGATACTGAGTTAACCCAGAGATGGGAACTACCAGGTGAAGCTACCGCTGTAGGTCTGAGGACACAAAAGGAAGCTTGAAGGAGAGCCCCCCCAGACCTCTGAGGGGGGCCACTGTCTGTCTGTTGCTGATCTTTGATGAGGCATGATGAGGCTCGTTCTAGGGGTTCCCCCTCCCCAAAAGCTGAACATAAGAATTGATAACCAATAATCAGGAAAGGAGCTTCTCCTTCCTCCCTTGTCTGCCTTGCAGAATTGAACAGGAAGTCAGATGGTAAAGGAGAAATATAGTTCTCCTTGTAGCAGAACGCAGAATGTGAAAGTGTGGGTTTGGACTGAGACACAAGTGACTTAATAAGTGCGACAGCTCATCACTTCGCCTACTCAATATCCATACATAACTTTCTATGTGTATTTCCACTTTCCATACAGGAATAACATGTTTTAGCTTTTCTTTAACAAAAGACAACTACCCGTTTCTAGAAATAAACACTCTCCGCTTCTCCCGAAAAAGAAAAGCTCCCAAATGTCAGTACATTAATCTCTGGATGATGTTAAGTACTCCTCAAGTTCAGTTCGAGTCCCTCTTGAATATTCTGTAACCGAAAGGTGAAATTGTAAAGTTAACCACTGCCATTAATTCTTAAAATTACAATAGAAAAGGAGAAGAATTCATTAATATATACATAATCTATACATAAACACACACATATACACACGTACATTAAGCAAAGAAGAAAACAGTGTTTAGACCTGGTCCTTTTTTTCTGTCTGGTCATGAGTCCGTGGTTGATATTTGTAATTTCCTTCTTCCCCCAATCACTTCGTGTTCCCTTTGCTCCGAGCCAGCACCCATACCACGTGGTATGATCCAAAGCTTCGTTTCTGAAGACTCTAAATCTGCTATGGTCTTGTCTTTTTTTTTTTTTAATTACAGGAGTTTCTCACTAACTTTTACAGTGAGAATGTAGAGGAGAAAACGAATCTAGGTGACACAAAGACAATAGAATTGACAGACTTGGTGACTGACGACATGTAAAATGGGAAGAGAGAACAAAAATCTATGTATGAGATAAAAATTTTACACTATGGGTTGCAGTTCTGGTTTGAGTTAGAGTGGAGTTCAGAGAGATCTGGGCTTAGTGTAGAGTTACCAACTGTCCTCATTTGTCCCGGACTGAGGGATTTCCTGAAACCTGAGACTTCCTATGATGAACCTGGGAAAAGTACCTGGCAAACCGGGACCAGTTGGTCACCCTCACCTCATATAAACTGGCAGGGCAGACTAAGGGCAGGAGCTTCTTGGCGTGAGCACTGAGCCACCTTCCGGGATAACCAGTCTTTCGGAAGTAAGCAGTCAAGATGCTTTTAACTTGGCCCAGTAAAAGAGCCTTTAGTGGTGCAAGGAAATGGTGATTCTTAATACCCCATGGTAGCTGCCATTCAAATCTGTCCCCAACCCTTGGGATCCATGGATCCAGTATGGGTTCTAGGGAGAGAGGCTGTTGGAAGTAAAATGTGTAACTCCCTCTAACAGAGTGTAACCCAGAGGGGACCGATTCTTTCTCACCACAGACCATCCACAGCCCTGTAAACTTAAGGGCGTTAGTGCTTGGCGACTGGAGTTGAAGATAGGTTGCGGGGTTGCAAAGGATGAGAAGGAGGAACTTGGTAACAAACCGGCACACTACGGAAGGGAAATACTTGGCAAGGCAGAATAACATTTATGCAGGAGGGGCATAAAATAGTGAAACTTGGGTTGTACAGCAAACGGAGCATCAACAGGCTGGGGCCGGGGGAGACCAGAGGAAACTTGGCAACACTTGACCTTTTGGTGAAGCAATTCCAGCCAGGAGGAAAGGATGGGTTGATTAGGATTACTTTCTCTGTAATATTGCGCCATCTAGTGTTAATTGTCGTGCTCTCCTTTGTCCTCCTTAGATTATTGAGAGAAAGCAGGATAATGTAAGGCCAGTTTCCATTTTGTTGGTTTTTTTCCATTTCACAGATAACTGCTTGTTTGCCTTCCACATGCCAGTTATTTTTAGGCATTGGGATTACAGCTGTGAACAAAATGGACAAAATCCCGAACTCATGGAAGCTTGCATTATTGTGGGGAGAAAGACAATAAATAAGAAAAATAAGTAAAATACATACTATGCTACTACATAGTTAAAATGTTAAGGAGGAAAAAAAATCAAGGAAGGAAGAATTACTTTTACAATTCTGGGGGAAGAGGGTCTATGATTGTAGATGAGGTGGTCAGGGACGCCTCACTGAGAAGACGATTTCTGAGTGCAAAACAGAGGTAGGGAGGGAGCATTCCAGGCAGAGGAAATCATCAGTGCAAAAGCCCTGAGGTGGAAGCGTGTCTGGTGAGTTCAAGGAGCAGTGAGTCGGAGTGTACTGAACCGGAGGGAAGGTGTTAGGAGGTGAGGGCCTTCGGGATCATGGTAAGAACTACAGTACCATGTTAATTCTGGTATGGGAAATCATAACAGAGTTTTGAACAGGGCGTGGTTTTATGTACAATTTAGTCTGATCACCCGGATGCTGTGTTGAGAACAGACTGAATGTAGGTAAGTGCAGAAGCAACAAGAGCAGTAAGAAGCTATTTGAAGAATCCAGGTGAGCACTCATAGGTTGAGCCAGAGTGATGGCAATGAAGGATGGTGGCCATGGTGAGAAACTGCCTACCTCGCTGGGGCCTGCCTCAAGGCTTTAGGACTAAACTGTTCCAGAAAGTCAGGAAGGGGGCCATTTGTAGGTTTGTAAGTCACCGGGAATTGGTTTCTGGGTATGGTGAAAGACTATAATTTCATTTTTCCCCATAGGAGTATTCTGTTTTCCCAGCACCATTTTCTGAAAAGATTATTTTTTTTGGGGGGGAACCACACATTATCATTATTGTCATATATGAAGTGTCCACTTATGTGTGAGTCATTGCATATCTTCGTTATGTTCCATTGATTTATTTGTCAATTTCTGTGACAATATTATGTTATTTTTTACTTTATAACTAGTCTTAATATTTGATAGAACAAGAACTCTCACCTTGTATTTATTTATTTATTTATTTATGACATTCAATATTATTTTCTAATAATTTCAGGTGTACACTATAGTGGTTAGACATTTATATAATTTAAGAAGTGATCCACCTGACTAGTCTAGTACCCACCTGGCACTATACATAGTTATTACCATATTATTGACTATTTTCCCTATGCTTCACTTTACATCCCATTGACTGTTTTGTAACTTCCAATTTGTATTTCTTAATTCCTCAATAGATCTAGTACCCATGTGACACCATACATAGTTATTACAATATTGCTGACTATATTCCATATGCTGTACCTATATCATTATGACTACTGTGTACCAACCAATTTGTACTTCTTAATTCCTTCCCCTTTTTCATCCAACTGGTAACCATCAAAGTGTTCTCTGTATTTATAAATTTGTTTCTGTTTAGTTTGTTTATTTTGTTCTTTAAATTCTACCTATAAGTGAAATCATATGACATTTGTCTTTCACTGTCTGAATCACTACACTCAGCACAATACCCTCTAGGTCCATTAATGTTGTTGCAGATAGTAAGATTTTATTCTTTTTAATGACTGAGTAATATTCCCTTGTATATATGTACCACCTCTTTTTTATCCATTCATCCATTCAGGGACACCCAGGTTGACTTCATATCTTGGCTGTTGTAAACAATGCTGCAATGAACACATGGATGAGCACGTCCCCTCGAGGTAGCATTTGGGTTTCTTTGGATAAATACCTAGATTAGTAGGTCCTTTTTTGTCTCATTATAGCCTTTGTTTTAAAGTCTATTTTGTCTGGTAAAAGTATTGCTACTCCAACTTTTTTTTTGTTTTTCCATTTTTATGCAATGACTTTTCCCATCCCTTAACTTTCAGTCTTTTGATCAAAGTGAGTTTCTCTTGGGCAGCAGATGTATGGGTCTTGTTTTCTTATCCATCCGGTCACCCTATGTCTTTTGATTGGAATATTTAATCCATTTACATTAAAAGTAATTGTTGATAGATATGTAATTATTACCATTTTATTATTCATACTTTTTATCTTTTTTTTTTTTCACTTTAAAGAAGTCCATCTCTCTAAGATTCCCTGTAATACTGGTTTGGTGGTGATGAACTCCTTTAGCTTTTTCTTGTCTGGGAAGCTCTTTATCTGTCCTTCGATTCTAAACGATAGCTTTGCTGGGTAGAGTAATCTTGATTATAGATCCTTGCCAATAGAAGAACATTGGCAGTCTTCTTTTTTCTTTTCTTTCTTCCTTCCTTCCTTCCTTCCTTCCTTCCTTCCTTCCTTCCTTCCTTCCTTCCTTCCTTCCTTCCTTCCTTCTTTCCTTTTCTTTCTTTCTTTTCTTTTTCTTTTCTTTTCTTTTCTTTTTCTTTTCTTTTTCTTTTCTTTTCTTTTCTTTTCTTCTTTTCTTTCTTTTCTTTCTTCTCTTTCTTCTTCTTCTTCTTCTCTTTCTTCTTTTCTTCTCTTTCTTCTCTTTCTTCTCTTTCTTCTCTTTCTCTCTTTCTCTCTTTCTCTCTTCTCTTCTCTCTTTCTCTCTTTCTCTCTTCTCTCTTCTCTTCCTTCCTTCCTTCCTTCCTTCCTTCCTTCCTTCCTTTCTTTTTTTTGGTACTGGTGATATTTTAGACTTTATCGGAGTTTTTCAATATAGTCATTCTTATTATGAAATATTTCAGACATAAAAATGTAAAGACTATTATAATGAATATCCTAGTACTGAACCAACCTCAAGAAATAAAACATTTCACATATAGATGAAGCATACTGTGTATCCCTTATAGTTGCATTTCCTTCCTATCACAAAGGTAACTACAATCACAAATTTGGTGATCATCCTTGCAAGTCATATCTTTATACTTTTGCCTATATGTATATATATCTTTAACCATTATGTAGTGTTACTTTGCATTTTATAAAATAATATATAAATGACATATTACTTTACGGTATGTGTCCTTCCACAGATAGTTTTTGCTAAACATCATTATTCAATAAAAATTTTGTATGAAGTTTTATATTTTATTTGTTTTGAGATAATTTAGAACTGCTTGTTGAAACATTTTTTATGATGGCTGCTTTAAAATCTTTGTCAGAGCATTTCAGCATCTGATTTCTCCTATATTGGAATCGGTTGATTGCCTTTTCTCATTTGGGTTGTGACTTTTCTGGTTTTTGGTATGAAGAGTGACTTTTTAAATTGTATTGTAGACATTTTGAGTATTAAGTTTTGAGATGCCAGATTCCATTTAAATCTTTTATTTCAGCAGGAAGTCACCTGTTTATGTTTAGTGCATAGTCCCTGGCTTACTTTTGGGGGCTGTGGTTCCAATGACATTATAGGTTTCAGAGACTATACAGCATTATTCTCGTTCACTTTGTTCACCTGGCTCCACCAGGGCTCCCCCTGATGCTACCTGCAGGGGTGGAATGCACTTTCCCTGGCAGGTCCTGCTAGGTGGGGTGTGGGTGATGCTGGGCCATGGGGCCCTGGGTGCTTCTCTGAGTCGTTCACTGGGCCACCCAGTGCCTCCTGGTCACTGCTGCGGTTGCCTGAGGGGCTTTCTTGGGCTCCCCATGCCGGTGCCACTAGGTGGTGAGTGGAGGTTGCTGGGCCTCTGGCACAGAGTGTCTCCCATGACCTTCTCTCTATGTCACCTGGCACCTTCTCTCTATGTCACCTGGCACCAATAGGCTTCTTACTCAGTGTCTGCCAGTGCTACTGAGTAAGGGAAGCATCCACCTGGGCCCCTCTCTGCCTCTGGTGGGAGTGGTGGCGGTCACCCTTTGCCACTGGGTGGAGGCCCATGAGATGCTGGACACGGGTCTCCCCTACTGCTGAGTGGAGGGCCAGGAGACACTGGGCCTGTTGGTGCTTCTGGGTGGAATTCTTGGCCAACTCTTTCTGGTGCTACTGGTGTAGGTAGAGCAGGCCAGTTAGGTGTGGAGTGGGGATGGGGTTCCCCAGTAGGTCTCTGCTGGGCCTCCTCTTTCCTGGGCCTTCAGCCAGAGAGCTGCCTTTTCCTAGAGACTACTTTTTTTTTTCGTCTGTGCCTTTTGGTGGTTCTGAGTTGTAGGCCTCTCTTGTGCCCAGTCTGGGCCATATGGGAGACAAAAGAAATTCCAGGGAACTCACCACCTTGTTTTCCTCAAGTCCTAAGGTCCCTAGCCAGTCCGCCTTACTCTTTCCACTTTTCAGAGGCCTTTTGTAATTGTCTGTAATTATGTACAGAATTCTTAGTGTATTTGGAGGGGAGTAACAGGGAAAAGTGAGTCTATGTCTTCTTGTGTAAGACCAGAAGTCTCAAAGAAATCAGGCTCTTTTATTTTATATGTCTTTCCTCAATCCATCTCTCTCCTTACATTGTGCTATAAGTAACAGGAAGAAAGCTTGGAAACCTTGGTATCTACATAACCAGGCTCACAGGTACATGTTCTGTTTTTCACATAACTGCAGGGGGCAATGTTGTTACACTTTCTGTCATTACATTTTTCTATCCCTGACAGCACCTGGAAGAATATATTTATCATAGAATTCAGTGGATATCTATTTTTAAAAATAAAATTCATGTGCATTTAAAAAAATGAACTCAATATCTTTGTAACAGTAAAAATAAGATACAAATTCAATAGAATGTTTCTAGTTCACCTAAGTTCAATCAGATACTAGATAGATTGAATATTAATTGAGATTAATCACAAGCAATATATATCACAACACTGAAAAACAGATTAAATATTTGATAAGTAAGTTGATGAATATTTATCTTTTCCTTTACATAGATTCCTTTGACATTTTTGTATGTATCTATCTATTTACCTACCTATATATCTAGCATCTATCTATCTATCATCTATCTATCTATCTATCTATCTATCTATCTATCTATCTATCATCTATCTAATTTTCTGAACTACAATCTAGGTTTGTTTCTTCATAAAACAGTCATTCTGTGCCTCCACATTATTTAAACATAAATAATAGCATTGTTATGTATTAACATTAAATTATCATCCATTTATTCTTACTCCAGCATAGGTAGATTTAGGTGGTTCAAAATTATAAGGAGAAAAAAATTATTTTCAAAGATCACACATTTTTGTAAGTCTCTAAAATACTAAAAAAAATTGCTGTTTTTAAGTAATTATTGTGAGTCATTTATTAACCCATAAATCTAATGATGTAACCATCAAATCCTTTTGGACTGCCGTGCTATCTTAACACATTTAATTTGTGGAGGAGTTCTAAAAGTTGGATCCCAATTGTATTCTGGTGATAACAACTTCGTGGGCTTATTGATAAAAAAATACTTGTTTAGGTGACATTCGTATGTGCTTCTAAGTCCATTTTTAGTGTCATTAGTGACTGCTTTTTGATATTCTGCAGTGAAAGTTAAAACCTCCTGGGGTGTGCCACCAAAAATTGCACTGTCATAATAGAAATCTCCCTTTCCAAAAGGGATGAAAGCTGCTGATTTAGATCTTCTCTCATAAGGGACTTTTTTAGCATTTTCAAAATACCACCACGCATGAAGCTGAGCTACAGACTTGCCGAGGGTTTCCACTCCGAAGTCATTCTTGAAGATCTGGTTTATCGTCATACTGAAGAGAAAGTCGACTTCACGCTCAATATGCTTTATAATGTACATATTTAAGTTCTTCATGCCTATGACATTTAAGTCTTCCCACACCTTTCCTTCAGATCCAATAGCAAGTAGTTTAAATGTTCGAAGGGGACCTAACTCTATGTGAGGCAGCCTGGAGAAGTCATCCATCAAGATGTAAAAGACAACATTGTAGCCAATCATAAAGTGCTTATTAGCAGATTGGATGAACTGTTGCAGGTCCTCTCCTGTAAACCTGTGAAACATGAGAAAACAAACAAACAGAAAAAACTAAAAATCATCAGGTTGAATATACACGTCACTGTTGCTAAAGAACTACCCGTAGGGAAGGGGAGAGAAGTTGAGTCTGGAGCTTTAACGGTATTGGCTAGTGAAAGAGGATGTAGTGAGCTTGGGGGCCTGAGAAGAACCATAAAGTTTATTATGAAGAAAGACAAAGAGAGTTAAATGGATATTAATGAAAAGATTCCCAAGTAGTGTTAACGACTCAGCCCCAGCTGGAGAAAATAACCACTGTAAATGAATAAGTATAGAGAACAGCCAGAAATAATGATTAGGGTTAATCATGAATAGCTCTTTGGGTATAGAGAGTCTATGGGTGCTTATCTCCATTTTTCCAAAATAAAAAAGGATGAATATGAATAGCACCTACTTTCCAGTAGCCCACACCACCAGTCCTATGGTAATGTTCAGCCTTTTATAATATTTTTCCAGGACCTGTGTATTGTAAGTTCCTTCCCATATGACTGGAGCAAGCCAGTCAGTTGTTGTTATGACATCAACGCGTTTTCTGTTAAACAAACAAGAAACCAATGAAGCAGGTACCACTTTATCATGACAGCAGAAGTTGTCCAAGTTAATATGCTAATGGTCATAAAGTACTTACGATGTGCCAGGCATGGTTACATTGAGTGCTTTACGTTACTTGTTTAACCCTTGCAATGTCTTAAAAGTACTATTATTATCCCTATTTTTCCTATGACAAAAACTTAGGCACAGCTGGGTTGAGTAAATTGCTTAGTATCACACAGCTAATAAATGGCAGAGTCAGGGTTCAGGATTAGCCAGTTGGGCTTCAGAATCTATGCTTTAGTCATTGCACCATAGAGCCTTTTGAGCCCAGGGATTTTTTTCTTTGAGCTCTGACTGCAGCTTAAACTGAAGTAGCCCAGTGTCTGAACATTTGTCTGATTATTGGCTAAAGCAGACAGCACCACTGTCTCCTCCTGTCTTGTTCTTTATATCCCCCTTCTCCTTTTTCTCTTCCTCCCTGCTCTTTTCCTAGAAGCTCTAGTCTCTTTTCATTTTTTCCCTAATGCTTTAGGTCCTTTGGTGCAACCTGGAAGAAAAGTGAGATTAGTCCAAAACGGGAGAATTAATAGATTTGCTTCTAATAATAACAAAACGGCAGCAGCTGGAGGCAGGGCATTAAACTATTAAAGCAAATTAAGAACTTCATTTTGGAAAGAACTGAATATAAAGGGAGAAGCCATTTTGCTATTGGTGATTGTAGGTTTTAATTACAAATCCAGACCAGGATTTGGCAACCCTTAATAGTATATTAATAATAATATGCAGTGGTAGCACCCCCTTATCCATGGGGGATACCGTCCAAGACCCCAGTGGATGCCTGAACCTGGATCGTACTGAGCCCTGTATATAGACTATGTTTTTTCGCACTGATAACTGAGATGGCTACCAGGTGACTAATGGGTGGCAGCACATACAGAGTGAATACCCTGGACAGAGGGATGAGTCACGCCAGGGGTGGGACGACGTGCGACTTCATCATGCTGCTCAGAACAGCATGTAATTTAAAACTTATGAATCGATTATTTCTGGAATTTTCCATTTTACATTTTTGGACTGCTGTTAACCACCGATAACTAAAACCATGGAAAGCGACACTGCAGATAAGGGGGACTATTATAATAGCAAATTTTTCAAAAGTGCCTCTTCTGACTGTCTTAGGGATTTGTTACATTTATTTTTTTATACATTTATTTTTAAACCCTCCCTGGACTTAGAATTTATAGCCACATATTTCTATTTGACTCACAGGTCTCAAACTCCACCTTCATACTGGCCCAATGTATTTTCGTGACAGTGATGATGCTTAGAAATTAGGTACACTACAGATACAAATCAATATCTATTTGAGAATATGAAAGCATTTCAAGATCATCCCTTTCTTCATTAGATCAGATTAAGGATTTGCTGCCAGAGTGAGTCTCTGAAAGCAGAGAGCAAATAAAGACCTTTATTTAGAAACTGATAAACAGAAGAGAAAGAAGGAGAAGAGACTTAGAATCGTTCGATTTATGTTACTCTTTACATTACTATATTACATTATGAAGGGATGAAACTCTTCACCTGGGAGGTAAATGCTGCCCAGAAGGCATCGTCTGCATGGAGGCTCTCAGTAATCAGGTGGACGAGATGACCTGTCCTCTGGATGTTAGTCAGATGCCCTGCCTACCGTCCCTTGTGGCTGGCTTAGTGCCTATGTACAAAGTGGCCCCAGCTACTTGGGGTCCAATGGAGATTACACATGGGCTCAATGACACGGACACCCCCTTACTAAGATTAAGCTGTAGCCAGTGCTGAGTGCCCAACCTGCCAACAGCAGGGGCCAACACTGAGCCTATAATATGACACTTTCCCAGGGGACCAGCCCGCCAACTGATGGCTGGTTGATTATATTAGACTCCATAATGAAAGGGGCAGCATCAGTCCCTCAGGAATGTTTCACGTTCTGGGTAGGCATTTGCTTTCCCTGCCTACAAATCTGCCAGCTTTGTTAACTTGCAGAATATCTTATATTCATTGCCATTGTGTCACACATCACATTGCCTCCACGCAACGTACACATTTCAGGGTGAAAGTAGTGTGGCAGTTGACTCACTTCCATAAAGTTCTCTGGTCTGACTACGTGCACCACTGTCCGGAGGCAGCTGGTGTGGTAGTAACTGGAGTGGCCAGGACAAGTCTCAATTTCAGTGTGAGTTCAGAGATAATTCGCTGAGACATTGAGGTACATGTTCTATGCTACATCTTCATACTTTGAGTCAATAAATAGAGATGCCATTTCTTCCAAAGCTAATATACACAGCCCATAAAGCAAGATGGATGCGGGGATGTTTCTGCTCATGATTACATCTAATAATGCACTTATAGAACGTTTACTTGCCATTGTTGTGACCTTGGCTTCAGTGGGTTTAAAGTTCCTACATCCCAAGGGAGGAGTCCTTCCTCTAGGGAATAATTCATGGTTCTAAGAACCTGATAGCAGGTCCTCATGCTGCTGAGCTAACAGGCAGCAAATGGTATGACTGCACTGGCTGGGATGACGGGTCTTCATCACGACGTGGATATTAGGTGCACTTATGCAATGCTGGCAGGGAGGGCTGCATGTAGAACCCAAGTGATTCTCTGGGGTGCCCCTTAATACCCCTGTTTCCAGTAATAATAGTCAATGGGAAATTGTGGCAACTCAATAAGGTGGGACGCCTAAGGGACTCAGACTTCAAGAATCAAGCTTTGGGTCACCCCATCAGATAAGAACTCGGTTCACTGAAGGGGTTATAAGAGGTCAAGGAAACCATGGAGCAATGATTATTAACTCCTTCCTGTATTACTAACCTCCTGAATAACGACAGAGGTGGGATTGTAGCCATGATTTATTATGTTAATTATTCTCTCCTCTTTCCCTGCCACCTTGTATGAAGAATACTAGAGATGGCTGAATTGCCATCACCTCTTGATACCCCATAGCTAATGGGACTTCATGTTTCTCCTGTTTGGGGAACATGAGCTTTTTCATCTAAGTGAAAGTTGAGAAATGATGCTAGTGGCAAAAAAGGTGGATTGTATTAGTCATTCTTCATTTACCATTTCTCTATCCATCCTCAGCTCTTCTCTGCCTATCCGTACACCTTAGGAGCAGACTGATCACCCAAGGCCCCCTGCTATATGGCTTCCAATGGGTTCTGCTAAAGGGAGGCACCAGCATAAGATCAGAGGGCAGGAAGAGAGGTTATCTATTCTCCTCTCTCTCCCAGCTTTGTTGAGATCTTAGCAGTGGCTATGTCTAGATGCAACCACAACTTCTATTGGGCGGCTAGTTCATGGTTCCAGAAATCCCTGGTCTCCAGCAATACCATTCCTTCCCTTGTCCCTTTAGGCCTGGGTGGTCACAGCTTCCTGCTGTTGCAAGTGCCTTGGTATCTCCATATCCTTTGTTGGGTCTCTTAACCTTGCCCAAATCTCTGCCAACAACGCTTTCATGAAAAGTTAGTTCATCTCACTTGAGTTGCTTCTCTCATACTCAGATAGATTCAATACAGTGGTACCTCAGTTTTCGAACATCTCCATTGACGAACACTTCGGTTTATGAACGCCATAAATTTTATGGATCTATGGTATCGTTAGATAGTAAAATTCATCCTAAATTTGCGGTTTTAGGGGTTGATTTTAAAGGTCTAGAACGGATCAATCCATTTTGCATTACTTTCTAGGGGGAAACTGCACCTCGGTTTTCGAACGTTTCAGAACTCGAACAGTCTTCCGGAACGGATTATGTTCGAAAACCGAGGTACCACTGTATTTGAGAAGCTTAGGAGACATTGCATGAGGCCTGAGCACATGGTGTTGAGCAGAACACAAAGTGACCTCATCATGAAGTATATTGCTTACAATGGAAATTTCCAGAAAGGAAGTACACAGATAAAAGGCTAAACTGTCATAGTACTATAGATTATCGTAGGTGTGAATGATAGAATGATAGAATGAAGCACAATGATGATGGAGGGAAATAATATATGTGGCCCAAGAGACGCACATTTTTAATAAAGAGAAAATAGGTATTAAAATGAGTTTGAAATGATTTCGATGCTATAAGGTATCACTGTCACGAAGATTTGGTGAGATGTGATTCATGTTAACAATATGGAAGGGTATAACTTGTCCAAAAAGTTTATCTGGAGAGAGAAGGTGGGGGCTCTTCCTGTAAGTCAAGTCTATATTGACCTACATCTAGTTCTAGAAAACTGAGCATGAGTCTAAAAGGAGTAAAAGGCAGAAGTAATATATTGGAAATAAATATACCATAAATGGACAGAATCATGATAGAATAGCAGTAGAGAATTTCCAAGGTATACGTTTTCCACATCTACTCCTGCTCCATCATTAGACAGTTTCTTCACTTTTTGTCTTCCTGGCTTGACTGCCATATTTACAGCCTAGTTTGTGCACTTTTCTTTCTTCCCCTCTATATTCATATTCTATAGATAATATGTGTACAACATAAACACATATATACATACAAATATACATCCAGTCTTTTAAAATATCGTTAATTTTACTGTAATGAGATAATGCTTGCTTTTCTCACTCAACACAACTGGTGGGAATCCTTCCAGGTGACCTGGACTAGTTCTTATTCATTCTTTTTAATGGCTGAATAATATTTCAAGGTGTGGACAGTTTGTTTAGCAATTTCCTTAGAATAGGTATTAATTTTATTTCTGAGATTTTTGTCCCTATGAGAAATGATGCATAAACTTTCTTAACCTATGTCCTTATGTATTGTGGCTATTATTTTTACTAGGTAGTTTCAGGAGTATGATTGCTCTATATATACGTTCTTTTTTTTTTTTTTTGGAGGAATATTGGGGAACAGTGTGTTTCTCCAGGGCCCATCAGCTCCAAGTTGTTGTCCTTCAAACTAGTTGTGGAGGGCGCAGCTCAGCTCCAACTCCAGTTGCCGTTTTCAATTTTTAGTTGTAGGGGGCACAGCCCACCATCCCATGTGGGAATTGAACCCACAACCTTGTTGTTGAGAGCTTGCGCTCTAACCAACTGAGCCATCCAGCCGCCTCTCGGGAAGCTCAGTGGCAGCTCCTTGTCTTCAATCTAGTTGTGAAGGGAGCAGCTCACCGGCCCATGTGAGAATCAAACCAGCAACCCAATTGTTGAGAACTCGCGCTCTAACCAACTGAGCCATCCGGCCGTCCCTGTACATTCATTTTTAATAGATATTCCCAATTACCTTTTAAAAGGCTGTAATTCATATCTCCACAAGAATTTTCCCTACACTATTAGATTGTAGCTTTTAAAAAAATTCCAGTTTGATGGGAATAAAAATTCATTATTACTTTATTTTACATTTCTCTAATTTCCAGTGAATTTAAGCATCTTTTCATATGCTTGTTGGCTATCTCAATTTGCTCTACTATGACTTTCATATTTTTATTTTGAATTCTTAATTTTTCTCAGTAATTTGTAAGAGTTCCTTATATTTAGATAATTACTCTATCATCTGTATTACAAATAATTTTTTTCCCAGATGGTTTTCTCATCTATTAAATTTTGATTCTTAAACCAAATTTAAAAAAAATTTTAAATTTATATAGTGAAATGAATTTTTAAAATTGCTACTAGGTTTCCAACATTGATTAAGAAGATCTCCTTCTTGAAAAAGGAACCCTCATACACTGCTGGTGGGAATGTAAACTGGTACAGCCACTATGGAAAACAGTAAGGAGGTTCTTCAAAAATTTAAGAATAGAATTACCATATGACCCAGCAACCCCTCTTCTAGGTAACTACCCCACAAAATCTGAAAACATTTATCCATAAAGATGTATGTACCCCTGTGGTCATTGCAGCATTATTCATGGTGGCCAAGACATGGAAACAACCGAAGTATCCTTTCATAGATGATTGGATAAAGAAAATGTGGTACATATATATACAGTGGAATATTATTCTGCCATAAGAAAAGATGAAATACTGCCATTTGCGACAACAGGGATAGATCTTGAGATTATCACGCTAAGTGAAATAAGTCAGACAGAAAAAGTCAAGAACCATATGGCTTCACTCATATGTGGGATATAAAGCTGAAAGCAACAAACAAACGAGACAAACATGACCAGAGAATAAGGGGATAGGGGGAGGTGGAACAGGGTAAATGTGGCCAAGTATATGGTGACGGAAGGAGATTTGACTTTAGGTGGTGAATACACAATGCAATATATAGATGCTGTATTATAGAATTGTACACTTGAAAGCTATGTAATTTTATTAACCAATATCACCCCAACAAATTTTATAAAAGAAAAAGATCTCCTTCTTACCTAGATTTTACATGTTCTCTTACTGACCTTTTTTTTTTTTTTTTTTAAGATTTTATTGGGGAAGGGGAGCAGTACTTTATTGGGGAACAGTGTGTACTTCCAGGACTTTTTTGCAAGTCAAGCTGTCCCTTCAATCTTAGTTGTGGAGGGTGCCGTTCAGCTTCAAGTTGTTGGCCTTTCAGTCTTAGTTGTGGAGCGTGCAGCTCAGCTCCAGGTCCAGTTGCTGTTGCTGTTGCTAGTTGCAGGGGCACAGCCCATCATCCCTTGCGGGAGTCGAACCGGCAATCTCATGGTTGAGAGCCGACTGCCCATGTGGGAATCAAACCAGCAGCCTTCAGTGTCAGGAGCATGGAGCTCCAACCGCCTGAGACACCCGGCCGGCCCCTCTTATTGACTTTTAATAAGAACTTTTATTGCTTTATATTTAAATGTAAGTCTTTAATCTTTCAGGAATATATCTTTATATATGGTGTAGTATGGGAGCTCCACATTTTTCCCACTGAGATTGCCAATAATACCAGCCCAATTTATGAAATAATTCATTTCCTCACTGATTTTTTTTTTTAGCCATAAGTATTTATTTAAATAGAAAAATGTCAATTCCTCCCCAAATTAAGTAAATCTGTCATGTATTATATTTGGAACAAATAATTTTGGTCATAAATTCTAGAAGCTGGTTATGGGGAGGGAAGCTCCATATAAGAGCTCTCTCAAGTGTCTGCAGGTCTAGGATCAGATCTTTCTCTTTGGGAATTCTCTTTGTACCTCGTTCATAGCTGTCCTCACTGATTTTTATAATACCACCATTGTTATATATCAATTTTTATACAGTGTACTGTGATCTAATTCTGGATTTACTATTCTTCTGATCTAGTCTGTGTTGATTTGATCATTGTGGTGTTAGAAAATATATTCTGATATTTGTTAAGGCAAAATTGTCTTATTTTTCACACTTGTTTGGCTGTTCTGAGACATTTATTCTTTCATATTTATTTTAAGCTTATGTTTTTTTTCTAATAAGAACAAAAAAATCTTCTTCTCTGCTATCTCAATATTGAAGAGGTCATTTTATTTTCAACTCAAAGCCAATGTGATGCTTAATAATAAAGCACAAGCCTTCCAATTAAAGTAAAGAATGCCTTCTACCACTATTACATTGTCACGAAAGGGCTATCATTTCAAGCAGACCAAAGGTTTCATGTATGTATTTATTCTACAAATATTGAGCCTCTACTATGTCTAGGCTCTTTTCTAGGTACATTCTAGTGAGGAGAGGCAGATAATAAATGAATAAATAAGCAAATATACAGTATGTCAGATGCTGATGAATTCAATGGAGAACAATAAAACTGGATAGGGAAGAAAAGAAATGGGGATGCCATTTTTTATACGAGGTGGTCGGAGAAGGCTTCACTGATAAATGACATTTGAGTGGAGTCTTGAGGGAAGTGAGAGAATGAGCCATTTGGCTTTTTGGAGGATGAATGGTCCATGCAGAAGGAACAGAAGGTGCAAAGGCCCTGACGTGAGTACATCCTTGGTGTATCTGAGGAACATCCAGGAAGCCAGTGTGATTAGAGTGGGGTGAGACAGTAGCTAAATATGAGGTCAGAGATAGATGTTAGGCAGCTGTTTTATTTATAATTATTTTTCATATTTTAAACTCTTTGAACTCCTTGGAAAGCATCTTACAAGATCAGAGGGTCTTAATGTTCACAATAGCAAAAACCAAGAAAGAGTTTAAGTACCCACTAGCAGGGCAGTGGATGAACAAACTGTGGTATAATTCCATAGTCAATTATTATGTAGCCATCCAAATGGATGACAGTGATATGCAATTTTTGGATGAATCTTAGCAATCTAATATTACAGGAAAAAATAAGTCCCTGGTGATTACATACAGCATGATATCCTCTTTATAAAGTTATAAACAGCTAAAATTTAAAAATAGACTTTTTTCAGAATATAGATGGATAATATAAATTTATATTTATAAAAAGAAAGCAGGGCGGCTGGATGGCCCAATTGGTTAGAGCACTAGCTCTGAACGACAGGATTGCCGGTTCGATTCCCACATGGGCCGGTGAGCTGCGCCCTCCACAACTAGATTGAAGGACAACGACTTGGTGCTGATGGGCCCTGGAGAGACACACTGTCCCCCAATATTCCCTAATAAAATTTATTTTTTAAAAAATAGGAAAGCAAGGGTTCTGATCAACCAGGATTCAAGGAGGTGGTTGTTAGAGTCATAGGGTGAGGAGAGAGAGCTGGGGTAATGGAAAGGACACAAAGCTTATGTTGAACTTATTTATGGTTGTAATTTTTGTTTCATTTTACAAAAGCAAGAAAGAAAGCACACAAATAAATAAGTAGGTTTTGCATGAACTAATGATGAGATGAGTCATGAAGTAAGGATTATTTTTAATGTTATTCTGTGCACCTGTTCATTTAAACAATATAAATATGAAAAAGGAATTCACAGATGATGAAATACAAATAAATAATAAACATATAAAAGATGCTGAAGTTTAATAATAATTACAGAAATGCAAATTGATTAAGATATTTTAATTAACAGTTTTGCCAATAATAAAATGTTTGATAGAATAAAATATAAATATATAAAACATATAATTTTATCAGCATTTATCCACTGCTGATTGGAATATAAATGGTATAATCATTAAATGGTATTAGCAACCTGAATCAAAATTTTAAATGCTTGTATCTCTTAAATTAATAATGCCACGATTTGAATTCATCCTACAGATAAACTCACAAAACAGTATACAGAAACTTATGTACAAAGATATTTATTGAACTATTGCTTACAATAGCCCCTAAATTGCAAACAATACAAAACCAATGGGGAGTTGGCTGAATTAACTATGCTATTCAGCCATAAAGTAGAATACCAGATAGCCATTATAAAGAAAAAGCTTCTCCCCTGAACGTTAATGCCAAAATCAAGAAGACTCATTAGTGGCATTTTTGGGCTGCTTCTAAAGAAATTCTTTTGTTTCCCTTAAAGAAACCAGGAATGTTAAACCATATAATATCTTTCTCATTATGACCCTTAATTGCCTGACTCTTTATAAGTATACCCTGGTTTTGTATATAAAAGCCTTAAAAGTAAAATCTCTAAGTCCTGGAAGCCTCCCAGGATAGCTACAATTTGATGATGAAAAAAAAAATCTCCATTCAAATTGAGTTATATTATTATTATTATTATTATTATTATTATTATTATGTTGTAAGCAGAATTTTTTGTTCTTACTTAGGATTAAACCAGTCTGAGAGCTGAGGTTCTTCTGTTTCATGATCCCTGGGTACAAAATGAAAATCAGGTTAAGAGTAATCCACTTATTCAACAAATATATATTGCACTCTTATAACATGACGTCACTGTTTGGTGCTGATTACATAACTATGAACATTAACTGAAATAACTCAAGGATGGGCTTAACAGCATACTGGAAAGGATGGAGGAAAGAATCAGTGAACCTAAAGATAGAATAATAGAAATCACTCAATCTGAATAAAAGAGAGAAAAACAGTGGGAAAAGAAAATGCCAGGGACATGTGAGACGATAACAAAAGATCTAACATTCATGTAATTGGAGTGCCAGAAGGAAAGAAAGAGAATGGGTCTGAAAAAGTATTTTAAAAAATGGCTGAGCACTCCCTCAAATTTGGCAAAAGACATAAACATACAGATTCAAGAAACTGAGTGAACCCCAAACAGGATAAACCTAAAGAAATCCTATGCTAAGGCACATGAGCGTCAAATTTCTGAGAGCTAAAGATAAAACAAATCTTGAAAGCAGAAGAGAGAAATGATTTACCTATAGGGAAAAAATAATTTGAATGAAAGTGGATTTCTCATCAGAAACCATGGACCCAAAAGGAAATGGATCGATATTTTCCAGGTGCTATAAGGACAGTCAACCAAAATGTCCCTCTGCAGGTGAATAGTTGAACAAACTTTGGTACATCCCTTCATGGAATAAAAAAGAATGACCTACTGATGTACACAACAATGTAGCTGGATCTCAAGGGCATTATGCTAAATGAAAAAAAGTTCATCCCAATAGATCATATACTGTATGATTCTATTTATAAGCATCAAAATGACAAAATTATAGAGCTAAAAATAGAGTAGTGGTACTAGAGGTTAGGGAGGGTCAGGGAGAGGAGGTTGGGTGTGAGCATAAATGGTAGCTCAGAGAAGATCTTTGTGGTAATAGAATACTTTTGTATCTTGATTGCTGTGGTGGCTACACAAACCTAGACATTTGATAAATGTCATATAATGATACACATACATTGTCCCAACATCAATTTCCTGTTTTGATATTGTACAACAATTATGTACGAAGTAGTATTGGGGGAAGTTGGGTGAAAGGTGCATGTGACCACTTTGTACTTCTTGTGAATCTATAATTATTTCAAAATCAAATATTAAAATAACCCTTTAAAAGTGTTTTTTGACATTTCAGAGGTGTTTTTAATCAAAGATATTTCACTATAGGATTGTCCAAGCCTTGTGCTCATTCAAAATCCAAATCATCCCGGCCAAACCTCATTAAAAATATACAGTGACAAATGAATGTTTTTAAGTTCGATTTTTTGATGATTGGTCTCACTAATTTCTCAGGTCCTCCACAATGGTCAATGGTAGAAAACATGGTTGACTAATGATGGCTATCAATCTAAAGAAAAACATCATCCTGGACAGAGATACTTAAACTATAGAAAATGTCAGAAACTTGTCTGGTGTACGCAGGTGAATGTGTCGAGTGAGCCAAATGTGGAGATGTACACGTACACATATCTGTACAAACTCATACACATGAATATTTCTGAGGTGATACCCAAGAAATTTATCAGTGGTTCCCTCTAGAGAATTTAGTCTAGGTTTCTGTGCTTTCTGACTGCCACTGCCATCAGCAACCACTTGATTCCAGCCAGGTTGCCCTCAATACAGTGTTTGTAGAATATTTATGGAACAAGAATCTTACCAGCAGAGACTTGTCTTCTGTAGGTGCTTCTTTATTCTTTAGATAAATTTTTAAAAAGGCATTAATATTAAATTTGAACAAAAGTCTATTGTAATTAGAATAACAGAAAGTCTAGACTATAGAGCCATTCATGTACTCACTTGTTAACCAAATAATTATTGAACACCTACTACGTACGTGCCAGGCATAATGCCGCAGTTCTGGAATCTGCAGTGAGCTTATGGTCTATAATTTCCTTTTCGATTCAGATAGCCCATTATTATCTTCAAAGAAATATTATTGATATCATGGCAAGTGACCACGAGTTCTTAAAGTACAATACTCCAGAGGGCCAGTAACATATGGAAACAAAGCAAGGGGCTTAATTTTAAAAGACATTAGCTCCCACAATGTAGCTGATTTTCAAATAGTGTTCAGTTACATTACATTGCTTTTTTTTTTTTTTTTAAAAGACCATGAGGAGGAAGGCATGGCTGAGGTAAGAATTTGAATTTATCTGTGTGAGAGAATTTTAGCAGGTTAGCAAATTTGTTTCCCAGTACAGCTGTGTTTCTACAGCAGGTTGCTTTGAGTCTTGTTCCTATGAGATGGAATTGTGGTGTAGTTTAAAATATATCTGAAATAGCCCCCCAGCGCTCTCTATTCTCTTATCTTGTCTGATTTCTTTCTTCATAGCATTATTATTAACATATAGAATACAATGCTCCTGACAGTATAGTATACATTTCTTTGCTTATTGGCCATTTTATCCACCTAGAATGTAAACTTCCATAGGAACAGTCACTTTGGGTTATCACTGTTTCCCCAGCACCTAGAACAAGGCCTGGTGCCAAGAAGATCTTAATAAATATTTGTTGAGTGTTGGAAAGAATTAATGTATTTATGATTTGATTTGTACCCCAAAGAGGAGGTAATTTTTGATTAACTTAGAGAGTCTTTGCTAAGACTTTTTGGACAGAACTCATTATTTTGGATCAAATTTGCCAATCACTTAAGACAAGGATTCATTAATCTTTTATATTTACCGGAAATGATGCTTAATCAACATCAGTGATAAAGCAAATGAAATCAATAACAGCATTTTCCATTTAGAATTCATTCTCTGCTGGAAAAAAAAAAGAAGGAAAAGGTTTTTTTGGAAAGTACAAAACAATTTCCTTACCTTCTTCTATTAATGAATTAATTTATGGAAATTTGTCCACCACGTGTCTGATTCTAGAATGCTCAGCCTTAGAAAGAATGCAGACTTGAGCCAGGGAAACCACCTATATTGTTTGAAGTGCCTGCAAAAATCTCCCTTAGGTTGCCTCTGGTCCCTGTTAGATTAGGTGCAGAGTGTGCGTGACATTTCTTTTGTGTTCCTTTATCAAAGTCCACCATGATTGCATAAAGGCAATTCAATAAAACTCTTGTTCTAGTTAACTTGTGGTTCTGGGAAAATAAAATGAGGGACTTAAGAAGACATCCTTAAGCACTGGGATGTATTCTTTCCCCAAAGTTGATATTTATGTATTTTTTCCTCACCAAGATATTGAGTAATAAATTACTCAAAAACCACAGGATTAGTGACCTAAAAATATATGAGCTCTCTCACAGGTATATTTATGTATGTATGTGTATATATATATATATATATATATATATATGTATGTATATGTGTGTGTGTGTGTGTGTATATATATATATATATATATATATATATATATATATATATATATATAAAACCATTGTAAACAGTGGTTAAAAGTCTAAATTAAAGGCATTAAGCTCTACAATGGAATATTTGGCTCCAGTCAATGCACCAAGTTTGTGTTGAAGGTTTCAGGATTTCTGTTTACAAGTGTAAACTGGTTTTTAGTAGGTATCGTCTGAGAACAGATTCTGCTTTTGGGTTATGTATTGGAGTAAAACGGAAGTCTCTGATATTGACTTTTTCAACACCTACTTAATGAGCAAAATGTTTTAGATCTGTACCTTCCAGTACGGTGGCCACTCGCAGCAAGTGATTCGTGAATACTTGGAATGTTGCTAGTCCAAACAGGAAGTCTGAAGACTCAGTTTGAAAAATATAACAGAAGATACCTCATTAATATTGTTTATATTTACTACATGTTAAAATGAAATTTTGGATACAGTGGGTTAAATGAAATATATTATTAAAATGAATGTCACCTGTCCTAGACAAAAAAAAGCTAAAGGAGTTCATCACTACCAAACCAGTATTATAAAAAATGTCAAAGGAACTTCTTTAAGAAGAAGAAGAAAAATAAATACAAAATATGAATAATAAAATGGCAATAACTACATACCTACCAATAATCACTTTAAATGTAAATGGATTAAATGCTCCAATCAAAAGACATAGTGTGGCTGAATGGAGAAGAAAACAAGACCCATACATATGCTGCCTACAAAAGTCACACTTTAGATCGAAAGACACACACAGTCTGAAAGTAAAGAGATGGAAAAAGATATTTCATATAAATGGAAATGAAAAAAAAGCTGGAGTAGCAATATACTTACATTAGACAAAAGAGACTTTAAAACCAAGGCTACACCAAGAGACAGAGAAAGACATTTCATATGCAATAGCCAGGATATGAAACCAACCTGTGTCCACTGATACAGGCAATTGGATAAAGAAAATGTGGTGTGTATATATATACAATGGAATATCACTCAGCCATAAAAAGAATGAAATCTTGCTATTTGCAACAACAGGGATGGACCTAGAGGGTATTATGCTAAGTAAAGTAAGTCATACAGAGAAAGACAAATACCATACGATTTCACTTATATGTGGAATCTTAAAAAACAAAATAAATGAACAAATGAAACAAACAAACTCATAGATACAGAGAACATTTTGATGATTGTCAGATGGGAGGGGGTTGGAATGAAAGGAGAAGGGAAAAGGATTAAAAGGTACAAATTAGTAGTGAACAAAATAGTCACAGGGATGTAAATTACAGTGTAGGGAATATAGTCAATAATATTGTAATAAATATGTAGGGTGCCAGGTAGGTCCTAAACTTATTGGGGAGATCACTTTGTAAGTTATATAAATGTTTAACCACTATACCATACATGTGAAACCAATATAATATTGCATGTCAACTGTAATTTAAAAATTTTTTAAATGTTTAATAATCACATTGAAAACTACAATAAATTTAGGTACTTTGAAGTTCAAAAAAATTAAAATGAATGTCATCTGTTTCTTTTTTTTTTTTTAAACTTTTTTTTTTTTACTTTATTTTAATTTAATTTTTTTTTTTTATTGGGGAAGGGGAATAGGACTTTATTGGGGGAACAGTGTATCAATCTTAGTTGTGGAGGGTGCCGTTTAGCTTCAAGTTGTTGTCCTTTCAGTCTTAATTGTGGAGGGCGCAGTTCAGCTCTGGGTCTAGTTTCAGGGGGCGCAGCCCACCATCCCGTGCGGGAGTCGAACCGGCAACCTTGTGGTTGAGAGCCCACTGGCCCACGTGGGAATCGAACCGGCAGCCCTCAGAGTCAGGAGCACAGAGCTCCAACCGCCCGAGCCACCGGGCCGGCCCTCATCTGTTTCTTTTTACCTTTTTTGCAATGTCCTCAGAATATTCTCAGAATATTTAAAGTTACAAACGTGACTTGTATTATATTTCTTTGGACAGTTCTTGTATAGGTAATGCCAGACTGGGAAAGCTTCAGCTGGGCATAATTTTAGTGTCCCAGCAAAGTGAAATGACTGACTTTTAAATTCAAGAACATTAGAAATACCCTATGTATGAGGTAAGACTCCACCTAGCTAGACGGTTTTCTGACAATGTGCCCTCAATTATATTATTCTTAAAGGCCAGTAATATGTTTACATGTCACCCATTTTGTACAATATATTTTTTAAGGGCAAGGTTTGGGGGTGATCCCTACCTATGATTTTGCTTGGTCATCTAAACTTTCATACAGTCCCTGCCTAAGAGCCTTACCTTTAGCTTTGATGATGTAAAGAGTAGGTCTTAGGATCCTTTCCGAGCATCATATTTTAGTGTCTTTGTAAAAGAAAAAATAGGTATTGTATAATATTCTCCTTGTGTTCGACGGTCTGCTAATGGTGATGTCGCCGGACTCTTTGATGATGAAAGCATTAGACAGTCATAATGATCCTGTCATAATGGTGCCTTCGGTAGCAAGTTCTTCTCAATTACCAGATGGTAGAACTTTGTCTCCTTTGAAAAAGTAAAGAATTTTAAGTACGTTTTGCTTTTAGTGTTTTTTTGTTGTTGTACTTTCTTACCTTTCTTAATGACTGATTTTTACTTATAGAAATATATTTTGAATGGTGTGCTGTGGGTGTATATGTGTGTATATGAATGACACAAAAAGTGCAAATCTTTTTCTTCATTCTCTATTGGGCATTGTCCAATTATCCTGGGTAAAGCTCATCCCTTTGTCAGTTTTCTTAGGATATTTTTAAAGTACTTATTTTTCTGATTATAGAACTAACACATTTTCAGGTTCTTAAATGTGTCAAGTGCCTAAAAGCACAAAGGAGAAAGTGATAATCAAATGTAATCACATTATCCTGAGATAATCACTCTTAATCTGAGATAGCATGCACCTTTATTTTGCCCTTCTTCTTTAAAAATAAATTAGTTTCTCATATTGAAAAAGAAAGACACATGAGTTAAAAATTTTTAATAGGAAAAGGTTATATAATGCACATGAAATCATCTTCTCCCTGCAGCACCTGACTCTCATCATTACCCATCTCTAGTGGCAGTCGCTGTTCAGTTTCTTGGGTTTTATTATATGTATGTGTGTGTGTGTGTGTGTGTGTGTGTGTATTATATTTATATATAACATTGTATTATATAAATATATTATTATATATAATAAAATATACATTCTATATAATAAAAAGAGAGAGAGAATATATAGTTCCTCTTTTTCACACAAATGGCAGCATACTAAAAACACTCTTCAGTACTTTAGGGTATGTTTTGTTTTGTTTTGTTTTGTTATAAAACATTTATTTTATTTCTGGAACCAGGTGAAGGGTATTTGGGGGAGCTGGTAGAGCCAGCCGCTTGAGCCTCGGAGGCAGGGCACAGGGGTCTAGGCAGCGGCTGTTGGGGGCGAGTCCTCCTCTGTTCTCTCCAGGCCCAGGAGCTTTCTCCTTGCCTGCACTTGGAAGAGGCGCCCAGGATGTGTCTTTTACCCAGCCCGTCTCCAAGTTTTCTCTTGTCTCCACACAGTGAGCGAAGGTGCCGAAACTTTCAGTTTCCGCAGCCCTCCTTTTGTGTGACTGCTAAGAGGAGAAAATGTTCCCCGTGGCACCCTCCATCCGCTCTTCGTTACTTTGAATATCTCACTCATCAGTGTATTTTGAACATCATTCCATTACATCTCATACATCTAACATTCTTTTTCTAGTGAACTATATTTCATTTTATGTCTATATCCTAATTGAACCAGTTTTCTGTTGTCAGACATTTTGGTTGTTTACTGTCTTTGCTATTTTAAGAAATGCCACAGTGGAAATACTTGAATATGCTCAATGAGCCCATGTTGAACTATATTGCAGGATAAATTCCTAGAAATAGAGTGGCTGGATCAAAGGTTATACTCATTTAAAACTTAAGTAAATGTTGCCAAATTGTTTTCCATAGAGGTTGTTGCAGTTTAACTTGTCCTATCAACGGATGAAAGTACCCATTTCCTCACACCCTTGTCAATACAGATAAAATTTTTGTTAAAATTTTTGGTGTTTCACAATCTGAAAGGTATGAATTGTATCTCCGTGTAGTTTCGGTTCGCGTTCTTTTTTAAATGACTGATGTGGAGCATTCTTTTGCCTGTTTAAGAGCCATTGTCATTCCTTCTCTATTAACTGTTCATAGCTTTTATTTTCCATTAGGTTTCTGTGTTTTTTATTTTGCCAATTATTTTGGCGTAATTTTAGATTTAAAGATACAGTAATTAAGACCATATGGTTTTAAGACAGACAAATAGATCATTGGGACAGAATCAAGAGTCCGGAAATAGACCTACACCTATATGGACAACTGATTTTTGACAAATAGGAAAAGGCAATTCATTAGAGGAAGAAGAGTCTTTTTAAAAAAATAGCTCTAGGATAATTGGATATCCACATGAAAAAAAAGAAGAGAGATAACTTTGGTAGTACTTTGCACCATAAGCAAAACTTAACTCAAAATGGGTCATTGATGTAAATTAAAATCTAAAACAATAAAACATACAGAAGAAAACATAGGACAAAAAACAAGACAATAAAAAGGAAACTACAGATTGGGAGAAATAGAGTAAAAATGGGCAAAATATTCAAACAGATGCATAGAAGGCAACTAAGTACATGAAAAAATCATTTTAATCTTCATCAGTCTTCGGGAAAATGCAAAGTAAAACCACAATAATATAGTATCACACACTTATTAGAATGGCTAACGTTAAGAAAACTGACCATATCAAGTGTTGGTGAGGGTGGCAGAACTGGAACTGTCACATGCCGTTGGTGGGAGTGTAAAATGGCATGTCTACTTTGAAAAAGAGTTTGGCAGTTTCTTAACAATTTAAGCACACACTTACCCTACAATCTGTCAAATGGAAGCATATGTTCATAAAAAGATGTGTTCACGACCATTCATAGTTGTGTTCTTGGTTGTGGCCAAAAGGTGGAAACAACCCAAATGTTTGTCAGCAGGTGAATGGATAAACTATGGCGTGTTCATACAATGGAGTAGTACTCAGCAATAAAAGAGAACAAAATATTGATACATGCAAGAACATAAATGGACCTCAAAATAATTCTATTGTAAAAGAAGCCAGGCCAAAAAAAAGTGCACAATACTATACCATTCTATTTATATGAAATGTTTAAATATGTAAAACATTTGAACTATAGAGTGCACATTTTTATGTTTTGGCTGCCCAGAACGTGAATACCCTTTATTTAGCATGAATCCTAAATTCAAGATGCAACAGCATCCTGTGTCCAGTATGGAAGCTAAAATAGGCAAATTTCCTCTCCATATCCCTTGTAGCTACAATATGGGCACATGACATAGACTGCCTGGCATGTTAATCAGTTCTCCTACCTGGGACTTCAGGGAGGTCATTTTGAGATTATTTGTAATAGAGTCAAGGACTAACATTATGGCAGATGTTTCCAAGAGTATGGAGGTCAGCAGGGAGATAATGATGGTGGGGTCATGGTTGGTGTTCAAACAGATTATACGGCAAGATTTTATCCATGCCTTTCTTCCCATAGTCTCTTTGTATTTCTTTTTCAGCAGCGATTTGCTACGTACTGTGACCTGCTTCCTGCCCTTCTGTAGTAAACATTGCTACTATTCACTACTCACTAGTTCTCCCTTCCTTCCCAGGCAGATGGCAGACTCCACTTTCTAGCTCCTTTGCAATACGTCCAGGCTGAGGCACGGAAAAGCCCCTCTGTGATTCTGTAATGTCTCTCTTCCCATGACATTGTGACTAGCGGTACCACAGATGGCAGACCCTCCATTATTCTGGGTCCCCAAGTGACAATCTGGAGCAGATGGCCTGTCTCCAACTCTCACTGGGTATGTAGGGTGAATGAGAAACTTGTGTGTGCTAGGCCACTCTAAGACTTGAGGTTCAGTTTTCCTACCCAACATGCCATTCCATCAATTCTTTCTCTGTTTAGATGAGTCCTGTTTGGGGTTAAAGGAACAGAGATAGATTTCTGGCAACCTGTGAAATATAGTGGTAAGTGGTTAATTAAATTACCTCTGGGATCCCATGAATGAGGTGTTCATCAAAAGCAAAGGCTTTGGAGCAATAATAGTTCCTGCCAGAAAACTGTATGATGGTGATGATGATGACAGTGGCTGATATAACACTTATGTGTCAGGCACTGTACTATACACATATATTAACTTAGTTAATGAAATAAGGGACAGAAAGACATCAAGGACCAACTGGCATGTGAAATGGCTGTATCTAACAGCGCTAGTGAGCTTAAAGAGCAAGCACAAGGCTGAAAATCTTTGTGATTCCAGCTTCCATCCAATAGCTGTACGCTTCATGGTTGCACGGTATTGTATCTCTCACTGACCACCCTGGCTTTTGGCTTCTCCTAACACCACCCCCTTTTTGTGCTCTTCTGGCCCTTGGGATGGTTGTAGCTTCTCAGTTTCCTTACTGTCCCATCTATCTCTTTAGCTATTCCATCACCCGTGTAACTAATTCTTGAATTACAATTCCTCATTTGAAATACCTAGATTTTTCTGACCAGACCCTGATTGATAGTTCCCAGGACTAGGAGTGCTCTGATATCAATCAGCTTTTGCTGTATAAAAACCCACTCTGGACCTTGATGACGTAAGGCAACAATGCTTGATTTTTCTTCCTGAGTTTATGGGTCATTTGCCACTGCTCTGGGTCAGGCTCTCCTAGTCTCAGCTTGCGGAGCACTTGTGTCACTACAGTATTCTGGCCGATAGGTTGGAGGCTTGCTGGTCTATATTCACATGTCTGGCTATGCAAAAAGGGCAGGTACAGAGAGGGGATAATAATGTCCATTTTGCCAACTATCTACCAAAGGTCCTAAGAAATAGTTTCAAAATGGGACACTGGTATCGGGATGTTTTAGTTTGGACTAACATGAAACTCCTTACAAGTAGAACCCTATTCTATGGTGGGCTACTAGAGATCTGTGGCATGACAGTTATTTACATGATCTTATCCCCTATTATTGTTTGGTAAGAAGTGTCAATTGAAGGGAAGACTTTAAGACATTACATAGCTGCTGTAGTCACCTTCGTGGTTACAATCTGTATAAGGTCTGTGGGATGGGAGTGATGCTTCTGACTGTTCTGGAGAGCTGACAGAAATAAAATAATGAATCTAAAAGTTTAAACTGTCAGCTGAAGGCATGGACACAGAACAAATATGGCTCTTATGGTGCCATTTGTGTGTGTATTTGTGGTCATGAGGCATTCATGGCTGGGGGTAGGCCCAAAATCTAACTGGATGACATACGTAATTAGAATGTAAGTTGAATAAATAACTTCTAAAAGTTGCTTGTTTTAAAATTAAAGAATTGGGAAGGACTGGAAGTCTTCTGTGTAAGAAAATTCTATCGTCTGGGGTTCCTGGACATGGTGACGGAAACTACCTTGTATTTCACCTTTTGGGGAATAAAGTGATTCTTTATTTGTACTAATCAGTTGAATTCTCCAAGGTGGAAACATGAAGTCATTTTATGAGATTTAAGAATGGGTAGAAGGGTGAGAATGGGAGCTTTGTGGCAAAGTGGGTGGACTGTAGTAGCCATTTATTTGTTGACTCTCAAATCTCTCTCATTTTTCCCACACTCTGCTCAGTGTGGCAGAAACCTGCATTTCCCAGACACCCTTGCATCTGACTGTTGTATAACACCAGACAGTGGAAGACACTGGCAGAAGAGAACAGGATAGAAGAAAAACGCGCTCTCTCTCTCTCTTTTTCTCTCTCTCTCTCTCTCTCTCTCTCTCGTCTTCTTTGAATGGCATCTCTAGCAGTGACTAGAACTCCTCTCTCTGTTGCCCCAGCTTATGCCAGGCAACTCATGTTAGGTTGGAACTCTTTTTGGACACCCACCCTAGGAGTGCATGGGTGGCCTCGCTCTCCCTTGTATGCTCCTCAGCTCTTATATCCCCTATATGTCCAATTCCCTATGTTAAATTTTCACTGTTTGAAATACTTAGAATAGTAGTTTCTGTTTTCCTAAGTGGACCCTGACTATTGATAAATGTGTGTGTGTGTGCACGCATGTATGTGTGCATGTGTGTGATAAGTCAATTTGTATAAAATATTATAGAAGCACACAACAGGCACGTGTGTGTACATGTATTCATGCGGTGGGTACATAAATGCATATAAAAGGAATATTGAGGGACAGATCTTTCAAAGGGAGAGAAAAGGGGGAGTTCCAATTTTCTCTATGTATTGTTTTTATTTTCTTTCATTAATTTTTACAACTTTGCAGTTTTATTCATGTAGTTCTTTTTGAATAACTCAGTTTCCTAAATAACTGTCTGACCATCGGGTGGCAGAATTAATGCCTTCAGTTTTATATAGAGAGTATTTTAGTATAGTTGCAGCCACTTTTCCTTATCCACACTTCTAGACGATCCCTTTCCTTAAGCAGTATGAGAAATATATATATACTTGGATCAATGAAAATATTTCAGGTTTCATTTTCTCATGACAGATTCTATTTTTGTTCAGTGTGCTCCAACAAATGATGTATCCTCAACATTCACAGAGGATATCATCACACAGGATATCATCATCTGATGTCAATACATTCATTTTGCAACTGCTACAGCCCATGTTATATGATTCAAAATGAATGTGAGGAAAAGTATGTGGATGTGTGTTGGTGAGCTTGCCATTTCGTTAGTGATTTTTTTTTCAGTGCTAAGATGTGTCAAGTGCTAATTATCTAAGATACAAGACAAAATGGTGTTCATAAATCCAGAACTGTTAAGGAAGGGCTCTGGGTCATTCTCAGAATTCTATAGTACTTAGTAGCCCAATATAGTTTGACAGTATTAATATCACTGTTATATCCTCTCTTGAAATCCCAGCAGTATTCAGGAGATAAGAGTTTAGTAGGTTTATGGAGAAAGAAATACTTGTTTAAGTGACTTTCATCATGCCACACGGCTTCAATGTTATTTTTCTTATCGTTCAGGATTCCTTGTAAGCACTCCCTGGCAATGGTGAGAACCTGAATGGGAGTGCCACCAAATACAGCAGCATGGTAATAAAAGTCTCCCTTACCAACAGGTATATATGCTTCTGATAATTGATTTCTCTCATAAGGTATGTCTGTAAGATTGGCCTTATACCAATAAGAATGTAACTGAGCTACTGACTCCCCCAGGGTCTCTAGCCCATATTTGTGTAAGAAGACCTGATCGATGTCCATGCAGAAGAGGAAGTCAACTTCATATTGGATGTGGTCTACAACATGTTCACCAATGGTCTTCATGCGCATCATACTAACATCTTGCCATCTCTTCTCTCGCTTAATTTGAAAAACTTTGATTGTACGGAGGGGGCTCAGCCTTATCCAAGGCATCTTGGAGAAGTCATCTATCAGGACATAAATTATGACCTTCTGGCCAACCATAAAGTGTTTATCAGCAGATAACATAAAGTTGTACAAATAGTATTCAATATATCTGTGAAACAAAAAAGAAACGATTAAGTTCATTTTCTTACATTTCAGTGGAATACATACTGTTTAAGTTACACCGTGGTTTAGGAGCGGCCAGATGGCTCAGTTGGTTAGAGCGTGGGCTCTCAACAACAAGGTTGCGGGTTCAATTCCAGGATGGGATGGTGGGCTGCGCCCCCTACAACTAAGATTGAAAACAGTGACTGGACTTGGAGCTGAGCTGTGCTCTCTACAACTGGATTGAAGGACAATGACTTGGAGCTAATGAGTCCTGGAGAAACACACTGTTCCCCAATATTCCCCAATAATAATAAAAAAGTTTTTTTGAAAATACACTTAAAAAAATTACACTGTAGTTTATCCAAAAATGCTGAATATTAGATATGCTTCTTGAGTTGAATTTAAGCAATATAAAAGAAAGTGGAATTATCTGCCTTTCTTCTCCCTGATGAGATTCTGTGGATCAGAAGAGAGGAGAGGACTTGCTCTCAAGAGTGAGTGAAACTTGGTGAGATCAGGAGACTACCCGGAGCCCAGTGCAAAGTGAAAGCCAGAGTTTTCAGGGTTTTCAGAGCAATGGGAACTTGTTTGGGAGGTTGTAGACGAGAAAGGTCTTGGGTCATTACAAGAGCAGTCATTGATGTCTGCGGCTTGTTTTATGAGTAGTCAGTTAAGCAAAAACGGTCAGAAGTGAGATGGTTAATACCCCGCTCTCTCCACTGTCATTCTTATTTTGATTTGTGGCTTTTACTACGGTGCTAGGATTACTTGATTGGAGAACAAATGTCCTTATTTCTAGTCTCTCAAGCCAGTAAAAATTGTCAGAGTAATAAATGGCCTCAGGTGAATTTAAAAAAGGAAAGGTAATCATAAGTGGTTCAATTTCAAATAATGCTTACATAATCATTAAAAATAAGTTCTGGTTATTCAAAGAAAACAAAAACACTAATCTGAAGAGATATATGCACCCCACGTTCACTGCAGCATTATTTACAATAACCAAAATATGGAAACAACCTGACTATCCATCAACAGATGAATAGATAAAGATGTGGCATATACACATAGACAATGGACTATTACTCAGCCATAAAAAGAATGAAATCCTGGAAGTTAACAACTCAAATCCAAAGAAGTCCAATTTATCCACATTTCTTTTATGGTTAGTGCTTTTGTGTCATGTTTCCAAAATCTTTGCCTCCTGAAGGTAGGGAAAATCTCCTACATTTTCTTTTAGTAGCTTTGTTTTATCTTTCACAGTTAAGTCTATTATCCATTTGAATTAATTTTTGAGTGTGGTGCGATATAGGGCTGTTTTGCATCTGTCTCAAAGCACTGATAGTGATGCTATGGGCTAGGAATGCCTGAGCCACTCACCTGGGCCCCTGCTGCTTGTGGTGAGACCCCCACAGACATTTCCCTCACCACAGCCTATAGTATGACTGGCTCAGCACTTGTGGTTCTTCTTTTGATTGTAAGATGTACCTCAGAAGTGCCATCAGAGAACTTTGAAAAAACAAGGCTCACAAGTCCTGGAAGGTACATGGTATGCCCAGGACCACACGGAGCAGGGGGAGTGAAGGGGGAAGAGAGAGAGAGAGAGAGAGAGAGAGAGAGAGAGCGCGCGCGCTCAGACCTGGGGTTCTGCTTTTATTGGAATCAAGTGTGGTGTGCCTAGGGTTTCTCAAATTTACTCTTTATCGACACATTTAAAGCATAAGATCGGGAATTAAAGTGCGGGAAGGAAAAAAGTGGGGTCACTCAAGCAGTGGGTTACCGAGATGACCCAGGACTTTCTAAAAGAACAATTTCATGGGTGGGGAGGCTGGCTCTTTATCTAGTTGTTTAGCTAGTAATCACTGAGCTGGCAATGTGTTTATTTGAAGTGGATGTCTGAAATGGATGCCTGGGCAACCAAAATCTTAATGTCAGGCATTTACAATCAAAAAAGCTTATGATGAGCACTTACACTACAATGGAAAACTTAATTGTTTTCAATTTTCAAAAAACTTTCTATTTTGGAATGTTATTAGATTGACAGAAAAGTTACAAATATACCCATATACACTTTGTTCACTTTCCCCTAGTTTTACTATTTTATATAACCATGGTACATTTGTCAAAACTAAGAAATGATCAGTGATAAAATACTATTAACTAAACCACATTTTTTTATTTTACCAATTTTTCTCCTAATGGCCCTTTTTAGTTTCCAGGATCCAATCCAGGACACACATTGCACTTAGTCATTACTTCTCCTTAATCTTCTCTAATCCATGTCAGTTTCTCTCCTTGTCGTTCATGACCCTGACCATTTTGAAGACTCCTGATCAGATATTTTGTAGAATGGCCCTCAATTTAGTTTTTTTGGATGATCTCTTAGGTACAGTTAGTTGTAATACAGTCACACTTATTAGCCTTCTCTTTTATGATCAGTATTTTCTGTGTCTTGATTAAGAAATCCTTTTCTATTCTGAGTTCATGAAGATAAACTGTAGCGTGGAGAGCAGGATGCAGGCTGATAAGGTCCTTGCAGCCTGCAAGGTCATCCAGGATGGCCTTGCCTCAGCATCTTCCCCCAGAAAGAACAAGATAACACAAATACAGGGCATAAAACCTTCCAAATACTCTTTACAGAGAGTCTCGTGCCTAGCCCTCCTAATAAAAATAAGAGTCTATGAGACTGATCTTTTCGGGGACTTTACTTCACCTTTGTGCTTACACCTTATATCTCCCTGTTTGGCTCCAAAAGGTGGCTGGTTAGTCAATGACGGGTAAGATTCCTCAAGGAAGGAACAACCTAAGACAGACACAGCCACATAGGGGCCATCTGGAGAACTTGACCCCCAAAAAGATGGCTGGTTAGTCAATGACGGGTAAGATTCCTCAAGGAAGGAACAACCTAAGACAGGCACAGCCACATAGGGGCCATCTGGAGAACTCGACCCCCAAAAGATGGCTGGTTAGTCAATGACGGGTGACGTTCCTCAAGGAAGGAACAACCTAAGACAGGCACAGTCGCATGGGGTCATCTAAATTCTCACGGGGTTGATAAAGGTGGACATAGATCCCCACCTTCCCCCCGGCTAGGAGAGCTTCTGCCTCTGTGGCTATATTCCTTCCCACATCAGTTCTCCATCTATCAGTAAGTTTCAGCATAAAGGTTTTATGCCCTGGAGAGGTGCATACAACGATTACTATTACATTCATTACACTTTCGACAGACAAGGGTGATTGGTTTAAGACTATTTTCTGATATGATATACGAGACTCATAGTCCATGGCTTAAACCAAAAAGAGAAGGGGGAGATGTGGAGAGCAGGATATACGCTGACAAGGACCTTACAGCCTGCAGGGTCATTCAAGGGAGTTCCTTGCCTCAACATCTTCCCCCAGAAAGAACAAGATAACACAATTACAGCCACAGACATACAAACTTGCATATTCACAGAACAGTATGTTCTTCTAATACTTGCTTGTTCTACTAATGCTAGCTTGTATAGACTATTGTTCTAAGACTGTATAAAAACCGTGTGAGAAATCAAAACTGCACCACTGCTCTGCCATCCGTGGACAGTGGACCTCCTGATCCCAATTTTCCTATCTCTGTGTTTTTCTTAATCTCCCACCCTTCCCCCTCAGGCCTAGCCCTCCTGTCTGTGCTGGACGCGGCACTGTAGTTTTTCCTTTAACTTTGGTCTTTAAGCTACCTGTGACTTGATGTTTGTAGATGCTTGTATAGGGTATGCTATAGAGGTACAGTGTTAATTATTCCCATGTTGGCATCGACTTTCTGCAGCATCATTTATGGAAGTCTTTCCCTATAGATCTACAATGTCATTGCCAGTACATATTTCTTCCTTCCCTTCTTCCCTTCCTTCCTCTTTCTGTCTTTCTAAAGAATAAATTACTATCAATATTTAATAACAAGTTACTATTAAGTTGATAAACTTTATAATTTTAATGACTAATAGGTACATTGTTCAATTTTACTTAATACTTTCTTGTACCTTTTTGGTATGATTTTTGCTATCAGGGCAGCACTTCCTTTGTGAAATGAATTGGGAAGTGTTCCCTCCTCTTCTATTGTTTTGTAAGAGATTGTATAGAATTAATGTTAATTCTTCTTTAAATATTTGGTAGAATCCTCCAATAAAACCATCTTGGCCTGGAGACTTTGGGAGTTTATGAAATTATGAATTCAATTTCCTCAGTAGCTATAGGGTTATTCAAATGATCTATTCCATGAAGGGTGAGTTATGGTAGTTTGTGCTTTTCAAGATCTATTTCATCTAAATTGTCAAATATATGTGTGTAGAGTGTTTTGTAGTATTCTATGGTTATCCTTGTGATATCTGGAAGTCTGAGGTAATGTACTCTGTTTTCTCCCCCAGTATTTGTGATTTGTGTCATTTATCTTCTTTGCCAGACTTCCAGGATGATTATGAATTTTATTTTTTTCAAAGAACAACTTTTTGTTTCATTGATTTTTCTCTATTGCTTTTCTGTTTTCAATTTCATGGATTTCTTTTTTTTTTTTTTTTAAAGATTTTATTGGGGAAGGAGAACAAGACTTTATTGGGGAACAGTGTGTACTTCCAGGACTTTTTTCCAAGTCAAGTTGTTGTCCTTTCTATCTTAGTTGTGGAGGGCGCAGCTCAGCTCCAGGTCCAGTTGCCGTTGCTAGTTGCAGGGGGTGCAGCCCACCATCCCTTGCGGGAGTTGAACCGGCAACCTTGTGGTTGAGAGCCCGCAATCCAACCAACTGAGCCATCTCAGCTCAAGGTGCTGTGTTCAATCTTAGTTGCAGGGTGCAGAGCCCACCATCCCTTGTGGGACTCGAGGAGTTGAACCCGCAATCTTGTGTTGAGAGCCCACTGGCCCATGTGGGAATCGAACTGGCAGCCTTCGGAGTTAGGAGCACGGAGCTCCAACTGCCTGAGCCACTGGGCTGACTCCAATTTCATGGATTTCTGTTCTTATCTTTATTAATTCCTTACTTCTGCTTGCTTTGGCTTTATTTTACTCTACTTTTTCTAGATTCTTGAGGTGACATTATTGATAATCTCTCATGTTCTACAATAAAAAGCCTGAATGTAAAGGACATTTGGCTTTACCTACCTTCCTACAGCAAACACAGTCAACCCCACGGTAATTTTATGATTTGCATAATAATTTTCCAATACTTCTTCTTTATAAGTGCCATGCCACACAACTGGAGCTAACCAGTTGGTAGTTGCATTCATGGATGCACTGTAATAAAGACATAAGAATTATGAACAAAATACCTTTTAATAAAACTGCGGTAAATATTACTTTTGTATAAAGCTCATGTCTGATTGCAGCATTTCCTTACTCCTAACCCTAAGCCTTGATGCTTATGATAAACTGAAGAGTCAGCTTATCAGAAATGCCAGATCATTACAAAAGTACAGTTACAGATTAGTTATACTGAGATTCCAAGATCTTGGAGGACACATAGTTGAAATGTTGCCCAAAATCTGAATTAACAGTTTCTCTTATGTTTGGACAAAATCTCCTGGTATTAGGCTTTTTGACATTGACTATTTTTAGAGACCATATTTTGAATACTGAACTTTCCAGTTTTCATCATTTCAAATGCTGCCAGTGCTAATATTACTGAGTACTGTTAGAATCAACTCTGTCAGAACTCTGGAAGATAGCCAAAAATTTAGAGCAACCAAGCAAAAGTTAAATCAAGAAAAAGATGACTCTACATGGTAGGAGTAGGAAAGCTTTGTGGTACTTTAACTTAGCCTTCCTTGCACCAGCTCCCTCTCCCGGTGTGGCAGTGGTATCGAAAACAGTAAATTATGTTCTCAGTGTGGGTATCTGATTCTGGAGGGAGAAGAGCGGATCTATTATAATTCCCAAGGAATTGTGTTTGTCTGTGTTGACATATCTATCTGAGAGTTTTCTGAAGGACTGACTCATGGTGCTTTCTTTCGTTTCACTTCACTCAGAACTCTCTCAGAATGGAAATGTGGCTAAGTGAAGGGTGTTCCTTTAAAAAAGAAACGATCCCCTACCACCTGGGGCAAAAGATTACAGGTTGGAATGAAAACTAGATATGTTGAAAGCTGGGAGGAAAAGTTTGAAAGAGAGTTCTTTTAAAAGTAAGGGCTTTGACAAGATCCTGCGTATAACAAGGAATTGAGAAATCCATACATGTGTTCAGGGCATGATGCACGCTCAGAAAAGATCTGTGAAGACCCAGTGCTTTCATCTCTTGCTGATATTTAGTTTAGGCTCAATGCCAGCAGGAAATGAAGACTAAGGCAGAGTTATAAATAGCTGCGCTATACTGAAGGAGGGTCCAAATATGGAGCCAATCTTCAAAGACTGTAAGAGGTTTTTTCCTTCTTTTCATAGTTTTCTTTTACTTTCTTTTCTCCTCTCCGTTCCTCCTCCTCCTCCTTCTCCTTCACTTCCCTTTTCTCTTCTTTCCTCCAACACCCCACCCCCTACCAGCTCTAAACACTTAAGGAAATCTCTGTAAAACCATTATCTGACCACAAGCTAAAGGAACAGTAAGCTCTGAGACCGAACAGGACAAAGAATACAGTCTTTAAAAAACTGTTTAGGAAAGTCACTAAACAAACACCTACAACCCACAGTAAGCAAGAACAAACTGAGGAGCAAAATAATCTGATTTCCAGAGTGAGCACATCATAATATTAAAAATGTCTAGTTTTCAACCAAAAATTTTGAGGCATACAAAGAAACAAGAATGTATGGCCCATTCACAGGAAAAAAATACACAAAAACTGTCCTGGGTGAAGCCCCGACGTTGGGCTTACTAGACAAAGACTAAATCAATTGTTTTGAATATGCTGAAAGAGCCCAAGGAAACTCTGAATAACGAAGAAAAGGAAACCAGGAGAACCCTATTGCAAAAAATAGAGAATACCAATAAAGAGATAGAAGTTATAAAAAGGAACCAAATAGAATGTCTGGAGTTGAGAAGTATAACAGTTGAAATGAAAGAAACTCACTATAGGTTTCAACAGCAGATTTGAGCAGGCCAAAGAAAGAAGCAGACATACATAGAACACTTTGACCAGCAACAGAATACATATTCTTCTCAAATACACATGGAACATTCTTCAGGACCATATGTTAGACCATAAAACAAATATCAGTAAACTTAAAATGGTTGGAAACATACAAACTATCTTTCCATTGACAATGGAATGGAATTAGAAATCAATAACAGAAGTAAATCTGAAAAGTTCCCAAATATATGGAAATTAAACAACACACTCTCAAACAACCAATGTGTCAAAGAAAATAATCACAAAGGACATTAGAAAATGCATTGAGATGAATAAAAATAAAAATACAGCACACCAAAACTTATGGGATGCAGTAAAGAGCAGTACTCAGAAGGAAATGTATAGTGTAAACCTCTATATTAAAAAGAATAAATATGTCATATCAATAACCTAACTTTCCACGATAAGGAACTAAAACAAAAGAAGCAAACCAAACCTAAAGCAAGCAGAACAGAAAAATAATAAAGAAGCAACTGACATAGAGAAAGGAAAATGATAGAATCAGTGAAATCACAAGATGGTTCTTTGAAAAAAAAAATCAAAATTGACAAAGACTAAGAAAAAAAATAAAGATGACTCAAATTATTTACATCAGGAATGGAAGCAGGGGCTTTACTATAGACCTCACAGATATAAAAAGGCTTATAACAGAATACAATAAACAACCAACATATTATACACCAACATTAGATAAACTAGATGAAATAGACAAATTCCAAGAAATACAAACTACCGCAGCTAGTTCAAGAATAGAAAATCTTAGTAGACCTATAATAAATAAAGAGATTGAATTAGTAATCAAAAATCTCCCAACAAAGAAAAGCCCGGGACCAGATGGTTTCACTGGTAAATTCTACCAATCATTTAAAGAATTAGCAGCAATCATTCTCTAAGTCTTCCAAAGAAATAGAAGAGGAGGGAACACTTTCTTACATATTCTATGAGGTCAGTATTACTGTGATACCAAAGCCAGACAAAGACATCTCAAGAAAAGAAAACTATAGAGCAATGTCCATTATGAATGTAGATCCTTAACAAAAATCCTTAACAAAATATTAGCAAACTGAATCCAGCTGCATATTAAAATCCCACCATGACCAAGTGGGATTTATTCCAGGAATGCAAGGCTAGTTCAATGTATAAATATCAATCAATGTGAAACACCATATTAAGAAAATGAAAGGAAAAAACCCAACACATGATCACCTTAATTGATGCAGAAAAGCCATTTGATAAAATCTCACAATTTTTCATGATAAAAATACCCCCAAAAAAACTAGGAATAGAAGGGAACTTCCTCAACGTGATAAAAGACACCTATAAAAAAAACCCACACCTGCTATCATATCTATTGTTGAGAGACTGAAATCTTTTCCTCTAAAAATCAAAAAACAGACAAGGATGTCTGTTTTATCCACTTCCATTTAACACTGTACTGGAAATTTAGCAGAGAAATTAGGCAAGAAAATGAAATAAAAGGCAGCCAAACTGGAAAGAAAGAAGTGAATATATCTCTACTAGCAGAGAAAATTCTAAGAAATCTACAAAAAAATCTATAAGAACTCGTAAGTATTTCAGGATACAAGATCAACTTGCAAAAATCATCTGTGTTTCTGTACATTAGAAGTGAACAATCCAAAATAAAATTAATAAAAAAATTTCATTTAGAATAGAATCAAAAAGAATAAAATATTTAGAAATAAATGTAACCAAGGAAATATAAGACTTGTACAATGAAAACTACAAAACATTGTTGAAAGAAATCAAAGAAGGCCTAAGTAAATGGAAGAACATTCCATGTCTATGAATTAGAAGGCTTAATATTGTTAAGATGGCAATCACTCCAAAGTTATCTCCAGATTCAATGTAATCCCTACCTATAAGTGAGTTGACTAGTGTTCCCCCAAAATTCAAATCAACTTGGAACTTCAGAATGTCACCTTATCTGGAAATAGCATTTTTGCAGATGTAATTACTTATGATTAAGTTATTATGAAATAGATTGGCCCCATATCCAATGACAGGTGTCCTTATAAGAAGATGAAAAGACACATAGAGGAGAGACACAGAGAAGAAATCCATGTAAAAGCAGAGGCAGAGATTGGAGTTATGCTACCACAAGCAAAGGAATGCTTGGGGCCAGAAAGTGGAAGAGGCATGAAGAAGTCTTCCCTGGAACTTTCAGAGGGAGCATAGCCCTGATGTCACCTTGATTGTGAATTTCTGAACTCTACAACTGTGACAAAATAAATTTCTATTGTTTTAAACCACCCAGTTTGTGATAATTTGTTATAACACAGCTCTAGAAAACTAATACGTTATCAATTTTCCAACTGCACTTTTTCTTTTTAGAAATGGACAAGTTGAGCCTAAAATTCATAAGGAATTGCAAGGGACCCCAAATAACCAAGACAATCTTGAAAAAGAAGAACAAAGTTGGAAAACTCACACTTCATGATTTCAAAATTTACTACAAAGATACTGTAAACAAAATAGTATGGTATTGGTATAAGGAGAAATGTATAGATCAATGGAATAGAATTGAGTCTGTAAATAAACCTATACTACTATGATCAATTAATTTTAAATAAAGGTTTCAAGGTCATTCCATGAGGAAAGAATATTTTCAACAAATTGTGCTCTGACAATTGGATAGCCACATGCAAAAAAAACCCCAGTGAAGTTGGACCTGTATATTATATACAAAAATTAACTCAAAATGGATCAAACACCTAAATGCAAGAGCAAAAAATATATAGAAAACTCTTAGAAGAAAACTGCAGTAAATTATGATCTTGGATTTGGCAGTGGTTTGTTAGATATGACACCAGAACCACAGGCGTCAAAAGAAAAAAAAAATAGATAAATTGGACTTTATCAAAAAACAAAATTTTGTGCTTCAAAGGACACTACCAAGGAAATGATTAAACAACCCACCTTTCTTCTTTTTCAAGAATGGGAGAAAAATATTTGCAAATAATTTATCTTAAAAGAACCTACTATCAGAATATATAAGGAACTCTTATAACACAACAATAAAAACACAGACAGCCCAATTTAAAAATAAGCAAAGATTTAAATAGACATTTCTGTCTACATACAAATGGCCAATAAGCACATGAAAAGATATGCTAAACATCATTGGTCATTAGAGAAATGCAAATCAAAACTGTAATGAGATATACCATTTTACATACACTAGCATGGCTCTAATACAAACAAAACCAACCCCTCCCCCTCCAAAAAAAATAACAAGTGTTAGGAAGGATGTGAAGAAATTTGAACCCTCAGATATTATTGGAGGGAATGTAAAATTGTGCAGCTGCTGTGGAAAACAGTTTGGTGGTTCCTCAAAAAATTCAGCATGAAATTACCATGTGACCTAATAATTCCACTTATATAGATAGACACCCAAAGAGAATTACAAAGACGAATTCAAATTAAAATTTGTACATGAATGTTCATAGCACCATTATTCACAAGTTGAAACAACCCTGTTTATTCACTGTTGCGTGGATAATTGTTATGTCCATATAGTGGAACATTATTCAGCTACAAAAAGGAGTGAAATACTAATATATTCAACACAGATGAATCTTGAAAATATGCTAAGTGAAAGAAGCCAGACATTTATACTCCATTATAATTTATACTCCGATATAATACTCCACATATTATACTCCATTCACATGAAATGTCCAGAATAGACAAATCCAGAAAGTCAGGAAGTGGAACCGTGTTAAGGACTGGGGAGAGGGGAATGAGGGGTTACTACTTAATGCGTACAGGGTTTCTTTTTGGTGTGATGAGGAGAGTCTGGAATTGGGTAGTGGTGATAGTTGCACAATATTGTGAAGGTACTAAAAGCCACTGAATTGTACGTATTAAAATGGTGAATTTTACATTATGTGAATTTTACCTCAATAAAAAAATAGTAAGCTACAGAGGGAAAATACTCTGCAGTATATAACTGACAATGAGATTGTATCTGGGATATAAAGGAAGCCTCTTCAAATCTCTAAGGAAAAAAAAGACAATCCTTTGTGTGGAGTGGGGGGAGAGAAGAGATATGAACTGGCATTTTATAAAATTGAATATCCAAGGTGGCAACATTCATATAAAATGTGTTCAACCTTAATGGTCAACAAGGAAATAAAAAAGAAAATGGAAATTGAAGTGCAATTGGAAGAAAAAGATTCTATTAATTATCTCAGAACCTCTTATAAACTCAATTGTGCCTGCCGCTTCCCCCGACCCCCGAATTCCTACACTGAAGCCCTAATCCCCCATGTGGCTATTAACCTTTATAAGGTTAAATGAGGTCCTAACAGTGGGGCCATAATCCAACAGGATTCTGTCCTTATAAAAAGAGGAAGACCCCAAGGGATGCACGAGCACAGAGAAAGGACACATGAGGACACAGCCAAAGGACAGCCACCCTCAAGCCAAGGAGAGAGGCCTCGGAGAAACCAAACTGGCCAGACACCTTGATGTTGGACTTCCAAGCCTTCTGAATGGGAGAAAATAAATTTCTGTTGCTTATGAAAAAAAAAATGCACTGGGAATTGAATTTTGTCACTAGCCTATTTAGAATCTATTTAAATTATTATATGTTTCTCTCCCTTGTTCAATTGTTCTGATGAACTCATCACCTTGAATTATGAGGCTATGCCTTACTTGTCTTAGTGAGAACCTGTGCCCGTTATTAAGCTACTATCTTGCATAACCCAAACCACTGCACTAGACTCTTCTTTATTATGCTGTCCTGGGATTCTGCAAAGCACATTCCTACTTTGCCAGCAGGCACCATGTTAAGCTCCGCCACTAGAGGGCATTGGAGGAAAACGACAGGGCTGGGGGAAGAAGGAACTTGCTCTTTCCTGTTTCCTGTGGGCTTCCTGTCTGCATCCTGTTCCTGCAAGTCGCATTCCAGCGTGTTCACCACAGCAATAGCAATGCCCTTCCAGAGCAGCAGTGCAATCTAGCTTTCAGTTTTTCCAAAACTTGCAAAACCAGTCTCACTGTGCTCCTCAGAGATCTGGTTCCCTGCCCCAAGAGGCCTCCCTCAGAGACACCAGCCCCAGGTGAGAGACTTCGGAGTTTAAGCTCCTGGAGCATCTTTAACTTTCTAAGGTTTAATAATTCCAGCCTCTTCCTTTTGTTTCTTCAGCCCTGGGAGGAATAGTTACTTCCTGTAGTTGTTCCCTCCATATCAGCTTTGTGTTCTCTTTTCAGTCTTTCAAGTTACCTAGTTAACAACTTTATACTAGGTAACAATTCTTTATGTTAGATTATCTGTTTAAATCATTGGTGTGCTTCCTGTGTCCTAATTAGACCTGACAAATGTTGCATTATGGGAGGATGTCATGGGCCGTTATCCAATAATGATCTTAAATGGATGTCTCCTTTCAAATTTTAATTAGGAGAAGTCCTGAAATACTATAGTGAAAGACAGATGGGTAGAAGGAGAAGGTGGAAGTAGAGAAGCCAGAGGAAAACCATTGTATTAGAACATGTAGTGTACAGATAGCCTATCTCTCTGCTTTGGGCTTTGGTTCTCTCCTTGGTAAAATGAGGAGACTCACCAAATGGCTCAAATAGTGGTTACCCTTACACTTTTGACCTGCCATTGTTCCAGGACCTTTGAGTTTCTGTTATCTACACACTCATTCTTGGAGGACGTGGGTCCTAATGTCCATTCCCAGTGGGTCTTGGCCACTGCTTATTTTTAAAAATGCAATCAAAGTTCCATCTGCTCTCCAACTTTTGGAATGCTAGTCGTGGTATTGTTGCCATCTGGTAACTTCTATCAAGCAATCTATGGAGAAATCTCACATGTCAGAATTGGAGTTCTTACTTGGGCATAAACCAGTCTGACAGCTTTAATTCTTCTGGTTGAGTATTCACAGACCTATCAAGAAAAATAAGGCAAAGAGTCACACTCTACCTTGTTAGAGTTTAAGGGAACTGAGTGTCTATCAATTCATGGGCTGTGTTACAGATACAGACTGTAGAATGAGCGTGAAGCAGAGAGAAGAACAATGATAAACTTTGGCAGTGGTGGCATGGAAAAATCATGACTTCCAACCTCAACTGAATTCTGTGCTGCCCAGAAATCTTTGTATTGCCACAGTTCTCATTCTCATTCTTCCAATGCACCGAGAAGCTAGCAGCCATCGGATGAAAACTCCCTCAACCTTCTGCCACCTCACCTCCAGATTTACCTATAGTGCTGAATACTTTTCCTTTCTGTCACCATGGAAATATATCCCTGCTTTCTGTCTAAGGTTAGCCTTAAATACGCTGTCTGCTCAGGAGCCTTGATTGGATCATTATTCTCAGAAGGGTTTCTCCTAGACCTTCTATTTGATCAGTTGACACTTCTGAGCTTCAAATTTTTATATACAACTAGATTTCTCTCAGGAGTGTAAGACTCATTTATCCAACTGTGTTCTGAATCTTCTACCTGAAGTTGGTGCCAACATCACAAAATGAGGTTATTTGATGTCAAAGTCATCGTCTCTTCCCCAAAGTAGGTCCCCTTCATATGTTGCCTTATCTGCCTGGATCCACTTGGATTGGCAAGGAGGAAAAAAGAGTCAGGGTGCTCCCTAAATCCCAGCATCAGATCCATCGTTAAACACTCCTGGTTGGACCTCCAAAACATCTCTCACATCCGTCCCCTATCTCCCTGCCCTGCCACCACAGGACTTCAAGTCGCCATCATCTCTTGTCTGGGGTCCCCTGCTGATTGGTCTCACTATACACTTAAAAAAAAAACACTTTTTAGTATGAAAAATTTGAAAGGTACACAAATGTAAAGAGACCAATGTAATGGACCTCCATATTCCCATCCCCCACAGTTAGCAATGCGTGGCCCTCTTGGCCTGTCCTTGCATTGCCCCTTTTCAACCCATTCTTCATATTTCCATTCTGCTTCCAGTGTCATGTTTCTGAAGCTCCAGAGTTACCAGGTCACTATTCTGTTTAACTGCGTTCAGCAGCTTCCCGTTGTCCTAGGATCATATCCGCATTCCTTATGAGGCCATAATATTCTGCATGATCTGACCCTCACACTGTTCAGCCACCTCCCTACCTGGCCCCACACTTACAATTCTCCAGCCTCACTGACCTTTTTCTATTTCCTTAAACAGGCCACAACTTCAACCTGCTCATTTCCATATAGCCTCTGGCTCTCATTTTAAATATCCCTTCCTAAGGGGAGAATTTCCTAATCTGCTAGATGAAGTGAGATGCCTTTTGTTAATAGCTAATATGCCAATTATAATTGAAAAAAGGAAAATAAAAAAAAAGAAACTACCGAACAACAACAAAAAGCTAATGCCTATGGAATACATTCCTAAGTACTGTGTAATTTAATCCACCCCTATGAGATAGGTACTGTTGTTATTATTATCCCCATTTTACTAGATGAGGAAACTAAGGCACAGAGCGTTTGGATGACCTTGTCCGTAATCACAGAGCAGGTGGGAAGACAAGCAGTTGTGTCCGAGCCCTTACTTTGCCTCCTTGCGATACACCCTCGTGCACCCTGGCTAGGACACCTTTGGAGAGCCCCCCCTGGGCTGAGTTAACCAGGGGACTGGGCAGCTGTGGGGCTGAGTCGTCTGCCAGAAGACGGCCTTTGTGCCTATGTGTGTACACAGACGAGTAACTGCAACGTCAGGGGTGTGAGTGAGACGAGGCATTCTACCCGGCACCCTTTTCCATTGCCAGTGATGCCTGCGACTGAGGAGTATTACGATGATACGGCTAAAGAGAACGAATATTAATAATAGAACGATGGTTCGATTGTGTTGCATCGAATACATTCTGCCAGAAAACGTTTTAATCCATTCCTTCTCCACCCTCTACTGGAGCAGACTCTCTTGAATGTTCCCACCTTTGCTTAGGGGTTTCCCTGCTACTTTCAGGTGGTTGAAAGTTACTGCCCCCTGTTGGCCACGGTTACATATGGGGGCAACTTACTCTGCCCGCTACAGGAAAACCTTCTTCCTACATTATTTCCATGCATAGCACAGCTCACCTAAGTATGGAGTCATGATTTTAGTGGGCGTGGTGTAAATCATAGAACCATCAGAGAGCCAAGGCCCCTGGACAACAAGCATCAGAAAGGAAAGTTGTTTTCCCTTCACTGCGGGGTCTCATGACTATAGGAGATTTTGAAGAACATATCATGTTCTTACATAATCTTTGGGCAAATTTTCCTCTCTGTCCACATCCTGATGGCCTAATTTTGTAGCAATCTCCTGAGAATCTTTTGGTCAAGACTTTATTCCTGTGTGTTTGCCCAAACCTTGAACAGACCCAAGGTTCCTGGAGGCTGGCTTCTGGCTCCTGTAACATGTTCCCCTAACCAGAGACAGAACTCTGCCACTCTGCTCTTTCTTTGACTCCTAGTATTCTGACCTTAAATGAATATCTCCAACACGTGCTTGTCAAACTGTGTTGGTTTACCCTGCCTGAAGGAACCAAGGACTGGCAGGTACTCCTTTGTCCAACTGGTTTTATCCTCAAAGAAGAGGGCATAGCATATTTGTACATAAAGACTTACCAGCACCGATATAGCCTCTGTAGTTTCTTCGTGCTTAGGGAAAATAAAAAGCATTATATTACTTTTAAATTTGTCACATTTAAGATGACTAGAGTTACACTCCATCCATCCATTCAGTTTATTACCTAATATTACCAAATATCTCACGAACACATAATGTTATGCATGGAATGTTTGTGTGCCCCTCAAATTCATCTGTTGAAATCCTTAACCCTCCCCCCCATGATGATATTAGGAGGTGGGATCTTTGGGAGGTGATTAGGTCATGAGGGTGGGGCCCTTGTGAATGGGATTAGTGCCCTTAGAAAAGAGATCCCAGAGAGATCCCTCGTCCCTTCCACCATGTGAGGACACCGTGAAAGGATGGTTGTCTGTGAACCAGAAAGAGGCCTTCACCAAACACCTTCTCGGCTGGTGCCTTGATCTTGGACTTCCCAGCCTCCTGAACTATGAGAAACAAATTTCTGTTGTTCATAAGCCATCCAGTGTACGGTATTTTGTTCATTCAGCCTGAACGGACCAAGGCACATACTACATGCCAAGCACATTGTTGGTTGTGGAGATACAGTAATGAACATGATAAAAATTACTGAGGTGATTTGACTGATAAATATCCCTCATATGCTATATCGTATCAAATGACTCACAAAAATTACTCATGCTGTATCTTAAAAAATAACTAATCCTTTGAGACACAAATGAGAGAAGCTTACTTCATTAAAACAAGGACATTTGCTAATTGCCAATGAGGTCTTTCTGCCTGTCTCAAATATGTGGAGGGTAAATACCCTATACAGTGCCCAAAGCCACCAATATTAGGGATGTTTCTTAAAGAAGATGCCACCTATTTAAAAATGGCAGTTTCTCTAAAATATTTGCTACTTGACATTGTGTAATTACACAGTACCTGTCTTGGCAGTTGAACTTTACTTCTTCTCACACATATGGGCCTACAAAAATTATGTTTATCTTTGATCCCATTGGAAACAAAGGATTTTTATGCTGAAGGCTATATTCTGATGTATTTAGATATCATTGGAGATATTTGGGTATATTTGGATTGATATAGTTGGATGCTGATTTATTCAGGGGGTGAGCCTGTAACCTTTCTGACATAAACAGATCCTTACCAAACATCAGAATACAATATTCATTAATTTTTTAAAGTTACCTGAATTGATATTCTCTTTGTAGGGCCCATACACACAATAAAAGCAATAACAATAGAATTGTTATTTTGTTGTATCTCATCCTTTACTGGAAGGAAAAAGAAACAGATAAAAGATTAAATAAAGAACAATGTATACAGAGTAAGCTGTGTGGAATCTTGCCTCTCCATGACTTAAACTAGATGATTTAATTAATAGACTTTAGCTAGGATTTAAGGCATCTGTGATCTTTGGATGTTGCTTTAAATGAAAACAGAGTTGAGTCAGTGGAGAGACACTTTATCTGAGCTATCTGCCGCAATTTTTAGAACATTAGCTGGTCTAAGCTGGCCTTGATACAAGAGAGCTTATAAACTTTGTTCATCTTTTCCAAAATACAAAAGGCTTTTTCCTGTAGAAAAGTTACATCACTTCCCCACCTAACTCTTTCAGGGTGGGGTGTCAGAGAAAAGCGGTAATTATTACAATACTTACTTGGACTCTAAAGACTTGTATAATTATAAAGGAATGTATTCATTATTTGTAACTAAATAATATTATGAAGTTTATCATTCCAAGATAGGTGATAGAACTGTAACAGTATTTAATATAACAGTATTAAATATATGCCCTTTCTAAAAAGTATTTAAATATAACATTGATTCAGAGCACTGACTGGAGGCTAAACTATAACTTTCAGATTATTTGTGCATTGACCTTGGAATTTTAGCCATCAAGTTTACAAAACTCCTTTGTGATATTTGATCTATGTGATAGGAAACTGTGTACAGAAAAGAAATTGGATGTGGCTTAATTTGGTTGAAATTAAGGACAAACTCTTACCTTTTGTTTTCCTAAGGTCATGTAGGAATTGTATACAGTTTCTTCCTTGAAGACTTAACATTTATGATACAGTGGTGTAGGAAGACATGTGCAGAATCTTAAGACAGCAGACAGTTTTCAAGTATGAAATTCTGAGGCCTTTGAAAAATCATGAATCAGATAACCTACTGTTGGTCTTTGGCACTCTCTAGTTTATGTGTTTATTTTTTCAGTCTTCTATGTGTGATGTCATCAGATTCTCTTTTGATGATGAAAGAACTAGATACTTGGAATCATAACAATTCTTATGCCTGTAACTTCTCTTTGCCATTACCAGGGGACTAGATTTTGTCCCACTGTTTTAAAAAAAATGGGATTATTTAAGTTTCTTTCTTTTCTTGTGGATTTTTAAAAAGCCTTCATAATACATTATTAATTGAAATATAATTTACATGAAGTAAAACACAGTTTAATTGTACACTTTATTGGGTTTGTTGCACATGTACACATGTATGTAAAAACCACTTTAAGACATAGAACATCTGCATGACCCAGTAACTTTTCTTGTGCCCCTTTGAGTCACCACTCTCCCCCACCCAGAAAACCAGTGTTCTGATTTCTATTACTATAGCTGAGTTATTCCTACTGTAGAAGTGCATATAAATAGAATTGTACAGCATGCACTCTTTACATTCGGCTTTCTTCACTCCAAGGTTTTGCAACTCACCCATATTGTTCTGTGTATATCACACCACACAAAAAGTTAATTCAAAATGAGTAATAACTCTAAGCATAAAAGCAAACTCCACAGCCTTTAGAGAAGAAACATGGGAGAATAACTTTATAACTTGCAAGTAAAGGTCTCTGACACAGGTGAGAGGAAACAACAACTAAAAAGTGACAAATTACACTTCATCAAAATAAGAAAACTCTGCTCATCAAAAGACACTGTTAAGAAAATGAATTAAGTGGGCAGCCGGATGACTCAGTTAGAACGAAAGCTCTCCACAACAAGGTTGCTGGTTCAATTCCCGTATGGGATGGTGGGCTGCGCTCCCTGCTACTAAGATTGAAAATGGCAACTGGACTTGGAGCTGAGCTGCGCTCTCCACAATTAGATTGCAGGACAATGACTTGGAGCTGATGGGCCCTAGAGAAACACACTGTTCTCCAATATTCCCCCCGCCCCAAATTTTTTTTAAAAAGAAAGAAAATGAATTAAGTCATTGCTATTCACTAATGGTTTACACTTCCCTGAAATAATATGTACTATACATGATCCATATGGAAATAAAATCCATATCAACATTTGAAATTTTCTGTTGATTTCATTCTTCCTAGAAGAAAAAAGGGGGGTAGTGAAGGAGGATAATTAAATTAACACAGAATTAGAATGTTTTGGGTCACAGCAGAGTAGGTTATACCAAACTTATGCTCCCATGGATGACAGTCATCAGCTCTGGATGAAATTAAAAGAAAAATAAAGTTAAAACTATTTGAAGGCAAAGGAGTATGGCTAAAAACAGGCTGATTCTTGAAAGGAGGAGAGTGTACTGGGTAAAATTCACATTTACACAGTTTTCCATTTGAGATTATCCCCTAATTCACACAGAGGTTGGTGGGAGGAACTCACATAGAAAAACTTGAGGAGTCATAAGCTGGAGATGGTAGTTTTAGAGACTGAGAAATAATAGGGAAAATCCCAGCAAGAGGGAGACACAGCATGTGATACCCCCAAATCTGCATAGAAACTCTGACCCAAAACTTGGATGACAACTGAACTGTCCATGCATATGAAAGACTGCAGTTTCCCCAGAAAATAGAAACATCTGAAATGCTATAAAAATGGAGAAATTTCAGCTGATGCCCCCTGAAGGAGAAATGGTGTTTGGAATTTGAGTCCTGTACAGTTAACTCTCTGTTCAAACAAAAAAAGCACTCTTCAGAGGAAAATAACAGAATCCAGAGTCTCTACAACATGTCATCCATAATGTCAGGTATACATTTTTAAAACGTTACTAGACATGCATGAAACAGCGTCATGTGAACCATAGTGAAGAGAAATGGACCCCCATATAACTCAGATGTTGGAAGTGGTAAACAAGGACTTTAAAGCAGCTAATATAAAAATGTTTAACAATTTAATGGAAAACTTGGTCAAAATGAATGAACAAAGAAATGGAAGCTATTAAGAAATGGACATTTCAGAACTTTAGAAATACTATATTTGAAAAGAAAGTGTTAGTGGATGTGCTTATAAACAGATTGAATACTATAGAAGAAAAGGTCAGTGAAATGAAAGATAGAGTGATGTCAATCATTGTATGTGAAAAAGAGAAGAAATGAAAATCCATTTACTTTTAAAATAATCATCACCCGCATGCAGAAGTTTCTATACTCTGTCCTTGTGAGAGCCTCTCCACATTGGGGGACTTTTGGAGGAGGGAAAAAGAGGAAGAAACCAGGAAATGCAACACCCTTTGGTTGGACAAATAGCGTCGTGAGGCATGAACAGGCATAACAATATTAAGAAACCTATTTTAAAGCTCATCTACTTTCAGGAAGTGTTTGAGATGGGTTATGATTGAAAAGGTATAGTTACAATAAACATGGAGTCAACACAAGAATAAGAAAGCAAACAAAAGGAAGCAGAAACATTTATTTAGTCATTCAGGTAGATATTTTCACATGACCTTGTCATCCCAGCCACTCCTGAAGAATAAAGACTTTACCTTTATTTGCATTTACATGTAAAGCAATTACTGATGAGGGACTTATTTCTGTCATTTTGTTTTCTATGTATTTTATAGCTTCTTTTGTCCATTATTTCCTGCATTATTTCTTTTTGTTTAGTTGATTTTTTGTAGTGAAATATTTAAAAATCTTTCTCATTTCCTTTGTGTATATTCTATAGCTATTTTCTTTGTGGTAATCATGAGGATTATATTTAACATCTTGAATTATAACACTCAAATTAGAATTTATGCCGGCTTAACTTCAATAACATATCAAAACTTTGCTCCTTTACAGCTCTGTCGCCACCCTTTATGGTTGTTGATGTCACAAAAATTACATCTTTATACATTGTGTGCCCCCAGATAATAATTATTTTAAATGCCCTAACCTCTTAATTATATAAAGAAGAAATTTTGGAGTTATAAACCAAAGTTATAATAATACTAGCTTTTAGACTAGAAAAAAATTTTTTTAATGTATGTCTCTTAAATAATGTAGAAAACAAAAAGTGGAGTTATAAACCATTGTTATAATACTAGCTTTTATCATTATCCATGTATTTACTTATATTTAGATTTTTATTTCTCCATATGGCTTTCAGTTACTATGTAATGTCCTTTCATTTCACCCTGCACATCCCTGTCCCTCCTGACATCCAAAGTTTCCAATGAGAAATCTGCCAGTGAGGATCCCTTGTGTGTGAAAAGCTACTTCTCTCTTGCTACTTTCAAGAGTCTCTCTTTGTCTTTATCTTTCTTTTTTAAAAGTTTGATTATAATGTGTCTCGGTGTGGGTCTCTTTGAGTTTATCATACTTGGAGTTCAGTGAGCTTCTTACATGTTTGTATTCATGTCTTTCATTAAACTTGGGAAGTTTTCAGGCATTATTTCTTCAAATATTCTCTCTCTCCTCTTATTCTGGGACTCCCTTAATGTATATGTTGCTCAGGTTAATGGTGTCCAATAGGTCTCTTATGCTCTCTTCACTTCTCTTCAATTTTTTTTCTGTTTTTCAGACTTGATATTTTCCACTGTATTATCTTCAAGTTCACTGATTCTTTCTTCTGCCTGCTCAAATCTTTATTTAAATCCCTCTAGTGAATTTTTCATTCCATAGTGTAATTTTCAGCTCCAGAATGCTTTTTGGTTTATTTTTAGTTTCCCTCACTCTTTATTGGGATTTCCATTTTGTTTATACATCATTTTATTGACTTTTTCCACATCATCCTATAGTTCTTGGAGCATGTTTGATAATTGTTTTAAAGTCTTTGTCTAGTATATCTGCCATCAGGTCATTTCCAAGAACAGTTTCTGTTTGTTTATTTATTTTTTCCTTTGAATGGGCCATACTTTACTGTTTTTTTGTATGCCTTGTGGCCTTTTTTGTTGAAAACTCTACATTTGAATCTAATACTATGATGACTCTGGAAATCAAATTATCTCCTTTCTCCAGGGTTTGCTGGGGGGTTTTTTGTTATTGTTTTTACTCTTTTGATTGTTGTAGGCTGTCTCTATGGCAAGGATCAGCCAAAGGTATAATTTAAGGTCTTCTGAGGTCTTTTCAGGGCCTTTCCCAAGGCATGCATGGTCACTTTCTTTTCCTTTGTTTCCTCTTTCTCTCTCTCTCTCTCTCTCTCTCTCTCTCTCTCTCTCTCTCTCTCTCTCTTTCTTTCTTTTTTTCCTTCCCTTCTTTCTTTCTTAACAAGCTCTGGCCAGTTTTATTAAAGAAAAATTTTGCATGGTTTACTTTTCATCAGTCTGTTCTGGCATGCTTCTAATGCTATCAGAATCCCCTGGATCAGTGACAGCCAGTGTGCATGCTCTGTAGTTATTTTCCACATGCTGTGCCCAGTTCAATATTATTGCCATAATGGTGAGGAACACCATTCTTGGCCAACATGGTGCAGTTTTCTATTTCAGATTTCCTCAAGGCTAGGTAGTTGTCGGTGAGGACGACCAGTTTTGCTTTGCCCTGTCTGATCATTTTCAGAGTCTGCTTGTACCCCAGCACATACTTAACACTGTTCATAAGTTGGAGCCTAGAGTTTATCTATTCCAGCTACATCTTTGTCTTCTTTGCAGCCACCATCTTCCTGCCTTAGGTGTGGGACAGCTCCCAGTAAAGTGCAGTCGCCAAGATGGCCAGGGAGCGAGAAAAAAAGGAATTTCCTGCGTGGTCACTTTCTAATTTCCCCCACATATGTAGTTGTTTTTGAATGTATTAGTGTTTAATATTTGGTCCCAAAGGGGTTAAAGAGATAAATGAAGGGAGAGAAAAAGGGTGCTAGTCCTTTAACTACCCTGGAAGTCACTTCAACTGGAGGGGAAGGTGCTTGCAACAATGAGGGTAGGTGCAACAACAATGGTTGCCTGCTCTTTGTCTGCACCTTGGTGATCAGAAGCAGCAACTAGCAATCAGAGCATAGATTCCTAATATGTGGAGGACAGGGTCCTTTTGGCCCATCCTGGCTTCCACAAGCTACATGCAAGCTGCTCCAGGAACACTTGTACAGCTGCCTGCCAGATGGATGAAAGTGGGCAATGGGTAGCTGCTACTGTTTTAAGAGCTGAAGTTGACTGAAATTAACCTTAATTTTCCATCCAAGCCTTCAATAGACTCCAGAGTTCCAAAATAGTCACATCAGCCAGATTCTGCCAGTACACTTATTGTCTAGGTATAGAGACAGAGTCCCAGGGCTTCCTGCTCCATCATATTCCCAGAATCCTCTTTACCTGGGAAGGTTTTTAAAATCTTAATGCCCACCTCATTCCAACTGAATTAGAATCTCTGGGGTCAGAACAAGGCATCAATACTAGTCCTTCAGGTAATTCCAGGGTACGGCCAAATTTGAGAACCAGTGTTTTATGCCTCCTACAACTAAGAGAAAGGCATAACTCCTGTGGGCTACTGTGGATTTTGGAGACAGTATCCCACATACCAGGGTATCCAGCTGCCTCCCATTTGCCTGATAACTGTAAAAGCAGTGAGTTTCCAGGGGGACCCCGGACAAGAGAAAGCTCACCAGCTGGTACAGGTTGCAAGCAAGTTGCCCTGCCACTGGATCTCTTATGATCAATTATATCTTACATAGTTCAAAGGGTCTGAATTAGACTGCAGTGATGGATGAAGACTGTGGCTAGCCTTGACAGAAAACTTACAGCACAGGCCCACTGAATTCCAGAGCAAGGAAATGCCCTTTGAGCAGATAACGTCATTTCCTTTCAAAAGGAGTTATAATTTTTTCCCTCTTCCTCCCTTGTCTCTTCCTATTGACTCTATAGTTTGGGTGTGAGCTAAATTTATTATTTATTTCACAGATTGCAGAACCAAAGGAGAAATGGTTGTTAACTGGAGATAGTACACTCTGAGAAGCCTGTCCCTCTGGCATTATCTGTGGATTCTATGTTTTGCTATTAGGAGAGAGGCCTATGTGAGAGTAGTGCATAATATTTTTGGATTATGGTAGCAGGACATATTTTAGATGTATGAGAAGAAATGCTTGACAGCCAGACAGCTCTAAGTGGAATGTGGTAGGTACTTTTAGAGGCGTCTACTCAGCTCACAACAATAGACCAAGAACGACCCCATGGGAAATCCACCCTCCAGTAAACCTTCCCCAAGGCACAGCTGCTAGAAGCATGAATGGATGTTGTGCCATTTGGGTTTTCTTTTCTAGGATTTTGGGTTTTGAATGAAGAAACTCTAAGTCTGGAGTTAGAGCTGCGTCATATTGGCCGACCTCTAGGGGAAGTTCACAATTTTCTACTGTTGAAGCCCTGTGAAGCCATGTCTCTTGCTCATGGCCTGGGTGTAGTGATATGCTGGTAAATTTTTACACAACCAACTCCTAAAAAAGAGAAAATGGATGGGAAGGGAAGAGAAGGGTGAGAGGAGGGAGGGGAGGGGAAAGGCAGGGCAAAGCAAGGTAGGGCCAGGCAAGGGAGACCTGATTTCTAGTGTTTGCTGATCCCCATGGTATAAATTCTCCCACCATGGCGGATACCAAGCTTCCACAGCGAAGTCACTGATCAGGGAGTTGGGCAGTATTGCGTACAACAGGCTCCCAAGCAGGAATGAACCAGCTTCAGATACCGCTGTCTGGTTGTCAACTCCATCTTGTATTCAGCAGAACCCTCCAGTAACCTCCCAATAATCTCTTTGGGGTTTAGACAGCTCAAGGGGGATGTATGTTCCTTGCCACCAAAATATATTTAACTAAAACACTTAGCTAGCATGACGGCCTTTTATTTTGAACAATTTATCAGTTCACTGAATGTGTGTTCTAACTTTGGCTGATTTTTCATAGCCCCATAAAGATCTGTAGCTATTTTCATTTATATGCAAAATTTATATCTATTTCTACAAATGGGCAGTCTTCACCAGGTCCAGGAAAGAATGTGTTTGTTGTTGTTGTTGTTGTTTTAATCACTGCAGTTGCTTAAAATGTGATCTTTGGGAATTCCTGCTCTCTAGGGTCCAGTATAGGGAACTACTCTACGCTTTTGTCTTAGCTGTAAATGTTATAAGGGATATGAAGAGGTGAGTTACTACCTTCTGACGTCATCAGGAACTATTCCTAGGCTATAGACAGATGGGTATTATGCATTGTTTCTTAAGGAAGTCCAAGGGAATTGTACACCAGCATTTCTCAACCTCATCACTTTGAGCCAGATAATTTTGTGTCATGGGGCCCTCCTGTGCATTTTAGGATGTTTAGCAGCATCCCTGGCCTCTACCCACTAGATGTGAGCATCAGCCCACCCCCACCACTACCAACTTGTGACAAGCAACATTATCTTCAGACATCACCAAATATCCCTGGGGTCGGGGTGAGGGCTGGGGAATGGAGGCAGTGGTGCAAAAGCATCCTGATTGAGAAGGACGGCTCAACACTGACGAAGCACATTTGTCACAAGCAGCACTGAACTTTAAGCAGCACTGAACCCAGTACATTATACACACCAGGTTAGAGCCTGAGGCTCAGGCTGCACCCAAGTTGCTGTGCTGAGTACTACAGTACAGAGGGAAAGTTCCAGGTGCCAGCTATAAAAGCATCTGCTTAGTAATAGGACAGAGTCCACAATCAAAATTAAAAAATTTTTTTATTTATAAAAAGCACTTCTTATGAGGCATGATGGGAATGGATGTGATGATTCATTCATTCATTCATCTTGTAGAGATATTCGTTAAGCGGTGCCTCTGAGGTAGGTGACGTAGTAGGTGCAGAAGCTGAGGCAAATGCAGGCTAGGGTCCTGCCTTTAAGGAACAAATGACGCTAGAAGGGTCCAATGGGGGATTTTTCACTTGTAAGAGAAAGCCCAATTCCAACTGGTTTGAACAATAATTGCACTTTATTGGCTCACACATTCTAAAAGCCACAGGCAGTGCAGGCTTCAGGTAAGGCTGGAGCCCGTGGCTCAGGGCTGTCACCGGGGACCAGGTTTCCTTCAGTTTCCCTGCTCTTCCAGTCCTGATGTCTGTTTCATCCTAATGCTGATATTCCTCGTGGTCACCAGAAGTGTTAGCCGCTCCCAGTGTTACATGCTTCCTCATTTCCTGAGGACCTGAGATTCACTTTGATAGGACTAGTTTAGGTCACCTGCCCACCCCGGAATCAATCATTGCCACCAAAGGAATGGCAGGTGCTGATTGGCTTACCTGGGTCACGTGTTCCAACCATGGCCCCAGTTTCATGGAAATCACAGACTCCGTAAAGGAGAACAAGCACTGCTGGGAGGAGAGAACAAGAGCCAGAAATGCAGGGCGAACATGGGTCCTTACGGAGCCAAAGCGCTCTCGTGGTCTTCACTGCTTTTCACACAGGCTCTGCCAGGTGGTCTCAGTGAGTCCCAAAGCCTCAGCACCATTTTCCCAAGTTTCTGTGCAAGTCTTACTGCGGTCCTTCCTCTGCTTTACATCTGCTGCTTCTCCCTCTGAAGTCTCATTCCGCCTCCACTCCTCACACAGGGATCCCTCCTCTCTTTCAAAGCTCAGTCCAGAGTCAGCTCCACTGAGGCTATTTCCACCTCCCCACACACCTCTCCTCCACTCCCTTAGCCCTGAACGTCCCTTGCCCTGCATTGCTCAGCTTTCATTTGTCTGCTTCTCCAACTTGGCTATATGGTGAGTTTAGACCTACCTTCTGCTTCTGAAGAATTGTTGGTCTAAGTTCTCTCTCTTTAATGCCTAATGAAGGAATTGAGAGCTTTTTATGGTGCGTCCTCAAATGTCAAAAATAAGATGGTTGATGTGTGTGTGTGTGTGTGTGTGTGTGCATGCATGTGAGAGAGTGAGGGAAGCAGACTGGAGCTGTGGAAAGAGCAAAGGATTTAGAGTCAGACAGTCCTGGGTTTGCATCCTAACTCTGCAACCATTTATAATAGATCTGAGGCTTTGACTGATGGATCCTCACTTAACCCTCCTTTCTCTCCTTAAAAAGAATGCGTTGTATGTTACGCAGTCATGCTTTCAATGACACTTCCCATTTGTGATTATGCTCCCATGCCTGTTATTAACTTACATAACATTTACATTTAATAGTACATTTACATTCAGTAGTACATTTAATAAATACTTGCAAGTATTGCGATGGCTGTGATTCCCTCATTAGTAAATTACATGGTGACTTTGGCTGGGAGAGATCAAAGATGAGTCATTCCAAGGAAGAGAAGTGAGACCCTTCTAGCCTTAAAAAAACTTCTTCCCTATCAGCATGTGACCACCAGATTAAAGGTGGAGTACGAAGAGGCATGCCTGTCCCTTCCATGGGGCCCCTCTGCCCAATTACACGCTGCAAGGCACTGCCTTGGCAGAACAGCTCATGCGCCCAAAGGTCTTCTATCAGCCCTGCATGCACTACGTAAAGACTAAGAACTATCACATATTCTTTTGTTTTTTACATGATTCATTTTAACTAATTTAATGCATTTGGGGCAAGTTTAGTGCATAAAAAGTAGGAAATGGTACAGGCTGGGAACATACCTAGTTTTAAAATATTCTTATGGCAAAAATGTCGCTTTACAAGATTCTTTCATCAAGTTGCATTTTCCTTGATATGAAACGCGGCCCTCCATATGTAGTGTCAGCACATTTACCCTGTCAGCTTCTCTAGTTTTAGCGTCAGCTCAGCACTTCCCAGCTGGGTGGTTTAACCTTTCTGAACCGCACTTTACTCATCTATAAAAGGGCAGTAATTCTCTACGATGAGGGCATCTAGAGCACCGCACTCCGTCAGCCTGGTCACCGTTGATCTTTGTATTTATTATAAATACACGTGCCCAGACCAACTGGAAATCCAGCCTTCTCCCAGGGGGTGACTAATGAACCCCAGTATGGTTAAGGCCTTGTTTTCTCCTTTTGCCACGGTGCCCGACCTGGGCTTCAGGGACAAGCCTTTTCCTACTGAGTCTCCTGCTGGCAGTTTATTACTTTAGTGCATCACGCTGGAAATCTCTATATATGAACATTTGTTGTTTTAAAAGTTTGCAAATCTCAACCATGTTCTATCTTTGTAATAATGGACGTATTTTTAGAAGCACATGAGGACTTTTTGAAGTCTAAGAATTTAAAATTCTATACTTGACAGTTCTGAACATCTTTGGGAGAAAATGCACAATCCATGACCAGACCAGAATATACTGAGAAAATAATTTATTCAATTGTAAATCAGGTATATTTTTTAATGTTTAAGAATAACTATTAACGAGATCTTTAGTTCGTCCACTTGGGACTAAAATGTAAATGAATTTTTGTTTTAAATCATGATTTCCTCAAAAGTAAACATCAGCCCATTTCTATATTCATTCAGGATAGATCATTTCTTTGGTTTAGGGTTTAAATCATTAACTTCCCCTATTCCAGAATGGATCCCAGAAAACTTGAGTTACAGAGAAGCCAGAGTCCTGACACATGACCTCCTTCCTCTCTTTTACGACGTCCACTTCTTCAAGGGTTTTTGTTGGTTTTGTTTTGTTTGGCCGGGTTGTGGTATTTTTTGGCAAGAAGAGTAGGAAACACAATGCAACGGTAGAGAAGACGTAGGTTTCATTTTCTCAGAGGAGCCCATTGTGCTGAACATCAAGCCAGCGCAGTGGTTCTTCAAATAAATCCCTTAACATGGAAACAAACCACCTAAACTGGGACACAAGCAAAATATAAATACACCTGCACATATATGTCAATGTCGCCTCCTAACTTCCTTTACACTGACTTGCTTAACTTTAAATAATATGTACGATTTCATAGCTTCTCGCAGAGAAGGGAATTGAATGTTAATTTGTTCAGTCACGAGGACTGGGTCTCCCATTGCCACCCCCTGCTTTTCATATAAAATCAACTAACCATTTTATTAAATGGGCCTGTGTTGTTATACCCCGGTAGTGCAGATGGGACAGGGAGAAATGGAGGTAACTTGAAGGGAAGGCTTTTCCTCCAATCCACCCCTTGATGTCAGCCCTCCAAGTGGGCCACGATAGGCTGAGGGACCCTGAGGGTTGGAGCAGGTGACAGCGGGACTTGCTGATAACTGATTGTCAAGAGGCCCAGGTCTGGGAAATGCCTCTTCAGTCCACTGCAGGCCTTTGTCTTCTTTGACACCATCCACCTCCTCTGGCCAGGATTTGAAGACACAGTTGCAGAATCTGGCAGACTGAATGTGACGTGGGCAAAACAAGCATCTTCCATTCAAGAACTCTCTGTTCTGGTTGTCGTGGGATCCCGGCGGCTAGAGACCATCTGCATTGTCCCCCTGGCATTCAGCACTTGGATCCGTGCTGCATTTAAGCGCCAACCCCATGTCCTGTGCTCCGCGGAGGTGGCACTGTCTCCTCTTTCTATTCTCTTTGCTATTTCATGGCAAACTCACTTTGAGGCTTTGTTTTCACTTCCTGAGCACCCACTGGCTCATTCGGATTCCCCGTGACTCCAAATATTCATCACCATGATAGCCACTGAGAATCTCCATCAATCTTTCACACAGAAGCCAAACAACATCCTGGGAGAAAAGGACTGAGACGACAAATGGCCGGAAGCAAGCTGCTGTTAAAACCATTTGAGGATTGCCGAGGTCGGCTGTGTCCTCACTAAGAGTTCCGCTGCTGCAAAGCAACTCTGTGTTGCTTTAGACTCAGCAAAGACAGAACACTGACATCAGGGGGAACTCCCCACAATTGTACCTTCTTGTCAAACACTTCCCTTAGCCCCCTTTTCTACAGCACATTATCTGGCACATGTAGAGTGTTTCTGGTTTTCACTTTTTATTTTTTTTCCTTTTTTGGTTTAGCTGATAGTATTTTCCTCAGATCATGAGTAGACACAAAATCCCTGGGAATGCACATCAGATTTCCATCAGCTCGCTCTCCCATATTATAAGGCTCAAAGTTACAAGGAGGAATAGTATGTAGTTGCTGGGGTGGTGTCTTGTTAGTATTTTTTTTAAGTTAAAATTAAGTGTTACTTTTCTGAGAAAGTAGCCAGAATCATTCTCTGTCAAATCAGAAACCTACTGGCACAATTTAAAGTCAGATATTATTTCTAACCAAATTATATTCTTTTGTCTGCCAAGATAACTTGACAGTCTTAATATCTGAAGGCAGGCCTATATGATAATCCCAGCAATATTCTGGGGATAAGATTTTGGTGGGTTTGTTGAGAAGGAAATACTTGTTTAGGTGGCTTTCATCGTGCCACTCGGCTTCTATGTCATTTTTCTTGTCCTGGAGGATTCCCTTGAAGCACTCTTGGGTGATGTTTAGAACTTGGATGGGTGTTCCTCCAAAAATGGCCGCGTGGTAATAAAAATCCCCCTGGCCAAACGGAATGTATGCTGCGGACTCCTTCCGCCTCTCATAGGTGAACTTGTCAGGCTCTGCCTTGTACCACCAGGCCTGTAACTGCGCCACCGACTGGCCCAGCGTCTCCACCCCAAAGGTGTTCTGGAAGACCTGGTCCACGTCCATGCAGAAGAGGAAGTCGACCTCGTGCTGGATGTGGGTCACGATGTGCTCCCCAATGGTCTTCATGCGCATCATGCTGATGTCCTGCCACCTCTTCTCAGGCTGGATCTCAAACACTTTGAAGGAACGCAGAGGACCCAGCTCTACCAAAGGCAACCTGGACATGTCATCCACCATGATGTAAAATATGACCTTGTGGCCAACCATGAAGTGCTTGTTGGCGGATATTAAGAACTCCTCCAAGTAATGCTCAATGTACCTGAAACAAAGAAGAATGGGATCAGTGTAACCTCTGACTCCGCGGGAAGACAATGTGCTACTTTATTTGCATTTTGAGGTTTAGGAGACCAATGTTTTTCCCATCCCAGATGTATGTTTCCACGTGGAGAGACGTCTGTTACTATAACATTCCTGGCTGCTCTCCGGTTCAGTCACTCAGCCTTGGGGAGGTGGAGTGACTTATCCAACAGCCAGTTTTGGAAGGATGACCGGGTATGCACAACCTGCCTTTCTCTCCTCTTGCTCTTGGAAGCTGACCAGATGAAGACAGCATGTGTGCTCCGGGCCTTGCAGTAGGTCCTTAATGGTACAGATCCTTCCCCCCAAGCCTGGAGGCCTGCAGTTTCTAGTGCTGTAGGTGCCTGGATGCCTAAGTCTTTCTAATTCTGTGATTCAATGTTAGCAGGCCTAGGGCCTGCAGCTATCAGCCACATTCTCTGATTCCAGCCTCAACTGTAGTGAAGATGATATTTACTGTCATCCACCTTACTTAGCCCTTTGTCTTTGGGCAGGCAAAAGGGGCGCTAGTTCTTCCCCCTCTCCCAGCTTCATTGATCTGTAATTGACATGTAACGTAAGTTTGAGGTGCATAACCTGTAAATTTGACAGTTCTATATTGCAAAATGATTACCATCTTAATGTTAGCTAACACTTCCATCATGCCACATAATTGCCATTTCCTTTTTGTGGTGAGAACATTTAAGATCTACTGTCTTAACAACTTTCAAGTATATACCAGGGGTGCCAAAAAATGTATACACATTTTAGGAGATCTTATCTATGTGTTACTTTTCAAAGTTGAATTGAATTACCGTAGCAATGTGTAGCATGACGTTCGCTCAAAAGATGGCATTAATCAAATGAATGCTGGCGTCACCATGGGACAGGCAGGACAGTCAAAGAAAATGGCAGAAGCACGTCGTCATTCAAGGAGCGCAAGACCATTTTGAAGTGGTATTTAAAATTCGAGAACATCGTGGAAGTACAACAATGGAGGCGTGAGTATGCAACAGAACCTCCAACACGCCCAACAACTGCACGCATTCGTGATAAGTTTGAGACGCGTGGTACTGTGTTTGATGTGCACAGGGGAAGATCCGCATAGCAACAAGTCCTGCTGCTTCTGCTGTGGTGTTGGAACGGTTTACACGCTCACCACAGAAGTCTACCAAACAGCGTTCGCCCGTAATCAGAAGTGTCTGGATGCTGATAGTTATCACTTTGAGCACCTCTTGTAATTGCAGAAGTCAAATGTGACTTGTATTCATCTTTTGCTGTCGGTATATATTGAGTATTATAACTTTAATAGTTTTTCCCTTTCTTAAAATGTGTATACATTTTTTTGCACCCTCTGCATAATACAGTAGTGTTCACTATAATCACCATACTGTACATTAGATACCTAGAACTTATTCATCTTATAACTGGAAATTTGTGCCCTTTGACAAACATCAGGGGCTACTAGCTCTTGAGCTTCCATCAAGAACTCCAACTTATACCCAGTGTTGCTACTACCCTACCAGATGCAGCTGTGATGTGACCCTTGGGTCCTTTGGGGATACACGAAGCCTAACCATTGTCATTCTTTATCCTCGTCTGGGACACAGACAATGGGTTAAGGGATATGGATATCCTTCCATATACGTATTCACCCTGTGAGTCTCCCACTGGTCACCCAAAACCCCAGTCCCTTGTTCAGACACCACCATTATAAGATCCATCCAAATACCAGAGCAAACCACCTCTGAGTTAGCCTTATTTTAACTATTTTACCCTTTTTATAATAGACTTTATTTTTTAGAACGTTTTTAGGTTCACAGCAAAATTGAGCCAAAAGCACAGAGAGTTGCCATGTATCCCCTGTTCCACCCTCCCTCCCACATCCTCCTCCGCCACCATCCAATACCAGGAGGGCACGTGTGTTGCAATCAATGTACCTATAGTGACTCATTATCACTCCCAAATCCATAGCATTAAGGCTCTCTCTTAGTGTACACTCTATGGATTTAGACAAATGTATAATGAATTTATCTATCACTATGAATGGTATTACATAGATATTTTCATTGCCCCAAAAAATCCTGTGTTCTACCTATTCTTCCATTCCCCCACCCCAACTTCTGGCAATTACTGATCTTTTTACTGTCTCCATAGTTTTGCCTTTTCCAGAATGTCATATAGTTGGAGTCAAATGGTACATGGCCTTTTCAGAGGGGCTTCTTTCACTTAGTATATGAATTGAAGGTTCCTCCATGTCTTTTCGTGGCTTGATAGATCATTTCTTTTTAGGGAACGGGAACAGGACTTTATTGGGGAACAGTGTGTACTTCCAGGACTTTTTTTCCAAGTCAAGTTGTTGTCCTTTCAATCGTAGTTGTGGAGGGCGCAGCTCAGCTCCAGGTCCAGTTGCCGTTTCTAGTTGCAGGGGGCACAGCCCACCATCCCTTGCAGGAGTTGAACCGGCAACCCTTGTGGTTGAGAGGACGCGCTCCAACCAACTGAGCCATCCGGGAGCTCAGTGGCAGCTCAGCTCAAGGTGCCGTGTTCAATCTTGGTTGCAGGGGGCACTGCCCACCATCCCTTGCGGGAGTCGAAGAGTTGAACCGAAAACCTTGTGGTTGAGAGCCCACTGGCCCATGTGGGAATCGAACTGGCAGCCTTCGGCGTTAGGAGCACGGAGCTCCAACTGCCTGAGCCACTGGGCTGGCCCGAGTATGTTTAGTTTTGTAAGAATCTGCCAAACCATCTTCTAAAGTATCTGTACCATTTTGCATTCCCACCAGCAATGGATGCAAGTTCCTGTTGCTCCACGTCCTTATCAGCATTTGGTGGTGTCAGTGTATTGGATTTCAACCATTCTAAATAGGTGTGTAGTGGTAGTTTAGTTATTTATCAGTTCATCCAAAAAACACCATGTTGGGGGACCCGGATAAGCAGAAAGGCCCAGTAAGCCAGTCCCGGCCTCTGCCCGAGGGCCAGCTATTACCTGTCGGCCTACAAGTTGGGGTAGGAGAATGGGGTAGGGAGCCATGTGCTGACCTGTTTCACCATTCAAGCTGGTCGCACTGGCATTCTCTCTTTGCCCTAATGCTATAAGTTCCTACCTTCAGCCTAGCGGCTCCTTAGTCTGGAGATGGATGGACACTGGACAACACTGGGCATTTCAGGGCTGTGGTCAGTCAGAAGCCCCAGGCTCTGCCAGTGACTAGCTGTAAACTCTGATATTTATTCTGTGAAACTGGCCCTTGAGACCAGTCCCCATCCACCAAGAAACAATCCAGAACCCATTAGAAGAAAAAATAAATAATACAGGATGCTACCGTGTTTCCCCGAAAATAAGACCTAGCTGGACAATCAACTCTCATGCGTCTTTTGGAGCAAAAATTAATATAAGACCTGGTCTTATATTATGTTATGTTATGTTATGTTACATTATGTTATATTATATAAGACCCGATCTTATAGTAAAATAAGACCGGGTCTTATATTAATTTTTGCTCCAAAAGACGCATTAGAGCTGATTGTCCGGCTAAGTCTTATTTTCGGGGAAACACGGTATGAATTCTACGATGAAACCCCTCATCAATGGATCACAGTGCAAGTTCTTTTCACATATTACACGAGAAGGGTGGTGGCTGGAGGGCGAGTGAGAGGAATGGGATTAATTGTATGGTAACGGGTGCTAAGTAGACTCACTGCCGACTGCTTACAAATATCGACTCCTCACGCTGTCCACTTGAAATACAAGTAATCACGGACACTCATTTTCCTACAATCACAATAACCTCATACACATATTATACAAGATGGTTTTAAAAAAAACACCAAAACCCACCACGTTGATGTCTTCTGTAACCCAAGCTCCACAGTATCTTGTGAAGTCATGGAGAGAAGCAGAAAGAGTAGAAAGATGGCTAAACCCAACTCATGCAAACCCCAGCCTCATTGGATGTAGATTGAATATTTCGTGCTGCTCACAGTCCTGGCCACTCACTGGCCAGTGCTTTGTGAGGAACAATAACTGGCACTTCTTTTCACTTGGGTTGCTGCTTGAATTCCCTTTCTTTCCTACCAAAATTAAAGTGTGCTTTTAATGTTGCCTCTGGAAACCCAAGGGTTGACAGTACCGAGTCTTTAAATGGAGAGAATGTGTCTGAGCCATAGAAAGGAAAACATTGACGTGGCTCCGTGGGGGATAGCCAGGAAATTCTTTGGTCCTTTGCAACTTTAAGAAAAATCTATTGTGCCCTGTAGCTGGGAGACAATCCTGGGAGGAGGAAGGGAACCATTGTGAGGTTTAACATTGTTTAAAGATGTAAACGCTTGAGGCATTGTTCTTTGAAAATAAACCAAACATTACACCTCCTAAAAGTCTAAATCCACTCTTGCAGAGATTTATTCTGGCTGCTGAATACAAACAGTCCCCTCCTTCCTTAGAGCAGAGAGCACAGGGCTTGCCCCCAGGATGTGCCATATACAGCTGAGCTCTGCGGAACTGCAACAGGGGATGACAAAAGGGTTCTATGGAAAGTGCCCTCACAGGGAGAGCTGAGCACAAACTCCTAAGTGGGCAGGACATGGGGGGTAGTCACGCCCCAGGCATATAACTTCTTTAGTTGTTTTCTCCCATCCTCATGTCATCTTCCTTAGGTTCCCTCCTTCATCTCAAAGGCATAAAAGCACCTGCAAAACTGTCATTCTCTGGAGCATTTGAGATCTTGCTTTCTGGCAATTGTCATCAGTTTGGCTCAGACAAAATCCTATAAAAGTTCTTTACAGGTTTGGATGCTTCTTTCAGTGACACAACGGACGGTTGAAGTCATTGTCGGGCAGTGGGCAATGTTGGGCTCTCGGTGGAAACACCGGGATCCAATCCATCTGCATTGCTCTGGCTTGTCCCCTCTCGAGCCAAAGGATTAGGTGTCCTGAGTGAGCATCGGCTCTCAAGTCATCACAGCACAGATTCTTCTAGTAAAATGTCAGAACGTCAGCGTCACCCTCCTCTGTTAGAGAGACCACCGCAGTCGTTTGGATCAGCACAGCCGGGGACATTAGGACTTGATGAGAATGGTGGCAGCAATGGCCCCTGAGCTCTGGGTTGGAGGACTTAACATCTTCACAGAGCTAGCTCCCCTTTAGGCCCAGCAGGGGGCGGAACTCCAGCTCAGATCAACCTGCACCTTCAACTCTGTGCAGTGCAACGGGGTCCACTTTCCTTGTGGCTTTCAGAAAAGATTGAGGGGTGGGGGATGGGGGAGCGGGGAAGGCGTAGGAAAAAAATTGAGCTTTGCTTTTGTTTTGGAAAAAAATCTCCAAAAGAGCAAAATGGGTTATATTTTAAAACCAATATCACAAGCTACTAATTTCAAGAATGATTTCAGTTTTGTGAGAAACGTTCTAAACAAGGAAATAGAAGCTGACAGGGGAAGCCACCTAACCTGTAGCAGAGGAATTTCTGACCAACTGAATGTCCGGGGGCCGAAAACCTTCCTAGGGTGGTCAGCCATGCTCTGACCTGGAAATCCACCACACTCGGGTCACTCTGGAACAAGAACTTGCTGTAAATCCTTCTGTCCTTGGTCCTGGGTCTTGAAAGTGTAGGAGAAAGAATGGACTATCTAACTGCTGGCATTTTTGGAATTTCCAGAGAAAGCCGTGGTGGTCCGGGTGGAAGTGGTGTGGGTGTGGGTGGGTGTGCTGTAGACTCCAGACTCAGTGGGTGGAGCTGCCATTTCTACCTGTAACCCGACACCTTCATTTTGAGGTGGGAAGGAGTCAACTCACCGACTGTTGTTTTGCTCTCATCTTTTTGGGTCCTCAGCAGACACGAGACTGAAATGGTGCCATTATAACATTCTCCTATCTAATAATTCAGACAAGTCATGAACAGCCTCTGGAAGCCCAGAGGGCCCCTCACAAACATTTTTACATTTGGAACAAGAAAAAGTCAAGGTCAATTTGAATAGCGACACCTACTTTCCGATAGCAAAAACCGTCAAACCCACGGTGATTTTCTGTTTGCCATAGTAATTTTCTAAGATGTCTCTGTTGTAAGTGCCTTCCCACACAACGGGCGCCTTCCATCCGGTCACTGTAACGACCTCTGGGCGTTTCCTGGTGAGACAAAATGTAGAGGGCTATGAGTTGGGAGAGCTTTGCTTTATAAATGGGGCAGAGACTGTCTTCAGGAAACCCAGGGTCCGCTATGATCAGCAGTGACTGTCCCTGAATCCTGACTGTAGCTGGACAGACACCAAGCAGTCCGCTGGGCCATACGACATTTCAAGGGTAGCACCTTCGGAGTGTGGGACAGTCAGCTGGGGCCCAGGTGCCTCTTAGGGCTGCCTCGGGGGCCTTCTGGGGATCTTACCTGTGTATCTCAGACCCTTTCCCCCTTTTCCTATTTTTCTTGTTCTCTTCTTCCTTCTTATTCCCTCCCCCTATCTCCCCAAACCCTTCCCAGGCCCCGTTTATCCTCGGGGTACCCTCGGAGCCTAAGAAGGAGAAGGAGAGAGTGACACCGAGTTGAAAGAGAAAAAAGTTGTTTCAATTTGCCTTTTGCCAGGAAAGGATTTCTGGGTAGGAACTTGGTGATAGGCCAAAAAGGGCCCCAGACGAAGGGGATTTGGGTATTACCATTCATTTTACAAACGAGGAGACAGAGCCCCCCAGAAAAGAAGGGACTCAGTAGAGGCCCCCACCGCTGAGGCTGGAACATGGGGCTCCCGCACAGACACCTTCCTCAGACCACAGGACGGGGCCTCTTTACTAGTAGCACAAGGGGGGAGGGACACGTGTTCTGCTCTCAGAACACTTGAAAGGAACTTGGCAAAGCCAACACAAACACAGGAAGCAACGTAAGAGCTATGACAGACAAACGGTAAAGGCAGAAGGGCAGAAAGGCTGAGAGGCAGCTGGGGCCCAGTGCGAGGGTGAAACTCAGCCTCCAGCCGGTGGAGAGGGCTCAGCCCTGATCCCCTTTTGCTCAGGAAGTCGCTGCATTTCTCCCGTTGGGACGCAGAGGCTGAAACAGTTATTTAGATTCAAACCCAGCACGCACAAGCCTGGCCCCTGCTAGGCCTTTGCTTGTACTTTATCCACTACGAGGAGGTCAGTGTTTGGGGCCATGGCCTGATGGTCCCCGGTGGTCCCTATAGTGGGGTCCCTAATGTCTGCGTGCCTGTGGTCCTGGGGAAGCTGTCGGGGGAGATGTCAGCAAATAGATCAGGCCCGTGAGAACTTCCCCTCCCCTCACACACGAGTGGAGGGTGGGTTCTCACAAAACTGCCCCTATCCTTCCTCACCCCAGCCCCAGCCCCAGAGTAGAAAAGGGCCTTAGTAGACTGGCCCTCATGCCTCCTGTCCCAGTGTCACCTAGCTCCGCACTCTAATTCTGGAGCAGACTGCCCTCCCACTCCAGCCCTGCGCCCTGCTTCTGGCCTACTTCCTTCTTCCTCCTGCACAGCTGGAGTGCCTCCAGAAATGGGGCGGGGTGGGGGCAGCAGGGTGGGGAGTGGAGGCCCTCTCAGGCTGCTCTCCTGACCTTCCCCATCTTGTCTGGAGTCTCACACTGAGACTCAGCTCCGCCCTCACACCCAGATATGCTGACTGCACAGGGGACCGCTGCTCTTGGTTTCCTTCAATCATAAAAGAAGCTTTTTTGGTTTCTGTACCAACCTGTGCCAACACCTTCACATCCCCTTTCTCTTTTTAACAGGCATGCAACAGGCATGCCACATATTATGTCCACCGTCCAGGTAAAAACACCAAGCCTCAGAGAGGTTTGTTAACTATTCCAAGGCCACACAGCCAGCTGCTGCTGATGGTAACTACCACACCCTGACCACTTCCTGTGGGGCCAGGCACTGTGCTAAGGGCCTCACCCATCCGAGGTGGGTGCTATTTTGATTATCATTTTATCAATGAGGAAACTGCTGCACAGAGAGGTTCGATAACTTGCCGGAGGTCACAGTTAGGGCAAAGCAGGAATTTGAACCCAGACAGGCTGAGTCTGGAGTCTGCGCTAAGCCACCACTCACATCACTTCCTGTATAGACATTTATTTGCTATGCTGATGAAGCTGGGCTTAGAACCCAGCTCTGTCACTATTTCCACTCAAATTAGCTGCTGCAGAATGAGAAATGATGAGTTTTTTTTTTTCTCCTTTGTTTTTAGAGGCTTATGTGATGCTTTTAGTCACATAAAACCCCCAGCTTTGTTGAATGACAAGATTTCACACACACACGCAACACACACACACACACACACACACACACACACACACACGGCTTATATTTCTATAACCAACATTTCTGCACTTAAACTCTCCCGTGTATGATCACCTCATTCGTTGCAGTCCTTCATTTTTAGCCTGTCAAGGATCTTTTAAGTGGTTCTGACCTAGCTTGCTAGCTAAGTCATGCAGCTGTGTCCGAGTTGGGTATCTGGTAAGCAGGGAATATTATTTTTTTAAAAAGCAAGAGAAAGAGGAGCAGGAAGAAAAGAAGGGAGAAGATATACTTGATAGTTACGGTATACAGGGGCTCGATACTTGACTTCATTCTCTCATTTAATCCTCACAACCACCTTAGAAAGTGGATGCTATCGTCACCCCCATTTTACAAATAAAGTGGGAGTAGGAGAGGAAGAGACCGGAACTGCCACTTGATTTATAGCGAAGGCCAGACCAAGGCACTCAGTCCCTCGACGCACATTTCCTGAGTCCCTGCTCCTTACCAGGCCCTGTGCTAAGCATGGAAATCCGAGAAATGAGACCCTCATCCTACCCCCCGAGAATCTCACCATCCTGAAAGGTGGTCAGCCTACTATACACTCCTCAACTGCACGACCACTCAGTCCACGATTTCTAGAAAGACTGAGTCAGAAAACCAGTTTCTAGTTTGGTTACTTGGCTGGGAAGATTCCTTTGAGCAGGACAAAAAAGTAGCAATATTAAAAATTAATGCTTAATTAAAAATTAAAATGTTCTATTTCCCAGCTGTTAATTATTAAATTCCACTGGCAATTCCAGCATGTCAGCGCCCCTGACCAAGAAGCCAGGTGACTGCCTGAAATGCAGGCAGTGGCGGGGAGTGAGGGGGAGGGTGCACAAGTTGAGATCAGTTTCTTGGATAAACCTCTGTATTAACGAGTCTTAGTCATCAAAACCCACAATTCCCCCTCCCCCCAAAAAAAGAAGTAAGAGGACAGGCCACACGTGTGCCAAGAGCTAGCCTTTTCCACTGTCACCTGCCAGAGATATCCATGGTCACAAAGATGAGGGCTATAAAAGGAGGGAAAAGCTCTGGGAAAGACTCGAAGCTGCCCAGAAACCTTCCTTCCAAGCAGGGTACCCTGTCACGTCAGCTTGTGTGGTTCCACCCGTGTAGACCAAAGGCTTCCCCCAAAGTAAAAGGGCCTCCATAACCAAAACACATACCTGCCTGGGTTACTGGTGGTTTTTTAAAATTGTATGTCCTTAGCTGTGGGAACATTGTGGTATCCAAGGGCTGAGTGGAGGAAGCGTTAAAACTGTAGGAATTGTGCAGGTCAACAAAGATGTGGAATGCATACAACACGTTCTTTACTGAACTCCTTCTAAGCAGCAGCGTGCTGGAGAGTGATCCAGAAAGGAGCTGACGGTGGTGAGAACAAGGGTGGTGGTGTGGAATACACAGCAGCAGATGGCGCAGGAAGAATTTTGGAGGAAGAATGAACAGAACACGTTAAGGAATTAGACTGTCAGGAGGATGGCGGGACGAGGCTGAACTGGGGGGTCTCCCAGACTGGCGTGAGATGGGAAATGAGAAGAACCAGTGTGGAGTGGGGCCACGGGAGACATGCAGAGCTGTCAGGCAGGCAGTTAGACGCACGTCAGAGGGAAGATGCTGCATAAAGAAAAGAGATGAGGATACTGGACTTAACTTCCAGAAACCCTAACATTTGAAGGCTGGGAAGAGGCAGAGGCTCCTGTCAAGGAGACTGAGAAGGGAGAATGGAGAAAGAAGGAGGAAAATTACGAGGATCTGGTGCCGTGGAAGCTGCGAGATCTTAATGTGGAAATGTGTACGTGCTATGCTGTAATATGTCTTAGGGAGATTACAGAAAAGGATACATTGATATAAATGTATTTATTTGTTCCTGCAGTTGTTCATCTAATCATTCATTTGTGCAAGAAGTACACTTTGGTGCCCTGAGAAGGCTTGAATTTGGTGCCACTTTAAACCAATATTCTTTAAATATCTGCTCGCTATTTGTTTAGAGAGAAGCTGAGCCGTGTGCAGAGTAGAGTGGAGAGAGTGACAGCAGGTGGCAGTGATCTGTCTCTCCTCTCTGCCCCCAGTAATTCAGTCCTGAATTCACCACCCAAGTCCTGCTCAGCAAAGCACAAGTGCTACAGTAAAAGTGTGCCACCCTCTTCGGAAGGGAGCTTGGTGACCATCTTTGGTTCACCAAGCCTGATCCCTTCGGAGGACTTAACCTGCTGCCATCTAAGGGGCTTATCAAAGCAATAATGTGTCCACAGTCTTAAATTTCCTGTAATGGTTTAGCATCTCTGTTGTCCAGCATCTCTGTTGTCCAGCTCATCAAATGATACACAGGGGCCCCAAATTCCCATCCTTCCACACTGGCATGGATTCCCCAACCCAAAACAATAAGAGAACTTGCCAGGACACATTCATTCTTTCCAGAGCCCAAGATCCCTCATACTGGAATAGATGCTGTTCTCTCCCAATCTTCGTCCTGCCTCTGTAGCTGTTCCTCAGACATCTCTTCCTCTACCCGTCCTTTAAATGCTGAAGTCAAACGGGAGGTAGGTCTGTTCCTCTGCCTGGGTGGCCTCAGCCAGGCTCACAGATCCCACGGTCACCTGTATTCTGAGGGCTCCTCATGCTACATCTCCACCATATATCTTCAGCTGAACTCAGGCACTGCTATAGATGGACTATTTGTGTTCTCCTCCATCCCTGCATTCATATGGTGAAACATAATCCCCATTGTGGGGGTAGTTGGAGGTGGGGCCTTTGGGGTGATTAGGTCATGAGGGTGGAGCCTTCGTGAATGGGATTGGTGCCCTAATACGATCCCAGAGAGCTCCCTCACCCCTTCCACCATGTGAGGACTCAGCGAGAAGACCCCCATGAATGAAATAGGAAGTGGGTCCTCACTAGACACCAAATATGCTGGTGCCTTGATCTTGGACTTCCCAGCCACCAGACTGAGGAACAAATCTCTAGTGTTTATAAGCCGTCCAGTCTATGGTATTGTGTTCTAGCAGCCCGAACACAGCACCCTATGAATCTCCGTCCAGATGCCCCCTGGTGCCTGAATCCACATACATCCCCAGTCGAGCTCATCGCCTCCCCTACTTCTGCACCTGTGTCTCCTCCTCCAGGTCCCTTCCCCAGTGAGCAGCCTCAGGCTCAGGTCCCCTGGACAGCTCCCACCACCTCACTCCCTAAGCTACATCCTTCTCAGTCAGGTGGATCATATCTCCTTACCAATCTTAGCAAATCCTAGTTTCACATCTAGGGCCCCTAGAAGATTGTGAGCTTCCTGAATATACCCATATTAATTGATTACTCCTGTCCCCTGTGCCTAACACAATGTGTAGTACAGAATTTTTGACCACGAATCACAGTGAGAAATACATTTTACGTCACAACCACACACATGCGCATATACATATATACAGAAACAAAAATTCCACTAAACAATGTTTATCCTTACTTCCTGTGATACCCTGATTTTCTATTCGATTTCATTTTTGTAAGAAAGCTGTTTTCTACCCATTAAGCTAGTTTCTGAACATATTAATGGAGAGCGACCAGTAGTTTGAAAAACACCAGCTAGCCTATCATAAGTGTTTGATCAACGTTTGTTGTATGTTTGCTTAACAAATGCCCGTTTGGCCCCATGAGATTTTGTGTCATCGCTGCCATTTTACCGATGAGTTAATCTCAGAGAGAATTTTCTTGCTGACTCGACTAGATCCTGTGGCTTCCCACAACATGCTATGGCCGGTAAGACCCCTTCCGGCTCCAGCATTTTGTGACTCATCTGCTACCATTGGCCAATTAGTGTCAGAATGATCGTGTTGGCTCCAGCACCTGAATCCAAACATCTAGACTCTTGGTTTCTCAGCTGATCTGTTGTTATAGGTTTAATGGATGCTAAGACCCTATCTCCCCACTCAGGAATGTTCTCAGTGGCACTGTTGTCTACATAGCCCCGCCACCTCCTGCTGAGTTATGAATTCTACTGCACGTGGGCGACGCTTTCTCTTACTGTGGATTAAACCAGTCGGACAGCTGAAGCTCTTCATTGTCTTCCTTTCGTTGTTCCTTGTCTCTGTCTATGTCTTCTTCTTCCCCCAGGTAGTTGTGGGTCCTATGTATACAAAGGGAAAGCAGCTGAGTGAAGGGGGGGGCGGGGGATTTACAGTGTCAGACACACAGGGAAACGTGCTGGGAGGCAGGGAACACGTGTAGTAAGTGAACGGCTACAGAAAGTTTCATGACACTAGATGGTTATTCATAAAGACATACCTTTTTCTAAGACTTTATTTTTTTCAGTTATAGTTGACATTCAACATTAGTTTATACTAGGTCAAGTATACTACATAGTGGTTACACTTGTATATAATTTATGCAGTGACACCCCACCCCCCAATTAGTCTAGTACCCACCTGGAACGATACATAGTTGTTGCAACATTATTGACTATAATATATTCTGTATACTGTACTTTGCATCTCTGTGACCATTTTGTAACAAAATAAATGAACAAACAAAACAGAAACAGACTCATAGATACAGAGAACAAACTGATGGTTGCCAGAGCAGAGGGGCGTTGGGGAGCTGGATGGAAAAGGTGAAGGGATTAAAACATACAGATTGGTAGACATGAAGACATGCTTTTGATGAAAATACACAGTACCCACCTTTCTTATTATCTTTGCAAGTAAGCATAGTTATCAATTTAATGCCCCAATAACCTTCAGATTATTTCAGGGTGTGGAGAAAACTTGATAAAAGAGTTCTGGTAAGAATATTTTATTTTATGATAGTCTTTCCCGCAATCTGAACTTCAGCCCAAGCCTTACTCACCTCCAACTTAAATGGAAAAAACAAACACTGAAAGCTCTAGCCCAACCACGAAATATAGTCCTCATATGATTTCAAGGACTCTAGAAAGATGAGTGACTGAGAAGGTCATGACCACGGAACCATTCTACTTGGACTCTCTGTAAGTGTTCAATGGGTGGAAAAGCATAGATCAGCATCCCACCGCCTTACCCATTCTTAAACCAGCTTGGAAACCACCAGTTTTTCTGACTGCCGTTGTCACCAAGTTCTGAGTTTCTAAGAAATGAAAAAGATGACAAACATTTTTAGAAAATGAGACAGTCCCAACCAAATGGGGTTTTTTTTCCAAACTCTTTACGATAGAACATCTTTAAAAAAAAAAAAAAAAAATTTTTTTTTTTTTTAAACTGCCAGCTGGCAAAACAGACAGAAGTGAAGCTGCTCTAGCTGAATGAGAGAGTATATAGACTTGACACTGCCTGAACCTCTCCTCCCTGGGGCAGCTCCCAGCCCTCAGCTTATCATCCAGGGAGCCCAGGCAGGAGAGAAGAGAGAAAAGAATGATGGGATGGGAGTGGGTGGGGGACATTAATACATAAACCTGAGTCCTGGCTCTGCCACTTACTAGTTGCGTGGCTGTGATAGAACATCTTCCCTCTCTGAATCTTGATTTTTCTCCTCTGAAAAGTCAGATAATAATACTCAATAATAATAATAAACAACCTGCCAGGAAGGCAGCTTTAAGACTAAATGAAATAGCATACATAAAAAGGGCTTTATAAGCTGAAAATTACTGTAACAAATTGTGATCTTAATAAAGAAACCAGTGCACCTTTCCAAAAAAAAAAAAAAAAAAAAAAATCTCTCTTGTTCAACTAAGAGAATTCAGGTTGCTGCAAAAACAGGAGTGACAGCCTCAGGAAATCTGAAGGTCTCTGAACCAGAAACTCAGAAAACTATATCAGAAGCCACCTTCCCCACCCACATGCAGACCTTTCCACTTATTGTGAGAGTCTCCCCAAGGTGAGGGCCTTCGCGGGGGAGGGAAAAGAGGAGAAAACAGGAGATGAAAATCCCCTTCAATTGGGCAATAAAGTGGGGAGGTACGCACAGAAATAATATTAAGAAACCTGTTTGAATGTTCATCGACTTTCAAGAAGTGTTTGAGATGGTTTATGATTAAGAAGATATGATTATAATAAGTAGGGAAATAATGCAAGAATAAAGCAAACAAAAGGGAACAGAAAGAGAAACATTTCTTTAGTCACCTGGTAGGTATTACTATTTTCACATGACCTGGGTCATCCCAGCCATTTGTGAGAATAAAGGTTTTACCTTTGTTTTCATTTGTAGCTAAGATATTGGCTGAGTGGGTTTGGGGACATTGCCAAGATCCCATGGCATTTTGTAAGCATAAAAGCCCGGATTTAATGCCAGGGGATAAATTATATCAGAAATGCAGGCTGAGGAAAGTACAAGCAGTTAGGCACAACACTTTGCTCTGAGCTTCCTGGGAACAAAGCCAAAGATAGAAAAATGAACGATTACATAGTTCTCATTGTTAATAATAATAATATAATACATACTAGTTAATCAGGAATAGGAATCACAAACTTTTTTCATGATCTCTTGTCTCAAAGAAATTTCTTGCAAGGGTCTTTATACGATATGTAATGGGCAGCATAAGGGACGATATCTATCTACCCTGATTCTTTTTATTAGCAAGGCAGGAATGGTCTCTAAAAGACACCACTTAAAGAGACATTTAAGGAGAAAGAAGCAAGAGCAAAACACAGCCACGGTTCTATAAAGACACATCTAGGGGGCAGGAGGGATGCGGTCAAGATTCCTGGGAACCCATCACTGCCCCCCACCTCTGACCAGGGCTCCATCGCCAGCTCCATCACCAGCTGCCATGTTAAGAATGGGCTGTAAGAGGTGCAGGAGTGGTCACGGGAGACGTCCCAGAGACATCTAGAATTCAAAGCACTTACTTTGAGTGATATATCCACAGGAACGAGCCTTCTGGGCTAAAAGCAAGTGAGAAATAAAAACATATCACGTTACTTTTAATTCTGAGAAAGGCTATTTTGCAAACCATTATCATTGAAGCCCTGGGATGAGTTGAAAGCCTGGGTTTTAGCTACTCCTAGGTTTCCACCTTCCTTTGAGATTTACCAACGTTCTCAAGAGACTGGGAGGTACCACTGCAGTCACTTCAGTATTACCCAGAACAAGGAGGGCTCTAAAGACTCTCATGATCTTCCTAAAGAAAAAAAAAAGATGACAGACAGTCCTCCATTGTTCAGGAGTGGTTTCAATGAGGGAAAGAAGCTCCACGGATGGGTCCCTTCCTGCCACCTCCTCACGAACACCATGGCCCAGCCATCCCTCACCCAGGATTTATCTTCCTCCAGAAAACAAAACAACGGTTGCAGAGAGAACTGAATGCCACATCCAGCTCTGAGCCTCAGAGACGCAGCGTTCCTCTTCTAGAAACTTGGACTAACACTAACCTCTCAGGGCTGTTGTTCTAAGATCTGGAGGGAGTACACAGCACAGTTCCTGGCACATGCCAACACTCAGTAACCAGGAGCTGCTGTCATCATCACCGTCACCATCATTATTGTTTCATTATAACTTTGAAAGTTTCCTCCAGTTAAAATGCTAAGATTTCCTCCCGCCCTTCATCCAGCCTCAAAGCGTATGCAATCCCGGATGACATTGTCTCAGGAGGTACTGCTGACGACAGTGCGCTCTACCAACCAGCTGATTTAGTCATTTTAAAATCCCCTTTGGCTCGGTGCCACCCACCTGTCTAATGTTTGTGCCCTCGGCTCACCTCAAACCGTCACATGACCAATTCACAAGGTGGCAAAGGATCTGCTGCCTTGTAAGTCCCTTGCAGATATTCAGGTGGATTCTTCTTGAAGAATCATGTGGCCACAATCTGGGTGCCGGGCCATAGCCCTGAAGAGCAGCCAGAACCTGCTCTGGCTGCTGAGCAAAGACAGTGTGCCCAGCACTAAAAATGACCCTCCTTGTGGGAGGCTAGTGCCAACACACACAGTTGGGCCTTTGGCTCCCTTGTGTTAATTTTGTGAACCACCCAAAATAGAGAAGCACAACTCCGGTGCCATTCAAAATACCAAGTTTATCCAATCAAGTGTTCAGCGCTTGACGGTTATCCACACAAGCATCTTAACTCAGGGCAGGACCCCCAAAGGGCACTTGTTCTTCTCTTGGAGACTTTGTTCTATCTGCCAAAGTCCCCTGTCCAAGTCTGCCGCCTGGAACAGATGGTGACGGTGGTGATGGTGACGATGATTTTGATGACAGCAACTAGCACTGACTGCTTATTAAGTCCCAGACATTGCCCCAACTGTTTTACACACAATAACTCACTCAATCCTCCCAACAACTGTATGAAGCAGGTACTATTACTCTCCCAATTTTAAAGATAGGTAAAATGAGGAACAGAGTGGCAGGGCAAGTTGCCCAAGGTCACAGAGGAGGTAAATGGTGGCCTAGGACCAACCCCAGGCAGCCTAGCTCCAAACTCCAGTGAGGATATTTCCTGAGCCCTCAAGTACCTCAGGGAGGCTTGGGGCCCCTGCACTTACCTCTGAGTCACCTTTTCCTCAAACTTGGGGCCCCTAGTACTCTCAATTCGAAAGACCTGGTTTATAGACCCCTTGAACTTGGTCACACTCTACTTGTCTTTTCTTAAAATGAGTTAGTTGTTCAGAATGAAACAGAGTAATACCCCAGAAGCAGTCAGATCTATGCAGCACTCTGGGGAAAAATAGCTCCCAAATTCTGGAGCAACTCTCCTTCTATTGAGGGACCTCAAGATGCAGTTCCTTTTTTAGCAGCCGAGATGGTCCTACGGGCTCATCAAATCCTGGCATTTAATAATTGAAAGAGACATTCACATGTTAATCCAGACCATCACTGTGAACTTGACTAAAACACTTCGCCATAAAAATATTAATGGTGTCAAGACAGCTCTCCCTGCCCAGAGTCTACAGTGGACTTTTGGGATAAAAGGCTGAGCTGTGTCAGTGCCTCTTAAGTCAAAGTGGAGACTTCTTTCTGTCAGAAGCTTCTCCAGCTGGAATCTCTGAGGCACTGTAGTTTCCAAAAGCACAGAAGCAGCTCGTATGTTTGGGGTGAATCCACTGATGAATTTGAAAGTGAAATGTTTAATTCACTATGCTGTCCAGTTAAAAAAACAAAAAAACAAGAAATGAAAAGTTTTAGCCAGGCACAAATGAATCATCAGCGACTCCAGTGTATTTTGCAGCAAAGTCAACAACTTGAGCTGCTCCTTTAAACGGCAAATATCTTAGGATTGCAAAAATCAGGGTGCGTTTCTCATGGAATCTGGGTCTGAAATTTTTTAAGGTACTGTCCATACCTGGCCATTCAAATAATTTAAAATTACATTTTGAGCTTAATACAGCCATACTGTTTCTGGATCTGGTCTGCCCAGAACTGCAAATTCTGATCAAGATATTAGGAATATAGCAGGAAGGAGGATAATTAATTAGCCAGAAGGTACTTGGAGCTCTAATGCTTTTATTTTTTTTTTTTCCCCCACTTTCCCCCTCTAATGCTTTTAAAAACAGCTCAGGGCTCAAAGATACAGGATGGGTGGAATCTCTTCTTTATGGTTTCAGTTAATGCTACTTTTAATTCAATGTGGTGACTTGGTTAATACTAGATTAACTTTCATCAACATCATTTCATCGTGTTTCATAATTACCTGTTGATATATTCCCAAAACACAACAACTACAGTTGACACAACCAGCATTGACAGAATCACTTTTCCTTTGACATTCATTATTTTCTCCTGAGGGGAAAAAAAAAAAAGAAAAAGAGGAGGGAAAAACAGATTCAATAAATCCAGAGCGAGATACCGTTTTTTTAAGAAATGCTTCTACCTGTATCCTCTCTAAAAGGCAACGTTTATGAATATTTAATTAGCATTAAGGAGTGTCCTCTACCTTAAGTTGCGTAGGGCTACAAAGGCAAATTAGGCCACTTCGATGAACGGACAGGGTTGCTTGTGTTGGGAAGGATGCTAAAACCACTTTGGGGCTCAGAGGGAAAGTATCTGATGATCACAAGGTCCGCTGTGGATGAGGGAGCATCAGAAAGTAACTGCAAATGGTCCCCATGGCCTCCAGCCGCCAGCACTCAGATCACCCCCCCTCTCAGCCCTGACTGTGGGGAACTGTCCATTCCCTCGCTTTGCTTCCCTTGATAGACTGACTACGTGCCTCTGCCCAGAGTGGGAAACCAAGCCCTCGGTCCTTTACCATCTAGGCTCACCCACTCCCCACCCCCACCCAGCTCTTCCCCTTCACACATACAGCAAGCAAACAATTGGCGCACAGTAGGTACATGAATATTTCTTGATCGCTGCAAGAAATTGTGGTTGAGGGGGGTGGGGTGCTGGGTGGAGAAGAGCAGGTGGGGTAGTACTTTAATTTGGGTGGTCGGGGAAGGCCTCGCTGGGGAGGTGACTAAAGCTTCCCAAGGGACGGGGACAGGATGGAAAGGGGTGAAAAGGCTGTGAGAAGGGATGAGACTATTTCAGAACCGCATCTATGACAGGCTGCTGGGTGAAAAAGCTTCCGGTGTTTGAAAGAGACAAAAGCAAAAAACTTGAACAAAAAGAAAATAGTGATGTCCCCTCCTCACCTGAGTGGCTGGAGTAAGGGTAGGGTGGTGGTGACAGGCAGTTAGAGGGTGGGCAAGGCAGACAGAGCCTGGAAAGGTGTGGAAAGGGGTGGGGAGCCACAAAATTACCTAAAACTGGGATATCATCTGATCAGACTTCAGAGACTTGTCTGGGTTCGGGGGGGTCCTGGGGGGTGGGGAATGGATGTGGTGACAAGGGCAGATGTGGAGACATGAGGTGGCAGGCTATTCTAATGGCCAAAAAGAGGGGGTGGCCTATGCTGAAAAGGTGGCAGAGGAGGTGGAGAGAAGTCGATTAATTCCTGTGCTTTGGAGAGAGACTTGATAGGACTTGGCTGGTACCTTAGACATCAGGGATGAGGGAGAGGGAAGAAGCAAGGTTTGTGCTGAAGCAGGTGGGTTGTAGCGTTTCCTCAGACAGGCGGGAGGAGGAACAGATTGGGGATGAGAATCATGAATTCCCTTTTGGACATGTGAATTTCAAGGAGAGTGTGGACATCTACACGGAGATAACAGGCAAGGGAACATTTAAGTCTCAAGTTCATCGGAGAGACGGGGGTGGGACATGCAACTAGAGGCATCTTCCACATGGACGGTATTTCAGGTGAAGGCAATGAATTCCATTACCTAGGGCGAGGATGCCGAGAGAGAAAAAGGGAGGAAGAGGGCCTTGGGCTGAAGGGACATTTAGAAAGAGGACAGAGGAGGAGATGAGAAGAAGAGGCCCAGGAGGTAGCAGGAAAATCAAAAGTGTGAACACCTGGAAGCCAAGGAGAGTGGCTAACTTGGCCATTCATCAAATGTCATTGCCTGTGTGGGGCCACTTCCCACGCCATCCCCCCACTTCACTCCCACCCTCCGCCCTGACCGCCAGTGAAGCCTCCTTTCTCTCCTCTGGCTCCCCCATCATTAGTCTGAGCTTCCTGAGGGCAGCAGCGATGTCCTATTGAAACCTGAAGCGCCAGTGCCCCACACGGAGCAGAAGAGGCCCTCCGTCAATGTTTGGTGAGTGAATGACATAAATGAGAATGACACCTGTCGGGACAGGTTATTTTCCAATTCTTTGCAAAGAGGGTCGCAGACGAGGCCAGCCTTGGATCTCATGTGCTGCATGCCCTTTGTTATAAATTCAGTTAAAGAAGAGAAAGGAAAGGATGATCAGCAGTGACACGCCAGTCCCCCTCGCTTAGAAAGGGAGCTGTGTTTGGAAACAGAAGAACCAGGGCTGAACTCAAGGTTGTAATTCCACCTCCAGCCTTCAGATGTGACTATGACGGGCGGCTTTCCACAGACCCCGAGAAGATGAACATGTTGGGGGCTCCACGTAACTCTCCGTCTTGAGCTTCCTCCCTTTGAGTAACTCGTGAGCTGGCACATATGGCCTCCAGCCCACGGCAAAGTCACAGAATGCAACTGCATGCAACTCAGCCCCCCTGTTGGAAAAACCCACTTGAATACTAGCATGAAGCACTAGAAAAGTCCTGGGTCTGGGAGCAAAGCGAAATACAAGATCTGAGTTGAGATGGCGGCCACCTCTCCATGCTTCACTCCCACAGAAACAAACGTGGATGGTGATCAAACACGTGGGCTTCAGAATGAAGTGGGGATGTGAGTCCCAGCTCTGGCACTGGGTAACCCTGATCACGTGGCCTCATCCAAGTCTCCGAAAAAGCTCTGAAAAAGCAAAAAGCCTTTTCGTAATTAAACTGGCATCATGACCTTAAGTGACGTGAGGCTATTTCTAATCTTTATCCCACTTTTTAAACGTGTAAACATTTCTTTGCGTAAATATCGATGTGTTTTATTATTTGGTGTTGCTGCACTGGGGGTGTTACATAATATATGATATATAATCCACACCCGACAAATTCTGCATTCCAGTGTAGCTGGCCCTGGAGTTTCAGAAAAAGGGATTGTGGACCTGTAATGGATCGTATTAAATTGGTTTCCATGTCTTTTTTTTTTTTTTAAGATTTTATTGGGGAAGGGGAATAGGACTTTATTGGGGAACAGTGTGTACTTCCAGGACTTTTTTCCAAGTCAAGTTGTTGTCCTTTTAGTCTTAGTTGTGGAGGGCGCAGCTCAGCTCCAGGTCCAGTTGCCGTTGCTAGTTGCAGGGGGCGCAGCACACCATCCTTTGCGGGAGTGGAACCGGCAACCTTGTGGTTGAGAGGACGCGTTCTAGCCAACAACTGAGCCATCCGTGAGGCAGCTCAGCTCAAGGTGCCGTGTTCAATCTTAGTTGCAGGGGGCACAGCCCACCATCCCCTGTGGGAGTCAAACCGGCAACCTTGTGGTTGAGAGCCTGAGCTCCAACCAACTGAGCCATTCGGGAGGCACCTCAGCTCAAGGTGCCGTGTTCAATCTTAGTTGCAGGGGGCAGAGCCCACCATCCCTTGCAGGACTCAAGGAATTGAACCGGAAACCTTGTGGTTGAGAGCCCACTGGCCCATGTGGGAATCGAACCGGCAGCCTTCGGAGTTAGGAGCACGGAGCTCTAACCGCCTGAGTCACCAGGCCGGCCCTGGTTTCCATGTCTTTAAAATGGGGATAAAAATGCCTGTGATGGCAAAGAGCTAATGTCCATAAAATCCTTAGCATTGTGCTTGGCACCATATAAACGTGCAAAAAGCGCTCGTTTTTATTACCGATGTCCATAAAACAGGCTGTTGAGAGGACCTGGTGAAATAGCACAGTGCCTGGTACTTAGCAGGAGCTCAAAACTTTATTGGAGGGGAAGGAATGAGGGTTTTGGAATCAAAACAAGTGCAAATAGATGCAAATTAGGGATGCTAAAGGTTTATCCATCTGTTTTATGCTGCAGCCTGATTGAGAGATCCTCTGAAGGGAGGGGACAAGACTTTGATTTTCTTGGATCACGGCAGGGGACATGCTAGATACCCTGCCTGAGCAAAGGAGGTGACAACACTGATGGAAGTGCTAGAAGTGTGTCCCAGGCTTTATCAGCCCCACTTGTTGAGAAACAAATGCAAATTATCTCCCAGGGTAAGAAACATGAATGGAGAAACACTCCAACGCTCATGAAGAACACTGACGCTTACATCAGGGAGGGCCAAAATCAGACACATCTGATGCCCTCCTCCGTGCAAGTGTTTGTGGTTTTTCTTTTCAGAAATCAGCATCCGAGGCAACTCGTGAAGCCCATTTCTTTCTGAACTTCATAGATCGCTTGAATCGGCTTACTGTCTGCTGTGGCCAGTCGTCACCCTTGTTGAAGATGTAAAATGGGAAGCTGCCCAAATGAGCCAATAACGCAACCCTTCAGCAAAGCACTAGAAATAGGTGTAGACATGCTTCCTGGAATCTGGAATCCGCAGCTCCAGGGAAGGAAGGGTTGGCAGGGTGGCCAATGGATCTTTTAAAACATTTCGATTTTTCTCTCTGGACAAAAATGAGGCATTTGGCAACCAGCGTGACCTGAAAGTCCTTCTCGTACGTGTCTGTCTCTGAGAATTTTCAAAACTATGTAATTCTGAAGATCGGTGGTTGACGTTCTTAGCCACCTACTAGGGAACATGGGGTTGCTTCTAAATTCCCCACTTCAGAGGTAGAGCACAGAATTAGGACAGCTGGATCCTGACACCCTGCTCGCCCCTCAGGGGACTTGGTGACTCAGCCGCATGCAGTCCCACCAACGCCCTAGCGCCATCTCTCAGGCCCTCTTGTCACGGTGCTTCTCATTTCTCTCTGAATCCACTCTACCTCCCACGCGATGCTCCTGGGCCTCTCCCAGCATCAGCCTCTGCAGTGGTTCCCAACTGAAATCACTCACACGGCCCCCTCCTGGAAAAGGTGCTGAAAACATGGGGCATTTCCCAGGGCAAGGTCCTGTTGTAAAGCCTGTCATTTCTCCAACTTCCCTGCTTCACCCTCCTCCCCTCTCCTCTTCCTCGTTTTCCGCTTCTATTTCTCCAGCGTGTCAGACAGACCTTTTTCTACATGGTCCATAAATTAATTCTTCCTTACCCACCCCCAACCTGACACACGCGCGCGCACACACACACACACACACACACACACACACCTTCAGCCTGGGCTAAGTGAAGGTATTCCTTCCAAACAGAAATCCTCTCTGAAAAGAATTCTAGTGCCAGGGGAAAGGTGGCCATCTCAGCTGAATAACAGAGCACTCAGAAGCCCTGGAAAAGCCATTATCTCCAAGAGCTGGAATCTGCAGGGGGAAAGCAGTGGCAGAGGAAACCAAACCTTCCTGTAGACAAAGAATGCTCCTCTCTGCCTGTGATTCTTCCCCCAGCCCCTGGAACCAGTCCCCTGCTCCCTAGAGCTGTCCCTGCTCACTCAAGCCTCTGGATGATTAAGATGGGGTCAAAGACTCAAAAGGATACATGTCAGGTAGTGACAGCTGCTGTGGGTAAGGACCTGGGGAGGGCGCAGGAGCGAACTGGGTATTAGAGACTTGGACAAAACCGTCTTCCGTCCTCCGTGCCCTCCACTGTAATGTTCGGATCCAGCATTCCAGGTAACAATTAGGCCAGTGTTGTCTCTTGTAGCAGCAGTCCTAGACTCTCCTTGGGCAAGTTCTCTGACTCTCTGAGCCTCTATTTACAAATACAAAACGGAGCTTCAAGCACCCTCCTCTAGGGGTCTTGAGGGGACAAAAGGAGACGATGTGTATGAACACATTGTGCTATTGGTTGGTAAATGCTCCGCTCGCTGAAGTGGCAGCCATACTGATGGTTGTACTTTTTAACTCGTGGTTCTGAATGCAGAGCTGTGACTTCCTCTGAGAGGTGTCTCAGCAGCCCCAGGGCAGTATCACCGGAAGCTCATTCACAGGCAGGCCCACCCCACCCCCACTGTGACTACGGAGATCCTCAGCTCCCCTTCCAGGCAGCCAGCTCAGGGCCCAGCAGCTCACTGTCTGCCCCACTGCCCGAGCTGGGCCGGGAGGGAAGGTGAGCACACCTGTCCGTCAGGCCCTGCTCCCACAGAGCCGGCCTTGTAAACTGGGGTCATTCATGAGTTTCTCTGGACTTTGTCTCCCCAATTCCTGAAACAAGTCCTTTGGACTTCACTTTCCATGACCGGCTTTCCTGATTGACCCAGGACATGGGTGAGAAACCAGCCACAGGATGGAAGTCTCATTATAGGAGGGCCGTTCACTCAGCCACACCAAGGGCATGTTGTTGCCATGACCACACGGAGTCCTTGAAGTGACGGTCAAATGATAAGATTATCGACCAACACAAGTTGAGTGCAGAGGCCGACTTCCCCCGAAGCTAATAAAGCCAGGTGTCAGACCTCCTTGCAAGACAGGGGTGGGGAGTGGGTAATGCTTTCCAGAAGCTGAGTGGTTCCCCTGCCCGGGGGGAGTCACCTTCAGCCTTAGTGCCGGGCCAGGCGCTGCAGGTGGGGCTGAGGAACTAACCCCACTACCTGCACACATATTTGGGTCCCAGTAACAACCTGCCCCGCGTGGACCTTGTAGAGCACCCGAGGCCTATCCATTTGGATAGCAGGGAGAAGGAAGGAGCTGAATCAGACATTGCTCTTATTCGCTGCTCAGAGGTCATGCTCACGGCCACCTCATCCCCACACCCTCCGTCCCACCCCTTCCAGGATCAAAGAGCTGAGTTCTCTGGTGCTCTGGTGGGAGCCACCTGAGCAAGAAACTGCCAAGAGTTACAGATGTGGCCATTAATAAGCTGTAAAGCTGAAAGAAACTAGTGATCACCACTAATAAGAAATTAGTGATCACCACTAATAAGCTGTAAAGCTGAAAGAAACTTCTAAACTCTCAGTAATAAAAAGCAACCGTTGATTAATCATGCTAGAGGCAAAACTGATTTGTCTTTCTTTTGTCTCTATTGAAAATGATAATATAAAATCATTGTCAGATAGAGAGGCAATCCAAGAGTATGCAGCCAAAATAAGACAGGTGCATTAGACACCTTCGTAATACCCGTCATTTTTATATTTTCATATCATTTGATTATGATGGTTTCTGGATTCTGTCCTACTTGGAGTATCTGTCATTTTTTGTTATTTGTTGTGATATCTCTTCTCATATTCTAAAGTCATTCAAGTTGCCCCTTGAACAATGCAGCAGTTAGGGGTGATAACCCCCATGCAGTTGAAAATCTGCATGTAACTTTGACTTCCCAAATCTTAACTACTCATAGCCTACTGTTGACGGAAGCCTCACCGATAACATAAACAGCCGATATTTGTATCTTACATGTATTTATATACTGTATTCTTACAATAAAGTAAGCTAGAGAAAAGAAAATGTTATTAAGAAAATCATAAAAGAGAAAAATACGTTTATAGTATTTATTGGCAAAAATCCGTGTATAAGTGGACCCACCCAGTTCAAACCCATGTTGTTCAAGGGTCAACTGTATCCATTTCCATACCTAATATTGCATTTGCAACTTTGCGTTCTTTTTCTAAAGAGGACCCTGCAACACTTGGAGTTTCCCCACCTGAAGCAGGCCAGGCCTTGGGCTAAACACTGGACCAGCAGTCTCTCAAGTTAAGCCTCACACTGACCCTGTGAAGTCCCTCTAGAATTATCCTTATTTGACAGGTGTGAGGTGAAGTAACTTGCCTGATGTCACACAGCATAAATGGTGGAGCCAGGATTCGGGTCTAGGTGTCAGCCTCCCGTGCCGCCCTTTTCACCACTCTGTTCTCAGTAAACATGAGGGTTCTCCCGTGGCCTAATCACGCGGGTCTGTGGCTCCTCTGCCATTCCCAGGTACTTTCTGGGTGCCTGGTACGCGTTTTCCTCACTCACTACACTTTGTTCATCCCTCGTCGTGGTCAGTGCGGGCTTTTCAGCTGAGGAAACTTCGCTTTAGTGGAGGCTGAGATCACACACAGCGCTCACCCAGAAGGGGGTGCCGATTTGAACAGCAGACCCTCAGCCTCCCAGGCCCAGCCCCCTGGCATGGGGATGGTGCTGGGGGTGAGGAGGGAGAGTGCTGCTTTACCCTTAAACCGCTCTAAATTGGTGGGCATTACAGGGATATGCTCCCCAGTGGAAGACACGTGGTACAGTTCATAGGGGGAAAAAAGTGCATGGAAGGCTGTTTCCAGTTATGTTTTCCATTATGAGGGTCAGGTAAACACAGACAGAGGAAACTAAGAGACGAGTCTCAGACTAAATAGAGGGCTCACTGTTGCTCCAGCCATTACAGACGGAACAACCTGTGCACTGAGGTATACAGCTTAGTCGTGCCTTTTCTGGAATCCCTTGCAGGAAATCTGAAGCCTGGATCCAGCCAGCTTTTCCTTGCTGCCTGGCCCAGATATAATTGTGCAAGGGTTTTTCCAGGAGAAATAAGGTAAAGTAAACAAACGAAGGGTCTACACTACCCTGAGAAGGCTCTGCACCCACCCACAACGCAGCCACCCCAGGCACCAAGCCTCATGCCCCTGCCCCTGCTCTGTCACTCTGAAGCCTGCAGAGAAAACTCCATGCCAAGGGGAGCACCATGCAGCAGAACTCAGCGAAGCCTCTGAGCCAGCATCCCACCAGCTCCCACTTCTAGAGCCCATGCTGTGGAGAGAAGCACTTGGTCTTCTTCCAGAAATACTGAGGGGGACCAGTAAGAGGTTACGGGGAGGGCGAAGGTCCTCCCCGAGGTGGATCCATGCCGCGGCCTGCTCGCAATTCCCCCACTTGAGTCCCACAAGGCAGACGTAAACCATTTCAACGTTTCACATACCTCATCGTCTGCTTCTCTCCCCTCAGCGTAAAAAGCAAAACAACAAAGTTCTATTGAGCTTCGTTCTGCAGAAGGAGGCAGGGCTGGGAGGAAGGGAAGGTGCTGTGGTCCAACTCCTGTCAAAAGAATAAACAGCTGTTTCAGGACAAGGGGCGTAGACAAATCCCACAGCTGCCAGAGGCTTTGTTTCTCGCTGGCCCCGGGAAACGGGCTGTTTATCAGGCCTGTTGACTCAGAGCCGCAGGCCAAGGCACAGAAATTTCTCTCTGGGCCCAGGAGCGGCCCGGCCTCCCTCACCAAGGGAAACTACGGGTCCAAACTCGGCCTGCTGTTGGAGGAGGGAAGGCCGCCACCTCTGAGAGGGACACACAGGCTGCCCACATCACCCACTCCTTGGCAAAAATGGGAACTGTTCTGAACCCAAACGACCCAAGTGACTACTACCAGGAACAGCCAATGAAGAAGTGAAAACGTAAAAAATATACTTTACATGCAGAGGGGTGGGTGAGAGACAGAGTCCTCAAGACTCTCGTTGAAACGCTACCTAAATGGTCCTCGGAGTAAAGCCTGTCGTCTACATCCTTCAGGCGATGGAAGTTGTTTTGTTTGAACGCTATTTTTATAGAATGTTATGAGATCTCCCGCATTGCACACCAAGCTATAAGAACTTTAAAAGGTCATAAGGCCCAACCCCTCTCTTTGGCTGAATAATGCTTAACCCTTCCCACACCCACCTCCTGCTCCCAAAATAGAATTTTCCAGCTGGAAGGGACCTCAGAGCACTGCATTTTCAAACATCGAAAACAGCTCAAACTTTTTCAAAAAACACATGAAGTCATTCTCAGAACTCCACGATGTGAAACAGAGGACACAGAGTGCTTTGGCTGAAGCAGGGAAATGAAGCTCGAAGCCCCCTACCCAAACCCTCCCAAAATGCCCCCGACACCTCCCACGAGTACAATCTGGAAACCCCAGACTAAGAGGAGGGAACCAAAATCCGCCAGAAAGGCGCCAAGGATTGCTCCCCACCCTTAAGTTATACCTAATCCAGCCTTTCCCTCCTGTTCTCCAAAGGAAATTTCACAGCATGAGCTAATTGGCTGCAATCTTTTGGGTCTAGCAGTTCTTCCTAACAACTTGCTTAAATCCTTCCTGTTGGTATCTACCAAAGCTGAACAAATTCACACCTGATGACCAAGTCATTCCACCCCAGGTCTCTACCCCTCAAAAGCACACATCAGCTCACCAAGAGACATGGCACCTCATAGGATGCCCAGGACTGGAAACGAATCCAGGCCTCTCATCAGAACTGTGATCTAGCGTGGGATGCGATACAAAGCAGTGAGAATGGACCAGCCACAGCTACAAACATCAACGAGATGAGTCTGACACACACAGCACCGAGTGAAAGAAGCCCTCGACAATTCCACTGAGTTAAAGTTTAACAACAGGCAAACCCCACCTGTGGTGCTAGCAGTAAGGACGGGGTGGGAGAGGATGGGAGGGGGCCCAGGGGCGCTGGGGGGGTGGTTATGTTGTTTCTGGAGCTGAGTAGTGGATAGACAGGTGTGTTCACTTGGTGAAAACACATCACAAATGTGACTTTTCTGTGTGTATGTTAAGAACAAAAATGAACAGGAACCTTCCTGCTGGAAGTCGTCTTCTCTCAATCATTCTGTCTTCCCCTGGCACTGGCTCAAGGGCCACGGGACCATGGGCAGCCCTGCCTTTTCCTTCTCTCGGGTTCCCTGCCCCAAGACCAAGCACCTCAGGAGCGGTTCACGGAAGATGTGTTGCATTAAATGCTCCAGAAATATTTACCTATGGTCAATGGGGAGGGGAAAGATAACAGTTGGAAGGCCAAGGAACTGGGCTAAGATAAGTTGGTCCTTTTGCCAAGCAAGCACTGATCACGGGTAACGTGGGTCTCCCACTTTCCAGTTTACAAAGCAGCCGGTGGGGACAGAGTCCCAGAGAGCAGTTTCCAAGCTCTCAGCCTCACATGGAAAGGTGCTGGCTCGGTTATTAGATGGCCATCAACTGTAACCAGTTAGCCATTGGCCACTAATATAACTGCCATGGCTGGGCTAGCAGGGGTGGATTGCTGCTAGCAGGTTGGTTGGTTGGCCGAGAAGCGGATGGCGAATTGTGGATCGTGTGGATCCTACTTCCTTTGTCTTGCCCGGCCACCAGCGAGACTGGAGTGTAGGAAGACCCCTCGTTGGGATACTGGCAGACGTTTGCTTTTGTGTCTCAACCAGCCGCCATCAAGAATACAGTGATATGACACCCCTATCTATGGCTCCGTGGGTGTTCCTTTTTGGCCTCGCCATATCCTGCATTCTTGTGCGGGGAGCGGGACTAGAGTCCCTGCGTGACACAGCCTCTCTTTCATCTTAGTGATACTCAGGGTCATTCACAGGTGGTTGGGGACAGAGGCGGCTCTGGGAGCCTCAGGGACTTGCTCAAAATCACCAGCTGGTGGGTCCCATGCTGCTGTTTCATCCCCCCTAGCTGCCTCCAGCGGACACTCTACAGGCCAGTGGAATTAGAGGCTCCAGGCTGGTTAACCACAGCTCAGCAGTGTGTAAACCTGGAAGGCAGAAAATTCAATTTCTAGCGTATCCAGCATGACCTTATTCCTTCCCTGACACGCTCTCATAATCAGACTCTCCAAACAAAGGAGCACACACACGTGTGGCCATTCCTGAACTGACAGGCAGAGAACCTAGTAAACGAGCCGTGGGCCAAGTAACTCTACTAATCAAAGGAGGTGGAAGGCTGCCCAGGTAATGAGCTTGGCACGGCGCCTGGCCAAGCTGACTAATCTTATTCCACGGTCATTAAGGCCAGCAGTCCAGGTCCACCGTCCTTGGGTCTATTTGATAGCAGCCAGCATTCAGTACCTGTCACCCTAAGTCGGAGAATTACAGTGTCGGCAGTGTCGGCCACGCTGGCTTTGCATCTCAGTCCACTTCCTACTGGGAGGAAACAAGGTCAGGATCCTCACCCTGCTTATCTTGGGAGGGTGTGAAGATGAACTGTTCTTGGGAAAGGACCCGACAAACACAGGCTGTCATTATTCTATCCATTGAAAGACACATTTAGGGCAGTCACAGAAGGTATACGTGCCAGTGCTTGCATGTGATAGAGCAATTTGGTTGGTTTCCTCCTCTGTGTTGGGGATAATCATCCCCACATCTCGAGGTGGGTGAGGGCCTATAGAGTGTGATTACAAGCATACACTCTGGGGCCAGGCTGGCTGGGTGTGAGTGTCGGCTCTGCCTCTTAGGCTGTGCAATCCTGGGCAACTTACTTAACTTTTCGGTGCCTCCATTTCTACATCGGAAGCCAGGAGCCAGATTACAGTGGGTCGAGGAATGAACCTGAGGTGAGGAAGTGATGTCAGTAGATGTCAGTAGAGCATAAGGGCCTCTTACTTTCCACCACAGGAAGCGCTGGAGGGCGGGTGCTGGCTAGAAAGGCCCTGGAGAAAACAGGACAGAACTCCGAAGTATACTGCTGACGGTGGGAAGACCTTGATGAGACAGAGCCAAGGAGAGAAAGGCTTTGGAGGTTCAGAGGAGGGAGAGGACAGGTGTTGAAAAGCAGCCCTGCAGGGGAGGGTGGAGGGGTGCCCCTAAGACAGGCAGAAGGTGTTTTCCCGTGTGCAAAAGGGAAGGAGACAGGATGGGTCGGTTGGTGGTAAGTTTGGGAGACAAAGTGGGAAGCTGACAAGTTCCAATCCAGAGCCACTGAAGTATGGAGGACAAAGTGGGTGGGGAGTATGGATGGCAGAGAAGCTGACGGGTTGTGCAGAACCATCTGATTACCAGGAGCCTTGACTCTGCACCGTGCAGAGGATTCTGCATTTCATCCTGCAGGTACTGGGGAATCCTTCAGACGTTAGGCCAACGGAATTACATGATTTGTTTTTTAGAAGAATTACGTGGCTGCAGGGTGAGCGTGGGTGGGAGAAGGAAAATCTCCAGCCAGGGAGACCAGCCAGGAGGCTGCTGGCTGATGTCCAGGTGAAAAAGTGGAGACCTGAACCCATGGATTGAGCTGGAAGACAAGGCAGCAGCCATTTGACAGGAATGAAGGAAGGGCCATCCTGACACCTTGGGTTACAGGAAATCAATTCTCGTTCAGACTTGGCTTAAATGTCACCTTGTTGGTGAGGTCTGTCTGCAGTTTACTTACAAGTATTTACCTTTTACATTTCCTTCTTCCTCTACCAGAATGTCAGTGCTATGGGCAGATACTTTTGTATGTTTTGTACCACGTGGAAGTGCTTAATACAGCACCTGGCATTCCTACATCTTTGTAGGCCAAACACATGGCACCAAAGCGCTCGATAAATGTTAACTGTTTTAAAAATGGCAGGTAATGATACTATCAACAATAATAGGGAGCAGTGGGATGCAGAGAGACGTGAGTCTAGTGCAGTGCTCCCCGCTGTGTGGATTGTGAATGACCAAGTCATCAGCACCACCTGGGAGCAAGTTAGAACCACAGCATCAGAGCCGCCCAGCCCCAACCATCGGTGGCCCAGGGCGGGCCCAGGAATCTGTGTCCGCCAAGGTCTCCTGGTGATCCTGACGCTTCCTAAAGTTTGCCAAGCTCTGTTCTGGGCTGGTTCCCAGGTTTCTGGTTGAAGTAGGGGAGTGGATGGTCTTGCTGTTGACTAGAAAATGGACTGGGGAGAGCTGATAAGTTCCTTTCTAGACACGTTGAGTTGGAAGAACCTGCTAGAGCCAACTCAGCAATGGTGACCTGGAGAGAAAGCCCGAGTGGAGCCCAATATGGGAGTCACCAACGTGCAGGCAGGAACGGGCAGGTCTGACGCATGCAGATGGAGGGCAGGGTGTGGTGTCCTTAACGGGCACCACCCCGAAACCTGAGTGAGGGGGGCAGGGGAGAGAGGCAGGAGAACCAGCAACAAAAGGGGAAGGCAGCAAAGGCTGCCAGGATACCGGGGTGAGGCTGGAAAGCTACACTTGAAGCCCAGTCTAGATTCTCAGCTCACTTCCACCCGTAACATTCTCATCTGACCACCTCTGGCCCCACTTTCCTCTGGAAGAGAGAAGGAGGCCAGGGTGCAGCTGTCTGAGAACCCCAAGGAGTGCCAGGCAAACAGAGGTCACACAGAGGTTCTGTTCCCGGTCCCGCCACCAACTCCTGGCAGCCCCCTGCTGTGCCTGGTTGATTCCCAACCTGCCCCCTCTGCTGGATGGTAAGGTTGGCTAGGGTCTCTTACTCTGCACTGTATCCCAGTTCTGGGGTTCAAGGCAGCCCTCATGCCCAGCCACAGACGCTGGGCCAAGATCCCCTGCATAGGAGCAGTCGGTGTTTTCAGAGCTGTAGGCACGTGTTCAGGCTGCGGAGAGCAGTGAATAGAGGAGATGCTAGCCTCTGGTGAAGGGAGGGCACGCTGGGTAGGGAGCCCCCAGCCAAAAGGTGGGCCTAGTCCAAGGCTTATGTGGCTACTCAGAACTGCTGAGAGTCAAGTTCTGAAGAAGTCTTCTCCTGCCTCAGCCCAAATGGGAGGCCCTGAAACCAGCTGGGGCATTTCACATGGAGAGAAGTTCAGATTTTCAGGCTATTTGCTCTCTTCCCTCCCGGAGATATCTGCTCTCAAGGGGCCACCTCCCAGGCCGAGCCTTGTTGTCCCCATGCGATCCCCGGGCTGGCCGATGGCACAGTCTTCTAGATGACATGAGAGGAATAAACAAGTTCCCCTCACCCACAGGAGTTCAAGTCCCTCAGGCGTTTACAGCAGTGGTGATCTGTCAGCTCTCCCCGTCCAGCCAGCCAAGCCTCCCTCCCAAAGGCGGTCTCCTATGTACAGCATCCAGGCCAGAGCACCTCTGCTTGAAGCCTAGGATGAGGGACTCAGCACCTCCCTGGGCACCCTGTTTCATCTGTGGACTACCCTGATTGTAAAACACATCTTTTCAGCGTGGAGCTGAGCTCTGCTTCCCAGAATGTTATTAATAATCCTAAAGGCTACCATTCATTTACATACATCATCTCATTCAACCCCTACTGTAATCGGTGGTGACCCTCTCCATTTCCCAGATGGGACAACCGAGGCTCAGAGGTGAAGTAACACGGATGAGATCACTGCCGAGAAGCTCTACCTATCCATGTAGTCTTGCCTTCCCATTGAACCCAACAGCTAGCTGCTCAGAAGTAGGGCCCCCCGAGTCTTTCCTCTCCAACCAAACACCATGTTCCCTGGCACACCTCAGGCAAGCTGTACCCGCCAGCATTTACTCAGTACCTGGACGGTGTTGAGCCTGGGATGGGTACAGAAAGGAATCAGCCCCACTCCCTGTGCTTTTCAAGTCCAAGTTGGGTGAAAGGGACACGTGTGCCCCATGAATCCCAAATGCTGTCTACAGACCAGCTACTGCCACTGTGCTACTGGACTGGGCGTGACATAGAGCTGGGGCGGCATAGGTGTCCACAGGAGGAGGTCACTGCTCCTCTCAACCTCAGGGTCCCGTCTGCTGTTCTTTTGTTTTATCAGCCCCCGAGATTTGCTATTTGTGCCCGGCCTTTTCACAGCAACCCTTCCTTGGTGTAGGTAGTTTCTCCCACTTTCCAGATATGGGAAATGGAGTTCTGGGAAGGCCTTGTGAAATCAGGGTGATTATACAAACTGCTGTCCCTAGAACAGCTCCACCTACTGTGGATCAATTCCACAGGTTAATGGTTTTACTGCCTCCTTTCACTCCCAAAGGTGCCCAGATGGAGGATGAGTCTTAAGGTCACTCTTTGTATGACTAGTTCAATAAAATAATGAGGGTTCAATGAAGTCCGTCCGCTTCAGGATCCCTTCCGGATTCTAGGATTCAGGGTTTGTGTTTACTACCTACTGATCCCTTAGGTACCCCTGTCCAGCATCCAGGTTAGGAGGAGTCTTTCCTGGGCTGCTCAGAGGGGATGCAAGCCCATGCCCTTTGGATGCATTCTGTCCCCCCCGCATCCCCCTCTTTAGTGCCTGTGATGGGCACGTAACCCTCCCTGATCCCCTGTGCAGGCCAGGAGGTTTTCAAAGTCTAAGGACTGACTGGAAAAATCCTGAGGTTGCCTTGTCGTGGGTTTCTTTTTTCCCCCTCTACTAGATTTTCCTTGTAATAAGTTGACTTGAACGTAAAAGGCCTTCCAAGAATTAATTTCTAAAGACAACGTTCCATGAATCCTAGCCGTAGGCTCAAAACAAAACTTTTAACTGAGTCCACTGTGCAGATAGCTTTTTCTCCACCTGTTCTTGAAATGAGACAGGCCTGGGTTCAAATCCTAGCCCCCCACACACACTTTCTGGCTGTGTGACCCTGGATAAATTATTTCATATTCTCTGTGCCTCAGCTTACTCATCTGTGAAACAGGGATAATTATTCCTTATTCTTCGAGTTGTTCAAAGAATGACCAAGAACATCTGTAAAGTTCCTGGTACCTAGTAGGTGCTTAGGAAAAGGCAACTTGTATTATTAGCACTGGTGCCTAGGAAATAAGCACGGTCTCCACCTCATTATGGGGCAGGAGGTGTCTAGCATACAGATTAGGGCCTGCATTTGAGTGAGATAGGTCTGGGTGTTGATGAAATGCATGACCTTGGGAAAGTCACGTGAGCCTTCTGGGCTGTGGAAAATGAGAATAATAATGCCTCTCTCTCAGACCATCATAAATGAGATGGTCACATAAAGTACTTGGCATAGGGCCTGATACTGGAGCAAGTGCCCCATAAATGGTAGCTCAATTCCCAGTAATGATTTTTCCAGAACTCTCCACCTCACAGGCTCTGGCACAACCTGCTCTCCGTCCCCAAAGAGTCCACTATATTCCTGCATCCTAAAAAGAGTCCTTTCTCCCGCCCACAGGAGCCCCTTCCACAGCCCGTGAGGCTGGATGGGCGCTGCTCTCACTGTGTGCAGAGGAGTCTGGGGACTCGCCCAAGGTGACTTAGTCGGGACTGGAGCCAGGAATTTCTCCAGCCTCCTCCTGCCCCACAGGAAGTCTGCAAGTCACTGATTCAAAGTTGAAGGGAGTTATGAGTTCATTTGCTTAGTCATTCATTAAATACATGCTTATTTAGTGCCCCTATTGGAACCTACCATGTGCCAAGCACTGTTTCGACTGCTAGGTCTACCAAGATTAGCCAATATGGCCTCTAGTGGGAAGCTAAGCCCAGGAACCAACTATCACGCCAACAAATGCATTCTGCAACTGAGGTGAATGCCCCATCACGGCAATGACAAAGGAACTCCAGGGACTTCTGGAGGACTCAGAGAGCTATCACACACGCCATCTTGCCCATGTGGCTGGAAGGACACCCTCACTACCCAGGTCACTCGCTTCTCAAGCGTGTCCCTAGTCTTCTGAACAGCTTCATTTTACAGATGAGAAAACTGAGGCACCAAGGAAGGGAAATGACCTACCTAGGCCATGCGGCAATGACATGAAGAGGCCAGGGCTGGCACCCAGGTGTCTGACATCTCTCCAGGACAAGTTGCCTCTTAACCACAACACAGGAAGTCGAGCTCAGGGAAGGGCCTGGATACAGTCAACAGTCTTCTTGCTGGGGTTCCTTATCTGGGTACCCCTGAGAAAACCCCAGAAGCCTCTGCCAGGGATGGCCACATTACTTCTCTTCCTCACTCTCATGGCTCTTAAATGATTTGGGGATGCCATGGTGGGCTTTCCGATGTGGGCATAGATGCCACAGGAAAAGGGTGACCATCCTGTGCGCTGAAGTGAAGCATTCGATTCAGAAAGAACATCCCTCATTCACGCATAAACATAAAACAGTTCAGCAATGGACTGAAACTCCTAAATATGCGCCCTACTTAGGAAGCATCACGCAGGTCTGTTATGAAGAATGTGGTTTGGAAACCTGACTGGATCCCATGGCCTCGGTCTTCTTCATGTGTTTAGTACCTCGAGCTCTCAGCAGGTATCACCCGTCCTCTTCGTGGCTACTGCATTCCTCACGGAGATGTTGGCAGCTCTAGGGACCTTTCTGTTCCTCCGCTTAGCACGTGGGGCTGAGAGGTGGCTCTGGGGGTTTTCCTCTCTGGGTGTGGTTTCTTGGGACTCAATGGGAAGCCTGTTCTGTCTGTGAGACCCAGGTTGGCTCCCACAGCACCCTGCTGAGTTGACGGTAGCACGCTAGGCACAGAAGGGACTATACTAGCTGGGGTCATTAATGCTCTTCTCCCAAACATTTCCAGCTCTCCGCATTCACAGGAGCATTCCGTTTCCTGGTCCCCTTGTGGTTGGGTAGGGCCATGTGATTAGTCTGACCAATACCAGCCCAAGCACTTCATTGCCAGTGCCAGACCCTCCAGGGCTCTTTCTCTGTGCCATGGAGTACATTCAAGACGGTCACTGCTCCATCAGCCTGGCTCCTTGAGGGAGGAGAGCAGCCCCCAGCTGACCCAAAATGCTCATGTTAATTAGAGTAAGAAATAAATCTTTATGGGTTTGGCCCCAAAGATTTAGGGATTGTTTGTTACTGCAGCATAACCTACTCCATCCTGACTGATACACTGTCCATCTCACAGAGTAGGGTAGTCTCTAGATATTAGTCTACCCTCTTCCCTTTAAAACCTTTACTCTCCTCGTCATGAGATCCCTGCATGAGTAATGGATAGTGAAGTGGAGGCCAGAACATTTCTCCAATGTCCTGTAGAAACGTTTCCTCCTTAAGTCCCAAAGACGGGTGAACATTCAGCCAAATTTGAAAGGAGTAAGAAGGAAGTTGAGAGTGTTATTCTCTACAGCCTTCCTTTCATGTGAAATAAAAAACTAGGTCATTTGATAAGAGAACGTGGGGCTAGCAGCTTGAGAACCACCCAGGTTAGGAGCAGATGTCATGAGCACTGGGGGAGGACACTGCCCACAGATGAGGACACAGGGTGCCAAGCAGCGCTGTGACCCTGCTGAGGTTGTAAGCGAGCCAACCACATTGTCCCATTCACCAGCCCGGGGACAGTGGCAGAGATGGCAACTCACTGGATTCATCTGCAGTTAGGGCCTGACTGGTGAGGGGGATGGGCCAGAAAGTCAAGGACAGGGGTGTGGTTTTAAATGCAATGAGGGACACATGATTTAAGTGGCTGACGGGAGGTGAAGGAGGCGGAGCTCACAGCATCCCTGTAACGTGGATTCTACTATTACCCACATTTCGCAGTGAAGGAAACGGAGGCTCAGAGAGATGGTAGCTCTTGCCAGCGCTCAGACAGCTATGGTAAGAGCCAGAACTAATCCAAGTCTAGCTGGCACAAAAGCTTAGCCACAGCATGGTATGCTTCCAGCTAGAAACCATTTCACACCCCAACCCTACATCAGGCTTCTCTCCTGCGCGTTTAATTACTGACATGTATATGTCTTATCTCCCATTCCAGACTTTGAACTCCCAAAAAGCAGAAGTCTGTACCTTAAATAATAATAGTAGTAGCAGCAGCAGCAAATGCTAGTTTATCGAATGCTTACAACACACCAGCCCTGTTCTAAGCACTTTACATTCATTATTCAGTTCTCACTAAACTCTGCGCAGTAGGTACCGCGATCACGCCCATTTTCCAGATGAGGAAGCATCTCAGTTTGAGCCAAATTCAGTTCCTAATATTAATGTTTTAATAACGATAGTTCAATATGACTCATTCCCTCTATAATCCTATTTATTTCCTTCTCTTCCCTCGAAGCACTTTTCCTCCTGGGAAACATTCTCAGAAAGGGGTCTGTCTATAGGCTTCCTCAGATGCCGAAGGAGTCCACAGCACAGCAAAGGTTAGGAAACCCCGTGGAGGCAGGTGCCATGGTTCCAGACGCAGGATTCTGGCCCCTGTCTGTGCCACAGAACCAAGAGTTCCCGGCTGGTACAGGATGAGGGACGCTATCCCATCTTCCCAAGGGCAGGGAGTGATTAACAGCTACCTTAGTCTATCCACACATCATAAATACATAAATATCATAAAAACTTTGCCTTCAGCAGTGTGAGCCCATGTATAACATTTGTCATAATGCACAAGTCACTTGTTTCCCTAATTAAAAAACAGTTTTTAACCTGCACTGTGCTAATTATAAAAGCATCCGTTGTTGATCACAATGTGGGATAACAAGAGGCTTGCAGCAGCTGCCTCTGGATGCGATGCTTGCTGGCCCCCACTCCAGACTCTGCATCCTTGAGAGCCGATTGGCTGACCCCACCCCCACCCCCAGACTTGCTCTCTTAGCATCTGCACACTGTCTCCATCCAGGTGGTGCTCACATAGTATGTCCTATTGCATATGCTGAAGTTTTATAAGGCATCCAAACAGATGCACCGAATCCCAAACCAGGCAGAGTCCTTTGGATTTTAGACAACCTGGCCTATTGTAGGACTCAGGGATAGGTAGCCAGGGCCAGTGCTCCCCGCCCAGACCAGACAGCTGCCCTCCTTGCCAGCTGACCAGTGCCAAGACCTGAGCCTCAAGACACCCAGGTGCCAGTCTTGGCACTGCCTCAATGGGCTGTATGACCTCCTGTAAGTTGTTGACTCTCTGAGCCTCAGCTTTCTTATCCTCCAAATATGGGGCTGTACTAGATCCAAGACCAGTTAATAAACAGCCACAAAGCTGTGTGCCTGGCTCCGTGGGGGACTGCAGAGGTTATATAAGCTCTCTAAGGAGCTAACATTCTAGTTGGGGAGCCCGGCCTGGAAGCAATAACCTCTTGCACACAACAAAAAGAAAGAAGTGTGAGTGGAGATGGAAGTCCCGTGTTGTGTCCTGGGGCCGCAAAGGAGGGAGTCAGCCATCCTGCACAGGGCTGTGCAGCCAGACTTCAAAGAAGAGGCTCTGTTTGAACAGGGCCTCAAAGGGTGAGTAGGAGTCGCATGGGTGGGGAAGGAAGTGCATCCCAGGGTCGAAGGACAAGCACCTGCAAATGTCGGGAGCTGGAATGGCAAGCACCCCACAGAGCCCAGTGTGGACTGTGGAGCTGGGGGCTCCAGTCCTGATATCTCCCCACATCCACTGCTTTGGACCCAGAAGGAAGAGTCCTAAGAACCTGTATTTTTAACAAGTTCCCTAAGCGATTAAGACCTGCCTGCAGGAGGTGCTTTGTGTTGAGGAAAAAAGTGAATGAATGAATACAAAAATGACCTCTGACCTCCGGCAAGTCACTTCCTCTTTCAAGATGTCTACGCTTCTAACGGTGCTGGATCAGCTTGGGGTTTTCAAACTGTGTTCCGGAGAATCCCAGAATCTCCTTGAAGTCCCTCAGAGAAGAAATGGGAAGGTGAAGAGTTTCTGAGCCCCGGTCCACACTTCTTGAGACCTTCTCTCCTTTTATCTGCTTGCTGTTATGTATTGTGCTTCCATCTGCTATTTTGTTTGTAGTCAAGTTCCCTTGACTACAAAGAACTTTTAAAACCACTGACTTGGATGACCCCGAAGAATCCCTAAGGAGAAATTTTTTAATTCCTTGAGCGCAGGAACCTGTTTTTGTTGAGTATTTCTCAAACAAGTATGAACAGAGCATGAGGCTGTTCACCAAATGCAAGTTATTTACTTTATCATCATAATTTAAAATATTTTGCTGTGGTCCATAAATCAATGAGTGGAGAAAGAAAAGTGGCATGGCAATGCAATGGAATATTACACAACCTTTGAAAAAACAATGGGGCGGCCAGTTGGCTCAGTTGGTTAGAATGAAGTGCTCATAACACCAAGGTGGCCGGTTGGATTCCCACATGGGCCAGTGAGCTGCGCCCTCCACAACTAGAGGGAAAACAACGACTTGACTTGGAGCTGATGGGTCCTGGAAAAACACACTGTTCCCCAATATTCCCCGGCAAAAATTCAAAAGAAAAGAAAAAACAATGTTTTTGAAGAATAGTCAATAAAATGGGAAATGAAGTGAGAAAGTCAGATACAACTTTGTACATAGGCTATGATCTCAACTATGGATATTACACATCAAAATTACTGGACAAGTATGGCAGTTCCTCCAAAAATAAAACATAGAATTACCATATGACCCAGCAGTCCTACTGCTGGGTATACATCCAAAAGCATTAAAAGGAGAAATTCGAAAAGGTGTTTGTACACTCATGTCCAAGCAGCATTATTTGCAACAGCCAAAAAGGTGGAGATAACTCAATGTCCACTAATGAATGAATGGATAAACCAAATGTGGTCTATACATACAATGGGATATTATTCAGCCTTAAAAAGGAAGGAAATTCTGACATATGTTACAACTTGGAAGAATCTTGAAGGTGAAGTAAGCCAGATGCAAAAGGACAAATTCTATATAATTCTACTTAGATAAGTTACCTAGTGTAGTCAAATTCATAGAGAAAGGAAAGTGTTACAAGTGGTAAATTTTATGTTCCATATATTTTACCACACACACACACACACACACACACACACACACAAACTAGCCAGACCTAGATTCATGTGGTAATAGTGGTGAATTCTTTGCAATGAGATTGTGGCAGAATGATCACTTTATTCTTTCTCCTCTGCATTTTCCAAATGTTCTACAATGAGAATGTATATATTACTTTTGAAACTAGACCAAAAAAACCCAACTATTTAATTAAATAAATCTGGTGGTTCTCTGGCACTTTCCAAAACTGCATTGTTGTCTTTTATGTAAATGTAAGCAATACTTTCTGTACTTAATAAAAGGAGCCAAGTTCAAGGATGCCAACTAAAGTATACATCAAACTGCTCAATCAAACGAAAGGACAGGCCGGACAGAGCGGTCCTCCTGTCTAAGACTAGTTGTTCTCTTCTATATTTAAATACATTTCAAATGAGACGGAACCAAAATAAACCCTCTAATGAGCCTCCCAAGAAGCTGTCTGGCTTGGAAAAGCTCAAACACAAACTGAAGAGAGAAAGAAAACTGCAGAAAAGTGGGGAACAGCCAATGTTTTTTTAGGACATTAACTCACTGAGGCTGGAAAAGTGACTTTGTCAGTGAATTTCTATCCTTTGGTTTCTGGGAAATGTTCTTGTGTAGAATGAATTCAAAACCCAGAAGGGGCCCACTATTTGTATTCACTGCAAATCCATTTCTTCCAATACCTCCCACCCCAGATAAACGTGGAACAAATCTTTAAAGAATATTGGTTTGAAGGGGAGCCAGTGTATGCCTGCCAGAGCGCCCTACGCCCTAAGCCACATAGACCCACCTTTCCTTGCTCCCGAACCCTCAGCTCAAGGCTGCTTCAAAGAGAGACAGACTGGAAGGTAGCCTCCCAGGATGAGGATGCTGTAGCTACCCCTGAGTGTGGCCCCTCACTGGTTATGTGACCTCAGGTGGCATCCTTTGGAGCTTCAGTGTCCTTACCGAACCAATGGGAAGAAGGGCGCGGGCCCCGCAGGGTTGCTGTGAGGGTTAAATAGTGCCGCCTGGAGAATGTGTCCACTGAGATGTTGGATGCATAGTGGGAGCTCACGAGCTTCCTTCCTGATTTCCTAGAAGTTCACTATTCAAGATTCCTAAGCGTCTTGGTGATGCGCTGGAAGGCACTGGAAAGTACCAAGTGTACTTTGGATTATAGTAAAACAGGGGGGTGGAGAGAGGATCCGTCAGACCTGGGGCTCAGGGATGGCCCTGGAGGACTGGAGGGAGCCCAGCATCCCATTGCCGGAGCTCCAGCTCCCACATTGATTGGCAGGCATAGGAAGTCTGTATGAAATCTAAGAGCAGGAAGGTGGGCTCCACTTCACAGATGAAGAAAAAGAGGCTCAAAGAGGCTAGTTGTCATATTCAAGGTCACAGTTAGGAAACAGCCAATTTTAAGGTTTTCTAAAATTTCCTTGGCCTAAGGTGGGGAGATGTTCCAGTAATTCCAGCTCTGCCACTAACTCCTTAGTGTAGGTAGTTGTTTATCTCTAGTCTCTTTCCTTTAAAAATGTTCTAAAGGAAGGGGTTGGAGAGAAGAAAGATTCTTTGAGGCACTAGTTAGGTTTCCAATCTCTGGTTTTCTCATCTATAAAAGGAGGCACTTCCTGCCTCAAGACCTTTGCACATGCTCTTTCCTCTGCCTGGGACACCTTCCCAACCCCCACACCCACACACGCCTCCTTGTTCTTCAGATTTCAGTCTCGGGGTCACTTCCTAAGGCAATCTTCCCCACCTTATCCTTATTCTCCTTGGTAGCACCCTCTCCTTTTCCTTATCTGGACGCATATGTGTTGATTCTTTGATTAATATAATCCATGGCATTGGTTGTACGTTGATTGAATAAATGAGTTCTCTTCAGGGCGCTGCCAGAGGCCAGCTCTATGTTCTTCAGAAAGTTCCGTCCCATCACCACCCACCTCCACCCAGTTCTCAGATTCTTATCTAGGCAACATGGGGAGGCAGGCTGGAGCACCTAATTAGATTTCTGCCCGCTCAGTCTATGATTTTATCATCTCAATAAACAAATTAGTAAAACAAAGTAAACAACCCAAATCAAAACCAAAACTACTGTGATGCCAGTACGCTATGTGAGCAGACAGGTTCTGACATGCTCGGGGCCTCAGTTTCCCTACCTACAAAATGAAACACTTCAGCACGATCTTCTAGGCTCTTTCCACCTCCAACAATTGTAATACCTGTAAGAAGGCCTCTGTCCTCCCGTTGCCCTTCACCACCAGGTCTCCCTCACTCAGTCCAGGCACACAAACAGGAAATGTGACATCCAGAAGTGGGAGTAACAGCCAGTTTCTCTGCAGCATGGGCGGGCTGATGGGAGAACAAAGAGTTTCTGAACTTGGCCATAATGCCAGGACTCCATGCCCAAGGCCTTTCTCAAATGTTGTGACAGGAGGACACTGTTCGTACCGGCTGGGCCTCCCACGCCACCTCCATCCTGCTGTATTCACAGGGGGCCCCACAGCGCAGAACCAGCATATTGCCAGTGTCGGGGATGTTACCTTGTGACTGTTAACACTGAAGCTTGGGGGTCGGCCCGGTGGCTCAGGCGGTTAGAGCTCCATGCTCCTAACTCCAAAGGCTGCCGGTTCAATTCCCACATGGGCCAGTGGGCTCTCAACCACAAGGCTGCCGGTTCGATTCCTCGAGTCCCGCAAGGGATGGTGGGCAGTGCCCCCTGCAACTAAGATTGAACACGGCACCTTGAGCTGAGCTGCCGCTGAGCTCCCGGATGGCTCAGTTGGTTGGAGCGCATCCTCTCAACCACAAGGTTGCCGGTTCGTCTCCCGCAGGGATGGTGGGCTGCGCCCCCTGCAACTAGCAACGGCAACTGGACCTGGAGCTGAGTTGTGCTCTCCACAACTAAGACTGAAAGGACAACAACTTGACTTGGACAAAAGTCCTGGAAGTACACACTGTTCCCCAATAAAGTCCTGTTCCCCTTCCCCAATAAAATCTTAAAAAAAAACAAAAAAACACTGAAGCTTGACCGAAGGTAGTAAGACCCCAACACAGAGCCGAGCCAAAGGTGGAGGGCAGGACTCCTGAGCTCCAGCCAGGCCTCAGGTGACCTTATGGAAGTTGCCATCCCTCCCTGGGCCTGGGTTTCCCCAGCTGTTGAGTAAGGGAGCTAAATTTGAGGCTCTGCCAGCTTTCTGCTCGCTCTGATGTTTTCTTTCTGAAAGCACCATCTCCTTGCCCGCGTCTAAGTCCCAAATTTTTCCTTGACCATGAAGTCCTGGGAGATTTCTTCATCTTTCAGTGCCTCGGTTTCCTCATTTGTAAGACTGGAGTTTCTGAATAATGAACAGGTAGTGCTCCTGTAAAGCTTTTGGTGCCTCAGTTTCCTCATTTGTAAGAATAATGAACAGGTAGGGCTCCTGGAAAGCTCCCAGAAATGCATCTGGAGTGAGTGAATGCCCAGTAAGCTGCCCCACGTGAGCTGTTATTAATATTATTCTGGTTTCTTACTAAATATTTTTTTTCTATTGCTACATCTCTTGGTTTCTAAAAGATTCTCCTGTTGTTCTGTTCTATGTTTGTATGAAGCTCAATAAGTCTCAGCATTTGCCAGCTCTTTTCCCGAGATCTATAATATAGATATGTATGTAAGAGGTGTGAAATATATATGATTAGATATAATATCCTGCATATATTTAAATATAATATATACATATTTCTCAGTAAAAAAAAAAAAAAGATTACTCTGGTTTCCGCATCATGTCCCTTTCCCAGTTTGCCTACCTGTAGGTCAAGTAGAGAGCCCAGAGAGCCCTGCTGGCCCTGCCCAAGCGCCATTCCTCTGAGAAAACAAATCTGAACCTCAGTTTGAGCCAAGCATGGCAGGAAATGCAAACGGTAGAGGAAAAGGCAGAAAATGCTATGATGCTGCCCCAGGTTTCCGGGCCCCAGAAGGCCTCCAGCTGTACCCAGGTTCAGTACTGGAGGGAGGGTTCTGGCCCATCCCCAGCTTGCCCTGGAGGGGATCTTTTGGAAAGGAGAGCAATGAGACACAGAAGATGCCCAGCCTAGGTTTATCTCTGTTCCTACCTCTGCCCTGAACCACGTGGGTAAAAAGGAGGCTGGACTCAGTCACCTCAGCCCCCAACAGATGATTCTGGTAGGAGTGTTGGCCATTTCAATGGCGGTGTGGGTAGCACAGCCTCCCTCTGCACCTCACCGAGTCCTCCACTCTGATTGCAAAGAGAGGGGACTCAAATACCTGCTCAGCCAGGCCAGCTGCTGTGAGAGTGAAAGGAGCCCTAGTGACGTCCCCGAGGGCGGTGCCTACAGAGACAGATGCTATTGTTTGCTCCTCCATGAGGAGGCACTGAAATTGATAGTGATTTATTTTTGTTGTGTTTTACCAAAGTATGAGTCCATAGAGGATTAGAAATCAAGGAAGGACTGGTCTACCACACTGTCCTAAGAAGCACTGTTCTGCCCTCAGGGGCCAACTCCATTTGGCTCTGGATGGCTGTGTTCAAGGTAGCGTTGTGAGCCCAACTCTTACTGAAAGGACTCCCCCACGCAGACCTCCTTTCTTGACCCTAGAGTATGTCAGCCAATAGCAGATACATCAGACCTCACAATGTTTTCTGCCACTGAATAGGCAGAGAAGCCTGGCTCTCTCTCAGCACAGCCCAGAATGCTGGGCAGGGACCAGGCAGGGACCAGGCTTGGACGCTCAGGGAAGCCATTCTGCATTCAGTGTTACAAAGCTGTCCACAGAGAAAACAGATAAAACCTAAGAACCGGTGCACTCGCTCCGACCCTCACAGATGCTCCGGTGAGAATCCGTTTGGCCGCATTGTGTGGAAGGGAGGTCTTTATCAGGTATAGAGAGTTCTTCTAACTGAGGAGAACCTTGGCTGGTCTCTGCTCAAACCCTTCTATTTTACAGATGAAGAAAGAGGTTCAGAAAAAAGTGCACCTTATTGCAGAGGCAGGACTTGAACTCTTGAAGGCTCCTTGCTCTACCTACGTTCATTCAATCAATCCATGGTTACGGAGGGCTTCCTACTACCGTGTTTCCCCGAAAAGAAGACCTAGCCGGACCACCAGCTCTAATGCGTCTTTTGGAGCGAAAATTAATATAAGACCTGGTATTATATTATATTATGTTATATTATTATATACCTGGTCTTATATTAAAATAAGATCGGGTCTTATCTTAATTTTTCTCCAAAAGACACATTAGACCTGATGGTCCGGCTAGGTCTTATTTTCGGGGAAACACGGTTATGTGCATGGAGTGTTCTAAGCACCGAGGATTCGGTGGTGAACCAAACAGAGAAGTACTCTCACAGAGCTCGCATTTTAGTTGGTAAATAAATAAAATTAATAATTACAATTAAATAATTAATTAAGGAAATAATTTTAGGTGGTGAGAAGGGTTATAGAGCAAACAAAAGAGGTTGACATGCTAAGAGTGGGGCGGGGTGGAGCACTGCTCTTTGGGGATGGCCTATTTGTGCTGGCATCTCTCTGGGGTCCCCAAGGACCTCCCAAGCTGGAGTTGGCTCATGCTGACTTGCAAAAGCCGATTGTTAAATTCTCAGGAATTTGGCAAGCAAGTTGTTAAACACAGCCATTATTAAAAATTAAATTATATACACTTACAACTAAATGAATATTAAGAACAACAGTACTCATCAAAACTCGTCGCTTCCTATTTGTTTTACTACGTGGTGCATGCTTGAGGTTACTGCAATCTATTGTATCTGGACAGAGTGGAAAATGACTAACTGTATGCTCCCAGTTCCTCAAGTGGTGACTCGAAACTGGTTATGGTGGAAATAGTTATATGATGGAAAGTGGCAACTACCACACATCAGGGCTTCCATTTTTCGAAGAGCTGGTTGTGAAATTTTTACCAGCACACCACGGCCTCCAGCTCTAATTCAGCCTTTCTGTGTTTATGGGAGTCTGTGCTCTTCCCACAATAGGGTGTGGTGGTGCAGCCCAACTATCCTGAGGACTTGTGTAGGGCTGGAGTCTCCAGTCACGTGGTCGTGAACTTTCTTCTTCCTTTTTTAGTGCTTCCCCCCAAGGGGAAGCAAGTCTGAGATCTCTAAACAGATATGTCCGTTCCTGCAAAAGAACTGCTGTCTTTCACACTATCAAGAGTCTGTAAGATGGTGATTCATTCGTTTGTATATTTTTGACAAATGACATCCTACTGTAAGTACCCCAAGGAGGTAAAATTTAAAGGAACCCCACAGAGAATCTTTTTATAAACGTGTATGGTCGCTTCTGAATTCCTCTAGATTTTCACATGTTGGGTTTCCTTCCTTTGAGGGCATAACTGTTCTGACAGCAGCTGAGTGAAGTTGCTATTACATCTACTACTAATAATAACAGTAGCTGCCATTTAATAGCACCACATGTCAGGCACTAGACAGTTGGTATAGACTAAAATCTACACCAACCCATTTTACACGAGAATGTTGAGGTACAGAGGTTATTGAACTTGAACTTGACCAAGTCTGCCCCTCTGTAAGGTCCTCAGAACACTTTTCCCTCCTGCAGCTGTGGCCTTCTAACTCTCAGACTTGTAGGATTCTGTGGCACTACAGGATCCCCCATCTCTGGTGGCTTGGGTAGACTTTGTGACTGTGAACTTGGTGGCAAGAGCCCTCTCCCACCACCAGACCAGAGCAAACCAGGTGCACCTGGAATGCAGGAGTGACCCCCACCCGGCCAGTTAGAGGCTTTACATCTTAAAGAGGTTGGCACGAAGGTTTGGATGCTGGTGAAATGTTACAGTAGCTGCAGTGGCAAGCGGCAAGATCTAGAATTAGCTCCTATGCAAGTCCCTGACTGTGTGGTCGATTGCCCAACGTCTACTGGTTCTGGCCAGCTTGGCTTTCCAGCCGTCGCAGGCATATGGTGAGCAACAAAAAAAGCCTTCCAATGCATGGCCTTTCTGCCTCAGTGAACTAGAATCTCCATCTGTTGCTCGCAACCATGATTTCTGACCAGAAACCCAACATATGAAAACACAGAGGACTTCAGAAGTGACCATATACATTTACAAAGATATTCTCGGGGGCACATGTTTGGCTCAGTTGGTTAGAGTGCAAGTTCTGGGCAGTGGGGCTGCCAGTTCGATTCCCACATGGGACAGCGAGCTGCACGCTCTGCAACTAGAATGAAGTCAATAAGCTGCCGCTCGGCTCCTGGGTGGCCAGATGGCTCAGTTGGTTGGAGTGCGTCCTCTCAACCACAAGGTTGCTGGTTCGACTCCTCTCCCACAAGGGATGATGGACTGTGCCCCCTGCAACTAACAACTGGATCTGGAGCTGAGCTGCACCCTCCACAACTAAGATTGAAAGGACAACTTGACTTGGAAAAGTCCTGGAAGTACACACTGTTCCCCAATAAAGTCCTGTTCCCCTTTCTCAATAAAATCTTTAAAAAAAAAAAAAAAAAAAAAGGATATTCTCTGTGGGGTTCCTTTAAATTTTTATCTCTTCAGGGTACTTACAATAGGATTTGTCGAAAAGAAACAAACAAATAAACGAACCATGACTTCTCTATTTTCACAGTTTCCCATGTGTTAATCAATATACTAACCCCAGATGTTTACTGAGCATTTTCCTGCCAGGGAATGACTTTCTAAGTACTCATTTAAATTTGTACACAGGAATATTAATTCTCCTTCCCTTTGCACAGCTCTGGCTAACGTGCAAAAATAGAATTTGCTATACAAAATACAGTCCGTAGACAACCACTGATTTAGTCAACCAAGAGCAAACCCAGACCGTCCGTCCCTGCTCTCAAGGAGCATATCCTCCTTAAAGCAAACCCTGCCCCTGATTTTGAAAGGTGTCCTGGCTTTCCCCACAGGTGCCGGAGAAGTCCTCTCAGGAACAGCTGGCCGGCCACTTGAGGACTCATGGTTTCCCTGAAGGAGGAGGAAAGAGGGCAGCTGTGCTTCTGCACACACACACTGCCAACCCCAATGTCACCCCTCTGGGCAGCTGGCCCATTGCCCCAGGTCTGTTCCCTCCTCTGCTCCTCTGCGTCTCTCCAGCCACCAGGGCCGTCTGGATTCTGGAACAGAACGAAATGTCAGAACGATAGCTTTTCACAGCCTCTTCTTTCTGCCTGAAGCTTCCCCCTTCATCCTCTAACTCCTACAGGGGTCAGTTTAAAGGTCACTTCCTCAGGAAAGCCCTCCATGACCACCTCAGGCCCACAGTCCTTCCCGGCTCTCACTGTACAATTGGTTATTTAATGATTGTCTCCCAAGCTGAATCCTAGCTTCCACGTGGGCATGGATTGTGTTTCTGTGCATTGCTGTATCTCAGGTATCTAGCACAGCATATAGCAGGTGCTCTGGACGTGTTAATAAGTGACTGAGTGAATTCATGATGGCTCAGTAAATGTTGAATGAATATCTGATTCATACAAGAGTCTCTGGAACAGGTGCCTCTTTGAGAACCACAGTTCCTAGTGCCCGAACTGGCAAGTGGGGACCAAACACGTGGGGGAAGCCTCTGGGCACAACAGCGGCTTCTCCCTTGTAGGTTTGTAGTTTGAATGTTCATTTCCTATGGGATCGGACTTGTTAAACGGCAGGCGTTGCTCAGCGAGAAGTTTGCTAGATCACGGCCTAATGCCATTTTGCTGACGGGGAAACTGAGGCTCCAACAGGTCCCACCGCTGGCAGCACCAGCCCCGGTGAGACAAAACCAGCTCACTTTCAGCCCAGAGCTCTTTTCAGTGTTCCACCCTGACACAGGGGCCAAGTCCAGGGCATTTAAAGCAAGGCTCCCGACCAGGATGGAATCAAACCCTTTTATCAAGAACTAATCACAAGACCTGTCCTTTCTCTCCGCAGCCTCTTCTCTTCCAGCTGCTGCTTTTCACTCTCTCTGGCTGACTTCTGTCTGAGCAGCACCAGGCAGGGGTCCTCTCCTGGGCTGGGCGTGGATCTGGGCCCCAGCAACTTCTCCGCAGTTGCCCCCAGCACCCCTCCACCTCCACTCCCCCGCACCCTGCCCAAGTGTCCAAGGCACATTACGTTTGGCATCAGAACGGGGTTCTCATTGGCCAAATTAAAACTCTAAGCCTCAGTTTCCCCACATGTAAAATGGGGGTAATTCCTAGTTTGCAGACCTCACAGGGCTCTTGTGAGGCTCAAGTGAGATGGATCTATGACCTCACTTTTCAAACTGTTGGCTCGTGTAGAGAACGCTCATAATAACAATAATTCTTAATTATTTTTTTGTCTCTCTCAGGGTCTTGCTGTGAACCTATAGCCAGCTGGTCTCTCCCAGGGCCCCTTCTCTCTACCCAATCTCTCCGTATCATTCAATCCTCTGACCACATCCTCCTAGAAACATTCTCTTCTTCCTCTGACTTCCCAGACGTGTTCTCTCCGGGCTCTCCTCCTCCATCTCAGATCACTCCATCTCGCAGTCAAGACCTGGCCCCAGTGGCAGCTCCATGCTTTTCCCTGCAATTCACATCTGCCAAGGACACGTGGCTTCAGAGAGGTGCCACAGGAAGCACATACCCACCCCCCAACTCCCCTGTGAATGCTTGCATGGAGTTTCCTGGGTGCTCAAAAGCGTGGGCACCAAGCCTCAAATGTGTACCCTGCTGCCATCACCACCTCTCTTCTATGAGGCTATTCTGGCAACAGAAAATTAGCATAATGACCAAAGGAGCCGAGTCTGGGCAAGTCCCGCAGCCGGGTCTGGATGGCATGCAGCCAAACCCAGGGTCTGGAAAAGCTGAACAGATCAGCTCTGTGGCTAGAGATTTAGATGACATATTTTGATTTCCTCTTTTCAGAACTGAAAGACTTTTAGAAATAATTCTGGATTAAGTATACTAAATGATGACTCCTCTGCTTTCAGTCCATGGATCAAATCTACATCACTCTCTGACTTTCCAAACTAACCCACCTGACCTCCCGCCCTCAAGACAGAAGGTAAAGCTCCTGTCAGCAGTCCTCTCAGCCTAGGCTAAAGGTGAGGTGATTTGTCCCAGGTCTGACGGCCATTAAGGATGCAAACTCAGGCAGTGTGGCCTCCAGAGGCCACACTTACCCACCAGAGTGCGTCAAGTAGAGAGCGCTATGGTCCCAAGCAGTGACCTCTGGCTCCAGCAGCTCACAATTGAGGACGGAAGAAGTGATGACATGCAACAAAATTTAACAGGGGCCGGGTACTGCAGGATGCCCCAGGAGCTGAGGGAGGCAGGAAGTGCCTAGTTCCTGGGAGGCATGATGAAGCTATTGGCTTCACAAAGCCAATCTGGGTCTTGAAGGTTGAGTAGGAGTCTATAGGTAGTTTTGGGGAGGAGGTGGGTAGGGCCTTCCAAGCATGGGGGAAAGCCCAGAGGCACAAAACCAGGAGAGGGTTTCATGAATTGCAGTAGTTCCCAGAGGACAGAGCAGAAATTCTAAGGATATGGTGACCAGGGTGATGAGAAGTTCAGGGAGCAGTTCACGCCAAGACTTTGGGTGTCACCTGAAGGAATATATGCTTTATCCTGAGGTCAGAGGGGAGCTTTGGAAAGACTGAAAAACACAGTTTGGTGACTGGAAAGAAGACAGGCTGTGGTGACAAGATGCATGAGAGGACACAAGACGGGAGCAGAGAATAGGGAGGGAACAGAGCAGGGGTCCAGGCTGCAGAGGAGTGTATCTCAACTAAGCAGGGGCAGTGGGAATGAAAGTGAAAGGACTATTTGGAGAGTTGGCAAAGAGGTAGGACTGACGGAACTAGGTCATAAATTTGATGGGGGCGGGGGACTGACTCCCAGACAGAGAGACCGTATGTGCAAAGATACAGAAACTTGAAAGGGCACTGCCATGCTTGAGGAAAGGAGAACAATTGTACCAAAGACTAGCCTGTGTTATGGGGATTAGTTTGGAGAGATAAGTGGGGACCTTATCAGGGAGTTATTAACAAATATATGTGGTTAATTGGATTATAGTTCCCAAGTCTTATTCCTTATCAATAAGAAGCGTATACATTTCTGCCCCATTGATTTTGGATTTGGTCAAATGACTGGCTTTGACCAGTGGAATGTGGGTAAAAGTAACGATGTGCCAATTTAAAGTAAAAGCTTAAAGAGGCAACACGTCATCTCTCTTCCTCCAGCTCTCACCACAAAAATAACGTGTATCAGACAGAAGCAGCTCGTTCAGCCTGGGTACTAGAATGAGAAGGCATGACCAGAATGGAGCAGATCTTCTGTGTGGCTGGCACCTGGAGCAGAGCCACAAAAGTTGAGCAGCTGCAACTGCCCTATAGCTTTCATATAATGAATAATGAATAAACCTTTGTGGTCATCAGTTAAGACTTGGGTGGGGGGGGTTGTTTGTTATACAGCATAGCTGCAGCAGGAGCCAACTGGTACACACTATATGAAATAAGAAGGGAGCAGATGCTGAAGAATTTTACACATCATGATTAGGAGTTGTGCATACAAAGAATTTCGTAGTTGATGAACTTTCTCATCTTCATTCACTCATATCCAGTCTCAGAGGTGGAGACATCCATCCTTCTTTCAAAGTCAACCCTCCCCAGTCCCTCCTGTTCCTCTAGCACCTTGCTCTATGGGCCATCCATTTCCTCTCCTGCACTGTATCTTCTCCCTAAGCCTGTATCTCACTTGTCTTCTCCATCCTAAAATTCTTTCCTTCCTGCTCTCTTCCTACAACAGCTCATTCTTTCTCCTGATATTCTCAAACAAACTTCTTGAAAAAGTAAACTATTCTCACCATCTCTCCTTCTTTCTGTCACCTATCAGCAATCTAGCTTCTCTGCCCTCCATTCCACCAAAACGGCTGTCTGTATATCTCAGACCTTATTTTCCTAGACTGCTCCATACCATTTAGCGTGGAACTAAATTCATTATCTTTTCCGCCCTGAACATTCTTCTTTACATATTCTCTTAGCTAGCGGTACCATCATTTATCCAGTGACCCATGACAGAGTGCCAACATGAGGTAATGAATTCTGTTCCAGACTTGAGTTGGTAGTGCCTTTGAGACATCCAAGAAGAGATGTCTGTAAGCAGGTAAACATATTAGTTTGGGACCCAAAACACAGATCTGAACAGGAGATAAAGATGATTTTTACAGAGGTACCACTTAAAGCCATGAGGCTAGATGACCTTGCCTACTTTACAGAGTCAAGTACCGGGTCTTTAAATCTCAGACAATACGTAAGATAGCTCTCCTGAGCCAGAAATCTCTATTCCCAAGGTCACAATTTCAACCACCATTTGGTTCCTTTCTTCCCAGGTCATGGTTCTTGGTGGCCTCTGTACCGCCATCTTAGTTCATATTCTGCCCCCTGCTTGTGTTATCTTCTCCAACAACTCTTAAAATTCCTTCATAAAACAGAAGGTATAATATACTACTTAATACCCAGGCACTAAAATGGCTAAAACCAAAGACTGGCAACAGCAAATCTTGTCAAGGATGTGGAATCATCACCAGTCTCGTACACTGAGGTGGGAATATAAAATGGTATACACCCTGTGACCCAATAATTTCACTCCTAGGTGAAAACAAATGTCCACAAATAATTCTATAATGACAGCCCAAACTGAGAATAACCCAAATGTACACTAACAAGAGAATAAGTACGCAATTGTGGGATAGCCGGACAATGGAATACTACTCAGCAATAAACAGAACCAGCGACGCGTACACACAACACAGATGAATTTTAAAAACACTATGTCCAATGAAATGAGCCAGACGTCAGAGACATACAGTATGATTCCCTTTATGTGAAGTCCAAGAGCAGGCAGAATTCATCAATGGTGATAAAATCAGAATATGGTTGCCTAGAAGGGCAGAAGGAAAATAATTTGGAAATGGGAACTTTCTAGGATGATGCAAATTTTATACTTTATTTTGGGGGGTGGTTACGCAGGTGTAAACATCTGTCAAAACTTGTTGAACCGAACACTTAAGGTTTGTGGATTTTATTGTACATAAATTATACTTTAAAATTAGAAAAATAAAAGATCTTTAAAGTATCTGTAACAGAAACACTAAAAATAAAACACAGGGCAGAAAACGCATTCATTTCCAGTAAAATTACATTTATACTGTGAATGCACCTATGTAAGTGCCCAGCCCCCCACTTAATACTGCCTCCCTTTCAGCCATTCTCCCCGTACCTTGTCACCATCTGAAAGAAGAGGGGGAGGGTGAGACCCTGTCCCCTAGGCTCCCCTCCCCCACCATGTTGGCCCTTCAGCCAGGATCCTAGCCACAGTTTGAAATCTCCTGGCGCAGGTTAAACCCGAGGGACACTTTCACTCTTTCTGCTCTGCCTTATTCAGTCATTGAGCACCTGTTACTTGTAACAATAACGGGGACCTGCACCTGCCCCCCGTCTGGTAGGGGAGGCAAAGTACACCCAGAGATAACACCAAACAAAATAGAAAGTGCTTAGTACAGCTGAAGAAGCACAGGCCTAAACAGAATAACCATATCCTATTACCTTCTCCCCAAACCCAAACACACAGGAGCCCCTCCATCCTTCCTTACTCAGAGCGGTATCCTTTTTCCTAGTTGTGGAAACTGAGGCTCTCTCTGGGAAAGCTTCTCCCACCTAAACAGGAGGCAAGGCTAGGGCTCCCTCCCATCCTCCCTGCATCTCCTGCCTCCTGAGACACATCTATTTCCAGGTGAATGAAGGAAGCAACGAGCCCTGCTCAGGAGACAGAGGAGGGCAAAAGACAAGCGAAGCCACAAAAGCAGCCGCCAGGGTCAGGGTTCCTTCCTGGGGGAAGAGCCGCGCTGACTCTCCGAGCGGTTCTCCTGGTCCTCGCCGGCCAGCGGGAAGACGGGAATCTCAAGCCGCTCTACTTTCTCTCCCCGCGCGCTGACATTTTCTTCATTTTACTCTCTTGGACGCCTTTCAAGAGTTTGTGCAATCATTCTGTTTAGCTGTTTTTCTGCCATTTTCAAACGTGGAGGGGTGTCCCTTTCGGGTGGGAACGGGGTGATTTGAGGAGTTGAGGGGACCCTTTCACCACCTGTCACCCCAATGCAGCAGGCCCTTTTGCTGCCAAAGTTACAAAGTCCTAAACTTTCCGCATGCCGGGTTTTTGGCTTGGTCCTCCGCTCTGCGAGCTCTCTGACCTCTCCTCCCGTACCCCTGTGCTCAGGGGCTCATGCGCGCCCCTCACTCCACCCGCCCAGAGGCATCCTCTTCCCATCTTGCCCCACAAACGGAGTCCTTCTCTGCTTCCAGACTTCCTCGGTGGTCCTACCCGAGCCCCCTGAGCCTCCCCTCTCCCGCCCCCACCCCGCGGACCCGGTGCGGAGACCTCGGCCCGCAGCCCCTCAGACCCGAGTCTGGAAGGCTGGGCAGAGGCAGGGACAGGGATAGGATGGGGACAGGGATGGAGTCTCCGATTTGGGAGGCAGAGACGAGAACAAAAGCAGGGACATAGGGCAGAAACCCGGCAGGGCCAGAGCGGTGGCCCGCTCTTCTCCCCCTGCAGCTTCAGCCCGCAGCCCCTAGGCCCGGCCCGGCTCGCGGTTTGGACGGGGGGGAGGGCTCGGGCGGCGCCCCGCGGGACCCACCTGATCCGCAGAAGCTGGGCTCACTCAGGGCTGGACTTCGCCTCCGCTCCGGCCTCCGCGGCGCCCTCGGCTGTCGGACCTGCGGTCGCGCCGCCTCGGCCCGAGCCCGGCGGGGTGTGCCTCCCGCGCTCCGGCGGCTGCCGGGCGCTCCACGGGGGTGCGGGCAGCGCAGCGAGCAGGGGCGCGAGAGAGCGGCGAGCGCTCGGCAGCAGGCGGCGCGCTCCCGGCTCCGCGCTGCCCGCGGCTGTTTATGTAAAGCGGGGCCCGCCCCGGACAGGGACAGCTGGGAGGCTGGCCGCGCCCCGGCGCGGGTGCGGGTGCGGGTGCGTGCGTGTGGTGGCCGGGAGGCCGAGGGGTGTTTGTTTCATTTCACTCAAGTAGAAAAAAGCCTGAAACCAGCAAAAAAAAAAAAAAGAAAGAAAGAAAGAAAAGAAAATCCCTGGTGACGGTGGCTGGGCCTCTTCGCCATCTCCGGCCTGCACGTGGTGGGCGTGGGGGAGGGGACCGGGAGTCAGAGGGTGGAGTGGGGTCTGTCACCCTGCACTGCAGGGAGGGGCCTCAGCGCCCTGGCGCAGCGCCTCACGCGGGGGAAGTGGAGTGCCTGGGAGGTCCGAGCTACCATTTGTTTCCTGGGGAAGGAAGAGCGCAGATGTAGACAGCGACAGGCCGGCGGGTTCGAACGGCTCTTGCCAGAATCCCCCAAGTCCTGAGCTCCGGAAGTGAGGGGCTGATCCTGAACACCTTGTGCGGGTCCTGCCCGTGCTTGTTCACAGACTTAGTGATCTTTGAGCCCAGAGTGTCTCAAACGGGGCTCTCCACATCGCCTGGGGTACTCCACTAGAATTGGTTACAAGGGAACAACAACAAAAAATCTATTTCAGAGTTTGTGCTGCTGGGCCAGTATGACAGCGATTCACTTCTGGTGAGTTGATGTCGGCACATCCGGCTGCCCTCACTTACCCTGTGAGGACAACAGTCGTCTCGCTCCCAGCCTTGTACTCAGGACCATCTATTTTACCAGTGGAAATTCAAAAGTTCCTTTTGCCGGGACCGTTTGCCATTGAACATCAATTTCAGAGATTAGGAGATTAGCTTCTTAAATATTTTAGTACACTGGAGCTGTAACAAATTACAGTTCCATGAAAGTGGCACAGAGCATGGACCTGATGTATAATTTTAACTGTTTCGTGCTAAGGAGAAAAGAACAGAGGCCTGACTGAATACTTGAAGGACACACAGAGGCTGCAGGCGGCCCCTGTGTCGTCTTGGCTGGTATTTGGGAGACTGAAGTTTCCTGAGGGGTTCAGGGGATTAAAGTGGTGGGAGAATCAATCCTTAGGGCCTCCCGCCACCTCAGGAATGAGGAGTTCCACAGCGATCAGCTCCGTGGGGCCTTTGCTAAGGCATAAACTGTGCCATTATTGTCTTTGGTGAACACACTTGTAATGGTTCATTAGTAGTATCCCGGTGTATATTCAATGAGTGAGGTTCTACTAAAGTGTATTAGTTCCCATTTTTAATTACTGCATTTGAGAATACATTGTTTAGATTGCTCAGTACATCAAACTGGATTACAAACGAGTTTGTGTGTGCGTGTGTTTGTTTGTTTAAGGAAACAATGACTAGCTCTGATAGTAGCTCAACTGATAGCTCATTATTTTCAAAATCAAATATGACAACTGGACAAAAAAGGGGCTACATACGAAACCTGACAAGGTCAGGAGAGGCCAGCATGGGAGGCCTTACAAACTCAGGGACCAAAAGTAACCACGTCAAATGATCTGAACACAAAAATTCATAACTAGAAAGCGGGTTATGGCCGGTAGTCACATCCTAGGCCCGTAACTTCTTTGACAAAGGTCAGTCTTTACCTTATCTATTGTTTGTTCTTTTCATTTAAGATAATATATATTTGACATGTCAGAATAATCTCCTTTTCCAGAACCCCTCAGTGCTCACCCACACCTAAGAGAGATACCACAGAACCCCTCACTGTTATCTTGTTGCCCAAATGCCATCTGTGTGTGCTGTAAACGTTAATTATTAACTATCCTGCACCCATGAATGTCAAAGAAGTATGTGTTTCTCTGTTTTACTTTTTATCCAATCCGAGAAATTCCCTGCTTCAGATTACACTTGTTAAACCAAATTGTACTACCAGAGATCCAAATCTCAAAATAGAAGATTTAGTGCCACCATTACAATCCGTCTGTCTTAATAGCTTTCTCCCACCCCCCTAATCTACCACCAGTGGATTTCAAGCAACCCTCTTACGTCGCTTCCTTTATTCTAATGTATAAAATAAGAAGCAAAACTGCCATTCTCCAGAGCATTTTCTCAGTCCCTTGAGATTTTGCTTCCCGGCAATTGTCGTCAGTTTGGCTCAAATAAACTCATAAAAATTCTCCACAGGCTTGGACGTTTCTTGCGTTGACATGGTGGAGGAAATGTTAAGGTCCGGAATTGTCCCCCTCAGACAGACAGAGAACCCGCACAATAATGCAAGTCACACAGCGAGGTTTATTGCCAGCTAGCTGGGGTCCGAGTCTCTGTCCGACGCAGCGAGTTTTAACAAGGACCCCAAACACTTAAAGCCAAGGGGTTATATAGCATTTTCAAGGCTTTCCATAGCTTCAGAGAGTACTAGATAAACTTACAGGACTTACATAGCTTCAAAGAGTACAAGATTTACTACAGGACAAGGAGACCAGGAGTATAAGATAAGCTACAGAACTTCTAGTCTCCATGCTGCAACTGCCCACATCCTGGAATTTTATAATTATGTTGTTTCAGGCTAGGGGCTGTTAACCCTGACCTAAAGATAGCAGTTCTCATGCTAACAGTCTCTTACAGAAACAAAACATGTAAAAACATTTCTCTGCTCCTTTTAAACCTGCTGTCAGGGGCTTGATTTCAACAACAAATTATCAGTCGTATTAATTTGGATTTTATTGGTTTTCTTGTTGGGTTTGCATTCCATTTATTTGAGTTTTATGGTTGGTTTATAGAGCTATGAGCGTGAGGACTTTATGTTTAACTTTAGACTTACACCTATTTCAATAATAACAAAATAAAAATAATTTAAGTCAACACTGTGAGTCTCGAAGTGTTTTTGTTTTGTTTTGTTTTGAGAGAAGAGGTGTAATTCTCAAAATCTAGCAATTCTGCTGACAATGTCTGAGCTAGAAAACATCTTAAAAGATTATATACTTTGGGTTTGGGGTCAGGAGTTAAAGGTTTCAGTCCTTAAGTGAGTCATTCTTCTCCTCTGAGACTCATTTGTTTCATATGCAAAATGGGGGAAAAAGAACTAGTTTGGGGCAGATGTAAAATCAGAAAGAGATAACTGTTGGGGTAGCCGGTAAGCTCAGTTGGTTAGATCCCGGTGCTGATAGCACCAAGGTTGATGGTTTGATCCCCACATGAGCCACTGTGAGCTGCTCCCTCCTTAAGATAAAAAAGACAAGCTTCTTTGAAAATAAGAGATAACTGCTGGTGAAAGGAATTTGGAGCCTGCAGGAGCATCACAGAGTGTGAGGCTGAATATCCATGAAGAGGACAGGCAGATCAGTAGCTCTGATCACTGGGCAGGCTTTGTTCCTGGAGCTTCACACATACCTGAGCTCACTTAATCCTCAGCACACCCTAATCACATTCCCATTTTCAGGAAAGGAAAGCCAAGGCACAGGCAAGTAACTGTTGACCATCTGTCTAGGTATGGCCAAAGTGCTCTGGGGCCAGAACTTCCTCCTTCTACCTCTTTCTTCCTTTTAACAAATATTTATTGCGACCCTGTCCTGTTCTTCAAGCTAAGGACAAGAAGGCAAATAAGCGAGACAGCATGGAAGAGTCTGCAGCCCAGACATTAAACCAAGAGCCACCTAATTAATGATTTCAGGACAATGGATCAGGGCTCTGAGGGAGACTTACAGGGTGCAGAAGACCCTGCGATGGAAAGAAGGAGGAGTTCTCTAGGTGAAATATTGGGCGAGAGTGACTCAAGCAGAGCGATGTACAAAAGCCTTGAGGTGGAGGGAAAAGAGCTGGGGGGGTGTGCACGTACTGGGAAGCTTCAACATCATAAAGACAGCAATTCTCTTCCAATCAGCCTGTAAATTCAAAACAAAGCCCAACAGAGATTTTGTGGAACTTGATGAGCTATTCCTAAAATTCATATGAAAGAGCAATTTAATGAAGATGTTTTTGACAAAGGAGGGAGCGGGGAGTTGGGCACTTGTTCAACCAGACATCACCGTGTACAGCATAGGGAATACAGTCAATAATACTGTTATAGCGTGGTATAGTGTCAGATGGGTGCTGGACTTATGGTGATCACTTCTTTAGGCATATGAATGACTGTGGTATACACCTGAAACTATATAATATTGTGTTAGCTACAGTCTAATAAAAATTTAAAAAAAAAAAAAAAAAGAAACCATACCATGAAGCTCTGGAATAGCTAAGTTTATTTAAACACACATACACACATGCACTGATACAGAAAAATATGGGTAAATTTTTACTACATTAAAATACAAAACATATGGGAAAGATATTGCAACAAATGAATAGACAAATCAGAGATTAGGAGAAGATATTTGCAACCTAAATAACTAACAAAGGATTGTTATCTAGAATATGCAAAGAACTCCCGCAAACACACAGGAAAAGACAAATCTTTTTTGCACCTGACTCAAGTCCTAGATGAAATGTTATTAGGTCAGGGTCCCTGTAGGTCCCCTTCATGGCACTTATCATAACTGTTTGGATGTAACTTTTTGTTTAGCAACGTGTCCCAGAAGTCAGTGGCCCATCTGTCTTGTCACGTTGCATCCCTAGTACATACCTGGCACACAAGAGACGTGCAATGTGCATGTATTGACCAAATGAAGATGTGAGTGTGGAAGGGTGAAATTTGAAAAGTCAGTAACGTAATTAGACTTAGCTATTACAGTTTGATTCCCCGCAAAGCCCGCTATCCAGCCACCTGCAATTGAACCTAGCCACTTTGCAGTTAGATCTGCCCTGATATTCAGCTATTTCTCTTTGTTTCTCCCCTCACTGATTTGCTGAAGAACTCTGTTTTATTACCTTTCTCAAGGCTACCCATATCTCGTTAATCCATTTAATCAACAGAATCCTAACCTGAAAAGAGCCATTTCTTAAGCCTCAAGCTCCCAGGCACATAAAGCTCCAGGCCTCTGAGGTCCAGTCCGGAGTCCAGAGATAACATTATTTTCAAACAGTCCAGACCCCAGGAAGGATGTCCGCCCTCCTCGGACCTGCCTGACCAACTCCCGTTTCCTTTGTTCTTCTTGTGTACCTATAAAACCTTCTGACCTGTCTAGGAACAGGGAGATGGGCTTTGGACAGGAGTCCGCCATCCTCCCAAAATGCCGGCATTCTGAATAAACCTTTTTCTTTCCACCAACCCTGTCTCTCAATTTTTAACTTTTTCAAGCGCAGGCAGCTGGACCTTAGCACGGTATAAGGTGCATAGATGGATGGAGAACAGGTAGTAAGATTCCTTATATGCCTGCCTTATCTAGACAGTGAGCCAACCTCCTTCCTCAGGCCGCGTCTTCCTCTCTGACCAACGTCCCGTTCTTCCTCAGATTCTCCCTCTCAGACACACTTCAGTGAGGCAGAGTTTGGAAGGCAAATCCAGAAGGTTCTTAGCAGGGAAAATTGCTACCTTGAGACCTCGGTGCGGAAGAGAAATGTCAATAAATATGGGGTGGCGTGGGCAAGTTTCCCAGAATTTGATAAAGCCTTTCCACAGAAAGGTGAAACTTGCCCTAGAACTGGGTGAGGTGGCCAGTCACACCCCTCGATTTACAGGACTTATGGATGAGGAAATGAAATTCAGATGGGGGATTGACTTCCTTAAAATCACAAATTAGGAATACTCAGAGCTGGGTTTCATTCACTCCTAACTCTCTCACGTGGTTCTTAGCCCTAGACAGGTGGGGAAACCCCTGGTTCCAGAGCGGGATGGTGGTTTACAGTAGCTACTGGAAGTGGTCGAGTTAGTCAGGGAAAGCAGAAGGCGGATGTAAGAGCTGAGTCTTGGAGGAAGTGGGGGTGACCAGAGAGCACTGGGATGAGGCAGCAGACAGGGGAGCTGTCCATGCAGACACAGAGGACAGATGGGAAAACCAAGTCCACCCACGCAGGAGGGCATTGGGCCATCAGCTCCGGGACTCAAGGGCCCAAGCTGGAGTCAGAGTAGAGAGGCTTTGAAGGAGGGAAGACCAGGGATTGGCATTTTGTCCTTCCCGTAAGAAGGGGGCCTCTGGAGGATCCCCAGGAAGGGAGGGTAGCATGATGGAGGTTGTGTTTGAAGGGATTACTCCCACTTCTGCTGTCACGGTCACCGCTGAAACATGAAGTCTGTGGATAAAAAAAAAAAGGGGGTGTTCTATGGAAAATACCCTCACAGGGTGATGTAATCATAAATTCCTGACTGGGCAGGTCATGGTGGATAGCCACGCCCCAGGAATATAACTTCTTTAGTACAAGATTTCTCCTTGCCTTAAGCAAGCCCTGTTCATTGTTTCTGTGCACGTAGGGTTACACACATTTGAAATAAGGGTAACCACCCTCAAGAGAGCACAAAATCTTGTTAACTATCCTGTAATCCAGTCTCCACCTTGCTTTCTCCCATCCTCATGTAATCTTCCTTAAGTTCCCTCCTTAATTTCAAATGCTTAAAAGAAACTGCAAAACTGTCGTTCTCTGAAGCATTTGAGATCTTGCTCCCTGGCATATGTCATCAGTTTGGCTCAGATAAACTCTCATAAAAATTCTCTACAGGTTTGGACGTTTCTTACATTGATGGAAAGAAGGAAGGGAGGAAGGGAGGTTGGGAGGTAGAAAGGAAGGAAGAAAGGAAGGAAGGAGGGAGAAAGGGAGGAAGGAAAGAAGGAGGGAAAGGCTTTCTGACTTGGGACTGGCATCAGATGATTGCTTTCCTTCCAGCTTGACAGTAAATAAGATGAGAGGAATTAACAAGCCCAGGACACAGGAAGCTGACTTGGCTTTTTGGAGGCCCATCAACTTCTCTGTCTTTTATTGAACCAAGGAAATGCCGTTAAAAGTCATTTCCAGGGGAGACAATATCTTTTTCCTTGATTTTTGTACTTGGAAGTCATTTGTTTTCTAATAACATTAAATTCCACCTCTGTCATTTACATAGATCTAGTTTTAAAAGGCAGAAACAGAAAGCCAAGTATTTTAAAGCTGTTGGGGTTGGGTTCATTTTAACTGTCAGTGCTCCCAGGGCCAAAGAATGTTACCAGATGAAATAAAATTTTACCTGTGCAACCAAACTTATAAAGTAACATTCCACAGTTTTAAAAGTGTTCTCCTCTTAACCTTTGAAAAAAGGTTATAGAGATAGGAGGGGAGGAATGAGAGGGAAACTTTCATTGTAAACTGTTCTTTTTCTTTTGGATTCTTATTCCTTGCGATGTCTTGTCTGTTTTTAAAATTAAATATAAAAATAAAAACACAACTGAAAAATGTTAAATGCACTGGGTCTTCTCAAGAGTTCAAATGCTATCTTCTGGGCATTGGAAGTAAAATTTGTCCTAGAACAAGCCTGGGATCAGCCTGGGGTCCAGTCCTATCCCTGCAGTTCCACAAGTTGTGTGACCTGGAGAGGAATAAAAATCGCTTAACCTCTCTGAGCCTCAGTTATCTCATCTTTACAATGGGGATAATTATTTTTACCTCCCAGGGATTTGTGAAGACTTAAAAACTGAGATAGTGTGTATTCTTTTAGGCACCAAATAAGTGTGAGCTCCTATCAATTATGTAAAGAGATTCTTTGAATTCTTCAGTCACTAGACCCTGCAGGAATGGGGTCCCCCACCCCATCTCCAATTATGCTGTTCCCTCTGCATGTTCCTGAGTTAATCCCTCCTCATCCTGCAGAATTCAGCCATGGCACAACCCAGCTTCCTGGTCTCTCACCTCCTACCACTCTTCCCTGCCCCTGTGCTCCAGCCACACTGTCCTTCATGCTGTCCTTCAAAGAGATCAAGCACAATCCAAACGTGGGCCTTTGCACCTGCTGTTCCCTCTGCCTGGGAGCCCCCCTCTCCTACCCAGTTACTTCTCCATTTATTGTAAGCATGTACTTCTTAGATATTTTTTGTGAAAAACAAAACAAAACAACTTCTTTAACTAAGAAAGTCTATTTAAAAATATCTCCTGGCTTACCATCTACGGGGCTGTCAAAAAAACACGTGCCAGGAGCCAGGTTTGTTTTTCTGCTTTGTGACCCTGCTGAGAGGTCCCAGCTCGGAGGTTCTGTGCCTGGGTCTAGGTGTCCGCCATCAGGCAGTCTCATAGCTCCTTGTTGCTTCATCTTCTATCTTACCACCCATCGTGCCCGCAGGCTCACACATCTAGCTCCTTGGAGGAGTCCCACATGCAAGCCCTATGTCACCACCACATTTCTGAAGGCAGATGTCACAGACTGGAGGACCCCAGAGTTATCGGTAACAGCCCCAGCAAAGAGAGAACGTACTGAATTCTAACAAAGCTGGGCCCCCATCTTGGCTTGACTATTGCTAGCTGGGCTCATTGGGCAAGATGCTGCCCCTTTTAGAACCGCAGTCTCTTTATTTATATAAGGAGGAATCCTACCTCACAGGGTCCAGTACGATGAAGTATGTGAGGCACCTGGCGGTATATGAGAGCTACGATTATTATCAGGACACAGAGGAATGGATCTCAAAGGAGAGAATGTCAGGAATTGGAAGAAGCAATTAGGAGGGTATTGAGGGTGGGTAGGCATTCTTGGACCATCTCAAATCTTAACTATAGGCAACAACTAACTTCTGGCACCTAAAGATCTAGTCTTGCATCTCTCTTTGCACAGCAGGTGAGGGCATAACCTCCATTCTGAATGCTCCCTATGGCGGCTGCTGTCACACACTGTATACAGCTTGTGCCGGGCTCCTGGACAAAACTGAACTACTGCCTTGACAATGGATCATTTCTAGAAGATGTCACTGCTTTTGTCCATCCTATAGTTGATTAACTATGACTTTTTCCCTCTGCAAAATGGGCACAATTCATTGAGTGCCTGCTATATAGGCCAGGCCCTATGCCTGGGATACAAGTTCACATGCCCTGTGTGCAGTGGGTGGCAATCTGCATGCTGACAGCATTTTTACCTCTTTCTGCAGCCCTTGGGCCCAGTCTCTTTTCCAGGACAGGAAGGGAACCAGCACTACCTAAGCCCTGCTGAGTGCCCAACTTTGTGCTATAAGCTTGACGAGTAGCATTTCATGTTGACTCTCTGACTGACTCCACGTCCTCAGCCCAGTCAAGCCAGACTTAGCCATGGCCCCTTGTGTCTTGAAGAGTGCTGGTTTGATTGAGTGTCAGCATCAGAGCTCTCCCTGGAAGAGGCTCTGCCGCCATTTTGCTGTGTGACCTGAGTAAGTCCCTTCCCCTGGGTTCCAGATGCCCCATCTGTACAATGACAGAAATGAACTAGCATCTTAAGATGACTAACCATAGAGCTGGGAGGGTTATGGGCGGAGCTGGGCCCCTTGTTAACTCTTTAGTCCTGACTTCCTGTTGAAACTTTGTGGTAGCTTCCAGGGGAAGGATCCGTTTATACACAGGCCATCTGGTGAAGAGACTCTCTTTTTGCACGTGAGCGGCCGCTTGGGAGCCCAGCCAGAGGAGTGTGTTCTCATACTGCTGTGGTGGTTTGTTTCTTTTCTTTTGGTGGACTGTCTGGAGAGTTATTTTGGCCAGATGACAACAGTGACCTAGCAGAGGGGTCTCCCCAGACCATTCTCTGCTCTGGTGTCTTGCTTATGGGGCATCGATATCTTCTCTGAGTTTGCCCGGCATTATTACTAATGTGATCTTGAGCAAGTGATGTCACCTGTCTGTGCCTCAGCTGAAAAATGAGAGCCATAATTTACTAAAGAGTTTAGAACAGAGCCTGGTATGAAGCAAGTATTATATGTGAGCTGATAACCTCATCACCACCACCAATACATCATCCTCACCGTCACCAGCATCACCACCAATACCAGCACCACCACCACCACCTCATCATTCAGCCCCGTTAGGGAAATTGCTCAGAATAGGATGGGTAGATTCCGAGGTGTAAGCCCTTGTTCAAGCAAGTTTCTGCCTCTTCCCCCAGCATCCATCTTTTCTTTCTAAGGTGAGTGCCTTGGGTCTGATAGTTGAGGCAAGGGATACACCCTGTGGCCAAAGACGAAACCCCTTCCTTGTTCTCCTAGCTTTCTAACCCAATTCTTCGAACTTTAGGTTCCAGGACAGATTTCACTCTTGTTTTTCCCCAGGAGGTCATCAGTGTCTGGCCCCATCCTCAGCTAAAGACAGTCCTGAACAAAAGAAAAAGAGTTGGGGCAATCGGTGCAAGGGAAGAACGAAATCCAGGCCCAAAAGATTTTCAAGTTGAATTTCTTATAAAGGTAACACAGCATTGTAGCTACCTATCTCCCGAGAAAGATAGAAGACAGCGGGGAGACAAGAGAAGAGGAGAGGGAAAAAAAGGAGGAGAGAGCAGGAAACGGAGAAAGGATGTGGTTAGGACATGCAGTAAGAAGCCACCAAGGTAAGACCTCCCTAGGAATAATAGCCCCCTGTCACCTTCACGTACTGAGAAATCTATCCGTGTGGTCAATGATATCTCTCTCTTTTTTTTTTATTGGGGTGACAATTGTTAGTAAAATTACATAGATTTCAGGTGTACAATTAATGATAGCTCAATAACGTTGGGAAAAAACCCAAATCAGAGTGTGTGCTTGGACAGCAGTTGTGCGTATTTGTTGTCCAAGTGTGTGTGCACACTCACATATGTGTCTGTGCATGCCTGAGTGTGCTTCTATGTGTGTGCAGATGTATTTGATTATGTTTCTGTGTGTCCACGTATGTGCATACCTGGACAGTGTCTGTCACATATTAGGCTCTCAATCAATACGTGATAATTGAATGAATTTGTATGGCAGCGTATGTAGGTATGCACGTGTGTGGCTGAGTGTGCTTTCTTCTACGTTCATCTGAATGTGCCCTTTTGTGCCTCGTGGTGGGGGTGAGGCACAGATATTGGTATCTGTGTGTGTGTTGTAAGTACGTGTCCCTACACGTAGGTGTGGGGGTGCCTTTGAAATGTGAATGCATGTGTCAGTGTGTGCGTGGCTGAGTGTGAAGCAGTGGGTGCTTGTATGCGTTTGTGAGCTTGTCTGCAAGGTTAGTACATGTGCCTGTCTCTGGTGTGTGCTGTGAGGGTGTGTGCACCGCAGGCCTGATGCTGAGGGTCTGGAGGAAACGCCAGGGCTCTGGCCCCATGCTGGGAGCCTCTGTCCTGCCTCCCTCCCCTGGTGCTCATGGTTCCCTGCTGCGTGGCGGGGCAAGGTCCCTTCCCCAGCCAGGTGAGCCTCAGCACCTGCAGCAGGAATGGACAGGGCAGGAGATCTGGAGAGATACCACCTGCGTTCAAGTGCTTGGTGGACTGGGAGGCTTTGGACGAGTGGCTGGCACTCTCAGAGCTTCCACTTCCTCACTGGCAAAACGGGATGCCTGATATCAAGGCTGAGTCCTCCCGATGCCAGTGAAGCTGGATGAGGCCGCAAATATGTGCAGTGGACACTGTCCAGATATCCTCCACCCCCGCTGCTGCACCTGTCTCCAGCTTCTAAGGTCACAGCTGCCCCCTGCCTGTCCTCGGCCAAATGGAAGTCATGTGCTTGGGAGGTCATGTCCCCCCAGAGCACCCAGTATCCAATGACTGCTGCCTTTTGTGGGCTATAGAAAGTTAGCTCTCTTGTCTCCAGATGGAACCCACTCTGATACAATTCACTCTAGAGCTCCCCAAGGGATCAGGTTAAGCTGATCACCAGCCAAGACCACACTCCTCTTTAGCTTTCTTTCCCTGCACCATCCCACCTCCTTCAACTCCCTTTTCCTGAGAACAAGCTCCCGGTAAGTAGCTTTCACAAGAAGGCCCTCCCAGGCTCTGCTTCTTGGGAGCTTAGCTGAAGACAGTAGGAAAACACTTGAACCACACATGTCTTATTTTGTACACACAATAACCCCATGGCTTGGGGTACAATTATTATTATCCAATTTTAAGATAATAAGAAAATGGAAGTTAGTGGAGGAAAAAATGAATAATGGAGAGTAAAGTGCTTAGAACAAGTTGCATCACTTGTCTACTTGGGCGTCTCTGACAGTAGTCAGCTGTCTCACTGTGTTTTTCCCAGCACTCTGACTTCTTGGGGTGGAAAGGAACTGGAAAGCTCATCTGGGACACTCATCTCATGTATGACGCCGCTCTGCACAAATGTTCCCTCCAGGCAAATTCCCAGTTGTATTTGAATGCTCCTCAAGGATGGAGAGCTCACTCCCTTCAAAGAAGCACCTTCTACTTTGAAACAGTGCAACTGTTCATCTCCTTTCATTCATTCAGCAAATATTTTTAAGCACCTACTGTGTGCCAGGCACTGAGGGTGCAACGATAAGCAACAGCCAACACAGTTCCTGCCCTAATGGAGTTTATAGCCTGGTGGGAGAGGTAACCAAGGAGAAACAACCACAGAAATAGCAATTGCCATCATGAAAAGTATTGTGAGAGAGGTAGAGAGTGTGAAAGAGGCCAGGGTACGTTCAAGGGCTCTGGGTGAGAGAAATCTAGACTTGCTTAAGGAAGACATGGAAAGCTTTCCTGAAGGTGTGATGACTGCGCTGGGGTCTGAACGCTCCGTAGAAAGTAACAAGGGTGTGAGAGAGGGAAAAGTGTTAAAGAAAGAGGGAACAGCATAGGTAAAGGCCTGTGGTGGACAGGAAAGAAGCATTGTACATATGTGGCACAGAAAGGAAACCAATAAGATGAGTCGGAAGAAAGGTGGGGGGAGGAGACCAGGGTAAGATAGGATGGGGGGTTGGAGGGACCCCAAACTTATTGTTACCCTGAGAGCAGTGGAGGCCTAAAGGTTTTAGACAGGACCCTCTTCACTCCAGTTCATTGGAGTCTCTCTCCTTCCAGTTCTTCTCATGACAAAATGACTCTTCTCCACCTGGTTGTGACATCCTCTCTCCCATCTGGGATTCCTCTGCATGCTCTAGCAGGTCCCCCACACACTCTCCTCACCGCCCCCAGGTGACTCAGAACACAGGTATTTTAGGTTCTCAAAGAGACACACCTAGAAATGACTGTTGCCACTACAAGCTGTACCAACAACTGACCTGGGTCTTATAAACAGACTGAAGGTGACCGGGGTGGCACAGGGCCCTCAGAGCAGAAAGGCAAGTCTCTGGAGTCAGGGGAACCCACCTGAGAAGCTGGGGTTCTCTTGGGCACCTTGCCTGCCTCCCCACTCCCCACCTCCCACATGCAAACATATACACACCCTTCAGACCTGGGATTTAATCCACCTTCCGTGTGGCCCGCCCCAGCCCTGCTCTGGGGCTTCCAGCTTCTCTGAGCAGGAGGAGGGGGACACAGCTACATAGGCTGCAGGAGAAGAAGAACCATTGGAAGCAAATGGGTCTGTGGAGCTCTGACCAGGAACTCCCACCCCGTCAGCTCCACTGGCTCTGCTTTCTCCCCGTCCCCTTTCCTTCCTTCCTACTGCCCAGGCGTCGAGTGCAGACTCCTGAGCCACCCACAGTGATTCCATCTCTATCTGTGGTGGAGCCCAGGACTCTACATTGCAACAAGGTGAGGAAGCAGAATACTGTCACACACACACACACACACACACACACACACACACACACACACACACACAGTGACATCTATGCCCTCATCCCAGAACCTATGAGTATGTTACGTTACATGCAAAAGGGAATTGGGATAATGGATGGAATTAAGGTTGCTAACCAGCTGGCCTTTAAAATAAAATGTAAAAATTCTGGGTTATCTGAGTGAGCCCAAGACGAGAGTTTTTAAAAGTGGAAGATTGAGACAGAGGAAGAAGAGTCTGAGAAGAAAAGCAGAGGTTGGGGTGATACAATGCAAGGACTCGACCCCTCATCCCTGGCTTGGAAAGTGGGAAAGGACCACAAGCCAAGGGACGCCAGCAGCCTCTGGAGCTGGAAAAAGCAGCCTCTGGAAAAAGCAAGGAAACAATCGCCCCTAGAGCCTCCGGGAAGCAACACAGTCCTGCTGACTCCTTGATTTTAGTCCAGTGAGACCTGTGTCAGACTTCGGACCTCAGAGCTATAAGATAATAAATGAGTGCATTTTAAGCCACTGTTTGGTGATCGTTTCAGCAGCGGTAGGAAACTAACACGCAAGGGCCCTGATGATTCTAAGGCAGTCAGGAAAGTGCCAGGCTCCTCGCCAGGCCTCTCTTGCCCAGGCAGAGGCAGGACTGGGGAAAGAGGCCTTTGGTTTGGAAGAGACACTGCTCCAGGGGTTCCAGATGGAGATAGGCACGTCCCAGGAGTGCTTACATTCCAGGAGGGTACTGTCCACACCGATTAATGCTGGTAGGTGCTGATCACAACAGTGCCCTGAAGATTCAAGAGGTACCATGATGAATAAGCAAGGACCCCAGCTTTTAATGGTGGTTGTGAAGGAGGGCGTAGCTCACAGTGGCCCATGTGGGGATCGAACTGGCCACGCCAAGGGCCCCAGCTTTTAAAGAGCTGACAGGCAGGTGGAGAGACAGATGTGAACAAGTTGGGAATTAAAAACCACTGAGACCCAGAGCGATGAAGACCTAATGGCAGAATATCCGGCAGTGGCTCTGAATGCCCAGGGGATCCTGGGTTTCCTGGTTCACCACATGGCGTGTCTTAAGGCAGAACAATCTGGAGTCCTGACCTTATTACTGGGCAGCATGTGACCCAGGCCAGCTGTTTCCCTTTCCAGGGCTCCGATCGCCCATGTGTAAAGTGCGCTCCTCCCTCTTTCATCCTCTTCCTCCTGCCTGGAGACGGGAGACAGATGGAGCTGTCCTGACAGGTTTTCATCCACGGTCGTCTCTAAGTGCCCGCTCCATGCTGACCTGCCCCTGGACTTGTCACACACGTTTTCAATTATGCTTCAAAATACCTTAAAGCAGTTAAGTGAAATAAGCTAGACACAGAGGACAAATATTGTATGATTCCACTTACATGAGGCACCTAGAGACAGAAACTAGAATGGTGGTTGCCAGGGAGCGATGGGAGAGGGAAAAGGGGAGGTACTGTTTGACGGGGACAGAGTTTTAGTTTGGAGATGGATGATGGTGATGGTTGTAGAACAATGAAAAACGTACTGATGGTGAATGAATCGTACACTTCAAAATGGTTCAAGTGGTAAACTTCGTGTTACATATATTTTACCATGATAAAGACTTTTTTTGAAACACCCTAACGCAGAAATGGTTCACCCCATTTACAAACGAGAAAGCTGAGACTTAAAAGATATGAATTGACTCGCCCAATATCATGTATCAAGAGAATAGCAGAGTTGAGATTCAAACCCAGCTCTGACTCTAAATCCAGGGTCCTTTCCTCCTAATATCTTCCCTCCATTCTTTCCGATGGTCCTTTAGGAGCATCTACCCTGCACTGGGAACAGTGGAGAGGGTGGTAGAGAAATGAGGCCGAGGCAGTCCCAGAGTTGCATGTTGGAGGAAATGAGGAACAGGCACTTAGCTCTGAGGCCCTGTGCAGGCCAAAAGGGGGAGGCTGGGGTCGGCCGTATGGCTCCCACCCCCACAATTTAACTGCATCTCTGAGCTTCCCTTGACAATCCTTGTTTTCCATGGCAACAGTGGAAGCAGCTGGCCCAGTAGATCGGTGAACAAGAATCCCCTTCCAGGGAGAAGTTGTAGACACTCCTCTGCTGTCTCTGTAGCAACCATCACTGGAGAGGGGACAGCATCGCTGGCAATCCTGCCACCCAGACGGAGGGAGCAGGAGGGAGATCAAATAGCCACCCAGAATTATATAGCAAACCTGCAGAGGTTTTCAGAATTAGTATCCTCCACGACCCAACTTTGGGCTGGGCTGTCATCCTCCATCTAAGGGGGGTGCCCCAGAGTCGAAAGATGACACAGAGAGAAGTCCTGAAAGACCCTGGCAGCTAGACAGGTTCTGCCCCTGCCCCAGAACAATGCAGAAAATAGAGGGACAGATGGCTGGAGAACAGGTCTAATGACTGCAAGTGAAACAGAATCACAAGAGCCCAGGGTCCATCAGGGTTAGTGAGGGAAGGGGAAAAGCCACTGGATTAGTTATCCATAATTGCTTAACCAATTATCCCAAAATGAAGTGGCTTAAAACAACAAACGTTAATTATCTCACAGTTTCTGGGATCAGAAAGCTGGGTGTCTCTGGCTCAGATCTCTCCTGAGGCTGGAATCAAGGTGTTTGCTGGAGTTGCAGTCTCAACGGAAGGCTCAGCTGGGGAAGGTCCGTGTCTAAGCTCACCCGAGTGGTTGTTGGCAGGCTTTGGTTTCTCATCAGCTCTTGAATTGAGGGTCTTAGTTCCTCCCAGCTAGTTGACTGGAGGCCTCTCTCTGTTCCTTGCCTCATAGGCCTCTCCACACACCAAATGACAACATGGCAACGGGTTTGTAGTGTAATCCTTGTCTTTTCTTTTCTTTTTTTTGTAATGCAAATGCATGATAAAAGCCTTGATGGCATCCATTTCAAAGAGGCATCCACTTCAAAGACAGCGATCTCCAAAAATACATTGCCAGCCACAGGACTAGTTGAAGAGCTAGGCCGTCTCCCCTAATTGAGGCCCCTTTGTTTTAGAGATTTGGGATGATTTCAATAACTGACCATCTGGGCCACTTGTTTGTTTCTTCTTAAATTCCTGCTGTCCTGTTTTAAAGAGTGAGCTCACGAAACCCTAGGCCCCCACGCTGGGCCCCAATAAAAGCAGAGCCCCAGGCTTTCTTTTCTCCTCTCTTTCTCTCTACCTACATCCTCGCTCTGTGCAATGCCCAGGTCTTGTCAGGAATAACCCTTTTCTTTCAAAGTTTCCTGATGGTTATTGCAGAAGGGCATCTTGCCATCATTATAAGAATCACAAGGGCTGGTCCTTACACAACACTGGTTATTAATAGGCTGAAACTGACACAGAACACTGGTTTCCCTCAGAATAAGAAGTGAGAGAGTGAGAAAAAACACCTAAGATGGAAGCTACTGGCTTTTTGTTTTTGTTTTGCAATCTAAGTTTAAAAGTGACATCTACCACTCTTTGTATTCTTATAAGAAGCAAGTCACTAGGTCCAGCTCACACTCAGAAGGAGGGGATTACATGAGGTCTTGGGTACTAGGGGTGAGATTGTTGGGGCCATATTAGAAGCTGTCTACCACAGCCACATGCTCATTGCTGCTGAAATAATCCTGCAGGGTGGAACTGAGGTGGGGCATAAAGACAGTGGCAAGCTTAGCTCCCTGGGGGCAGCCACACTGGAAGAAGACAGGGTAGACCCCGAGGTAGAGAGGGTGATTCCTGGAGGGGTGATGCTTGGGTGGATGGCAGTTCTTCCACCGAGACACTTCCCTGCCCTGATATCCACCAAAGGGACTGGCATCTTACACCTTCATTGTACAGAGAGGGCAATGGACTTGTCCATGTTCATTGGTGACAGAGCCAGGACAAAACCCCAGAGCCCAGGGTTCGTGGCTCAGGCTCTTTGCCTATGTCTACTGGCAGTAATGTATGTCACACTATGAAGTCATGCAGCTTTATAATGAAGCAAACATATCTGCACTTCAACCACGAACTTAGACCCTAGAAATCACTAGTACTGTCAATGCCACTTGTGTGCTCCCCTCATCCTACCCCCTTGCCTCCCCTCAACTGTAACTGCTACCCAAAGTTGTGTTTCTGAGTCCCTTGCTTTTCAAAATTAGTTTTACCACAGTTATAGCTGCCCCTAAACAATGTATTAGTTTTGCCTCATTTTGAAACTTTTATACACATAGTGTCACATTGTAAGCCTTCTATGATTTGACTTGATACTATGTTTCCAGGGCTCATCTAAGCTGTTGTTGCCAGTTGTGGTTCCTTAGTAGTTCCTTGTGTGAACAGAAACTGGATACATGTATTGTGATGTATTCTGTTTTTTTGAAAAGCAAATCCTCTCTTGGGAAGGGATATAGGTATGTTCTTCCTCCCTTGTTTGGTGTTAAACTTCTGTTGTACCCAGAATAATTTTCTTGTTGTTGTTTTAATTTTACTGGATCATGAGACCCAGCACCTCGAGTCCGGTAGTTCTCAGCGTCCTCACCATTTAAGTATCCCACCTCCACTAGAATCCTGTGGGGCCAGGTGCTCCCCATTTCCTGAAGGGCTCTGGCTCTAGAAATGTTTTCCTTGGATTGTAGGAGAACCTGCCACCCCATGGCGTTTTCCCATTGATCCTGATTCCTTCCCACCTCCCCAGTACTGTAGAATGTCTGCACCTTTTCCATCATGATAGCCCCATAGAAGACAGTAATAGTTCCCTCCCACCCCCAGGATTGCACCCCACCCACCTATATCAGCTTCCCCTCCCCAGGTGCCACCAAATCTTACATCCTCCTCCCACACAAGACAAGATTTCCAGTTCTCTACCATCCTTTCACCAGCTCCGTCCTTATTTTCATGTCACCCAACGTTCCCAGATCTTGTCACCTGTGGATATGGATAACGTCCCACTAACAGTTAACCTTCAATTCTGCAGGTTGGAAACCTTCCACCCACTCACACGAGAACTCCAGTCCCCAAAAGTGTGCTATAATCATGCATGTGTCAGTCCTGGCTGCCACTCCATGTCCTGGCCATGGTCAAGGCTGTCGGAAGTAGAAAGTGACTGATGCCAATAACAACATTGCTGCTGGCCAAGTAGGAGACATCATCTGCCACGGCCATTTCTATGCCTCTGAGGCTCTGCCCTCAAGTTTCCACCTGTAGCACTGCCACCTACACACGCAGACCTCACAGGACTGCCATGGCTTATCATGTGGCTATAAAGGAAAGTCTTGTCCTGGAGCTACAAAAGAGAAGGCTCAACCTCCTCTGTGGGCCCTTACATGAGGAAGCTCCTGCAGTTCCCACGAGGACCAGGGGGATGAGGGCAGGTTCCGACAGCAGCCATAACTCCCTGAGACCCCCCCCCCCCCCCGTCAAACCCCAGCCTTGTGGCTGAGTCCACTATGCCACACCAGATCCCTTGCCCTCTGGACAAAACACGTGAGTGCCTTGCTAGTCCTCGTCCCTCTCTCCTCCACCCTGCTCTGCCACACATACCTGTATATGTCTGAATCTGATTGTGGACACAGCTCTCCCTTCCAGGTAGCTCCTTAGCCCTCTTATAAATCAGTGGGTACAGCTAGGTGGTCACCTAATTGGGCACATGTACAAAGTGTCTGAATCCCAACTCTGACCAGCCAGGATCCCCAGGACTTAGGGATAAAGGTCTCCCTGTCCCATCCCTACTATTAACCAGATCCAGCCACACTTAGAGGTAAACGAAAACAAGAGGAAAAAATAATTTTGAAACCTCTGTTTGTTTAGTATAAGCCCCAAGTGTTTCATCTCCTTGGGATAATGAGGGATTAACACTGTGAAGCCAATCCAAGAAGGAAATATCACCGACTCAGCCTGGGTTGGGGAAGTCCAGATGACATGTGGTTTAAGAAAGTCAGATTGGAACTAAGGAAATATTCTGTTTTTGCCAGCTCTCCTCTCGTGGTTCTGACCACTCTCTGCCTTGGAGTTCCTTTTCATGTAAGAGACTTAACTCATACATGCCTATGAGCCCCTGGGGGTGGGATCCATGTCTGACCCTCCCTGTATCTTTCCCAGGACCGAGCCCAGGGCTTGGCTTGTAACAAACAGGTAAACACAGGAATCAAGCATGTTAAAGAGGGCAGGGACATCTGGGCTCTGGCCATGTCGCTTACTTCCTCAGAAACCTGCAGTGGCTCCTCATTAAAGGCAGGATAAATTGTAAGTCCCTCGGCCAGACATTTATGACTTTCAGGTCCCCAGACCCCAGCCCACCTCTCTATCTTCATTTCCCATCACACACCCCCATTTTCCCAGTTCTCAGCCCGCAGTCACACGGGACTCAGAGTATCAGGCGAGGTTTGTTTGGAGAAGCAGAACCACTATGAGTGATAGAAAATCACACATTCAGGGAGCTGACTTTATTTATAGGAACATAATGGCTGCACAGATGGTTTATGCACAGCTGTGGCCTCTGCATCTAGTGTCAGGTCTGAGGCCAGCAGGCAGGCAATAGATAAGGAAAATAGTCAGGAGTTGGAGAGGGTGAGGCAGGCTGCACCCCATGAGAATAAACTGGAACCCACACTGTTCTCTAAATCGTGTCCAAGCCTCTAGCTTCCATCATGTGGCTGACTTGCAGGAGAAGTTGGAGCCTTTGGTGAAGAAAGTGACTCAAGAGTTGACAGAAGCTGAAGAAAATTCAGCAGGAGCTGCAGCAGGTGCTGGCCTGGCTGCCACATCACCCTGCCAACAAGAAAAAAAGAGCCAGGAGATTTATGTCAACACTTGTGAGCTGCAACAGTGTCTGTACTGCTCGCCTGAGCGTAAACTCGTGTCTGTACTGATCGCCTGAGCATAAACTCGGCTGCAGCCACTTTCACTTTCCAAACCTCATGCAAATTGCTTTTAGGGTAAATCCTAACCCAGAGGAAATTCCAGGAATTGTAGTTCCAGCTCAGCTACATTTAACCAGACACACACTTCCCCAGCAGGTTTCCTTCATCCAGAAATGTTCTTCCTCATTTTCCTCCTGAAGAACGAACTCCTACTCATCTCTCAAGGCCCCACCCAAACAGCCTTCATCCCTCACATATCTCCTGTCATGCCTGGAGACTTAAACAGCCCTGACCTCCATTAGGTCCTTAGCACCTTTCAGAGAGCTGTCTAACATTTAATTCCATCCTCCTGTGTGAGGCCAGATCTCTGTTACCTCTATGATCTGAGGGACTAGATACCATTAAACATTGTTTCAGTCAAACTTCATACCAACCCTTTGCAGTTGTTTTTATTGTGCCCATTTTACAGCTGAGGAAACTAAGACTGGGGAGGAGAAATCACCTGCCCGATGCTGCCCCGTCGATAACGTCAGAGGCAGGACTCAGCCCCCGTCCAGTGGACTCCAGAGCGCGAATTCTTAATCACCCTGCAAATCTTAAGGTAGAAAATATGAAAAGGACACTGAGAGTGGGGTAACCAAACATCCCGGTTTGACTAGGACTGAGGGAGTTCTTGAAATGCTAGGAAAGTCTCAGGCAAACTGGGATACGATGGTCACCTAAGGAGAAAGTTTTCTGATGGTTCCAAGGTGCGACAGGGGCTGGGAAGCTGGGGCAGTAGGAGTGGGGAGCTCCTGAAGCACTGAAGTTGTACCACCCCCAAGACCAGAGCAAGAAGGGAGTTTTCAAATTGGCTTTACTTATGATCCAATATTTTCCCTCCTCAGGAACTCAGCCCTCTTCGTTATTTAGAAAGCAATTCTGGGTCATCATAGTTCTATGGTGGCTGGCTGCATGTGGAGCTGTGGTGGGAGGAGATGTGGGATAAGAGGTGGCAGGAAATGCAGCCTCCTTTCCTATCAAGTCCATCCTGAGCCAGCAGACTGGGTGTCAAAATTGAGATTCACGGAGCCTGCAGGGGTGGGGGGGGATTGGCTTCTCTGAGCCGTCCCTGCAGATGTGGCTAAAGCAGCATCAACAGAGTAGAATCCCAGCCTCCTAAACATCAGCGCTGGGAGGAACTGCTCAATCCAACCGCATGGGCTCAGCCCTGGGAAGGGATTTATCCAAGCTCACAGGGCAATCAAGGGCAGAGCTGGAACTGAGACCCAGGTTTCCAGGCTTCTGCCCCTAAGTAAGGAAACTACCTGGGCTGGGGAGAGTAGTCTGGCTCACTGCAAACGTCAGACAAGCTATTCTCTGATGTTTGTTTTCTTTATCTGTAAAATGGAGAGAACTTCTGGGTCAAATAAAAAGAAATGAAAAGTCCTAGAACCGTGCAGACCACCAAAGAAATGTTCTTCAGCCACACCCAGCCCACGCCCTGGTGCCCTAGAGCCAAGACTGGTACTTGCCAACTGTTTAATTAAGCAAGTTCTTTCCTTCTCTTGGTGTCAGTTTCTCCCATGTAAAATGAGGTAATAATGCCTACTGCTGGGGCAACTGATAATGTGAACAAAGAAAGTTGTCTTTACAGCTGGCACTGCTTAGTTTAATAGCTGGGAACTGTCTTTGTTTGGGCAAAACACCTTGGTAAGCTTCTTCCAGAGACTCACCAGCCTGGATGTGATAAGCTGGGCACCTCTTCAGCATGACACATGACACACAGGAAGGCTCTGTTTGGGGTTGGGAGTTCTTTTGGTTTTGTTTACATTTTTTAAAAAAGATTTTTTTATTAAAATATAGGTGACATACAATATATTTGTTTCAGGTGTACATCATAGTTATTCAACAGTACCCACCTAATATACATAATTATTACCATATTACTGATTTTATTCCCCATGCTAAAGAAGAGATCACCATAATAAGTCCAGCAAACCATCTGACACCGTACTATGCTATCACAATATTATTAACTGTATTTCCTATGCTGTATATTACATCCCAATGTCTATTTTATAATGACCAGTTTGTATTTCTTAATCCTTTCACCTTTTTTACCCTGCCCCCAACCCCCCTCCTATCTATCACTCTGACAGATTTAGTACTCATCTGACACCATACATAGTTATTACAATATTATTGACTATATTCCTTATGCTATACCCGACATCCCCATGACTACTGTGTAACAACCAATTTGTACTTTCCCTTTTTCACTCACCCCCCCAACCCCCCTCCCATCTGGCAACCCTCAAAATGTTCTCTGTCTCTATGAGTTTGTTTCTGTTTTGTTTGTTTATTTAGTTTTTTAGATGTCACTTATAAGTGAAATCATATGAGACATTTGTCTTTTGCTGTCTGACTTATCACACTCAGCACAACACCCTCTAGGTCCATCCATGTTGTCACAGATGGCAAGATTTCATTCTTTTTCATGGCTGAGTAATATCCCATTATGTACCACCTCTTCTTTATCCATTCATCCATTCAAAGACACCCAGGTTGCCTTCATAGCTTGGCTATTGTAACTAATGCTGCAATAAATATATGGATGAACATGTTCCCTCAAAGTAGCATTTTGGGTTTCTTCAGATAAATACCCAGAAGTGGGATTACTAGGTCGTTCTTTGTCTCTTGTTGTAGTCTTTGTTTTAAAGTCTATTTTGTCTGGTATAAGTATTGCTACCCCAGCTTTTGTTTGTTTGTTTGTTTGTTTCCATTTGCATGAAATATCTGTTTCCATCCCTTTACTTCAGTCTGTGTATGTCTTTCAATCTGAAGTGAGTCTCTTGTAGGCAGTATATGTAAGGGTCTTATTTTCTTAGTCATTTAGCCCCCCTATGTTTTAATTGGAGCATTTAATCCATTTACATTGAAAGTAATTGTTGATAGATATATAGTTATTGCCATTTAACTGTTCATATTTTTTATTTTTTTTATTTTTATTTTTATTTTTAAAGAAGTCTCTCTAAAATTCCTTGTAATAATGGTTTGGTGGTGATGAACTCCTTTAGCTTTTTCTTATCTGGGGAGATCTTTATCTGTCCTTCCATTCTAAATGATAGCCTTGTTGTGTAGAGTAACCTTAGTTGTAGGTCCTTGCTTTTCATCACTTCATATTTCCTGCCAATCCCTCTGGCCTGCAAAGTTTCTGTTGAGAAATCAGCTAACAACCTTATGGGAGCTCCCTTATAAGTTAGTTGCCTTTCTCTTGCTGCTTTTAGGATTCTTTCTTTGTCTTAAACCTTGGCCATTTTAATTATAATGTGTCTTGGTGTGGGCCTGTTTGGGTTCATCTTGTTTGGGACTCTGCATGCTTCCTGGGCTTGTATGTCTATTTTCTTTGCCAGGTTAGGAAAGTTTTCAGTCATTATTTCTTCAAATAGGTTCTCAATCCCTTGTTTTCTCTCTTCTCCTTCTGGTACCCCTATGATGCAAATGCTGTTATGCTTGATGTTGTCCCAGAGGTCTCTTAATCTCTCCTCATCTTTTTTTTTTTGGATTCTTTTTTCTTTTTGCTATTCTGATTGGGTGTTGTCTGCTACCTAGTCTTACAAATTACTAAATCCTCTGCTTCATCTAGTCTGCTGGTGATTCCTTCTAGTGCATTCTTCGTTTCAGTTATTGTATTCTTCACTTCTCACTGGTTCTTTATTATGGTTTCTATGTCCTTTTTTATGCTTGCTATCTATATGTTGAAGTTCTCACTGAGTTCCTCGAGCATCCTTATAACCATTGTTTTGTACTCTGTCTCTGGTAGGTTGCTTATCTCCATTTTGTTTAGTTCTTTTTCTGGAGTTTTCTTCTGTTTTTTTCCCCCCTTCTTCTGCCTCCCCCCACCCCCACTCTGGTTCAAGCCATTGTTTCTCAGTCTAGTTGTGTAGGACACAGCTCGCTGGCCCATGCTGGTATTATGAGCCTTGTTCTCTGCCCTGGTTGGCCAGTCATCGGTTGGCCGCTCACCGCAGCTCACAACAGCTCTCACCGGCTGCCGGCCACTTATGATGGGTGCTGGCCACTCACACTGGCTGCCGGCCACTCACGGTGGCCACTGGCCACTCCTGGCAGCACACGGTAGCCCATGGCAGCACAGCAGCCCACGCCAACCTCCAGTTTCTCACGGCAGCCCAGCTCCAGGGAGAGACATTATTCACAATCTTAGCTGTAGAGGGCGCAGCTCACTGGCCCAGGTGGGAATCAAACCCACGACCTTGGCATTAGGAGCACAGCGCTCCAACCACCTGAGCCACTGGGCCAGCCCTCCTGTTCTTTCATTTGGGATATATTTCTTTTCTTCTTTCTTTTTTTATTATTGGGGAATATTGGGGAACAGTGTGTTTCTCCAGGGCCCATCAGCTCCAAGTCGTTGTCCTTCAATCTAGTTGTGCAGGGCGCAGCTCAGCTCCAAGTCCAGTCGCCATTTTCAATCTTAGTTGCAGGGAGCGCAACCCACCATCCCATGTGAGAATTGAACCAGCAACCTTGTTGTTCTGGACCTGGAGGCATGTGGGAGAGGCCACACTGTGAACTGAGAATGGCTGTCACCAGTACTAGGTCTGGGATAACTCTGCAAAAAGCCAGGACACACCAAGGCCTGCTACCACCTGCTGCTGTTTGCCGGCTCCGGTAAGGTTCAGCTGCCGATAAATCGTCCTACAGTAGGGAGCTGGGCATGGCGGGGTCTCAGTGAGTCAGCAGGGCAGAGCTGCGGAGCTCACCAGCTAATCAGATTCAGATTTGGCCGTAAGTGTAGGGGGTGGGCTCAACACAGGAAAGATGGTGCCCACCTGCCAGCTGCAGGGGAAAATGCGACTATCTTCCAGCTCACACCTCGAAGTCACACACCTCTGTGTGTCCCCTAGATGTCTCCAATGCCTCACCGAGTCACTATCTCTCGGCCAGAGCCCAGGGTGAGTACCTGTGAGTGATTGAATCTATGCAGGTCGCTTTAAGAGGATGGCTGTGTTTCTCGCCACCTTCCATTCCACCCAGATGACCAAGTCCCCACTGTTTTTCACAGCCAGATGTTGTGGGGGCTTCTCTTCCCAGCACCAGTACTCCTGGCTGGGGAGTCTGGTTTGAGCTTGGGGTTCCTTGCTCCTCCGTGGGGAACCTCCGTAGCTGAGCTATCCCTCCCAATTTTCATCTGCCACACACACAGGTGTGGGGCCTGTTCTGCGTCTCTGCCCCTCCTACCAGTCTCGATGTGGCATCTTCTTTATATCCTTAGTTATAAAACTGCTGTTCAGCCAGACTTCAGATGGTTCTGCAGGTTGATTGTTCTATAATGTAGTTGTAATTTTCATGTGTTCATGGCATGAAGCAAGTAGAGCATTTACCACGCCATCTTGAATTGTTCTTCCTATCCCTCTCTCTGCCCGGTGGCTCAGGTGGTTGGAGCGCTGTACTCCGAACGCCGAGGTCGCCAGTTGGATTCCCACATGGTTCAGTGATCTGCACCCTTTACAGCTAAGATTGCGAACAACGGCTCTCTCCAGAGCTGGGCTGCCGTGAGAAGCTGGAGGTTGGCATGAGCTGCTGTGTTCTGCTGTGTGCTGCCAGGAGGGGCCGGTGGCCAGCATGAGTGGCCAGCATGAGTGGCCGGCAGCTGGCGAGAGCTGCTGTGAGTGATCGGCCAACGACCAGCAACTGACTGCCTCAGCCGGGGGAGCGCAAGGCTCATAATACCAGCCTGGGCCAGGGAGCTGTGTCCTACACAACTAGATTGAGAAACAACAGCTTGAACCAGAGTTGGGGGGGGAGGCCGAAGAAGGGGGGATGAAAAAGGAAGAGTAAGAGGTTGGGGTGAGCAGAAGAGCCAGGAAGATGGAGAGAGCCGGTACTAGGGAGGGGAGACCAACCAGACTTCCAGGCAAGCCATGGGGTGACCAAAGGAGAGTTTTGGAATAATGGTACATTGCCACTGTTCCCCAGAAGGTGTTTGTAACACCACCCCATCCCATCTCCACCCCCAAATCATCAGTAACATCTGCCAGTTCCATAGTGCTTGATACAAATTGTGTGTGTGTGTGTGTGTGTGTGTGTGTGTGTGTGTGTGTGTGTATGTACTTCACAGAGAGCTAAGTTTCCTGTTTGAGTCAAGGCAGTGTAAAATAGACACCACACATAAAGAAGAAAAAGCCAAGGATTTGAGAAAGCTTGGTTTGGCAGAGATTACCAGCTATACATGGAGCTCCATTTCCCAACCTTCCTGGGCTCGAGCTACATTCCCCAGCCTCCCTTGCAGTTAGGTGTGACCAAATGATGGAGCTGGAGCCAGTGGAATGTGCGTGGAAGTGATGAGTGCCACTTCCAGGCCTAGCCCAGAAAACTTCCCACACAAACCCCTCCCTGCTTGTGGGATGACCTCGGGAACCATGTCTGGACAATGGCAGATCCCAAAACAGCCTGGGCCCTGCCACCACCCCATAAACCTGGAGCCTTCTAGATCTTATCCTGAGGGAAAAATAAACTTCTATTGTGTTAGGTCAGTACATTGTGGGTCTAATTGTTAAAGAAGTTTAGCCTACACAAAATAAACTATGGAAGTCTTTGGACTTCCAGGAATAACGAACACAGGATGGAGAGCTGGAGATGGAGAGTGTTAAACACTTTTTAGCAGCTGTTCGGGACAGGCAGTGCCATGTGATGTGTGGGTTATACATGTTAAGTGTTTTGTGTGCACTCAGCAAGTGACAGCCATTCCGATTATGGAAGTGCTTGTCTATCTCTAAAACGGATTCATGACCCCGTGTCTCAGGGGGCTTGTGGGGACTGGCTACGGGCTAGGGGTGCTCTCATGAGCACAAAGAGCTGGTCCAGAGACAGCCTAACTAGAATTTTGTTTCCTGGATGCTGAGGAAAGGCTGCTCCTTCTGTCAGCTGGTAAGAGCTGGTGTGTGTTACAAGGAGGAGAGATTACTTAGTTCAGGAAGGAATGAAAGACGTTCTTACCCTGAGGGAGGCCTGAGCCCCCACCCTACCAAGGAGGTAAACCTCCTGGTGCATTTCCAAATTCCTGCCCTCCTGAGAATTCCGGGAGCCTGACAACAGAAGAAGGAACAGAACATGCCCTTAGTGATTCTAGATGGTGCAAAGGAAAGCACTCAGCCTCTGGGTGGGCTCCTGGGGCTGAGGAAAGGGCCATGGGCAGGGCCGTAAGAGGTGCAGAAGCCTGGACCCATTCTCGCTGCCCCTGACACCTTGTGGGGTGTGGGCACCGAGACATTGAGGCCTTGACCCAATGGCTGAGCTTGGCACAGTGGAGATGAAGTTGCCAGTTGAGCACCTCCTCTTAGGAAGGGTCCCAGTGGCCTGAATCAGAAACTGGGCAACAGGAGGCAGCTACAGTGGACAGATGTCGAGGGCCAGGGTCCGGGCAGCAGCAGCAGTAAGACATCGGGCAGTGGCCCGAAGCCCCCAACCTCTAAGAGTGTGATCCAGAACCTCCCGTCCATGGGGGATTAGGAGGTGCAGCTGGGTAACTGAACTCAAAGAAAGGAGACGGGATAGGACTTGCTGCCTGAGGTGGAAGAGTCTGTATTTGTCACCAGAACTTAGAAGAAGAGAGGGCTGCTGGCCCATGTGACCCCTGGGGGGTCAGGGGCAGGCTGCGTCCACCGACCCAAGCCAAACACCGTTTCCCTCCCACTTCTTCTCCAAGCTGTGGCTCTCAGCATCTCTCGGCATCTCAGGCAGGCCTCTCAGGAAACTGGGAGACCTGACTCTCCCCAGCACACTGGCCCTAGGCAAGCAGGAGGCCTCAGGGCTGACCTGTGAGCCTTGGAGGAAGGCCATGGGTCAGGGGTCAATGGGGCAAGGAGCGGGGGAAGATCAAGATGGAAGGAAATGATCCGCTGGTATTCTGTGATGGCTCAGAATGACTTATGAAGGGATGATTTTGGCGGGTGCGGGGGTTGGACAGTCGAGGGTGTAAACAGCATTGGTGGACAACCAGAGGTACAAATGTCTGCTGAGTCTATTCATCTTGCGGACGGCCCATTTCTCCCCAGGACGGAGATGAGGAACAGCAAGCAAAGATGTTAGGGTTGCCAACCAGAGCTCTGTACAGAGAAGCTGAGAGTGGAAAATCTCACCTCTTGGGTTCACGGTGCCTCGCCTTCCAGAAGCCACAGCCAGCATTCTCTGTGACCTCGGCTCCCAGGCTCCGCAGGTTTTCTATTGTTGGAAGAACACAGACTCTGGAGTCAGGCCAGTCAGGGTTTGAGTCCCAGATGCATCACTTACCAGCACTGCTTGGGCAAATCACTTCACGCCTCTGACCCTCAGTTTCCCTATCTGTAAAATAGGGATTATCATACATGCCAGGTAGGGCTATTGTGGGGAATCAACAGAAATTGAATGCGGTAGCGATTTTTCATAACTGTCTCCATTGGGACTTAATCAGTGAGCGTTTGCTGTGTGTCGGGCCCTTCTCCTGAATTATCTCATTGAATCCTCTCTACGATCCCTCTGGGCAGATGAGAGAGCCAGAGCCCAGAGAGGCAGAGTGATTTTCCCAGTGTTGCTTAGCTTTACAGTAGCTAAGCCTGGCCGGAAACCCAGACAATCTGACCTGGTCGAGGCTCTGGGTCTCTCCCTATTCTTCTGATACAAAGCAGTTGTCATTGGTGCTTAAAGTGAGGCTGGAATCTTCCATGGGATTGTGAAGAAGGCAAGCATCATTCTGAGAAAGATTCTTGGAGAGGACAGGATTTGAGCTAAAATTTTCCAAGGAAAAGTGGGATATCAGCAGGAGGAAGTGGGGGGAGGGGAACTGGAGACAGGAGGATCGGAGAGCCACCGGCTGACGGTGAGGCCTCCAGACGGAGAATTGAGCAGTGGTAGCTTTCACCACTGGAGCTGCTTCCTTACAGAAAGGAGCCATTGTTTTTCTCTCAGTCCCTTCCACAAGTGCATCAGACTGTAAGCTTCGCGAGGGCGAGGATCAGTCAGCCTCCTCCCCTGCTGCAGCCCCAGTGCCCACCTGGTGCCTCGACAACGGGGGGTCCCCAGACAACATGTGCCGAATGAACTGGAAGAGGAGGGTATATATTCTCACCCACCTCTTATTTTGGCAGAATTACACCTGAATTACCGTATAACTCCCTCCCCCCCAGAAAGGAGGCAGACTGTGGCTGGGTGGGGGGTGGTAGAGGTTAGGGGAAGGATATGGACGAAACCCAGCCCCTCGGACAAGCATTTATTTCAGGATACTAACTAACTCCAGGGGACCGAAACCACAGCTAGGAGATACTTCTCCATGGATCTTTCAAATCTTGCAAGCGGAGCCACTGACTGCCTTTTGTCTTAGACTGTCTTTTTAAGAACGTTTGTGTAGCAAACAACCTTGAAAGACAGAGTTATCACTTTCTGAATAAAAAGGCAGGTGTGCCTATCGCTCATTATAAAAGTCTTGGGTTCTCTAAGCTCAGGACTCATCTCTTGTATTACAACCATCGCATGTGAGCCACCCCTGTGTAGAGTTGTCTAGTGAAATATCGGGCGCCCAGTTAAACAATGAATGCTTTTTAAGATAAGTATGTCCCATGCAATATTTGAGACATGCTAATGAATAATAATGAATAAAAGTGTTCATTATTTATCTGAAATTCAAATTTAACTGGGTGCCCTCTATGTTTCTTCTCTAAATTGGGCAACCCTACCCCCGTGGGACTCGGGGGGAAGAGTGACTGGTACAAATGTGCTGACACTTGTGCCTGTTTGCCATGCCATGGATAATAAAGTTTTGTGTCTCTGACCCAAGAGTCTTGGGTTTCTGCCAGCATCCAAGTTAGCTCACAAGTAGGGCAAAATCCCGTCCCCACCCTAGTTCTTGATAGGTGTCCCCAGCCTAAACCTGGAATCTGGCATTGAGTTGGCAGCCCAGAATATCTGTGCGATGAATAGTTGTCAGTGCATAGGAATTGCTGCCAAGCATGCAGAATTCCTCAGGGATTTAGAATGGGGTCCTGGTGGTTGGTGCAGCAACTTTACAATTCACTAACTCATTGCTGTTACCATGGTTACTACAACTACATAGAGCTTCATAGCTTCCAAAGAGCATTTTCATGCATTATCTTATTCAATTTCCCAGTGACTCTTTGAAATATGCATGATTGTTGTTACTTTAGGGATTAGAAAACTGAAGTTCAGGGTCAAAAAGTACATTGCACAAGGATACATAGCCCGTAAATGGCAAAGCTGGGATCACTCAATCAAAGGGGACTGACCCACACCTACCACGTGCTTAGCACTGGGCTAAGCTCATTGCATGCTTTATTTAGTACACACCTCATAACTTCCTATCATGTGTACATGATTAGCCATAGAAGAGGTCTTGTAACTCACCAGGGTTCACAGCTCGGGAGTGGCAGAGTCAAAATAAGAACTCACGTCTGTTTAACCACAAAGCCTGAGCGAAAATGACGAGAGGTTGCAAGGGATGGGCATCACAGCGTTTACAGTGGTTTCCTAGCCCGTAGTCGGAGCCACAGGCAGGGCCCAGGTCCCAGGAGCCACAACTAGCAGCGACTAGATTGGCCAAATATGCTGAAGTTCCAAGTGATAGACCTATTCAGCCTGGGAGCTACAGGGGAAACTGAGGCATTTCAGACACACATATTGGACCAGTTCAGCAACCATACATCCTGGAACTTCAACAAATACCACCGTTCATTCCAGAGCCCATAGGCTGGGGGGCTGGGCTTCCCCAGAGTCCCAGCAGCCTCAGCGAAAGAACGATGGTTCAAGCTGGGAGGGGGACAATGATATTTTCCATATGTTCTTGGGGAAAGTTGACTTTTTTTAGGAAAACAGTCTTGCACTAGAGTTTCCCAGTGAGTTTCCTGAAACAGTTATTTCAAAAAAGGGGGAACGAAGTCCTTCTACAGTGAAAAGAGTTTAAAAAATGCCCCAGTTCATTTCTCCTTCTTGGGTTTACAGAATCTTCAGTGTACTAAAGGCCCTGACAAGTCCTGTAGCAAAGGAAACTGTGACATTTTACTTAACCCAGAATTTCCTGAAAATATCAGATTGGGATGTTTCTCTCTTAGTTTTTAAAATCAAATTATTTATTTTTCATTTTTTTGGTAATAACTTTCATTAAGACCTTTTGAAAAAGGCTGGAATTACAAGAATTTGGAGGCCCATTTCTTGACATTTCTCCCTTTTCCTTATTTTCAGCAGTACAAAGCATTCCTTTTTGGCTCAGGAAGTGGAGAGTAGCAGCACAGACTCTGGGGGAGCAGCACCCATACTGCTCCATGTACACTCTATACTAACAGGGTGCAAGGTAGCAGCCCTGGGCAGCATTTCTCACCCAAAAGAGGAGTTCTGATAGAGCCTTCTTATCTCTGGGGCCCTGCAGATACTTCCCATAAGGCCTGGCGGAGAACATTTTCTAATAGTTGGCACAAGTGAGACCATATTTAGCACTTGCCTCTTGAGCCAGAGGAAATGCAGCTGAGGCCAAACTCCCCTACACTGTGTGAAAGGGGAAGGAGCCTCAGCTTCCCTCTCAAACTAGCCACAAGAAGCCAAGGTTCTGACGCTTTTTTTACTCTCCGGACAGCTCTTTCAGGAACTGTCCGAGTATCACCCTTTTGGCCCATGGATTGTATCCAGGCTGCAAGCTTCCTAGGAAAACATAATTACCTCTGAGGAAAAAGGCCTTCTTGGGTCACATTAGTTAAGGTATGGCCCAAAGAATTAGTGCATGTGATGTTAGGAAATATTGCAAGAGAAAAACGGTTCCATGCTTACACAAGTTCAGGCAACTCGGCAGCCTGCTAGCCGTTTGCAGAACATCACAGAGCACACACAGTGCTGAGAAGTCCTGAGGCAGAAACGCTCTGATTTATTTGAGCATAGAACAGCTATTTATAGTCATCAGGAATGGGATGATTTGGTCAGCAATGCATTAAGGTTTACAGGAATGTGCCCTGGGGACAGGGAGAAAATTCTGCCAAGTATATAACTGTGTGAACTCAGAGGTCAGACAGACATGAGTTCAAGTCTTGCTCCACAATTTAGAACGCTGCAGCCTTGGGCATGTTACTGAAGCTCCCAGATTTCAAATTCCTCATGGGTATAATAGGAATAGTAAAGGTTTCTACCACAGGTGGGTTTTGGAAGGATTAAATGCGATCATGCCCATGTCATGTGCTCAAGAAATAGTTGTAGCCATTATTGTTGTTGTAGTTTTTTGTTATAGTGTATGGAGCTGGAATAGAGCGGGAGACAGCAAGAAGTGGGAGGAGTCATGAAAGGCAAGGAGGGAAGAGGCCACACATACATTTCACTACCTTAGTCATGCATCTAACATCAGATACGCTCTAACATCAGAGCTGGAGGAGACTTCCCTTGCCCATAAACGTGGAACAAGTGAAGTCTAGAGAGACCAAGAGACTCTTCTCAAATCAGGAAGTTAGTCTCAAGCCAAGAATTCCTTCATTCCTAAACGATTTGCTAAGCACCTACTCTACTGTGTAGAAGCAATTTGCACAACTAAGAAACAAACGCACCACCTACCAGAAATCTCATGCTTAGAATTTACCTTATAGAAACTTTTGGAAAATGCTTTCAAGATAAGTGTATTTTTAAGAGGAACATAAGAAAATACACACATATCCACTCATTTGAGCAAAAGAAATACATTGAGGAGAAACCAGAAGCTAATGGGATTGGTTATCCACAGGGGGTGGGTGGGGAGAAGGTGGACGAAGGGTAAGTGACGTTTGTTTGAGTCTGACTTTTGTGTAGGCTCTGACTCTTAGCCCCGTGGTGACGTTTCACGTAGCCCCACACGAATGGACTAAATAGAAGGAATGAGCATGTAGAGGGTATCCTAAAGGTTATATACACAGAGACAAATGGACCCAATAGGACGGCAAATGACTAATGTCCCCACACTGAAGGCAGTGGGGAACTAAAGAACTAACTTAGGCAACTTTGGAAAACAGTTATTTTGACTGCATAGAAACAAAAGGCTACAAGACGAAAGACAAAAAGAACTGTATTCCAGTTAGTAAATCTATTTTTCACAGGAATATGGGTTAGCAATACTAAAACCGCAAAAACTGCTTTATGCATATACGAGGACTGAGCAATCAAGTAAATGTATTGTGGAACCAGATTTCATACTGTTGGAGAAAAGTGTTGGAAATAAGTAAAGGAGGAAGGTTAGAATAAATTCTGGGTATTGAATTGGAATCCAAGGAATCAGCATAAACTCTTGGCTATGTATGGACAAGAGCAGACAATTAAGTTCGTGAACTCATCCTAGAAAAAGTGCTACATACCTCATCAATGAATATCACTACGGTCACCTCCGAAGTACTCCCCTTGGGAAGCTATGCACCGATGCCAGCACCTAGTCCATCCTTCAAAGCAATGTTGGAACTCTTTTTCTGGAATGGCCATCAGAGCTGTCATCCTATTACCCTTCATGTCCTGAATGTCATAAAAATGTCTTCCTTTCAATATTTCCTTTATCTTCGGGTAAAGAAAGAAGTCATTGGGGGCCAGATCAGATGAGTAGGGAGGGTGTTCCAATACAGTTATTTGTTTACTGGCTAAAAACTCCCTCACAGACAGTGCCCTGTGAGCTGGTGCATTGTCGTGATGGAAGAGCCATGAATTGTTGGCGAAAATTCAGGTCATCTAACTTTTTCATGGAGGCTTTTCAGCACTTCCAAAGAGTAAACTTGGTTAACTGTCCAGTTTGTACAAATTCATATGAATAATCCTTCTGACATCAAAAAAAGATTAGCAACATCGTTGCAACAAGTTTGCGAACTCACTTGTCAGACCATATATATGTATGCATGAATATACATAAACATATTTCCTAGTTCTATCTGCTGAGAGGGCTGCAACAATAAAATACGATAGACTGGCTGGGTGGCTTATAAACAACAGAAATTTAGTTCTCACCATGGTGAAGTCTAGAAAGTCCAAGATCAAGGTGACGGTAGATTTGATATCTGGTGAGAGCCCTGGACACAGCCTTCTGTCCTCACACCATGCAAGGGACAAGAGAGCTCTCACAGGTCCCTTTTCTAAGGGCACTAATCCCATTCATGAGGGCTCCACTGTCATGAACTAATCAACTCTCAAAGGCCCCATCTTTTAACACCATCAGCTTGGGAGTTAGGATTTCAACATAGGAATTTCAGAGACACACAGACATTTGAACTATAGTACATCTCGATAGCAATGAGGGTACTTGGTGCCCAGATTTTTGTTTCTAAATCAGGTCCCCTTAAAGAAATGGTTGATTCTGGGACAGGTGTGGGGAAAATAAAAGATGAGCCTGGAACGCCTTGTGGTGCCGGAAAGCGAAGAAGGACTCAAAGTTTGAGACAATTTGTGCAATAAAATAAATAATGATGGTAATGGACTATGACTCATAGAATAAAACAAATATTCATAAGTTGATGGTACTAAATGATTAGATAAAGAAATGAGGGAGAAGGGAGAGCTTTGTGTTACAGTGGAATGCCAATTAACAAATGTAGAAGAAAATAATGGAAATAGAAAATAACCACTAGGCGAACACCGAGTATTATTTGAGGCAGGCACGAAGCTTTGATAGATGCTAAAATTAGTGGGCCGCGTGTGATGAGAAACATACGATCTTTGCATCAGCTTAAGGTATCTCGCCATAAGGGGATTATGAATTACAAAGGATAAATAGTAATTTGATGGAGGAGAAACATGGCCGACGCCTCCTGACCCACGTGAGCGTCGCCCGTAAAATGCACATCATGAACTTTCTGTTAAGAGGTACTGAGAAGGATATGGCATCATCACGCCTGTGGTTTTCTTGCCCCAAATACACGACTTAATTTAATCACCAGAAAACATCACATAAATGCAAATTGAGGTATGTTCTACAAAATAACTAAAACTCTCCCAGGGTGTCAAGGTCATGAAAGACAAAGATTGAGGAATTGTCACAGGTTGGAGAAAACTAAGGTGGCATGACAACTAAACGCAACGTGGGATCCTGGATTGGCTCTGAGGAGAGATTGAAGATAGGGAATATATAGAATGGAATCACCCGAACCAAGCCCCTGACGTGACTGACATGAAAGTTGAGGCCTGAGGAAAGGATCCGTTTTTGTCCTAACTAGCCTGGGAATTTCAACTTTTTGAACTTTCCAGACCTATGTCAATGCGTAGATATACATCTGGACATATACCAAACCTCCAGATAAGCCTCTGATTACCTCCTGAAGGACTCGTGTATACATCCACCTGCCATCCATTATCCAGACCATCAGACATGATCAACCTCCTGGCACCCATCTCCCTGAAAACCTGTCATCCATCATCCAGACTGCCTGACATCTGACTGATAGCTAACTGTCCTGGACCAATCCTAGGGCTAAGAATGCAGGACTGATAATTCTCAAGAATGTACTTTTTACTACAAGAATCTTTAACATTTCTTCTTTGCAACACTTCTGGATTTTGGCCTAGCTGTGTTCCCCTTTTGAAAATTCTAAGACCCCTGAATAAATCTTTACTACTTATTTCTAGCGAAGCCTCCAGACTCTTTTTTGAGTTTGTTCAACAAAGCCTGCTAGAAAAAGGACATTAATGGAGAAACTGTAGATTGCTGTTGTGTATATGGGTAACTGTACTATGATTATATAAGATGTCAGCATTAGGAGAAGCTGGGTAAAGAGTGTACTATTTTTTGCAACTTTTTCGTAAGTCAAAACTTACTTTAAATGAAAATGTTTTTAAAAAGATAAATGTATAAAAGTTCTTTGCAGCGTCCTTTGCAGCAGTGAAAAGCTCTAAACAAGAAAGTGGTCCCCAGTAAGCAATATTTATGAACATGAAGCTTTTTTTCTGGATAGAATCACAAGAAACTAACAATGGGAAAGAGACTGTTGGGGTGAGATTTGCTTTCGTTGTGTGACTGTATTGTTAGCATTTTCTATTATTATTATCATTATCATTATTATTATTAAAAGAAGATTCAGACACGTTCCCTTTAAGGGGGATGCTACCATGATTGTCTCGCACAGCATGATCAAAGGTAAATGGTGACACCGGATTCCAAAGAGCAAGGTTGGAAAGAAGGCTTCAAGGCTCACAGGTTGAGGAGCTTGGGTTCAGAAAGCCTCAGAGGGATAGCAGGTGACATGAAATTAAGGGGCCTTCAGAGGACGGGGCGTGGTTGCTGGGTCCTCAGCACCTTGAAACATTTCTTGACGGTGATTCAGTGTCGAGAGTATTTGTCGTCTGGGGAGAATGGAGCAGGATGGACTGAGCAGGTCTGTTGTCCCATGGCGTCAAATTTCTTCAGGGTGTAGACCCGGATTTTCTGTTTGATGAGGTAATCCGGGAGAAACATGACCACGCTGAACCCAGAGGTTCCAATCCTGTCTGCAGCTCAGTCTGACGACCTCACATGTTTGTCCTAATCTTATTTTAAATGTGATTTTAATATTGATTGCCTGGAAGATGGGATTATAAGCCATTTTCATTTTCTTCTTTATATTTCTTTGTACATACATTTTATTTATTTGTTTGTTTATTTATTTATTGTTTTATAAGTTTTTATTGGGGAATATTGGGGAACAGTGTGTTTCTCCAGGGCCCATCAGCTCCAAGTTGTTGTCTTTCAATCTAGTTCTGGAGGGCGCAGCTCAGTTCCAAGTCCACTCGCCGTTTTCAATCTTAGTTGCAGGGTGCGCAGCCCACCATCCCATGCGGGAATTGAACTGGCAACCTTGTTGTTGAGAGCTCGCGCTCTAACCAACTGAGCCACCCAGCCGGGTCATCAGCACCTTGAAATATTTCTTGACGGTGATTCAGTGAAAGAAATCTTTGTACATATATTTTAATCTTTCCCTCTTTATCTGACTTCTCTGGTTTTAATTGAGCATTTATTATAGTTCCATTGTCTCTCCTCTCTTAAAACATCAATTATGCTATTTAAAAAAATGTCTTTAGTGGTTACCCTAGAGTTCGCAGTAGACATTTACAACTAATCTCAGTCCACTTTTCAATAACAATCTACCACTTCACGGGTGGTGAAGGTACCTTATAACAATGCTGTCATTCTTTTAACTTATCCATATGCTACAATCACCCAACACACTGTTGTTCCTATTATTACCAGTTATCTATTAGACCAACTAAGAATAAGAAAAACAAGATTTTGTTTTACCTTCATTTATTCCTTCTGTATTGTTGGTATATATTTTTTATTTTTTAAATTTTATTTTATTTTTTAAATTTTCATTTACTTATTTAAAAAAAATTGTTTTCTGCCTACTATGTTGTTTTGACATCTTAAAAAAACCTTTCTGGCTGAAGAGAGACTGCCTCTCCTTGGGCTAGCGAATTCTTAGAGAGAGCAAAGGGCTCAGCCAAGAGCATGCCTTTGACCTGCAAACTAATTAACCCAGCCACAGGTCCCCACATGGCTCATACATCCCAGGAGACATTAGTCCCCTGCATTCATGATCCCAGAGCCAGGTGCCAAGCAAGTACAGGCCACCCTAGAATTATTCAAACGAGCCAGTCTTAAACTGTTTGCTCTGCCTCTCTTCTCCTATGGAAACCCCATGAAAGGATATGGCCTAAGTGCTTCCTTCCCTCACTCTTGTCTTCGGCCTCCTGACCACCCTGGTGTCCTTCCCATGTGGCCCTGTGTGGTATGCATGCTGGGCCCCTAGGTCCAGGAACTATGAGTATAATAAACATTGTTTTCCTGCCCTCGCCTGTGTGTGGTTTTGTAGCTACACTTGACTGACCACATGAAAAAACACAAAATACCTTCTCTGATGTTCTTCCTTTATGTAGATTCAAGTTTCAGGCCTATATCCTTATTTCTGAAGAACTTCTTTTAGCCTTTCTTGCAAGGTAGGTCTACTGGCCACGAATTCCCTCTGTTTTTGTTTGTCTGAGAGAGTATTTCTCCTTCACTTTTGAAGCATGATTTTGCTGTATTCAGAATTCTAGGTTAGTGGTCTTTTGTCTTTCAACATTTTAACCGTCTCACTCCACTCTCTTCTTGCTGGCATGGTTTCTGACAAGAAGTCCCATGTAATTGTGACACTCGTTTCTCTATAGGTAAGGTGTTTTTCATTATTGGCTTCTTTCAAGATTTTCCCTTTGTCTCTGGGATTTTCTGCAGTTTGAATATGATATGCCTAGGTGTTAATTTTTTTTTTTTTTTTTGGCATTTATCGGCTTGATGTTCTCTGGGCTTCCTGGATCTGTGTCTTGGGGATCTGTCATTAATTTTGGAAAATTGTCAGCCATTATTAATTACTTCCAAAATTTCTTCTGGTCCTTTTTCTTCTTCTGGTATTCCCATCGCAGATATGTTATACCTTTTATAATTGTTCCATCGTTTTTAGACATTCTGTTCCTTTTTTTTCTCATTCTTTTTTCTCTTTGCTTTTCAGTTTGGAACATTTCTATTGACACATCTTCAAGTTCACTGATTCTTTCCTTGGTTGTGTCTCATCTACTAATGAGCCTATCAAAGGCATTCTTCATTTCTGTAACACTTTTTTGATTTCTAGCATTTCCTCATGATTCCTCCTTAGAGTTTCCATCTCTGCCTACATGACACATCTATTCTTGCATGTTATCTACTTTTTCCATTAGAGCCCTACTGTATCAATCATAGGTATTTTAAATTCTTTATGTGATAATTCCAAAACCTGTATCATATCTGAATCTTGTTCTGATGCCTTGTCTCTTCACACTCTTTTTTCTTTTTCTTTTTTTTTTCTTTTTGTTATGTCTTGTAATTTTTTGTTGAAAGCTGGCCATGATCTATCTGGCATTAGGAACTGAAGTAACCAAGTGTTTCGTGTGAGTTTTATCCTAATCTGGCTAGGAGCTAAGCTGTCTTTAATGCTTTCTGTAGATGCCAGAGGCTTCAGTTTCTTCTAGGTCCTTGCTATTTCTCTCCTGTTGTCTTTAGTTTTCCCTAAGAATTCTTTCTTTTTTAAAGTTTTCAATTACAGTTGACATTCAATATTATATTAGTTTCAGGTGTACAGCATAGTGATTACCATGTTTCCCCAAAAATAAGACCTAGCCGGACCATCAGCTCTAATGCGTCTTTTGGAGCAAAAATTAATATAAGACCCAGTATTATATTATATTATATTTTACCTGGTCTTATATTATATTAAAATAAGACGGGGCTTATATTAATTTTTGCTCCAAAAAACGCATTAGAGCTGATGGTCTGGTTAGATCTTATTTTCGGGGAAACATGGTAGACATGTGTGTAATTTACGAAGTAATCCACCCCCATAAGTCTAGTACCTCCTGACACCATATACTATGATTATCACAGTGTTATTGACAATAATCCCTATACTGTGAGTTCTTCCTTAATTGGCGTCTTTGTCTTGCAGCTCTCTGACCTGTAATCTACTGTTATTATACCTGTTGATGTGGTGGGGAGGAGAAGCATTCTATATAGTCTTATGATTAAATCCCAGTTGCTTTATTGTTTTGTGTTGTTTTTGTCGTGGGCCTGAGTTCCTGGGCTGCGACCTGCAGAGCGTTTCTTGGTTCCCAGCCCCACCCCCACGTTGCTCCCTAATGTAAGACAGGTAGCTTGGAGGACTTTGGAGTTGTCTAATTGCCCTTCATCCAGATCAGATAAGACTCTGGCAAAGCAGTTTTCCTTGGGGGCTGCACTTCCTTGTTACAGACAACATCTGGGTATACTTGAAGAAGGTTATTGGTCCCCTGCCCCTACGGGAAGCATGAGAGAATTTCTCTCCAGTCTTCACCGTGAGAACCTGGTAGACGCCCAGAGAGGAAACCCACAAACAAGACTGGGCCCCTAAGAGTTTTTAACTCTTTACCTAGTCCACACTGAACCTCTAGCCATCCATCAATTACCTTCAGAAGTGTTCCTGCCAGTTCCGGCTCCAGCCGGTTCCACTTCCCTGGGAGGCTGTGATTCTCTGTATTCCCCCTCTCTCCACTTTTCAGGGTGAAGTTTGCCCTGTGACCTCAGTTCTCTGATGGATATAAGATTGCAGTTTGTTCAGCTTTTTCTTATTGTGAAGACGAAAGTGATGACTCCCAAGCTCTTTACATGTTGCAGTTGGAACTGAAAGTCTGTGTGTGTGTGCGTGTGAGTGTGTGTGTGTGTTTTTAAACACTTAGTAAATGTCATCCTGAACATTTTGGGTTATTGTTATTTGCCAACAGACAGACTCCTGTCTGGAGGCACTTACACTTTGGAGCGGGAGGCAGAGAGCGTCTGTCATTAATTTTGGAAAATTCTTACTTCCAAAATTTCTAATGCTGCTTTCTCTCTTTCTTCTCCTTCTGGTATTCCCATTCATTACATGTTGCACTTTTTGTAATTGTTCCACAGTGTTTGGATATTCTATCCCTTCTTTTTCCCATTCTTTTTTCTCTTCGCATTTCAGTTTGGGACATAAAAAAACGGGGTCAGTCAATCAATGATCTAACTGGTGAGAAGGACTAAGAAGTTCCCCAAAAATGTCCACCAAGGACCCTGACCTCCAGAGCTGGAGAGTGGGTCAACACAGCCTGCTCTGCAGCAGTGATAGGTCTCCTGGGGTTTAAAAGGTGCTCGGGCAGAGGGAAGGGTAGAGAGGACAGCCTTGAGGAGAGAGGAGGGCCCCACTTTTCCAACTCCTGGCCCTGTGCTCTGTCCTCTGTCCTTTGTTGCTTCTCTATTCAGTCATCGTCATCTTTAGCTTGATTTGTTAGCTGTAGTGCAGTCATCCAGTCTGTTGACTTCACAGAGGTTGTTTTCACAGTGGAGAGGCTGCCTGGAGCCTATGTTTGGGGTGGAGAGTGGGATCTGATAATCCTCTTCCTTTCTTCTTTTGGGCTTCGGTAGTAATTCTGGTAGAAGTCACCTACTAGGAGAACTCTGATCCTTGGGTCCTGCTACCACCAACCTCCAGAAAGGCAAGCAAAGGTCAAGGCCAGTGTCCTGTTTGCTGTGTATGTCCTTGTGTGTGTTAGGCATCATTCTTTGATGGCATTTCCTGTGAGATAAGCATTATTATTCCCATTTTACAGACAAGGAAACTGAGGCTCAAGAGGGGATGCTCATTTGCCCAGTCTCTGGGCAGCTAGAAAGGTAAAGGGCTGGGATTCAAACCCAAATGTCCTAACTTTAGGTCTGAGCTCCCTCCCCTCTACTCCCACGAAGGCCCAGGCACACTCAGTGTGAGATAGCCATGCTGTCCGTGGCCTCAGCTGCCAGCGTCTGTCCCCAGATATACAGGCAGATGCTGTGGGAGATTTAACGGCAGGCCTGTTAGAAATTTGGCTTGGAGCCTCCATTGTCTCAGGATTTTGTAATTTGGCCCTGGCTCTGGGCAGGGAGGGGGTTAGGGGTGGAGGCCACTTTTCATGGGAAGTCAGGCACAGAGGGGGTGTGAACCATCAGGCTGGGACCGAGGCCAAGACAGCAAGAAAAAAGCTGGGGCTTTGGCCAAGGCTCCGGGCCCTCGGGAACATCCAGCTGGATGGGGCCGTGCAGGCTGGGCCAGATGTGGAAAGTCACAGAGTTGCTGGTGACTCCTTGACTGCAGGGGAGAGAGACAAAGAACAAACTGACATGACAATCCAGAGGGTGAAGTACTGCCATCTAGGAAACACTGGGGCCTTGGTCAGCCAGGAAAGGAACCCAATCCATTGGGAGGGAGCAGAGAGGCTTCTTGGAAGAGGGGATCCCTGTGTGCTGAGACCCCAAAACTGAGCAGAAGTTGTTCAGGGTGAGAAGGAATCATGGCCTTTCTGGTGGAGGGAGCAACAGGTAAGAAGAGCCTGTTATTGAGGAAATGTCTGACCCATTTGCCGGGGTTTTGAGCATTTCAGGCTGTCTCGAACGTCAGATGACAGATACAGTGTAGCAAGAAATGAGGCTGGGGGTTTGGAAAGGGTCCAGTACATAGAAGTCCTAATGCCAAATATTTCATGGGACATAAACTTTAAAAAAAAAGTCACTGTTTATCTGAAATTCCAATTTAACTGGGCATCCTGCATTTTTATTTGCTAAATCTGGCAAATCCAGCCTTGGGGGCAATTTGGTCTTAATTCCTGGGTAGTGGGAAGTTATCAGAGGCTTTTCAGGAGGGTGATGACATGATTTAATTTGCATTTTAACCAGAAATGGGCAGCAAGCAGTATGGACTGAGAGGGCAGGACTGAAGACAGGGAGACCAGCTAAAAGAGAAGCTTAGGGATAAAGAGTGGATGGACGGAGAGAGATTTATTCAGGAGGGGAAGTCAGTGGTCCTTGATGATTAATTGAGTGTGGAAATTGAGAAAACGGGGAAGTCAAGAATGACATCCAAGTTTCTGGGCAACTAGGCAGACGGTGGTGACCTTCTCTGATCTAGGAGCACAGGAAGAGAGGCAGGTTTGGGAGGGGGAGAAGCTGAGTCCAAGAAGAGATGTCCAGGAGATAGCTGGAGGTGGGGGTCTGGAATTCAGGCGTGGACAGGGGTGAAGGTCGGAACTTGGCAGAGATCAGCTTTCGGCGTGAAACCACTGGAACCACGGGAATGGACTCGCACGCTCAGGGAAAGCATATAAGGTGAGAAGGGAGAAGGACTAAGCACTGAACCCTGAGAAATATTAACAGTTTAGAGGAGGCGGAAGGAAGAGAAGCCAGCAAATTAGACCTGGACGCTGAGACCAGAGGTTTGGAGAAATGCAGGAAGGGTCGTCATGACATTGTGTTTCCCCCGGGAGCTAAGTCAGGACAGAGTTGGAAGGAGACTGAGTTCCAAAGTGTCAAGTGCTACCAAGACGTGAAGTCATGTGAGGGCAAACTGTAGTCTGGTAGATTTGGCTACTAGAGACCCGGCAAGGGAGCGTTTCGGTGAAGTGGTGAGGGCAGGGGCCAGGTGGGAAGGGGTGAGGAGGGAGTGAGAGGTAGAGGCCACTCTTTCCTAGACTTCGGCCGTGAGCCACGTGGACATGGCAGATTGGCCACAGGCATTTATCTTCTGTCCCTCCTCAGACCCCGTCAAACTGATAGCAAAGGAATAAAGGTATAACCCACTCATAAAGACAAAGAAGCTGGGACAGGACGCACCATCAGAAAAAAAACTTTCAACACATCTTTGGAAGATGGAATGCTAACAGAGAAGTAGGTAAACTCGTGGCTAGAACCTGAGGTGCCTGCAGAGCAGAGATGAGGAGAGAGCCAACGCTCCCGGAAGCATCGGGGAGAGGTCCGGGTCTTGGGGGGACCGGGATGGTGGGAAGTTTGGACACAGAGCACTTGTTCCCTGGGTCTTATAGGTAGAAATGACTAGACCCACCATTATGAATGTATCTAAATTGACAAGTTCACGAACTTGTTGCAATGATGTTGCTAACATTTTTGATATCAGAGAGATTATTCATTATGAATTTGTAACAACTGGACAGTTAACCAAGTTTACTATTTGGAAGTGGTGAAAAGGCTGCGTGAAAAAGTTAGGCGACCTGAACTTTTCGCCAACAATTCATGGCTCTTGCATCACGACAATGCACCAGCTCACAGGGCACTGTCTGTGAGGGAGTTTTTAGCCAGTAAACAAATAACTGTATTGGAACACCCTCCCTACTCACCTGATCTGGCCCCCAGTGACTTCTTTACCTGAAGATAAAGGAAATATTGAAAGGAAGATATTTTGATAACATTCAGGACATCAAGGGTAATATGATAACAGCTCTGATGGCCATTCCAGAAAAAGAACTCCAAAACTGTTTTGAAGGGTAGACTAGGCGCTGGTGTCAGTGCATAGCTTCCCAAGGGGAGTACTTCGAAGGTGACCGTAGTGATATTCAGCAATGAGGTATGTAGCACTTTATCTAGGATGAGTTGGCAACTTAATTGTCCGACCTCATACATTTATTCATTGAGTCCTCACAATTATGACTGTCCCCATTTTATAGATGAGGAAACTGAGGCTGGGAGAGGTTAAGTCATGTGCCCAAGGTCAGGAAGTCAGTGAGCAGAGCAGTGTTCATCCAGATGCCAGCACCAGTCTGAGGTCTGCCTGATACCAAAGTCGAGGCTTTTAACCAGAGCAGAAGTTGTGAAGTCGGGTTTTCAGGTTCTTTCCCCTGAAGCTCACTAATGGGGGCAGTGCAGACTCTGTAAAGTGCCCCTCCCACTGGCTTCCTCTCCTGGGAGAAGAACCAGAAGAACAAGGGGAAGTGGAACAAGGTGCAGCTATTCCTACCATCTCTCCACCCCCTGAATTTCACCATGAAAGGAGCAGCTATAACAGAACAGGATCTGCCTTGTTCAGCAGGATCTGTCCTGCAGAGAGAGGAGCTCACCATGATGGGAGAAATGTCGTGGTGGGAGCATGTGTCCGGATTGGGCCCCAGACACGGGTCCTTTAAGCAGCAAAGCCACCCATTCCTCCAGGACAACACAAGGAAGAAGGGTCCCAACATACCCGGAGTGCCTACTGTGTGCCAGGCACTGAGCACATCTGATCTATTTTCTCATTTACTCCTGACATGGACCTAGAGTACTTACCTGACATTAATTAGCTCAGGGAGCCCGAGGACCAGCCCTACCTGCAGGACGCTGGTGGTGCCCTTTCTCAGCTCCCTTCTGCCCCACCCCCTTTCTTCTACGGTCCCCAAGGCCTCCATCTGCAGCCACTGTCCACCCGGTGCCTGGAGTCACCCTGGCCCCAGGCCCTCGCGTGACATTTGGGAGCACCCGAGTGCCACCTTCTGGCTGGTGCTGGAAGAACAAGAGGCCAGGCGGGAGAGTCCAGCAACTGAGCTGCAGGTAGGCTGGCTGGTTGATTTGCTCCCTGCCTTGCTGCAGAAAGGATCCTGGGCAGCTTCCACGGATGCATAAGGTACAACCAGAGCAGAAGATATGAGTGTGGAGAAAGAAGAAAGAAACACAAGGACGGGGGAGCACAAAGGAAGCAGAAATATAAAGTTAAAACACCATAAGGATCTACTGGGGTGGAAATAAGACCACAGACTCAGAAATTTTGAAGATGGCTTTTTTGTTTTTATTATTGGGGAATATTGGGGAGCAGTGTGTTTTTCCAGAACCCATCAGCTCCATGTCAAGTCGTTGTTTTCACTCTGGTTGTGTGGAGGAGGGTGCAGCTCACTGGCCCATGTGGGAATCGAACTGGTGACCTTGGTGTTATGAGCACTGTGCTCTAACCGCTGAGTAAACGGGCTGCCCCTGGCCATTTTTTTTTTAAATCATCTACTCAAGGCATAAAGAAATGAGTGGAGAATCCACCAGCCCTGTGTGAGTGATGACTCATTTTAGTTCCCATCTGTTTTACATATTCTTTATACGTGGATACAACACACGATTTCACACACAGAGCGCGCACACACACACACACACACACACCACATCTTTCCAGAAATCGTGTTGGAATGCACAGCGGAGGGAGATGCTTATAATGTAGATTCAAAAAAATAATTCAAGGTATACATCTTGGAAACAAGGAGAGTCCTGGTAAATAAAACAAGGTATTTACATGAAAAAAATTCAGATATACATTCAGAAAAAAACAGTATTCTTTGAACAAACCCAACAGGAGTATAATTTCAAAGGAGTAAAACATTAAGGATAGTTTTGTTCGTTGAGGTTTTAACTTTTGGGGCACGCAGCTGCACGTTCTGCTGTGAGGTGCTGGGTCCCCTTATCCCACTCTTGCTATGGAGGGTCACACCCCAGCTCTAAGCTTCCTAGCCGGTGGCACAGAGATGGAATCGTAGCCACTTACACAATCTCTTATGATTAAGATAAACCAGTCGCTCAGGAGAAGCATGCCTTTTGTGCTAAGATAAGAATAAGTTGCTCCCTGGCCAGGTAAAGGGTGCCAGGGGAAGATGACAGAGTGGAGAAAATGAGGGCCCCGTGGGCCAGCCCATCCCTCCCTACTCCCACCAGGGGGAGTGCGAGCTCTTTGCAAAGACCTCAGGAGGTGGAAAGGGTCTGGAATCTGAGGCCAAGCCTGCCCCAAAGGTGGTGCATGTAAGAGAGGTGGGAGCAGGAGGGGCACGGGCAGGAGCCTGGGACCTGGGAGGAGGCCACCTGGCCTGAAGTCCCAGCCTGGTGACTGCTTTGCAAGTTCTCTCTCCTCTGCAGGCCTCAATTTCCTTGCCTGTAAAATGGGAGGTGGGGTCCACTAGAGCAGCGCTTCTCACCTTTTAATGTGCATTCGAATCACCTGGGAATCTTTCTAAAGATTCTGATTCAGTGGGTCTGAGGCAGGGCCTGAGAAGGTGAATTTCTATGCTAACAAACTGACTGGTGGAGCCCAGATTGCTGGTTCTTGATTTATCTCTGAGACGTGCCAGCTCTGCGACAGTTTGGTTTCTTGAGTTGAGCAGGGAAGACTTGCCAGGGTTTCAAATCCTTCCACAGAAGTGGTTCGTCCTTCCTTCCTTCTTTCCTTCCTTCCTTCCTTCATTTATTCAACAAGCATTTTCTGGGCCAGGTCCCTGCCTGGTGCTGGGGACGTAGAGATAGACAAGACCCAGTGCTACACTTGAGGAACCCATGGACACAAGAACCAGAGCTCCTCCAAGTGACCGGCGTTGGGGAAGAAGGAAACCCACAGTGGGGGCTCATGGGAACACCAGAGAGGCCCCTGGCCAGACATGGGGGGTCAGGGAGGGCTGCCCTGGGGAGAGGACTCCTTTGCCTATTCTTCATGAGCACAGGCAAAAGTAGTGTGGGGAAGGGAAAGAATGGTCCAGGCAGAGGAGATGGCCTGTGCGAAGGCCTGTAGAGGAGAGCCAGGCTGACGGGTTGTGTAGTGACAGGGAGCACACACACATGCGCACACTCCCTGGGAGGTGCAGATGTGGTGAAGAAACAGCATCCTAAAAGAGATGGGAATTCTTATTCAGGGAACCTCCATGAGCTCCCATTGGAGTGGGTTGGTTTCCATGGCAACTCTCTGCTTTCCTCCCCACAGACTCTGCAAGGACAACTTCCAAGGCTCCTTCAACTCCATGGCCAAGGCTCCCCCAGCTGCCAATCTCCAGAGTCCACCCCCATCCCCACTCTGGGCCCCAAGCCCAGGAGAACCCTACCCCAGGGAGTGTCCTGTCACACACAGGGCCCACCCCTACCCCACCCTTGTCTAGCATGAACCCTGCAGTGTTGGATAGAAATTAGAGCTCGTGATTGTCAATATCTATACATAGATGTAGAAATAAGTAAATGTCTTGTTGTGCCAAAAAGTAAGAAAGTGCACAAAGACTGAAAGGACATATCAAAAGGAGTGCCCACTGGCCAAATCTGGAAGAATTTGAGCATCGAAATGAATATTGATTATAATAAACTGTTAATGCTCATATGGCTAAATTGCTATAACCCACTGAATAAAACAGCAATCTACTAGTACAAGTCTACAATGACATGGACAAGTTGAAAGTTTGATCAAGAGTTGGGTATTTACATATTTCAAAGTAACTGCCCCACAAAATACTAACTATAAATGGAGAAGAGTAATTTTACAGTGGAGAAGCCTAGCCGACATCATCTTAATCAAGCTATCAGAAATGAGGCAAATAAAAATCCTGAGCCCCCTGATAGGATGCCATAAAACAAATGCAGCATCACCTCTGTGATGTTCCTGTAGATATTTGATGTTTTTACTAATTTTTTACCTGCTTATGTTATCAGTTACAGAGGGATTGTGGATGTGTCTGTTTCTCCTTTCAGTTTGCTTGAGTTTTGCTTCTATATTTTGAGGCTACGTTATTAATTGCATGCAAATTTAGAATTGTTGTATCTGCTTGATAAATTGAATTTTTTAATTCACTGTGAATAGCTCTGTTTAGCTTTAGCATTATTTTTTTTCCCCTCTCTTAAACTCTACTGTTGCTGATACTAATGTAGCTACTACACCAGTTTACCTTCCGTTAGTATTTGCATGGTATAACTTTTTTCATCCTTTTACTTTCCTCATTTCTGTAGTCTTATATTGGACATTTTTCTCTTGTAAACAGCATATGATTTTTTTTAATCCAACGTGTTAACGTTTGTCTTTCAATTGGCATATTTCATCTGCCTACATTTAACATAATTGCTGTATATTTGGCTTTAGGTCTCACATCTTACTGTTTGTTTTCTATTTGTCACACTTATTCCCTATTACTTTTCTCTCATTTCTTTTTTTTATATATATATATTTTATTGGGGAATACTGGGGAACAGTGTGTTTCTCCAGGGCCCATCAGCTCCAAGTCATTGTCCTTCAATCTACTTGTGGAGGGCGCAGCTCAGCTCCAAGTCCAGTCGCCGGTTTCAATCTTAGTTGCAGGGGGCGCAGCCCACCATCCCATGACGGAATTGAACCGGCAACCTTGTTGTTGAGAGCTCGCGCTCTAACCAACTGAGCCATCCAGCCGCCCCTTTTCTCTCATTTCTTGCCTTCTCTTGCCAACCTGATATACTCAGCAAAAAAATATCTTTCAAAAATTAAGGTGAAATAGAGATGCTATGGACAGGTGAAAACTCATCACCAGCTCACCTCCATCAAAGGAATTCGTAAAGGATGATTTAGGGACAGAAGAAAACAAATCCCAGATGGAAACTGGGAGATACAGGAAGAAATGAAGTCCAATGGACAGAGAAAATATGTGGTTAATCTAAACAAATATTGTGCGTATAAAACGATAAGAATACGCTCTGTGGAGTTCGAAATATATAAAGAATTAAAATACCAGATGGTACCAGATGATAATAGCGTGTAAGTCAGGAGGGGGTTAATGGAGTTTTAAGTGGCCAAGGTTCCTGCATTTTTCCTTAAGTGGTAAGAGTACTAATTTATATTAGACTGTAATAAGTCAAGGACACGTGTTGTAAATCTCTAGAGTAAGTGCCAAAAGAATGGAAAACTAACAAGCTAATAAAGAGATGGCGTGGATTAATTTAAAAAAATACCAAATCCACTGGGAGTAAGGTGAGGTAGGAGAGAAAAATAAATATATTTTTAACCCCCCCCAAAAAAATCATAAAAGAAACTTCAAAGGTAATAAAAATGTTCTTTAACTGGGTGGTAGGCACACAGCGTTTACTTTGACCTGATTCATATACTTTACATATATTAACTGAATATTCTTTTGTCACCACTCCATAGTTAATCAAAACAAATTTAAAAAACAAAGAAAATGATGGAAGACTAGGCACATATAATATGATGCTATTTGCATATATAGGTATACATACATAAAAAAAGAAAAGGAAACAGAAAATAAGTGGGACAAACAGAAATTTATACATATTTTTTTCTGTAGAAAAACATCTGGAAGCTTATTTGCCAAAATACCATCAGTAGTTGTCTGTGGGGGTGTGTGAATGCTAGAGGAAACTACTTACGCCTTATAAACCAGTCTACGGTTTCAGTAAGCATGTATTACTTAAATAATTACAAATCACTAACAGGTCGCACATGTATTTCCATTTTGAAAAAATAAATGTAAAAAAATGTAATGAGACTAGTCCCTGGGGTACCTTGCAGCCTGGAAAGACGTTTATGACGTGGGGTTCCTTCCTTCTCCCCAGCGCTTAGCAAGCACCTCGAGTTGTGACAGACTCCGCTGTCGTGACCCGCTTTGCCCACACGGTGGTGCTGCGGCGCTAGTCCAGCCTCTCCCCGCTCCGAGGGCGGGGGGGTTTGGGGGTGGGATGGGAGGGAGTGGGGCGCTGCAATGGTGGGGAGGGGGCGGCGCATCCTCATGAGCAGACTTATTTCTTCAGCGTCCGGCCTACAGTCTTACCAGGTGGCATCCGAATCGCTCGCACGCCTGTCGCCCCCGTAGGTAGCTCCCGGGCATCCGCCCCTGGTGCCGCGCGACCCACCTCCCCGCGCAGAGTTCAATGCCCTCGTGCCTCGGGGTGACCAGACTGGATTCCCAGAGCATGCCTGCGGGGCCCTCACAGGGCTTGTTAAGTTGTCGTTGGGACCTGTCTCCAAACGTAGCGAGTGCTAGGTCCCTGGAGGAACGTGAGCCATGTTGACCCACCTCACCTGCCAAGGGAGCTACAAGAGGGTGGAGGGGATCTTGCCTTGGATGAGAGGATCCTGGGTACCTCTGGGCTGAGACTGGTGTTTCAGTGTTTCTGATCTCTGCCTCTGAATTTTCCCACGTGCAAATCTGAGCAAGTCACTCCGGGGGTTCCCCATCACCCTCAGGAGAAGTTTCAAGTGGCTAAGCCTGACTCCTGAGGTTCTTCAGCACACCCATACCCCAACACACCAGCACCTCCCGGCACCCCACACTCCCTCCCGCTGAACCCTTTCAGCCCCTCCCACCTGCCATGCTCTCTCTCCCCTCTGAGCCTTCTACGTGCTGGTCCTATTCACTCAGACACTTGTCCACCCCCTTTTACTTCTTGGTGAACTCTGACTTAACCGTCAGACCTCGAGTTTAAATGTTGCCTCGTTCTGCAAGCCCCTCTGATCCCTGGGGCACCCGCAGGCTTCCCTCTCCCAGTGCGACACACTTGACTCAAATTATGTATTCCTTGCTTGCCTCCCCCATTGGACAGTGGCCCCATGAGGGCAGATGCCTGTTTGCCTGGGTTGTCATTGCTCCCGGAGCAGAATCCTGGGACACCTAGTAGATGCTCCATAAATCACTGTTCCATGAATCAATGTTCATGAGCGTATATCTCATGGGGGGGGCCCTTCCTTTTGAGGTGCCCCAGGGGCGTGGCAAAGGTGCTTTGTAGGCTGTGGATGGGAGGGATATGGGAGGGGTGGGGTTCAGCTACAACAGCCCATCCAGAGAAACCACTGGACTCCTGCTGCCAGGGGACACAAACCGCAATGGCTGCCGGCTGCCCGGGCCCCTCCCCAGCACACAGCAGGTGGCTGGACACCACTGACCTCAAGCAGCACAGGAAGGAGGTGCCTGGGTGGCCCGGCTCCAGCCAGCTGTGCCCAGCATCCTCCCTACACGTGCAGTTGACTCCCAGACCCCGATGTCCAGTCCACGTGCCCCACTGGTGTTGGACATCTCCCCCAAACATCCTCAGCACGCTACACTCATTTGAATTCATCATCCTTCCTGCATTGGCTTTTCCTCCTGGTTCCACCCCACCCCCGGACACTTCCCCTTCCTCCCTCTCCCACCTACTCACCCATCACCACAGCTTGGTCTCCATCAATGATCCCACCACCTGCTGTGTTTCTCTCTCTAGGGTCCTGTGAGGACAACACCCTGCCATCTGCCCCGCACACCTCCCGCACTCCGTATGACAGCCAGACTTACTAACTTGCAGCTCCCCAAATGAGCTGCGACTGCTCTCGCCTCCTGGCCTTGGTGCTGAGTCTTTGGCCTGGACATTCCCTTTCTACCTGGCAAATGTGTATTCATCCCTCAGGCTCCTGCATAGACATCCCTTCCTCCAGGAAGCCCTCCCTGGTCCAGTGCCCTTGCTTGGGGTTCCCACAGTCACCTAGGCTCCCCCGATCTTTGTCTGTGTCACACTGAGTTGCCAATCCTGGTGGTCAGTGTTGAGTCCCCAGTTCACTTGGTTCATCATCACCTGGCACAGCTGGCATGGCCTCCTTGCTGAGATCCCTTCTCCCCTTGGCTCCCAGGTCCCTGCTCCCTGAGCCCTCCTTCTCCTGTTCACTGGCCGCTCCTTCTCGGTTCTCCTGACAGGTTCCTCACCGTCCTGCCCTCGAATGTTGGCATGCCCCAGGCCTGGGCCCCCGGACCTCCTTTTTTCCCCATCCACTCTCTCCTTTGGTGCCCACATGTAGGCCTGTGACTTTAAACCCCCTCTGCATGCTGACCGCCCCCATGTTTCTATCTCCAGCCTGAACCTGTTCCCCAACTCCAGGCTCCACCCTATAACCTGCTCCTCACCTCTCCACTTGATGGTTTATGCACACCTCCAACTGAATAAGTTCAGGTCAAGCTCTTAGTTCAAACTTCATTCCTCCAACCGACTCCTCCTGTGGAATCCCCATTCTTCTAGTTCATGAAGCTCAAACCTTGGTGCCATCCTTCACACCTTTTTATGATCCCCACATCCAATCTATCAGGAGAGCCCATGGCTACCTTCAAAATATGCCAGTGTCCCACCCCTTCTCAGCACCTCATCCAGCCACCTGGTCCAAGAACTCTCCTTGGGTCAAGTTCGGTGGCCTCCCGACCTGTCTCCCACATGCTTCAGGCCTGGCCCACTTCGCTCTCTTCCCAACCCAGCAGCCAGTCTGGACATCAGGTGATGCCCAACCTCAGCCCCAGAGCTTGCAGGCCCCTCCTCACTTGGAGTAACAGCCAAGCCCTTCCCTGCTTTCACGACCTTCGGGAGCTGGCCTGCTCTCCACCCCAGCGCTGGCCTCCTTGGCTGGTCCCTGAACATCTCGTCTGAGAGCCTTTGCACTGGCTGTGGTTCCCCTCCCTTTGACACCCCCACCCCCTATGTCTGCACAACTGCCCTGACCCACTGCTCTTAGATCTCTGTTCAGAGAGGCCGCCCCTGACCACAAAATCTGCCTCCCAGTATTTCCTCGCCCCTTCGCTCTGCCTTCTCTTCCTTCCTAGCCCTTCTCACCACCCAACATGTCACATTTATTTACGTATTTATTACCTGTCTCCTCCACTAGAATGTAGATATGGAAGGGCAGGGATGTTGTCTGTTGTGGCTCCTACTGTATCTGACACATATAGACCCTCCTTCACCAGACAGTGAAGACTGAAAAGGCAGGAATACGATTGTATTCACCGACAACACCAGAGTGTTCGAGCCATCACTGGGGCTCAACAAATACTGAAGGCATAGATGGATGGATGGGTAGGTGGAGGGAGGAAAGCAGGAGGGATGGGTGGATAGATGATGGATGGATGGGCCGATAGGTGGATGGGAGAGTTGGATGGGCGGATGTGTGGATGGCTGGGTGAAGGGATGGACCAAGGTGTCGACGGGGCAGGTGTCCCAGGCCCTGCTCTGCAGGAGGAGGCACGTCGGTCCACCTGGAGATACCCAAGCCCCAGAATCATTTAGGAGCGCTTGAGATGCTGAGGTCTCAGACCCTGACTGGCCCCTGTAGGGCTCCCCTGCAGGCCGCAACGGATTCACACGCTTATTACCAGCAATGAAAAGAAACTGCTGCAGTATGCCTCAGTCATCCAGATTTTAAGTTCTAATGCCTTTTGACACACGGTTCTGTTTTTGAGAATCTCTTCAAGAAAAATACTCAAGTTGGTGCACAGAAATAGATGTGTGTGCTCAGCAGGTCATGGCAGCCCTGCTTGTAATCATGTAAAACAGGGACCAGCCTGGACGTCCCTCAGTAGAGGACCGCGGGGTGAATGGTGGCACAGCTCATCATATAAAGTTGGTGGCAAATACGAAAAAATCAAAGAGATGGATCCGTGTACTGAGATGGGAGGATTCAGGGTTGAGTTGCTAAGTGACAAAAGCATGTCCAAGAACAATCATGTGGAATGAGCATGTGAATAAACACATTGCGTGTGTGTGAGTGTGTGTGTGTGTGTCCATGCATACATGTCCGTGTGCATAGGAAAGGGGCTGGACTCCCACGCACCACCCCCGAACCACAATCACTGCTGGGGACAGAGTGGGGTTAGAAGGGAAATTTCCTTGTTAGTGTATGTGCTCCTTTATCGGCTTTTCTTTTAGCAATAAGCTTTCATTCCTATGTAATTGGAAACATATTTTTAAAGAAATCGCTCCTATGTATGTTTCAGCACTTGATCTAAGCACACATTTCTCTAGCTCCTTGATGGCCGTTGGGTTGAGGGGAGGTGGGTTGGTGGATGAACGGCAAGTTCATCCCTGAGGCTTTCAAGGACCTCTTCTACCCACCTTTCAAGCACAATCTCCCAGGATTCCCAAACGCAGAGATCAGGGGTCAGCAAATCCAGCTCATTGCCTGTTTTTGTACAGTCTGTGAGCTAAGAATGCTTTTTACATTTTTTAATGGCTGGGAAGTAATCAAAAGAAGAATGCTGTCTTATGACACAAGAGAATCATATGAAATGCAAGTTTCACTGTTAACCCATAGAGTTGTGTTGGCGCACGGCCACACTGATTCATCTATGTGTTGTTGTCCATGGCTGCTTTTGAGCTACAACAGCAGAGTTAGTAGTTACAACAGAGGCTGTGTGGCCCACAGAGCCTCAAATATGTACTATCTGGCCCTTTAGAGAAAAAGTTTGCTGATCCCTTATGTATAGTCCCTTCTGTCCAAGCAAATCAGCCAGATTTGTGGCTCCCCTGCTTGGCTTTGGCTCTGTCAAGTCCATCACTGTACATACCCTCTCTCTCTGCTGTCTCCACTGGTCTACCTGTTGGGAAACTAACCGTCCTAAAAGGTCATTCCCAGCCCTCCCTGTGACCCGGAAGGGGCGCTCACTCTGCTGGTCCTGCCTCCTGGCTGATGGGGGCGTATTTCCCTACCCTCCCACCCCCTAGCCTAGTAGAGATCGTCATGGGCGGGGACTGTGATTCATTTGTGTCTCCAGCACTTGGCACAGTTTCTGGCTAAAGTTTGCTGAATTGCACAGACTGCCGTCATGGCCGTGTGGGTAAAACGCTTTCAGCCTTCTTGGTTTTTTTTCCTGATTCACCACAAAACCTGGAAACTGGCCAGAGCATGGAAGGAGTGGGGTGGGGTCAGGTAGAGTGCAGGAGCTGAGCTCATGTGTGGGTTCTGATGATTGCAGGGGCATCCCCCAGGGCAGAATTACTTTATGTGACCACGGAGAATCATCTGGGATGAGTGTGAAGCAGCAACAGAGGGACACAGCATGACTTCATTGAAGAGGGACCTTGCTCAGAGTCAGAGGGAACTGACTGCTGGACAGGAGTGAGTCTCCCATCCTGGGAGGTAAGCAAGCAGAGTTTGGATCGAGGAGATTCTTGCTCTCTCAAGGGGGTGCACTCCATGAGCCTCCATCCTGAGGCTCTGGGAAGCCCGAGGTTCTCTCAGGGTGGTGACCAGGCATTTGGGTGCCACCAAGGCCACGCTCTGGGGGCTTAGGGAAGAGATGTGATCCCCTTCACTTCAGGCCAGCCCAGTCGCATCCTGCTGCTGGGATGCAGAGTGCACCAGTGTCCCCAGGGCTTCTTGGAACCAAGGCAGGGCCCTGAGACCCAGCAGCAGGACATCTCACGTCGAGCCCCATTGTTCATCGTGAAATTGATGATTTCAGGAACTTGAAGGGCCCCAGACCACTATCCCCGTTCCTGCAGCCCAGAAGTCCCCTCACTCCAGCATATTTCGAGCTTGCCTTCTTCCCGGAAAGGTTTGAGTTTCTTTAATGATAATCCAGCCTCACATTTGTGCAGTCCCAGGAGCCACAGTGCATCGTGGCTGAGATCCTGGGCCTTGGAATCTGCTGCACGACTACCACCATCCCCGGGTCAAGTTCCTTAACCTGCCCAACAGCACCATGAAGGACTCAAATTCCTAACCCCGCCCCCAGAACCTGGGCCTTGCTCCTGCCACTTCCTGGCGGTGTGAGGTTGCTGTGCACTGCCCCTTCTCCCAGTCCTGGTTTCCTCCCTGAGGGCATTGAGAGCACACAGGAACTCACCAGGGCACTCATGCCCGCACGAGCTGCTGTCATCAGGAGACCAGCCCCTCTTGCCCCATGGAGCTGATGACAAGGCCAGCCTCTAACGTGCCCTTGTCCCCTGCCAGCTGGCTCAGAACTTGTTAAAAGATGCCAACCCTCAGTTTCAAGGCCTTTGAACAAGCCAAGAAAGTAGAGCTGACCCTCTCCTTAAACACAGGAGGTGGTGAAAGGCGGTAGTTTGGAGGGGTCCAGGATGTAAAGTGGGGCCACCAGGTGGGGGGGCGCAGGTGAAAGGCTGGCCCAGACATTCCTTCTTGATGATCCTACCTCCAAGCCTCCCTACCACCCCCATCCAGACACGTTCCTTTCCTCTTTGTCTGGGAGGCACTGCTGGGTGCTCAGTGGGGCCAGTAGGCCCTTCTGGTCAGGCAGACAAGGTCTCAACCCCCAGCTCTGCCAGGGACTTTGTGTAGACTCTCAGTTTTCCCATCTGTGAAATGGGACTCAGAGAACCTCTTTTAGAAAGTTGATGAGTTAGGTACATAGAGAGTGCCAGGCTCACAGTACACCTCGCCCCCCAAGTAGAAGACCTTGTAGTCTCCCTCCTGGGGTCCCAGCCCTTAATGGGAAGGGAGGACCCAGTCCAGCCACATGAGCATTAAGACGTGGGGAGAAACACACCAGGAGCATCTCGATGTGAGAAGCCCTGGTTCTCAGTGAGAGTTCCTGGTGTGTAGCTTATGAATCAAGGCAGGAGGCAGTGGGGGGAAATAACAATTACAGCTAACACTTAGTTTTTCCACCAGTATTTCATCCAACACATATTTATTGGGGGTCTCCTCGGCTGGGCAGTGTTCTAAGTGCTGGGGTTACAGCATGGAGCTTGCATGAAAGCAGAGCGGGGCTGGCAGACAACACACAAATAAATAAGTAATATAATGTCAGGTGGGATACTAAGCACCGGGGAGAAAAGGAAAGCTGGGGGCAGGGGTGGCTAGAGAGTGATGGGAGGGGCGGGGGATGGGCATGGTATCTTAGAGAGCTGGGCAGGGGGTGGCATTTGACCAGAGACCTGACACAGAGAAGGCCGAGGCTCTAGAGAGTCTCCTCCCAGCACAGGAAGGGGCCGGGCCCTGGGGTGAGAGAGTGTGGGTTGGTTCAAACAAAAGAAAGGACACCGGGGCTAGAGGGGAAGGGAGGGGGCGATAGACGGGGAAGGGTAAAGAGAGGGGGCAGGAGGGAGGGAGGGAGAGAAGAGAGGAGGAGGACGGGGCTGACCAGTAAGGACAGGGGAGCGAGGAGGGCGTGAGGGGCCTTGGAGGCCGTCCTGAGGGTTCTAGATTTCAGAGGTACTGAGCGCTTCCTCTGGCTCTGGGCTAAGTTCTACCTGTATCAGTCCATTAATTCTCCTACCAGCCGTTCAGGAACTGTCCTCATCCTCTGATTACAGGTGAGGAAACCGAGGCACTGAGAAGTAAAATCACTTGCCGAGGGTCACCCAGCTGGTAAATGGGAGCTGGGGGGTGGACCCAGGCGGGCTTACCTGTCCTCACCTGAGAAACCCCAGCAGGATGGTCCGGAGCAGAACACAGATGCATCCTGGGTCGGGAGGGTGCTTCAGCCCAGCCTGGGGTCAGGCTCCACCCCGCTCAGAACCCAGGAGGAGCAAGACACTGTGGCCCCCCCATGGCACTCTGTTTGGCCTCGGATAGCAGGATTTAGCTAGAAAATCAGAACCTAGGGCAGAAAATAAGTTGAAAGCCCATGTAGCCCTGGATGTTGGCTGCCTCTAAGCCTTGGTGCATACAAGAAACAGTGTTGCCTGCCTTTCCTCCTGGCGTCTGCCTGTTGAACTCCTCATTATCCCTCACAGTCCAGCGTGGCTGGCGCCTCCTCCACAAAGGCTGTTCTGATTCTGCTGAGGAGGTGGCTCTTCTCTGGCCGGATTTGCTCCTCTAGCATTTAGAGCCCTGGGTTTCCGTTCTTCCTTTACGTGCCTGGCTCCCAGGCTCGGCCCAGCCCAGGGCATGGCAGGGACAGAGAGAGTGAGTGGGACAGACACAGCATCATCTCCATGCCAGCCTGCTGGCCTCGTCCTCCTCAGCAGAGAAGGCTGAGCCACGCGTGCCCGCTGTCTCTCCCCTATGCCCACTGCTGGGCTCTCCTTCCCCCCCAACTCCCTCCTGCTGACATTCCTCCGTGCAGCTGGACTTGGGGCCAGTCACCATCTGTGACGACTTAGCTCCCTTTCTTTACGTGGAGCGACAGGTCAAGTCTGGAACCAGGAGATCCCTGCTTCTGCTGGAACAGGACGGTGCAGCGGGCTGGGCACTGGGCTGAGCTCGGAGCTACGGTTCCCAGATCTGGGCCCAGCAGGCCCACCGGTCTGTCGAGCTCCAATCCTACAGTCAGGAATGGCCCCCTCGACATGTCCACGTGTCTGTCTAAATTTCCCACAACAGAGCTTGAGATCCCCATCCTGAAACCCTCTCCCCCAGGGTGTCCCCCAGCTCTGTAAACCAATCCGACGCTCAGGCCTAAAGCCTCGGACTCACCCTTGATCTCCACCCTCTTTTTCCTTCCTCCACATCTGATGGTTCCGCCCACCCGAGGGCCCTACACATCTCCTCAACACATCTGCTTTTCTCCATCCTGCCACCAATACCCCAGTGGCATCCCAGCCTCCGTCGCCTCCAAGACTGCAGCAGTGTCTTATCTGGCCCCTCCTCGGGCCACTTTGCCCACAACAACCTTTCATGTCACTCCCCCGCTCCAACCTGCAGTGGCCCCCACACTGCCTGACCCACAAGGGCCTCTGTGAAGTGGCCTCTGCGGCCTTCCTCTTCTCTCAGACCATTTTCCTGCCTGTCCACCCAGCCTCAGCCAGACTGGCTGTCAGTCCCGCTCGTTCTCTCCCAAACTTATTGATCAGGTCCCTGCTCAAATGCCATCCTCTCAAGCGGGTTTTCCCAGACCCCCGAACTGCAAGCAGTGCCCTGTCATGCTGTGTCCTATGGCCCTGCTTCAGTTCTCTGACTAGCACTCTTCTCCATCTGAAGTGCATGCCTCCCTGCAGCTAGAATGTAAATGACACAAGAGTAGGGACGCCGTCATCCTAGCCCCCAGCACAGGGCCGGGCACAGAATCAGCACTCCATAACTGTTGGCACGATGAGTCAAAGAAGCAAATGGGGCTTGAATGCCCTTTGCTACCATGCCGGGAAGGTACAGATGCTGCCACTTCGTGACCCAGGAGTTTCACCCGAGAGGTCATGAGACAGATGTGCCAGAGTACGTGTGAGATACTTCTCGCAGGCTTGTCACCTTGAATGACTGGCAGCAACCTAGGCGTCCATTAGTCGGGCAATGGCTCAGATCAGGTATGGCATAGCTAAAGGGCGGGAGGTGGTGCGGCCCCTGAACAGGATGACACGGGTCTGTCTGCCGTGTCATGTCACCACGGAAAGCAAGCAGAGCCCAGTGCTCAAGACAGATTGATTGTGAGTGAATGAATGCCTGGAGCCCAGAGCTCTGGTTGCACTTAAACATGTCTAATTCATAAAAAGAGGGAAATGGATTAGGAGGCTGGGAGCTGCCAGGCTAATCCTGCTTTGACCTTGAACCTGTGAGAAAGTGAGGCCCAGGGAGGGAAGTGCCTGGCCCTGGCTCGTACTGATGCCTGGAGGCACAGCCAGAACTGGGGCCCAGGCCCCCCTCCCACCAAGCCCCACCTCCTGCTCTGAGCCAGTTCTGGGGGCACAGCCTGGTGACGGCTGCGTCCTGAGCCTCCCCATGACACGCTCAAGGCAAGTCCCTTCTTTCAGAGCCACAGCTTTTTCATCTGTAAAATGGGCCCACATTCTCCCCACCTCCCTCGCCTCTTTTATAGGCTGTTAGGATGGTAAAAGTTTGGATAAGGATGAGTATTACTCTTTCTTGAGTGTTTAAGACACTCCCGCCTGGTCATGTCCTGCCCTGAGGCTTTGATGCACCGTACCCCGTGGAACCTGTACAACCACCCTATGAAGAAGGGCTGTGAGTACCCCCATTCTACCAGTGAGACTCCCAAGGGTGAGGAATTATCTCAGTGTCACCTAGATGGTAAGTGGAGAGCCCGGAAATGAACCCACCGCACTATATATAGAGACCACAGGCGTATATGTGCAAATGGGCCCCAGAGCCCCCAGAAACCAGGGGACCCTGCAGAGGTGGGCCAAACCTCAACTCCTAGACCCCTTCCCTTCACTGCAGCCTGCTCCCCGCCCCAGTGAGTGGAGACCAGGGGACCTGGTGCCTGCAGCTTCCTGGGCAGGGCCTGGCCTCCCTGTGATTAAGGCAGTGGGAGGTTGGGAGCTAGGATCTCTGTGATTCCAGAAGTAGGGAGGGATGAAAGGTGACAAAAGGAGCTTCCCCAAGTCCGGGCCAACACAGCAGCAGCCACTGGCTGCTCTGGGAGTACCTGGGTATTTCCCTCCCTGCCACCCCTGGTCTGGGCCCTCCGGCCATCCTCCTGGCTTGTCTCCCTGTCTCCCAACTCCCTCCTTTTGATGGCCCCTCTGGCTCAGCATAAGGAGGCCATTCTGTGCAGCAAATGCCTGTCGAGGCTCTATGTCGCCCCTGAACCAAGCCCACACTCCTACGCTGTCATTCAGGTCCTTCTTGCTCCAACCCCAACCAGCTCATCTTCCCTGACATTCTCCCAGTCGCTTGTCATTAAGTGCGACCTTCCTGCCTCCATGCTTTTGTCTGTGCCCTTCCCTCTGCCTGGGATGCCCTCACCTTCTTCTGCTCAGCTCTTCTCTCTCTGCCCAGTTCACACGCCTCCTCATTCAGGCAGCCTTCCCTGATTGGGCCCCAACGACACACTCCTTCTTCTCCAAGCATCGGGCCCTGTTCTGTACTCTGAATCTATCTCATGCATCTTTAGCTCCCTTCGCCCTGCCCCGTCGTCACCCAGCACCAAGGCTGTGACCTCTCTGGGATCCAGGCCTGCCCCGGAGGCTACTCACAAGCCTTGGACAAGTCACTTCACCTCTCTAAGCGGCCTTGTTCTCATCTGTAAAATAAGATAGCCAGAGTTTCTACTAGAGGAATCACTGAGGAGTGCGTGAGACAGTGTGGGTCCACACTCAGAACAGTGCCCAGCTCTGGTGGCTGCATAATGAGTGGTACCAGCGTCACAGCTATTTCTGTTGTTCCAGTAGCAGAGAGGTCTTTTAAAGGACACCTTGGAATATGTCACTCCGTGAACTATCCTCAGGGTCAGGCCTGAGGACGTCCCTGAGTGGTCCTGCCTGATCCTCTCCTGCTGCCCTCCTCGGTCCCATCTCTGCACCAACTCCCTCAACTACTGCTCCAACCACTTGGAACTTAAGGCCCCCTGTGCCCTCTCAACTTGAGGCTTTTGCACAGGCCACTCCCTCCAGCTGGCACACCTTTCCCCCTTGCTCCCTCCTTCTTCACCTAACTCCTACTCATCCTGTAGGCCTCAGGTTAGGTGCCCATTCCTCCAGGAAGCCTTCCTTGACCACCTCTCTCAGCCAGATGAGGCAGCCCTTCTCTGTGCTCACACAGCGCTTACCACACACACTGCATTGCAGTGACCTGTTTACCTGTGAGCTCCATGAGGCAAGACTAGCTCCCTGCTGCAAACCGAGCACCTGGCCCAGGGTCTAGCACGGAGAAGATGCTCAAAAAACACTTAGTGACTAACTGAATGGATGGATGAGTCAATTTCTGCATCCCCCACACTGCAGGAAATGTCTGTAGAACAGATTTGAGTGGGAGGTTCCAGCAGGCCCTGGGAGAAGCCCTTGGGGTTTGGGTGCTGGGTGGTGAACAGAGCAGACCCCTATCCCCTCCCACGGTGGATTGGCCTCCCCCCATTCCCACAGACCCCCGGGGCTCCAGAGCCAGCTTCCAGATGCTAAGCCCTAGCTCAGCCTCACCTCTTAGCTTTGCCATCTGCACAGCTGGGCCAGATCCCCGCAGCCAGCGTCGCGGGCAGCCCGGCCAATCGTCCCCGGCGTCTTCCTATTTTAGACATCTCGCTGCCTCAGTCCCTTCTAATGTTTCCAGCCTGGCTGCAGGGGGAGGAAAAAGAGGTTACTGCTACTTTAAATGTACTGTATGAAGGCGAGGGCTGGAAAGGGGCCTGCTTGCAGGAGTACCCAGTCATCTAGTTGGAAAAGCCGCCAGATGGAATACAAAAGGAGAAACCCAGACGCTCATGGAGACAGCCTCGGTTCATAAATCAGGTGGGGCCGGGGGCTGGGGGCCCATACGCCATGGAGCCCGACTCTCTCCTGGACCAAGACGACTCCTACGGTAAGAAGGGCGCTGGCAAAGTGGCAGAGTTGGGGATTCAGCCGCTGCTCAGGGCCTCTCAGGCAGACTTTTCTCTGCTGGCTGCAGGAATCTGAGTTGAAGTGGGGAGGCGGGGAGGCAGCTGGGCACTGTCGGGTCTTGGCATCCGGGGTTAGGGGCACAAGGCTGCAGGCTCCCAAGTGGAGCCTTGGGCAGCCCTTCGGACTCTGGGCACTGGCAGGGTTGGTGGGGGTTGGGGGGAGTGCCGGCTGCTTCTGTTTTGCTCTTGGCCAAGAAGGAAAGGAAGTTTGTAGCCCCCCGCTTGTCTGCCTCACTCGCTGTCCCCTCCCCAGGCCTGCCGGGTGCTGTGGGGAATTTAATTAGTGAGATCCTGCAGATAAATATAGATGGGCCAGCAACAGGAACGTTGCCTGTAATTAAAGCCAGGCTGAAAGCGCTCTCCGCTTTGCAGGGCCCCAGGGGCTGTGACTGGAAACCCTGGGCAGATTGTTGGGGAAAAGCTGCTTGGGACAGAGCCTTTGCTGAGAACCCAGGACAGGGACTTGTAAGTCTCAGAATGACTTGGCCGGCCGTGGCAGTTCCTGCAGGCTTGGGGCTCCAGGGGGTGCAGGTAACAAAGATCCGATTGCTCAGCCGGGCCAGTCTGCTGCCCCCTTGGCGAGGTGCACTCTGGCTATCTCTGGGCAGCGCAAAGTAGGGAAGCAGGAGGGCAAGAGTGTGGCTGAGGGAGTTTGTCAGGGCGTTGGGGGGCAGCAGGTTTTAGGGCTCAGTAGGGAGCAGGCCCGGTTGGCCTCAGAGGGGAGGTCCAGTTGAGAGGTGGCCTCACTCCAGCCTGGATCAGCCTTTTGGGAGCCCAGGTCCTCCTGGGACCACAGTCCTTTGCTAAGAAAACTGAGTTCTTCTCCCCGCCTCCTCCCTACCCCAGGCAGTCCTGGCCCCCGGGCACAGAGTCAAGGCCAAATTTCCTTCCTCCTGCAGGAGCTCAGCGCTTTCCAGGGAGAGGGGCCCTTTGCCACGTTTGGAGCTATAACCCTCAGGAGAGCTTGGTGAGGCCCTGCCCGTGGACCTGGCATCTTTGGGTAGCTGGGCAGCCAGTGGATGCAGCTGAGTGACCCCTATGTGCCAAGCTGTGTGTCAGGGTCAGGGGTGTGGAAATGAAGAGCTCAAGCCTAAAAAATAGTTTGTGCTTCTTAGGAGGAAGAAAGAGAGAAAGAGAGGGAGGGAGAGAAGAAGAGAGAGAGAGGAAGAGGCCTTGGAAGAGCTCCCAGCCTCGAATGGGAGACAGAGAAATGATACGAGACTGCATTTAGAGTGATGAGTTCCTTGGGGGAAGCGAGGGCAGACAGTCTGGGTGTGTGACAGGCTGCCTGCCTCCAGAGGTGTTCCCCTGAAGCTTGGCACAGAGATACCTGGATGCTACCTTACGGAGGGCACAGACACTTGCCTGGGGGGACCAACCCATGGCCAAGCAAGGTTCCCGGGGCTCCATCTCCCCACCTAGAACCCAGCAGTGTCTCAGGAACCCACGGATCCGACTTGCTGTCACTCAGGGTTGGCTTGTGGCAGGCTCTGGGCAGGGCAAGGCTGCTGCTTGGAGACTGTGGCTGCCTCACCCTGATGGAAGGGCCCCGCACGCACACAGCCCCTTGTCTTCACCTGTTGCGGGAGCCTTCTGGAAGCTGGGCAGGCAGTGAGGTGCCTGGGAGCCAGGAGAAAGCGGCAAAGGGAGAGACGGGGCCACAGGACTTGTTAGGCAGGAATGGAGGAGAGCCCAGGCTATCCTTGGGAATCATCCCAGATTTAGCCGAGAGGGGTCTGGCTTTTGCTTACCTTGGAAGTCCGAAGCTGAAGGGGCTGTGTTGCACCAGGGCAGCAAAGGAAAACTGTGGCCTCAGAGTCACTTGCTCTCTGAGCCCTGGTTCTACATTCATTCATTTAACAACTATTACTTTCAGGTCCTGGACTAAGTTTTGGGGTTGGAGAACCAAGTCAAACCGTCTCTGCCTTTGTGATATTCCTAGGCTAGTCTGGGAGAGAGATAAGCTCTCTGGTGAGGGAGGCCAGGGCACTGTGGAACCCCTACCATCACATGTGGAGTCCGGGAAGACTTCCTGGAGGAGGTGACTCCTCCACTAAGGAAGTAGAGGACTCTTCGTGAAATACTTTCTTCACCTGACTTCTGGGATAGGCCACTCGCGTGATTGTCTCCCACCTATTTCATAGTCTCTTTTTCTGGCCCCTCTTGGACACCTCCCTCTTCCTGCTACCCACACGGTCCCTTCGCCAAGGTCTGCTGCTTCTGCCTCCCTGCATGATCTGATCCTTCCTCCCTCACCCAGCCTTCTTCACACTCCACCAAACCAGCTATCACCCCGGGGTCTTTGCACATGTGGTTCCTTTGCCTGGAACACTGTTCCTCTCACTCTTCACTAAGCTAACTCCAACCCCTCCTCATCCTCTCACATGCAATTGAAAAGTCATCTGAGAATTCCCTAGACCATGCGTCCCTAATCCATCCAATTAGATCCCACTCTGTTTCTCTTTTCCTTTGTAGGACCTGTTGTCATTTTCATGACGTGTGTGTGTGTGTGTGTGTGTGTGTGTGTGTGAAGTGCTGTAGCCCCTACCAGCCTCCAAGCTCTCTGACAGCTGTTATCCCCAGAGCGAGCATAGCTCTCTGTCTGGCGTGTAGTAAGCATCCAACAAATACTTGTTGAATGAGTGAGTGGATGAATTCAGTTGGCCCAGGCAGAGAGGTGAGGAAAAGCAATCTAAGCAGAGAGAACAGCAGGTACAAAGGCACGGAGGCTGGAGAACTTCAGAGAGTTCTAGAGAGTGATGCTTTTGGTCAGGGCTTGGCGAGCTGAATTCCTTGGGGGCTCAGGAGCCTCGATAAGGACAGGGTTGGGAGAGGCAGAGCTGGGCGCGGGGCCCTGGACCCCCCTCCCTGATTCAAGTCAAGCAAAATTCTCTTCCATCTGGTGGATATCCTGAGCTCTGGTTCCATTCACCAGGTGCTCAGGGGCTGAAAGGATTTTGGCCACATCCCCAGCCACTGACTGATGTTCTGGAGACCCAAGCCATATTCATGGTGTGTTAGCAGACAGAGCTGAGCAGCGCCCCATTGGGTGGTCCTGAGGTGACAGACCCTGAGAGCAAGGCTAGTGAGGGCTAACACAGCTAGGGGGAGTGGCAAACACAGGAGCAGGGATTTCTTTTATACAACAAGCACAGGCAGGAAGGCAAGGGGAAGAAGGGAGCTCAGAGACTGCGCACGAACCCCAGCAGAACCCTTTGTGGATGGGCCTCAGTTTCCCTTGTGTAAATTGGGATAAGGGTCAGACGAGGTCTGACGGACCCTCATTGGCCTGGGCCTCTCAGAGCTGCATGAAGAGTCCAGCTCAGAGAAGCACCTCCTTCCTGTCTTTCCGATTGCCGAGGAAGGGGATGAGAGGGAGGCCTGACACTGGGCCAGATGAGGGAGAAACTCACTCAGCAGAACGTTCTCTCTTGGGTTCTCACAGGGTCCTGCCACCCTCCACTTCGAAGTTGCCACCTCCCACCCGTGCACTGCCAGCAGCTCTTGGTGCCTCCCCAGCCAGGGTGTGTTTTTATCACCTGGTTGCTGGCCTGACTCCCACTTAAGACCACGCAATCCTTGAAGGCTGTGTCTTGTTTGCCGCTGTATCCCCTGCATAGCACTTGGACCTGAGAAGGTGCTCAATGCATATTCACTAGATCAAAGAAGGAAGGAAGGAGGAAGGAAGGAAGGAAGGAAGGAAGGAAGGAAGGAAGGAAGGAAGAAGGAAGGAAGGAAGGAAGGAAGGGAAGAAGGAAGGAAGAGGAAGGAAGGAAGAAGGAAGGAAGGAGGAAGGAAGGGAAGGAAGGAAGGAAGGAAGGAAGGAAGGAAGGAAGGAGAAGGGAAGAAGGAAGGAAGGAAGGAAGGAGGAAGGAAGGAAGAAGGAAGGAAGGAAGGAAGGAAGGAAGAAGGAGGAAGGAAGAAGGAGGGGAAAGAAGGAAAGAAGGAGGGAGGGAGGGAGGAGGGAGGAAGGCAGGAAGGAAGGAAGGAAGGAAGGAAGACGGAGGGAGGGAGGAGGGCGGGAGGAAGGAAGGAAGGCAGGGGGGGAAGGAGGAAGGAAGGAAGGAAGAGGAAGGAAGGAAGGAAGGAGGAAGGAAGGAAGGAAGAAGGAAGGAGGGAGGGAGGGAGGGAGGAAGGAGGGAGGAAGGAGAGGGGAGGAGGGGGAGGGAGGGGGAGGGAAGGGGAAGGGGGAAGGAGGAAGGGACGGGGAAGGGAAGGGGAGGAGGGAGGGAGGGAGGAAGGAAGGAAGGAAGAGAAGGATGGAAGGAAGGAAGGAAGGGAAGGAAGGAAGGACAGGAAGGAATGGACAGGAGGGAGGAAGGGCCGGAAGAGGAAGGAAGGAAGGAGGAAGGAAGGAAGGAGAAGAAGGAAGGAAGGAAGGAGGAGAAGGAAGGAAGGAAGGAAGGAAGGAAGGAAGGAAGGAAGGGAAGACGAAAGAGGAAGGAAGGAAGGAAGAAGGAAGGAAGGAAGGAAGAAGAAGGAAGAAGGAAGGAAGAAGGAGGAGGAAGGAAGGAAGGAAGGAAGGAGGAAGGAAGGAAGAGGAAGAAGGAAGGAGGGAGGGAGGGAGGGGGAGGGAGGGAGGGAGGGAGGGAGGAAGGAAGGGAAGAAGGAAGGAAGGAAGGAGGAAGGAAGGAAGGAGGAGGGAGGGAGGGAGGGAGGGAGGGAGGGAGGAAGGAAGGAAGGAAGGAAGGAAGGAAGGAAGGAAGGAGGAAGGAAGGAAGGAAGGAAGGAAGGAAGGAAGGAGGAAGGAAGGAAGGAAGGAAGGAAGGAAGGAAGGAAGGAAGGAAGGAGGAAGGAAGGAAAGAAAGAAGGGAAGAAGGAAGAAGTGAATGAGTGAATGGCACCAGCTGGATCCTGCTGCTAATTTGCCCCGTGCCCTCAGGCATCTGAGCTTCTGTTTCCTTGGCTGTCAGGGGAGAGTGCTGTCCTCCATACCTCTGAATGTTCTAGCTCTGACCAGCTAAGATTCTAAATCCGACTCAGCACTTGGCACCCTCTTCCCTCCCTGTGAGCCTAGTCCTTTCTCCTCGCTCAGCCTCAGTTTCCTTCTCTGAAAAATGGGCCGACTCAGGCCTGCCCTGCTTGCTCCTTGGTTGTGCCGGGGCTCCAGAGCAGTGATGGGGTAAAACTGTGTGTGGCTGGACACCTGTTGGGGGGAGTCTGAGATTCATAAAGCAGGGAGTTGGGCTCAGACAGAAGCCCAGATACACACTCCAGAAGGGGCTGGTTGTTTTGAAAATCCTAGGGGCAGAATGGGTAGCCCAAAAGCTTGTTTCTTCCTGATGTTAACCAGCAAGGACACCTGCCCCAGTTGAGGGCCCTACAGTGAGGCAGATGGAGGTGATTCTGTAAACTTCCAAGTGCTGCAGGTATAATAACCAGTAGTATTTACTGGGTGCCCACTCGAGGCGAGATGCCATGCAAGGTCCTTTATGTACCTTGTCTGCTTGGGTCTTCACAACAAACCTGGGGGGTTGTTATTGGCTCCATTTTCCAGATGAGAACACTGAGGCCCAGGGAATTAAGTGATGGCCAAGATCATACAGTGAGGTCAGTGATTCTAACCCACGTTGGTCCAGCGCCCGGGATCTTTATTTTGTGGCACTCTGAATGCCTCACTGTGCCAGAACTGCCGCCTGGAGGCCCCTCATTTGCCCATGAAAAAGCCTGCCTCCCCGGGAGGGTTTGTTGGAGGAGTTCAAGGGATGAGCACAACGTGGCAGAAGCCACAACCAAAGGCGTCATCTCAGCTGGAAACAGCGAGCACAGAAGCAGCTGTAATGGGATAGGGTCAGTCTAAAGAGAGGGCTATTTTGAGCTGGAAGCTGTCAGGAGGCCTGATGTCACCATTCCTTGGCCCTTCCTGTGAGGGGGGTAGAAGCTGAAGATGTCACCAAACGGGTTTGCCTCGGCTGGTGACAAATAGAAAACAATCATAAAATAACAGCATGCGCCTGGCCACGTGCGTCCCATTCATCATCCCACGTCCCCTTTCCACCAACCCAGGCTGTGAGGTTGGTGTTATCGTTCTCATGTTGGAGATGAGGAAACAAGTTCAGAGAGGCTGAGTGACTCATCCAAAGTCACCTCGCTAGTGAAGGACCAAGCTGAGAGTCACGTAGGTGTGTCCTGCCCCGGAGCCTGTGCTTTGAACCAGTGCCCACTAGGTCCTGCTCTGAGCCTGTGACTGGATGGAGTGCTGGGACATGGGCGCTGTTCAGACTGCCCTGCCTCTCAGGGATGAGAGCCTGGGGCCTCCTCCTGGCCCTGCTAACTTAGCAGGCTCTGGGCAACGTCCTGGGCTCTCAGCAAGCCTCAGTTTCCCTGTCTGTGAAGTTGAGGTAATGATGCCAGCCTGGCTGAGCGAGAGTGGGGCAGGAATGCCAAATTTAGGTTCCCTCAATCTCACTCTAGGGGTCTGCCCTGGTCCAGCTGGCTGGTTCTCAAGAGCCTGAAGGAATAGAAGCCATACTTCCCACATGAGGTCCTTTCACAGGTGAAGAAATGAGCCCAGAGTGGGGACCCTGTTTACTGAGCTCTCACTACATGCCCGGCTCTGTGCTAAGTGACCCTTCACAGAGGAGGGAACAACCCTATTACTCAGATGAAACAACTGAGGCCTAGAAGGGCGCAAGGCCACAAGCTAGTGGGGACACTCCTAATTCAAAGCCAGGACTCCCAGATTCCTCTGCTTCTGCCCACCACTCTGGGCTGCCCTGGCTATCCTGGCCCCCAAGCCGCAGCCCAGGGGAGCCTCAGTCCTGCTGGCCCGCCACGCTAGGCCTCTAACCTTCTCCAGCTGGGCAGGTGGTTGAGTGGTGGAACCCCCCTTCTTGCCCCACGGGGCTCTGGGAAGAGGCTAAATTCGGAAGATTAGTCCAATAAAGAAGAACAATGAGGCCAGCGGGGGAGGGGCTTAAATCATTTATGCACCCAAGCCTGAGCAGCTGGCTTCACAAGAAGGCCAGGAAGTGAAGCCCAGGGAGAGTGGGAGGGCAGTCCCTGGGCCAGGAGGAGAAAGCTCAGGAGAGAGGAGCTGGTGCCCCCCAGAGAGAGGGGCTCCTGGTGGGAGAAGGAGAGAGAGGCTTATTGAGGAGATCCTGCTGTTTAGAAAGCAAAGCCATTTCACCCTAGTCCTCTCCGCAGGCCTCTGGTGGGCTCCCTCCTGCACGGTGCATCTCACATACAGCACCGGCCAGGCTTCCATCCTGCTGGACCTCCCTGGGCCTGCGCCCATGGCTCTCCGAGCCTCAACCTCATCAGAGGGGTGGGGACAGTACTAGCCACCTCAAAGGGCTCCCACTCTTAGGCTTAAGGGAGAGAGTCTTCCGGGGTCCTCCTGTCCATCCCGCATTACAGAACGGGAAGATGGGGCCCCGAGAGGAGGAACCAGAACCACTCAATGTCCGTTCTGTCTCCTAAGTGGTCCTGAGATCTGCCCCAACTCTCCGTCTCTCTGCTCGCACCATGGACTCCTTGCCCTTTCCCAGGGTTCCCCATCTCCACCCATACCCCAAACTCATCCTCCACGTGCAGTCAAAGGGAGCCACTCACAGGCATCCTGAAGTCCCACGGAGCACCCCACTGCAGCAGGATAAAGTCTAACCTCACTAACACAGCCTCAAGGTGGTCCATCATCTGACCCCTGGATGATGCTTCCAGGCTTGTCTCCAGCCACACCCCTCTTTCTCTCCATTCCCCCATTATTTAATCTCTGCCTAGAATGTACCATCTTCTCTCTCCTCCCTCACCTTTGTACTTGCTGTTGCCCTGCCTGGAACACTCCCCCATCTCAGTTCTCCCTACTACTCCTTCCCCCAACCTGGCCACTCCTGCTCATCCGGAAGTCTCAGTTCAGGAATCACCTCCTCTAGGAAGTCTTCCCTGACTTCCCCAGGTACCTGTCTCCACCTCTGGGCTGTGAGCTGCTCCAAGAGCCAGACTGAAACCTTGGAGGCTGAGGTGGGCTGGGGTGAGGAAAGAGGTCACGGTGACCTGGCAGGGGATGTTGGTGTCTACACGGAGAGGGCAGATGAAAGAACCGATTCTGGATGGGAGGTGGAGTGATATCCTGGGTTCGCTGTTTCTAAGGGGACTGCAGGGCCATCAGGGTTTTGTTGTAGAAGAGTCTGTGATGGTCCTTCTTGATGTGACCTCTATAGAGGCCCTTATTCCAGGGTGGAGGGTGGGAACGTCTGGGGCCTTCCCAGCTGCATCAGGACCACTGTCTTTCCTAAGCTTTTGAAGCCTTCACTCAACTGCCCAGTAAGGTCCTGCCACCTCCCCCAGGAAGCCAGCCCTGACCAGCCGGGCTGAGGCTGCTCTGTTCTCTCCTTGCCTGTACCCTCTGAGTCATTAGCGCCTCCTGTCCTAGGACCTCTCACAGGCTACCCCTTGGACGTCTTCTAGGTGGGGCCTCCATCTCTTGTAGACTCCACATTACCCCACATAGGGACTGACATGCACAGAGAAGAGACCGTGCACAGAGCATTCTCAGCCAGTGGGATTCTGGGAAAAATTAAACAGAGAGACTTTGGGTCAGATTGACACAAACGAGCAGTGGGGAGAGGCAGGCGGAGGGAAGGATGCGTTTCTGTCCAATCTGAAAGAGTGTGTCTGGATGGCTGGTGCTCCCAGTCCCCACCCGCCCGAGGCACTCCAGCCCGTGACCTACATCCCATGGGCTGTGTGTGTGTGTGTGCACTCATGAGGGCCCTGCACTCCCACCCCTGTTCCACAGACTGCTCCAGAACAGTGGGTCTGTGCTCCAGAAAAGCCAGCTCAAGGGATCCAGCTTCCTGCATCGGCGTGCCTGTCCCCCAGCCCCCACCGCACATCTGCCCAGGTCTCTCTCTCTCTCTCTCTCTCTCTCTCTCTCTCTCTCTCTCTCTCTCTCTCAATCCAAATCTCAGATAAATGGCCTTGTCCTGCCTTTGCTAATGGGGAAATGTTAGGAACTGAAGAGTGGAGAGCTGCAGCTATCAGAGGTGGCCGTGGAGGGAGGGGACCTAAAACCACAGTGTGAGGTGGAACTAGAAGGTAGCCAGACAGGTCAGGAGGGAGGGGCTGAGGGTGGGCTCTGGCCTCCTGAAGCCTGTGGTTGGCAGGGTCTGGCAGGTCAGGGCCCCACTCAGGAGCCCTCTGGGCTGTCCCAGTCCTGTCCCTGGTTTCCCTCCTGGTGTCCTCCCCAGGGGGGACAGAGTGGGGCAGAGATCCTTCTCTCCTGGTGAGACTGTCCTTGACCAAGTGGCTGTGCCAACTTTATGGCCCGGAAGCCAGGGCACCTAAGAGGATGTCTGCTCTGAGACCCTTTAGTATCTCTCCTTTTGCCAGCTCTGTGGCGGGTGAAGCAGGGGTGGCTGTGCCCCCTCTTCTGGGACTCTCCTCCCCGACTGGGCCTCTGACAGCTTGGAGGGATAGACAGTACCCACTCAGAGTCTCTCTACTGCCCCCTCTCTGCCTCTCTGCCTCCCTCCTGCTGGGACTGCCCTCGGCACAGCCCTGCCCCCTCCACTTCCTGCAGAGCTCCTTTCCTCATCGAGTCAAACAGACTTGGGGAGGCAAGAGAGGAAAGAGGCTTGAGCTCCCACTGCTATTTGGGCTCCACTTCTCACCTCTTTCCCTCAACGCCCCACTGAGGCCAGTCCCTCCCCAGGCTCTGTCCCTTCCTCCACACCTCACCCGCTCAGGGCCTCCAGCCTCCCTGCTGAGCACTTCCTCTGGGCTAGCTCCTGCCAGGTCCTGGAGGCCCGGGAAACACAGGCTGGGTCCCTATCCTCAGGGAAGAGTACAGGACGGTTGCCAGAAGCTAGGATGACAGCCCAGGGCAGGGAAGCCTCTAGGAAGAGGGAGATGCTGGGCTTCAAGATAACCAGGGCTTGGTGGGTGGAAGGAGGCAGTGAGCAGGCAAAGGGCACAGGTCTGGGGTGGAGAACCAGAGTGGCCTACTGGGAACCTTGAGCAATTCAGCGGCACTGGACCCCCAAATCCAAATGGGTTGGGAGGAGGTGCCTGGAGAGTTTAGCAGGGTCAGGGTCAGGAGCTTGGGTTTTATCCTGCGCCTAAGGAGCCATGACTAGTTCTAAGGGGGGGGAGGGGCGTGGTTGTTCTGTCTCCCCAGAATTCCTAAGACCCCAAACCACACCTCTATTCAACACAGTGCCCTCTCCCCTGAGCCAGTTCAGCTTAGTCTGGGTGGCTGCTCACCTCTGGAGAAACCTAGCCCAGGGCAGGAGGAGGCTGGGGAGAGTGCACCAGGGAGAGACGCCAAGAAGGATGAGCGCCAAGAAGGCAGCAGCCCTCCTGGGTTCACTGCTCACCGGCCTCAGCCTCTGGTTTCCTGGATCAGGGCCTCCGAGCCCAGTGCAAGCTCAGCTTCTCAGGAGTGTAGGAAGAAAACTCCAATATTCCTCCTCTTGGCCCCAAGGGGACAGGCGGCAGGGGTGTGCTCATCAGAGGAGATAAACCAGCCTGGCAGTGAGGAAACAGGGGAGGAAAGGGAAATTACACAGCTCACAGAGCTCTCCCTGGAAAACCTAGCCCATTTCACAGAGGAGGAAACTGAGGTACAGAGACGCCCTGTGATTTTCCCCTGGTCCCACTGCCAGGAAGTGGCAGAGTTCAGATTTGAACCCCGGTTCTGCTGGCTCCAAAGCCCGCGTGCGGCCCACTCTGAGTCTGCATCTGCATCTGCACTGAGTGCCCCAGGTGCCTTGTCCTGGGCCAGGGAGAGGCAGTGGGGCTGTGTCAGAGCTACAAGGGCCTGGGGACTCCACACAACTTGCCCACTCACTGCATAGATGTGCAAACTAAGACTCAAAGCTGGCAGGTACCAATCAGGAATCCGGGTATCAGGGATTCAGAGATGGCTCGGGGAGGGAGCCGGCAGCAGGGGAGGGCGGTTCCAGGGAAGCAGAAGGGTTGGAGAGAAATGAGCTTCTGCTAAGTGTAGGGCACCAGGCAGGAGGAGCCCCATCAAAGGAAAGAGAGGGAGCAAAGGTGCAGAGGCGGGAGTGTCCAGCCGGAAGCATGGGGGTGACTTCCCAGAAGGCTGACTAGGCAGATGAAGACATGGGGTCTGGAGGCTTTACTCTCAGGCAGGGTTGCTCAACCTTGGCCCTCCTGACGTTTGGGGCTGGATCATTCTTCGTCGTGGGGGGCCGTCCTGTGCACTGAAGGATGTTTAGCAGCATCCCTGGCCTCTACCCACGGGATGCCAATAGCAACCGGCCTTCCTCCCCAGCCCAAGTTGTGAACCAAAAATATCTCCAGATATTGCAACATGTTCCCCCGGGGGATGAAGTTGCTCCGGTTAAGAACCACTGTCCTAGAGTAAGCAAGAGCCATGGGAGGGATTTGAGCCGGGGAGAGACAGGGCCCAGAGCTGCAGCCTGAAATGGCCTGTTCCAGCCTTTGTCCCCAGCACCTCAGGCCCACACCAGGCCGCATCCCTCAGCTGACCTGGGCTCACTGTGTGCCAGGAAAACCTCCACCAACTCAGATGCAGGGCTGAGGGCTGAGCGGAGGGGTGGAACAAAAGAGCTTGTGTTTGGGGATGGAACCCCCTCCCCCACCTCAGCATGGGGTGGGGAGGTGGCGGTGGGCAGTGATCCAGGGCCAAGAGGGGCTGCAAGGCTGGGGCAGGCGCTTGTCTGAGCCAGGGATTTGGACAGAAGGTGCTGGAAGGGAGTGGGGAAGCTAACCTACCTGTGTTCCTGCTCACAACAAGCCCTTTTCAGGGGCCCTGAAATGAAAGCATCCCAGCCAGTGGGATGGAGTTTCAAATTCATCCTGACCAGAGATCCTGGAGGCAAAGGGGTTAGGGTCTGCCTTCCAGGCTGGCGCCCAAAGCCTTTCATCCCTGCTGCCCACACGCTCAGCCTCCGAGGGATCCCGGGCTTTGTGGACAGTGCTGAGGGCGTGTGAGGGCTGGACAGGCGACAAGGGGAAGCCCCATTTGCACCATCTCCCCACCCCCAACTGTGTTCAGTCAGATGATCTTCTAAAACGCATGTCTGGACTCACCAGTTCCCCTGCTTAAAACCTCCGCTGGCTCCATGACCCTCAGGATCAAGCCCACAGCTCTCGGACAGCCCTTCAAGGACACTTATCTCACCCCACTCGCCATGGCCCCCCATCCCTGTGCTTCGGCCAGACCGAGTAACTGATAGCACCTCAAACACTTGGCCTCCACAGGCCTCCATGGTTTTCCACCCCTCTCTTCTGACCCAGGAATGCTGCCTCCTCCCACTTGCAATCCCCCCAAACTGGGTTAATTCCTACTCATGCGCTGGTGCCCCTGGGTCGCCACTGCCTCCAGGAAGCCTCCCCAGCCTCAGTGAGTGGGCGCCTGGTGTGTTGGATGCAACAGTCTCTGTCCTGAGGGCACCACCCATGTCCTCTCATTCTCCCTGCAGCCTTAGGCCTAGAACAGAAAGCTGGAGACTAGTGAGCACTTCTTGAAGGAAGGAAGGAGAGAAGGAGGGTAAAAAAACATGTTTTTAGAAACGAGGAGTAGCCTGTCCTTCGGGCCACCAGGAAATGTTCCAGGACCGACGGACCCCGCAGCCTGCTCGGAGAGGCAGATACCATTTCTCTGTGATGTGACTCCCAGACAGCTCATTCCCCCAGGTAAGGTGTCAACCACAGCCCAGCCCTGCTGACAGGCCCCTCTTAGATGTGGCCCTTGATGCCACCAACAAGGCAAGACAGGTGTTTTCTTGGGGGAAGCTCCCAGGGGGACATTTAGTTGCCCATGCTGTACTTTGGACATCACCAGGCATCAGGGGAGCCCGGATTCCTTGGCTCTAAGGACCCCAAGAGCCAATAGACTCTGTCCAGGCCAGTGGTTTTCCACCTGTGTTGGAGGAGTCCTGGGGTGGCAAGCAGATGCCCAGGAGTTGCCTAATAGGGGAGACTCCCCCCTTCCCCCAACACAACTCTGCCCAGAGCAAGCTCAATTTTATCCCATGTAAACATTGGGCTTGCTTGAAATTTTTCCTTTGAAAAGAGGGTTCTGTGGCTCAGTCAGTTTAAAAAGCACTGGTCTAACCCACCTCCTTCTCGAACAGATGGGAAGACCAAGGACTGGAAAGGAAGGAGTGGCAGAGCCACGTGGGCCTCCTGGCCCTTCCACTGACCTACGCAGCCCTCTGCTGAAGGCATAAACATATGAGTGAATGAATAGGAATCTGAAAGTAGGTTGTTTGGTAACATGGAATGACAACAAAGGACACTTGGTTTCTGGGGCGAGGGGTGGGGGTGGCAAGAGGAACTGCCCCAAAACGGGAAGGGCAGAGCAGAAGTGGGTGGCACTTCGTTTAACTACATTGTATCCAGCCTGCTTCCAAAACTGTTCACAGACACCGCACAGACTTCCTGGTTTTAGCCAAGGCAGGTACAGCACCTGAATCTCAGGATTCAAGTTCCCAACTCCTCCATTTACTCACTGTGTTGACCTTGGCCAAATCAACCCTCTCTTGAGACTCAGAATCTTCCTTGATAAAACGGAGCTAACAACACCCCCACCCCAGAGTAGTTGTAAAGGGTAAATGAAAGCACAGAGTAGGGGTTGAAACATCCTGGTAGGTTCAGGATTCTTCCTTGTCTATGAACTTGAGGAAGTTCGTGGTCTAAGGTTCACACCCCAGCTATGCCCCTTACTAGCTGTGTGACTTGAGGCAAGTTTCTTAACCTCTCTGCCTTGGCTTTCCCATCTGTAAAATGGGGGGTAATAGAACACCCCCCGCCCCCGCTTCAGGGGATATAATGAGTTAACATGTGTAAAACCCTAGAATAGGGTTGTATAAGTGTTTGTTATCAATATTTGTACCCAAATAACAGTGGAGACTAGGTCTTGCCAAGGAGAAACCCCAAAAGTGGAATAAAGGAATGCATGAGATAATGACTAAACGGAAGAAAAATTAAGGTTCTCCCAGGGAATGCCTTGTGGTCCTAACTCAGACAGGTCCTCACGCATTGGTGATGTCTTCCAGTTGTACCGTCCCCCACCCCATCAGCTCCCAATCGCTGGGCCTCTCCCTGCATTTTTCTGCAAACGCAGAGTAGGATTCCATTTCGCCCCTTGATGACTTTGGGTGATAAAGAAGTAACTTCAGCCTCTTTGAATTGAATCTTCTCTCCAGAATGTGTAACAAACCTGGAAATTGGAATGGCTCTGGAGCTGATTGTTCTGGGAGGGTACCTCCTGGCATTAAAACTAAATTAGATCAAGGTACCTCTGTTATTAGCAAAATAATTCCCTACGATTACAGAATGCAGCCATGAATCCTGATGGCAGATGAACTTCAGGTGACTTACTTGAGACGAATAACTGTGCAAAAATCACAGGCCCATCTAATCACTTCTGTATAGTGTTGCAGTTGGGTAATTATGCTAATGCTTATAAGAAATCACCTTTTGTGGTCTGGGATTGGGAGGGCTTGAGATAAACATGTGTGGCGGATAGTACCTGCTTCCACCTGGCGGGGCTGGGCACCATGTTTGGTTCCAAAACGGCCCTTTCTGGGGAGCTGGTTTGGTCCCTCATCCACGGGGAGAGAAACCTGTTAGGTAATCAGAGTTGCAGTGGCTTCATTATTCATCTCTTTTCAGATCATCTTAATATAGGAAATTGAATTTGTCTAAGTTCCACTATTGGGCATGGTAATTCCAAGACGCAAGTCAAACTATAAAAGCTCAGGACCTTGGAGTTGGGTCAATTCAGTGAACGTGAATTTGTGTCCACTGGGTGCAAGGCACGGCCCTAGGCACAGGCAGGGGTAGTACCAAGCGTTTGAAAGTGTGTCTGGTGCTTTCTGAACATGGTCTCATCTCCTCAGCAACCTTAGAGAGGCAGTGTCGTCCCCATTTTAGAGACAAGGAAATGGAGGCTCAGAGACGTGAAATGACTTGCCTGAGGTGTTACCACTTCTAATCAGTGGAGATGACTACTGCCATCCACCCAGAGGGACCTGGGAGCTTTCCTGGAAGCATAGACATAGAGGAAGGCACTGTAGGCAGAGGACACAGCTGAGCAAAAAACCAGAGGCAGAAGATTAAAGGGGGGTATGAGGGGAAGGGAGCTGGGGTTGGGATGGTGGCTGAAGATCAGACACTAGAGGGTCTCGAATGAACAACTGAGGACTTGTAGAGTGGGGAGCCACTGCAAGGGAGAGATGGAGTCTGAGAAGTACGTGGGCCGCAGTGTGGGGAACCCACTAGTGGGTGGCGAGCGGGGAGGGGGTCAGAATGTGATCAAGTAAATGGCGGATAATTTTTGAGTAGAAGTATGTCCTGAATATTGCATGGGATGCACTTATACTAAGAAATCGTTCATTCCCTCGAGTATTGTTCACCTCTCTCACTGGCAGCTCCATTCCCTCCTGGGTCAGGACACATAGCAAGTGCTTCCCTGCTTCCCGTCACAGGGTGGGTTCCCCGGGAAGTAGGCTCCCAACCGTGTTAAGGAGAAGGTTTGTGACGGACTGTGGAAGGGCGGGAAGCAGGGCCAGGCCAAAGGAGAAGCTGGGCTGCCATGCAGTCTCAGTGCGGCTCTCAGCCCACCCTGCGTGTGGGCACGGGCAGGGGCAGGGGCCCTGGAATGCTCGGTCACTGGATGTGGGACACCCCTAGAGACATGTCACCTCAGGTGCGGTGGGCACCCCCGAAGAGGGCTGATAGCTGAGGGCCATCTTGAAGCAGCCTCCCTAAATGTGGGGGAGTGGGTCCTGTATTCTTGAAGGGGGGATCTGGGGTGCATGTCACAGTGTCCACCACCACCCCCAACCCCAAATATTCCCCTCTGGCAACCACCCGATCTCTTCTTTTCCTTCTGACCAAGCCCCTCTGGGGGGCTGTCTGTCCTCCCTTCCTCGCTCCCAGTTACCCCTCTCCTCTGTTAGCCTCCAGTCTGTGTCCTTTAAATCCACCTTCCTCCTCCAGATGAAGGCATTTTTGTAAAACTCAAGCATAGCTATCCCGCCCCTGCTTAAGGTCTCCTAGTAGATCCCCCAATGTCCCAGCTCTGTTCCTGAGCGCGGGATGCAGGGCCCCTGCTGACCGACCCAGCCTCTCTTCCTGCCCCATCTCTTACAGCTACTTGATTGCCATCCTGAGAACACTGGGCCATTTCACACAGCCAGGCTTTTGCATGGACTTGTTCCTTTCTGTCTGGTGAGGTTAGTTCTCTCTCTGCTCCTTTAAGACACTCAGAGATCATCTCCTTGGAAGACTTTCCTGGAGCCACCACTCCAGCCCACTGGCCCAGGCTGCCATCAGGGCCCCCACAGCCACTCCATGAGCCCCGGGGGCCAGCAGCCAGGGGTGCACCATGGGCCCTGACTGTCTCTTTCCTGCACAAGTGAGCAGCTCACTGTTCTGTTTATCTGTGTCCCCAGCACCAAGCCCAGAGCCTGGCACAGAGGGGGTCCCCGTCGACATTGACTTTGGCATTTGGGGAATCCAGGGACAGAAGGGGTGGGTGTGAGAGAGAATGGAGAGGCAGAAGCAAAGCAACAGGGACTGATTAAACTTGGGTAGGGCTGTGCCCCTCAAAACAGGCCAGCTCTGGGAAGCAGAGCCATCCTCATGCCACTCTCACCTGATCCTTCCTCCATTCATAGAGTCTGACTCCAGCCGCATTCTTTCTGGGTATTTAATTCTCAAACATGTCAGCCAGGAGCAAGGTTTGCACATTTCTACTGTTTATTCTATGTAACCCTCATTGCCTCGCACACGAGCACTGGATCAGAGCTTTCTGTGCTACCTTCTCTCCTCTCCATTCACGTCACCCCTGCCTGTGGTTCCTGTGGGCCGGGGTCTTCATCATATGATGCCTTGGTTGATGTGGTTTTGAATCTCACTTCCATCATCAAGTGAGGGCCCACCACCCCAATAAGAGATAAAGCAACTGGTCAGTTGGCATGACTATGAAACATTGTATGCATGAATACAGTAGTGTGGCACAGTAGTATAGAGTCCAGGATTTGGAGCCAAACAGACTTGGGCTTGAGTACAGGCTCCGCCGTTTACATGTTGTGTGATGTTCTGCAAATTGCTTAAACTCTCAGCCTCCGTTTCCTCACCTGTCAAGTGGAAATTAATGACAGAATCACCTCAGAGTTGGTGGTTAGAATTAAGTGAGAGAACACTCAAAGCACCTGGCAAAACACTCACACTTGCGCACATGTCTACGTATTTGTACCAGATGTGGAAATTTCTGGTAATTAACAGTGTCCAACGATGATGAGCAGCTGAGCACTGGAGGTATACAAGCAGACACAGGTTCATTCACTCGTTCAACATTCATTGAGCATCTACTATGTGCCAAGGCATTCGCTGGGGGTGGGAAGAGGTGCAGCAATGAACGAAACCAGGCATGATCCCTGTCTTTAGGGACATCCAGCCCCGGGAAGGCGACACAATGATCCAGTGATCATGCCACGAAGAAAAGTGACTTGGCCATAAGTGTGTCGCATGCAAGGCCAGGGAAGGCTTTTGTGGGGTCTTGACACCTAAACTGCCATGGGAAGAAGTGAACTGGGCAGAGGGATGGAGGAAAGTGTTTCGGAGAGGGGATTCTGGTGTGCGCAGGTTGTGTAATGGGAAGAAGCTTTGCATAACTGGGGACCTGGAAGCTGGATGAAGGCAGACAGAAGGGGGGGGAGATGGCAAGAAGCCAGGCTGGAGAGGTGGGCAGGGGCCAGACCGCATGGGGCCTGCTAGGCCACATGAAGACAATAAGAAGCCATTGAAAGCTTTTAAGCTGGGGTGGGATGATATGATTGAATCTGTTCTTTGAAAACCTCATGGAAGCCGTAGAAAGAGACCAACAGGGAGAGGGCCCAGCTGGATGTAGGGAGCCAGCTCAGTTCTTACTCAAGTCCCGGCAAGAGACAACAGACGGTGCCTGGACTGGGCTGGAAATAAACATTTGGGACTCACCGGCATGAGGACAGCGGTTTAAGCCCTCGGACTGGATGCAGTTGAAGTTGTCTGCGGAGAGAGTCTGGAAGGAAAAGAGGGACACAGACCATCGCAAACTCTAGCTTTTGTAGCCCAGTGGAGTAAAATGAGGGAGCCAAGGAGAGGACCAGAGAACTAGGAGAAAAACTGGGAGAGGATGGAGAGTTGGAAAAGATCAGAGAGTGTCCAGGGGGTGAAGTATAGCCAAGAGGTCGGGGCAGAAAAAGATGGAAAGGTATTCTTTGGCATGACCAACAAGAAGGTCACTGGTGACCTTTCTGAGAAAGCACTGAAACAGCAGACTTTAGGCTGAGTGAGGTTCCTGCCTTGCATGGCCATTTGCGTGAGATGAAGGGCCTAATGTCCATGTCACTAGGATAATATTACCTTGTCCAGTACGATCTGGATCAAAGAGGATCAGCTCATTAGTTCAGAAAATCTCTGAACTCGTGAAGCGCACAGTGTTCTTTTCCAGTGACCGTGTAGCCCTGGTGACTTGACGTATTTGCTTGTACAACATCTAACACTGGCCAATTCATCTTGTAGAGTCTGGACCATAAGCCATTTGCCATCCTCTATGTTGCCGTGATGGAAGCTCCCAACAAGTGGACATATGTGGATTTTGCATATATAGTGCAGACGATGCAGTTGGTAAATCGTCTCAGACGCACCCCTGGGGAAGGTGCCACAGGCTCTGTCACCCCTACAGATGGAAGCTGGCAAAGAAAAGATGGGTCCAGATTGGGATCTCTGGACTATGTGTGAGAACAGATTGAAGGGGGCCAGAGTGGATGTGGGGAGACAGGGAGGAGGGTCTGTGGTTCTGAAGTATTGCACAGCCCTCACCCAGGGGTGGGACAAAGGACAGGAGGGAGGAGCCCCAGGACCATAATTTCTGACCCTTCCATCTTCTGGGCCAGCCTCCAGGCGCGTGCTTTTGTTCAGAATTGGAGAACACCCGCTCACATTGTTTTTCAGCCTCCCACTTTCATAGGAATGCAAAAAGGTTCCTTCCAGCCTCCCCTGTAAACGTCTTCCTCTTAGCCAATATTCACATAATTACTACCTGTTCCAAAAATGGGGCCATGCATTTTGCCTCTATTATCTCACTGAATCCTCATGAGAACCCCTTGCAACAAGCCCCAGTCACATCCTGGTTGTGCAGACACAGAAACTGAGGCACAGAAGGATACAGCGTGGCCCAGGGCACAGAGCTGGCAAGTGGCTCAGCCTGGATGTGAACCCCCGTCTCTCTGACCCCAAAGGTCACAGCACCTCCCAAGGACACTCAGTGAAGATCTGTATGTGAGATCGCTTTCCTTTTGAGAGTTTGGCATGACCCCTTTTATTATTGAGTATTTAGGTCCACTCACCCCTTTATTCATTCAACAAACCTTCTGGGGCCAGGCTTTATGCAGGTGGTGGGGCAGCAATAGTGGCTCAGACAAGGTGTATGACCTAGAGCAGCTCACAGTCTGCTCAGGGAGGAGACAGCTCCATAACCAGGTGCAACAATCCACAATGTGATAAGCACAGACAGTGGGGTGGGCGGCCACTGTGGTAACCCTCTGTCTGGGAGAGCCGGTGCAGAGCTCCTAGGGGCTTCCCACAGGCTGAAATGGCTGCCCTGGGTCATAATAGGAGACGCAGGCCCTTGCCTGGCAGAGACGAAGGACAGGAATGCCAGGAAAAATAAACAGTTTGTAGGAAGGCATGAAGGTATGACGGGGGGGGGGGAGGGGGGGTGCGCTTTGGAGAGCTGGCTGCATGGTGGTGCTCGGGTGTGGGAACCTCAGCTGGCTGGGACGAGGGTGTGAGACGGGAGCAGGACGCTCATGTTTACTGAGCACTCTCACCACGAGCCAGGGGCTTTGTGCTGAGCACATCACAGCCACTATGACCACATTATTAAAATAAGGAAACTGAAGTTCAAAAGCAGGACTGGATTTTATGTGGATTCTCATCATGCTTGTTCTGTCCCTTAAAAAAAAAGTTATGAAGAAAACATCTGCGTACCTACAGCCCAGGTCAAGAAATAAAACCTTACCAATATGACTGAAGCCCCTCCCATCATCCATTTGTAGCTCCCTCCCCCCAGAGAGAAACTCTTCCCTGAATGGTGTATTTATCTATCTATCATTCCTCTGAGTTTCTTTATACTTTTACCATGTATGTGCGTTCCTAGCATTATACGGCATCATTTTGTTTTGCACATTTTAAAAATCTATATGAATTATATATCATACTATTTGATTTTTCTGCAACTTGCTCCCCACCCCTGACTTACTAGTTCATAAGGAAGCTCTAGTGGTTTATTTTCACTGCAGTGTAGAATTTCACTGAGGGCTCCACAGTCTGTTCATGCATTCTTCCCTGATGGGCATTGAGGCTGTTCAGACTCTTTACTGTATTAAAACTGCTGCAATGAGCGAGAGGTTCTGTAGGCTGATCCCAGACGCCGAGTCTCTGGGTCGCTGGGGTGCATGCATCTGCGACACGTCTATGGTAGATGCTGTCAAATTGTTTTCCAGAGTAGTGGTACCCATTTCGCCTCCTGCCAGCAGTGTATGAGAGTTCTCTCAGCTATCCCTACCTCTTTGCTGGTCGCCAATCTCACAGGTATGAAACGGCTCTTTACTGGGGTTGTATTTTGCATTTCCCTTAGTCTGAGTGAGACAGTATCTTTTCATGCACTTATTGGTCATTCAGGTTTCCCCTTCTTCAAGTTATCTGTTCATATAGTTTGCCCAATTATCTCTTGTTTCTTTTGAAATTGATTTGTAGAAGATCTTTGTATATTTTGGATATTGTGTCCCCAATATCTTGCTTTGATAAACAAGGGCTTTATACTTTATTAAATGCATCGATATTTTTCTTAATAGCTTATGCCTAAAGACACAAAGGTCTTCAAGAAACCTTTCCATATTTTTAGCATGTAAGTCTTTAATCCACCTGGAATTGATTTTTTAATGCATGGAGTGAGGTAGGGATTCCACCTCAATTTTTTCCCAGTATGAACAGCCAATTGCTCTATAAATCACTGTTTGTAGTACAGTCCACCCTTTCCCCAGTGAACTGCAGCCTCACCTCTTGCCGCGTATCAGGTTTCCACACATGTGTGGGTCTATTTCTGCAGCCTCTATTCTAGTCCTTTGGCCTATCTGGCTGTCTATCTATCTATCTATCCTTGAGTTAATATCATACAGTCTCATTGTACCTTCTTAGGCCGTCAGAACCTCCTCTCCTGAATGAGAAGGGTCAGACAGAAGACCCATGTCTTATTCATCTTTTCATGCACTCTTTTCGTCATCACTCATTACATGAACATCCATGTCATGCTTTTATTTACAAAGACTTTCTCACACTCTGTCTCTTGGGCTTCTAATGCAGAAGAAGAAACTGAGTCACAGAAGTGCGATAACTTGCCGAGGTCACACAGCCAGAAAGTGTAAGATTAGGGGTTCTGCAGGATTTCAAAGCGACCCTTCTGCATCCATGCTATACTGCCCAGGCTGTACTTGATCCACCCACTCATCTGGGCTATGATTTTCACTCCTTCCTCCCTTATTTCAACCAGGAGCTCCTGAGTGATGTGTGCGTGTCAGCTTTTGTTGGTGCTAGGGCCTAGACTCCATGTCTGGGGACCTCTTCCCCGTGCTGGAGACCAGTAGGGAGGGTGGGACCTGCAGTGCGCATTTTGTGGGAAGTGGTTTGAGGCCTCGGGTCAGCAGGAAGAAGTCTGGTGGGGTTTCAGAGTCAATTTAAAGAGCCCCATGCTGGGCGTGCACTTGGGGCCCAGGCGCTGCCTTCAGAGAGGATGCTGGCTTCCCCCAGGAATTACAGGCGTCCTCCCGCCCTCCCGCCTCGCGAGGCAGGAATGCGAAGGATCAGCTTTCAGCAGAGCTGCGGCTGCTGTTCCGGGGAGCTCCAGGTGCAGGCCCTTCCCCAGCGGCCAAATTAACTGGTTCTGTCTGTCCAACTGGGAGAGCAGCTCTCGCTAAAAATAGCGCCCTGCCCAGTGCGAACTGAGCCCGCCGGGAGCCGGGGCCGCGATTGTGGGAGTCCGAGCCGCGACAGTCTAAGAAGCCCGGGGAGCCCCGCACGGCCCCACCCCGGGCCTGGCCCACGTCCCACCCCCGAGGCCGTGTCCGCAGGCACAGCGCTGTCTCCACAGGTGCCGCGAAGGGTGGCAGGTCCGCGGGCCGAGGCGCCGCCGAGGCCGTCCGGGATGGGAGCCGGCGGCCCTGCCTCCCGCGCGCTCGCCTGGGCCTCCCTGCCCCTGCTGGGGCCTCCCGCCGGCGCGCTCTGCGAGGACACAATTTGCTGCGGAGGTAAGGCCGGGCCGCCTGCGGGCGTGTCCATCGCTCTTCCCAGGCACTTGCTGGGGCCTCTTTCTCCTTCCCCACCCCAGGTCCGCAGCGGGGGGCGAGGTGGAGGAGACCCCAGGCATCCGCGCAGGGCTTGTGGAGAAGAGCCAGGTGTTCTCTGTACACTTACCTGTAGTTTGAAAAAGTTGCAGTCTCACCACCAGTGTCCGAGAAGTGATCACCTCCCTTTTCGCCTCAGTCTTCCTATCTGGAAAATGGGACAATAAAATCGTCAAGGTTTAATATTTGTTATGACCCCTAGAGAAGTTGGGGAACCCTTTAAAGCGGATCACAAGCATTCTGGAGACGTTTACTCCAACCCAGATGGAGTCCTCGAGAATTTATGTTAGTGGGAGGGTTAGAGGTGCCTTCCTTGTTACCCCCCATATCTCCCAAAACTCTGCACCTAGCATCAGTTCTCAGCCCCTGCTGTCAGAAATGGAGGCAGGGGCCCACAGCAAAGTTTAAGGGGTCAGCGGACTGTGAAAATCCTTGCAGGAGAGGACGATGTAGACTTGTTAGAGGGGTGAGCAAGGCAGAGTCTCGGTCCACTCCTCAGTCGCGTGCCCCGAGAGCCCCCAGGCGAAAGCCGGGCTATTATCTTTGAAATCCTCAGGGCCTGGTGAGGAGCGCAGTCCGGCTGGCACAGAGGCCCTGGGAGGGCTAGCTGAGACAGCCGATGCGCTGTACCCGGCCGGGCCGGGGCTTGGAGAGTGGGGGCGGAGGGGCGTGTGGCCTGGCCTAGATCGGGGGTGGAAGGGAGGGGGTGTGTGGCGCGTCCTAAGTCCTGAACCAAAGCGGGGGGGGGAGGGGGCGTGTGCCGGGAGCCGAGGGGGTCCGCCCTGCCGGTCCCGCCCCGCGGGGTTGCAGTACTGGGGTGGATTGGTCAAACAGGTGCGCCCCCGCCCCTCCCCTCCCGACCTCCGCTCTGTGCCGGCGGGGCGGGCGGAGCTGCGGTTGGCTGGGCCTGCGGATTGGCAGGGCTGGGCGGGCTGGGTGGCCAGAGAAGCCCGGGAGCTGGAGCACCCAGGCGCAGGAGGAGGCGCGGAGCTGGCCAGGGCGCACTCCTGCCCGGCCCGCCGCCTGCTTGGCCCGTTCTGCTGTGCTCCGCCTGGCTGGAGCTACGGAAACTTTCCTGCCACCTGGCGACCCCGCGATCCCACCACCTCGTGACCCTGGCCCTGGGCCGGCTCCGGCGCCTTTGGGATGGCAGCGCTGAGCGGCCCAGCTGGCGGGTAGAGGTAAGATCAAGATGAAGTGGGCCCGCGGGCTTGCAGCGGTCCCAGAGGGATCTCGGGTTGGAGAGGGTCTGGAGGGCCTGATAGGAGATATTGGGGGTACAGGACAGAGGAGTGGGCCGCGACTTTGCTTTACTCACACTTTCTACGTTACAACCCCTATGCCACAAGAATGTCTACCTGGTGCATTGACCCTTGAAACTTTCCTGTGAGCCCTGCCTGTATCTCTGGGTCCTTGGGGAAGAATCGCTGTGGGTGTTACAAGGAAGGCACACCTAGTGGGGACCCGCAGCCAGCTGAGGGTTGGGGGGGTATCTCTAGCTTCCCAACTCCAACGCTTCCAGTGGTTTCCCAAAACTTCAAATCCTCCCCAGCCCACTCTGAGGAGTTGGGGATTGGATAGCCACTCCTTTCTGCCCAGAGTCAGGCACCCCAGGGCACCCAGATTTGGGGTGTTGTTTTGTTAAACCCATTGCTACTCCTCAATTTTCGGGGAGAGGGCGGAGTCGAGTGAGGTCTCCTTTTGGTTTCCTGGGCTTCCTTGAACCCTGACCTCCATGAAAACACCTTGAGCTAAGCAGAATGGCAATAGGCACCATAGCCTTCCATCCAGGTCCCAATTCCCAGCCTAGTGGGAATGACTGTGGGAAAAGTTTTCTGGTTTCTGAATGGCCCATATTTTTGAGGTTTCTGGCCTGAGTCATATAGAAACTACGCTCCTGTTCCCTGCCCCCTTCTGCTATTTAGGGGGGAAATTAATTTTGACTTGAATTTAATTTTGACTGAGGGTGGATGAGCAGAGAGCTTGTCACCTCTGAGGATCATCATCTTTAACATGTCCCCTCAATGTCAAAGCCAAACTCCTTTCAATTTTTTCTTGACCTACAACAAAACACCTGAGAGTTAAAAACCAGACACCGGCTCTGGAGCCCAGAGAACCTGGGTTCAAATCTCAGCCCCACTGCTCACTTGTGTGTCCTTGCGCAGGTTTTCTACCCTCTCTGAGCTCAAAGGTCCCACCCCAGGGGGATCTAGTGAGGCTTTTGAGAGTAAGGCATGGAAGGCATCTGGCTCATAGGACAACAGCTTTGGGCTGCCAGTCTGCATCCTAGGGCGTGGACCCTCTTGCTGCCTGAGGGACCCAGCCCATTTGTGCCTCAGTTTCCCCTTTTGTCAAAAGTTGGTATGGACCTACCCCTCTCAACAAACCCTTTTGAGAAAAGTGCACAGATGCACACACCCTCCGAGGCATGATCTGTAGACCTGAGATTTAAGACAGCCCCCTCCGTCTCCCTCCTTGTCATGAACTATTCATGAGGCATAGGCTTTCTGTCTAAAACTGATCTCTCCTCATCCCTTTTGGATGCTTGGAAGTAAAGGTTCCCTGTAAGTATCAGGGAAATGCAAATGTACTGATTAACCAACATGACAGCGAAAGGGGCTGACCTGCAGAAACTGGCCCCAAGTCACCTTCAAGGTTATCCAGGCCACCCCCTCCCCAATCTTCCTTACCTGGTAAACAGCTATTTTTTTTTTTTTTTTTTTTGCTGGGATCCTCTAGTGACAGCCCACTAAGGCAGCTGGCTTCATGATTGGGCAACTCCACTTTGTTAAAAAAGTCTTCCTGTTTGGAGCGGAAATCTGTGTGCCTGTTACTTCTATCCACTGGTTGGTTCTAGTACAACCCTGCAGGCATCTCTTACTGGCTCAATTATCCACTGCAGTCCCCCAGTGCCTGGCATTCTGTTCCTCCCTTTAGGCATTTAACACACTGAACTGAGTTTCGCAATGATCGTAGCACCATTTATTGAGTGCTTATTATATGCCAGGTCCTGTGCTGAGGGCTTTACACATATTATTTCCTTGCATCCTTCAGACAACCCCATGAACTTATTTTCTTATCCTCATTTTGCATATGAAGAAATAGGTTTGGGGAAGTTAAGAGATTTACCCAAAGTCATATAACCTTTAAGGAGCTGGGGTACATCCTAAACCTAGTATCTGCCTTTAGAGCCCAAGTTTCTAATCGTTACTTTTATCCTGGGTTCCCATGGGGGTGTGCGTGTGTGTGTGTGTGTGTGTGTGTGTATGTATGATGTGTGCTGACGGTACTTTTATCACAATCACTTGGGCACTTGTTGAAATGTAGAATTCCTCTACTCCAGACCTAGGAATCTGCACTTTTTAAAACTGCCCAGGCCATTCTCAGGCACACCACAGTTTGAGAACCATAGCTCTAAAATCCTCCTAGGAATAGAATATAGGACGTGGGTTCCAAGAGATCTAAATTCAAGTCTTGGTTTCACTCTCTTGAGCTGGTTGCTTTTCCTTTCTGGGGCTTTCACCCAGTTATAAAATGGTCATGATGTTACAGCCACTGGTGGGGTGCTGCTGGAAGTCTCCTGGGTGGGTGGCAGGCACTATGGGGCAGCCGCTTGGAGGATAGAGGTGCCCAGGTGAGGCCTCCCCTGCCACAAGTGGATGTGCATGGCAGCAAACTGTGGCTCCTGGGGGGCCCTGCTCACTCCCCACTACTCAAGGCCTCTGACCTGTGCTTTCTAGAAGGATGGGTGCACTCTGGATGAGGCCCTTGTGCTCAGATTTCTCAGCCAGGGTAGTAGGGACTCAGGACAGGTGCAGGACCCCTCACACATCTCTTCCTCCTCCATGGTTCTGTGATGGCCTCTGACCTCTCAGATAGGAGGTGCTGTACCTCAATTTCTGGGGGAGGGGCCTGGGGTGGGTCTGCCATGTGTGCATCTGAGTTGTAAAATCCAGTAGAAACCTATCTTTCCTTCCCCCTGGAGGCTGCTCTGTTGGTCCGTGGGCAGCTCTGGGGAAAAGCGTGACCTGAGGCTGGCTGGGTGGGGCTGGCTGCTGGGAGGATGAGGGGAAAGGAGTCGCCTGCAGAGGCCTCCGTACCATCCCAATCCCGACCTCCTAGCTCTGCTGTGCAGAGCTCTTGTCCCACCTGGATCCTGTTTGCTCCTGCGGAGAGCGCAGACTTACCCAACACCCATTTTATGGAAGAAGTCACTGGAGTGCAGGAAGCTGCAGTGACATGTCCAAAGCTCTCATGTCAGTGTGCATGGAGATGGTGGCAAATTTCTAACTCGAACCAAGTTCCCTTGACAATAAGCATAGGCCTTTCTGCACCGCATGCCAACCTTACTGGTCCTCTGCCCCACCTGGCGTGGCTTTGGTGCCAGAGCCCTTGCCTGGAAGCTTGAAAACCAGGGTTCTGACTGGGCCACCCCTGGGCTATGTGATCCTTGGCAGGGCTGGTCGTCTCTTAAAACTTCAGTTTTCTTGTCTGTAAAGGGGAGTAGGGAAAGCGTTTAGTTAGATCGCTGAGATTCTTTCCGACGTTGACATTCACAGGGTGCCCTTTTTTCTGCATTTCTGGGGGTGGGGTCCATGATGGGCTCTGGGCGTGGGTGGGTTGTTGGGTTGGGTTGGAGGGTACTGCACTGGGGCTTGTTATAAAACCAGTCAGAAAGGTTTTGGGGGGGCTCAGTGTCCAGCAAGCTGAGGGAGCTTGGAGGTGGGCAGCAGGAGGCAGCCTAGGGTGGGGTGAGGTGGCTCGCCTCAGAATTACAGTATTTTGCCTTGTGAACACTGCAGGAGGTGACGGTGGAGATGACTGAGGGCTGTGGATGGGAGCGGAAGGGGAGCATGGGGTCTGAGATCAACCCAGCTGAGCCACCCTCTCAACCCAGAATACCCTTGTCTGAGAGACGAAGAGGGTGTGAAATAGATTTTTATCTCCCTCCTGAGCCACCATGTGTCTCTCCCCTGGGCGTCCCCAGCCTTTCTCAAGCCTGGCCCCTCCCAAATGGTGTCTGTGCTGGGATGGCGGTAACTTCTCCCTGGAGCCGAGCAGCTGGCCGAGGGGATCCAGTTGTCTGCTCTCCATGCCCAGGGCGGGCCCCCGGTAGCCTGGCCTCCTAAAGCAGGCCCTGTTAACCGCAGCCTCTGCCAGCCATCTGCCCTTAGTTTCCCCCTCCATCATGTCTCTTCTTCCCTCCCTGGGGGGTTGGCTCCCTGTTACGAACCCATGTTATCAAACCCATGTTCACTGGTTTGGCGATGAGGGCCCCATACGCACTTAACTTTCCTCCCTGCCTCCCTCTTCTCCCGCTACTCCTGTTCTCTGCCTGTGACTCCTGGATGCCCCTCTCCCTTGGCCACTGCTTCATCGCCCAAATTCTTCCTGCCCGTCTGGGTCTGGCACAAATGTCACTTCTACTTGGTCTCATCACCCTACTAAGGGTGAGCTGTCCCCCTGCATGGTCCTGGCCTGCCGCTCTTGTCAGCCACCTTGCCTTACAGTTCATCACTAGCTTCCCTGTCTCCAAAATGGGCTCTGAACTTCTAGAGGGCAAGGTCTTGGCCTTACCTCTCATCTCCATGCTCAAAAAGTGGGTGGGGCCAGGCAAGGGCCCCTCTTGGTCTAGGAATCCTGCAGGAGATGATTGTGGGGATAACTGGGGTTGTGGATGGGAGCTGAAGGGGAGCTCAGAAAGCCTTGTAGAGTGGGGCTGGCTTGTGACTGGGCTTGTTTTTTCTGCTCCTAACTCAGAGCATTTTTCCTATACCCTGCTTTCCAAGGCAAACAGGTGGGGGGTCCTCTGTGTGCACTCCAGGCCAGGCCGGCTCCAGGAGAGGGACGGACAGAGAGATGCCTTTGGTGTGAAAAAAGACTGTCCTGCCTCCTCTGGATCGCTCTTGATCTGCTTTAAAAAAAAAAATCTGTTACGGCTTTGTAACATCAAAGACAGAGCAGCCTGGAAGCAGCTCTGAAAAGAGCGCCGCGTCAGTTCCCGTCTGCAGGCTGAACTTCAGGGCCCAAATGAGCTAGCCCAAACCCCCCGGTTCCTTAGAATGCTTAAGAGAGTTTGCAAAGTACTTATGAAGGGTCTTGGGGGGTCACTGGGATGGTGTGGGGTCCCACAGATGTGGCCCCATCGGCACCCAGGGATCACATAACTTTCCTAGGGCTGCACAGTTATTTGTGGCCAGAATCTCCAGGGAAACTGTCTCTGAGTTCAGAGAGGGTCATTGAGTCCCAGAGGCCAAAAGAGAAAGAGCAAAAATGAGGACAAAGAATTTATGCTGAAATACAAAACATTTCTGTAAAACCTCTGGGTTTGTAAAGTGCTTTCACTCGAGGGCCTCGTTTAATGAAGTCCTTCTCTCAGTCCCCACGTGACTTTCTGCTGAGGAAACCCGGGGAAGTGGGCCTGAGCGAGGAGATGCTCGGCTCAGCTCACACAGCCGGAAAGAGGCCGCCCAGGACTTGCACTGGCTTCCCTTACTCCAGGTCCAGTGCTCATCACGCTCCATCAGGGCTCTGAGGGGGCAGGGCGCAATGGGGAGCCAGGAGGAGGCCCTCTGTGTTGATGGCCCCATTCTGAGTGAGGCTTTTTTTCTGTGAAAATCTTGTACTGGAGTCATTTTCCCCGCTCACATCATTTGATGAGCGTGAACTCAGGCAGTGGCAGGTAGGCGAGGTGGGACCAGGAAGAATGGGCAATGTCCTTATGAATTTAGTCAACACCCACACAGGTGGGCCAGGTGACCAGGTAGGAGCTCTCTGCCCTGAAGTAGGAAGCTACCGTCTCCCTGTGGGTTACAGTGACTGCTACTTATTAGAGACCCATCTTGAAGTAAGTTCCGAGGGTTGCTGGGGATGCTGGAGGAAAACGAATGAGACTGATGATGGATTGGCTTTACATTCAGATGCCACCCAAGTCCCTTGCACAGTTGGAGGCTGGCAGGGGCTCTTGGAGCCTCGTAGCCTTTGTTACTGACTGTCCCACTCGTTTTTGCTCTGTCAGTTTATCTGTCTCCACCCATGACTCTGCCCCTAGACTGGGCCTCCTAACACAGGTGCCTCATGGATGGCCCCTATGCTTGACCCTGCAGTAGGTCCCACCTCCACAGCGGGGGACACGCAGGAGTGTGAGGTAAACAAGTCAATGAATGAATGGCCCTTCTCAGCATCTTTGGTGACCCTGTCTGGCTGCTACCGGCTGGAGAATATGTGACAACTAGTCCAACCAGGAAATGGCTGTTTGACAGGGGCAGTGAGGACCCTGCCAGGCATAATGGAAGCTGGCTCTGGCCAGAGCAAGCCCTTGTAAGCCTTTCCCGGCAGAGGGAAAGCCATCAACGCTGGCGCTGCTTCCGAGAGGAGAGAATTCCCAAAAGTCTCTGCCAGCCCCCCTGATAGGGATCTCCAGGGTGTGTGACGGATTTGTTTCTGGCCAGGATGTGGGGAGTTAAAAATAGCCATCCCTAAGTTCGTGTCTCACTTGAGGCTGTGCAGAGCCCTGGGCTCCATTATCTCAGAGTGGCTCAGCAGCCGCTGACGTGGGTAGAAGTTGCACTGCCCACTTCATAAAGGAGCTCGTGGAAGCGTGTGTCCAGTTCCTCTCTTGAGGCTGTACCCAAAATTTGGTGGCAGGACCTAGGTCTGTTCCCCAGCCCCTACGTCTGCATTCTTCACTCTTGCGGAGAGCGTAATTCAAGTCTAAAGTTGACAGGTTACAGGAAAGGGGGTTGGCGGTTGGTTGAAACACAGGGGTAGATTATTAAGCAAAGCAGCAAGGACAGTGAGAGACTAAGGACTGAAGGATGGGTTAAGGCCCCAGGACACAAAGGATCACGAAGGGGTAGGGGAACAGCTAGAGGCTGTAAGCAGGAGGTGGGGAAGTGATGGAAGTGAAGCAGGAAAGTACCATCAGGACCTTCAATCGAGGACCTAAATGCCATAATAAAGAGAGTGAACATTAGGCTGTAGGCACTGGGGAGCCGTTGAGGATTCCAGAGCACAGTCGCTCCCTGCTTTATCACCCCAGTGCACTGCAATGGGGTGCCCTCCACCCCCACAGACCGGCTTTGCTACAGGTGTCATTTTATGGTGTTAGGTAGAGCATGTTTTTAAAAATCCTCAGAAGCTACCCCGTCCAACCACGCCTCTCCTTTGGGAACCCAGCACCACAGAAGAGGAAGGACCCCATTTTCTGCTGCCTCTGGGTTCTGGGAGGAGCCAGTTCTGGGCAAAGTCTATATCTGGGTTTCTTGGCTTTTTCTAGTTTTGAATCTAGGTTTTCCTGGTTGTCTGTCTATCTATCTTCCCCATTATGGGAGGAATTCAGTGGAAGGGAGGAGGCGGTGGCTAAGTTCTGGGGAAAGGCTCTTCTCCTCTTCTGGCCTGATTCACACTGAAGCCTTTGCAGGCTGCCCTAGTGCCTCCGACACTGGGCTCCTTGCCCCTGCCCAGCTCCTAGACCACCAGAATCGGTTTTCTCTTGCTCCCAGCTCCACCCATCTCCCATTAGGATCGCTGATCAGGCCCTGGCTCCTCCAGGCAGCTGGCACCAACCACTCCAGCAATACTGGCCTCCCCTTCTGCACATTTTAATGCCCGTTGTCCTCTAATCTATATCTTTATTAGCTCTTTGCTCCTTCCCCAGTAGCCCAGAGGCCCCTGGTGGGCAGGACGGGCTAAACCAGATCTGGGCTGGACAGACCATTGGAAATCTATAATCCACCCATTTTAGAGTTGGGTAGACAGAGGCCTGGGTTTGCCTAAAACTCACAAGAGGTTCATGGGAAAGCTGGGACTCGAACCCAGGTCTCCAGCTCCATCCTGGTCTTTGGCTACAGCACCACTCTGCTTTGGAACAGGGTCACTCTGTTCCTTTCTGGGCTCCAGGAGCAGGGCCTCCCAACTGTGTGAGAATCCCAGTGTTGCAGCCCTGGCTCCTCCTGGGGCTGGAAGCCAGCAGCGCCAAGCCTGCGGGTTCCCAGAGAGGTCTCTTGGCGTCGGCGGGCGTCGGCTTAGTCACAGCGATGAGATCACTACTCACCTCTGGATGGGGGAGGACGCCAAGGTTTGGGAACTTTCACTCTGAGGCACTTGTCGACTTTGTGTGTGTGTGTGTGTAAGAAAAACAAACCTGCTGGATGGGACTTTGTACTTGGCCTGTGTGCTGCAGGCCTGGGGAAGCTGCTGGGCCATGATAAGCCCCTGGGCGTTACCATCTCACAGATTCCCAGGAGAGTGGCTCTGTGTCGAGCAAGAGCTTGGACCAGGAGCCAGAACCTGGTGTTAGTGCCTGCTCTGCCTCGCACTGGCTCTGTGACCCTGAGCAAGGTGCACGCCCTCCCTGGGCTGTAATAACAACTGCTAGCAGCTCACATTTTTTGAGTACTTTCCATGGGTCAGGCACTGGGCTCAAGACTTTCTAAGAATTAGCCCATTTGAATCCCACACCAGACCTTCGAGGTCCTCTTATCATCTCCATTTTGCAGATGAGGAAACCGAGGCCCAGGGGAAGTGACTTGCCTAAGGTCACCCAGCTGGGAAGGGGCAGAGCTCAGAGTTTGAATGAAAGTCTTCCCCACTCCACAGCCCCAGGAGTCAGTCATTGCCTCCTCTGGCCTCAGCTGCTGGGCTAACTCCTGTGGAAGTATAAATACGGAGAAATGAGGTGTGATTAAGCAGGCCTCTGGTGAAGGAGGTTCTGGGTATAGAAAAGCCTGAATTAAAGAGACTTATAGGAACTACTTATTTCTCTTGTAAAGATGCGCAGTGACTCAAATTAGCCAAACCAAAAGGTTTTCAAGTATGGTTTTGAAGCGAGCTACAGTAATGCATAGAGAAAGGAGATAATAGAGGGAAATATTTCTTTAAGGTGCTTGAAGTTTACCTTTTGTGTGGCATTCACGTTCCCCTAGAGCAGGGGTGTCAAAACTGTGGACAGCGGGCCAACTGCAGTCCGCAATCCATTGTTACTTGGCCCGCAGCAAATTCCAAAAATATATTTAGTTTACTTAAATAAACCAGGTGAGGCAATACGTACTTCACCTCGAGTGAGTGGCCCGGCTGTTTGTGTATTTTACCGCATGTGGCCCTGGTGAAAAACGTTGAAAAAAGTTTGGACACCCCTGTACTAGAGCTTGTTTCTGTGGTCTAAGTCACAAAGGTGAGTGTTTGTTGAAGCAGGCCTGCCGGGTGAAGGTGGGGTGTGAGGTTCAGCGCCTCCCTCCTTCCTGAGAACTTCCGGGGTCCACCCTTAGGGAGAAAGCTTGCACAGTGTTTGTCAAGGCCATAGGGTGGTGTGTGGGGAAGGCAAGAAGTCAGAGGGCAGGGGCTTCCTGGAGGCAGTGGGGCTGGAGCCTGCCCCAGGAGGACAGCTGCCCAGGTTTCTGCAAACAGGACTGTAAAATCACTTCTCCCAATCTTGCCTGGTTGTCTATGGCAGCCCTGCAGCCAGGTCAGCTGGGAGGCTCCAGGCCTGGCAGTCAGGATGCTTGGGGGCGAGGGGGAGGTGTCTAGTCCCGCCTCAGTTTCCCCATTTAGACAGGAACATCCCTAGAGCCCCTTTATCTCTGGCATGCCTGTAGAGAGGGAACAGAGGGGTGTGGATGAGGAAACACTTTGAATTCAGAGGTGAGTCGTCACTTAGTTGTCACTTCCATGGTGTGCCCTCTGGCAAGTCATTTCACTGCCTGAGCTCAGTTTCCTCCTGTGTCAAATGAGGATAATAGTGACACCTACCTCATCGCGTTGTTTTGAGGCGTAAGTGAGGTAATGCATAGAAAGTGCTTATCACAGAGCTGGCACGGGGTCAGTGCCCATCATTATAAACGGCTGCCGGCACTGTTGTTTTTAGCTCGGGACACACCTCTCCACCCTCCCTTCTCCCCCCGACACTGGGTTCCTGTTGTTGACATCCTCCTCCCCAAGCAGGACAGGGATTTTAAGTATTTTTATCCTTGCTGGAATTTCTCTTTGTATTGTCTAGTTAATTACCTGATTGAATTAAGGCAAACAATTTCACTTCCTTTCCGCCCCACCGCCCCCTCCCCTGAGCAAGAGCAGGAAGTGGCCCGGTGCTTTCTTTACTGTGATTGAGATGATTATTGAAATATTTGGTGAGGACGAGGCCTCCCTCGCCTGGAGCCGTCTGCTCCCTCTTAGAATAGCTCCACAGGCCCCATAAATCAAGCAGTGGGCCACGTGCTTGGGAAGCATAAATCTTGTGGAGGATATTGATGGGTTTGGCCACATGTCTGTCGGTGCCAACTTGCTGTTTTGGCACGTTCCTGTCCGTTCCAGGAGGGGGTGGTTGAAGACTCCTTTAACATATTTGGAACGAATGATTTCTGTCTGTCCTGGGGGCGTAGCGGCCGACGGAGTGTGAATCAATCCCCGGTGCGGGGAGAAGGCTTCGCATGGCGAGGAGTCTCAGCTCTTCTCCACGCCTTGATGGCGTTGCTGGCCAGGGAAGCGCAGTGGTTAAGGCCATGGTTCTCACGTTGATATGCTGGGAGCTGCCAATCCCTGCCCTGCCACTCAGTCGCTGTGCAAAGAACGCAGCCACTTAACGTGTCCTTGGCCCTAACACGAGGGCTACAAAGGCACCTGTGTCCTAGGAGTGTTGTAGGAATTGGGATTTGCACAGTGCCAGCACATGGTAAGTACTCCTACAAGTAAGCCATTATTTTTGCTCAGGGATCTTTAAAAAACCCTCATCTTCTTCTTTTCCCCAAGACCCTCCCAGCCTAACTGTGTAGCCTCACGAACTTTTCTCCACTAACAACCAGGACCAGCATGCCCAGGGTGCTCCCGCCTGGCTCCTGCATGGGCAGTCCTCTCTCTGTGTGGTATGTCCCCTACGCTGTCTTTGCCCCTCCTTTTTCCTTCAGAATTATTTCAAGCACTGTACCGTCCATAAAGTTTTCCTGTAGCCCCCAATCGTCCCCTTTAAATGCCTTTACATTCTTGTTATGCCGCATGTCTGTAGCCATTGTCGGCCCAAATATGTTCCATGCAATGGCAGTCTGGTGAGCAGCGTTGTAGAAAAGGAGTCTTGGAAAAGGCTGCATACTTTGTGCCCCTTTGTATAGTACCAATCCACACAAGCAATTTTAAAGGCTCTGAGAAGTCCTGCAGTAAAGAAACATGCTGAACTTTGTTTACCCCAGAACTCTCCAAACCTCTGACCATGGGATACTTTATTCTTGGAATACCTATTGACAAGGCTTTGTGACATTCTTGGGGATGAGGCATTGTGACATCTACTTAATATTTTGATGCTATCTCCCATTTTACATCAAGGAAACCAAGGCTCGGAGGGCTCAGTAACTGGACCCTGGTAAACCTGTGTGCCCCTCCATCACCTCCTGGATCCATCGACAGGTCCTTTATGTGGATACCCGAGGCCAGGTGACGAGGAAGGGCTGGGAGTGACAGCCAAGGAACTGCTCTCAAAGAGCTTTTGGCCTATGAGGATATGAGATGGACACGTGGAATAGAGAGATTAGCTGCCAGTCTGTGTGCCTGAGCCTACGTGCAACAAGAGCCCTGTCTGTATCCCCGCCAAGGAAAGACATGAGCGTCAAATGTCCTCTGAGAACCCAGCACTGTCCCCAGGGCCACCTGTTTCCTACCCTGATCCCCGTGGATTCCTGTCACCCTTCTGTAGGTTAGTGCTGCAGGGGTACAGCCAAGGAAGGAGAGAGAAGGCAGCAAGGAAGAGAAGAGCATTCTGCTTAGCAATGCACAATCTTCCGTTCCTTTCTGGGGGAAAATGCTCTCTTTTAAGATTCCTCTTTTATTATCTGAAATTCTCAAGGGAGCAATTACCTGACGGTGGGAATTATCTGCTGTCTTTATTCTAGCGCCTGTCTGCCTGAGTTCCTTCTTGGAGTAATTGATTTTGGTAATTCAGAACTGAATGCTGTTTTAAGAGCAAGTGCTGGTGCAGAGGCAGAGGGATGCCCACAGAGGCACCTTCCAAGGTGTTGGCAGCCAACGGCACTGCTGGTGCTGGTGATGGTGGGGGTGGGGCAGTGACTGAATTAATGTCTTTCTTACCTTTGAATTTTCTCCCTCTTGGCTTGAAGGTGCGTGGGTTGCATGGGAACTTGCCTGTCTCTGTAACTGGGGCAGGTTTGCTGTAGGAAATGAAAAGCTGAAAGGGAGGCGTCAGGTCTGATGGGTTTGGTCACCCCTCGCCACAGGCAGGTCAGTCCTGGGCATTGGGCCCCAGCCCGCCCCTGACCCTGGCCCTCTCCCTCTGGCCTCCCAGAGCGCCAGGGAGGCAGCGGTGACTCCTTGAGGGAGAGCAGCTGCTGCCAATCGGCCTGACCTTTCCTCTGGCTCTGGACCCTGCCACCTGGAACTCCTCTGTCCCCTGGGAGGAAGGGCAGGGTAGGGTGTCTGGCTTAATGGGGATGTGGACAACAACATGAAGGGAGGACCTCAGCATGGGGAGGCCCGATGACACTGGAAGGTTGATCTACTCAGTGGATAAAAAGGCAGTGTGGGGGATTTCCTCCGCCAAATGCCCCTCCCCCAGCAAATGCTCAGAGAAGGCCCAATTTCAAATGAGTGAATGCTCTGGACATGGGAGGAAAAGCTTGGACTAGAACGTTCCTCAGGTGTCTCTCATCTGGAGTTTGTCTGGAGGAGGCAACATGGTGCAGTGGAGTCTGTCTTCGCCTCACTGCCTCCAGCCCTCCCTCTCCAGACCCAAGGGGCACAGGTTTGGGTCTGCCCCAGAGGCGGCCTATCCTTTGTCTGATGACCACCCATCCCTGTGACGCCTGGACATTGGACTCCTTTCCACAAACTTTTGTCTGGGTGTCATGTAGCATTTTCATCCCCATTTTACAGATGAGGAAGTTGAGGCCCAGGGTGATCTGTCCAAGTTCCCACCTCATATCTAGTTTCCTGACTTCTGGTCCAGGACCTCGGTGGGCTCTAGTGGAGGATTGGGAGATCATCAGCTGCCCGGTAGAGGAAGGGGGCCACTCAGGGGCGGGGGTGCTTTTTCTGGTTCCATCACAGCTCTTAACTGGAGCTGGTACTCTGACTGCTTACTTGAGTCTGTGCCTAACCACCTCCTAAACTGGGAAGCTCCTGAAAGACAGGGACACTTTGTCACCTTTGGATCACCCCTCAGTACCCAAATCAGTACTTACACGGGGGTTAGCCGGGTAGAAGAGGCAAAAATACCCCCTCAAGCTGGCCAAAGCTAAAAGGATTTTATGGTATCACGTATCTAAAGAAACTAGGAGGCCAATAAGTTAGTTAGAATATATCTGTCTCTCTTCCCACTCCCTCCAATTCTAAGCTCTGTTTCTCCACTGAACTGGGAGTGGGGAAAGGGGTTTCCTAGGAATATTGGGGTGCTGGCACCAGAACAAGGGGAAGCAAACACAGGTAAAAACAACAAAAGACCCATACACACATGATATCCGGGTCACAAGTGGTTGGTAAATTCAATGTATTTCTCTAGAAACATTTTTCTCCACAGGAGGAATTTACACTGGAGGCACAGCACCCAGGTGGCACGCACATTGTCTCCTGTAGGCAAAACAAAGCAGACACTGGGCACTGAGAAGGATCTGAAGTCACAGCTTGGCCCAGCAGAAATATGTGCTTAGTGATATGTGCCTGAGCCTTGGTTCCAGGCGTGGTGGGGGTGTGTAATACTATCCCACAGAACTGATGGATAAATTATAATGTTGTGGGATGTGATGAAGGGGTGAGATTATTGGAGGGTGTGTCTTCTGGTTCTCTGAGGCTCCAGGGAGGCCTTCTTGTCCTTTGACTATGTAATCGGGAGCTGCACAGCCCCTGACTAGAGCGGTACGTTTTTACTGAGTGCCTACCACGTGTCAGACTGACTCCGATCTAGAGTCAACACATATTTATTGAGTGGCTGCCATGTGCTAGGCACTGTTTTGGTGCAGATGGAGAACTGGTATGATTTCAGGAGCTTCTGTAAACTAACTCTGGTGTTGGAAATTCCACTGTTAGTGATTGATTCCTTTGGCTTAGACGTTGCCCTTTCTAGTTTAGGTGTTAGGTCCCAAGGTCCGGAATGGGAATCTTCGTTCATCTTTAAGTCCTCCTGGTTATTATTTGGAAATGTTTTATTGTTGCTATTATTTGGAAATGTGGAATTAGAGGAGTTAAACAGGGCACCAGGATACAGCATTGGGCTGGTGGTGGAAGTCAGGGTTTGCGTATCATGTCATTGGGCCTGTCCCACCCAGAGTGCTAAATTTAGCAATAGTCAAAACTTGTAGTCATCGAATCCCTTTTAGCTGTCATTGTTTTCCAAGTTTGGATCCTAAAGGCAAAACAAGAACTAAAGGTCCTTACAGGCTCGGGCCCCCTTCTACAGCCTTCCAGATCCTTCCGTTCAGATGGGCGGCTCCCACTCCGCTGCCTGGGGTCAACGACTAGAGGAACTTGCCAGAACCAACCTCCACTCTTCCCAGCTGGAAGCATAGTTGTCTGCTTCTACCTGTTCACCTTCTGGCTCCTAGGAATCCCTTCCCTGTTGAAAATACGGGCCACTGACTGGCCAGCAAACGCTGTCCTTCCCCTCACTCCACATAAGTAATAAAAGTATGTGTGGCCTCTGAAGTTCCACTGGGTTCAGGACCAGACTTGACTAGCTGACGACTAAGCCACTCTTTGCTGACCTTCCCATCTGTAAAATGGGATCACAGTGCTCACCCCAGTGGATTTTGGAGGAGTTGGTGAAGTAGATGATACAGATCAGGTCTCTACAGGCCTGGCATGTAAAAGGAACTCAACAGATGGGATCTTTGTTGATTATAGTATCGTTACTGCTCAGGGCCTCCACTAGCATGTCCAGGGTGGGCTCCAGCTCTCCAATATCCTGACTCTTGCCTTCCGAGACTCCATACCCTCTTGGCCCCTTGCATGCTTCTCTGTGGATGCCTCCTGTTCTCCAAGGGTCTGCCCCGGGTGCCTCCTCTTCTCACCTACTGGCTCTCACCTGGGAGCCCCATTCATGCCCAAGGTGTCAATGACCCCTGAGCCTGGACTACTTCCAACTCCGATTACTCCTGGCCCTCTCTCTTGCGTTCCAGAGGGAGAAGTGCTTTTCATTGGATGCTCTAAAGGCACATCAACTGGTCCAACATGGAACTCCTTTTCCTAAAACCACTTCCTCCCACCCTGCTCATTCGTCCCCCCACCCCGAGTTCCCTCTTTCAGGCGAAGGCTCCACTAGCCAGCTCTGGGCCAGGGAGCCCCAGTCTGGTGATCGCCCTCTTCTCCTTCCTTCGTCCTGCATGCAAGACTGGTAGTTCCCCTTTGACACTGACTCCTGCCTCCATCCCTGCACCCGCGGTCCATTGGGGATAACCCAGCCACAGCCTTCTGTCATGTTGCCTAGTTCCCCATCCCTCTCCACCCTGCCCCAGGGGGGCGCTCTAAACCTTGGTCTGTGGGTCACTCCTATGCTCAGTGGTCTTGAGGGGCTCCCTATTTTCTCCAGGGTATAGTCTGGGCATCTCAGGTTAATTTTCTAGACTCTTCTAATCCTCTAGACTCTGGTAGAAGCCTCCTTGCCCACAGCTCCTTTCTCTGCACCCAGGAGCTCAGCCAGCTGAATGCTCCATGGCCTCCCACCTGCCCTGTTGCCATACCTTTGTTCTCAAGGTTCCCCTGCCTGGAATGCCGTCCTCTCAGTCTTGTGCCTGCCTGTCAAGATCCTACCCTTGTGTGATCAGATTCACAAAGCCAGAGGAGACACAGGTGTCCATGCCATGCCGTCTAGCCCCTTGCCTCCACCCAGAATAGCCTGGCTTTTTGTGCTACTTACCCTTCCCTTGGCTCCTGTGGAATGTTCTGCCCATAGAATCTATAGCATTTGTAGCTTATTTGCTGGGGAAATATGTGGAGTCTATAAGAGAAGGGTCTGGCCTGGTTAGGAAGGCTGCCTCTCCAGGGACAAAGTGGGTGCCTCAGAAGTGTGGGGCTTGAGGGGGGCCAGGATGGGGACCCCCCCGGACCTGGCACAGAGCTTGCTCTACTCCTTACAATGTATTATCTAGAAGGCCACCTGGGTTTTGTCAGATGCATGGGGCCTTGTGACTGCCAGCCCCCCACTGCCTGCATGGGGGTGTGCCTCTGCTTCCCCACCTCTCTGTTAGGAGGTAATATTTCCACCTCTCAGGACCAGGGCTGCTGGTGGATTGAGCAATGGTGTGGCTGAGAACAAAACAGACGTGGACAAACTAATAATTAACAGATGTCAATTGTTAATAGCTTAAAAATACCACTAGCACCCCACCCCCCACCCTGAGGGAAGAGGAAACCTCACAGTCACTTGGCTCCTTGGAAGAGATTGTCTCACAGCCAGTTTGGGACAGGTTTGTCCAAGAGGGTGACAGGTCCTATGGCGTGTGTGGGGAAGGGACGGGGGTAAGTGCTATTGCCAAGGCCACCAGGCCTTGACTTACTTGGACTCCTGGGTGTTCTCTTGGGGTGAGGACAGTGGCTGCTTGGGTGAAAGGGGAAGATCAGAGGGGTCCTTGTAGAGAGCCACAAATGTGTCTGTCCATTGTCCCAGCCTCCCTGCTACATCCAGAGCCAGGCTGCCATCCTGAGTCGTGTGTGACTGCAGGATGCTTCCGACTGGACTCAGTCCTGTGTGTGCTCTCGGCAGCCAAGGCGCGTGTGGTTTGTAACTTAGCATGGAGTGGTTCGCATTGTTCCCAGCTCCCACTGCTCTTACAGTCACAGGTAGCCCAGACGTGGGCCCCTGCTCACATCCCCTTCCCCATCCTCACTGCTCTTCAGTGACACTGGCCATAAAAGAATACCACTGACTGGGTGGTTTAAACAGTAACAGTTGATTTTCTCACAGTTGTGGAGGCTGGAAGTCCAAGGTCAAGGTGTCAGCAGAGTTGACAGCCTCTGAGGCCTATAGAAGGCCATCCTCTTGCTGCCTCTTCACGTGGTCGTCCTCTGCACACGTGGGCACCTGGTGTCCTCTGTGAGTCCAATTTCCTCTTCTTATAAGGACGCGGTCAGATTGGACTAGGCCCCACCCTAAAGTCCTCTTTAACTTAATCACCTCTTTAAAGACCTTATTTCCAAATACATTCCCGACATTCTGAGGGACTGGGGATTGGGACCTTCATACATGTGTTTTAGGGGAACACATTTCAGCTCATAATATCACCCTAGGTCTGAGTGACCCCCACCCCCAGTATGACAACTAGGGTGGTAGTGTCAGACCTGTGGATCTTTACCGTGGGCAAGAGGTTTCCACTTCTTGGGGAATGGGGAACCCCAAGGGTAGGTTTTAAACTTTAAGCTTTTAAATTGTCTTTACCTGTCTCTTTCCTTTCCCCCCATATTTGCGTATTCTCTCAGGAGAGAAACCATCTGCCTGTTCTCTCACCTGCCTTGGGCCAAGCCCAACTGGTTCTGTCTGAACTATAGTTCCCAGACCCCAGCCTCAAAGTTTGGGGGTGCCTTGGGCTCCCTCCTGGTGCAACTAGCTCACTGCTCACCCCTGCACCTCTGATCCTGCTCCTCCTCCCCTTTTGGCTCTGGCTCAGGGTCCCGTCCTCCCTGAAGCAGCTCTTCCAGGCAGAGTCACGGTTCCCAGCTAGGCTGCCCTGAGCAGGAGCTGGTTGTTCCTGGCGGCCCCAGGATGGGTGGGCACCTGGCACACTGCAGTAATCACAGAGGTTTATGGACAGCAGGAAGGAAGGTGTCCCGCAGCAGGCTAGAGAGGCTGCTGAGAGCGCTGGAAGAGACTGCCTACAGCCAAATCCAGGCTGCACCACTTACTAGGTGACTTTGGACACGTCAGGTCGCGTCTCTGAGCCTCAGTTTACTCCTCTGTAAAATGGGGAGCTAGTAACAATGACTTTCTGGGATTGTTGAGAATGTGAAATGACAGGAACTTATTTGAAGCATTCAGCACGGTGCCAGGCATGTACTAAATGCTCCATACGGGTTAATTTCTGTCATCTGGGGACTCAGTGGGTTGGAGAAGAGTGGGCCTCTCTCTGTACCAGGCCGTCCTGGGCAGTTCTGAGGCTCACCATTTCCTCCTGCCCATCAAAGGCATGGTTGGGAGGCGGAGGGAGAAGAGCCTTTGACACACAGCCCTTCCGTGATGGATCTGCATCCCTCACCCCCTCCAGGCTTAGCTGTCCCTGTTTGTCACAATAAGAGTAAGGCTTTACTGGCTATGGCCCTTTCCTGGGTCCTGGGGCCTCTCCGTATGACTGCCGAGCATCCCGACCACAGCCTGGGCAGAACTGCTGCTCTGAGTCCCCTCTGGCGTTAAGGTTTCGGTGTGGGCTCTGGGGCTATTAGGGCTGAAGGGACGGCAGGATCAAGGAGAGCGTTTTGCCTTTTTGTTTCTTTTTTACTTGTGGCTCCTCTGAATCCTGAGCTGCTGTTCCCTGAAGCCACCAGAGGCAGGGGGCTGGGCTGAATCTGGCCTGCAGCCCTATGTGATTTAACCTGTATGGTGTTTGTTTGTTTGTTTTTTAAGGTGTGAATTAGTTACCTGCATTTAACAGTCGGGTGGTTTTTTATGTTAAAATCTGGTAGCTGCTCCGGAAGTTGGATCATCTGGCCGTCCTGGGCCTGCTTTCCAGTAGCACCCTGGGGCTCTGGGGTGTGCACATTCCCTGTAGTCTGGGCTGCCTACTTCGTTCCTTCTCTTCCCTTCCTGGCTCACGCTGGCATTTGCTTTTGTGATTCCTGGGCTGGATGAGCGACAGGGTTGGGGCATGCATGGGGGGTTTGTGGGCCCGGGAGCCCCTCTGAGGAGCTCCCTGCTGCTAATGGCAGGCGGCATCATAATTCAAGGCAAATTGAGTGGCCCCAGAGAGATGTTCAGACAGTGCTCGGGCTTTTAGAAATGTTAATGTGTTCAGTAGGGCATCCATTGACTTGGTACATGTTTAATGAGCCCTTGCTCTGTGCCAGGCACTGGCCAACCCTGGAGGCTACAAAGAAATATTTGGGACAGACTGTCCTCAGAGAGCCTGCATTTCAGGGGGGTGAGGGTACCTGGAATAGACATTCAGGAAGGGTGCCAGCTGAATAGGTACCTGAAAGTGCGGAGGCATTCTAGGGAGAGGAAATACTGTGAGCAGAGGTTCAAAGCTGGGACCTCCCCTCGGCGCCCAGATTGAGCCTTAGTTGGGTGGCTCCACCTTTCTGCCACTTCCCACAGGGGAGGCAGGCTGGAACTTAGGACTCGCCTGAGAACGAGAAAGGCACAGGGACATGCAACTTGGAGCATTCTGACTCTGGAGGACAAAGTTATGTGTGTGTTTAATTCCTAAAGGCTTTTCATCTGTTCTTTTTATGAAAAAGAGACTTTCTGTTGTAGAGCAGTTTTAGGTTCCCAGCAAAACTGAGCAGCAAGCACAGACAGTGCCCGTATACTTCCTGCCCCCCCCGCCGACGTGCTCAACCTCTGCCACTACCAACACCCGCCACTGCGATCTGTTTTCTAATATATAAAAACAGTATAGTCCATGATTTAAAATCAAACCAAATGTTACCATAGGGTATAAACTGGAAATGGAACCTGTCCCCTTTCTTGCCCTCCATTCTGCTCTCTCTCTCTCTCTCTCTCTCTCTCTCTCTCTCTCTCTCTCTCTCTCCTCCCACTGTAACCACTGTTTATTTTTTGGAAGAATATGCGAGAACCTGTTTCCGTGCTTCCAGGGACCTATCCATCCTGGGTCGTAACCTGCATTGTCACCTCACAGGGCACCATCTCAATCCTCGCATGTCCACCTCACACTGCAGACGGCCACCAGGATTCCATTTTCAGAGGGGACTACAATTTATTCAGCCAAGCCCCCAGGGATGGACATAAGTAATGTTAACAGTTTTTTTTTTTTTTTTAATTTTTTGCTGCTGCTGCTGCAAACAGATGCGTAAGCATGCTTGTACATCTGTTCTTGCATGCGTGTGAGAGTTTATCTGAGGGATAGAATGTCGAAGGAGAATATATGAATTTAGAATGGACATTTTATGGATTTTAATTTCTGATAGACACTGCTGAGGAGGCTCAAAGGTTGTGGCAGTTTCCACTCCTGCCTCCTGCGGATGATGACGCACGTGGTCATGAACTTCTCCAGTATCGAGAGCTGGGCTGGCTTCGGGCTGAGGTAGGGTTTGCATGGGCTCCAAGGAGCAGGACTCAGCCTGGGGGACCCTCAGGAGACATTTAGAGTGTGCTTTTCTCAGTGTTCTTTTGTGCTCTCGTCTATGAACCCTTAGAAAAATCTATGAATCTGTTCAACAATTGAAAAAAAATCATTTATGCTGCAACTTGTCTTTTTTCGTTCACTAAGATATTTTGGAAAGGCTTCCCTAGTCAGACATGGACCTCTTCCTGGCTATTTCTATTTGCTGTATAGAGTTTTCTGCAGTTGAGGGTGTGGTGCTCAATTTAGCCATCCTCAGGGGGTGTCTGAGTCCCATACAGTGTTTCAGGGGATCTCTGTGGACCTCACCAGGCTCAGGTGCCAGCATCCCTCTGTCCTGAGAAAGCACATTTATTAGGAAAGTGGTTGTTGCCGGGAATGGCACTGCTGTTATTCCTGCTGTGAGCTCGGAGCAGAAGTCATGGTTTTGCTATGGCCTTGAACTCCAGTCTGGCGCTTCTCTGTGTTCTTCTGGAGTAACGTGCAGGTCCAGTGCATCTGCAGACTTTGCTCTTTTGGCTCATGCAAAGCCAATTCCTAGCCAATCTGGTTGACTGGTCAGGTGGGGCCCCATTCAGTGATCCTGGTGCAGCTGCCCCCGGCCTGCATGTGAGCAAACCTTCCTCTGCTGAAAGGTTGGCACAAGCATTGAGCCATGGGCTCACTCCTTCATCTGCCAGCACGATTCTCCTCATCTTTCATCTTGGAAGAGCCCCTGTGGGGTGTCTGGGTCTGGCTGGGGGTGTGGTGGTGGGGGTGATGAGGAAAAGACTCATTCTGCTCCGACCCACAGGTAGGGCTATTGGTCATCCATGGTGCTTCTATTAAGGGCCAGGAGGCACTGGAAAACTTCTGACTCTGCACAGGGTGGGCAGTCAGGAAAGGCTTCTTGGAGGAGGTGGTACTGGGAGCAGCAGGAGTTTGGAGATGAGTCTCTGGGCTCTGAGTAGGGGTAGGAAAGAGAGGGAGGGATACATGGAGGTGCCTCACAAACCTCCTTATAGAGACTCCGGCCACCTATGGTTGCAGGGGGGAGCACTCGGGGGCTAAAAAGATGCTAATGGAGAGATCTGGAAGCAGACACTGAGCTCAAACCCTGACTCTGTCAGTTTGCCTCCTTGGACTAGCCACTTAACCTCTCTGAGCCTCAGTTACCTTGTCTGTAAAATGGGATAGTAGTGCTTTGCTCACAGGTTGGCTGGAGGGTTGCCTGAGCTCTAGCTTAGACAGTGGAAGCACAGACCTGTACAAGGTAACTGGTATGGTATACCATACAGGTGAGTCAGTCAGGTGGCATGGGAGGATGACTAGAGACGGTAGTGGCATCCAGTGTGGCCAGAGACACTTCCTGCGAGGAGTTCAGAGGTGATGTACTCATGCTGGTGAAGGCAACAAAGGTATAGTGTTGATTTCCCAGGTCCCACCCTCACCTGGGGAGCATTATTTGGGGGTTCTGTCTATAAAAAGGAATCCCTTCAGGAACAGCGGATAGGTCAGAAGTCTTTGGGGGCAAGACCCAGGTTGAAAGGTGGCCGTGGGAGATGTGGGAAGAGGAGAGGCCAGCTTACTGGTGACAGAGGGATGTGAGGATTGACAGCTGGCCGCCAGGCTTGGTGCTACACTTAGAAAATGTGGCCAGAGATGATCGAGCAGCCTTTGGGCGCATCCTCATGGCGCCATTTCTTTCCTGGGAATTAATGGTGTTTTCATCCCTCTTGAGAGGGCAGTGGTGGGTACAGCAGGGTGGCTGAGCAGGCGCCAGGCAGAGAGTCTGAGCCCATTTCAGCCTTCCTTGGCAATTTATCACCTGTCAGCCCTGCTCTTACGGGACATAAAACAAGTTCCCTGGGAGGCAGCCAGGGACCCTGAGGCCCTGAGCTTGGCTGTCTGGGGCACAGTGGCTCCAAGGGGTCATTCTCCGTGGGGCTCTGCCAAGCCTACCCCACCGAGGGGCTTCAGGATAAGCTGGAGCAACCAGCCTGTGGGCGTGGGGTTTGGTTCCTCCGTGATCTGACTGAGACAGGTGGGTGGAGACAGAAGCACCTAGGAGGTCAGAGACATGCCAGGCAGAACACAGCCAGAAACTGGGCTGTAGGACAAACCCGCTCTTTTCCCTTAAGCCGCCTCCTCTAAGCCAGAGGGTCTTCACCAAGGACCCCAGGGGACTTTGGATGAAATCCAGAGTCTTCTTAAACTCGGACAGGCAAAAAAATCCCAACTTTATTTTCATTAACCTCTAATTACAATTACAAATTGTAATTTTTTCAAACACAATGTAGGTGACAAACCACAGTGGCATTAGCTGTTTTATGATTTCGTAGAAATCATAGAAACCACAGAAACTGTCATGTCATACGTAGTATAGTTTTGTGACTATGTTGAAATAATGCTTTTGTTCATCAGACTTCAAAATTACAGTAGTTATTAAAACGATCTTGTTATTTAGGGCGTTAATAGAGAAGCACATATACTGCTATGAGTGTTTTTAAAAATATTTTGATAACCATATTTCAATGTAATTGGTTTCCTTTGTAATCCTCAGAATTTTATTTTATGCATTTAAAAACATTTCTTCTTCTTTTTTTTTTTTTCCTGAGCTGCGGTCTTAGGCCTTACTGGAAGTCACGGGATCCGTGACATCAAAATTGTAAGAAACTCACAGGCTGGGCACACAGGCCACTCTTGCCTCGCCTCACTCACAGGGTCAAAATTCTGTCCTGTCGTCAGTGGACTGATGTCTACACTGAACCCGCCTGCTCCGTGTACCCAGCTGTGTGCTGGGCCTGGGGGCTCCTCGGCTGGGTGAGGGTGTGCGGCCGGGGCAGATCTGTACATAGGCAGCTGTACAAGGGGCCGCTGAGCCCTGTGCTGTCAGGATTCCAAGGAGGGAGAAGTCACATCTACTGCAGGGACCTGATTCTTAGATGGCTTCGTGGAGAAAGTGTTATTGGATTTGGGCCTTGAGAACTATGAAGTAAGAGACACGGCGAAAAGCATGTCAGGCCCAGGCACCAGCGTGGAGACCAGACATTGGGGCACGTGCTGTGACCGTGGAGGAGGTGATGGGAGAGACAGCAGAGGAAGGGTGGGAGTGGGAGCCCTGAATGCAAGGCAAAGAAGCTTGGACCTTGTGCTGTCAGCCCAGGGAGCCACGGTAAGCTTCTCAACAGTGGAGTGATAGGTGCTCAGGTTTGGGTTCCAGAATAGTCCCTCTGGCTGCTGGGTAGAGAGATGTCGGCAGGAGATGCGGCTGGAGGCTGGCTAGCCAGCAGGGGACTGAGCAATCCTCCAATGGGGGATATGGAGACCTAAACTGAGTCCAACTGAGGGTCCTCATCGGACCACAAAGGAGAGTCGTCCCAGCCATGGAAATGAGGTGGAAGGTCCATGAGACCTCGGGCGCTGGAGTCTGAACATCAGGGTTTGAATCCCAGCTATGTGGGTTATTAGCTGCACGGCCTCGGGCACGTCGATTCTACTCGGTAAGGTTCCTTTCCTCATGTGAGACACACGGTGGTAGGAGCACCTGCCTGGCAGGGTTATTGTGAGTGAGAAATGAGACGACGCATTTAAAGCCCAGCACAGTGCCTGGCACAGAACAAGGGGTAGGTGCTCCATAGCTATGACTGTTCATCACCAGTAATAAAACAGACAGACCTGGGGACAGATCAGACCGGGGGGGGTGGGGTAGGGGGGGAGGCTGCAGGGAGAAGAAAAGCCAAGTCTGAGGTTTCAGATCCCAGAGGCGTGCTCAGAGAGAGTGGCGTCAGGAGCTCCTCTTGTTATCCAAGTCTCAGAGCAGGAAATGTCTAGACCAGTGTCCTGCTGTGAGCCTGGAGCCCTTGCTGAGCAGAGATGCCCTGGGCAAGGTTGTGGGGGCCAGGGAGGAAGGCAGGGTCTTTAAACATGGGCTCTGCTCACACTGGGACTGAGCCTTGGGGCCCTGGAATTTCATTTGTACTTTTCCACACTCACCCTGGTCCCTGACTGGGGCTCCCACACCTCATGTGGCTTTTCCTCCCTTCCAGGTCAAGGGATTCCAGCTTTAATTCTGCTGAGTGATCGCGCTGCTTGGACAGTGGGAGCCCACTGACGCCAGAGAATAAATTTGCCGTGTTTTGTAGAGCATGTGGAAGCATATTTGGGGGGTTTAATCTTCTTAATAAATCGTTCTCAGATTGTACACTATTAAACCCCCGGAAAATTCATGAGCACGCTGGGAATAGAGACCTCATCGGGAAGGTTTGACACGAACAACACAATAACGCAGCTTCTAAATTGGGTCAGGGAAGCCTCGGAGGCCCAGAGAGAGGATATTCCCGCTAGCTCAGCCCTCCCCAGGCCTATAAATTAATCATGCACACAAAGGGGCCTTGTCCTCTCTTTCAGAGCCTGGGGTGGCGTCTGTGCCCACTGACCCACCCCCACTCCCACCTCTGCTGCAAACAGAGAGCCTGGTGAAGCTTTTCAGCTTCTGTGCTTTGTAATTCCTGTGTCTCCAAAGCAAGGTGGGTGTACATTTCAGCAAGAGAGATGTAGGTTAGATAGGGAGAAGAACTTCCTGGCGGACCGTGAGGTGGCGTGAAATCCCGGAATGGGCTGTTTAGGGAACTCGAGGAGACTCTTTTCTTCAGGGCTTGTAAGACCTGGCGTGCTCTATCCCTCTTTGGCACTCTCAGGCCACTGCCCCGTGACAATGACCAAAACAGACATTGCCCCAGGGTATGGTCTCAGGAACCAGCTTGGAAAGTGCCTCTTTCTGGGCCATCTTGGGGGATTTATCACCTGCCTGTCTGAAGAGGCCCAACTAATTGGACACAGGGCCAGTGTCCTCTAAGCCCAAACCCTCATCTAACCACCTGGCATTTGGAAAAGGGAAGTCAAGTTAAATCTCTCTGTGGTTCTCAGGCTGCTTCTAATCCTCAGTGTGTTCCCTCCCTGCCCTGACACCCTCTGCCTGTTGGAATCCTACCCAAAAGCCTGGCCTCGATGCCACCTCCTCTGTGAAGCCTTCCTTGATGTCCCATTGCCCAGTTACTCGCTTCCTTATGCTTCCTCTTCCTTGGCCCTTGTTGGTGGGTTCCTGTGGGAGTTCATGTGTCCCACCAGACTGTCAGGTCCCTGAGGCTCGGGACTGTGTCGGAGGCCCCGGGGGCCCACACAGTGTCCCTCCCATGACTGAGCCAGTGCTTGTATGAGTTTTCAAATGTCATCTCCTGGGAAGTGTCTCCCATGCACTTTAGTGTGGGAGCTGAATGGCTTGGCTTCCCAGTGCCATCTCTGGGCACCCTGGGCTGTTGAACCATCAGCAGAGTAGGCACAGGAGATGAGAACAGGAGGGGCACAAGAGGTAGCTCCCGCTTTCTACAGCGGCTCTGTCTTTACTCCCTCAGTTCCGACATTTCACAAGTCTTTATTCTTTTTTTAACCTGAGCCTGGTTAAAGCCTTCTGATTCTGCAGGTCTTTGGAGGGAGGTGAAATGGTCCCCAAAGTGGACACAGAAGCCCCCCCAGCCCTGAGATGCTGTAGTTCTAGGAGTCCCATTCTAGCATAAGCCTGGGCAGCTGCTGCTTCTGTGAGCAGTTTGGAAGGGGTGACGTGTAGGTCTGAGGCTGGGTGGGCAGTTGGGGTGAAATTCATTGCCACCAGGGAAAGGAAGAGGTGCTGGTTGCTGGGGGCTGGGGGAGAACTTTCTCTGGAAAGAGCAGTTCTGGGAGGTGTTACTGGGTAGCCCGCTCAGTCCATCAGAGAAGAGGATGAGTCCTGGTGGTCCAGGCTCAGGGGCGGGCCTGGAAAGGAAGTGGATAGTGGAACAGGAGAAGGTAGTGGACAGCCCAGTTGGTCTGTTGGGGAGAGTCCTTTCTGGGGCTACCTCTGGGCCCCAGGTCCGGCCCCTAGCCCCACCTAGGCTGGGAAGAAGCTGTTCCCCCACCCTCACCCACATCCCCACCATATGGGTTGGTTGTGCCTCAGAGGTGCCTTCATGCCCCTGGCCAGGCCTGCGGGGCCCCAGGTGTGTCAGTCTCTCTCTCTCTCTCTCTTTCTCTCTCTCTCTCTCTCTCTCTCTCTCTCTCTCTCTCTCTCTCTCTCTCTCTCTGTCTCTCTCTCTCTTTGTCGGGGCAGTTGGTGGTGGGTGACTGGTGTGGAGTGCCGGCCTTGGTGTGGAGCTGGCTGGACATGGGCAGGAGATGCCATTGGAGGTCAGCAGGTAGAGAAAGAGAGCCAGCAGACCTGTGGGGTCAAGGAGGCCTTTGAGCCACTCACTGGATGGCAGTAATTCAGTGCCTACAAATAATTCCGGATGCAGCCCAGCACTTCAGCATTTTCCAAGCTCTTTCCAACCCACAAACTCACTTCAGTCTCTGATGGCCCAGGAGAAAGCAGGTTCCATCCTTATTTGACCATGGGGAACATTAAATTCTAGAGCAAACTTGTGAAAAGCCTTAACTAGCTGGCGGTAGAACCAATTGGAGCCCCCATCTCTCTGGCCATAGGTTCGGCGAGGCCTCCTGCAGACTTGCTCGGACATGGAGTGAGGGAGAATTGGCTTAGCTGTCCAGAGGCCGCCTGGGAGAAAGTTTAGGATGTGGGAGAACAGATACAGTGGAGGAGAGAGAAGCCCTGAGGGGGATGGTGGTGATGGTAGGGCATCAACCAGGACTTCCTGTGAGGGTACTTTAAGCTAGGCCTTGGGAAGGAAAGGATGCATAAAAGCAGAGAGAATGGGGCACAGGGCTGGAGGCTGTCTCAACACACGGCACTTGTGAGTGAAGACAGGACAGTAGGAAGTGGATCTAGGCCCAGCCAACTTGCAAAGCCTTGACGACCCAGCCTGAGCAGCCCTGCAGGGCCGGCACTCTGAGCAGGAAGGTCCCATTTGAAGCAGCCAGCTGGGGAGGATCCTGTGTGCATTCTGGAGCCCAGAGGTCATTTGGGGGCAAACCGTGTCTGCACCAGCCCCCTGGCTGCACCCCACAAGTCACCTCTCCCCTCCTAGCCCTGGCCTGCTCTGTCCTCTTTCTCCTGGCCAGCCCACTTTTATTCTCCTTTTAGCCTAAAGAAGAGAGAAACTTGCTTCTTAAGATGGCAAAGTAGCTGACAAGAGGCAAACACTGAAAGGAAGAGAGGTGGTTGCCACAGAAACTAGAAAGTAGGAGCAGAAACTTTCAGGAGCAGGAGGGGAGGAAAGCAGACCTATGGCTGAGGGCTGAGGGGAAGGGGGCGACCTGCCCCAGGCTGGCCTGGAATACCCGTCGGCCCAGCACCCCCAGCCAGCAAGAGCAGGAGGGCTGCCTGGTTGTTCCTGAGCCTGGGTGTGAGGTGCCAGGTACCAGAGTGAGGTAAGCAGCCTGTGGTCTGAGGAGGAGCCCATGTCTTCTGCCCAGGTCCCTGCACGGTTTGGAGCGGCCGGTTACTCTTCACAGAGAGCTGCCCAGGGGTTTTTGTTCCCTGCAGGTCTTTGCATGATGTCTCATTAACACGCAATAATGACATGGCCCAGGAATGGAGAGTTTACAAAGCAGCTTCTCACGTGTTGCCTTGTGCAAGTCCTGTGATAGTCCTGGGAGGACAGAGTAGGGAGATTAGGCCCAGAGAGGTTAAGGGTCCTGCCTCAGGTCACACAGCTGAGGGCTACCAAGGGTGGGATTGCAATCCCTGGGCTGTCAGACCCTAAAGCCCTGAGGTCTCCCTGATTCCCTGCCACTTTCTGTTTTTGAGTGGGTAGCTCTGCTTGGAGCTATGTGCTCCCTGTGTCCTCTAGACCTTGCAAATCCCTCACTCCAGTAGATCGTCCTTTGGAGCACTGCTCTTTGCTTCCTGTACAACTCTAGGGAAGTCGCTTCTCTTTGAGTCTGATTTCCCCCTCTGTAAAATGGGCATAACAGCACCTTCTGCCTCTAAAAGGTGGCTGTGAGGATGCAGTAAGACGATTCAAGTCAAGCACTAGGCACATAGCCTGGCACAGAGGGACACCCTCAGAAATCTCCTCCATCCCATTGGGGTAAGAGGCGCTGGGATGCAACCTCCCTGTATTGCAGAAGTTTCCTTATCTGTGAAATGGGTCTAATGATTTCCTGCCTTGCTGGGGGAGTTGGAGAGGTACATCAAGATGATGGCTGTGGAGCCTCTGGAAAGCATTGGTGCTGGATAGGGAAGCATCAGAGTCTGCAGGCTTAAAACTGGCCACCAGGGCCCCAGTAGGCACCGGACATCTCAGCCTACATTCTCTCCACCAGACTTTCCTGCCAGAGAGTAGAAGGGCGGGGGGAAGAGGAGTTGGGCCTCTGCCCAGATAGCCCTGAGTGTGAGGTTCAGACCTGCTCAAGGTTTAGCTCTGAAAGGGGCCCTCAGAATCCCGCATAGCCTTATGGGCCGGCTCCTGAATTAGAGCCAAGCCTAAGATTTCTCCAGGGAGAGTCCCAGGGAGCCAAATGTATTATTAAATGGCAGAAAGGCAGCACGCTGCATGTGAAAGATAATGGGGGAAATTTATTGGATGGACTATAAATCACAGAATGAAAAGCACTGGAACCTGTGGGGAGGAAAATTAATAAGTCCTGAGCTGTGACTTGTTTGGGATGGGGATGGAGGACATTGGCCCCATTTTGCTGTGAGCCCCGGAACTTCAAGATGCACAGAGGCCCAGAGGTCTCCAGCACGTGTGCCGTGCTTTTCTACAAATACGACTGTGATGCCCCCATTCTCCTTCTGATTGGCAGCAGCCATTTGGAGGCCCTGGTCTGGGCACCAGGGTTATGCCGGTGAGCAGACAGGTCCCAACCCTCGGGGGAGCCGTGCGCCAGGAGAGACAGATGTGCGATGAGTCATCAGAAAATAGATATCAATGCACAATGCGATGGGCTCCCTGGAGGAAAGGTGCAGGGAGCCTGGAGAAAATGATGCAGAAGGCTGTTGGGGGTGGGGTGGGGGGGTGGAGCAGTGAATTTGGAGCGGGAAGGAGGGTGGTTTCCTGGGAAAGGAAGAGTGAGTGGGAGTAGGCCAGATGGCTCAGGAGAGCTGGGGGCGGAGATGAACCAGTGTCCAAAGACCAGTGGGGCCAGGGTGGCTAGGACAGAGGGCTGTTTGTAAAATGCTCACACTGGGTGCCTTGTGGAAAATAGACTCAGGAGTCAAGAAAAGATTTGGGGGGACCAGTTAGGGGCTGTGGGAGTCCCCAAAGTTTGTGACCTGGATTTGGGTGATGACAGCGGAGATGGAGAGAGGTGGATAGACTCTATTGCAAGAATTTGGAGCTAGCAATAATCCATTCTCAGAGGGGACTCAGAGTCTAGAAAGCATGCCCCATGTCCTGTGTTCTAGGGATGGGAAACGTAGGAGCAAAGACATGAGGAAAAGAAGTGGTGGGGTGCTGGGGACCAGGGTGGCTGAGGAAGGGTAGGTATAGGGAGTGGGAAGAGCTGAGGTTAGGGAGGGGGCCAGGGCAGCATCCACTGACCAGTACCCCGGGGCTGGGACTGGAAGCCAAGGCCCGAACTTATTGTTACAGGGCATCTTTTCACAAATGGCTCTGTTTTCTTGACACCTGAAAAGGGGCTGGCAGGCGAATTACCTGGGGACAGGTGAAGGGAGACCATTTGTGGCAGCACAGGACCACTATCAGGAGCCAGGCCGTATTAGGTCGAGTCCTGTCTCAGCTACAATCACCTTTCTGTGCCTGTAAAATGGGAGAGTAACAATGTCTACCTTAAGGTTGTCATAAAGACTCACTGAGTTAACATTGCCTGGCAGAGAGTAGGCACTGTATTGGGGTTAGTAAGTGTGCCCTGTGTGACCTTGGGCAAGGCTCTCCCCTCTGGGTCTTTATTTCTCCTGGCTGGTCTGTGCAAACATTTTGGGTGAAGGTTCTCTAGTTTCCACTGTGCTGGCAGTGTCCAGCTCCTGATAGGCGGTGGCCAGAGTGCAGCACCAAGCTGGCAGTGTCGCCTCAGATGGGACTGTGTCCCTCCCAGGCCTGTAAGGTGACACTAGGCCTATCAGGGGTGTAAGGGGATATTTTAATCAGCCCAGGACCTGGTGAGGTCAGAGGGCACAGGGACCAAGACAAAGGGGACCAGTCAGGGCTGCTGCCCAGCCTGAGCTGACCCGCTGGGCCCCGGAATCTAGACTGCATTTGGGGAGCCTGGGGAGGAAGGGGAAGCTGGGAGCTTCACTGTGGAATGGGACTTGGGCAAACTGGTTGTTTCTGTCCATTCTGAGCCTAGTGTGTCCATCTGTACTGTGAGGCTTGGAATCCTTGCCTGCCACAGGGTGCTGAGAAAGGGGACAGGCTACAGTTTGTAAAAAGGCTTGGGACCTGTCAGGGGCTGGGGTCCCAGAAGTCTTTATACAGAACCAGGGGGCCCTGACAGAGAGCAATAGGTGGGCCAGTGAGGTCAGTGTGGGCCCACCCCCTGTTGGTTAAAATGCAGATTCCTGGGCTCCTCCCCAGGTGGGCTAAACCAGACTCTCCCTGGTGGGCCTGGGCTTCTGCATTTTAACATGCTCCTCAGGGGACTAAAGTGCCTTACAGTCTGAGAATTCAGGTTCTGGGCCATCCCCTTTGCGCCAGTGGGAACAAGGGCCCAGAGGGCATTCGAATGGATAGCTTGCCCAAGTCACTCAGCTGACTGGGACCCGGTGTCATGCTGCCCTGGGGCCCCTGGGGTGGGCACAGCCAGGCTACTGCTCCCCATGGCGGCCTCAGGGCCAGGAGGGACTCTGTTCGAGGGCTCCATAGCCAGCAGGGGGCAGCAGGAGCCAGCACCTCCTGAGGGCTCCAGGTGACTGGGCCTGAGCCTGGCAGGGCCTGGAGAGAGCCCGCCTCTGGGTCTGTGTGCACGCAGGCCTGTGTAAGCGTGCTGGGTGTGAGGGAGGGGGCACCAGGAGGGCACAGGGAGCACGAGGTCAGAGAAAGTAGGTGCAGACAATTCTGAAGCCACCTTGTAGCTTCCTGGGCAGAGGCTACAGGGGGAAAGGAGAGGGCCACGTCGGAGGGGCTGTGTAGAGGCCTCTATAACCCAGGCTGCTTCCCCAGGGCGCTCAGTGGCACTGAGATCAACTCAGGGCCCCCACCCATGTCCTCTGGGCTTTCTAATAAAAGTCAACCAGAGGTCAGTCCCCTAAACCCTAACTAGGGCATTTAAGCCTGGAGGGATGTGGGGGGTGGGGCTGAAGCCCACGCTTCACCCCCAACTCCCCTATTGGCTCTGCCTGGAACAGCTTCGTCTGCTGCCGTATGTAAATTGAGAAAGGACACAGGGAGTGTCTGAGTGATCTTGGGCAAGTCCCAAGCCTTCTGAGCCCTGGGTTGAGGGTGGGATGACCACTAGATCTCTAAGGCCTTCTGTAACTCCTAGTTGTGGGAAGGTAGCTTCACCTTCAGACTTTCTGAGGACAGGGGCCAGTGCGGTAGTGAGCTCCCCGTCATCAAAGGTATGCCAGACAAGGCTCAGTGAATATTGCTTCCTCTTAGGCCTTTGGCTGTGGTCCTGGACCATCCCTCCTGACTGTCTCTCTCTGTTAATTATTATTATTATTTAAATTTTTACTGGGGAACATTGGGGAACAATGTGGTTTTCCAGAACCCATCAGCTCTATGTCAAGTCGTTTTTTCAGTCTAGTTGTGGAGGTCGCAGCTCAGCTCCCGGTCAAGTCATTTTCAATCTAGTTGTGGAGTGTGCAGCTCACTGGCCCATGTGGGGATTCAACCAGCGACCTTGGTGTTAGGAGCTCTGCGCTCTAACCACTGCGACAACCAGCTGCCCACTGGCGGCTCAGCTCCAAGCTCAAGCCGTTGTTTTCTCCATGGGGCATGTGGGAATCGAACTGGCGATCTTGGTGTTATGAGCACTGCGCTCTAACCACTGAGCAACCGCCCGCCCCTCTGTTAATTATTAATCACCAGGAGAGCCCCACCTGGGGAGAGGGGCAAGTCCCCAGCCCTGGGAGAGTTGGGCTGCTGATTTCCAGGATGACCTTGAGCTTGTTTTCGTTGGCCCCAAACTTTCAGCTACTTCCTGTATGAGTAGGCACAGAAATTCTAGGGCCCCAGCCCTTCCTCCTACCCCTGGTGGAGTTTCCAGACAAAATGCTATTCCTAGGGTGGGGGCAGGGCGAGCATTGTTCGCCCTCTCCAAAGGAATTGAGGGGTGGATGACAAGCTGCAGAAGCTACATTAAACCCTACCCCACATGGCCTGAGAGCGCCAGCTATGGTCTGGCTGGGGTCTCCAGGAAAGACCAGCAAGTGCGAGAACCACGGCTCTGGCGTAGACTGCTCCCCCTCTAACACCTGCTGTGGCTCACGTTTATGTTCTGAACTGGGCACAGAGGCTTTGAGTGTCAGTGCCCAAGCGTTCTGAAAGACCACCCAGGCCAACCCCATTTTACAGGAGGGGAAGCTGGGGCTGTGAACAGAAGGGGACTTGCTCAAAGGTACATGGCAAAGCGAAGGCATTCATTCACCCATTCATTTATTCTGTGCCAACTACTGCATAGTGTCAGGACTTCCAGCTTGGCCTCCTAACCAGCCCCAGGCTGCAGCTTGAAAGTCAACTTTGCAGCCTGCTGTCCACATGTCACATGGAGGAAAGCCCAGGCCCAGAGAGGTGAAGTCACCTGTCCCAGGTCCCACAGCTGCCCTTCTTGAAAAAAGAATGGGGACTTTGAGCCCAGCTCACTTCATTCATCAAACGGTTATCAAGCACTGTTCTGTGCACTGGGGATATGGCTGTGACAGGACTAACAACTGTGCTATTCAACCTTCCACAACCTCACAAGTGTAAGTATTATCATGCCTATTCTATAGTTGAGGAAACAGAAGCACAGAGAGGTGAAGGCACTAATCTGGGGTCACACAGCCAAGAAGTGCTTGTTCCTCACTCCAAATCCCACACTCTTTCAGCTCCCTTCCTAGGAGCTGGCTACTGGGTCTGTTCATCTGCCCTCCTCAGTGGGATCTGCCGGGATTGAATGAGTCTCATCCCCCGGGAACTCAGGCCAGTGCCAGCCATGAAATAGTTCACAGATGACCAGGCATGCCTGCCTGGGAAGGGAGGGCATTCTCTGACCTCACGCTGGGACCATATGCCACCCCCTCTGGTGGCCCAGTGGGTATGGAGCTGTCTGGGTCCCTCAACTGGAAGGAGAGGAAGAAGCCTGGAGACCCAGAGTCTCAGCCCCAGGCCTGGGCTGGAGAAGGAGGGCTGTAGGTCCACCTGGAGCTTGGCAGCATTTCTGGGTCAGGGCAGGGAGAGGAAGTACATGAGGAGAGTGGCTCCAGGCCTGGCCATCTGGGCTGAAATGCCGGCTGCTAGGGTGGGGGTGTGGAAGGAAGGGCGAGGGCTGGGGCCTAAAAACTGGATCCCAGCCTCCCCCAACTACAATAGGATTGGAGCCCTGAGCTTCGGGGGCAGCTGGCCTGGGGTGGAAGCCCAGGGCACCTATGGGCAGAATGCATCGGGCATTCTGGAGTGGTGATCCAGGTAACTGAGGGGGAAAGCAGGTCTTGGCAGCTCTGGGACAAACCCCCAGCCGCCATGTGTGACCTCAGGCGAGTCACTCCCTCCCCTGGTCTTCCTTCCCATCTGCAGGGAGTGATGCTACTTCAGGCTGGTTGGGAGAGGCAATCAGATTACATTAAATTCGTTGGGGTCTTTAGAGGGGGAAGTCCCAGGGAGCAGTGGAGGTGGTGGACAATTGGCTGGGTTTGAGAGCTTGAGTGGGACTTCACAGGACTTGTCTGCATCTTCCACCCTGTGCTGCGAGTCCCCCATTCCAGCCTCCCCCATCTCCTGAAGGTCCTACTGGTCTAGCCTTGTTCCCGGATGAACAGTGGACGCAGGAAGCTGTCATTGCCTGCCAGATGGGCCGCCTCCTGGGGCAGAGACCCATGACCATATCAAATGAATGATACTGCAACACCCCCACTCACACCCCTGCTTAGGGCTGCGGTGACTCTGAGGTTGAGACCTGCTTGGGAGGCCCCAGGCGGATGTGTACAGAGCTGCTTGCCTGGGGACTTCTGGGCACCACTGCCCACCCTTGTCCCGACAGGAAACCTGACAGGTCTGAGTCCTCCAGATACCCATTGTGTCGGGCCTGGTGTGGGTTCCAGTGTTTCCCCTGTCAGGATTCCCGTCCCTCCTCACCTCCTCCTGTTCCTTGTCAAAACTGGCTTTTAAGGAAAGTTCCAGGCTTTTGCCCCTCCTTCATCTCTGCATTAAGTCCTGCTCAGCCTTAAGACTTTGTCTTTCCAGCCCACTTGGGTTCAAATCCTGACTCCTAGTACGAGCTGTGTGACCTTAGGGAACTTACCCTCTCTGTGCCTCCAATATTTTCTGTAAAATGAAGGTGGTAACCATCTGCCTCATAGGAATGTTGTGAAATTAAATGAGAGAATGTGCATAGAATGCTGCAGACAGGGTCTGACACACAGTCAATTCTGAACAGTTTATTAGTATTGAATCTCAGACAAAGCTTCCCAGGCCAAACTTGTAACCTTCCTATGTTAGAAGTCTTGGACTTCTGGGGTCCCCTCCAGGTGTGAGCATCTCTCCTCCGTGGAGGGAGTTTCAGGTAGATAACTGGTCCTTGTCGCTCTTGTTTTCTTCCTGCACAAAATGGCCCCTCAGGAAAGGCCAGGCCCTTTGGCTTTGCGCTCAGTTGAAGAAATGGGTGCTCTCTCCTATGACTAGAAGAAAAACTGTCCTTTCCGGGCAATGTAAGGCTTTTCGAGGGTAATACTGACATAGGCCACTTTTGCTCCTTCCTCAGTGACTGGAAACCTAACACCCCCAGTAAGATGGGAAACTGCACTGGGCTGGCCGCCTCCCCTGCATCAGGGGCCCCTGTGACCCAGCCCTGGCCTGGCCTGTGGTGTACCTGGACTTCCAGCCCCCCATCTTAGGCCACCTACCACTTCCTTGCCAGCAGGGTATAATTCTCAGGACACCCAGATGCTGATGGTTCTCTGTCCGAGGGAAATTCTGTAGGTCCATCCTCCCTAATCTTCTGCGTCCTAATTATTCAAACCAATTGATGGGGTGTGGCAAGGGTAGGGGTGTCTCTCACTGGGGCTCAGACTTCTTTAATGGGGTGATGTTTTTGCTGAGTCCTGAGGGATAAGGAGGAATTGACCTGATGGGTGCAGAAAGGAGAGCTTCCTGGTAGCCATATCTGACAAACAGGGAAAAGGGAGATGGGAATGAGCGTGGAGCTTTTGGAGGCTGAAGCGCAGACAGATCAGGTTGGGTGGAGTGGGTGGGGTGACAAGGGGAGGTGATTGCTCTGTGACCCAGCTGGGTCCTTTTCTTCAGTACTGTGGGAGTATACCGTTGGGGGCTTTTGAAGGTTGGTGAAGGTGGTGGTCGGAGTTGGCTCAGATCTGATTTAGCCAGCAGAGTTCCAGGTCCCACTCAGACCCACTGAATCAAAAGTCTTGGAGGAACCTCAGAAATATGCACTTTTAATGAGCTGCAAGTGATTTGGAGACTCAGGGGCATGGAGGCTGCTGCTCTGACCCCCACCTAAAGCAGCGTGTGGGGGAGGTGAAAACGGCCTATTCTGGAGCCCCTCTGGAGGCAAGAAGGAGGTGAGAGAACAAGACCACTGACAGACTATCAGCCCTAGGGGGCCGGGCTCACGATTCAGCAGGGCCTAGGAGGGGGTCTGTCCAGGAAGTGGTGGTGGGGGGAGCATTCTCAGGTGTCCCTCCTCCAGTCTAGGCAGTCTCCGGAAGGGGGACTGCTTCTGTTTAAAGGGAGGAGGCCACAGGGGTAGTGGGAGGGGTGGGTGGCTTGTTCTACAGCAGGATTGATTCCAGATGCTCCGCTGGGTGTGCAGGGAGCAGCCTTTGTCTGCCTGCTCGCCCTGGGGGTCCTGAGCCAGGAGGAGGGGCAGGGAGCCCAGGCCCCCTTTCTACTACCTCCTGCCCTGCCCCCGGCTCCCTTCTTACTCAGTACATCAGCTGCTACCTACTCAGAACCCACCTGAGACCTGTGGAGATTCCAACCTGGGTGGTTGGCAAAGCCCACACCATCCCAAGGCCTGGAATGCAGAAACTTCTTCCTTTTCATTAGCCGACCCTTCTCTTTCCACAAGGCAGATAGGTTGGAGGTCCATAGCTTCTCTTTGTAGGCAGGGAAACTGAGGCACAGGGAAGGACTTGCGAAACCCAAGTATAAGCAGAGAGACCATGCCAGACTTTCGGAGCCCACCTGTATTTACAGATGAAATCCTGAGTTCCTGGCTACTTCCCCCACTTCCCTCCACACACACACACCTAAATCTGCTTGTTGCAAGTCCTCCCCCCCCCCAAGTCATCCCGGCCACTGCTGGCAGGAAGCCTCTTAGCCCCTCAAGGAAGGTTAGAACCTGGCTGAGTAGGGGATTCCTGCTTTTTGAAGGAAACTGGTCCAGATGAACTCCAGGCCCTGGGAAGAGGCCTGTTGCCCCCACCCTGAGCTAGACTTCCTGGGAGTCTTCCACTCCTCCACTCCCCGACACTGGTGGGCCTGAAGTGGAGGTTATTCATTCCTAGAAGTGCCAAGGGTGGGTAGGTGGCTGTGGGAGCCCCACCTGAGAGGGGAAGCTCAGGGTTGGGGAGGAAGACGCATGCTACGAAGCTTCACAGCTTGCCTCTGCGCTGAGGGTCTGGGTCCAGCTCTTCCCAGCGGCCTCTGCACTTGTAAAAGATGCTCCTTGCCAATGTCTGCTATGGAGAATGAGCCAGAGCGATCCTTAACCCAAAGGGGGCTATGGGGTCCTTTACAGGCCTTGGGCTTTCCATCTTCCCGAGGGATTGGCCAGTACTCTGGGGCAAGGGGCCAGGATTGCTGATAGCTTTGGACAACCCAGACTGGGTTTGGAGGAGCACTACTCCTCCTGCCCCTCCCCCCTGGTCCTGGGAAGGCGCCTGGCTTCCAGCTGTGATCCAAGCTCCTCCTGACCTGGGGGCCCTCCCCCTGGCTGAGGGAGCGAGGGAGGGGGCTTCCTTTGTGAGGTGCAAAACCCGGCCTGGATTCCTGCCCACACTGCCCCGCCCCCTCTAGGCCCCACCTTTTCGGGTGTTTTGGAGGACATCCAGATTGCCTTAGGCACGCTCGTGTGACTCTCCACAAAGACACCCCTAAAACCGCGTTGGGAATCCGAGGCTAAGACCACTTGCTTCAGTTACTTTGCCTCCAGCCGAGGCAAGTCAGACCTCCCTGTCAGGGCCTCAGTTTCCCCTTCTGTACTTGAGGGGATGGAGCTCAGGCAGGTGGTTGTCTGAATAATTTAAAAGATAAATGGTGCTGCGGGGGCAAGGGAGAGTAAAAAGAGAGAGACCACCAAGGGCCAGGATGGTCAGGGAAGGCTAGAGGAGGTGGGCCCTAGGGGGATGGACTCTGGCCAGGCAGGGGGAAGTAGGTGGGAGGGCAGTCTCTGCTGGGAGTGACAAGTAGGGGAGTAGTAGGGGAGGCTGAAGAGTGGTTTGGTTGGAACCAGATCGTCGGAGTCTAAAACACCAAGGAAGGTTATTTGGACTTGTTGCTTTTGGACTCTGGGGAGCCATAGAAGGTTCTTGAGCTGCGGAGTGAGTGGAGATAGCTTCAGCAGGGTGCAGGAGCGGGAGTTAGGGTCTCCCTTCTCCCAGCCTCAGTTCTGCCCAGCCTGCAGGCCTGCCAGAGCTGCTGTGCACGCCCCATCGCATCTGTGGGGTTTTATTTGGGGAAGGTCTGGATCCAAGGGGGCAAATGTTTAGATTTGGCAAAATCTCGCTGGATACATAGGTGTTCATTATGTGCTCTCTACTTTTTGTGTGTTTGAAGTATGCACCATGATATGTCTATCACACGGGATATTTTTTAAAATGTAAAGACCAGGCAAGTGTCCTGCGTGAAAGGAAGTCTTTTTAACCTGGTTGGGGCAGGGGCCAGCGGAACAGCGTTGTATTTGCTGGTCGATACTCAGCCCTGAGCGCTAGTGGCAGAATCGGGCCCCGCGGCGTCAGCCTCATTCGGACCCTGATTGAATGAAGGTGACTGGCTCCGGAATACAGTGTCCGCCTGGCCGCCTCGCTTGCGCCCTGCCCAGTTCCGGGGAGCGCACACCTGCGGGTGTGCACTATCTATATCCGCCGGCGGGATGGGGCGCCAAGTGTGCCCCGAGGTTGGGCATCATCGCTGAGGCGCGGGCGTGGACACAGTGACTCTCCCGGGGGCTTGCCTGGGGTCCCGGGGCACTCCAGGCTGCCTCGCCCCTCGGACTCCAGGCCAGGATTTCTCCCGCACTGACTTTTCGGGGCGGGTGCCAGCCGGGCCCCGGTCCCTGGCCCCCGCGGCGGGGCCGGCTGCTCCTGGGAGGGCGGGGGCAGGAGGAGGAGTTTGAGCGACTTTGTGGGGCAGCCTTGGCCTCGGCGGCAGCCGCACCAGCGCTCTGGAGAACGCCGGGACGCCCGCCGGGCCAGCCGGAGCGGGCGATGGGGCCCGTGTGAGCGCGCCCAGGCCCGGCCCGGTGCCCGGCGGGCGGCAGCATGTCCGCGGGCGGCAGCGCCAGGAAGAGCACCGGGAGGCCCTCCTACTACTACCGGCTGCTGCGGCGGCCCCGGCTGCAGCGACAGAGGAGCCGCTCCCGCAGCCGGACCCGGCCCTCCAGGGGTAGGCGCCACCCCGACCCCTGACCCCCCAGGCCATGCCTACCGCTACTTCACCACCTGATGCCCTGGGATGCCAAGGACCCTGGATTCTTCTTTTTTTTACCCGGGACCCCCTCAGCCGCCCCTTGTAGTTGCCCGTTATTGTGTCTGCTTGGTCCCCATTACCCCAGCTTCTCCTTCATCTTCCATCTTCGTGGGAAACTGAGACTCTAGTATAATCCCTTATGCCACGGGTAGAGAAAGGGGAGATTACAGTCTAGGATTCTCTTTCTTCCACCTCGGAGATTCCACTTCCTGCTCAACTCTGCCTCAGTTTGCTCAGCAGCTGGGCAATAAAGCATTCCTGAGTGGATCTCGGCTTTGCCGCACCTTGCCTTCTTGCCCTGGCCCCTCAGCTTAGCCCCCCGCCCCCACCTCCTCAGGGACTCTGCAGGTTCCTGCACCTCCTGGGTGGAGGGACAGTTGGGTGGACTTCAGGGAGCCCTGTCCCTGGGATCTTGGGCTTCAAAGGAGCCGCGGCTTTTAAGGATCTGTCTGGGACCACTCCCAGTGGGTGGGCACCACCTTTGAAAAGAGTTTCTCTCCAGCCCTGGAGGCTGGCCTGAGAGGAGGGGGAGGTTTGAGCAGCGTTTTCTTTTTCCAGTAACTGGATCCTTAGCTGGAAACGGGTGTGATCCAGGGGGCTGCTTTCTGGACCGGATGGTGGTGGGGGGTGTACTTCCTTCTATGGCTGGATGGGAGGGAGGGAGGCCCCCTGGAAGGAGGAGGCCTTTGAAGAGGCCCTGGAATTGGGGGGGAGTCCCAGGCAAAGGCTCTGGCGCACTGTGGTGCCCTTGGCAGGAGGGAGGAGGGGGGTTGGTAGCATCCAGCAGGGACCTGGGCCGACTTTACACCATCAGGTTGTCTTAGGAGTGGGGAAGGCTGGCCTGGTGCCTGATCAGAGAGGGGTTTGAGCAAATCTGTGCTTGGAATCTGGTAGACCTAGGGTTGAATCCCCACCCTCCAGACGCTGGTTGTGTGCCCTGGGCCCTGTAGTGTTGCCCCTGAATCTCAGTTTTCTCATCAGTGTGAGCATAAATGAACTTGACTCATCAGTGAAGTTCATTTGCTTTCTCCTTCCTCCCCATGGGGGAGACTTTTCCCACGGTCAGGGATGAGCAACATTGCACAGGCTTCCTCAGGAAGTAGGGAGTTCCTGAAGTAGTGAGTTCCCCATGCGTGGAAGGGTTTAAGCTGAGGCTGGGAGCCTGCCTAGGTATTTGCTGGGAGTTCAGTCTTCAAGGGTCTCTCAGGCCCCGTGATCCATCTCCTACTCTTGCCTTTCTTGAAGTGGCCTCTGGCTAGTCTCTTCCCCAGTCTTGGCCTGGGAAACTGGAGATCTGGGTTCAAGCATTGTGACTTTGGGCAAGTCACTTCCCTTTTCTGAGTCTCAGTTTCTTGAACTGTAAAAATGGGCTAGCAGTATGTGGAGGATTCCATGGAGAAACAGGTTCATGCTGTGAGAATTGGGAGTTGTATAAATGCCCGGTAATGCTCAGGCCACTGAGAGTCCTCCTCCTGCATCCGCCCTGCCCCTGCTAAGTGCCCTGCATGACCTGCCCCTTCACTCTTCACTTGGTTCTGTTCCTGACCACAGAGGCACGGAAAGGATTGGAAGTCTCCCTTCTGCTCAGCTGACTGGGCCAGAGACATTCTACGTGTCTGGGTGTCACCTGAGCCCCAGCTCCCAGGCCCTGCCTGTGTGGGAGCCCCTGTTTTGTGTCCTAGACTTGAAGGAACTCAGCCTGCAGGGAGTGGGGGGCAGACTGTTGCTGAACAGAAGTGACATCTGGGGAAATCAGGGAGAGTGTCACGGAGGAGGTGACATTTGAATTTAGTCTCACAAGATGGATGGGATTTCCCTCTGCAGAGAGTGGTTAAGTCAGATCTGGGTTCAAGCCCCAGCTCTGCACAAAACTATCCTTTGGCCAGTTACCTCTTCAAGCCTCAGTGGTCTCATCTGGTAAATGGGGGCAGTGATGACAATGATGGGGGAAGTGGTTGTTGAAGTAATGAGGCCGAATACATGTGCTACCTGAGACTTAGGCCACAGTTGAGTATGAACTATTGTCCTTACCCTGGATGGAAGGAACAGCCTGTGCAAAGACAGGGATGAAGAAAATGTCTTGGGTGTTGTAGACAGAGTTCATCCTGGGGTGAGGAAAGGGTGTGGGGTGGGGAATGGGAAATAGGGAATAGCTGGGAATGGGAGTGTGATGGAGAGTCATGGCGGGGAGGCTGGTAAGAGCTGCCTGGCAGGGTAAGAGGCAGATGCTAGAACCCCCTAGCCACCTGGGTAGGGGGCAGCAGGAGCAGCCACTGACTTTCCTCCACTATAGCCGCAGATCCTGACTCAGCCCCCAGGGCCACCCTTCCTAAGGGCAGCACCCCCACCCAGGTGGTAACTCATGCTGGGAGAGTGACCCCCATGGCTTTGAGCCTGTCGCTTCTGACCTCAGGCCTCAGTTTCCCTATCTTCATGGGGGCTTGGTCCCATGGTGGTGACCTCAGATCCCAGAGGAGGGGATGGTACCCAGCACCGCAGCCCATTCAGACCCTTACTGCACGTCCACTTTGGCCTCCGCCACTATCAAGGAAGAACAATGACCGAGAACTTGGGACATTGTGGGGGAGGTGTTTGTTCAGAAACAGGAAAGTGCAGGAAAGAGTTGGCTGGAAGCAGGGACCGGCTGGGGAGAGGGTTGTGGCCAGGCTGCCACCTCTGAGGAAGAGCCCTGCCCACGCTCCCACTGCCCCTCTGGAGTGGTGGGTGGGGACTCACTGTGAACTTGAGAGCAGGACTTTGTCCCTGGCAGAGTCCTGGCCGTCCTCCTGCTTTGACTAGAGGGGGCACTAAGCAGGGCTCTTCCCTTTTCTGGGCCCCAATTTCCCCATCTGCTGTTGACAGTGTCCAGAGGCAGGGTGAAAACAGTGACCCTTGGATGGCAGGGGTCATCTGGCCATTTCACAATGCTTTGTGATCATAAGTCCTCTTAAAGGCTGGGCATGGCCCATGGAGTTGAGGGCGTCCTGTCCCCAGTAGGGTGCCTTCTCATCTACCCACACCAAGGTCAAGAAAAGCTTTGTCTGTCCGTCTGATCTATCTGTCCCCCCAGGGCTGCTGGGGGAAATGCAACATTTCCTCTCACTCTGGATAAAATCTGGCCCATTCATTCAGTAAGTAAACATGTCTTGAGCACCTACTATGTGCTGGGCTCCAGCCTAGGTACTGGGGGCACCTGGGGATGAATGGTACATGCTCCCATCCTTCACCAAGCCCCCCGTCTGCTGGGGAGGCTGGCTTGTTGAGGTGCCCTGGGGCACAGAGCACTTTTGGGGGAATAGAGCAATGGTTAGTGGAAGACAGGGGCTCTACTCCCATTTCAGCCATGAGCTGGCTGTGACTCTGGGCACATCCCAGGGCCTCAGTTTCCTCATCTGTCAAGCAGGGGTAATTGGGAGACCTCTTGGAATGTCCAGACCCACACTCATAGAAAGTTTTGATTCTCTTCATGCTTCACCTGAGTGTTTCCAGGGGTCCATCCTGCTGGGGTGCTGGGGCCTTGGTGATATCTTCTCCTGAGCCAGCCAGTTCCTCCTCTGCACCCATACCTGACCCTGTGCCTTGGCTTCTGTGTGGGCCCCTCCCCTCCACCTGGGCCTCTTTCCTTTCAGGATCTGCTGGAGTCTGTCTGTGGGGGTTTTAGGAGGGGGTTCCCAGGAACGCCCTGGCACACTCAGGAATGCAGGCAGAAGGGCCCTCAGGAGGTACCCAGGGCTGACCTCCTGAGCTGGTGGTCCCTGCTCAGGGCTTAGAACTTGGCAGCTGAGCGATCCAACCCTTGGGGTTCAGATGGGGACACTGAGGCACAGAGGGGCCACCATCACAGAGTAAGGTATGGAATCTAGGGCTACTGGCCCCCAGTGACGTGGTTGGGAAGGGTGCTGGTTTGACACAACTGCTTTTTAGCTGGTAGCAATAGTAGTTAGGGAAGGGCCTGTGTGCCACCACAGGGAAGAGCAGGGCTGGGACCTTCCCATGGGGACCCTGGCTTCAGTGAGACCTGCTGAGTGGCCCCTGGCTAACAGCTTGGACCCTGTGGGCTGGACCAGCCTGAGAACAGCTCTGAGGATGGCGGCTAGTTGTGTCTTGTATCCCCTCCCCCAGTTTTTAAATGCACCCCCAAGGGCCCAAGGCCTGGCTCTTTACCACCAACTTGGATGTGCCTCTGAAATTGTACATATACCCTTTTCTGCCTCCTCTCTTCCTCTGTTCCTGCTGAGACACCATCCCTCCTTTGGAGCTTGACCCCAGCTTCTCCAGACCCTTCTCACTCTTATATACCTTAGGGACTGGAAGCTCACTCCCTATTATGCCGTGTAATGAAAGTAAAAAGTGGCTTCTCGTTGCTCAGTGCCTGACAGTGAGCTTAACTCTACTTGCCTTCTCTCATTTAATGCTCGCAACAACATTGTGAGATGAATACTGATACTATCCTCATTTTATGGGTGAGGAACTATGTTCCAGAGAGCGGGAGCCTTGTCCAAGATCACACAGCTCAGAAACAGTGGAGCCCAGTCAGCCCGACTCCAGATCCTGAGTTTGTAAATGTACCGCCTTGCTATCCCGGGGGGCAGACACATCTTTCTTGGGTTAGACCTTGGCTTAGATGAGGCCACCTCCTTCTCCTATCTGATTTGCACAGTCATCGACTCCACCAAGTGTTCTTGACCGTCTCCCGTAATCCCGGCCATAACTCAGGAGGGAGGCAGGGGAATGACCCTGTTGGCATCGCTGGGGTTTAGTCCTCGTGCGTGGCTTCCTGCTTGGGCTGACTCAGGTGATCCCCCAGTCTCTTCCCACATCCTCACCCCTGTATCCTGCTCTCAGTCATGTCTGCCAGCTATGTCCATTCCCCGGGCAGCTCTCAGGTCTTACGGCCTCAGCCCTGTTTCTCCACCAAGTCCCTTTGTGCTGAGGGCTCAGCAGCCCCTGGTATGAAGTCCCTGGAGAAAGGCAGCCAGCCTGAGGCCCACTTCCCAGAGATATCTAGGTCCCAGAGGGAGGCCAGAGGCCCTAGTTTATCTGCTGGCCTTTGTGTTTCTGGCCCATCCTCATCACCTTTAATAATAAGGGAGCTCATAGCTTCCTTTTACCTCGCTGAACGTGTGCCAGGCCCTGGGCCAAACGCTCCACCTGTTATTGCATATCTCATTTTACCTCTCCAACCCTCCTAAGAGGTAGGGGTCTTTATCATCACTTCCCTTTGCCAGGTGAGGAAACCGAGCTCAGGGTGGTGAAGTTACTGGCTGTAAAGCAAGGTTTGAACTGAGGCTGGTAGACTCCAAAGCTGACACTTAGACCATCCTTAGGAGCCCAGTGCTTCTTATCTTCGGTTGGTGTGATGTAGAGAGGACTGGATGGGCCCAGAGTGTACCCTTGATCTCAGTGGTTTACGTTTAGCGTCCTGATTCTCTGGGTGCTCTATCTCTACCCCGCTGCATCTGTTCTTACTGAAACCTGGTGGTACAGGGCAGGGCTGGAGCTTGCTTTGCTCAGCTGCTGATGGGGGATGTTGGACGGACGGACCCTTGTGGTCTCTTGCAGCTCGCCTAAGCACTGGGAGCTACCTGCTCCCCTTGACAACTGGGGAAACCGAGACCCGTAGAACCAAGGCCACTTGTCCAAGGTCACGTAAATATATCAATGGGAGATCCAGGTCTGGAGTCCAAATGCCTTTGCATCCTATTTTGGTGTTGGTTTTGTTTGTTGCTTTTCCTAAGATTAGCCCAGATAGGGAAACTGAGGCAGCTGGGATCCTTGTTGGGTCTTCTTGGGGTCAGGGGCTCCTGTGTAACTTGACACAAATGTGCTCACATCCTGGATCGCATACGTGTTTCGCTTAGAAATGACATGAAGCCTTTTGACTATTTTAAAAAGAAAAGCAATGAACGGCTGTGATATTTCCCCTGCACCTTCCTCTCGAGGCCACTTGATTAAATGTCAGGAAAGGGAGAGTATTTCCTGGTCAGGAACATTGAGAGCTTGCTGGGAGCTGAAGTTTTGTTTTCTGTGAAGGAGGTATTTGGGAAGTCAGTTCCTGCCCCCCTTCCCCTGCTGTTCCCCAGGAAGGTTGGCTTTGACAGATGCTGGGAGGAGGAATTTGAGAATGAGCAGCCGAGATGCCCGTGCATGGAGTGGCAGGGTGGTTATTTTTAGCCATCCCAAGCCAGTAGAAGCATTTCAGCGTTTGTTCAATATTTAATTATCCATCTGAAATTGGCCCACGTGGCCTTGAGTTTGGGAGCGGCTCTCTGAGCTGCGATTTCCTCTGATTGCATAAATAAGGATGCTAGGGAATCTCAATAGCCCTCCAAATAATAATAACGAAAAAGGAAAAAAGGTAGACGTGGTCCTCAGAAAAGACAGGCTTGGTTCTGCAGTCTAGACAGACAACCTGTACGGTAGCAGAATAGACGAGCCTGTGAGGAGCCCGTCACGCCCTTGGAAATGCACCCTTGTGTGTGGTCTCTGTCCCAGACTCCACAGCTGCCAGACTTTTGTTCGGCATGGGTTTTTCCCCTTCACCAGGTTCCTATGTTGACTTTGACAGCTGCTGGGTACCCTGGAGGAGGTTTGGGGATTTTGCTTTTGGAAGTCTTGTTAGCTTTTATTTCCCTCCCCTCTTACCCCTGACAGACAGGAGAGCATCGTTGGCATCTGGGCTGTGTTACTTCTTTTTTCTTGGTCCTTGGAGGTGATGTGTTGACACGGCTATGAAATGAAAAAGGCAGAGTGCAGGGAGGGAGATGTGGGGGCTGTGAGGCTCTGCCCCCCTCCCCTAAGTCCTGGGAGGATGAGGGAGCAGAGGGGAGAAGAAGAGAAAGTGGGGCCAGAGGGAGCCAGGCAGCCAGAGGTGGGGCTTCTTGCTGACTTGGAAACCAATAGATTGGCAATCTGGGATAGTCTTAGGAAAAAGTGGCTTTCTATTCATTTATACCTCTATTCCGGGGACTGAGTTTGGCCCAGGAGTGGGCCAGGTGAGTCCCGACTATACCATAAATGCTGTGTGACCTCAGACAAGTTATTAAATGTCTCTGGGCTCAGAAGCACTTCTAACAAATAAATGTGGCACAGCAGAGGCTATCATTACAGGCTGGATGAATTGTCATTATCTGTTCATCCACAGCCTGAGGGGTTAATTGCAGCTCTATTAGGGCTGATCTAGAAATAAAATGTGCTGCCTGTGGGGATCAGAACCATCCAGATGGTTCCTTGGCATTGCTTTCCCCCGGAGGCTGCTACAAGTGTCACTTATTCTTGTTCAGAGCAGCAGAGCTTTAGTGAGCCACCTACTGTTTGCAGATCCTGTGCCGGGGCGACCGAGGAGGATATGGGGAGGATATGGTCAGCCCCCACCCTCAGGGAGCTGAGCCTAGGGGAAGGCAGTCCTGGAATCAGGTTAGCAGATGGTGACTGGAAGGGTAGGCAGGGTCTTGAATGGTGAGCCACGAGGTTAGAACTCTCCCTGTCAACCTGCAGGGAATCCAAGGAAGGATTTTGAAAAACAACAGTAGTTACAATAACAATGACTTCGATTTTTTGAACACTTAATGCCAGGCTGTCTTCTAAGTCCTTTGCATGCATCATTTCATTAACTCCTCATTCTCACAGATACCAGCTCCATTTTGCAGATGAGAAAACTGAGGCCCACACTGGTTCAGTGACTTGCTCAGCATTACACAACTACTGAGCGGCAGAGTCCAGGATATTTGAACTGCACTAGACTTATCAGAGTCGTGATTTAGGTGAATGACTTGACAACCAGAAAGCCAGCCGGGCATGGTGCAGGGAGAAGTGGGGGAGGAACAGTGGGTACCAGTGATTATAGGTGACTGTGTTGGCTGTCCAGGTACAAGAGGCGATGGGTCTGAGCTGGGAGAGGGAGAGAAAAACTAGAACAGTTTTGGGGAGTGGTGGCAGTAACGGGCCTGTGAGGAGTATCCCAGAGGACACAGATGATGCAGGGTTTGGAGGCCTGGCCAGGTACTTCTTGGGGAATCCTGGAAGAATCCAGCAGGTGTTGGGTCCAGGGAGGCAGAGGGCAAGTTGATAAGAGCTGACAAGTCCGGAGAAGGTGACACAGAGGAGAGGCCGCCACCCGCATCTGAGGATCAGTGCCGGTCGGACTGGCACATTTTTTTCCCTGACTGGCAGCAAAATGAGAACAGCAAGGCCAGTGTAGTGAGTTTCCTGTGACATCCATTTCATTGTAATCCATTTCAGTCGCTCTCCTTTAGTCCGACTTGATGGTCTTTGGGCTCCTTTGGGGGTTAGAACATTCCTTTTGTGAAATATAGAATGGTAATATTTGTTTGTTTTCACATTGTATTTGGCAAGGCAAGAAGTCGGCGGTCCTACATTGGCCCACATTATGTCGCCTTTTGCATAGTTTTTCTTAATGAAAATTAGACTGGGTCCTGAAATTCCCAAGTGATGGGAACCTGGCACTCTGGAGAGAGAGGTCCAGGGGTCATCCTTATAGCTAGAGGGATGGCAGCTGGTGGTGGCATAAGGCTTTTGGCAAAGCCTAGGCAAGTGAGGAGAGGGACCAGCAGAGCTGTGGGCGTGGCTAACAGGCCTGCCCTGGCTTGCGATGCCACAGGATGGCACCAGACTGGGCAGAGGAGACTTTGAGGGGCAGTTTCAGGAGAATGGTGGGAAAGGTACTTGAGGTCACCGGAGGTCAAATAGTGGGAGTGTGGGGGTGGTAGTGTACAGAACTGGACTGGACGGTGTTGGAGAAGTTGGGTGGCCATGGAGGTCTGAGAGAAGCTTGGGTTTCCCGTTAACTAACTGTGCAGTCACAGTTCCACCTGGTGTCTAGGAACCTATTCAGAGTTGCTTGTTGCTAAACAAGCAGAGTTGCTTGTTGCTAAAGGTTGGCGACCAGAGCCCCCTCCCCCATCAGCAGCAACCTCAGAGTTCTCCCAGGAGGGGACCCTGAGCTTCAGAGGACCCAGGCTGCGACTCTGGGGTCCCACGCCCACAGGCAGTGCTGTCTGCAGAGGGAGAAGGCTCTGGAGTGCTAGGGCCAGGGGCGGGCAGTGCTGTATTGGGGATGCTTTAGAAGAGGCTCATGGGTGATCCACGGTCCCCAGGGGGGACCTCTGGTTATGGTCCAAACCCCTCCCATCTCTTCTTTTTAAAAAAAATATGTTTAATGTTGTTTCCCTCTTCCTTCAACTCCCAGGATTAAAGAAACAATATCCAGTATAGAAGAGAAGAAAATAAAAATCACCTTTGATCTGGGGACCTTTGGGCTTATTTTCAGGTTTTTCCCTTTCTGTCTTGATGTTTTAGAAAATTTAAAAATATTTGATAGTACAGAAAAGTATAGGAAATAATATTGCACAGACCCATGCACTCCCCTCTCAGATTTCACAAATGTGAACGTTGCCATACTTGCTTCTCTTCTCTTTTCTTTCTTAGGAATAAAATGATGCAGGCACAGCAAGGGTCAGCAAAGTGCAGCCCACAGGCCAAATCCAGCCCGCTGCCTGTGTTGTAGGGCCTGCAAGCTAAGAATAGCTTTTACCTTTTTCAAGGGTTGAAACAAAAATCAAAAGAGGAATAAAATGTTATAACGTGAAAATTATATGAAATTCAAATTTCAGTGTCCACAAGCAAAGTTTTATTGGAACACAGCCAGGCTCATTCATTTACATATTGTCTGTGGCTGCCCTCATGACATATCAGCAGAGTTGAGTAGTTGAGACAAGCCTCAAATAGTGGCGCTCTGGCCCTTTGTGGAAAAAATTTGCTGACTCCTGAGAGAGAGCCAAAGCCTCCTTCCCTCTCCCACAGGATAACCAGCCTCCCCATGGTGTGTGTCCTGTCCATAGGTGCTTTAAAGCTTTTACTACATATGCAAATGCTTCAGAAGGTGTAGTGTTGCACTGTGTGTTTCAAAAACGAATATAGAGAAACTACACAGCAGAGAGGAGCAAGCCCATGTCTCCCCCCTGGGACCTCCTTACTTCCCTGAATTCCAGTGGCACAGCATAAATGCCAGCTCTCTGCCAGCCGTGGAATAGGCCCTGCGGCGACAGAGCAGAGTCGCAGGAGAAAACTCAGGAATAAAAATGGAGAAGGTGACACTGCAGACTGGCATTCCTAGAAATCCTCAGAAAGCGAAGGGGGAAAAAGAGACTCAGGGACGAGAGAAGCCTTCAGGCTACTTAATTGATCCTTGAAGTGACCAGGAAATCCCGTTTTCTGGAAGGCTGGGAATTCTTTGAAAGCGAGGTGCATGTCGGGCGGAGGAATGGGAAGTATGTATTGTCAACGGCAGCTGTTAAAGGGGCGAAAAGAAGAGCTGGTGACAGTGTCTACAGAGGCTGAAAAGTTTGCAGGACTTACACTGGACTATTAATGAGGCCGGTCAGGGGTCAGGGGCCAGGGGGCAAACCCTTGCACTGTCCCCTTGGAGACGCTTACACAGGATCCTGGGATATAACTGGGAGGAACGCATCTCCTTGGCTCTTCCTTCCTTCCTCTGCCCCCCACCAAGTACCAGCAGCCTAACCCCCCCACGTCCCCTCTGAGAAGCTGCTGTGCTCCACTTGGAGGATTCTTAGGCTGGGGAGGGTCCCTGGACCCCAACCCTGTATGGTCATTCCATGCCTCTCTCCCAGCGGAGTCCACCCCCCAGCAATAGTGGGCAACTTCCACTGGAGCTGAACCACCTCCTGAACTTAAAGATAACTTGAACTCGGATCCCATTCCACTTGGGAGACAACAGATTACCGCGGTTCCAGCGTCTCATGACTCCCTCCCTTCCCCTCACCCAACATCATAGAAATAAAACGTAAAATCAAGCAAGGCATTCTTTTCTGCCTTATAGCCAGGGTTGGGATGGGACCTGGAAAGGTAGAGAGAGAAGCCAAGGGCAGGGAGGAAACTCAGCTTCCTGGATATCTTGGGACCCAGTGTCCTCTCACTCATCTGTGCACAGAGGCTCCTTTCTCATCCTGGGGCAACCCCTAGATTCAGACATCACTGGGCTTGAATTCTGCCCCTGCATTTCCTAGGTGTGGGGTCGTGGTCCTTCCAGTTGGTGTTTCTGAACCCCAGTGTGGGGGCAGAGTCCCAGAGAGCAGTTTCCAGGCTCTCGGCCTAGTACTGGGAGGTGCTGGCTCAGGTAGTGAATGACCATCAACTGTGATTGGTTGGCCATCAGCAGTAACCGGTTAGCAATTGGCTACTGATGTAACTGCGGGGCTGCGTTGGTTGGTTGGTTGGTTGGTTGGTTGGTTGGTTGGCAGGCAGAGAAGTGAGTGGTGGACTGCGGGATTGTGTGGTACTACTTCCTGTGTCTCTAACCCAGCCGCCAGAGATACTGTAGCGGTGTGACTCCCCTATCTATAGCTCGGTGGGTGTTCCTTTTTGGCCTCACCATGTCCTGCGTTCTTATGTGGGGAGCGGGACCAGAGACCCCGGAGGCCGCCCCGCACGACACCCAGTTTCTTCCTATTAAAGTTGGAGCTGACGTTTCTTACTTCAGGAGTCAGTTTTAGGATAAAAACATTGCATATGTGGCATAGTCACTGTCCCTCTTAGATCTGTTTCTCCACATTTCCTGGTGGTCCATTTGTATTACATTTTGAAACCCAGTTGATTTAGCACTATTTCTTTTAAAAACTATCTTTTCCACCATCAATTGACTTTGCACTTTTTTTCAAAAATCAATTGACCATATCTGTGTGGGACTATTTCTGTACTCTCTTCTGTTCCATCGATCTATACGTCTATCCTTATGCTAATACCATGCTATCTTGATTACTTTGGCTATATTCCAAGATGATAAAGTATGTCTTGAAACCAAGGAATACAAGTCTCTCAACCCGTTTCTTCTTCCTCCAGGTTGTTTTGCCATTCTAGGTCCTTCGCTTTGCCATCTAAATGTAAAATTGAGCTTGTCAGTGTCTTCTTAAGGCCGTCCAGGATTTTGACTGGGATTGCATTGACCAGTTTGGGGAGAAATTGCATCTTAACAACATGGAGGCTTCCCAAATGCAGTGTATCTCTCCATTTATTTAGATTTTAGTGTCTCTCAGCAATATGTTTTTTGTTTTTTGGGTTTTTTTTAGCTATTAATCATGTACTGGTTCTGTTAAATTTATTCCTAAGTGTTTTTGATGCCCTTTGTTCATTACTGTGAGGGGTGGAGATTTTACCCTACTTGCAAGCTAATAACCTAGTGTGGTAGAATTTTACGGGTGCTGACTGAAGACATGAAGCTCCTGGGTCAGAGACAATGGACTCCTAACTCATGGCAGAGCAGGTAGCATGAACTTCTTCGTGTTTGCATCGAGTCCCTTTCCCCCCAAGTTCCCAGGGCAGTCACAGATGGTCTATTCTACAGTGCAAAATGATCTACGCTGTTGGTTTTTCCACATTATGACTTAATGTCCCTTACAGGATCTGGTATACGATCTATGGGTCAGCGGTTCCTCAGGCTAAACGTTATACAAAGAATGAAGTTTGCTTCAGTATTAAATCATTAAATTGGAAACTCGGAGATAATTTAAAATTTGAATATTAAGTTGTCAAATACAGAAAGGTAAAGAGAGTTTAAAATTATATGTAAAAATCAATATATTCACCCTTAAAACGCATACCCATTTTAATTCGTTGGAAAAAAAGCCTGTTGCATCATATAGCTATGTTGTTCTGATTTAATAATACAGTTTTTAAACAAAAGGGCAGAACCTTAAGTACTGAGGAGGAATGTGGGGACAAAAAGATGGTCTATATTTTCGGAATTAATGAAAAATAGGATGAATTTAATAATACATATGGATATTTGGGTTTTGATAATCATGGTTCCCTCTGGAGTGCGATCATTAAAACTTATAAACCCTAAAGATGTGTTATTAATGTAATCAGTCTCCATACTAAGGATAAGTACACAGGGTGCTGAGTAAGTATTAAAAAAAGAAATGTTCTCTATGTACAGACGTGAAACCATCTCTAAGCTGTATTATGACATAACCAACAAAGGCGCCGTATACTTTTGAGGTTTTCAAGTGTATCCTGATCACATACGTCATTTGATAACGAGTGCATATGGAGAGAAAAAGAAGTTTGCAGTATATATGGTGATGAATGTTTTATTTCTAAGAGGAAGTGCCTCTCGTTTTCTAAGGGAGCTGTAGATTTGGAAAGGGAGAGGTAAGAGTCCTAAATTGGCCAATGATCTGCTATTGCTGTCCTTCTACCTTTAATGTGATTAGAATAAGTTGTGCTTTCCTCAGTGGGTGTACTGGTTTCCTATTCCTACCCTCACAGTTAGTATCTTAAAACAACACGGATTTATTATCTTACAGTTGTAGAGGTCAGAAATCTGCCGTTAGTTTCCCTGGGCTAGAATCAAGGTGTCGGCAGGACGCGTTCCTCCTGGAGGTTCTGGGGAGAATCAGCTCCCTGGCCTTTTCCAGAAGCTGCCCCTTAACTCATGGCCGCACATCACGTCCACTTCTGCCTCCGTCATCATACCTCCTTCTCTGCCTTGTTTTACCCTTCTGCCTCCCTCTCGTAAGGACCCTTGGCGTTACATTGGGCCCATCCCAGATACTCTCCCATCTCAAGGTCCTTAATTTAATCACATCTGTGAAAGTCCCTTTTGCTATATAAGGTAACATATTCACAGGTTCTAGGGGTCAGGACATGGGCTACTTAGGGACCATTATTCTGCCTACCTCAGGTGGGTAAGGTTTAATAACCTCTAAGGAACACCTCTCCTTGCTTTCCCAAAGATAACGAAAGGCTGAACTGGATAAAAGTGTGCAGTGGGAGGCAGGCGACCTACCAACCTATCAATGCAATATTTTGGCAAACTCAATCTTCATTTGTCTAACTGTTAAGAGCAGATGATAACAGAATGGATGTGCTACACACACACACACACACACACCAGCTAGACTGCTGTGTCAGGTAAGGCCTAACAATCTGGAGACTCCATGGCCGATTGCCATGGTGATTTTACCTTTGTCCAGTCCCAAGGTTGGGGGCAGGGGCCACTAGTCTTTTGGTGCTCCAGGCTTGGGAGTTATGTTTCTTTACCCACAGGTTTGTTTCTATGTCCACTTTTTGGACTTTCTTGATGCACACTTTCTCTAATCATCTGTCATTTGGGTTGCTGTTGATTTTGATGTCACTTGTTTTGTTTTCTCTCTTGCTTCTTTTCCTTTTTCCTCTTCAGCTGTATTCAGACGGCACAATTTCTACTGATTCGGCACACCACGTATTTATACTTTTTAATTTTACTATTAGTTTTGGGAAGTCTGAATAATTCTTCCTTCAGTAAATGGTACAGTCATCTGTTCTTACCCATTGCGCATCTCATTCTTTAAAGAGAACCTCTGAGGACAAGTTTTTGAGTACTGTGCGTGTTAGTTTTCTATGTGAGTAAGTGCACATTCCTACACACAGAAAGTAAAAGCATCATATTAATGTAATCACATAGACAGCAAATGTGTTTCAGCCTAAAAAGTCCAGGGTAAGCCTTTGCAGTGATTTTTCTATTCCTGTGCCTCTCGCCTCTAGATGGCTGGACACTGACTGCACTCAGTTAACACTGGATGCTAATACATGTCTGCAGTTAGTTTCTCGGGATAGAAATCTTAATTGTTTGCACACAGATACGATTCCATGTATTTTAACAGGCTATTTATTAACCTTTTACTTTGAAATGATCACAGTTGCAAAAACAGTACAGAGAGGTTTCCATGTACCCTTCACCCAGTTTGCCTGTAATTATAGCACAATGTCCTCCAGGACCAATGACTTCCAGACAAAGACCCGCCAGAAACACACCTCTAGTTGAACAAGCTGGATTACTCATTGCGTCGAGGGAGAATGTACACCGTAGGGAACCATGGGGCATCTCAGTAAGAGTGTGATAGAAAGAACTTGCTATGGGATTTGGGTTTTTGGTTGGGTGATTTTGGGGAAGTCTACGGCACTGGGGTTCATGCCAGCTTGTCTGCTGTCAGAAAGCAGGGGCAATTCTATGATGGGGTATTTCAAATCTAGTCTCTAAGGAGAGGAGGCAAGCATGAGGGAAAGCTGTCCTTGGTTAAGCAGCAGCAGTCACTCATTTTAGCCAGGGAGGGGATGTCTGTGATTTTGTGGGTGGCACAGTGACCTGGCTTTTGTCGGTTGCTCAGACACAATTACGAAGTGGCCTTGTTTTGTCTCACTTGGTCATGGTGACTTTGTCTGAGGTTGCTATCCTGTGAGATTGTTTATATCCAATGGGAGAAGAACATGGCAGAACTGTGAATGGCAGGCCAGCTTCTGGAAGTCAGGTGTTGCTTTTGTCCCGCCTTTCTCGCCTTTTCTGCATATTGGTGAGATGCTTGCATATAATTCTCTGTTGTTTTATCACGTGTAGATTTGTGTAACCACCACTGCAGTCAAGATACAAGATTACTTCATCACCACAAACATCTCTCTTGTGCTACCTCTTTATAGTTACACGCCCCTGCCTGCCACCCACCAGCCCTAACCCCTGGCAACTACTAATCTGTTTTCCATCCTTAAAACTTTACCACTTTGAGAATGCCTTATAAATGGAATCATACACGACATATGTGACCTTTTGATATTGGCTTTTCCCCCTCAGCATCATGCCCTTGAGATCCACCCAAGTTGTTGTGCACAGCAATAGCTCATTCCTTTTTCGTTGCTAAGTAGTATTCCATGGTGTGTGTATTGGTTTCCTATTGCGGCTGTAACACCTTAAAACTGAGCAGCCTAAACGACGCAGACTTGTCATCTTACCATTCTGTAGGTCAGAAGTCTGATATGGGTCTTGAAGGAATAAAATCAAGGTATTAGCAGACTGTGTTCCCTTTTGAAGGCTCGAGGGGAAAATCCGTTTCATTGCCTGTTCCTTGTTGGCAGAATTCAGTTCCCTGTGGTTGTAGGATGGAGGTCCCCGTTTTCTTGGTGGCGGTCAGCTGAAGCTGTTTGCAGTTTCTAGATAGAGGTCACTCACATTTCTTGGCTTGTGACCACCTGCTTCCATCATTTTTCTCATGCTTAGACTCTGTACTGCCTCTTCTTTCATCATCCCGTCTCTGACTCATTCCTCTGCCTCCTCTTCCACGTTTAAGATTGTTCCTGTCCGGAATAATCCAATATAAGCTCCCACCTCCAAGTCTTTAACCTTAATTACACCTGTAATGTGCCTTTTGCCATGTAAGGTAACATAGTCACACGTTCTGGGAATTAGGCTGTGGACTTTTTTGGGAGGAGGCATTATTCTGCCTCACACATGATGGATGTACCCCAATTTGTTTAACCATTCACCTGTTGAAGGAGGTTTTGGTGTTTCTAGTTTGGGGCTATTACAAATAAAGCTGCTATGAACATTCTTGTAAAGAAAATGTGCATATGTGGATTGCAGTTTCTCTCTGAAACTTACTTTTTTCACTCAACCTCATATTTCTGAGTTTTATACCTGTTGATCTTATAGAACTGGGTCCTTTGTAGTGCCGTTGTGTTCCATTATAGTTACAAACAGTGTGTCCCCCAATCATTCCCTCTTCCTTGCTGTATAGTATTCCACACAATGGTTGCCCCAAGGTGCAGCCATCCATTCCCCTATTGCTGGACATTCAGGTTACTTCCAACATTTTGCTGTGAACAGTCCTGCAGTAGACATTTTTGTGCACATCTTCATGTGCAAGGAGGAGGCGTTTCCTAGACTAGACAGACAGGCAGGAGGGAATTTCTGATCCCCACTAAGTGTGTGTGTCTGTTTCAACTAGCTATCGTCTACTTGTTCTCCAAACACTTTTCACTTCACCAGCAGTGATGAGAGAGTGCCCTATGTCCCTGTCAACATTTGGGGTCACTGTTCTTAGTCATTTTTACCTATCTGAAAGGTATGAGATGGTACCTGGTAGTTTTAATTTGCATTTTCCTGATCACTGTTGAGGTCTAGCACACGCATGCACCTCTTCTTCCTACACTTCGTACACTTCTTTTCTCCTCATGTCAGTATTAGAGGTTGCGGCCTCTGCCTGTTTTTTTAAGCATTAAGATCTGGGCATTGCAACCCGACAAGTAAAATTTGGTGTCTTGTCTGAAATTACAGGATGTTCCTCAGGCCTCCGTGTTTCCATGGAAACAAGTAACAGTCATCCTTCATGATTAGGGGGTATCCATGGCAACCAAGCCAGCAGCATTTGAATGAAACTGATTTTATTTTATTTATTTTTTGCAAACACATGAAGGTTAAAACGCGTTTCTCTGACTGTGGCTTCCAGGAGTAGGAAGATAGCTTAGCCTTCCTGGGATAATGGAGGCTCTTTTGACCTCTTTAGTGGAAAGAGGATCCAGGATCAGCTGATCCTGTGGCCTGATTTTGCGGATTGAAGCCTGGGAGGTCATGTGGAGGTGACACAGTGTGTCTGAGCCGAGGGAAGACTCTTGGGCCAGTGCTCTAAGGTCTGGGGGACTCTAGGAGGTCGGCCAGAGGTTCTCCCTTCCTGGGATCTGTCCCTACGGATACTACCTTCATGCTGCACCCAGCTGTGTTGCTTAGACCTCTGGGGCTTGAGTCTCAAGTCTCTCATTGTCTGCTTCCCCAAATGAGAAAAAACAACAACAAACGACAGAAAAACCAAAAAAAAACATGCTGCTAAAATCAAAGGCCAAAGGCAGCTGTGTTTTTGTCAAAGGACTTGGGCTAAACCCTTGGAGGCAGAGTTAGGACACAGGTGGTCAACTTTCCGTCGTCTTTGCCTGTGTACAATTAAGGGGGTTTTCGTTTCGTGGTGGGGAATAGAGATAGTCACTGTTCTGACTCCCTGACTCACTGGATTGCTGGTAAATCCTGAGCTCAGAGAAGGAAAGGGGCTGGTCTGGAGTCACACAGGAGAGTCAGGGTTGACCCCTGTCCACTAGTCCGTCCAGCCTTGAGCTCCTGTCCCTACTCCAGGCACTTGCAGCCTTCTCGAGGCCCTAAGTGTGGGTTTGTGGGGGACCGTTTAAGGGGATTTCAGCATATACTCTTACTTCCTAGCTGGGGGAAATTCAGAGGAAGTCACTTGCCTTCCAGAACCTCAATTTCCACTTCCAGAAAACAGAGCTCATCATAGCTGTCCAAGGCGTCATGTGGGGACTGTATTTGAATGGGTCCAGGGCTTGCATTCTCAATGGGGGCAATATTGCTCCTGAGTGGGCAAAAAATTGGTTCTTAGAAGGTGTGTGGGGGGGCACCCACTCTTTTTCTGTATAAAGCCCAGTATATGTACAGTACATAAAAGATACTGGATATGCGGTATTAAATTTTTATGGGGGAAAACTAGGAAAAAAGTATCTAAAAAGACTCCTTAGGGGGAATGATAATGAATGAAAGGAAAGAAATGCTGGTCCAGAAGCCAGGGACTCATGAGGTTATGATTACGAATTCTGGGGGGAGAGCATGGGGAAGCTGGGGTGTTGGGCCGAGAGGGAGCCTGGCCAGGCCCAGACTCTGTCTGTGATGTGTAGTGTGGCCACGTCACAGCTCTCAGAGCCTCGTTTCCTGTTCCCAGGGAAAGGAGGTCCCGTCAGCTGCACTTGTGGGAACTGGTTCTCGGCTGCTGAGATGCCGCCTGGTGGATCAGTGGGGGTCCAGCAGGAAACAGATGGTACTTACTCTAGGATACTTTGAGGTGTGGGCGGGTGTGGGCAACCAGGAAGAGGAGAGTAGGACCCCAGAGCCAGTGACGGCCGGGGCTGATCCACCGAGGCCGTAGGCTGGGGAAGAGTGGTGCCTGGGAGAGGAGAGTCCGGGGGACACGGTCATTGATGGAAGCGGCAGGGCGAAGAAGGGCAGAGAATGGAGCTGGGGCCAAGTGGAAGCCATCCGGAAAGGTACCCAGGTTCCCCTTCTGCTTCCTCTGGAGTGCAGGGCCCTCCACTGGGAGATTCGAGACGTTAAGAAGAAGAGCTGGCTCTGGGGTCCCTACTCTCCTCTGCTCTGTGCTGGAGGAAGAGTGGACATCTGTCCTGTCTTGCCCTGCAGCCTGCTCACTGAGTTTCTCCCTTTTGATGCAGTAGATGGAGTGTAGCCAGGGCTTCTGAATTGAAGTAGAAGGCTATTTTGGGGAACACCCGAGGAGGTCTTTGCTATAGACCTACTACTGGGTTAGCGTCTCATGGGCAAGTTCCGTTCCTCTGGTCTCAGCGTCCTCATCTGTAAGATGGGTCATTGGACCAAGCCACCTCTGAGAGCCTCCTGCTCAGATCCAGGAGGCAAGACGTGGTACTCCGCGCAGGTTGTGTGGGACACCAGTCTGGGTCTCAAAGGAGACACAGCCTTGCTGGGGACTCCATGTCTCTTACCTAGAGCCATGATGGCCTGCCTGCCCAGGAAAGGGTGGTGAAGCTGTGGTCCACACTTCTGAGGCCCCCTGTCCAATCAGGTGTGTGTGTGTGTGTGTGTGTGTGTGTGTGTGTGTGTGTTGGGGGAGGGAGGGTAGTTCCTGAGAGGCTGAGCACCGTGCTTCACAACTGGGTAGGCACAGTGGTTATGGTGGACGCCAGATGTAGGTGACGGGGGTAGGATTCTCGGGGTGGGGAGAGGGTGAGGGCAGATTGGGGAGTGTGGGAAGAGATTTCCTAGGAAAATCTCCAGAAAAAGTGGTTCTCCCCTGGAGTGAGGCAGGGTGTAAGTAGGGAGTACCACAAGGAAACCAGCATGGCCCTAAGAGATGCAGTCCCTGGCCTGAGGAGGGGAGGAAGTTTTCTGGAAGAGGTGGCCCAGGGCTGGCTAGGCCACATTCAGACCTGGTATCAACCCCTGCCCGAGGCCTGCCCAGTGGTCAGCTGGGCCTGAACCTGTCCCCACAGGCGGCTGACCTCTCCCGGGCCCAAGGTGGCTTTGTCTGCTTGGCCATTGCCAGGGCTCAGCGCTGGAGCCTGTCCTAGTGGGTGAACGGCTCAGCTCTGTCCTTCCACACTTCTGAGGCCCCCTGTCCAATCAGCTGCCTAGAGGCAATGGACCAGAAAGTGGAGACGTTGCCTTAATAGCCTATGCTGTCTTCTGGGAAGGCCTCTTCCTCATCATGTTCGTGTGTTTGCACGTGTCCACACGTTCATGGATGTGTCCCTGGGGGTGAGCCTGAGCAGGTATGTGAACGTGAGTGTGATCGCTGTGCGTGTGCCTCTGACACTGCACCCCTGTGTGTTCGCACAGCCAGGGAAACCGGCACCCTGTTCTTTTTCTTCTTTTCTAGTCAACAGGTCTTTCCCAAGCTCCTCCCAGGCAACAGGCTTCATGCAGGGCACTGGGGACGTGGCAATGCCGCCAGCTTAGGTGTGGGTGTTACAAGTTCTGCAGTCAAGCGGAAGCCTCTCTTTCTCTCTTTTTCTCTCTCTCTGCAAAGTGAGAGCATTGCTGGGGAGACTTGTGCCTGGCTGTTGCTATAGGAGCCAAAGGGGGCTGAATGCTGAGGGCAGAGAGGGGGTTACCAAGCGCCTTCTCCAAGGCCTGTGGGATGGGTCAGGCTGGAAGGAGCAGGAAGAGAGTCCTCTGTGGGGGCCACAGCTGGAGCAGTGGAAAAGAGGCAGTCAGTGCCAAGCATGTTGTGGGGGAACCAGCAAGGAAAGCAGCCAGGTTGGCCTGACTTGGGAGGTTTTAAACAGGCATGCTCAGGTCAGGGCTGAAAGTTTTGAATGAGCTGTCAGCATTTAAAAATCAGAATATTTCATATTTGAAAACCCCCAGATTTCCAGCTTCTCTCAAACTGGGGGAAGCTTTGGCTGCTCTACGCCAAAATAAGCAGCTGGAGCTGAGCAGCTGGCCTCTAACCTTGATTCCATAACCTGGCAGGCCCTTGAACTTCTTTCCAGTTTAAAGCCTCTGGAAAAGTTCTGAATTGGAAACCAGAGATCGCAGATTCTCATGTTTGAAGGGACTGCTTGTATGTGTCCAGTAACAGGAAGCTCATTATGTCATAAGATGTATGGTTTAAAGTGTGAGTTTTGGGAGACCTTTTTTAAAAAAATAAATCATGATATATAATTAGATTTGCCGTTTAAATAATTTTAAGTGGACAAATCAGTGGCATTAGGTATATTAACAGTGTTGTTGTGCAACCATCACCCGTATCCATTTCTAAATCTTTTCCGCACTCCAGACAGAAACTCTGTACCCTAAAGCAGTAACTCCTGCTCCCCAGCCCCCCGCCCCCAGAATCTGGTAACTTGTACTCTACTTTCTGTCTTTATGAATTTGCCTGGTCTGGGTACTTCATACAAGTGGAATCATTCGCACAGTATTTATCCTTTTGTGTCTGGATTATGTCACTCGGCATGTTTTCGAGGTTTATCCACATTGCAGCAAGTATCAGAACTTTCATTCCTTTTTACGGGGGAATGACATTCCGTTGTGTGGAAACTCCATGGTGTTTATCCATTCACCTGGTGACGGCCACTTGAATTGTTTCTACCTTTGGGCTTTTATGACTAATGTTGCTATGAATAATACTCCAAGTATTTGTGGGTAGATACCTAGGAGTGGAATTGCTGGGTCATGTGGTAATTCTGTCTTGAACTTTTTGGGGAACTGCCAAACTACTTTCCAAAGTGGCTGTACTATTTAATGGGGACCCGCTGTCTTGGCCAAGATGGGAGTGACAGGAGGGCCTGACTTACCCTCTCTTTCCCTCTATTGACAGAGTCGCCCCAAGAAAGGCCGGGCTCCCGGCGCAGCCTGCCCGGCAGCCTCTCGGAGAAGAGCCCCAGCATGGAGCCCTCAGCTGCTACACCCTTCCGGGTCACGGTAACTATCTCTGCGTCACCATCGTCACCATCACCACCTGGCTCGGGGCGCTGCTCTGTGACCCCGCGGCCCCCCTTCCTGGAGCCTCAGGGACCGGGAGAGCATCCAGCCTCCCTTGTTCTAGGTATCCAATCACTCAGCTGCTCCCCTCTCTGTGGCTCAGCCCCGCCCCTGGGGGCCACATGGGGGTCCCACCCTGCGAGGGAGGGGCAAGCGGAGGACAGATAGCCTTGCAGGCCCAGGGGCCCAGACCCAAGCCGGGAAAAGAGAGGCTAGCGTTAGGTCAGATAAAGCTACCATCAAGCGCAGACACGCTTCCTCAACTCCTGAGATGCACAATTTTTCTTTCCACATTTTAACATCTCTCATGTTACAGTTTGTGGTGTGTCATAATTTAATTGCTGTGTTTTTTCTTTCTTGGTGGTACATAAAATAATTGGTGATGTTTTCGAATCAATAAAACCCAGTATATATATATATCTTTGCTGTTGGTTTTAGTAGTCCCTCAAGCACACACCTAAACAACTTTATGGAAACAGAACCCAGTGACCCTTAACTCTGTGACTCTCTGTGCTGTTCTATGTCCCTACCATCCTTGCCGCACATGTGCAGACAGCTTTGTGTCCCTTTACTCCCCCATTTGGCACGTTACCACGTGCCCCTCTGTCGAGTTCTCTGCCAGCCACCAGAGACACAGAAAAGTAGACATATTCTCTTCCCCTGGGAGCTTACGGTTTATAGGGGAGATGGATGTTTGATCATTTGTTCATTATTCATTTATTCAGCAATTTTTATGGCATTCCTATAGTATGCCAGGCACTATTCTTGGGACTGGGGCTGATTGGAAGGAGCTGGCTGAGACAGCAACTGGTAAATAAAGCCCCGATCTTAAGAGCTCATGTTCTTGTGTCAGAGCTACATGCTATACAGGAGAAAAGCAGGGAAAACCAGGAGGGCTTCCTTGAGGTGGTGTGGTACGGAGGTGACATTTTAGCTGAGGCCTAAGGGATGAGGAACCAGCCTTATGGGGAGCAGGGGAAAGAGGGGTTTTTGGGGAAAGGAACAGAGAGGACACAGGCCGGACTGTGACAGTATGCTGTGATATGGGGATTCCAGGTGAACTAGGAGTGACTGACTGTTCCTGGTAGACTAGGAAAGGTGTCCTCCGGTAACTGCTCTCTGGGGCTGGGTCTTGCAGGGTCACTAGAAGTTGGATAGGCAGGGACAGTGAGAGGGAATTCCAGGTCGGGGGAAGAGCAGTTGCAAAGACATGGAGGCACACCAGAAATTGACATGTTTGTAGAACGGTGAAATGCGTGGTGGGACTGGAGTTGAGGGGTCTGGAGGGCAGGGTGGGAGATGAAGCTGGGAAACTGGGCCAAGTCTGGGTCAGGTAGAGCCTTTGGGTGCCAGGCTAAGGGGATGGGGCTTTTTCCAGGCCACTGATTCTTCCGCGTCTGTATGTCATAACAATGTTTTCAAAATAGATTCTTAGGCCCCCCTCAAGATTTTAGTTCAGTGGGCCAGGGAAAGGGCCTGGACATCTTCATTTTAACAAGCTCCCCCAAGAGGTGGTTCTGAGCCCCAGCCTGTGGATCAGCCTCTGGGCGGTGAGGAGGAAAAGGAAGCCTGTGCTGAGAGGGGATTCAGGGTCTCTTCCCGGGAGTGGCCAGGCCCCTGGGAGATGGTCTCCGGCCTGCAGGCAGGGCCAGGAGTCTGGCAACTGGGTGACCTTGACTCAAATCAACTGGAGTAGAGGCCAGGTCCTGCCCTCCCTGGACCCCTGGAGCCTTCAGGGGACCTTAGGGAACGATGACTAATAATAACATAGCCACCTGCACTGTGTTTCTGGTGTTACATATGTGATATCTTTTAATCCTGGAGACAACCCTGAAGCAGATCCTTTGATCACCACATTTTACGGATGGGAAAACTGAGGCTCAGAGAGGTGAAGTTACCCAAGCTTCAACTGCTAATAAATGGTGGAGTCAAGATTTGGACCCAGGTCTCTCTGACTCCAAAGCGTGAGCAGGCACATCCGCTGGCTGTGAGGAGGAGAACCCGTTGTCCCCACACGCTCCCATCAGCATCGCTTTTTACCCATTTCCCTTTCTTTTGCTGCTCTAATAGGTATGTCATCACACCTTGAAGTTGCTATAATTTGCAGCTCTTTAATTGCCAGCTAGGCTTGGCATTTTTCCTGTAGTGGTGTCTCCGCTCTGTTTTCTGGCATGGCAACCACCTGTGGATCAGCCTTCTGAATTACAAGGCACCCGGGACATCCAGTCCCACCTGCCCAATTAGGGTCTGCAGGATGGAAAGGCTTTGTTTTACCCACTTCTCACAGCAACCCTGAGGGGAGGTACCATTAGTCTCCCTGTTTCACAGATGAGGAAACTGAGGCTCAGAGAGGTGAAGTCGTTTGCTGGGTGCCACGCAGCTCCTGAGTGACAGCCAGGGATGGATGCTCGGATTGGGGGACATTTATGTTTGTGTGCTTCTCTGGGCACCTTGGTCCTTTACTGTATGCAGCAGTTATGGAAAGGAGTGTGAGTTGAGTTTCTATCCTAGGTTGGTACTTGGAGCTGGTGGGGGCGTGGGGGACTAGAGAGTTTAGAGGTGGGGATCTGAGTTCAAATCCTGGCTCTTCAGTGACCTGTATGACCTCATTAGTTACTCAGCCTCTTTGATCCTCCTGTCTTTGTCAGTGAAGTGTGGAATGCCTTCCTTGAAGGACTGTGCTGGAACTTTGCGCCAGCCCAGGTCTGACCCATGGTAGGTGCTAGGTGAAATTCACCATTATCATCTGATTGTGTTTCCCTTTTTGGCTCCAGAACAGGAGAGATCTGGGGAGGGTCAGGGTGGAGGCCAGAGAACAGAGTGTTTGGGGGTAAGTCAAAGGTGCACCTGGCATGGGCCTTGGGGACAGACTTGTACACAGACCCTGGGCAGGACCGGAAGCGCACCCTCTCCCCCACGGCCGGAGCTGACACTGGCTCCCACGCGCTCCCACAAGCCACATCTGCACGCGCTCAGCTGACTGCTGCTCCATGCAGCTCCCCGAGGGAACTTGGAGAACATGATTTTGCCTAGGGGAGGCACGGGAGACACCACAGGATATACGTGAATAACTACTGTCTTCGCTGCCATTTCAAACCCAGGGGTGACGGGATGTCACCACCTCTCACAGGGGTGCCCCTTTGCGATGATGTAGTTTAATGGAGAATCAACATGTCGGAGTCTGTAGGGCTCATTCTGTCCACTTCCTCCATGAAAACAGGCCCAGGAGGGGCTGGATTGGTCACCACACAGCTGGAGGCACTTCTGAGTCCTGGCCATTTGCACCTCCATAGGTGGCCCTTATCCCTTTTGTTGGTTGGCCTAGGACTGCAGTCACCCCATAGGACACCAGGGGCTCGGTGCAGGTTCTACCTCTACCTCTTGGAGACCACGGGGCCCTGGGAGAGCCTCAGTTTACCCTTTTGTAAAATGAAGGGAGGTGACTTTGTAAGTCAACACGCAGTTTGGACGTAGAGTAGGCACTTAAAAAATGTTTTGATGCAGAAACTAAGAGAGTGAGCTGTAAAGTCAGCAGACCTGGGGCTGAGCCTCATGCTAGCTGTGGGGACAGAGCCCCAAAGAGCAGTTTCCAGGTTCTCGGCCTCACATAGAAAGGTGCTGGCTCAAGGAAGTAAATGGCCATCAACTGTGATTGGATGGCCATCAACTGTGGCTAGTTGGCCGTCAGCTGTAACCAGTGTGCCATTGGCCACTAATATAACTGCTGTGGCTAGGCTAGCAACAGATGGGGGCTAGCAAGGAGATGGTGGCTGAGCCTGCAAGCGCGGATTGCAGAGAGGCGGATGCCGTCAGTGAGAATATAATGTTATGACTCCCCTACCTATGGCTTCGTGGGTGTTCCTGTTTGGCCTCACCATGTCCTGCGTTCTTATGTGGGGAGCGGGAGCTGAGACCCCGCACGCTGCCCCGCATGACACTAGCTTTGTGACTTGGGCACGATATGGAACCTTTGGTCCACGTGGTGCAACTTCCTTCTACCTCCAGGTGGAGTTGGGTAACTGTTCCCCAGGGCCACAGGCTAGTGTGGTGCTTGTTCCCTGAGAGCTGTGGGGGGTCCTGAAGGAGGGTAGGATGGGGAAGGGAGGTGGCAGCAAGGGACCAAAGGGACCTCCTGCTCATCTGTGACCTTTAGCTCTCAGTCTTCAAAGAGATGGTGAGGTTGAGATTCAAACCCAGGTCTGTCTAGTCTGCACCAGTAGGGAATCCTGGAAGGGAGAGATGGCCAGAGGGAGGGAAAGAAGGCAGGCAGCCAGCTGGGGGCCCTGGATCTGCACAGGCTGTCACACTGGGTCCAGGTGCTCTGCATGTGCCCACCTCCCTTCCCGAGGCCCAGGGACCCTAAGCAATGGCAGCGTGCTGCCCCCCTCACCTGCCAGCCCATGTTAGAGGAATTCGTGGTTTGATTTGGGGGGTAAGGAGATGGTAACTGTTGCAGGTCTCCCCATGATCTCCTCGGCCTACTGCTTTCCCCAGACCCACACTCCCCAGGGGCGGTGCCTGTTGGGTCCTTCCACCATCCTTCCTCCGCCCCTCCCCCTCCCATCCACCTTGAGGAGAACTGGCAGGGCCCGGGTGTGAGAGGTGGCAGAGGCTCGGGGAAACTTGACAGCCAGTTGATTCCTCCTCGGGAAGTTGAAAGTGAAGAGTCATGTTTGAAGGGTTAGCTGAAATTAGGTCTCACGGCTATTTTTTGCGAGATGGAGAGGTGTCAGGGAGGGGAAGTCTCAGGGGGCTGGTAGAAGCTGCAGATAAAGTCAGTACCAGGTTGATTGTAGATGCTACTGGAAGTGAGTTGGTTCTGTTCAACCATCCACTTTTGCTGGATGCTCAATTGTATGAACCCTAGCTGGTTCTGAAGCTGTGATGGAGGTGTACCTGGGGTGCCGTGAGAGCCCAGAACAAGTTAGGGTAGGGAAGAATTCCTAGGGGAGGGATCTTTGGGGCTGGGCTTTGAGGAATGTGTAGGAGTTTGTTAGGAACAAAGAGAGAGGGGTGTTCCAGTTAGAGGGGAATCTAACTGAATAGGAAGAAGCTAATGGCCCTCTGTGATTAGGGTGTTGAATGAGTTGGAGGGATGAAGAGAAGCCTGGAGAGAAAAGTGAGTGGGTGAAGTTTGGGCTAAAGCCTTTGGATTTCCCCCTAAAGGACACAGGAGTCACAGGGGTTCATGGGCAAGCGTGGAGCCAGCAGGAGATATCTGGGATACAGACTTGGGGTTTTCCCAGCTGCTCACCCCTCTTCCCACACCTGCAGTTTTCCAATACCCTTCCCATGTTTCAGCTGTCTGTCTTTCTCACACACATGAATACAAACTGCGGGCCTGTAGGTGACCCTCCTCAACACCACGAAGGAAAGGCTGTTGGAAATTATCTGGTCCAATCCTTCCCTGTACAGAGGCGGGGTTGAGGCTCAGAGAGTGGAGGGTCCTTTCCTGAGGTCACACAGCACATCTGGGGCCAGGTATGGAATTAAGCCCAAGTCTCTCTATTGCCCTGTCTGGTGGCCCTCAGTCCTTGCTCCTTCCTGCTCTCTCTTCCCTGTAGCTGAGCCCTTCTCCCTGCCTCCATCATGTTTCCTGGGGGGAAGGGGCTTAAGGGAATGGACATTTGTGGGTCCCACTGCCCTTGGAGGCCCCTGCTAGCTCCCTCCTGCTCATCATTGCACTGCTACCTCCTGGCCACTGAGGTAGCTCAGGGAGGAGAAGGCACTGGTCCAGGTTTGTGCAGCCAGTGAGTGGCAGAGGTGCCAGTCCTAATATGGTTGTAAACTACCTTATTTTCCTCCCTCCCTTCTCTGCCTGCCTTTTTTCTTTCAATACATTTTTAATCAGCATCAACTATTGGAGCATTGACTCAAACAGGATTAAAATCTAGTTGCTACCTGTAAAAATATGGAGGGGTCAGCTGGGCCTTGACGAAGTAAGGGAGAAAAACCTTCCAGGCAGCCAGGATAGCACCGGCAAAGGCCAGGAGGTGGGGAACAGCATGAGCACATGATGGCAGGAGCTAGAAGCAGTTTGGCGGGCTGAAGTGAGGAACAGGAGACCCACAGCAGCACACAGAGCAAATGGGATCTGAGGCTGTATTAACAGGAGTATGGAGGCCCCAGAGAGGGAGGTGAGGCAGGCCAGAGCTGGCCGGAGCAGACCTGGAGTGCAGTGTGTTCTTCAGAGCAGTATACCTGACTCGGCTGGGAGATTCTGGCGCTCCTTCTGTGGGTAGAGACCAGGAGTGGGGCGGGTGATGAAGGATTGGGGGAGCGAGCAAACTGCTTTTCTCAAGTAGGTTGTCAGGAGCCCATCCCTGCTGCCCAGCACCTGAGCTTAGAATGCCCTTGTAGGGGTCCCTGAGGACAGGCGTGGAGGGAAGAACCCACTTTGAGGAGACTTGGCATCTCCTGCCTCATCCCGAGAGACTTGCCAGCTTGGCTCAGGCAGCGTGGGTGATGAGGATGGAGAGGGAAGGAAACAAAGACAGCCTTGCACCCCCTCATTTTTCTGTCCTGGGGTCCTCCAGAGGCACCTCCAGGCCATCCCTGTAAGCTGTTTCCCCAGCCCTGCGCTTGAGCCTGGTGGGCAGCAGGAGTCGGATAAACTGGTCCCAGCGAAGGTGTCAGTGGCGGACTGCCCATTCCCTACGCTGCCGGTTCCGTGCACAAAAGGAGCCTCCTCAATAAGAAGTTTCAGTCACTCATGGTGGAATGTCAGGCTCTATGACTGGCAGGTGGGATGCTACGTGGGGCTTTTCTCCGTCTGTTCTTACCCCCCTGAGTTCTGGGGGTGCAGTGCTGGCCCCTCTTTGCAGTACACCTGGGTGAGGCAGGCTTTGAATCTTGGCCCTGCAGCTTCCCTCCGTGAGATCGCTCAGGCAAGTTGCCCAACTCTGAGCCTCTTTTTCCCCATTTGTAAGTGGGCACAGGAGCCCCTCGCTTCCAGGGCAGCTTGAGGGCTCAATGCCTGGCACAAGGGAAGCATTCAGCTGGTGTTCACACCCTGTCCCCCTTTCTGGTGAGCGGTGCTCCTCCCTGCCCCACACCTTAGCCAGAGCCTCGGGCCCTCCCTTCTGCACCCCGCATCTGCTATCATAAAGCGACATTGCCACTAACAGAGCTTTTACGGCTCATCCCTGATCCTGGGAAGTTGAGGGAGGCGAAAGGGTGCCCAAGGGTCCAGAGACCAAGTTCCCCTGATGGTGAATACGAATGGAGGGAGCTGGAGGTGTTGGCGCAGGGTGGTTTCCCACCAGTTGGGGGCAGCAGAATGCAGCGAGTGGACGCCTGGGAGGCTACTCCCAGAGGAGAGTTGAAGTCCCAGGGGTTTGTGGGCCTCCCTCCAGTCACCCTACCCCCACGGGCCACGGGGAGCTGGCTGCTAAACAAGCCCAGAGCCCACTGGTGGGTGGAAGGAGCAGCTCAAATCAGGAAAAGTCTGTGGCCAGCTGGACCTGGCACTGGTGGGTTCACCAGAGAGCTGGGGGACCTCTGAAAGGGGTCCCTTATTAGGGACACTGGAGTGAGGCAAGGTCTGAGGCTGAGGCAGTCTTCCAGCAGGAGGCTGGGGCAGGCCAACGTGTGGGCTGTCAGGCAGTGTCACTGTCCTGTGGTCACCAGGCTGGGCCAATAGACACTCCATCACGGTTGTCCTTTGGAGGTTTGCATCCATTGTGTTCCATCCACACCACTGCTTTGAAAGGAAAGAAGGCAGGTATCCTGGAAGAGTCAGAATGGTGGTCCACGCTTGGACTTGATGTCCGACTGACAGTCTCAACTCTACCAGCAACTTGCTGTACAATAGGGGATTGTAAATCCTGTTTTGCAAAGTCTGCTGGGTCAAGTCCTGTGCTGAGCACTCTCCAGGCATTGTCTCATTTAGTCCTCACAACCCAAGGGGCAGATAACACACATCCTCCTTTTTTAAGATGACAAAACCAGGGCAGACAGAGAGTGAAGAACTTGCTAAAGATCACTGAGCTCGAGAGCCTGAATGTTGGTCTCACAGAGCCTTGCTTACAGCATGCAGTCTAGTCTCTGCCAGCCAATGTTGTTATTCTATCTGTTTTATAGATGAGAACATTGAGGTCCAGAGAGGGGAAGTGCATTGTCCCACGTCACACAGCCAATCAGGGACAGAGCTGGCATTTGAACCTGGATCTTCCCGTCTCCCTGCCTCATCTTGTCCTGCCCCTGCCTCCAGCTGTCCTGGCCCCCACTGGTCAGAAGGTGTCTGTGCCGGGCGGACACCCTGGGGTAGGAGGGAACTGCTCCCCTCTTTCATCCCACTCGGTGGCCCCTGCAGGCCCTTCTCTCTCCCATGGGTCCCAGGAGATAGCGTGTAGGGGGAAGGCTCAGATACCTTTGCACCCTGCCCCCCATGGTAGAAAATAAAGTGACTCTGTCACATCAAATGACATTTGGGTTGGATTGCAGACATAATGACATCTGAGTCTTTGGGTAGGAATTGCTTCCTAAGCCAGGAAGCCCTCTTTGGAGGTGGCAGTGATGACATCTGTTTCCGACACAAGGCCCTGCGTTGGGATGAGTAACTTTTCCTGTAGAATTGCTTAAAGAACGTATAAAGTGAGCCGTGATTGTTACTGCCCTGCTCCAGTGCCTTCGATGGCTCCCAGGGGTGAGATACAGTTCCCCAGCCACATTCGAGGTCTCCCAGGCCTGTCCTAGCCTCCACGCCTTTGTATAGCTGGCCCTGCTGCCCGCAATCCCTCCCCATTTCTCTGCCTCCAGGGCTCCTTCCAGGGTGAGTGTCGATCTCCTAGCTTCTGAGATCCCCACTCCTTGCGTCTTGGGAGGAGAGGTCAGAACCAGTCACCTAGACCACCACCTGAAGACAAGGCCCAGCAGGGACACGAGCCCTGGCCTTGAAATTGACTTTGACTCCACCCATGGGCTCCTGTGATCCCTCAGGAGCAGGACTCCCAGGTGAGCCTGGCCTGCAGATGGTAAATCACCCAGGAGGAGAAATAGCCTATAAAAATCCTCTCCCAAAACATTGCATTTTGTATCCTGTAGTGAAAAGGGCTTTTAAAAGCACTGCTCACTCAGGTGGATTTATGGGGCTGCTGCCTGCATCTTGCCTCTTCTTCCCACTAGTGTTTATAGGTCCCCTAGACTAGAGCACCCTGGGGTCCTGGTGCTCTTGGTGCAGGGAGAAATAGGAGTACACCTTTTCCCTGCCGTTACTTCTTTGGGGCTACCCCAGGCCAGCAGGGTGCCAGGAAGGGCAGGGTGGAGCCATCTGATTCAACAGAAGCTCCCTGTGGCCCAGCACAGAGCTGAAGTCCCATCATTAGTAACTTTCCAGCAGCAACTTGTCTCCAGAAGGTTCTTGCCGTTTGTTGTCACCTGGGATGGGAAAGATACCATGCCCAAGCTGGAAAAGATTTAGAGGTCATCTAGACCAATCCCTTCATTGTACAGATGGGGAAACTGAGTCAGAGAGGCTAAGGTGCTTGCTCAGAGCCTCATAGTGTGGTACTATGGAAGAGCTTGGGCTCTGGAGCAAACCACCTATGTTGAACCCAGCTCTGTCACTTCCTGGCTGTGTGGCCCTGTGAAAGTTGCTTGACCTCTCTGAGCCTTTGTTCTCTCATCTGCACATTGGGTTGTGAGAATTAAACAAGGTAAGTTATGTAAAGCTCTGATACAAAGCCTGAAGCTTAGACAGGGCTTCATAAATATGTCTGGCTTACTCTTATTAGCACGTCGGAATAGTCCTCATTATTATTAATTAGCAGAGTTGGGTTTTGAACTCAGATTTCCTGACTCTGAGCATGGTTTTATTGTTACTCTGTGGGGCAACCTCTGCCGACAGCATTCACTCGTGCAGAGTGCACAGAGCACAGGACCGGGAGGTTGTGATGGGGAATAGGCCCTGAAGTCAGTGAGTCACCCGGGGAACGTGGGCCTGGTGCGGGGACCTCAGTGACAGGGCCTGGCTGGAGACAGAGGGAGAAAGTAGAGATCTGGCCACAGCAGTGAGGTGCCCTAATGGAGTCAGTTTCCCTGTAACCATGCAGCCCTTGGTGCCAGACTCCCCACCACGAGGTCAGGGCTGGCGAGGGCTTACAGAGCTGATGAAGGATCTGTGGCCATCCAGACCTCTGGGATGGGCTTATTACGCTAAGACAGATGTCACTGGTGGAGGATTTACGGGGCAGTGACTCAGTCTCTGGCGGCTCTGGGTTATCACATCCCTGCCTGAGACCTCAGGAGTACATGTCTGATTTCTATTCACTGATGCCACCTAGTCCTGGGCACTAGCAGGTACCAAGAGGGCCTCTCCTCTGTCCTCATTCCCCCCTCCCACCTTCATACCCCCACCTTCTTCTCAAATGGGCGCCACCCTCCTCTAGACTCTCAGGACTCCTTAGGGACCCCCTTCACCTGGGTGTACTCTGCACTGGGGCAGGGGTCATGCCCCATGTTATAAGCCTGGGCTCAGGTGTGTTATTTGGAGGTTAGAGGGACCTGTAGGGGCCACTGAGGCAGCAGACTTGCCGCTGTTCTCACCATTGCCCATGTTGTGATTCTGATGGGAAAGCCTGCGTGTGGCTGCCCTGCCCCCAGGTAATCTCCGCAAGCCCACCCAGATCGACTCCGAGTGGAATCCCTTAAAAATCCTCCCAGATCACATTCTCTGCCTTTCTCCTTTCTCTTTTATATCATAAGTATTTGTTAATTCATTCTGGAAGTCTTCATGGAATACCTACCAGGGGACAGCACTGGGGACACAGGCTGCCATGGTACCCACAGTCCTGTGGGAGGGGCAGGCATTAAACAAATACATGTATAATTACAAGTGTGAGAAGTTTGCACGGAGACCTGGCCTACCCGAGGGCATCGGACAGGCCCCCGAGGAGAAGACTGTGAGGAGAGACTGCAGGGTACACAGGGCCCCCGGGGCGAAGGGGCCTCCATTCCAGGCATTGGGGACAGTCTGGGCCAAGGCGCTGTGACAGGAGGATCTGGCAATTTCCAACGTCTCACTGAAGCCTGGGGAGCTGGGGCACAGGGGTTGGGTCATGAGGGGCCTGAAGGGTTTCACCAAAGAGCTAGACCTTCATCTCAGGAGCCCTGGGGAGCTGATCACTGGTGGGATCTGATCTGGTTTCCAAAGGATCCTTCTAGATGCCCTTGGAGAATGAATGGGGAAGGGTGGCAGAACTGGAGGCAACAAAAGCAGTGAGGAAGCCCTTTCAGGTGTCTAGGAAGGGGCCGGGTCACCTCTCCAGCTGGACTGTGGGACCCTGGAGGGCAGGAAGCTGGCCTTGCCAGGACCTAGCACATGGCGAGACTCAGGGAACACGCCCCCAGGGAGCCATGAGCCAGCACCCTTCCCAGTGATAGTAGATTTGCGTTCTGAAGGCTGTTTCTGTAAACGCCTGTCTTCTGTTTCTTTCTGACTAATGGCTGGGCTGGCTCCTGGTAGGCAAAGTCTGAGCCATAAAAAGCAATGACACTGAGAGTGATGACAGTAGCTCACATTTACTGTGTGCCGGGAAATGGGCTCGGTTCTTCACAGGCATGATCTCACTGACTCATTACAACCACCTGTGGTGACGACTGTTGTCCCCATTCTACAGGAGAACAGACTGACGTGATTAGGTCCCTGGCCGAAGGTCCATAGCCATTAGGTGGTGAAACTCTCTGCTGCCATGCCTCTCGAAAGAAGGGCAGGAGAGACCTTTGCATGTTATCTGGGGATTCCTAGAGATTAAGGTAACCCTAGGACCTAGAGAGGTGTGTCAAATGGCGGCCTTTCAGGTGTGCTGATATGGACGGAAGGAGAAATATTTGGGGCAGTAGTCTCTGGCTCTGGATGGGGGTAGGACCCCGCAGAACAACCTGCCAGACCTCTGAAAAGCCACACGTTCAGGGAGCTGTGAAGACAAGCTTCCAGGATGTGAGGGAAGCAAATGGGCTGTTCTCAGATTGGGGCACAAAGTGAGGCCCTGCGCGCAAAGCAGGGGGATTGTGGGGTCAGTAGCATGGAGCTGTTTTGTCGCCTGGGACGCAAGATCTGGGCTCGCAGCTCTTTGAGCCCACCAGGCCACTCTTCCTTCCTGCTGTGCTCGTGAACCTGAGCATATGTGGGCCTGGGTGTTTGGCCTGGTGTCAGCGTAATTCTGTGAGTGCCTGATAACAGCTGAGTATGTGTGTATATTTGTGAGCTTGCTTCCGTGTGTTTGTGTGTGTTTTATGATTGTGTATGTGCGTGTTGGTCAGTGTGTACATGTCTTTATGCAGTGGTGGTGGGGAGACTTGTATGTTTACACATGCATTTCCTGGGGGGGCATGTCCCTTCCATATGCCTTTGTGTGCAGGCGTGTGTGTTTCTGGCTCTGTGTGTTTCTCCATGTGAACATGTGTAGGTGTGGTTATCTGGGTAATATTTTAGTACAGGAATGATCCTGGAGTGTCAGGGCCCAGCCCCATCCTGGCTCGCATGGCCCATGAGTTTGTTCTCTGTGTGACCTAAGTATCTGTCCACCTTCTCTGGGGAAGAAGGAGTGTGGAGGTTGTACATTCAAAGGAGCACTGGTAGGGGCTTCGGGAGGGCTCTGTGGGCATAGGCTGGCCTGTGAGTAGGTGGCCACCAGGAAGGCACCAGCTTAATCCTGGCTTAACGTGCCGCCCCTCTTTCACCTGTCGCAGTGTCTGACATTCCACCATTAGTGAGTCATTCCCCATCTGGGACCCTCTTTGATGTGCATACCTCCCAGGGGAGGAGGCCAGGGAGCCTGACCGCTTGCTGAGGGCAGAGCCCCAGGAACAGGGAAGGGGGGAGGAGGAATAGTACATCAGAAGGACTCTGGGAAAGCCCCCAAATTCACTGGTACTGTTAGTACCGTGGTGGGAGAGCCCAGCTGCCGAAGGCAGCCGCCCTGGCTTTATAGAATCATCAGATATCAGCGCTGGAAGGAGCTTCATAATACAGATACGAAGACTGAATCCTGGCAGGAGGAAATGGGCAGACCCTGGGAGGCTCTTGAAGTGTGGGATGCTGAGTGAGGAGAGGGGACCCTGCCATAGTGACTCTGAGCAGGTCCCCTGTCCTCTGGGCCTCAGGTACCTGTCAGTACTATGTGGGTGTTGGCCTGGCAGCCCCCTGTGGGCCCTCCTGGCTCTCACTCTGTGACTCTGCCCTCGGCCCCTTCCTGGAGCCTGTGCCAGGGTGGGGTGAGGTGTCCCTACCAGGCTGCCAAGATATCAGGTCTGCCTGCCAGCCTGTGTGACCAGCATATCTCCTTTCTTGGGATGATATCTGGATGGGATCTTCCCTTGCCTTTCCTGTTTACTTAGGTGTGCTGTTGGCATTTGCACAAAGCCCCAGAAAGATACTGAGGGACACACCTATTAAAATAGGCTCCTTCCTTGAATGATCTCAGTTTGGGTGCCAGCCTTAGAAATGGCCAGGGGAGGAGGAGCTGGGCTGGGCAGAGGGAAGGCCCATAAGGTGAGGAGCTGCCTCCATCCTGATCACTGCTTCAGGGGCACGGGTGGGCAGCCGAGGGCTCAGTAGGCATCAAAGGGCGGTCAGGCCCTCCCACCTATCTTCAGTGACCCCGGATCCATTTGTTAAAAGGGGAGCAGGTGATGAAGGCAGGATTGAGGATGCAAGACCAAGTAGATCGTGGAGTCAGGGGAAGGAACTTGCCCTTCATAGAGCACCTACTATGTGCTAGGTGCTTTACACTCAGGTGAGAAGGTGGCTCAGAGGCCAGTGTTGACACACGGCTCCCAGGTGCCGAAATGGTTGTGTTGGAATGGAAACCCCTGGTCCCCTAGGTGCTGCCTTCTGGGCAGGGAATGAGGCTCTCGTGAGGATGGCACTGGGCAAGGCTGCCCCTCCTGAGCCTCCACGTCCTCAACTGTGAGCCCTGTGCACTCAGGGAGTGAGTGCACCTTCCTTTCTTTCCTCCGGTCCAGAGGCCCAGCACAGTGCCTGGGCTAAGTGCTGCGAGGATGGGCTGAGCTGTGAGTTCCCCTTCTGGCCTTTGACTGTGTGCGCGCGCATGTGTGTGGGGGGTGGTTCCTCCCCCGCCCACCCCCTGGGCCAGGACTCTCCTGGTTACACTCCCAGTTCTGCCACCTCTCAGTTCTGCCACTTTCAGCAAGTGGCTTAACTTCTCTGAGCCTCCACCTACCCAGTGGAAAACTCGAAACATTCTGAATTCTGTGGCATACATCTTCCCCAGGAGTCCCAGTAAGAGGCATTGAGCCCTCCTTGGGACGCGTGCAGGGGAAAGAGCAACTTGGCAGAGCAGGAGCACGGTAACTGGTAATTTATCATCATCATCGCTTGAAATTGATTGAAATGGGTGAATGAAGGAATCATGTGTCTGGAATTCTGAAAGGCCCTTGAGAAAATCTCTCAGAACATCCTGGAGAAGGAGCAGGGTCATGGGCCCCGATGCCAGGAGGGTGGCGTAGTGGCTGGAATGGGTGGGGGAGCTGCCGAGAATTGGGGTCCTTCCAGCCAGAGACCCTGCAGGCCTCTATCCTCAACTTGGGACTGCCCTGCACGTTGCTCAGTGACGTGGATGGAAGCTCAGGGGGGCCTGTGGATCAGCTTGGGAGGAGGACTTCTGAACGGGCAGTGGGCCGTCACACATGGGCAGAGGCTACAGGTTGTCCTCACCCAATCACTGGGGATGGGCTGGGGGTGGTGGCACCAGGCAGCAGCCTTGTGCAAAAGCCCCTGGTGCTTAGTTGACCTAAGCACAGTGACGCAGCTGTCTGTGAAGCACAAGGAGCATGGCTGTGCGGGTGGAGGCAGAGCACCCTGTCTGGGGAGGGGGCAGGCTCGGTCCCCACGGACTGCACAGGCTGCTCGCTGAGCTTTAGACTTCAGTCCCTGCTCTAGTGAATGAGAGCTGCGGCCTCCCCCTGAGCAGCCTGCCCCAGTACTTTGTTCCTCGGGAATCTCTATGAGGTCCCTTTAGAAAAAAGTGCTTGTTTAAAAGAGTTCAAAACTGCCAAACTGAATGATATACTATAGCTCCAGCATCATTTTGCAAGCATGTTCATTCATTCCCCGGGATGACACCAGGCCTGTCCCCGCTGCCAGGCTGCCTTTAAGCTCCTCAGAGAGCCCAGACAGACTCCCACCTGTGGCGGTTACTTCTCAGGGCAAAAATACCTTCTTAGGGCAAAAATCAGTGGTTGTACTAGAGGCAGCATCAGTCATAATAACAATATAGCTGGCAACCACTGTGTTTAGTTGTATAATAGTTGCAATTTTATTGGTGATCTCTTACCTCATGTAATTTTTCCCACAACCCTATAAAGCAGGTGTCATCATTAGCCCTTTTTTTTTTTTTAAGATTTTATTGGGGAAGGGGAACAGGACTTTATTAGAGAACAGTGTGTACTTCCAGGACTTTTTTCCAAGTCAAGTTGTTGTCCTTTCAATCTTAGTTGTGGAGGGCGCCATTCAGCTTCAAGTTGTTGTCCTTTCAGTCTTAGTTGTGGACGGCGCAGCTCAGCTCCAGGTCCAGTTGCCGTTGCTAGTTGCAGGGGGCACAGCCCACCATCCCTTGCGGGAGTCAAACCGGCAACCTTGTGGTTGAAAGGACGCGCTCCAACCAACTACGCCATCCGGGAGCTCAGTGGCAGCTCAGCTCAAGGCGCCGTGTTCAATCTTAGTTGCAGGGAGCGGAGCCCACCATCCCTTGCCGGACTCGAGGAATTGAACTAGCAACCTTGTGGTTGAGAGCCCACTGGCCCATGTGGGAATCGATCCAGCAGCCTTTGGAGTTAGGAGCACGGAGCTCCAACCACCTGAGCCACCGGGCCGACCCATTAGCCCATTTTATAGGTAGGGACACTGAGGCTCAGAAAGGTCTAGTAATTTGCCCAGTTTATTGGAATTAAGACTTGAACACAAGTGGTGTGAGAGGACTTGAGCTGGCCCAAGGGGTGTGATCAGCAGGTCTGGCTTATGAAGTCAGGATTGGCCTCCTGGAGAAGGTGGGATAAGTCAGGCCGTGGGGTGTTGAAAGGAGGGTCCAGAGCTTTATCTGTCCCACTTAATCCTCACTGCGGCCCCCAGCCATTTCACAGAGAGGTGAGGGGCCTTGCTGGCCATCTCCCAGCCAGCGGTCCGTGGAGCCAGAGTCAAACCCCATTTGCCTGCCTCCAGCTCCCAGCTCCCGGTGGGCTCCACCACAGTCCTAGGAAGTGGGCATCAAAAACGCTGTTTTACTTAAAGAAGGAACATGATTTGCCCACTGCCCCTCCCTAAAGATTGACTTGAGTCTAGAACAAGATTTTCTGACTTGAAGACCACTCAGTTTCTCTTGCTGAGTTCTGGGCTGCATCTGCCTCCAGAAATCACATCTTGGGACCTGTCCATGAAGGAATAGGAGCAAAGGCTCATTTCCCTTATCCAGGGCTGGGTAAGGAACTGCCTTTGGCCCTCTACCCCCTGCAGAGGTCAGTAAGATAGCTGTGCGGCTGGGCAGAGCAGGGAACTGACGTCCGGGGTCTTTGACTAACCTTGCTGTGTGACTTTGGGAAAGTTCCTTCCTCTCAAGGCCTCCCTCACCCTCGTAATGCAGTCCTTTGGATCTGAGGCCCTTTCCAGAGGTGGCTTTCTAGGGTGATGGGCATTTGCTAAGCCTGCCATATGCAGGGTTCTGAGCTGGGTCTTCTGGGGGACACAAGGTCCTCCAGGGTGGACGTATGTGGTATGGTAGGGGGGTTTGGTTAATGGAAACCCTCCCTGTTCTGAAGAATCACTCCCCAAGATCTGTGCTCCCCGGCATCTTGTTAATCTGTACATTGCTCACGTCATAGTGTTCATGGCTGTCTTGGTCACTGTCTAGCACATAGTGGGCTCTTGATAAATGGTGACTAAGTGAATGTTATAGAGAGTTTCAGTCCCCAAGGCCATGGTCAGTTTGTGTGTGTGTGTGTGTGGGAGGGCGGGGGAATACATGCAGAGTAGGCTTCAAGGAGAAGGCTGCTTGTCAGAGGAACGTTAAGTGTAGGTTTAGGAAGAGGGTGTGGAGAGGAAGTGACACACGTCTCACTCAACCTCCTAGAAGGGAGGAAAAAACATGTTTTAAACTCAGAAATAGGATAAAGTTGTCAATATTGCTATATAATGAGCTACATAAATTGTGAAACATGCTTCATGGTACTGTGTTACATGAGTGTAAAAATTGTACAATTTCCATCAGTGTAGAAAATAAAAATCAAGAAAAAGTACAAGTCCATTGGGGGAACTCGCTTGACAACAACACGTGTGAGGGAAGAACCCATCCAACTTAGCCAGGTGCATCTCCCCTCCCCCCATACCTGGCAAGAGGCCGAGTTTGGGAGAGCTCATGTAGTAAAGGTGTAGGTTTCTGCCTTCATGTTGTGTCTTTTGGAAAAAAGAAAAGGCCTACTGTCCCCTTGTCTGCCACCATTTGTGGTCCCTCTGCACCAGGCATTGCCCTGTGGGTCACCCCTCTGGAGGATGGTCCCTCCTGAAGCTAACACTTAAGAGATATTTGCTGAACTACAGCTGAGGAGAGCACCTTCATGGGTCCTCTCAGGTGAGAGTCATTGGACTGCACTGGAAAGCCTTCTGGATGAGAAGGCATTTCACTTGGGCCTTGCAGGATGTGTAGAATTCTGACAGGTGGCCACAGGAATAGGTCTTCCATGGATATGAGACATTGAGTGGGAGGAAAAAGCAAGGGGAGAAAGATAGGAAAAGGGAAAGCTTAAAGAGGGTGGGCAGAAGAGGGGGTCCTGTGGAAAAAGCTGGCTAGGAAGCTGTGTGTTCTTAGGAGATTCATCTTACCACTCTGAGCAAGATTGCTTCGTTTGCAGAAAGGGATAATGTTTCTCTGTTATTTTCTGTTTGTGTGGGTGACGAGATGATGTGTACAGCCAGTGTTTGACCTTGTCATGTCTAGGATGCTGGGGCCATAGAGGGGGACAGATCCCACACAGGGCATGACTTTATAGCAAATGTCTACCTTTCCCCCTGGACCAGAGAGGGCCCCTAAGCCTACCCTCTATTGTGTAATGAATGAAATGTGATGTTCAGGTTGTGTACAACATTAATTTCAAAATGAGAGGCTGCGATTGAGGCTGGGGTGGTAAATCCCCAGAACCCTCTCAGACAACTCCTCCCTCAGGAATTCCCCTTCCCCGTTTTCCTCTCCTTCCACCAGCCTGTGGATCCAGAACACCCCAGGCTGTGGCGCCTTGAGCCTCCAAATCTACCCCATCCCCTGGAAAGGGGGCACTGACTGGTTCACTCCGTATGTATTGACTACCTTTGGCCCTGGAGCTCTTCCGGTTGGGGGTGGGGTTAAGCTCTGTCCTCAGAGCCCAGTGCAGCCTAGTAGATGGACCAATGGCCTGAATGGGGGCCCACTGCCCGCTGAGGTCTGCCATACTCCTCCCTGGAGGGGGCCGCTCCCTACCGTGCGTCCTGAGTCGGCTCAGGCAGCTGTCTCTCTAGCTAAGGCCCGGACTTCCCTGGGACCTGGCTCCAACTCTTGAAGCACGCATTGGGGAATGCTCAGCAAACATTTAGCCCCTCCATCCCTCCGTAAGCTAGACGCTAGGGACTCTGTCCCTAGGTGGTTGCCCCGCTGGGATACAAGGGCTCCAGGCAAAGGGCTCTACCCTGAGCCAGTGATGATCGCCTGCTGAAGGAAAGTCACCCAGGTTAGGGGTCTAGGTGGCCAGGGTAGCCACCGGCCCTCAAAGGACCGCATGCCTGCTCTCAGAGCCTTAGTTTCCCCAGTCTGTACAGCTAGCCACCGAGAACACAGAATTCGCAGGTGGAGGAAAGCGCCTTGTCAATCTGGGACGGTGTGGGGGGCGTGGATTCCTTAAGGCGGGTGGGGGTGTGTGACCTCGTTTCGGGAAGAGGTGAGGGGGCCGCGGCGCCCAAGACCCCGGGGGTCCCCGCCCATCCGCAGCCCCGCCCCCTTGTCCCCCGGCCCCCACCCTCGCGCCCGGGGGGCTCGGGCTGCCTCGCCGCTGCAGGCTCGGCTCGGCTCGGCGTCGCCATGGCAACAGCGGCTTAGGGGGCGGGGGCGACGTGGCGGGCTGGGCTGGGCCCAGCCGGGCGGGCGGCGCGGGGTGGGCTGGGCCGCGCTGCGCGGGCCGGGCCGTCGGCGCTCGGTCGGCGGGCGGGCGGGCGGCGCGGGCCACGAGCTGCTGGGGCCGAGCCCGAGCCCGCGCCCGCCCTCGGCCGCCCAAGCCAGGGCACGGGTCCCGCTTGGGTCCCGGGCCCGCTGCCGTGCTAACCCCGCCTCCCCTTCCCCCTCTTGTCGCCCCGCGCGCAGGGCTTCCTCAGCCGCCGCCTCAAGGGCTCTATCAAGCGCACCAAGAGCCAGCCCAAGCTGGACCGCAACCACAGCTTCCGCCACATCCTGCCGGGGTTCCGGAGCGCCACTGCTGCCGCCACTGCCTCCTCCGCCGCGGACAATGAGAGGTGAGCCCGCCGCCGCCGCCCGGCCTCCGCGTGCCGCCTCCCCGGGATGCGCCCTGGAGGGCGCGGGGACAAAGCGAGAGCCGCGCTCGGGCGCACTGAAAGCGGGAGGGCACCCCACGCCGCCCTCTGGCAACTTGTGGGGCCACCTCGGACGGGGGGGGTGGGGGGCACGACAGGAGATCCCTTCTCTCTGCCCCCCGGTGAGGCCGGGCGGGAAGTGCCCTCGTGGAGAAGTCCTGCCTTGCCTTGTGGAGGTAGGCATTGTTTCCCGGGCAATGCAATGCCCAGAGCTGGGGACAGAAGTGGCGCTTCCACCCTCAGGACCCATCCCCCTGCTTCTGGAACCCCTGGGTGACCGATACAAAAGGCATTTTCTGCTGGGTATTGCTGAGACCCAGTGTTGAAGAAAAGGGTGAACATCTGGATGGGAGGAGGCCGCTTGGGGGACACATCTGCTCTAAGTAGGGCGCGTGCTCCTCTGGGGGCTGGGGCGAGCAGAGGGGGCAGTGCCCAGGCCCTGAGCTCAGGGGCATTGCCTGAGGCCGGGAAAGAAGAGCCTCATCTTCTCCAGCCTGGGCAGCTGCTTCCCTCCCTACTGCTCCACTCCCAGGGGTGTCTCCTGTTCCCTGTTTCCTTTTCCTGGGCAAGCCAGGAGCAGGGTGTGGAAATTCCAGGGGGAGGTGGCTTGTGAGGCGGAGGAGGTGGTTCAGCCGGCCCAGAGTCACTGGCAAGGGAGCAGGCTTCAGCTCGCAAGGGCAAGCCATCCTGTCCGCGTGTGGGGGCACTGGGCGGACACTGTCTCTCGGGGCCCAGGTGCCCCTCCTTGAGCCATGCCAGCCACGGCACCTTTCCATTTGGGCACAGGTACACTGATGGATTCCCGTGCCAGTTAGAACGTGTCCCTGCTCCGCTAGTGGAGGTGAAAGAATGGGCAGGCACCAAGGAGCCTTTTCAACATTCAGCCCCGACATCTCAGGCCCCTGGCATCTGTCTTCATCGTGCTGTGCCCTGTGTATGACCGGCGCGTTGATGAGTAGGGGAGGCACAGGGAGAATGACATTGTCTCTCTGCTCCCCCTTGGGTCTAGCAGGCAAAGGAGTACAAGTTGCAGCCCAACTCCTGCCCCAGGTTGAGTGACTGTTTAACTGACCCCTGGCATCTTTCCGGAGAGTAGCCCCTGTAGAATTTCTAGACCTTTAATTTCCCCCAGCCCAGAGCTGTTCTCTCCAGTGTATCCCTATCGCTGCCTGCAGCTGCTTTCCTGCCCCAGTTGCCAAGCCCAGCCGGAGGCAGGACCCTCAGCCTTTCTCTGATGGCCGTGGTGCCCCAGGGGACCAGGCATGCCCTGGCAGGCAGATGGATGCAGCCAGGCCAGAGCTCAGTGCTGGGTGCAGCCACTGCGTCTTTGAAAATTTCACTTCCCATCTTTGTTACTGTCTGGGCGGCAGGCCACCAGGTTTGCTGCCTTCCTCCCTCTGCCCGGCCCCGCCTCCGGCTTTCTCCCCCAGGAACATGCCCTTCTCTGCGCTTTCCTTGGCGGGGGTCAGGACCCTCTGCACCCGCATGCGGGGGCTTGTGTACGTACCCCGTTTTGTGTGCATGTGTTGGTTGTCGGGGAGCAGGAGAGAGAGCAGGTCCGGCCTCCAAGTGTGTCTGCCCTCCCGGGAGCAGACAGCGTGCATGCCATGTTTACCTCCCTCCAATGGAGAGCCTGCACCGAGGAGCCGGAGACCGGTGAACGCTTGGCTGGCAACCCTGGCCAGAGGTTGGGGCATGGCCGAGATGACCTCGCACAGGTCCTGCCCAGCTTGGCCTCAGGTCAGCCTTGCCATATGCTGAAGGGGTGCAGAGTTGGGGGGTTGGGAGTGAAACTATAAGCCCATTTCTAGAAACGTTGGTAAACGGTAGCGGTTGGAGCAGAATGGCACTGGCAGTGGTGTGGAATTGTCTTATTAATTTTCTGTAAACAAAATCTGGCTTGGTGACTTCTCTGGCACAGGAAGGGAGCCCCGATTTCCCATGGACAGGCAGAGGGACTGAGTTTGAAATTTCTCTTCCCAGCCTTGGAGCTGAAATAGGCTTTGCTAGGACTGGGGTCTCCTGATTTGCTGCTTTGCTTAGAAATAGATTCATCGGCTGCTGCTTGGATAGATGGGCAGATATTTTGTGTGGGGGGGGTAGCCCCTGGAGTTTTCCTGTTTGGAGTTGAGTGAATAAAACCAACTACGGTGACCCAACCCTCCCCCCTCTCAAAGCTCATGGCCAAACCTGGGTGAGTGGTGAGGCACCTCCCCCCACTCTGACTTGGTGGGTTGTGCTCTTGAAGGCTGGGAGGACAGAATGGCTGCCTTTGGCTTGGCGTAGCAGGCGAGGAGGGGGTTGAATCCTGCTCTGTGGGACCCCCACTGGGCTGCCATGCCTTTGGCTGGAGAGGGTTAAGTGCAGAAACGCTAGCCTCAGTGAGGGGATCTAGCCTCAGTGAGGGGACCAGAATGGGAAGGGGGAGGGGGTCCTAGGGTGGCAAGCGTGAGCCCTGGTCCCCGTGGCCTCCCCCTGTAGATAGCACAGGGCACTTGGGGGCGGCTACTTGGGTTCTGACTTTGGAGGAACCTGTCTGCTTCATGGCTACTGAAGTGGCTTTGTTGCACGCGGTCTGCCGTGCTCTGCAAACTGCTGTGTAGGGGAGGTTATTTTTTGCGCTGGAATTCTCTCACCTGGAGGTTGAAAACCAGTTGGTTCTGGGCTGCCTGGGAAATAAGTCTGCCCCAGGAGTGGTGGCACTGAGGCTGGCTGATTTGGGGAGAGGGCTGATGCCTGGTTGCGAGGCTGGAGTCAGAGCAGTCAGGGTTTGGTGGGCACAGTTGGGCTCTGGCAATCCCTTGGGCCACAGGTTCGAGCCTTTGTATGTGTTCCCCTGAAGTGTCCTGGGGGAGGTTCCCAGCTGGTCTCCAAAATCCCTGGGCCCTTAGACACTCATTTCTTCTTTGGAGGTTTGGAAATAAGCACCAAGGACAGTAATCATGTCTCCTGGATAGCAGAAATGAATGCTGCTCAGAGGCTTCCAGGTGAAAGGTGTGCGGCAAAAGCATTTTTGTTTTGCAGGCTGGAAATGTTTGCTGCTTCATTTACAAGGCAGTTTTAATGTGGGTAAAAACAATCCAGGATGTGGTGGTTCTGCCTTCCCAGAAGATAATTTCTAAGTCACTCATTTATTTATTAATGTTCCTGAGTAGCTGGGAGGTTCAGCTGGCAATGTTATATTTTCTTCATCCCTTTTTTTCCTGATACTGTTTCTGGGTGACTCTGGCCCTCCACCCGTGGTGGGAGTCTGTCCTCTCTGGCTCTCTCCCTGTTCCCCTGCCCCCATCATTACTCTGAAGTGACTGTATCCCCCTTCCCATTCTTCCCGTTCTTCCAGTGCAGAGCTTATCACGTAAATGGGGGCAACCCAAGTGGAGGGGTGCAAGGCTGCTGTGTGTGGAGTTAGAGATGGATTACCCCTCCCAGGGATTATGTGTGTTACCTGGAGTCCACACCTGAGTTACTAATGGTGGGATTCCAGGCAGTGTGAGACTGGGGAGGGAGACACTTGGAAGTAGGGTAGGGAGGCTTCCGGGGACCCTCAGTTGGCCCTGAGTAGGCGGAAATCAATTCTGCCCCTTTAGGTGAGGCAGTCCCTGGAGGGGGGGAGAGGAAGTTTGATGAGAAGCAGGGAAAATGGAAGATGGGATCTGTTTTCCTGCTTTAGTTGTTGACAGTAGCTGCAGGAGGGGCGGGCATCCAGGCCTGGCTTTTCTTGCCCACTCTCCCTCCTCTACCATAGACAGTGAGGGCCTGATCCTTCTCTGCCCTCCCTTGGGTGACTGTGCAGTTTAGACAGTCTCCGGGCATAATGGAAAGTATGTGATCTTGGGTTTTGAAGCCAGGCTTTCTTGGGGCAAGTCACTTAACCTTTTTGAGTCTCAGTTTGCACATCTGCAAAATGGGCCTGAGGATAATGTTGGTGGAGGCATTAATGTTAATATATTCAGCATGTATTTAATAGCAAGTGTCTGTCCTGTTCAGTGCTATCCGCTTTGCAACTAACATGAGGTTTGCACATTTCTTCTATGTTTCTAAAATTTTATTCTATAAGTAATAACGTGTGAAAGAGGCTAGACTAGCATGTTGTAGGTTTTCAAAAAGTGGTAGTTAATATTGATAGGGAAAAGTCACTTCATCTTGGTAAGCCTCAGTTTTCTCATCATTAGCGTAGGAATAAAAACAAGCAATTGTGGCGTGGCTGTGAGCTCCGAGAGAGAGTAGATGTTGCCATCGCTTATAAGGTGAAAAGGGCTATACAGAGGATCATTATTACCTTGAAACAAGAAATAGCCGGGCCGAGTGACCCTTGTTCTGGTCTACACCTGGGAAAGCAAACTTTTGCTGTATGTGTTTTAAAAATCGATTTTAAAAATTACATCTTATATTGGATCATACTTGTTTCTAATCATTTAGGCATTTAGGTTATCTGGCTTTTCTTTATTAAAAATGATGCTGGTATTTAAGTCCTTGAATATTTATCTTTGTCTATGTCTTTGATTGTTTCCTTAGGATAAAGTCTTAGAAATGGAATTATTAAATGAAAGAATAGAAACAATTTGAGGTTTTTGATAAAAATGACCCCCAACGAAAATCTGTAATAATTTACACTCCCCAGTGATTTTTGAGAGTGCTCACCTGCTTCCTCACACCCTTTAAAATGTTGGGTGTCATCATGAAAACACTCTTTGTCATTTGAATAGGCAGATAAAAGTGGTATTTCTTTGTTGTTTGCGTTTCTTTGCTTGCTAGTGATTGAATATTGTTTTCTGAGTTTAACGGCCAGTAGTGCTTTTCCTTTTGAGTCTTGTCTATACCTGTCCGTTGCCTTCTGAACGTTCTGACAAGCCCGCTTAGAGGATGTTGCTCTGTATGGCCTCCCTCCGCTCTGAAGGGCTCCAAGGAGATAGATCTTTGTTAAATGGGCCTCTGTCTTCCAAGACGTATGGCAGGGAATTCATTAATTACCTGCAAGGAAGGCTCCCCAGTTCTTCCCCCTCTCTCCTCCCCTCCTCTCCATAAGAGAATCAGATTAAATTCTTAATCCGATAATTATCATAAAGAGGCCTGGTGTTTACACAGCACTTGGAGAGGTCTTCTGCCCTACAGTGTGGGCAGGGAATGAAGGCGCTGTTAGATTCAGGGAAACTGAGGCACATAGTCAAAGGCCTGGAGGTGGGACCGTCACAAGAAACAAGCCTTGCGACCCGGCCCAGCCCACCTGCAGCATTGTACGTGGAGCCCCGTGGGCAGGGCTGATCGGAGCGCCACACAGGAGCCACGTGATGCTGAGCCTCTTCTCCAGAGAGGGAGGGGAGAGCCACAGAACACGACCCGGACGTAGAGAAGAACCAATTTATTTTTTGCTTTCTCATTTTTATCACCCTCCTTTTAGATCTGTGGCTCCCTCGTGTATCTTCCAGAGATGCAAGCCGGGCAATATTTTTAGGAACGGTGGAAATTAGCTAGTGAGAATGTGATCAGCCCTAGGCTGGGGTTTCAAAGGCTGGAGAAGCCTGTCTTTATATAAGCATCTGTGGGCATGTGTATGTCTGTGTGTGCATGTTTTTGTATGTCTTGCAAGTGGGCACTTGCCCTCATGAGTGTGCGTGTGTATATTATATGTAAATGTCCTGTACATGCCTGTGCATTTGAAACGATTAATCACATGTAAAGCATTTGTGCTTGGCACTTCATATTGGGTTGGACCATGGGAAGAGGCTGTTTTTGTAGGTTGAATATAGACATACGGTTCAATCTAAGAAGTGCTCAGTAAGTGTTGGCTACTGTTATTATTATTATTGTGTCTGTTTTCTTTTTATGTCTACGCGTGTGTATAGTGTGTTCCGTGTTTAAGCCAAGTCTCAAATGTGCGTGCATATCTGGGTGCAATTTCTGTCTGGGTGAGAGGCCACTGAGCTGGCCAGTTTTGTGAACAAACTGCCTACCTTCTTGGGGAGAACCTTGCAGGGCTCAGCATATACCTGAGCCAGGAGGCTAGCCACCCTCTTAATCCCCTCTTGCCTTTAGGTACCAGGAGAAGCCCATTCCTGAGGGGTGCCGTGGGGCCTATCCCATTCTCCCCAAGTAACCCTGCCTATTTCCAGATCCCATGTCTGAGGATATGCAAATAGACTCTTTAATGGAATCCCTTTGCAAAATATTACTTGAAGCAGAAAGTTAATTACCAGGCTCTAATTAATGGCTATTTTAGAAGGCCACAGAAGAGATCATAGGGAGACCGAACAGGAGAGAAGGAAAACACCCAGCTCCCCGGGCTGGCTTGGTGACTCCTTCCCAGGTGGCAGAGCACACTTAGCTTCTCCCCTGCTCTGAGCTGCCCGCCCACTCCCCTGCGGTGATGGGCTGTGGGTGAGTGAAAAAGCGCCCTCTGCGTGAGGAGCCTTTGGTGTGCTGGTCTTCTGGCAGTCAGTCCATCCATCCGTGAGGAGGGGCCTGGGCCGCATTCCCAGCCTGGGGGTGGGATGTGTGAAGAGTTGTACATAGCAAGCCTGGACTGCGGTGAGGCTGTACCGTTGCACCCTGACCCCCAGCCTCCCGAGGCCTCCGAGAAGCCAGGTGACATGCCCTGGGCTATGGGAGGGACAGTCACTGGCCCCTCTGCCATGAAACTAACCCCTTTCTTACCCCTCCAGGGGCCTTTGGGCTACTGCCTCCAGTCCCCCTGTGACTCCCCACCCCACCCCCAGTGCCTGAGGCAGGTTCCCCAAAGGCCAGATCTCCACCAGGAGCCAGCTCGGTGCTCAGTATGGAGTCACCTGTGATCATACCTGCCCACCTACCTCACAGGGCAGGCTTAAAGCCCAAGGAGATTATTATGATGGAAATGACGTGGAGTTTCCTCTCCCAGCTGGGGGTGCCAGGAAGGGTGGCCTGTGTTACTGTCCCCTCCTGAGCTAGAGGGCATATGTCTTCTGTGGGCATGCCCTTGTGGGTGGGTGCACAGTGTCACACACATATTGGGGGCACAGCACAGCCTCGGCTGCCCAGCAAGTCTTGTCTACGGGCCACACACATGCCACCTGGGCATGCACTTGTAAGAACCTTCCTTGGCATTTGGAAGGCAGGTCTTGTGGGGTAAGGACCCAGCGGAAGGAGAGGGAGACAGGATCCCCACCTGCTCAGGTCCCTGGCAGCCTGCCTGGGACTATCCCGGGCATTCCTGGGGAGAAAGGGAGGGTAAGAAGTGACCCCAAGGCTGGAGGTCAAGCCTGATCCTTGTGGTATGCTAAGAATAGGGCCTCCCTGACACCCCCACTTGTACCTGCTCAGGAAGCCTGCGAGCACCTGACTCCTGGGCTTGTCCCCTTGAAGACGTCAGCTGATGGCGGTGGCCTGGGCAGGCTGGCTGGAGGCTCTGCCTTGTGCCTTGAGGAGGCGCTCAGGTTTTGCCCGATAACTGAATGTGCTTCATTGTTCTGGGAGGGGAGGGGCCAGAGGACAGCCTCCCAAAGGCAGCCTGAGCCGGTCTCTGTCGTTCCCACCCTCACACTGCCCCTCCCCTGCTGCCACACTGTCCCTTGACTGTCACAGGCCAAGCTAGAGCGACCCGGTGTTCAGGAATTATAGGAACTTGGCTCCTGATCCGAGCTTTACTCAGTGGGATCAATCTTAGAAAAGCCACTGAGTCTGTTTTCCCATCTCTCAAGTGGGGCTAGAAGGGTAGAAATCGGCTCAGGTGGAAGGTGGGTGTGCCCATTTCTCTGCATCACATGCCGTGTGGAGGGAGTTCCTCTTGTCACAGTGGTCCCCCACCTCCCTCTTCCAGTGGGCAGCCCCCGTGGGAGAGGTCCTTTCTCCAGCCCCATCTTCGGTCCCTGTTCCAGCTGGCTCTGTCTCCCGCCCCGTTACTGACACCAGCCTTTTGCCTGGACCTTTCTCGCACCCTCAGGGCTCTCGTTTGCAGGCTGGGCATGGTTGTAAAAGAGCGCAGTGGGCAGAGATACAGACGCCACCCCGATCGCAGTAGCACAGGCCCTGATTTAATGCAACCGTGTCGTGGGGGGTTTTCATAGGAGGGCAGTGGGTTAATGCAGCAGCTCCCTGTGCCACTGACTAAGGGGAAGTTAATTTCATGCTCTGTCTTTCTGACATTCGTAATCAAAGCACCGTATTGCAGCTGCAGACTCTTAGCACTTGAAGGATATGTGAGCCTTAACAAGTCCTGTTTGGGGTGTGGGGGGGTGTTGATTAATAGGTTGTTCAAGCCCCACCCCCTCGGCTCCTTATTGCCCTTCCTGCCTTCTTTTCCCCTTCAGCTTCCCCAGAGCTCATCTGGACATTCAGTCCCAGAATTGACTCTGATACAACCCTGCTCTTGACTTGGAAGCCTAGGGGCTAGCCCCTGGGTAGGACTGCTCAGCCCAGCCCAGCCCAGGGCTGACCTGTATGAAGAGGGATTGCCTGAGACACCTGATAAAATGCAGATTCTTGGGCCCCACCTCAGACCTTCCGAATTAGACTCTCTGCTGGACTCGTCGTGTTTCCCCAAAGTTTGAGAAGCACTGCTCAAAGTTTATTTCTTTCGCAGAAGTGGAAGGAATTGTGCCCTAGCTGTGTGCCAGCAGCCAGCCTAGGCACTTCCCATGCTGTATTCTTATTGATCCCTCATTTTAAGAGGGGTTTTTGTTTTCCATTTCACAGAGATAGAAACTGAAACTCCAAGAGGGGACCATGACTAGCCCAAAGTCATCCGATGGGGGGGGGGACCCCATGCCCAGGCAATCCATTCCTTGGTTGGTACCCCACATCCCCCCATTAGCATGCGGGCCCTTTCTTTTTATGGTCGTGGTGCCTTTTGAAATAAACCTTCCCCATCCCAGAGGAGTGCCAGTCGCCCCCTCTTGTGTTCGCATGGGGCTTCCCACTGGGAAAAGGTGCTTGGGTCTCCCAAGGGTACTTGGAGCAGTTAGGGCATTTGTGACCGCGACCTACATTTTATAGGAGAGCTGGATGAGGCTCAGAGAGCTGAAGGGGCACATCTGGAATTGGAACTTGTCTGCTAACTCCAGGTCCGGTGCGCTCCCACCTGTGCCACCAAGGCCCACTCTTGCCATCTCCCCAGGTACAGGTGGGGAAACTGAGATTCGGAGAGATGTAGTCACTGACCAGGATCAAGTGAGTGGCAATACTGTGATTCAAGCCAGGGGCCACTGCGTGAGAGCCTGGAGGTCAGGACTAGCCACCGGTTCAGGGCTGGCCCGGGTGCCCTTGGCCCCTACCTGGAGTGGAGGTCTTTCCGCACAGCCTTGGGGTTTGGGCTCAGGAACGAAAGTGGTTGTGCAGAGGCCACTGGGAGAAGCCAGGCCAGGTGGAGTGGGCTGTCCTCTCAACGGAGGAGCCCAGGTACCTGCTGGGGGGCATGGGGGTAGGAGGGGAAGAGGGAGTCTGGGCCTGGGGGGCGTGGAGCTGGAATTGGAAGCTGCCCATCCCCATGCTGCCACTTGCTGAGGTGTGCCTCACTCACTCAGAGCTGGTCCAAGGCCTAACTCTACCGACTGTGTCTCTCTGAGCCTCAGTTTCCCCATCTTAACACAGCAAAAACCAAAACTAATACATCGGGGCCCAGGATTCTGGGATTTCTGGAAGGATAGCAGCTAGCACAGGGTGGTGTGTCAGGACTTAGGGGCTTTGCTGCATGGCCTTCAGGCCATGCAGCCCCTGGAGCTGTCGCAGAATGGTGCTCTGGCAGCAGGTGGGGACAAGATATTTTTCATCTTTGCACTCTTCGTGGCGACCTTCTCTGGGTGCCGTGGTCACACCACCACCCACAGCCCTCGAGTGGACCCTCGTGATGGGCCAAGCTCCATGCCTGGCGCCAATACATGCATTTTCTCATTTCAGCTTTACAACAGCACTGAAGGATAGGTGCGATGACTGCCCTCATTTTACAGAGGAGATTGAGGCGCAGACAGACTGAGCAAGTGGCCTAAGTCATACCGCTTGCAAGTGGCTGAGCAAGGACTCAAACTCAGGCGGCCTGGCTTTATTATAGCAAGCTCTCCATCGAGCGCTGTTCTGCATGGTCTGTGTTCAGACGCTCTGTTTTACCAACGGTGTGCTCTGTCAGTAATAACCTCAATAAAGGAACTGCCGTGTCGGAAGCGCCCCCTGCGTGCCAGGCATTGCGTGTTGTATGCTCGTCATCTCTAATCACCCAGCCACTCTCATTTTGTCCTCCCCCCATTTACAGGTGACAAAACTGGCCTCAGGGGTAAAATCACTTTTTGGGAGTTACCCCCAGGATGAATTTAGAAACTAGGTCTCTATGGACCCAAAGCCAGGGCCCTCTCTATTGTAACGGATCCAGTGGGCCGGGCCTGCTCTCCGTGCATCACTGGCAGGAACTGCCTTCATCTTCACAGAAGCCTGTGTGCTACACACTGTTGTTATCCCTGGTTTGCAACCCAGAAACGTGAGTTGCACAGCTGGAATGGCAGACCTCAGATCCCAACCCAAGTAGCCTGGCTCCCAAGTCTGTGCTCTTAGCCACCGCACAGTGCTGCCTTCTCCCTGTTTTACAGGTGAGGAAACAGGGTCCAACAGGTAAAAGCCACTTGCCCTGCATCAGAGAGCAGGTGAGTGGCAGGCGTGGGATTTGCAGCTAGATCTTTCCACAGTGTTTTACTGTCTCCCACCTGAGAGAACATGACAGCTGCCAGTGGGGGTGAAGGGGTGTCCCTGGGCTCTGCAGGAGGCTGTTGGGGGCGCTGAAGTCCTGAGGTGGTAGAGGTGGCAGTGGAGGCGGTCTGCCTCCTGGTCTCTGGGCGGGCTCCCCAGGATATGAGGGGAGGGCTGGCTCGCTGACTGCCCTCCACATTTGCAGTTGATCAGTGATTATCAGTGTCTTCCTCTGTGGGCTCCCCCAGGGTTATGGGCCCCCACATTTCTTCTTGGCAGAGCTCATGAGCTGTGGGTGCATTTGGATCGATTTATGATGCTGAGTGAGGTGGGGCTGGTGGAAAAGGTCGTGGGTCGGCTAACTGGCCTTGCAAAGCAGCTCCCCTTTCCCCCCAGGTCAGCATGTAGAGGTCACTTTCATCATTGCCCAGGAGGGTGAAGGGAAGAGTGATGACAGCAGGCAGGCACTCCCCAGCCCAGCCTTTGTCTGGACCTGAGGGAAGATGGGTGAATCTGATGCTGAGACCTTCAGCTAGACTGGCAGCACGGGGTCCCTGATGATGCAGCCAGGCTCCCGCCTGATACAACCCTGTGTGGAGCGGAGATGGCACGGGGCATGTGCATAGCTGGGAGTAGGTGGGGCCGTGGCAGTGCCATGGCCGGCTTTCTGCCAACAGCCCCGTCCGCCTGCCCGAGGTGGTCTTGTCCAGTTGCCCTATTCATGTGAAGCCCACATTTTTGATGGTTGTTCATGGGAGTAGTGAAAGCCTACTCCAGGGGGCTTACAAGTTACGGGATGGTGGAGTGGGCGGGGGATTTAGCGAGCAATCTGTCCAGAGTTTCTCAAGCTCTGTTCCCGAGGCTCCTGGAGGTGAGACTAGATGTTTTCTTCCACAGGCGTGTGGTCATCCTGACTCCAGGGACTCACTCTGTGACTCAGGACTTCCAGGACTAGAGGTCCTACAGTCTCACCTCGTTTAATCCAGGGCTTCCTGTCCCCACCACCCACCCCAGGAGCAGCTGTTGACATCTGTGGAGCAGTAGTGTTCTGCAGAACATTCTTTGGTAAACACTGATTGGAAGCGTTACCTGTCCTTAGAAGCGTGCTTTTAAGAGGGAACTTGCGAAGTGTCCCATGCCTTTAGGACCTGCAGGAGTAAGCCTCGAATGATGGCGTTGCTGGCCCAGCAACAGTTATGGGGCATGTTTTTTTGGAATGAGGCATCCCCAGGTCCTCAGAGCCATTCCTCAAAGCAGCTACCAACTGTCCTATGTGTGGGATGGGGCCTGGCCCTGGGCAGAGTCCTCTGTGGGCCCAGGGCCTGGGGGGCTTACACCCCCTTTTACGGACTAGGTGGCTCCGTGCTGGCACTCAGCATCTTGGGCTCTGGGCGTTCCCATCCCCCTCTGGACTCCTGTAGAAGACAGAGGCTGCCCACTGATTTGCATAATTGCACTGTCCCCTGAATAATTAATAAAGCTCTGTCCTTGCTGGGAGCAAAGTCTGCACCATTATGGATGGGTTTGCCAGAGCTCTTCCAGGGAGCCGATGGTTCCCAGACTCCTGGGCCTTTCCTGGCATGAGCCCCTCAGAGAGAGGAGGGGGCACTGGGTGGGAGGGGGGTGTGCCCCCGTAGCATCATCCTGGGTGGGGCTGGTGGTGCACACTTGTTTCCTCTGGGGTCCATAAATGGGGCCTCCAACCCTCAGTGATTTGGAATTCGATAGTCTCCTGCTTTGTGTGGTCCCACCAGCTCTTCTCTGCTGTGTGATCAACTGTGGTGGAGACTTAGCCCCGTTTTCGGGTCGCCGGGAGGCACTGCTGACCTGGGGGTAACGGCAGTGATGGGGCATTTTCAGGCAAGAGCAGGGAGGGGAGGCATTTCTGCTTGAGATCATTCTCTTCTTCAGTCCCTCAAGTTTCTGGCCTTGGTAAGGTCGGGGTAGCCTGAGAGTGACTCTTTCCTGAGGTTAAGTCCCTTTTTGTGTTGTTTTGTCGAAGGGAATTTTTTCTCTGGGGATACGGGTTTGTCTCCCTGTCATGCCAGAAAGGGAAGTTGAGGGCAGGGTGTGCTCCTGACACGTTGTTGACGTTGGGGAAGGTCCTATAGTCTCTTCAAGCCAGAGTATACTTGAAAGGTCTTTCTCTCTTCCCTACCTCCCCTGGTCATTGCTTAAAGCACCCATACGGGCGCTTCGCAAACTGGATTCCACGGAACACCACATCCTTGCAGATGTTGATAGGCACTTGAGATGAGGGGATTCCATAGTCCAAACAGGTCAGGGAAACATCCAGGGGATCAAAGCAAGTAAGTTTCTTCACTGCTTGACTCCTAGGAGCCTTTAATATGCTAATGTGCATCTGGGTGTACCAGAGGGTATCGTGTTTCCCCGAAAATAAGCCCTAACCAGAACATAAGCCCGAGCATGAGTTTTCAGGATGACGTCCCCTGAACATAAGCCCTAATGCTTCCTTTGGAGCAAAAATGAATATAAGACCCGGTCTTATTTTGGGGGAAGCATGGTATGTGGAATGCTCTGTTTCCCATCCACTTGGACCATCCAGGGGCTGCTTGCACGTCTTCAGTGACGGGGACACGGACAGTGCCAGCTCTTGGAAACTTTTCCCTTTGTTGAGCTTCCCTAGCCAGCATTTATGTGGCACTTTATTATTTCCCACTTGGCCCTCTTACCAGCTAAGGAGGTAACAGGGCAGATTATCCCGTTTTACAGATACGGCAACTGAGGCTCAGAGAGAGAGTAGTTATCTCACGCAAAGGCACATAGATGGTGTAGAGTTGGCATTTAAACCACCGTCTGCTGGCTGGATCTTCACCTCTTTGCTTTGGCTACCAAGAAACCATTTACTCCTTGGGTAAAGGTCAGTATGTTGGCTGGCATTGATCCTTGGGACCTTGGGGACTTGTTGCTTCTACAACCCCCATCCCAGCTTGCTTGGAGTAAGATTCTGGGGGCGGGAGGTAGGAGGTAAGCTAAAACCTTGTTTAGTAGTATCCCAGCTGTGGGGTCTGGTTTTGGAGCCATACACAGGTAATGGGCATAACACGACCGATGTCCCGCTCATCAAGCCATTCCTGATTCCCCCTTCCGCCCTCTCTTTGTATGGGGTGGGCTATGTTTGAAGTGTCCCAGAGCTGGGTAGGCACTTGTCTTGTGCTGGTGGTAGTGGTTTGCGGTGAGGGGAGGAGGAGGAGGGCAAGGACAGGGGCGTCCAGCTGTCATGTCCTTCTGCAGGCCTGTCTTCTGGGAGCCACTGCCCAGGCCTGGTGGACGGCCACGGGCCGCCTGGGGTGAACCTGTTTACAGCCGCTAGGCTTGGAGGCTACACTTAGGCTGAGGGGTGACTTCAGAACCTAGACCGACTGTTTTATGTCTGCATTGCCCCCAAGTGACACATCCACCTTGTTGCCATAGAGAGCAAGCCACACAGGGGCACCCCGATGAGCAGAATTCTGCTGACACATGGACCTACGTCTGGATCTGGCTTTTTAACTTCCTGTGTGATCTGGGACAAGTAACCTAATCTCTGAACTTCTGTCTCCTTATCTTTAAAATGGGTGTGAAAATGGTGCCTGCCTCCTCGGGCTCTGCGGTCTACGTGACATTACGTGTGTCACATGATCATTTTATCACATCATCTCATGTGCACACACGCATTCTCACCTTTGCACACATGATGCTTTAGAGCTTCTGTTTAAGACCCCAGATTCCTGCCAACATATCCGGCCCAGCCCTTGCAAGGCCCGCCCCATCATGGACCAGGAGACAGCCCAAGACAGGCATGAAAAGCTGTTTGTGCGGACATTTCTCCCACTTAGAAAATCAATATTCTGTGGTCTGCCTAATTGCTCTGTTGCTGCTAAATGAGTCATTATGGAGGGAAAATAGCAAATGTATTGTGAGATTAATGGGAGAAAATAGTTGGCAAATGACTTTGGTTTGCTTCCGAAACTCCAAGAAGGTGTTACTATGAGAAATCTGGAGAGCCATGCAAGGCTGAGTCCCAGGAAGCAGCTGTTGGCATTCAGAGGTTCCAGAGGTGCCTGATGGTCTGGGAGGGCCTCTTGGGCAGGGCACTGATTTGACTATTGTAGGGGCTGGCAATGGCAGTTCCTGAGTAGTCAAGGCTGGAACCGGTGGTGGGACAGGGAGCTCTGTCGGCCTGGTCCAGGAGAGGGAATACTGTTCAGTGAGGGCCCGTAGGGTGCAATGTTCAGGGAAACCAGCCTGGCCCCTCCGCTTGTAGAGGAGACAGGCTGGAATGACTTACCCCAGAGGTAATGTGTAATTGCATTTGAGGCACATGTCCTGAAGGCGGTGGGAGTGCAGAACTGGAGGGTTTGATGTATGGAGGTGGTGGGGACCACTTTGCCAAGGAAGAGAGGAGTGAGCTGAGCTCTCAGGGAAGCCGCTGGGCAGAGGGAGGACCTTGTACAGACCCAGTGGGTCTGGGGATGTGGGACCTGTGTGATATTAACCCTCACAGCCATCCTAGGAAGTGGGTACTAACTCATTGTACAGGTGAGGAAACCCAGACTGAAGATGGGTAAGAGACTTGCCCGAGATCATGTAAACTTTAAATGGCAGAGTCTGGATTTGAACCCAGGCCTGTGGAGCTCCAAGCCGCGGTGCATGCCTGTCTGCTTCAGGGAGCTGGCCTTGGTACCTGCCACGTCTCTGCAGCCTGAGTCAGGGACCTCGCTCCTGCAGGTTAGGGCTCTGCAGAGGGCTGCCTGAGAATCTCCTGAGCTGGGAGGCATAGGATGCTAGGTGGGGGGTCCCCTTGCCAACCCAAAGCCAGGCCTGTCTTCTTTATTGGGGTTTTGCTTACTCTTAATAGTAACATGACATGGGTAATTTTCTGATGATCAAAACACAAGAACGGGGTCCGGCCCGGTGGCTCAGGCGGTTAGAGCTCCATGCTCCTAACTCCGAAGGCTGCCGGTTCGATTCCCACATGGGCCAGTGGACTCTCAACCACAAGGTTGCCCGTTCAACTCCTCGAGTCCCGCAAGGGATGGTGGGCAGCGCCCCTTGCAACTGAGATTGAACATGGCACCTTGGGCTGAGCTGCTGCTGAGCTCCCGGATGGCTCAGTTGGTTGGAGCGCATCCTCTCAACCACAAGGTTGCCAGTTCGATTCCTCGACTCCCACAAGGGATGGTGGGCTGCACCCCCTGAAACTAGCAACGGCAACTGGACCTGGAGCTGAGCTGCGCCCTCCACATCTAAGACTGAAAAGACAACAACTTGAAGCTGAACGGCACCCTCCACAACTAAGATTGAAAGGATAACAACTTGACTTGGGGAAAAAAAAAAAGGCTTGAAGTACACACTGTCCCCCAATAAAGTTCTGTTCCCCTTCCCCAATAAAATCTTAAAAAACAAACAAACAAAGAAAAAAACCACACAAGTCAGCTAATGACTCCTCTTTGAGAAAACTGTAAATAGCGCAGTTCTCCCTGCAGTGAAGTGGGTTGATTTATTCTCCACCATTCATCCCAGCTGGCTTGTCATGGGTGTGGTCTACCAGGGGGCCTACCTGCTGCCTACAGAGGTGGGGTGGAGGTGTGGTCAGCTGAGGGTGCTTAGAGACCTGTGAACTCCCCAGGGTTTTAGAAAGTTCACCAGCAGATGGGGAGAGACCCAGCATTCCTGTGGGCACCAGGAAGGGGGCTTTGGGGGGCATCAGAGGTCATCTCACCTTGTCTGGGTGCCTGGATATAGCTGAGCATTGTGGTGCCATGGGAACCTGGCAGACAGATTCTAGAGTCCCACCCAGAGGAGTTAGAGTCGCAGGTCTAGTTTGGCCCCGGAGTCTGTATTCACCACCCGCTCCCTGTCCCCCTGGTGATTCTGAGACCCACTCAAGTCTTGAGACCTCCAGCTAGCAGTTCTGAATTCTCCCCTCCCTAGAAGGGTCTCATGCCTTTGAGGGATGGTGGTGGTGGTGGGATGTCGGGTTCTCAGGCTGCAGAGTAACCTTGGGGCTGGATGTACTGTTGTTTGCCCCCACTTGGGGAACCCGGCCTCAGTGTGCCCTAGGGACAGGGGTAGGGCAGAGCCAGGTGGGCCCCTGAACTCCAGACAAGGTCGGAACTCAGCCTGAGGTGCTTCGCTACTGCTGGTGGCGGAAAGCCAGTTTCAGCCCAAACTCAGATCGGATTGGCTCTTCCCTGCCCCTCCCCAAATAGAACTCCCCGCCCCCTGTGGAAGCGCAGTATTTATTTGGTCTCGTTGAAGAGCCCTTGGTCCTGCTCAGATTCCACTTCCAGAAGAAATCTGCTTAGTTCTTCAGATAAATAGCAGGGCATCTGCTCTGGGGTTCCAGGCAGGTCTGGGGCTGGCCCTGAAGGGACAGGGGATGCCGCCCTATCCTAGCACGAGTGTGCTCCCAGACAGACACCGGTGGCATCCTGGAGCTGGTGTCCCGAGCTCAGCTTTTTGGTCTTGTTCTTGCTCCTCAGGGAGCCAGTCCCTCCTTCAGAGAGAAAGCCAGGCAGGTTAGACCCATTCATGATGGAGTTTCAAGGTCACCACACAGCTCTGACTGTGGGTACCAAATCTTGGGTCTCCTCATAGCTAGTCCCTCTCCTTCCATGGTGGCAGACTCAGGCCACATGAGTCCAGGCAGATGTGAAGCAGAAGGAGCTAGGCCAGGGCTTATTCCCCACTTTTCCTCCACCTGGGCCATGGATGGATTCCAGAGTCTTACGTCCCTCAATTTCTACCCCAACTTGGGCACCCTGGGCACCTGCTTGTTTTCACAGGTGCGTTGTTGTTTGCAGGTAGACAATGGGCTGTCCCCTGTGCTTGGTTCCACGGCTCCCACCGTGGTATTTGGCCAGCCTGGGGAACCTGGGCTGCTCAGCAGAAAGCCTGATGATTCGTCACCATATGTTTCTGATTTGTCATCCCTGTTTTCTCCTAGGTCAAGGTGACTGCTTAGCTATTGTGTTCCTTCTGTAAATCTCTAGCTGCTAATGGTTAGCAGTGGGTGGGACTGGACTGCCGGGAAGAGTTTCAGGGAAGGCGAGTCTCATACCCAGCTCTCAGAAAGGCTGCCTCACAGCCTCTCCTAAGCTGGGGCAGTCCCCCACTTTTCGTCCTTCCACCACGGAGAAGCACCTTGCACCATGGATTGGTTCCACTCCCAGGCGATGCCACACTTCTCATGGCAGGATTGCCAGCCTCTTCATGGGCTTGGGGGACAAGGTCTTGCACTGAGTGGTGGGGCTCGGGGCAAACAGAATTCTGGACCTTAAGAGGCCACTTGTGAAGGGTTGGCTTGCTGAGCTTCCCTTAAGGCTGGTTCACACAGGATGGTGATACCCTATGCCTTTTGGTCTGGTACATTTGAAGCCACTCAGTGCACCATGGAAACACATTCCCAAACGAGAGGAAACACTGCATCCTATATGGTGCAAGTGTATAGAAAACTATTTAGTGGGCTTGCTGTAGCTACCCCCGGGCGTGGTGGAGTCCTGACTGGGGTGCCCGTGAATCTGACCTTGGGTAGAGTCACTTAAGTTTCACATGTTTATCACACTGTCAGTCATTTACCTTAATATGTTCCAGTGTGGCCAGCATACGACTTAGCAATACCCTGGGCTTTCTGAACTGCATTTCACCTTGTCACCTTGCCTCTCCAGGTGTGGCGGCCTCTCCCTACCCAGAGTTATTCCGGCTGCCGTGTCTGACCCTGCCCCATGGCAGCCATGTGCTGGGCACTGAGAGGGGGCCTGGGCCAGAGTCCAGTCAGGGTCCTGCCTTCCTCGTATCATTCTCCTCTCAGCTCCACCATCCCTCCATCACTTCCTTCTCTCCTTTCCCCCTCCAGCCCATGGCTACTTACTGCTGCAGGTCCAGGCCCCTCAAAGGAGGGGCAGGTACCACTTAATGGTGGGCATCCTACAAGATGAGCCTGGGTTGTTGGAACTGGCCCAGAAGACTCGAGCCCCCAGCCGAGGTCCCTGTTTGGGCTGTGTTGTGACAACGGGCTTGTTTCCAACATGGGAGGCCTGCCCATGCTTTCTCTTGATGGTCTTTCATGCCAGTGGACCCCATACCAGGCCCCTAACATTTTGTGTTGAGGTTTCGGAAGGGCCGGGCTCTGGCCGGCTGAGCAGGTGGCCCAGGCAGAGCAACCAGTTCGAAATCACTCCGCCTGTGAAGGCAGACTGTCCGGGCTGCCCTGGCAACAGCTCCGCGCCAGCCTGTCTGTGTGGCCGCTGACAGCCGAGGCTCCTGACTGGCTGCACTCTCCCAGCTCCCTCCCCTGCTCGCTCACGCCCACTCATTACCAGCAGCTCCCTGCATCCTTCAGGCAGATCATGCAAAGCAAGTGCAGAGCTGGGGTCCTAAGACTGTCAGTTTGCACGCTCCCATGCGTGGGTGGGGCCACCCGCGCGGGGATTTCATCAGCACTGGCCTGGGTTGGGTACCGTTCAAGATCAGGCTGCAAGGAAAACGAAGGCTGACTTTCGAGGTTTTAACAAGTCTCTCGGGAGTCCGCAGACTCTCATCCTCACTGCCTCCTCCTCCCCCGAGCCCCTTCTCCTCACGGTTTACTCACACAGAAGCAGCCAGGATGCCTGGGTTCAAATCCTGGCTCCACCCCTTGGCGGGTCTGTGACTTCCGGGAACTTGCTGAACTCTAAAATGGGGATAATAGCAACTTCTATTTCAAAGGGGTGTGGAGAGGAGTAAATGAGATGTGTAGCTAAATGCTCAGCAGAGCGCCTTCTGTGTGCAGGGCACCTTGGGTAGAGTCACTTACGTTTCACACGTTGAGATGTGTGAGCCACTGCTGTGCCATGGATGGATGTCCCTGTCTTCGCTGCTCCCTCTGGAATGCCCCCCCCTTTAATCCTACCTACCTTCAAGTCCTAGCTCCTTCATCCCCTCCTTAGTCCCAAGTGCACTTCCCTCTTTGGTCCGCATTTTCTGTGCTCCCTTCTTGGGTCTGCTCCCCAGTGGTAGCTCATGGGGCCACTTGAGGGCGCTGGCTGGGGTCTCTTGAGCTGTACCTGTCGTGCCCTCTTGGGTAGAACAAGGCAGTGTCTGGCTCCTCCCCGGTCCTCAAGAACCTCCGGTGAACCTGGAGCTGCTCCCCCACCCCCCAAGATAAAATCTGTGACTAAGCTCATTCCTAGAGCCTTAGAATGAGAAGTCACAGAGAACCCTTTACAGGAAGGAAGCTGAGGCCGAGAAGGAGGAAGGAGTATTCCCAGGGACACGTACGCGCAAGGAGAGCAAGTCTCGCCCACTTCTGTCTGCACTTCTTTGCTTGGGGGTGTGTGGGAGTTGGGTCTGCTCTCCAGGAATTAGGGAGGCTTCACAGGAAGTGGCAGGAGTTGAGGCTTGAAACACGATGAGGTCATCAGATGGCAAAGGGGGGAGAAGGGCGATTAGAGGGAATCCCGTGAGCGAGCGCAGCACTTGGCTTAGAACCGTTCTGTCCTTTGGGACATGAGGCTGCTCTGGGAGGCAGGAAAGGGCTCGGAGCGTTAGAGGAGTGGGGAGTAAAGTAGTTCCGAGGGGCAGGAGCAGCAGGTCAGAGAGCTGGAGACAGGGGTGTGTGCTGGGTTGGATTAGGCGGAGGATGGGCGCGAAGATGAGTGCTCCCTCCATGCCAGGCGCTTTGTCTCTTAAGTGCTCACAGCGACCTGGGAGCTGGGGAAACCAGCCGTGCCGAGGGGTTTGGTGGTTCGACCCAGGTCTCACGGGCTAGTAGGGGGCACAGCCATAATGGGGACCCTGGGCAGTGTGATTCTCCAGGCTCTCGTGACCACTGCCTGTTGGGGCTGGGGCAGCATCACCTCCCTGGAGGTGGGCCCCATGAGTCTGGATTATTTTCACTACTCAGCAAGCAGGGGTGGGGGCCACTACAGAGTGTGTGTAAAAGGAATGGCACGGGGTCTGGCCACACAGGTGCTACCTCACTGTTGGTTCCCCAGCACTCATGTCCAGGCACACGGCACAAACATGCACATGGGCGCCTTCACAGAACTGGGCTGCTCTCCAAGCCTGACAGCTCTCTCTTTAGGCTGTTGGGAAATGGGGGGCGTAGCCAGTAGCCTTCAGCCGGGCAGCCCCAACTCTGGCCTCTGCTGTCCTGCAGCCCCGGGGGAGAGCTCTTGTAAGACCTGGGTCCCTTACTCCCATGTCGGGGGGCTCACGATCCCCCGGGCTCTTACAGCATTCTGATCCTTACTTCACGTAGTTGACAGTTCTCATGTATGGCAGTTGTTTGTGTGCCATGTTGAAAGGCAGACCTCCCGTGCACAGGGCTCAGCCTCCATGCTGGGCCTCTGGCACCTTGCACATAGCCTGGCACGGCACAGGGACCCAATAAACGTTTGCACAGTGAGCCCTACCGTGTGTGGGTGCTCTGCCAGGCGCTGGAATAGTTAACTTTGGCATGGCACCCCATGCCTGCCACTGCTCCTCCAGGTCCCATTAGGAGGCTGAGTGTCTCAGATCAGGTGTTTATTTCCCGGTTCTCCAAATGAGGAAATCCGAGCTCAGAGAGAGGAAGGAGGCAAGTAGCTTTAGGTCACACCAGCCAGCGAGGGGCAGAGCCGTGCTGAACTCGTCCTCCCAGCTCATCCTCCAAGCAGGAGCCTCTCTGGGGGCTGTCAGCTGTTCCTCTGACCAGCCTTCAGTGAGCACTCAGGACCAGAGCTGGCACTCCCAGGCCCGTAGAGAGCCTGTTTCCCGGGAAGCGGGGCCCTTTGGGTTCGCGCTCAGCACTCCATCCCAGCAGGAACAGGGCCTCCTTCGTCACTGCTGAGGACCTGGCTGTCGGGAACAGTGACTGTGTTTGGGGTAAGTCAGAGGCAGGAGAACAAAGAAAACCCTTCCTGCCAATGTGACGCTGACCTTGAAAACCCAGAAAAAGGGAAGAGTTGGCTACCCGCTTCAAAGGGGGCAGGCCTCCTGCAGGCGGGCATCGAGGAAGCCTTGGCTTTGTCAGTTCTTGCTGCCGAGTTTCTCCTTTTCAGTTTAACAGAAGTCCTGGGGATCAGTGTGGTGGGCTGCCCTGGAATCCTGCCACTTGTATTGAAGGCAGGGAGATGGCAGGATCCCTGGGCTTGCTTTGACTGGCCTCCAGAAGACACAACCACGGAAGCAAAGATCAGATATTGATGAGTGAGAATCTAGACACAGCCCTGAAGGCTCACCCCAGTGTCCCTGTGCAGGTGTGCCTCGCTGTGGGGGGCGTGGGGACAGGACCCAGGACTGAAGAGCATTGTCTGTTCCTGCTTGGGCTCTTGCAATGAAGCGGATAAGCAATCAGGAGGTCCTGTGCACCGTGAGGCATTGTGTCTTTTTGTCTCTACTGTGTGCGGATGCTGAGTGTGTCCTTGGGAGATGTGTGTTGTGGGCCCTGCCCGTGTCCTGCCAGCTGCCACAGAGGAACCACTAGCTAAGGCAGTCACAGATGTGGCAGACACTGTGGCAACCTGGAGAGAGTGTGTCCTGCTAAGGGGGGCAGCAGCCACTGAGCCATGGCACTGGGCTTTGCGATTTGTAAGAGAAAGCAGAAATCTAGAGCTTTTTCGGTGACATTTTGAAATTTCACATCTTTATATGTTGGCAATTGATTCAAAACTTAAAAATGTCAGACACTGTGTGGGCTAAACAAACCATGCATGTTGACCAAATACAGCCCATACTCTTCCGTTGGAGACCTTTAGCATGGGTTGGGTAAAACCCAGGTGGGCAGAAGGAAGTAGGCAAGGCCTCCTGGTGAGGGAGCCACCTGGGCAAAGGTGTGGCTGTGGGAATTGGCACAAATGTTTTCAGGACAGTCAGGGGACTGGAGTAAAGGGGACTGGACGCCAGGGCCGATGGGGCCACGCCTGTTTGTGCTGAGGGGCTGATCCTAGTTGGTGTGTGAAATGCTGCCCTGGACGAGCAGATCTGCCCTGAGCCTGCGGAAGCTGTGTCCCCTGCCCAGTTTGTCACAGTGAAGGAGAGGCTTTGGTCAGGGAAGAGCACAGGGAGGAAAGGTCGTAAGTATTTCAGCGAAATGTCTGGGACACCCGGGATTCTGATCTTTATTTAGTAAAGGTGTAAATACACAGCTTTGGGGGGCTGTCCATCTGTGTGCCCAGACATGCATAAGGCCTCCCCGTCTTTTGCATTTGTGCTCCTGCCAGCCGTGCAGCTCCTTGGGTACCAGAAGTTCTAGACCCTCAGAAGGGGGCTCACTCCAGCATTCTTCGGAGGGTTTGCACTGCTCTGGCCAAAGCCTGTCTGGGTGTCTTCCTGTTGAGACCTGCAGGCATAACTTTGCTTTGTTTCTCCACGGTGCCTGCCACTCCCTCCTTAATCCAGATTCGAATTTCTTTCTAAATGACCACCTGGCATAAACAGTCCTTCAGATGGTCCTGGCCATGTGTCTAGCAAACTTTCATTGAGCACCTGCTTGTGCAGGGCCTTGGGCCAGGACACGCAAGTGACTGAAGCCCAAGGAGTGGACAGAAGTAGGGATAGCGGCGGGGTCCGTGGAAAGGAGCAAAGGGGGCGGGGCGGTCAGGGAGGAGGTGAGGTGACTGTTCCTCACAGGCCTGCGTCTGGGGCAGGGGCTCCTGGCTGGTTTCCCTGCCCTGTGCCCTCCTTCTTTTGCTCTCTCTGCTCTCTGAGTGCAGGATGGCTGGCCAGCCTGGTGAGAACCAGGCAGAAGAAACAAAACGTAGGGCAGACACTCTGCCTTCTGGAGCTCATGGGGTCCCAGGGGAACAGGTGCCAACACTTGCCAAATGCATTCACTTCGCTGTACTTTTCAGTCTTTTTTTAACATAGAGGTAATTAAAAATGTGAGCATAGAGTACAAGATGCTAGCCACAAAGGAGAGTGTAAAGCAAAAAGTGAAATTTCTCCTTCCACCTCACCACTGACTATTGGTTGGGGGCTTTTCCTGCAGATTTTCTGTGGCTTATAAAAAAAATATATCTGTGTGCTTGAGAACATGTTGTCTAGCTTAATCTTACCCCCTTGGCCTGTAGAGGGGAGGGGAAGACTGGCTGTTCTGGCCCAGAACACTAGGGTGGGGAGGTGGCAGCTGGGGGGGGGGAAGGGGGTTGCTCGCCAGGGAGTTCCATGGTGGTGGAGGGAAGAAGGGATGGTCTCCCCGGCAGCTTCCTCTAAATTCGGAAGCCACGGGTGACCGCGAAGGAGGCAGGCTTGATGGATGGCTATCTCAGGGTGTCTGGTGCAGACAGCACTCCACTACGGACCCTCGGGATTGAGTTATTTCTGTTTTTGCTCACCTGTGCTCGGCCCTGGGGACAGGGGCAGGAATCACCTGCCTGCCCTGGGGGAGCCCAGCCTGGGGTGGGAATGGTGCATGCAACCTTAGTGAGACTGTCTCTACCTGTGTGCTCTCATGGGGCCAGCTCCCCCTGGGGCTGGTGGGCTGCCATGCAGAGGCCCTGGAGCCTGGCCCTAAGGGAGGCTTGGGGGAGCAGCCAGACCCAGGCAGGCGTGTTTGCCTGGGCTCAGGGAAGCTCTTGGAGAAGGTGGAATTAACTGAAATTCCAAGGAGCTTTTCTCAGCCCTGGTCCATCATCTGATGGGGCTTGAAGTACCTCCCTGTCTGCACGTGAGAAACTGGCTAGGAAAGAACTCAGAAATCTGTGATGCAAACACTGGTGCTGTTGTTTTGTTTGGAGTCTGATGTTTTCCCAGTGGAAGCCCTGTGTGGATTGAGACACAGAGCTGGTTGACGACTGGGCCTTGCGTGGGGGAAGGGTGGGGACACAGAGGAGATCTGTCTGCTTAGGCCAGAGAGCTCGGTCTGGGTAGAGTGCCAGCCCGGCCTGCCACTGCCCCAGAGACCTTGAGCCAGGAATTGGGTCATCCATAAACCCGGGAAGGAGGTCTGCCTGACAGTCGTTCAGCTTTGGGACCAGCGGGGGCAGTCCTCCTGGTATCGGGTGGTGAGGGTGTGAGGCGGAGGGGGACAGGGCCAAGAAGAACGGATATTGAAGATTCACTTTGTGCCAGGCCCCAGACACCGTGCTTTGTGGACTGCCACCACCACCGCAGAATCCAAGCCCTGCCACCTGCCACCTGCACCCTGCAGCGGACCCCTAGGCTGGTCTCCTGCCTTGTTGAGTTTATTGCCCCGACTCGCCCGCCCTGCAGGCGCTGCAGACCTGCACCGTCTCATTCCCTCCTCTTGGATCACTCTTTGCCCCGATGTCTGTGACCTGCTTCCTCATCTCATCCGACCACATCAAACGCACTCTCCTCCTCCCCCTTAGCCTGGGCCCGCCTCTGTTTCTTCCCAGCATTCCTGGTCACCAGATATTATCATGCATCTACTGGGGGCCTTCTCCACACTAGACTAAGCCCCGGAGGAGCAGGCAATTGATGTCTCGTTCCCTAATGTGTGTCTCCGGCCTCTAAAATAGGGCCCGACACAGGGTTGGGGAATGAACACATCAACATATTTCATTTACTCTTACCCCATGAGGCAGGCACATTGCTATCTGCATTTTACAGATGAGAAAGGTAAGCCCAGAGAGATGACTTGTCCAGCTCATGGTCACACAGTTGGAACAAGAGAGAGCCAGGCATTGGGCCTGTGTCTGTAGCACAGAGCCCTGCCTTAGCCAGGAGAGGCTCCCACCTCCCTGGCGTGTAGGCAGGCCTGCCCCCCAGGAGAGGACAAGAATATGAAGGTCCCAAACGTGGGTGGGATTGAACCCTGGGGAGGGGTGGGGGCAAGGCGGGAGTGAGAGAAGAAACTGGCGGTGGTGGGGGCGTGTCTGAGAGGGCCAGGGGCAGGTAGAGGACATCAGTGAGGGTCAGGGCAGCTGTTGTCCCATTGTAATTGTCTCCTTTGCAAGGGAGACCCTGAAAAGAGTGTCCCTCTGGGGCACCGCGGCTCCCAGAGACCAGCGGTGTCACCGGAGCCCAGGCTCCTTGCACTGGCTCTGGTTCCTGGCACCATCTGTGCCCCAGAAGAGCTCAGGCCCTGCCTGGCTTCTCTGAGTGGAGACACACGTGGGGAGGAGCGGGTGGGGGAGTGTGTGTCTCTGTGTCCAGCCTTGCTGTTTGCACTGTCGTCACATCTTCTTAATCAGCTGTTTCTGGGAGTGATGACTTCATCTCCTCTGATTCTCCACAGCCATTGTTGGGCGTCCATGGAAAGCTTGGGCCTGGCAGGGCCCTCCTCTAACCTGAGTCAGGTCTACCTCCAAGAGCCTCCCCTTCCAATGGTCACCCTTAGATCTGGCTTCATTGTCCCTGGGAGCCAGCCCCGTGTGGCAAATTCCAGCCAGCCAGCACGCACTGTCGCACTGTCGTGGGCAGGGGGCAGGCACGCCCCGCGCTGCCCTCAGACTCCTGCTGGCTGCTGGACGAGGCAGATGGGTTAGCGGAGCCTATGGTCAGAGGGGCTGACAGAAGGGAGTGAGGCTCAGTGGAGTTGGGGGTCTGGTCACAGTGTGGCTGGAAGTCAAGGCCGGTGGAAGGTTTCCCTGCAGAAAGGAGGGGAAGGGCTTGTTGGCAGGTCTGGCAATTGCCTGTCGCTGTGTGTCGGGCCTGTGGAGTGGCAGGGGATAGGGTGGACGATAGTGGGAAGGCAGGGAGCGGATTTTAAGAGGGGTGGGTCCTGGTCGGATCAGTGGTTTTAGAAGCAGCTTCCCGGCTGCGTGTGAGGGTGGGTGCAGGACGGTGTCTGGGAGGAGGAGGAAGCTGGCAGTTGAGGGCCCCTTCGTCTTCAAGGGAAAGGATCTCTTCTCCCTGTCCTGCCCTGATACTGCCAGGAGCTCCAGTCCCCAGCCCTGGCATGCTGGTAGACTAGCAATGGGAGGTGCTGGGGAGCAGAGATTTAGGGTGGTCTCTGAAAACTGTTTTGGCTGGACTCGGGCAGCTCTGGAAGGCCTCGGAGCCTCAGCCCCAGAAAGCACATCTCTATTCCGGGTTCATTTACAGCCTTGCCTGGAAGCAGGGGGATGGATTGAATGACCCCTGGCAGGATCTAGTGCGGTGAGGGGTAATACATTGTGTCACTCTCTTGGCCAGGACACTTGTTGTGACTCCCCATCTGGGGTTTTCCTGGCCCCACCCAGAGCAGAGCTATTAATAGCCCAGGCCCGGGAGTTGAATTCCAGCTGCAGCTCTTCCCAGCAGGTTCCTTAACCTGTCTGATCTTCAGTTTCCATGTCTGTTAACCGGGCAATCATTGTACCGACTTCGCAGGATATCTGTGAGGATTGTTTGTTTGTAAAGGGGGAGGGGCTTAGCAAAGTGTCCCCACTGAGGAGGTGCCTTGGCTGTGTCTGTGTGGCCATGGGGGAGGGGCAAGGGGGGCGCCATTGTCTTCACCATCATTATCAAGGCTCCCTTAGGTTTCGGGGAGCCAGAGGTCCGGAGTGGGGCGGGGTGATGGGAGAGTCTGGCTGAAAGAGCAAAGACGCCTGGGTCCTGGGCTCCACGACTCCCCGACCCCAGGCACGTCACTCATCTCTCCCAGCCTCAATTTCTGGGGCCCAGGAAGGAGTGAGAAAAGCAAACATTTCATTTAGCTCAGATGGTGGTCTGAGCCGGCAGAGGGCTGGTGAGGGGCTACCATATCTGTTAAGCCTTCTGTTTTCATTTCCTCCAAAGCTGGGAATCAGCGAACTACCTGCTTGCCTCTTGAGCAAGCACCCAGCAGGGAAACGCTTTGAAAGGGATGGCCAGGTTCTCCCACAGAGGATGGTCTGCTCTCTCCCTCGTCCCCCGTCCCCTGAGCCACCACCCGTCTTCCTTTGTGTGCCTTCACTGTTCCAGCTGTTCAGTGTTGTCTTTTTTTGCTAAGAAAACAGTTCAGCAAACATTTCCTGAGCATCTTTTGTCTGCTTAGGTCTGTGCTGGGCCCAGGAGGTACAGGGAAGGTTAAGATACTGACACAGCTGTTCAGGGGAAGGAAGGCAGGCGTGTTTCAAGATCTGAATGCCAAAGCAGCTAGCTTGGGGCGAGAAGCTTTGGAGTACCTAGGCTGTTCATTTCTGCCTGTAGGACCCTGGGCAAATTACAGGCCCTCTGTGAGCCTCAACTGCAAACCCAGGTCAGGCTCTGATGATCGATTCCTGTTCAAAGGCTCTGGGGTCAATTCTACATTATTAACGGACGCGTCCTCTCCAGGTGGAGAGGCCTGAGCTAAGCGCCGTTTCAAGGGCAAAGCCAACAGAGCCGACTCTGGAGGGAGTAGATGAACCCAAGTTTGAATTCAGTTCTCCAGCTTACTACTTATGTGACTTTGGGCACATTGCTTCCTTAAATCTCTTTGAGCCTGGGTTTTCTCCAGTGTAAATAGGTATTATGGTATGCCTGACTGTATGTGCCTTGGCTCCTGGGGAACTCCCCGGTCACATGAATGCCACTGAGAGAGAACCTCTTCTTCCCAAACAGCGCCTGCTTCATGCCAAGAACACGCCTCCGCCCCTCCTGTCCTCTTCCCCGCTCCGCTCGCATAGCAGAGGGCAGCCAGGTAGCAAGGCCTCCAGCCTGACCTCTGGGAAAAGAGGCTGGAGAGGCAGTAACTGGCAGCCTCAGGTCTGCATCTGACCAAGGGGAGGGGGCTGGGAGAGCCCAAACAATTCCAGGTGAGGGGGGCAGGAGCTCCCGTAGTTTCAAACCTCTTTGATTTGAATATGTACTTTGGAATTATGTCTTGCTTTATGAAGAAAGTGTTTGCTAATGAAATGAATAGTGTAAACTAGATTTGGGGAGGGCCGGGCAGCCAGGGGAGGGGTAATTTAAACACACTTCAAAGGACACCCTTCTCCAACATCTAAGCCACACCATTTGCTTGCGTAATGGTTGTGCTAATTATAGGTGGCCTCATCTGTTAACGACAAGTTTGCCTGGTTGTGCCACATTATTGTAGTCACCCAGTCAGGATTTCCTGGCATGCTTTTCACTGACAATAACAGTAATAAGAGTTCCTATCATTTTTTGATCCTTTGCTATGTGCCAGGCATCCTACCAGGCACTCGACAGTCATCATCTCATTTAATCTTCCCAGCAGCTCTGTGTCCCAAAGATTCTTATCTCCCGTGTACAGAGGATGAGACTGAAGTATGGAGAGGTTAATTAACTTCCCCGGGCGCACACAGCCCAGAGCCGGTGTTTGGGCATATGACCCGAGGCCTTGCGACTTGTACACTGTTCCCACTCTGTGGCACTGCTTCTCGGGGAGACTTGACACGTGTGCTCACTCTGTCTCTTGAAGCATTCTCTTTCTTACTTGGTCCTCTCAGAAACCCTCTTTTGCTGAAGAGGAAGCTGCGTCCCTAATAGGGAGTTGAGGGCAGTGCAGGAGGTGAGACGGGGCCCCCTAATTTCTAGGGTACAACCAGTCCCAGCATCCCCACCCACCTTCCCACGGGGGTGGGGCAGCCCCTCCGTGTCCCGCCTTGAAGGGGAGAGTGTCTCTGCCTCTCCCCATCAAGCAGGGCGGGGCCTGGGCTTCTGGCCACAGGAAATCATGAGACAGTAAACAGGTGGGAGGACACCAGCATGTCATAAATTGCTGCTCATGTGTTGTCATAAAATTGGAGGTTACACATGGCTGACTCATGGGCACATGTAGCCCACAGGCAGGTTTCATGTGGTCTGAGAAGGTGGAGAGGCGTGTTTTGGTGTTTGTGTTTTCCATTGGTTACCGATACGTAAACACCCCTAAAACATTCACCTGAAAAATCTGGATTTCTGGCTTTTCTGGAAAAAACAGATGTGGCAGCATTGGGCGTATATTCCTGTAGGGCAAAGAGTTGACGACCTCTGTGGCCGCCCCAGAGTCCTTTACTCCCCGGAAGGCCTCTGAGTGTGCTCAGCCTGCACGAGTTCTTCCCAGCCATCCCGGGAGGCGTGTGCGCATGAGCGGGTGAGGGGGTCGTGATCCCATGCATAGATGACAAGCCTGGACCCTGAGGGGACTGACTGGGCCACTCCACAAAGCTGCTGGTGAGGCCAGGACTTAAACCCCCGTCGTCACCGTCCACACCTTGTGTGGCTTTCACCTCGTTGCCTCCCAGCCATGTCTGACCCCCACTGGCCACCAAGGAAAGAAGGAAACCTTTCACAGGCCTAATGACTCAAAAATAACCCACAGTGAGCCCGGGGAAGTATTCCTGTCTCCCTCTCTCTCTTTCCACCCTCCTCGAGGCCAGAGGGGACAAGGGAAACCTATTCATTTAAACTCAATTATTTTCTCGAAGACAGAACAGAACTGAATTGGGTCAGCGCTATATTTGCTGTGCTCAGCTGTTTCCCCTGCAACCCCGACACCCACCCGCTGTATTCCTGGGCTCCGTGCCGCCAGGCTCACCAATTAAAACTCCGTGTCGGTGGCCATTCCTGGGCAAGCTTAGCTCGGGAGCAAAGGCTCATCCTCTGCTCATTCAACAAGCAGGCTTGCAGGAGCGGGTCCCGGACGCAGGCTGCAGGTGTGGGGGGTGCTTAATGTCCACCACCTGTCTGCAGTGGAGGTGCACCGTGTGTGAGGCACAGAGCTTGGCAGGGGACTCACATCTCAGGAGGAGGATGTGTTGGTTCTACAGTCATTATAGGTCCCCTGTTGGGCCAGGCCCCGCCCTGGATACTTGCACAGCCTCCTCTGGGCCCACGGTCTGTTAGTGTGTTTTTGCTTGGTACTCATGTCTGTACGTAGCCTCATGTCTGTACGTAGCCCTCCCCCACTGGACTGCTGGCTTCGTGAGGGCAGAGACCCTGTGTCTTGTTCGCTTGTATCCTGGTGTCACTCCCTTTCTCATCAGTAATGGGACAGGGATGCCTTCCTCTGTCACGTCATGGGAGGGAGGCTGGTAGGATCAGACATGGCAGCACTGTGCACGATACCTGCAGCAGACTCTCAGAAAACACTTGGAGGAAATCAAATCACATGCTTCCGTTCCATTCTCTTGAAGCAGGGAGTATGCAAGAGCAGGGCTCTGGAAGGCCCTGGGAGGGGACGTAAGTGCTGTCTGTTTGCAGAATTGCCTGAGAAGTGTGATGGGGGTGTGGCCCGTCCATCTTCTGTGCTGCAGAGAGCTGGGCCTTCCCCAAGGCCAGGCTGCTCCAGCCTCGGCGGTTCTCTCCAGTTGCCAGGGGTGGGGCTGGCCAAGTGAGCCCCTGTGGCCCTCCCGCTGACCTCTAGGCCAGGCACCCAGGTCACAGTGCCTGGCACCGGACTTCCTCCTCAGGCAGTGTTGCACAGGAAGTGAAACAGAATTCCCTACGACCCGCCCTCACAATATTGTTGCTGTTCCCATGGGCTTGGGGGGTTGGTATGGGGATAATTCAGGGAGGTTTGAATTCCTTGACGTTTCAGGGATGTGGTGAAAGTAGGGGCTGTGTGTGTGAAGCTGGGCATCACGCCTGGTGTTGATATGGTGGGTGATGGCTGTGAGGGCGGGGCCCTGCTTTGGTGGTTTGGGTACAGGACTCGGGGACTGGGTAGCGGGTGACCGAGTCAGGGACACAGAAGCTCGGCTCTGGTGGGAACACCGTGAGTGGAATCGGGGCCTCTGGGGGCAGGGCTTAGGGATGAGGGGCCTGACCCCGAGCTGAGCGCTGCATACTGTACCAGGGGGCCCGGCAGTCATAGGCACAGCAGCGGGAGCCGGCCCCTTGGGAGCGTTCAGTCCCTGGAACACGATGCCAGATGTGGCCCAGTGCTTGGCACCGTGACAGCCAAGAAAGAGAAATGCTGACTATGTCTTGCTGCATGGTGGAGTAGATTTACTCTATATTTTTCTGAGGAGGTATCACATGGGTGGGAATTACTCCCCCTGAATGCTTTGATGGAAACGTTACATTTTTTGCGAGCACGTGTCAACATCACTGTGGGGGAAAAGGTTCCAGGATTCTCTGCCAGCTGTAGTCATTACCACAAGACACTGGTCGGGGGCCTGGCAGATGGGGGTGATACAAACCCTGGGGTGATACACACTGGCTGGCGTTGGTGGGAGGAGGTGGCCAGAGAGGCTGGAACATGGCTGGCTTCATGGGAGGCAGGAGGGGATGTGAGCGGGTGGGTCTGAGCAGGTAAAGAGGAGGCTGGAACTCGAGGGGGAGGCTGTGGGCTGACTATATACATTAACCCCCCAAATAAGGGGAGTGGGGGACACGAGGGCTGGCCAGGGACACAGAGCAGAGGCTTTGGAATGGTGACCACTGGCATCTTGGACCAGAAAGACAGGATGGGGCCAGCCTGTTGAGGGGCCTGAATGCCCCCTCCCGCCAGTCACTAGCTCTGTGACCTTGGGCAGCTTTTCCAACCTCTCTGTGCTTCTGCTTCATTTTAGGAAAATGTAGCTGTGGATACCCACAGCTTATGGCTTTTTGGAGGATTAATCAAGATAATGTATGTAAAATACCTAGCACCAGGCCTGGCATGTCGCAGGTGCCAGGACACGTTTGTTGTTTGTTGATGATGATAAAACCACACGAGCATAGATGTACTCACATAAATTAACAGCTGGGGCACCTTGAAACTGCTACCCAGAGTTGGCCCTCAATCTAATACCAAATTAGTTTCTCACTTTCAGCTAAGTGCAGCCCGGGTCTCTTGAGACGCCCCGCCCCGTCCATGAACAGCCAGGCCCTGGGGCTGCCTCCTGTGCAGGGCGTCCCTGTGCAGTCCTGGGCCTGCTTCAGCCCCACACACTCTGCCCGAGGCCATGGTGACAGCAGCACCCTCTTCCAGCTCAGGCAGTTCTGGGCAAGCCAGAGGGGGCCTGTCTTCGCACAGCTTCTAGAAAGAAGAAAGCTGTGGTCACAGGAGAGGCCCCCCGCCTAAGACACGAAGGGATGTACCGGCACTGGCTGGGGGTGCTCCTCGACAGCCTTGGGGTTGGCTCTCTCCATCCCAGGAAATGGGAAGCTTCTTGAGGAAGGAGGATTCCAAAGAGCCAGTTGGTGAGACACCTTCAGATCTGAACGATGATGAGACATCTGGGCTCTGAACTTTGGGGAGAGTGTTGACGCTCAGGGTGTAGGACCGGAGAGCCAGCCATGAGAAGACCCCCCAGCAGCACCCAGCACAGGGGGAGGCAGGCCAGGAATTCAGGAAGAGGGAGAGAGAGAGCTTGCACATTCCTCTGCCTGGGGACCCTGGGAACACTTCCCTGAGGTGGGGGTAGTTGAGCTGGGTCTTGAAAGGTAAATGAGAGCAGGAGAGGGGTTCAGTGGGATCACAGGAGTGGCCTGAGCAAGAGCCGGGCATGCGTGGGGAACATGGAAGAGGAGGTCCTGTGGCTGGTGGGGTGGGTGTAAAGGTGAGGGGTGTATGGTGGGTGTGTGGGGCCTAACGATTGGGAGGCCTGGGTCACTGGTGGTGCTGGAACCAGGAGTGACTGGATCAGAGCAGCCTCTGAAATGCCCCCAGCTTCACGTGGCCAAGGACAGTCACTGTATACTCACTCTGTACTTATGCATAGTATTCAAGATGACTGGAAGGAGCTTGCAAGAGGTTGTACAGACCTTTGAGCTGAGACTAGAAGGGTATGGAGGAAGCAACTTATTTATGGTCAGACAGCTTGTGTGTGTGGGAGCCCAACTTGGGATATCCATCTTTTGACCTCAATATCCTGGCTTATATCTTCTTAGCTTATGATCCCCACAGCTGTCATGCAAAGTGAGAGATCCTGTCATAGGAGCCTATTTTGTTATAGCAAGATATTAGAACCCTGTGGATCAACCAGGGGGCATGGCTTCTTGCTGAGGGAAATCGGGGAAGGCTTCCTGGAGGAAGGGGTATTAGAATAGGGGACGAAGATAAAAGGGGACGAGTAATAGGTGCAATTGGCTGTCTGGGTGAGGCATATCTAGTTTTACATGAAGCTGGGTCAACATGTGCAAGTGCTGAGCTTCTCTGGAATTGAGGTCTTCATCTACAAAGTGGTCACAGTGTCTGTCTTGCCTCTTTGTTGCCATGATTGAGCTCAAGTGGGAAGCCTCCTTGGGGCCTGCACCCTAGAGGAGGTACTCGGAGATGGGCTCTGCTCCCTCCCTCCCCGTTGCCTTGGCTGCTGCTCTGGGAGCCCAGGGAGCTGCTTCGCCCCTAGGACTTCTCCCCTAGGGCCTCTGCCTGTGACTATAGCCTCACCTTTCCCGTTTTGAAATTTTAAGACATCTGATCATCCCAAATGAAAGGTGTAAGGTGAAACCTCACCTCAGAAGAAGGGACCACTCCAAGTGCACTCACTGCTGGCTACGAGTCCCCTGAGAAGAAGGGGCTGTAGGCATTGTTGGATCACCCGTGGTCAGGATCACCTCTGCCCAAGGGAGGACACAGTACTGGATGGAGTGAGTCACAGACTTCCCAGGTTGGGGGATGGGCCGCTGTCAGTCCTCTTCACTAGCTCTGCGGGTGTCTCAGCCAGAGTCCTGCCTGCCTGCACACAGTAGGTGCCTGCCAGTCTGGCACTTAGAGCTGAGCTGTTTGCTGAGGAACTGGAGCAGGATGAAACCACTGGGGACTGAACTGGGCTTGTGATGCCTGGGGATACAGAAGCGGAGGAGTAGTCAGCTCCTTCCAGGGGTCCTGTATTCTCCCACGGCTTCTTTATCAGTATTTACATGGAAGGATGGGATTGCACAATCCCCCTGTAGCAGGAAGTAGTGCAGCAGCCACACGAGGGAGGCTCCCGGGTATGGCAGTCTCAGCCCCTCCTGGTGGTGCCCAGAAGGGAAGACTGGGTGGTGTCCTGCCCGAGCTGGTACTGTGGCTTCTGTAGAGGGATGGAAAAGCGGGTGACCCCAGGTGAAAATGTTGGGTTGGCTGGGAGCACTGCTCCCTAAGGATTTGCATTTCAGTGAGGGCTGGGTCAGTATGACCCAAGGATGAAGCACCAGGTCAGTAGGTGCGGCAGCATTTCTGCCCACAGGCCTGACTGGGTCTGTCTGCCCCACGGTCGTGTGGCATTCACAAACCTGGGCAGCTCTCCCAGCTCACCTGCTTTGACTTCCCTCCCCTCTTCCCACCGGCCCAGCCCAGAATACAGGTGCTTCCTTAGCCAGGGGACTGGCTCAGAGAGAAACTTAAATCTAGGACTGCTGCCTGGGAACCTAGTTCTTCCAAGGTAGGAGACCGCTGTCTGGTCCCAAATCAGTGTAGGGAGTTGGGAGTCCCGCTTCCCCGCAGCCCTCCAGCCTGGTGACTGTGGTTGGTAAGCCCTTGGCCTTGTCTACATGGCTCTCTTTGTTCGCATTCTTAAAATGTTTGAATGCAGCTGCAGGGGAGGGAGGGTGTTTGCCCTGGGTGTGGATGACAGGCTCCTGGCTGCCCCTCAGAGGCAGACCAACGCGGGTGGGGCCTGCATGGGCGGGGCCTGTCCCACCCCATGATCAGAGCGGAAAGTGGTTGCAGCTGGGGGCAGCTGGCCAGGGAATGTCCCCAGCCACCGGGCCTGGGAAGGAAAGGGCCTGTGGCTGCAGGTGGGCAGGGCGCCGGCCCACCGGCTGCTGTGTCCTGCTGGGAGAGCCTGTGGGGTGGGGTGCCGCCTGAGGGAAGCCTGGAATGCTCTTTGAGCTGTGCCTGGGGAGGTGGCTTTGGTGCCGCCCCCTCCAATCTGTTGGTCACCCCCACTCCCACTTACACAGCTGTAGCAGGCCTGTCTCAGACCAGCCACAAAGATACATTTATTCATTTATCACATCTGTTAGTGCCTACCTGGTGCCAGGCACTGGCCCGAGGTGTGCCAGGCTTACCAGGGTGAACAGTCCCTTGTTCCCACTGACCTGACATTCTTCTCATCATGGGGGAAGTTAGTGGGGGAAGCAAGGTGATTTCAGATCAGTGCTATGAAGAAAATGAGGGTGGGTGGGGGGAATTGCTCCTCTAGCTGGAGTTCTCAGGAACAGCCTGTCCTAGGAGACGACACTTGAATGAGGCAAAACCAGCCTTGCCTGGAGCTAGGGCCTAGCAAAGAGAATGGCCAGTGCAAAGACCCAGAGGCGGGACTCCGGGCAGGATATGACCCTGGGCGGAGCCAGCACTTTAGGGGAGGAGTCTTGAAGGGGCCTCTCCAGACAGAGGCTTCTTCAGACCCAGAGTGGGGTGCCCTGAGCCTGCACCCTGCCCAGGTGCCCTGCGAGGGACTCTTGCATGTGGCTGGAAGCAACTGTTTGTTTCCAGACGTCTCTCTAGACTTCTTGGACCTGGAGGTTATACCATGTGGTTACCTGTATGGAAGACTGTAATTTTCCACTTGTTCCCAGGAGGACCCGGAAATCTCTAGATGTTGTCACCACTGCTTTTCTTAAGTCATTTGTGAAATTTCAACTTGGAAGACAGATTGAACGTGTGCTTTGCAGGAAGAGGAAGCCTGCCTGGGCACGCCTCTCAGATGCCTGTCGGGACCGAGAGGTCCCCTGATCTGGCCGGGGGCCTTGCCTCGGTACACAGCATCCTTGGGGATGAGCCTCTGTGGTCTGGGACTGCTCGGCGACAACCTCAGCAAGATCCTGGGCCGGGCCAGAGGATCTGCTCTATGGAGGCCCCGCCATCCTCCAAAACCGGATTTTGCTCCTGGGCGCCCGCTGACTAGAGCTGGGTCATCCCAGAGGCTAGGGCACCCATCACCAAGGTCTGTGGATGGCTCTGTGGGGCAGGGTGAGGGAAGAAGCTTCCTCCCCATGGGTGGCCGGACCTCAGATGGGTGTGGATAGAGCCTGGAGGGCGTGGGGCCGTTTCTTCTAGCTGAGCCTGGTCTGGGTCCCCTCAGGGGACTGAATGGAAGACTCTGGTCAGGGGCTTGAGAAGAAGAGTGGAGGTGGGGGGTGGGGGTGGCAGGTGGCCTCCTTTCTCCTCCTGGGAACCAGGCTCTGCTCTCTGACAGCTTCAAATCTTGGAATGGGGATGGGGAGCCCCAAGCTGGCAAGGTTGTGGGGCACCTGGAATGTGATCTAGGCCCAGGGAACCGGTGGGGTTGGCAGGGGGCGTTTTGAGGAGGCTCTTTGACCCCTAAGCAGCATTGCCAGTGAGAGTGCTCGCCTGCTGGCCCTTAGCCTGGGGCTCTCAGCACATGTGGGGAGAAGGGGAAGCCACTGGGGCTCTCTGAGACAGGTTTAATAATCCTAGCCTGTCTCTGTGGCAGTTAGTATTGCAGGAGAGAAGCTTTACTCCTAAAACTTTTATTGATCCAGGCACTAATAAAAAGTAAAGGGTTTTTCGGAGCAAGGTTTTTTTCTTTTTTCCTACCAGAGCAAAGAACATCAGAGCCCTAAAACACAAATTTGTTTTTCTCCCTCTCCCTAAATTTGGGGGGGCTTGGCCTTGTTCAGATTTCACCTCTTCAGGGAGCCCTCCCTGGCTGCGCTGGCCCGTGGTCATCTCTGTCCTCCAGCAGCTAACCAACGCTGCCGCTTGTGTATCTAGTCTGTCCCCCAGAAGGGCTGGGGCGCGGCAGAAGCCTTGTGTTCACCTGAGACCCCCAGGGCAGTGAGAAGCATCGTCCTAGGAGGCAGCAAAAGCTGGACTCTTGACTTCATGTGTCTTTCTGGGTTTGGTTCCTTTGTTGCCCTGTTGTTTTTGCATATGCATTTGTATCGATAAATACTTACTGAGCTCTTCCACCATGCCAGCCCTCCCTCCCCGCCTCCCTGAGGATGCAGTAAGACAGCAGACCTAGCCCTTGGACATACAGAGCCTGCCTTCTGGCAAGAGGGACAAGTAGTCCTAAGTAAAGTAACTCCAGGTTGGGTGGACGTTCCCCCACTGCAGTGTAAGTCAGGGATTTTCGTCTGCTTTGTTCAGCATCTGGATTCCCAATGACTAAAATGGTGCCTGGCACGTGGTTTGCACTTAATAAATATTTGCTGGCTGTATGAGCAAGACGCTATGAAGGAAACAAGCCAGGTGTTTCAGTGAGGAGTAAGGGGGTGGGGCAGGACCTGTTGGAGTGGGGCAGTCAGGGAAGGGCTGAATTCCAAAAGACACCTGGAGCCAGCCTTTCGGGACATGGGGGGTGGAACAAGAACTCCCGCCTTGGCAGCTGAGGACAAAGTCCCAAGGAGGCGAGGCGGGAAAGCCCAGGCTGCTGGTGGGGGGTGGGGCTTGCTGGATGAGGTCACAGAGTAGGCTGCCCCCTCTGCTGACTTCTTCCACCTCTGGAGGACTTTGGATGCTTTTAGAGTGCCGTGGGGAGTTGTGGAAAGGTGGCCAGCCTAGGAGTTTTATAATCAATTTGCATTTCTAAAGGGTCCCTGGGACTCCCTGACAGGGCGTAGGGGTGGGGTGAGGCTGCCAGGGTGGTTTGAGGAGTGGACGGGTGTGAGGGTTTGAGAGGAGGTATCAGTAGGATTTGCTGATGGATTGGATTCTGAAGGCCAAAGCAAGGGAGGATTCCTGGCTGATGAGGCTCTTGGTTTTATCCAGAGAGATGGAGCTCCACTTTGGACATCTGGGCATTTCAGGCTCGAGGTTCCATGAGGCATGCAAGAGGAGATGTCAGGCCAGTGTTGAGATCTGTGAGTCAGGAGCTCAGAGGAGGGGAGGGCTGGGGATAGAAACTTCGGAGTCTTGAGCACACTGAAAGTATTAAAGTGAAGGAGTGCCTGGACTCACCAAAGGAAAGTGCTTTACTGGGGGAGAGGGCCCCGGACCTGAGCCTGAGAAACTATACCTGGAGGAAAGGTGGCCTGTGAGGGAGGAGGGATGCCAGAGGGTGTGGCGGCCTGGGTTTCAGGGAGGGAGCTAGCTGTCCTCCATGGAGTAAAGAGAGGACAGAAACTGGTTGGCACTGGCCACGTAGAGGCCTTTGGGGACCTTGAGGAGAACTACGGAGGTTTTACTCAGTCTGGACAGGTGTGTTGAATAGAAAAAGGTGAGGAAGACGAAGCAGCAGTGTCAGTGAAGTTCAGGCCACTGCCCAGCCTTTCTCGGTCTTTATGGCCTCTGGCCTGGCTCTTTTGGGGGGAGGGCAGGCATCTGGGAGGTGCTGCCTTGTTTCCTGAAAATAAGATCTAGCCGGACAAGCACCTCTAAAGCATCTTTTGGAGCAAAAATTAATGTAAGATCCGGTCTTATTTTACTATAAGACTGGGTCTTATATAAAAGACTGGGTATAATATTATAATATAATATAATGAATATAAAATAATATAATATGCCAGTCTGGGAAGTTAAGGAGGGTCCCGGAGGGGCTCCTGTGAGTCTGGGAGTCTCTGGTTTCAGTTCACCAGCTCACTCAGTGGGTCCCAACCTTGGACATGAGTCGGGATCCTCTGAGCTGAATCCCCAAAGATTCTGACTTGGAGAGTTGGAGTGACCCCTCCCCCAAATGACCTTCCACAGCTCTCTTAGGCCTTGCCTCTCCTCCTCTCTGGTGGGGTCACCTGACCCTGCCCTTCCCCACTCCCTGCTCCATCTCTCTGCGGGCAAGGCCCCCTAAGAAGAGCGTCCTGGAGCTGGTTTTACTCGGCAAGTCTTTCCACCTTGTCTCTAGCAGAGCTAGACTTCATGTACACTAACGGCTTTGCTCTGGAAGTCTCCTTTGTGTTTGGTTTCCAGAGAAGTTTGAGGTCTTTCTCAGGCTATTTTGGTGGCCAGGACCTGATCTCCCCCAAGGCTTGTCTGGCTATGGGCAGTTTAGGATGTGTTTGCTTGGCATGGCGGTGTAGAATTGGGGCCATGCTAAGGTCCGATGGATTCTTAGTGTCTATTGAAAGAATAACACTCAGATCTTTGAACCTTTTGGGCTCCCAGGTTATTTTGTTAATGCTCTCTCTGCACTGGTTAACCAGTGTTTTTGCATCTGTTACTCTGCAGAGGATAGTGTATTTCCTCATTTTACACAGAAGGAAACTGAGGAAAGTGAAAGGACTTGCCCAGTATTCCACAGTTGCTAAGTAACACAACTAGAATTTCAACTCTGGCCTGCAAAGTGCCCAATCAGGCCGCCCTCCCTGACTGGTTAACCGGGTGGTGGAAGACGCAATAGGGGCACCTGCAACACCCAGGGTCCTGCTGCCCTTCAGAATAGTGGCCGTGTGCTCTGCCAGGGCCGCAGGGCCTTCCTCCTGCCTCCTCACCCCGTTTCCTCTGGGGCTCCATCCCGCTCTCCCCAGCACAGATGCTGGTTGCTGTAGGCTTTGGGAAGGGAGAAGGACACTAGCCTTGCACCTGGTTGAGCCTTGGGGGCCCTAGGGGCTGAGGGAGGCTGTTTGTGTGGCGGATGTCGGGTGGCTTGTTTGGCTGCTGCACAGCTCCCCTCAGGAAAGTGAGCTCAGCTGCACCACAACCCCTGGGAGACACCTGAGGATGAGAGGGCCTGCCCCTCATTGGGGAATGGGGAGACTGAGACCCAGAGAAGGCCAAGGTGGGGCTGGGCTCCACCTGGAGAGATGGTGCCTTATGCTGCCCCCTGGCAGGCAGCGTGGCTTTTTGCCCTTACTTCCCTTCCCATGCTCAGCAGACCCCGGCTAGCCTGGGGGTGAGGCGGAGGCAGGCTCTTTTTAGGTTTCAAAGGATTCGGGCCACTGCCCAGCCTTTCTCAGTCTTTATGGCCTCTGGCCTGGCTCTTTTTGGGGGAGGGCAGGCATCTGGGAGATGCTACCTTGTTTCCCCAAAAATAAGACCTAGCCGGACCATCATCTCTAATGCGTCTTTTGGAGCAAAAATTAATATAAGACCGGGTCTTATATAAGACTGGGTATAATATTATAATGTAATATAATATATAATATAACACTGGGTCTTATATAATATAAGACCCGGTCTTATATTAATTTTGCTCCAAAAGACACAGTAGCGCTGATGGTCTGCCTAAGTCTTATTTTCGGGGAAACACGGTAGGAGGGTGGTCTTGCTTGATAGTCACTAAGGTCCCAATCGGACCCCCTCCTTTTTACAGAAAGAAACTAAGACCCAAAGAAAGAAGTGACTTGCCCAGGGTTACTACCCAGGACACTGGTTTCCAGCTTATCTTTGGCGGCTTCCTTCAACTGCGCTAATCTGGCTGGTCTTTCTTAGGTGCTCACTCTGAGTTAGGCTTTGTCTGTAACTCACTGAACTCCTTATGGCCACCCAGTGGGGTTAAATACTATTATTATTGCCCGTTTTACAGAGGGGGAAACTGAGAGAGGCCCAGAGAGGTGACTTGACTTACCTAAGAAGACACAAGTTACAAGTGGCACAGCCCAGATTTGAACTCAGACAGTCTGACTTCAAAGCCTGCGTTCTTAACCACCAGGCTACAGGGCATCAGGCTTATTTGAGTGCCAGGCTCCATAGAAACAGAATGAGGGCAGTAAATCCTTGAATAACCTGGCCCTGCAGAGTTAGGCGTGAGGACTCTAGCTGGCTTTGGCCTTTCTGATGGAGGATGGCCCTATAGCACCTTCTGCCTGCCAAAAAGTTCTGTCTTTATTGGAGGGCTTGCTAGACTAGGCAGTGAGGCACAGGCAGTCAAATCTTTCCTCCTTTCCTGTCCCCTGCCCCCTCTTATCCATCAGCTAGGCAGGCAGGCCCTGCCCACCCTTGGGGACTAGGGGCCCCAGGAGAGCCCCCAGCCCTGCCTCCTCTATTCTTGTGGACAGTGGGAGGGCCTTGGCCAGCTTATCTGAGCCCAGGGTTTGGAAGGACAGCTCCCCTCACCTGCCACCACCTCTAGCCATGCAGCTCGTCCAGGAGGGCACTGAGGCCCGGCTTGTGAAGTGCCCCACCCCTACAGGGCTGGCAGACACCCCTCTCTCCCTCCTCCTATGTTCACCTTGACCTGGCCTGACATGATTTCCAGTTTTCTCATCTGCAAGAAGGGGGAAAGAAGAGAACCTACCTCACAGGGTTCTGGGGCCCAGATGAAAGTCCAGTGTTGGGGCACCTGTGACAAGTGATTGCTCATCCTGACCCCCTTCATTTCTCCATGAAGGAAAGGTGCTGGTGACTGGACCAGGTGGGGCCTGGGTGTCATTCTGGGGAAAGCTGGGCCTCTGGGAGGTGGAGGGAGCAGGTGGGAGAAAGCATCCTGGCTTTGGCTGACCTCACGGGGCTGGGTCCCAGCTTTGCTGCAGACTGTGAAATCCTCTGCCCGCTGCAGCTCCTCTGTAAGGTGGGGGTCTGGTAATGCCTTCCTGTGAAGTGGTTGTGAGGAGCAATGAGGCAGTGCTATGAAATGCTGAGTGCTGTGCTGGGTGCAAAGTGAGCGAGTGAATGAGTGAGTGCTGCCATTACTATATTAGGTTGGTAGTAGTATTTTTAAGATGTGGCCCCATTGTTTGGGGGATCCTTGGGAACTTTGGGTGAAATACAGATTTTTACTATAGTGCATTTCATCTAAAGTCTTCCTTAGAAGCCCAACGCCTTCGATTTGATCATGTCTTTCGGGGGGTTTTCTGTTTTTTTGATGTCCTATTTTCTGTACAGAAAAAGGGATCTGTGCCTTTAAGTCCCCTGCTGGCCTGATGGGATACTGGCCCTTTAAAAGCACATTACAGAGAGTTGGAACTTAGCCTTTGTTTAACTAGCCTCATTAGTCCCAGCGGACAGGGCTGGAGTAGTATGTCCAGGACCAGAGCTGGGTTGGACTGGCTGGGCCCAGTGGGGAACAGTGGGCAACAGGCTGGCTGGCCTGGCCCTGTGGTTTCCCGGGCCTGGTGAGCTTGGCAGCCACGCTGAGGGATGGTGAGTGGCCTGAACGGAGGTTGGAAGGAGGGAGGCTGCCAGCCTCAGGGCCACCAACCAGCCTCCTGGGCCCAGGGCGATCTAAGTGAAGGGGTGGGAGCTGCTGGTCAAGGAGGGGCTGTCACAGATGCCAACCCTGGGTGGGGCTGAGGAGTCCCCCAGGGATGGTGTCTGCTTCTCTGTAGACACCTACTGCCAGCCGAGAATGTGGAAGCAATTAGGATAGCACCGCCGGAAAGCAAGAAACCGAGAAGTGTTGTGGCTGTTTTTAGTTTTCAAAAAAAGAGGAAATCGGTGTCATTTGCTTCTTTCTGCAGACAAGCCCCGGTGGCTCTGTGGTGTGCTCCACTGAGAACGGGAAATGCTGGGAACTGCTGGAAAGTTTTCTGAGCTGAGGAGCTCGGCCTTTGCTCTGAGTCACCCAACCCTGGGCTGGGCTGGACTGGGTGAGGCTGTGCCGCGATTTGGGGTCCATGTCACGTACCCCCAACTCCCTAGCGAGTCTCTTCTTTTTCCCTCTTTCTCCCTGCCCATGTCTGTTCCCTGAAACATTGGCCTGCAGGGTGGGGTGGTGGAAGACCAGGCTGTGTCTGGGCCTGGAGTGTGTTTTGCTCCAGCGTAAATATTTGGGACAGTTGTCAGGAGCCAGGTCACTGTGATGCAGCAGTCTTTACTGGGGGAGTCCCCCGTCTCTGAGAAGTCAGAAATCTGGCTTGTTACAGACTTGCTTGTAGAAGGCTTGTGAGGAATAAAGGAGCTGCCTGGCTTGTTACAAGTGTCCCTCTGTCCTAGCTACTTTCACTGATCACATTCCCACCAGCTCGGTGTCCATCTCACCATTTTCCTGACAGGGGAAATGATTTGCCCAGGGCCATACAGGAGCAGAAAAGGCAGGGCTCAGTGTAGTTGTGGTGACTCAGGGTTGCTGGAAGTTATTTGAAAGTTGATCACACGATTTCTGTAGGTTTTGTGACAGCCTGAGGCGTTGACAGGCAGTGCAGAGCGTTTGAAAATTGGAGCCCAGATGCCAGGCCTGCAGCCCTGCCCTGGTGCCTGTGAACTCTGACCTTGAGCGAGCTGCTGGGCCTCGCTGAGCCGCCACTCGAGCCTCCACTTTCTGGTGTACATTGGGGTGGGTGCGTAGGGGCAAACCCTGGAGGGAGGTGTGAGTTCTGCGGGGCAGGTGGTGGTCTTTGAGCCAGCCCTTGACAGACAAGTCAGACTTAGCTGCTGGGCGTGGCCTAAGAGGAGGTGGGCAGCCCAGGGTGACTGGGGCCCCATGGGGCTGAGATGGGCTGGGACGCACCTTGGAAGCTGTGTTTAAAGTGTATAGTTTTATTAGCTGGAATCCCGTCAGCCAGGTGGCAAATGACAGATAGGGCTAGCTCATCCTAGAGTCAGCCAGTGTGGGGTAGGAAAAGAGGACGGGTTCTTGGTATCTGTCACACCGTCTCAGCTTTTGGAAGGCCCTCAGGATCTCAGAGCCTCAGTTTCCATAACTGTAGTCGGGCGGCTGGGCTACCTGAAGTTCAGATGTGTGGGGCTTGTTGCATGTGGAGCCAGTGGCTGCCTCGTGCCCTTCCCACGGGCCTGGAGCAATGCTGTGTGTTGGGTGAGTAGGTGCTGGAGAGTCACAGATGGCTTTGATGCACGGCCCCTAGGAGCAGGAGGAACTCACCAGTCACACCCCAGATTTTTTTTTGACATTTCTCTGAGTTTCAGCCTTTTGCTGGTGGCCTGGGAGCCTGTGGGTTGCTGGCACCACCCCTCCTGCTGTTTTGCTGCCGTTGAGTGTTCCTGGCTGTTTCCTGCTAGTGACAATCTGAGAAGCAAAGCTCTGAGGCCCCACTGGGATTCCCAGATACCAGGCTTTGGGAGGAAGGGGGAGTGGGGGTCCCAAGGCCCCAGGCACAGAGGTGGCATAGTGGAGGTGCTCAGTAACTGTATACTGGGGCGCAGGACTTACTAGCCCGTGAGTTGGAAGGTGTTAGCATAGTGAACTTGCAGCAGGCTCTGGCAGGAGACAGGTGAGAAAGCTGGGGTGCAGGAGAGGCCAGCCTGAGGTCTGCTTTCTTGGCCGAGAGCCCCTTCCCCTTCCTGTCTTTGCCTCTTGTCTTCTTGAGGCCACAAAGCCCCTCTGTCCCAAATGGTGGCTGGGATTGAAGAGACAGCAGATGAGCATTGGGGCTGGAGCCTAGGATGCCAGCGCTTGTTCCCAGATGCCGCCATCTCTCCTTAAATGGGACTGTGAGGTGCCTACTTAAAACGGCAGCACTCTCTCGCCTGCTCTGGTAGGTGGGGGGGGAGCTGCTGAGGTTCCGTGGGTCAGTGGGAGGAGGCAGGAGGCTTTTGGGGAGCCCACACGCGAGCAGGGCCGGGAGGGCTCTGCCTGCTGGGCGGAGTGAGAGGTGTCTTGGACATGTCAGTGGGCCCAGGGAGGAGAAGACTGAGCTTGCAGGGAGGAAACACCTCGGCCAGGGCTTTGAACCATTCTCAAGAACGGCCCAAGGGGAGAAGCTGGGGACGGGCAGTCAGGCAGAGGCCAGCACGTGTGCAATGGGCTGCAGTCTGGCTACTCTGGGGTTGACAGTGTCGGGTTGTGGCAGCTGAGGCTGGGGTTTGAGTCCTGGGGCTGGGCGTGGCGCTTTACTCAGGGTGACTAAGGGTGCTTACAGTTTGGGATGTCACCCTGCCTGATCTTTCAGAGCAGTTGGGCCAGGCTTGGTGCTTTCTCCTGGGGACCAGGGAGGGGGTGGAAAGCGGTCCCTGCTCAGAAGCAAGAGGGGCACATGGCCCTCAGCTCACTTTCGATTTGCCCAAATCTCATCCTGTTGAATGAGTGTTCCTCACATTCTCTTGTTTTAAAATTCAGGGCACTTTGCTGTTCCACTGAGGTTTATGAATGTTTAAAAACTGCTTTGCGGTCCCCAAAGTAATTTGACAAGTCTGACAGCTATTGATTAAAAACCCAAAATTATTCAGGTTGCAGGAGGACTTGAGGGGATTAGATGGAAAGTTTTTTTGTTTCTTCTCTCTCTGCATGCCCTTTGTCCCCACCCCTGCCCCCACCCCCCGAAAAAAAGAAATAAGATGTAGGGAGGTAAATGTGTTCCCGAATGTGTTTTGAAAAGTCCATTAGGCTGTAGGGCTGTACTGGGAAGCGTGGGGATGGGGTATGGCCAGGATGCTGAGGGTGCCTCTCCCGTTCGGGGGCCAGAACCAGCACCCCTGCATCCCGGGTCTCTCCCCGAGCTTGTGGCCCAAGTCGCCAGCAGGCAGCAATGAGGTGTCAGTCACTCTGACGATATGACGGTGATGGCGGAGGCGATAGCTGTAGTAGTTAGTATGTGGTCCCTTATGTTTATAAGAAGTTGACATGTGTGTGGGGGGTGTGTGGCACTTTCTGAAGCAGCTCAGCAGGTGAGGAAACAGCAGCCTAAAGAGAGGAGGGAAGGGCCGTGCAGCAAGTCTGTGGGTCCAAGGCAAACAGGCTGGGCCCCAGGTCGCAGGCAGAGATTCAGGGTCCAGGACAGGAGCTGGCTGGAGCCCTGGGCTGATTGGGTGGCCGGCCTCCAGGCCTAGCCCAGTGTGAAGTACGTCCCAGGACCGTCCCACAGAAAGTGAGTGATCCATTAGGATCCCAGCTTTCACTTCTGGACCATGTGACCTGGCTAAACCACTCTTCTCTCCAAGCCTCGGCTTCCTCTGCTGTCCTGAAGCTTCCTTCATCTAATCCTTTACATTAACTGGGGTGTGTGCAGGAAAGGTCTGTGTGCAGCCAGGGCTCATCCGACCTGTTTGCGTTCCTGCTCCCCCTTTCCACTGGGGCGATGCTGCCTTTTGTGCAGGCTTGTTAAGAGAAGGCATTGATGTGCCTATCTTGGTAAGAACACCTGTCGCACAGCTGACCACCTAGTAGGTACTTAGTAAGTGGCTGTTAAGTCCAGGCTGTCACAGTGCTGGCAATTCAGTCAGCATATGTGGAGCCACAGCACGAATAAGCCTCCCAGGCCTCCTATCTTGGTTGCCAGGGTGTGGATCTTCCTTTGCCAGCTCAGCCCTATGGTGTCAAGGGGAAAAACAGGCTCCCCTCCCAGCCCAGGGCTCGGGATGGGTATGGGGACAGGGTCACATTTCCAGTGACTGCTAGGACCTGCCCCCTTGCCTTGGACTGCGAGAACCCAGGGCCAAAAGGGACCGCGCCCCCAGGGAAGGCGCTGGCATCCCAGGAAGCCTTCCCAAGCTGGGTGGCCAGCCTCCCTGCCTTTTAAGGACAGGCTCTCTCTCCAGATCCCTTGGGGGCCGCTAGGCGGCTGCATTCTTCTTCCCTCCCCTGGGACCCTAGCTGGGGCAGGAGTGAGCGCTGGCCTTCTGAACAGCCCGTTCCCAGGCCAGCAAAGCGAGGCTGGGCCTGGAGAGAGATGCGTCCGCTGGGTGTTTCGGGTGGGACATTGTGCTGTTTGTGTCCTGCCGCTGGATTCCCCAGAGATCAGCGCCCTCACTCTGACTGTGTGCCAGGACCCAGATCCTACCGTGGACAGAGATTCCAGCCCCGCAATCTGGACCTGCCAGGCTCTGACAGGCAGAAGCATGGTTGGCACGTTCTGATCTGACTGCAGAGTCCACAGGTCCTGCCAGGCCTCGGGTGGGCATCTCCTCTGTGGAGACTAACTTCACCCGGGATTTCTACCCCCCAGGCCCGGCTATGACAATGGGAAGTGGCACGGGACCGCACAAGCTTGTGAGCGGGAGGGTGGGTTTGGGGGACTCTGCTCTAGAGTCATAGGCAGAGGGACTACAGTGGCCCGCTCAGCGGGGTCTCCTGCTCACTCCCCAGGTACACTTCTCTCCCTTTTTTTCACTTCAGGAAATTAAAGCCCTTTTTTTGAGGCATCCCAGCATTTGTGTAGAAGTAGTTTGTCCTGCTTTGCAGATGGAGAAAACTGAGGCATGGAGAAGCTAAGGGATTTGAGTCATCAGGGGAAAGGGACAGAGGATGGCCTGGCAAGTCCCTGTCTTGTCACCCCAAATGTCAGGAGTGTCACCTACCCTAGAAACGCCAGCCTTGATAACAGCGTGCACATCCTCCCTCAGCCTTCTTCACAGCTGTACCCTCTCCTACAGTGGTGTCTGGCAGCGAGGCCAGTGAATGGAACAGATAAAGGGTACAGGGACTGCCACGCGTGACTGACTGAGTCACTGCATTTACTCCTGCTCTCCCGAGCATCTCACCTGCATGAGCTCATTTGATCCTTAAAGCAGCCCTTCGAGGAAGGGCAGTCATTCTCCCCACTTATAGATGGGGAAACCGAGGCCTGGAGCGGTGAGTGACTTAAAAGTACTCCCTCCAAGTTGCATGTTTTATAAGGAATGGAGACTAGAGTTGCTCCTATAGCCAGGCACCCTTGACACTAGGCCCTCCTGCCAGTTCCCAGCAGCAGGGCGTGTGCGTGTGTGTGTATGTGTGTGTGTGTGTGTGTGTGTGTGTGTGTGTGTACACTCCTGGGCCTCGTTCCACTGCCTGCCTGGCCTGTTACCCCAATAACCCCCTAGCAGTGCCGGCACCCTGTCTGCGGCATGTTTAAAAGGGTCTCCCAGTTCCTGCTTGCACGCCTCCAGAGACAGGGTACCTGCTCCCTCTAAACCAAACCAGCCAGGCCCATGTGGGGACAGCTGTGACTGAGCTGGAATTGGCCTCCCCTGGTTCCGGCCCTGCCCTCTGGGCATGCAGGGCCGCACACTCTGCCCCTTTGAGATGTGGAGGGTGACTCTGAGCCTCTTACCTTCCGGGCTATCCAAGCCCACTGTCCACTCCCCCGGCCCGTAGCTGGGAACATCCTCCCCATGTCAGAAAGGGCTTTTGGATTATTGCACATTTTGGTTTTGGGTCTCCTCCCTCCTTGAAATAATGGGGAATTTGCTAAACTTCTGTGTCACTAACCTTTTAAGAGAAAAAAGGATGGAGTTGGAAAACAGCTCGTGGGTTGGCTGGAGAACTATCAGATAAGGCTGTGGCTCAGGAGCTGGGACAAAGTCCCGTTGTTCCTGCTCCCCGGCCTCACAATGAGCTGCTGTTGGGGCCTGGCTGTATCTCCAGCAGCAGCTTTGCCCGTGCCCATGCCATGCCCATGTTTCCTGGGCTCCTGGGCCCTCGGCAGGGGCTGCCCCAGCCCAGCCAGCAGCCCCAGCTCTTCCTCCTGGACCTGGCATGAGTGGGTCCCGGGGAGCAGGTCAGCGGGCCGTGGGTCTTTGCCTGCCCGTGGGACCAGCCTTATGCTGATGGAGTGAGTCTTGGGCTCTGCTGAACGGGGTTCAAATCCCACTTGGCGTCTTGCCACCCGTGCAATCTTGGGCAAGCCACCGGCCTTTCTGAGGCGTGGAAGGTGTGCAACCTCCGTCTTGATGGGTTGGCATGAGAATGAGGTGAGGAGACAGCTGGGAAAGGGGCGTGGAGTGGGGGCTCAGCCACACCGTCTGGGTGTGAGCTCTTGTCTGTGTGCAGAGACCAGGGACAGCGTGGTGGTGGTGGCGTTTGGCCTGGGCTTTGAAACCTGAGAAAGAAGGATTTCTTTCGTTAGGCAGGGAAGGTGAGGGGGTAGGTGGCACAGGTTCAGGAAACAGCGTGGGCTTAGGCCCCCAGAGGGCAAGGACGGTCATGGTCAGTCAGGGACCAGCTAGGAGGAGCAGCAGCTAGGTCACTGGTCAGTGTGCTGGGAGGGGAGGTGGAGAAGGGGGCCGTCTAGGGAGGTCCGGGCAGCATCGGGCTTATCTACAGACCTTGAGGGCAGAGCGGAGGGATGGGAGTGAAGCCATGCTGGGTAGAGGGGCCGGTCTGGCGGGCCGGGGCTGCTGTGGTCTAGACGGAGAAGGCCAGTGGGGCACCCCTACCCCGCTGCCACACGCCCTGGCCAAGACAACTCGGTAGCTTAGGGGTCCAGGGCAGGTCTCACTACCCTGTGGCCTGGGAATCATGGCACCACCTCTTCCTGGGAAGTGTGAGGATTTCATGCCACCACACAGGGCTGCGGTCGGAGCCTGGCCTGCCCTGGGCAGGAGCAGCCTGGCCCCGGGAGGAGCCACTAGGCCTCTCTGGGCTGGCCTTGTCCCCATTCCTCCTCCTTCCAGTGAGCTCGGTCGGGTCTGCTGCACGTCCGCCCACGTGGAAAGCGCTGGGGTGATGGGGAGGGTCAGGGCTGCCCGGCTGCCGCCAGCTTGCCTTCCTGTGAGCTTGCCCACAGCCCTCTACGAGCCGGGAACCTTCCCAATGAGGCCTGGGCCAGCTGGGGCATGTCTGTGGGGCAGAATGGTGGGGAGGAAGGGGAGGATTCTGCAGCCACAGGTTCCAGGCTCTGGCTGCTTTGGAGTCTGGCCTGGACCTGTTGGGCTCCTGGCTAGAGAACCAGGGCCCCGTGGGTCTCCCTGGGCAGGAGGCAGCCCGCATGTACCAGCTCCTCCCTTTGCACTTCCTGGGTCCCTACTCCACCCGCCCTGACTCCCAGCATCCTTACCTGGCAGGGGTTTCCAGGCGGGGCCAGAAAGCAGCCTGATCCCTACCTGCAGGCTGGGTTTTCAGCCCTGGATGCAGGCCTAGGAGGCTGTGGGTCCCAGCCATTCCTAGGTCAAGTGACTTCCCGGCATCCGAGGCAGGGCTTCTCGTGCACTGAGGTACGAAGCCCCATTCAAGAGGGAGGCATGGAGTCTGCCCCCTGAGGTGGGCAGCCCAGGGTGGTGGAATCTCATCGAAGGGGACGGCAGACCCACCCATGGCAGTGGTCAGTACTATGATGGGGGAGGAGACTGGGCCATTCGAGCAGGGCCTGGAGGGCTCACCAAGGGGAGAGCCGATCAGCACCCAGCATGGGGTGACGTGGCAGACCACAGTGCATGTGTGTGAAACGTTGCCTCCCAGAGAGAGGGTGCTGGCAGAGCAGAGGCACCCCGGCTGCGACGCAGTGGGCTTGGGCCTCACTGAGAAGTACCATGCACGGGCCCTGCGGAGGTCTGGGTTGGTTCTAACCTGATTTCAGCCTGTCTCACAGGCTCCCTCTGGTCTGTCCATTCCTCTAGAGCTTTCAGAAGTTCCGCCTGAGGGCATCGATACAGCTCAAGTTATCTGAGCCCTACCGTGTGCCAGCTTTGTGCTAGGCATGGGGGAGCGGTAGGGGGAAGACTGACTGGGTCTCTTGGGTTGGGCTGTGGGGTCCCCAAGGGCTGGGGTCCCAGTTCCAGCTCTGACTCCCAGGCAGCGCCTAGCACAGGACTCCATGATGCCTGTTGCCATGGAGATTTGGAGTTTGGGGGTGGGAGGTGGCGTCCGTCAGCCTATGAGGCCCTCTGGGCAGAGCCCGTCCGCTTGTCTCTGGATTCTTGAGCCCACACATAGTGGTTTTAGCCCTCTTTACCCCACCTGGTCGTGGAAGGAGGTTACAGGATGTGTGCCCTGCGGGGAAGTGTGTGGTGATGCTGCCAGACCTCATGGGCCTGAGATAGGGACTTTGCTCGGTGAGGCAGGGAGAGACTGATGGACTGAGCCCTGGGTCATTGGAGGCCAGGAGCTGAACGGCAGAGGGACTGGGGAAAGAAGGACTGGGTGAGTTAAGCCCAGGGCGGGTTCCATGCCAGCTCCCGGGGGCTCTAGTGCATACTGCTGTGCGCTGGTGGTTCTAGAAAGGGACATTCACCTCTCTCAGGTAGACCCTACCGAGCACCGCTGCAGGTGCTATGTGAGGTGTGTGATGTGCTGAGGAAACCGAGGCTCAGAGAGAGAGAGTCATTTGCCTAGAGCCACAAAGCCGGTGACCAGTGAAGCCAAGTCTGCCAGCCAGTCCAGGTTTGGGCTCCTCTTGGGCACCTCTGCTCTTTGTGCCTGTGTTGGGCCCACTGACCCTGGCCTGGGGCCCGAATCCCTAGTATGTAGATCCGGCCTGGCTTGAGTCTCGGCATCTTGGGTACTGTGCAGATGGCTGCATCCCTTCCATTTTGAGCCGCACTGTCCTCATCTGTAAAATGGGTGCACCAGGGGTCCGTTTGGCTTGCTTGCCTCAAGTGGGGCTGGGGGTGGAGTGGGATGGTATATGAGAAAGGGCTTTGTTGGCAGTGACATTCTGGACGAATGGGTGGCTGCTCTGGTCTTGGATGGGGACCAGGGCTGAGGGGAAGGGGGGTGGGGAAGGCTGCCTGGGTGGGGTCAGCTCTTTCCCGTGGGTCTCTGAGTCCCCTTAGAAGCCAAGCCAGACCCTACCCCGTACTCAATGCTGACTTTCAACTCCTGAATTGGTGGCGTCGTCCTCAGCCGCTTGCTCCCTTAGAGGCTGAACCACTTACCCAGAGTCCTGCAGTGGGCAAAGGGACTGATAAGGGGTCTCTGTGACACCACCCCCACAGTGCCCCCCTCCCCCGCCAAGTCTCTCTGAGATGAAAAGGGTGGTGGGAGTTGAGAGGGAAGTGATTGCCTCCTGCTGGGGGTCTGGGCAGACTTCCTGGAGGAGAGGGCAAGGGAGGGGAGTGGGGGCCAGCCTGACACAGCTGCTGTCCCCCTCCAGGTCCCATCTGATGCCGAGGCTGAAAGAGTCTCGCTCCCACGAGTCCCTGCTCAGCCCCAGCAACGCAGTGGACGCGCTGGACCTCAGCATGGAGGACGACGTGGTCATCAAGCCTGTTCACAGCAGCCTCCTGGGCCAGGACTACTGCTTCGAGGTGGGTCACGTCGGGGCGGGCAGGCGCCAGCAGCCTCTCCTGGCCAAGGGTTGGTCCTCCAGACACCCTCCTGGAGTGCTCGGTGGCCTCGGCTTTGGGACACTGGCTAGAATCTGCTCACAGCTTTCGGCTCCTGAGACCAGGTGGAGCTGGGAGGTCGGAGGCTTCGTTCCTTCTCTGTGGGCTCCTTGGGGATGGACCAGCTCTGTCCTCCATGCTGGCGAGGGCAAGGGCCCCCGGGGGTGAAAGGGGGTAAAAGCTCTTGCGGAATTGCTCAAGCCCCAGGGCCCGTGTCTCGAACCTGCTCACCCTCCTTTGAAAGCCCCCAAATTCATTGTGGGATAGTGGAGAGGGCCCCTTTTCTGGCCCGGTCTCACCCCTATAAAGTGAGCCAGAACCTTTCCTGCTCTAGCTTCTGTGACCCAAGGTTTGAGAGCAAGCAGAAGGCAGCAGCCGAACCTGGCAGGGCTGTATCTGGGGTTGCTGTCCAGTCCCTCACTATAGTTGGGGAATCTGAGGCCCAGAGAGGGCAAGACGTCAGAGGTCACAATAAGCCTCAGGCCAAGCCAGGACCAGGGTAATGAATGTCGCAGGTGTTCCTGGGGGTTGCTGACTGCTTCTCTCATTATTCATATTCTCTTCCCATCTCACCCTCCACTCCCACCCACAAGGATTTTGCATAATTAGGGGAGCTCTCTGATAGAGGAATGAGCCTGGTAATGAAAATCAGCCATTCGGGGACAAATGTGGCAACCTCCTGGCACCCCAGCCCCAGGGAAAGAGTAGAATGTGCCCCAGCCCTGTGCCTGTTTCTGGTTCAAGACGCGTGGTCCAGCCGGGCTCCTTGTGGGCTCTGACTTCTTTGCCTGGGACGGGCTGAAGATGGTGCCTGGCACTTGTCCACAGCAGGGGTGCTGTGGCTTGGCTTGTGCAGGCCCTTAAATGGCTGGAGGAGTCTGGCTGCCCGCTGCAGAGCTCTTGGCATGGTGCTGGGGACAGGGGAACAGAGCAGGAGCAGTTTGGGCTGGGCGCCATCACCTGGAGGAAACTGGAGGATGAGCAAGAGCCCCACGGTGAGGGGAGGGTAAGAGTTCCCGGCAGGAGGACCCCAGGGCCCAGCACACCCCGACAGCCCAATTCTCATTTCTCCAGTCTGGCCCCCAAAGTGTTAAGTTTCTGTGACCATCACTGTCACTTGCCAAAGAGAACTGTCAGGAGGTGTCAGCCAAGGCCTGAGTGGTCCTTGTGTCTCCCCATGGTTGTGCCTGTGGGTCCCCCTGAGGAAAGAGACTCGGGTCTTCTCCACTCCCATCGTTGGGAGAGAGGGGTTGGAGTCAGAAAGATACTGTCCTATAGACAGAGGCGCTGAGGCAGGCCGGGGGAGCCAGGACAGCACCAGGTGGTACAGGGCTGGGCCACTGTGTCACTTGCTCTGGGACAGTGACCTCAGTGCCGCCAGCAGATGTGACCTACAGGGGCCATTCTGAGCCTCGTTCTGCCTCCTCCCTGAGATCGTGCGACAGACCTGGCAGCCGAAGCCCCCCGAACCCCAGAGGCCTTCTGCCATGCCCTGCTTTGCTGTGTTACCCTCCCCTGTGACACTGTCCTGTCCGTCCCCGTAGGTGACAACGTCATCAGGAAGCAAGTGCTTCTCCTGCCGGTCAGCAGCCGAGCGGGATAAGTGGATGGAGAACCTGCGGCGAGCAGTACACCCCAACAAGGTAGGCCTGTGCCCCCTGCCCAAAGCCGGGGGCGTTGAGCTTAGACTCAGAGCAGAAGCACAGCCTCCGACACGAGGGAGGAGAGGTGGGGGTCTCTGGTGTGGCTGGGATGGGGGTGGGAGCAGCCGCGTGGACACAGGGCCAGGTGGGCAGCAGGGTTGGGCCCCGGAAGACGAGTTTGTTGGCCAGACTGATCAGGCGCGTTGGGCCTCGAAGCCACACACAGGAGGCTGGCCAGGGAACCGCGTATCAGGCTGGTGGGGAGGTGGTGCTGACATCCTTCTGCCTGGGTCTCTTGTCCTCACTCCCCCGGGCCGGTTCCTGCTCACCCATCCAGCTCCAGCTTAGACAACTGTCCTGTGCTCAAGTGAACATGGCCAGCCCAGGCTCAGGCCCTCTGTTTCCACGGTCCCTGGGCCTCTCCCATCGGCTTCATGGGACCCCAGCTGTAGTCACTCACTTCTGTGTCTGCCTCCCTGGCTGACCTGATGCCTGGGCTGTGCTGGTCACTGTCACATCAGTACAGAAGGTGCCTCAGCAGTGGTCATCTCTTAGGCGACTTTACAGAAGAGCTAATAAACAGCACAGTGGCCGCCTCTGTGCCAAGCACTGTGCGAACCTCGTACTTCCTCTCACACTAGTTATTCCTGTTCTGTAGAAAAGGGAACTGAGGCTCAGATTCAGTCACTTGCCCAAGATCAGTGAGCTAGTACGAGGCAGAGCAGAGGTCCAGCCCCGGGTCACACTGTCAGGCTCCACAGCTGCCCCTGGCCCTCCCCACCACCCTCCAGGATCCCCTCCACAGCTCCGGGCCGGGCGGTGGCAGGGAGCTGGCCCCCCAGTGACCCCAGTTCCCCTTGGGCATGTGCAGGACAACAGCCGGCGTGTGGAGCACGTCCTGAAGCTGTGGGTGATCGAGGCCAAGGACCTGCCAGCCAAGAAGAAGTACCTGTGCGAGCTGTGCCTGGATGACGTGCTCTACGCCCGCACCACGGGCAAGCTCAAGACGGACAACGTCTTCTGGGGTGAGCACTTCGAGTTCCACAACCTGCCGCCCCTGCGCACCGTCACTGTCCACCTGTACCGGGAGACCGACAAGAAGAAGAAGAAGGAGCGCAACAGTTACCTGGGCCTGGTGAGCCTGCCCGCCACCTCAGTGGCCGGGCGGCAGTTCGTGGAAAAGTGGTACCCGGTGGTGACGCCCAACCCCAAGGGCGGCAAGGGCCCCGGGCCCATGATCCGCATCAAGGCGCGTTACCAAACCATCACCATCCTGCCCATGGAGATGTACAAGGAGTTTGCCGAGCACATCACCAACCACTACCTGGGGCTCTGCGCGGCCCTCGAGCCCATCCTCAGTGCCAAGACCAAGGAGGAGATGGCGTCGGCCCTGGTGCACATCCTGCAGAGCACGGGCAAGGTGAAGGTGCGTGTGCGGGCCCAGGGAGGGCTCCCCCACGCCGCGTGGCCCTGTGCGAAGGCCTGAGGAGGCAGGAGGTTGCCTGCTGTTCCCCATGTCTGCGTCGTGGATTTCAGCCCTAACGGGGGCACTGGTCACGGCCAGGTGGGCCCCCTAAACCCAAGAGTTGCATCGTAGAGGGGGGGTCTTTGTGCTCCTGCCCCCCTGCTGGTGGTTCAGCTGATCGCTGAGGCGCAGGTATGGAGCCGATGGATGGGATGGCAGCTTGTACTTAGGAAGTGGGTTTTAGGGGCCTCCCCCACTATTCCAGAGGGCTGGTCCCTGAGGCTCGAGGGGAGCAGGTCACAAGGCCAGCCTTTCCCAGCACAGAAGTCCCTGGGACCCAGACACACATGTCCAGCAGGTGTTGTTTGGTTGACATCCCCAACTGGTGACCACCAGGGTACGGCCACTGTCGCAGCCCCAGCCTCCCCCCTCAATCTCACACCCAGACACACAGATTCACACACACGGTCACTCTTACGGCCATTCGACGGTCAGCAGCCATGGCTACAGTCGTCCCCAGCCCAGAGCCCACAGAAACAGGGCTTGTTTAAAACCATCCAGGCAGGACCTACTGCGAGGCTGGAGGGGACCAGCTCTCCCCTCCCCACCTGCTTTCCCCTTTCCCTCCCTGCCAGGCCGTGCCCCACGCACCTAGTTTTAGACAAGTCGGCTCCTTCCAGAAGGCTCCCCGTCACTTTCCTACCCAGCACAGTGGAACATGGTTCTGGGGGCCTCAAAGGTGGACCTACCCCCCATCACCCTGCTCCTTCGCTGGGGTAGCTGCCTGCAGGGGGCACAGTGGAGCGGGGGATTGGATGTGGGCTCCATCCATCTGTGGTGCACAAAGGCCTGTGTGCTGGCCTCAGGAGTTGAGCCTTTGCCCTCTGGACATGGTGTGGGTTGAGAGCCGAGTGACCTGTGATGAGGTCTGCCCTGTGTCAAGGTGCCTCGGCCTGGGATCGGGAGGCACAGGTTGGGCACTGGGCCTTGGGTCCTCGGGGCGGAGTCCAGGGTGCATGACTCCATCGGTGCCCCTAACGTCTTACCTGTTCCCAGAGGCCCTGGAGAGGGGAAGCCATGGCTGGAAGTCCCTGGCCTCCTTTCTGCCCTCCAGAGCCCCACGGCCCCTTTGGACTCGTGGTGTGCAGCAAGTGTGGGAGCAGGGAGAGGAACTTTCTCAGCGTGGCTCCGTGGGGGTAGGGGGAGCACTCGGTCTCCTCCATATCGTCGGACCACTTTCTTCCTCCGCCTCCAGCCTTTGGTCCTGACTCGGCCAGGCTGCGAATGGGACCTCTGGCTGTACTGTCCTTAATTTTCCGGTCAGCATTGGGAAAGGTGCTGGGAAACAGTGAATTGAGGCAGGCCCGGCCCCCAGATAGGGAGCAAGGGAGGCACGGGGCTCGAGCAGGGTCCTTTTCTGCTACAGTATCTGTTCTTTTAGTACCTGGCCCCCGAGGGTTGGCCTGGCCTGGATTTGGCTCCAATCTGAAGTGACCTTTGCTCTCGGGGCTCCCAGCTGAGATGAGGTGAATCGAGGTGCTCATTGTGGAAGGAGGTGGAAGCTAGGCTCCAGACTCCCCCGCGACCCTCAGTGGGGTGGGGGGAGCAATAGGCGGAAGGGGTGACGTGTGTCTGAGCTCCCCCTCTGTTCAGAGAACTTGGGAACTAATAGGGTGTTCGTGGTGAGGGGCAGAGCATCTGACGTAGGCCCGCAGTGCAGAGGTGAAGGCCATGCTGCCCTGCCCAGGCTCCGCTCTCCTGGGCTGTGGCTTTTCAGCGTCCTGTCCTTGGAGTTCTCCCTGCCACCCCCTCTCTCCTTGGTGCAGCCCAGGAGGAATGGGGCCTGGGAAGCTGGAGACTTGGGCCAAATCTGGCCCAGGTAGCTGTGTGGCCTTGGACAGGTCACTTTCCTGTTCTGTGCCTGTTTCCCCCGTTGGGTCCCAGCTCTGAGGAGAGCTCCTCATCCCAGCCTGGGCCCAGCACCCACCCCAGCACTTCAGGAAGGCCGTGGGTGTGAGCAGGGCCCTACACAGTGCTTGCCTCTGCCTCTGTGTGTTCGGTGAAGGGACCCTACACATCACCTGTAGGTGAGGAAGGGCTCCTTAGACTGGTCCCCAGAGAGGCCATCGCAGCTTTCTCAGCCCCTGTGTCCCTCCTTTGGCCGTCTCCTGGGCCTAGAGCTCAGTTCTGTGTTTCAAGAGCCACTTGTGATACTTGTGATGTCAGAGTGACCCAAAGTTGTGCACAGCAGAAACCCTGGCCCATGCTGGCCACCTTGCAGCCTCCCTGTCGGGTGGCCCCTGCCCTGACCTTTGCCCTCCCCTGGGTCTCTGCCTGCCTGCGTGTCTCTTTCTCTCCCCCAAATCACAAGGTGGACTGTGGGTAAGAGGAGATGGCGCCTCTGGAGGGAGGGAGTTCCCACCTGGGCAGGTGCAGCAGGTTCAGTGCACAGCCTCCCACCCAGGAAGGAAGGTGGGGGCTCAGGCTCCCTCCTGGGGTCTTCCCATGACCCTGCCTATGGGACTGAGAGCTCATCGACTTAACAGCTGCCCTCCAAAGAAGTCTGGGGCCCACAGCAGTGAGGAGCTACTGCCCTGGGTTTGCCAGGCGGCCAGTGGTGCCCGCGCCTTCCCACCCCAGCCAAGGCCCCTGCTCTCACCGTTTAAGCACTGGCTCACTGCCTTCCAGGGCAGCTGGACAGCCTCTGCCTCTCTCTCGTCCTTCTCTGAGGGACCACACAGAAGGAGTCTGTCTGGTGTGGGAGACCCCATCAGAGCAACGGGGAGATAGTGGCAGTTGCTTGTACGATGGACAGAGGGCATCCCCTCTGTCCTCTTTGGCATCGATGGTGGTGGCTGGAGGACTACGGCTCTGGTCACCCAGCCAGGCCTGGACAGGGCTGAGCAGGGATTAGAATCCAGCTGGTCCGACCGGGATGTGGGGAGCTTGTGTCCCTGTGGCACGCTTTTGCCCGGCCTGCCTCCCCACTCCCTGGACCCAGCTCCGATGTCACCAGCGCTGAGGCGTCTCCCCTCACCACGTTGCCCTGGCCTCCCTCCCTGGCAGTCCCCAGGGGTCGGCACCAGCTGCTTGACAATTGAGCCGCCGTGAGAAGCAGGGGCTTCTGGCCAGGGAGCGGGTCTGGAATCCTAGGGTCCTACCTGCCAGGCCTGCTCAGGCCCCCTGTCCTCACTGCCTGCCTCCCCAGGACTTCCTGACGGACCTGATGATGTCGGAGGTGGACCGCTGTGGGGAGAACGAGCACCTCATCTTCCGGGAGAACACGCTGGCCACCAAGGCCATCGAGGAGTACCTCAAGCTGGTGGGCCAGAAGTACCTGCAGGACGCGCTAGGTAGGCAGGGTGCGGGCTGGCAGGTGGGCAGGGTGGGCTGTGCCCACCAGGTCCTCACTGCCCCTTCCCTGCCCTCCCGGCCACAGGCGAGTTTATCAAAGCCCTGTATGAGTCAGACGAGAACTGCGAAGTGGACCCAAGCAAGTGCTCAGCCGCTGACCTCCCCGAGCACCAGAGCAACCTCAAGATGTGCTGCGAGCTGGCCTTCTGCAAGATCATCAACTCCTACTGGTCAGTGCTGCGCCAGGGCCTCCCCACCCCAGCGGCGGACCCGTCCTTCTCTGCCAGGGTGCCCACAGTGCCAGGGGCTGCGCTGGGCATGTGCGCTAGTGAGGGGCTCTCTTCCCTTGTGCCTGACTTACCAACGAGAGCTGGGGCTTAGTAATGAGAGGGTGAGGGACACGTCTGACCCTGCAGAGTCTTGCTGGGCTGTGAGACGGGTCCTTTTGCAGCTCTCAGATGTAAGGGAATGTTCCAGAACATAGGCAGGACACAGTGTGTACAGTGTGAAGAATTTGGACACGACGGCAGTCCACTGCACTTGTTTATTAGCGAGCGCCCTCTGTGTGCCCAGCGCTGCACAGAGCGTCAGACTGACAAGGCCCTGCCTGGGCAGCTGCCCGGGTTGGGTGGATGGCTTAGCCCTCGTGTGTCCGTAGCTCGATGCTCTCATCAAAGGCTAGTGAGTGGGCTCAGCGGGGGCTTGTGTGGTGCCTGGACAGCGGGCAGGCCTCCTGCCTGGACTGGAGAGGACAGAGAAGAAAGGACTGGGCTTCTAGTAGAAGCGAGCTCTGCAGGCTGAGGCCAGGCCCAGAGGAGCAGGGAGTGCGGCGCAGCCTGCTTGGACAGGGCCGCAGTCAGGGCCAGAGTCAGTCCCTGGGCCACTTCCTGCAAGGCTAACGTCCCAGGCGCCTGCCTGTTTTGGGGTTCGTGTGTCTGGTGGCCATTTGACCTAGTGCAGAGTACAGCCTCCTCACGGGGTGGCCTGCCTGGCTGTCCGGGGTCGGGACCTTGCTGCCAGCTCTAAGCAGTGGGGTGATTTTCGCACTGGAGGAGCTGCCCAGGGTTTCTCCTTGGCCACTGCTCCAGCTTAGGACCTGCATCCCACTCCCCACTAGATCGAGCCCTCTCCTGACCCCACAGCCTTACCCCCAGCTACACTGTACCCCTCTCTTCCATCACACGCCTTCCCTTGCTTGAAGGCCTTACACCTGGCTCCCGTCTGTGGCCTCTTTCGTGTCACCAGACGCAGTCAGCTCCCCGCTCCTGGGCTCCGTGTCCAGCTGTCATCCCATTGGAGTGGGATTGTGCCTGTGTCTGAATCCATTTCCTACACATGGGGGAGCACCCACCAGCTCAGGGCCTGGGCAAACAGGAGGGCCCCGGGAATGGTTTGCTGCCCCTTAAGGACAGGCAGCGACAGGCCTGCTAGGTGAGCGACAGCCTTGGGAAGGGAGCAGAGGGAATAGCTAGAGCCAGTGGGTTCGGTGCCCCACTGCCCAGGTCCCTCTGTCCCCGGGCTGCACAAGGTGCTCACCTGAGACCCCCTTGGCCCCTCGGGCTGGGTCACAAATGACCTCTGGCACCGGGGGTGGAGGAGTGACCAGAGGGACTTGAACTCTCTGGGAACACACTCTCCACCCTGCGGCCAGCCTGTGTTTGCACACTCTGCCCTGCTGCTCCCAGGGCGGGCCGGGTGTGGGACACAGGGAAACATATCTATGGACAATTTCTATTTCCTCTTTCTGGTGTTTGTCAGAGACCCAGAGGCACCACTCACCTCTCAGTTCTGGACAAGTCCATCAATAGATGTCCTCACTCAGTGCCTGCCCCTCCTGTCCTGTGCCAGGCACTTCAGTGGCCAGGGTAAAGGCTGCCTTCCCTCACTTCCTCTCTAGCCGTACCTTTGTGCTCCCACATTCCCTGCCGACAGCCTGCTAGGCTGGGTGCTGGGTTTGTTGTGCAGAAGCTTCACAAGTTCACCAAGGCTTCTCACAGCCTTGGAGTCTGAGCCGTAAAATGGCCCTGTGAGCTGGGCAGGGCAGGCCTTGTTCTCAGGAAGGGTGAGGAACCGGAAGGCCAGGGAGGACCAGGCACTTGGTGAGAGCACCAGAGCCAGGCATAGACTGGGTTCAGGGAGCACTGGATCCCGGCCTGCCCCCAGTGTGAGAGGCACATCTTTTAGGGTGAAAGATAGGAGAGCCACTTAGAGGTTGGCGTAGTGGGGCCTCATTGTGGCAGGTTAGGGATGCCCAGGGAGAGAGCCCCCCAGCTGAGGACTGGGGACCCTGCCCACATAAACCAGGGAAGTCCCTCTCTCCATTTCCCTCCCTGTCTGGAAAGTAGAGAGCTGTGTCTTCACCCTGTGGTTAGATTTTCCCACTTCTTGATCACTCTGAGCTCTGCTGAAAACCTCTACTTCCTATAATGTTACTCGAGTGAAGGGAGTAAGTCTCAAAAGCCAGTGATGGGAACCAAGGAGCAGTGGTCTGTTGGGTTGTGTTTTCCTCACCTAGACCCAGATGCCTGCTGTTTGGGGAGAAAGGCTGAGCCCTGGGGGAGCTGGGAAGGGCCCGGACCATGAGCTGGCCCTTGCCGTTGGTTCCGGTTAGGACAGAGACCTGGCTCCTCCATGCTTGTGTTCTGTCCCACTGGGCCGCCTTGTGGGGAGCCCGCTGCCCGGACTGGAGCTTGGGCTGTGTGCTCCGTCAGCTTGCTGAGCACTCACTGTGCCCTCTCGGCTCCCCCAGCAGCCCTGCCCTGGGTGATGCATGATGCATGGCAGGGTAATGGGCTCAGAGAGCTCAGGCAGCGGGCTGAGCTCACACAGCCGTCGGGGTTGGAACTCAGACCCAGAACCAGGTTCCTGCTCAGTGCCATCCTGTCCTGGGCCACTGCCTGACCACTGGGTCCATGCTTGTCTGTCCCTATACAGCGTCTTCCCGCGGGAGCTGAAGGAAGTGTTTGCCTCATGGCGCCAGGAGTGCAGCAGCCGCGGCCGGCCGGACATCAGCGAGCGGCTCATCAGTGCCTCCCTGTTTCTGCGCTTCCTGTGCCCAGCCATCATGTCGCCCTCACTCTTCCACCTGCTGCAGGAGTACCCCGATGACCGCACAGCCCGCACCCTCACCCTCATCGCCAAGGTTACCCAGAACCTGGCCAACTTCGCCAAGTGAGTGCCGCGTCCCCCGGGAGCAGAGTGGGGGCGGGGCTGGAGCCCATGGGGGCAGGGGGCAGGCCATGGGTGTTAGTCCCAGAGCTGGAGCCCATGGGGGCAGAGGGCAGGCCGTGGGTGTTTCTGCCCCAGAGCTGGACCCCCAGGGGCAGGGGACAGGCCGTGGGTGTTACTGCCCCAGAGCTGGACCCCCAGGGGCAGGGGACAGGCCGTGGGTGTTTCTGCCCCAGAGCTGGACCCCCAGGGGCAGGGGAGAGGCCGTGGGTGTTTCTGCCCCAGAGCTGGACCCCCAGGGGCAGGGTACAGGCCGTGGGTGTTTCTGCCCCAGAGCTGGACCCCCAGGGGCAGGGGACAGGCCGTGGGTGTTACTGCCCCAGAGCAGGACCCCCAGGGGCAGGGGACAGGCCGTGGGTGTTTCTGCCCCAGAGCTGGACCCCTAGGGGCAGGGGACAGGCCGTGGGTGTTTCTGCCCCAGAGCTGGACCCCCAGGGGCAGGGGACAGGCCGTGGGTGTTTCTGCCCCAGAGCTGGACCCCTAGGGGCAGGGGACAGGCCGTGGGTGTTTCTGCCCCAGAGCTGGACCCCCAGGGGCAGGGGACAGGCCGTGGGTGTTTCTGCCCCAGAGCTGGGGGGCAGGGGGCTCTGCTTGAGTGCCTGTCATCCTCAGTCCTCCCTCTCCCCCTTTTTCAAAATAAAATCTCTTCCCCACCCCATCTTCCCCCTACTGAAAGTACATGCCATTTTGGTGTGTTTCCTTAATTTTCAAAGGTGAGAAAACAAGATATTTTTTCTTCTGCTTTTTTGAATTAACATTTTGTCATCAGGATTCTCCCATGTACTTAACATTCACGAGCCTCGTTTTGAAATGAATGACTAATATGCCTTCAAAGGAAAAGGGCCCGTTTCCTTAGTCAGTCCCCTGTGGTTGGGCATTTGAGCTGATTCAGACTATCCTTGCTTCATGCTCTCGAGGATGTCCTCGCTTGTCAAGCACTTTGGTGTTTTTGACTGTACCTTAGAGTGAGGGGGTGGAAACGGAAGGGCTAGGTCATCTAGTCGCTCATTCACAAAGTATAGGCGGAGCCCAGTTCCACGCCACCTCTGTAGGGCCCTGAATCACACCTGGTCCAGCCCTCAGGAGCCGGCACTGCGGCAGGGGAAGGTGGGGTGATGCAGAGTAAGCAGCAGGGCGATGCTAGAGGTGTGCACGGTCTCAGGGGTGCCCTCCGCTTGGGAGAGGAGACAGGGAGGCTTCCCAGAACACATGCTCCCAGCTGCGTGTCAAGGCAAGGCGTTCACCCGCTCATGGAAGGGCAGCAGGAGCAGAGGTGGGGGGCAGCCTGGGGAGGGCCAGGTGCTAGAGGGACAAGGAGCCATGGCATTCTCGAATCGTCAAGCACCAGGCCGGGAGAAGTGGGAGACAAGACAGCAGGGACTTCAAGGTTAGGCAGGGCAGTGGGGGCCACGGGCGGGCTGTAAGCAAGGGACAGCGTGGTCCTCATCTGTGCTGGGTCCTGAAGAGCTCAGCCTGACGGCAGTGGGGTGAGGGCTTGAAGGGGGGGGACTGGCTGCTGAGAGACTGGAGGGAAGCACAGCTGTGGTTTCGGCTACAAGAAAAGTGGTAGAAGTGACGGGGGTTGACAATGCAGGAGGCAGTGGCTGCAAGCTGAAGGGTGATGAAAAGCTAAGGTCCGCAGGCCTTGTCGGTTGTGGGGAGGGAGGGCGAGATGATGCGCCAGGCTTCTGGCTCTGGTGGACGGTGGAGTCTCCCCTTCAGAGAGGGAGCCCAGAGGACGGCATGGGTTTGTCGTGCTGATGATGACGTCAGACTTGGCCACAGTGGGCCGAGGTGGATGGGAGCTGAGGAGGTGGGGGTGTCTCAGAGAAGGGGGCCTCCCGGGTGGGGCCTGGCTTTCCGGGACCTACCTCGAACCCAGGACAATTGTCTGCTCTTTCCAGGTTTGGCAGCAAGGAAGAGTACATGTCTTTCATGAACCAGTTCCTGGAGCACGAGTGGACCAACATGCAACGCTTCCTCCTGGAGATTTCCAACCCCGAGACCATCTCCAACACAGCCGGCTTCGAGGGCTACATCGACCTGGGCCGTGAGCTCTCCAGCCTGCACTCGCTGCTCTGGGAGGCTGTCAGCCAGCTCGAACAGGTACTTGTCCCCCCTGGGGCAGAGGGCGGGCAAAGGTTCTCCCGAGTGGGGCAGATCAGCAGCCCTGCCTCAGTGCCGGAGCCCAGGGTTCCAACCCACGCCCCGTCAGCACACAGTGGGACCTCGGCCCTGTTTCCTGGTGGCCACATTCACTCTCCAGTACCTGCCGGGGGAGCCCACTCTGCATACTGGGGTTTCGGCTCTGCCTCTGTGCGCTCGGTGTTGAGTGGGTGGATTCCACATAGGAAGCTGTGTTCCCTTCCTGTGGGAACTGTGACCAGATTTAGCTGTTTCTCCAAAAATGGCCTTGACTGGGTTTCAAGGCCCCTGATAAGAAAAAGATAGATTGAGACGGCTGTACCTCCACGTGGCAGGCAGGAAGTTACAAACCTTGGCAGAAATTGTCCTTGACCATCAATTGAGGTGGGTATGTCCCACACCCCTCTGGCATTGCTGCGGTCACCTGGGTTGTGCCCTGTTGGGCCTGCGGGGCCACTGCCTCCCACCCCCACCCCCCACCAGCAGCCCCAGTCCACACGGTGAACAGGTTCTTTGCAGCAAGGCTGGGCCTGCCACAGTCTCCTTCCAGGATATCTTGCTTTCCGGGGCTCCAAGAGACCGCCTTACAAAAGTAGTTCCTGCTGAAGCAGGGCTGGAAGGCCTCCCCACTTCTGTCCGATTTCCTGGAGGTGACCACTCAGGCACTCTGGTGTGCAGGCTTCTAGATACATCTGTGTGTGTGTAAGTACAGACACAAGCACAAGAGTCCTCTTCCCTTTTTGTTTGTGTTAAAGTGAGAACTTACGTGCACTGCAATGTGCGTTTCTCACTCTGTTGTGGACGTCTTTTCACGGCAGCGCATACTGCCATCCCTGTGACCTTCTGATGGCCGCACACTGTCTCGTCATATGACTGCAATTTATTCCACCGGCCCCCTGTTGCTGGACACTTGGGTCAGTCCAGCTTTTCACCACAGACAGCTGCTATTGTAGTCATTTCTGCCCATTTGTGTCCACTGCCCTTTGGCTACAAGAGACACAGGAGGGGAAATAGAAATCAGGGCAAGGCCCTCTTCCTCCTCCGCTGCCCACACCAGTCACTCCAGCTGCCACCACTGACGGAGCCCCTGTGCCGGCCACCGTCCTCCATATCTGCACAGCGGTCAGCAGCCCTCACAGCTGACCGTGTTGCAGCAAGGACTTGAAATTGAACTTTTTGCCTCTCAAGTCTCTGCTCTATTGGGTGCATGATTTTTCCCATTTTCTTTTTGCACGAAGTGGAAGCCATGGCATAAGCAGGTGAAGGCGGAGGTCCCTTCCCTGAGCTCAGCCCACCAGCCCGGAATCCTTAGCACCATCAGCCTAAACCATGACAGTGAAGTTGAAATGGGCCCAGGTGCCACCCTCCGCCTGGCCATCCATTTGTTAATTGTCTGACAGGCATGTGCTGGTGCCTGCTCCATGCCTGGACCAGCTCCACTGGGGCTCAGCTGTCGAAGTGGGTCAGCCCCCATCCCTCCCTGTGGAGTAGGGGACATGGGAGGGGCTGGCCCTCCCAGAAGCCTTTTGGGTAGGGAGGTGTGGGTGTGGGAAATTCTGGATTCCACGTGGGCTTTCCTTTCTGGGGAGGCACCAGGGTAAGACGAACTGGGGCAAAGGCTTAGACCAGGTCAGCACTTCTCCATGTGCGGCTCTCAAACCCTGTCCCAGAAATGTCTGGGGAGCTGGTAAATATGTAATTTGCAGATTCCTGGAAATATGTAAATATGTAATTTGCAGCTCCACCCCCTACCCCCCTAGACTTGCTGGATCTGACAGGTGGGGGGCAGGGAGGGTCTGCTTTTCTGCCTGGCTCCTCGAAGATTTTGAACCACAATGGCCGCAGCATGCTTAGCTCCCCAGGTGGCCCCAGCAGGTCTCACCTTCCTCTTGCTGTGTCTTTGCAGAGCATCGTATCAAAACTGGGCCCCCTGCCTCGGATCCTAAGGGACGTCCATACTGCACTAAGCACCCCAGGCAGTGGGCAGCTCGCAGGGACCAACGACCTGGCCTCCACGCCTGGCTCTGGCAGCAGCAGCATCTCGGCCGGGCTGCAGAAGATGGTGATTGAGAATGATCTCTCTGGGTAAGGCCTGCCAGGTGTGCTGGACCTTGTGGGGTGCACATGCAGACAAGGCACAGACCACCTGCAGTCTCAGCTGGGGAGGAAGATGCCTGCACAGTGTTTACAAAACAAGCAGGGTGAGACTCAAAATGTGTTGTGCAGGCCCTAAGCAGTGAAATTCCATTTGGGGAAACAATCGGAAAGCTGCCTAGAGGAGGTGGCACTGTGGTTTTGAGATTTTTAGGAAACATTTTCATTGGTGGACAAGGCATTCTGGGTAGAGGGACTAGCCTGAAGCCCTGGAGAAAGACAGCATATTCAACTGAAGAACAATTACTGGTCCCAGATACCTGCAGATCATGACCCAGGTGTGTGGTAAAATACCTGGTCTGGTATTTTCTGGGCCTGAATCAGAATCTCCAGAAGTGGTGTGTAGGGCTATGTGTTTTTAGCAGGAGTTTGGGTGACTACAAGGCTTTGAGGCTGGGAGCCCCAGAAAACGAGAGAGTTGAGGCCCAGCCCTCACTCTGAGCCCTTAGCCCCGGGTTAGTGCCCTGTGAATAAAACACACGCAGTGGTGAGGGAGGCAAATGTTCTCGAACGCTGATGTCAAAATGAGCATATTCCTTTTGAAAAAGTAGGTATTTATACTGAATCATTCATGCCCCATTCGTACACTCCGCTCCCAACTAGGGACCATCTTGAACCAGCTGGTTGAGGATGAGGCTGGGGCAGCAGAGTTGGGTGTCGGGTCTCATCCAGAGGTGGCAGCAGTGACAGGCTTTTACGCAGGCAAGGGTGTGGAGATCAGGAATCTAGGGAATGTGGTGCACAAGACTGGAGGCCCAGGAAGAAGCCAGGTGCCACTTCCAGTCCCTCATACAACCTACCAAGTGAGGTAAATCTGAGTTCAGGTGGGGATACACCTTGGTTGAGAGACGTGGGTTTTGAGGAGACCTGACCGGGTATGTGGCTGCTCTGGGTTTCTCTTGGCTCCTCCTGCTGCCCAGCCCACAAGTGCTGTGACCCCCAGTGGCCACAGCCGGCCCTGCCTGTCTCATCGTTTGGGGCTTGGTGCTTCCTCTCTCCATCCCAGGCCAAGCCAACTCTAACTCCCCATCCCAAGCCCGTGTCAAACCCCCAAGTTCTTGTTGCCTGCAGCCCACTCAGAGCCCTTTTCACCCCCATATCCTCCCCTCCGAAGTCCAGCTGGCCCCACCACATTGTCCCTTGTCCCTAGGAGCTGGCTTCTGGGGAGGGGCAAGGGAGAGGCTGGAAGACCCAGGGACAGCACAGCCTGCCACTGCGGTACAGACCTCCCTGCCTGAGTCATGCCTTGAGGATCCTCCTCTGAAGCCTTGTTTTTGGCAGTAACGCCAGCCCCCGCCTGCCAGTCAGTCAAGGGGGAGGCAGCAGGAAGCCAGGCAGGGGAGGCTCCACCAGGCCCCCACTTCGTTTATCAGTCTGATCAGGAGCAAGAGGGAAGAGGCAGAGGGAGCCCCTGTGGCTTTGACGTCGGAGTTCTCCATGCAGGACCCTTGGAGAGCAGAGAGCCACTGCGTTGTGGGTTTGGGTTAGCTAAGGGGAATTTTCCAGAACACTCCAGACCTCAGCACCCAGCACCCCAAGATGCAGCTGAGCAGGGAGAGGGCCTTCCAAGCAGCCTGGCCTGGTACTAGCAATACTGGTCCCTAGCGTAGAGGTTCTGTGCAGGAGCAGCCATCTCAGCCACTCAGTCTCCCTGGTGGCTTCTGCCAGGGTCAGCTGCCCAGGCTGTGGTTTGGTTTTGCAGCTGGACCACTGGTCCCAGGACTCTCCCCCGTCTCGCTGCCCTTGAACCTCTCCTCCTCGCTCCCCCTTCCCAGGCCTGGCGGATTGGCGGGGGCTCTCGGTTTGGACCCGCCTGGGCCACATTCACAGTTCTTCTTTTCCCCCTTCTTTCCCTGTGTGTGCTTGTCTCCCTGCAGTCTGATAGATTTCACCCGGTTACCGTCTCCAACCCCCGAAAACAAGGACTTGTTTTTTGTCACAAGGTCCTCCGGGGTCCAGCCCTCACCTGCCCGCAGCTCAAGTTACTCGGAAGCCAACGAACCTGATCTTCAGATGGCCAACGGTGGCAAGAGCCTGTCCATGGTGGACCTCCAAGACGCTCGCACGCTGGACGGGGAGGCGGGTTCCCCGGCGGGGCCCGACGCCCTCTCTGCCGACGGGCAGGCACCTGCAACTCAGCTGGTGGCTGGGTGGCCAGCCCGGGCAGCCCCAGTGAACCTGGCAGGGCTGGCCACAGTGCGGCGGGCAGGCCAGACGCCAACCACACCGGGCACCTCTGAGGGCGCACCAGGCCGGCCCCAGTTGTTGGCACCACTCTCCTTCCAGAACCCTGTGTACCAGATGGCGGCTGGCCTGCCTCTGTCGCCCCGCGGCCTTGGCGACTCGGGCTCTGAGGGCCACAGCTCCCTGAGCTCCCACAGCAACAGCGAGGAGTTGGCAGCTGCTGCCAAGCTGGGAAGTTTCAGCAGTGCCGCCGAGGAGCTCGGGCGACGGCCGGGGGAGCTGGCGCGGAGGCAGATGTCACTGACTGAAAAGGGCGGGCAGCCCACGGTGCCACGGCAGAACAGTGCCGGCCCCCAGCGGAGGATCGACCAGCCGCCGCCCCCACCCCCGCCCCCGCCTCCTGCCCCCCGTGGCCGGACACCGCCCACCCTGCTGAGCACCCTGCAGTACCCGCGGCCCTCGAGCGGAACCCTGGCGTCGGCCTCCCCTGACTGGGCTGGCCCCGGAGCCCGGCTACGGCAGCAGTCGTCCTCCTCCAAGGGCGACAGCCCCGAGCTGAAGCCTCGCGCGGTGCACAAGCAGGTCAGTGCTGCCGGCGGGCGGCGGGCGGGGCGGAGGGCCAGGCAGGTTGTCATACCCATGTCATGCTGCTCCTCGGTCATTTCATCTCCACCCGCACCCAGCCACCATCCCATGCTGAATGCTGCCACATTCGGCCCCATCCCAGCAGCCTGCCACACATTCCACCAACCCTCCCCCAACCCCACTGGCCCCGGCCTCACTGGCCCCTGCCTGAATCCTGTGAACCAGGGACACTGCCGCCTGAGAGTCCCTCGGCCAGATCCCCGAGAGACAGCTGGGTCAGTGAGAAGGAGGGAGGGTCAGTCCATCTCCATTTCCAAGCCTGTTAAAGCCCTACTCAGGGTAGTGAGTCGAGCTGCCCCCAAAGGTCCCATACCTGCCCTGAGCTGGCCTCCAGAGCTCAGCTACAGGGTACTTGGGTGTTTCCTGTCACCCGGGGGTTGCACGTAGTATGTGGAACTGACGTGCTCTGGGTAGAGCACCTGGTCTGCCGAGGCCAGCTCACCCGTTCTCACCTGGGCAGCCGAGAGCAGCTCAGGCAGCCACCCGGACACTTGACTCTGACTCAGGCTGCTGTCTGGGAGTTGCTGCCTTCAGTAGGTGCCCGGTCAGCTAAAGGTCCCCTCCCTTCCTGCTATGCCTCTGAGCCACTTGTCCCCATGGCTCACTCAGTGCCATGCCCACCCCTTCCCTCCCCCTGCCTCCCTCCAGCCCCTCACAGCTGTGTTTCATTGTAGGGCCCTTCACCCGTGAGCCCCAATGCCCTGGACCGCACGGCCGCTTGGCTCTTGACTATGAACGCGCAGTTAGAAGACGAGGGCCTGGGCCCAGACCCCCCCCACAGGGATAGGCTAAGGAGTAAGGAGGAGCTCAGCCAAGCAGAAAAGGTAAAGCTGGACCCTGGCATTTGGGGACAGGGCGGGGTGGCCTCCCTTGGCTGCTGGCAGGATTCTCTCCTCTCGAGCCCTGAATGGGGCAGTGCTGCTCAGTTCTGCAAATGGCCGGTCCTCTCTCAACCCCTGGTTTCACCTGAGGACAATGGTCAGTGGAATCTGGAGGACAAGCAGCAAGAGGAATTAGCTTAGAGCCGAGGTTTCCCATACGGGCTGCACATGAGACTCAGCTGGGACTTGTACTGAATCCGGACTCCTGGGAGTTGGTCATCGGACCTCTGGGAGGCTCCGTCCCCAAGTGACTGGGCAGCTGAGCTTCAGAGAATCTGGGACCTGAGGGTCGGGGGTGCCAAAGACGTACACGGAGTCCCGTGAGGGAGCCTCCTGTGTGAGGAGGTGGAGGCTTGGGTCCCTGAGACAGCTGGGAGAGCACCCCCAGCGCAGGGCTGGTACCTGCCCGAGGCTTGGCTCTTTCCCAGTCTCCATCTCTACTAGGGCCTGGGAGAGAAAGAGCCAGTGTGAGGGCTGGAGTCAGGTTGCTACTGAGATGTTTTCTTTCTGCCATGGGAAATAACTGGTTCTAAAATATCCAAGTCCTCCCCCACCACACACGTCCAGCATTTGGTGGACAGTGGAGGCTTCTGTCCTCTAAAATTCTCCCAGCTGGGGCAGCTGCCTCAGCTCTGTGGCTGGTTTTCGTCTCCTGAAGACCAAAGCCCAGGTCGACACAGGAGCAGCACAAGACCCCCACACAGCAGCCACGTCCCCACTCATCTCTGGTGCCCTCGCCCCTCTTGGCCAAGGAAAGCCTGTAGCAGCCTCTCAGGCAAGGGCATGGAGCTAAGGGTGGCCGTTCTCCCTCCCTGGCCTGAGGCGAGGTCCATGTCCATGCTGCATTCCGCCCCCTCCGCCATCCCCTGGGTCCACCGCATCCACCTGCTTTCACCATAATAATGTGAAGGGGACCAGGGGACATGGGGCACAGTGCTCTAAGAGCCAGAGTTTGGCTGGGGAGCAAGGAGGGCCAGCCTCACCCCAGGCTCCCTGCATGAACCTGGGGCCAGGCTCTACCTTTCCGAGACTCCAGTTCCCATTTGTGAGCTGCCAGGATTGCCTGAACAATTGTAAGGGTCAGGCTGCAGCTGGAGTGTCCTCTTTCTCGTTGTCCCTTGGCTGAATGAGCTGCTGCTTCTCTCACCCTCTTTGCTACTAACCCTCACAGGCAAACCTAAGAGGCTTTGGTTCCCTGAACTCCCTGGAGACCTGGTCCTGCCTCTTTCTGGCCCTTCCCACACCCCTCTGGCCAGCTGAGCAGAAGACCCAGGATGGGGCCAGGCCCATTTCTCCCAGAGCCGGGCGCCCCTCTGGGTCCAGCTTTGCTTCAGGGTTTACATTGGGGTAGGGCTGCGCCTTGCTGGCTTTGTTGTCTCCTGACCTTGGAGGACAGTCCTTTGCCATTGAGTGAGCTGGGCTCCCGTCACCCAGGATTCAAGGAGAGGCTCTTGCCTCTCCCAGTCCTGCGTTCTCACGGTACCCTGGCCAAAGCCCTTGATTCCGGTGCTATCCCTGCCTTGCCCTCCGTCCAGCCCACACAGCCTCCCAGCTCGCTGCTTCTCTTGCTGCTGTACACATCCTTCTCCTCCCCAAAGGCTGAGTGTGCTGGGCTAAATCAGGTCCAGAAAGCCGGGACCACTTTGCCCTTGACCTCTCTCTCTCCCCCACTTCCCTGGCTTTAGGGTCAGGTAGAGGCTGGGAGGCTGTGATCTTACCTGACCTGTCAGTCATTCTACTCTTTGTATGATTGGGTCGCCTCCCCTTCTGGGCCTCAGTTTCCCCTCTTGTCGAGCCCCCACAGGGCATTGTCGGATCTCCTTAACGTTTTCCAGGGTATTCTAACATTCATTACACTAAGCTGAAGACCCTACTTGAATCCATACTTCTGAGATCTGGGTTTGAGTCTTCAACCCCTCCTGGTTGTAAGGGCGGGCGGCGGGGAGCTTGGTATGGAGAGAGCCCGGCTGGTGGGAGGCTTGGCATCTCCTCGCCGTGTGATGGTGACAGCCTGAGGCGTTCCGAGCCGGGCTCCCTCCCACCCTCTGCTCCTGCTCGGGCTCATGAGGCTGTGCTCTCTGTCCTGGGTGCTGTGCCCGTGGCACGCTGCCCTCCTGGCAGGACCTGGCAGTGCTGCAGGACAAGTTACGAATCTCCAACAAAAAGCTGGAGGAGTACGAGACCCTGTTCAAGTGCCAGGAGGAGACGACGCAGAAGCTGGTGCTGGAGTACCAGGCGCGGCTGGAAGAGGGTGAGGAGCGGCTGCGCCGGCAGCAGGAGGACAAGGATATCCAGATGAAGGGCATCATCAGCAGGTGAGGGCGTCTGTCCCTGCTCTGGCCCCAGGCCTGGCCCCACGTGCACAGAGGGGACAGACCTGCCCGCTACCCTTCCGGAGGCTCCTGGTCATGGGAGGGGCTGATCAGCTGCAGGATGAACTGAGTGGGAGATGGGAGGGAAGAGAATGACCGCAGCAGTGGGACAGCGTGGCACCGGCCTGGAGGTGAGAGGTAGCCTGGAGCGTGGGGAGCCCCACGTGGTACTGTGTGTGTTGGTGGCAGAACGCAACACTGGGCCTGGCAGAAGTGAGGTCAGCGAGGCCAGCTCCCGAGGGCCTGTGGGCCCTGCAGGGGTCACAGCGTCTTGGTAAGTGCTCTTAGGGGAGTTTAGAAGCTGGATTGGGACACCGAGAAAGACAGTGAGGTCCCAGTGCAGGACATGAGAAGTCGGACCGGATGTCACTTACATTCAGTGGGTTAAGGTGGGAGGTGAGAGAAGAAGGAGGCAGAATAACCCCTAGACTCTGCCAGGAGCATCTGGCTGTGTCATGGTGCCAGTTACTGAGCTGGGGGACTTCGGAAGAAGAGCAGTTTGGGTGAGGAGGGCGAGGGATGACAATGCCAGCTTTGGACGTGTCGACTTTTAAGGTGCCTACGGCTAATGCAGGAAGATTTCCAGGAAGACTGTCGGTTTTAAAGCTGGCTCTCATCTTTATTGATGGCGTAGATCAGATTCTGTGTTGATTCCCTTTTTCTCTCTCCCTGCTCGTGGGTAGGGTGGATACATCCTCCTCCGCAGTCAAGGTGTAGCTTCTGGGCCAACCCACAGAGACCCATGCCTGGAGTTTACTTCCTTATGACAGTAATAATATGGTACAAGAGGGACAGTGTGGATTTGTAGCTTGTTTGTGAACATTGTACGAGAGCCTGTCATCTGGATGGGTTCCACCGGTGTGCAGTAGGCGGGACATCCCCACCTGGCCGCACGCTTTGTCCACTACAAAAACCCTTCCCGAATTCCTCCTGTTTGGATCACCTGTTTTTCTGCTCCTAATTATTGATTGTTTCACTTACCTGTGGGCTTGTCCATTGGAAAATGGTTAGCAAGAGCAGAGGCCTTATAACCGGGGTGACTAGCAACCTGCTGCTCACTTGACCGCCAGCTCTGCGCTTGGCTGACTTCATGTGTGTGGTTCCAAGAATGGAACCACTTTTCAGCTTGACGCCCTGCTGTGCATTGTGTCTGTTCTCTGAGAGGTCCCAGCCCTCCTGAAGTCAGTGGTTTACTTAACACGCTTGTCTGTACTCACCAATCCTGGTATATTTCCTTCCTAAAGTAAATGTCGATTATCAGGTCAATTTGGTTGATAGTGTCCAAGTTTTCTACATCTTCACTGGTTTTTTCTACTTGTTTACTGTTGTTCTGTCACTTGCTGAGAAAAGGATATTGAAGTTTCTATTCATAATTATGGATTTGTCTTTCTCCTTTTGTTTCTGTTGGTTTTTGCTTTATGTACACTGAAACACGATTCTTAGATGCATACACGTTTGGAATTGTTATGTACTGTTGATGAACTGACGTCTTTAACGTCATGAAATCAACTTCTTTAGCCCTCATAATTTTCCTTGCTCTGAAATCTTTGTTTGATGTGAATACAGCTATTCTTTTAGTTAGTGTTAGCCTGGTATGTCCTTTTCCATCCTTATAATTTTAACCCATGTACATGTCTCTATCAAGTGAGTTTCTTTTACAAACATCTTATTGTTCTTAAGTTGTATCTGACAGTTTCTGCCTTTTAATTGGAATGTTTAGACCACTTACATTTAATGTAATTGTCAATATAATTATGTTTAAACCTAGTGTCTTGCTACTTGTTTTTTATTTCTACTATCTGTTTGGTTCCCCTTCTTCCTGCCCTCTTTTGTATTGAGTGTTTGTGATGATTCCATTTTATCTCCTTTATCCACTTACTATTTCTTTTTTGGCACTTCCAGCAGAGGTTGGAAACTTTCTGTAACGGGGCAGATAGTAAATATTTTAAGCTTTGCAGGCCAGATGGTGTCTTGCAATTATTCAACTCTGCCATTATAGCAGAATTATTTGTGTGGTGTGGCTATTTATAAGAACAGGCAGTGAGCCCAATTTGGCTTTCACTTTGGCTATAATAGTAGGCCCTCTGTCATTATGTTAATGTACTGGTTTTCTCTGGAATTTTTTTAAGATTTATTTCTTTATCATTGATTGTCAACACTTTGATTATGATGTGCCTTGGAGTGGTTTTAGTCGTGTTTCTTGAGTGTGTTGAACTCTTGGATCTGTGGGGATATAGTCATGCCTCCCCAGACTGTTTTCTGGGATTCCCATTGCACATACGTTAGGCTATTTTATATATGTATTGTTCCACATACTGTTGATGCTCTGTTGTTTCCTTTTTCCTGTGATTTAGATAATTTCTATTACCATGTCTTCGAGTTCACCAATCATTTCTTCTTCAGTGTCTAATCTATTCTTTACAGTATTTTTTCATTTCCAATATTGTATTTTCACCACTAGACTTTCACTTTGGTTTAAATCTCATCATGCTCATGCTTTCCTCTATTTTCTTGAACATATGGAACATATTTACAATAGTTATTTTAATGTCCTTGTCTACTAATTCTATCATCTGTGACTATTTTTATTGATTAATTTTCTTTCTGGTTATGGGTTATATTTTTCTACTTTTCTGCATGCTTGGTGATTTTTGGTTGTATGCCAGATATTATAAATTTTACATAGGTGCTAGATGTCTTGTGTTCCTTTAAATATTTTAGATTTTGTTCTGGAACACAACAAGGTTACTTGTTATTAGTTTCTTTTGAGGCTTGTGTTTAAACTTCATTGGGTGGGTCCCGGACAGCCTTTAAACTAGGCCAAATCTGGCTTCACTGTTCAGGCAGTTTCCTTCTGGGGATTCTACCTGAGGCCCCCTGTGTTAGTACCTCTTTCCACCGTGCTTGGAAGGAACTTGAACGTTCCTAAGGTGGTTTTGTGAACTCCTTTCCAATGGTTCTTGCCCCTATTTTCTCATAGGCATGCAGACCAATCCTCAGCCAGAGACCCTTCAGGAGACAGGTGGAGTTCTCTTTGCATCTTCCTCCTCTCTGGCGCGACCCCACGAATCCTAGCTGTCTCACCTCCCGGCCCTCCCTGGGTCTCCTTGACTCTGGGAAGTCCCTTCCCTCCTTGTGTTTGGCATGGACACTCCAGGCAGTGAGCACCTCGTGTATTCCCTTCTCATACTACACTGCCTGTTCAGTGTCTGGCAGCCTTTGTTTCATATATTTTGTCCAGTTTTCTAGTTTGTTTGTTTGTTTTTTTTAATGGCAGGAGGGTAAGTCCAGTTGCTATTATCTCACCACAGCTGGAAGCAGGAGTCCCTCCCTCCAGTGTAATTCCCCTTCTGATAATACCATCTACTGCCCCTCTTCCCCCATTCTCCCCTCCCAGGTCCTCACAGGCTTTGCTCCGTGTCTACCTTTTTGTGACAAGGAACGCCCACCCTTGGTGTGGCCCCGCACGCACCCCTTTCTCCTGATTAGGCTCCCAATGCCCGACCCCCTGACTCCTCACGACAGCCCTGTGAGGTACCTGCCCCAGCACCGCTGGCCTCCTGTGCGTGTACAGTGCTCTAGGCCAAGTGCTTGCCAGGGGTCGGGAGACTACTCTGCTGGGCGAGAGAACTTGGGAAGGTAGGGACAGAAGTGAGGCCATGGGAGCTGATGAGCTCATCTGAGAAGCACGTGTAGAGTGAGAACAGGTGAGGCAGAGCCCTGTGGAGCCCTGACATCCTAGGGGCAGGCGGGACAAGGTGTCTGCAAGCAATGGCCAGGCAAACCCAGAGAGCATGGGGTCCAAAAGCTAAAGGAAGGGAGTTGGAAGATGGGAGTGATCAAGAGTGATTGACAGGTATATGAGACCAGCAGAATGAGGTAAGGAAGGGTCTCGGGGAAGAGGCAGCTGGTGACAGAGCCCCACTTGCCTTAGCCCTGAGCTTCTGCAGACAGCATTCCTCCTGTCGTCTCTGCTCAGTGCCTACCTGCAGACCTTGTGTACCCTTCAGATGTCCGTTCAGTGTGTGCACCCTTCCACCCCACCCTCTGGGACAGTTAGCTCCATCCTGCTCTCTGTCCCCATGGCCCCCAAGCTTCCCGTGCAGGTGGTAGCTACCGTCTGCCAGTCTGTGTCCCTGCTGTCTTGTGAGCTCCTTAAGGCGAAGGACTACCACGAGTGCCTGGCGCAGCTTCAGTGAATACAGTGGGAGAGAAAGCTCTAGAGCTTTCCAGAGCCTTTGTCTTCCCACCCATACCACTGGCCCCATGACTTAATACCACCTGCCTGGCTCTGGGGGACAGGAAGGATCCAACACCCACTCCCACCCACCTTGGCTCCTGGAAGAATATCAGAAAACGGGCAGCCTGAGGGGCTTCTGGGGATTTCAGAACAGAATCAGGCAGGCGAAGTATAAGGGAGGAGTAGGTCTAGCCCCTGTCAGTGGCTGGGGTCCACCTGGAGGGCCTCTGGCCCAGGCAAGTGTGGGGGTTCTGTGGCCTAAGGAGGGGCCTGCCTAGTTTGTCTCCTCTGTGCAGGAACCATGGCCTGGGTCCGCAGACCCCACACCTACCTCATCATCTCCCTCAAGTGCCAGCCTTACTGTCCTTGTCTCTGGTCGCAGGTTGATGTCTGTGGAGGAGGAGCTGAAGAAGGACCACGCAGAGATGCAAGCAGCTGTAGACTCCAAACAGAAGATCATTGATGCCCAGGTGGGGGGGCTCTGGCCCTGTGGTCAGCCACAGGTGGCAAAGGACGTGGGATAAGGACCGGGTGACTTTGGCTTCTCCACATCCCCAGTCATACCCCCTGCAAAGGTGCAAAGGAATAGGAGACTAGGATCTCTGCTCTGAGAAGTCAGACTTGAGGGTCTTGGTGCACCACAAACTCTCTAGGACAGGCTGTGAAAGGGGTGAGGCAACTCCTCCCCTACTGGGGCAACTTGGTGGGTTTGCCTTTCACCAGGGGTGCTGACCAAAGATCAGGAGCTATTGGGAGGGAAATGGGGAAGGCTGGGGGTGACACAGGCTGGGCAGAGGGAGCAGGGGAGCGACTCTTGTTCAGAGCTATGGCTTCTCAACTGCATTGAGAGGGGAGACGTGTTAGAGACTCTGGCCTCCAGTCTCCTTCCCCCAAGGCTGCGCCCTTTTCCTCTCACTCACCTAGGAATAGGCCCAGGCCTTGCTCAAACTGTCAACTACACACACTGACCAGGACCTGTGACCTCTGTGTCACACGCAAACACACATGAACAGGGCCCTTGCCCTCGGGGCCCTGGGTGGCTGATAGATGACACCACGAGAGCTGCTCTGTGTGGATGAGAAGCAGGTGATGCAGTGGAGACGTGAGGGAGGCGGTCGTGGCCCAGCTGGCGAGGCCACCCCCTTCCCCGCTCGCCCAGTGCTGCCCAGCCTCGGTGGCCACACGGGGAGCTTTCCCGGCCATCCCTGCATCTCCTCCCGGCCACCTTCCTCCCTCCCCAGCACTTCCGCCCCAGGGAGATCCGTTTCCCATCCGGTGGCCCCAGCTCACGCCGTCTTTGTCCACAGGAGAAGCGCATTGCCTCCCTGGACGCCGCCAACGCCCGCCTCATGAGCGCCCTGACGCAGCTCAAAGAGAGGTACAGCATGCAGACCCGTAACGGCCTCTCCCCCACCAACCCCACCAAATTGCAGATTACTGAGAACGGCGAGTTCAGAAACAGCAGCAATTGTTAACCTGCCCGAGGCGAGGGAGGACTGGTGGCCCGGGGCAGGGCCTCCGCCTGGGGAGGAGCACCCCACAGTTGCAGCCCCAGCGCGGGGGGCAAGAGGCTGAGGCTTATCTCCCCGTGCCCTCCGCCCGCGGTCCAGGAGGCGGCCACAGAGGGAGCAGAGACCGACGCGGCGGGAGCCCGCCCCCCTCTCTTCCGGCCCAAGAAGCGTGTTGGGTGCAGGCCGAAGAGACTGCACGTGGGGAGTGGGACAGCCTGGTGGGAGCAGGGGGCCAGCCAAAACACGTCTCTGTTGGTTATTGAATTTGGTGTGTGTCACCTTTCCTTCTTTATCTGGCCAAGTGCATGTACCCCCCACGCTCCCCAGGGAGGGAGCTGCCCGGAGAGGTGTGGGATGAATGAGCTAGGGGCCCAGGTTCCCTGGCAGCCAGGCCCCTGCCCTGTGGGACCTGCCCCCTCAGTTCCAGGAGCTGACAGGTCGGTCAGCAGGCGGGGAGAGGGTGGGGAGGACGGAGCTGCCAGAGTTCCGTGCCCCTGCCTGGCTGGGTACCTGCCACCGCATGCAGCCTGTCGGGGACCCTTCCCGCTGTGAGGAACCGAAGATTGACCCCATACCTGTTCTCACACTCCTGCTTTCCCCTTCCTCCCTTGTTCTGCCAAAAAGATCCAGGGAGGCTCACGGCTCTGTCTTCTGGGCCCTCACGCCTCCCTTACTTGCCACCCAGGCCCAGCCTGCTGCTCTGGGGCCCCCAAAGCCAAAGACCTGGGCAGAGTCGGCCCAGACGGCACTCTGCGTGCTGCATGCCCTTCTGTGACCCTGCAGGGAGTGGCCGCTGTTGCTCACCCTGAGACAAAGGCTGATCTTCCTGATTGATGGTTAAAAAATTCTAATGCCCGCGGGCCCTGAGAAGGTGGATAACTGTGATTTTTTTTCCTTTCACAGTATGCATTAGAAACAAAAGCCCGCTTGCTCGCTTGCTGGAACACAGGGGCCTTTTAAATTGAGCGTGCGCACTGCATGGGAAATAGCGGCCCTGGAGGATGTTAGACTTGCTCCCTCTCCAAGACAGCAGCGGCCTGCACCAGGCCCCGTGTGTGCGGCCGGCCTCCTCCTCACCCTTCCCGGGCCCCCAGCCAAGGACCCAGGCGCTGCAGACAGGCAAGGGGCACACCCCACAGCTGGGGCCGGTTTTCCTCAGCTCTAGGCTGTTCTGTAGCTTTTCAGCCCTCCCCGCCCCCGCTTGTGGGACCTAGGTGGGCAGGAGCCTGGGTCTCTCTGTGCCTCCCTGTTCCCAGCTCCAGCCCTGGGTACAAGAGCTGGGACATTTGCCCCGCAGCAGAGTCAGGGCCTATCCAGAGCCAACCCTCTGCTCAGCCTCAGGAAGCAGAGGAGACCCTTGGAAAGAGCGCCGAGCCCTTCCTGCCCCCGGGGCTGGAGACGTGCTGCCCCGGTGCCACAGAGCCCACCAGCAGGGGTGTGCAGGAGGCCCAGACCACACCGCACCCTGTCCTGGGCCCGTGCTTGGGGATGGGCTCTTAGATGAAACCTGCAGTTCATTTAGGCCAGAGACATGCTGGTGGGGCGAGGGCGGCCCCCGAGGGTCACAGACCTCAGGAAGGAAAGCCGTGGGGGCTGCGGCCCTACTCCCCCTCGTGGTCTCACAGTCAGGGCCTGGCCCCCGGGAGGCCTCTGTCAGTCTCGTCCCCCCACTGCCCAGTGAGCCCTCCCCTCCTCCCCAGCCCACTCCTCTCCCGCCGATGCCTCGTACAGCAACCGTGGACTGAGCACGTCCTAGCAATACAGGGGGAGGTTCCCAGGGCCCGACAGCAGGGCGCAGGGGGCCAGTGGCGGTCAGAGCTGGCAGCCCTTGGCTGGATTGTGAGCTCTCAGGCCGAGAACCTTATTTACCTAGTGCAAAAACTGTAAAAGTGTACAGACTCTTCACAGATTTTTATCTGAATTGCAAGTCTGACAATTTTTGTAAATGTTCTTGGTGTTTGACTGTAATGTAACTATTTCACCTAATGGTTGTACATAGTCCTTTAGTCCTGGTGCTGCCGAGGGCTGCCTGGGACCGCTGCTCTCCGATGGTTTGTATTTTATTTTTTAATCTAGAGAACAGTATTGGGCAGGAAGAAGAGGTTTGGGATTTGGGTGTTGGGGTTTTGGCCCTGCCCATGGCATTTATTTGTTTGCTTTGCAGAAGTGCTGTCTGTGTGGGGGTGATGGGCACACATGCCCTGGCTGGGCCGGCAAAGGGGGCTCCTGCCCGGGCCACACAGAACCTGTGTCTTGGTGTTGGATGCTGCCAGCAGGCAGGGCCTGGAGGGCGGGGGAGTGAGAGAAGGCAGTCCCTGCCCGGGGAGGACCAAGGTCCCAGCCCAGACTGCTGGAGCAAGCTCTGCCCTCCTTTGCCAACACAGAGGCCTGACTCTTGTGCTTCACTTTTATGTTTAGGGTGAAGGAAACTGCCAAACTTCCTATAAGTGAAGACTTTTTCCAACTGCCCAGTAAGGGGGTGGGGAACCGAGGCCAGAGCTCCACACCCCCCCACCTCCACCCTTCAGAGCGTCTGCCTGGGGTGCACTGCTCTCTCTCCCACCCCGTCCGTCTGCGGAAGGCAGACTGTCCAGGGAAACAGCCCCTTTTCTACACACTCGGCTCCAGAGCCGTCGCAGCCCCCACACCACTTCCCTGCTCCCCCTTTTGTAAGTATGTGAAAAGAACAAAACTGCAAATGTTGGAGTCTTGGCTGGACTCTCCCTCCAGCTGTGACTTTTAACTGTGTAATAATGTACAGAGAAAGTTGGTGTTCTAAGACTGTGGCTGTGCAATTTCTGTACATTTGCAATTAGAAATATTAAAGATTTATTTAGCTATTTTAAGCCTGACTCGCCTCTCCATTCAGCTGTGTCTCAGGAGGTTGTCTGGGGATGACTCAGTCGTGGCTGATATTTGATATTGTCCTTTACCAAGAGCCCAGGACTTGGTTCTCCCTGGTGGCAGGGGTGGACAGGGAAGACCCCTAAAGCTGGTGGTTGCGGTGGTCTAGGCCCAGTGATCTGGTGTTACCCTCTCCACCAGGGAGTAGAGCAGATCAGCTCCAAGACCCTCCGCCTGGCCGTGACCACCTCACAAGTAAGGTCCTTGGTGGTCCCACAGCCCCACATTGTCCCGCAGCAGACACCAGCTCCCGGCAGGCTCTGCTTCAGAAGCTGTCCCATCTGCTGAAGTCTGCCACCAGGAGGGGAGAGGCCCGCGGATGGGGTGGGGAGGTGAGGAATAGGTCGGCCCAGGGTCAACCAGCAGGTTAAGCTTCTGATGCCTGAAAGGCCCCAACTCGTGGTGCTTTCCCAAGCTTATCCACCTGCAAGGCAGAGCTCAGGGCCTTTGCTGGGAAGAAACCAGCCCGCAAGCCTGTTGGGCTTTGCACTTTGCACGGGGAGCCCTGCAGCCCTGGGTCCTACTCAGCAGGTCCCAGGTACTACACAGTAAGCCCTAGGGGTCAACACATTAGGAGACTGGCTCAGAGGTTCAAGTGTGGGCCCCAGCCCTAGCTGGACCCCTCAGCAACACCACGGACGTGGGAGCTGAGGTTTTATGGAGGGCAGGCATGTAGCTGGTTAGATCGTCAGATGTACACCTGGTCTGTCATGTGCACAGGCATCTGGCTCCTGCCAGGGACTTGGGGCCCAGGTGTCCACCATTCTCAGAAGCCCCAGGGCTGCCCCTGGGCTTGTTCTTGAAGCCAGTGGGAGGGCTGGTTTGGGGGCGGGGTGGAAAGGCACAACAACACCCACAGATTGCTGTGCAACCTCGCCACCCTGCTTCTGCTCCAGACTGACCCCTCCCCCATCCCCAGGGCCCCTTGTCTGAGCCCTGGGGTAGTTCCAAACCCTTGTGGTTCTGTGGGGGAGAAAGTGGGGCTTCATCCTGCTCCCCAAACCCATGTTTTTCAATGCTCAGCCATTAGGACATGTTAATGCCCTGGACTGCCATCTCTGCTCCCTGACTGCGCCCTCCACCCCACCTCCCACTGTCAGCCTGGGTGACCTCAGCCACCTGCGCAGCACCCTGGCCTCCTGGGCTCTCAACCTCTAGTCTGCTGTGAGGACCCCTCCCTCTGTCACACCTTCCCCATCATCTACCACAATAACACTGTGGTGCGTCCTCAGACAGGCTCCTTTCCTCCCAGGCTCATGTTTTTGCTGCTTCCCCACCAAGCTTAGCCCTGTGTCTCCATCCTCGGCCCCTCTCCTGGCTGAATATGCTATGACCACATCAGCCCTGGGTCCCTGCTCTCTGGGAGCTAAACACTACAAGACAACAATAAAAAACTAGTTCCCACTGTGCCCCTGTGGGCTCCTGCCTCCCCCATTCTATGCCACATCCCAGAGGTCAAGACGAGCTTGGACCTCTTCTCAGACCTCCCAGCCACACACTCCCTGCTCCAAGAGCCATTCTCCTGGTGTCACGCCAGGGTGTCATGCAGAGTCTCTGGTCCAGCTCCCCACATAAGAACGCAGGATATGGTGAGGCCTAAAAGGAACACCCAGGGAGCCATAGATAGGGGAGTCACACCACTGCAGTCTCGCTGGCGTCTGGGTTAGAGACACAGGAAGCAGGAGCCACACGATCTACACACAACCTGCCGTCCGCTTTCTGCCAACCAACCTCACTTGCTAGCTGCAATCGCCGTATTAACAGCAATCCGCTCTTGCTAACTCAGCCACCATCTTCTTGCCAGCCCCCATTTGCTGCTAGTGTAGCCGCAGGTATATTAGTGGCCAATGGCTCACTGGTTACAGCTGACGGCCAACTAGCCACAGCTGATGGCCATCCAATCACAGTTGATGGCCATTTACTACCTGAGCCAGCACCTTTCCACGTGAGGCCGAGAGCCTGGAAACTGCACTCCTGGCTCTGTCCCGACACCTGGCCTCTGGGGGAAGATGCCTGCACTGACTTCTGACCCTCCCCTGGCTCCCCCAGTCCTCATCCCTGCAGGCGCAGGAGAGGAGGTGACCCTCTTCCTTCCCAAGACAGCCCCTGGCCAGGGCCCTGCCCTCTTACCCCTTGAGGCCTCAATCACTCCTAAATGTTCAGCCTCACTGCCCTTTACCAGCCCCAGGTCTCCACCTGCGCCTCACCTGGTCCAGCTGGGTTTTCTTCCCTCCCCTTCAGCCGACCTTTATTAACCTTTATTAATGCGTACTGCCTCCAGGGACCTGCCATCTCTGCCTCCTCACCTCCTTTTCTTTCCCCAGCCCACCACCTCATTGCCAAAGACACGGGCCCCCTCACAGCTTCTATACAGGGTCCGCAGTCCCCAAGATCAGGGACTGCCATCCCTCTGCTGGGGTGGCGTCACACAACGTAGAATTCAAGGGAATAGCAATGAACAGGAGATAATCTCCCGTGGGCGGAAGGCATTTATAACAAAGGCACTAAAGCTGTGAGCCTCTGTGAGCCTCCGAATGGGGAGCAAGTGGCATCAAATAGGAAGCAGAAACACAACTGCGTTTGACATGAACACACCGTCAGTATCAGTGTATTACAGATGGAGGAGACAATAAGAACCCAAAGGACTTTAATAATTCATAAGGTTTAATAAGCAGGGACACACGAAGCTCTTAATCTAAAGAGCGCACCTTTTCAGTATACTTGGAACTTTACCCAAAGGTGAGTATGCAATGAGATATGAAAACCTCGGAATGTTACCCCAAGAAACAGTCGGGGCCACATTATGCCTTGAAGCCATAAAACTAGAGATCAGTAATAAATGTTTAATCAGGAAAAGAAAACCACCATGAAGCACTTTAAAGAATAAATATTGAATCAATAGAATTAGATTTTTAAAACAAACTAGTCTTCTAATTAAACAAAGTGTACTGACCTCACACATTTATCTCATTTCCTCCCCAAATACCGCTATACCGACAGGAGAAAGCTAACAAGATTACCACCTATAAGGACAAAATGTGGGAGGAGATACCATAAATAAGAGACTTTGAAAAGCTTTGGCAGATGGGAACTAATGAAGGAGTGTCGACTACGTTGGCAGAGCAGAGGGAGAGGTGAACTGGGGCTGATCAGCTCCAAGGAACCCTCAGAGGCTCAGGACGGGGAGGCCCAGCGTGATAGGAGGCAGAGCCAAGGCACTAGGTTGGAAATGGGGAAGTCACACGCCCGCCTCCTCCCCCTGCTCTGCATACACAGCCAGGAAACTTCTCTTTATCCCTCATCTCCTTGTAAGGAACTGGACATTTGTTCTCTGGAAGAATCGAACCAGATATGCTCCAGACTTGGGAACACCAGGCAGAGCAGAGGGCTCTGGGAATTACAGGGCAGACAGCAGGTGGGAGGGGGTAAAATGAGCTTCTGTCTGCAGTAGCACCCATCCCACGAGCACCTTTGCTGCTCCCAGAGCCAGGCAGCTATCCCCTAGGTAGCTGATTGGAATATTCTTTTTTGGAAAAACTGGCTTTGGAGAAAAGACCTCCAGATATTTCCCCAATACAAAGAGTACGTCACTGTCCCAGCATCCTATAATGACTCCCACCAATCAATGTGTCCTGTACGTGTGTGTACACACGCACGAAGAGCACGGATGACTAGGACCCCCCAGACAGTTGAGGAAAGCTTCCAGTGAGTACTAGAAACTAGATATGAATTTCCCCAGGCCTTTGCTTCATTAGTGGCAAGGAAGCACCTTATTTGGTGGGGGAAAAGGAAGGAAGGAAGGAAGGAAGGAAGGAAGGAAGGAAGGAAGGAAGGAAGGAAGGAAGGAAGGAAGGAAGGAAACAACCAGCCCAAGAAAAGAAACAGGAAATAAAGACAATGAAGAAAAGAGAAGAGTATTTAAACAAAACAAAATAAACAAAAAACAACATGGGGCAGCCCGATAGCTCAGTGGGTTGGAGCATGAGCTCTAGACAACGGGGTTGCTGGTTTGATTACCACGTGGGCCAATGGGCTGCACCCTCCACAACTAGATTGACGACAACAAGCTGCTGCTGAGCTGCCAGAGGGGCGGCCGGATGGCTCAGTTGGTTGGAACGCGAGCCCTTAACAACAAGGTTGCTGGTTCAATTCCTGCATGGGATGGTGGGCTGTGCCCCCTGCAACTAAGATTGAAAATGGCGACTGGACTGGAGCTGAGCTGCGCCCTCCACAATTAGATTGAAGGAGAACGACTTGGAGCTGATGGGCCCTGGAGAAAAACACTGTTCCCCAATAAAAAAATTTTTAAATTTAAAAAGAAAAAATCCTCTCCAAACTATAATGTCCTAAGGGAGATAAAACAAGAACAGGACACTATATATATATTTAAAAAACAAAATCAACGAAGAGCTTCAATTAGTTTCTTTTTACAAAAATAAAAAATCCAATAGAAGTGCTAGAATACAAAGTTGATGTATTCTCCCAGAAAGTAGAACAAAATACACAAATAAAAAAACCAGAGAGAGAGAGGGAAAACTGGAGGCTCAGTCCTGGTCATCCAATATCCAACTATTAGGAATTCTTAAAAGAGTAAAAGGGGGGGCCGGCCCTGTGGCTCAGGCGGTTGGAGCTCTGTGCTCCTAACTCCGAAGGCTGCCCGTTCAATTCCCACATGGGCCAGTGGGCTCTCAACCACAAGATTGCCGGTTCGACTCCCCCAGGGATGGTGGGCTGCGCCCCCTTCAACTAGCAACGGCAACTGGACCTGGAGCTGAGATGCGCCCTCCACAACTAAGATTGAAAGGACAACAACTTGACTTGGGAAAAAGGCCTGGAAGTGCGTACTGTTCCCCAATAAAGTCCTGTTCCCCTTCCCCAATAAAATTAAAAAAAAAAAAGAGTAAAAGAAAGGGAGAAAATGGTCAAAGGAATAATAAAAGGACATTCTCCAGAGCTGAAGTAAGGACCCAGCACAACAGACGGAAAAAGACCCCTCCAGGGCACAGCATCATAAAATGAAGAGGGGCCAGATATTCCTGAGAGTTCCTGGTAGGGAGTCTCGGTGAGAGATTCTGGTAAGAAATGGGAAGTGATAGTAAGAACAACTAGCATGATGGTGTTTTTTTTCTGGCCACAGTCAAAACTAATTAGTGTCCTCCAGGGCTATAAACCATAGGCAACGGGGTTGCATCTTTACCTGCCCCAAATCTACAAGTTAGCATGTAACTTCACACATAAATACATAGTAAATGGTAACTCAAGTAAATATGTTTCCCCTAGATGATGCAATAGTCCTGGGGCAGGGCTTAAACACTACTCAGTAGGACATTGGAATGACAAGCTGCCCTTCTTTGGCCTTAGTTCCAAGTTTTGGATGATATTCCTGAATACTCCCTGACAAAACACCACAGTAACAAAGCATGAAGCCTCAGTGGGCTATTAGGTAATGTGATTGACTGAAGCAAGCCCACTTCAGATGACATTTGGACCCAGTGTTGAGAGCCAATGGAGGGTGGAGTGGGGGGTTGGGGTGAGTTGAAGAGTACACACCCTTTCTAAAGGTGTGGTTCCTCCTCAGCAGCAGGGACCATCCCCGTGGATTTACATTCCATCCATTTTCTTCTTGCTGACTTCCACATTTTTATACCCAGCCCTACTGCTGCCCTGAGCTCCACATTCACAGGGCCATGCGCCCGCTTAATATGGTCACTTGGCATCGGATCTGATGTGTCTGAAGTGGAGCTCTTGATTTTTCTACCCCCACAAAGCTGTTTCTCTTCTCATCTTCCAATGCCCACTCCCCATCCTGTAGCTCTACCATCCTCCCAGTTGCTCAAGCCAAAAGCCAAATGTGACTTCTTGATTCTTGTGCATTAAAAAGGATGGATAGATTTGGAATGGTGTTCATGGTACATCGTGTGTGAAATATACAATATTTTAGTGGATGTGCCCATTCCCTTAAAGAAAAATAAATAAATTGCACTACGTATAATAAATTACATAGCAAAACTATGTAACGCAAACACATACTATTAATGTGAGGAGTGGGACTCAGTAGGATGGGGAAGGAGGACTCACACTTTCTACTTTATATTCTTATTACTGTTTGAATATTTTACAACAAGTTTTTATTTCTTGTTTTGATATGGAGCCATTTAAAAATAAATAAAACATAGCTATATAATGAAACCCTATGCAGCCATTAAATTTGTAGAAGAAAAACAAGTGACATTGAAAGATATTAATAATATATTACATGTTAAGAGCAGATAACAGAATTGTATGTCCAGGAGGACTCTAGTTTCGTTTTTTTTAAATTGATTTGAAAAAAGAGGTCTGGATTAGGAGACATTAGAGCTGAATTATATATGTCATCGTCCTTTACCCCAAATAATTCAATGTGTATTTACTAAAATTAGGGATATTCTCTTCCGTAATCACAGTATAGTTATTAAGCTCTGTCAGTTTTACATTGGTACATACTTTTCTCTAATCTAACGTTCAATTTTCTCAGTGGAACAAATAATGTCCTTTTATAGTATTTTTTTCCCCTCCAGCACAGGATCCAATCTAGGGCCAAAGATTACAGTTAGTTGTCATGTCTCTTTAGCCTCTTGTAATCTGGAACATTTCTATGGCCTTTCTTTGTCTTTTATAGCATTGACATTTTGGAGGAATACAACCACCCATTCCTCCTGCCCATTTTTAAAATAAAAATAGAATTTTGCATTTGTCTGATGTTTCCTTGTGACTTGTTTCTGATTATTCATTCTTGTTTCTGATTATTCAAAATACTGCAGAGAGCACATTGTGTCTTTCTTCACATTGTGTCATGTTAATTTTGATCATGTGGCCCAGGTGTGGTTCAATTTCTCCATTGTATAGTCACTGAGTTTTTTTGTTTGCTTTTTTGTTTTGTTTTGTTTTTTTGTTTTGTTTTGCATGCAATTAATAAGCAGTCTGAAGGGAGACACCTCAACACCATGCAAATATCCTGCTCATCATCAAAATGTCCCCCTATGTTTAGCAACCATTAATGATTGATCCAGTCTTTACTAGGATAGTTGCAAAAGATATGTCACTTCTAGCATTCCTTTCACTTTACCAGCCAACTCTCAGAATTTTACTGTCAGCAAAAGTTCTCTCTTCTCCCCATGTATTTGTTTACGTATTTATTATTGGACTGGACTTATGAAGTCCTATTTAAAAAAAATGTTTTTTTATTGGGGAACAGTGTGTTTCTCCAGGGCCCATCAGCCCCAAGTCGTTGTCCTTCAATCGAGTTGTGGAGGGTGCAGCTCATTTCCAAGTCCAGTTGCTGTTTTCAATCTTTAGTCGCAGGGGGCTTAGCCCACCATCCCATGCGGGAATTGAACCAGCAACCTTGTTGTTGAGAGCTCGTGCTCTAACCAACTGAGCCATCTGGCTGCCCCTCTGGAAGCTCAGAGGCAGCTCGTTGTCATCAATCTAGCTGTGGAGGGCGCCGCTCACTGGCCCATGTGGGAATCAAACCAGCAACCGTGTTGTTCAGAGCTCGCGTTCTAACCAAGTGAGCCATCTGGCCGCCCCAAAGTCCTATTTTTAAGGGCTTATAATTCATTACTTATTTTGATGCTCAAACAGTTCCAGATTTGGCCACAGGGAGCCCTTTCAAATTGGTGCCTGTATCTTAGTGACATGCCCCCAGTGCTGTTTTCAAACACTTCCTTACTTTCTGGCATCACAAGATGTCTCGGGCTCACCCTGTATCAGCTGTGGAATTAGTCATTTCTCTGAGGAACCCCAGGGAATGGAATTACAGACCAAGGTCTGAGAGCAACTTGAATGTCCTTTTTTCTTGATCTTTTCAGCAGACAGAACTAGGAAAGAAATGTATGTTCATATACACCTATTCGCACAAATACACCTCCATACACATATACGTATACACATAAACAGACACATACACGTTTTAGAAATCGTGAGTTTGCCTCCAATTCCACAGAATCTAAAATCTAACAAGCATCCTGGGTGACTCTTGCATCAGGTGAGGCAGGAAGAACTGGTGTCGACTGATCAGGGGAGAAGAAGGAACCGGAGGGAGGGTGAGGTGGAGCTGCTCCTGACCCCTGCTCTGCATGGGAGGGGCTGGAGCACAGGCACCAACCGAACGGAGGGAACATAAATTCTCAGGGAGATTCCTTCTCAGACTGTGGTCGCCACAGGGCACTAAGCCTTAGCGTGTCAGGTCTGCGGACACCTCTCAAGAAGTCCCGAAAGAATGCTGGTCATTTAAATGATGCTTCATTGACAAACACCGGAGTGTGCTGCTAAGAAAAAGGAGCAACCTGCACACAAAAACTTGGGAGCAAAGACTATATCGTGGCTAAGAGCGAAAACAGAACGCTTGTGCTTGAAAGGCAAAGTCCTCATCCATTCTAGAACATTCACTTGAAGAATTAGCCAAGAATATTGCAAAAGACAAATAATTGGAAATTTGAAGAATTAAGCAATTATTCTAGTAGCAAAACAGGCAAAGGTATGAAATGACAAGTTGCAAAGAAGGAACAGAAACAGACAAATGAGAATATTCTCATCCACACTAATAATTCAAGACAAGCAAATGAACATAACAATAAAATAGCCAATATTTTTTGTGTGTCCAGTAATGTTTAAAAGAAACAAAAAAGGAATCAACCTAAGTAGAGAAAAATATATAAGCTATTTTAAAGAAAATATAATGCTGGGCTTCCCTCTGCCACAGCATGTGTCACGTCAGATTATCTGTTGGATTTATTTGTATTCTCCATTATTAGGCGTTTGGATCCAAGTTTATTCAACTTTGTATACTTAGCACCTAACAGGATGCTTGGCACATAGTAGGCTCAAAAAAGGAAAGGCCGTATTTCTTGACCACAGAGCCATAAAAGTAGGAATTAATAATAAAAGTTTATCTGCTGCTTGGAAATTCATGTAGAAGTGTGTGTGTGTGTGTGTGTGTGTGTGTGTGCGTGCGTGCGTGTGTATTAGTGATACTAGCTATGATGGGTGCAGTGTGTGTTGGCATCCATAGGTGTAGCCTCCATGTTGGGATGGGAGCAGGTAACCGTGAGTGTGTTTCTGCATGTGGTTCTGTCCAGGTGTGGCTTGAATGTCACTGTGGGGATAAGTCCCATTTCAGTTTGTGCAGAGTTGTGGTCAGTGTGCCTCGAGCGTGCTGAAGGCAGAAGCCCAGGTCTGTGGGCTCCCAGGAGGTGATCAGGAAGACACAGGACAGAGGGCAGTGGGCAGAGGGCAAAGCACAGAGGCAGGAGGACAGCCTGGAGGCCATCTCTCTGCAAGCAGCATCCAAGTTCAGCCCCCAGCACTGGTGTCTGCCACCTACAATTTTCCTTCCATGTTATCTCCTCTTCCTTTCAAGCTGTAGTCAGGGAGTGAGTTCAAGATCCTTCCACTTCTGTTTCCCTGGTGGAGGTTTGGAAAAATGGCTCTGGCAAGAGGAGGGGGCGATGTGTTTATTACAGGACATAAGCAGCACGATTGCATTCTAATAAATCAGCACAGATTTCAGAGCAGCACGGGGTCTCGCGGGCTCTGCGGGCCGTGGAATTCAATATGATATGCTTCAGCCTGTCAGCTAATGGGCTGCTGCTGGATGCCACGTGACCCAACCTTCCCGGGGACGTTAAACGATGCTGAAAAGTGGCCCAGATTTATTTATTGGGACAGTGCGTGTTCCTGCCTGTGGGTGTGTGGGGAAATGAGAAGTTATGAAAACAGGTATGTGTGAGGTGGGAGGGGATGGGGTTTTCACGCTGTCCCAGGGCCTGGGCAGACAGACTGTGGCCTCCCTTCTGGGCCTGCTGTTGGCTCTGCCCCACCTCAGGGTCGTCACCACTCACCCAGTTGACACACCACCCTGCTACATAGAGCATCTGTGGGGACAGAGTCCCAGAGAACAGTTTCCAGGCTCTCGGCCTCACGTGGAGAGGTGCTGGCTTGGGTAGTAGATGGCTGTCAGTTGTGACTGGTTGGCCATCAGCTGTAACCAGTTATCCAATTAGCCACTGATATAACTGCCGTGGCTGCGTTGGTTGGTTGTTTGGGTTGGTTGGCAGAAAAGCAGATGGTGGATTGCAGATCGTGTGGATCCTACTTCGGGTGTCTTGCCCCGTTGCCAGCGAGACTGGGGTGCAGGAAGACCCCTTGTTGGGGTACTGGCAGATGTTTGCTCCCTGTGTCTCCAACCCAGCCATCAGCAAGAATATAGTGGTACGAATCTCCTCTCCCTGGCTCTGTGGGTGTTCCTTTTTGTCCTCACCATATCCTGCGTTCTTATGCGGGGAGCGGGACCAGAGACCCTGCATGACACATGGCACAGCGAGCAGGGTTCCAGCCAGGTAGGAATGGTGTCTGGCTCTGGGCAAGAGGACATGTGGCCCCCACACAGTGTGTGGTACCTGGTAGCCACTGTTCTCAGGAGTTGGACCCACGAGGAGGGGTGGGAGGACATGGATGGCTCTCCGCCCAGCGTGGAGAGGGCCCTGCACGTTCTAGCTGAGCAGTTGCTGGAGGAGGTGAAGGGTACAGCCGGCCGTGTGGGCTGGATGTTCCTCCCTGCGTTGCATCGTGACACGGAAGACGCACTTGTTGGAATAGCCCAGGAGCAGGACTAGAGTCCCTGCATGACAGCATCAGTTTCTGCACCTGTTAATCCATTCATTTGTTTGCTATTCCCTCTTCCACCTGTCATTCATTCATTCATGCATTCATTCATTCCTAGGTCATTCCACCTATTGTGTGCTGAGCCATGTTGCCAGTGCTGCCAACAGCGTAGGCAAGACCCTGTCCTCAAGGAGGAAGGTGAGATGGCATCAAATGACTGCGATGAGCAGGGCCATCAATGTTCTTCCTACAAGCCTTTCATCTCCAGAGCAGCCGGCAGGTTCCAGCTGCCATCCCCTCCTGCCTGGACGCCTCATTGCTCCCCTCCCCCCAGCCAGCCTCGCCGTGCTCACTCGTGCTACAGCCACGCTCGATAGTCCACCCTCCAATTCCTAAGCTTGGTTCTCTTTCAAACACAACCCCGATCATACTATCCTCTGAACACCCTCCAACACGCAAGGAAGAAACCTTCAACGTGGCCTGCGCTGCCTGTGGGGCTGGCCTTGGCCTCTCTGAGCTGCCTGTGTGTGGGGCTGGCCTCTCTGAGCGGGACACACACAGGCCTCTTTAATTGTTCCCCGCAGGGCCCTGGAAAGCCCTCCTCTCTGCTCTCAGCTCCTGGCTCCCCCCCTCTGCGCTTAGTTAACCCCTGTCCGACCTTCAGCTCCAAGTGGCAGGGCCATGTCCACTCACATCATTGCCTTAACAAGGCCCAGCTGTGCTGGCACTTGGACGGGGCTCAGTAGTTACTGAGTTGGGGGAGGAAGGAAGGGCGTGGTGACACCGAACCCTGCCAGCTGAGCAGGCCTTAGCCGAATCAGATGGTCCCTGGAGCGGGCGGAGAGACACAGACCCCACAGGGTGTGGGCCTAATCCCCATTTCAGGAGGGATGAGCTGTAAGGGCTGGCCCAACAGGAGCGGAATCGGGGGTTTGGGGTTTGGGGAGAAGGAGCTGCTTTAGTGCTTACATCCCACTGGCCCCTACAGACCAGGAAGGGTCCCTAGGGGTCCTGCTCCTCTGCAATCCCGATGGTAGAGGTGTCTGTTTCCTCCCACAATGCTCCTCTGGGGAATTAGGGAAGGGAGGAGAACCTGTTCCCCGAAAGGGCCTTACTTTATAATCTGAAAGGAGCAATAGACCTACTAAATAAAAAGGCCTTCACTGCAGACTCACAGGGCAGACTATAATAAAGGCCTGGGAAGAACCGGTCTGCTGCATTATTTAAAATTTGCATTTTATAAGGTTTAATGGATATTTATACAGAAGAAGAGCATATCAGGTGAATGCACAACTTTATATTAGATTGAGAAGGCTGAGGAGATTGTGGGTCTTCACCGCTCACTCCTCATGCCCACTGGGATTGGCAGTCAGAAGGCTGCTTTCCTTCCTTCCTTCCTTCCTTCCTTCCTTCCTTCCTTCCTTCCATACATTTCCTGAGCACGTCCTGTGTGCTAGGCCCTGGCTGGGCGTGGGATCCAGACATGAATGAGCACAGCCCTGCCTAGAATGAGAATCACCTTGAGATGGGTTAAAGGGACATACGAGGGCTGAGGGCCTGAGGGGAGGATGGCCAGCCTGTGGGTCAGCTTTGCAGAGGACTTCATCGTTGACTGTTGGGCGAGTAGGAAGCTCACCAGGCCCGCAGGGGAGGAAGGGCGTTAGGGACAGAAGGAAGAGCATGGGTGGAGCACTGGGAGAATGGAAGAGCGTGGGGTGTTTGGGGAATGGCAAAAAAATGTGGTGAGTCCTGAGGTAAGGTCTATGGGAGAGGCAGCCACTCAGCAGGCTGCCCCTTAGTTCACCTCTAGGGGGCACCCCTGAGATTCTTCTTCCTGTGTCATCGGCCCCTGTGCAGGGCACAACCTTCATTCGTGACTGCATATGGTGGCCTTGTTGGCCTGGTTGAAGGAAAGCTGGGCTCCAAATGGAGGATCCCCAAAACCAAGTGAGGGGTTTGAGCTGGATCCAGGTGGCAGGAAGCGTTTTATATCTTTAGGTAGGACAGTGATATGATCAGATTGTCATTTCAGAAAGGCCACTCTGGCAGCTGTGGAGAATGAGTTGGAGGCAGAGAGACAGTTGGCTTCCGAAAACTGGCCCATATAGAGCACATATTTTGCAAAAATATGACAAAAGACTAATTCTTTTCATCTGCAAAGAGATGCTACAAATCAACACGAAAGAGATGAGAAGAAAAATAGGCAAAGAACATGAGCAGCCCGTTAATAGAAAAGGAAATACAAACAGCTTTTTAAACACATAAAAAAGTCTCAACCTCATTCATAATGAGAGAAACAAACATTAAATCTATCACCAGTGCCATATTTTTCACCCATCAATTGGCAAAAGTTAACATTTTGACAATATGCCGTGTTGGGGAAGGAGGTGGAAATGGCCTTCTCACCCATCGTTGGTGGGACTGATAATTGGTCCAGCCTCTTTGGAGGGCAATTTGGCTATATTGATTGCAATTTAAAACGTAGGTACCCTTTGACCTAGTAATTCGACTTCTAGGACACACTCACACATGTACATAAAGATGCTAGTGCAAGAACAGTTCCTGAAGGACTGTAGGTAGTCACGGAAAACTTGAAACAACCTAAAAGAATTAACCTAAATGGAGACTAGTTGAGTAAACTAAAGTGTTATAAGTAATTATAGCACATTGTATAATGGCATGCCATGACGACATTAAAAAACGGAGGCCAATCTGTGCGTACTTATCAGGCAACAATGTCCAAGCAACAGTGTTAAGTAAAAAAAAAAAAAAAACAGAGGGCAGGTCAGTGCAAAAAAGAGGAAAAGAGGTGTCACATATATGTAAGAATTCTTGTCTACGCGCGACTGTCTTTAAAAGGACACACAAAACCTAGAAACAATAGTTTCTTCTGAGGACAGACTGGAGAATTGAGGGACAGGCATGGAGGGAAATCACTTGTCAGTGTCTAGCTCTCTGTGCTGTTTCTATTAGTTTTGGCCATGTATATGCATTAATGCCGTGTGTGCAGTTATGTATGTGTATGTAAATATATCTCCATTGCATATTTTTTTAAAAAAAGATCACAGCAACAAAAAGCCCAAATGTTTGAATCCCATGCGGTGGGGTCTCATTTCACCCAGTGGCTTTGGGGAATGAATTTGCATGAAAGTGAATTTTCCACATAGATCACAAGACTCAAAAGTCCTTCAAAGATTGTTAAATAAAGGAAACCTAGTAAAATGTATAAAATTCTTCCATATTTTATCTAGTAAAGACTGGAATGTGCGAGAACATTTCCTGGCTGGCCCTGAAGCAGAGGGCTCTGTGCCCCTGCACTGAAGGCCCCTCTCTGCCTTAACGAGGCTCTTGTCCTTTCCCCTCCCGTCAGGCACCGCTTCACACTCAGTGTGTGAGCAAGAGAAAGGACTGAAACAAGGTGGCATTTCTCACCTTGCCCAGGTAGCTTCTTTCTGGGATGTGGAGTCAGGAGCCCAGTTTTGGGGGCAGACGTTCCACGTGTCATGACGCTGTTTGCTCACAGATCCATGGCCCTGGTGGTTGGGGTTCTGGGACAATTTGACCTGCAATAATGTGGGCAGCTGCTTCTCTCTCCCTGCTGTCCCACCGAAGTCTCAATGGTGGCTGCATGGGCCCGTGGAGGGCAGTTTCCGTGGCTACAGAGGGGGACTGATGCCACTCACCTCATTACCATGGCTGAGATGCCTCTGTCTCCTGGGGTGAAGCCGTTCCTTCACACGCTCACCACCGGCCTCCCCTGCCCACACCGCCCGGTACATTCCAGCTAGACACAGAGGCTCTCAGTTATTGGAATGGCGCCTCTCTCTGTCCCCCTCCGCCGTCACTTTGCTGCCAAGCTGAGCAATTCCCAAGGCCTCCGTGTTCTGTAAACCTGGCTGGGTTAGGGCGGCCTCCAGGAAGCGGGGCCTGGCAAGGCCTCTCCTCCAGGACTTGAATCACTCAAGGGCTTTTCGGAGAAATGTTTGCTGACATGGTGCTGTTCAAGACCTCCCCCAGAGCCTCCCCCTTCCACATGTTCTCAGACACCACCTGGGCAGGACTCACCCAACATGCAACACAGAGGAGCAGCTGGAGTCCAGCTCCATGAGGCTGAGACCCCAAACCAGCTTTGGCATTTATAAATCCCACTGGGCAAATCACTTCCTCTGTTTTGAACCTCAGTTTCCTCAACGGTAAAATGGGGTGATAATAAGAGTATCCGTTTCCTGAGCTTGTTTCTCAGATTAAGTGAACTAACCTACATAACGTGCCTGGCGTGGTGTGGCCATTGGATGTGCTCCGTCAATGTGAATTAGGTTGTGGTTTACATTCCCCGCTGCCATTGCCCTGTTAATTGTGACACAGCTGCCACCAGCTACAGAAGGAGCCCTAATGTCATCCGACTCAGTGCACTGAGGCTGATTTGTGCATGGCCTACCCTCCCGGGCAGACTAGGTCAGTAAGAGACCTGGGCGTGTGTGCAGGGGCACCTGGAGCTGGCTTGGCCGGGTCACCCGTCTCTAGGCCAGAGGCCCCGGTCTTGGACTGAGTGCTCTGGTCTGCCTGGGAAGAGCAGACACTCTGTCTGGTGTCCTCAGCCACTCTTGGAGCCAGGCTTGGCCCCCTTGCCCCTCGAGGGGAAATTTCAGCGGTGACTCACTGTGGACTCGGTTTTCCAGATGATGAGAAAGCTACCCAAGGAGCTTGGAGCCGAGCTTCAGCCAAACTATGGAGCCTAGGGTTGGATTTCTGGGTGGGAAGATGCAAGATTTCCCCAGTATCCCCCTGAGGCTCCAGAGTCTTAGGAAATCCATGTGTCCTCCTCATGTTGTGCTTCTCAAGTGGAGAGTATGTGATGGGGGCGGGGTCCTCTGTGTGGCTGTGAGATAAACATGGTCGTTTTCTTACAGCAACATTTTTATTTGAAGATTGAGAAGGAGAAAAACATTTGTATATTAAAGCAAATATGAACTGTGGCATAAATGATACCATGTGCTCACCAAGTCCCCTTTCATTTTACTGTACAGGGAGAATGTACAGGGAGAATACATTTCCCAACATCTCGGCACTAAGGTTAGGGCCATAGATGGGGTTCTGGCCAAGGGCATGTGGGCGGAGGTGAAGTCGGCTGCCCCGGACACCCACCCTTGCAATCTTTCTGTCTTCTTCCCAGAGGCAACCGGGAAGCCTTCATTGAGAGGAAAGAGCTCAGGCTGGAAGCAGCCAGGATCCCGAGAGGAGGAGAGAAGGAGGAGAGACGTCCTGCAGAGCCACTTAACCCATGTCAGATTTGCAGGAACGAGAAATAAACCTCCATTGTGTGAAGCCACTGAGAGGTGGGGGGTTAGTTGTTATCTCAGCATCGCCTAGCCTACCCTGACTAAACCATGGATCTAATATGGAGCAGAGGCAATATTTACAGGACTTTTAAAGCTAAAACACGAGGCTTTAAAAAAGTGGCTGCTTACAGCTGGCCGTGCTGCAGGCTTCTGACCTGACAGAGTCTGGACTCTATTTTATCCCAGCACAGACAGTGACAGACCCAGTGACTCACTGATGCCACAGCAGCTGGCTCCAGAAATAGCTCAGGGTGCATCTATTTAAGTGACCAGTGAGGGGCTATTGAGGTAGAGGGTTTCAGGAGATCATATTGCAAGTGTCTGAAGATTAGGGCCAATAAGAAATGAGCCCTAATCTCCGAGGGTCCCCCAAACCACTCTAGGGTGGTTGAGAGAAGAGAGTCCAATCTAGGGGACCCAGCTCCTGCCTTGAACCCTGGGGTGAACCAGCCCCGTGACTAAGCACCATGGCCTGCAGGACTCACACATCTTCCGGGGGTTCAAGGGGCTGGAGCGGTGTCTAAAGTCATGGCTGGGCCCAGGTGGCCAGGGGAAGAAGCTGCCATGGTGTGGGGACAGAGCCAGGAGTGCAGTTTCCAGGCTCTCGGCCTCACGCGGAAAGGTGCTGGCTCAGGTAGTAAATGGCCATCAGCTGTGATTTGATGGCCATCAGCTGTGGCTAGTTGGCCGTCAGCTGTACCCAGTGAGCCATTGGCCACTAATATAACTGCTGTGGCTATGCTAGCAGAAAATGGGGGGCTAGCAAGAAGATGGTGGCTGAGCCTGCAGGAGCGGATTGCAGTTAGCAAGGGGTTGATTGGTTGGCAGAGAAGCGGGTGGCAGGTTGCGGATCGTGTGCTCCTGCTTCCTGTGTCTCTAACCCAGCCACCAGTGAGAATATAGTGGTGTGACTCCCCCATCTATGGCTCCGTGGGTGTTCCTTTTTGCCCTCACCATGTCCTGCGTTCTTATGTGGGGAGCGGGACCAGAGACCCCGCATGACACCCGGCATGACACATGGTCATAACTTTGAACAAGTTACTCCTCCCAGGCCCCCAGCTTTGTCACAGGTAAAAAACTGGAAGAGGTGATGATGGCATTTGAAGCTTTTTTCTTACATGCATAAACATATAAACAGCTAACATGTAAAACAGCTAATTGTTGAGCTGCTCTGTGCAATCTAGGATTCAAACCCCTGAACTCTAGGCTCCCTGGGCTGGCGCTGGCTTCTGCTCTTCAGATTCCCTCACTGAACAGGCATTAGTTCACATCCCTAACTTGTTGGACATTTGGGCTAAGGCCTTTCCCCTCTCTGGGCTTTCCTTGGCTCATTTGTAAAATTGACAAGTTAGAATGCAATACCCACGGGTACAATCTTATAACAAAGCCCATTCCATATCAGAGATAAAGCTAGAGCTGCTTGGGTTAAAGACCGAGGTGGGATCTGAGCCCTGGGAATACCACCAAATGCCAGGGCTCCTAGAGGAGGCAGATGTGTAGACAGACCCCTGTGGCCACTACAAAACCCAATCCATCAAAGACATGCCTGGCCTGGCTGCAGAGGTTCAAGGTACTTGTATCCCCATAGACTGCTGGAGCCACCTCTCCACTGAGCTGGCAAACCTGGGTTTCTTCAGCCAGGAGTAGGGTGACAGCTCTACACATTGCTGAGCCATGACCTGTGGACATGGAGTCTAGGACCAAGGGGCTGGCACAGAGTAGAAACTGCACAAGGACCATTTCATAAAATGGCAAACAAAGGAGGTACCGTGTAACGGCCTGCCTGAGTGCCCCCTCACTGTGGAGAGGCTGTGAGAGACGCACGCTTCTCTGAGGCCACGAGTGGTGGTGATCTCTAAGGAGCAGGGATCCACTTTAACTTAAGTCCACCTGCATTGCACTTTCCACCGGGTAGTCCAGAGTCTGGCGAGCATTCAGAGCAGACCGAGGCGACTCCCAAAGCGTCAAGGGGAGAGGCGGTGTCCGGAGGGGTGAGGGTCTCTGTTGCTGGGGATGGTGCCACGGGGAGAGCCTGCAGCACCAGGAATGGCTGCTTTGGAGCTTGACCGCCTCAGCGCTCTACGGAGGTGCCCTGCCTCGAGCTTCCGCCGTGAGGGTAAAGCTTGGGACGCATGCCTGCCCAACCTGGAGTTGTACACAGTACCCGCTGCACCACGAAGCTGGAAGGGGCCACCTTCTCTTCCAGGGCAGCTGTCCCTGCCACAGTGTCTCTGACAGGTGGCCAAACTCTAGGGACACATTACTCTCTCTGTAAGGGTGACTGTCGGCAGCAGATCAAGGGTTTGGGGATTTTCCAAACACCTCCCTGCACCTCCCCCAGGATCTCACAGTCTCCTTCAGGCAATATTTAGTTTCCCAGGCAAACATTAGCCATTAGGGAAGGAAAAATTAAAAGGAGCCCTTGTCTCACCAATGGATCCAAAATGAACAAGCTTGGTCCACCCCTCCGTATTTGCTCTAAAAAGTTATCACACAGAAACAAATCGTCAGTTCTTTGCAGCCGTTTATACAATGAGCCTGTGTTAGCAACACTCAGCTTCATTTTATTATTGCATTTTACGAAGTTACCAAGACAACTGAGGCCAAGTAATGGACCCTTGACTTCATGCGCCATGAAAATTTAATAAAGAATTTTTAAAGGCTTTTAAGAGGCAGGAGCTGCAGCCTCGCTAGCAGCAGAGCCCCGCTCCAAGGGAGGACGGCTCATGCACCAGCGGCCTCTCGCCAGACCTCAAGGAGCCTCCTGTCAAGGACAGTGAGTATCCCCGACATCCGTCGGCCTGGTTTCAGCATATTGAGACAGGTCTTTCCCTCCACATTTATGAAGACACTTCCCAGGTGCCGAGGCCCACGCAGGGCTCTTCATGTTCGTTTTGGCGCCATCTCCACCGTATAGTCCAGGACCAGCGCAGGGAGGTGAAGTCACTGGTCACGTGATGAGAGGAGTGACAGACAGCAAAATCCAGACCCTACCTCTTTCCACCACCGCTCAGGGCCTGCCTGCTCTGGGATTCTCAGCCCTCATTCTCCCCGTCCGGAAGGGAAAACATCCCTGCTGACTTCTTTCATTGCCCAGCTCCTTGCTTTGCTTTTGCAGCTTGGGAGGCGTCTGGCGGAGCCACGGTGAGGAGCTGGCAGTGTCCCCGTGGCCGACTCTACAGCCCTGGTCGGAATCATAGCAAACTCCTCTGTCGGAGGAAATGTCTCTCGCGAGCCTCTTGGTGAGCATGGTATGTTACCCCAGGGCTGCAAAGAGCCCTTTTTCCTCTGCTCTCTAAACAAGACTCAGAGGCAAGCCGCCAGAAATGAGAAAAACATCAGTAATTTTGCTATTTTTATACCAAAGCTCAATGGTGCTGTGTGTGTGTGTACGTGTGTGCCTTATGCATAAGCGTGGTTTATCTACTTAGGTACAAATCAAGACTCTTGGTTACTAGAGACGGAGGTAATTGAATATGTTGACGGTTCCGCAAAGCTCCTTTGTCCCTGGGAGAAAAAAAATTCGGTCTTATTTAGTGAGGGAGAAATCCATATGCCATATGGTAAAGTTTCTCTCACATGCATCAAATCAATAAGTGATTGGCAAAAATATCAATCAAGACAAGGCGGATTTTAGGTGAATGTGCCCCGTGGTGTGTTCACCTGGCTGAGAGGAGGACAGCTCAGCCTTGGGGACGCCAGCCCCCAAAGGGGAGATTTCATCACTTTTCAGCTTTGAAGGAAAGGTGCTGAGGTGCCAAACTTTTCAAGCCCAATTCTCAATTATAAAGCCAAGGAGTTCAGAGCATTAATCAAGAAAATTTTTAAAAATTCAGCTATTTTAGTGTAACACCCCGACATCACGAGGCCAATCCCAGGTGTCAGAGGAGCGGCAGAGACCATTTTTCAGCCCTGGCTGTCTTCACATATGTGAGGATGGAGGGGAGGTGGACAGGGAGAGGAGCTGACAGTGGGGGCTTCATTTGTCTTGATGGATTGACATTCAAGAAGGAACCTTTTTATTTACGCTTTGTAGGAAACCAGAAGCCAATCTGATGAAAACACAGCATTTGAACAGCACTTTAGTTTACAAAACACTTTCAAGTATATTATGTATATTATGCTTTTCATTTCTCTATGCTCCCAGAGATCAAGTGAGAGAAAACATGTCACCGCCCCCCTCCCCCACCTTGTGTGGCTGAGGAAACTGGAGTCTGTAGAGTGTACCTGGCTCACAGAGAGGGCCCTTCCGGGATGCTCAGCAAGAGAAGAGCAGGTCAAAGAGCCCCAAGTTGAGCCCTCAGGCTCCCCCAGAATTGTCCAGCCTCTTTGAGATGTGTGTCTCCCCGTCTGTGAAATGGGGCCAAAACCTTCTGCCCACTGGGTTGTGGAAACACTGAGGCACCGTGTAGAGCAGCTATGGTGCCAAGAAAGGAGCATGGGATTGGTGGCCGGGGCTTCACTCGTCTTGGCTCTGCCTTGGACCGGCTACGAGGCCTTGGGCAAGTCAGCTGACCTCCTGGGCATTGGTCCCCTCATCTGTGGAAGGAGAGAAATGAGGCTCCTCATCCTTGCTGGGCGGTGGGGAGAATCGGGGGAGAGGATGGTTGTAAAAGTACTTTGTAAACCGCAAAGTGTTGAACAGATGTCAAATTCACACGGGAAAGGGAGTTAGTTCTAGAAAGGCACAGGGCACCATTCCACGTGTCGGGCCCCTCCCCAACCCTGTCCCACCCACCCCAACTATCTACAGTCACATTGGGGTCGTCTACTCTGACCTAACTGACCCCGCGTGAACGCAGGTTGCTGCGGGGTTGGAGAGATGGCCGCACACATTGGAGGGGTCGTAACGAGGGGTCCAGCCTGACGGGCCGTGGTCTCCAGGGCTAAACCTTTGAGAGGGGCTGCCCCTTGGGGACACAGCCCAGACCTGAAGCAGGGACAAAGGGACATGGAGAGTCTGTCCAGGGTCAGAGGCGCCATTGTCTGTTCGGGGTCTTGAGACAGCTGCCGTGCCCGGGGAGCCAGCGAGCCAGCCAGGGATTGGGGAGGCTGAATCCACGTCGCTCATTTCAACAGACATGTTTTGAGCCCCTGCTGTGTACCAGGCTCTGTGTTGGCACTTGAACCAGCCACTCCCATGGGATTCAGTGATGGGGACATGGATCGGGAGACGGGGAGCGGCGTTAGAAGGAAGAAGACAGGAGCAGAAGTCGGAGAAGGACGACATGCGCTTATCTGGACCTCCTCGGCCCCCCGGGCCTCCTCCGTGCCCGACCTTGGCGAGCGTTTTCTGAGTCCCCCTGTGTGCCAGGCACTGTGCTGCTGCTCTCCGCCCTGTCATCCTCCTCACTCGGAACGTGACAGTCAGCTCTCCCCAGGGCCACTCTGGGAAAGGGTCACGCTAACCCCACACTCAGCTGTGCTGTGAAGAGCGAGGCTTTGCGAGGACAGCGTCTCCTGCTCGCCTGTCGTCAGTGGGCCCTGGACCCAGACTTGCCCAGGGCCATTTTCCACAGTGCCACTTGGGCTGCCTCTGAGGCTATCCCTCTGAGAGAGGGGCTGCCTGGGGACATAGGTGGCAACAAGGAAAGGGTCTTGAGGAAGGGCGAGTGTGGGCTTTGCTTTGCCTCACGCCACGTCTGGCACCTGGCCTTGTGGCCACCTGTTCCTGCTCACCCAAATGTGTGGGAAACACCCAGGCCGTGTTTCCTCCCCTCAGAAGCCCCCTCTCACCCAGGGCACCCAGTGCACAGCGGGCACACAGGGGTCCCGGCAGTGCTGATCACGTGCTGAGCACCCCACCCGGTAGAGGGCTCCAATCAAAGGCCACATGACCATGGCACTCCGGCTTTGTGGTCACGGTCCAACGAAATCCGGCAAAATGACCTCAGAGGCTCCTGCCAGCTCTGACACTCTAGGAGGCTTACGTAGTGACTTCTTAATTATTTCTTAATTAACAACAAACTGAACACTGCAGCAATAGGCAAGCTAATGAAATAAATGAGGCTAATCTGTTAACTACGCCCATGTAGCACATGATTGGGACGGGAGAGTTGCGGGCGCCGACTTGAGATTCCCACTTCATTCTCACAGAACCGGTGGTTGGAAATGGACATGATGTCTGTGGGCTTTAGCCAGTCTTCTCTCTCGGGGTCCCAGCAGACCCGAGACTCGGCTTCCTCAAGTTCTTTCCTCGCTGCGGTTTTCAGTCTGGGGGTTGTTGGTGCCCCACATGCAACAGTTTTACCCCGATTGTTGCTTTCTGTGAGCCCAGAATAGAAGATGCCATCTGTCATGTTCGGGATGTCATATGTCCACTGGTGACTTGCAAAGGGGTGGACCACCGAGAGGTACTGGGAGGCAGGCAAGAATCAGCCGGCCTTCGGAGAAGTGCAGCTCGGCAGAACATGGAGACAGTTAGCAGAGTCGGGCGGGAATTCTCGGCAGTCTGCTGCTGCTGCCCCACAGGCAGGAAGCCCAGGGCTGCTCTCGAGCCCTGAACGGCTTGCTCTTCTTCTGGGAGGACAGAGTGGTCCTCAGGACAGAGCGTGTCTGGCATGGGAGAGCTTGTCTGTGCAGGGCGGGAGGTTGCCCTCTGCCAGCGGGGCTGCAGGGGCGGCTTCCTGAGGAGTGCCACTGTAAGGGGGCCGGCCCCCCAATGTGCCACTCCGGCCACACACCAGACGCTTTTCATCCAGCAGGGACAGGTGGTATTCGCACAGGTCGATCAGTGAGGCCACCTGCTCGTGGAGTGGCAGCATCTTGAACTTCCTCTGAGCCAGGTAAAAGAAAGCCTCTACGAAGGCCTGCAGGCACATCCCTGTGAATGAAGAGACCAGCGTGAGGGCTGTGTGTGCAAAAGCTGCCCTGGGAAGGCCCGACACCAACCACTAGGCTTTCCCCCCACCGGTTCCATTCCGGAAATGAAACAGGGCTCGCTCGCAGAGCATGACTACCTACCACGCACCTGGCACCCGCTGGGCATTTACAACCATTGGCAGATCCAATTCCTTAAGCAGCCCTGTGAAGTAGGTTGACTTGGCCCTAACTTACAGGTGAAGGAACTGAGTCTCAGAGAAGTGGGTTAACCTGGGCAAAGTCCTGTGGGTAGAAAATGGTAGAGCTGGGACTTGAGCCTAGCTCAACGCCTTATCCCTCTGCACCATCATAAAACGTTCCCATTGAAGCCCAGCCCCTGAGTCTTACCCTAAGGGAAAACTTATTAAGGTAAGCCCACCTTCACGGCCCTCTTCTATGTCTGGAAAGAGATGTTGGCTGTGCGCATTTGTAAACACTCATCCAATGGTACCTTAAGATTTGTGCATTTTGCTGTATACAAAGTTTACCTCGAAAGATAAAACACACCTGACCCCTTCTCTCTACCCAAAACTATATTCTGTACAACGTATTACTAGTAGTCCCCAGTGTGCCTCTGAAATGCCCTTCCCTTACTTTGCCTCATAAGCTCCTACTCATCCTTAGGATCTGAGCTCAACATCACCTGCCCGGTAAGACCTTCCCTTATCCCTAGGTTAGATCCGGCTCCTGGCACAGGCTTCTTGCACTTTTCTTTGCAGCAACTACTGCGGCTGTTCAGTGCTTATTTGTGTGGCTCTTTGACCATCTATCTTCCCCGTGGGGTCATGAAGGCCATCTCACCACTGTACCCCTCATGCCAGGTACCCAGACGTGTTCAATTTAGACATGCCGAACACAGGAGTGACTGAGTGAGTATGAGCGAATGAATGAATGAATGAGTTGGTTTTAGGCACTTTACAGACATTATCACTAATCCTGACAACATATTTTCAAGGTCAGCATTATTATGTCTAACTTTACAGGAAACGAAGTCAGAGATATTGAATAACTTCCCTGGGATCGCACAGCCAGGAAATAGTGGAATGGACATTCAAACTCTGATTCCCAACTCGTTTAACTAAGTTGTGTTGCATGAAAGGTGCCGAGTCTTCCCAATGTCCACGTAAAAATGAAGTCTGTGATCCAAAGTCATAGATTCCCTGGGCTCCTTGGGGAAGGTGACACTGAGGCTGGACCAGTGCCGTCCATCCGGTATTTGAGATGAGGCTGGCTCCACTCTGCTCGGCCACACCTTCCCAGTAGGCTTGAGAGGCGTTAGTCACCAGCTTCTGTCACCATAGGCAGAAGCCTGGTCTGGAGTTTGTAAATACCAGGTTATATATATATGGACTCTGGGATCTGAGAGCTCTTTTTGCGTTGGGAACCTGAGCTGACCAATGCTGTTTTGTCTCTTTCCAAATCCATCAAGGCTTTTTTGCTCAGCTTCTTTTGACTCCAGATGCTCTGCAAGTCCCCTGCTTTGTTTGGCTCTGACAGGAGGAGCTGATAAAGAGAACAGTAACCCTGGTGTAAAACCCCTTTAATGTAAACAGAGGCCTAGTGCTGACAAAGACAGGGAAATGGGGCCTCTGAATCCAGAGGCAGACGTTTCCTAATCGCCAACTCTGGGCCAGGGCTCTCCTAGGGTGTGTGCATGTGTGTGCATGCGTGAGCATGTCTGCATGTGTCTGTGGGTTTGTGTCACAGTCGGTGGGAGGGTCAGACCATGCAGAATGGAAGAGGTCGGGATCTAAAGCCAGAGAAACCCAGTGGGGTCCCAGACCCCAGCTTCCCAACTTGTGATCTAAACAGTGCTACTCAAAGTGTGGTCGGCAGCCAGCTCCAAGCCCAGGAACTGCATGTCCCTGGTCCCTGGCAAGATAAGGAGCTCGGGGCCAGAATGTAAATCACCCTCCTCATCAATCACCTTGTTTAGCTCAGCTGGTAGTATTTTGTAGCCACTCTTTCTCTATAAAGGAAGCAGCACGCATTTGCATTCTGACTCAAGCCTCTTGTCCAGCGCTGTAAGGAACAGTTCATGGATTGCAGCTTTGAGTATCTCTGGTCTTCACAGCCCTTCCCTGCTTAATGCCAGTCACCACGATCTTGTCATAATGCAGATTCTGGGGTGGCACCCCAGACAATGCATTCCTAACACGCTTCCGGTGGTGGCCAGGCTGCTACTCCCTGGAGCACGCTCTGAGCAGCAGGAACCCAGCATCTTTTACTCAACAAATATTTGTTTCCTTCCCTTAATTGAAGGCAGACTGTGCTTAGAGCTATAATGCACAGAAACATACACTGAGGACCTTTTTTGGGGGATTAAAAAAAGCAAAGCATGGCTAAATGATTTGGAAGAAGACATTCTAAAATGCAAAGTGGGATTTAATGTGTTATATGTGGTTTGCTGTGTACATTTCCTGATTTTCTACAGTAAACACGTATGCAATTTTAAAATATGCAATGGAAAATTCTAGAGGGTGTAAAGAGGCGATGCTGGGGCAGCTGCTTTTAATTATGAACCCTTTACTACTACTTAAATTTGAAGTTATGCACATGTATTACTTTGAAAAAAACACCATGCAAGCTTTCTGCATATATGTTTTATTTTGATAAAAACGTTTTAAAATATATGTACAGGGAGAACAGAAGAGGAAATGAAGGGAGATGGACATTATGGACTCTTGCATGGGTTAGATAGATACGCTATGCCAGGTGCTCTGATTCTCACTACAACTCCCACTGTGCAGATGAGAAAACTGAGAGAGATGAACTAACTTACCCTCGGGTCACACACTGGGAAGTGGCAGGGCTGGGGTTTGAACCCAGGCCTCATGCACTGCGGATCCTGCACCTCATTCCTGAAAAACCCTCCTAAGTATCCCTACCAAGAATTCTCGCGGGTAAGAACACAACGGTGAGGGACGGACAGGCTTTGATGGAAATATGTAGAACCTGCCGGCAACAGCAAAGCCAATGACTGGGGAGTCTGAGGTTGGGGGTTCAGAGGAGGCTTGTGGGGAAGGGACATTAGAGCTGGGCATTGAAGAATGGATGGGGCTTTGATGGGCAGAGATGAGCTGGGGGTGGTGGGCTGAGAACAGGGATGAGCAAGGCAGGAAGTAGGGCATGGGGCCCGGTGCAGGCAGCAGGACGGGCTGGGGAGGGGGCCAGGGCACCAGACCCTGGAGGGGGCTGGAAGGAGGGGAAGAGAGTGGGGAGCTACTGAAGGTGCCGGGCAAAGCCGGCCACGGTCCGAGTCGTGGTCCCACAGCTATAACAGACTGAGCACAGTTCTGCATCTGGGGATTTCCTTTTTTTTTTTTTTTTAAATAGTGATAGAAACCTTGTGGGGTTTTTCTTTTTCTTTCCTTTTTGTTTTTTTGTTTGTTTGTTTGTTTTTGTTTTTTTGTTTGTTTGTTTGTTTTAGTCCTCAAATGTAATCTTGTGAGACATCTGGCAGCCCAGCGTTCTGCCTGCACACACTTCCCTCACCCCTTAGCCTCTTGGGTCTTCAGAGCCAGCAAAGCCATGGTCACTCCCAGTGCTCTAGAATCCTTGTCTAGCATCTTCATTTTACAGAAGCGGGGAACGGTAAACGAGGCCCCAAGGCACACAGCCAGTAAGTGACAGGAGCAGGACTACACTCCAGGGCTCCTGGCCTCAAACTGCACCCGCAAGCACCACCACCCCAAAGAAAGCAAACCAAACACTTCTCAGGCGAGGGACTGGGGCAGAGGGCTGTCTGCTCTCAGCAACAGCCCTGCACACGGGCTCGGTCCTGTGGAGCGTGTGTGAGCGAATCTGAGGGCTGATGAGGCTGGGATGCCCCAAACTGTTCGCCACACTCATGGGTCTCTGGCTCCCACAACAACCATTCTAAGGGGATGGAAGTTTGACTTTGACAAGAGATTGTTCTTCATCCTCATTTTGTCAAGGTGGCCCATGAAACGGTGGCCAGACCCAGGTCAAAAATTCACTGAGTTTTAGAGGATTTAACCTTGTTAAGGCTTTGTGGGGGAGGGGGAATGAGAAGGAGGGAGACTGGAGGAATAAAGGCACTCAAACGATCTAAGTTCTGTTCCAGGAGCAGGGCTGTTGGGCCCCATCTGAGGCGTGAACTGAGGCCCAGGTGGGAGCAGCTCCCACGTGGCTGGCGTCTGCAGCCTTTTCCTGATCCTGCACAGAGAGTGGATATGTTCATTCTGGGTCTTTCTCCGTCTTTATTATTTAGTATAAAATATAAAATATAATGTGGCTCTCAGTAGGAAGCACAATAGAGCTCACGCATTGTCTCCACTCTAGAACCTGTGTCCTCCCTGACTGACCTTCCTTCCAGCCCCTCTTTGTCCACAGAAGATATTTTCACTTAGTTGTAGTAACATGCACAGCACTTTGTACTGATTTCCCTTAAAATTACATCAACATTCTTGCATGTTGCCAGGCTGCCTTCATAACAGTATTTTAACGGTTGCATGATATTCCGTCAAATCTCGCCACACCGTTAAACGCCGAGACTAGCTACATTTTTTTCACTATGATTGAGAATACTATAATAAACACTTGGTACATCACTGTTTTTATTTCTGATTTATTCTCTTACAACAAAACCCTGGGAATCGCTTTTTTAAAAAAAAAATGTTTTGGTTTGGTTATTAATTTCATGTTTAAAATATTTAAACCTTACCAAGTCCCCAAATGGACAAAGCACACAAATGGGTAATTCACATACATAAGCAGGTGAGAGAGAAAACACCCAGTCCCATTAAAGCCACAGGTGGTGCTGCTCAGCCATTAAACTCGCAAAAATGGAAAAATACCATTAATAGCCAGGTAGTGGTGAAATTGCTATGGACTTTCAAAAAGCAATTTGGTAAAAGTTTTAAGAGCCATTCAAGTGTTTCAAAATATTCCTCCCCCAAAACCCACAAGGCACCACTTTATTTACAGTAGGGGGAGGGGAGCGGTGCTAGGCTTGCAGTGTATTTTCATGTCCTTCTTATTTTTCTGTATTTTCCAAATAAGATAACACATGTTCATTGTCGATAATAATTAAAAAGAATATATGTTATTTTAAAAAGGCCCCAACCTGGCTCCCCAGGAGGATGCTGTGCTCCTGGAGGCAGGGACAGTGTCCTATCTTTTCTGTGTTCCCAGCCTAGCACAGTCTGGCACATAGCAGACACTGATAAAGACCCACGTAACCCACTTGAGTGGACTGTGATCCTTTAACAATCTGGTGATGCAGCTGTCATTCCCATTTTACAGCCGAGGACCTGCAGGTGAGCCAAGGAGCAAAGGGAAAGACAACCTGTGAACACTGTTCTCAGAGGACGTGCAGACTTCCCCAAACCAAGGTGATGCAGAGAGAGACTCTCAAAGTTCAAGTCCCTGGAGGGCTTGTGAAAACAAACACAGGCTGAGGGCCCACCCCCAGAGGTCCTGGGTCTGCAGGTCTGAGAATTTGTACTTCTCGCAAGTTCCCAGGCAGCAATGAGGCTGCTGGTCCAGGGACCCCGCACTGAGAACACTGACCCTTCATCTTCCTCCCCACTGCCAAGTCCAGTCTGTACAGAGTCCACCCTGAAAATCTATCAAAAGGGGCCTATCTGCAAAAGGACCTGCCCCTCAACTGCGAGATGCTTGACTTTGGGCTAAAAATGTCTGTATTAAAGACACTCTGATTGAGAGCAGACTCAACCAGTTTTTTTTTTTTCCCCCAGTTATTTTTAAAAGACGGATGACAGAGCTGAAAAACCATGGAACTGTTCCACCTTTGCACTAAGTCTTTTCATGGTTTCTTAGAAACCGCACATCCCTGGTTTCTTCCAGCATCATCGCTGGACCACTAAGTAGAGCATCGATCCACTGTCCTCTCTGAGGTCCTACCTGTCACTATCTGGACTGAGAAAGACTAGACCTGAAAAGTTTTAGGAGTCCAGGCCACAGATTGCCTTGTGGACCAAGGTCAGACTTCGAACTTCATGCCGAGGAAGATAGGAGTCCACCGGGGAGTTTTGAAGGGACATGAGCAGTGTTGAGAGAAGGTGGTGGGGGAACATGTGAAAGCAAGCAAGGAGATTCATGAGGGGCTACTGCGCTAGTCCAAGCAGGAGCTGGTAGTGGCTTGGACCAGGGCGGTACTGGAGAGGTGGTGAGGGTTGATGACATCCGTTCCGGATAGAGTCAGAGGGTAGTGCCAGTGGATTTGCGATGTGCTCATGGGTTGCGTGTGGCGTGAGGGCAAGTCTTTGTGAAAGAGGTCCCCAACCCCAGGCTGAGGGGAGTGGCCTCCCCCAAGGCTTGCGGTTTTCCAACATTTTATGCATAAAATAATCTGGGGACCTTGCCAGACATGCAGGTTCCTGTTCCCGTCCCCTGGAATTCTGTCTGTTGGCAACGGAGGCCCCAGAAACTGCACTTGTAACTGCAGCGTTGTTAATTCTGCACCCAGGCGTGATCAGGAATCTTTGGAACCAACACTCGCACTTGGCCGTCTCTTTACAGGCCCCAGAGGAGGTAGTGGAGTAAAGTGGTAAGAACATGGTCTTTGAGAAATCTGGTGCTGGGCCAGCTCTGCTGTGGGCACTCAAGAACCTTTGGGGATGCACAGACGAGCTTTCTCCTCCGAAATCCCGTTGCCCACCCCTCCCCACCATCTTCATCTGCTCAGGCTGCCATAACAAAATACCATAGCCTGGGTGGCTTCAAAAACAGACATTTATTTTCTCACAGTTCTAGAGGCCGAAAGGCCCAGATCAGGTGCCAACAGGGTTTGGTTCCGGTGAGAGCCCTCTTTCTGGCTTATGGACAGCTGCCTTCTCACTGTGTCCTCATACGGAAGAGAGAGCCAGTTCTCTGGTGTCTCTTCTTATAAGGACACCCATCCTATCCGATCAGGGCCCCACCCTTATGGCCTCATTTAACTTCTGTTCTTTAGAAGCCCCGTCTCGAAATACAATCACATTGGGGGTTCGGGTTTCAACATATGAATTTGTCAGGTGCACAAGTCCAAGCACCCAGCACGTTTGGTTCTGCTGAGGTGCACCCAGCGCTTAGGGTGCTCTCCTGTCACCAACCAAGTCTCTGAGATGACCTGAGCCATTCAGGAGAAATATCAGCAATCCTGCCCCTCCTCCCTGTTCCTCCACCAGCTCCCTGGGAAGCCCCTCACGGCTCTGACAGGAGTTGCCAAGCAGCTCTTTGGTAACATTGCTTTAGTGACCTCTGACAGTAAAGGTGATGGAAGGAAACAATAACAGTTAATATTTATTGAGCCCTCAGAAGTGCAAGGTCCTGGACTAAGGGCTTCATGTGCGTTATTTAACATAATCCCACAGAAACCTTATGAAGCAGCTGGGGTTTACCATCAACCCCATGTCACATTAGAGACTCGTCAAAGTCACCTCGCTGGTAGGTGGCCGACCCCAAGAAGCATTCTCGTAATTTCTTTACTCTGCGGCTGCTTCAAGAGCCTTCAAAGAGATGGCCAAGTCGGAGTGGTAATTCCAGCCGCTGAGAAGGAAGAAACGATAGCCGATAGCCGCCTTGCAGTGAATGAGGGATGGACCTCATCCATCTCTGCGGGGTGTCAGCAAGAAGGTACAGTTAGATCTGTGGGTCTCCGCATGCAGGCTGCCCCCACCTGCCTTGCCTGCCTCCAGATAAGCTGTTGAGGATTTTTCAAAACTTCATTTGGGCTGACGGATGTCGCTGGAGAAAGCAGCCTTTGAAACATCCCCATTGTAGCCGTCCGCACGTCTTTCACCCGAGACTGCCACGGGGATATGGGACGCGGCCCTGACAGCCCATGGCCTCATTCTGTCAATCATCCGGGCGAGGGTGGGCCCACGGGCTTCTTCTGGCCCCCAGTCCTCTCCTCTCCACTCCCCGGGAGGGGACCTTGCACCCGGGACTTAATGAAAGCCTGGTGGCTGCTCTCGGAGAGTCCCATCATCTGTTCTGGGCTGAAGGATGGAAACAAGAACAGCTCTTGTGTGTGTGTAGCGCTTGCCAATGGACAGACAGAATATCCGTTTTCTCCTCTGACTCTCCGAGTAATGTTCAGGAGAGGACATTATTACAAGCATTCCCCACTTCCTGGTGAGGAACACAGACCCAGAGAGGCCAGTGGCTTGTCCAGGCCGCCTAAGTGGACGCGGCAGCACCTAACCCCATGCCTGGCTGACTCTCAGGCACATGCTCTGTTTTATACAGCACACTCTTTCCTAACGTCTGACATTGCGTATTATTTTACAGTTTACAGAGCATATTTGCATATATGACATAATTAAATCCAAATCATTGGAGACAGCCAGGGATATTACCCCAGACTGAATATCAGAATTTTTTTTTTTTTCCTCTCGAATATACCTGAGCTTTTTGCTAGGGATTCTATTTCAAGGTATTGGTGTGCGAGGCTAGGGCAGCTCCTTCCAGCTCCTCCTAAATCTCTTTCTTATTACTCCCCGGAATAGATGCTTCTGTCTCAGTGCAATTGTAAACGTGTAAGGATACAAGCTTCCTGTTTGGAATAGTCGGTAGGAAATAAAGCTGAATGGTTCTGACTAGAATTAGCTTAGCGATTCCTATCCATGCAGTGCAATGTTCCCCACAAGGGCTGTCTGTGACGGCGGCCTCAGCTCCAGGGTGATGAATCACAAGACTCTCGGTCCACTGCCACTTCAGGGCACCTGGCAGCCTGGCTCCTGTCCCTGCCTCACTGTCCCCTCACATGTCATTCCAGTCTCTCCAGGCCTGGGGCTGGCGTCTCGAAGGACTCCATCATGGGACGTCAAACCTGGGCATGTCCCAGGAGATGGTGTTTGTCTCCGTGGGACAGTGACTGGGAGTCAGACAGGCTGGTCTGGGTCCCAGATCTGCCAAGTACTAGCTGTGTAGTCGTTAGCAAGTCGTTTCACTTCTCGAGGTCTCCGTTTCTTCATCTGTAAAGTGGGGGCACTACTATCCGATCCGAGTGGGTTTTATAAGGCACTGCCCGGAAAAAGCCTAATACAGTGTGTGGGGACAGAGCCCCAAAAAGCAGTTTCCAGGCTCTCGGCCTCACATAGAAAGGTGCTGGCTCAGGTAGTAAATGGCCGTCGACTGTGATCAAATGGCCATCAGCTGTGGCTAGTTGGCCGTCAGCTGTAACCAGTGAGCCATTGGCCACGAATATAACTGCCGAGGCTAGGCTAGCAGAAAAAGGGGGAGCTAGCAAGCAGATGGTGGCTGAGCCTGCAAGCGGCTCAGTAAGTGTTGAGAATTGTGTGGCTCCTGGTTCCTGTGTCTCCAACCCAGCCGCCAGCGAGAGTATAGTGGTGTGACTCCCCTACCTATGGCTCCGTGGGTGTTCCTTTTGGGCCTCACCATGTCCTGCGTTCTTGTGTGGGGGCGGGACCAGAGACCCCGCCGGACGCCCCGCACGACACATGGCGAAGTCGGCAGCATCCCCTGCACTACACAGTGCTTCAAAAATAGCAGTATCAATGCCGCCCGTCACCCCACACTTTGACTTCTACTCTCTCCCCTCACTGTGCCTGGAGTGTTGTCAGGACATTTCATTTTCTTCTTTTATTGCAGATGGCCGATTGCTTGTCTCCGCCCTAGACTTGTCGTGAGTCCAGGGAGCCTTCGCGGCTATCTCCAGCTCTCACAGAGCAGGCTCTCAACAAGTGTTTGTAGGGTAAATGAGCCGACTGACGGGTTACAAGGAGGACACATCATGCAGGGCGGTCAGGAGACCTGGATTCTCAGATGGTCTTGGCGCCTGTGCACTGCGCGGCTTGGAGCCAGTCACCACCCCTCTCCTGGCCTCACTTTCCCCTTCTGTAAAATGAGCAGCAGGCTGGTTGATTTCTCAGGATTCCAAAAGTATTGGGAATGATGGTGGCTTATCTAAACGGCAATAACCGAAATCACACACCACATGTATTGAGGACACTCTGCCTATCTGGACTCACATGGTGGCTTTCATCCCATGGCCACCCTGAGAGGCCCAGCCACTTGCCCAAGGTCATACTTCACTGGCCCAAGGTCACACTGTTGTAGAGTGCTGGTGCTGGGATGCCCACTGCTCTACATGGCCTCTCCCCTGCAGCAGCAGAACAAACGCTTCTCAAGGCCCATCCTTTAAGGGAAGAAGGAGAGAGCTGGGGAACAAAGCCACACCCGCAGCCACTGTGTCTGAGCATTACGGCAACAAGTCACTACCACCTCTGTCCTTGGCTAGATGGAAAAATTAATAAGGGTCAGAAACGAACCATAAATAGAACTTGCAGACGAATCATTACTCCCAGAAGCCCACAGCACCCAAATAGCAAACATAATCAAAGACGAAGGCAGCTATTCCATCATTTCCTTAATCACAGGTCGTACCACTGGCCAGAGTAGAGTGGCCCAGAGGTCCCACTCCAGTCCCATCGAGTGTCACCCCTGATTCCACCATGGCACCGGCACGAGTTCCTGAGTCATGGTGTGAGAAGACACGCTGCAGGACTCGTCACTGCTTCCTGCAACTCCTTCGTGCTATTCTAGACATTTCTCGCGGGATTCATGGCTCTGAGGGGACCTCCTGAGGCTCAACACTTATTCCTCAGCAAGCATCAAAATCTCTGGCTTGGAAAGGACTTGGGAGATAACACAACCCAGGCCCTTCCAGGATAATAACAACACTCAAAACAATAAGAATTAATAAGAGCTGTTGGCATATGGCATGTGCTTAGTATGTACCAGGCCCTGTGGTGGGCTCGTTATGGGCTCCTCTCATTTAATCCTCAAAACTCAATCTGGGCGGCAGGTGCATTTCATCCCTTGGCTGTTCACCTATGTTTAATGACACAGTGAAACTTTGCTTTTGTCTTGGGCTCTGCTTGGTACTTGAACACTGCAGGCTTCTGGGGTGCAGGGAGGTAAAGAGAATGACCCAGAGACCCCCAGTCTGGAGGTGGTGGGGGAGACTTGAACCCCGGGCTCTGAGTCTGCCCTCCCCGCCTCAGCTTACTCAGAGAGGCAGGGAAGGAGCCACACGTCGTGAGTTAGCAGAATTGTTTCCAGTACTGTTTCCAGTCTGGCTGCCTGTAGTTTCCCTGTGAGATTCGGAGCTGCAGTTGCCCTCTCTGGCATTGCTAACTCTGGTCATCGAGCCCCCACTTGGCCATCTCCAGTGTGGGGTGCTCGTCACCTCCCCAGGAGGCCCCTTCTCGCTGTGTGCTCTCTGCCTCTGAGCTGTCATGGGCAAAGCCTCCCCACTGGCCCCACTTTCCTGCAGAGCAAATCTAACGCTTCTTCCCCACAATGGCCTTGCCCTAGAGGATTTGTAAGGCAGCAGCCAGGGCGATTCAATCCCACAAACACTTGCTGACCACCCTTCAAGTGGATGCAGAGAGGTGTAGCTCCCATCTGATGGCAGGGAGGGGGACAAAGGGAGGGGACAGTGTTAGAAGGCAAAGGGAGAAGCACAGAATTGCCTGGGAGAGGCAGGAAAGCTTACAGAGGGCCGAAGGGAGGAAAGCTGAGTGGTCTGCAGTCAGGGCCCAACGCCCCTGGCTCGTCAGTTTCTTCTCTCCTGAATCGTGCCCACTGGTCATCAAACACACCCTGGGTCTTACGTTGTTTAAAAGGCTGCCTTGACATGGCATCTCACTAGTCACCATTCCATAACTGCTCCCTGCTCAGCCATGCTTCCCAAAAAGATGCTAGCGCATGCGCTGTCCCCACAGCCTCCCCTCCCGCTCGTCAGGGTGACATTCGCGACCTCTCCATCCCACTGCTTTTGCCAAAGACTGGGCACCGTCCACTCCCTTCTTAGCTAGCTCTCTCTGCAACATCTGTCAACATGGAAGCCTCCCTCCTTGAAATATTCTCTTCTTGCTGGTCTGACACCCACTCTCAGCGTTTCTTTGTATCTTTCTGGTAACTCCTGGCTCAGGCTTTCCTGTCCTTTGCTGGCGTTTCTCTCCTTTTCCTGGCCTGGGGTTCTGCAGGGCTCTCTGCCTAGGCCCAGCTTCTCTCCCGTCTTCCTGTCGTTTATTCCCTAGGCTTTAAGTGTCTTGAATGACTCGGTGCCATCCAATCCTTATCTCCAGGCCAGACTGCTTTTGTGCCACTGGGAAATCTCATTAGCATCTCAAAGAGCCTGTTAGAAATGGATCTCTGGGTCTTTCCTTTCCAATCCTGCTTTTCCTTAAGTCCTACCCATTTCAATAAATAATATCTCCACCCACCTCATTGCTCAGGCCACAAGTCTGAAGGCCATTGTTGAAACTCCTCTCCCACAGGCCCTGCTTCTCCCAACTTCCCAAGTACTTTACACCCTGCTCTGCGTCTCCACCATCACCACTCCATCCCCACCCCCCAGCCCGAGAGGCCACTGCTCCCCAGGTCTCCTCACTTCCACCATCGCCCCCTCCCAACACAGCAGTAGGAAGAACCTTTTAGAAGCACAATTGAAGCCACAGATTCTCCTGCTGTAAGCTCCCCGATAATATTCAGAACACAACCCACATTCCTTAACCTGCACTGAGCTTACGGCAAGATGTAGCCCCGCCTGCTTCTATAGCCGCCTGCATTCCAGGGCACCCCTCTTTCCCTGCGTGCCACCGCCTGGCCTCTTTCATTTCCTAGAAGCCGCTGCACACCGTTCCCTCTGCTGAAACACCCTTTCCCTCAGTCTTCACCTGGTTTGCACTTAGATCTTAGCTCCAATGTCACTTTTACTGACAGGTCTCCCTACCCCACTTCCTTCTCTGCTATTCTCCTTGAAACTTAGGAATTTTATTTCACAGAACTCATCACGACATTTATTTTTGTGTTTCTGTGTTTGATGTCTGTCGTCTCTGCTACCAGACTGTGAGGGGCACGAGGGCTGTCCTATTGGTCACTGCACATGCCTGTCACCTCTAGTGCCTGGCGTGTGCTGGGTGCTCATGGAACATCAGTTGACTAACTGAGTGAAATCTGTAGGCGGAGCGCATGGCACACGGTAAGTGTTTGGTGTCAGTGCTCCCTCCTCTCCCGTCCCCTGCTTGGGTCATTGCCGGATTTTGGGAGCATTCCTTCAGCATCCATATAGGCTAGACAGAACCCAGGCGTTATCTCACACACGCCTACGTTCAAATCCAGGATCTGACTCTTATGGTGCAGCTAGGTGACCTTGGCTCATTCACTTCACTTCTAGGAGCTTCCACTCTTATCTACCCTGTCCAGCGCTTGCTAGGAGAAGCAGGGGTGAGGGGGTTTCAATGAGAGAACATAGATATAAAGGGCCCCTCCTGGTGTCTGGCACATGGAAGACGCCTTGAAAATGAGACCTTCTTTCTTTATTGTCTTTACGTCATCAGAGGGGCCGAGTCTGGCGGATAGACAGTCTGCGGCCCTAGAGGGCAGCGGCTCAGAAATTTCATCCGTTGTAGCTGCTCCCCGTTTCTCAAATAGGCACTCCGGGGGGAGGTCAGGCCTCCCTGTCACCCACCAAGCAGCTTCTTCCCTGCTCCCTATACTTTTCCTCCAGTTGACTGGCTGGACCTTCTAGAATTTACAGAAGACCAGAGTCAGGAGCCTTGGAGGTGGGGGTGCTGGCACCAAGAGGACCCAAGCCCTGTCCTCACGGAGAGACCCCTCTGAGGACGGCCTGTCACTCGGAGAGGTGACGGTGACGGGAGGCAGATCAGTGTCAAAAATAAGATAGAGAAGTGGGTTTCAACTTGACTCACATTAAGATTGTCACTTTAGAGTACAAATGAGAGAGAAGAGAAATGCTCTTTTATGTGGGAGTTTATTTTTGTCACTTTGTCAGCGAGAAATTGCAGCCCTGGGGGCATTGGAGCTGCACAGAATTACCCAAAACATTAACATGCAAATTGCCTTCTTTAGAGAAGGTAATTTTATTAGTGCAGGAAAATGTTTCTTTCACTGTTCTCACCCCCAGGAGCAGTGCTGTCTGGGGGCCAGTTGGGGCCACTGCAAATGGAAAATTAGGGCGAGTCCTGAACTTGGTTAGAATTCTACTACCTCCTCTACTTGGGACCACGCATGGAACACCCTGCAGTGTCACAGCTGGTTACCACGGGCACACAAGGAGTGTAGAGGGCAAGTGATTTGTTCAAGATCATATAGCATCAATGGCATAAGAAGAGGTAGAGCTAAGGTGGTGTGTCCTGTGTGTCAGTTCACCAGGTGAGTACCAGGGAACCACTGGGGTTCTAGAAGTAGCCACTCTGAGAACAAGGAGCCCAGTGAGATTCCATCCACCATCTATTCCGTCACTCACTCACTCACCCGCTCAGTAAAGCTTTCACTGTGCTCGGCCCTGGGCCCCAGACATGAGTCAGGCTCGAGCATCAAGGAGCTCAGCATCCACTGGGGGCAGGTGGGGAAGGGAGACAGACTTCTGCACACACTTATGATCCAACAAGATAAGACCTACTGCAGGGATGTGCCAAGAACCAACAGAGCACAGAAGAGGGTATGACTGACTGTCAGGAAGGCGGGGAGAGGGGCTGGAAGCTTCACATAGGAGGTCTCACATGTGGGCACTGTCTAGGCAGTCAGGACAGGGAAAGGCATGGTGGGCAGGGGTACATGCATGAGCAGAGGCCCAGACCGGAGCACGTTGGCCTGGCCCACAGTAGCCCTGTGGCTGCTTCACAGGGTCTGTGGGAGCAGAGTGGGGTGGGGATCGGAGGCTGGGGATGCAGAGGATGGAGAGGAGGCTGGCAGGCTGGTCTCAAAGGCTGAAGAGCCCCGAGTTTACCCTGCAGGTGGCAAGCAGACCCTGGAGGACCTGTTCGGAGCAGAAGCACATTCCCTGGAGACTTCAGGACGGAGCGGGTGTCCCAGGCCCTGGCGTGCCAAAGGGACAGAAGGTTGTATGAGGCTGCACTTACATAAGACGTCCTCCGCCCCTCACAGCTGTGAGCAGTGGGGAAGTGTGGGCAGAGCCACCCACCTGCTCCCAAGAAGGAAGCACCTCAGGCATGTCAGGTGTGCTCCCTTTCCCTCAAGGCCGCTATCCTGCGCCCTGAGCTGGTGGCAGCTGTATCATGTGACTGTGATGGGGCCCAGGGAACGGCTCCCACAGCGCTAGGTGCTGTCTTTTAGGGAAGCAAAGGGAAAATGTGTCAATTTCAAGTACACATGGAGCTCCTGTGGAAATCCCGACAGGGCAAACTCTTATCTCAGGGTTTCTCAACTGCAACATTTTTAATGTTTGGGGCCAGATGATTCTTTGTTGTGGGGATCTGGCCTACGTATTACACGTTGTTTTGCAACGTTCCTGGCCTCTAGTCACTCAATTCCAATAGTCACTTCTCTCCTTTTCCAGTCATGACAACCAACAATGTCTCCCAACATGGCCGAATGTCCCTGGGGATAGAGGTGGGGCAAAATTGCCCTCAGCTGAGACACACTGGTGTATTTAGACCTCGGGGAATACATGGAGGTCAAGGACACGTGACCACTGGAAGTCTCCCAAGTCTCCCAGGGGGATGCAGGGCACCAAAGGAATGGCCCTGCCTTCTCTCCTTTCCATGGGGGAAGGGATGGGCAGAGTGTAGGTTTCATTGAAAACTTGTGTATTGACTGTTTAAAGAAGAAACATGTAATTTACGGCCTAAAAAGGCCTAGGGAAAAGAGCACGGTGTGGAGGTGCAAAGCCTGTGGACGGCAGGTGGTTCTCCCGTTAACTCACCAGCATCTCAGAGTCCCTCACCCTGTAAAGCAGGGACATTGGAAGAGACGCTCTCTAAGGCCTCTCTGGTTTTCAACACTATGATTTTTAGGCAGTAAGATGAACGCACATTGGAGAATATAGCAATGAATACTGAAGTTGGTCTCATGTGAGAGATGGTGAACTGTGGGCTGGGCAAGGCTCTGTCTTGGCTAACTCAGCCATTTTCTTGACTAGAGACAGAGAGCTGACCAGATATCTTAGGGGGTTCTCACTGCTCTCAGGTTAAATGACTACGCCCAGATTTCACCAGGAATTCCATGGAAAGCCTCCCAAAGGGCCTGTATGGTGAACACTTCTGGAGTGCTTGTGGTTGGTGTAGTTTCTCACAGACTATTAGAATCTGAAGACAAAACATTCTGGCTCAGAAACACTTCTGAAAGTCACAGTCCATGGACGGAAGTTCACTAAGAAACTGCGATTTAATCATAAGGTTACAGAGTGCTTTCTTTCCTTAGCACTTTACCACCATGTCAACAGGGCTCCAATCTAACAAGAGCGGATGACACCTGAGCAAGCTGCAAGACCAAGACTCTGTTTAACAAGGAGTTTTTAGAGAAACCCAAAGACAACTGCGGGAGAAAATACACCAAGGATATGAAGGCCTCTGGCACCTATGGCTGCAGCAAACACTAAATACAGTCCAGCTTCTAGCCAGGTTAACATCAGTCCCACACTTAGAGCCTGATAACCTCAGTTCCTAGTACCAGATATATCATCATGTGCAGCCTTCAACAAAAATGACAAGGCCTGCTAAAAAGCAAGGGTAAACATGGTCTGAGGAGAAAAAGTAAGTCTCAGAACCAGACTTAGATATGACACAGATGTTGGAATATTATCTGATGGGGAGTTCAAAATCATGATGATTGATATGCTAATGGAGAAAGGACGCAACATTCAAAAACAGATGGGTAATGTATGGAGAGAGACAGAGACTCTATGAAAGAATCTAAAGGAAATGCCAGAAGTCAAAACACTACATAAGAAATGCAGAATGCCCACAATAGACTTGTCAGTAAACTGAACATGTCCAAACAATCAGTGAGCCTGACAATAGGTCAATAGAAACATCAAAACTGAACTGCAAAAAGAAAAGAGAATGGAAAAAAGGAGAATGTCACAAAAGGTGCAACATATACATAATGGGAATTACCATAAGGAGAAGAAAGAGAGGAGCAACAGAGATATTTGAAGTAATAATGGCTGAGAATTTTCCAAAATTAATAATGCACCCCAGAGAAGGAATGGAATGGAGGCAAAATAAAATCTTTTTATTTTTCTTATTCTTACTTGAGCTAATAGATTACTGTTCAAAGTAATAATAACAACAATGTATTGTGAGGTAATCGTTTAGGAATAAATGAAATGAATAATAACAATGTTATTAGGGACAGAAAGGAGGAATTGGGAATATTCTGCTATAAGTTACCTGCATTGTTTGTGAAATGACATCGTGTTATTTGAAAATGGACTTAGTAGCTGGAAAAGGGTATTGCAAACTCTAGGACAACAACTGATTTTTTTAAAAAAAAAAGAAATATCATTGACATGTTAAAAGAAGAGAGAAAATGGAATCACATAAAATGCTCACTTAAAAGCAGAGAAGGCAGAAAAAGAGGGGAAGGTAAAGAAACAAAGAACAAGGACAATGAAAGAAAGCAGTTTCAAACATAGTAAATATTAATCCAACTACATCAACAATTACTTTAAATGTGAACGGCTTAAACATATCAATTAAAAGACAGAACTTGATGAAGTGGATAAAAAACCAAAACCAACATGTTGTTTACAAGAAACCTACTTTTAACATAGACATAAATTAAGAAGTAAAGAGATGGAGAAAGATAGATCATGCTAACACGAGCCAAAAGAAAGTTGTAGTTACTATATTAATTTTAGACAACGCAGAATGCAGAACAAGGAAAATTATCAGGGATAAGTTGGGAATTACATAATGATAAAGGGGTCAGTTCTCTAAGAAATTGTAATAATCCTTATAACATGTATATAGCTAATAACAGTGTCAAAAAGTAATAGAACTGCAAGGGAAAACTGACGAATCCACTATCATAGTTGGAGATTTCAACATCCCTCTATCAGTAATTGACAGATCCAGCAGGCAGAAAATTGATAAGGATATAGTTGAACTGAACAGCACCATAAATCAACTGGATCTATTTGACATATATAAAGTATGTCATCTAACAGGAGCAGAATGCTTTTCAGTCCATACGGAACATTCACAAGACAGACTACATCTGGGCCATAAAACACACCTTAACACGTTTAAAAGAATAAAAATCATACAAAGTACGCTCTCTGACCACAATGGAATTAAACTAGTGATCAATAAGAGAAAGATAGCTGCAAAGTCCCAAAGTATTTGGAGATTAAATAGCATGTGTCTAAACAACATACAGGTCAAAAAATAACTCTTAAGAGAAACTGAAAATTTTTTTGAACTAAATGAGTATGAAAATAGAACTTACTGAATTTTGCGGGGTGCAGGGAAAGCAGTGCTTAGAGGGAAACTTATAGCATTGAATGCATATATTAGACAAGATGAAAGACCTAAAATCAATCATCGAAGGTTCCACTTTAGGAAAGTAGAAAAAGAAGAGCAAATTAAATCTAAAGTAGAAAAAAAAAAAGAAATAGTAAAAATTGGAGTACAAATCAATGAAATTAAAAACAGGAAATCAATAGAGAAAATGAATTAAAGCAAAAGGTGGTTCTATGAAAAGATCAAGGAAACTGATAAACCTCTAGCCAAGCTAACCAAGAAATAAAGAGAGACAATTATTAGACTACTAACTAGTAACTAAAAAATTACTAATATCAGAAATGAAAGAGGGATCATCCGTCAATATTGATCCCGTGGACATTAAAAGGATAATAAAGGAATATTATTAAAACTATGCCCACAAATTTGCCAACTTAGATAAAAATGGGCCACTATCTTGAAAGACACAATTTACTAAAACTCACACAAGAAGAAACGTATAATCTGAATAGGCTTATATCTATCAAAGAAATTTATTAGTAACCTTCCAGAAAAGAAAGTACTGTGTTTCACTAATAAAGTATACAAAACATTTAAGACAGAAATGATACCATCTCACTACAATCTCTTCCAGAATACAGAAGCAGAGGGAACGTGTTCTAACTCATTTCACGAGGCCAACATAATACCAAAGCCAGATAATGGCATTCCTAGAAAGGAAAACTACAGACCAATATCTCTCAGAAACATAGATGCAAAAACCCTGAGCAAAATGTTAACAAATCAAATCCAACAATGTATGAAAAGAATTACACACCATGACCAGTGGGATTTAGTGTAGGTATGCAAGACTGCTTCAACATTCAAAAGTCGAATAATGTAATCTTTCACAACAACGGGCTAAAAAAGAAAAGTTATACTTGTATGATCATATCGATAGATGCGGCAAAAGCATTTGACAAACTCCAACACCCATTTATGATTAAAGAACAAAAAACAACCTAACCAAACAACAACAACAAAACCTCTCAGCAAACAAGGAATAGAGGGGAACTTCATCCACTTGATAAAGAACGTCTACAACTACAGTACACTACACACCAATCAGATTGGCCAAATCCAAAATACTGACAACAGTTAAGTGCTGGTAAGGATGGGGCAACAGGAACTCTCATTCATTGCTGGTGGGAATGAGAAGTGGTGAGGCTGCTTTGAAAACCAGTTTGGCAGTCTCTTATGCTAAACATAGTTGTAACATACAATCTAGCAATCATTTTCCTAGGTATTTGCTCACCTGTGTTGAAAACTTATCTTCACAAAACCCCTGCAAACTAATGTTTACTGCAGCTTTAGTAACAATTGCCCCAAATTGGAAGCAACCAAGATGTCCTTCAGTAGGTGAATGGATTAACAAACCGGGGAAAGTCCAGACAGTGGAATATTATTTAGAGATACCAAACACAGCTCCACCCAACCCTTGGAGATGCCTCAATCACTGACTGGGGCTCTTGGGGCTGGGGACATTTTGGACGTGGCCTCGTCCCTCCACCGTCACAAGCTTGTGGCTGTTGTCACTTCCTGAGGCAGCACAGGACCAAGGCTCAGGTCCCGTCCCTGCTCTGCCCGACTCCCTTTGCCCCTGAGCCTCGGTTTCCTCCTCCCTAAATGGAGTCCTGGGAATAAGACTCAGCTCACCCAGGAGTGTGAACAACTGGACTGGAAAACTGTTTTGTCATCTGTAAACCACACACAAATGGTGGGACGACGATGGTGGTTAAAACAAAGAACCAGGCACAGGCTTCCTTACTAAATCCTTACAGCGACACTGGGTGGATGTCACTGGTCCCGTTTGAAAGGAAACTGGGGCTCCCAGAGCTGAAGTGCTCCCTCTCGGGGCTCCCAAAGGGAGGAGCAGGGTATTGAACCCAGCCCGTCTGACTCAGTTGCTCATGCTTGTCCCACAATGTTCCCTGCTGCTGCTGCTGTTCCTGCCAGATTTGGGGATGGTAAGCAACACGCATGAGAAAAGGGGAAGGCTGCATAGAAAATCATTCCGCTCTTTTCCTTTTGTCTCTTTCTTGGGGGACTGGGCCCAGACAATGCACGGAGATCCTATTCCCTTCACCCGGGAGGTGATGGAGAGACTGATGAAGAACAGGCCCTCGCCTGACAAAGGGGCTGTGGGTGTGAACACACGGCTCCTGGCTGTCCTCACCAAGGGGAAATGTAATTACAGAGAGCACAGCCTGCATGGTAGCAGGCCCCGAAGATAAGTGTCTGTGCGAGGGAGAGGGGAGCTGGCGTGTCTGCTGGCTCACTTGCTTTTATTAAAAATAATTCTGACGCCTACTATTTTGTAAGTGTGTAGGGCACACATCCAGAGAGGCCCATCTGACTCCGAGATGATTTCAAGGCTGAAGAATGTCGCTTGTGCCAGACAGGTCGCACGAGGCGCTGCGTGCAACCTGCCTAGTTACCCGCAGCCCCCGTATTTCAGAGGGAGGGGGCCACCCATGTATATGTATAAGTGAGGCTGCACTAAACATTCCAAGTAAAAATACTTTTAAATATTTCAGTAACTCGTTAACCAAATACATTTCAGTGGGACCCATTCCAGCTGATGAAAGAGTAGGAGGCAGGCGATTTGCATAAGTCGACCGAGGAAATTTGGGGAGAGACAGTAATAAGAGTTAGACACCCACAGGATTTATCGGGGTCTTATCCTTCCTCCATTCGACCTGTGCTTGTGAGGCACCTACTGTGTGCCAGGCGCAGCACCAGGCTTCATGAAGGTGGAAGAGTTCTGCTTCATGGAGGTCAGTCCAGCTTAAGGGGCAGATGCCACACTTCCATTTAATTAGCGCTGAGATCAGCATTGTCAGGACAGGGCTGGAGGCTGTCGGAGCGAATGGGAAGGGGGACCTGCCCGGGCTGGAGGGCTGAGCACACTCCTTGAGGAGAGTTCCTGGGCAGTGCGTGCCAGGGCAGGGGGTTTCCAGCAGAGGTGAGTGCCTGCGGTGGAGGACCTCCAAGGTGGTCAGCCACTTGGCGGGAGCAAGTGTGCGGAGGGGCCAGTGATGGGCGGGGGGGATGGAGTGGGAAGGGGTCCACTCTGCGGGGCCCCCACTCACTCAGATGCTCTCCCCTGAGTTGGAGTTGTGAGCCCAGGGAGGCAGGCAGCTGATGGGTGGCTGTGAGTGGGAAGATGACGCACAGGGAGGGCTGGAGGCCACCACAGCCGTCCCAGGGCAGGCAGGGAGAACCCACTAGTGTGAAGGCAGACATATGAAGGAAGGGCAAAAGCCGGGCCTCAGAGACCAGTGCAGGGCACAGGAGCAAAGAAACTGGTCTTGGCTGTCCAGGCCCGCAGCTCCCAGGCTACAGTGCCGCATTTCTTGCTGCCTTTCCAGCCTTCTCCAGTTTCACTGTCCCCACCTGTCCCCACTTTCCTTGAGCTGGACCCATGGGTTCCTCTTCCCAGCCAAACAGTGTAGTATAAGACAAAGGGGCCGCCAGGCGCCAGGCTGTTCACAGTGATACTCCAGGCCAAGGTGTGCGAGGGCAGGCTGGTGGGAAAGGAGAGGAGAGCATGGCACTTGAAGGGGCACCGAGGGGGGTTTGTTGCCACCCGTCCCATCCCTCTCACAGGCTGTGAGCCTCTCAAGGCAGGCACTTCTTCCTGTCTGTCGCCAGCACCTGCACAGCACCTGGCACGAGAAGCTGCCCAGAAAACGTTTCCTGAGAGGGGTGCAGCGAGGGCACAGTGGTAACAACAGGAGCAGCGCGGCTTCCTGAGCGTTTCCTGCGGTGCAGCGACCCTGCCCTGAGCACTTCCGTGCTGCGCCTCACTTCACCCCTCTCAGTGATTTCATGAGGTGGCACCATGATCATCTCCACTTTACAGAGGACAAGCAGGAGGCTCAGAGGAAGTTACGTCACCTGCGAAGCTACCTAGCTAGCAAGTTACCCAGCCCAGATACGAAGGCAGGTTTGGCTGCTCCCAGAGCCTGGGGCTTTGGTTACATTGTCAGTCAAACCGAGGCAGTCCCAGGAAGGAGGGCGTTCTTCAAGCAGTGGAAGACACATTTCTTCTTTTGGTCAAAGAGTCCGTAGCATATATCAGACATTAAACTATGCTACTCTTAGGTTTCCCTCTGCAGGCAGGGGGTGTGTGCATGTGTGCCATGCCTGTGCTCCCATGGGTGGAGAACAGGGGTGTGGAAAACTCTCCAATCCATTTTTTCTTGCTTTGCAATAATGTTTCCCTTGGTTACTGGGAGGGACCTTTAGCTTATATTTTAAAAGAGCAAAACATCTGGTTGCAAAGTGAACAAAGATGTCGGTGGTGTGTTAGAGGGACAGGGTGCCCAGGTGCTGGGCTCAAATGTTCCCTGTGCAAGTGAAATACTTGTCTGTCAAAGATGACACCAGTGATAACTCCTTGTTTGGCCTCGTCTTGATGATATCCTCGTCTCTCACCACACAGAAGTGAAATTCCACTCTGGGAAGACTTGAGAGCAGAGTCTCAATGATGAGGAAGAGCTCGTGAGTGCAATTTACAGGAAATAACTGCGTCTTCACTGACAAACTTGTGTCTTCATTTGATTCTGGGCAACGAGAGGGCTACCACCCCCAGTTTTGCTGATGACACCCTCATCTGGATAACTGTGTTCTGCTAGAAATTCTAAAACTGGAAATAGAAATCTTTTAAGTTTTTTTTTTAAATGACAATTGCACTGGCCTGCTTAAGAGTGTTAGATTGCATATTACTAAATTCCATCAGGCTCCTGAACAGTCACTGACATTCTAACAGAGAGGAAGACAAGCCTACTTAGAGACGATGAGCTCCGGGTGCAGATGACGGGTCCTTGGGTGGGGAGCGGTGGGGAACGGGCTGGTGTCAGGAAGGGCCACGTGTTAGATGTGGGCTATTGTCAAGGCCTAGCTCTTGTTTTAGGTGGTGAGTTAGTGGATGCTCATTCCATTATTAAAAATAACTAATACACAAAGCTAACTAAGTAGAAGCGGGCTATGCAAGGACCGGGATGGAGTGTCTCATGAACCAAGGATTAAGATAATCCAACCCTATGTACCTGGTCCAAGAAAAAAACAAATCAATAGAAAACAAGCCTATTTAAAAAGATGGTCTGAGATTTAGATTTTATAATGTACGTCCTTTTTCTTACTAGTTTTCTTTCCTCACTCTTAAAACACCATTTTTCTTCTCCATTTTAAGAGTAGGTTCATAAAGGTCTCAAGCATCAGGAATCTGGTTAACTCCCTTCATGGGTACCAAAGCCTTATTAGGGCAGAAAGAAGGGCTAAGAGGGCTTCTAGACAGGGGACAGTGCATGGATATTTGGATAGAGCTGGTGCTGAGTGTGGGGTGATGGTCTTATCCAAATAGGCTGGTGTTTTACATTGGGCAGTAAGGAGAAGAAAGGGAGACCCTGTTAGGCAGAGCACCACTACACCAAGCCATGGTTCTCACACTTGGAACTCCCTGCTTTGAGGATACGGCATTCTTTATTTGGGCATTCGTCTGCTCATCAAACATTCACTGGGCACTGAGCAAGATGCTCTTGCTCGCCCTGGGCCGTGTGCTAGGCCTTCGTGGATACAGAGCACATAGTGAGTGCCTTTTCTGGGTCACACACCCTGCTAAGTGCTTTGTATGTGCTTTCTCTCTTAACTTCACAGCAACCTTCCTTTGCTGCTTCCCACATCCGAGCTCTGGCCACGCCCGATTACATTTGTGTGGCTGGAGACCCTGAGCGTAATGGAAAGGCAATGGGCTCGAAAGGCAGACTGCTCTTGGTTCAAATCCCAGGGTCCCCACTGAATACTTGCCACATCTGTTTAAATTCACATCTTTAAGTTTCTCATTTGTCGAATGGGATTAACAACCCCAGGGCTGTATGAAAATTAAATGAGATAATTCACAGAACACATATTTTTGATTTCTGTCACATAGTAAATGTTCAGTAAATGGTCTCTATTTTTTCTCCTTCTTGAGAATAGGATCTATAAATAATTTGTCTTTATATTCCCAGGGCCTAATTCCTGGGAATTAGTAACATGTTCATTACTTGATGGATGAATGAATGAATGAATGAATGCCCCTTGAGAATGAGAACCCATGTTCTACCATTCTTCTGACTTCTTTCTTGTCAGGCCCACAGCAGCTGTATGAGAGGGAAAGCTGTCCTCCTTGGACCCAGCGCCACCCCTCTGGCCAGGATTTAATTGAGAAGCCTTGGACTCAACACCATGGACAGAAGGAATAAGGATGCTGGTCTTCCTGCTGAGACTCCCAAAAGGAAGAACCGCCACTCAACCGCAAATGTCTTCTTTTGCCATCTAGTAACTTCCTGAATGGTCCTAAGAATGTGGCTGGCTTCAGAGACTCCTCCTTGAGAATCAGGCCATTGTACCAGCCTTCTCAGCAAGCAAGGACTGGGCCTTGGCTGGCACCAGCTGTGAGACGGCAGTGGCCTCTGACACCCCAGGCACAGAGGGGCTTCTCATTCCTGGCTTTAATGCCCAGCCCGAACTGCCTCTACCCCCAGACACTGTCATTTCCTCTCAGGAGTGACAGAAACGGGTATAAGCTCCAAGGGTGAAGGAAGGGGAGGTAGGCACTTGGATCAGGCACCACCTCCCACTCCAGTTCCCTCTTCCACGGGTTCTGTGGTCTGTGAGTTGACCTTTCACCTCCCTGCCTCGCAAGCCCCGCCCTCTCCCCAGTCAATCAAATGACAGAGCACTGCTTGGTGTGGCCCTGGATTGGGGACAGTGTCCTGGGCTAGGAGGCTTGGAGTTCAAATGTGACACCTACTACTCACTGGCTATGGGATTTTAGACAAGGCACTTTCGGTCTTCTGTAAAATAAGATACGCTCACCCACCCTGAAGGTCTGGGGTAAGAATTAGCAGTGATGTATGCACATAGGAGGTGATCTCAAAATCATAATTATGACGATTATTACTCCACATGTGCAGGGGCTGAGGCGGGGCGAAAGGCCTGGAAGATCCCAGCGCCGGATTCACTTGTCAGTATGGGCTAAAAATCAGCATTTTTCTCATCTCCTTCGACCCCAGAAAACCCCACTGAGCCTGTACTGTAGACAGCCCCCCCCACCCCCACCCCCGGAGGATTCCGCATTCAGGGAGCAATTTAAGAGGCAAACAAAACAGGAAAAGCTACTCAGGATTAACAATGGGCCAGATGGTAACGCTAGTTTGAAGCAATAAAACATGATAAATAGCTTCCTGCTGCTTCTCCTGATCAATTTCAATATTTAATAATCCCACTGCCACCCCAGCCCCCTCAAGTGCCCCCCCCCACACACACACAGCATCCTGCCAAGACTCCCCGCATTCAACTCAGAGCAAACACCTCTTCACTTTCTGAAGGCGTCAGCAAAAAGCCTGCTGCTCACCTGTCACAGGAGCGCTCTGGGCCCCCGAGATGATAATTAATCTGCCTACCTTTCCCGAAGACGCCCCATCTCCAGCCTCTCCTGGTTGCCAGGGAAGGTTGGGAGGAAGTGCCCACTGCAGAAACGCGATAGGAGCCCTCACTTTGTTGACTCAATGACTGTTGGTATTCCCTGAGTTCTGCTTTTGAATTAAAGAAAGGCTGGGTGCTGGGTGTTGTTCATCGCACTCCAGACCAATTAGTAGGACAAAGGGACCGAGAAAGGGACAGCGCAGTGTGGTGTTAGACCCTTACCTACCAGCCATGCCTCTGAGCCTCAGTTTCCTTCTCCATACGATGGAGACAAACGTATCTGCCTCTGGGAGGATTCTAGCCAGTGTGCACATGTAAAGGGTCCAGCAGAGGGCTTGGCACATAGGAAATGGCCCAAAACAGGCAGCTGGGGGCATCATTATCAACTGCGAAGCCAATCTGCAAATGGAGTCTGAGCACCGTGCCTGCAGGAAAGGCCTGCTGGCCCCTGTGGTCAGCAGGCTGTAGCCCAGGGCGGACCATGGGTGTGGGCAGGCAGGACCTGGCAGGGAGCAGCCTGCTGTCAGACAGACCCCCAGGAGTCTCCCCAAGTGGCACCCATTAATAAACTTCCTGGCACTGCCAATGAGGGCTCCAAAAGCTTTCATACCCACTGACACAGGAGATCTCAGGCATCCTGGAGAGCAGGCCTCGTTGGCACCATTTACAGAAGAGGAAATAGAGATTAGGAGGTGAAATGGCTTTTCAAGTTTATGTCGGAAGGAATGGCGTAGTCAGTTCTAATCTGATCTCTCCATCCCTGATTTCAGGTCCTGTCCACCGAATCACAGGAGAATGTTCTCCCCGAGGGGCCTCCTCCTCTGGGTGTCCCTTTTGCAGGGAGGCAGCCGAGAGGGGAGGGAAACCTGGGTGCCAGGGGACGTGAGCTGCAGTGTACTCACCTGTGAAATGAGGCGGGTAATACCTACTGCACGGGCTCACAGGGACGTTTAATGAGGGACTATGCCTGAAAGCACTTTGAGGAGCCGTACAAATGTCAGGGATGTTATTTTGACTTTGTAGAAAAACACCCTCTATGAGAAAAAAATCAGAAACTTATCCACTCAGAGGTGGATCCTTCTAACCAAACCACACCACGTGACCTAGAGAATCGAGAGCACAGTCTGTTGTGTGGCGTTCAAGGCCCCAACAGCTCCTGCAAGCCCATGTCTGCCCCTCTGCAGTTCCCTTCTCACACCAGCCCATCTAAGCCACTTGGGATTCCCTGAGCCTTTCACAGGAGCCTTTCACCCGCCCTGCTCACCGGCTGACCCCACTCATCCTTCTTGAGACGGCTCCCTTGACGAAGAGCCCCTCTGGCTTCCCTGATAGCGCCTGGGCTTTCCTCCATCACCGCACGCATCACCTCCCACTGCCTCCCACACAGAGCGAGTTCCTCCAGGGCGAGAACCAAGTGTGATTCACGGCAGTTTCTCCAGGGCTGGCCCAGCATATGCTCGGTGAGTGCGTGCCGAGGGATGAACGAATGAACAGATAACTGAGTCTTCCCAGTATGAATGGAGCGAAAGCCTTAAGCAAAGACAAAGGATTCTAATGGAGGAATTGGAATTTGGGTGGGCACAGCCTTGCAGCAGACAGTGCCCCTGAATGCAAATTCACCTCTGGCTGATAGAATAACCTTCCTTCTTCCCCTGTCTTGATCCTTAACAAGAAGGACCAGAAAACGACTGCCCACCCGTCTGGACTCCCCAGGGCCTGGTGGAGCCCAGGCACCAGGTACCTGAATCCCGCTGGTCCAGGGTCACGGAGTTCCATCTCCTTGTGATGTCAATGTAGAGGATGTCCACGGCGGCCATGGAGAAGCTGCTGCTGCTAAGCTTGCAGTTCCTGCCGAAGACGGGAAGCGACAGGTTACTGCTGGACCGAGCCCGTCCTGTTCTGTTTTGCCTCCATGCCTTTGCCTGGGTTGTATTCCCTGCCTGGCAGGCCCTCCCTTCCCATAGCTAGAACTAATGAAGGGTGTATGGCAGGGCATGGTGAAAGAGACGCCTGGAAATGGAGGTAAGCTGAGGTTAGATCAGGTGAGTCCCTGTAATTTGGTCAATTAGGGCTCTAATGGGCTGGAAAAAGCAGGGTTTCGGGATGGCAAGCCTTAAATTGAACCTGGCCCTGCCACTTGGAAGCTGGATGGCCCTGGTTAAGCTCTTTCCCCTTCCTGAGCCTCCGTTTGCTCACCTATACAACAGGGCAGTCTTTATTCCAGGTACCCTGTGTCAACCTGTCCTTACACAAGGCAATAGAGGTCTCTGCCTGCTCCGAGAGGGCAAGGGGAACTCCACATTCCAAAAACACACCCTTGGCATGTCTTCCCCTTCACACCCATTAGTCTCTGGGAGGAAGAAAAGCTGCACCTGCAGGGCTGCGTCCTCCTGCCAGCGATCAGGCAGCTGACATGGGCACGTTCAGATGACCCAGTGATAACAGCACTGTCACTGCTACAGGCTGAAGCCATCAGTGCTGTCCAGAAGTGATTTCCCACCGGGGCCAAATCTACAGACAGGGGCTCGAGGTCTCTGCACTTCACCCATCCTAATATGTCCCCTGACGATTTTACACCGGCCCCGATTCAGCCACAGGAAGCCCAGACTCACAGAGCAGAAGGGCACAGGCTGGCCCACACCCCTTTGCGGGCTGAGGCGGCGTCGCTGGGGAGGCCCCTCGGTGCTCACTCCTGACTGTGGGGGCATCACCTGGAAATGACAGCAGGAGGCAAGGGGCAGGCCCCTGCACTGGGGATGTTCCCCTAGTTCAGGTGTTCAGTCCAATGTCAGCCATGATGCCCCCCGTCCAAGTCGCAGAGGGGCGTTTAGAATGGTTCTCCTCACCACTTGGTTATTGCGTTTGTTTGGTCTGGAAATGTAGACACGCAGTCTGGCACACTGAAAAGAGCATGATTTGCGCATTTGACGAACCAGGACTGAAATCCTGTGACTGCGGGCAATTTACTTAAACTTCCGAGCCTACATTTGTTGGTCTCGAAATGAAGATAGTAACAGCTGCCCACATGGCAGTTGTGAAGATGAGATGAGGACTCCCTGGCATCTGGGTGCCCCACCATTGCTCGTTCCCTTCCCGATCTCTCTCTCCCTTTTTGTTTTCCTCTCCCAGCGCGAGAACCATCTCAGCCCCATCAGAGGCTGCCTGAGGCTGGCCTTTCCATGAATGGCCCTGTCCATCCTGGAGAAATGCTGCTCGCCAGCCTGTGTCTGGGCGCGAGGCTTCGGGCTCTGTTCAGACTGGGGGCGGCCCTGGGCTTGTCCAGGTGTAGCGCCATCCTGAACAGGGTCGTGCTGGGATGTGGGTCCCGACACAGGCTGGATTTGCCGTGAAAAGCCTGAAGGCTAGACCTCGGAGCCAGCTGTTCGTGTGGCTGAACTACACTCAATGTTGCTTTCAACTTTCCAAACGTGTCCACATCCATCACCACTGCCTGTGAGAAAGCGGTTCTTTGATTTCCCATTTGTCATCATCCCTTGTGTGAGTAGCTCCGTTAGAAACCCATCAGGCCAGGGGTTGCTTGGCAAGCAAAATTCGGGCATTCCAGAGGCCCCCTCCAAACAAACCCACGCAGACCCCTAACAAGGGTGGCTGGGAGAGTGCCCAGCTCGCTGCCCAGACAAAGCGGGTGGTCCTTATGCCCTAGCGCACTTATTCACTCCTGCCCCCGACCCCTTCCTTTCTTCCCACCCCGTGCATATTTCTCAGCCATCAATTCACACCCTGCTTCCTCCCGGCTCCTGCTCCATGTTTCAATCACAAGTCGCCATGGCAGCCTTCAAAGCACATCAGCACACAGTTATTGAGCCCCAGTAACAACATGTCAGAGGACGCAGAGCTTTTCATGTCCCTTGTCACCAAAATGGCCATCTCTATTGGGTTCCAGGGGGCGGTGCTCTGCTCTCTCCCAATGTATTTGAACAACCTGCTCTGCTCCATTCCAAAGCTTCGTTAGGAATGGCCACGGCATTCTCAAACTATCAGATCAGTGTCCTCTGGACGACCTGCTCCCCCACAGGACAGGAGCTCTGCTGGCTTGCTCTGTGGGTTAATAGAGTATAAAAAGGGAAACCAAACTGACCACTGGTATATAGTTATTTTTTTCCTGACAGGTAGAAAATAGAAGTGTCAAACCTTTAGCAGGAGCCATAATTTACCAAAAAGAATTCTCCCTTTATCCCTTTTCCGAGGAAACTCATCCTCCCTCATGATGCCTGCAAGTACAGTTGATTGCAACATCTGCTACTGCGATGGGAAGGAGGGATCCAGGCTGTCTGCAGCAGACAGGAAATACTTTGAAAGAATTTTGATTCTGTAGGAGGGGCACCATCCGCATGCCAGGCCTTTCCTAGATCTTTAGATTAGCTTTCTGGATCTCTATAACCACTTTATGAGGCAGGTATTCTTAGTCCCACTTCAGTGACGGGTAAGCTGAGACTCAAGAGAAGGGACATGACTTGCCCACGATCACAAGCTGGGATTCATATCCAGTCCTCCCCTGGAGGATACAGTAGTAGACTTGGGAGCTTTGGGGACAAGTGGGGAGGTGGCCCAGCCCAGGTCTGCAGAAAGAACCCAGGATTCAAGACACAAAGTCTCAGGCGGGGCCCAGGAAAGCTGGAGCCTCCAGAAGCCCCGGTTGGAGACGTTTGTCTCCGTGGTCATCAAACATTCTCAATTGACTCAAACAGGGAATGACTCCGAGGGTCAAGACTTTAGAATGAATTTCCATCCATCCATCTGCTCAATACACAAATTTTGTGTCCACTACGTGTAGGCAGTATTCTGGGCCCAGTGAGTGATGCAGAGCTGAATCAGTCTTGGGTACCATCCTCAGAGGGTGGAAGTGATCTCAGAGTGAAAACGTGAAGGCTTAGTAGCTCTTAACCATTGAGAAAAGTTTCTCCTTATGTCCTGGGATGCAGTTCTTTAAATGACTAATGAGTGGAAGGATAACTTCTTCAGTAGAAGTCCAAGAAATACAGTAACATGCGAAGCCAAGAAAATTCCTAAGAGAGGATAGGCTAGAAATGTGCATGGAAAAAAGGAGCTGTGGAGTCAAATGCACATCAGTTTGCAACTTGACTTTGCTGTGTGACCTTGTGCAGGTCACTGAAGCTCTGCATCTAAATGTCCTTATTTGTACAACAAGAATAAGACCGCTCACCCGACAAAGCTATTTTAAGGACTAGCTCAGTACCTGGCACACTTGGGAAGTGGCAAATGATGTAGAACCATGACGTAGAACCAGTTTGAAGAAATGGGTTTCTGTTGTTGTCGTTTTTCAGAATCAAAGGAATTTGGGCACATATGATGGTAGAGAATTACAAATCATTTAAGTTTATTAGGATTCCAGGTATAGAAAGATTTGAAATTATCATGCCCATTTCCTCTCAACAACTACTGACATCTCCTGGGAAATTTAGATACCAACTTTTCCCACTCCATAAAATCCTATTTATAGAATTTATTTTGTATTCATCCCTCTCTGTGCAGGAAAGGAGCTTATTTTTCCTGGAGAAGTGTCTATAAGGTAAAAGCTAAGATATGATCAATATTTGTTTAAAAGAAATCCAAACCACTGTCTAAACATCTAAGGGGTAAAAACAACAACTGTGGTTTATAATGTGTATATTTTAAAGGCTATTGATATCCCAGGCATAGACTCACAATATTGCCGGAAAGAGATCATCACAGAAGAGGGGGATAGTCAAAGTCACCAAGGGGTTAATGACAGAGGGGAGGCAAGGCCCCTTACACTTCCATTCCAGAATATTCTAACACATTGTGTTGCCTCTCAGAGAATAACCCTCTCCTCACCCCAGCTACCCATTTTGAAACATATTAATATCTCCTTAGGAGAAAAGGGAGTGGACGGGGGAGCGGGGCGGGGGAAGAAACAGAGTCAACCATTCTCTACTTTAAAAGGAGACCAGGATCAGAAGCCACAAAGGATGAGCAGGGATTTCCAAGTGGAACGTGCCCTCCCCCCACCAAAAGCAAAAATGCTCAGGGTGGGGAGAAGCTGCTTCCATTTCCTAGAAATCAACCAGGCTTTGGCAAATTGTTTAACCTTCAGGCGGCGGAGATGGAAAATGCAGCATGTGCAAACTGATGTTAAATTCTATTGTGGGATATCCTTGGAAAACCTATTCTTCGTGAATTACAGAGGATGCCCCCAGATTAGGGGTAGGAAAATAACAAAAATGCGTTTCCCTCAAAGAAAGTTGTCAAGCTGAAGAATCAGATCCTTTCTGTTTCTCAGAGAAAGAGAAGTCTCCACACCCCAGCGATTATTATGAAATAATAATTTTTTAAAGAGACAGAGAAAAGAAGCACTTAATTCATGGTAATATGTGGTACTATTATGTGCCTCCTGAGGAAATGACACGAAAAGCTGGTTAGGTAGAGTTAAGTCTAGACAAGAAAACGACAGTTCATTATTTCTCATTTCTTGGTGGAAGAGAAAAATAGAATATGACCAGACTGGCATTAGCATAATTCACTCCTAAAACTGCTGATCTATGCAGCACATTATGAGAGATGGTCACTGAAAATAAATTCAGTCGGAATGTTTATTATTTTGTTCCCTCCAGTTCTCTTCAAGGAACTTGGAGAGAAAGAGTGGGTAGTAGAGATGAAAGCCAAGTTCAACCTCTGCCGTGTGTGTGGGAGATCTGAAAGGAATATCTATTCAGCCAGCAGATATGTCTCCTGTGCAGTGCTCCCGAGAAGGGCACTTGGTTCGATTTAACATATGGCATAAATATTATTAATTCATAATGAAGCAAAATTTAAACTGAAGTGCAAAGGAGAGAGGATAGTTGTTAGCAAGAGAAAACGCTTGCTGTTAAATTTAGCTGACAACACTGAACATATTCAGAAAAATCTAAAAGCAGAGAGTATCATCTTTTACGATGAAGTTGCTTTTGGGATCTCTGGGTACATTTTAAAAGGAAAATCTATTAACGGTTGTGCAACGCTTTGTCCATTTCTTCCTGCATTCTTAACTACTCAGGACGTTGGCTGGGTGGGTGCTCACTGTCTGGGTTATCCCCTCAGCTGCCTCTTCCCCACCTGGGACATGTGCTCCCTTCTTACGGTCACCAATGCAGCCACCGATTGGGAAGGACGGGCTGGTGGCTGCAGGACCTAAGTCTCTAACATCACAAAATCGGTTTTTCATACAAATGCCCTTAGCTGTAGAGAACAAAGGGGTGGAAAATCATAAAGCCAATCACATAGAGACAGATTTGTAGCAATATTTTTGACATCACCCAGTCAGTTCCAGTACGAGAGCATTTTAGGAATCTTCTTGGCTAGGACCGTTCCCAAGTCTGTTTTCTTGTCAAAACAGTGTGTGAATACAGCAGTCCTCTTAATGTGTTCCTTGGCTTCTCACACTAGACGTCACACACTGGTGGTCTCTACGGGCAGTCACGCTTTGATGGAACACATATGGTGTTTTAAAATTATTTTCTGAATGACCAATATTCACATACAGATATTGAGATTTTACATATTAATCAGTAGTTCTAGTTTCTCTTGAAAAACCGGAAGCTCTGGTGCTGTTGGCCCAGCAGGGTCCTTGGGGCTGGCTGGTGCCCCGCAGCCCTCCTCCAGGCTGCCACAGCCCCCCGCCCCCCATCCTTCCAGATCCAGCCCACTGTGCTTGCTTTCGCTTCCTGCCTGCCCTGGGGGGCCACTGAGATTGTGATTCTTATGCTACGGTAGTTTTTCTAATCTCCCTCTTACATTTTAGTAGAATTTTACTAGGAATAAAAAGGAAGCATTTCAGTTTCTACCATCAATTTAGCCTGGATGATAAACCTTTTCTAACTTCGAAAAATGAGCCACTCACGGGAGCCATTCTCAGGCTGCCGGACTGTGTGACCCTCCCTTTACTGTCAGACAAACTCCCACTTATAACACTGTGGTCCCTGCCTCCTCCCACGGGCCTGCCTTGGTTCCACCAGGCAGACTAAGGGTCCCCTCTTCCGTCCAGCACTCTCCACATAGACCCTGTCGGGCCACTACCCCGTGACTCTGCCAAAGGATTGCATTTGATCATTTGGTCAGTGTGTGCTGTCTCTTAGACTGAGAGTCCCCCGAGGGCACATGAGGTTCCATTATTTATTTCTGATTGTCCTATGGCTACCTGGTACTCAGGAAAAGTTGTGAGGTCAAACCAGACATGGTCCTTTTCCACACAAGGTTGAGGCAGAGCAGATCTCCCAGGGCCAGGGTCCCCTGCAGCATCAGGCTCTTGTCCACATGAAGCCAAACCATCCCTCACTCTTGCGGGTCTTGGACTCTTCTGTGTAATGACGCAGGACTGGGGAGGGCCCAGAAAGCGCCTGTCTTTGCTTGGATGTGTCATGCTGAGAGAAGACTGCTCACCCTCATTATTCCCCTGCGTCCCTGCACGTTTCCACAGCACCTCAAGTGCCCTCATAGCTTGGGGCCTCTGTCACTAAGCTGGTTCCCTATGTCCCAAGGCCCAGTCATCACAAAGGGGCAGAGAATGTCTATCTGTTTTCCTTCTCCTCCTCCTCTTCACTATATTGGGCCAGCAGTATACACAGTTAGACAAATTCTATGTCCCAGCTTCCCGTGCAGATGGCAGTGGCCAAGAAGATGGAAGTGGAAGTCATTAAATAAACCTTCTAGAAAACATTTTAAAGGGGTTTAACTCATTTGGCAGAGGCCTTTTGCTCTTCCTCCCTTCTTCCTGCTGCCTGCCTGGAACTTGACTGTGATGGCTGGATTTTGAGCAGCCATATTGTGACCACAAGGCAACTCTGAAACTGGAAGCACATGCTTAGGATGAATGAGCAGAAAGACAGAAAGTAGGGTATTGATTACATTGTGTAGTCATTAACCAGCCCTAGAAGCCCCACTGCTAAAATTCCTGCTGTATGAAAGAAAACTAATCACACTATTTAAACCATTTATAGATGGGTATATATTACTACACCTCAAATAGAACTCCTGAGTGAGTCAGAGGGTATCATGGTAGGTGGTATTCTCAGGGAAATAACAACATGTGCCTGTTGACTTTCTTGAAAATTTCTACTGCCTGATGTAAATAATAATCACAATACTCCCATTTAACAAATAGCTCTTGTGAAGTCGGCACGGGGCCAGGTGCTTTATGATATATTACGTCCCAACCTCATAATAATCCTGTAAGGCAGGAGAGATTATTCCCATTTTAGAGATGAGAGAACTGAGGCTCAGAGAAGACAAGGGACTTACAAAGCTATAAAGTAATATGTTTGGCTTTGAAGCCAGACCCCAAAGGCTCCGCTCTTTCCACTGGACTTTCCTTCCCCTGCTGAAACGAACACAAAGCCCTTCTCAAAGTCACTGGGCAAATACTATTTCGGGGCTACTGAAATGATAAAAATTCCTGCTGCTACGCCTGTTTCCCACCCTATCATGAGTATCAGAGGGCTAGATTACAATTTATAAAATTCATTTAGAGAAAGGCGTCTGACAAAACGGTTTCTGATCCAAGACTTCTAATTATTTGCTTTAGTGAATAAAAGCGTGAAGAGTGTGACTTTGAGATGCAAGGTAGAAATGTTACAAAAACATTATTAGAAAAACAACAGTAACATCGAATGCTGGCAGATAGTTTCTTTGAGGAGTAGAACACACAATCCTGGGATATAGGCAGCTTCACCCCCATTTTATAGGATCATTGCGGTTCAGAGATGGTCATTAACTTACCCAAGGGTTATACAGCTGGCAAGAGCTCCTGTATTACCCCAAAGTGCCCCAGAGGGTAAAGGAAAATTAATGAATAATCTCAGTAAGTAGCAATGGCTTGTTTTGTAGGCTGCAGCAAAAATCACATGTTTTATCTTTAAAATCATGCAAATTTTGTATTATACTCTATAATATATCCAAGTTATTTTTATATTAGAGCCAACATTTTAAATTATTTATCACCTGAATTAACATTTCTCTCCTGAAAGTGACACTTTGGAAAGATGTGCTTTGTTTCTCTCCTGTGGCCCCATAAACGCTCGGCACACAGCCACGGTGCCACTGGGAGAATATCAGCCCCATTTAAGAAACACAAGTTCTGTCTGAGTCCAAGGGGCAATGATTTATATGTGGTTTAAGAACCTAGTTCAAGGTAGCACAGAATTGTTTTTTAACCACAGCATAAGGTTGAGAATGTTGTCACAACCATAACGTTAATTCATTCAACAAATGAGAGTCTGCTATGTGCCAGGCCCAGTGCCAGCTGCTGAGCCAATCCAACCCCAGAGGGGGCACTGCCCCAGCACCACACTCTCTCCTCCCAGGAGTGGTCAGGCAGGTCAGACCAGCCAAATGTGGGGCTGGACTCCACCCCACCCGAAGCCCAAGTGGAGGAGGCTGGGCTCACTGACCTTATGAAAGTACGGAAGCCTGTTGGTCCCAGCTTCATTGTCCCCTTGATTCCCAGGAAACGGATAAACAGATTTGCCATCCTGTCCACCAGGCGCAGGTAGTTGAAGTGCTTTGCGTACTTGGGGAACACCTGTTTGAGGCAGATGGAGGGCAGTTGGGCTTCGGGGTTGGGGTTGCCGTCTGAGGCGATGGCCAGCTCACTCTCAGAAGGATCTTCCTTTGCAGCTAATGGCCCTTCAAGCTGCTGAGACCTGGAACACACGAGGAAGTGACGATGAACCGACGTTGGAAAAGGCTTCACCGCAGGCAGAGCCCTTTCCCGTGCATATTCTGCTTTCCTTTAGATTTACGGCAACCTCAGGAGGTAGGTATTACACTGGCTGCAGAGCAGCGTCCTGCCCAAGCTCACACAGCTGGTGCATGCCAAAGCCAGGACTTGAACCCAGGACAGAGTCAGGCCTGGCCCGCAGGCCTCTTCTGCCCCACCACCCTGGTTTGGCAATACGGACAATCCTTCACTGTACTCGTGATTCCAGAGAATACTCGAGTACGGAGCAGTCTGGGTTTGATTTCAAACTCCTACTTATAGGTAATAGTTGAATAATTAAGAAATATAAAAATCTCATTGAGGGCTGGCAAAAAGCCATAGGCACAGCTCAATGAACAATTTGCAAAGATACATCGGTTACCCAATTGTGGGAATAGGCACAATTACGTCTTCTGAATGAACTATTTTCTTATTTGGAACCCGTACAAAAAATGATTATAGTGTTGTGATTCCTTAGTCTGGATATTTTATTCTGAAATTATTCTGATAGTCAAGAAAATTCGCAGCTAATAACCCTCAAATATCCACCTCTCTCCTGGAATGTGCTTCTCACCTCCAGACCCACATTTAAACAACTACCCTGTTTAACCTTCGGAATGGACTACAGGAACCTCCGACTGAAGTGACCATTTCCCCGCACCCTAAAGCCTGTTTCCCCATCTCCTCAAGTGACACCTCCACCTACCAGGTACCCAAGCAGGAGGCATCAGAATAAACGCCAAGTCCTCGTGTCCCTCTGCCTCCCAGTGCTACCCCCTTAGCGTTCCCTGAAACTCCACTCTTCTCCTACCTGGGACTTGTTAACTCTCACGTGGACTGTACAGGGGGCCTCCTGCCTCCAGCCTATGCCATCCGTGATCGTCCTGCACACCGGTACCCGAGCCACCCCTTTTGAAGCAAACCTGATCGGGTCGCCCGCTCGCTACAGCTCTCGGGTGACTCCCGAGAACCTACCCAAAACAGTCATACACCCCGTTCTGGCACTCGAGGCTCTTCCCGATTTCTTCTCCACCCTCCTCATTTTCTATCACTGCCCTGGATGCACTGTGCCCTTCAGGGCCTTGAATATTCCCTGCCATCCCACCTGCCACCCCCTGGCCTGGACTGGTGCTTCCTGGACACCCCGCTCCCTTCCACACTCACTCAGTACCTCTCTTTGCACTTGCAGCTCTTCTCAGTTTCCCGTCTCCTGTCCTGCCCACAGCTGATTTGTGTGTCCCTTCCTGAGACAGAATCCTGAGCACACTGAATAGGGATAGTAAATACTGCACAACCTACTAACTAACTGATCCAGGAAAATCAGAAGCACGTCTCGTGGTGCCGAGCCCAATTCCAAGGCCATTTCCTACTCTCTTCTTTATGAAATGGCCTTGTCCCCTACTGTTCCCACTTTCAAGCATGCCTTCATTCACCAAGTTGGGCCATCCTGGTATCTTCGTATCTGCTTTCCTCTGCCCTTAAGGCCTTTCCTGGGCCCTGGCTGCCTGACACACTTCTGTTCCACTTTCAAAACCAGCTCAGATGCCTCTCGACCACACTGATGGCTCTCTTCCATGTCCCACTTCTGTTCCTGGGACTTGCTCCTTTGTTCCTTTGTCAAGCTGTACTGCATTTGTTTATATGCCAATCTCTGTTTTGTGAACTCGTTGAAGGCAAGGACCATATCTTATCCAATTCTATTTCTATAGGACCTGGCACATATTAGGCGCGTGGGAAAGGTTTCATTGAATTCGTTGAATTGGGAAAGTTTTTTTTTAATAGCAAGGTAAGTCTCAAATAAAATATCAAGGTTATGATACTTTGTACTCCATATGCTCTTTTCAATGGGAAAGAGGTTCAGTAGAGAAACAGCATAAGAAAATAAAGAAAACAAAACACAACAAAAAAGCAAATAGGAAAATAAAAAGAGGAAAAACGAGAGAGAGAGAAACAGCGTGCTCAACAGCCCTGCCAAAATGGTCTTCTCTTCACACCGGTCTAAGAAGCCAGCCTCTAAGAAAGAGAAGCCCTTTGTGTGAATAAAGTCCTACAAGTTCTGCTCATGGTTCCTTCTAAGTGGGTCTTGACACTGGTCTCAAAGCGAGGACAGGCAGAGGGCAGAACCAGAGCGACGACCAGAACCAGACCTTTGAAGGAAACCCCTTAAAAGTTCAACAGTGCAGATGATTCTGGGGAAACAAACGCTCGCTCCCCCTGTAGAGAGGGGCAGCCCCATACCTCGGGAGAAGCACATGCTCCCTGGGGGTGCAACTGTCCTGCAGCCAAACTGGCTTTATCATCATCTCCTTCAACAGGAGACAGTAAATAAAAGGTCGTTACTTTTCAGGTAAAATGAAATGTTTTCCCATTGAGGTTACAGGAAGAAAGATGAGGGAAAAAAGTGTTACTGGAAATTAGCTCTTAAATTACTGGATAAGTGGCAATCACCGACTTCATAAGCACTCTTGATGTTTTTGTTAAAGGGAAGATTTTGAAATGTACAGTGGGAATGAGAGTAGAAACAGCTCAGAGAACTCTTCAATCACCAGAACCGTCCCACACTCGTTATATCCTCTACTCTTCACACAACCCTGTGGAAGTAGGCTGTTATTCTTATACCCGTGTTCCAGATGGAGAAACTGAGGTGCAACAAGGTGGAGCACCTCTGTGCCCAGCTGACCTAGAATTATTAATATAAATCGGTCCTTCTAACCAGCGATCTCTCCATTTTGCCACCATTATTCTACAGCCCATCATGTTGGGGGTTACAAAATGCTAAGTACTGCTCTTCATTGTTTGTTTTAGTTTCTTCAGGTTCTAATAGCAATGCATGCTCTTTGTAGACAGCTTGAGAAATGTATAAAGGAATCAAAACCATATGTAATCCCACAACTCAGGGATGAAGACTATTAACCTTTTGATTTATCTGTGAAGTTAGGATCACATTACATGCAGTTAAAATCCTGCTTCTTACACTTTATGTTACAAGTATCTTCCCATGGCACTAAATATGTTTTCACGGGCGCAGTTTCTCATGGACATGTAATTGTCTGTATGATGCCCGAACCATCATTTAATTAGCCTTTCCCCCTCAGCTGGATATTGAGTGTCTACATGGCCTGTCTTTGACTAAACAATCTGCTAATCAGTCCCCTAAGTGATGTGCTCCCTCCAGAAACAACACGTTAACAACCAAAAGCAGCCTTGGAGCTCATTCTGTCCAATGATGTCATCTATTTTCTGTTATTATGGTCTAATGTACACAACACAAATTCACCACTTTAACCATTTTAAAGGGTATAATTCAGCGGCATTTAGTACATTCACAACGTTTTGGCACCCTCTCTAGTTCCAGAACATTTGCACAATGATGTCATTTCAGAGAAGAAACCTTAATTCCAAGTAGCACCAAGGGGTGGTTCAATGAGCAGAATGGCCAGGGTAGTGGCCTCAGCTTGGGGTGGCCCACTGAGGGGGACCCACCACCTCCAGGGAACCTCTCAGCCTGGGAAGTTTTTCCTGAGGGCACGTCAGAGGGTGTCTCCCTCCAGCGTCCACAGCCTGGATCCCATCCTGCCCCAGGAGCACACAGAATGAGTCTGATTTCTCTTCTGTGTGAAAGCCTTTCACATTTCTTTCAAGGGTTGCTGCACTTACTGGATGACTACCATTTCCCTTCCTTCCTGAATCCCAATTAATAACCTCAAGATGAAAAGGGCTTTCAATGCCACAGATGTCATTTTCATGGACTCGAAACCACACATTCAGGGGGAAGTGGTTTTACTCAACTGGGAGAAGGCAGTAAAGATATAGCTGATATATAAGAGGAAATAAAACAATGAGAAATGGTATTTTTGCTCTAGATAATTCCAATTATCACATTGAGATCCAAGTTATCACAAATGCTGTAAAATCCTGTTTTTACTTAATAGCATTTTAATGGAAATGTCGGGCTTATGAAATAAAAGTGACTGGTGAAGAAAATATAAATCAAGCTTACTAGTCCTTTGGGGTAATTTTTTAAATTGAATTTGGTGTATCCTTGATTCATTAAAATAGGGGAAAGAATCCTGGAATGTTTTAGCTATTATCGTTTTTCAAATAAAATGGAATTCCGTTTTATTAATATGCTGGTGAAAAACCACCTATCTCTATTTTGCCTGGAAAGCCTACTGTTAAAAATCACCACTATTTATCAGGGAGCTACTACATATACGTCAAGCATTGTGCCAAGCAATTTACCCATATTGTTTCATTTGTTCCTCACAATAATTCCATGAGGTAGGTAGAAACTAGTCCCATTTTACAGATTAGGAAGCTGAAGCCCAGAGACCTGAATACGTGCCCAATGTCACAAATCAATAGTAGAATCAGAATTCACACTCAGGACTGTCTCACTACACACTCTATGCTTAGTTCACTATATAGTTCTTATGCTAATTTGATTTAAATCAAACCAAAGACCTTTCTTCTTCTGTATAAACTGTATATATTCAAAATAGAAAGGTAGATACAGCAAGGTCAAATTCCAGTTTCAGAGAAGGTTCTTGAATTCTCTCAGAGAAATCATTTTCATTTTTAATTAAGTATCCTTTCAATAATTTATTCATTCATGAACCACTTTCTAAGCAATTACCTGTCCCAGGGGCCTAGGATACACAGGTGAGGTAGACACAGTCCCTGCCACCCAGAAGCACGTGGCCCCTCCGTAACAATGACTGAGTGAGGTAGAAGCGGCCGGTGAGCATCCAGAGGTGGGACCCAGCATATGCGGAAGGAGCAGGTTTGCTGGGTCTTGGAGGTATGCCTGAAGAGAAACAGGTGGGCCTATGACCAGGAAGCCTGTGTGGGTCTGGGTCTTACAGGACCTTGAATGTCAGACATAGGGGTTTGGATTTGGTCATATAGGAGATGAGAAGAACGTGGTGGACGTGGGGAGAGGAGATGCAAACTCAGAAGCGTGAAGAGGCATGAATCTGCCAGCGGTATGTATGCTGAATCGAGGTGTGTGGGGGGTGGCTGATGTTAGGAAACTACTGGAACATCTAGATCGATTGGACCAGCAGCCCTGGCATCACCTGAGAAAGCTGTTGGAAATGAAAATTCTTGGCCTGACCCTAGACCTACGGACTCAGAACCTGTGAGCAGGCCGGGCAATCTGTTTTAGGAAGTCCTGCAGTGATTCTGATGCAGGCCCAGGTCTAGATGAAAGGTGAACTTGGCAACTGCTGGACCATGGGGACCAGAAAGGGCTCAAACGCCCTGGCTCATGTTCCCGGCGATCCCGTGGTTTGGCAGGAGAGCCTGGTGGGCAGCGGTACTGCACTGGCAAAGGGAGGCAGGCAGGCTTCCTTCTCCATTGTCTGGCCAAGACCTGTCCCCCCAGACACTTGGGGATTTCAAATGCACACTGGCATTCTTGAAGAAACTGCTAGCTATGCACCAAAGAACTCCCTTAAATTAGCCCAGGAGCTCATTTAAAGAGCTGGAGGATGAAGTCACTAAAAATAAACATAACTACCATGTGGCCCAGTCCTGTCACTTGATAAATGTCTGCCATCACGGAGGCCTCATTTGCTTGATGGCGATGCTATGCTATTTGAAGAGAAGGCGATAGACTAAAACGGGTGAGGCATGTGTTTCCCAGCTGATGAGGAAAAGGATGAATGAGGGATCTTGGTCCGATGTTCAAGTCCCTGTAAGACCAAGACCCATGCTCCCCTTCATGTCGTGGGCCTCTGAAGGCTGAGCAGGCCGCTGGCACCTCGCCCAGTCACCTTTTTACATAGCACAGCAGCAACAAACACAACGGTGACGATACTGGCAGCACTGGCTATGTGCCAGGAGCTGCAATTTAAAAAATTTAATCTTGATAAAATCCTATAAAGTCAGTGTTATCACTCCCATTTTACAGATGAGGAAACCAAGGCACAAACTAATAGGTTGTAGATCCAGGACAGAAGCCCAGGCAGGTTCCTAATCACTGCACTATGCTGCCTCCATTCACGGGTATTATCAGGCACTGAGCGCCTGAGAGTCAGGCGGGTGACTTGTCACATCTCATTTGACCCTGGCAATAACCCTATGAATTAGATGCTAAGTCATCCCGTTTTATTGATGAGAAAACTTAGTTTTGGAAAGGTTGACCTACTTTCCAAAGGTCACTCAGCTATTAAATGGATGAAAGCGAGGATTTGAACCCGGATTTACTTCAGTTCAAAGCCCAGGAGCTTTCCACTATGTCATGCCACCACTCATCGTAGTTACACAACTTCTCTGAACTCATTTGCTGCTCCTTTACGGTGGACAGAAGTCTCTTACTTATGGGGCCATGTGAGACTTATGAGGGAGAGTGGCTGAGTGGGCACCTAGCCTAAGCCTCACACAAAACGGTCGCCTTGTTTAGGATCAAAACCACAGGCTTTCTAGAAAGCATCCAGATGAATCTACTGGGGGCTTGTAACTAACCTCCATGTGGAGACCTGGGAGGGACCAGCAGTTATCTGGGCGGGGCTGTTCCATTTTGATCACCAAACAAATCAACCCCCATTTATGGGCTCACACCAAATTGCTGACGCACAATTTTTGTCACATGCCTGAATTAACTGCCTGATGGCAATGGCAGCAGACTAGGTCTCTGTCCCTGCTTGGGGTGAATTCCCGGAATGGCCAGGCCGGGGGTGTTGCAGGAGCATCTTCCTACCAGGCCAGGCAACAAATTAACAAAAGGACACAGCGAGGACTTAATCCGTTTCCACAGACCCAAAACTCATGCTATTGCAGAGCTGGAAGGGCCTTTAGGGGTCATCGGGCCCAGCCCTCTCATTTTCCGGATGAAGGAACTGACAGCTCATTTTACAAAGACCTCCCAATACGCTTCTTTTCTAACAGGGCTCTCTCTGCTCTGTCCCTCTGCGCAGAGCGAGTGTCTTTGTAGACGTCCTCGTGCTCTATTTGTCTCGCAGCACGGGCAGTTCGAGTCAATGAAACATACTGTCACACAGGCCAAGGAGGGGTGCTGCCAGGCGGCTCCTCCCCGCGGGGCACCTACCTGGTGGCCTGGGCTCTGGAGCTGGGTGGCCTCAGGCAAGTCAGATAACACGGAAGCTTCAGTTCCCTCTCATATAAAATGGGAATAATTATGGTACTTAGCTTTTAGAACTGATGTAATTACAGGGACAATGGATGCTTGGTGCTTAGCACAGCACCTCGATACCTGTTAGCCACTTGGATTATAATCGCCAGTATCTTTATCTCCCCTGCGCCATCATCTCAAGAGGCTCACTGTCTAGCCACCAGCCTCAAGGGGAGAGGTCAGCATACACCTCTGGGAACTCAAGAGACTATGGGGTTTCTGTAACCACTTTCTGACACTCTGCCTGACCCCCGGCCTACATAACTAGACACCAGACTGTCCTCCGCCCCCGAGGCCTCAGTCTGGGGAATCTCACAGCAGGCTGCCACGGTTAGACAGCACCTGCCTCTTGTCCCAGCCTAAATAAATCCCCCAGAGGAGTCTCATTTTCTTGGGCCTCACTGGAGACCTGCCTCCTATCTGATCCCCTGGTTCTCTACTGAGGATGACTGATGTCGCAAAATAATGCACAAAATAACGTCACAAAATAATAATTGTCTCTCCCCAAATGAAGAAAATGGTAAACTGTGGACTTAGAAGGGGCACTAGTGACCATCTCCTCTCGTTTTCCTTTATGGGGAGGTTGAGGCAAAGTCACTTGCTTGAGGTGAGGCATCAAACGAGAGGTGGTGACAAAGGGAGGGCCCAGTTCTCATGACTTCCTATCCAGAGCCTTTAAAAAATAGAAAAGAAAAAAGCGACACCGCTATCGCGCTGAAATGCCAGAGAGGCCAAAATTCAGATACTGAATGAGAAGCTTCAGACTCTTCCAGTCACTCTGACAGGCAGGAAGGAGAATTCTTTCTGCCTGAAAGGGTTATGGAGTCTCTCTTTAAACCAGCTGAGTAGTTGGCCGCTGTCTTTCTGTGGAGGACTGGGCTTGTGCTTAGCTTTTCACTGGAACCAGAAGAAAGGTTTTTAAAATGATAAGCCTTGCCGTGCTGGCTGCCCGGGCAGGCTGGACAGAGCCCTGATGCTCGAGCAGAGAGCGTGGGCCCTGCACAGTCTAGTGCTGCCTGCTTTGCCAGCCTTGTCTTTCACATCGCACGTTGCTCCCTCCCCGTGTAAACGCTCTTTCCCAAATTATCCACTGGAAAAACACTCATCCTTCAAATCTTAGGTTCCATGTCACCTTTTCCAAAACGCTTTCTGCATCTTTTGGAGATAAAATGAACCGTTCCTTTTTGTATGATCTTCCAGATTGTAAACGTCGTCATTGTCATCACCGTCACCATCATTTTTTCTCCATAGTCTTTCTCACAGTCATACCTAAAGGGTTATTTGCGCAACTGTCTGTTGGATGACGTCCCTTTCCCTGGCAGGCACCACTCTTGCTCGTTTATGGCTACGTCTATAGTCCCAACACAGTTCCTGGCACACAGTAGGTACTCCAAATGTCTGACCGTGAATGTACTCATTGTGTCAATGAGTTCTCGTGACGATCCAATTAATTAGACACAATTATTAACTTAAATGTACATCTGAGGATACTGAAGCTTCGAGAGGCTAGGTCAGCCTACGTGATAAGGCTGGGGCTGGAACCCCGTGGGGAGGGTTCCAGAGGCCACACTTCTAACCCCTACACTACAATACCCCTCTACTTCTGGCTGTCAGAACGCATCTTTCTTCCTCTTTTTCTCTCCTGGTAACTAGGAAGATCCTGTCTGTCTCTGGGAGAACAACAGCAAGGCACTCTCTATGTGACAATTGTAATCAGTGGTTGTATTAGCCTCTGTTTTACAACCTCCAGAATTAGCAGAGAAGGCCAACTTCAGCTTTCATTGTCTAGTTCTGCTAATGAAGGGATCCTTTTAATTACATACTCAGCGCCTATCTGCAACACAAAGCATTTTAGTGTTTAAACACAGTTCTGCACCAAAGTATAGGGCTGTGTGAATACAGACAATAAGGGGGAAAGCCATGTGGAGAAGTTGGTTCTGGCCTAGACTGTAATTCTTTCTGGCATTCAATTTCTTCCAAACCCAGTTCATTTTCTACGGGAATCCTAATTTTTTTTTGGTATATTATGCACCCAGCGATCCCTGAACCAGGGATTCAGTAGGCATATCCCAGGTCAAATATCCTCCCCCTCAGATTTCAGATGAAATCTGTTCACTCTGTGAACTTCCCTTGTCACTGATCCTCCTTGAGGGTGCTCCCCCACCTAGGGGTCCCAGTGTGGTTGGCTGGCCCATCACTGCCGTCCAGGTGTTGAAGGCAAAACCATCTTCACTCGACTGTGCCCCAGGGGCTGATGGCATTTGCACCCCACTTTCCAAGGCAATTTTGTGTGTGTCATTCTGTGTGGGGTTTTCACTCAGGTGAGTAAGCTGATCCCACAGGGCAAGGCTGCCCGGACCTGGCACTTGTCATTTGGTCCGGGGGACGGAGAGCAACTCGTACTGAGCCCCTCCTGCAGGCCAGTGACTCTCCAGTATGCTCATTATCCCAGTTAAGCCACACCGACCTTAAAATGGAGCCACTAACCTATACTCAGGAGCCAGAATGCCCGGTTGGAATCCTGGCCCTGGCCCTAACCAGCTGGGGACCTTGGAAAAGTGGCTTAACCTACTTGTGCCTGAGTGTCTTTAACTGTTTAATGGGGGTAATACTTCTACCCAAGTCACAGCACTGTTGTGAGAATTAAATGGGCAGATATACGCAGAGCATCTAGAACCATGCCTGGACCGAGGTAAGCACTCAGTAAGTGATAGCTGTTGCTTATCAAACAAAGCCAAAGTTCGGTTAAATGAAGTACTCCAGGTCACACACCTCCAGGACGGTATCAGGTGGTAACCTGGGACCGTCGGACTCTCATCACCCTGTTCTTTCTAGGTTTCCAGTGAGGTTCAGCGGAGCCAAGGGGGTTGTCTGCTGGCCCTCCGCTAGCAGACTGCAATCACAGCCCTTGCCTGGGGGAACATGACCTAGAGAAAGTCACAGTGTGCCAGAGCCCCTCCTGACCTCAGTATGAGCACGCTGGTTTCTGCTTTCCTGCTCCAAACACGCTGCTCTCTCAAAGGTTACCACGGACCTCCTAATTGCCACTGACCTTCGTGGTCTGTCTCCAGTTCAGCTTCTGCCTAGCGTCCCATGCATTCTCTCTCTGAGAGTCTCCTCCTGTGCCCATGCATTCTCCTAGTGTTTTCCCATTCTGTGTGTTTCTTCCTCTGAGGGCCCTTAGTGGTAGGTGGTCCTCTCAGGCTCTGTCCGTGACCTGCTTCCTGCCCTACACAGTCTCCCTAGGTGATCTCACCTGCAGAGGGAGAGGACTCCAAATGCCCTCATGCTTAGAAGCTTATCAGGCCCTTGTGCCTGGGTGCCTATGCCTTGTCACCCCTCTGCCAACAGCCAGGCCCGAGTCCTGCTCATCCTTCAAAGCTCACTTCAAATGCCAGCCTGCCCACCAGCCTTCCCTGATCCCCACACCCAGAAATACCCTCTTCTGGATTTCCTACAACATTTCATTTACACCTCTCTTATGGAATTTGTCATCTTCTAAACCTATATGATGGCAGTTGAAGTCTACGGCTTCTTTCACCCAATAAAATCCATTTTTGCTCCCCTCGTAGTACTCTACGTCTAATGGGTGATGGAAAAAAAAAAAAAAAAAGACATGCTGATAAATGACTGTGTAGAAAAAGAATTCTTTAAGACAAATAACATGAAGCATTTGGTGTAATTTTACCTGAAGGCAAGACAACGGGCAGGGCGACCTCTGGGTGTCATTTTCAATTTGAGGTTCCAGAAAGCCATTTTTTTAGGGTAATAATACAACAACAATAACTTATGATAATAAGAATAATAGACATCCTGGCCCACTCCTTACTGACTGTATGGCCTTGGGGAACTTGTGTTATTTCTCAGCCTCCATTTTTCTCCCATAAAATGGAGACGGATAATGGACTCCACCTCACAGATGGCTCGAGAGATTCAATGGGACGACATAAAAGAAGAGGCTAGCACCCTGGCTGGAGCGTTAAAGAAATGGTAGCTGTTACCATTTATTTGACACACATTTACTGAACACCTCCCTCAAACATCAGGGAAATCAAGTCAGCTCAAAACCAGCCTCTTCCAGAAAGATTTAACAGCCTCTTCCAATCCATAAGCTCCTCTTCCTCTGATAACTTTGGTCCTAACAAAATTAGGTTTTAAAAAACGCAGCTAATAAATTAGGCATGCATATTAGCAATCAGGTCCAGTGAGAAAGTCTAACTTTTTTCTTGATGCAATTTGAATTCCCCTAACATAGAGTTGTTGTCAAAATCCATTAAAGTATTTAATTTCACTTGTCATTGCACAATTCCCCAAGCAGACATCCAGACAGTTTGCTGCGGTGTTTCTCACAGAAGTACTAAATGTTTAGTTATCATGGTACATTTTCAGATGATGTCTCCCTGATGGCTCTCAAAACTCTAGAGAGATTGTAAAAGTTCAAGTACAAGGTTAAGGCAGGGTGGCAGAGTGGCAAGAGTTGTAAGGATTACGCATGAAGCAGGCCTGAGGTTTGGCTCCAACACTGCCACTTACCTGCTGAGTGACCTTGGGAAAGGCACTTAACCTCTCTGAGCATCCGTTTCCTCATTTGGAAAATGGTGACGATAATACCAGACACACAGGGTTTTAGTGATGAGCACTAAATGGAATACCAAATGTAAAGCTATTTGAAGAATGCCAGACATACCACTGGTCCTCAACACAAGACAGCTCAAACATCCCTGAGGTTTGGAGACACACAGACCGGGGTCTAGAGACCGCGTACACACTTATCCCCGCACCCGCCTCTTCCCCCAAGGAATAGCTTCAAGGAGCAGTGTGCTTATTGTGACACAATGGCCAGAACCACAGGCATCCTGACACTTCCTTTCTTTCACAGTGGCCTCTCCAAACACCCATTCAAATACATTAACATCCCCACCTGACCAATGGGCATGTAGTGAGGATCCCTTCCCCAAGAAAGAAAACAAACGAGAGTCTATCATTTAGTTTCCCTACTCATGAACACGGAGCTGGCTTCTTCCTTCGTTGTCACGGCAATGCTGACTGACCTACTCTGTCCTGTGAAACACACGGAAGGGAGAGCAAGGAGAACATCTGGGAGGTGGCGGTGGAGGGATGAACCACGAGGTTCAAGAGAGAAGTACTCTTATCTGGTTTTACAAAAAACAAAAACTGCTGGCAAAAGTACACCCCTTACCAGGGAATGGAGACATTCCCGTTTTTGTTATATAGTCCTTTGGTTATTATGACTAGATTTAGAGGCCGCCAGAAAGGCCAGTCCAAATCTGGTGCAGGAGCAGTTATTATTTCCTCAGCCACGACGCAGAGATAGGGAAAGCGCTGTTTGCCTCTGCTGTCGTGTTTGGCATTGGGAGAAATGTTTCTGCTGCCAACACCAGCTGCCTCTTGCTTGAGTTCAATGCCCAGTCTATCGAGCAATTTCCCATCCATGGTCTAATGCAACCTGAGCAACAATCTGGGAAGAAACAAGCAGTGTGCCCATTCCACAGGCAAGAAAATCGAGTGTTGTGACCACGAACCAGTGAGTACTGACATTTTCTCTTTTCTAGTTTGCACTCTGCCCCCTAAAAGGCTTAATCTGGGACAGCACTTGAACTTGCCAAATGGGTTCAGTTCTTTTCTTCAGTCTTAATCTCTGTGTAGCTTTTAAAAGTCCAACACCTGCCAGTCAAATCCACCCAGATGTCCCACTTGTATCCAAGTTGAATGTAATTTGTTCTCTAGTCGCCCACAAACCGTTTCTTGCCATTTCCAGGTGGTCATTGGCAACTACATCCTCCCAATGAGCCAAGCTCAAAACCCCAAAGTCAGCTTCGGCATCTCTCTCTTCCTCACCCTGGTTTCTGGGGACCTCTACAGAAGTCCCCCACTGTCCCTTTCCCATTCAGAGGCTCTGATTCAAATATTCTGGGGGGACCTTGCTGGCGGAAGCAGTGAGCTCGGTGGCTGGTGGTGGAGGCTGTGGGGTCAGGGTGCCTGGGCCCTGATTGCCCGCCTGTGTGCTAAGCACGTACTCTCATTTGATCCTCCCCTCAGCCCTCTGAGGTCACTATGACTCTTAAAATGACACGTTTTCCATATAAGACGCAATAGTGGTGACATAATTTGCCCAAATATGTGTGGATCAGCTGGACTCGAGAACACTCCCTCATAACCAAGTCGCAAAGCTTCTTCCCACCTAATCACAGGTTTCCGAAGAGCAAGGGCGTTGTGTTTACGTCTCAGCACTGACGGCAGGAACTGCCTCACAGCATGTGAGGAGTGAGACCTGACTGAGCGTCTCAGCTCCGAGCCAGCCAGCCTGCGGTCCACTCCCGACTTGACCCTTCTCACTGTGTCACCTGGGGAAAACAATAGCTCCAGGTCTGCAGCAGTCAGAGCAGCAGCCCTAACCCCAGAGTCTGTCAACGTGACCTTATTTGGAAGGGGAGTCTTTACAGGTGTCATCAAGTTAAGGACGTGGAGACGAGATTATCCTGATGAGAGGGGGCCCTACATCTAGTGACACGCGTCCTTAGAATCGAAAGGCAGAGGGAGATTTCACACACACACACACACACACACACACACACACACACACACACACACGACGGAGGCAGACATTGGAGTGATGCTGCCACAAGCCAAGAAACACCTGAAGCCACCCAACGCTGGAAGGAGCAAGGAGGGGTTCTCTCCAAGGAGAACTCTCAGGAGGGAGCACGGCCCTGCTGACACCTGGATTTCAGACTTCCGGCCTCCAGAACTGTGAGGGAATCCATTTCTGTTGGTTTAAGCCACCAAGTTTGCGGTAACTTGTTCCGGCAGCCCTAGGAAACGGATACAAGGTCTCAGTTTCCTCACCTCTCAAATGGGTAACCTCAGAGAGTTATTGTGAGATACTGTAACCGAAAGCAACTAGAATAGTGCCTGGTGCACAGTAGGTGCTCAATTCATGTTAGTTGAACCAAACTAAGATATTTTGAGTCGTTATCTTGGAAACGTCTCCCCAGGGCACCCGGCTGACTGCCTCTGTCTACAATATCAGGCTTGTAAAATGTTTAACTTCAGAATCCACGAGCCAGAAGGAGGAGCCACAGGGAGTATCTCCTCTGAGCCCAGGTGTGGGGGACGAACGGGAAGCCGGAAGAGACGTCTGTGTCCTTGTGAGGCTGGTAACTAAGTGCTGGCCCATCTCCAGCTCTGATGAGCCTGTCACGGTGGGTTTCACAAAACATCTGTTTCAGGAACAAGCCTGTTGTTTCAGGCAAGCTCTAGAGATAATAGTATGTTTTCCTTATACACAGCCATGACATGTTCACTGAAGCTGAATATTTCTAAATGTGACCGATTTCTTAAGTGGCAGAAGCCTATCAACTCTTCAAGAACACACATAGCATGTGGGCAGCCCAAGCGGTTCCCTTGGTGACCGCAGACCTGGAGCAACGACTATTCGGGCTGGTAGGGAAGTGGTGGGGGGTAGGTGGGGGTAGGAGGTAGCGAGCTGTCTGAAATTGGCCCCTCTAAAGGTGATGTTCAATTCTGCAAGGGAGTCAGGTCCCCAGGCTTCATGCATATGGATGGTAGCAGTGGTCGAATGATAACCTGCAATTTTTCTTCCCCACGTTAATCAACTTCAGTTGGCTACTGAGAATTTGACTGGGAACTGCTCTCCAGGGCGCATACCAATGATCCCAGGGACCCGAACCCACTTTTGCTGGATTTGACTCAGTTCTGGCTCAGAGAGAAAGCACGGTGCAGCATCCCGTGTGAAATGAGGGGACCGTGCGTTGGCATGAGATGGAGAGAGGAGCAGAAGGCAGACCGGCAACTAGGACAGCGCCGAGGCAGTTTCCCTGGGGCCCCACAGCTGAAGGAAGAACCGTGGGCCCAAGGAGGAAACTCCTCAAAATCCGTCAAGCAGAAACTTCTTGAAAGCAAACACACAAAAGCTGTCTTCCTTTCTCCCCGGGGTAGAGCTGTGATCTGAGTAGAGCAGGCAGGTCAAGCCCAGAATACGCTTGCCCTGACAGACAGTCTCCTCCCGCCAGGGCAGCTGGCTGGTGTGCTTCTTGGGAGTCAGGCCCGAAGAGCTCTGGGCTACCCAGGCAGCCCCAGCTCACAGGGGCTCACAGCAGGGCTCCGCAGTGAGCCTTGCCCACTTCCAACTTAGCCTGGAGCATCCCCACTGTGGAGTCTCCACTCCTGATCCTCGCAGCCTTGGCCTCCAATCATACTCCACATCTGTGTCCCAGGCTCTGCTTGGCCCCAGTGTGGTCCCCTTTCTCACCAGTCTGCTGCTGGGGTCAAGCCTATACTGGTGCCCTCTAAGCTCCCAAGGCCTGATGTGTACCGCACAGAAGGAGGGACTCTGGTCCACTTTCCCCTGAACATCTTACGTCCTGCAGGCTGCTCCCAGAGATAGTGACAAAGGAATCCATGCCTCTAGGAAAGAAACAGCTTCAAGTCACAGAGACCAGCAAGTTCAAGGCGCTCATTTTGTACCTACAGAAGGAGTGAGCTCTGGAGACAGGACGTGACTTGTCCAGGGTTTCCTCGCACTTGGTTCTAGGGCTCATGAAGAATCCAGGTTTCCCAACTCCCGGTGTAGTTTGCTGTGACAATGTCCTTAGCTCTTCCTTGGGCCAATATCAGCTCTTTGCACACAGGGCCCCTGAATGACTCACTTCTGACTCTCCCACAGCAGCTTGAGGCCAGGCCAAGAGCAGGGGCTCAGTAACTGTTACTCAGACTTGGTTGACTAGGTCTCCGATGTAAAACACACCAGACACAGACATATTCCTGAAACCAGTGCACAGGTGTAATTTCCGGATTCTGCAAACACCTCAGCTAGCAGAAGGGAGATGCTGTTTCTGCCTCAGTTTACTTGTTCTGTTACTGTGTTAATTTTTGCCTTGCATAACTGTGGTCTTGTGTCCACACAATAACACTGGCTGTTGCTCGGAGACTATGGTATCCAGGTACTGCCGGGGGCCTTGAACACAGATCCTACTTGGTCCCGCCCTCATCCCTGTGAGGTAGGGTTTCTCAGCCCCACTTTATAGGTGGAAAATGAGGCTCTGGCAGGTTAACTGTTTGCCCAAAGTCACATGGCTTACAAGGGCTGGAGCGTGGATTGTAGTCTAGGTTTGGGCTGTTTTCCCGACTCAGGGCGTTCTGATGTAAGAATAGTAAAATACGTAATGAGGGGTAATGAGAGTTTGCTCTGTGCCAGGCATGGGACATGGATGAACTCATCTAATCCTCACAACAACCCTGTGAAGTATTGTGTCCACCTTAGAGGTGAGGAAAACTAGACCCACAGTTGTAAAGTAATGTCACCAGGTGATCCCAGCCCATCTAGAAGATAGGGACTAGCTAGAGGCAGAGAGAGCTCAAAATAAGAGGCCAGGGGCGCAAGAGAACTGTTAGAACTGAGCTGGACTTGCTACTTTTCTTTTTTTCTTCTTTTTTTTATATTTTATTGGGGAACAGTGTGTTTCTCCAGGGCCCATCAGCAACAAGTCATTGTCCTTCAATCTAGTTGTGGAGGGTGCAGCTCAGCTCCAAGTCCAGTTGCTGTTTTCAAACTTTAGTTGCAGGGGGTGCAGCCCACCATCCCATGCGGGAATTGAACCGGCAACCTTGTTGTTGAGAGCTCGTGCTCTAACCAACTGAGCCATCCGGCCGCCTAGTTTTATTTTCATAAAATACATATAACATACAATTTTCCATTTAAACTATTTTTAAGGGTACAGTTCAGTGCCATTAAGTATATTCCTATTGTTGTGCAACCATCACCGCCATCCATCAGAACCTCTTCATCTTCCATTAAAACTGAAACTGTACCCCTTAAACAATAACTCCCCATTTTCTCCTCCCTCCCGCCAGCTCCTGGCAACCACCATTCTATTTTCTGTCTCTAGGAATTCGACCCCTGTAGGTACCTCATATAAGTGGAAGCATACAGTATTTGTCCTTTTGTGACTGGCGTATTTCACTTAGCATAATGCCCTCAATGCTGATCCATGTTGTAGCACATGTCAGAATTTCCTTCCTTTTAAAGACTGAATAAGAATTCCATCGTGTGGATACACGACATTTTGTTTATCCGTTCATCTGTCAGTGAATAGCGGAGTTGCTTCCACCTTTTGGCTATTGTGAATAGTGCCGCTATGAACATGGGTGTACGGGAGCAAATTACTTTTAAGCTCATCTTCTACCCCAAACCTGAGCCTCCAGCTTTGTCCCCCGACTCAGAGGAGAGAGTCCCACATAGAGAAGAGATGAATTCTCCCCCTCCACCACATCAAGTGCCAAGTCTTGTCCGTCTGTCACCTCAGTCCACTCACTTCTCTCCATCCCCACTGCCACACTACAGAATCCAAGCCACCACCTCCTTTCACCTCATCAGTGGGTCACCTGAATTTCCACAGCCTCTTCACCAATCCCCTTGCTTCCAATCTCCCCTTTTAATACCTCCTCCGTGTCACGCACTGCAGATCTGACTGTGTCACTGGCTGCGCTAACCTTTTTCCCGGTTCTGTCTCTCTCCCTTCCCTCAGGTACTTACGGAAATGTCCCTTCTCAGACAGTACCCCCGGCCCCTGGGCTTACAGATGTGACCCACATTTCCCCAGCACTCCAGAGCCCCTTCCTTGCTCCATCGTTCCTAGCACGTACCACCATCTATCAGAGTATAGATTTTGCTCATTTATGTTTAGTTTACGGTCCATCTCCTGCCCTCCCGCCCTCCAGCCCCAATAAAGGATGTCAGTTTCACAAAGGCAAGGATTTTTGATGGTTTCATTCATGACTTGACGCCTCAGTCCTGGCATGAAGTTGGCGCGCGTGAATGCTGACCGAGTACGTGACTCTGTGAACGACGGGCTCTGCCTGCAGGAGAAAGTCTATGCTCTGACCTGGTCAAGCCCTTCCAGGCTCTGGGTCCCTCTCCAGCGCCATGTCACACCACATTCCCCGGGAAAGTCCAGCCAGACTGCACTGCTCACCAAGTCCTCCTGTGGTTCACCAGCCCTGGGCCTTTGCACATGTTTTTGCCTCTGCCCAGAGTGTCACATGGTACCGTACCCCACACACACTCGCCCCACCCTTCTGCTGGCATGGATTGTCCCCTTTCACTCTCCTCCATGACACCTTATTCCTACCTCTTTTGAAGCCCTTCACACTGTACTGCAATTGCCCATTTAGTTGTCTGGGGCTGTTTCTAACCTGCCAGTTCACTCTCAGTTCTCAGTGCCATGTAGCGAGCACTGTAGATGAAGAGAAAACGAGCCAACCTGTTGAGTCTCAGCTGCTTCATGTGGGAACCGGTGGTGCTGTGCTCCCGCAGGGTGCCCGAGGATTGGCACTCACGTACAGTATGCATAGCAACTGCCACCGTGCCTGGCACAGGGTGGGCATTTCACACCTAGCAGCTCAGTATCAGCCCACGGAGGCAACAGAGAGCTTGATCCCAAGCATGCGTGGAAGACCTGCTGTTTCCATTGTTCTAGAAGCCACCAGCTGAAATCCTGCCATCATTTGTCACCTCTGGGGGCCACGCTGCTAAGTGTCGGGCCCAGAGAGAACCCCTGTCCTTTCCTGTCTTGGCCATCACATTTTGGCAGCTTGCCCACTGAGCAGAGAAGACCTCTAAGCCCTCGTTCTTCTCAGAACTGACTGTATTTATAATCAGCACGTCTCAGCATCGAAAACTTCCAGGACCTCAGAGACCACCTGAGCTGATCTCTCACTTTACATCTGAGGACACAGGCTCAGAGAGGTTGGCAGACTCGCTCACAGTCTCACAGCTAGTTATGGATTTTGCTTTTTCTTTCCTTAAGGCAGAATTTTAATTCTCTCTGGTTGAACCTATTGGAGAGAGTTTAGTCTAGAACTCTCACTGGGCCTCAATTCTGACCGTTATCATCACAACAGTAGTAACTGAAGATAGGGGGACACATTTTTAACTTCTATAATCTTCCAACTAGCAGCACTAAGTTAATTTTAATGTTGTGAAACTCTTTTCCCAGGGACCATCTCTGCTATCCTGACAGAAGGAACAGATGTGACTCTTGACTCTCTCTCTCCTGTTGTCCCCCTAGACAAATGGCCTGCCATTAACAGAGGGCCGACAATGTCCTGCCAAGGCCACTGCCACACTCCTTGGACGAGCCCCTCCGTGGAGAATACCTCTGCCTGCCCGAAAGTACGATCGCCTTTGCCATGGGCACTGGAGTGCTGCTTGTGGGCTACACTGCGTGGAGGCGGGGAGCCCACAACGGGCCATGTGGGGTCCGGAGTTCAGGGTCAGGAAGTGAGTCAGGGGTGTCCCCAGCTGGAAGTGAACCCAGAACTCCCCCTCACTGGGAAGGGAGCTATGAGTCATCCGCCACCACCCCAACATCAGACTAATTCACAACCTCTGGTCCCAGAGGACATCATTACTACTAATTAGTATTATTAGGCATAATGACTAATTAGTAAAAATAGCTACCATTTACCAAGTGCCAACTTATGCTTGGTACTTAAAGCATATTATTTCTTTTTTCTTATTATATGTTTTACTTTACTTTCTATTTTTCTAATTATAAAGTTAATATATGTTCATGAAAAAAATATTAAAAGATACTGTAGAAAAAGGAAAAAAATTCACCCTTTGTTTCACCACCTGCATATGGTCACTGATAACATGTTGGTGTTTTCTTTCCAGGATTTCTTCATTTCTTGTGTGTGTGTATGTGTCATGAGATTTAACATAATTTTGATCGCATTTTTTAAAAATTACTTTTAACTTGCATAATGATCCTATGAGTTGGATATTATTATCTCCATTTTACAGATGAGGCTCAGAGAGTATAAATAATTTATCTAAACTCACACAGCAGATAAATGGCTGGACAGGGATTCATGCCAAATTTTCCATTGTCAAAGCCTGTCTTTCCACCCTTGGCCAGGCTGCTTCCCATTCATTAAAGGAGAACTGGGGATAGTCTTAATTACATCTCTACTTCTGTTACCCATTCCCTGCCCACACCCGCTGGACCACAGGTATAGGAAACACAGAGTATTCCAGCTATGTGGACTCAATTGGCCAGTACCTGACTACGGAAAGCTTCGAGAGGTGAAGCTTCGATGTAGATATTCTGTCAGAAACCGGAGGGAATCTGTGTTTTCTGTCCATATAGATATCTGGAAAGCTGAAATCAGAAAGCATAATGAACTATTTTTCACAAGCTGTTTGGCATGAGACAAATATAAGTAACTTCTACAGAGCAGCTGTGGAACGGCCCGGGGGGGGGGGCCCCCTCTGGCACAGCTGGCCAACTTGTGAAAGGGCCAGGAAACCACAGACACCTGTGGGAAGGGCACAGTGAGAACCTGGGTTCATGTTTTCTCAAATGGTTTGTGTGACAAAGCCATGGGTACCAAACATCTGTAAGTTGGCACCAAGCAGATAAACATGTGGCACCGCCTATGTGGCAAGCACTGCGCGCAGGGCTTACTTCTGGTGTGGGGAGCCACCTGAAAGAAGAGACCGCTATAAGGATGCAGTCAGTGCTGAGACAGATTCAGAAAACCTTTTTGTTCAAAAAAACCTTAAGGTCAGATTCCTTTAAGATGAGATAATTCACACTTGAGAAGAAAAATTGGGGGGACCAAAGCCAGGCCCAGACTGATTAAAGCCCTTTACCAAAGTTCTACGTTCATTGAAATAAAGACAGAGGACTAAATAATATATCTGATCTTTACCTTATATATCTTAAATTTTGGAACAACAAGTTGCCACACTTCGCTCCCTAGACATTTTCTTTTCCCTTGAAGTTTGAACAAGATGTCTGAAATATGTTCTATTTTGCTGCAGAAAATGTTCACAATGAGCTGCATTTCCGTGTGAGTCTGTGTGAGTGCATGTGAGTGTGAGAGTGAGTGTGTGTGTGTGTGTGTGTGTGTGTGTGTGTTCCACCATCTAAAGATGCAGTTATCTCTAACTGAATCACTAGTCATTGAATCTTACCTTCTGGATTCTACCAGAGTCACAGGAGCCTGGGAATGTAAAATGCTTGGGATGCTCCCACCTTCAGTCAGGTGCTCAAATACAGAGGAGTTTCCTGACATGCCTACCAGGCTCCCCTCCCCCTTACTAGTGTGTGGGAGAGTCGGGGGTTGGGGGCTTCCGCCCCTCTTCCTAACTCCAGGCCAAGGATCCCATCTCATTGGCCCACTTCACACAGGTAACCCCTCTCCTCTTGACACATGTGGGAAGTCAGTTCTGAGGCCCCAGCCACTGTCCCTCAGCTCCCTTATCTCACTCGCAGCTTTAGTAGCCACTTTGTTGTGTGCTGCCTTTCTCCTCTCCCTCTTCCCTTTTCACACCACCCCCCACCCCCACCCCCCGGACTCCCAGGCCCTCTTTTTCTAATTATCCCCAACAGGAGCGACTCACACTTCTCATATGTGGGAACAGAAATGCTCGTCATTGCACAGCAAGGTATGTGGAAGGAAACCTGCGGGTGCCTGAACTTCAGAGGGAGGGCCCAGAGGACCTGCAAAGATTACTGCACAGACCCCAGCACTGCAGGAGCAGAAAGCCCCTCCTCGGCCCCTAAGGAGAGGAGGCGACATCCGAGGTGGTTCAAATCCCAACTCTGCCACGTAGACGCTGCGTGACTTTGGGCCAGTCGCTTAGCTTTTCTGATCCTCTGTTTTCTCATCCTTAAAATGGAGATATCTCCCTTGCAAGGTTATTGTAAAGACTCTGATATTTTATATAAATATATACGTGTAATATATATAAAATACTAGATTACTATTATATTATTTTTGTAAAATGTTTTAAAACACTCATTTTACACACACACACACACACACACACACACACACACACACTTTGGTACAAACAGTGGGTGCCAAAAGGCAGTCAGTCACCAACCTTTGTGGGCTGGCTGTGTCCACACCTCATAAATCTGTCACGAAGAACAAAGGCAATGATGTAATCGACAGGCTCAGGTAAAGGTAAAGCATTTACAGGTGTATTTTCTTCTGTGCTTTGAATGGAATGATATTTATCCTGTCATTTTACAGCCAGAGCTTTGCAGTTTTTTCCAGCACAGCTCAGGGATACTAAATACAACAAGAGTTAAATATACAGACCAACTTTGCTTTACACACTAAGTCTGAAAATGAAACATAAATTGCTTGAATTCCCACACTCACAACAGAACTCTCTTTGGGGAAAACACTAACAACTACAAATATTTCCAGTTTAATAATGATCATCAAAGGGACACGTACAGCTGCTTGACTTTTACACGTGATTATGCCTGTACTATATTGCTCACCTAGAGCTGCACCAGCCAGTGCCTTGCAGCTGGAGTCCCACAGAGCTGAGATCTCTACCAGCCGGCTCAGCCCTGTCCGAGCCTTGTGCCAGGCCTGGCCCAGCAGGGGGAACGGCCACTGTGTTAGCTCCAGTGTTGTTCTTTCTACCTAAACCAGGAATCAATGAACCCCATGCTTTTGGAGGTGGTCGATTCCACCCAACGGGCTACTGCCTCGGTGCCTGTTGGGTACTCCGGGGGTTGCCCACCAGGAGGACACCCTGACCATGAGCCCTGCCCATCCAACTGGGGCCCCTGCCAAGTCCTTGCCGCTTCTTCCAGCAGGGCAGCAGGTGGCAGTCTCCATTCCCTTCATGCTGTCCGGGTCCAGCTGTGAATTAGCCGAGCTCATGAAACCATGAGGTCGCCAGGGCTCGGCTGCCTGAGAGGACCAGTGCCTGGCCTTCCACGCTCCTGCTGACATCGTGGGCCCTCAGCTATGGAGCCAAACGCATACGAGTTTGCCTGGTCACGTTCTTTCACTACGAAAAGCTTTGCCAACCCTCTGTCTCATGTCGCCGAGGTCCTCAAACCTCAGAATGTGCCGGCCTATACTGTAGGTTCCTACCCAGCGAGCGGTCCAAGTTGGTGGGCTTCTCTCTAACCTTGCTGGTTCTCATATTGTAACGTCATATCTCTTTGTTGAAGACACAAAAAATATAGAAACATGTAGGTGAGAGAACAAAACTCTCATACATAATCTCACTCCCCAGAAATTATCACTTTTAATTTCGGTAAATTCCCTTCCAGTCCTCTTCTATGAACGTAATTTTTTCACATAGTTGAAATCATAGTGTACATACAATTTTGTGGTCCTCTTTAACATTTCACATTTTATTATAAGCATTTTGCCATATCACCAAAATTATTTACAGATATAAATGACTGTCTCTCAGGCTAATGGATATTTATTATTTCTGATTTTTCACTACATGGATGAACATATTTACACAATAAATCTTCCTCATAATTTTGAATTATATCTTTGGTGTAAAGTCCCAGAAGTGAACTTTCTGAGTCAATAGATATTAACATTTTTAAGGCCCTTGGTATATAATTTGGCTTTAGTCTATGACCTCATAAGTTGCTAAGGAATGCATTCATCGTCACCAATTCAAGCTTTTTATCTATAATCTTTTGTTTGCTCTGAAGTTAACTACTGAGATCACAATAAAATAGGGTGACATGTTCTCTACTAATTTCAACACAAATATGGGTTTAAAAATATTTCACATAGGAGTATGTGAAACTAGAAGTATTGAGATTAAGTAATATTTTCAAGCGACCCACAACCACTTTCCTAATAATAGGAAACAGTCATTGAGATTTGTATCTCTAATTATTTTTTAGATCTTCTCAAATCTATGAATCTGAGTCTGCGTCAGTATTCTCAACAGCCAGAACTGGAAACAGTGAACTCTATTTTTGAGTTTCTTCTGTAGAATGTGAACTTGGGATGTCAGCTGCTCAGAATCCATTTATGTAATAATTTTTTTAAAAAAATATCTGTCTTCTCCATGAACCCTCCCGATTCCGCCAGGCAGAATTAATCACCCTTCCGCTCCCATAGCTCATCTCCAGTGCCTCATTTAACACTTACTTCTTTGGTCTTCATCAGAGTTAAGCTATTGTTCAAGTCGCCCACTAGGCTGGGAGCTCCTAGAAGGCACACCCAGTATGGTTCCCAAGGCTGAGCATAGAGATCAACAGGTAACAGTCACGCATAAACAGGATGAGGACTCATTTTCAATTTGCCAGGAAGCACATGGATTATGCCCTGCTAGAAATCTGGTGTAACGGATGGATCCAAAAGGGAAAGCGAAAGGAGGTGCAGAGCTAGCCCAGAGACTGTCCATAGAGCAATGGTCAGAAGATGAGACTATTTCTTCTGGTTCCAAAGTGAAAGAAAAATTCATTCACAGATATTTATGGAATACCTTCCAGGTGGTAGCACGATGCTAGGTGATAGAATCCGGAGAGGGATACAGCAGTCCCCCCTTATCCGTAGGGGATATGTTCCAAAACCCCCAGTGGATGCCCGAAACCTCGGATAGTACTGAACTCTACATATACTATATTTTTTCCTATACATACATACCTATAATAAAGTTTATTTTATAAATTAGGCATAGTAAGAGATTAACAACAACTACTAACAAAATAGAACAACCGTGTTTCCCTGAAAATAGGATCTAGTCAGACCATCAGCTGTAATGCGTTTTTTTGGAGCAAAAATTAATATAAAACCTGGTTTTTTAATATAAGACTGGGTCCTAGATGATGTAATATAATATAATACAATATCTGGTCTTATTTTAATATATTAATTTTTGCTCCAAAAGACACATTAGAGCTGATTGTCCGACTAGGTCTTATTTTCGGGGAAACACGGAATTACAACAATACACCATAATGAAAGTATGTGAATGTGGCCTCTGTGTCTGATAACTGATCTGCTAACCGAGTTGGCTACTAAGTGACTAATAGGCCGGTAGAATATATAGCGTGGATCTTCTGGACAAAGGGATGATTGATGTCCCAGGCAGGACAGTGCAGGGTGGTGTGAGGTTTCATCACGATACTCAGAATGGCACACAATTTAAAACTTATGAATTGTTTATTGCTGGAATTTTTCGTTTAATATTTTTGAACCGTGGCTGACTACACATAACTGATAAGGACTGTCGGTAAGGGGGAGCTATCATAAGAAGTTCTTTCTGACTTCCCAGAGCTCATGGAGAAACGACAACAACTACAAGTATCAGTGATCCTACAAAAAGGTTATTCATGGGTGAGGGAAAGTACGTATGCAAAACCAGGATAGGAAAGGAGATAGTCTGGTCTCGTTAATTAGAGACTACCACTTTTAATTAATTATCTACAAATCATTCAAGAGTTTTTCATGCAGTCACCACGAGCCAACTCCCCGCCATGTCTAGATCACCTGCTTTGTCATTTCCATTTGGAAGCCACCTTCCACAGACAGGTGAGACCTTTGAAATCTGGTAAATCTTACTACAAACTTCTCTAGGGATTCTTACACATATGCTGGCTTGCCATGAAAAAAATGTATTACTTCTAACCAAATGGATATTTTAAAATATGTCATATACAATTGGGGGGAAAAGCTAAGGCCTAGGGATAAAGATTCATTTAAAAAGAAATGCGTGGAGTGGTGGAAAGTTTTGGAGTCAGACAGCCAGGGATAAAATCCTCGTTCTGCTGGTTATTGATCCTAGGACTTTGATAAGCTACTTAACCTTTCTGAGGATCAGTATTCTCATCTGTAAAATAGGGATAATGATACCTACCTCCTACAGAAGAAAGAAGGAGACGTGGGAGAATGAAGAGGGCTGTCTATGTAGGTTAGGCACGAATATCTAGTGCCCAAACGTAGGGCCTATGGATTGTTTAAGAAAGGAGAGAAGAATGAGCAGGAGCCCAGGCATCAGGTGACTCCGATTCCAGTCCTGGATTCATCTCAAAGTAGCATGAGACCCAGGGAATTCCATTTCCCTCGAACAACCTGTTTTCCCATCGGTAAAATGAGCAGGCTGGAATAGATGACTTTATGGCTCCTCCCACTTCTGATGTTTTATCAGACCTTTTGTTTCTCTCCTCTAAAGTGGGTGAGGCATACAGCACAGAGAATATAGTCAATGATATTGCAACAACTGTGTATAGTGCCAGGTGGGTACTAGGCTAATTGGGGGAGATCAATGCATAAATTACATAAATGGCGAACCACTATGCTGTACACCTGAAAGTAATATAAAATACATTGAATGTCAACTGTAACTGAAAAAATAAATAATTTAAAACATTTGTAAATAAAGTGTGTGAAGCAGGGGACAATTATTCAGCTAAGAGCAGTGTCAATACAGCCATCATCTTGACATTCATTCAGGCTTTCACGTGTCCAGGTTAGAAACTGGCAGCCTAGCTCGCCAAGCAAAGTAATTAGTCCTTGTTTGTGAAAGATCCCGCCATGTGCAGGTGTTTCACGGGCAATGAAAAGAGATCCATCTCCCATTTTGACAGCGCTACACTGGGAATTCATAAAATATTGAACTAACTAATAAAGTCATTTTTCATTCCACCGGTGGTTTTCTCTACTTATCTCTTCATTTGTTTACCCATCCAGTCACAGATTTCTTCAACCAGTTGGAGCATCTATCCTCGGGGACAGACACCAGACTGTTCTCTAGAAGCTGGTGTTGCAGACCTCCTTCGCCTGTAGAGATGGCCGTCTCCTCCTTGCGTCTTCCCCTAGCCTTCTCTCTGGGCACGCCTGTGTCTAAATTTCCTCTCCTTGTAAGGATGTCAGTCAGACTGGATTAGGACCGACCCTAATGACCTCATTTTAACTTGATGACCTCTGTAAAGACCCTACCTTCAAATAAGGGCATATTTTGAGTTAGTTGGGGTTAGGATTTCAATATATAAATGTCAGGGGTGACACGATTCATCCCATTATAGGCAGTCAACTTATTCATTCATTTGTTCGTTTGTCAGTTCATTCATTCTTCCAATCCAGTGGAGTACCTACCACGTCCCAGTCACTGTGCTGGGTACCAGAGAGAAGACGACGAACAGGGCAGTCCAGCCTGGAAGACTGACCTTTGGCAGAGGCATCGCCCACAGAGAGGTCACTCAGTGTGACCTAAGTGCGAATCGCAGGTGGATGCGGGGACAATGGGGCACTCTGCTCACCTGAGAGCTCAGGGCTGGTTCCCAAAGTTTCCACAAGGTGGTGAAGCTGGGGCTGATGGAGGTGAAAGACTTGGGTAGAGGCTTCCGGGTAGCAGGTAGGAAGAGAGAAATGCCTGGACCTCATGCAAAAGAACTGCATGTGTAAATGAACTGGGTGCGGGGGGGGGGGGGGGGGGGGGGGGGGGGGGGGGGTGGGGGGGGAGGGCACATTTCTGGGATGGAGCCCAAGGCGCGCGGAAGAGCACTGAGGAAAAAGGGGAAATCAAGGGAAAGGGCTGGTACAGGCAATTGCCATGAGACTACCAGGTAGTAGAGAAATCTCTCCCCACCACCTCCTCTATCCATTAGAACATGGCTGAGAACTAAGAGGCAAGGAAGATATCCTCTAGGGGCCAAAACCAAGATCTCAAAGTTCACGCCCTGAAGTTTACGTCTGTAAGTGAAAGGAGGGCCCCTTGTGACCTCACTCACCACCTACATACTCCTACTTTGCCCACACGTCTAACAAACTTGGTGATCTGATTTTCAGACCATCACACAGCACAGTACACCAGCAACTTAGAAGGGAGGAGACGGGTGCAGTCTGTAGTATATGAAGTGACAGCTGCCAGTCTGAAAACAGAGGAGACAGTTAAAAAAAAACTCCCCAAAGCTGACACGAGAACCTCGGGCTCTTCAGGGCCACCAGTGCATCACAGAACAATCAAAACCGGTTTGCAGATCATCCTTCAAAGAAGTCAAATTCACTGCAATGTATTTAAGAAGCCAAGATTCCCAACAAAGCTGAAAGGGTTTAGTGGGTAGAGGGTTAAACACAAGACCAGTTAGAAAACAAAGGAATCCAACAGCTCATTCCCGCCCAGCGGTCTCCAACAGCCCAGGTTTCACTGTGTTGACCAGGCCAGTTTCAGCCAAACTGTAAGTGCTCCCTGACATCCAGTTTTCTGTTAGAAGGGACTTTGCGAATCACTTAGGCCAAATCCTCCCTTTAGGTCTAAGAAAACAAGGCCCTTTGTGGGGAAGGGACTTGCTCAGAGCCGTCCCATAAAAGGAGCAGAGCCAGAGTTGGCCCTGCCCCCTGGGTCATCCCTTGACAGGATGGGGTTAGGAAAAGCCGGGGGATGAGTGACTTTGGGGAGCTCTGGACCTGGGAGGGTTCAAATGACAGCAATGTCCTGGGGCAGTAGAGATGGGTGAGAGGGGCATGACAGGCCCTGGGGTCAGGAGGACTGCAAACAACACTCAACAATCCTCTCAGGGCTCAGCACTCCCATTTCCACCATTTCCTCACTGGGTCCTCACAGCAATGCTGGTAAGAGGGGCAGGAATTATTATTTCAACACACTGAGGCCCAAAGGGGATACCTAGTCCGTCCTTGTGATCGTGGGCAGCTGCAAAATCAGAACTAGAACTGTGTTTGCACGCTTTGCAAACCCCGAATGCTAGTTTGAAAACCCCCACTGTGGGTCTCCCGGGCAAGACACATCTATTTGGGTTTTGCACACGACCTTGGTAAGTCTCATAGTCTGACACTCCCTTGAGGCACGTCTGACGTAATTTAGCCATCTATCACTTGGGTCAAAGCATGTCATTTATCTGCAGAGAGTAGCATGGCTTGATTTCAGATGCTATTCCTCCTACTAGTTCTCTAACACTCTGGTACCTCAGTAAACATTCCCATATTTTGTGCAGCACGTTACAAGCTTGCCAGTTCCTTCACAGAGTACTCATCAGTTGAGTATGACAGTTTGGAAGACAGGGAAGCGTCATTTCAGCTTCAAACCAAATACTGATTCTAGGCCTGCACGGCAGCTGCTTTCTTTAGGACACATTCATCATTAAAACAAAGGGTTGTGGGTTTGGGGAGAAGCTGATGTTTTGAGCTGTCAAGACAGTTGAAAATGTTTGGGAAAACTTTTTTTTTTTTAAGATAATGCTTGCTTTGGAGGTACAATTTCAATTTCTTTCTCCTGTAAATTAACATTTTCTCGATTATGTAGGAAAGAACCTGGATCTCTTTGATAGTCTCAAATATAATTATTGTTTTGACTAATAAGTCAACTTTGCAATGCTAAAAAGGCAAGTCACCAAATACAACTATGTGGTTTGTATATCTTTTTTTTTTTTTTTTTAAAGGACATAGGCTGGGTTTTGTTAAATGACAAAGCCAGGAGTAATCACATAAAGATTTTTTAACGGGTGGGAAAGCTGATTTTTCAACACTGGTACAGGTTCTAATGGTAGACAGCTGTTTTCAACAATCATGATGACGATCAGACACCTCTGTTTGAATAAACCCTGAGACTTGGCCAAGGGTACTCAGCCCTGGTACGACCCTGCTCCTCAAAGCAGCACAATGAGGGAGGCGGGAGAAAGAGGGTAACGCGGCATCTGAGCGTTTATTTAACAGACACAAGCTTCAGAGCAGAGTAAGACATGGCGCCCCTGCTCCCAGGAGCTTACATGAGGTTGTAGGCGGGTAGACAGAGCAAGGACTGGGGTCCAGCCATCTGGGCCTCCTCATCCAGGGCATTTTCAATTCTATCACCTGCTTCCTCTCAAACCTGCAATTCCATCAAAGTCAACAATGGGATTTCCTTTTGGGAGAGACACCTTCCAGTTTGAATCGAATGCCTTGAGTACCTTGGTGGGCTGGCTGGCACCACGTGGCCTCCATGGCCAAGCTGAGGAATCATCGGGAACACTTCAAATCCAGGTCCTTAGAGGATTCACCCACATTATAATTCTCCACTCCTGTCTAGCGGTACCACATTTGATTATAATCCTAAACACCAATGCCTCCACATGCCTCTCCGCCTTTGCATAAGCCAGCCCTTCTGCGCAGGATGTCCTTCTCCGCCCATGTATCGTGCAAGCCTCCTGGGTCATTAAAACCTAGCAGATGTCACTTCCTCCAGAGTATACCACTCCCTTCTCTGTGTCACCGCTGTACCTTGATCATGCTTCCATATTGGACTTGTCACCCTAAGTTGTGATTTTCTCGTTCTACGTCTCAGTCCCCTGTTGGATCTGTGAGCATCTCTTAAGAGGCGGCTGCATCTTATCATTCTCTACATCCTTTCTACTTAGTCTAGAATCTGGCACATGGCAGGTGTTCAACAACTATTTCCTAAACGAATAAATAATAGTAAGCATTCAGGAAGCACCTAGAATGTGATGAGCTCTAGGCACAAAGAGCATCTCTAACCCTCACAACGCTCCTCTGAGGGGGGCATTGTTTTCCTCCTTTTCCAGATTAGGAGCTCGAGGCTTGGAGAAATTATGAGACTTGCCCAAGATCAGAGTCAGGAAAAACGAACCAGGATCCGAAGGCAGGTTTGTCTGACTTCTGCGCTCTTTCCGCGATACGACGCCGACACTGCCAACTTGCCCTCAAGGTGGTCTCCCCTCAGAGTCTGATAAAGGAACACAGTGAGCCCTGGCCGCTGCCCCCATTCTCCACTCACTTGCTCCACCCCAGACAAACAGAGGACGAGCCAAGGAGGGTGCATTTAGAATTCTCCTGGTGATTCAGCACCAACGCCTCTCTTTCTGTTTGTCTTATCCAAAGAGTACTTTCCACAACACAGATCTGAACAAGATCTGAACAAGCACCTTGCCCTTAGTAATCTTGACTCAGAGTTTCATTTTTTGGAATCTGTCTGACAGCTTCTGAAAATGGTCAAAGACCAGATCTTACCGAGACTAATTATTTCTTTAAGACGTACAGATCCATCCTTTGGCGAAAAGAAGGCCAGGAGGCAAAGTTAAATTGCATAGTACATCACTGTCCTCTGCTCATTCATCTCTGCCACTCTGTCAGTGTAAGAATTTACAGCAGATATTATCTCTTTGAAGGGGTTCAAGTCCTAGAAAAATACAAGCTAAATTTTAAATAGAATTTTAATTTTAATGAAAGCTTCAGGGAACGCTGTTTATGTTGCTTATCTTTCATACCTGGCGATTAAGGTAATGTATGCTAAATGGAAAAGGATATTTCTAATCCCCAGACAGGCTCAACATCTGTCTAGGGCTGTGTTTTTGGAAGCCTTAAGCTGCTTGTGATGGATGTAATAAAACCAGGACGCTACTGAACTGACACCTGAAGGCTGTGTGTAAGGGGGATCAGGAACATTATATCTTTGCCCAATGCTTGTGTTGAAATAAAATCAAAGTCCCAGGCATTTTATTCTGTCAGCCCTTAAAAGTCCTGTCTCCTGCTCTCTCATGTTATGCCCTGACTGGCTCGGGGAGAGGAAGCTGGGCTGTGGGACTCTGGGTGCAGCGTTCACTTCAGTTCTCAGGCCCTTCCTCCATCTACCTGCCAGTGCGCTCCTGGACATTCTGCAGACACGATCTCTTTTAACTCTCCAGTCCTGAAGGTAGCAACTATTATCCCCATTTTACATTTGGGGAAACTAAGGCTCAAAAAGGTGAAATGGCCTATCCAGTTTACAAGTGACAAAGGTAGTATTGGATCCTAAGCTTCTAGGTAACAAAGGTAGTAGTTGAATTTGATCCTAAGACAGTCTGCTCTTGCTCTTTCCCCACAGGGCAGGGGTTGACACACCATGGCCCTTGGGCCAAAGGCGACTTGCCATCTGTTTTTGCAAATAAAGTTTTATTGGCCCACAGCCATGTGTATTCGATTTCACACAGCAGTGGCAGAATTGAATAGATGTGACAGAGACAATATGGCTAGAAGGCCTAGAATATTTTCTATCAGGCCCTTTACAGGACAAGTTTACCAACCCCTGAAATAGGGCCTATGCCATCACAAGGCCATTACCTGAGCACCTACTACCAGCGAGGACTGGGTTAAGATGGGAACATGGAATCAAAGTTGAAGAAGACACAGTCCATGGATTCAAGAAACGCAGTCTACAGGCATGAGTTTCCCATGAAATGGTAAGCCCAAATGTTTATAGCCCAGGCGCTCTGGGCCAGGATCAGTGCCCGAGTCCCTGCTTTCACTCTCCCTAGCACATCACTCTGGTCCTCCGGCGAGTTCCCTGTGAAGACCTGAGCACCCACGACCAGCACTGCAGCCTCATCATCACGCAGCACCCTCCTGTTCTTCTTCTGAACAGACTCCCACGGGTCCATGTCCGCTGCCCACAGGCTGTTGGGATTGGCCTCGCTGCGGAGCTGGGCTGTCAGGTGCGGGCCACACCACAGCAAGAAGGCTCGCTCTTCATGCTTCCTCAGCTTCCAGCCCTTGAAGGAAGCTACATTCCAGGGAGAGACGGGGAGAGCCCAGGCCCCCCGTGGTTGTGCCAAACGTCACACAGTTCCTTTCGTGCAGATTTATCAGCTTCTGCTTCATGCCCCATCTCCCAGAGGCTGAAAACCAGAGCAAGGGAGCCAGGACAGGAACATATGCCACTTGATCTCCATTCCCTCCCCATAATCATATTGCTTTCCATATGATCAAAACCCCTCTTAGAATAGATCGAGCCTGGTGGTGGGGATGGGAGGGGGCCATTGGTTAATGATTCTATACCAGTGACCTGGACATGAGAGTAAGTGCTCCCCATATGATGGATGAAATGAGAAAAGTAAATACAGGGGTGTGTGTGTGTGTGTGTGTGTGTGTGTGTGTGTGTGTGTGAATGTGTAAACGTGTATCCATTCTTTTATGAAATCATGCTGGCACTATTAAGTTAAACCATATGAAACTGCACATTAAACGATTCTGACTTTTTAAAAATGTCAATTTCACATGGTTCAAGCTAATGACTGGTACTTGATCTTTTTTCCTTCAATGTCCTTACATGGAAAAATAAAATGCTGGCTTTCTTTATGTTATCTTCACAATTTGTTTTTAAATTTTATTGGTTTATAAAGTCTGGAAATTGCTTATCTTATATCAGCAGCAGCTGGCCCCAAAACACCCTCATAAAATTTGGCAGAAGCTATCAAAATTTTAAATCACCTATTCTTTGACCTTGCAATTTTATTTCTAGGAATCTATCCTGCATAAATATTGATATGTGTAGACAAAGACACAGGACAGGAACATATGCCACTGCATCTCCATCACACACACACACACACACACAAGGGTGGATCCTGGCACACTGTTTGAAACGTGGAAAAGTGTAAATAACTGAAGTCCCCATCATCAGGGGTTATAAAAGTATGGTAAGGCCCCAGACTGGAATAACTCTCAGGCCACAGAAACAATAATACCTCCATCTGGTTCTACGGAAATGAAAAGATGTCCTTACTATCCTGATAAGTAAGAGGATCAAGCCACAGAATGACACATGTGTAGTAGAGTATGCCTTTTCTATGAAAGTTACAATAACAAAACAAATTACCTCTCCTTGGAGATTAGACTGTCCCATAAAGAAGTTTGGAAGGATAAAAACAAATCATTTATAGTGGTTATCACTGGAAAGGTGGGTTGTGATTAAGGCAAAGGCTAAATGGGAAGATTTGCTTTTCAATTTATATACTTTATATAGTGTTTGAATTATTTCCAAGGAAGATGTATTATTACCTTTATACTTTTTAGATGAAGAAATAAAGAGTGGGGTGGGGGAGGCCTGGACATACAAAGCAGAATGAAAGAGAATATAGAAAAAGGGAAAACTCAGTTTGATTCTGGGGTTCAGGGAAGGATTTCAGATAAAATGCTTTCTGAGCTGAGCCTGAAAAGATGGCCAGAAATAAGACTGGAAGAAATGGCGTCCCGGCTGAAGGAATGATGAGCTCCTGGGAGCCCTGAGGATGGCTAACCACATTAGACTTTGATTTGTAGCTGATGACAGTCAGACGGTTGGAAAAATTGTTAAGAAACTTGATCTCCAGTTAAGATTCTTATTACTTTATTCATGCAAACCTAATTTCTCACCAGGTAAATGTCTCTTACTTGGAACCCAGGCAGATTTATTTTGGGGTTGGAAAGCTATTGCAGACATGATTGATGGCCCATCTAAGATCTATTTCCTCCCTTCCCTTTTCCTGACAGAACTCACATTCTATTTAGGTATCCATGCTCTTCCTCAGGCCATGTGCTCCAGGGGAGGCTGGGCCCAGCCCAAGGCATGAGTTCTGATGGGTCTAAGTCAATCGCGGGGGGGCCCATTCTCACGACTGACAATATTGGTTTAGGTGTGTGACCGTGATCCGATTCTGGCTAATGTGATGTGATGGGAAATCTCTGAGGGGGCTTCTGAGAATTGTTTCTTCACCTTTAAAGACACATGAGTGTGGGTGGTCCCCTTTCCTGTTTCGAGCTGCTGCTAATTTTAGATATAATACCTGAAGCTGCTGCTGCCATCCTGTGACTAGAGGGGAACAAACCTGAGGACAAAGCCACAGTGTGGAGGATGGAGAACAAGAGGATGGAAAGCACCTGGATGCACGATGATGTCATTGAGGCACTACACTAGCCGACTATAAAACTACTTTAGCTTTTGACATCTTTTTACAGGAGATAATTCATTTCCTTGAATTGGATTATGCCAAACTAAGCTGGGTTTTCAGTTACCTGTAGCCATACGCATTCCAACAAATTAAAAAATATGCTTTCCAGTGACAGGATTGAATTGTATATTTATTCAAACAAATACTTTCTATTGTGTGCCAGAAGTCAATTTCAACTTCAATAAATATACTTACCTTTAAAATTGACTAGATTGATGGTTGCATAACACTGTGAATATACTTAACGACACTGAACTGCGTACTTACTTTAAAATCACTAAAATGGTAAATTTTAGGTTACGTGTATTTTACCACAGTGAAAAAAGAAAAATAAAGGCAATCCATAGCACCTGCAGATGTGAACATGAGTAAGGCGCGAGACTGAGTATGACCTCTGAATCTTAAATTTCTCATTGCCCTATAGGAACTACATTGCACTTTAAAACATCCACTTAAATTAAGCGCTGCCCATAATATGGGGCCATTAAAAAGACAAAGACACACTTCCGCTTTGGCCCAGTGACAGAGTGATAGCAAACTTACACTCCTGCCCTAAACAGCCGTAAAAGTAAGCCAATTTTTTTGAGGCCAGTGTGTTTAAGCATTGGACAACAGGCAGTGCGTACCTGTAATGCCTGAACAAAGGGAAGCATGAGGTCAGCCCCAGTTACCCAGCTTTTTCAGCTTCTCCGCACTTGCCGGACCCTGGGCCAGGGATGTGGAGATCAGCAGTGGGGGAGCTGAGGTGTCTGGGATGTGTGGGGCAGGTAACTGGAGAGCAGCAGTCCGGGTGTGGGGTGGGGTGTGGGAGGGGCACTCCGCACATCTGTGTTTGAACACTTGACTGTGCGAGGCCAGACTCCGTGAGGCCTAACAGAGAGGGGCAGATGCAGGGCAGGGCACTGACCAGAGGTCACAGAGTGATGGGAAATATTAGTGTGAGGGTGGGGGCAGGCTATGCCACCGGAACATATGCTCCATGAGGGGAGCAACTGTCATCTGTTTTCGTGCCTGATGTAGCCCAGATTCCAAAACAATGTATGCACACAGATGTTTAATATTTGTTTGTTGAATGAATAAATGAATGGTGCCACCCAAGCTAGGTCTAGGACAGATGGCACTTGAGGACAATATAGGGGTCCTCCAAGAAGCTCAGATGGGGGAGGGACCTGCCTCTAGAGGCTTGATGGCTAAGCCACTGGGACTGAAGAGGTATTATCTGTGACAATTTTAGAAACGTATTCATTCATTCATTCATTCATCCATGCATTTAATTTAATTTCTTCTATTACCCATCTTGTTATCCCCTGAAACATGAAATACTAGACAAACACTAGAAACAACCCGTCAGTTATAGAATGTAGAAAGACATTGCGGTACATTCATAAACTATAATTCCATACAGCAATGAAAATGAATGAATTCCCACTGCATGCAACTATACAGATGACTATCCCCAATATAATGTTGAGTGAGAGAAGCCAGGTACAAAAATATCTATGTTGTTCGACTGCATTTACATGTAAAGTTCAAAAACAGGCAAAAAGAACGTATGGTGTTAGAAATCAGCACAGTGGTTACCCGTGGGGAGGGGCCGGGGGTGGCTGTTGGGACAGGGTCTGGAGGGGAGGGCTCGGGTCTGGTCATGCTCCATTCTCGTCCTGGATTTGTTACCCAGCGTGTTCACTTCATTATCCATCGAGCAGTACAGTATGCACGGAGCAGTATACAACACAGTGCAGATTATGCACTTTTCTCTAGGAATGGCATTTGTCAACAAAAAAGGAAATATCAATTTAACTGGAGTATTTCACAAAGATTAGAAGTTAGACTAAAGGATGGAGAAAATGGGGAGGAGTTTAATTAATTATATATTCACAAGTATCCATTTCTGTGCTTTTTAAAAAAATCAGTATTAGGCTACTTTAAAGATGGCAATGTAACTTTAAGAGTTTCATTCCTTTGAAATACTTTAAAATATCCTTTTTGTATAGTGTGAAAGTACACATGACATTTACTGTCCTAACCAGTTTTAAGTGTACAGTTCAGTGGCATTAAGTACATTCACATTATTGTGATGCCATCACCACCATGCGTCCCCATAACTCTTTTCTGATTGTAAACCTGAAACTCTGTGACTCTTAAACACTAATTCCCCATTCTCCTCTCACCCAGCCCTTGGCAACCACCATTCTACTTTCGGTCTCAGTGAACTTGACTACTCGAAGTACCTCATCTGAGTGGAATCATACAATATTTGTCCTTTTGTGTCTGGCTGATTTCACTTATTTCCTCAAGGTTCATCCATGAGGTAGCATATTGCAGACTTTCCTGCCTTTTTAAGGCTGAATAATGTTCCATTGTATGAATATACCACAATTTGGTAATCCATTTATTAGTTGATGGACACTTAGGTTGCTTTATCCTTTGTAATACTTTAAAACATTGATTTCTTTTATTTAAAAAAGGAAACACATACATGTTCTTTAAAAACAGGATATGAAGTGGCTTATAGAGATAGATGACAGATAGATACCCTGTTTCCCCGAAAATAAGACCTAGCTGGACCATCAGCTCTAATGTAGTCTTTTGGAGCAAAAATTAATATAAGACCCGGTCTTATATTACATTATATAAGAACGGGTATCATATTATGTTATATTATATTATATTATATTATATTATATTATATTATATTATATTATATTATATTATATTATATTATATTATATTATATAAGACCCGGTCTTATATTGTAGTAAAATAAGACCGGGTCTTATATTAACTTTTGCTCCAAAAGACACATTAGAGCTGATTGTCTGGCTAGGTCTTATTTTCGGGGAAACACGGTAGATAGATTGATAGATATTTTAAAATGGATTCACATGTAGTAGGGGTAAAGAAAGAACATGGGTAGAATAAAAACATAAGGTTAAGGATGAACTAAACACAAAGAAACACAAGCTTCAACGGTCAGCACTGTTGATGGTGGGGGTGGAGAGGTCACAAATTTGGCTCCAAGCTTCATGATAACCAATGGAAAGAGGGAAACAAAAGTTGAAAGATTCACTTTGACAACAAGCTGTTACAATACGGAAGACACACCAGTCGCTCAAGGAGGAGCCCAGCTTTCCTGGAACGGATGCCAGAGAGAAATTTCCCCTGTGGTGAGACAGTAAGTGACGGAGTACAGGACGTCCTCAACGACATCCTAACAATTGCACTGCCAGTGACAACAATGGAACAAGAAATAACAGCTAACACTTTAATACTAGTTAAGGATGAGCCAAGCACTGTTTTAAGTTCTTTATACATACAGTGTACATTTAAAATCAATGCTTCTTATGATATCTCCCACCGCAGAGCGAGCACCAAGACAGTCGGAGAAGGCAGCTGGAACAACAGTCTACAAGAGCAAAGCTCGCAGACAGTTTGGCTTGATCCATGACCTGGACCACATGGATCCCATATCCTCCCAGGAAACTATTATGGACACCGCTCAGCAGCAAATCACTGGCAAGTACTACGCAAATTTAGACCCAAGCTATTTTCTCTGGTAGTCAGTCAAACCAAAGGCAGTGTTGAAATCCTTTTCTTCAGTTGACGTATCTAAGGAGACTTATGCCCAAATAGGTGGCCACCCCATCTCGACAGGAGTGGGCCAAGGGAGGATCTATGGCCACAGCCACGATTTCCCTCTGGAAATTACTGTATGTCTGTTAGAACACAAAGACCAGTCACTAAAATTGTAGCCCCCACGTTCACACCACCCAACATGGCCGTGATCATTTCAGTGTCATGAATGATGTGCATGGAAGCGGCCTCCTCACAGGAGAGGAAGTGCTCTCAAAGAGGGAGGGGCACTCTGACCCACTACAGAGGGCCCAGGACCCCATTGCCTGAGAAAAGTAAGGAGAAAAAGGATATCTGGTTACTGTGAGAATGGCCTGGAAAGCATCCTTATGCTTTTGAAGTACTTTGACGCCAACAAATTTCTAATAATCTTAAAATTAATTATCTCTTTGTTGTTAACAGAAGGGTTAACACAAAGGATAAATTAAGAGAAGCTAATTTGTTTTCAGTCTTTTGCTTATCCAACTATCTCCTGACCGATGGAAGAGGGAGATCCCAGTGGAAGAGCCTTGCTGGCGGAATGCAAAAAAAAGAGTTAAATCAGATATGCATCTTTCCTTGAGGGAGTTGAGTCTAATTCACTGGTTCCTTCGTTCTTCGCTCAGCAAACATCCATTTCACACCTTTTTTGTGCCAAGATCTATTTATATCACAAGGCAGGTTGGATTACATGCTAGGTAGAGGCGCGACCCATGTCCTAAAGGCGCTTAGATGAAGGAGGGATTAATCCAGTCAGGGGAGGAGGGATGATCAGAGAGAGCTTCACGGAAGAGGTGACATCAGAGCTGGACCTCGAAGGATCAGTGAGATTTGTTTTACAAAAGAGCTCGCCATAGGATTCCTCTAAGTAACACTTTTTTTCCTAGTGCCTTTCAATTAATCCTGGACTGACTTACACACCCTTTTAGAAGCACAGCTGTTGTGTAAGTTAAGCCTCAGTAATCCCTCCCCAGGGCTGAGTCCCCCTTAGGAGAAATTCTGGCACCTGCTGATTTATTTTTGTGTACTTTCTCAGCACCTTGAGAATTTCAGCTTCGGTAATCACAATTAGGAGGCACTCCAACTGAGATGGTTACACAAAGAGGGAGCATGGGACTGTTAAGAATAGAGACTGGAAGCCAAGCAGGCTGAGAAGGGTAGAGGCCTGCAGGGAAACCCGGGGCGGCTATAGAGAAGTAATCCTAAACTTTAGATCATGGCTGCCTCCTGGGTTAGGAGAAAGAAGAACTGAGAAATGTATAGGGGCTGGTGGTGTGCCCTGCAGAGCCATCTCTGAGCCCACAGAGGGACCCGGGAAGCCTGACACTCACAGACTAAACCCTTCTCGTGTGTGTTTCCAGGATTATGAGAGAACATCTTTAAGGAGCTTGGCATGCTGCCTGGCCAACAGGCATCACTCGAAACCTCAGCTGCTGCGGCTGTTGTTCTTGAACTTCACCTCCTCGTTCCAGAGGACATTTCAGGAACACACCCCGTTGGGTGGAACCAGCTGAGCAGGAACAACTGTGTATCTAGACTGAATAATGTACCTCTAACCCTTAGGAACTACCCTTCAGGCTGGGGTTTCTCCTGAGATACCTGAATGCTCCACAAGAATCGGACCCTTCTATTTTCATCTGCCCGATAGTCTTTTCAACAAGCTTAATACCAGTATGTTGTTGCCCTCCCCAATTTCCCTGCCTTCGTGTGCCCTGGAGCCAAGTCATCTCAAGTGTCACTGTTGAATTTATAATGCGGCCTTTCTTACTACAGTCCTGAAGGTATTCTTGGGGCCCAGGACTCCTCAACTTTGCGAAATGCTACATTAGACTGGTAATCACCTTGGGAGCCTGGGGACTGACCTTGGGCCAGAGGAAACATAAAGCCCACGGTGACATTCCAGTTCCCCCGGAGTCAACAGAAAGACCTCGTTTGCTAACCACAAGTGTGTGACTCACTAAGCATAGAATGGATTGGTTTTCTCTCTTGAAAGAAGTCACTGGAGTCTGGAAACCCTCTGGCAGCCTCTGGCAGCTCCAGCCACCACCTGTGACAGTGAGGGGGGGTGAGCGGTAGGGAGGTTCACTCAGAACAGCTAGGAGGGAACCATGCTCTGAAATTCGTGTCCCAAACAACTCCCTCTTACCCTCTACTGTGGGTGTGTGCTTGTCAGGGGGGCCTCTGCCTTGTCACGTCCAAATAAGGGTTTTCAGGGTTCCGGGTAAAGAGTCAATATCTGTAGAGTATGTGTATGCGTGTGTGTAACCTCAAAATCCCAACTGTTAAATGGACACGGCACATAGGCAGGGAATTTCCAAGTCCCATAAAATAAAACATAAACAGTAAACAGAAACGATTATGCGGACACATGTTCATGCTCGTTAACAACCAGAGCGACGCACATTTAAAAATCACCTTACCCATCCTAAATCAGCAACCCATTTTATAAAGGCAGCACCTAAGGCTTTTGCAACGGAATGGGCACACAGGGGCATGAGTGGCGGCCAAGACGGCAGGTACCGCCCGTTGCAGAAGCCAAGTGGCGCTTTGTAGCTTTAAAGACAAGCATTGCCTTTGATTCAGGAATTCCAGAGCTGTGTTTTATTTAAAGAGCAAACTTGAACACCACGTCAACATCCAATGATAAGGTAAATTGCGGTCCAACCCTGGGGTATTCTCTGTTCGCTGAGAAGGATGGTGAGGACCGCAGAGCAATGTGGGGGGAAAATTGACGCCACCCAGTCTGTTGAAAACCAGCAGCATTCAAATCGCTTGTATATTACAAGAAGGTATTAAAGGCATAGCTGCAAGCACACGGGGTCTAGAGAAGCTATCACTTTGTTGGGAGAGCTTGGGGTTGGATTTTCTTTTTTTCATTTTTTCCCAAAATTTTTTTAGCATTGTATTTTTAAAAATGCTTTACTGCTGTTTGTCCAACAACTGCAAAGGGCACCCTTTGGCAGCACGTGACACCAACACGTATGGAGACACCCGCAGGGCCAGGCACTGCTCTAGGTGCTATAAGAGAATATTGACCTTTTCACGCTCCCAACAACCCTAGATGTCAGGCACCTCATTTTACAGGTGCTGAAACTGGGGTTCAGGGAGAGAAAGTGGCTGTCCCTGCTTTCCCTGTGCTCAGGCCTAACGAAAGCGATTCAGGGCTCCAATCCTGCTCTGCCTGGCTCCAGCCAAACCTTCTTTCGAGCACCACGCAGCTCGCTTCCCATTGGCTCTCAGGGACGCGACACTCTAGTTTTGGTTCTCAAATGAGAGAGTTCCTCCTTCAATGGTGTTTGCTTTCATACTGGAGCAGTAACTGGCTTTCCACAAAGTCTTCCCAGACACCCCAGCTGGGGTGAGCATCCACCTCTCATGCTCCAGTCCAGGCACTGGACAGGACCTGGCACAGCAGGTGCTCAGCACCGTAGTGACGCCTTTGAATGGGCTCTGGAACATTCCCTGCCTTCCCAGCTGGACAACAATAGTGCTGATTTATAATGCGGGGCAGAGCGAGGGGACAAGGACCCCTGCCCGATATTTTCCCATTTCCTGAGTTTCCTACACTATATTCATGTTGTTTGCTGGTTTGTTAGTTTAAAGCATAATGTAAATCCAGAGTCAGAAGATGCTGAGGAGAAGCCGCCTGTCAGAGGAAAAGGAAAAAGATGTGCAGAGCAAGACAGGAGGGAAGGGGCAGGTGAGGGTTCTGCGGATGAAGACGAGAAGTTTAAAAATGAAACAGGAGAGGACAGGTGAAGAGAATAGCTTGGCGGACAGCCCTGATGAACAGTCAGGGGTCAGTGTGAAATTGGGCTCTTCCAGAAAGAAGAGAGAAAAAACAGGCCCAGGCAATTTCCTGCAGAAATACCTGTGGGGATAACAAGCATTTTTTTTAAAAAAAAACCTGGGCAAAATCGTCAAGCCCAGCGACTTTTATCATCTAAAATTCGTTCCAGAGATTTCCTCCAGCTCGTGAGAGACATTCTAACTCTCCCTGAGACTGTCATTTGTCACAAGGGGCTGGAAGCTAACCAAACTGTCTGTAAGCAAGTTTGGGGCTCTATATAATAAAACAAATGGCAAAAATATCGATTTTGTTTCTTTTCAACCTGTTTTAATCCAATGATATCATCTTGCTACAAGAATTTTCTCTCATCGTGGCAAGGAGAATGAGCTCAGCTGAAAGAGAGGAAAAGCAAGACAGGCAATTCACTCTTCATTTCTCCTCTGAAGGCTCTTTTTATAGGTCTCTAATATCGCCGGCAGAATTTCAGTTCCAATCTTTTACCACGACATTTCTGAAGGAAAGACCAAGGTACCGAACAAAGAACATGATCAACAGGATCTGTGTTTTTTTCCCTAAGGCTGAATGAAGCTTGAGGTGGGGGAGTGGAAGGGACTTAAAACCCAGAGAAATGGACTCCGTGTCACTCACACTGGTGCGTTTTGGCTGCTCAGAGGCCCAGACGCGCAGGGCCCAGGGCTGGGTGGGCGAAGTCTCCCACGGCCTGGCTCCATCACACTTGTCAGCCTCTGGCCCCCTGCCTGCCCATCCTTCTCCCACTGTTCTAGACGCTCCAGGCCTGTTCATGACTCTGGGCCTTTGCTCATGCCCTCCCCTGTGCCTGAGAGGCCCCTCTCTCCCCTCTCATAAACACCTACTCATTCTTCAAATTCATGGGTTCCCTCCTCAGGGAAGCCCTGCAGGCGCCCCCACGCAGCGTGAGTTGCTTCCTCCCTAGGTTCCCACAGCTCCTTATACCATGACTGTTCTCGGGCACCCAAGCTGCCTCCTGGCCAGACCACAGGTGTGTCTCGGTGGCAAGGACTGGCCTTTTGAATCTCTCTGTGCACAGAGCCTAGTCCAGAGCCTGGCACAGTGTCTGCTCAGGGCAGGTCTGTGGAATGAATGAATGAATGAATGAATGAATGGCAGTTCCCCAGTCCCCTCCTCCAACCTCACTCTTTGTTGAACAACATCACCCATTACTGGGGAGAGCCTGGCGTCCAGGGCCTCTAATCTCAGGATGAAAGGCACAGGCCCGCTCTTTAGAGGATAAAGCATTCATCGTTTCTTCCCACTTTTCTTGTGCCACGGGAGCTCTGAAAATCCTGTCATGTCGATCTCTTCCAGGTTCCGTGTTCCTCTCAAAAAGACACCAGTTTACCCACATGAAGGCTCTGAGGTTATTTCGTCTTTTGAGGGTTTTTTCATCTTTAGAGTCACAGGGATCCTGACACACACTTTGAAGCTCCCCTTCCCTTGTGCCTGCCAGGAAGTAGCCACAAGTTTTTGGATGTGAAGCATCTCTGCTTCAGAGCAGCCCCAGTCGGGAGCCCACTCCTCAGGGCAGGCCTTGCGCTGCCCACGTCCCAATCCCAACACAAGGCTCCCGGGCCAAGGGTGCCAGGCGCCTTGAACCCTCACTGCCGTCCACGTGCTCTCTCCACTGCCTCCTCGTCCCTGCAGGCCCACACTTCGTTTAGAATCTGAAAATAACTCCTCTCTTCCCTTGTTCAATGCCATACTTTACTAAGTTTACCAAGGATTTCTTCATGTTCATTCATTCTTTTCATTGTCAGAACAATCCTAGAGTGGGAACAATGGCCAGCGGCTACTGTGTGTTGGCCGGGTGCCAGGCGCTGGGCTAAGGATGTCACAGATAGAAGTCTTCCCGCCAACCCCCCCCCCCAGCCCTGAGGTGGCGCTCTTCTCACCCTGTGGCACCGGCCAGGAATGTGCGGCTGGGGGCGCAAGAGCAGCTAATGCCACGTCTCAGAGCTGGTCTGTGGCAGAGCAGGGGTTTCAGGTCCAATATTCTGTCAACAAAGATGGCCTCTTCTCCTCCCGTGTCCCCCACTGTACCTCCCTTCAGCCGTTCTTTCTCCTCAAGGTTGAAGCAGAAGCTTTGGCATCAGACAGACTTCGCTTTGGATCCTACACATTTAGCTGTGTTTGGGCACACTACTGCGTGTCTCTGAGCCTCAGTCTCCTCACCCACCAAATGCAGAAAATAATGGTACCTCACCCTATAGCACTGTTACAAAAATTAATTGAAATAATGTTTACAAAACTCTTAGTAACAATGTCTGACATAGAGCTCATGCTCTCTCTCGATACCTATGGAGAGAGAGAAAGAGAGAGAGAGACAGAGAGATAGAGACAGACAAAGAGAGAGAACCATTGCCCTCTCTAGGCTTTACCCTGGCCCCTGGAATTTGACCTTCACAGTTACTATTTTTGTTCAACAAATGTCAGCACAATAATCCTCTATAAACTGCCTCTCCCTGAACTCTCATCCAGCTTTTGGATCAGTAAATCTCAAAAAACAAAACAAAACAAAAACCCAATGATGGAATTCCTATCAAGTGCCAGGCGCTGCCAAGTAAAGGAATCTAGAGATGTATGAGGCCCTTCCCTTGCTCCCAGGAAGTTCGCAGCCTATGGGTGAAAAGAAGGTGTAGACTGATAATTTTGAAATAAAATAGTAAGTACTACAAGCACGCAGAAAATAGGCAATTTTTGAAGCTAGGAGAAGTCAGGAAGAATTCTGGGGCACTTTGTCCTGAACAGGCCATTGGTGTAAGTCTAGCAGTTAGCTGGGCAAAGAAAGGGTCAAATGAGTATTCTGAACAGAAGGAAGGGCAGCTGTAGTGCTGGGCCGTCAGCTATAATTTATTCGGTATTACAGGTGGTATTACAGGTATTATAGGTATCTCATTGGAGGAGATGATAGAGGATTAGCTTGGCAAAGTGGCAAGACCTGGTCCTGGAGGGTCTTACATAGCCCGTGGTACTGGGTTTGGATCTTACCATAGAGGGCAATAACCCTCAGACTTTGGCATGCTTAAGAAATCACCCAAGTTGCTTGCTAAAATGTGTGTTTCTAGCCTCAAGCCCAGAAACTTTGATATTATTGAATATACAGCCTGGTGATTTTGCTGAGAGTGGTCAAGGGACCACAGTCTTAAAGCTCAGAGTAGAAGGTTGAGAATCCAGGGCGAAGGGGTACAGAAGAGTGTGGGACCCACGGTGTCTGTGATTCAGACAGATCAAGAATTCTGCTTCAGAACCACCTCTCAGCCAGCCTTTCCCTGGTAAAGGCGACAAACACTGGAAAATCGGATGCTATTCCTTCAGAGTCATTTTTTATTCAGTTTTATGTATGCACACAACACACATATGTATGTACACGGCCACACTAGTATAAAATGACCCATTGCTTCTCATTTGGACACACACACAAAAATCTTTAGTCTATGAGAGACAACTTCTGTGATTTTACGTAGAACATGCACTTTCAGACAATTCCGGCTTTCAAAACATAGCCTCCAAACATGAAGTGAGCCCCAAAGGCCCCAGAACTACTGAGCGTTTCCATAAAACTCAAGCATTTGATTTTAAGAGAGCCAGGGGCATTTGTAGCTTCTCTCCCAGCCAAGGAGTGTGGATGAAAACTGTGGTGGGGAGGGGTGGACAAGACATCAAAATTAGACACCAGTGTCCTAGAGCAGAGCCATTCACGGGGACACGAGCTCATTGACTTGTTCCTTAAGTAGGAAGCAGTGCTCACTCTGCGCTGGGTCCCCCAGTCCACTTTGCTCCTTTGGGCATTTGCAGAATAAGGGGGTACGTCACAGCTCTTTGGGGCAATAAGGTCTTACGGTTTGAAGTTCACAATGATGAGCCCAACTCATCAAGACGACGGTTTAATATTACTGTAGTTACAGAAACACAAATATACGTAAGCTTGTGTAAACATTTTCAAGTGACTTAACTGTCAAATCTTGGTGATTACTGGAGTAAGTGCCTGCCATTTGAAGAGAATTCATTTATAGGGAATTTTTTTTTTAATTTTATTGGGGAATATTGAGGGACATTGTGTTTCTCCAAGGCCCATCAGCTCCAAGTCGTTGTCCTTCAATCTAGTTGTGGAGGGCGCAGCTCAGCTCCAAGTCCAGTCACTGTTTTCAATCTTTAGTTGCAGGGGGTGCAGCCCACCATCCCATGTGGGAATTGAACCGGCAACCTTGTTGTTGAGAGCTTGCGCTCTAACCAACTGAGCCATCCGGCCACCCCTCTGGAAGCTCAGCGGCAGCTCATTGTCTTCAATCTACTTGTGCAGCATGCAGCTCACTGGCCCATGTGGAAATCGAACCAGCATCCCTGTTGTTCAGAGCTCACGTTCTAACCAACTGAGCCATCTGGCCGCCCCTCACTTACAGGGAATATTACATTCCCCAAATGAGAGGCAATGAGAGGTCAAATAATAGGAAATTTGAGCACTAGATAGAAGTCCTTCCATCATCTAAGAAAACTGAGGTGCAGGGAAGCTGACTCTGACTATACTGTAAGTTCAAGGCAAAAGAGAACTGAGCAGAAACGCTCCTGGCTGGTGTACCAAGTCGCTGTGATTTGTACATTATGGGGTAAAACGTGCAATAGCAATACCTGGGCTCATGGGGAGAGGGGAAAGCTCTCAGTTCTTCAAGGCACTTGGCTTCTAGGAGCTCTTTCACTCAAATAGTTTGAGGGATTATGAGAGTAACCAAAAGGGATACTTTGGGGGAAAATACAGATACAGACTGGTTTACTTTCTCAGCTACGCAATTACTAAAAACATGTTCCACATCTTAAGACATGCCACTCAATAATAAAGTTATTAAAGTGGCTGGTGATGAATTAAACTAAATCCCATATCCATCAGCATCAGAGAATGCTGGCCTTGGAAGGTTACCTGCTGCGAGAGAGCAAATGACTCACGCAGGGCCAGCCAGTCAGCCAGCTGTGGCAGAATCCTGGGCCAAGGATCAGAAGGACCAGCATTCCTAACTCCCCCAGTCGCTGCTGTCACAAGTGCCTTAGGGGTTACAAGGGGGCCAAGATGCTGTTACTTCAGCGCTCAGGACCCCAGGCCCTTTACCCCAGTGTGGACAAGGCCCAGAAGCAAAGAGAGTGGAGAGGGCATCTATGTCAGACAGAAACTGGGCTCTGCCTGTGACTCCCCAAGTGGACTCCACCAAGCAAGTTACCGCCCTTGCCTCAGGTCCCTCAGGGGTGAATTCAGAATAAATACCAGCACCCCTTCCCCACTTCACGGGGGCCTGGGGATTAAAGGATATTTGTGCATGGAAGCAGAGTGGACAGTAGGGAGCTACTTAGGACCCGGCCTCTGGTGTCCGCGGATCTGGGTTTGAATCCCAGGTCTGACACTCCCAGCCAGGTGTGCAGGTAATCACTACACCTCGCTGTGCTTTGACCTCTGCACCTCTGAGGTGGAGCTCAGACACTATGCACACCTCACAGGGCAGTTTTGAGGAAAAAAAGGTTTAAAGGCAAATTACTTGCACAGACCATATAGTAAGTGCTCATTTTATGTTTTCAGTAGACGGCGGTCAATGTTCTAAGTATTACAGTCCCACACTGCCCTTCGTCCTAGTAATTGGATTTGTACTCTGCTTTACACAGTAAGGAGTGGGGAGGCACTCAAGCAGGGAGGCACAGCCAGTGGGTTGGAACCCATCTAATTACTCGTTTCACTGTATTCTACCATTAATTGGTAACATGGCAAGGTTCAAAGACCTAATAATTAGTATTAGCTTTCCCTGTTCGGTGAGGCCAGCTATCTACCGACTCCACCTGGCTCAGCCATTCACTAGGAAATTGCCTGAGCGGCAGCTGTCCCATTTGTCAAACGCTGAGAGCACTCGGTAATGATCTAATGCGCTCGGGGCAGAGAGCACATGCTAATGACGACGGGCCACCCGCCATCGTCAGAGCCCCTTGCGGGCATGCAAACCTCTCCCAGATAGAAGACGGAGGAAGCTAAGTGGCTGAAAGGTTAAAATTAGCTGCTCTATTACTAGACTTCTTGTATGAGCGGGAGTAATGTGTCCTCAAGTTTCGTCCTCCCACGCCACCTCACCCTTCTCTTTCCAGGCTATAATATTCAATCCCCCATTTCAGAGAGAATTAAAATACCCACGAACTATAAACAATTTGGTGGTTGTTGGAAATAGGCCTCGAAACACTACAGAGATCGTCCAAGAGGCTGCTGTCCCGTTGGACCAGCCACCTCACTCACCCCGTTTCCAGAGGGTGCCACGGGTCCCACCGCACACTCAACAAAGAAATTTTGGTGCCAACCCTGGCTCCTCTCTCACCATCCTCCTTTACAGCTTTTCCAATGATGTCAGCCCACTCCGAGGGCCTCTTTCTTATAGCACATGTCCTGCCTGTTGAGCTCTGGGGTCTAGTACACAGTTTATTCTATCACCTGCATTACAAGCCTATGAGTTCTTGAGAGTTGACCTTCACATACCGTCCTCGGCTGCCTCCACCTTGGCACAAGGTGAGTATCCTGTATATGGATACATAGAGACACATACATGTCAAGTACATATGTATATGTAATAAAATGAGTATCATTCTGAGCTGCCCCTAATGTTTTCACAGATTTAATATTTGGTTTTCAAGGACACTGTTCTCTTACTTGGAAACAGGCTTGTTTCTTCTGCAGCTGCACCTCTGCTAGGTAACAGGTATGGCCTGGGCATATACCTGGCTCTCAGAATCCATCTATATTGCAGTCTCAGAGCAGCCTGAGCCTCAGTGAACACCCAGCCCCTTCATTTCACAAATGGGGAAAGGGGGCCTGGCCAGCATCACTCAGGAGAGGCTTCACTCCCAGACCTCCTGAGCTATTACAAAGGCTTCCTCCAACAGTTCAAAAAGAAAAATCTCGTCAAGTCTTTCACAGTAGTATGGCAGGCTGATAGATCTAGATAACCCACTTTCTTGCAAAGGAAAATTGAATAATAAGGCTAATTCCCACTGATCCTGAGGATAGGTGAGGTCTGAGTTTACACTTCAAGGGTTTGGGGCTCAGAGAAAAGATGATGTACCATTAAAATGGGCAGTTTGGCAGGTACAGAAAATAAGCATACACTGCAGGGAATTCCAAGTACAAGAGACAGGAAAATTGGCCTCATTAATGACAAAACGCAGATGCTTTTTTTCCTGAGCTGAAAAAAGAAAAGAAACACCGCAGAGTAAATTACACCAGAGCTTGTAAAGAGGTATTTGAGAACCCTCTTAAAAATGTATGAAATCTCAAGGAAAAGATTGATCAACTGGCTCCCTTAGCATTGAAAATGTCGGTTAATTTTCCTTCTCTCTTATATCAGACAGGTGGTGATTAATATAATACAACAGACAGCAGAGGAGGTGGTACTTGTAAAATAGGCACAAAGGGGAAATGACAAAGGAGGGACATAACAAGGGTTTAAATCTGAAGGTAGAGTGGAAGAACACATATATTTTAACATGGAGTCTGTGGAAGGGAGAGAATGAGAATGGAGATGATGGACACAGGGAAAGAGAAAGCTTTCCTGAGCTGCGATGGTAAGAGTGAGTGGAGCTTAATCAGAGAGTACTGGAGAATGGGGAACAAATGCGATCTAGGCAGAAGGAACTGCATGTGCAAAGGCCCCGAAACAGAAGGGAGATAGGCTGGAGGAACTGGTCCATGTAAGAAACATCCAAAACGGTGGAGAAGTTTTACGTGACCCAAATTGACGACATTTGCCAGGAAGCAAAATCTCAACGGATTGAGAAAATGCTCTGAAGAGTGGCAGTTTTGCAGCTTATTTTATACATTAGAAAAAAGGAGGAGATGTAAGGAGGGTTACATTAAATCCATTGGTGGTAGATTAAGGGGGTGGGAGAAAGCAAAGTGGGGAAATCTCTGGGATTGGATAAAAAGTAAAACAGAGAGACACATGCTTCTTTTACATTCCTGGGTATAGGATCATAATTAATTAACATTTATAGCACACAGAGATGGTATTCAGGCAACAAGATAACAATGAGTTCTGTGGTCTCTCCTCTGGTGTTGGGTGTGCCCGGAAGGGTCTGGAAAAGGAGATTCTTCTGATATTTCAAAAGCATGTTATCTTAGATGCAAAAGTACAATAGACAGGTTCACTTAAGGTAAAGATTGACCTTTGTCAAGGAAGCTACATGGCCAGGATGTGACTACCTGCTATGACCTGCTTTTAGTTAGGACTTTTTATGTTCAGACCATCCTATGTGGTTACTTTCAGTGTCTGAGTTTGTAAGGTCTGCCACGCTGGCCTCCCCTGAGCTTGTCAGGTTTAATACGCAGCCCCCTTTTCATCCACAAACTGATGGAGTAACGGAAAGGAGGCAGTTGGGGTGGCGGGAGTTCAGGATTCTTAGGAGTGATGAAGATGAGGCTAGAGATCTAGATATGGTTCTCAAATTTTTTGTTCTCAGGAGTTCTTTACATTTTATATTTTTAAAATCTACTGATTTACCATAATAGAAGTCAAAATGGACAACATTTTGAAAACAGTCACTTAAAAATAACAATAATTAATTCATTATATGTTAATGTAAATAACACTTTTGTGAGAGACATTTCTTTCAAAACAACAAATAAAAAATAGTGAAAAGAGTAGCACTGTCAACAACCAGTGTCCTTCGATAGATGATTGGATAAAGAAGATGCGGAATATATATACACAATGGAGTACTATTCTGCCATAAGTAAAGATGAAAAAGTGCCATTTGTGACAACATGGATGGATCTTGAGATTATTATGCTAAGTGAAATAAGTCAGACAGAAAAAGTTGAGAACCATATGATTTCACTGATACGTAGTATATAAAACTGAAAACAACAAAACAACAAGACAAACAAATGAAGAAATAAAAACTCATAGACACAGACAATAGTTTACTGGTTACCAGAGGGTAAGTGGGGAGGGGAGTGGTAGATGAGGGTAAAGGGGATCAAATATATGGTGATGGAAGGAGAACTGACTCTGGGTGGTGAACACACAACATGATATATAAATGATGTATTACAGAATTGTACACCTGAAACCTATGTAACTTTACTAACAATTGTCACCCCAATAAACTTCAATTAATAAAAAAGCATTTTTCAAACATTTTAGGGAAAAAAAAGCGTAGCACTGTTTTATATTTTTGCAAATCTCTTTATTAATGTCTGGCTCCATAAAAGACACCTGGATTCTCATATCTGTTTCTACATTCAGTCTGCTCTGATACGTTTGGGGTTGAAGTGTATGAAGAAAATTTGTTATACACCAAATCTTATCAAATGGCGCTTCCTTAAAGGCCAGTCCAGGGTAGAACCTGAATCCATATTAATAAATTTTCACACTCTGTTAGGAAAATCAATCAGTCTGTCTTGCACTTTGAATGGATCTTTTACCCTTGCAGAATATTACAGTATCGTGTACTAGATATCTGGAAAATACTCGTTTATGTAGATCTTCCAAATGGCATGCAATTCATTATACAATACCGGAAAATTACATTCATTAATATCACCACTGATCTCATCAGAAAAAAACTTTAAATATTGCAAAGCTGTTAAGTTCATGGTGGCAGATGCAAGTTTTCTAAATTTCAAAATTTTGCTTAAAAGTTCTAATTTTATCATTGGTGGCAAATGCTATTGGGATGTTTTCCTTGAAGAAAAAGTTCACTTTTCTCAGTTTCGAGAAAATGTCTGCCAAATGCCCACATCTGATATCTATAATTTGTCTGCCAATCGTTTTCCATGAAAAAGAACTTCCAGTTGTTCCATGACAAAAGGAACTAGTGCCCCTTGTGACTCAAACAATCAAACAAGAGCTTTTCATGAAACAAGCGTCATGCAGTTGGCAGCAGAAGCTTTAGCTTACTTGCCATTTTGTCACGCAGAATATTAAAAAAAAGTGTACTCAATGGCTGATATTAGTTAAATTAATAATTTGTACTGTTTCCTCAAGGACTTTTTTAAGTGAACCTGGTTTGTTTGTTTGTTTTTGGCTGCAGTGAGAAACACAGTGACTACTAGTACTGTTTGCTGCCACCGTGTTAAGTAGTGCCAAGGAGCCAGCAGTTGCGCTCACCACTACAAAAGTCAACACAATGAAAAAGCAAATAATGCTTTAGTATTATTATGATGACAACAGTTCTCACCCTCCAGGTATCCTGGGAAGATCTTGGAGAACCCTGGGGAGGGGAGGGGGTCCAAGGACCAAACTTTGAGAACCGCTGGTCTAGACTAGATCATTCAAAAGCCTGTCAGGCTTTTCAAATGGTTTCATTTTTAGCCTATGAGGAAATGAAAAGTCATTGAAGTGTTTTAAGCAGGAACTTAACATAGTTAAGATTTGAGTGTTGAAAAGATCATTCTGGCTGCTGTGAGGAGAACAAAATGGATGGAGAAAAGAGTAAGTGAGGAGAAAATATAAGTTATGAGATTCCTAGCCTATCCAGACTGGAGATGATGGTGGCCTGGAAAAGGGTGGTATCAGTAAAGATGGAGAGAATGACAGAATCAAGAGATCTTTAGGAGATCCAAGACAGCAGAGTAGATAAACACTGTGCCTGTGTCCTTCTGTGGACACATTAAAATTACAACTAAATTATAGAACTATCAACCCGGAGAACCATCTGAAGTCTAGCCAAATAGAAGTTCTATGACTAAAAATACAAAGAAAAAGACACATCGAGACTGGGAGGAGGGGCAGAGATGTGGAAGAGGCTCCAAACCTGTGTGGCAGTTGAGAATCAGGAGGAATATCTTGGCTATGGAGGTTCCTCCTAGAGGAGTGAGGGACCCCACCCCACACCAGGTTCCCCAGCCTAATGTACGGGTGCCAGGAGGAGAAGCTCCTACAACATCTGGCTGTGAAAAACTGTAGGGATTCTGGGTGGGATGAAGGATGAAGGAAAATCAGAGGTTCTGTTAAACAGCCTGCGCACAACTCACTCACTTGCAGGCACTCATCCTGGGCTCTGGTGGAGGGACGGTAACTCAGGGGGTGTCAGTGGTATATGGGGGTACAGACTGAGGGGTGTGGCTTCAGAGCATGGGCTGGAGGACAGTCACCATTTCCCTTTGAGGGGTCCTTCTCCTGCGCAGTCTGCAGGAGGGCGCCATCTCTCTTGTGTTGAGCCCCCCGCCCCCACAGGCCAAATCTGAATCTGAATTAGTCTCGTGAGCTCCGCTGGGACCCTGCCCCCCCCCAAATGCCCAACACGGGGGTGGGGGGAGCACTTTCTCCATGAGCAGCCAGCCCTGCCCACATTGTACTCTTTCTTGGAAAACTATTGGAGTCCAGCAGACCCCAGGTGGGTGGTGAATGGCCTCAGTGTGCTCTGAGACTTTTGCTGAGTCACTCCAGGTTCAGCACTGGCACCAAACCAGAATTTACATTACCCTGGTGACCACAACCCTTCCCATTCTAGTGACTCACTGAGACCCTGCCGTACCCAACTTACATATTGCACATGGGTCTATCAGCGGCTGAACCTTAAAGGAGCCAGCAAGTGGCAGCAAGTCTTGGGATGTCCTGACTTCTTGTAGAGCTACCCCAGACCTGGTACTGGTGGCAGACACCCTTGGTTCGCAGCATGGCCTCTCCCACGGGCCTCCAGGTTAAGAACAGGCAGTGAACAACTGCAGACCACTTTATAGCTCCTACCAGATAGCCCCTGGCCGGTCACAGGCAGTGGGTGACCAGGGCCTGCAACAGAGCAAGAGGTCCCAGAACCAACATACTTGGAGGTTGGCTTCAGACCACAGCAGAGCACTGCTGAATTAGCCCGGCAAGCAGCATACACAAAGAGCAGTCTCAACAGGCACCAGAGCCCACTGGGGCTAATCCCACTCAGTGGGGCCTGCACAACAGCCCATAATCTGTGGAAGTGGGAAAACCCCACAGCCAATCAACCTGAAGGTCAATCCCACCCACTGATGTGCCAAGAGCAATCAAGGCTCAACTATAAAAAAAAAAAAAAAGGGCACACATAACCTACACAAGGGATGCTCCTGGAGCACCTGGAACAGGTGACCAGGGAGACTGTGCCAGGGCCCCACAGAGCACCTACTATATAAGGCTACCCAGCCAGGACTGGGAGAAATAGCAGATATATCTAATACATAGAAACAAACACAGAGAGGCAACCAAAATAAAGAAACGCATCCCAAATGAAAGAACAGGAGAAAACTCCAAAAAAAGAACTAAACAAAATGGAGGCAAGCAACTTATCAGAGACAGAGTTCAAAATAATGGTTATAAGGATGCTCAAGGAATTTAGTTAGAACTTCAACAAAGAGATCGCAAGCATAAAAAAGGACATAGAAACCATGAAAAAGAACCAGTCAGAAGTGAAGAATACAATAATGGAAATAAAGAATGCACTAGAAGGAATCACCAGCAGATGAAGCAGAGGATTGATCAGCAATTTGGAAAACAAGGTAGCAGAAAACACCCAATCGGAACAGCAAAAAGAAAAAAAGAATCCAAAAAATAAGGAGAGTTTAAGAACCTCTGGGACAACATTAAGCATAACAACATTCATATCATAGGGGTGCCAGAAGGAGAAGAGAGAAAACAAGGGATTGAGAACATATTTGAAGAAATAATAACTGAAAACTTTTCTAACCTGGTGAAGGAAATAGACATACAAGTCCAGGAAGCACAGAGAAACTCAAACAGGATGAACCCAAACAGGCCCACACCAAGACACATTATAATTAGAATGGCAAAGGTTACACACGAAGAGAAAATCCTAAAAGCAGCAAGAGAAAGGCAACTAGTAACTTATAAGGGAGCTCCCATTAGACTGTCAGCTGATTTCTCAACAGAAACTTTGCAGGCCAGAAGGAATTGGCATGAAATATTCAACATGATGAAAAACAATAACCTACAACCAAGAGTACTCTACCCAGCAAAGCTATCATTTAAAATTGAAGGACAGACAGAGCTTCCCACACAAGAAAAAGCTAAAGGAGTTCATCACCACCAAATCAGAATTACAAGGAATATTAGAGGAACTTCTTTAAGATGGAAAACAAAATCAAAATTATGAATAATAAAATGGCAATAGCTACATATCTATCAACAATTACTTTCAATGTGAATGGATTAAATGCTCCAATCAAAAGACATAGGAGGGCTGAATGGATAAGAAAACAAAACCCTTACATATACTGTCTGCAAGAGATTCACTTCAGATCAAAAGACACACACAGACAGAAAGTAAAGGGATGGAAAAAGATATTTCATGAAAGTGGAAACAAAAAAATAAAAAATAAAAAAAAGCTGATGTCACAAGACTTATACCAGATAAAATAGACTTTAAAACAACGGCTATAACAAGAGACAAAGAAGGACCCACTTCAGGGTATTTATCCAAAGAAATCTAAAATGCTACTTTGAGGGGACATGTGCATCCATATATTCATTGCAGCACTGTTTACAATGGCCAAGATGTGGAGGCAGCCTGGGTGTCTGTCAATGGAAGAATGGATAAAGAGGAGGTGGTACATATATACCACCACAGATGGAATATTGCTTGGCCATGGAAGGGAATGGGTTCTTGCCATCTGTGGTGGCATGGATGGACCTGGAGGGCACTGTGCTGAGGGGAGTGTCAGACAGAGAAAGACTGATGCAATGTGATTTCGCTTATATGTGGAATCTAAAGAACAAAATTAACAAACAAAACAGAAACAAACTCACAGATACAGAAAACATTCTGATGGTTGCCAAATGGGAGGGGTCGGAGGCAGAGTGAAAAGGGTGAAGGGATTAAGAAGTACAAATTGGTAGTTACAAAACAATCATGGGGAAGTAAAATAAAGCATAAGGAATATAGTCAATAACATGGTGATAACTATGCATAGTGCCAGGTGGGTACTAGACTAGTCAGGGGATCACTGCTTAAATTATATAAATGTCTAACCACTATGCTGTATACCTGAAATTAATATCAAATAATATTGAATGTCAACTGTAATTGAAAAATTTAAAAAGGCGGGGGGGAAGCTGAAGGGGAGTAAGAGGTTCAAATTTCCAGGTATAAAGAAATAAGTCCTGGGGATGTAACGTACAGCATGGGGAATATAGTCAATAATATCGTGATAGCGTGGTACTGTGTGAGACGGTTGCTGGACGTATCACGGTGACCACTTCTTTAGATATATAAATGCTGAATAACTATGATGCACCCCTGAAACTAATATAATATTGTATGTTAGCTATATTTTTAATAAAAATCTTTAAAAGAGAGAGAGATCTTTAGGAGGGGAACTCAAGAGGCTTGTCTTCCTTCATAATTGGAACCTGACAACCTAGCTTATTCTCAGGTATTCCAACAATGGCCCATTCAAACTTTATTCAATCTCTCAAAGATTGGATAAAGATTGGAAAGAACAGTTTACCAGCAAAGGGCTTGAATGGCCATGTTAGATTATTTGAATATGTGTTTGATTGACAGTCATAAATTCTATTTCTAAATTACATAAAATTATACGTTCATGGGAAACCTGCAGCCTCTTCCTTTGCCCTCTCTTTCGATTTCTCCATCTCTCTGTCCCATGGAGCTCTAACCATACGTGATCTATGACCTCGTCTCTTTCTGGATTATCCCTCTCCTTCATGTGCTCACATCACATCCACCACCATAGGAGAGGTAAAATGCTTGTCCTAACTGTCCCCAGGAGCAGTGTCTGGTTCAGATCTCCTCAGGTCTCCCTGGGCCACTGTGACGTTCTAACAGAGGGTGCCCTGTTAGATGGGCACCCTCCCCTTTTCTTCAGGCCTCCTTCAAGGCCCACCTCAACTGTCACCTTCTCTGGAGAGTGCTTCCTGACCCAGGTGGCAAAGTTCCGTTCCCCCCTGAGCTCTATCGCCATTTATCACCTTGAGTTGATTTCATTGTTTCCATGGCTACCTCCCATTGCAGACCTTGAGCTCCCTGAGGGCAGGGATCATATCTTACTCCTCTCTGGATACCCCGTGTCACTGCACGGTATAGAGCAAGCTCCATAAAACATTTGCTCATCTCTTCTTTTTCTATTTCATATAACTTGAAATATAATTTTAATGATACTAACTTCTTAAAGCATGATTCAATTCTAATTAAACAAAGAGGTCTTTATTCACCATTGAACCCAGAAATGTTGGCTAAAGGTAACAGAAAAACTGGAAGCTCATCAGAACTCCAATTGCTACAGGAGTGGACTATATTTGGGAGCCAATTAATTTCACAATGTTGAAAATTAATGCATTGAAGATTCAGCCATTTACATCCTCTTTTCCCCATTAAAACATTTTAACTGTGCTGAGCCTGTCCTTATTTTATTCGTGTGTTCAGAAGAGCGCTCGGGTAAGGGGGACCTCAGGGTTGCTAGGTACAACCAGTGGCTTACTCCTTACTTTCTAAAATTGTAGTTAATTTTAAGAAACTTTCAAGTCAAGCCATAGCCATCACAAAAGAGAGCCCCAAATACTAGCACATGCCTTTGTTACTGGCTTCTAAAAGAATTGGAGGTGGAAGCTACGTCCTTCCTCTACCCTCTTCTCATGCCCTGTCTACCCACTCTCCCTGGTGGGTCTCAACTTCAGCAACAGCCCCAACTACCACTGATGTGCTGATGACTATGAAATCAATTATGACTGACAAAATGGTGACAACAGTCAACACTTATTAAGCACTGACAACTTGCCAGGTGCCCTGCCAACTTGTTATCTGTGTATCTCTCATACGTAAGCATCTCTTGATCTGTAGTGTAGGCACTGCTAATGTCTTCATTTTAAACACAGAGGAAACTGAGGCTGAGGGTCAGTAGCTTGCCCTGGTCACTTAGCTGACAGATGGCAGAGCTGGAGTTTGCACCCATGTGGTCTTAACAGGTCATGGTAAGATGTTTCGCATCTCACATTTTTGACAGCCTCTAGATTTCTTCTACCTGGAAGTCCCTGACGTAACTTCAAGTCAACCTGTCCCAAACGGGACTTCTTTTCTTCCCCTGAAGTGTATTCTCCGTGCTGCATTCCTGACCTAAATTGCTTGTTTCACTCGCAACCTCAGCATAAGTGAGTTCTCCACTTCCTTCACTCATCAGCTCCCAGTGGTCTCGCTAGCAGAGCCCTTCTCTTCAGCTACACTGCCAAGTGCCTTCCTCAGACTCCTCATTTCTTACCTGCCACCTGGCCCTGTGGTCTCCTCGTACTCACTGTTCCAGTCCCCCCTTGGAACAGTCCTCAAGGGATATCTGCATGGTACCAATTAGGAACTCCATCTTCCCGGTTTCCACGAGTCACTCAGGCCACAATCCCAAGAGTATCCTTGACTCCTCTTTCCCTCCCTCCCTCCCGCCACGGTAGCCAGCAGGAATCCTGTGAACCCTGCCTCCAAATACACTCAGGCCTCTCATCTTCTGGTTCCAACCTGCCCTTCCAAATTAATCTCCTACCAACTCCCCGCCCCTCAAGTTTCTGATCTCTTTTTTGCCTGAATATACCGTGTTTCCCCGAAAATAAGACCTAGCTGGAAAATCAGCTCTAATGAGTCTTTTGGAACAAAAATTAATATAAGGCTGAGATAATATAATATAATATAATATAATATAATATAATATAATATAATATAATATAATACTGGGTCTTATACTAATTTTTGCTCCAAAAGACGCATTAGAGCTGATTGTCCGGCTAGGTCTTATTTTCGGGGAAACATGGTAGTCTGTGCTTTCATACTCTCATGCCTTTGCACACGTGGTTCCCTCAGCCTGACACTTTCCCTTTCTCTGCCTGATGAGTTTCTCATCCTTCAAGATCCAGTCTAACATCCCCTCATTCAAGAAGGTGCATGCATCTAAGCAGCGCTGAGCAAGGGAACTGTTCAGTGTCCCCACATCCTGTCACAGCTGTATCATAGAACTTAGGTTGGTGCACTGGAGGCTCTCGGCACCGGCAACCCTCAAGGTCGTGGCATGCAGCAGTGTGAATGGAGGTCATCATCCTGATCACATGACTGTCACCAGGATGAAATGAGATGACATGGGTAAAGCACCTTGCCTGACCTTGAATCGCCCCCCTTCCAAGAGGCAGGTAGGAATTAGCAAGTCACTTAACTGGTGAATGAGTCCAGCTGAGCAATGGACAGTTGGTTCGTTTCTGCACAACAATCAGCAGTCAATTTAAGGATTCACGAAGGTCTCAGGATGCGTCCCTCATGACTGCTAGGGCCAACTGCACTCTAGCTATTTATGCATCTTCTTCTTCCTTCTCAAACACAGGGACTGAGCAGCCCAGCTTTCCTTCTTAGGTATACAGATCACCACAGACACTAAGTTAAAGGGCTGTTGAATTAATAAATAAAATAAGACCTATGTGGCACAGGAGAGACTCTCCACTCCCCCTAGACACTTACCTCACCTACTTGCTGATACCCAAATGACATTACCAGGAGGCAAAAGCCTTTTCCTTTACAATGGAAGAAAAGTTACACCTCAGCAAAAGGACAAATTGCTATATTTCACAGATCTTTATATTACTCAAGGATAATCAAAATAGTAAACGTTAAACCTACGAATGCCAAGAAGCCAGAGTTCATATCTATGTGTGGAAGCACCTGTCCCCTGCACAGACAGAGAACAACTCAGAAGCATCGTGTCTCGTTGTCCCCTTGCTGTCCCATCACCCTGCTCACTGGTACTGTAGCACTTTTTTCCTACTTTTTCTTTGTGCCCTCATTTAGCGTCTGTCCCTCCTTTGGAATGAAGCTCCAGGAGAGCAGACCTGATGAGTCTGCTTCACAGCTCTAGCCCTCCTTTAGAAAAGTGTCTAGTGCACAGGAGGTGCTGAGAAAATGTTTGTTGAATAAATGAATGAATTTTTCTGTGAGCCTGCCCATCTCTTTTCTCATGTCTGATCAAAGAATAAAAGTCTATCTTCATAAAAAGGTAAACAGCTAACAGTGAGAGAGTAAAAAAACAAGGTAATGTGATGTTTTAAAAATCCCTACTCAAAAGTGATTCTATATACAATTACCATCTTCCCAGAAGGAGGAACACACTATGACGAAACCAACAAAATGATAAGCCTCGCCTAGGAAGGCTGGTGACCCCATGAATAATCACTGAAGGACTGAACGCTTGCCCTGGGGGTAATTTTAGAAATTGGAACTTCACTGCTACAGTAAGTAAGGAAATACTGAATCTGTTCCTTTAAGTGAACTCAGGTGGAATACTGATAGTCCAGGGCAAGGATTAGCGGTATTTAATCTATAGAGCTACTATATTTTTAAAGCTGTATTTTAAAATAACTTTCAGGATTTTCCAGATGCTATTTAACTAAAATACAAATTCCTATGCCATAAAACATGGTCAATTAACCACAGGCAAGTGGGTAAAATGAGCACATTGCGGAGAAGTTGTAGCAAAGAGCGCAGACATGGGGCAAGCTGGGCCCACCCCTGTGCGACCTCGGGTAGTGGCGCAGTTCTCTGAGACCAGATTTCTTCTTCTAAGAAACAGGATTTGCAAAGATCCTGTGGGAATTCAACAAGACAATAATATTTGCATAGCACCCAGCGCTGCCCCTGGCACCATACATGGTAACATGTAACAGTAACAACAACAATAGTCTCAGAAAAATGGAGCACAGCAGACAGCCGGGTATGCTTGTTTTCAGGGTGAAAAACAATTGCCATCGGGGATTCTTCACTGAATGAACCAGTAACGTGAGCAGCGCGATCTGCAGGCCTGTGGTTTAACAGGCAACTAATGAGAAGCTGGTGCTTCCTAAGCTCTGAGAGACACCTGCTTAAAAAGGCACACACAGCAGGGAGTCATGTGCAAGGACAGTCGCAGGCCACGCTCTCGCCAGAAAATACAGCTGCAAACAAACCCAGATGATCTCTTTTAACAAAACCTCTGAAAACTACTCAGGTTAATAATATGAACAAAGGAAGTCTTCTGAGGTCCCACAGGTTCAATACTACCTGGCATCAAACCATCCCTGCCAGTTTGGGCTGTGAAAATAATGGCAGCAGTAATTAAAGGTAAGTTATACAAATGGGAAGGGCAGGAACCAAGATTGGGTGGGGGGCTGCCCTGAAGGATGAGTGATTTGAATGATCTGTTCAATGGACCAACCACGAATGCCTGTCTTGCCCAACCACAGATCCTGCCACTGCTACCCCTCCCCGAAAGTGTCCATGGGGACACTCTCTACCCACAGGGAAGTCTAAAGCTCCTTGGCTTAGCATTTAAGGCCCTTCATAATCTGACCACTGCAAACCCCTCTACCTCATCCCCACTGCTTCCGACACGCCCCACCTCCCATCCATACAAACTACTTACAATGTCCCAAACTCACCCTAACTTTAATGTTTCCATTTAGAACCATATTAGAGAGAAAAATTATTTTAAAGGTCAATATCTAAGTCCTTCAAAGAAAGTGGTCCACAATGAACCACCGTGAATAAGTCCTGTCGTAGGACTTGTTCTCCCTGTGGAATTTCTGGAAAAACAGTAACATTGCACTTACTGGCTCCCCAGGAAATTCTGGTCTCATTGAGTCACGGTGGGGCCCAGGTTCAGGTGAAGGTCCCGGGCCAAGCTTGAGAATTACTGTTTTAAGTGTTTGCTAGAGTGTCCACCCAGCCTGCTGCCTTCATTGTGTCACTTGCTTGGGATCCCTGACCTATGCCACCTTTTTGGGTCCTCACCATCACCCTGGGAGTACTCATTTACTTCAATTTATATATAAAGAAACTCAGGTTCACCATCCTGACCGGGGGAAGAACGAAGACGAAAGCCAGGTCTGTCCAGATCTGATGGTCATGTCCTCTCCCCCCTGCTCCCCGCAGTGGGGAGCAGGAGCTGCCCATACTATTCAGGAATCTTTCCAGCTGGTTGTGAAAACTCACTAATAGCTTGAAATCAATTGTTGTAGGAATATTTACACCATGGAAATAGGCAAACATAACAAATCAGGGTTTTGGGGAGGGGGGTGTTTTGTTTTGTTTTGTTTTGTTTGTTTGGCTTTTGAAAGCCAGTTTACCAGCACACCTCTTAACTCTAAAGCACCAAGAAAGCAATGTCAAATTATGTTCCTTCAATTTCAGGGTGTGTCATGCATTTTAGAAAGATTTCGGCCCCAAACAAAACTGAAGGAGTTTTGGGGTTTGGAGAGATACACCTCATGTATAAAATGCACATCTCTAATTTTCAGTAAGATGCCACAGTGGTACAGGTGAATTTCGTATGCTGCTATTTGCTGAGTGCACTTGACGTAGAGTCACTTAGTGGCAGTGGAAAAGGAAAAGAAATACTGCCATTTGCGACAACATGGATGGATCTTGAGAGTATCATGCTAAACAAAATAATGCAGACAGAAAATGTCAAGATGACCTCACTCATATGTTGGATACAAAACTGAATGCAACAAACAAACAAGACAAACAAACAAATGAAAACTCATAGAAACAGACAACAGTTTAGTGGTTACCAGCGGGTATGGGGGGTAGGGGAGTAGATAGAAAAGGGTAAAGGGGGTCAAATATATGGTGACAGAATGAGACTTGACTTTGGGTGGTGAACACACAATACAATATACAGATGCTGTATTATAGAATTGTACACTTGAAACCTATGTAATTTTATTAACCAATGTCACCCCAATAAATTTAACTTCAAAAAAAGTGTGGAACAAGGTGTTTTGAGGTGCTCTCTCTCCATCACTGGGAGCGTAAGAGAAAATGTTCGCTGAAACCATCCGCAGGCAGCCCAGGATGTGTGGAGTTCTGATATTGGCACACTGGATGAGAGCCTCCCATTAAGGAACGACAGGAGAGACTAACAGAAGGGGCTCACCCGCCGTGATCTCTGGTACCAGCGACGACACATTTTTCCCTCACAGCGTGGTTCCTCTATCCTCACAGATTCACAGCTATAAAGCCTAGTTATGCTGGAACGGTGCTTTTAGGGGATTGGAGGAGATTGTACATTGAAAAGGGATAAAGGCAACTACTGTTTACAGAGGGCCTAATTTGACAACCAGGCACTGTGCTAGGCGCTTTCATATATGGCACTAGCACTGACATTTATTGAACAACTACTACATGTCAAGCCCTATCCCAGGTCCTTAGGTACATTATCTCATTTAATCCTCTCGATAACTTTGTTAAGTAGCTACAATTACCCCCATATGACAGATGAGAAAAACTAAGGCTTAGATAGCGGCTAGATATTAACAATAATAGTTGCCAAGGAAAGGGGAGATCTGCTGGTTCATACCAAATGTTGGTTACATGGAAGCTGCCATGACATACAAGAGCTTCTTCCTTCAGGCTCCCAACAAAGAGACCAGAGCTCTGGAATGACCCAAACCTGCTCCCAGTCCTGCCTTTGCCCAAGGTGGTGGGCAGACCATGTAACGGTAGAGTACAGATAATAAAAGCTCTAGGGCTGTGGTACAAACTAAACAAGGAGGTAGCTGGCCACGGTAACACTCAACATATGTGATGTTGTGGACGATGACAGAGAAGGACGAAGAGGAGGCAGAGAGAAAGTACCACACTCACCCCACCCCCATTTCTCTCTTGAGAGCACTTTCAAAGGCTGCCTCTGGCAGGCAAATGGAGCTGTCCCTTGAAGCTTGACAGCCAGGTATCAGCTTGTGAACACTCCAGGCCTGTGTCAAATTCCCACTAATGATTTTTCGGCACAAATTAAATGGAGTGAATGCTTTCTAATGGCTGCTGCAGAATTACATGACAGCTTCCAGGAGAATCTACAAAAATAGCTGGAATCAGAGGGAATGGTCATTTTGATGCACGGAAGTTTCTTGCTAATTTAATTTCTTCTTTCCTTCTGGCTTGTGGGTCTTCTTTGCCAAGAGGCGATAGAAAAGAGATGAATAAAAGCCACTGCTGGGTACCCCCAGCCTATTTAAATACACCTAAATCGGGGGCACTAATAGTATTGCATAGAGAGAGAAATTCAATGTTACGCTAATACCACCACCATAAATAATCCGTGTTGATATTTATATTAAATTGTATCATTTACAAAGGACATTTCTATGTTCTCTCATTTGACTTTCTAGTCTTTATCGAGCACTTATCATGTGCCTGGAATTCTAATGGCTTATCTCACTAAACTTTCACAATGCCTGTTTATCACTCCTATTTTACAGGTGAGGTTTAGCCAGGTGGAGGAATTCACCTAGGGTCACACAGCCTGTAAGCGGAGACCAGGATGCGAACCCGGGTCTGTCAGACTCAGAAGCATCTCCTTTGAACCCCTGTGAATCTGCTTCCTGTGAGGTGAGTATGATTGTTTTGGGGGCACAGACCCTGTTTCCCTCCGCTCGATGTTTCTTCCCACGTGCCTGGGAGTGACTTATGATAATGTTTTTGGCCTGTCTCTGCCCCACCCTCATTCTGCACCTGAGGAAATACAACGCCTTTTTTGACTGGTAAGTCTGGAGGGAGGAACCGGGCAAAAGTGGCTCAGCCCTTCATCCCTTCCTCTTGGGAACACAGATTCGGCTGCTCACCGGGTCCTGGCTCTGGCTCCCACATTCCTGCTTGTGGGGGAGAGGGTTTAGGGGGTGGAAGGACGCTGCCTGCATGAGCCTCACTGTGGATTCAGCACCAGTCAGGAGGCTCATTTGCCCACAGATGTAAGACCCATTCTCCAACATCACCTTTTCCATATTGAAGGTGATATTTTGGCCCTTATCTGCTTTATTTTTTTGTCTTCTTCTCATGTCAGAATTTAGATGGAAGAGAGGGCTGCTGATTGGGCCTCCTTAAAAGATTCTGATGACTATGATCCCCATTGTACAAACAAGGCTCAGAAAGGGGCACAGCTCTTGTTTTAAAGAAAAGATAGCTTAAATATCAGCAAATATGTGATGAATAACCCAAAACATTATTATGCTATATGAATGTAGTCCTTTTAGTTCAGATGAGGACACATAGCATAAGGAGAAGAAAAATGGAAGAATGGGGTGATAGCACCCAAAATACCTTAAATGTAAAACAAACTAAAAGAGAAAGCACAACTTCCAGTGACAACATCATAAATCAAGAAGACTATAGGGGCGGACCCTACGGTCCTGAGATCTTAATCTGAGATAATACAGAAAGCAATCTGAATGCCAATAACAGCCCAGAACAGAGAATTAACCAAAGCATTTCCCAACTACAGTGGTACCTTGGTTTTCGAACGTAATCCGTTCCGGAAGACCGTTCGAGTTCTGAAACGTTCGAAAACCGAGGCATGGTTTCCCCATAGAAAGTAATGCAAAATGGATTAATCTGTTCCAGATCTTTAAAATCAACCCCTAAAACTGCAAATTTAGCGTGAATTTTACTATCTAATGATACCATAGATCCATAAAATTTACGGCGTTCGTAAACCGAAATGTTTGTCAACGGAGACATTCGAAAACCACTGTACTAAGAAGAAGCCAAGAACCAATTCATGAACCACCCCCGCCCCCCGGCTCCTCTCTGCACCGCCCCCACTCCCCCGGCAAAGCCAACAACAAACCTTATGTGGGATATAACCAAGCTCAAAAACTAAGCATGCTTTTTGGAGCCATCTATAATTTGGAACTCATCCACAGGTTTGCCTGCAGCCAGAGTTCTACCCAAACGCCTACCTAACACCATGCCTAAGACTTATTACTATTACTACAAATAACTGAGCCAACAGAGTGTTAGAACAGAAAGGGTCGTCTGCAGTCAAGCTCAAGCGCCTCAGTGAAGAGCGGGAAGGAGCCCAGAGATGGAGCTGGGCAGAGGATCCGTGCTGAATTACCTTCATGTCCCCAGGCCCCCAACACAGTGCCTGGCCTGCAGTGTGCGGGAGTGAAGCAAGTCAGCCAGAGGAGGAGCCACGACTAGGACCCGGTCTCCCGCACCGGCGTTCCTTCCCTTTCTCATATCGCGTTGCAGGTAGTGGTATTTGTCCACTCCCCCGGCATCATGCATTCTCACTCTTAGCCTGTCACACGCCAAGCCACCAGTTTTCCAAGACCAGGGGAAACATTTCCCACAAACAAACAGCTGGTAGGTAGGGTAAGTGCTAAGATGCAAACCATGAGAGACACTAGGCCACATCTGCAACGGCGAGGCACACAGATGAGCACCGTCCTGTCCCCTGATTACAGGCACCGGCTCACCAGTTTCAAAGATGCTGGCCATGACCTTGGGCAGAGAATAAATGCAAAGCCTTGTAATGTCACCCTCATGAAGCACCCAGATTATAACAGCATCCCAAAATGGCCTATTATATCAGAACTACTTTTAGAAACACAATCCTGTTTCTCTTCTTCAACCCAATTAGTGCTGGTAACCAGGACCAAAGGGTTTGGAATGCAGCAGAGAAGCAAATCATTCTGGTTGGAAGCAAGAAGCTGGATGGTGAGAGACTGTCAAAAATACATTTAGTGCAAGCGCAAACACTCCAGAAGACGAACACAACTTCCAATTAAGCCACCCACAAATATCTGGCACCTAATATCTGGTGGTTAAAAAGCAACTGGCAAAATTTTCGGAGGCTAAGCGTTTTTAAAGGATAAAATCTTTCTTTTTATTTTTTATATATCTCTTTGTAAAAGGGAATAAATCACATGCACTTAGGGAATCGCAGCTTTTTTGCACCATAGCAGACTCTGGAGATGAACAAACCACAGCCCAGAGAAGTGGGGGACTTGTCCAAGGTCAAGGTCTGAGGCGGCTGCAGGGCTGACACTCAGCCCAGGTCATCACCCATGGTCGGAACTGCCTTTCCATGGCAGACTCTTCTTACTGAAGGTCCCCATCCCTGTGGCACAACAAAGAGGAGTTCCCGAAAATCTACAGAACCCATTTTGTGCAATTGGAGGCACAAACTGAACAAATGGTTTGCATGAGGAATTAATTAAACTATTTATATGAATACTGTTCATTTACTTCAATCTCTCTAAACTTTATTAAGCTGTCCATTTACTCATATAAATTCCTGTTGGATCAAATAGCTTAAAAAATACAACATATATTTTTACATGTGGAAAACATGATATTGACAGTAATGATAATAATAATGGCCATTTATTGAATTCGTATGTGCTCAGCACTGTAATACGTACTTTATATAATAACAGGAAGGATAATTATAAGTAACTACCACTTTTTAAATACTTATCATGTCCAGTCATTATGCTATGTATTTAAGTACTTTAATTCATTTAATGATCACAATGATCCTAAGTAGTTATTACTATTATTCCCATTTTACAGATGAAGAAATGGAGAAGTTAAGTACCCGCCCCACATGACACTGTGAGCAAGAGGAAAAGTCGAGATTCTATCCCAGGCTCACTGGATTCTACAGCCTTTTGTCTTTTCCATTATGCAACGTTACATCCCATTTATAAAAAGTATTGGTTCAGGGGCTGCCGGATGGCTCAGTTGGTTAGAGAGTGAGCTCTGACCAACAGGGTTGCTGGTTCAATTCCCACATGGGCCAGTGAGCTGCGCCCTCCACAAGTAGATTGAAGACAACAAGCTGCTGCTGAGCTCCCAGAGGGGCAGCCGGATGGCTCACTTGGTTAGAGCGCTAGCTGAGCGCAAGCTCTCAACAACAAGGTTGCTGGTTCAATTCCCGCATGGGATGGTGGGCTGCGCCCCCTGCAACTAAAGATTGAAAACGGCAACTGGGCTTAGAGCTGAGCTGCGCCCTCCACAACTCGATTGAAGGACAACGACTTGGAGCTGATGGTCCCTGGAAAAACACACTGTTCCCCAATAAAATTTATTTTAAAAAAAGTATTGGTTTAGGTTCCATTTCCAGCAAGGAAATTTATAGATGCAAGGACAAACTAAATGGTACTAAGATGACCTGTTTCCTGTAAATGTCTTAGACTTGCCCCTGGCTTGGAACAAAGTAACTCTGCTACCAAATTCCCTGAAGAAAAACATTGCTCACAGCATGGGCTAGTCAGATGATGCTGAAATCTGAAGTCTTTCAGAACTACAGTGAAATTGGGGAGCGACATGCAATTTGCCTATTGTTCCAGTTTAAAATATTCATGCAGCAAGGTAGTATTCCCATTGTCAGTAATTAAATGGCTGAAATCTGCAACCTGATGTATTTACTGATCATGAACGCTGCATTCTTAGAAGCCCCACAAGCTGTCATGTTACAGCGGAAAACCAAACAAATGAGACAGAAATGTTGCTGTTGCCTAGAGAACAAATTTTCCCCACCACTTGTTCTGCTGTAGAGAAAGTCTGAGTCAAAATTAAGGATGCATTGAGGACTTTGCCTGCAAACCAGCTAGGAGAGATGTAGACAAAAAAAACCTGCAACATTTTCCCTCATTAGAAGAATTGTTTTAAAAGGGTTTGATTGTGCCTTAAACATTAGATTTTACAATCATTTAATATTTCACTTGTCTTAAGAAATGTGCACAGAAAGGCAAGGAAAGGAAACAGATTAATAAAAACGTGAATTTACAATGTGGCCCTGTTTCGCCTTTTCAGCTCTGTGGTCACGTGCAAAATTCGCGACACCTATGAGTAGAGTTATGTAAAACTGGAGCGTCTTGTTCTTGGGGTTACTGGCAAACCCTCTCCAGTGGCCTGCTTCACTGGCCATCTGTTGTGCACGAGGATGAGTCCTACTGACCACCCCAGTGAAAGCACAGTGCCAACGCCCCTGAGGGGCTGAGTCCTCAGGTGGGTTGGGACAGACACCAGGACTGGGGCTGCCAGGCAAATGGTTCTCAAAGTGTTGTGTTGTGCCTGGACCAGCAGCATTTTATCACCTGGGAGCCTGTTAGAAATGCTAATGATCAGGACTCTGGGGTGGAATGCCGCAATCTGGGCTTTCACAAACCTCAGGTGATTCTGATGCCCCACTGAAGTTCGGGAGCTGCCCATCCACCACCTGCGCCACCTCTCCCCTCTGCCCCTACTCAGCTGCAGGCTTTAAGGACTGCGCCTCCATCCAGCCCAGAGTCTGTACTGGCCTCAGCAGGAAGGATGCTAGCAGATGCCAAAGCAGCAATCGAAGGGGACCTGGGGTGGTCTTGCTGACTCAAACCCAGAGTATGATGCCAGCTGTGCCATACCGGCCGCCGTGCTAGCTCTTCTAATTGGGCTGCAGTTCTACCTGAAACTCCAGGCTAGATGGCTGAGACCCTGTCCTTGCCACTCTCTCTACCACCCCAGGGGAGGCACTTGTGTTCTCAGTTCTCCCTTGAATGAGTTCAATAGCCCAGAATCAGGAAGCTCATTCTGCCACCCCCTGGGGACTCTTAGGGTAACACCCTGCCTACAGTCCCTCCACTGCCATGGAAATAAGATCCCTGACCCAGATCATAGTTTGTGCTGCTGGCCCTGTTTCCTGACTTTGTCCCCTTGCTCTCAGCCTGCCACTGAGGCCCCAGAATGGCTCATGGCCCAGCATACACAGATAACTAAGCAGCACCACTTAAGAATCTTGCAGAAAATACTGCACTTAGACCTGGCAACTGGGCCCTGCCCTGGGCTTAGCACTTGAGAGGATACTGCTTCAGCCTAACTCTGGCAGCCCCCTTCCTATGGGGCAAGGAGTCCCTCAGGACAGGGACACATGCCCACATGGGGCCCATGTCCCTTGCCTTCTGGACACCGATCTGGGTACCCATGACTCTGAAGTCCCCTCCTCAATGGCTGGAGTCCATCTTCCCAAGGGTGTATGGTGCTTCTGGTATGATCCCCCTAGACTGAGGGGTGGTGTGCACTGGGCTTGGGTGTGTGAACTGGGGAATCTCCCCACCCAGTGCAGTGATGAAGGGAGTCAGGAATGGGGACAGGAAGGGTTGGCAAGAGGCTGGGACCTCAATGTGTTATCTTTCTTCCCACACGTTAGGGGCAGGGCTGCATGCAGACTAGTGACAACTAAACCAGATGACAGATGTCATGTCTTAAGTAGGAACTCAAGTGATACTTGTGAAGTGAGTGTGCCCAGAGATCTGCTTTGGTTCCTCGCTGAGCCTCACAGCCCACATGCACCATTATCGCATTGTGCAGACGAGGAAACCGGGACTGCGAGAGGTTAGATGACTGGCCCAAGGAACCGGGAACAAAACCAGGGCCAGGAACTGATCCCAGAGCTGGCGCTCCTTCCCTACATGTGGCCATTTAGTCTCGACTTGAATACTTCCAGCGACGTGGAACTCACTACTCCTTTGACCCAACCTTTAATATCTCAGGCAAAGTAGGTTTTTTTTCCTTCTTTCCTTGAGCTTAAATCTCTCTGCAAATTTCAGTCATGTTTCCTTGTGCTGCTCACGGAGGACTGCAGAGAGTTTATCCCCTCTCCCACATTACAACCTTTCAAGCTAAAAAATGGTAAAAATCGCCTGGGGGGGTCGCTTATTCTCTGTCACCTTTTCCTTGTAGCAGAGGACGTCTGGTCCCACTTCCTCATCAGGCCTCTGAGGACGGACTCCGGGCACTCTCCCAAGTGGTCACAGCGGGCAGAAGCATAGCCCACCTGAGGCCTTGGCTAGTGGACTGGCACACACAGGTCAACATTCCCCGAACTCTCTCTCCGAGTCTTGCTTTCCTTGCCTGTAAAATGGGAACGATCACTCACACCTGCCTATCTTGCATGGCTGCATGTGTATTATTTCAGACCACTGGTTTTGAAATGATTCTGAACTGCAGAGCACTGCACAGGTGTGGGGGTGCTGATGGGGGGTCTGACCGGGGAAAGCCCTGAAGCAGGTGCCATAGAGAATTCCTTCCCGCTTGCTTCACGAGTTTAGTTCTTCTGCCACACCTCCTGCCTGGCACGGGCCAAGTGCCTGTGAAGCACACCCAGGCACCTGCACAACTCCAAACACTAAGTAACTGCGCTTTAAAAGGTTAAAAAAAAAAAAAATTGCAAAAACCGCAATTACTTTTGCACCAACCTAATCAATTAAGAGAAGACGACGAAATGCAAAAGGTGCCTTGAAGACAGACCGGTTCTGGGCCCGGCAACTGAGCCGGCAGGCAGGTGAGCCCATGAGCGTCTGCTGCAGAGTAACCGCTGTGAACGGCAGAAGAATGTGCCCGCAAGAGGGGCAGAGCCAGGATCTGACTTCAGCCCTCTTGTCCCTGCTCACCCTGCTTCACCGCGGCTTCCCCTCAATCACTTGACAACACGGTGTCAGGTGTGGCCATGTGGAGAAATCAGTCTACTCGAGGGGACATTTGTTCCCATGACGGGCCCCATCCCCTCGTGCACCCTGGCCTGTGCACCCAACTACGGAGTAGACAGTATACCTGGGAGTCTCATGACCTTGTCTTGTGTCCCCAGGGCTCCTTGGCACCAATAGCCACCCAGCTGCTAAACCGGCCCCTTTCTTGACTCCTCCTCCACGCTCATGTCGCACATCCAATGCACCCCCAAGTCCTATCCACTCATCCTCGTATATACCTCTTGAAGGCAACACTTCTCTTCATTCAGCCATTGCCATCTCCTCCACACAACCACCACCTCTCAGAAGTCCTTGCGGCCCCCACAGCCACCCTTGTCTCACTCCAGTTTGGTTTTCATGCTGCAGCCTAAGTGATCTTTTTGAAACACAAATCTCATCATACCGCCCTGCTGTTTAAAGCTGGTCCATTGCTTTCAGGATGAAAAGCCAAACGCTTGGCCTGACCCATTAGATCCTGCAGCATCTGACACCCTCCCTTGCTTACTCGCTATAATCCTGCCAGGCTGGCAAAATTATAGTATTTTATTTTACCTGTAAAATCGTGATATGTCACACATACAGAATAGTGTGGAAAGCAGATGCATACATTTAAAGAATAACATTTACGCAGCCACCACCAGATTAAGAAATAGAGCACAGCCAGGCTCTCACCCGCCCACCTGTGCCCCCGTCAGGCCACATCTCCCTCTCCCCACCCCAGGGAAGAAGGAGGGGTCGCGGCCTCAAACTCTCTGATCACTCATTATGCTTTGCTTTGCTTCATATTTTTGCCACTTAGGGTTACATCTCTACAAAATACAGTTTTGTTTTGCCTGTTATGAATTCTATTTCATTGGAAGCCTACTGTAGATATTCTCCTATGACCTGCGTCTTTTGTTCAGCATTCCTACCAATGTACGGAGCTATGGTTCGTGCATCCCATAACATGTAGTGTTCCGGAGAGTGAGTATCCACGATTAGCGCGTTCTTCTGTCGGTGGATGGTTCGATTGCTTCCAGCTTGGAGCTCTTATGAACCACACAGCTAGAGTTCTCTCTGTGCTTGGAGAGCCCACGTTCTGTCCTGCCTCGCGACCTTCGTGGCGGCTTGTTTTCCCTGCCTGGGCCCCTCTCACTGCCTCCCTCCTGCTCACCTTGCTGCCACTGCATCCTGCCCCAGCCGCCAGCACACGGCCCACACCTGATGCTCATTCGTTCATGCATGCACACGTACATTCACTCGTGCCTGTGTCAGCAGCTTCTCCAGGCTGACCTCTGGTGCCGCAGAGGCATGGGCAGTCTGGGGGAAGGCAGCCATCCTCTCTTAGCAAATGAAGACATCCACTTCGGCAGGAAGCGCACATGCTGAAAAGCCAGGTCCACAGCGAGACAAGGAATGCTGCTGATCCCCACTAGTGATATGAGCGCCCAGGGGAGGGTGAGCTTGGGGGCAGATCCCCCCACTCTAACTGTTCAGATCCCACCCTCTTCACACCCCCTCACGTTAGCCTCTGGAATGAGAGTTGCCCGGGCTTACACCACCAAAAGAGAAGGAAAAGATGGAAATTGTGTAAAAAGAAAAGGAAAGAAAGCAGCTGGAGAATAATGCCCACCATGTGGTGTAATAACCAAGAGCTTTCAAATGATTACTAAGAACTGGCTTTAATTTTGATCTTTCATTTCTTTTAATCTAGCAGATAATTAGAGGGAAATCAAACTCACCCTCACAGCCCAAGATTAACCTGTCACTGTCAGAGCTTCCTTCCCACTTACTTTCACACCTCTGCCTTCACTTTTTTTTTTTTCCTTAAAAAGGAAAAGTCGCCAGGTTACATATATTATTTGATTTATTTAAATATATTCAGATTGGACATTTCCCTCAACAATTATTCTCGTAGGAATAAGCAGCATTTTTCTTTTCCTCCAACCTAAGAACTTCTCACTGCTTTGCAGGTTTAAAAACATCCAACTGCAAACTCCCTTTTATGGATGAAGAAACCAAAGTACAGAGAAGGGAGGAAACCGTACTGTTTATGGCTGTAATGGCAGTGCCAGGATTCACCCCAAAGCATCCGACTCCAGGACCCCTGTTCTAACCCACTCTGCTCGCCCCCTTGTGAGTTAAAAACATGAGTGCATGTCCAGTCCTGCTTCCTCAAGGGCTCTCGACATCCTAAGACAACATTCAAAATTGCACACACAGCTTTAAGCACAAGATTCTGGAAATAAACTAAACGTTCACTAATACGGAGAGAGACTCTGGCCCAGCCCTTGATGCAAATGATGTTTACAGAGTTGTTAATAAGAAGGGGAAATTACTGGCACATAAAACGGAGAAAAATAAAAGCAGCATACAAAAATTATATAGCTTGTATGGCCTCAACTCTAAAACAGTATAGACAGAAGACAATTATACTATTTTTATGAATTAAAAAGTTAATAAAGGTTAATTCCAGTGGTTGAATGGGAAGGAGACTTTTATTTAATGCTATGCACTTCTCAGTATTTTCCAATTTTTCTACAATAACCACATGACTTTTATATGGGAAAAGATGTAATAAGTGTGTAGCAGAGAAGGAACACTTGTCCCCTACAGTCCCAAAGCACCCGACTGGAAGCATGGCTGGCAGTCCTGGTCTGTCATGGAGCTCCCCAACCCTGAAAACCCCTTGTCCCAGCTTCCTGCCGCCATCCTTCCTCCCCCAAACGTACCACACTTTCTCACCAGACCAAGCCCAAGCTAATGTAAGCCCCGCCTCCTCCAAGAAGCCTGCCTACCACTCCAGGACGGCTGTTAAGGTGAATCATATGAAACTGCCATTCTTGCAGATCCCAAAACGGTCTCATATTAGTGATAACATATGGTTTGACCGACTCCTTGGCTCACCTTGCCTTCTTCTGAACCTTCAGAATGTTCCCAGCCTGGGATGCACAACTGCACATGAATAATTTTCTGTCTGCTACTGTTCTCTTTTGTCTCATGGGTACATCCTGCTTTAAGTTGGTGTTCTCGGCTCATTGGCTTACATTTTATTCATTCTGGTTTTGAGGATTATTGAAAATGAAGTGGTGACCTAGCTGGCCACAGAGCTTCCTCACAGGAGATAATCAATCACCCATAGGCACCTACTTATGTTCAGCGCTTGGAGATAAAGAGATGAGTCCCTGCCCCGAAGTTGAGAATGAAGGTGGGAACCCAGCCAGGTAATAATGACACCTTCTCGACACACATCTCTGTGGTGGGCTAAATACTTTCACATCCGTTCTCTCTCAGGGCAAGAGCTCAACCGACCCGACTTTGAATCTCTGTCTGTTACTTATAAGTGGTGTGGTCTTGGGCATGTCACTCAACCTTTCCAAGTGCCAGTGTTTTCATCTATAAACAGAGTAGTAATCGCCCCTGCTGCACACATGGCTATTGTGAGGCCGAAATGAGACTAAATGTAAACACCACTGTGCCGTGCCCAGTAAGCACTGGAGAAACAGTTCCTTATGAAAGAGGCACAGTAGCAACTATATTTCCCCCACCCCCACTTTTTCTCTGATGAGGAAACCAGGCTCAGCAAAGTATAATGACTAATCTGAGGTCAAGTAGAGCTGATACCAAAACCTTGGTCTCCTGAGCCCAGACTACCCTTTTCCAAAAAGCCAACACTCCTGTTCTGAAAGCATGCGAACATTTCAGGCTCACTGGAACATCTCGTAAGGAAATTTCCAAATACATTTGCTACCCCATCACTACCTGGAATGACTCTAGAAGGGCCCACACAGAATTCCAGACTGCCATTTCCCCAGAACAATGACTGGCTGGCCATATGCTCATCTACTTTCCCATCTGCTCCCCGCTTGGTCGTGAGGGAGAGCGGCCTGCCTGCCGGCCGGGGGGCTTGGCTCCTGTCTAATGGTCTCTGAAATGGTACTGTCAATCAGCTCAGGAAACTCCACCTTCCCCATAAGTCTCGGCAATGGTTCCTGTTCCACAAACTTCACGCAAAAGAGGCTTTACTGGTTACTTCTGACTTAACGCTTAAACATTTTCCAGTGGAGGACAGTTGTCTGGTTTTATTTCTTCCACATAACATAATGCACTTATCATTAGTCATTTCCTGTCTGTTCTTATTTAAAAACGCACGCACATTTTTCTAGTTTGCTGCCTGCCATCGGAAATGTGAGACCCTTTGAAGTACGGAGGGCACAGTGTATCTTGAAACCATGACACCCCAACCTTGGACAAATTGCTTCAGCTCCCTGTAGGGTAATCGGACTGTTGGGTTCTTTATGTTTTGAAGATATGATAAAATTTCTGGCCTTTTCCCCAGGAGAAACACACACATATACACAAATATTGGTAGTTTCTGGGCTCACAGGCCCCCTTGAAGCCTCCAGGTTGAAAACAAGCTCTGATTTCCTTAGCTTGACATCATTCAAGACATCACCTCTGGCCTCTGGGTCCCCATCCACCTCCCCGGTAGTCCCTCCTCTCCACCTGGTGCACCTGTGTCCAGCTCACGTAAACTCCTACGTCTCCCCCAGCACAGCCCCGTGCCTCTGTTTCCTCCAGCAGGCATGTCCATCCATCCATTTCAGTGTTTCAAACACTACTCATGCTTTAAACCTCACCTCCTCCTTGTCCATTGTTTGTTTGTTTTAAACTCTTCAGGAGGTTATTGTTTCCTACGTTTTCCTCCTTTGGCAGTTTGTCTTTATGTCTGGGGCACTTCACACTTTCCACCTTACATTCATGTGTGGGTCTTGCCTCCCCTACGGCCTGTGAGCTAATTCACTTCTGTAGTCTTCTCCCCGACACACAGTAAATGCTCAATAAACACTCTAAATAACCAATACCTCTTTCTCTAATCTACACATGGTGTAAGTGAAATGCAAATGGATGTGCAACTATTCATCTCTCTGTGACCCAAATTCCTGATTTATGTGAAATCTTCAAAGGTGCTTGGAGTCAGTGGGTGCTGATCTTTAGGGTCTTGCCACAAAGGAATCCTTAGAAATCAACAAAACTCAAGAATTTCAACAAAATGTCAGCTGAGCACACACAGGCCATGTGGCAGGATGATCGAATGATTCTCCCGAAAGAAAGTCTATATCCAAAAGAATACTCTCTGATAAGAAAGGTGGCGTTCTACATTTATGAGGGTACATTTAATCTACATAATTTAGGAATTTCTCTTCCCTAGTGTTGAGGGAATTGCAGTAGGACATGCTACCAATTTAAGGGGCAGGGAGGTTAGTGCATTTTCAATATTCCTCTCCCGGATTAGACAGAGTTACACTCCTTAGATGAGTAGGATTTAAAATAAGACAGTGGATTCCTCCCTGGTGGAGGAAACAAGCCGCCAGCCATAGAACTGAGCCACTGAGAGATTCCTTGACCTCTGTTCTCTTGGAATGTTCCACCTCTTCCAGATTCTATGTAAAATTGACCTAATTTGGGGATTCACCTAATCTGTTGGTTCTAAACATGGCACAGAACCCAAGGGCAATGCTTGGAGTCAAGGTAAGATGTACAGCCTGAGCTCCCAGTGAAGCCTTCAGAGGACAAACCTCTCTGAATTAGGTCAAAAGCTGCCCTGGCAGGCAGGCTCCTGCCTGTATAATAAATCTGTTGTTATGGCCACAGGAGGCAATGAAACTGGGAGAGGATGGTAAAATGTTACTGTGGGCCTAGGGGCTTGTGTGGCTTATATAAGGCATGTTCCAAATACACACTTTGGAATAAGAGGCAAGCAGTCTACACCCCAGCGCCCACGCACTACAAGGCATCATAATACCAAGAAAATTCCCTCAGGATCTTCCAAACCTATCTCTGGCTTCATTTTTATTACTCTGCTTATGATTCCCAAGAAAGGAATCTAGTTACCAGAAATAATTCAGGAAAAAGAGAAAAATACTAGTGAAATGGCTCCCCCAGGGGTAAACTGACCTTCCCAAAATTAATCAATGGATGGAATTACCTTGTTTTTAAAATAATCAGGAAAAGCCATTTACTCACTTCTACTTCTGACAGAATTTTTTAAAAAGGAAGACGTAAGCTGCCCAAATATCTTGAGAAAAGGGGAAACTTTCTGTTGATTTTCCTGATGTTTTTCCCTTTTCTTACAAGCTTAGCTTTGATTTGAAGTAGAAACTGGAGGTCAATGGAGCAACGTGGCAAAGTGGAGAGAACTTTGGGGTAGAAATCAGGAAAAACAGTGTCCCGTTTCTGCTCTGCCTCTAACCAGCTTTGTGATTTAGGGCAAGTTACTGACCTTCTGCATCTTAGTTTTGTCTTCTACGATTCAGAACCATTATATTCACAACTTAATTAGGCTGCCTCGGGAGCCAGTGACTTACGTGTCACCATCAGCATAACTTGATAGTCTGACTGACCACTTGGTGACCCTAAGAATTAGTATTTGCCTAATGCTCTCAGATGTCATGAGGCTCTCTCATATGTGTCATTTCATATGATGACCATGACGATCCAGCCAAGGAGATACCTTGATCCCCATTTTATAGGCAAGATCAGAGAACAAAGCCACGCGGCTAAGTTCATAAAGCAATGATCAGAGATTGAGGACATCACCCCGGATCTGACGGGTGCCACACCCAGTGCCTTGCCAGGACACAGCTGCTCCTTTGTAAGGGATGCTTAGGTGGGAGGGAGACTCTTGAACAGGGAGCTGAATGACATGATGGTTTCTAAAGTCTCTTCTGATTCTAATAGTCTGTGGGTCTATCAATAAAATAAGGGTGCTGGATTAAATCAAGGGTTTTAAAAACTTCTTATAGCAGCAAAGATCCTTTCCCTTCAAATGAAGTCTACTATACAATGCCAAAATACCAAACAGATCACTGAAGCTCCCGTCTGGTTGAAAAAGAGATGGCTTCCAGCCAAATGTTCATCTAGTGACAAATGGATTAATAAAATGTGATATATCCATATAATGGAATATTATTTGGCCATAAACATGAATGACGTACTGATCCATGCTACAACATGGGTGAAGCTCAAAAGCATTATGCTAAATGTAAGAAGCCAATCACAAAAGACTGCATATCGTATGATTCCATGTATCTGAAGTATCCAGAACAGGTAAATCCAAAGACAGACAGAAGGTTGGTGTAGGGGGAAATGGGGAGTGACTGCTTAATACATACAGGGTTCCTTTTGGGGTAACAAAACATTTTGGAACTGGAGATGGTCGCAAAACACTATGAATGTACTAAATGCCCCTGAGTTGTACACTTTTACGTGGCTAATTTTGTATTATGTGAATTTTTCCTCCATTCATGTATGTATATAGATATATGATGGTTCCAGAGTCCCACCCCACAAGTCTCCCCCTTCCCATGTTCCTACGGTGCCTCCAAAGAACCCTGGAATGAAAATCAATAGTCACTCGATATTATAAAACATTATCGTAGTTCCAAATAGTTCTTAATACGACCGCTATTTTATTCCTTCAGGGGCAACAGGTATTTTCTCCTAACCCAACAAAGAAAGATGCCTGGGCCAGTGACATCTTGCTACTTGAAAACAGAACCTTCCATTGGCAACCAGCTTCAATGTCAATCCTAGTCCACAGTGATCTAGCAGGTTCACTTTTAGGATACGTCAGTGGTTTTAAACTCAAAATTCTACTGTAAGTAGACTAGGAAAGAAAGTGGTAAGTAAGCGCTAATTGTTGTTTGTTTTTTCATGTTTGAGTAGATAACGTTATTGCTGAGTAGTAAACTAAGATTACTCAGTGCCTACTCGATAGTAGACGTTTTCCACATTATTTCATTGAAATGGTATTATCCCCATTTTATAGAAAAGGATGCTGAGGCTCAAAATCGCTCGGCTTACCTCCCCAAGGTCAGGATTTGAATCGTAGTCTCTGCAGCTCAAGAAAAAGCTCTTTCAACTATGCCACGATGGGGATCAGCAGAGTCGCAAGTTCCTCTCCTCACAGAAGGTAAGAGGGCTGATTTCAGTCCCACCATGAAACTGACCCCAGCCTACAGGCCCCCGAGGTGTGTGAAGATGCAGGATGCACGGACGCAGGCATCTGATGCCCTTCTAATGTGCATCTTCTCGGAGTGGTTTACAGGTGTGAGGAGTCAGGGCATCTATCTCCATTTCTTCTGTTCAGGGAAAGTGAACATTCACTTCAAGGGTCTGGCTGACAAACTGCACTCAAGAAGGAATTAATGCAGGATACTTCAGAGCCTCTCTTGCTAAAGAGCTGAAGGGAACGGCTAGCATACCATGTATTTTCAAAGGTTTAGGTCAGATCCTATGCAAATACAAGAAACTCACACTTCTAAAGGGAACTTCCAGCCTAGAAGTCTAAGTGACATTTTCTGCAGTGAGAGTGGCGTGGTCTCAGATTTGAACACATATGGTTCAGCACTGGAACGCTGCATTTTCTGTGGGCCTAAATAACTATGGTGATTTTTTTCGAGTTATTCTGAAACATTTCTACACAAAGGAGTTGAGAATAATTTCAGCCTTTTTCTCTGCATGGTGGTTATCAAAATGATAATAATAATCCCTTACATATAAAGGCACCTTAAAGATTACAGAGTGCTGCTTTCATGGACAATCACTGCTGGGTTTTAAATAAAAAAAAAAAAGATGAAATTAAGGGAAAATGTCAGTAATGATATTTAGCTATTAACCTATACCCTTAATAGTGTAGGTAGGTAAGAAAAGGGTGAAATCATAAGGTTTTTATGTTAGAATGGAAGTCAGATTCTTGAAGTTTCTAACTATTCCTGGTTATCCATGTAAAAAAAAAAAAAAAGGAAACGTCAGTGCTCTTTAAATTAAAGATAAGGTACTGCTACTTACGACTTAATAAGTTGTAAATGCCTTTTCCATGCTTTCCAATGGTCCTGTGCCCCACTGCTATTAAATTTTAGATGTGCAGCTCATGTGGATTATAGAGAATGCCACGTGTAGGTAAAGAAAAACAAGAACAAGAACAAGAAAGCTAATCATGTTTCGACACCATTTAGTGTGAAAATACAGTGGTATCCTTACATCTCTTCATGTTTTTGGTGGCAGACCTTCAATTAAGCAGCCTCAGGCCACACAACGGCTTTTGTACTTGTTCCCACCAAAGGAATCAGAATGCTAATGTGTCAAGGTCATCTTCAAAAAGCTGTGCCACAGTGCCATACTAGCACGCATAGCCACCCAAATCTCTCCACCGTGCCATACTGTCTCTCCATGTCTAATCTCTACTGGTGAGATCGATAACCATTCGAGAGTAGGAGATTTTTGAGGAATGAGTTGTACTGCAATTCATCTGACCAAGCTGCATTCATCCACTGCTTTTTCTTAGAGATGGCTAAAGAAAGCAGCTCCATGCATGCACAGGTGGACACCGTCGGCCATGGTGTTTGAGCTGCCCAAGGATTCACCAGATATGTCCAATTCAACATCCCAATTGGACGTCCACTGGGTGGGCGGCACGAAGAGGAGTTATAACACGCCATCACTTAGAAGCTCTACTGGGCAGAAGCCACATCTGGCAGGGCCAGCCCATCAAACGACCAGTGAACGCTCTTAGTCGGGTCCTGCCAACAGCGACAATCTGTGCCTCACACGGTGGAGAGCACTCGGGAGGACAACTCAGGGGAGCAGGCACCATCCAGCCTGACTCAGAGGATGGCAAACACTCCTTCAGAGCGACGTTTCCTGCAGGGCAGTGGCACTCAACCTTGGCTGCACGGTAGAATCACCTAGGGAACCTGAAAAAATGTCCGTGGCCCAGCTTCCAGCCAAGGCTAATTAAAATCAACATCTCTAGAAGTGGGGGCCCTCGCAGTGCTGCCTCTGAAAGCTCTCCAGATGGTTCTCATGTGCAGCCAAGGGGAGAAGCGCTACTGGAGGGTGAATGTAACAATATTTGGGCTTGAGCCCAGTTGGTGAAGGGTGAGGGGCCGCAGTAGAAGAAACTGCAAAGCACACTTGCTTAGGGAAGTTGGCGTTTCTCACGGTCTTGAACCGTAGCTGACAAACGCTTCCCGTCTCAGAGCATTTGGGTCACTCTGATTTGTCGGGGATACAAGGAGTGCTATTTGAAATGCCTGTCTTTGACTTTTCTGCTGAAAACCGACACAATGATATTTACTCAACTCTTACACTTTGTGAGAGCCAGGAATTTGATAAAAACAAAACAAACAAAACACCCAAGTGAAATGTCATTCATTTCAGGGGTGATTCCGTGGAGGGAGGGGCAGGGCACATTCTCCCACCAACATCCCAATTTGATGTCCACTGGGTGGCTGGCACGAAGAGGAATTATAACAGTTGTAATTATTACAGAACAGCCAGAAGTTCATTAACTTGGCTACGAATGTTGAAACCCAAAGCTGATACTGCACGAGTGTAAACATCACAAAGAAAATGAAAAGGAAGCGGTCCTTACCACATCCATGTTGCCGGTCGCCCTCTTCTCCATTGTTTTATTCTCTCCCTATACGTGAGGATTTCTAAGAGAAGCACCATGTGAACAATGGCGGGCAAGAGGAGACCCTGTCACTAGGGGAAGGTGGGTTTTTAGAAGAGACTTTCCAGATTCAGGTAACAATCAGCCAAGAATTCATATATACGTCTCTCCATATCTAATCTCTACTGGTGAGATCGATAACCATTAGAGAGTAGGAGATTTTTGAGGAATGAGTTGTACTGCAATTCATCTGACCAAGCTGCATTCATCCACTGCTTTTACTTAGAGATGGCTAAAGAAAGCAGCTCCATGCATGCACAGGTGGACACCGTCGGCCATGGTGTCCACCTGACGGAGTCATTATATTTGGAGGCTGATATTCATCCATGAAAATATAAAAATATGATTGATTAGATTATTTAATAAGAAAATCTCTCTCACGATGTTAACACGCTCTAAGAACCTAAGTTACCTGTGTAGGGCCTGGGGAGCAGAGCTGAGAGAGAAATAAACGATACAAAAAGTACTTACTGGTTCTCTCTTCTCTTCTTAAGTGGGTCCACGAGGCGCAGTGTATCTCTGATCACGGCCACTTTCACTTCTTCATCGACAAGGCTGGGGACATTTTCAAACACCCCTGGAGAAAGCTTGAATGGGTAAGAATTCCATGTTACAGTGGAGAGATTCAGGGATTCGGTGCCAAGTGACTAAGAGTATCCAATCCTCCCACTAATTCCGGTGGTTGTACTGTTAGATTTTGCTTATGTTAATTTACAGGCGAGACTATTTTAAAGTCTCCCTGTTTACTACTTTAAAAATGTCAGTTTCCTTTTACAAATCAACAAACTACATGAAGAGGAAAATTAGTAGTTTTTCTGATTCTCGAAATTATACACACTCATTGTAGAAAATTCGGAAATTAGAAAGGGGTTAAGAAAATTAAAAGAATCCACCTAATCCCTCTAAAACCCATTATTAGTACTGGGTGTATTTCCTTCCAGTCTTTTTTATGCATTTTTTTTCAGGGGGGAAAAAATATCACCACTATGAATTGTACTATTTATCTTAGCGATTCAAGCATGTCGACATGGCTAAATCATATTCATAGAATTTCAATTAGTTCATCTCCTGAGGCTAACTAATTAGTTCATGTCAAAACTGATGGAAAGGCTCAGCTGCTTCTACATTTGCAGATCTTAAAAATTGGAAGAATTGCATGCTGGGAAATTACCATAGGTCGGATAGGTCTTATATTAATAGACTATGTTCAGAGTTCAACAAAACTGAAATTATTTAGACTTGGACAGAACTTTGCTGTGCAAATCTGGGAATGTTGAATCTCGTTTAGCCGAGTGAATAACACGAGAGTGGAAATGTTCAGTGGAGTGACAATATATTCAGTGAGATACTCAAAAGACTTACTTCTTGTTCATGTTCGATTCTCATGCTGGGATTTGCATTAACTTCAAGTAGTATAGGCTTCAGATTTTTCATCAGAAGAATGTCAAAGCCTAAAATCTGGGCAGGGTAAACATAATTCAGAATTACTCCCTCTAGTTACAATTTTTTTTCAGGAATTGAGGATAGCAGTAGGGTCAGGAAAGTGAAAATAAACCCTAACGTGGCCCCCACCCTGGGCCTTGACCTTGGCTTCTCCTGTCCACAGCTCCCCTCCTCCTGGGTGTACTTGTCAGGCCAAACGGACTGCAGTTCCCAAACGGGATGAGTTCCCATAGTGCATTTCAGCACTATTAGTGTCGTCTGATGGTGCTATAAGATGATGACCTCTTTCTTCTTTAACAGGTTTTTTATTATGTTAAGGATCATCAGTAACCCATCAATTTCTCCCTCTCCTTTTGCTCTCCTCTATTAAGTTACTTCTTAGCTAGATCTCTCAAAACCCAAGGCCACCTTTCTGAACCTTGGGTGTACATCTGTATCACTTAAGGACCCCTTTCAAAACCACTGCTCATCCCTAACCCACACCTATGAGTCAGAATCTTTCAGAGTGGAGCCCTGGCAAATGTTTTCTGAATAACATAGTAGTCCCCCAGGTGATTCTGATATACCCTCTTAGCTAAGGAAAAGCACTTACTAGGCACCAACTATTCATAATCTCGTTTAATCCTCATGACAGTGTATTTGAAGTAGGGATTATGCTCTCCATTTTATAGAGGCAGAAACTGAGTCCCAGAAAGACCAGGGGATTTCTCTAGGACTACCTAGCTGGTAAGTGACAGAACTGGATTTCACACCCAAGCAGGACAGGCTGCATAATCTGTGGGACCCAGTACAAGATGAAAAGGCAAAGCCCCTGCTTGTTCAAACAGTATTAACCAAGTCACGATAGTGACAACAGAGCATTAAACCAGTCCTGGAGCCCTTTGGAACATGGGGCACTGTGATTACACAGACCACGTGCCCAGGAAGCCAACACACACCCCAAGCTAACTCCAACGCCATTTGTTGGACATCTGCTCTTGAATCCAGCACCTCAGGTGAGGCTTTCTCTTCTTCTGGACTCTTTCAATTCCTCCGCCACCAGTCTATCTCGTTCCCTTTGCCTGGAACAACCCTTCACCTAGAGAATGCCTCCTCATCCTCGAGATCGCAGGTCCTAATTAGATTCAGACTCGGGAACGTCAGATTCTTGAGAGGGCTCGCATTACCTCTATAGGAGGTGATAAGGTAAAAAGCTTCTAACATAATTGATACAACCCCAAAGTTTCAAAAAATAATGTGGAGAATAAAGGAGAGAAAAGGAGAAGATGCAGCTGTCTCCCCTCTGTGGACTCAAGAAGAAAAGATGAGGGGAAATCCATTTACTTGTCTATATAGAATGTGCATAAGTTAAATGAGAATTACTAAACTGCAGCTTCATCCTTATTAATGAAATCAGAGCCTAAATGACCATTTTGGGGGATAATTCAAGACGAGGTTATTCTTCAAAGAAGGGCAATAAGGATGAGATGTTGGGAAAAGTCATCCTCACTCTATTTTTCTCTCCCTGGTCATGAAAAGGAAAGGAATGGAAACTTAGGAAAAAATGTTACATGCATTATAGATCTGCTTAATAATATATGACAAGTGGATGTGAGTGACGAGGGCTTTAATCGACTCTGGTGATGTCATCAGTCCAACTTCAGACCTGGTCGGAGACATGGGATCTGATGAGGCTGCAGAGCACGGCCGGCTGCACTGACATGTATCATCCTTAGTCATCAATGCTTCCTTTCTGCTACATCTTAGACGTTTGGACGTGGACTTGCTCAGCCTGGAGGATTCTTCCCAGTTCAATGCACGGTGGTTTCGTGAATGTAAAGCTATAGGAAAGCTGGAGAAGTGCAGTGGCCCTGCTCGTCAGCCACAGTGACCTGCACCCACCAGTGGCATATTTTCCACTGCGTGCACGTAGCTGAATATGTTGGGTCTTGTACAGGAATGCTTTGGGGTCGGAAAGACTTGGGCTGCAATCCCAGCTCAGTCTCTCATGATAGCTAAACGGTGCTAGGCGTGGTGCTTAGCCTCTCTGAGCCTCATTTACCTCCTAAAAAATGGAGGTAACGATGGCTACCTTGCAGGGCAGTTGACAATAGAAGCCAAAAGTATCTAGGATTCTGCTCATCATATGGAAGGTACTCAATATATGCTGGCTCCCTTTCCAGTTTCCTGCTAATATCACCAACAAGAAATAGCATTTGTGGCTTTGGAGTCCAGAGGAGGTAGTTTCCAATCTTAGTTCTGCCTTTCACTTGTATATCTACAGGCCAATTATTTAGCAGCTCTAAGCCCCGGTTTCCTCATCTGTAACATGGGAATAAGAATAGTCCTTACCTGCATTCATTCATTCATAAAATATTTACTGAAATGCTTCCTATGTCCAGGAACTAGTCTAGCTTCAGAAACACAGTAATGGACTAAAGGAAGTTCCCACCCACATGGAGCTTAAAATCTAGTAGGAGAGACAGGATCGAATAAAGATAATGTGATGGAAAACGTTTTGTACAGTACCTGATGCATAGTATGTAATGAAGGTCAGCTTTATTATGTTTTTTCACAAGTTCAAGGAAATAGAAATTGTTTTTCTTTTCAAAAGTTCAATGAAATAGGCCGGCCCGGTGGCTCAGGCGGTTAGAGCTCCATGCTCCTAACTCCTCAGGCTGCCGGTTCGATTCCCACATGGGCCAGTGGGCTCTCAACCACAAGGTTGTCAGTTCAATTCCTTGAGTCCCGCAAGGGATGGTGGGCTGCGCCCCCTGCAACTAGCAATGACAACTGGACCTGGAGCTGAGCTGCGCCCTCCACAACTAAGACTGAAAGGACAACAACTTGACTTGGAATAAAGTCCTGGAAGTACATACTGTTCCCCAATAAAGTCCTGTTCCCCTTCCCCAGTAAAATCTTAAAAAAAAAAGTTCAATGAAATATGTAGCACCAATGGACCTCAATAAATAGTCACAGAACTGGGAGGAGCTTAGAGTTGATCTTGTCATATAATCCCAGAATGACAAAGCTGGCAGAAAAACAGGAATTTAGTTTTTCAAAACAGGGTTCTTTTCTAGGGAAGCACCAAGGAGGCCAGATCAGATCAACTTTTACCATTTTACATACTGGGGTTCCTGGGGAAAAAGCTTTACATATGTTTTAAAAACTACTAATCTAGTCTAACACCCACTATATGCAGACCAGAAACCTGCAGCTTAGAAAGTGGAAAACTTCTCTCAGGTTTGGTGGCATAGCAGGAATTGTCAAATGGAGAGAAAGAGAAGCTTTTTCAATCACATTATACTCTGCCCTTTTCCAAGTAATTTAATCAGCAATTATGTGTTGTGTACCTCCTACTTGAAGGGCACCCTGGGGATTCAAAGATATCTGTCCTTCATCCCTAACTTCTAGAAGCTTCCAAAGCAAGTTGGGAAGAAAAGGGCCCTGAGCTATTAATTGTAAACTCATGCAAAGGCTCCAAGCTCCATTCCAACTAGCGGATTCTCTCCTGAGTTCCAGAACTACACATCTATCCGCCATCCAGGGTATTCCCAACTGGGAGGTCCCAGCCTCCTCAAATTCAACATATCCAAGCTTACTCTCTGTGGTGGACATCCACTAACATGGTCTCAATGATCCATCCACTAACATGGTCTCAGAGATCCCCACCTCCTGGTGTTCATGCCCTTGTGTAATCCCCTCTTTCTGAGCATGGGCTGCACCTAGTGACTGCTTTCTAACAAACAGAATAGGGAAGAAATCTTGGGATGTCACGTCCAATATTAGGTAATAAAAATGCTGCGGCTTCCACCTTGGGATGCGTTCTCTTACTCTCTTGCTCGCTCACTCTGAGAGAAGCCAGCCTCCATGCTGTGAGCTGCCCAATGGAGAGGCCCAGGTGGGACAATAGCCAGGGAGGACCTGAGGCCTGACAACAGCCATGTGAGTGAGCTAGGAAGAGGACCTTCCCCCAGCCAAGCCTTAAGATGACTGCAGTCCTGGCCAGCATGTTCCTGCAGCCTTGTGAGAGACTCTGAGCCAGAGGCAGTCAGTTAAGCCTAGATCCCCGATCCACAGAAACTATGAGGTGATACATGTCTCTTAGATTAAGCTGCTAAGTTCTGGGGTAATTTGTTATACAACAAGGATAATTAACACACCGCATTTCTCTAAAATCTGCTTTGCCTCCAGTATTCCTTATCCACCCAATTGTACAAGCCAAAACTTTCTCCTTCATACTTTACATCAACCTGCACACCAACTCTTGTACATTCTACCTCCAAAGAACTTTCTAGACCTGGCCCACCCTTGCTGCCCTTAGTCTGAATCAGGCCTTCACCATCTTGTACCCAGACTACTTGAATAGCTTCCCCATTCGTTTCCTTGCTCTCAAACTCTCCCCTCTAACTCATCTGGCACAAGGGGCGGCCCCATTATTTTTATAAAATGCGCGTAGAATATTAACACTCCTGTGCCTAAAATTCCTGTCTACAGAACGAAGACCAAGTTCCACAGCATGTCCTACAAATTCCTCTACGACTGGCACCTGCCTCCCACGCCAGCTTTATTTCCTCCCACTCACTACTGCACATCTTGGGCTCCAACTGTGCTGAACTATTATAGTTCTAGGATGTTTTACTTCTCTCTGCCTTTATACTATTTTGCCTGGAAGACAATTTTATTTACCAAATATTTAATGAGCACCTATTAAATATTAAGCACTGTTCTAGGTACTGGGGATAAAGCAGACAAAGAATGTGTTAACACGCTGCCCTCTTGGAGCTTGCATTCTAGTGGAACGAGAGACCACATGCAAGTTAGTGATTAAAGCAAGGTAAGAACATAGAGTGCAGTGGGTGGAGGGGAAGGGTTGGTGGTTTAGATTGGATGGTCACGGAAGGACTTTCTAAGGAGGTAACATTTCTCATCCCATTGTCTTCCGGCTTGCACGGTGTCTCCTGAGAACTTTTTGTTTACTTTTGGTTTCTCTGAACCTAATGTGCCTTTTTCTCTCTAGCTACTTTTAAGTTTTCTTATCATCACTGGTTTTCCACAATTTGATTATGATAAGACTTGATGTGTGCGTGTGTGGATATCTTACTTGGAGTTTCTTAAGCTTCTTGGATTGTGGGCTTATAGCTTTTGTCAAATTTGGAAATTTGGAGGCATTTCATCAAATATGTTTCTGTATCTTTCTTGTCTCTTCTGCCCAGGGAACGCCAATTACACATGTTAGACCACCTGATATTATACTGTAGGTCACTGATGGTCTATTCATTTATTTTTCCTTGTCATTGTCCTATAGTCATTGTCATTTCTCTGTTTCCTTTTGGATAGATTCTATTGCTATGTCTTCAAGTTCATCGATCATTTCTTCGGCAATGTCTAATCCACTGTGAATCCTATCCAGTGAAATTTTCATTTTAGATATTGTATTTTCTTCTCTAGACGTTCCATTTGGTCTTTTTTAATAGCTTCCATTTTTCTCTTCATTAAGCTCATATTTCCTTTTAAAATTCTGTACATAGATATATAGTTTAGCTCTCTCCTTTCCAGAATTCTGCCTACAGAATTCCAGCCACTTCGGCCTCCCAAACATTGATCTCCATCTCAGCGCATTGAGGTCACAGGGTTTAGGTTTCCCGTCCCAGTGCCCATGTTCCAGAAATTGCCCGACAGAAAGTGGAGGCGACTGTAGGACTTACCTTCCGTTTCTTTCCCCCTCTTCCTCAGGGATCACAGTACTGAGCTATCTGTTGTTCAAAGTCTGAAACATTTATTTCATGTCTTTTGTCTGGTACGATAGTTGTTTGCAGAAGGAGGTTAAGTTTTTTACTCCATCATAACCAGAAGTGACATAGAACAGCGACTGAATGAAGTGATCAAATAAGTCATTTGAAGAGCTAAGTCATTCCAAGCTGAGGAAACAGCAAGAACGAAGGCCACTTTTGAAGAACAGCAAGGAGCAAGCAAGAGGGAGAGTGGTAGGAGATAAGGTCAGATAGAAAGACAATGGACAGATCACATAGCATCTTTAGGCCATGGTAAGGAGCCAGGATTTTAAGTGCAATGAGAAAGTCATTGGAGAGTTTGCACAAGGGAAGTAATTTGATCTGACATGTTTTAAAAGAATCACTTTGGCTACCATGGGAAAAATAGGCTATAGACAGCAAGAGTGGAAATAGGGACATCAATTAAGAGACTACTGCAGTGGTACAAATACAAGGTGATGGCTGCCTAGACTGGGATGGTAGCAGTGGAACTGGTTGGAAGTGGTTATATTTAGGATGTATTTTAAAGTCTATTTTCAAGAGCTCTTTATGGATTGGATGTGGGAAGGAGGAAAAAATAAGAAATAAGGATGACTCAGGTTTTTGGTCTGAGTAACTGGTTAAATTACTGAAATAGGAAAGACAATGGAAGAATAGGATTGGGAGAGAAATCAAGGGTTTCATTTTGGACATGTCAACTGGGAGATACCCACTAGGAATCCAAGGAGAAAGATAAGGTGGGCAGTTGTTTGTAATGGCTTGGAGCTCAGGGAGAGGTCAAGACTGGAAATATAAATTTAGGCGTCAATGGCACATAGCTGATACTTAAAGCCATGGGCTGGATGACATCATCTGGGGAACGACTGTAGATAAGAGGAGAACTTTCCAAAGATGGAGTCCTGGGGATGTCCACCACTGCCGAGTCTAGAAGAAGGGGCTGAGAAGCAGCAGCCAGTGACATAGGGGGGAAACCAGGAGAGTGTGGCAGCCCTCACCTTTTTCTGCTTGGCAAATTCTGCATGCCTTAAGCTCCCACTTAAGCATCTCGTCTTCTGGGAAGCCTCCCCTGCCTGGGTTAGGCAAAGTTAGTTCCTCCCTTTTCTGTGCTCTCCTTGCGTCCTGCATATGCCCTCTTACAGCTTTTTTTACAAGGAATTATAATTCCCATGTATTGGTCTTCTGCACTCAACTGAGCTCCTCTCAGAGGCAGGGACGGTGTCTTATCCACAACCACATGCTCCCAAACTAGCTCAGGGCTCATCTGTGCCCAGGGAATGTGTTAGAGTCCAAAGGAAGAAAAAAGCATAACTATCGGGAGTGGTGAAGAAGGCTTTATAGAGAAGGTGAGATCTGAGCAGCACTTTGTTGGAAGGCATTGAATTAAAAAAAAAAAAAAAGTGAGAATAGAAGAGAACATGGCAGGCCATGAGAACAAGCAGGCAGGATTGGGAAAACATAAGTTATACCTAACAAACAGGAAGCAGTCTGTTTAGCAGGCCCATAGGGCTCAGGGAGGGTACAAGGAAGCGAGGCTGGAGCCAGGCTGGGAGGCAACCAATGCCAGGCTAAGGACTTGGTTCTCAAACTATATTCCTTGGAACACTGGCATTCCATTAAGGTGACAATTTCAAGGTTTCCTATAATATCAAGGTGCTTCCTCATAGACAAGTTTGAGAACTGTTGTTACAAATAACACACCATGCAATAATAACAAAAATTGTCATTTATTAAGTTATTACTATGTGCTCGGTACTGTGCCAAATGTCCTATCCAGTTTTCTCTCATTCGATCTTGCAATAGTTCTGTGAGGTAGATACAAAAATCATCTCTATTTGCAGATAAGGAAACTGAGATGAAGAGAGGTTAACTTGCCAGGCTCACCAGCTAGAGTTGCTGGAAGGAGCCAGGGTTAGCTCAAACTCAGGGCGTCTGAGAACGAAACCCGAGCCCTTGCACAACCGCTGGACTGCTTCTCCGCCTCCTTCCTACGGGTGTGTAGGGTGAAGGAGGGGAGGAAGAAGTTACAGAACAATGAAGAAAGAGGAGAAGCACCTTAGGATTTAGGGAGGGCATCTCCTCCAGACATCTGGGGGAAGGGTCATGACCTAGTAGAGAATTAGACTTGGGGCTAGAGGCAGATAGAGACCAAGCAGTGAACCTGGGATAGAATGTTCTTGAAAGCTGAGCTGGAAACCTTTCCTCTGCGTGTGCATTTCTGCCACATGAATCATCTACACCCAGATGGACCGTACTGTTTAAGCCAAGGTCACACTGCTGCCCTCAAGAAGACTGGCATGAGGCTATGTTGCTGGGGGCTGCCTGAGCAATGACAGGGGGAAAGACCAGAAGGATAGGACAGCCACGTTTCTAGGCAACAGATCACAGGACAGCTGCCCACAGCCGGAGCTGTGCCAGCAGTTGCTATGGGCCACGACAATTTCCCAAGTAGTTATTGTGGCTATGATGGGAAAGAGGTCATGGTCACATGTTTGAAATAAATGTAATGTTGTTGGCTAGGGTTTATGTTCTGGAATGCTGCAATCTGGGCCAGGCCCAGGCTACAAGAAAAAGGGGCTTCACAGCAAAGAAATAAGGTATGATACATGCACAGAACATTATAGTTTGCAAAGCCCCTCATAATCTTTCTCTCATGTGAGCTGGACAGCAACCCTGCGTGAGGAAACTGAGGCACAGAGAAGTGACTTATGCAAGAACACACAGCAAATCAATGGCAAAACTAGACGTTGCCCCTAAATCTTTGGCTTCCAAGTTAGTTTGAGATCCGAACTAATTGGTGTTTTAACAAGTGGTACAAATAAAGAAAGCAAGAGTGGACTCCAGGGAGAAAAGGATAATATTTTCTCAATCAGCGTGAATCTGAAATGTATGGTGAAACACATTTCAAACATCTAACACTTTCTACCTTGTCAAAGCACTTTCACTTACATTACTTCACAATGCTCCTAAGAAGGCAGGTAGGGAAATGAGTGCAGGGGGTTCACAGAGAAAGAAACAGAGGTTCAGGGTGGTGAAGACACTAGCCCAAGGTCACACAGCTGGGAAGAGGAAGAGCTCCCCCTGGAGTTTACTTCTAGCGCTGCGCTCCTCCCCAGACCCCAGGCCTGGAAGCACTTAGCGTGGTCAACAATGGAAAACGGTCCCAGGGCTGTAGTTCCATTTGCTCGATGAGGTCTGTCCAAACCAGTGGCCCCCTTCCTGTCTGCCCTCAGCTACCCACAGTTTGGGCCCCCGGTTCCACCCTGATGGGCTGCCCCAAACAGCCTGTCCTTACTTAGCAAGACAACCGCTGCCCTCCACCCTGAACTCTCACTGTGCCAGGGCTCTGTGGCTTGGCCATGCGTGCCAGGCCCACATGATACTCCTGGAATAGCTGTCACTGTCAAACAGATGTGACCGCACAGTCCCCCGGGATGACCCTGGATGCCTCCACGTTGCAACTGTCACCTTTGCCCTCACCTTTTGTTGGCTTGGGCCAGGACCTGGTTTTCCTGGTCCAACCTCTAGTCCTGCCCACTGACCCTTTCTCACGCCTTAAGCCATGTACCTGAGGGCTGAGCTGGACATTCTGGCTGGGAACAAAAGCCTGGGGTCCAAGTGCCTAAGGACAGACCCCTGGATGACAATTAACCCCTCCTGAAAACTGATCACAACCTGAATACCCTTCCAGAGGATTCCACCAGCCTGCCTGGAAACCCTGTGGACTGGGGCGCAGCCCCTAGGGCAGCCGCCCTGGATTTGGGGCTGCACCTCACGACCAGCCTCCCGTCCTGCTGCCTCACTGCCTCCCCTCTCCCTCCCGCTCCACACTGCTGTTACTTTCCTGCCACAGTCTTCGATGAAGGACTAGAAACAACACAAATGTGCATCGACAGAAGAACTGATGAACAAACTGTGCATATTTGCAGTGGGATACACAGCAATGCAAATGAAACAATACCAAGGACCCACATGAATCTGCAGTGGGAGACCATGTTACCAAAGTCTGCATACTTTACCATAGTGTTTTTATAAAGCTCAAACACAAGCAAAGCAGAACAACACGCTGTTTAGGGATATATTCGTGAGTAATACAGTGTTTTTAAAGCAAGGAAATGATAAACATAAAATTCAGGGTAATGGTTGCCTCAGGGGTGAGTGGAGAATACGATGGGGAGAAGCACAGTAACTGGAGCTCTGGGGTTGGGAGGTGGGTTTCGGATGATCTTTTTGGGGTTCTGCTCCATAGCTTACATATTGTTCCATGCATTCTTTTTTTTATACACAACTGCTACAAAATCATTTATTACTTTAAAGAATAGATGAAGAGGGTCCCAGAGGTATCCCTTCTTATCATCTCCTTCCCATTCTGACTTATCTGGTGGCGGAAACTGTGTCTCGTGAGGGCCCGGACTCCACGAACCCCACCCCCACCCAACCCACCTTCACAGCCAAATAACCTGAAAGAAGCTCCGCCTCGTTCCATTTCCTTCCCTCCCACCCTCTGACCATCCCGTCACTCCACTGAAGTCAGGAAGCACAAGGCGCAGTTTCAGTTCTGGTCTTGTGTGACATCTCAGCAGCATTTGCCGAGGCCGACCCCCGCCTGCGGCTTCTCCAAGCGCATCGTCCTTGGCATTTAGGGTGGTTCCTCTCCTGCTGTCCCTTCTATCTCTCAAGCCACTTCTTTTTGCTGGGTGCCCCCCTACTCCGCTTGTCCCTCACGTAAATAGTGGTCCCCACATGGGTCTTCTCAGGCCTCACCTCACGTGGCAGCCTCTCTTGGTTTCAGTCACCATCTGAGTTCCCAATCATTCTCTTCAGCCCAGACTTTTCACGCATGAACTTCAGGCCCAAATGTCCAATTGTCTACTCCCTTTCCACTTGGACGTCACACAGGTATTTCAAAGACGTGTTCAAGGCCGACTCCTGACGTGCCCCCCACAAGGGGGGAAGTGCCTGAGCCACCTGCCACTCACTCTTGCTTCTCCCCACCCCTCACTGCCACCTGCTCTCCATTCTCTACCAGCTCCATCCAATCACCAAGTCCAGCCATTCTACCTCCTCAGTGGCTCTCAGATCTACTCTCTTCATCTCTGCCAAGACCATCCTAATACAAGCCAACGTCATGTCTCGCTCGTATGAAAGCACTCAGCTCACTAGTCACCTCCCTGACCCCCCGCTGCAGCCACATTGTTCTTGGTAACATGCAAACCTGAGTTCATCAGTCCCTGCTAACACCTCCACTGGCCCCCAGGGCCTTCGGCTCTCCACGATTGGCACCACCTCATCTTCCTTCATCTCTCTCCACATCTCTGCCTCGAGCCCCACCCTCCAACCACACTGAACCTCTTTTAGTTCCTCAAACACTGCATGCTTCCCTCGTCCCCCAAGCACGCAAAACGTGTTTTCCCCCTTTCAATACCTTGTCTTCCCTAACCCTATCCAGTCTTGCCTGGTTCATCTACTCTTACTTCAGGTTCCAGTTTAACTGCCACTTCTTCTAGGAAGCCCTCCCAGACCACCCTCACTCCCGCCCAGAAAACGTTAGATGGTCCCTCCCACAATCTCACAGTGCCCAGCACATTTCCTATTCCATTCTAGCACTTGTGACGCTTTATACTAATTGCTTTTTAAATTATTTGTCTCCCACAGGGACCTGACTTACTGTCTCACTAGGACCTCAGACAGTGCCTGGTCCCTACTAAGCAGGTGGTAAACCTGCCGAAAGAAAGAATGAATAAATGAATGGCAGGCACTGTACTTTACATATGTTGTCTCATTTAATTCTTACAAGAATCCTTTAAGGGAGGTACTATGAGTCTCATTTTACAGATGAGAAAAGGGAAGCAAATTTCCCCAAATCGCACAGCTAGCAAATAGAAAGCTGCAAGCTGGACCCTAGTTTAACATCAAAGCCCACGCCAGCAACCACCCTTCCCCACCTCTGGCCGTCCCACCCCAACCCCTCATCCCACACGAGGCCGGGCACCCCTCTGTAGGTCCCGTCAAGGTTCAGAACTCGGCCGAGCTTCTGGTGATGGTTACCTGGAAGCATGTGGGCCCCGCCTCCCTGCAGGGATGACCAACTGGTAGAAAACTTTGAGCTCTGGAGTCAGGGCAATGACAGTCCTTAATCACCAAGGAGATGATATCAGACCAGACCTTCTTGATGTCAACGCCTTTGGAAGACAACCTACAAAGAATGCTAGAAAAGGTCCTTTTGCTGCCTGTGCTAGCACTGTCCGAATGGACAAAGTTACCGCTGTGGATGTTCAGTGAATAGTTGGTTAAGTGCATAAAGATGTGATGCAGGTTTTTGGCACTGGGCTCCTGATATGGCTCCGTACAAAATCTAGAGAGTCCATCTTTGGCTATGTAAATCTCTAAGGGTTCTAAGGACTTCAGTAAGACATACAGACGAATATCGAACTTGAGCTTGTCGATGAGGAGAGGTTTGCAGATGTACTCCTGGACCACCGCTGGCCTGCTCTGGAGCAACCCTGCCAGGCGGATGTTCGCTGGGGTCTTTAATGAGGTAGATTCCATCACCCTGACAACCGCCATCAGGTTTCACAATAAAAGTGGGCTTCCAGGAAGGGTCACCATCTTTCACCATTTGTACCTTGGGGGGAAAAAGAAGGGTTAGCATTAAGTTCTTTTCCTCTCTGGACCCCCAGAATGAGCCCTGCCTGTGTGAGTACTCACGGAGCACCTGCCAGGGAGGTAACACTGTACTAGACGGTGAGACAGTGACCTAAGGACTGCCCTCACTTCGTCCTGCAGAAGGGAGACTGAGAGTTGCTGCGGATTTGCAGTCACAAGACCTGGGTGTGAAATCTCACTCAGATCGTTGCTAGTTTATTAGCTAATGATGACGATGATGATGATAAAGGAGAAAGAGTGAGAAAATGAGTGCCTACTACGTGCCAGGTACTATGTGAAACACTTGTCATAAGTTATCTCCTCTAAACCCTCACAGGAAATACGGTGGCTCTCTTTTCATAACACAGGAAATGGAGAAGGTGCAGGGGTTGTTAAGAGCATGGGCATGGCGTCAGGCTGCCTGGGCTCAGATCCCGGCCCTGCTACTTACTGTGTGACCTTGGTCAAGTTACTTAAATTATCTGTGCCTTCCTCATCTGAAAAATAGGCGAAGGATTGTTCTGAGGATTAACAAGGTAATAAATGCAAAGAGCGAAGCCCACAGAACCTGACACATACAACGCAGCCATTAAAACCTAGCTGTTGCTGTTTTTCAAAGATCAAGTAACTTGCCAGCAAACTGAGGGGTGGAACTGGGATTGGGAATCTAGATCAAGGACTCTACCATGCTTGCACCTTCCTCTCTGTACAACCATGCCTCGGTTTCCTCATCTATAAAATGGGGCTATAAAACCAACCTTCACTGGGTCATTGTAAAAAAGAAATAAACTAAAATGTGCAAAGGACCAAGCGCAATACCAAACACAGACCTTGTACATGGAATATGTTAGTTTTATCTTTTATACCTCTTATTAGGTTTGTCTGTTATAACTTGGCCAATCCTTCAGTCTGCTGAGATCTTTCGGTCATCCGTAATATTTGCTCTCCTCCCAGGTCCAGGTCAGCAGGACACTCACATAATTATCCAGGGCACTTGCCAGTCCAGACAGACAGTCTAGATCTCTGGGTCATGCATAATTCATACGCCCCAATTCCCCTGGACACTTGTCACATTCTTCGTGCAGCTATAAAGATGGACTGAATGGCGGGAGAGGAGGTTTCACAGGAGAGGCGGGGAGAATTGGAGGATATTTAAAGGGGAGTTGAAAGATGGAGCCACTCTCCCTGCAGCGCTTGGTGTGAAAGAGCTGGAGAACTGGGCTTCTTTCCATTCTGAAGTGCGTAACTCAGAGTGGGGGCGGCACGCCCAGCGCTGGGCTCGCCCTGGCCTCCACCTCTGCTGCGTAAGCCCAAACTCCGGACACCTGCACTCTGGGTTTTACTATCCCTCCGACCAGCCTATATTTCTAAGTGAAGCTTTTGCCAATTCCTGGGCACTATCAGTTACTCCAGGCTTGTAAAAGATCTTTAACATGGAGAAACACTTAAAGCCTTAATAATGGTCCACCTCAATTATTTCCCCTTGTCAGCAAGATTCGAGACTGGAACTTCACCAGAGATCAAGGCAAGACTCCGGGGCCCTCCACTGAGGCGTTTCTCACGACTGTGACCTTGACGTTTATGTAGTTATTTAATATTCATCTACAACATTCATACATTTGGCCCTTTACAGTAAATATACGTGTGCTGAGAATGGCAGTTATGGATCAGGAAGTAAAAAATGTCAAGTTTGCACTGATGGGTAATTTCTCCCTCTGGAAAGATTTTGCTATGCTGGAGATACTAACAGTTCAATATATTATCGGGAGCAATATTTTCTCCTTTGAAATCAGCGTATATGCCTTAAATAAATTAAACTACATGGTCAATAGTCTCTGCATTCATTGCATTACTGAGTATTTCTTCTGCTCTTTGCCAGAGTAGTACCATACAAATCAGGATTATTAATACTAACAGAATCATTGAATTTTTAGAACCATGAGGATCCTCTCCTAATTCAAATGCGGAAGCTTGAGGCTCAGAAAGGTGACAGGACTCGCCTTGGATCCCGTACCTGGGTAGGGGGTGGTTAGGATGAGACCTGAGGACTTCTGATCTCACAGTAGGTTCTCTGTGCCGTTTTCACCTCTGATCGGATAAAAATTAAAGGTCCTTTTTTCCTAACTACTATAGAAAAGAGCCTCTAAGATAGCAGACAGTGTTGGTATCTGAACTCCGTCCCTCACACTAGAGTCTGGCCCCTGCGTTTGCCAGGACTGCACCATTCCAGACCTGCGGCCGGGCCTCCGGGCACAATCTACGGGAAAGCCTCGCGGCTGTGCCGAACGTGGTTCCCATAGCAACCAGGCCCTTCCGCGACTTCTATTTTATAAAAGGAGAACGTTTTCCACAATTTCACATTCGCTCTCCTCTGAGGTTTACTCAAGGGCGACCCTTTCCCCCCAGCTATTAAAGTTATTAAAGTCAAGAACTAATGCATTGGTTCTTAGCAAGCAGTCATCGACCAGAATCTACTATAGTCGATTTATAACTAGGCCCCAGCCCCAGACATTCTGATTTAATAGATCTGGGATGAGACCTGGGCATGCGTGTTTTTGGAAGAGGCACGACAGGTGATTCTGATGTCACTCGGTTTGAGACTCATTGGACTAACGTGAATCAAACAAAAATACAATCTAGGATCAACATATTGAATGAAGTTTTGTGCATTGATACTAGCCTGAACGCTTGGAAGACCTGCACTTAGGCTAATCTGATGGTATCGCCGTTTTTACCCCAATCTGCTGTTGGACGGGAAATCCATTATCTTGTAACTGTATGCATGGATGGCTGAAAGAGATACGGAGAGGACGCGGTGGCCTGATTGCTTGGCACTCATCTGGCCCATTAAAAAAATTATGTGTATTTTACTGCCCCCTAGTGGAAATTTAAGAAATGTAACTGGGAAAGACCCCCTTTCAAAATTCACTCTATTAAGATGTTTAAATGGTCTCAAAGCAGCACCACTAGAAAGCTGTGGTACTGGTGAGGTAAGATCATGTTTTGGATAAACTCATCTCTAAAATACCAGTTTTGGCCAAGGTCACATTGATTTTCATACTGTCTTATATATTTTCACGTGTTCTCTCTACGACACAGACTGGCCTCCCTGTGAAAAGTCTCTCAGTCTGCACAAAACATTTTAAATTATGGACAATGTGAATATGAAATCCTGGAAATACATGCCACAAATACCAGTGATGTTTATTTTTTTCATTGTGAGTTTTTGTATTTTCCAAAGATTCCATTAGGAACAAAAAATATTAGTAGCAATAGTAGGCAGCAGGAAGCGCCCCTAACTAGAAAGATTTTCATAAGGAATAGCTTTTGGAGAACAGATGTTTGTATCTGTTCTCAGCAGCATTACTGTTCACAGCAGCATTACTGTTTGTATCTGTTCACAGCAGCATTACTCACAATAGCCAAAGGTGGAGCAACCCAAGTGTCCATCAACAGAACAAAATATTGTATATTCATACAACGGAAAATTATTCAGCCATAAAAAGGAATGGAATTCTGACACATGTTACGATATGAATGAACCTTGAGGACATTATGCTAAGTGAAATAAGTCATCACACAAAGGGACAAACACTGGATGGTTCCATTTGTATGAGGTCCCTAGAATAGTCAGATCCATAGAGACAGAAAGTAGAATGGAGGTTACTAGAGACTGGGCGAGGGAAAATGGGGAATTAGTGTTGATGGGTAGAGTTTTAGTTGGGGAAGATGAACAATGTTCTGGAGCTGGAGGGATGTGATGGTAGCACCACAGTGTGAATGTACTTAATGTCACTGAACTGAACACTTAAAATGGTTAAGATGGTAAATTTCTGTTATGCGTATGTTCCCACAATTTTTGTGAAGTTTGTAAAAACTTTTATTAAAAAACAGAAAAGAAATAGCTTTTGGTGAGTCAGAAAGAGTACTGACTCAAAAGACAGAAAAATCTGGACTCTCTTCCCAGTTTAGGCAGGTAATTTCCGACAGTGTGACCTTGAGAAAGTCACCTAACCTCCTGGGCTTTGTTGTACTCACCTATAGAATAAAGGGGGTCACACCAAGGTCCCTGGCTTCCGCCAGCTAACAGGTTCTAAACAATGATTTATCTTGACATCACCACAGTTGAAGGCTGTGTTACAAACACACAAGTGACATTAATCAGCGGAGAGTTCTTACTGAGCTGCTGTGATCAGCGCATCAGGATAACCTACAAGAGCGGAGACCTGGCTGGGAGATTTATGATGCACTTGAGGAAGTTGGCTGGGCTTCAGGGGGAAAGCAAGCTAAAATATTTTGAGAGAGAAATTCAGCCACTGGAATACCAAGCCACAAAGCATTATGAGCAGCGAGGGGTAGGTAAGAGGGCAGTTTCTGAAGAAATACTGGGTCTGCAATACCAAGGGTGTCAAAGCCAGTTAGAATAGTCCTCTGTCACTCAAATGGATTCGCATCCCATCTTAGCAACCGAGACCCTTGGTGTCACAGGCACAGGAAGTAGATCTTAAGCCAAAACAAGCCTCTGGGTAGACAAAGACATGTCACAAAGCGCATGTTGGATAGGGTGCAGGGGCCAGCCGCTTCCCCTTGCAGCCTCTGTGGCCCGAGCCTCAAACCCCGGGCAAATCCCTACCCCCAGTGTTCCAGGTGACCTCTGAGTCAGTTGAGAAGGAAGCAGTCTGCAGTTAGGTTACTGAGGGCCAGCCAGGAAGGGGCAGAGTGGGAGGTAGACAGGTGAGGCCGAGAGGAAGAACGGAGCAGGTAACATGCTGCCACAGGGGGTTTTGTGAAGGCGGGAGAGAGTGGGATACATCTGGGGAACTGCAAACCGCCCTGACGCTGGAGAGCAGAGAGGGGTGCGGAGTGCACTGAAGTCTCACTCGTGGGGCCGCAGGGGCCGGGTCCCGACGACAGCAGTAACAGTAGCGCACACCTACAGGCCACTTATTAATATTATGGGTTAGGCAGTCGTAAGCACTCTGCGTGGACTATCTCATTTAATCCTCAACAACCCTGTTTTACAGATAAGGAAATAGGTGCCCAGAGATGGTAAGCGACTTACCAGAGGTTACACAGGCAATAGGATGGGGAACCAGGATTTAAACACAGGCAGTTCAGAGCCCATGTCAGGATGAATGAGGTAGGGTTTCCGGGCGGGAATTTCTGCCCGTTCTCAGGAATTTTTTTCATTTTCCCCTTCCCGAATCCCAAGATATGAACTCTTTTCTGTTCTCCGCGATGAATCATTTCCACAAAGCGACAGTACCAACCACCTGGGTCCAAGGAGGCGATTTTCCCGATTTCCCGACCAACTTTTCTCGGGATTCGGGAATGGAAAAGCAAAAAAGATTCCTGAGAACAGGTGGGAATTCCTGCCCGGAAACCCTAGAATGAGGGATATGTGTGAGGAAGAGGAATGGAAGGAGACCAAGCTTGGGTGTGAAGGCAGGGCCTACGGGGAAGAGCCTGGAATATCATTTTTAGGAGCCTGGACAATGACCTGAAGGGACGAGGAGGCACTGAAGGGTTTCGAGGGGGAAGCAACTTAATTAGATGTGTACTTACTTCTGGCTGCCGCGTAGAAAATGGCCTGGAGCGGGTAGATGGTCCGGGGCAGAGAGGAGGAGCCTGAACCGAAGCTGGCGGTGGGGTCAGGGAGAGAGCGGCGGGCTTGAGAAATATTTTGGAGGTAAAATGGACAGAACTGGGTAACTAGGAAGGGAGATAGGAGCGTTGGGACAATTTCCAAATGTCTAGGTGGATGGTGTTATGTGCCCAGGGCATAGAGGAGGAGTGAGAGAGGTTTAGAGGAAGCTGGGGACGGTGGAGCCTAGAGGGCACACAGCTGGAGGCGCTCTGGAGTCGTCCGGAAAGGCGAGTCTGGAGCTCAGGAGCCAGATCTGGGTCGTCGGGCCCCTGGATGATGGCTGAAGCCTCCACAACGGGCCAGGGTACACTGGGAAGTGCGGAGAGGGAGAGGAGCTCATCTGGGAACGAGAGGCTGGGGCAGGCAGGAAAGATCACAAAACGCCTTGTATTTGTACTGGATCTGTCGGCCACTGGTGGATTTCCACCGGCAGGTAACATGGCACCCGTATCACTTTGGCACTCGCGAGGAGGACGGTTTGGAAGGAATGAGACTAGATGCACGATGATATGGGGGCATATCAACGTCCACAGAGGCAGGGGCAGTGGGGTTGGGATGGGAAACAACACAGGGAGATTCAGGGGCCCCTGGTGACTGGATGGAGATAAGGGCGAAAGGGGGGGATTCAGCAATGTGGGGGGATGGTACCATTTGCCGATTTAGGGAATACAGGACGAGGAGCAGGCCTGGGGGGGTGAGGGAGGTGAGAAGGGCACCTCATTGACTGAATATTATTAATTGAGCACCTACAGCCACAGAGCCAACTTAGGATTTCATAACCTCATTCCTCACACCCCTTGCTGGTCCCTGGAACCCGACCGCGTTGTCCAATATCTCATAGAGATGATTAATTTTGCTACAGCAACTCTCCCAGTATTGGCAAAAATAAGAGCTACTGTCTGGCAGGGGTAAGACTCCGATTTTCAACTCAGATATGGAATGTCTCGAACTGGAGAAGGGTAGCCAAATAACCTCTCCGCCCGGTGGTTGGTGGGGCAGCCTGGGGCCCGGGGGACAGCTGCAGGACCTGCCGCTGCAAAGTCAAACATTTTCACCACTCCCCGGTTTTTAAGAATTCCAATGAAAAACTAAGTGGTAAAAGAAAAACAAAACAAAACCTCTGCTCGTTTTATAAGCAGCCTGGGTTTACTTGAGCAGTTTAAAGGAACTACCGTTAATTATTCCCAAGGAATTATAACTGACCACTCCCAGGCGACTCCGTGGCGTGGCTTAGCCGGCCCCCCTTCCTGAGCAGGCTGGCTCTAAATTACTCTCCCAGCAGCCTCATTTCCTGCCCCCACCCGCCTCCCTCTTTCATGCCTCTGCGCTTTTATGCGTGCTTCCCCCAGACCTCTCTCCCACTTCTTTGCTTGCAGAACTCCTACTCATCCTCTAATGCCCCCCTCAAAGGTTTCCTCTGAGAATCCTTTCCTGGTGTACAACCCTCCAGGCAGAACGGCCACTCCTGTCCTCTGTGCTCCCACAACGGTGGCATCTAATCTTTCTTTCTACAGCACATCTCTATCAGATTATAATGTAACTACATATGTCTTTAAGTTTAGAGCTATATTGTGTTATAGCTACATATTTAGGTATGTTATGAAAGCTAAGAACATGGACGCTGACGCTAGACTGCCTTCAGTACTAGAAAGCCCAGCGCTGCTGCCACAGCTATGTAACTCTCAATAATTTTACCTCACCGTGCCTCAGTTTGCTCATCTGGAAAATGGGAGTAGTGGTAACAGTAATCCCTCTGCCATATAGGGTTGTTGTGGGGATTACGAAAGTTAAAGAATGTGCAGTGCTGGGGCTCGCATATGGTGGGCTACTATTGTTTATTGTAATGATGTCTCTCCCGTTTGACTATGTGCTCACTGGGGAGGAAGACCATGCCTTATTTTACTCACTATTCCCAGTATGTAGCAGAGTAGGTGCTCAATAAATATTTTCCAAAGTGAAACTAATAGGAAGCTTGATTACTATGGCATTTATGAACCCCAGGAACACCCGTTAATAGAGGTCTAGTTGACAGATTGCCAGATAAACCAGCTTCTTCTATAGAAACAAGGGTATTTTAACGCTTAAGAAAGAGGAGAGGAACAACTCCATGTGTGGAGCAGACGGTCGGCGCTATGTGCTATACAGCCATGATATACCGAATCCTCACAACGGCCCTGCAAGGAAGTGGAGGCTCAGAGAGGTGGAGTCCCAGGGCCAAGGTCACACAGCCAAGGAGCAGTAAGTTATCATTTGAAACCAAGTTGATCAGACTCAAAAGTCTGTGATCGTTCCATGACAACTATGTTCTTTGGGGAAACTCAAAGCAGTTGAGATGTGGGAACTTCGGTTTAGTAGGCAGAATAAGGAGGGAGACAGCTGAGGGGAAACAGCTATACCAGCAGTGTAGGGAGGACCCTGTACAGCTACAGAGCTACCTTTACCTTCGCATCTTTGCACCCAGCCCCGCCACGCCCAGGAAGGAATTACCGCGCACACACACACACATACACACACACACACACACTTTATGAAGACACTGGAGACTTGCCCAAGGCCACACCGCTAGTGACAGAGCCACATAAAATCTCCAGATGTCTAACCCAAACTTCTTCTACCATAACTGACTCACGCATCAGAAGAAGTCTTTCAGAAGAGACCTGGGGGATAAGTAGTCTCTCTTTGTTCCGACTAATAACGTCACATTTGTTTGACAGTACAACAAATTTCACTGCTTTTCACAGCTATCACCTTATTTAAAGTTCAGGTCTCTATTCCAGGGAGAATAAGAAGAAACCGAAGCCCAAAGAGTAAAGTGAGAAACCTGCAGTCCCCAGGCTAGAGGTGGAACCAGAGCGGCAGTCCTGGGCCCAAGCTGCCCTGTGACACAGCATCACAGGGGTTTCTCAGGGATGCCATCCCTTCCCAGCATGACAACCAAGCAGCAAAGAGGACTCTCGCCGCGTGCTTTGCCCAAATCCAGACCGTCGTCAAGGCCATTTACTGGATCCGACCTCTACTGAAAGAAACTTTATGTGGCCATAATCTACCCATCATTAGTGAACAATCAGTAAGTCACTCTAGAAATACACCTGGGACGATACATCCTGCTTAATAGGAAGGAACCAGCCCTGTAGTGAGGCTGTCCCTGTTCCTCTCAGGTCTCCCAACACCCGGCCCCCCACTGCCGGAGCTGAGTGACGGGAGTGAGAACACAAGCACAGCCCGTGCACCAGCCAGGCCAGTGGGCCCTGCCTGGCTTCCCCCACCCCGCCCACCCCCTCTCTCCCGAGTTTCCCTAACACACACGCGTGGGCTCTGACCAGGCTGCAGCTCCCCTTCACCTCCACCAGATTCACGTCTCTGAGGGTCTGTGGGGAGCAGCAGAGCGCAGGGCTTCAGAATCAGACAGATGTGGGTTCAAGTCTCAGCTCGGCCACCTCCCAGCCGTGGGGTGCTGGAGCTACTTGACCTCCTGTGTTCAGTATCCGCCCACCAAAGGCACGAACAGTGCCCAGTACCTATGGCTGCTGTGAGGGTTCGGTAAGATCTTGCATTTAGACTTACACGGCATTCTTCTTTATTATTTCATTTTATTTTATAATTTATTATTCTGCCTTGGTTTCCTGATCACATTCCAGATTCTCTACTGAGGCTCACCGCACACCAACTTGGCTGGAGTCTGAAGGCCTGTCCAGCATGCCCCCTGGTGACTGGGCCTGTCTCCTACCCTCAGCTGTTTCCTGCTTCCCTTGGAGGGCAGCCTCACGGTTCCCTTACTCCTGTGGGCCACCCAGCAGGGTCCAACACATAGCCTGCTCCCCTCCCTGGCCTCCCAGGGCCTCACTCCCCTTTCTTTCTTCCCCACAGTCTCCTACTGAGATCCCAGAAGGCATCATAGCTGATCCCATCTGAACACAATACTCGTTTGCTGAGTAAGCTCCCCTTCCAGCTAAAATCGTTTTTCCAATACTGAGGCTTTCTTGCTAATGAAGGGGCAAAATAATCTTTAGCTCCCCTCCAAATGTACGTGCCTACATTATAATCAGAAGCCCTGGCTTTTCCTCCTTCCTAGCACCACAGTCCTGGTATGTCTCTTACATTCTCGCCATACTTTACACACTGAAGTTAAAAAAAAAAAAAAATACCAGGACATCAATGTCATATTTTGCATCTCTTAAACCAGGCGTCTTCCCTCCCAATGCCAGCTGACTGTCTGCAGTATTGTTGAGTGCCAGATCTCTGACCGTATAATCAGAGTCAGGAGACACGGGGGAAAGTGGGGCTGGAGGGCGAGAGTGTGACCTTCCACAGTCACCTGGCATTCAGGTGTGGGGGACCGAGCCCAGGCGTTGGGCTAGACTCATCCATGTGGACACATGAGATCGAATCCTCCAAGATGGGCAATAATCGCATTTTCATTCTTATGCTTTGTAACTAGAGGTTCTTTCCCACAGTCCAAGACCCTACAGAAAAAGAGGCTGTTAACTGGACTGCTAATGCCTTCAAGTCAGGGAAAGTAACCCTCCAACCCCAGGGTCCCCCCTCCCTATCTGACCCCACTTAGCACGGAACCTTGCATGGAACCGGAGACTCAGCAAGTGCTGGTTGAAACCCAGTTCACTGTCTCTCTTGTTTAACGTTGTTACATTTTGTCCAGAAGCACAGGTAACATTGCTTCTAATGCTAAGCCTGGGTGATTGCAGCCACTGCCAGGACTTCAGTTACAGGACGCCCCGGGTGCAGCTGACTTCCCCGGTTTTCTTCCTCTGGCACACACTTCTCTCTTGGGCTCCAGACCTACATAATTAGACACCTCCATAGGCTTCAGAAATTCCATGTGGCCAAAACTAAATCCAGTGTCTCTTTCCTCAAATCTCCTCCTCCTTTGTTCCTTATGTCCGTAAATAGTAGCACCATCTACCGATGTCCACGAGCCAGAGCCCTGGGAGTCACCCCAGCTCTACCTTCTCTCCCATCATCCACCCACATCCAGTCACCAAATTCTGACATTTCTCCTTCTTAACGCCTCTTCCCATCCTCTGCTCCTCTCAGCATGTCTCACCTGCATTGCTGCAATGGCCTCCTAAGTGATCTGAATGCCTGAAATAGAGGCTCTGTGTTTGGTTTTCCCATATATTATTTTCAATCCTTATAAGCAACCCTATGTGGTAAGCTTTAAAGGGTGAGCTGTATGAAGTTGCCATTTTCATAGATCAAAACAGTCATAGATATTGGCGATTTCACAGTGTTCAACCTAATATTATCACCCCCACCCCCACCCCCGTCACGGGTGAGGAAACTGGGGCTTAAAGGATAAATTATTTCCCCAAGGTCAGACTCCAGGGGGCCCGGATCTGAACCCAGGAGTATGTTCAAACTCCCAAAGGCCATACTTTTTCTGTTAAATCATGTCATCTTTCAGGGTTCATGTACCAATTTCTAGAGGAAGGCTCACAGCTTACTACTTCAAGATGTAATTAATGCTATATAGTAACTACCATGTATGAGCACCTACTATGTGCCTTACCTTTATTGTTTTCCTTAATCCTCACAGGTACATGTCATGTCATGAGAAATCAACTGACACTGGTTTTTTCTTTTTTGTTTATTCCTTATTTTTTTAAGTATATTTTTGCTTTGTTCTTTAGTACACTTTGTGTGCATGTGGTATCATTTTTAATAATGTTACAAATAAGGGAGCTGAGGTTCAGAGAAGTCTGACGAGCTGTGAATCACACGGGAAGTAACAAGTCAAAGAGTCAGGAAGGCAGGACAGTAAAGAAAGGGCAGAGCGGGCGAGGCGGGGAGGTCTGCGATGGCTCCTGGGACCAGGGCCATGAATGTGGACACTTGCTGCCCTGGGTCCGAGGGGCATGGCCTCCCGCTGGGCCTGCCCGGCTCACAGTCACCAGGCCTGCACAGCAGCGCAGAGCTGGGGGCGCTGGGCAAGAGCTCTGAGCTCTGCCAGAAAAGCACGGGATGGAAACCAGCAAACCAAGAAACCAATCTACACGGAGAACGAGGCCCCACAGCTGGACAGTCGTCAGCCTGATCATTTCCACCAGGAGACTGAGAACAGGATCTGCTGCACGCACTGGATTTCAACCACTGGGTTAAATTTCAAGGAGAAGCACGAAGGTGTTGACACGTAAGGAATTACTTCGACACGCCTTTGATCTCTGTGAAGCTCTGTGGGTTCTAAAAGAGCGTGCAGGTTGGAAGCCAAGCTGGGCTGAGTTTTACAAAGGAGCCCTACTGGGCCCCTGAAGGCCAGCTCTAGAAGCCACTTTTCCTTAAACAAACACTGTCCCTTCCCTCCCCCGCTTTATATCAATGGGAGCAGGTGGCCACTGGACAAGACCTTTGGCTAAGCTCTCCGATGGCTCACGGGAACTGTTAGCCTAGCACCCCTTCCTGACCTCTGGCCAGTCACTTAACGTGGGTGGTCACCGAAAGGAAACTTCTCTTGTTCCTTAGTCCCCCCTCCAGAGAGGGCTGTGGAGGCCATCTCTCCATGTGGGAGCAGGCTCCCCATCTGTTCCCCCCAATCCACTTTCCTTGCCACATTGTCCTCACCACAATGGACTTAGGACAGGAGGAGAGTTTTATCCCCTTTAATGCTTCTGAACCAAGCATGGGCTCCGCCGCTTTCCTTAGCTCCGCCATGGCCCAGATGCAAACAAGCTTTAAAAGACTTTATTAATGACTCAAGGAGAGCAGAAGGGAAATAAACACAGAGAAGAGTGTGCAGCTAGATCATTTTGCTTCTAGATACTCTCAGGGTGAAAGGGCTCCTCAGCGCCCTGAGATGGCCGGAGACAGTATCTTCCCATGTCCTGGCAGCACATGCAGGTTCCCCAGAGGGAATCCCCTGACACTGACGGTGGGAAAGGGTGCGCTCTCTAGGGGAGACCTCACCTAGGACACCAGATAGACAGGACAGCTGTGTGACAGCCGCAACAGAACAGCGTTTCAGGGCATCAGGATACAATCCCACAGACTAACAGACACAGAGGGACACGTACAAGAAATGGAGTGTTTGTTACCCCACAGTGTCGGCATCTTCATCCATCGAACGAGGAGGATTATAATAAACCTCTCTGGCCCAGCATTTCCCAGACTTGCACGACCAGGGGACACTTGTAAAATTAGAAGGTACTTGGAGATCACCGACAGTAGCTCATATGTATTCCGATTAATAATGTGGCTGATTGTAATGTCGATGTATAATGGTGACATTAGTCAATATGTATCATGACACTAAATACACAACAGTTAATCTGAGAGACAATTTACTCTTTGCCTTCACCTTGAATCCAAGTAGCCCCGGTCTCCTTGTCAGTATTTCACCCGTGTAATTTTTAAAGTAAACCCTGGTTATCTAACATCAGGTGAATCCAAGAGCAGCAGAGGTAAGTCTGAGCGGTTTCACTCTGAGAAATCTTTTTTTCTCTTTGAGCTTTTTAAGCACTTTCTAAATATCTACAAGCTGCTTCAAATCTGTCACAGTGGAGGAAGGAAAAGAGCAAGAGGAAGAAGCGACCGTTCATGGAGCTCCACGGCGCTGGGCGTTTTAAGAAGATCCTACTTCCCGATGAGGTAGAGTCATCGTTTGGCTTTTACAGACGACGAGGAAACAGAATTCAGAGAGTGAAGGAAGCAACGCAAGGCCACTCGTTAGCTGTGGAGTGTCAGCGCAAGTGGAGCCAGCCCGGATCCCAAGCTCTTTCCAGGACACCACTTTGAAAAGGAAGCAGGGAGCGAGCCTCAGCAGGTGGGTACACATCATGTAGTACTGGCTTTCCTGCTGCACTAAACGCTCCATGAGGACGAGACGTGTGAGGCTTGTTCAGTACAATAATCTCAGTGCCAAGTCCAACGCCAGAGACTGGAGCTAAGAAAGCTCAGGGGACGTGGACATGATTTTGAAATTTCTGAAGGGCTGGCGTAGAGTCCACAGGGAACAAACATGTTCCATGGGACCAAGAGGGCCAAATCACATCCAGCGGGACGGGGAAGAAAGGATGAGAAAGGTCTCAACTCAGGAATATTTTAAAATTTAGAAAGTCCCATAGTGGAATGAATTGCCTTGAAAAACATTAAACGACGCATTTCTGAAGATGATCAAATATAGGCTGAAGTCTGGTCACCTGTCCAGGTGTGGCGCAGTTTCGCCCAGAGGAGAGTTACACCCTTTCCAGTCCCTAACATTTGTTTATTCTTTGGTACCAACTTCAATTCTAGACCTAATTAGTATCTCTGACTCGCTGTGTGACGTGGCCACGACTCTTTCCCTCTCTTGGTCTCACTTTCCTCATCTATACAATAGAGGCATTGGTCTGCTTAGGGTTTCCAGGATTCTTTCCATAAGCTGTCTGGAGAACCAGGTTATGACCAGACTCCCTGCAGGATGGCGCTGTGCTGCGAGGTCGCAGACCGTCCTCCCTCACGTGGACGCCTCCCTCCCCCCACTGGCCACCGAGGGCAGCCAGCTCAGGGAGCCTGATCAAGGACATTCTCATCCCAGAAGTAAAGTGCGAATCCGGGAAACCTGTGACGTTAGACATAAATCTGGAAAGTGTTAAAAATTAAATTATCAGGATTTGTGTTTTTTAAGGAAGAGAGCCGAAAATGCCCCTGCTCCATACAGATCAATCAGTGGTTCTCAACGAGCCTGGCAGCGCCTCCTAGGGAGGGTTTGGGGAATTGCTGGGAGTGTTTCCGGTTGTCACAGTGAAGGGAGAGCCTTACCAGCTCTTGGTGGGCAGGGACAAGGAGCCCACACTGCCACGCACTGGGCAGTCCTGCCACACCTTCGTAAAGTGAAAGAACCTGTTTATATAGAACATGGAGGGAGCCTGCAACCCAACTCCATGTCACACCTGAACAAAAAGAATTTTCTACAGGATTTAAATTGAGTACCACAATTGTCCAGGAATGCCACCACCATGCAAATAGAGGGAAAGTTATACTTTGTCTTTTTTTCCCCTGGAATTTTATTAAGAGTTGTTCGATATTTCAGAAGCATCACATCACTGATGACACATGGCTGAGTCACCCGTGCAACACATGGTGATTATATACGAAAAAACAGTTTAAAAGGTCAAATAGTTTAAAACATAGTACATATAATATCATATCATTATATGTAATATCATCATATGAGAGAGAATATGAATAAGGTTTAATCAAATTGTCTTTCCTTGTATCCAAACTTATTCATCATAGGTAGGCGCAAGCATTTGACTGCTTCATTATGTCTTCTAGTGTAACAGTGCCCCCCAAAGCATTTACTTACTGAAATACAGAGAATTTTGTTATAAAGAACGTTTCCTTATTTTCTCCTTTAAAGAACATTTAGGGTGGATTTTTTTAAGAACTATGTGTGGTTTTATTTCATTTCAGGATGGTAAAGAGACTGTCACAGAATATTTTTTATACAAGGAAGAGGGTACTGAAATGACACCCCTGTAGCAATGAACACACTTAGCACCCACCAAAAACAAACAAACAAAAAACTCAAAAATTAAAAACATAAGGCTTCTTGGAAATTTGAGTGAATCCAAGGCTGGGGCAGGGGAAATACAAGAAAAGCCTAGAGCGTCTTGTGGTGAAAGTAAGAACGGCTCAGTCACTGGGATTGCTAAGAGGACACAGGGCTCCACTAACCAAATCTTGGATAATTTGAGCATCAAAATAAATAATGATAACAAAGGATTATAATCCATTGAATAAAATAAGAATCCATGAGCTCACATGAACATGCATACATCCATAAACAAATTAAAAGGCAACGTTATTCCTTGCAGCAGAAACTCTACTAACAAATGAAGACGGAATGGTGGACTTAAATAATCACATTTGGTAACCATCACAATAGTAACTGATTTAGGCAAGAATCATTGACCGAGGTTAAAACTAGAGGAGTAACAGGATATTACATAGTCTTAAAGTATCTTCCCACAAGATACTTATTAATTAGAAAAGGGAAAATAGCAACTTTTCAGGCAGACGGCCACCTTAGCAATGATTGAAAGTTAACATCACCAGTAATAAGACACATTAACATCATGTGCCTGTATGGATGATGCCCCTGAGAAAAACACAACACTGCTTCTGTGCTATTCCTGCCCAAAACGCATATCGTGAATCTAATAATCCAGACAAAGCCAAACTGAGAGGCAGTCTGCTAAGTAGCCTACACGGGCATGAAACGCAAAGAAAGACTAAGAAATTCTTCCCGATTAATGGAGACTAAAGGGGCACAACAGTTGAATGCAAGGCATGATCTAGGATTTTCTTTTACTATGATTATTGGGACAGTTGTCACAATCTGAATAAATTCTGAATATGATTAAATTAAAAAATAAGACTGGATCAATGTTAATTTCATGATTTTGATAATTACATTGTGGCTAAAAAAAAATGCTCTTTTATTTAGGAAATACACACAGAGTGTTTAGGGGTAAATTGTCACCCTGTATGCAGCTTACGAGAGAGAGAGAGAGAGAGAGAGAGGAGAGAGAGAGAGAGAGAGCAAGCAAATGTGGTAGATTGTCAATATTTGGGGTTATTTGGGAGAAGGATGTACAGAAATTATTTATATTTTTCTTATAATTTTTCAGTAAGTTTGAAATTATGACAAAATACAAAGTTAAAAGAAAATGGAAGAGGGCCATTAATTTCAAAAGCATAGGAAAGCACTATTAGATCTATTCTAGCCAAACAAATCTTTTTACCCTACTTTTCTAAGTCTCCTCAAAAATGTATGGGGTTAATTAATGTATGGGAGGGTGGGAGAAGGGGGGTGCGTGTATGCCGGTGAGAGGAAAGCACAAGAGAATCATATTTCATTAACGAGGCCAGAGAATTCCATTACAACATCTTTCTAAATCCAAATCTCGACTTTGCTTCGCCTTTCATTAGAACTCCTCCAAGAAGCAATTACATAGAAAAAAAGTTGAACAAGAAACAGAGTAGGAGAGATTTCTTCATTTCTTTGGAGACGCAGAAAGGAGGTACAGGCAGAGCAATTTTCATAATTTTCCTTCGAAAATAGGCACTGAACTCAAGATCAGTTCCACTATTTTCTTGAAGAAAATTAGGCATCTCTACTCAAGTGACTATGGCGACATCACTAAGAATTTTTGCAGAATGAAATGAAAGGACAAAAATTGAAGGGTGAAAGATGACCTTTTCCCCCGCTTTTAGGAAGCAGGGTTTTCTTGACCTTTAAATCAGTCTCCCAGAAAAATGTTTACCTCTGTCACTTTTTCTTTTGCAAAGCTTGCCATGGGGGGGCCGGGGGGTGCACTTTAAAGCAGTAGCCCTGTGATGATCACATTTATCTCAAAATTCTACAGACAAAATCAGTACTGCAAAGTAGCAAGACGCTAATCGCTGCAATTTGAAACACTAAATGTATTTGAGGCCAAATTGAAGTTTAGAAAAATTAAACAACAGAGCTTCTACTCTTTAAACTATTATACTGTACAAGGCTGTCTCAGGGGGTGGCGGTGGGGGCAGCTAAGAGGGAAAAAGTTTAAGCCAAGCTGGGATGCCATGCAGTCAAAGGGAAGTCTTAACTCTTTTCCCTCTCCTAAATAATCTATCATCAAATCATGAGACAATTAGTCTCAAGATTAGATTTTTATTAAAAATTAACATAAGTCTATTTCCAATAAGCCAGAAACACAAGAAATGCTTTGTGTAAGCATTCTTCACTCCAGCTTAAATTTCCATCTAAGACCACAAAACCTCTTTTCAATATTCATTCATTTCACACACATAGGCCGGAGGGTCCCCTTTGTGCTGGGCACCTGGGAAACGGAAATGCATCTCCCAGCCCCCTGGGGACCCCCAGTTTAACAGGAACAGCAAATAAGTAAATGTCCATTTGGGTAGAACGTGGTTCTCATAGCGTCCCTATGGTGCTGCAGATGAGGAAACTGAGGCTCAGAGTAATTAAGTAACCTACCCAAGGTACACACTTAGGAAGTGATGAAGAAAGGATTTTAACCCAGGTCTATAATGACCCCAAACCCTTGCCTCACTATCTCTCAAATAGAAATCATGCAACAAAATACCGTGTTTGGGGGTCCCACAATTGAGGGGGAGTATAGAATTGGGACCCAGAGGAAGTGCCCATGGGTCAGGGCTGCAGGGGAGTGGGAGGTGGAGTGAGAGGGAAAGGGGTATCAGAAAAAGCCTTTACAGATATGGCAGCATCGGCTCTGACACACGGACACTTAGGAGGAGTCTGTCAGGTGGACAAAAGCAGGAAGGGTATCCCTGGAAGAAGAAACAGTCAAGAGGTGCACGAACTCGGGCAGATGTGAGTCTTTCTGAACAGGCTTCAGAGGGAACCACCGGGAAGGCTGTCTTGGCTTTGCCAACATTTGTTGGCCTCAGCCGACCACACCACAGCAGTACTTGGGACGAATGTGCAGACACAGCTTCAGTTTGTGACCCTCCAGGGAGCGAGGCGGAGTGAGGAGAGGACCACGGCCAGCCCCAGTGCAGTTCCAGAAGCAGCTGTCGTGCAGCCTTCATTATCAGCACTTCACCAAGCCGCAGGCTACACCGACCCAGCGTTAGCAAGAAGAAGATTGATTACATAAGGCCCTTTGTGCTCCCACTAAAGCCCTGGCAGCAGAAATTCGTGCAGAATTTTAACTCCAGCAGGGAGTTTTATGGAAGCCCAGGAAAGCCAAACTCACAGAATTCACAAAAGGTTAGAACTGGAAGGGATCTTACTGATGCTCTACAACCTTTTCCTCTTGCAGAGGAAGCACTGAAACCTTAAGGAACGGGGTACGTGACTTGGCCAGGGTCTCATAGCCGGTTAAGAGGTGGCAGCAGGATATGACACCAAAAGCACAAGCAACAGAAGCAAAAACCAACAAGTGGGACTATATCAAATGGAAAAGCTTCTGCACGGCAAAGAAACTATCAACAAAATGAAGGGGAAACCTACAGAATGGGAAAAGATATTTGCAAACCATATATTTGATAAGGGGCTAATATCCAAATTATACAAGGAACTCATACATCTCAACAGCAAATAATAATTTGATTTAAAAATAGACAGAGGACCTAAACAGGCACCTTTCCAAAGAGGACGTACAGACGGCTAACAGGTACATGAAAAGCTGCTCAACATCACTCAGCATCAAGGAATTGCAAATCAAAACCACAATGAGATAACACCTCACACCCTATTGGTGAGAATGAGAACTGGTACAGTCACTATGCAAAACAGTACAGTGCTTGCTCACACAATTAAAAAATACAAGTACCATATGATCCAGCAACCCCACTTCTGGGTCTACACAAAGGAAATGAAATCACCATCTCTAAGAAATACCTGCACCCCCATGTGCATTGCAGCATTATTCACAATAGCCAACACACAGAAACAAAATTCAGTGTCCATCAACAGACGAATGGATAAAGAAAATGTTACACACACATGCACACGGAATATTCTTCAGCCATTAAAAAAAAAAAAAAGGAAATCCTGCCATTTGTTACAATGTGGACGGACCTTGAGGGCATTATGCTAAGTGAAATAAGTCAGAGAAAGACAAATACTGTATGATATCATATGTGGAATTAAAAAAAAAAAAAAAAAGCCAAACCCATAGAAACAGAGAGTAGAATTGTGGTCGCCGGAGGCAGGGGGATGGGAGAAATAGGGAGATATTGGACAAAGGGTACAAACTTCCAGTTACCAGACGGATAGTTCTGGGGAGGTAACGTACAGCATGGTGACTACCTTTAACAATACTGTTTTATATACTTGAAAGTTGCTAAGAAAGTAGACCTTAAATATTCGCACCACAAAAAAAAACTACAATTATGTGAGGTGATGGATGTGTCACTAACATTATGGTGACCATTTTGCAACTAGATGTGTATCAAATCACCATGTTGTATATACTTTAAAAATATACAATGTTATATCTCAATTATATCTCAAAGAGCTGGAGGGGGAAAAAAGGGACGGTACCAGGACTGGAACCCAGGTCTCCTGACCCTGCCTGGCCCAGTGTTTCATTTCACGTTAAGTGAATGATTGCACAGGGCAAGGATACATCTAACTTGTCTTGTAACCCTAGCGCTTGGCCCCTCAGTAGGTCTCCGGAAATGTTTGAACCACAATGAGTCAGAGATCTGAGTGCACCAATTGCAGCATGTGTGTAATTAACCATGTGCTAGTACCTTTGATTCTGAATCTCTGTCATCTCATCTGTAAAGTGGAGATAATGATAAGTCCCCAATGAGTAAGGATAACAGAGGTCATGTGTGTAAGAAGCGCGTGGTAAACTGCAAAGCACTTCCCATGTGCCAGTTGTCACTCGGGCTATTTGAAAGGACTTCCTAGTGAATAGGACCTAAGTGCGCTTTTCCAAAGAGGAACAGCATCTTGAGTTTCAGATGATGTCATTTTTCCAGTAAACAAATTGAGCTGTTAAGCAAGGGGCACAAGAACAACTCGATGTATCTAAGCAGGAGGTGAAGTTCTATTTTTGGCAACAAAGGCAATAAAACTTGAAGCAGATGGGAAGGTGAAAGGAGGGCTCCCACAGCGTGTCTGCCTGGGGCTGTGAGTCATCTGCCTTCTGACAGCTGGAGTCCCCTCCTTCTGCCTTCATTCTTCCACTGGTCGTGCACTGGAACCCTGGGCCACGCGGTGCCATGCTGCATAAGCAGAAGGCATTCTAGACTCCATGACACCTCCCAAGCTTGCTGCAGATGTGTGAGAGCTCTGTGTGGGGCTGTCATCTCACTGGATGACATCATTTTGGTAAGTTCCTCACGGCCCAAGTCTGGCCCCTGCCCTTATAAAGTGACAGGCTGGGCCAGGCTGATGTCCTTGGTTGGGGAAGCTAACTTTTGATGGCTAAACTCACAAGGGACAAAGCTGTTCCAACGACTGCATCTGCATATTAATTTGCAATTCAATTGGGCAAATACACTTGACTTCCCACAAGGTGCCAGGCACTGTTATGGGCATTTAGGATTACAGTCATGAATGAGACTGGCTGCCCTGGTGGGACAGGACAGGAGAGAAAGATTAACTAAACATGTAGTTACTAGCAGTGTGATAGACATAAGAACCAGGAAGAGAGAAACGCAAAGTGCTCCCCCCCCACGCACCCCACATGGGGAGCAGAGTACTAGGCTTTACAGAGAAAGGAAAAGATAAGCAGGGGTCTGAAGAATTAGCAAAGTTGGTAGGTGAAAGAAGGTGGCTTGGAGGTGGGAGAGGGGCACAAAGGATGAGGTTGAGTGCTCCAGGCAAAAGGCTGTGCAGAGGCGCCCCTGAGTACCTAAGAATTTGAATATGGAAGGATCTCAGAGGAAGAGGTCGGAAATGGTGGGAGCTGAGGCTGCAGAGGGAGGCAGGGCCTCTACAAGGCATGTAAAGGAGCTTAAACTTCATCCTTTGGGTGAATTTCAACCACTGGGGAGCCAAAGTCAGCCCATTCGCATATTGTCTATATGAAGGAAATGATGCAAATAATCAATTCACCAGAAGTTTATTTGCTAGCGTGGAATCAAGACAAGGAACATATGCCCCACATTGCAGGTTTTCTTTCTGCCTCGACTCTGACCCACTTATAATTCCACATTTTCCTAGTTCCTAAACCCAGTGGAGAACATTGTTCTCTGGGGATTTGCAAATAATGCACTTCATTCAGCCTTGAGGAGCTGAATCAATAAAAGCTAACTTAGGATGGTAACTGGAGAGGAAAATGGAAGACCCATGCTCCCTGGTTCCTTCCAAGAAACTGCAAAACAGTACTGACAGGTTTTTGGCTTTACTCACTGAAAAATTCTTCTGCTATGAAATACAAACTCCTTCACCATAATAAATACTGTTTTGATAACAAAACTGTACTTTCTCAAATACCCAGATGGGGAGACCATATGCAAAATAAACTCCAAGGAATTTTTTTATTGGCCATCTGCTAAAATTGGAAAGAAAGCCTGCATCCTCCTCCAGTGTTCACAAAGATTTCCACCGAGAATCCTACTTGCTTCCTTCTACTGCCACCCTGCTGATCACGTTTGGGGACCAGTTTGGCAAACGGTTATAGCAGGGGAAGGTGGATCTCCCGCTTCCTTTAATGAAATAGATTTAATCCTAATTAATGTGAGAAACAGAACACCCACAAAGTGGCAGGTTCTCAAATGTTTTCCAGCTACTCGCGCGCACATCCTCCTGCTGTCTGTTGCCGGGAATCACTAAGGGAAGCTCGCACACGGAGAACTTGCTGCCGCCCTCCTGCAAGACAGCCGACCCTCATAATTAAGTGCGTCACTTCTCATAAAGCCCTGGCTTTGGCTTTCACGGTCAAAATGGAAATGCACACACCCTTAATACAGCAATTCCACCCTGAGATGTCTACCTGAAGGAAGTGCCGGCATGGAGGTGTACAAAAATACCTCTATGAGGGTATTCCTGTCCCTGCCGGCATTATTTATTGAACCAAGTATGAGAGCGATTGAAATGTTCACCAGCAGAGGAATGACCTGAAAAGTTTGGGGTGCGTTCATCCCATGGACTGCTATAGGGCATGGACGTGGAAAGATGACTGAAACATATTTGGGAGGGGCTGGGGAATGGGGAAGGCAGGCTGAAGAGGAGGATGTATATAGTCTAATCCCATTTTTTAAACAAAAAAGGCTATGTGTGTTACAGTGTCTATTTGTTTGTACATAGGAAAAAGCTGGGGAAAATATACACTAAAGTGTCCAGTCATTTCTGAGGAGTGGGGAGGTTTTTTTTCACTTTCTACTGTGTACATTCTTTTATTGTTTGAACTCTTAATGCGAATGCATTGTTTTATATTAAGACAAAGGCGATCTTAAAAATAAGAATGCCGCATGTTTTTCTCAGGTTTTCAGCTAATAAAGCATTTCATCCTCAAACACTGACTGGATGCCCACAGTCACTCTGAGGTTATCATTGTTTCCCCATTTAACAGTTGGAGAAACGGGGCCAAGAGGAGAAGGGACTTGTCTGAAAGCCCATGAAGAAGCGATGGTGCCAGGGCTTTCCAGCAAGCGACTGCTGAAAGGTTTCATAGTCTCATTCTGCATGTGAATCAGCAGGCCCTGAATCAGCAGATTCTAAATTATTGTTATTTTAGAGACAAAGAAATTCTCCTTTATATTAGGGAACCATCCAGTTCTGAGTACTTTCAGCATCAATCAAATGGGCTGTGACACTGGATTGAGGGCTTATACTGCTAAAATAGGAAGAGAAAGAGCAATTGCCTAACCCCACCTCCCCATTTTACTGATGACAAAGAGTCTCTCTGAATGGCTCAAGTCAGAAAGCCAACAGTTAAGCAACAAGCACTTGCTCAGCTTTCTGTCTTTTCCACAAAACCTCCTCCTCCTCTGGGGCTTCCCCATCAGAATCCTGAAAGTGTCAGTTCTGCCTTCCTCTCCATCCCCCTCTCGGATCTGTCTCCAGTCCTATACATTCCGTCTCTGACTATTCTTCACATCTGTCCTTCTCTGCATGAGACTCCTGTCTTAATGTCTTAATGTAACCCTCAGCATCTCTTTTGCCTAGATAACATTGGATGGATGGGGATTCTAGCCAGTACAATAAGGCAAGAAAATGACATAAAAGGCTGATCTGAAAGCAACACATAAAACCATTCTATTCTCAGAGAACATGATAGTCTATGTAGAAAATCTAATAGAACCTACAAAATAAGCTACTGGAACTATTAGGTGAGTTTGGCAAGGTTGCAGGACACAAGATTAATATGTAAAGATCAACTGTATTTCTACATACTCACAATGAATAACTAAAAATTGAAGTTTAAAAACAAAACTTTGTTAATATATCAAAATTTTGAAATATTATACTTAGGGATAAATTTGACAACAGATGTGAAAGACCTATACATTAAAAAATCAAAACAAAAAAAAAACAAATTTTGCTCAAAGTAATTAAAGAAGACCTAAACCACGTCCATGGGTCAGAGGACTCAATGTTGTTAACATGTCAGTTCTACCCAAAGTGAATATAATATATATATATAGGTTCAATGTATTCCCAATCAAAACCACAGCAGGATTTTTGTAGAGATTTGTAGATTTTGTAGGATTATTCTAAAATTCATATGGTGGATTAAAAGACTATAATGGACAAGACAACGTTGAAAGAGAAAAACAAAGTTGGAGGACTTACAGTACATGATTTCAAGACTAATTATAAAGCTATAGTAACCAAGACAGGGAGGTACTGGATAAAAGTGGACAAATATATCAATGGAATAAAATAGAGAATTCAAAAATACACCCACACATACTTCAGCAATAATTTTCATGTAAAGGCAATTGGAGAAGGGGAGTTAGTATTTTCATCAACTGTTTCTAAAACTATTAGAGGTCTACATGCGCGCACACACACACACAAAAAGACTTCAATTCATACCTCACATAATATTAAGAAATTAAGTCAAAATTATAAAACTACACTTCAAACTGTAACACTTTTAGACAAAAAAAAAAGGAAAGCATCTTTGTGAGCTTGGGTTAGGTGAAGATTCTGTGTATATGACACCAACAGCATGATCCATAAAAAAACAAATTGATACATTGGATTTCATCAGAATTAAAAACTTGCTTTTCAAAAGATATTGTTAAGAGAATTTTTAAAAGCACAGGCTGGGAGAAAATATTTGCAAGTGGTATATCTGATAAATACCTATATTCAAAATATATAAAGAACTCTCAAAACTCAATAATTAAAATAAGCAAGTCAATATTTTAAATGGGCAAAAGATGTAAATACATATTTTGTCAAAGAACAAAATATTTGAATGGTAAATAAGCCCATGAAAAGATGCTCAACATTATTAATCATTATGGAAATACAAATTAAAACCAATGAGAAACCACTACATACCTGTTAGAATGGTTAAAATGTAAAAGACTATTACCAAGTGTTGGCAAGGATGTGGTAGAACTAAAATGCTCATACGTTGTTAAGAATACAAAATGGCACCACCACTTTGGAAAAAAATTGGTACTTCCTTTAAAATTAGATGTATACCTACTATATGATCCAGACATTTCATTCCTAAGCATTGACTCAGAAAACATACTATATCCACACAAAGACTTATACACAGACGTCCATAGTATCCTTATTTGTAATAGCCAAAAACTGGTATCAATCCAAATGTCCAGCAGCAGATAATGGTAGAAGCAAACAGTCAATGGAATACTTCCCAATAATAAAAATGAATGAATTATTGATGAATACTACAACATGGATGAAATCTTAAATTAACGATGTTGCATGAAAGAAGCCTCACACACACACACACACACACACACACACACACACACACAAGATTACCAGCTCTATGACTCCATTTACATAAAATTCTAGAAAGTGTAATCTTGACAGCAAGCAGATCCATGGTTGCTTGGAGATGGGTGGTAGATGTCAGGGAGGGGAAGAGAGGAAAGATTACAAAGGGACATGAGGAAACATTTTGGGGTGATAGATGTGTTCATTATTATCTTGATTGTGGTGATGATATCATGGGGTTTTTACATATATCAAAACATATCAAACTGCATACTCTAAATATTTATAGTTTACTGTATGTCAATTATGCCTTAATTGAAGTTGATTTTTCAAACAACATATGAGACAAATAGGCTATGTGCATAGTCTCAAAATATCTCCCCACAAGATACTTGATGATTACAAAGGGAAAAAGTAGTAACTTTCTAGGAGAGAGACCTAGCAGATACACCTTAACTAAGCGACATCAAAGTTAACGTGGCCCGAATTAAGACCTCTTGACACCCTGTACCTCCTGAGGTGCTGCATTGAGAACATCACTTTTGTGGTCTTCTTCCCAAAAATGTGTAATCTGAATCTAATCATGAGAAAAATCAAACAAAACCAAGGTGAGGACACTCTTAAAGAAATAACTGGCCAGTACTCTTCAAAAGAGTCAAGGTCATGAAAGACAAAGACAGAATGAGGAACTCTCTACAGCTCAGAGGAGACTAAGAAAAAATAACAACTAAATGCAATGAGGGATCCTGGAGTACATCCTGTCCCAGAAACAGGAGATTAGGGGGACAATAGAAAACATGCAAAGAAGGGGTGTGGATGTTTAGTAATATTATATCAATGGTAAATCCCAGGTTCAGTACTTGTATAAGATGTTAATAACAGGCGAAGCTAGATGAAGGGTCTATGGGAGCTCTCTCTGTACTTTATTTGTAACTTTTCTGTAAGTCCAAAATTATTTCAAAACATTTTTAAAACTCAAGGCAAAATGAAGGCATTTCCAAACAAACAAAAGCTGAGAGAATTTACCACCAGCAGACCTGTATTACAAGAAATATGTTAAAGAAAATTCTTTATGTTGAAGGAAAATAATACCAGATGGAATCCCAGACCTACACAAAGGAATGAAGAATGCTGGATGTGTAAATATATGGGTAGGTATAGCAGACAAATATACTCATTTTTCAGTTTCTTTATAAGATAATTGACTTCTCAAAGCAAAAATAATAATAATGTACGAGGTCGGACAATTAAGTCCGCAAACTCATCCTAGAAAAAGTGCTACATACCTCATTGCTGAATATCACTACGGTCACCTTCCAAGTACTCCCCTTGGGAAGCCATGCACCGATGCCAGCACCTAGTCCACCCTTCAAAGGAGGGTTTCTGGGCAGGAATTCCCACCCGTTCTCAGGAATTTTTTTTGCTTTCCCATTCCCCAATCCCAAGAAAAGTTGGTCGGGAAATCGGCTCCTTGAACCCAGTAATACCCATAATGGGAAACAAATGTACTACTCACAATGTTTCTCTTAGACACTTTTTCTATTTATCGCTAGGGTTTCCGTGAGGAAATTCCAGCCTGTTCTCGGGAATTTTGTTCACTTTTCCGTTCCTGCATCCCAAGAAAAGTTGGTCGGAAAATTGGGAAAATTGGCTCCTTGAATCCAGGTGGTGGGTAGTATCGGCCGTCACTTTGTGGAAACGATTCATCGTGAAGAACAGAAAACAGTTTATATCTCAGGGTTTGGGAATGGGAAAGCAAAGAAAATTCCTGAGAACAGGCAGGAATTCCCACCGGGAAACCCTACTTCAAAGCAATTTTGGAACTCTTTTTCTGGAATAGGTATCAGAGCTGCCATCGTGTTATCCTTGATGTCCTGAATGTCATCAAAATGTCTTCTTTTCAATATTTCCTTTATCTTCAGGTAAAAAAAGAAGTCATTAGGGGCCAGATCAGGTGAGTAGGGAGGGTGTTCCAATACAGTTATTTGTTTCCTGGCTAAAAACTCCCTCCCAGACAGTGCCTGTGTGAGCTGGTGCATTGTCGTGATGCAAGAGCCATGAATTGGAGAAAAGTTCAGGTCGTTTTCGTCTAACTTTTTCAAGCAGTCTTTTCAGCACTTCCAAATAGTCAACTTCGTTAACTGTTTGTCCAGTTGGTACAAATTCATAATGAATAATCCCTCTGATATCAAAAAAGGTTAGCAACATTGTTGCAACAAGCTCGTGAACCTCATTGTCTGTCTTCGTATATCTACATGATTAGTCATGGCAGCTTTATTTATAACGTCTCCAAAGTGGAATTAACTCAAACGCCCATCAACTGGTGAATGGATAAACGAATTGTGGAATAGTCATCCAATGGAAAACATCTCAGCAATAAAAATACCAACTATTAATGTACACAGCAAACATGGATGAATCTCAAAAATATAACTTTGGAAGAAAAAAGGCCTCAAAAAAGTACATACTGTATTGTAGGATTCCATTTATATGAATTTCTTGAACAGGCAAAACTAATCTATGATGAAAATGCAGATCAGGAGGTGCCTGGGCCGGGAGGTGGGGGTGGGGTGGGAGCATTGAGGGGCTTGACTGTAAAGAGACACCCAGGAACTTTTGGGGATGACGGACGTGCTCTTTTCACTTATTTGATTTTGAAGGCACAAACTGGCATCTCACTTATATTCCGCCTGACAGAATTGTTAGCTACAGAGTCGCAGAAATAGGAAGGAAGGTATTCCACATTGGAACAACAGCGTGAGCAGAGCCACAAAAGTGGGACATTGTGGGGGTCAGTATGGGGAAACGCTAATAGTTTATTTTTAAAACTTTATGCATAATTTGCATACAATAAAATGAAACTTATTTTAAGTTATAATTTGATGAATTTTTTTAAAATGTATAGACAGACCCATGTGACCACCATCCCATAGAGAGCTTCGTTTTAAAAATTATCACTTCGAGCTTTCTTTGTGCTTTATAAATCATAATTTTATTACAAGTTTTATAATTTAATATTAAAACCAAAACAACAGGCAGGCAATAAATAACACAGTATAAAAAGCATAGGCCTTGAAATCAGCTCTAAGTCTAAATCCTATTTCTCAAACAAGTCATTTAATTTCTCAAAGCCTCAGTTTCCTCATCCATAAAATGGGGATAACAACACAACCAACTTCACTATGAGGATCAAAATAAATCATGTGAAACTCCTACCAGAATGCCTGGAGGTGCAGAGTGGGGCCCATACATGGTATTACCTTATGACAATTAGGTAGGCATTTGTTGTATAGATACCCTCAGAGATGTGAGATGGCATGGAACCTGTGGCCAAAGGCTTTGAAATGGTCCTAAGTGAAATCATGAAAAGACTAACCAAAATGGCAATTCTGAATTCAGCTTCCCTATTGGCTCTGTTTCACCATTAGTGGTGAAGGCTCCAAAGTATTTCATACTCAAATACTTCTCTTCAATATGGAATGGGTGATTTGAAAGGTGATTCTGGGACACATTTAAAGCAGGACACTTAAAAGGTGCCCCGCCCCCCCACCCTCAGTTTGTCAGACCTACTCCCTGGCCTTGAAGCGGAGCCTGGCCTCCCACATTTAGTGCCACGGGATGCTGGGGCGACCACACCTCTAGGATTCACCTAAACAGTCCCAATCCTCTTGTGGGCTCATGCACCTGCCCCAGCTCTGTCTACCTGGTGCTGCAAATGCAACCCCGTGACCCAGCTCCCAATATCAGCCTCTTCTCTTGACGACCCACTTCTTCAGTTTACTTACCTGTCACCCTCCCTGCTCAAGTCTGCAAGTTGCCATGACTGCTGCCAACACCTACTGTGTAGTTAAACACTCCCCTTGGCCCGTCTTAGCTCCCAGCACAGGACCCAGGACACAGCTGCAACCATAATATAATTCAAGGGTCATAGGTTCAGAGTGCCATCGATCATCTACCTGAGCAACAAAGAGCTGGAACTCGTCAGGCAGAATCCATGAGCGAGGGTAGAAGTTGTACTCCTCAGGAAAGAGATTCTGCATGATTCTCACTGCTCTACTCAGAGTAATTTTACGCACCATCTCCGTCATGCCTGGGGAGAAGAGAAGCTGTGAGGTTTTAACAACAGTGAGCTACTAGCTATAAAACAACCATTATTTGGGACTTTTAAAACCACCCACCCGACATATTGACTTTTTCAGACAAGATAAAAAAAAAAGGTATGAGTTGTTCCCCACAGCGGTGACTCATGGTTTGGAAAGACCTAGCAAATTAATGAAAAACTTCAGGTAATAGGTGAATTTTGTTTCCTTATAAAAATGAAGCATCAATTTGAAGGAATGAGTTTCCACCTAGCTTATTATTCCATTCTTTGTCAGCTCCCTAGATAATGAATAAAGAGAAGCATTTCCATCTTGCACTTAAAACTTACTATCCTCTTTAATTTGGGGCCACCATATGTACTTCTGGGGTTCCTTCCATCTTAAGCCCTAGAGAATATTATCTAGTGGACTCTGCTGATATTACAAGAAGTTTAAGTTGCTTTGTTTTAGTCTTTTATGAGTATTAACAAAAGGTATAAAATAGAAAAATATAATATACATCTTTTCAGCATAAAAACTGTCTCCTTGAAATAAGAACAGGGAGTGGAAAGGATATCAGCATAATTCATAGTTTAAGGGGAAAAAATGGAATCTGTAGGAGTTCTTCAGCTCTAAGTACTGATGCTGATATGGATCAGATCGCATTAATTTGCCCAGAGGGGATTGAAATGTCTCACTTATAAAACATTTTCAAAGAATAGTGGACTTTTTTTTCTTGTCACATCTTTAGTAACTGACAAGAGAAGAAACTGAGTGTATAATTTAGCAAACTTTAAGCAAATAGGTAAAAATTATTTTACATTTTAGCATGCTTATTTCTTAAGGTGAATATCCCTGCTAAAAATGGAGGCAAAAATAGGCCTTCACCCTGAAAGAGGCTACCCAGTTCCATCAATGACACTAGAAATTTGCTTAGCAAAGTTATTTTTAATAGAAAGTACAAAGTTCCAGGTAAGCGTGGCATGTCCAAATTGTCACACATTCCAAATGGGCACAATCAGAATGAATGAGGTTTTTCTAAACTCCCATGTTCAGGAAGCAAAGGGTAAACATTTGAGAATGAGGGTTTTAATAACCTACTTCTTGCTTCCCTCGGCATATTAAAAAGAGCAATAAATCTAAAGATCGCAGCTTCAAGATGTCAATGCCCAGGTTCTTAGTTCTTGTTTAGAAGGATATAGAGAAGGATTAAATAAGAAATAAAGGAGCTTAAGAAGCACTTATAAATTGTGCTCTGACGTGGACTCTTCGATATTAAAAAAAAAAAAAACCTCACTGAGGACCCTGTTCTGAGCTTCCCAAGAAATACTTTGGAAAATTATAGCTATTCCTTTTAATTCCCTATGAAATTAGAAATTTTGAGTTATAAACTGCAGCTGAACACAAAGTACACAAAAACAAGGTTTCAGCTTCTTTGGAATTGTTTCAGTTATAGTATTAAACTAAAAACCTTCTAACTAACTGTAACACATCACATCATATCAAATAGATGATGCCTCCTGACCAAACAGTGCTGTGGTATTTTCCGTATTTGAGTGGCACTGTGACAGGGGAAGGGTCAGAAATCCCTTGGCAGGTCAGAAGGACTCACACAACACAGACAGAAGTGCCATGAGTACAGAAACACAATTTGAATGCTCCAGAAAAGTTTTGTGAAAATCAATGTCCAGTAAATTGAGTAAATATTCATTTTCAATCTGCGCTGGCTCCTTTCGTGATGTGGTTTGGCAGTCCCCACACCAGCCAACAGGCCTCTTGGCAAGTTTACCTTTGTGTCTGTCTCCAGGTAGTTCTCCACTAAAAACAGCCAACTTCAGAAGCACCCCTACAAGCCGATGGCTACTTTTCCCAGACGCTTCCAGACTGCCGGCTGGACACAGTTATCCCTAATCCTGCCTGAATGCCTGTCTTCAGAAAGCACCGGTGTAGCCCTCCGTCAATCCACTTACCAACGATACTTTTGTTCCTGCACCATTTCGAGGCTGTGTTTCCCCCCAGTGCTGCCAGGGAGAACGTCTCTCACCCCTGACTCAACCCCACATGGAGGACGCTGACATGCCTGGGTCTGGCCGTGGCTCAGACACAGAAGTGGGGAGTGCCATTTTACCTCAGTAAGAGGCTGACAAGACTAGTTGGGCTTCTTGCTGAATCAGAGCACGTGTTCCCAGAGTAAACATGTGAAAAGGGGGGTGGTAGCCAGGCTCTGTTGGCTCCAGACTCTGCCTCCCTTCTCTAAGCTGCTGCAGACCTGGCCCTACCTGTGACCCTTGCCCTAGGCTCTGGGACCCATCCTGACCTGAGGTGGAAGCTCTAGGTCTGACCATCAGCAACCCCCAAGCTTGGGAACAAGGGAAGCTTTGACCCTAACTTTGTACTCCAATTAGATAAGGGGGATTTTAACTGTTTTCCTGAGGCTCCATTGTTTCGTCCCCAAGTTTGAGTAGCCTGTCTTGCTCCTGCTGCCTGGGTGGCTGCCTTAGCAACGCCTCTGCCTCATTCTCTCCGAAGTTCCTCGTCTGTTCCCCTCAGGTCTCCCCTGCAAGGGCCGGAGTCCTCCTGCCTGGGACTGCGGTGCCCCCTAAAAGGTTCTTTGGAGGACAATGCCTGCCGGGTTTCTCAACAAGATTGACCCCAGACGTCCCTGCTGTGGCAGTTTCCCTGTGGACTAGGAAAACCCCTCGCTCAGCTTAGAGCTTCTCACACCAAGAGCTTGCCTCCTGCCACTCCTTCTGAGCCTGGGTGTTTCTGTCGGCTACACAGAGACAGAGGCTCAAGGCCTGGTGGGTCTCACGGGTGTGGCATTACCAGGAGTGGTAACAGCTTGATTTTCAGATTTGCCCAGCTTAAAAATAATAATAATAAAACCTCAGCTAGGATGGGAGCATTATTCAATCCAAATATCATTCGTAACAATAATTATTGGCAAAAACACATTACAACCATCAAACAACAAATACTCCTCTCTCTATTCCCATCACCACTGATCGGCCATCTTTTGCCTGGATGCTGCAGTAACCGCTTAGCTCTCTCTCCGTTTCCTCTCAGCTTTTCTGCCCATCCCCAGTGCAACTCTCTGGCTAAACTTTCTAAAATCCAAGCTGGCCAGGTCACTCTCTGGTTTAACAATTCCTTAGTGGCTTCCCATGACCTTTGGTCTCTGTCCATCACCTCTCTGCCCGTCACACTTGACCCTTTCTAACCATTGTGGGCCACTTGCCCTTCACTGAGTGAGCCGTGTGCTCTGAGCACTCTACATCTTTGCACCAACTTTGCTCCCTTGTTTTGCATGAGGGTCAGGCCCATCCAATCCTGGAGGTTCGGTTCACATGTCAATCTTCTCCTCCAGGATCTCTCACCCTGCCTGACCCCCAAGCAAATCTGGGTCAGGTCACCTGCCCTCGTTCCAAACTCTCACAGCACCCCAAGCTTCCTCTGGCATAGCACTTATTGTGTACTTGACTTCCCTCTTTACATGCCCTTCTCCTTGTCTTTGTGTGCCCAGCCCGTGCTTGACACATGGCTGCCCCCATAGATTCTTCACTGGAGGGAGCCCTGTCCCTCTCGACAGAAAGGCCCCTCCTCATGATGGGCTCTCAGGCTCCACCTGCCATGTGCTGCCAACATCTCAGATCATGAAACTCACCAAAAGTTCTTTGTAAGCTGAGAACTGACAGGTTTGCCCTTTCTTAAAGCAGAGAGAGAGACACATCTAAATCAGATTATTGTCATAGAAAGTCTGAATTCATCAGTTAAGATATAATAACACATCTTGAAGGAAATTGCCCATAAAAAGGTAGCTAAAAGCTAATGTGCTGACACAAACAAAATAAATTATTTTCATATGCACATCCAAAAGTTTTCAGTTTATTCAGCATGGGAAATTTGTACTTGCCTGGCACGTCCACTAGAACTTACTCTAAGTAATATACAGTGCACACAAAATGCACTTTTAAAATAATGGGATATCTAAGGGACAGAAGATGAGCTTGGACACAACGGGAGCCGAAGGGCAGACGGTTCTGCAACCAGCCCACTGCTAATGATTGCTGCCTTTCACACAGCAGAGCGTGTGGCGTCCCTGTTCCTCTGCCTAGATATTCAAGAGCCTGCTTTGTCATTAGAGCTAATTAACTGCTATTAGTAAAGTGGAAAATTATATGTTCTAATCACTGGCATGTGGAACATGGGATGGGACAAACGTGCTTCTTAGAGATGAATATTCTTATGTCACCTTTAATGAAACTAGTGTTTTGGGGGATATTTTTCTCTGTGTTTCTAATCTGTGGTCCAAATGTAGAGCCACCGCTACTTCCTTCCTTCTCAGCCATTAGCTGAAGCAGGAGGGAGCAGGGAAAATGTAAATGAAGCCTCCTTTGATGATTCTTGTCTCAGGAACTCTGTCCTCATTCAAAGAGCTGTTCTCTTTCAAATTATGTTCTCAGATATCCCAGGAAGCCCTTTAGTGGCATCAAAAAGTCACCTTTTCTGAGCAGCAGAAAGAAAAGAATAGCTTTTTCCATTAAACTGTGTGCAAGAAACCGTTTGCAGGAATTGTTCTTGTTCGCTAACAAAACCCTCTCTCCTTCTCTAGGGACGAATCTGACCTTGGGTTAATTTTCTAGCTCTATTCCTCTGGAAATCAATAATGGTGGAAAGTTAGCTAAGTTCCTAGACAACAAAGCATATGGTTAAAATGACCTGATTGGCAAAATCCATAAATCCCTGGTAGAAAGCCACAGCTTCAGGCTTTCCTGAGTGTAGTGATGCTTGTCCCTTAGCATGATGAGGGGTACGGGGGAGACCCTGGAAGCTATGTGGTGAAGTCCTACACAAGATATTGGCTCCTATAGGGTGTGTGAGCCAAGACAGACCCACACCAAACCAGGGGGGTCTTGTCTCTTTGCACTGGAGCTTTCACTTGAGGGGCCAGAGACTGGCCTCTAGAACCCTTGCAAAGACGCCACCGGAGAGAAGTGCCTGACACTGACTGGCTGGCAAGCTGTGTTTCCTGCCCTATATCCTTCTAAATGAAGCTGAGCCAAGTGTGGCCTGTGGTAGAGTGCATGCTTAAATGAAACCCCCCTAGTGGATGTGGCACAACTAGCCAGTGTATAAAATATGGACACTGGGTTTTCTGAGGTGTTTTCAAAGATCTGCCATGGAATACCAAAGAAAAAGAGTAAGTTGATTCACCTTTTTAAAATAAGCATCAATAGTATAACACTAAGAGAAATCACCTTATATTCAGGCAACTATACTCTCACAGCAACTATGTAAAAATGATACATAAACGTGGTTAAGGTTTCAGAAAAAATATGGAAATATTCACATTGTGGTTTTGTTAAATGAGGGATGGGATTCAGGGTGACGTTCTTTTTAAAAAAATATTTACTATTGTATTATAATATGGTTTAAGCAGTATGTTAAAATTTCTGAAAATTAGTGGCAGCCCCTTTGGCTCCGCTCAGATCCAGCTTAACCTTTTCCCCTAAGCACTTCTGCTCACCTGCTCACCGTAACCACCCTCTTCACTTAGCCATTAAAAAAAAATGAAGAGCAGAAGAGGGTGGTGGAGATGAAAAACAAAGTGAAAAGGCATATGGGGGGCTGGGAGTGGAGAGAGAGGGGCTATCTTAAGGTGTTGGCTATGCCACTTTTCTGGCACTGAGTCCCCCTGGCAGGTGACTCGCTGGGACAACGAACGCCCTGAGGTGAGAGCCGAGGCCGTCTGCAGTTTGGTGTTCCCAGCACGGAGACTGCTGCCCTGGGTTTTAAAAATGGTTCCTCCAAAGATGATACTTAAAGAAAATGAAAACTGCTAACTCCATTTCTGTGACATAGTGCTAGAACTTTAGTACTTCTGTTTCCTGCAAATTATTGAAGTGAAAAATGTCTATATTTTTCATTTTGAGAGTATAGTCACTTCATGACACCTCTGTATTATATTTATAATCCAAAAGGTGAAAATCATGTTCTTCCCCCAGTGGAATTAGACCAGGAGAGCCTGTCTCTTTGTGTGTTTGAGCCTCTAATCATTAAACCCTTGGTGGGTTAAGTCCTGATTCCTCTGCATTAACGTCCCTCTCAAGGAAATGGCACCGAGGCAGCAGTTCCCAACTAAAAGTCGTTGAGTTTAATCGTGAAGCACTGTCATGTGTTGTAGACGAGTGTATGTACCCTGAGACTCAGCCTTGGAAACGTTTTTAAATGCCAACAATAACAACGGATACCTGGAAACTTGTTCACTTGACCAGAGAATATGTCATTGTCGTGAAATGAAACTCCATGCCAGTAGATGTCACAAGGCAAGCGTCGGCCAAAAGGGAACTGGAAGAAAGAAAAAAATGTGACTAATAACAAGAATAAGAGGAGCAGTGACCACACTGAATGTCTATCGTGTACAAACTCCTGGCACACATCACACGGTTCAGTCCTCACCGTGACCTCACAAGCACATGAGGTAGCTGATATTTTTTTCCCATTTTATAGACAAAGGAACAGATTCAGACAGGTTAAGTAATTCGCTCAGGGTCACAACCAGGGATGGGTGGAATTTTGATTCTATGTGGCAGGCGCTAGACTCATGACTTTACAGGCACTCTTTCATTTTAATCCTTATAAGTACCTAGAAAGGATTACTCCCCTTTTACTGATGAGAAGACTGGGGCTGCGAATGGTAATCTAATCTAATGGTAATCTAAACCAGGTCACACAGAGCTGCTAAGGGGAGGAATCAGGATTTGAATCCAGGTCCATCTGGATCCCAAGCTATACTTCTCTTTCTCTGAAAATTACAACTCTCAATCTAGTCCCCCCAAAAATGAGCTTTAAGTCCCTCTCTCTCTCTCTCTCTCTCTCTCTCTCTCTCACACACACACACACACACATACACACACACACACACACACACACACACACACACACGAGGTCCAAGGGCAAGATGCATCCTCAGCGCCTAAAGCAGTTCCTGGCATTCAACAAAGACTTTTTAAACAAATAAATGAACAAACCAGGTGCGGTCATCTGACTCAAATGAGATAACCAGATTCTCCCTTCCAGGAATTTGGAAATCAGAGATCAGGCCGCCTCTGCTGGCCCTTGAACTGGAAGTGATAAAAAGCCAGAGCTGGGCAGCGGTGCTTGGCAGTGTGCACAGAGAAGCAAAGGCAGCCAATCTGCTGAGAGAGAAGAAAGAGGCAGGTGCAGAGAGAAAAGTAAAGGTGAGCCCCTCATGGCCCTGGAGACACAGACTGAGTGACCTCAGTCCATGGGGCTTCTCGGTCCTGGGCCCAAACCCTCCTGAGCCTGGCTGGCCTTCCTGTCCTTGGATCCTCTAAGACAGCCTCGCATTCTTAGAATCCAACCCCTTTTTGCACAAGCTACAGGGTTTCCCTCACTGAGACAAAAGGGCCTGCTCTTGCCACTACAGCCTAGGTTATCAAAATAATCAAGTTTGATCAAATTCTGCATTTACAAAAGTGTTATCAAACTCTGCGTTTATAGAATGCATTTTTTAAAACTGCAACTCAGATGACCCTTGTTAAAGGAAAAAAAATGAGGATATGTTAGCTCATATTTAGAACCTGCTTGTTTAAAGTCCAGATGAAGAAAAATGCCAACACATGAAATAAAATCATTTGATTTTCCCACTCTAAGACTATAATTAATCAGAATTTTTATCTAGTCCAAGTTGGAAGGGCTCTGTTCCAATGGAAGAACACAGCATTACTAATGAAGCGGTGGGGACGCAGTGCTTCCCGACTAGTCCAAATTAAAATGAAGGCAAACTGACTCAAGCACATTCACATTGCTTCAGGGCTGTGCCAACGTGAGGCGTATGTTATACACTCGATTAGCATTAACAACTTACATCTATAATTTATAGCATTTTACTCATTTTCTTTGCATCCAATGGTCTGAAGCTATTAATTCAGCAGTCACAAATACAGAGAGACGCAACATATGCTATTTCCTTCCAGCTGTTACGTGCTAATACAGAGAAGGGGGAAATAACCAGGGAAGTAGCTCTACGAAGTGAGTATCCAAGCAACGTTCACCAAGATCCACGCGGCTTTGCTGCTTGAAATGTGGGACCAACGCCCGCCCTGTGTCAGTGGACAACCTCTGACGCCTTGCCACCCTCACGGATCCCAAATCAACCCTTCATTCAGAAGGGCCTTTAGCTCATTCCATTTTGAGAAACTGCCTTTTTCCTTAATCCATTCATTCAATAGTTACTATGTGCCAGACACCGTGCGAGGTGCTGAGAACACAGAGAAACACAATTTTAAATAGGTCCCAGGAGGTCATAATCCCCCCTCTCCTCAAGATCTTTTTAAATACCGCTTAAACAGCTACCATCGCGTTCAATGGTGAAAGACTGAAAGCTTTTCCTCTAAGATCGGGAATGAGACATGGGCGTCCATTCTCAGCAGCACTGTCCAGCGGGGCATTGGAAGTTCTAACCAGAGGAATAGGTAAGAAAGAGAAACAAAAGGCATCTCAAGTGAAAAGCAAGAAGTAAAATATCTCTGTTTGCATCTGACGTGATCTTATATACAAACACCTGAAAGATTATATACACACAACAAAAACTGTTAGAAATAAGAAATGAATTCAGTAAAGTTGTAGGATACAAAATCAATACACAAAAATCAATTGTTTTTCTATATACTAATCACGAACAATCCAAAAAAGGAAATTAAGAAAACAGTTATATTGATAATAGCATCAAAAAGAATAAAACACTTAGGAATTAACTTAACCAAAGAGGCAAAAGACATACACTGAAAACTACAAAATACTGCTTAGAGAAATTAAAGACACACACAAGTAAAAAAGACATCCCCTGTTCACAGATTAGAGGACTTGATATTGTTAAGATGTCGATGGTTGGTATAAAAATTGGCTTAAAAGCCAAATGAGTTGAAAACGTATGTCCACAAAGAAACCTGCACGCAGATGTTTACAGCGACTCTATTCAAAACTGCCCAAACTTGGAAGCAACCACGGTGTCCTTCAGTAGGTGATGGATAAACAAACTGGTCCATCCAGACAGTGGAATATTATTCAGCCCTAAAAAGAAATGAGATCTCAAGCCATAAAAGGACGGGGGTGGGGGGGTTGTAAATGTTTAATTCTAAGTGAAAGCGAACCTTTGGGGGGGGGACAACAATCACTTTGAGATTCTTTCCAGAAAAACACACATATGCACAAATTTCTCCGTATGTTTTTAGGATGTTCAAAAACTCTCTGAAGCCTGTAGTTGTTCACGGACACCATGGTGAACAACACCTGCAGTGGCTTTCGTGAATGAATACCTGAATACAGGGCCGTATTCATTGATGTGTAGCAACTACTCAAATACATTATCGTCACCATCGTCAAAGTTAACAGCTATGGAATATTTATTACTATGACTATGTGTTAAACACTTGGCATATATTATCCCATTTAGTCCTCACAACCACCTTATGAGGAAGGTGCTACTATGAATCCTATTTACAGATGAAGAAACCAAAGCTTTGAGAGATCAAATAACTTTCCTAAGGTCCCAGAGCTAGGAAGGGCAGAGTCAGGTCAAATCCAGGTCTGCCTGATTCCCAGGCCCATGGAGTGAGGAACTAGCCACAGCTGATCTTGAACTGTGGTGGTGATCTTGAGCTGGTCGTGGTGCTTATCAGTCACACATGAGCTACGGCAACTAACCTACCCTCACCCCACATGCTACCGTCTTTGCCACAGAGGAAGTTCTTCCCTCAGCATATTCACCTGAATGGACCCAAAAATCCCTTTCCCTCTTGCCCAGCAGGACGAAAACACACTTGCAAAATAGCCAGTCTCAAACAAGAACTGAACCCATTAAATGTCCTTTTAAGGAACTGATATTAGGGTCCCTTCTTCTAATGGCCCAAAGAGCAAGTCCAAACCCCCCGAGGGATTTTGCAGAATGAAATTCCACAGCACATGCTGATGAAAGCACAATTCACTTTTCTGTACTTTGTGAATGATTTTCTTCTGAGAGCTTCTTCACGGACAGAAAATCTTTCAAGTGACGGGGCATAAAAGTGGCAAATAAGCTTTGATACAGGCAAGCATATGTGTAATATATCTACAGAGGGAAGTGATCCAAATTGATGCTTCAAAATGAGGGTCCTGGAGTGCTCAGGGGGAACCCAAGGAAGGTGCAGTAGCCACAGCACTGAGCTTGGATTGGGAAGAGCCTGGCTCAGGCCCCGACCCGCCACACCCCACCCGGAGACCTGGGCACTCGCACCCTGTCCCTCTAAGGCTCAGCGGCTCCTCTACAGGGAGGAAAACAATGGCAATAAAACCCGTCTCCCTCCCAGGGCTGTTATGTGGACTGAAGTAATTCATGGAAAAGCACTTTGTAAACAGTAAACTGCTGTTCCATAGCATAGGTTATTATTTTTAATGTCCAAGGAAATCACCTCAAAGAGTAACTTCAACTAAAATAGATGCCACCAGAATATCAAGCCTCGTTAGGAGGAGCTCTTGAATGAGATGGCCGGGTGTACGTACCTGCACTTGGGAAACCAGCTATGCTGCCCCCAGGCAGAGTTACCAGACTCCTCTCACGTGCTCCCTCTGCACTCTGTTGGTGCCACCGCTTATACGGTGTTCTCATTTACATGCCTGCTTCTCGCCCAGCCCACATCTGTGGTACTCCCGATACTAGGTTAGGATGCTTCCAATATTAGGTTATCTTTATAAAAAGACTGCTGTCTCTCTCTCTCCTCTCTCTCTCTCTCTCTCTCTCTCTCTCTCTCTCTCTCTCATTGTTACTCACTTTGGGGAAGCCTAGGGAGAGGAAAGAAATCAAAGCCTCCTGCCAACAACCATGTGAATGAGCTTAGAAGTGGATCCTTAAGCCCCTGTCAAGTCTTCAAAGACTGTGGCCCTCGGGAGAGACCCTGAGCCAAAACCCCCACATAAGCCACGTTCAGATTCCGAACCCTCAGAAACTATGTGAGGTAATAAATGGGTAGTGTTTAAGCTGCTAAGTTTTGGGGAGATTTGTTACACAGCAGCAGATAATGAATACACCCTTCCAGTTTTAGAACGTGGTCATAGAGAAAGCAAGCATTCTGAAAATGAACGGATTGAAGACTAATATATCTTTGTAACGAACATAATAATTACTTTTATTGAGCACTTAATGATGTGACAGGTATCTTACAGATATGCCTCTGTTTTGCACATTAAAAAATACAATCCTATTGCTAATAAGTGGCAAACCAGAATTTGAAGTCATGTCGGTCTATCTTCAAACACTGTGCCCTTTCGACTCCACCAAGATAGATGGATGAATAGACGGATTAATCTGTAAAAAAAAAAAAAAGAGCAAATACGTCTATGGGAAAAAAACAAAAAACCATTGCAGTTAACTCAAGGGAGAACATAGCACAGAAAAGTCCAGAGAAGGCCAGTTATGACAAGGAAAGGACTGAGCAATTGCACTTCAAGGATGGACTAAAAGTTTAACACTCTTTTCTTCAATCAAGAAAGCAAGCACAGGAAGAAACTACTGGGGGAAATCCATCAAATCCTGAAGGGTTTGACAGATGGAACATGGCTCTACCTGCCCCATGCGAGCATATCAAAAGGCGGCCAGCCCCTTTCAAGCTCACATCTCGTCCAATGGCATTGCTATCTTCCCAGACAGATGACAAGAGCCAGCCACCCAGCTGAGGGGCCATAGAGATTCCAGGCTCCCTCTTGCCTGTGGAAAGTGGGCTGATGAGAAAAGGCCTCTACGTGCTGGTGAGGGAACAGCCCGCTTCCTGTCCACGGCATCTTTGGATGGCGCTGGGGGAGAAGCACACACATGGGGCAACTCCAAGCCTGTTTCCTCAGTGGGAACAATACTGGCAATGTGATTGGGCTATTAGATGGATTAATAATGTGTTTGAACCACCTGGCATGGTGCCTGGTATGCAATGCCTGGGGTGCAGGTGTTCAAAAAACTGCTGCTTTCCTTCCTCTCTTCCATTCTTTCCCATAACCCTTCACCTCTTGGCTGGTATGATATTATGCAAAGGAGCTGGTGGGTGGGGGTGTTTTCTAGAACCAGCCTCAGGTTAAACGTGCACAAAGTACACTCGAGGTATCTGAAGCCATGTAGATCTATCTCCTGGGTATGCCCCAACCTCTTGGGAAAGCCCGTATTGCATGAAAACTCCTTGACTTCAGTTCAAGAACCTGGATTCAAATCTCAGCCCTGCCAACTACTAAGGCTCTTGGTTTCATCATCTGAGAAAGAGGACTCCCAAAGTCTCCCTCGCAGGGGGTGTTATGAAGATTCAAAGTAACTATGCAAGTTAAAGAACATGAACGGCCTGGCACTTCCCAGGAGTTACATTCGCCCAATTACAGAATATGGGGTACAAGCCTCCTGGATTGTTCCTCACCTAATTGAGTCCCATGGTGAGAAAGGCAGAGAGGCAGAATCTCCAGACATCGCTGTGGTAGAGAAAGCAGAGGCACCTCTCGGAAGACAGCAGTGAATCATAGCTCCGGGGATTCAGGAGCCAGCCTAGGGGTAGAGGCAGTCAACAGACAAGAACACGCTGCTGACAAAGTGCTCAGTGAGGGCCCAGGAGGAGCAAGGTTTCCGCTCAAGGTGAGGAAAGTTTAACTAAGGAGAGGCCATTTGAGCTGGTGTGTTTGCCAGGCAGAGATGAAAAGGAAATCAGGCAGAGGGAAGAGTGCCTGCGAGGCAGGGAGTCCAGGAGAACAGAGGACTTCGTGCCTGGAGCCAAGCTGGAGGGGTCCTCCAGGCCCAGACAGATGGTGAAGGGCTCACACGGCAAGCTGAAGGGCTTGAACTTGATTCTACAGGTGGAGGGGAGCCAACGGCAGTGCTTAAGCAGGGCAAGGCCGGACCGGACATTGGAGGGGAGGTAGAAAGAGACTGAGGGCAGCCAGACCATGAGGGAGCTGGCCACGGCTGGGAGAAAGGGGACAGGGTGGGGTGGTGACTGGGCAGAGAGGAAGAACACACTGGGAATAGAAGTGGGGAAGAGAAGGCATGGAGGAGTAAGAGCAACAATCAGCTCAGCCTGCAGGAACTACTCTGACAGCCCACGTGCTTTAAAGAAGCCCCTTCTCTTATGCCCATGGGCTAACATTCCTGTCCCACCTCCTCCAGGTTCCTGGTCGCTGGAGATGGAAAGAATCCCACAGGGATAACTAGCCTCTGAGGAGCCTTCCAAGTTAGGAAAGGTGCCGTCTGGCTCCAGTGGGTTTCTCACGAAGACAATGATTACTCATCCTCTAATAGAGCCAATAAATATAGCAAGAGGATAAGTAATTAACAAGCTTTTGCTGGAAAGTAGCAATTCTCGTGATCTATGAAGTTTCCCTTTTCTGTTCAGTACGTCGTTACTGCAAATGTGATACTCTGGGCAAGCACGCCATTCGTTGTTCACTGAGTTAATCACCAGAGCAGGTTGTATTTGTTATTAAATCCATTCATTATAATTGACTCATATGAATTAAAGCTGGAAGAGCTGCAGTGAGGCCTGTTGTCCAGAAGCTTCCGCTTCTGATCACAGTACTTTTAATGAGATCAAAATTGTTACCAAACAATTTAACTATAGGAAAAAAAGCCCATGTTAGTAGAAGAGGAGGCTAACCTTGCCCCTTTCATAATTTCAGTGCCACATAGCAATCTCTTCCAGTTATTTATTCTGGTGTCTAATTTCCCACCCGTAAAGAATCTTTATTAGTGGTAATTATATTAGGCAAGAGAAAAAGAAAAACTCCACAAACTTCTAAAGTGATTTATCTCTTGGTTTGCAGTTTTAATTAAAATTCCAGTTTATTTAGCAAATAGCTCCGAAAAGATTAGATACCAATTTAGCACTACGTTCTTTTTCCACTTTCCAATTCATGAGGGTGATACAAACAACAAAATAACCACATTAAATGACTCTTTCTCCATTCCGTCATAATTCAGCCTATGGAAAAGAGCTCCAATATCAATTATAAATTAACTCCATTACGCGCTGCAAAATTATCCCCAGTAATCTCCCTGCTCTCTACTCCCTCACTGTGGGTAAATTATATCAATTCACCACTAGGCCTCCAATTACCCAGTGTCTTCCACATCAAAACTTTAAATGTGTTTACTAACTGAAATGGAAACAAAGCAAATCAGGTTTCCATTTTAGCAGCGCTTTCCTCCCCACCTCTCCTCCCCCCACCTCCACCCAGGATATCAAACAACTTTTCTTGAAGTCACTCTGACACCTCTGAGTGCAGCTCATCCCTGGTTAACCAGCTACTCAGGCCAGTTCACTACTTTCCACAGAGGCAACTCCCATAGGAATCACTTCCCATAGAAGTCGGCCTAAAGGCAACCTGGCTCAGCCAGAGCACTAGGTCATCCATTCAGCACACAAGCAGCTCGTGCCTTTGGGCCGGCGGTGCTCAGGGAAGGTCCAGAGCTTCCGCGCATGGGGGCAGAGGCTCAGTGGTAGGAGACGAGGCTGGAGAGGTGAAAATAGGAGGACGAATGGAACAGTCTTGACCTTCCAAGAGCTCACGGTGCAGCCGCCGCACTTTACATCAGACAGGTAAACAGATGGTTGTAATGCTTGTAGCCACCATCTTACACACATCCACTACCCGCTGGCCTAAGAGCCAAGCTCTTTACCCACACGGTCATGTTTAATCACCACACAACTTTAGGAATAGCCGTTATATCCCCATTTCACAGGAGAGGCAACCGAGGCTCAGGGAGGTAGGCGACATTTGGGCCGACTCTTGATGAGATGGAGAGAAGTTGCCAAGACTAAAGAGGGAAAGGGGTTCCCACAGGAGGAAGCAACAGCACGTGCAAAGACCAAGCAAAGAGCAAGCAAGAGCCGGGAGAGCCAGTCCTCCGCGGTCCGCGGCCACAAATATCCGAGCCACCTTGGGCATTACTGGATGTCTTCGGGCCTGTTTCCCCATTTGCCACACGCAGGGTGTTTCCCATTCTGCAAATCTGTGAGGGCCTGCTCTTCTTTTACGATAATTGATTATGATTTGGGCTGACCGTAAAGTACCCAGTGCTGTCTTAATAATGCACTCAAGGGACAAAGAAGTGATTTCCCAGAGGACTTACTAGATAAAGGAGGATGGACTCTGCCCCCCAAACTCATTTGCTCCTCCTGACCCCTCAAACCAGCCTGTTAATGTCCCGGAGACGTGCCACTGTCTCAAGTCGTACCAGCACATACTGCTATGAAGAACTGGTACAACTGTGCCAATAAATCCTACAATAATAAAAATCGTGGCTAGTATGTATTGAGTGTATATGGTTTGCTTCGCACTTTGTATGTGCTACCTCAGTTTGCCCTCACAGCAACACTGTCAAGTAGGCAGACACACTGCCATTCCATTTTACAGATGAAGAAACAGGGTCAGAGCGATTAGATAACTTAGTTGCCGGTCGTGTGTCCAGTAAGTGGTGGAGGAAGGAACAGAATCCAGCCCCAGTATGTTCTTAGTCCCCAGAGAACGAAGCCTAGGAGAAATGGATGAGAACGAGGTTTCTTTAACAACCGTAGAATTCCGGTGACAGGAAGGTGTAACCGGGGCTGGTGTGTGGGGGGAAGGAACACGGGAGGGCCCAGAGTGGGGAAGTTGCCCCCACGAGGAGCTCTCCAGAGTGCTGAACCTCCTCTACCAAAGTAGTGACGCAGCTCCTACGTCTATCTGCCGGGGGAATTCTGCCACTCCTCACCCTCACCTCCCGATTTCTGTGCCCAATAGAGCCACTGACAGAATCGAGTGAATGGAAGTGGGAGTACTTCTGGGAGAGAAAGAGTTAACTTTCAGAAGTACTGAGTTTGTGGGGACAACAGGACATCTAATTGGAACTATCCTGCATGGGAGTAGAAATAACAGGAGTGGGAGTGAAGTCAAAGCAAGAAGTACACATTGGTGAGTCATAGAGGAGGGAACTGTAGAAAGGGTGAGTGCATTTTTGGAGTGGTTACTGAGAAAGAAAAACAAAGGGCCAGGTTCAGAGAGGGAAGAGGGGTCCTTCCTAGCAGTCCTAGACCGCGGGTGTCAGGAACAAATAACTAAACTCTCCAACTCCAATATTGCATTGAATGTTATTCAGAGAGGACAGAATGTTGTTGCCTATAGCTTTGAACCTGTGAATAAATAACCACCAGCACTTTTCAACCTCCCCCAATAAGGAACAAGAAATAACAAAGTATTCAATGGAATAATAGAAATTAGCCTGCCATAAGGTGACATGATTCAAGTTAATCGAGGTCATATCCACTCTCACTTGAAGTAAAATGGCTCCTTATAAATTTGAGATGTCACTCAGAAAAACCCTGGGCCTCTCTTTGGCCTTTCAGACCTTAGAACCTAAAGGCTTACATGATGGAATATTTATAAACCCATCTCTCCCCCTGCTGGTAACAGAGATATTAGAATAGCACATTTATTCTCCCCTTCATTCCCACCTCTGCTCTCCTACACATCCTACATAAGAATAGTTATCCTCTTTCATGGACTTAGTCTTTCATTCAAGTAAACATTATTATGCATCAATTCAACGTCAGACACTGGGGACTCAGGGAAGAAAAAGGCACAGTCTGTCTATAGGACATGAACTTGTAAATAAATCACGATGCACAGTAGCAAATGCTCTAGCAGATGAGGGTTGAAGGGTTATGAGGGCAGGCAGCAGGGTACAAGTAATTCTTCTGGGGGGAAGATGTGGTTTGGTAGAAACGTGGTGAGCTGCAAGTTGCCAAGCCCAGAAGTCAGGAAGGCAGTCTCGGCTGAAAGAGCCCCGTGTGCAAAGGCATGAGAGCATAAGTGAATGTGATTAAGTCTCTCCAACCCGAAAAGGGGCTGGGGATGGGCAGAAGGGGATAAAGGGGGTCAAACATATGGTGACAAGAGGGGACTTGACTTTGGGTGGTGAACACACAATGTGACATACAGATGAACGTACTACAGAATTGTGCACTTGAGACCTACTTGCATATAATCGTATTATGTAACGTCACCCCAATAAACTTAATATAACTTTTTTAAAAGTCTCTCCAGGGCAGGAACATCTTAATTCCGTCTGTATTCCGGTGCCTTGCGCGGTGCCTGGGGGAGGGAGAGTGGCAGGTCATACAACGCCTGACAATTAAGTTGGTGAACTTGGTGGCAAAGATGTTGGTAACTTTTTTTGGCATCAGTAGATCCTGGAGGAATGACTGGCATGTAGTTTGGTGTGGAGGAAACAAAGCACGATTTATGGGGTCTTGCAACAGATGGGGAACTGAACAGACCAGAAAGCCTCAAAACAAATCTGAATATGAAACTGCTCAGGCAGACAGCAGACATGTGCAAGCTGATCATTCACTTCTCCAGCCCAGGGTTAATAACGCCGCAGGTGAACGAGGCAGTTCTCATTAAGGACATGCACACTCCGCAATGTGGGCCAGTTCAAGAGTGATGGGCTAGTTCACAGCGGGAGCCCCCCTTCTGCTTAGAATTTTAAACGGAATGATCAGCAGTAACAACCCGACGGTGATGGGAACGGGGGTGAGAGTGTGGGCGCCCTTATCAAAGTTTGGACTTTCCTTTTATTTCCCATACTGAACTCTATCGTCAAGTTTCAAATCTCGTTTTTCACAGCTTAACACAGACAACAGCGATGGCAAAACCACTGCTTTCATTAGCTCCTTGAGATCGGAGTTGTTATTCCTCTACCAAGTCTTTAAGCAACACCTTTTAATTTACTTAATGACCTCAGACCAAACTGATCGATGGCCTAGCTCAGCTGGCAACGCCAGTTGGAATTTCCCAGAAAACAAGGTAATTAGGCAACTGCATTAAGTGCATGTTGCCTTGACCAGCCAATGGGGTCTATTAAGACAAAGCTGGCCTACGCATGGCTTGCAGTCGGCTTCCACAGACCGCGGTGTTTAAGCACTCTGGTACCCGTTTAAACTCCTCTGCCTTTTCACGGTGTCGTGCAGGAGACCCTGCTCACTACGCCATGTGTCATGCAGGGTGTCTGGCGGGGTCTCTGGTCCCGCCCCCAAACAAGAACGCAGGATGTGGCTAGGCCAAAAAGGAACACCCACGGAGCCATAGGTAGGGGAGTCACACCACTATACTCTCGCTGGCGGCTGGGTTGAAGAAACAGGAAACAGGAGCCACACAATTCTCAACCCTCACTGCGCCGCTTGCAGGCTCAGCCACCATCTTCTTGCTAGCGCCCATTTTTTGCTAGCCTAGCCACGGCAGTTATATTAGTGCCCAATGGCTCACTGGTTACAGCTGACAGCCAACTAGCCACAGCTGATAGCCATTTGATCACAGTCGATGGCCATTTACTACTGAGCCAGCACCTTTCTATGTGAGACCGAGAGCCTGGAAACTGCTTTTTGGGGCTCTGTCCCCACACACGGTGTTATAGATCTAGTGCTTTCCTGGTGCACCCTGAAGAAATTGGGCTGATAAAGTTAGCGTTGGAAAAATCTGTGTCCCATTGCAAATGACTAGAAATATTATAGGATTAAGAATCAGGAGACCAAGGCTCTAGTCCTGATTAATTAGTTCATCCACTCAACAAACATCGAGTGTCTGTTATGTGCTGCTGCTGGGCTAAGTGCTGAAATATAACAATCACTACCACATTTGTTGAGTGTTTATTGTGCCAGGCACGGTTCTAAGCACTTTACACATATAAAGTCATGTAAACTGCTAACAACCCTAGGCGTAAGTACTATTATCATACCCATTTTACAGGCGAGGAAATTGAGGCACAGACAAGTAAAGTAACTTGTCTCAGTTTTTACCCTCATAAGTGTCACAGCCACGTCTGACTCCAGAGATCAATAAGATATAGCTCCAGACTCAGGGAAGTTCAGAGTTTCTTGAAGGGGCATCCAGACATGGCTCTATGACCCAAGGAAAAACTTTCAGTCTCTCTGTGTTTGTTTTCTGTTGCTGCACAAAAAATTAACAAACACCTACCTAGGGGCTCCAGACAACACCAGTGTATGCATCCCACCATTGGTGCGGTCCAATTTTTCCTCATCACAAAGAACACTAATAAACCTCCTCTTTGTATCTCTGTGTATGTGGACAAGAATTTCTCTAGAAGTGGAAGAGTTTCAGTTACAGAGTATACATATATTCAACCCTGTTAGCTACTGCTAAATATCTTTGCCAGTCTAATCGACGTGAAGTGGTATCTCATCGTTGTTTTAATTTGCATATTCATCATTATACCAGTGAGACTGAATTATTTTTTCAAATGTTTATTGGGTATTTGGGTTTCTTCTTTGAATATATATTTTTTTAACTCTAAATAAGTGGCTGTCTATCAGGATGATTCAGGAGCTTTTCAGAAGTAGAGATATAGATTTAGTAGAGGTGCGCTCGGACCCAGGAATCTGGATGCTAACAAGCTTGCCAGGAGACAGGGCTCCAGATAAGGACCAGTGTATTAAAGGGACCAACCAGCTTTATTGGCATTTGGTTGTTATACCGTCAGAGTGCACTGAGGGGCTCAAACAAAACCTTGAGACTGAATTGATTAGAGGATATTGGCGAGATGCCAACCACACGAGGTTCCTTTACAAAGGCCCTCTGGGGAATTGCTCCCAGCCTTCGGTGCTAGGGAGAGCTGCACAGTCTTTTAAGTAACGTCTTTTATTTTAAGTTTCAGGCACGACTTTCAACTTGGTACGTTTCTGTTCTTCCTTGATGACCAGAAAGCTCAGAACCAAATCTGCGTCCCATCACAAAAACTGTCCAAGACCTTTAGATCATGCATTTCTAGATACTAACTTTTCCCTGATTTCATCATTGTACCATTTTTATTGTTCCTGTGCCTTGATTTTTTTACCTAAACTTTTTATAAAAAACTTTTAACAATGTATTTTTGAAAGCCACTTTACATACGTTTGGGGAATAAGACAGGCATAAATACATATTAAAATAATTTTAAATTTTATCTTGTGAGACTTCAGTGATAATAGACAATTCATGTGAGTTATGGCCCTTCTTTCAAAACTTATCTATTTTCAATATTCATCAACGATGATATCAGTTCTATTGTTGATATTTAACTAGGAAAAAATACTTTGAAGATGAACTATTCACAGCATATCAGTGAAAATGATTAATGCTAGAAAACGGGTCACATAAATTGGCTAGCTGTAGCCCTTCAGGTGCAGAAAAGACAGGATTAGGTTTTATAATCCAATACCATTCATTTCTAAATGACTATCGCTGAGTTTTTAAATGGTGCAAAAGCAATTACCTTTATTCAAGACCACCTATACTTAGTTTAGTGGCTTTAAAAGTGGTATTAATTTTTAAACACTTTCACAAAATTTAAAAAAAAAAAAAGCAGATTTAACTTCTTGGTTCCTGTGTTTCTCAAAAAAAAAAAAAGAAAGAAAAAACCAGGGCCGCCGGATGGCTCAGTTGGTTAGAGTGCAAGCTCTCAACAGCAAGGTTGTCAGTTCAATTCCCGCATGGGATGGTGGGCTGTGCCCCCTGCAACTAAAGATTGAAAATGGTAACTGGACTTGGAGCTGAGCTGAGCCCACCAAAGCTAGACTGAAGGATAACGACTTGGAGCTGATGGGCCCTGGAGAAATACTCTGTTCCCCAATATTCCCTAATAAAAAAAATAAAAATAAAAAAGTATGCTAATGTTTACTTCACAGTTATTCCAGTTCCTTCGACATTCCACTCTGTGCACTGAGTAGGACAGCCAATCAATTCATTCCAGTTTCCCCAGGACTGTCCTGGATTTAAGACGGAAAGTCTAGTGCCCCAAGAACCACCTCCGTCCCAGGCAAACCAGGGCAGCTGTTCACCCTCGCCCTGGGGCAGTTCCATTTGCCAGTGTGTGGGAGGAAGAGCAAGTCCTCCTCCTATACTTCAAATCTGAATGGCAGTCATACGTCCAAAAGTTATTCCTGAGCGGGTAGGAAAACAAGATAAAATTCTGAATTTGGTTCACCTAATATCAGCCTGGATTTCACAGTCAAAGGATTAGAAGAAATTTTCACAAGTTAATGTTCTTATTCTCTTCTAAAGAATTCCAGGAAAGGAGATGCCATAAAGCTACCTTTGAAACCCATTCTACCACCCGTGATCTTTTTAAAATATTCATTTCAATCTACAATTATATCATTTTCATTCTCAGCACCAAACTGAATAAAGAAAACTAAAGATATGCTATCCACAGGAAATCCGGTGACCACAGGAAATTAGTGACCTCAAAATTGGTCACCAGAACAAAATTAAAAGACTGGTGAAAAATATTCTTTGGACTTAGGAGGAAAAAAAAGAAGATTAAACTCTAAAACTTTAAGAATACTAGAAACTTTTTAGAATAGTGCATCAGGCAAACAGCCTTAAAACCTCATTTATATTCTATTCTGGAGGAAGGGGAAAGGCGATCCAAGATGGCAGAGTAGATAAACACTGTGCCTGTTTCCTTTCATGAACACATTAAAATGACAACTAAATTATAGAACAATCAACCTGGAGAACCATCTGAAGTCTGGCTCAACAGAAATTTTATAACTAAGGATATAAAGAAGAAGCCAGGATGAGACTGGTAGGAGGGGTGGAGAAGCGTAACGGGCTGACCCCAAACCTCCGTGTGGCGGTTGAGAATCGGGAGGGATATCTCAGCAGTGGAGGCTCCCCTGAAGGAGTGAGAGACCCCCAGCCCTGAATACTGGTGCCAGGAAGAGGACCCCCCACAACATCTGTGAAAAACAGTGCGGATTCCGACCACCCAGGTGGGAAGGAAGGTGGCAGGAAACCCAAGTATCCTCTTAAAGGGCCCACACATAGACTCTCTCACTTGCAGGCATTTACTTTGGGCTCCAACAGAGGAAGGACAGTAACTCAGAAGGTGTCAGAGATATACAAGGAGCAGAATTGTGTGGCTGGGGAACGAGGGCTAGAGGACAGTCAGCATTTTTCCTGTGAGGGTTCCTCCTCCTGTGCAGCTGGCAGGCTGGCGTCATCTTTCCTGTGTTGAGCCCGCCTCCTACGTTTACAGCCAAACCTGAATCTGATTGGTCTGGTGAGCTCCTCTGGGACCCAGCCCCACCCAACTCCCCAACAGTGGCCATCCCTGCCTGCATTGCACTCTTTCTTGGAAAACTATCAGAGTCCAACAGACCCCAGGTTGCAGAGGTCTCCAGATGAGAACGTTCAGTTATGAGCCTGAGAGAACACAATTTGAAAGTGGTCAGATGAGATGTGGGGTTGAATCCTGCGCTTTCTGACTGCAGAATTCACATTCTCGCATCTGCAATACAATGTGACCAACTGTGCTTCGAATCTAAAGAAGACACTGCACAAAGAGGATCAGTTCCCTACAATGATACTCAGTTTCCCAAGCTAGTCTGACCATAAGAATCACCTAAAGGAGCTTATCAAAAAAAAATAAAGAGTCCCCAGGTCCCACCGCTACTAGAAAATCAAATTTTAACAAATGCGCTAGGTGATTTTTGTGATCAGACAAGTTTGGGACATGCTGAGTTAAGGCTTCAGAAAACCTAAAACCCAACACGCTAGGAGCTCACTTAGCTTCCATCTCCTGAACATTTTTTAAGAAATAGGCGGAGCTCCTTGAAGTAATTTAGCCTTCCAAGAAGAAAAAGAATGGGGAAAAAAAAAACAAGAACAAGAAAAAAAAACTTCTAGAGCTCAATCAGTAAACCAGTCCAAAAAAAAAAAAAAAGTTCCCCCTCCTTTCTTCCAGATTTCCTATGGATTTTTACTCTCTCTCTCATTCTGGAGAAAGTAATATTTTCTCAGTATAGATCATGTGACTCCTGTCAAAACAAAACCCATTCCCACAGCTGAAGGCTCAGTAACATGCGACTGATTTGGAGCCATCACTAATTAACGAGCTGAGTACAGTAACCCAAGCAGCAAGATAATAAGGAACTACAAGCCTTGGCATTCACGCGGGAGAGGTGACGGATTTGGAATCCAAACACTTAGGTTCAAATCCCAGACCTACCACTTACTAGCTAAAACATGGACAAGTTAATGAACCTCTCGGAGCCTCATTTCCCCCAACTGCAAAGGAGGCTGATCATACCCCCTCCGCAGTTATTTCTGAGAAATATGTGAGATAATGGAGGTGGTGGCCTGATGCTACCAGGCCTTAACAAATGTCTGTTAATAAATAATAAAACAAGAGTGAATTTATAGCCCAACAAGAGAAGGACTGTGCTAACATGAATCCAACAGCGAGTACGATAAATAAAATTAATAAAAAAGAGATTCACAGGTACGAAGCACTGATTCTAAGCTATGCTGTGGAAAAAACAGCCTTTCCCAGGACACGGTGGATTGAATTATAAAGTGGCTTTCTTGATATGATGTTTTAAAATATGGGAATGGGAGGGAACTTGAATGTGTTCATAGGCATAGATTACCTGGTAACTGGAACAACTGAGCCCGGGTTCCAGAAAAGAGAGCCGACTTCAAGTGGAGGTAACACCAGCTCAAAGGCTGGGGACCTGGGGAGCAGAGTGGGGGTGGTGGTGGGGGCTGGGAGTCATTAGTAACGATAATGCCATACGATTTACTACGTGCTTTAAATGGCCTTCCTTTGCTTAGACAGAAAACACAGGAATGGAAGTTTGACGGGGGGTGTGGGGAGCACACCAGGGAAGGACACAAAACCCCGAGCCAGAGTTCAGGGTCCTGCAGAGAGCCATCTTGCCTGAGAACTGAGAGGTGGAGACCATTCAAAGGTGGAAACCAGCAGAGCTGACAGTGGAGGCTGGGGACTCGTCACCTGAGAGCGGCTGGATTAATGACATTAGTAAGCGTGCCAGATAACTGGCTTGCAGCCATAACAGACGCTCTTTCTCTACTGAACTCAGAAAGGCCACAGAATGTTTAGGAGGCACTGCTAATCAGTAGATGTTTATGCAACAGGTAGAACAGCTGACATACAGGAACGTTCTACTGATCCCCTAATTAAGAACAAGAGAGGCCCACAGAGTGATGTAGTCACCAAGCCAAGTTCAAATCTTGCTTGGGCATGACCTTGGGCAAGTTACTTAACCTCCGTGAACCCATCCCTTTCTTTGTCTGGAAAACAGGGATAACATTTTCACTTCAAAGGTTTGCAAAGATCAAATGAGATAATTCATGAAAAACACCCAACTCAGAGAAAGCACTCTACACTATTTGCTTCTCTGCCCCTCAGAAACAAACAAATGAAAAAGTGGACTTTGTTTCTATTATGGTCAATCCAACTTCTTTGATGGGTGTGGGATTCAGAAAGTTAGTCGAAAGTCCATTTATGTGGGAAAATAAACTTTGAAGCTAAAAGCCGATTTGCATTGGTTTATAAATCTGCCAAATATTCCTGCTGTGGAATCTGGAACCCAAGGCATCATGGGAAGGGTCTGTTTTAGTAAAGGCTTTAAAAGAAAAGAAACAATGTACTTTCTCTCTCACTTTCTCATGACAAGCCAAGTCTCTAATTCCCAATCCTTTCTCTCCACAACAGTTTCCAGAGTGAAACATTCCAAATTTTAAATCCTAATTTTGAAGAGAATTCAATGCATGGTATGAAATCCTAGATTTTTTTTTTTTTTTTATCCTACAGACGTTCTCACACAAGTGCATGAAGACATATATACAGGGATATGGTCATTGCAGCTTTCCAGAGTGGTGACACCCGATAAACAGTTAAATGTATATCAGTGGAGCACCAGTTAAGTAAGTGATGCTACACTCATACTTCGGAATGTTACGCAGCTGTTAAAAAAAAAAAAGGATGCAGTAAATCACTACACACTGATACGCAGCAATAGGGAAGTTATATTGTTAAACGAAATAAAAAGTGCAGAGTAGAGTGTATCATATGAAGGGTTAGGTAAATAAAAAGGGATATTACACACGCGGGCTTGTGCAGGCCTCTCTCTGGGAATGCCAATAAACTGCTAATTGGGGTTGCCTTGGAGGAAGGGAACTGAAGGTGGGATGAGTAAGAGACACATTTTTCAGTGTCCATACTTTTATACCATGTAGACTTGTTAAATCATGTGTGTGTTATCAGTTTTTTAGTTAATAAAATTGAGGTAATAATGGCTAGAGTAATAAGAGTCACAATCCATTGGATATCTGTTATGTACCACCGGGCTTTCCCTGCCATATCTCTCAATTACCCTGTAAGATGGGGGTTATTAGCCCCCATTATTCAGCTGAGGAAACTGAGCCTCAGTTTGGACGAGGTAAGTAATTCGTCCAAATCCACACAGTCAGCAGGAGAGCACAGCCTGGGTTTGGGCGCAGTGTTGACAAACTCCGAATCCTTTTTCTGCACTTTATTGAGGCAGATACTGTAGGCTGTTCACCAATCCTTCTCTTTTTGCTGGACACAACAGTAAGTGACATTTTCTGGTGTCCCTTGAAGTGACAAACACCCTCTCCTTCACCAAGTCAGGCTCCTCTAAACTCTCCAACTAGGCCTCGACCTTTGCGTTTCTGGTCACCTGTGGGTCACCCAGTTTGGGCAACGATGCTGCTAAAAAGTCAGTTTATCAAGAACTCCCCCACCCTCAGTGTCTGCTCTCCCTTGATATATAACCAAATTCCTCATCCTCCATCTTGGTGTCTGACCACCCTCACCTGCCTTCAGCAAGAATCCCGCCAAGTTTGTTCAGCCAGAACCCCCTTGACCCTTGATGTTTCCTGTTAGGAATTTTCCACCCACTGACCCCCGCCTGCTCCTTGGCTATAAAACCCCTCTTGTCCTGCTGTACTTGGAGTTGAGCCCTGTTCCATACCGAGGTCTCTTTTCTCTGTTGCAATAGTTCCTAATAAAATCTGTTTGTCCCACTCCTGTCCATTTCTCTGATAATGGCTGAGTGTGCCCACGTGCCTGAGTTCCGCCCAGGGGAATGTGGGCAGAAGTGCCATGTGCCACGTGCAGGACTCAGAGACAAACCTCCTGGGTGTGCTCCTCCTCCTCTTTCCTCTCCTTCAGCCTGGTCGTGAGACCCCAGGGGATGGCAGAGCCGCAGATGGAAGGATCCTGAGACCCTAGCAAGCTGGACAACTCCACCCAGGCTGTTAACAAGGGCAACAAATAGTCGGCAGTTATGGTGAACCCTTACACATTGGGTCTACTTGTCACAACAGTTTAGCCCAGTCTAACAAATACACTCTGCGAACAAAGAAAACCGAGACCAAGTAGTGCAAAACCACCTGGAGTTCAACAGTCACCGAGCACCTACAATGAGTCAAACACAGCTCCAGGAGCTGGAAATACAGCGATGACCACGCAAGCGCCTGCTGGGAATACAGCGATGACCAAGCGAGTGCCTGCTGGGAATACAGCGATGACCAAGCGAGTGCCTGCTGGGAACACAGCGATGACCAAGCGAGTGCCTGCCTGACCCAAGCCTTTGAGCCCTGTCTCTGTAGGCCAGCTCAGACACATTGCCAAGAGACGACCAGCTTTTATTTGCTCACTACTGGTCAGCAAGGATGTCAGGGCAGAGGGCAGGCAAGACGGGAAAGGTGGGGAGTAAGGGGGGAGGGGAGGGGTGCTCACTTTCTCCGGTGAGGGTAAGCGAGAGCCCCCTGCTGGATGGCCCCAGAGAAGACCCAGCAGTAGGACCCCGAGACAGAAGGACAGAGAGGAGAGCGATAGGCCAGCGCTGGCAAGTAGTCTCCATTCTGCCAGGTCACAATCCCTCCATGACCACCGACTCCAGGTCAGACACTAGAGAAACACACACAAACTCACACACTCACACACACACACACACACACATACACACACACGGAACACCATCTCTGTCCTCAAACTGCTAGGGCTTTGTGCCTATAAGTAAATCGTTAACTCCCATGAAAAGCAATATATACACAGGGACGTAGCAAGTGCTATGAGGACACGGAGGGAGAGGCGGCTGTTTCTGCAGGAAGGGTGAGGCTTCACGGTAGAGCTCGTAATTGACTGGATATTAAAGAGGGGCTCCAAGTTCAGTGGGCAGGGAGTGGGGGGAACAAAAGCTACTCCAGGCCGAGGGGCGAGTGTGAGCCAAGGGCGGAAGCACCAAACTAATCTGGCTGCGAGGATGGAGTATAACTGGGGTGCAAGAGGTGGGGGAAGGCCTGGCAGCAGGGGTGAGGCTACCCAGGTCGCAGAGAAGAGTCTAAGGATCTTCAGTGCGTCCCTGGGGTGTGAGCAGGGACTGTGAATGTAAGTACATCAGCCCACTGCTGTCACCACACCAGAGGAACCTGGTCCCTTGTCTCTTGCAGGTGAGGCTCTCTTCCAAAGTCTCCTTACATGTGACACCCAAGGAGGAATCACAACCAATTCTCCATTAACTAGATCATTACTAACCAGCAAAGGACTCAGGATAGATTCAAAACTATCTGCAAGGAGGGCCAGAAAAGTGTCTCTGAGGGGCAGAGAAGCAGAGGAGAGGGAAGGAGGCAGACAAAAGGGAAAGGAATGAGAGGGTGGTAGAGAGGCCAGCGACACCGGCTTGGGGCGGTAAGGACATGCCTGCCTCCACTGGCTGCGTGCGGGGCATCGCAGCAGGACGGGGACAAACAGATGGACTCCTTCCTGCTTTCGGGGAGTGTTCGGTCTAACCTGGCACAGGCCGCTGACCTCCACACCGTTCACCCATTGCACAGAAATAAATCATTGTCTGTCTCGTGGAGAGAACAGACTGCACAGGGAAGCAGAGGTACGGGGCAGGAGCAGAAACCGCAGGACAGGCCCGGCTGAGAGTCTGTTCCACTCTGTGGCTGGTGTCCCGGGCGCTCCACCTCCTTCCCTACAGAACGCACAGCACTGTCTCCACAAGGGCTAAGAAAGCCGACGCCAAAGCTTCTAACCTCTGCTGGCTCAGCCTGACCCCACTATCCCTTTCCCCTTGGAGGAGGGCAGCGCATGTGAACAGCCTCTTTCTTCTTTTGTTTCCACGTGGTCAGAATTTGATTTAAGTCCACGTCCCCCTCCTCAATGAGGTTGAAATATGTCATTGGTTACTTAATGGCCCACAAGCAATGAGGCCCTTATTAAACAGCAGTGTGATACCAGGCGATGGAACGCCAGTGGCCCACAAATGTCTCCCACTGCTTTGGTGAGGACAGCTTTCGGCCGCCCCCTAGGCCTCCCTTTCTCTCTGCCTGAAAGTAGGCTCGGGGAGGGGGCACCAGGGCCTGGAGGGACACGTTAGGTGGCCCTCAGTGGCTGGAAGCCTGAGACCCCTCTCTCATCAGAAAGCACGCCATTGGTCCCTGGGGAGAAGAGACACCAGCAGCCAATTCTCTCCCGGCCCTGCCACCAATCCCGCCCACAGCATGCATCCAGGAGATTGCACCTGACGCGGCATCGACCAAGATGTGGGTCTCAGTGCTTTGGTCAGTCCTGGCCCTGGGGACCTCATCTATAAGGTGGAGTCAATGATATATACCCTACTGGCCTCAGAGGATAGCTGGCAAGTAAAGCAACAACAGCAATTCTGCTGTCATTCTGCAACGAGGGCTTGTGATCCCACCTGGCTGGTCTCTGCAGGTTGACGCAAAGTATCATTTCAGTGCTGACTGCACCCCAGTCATTGGCCAGATGCTGTGACTTGACCAGGAAGGGCCTCTCCCTGCCCTCAAGGATTTCCCTAATTCTAGTTCACCACCCAACCCCTAAAACACCTTTCACAGCACAGCCGGAGGGGTCTTTCTATACACATCTGGTTGTCGGCACACACACACCCCTGTCTGCAGTTCAGACCTTCATGAGTTGGATCTTGCCTACCTCTCAGGGCACATCATCCATCATGCTCCCCTTCTCCCCTGCTCGCATCCTGTATTCCAGCCCGAGTTAAATGTCGGCAGTCCCCCCGGTTCCCATGTTCCCATGCGTGCTGAGCCCTGTCTGAATACTTGTCCTGCCTCCACGCCCGGAAACCTTGCTCACCTCTCTCTTCCATCCAGACTCAGCTCGGTGGCCCCTGCTCCAGGAGGCCCTGCCAGAGCCTTAGCTGCCACTCATCTTCCTCCCTTTAACACTGCTCTTCCTCCACTGGATCATAGTAACCAGGCAGCGAGCTCTCTGGCTCACTCACAGACTGTCACTTCTTTGTTCACCCAGAGCTCAGTGGAGTCCACGGCACGAAATAAGGGTTCAGAAAATGTTTGAGGAATGAATGAAAAAATCATTTCAGCCAATATCTATCAGAAGCGTATCATAATATGCCAAGCATTGTGCACTGAAGTGCAAGGATCCAATAATAAACAATAACAAACAAGACAGATGCGACCATGTACTAGTTGAACTTAAAATCTGGTGGGAAAGAAAGAAAATTAAACAAGCCAGAACAATAAAGCTGATTGATGCTATGGTAGCAGATCACTACTACCATAGTGATAGGTACGAGGGGGAGTCGATCTAAAAACCGAGACACCTCCCCAATCTGGAACTCAGCTTATCCAGAAAGTAGAAGGAACGCAGGAAGAAGGTCTAGCAGCTACTTAACAGCTAAAAGATGTCAAAACACCATGCGCCTCACTCACCCAGGTGCCCTGCAGACACAAGCCCTTGAAATACCTCCAGGTTGACCTCGTCTTGCCTCCCTGTCTCCCAGCACATTTCACACATTCTTCTACTAGAACTTGAGCATCTCACACTGGAATCATGAGCTATATCTGCTCCTCCTAGACTGGGGCCTCCAAGGCCACCATGGGTGATTTTTTAAGGCATACACAAGGGTACCACAATGCCGTTCACATGAAGGTGTCTTAAATATTTTGAACACTTTTCATATTTTATAATTATATTGTTTACAACAAATGGATTATTCATAACAAATATTAGTTATATAATTTTTATATACTGGGGATGCCAGAAAAATGTATACACATAAACCTGTATTCATCTTTTGTTATCGGTATCTATTGAGTATTACAATTTTAATACAGTTTTTTCCTTTCTTAAAATGTGTACACATTTTTTTGGCACCCCCAGTATTATCATAATGAAAAGTACTTGTTGATTTAAAATGAGAATTCAAAAATATTCTGGGTTGGTAAACAAATATCAGAGGATTTTGTTTAGGCAATTTAATATTTATGAGGAGAACTTTCTGGTGGGTGGTAGTCAAGTCTTATTTTAACAAGACAACATATATTGTTCTCCTTTGACAAACTGGGTTACCAAACAGCTTTACTGATCTAATAACAACTATAATAGACTGTGTTTCTGAATAAGATCTGCTTCTACATTTGATGTGTAATTGATGAGTACCTTTAACTTTTTTTTAAATCCTGCATTGGAATTAGTGCACTAGTTAAATCTGAAGTTTAATATCGCAGTTCAATCATCAGATGTTTGCAATGACAGAATAGTTCTGAATTCCAAGTTTAAATCAATGAGTACTTCATTATACCATGTAAATAGTATTTAATAACTAATATTCATTAATCATTAATAATCCATTTGCCGCAACAAACTTGTTATGGAGATGAAAATAATATGTTGACTAATTTAATATTTTCTCCTGGTTAGCTCAGTTGGTTAGAGTGGCCAGTTAGCTCAGTTGGTTAGAGCATGGTGCTGGTCGCACCAAGGTTGCCAGTTCGATCCCCACATGGGCCACTGTGAGCTGCACCCTCCTCAAAAAAATAAAAAAATAAAATTAAATAAATAAATAAATAAATAAATAAATAAATAAATAAATAAATAAAAATGAACTTCTGAAAAAAAGACTTAAAAAAAAAAGGTAAAGGAAAAAATATATGTATTTTCCCCTTATGCGGGGTGGGGGCACCTTTTTCTAATTCACACCAAAGGTCAGTATGGGCCAGCAGAGGCCCTAGTTCAAGGACAAGTGTGGTGTCTGACCGTGTCTCCATCGCCAGTGTTTTGCACAGGGTTTGGGGCACCGTAGACATTCAACACATATTTGTAGAATGAATAAAGAAGACCAAGGCCTCAGAACTTAAAATCATATATGTATACTGTACTCACCATAGTTTCTAGAAATACTTCTGCACATTCTAATGGAATTGTATTGCATAAACTCTTCAAACAACAGTCCTTAATGATCAGCCGAAGCTTATTAAACTGTCACACAGCAGGGACCATTCGCCTCTCCCTTTGTTCCCTGGACACAGAGCACTTCTTCCGAGAAGAATGTCGTAGGAGTAAGAAGTTTTCACAGTTATTACATACCATTAGAGGAAGATCTTTGCAACCTGCCTTGAGAGTCACATAGTCATTTCTGAGACAATGTCAAAAAGCCGGTGAGATGGTAACGCTTTGTGTAGGCAATTTCAAATAGAGCCTAAGATTCCTTAAGAAATAAACAAGTGTACAGGCTAAAGAAAGCTATGTTATCATGGAAAATAAACCCAGCCAAAATCTAAGGCTTGCCGGGGCTTACAAACAGCTGGCTCTCTATTTCTGGCTTGAACTTTGCAATGCCAGAGACAGGATGAGTTCACTGCCTGGAATCCTTTATGTCATTTCATAAAGGGATTTAGAAAATAGTCACTTTGAAAGTAGTCCAGAAAAACAGCACTAAAACCATTACTGATTACATAGTTCAATTCAATTACTACTTGCTCAATGCCTTCTTGTGCCAGGCACTGAAGGACTCAAAGATACATAAGACAAGCTCCCTGCTACTGAATATCTTATAGTTTAGGGGAAGAGACAAACCATCTCAATGAGTAACCTTCCCCATCCAGCACCATCCTGTCCCAGGTAGCACCTTCCCTCCCCTGAGGTCTACAATAGCACCCTAACTTACTTCTGCCTCCACACTAGAACCCCTCTCTAAGCCATTCTCCACAGGGCAGCCAGAGTGAGCTTTTGAAAAGCCAAGTGTCATTATCTTTTTCCCTGGATATAGGCAATGGTCTAGGCTCTGCATGTGGTCTGGCCCCTAAACGCCTGCCGGCAAGGCAAGCATCAGACTGGAAACTCCTGGATCAAGCCACACCCTCCATAAGGCCATATCCTCAGTGGGTAAACTAAAACAACAACAACAACAAACCTGCCTTGTCTTGGCATTGGCTCAGGAAAAGGAAAATAGAAGGGAAAAGATGTTCCCTCAGAATGCCTAACTATAGCACCTTCCTGATGCAAGTCTGGAGTCAGAATTCAACTAAGCCTATAACCTAAAAAGCCTGAGACCAAAAATTTCATTTTAAGTATTCTGGATTAGTAGAGCCCTCTGAGGCATCTGCACAATATGAAAACCCTTACTTTAAACCCAAGTCTCAAAGAATGATCAGAGATTCAAGTTCCCAGGAACATGAGCTCACTATCAAAAAATGTCAAGCAAACGTCTAAAAGAGAATTCCAGGAAGAGAGAAGAGAAAGACTGGGTGAGAGACACTACTGAAAGAATTTTCCAGAACTGATAAATCACAGCAAACCTCACAGAGAAATGTCCCAACAAATCTTAAGCAGAATAAATAAAAAGAAATCCTCACCTAGAAAAGCATAATGACACTGAAGACATCTAAGACAAAGATTATAAATGCAGTCAGAAAGAAAAAGACACTTTCCCAGCAAAGGAAAAAAAGTAAACTGAGAGCTGACTTCTCAACAGCAAAAACAGAAGTGAGTAAACAGTGGCATATCCTCAAAGTGCTGAGATCATGTAACTATCAACTTAGCACTGTATGTGCAGCAACACTACCTTTCAAGAATGAGGGGAAAATGAAGGTAATTTTGGACAAGTGAAAACTGAGAGTTTATTACAAATAGTTCCCCACTAAAAGAACTTCTAAAAGATTACTTCCAGGAGAAAGGAATGATCCCAGAAGGAAGATATGAGTTGTGAAATAGAATAATAAACAAAGAAAATGATAAACATGTGGGTGAATTTAAAATACACTGAGACTATGTGAAATAATAATAACATCTAATCTGTGAAGTTCAAAAACAAAGATAAGATAACATAGAACTAAAATATTAGACAACAAAAGCATGTAAGTCAGGAGGGATGCAACCAAAATGAAAGCATCCTAACTAAGATCCTTCTGGTTTTAAGTAAAAACACTATCTTAAGACTTTCTGAAATTATACACTTATTAAATTTTCTAGGGTAATCACTAAAAGAATAAAAATAGAAGGTACAACTTCCAGACTAGCACTGGGGAAAATGAAAAAGAAAAAGAATCAATTTAAAAAGATATGAAATATACAATCATAGAGAGAAATATTAATATAACTCTCTTCAAGTAATAAATAGATCTGATAAAAATATTAGGACTCTAAAATTTTTATACTGCAATCCACAAGCTAATCCAATGTATATATGTAAAATACTGTATTCAATAACTAGATAATATATAGTCTTTTGAAGCACACATAGAACATTTGCAAAACTAATAAATAAAAAAGGGAAAAAATTAGGAAGGAGGGAGGGCAATAGGGAGGAAAGAAAGAACATCCTTTAGCCACAATGCAATTAAGTTAGAATTCAGTAATAAAAAGATAAATAGAAATAACCTCATATGTTTAGAAACTCTAAAAAACCACAAATCTAAATAACCCTTGGGTCAAAGAAAAAATCTTCATGAAAATATAAAACACATAGGACAAAAAGATGATTTTAAAAATGCTACAAAGCAAAACGTGTGGGTGCAGCCAAAGCAGTACTTACAGGCAAGTTTGTCTCAAATGCTTTTATTAGAAAAGATGACAGGCTAAGTAATGTCAGAAAAAGAACAACAAAATAAACCTGAAAAAGTAAAAGAAAAAAATAATAAAGAGCAGAAAGCCGTGAACTAGGAAACAAAGATATAATGGAGACAATCAATAAGCCAAAAGTTGCTTCTTTGGAAAAAATTAATAAAATTGAGATCTGTATAGAATACTGTAAGTAATCAAGAAAGGGTATTTAGCCTAGACTGGGGTATGTGTGTGAGTCAAGGAAGACTTGTGTATAAGAGGAGTCATGAGCTGATCCCTGAAGGGTGCGTAGGAGTTAGCTAAAGAAAGGAAGGGAGCGTTCTAAGAAGAAGGAAAAACATGAACAAAGGTAAAGAGGAATGGCACAGCAGGAAGGTTCAAAAGAACACATGCAGTATTGTGCTAATCGTGGATAAGGCTCAAGACATAGAATACGTGAACTAAGTCTAGAGAAGTTTAGGGCCAGATGCTAATAAAAACTATTCAACCAAGTCTTGATTATGTACCAGGTATTATAGGTTAAGTACTTTACATGGTTATATCATTTTATGCTGGCAACAAACTACTCCATGAGCTCTGGTTGGATTCCATTCTATAGATAGATAAACTGAGCCTCAGAGTAAAATTGACCCCGTGTTACATAGTAAGTTGCATGTAGCTCCAAAACCCACGCTTTCACCCACCATACTACGTATACTGCATCACAGATCACGGAGGTTTCATATGGATCCTTCATCTTTATGCCTGAACTTTCTTCTTTTTTTTTTTTTAACTTTTTATTTATTTAATTTTTTTAAGGAGGGCGCAGCCCACAGCAGCCCATGTGGGGATCGAACCGGCAACCTTGGTGCTACCAGTACCATGCTCCAACCAACTGAGCTAACCGGCCACCCCTGAACTTTATTCTTCAGGCAAATATTCAAGTTAACCCCTCAAAAACAAAACTCACTCTTATGATGCGAGTTTGGAGTGCCGTTACAGCTGCCACCACTTTGTGCCACCAGGACAAGATTCCATTAGATGCAGGTGTCCAAGCAGTCCATGAATCAGTAACAGACAATACTGCGATGCAGAATTAACGGGGGGCACTAGGCTGATTTGAGTTCTTGAAGCATATTTCCAACAGGAGACAAACACTGTTCAATGATGAGAACTGGATAAGCATGTGGCATTTTTTTCAACAGCTTTATTGAATATAATTCACAGCCCACTTTCACCCACTGAAAGTGTACAATTCAACGGTTTATAGTATTGTCATAGAGTCGTCATTGGCACGGATAATCCCCTTCTCTTTCCACCCTCATGGTAGCACTGCACAGCCCCCGCCCCGCTGAAGTTAGCCATGCCATATAACTTGCTTTGGGGAATGAAATGTGAGCAGCTACCTCTGGGTAGAAGTCTTAAAAGACACAATTTGCCCCATTCCCTTCCTCTCAGTAATTTATTGAAGCTGGTGATGAGCTGGAAGCCTGGGTCTCTGAATCACCAACACTGATGTGAGTCCCCCACCCCACCAACCCAGGTTGAACCCCTAAGGTGAGCAAGCAATAAACTTTTATTGTTAAGCCACTGATATTCTGTGGTTGCTTGTTACTATAGCCCAATGTAGTTACCCTGACACATACAGAAATAAGAAAAAAAATCTGGAAAGAAACATACCAAACCATAATCCCAGTGCTACCTCTAAGGAGAATTGCAGGGGAAGAAGGAAAGGGAGGGCAATGGAGACTGGGACGGTACGGGTCTTTGATTTTTATTCTATATACTTGGGAACGGTATACATTTTTATAAGCACGTAATGTTTGGGGAAATTGAACAAAAGCATTTGTAAATAATCTAAAATGTCCAGAAAATTTTTCACTGTTGCTTTTTAAAATTCCAATAAACCACAGTTCTGATACAAAGAGAAATAAGAGCTCCTTATGAGCAAAAAGAGCAAATATGAAAACTGGCCTCCATAAAAATTCGAGGCAGATGGACTGAAGGACTTCTTGGAAAAGTAACACTGTGCCTAGGGATGACGGTGGCCAGGAGACAAACTGCCCTGTTCTTCCAGCCCCATTAAGGATGAGAAGGTTTTACTCAGATGACATAGAAGCAGATGGAAGAAGAGCAGGCGCCATGAGAAATGCCTGCTAAGGACTTACAAGGCATTTATAAAAATTACTAGATAATGGTTCAAAGACACCCAGGGAAACAAACGTTTACACAAGTGGCAGTAGGGGCAGCTGTTAAGGCAAGGCATGACCTGATATGATGCAGAGAGAGAGATGTTAGTCCATCCGGAATAGAGAAACATGATCATTGTTCTCTCCAGCTAAACGACAACCTCTGTGGAAGAATCTCAGGGACAATCCTCGACTCCAGAGGAGCAGCCACAAGTAAAAGAGGGGTTCAAAATGCATTAAAGGAATAGCAAGGTTATTCTCCTATTCATCCACCCACCTTCTGTTAAAAATTTAATTACGATGTCATAGAAATGCATCAGAGGGTAAGCCAAACCAACAGATACTCTTACTTTAAGCACCAGGCAGTTTAAAGATTTTCTGATTTAATCCTCACAACAACTCTACCAAGTATTTTATGCTTATTCTTAGAGATGAGAAAATCTCTGGCAACTTGTTCAGGGTCATAGAGCCAAGATTCAAACCCATGTCTGGCTATGGTCTTTCCAGGGTCACTGGGAAGGGTGCCAAGATTGTAAGTAAGGAGTCAGGAAATCAGCCCAGGAAATTCGCATCTTCCACGCAGCTAACCGGTACACACAACCACCTCAGTTCTCCCCGTGAACTCGCTACCTTATTTATTCTATGAACGCAGAAGTTAAGAGACTTACTGATATCACTCAAATAACTAAAATAAGTTCTCATGGTAAAGTATATAATTAACACACCAGAGTATGAAAGAGGCACCACGTCTAGAATGGTGACTTTTTAAAATTCAATTAAACTCATGAAACCTTAAAAGTATGATTGATTTAAAAAGAAAACTTTAAATCAGTGTTACTTAAAAATTTTAAACCTACATGACGTTGACATTTATTCAAAATGTACCTGTCACTTATCCTGCAGATAACTGTCCCTTATCCTGTGTTTTTATTATCTGCTGTTAGCCAAGAACCCATATATAGCCTGGCACAAAGTAGGTCTCAAAATATTTGTTAGCGATTCAAATGAGCTGGTTAACAAGTAACCTATATATGCAGACTAAATTCTTTGTTCGTTCTAGTTTTTTTAAAAAAAAAGATCAAATAACCAATGTCTATAGTTACCCAATAAAAGGAAAAGAATTAACATTAACTGAACACCTACAGTGTACCAGGCATGGGGATAAGGCAATTTCCATGCATTCTACCATTTAATCTCACAGAAATTCTGCAAGATATGTTCCACTAGCCCATTGTTACAGTTGAGGCTCAGAGAAGTTCTGTATTTCGTACACAAATCAGTTTGGTCACACAAGCAGTTAGTGGCAAGGATTTCAAGTGGCAATGATTTCAGACTTATGTGTCTGAATCCAAAATCCATGCTAGCTCTGGGATACACCACTTTCCTCCTAGTGAAGACACTTAAAGAGCAGCTGATAACTTTTATAATGCTATATGTTCTTTTCAAGGAACAGACTTAAAATAAAATGATTCAATTTTTACATTCAACTTCTGCTGATACAAAACCAGAATCCAGAATGCTACCAAAATTGAAGCTATTTACAATAAGAGAGAGTACGTATGTCTGTATAACACAGAAAACAGTTCTAGCAATTACAACACCTGCTTAAAAAATTTTTTTTTAATTTGTAGTATTTATAGAACATGAATATGATACCCTGGAATGTTGTCTTTTAAAGGACTGTACAGTGTTTGTGTGGATTCACGAAGCTATTACGTATATTGTATTGTTCAAAAAACAGCGGTAGGTAGTGAATTGTGATTTTTATGGCATGACAAGTTTAACTTCCAAAGGAAAAATTCTAGACATTAAAATAATATGTCTGTTGAAGAATATTTCATGGAGTAGGATATAAACCATCCTTAAATATAAATGCTATTTTCAAAAAACACAAAGCCAATCGCAAGGACTATCATTAAAACAAGAACGGGAGGGAATGTTAAACTATCCAGTTTTTCATTTTATGCTCTGCCTTCTTCAGAGGGAATCGGAGACACAGCGATTCATACAGCAGGCGCGTATCCCACAGAGGAGCAAGGCAGCCCAGCTGGGCCAATGGCAGCGGGCTCGCTTCTCCTCTGCAGGAGGCAACGAGACAGGACCCAGAAGGTACAGGCACCAAATGCTCCCTCTGCCAGCCAGGATATACTGCCATGTGTTTTATTTTAAGTCCTATTTGCAGTATCACTCTCCCGGCTCTGAGCGACGCTACTGTCACTTGCGAGTTATGAGTCAGGTGAGGAACGGGAGGGCGAAGAAGTGAGAATCATAAAACACACTGAAAAGTGGGCTTTGGGACAAGACAGACTGCTGTTTGAACCCTGATTCTCTCACTTACTTGTGTGCCCACCTCAGTTCTTTTCCATTGTTATTTGGGGATGATAATGGTGGAATGACTGTTTGCAGGGTGGATTTTTGCAATGAGTTAGCAAAGGAGATGGTACAGGAGTGGATACTGGCTACAAGCCCTGGCCCTGGGTGGCTCTGCCACTTGTTACTGTGTGGCCTTGGTCTAGCTCTGTACCAACCTCTCTCTAAGCCTCAGTTTCCTCATCTGTAAATTGGAAATGATAATAGGATCTACCTCAGAGAGTTGCTGTGAGGATTAAATAATCCATAATAAATGTTCAGTATAGTTTTAATGAGCACAAAGCACTCAGTACAATGCTTAGCACACGACAGATATTTAATAAACAGTAACTAATATCACATGAGGTATAAGTAGGACCACGTAATAAGCGTATACATGTTCTGAAGAAAGGCTGGTTAAATTTCAGAAAACAACACATAATTTGGAGTCTCTGAAACATAGAGCTCGTGCACAGGGGCTTATGCAAACTATTACCAACAAAGGTCCCTCTATCAAATCTCACATTCGTGGCAGCTGGTCTCCATGGAAACCACTGTGCACATATACACAGCCTACATCTCCAAGGAGGGCAGCTTGCAACAGTGGCATCTATTCCCTATGGCATCTTTTCCCTAAAGTTTTCTTTAATAAGGGTGTCAACACTGCAAAAGAATATACAGGTGATGAGGAGAGAAGCTCAGGTGATTGGAAGCGGACCATACAAGTCTGTAAATATTTATTGAGCATCTGCTACCAGCCCGGAACCATCCCTCTTTTTCATGTTGTAACTTCAGTGGTGACCCTGTAAGCATGATTTTGCCATTCTCGAATAAACTTCCGTCTTATCTACAAGTTTACAGAGCTAATATTTGTGAATTTTCCTCTAGGAAACAAATTTACACTGTGGACATAGTTGAATTAGACCTGACCAGTGTGGCTATAACTGAAAACTGAATCATCAGCTGGCACGGTTCACTTGGGCCTGAGAGAGTGGGCAAAGAAGCTTGGTCTATATATGGCAAGAATCTGTGATCCCATTCAGTCAGAAGTGCAAGCTTCCTGGCATGGCCTGCAACGTCCTCTGTGATCTGGCTCCTTCTCCCTCTCCACTCTCCCACAGGCTCCCCAGGCTGCCATGGTCCCACCTTGCACATAAACCTGATGTGTACTCTCTGCCTTTGTTCTTACTCTGTACGGAACGCTCTTTAACCGTTCAACGCCCAGACTAGACTGTAATTGTCCCTCACTGGGACCAACACTGGGAACTGCTGGAGGGCCCGGAGTCAATCCCATTCGTGTCGATATGTGCAGCCCCTAAGCCTGGGAGGCTGTGCAGACAGAGAGCTAGCTGGGAGAGTGGGAAGGGCACAGAAGTGAAAGCTGGTTACAAATGAATATCTGTTTCAAATGCTAGCTGTGTGGCCTTGGATAAGTTAACCTCTGTGTGCTTCAATGTCCTTCTCTGTAAAACGGTGACAATGAGGCACTTACTGTACTGTGGTGCTGGGAGAGCAATCATTGTAGGTATATACGTCAAACACTTAGAAGAGTGCCTGGCACAGGGTAGGAGCTATGTAAGGGTTCGTTATAGTTCTTGTTCATTACCATTGTTTTTGTTGTTAAAAGGTGCATGGAGTAAAGAAAAGTGAAGGAGGAAGGAAGGAAGGGAGATTGTGCCCTGTGGCCAAGCAAACGTCTGAATTCACAGGCTGGCTGAGCACTGCCCTGCTAAGCAGACTGTCCCGCAACCCCTCACTCTGCACTCGGAAAAGGAGACAGAGCTTTCACCCCGGTTGGCGTTGGTGACCTCATTTCTTACCTTGGCTACCCGCCCACCCCTGCTGGGTACTCCCAAATCCTACAGCAGCGGCACGGGGACACTGGCTCAATTCTTTGTCCCCTAGCCCCCAGCAGATGCTCCTGCTCCTAGAATGTCAGTGCTGAGGGTTAGAGATGACTTGTCCAGCATCACCCCTGAAACAGATGGGGATACTGAGGCCTGGAGAGGTCGAGTGTCTCCACTTTGTTACTACCTGGCTTATATATACGTTACTCGTCACAAAATCAACTTCATAGCAGGCACTGAGAATACCATCATCGTAGTTTAAAGCTGGAAGGACCTTTAACGTTTACCTAGTCTGCCCCTTTTCAAACTCCACATTCCAGGGTGTCAAGAGGAGATGTAGGCTCTGCTGCAAGTATTTCATTCATTCACCTGATGAATATTTATTGAGCACCTCCAATGTGCAGGGCATTGGGGACACAAGTCAGACACTACCCCTGCTCTCAGGACCTCCAAACTAATAGGAGAGTGGTGCTAGGTAAACAATCACACATCTAATAGTGAAGTCTTATTGTTGTGAGTGAATGATGTTTTAAAATACCCTAGAATGAGCATTTCCGCTTACATGCTAATATGCTTTCTGAGCAGGAGAAAAAGGCAGGGTTGGGGTGGAGGGGGCCCTGACAGGTAGAACCCTGGACACTGTCCACCCCATTAGGTCCACAGTGTAAGGAAGGGTCTTATGTAGACCATTGTGTGGCTGCAGAGTAGAGACTGGGAACACCGAACTAGCTCAACCCACCCCCTTTGACAGGTAGACAAACTGAGGCCTTAAGAACTTAATGCACTTGCCACGGTAGCACAGCCAATAAATGGAAGAAACTTGAAATTCTGTAGTGGCTCACATAGCCTTCCAAAAAAGACCAAATCCCACAGCATGGCACATGATATGACCCCTGCCATTTCTCCAGCCTCAGCTCTCACCATTCTGCTGCCCATTCTATCTAGCCATACTGAACCCCAAACGCACCTCTGCTTCGCCCAAACTACTCCCTCCACCAGGGATCCAAAGTCGATGGCCCCTAAATAACACCTACTCCTTTTCAGCACTCAGAACTCAGCTCAGCTGTCTCTCTCTTCCAGGAAGCCGTCCCTGAGCTGGCCCTCCACCACCTCCCACGACACATACACGTTTACATAAAGAGAAACACTCATCACATAATGTATTCATGCATTCAACAAAGATTTATTGAGCACCATCTATATGCCAAGCACCTGAGGGTACAGAAATCAATCAAACAGAGCCCCTGCCCTCATGGAGCTTACATTCTAATAAGGGAAACAGACAATAAACAACACAGGCTACAATAGCAGGTAGAGTTTAGTGCTGGGAACAAAATAAAATAAGAGCACGGGTCAACAGAAGGATCGACAGGGAAGACCTACCTGAGCAAGTGGCATTTGATCAGAGATCTGAAGTGACAGGGTAGGACATACACATAACTGGGCAAAGGGCCTGTCAGGAAGCAGCCTCAGAGGCCCTGTAATTACTGCAATCATTTCTTCACTTCTGTTGTATCCTTTACAGAAATACAGGGTCCTTGAGGCCAAGGGTTACTTACATTTTATGCAGCTTTGTCCGGCAGGGCCCAGCCTCCACAGGGAACACTTACGCAATGAGTGAGTGACCCTGGGCTGGCATGTGTGCCTGCTGATTTCTGACTCCACCCGGCTCCATCTCTCAAGATTTAGCCAGCTTCATTCACGTCTCTCTCCCCCATGGGGCTAACTAAGCACAGGCCCTACTTGGGCCAAAGAGCCTTGCCTGACTCTGTGGCCGGGCTTCAATCCCTGGATTCAGTCCCTGGATTCTTTTTTCAGTAGGACCACGACACTGACAAGTTCTCCAATTTTTATCTTGTTCTGGTCCTCGTATCTCTGGCCTGGACCTGGGATCTTGTCCAAAACCGGATGCCCTCTCTCACTTTCTCCAGGTGTCCTATGCTTGTAAGTCCACCCCCCGAATCCCAAGCCCCCAGGCTGGGAGTCCTGACACCTGGAGTCAGACTTCCCTAATGGCTAACCCCTACCTACCTGGAAGTCTGCCCTGCCTGACTCTTGACTTCCCTCCAAATCACATGACTCCTTCCTGCTGACACATCAACACCTTGACCTCACCAATCCATTCTGTGGCCATCTTTCTACATGTGCCAATTTCATAAAACTGTTCCTGGACAGCTACCACAGCCAAGGCCCAGGGTAAGTATCTAAGTCTTCGTGTTGCCTGCTGCAAATCCGGTCCCATCACCAGACCACCTAGGTTTAAGTCTCCAGACTCAAGTACCTTAAATCACAATCCTGACCCCTCCTAAAAGCAAGTTAAATAGCCTTAGAAGCTGCAAATAAAGTCAAATGGCTTTATCCACTCAGCCAACTGCAACAGACACCTGGATGTCATTGGTGCTTTGTCCCAGCCCCCACCAGGTCTAAAATGGGTTCAGAGATAGACAAATAACCCATTCCTTCATTCACCCTTTCATCTACCACTTACTGACACCTACTGCATGCAAGCCCTGGAAGGTAAGTACAGTGCCTGCACTGATGATGGTGATGGTGATGGTGATGGTGACCGTGATGGCAACGGAGCAAGACAGAGAGGAGAGCGTGGGACGGAGAGGGTGGTATTTATTGCACGCTTGTGCTATACTACAATAAGCAGTGAGTCTGCTAATACTAGCCAAACGGTAAGAAAGGTATCATTAGCCTAACTTTACAAAGGAGGAAATAGGTTTAAGGGGTGAAGCAACTTGCTCAAGGTCACACGGCTAAGTGGCAGAAGTCTGCCTGCCTCCAAAGTACAAACTGTTACACTGCCCAAGAGTCGCACAGTAAGTGCTAAACAAATAGAACTTAAAGGAAGGGAAAGAGCGAGGGTACCAGGCCTCCCGGACTCACGAACTAGTGGAAACAGACATACTCGTATAAACAAGTATCTGCAATGTGGGGAGGCAGGTGCTGAGGGCTGGAGACCACAGCGCTGGAGGGGCTAACCTGGCTGAGAGGGGTCTGAAAGCCTCCGGAAGAAGCGACGCTGGGCGAGGCCTTACAGGATGAGCAGTCGTAGGCTCAAGCGTGGCGCGCAGCTGGATCTCAGCCCTCAGACCTGGCCTGGGCCGGGCCGACTCGTGTGAGGTCGTCCTGTCCACCCACCCTGTGCCCACGCGGCGGGGCCGGGCCTCACCTCCTTCCACTTGAGCTGCCGAATGCTGATCTTCAGGGCGTCCAGGGAGGTCCTGGCCTTGGAGCTGTCCACGGTGACCGGCCGCTGAGAGCGGTACTGTTCCGACCCGCGGCCCGAGCTCCGCTTGCAGCTCGGGCCTTTGCTCCTGGGCTTCCCGTGCGGGCAGAGGCCCCGCGCAGGCGCCGGCTTCGGCTTGGACGTGGGCAGAGTGGGCGGCGGCCGGGGGAGGACGCGGGCGTCTCCCTCCTCGGCCGCGCGGGGCTGCGTGGGGGCCGGGTCCTTGGCCTGCTTCTCCCCCGCCTTGCGCTCGGGCTCCCCGGCCGCGCCCGCGTCCGCGTCCACACGGACCCCTTCCGCCGCCTCCGCGTCCCACCGAGCAGCCAGCTCCCTCTCGGAGCTTCCCCGCTGCATGACGCTCAAGGCTGGTGCAAGCGCCACTGCCACCGCCGTCGCCGCCACTCCGCCGCCCCGGTCCGCGACCAAACTGCCGCCGCTGCCACCGCTGCCACGCGCTCTCCGCCCGAGTCCGTTGCCATGATCGCTCAGGCACCGGTTGACAGGAGCAGTCACCGCCTCGGGACGGAGCCCGGGAAGGGACAATCACCTACAAAGCCCCAGCGACCTCATAGGCGGCAGTGCCACGTGACCAGGCCTGTCACAGAGGCGGCGGCGGCCATCTTGGAAGAGGGCAGAGAGCCTCCTTGGCCACCCCGCCCAGAGAATGCGCTGGGTTTCTGAGCGCGCAGAACTTGGAGGGGCTGGAAGAAAAATGGAGGGTAGAAAAGTGTTCGGCATTTGTGGGGCTCCTGAGCCTTGAGACTTGAAAGGAAAAACAAAACTCTCAAACAAGAGGCTCACTTTCCCTCACCCCCGTCCCCACTCTCTGGGATAACTTCCAGTCTGAAGGAGGAGGCACGACCTCACCCATTCTAAGGAACCCCGTCCTCAGGAAGCACCTCAATCTGAGGATGGACATGACAAGTCCAGGCCCTCCGGGAGCAGCTATCCATTTGAAGAAACACTTAGGGCTCCTGGGAGGGGTCCCGTCCTGAGAGAAGTGATACCTTTCCCTGTTCTCAGAGAGCTTCCTGTGGGATGGGGAAACCATAGAGAATCCTACAGATTCCCAGCCAAGTCGACATTAAGCACTGCCTTTCTTATTATGTCATATTTTTTATTGTGCTAAAATAAACATAACATGAAAGTTTCCATTTTAAGGTGTATAGTTCAATGGCATTAAGTACATTCACGTTGTTGTGCAACAACCATCACCGACGTCCATTTCCAGAACTTTTCATCTCAAATTGAAACTATAGCCATTAAACCATAACTCCCCATTCTCCGTCCCCTCAGCTCCTGGCAACCACCATTCTACCATCTGGGAATCCGACTACTCTAGGCATCTTATCTAAGAGGAATCATACATCACTGTCCCTTCGTGTCTAGCTTATTTCACTCAGCATAATACCTTCACTGTTCATCCATGTTGTAGCATGTTTCAGAATTTCATTCCTTTCTAAAGCTGAATAACGGTCCATTGTACGTATCTACCTCAGTCTCCATCCATCCCTCAATGGGCCTTTGGGTTGTTTCCACCTGTTAGCTATTGTGAATAATGCTGCTATGAAGATGGGTGCACAAATAGCTTTTCAAGTCCCTGCTTTCAATTATTTTGGGTTGCCATATGTTTTATTCTTCTTTTCCCCCTTCTCCCGCTTCCCCCTCCCCCACTCCGGTTCAAGCCGTTATTTCTCAGTCTAGTTGTGTAGGACACAGCTCCCTGGCCCATGCTGGTATTAGGAGCCTTGTGCTTCCCCCAGCTGAGGCAATCAATCGCCAGTCATTGGTTGTCCGCTCTCGATGCCTGCTGTCCACTCATGCTGATCACCAGCCGCTCATGGTAGCACACTCGTGCTGGCTGCCGGCCACTCACGTTGGCTGCTGCCCACTCATGCTGGCCACCAGCTGCTCCTGGCAGCACTCAGCAGCCTGCGGCAGCACTCAGCAGCCCACAGCAGCACTCGCCAACCTCTGGCTGCTCATGGCAGCCCAGTTCCAGGGAGAGCTGTTGTTCACAATCTTACCTGTAGAGGGAGCAGCTCACTGGCCGGTGTGGGAATCTAACCGGGTGACCTCGCGTTAGGAGCACCGCACTCCAACCACCTGAGCCACCAGGCCGGCCCTGCTATATGTTTTTAAAGCCAATCCAATCTCACCTTAGGGAGCCACACGTAGTTTTTTAGGGAATAGGGTTGGGAAGACATAACAGCATTTCATACTGAAGACAGTGACCATAACTGCATACGGGTGAACTTTGCCACGCTCTGCATTATAGGGTGAAAGGAACACAGTATCAAGTAAGATGGTCCTTCCTCCTCACTCATCGTTTCAAGTCTCTCGTTCCTTTGTTTTGGCCCAGGATTTCACTGTATAAATAAACTGCCTTAAATGCACAAGTCATAAACTCAAGAGGTCCAAACCTCCTTTCCAGCAGCAGAGGGCGCTCTAATCTCTTCCTCTGCAGCCCACAGCGGCTTTATTTCAGTGTTTAAGTATAGTCATCTGACCCATTGTACCTGAGTTACCTGGGGTGCTTATTTAGAATGCAGGCTCCTGAATCCCAACACTAGAGACTTTGGTGCAAAACAACGAGCCTGGGAGTCTGCACGTTAAATTAGCTCCTCTGCTGATTTTAAGACAGCGAGTCAAAAACCATTGATCTACATGTTCTATTCCAAGGCCTTTGGCGATCCTTGGAGCTGTCCATGGTACCAAAGATATGCCCTTACCGCCCCACAATCTCTCTCCATCAAACTACCCCTCAGATCCTGTCTCTAATCCTGGCATCTCTGGTCTCCTTAAGGGACACCATCTTCATTCAGTCATGCATGATTGAAAGTTGCAAAGTCTTAACTTATCCTCTCCCTGGCCTTCTAAAACCAATCCACCTCCAAGTCTTACAGGTTTTACATAGAAATGGCTCTCCCATCTTTCTTCTCTTATCCATCCAGGGAGTAGGCTGGACAGGTTGAAACACAAGCCTATAGACTGGGCCATTGCACCAGCCTCCTCATGGGTCTCCCTGCCTCCAGTCTCCACCACACCCCTATCCATTGCCCATACTACAGACAGACATGCCGCTCTCCAGCTTGGAAACCTCCCCTGGTTTCCCACCATTTACAGATAAAGTCCAAGCACATGAAATTGTCCTAAGAGACCCTTTCTGATTACCAGTCTGTGAAATCACCCTCCCCTCCCTGCCTTCATGCCTTTGAACACTAGTCTGGACTTCTTCTTCCTTTGTGTCTCTACCTGGAAAACCCCTACACCAAACCCCACTCGATGTCTTTTTGGACAAGCTTTCCTCAGTGCCCACAGGCAAAAATAGTTACTTTCTCTATCTTCTATGACATGCATCATAACCTTCCACCACGGTCTATCTGTATAGAAATCATCTTAGCCTTCTCCATTAGTCTGGGAAGAAACATGTCTGGTTTGATTCATCTCCATGTCCCCATTTCCAGGGGTGAGAACAATGACATACTCACAAAGTAGTATTACTGCATAACTTAGTAAGTTGTTTTCCACTTCATTTGCCAAATCTGGAAAGGCCGTTCCATGTCGAGATATTCATTTTGGTCTTACATTGCCTCTGGGAAAAAGTCTTCTGCCTCTGGACCTTTGTATGTGCCTTTCCTCTACTATCTACCTAGGACATTCTTTCTCTAGATCTCTGCCTACTTCTCCTTAAGCGTTCAGTGTCAATGACATATCTACCCATATGCCTCTGATCTCTCAATCCAAATCAGACTTTTCAGATGAAATTATGATATAAGAGAGGAAAACAAGAGAAAGCATAAGACAGTATACAATTAAGTGTGAAGTGAGGCAAAGAGTTAAAAAGAAATTATTGGGAGGTCAAGGAATGGAGAATTTACTGTGAGTTAGAACGCTAGATGAGACTTCACATAAAAGATAGAATATAAACTGAGCCTTCAAGATGGAGTAAGAATCAGGTAGATGTTATAGAAAGTAGGTACGGTGGTCATTCCAGAGGCTGTGCACAGGGCAGCTATATACAGTCATACAGGTGAACCACAGTGCTTCCCACGGGTGGAAATCCAACTTACATTCTATCCACCAGGCCTCACCCATCAAGGCTTTGTCCACCACAAGGGGGCACCTTTGCCCATTAGTTCAAAGGCTACTGGGGCTAGTGGAGGTACCGTATTGAGAGGGAGGTCGGGAAAAGTCTCAGTACAAGTAGATTTAAGAAGGAGACAATCATAAGCCTCTTCAGGGGGTCAGGGAGCAGCCTGGACTGGTTGAAACACAAGCCTTAGAGGGAGAACAGGAAATGAGGCCCACTGGAGCTCACTGTCAGGTCTTTAAATGCCACAGTGCGCTCTGACTTTTCAGGAAACTCTAAAATGTGTTAGTGGAAAATTCAAACCCATATGGGACTCCCCAAAGAGAAGCTCCAGTTATGGCTGTTGAAGAGCAAAAGCAAGGTAGAACTAGGGACTCGGACTACTTCAAAAAATACACAAGTGTATAAAAAAGTAGGTCTCTCCAGTAGTTCGCTCCTTTTCCTTCACAGTACTCACCACATCTTACAGAGTTTTACTTGTTTGATTACTTGTAATGGTCTGTCTCGCTGGCCAGAGTCCAAGTGCCAGAAGTAAGGACGGTACACTTCTTGGTGACCACCAAATTCCAATGCCTCATTCAGTGGCTGGCAAAGAGAAGGCATTCAATAACTATTTCATGAATGAATGAATGAATGAATGAATGAATGAATGAATGAATGAATGAACAAATAAAAAATTATACTGCTCAGATACTCAACAATAGTTAAGCAAATTATTCTAACTGTCGACAACATTCTTTAGCCACTTAGAATGTCGCTGATGTCACATTAAGCCAACTGCCACAAGCATTGCAATTACAATGCTTAGAATTGTTCTGTGTAAACAGGGCCTGGAGAAAATTGAGACAAATGACAAGAGCTGTGGTGCTGAAGACATGAGGTCTTGGTGAAATTTTCCTCTCAATTTTGGTAAACTGTATCAACTTTCAGGCTCTTCCTATCCTTGAACCCCAAAATTTATCCCATTTCTAGAGATTTCTGCTATGAATCAGAAACGCAGACTAAAGTTTACATTGCAATCTCCTGCCAGTGAGAAACCTCTCTGTCCCAGGCACTGTACTAAGCATTCTGTATATGTTATGTCATTTCATCTTCCGAACAGCCCTGGGATAAGTCCCGATAATTATTAACCACATTTTATAGATGGTGAAGGAAATTGCTACTCAGAGAAGTCACGTGCCCAAGTCACACAGCTAGTCAAAACAAAGACAGGAGTCAAAGTCAGGGTGGTCTGACTCTGACACCCAACTCCCAACACTCACACTAACCCCCGCACCAAAACTTTGTTCACAAAATTATGCAGCATGTTTAAACATAGCTGAGTCCATGTATACATAAATATATATATACACACTAATCCTCAGCTATGTGAAAATTACATGCAGATGAAAACGTTGGATTCAAATATGCCAATATATTAATAGTAGTTAGTTATTCTGGGTGATGGAATTAAGAGTGACCTTTTTTTTCTCTATTCTTTTCTGTACTTTCCAATTTTTCTACAATGAGTATGCAGTGCTTTGATAACTGGAAAAATGTAATCTTTAAATTAAAATTTTTTCCTTGGGTGTTGTTCTATTACTTTTACAGCAAGTCCATTTCCAGGGAAAGAGACAGGAAGAAACAGTTCAGTAGAGAGGTGTGGGCAGTTTTCACTCTAGCTGGTTGTTTCCGCCCTATTAGTGTCAGAGGCTGCCATCAGGTGGCACCCGAGGTCTGGTTTTTGAAGAAGCTGAAGAAGAACGAGTTGCAGGGAAGTTCCCATAGCAACAAGCGTCTGAGTAAAACCGAACAGCTCCCGCCTGGCTCTATTTGCGAACACACACACTTTTGCATCTCTAGGCTTACACCATGGTCTTGCTTTGACTGGTGCATACTCCCCTACACCCACTGAGCTGCTCAGAGAGCTGTTTATCCTTAAGGCTGAGATCCAAAATCTCCTCCTCTTCTTAGACAAGGGGTGATGGAGTATCTGGGAGCACTGGGATTCCTGCAATGGGGAGTGATCAGTCTTAATGAATGAGCAAGGCTTCATGTGCAGTTCTGGGTTAACTGTTTCTCAAATAGGTCATTTCTATTTGAATGACAGTAGTCGCCACTGTTCATTGAGCACACCTCTATACCAAGCCCTGTTGTGCATTCTAGCTTTTCAATCCTCTAAGGAATCCTCCAGGGAGGAAAGTATTATCTTCTTCACATGACAGTTTGGCACAGAAGTTGAGAATGGACTCTGGAGTTCAAGTCTCAACTCTCCCACTTCCTGGCTGATTATCCTTACGTGGGTTACTTGGCCCTACTAAGGCTCTTTTCTCAACTGTAAAAACGTTAAAATGCCAGTATTACTGTTGCTTTGGGGATTAAATTAGCCACCATACATAAATCATTTAGAGCAGAAATAGCCAGCATATGTCAAGCCTTCAATAAGTATTAGCCATTATTATTCTTATATGAGGAGGAGGCTGAGGCTTGGAGAAGGAAGTCAGTTGCCTAAAATCACAGAGCTAGTAGAAGATGAGGATTTGAGCCGAGTCATGTCCAAATCCTACTCCCAAACTCTTAACTGCCACATCATTTTCATTAGATAACCTGCTCATTTCTGTTATGTTTCAGGAAAGACTGGCAGGGGATTTGCTCTCCCCTATGTCCCTTTTGACTTTATGATTCTCTAGGAAGCAGCTGTCATTCCCTCCTCTCTGCGCTACATTGAGAAAACAGCCATAAATGAGTGAGCTAGTATGGCTGTATTCCAATAAATCTTTATGTACAAAAACAGGCAGAAATGCTCAATGTCATTAGCCTTCAGAGAAATGTGAATCAAAACTACCATGAAATACTACTTCACACCCACTAGGATGGTTATAATACAAAAGACAGGTAAGTGTTAGTAAGGATATGGAAAAATCGGAAACTCATACCCTGCTGGTAGAAATGTAAAATGGTGCAGCTGCTTTGGAAAACAATCTGGTTAAACACAGAGTTACCATGGGATCCAGCAATCACACTCCCAGGTATAGACCCAAGACAAATGCAAACATATGTCCACACAAAAACTTGTACACAAATGTGCATAGCAGCCCTATTCAAAATAACCCCAAAATGGCAACAACTCAAATATCCATCAATTTATAAATAGATAAATAAAACGTGGTATTATCTATTCAATGGAATACTCTTTGGCAATAAAAAGGAATGTAATATAAAAAATGTAATAAATTTTATTATGTACTAAAAAAGTAATAGGTAATATAAGAAATTTCTCTGTATATAATGACAATCTCAGACTGAACAGGCCCATTGTGTACCAAGCCTAATGAATATAGAAAAGGTCCACACCAAGGGACATCATTTTAAATTATAGTGCACTGGGAATAAAGAGAAGATCCTAAACATTTCCAGAGGGAGACAGTAGGGGGAAGTGAAAACATAAGAAATGGGGAGCAGAATGGCATGAGATAGCTCAGCAACAACAAATCTGGAAGACAGTAGAGCAGTGCCTTCAAAACTAGGAGTCAAAAGTGATGGATAATTCTATACCCAACCAAATTATCAAGTATGAGGCCAGAATAATGAGAGTTCCAGCAAACATTCTAGGCCTCAAAAATTGACATTCTAAGTGTCCTTTCTGAGGAGCTACTGAGAATGCGCTCTATCAAAATGAGAGGATAAAACAAGAAAGAGGATGACATATGAGATTCAGAAAAGACTTGTAGCAAAAATGGAAATGTTTTTTAAAAGAATGAAGTACCGATACACAAACCTTAAAAACATGATGCTGTAAAAGAAGCCAGATACATAAGATCATATATTGTATGATTCCATTTATATGAAATGTCCAGAATAGTCAAATCTATACTGAGAAAATATATTAGTGGTTTCTGAGAGCTGTGGGTATGGGGGAAATGGAAGGTGAGGGCTAAGAGGTATAGGGTTTCTTTTTTTAGGATATTAAAGTGGATCATAGTGGTGGATACATAACTCTAAATATATTAAAAATATGAATTATATGGCATGTGAAGTATATCTCAATAAAGCTGTTAAAAAATATTCAGTGGGCCATATTTAGCCCACCAGCCATACTCTGCTGACTCCTGATGTAGAGTAGAGTGGTCAGACTGCCTAGGTCATAATTTGTGTTCTCCTTTATGACCTTGGGCAAGTTTAGAGCTCCTCTGTCCTCTACTTTCCTCATCTGTGAAGGGGAGTGATAATAATAATGCTGTCTCAGGGTGTCATTGTAAAAAATTAAGTGAGTTGAAATATATAAAGTGTTTGCACATAAGTCATCTATAAATGTTGATGATTATTATGGTTCCCATTTTAGAGATGAGGCAACTGAGGAAATGGGAGGCTCTTTTCCCAAGTCACACAGTGAGTAAGTGACACAGCTGAAGATCAAAGATCAATCTGTCCAGTGCTATGTCCGTGTTCTTCCCATTCTGCCATTCTATCGTGCTGTCACCTACTGGTAGGTCCTAACTCGCTGGGAGGCCCTGGTCTGGTCCTGCACCCTCTGGGCTTCTGACTGCCCTAAGCCAGTGGGAAGGTTGGCCAGGACTCCCCGTAAGAGCTTGAAAGAGCTGAAAGTATGACATTTTACAAATTGGTGAAGAAGATGGTGTGCAAATGTTGGGTCTTGGGGTCCAGGTCCATGCACCACGCATCCTTGTGTCACCAGCATAAAGCCCAGAGGATGGATTTCCCACCTCCCTCGCTGACTATCATGCCAGCCCCTAGGAGAAGAGGAGATGCATGACACTCTACTCACGGGTAATAGAATAATGGTCAGGCTTGTGAAGCAGTAACCTGGAAGTAACAAAACTGACAACATGATACCACCCTGTTTTCCCAAGTGCTCTGTGCAGGCAGAGAATAAATACCAAACTTCAAATTACTTTTCCTAGAAGGTCAAGAGAAATTGAAAGCTACTGCAGTCTTCTGACAACAGGCTTCTCTCTTGGAGAACTGTCAGGGTTTAAAAATATTTTATAAAGCAATCATCTGTATGCAATCAAGACAGATGCCTCACCTGGATCGAGGAGTGGGGGCTGTTGGAGTGTATCGGTGGAGTTGTACTAGGAAAAAGCAACAACACTATTGAGAGTTCAATTGTAACCCAACTTTGAAAAGCAAGGTGGGGGGAGGGAGGGAGGGGAAGGGAAGGAAGGGAAGGAAGAAGATAGATCTCTGATGTCCCTAACTTGCCCAATGTGAGAAGAAATCCTTTTCCTGGTTAGTTTAGGGGTGAATTAGAGAGGGGGTTTCCTTTCGTTTCTGGGTTTCTGACTCTTCCATTTCCCCCATCCGTCCACAACCAATTAGCTATCAAGACCCATATTGGCTTCTACTGGAATTTACCAAATGATTTTGAAAGAGCTTGAAGAATGTCTTGCCATTTTCCACAAAAGCTGGTTATGAGGACTAGACAGGTGAGTCCAACAGCCCTGCGGTCTTTTCTGTTGAACTTTTCTGTTGAAAGAGTGTATAGGCCAGGATAGGCTTTGTTATGCTGCAGTGACAAACACCCCCCGAATCTCAGCAGCTTAACAGAGAAGTCTATTTCTCACTCACACTATGTATACAGGGCAGGGTCTCTGCACATAGTAACACTCAAGGTCATAGACAAAAAGAAGTTCCATTTCAACATATGGTTCTATGACCACCATGGGTGGGAAGAAAAGGCTGAATTATACACTAGTTTTTAAAGCTTCACTCAGAGGTGATGTGTGACAGTTCTGCTTATATAGTATTGACCAGAACAAGTGTAACTTCCGAGGTAGAGAAGCCAGGCAGTTCTACCATGTGATGAAGGAAGAGAGCCAGAAGTGTTTAGTGAGCTCTCTCTCTCATGACAACCAAAATGCACCTCAGGTGGGGACCAGGGCGATGAGCCCCAGGCCCGGGAACCGAACTTTAAAGGGCTGTACTGTGGGAACTCAGGGAGCTTAGTGGCTTCCAGCAGCTTCTAGGGTGAGGGCAGGTAAAGTGCCCAGTATGAGCCTGGTACATGGTAGGCACTTAATAAATACAGCATTACCTGGCCCCCAAAGAATGATGATGACAGAAGAAACAACATGGGATGTTGGGAGGGACCTTAAAGGTTGTTTGGCCCAAGTTTCTGAATCAGAAATGGGAATAGAGAAAGGGACAAATGGGGAGTGGGGAAGAAGGAGAAAAGATTCTTCTTGCCTGCCCTCCCACTATTCCGGGGAATCCCCTGCTGTTCTCAATTTTAGTAGAAAGCAGAGCATCTCCCTTCTACCCCTTATAGTACAGGTGTACCATGGAAAGGGACTGTTCTCGAAGACCCAGCCTCCTAGGGATAAGGTTGACGCTCGACACAGAGGTTGGGGCGTCTCCCAGATGGCCCCACCTGCAGACCCAGGCTTGGTTAAGGGGACAGGCCCCAATTTTGGCTGGGCCTTAGCTTCAAAGCAAGAGGATCAGAGAACATGGCAAACTGCCCTTGACTAACTCAGCTTGCCTTGACCTGACAGATAGAAAGGATTCTCAGTTGTATTATATTTAGGATCATTTCTAAAGAAGGAAACAGGACCGTGGTAGACAGTTACACTGATGACCCCAGGGAACCATACCCCAGTCCCAGTAATGGCCATGTGACTTGCTTTGGCCAATGGAATGTTAGTAAATATGATGTAAGCAAAGGCTTAAGAAGGTCTTGCACATTATAACTTGCCTTGGAACATTCCCTGATGGAAGCTAATACCACACTTTAAAGATTTTCAGGCAAGACTGCAGAACAATGAGAGGCCACATGGAGAGACCCTCAAGGATGAGAAGCTGCAGCCCCAGCTGAGCTCCCAGCTGAATGCAGCCACCGAGTGACCTCAGCTATACTGCATGGAGCAGAAGAACTACTCAGCAGAGCCCAGGCAACCTTCAAACCAGAAAAAATAATAAATTGTCATTACTTTGGGTAACTCCACTTAGGGTCACTTATTATGCATCAATAAATAGCTGAAAGAATAACCTTCTTTGGGTCAAGATAAATATACAGGATGTATGCTCGGGTACATGGACATGGCCGCCTTTGTGTCTCAGGTTTAACCAACACAGAAACTTCCTTTACTACTTCCTTCCACACAAGGCCCCTGGGCTGGGGGATGCTCCCTATCCACAGAGACCAGACACATGCATACATGACAGCAGAGCTTGAAGTGCTGTAAGAAGGAAACATGCAAGGTGGCCAAGCTGGACCGCTTAGCCAGGATGACCTGCAAAGTGGCTCTTGAAGGCGCGAGTTCACCAGGCAGATGGGGTGGCGTGGGGGAGGATTCCAGCCAGAGGAACCAGCATGTGCGAAGACGGAAGTGAGAAACAGCCTGATGCCGCCGGCCGCCTACCAGCACCGTGTTGTGACTGGACATCTCTACATAGAGCAGAGGGTGGGGCGAGGAGCTGGGGAGGCGGAAAGGGCCAGGTTATTCAGGGTCTTGCAAGCCAGGAGAAGGAGCACGAACACCATGCTGAGCTGAGCAGGGAGTCAGGGGACACTGAGGGTTTGGAACCTGCGCAGGACGGGGTTGAGTCCCAAAAGGTCACTCTGGCTACTGAGTGGAGAATGGATCCGAGAGAGGGCATCTAGAGGCAGGTGGTGAGAACCCGAAATTCATTCATTCAAGAAATTTTCACTGATCTGCTATGTGTCAGGCACTATTTCAAGTGTCGGGCACAGTTTGGAACAGTGGAGATGGAGAGAAGGGGTGGACCTAGAGATGTCTGGGAGGTAACGTGGGAGACAAGTGAGAGAGCAACTCGGGGGTGACTCTCAGATCGTCCCCAGGCTGCCTGACAGCGACAGAGGCATCATTCGCTAAAATGGAACCAGAAAGAGAACCCGGGTTGGGGGACGACAGTGAGTTTGTTTTGGACACGTTGGGTTTAAAATGTCCATGGAGCCAATGGAGATAGATATCTCCCGGTCTAAATTTCCATTTAGGTCATGGGAACAATAAACCTGGCTGTGGGGGAGGCCAAATGTTGCCCCTGCCTTCAGCTTCTCCTGATCTGTGTTAGCATGCAGGCTGCTCCTCTGAGGAGCCCTGCAGGTGCCCTGCCTGCGGGAATCCCATGAGGACAGCCTTGGGGAATAGGGTTCCCTTCAATAAACATTTACAATCATACTTAGATCGGGAGTACTGAGAGTTGGCAAAAAGCAAACTTTGATCTTAGCCAATGCTCACAGCTGCCCTGAAAGAGCAGAATTACTATTATCTGCACTTTACAGATGAGAAACTCAAGGTTCTATTCATTCATTCATTCATTCACTCATTCATTCATCATTCCCCAAATGCTGGGGATGCCATGGTGACCATGCAGTCAGGACTGCTACCCTATAGGAGCCCAAGGACACTGAGTGAGTCATTCCTAATGGGACGAGGGGAGGCAAGGGAGCCCTGGGAGGGTATATGGAGGGTAGGGGTCCGAGGCGGCTACCCAAAGAAGCCAGGAAGAAACTGAGACCTTGAGGAGGAGGAGTGGGAGGCAGCCAGACAAAGGCAAGTCAGCGAAGCAGCTCAACCTCGTAATTTGCCCAACTATAAGTCGGAGCCATGACTGGACTCCACTTCCAGTGCTCTTCCCACCTCATCATGCTGTCATACCACTTGCTCAGAGGGCCAGGCCCAGTGCTGGACACTGGCAAAAAGGACTTTGCTGTGAATATTACAGTGTGGGCATTGCTAGGGGAGCCCAAAGCAGGGAACTTGCCTTGGAGGAGCAGGAGAGATCTCGGAGGGCTTCACAGAGGAGGTGACATGCAAGATGAACCTTAGAAGATGTGTAGGAGTTTGTCAGCTAGAGGAGGGCTGCCCATGCAGAACGAGTAGGGTATGCAAAGGCTCAGAGATAAAAATATGATTAGCATTTTGAGGGCCGCACTATAGGGAGGTATGTGAAGGAAGGGGTGTTTCAGGTGGATGGAGGGGTGTGTCTCAACCCCTATGGCTTCATCAGGTCATGGAAGAAACCTGAAAAGACCTGAGAAAATCTGGCAGGAGGAGGAAAAACTGGAATTGCGAAGGGAGCTAGGAGCCAGCACTGGAGCTGCCGCTTGTGAAGGGAACCAGCTGTCAGCAATTGAGGCGTGTTGTTGACTCCTCCATTCCTTCGCAGTCTCTCTCGGAAGCTGATTAGCAATTGTTCCTCCAGCTTCTTAAGAGGCCAGGGGATTACAGGGAGAGAGGGAGGTGTGCCTGGAGAAGAATCCAGAGGCAATTTGGGAGGCAGAGGAGACCTCTCTGACACCCACCTCTGCTCCCTCCCTTTCCAACCCAACCTGGGAGATGGGGGAGGGGGGAAAATCCTAAAAATACTGAGACAAACTGAAATACATTCTAAAGCAGAAGCATTTAAAACCATGGAGTCGGAGGGTGAATGGGGCAATGGAAAAAACCCCTGGATCATCGGGCAGGCAGACCTGAGTGAACTTTATCTTAGTACATACATACTATGTGACCTTGGGCCAGCAGCCTAACATTTCTGAGCCTCATGTTCCTGTTAAGGTTGTTGGCACGGTTTGGGGAGTCAATGCGGGCACAGTAGTTGGCAAACAGTAGGTGCTCAGTAAATGTGCAATGGAAGAGATTTGATAAACTCAGTGGCTATCTCCATCTTCAAATCTCAGTGGTGCTGTCCCTGAGCAGAGTGTCCTGGTGGGGAAGAGGTATATAGAGAGGCAGGGACTAGCTCAGCACGACACAGAGAGGAGAGAGCAGCCTCCCTCACCCCCACCCCCACCCCCACACAAAACACTCAGATGCAAAGGCCCTGGCAGGGTCTCGACTGGCCCCACCAGGGTTAGCATCCTGGCCGAGTCACAGTTCAGCTGGAGCCGTGACCGACGGCAGCCAGTTGTCTGCCTCTCTCTGTGGTACCTCCCCTGACAGGGCTCCACACACCCCAAATCCCTCTGGCCGGTCCCCTCGCCTACCCCCCATGAGTTCCTAGTTTCTAGGGCTGCACACAGGGGCTCAGTGCCTGAGCAGATGAGCCCACCAGACCCTGCAGCCTCTCCTGTGAATATACCCGAAAGTACTGAATTGTGTTCTTTAAAATGGTGAATTTTATGGTAGATAAATTATATCCCAATTTTTAAAATTCCAAGATGGAAGTGTCAGTGCCACCGGGTATGAGGGCTGATAAGGACCAGATAAGAAATGGGCTGCAACGCACCAGGCTCAAAGTGGGCACCCAAAGAAGGGACATTCCAAGCACCCCAGCCACAACTACCTTGGCTCCCCTCTAAGAACTGGGATGGCTTCTGGCCTTTCATCCGGGTTCCTTCCCTCCTAGCGTCCTCTGTGGCCAGGATCTGGCTGGAGCCCCTGTACCCTCGAAGGTCAAGGCCATAGCCAGTTCTGGCTCAGGTCAAGGGCTGCCCTGCAGGTCACAGCTGCCCTGGTATCCCCAGACTCCTGCCCCTGGCAAACTCAGACATCCCTTAATTGTTCCTGTCCCCACTGCACCTGGCTTGCATTCTGTTCGTTCCCTGCACGGGTGGCTGGGATCCCATCACCCTCACCCTAGAGTATGGCCTGGCCCTTCTTATCTCCCAGTCTCTCTGCTGAGGCCAGAGCCACCAAAAGATGAGGGCTCGGTCCTAATGCCGTATGACCCTGTCCACAGGCCTGGAGGCTCCTTGGCTTAGCTGCAGCCCCTGGGTACCCACCAGGTATGGGGCCTTGTGGCTGCAGGTATAGGTCATGCCTTACACCTCCCCTCCTCCAGAATCTTCTATATGTGCCACAACTCGCTGCACCTGAAGACGTTTGGCTACATCACCCAAGATGGTGCCCAAGACACCCTCCATTGCCACATTTTCAGATCCGAGAAAAATGTGAAGTTCCCTCTCCAGCCCCTCCCTATCTGCTGAGGGGTGAGGCATACGTCTCATCTGCCCCAAGCCTGGACCTGGAGCCCCAGGAGGCCTGGAAGAGTGATGCGTGCTCTGAGGAAGGCACGTCCCCCTGTGGACCTGCATGTGCCTGTAAGTGTGCCCATGAGCACGTGTCCGTGTGCACCCCAGCTTGCATGTGCGCATGCTGTTGACACAGGGTCTGTGCACATTTGTAGGTCTGTGTTTCTCCCTACGAAATGAAGGGAATCTCCAACAGGTCCCAAGAGATTATGATGTCCAATTGCCACACTTTGCAAGGAAAGAAACTGAGACCCAGGGTACCCAAGATCACAGGCAGGATCTGGAAATACAGTCCCCAACATGCAGATGCGGGGCCAAGGCAGGACCTGTTCTTATGCTGCCCTCTTGTGATCAGAGGAAAGACTGCCACCGGCAGCCCAGCGGCTCCCGCTGCAGATCCCCAGATGTGCTGGCCTTCTTTCCTCCTTCGCAGGCCAGCTCCCCTCAACTCCTGCCCTGGGCTCCCATAACTTCCCGTTCTTAGTCTGGAGGAGCCTCAAGGTCAGAGCACCCAGGTTTCCGTGTCCAAGGCTGGTCCCGCTGTGCAGGAACACCTACCTAGAGGGGCGACCCACTTCCTATTTGAGCGAGTGTCTGCACCACGGCCCACTGCCAGTCCCCCTGCCACCTCTGGAGCCTCCAGTCCTCACCTCCTCGGCCTCTCTGGTTTCCATAGGACTGACCACATGCTTTTTCTTGAAATTCTCTCTTTCCTTGGCTCTGACAAAGCAACAGTCTCCTGGTTGTCCCCCTCCCTCCCTGACTGTTCCCTCTCAGGCTCTGTGAGCTTCTTGCTCCCCTCTGACCCTGACAGTTGCTGTTTCCTGAGCTTCTCACCTCCCTGTTCTTGCCTGGATTTGGAGCTGGATCACCTAGCAGGCAGGCAGGCAGGCGGCCTCAGGGCACCATCAGACCAGGAGCGCCCAAACAGGAAGAGGGGGAGGAAAATGTCAGTGTCTACGAACCCATCCACTTGGCAATAATAACATTTTTTTAATGCGTGTAAATGTTATTTTACAATTTAGCATCCTATCCTTCTATCTGACTAGTGGAGATAGGGTGAGTGCCATCATCTTGTCAATGCATAGGGCTTCTAAGGGCCCTGCCTGGGTGACCTGGGCTTTCAACTACCTGTCAATCAATAACCTGTCAATCAATAACCTTCCAACTCCCATGTGGATGCCACCAGACCTGATTTCCCCCACTATCTGGATACCGCCCCCAGAGCTCCCCCGGGCTCTCAGGCTCAACAGATCCAAATAATTCTCATCATCTCTTCCCTCACCCTTTACCCAGCACTGACATCCCCGTGGTAACTTCACCATGATGCTCACCTCCTCCATGGCCAATCCCTCACCAAAGCGTGTCGAGGCAATCTTCTTAATAAACCTGGAATCTGCATCCTTTTCACCACGCAGTCCTGCTCCTGCCCTGGTCCAGGCCACTGCTGTGCCTCCTGGCTGGCCCTCCTGCCCTTGTCTCTTCTCATTAGCTGGCTCTTACATGCCTAGCTGACCATGTCACTTCTCTGTCTGAGCCTGTCCCCAAATCCCTGTTACCATCAAATAAAGTCCATGCTCCTAAGACTGGCCTTGAAGGTCCCCAAGATGTGGCTTTGCCACCTCTGCTACCTTATCTCCCACCACCCATCTCATACCAACGGTCCAAGTGCTGAGAAGTTCTCAAGTTTGATGGTTAATGAATAAACTGAATGGGAGGACTGGGTGGGTTTAGGATAAGGCTGGACATGTCATCCCAAGCTGGTGATGACTTCTGAGGTTGTACACTCTGCCACTAAAGCCTGTGAATCTGCAGGTGGCTCCAGCTCAGCATGTATACCTCCCACGACAGGGAGTTCCCTACTTCTCACTATCCCTGGACAGACCCTGCTGTTTGCAAACTCTGCTCCTGGAGTACATGGGGATAGGAACTCTAGAGACCCGCATCCTCAGGGACACTTAAATGCCTTTTCTTCCCTGGGAGTCCCAGTTGCCTGGGTCTGAGTGCCCCCATTACAGCTCAGCACTGACTCTGAGAAGCCAGTCTGGGCCTGACAGAGATTGTCTGATAGCCACCAGAGGGCAGTGCTGCCCCATACACGGCCCCTGGGACCAGCCTGTCTGGGTCTCAAATGGTTTGGATCTTTCAGGGAGGGAGGGAGGGAGGGATGGGGATGGGGACAGGGTCAGGGACGGGGACAGAGATAGAGATAGGAGAGAGACACTGTGTGTGCTACTTTGTATGTCTCTGATAAGGATGTTTGTCTAGGCCAGTTGGTATATGTGGTTTTCATTTTTCTTCACATCTGGGTCCCCCAATTCCCACCCCAGGAAGAAGTGTCTTGGTCACTCCAGGGGCCTCAGGGAGAGACAGGGATGAACACAGCCTCACCCTGTGCATGGTCCTCACCCTCAGAAAAGCCCCTGCCACCATCACCATCACCATGAGACATGCTGGCCACACCTGGGCCGCAGGTACCTGTCGACTAAAGCAATGGCCCCAGTGAGAAGGGGCAGACATACATGCTTGTTGCTGGCTCAAGGATCCTGGCCTGTGGGGTCCATGTGGGCTGGGGGCCCCCAGGCCCTCCCTCCCAGCCTCAGATCCACTCCGTCCATCAACACTCTACAACAAGGATGAGCTGAGTATGTCCCCAGATCAGAGAGGAGGTGTGTTTAGATTGGTCAGCCCTGAACTGGGCACTAGCACATGAAGCCAACTTGGTCCCAGTGCCCAGACCTCGCAGGTCAGGCCCCTGGAGAAGGATGTGTCTACCCCTGCCCATTGTTGGGACACACCTGGAAACAAGGGCGCTCTGGGCGGGAGCTGCCCTTCTACTTGGGATGGGTCTGGGAGGACAGGCGGGTGTGCCAGCACGAAAACAGCTTGTGAAAAGGCACCAACGCGGGAGAGCCTAGCTTGGCAGGGCCAGGTGCCTGAGCTGCAGGATGTGTGCAGGTGACGCATGAGGGAGGCAGGCGATGCAGGGACGGGAGGAAGCATTCTCCTCAGCAGCCTGGCTTGTGAGGCTGGCCAAGCCACCCTATCCTCAAAACCAAGGCCAAGTGGGATCCACTCAGATCTCCATGGCCTCCACGGAACAGACACGTCCCCGTCACTGCTCCTATTGTCCCCAAGGAACCAGGAACCTAGGGAATTTATGTAGCTGGAGCGGGGAATGGGAGAAGGGGCTGAAAAGAGGTTCATGTGTTTCACACTCTACACCTGAGAGATGCACCCTGGGAGATAGAGATCTAGAGAGAAAGTGTGTCAGACACTCCATGTCAGACATGGAGAAAGGAGAGAGACACGGGGAGAGAGACAGAGACAGGAAGAGAGAAAAGGATAGGGAAACAGGGGAAGGCAGGGAGAGGACAGAGAGAAGGGGTGCAAGGAGGAGGGGTAGGACGAACTTTCTGGGCCTCCCTCCTCACGCCCTCCGGCAGGCGCCAGTGGCCAGCAATCAGGACGGCAGGAGGCAGGTGGCCCGGGGCAGACAATGGCTCGGAGGAGTGCGGAACCTGGGACTAAATTTGGCGTTGCCTTTGCAGGGCGCGGGGCCGCCCGTTCATCTCGATGCAAAGGAGAGACGAAATGAATATGCAGCGCGCGGGCTGTAATTGGGCCGCCGCGGCCGCCGCCGCCGCCGCCGCACTATAATTTTCCAAACAGGATCTTGCAATCAGGGCCTTATTCATTAGCGCATAAACAATTTTGTTTCTCGGCACTCGAGCCTGTCAATCACGCCGAGAGGGAACATCTTGGCCGGAGGCGCGGGCCCCCGCGCGCGCTCCCACGCGCGCTCCCTTGAGCGCCGCCAAGTGGCTTTGTGCCCGACAACCTTGGGTGCTGAGGTGGAGGGGCACGGAGCACGCGGCGGAGTCCCTAGGCCCGCATCTGGGGAGTGGGCGGCTGGGAGAGGGCGGGTTTGGGGGGCCCAATCCCCCTGGTTAGAATCCTGCGCCTGACATCACCGGGCTCGTCCCAGGGCAATTCCCTCCTCCTCTCCAGGCTCCGTTTACCCTTCTGTGAGGCCATCACTACGCTCACCCCACAGCACTAAAGGGGACGTCAGCTGAGAGAAAGGATGCCTAGTGCTTAGGATGCTGGGGCTGGCTGGCTGGGGTGGGGTGGGGGAAGTTGCCGGGAAATGCTGGAGGAGGAGGCCATCTAGCTCCTTTCATTACACAGGGATCAGGAGCCCACTGACCCTAGACCTCACCACCTAGAGTAGGTTCCTGTGACACTGTGTGTCTATGAGGATTCAATGTGGTTCCCCAAAGAGCTGGTAACAGGGTGGGCTCCCCCACAATGGGACATGCATGTATGTGTGGGCTCCATGCTTGCTGGCAGCAAGGGTCTGTGTGCTCCAGGGCACCTAGGGTTCTGCGAATCAGCAGGTGACTATACGTAGGGCTCTGTGCCTGTGTGGTTGGGACCGGGTATCCTGTGACCCTGTGTGCGTGTGTGAGTGTGCGTACACGTCCATCTGCAGACACGCCTGTGTGAGTGGGGTGGGCTGTGATGGCGTATGCGGTGACTTGGAGACCTCCCTGTAATACCATGGAGCTGTGTGTGGCTCCCCAGCAGTGGCTACGTGACAGGAATGACTGCCTGTTTCAGGGAAGGCTGTGCGAGCAGGGCTTTGTGACTCTGCGTGTGTGTGTGTGTGTGTGTGTGTGTGTGTGTGTGTGTGTCCTTTGAGGCCAGGTGACCTGGCAGGACCATGTATATGGGTGGCCTGGGGAGGGAGGGACTGTTTCTTTCAGGACATATGACAGTTTCTGTTATCCTCACCTCCTCCCTGGCCACCCCTCTGTCAGCCCCACTTCCCTGCACAGTTGGCCAGGGTGCCCAGGTCGGAAACAGGAGAAGCTTTTGCCTTACTGACAGACCCTGTAGGGTCAGGGGGTTCACCTCCCTGGCCCCCTCAATGCCTCCCTCAGACAGTTCTGAGACTCAGCCTCTGCTGCTCCTTCCATCAGGAGATGGAAGTCCTCTAGAATTTCCAAATGTTCTAAGCTCAGCTTTACCTAGACGACAGTATGTCAGACCTGGACAGACCCGGCGTCTGAATGGGGAAACAGAGGTACAGGACAGGAAACAGGAAAGATACCAGCAAGTGGGGAGCAGAACCAGGATTTGAAGTCCTATCTGCCTGGCCCCAAAGCAGTGGACAGGGGCCTGACTTCCCCAGACACAAATACACAGACACACATGTGTGCGCACACACCCCAGACCAAGCCTAAGGGCTAGCCAAGAGCAGAGGCAGCCGGCCATGGAGATGTCGCAGTCCCCCCAGCTCGCCACCCCAACCCCCTCCCCCTGCAGTCCCCTGTGCTGCACAGACAAAGAATTTGTGGATGTGCCGGCAGCCAACTGACAGGCCATCAGTCTCTGCCCAGACACCCTCTTCACAGCTCAAGCCCCAGCCCGGATGCCACCCCACCCGCTGGTCACCCCCAGCACCAGGCCAGGAAGGGAGGTGGCCGGGGAAGGGGCTGTGGGGGAAGGCACGGAGTCCGGAAGCCAGGAGGAACAGTCTTCAACCTGTGAATCCGGCTGCACTCGGCCCCACACGAGTTGTCTTGCTGGATGTCCCAACCCTCGAGGGACCCAGGCTATCTGGGAGGCAGCTGCCGTGAGCGACAGCCCTTGACCCCTTGGCACGCTGGGCAGAGGCCAGAGGCAATGGCTTTGGATGAGGAGGCCAAGGCTTAAAGCCCAGCTCTGCCACTTCCTGGCTGAGTGACCTCGAGCAACTTGCCAAACCTTTCTGTGCCTCAGTTGCCTCATCTGTAAAGAAGAGCTATTTAATTCACTCAGTGTCCACTTGGCACTAGGCGCTTAGTAAATGATACTGTTTTCTCGAAAATAAGACCTAGCCAGACCATCAGCTCTAATGAGTCTTTTGGAGCAAAAATTAATATAAGATCCAGTCTTATATTATATGATGTTAGATAAGACCCGGTTTTATATTACAGTAAAATAAGACCGGATCTTATATTAATTCTTGCTCCAAAAGACGCCTTAGAGCTGATTGTCTGGCTAGGTCTTATTTTCGGGGAAACATGGTAGGATGAAGGAGACCTCAAAGAAAGAGACCTCTTGGGTCAGATACAGCTCCGGAGCCCAGACCCCAGGCACATGTTTCAGAGAGTTAGGGTTTCTTAGCAAAACTCAGAAGAGTTTGTCTTTCTTGAAAAATGATCCCTTTCCAAGCCTCGGGCAACCCTTCCTATGGACACTGATTTTGGAGACATTATGCGGCCTCATCCTGGGGGCTACTCTGCTCATTTATGGAGGCAGGACCCAAAGCCTGAGGGTCCGAGTCTCTTCCCCAAGGTCACCAGCTGGTAAAAAAGGCATCAGGGCTTGAACCCACCCATACCTTTGAGCACGAAGAACAGTGCTCTCAGCTTGGAGACATCCAGGCTGGCCCCAGTCCAGCCTCTGGAGCTGTCACCAGGTCAACAGTGGTCACCAATCACTGTCCCTTTTGTGGGGTTGCTGGACTGAGTGTGATCCAGGAAGGAGATGGCCTAAATGCAGGTTCATCAGGAAATACGGGCTCCAAGGCCCTGGGTATGAAAGCTCAGGTTGGGGGCGAGGGGATTGAGGAGGAAAGGAAGGAAGCATGTTTCCAGGGAGGTGTGGAGCCAAGGGGCCTGGGTTTCCTTGGGGAAGCCCCTCTGTAGACCCCCCTATATACCCCAACCTCCTCCTTTCTGGGGGTGTTACTTACATCTAGGTGATGCTTGCAACATGGGGCAGGGGAAAGAACTCAGAGGGTTACTAGCTGTGTAACCTTCAGCTAGGCACTCAACTTCTCTGAGGATCAGCTTCCTCATCTAGACGATGGGAACGGCATTACAAGAATTACCACTCCATGCCCAATTCACTGCTCTAGACCCAGCACCTGGCACAGCGCCTCACACATAGTAAACGCTGAATAAAAATCTGTTGAGTGAGTGAGTGATAGAGGGAGAAGGGCTGAACCCAGACAGGCAGCAGAAAAGGCTGGGCGCTGACAGATGTGGTTCCCTTCCCCGAACTCAAGCCCTAATCAGCTGGTGTCTCCCAGTCACCACTGTACACTCAGCCCCGCCCAGGACCTCAGCATTGCTTGGTGGCTCCGAGTCTAGAGCTGTGCTGCCCAGTTCAGTAGCCACGGGCTACATGTGGCTAGTCCAAACTGAAGTGTGCTGCAAGTGTGGACTACACATCGGTTTTTCAAGACTTTGTACCCAAAAAAAAGAATGTCAAATATCTCAACAATAATTCTTTATATTGATAACCTGTTGAAATGATAATATTGTGGACATATTGGGTTAAGTAAAATACGCTATTCAACTGACTTCACCGGTCTCTTTTTAATTTCGTAATGTGTTCCTAGAACATTGAAAATGACATATGTGGCTCTCATCTGTGGCCTGTCATGTGTGTGTTGGACCGCAGTGATCTAGAAGATGCTGCAGACCCCAACTCCCAAGGAGTCAGGGGAAGACCCTGGACAGTCAGTCAATGACAGTGACTCTAAGGCTCCCTCCCAGAGCACTCAGGCCCAGTGCACAGCACGCGGGGCCTATCTCAGCTTCCCCGTCTGGTCCTCCAGTTCTTCATGGTGCTGGCATCCCGCATCCCACCTGAAATCACCCCCCCGCCCCCGCCTTACTCCTGAGCCAAAATAGCACGTGCTGGGGCCACACCCACCAACTCAGAAGAGGTCTCAGGAATATGTTCACCAACTGACCAACCAACCTTGATCCAACCACCGTTTTACCTTTTACGTCTCTCTCAGTCCTTACACTTTTCTCCATCCCTTCTGGCATGCCTCTTGTCCAGGCCTCATTCATTCATTCAGCAAGTATTTACTCTGTTCCTATGTAGCAGGCGCTCTCCTTGGTGCTTGATATACATCAACAAATGAACCAGACAAACCCCTCTGCTCTTGTGAGCTGACATGCTAGTGGGGAAGACAGCCAATAAACAACAGCCGTTACAAACAAGTGAATGGTAGCTGTTAGAAAGTCTAAATGCAAATTTTTAAAAATAGAGCCAGATAAGGAAGACCAGCCTCCACACTGGTCTCCCTGCCTTCATTCTCGCCCTTTGACTCACCCTCCCTGCGCTGCTAGAGGGATGGATCTCAGGTCCGACCATGCTCTCTCCCTGCCTCAAAGCCCTCCCTGGCTCCCCAGTGCCTCCAGGTGACAGTCCAAGCTCCTTGGACTGGCATGCAAAGCCCCACGTGCCCCAGCCCTGCCAACTTCATCCTCCTGCCCGGCTCCCGGGCCTGCTCTCCAGTGCCTCCCTGTCAATGCCTCTGCCAAGAACCCCCTTCCCGAATTCCTCTGTTCCTTGGCTTGTTCTCATCCCAGAGGCTCTGCTCACTGTCAGCAAGGTTTGCGCCCAGCCACGCATGGATCTCCGCATCGTAGGCCTGAGTGTGTGCTCTGGCCACACGCCTGCTGCTGCTATAGCTCACGCACGTGTGTGGATTCTATGTGGGCAGACACACCAGGTTCCCCTGCATCCTCTCCCTCGGAAAGGCCCAGCTGGGGCCCAGGTATGTCTCCACTTCCAAAAGCCTCAGCAGGAACAGTCGCTGGGATTCAAGAAGTCGCCATGGCAACCGCTGGGCCTTCGTGCCATCTCCTGCAATCAGAGCTGGGACCCAGCCACCCGCTGGGCTTCCTGGAGATTTGTTCCCAATGATAGGCAGCTGTGGGGAGCAAGGGGGGGTTTCCTAACCTCCTCCTCCTCTTTTCTCCTGTCCTCCCCTCTCTTGCCCCCAGTATGGCTAGGTTGCCAGGCTGGGACCGTGCAGTATTTGGGAGAGGACTCCCCTGGACTAGAAGCAGGGACTGGAGTTCTGGTTTCAGATAAGCCACTGGCAGCTTATGTGGCCTTGGGTAAATCCTTCCTTTCTCTGTGCGTCCATGTCCTCATCTGCGAGATGCCTCCCTTACAGGATGGCTCTGGGCCTGGGGCAATCATGTAGCACATATCAGGTGCTCAATTAATGCTACTACCAAAATTAAAGGTCTATAACAACTCCTCATCTTTATAGGGCTTCAAGATGTCAGTTTGACAAAAGAGAAGCCTGAGATCAGAGAGGTGGAGAAATGGGCCAACGTCACCAGCCCTGGATGGATGGGCCAGGTCACGAATGCTGGGGAGCCCCAGGAGAAAGGCTGTCTCTGAGGGATGGAGCTTGGGACCATCCTTTCTCTGCCGGCACAGATAAGCCTGCCTCCCTTCCACTTGCTGACAAGAGTCTGGGCTGGAGCTGGGGCATAAAGGGGGAACCTCTCAGATCCCACGGCCTTCCTCAATGGAAAGAGCCCTAGACTGGGAGGCAGGAGGCCTGCGTTCCAGTCCTGACTGGCTCTGTGACCTCCGGGGAAGGAGATTTTTGACATTTCTGGGCCTTACTTAACTGTGCTCTAGATTAGACAATGAACCAGACGACCACCAAGGGCATGTTCCACTCATACAGGCTGTGTTTTCTGTTCTATATCAAGACAAGCTCATGGGACATTGCAACCCTGGGCAACAGTGACCTGTGATCTTGCCAAATGCCAGGCATAGACCTCTCCCATCGACTGATGGGCCTGTCTTCACACACGCTCGTGGAGAGTCAGGAAACAGAATAGTGTCTTTATTCTCCCAGTTCCACCAGAGCCTTGAGTTTCTTAATTTGGATGCTGCAGTGTCTATTTCTCCATCTCAGTCCAATTCCTGCCAGAAAAGTCACCGAAGTGAGGGAAAAGGCACCATGTGCTTGTGCCCCTTTTATGCCCATGGCCCCATTTAATTCCCACAATCTCTCTGCAAAGTAGGTCTTACTGCATGCATTTCATGGGTGAGGACACAAAGGCTCAGAGAGCTGGAGTGACTTGCTCAAGGTCACACAACTAGTAAGTGGCAGAATGGGGTTTGAACCCAGATCCATCTGATTCTAGAGCCCAGTAGAAAGACCATCCTCAATTTCCGCTTTACCTCGTTGCCTGTCTCATCCTTAGTGACAGCTCTGCTCCCTGGAACTCCTCATCCTCCTCTTTCTGGGACCCCAGGTGCTGCCGATGGCAATTCTTCCTCTTCATCCAGGCAGGAAAGATGCTTTGACTCAGAATTCCAGAGTATCAGAGGTGAAAGAGCTCTTGAAGTTGACCCAGACCAGCCTTACCTGACCAATTCTGCCTCCATACAGATGGGGAAACTGAGGCGCTGTGAGGCAGAGCCAGAGCTAGAGCCAGAACTAAAGGGGCTGCTACCTATCCCGCCAAGGGGCATAGTGGAAGGTGAGCTCCATCCAACAGGACTCAAGAGCTGCAGCCCTCAAAAAGAGGGGCATCAGTGCAGCTCTGGGGATGCCTCCTAGGGCAGGCGGGTCTGCCGGTCAAGCTGGAAGGGATAGGATTTGGCCAGCAGAGAGGACAGGGAGCAGGCCAGACACCAGGGTGGGGGTTGGGCAGCCGGGCTGAGCAGAGGGGTCAGGCGGCCTTGGCTGGGCTCCCATCTCCAGCCCCAGGGCCAGCGCGTGAGGTGGAGCTGAAACATTCAAGCAGCTTCCTCTCCTTTGTTGGGAGTGATGTCGCCCATTTCCTGGATGTCCAAGAACGGGCTTCAAACAATAGCGCTGTCAGGAAGCCAGGAAGAGGCTGCAGCCCTGTGCCTGGTCCTGCCCCATCCCTCCCCACCTCCTGAGACTTGGCCAGGCCATCCTTTAGGCTTATCTCTCTGAGTCCGATGCCTCGCTCTGTCACCAGCCAGCTGTGTTTCTGTGAGCCGGCCACCTAACTTCTCTGGACCTCAGTTCCCCAACTAAAACTCGGGGGACTTATCCTTACGTGGCAGAACTGACACATTGATCAAAGAAGGTAATCACAATAATAGGATTAGTAATAATGAACACCCCACGTATAGATAATGCATGTGGAAATGCTGGGCACTTAGTAGGCATTTGAAAAAAGTGAGTTTGAATCACGAAAATTGTCAACTCACATTTTTGAAGCCTACTGTGTGCCAGCATTTCCACATGTATGATCTATGCACGGGTGTTAAGATTGGCTAAGAGTTACCGTGCAGTCACTCTAGAAAACAGTATGAGGTTCTTCAAATAAATAAGAATAGATCTACCAAATGATCCAGCAATTCCTCTTCTGGGTATTTACCTGAAAAATATGCAAACACTAATTTGTAAAGATATATATACCCCTATGTTCACTGAAACATTATTTACAAAAGCCAAACATGGACACAACCTAAGTGTCCATTGACAGATGAATGGATAAAAAAGATGTGGTACATATATGTAAACGGAATACTACTCAGCCATAAATAAGATAAAATATTGCCACTGCGACAATATGGATAGATCTCGAAGGTATTACACTAAGTGAAATAAGTCACATGGAAAAGGAACCAAAACCATATGATTTCACTCATATGTGGAATATAAAACAAAAAAGTAAGAAATAAACAAAAACAAACTCATAGGTACAGACAAGAGAATGGCGGTTACCAGAGGGAAGGGAGTAGGGGAGGGTGGACTGGATAAAGGCGGTCAAATACAAGGGAAGTAAAGTAGAATGGGGTGGTGAGCAGCATTCGAGCTCACACACGTTGAATTATAATGCCGTACACCTGAAATTTATATAATGTCAGTAATCAACGTTACCTCAATAAATTTAATAAAACAAAAAAACAGAGTTCCAGTTCTGGAGTCGGACAAAATTAGGTTTAAATCCCAGTTCTGCCATTTTCAAGCTGTGTGACCTGGGACAATGCCATACATAGCCCTTCTGAGTTAACCAGTTTCGTCTGAAAGAAAGCAAAATAGGAATAACAAGAATACCTATTTCATGGCATCATTATGAGGAATAAATGTGGAATAAATGTTAAACATTTGGCACAATACCTGGCAGAGTAGGCACCGAAAAATCATTAGCTGTGGTTGTTACTATTTCTGTGCTGGGCCTCCCAGTCCTACTTTCTTACCTCTGCTCAGGTTGCTCTCCCTGCCGACAAGCCCTTCTCTCCATTGTCCACACATCCACCTCTGTACAACTTTTCAATATCTGGTTGCAACCAGATACTAAAAGTAGTCCAGGGCAGGAAGTCAGAAGTCTAGACTCAGTCCTACTTTTGCTACTATCTGAGCCCATCCTATCTGGGAGCCTCAGTTTGCCTATCTGTAAAGTAAAAGGACTTCACTGACCTCGAAGGTCTTCCCAATTCTGATGTCCTGTGAGTTAGTCCAGTCCCTGCTAGATTCCTGGCACTGGACTTGCCAGCGAGGGGGAGCCCAGACCCAGCACAAGAGGGCGTCTGCATCCCCAGTTCACCAGCAGGCTGCAATCCTCCCCAAAGATGAGAGCTGCACAACTGGTTCAAGCTGTCTCCAGGCTTGGGAGCTGGGTGGGTGCTTTTGTCAGGGAACAAACATGGCCTTTTCATTAGCGCCATTGTCGGCCAATTAGCCCAAAGCTGACTCACAGGGAACACTGCACTGGGGGCCGCCTTCGGTGGGCATTGTGTTCCGTCAGCCCGCCCCCTACTTCTCTGGGAAACCTAGGCTCCACTGCCTATCCAGCGTGTCTCTCAACCCCACTGCTGGGTGCACCTGTCAACTCGAGGGGGTCACCTTTATTGCAAACCTGCAAGGCTGCCAGGCAATATACAATCACCTTGTTACCAAATCAACAAAACCACACTGCTGTTACCCTCATTTCTCATAGGAGGAAACTAAACCTCAGAGAAGTGAAGTGTGTTTCTCCAGTCCCGAAAAGGAGTGAACCATCTCATTAGTCACCAGACAGAGTAGCAATTTGGATCCTACCTGCCAAGTAAGCAGAGAGCTGTGTGACCTTGGGCAAGTCACTTCACTCTCCATTTTCTCTCCGGTTCTCCTCAGACCTCAATTTCCAGTCATCCAGTTCAGCAATTCCAAACCAACAACTCAGCAGTGATCCAGGTTTTGAGGGTAATCAGACCTAGGTTTTAATTCTGCTTCTGCCAGAGATAAAATACACAGTTCCTGTCTTTGAGAAACTCAGGTCAAGAAACAGAGGTAGACCCGTGGGCAAATAATCGCCACGTAATTTGACGTACAAGGGAGCCATATCTCATAGAAATTTCCCATGTCGACAGAGAATCACTCCAGGCTCTTTACTAGCTGTCCAGGACCACATTGTCTGACTATTGCAACTCATTCAACTGCTCTGCTACGCCCATGGACACTCAGGTTGGTTTTCTCTGTGTGTCCATTTTTACAAGCTACGCGCAATGAACATCCTTGCACACATCTTGAAATACCTGTTCAGCACTTCTGGAGTATGAATGTTTACAGGTGTGGAAGGGTACACATGCGTTATATTTTGATACATGCAGCAAATTGGCCTCCAAACGTAATGCATCACATTATACTCCTACCAGCAGGGGAGAAGAATACCCATTTCCCCACGTGTGGGTTAATACTTGGTATTACCAACTATTTAAGTTTTTGCCAAACTAACAAAATGGCATCTCACTGTGGCTTTAGTTTGCATTGTTCTGACCACTAGTGAGGTCAAAGAACGTTTCATACATTTAGTGGCCATTCTGGTTTTCTCTTCTACAAACTGTCTATTCACAGTCTTTGCAGATATTTCTATTAAGATGTTTGTCACCCGGGGCCGCGAGTTAGCTCAGTTGGTTAGAGCGTGGTGCTCTTAACAACAAGGTTGCCGGTTCGATCTCCACATGGGCCACTGTGAGCTGCACCCTCCACAACTAGATTGAAACATCTACTTGACTTAGAGCTGATGGGTCCTGGAAAAACACACTTAAATAAATGAAAGTTAAAAAAAAAAAGATGTTTGTCCCCCAACCACTCTCTGAGTCAGTTTATCCCACTCCTGTCCTTTTGGCTTCCGAAGCTCAGATCCCCTCCAATATTCCAAGTGCTCTTCCTGCTCCCACAGATGCAGCTTCCCCACCGCAACCCTCCACGCAGCACCAGCCTCCAGCGTCAGCCAGCCTGAACCTATACGGGCTGAAGGCTTCAGACTGGATTTGGCCCAATCAGAAGGCAATTCAAGAAGGGGATCATCTCTGAAGTATTTCTCTTTAACCTTTAAGATCAAAGCCTTCATAATAATCATCTGAACAAACTCAGCCTCACATAACAAGAAAATTACACAAAACAATGTCTAATGAGGGAAATGGATGACAAAATCCCTGAGCCTCTTCCATATTATATCCTTCAAATGTCAGCATGGGTGATTTATTTACAACAAAGGTCTGAGATGTCCTTCTCATTTTAATGAAATTTCCAAAGTGAACTGCCCAGGTAATTAGATCTACCTCAAGAAAATCATCAAAACTCCACCATCTCCCCGCAACAAATTCGCTAGTAGAGAAACTATGTTTCATATAATTCTTGGCATGGAAAAGAGTCGAGATGCCATCTTGGTCCAATACTTCATTTTATAGCTAAAGAAACGGGCTCAGAGGAGAAAGTGTTCTGCCAAGGCCACGTAACAAGGTCAGAGGTAGAGCCAGAAACAGGACCCCAGCTTCCTCCTCCCACTGTGCCTGCGCCCATCACATTGATAGGGAAGAAAAGAGGCTAAAGAATTTTCTGGAAAGTTCTTTGGTTTGAGTTTGCCACTGGGAACCTCAGATCCTTGGAAACAACCCCAGCAACACAAAGATGCTGTAAGTTCAACAATCAAAGTAACTAACTAACTAAATAAATAAATAAGTAAATCCCGTACATCAAACTACTGTCACTTCACCTAACACCTTAGTTTCGGATGCCAAGTGAAAGAAACAGTCCTACAATTTTCTTTTCAGCTTCAACTCTTCCTCCAGAGCAACAGAATTGATTAACACCAGGCTTCCAGAAAGGGCATGTCTGCTTAATTTGCATTCAACCCTCCAATTAAAGGAACACCAAGCATGCAATTATATTTCTTAGTACTGGAGCTGAATCTGACCTTTTCTGCATCCTCCCTTTGGTTCACAGATAGCATTTCTCCTGAGCCTATGACAAAGACTTGTGGGCTCTTTTTGAAAAAAACAAAAAATACCTGAGGGTTCCCTTTTGGCTCCAGTGGTGCTAATCATTACAGTAGAAACCTGAGCCTCTCTTTGAGTAGAAAACACCCTCGTGTTTATTCTCCACAGAAGGACACACATTGAACGCTTAACTAGGCTACTCCCTTTTGGTGAGGCCGATGGCTGTGTAGCACTCATCCAACCTATCACTACCGAGCCCTGACTATCTCCCAGCCGCTGTTCTGTGGGTAGATGCCATGGAAAACAAGATGCGGTTCTTGCTCATAGAGTCCAACAGCTACACTGCACAAGAGGCTCGTGAACACAGAGGAAGATGTCATTTACCTTGGGGGCAGGTGAGGGATGTTGAGTTGCATCTCAAGAGAAGGGTTCGCCAGGAAGAGGTGGCGGAGACCTTTTGGGCAGGGGACACAGCACGAGGAAAGGCCAGATGTATAAAATGGCAGAGAGGAGCGTTCAGTTTGGAGCAAGTGTGTGGGGATAATGTGGGAGATGAAGCTAGAAGATTCTGAGTCAGGCTCTGGAGACCGACTATCACACTAAAGAGGATGGACTTTATCCAGCAACTGTGGGGACACCGGTCAGGATATGTCCCTATCAGGTTAAAGACGAGGGTAAGAGAGATACCAGGGCATTGGGCTTATACCCACGAGACCACACTCCAGCCACATTTTCTGGAGCACCGAGCTCCATCCTGCCTCGGGGTTTTGTTCCTACTATTCCCTCAGACAGAGACACTTCTTACGTCGGCCTTTAACTGGCTGGTTCCTTTTCACCCTTCAGGAGGAAGTTCAAACACCACTCCCCCTGAGTTTCCACGGCCTCTCTTCCTAAACTCATCCTCACCTCCTAGCTCTTCGCTTTCATATTAACCCCATTCCGTTCCTTCACAGGACGATCACAACCTGAAATCATCTTGTTTCTGTGTTTACCTGGTTAGCGCCTCCAGCACCGGCATGGAAACCCCACGAGGGCAACGCCCTGCCTGTCTTGTTACTCACCCACGCTGAGAACGGTAACGAGCACCCAGCAGGCTGTAAAATATTTGCCCAATGAATTAATGAGGTGATCAAAGAATTTCCAGGGTTCTGGCTGCAATTATACCCCTTTTTCTCCCTCCAAAGAAAGTATTTTTGAGTATAACTGAGCAAGAGTCCTGTTATTTATTACAAACTCTGCATGTCCAGGCCACACTGCAGACCAATTGCACCAGAATACCTGGGGTGGGATCCTGACATCAGCACTTACAGGTCTCCAGGTGATTCTAGCATGCACCCTCGGCTGAAGTCAATGACCTCAAGGGACAAGTGTGGCCTTTGGAACCAGACAACCTCCATTTGTTTCCCAGATGGACCACTGCTCAGAAACAAAGCCTAGGGTTTCTAACTTAATCTTTCCCTAATCTCTTAAACCCATCCTAATTTATTTTTCCAAAGTAAATAAATTTGCAGCTTTCAGTATCTTATTAAAACAAACTACATGTGACACATATTACAAATGATCAAAACACACAAAGGCATCACAATCCCAAACTGACACTTACTATGTGGTAGAAGCAACCGGTACTTTTTAAAACCCAAGTATGTCGTGATCCATTTCAGGGCAGAAGAACACATCTTTTATTATAGCCAAAGCTTTTCAGCTAGGATTTGATACCTACAAAGATGGCAATTTACCTCAAAGAATTACTCCTTTTTCTACAAAATTAACTTGTTTTTTTGTTTTGTTCTGTTTTGTTTTTGTAGCAAATAGAGGGTTTGGATGTTCTTTGGAAAGATAAATCTGGCATAATCATTTCCTGATGTCTGTCATGAGCTGGACACTAAAATATAGAAATATAAATAAAAGTCCAGATCTTAGAGTACTGAGGCCAGGAGACACACAATATATCCAGTGCCATGACAGGTGTTACTCAAATAGGGTGCTTAACGATGGCTATCATTCACCAACCCTGTACTAAGCAGTTCATGTGTATAATTCATGACATGCTCAGAGCCATGTAAGGAGGTATTATTGTCCTCCCATTTTACAGATAAGGAAAATAAAGTACAGACAAGTTAAGCACTTGCCTAGGGTCACACAGCTATTACATGACAAGAGCCTGGATTCAGATCCAAACAGCACAACTCCAGAGCCCTCGCGCTCACCCCTCATGCCCTAGTGTATCATGGGAACAAAAGGACAGGAAAGACCACTTCTGGCTGTAGGAAAGGGACGCTTCCTGGGGAAGACAGCACTAGTGTTTGCCTTAAGAGATGGGTAAACTTTCAAGAGGCAGAGATGAGGGAAGGGTTGTTTCCTTGCAAGTGGACGGTGGCATTAGTGAAGATTTGGAAATTGGAAAACACACTTGAGGAATGATATTTGGGAGTCTGTACGGTACACGGTAAGGAGACGTGAGATAATGGTGGTAAAAAATGGGCTAGGCTGAGGCCAGATTATGGAGTGTCCAAATGTCAGTAAGGATTGGGCTTTAGTTACTAGCTACTCAGGAGCCATGGTAGCAAGCTGGAGAATGAACTGGAGGGTGAGATGAACGTAGGAGACCAAATCGGAAGCAGCGTTCATAATCCAGGCAAGGGAACAAAAACAGGCTAGGACAGTGACAGTGAGATACAAGAGGAAGTCACAAATGTGAGAGGTTATAGAAGGAACTCAACAGGACTTGGTGTTGGGATTGCACAGAGGAGTGAGCGGAAGGAGTCAAAAGTGCATCTTATGTTTTGACACTGGAAGGATGGAGACACCACGAACTCAGATAGAGAAGACAGGAACAGGCTTGGCCAAGGAAAAAGCAGATACATTTCCTTTGGGGATGCAAGGAATTAGTCTCTTTATCCTCAAGCCAAACCAGCGGTTAGATTTTCTGACTATCAATTGGAGCCCCGCTCAGGGATCCTTCCCAGGAACTGCTTCCAAATTGTTCTATGACCTTTTACCCACTGAAATGGCGAGATGCGTTTGTTGTGAGAGATTTTAGGAATTTTATCTTCACCTAGACTCTTCAGCCCTAGAAGGCTATGAAGTGGTGTAATGCCATCAAGAATACAGGAAAGCCAAAAGTCAGTTTCTTTGTTCAAGGAATTCAAAGCAAGGTGGGGAGGAGGGGAAGGCAAGAACTGCTGTCCAACTTGGGCAAAAGTTAAAACATCCTAGAATTGAATTTGAAGCCATTAGCAGTTCAGGACTTGTTGCTCTAATTCTAAAGAGGTGAATTAACATTCTTGGAGTGCCGGCAGCTGGACACTGCAGCGGGATAGGTTTGTCAGCCACAGATCCTGCATTCACACGGACAGTATGGTTTATCCCCTTGTTACCCAAAGTGTGGTCCACAGACCAGCAACAGTAGCACCAACCAGCAGCACCAAATCTCAGATCCTACTCCAGACCTATTGAATCAGAATCTCCATTTTAACCAGATCTCCAGGTGATTTATAAGCAGTGGTGTGTATATATATATATATATATATATATATATATATATATATATATACACACACATATACACACACACACACACACACACACACACACACACACATCTATGAAGAGTATAGGCTTTGGTGTATCAGGTGTATCTGGGTTTAAATTTCAGCTTGGCCACTTAGGTTCTACTCACTAGCACTTCACCTCCTGGGCCTTGGTTTCACATTAGAATAACCTTGGGAGCTTTTAGAAATCCCATGCCCCCACCACACTGCAGACCAATTATATCAGAACCTCTGGGGGTGGGATCCAGACATCAGTATTTAAAGGTCTCCAGGTGATTGGCTGCAGCACGCATCCAAGACGAGAACTACTGATGACTTCGAAGGACAAGAGTACGGCCATTAGAAACTCTCTTCGTTTGTATCCCATTTCTACCATTTCTAATAGAAGACTGGAGCTTCTTAACCTCTCCCTAAGCTTTAGTGCCTTCATCTGTGAAAGAGGCATGACATAAAGTAGCATCTCTTTCAAAGGGCTCTGAGCATTGAAGGAGACATATGGAAAGCACTTGGCATACAGTGCTTAATGGTTGTTATTAGTTATACAAGTCCCAGCTTCCTTTGCAGAAGGAACCGAGGAAGCAACACGCAGCCTGAGGTATCCTCCTATAAATGCCACCTGTCCATACTTTCCCCACCAGAGGCGACTTCCAATTACTTGGCCACTCAGAGGGTAATGGATGTTGACTTCGCTGTTTTATAAATGTGAAAACCTATTATTTTTCTTCATTAAATTGGAGAATGAGGCAGAACAGGTAGGAGTAAGTTTCACCCAAAATGTTCCCAACTGTGGGGTCAGAATGGGGTGGGGTAGGGGGAACGCAGACCATGCGGTGCTTTAACTATCCTGACACTTTGGGCAACAGGCCCTGCATCTCAGCTAACGCCTCACAGCAATCTCCCCACTTAAGCGAATCTCGAAGGGGGTGGGAAAGGCCTTTACTCTTCACAACTTCATTTTAGAGCTCTGCACGAAGGCACCCAAGGCCCAGGGAGTCAAGATGACTTACGCAGGGTCATATGCAATTTATTGCCACAACCAGGTGTCAAGTGACCCAGTCAGATGAAGAGGAAATAGCCTCATAGTGAAAAAGAAATTGAATGAAAGGGAAAATGAAGACATAATAGTGCTTTGAACCAGAGCCTTATAAATCCTGCGGCTTTAACCTGCCCAGGAGGTAGATAAGCACGTTCCCTTTAGTCAGTCCTCAAATTCAACCTCTCGCAAGAGGTTAAGGAACACACCCAAGGCTGGAACTGACACTCAGACCTCCCGACTTCCTGGCTTTGGAGCTGAGAGCTCAGCCTCCACCTCTCTTGTCTATCAGGAAAAACATCTGGGTTATAACACTTGAGGATGGGCTATCAGGGGAAGTGGTGGAAGTTTGGTTCTTTAAGGAACTCTGAGCAAGACCTGCTAAAACCGAGCCAGGAGGCCCCTCCCATGGCCTGAGTCACGGGCTCAAAGTTTCTTCACTTCTCCTATCCTGGATGCTTCCCTTGTATGACCTTTAGGGAAATCTATTTGTCAGAGAGGTTGGATGGGAAGAGAGCTCCTCCAAAATGTGTGAACACAGACACACCCCGAGGAGCTGCCTCAGGTAACAAAGCCTTTCCTTTACAGTCATTTCTCTATGATCTAACGGGCTCCCGGCCACACTGGCGAATGCCTACTTAAAGCAAGGAGAGGAACAGGCAGAACCACAAGAAGAAAAGCAAGGGGAAGTCATCTTTAAAGGCCAGAAGGTTATATAAAACATAATAAAATACAACTGTTTCCTTTAAATTTTTTAATGGCCAGGAAATGGTATAGAATAACTGCCAAGTCACATAAATTAACTTTTTTGTTAATGTTTGTGATCCCGGAAAGAACTCTATCAGTCGATGCAAACCGCATGTGAGTTTTCATCAGTTGTCTGGGCACATGACAGTGTGGGCCATGGACCCATCTTTACATGGTCCAGAAAAAAAGGCGGCTGCCATGTTTGGCAGGCTTCAGATCTCCTTCTATCTCAGGGTTGGGCTCTGGTCGTGATCTTGAGTGATAAGGATTATCCGGCAAAGGTCGATCTGTTTTCACTTTGGTGACCTGCGAGGGGTGAAGAGGAAAGACGCAAAGTTGGAAGCTAGATGGAGTAGTCTGTGACCATAAATGTACCTCCCACTGTCTCCTGTTCCCCAACTACTCCTCTTCCTTGAAGCCCCAGAAAAATCACATCTAGACTCACTTAACCCTTGAGTAAACAATGAAGACAGCTCACTTTGTGTCATTCCACATGGCAGAAGTTAGGGATACGGAAGGGTACGGCTCACAGTCTAATGAGGGAGTCAGACAAGAAAATCAACCAAGACTTCCTAAGCAAATTACCATACCTGAGCCGGGAACTGAGTGCTGGGGGAGCAGGGACCCCACACACCTGATCCGTCCTGAAGGCGAGGGGCCTGGACTATTTCTGAGGGGGCAACATTTAGCTTAATCTTGAAGAATGACCAGGAGCCAGCCAGGACAATTGGGGAGGGAAAGACATTCCAAGAAAACAAACAGGACACATGAAAACAGAGGCACGTCTTTAGAATGGCCAAAGCAAGGGCTGCAAGAAAAGGGGCGGGAGATGAAGCACCTAACCACGCATTAGCACGGTTAGAAACGAGGCTGGGCATGCTATTCCAGCTCATCCTCACACCCCCGTGGGTCATTCTGCAGAGTTCAGAGGCCACCTAGCTAACGGTAGAAGAACTAGTACTCAAAGCCAGGTCTGCCCACTCCAGAGCCTGTGCTTTTCAGTAACACGCTACGCTGGGGGGCAGGAACCAGATGATGAAGGTACTGAATGATATGCAAAGGTGTTCGGATTTTGACCTGATGGTAACCTGAAGCAGGAAAGTAACTCAATTACGTCCGCAGGATGGAAGGTGTAGACTGGACAGTGGCAAGATCGCAAGTGAAAGGCTGAGCCAACAGGCCAGGCGAGATGCTGGAACACGGAACCGTGGGTATCAGGGAGAGAGATGGACTACGCCCCGATGGCCACAAAAGTCTCCATCGGAAACCCAGCAGAAACTGTTCTCATTTTAACGATGAGGAAACAGGCCCAGAGAAGTGGAAAGACACAAAGCCAGTTATTAACAGCTGGTTACCTCGTGGTCTGAACTCTGAGTCATCCATGTAGTAACTGGACCGCATTAGTCTTCCTACGTGTACAAATTCGAAAGCCATTTATTATGAACAGCGCTTCCAAGTACACAGTTGCACAATTACTGCAACCACCCTCGGAGGCCTTATCATCTCTAGCTCACAGATGAGGACAGGGAGGCTCTCAGGTAAAGACACATGGGAAGTGTCAGAGTTGGAGCTGGAACCCAAGTCTCCTGACGACAAGTCCAGAGTAGTCTTTTGTATGTTTTTAAAACAGTGTTCTCATCTCTCTGCTATAATTAGAGATCACTATGGTTCCTCATTGCTCGATAGAGTAATTCCACATGCCTCCAGCAGCCATTTGAAGCTCCTTTAAAGGAATTCAAGATATCTATGAAATAAATCGAGAAAAATCTTTCTCAAACTGAGAGTAACAAAAGGACCCCTTTAAAGGACAAACTATTGTGGAAAGAACAATAAAACAACTTCCACTTCCGTGTCACACTCAAAAGAGAAAAGGAGCAGAAGCATGTGGCCAAACTACCTGGTAGGTAAACGAGGCTGGACAGCTTGCTTAACTTTCAAAATTTCCCACCTCTAAAATGACACGACTGTCAGGATAACATACATCAAGTGCCTGATGTATAGATAGCAGATGTGCCATAAGTTATTTTCAATATTAGTATTATAAGGATGATGGAATTACGGATGAGAGAGCAATTCTGCCTAGGAAAGTCAGAAACTTCAAAGAAGAACACGACATCTTGAGCTGAGATTAGACGAGTGAGTAGGAAGAATTCCCTGGGGGAACACAGGAGGGCAGGGCAATCCAGAGGAAACAGAACGCAAAGTGAATGAAGCTCAAATTTAGGCTTCATCCAGCTGATTATCACCTCACCAGGACGAGACTGGGTACTGATTTTAAATATACCTAAAACTGACAATCCTCTTAAAGAAATACACTTTTTGAAGAGCTGAGACAATGACATTTTTTTTTATTTTATAGGTTTTTTAAAAATGTTAATACAAAGATTCCGGAATAAATATGCTTTCTTAACAGTATGATTTTTTAATTCTCCTTTTATGAGACAGAAATGAGAAAAGGTAGTTTTCATTATTAAATGTCTTAAGTTCCACACCACTTCCTAACTTAAGAATTACCAACTATTAAAAATAATTTGTTCAGGGGTGACCAGATGGCTCAGTTGGTTAGAGCATGAGCTCTGAACAGCTGGGTTGCTGGTTCGATTCCCACATGGGATGGTGGACTGAGCCCCCCGCAACTAAAGATTGAAAACTGCACTTGGAGCTGAGCTGCGCCCTCCACAACTGGACTGAAGGGCAACAACTTGGAGCTGATGAGCCCTGGAGAAACTCTGTTGCCCAATATTCCCCAATTAAAATAATAATAATAATAATAATAATAATAATTTGTTCAAATACCATATGATCTCACTTATATGTAGAATCTAAAGAACAAAATAAACAAACAAACAAACAAACAGAAAGACTCATAGATACAAAGAACTGATGGTTACCAGAGGAAAGGGGGGTTGGAGGAAGAGGGTGAAAAAGGTAAGAAGATTAAGTATAAATTGGTAGTTACAAAATAGTCAGGGAGATGTAAAGTACAGCATAGAGAATATAGTCAATAATATTGCAACAAGTATGTATAATGCCCGGTGGGTACGAGCCTCACGGGGCGGGGGGGGGTGGGGGTCACTGTGTAAATTATATAATCTCTCACCACCATGCTGTACACCTGGCACTAATACTGAATGTCAACTGCAATTAAAAAAAAATAACAATTTGCTCAGTGTAGCAAAAAAAGGTATCTGAACTGAAATAATTAATCCAGATACAAACATCAAAAACAAATTGCTGAGCCATTCATCTACTTATGACACCATGCTGAAGACCCGACTATCCACAAATACTATACACAAATAGAAGGGAAGGAACATAACTGTGGAACAATATGTCAGGCGTAAGGCTGGAGAGTCACAAAGGCTCTCTAGCTTAACCCTCACAGAAAACTAGGGATTAATACTGGTCCCATTCTGTAGACGCGGGAGGATAGGAAATGTTAGGCAATTTGCTCAGGATCCCATAGCGACTAAGTAGTGGAACTACGATTCACATCTACTGTCTGTCTCCATTCACACCCTGAGTTCATCCCCAATGCCTTGGTACCTATGCTGTCCCAGAGGGAAGGGAGGGTAATGAGGCTGAGAAGCAGGGCTAAGTCAGATCGTAAAGGGCCTTGTATGCCATGATCTGGGGAGGATGCTTCATCTTGCAAGCTATAGAGAGCCCCTAACAAGTTTTTTAAAAGAAAGTGACATTGGATTCATTTTCCACACAGATCATGCCTGTAGTGAAGATGTAATTATGTCCTAAATTCTTTTTCAATTTCAAAGGATGTGCTGTCTTCTAAAATCTGAACTGATCCAGCCTCCCCTCCCAGAAATTCACGTAGCCCAGGTTAAGAATTGTCCAAGAAATGGGGGCAGGGAGAGGATTCAAAAATTTTTCTAGGAGTTGCTGATCTATAGGAATTGACAGAATAAAAGGAAAAAGAGTAAGAAGTGAAGAAAAAAGACACTCAAGTTTTTAGCTTTGATGCTTCAACAGATGGTGTTATCACAACTGAGATAGGAAATGTAGGAGAAAGTTAGGAAAACATGCTTTTTAAACTACAGGCATGTACTTTTTTTTACCTTCGGTATGTTCCTGAAAACTCTGGCATAACCCTGATCCTATTTCCCCACTGAATTCAACAATTACATCAATGTTTTCAACTGACAGTGTCCCCTGACATTCTGTTTATCCTCATCTACTCCCTTCTGTTCTTCAATTAGCTAATTAACCACAAACAAATCTGCACATACTGCAAGAGCTATTGAAAGGAGTGCCTCCATTAAATAAACTGCCTTCAGGATTGTGTATAATCGCTCCCTAATTAACCTGTTAGGTAAATTTGGATTTCTCAAATCATACCTGACCTGCACTCTCTGACCCTTTTCTGACCATCTCTTGCCTTTACCCATCCCTCAGTGAGCGAGTTGCCTGCCAGCAGGACACACTTTTTACCTTGGACAGCTCTCCCAGGTCAGGTCGCACCCAGCCCAGCTTGTCCAGCACACACTCGTCAAACTTTGCCTGTTGTTTGCGACAGCGACGAAATAGCTGCAGGCCAGAATAATCGATGCAGGTCCAGTATTCTGTAAAAGGCTCTGCACAGTGACGCTTTATCTGCCTGGAAAAGAGGGCTAAGTTAGGGGGAGCTCTTCGCAAAACAATGAAAAACAGAGACGTGGGGAAAAAATAGGTACAGACCTCAAATACAAAGCCTTGTTCTTTGAACAGGATGGAAATAAATACTCTTACCTCACTTACAAGACAAGAGAGCCTTAGGTCGAGAATCAATAAGGAAAAAAAGACTTCTGAGGGATAAGACCTAATTTCTTTATGCAGCAAAAATAAATGAGAAGAAATGTCAAAAGACCGTGGTCAAACGTGCATATACTCTACTCAGAGGAGAACTCCTCATTTTTTCTTCTTGTCTTTAGATCCAATTCTAAAGATTACCAGCTTAGCAAGTTTAGAAAAGAAGTAGGCATAATCAGAGATGGGCATGCAGACAGAGGTGACAGATAATGGCAAAGAGGGAGACAGAATTATGAAAAGCAATACACAAACTACCAAGCAGAACATCCCAGGGTCACTCAGTACATATGCAAACTGCCATACACTCCTTAAAAGCTCAAGGTCTTCATTCTCTTAATGCGCTGAACCAAAACAGAGATTTCCATTGTCATTAATAACGTTAAATTATATTTGGTGCTCTCTGTTCAGAAGCAAGGTAGCATATGAATTCATTCTGCGACCACCAAAAAAGGCTGAAGAAAAAGTACCTCTTGTGTATAAAAGGGATAAGCCGCAATTATTTTGCAGAATTCCTCTTCTCTTACCATTCAACCTTCCTAGTAATCAAATAAATGCAAACTAAAGCAAGAATAAAATACCATTATTTTACATAGAAGCTGTATTTGAGGCAGTGGAAGAAATGCAGAACACGTCCTTCCTCCAAAGGAATAATTACGAACAGCTTGCTTGTTATATTCCAAGAATCTAGCTACACTCAACACAGGAATCTTATTTACCATGGCTCAGGAAGAATCTCAGAGATGGTCTAAGGAAATACATAGTGAAAAATCTGCTTTCCATTCCTGCTTCGTTCCCCTCCTGGGAGGCGACCATTGTTACCAGTTTTTCATGTACCCTTCCAGGTATTCTGAGTATAACCTTGGAGGTGGTGGGGTGTGCAAGAGGAAGGAAGAAGGACTATCAAAGCCGTAGGGGGCTTTTCTGAAATACCTCTAGCCCTGCTGAGCTGGATTTCCATGGTACACAAAATTGCACCCACCAAACCTCTACCTGAGAATCACTCTGGTTTCCAATGGGAGTTTCATATTCTTCCAAAATGCTGCGGCACAAGGCCTGCAGATCAGTACTCTAATACTTAGTCTCTGTTCTGGACCCTGTCACCCTGGCACCCACACCCAACAAGACAGTTACATACCAGTGCCTACAACAAGCAACTTCAGCAGTGAGGAATTCCTCTCATGGAGGCAGTTAAGTACCTCGGAAGCTTGTGAAATACAAACATTTCCCACTTAAACGTACCATGTCTGGGCCAAAGGAGAAACGCTTTGCCAAAATTCTCTTAGAAAATAAAAAATTTGGAAGCATTTGAAATCTTGCTTCCTGGCAGTGTTGTCAGTTTTGGCTCAAATAAACTCTTACTTAAAAAAAAAAAATGTTTAAATAAAAAATTTAAAAATAAACAACTGTTAGCAATCAAATCAATGCAAATTCAAGCAAGAATTCAGTGCCATTTTGTATCTATCAAATATTTAAATAATAGGTGACACTGGTACCAAGATACAGTGCTGAAGACAGTGTAACTGACTCAACGTCAAAAAATGGCAACTGTTGTTGAAGAGCCACAAAACATATTGAAAGCCTGTTATAAAATAACCTCACTGCTGGGAAATTTATGCCAAGGATTGATGAAAAAATGAAAAAGCTCTCCACACAAAGGTAATCACTGCAGACTTATGCAAAACCATCAAAGCTGGAATCCACAGTGATGTTTAATAACAGGAATTGGTCAGGTACATTATGGTTGGTTTACTGACTGATGGAATATTACATAGCCAGTAAAAATGATGATCATGAAGACAATATAGCAATTTGAGAGAAAGTTCCCAATAGTTTCAAGTGAAAAATGAATTTTAAAAGACACACTATGACTTTAACCACAAAAATATCTCTACATGTGGACACGGACAGCAGAAACAAGAAAGGAGTGCAGCTATTATGCAAAGAAATTTGATTTTTTCCTCTAACGTCATTATAACAGACATCTGTGGGTTTTGCCACGCCAGCAGTCACTCCCTATTCTTCTCTAACATCCTTCTCATTTTCGTTTAGGAAACAACCCCTCCCAACCTCCCAGCAATGTGGTTTAGATGAATCAAGTCTACTCCCACTTCAGGCCTGACCAATCACAGCATTTTATCTCCTGAAACACAACTGATTCAAAGACGTGCACATGAAATCAACCCACCAGGCCAATCGGACTCAGTCCAGGGACCTCTGCCCAAATTACTGGAGAATTGGCACTCTTTATCTACAGCTGCTAAGCAAGGAGCATAGCAGCTTGGAGTGGCTGGTAACCATTTTTGCTGTAGCAAGGAAAGAGGCTGTCTGAAAAGGAGTCTGACAGAGAAAAGCAGAAGGGGAAGAAGAGGAGAGGCAAAAAGACACCCGTCACTGTGAAATTATTTAAGCCCTTGAATCCAGCCCTGCCTGCTACCAGTCCCATTTCTGGACTTCCGAGTTACACGAGGCAATTCCCTTTGAGTTGAGTTTCTGTCCCTTTCAATAGAGATCTGACTAATATGGCTGTTAAAACATTTTTCTACAACTATAATTTCGACTTTTTTTTTTACTTACAGTATCAAGCACAGAGACCTACCCAAAAACTTGGCTCTGAATATACTTTTCTTTCCATAATTGTGTGTTCCGTGGTAATGATAAAGATAACCACCATGCTTCCCCGAAAATAAGACCTAACCGGAAAATAAGCCCTACCATGATTTTTCAGGATGACATTTCCTGAACATAAGCCCTAATGCGTCTTTTGGAGCAAAAATTAATATAAGACCTGGTCTTATTTTTGGGGAAACACGGAATCTAGTGATTTCCACTAGCAAGCACTGAGCTGAGTTGTTCTTAGGTGCCTTTTCAAATTTTTCATAACAACCCTACATAAGACAGGTATTATTCTAACAATTTGGAAACTGAGATTCACGGAGATGGAAGCACTTGCCAAATAATAAAGGACAAATAACATAACTGTATCACTTACTGTGTGCTTGCTTTGGTCTACCTGCTTTCCAAGCCTTGCATTTCCTACTAAAATGAGTCACTAAAAGACCCTTCCCTTTAACGAGCTGGACGTTCACTGCGACACATACGCCTTGGTGTTTCACCCAAGCAGGTGTGATGTGAAAAGACTCTTACTTGAAGAAGTCCAGAGCGCACTTGTTGACAAGCTTGCCTTCCTCCAAACACCGCCGCGGGTCCTTCTCTTCCCAGCGGCACAGCATGAACTCCTTGTTGGGCTTGTCGCACTGCGCTCCATAGTGATGGGCCGCAGCTTTAAGCACAGAGGAACTGACCTTGACCTGGGGAAAGGCACAGTGGGAGAAAGCACACAGCTGTGTGACTGGGACATCACTTCCCCCACTTCACCTCACGCTGGTCACAACAGAGAGAACACAAAGGCAGCGGCTCAGACGGTGCAGTGAAAAGGAAGGCAGGGGACTGCCCAAATAACCCTTTAGAAGCTTCCGTGCTTTAGAGATCCCCGAGCTCTAGCAAACGGCAGCCCCAACAGAACCCTCAGGTCTTTATGACAGAGAAAGTGGTGCTCCAAAGGAAGACGGAAGCTTCTGGGACATAATGGGAGGAACCAACTCTGGGGGCTTTCTTGAGTCTCCTCTACAGGAACAAAAGAAATAGAATATTAGAACATACGAGAATATTAGATAGTACAGAGGGTACCAAAAAAATGTATACACATTTTAAGAAAGGAAAAAACTGTATTAAAATTGTACTACAAGGAATGGTGCCAGCATTCATTTGATGAACGCCATCTTGTAAGCGAACATCATACTACACACTGCTACTGTAACTCAACTTGGAAAAGTAATACATAGGTAACATCTCTTAAAATGTATACAGTTTTTTGGCACCCCCAGTATATATCTAGTATTAGAACAGTAAAATGTATCTAATAGTAGAACGATACATTACTAATAAAGTATTAAAATTTGTGAATTTTTAGAAATTATAGTGTCCATCCATGGTAGCCATCCCTAAAACTATGTCAGTCTCACTCACATTCCAGGTCATTTTCTGGAGAAACAGTGTGGCTACAGCTAAGCTCACAGGGAAATGCACACAGTCCCAGGCCTATGGAACCGCTGCGGCAGCGACAGTCCCGCTGGCCTTTTCTGTACGTACTACCTTTTCCGGCGTCAGTACCACAGTTTTAATTACTGCAACTTAACAGAACACTTTGTTATCTGGGAGGACCATTCTCCTCATTATTCTTCGTTTTCAAAATTGTCTTGGCCATTCTTCCAAACAAACACCACCCCACCTCACCCCCCCCCAAAACAACTGGAGTTGTAGTAAGTTTAGTTATATATTAAATGAGAAGGGAACAGGGAATTCTACATCACTGGGTCTCTGCTCCAATTTGACCTCCTCAGAGAGTCTTCTCCTAGTCACTTTATATAAACCAGCATCGGTGGTCACTCCGGTGCGTCCACTAGAATGTAAGCTCCCAGAGGGCAGGGATTTTGTTTTCCACAGATATCCAATACAGTCAAGATGTCAGTTCTCCCTAAACCAAACTGTAATTGAATTAACGTTTACTGTGGTTCACCAGGCAGTCAAATAGTACGGAGCACGAGCAGCGCGGCTGAGCACTGACTCTGTGCCCGAGACTGGGGATACGACAGTTACAAAAGAGATAAGAATCCAGGAATTATGCCCTCTCGTCCAGAACACAGTATGCCTCTCCATTTATTCAGGTCATTTTGATGTTCTTCGGTTAAAATTAGTTTCCTTCATATAGGAACGATGCATGTTTTTTTTATTCCTCAAGTATGTTAACATTTTTGACATACTTGTCAAAATGTCCTCCTATCTAAGTAGGAATATTTTTCTATTAGATTTCAAATTGGTTACTGCTTGTTTGTACAGTGCGTCTTCTCTCTAGCCATATCTTACTAAATATCTTACTGATCTTGTTAGTTCTGATACGAAACTAATGAGAATTAACGGAAAAACTTCCATTTATAAATAAAACTGTCTCCCTTCCTTTCTGATATTTATATCTTTTTCTTCTTCTTCTCTTTCCTTTCTTTTTGCCCTGACCAAAATCTCCAGGATAATACAGATGAACAGCAATGGCAGTAGGCATCCTTGCCTTTTTCTAAACTTTAAAACACAGTTTTGGAATGACATTTGTTTGGGATATAGTTGTTTGGCTATTCCTCATCAAGGAAGTTTCTTTCTAATCCTAATTAGTAGTATTTTACTATTGCTATTTTGTCCACCACGAAAGTCTGAAATGTTCAGGTTTCTTTTTCATTAATCTATAAATGTAGTATAGAGCATTTACACATTTTCTAAAACTGACCAATTGTATCTAGAATAAAATCTAGCCTGTCATAGTGTACTATGCTTTAAGATAGCACTGGATTTGATTTGCAAATATTTTTCATGGATTTTTATGCGAGAATAATTTTATAATTATTTGTATTATAATAAAAATTTTATTTTTTATGAATTTCACACAGCTTAGGTTAAATTATTAGTAAGATAAAAGGCAAGGAAAATGAAGAAAGTAATTCATCTATACACTACAGGAAGAGGAGAATAAAGTTACGACTATGTCTACTAATGTCACACCTGTTATAATTATCAAAGCAAAGGTTAACTTATGATGTAAGTGAAATCTGCCATGTCAACTCTCATAAATCTGTTTAAAATCTGTAAAATTTTATATTCCAGTTTTTAGTAATAAGAGTTTATTTAGGTTCATTGAGTGGTAAACACTTGTTTGCTATATTATCCATAAAGAGTTGGGAGAATAAAAATCAAGACTCGAACTGATTTAATAACTCAAATGCTTTCACAGCTCTCATGCCCAAAAAGCCACTGACATGCTTTGCTTTACTTTTCTACAAATGTAGAGGTCTTATAAAAATATAGGTATACCCACGATGCTGAGCATGTAAAATAAGCTGTCACAGGGAATTAAAGGATGAGAAACCCACATGGAATCTATCCTGAGGAAAAAGAGAGCCGTTCTCCAGATGACAGGTCAGTGGCAACCAAATAACTGGAATCTAGAGACTGTGACCTCCAATCAGGCCTCTTCCCATTATTGAGATGGCAAGGAACTTCAGATGTCACCATCGCCCTTCACCTGCTGCTTCACTAAGACTGATGGATTCCGACAGAAACAACATCTTTTCACAGCTGCTTACCGTGAATACCCTCTCAAATTCATTCAGCTCCCTTTGTCTCAAAGAACACAGAATTTCAATGTCCCCCTTCATTTATCCTCACAATAGCAGGTTTATATTAGTCTGCAGGTGTAGAAAGGGAGGCAGAAAAAGTCTTACAATCTAGTATACAGTTTTCTAGTCCTCTTCTCTCTCTCTTAAACCATGTCTGCGCCTCTTTTTATAGGACTTAATTTATGCTATGCCTTATATTTTACTTAATTTATGTAAAAGGGAGGATAATAGTACTTATTCGGTGGAACTGTTGTGATTAAATGAGTTACTACATACAAATATATTAAGAACAGTGCCTAGCACATAGAAAGCACATCATAAACGTTAGCTCTTCTTTCTGCTGAAAACTGTCAGTGTGTACAAGGAGCTTCCAGCCCAAAGCTCTGCCTACTTTTCCCATCAGGATTTGTCATAACTCCAAAGTCAATGAGGCCCAAAATGTGTCCAACTTGCCCCTCAAGCCTGCTCCTTCTGGCTTCTTCACTCAACCTATCGTCAGGGTGCAAATCTGACATGGATTCCTCAATTTTCCTGCCTCTGATACCTAAGTTGTTGCTCAGTCTGATCAATTCTGGGCAAATTTGTCGTTGCCTCTCTAAACATAATCACCAGTTATGGTGAGGTCATTAATATCTTCCTCAATTATTTCAACGGCCACCAAGACTAGTCTCCCCACTTTTCTTGTCCTCCCTTCAACCCATTCTTCACAGAGCTGCTGGAGTGATCTTCCTAAAAGACAATTCGTATCTTACTCTGCTATTAAAACAAATTAGCAACAAAACCCTTGACAGATTCAAGCATAACAGCAGCATAAAGCCTAAATGTGCTATGAGGTATTCAAAGCCTTCTGGATCCAGACTTTTCACTTACGACACTTCAAACAGGAATCTCTTGTGGTTCCCAGAACCCATTTTGGGTCCCCTGCATTTCCCCATCTCCTTACCTTTGCTCAGATCCCACCCTGGCTTAGAAAGCTCGTCTCCATCTCTGCCTGTAATTCTTACATTATGCCCAAGAAGTGCTTTCTGTTCCCTTTATAGCCTCAGAGAATTATACAGCTAGAATCACTTCATCTTGCAAATAAAAGTGTCTACAAATGCTAAAAGTGACTAATCAAGGTAACCAAGCAATTAGGCCTAGAATTTAGATACAACTTCAAATCCTACTCTTTTCTTAAGCCATGTCTGCCCCTCTTCCATAGCATTTAATCTTGTACTTTATTTATGTAATTATGTTTCTCAATTCAACTGTGTGCAGCCTAAAGGCAAATTTATTCCAGATATAGAATACTTGCAGGAAGTAAAACCTCAGATGTTTGTTGAACCAAATTAAAGTTCATGAAAAATACAGCAACTTGAGACTAAGCCAGCTTCACAGTAGGGCAAGAAACAAAAGACTGACTGTTGGCAGCACCCCCCACCCCCCGTTTTAGTAAATGTCACTTTATTATAAAGTCCCTGAACACAACTAAAAATTTCTTCATCGGAGGAAAATAATAGTTGCCATTCTCACAGGCATATATGAAGTGAAGTAATGCAGGTAAAACACTTAACATGGTGCCTGGGATGTAATTTCTGGCACACAATTTTTAGTCTTGCCCTCCCTCTCCTCCAGTGTCGCCTGATCTTCCCGTCGGGCCATGAAACTCCTCTCTCCTCTGCCTTAACACCTTCCGCCTTTCCCCATCACCTTACTTATAGGATAAAGTCCAAACTGCTCAGTCTGGCCTTGTGGAGATTGTGTCCTGGTCCTTTTTGAGCCCAAGACACCTCTTCCGGCTCCGCAACTGCCGCTGCCCACCAACACTGAAGTGTCATCAAACAGGACTTGTGTCGCGAAGCACAAAATGGTTCTGTGAAGCCTTCCCACTCGTTTGGGCTTTTGTCCGTAATTCAGTAACTTAAAAGCATGGGTTTTAAAATCAGGCCTGGGTTCCCGGTCCAGGTCTCCCACCTACCAGCTACGTGACCTTGGGCCAATCACCTCTTCTCTCAGGGCCTGTTTCCTTAGGAGGCCAGTTGTATCCTCCCTTAGTGTTGCCAGGAGGGTTCCCTGAATTAATGCATGTAAATCCCACCGGCCGTGGAGAAAAGGCTTGATCATGTTTGCTGTAATTCGTCTCGTGCTGTCTCCATTCCTCAAGCACTAACTACACTGCACTGTAATTGCCTCTTTGTATGTCTGGCTCCGTATTAGATTATAAGCTCTGTGAGGGCAGGGGCATTATCTCTTACTTACTTTCCAGTGTCTGTTCACATGGTAATTACTCCAATGATAGCTCTTGAATAACTAAATGCCTCAAATGTCTTATTACCAAACACCTTCCCAGGGCTGTGAAGCAACTGCACGCTCCAAACTCAGATCCTTTTCCTGGGCTTCCCAGTTCCACTCTAACGCCCTCTGCACCGACGATGCTTTTTAAGGTAACTGTCCCTGTGTCTCTCGACGGTGAGCACCCCGGGTTGTATACTCACTTCGCAGGGCGGTCTGAGTATCACATGGCATGAAGTAAGGAAAGCGTCCCTGGCAGGTGCTTAATAAAAACTATCACTATCATTCACGTAAAGACGCAGGTCGCTGTGGAGCAGGGGGCAGTTCTCGAGCCACCGCGGGCTGAGGTGGGGCGCTTCCCGGAGCTGAGGAAGGGGCGTCCGGGGGTGGACCTACACACGTGTTGGGGGGCATGGGGTCGGGGGTCCGGGACCTGGAGTCCGCTGAGCTGAAGCAGGGCTGGGCCCAGGCCCGGGAACTGCAGCCCGATGCCCCGCTTGCCTGTCCTCCGGACGAGCCTCACCTCCTGCACTTTCAGCTCCTCCACAGTGGGCAGCTCCACTATCCCCGGCATGATGGCTGTCGCCCTGAGGCGGACGAGGCACCCGCGGCTGCGTCGCCCCCGTCTCCTTGAACTCCCCTTTCGACCGCCAAGGGCCACCTCGTGCCTGCGCATGCGCAGCCGGCGGGACGCAGGCGCACTGCTCTGCCCAACTGCGAGCCACAGAGCGTGCGCATGGCTGGGGAATTCTGTAGACCGTAGGGGCGGGGCTTCGCTTCGGCTCCGCCCACCCCTCCTGGTTGTCATAGTGAGGCGGTGTTTATTGAGATTCTTGAAAGCCCAACCGCTGGAAGCCAGAGGCCGGCGCCATGCAGTACACCGGGAGCAAATATATTGGGGAATACGTACATGGGAGGTAAGGGTCTTATTTGATTCACCATGTCTTGAACATCTGACTAGGAAAAGACATCTATTTTTTTTTTGCCTTTGAAAAGGACCTGTACCTGACACTTTCACAAACTTTATCCCTTTTAACTTTCAGAACAACAATTTCAGGTAGGATTGTTCATTCCCATTTTACAGTTCAGAAAGATGAGACCCAGAAAAGTGAAGTAACTTGCTCAAGCGGCAGAGCTGAGATATAGTCATTCCATATGTCCTTGTGTGTATGTGTGTTTGCTCTCTGCCAGTTTTAAATATGGGGATAAGAATATTAAAAATGTCCCGATCCTTGCTCTCGTGGAGCGTATAACCTAGTTGGCATGTTGCCAACAAATAATAAATGAGGAAATAATTTCAGATCGTGGCTTTGCCTGAATCTTTCCCTCCTCACAGCAGACCTATGAGATAGCATCATCTCCAGGTGGGAAAAGTGAGGCTCAGAGGAGTTAGGTAACTTGCCCAAAGTCACCTATTCCGCATTTAGCAGAACTCTCTACTATCGACCCTCTGTTGCCGGGCCGTGCAGACGCTGCACTGAGTTGGAGTCCTTGAAGGCTTCGTGGAGGAGATAATATTTGAATTGGGCCCTGGAGGCTGGGAAGGACTTATGTGGGTGGAGATGCAAGGTGAAGAATGTTTCCAGACAGAGGGAACAGCACGAGCAAAAACTCAAAGGGCTTATAAGAAGAGAAGGCCGTTCAGTTTGGCTGGAGTGTCCGATGTGCCCAGAGGAGAATGGGAGCGGAAGCTGGAAAGATGGTTCTGGGCTCTGGCGCAGAGAGGTTTCAATACTGTGCACAATTCTGTGGGTGAGAGGAGCCACTGATAGATCCTTGGCAGGGCTGGGCATTAGAAATCTGATTTATCTCTGTATCCCTCATAGTGCCTATGTCTGCTAGGCACTCAGGAAATGTTGGCTGAATGAACAAGAGAATGAATGAAAGAAAGGTATTTGAGATATGGTCATTGTATCCTCATTATGGATTGAAGTCTTCGTGATAAAATAGCTCTCTCTTTATTTTTTTTAACTTACTTGAATTTAGAGTGAAGGCTTTTCGCCTTGAATAAATTAAAGAAAAATGGAAGGGAAGGAGAGAGAGAAGAAGGGAAGGAGGGAGAGCGGGAGGAGGGGGAAGGGAGGGAGGCAGAGTGGAGATGGGGAGGTCAGGTCCGAGCCCATTGCAGATGTCCCAGTAAAAGGCCGCAGGACCCCAGACCAAGGCAGAGGCAGTGGGGCTTCCGGAAAGAGAAAAATTAAGGAGCAGTTTGGGGATTTCATTGCCAGGACTTGGCAACTGATTGGTCCCCAGTCCCGCTGAGAGACAGCTGAGCCCAGTGCCCAGCTCCAGGATTTGAACTTGGAGGACTCTGATGCCACTCGTGGAAACTGAAAACTCTGAGGAGGGACTGCTTTGGAGGAGGAGAGGAGGAGTTGCATTTTGGGTGAGCGGGAGATGTCTGCAGAAGGTCTGTGGAAGGACAATGATGTCCAATTTGCAAAAAAAAAAAAAAAAGGGGGGGTGTCTAATTTCAAAGAAGGATTTATATGGAAACTATGCTTAGACATGATGTGATCTCAAGCAAAGAGGTAGAGGAAAGAAGGGCTACTTTCTCCTCCAACGTCTTGCAGTAGAGTAAAAGCAAAATCGTTTTTGAGCTCAGTATATGCCTTGCATTCTGCTATAGTTTCCCAGCCATTATCTCACTTAATTATCTCAACAACTTTAGGGGATTGTTGTCATTATCCCCATTTTCACAGATGAGAATCTCAGGCTCAGAGAGGTGAAGGAGCTTGTCCAAGGTCACACAGGCACAGAGAGGTGGAGCCAGGCCTGGACGCCAGGTCTGCATGGCTCAGAAGCTGTGCTTTAACCACAGCGCTCTCCTGCTTTGGGCCTGTGCCACAGAGGCATGTGTCATCCATTCAGTCAGCTCACTGGCCTTTGTGTCTCCTTCATTTCTCACTCAGCAGCTGTTTACGGAGCACCTGTTTAAGAAGAGACATGATTCTAAGAGCCAAGGATACCAAAGTAGTTTTCTCAAGATGCTTTGATTAAATAGGGGAGGTGAGGTATACAATTAGGATATGAGGCGGAAGGTGCTTGGCATCCAACAGAGGCACAAACAAAAGGCTAAAGAAGTTAGGGGTGGTGACCTCCAGTTAATGGGGAAGAATGGAGAATGAAGGAATGAATGAAAGCATGTTGCTTAAGCATTCCCTATTATGTCAGGCCCTTGACTAGGAAAACTGTTACACGTTATCTGGGTTAATCTTGGGCAATTAACCTTAGCCTTTCACACTTGAAGAAACTGGTCAACTGATCAACTGGTTGAAGTGTCCCTGCCCACTGCTCCTGTGGGGGCCTGTCTTGCCCTGGCATGGCACTTACCACACATTATGTAATTGCTTATTTGTGCCCCCAATAGACTGTGAGCCTGACTCCCAGGGTAGGGATGGTATTGGCTTCAACACAGTTGTATCCACGTTATATCCAGCAGACCAGACTCAGCAAGATACCCGGCATATAGTAGGTTCACTGTAAATATGTGTTGGAAAACAGGCAGACACAAAGGAAGGAAGGAAAATAGACAAACAGAAAGTTTCAGGAAAATCTCCAAGATAGTACAGCTAGGAAATGGTGAAGTAAGGTTCAAACCCATGTATTCTATCCAAATTTCATACTTTTCCACATATCCCACTTGTGGTGTAATGGGTAGGGGTGAGCTGGTCTTGGCAGGAAAGACACAGAGCCAGCTGCCAGGAAATCTGGCCCTAGTCTCTGCTGCACAGTGCTTACTGGCTTTGGGCACATCTGTCCCCTCTCTGGGCCAACCAAAGGGTGTTCCTGGGGAAAACGTGAACTCCAGGACAGCCTGTAGGTGTAGGGAAGGAGGAACAGACCAAGCTCTGCCCAACCCCCTTCAACAACACAGCCCCTCTTATTTTTGAGCTTTTGAGGGGAATATTTCTGGGACATGAAAGTCTGAGGCACCTGAGGGTGGGGTTCCCCCTGGGTCTCCCATGCCTGCCAGTTCTGATCCTCCGGCTGCCATGCAGGGCTCAGTGATGTCCCTTTGTCCCTACAGGATGGAGGGCAACGATGTGGAATACATCCTCCCTACCGAAACAAGATATGTTGGGGAAATGAAGGACGGCATGTTTCACGGCCAAGGAACCCTGTACTTCCCCAGCGGGAGCCGATATGAAGCCATTTGGGAAAAGGGATTGGTCGTTAAGGTGATCAGCCTGGGGAGGGGGCTACGGAGGGGAAAGCCTCGGACAGGAAGAACCCCTGCTGACGCATGCAGCACCCAGACTGCCCCACAGGGTGCCCTCTTCTCCCCTCCTCTCGATCTCCAGGGCTCTGGGTCCTCTCCCTTTGGATCCAGAGGGGCCCCTCGAGAGGCCATAATGAGTCTGAATCCTGTTAAACCACTAATTGTGTGACCTTGGGCCCATGACTTCCCCTTTCTGAGATTCCTGTTCCTTGTTTAATAAATTGGGGACGAGAGTTGTATTAGTTTCCTATTGCTGCTATAACAAATTACTACAAACTCAGTGCCTTAAAACAACAGAAACTTACCTTACAGTTGTGGAAGTCAGAAGTCTCAAATAGGTCAGCAGGGCTGTATTCCTCCTGGAGGCTCTATGGGAGGATCCATCTCGTTGCCTTTTCCAGCTTCTGGAAGCTGCCTCCATTCCTTGGCTTGTGGCCACTCATCACTCTGACCTCCGCTTCCGTCATCACATCTTCTCTCCCTCTGCGTTTGGTATCACCTTGTCTTCTATCTCTCTGACTCTCTTGCCTCCCTCTTATAAAGACCGTTGTGATTACATTACCCCTCCCCCAAATAATCCAGGGTAATCTCACCACTTTAAGATCCTTACTGAATCACATCTGCAACGTCCCTTTTGCCATGTTTAGTCAACAGATTCAGAGGTTGCAGCACTTAGACGTGGGTATGTTTGGGGGCCATCATTCAGCCTGTCACAGTAGTACTCGGCACCTCCTAGGATGGCTGTGAGAGTCAATGAGGCAGCATGTGTGAGTGCTTTGCTCAGTACCTGCTCACAGTAAGCACTCAGCAAGTGTTTGCTTGTACTGTTACTGCCATCATGATACGTCATCTCCTCCAAAGATTCTTAATCTTGAATTTGTGGGGCCACGGATAGAATTGACGGAGTCAGTGAAAACTCCTGATTTGTACAGAAAAGTTTCTCTGCGTGTGGGACCAGAGTTTTCTTTGGAGGAAGGATCCATAGCGTTCATCAGTTTCACTAAGGGTGTGTACCGGGCTGGCTCATGACCTAAAAAAGATTCAGAAACACTCCTTGTTTTACAGATTGGAGAATCTAAGCCCCAGGAAGGGGATGTGATTTACCCAAGGTCACACGGTGAATTAATAGTATTGGAATTTCCACCCATGTTTCCTGATGCTCAGGCCAATGCGATGCCTGCATCCTGGGCTTCCTCTAGCACGAAGGCAGCAAAAGCAAAATGTACGTGTTTGGACAAAGGGCTGTGGTGGATGATGGCTCTGACCTTTTTAACTATAATAACCTTAAAAGGATGCTAGCAACTTAACATTCATTGAGTGCTTACTATATGCCAGGCACTATGCTACATGCTTTACAGGTATGATCTCGTTGAATCAACCCTATTAAGTAGGTACCATTATTATCCTAATTTTACAAATAGGAAACCAAGGGCTAGAGAAGGTAGGTCACCTGCCCAGAGTCACATAGTGAGTTGCCATTTTTGAGTGCCAGGCACCGAGGTAAGCACGTTATATCCATTCCTTCTCATCGTCACAGCCATAATAACTATGACGGTATCACTTCTTTTCTGTGGCAATGAGAAAGCCGCCTCTTCCCTGATGTACGTCCATCCTTGGCAGAGGACAGACTTCCTCAGACACCCCCGTGTGCTCCTTGGCTTCCAGGGCACGTACACCTTCTCGGATGGGCTGCAGTACGAAGGAAAGAACTGGCATTACTGCGACACCTACGATCGAAGGTTTTACACCGAGATGTGCCATGGCTTGAAGCCTACAGGTAACCAGGCACCCTCCCTTTCCTTCACACCCAAACTGAGAGGGAAACGAAAGACAGTTTTAAGTAAGTGGGCCATGGCCTATTAAAGTAACCCAAGAGAGGAGAGGAATGGCCCAGGGGCCACAGAACGCCAAAGAGCCAGGTTCTGGAGCCAGAAAGGGCAGACAGTATATACAAATTGGCAGATGGGAAAATGACTTGGCGAACTGTGAAAATTAACTTACGAGATAACGTGGTGTAGTTGACAAAGCGTGGAGCCAGGAGGTCTCGGTTAATAGCCAAACAGCCTGAGCAAGTCCACCTCTCTGAAGGCAGAAGCGTCCAGAATGCACCGGGGTTGGAGTCAGGCTCACCTGAGCTCAAGCCCTGGCTGTGTGGCCTTGGTCAGTTAGTTGAACACGTGAGCCTCCTTCTCTCCTTTTGCTTTCCTGACACTCCACTCTCCCATTTTGTTCCTATCCCCAGACTCTTTGCCAGCTCCTCCCCCCTATTATTAATTTTGGGGTTCCCCAGGGCTCTCTGGCTTAGGCCTTCTTCTGTTATCATTCTGTACCCTCTCCCTAAACAAGCGGATTTACTTCTAAGCCTTCAGTTACCATCAGCTTCCAAACTGAAATCAAACTCCCGAGCCTCAGATTCCTGCATCCAGTTTCCCCAACACCTATATTTGCCCATCACTCAATTGTCTGCACTCAATTTGTTACCTCCCCACTAGCCCACTGTCCCCCAGGGATTGTTCCCTCAGAGACCGTCACTCTCAGCCCCCCACTCCCCAGACAAGCCTAATCCTGCAGTCCATCACCTGGTCCTACGGATTCTGCCTCTTAAATATATTCCACTCATTCATTCATTTACTGAGCACCTCCACATGCCAAGCCGGGTTTCCTTATCTTTTCTGCCTCTGCCCTGTTCCAGACCTCCATCCCTCATCCTCTCCCTTCCTTCGCCTGGTCTCCCAAGATCCATGCTTGGCCCCCCTGTGGGCCAATCGCAACTCTGCAGCCATTTTCGTCTTTGAAAAACCGGAATCTGATTGCCAACCTCCCCTCTCGCCCACCCCCACCCCCCCCCACACACACACCCCCTTCGGTGCCCCTCACTACACTGAAGATAAGGTTCCAGATTCTTAAAATGACTTGCATTCTCTGACTTCTGATGTCCCCAGCTTCATCCCGCGCTACCCACCCTTCTCAAATTTTCTCTCTCCTCCCTTGCCAGGCTTGCTTTCTCTCTATTCCTCGAAAAGACCATGCTCTTTCCTGCCATTCCTTCTGTCTGGAATGCTCGAACCCTCTCTCTTAACCTAAGTAACTCTTTCCCATCCTTCAGGTCGCAGCTTAATGGCCTTTTTCTCGGCCGCCTTCCCAGACTAGAGCAGGTCTCCCTGTGGCATATCACAGAGCAGCCGTGGGTTTCGCCCGGGTTCTATCCTGAGAGCTCCGTGTCTCTCTTCCTGAGCCGACTGTGAGCTCCCTGAGGGCAGGGTCTCTGTCTCACTCACTGCTGTGTCCCCAGTGCCTAGGACATTGCCTGGCACCTAGTAGGTGCTCAATAAGGAGTTGATATCAAACGGGTGGTAATATTGACATCACAGTGTGGGGGGGTGGGGTGCACTTAGGAGAGTTAAGGTGACCGCATTTACATTTCCTGAGCTCCTGTTCTGTGTCAGACATTGGCTGGGCCCCAGGCGACCAAGAGCTGAGAGGACAGTCTCTGTCTTCAAAAAGCTGCCAGTCCAGATGCCACCTGAGAAGCTTGTAAATGGCTCCTCCTGGGTTAGTTATGACGGGGTTGGGACTTTGTCTCGGGCTCTTCACCCCAGCCAAGGCCTGAAGACCCCTAGCCAAAGGCCCTCAGATCTCACATAGCGGCTAGTTTTGCCAAAGCTGGGCCTCTGCCAGACTTGAAGGCAGTGCCACACCTTCCCTGTCCCCTTCCTTTCTCCTTCTGTGACTCCCAGCAGAGCAGTTTGATCCTAAGCACCCGCTTCCTTCCCAAGTCACTCAGCACTCTGCAGCAGACCTCTCCAACCAACAGCCATCTCTAGACATCGGTAGGGGAGGGAGAGGGTTACGGCTGCCCCTTCACCTCTCTGAGCATCTGTGAGATGGGCAGGAGCATGAGGCTTTAGGGAGAGAATGGCTGGAAGGCACTTGGCATGGAGTATGTGCTCAGTAATCATTAGCATATGGTGTACTAGTTATCATCATTAACCAACATAAGAGCACCTACTATGTGCAGGACCCTGAGCTGTGAGCATAGTGCTGTGTGCTCGGTAGGCATCCAGCCCTCAGTCCAGAGGACAGAGAATTATAGGAACCACAAATTAGAACCCGAGAAGTTATTGATTCTAAACTGTACCCTTTGCTCAGGCCTTTGCATTCCAAGATATGTAACACACAGAGTGGCATGGCCTGAAAGGTGCACCGACTTCTCGTTCTTTCATGCTGTTTCCAATGTCCCCAGTCTTGACAGTGGTGCCCAGGCCCTCTCCTCCCCTGATGTTGGCAGCTTAACATATAGGTTACAAAGCTGGGTATCTTCCTAGCTGGATAACCTTGGCCAAGTTACTTGACCTGTCTGAGCCTCAGTTTTCTTATCTGTAAAATGGAGTACAGGGTTGCTGTGAGAATTAAGTGAAATAGTAGGAGTCAAGCGCTGAACACAATACCTGCTACATAACAAGCACTCAACAAGTGGTAGCTATGATGGTAATTTTGGTGAGAGTCAAGGTTCTCCATTACCTAATCCCTGTTAGCTGACCCATTTCTCTCCTACCATCCTTCCTTATACGTGCCCTGCTCCACAGGATTCCTGAGTAAAGCCTGATGGCTCACACCTCCGGCCTGTGCCCACACTTTGACTGCCATCCCCTGCTAGACATGCCTTCTAGCCATAGACATGGCCGACTCGGAGAGATGCTCAGGCTCTCCCGGACTCCAGAAATTGTGCCCTTGTCATGGTGTCCCTAGAAATGGAAGATGGCGTCAAAGAAAGATGACAGAAGTCTAGTTCCCAAGACCCGCCTCACGGAGCCATTTTCAGGAAGCTCCTTCAGGGCGCTGCTCCTTCTGCTTTTGCTCCGCACCCTCAATGGGGAGTGTTTAGGCCGACAGAAGGACCAACATTCACATGGGCTACCAGCCAAAAGTGGACTTGCGCGGGGACCGGGTTTGAATCTGGCCTTGGTGGTGAGGTAATTATCCATTATATCCTTTCAAGGTATCGCTCAACTCACCAATGACGACCCGCCTAGAAAAATCCCTGAAGGCTGTTACGACTGTGGAGACGGCTTCTATAACCCGACCACGAGGATCGTCAAGGACTATAAGAATCGCTTTCTGAGAAATGCAGGTATGTTTCTTCTGACGCCCTGTGACACATGTGTTCTCCTCTCTCATCCACACACAGGTTTGTGCATGTGTCCACACACAGGTTTGTGCATGTGTGCACACACATACATGCATTTGGTGAGAAAAGCTTTTGCCAACGAAAGACAAAAATGGATTCTCTGACTGTTTCGCTATTTGGAATTCTCATGTCTATCTATATGTATGTATCTATATGTAAATCTATATGTATGTAGTCATAACACTAGTGGTCTGACTATGACAGCACGTAAGGATAGCACTGAAAAGATTAAAATACTTATTTTTGCATGCTCCCCTTCAACTCATATGTAATGAACACCTACTATGTGCTATATCTATCTATGCTAGATATAAGCACTGAAACTTGGCAAAGCTCGACACAAACCCCCTTCCTTTATGTAGAGGGTAGCAGACAAGTGCTATAAACACCTGATTACATTCCAGAATAAGCACAATGAAAGGGAGAAACATGGCCCTAGTTGGGGAGATGGGGGAGGTGTTGGCGGGTCCCAGAGAGGTGGGAATGATGCTGTGGCAGCACAAAGAAGGGCTTCCTAATCGAGAATTGGAAATTCAGAAGGTTTCAAGAAGGAAATGACAGCGAAGCTGAGGCCCAAAGAATAATTGGGAGTTGACCACAAGTCTTGGGAAGAGGTTTTCCAGCCAGAGGAGACAGCCCCCCTAAAGGCCTAAGCATGAGTGATACATGAGGTCCAAGAAGGCTGGCTGGCCCCTCAGCCAGTAGAGGACCTTGGAGGTTCCAGAACCTCCGTTTGGTGAGTCAACACAAGCTGATTGTGACCAAACTCACAGGAGGCCACTATCCACCTAAGAACATGAACATTTTCCTTTCACATGGTGATTCCTAAACTTTCTCTTTTCTGGAGTCACAGTCCCACTAGGAATAACAAAAACTGGGGACGCTTTTCCTAGGAAAGCGCCCACACATGCACACACACAAGTATACATGTGCGCACACACACACACGCGCGTGCGAGATCTGCATATAATCTTAGAGGTTAATGGTCCCTCTAATGACCCAGGTCAAGAAACCCTGCTCTATAATGAAAAAGAAACTGCCAGGTAGACCAGAAGGCCCGTACTGGCTGCTGAAATCTCTCCCTCTGCGAAAATTTATGCAGTAAGGTGGCATTTCCTCTCCCACCCACCCCCGTATAAATTAGTTGGGAGATAGGGAAGCAGGATTCCCAGGAACATATTTTGGGAATTTTATGTTAGTATAATCTTTCTTCAGTTGTAGTACAATGCAACTGACCCATTTTTCGCTTTGTTTTTTAGTTTTGAACTGTATTCCAGTCTTGCCTCACTGAGGTGACATCCTGGTCCCATAGAGATTTATAGTCTAGTGGGGGAGACAGACACAGACGCATACAATCACAATATAATGTGACGTGGGCCCTGGTGGCGGCAAGGCCCGGAGGGCGCGGGGGTATTGAGGACGAGGAATTGATCACCTGGCTGAGACGGAGGGTGTCGGTCAGAAGAAAAGTTCCCAGAAACAAAAGTAATGTATCTTAAAGAAGGAGTAGGGTTTCACAAACAGAAATGGTGGGGAAGGACGTTCCAGGCAGCGGTAACAGCATGTGCAAAGACACAGAGGCTTGTAAAAGCACGGTGTCACTGAGGAATCAGAAATCGTGTTACAAAAATCCTGTGGGCAAAAGCCATGCTTGATGATAAACTTTAAAGTGCATTATGTGAAAGAATAGATGGAATTTAGAGGATTTTTAGGCCAGTGAAAATACTCTGTATACTATAATGATGGATACAGGTCATTATACATTTGTCCAAACCCATAGAGTGTACACCACCAAGAGTGAACCGTGATGTAAACTGTGGACTTTGGGTGATTACAATGTGTCAGTGTTGGTTCATCAATTGTTACAAATGTATGGCTCTGGTGGAGATGTTGACAATGGGGGAAGTTATGCATGGGGGGGCCGGGGGTATATGGGAAATATCTGCACCTTCCTCTTAATTTTGTTGTGAACCTAAAACTGCTCTTAAAAAAATAAAGTCTTTAGAAAAATGTGTCATGGGAAGGGAAGGCCATTCTTAGGAAGTTTGGAGAAGGACGGACTCTGGTGATTGGTCCACAAATACTTGCTGACGACTTGCTATGGGTCTAGCTCAGTGTTAGGCATGAAGCTGGTAGCAGTGTCATAGAATCTTCTCTCAAGGAGCAGGAGAAATGGACAGTGAAATGGATCCTAACAACACAGAGTTTCTGCAGGAGAACCTAGGAGGGATACCTAACCCTGGAGGCCAGCAGGCTCGGGAGGTTTCCTGGAAAAAGCACGATCTAATGTGAAACCTAAAGAACAGCAGGCAAGTGCAGCAGGGTTGGGAAGAGTGTTAAAAGCAGAGGAGCCAGATAGCTCCGTTGGTTAGAGTGTGGTGCTCTTAACAACAAGGTTGCCGGTTCGATCCCCACATGGGTCACTGTGAGCTGCACCCTCCACAACTAGATTGAAACAACTACTTGACTTGGAGCTGCTGGGTCCTGGAAAAACACACTTAAATAAATAAAAGTTAAAAAAACAAAGCCAGAGGGAACAGCATGTGCAAAGGATTAGAGATGTGGGAGAACTCTGCATTCTAGGGGGGCTACCAAGTAGTTTAGGAGATGTCAGGGGAAGGAGGCAAAGGAGGAAGCCCAAGAGGTGGAAAGGAGGAAATACGGTGGGTATCTTTTCATTTGAGGGCAGTGGGGAGCAAGGAAATGTTTCAGGCAGGTAGATATACTGTCATTGATATGTCCTTTAGAAAGATTTCTCTGGTTACATATAGAGAAGAGGGCCAAAGGGGGTAAACTTAAATAGGAGACCCTTCTGGCAAGATGTCAAGCGAGGGGCATCTAAAGGACCCCAGACCCCTGGTAGTAGCAGAGAGACCTGTGTTCCAGGTCTTGGCCCCGGCTCTCAGGCTGCCTGCTCGCTGACCGTCCACCAGCGTCTTCCCTCTCTGGGCCTTTCCCTCCGTCTGTAAAATGAGGGTGTTAGACTGAATAAGTTCTAGGGTCTTTCCAACCTTGAGCGTCTATGACAGTGGAGAAAGGTAGCCAAGGGGTATTTTGGTCCTGCTATTATAGGACAGATCAAGTTCAGAGTGTCCTGCAAACCACTGAAAGGGAGTCTCTGTTCAAGGCCACCTGGCCGTTACCCTGGACTCAGCTCACCCTGCCAGGGACTGAGACAGGCCTCTAGCCACCTACTGTCTTCCCTTTCTCCCCTGCCTTCCGGTCTGCCCCACAAATAGTGCTTCCTGTTGGCAGCCTGAAGGCACAAGGGTGCTGGCCAGTGAGGGCCTGCGGTGGGTGACTGGGGCCATCCCACAGTAAATACAGCAGCCTGAGTATGTGCTGCCTGGGCGGCTCATTTCATAGGAGGTCACAGGCTGAGGCACCAAGAGGGTGGCCCGTGGAGCCTCTCGGAATGCCTCAGCTCCACCCCTGCCTTGCGCTGGCTTCTTTTCCCCACGCAGAGAAGCAGGCTTCAGACCTGACTGAAATCCCTGGACTGCGAAGCTGCAAACTGCAAGCGTGCTTGACAGATCTGGGTTTGCTAGACCTGGGTTTTCGAGAATGGAGAAGGCCTTTCTTAACTGGGGAGGATGGTATCTGCTTGCTGGATTGCTGTGAGAAGTTAAATCCATCTTTCCACTCATCAAAAAGTCTTTGAGTGCCTACAATGTGCCAGGCTTTGGGGATCTAGGCAGGCAAGAATTCTCTGGGATTGTGATTCTCAAACCTCTGGACCCTGGCTGGTAGTAAGGAAGGGTTTATATCATGACTCAGTACACACACAAACACACACATATGTATATTTTCTTCGTACGTGTGATGGACTATATATTCTATTTAATTATTTTAAATGCTGATTGCTATTGCGCTAAACCGATTTTACAACCCTCTTAAGGGTCTGAACCCGACATTGGTGGGCCATTGTTCTAGGCAGCCTTCCCAAACCAACCTCTCCCTCCCTCCCTCCCTCCCTCCTCACCTCCCTCCCTCCCTCCTTCCACTCCTCTGTCTGGGTTAGATGGCCCTCCTCTCTGCCTCCTAACAGCACTTAGCCTGTGACAGTACAAGTAGTTTTATTTGCCTATCTCCCCCACTAGACTGGAGCTTCTTGAGGGCAGTCACTCTATGTGACTATGTCTGACTGATCACACTGGGTCCTCTGTACCTCGTACAAGTCCCACAAGTCAGAGCTGATTAAATATTTATGACAGCAGGCAGGGGGACAAAGGACCTACCTACCAATCCCTCATATTCTTCAACAAATTATACAAAATTCAGCCCCTGGCACATGATAACTCATTCTTCTGAGTAATAAAAGCAATCCATTACAGTCACGCGCCACTTAATGACGGGGACATGTTCCGTGAAATGCGTCATTAGGTGATTTCATCGTTGCGCAGACCTCACAGAGTGCACTTACACAAACCTGGATGGTACAGCCCACCGCACACCTAGGCTGTACGGCACGGCTGCTGCTCCTGGGCTACAAGCCTGTACAGCCTGTTACTGTGCAAAACAACATGAGATTAAGTCACGCACAGGAGAAAATGATGCAATCAAGAGACATGGTAAACACGCGACATATGAGCAAACTCTAGAGTAACGAGAAAAAGTATAGTACGTACGTAAACCAGTTAGCACCGTTGTCAAGTATTCTATACTGTACATAACTGTGTGTGCTATACTTTTATACAACTGGCAGTGCAGTGTTTATCGAGCGTTGCCACAAACGTGAGTTTACGACCTGACAATGGCGGTGATGTCACTCACTAGGTAATAGGAATTTTATAAGCTCCATTATAATCTTATGGGACCAGCATCGTGTATGTATGTGGTCTCTCGTCGACCGAAATGTCATTATGCGGCGCATGGCTGTATGATTTCTCTGCACCTCAAAATGCTTAAAAAGCTTAAGCATCAGAAGTCTCCAACCAGTGGCTCTCATGCACAGCTCAGTGGTCATTGGGGGGGATTCTCGCCAGGCCCGCGCCTTACCTGCTCATTTCCTCTGCACTTTCCCACCATCCCCAGGGGGTCATTTTCAGCAGCCACGCTTTGCAATGAGGACACCTGATGTCAGACAGGTTAATGACTTGCTCCAGGTCACAGCCGGTGACAGAGTCAGAGTCAAACCCAACCCTGCCCAAACACCGTTCTTTTCGTTCTTCTTGCCAGCTTTGTGTCGTCGTTTATTCTTCCCTCAGCTGTCTCTGCTCCTAGACAGGGCCATGCCTCATTCACAGTTTTGCTCCTCCACCAAGCACAGTTCCTGGCACCCAGTGGGGCCACAGTGATGTTCCTAAATGAATGGAAAGGTCCATTTTTAGAATCGTAAGACAAAAATAGCGCAGTTCCCAAACTGAGCTGCTACTGGTTGATAAAGGGTCCTCTACACACTGTGGGCCAATAAAGAAACATTTGAAGATATTTGGGACAATTACCTTTAAGATTGGTGGGAAACTGGGACATGAACTCTAACCCTTCCCCCCCTTCATGCCTCTCAGAAAGGATGAGCCAGAGCCATGTCGGCAGCTTGTACGCGTGTGTCTTCGTGTAGCTGTTGCCTGCCTCAACGTTACTAGCAGGAATCATTTGCAAACTAACTGCATGACTAATCCTTACTCCCTCCCCGCAATTAATGACACCCCAGGCGAGTGTCTCAGATGAAAGGCACATTATTAATATTCAAAGGAAAAAAACCCTCGTAACCATTTTAACATATACAACGAACAATGAGCTAAATTTGCTTTGTGGAAGACAGAGAGTGAGCATCCCAAATGAGTTTATGTGAAAGCTGAAATTCTTCCCCGAAAGGTCTCAGTACCATCCTCAAAGAATATCCTGATCATCAGAAATGCCGTCGAGATTCCCGCCAACATTATCCCCTTTGTTGTCTGAAATGTCGAATCAAGCACATCTGGCAAATGTCCTAGAGCTCACAAATCTTTCAAACAGCGTGTAATTCCCAATGGTTAAAGAGATAACGCCACGCTTAATGCTTAATCGCTTAATCGTGCTGCTCTTCAAAATAGCACCAACTTTCCTTCAATCAGAAACAATGGCTTGGGCTTCTTAAAAATATCACATACGAGTGATTATTCGCAGAGAGGGCCCCTTTGCGTTTGAACCTGTGGGTTCCAGACAGAATCTAAAATCAAGATTACAAGTCTCATTTGAATGCATGCTCCGTTAAGTGGACAATGGGAAGAAGGGGTGTGAATTGGGGTCCAAAAAGGGGCCTGACCTGTGTGATTTGCGGTCTTTGGGAGGTGACACTCTGGCTGCCCCAGAATGGGGACAGAGAGGATGAAGATGAGACCTTGACTGAGCATTTACCAGGCACTGGCCACTCAGCCGAGGGGGAGGGGAGTGTTTGCACGATCCCTGTTTGACAAGTGAGGAAGCTGAGGCTGGTGAGGTTAAAATATGGCCCCCAGGAAATTTGGCAGGATTCGCACTCGGGCTCCCTGCCTCCAGAGTTTTTCATTTTTGTACTCTGCCAGGCAAGGTCCAAGATTATCTGTCCACAGAGGCAAGGACACGGCCATGACCAGACAGGGGTGTCTGTCTGCTCCTATCCAACTGTACGAAAGGTGCGTTGTGAACACCTATGATAGAAACGAAAGACCACGTGGTCTTCTGAAGTCTCTCTTGGATTATTTAAACAGCTGAAAACTGGAAACATCCCAAATGTCCAACAGGAGGGAACTGATTAAATAATAGAGGGTGTATTCTTACAATAAAATACAATGCAGCTGTTAACGTGATGGTGAAAGAATGGATCTATTGATATGCAGAAGTGTCCATATTTTCTCTCAGGTGGAAAAGCAGGGTAATAAAGAGAACCAGCATTTGCTGAGTGTTCACTGTGTTCCAGGCACTGGTTTGAGCACTTCACATATTTTATTTTATTTCATTTAGTCCTCACAGCAACCCTGTGAAATAGTAGTCTTTATTATAGTATTTCCACTTTACAGGCGATGAAACTGAGGGTGGTCCCATAAAATTATAACAGCGCTGAAAACTGAGGCTCTGCCCACAATTACACAAGGGATAAGTGGAAGAGCTGGAGTCTGAACCCCGGTCTCGCTGACTCAAAGCTAAAGATGACACTTGAGCTGCTTCTGAACGAGAAGCTGGGGTTCACTAGTGAAAGAAACAATGAACCGAGGGCCTTCCTTGCAGACCAGAGATATAAAAATACCCCAGGAGTGTAAGATGGTGGCGGGAAAGGGGGGGTCTTTTTCTCTCAAGAGTTCTCTGCCCACTTTATTGCTCAAAAACTGGCCAAAGAACAGGAATCTTTTAACGTCACTGACAAACCAAGACTCCTCTAATCTTGAAGCCACTGTCTTCACCTGGCAGGTGAGAAACCAGAGAGCCAGAAAGGACAAAACACCTGCCGGACCCCACACAGCCTGTCTGTGATAGAGCCCGGGCTGGACCCCCCCGCCTTCCCACTGCCAGCCAGGCCTCCTAAGGAAAATCCAGGCTGTCTGTCCATGATGCTTCCTTTGCGGGTTCTGCAAAATGGCTGAGCGAGTCTCCTGTACAGCCCCTCCCACCATCATCTCTCCACGAGACAAAAGGCAATTTACCCAAATGTTATAATCACCTGGAGGCTGGCACACAAGAGCATCCCTGCCTTATCTGTGGTATTGTTAGCAGCACCATAATGAAGGCTTTGTGAGGGATAATATCACACTTGTAACTGCCAAATACAATGCCCACAACAGATCACACAGCCCACCAGCAGACTTGGGCATCTGCCTCAAGCAAAAGGGGCACAAAGGGAAATGATGAGTACTGAATACCTCCACTGTGCCAGGGCCATAATCCCTTCCCCATCCTTTGAGGAATACGTCAGTATCTCTATTTGGCGTATGGGGAAACTGAGGCTCAGAAAGTAAGTTATTTACTGAAAGATGCAGCTAGTAAAGGGAGGAACGGGGATTTGAACCAGGTCTCTCTGATACCAAAAGCCATGCTCTAAACCAACGAGATATGCTGTGTTCATTTCTGAGTCACGAACCTCTCTGAGAAGCTGGGCAGAGCTACGGACCTTCTCCCCAGAGAAGTACACCTGAAGACATGGACAGAATCTTGCTCTAGGCATAACCGCCTGCCCAGCTTGCTGCCTCAGCCTGCTTGACCTGCGGGAATTGTCCCTTGTCCTCCTCTCTGCCCATTCCAGTTCCAAAGGCCCTGGAAATCCCCCTAACAGCCTGTGCCCACCTCATTCTGGTAATACTATGTCCCCTGCCCCGCCCGCCCCCCTCCCTCTGGTAGCCTCCTGGAGGCATCCAAAGGACACAGCTTCCCCTTCCGTGGCTGGGGTCAACCCCAGCCAGCACCACAGTTTGTTTCATCTCCTTTAGTAGAAGTGAATGCTAGGCCAGAACACAGCGGGCGGGAGTCTCACTTCTCTTCCTCAGCCTGAGCTCCGGTCCTCAGGGCAGTCGGCTGAGAGCCCCACTCAGCCACCGGGCCTGGAGAGCCAGGCAGGGTTAGAGGCCCGGCTTTGGAGACAAACAGATCTGCCTCCAGATCCCAGCTCTGCCATTTGCCAGCTCTGTGACTTCAGCTAGTCTCTTTACTTCTCTGAGCTTCGGTTTCCTCGTCTGAAAAATGGAGGTAGAAATAGGACCTTCCTACCAGGGCTATAGTGAGCGTCAATGAGGTGATGCAGGGGACACAACAAGAGTGTGGCTGGTCCGTGACGAGCCTAATGTCCACCTGCGATCACAACTGGGATTACTCTACACCCAGTGTGAGGGTGCTGGTGGAGAAGCAGAGGCTCCCGTAACCCCAAGCCCCAAATGGAGGCGCTAGTGTCACTTTGGCACACTGCCCTCTGGCCTCCTTCCACCTGCTTTTGGTGCGGGTGCCCAGACTGGGCTGCAGGCCTGCAAGTCCCTGATCTCTCTGTCCAGCCCTAGGCCTTGTTCTAAACGTGTTGCTCATCATCCTCCTCCTTTTCTATCCACCCAAGACCCCCCCCCAGACCCAGGCCTTCACTGAGCCCCTGCGGGTACCAGGCATCAGCATCTGGCAGCTAGAGGACAGAGGTCCCAACTGCCTGTCTCTTTCAGTCCACTGTCCACTAGCAGTGGGAGAGCAGGGACAGAAGGGAGCCGAGGTCAGAGCAAAGGCGACGGGGGTCAGGCCAACCGAGTGACCTTGGCCTCGGCACCTTGCTCCCCTGCGCTGCGTGTGTACGGTGGCGTGGTAGGCATCATGCACGTGTTTAGAGAATGCACATTCAGGGATGAAAAATAAAAGCGGGGCTTGGCGAAGCAGGAAGAACAGCAGTACCGGTGCTGGGGTTGGCGATTTGGCATCCTCTCCCACTCAGCGCACACCACCTCTGCAGTGAGTGTGGGGAGACGTGAATCAGCTGGTCTCCGGCCTGTGTGCTTCCTGTCACATGAGCACCTTGCCACACACAGGATGATTCTAGCATTGAGGATTTTTTTTTTTTTTTTAAACCAACACGGTCTGCATCTGGACCTCAACAGCATTGTTCCAGCAATGTCACAATACTGTGTGGCACTTAATGAGATGTCCTTCTCCAGACCGGGGGCTTTCTAAGAGATCCCCAAGGGTCATTACGGTGATGGGCACTTTTCCCTTTTACCTGCCGACTGGAGGACCTGAAACTCCGGCCTGAGACAACACCAGCTGTGCCTTCCGCAGGGTGTTTGTAAGGACTGCACGAGATCAGGCCTGCCAAGTGCAGGGCATGGCGCCTGGGACATGAAAGCGCTTCCTAAAACTGGGTAGCCGGGGTCCTGCCCAGACACCCCTTCCCAGTCACAGCCGTAATCCAGCCCAGGCCTGACCTTGGAGGCCTCACCCCAGTCGTTTCAACATATTAAAACAAAACACATCCATACTCCCACAGAAATACATACATATATATGTGTGTGTGTGTGTGTGTGTGTATTTGCTGTTAAAACTTTGAAAGGATTTTTAAAACTCTGCTTGGTAAATTGTTTGACTACCAGTCTTTAACAATTGGCTGTGATTTCTGGAGAGCCATGTGCACACTGGAGAACGCTTGCAAAATGAGGAAACCCAGCTTACAAATTGGTTTCAAGTATAATAAAATTGTTTTGATTTCTAAATTTAATAATTAATTAAGCCTGAATGCATTAATTATAACATTTATTAATTTCAGCTTTATTGTTTCTCTTTTCATATTTTATATTCAGAGTCAGTCATTTTTCCATGCCTCTTACATGTGAACAGGCCTTGAAAAGCTTGTGGGTGCTGGGCCCTGCATGTGTAGTTCCCAGTAGGTGAAGCTACCTGGCCTAATCCACGCCCCACCCCCAAGCCCTCCACCCACCCCACCCAGAAGATGCTCTTTACAGCAGAAAGCAAGAACAGCCCCAAGGGCCAACCCGCTCCTTCCCTATGGCAGGCTCTGCCTAGACAACGACCCCTCAGTCAATACTGGTGATGCCGTGACCTTGGCCTCTGGCCATCACCACTGGCAGCAAAGTTCAAAGCCTCTTTCTTGTCAGGAGTTGTGACGAAGATGCCAGGGCGTTGCCACCCTCACTGCAGTTCACTGGCTCCGTTCAGGGTCTTGGCCTTGCCCCAGCAGCTCACACAGTCCTGCATTTGCACAGAGGGTGTGGCCAGGCTTTGGGGACAGGCACCTGTCCACGGCTGGGGCGCCGGGTTTGCCTTGTACCTTCAATCCCAGCCTGGAGCCATGGTTCACACAGGAGCCCTCTGAGAGCAGGCCGTGACCCCAGGACAGGAGGGCAGCTCTCACACCAGAGCCTGGCCCACCTGGCACTCGGAGGAGCACGGGACGTCTCTGGGGGTTGGATGTGCCTCCTCCCTTGGCATCTGATCACACACACACACTCAGAGTCAGGTACTCACCCCGCCACACTGCATGTCACATGCCCGGTGACCATTGCCATGCAGGCACTTTCTCCTCTTCACTCCACACCTCAGGCACAGCCCCTTGCACACTCACAGCACACACCTATTCACACCTGCGCACACACACTCACACTTAAATTCCCACACATGTTCATCCAATTGGGTGGAAACAACGCCCATGTGTGCCCAGGCACACGTAGCCTCATTAAGTGTGACTTTTACACCAGCACAGAGCCCGTCCCCCTTCCCTGGTGGGATGAAGTGGGAAAATCATGTCACCCCCTCTAAGCCTCAGTTTCCTCATCTTAAATGGGGACAACCCCATCTCCCTGAGGAGAGGACGGACATGACATTCTGCCCACAGAGCTGGGCACCTCCTAGATGCTCAGCCAGAGTGAGCTTCTCGAGGCAAGACGCCTTGTTCCATCTCGGTCCCCTCCCTTTCCCAATCCCCACCCGAGCCACCCCTGAACCCCGCCACAGGGTGGGAGCTGCATAGCACTAGTGACCGCAGGTGTGCTTGGCTCAAAGGCATGCCGAGAGGTAGCAGAATCCTGCTATGGGTGCTCATAACCTGAATCTGCCTGTTTGTCCTCTCTGGGTTCTCCTGCCCTGGCCTGCCCACCTCGCTTTGAACAAAAATCATTAGCTGAGCCGCAGCTCTTGATCCTCAGGATGCTGATCCTTGTGTAAAGGCCTCCTCCTCCACCCCCGCAGGGAACCAGAAGTCCCAGGGCTGCTCTGAGCGAGTCCTTCAAGATCTCACCCTTGATGGCATCCAGTCTGGGAATTAAAGACCCATCAAAATGATGATCCTAGCTGCCACTTCCGGGGTGTCCCCCCGGTGCCCTTCATCCTGGCCAGTCCTCACTCTGCCCTTGCAGGAGTTCTGGTTAGAGCCACTATGTAGACAAGGAGCCCAGCTCAGCGAGAGAGAGCGATGTGTCCCCGATCACCCAGCAAGCTGGCGTCCGGGCTCAGCACCAGGCCCAGAATTCCCCCTCTACACTGTGCTCTCACACGTGTCCTGAGGGCCCACTTTGCAAAGACAAATTCGGGCTTTTTCTTTCAGTTTGGGGCATTTCCTGCACACCAAGCACTGTGGTAAGCACTTTTCAAGAATGATCTCACTTGATCCTCACAGGAAACCTTCCAGGCAGGCACCTTCATCGATAAGGAAGAGGCCCCGAGAGGGGCTGCGAGCTGCTGGTGGCCGAGCTCCAGAGCCTGTGCTCTTAACTAGTATCATGTCACACTGTCCCTGCCAACCGGCCAGGGGGCTGATAGTGCTTTGCATCTGTTGTGAGGTTTGCAGGATCTGTTCTTCCCTTAGCACTGCATGACCTGAAGACGGCAAGAATGTCACCTTCGGTGACCCAGGCCCTGCTTGGTGGCCTGTGCTGGCCTGCTCCTGCCGCCCTCACTGTGAGGCAGGCCCCAGGCCAGCCAGGGCTTTGAGCTTTCGGAGTGTGGTTGGCGCCCAGGTATGAGCCCAGACAACCTATCTTCTCCACGTGGTAGGGCTGCGCAATCCATGGCCTCAAGACAAAAAAGGAAACAGAAGCTGGCGGTCTTGGCCCTGCACTTGGCATGTCTGCTTTGCCCTCTCAGGAGCTCCGTTTGCTGAGGGAGGGGAAGAAATTCTTCCTCCTTTGTCCAAATCCCACAGGGTAAACCTATTACTTTTATGTACCCAAATTTACATTACTTCATTCATTCATTCACTTTATATTTATTCAATACTTTTCAAGTGCCAGATCTGTGCTGGGACCTGAAAACCTGAAGTGAATCAGACATGGCTGCTCCATGCTGGTGGGGGCAACTGTGACCGACACCATGAACTTGGCCTGGGTCGGGGAAAGTGACGTCCAGGCAGGGCCCATGGGAATGGAAGACAGCCAGGAGGGCACAGAGGGCACGGGGCCCCAGCCACATGCATTCATAAGGGGCTTTAAGTTTGGATTGTGAAAGGGCTAACAGAAGAGAGCTCTAAATTCACACCCCGTTTCCTGACCACACAGCCTTTAGTGCACTATGGATTTATATTTCTTTGAAAGAAATCCTGGAATGGCACACTTACATTTGGTCGTTTATGATAAAAGCGTTAATTTGCCAAATGTACCGGTTTAAAATCTACTGCAATTGTTATACTCTTGTTTGAGCCTTTCTTCACTTTTATATGCACTAAGGCCCAGAAATAGGAGGTGCCCTGGGCCTCTCTCTTGAGCCCCAAGAGACCCTGCACCTCAACCAGGTCCTGAAAGAAAGGGTGTTCCCTTCAGAGGAACAGCATGTACAAAGGTACAGAGGCCCACGGGTAACTGCATTACCTCACGGTGGCTGCATTTTACAGTGTGAGGCAAGTGGGGCAGGGAGGCAGGCTGGGAAGCAGGAAGGATCAGAGGGTCTTGGCATTTAGGTGGAGGAGTGGGGAGCCTTTTCAGGGAAGGCTTCTCAACAGGGGAGCCCATGGTCAGATCTGAGGTCTCTCTCACAGCCAGTTCCTTTTCTCTATAATAATCCCAGTTCTCCTAGTAATTGGTGAGACTCATTGGGGATGGCGGTGGGAGGTGGGTACGCCGGTGGCAGCAAGGTCACTTCCAAAGCTTCAGAACAAGAATAAAGAAATCTTTCTGCCCCAAAGGCAGACAAACCTAAACCTAAAGAGGGCCTGAGTCAAACCTTTGCACAACACTCCCCGCTGAGTCTCAGTCCCCTCTGTCCCCCAGCACTGGGCTCAGGGCCCATCACAGGATTGGGGTGTTGATTCATTCGTTCATTCATTCGTTCATTCATTTGTTCATTCATTCAACCGGTGTGAACTAAGCACTCCCTATGTGCCAGATACTCATTTTAAGCCCTGGTGATACCACAGTGAACAAGCAAACAAGGCTCCTGGAGCTTGCAGTTTGGACAGGGAAGGCAAACGACATATAAACAAAGCATTGCAGAGAGGCAAGCTATGAGGAAGATAAAATGAAGACTGGTTGGAGTGACCGGGAGTGAAGGCAGTTAGGTTAGGAATCAGTGAGGAAGTGACATTTGTGAGGAAGTGATATTTAGTTGTCATGTCGCCTTCGGTCCTCTTGACTGTGACAGTCTCTCACTTTCCTCGTTTTTAACGACAGTTTTGAGGAGTTACTGGTCAAGTATTTTCCAAATGTCCCTTGAGTGGAGTTTGTCTGATGTCTTTCTCATGATTAGACTGTCGTTCATGGTTTTAGGGAGGAAGAACCACAGAGATAAAATGCCATTTTCCTGATATCACGTCACAGCTACAGCTATCCCCACGGCTGATCACTGTGGATGTTGACCTTGATCACTTGGGATGAGGAGTGTGTTTGTCAGCTTTCTCCACTGTCAAATCACTGTTTCCTTTCCACTCCTCTTCCATACTGTCCTTTGTGGGAGGGAGTCACTATGCAGCCCACACCTAAGGAGTGGGGCGCTATGCTCCATCTCCTTGAGGACAGAGTACCCACATAAATTATTTGGAATTCTTCTGCACAGGAGATTTGCCTATTATGCATTTTTACCAATTTTTTTATGCCGGGTCTTTTTGCCGTTTAGAAGTTCAAGAACCCTACTGGTATTTCTAGGAACCTAGAAATATTTTATTTCAATTACTAAAATGCATGAAATTACCAAGGCATTAAATTGGAGGGTAGGAAAAAAAGCCAATAATTATTTTTATTTTTTTCTATTGTCAATACACGTTAATGACAGATTTGGGAAATACTGAAAACAGAAGAACACCTCTACTCCCATTGCTCACAGCCGATGATTATTCACACTCAATTTGTTTTTTTTAATTTTTCTTCTGTGCACAATATTTTTTACACAGATTATACCATCTATGCAATTTTGTTTCTTGCTTCTTCCCACTTTTTTTTGCTTATTATTGTATCAAAAACACTTCTCCTGTGTTGCAATATAGACTTCATAATCATATGTTTTCAGTAGCTGCTAAATAATTTCTCACATGGCTCACCCCTCCCCCAGAAAAATGCTTAACTCAATGCTTGGCACATAGTCACTGGTTAGAAATAATTTGTTAAATGAATGAATGTATGACAAAGTCATCATTCTTTTGTTTTTAGAAATGTAAGTTATTTCAGTTTTCTTGATTCTAAATAGTAGCGAGACAGATTATTCCCTTAGGACAGCGTCCCTGCGTGGAATTACTGGGCCAGCAGGGGCCAAAACTTTTCCAGATAAATGCACCAAACCAGAAGTCTCCCTCCCTTCTCCTCGGAACCACTGGCAATTGTGCTGGGGGTGCTCATTTACAATTGATTGTAGAGTTTGTGGGGTGGTTCCTCCCCTCTGTCTTTTTTCCCCCCTCTGCTCCTCCTCCCCTCCTGCCCAAAAAAGGGGAGAAATTATCTGAGAAGGTGAAGATGTTCTCACACAATCATATTAACATATTCCAACAATTGCAATTTGCAAAATAGTAATCACAACTCCCTGGATCTGGGAGGCATTAATCAAAGCTGCAGGTTTAATTCCATTTTAAATATTGATGAAATGTGCTTGGGATGCCTCACCCTGGCATGGCAGGGCCGGGAGCTCCGAGGGCCACGGGGAGGCGGAGGGAAGGAGGGTTGGCGAGCAGCTGCGGGGAGGGGGAGGCATCTGTGATTCAAATTGGTGGCTATGCAGCCAGGTAGAGAGTGAAAGGGGTACTGAAGAGGCTGTTAAGTCCATTGCTGTCAATCTGTAACCATCGGGGAGGGGACCGAGGACTGGTTCAGCACAATAAACCCAGTTTGTCTGGTTTCAGGGGTTACCACTGAAGAGGTTGCAGCTGCACTGATTCGAATAGCCTGGAGACTTCAGAACTGTAATTATCAACCAGGCTGCTCGCGGTGTGGCAAAAGTAGGCTTCACCAGTGCTTAACTCTTTGTGTGCCACTGCTCTCTCGCCCCCGGGGTTGGCAGACATTTTCAGATTCCCAGGCAGCTCAGGGGAAACTGAGGCCCACCGGCTACTTAGGGCAGTCCTCAAAGCCTGCCAGGTAGCCAGCCTTTTCCCTTAGGTCACATACGAAGAAAGCGGGGGTGGGGGATGGGGCGAAGGAGGCTCACTAGCTCTGTGGGCAGCCTTGCCTCTGGCACCATCGCGTCTGCCCTGGAATAGGAAGTCGGGCTTTGGAGTCTGATGAGCCTTGGTTTGAATTCCACTGGACGGGGACATGGGACAAAGCTCATCCCCTCTCTATGATGGGGGTAATCTTCCCTACTCTACTGGGCCATCACAGATTCAATGATATCTGGTATTTGTAAAGCATGGAGCACATAGTAGGCTGTTAGTAAGCCTCCGTGTCCCTGATCTCGTGCCTGGTGCTTTCACAGAAGAGGAAGGTGGGCAGGGGGGTCTCATTTGGAGGACAGGATCTCTGCGGGCGCTCCACATTTCAGCTCTCAGGGAGTTCCCTTGTTCTCTAGCTACCGCCATTTGGCACCCAAGGAGGATGGGTAGTCCCATCCTCCCATCTCTTAGGCAGGAGGCACTGGGTAAGGAGAGGAGGCAAAGGCTCCTCCACTGCTACAGCCCAGAGAAACGCTTGAGGGCAGGGGTTTGGGCTAGCCTCTTTGACCCAGGGCATGGCACAGAAGGAAAGCAGGACTGAGGGGTGGACAGCAGGCAGGCAGTGTGGTGCTAAGGAAAAAACACAGGCTTAGCTGGGAGTTGTGGGGAATGAAGTATGTACACAAGCAGGTGATCCTCCTCCTGGAATATAACCCCAGAGAAATTCTTCCATTTATCTGTGAAGGGATGTACCCAAGAATGTTTGTCCCCACCATTATTCATGGTATAATACCAGGAGGCAGAAGCAACTTACGTCTCCACCACTGGGAGGATAGATAGTAAAATGTGATGAAAGCCCAGATGGAATATTAGGCAGCAGTAAGAAGCCAAAAAAAGAAAAAAAGAAAAAAGAAAAAGAAGAAGTAGAAGCTATAGAATGAGAGAATTAGGAAAGATCACCAAGAGCAAAGATATGTCATAGAGACCAAGGTTAAGATCACCCACCCCCTCGTATTCTCAGTTACTATGTGCAAATGCAAAAGTTGGACAGGGAAGAAGGCTGGTAGGGAAAACAAATAAAAAGCTTGATTCATTTGAAATACGACGTTAGAGGAGAGCTCTGTGGATACCCTGGAGCACCAGAAAGATGAACAAGTGGGTCCTAAAGCAAATTATGCCTGAAACATTGCTGGAGGCAAAAGTGACCAAACGGAAGCTGTCCTACTTCGGGCACATGGTGAGAAGGCAGGGTTCTTTGGAAAAGACAATAATGCTGGAAATAGACGGCAGAGGAAAAGAGGAGGATGAGATGATTGACTCCACCCGAGAAGCCATGGGCGTGAGTCTACAGGAGCCGAGCAGGGCAGTGAGGACAGGACATGGGGGACCTCACTCATTCGAAGCTGACTCCACGGCATATAACACACAAGAAGCAAATGACTAGATGCACTTGTAGCAACAAGAATAGATCTTAAAAATTCAGTGTTGAGTGAAAAAAGTGAGACAATGAAATTCACAGCACAATGCCATTTGTGTAAATGAAAGCCACATTTGCACACAAAATAACAATACATATTTTACAGAGCTGCATGCATTTTTACGGGTATATATCCACCATTAGAGTCTCTGTCATGGTTGGAGGAGGGGCTGGGTGTGGGTTCAGGGGATAAAGAGGAAAAACAAAGCCAGTCTGCAGAGGGACCTGGCACAGAGATGATGGTGACGTGCTACCGGCTAAAGAATGTGTTTCACTCAGCTCTCTCTGAAGTTCAAAACACAGCCCAGGCTTATATTATAGGCAGACACCCCTAGATACAAGTTCTGGGCTTTCCCACGTACTAAGCCTGTGGCTGTGGACAAGGGACCTGACCTCTCTGAGCCTGTTTGTCCATCCCTGCAATGGTGAGATCGCTGCCATCGTTTGGTCACGAGGATTAAATTATGGGAGATAAATGCGTGTAGAACATCAGCTCCTCCATTCCCCATTCAAAGAACCTGAGTAAACAGAGGCTGTCAGCTCCCTGGGGAAGCGCGCGTACTTTGAAGGGTCCAGCGTGGAAAGCCCAGAAAGGAAACTAAGATCTGAAGGGTCTGGCTCCTAGCACTGCCGGCAAGGCCTGGACCGTCCTGGGGGTGCCGTGTGTGGATGTCACACTGGGCAAGTGCCCTCCGAGTCCCTGTAAGGTCTTCCCAGATCAGAGCGGCCATTCAGTGTCACACCTGCCTCTATCAGCAGCATCTACCATCTGTAACCCCTTTTGTGGTCCATTTCCCCAAGGCCAGGCACTCACAGGCGACTGAAGGATCTGGTTTTAATGAAAGGTCTGTTCCTTCCCAACATGGAGCTAAAGAGACTGGCCACCAAGGCCACTCCCCTGTTGGAATGCTCCCGCTTCCCGAGACCCCACCTGGGGGTCCCCCAGGGCAGGAAAGGCCCAGCAAGCCCCAGGCATAGCCAGCTCTCCCTCTTCCCTTGCAGATGACGATGAGCATGAATGGATCATCCGGACGTGCCGGAAGGGCTGGGACGAGATCGTGGGTCACAGGCCCAAGCTGTGAGTGCTGCAGCTGCCCCTGCCAGCTTTCCTTCTGCTCCACTGGCATTGGCTGGCCCAGGGGGCAGGCTGTAGTTCCAAAATATAACTTTTGACTTGGGAATAAAGGCTTTCTGCAGTCAGTGGTCTCGGGAGTACTGTCCATAGCCTACCTCTTGGAGCGGGATCCTGGTTTCACATGCCTCAGAATCCCCTGGGCAACACTGTGAACGAGATATTCCAGGGCCCCATCCTACACCCGCCGATCAGAATCTCTGGGAATGGGGTCTAGCAATTTTCACTGCCAGGTATGTGTGACGCACATGGAAGCTTGAGAACCATCACCGTATAATAGTAGATATATGTAATCAAAGGAGCAACTAACCTGTGCGGCAGTGTGTGTGTGTTATCTCTGCTCCTCACAATAGCCTTGCGAGAAAGGGCTTAGCATCACCTTTTACAGATGGGGAATCTGAGGTTCAGAGAGATTCAGTGACTTACCCTAGGTCACACAGCATTTGAATCCAAGTCCTTCTGAGGACAAAGCCCAGACTTGTTTGTTTTACTCCACTGGGTTGCCTGCCTTAGTGGTCTTGGTCTCACAGGGCAGTAGGACGGGATGACTGTGCCCAGACTCACAGCTGGTACCTTCTGGTAGGCCCAGGAATGATTACCCAGGACTGCCTGCCGCTCCATCTTGGCAGCTCCCCAACTTGAGCTTCATACCCTAAGCACAAAATCAGTGTAGTGCATTGAACGAACGTGGCTCTGGCATCATACACAACCGGGTCCAAATCCCAGCTCAACCACAGCTATCGTGTAATCTTGGGCAAGTCACTTCTCTTCGAGAGCCTGTTTCTTCATCTGTAAAATGGGTAAAATGATGCTGAAAACAGTACGGTAGCTGTGGGGATTGAACGAGATAAGACAGGAGCTCGCACTTAGCAGGTATTCAATATGTGCTTGTTTTAAAGAATAATCTTAGCTGTGCATCCGGAGTAATTATTTCTCAGAATCACACCCCAGAGATCACATGTGTCAGCTGAAAGCCAGAAAAGGAAGTGGTGCCATATTCTAGGGCCACACTTGGGCCACAGCCTCCTGGATCTTTACATAACTGTCCTCCATTAGAGGCTGCTGGATCCTGTGGCCCCCTCCCCGCCCACCGGGGCCTTGTCCCCTGGCTCACCAAGAGCTGCCCAGGAGAGAGTCAGGCCTAGGAGGGCTCTGCTGAGTCCTGGAGCCAGGAAACTGGCGCTCCAACTAGGGAGCCAGAGGCGGCATGCTGGGGCAGAGCCAGGAGGCCGGGACCCTCTCAGCTGCACCACTGAGTTCTGGCGGGGTCACCTCTCTCCTCTGAGGCAACAGTCATCTCCGCAGAACGATAGGGTTGAGCTCCACTGGGGGTTTCCAAACTGGGTTTTGAAAACAGAAGATCCATTCATGTAAAGAAGCACACACACACACAAATACACACACGATTAAAACCAAACTACTTTCAAAGATACACATTTATCTAAATCAACATTTGATAAATGGATTGGAAGGGTGGAGGGGGAAGGGGCAGAGACGGGGTTAGGGATGGGGGTGCGGAACTAATAAAATAAAGAGAGGGGCTGTGGAGGGGCGGTGGCCACGGACACCCTGAGCTGAGGTTTACAAGCAGCTCTGCAGGGCCATGGTGCGGGCGGGGGGAGGGGTGGGAAAGCCTCGGCCCCAGGCACGGCCGCTCCGCTCCCCTTCTGCCAGCTCTGGCTTGAACAAACTGTTCTGCTGCTAAAGAAAAAAACCTGGCACCAGCTGGCAGGTGCTCTCTCTCACTCCCCAGATTACATGGTGGCTCTGGAACCCCGCGAGGCCAGCCTGAGACCCTTACTGTGTCAAAGCTCAAGCCCAAACGGCCTTCAGGTCACTCTATCAAATTCTCCCCATCTTTCAAACAGGCTCCTCTATGCCTCACTCGTCAGCCCCTCCAATACCTCGTTTTGCACTTCGGTCTGTGAACTTCTAATCTGATAAGACCCAGCTCCAATGCCCCTGAACCATCCTCCAGCACATTGGAGGGACCTGTGTGTTTGCAGCCTTTGCCAGACTGAGAGCTCCCCTGAGGCAGTCGGCTGGGCCTTCTCCAAGGGGTCCAAATCCCAGCTCAACCACAGCGCCCCAACTTGAGCCCTTAGCACAGGGCTCAGCCAACCACGCATGTCCAGGGCCAAGACGGAGGATGACAGCCAGCTTGATTTCCTACAAAGCTTAGATTAGAGAAGAAACCCACTGCCACGCCTTCATGACGCTCATTGTACTAACCGGGGACCAGTACCAACTTTCTAGGAAGGAGAATGCACTGGGGGCAGGGGCCTGAGCCCTTAACCAGAGAGCAGGAAAGAAATGGAATCCCATCGCGTTCTGGATGTAAGTGCCAGCACTTCTACTTGCATTAACTTTATTTATTACACAAATAAGACATTTACAAAGCACAACATGAAAGGTATGTAACAAAACAGACATTGGTTTTACAAAAAAGTGCTTACAATTTTTTTTCCATGTGTGTGTTTTCCCCTTTTGTTTTGTATTTAAATAAATAGTCTTGATGGCCTGTACATTCCCAGGCTGCTCTAACAGGTTAGCGGAGACATGTCTGAACTGCAACATGCTATGACCACATGATCCACGCAAGGAACAGACCCTGGCGGGAGGCTCAAGGCCAAATAGGTACTGGATGACCCTGGGCAGGGCTCAACTGACCACCGACTACATGGTTGCACTTGGGACCTCAGGAGCAAAAATCAAAGGAAAGATTAGAGTTCCCCAAGGCCAGGGATCAAGCCCAAGCCACTCCTGTCAACATCAGCCCCTTGCACAGGGCCGGGTATGCATTATTCACTGGATGAGTTCTGAACTGTGCTGTACTGACCAGATCTTCAGTGGTGCCTTCTTTCTGCCCTGAGTCAGCAGGAACCATCTTCAGAAGAGAAAGCGGGAAGGTTTTCTTCTTGGGCTACATGCATGTCTCACCTTTCTCCAGGTCCCAAAGCAAGAATGGCATATAGGCTTTCATTTTAAGTGCCAACTTCAAGCATGTGGATTCTGCAACCTTCTCCAGACTCAGTAAAATGGAGAGTGCTGTCATTGACTAGCAATGTCTGCCGCGGGTAAAAACAGGGACAGCCGATATGCATGTGCCATGGACTTGCTTTCCCTGTCCTAGAGCCTCCTTCCAAAAGCAACATATCAGGTTAACCAGAGCAGGAAGGAAGACTTGGGCTAAGACACGCCTACTAGCAGCCTCTAGTGGGAAATGGATCAGGACACCAAGTACTTATAAAACTACGGGATAAACTCGGGACATATTGGCATCCCCTGAAAACATAAATCATGGACTTGTGTAGCCCAAGCCCTTTTGTTTGGGGTGGAAGAGATGCAGCAGGACAGGGTGGATGTCAGCACAGCTGTGTCTAGCCTCCGCTCTCACAAGTGGGTGGGAGAGCCCAGAGGCACCACGTGGAATCCTGGGCTTGGCCTGCTCACCTAGGCAGGGGGCACCCTCTCTCTACTCAGAATTAACATGCTGACTGCCATTTCCCTGGGCTCTGTTCCCCAGCCTTCTATGAGAGGTCCTCCCAAAAAAGACATGGCCCAAGCACCCCTACCAGGAGTCAACAAGTGACCGACAAGGGCCCCCAATTGTAACCTGCCCAAACATTCGGAAATGTCATCACACAGATCAAACACCATCTCTGCTATGTCGCCTGTATATATGCTGGATAAGGAGGTGGGAGGAGGGTCTCACACACACACCCCGAGTTTTTTCTTTCCTCTCACAGCGCAATGTGCCATATCCTTCTCCTTGAACTCTAAACCAATGGGAGTCTTTTGCCCCCAATTCCTCTCCCCAGCTCCCTGCCTGCTGGTCTAGGCAGGCCTCCATCTCTGCCCTACTGGGCCTCTCAGGGTTGGTCAGTGTCTCTTCTCTTTCTGAATTAACTTGACATAACCAGACAGATGGAAATGATAAAATTAGAACATAGCTTCCCTTTGGGGACATCCCACAGACACTGTAGAGTTTTCCAGACAAAAGCAACAGAGTGGATAACATTGGGGGTTGTCGGCTATTCAGAATTCGGAGATGGTTCCAAGGAAGTAGTGAATAAAGGCCAACATGAGAGGAAAGAAAACCTGTAAATTAAAAGGCTGTTGGCGTTGCACAATTCAATTCGGCCTTTTGCTATTGTAATCAGCCTAAGCTGAAGACGAGTCCTGTCTAAATGGAAAAAACTGACTGTTGTTTTCACCCTGATTCCAAATTTCAGGGAGCTCTGCTTTCCAAGAGGAGGACTCCAAGGTGCTCCTGGCGGGTTCTGGTTCTCAGCAGGAGAGGGGATGGCCAGGCCCAGGGGCCCAGCTGGTGGCGGGCAGGATGGCGTTTGAGGGGTGGGTGGATCCCTGGCAGTGGCTTGGACACTGGATCTCAGCGGCTGAGGGGCAGCTGTGGGGTGCCCATGGACAGATACGGAAGTGCCGGCAGCGTCAGTACTGGAAAAGGATGACCTGCAGAAGGAAAGCGGGGAAGATGGCTGAGCCTGGAGCCTGTCCCACTCAGCAGCCCCCAGAGGTCCTCACACGTACAGAGAATGTCGGTGGCTCAGGGTCCAGATCTGGCTTCAAATCCTAGCTCTGTCACTTACTTGTTGTGGGCATCTCACTTCACCTCTCTGAGCCTGCTTCCTCATCTGTGAAATGGGAATGACAAAACCTCTCTCTCAGAACGGGGAGGCGGTGAGATACAAGGGCAGCAGCAAATGCTTGCTGGCCACTGCACCCTGCGACTGGCACCGCATGAAGTGCCCGACAAGCATTATTTCATGGAAGCCTCGCCTCAACCCGAGGGTGCCCCACCATTGTCTCCATTTTACAGGGGAGGGCACTGAGGCTCAGAGAGGTGAAAATCAGTGACCCCGCGAGCACACAGCCAGGGAGAGGTGAACTGAGCACTGCAGCCCCGGCCCGGGCCCGGAGCGAGCTCTCTTCACTGTACCACACAGCCTCTCTCTCTCTAAGGCCGCCACCACAGCAGCCATTGAAGCTTCCTAGGCACCAGGCGACAGGCCAACAACTTCATGGGCACTTAGTCTTCACAAAGCCGAGGGGCAGGGCAGGTCGGTGGCTCAGACATGCCAGGTGCCTGACACAAAGTGGGTGTTGAGGGACTGGCTGCCCCTGTCCTTCGCCCTCTTCCACCTAAAGTGCCTGGCTGACTTCTTATTGCCGTTAACACAGCCAGTTCCCTGAAGTTCAGGTCGATTACTGGCTGTCTGGTCAACGGGATGTGCCTTTTCACAGTGAAATGTCAGGAGGAGGTTTCAAGTGGTCCAGGGACAACAAGTGGGTACGGCCACATGGCTGTTCCATTTTCTTTTCAGGAATGTTACGTGCCCAGATCAGGTACCATGAGGAGGAGATGGAGGAAAACAATGGTGATGGTCTCCATCAGAGTAACCGCCCTCTATGGAGCACTTTCTATGTACCGGGCACTCTGCTAGGCTCTTTACATACATTACTGTCTTTGCTCTCAGCCACAAGCTTGGGTGGGGGGACCTATTATTATCCCCATTTTGTGGATGCAGGAACTGAGGCTCAGAGAAGCTAATTGTGTTCCCAGGTCTCCGAGTGAGAAGGCAGCAGAGCCTGCCTGACTTGGCGCTCATGCTGCATTGCTTAACCCACTCACCCAACCTCGGGCAGTGCTCTCCTCCGGCCTCCTGGAAGCCTGGCTTTGGGCTCTTAGTACAAGAAGCTCTCTTGAGAAGGATGACTCTGGTAAGATCTTCCCCTCCACGGGCCTCAGTCTCTATCTGATCCGTGACAGCTTGGCCCTGATGTTCTACAAGCCTTCCAAGCTCTGGAATTGTGGGATCAGAGGCCATGACCAGGAAGAGATGTGGTTCTGGAAACTCACAGGTATGTGTGGCCAAATGATGTGATGGGGGCAGAGGGTGCTACCCCCAAATGCTCAGACACCGTTCTCCTGACCAGGCCAGTGCTGGCCTTGATGAGTGGGTTCATGGGCCTGCCCCAGGGGGCTCTGGGTCTCCTCACAGCTGGGCTGGCTCAGGCCCGGAGGGACTTGGGAGAAAGCCCTGCACTGACTGACTACATACACCTACCAGGCCCCATGGGTTTGGCAAGATGTGGACAGAAAAGGTCCCCAGGAGCTGGCAGGAAGGTCAGACAGTGAGGGGCAGAAGGTCATGAGGGGGGAGACATTGTTCTGCAGAGCTGCTGGATGCGAAGTTAGGGACGCAGCCCGGCAAGCGCGAACTCTGGCTAAGCAGCCAAACCCAGGGGCCAGAAAACTTCTACAGCCCAAATTGCCAGACCCCAGCCTGTCTCTTCCTTCAAGCTGAACCGGACATAACCACAAGCTTAACTGAGCAACCAGAAGGCATGGGCTCAGCTCCAAGCTCTGAGCCCAGCCCTAAATACTTCCAAGACTCCCCCCGCCCTTCAGATAACGCCCAAGCCCCTCACCCAACATGCCAGGCCCTTCATTATGTGACCCGTCAGCTCCACCCACCGCCCTGCGCCTCAGCCACACTAAACACCCTCAAACCCAGGTTCCTCCATGCCCCTGTCCCTAGCATGTTCTCCTCTCCTGAAGCTTCTCTCCTAGAGCTTTAACTCCCTCTTCTGGGTCCTCAAAAGCCACATTCGCCCCTCACCTCAACTGCCCTGTCACCTTGGGGTGTAGCTGCCCAGCTCCTGCTCTAAGCCACACACGCCCTGCCCTAAGTGCTCTAAGCCACACCATGCCCACGGGCCTCTGCCGTCCCTGTGCCATCTGATAGGATGAATGCTTTCTTGCAGGAGAAAGGCAGCTCCAAGGCAGACAGTCCTAGGATGCAGGCCAGCCCTGCCGTGCTCTCTGTGTGGCCTTGGGTGAGCTACTGCCATCTGAGCCTCAGTGTCTGCAGGTGTGACATGGACTCAACACTAATTATCGTCCCCCAGGAGGCTGTGGAAGGTGAGGTCCGAGAAAGCACTGTGTAAACTGTAAAGTGCTGCACGAAAGGAAGTGATTACTGAACCAGACGGCCTTCCGAGTCCCACAGACTCACCGCATCCCTGTGTCACCTCTCTGAGCCTCTGTCCCCTTAATCTTTACCATGAGGATGCCATCCTCATGCCCGTGAAGTGTTTGGGAAGTGTCACTCAGTAAAGTGCCTGCTGTGAACAGAGGAGCTGCTCAACAAACTGCAGCTCTTACTGTGAGTATGACAGTCCAGAGGGGCCGTTCCTGGGGCATGCTTGCCCACCACCAGGTGCTGCAGGATTCTGCCTTGAGCACTACCAGTTACTGATAAACCTATCTGTCCAACGAGGTTGTCTGTGCCTCCTCAACCTATACCTTCCCCCATGCAGCCCAGCAATGAGCGTCGCACGCAGTAGGTGCTCAATCAGGAGACAGAGTCAGAGGAGTTGTCCCAGAGGAGTGGTCCCCACCCCTGGCTGCCTGCCAGAATCACATGGGCTGCGTATAACACTCACAGGTCCCTAGGCCCCGCCCCAGACCTCCCCATCAGCTCTCTAGGGGTGAGGCTGGGGAATCTGCATCTTTACAGAATCACACCAACACTGCGTTCTGCCGGACTCAAGGGCTCCTGGGGCCCCTTCCAGCTTGAAGGCCCCGGCCCTCTCTCCCTGGCGGACCACACCTGCTGACTCCTGGGTTTCCCCCAGCTGTCTGAGGACCACTAAGTGATGTTTCCCACGCCCTGGGGCAAAGGCCATACTCCCCCACCTAGCAGCCCAAGCTCCCTCCCCCACCCCTCACTGTTCTGCCACCAAGTTTGTGCCAGCACACAGTGCTGCTCCGTGTCCCCTGCAGCCACGAGGGCTCATGCCTTCCCTCACAAACTGTTTCAGCCTTCGGGCCTGGGCTCAGACCTTGCTTTCCTTCAGGAAGGCTTCCTTTCATCTCTCCTAATTACGCCCCTGCCCTCCACTCCCCAGCTCCCTTGGCTCCCCCATCATAGTTTGATCTCACTGTGTTGTAACTGTTGGGAGGTGGCTCCCCTCCAGACGGTGGCCTCCTCAAGGTCAGGGACCATGCTCTCCTCATCTCTGTGCTCCTGGCAACTGACATGGGGCCCCTGGGTATAGTCAGTACATAGCAAATGTCAGCTGAATAAATGAATAAGTGAATGAATACATGCACAGGTTTTCATTTAGTCTCTGTGACCGTAAGCTACCTGGGCCTCAACTTCCTCTTTTCTAAAAAGGCGGGGAGGTCTCAGAGCTGTGGCTTTTGGGCTAACTGGGAGGTATCTGGGAGCTGAGAGGGAAGTAGGGGGCTGACTCCCTCTGCAGTTTCACCCAGATCAGCTCCATCCCCTTTCATCTGCGTTATGGGTTTTGGAAAAGATTCAACAAAGGGCCCCGGTGCTTAAACACAAAGCTCACAAGCCACTGGACTGGCTGATTCCCAAGCACCTTTGTGGACATTCAGTCCTAAAGCTGGAGACAATCAGAGACCCAGATTCCACAAAGGAGGCCTTGCCAGCTGACCAAGGTCATTTGCTGACCTACTATCCCTGGGCCCCACCAGCTCAGGACATGCACTGCCAACAGGCAGGAATAAAAAGAAGGAAGGAAGAAGAACCAGGGATGGTGGGAGGCAGGGTGCTGTGTGAAATGAGCCTTCTCCGCAACCACCAAGTAACTAAATTCACAAATCTGAAAAAGAGAAGGCCAGCCGTCAGTGGGGGTGCTGCAAGGAGGCCTTTGGAGTGCCCATGCACATAGAACACACTGGCACCTGCTAGAGTGACTGCCTCGGGGGCACAGTGGGGGCCTGACTATGCAGGGCAGAGAGGCTCTGCTACAAGGCGGTAAGGTGCCTGCTCGGCGACGAGGAATGCTGCCCAATCCCCAGCCCCAGCAGGATGGCTCTGACCCATCAGACCCAACCTGGCTCCATTTACCTTCTCACCCCGGTTGGAGAGCGACCCATCCATGTCGGCTTTGAGGTGGACGGGGGGTGCGGTGTAAGGCAGCCGGCAGTGCACCTGCCCGCACTGTACCTGACCTGTGGACGAGAGGATGCTTGGAGCCCATACCCAGCCTCCATGCAGGATCCCACCTGCCCTGTGCTCCATAGGCTGGAGCTCTGGGACCCGTTTCTCCTCCGCTACTTACCAGTTAGCTGACCCTGGGCACAATTTCAATAAGGTCGTTTGCAATGGTCTATGTGAAAGTCTTTATAGAGTGCTATATACTGTGTGATAACTGTCCAGCTCACTGATAAACAAACACTCATAAATGAGTATGTATTGAACACCTCCTACACGCAAGCACGCTCTCTCTGACCGCCCTACTTACAATTGCAGCCTAACACCTCCACCCTCCCTGTCTCCTTTCCCAGCATTATTTTATCTCCTTAGTACTTAACCGTCATCTGACTTACTATATATTTTTATTTTTTATTTGATATTATCTGTCTTTGCCAACTAGAACACAAGCTCTAATGAGGGCAAGGATTTTTGTCTGTTTTCTAGACTCTAGATCTTCGTTAATTTCTAGTACAGTGATACCTCGGTTTTCGAACGTAATCCATTCTGGAAGACTCTTCGAGTTCTGAAACGTTGGAAAACAGCCGACCGCGAGGCCTCAGGATCTTGGACTCAACGGAAGCCATGGGACATGTTCGACTTCCGAGGCATGTTTGAAAACCGAAGCATTTACTTCTGGGTTTACGGTGTTCGTAAACCGAAATGTTCGTCAACGGAGACGTTTGAAAACCGAGGTATGACTATACCTAGAATAAGGCATGGAATCTAGTAGGTACTCTTTAAATATTTGTTGAATGAATCTCCGTACCCTATTCTAACACCTAAAACTGTGGGAGAAAGTCCATTCTTGCGTCTGACCCACATCTCTCACGTTTCCTTCTCTTTATCACCACAGTAGAGAAGAAGTCCACGGTCTCCTTCCCCAGCACTTCAGCAGCTTTGGTAACAGGAGAAAGAACCCTCCATAGAGACTTACAGTTGACATGCAACTTGGGACTAGTCATGTGCCTTTCTGAGCCACCGTTCCCTCTCTACAGAATAAAGCAGTTGTATAAGATTGGGGATTTTTAATCTGGGGTGTCCTAGGAGTCCATGAACGGCCTGGACTCCTAGGACATCCCCCATATCATAGTTTTCCATGATATGGAAAACTATGCATGTATGTGCATTTTTCTGGGTTCTGGTTCCAAAGCTTTTTTCAGATTCCAAGCTCTAAGGCTCCAGGAAACTCAGGATCCTGTGAATTTAGTTAACTGCAAAGCAAACTGCTGAGGGGACCTTCAGCCATACAAGAGGCAGAAGGTCCAAACACCCTTGACACCTCCTGCCCAAGCTGGATTCCACCTCAAGGTGAAAAGGAAAGAGCACCTCAGTCCCTTCTCTAGGCATCAAAGACAGATCTAGGCTCAGCCAACAAAGTATGTAGGCAGATTCCTGGCATGACTCAGGAGGCCATGGTCCCCCTCCCAAGAGGGTCACTTAGACCCATTCCCAACTCCACAGTAGAATGCTAGCTGGTCGCCCAGAGTCGTACCTACAGAGCCCCTGGTCCTTGTTGCCTTTAACAGATGAACTAGATCTTCAACAGGCTCTGTGCAGCAAATAAATCATTGTTTAGAAAAGAAAGGGAGAGAAACTCCCTCCTACTGAGCAGCTGGTTCAGAAATGGAACAGGACAAAGAGACACAGTTTCCAACTGGCAGCCTGGTGCAGCAGGCAGGACTCTGCACCGCTAGCTCTGCCGGCCAAACCACCGTCACCGTCAAAAGAACAGCTAATAGTTATCCAGCACTTACTAAATGCTGAAGACGTTAAGTCAATGGTCTCATTTGATGCTCACAACACTGCTTTGAGAAAGGTATTTTTCTTGTCCTTGTTTTTACGGATGAGGAAACTGGTATTCAGGGAAGCTGAGAAGCTTGCCCGACATCACACAGCTAGAAGTGGCAGGGATGGGATTTTAAGCCTGACAGCCTGATACAAAAGCCCACACTCAAGTCTTTAAGCTCCCACTAACTTACTGCGGACCCTTGGTTTCCTCATCTGTATCATGGGATAGCTGTCTCTGATGTTTAGAAATACGGTTAGGGGCACATGGCAGGGGCGAAGTAAACAGCAGTGTCTGTCTGACATCCCTTCTCTCTCTTCCTTTTAATTGAAGCCAGAGAAGGGAGGATCTGAGTTTGCGAATATATTGTAGTCACTTCTATTTTTCTGCTCATGGCCCACTTTGAGGAAACAACCAGTGAAAACAACCTCAAAGGGAAAGAAAATTTGTGATAAGCACCTGATCAATAGCAGATTCACTGTATGTTCATCCCCCAGAAATGCACAAGGCTACTCCCTCTCTCTTCCAGGTTCCTGCTCAAAGGTCACTACGCCATGACCTACCCCTACCTCCCCCACAGTACTCAGTCCCCACTGACATGCCTGCCTTCCCTCCTGTATTAGTTTATTATCTCTCCACCCACCTCCCACTCTGGAATGAGCCCCAGGAGCACAGGGCTTTATTTAGTCTATTGTCTTCTATGTAGTATCCCCGTGCTTAGAACACAGAAGGCACTCAAAAGATACTTACTGAAGAGGGAGTGGGTTTTCACAACCCTGTGAGGTAGGCATGATTAATGTCCCAGGTTACATATAAGGAAACTGAAGTTCAAGGAAGTTGGGTGATTTGCCCATAGCCTCACAGCCCTGGGTATTCCCACCACACTGGCCTTCTTCTGGGATCCTAAATACAGTGGTACCTCAGTTTTCAATGTCCGTTGACGAACATATCGGTTGACGAACGCCATAAATTTTATGGATCTATGGTATCATTAGATAGTAAAATTCATGCTAAATTTGCAGTTTTAGGGGTTGATTTTAAAGATCTGGAACGGATTAATCCATTTTGCATTACTTTCTATGGGGAAACTGTGCCTTGGTTTTCCAACGTTTCAGAACTCACGGTCTTCCGGAACGGATTAAGTTCGAAAACCGAGGCACCACTGTACACCCACTGCCATCAGGCTCCCTCGGTCAGGCTGTAGGCCTGCCTACATTAGGTTCCTCTACCACCCTGCACACTTATTTCTCTCCACTCCCGGTGTCTCACTAACCCTACCTATGCTTCCAGCCTCAGTTTGCTGAGAGGCGGCATCTCCAACTCCCATCCAGCACCTTTCCTACAGAAACCATCAAAACCGAAACCACGCGCTCATCTACTTGGTTATTGTTCTTCGCTGTGTCTCCCACCATAAGGCAAGCTCCACCAGAGTAGGGGCTTCACCCATCTTGTTCCCTCCCTAGTCTTGGGGCCCTGGCACACAGTGGGTGCTTGGAAACTACTTTTTGGAAGACTGGAGGGAGAGCTTGCTTTTACTGAAGCAGAGCCAGGGAATTTAACCCTTCGTCCCAATCCTTAGGCCCAAGTGATTGTGGAGTCCACCTCTTCACCCACAAGGCTCGGTAAGGCCTCCCCACACCTTCGCCGCCCGCGCGCACTCCTTTGAGCCCCTCTCTCCCGCAGGCAGAGCGGACTGGGTGTCGCGGTCACTTACTCTCAATGTAGCCGTGCAGAGTGACCATGCGCGCCCGTTCGGGGCTGCTGAACGGGGAGTAGTGGATGTCTTCGGATAGGGCGGAAGGGAGGCGGGACTGAGGCGCCCCGGAGGGCGGCACAGGATGCTGCGGTGTGTGCTTTTTATGACGCGCCCGGCAGTTTTGAAACCACACCTGGAACGACATCCTCAGCAGCTTCAGCTTCTCAGAAAAGGGTCGGACGCGCAGCCGAGGGGCTCCAGGCCGGACTGACTCGCTGCCTCCAGAGGAACGCGGCCACGTGCCCCCGAGACCTTGGCTCCGCATCCCAGCCAAGCGCTCAAGGACCCACCCCCCGGGCCCCTAGGCCCCGCCTCAGACCCCAAGGCCCCTCCCTTTCCCGTCCCCACCTGGATGACCCTACGACTGAGGCCGGTCATGTCCGCAAGCTTCTGCAGGGTCTGCGCGTCGGGGTTGTTGTCCTGCGCGAACTGCGCCTGCATAACCTGGGGAGCGCGGGGGGCGGTGAGGCACAAGTACGCGGAGGTCTCAAAGGCCCTGGCCCAATCAGAGGCTCCAGCCTGGAGGACACGCCCCAGACAGCTACAGCCCCGCCTCGCCACCCGCGGGACCGGGCGGGGCGGGGCCAGGCCTTCTCAGCCCCGCCCACACCAACGCCCCTCCCACACCCGACCACTCGCGCCCTGCCTGGGTACCTGCAACTGCTCCGCGGTGAACGATGTCCGCGCTCGCTTGGCCGGCTTAGGCTGACTGTCCTGCTCCGAGGGCACTGCCCCCTCCAGCGTGAGGCCGTTCCCTGGGGGAGACAGAAGTGGCTGATCACGCCCCCATCTCTTCTAGTGGCAGTCTGGAAAGGACGGGGGTGGGGGAGCTGGTCCCTGGAAGGGTCAGGAGCGGAATTGGCTGGGAGCGGGGACCCCAGGGTCCTAGTCCCTGAGCTCAGTCTTTGGTAAAGGGGCTTTCATTTCTGGACATCCCCTTAGTACCAGACGCTTCTCATTCGGTGTACCATTCATGTCTTACAGCCCTGGTGACAGGTGACTTTATCCTCACTTTAAAGTGGTGGAAACTGAGGCTCAGAGAGAAATCCCTGCCCGGATCTTTCACTAGTATTCTGACAGCTGGCTGACTCAAGCCCCCCAAAAAACACAAAACAAACAAAAAAAACCCAAAAATAAACAAAACCTGGGCTCCCTCTTACCCAATCTGGGAAAACCAAACATTGGTGGAGATACGGAGCAAGCAGGTTACAGAATTGTGGTCCTAATTTTGTAAAAACTGATGAAAGCAAAAAAGTTGGAAGGTGTTAGCAGTGTTTCCTCCAAAGAGTGCGATTATGGAGACTCTACTTTCAATATTTATGTAACTTTGGAGGTTTTTACAACAATCATATGTTACCTTACTTCTCTAAGGTTTAATTTTGTTAACTGACATATATGTTAGCTATTCTCTTCCCACTTACATTACTTTTACAATCACACTAAATATACTCCCATTTTATTTTGAATACCTCATTTTTCTGAATGCAAAGGTAATATGTGCTCCTTATCAAAAACTCAGAAAATTCAGATAAGCACAAAGAAGAAAATTAAAATCACTAGCAATTTCACCACTGTTCAAAATTTATTATATTCTTTTTAATTAGAAAAACACTGTGTCGAGGGGGAAGAAAACAAAAACACTCTAACATACACACAGAGAAAAAAATCTGGGAAGATACACACTAAAATACCATGGGTGGTGGCATTTGCAGTGATCTTTGTTTTCTTCTTTTTGCTTAACCATCTTTGCTAAATTTTCTATGATGGACGTGTGTGTGTGAATGTTTCAATTTAAAAAATAAAACAGTAGTCAAAACTGAGGGCTGATCAGGAAAGGAGATCCAAGGCCCCAAGCCATCAAGCTTCCCGGCATGGTGGAAGTCTGGGGTGAGGCCTGTCTGGGAGAGCAAGAGCATTACTGGCAAGGCTGTGACTCGGGGTAATTCTGGTTGGTTCAGGTGTGGAAAGAGCCTGGGGTCACTGACGGGCCATGGTGGGGGGAACCTCTGACTCCTGGGATTCCATGCCAGCTCTACTGCTGACTTGCCCACCCCCACTGCAGGTAACTCCATGGCACCCCATCTTCACTTGCTCCTCACCTAAGCCCACTCAGCACCAATCCTGGCAGGAGAAAATGATGGCCCTGATGTGGCCATGGCCAGGAATCCCTACCTAGTCCCCAGGCTGGAAATGGAGACAGGGTGGTCCATGCCCCTCTCCAGAAGCAGTAGGGATAGGATAGATTCTCTGTGGTATTGATGCCTCCTAGGAGATCAGACAGGACAAGGAGGCGTGTACCCTTTATTTCAATGGGCAAATGAAACTTAGAGTCAGCCACATCCAAACAGCCTCCTCTGCTTGATGAGGTCTGCTTCAGGGGCCCTGGAGCGTGAGAATGGGGTGGTATAGTATGGTGCTGAAGAGCCGGGGCTTTGGAGTCAGGCAGACTTACTACTATGTAAGCTTTGGTAAGTCACATTCTGTAGATAACCTCTGCCTGTTTCCTCATCTGTAAAATGGGCATTCGCAGCTACTTGCTAGGGTTGTTGTATGGATTACATCAAATACATCAAATAATCCACATTACAGAGAAGCGAGCAGCTTCCACAGATCCAGACAGGGGGATTAAGACAAGGGTCCCTCCCTCTGCCCACAGCCGAGCCTCTGATCCCCCTTTCCAACCTCAACCCACCTGTGACTCAGCCCCCACAATCTCTAGATGACCTGGACCCTGTCCCTGGACCTATGTGTCTTGGGGAGTCACAGTATCAGAGCTAGAAGAGATTTAGGGATGTTTGTAGTCCACCATCCATCTTGCACAGATGGGGAGATTGACGCCCAGAGAGGAAAGGAAACTTCATATGTCAGCAATAGCATGCCAGAAGCAAAACTGGAGCTTCGGTCTCCAGACTCAAAGGCCTTTCTTCTTACACTCCAGGATGAACCCCACTCCCAAGCCTCTAGCTCGAAGCTGCTGGTGCTGGTTGGGTTTGGGAGAACAGAGTCTGTCATCTCTCCAGGACAGCTGGAGGGGATGAGCCCTCCAGCCAACCAGAGTTGTCCAAACAGAAAAGTGGGCCACCCCATTATGAGATCACCTCTAGGGTTCACCTAGTGCCTCCTGGCTTTACAACACATCTGCTCATCTATCTTTGAGAAAGTGTCCTATCATTAGCCCCATTTTACAGATAAGGAAACAGAGTTACAGGGAAAGGCACTGACTTCCAACTCCCAAGCAAATGGGGGAGCCAGAAGCTGGCTCCATGCGCAGCCTCCAGGTGATAAAGCAAGCACCTGACCCTAGAGGAGTGTGGGCAGTTCCTGTGGTGCTGGGGTGGGGTAAGGCTGGGGGCAGAGGTGTAGCGGATGCTGGGTGGGCGGGTTGGGTACCGTTCTCCGCGGCCCTCTTGAGGTTCTCGATCATGGTGTCGTAGTGGATGCGGCACAGCACCTTCTCCTCGACCAAGCCAAACTCCTCGCCCGTGGACAGCTGGCGCTTGCAGGAGAAGCAGGCAAAGCAGGCCAGATGGTAGGCATTGCCACGCGCCCGCCGTACCCAGTCGCTGGCATAGATCTGTCGGCCACACCGTGCGCACTTGGTCCCAAATCGGCTGCGGGACACCGGGGCAGGGAAGGGGATGGCGAGGCTCAGACAGGCCACCCCTCTTCCCTCCAAATCCCAGTGGCCAGCCTGCACCCAGGCTCCAGGCCTCAGGGCCTTCACTCCTCACGAATTGCCCTCTACGTGGATCCACCCTACCCCCATCCCCCTGGAGACAAGTCCCACTTAGAAGGAGAGCTGGTGGGTGGATTTTATTGTCTTCTTGTTGCTTTTCTGAGTTTTCCAAATTTCTATAATGGTCACATTTGTATATAACATTAATCTGTTCATCAAAATATTTCATTAAGTGTTAGGAAAATATAATAGTAGTGATAATAGGCAAATCTTTGAGCACTTACCATGTGCCCAGGAAGATTCTAAGTGTTTTATGTTGATTATCCCCAATTAATCTTCATTTTGCAGACGAGGAAAATGGGGACCAGAGAGTTAAGTAACTTGTACAAGGTCACACATCTTGCAAGGACAGAGACCCGAGATGAATAAACTGTGCCCCCACGATAGAGAAGCTCAGAGTTTCTTGGAAGGACAGACAGATATGCACTTACTGGCTTGATGACCCTGGCAAACTGCTTAACCCCCTGAGTTATCCTGTTCCTTGCTCTGAGCCAAACTAGATGACAACAGCAACAACTACTACTATCTGTCAGTGCTCTGCAGTCTATTAAGTAACCACCTAGTCCCAGAGTCTGAAGCCCGGACATTCCAACAGTAAATGTTAAAAAGACACAAAAGCCGGGATCAAATGCCCTCTCCCCCTTAAGGCTTCCTTGGTGCTGTCTCTTTCCCTCCTCCCTCCCCCTTTGTAGTGTGGCTTTTCGGGTGTGGCTGCCTCCACCACCGGACTGGGAGCCTTCCAGGAAGCAACAGAGTGTGTCCCTGTCCCAGAAGTCAGCCCCAGGCTTGACCACTGAGCACCAGGGAAGGTTTGTGCTTTACTGGACCCTGTCCCAATCCTCTGAGCCTCAGTTTCCTCTGGCGCACACTCTATTTCAGGAAATGGTGCCACGACTCATCCAGATGCTGGGGCTTAGACACCTAAATCGTACACTCCTCCCCTTCCCTGACCCCACATCCAACCACTCGTGAAGCTCTGTTGGTTCCTTTTTTAAGTATGCCTGGGACCCATCTTCTCTCTACTGCCACTGCTGAGCTCCTAGGCCAGGTTCCCATCGTGCACCCCTCTCTGCCAGTCTCAGCTCTGGTCCTCTCACTGTTTCTAGGGCCATCCCTGGCAATCCATCCTCCACAGAGCAGCCGCAGGTGAAGGTTCCAGCATGCGCACTGAATCCTGTCCGACCCTGCTTCAAATCTGGTCCAAGATCCTGGAGTTTACAAAGCCCAACAGACCACATCTTCTCAGGCTCATCTCGTCCCTAACTTTCCTTCAGATCCTTCACCCCACACCCAAGCACGAGTCCAGTCAGGCACAATGGAAGATCAGTCCCCGTCTTTACGGCCACCTCTGAAGCACTTTCCCACACCCAGCCGGCCTTTGCACAGGTTGTTCTCTCTTCCCACACGCCCTCAACCTCCTGGAAGAGTGCCACAACTCCCAGCACCACCCTTTAGGCCCTGATCACACTGCTTTGCAGAAGAAGTCTGGTTCCTTGGCTCTCCCATCCACCCCTGGCACCCCTGGGAGAGGAGCAAGAAGATTTGCTTCTGTGTCCACAGGACCCGCACACTTCCACCCAGGAGGATTCAGAAATGCCTGTTTGTGGAGGAAGCAGACCAGCAAACGAACTCTGATTACAGCCTCGCCTGCTTTGGCAAATGCAAGCAACTGCCGGTTGAATAAATGGTCTTGGGTTGAACTCAGTGCGGGAGCGGGGAGGCCTCGTCCAGCCCGGCTCCCGACATAACTCCAACGTCACTGTCTCGGACCAGAAGCTGTTCGCTCAGGCCGTGCTTCGCGCCTTTGCCAGGTCAAACGCTCCCTAAACCGAGGCGGTTCCCGGCGTCGGAAACTCGGCTTCCCCTGGGGAGAGGCCAGCATAGCCTGTGGTCTCTGTTCCCAATCCTTCTCAGTTAAATGAGAGAGAAAACCGCTTTGCCCACCCCAGTGTACTCCCGCCGTGGGCCGATCCCCGGTTTCGCTGCGGGTCTGGTAGAGTCCAGATTGGGGGCACTTTCTGGCCTCCTAGAAGAGGGAGCAGCCAGCTGTGTGCTGAGCCCTTGCTGCGGTCTCGGGTCCAGAGATGCAATTCCTTCACTGCACTCCCTCGGCTTCGCCGCAACCACGAGAGGTGTGGACACTGGCACCCACTTTGCATACGTGGAATCGGAGGTTCAGAGTGGGCAACTGACTTGCCCAAGACAACAAAGAGAGTGGGTTCTGGGCTGAGGTCCGCAGAACCTGCGGAAGGACCTAGAGCCTGCGGAAGCAGCCGGACGGGAGATGAGAAGAGCTGGGTCCCGAGTGTATGAACAGGAAAGGAGCCTAGTCTGACCACGTCGAGTCCCCACTCGTGGTCGCGGGTCCTGGAAACTCCGGTGCGCAGGGCCGGCCCGGCGGTTTCCGGAAGTGCGATCCCAGGCAGCGGGGAAGCCGGGGAAGGGAAGGCCCGGCCCTCAGAGGCCGGACGAGAGCTGCTGCGTCTCCCCGCTGTGGTCTCCCTGCGCCGCCGCGAGTGCGCCGCGTCAGTGTGCAATCCCGGGTCCTCCGCGCGCTTGACTGTGCAGGATTCCTCGTCTTCTGCCAGGGACGCATCCAAGATACCCCGCGCACCCGGACCTTACAGTTCCACGAGTCCGCGACGCCCGAGAGTGTTACGCGCTTACAGTGGCGGCTCACAGTGCCCCCATCCATCCCCTTGATCCCAGGCGAGCGCCGCGAACGATCTCTCAGCAACTTTCTCTAACAACCGCGCCGTGTCACCCCAAATGCCAGGAGCGCCAGGGATCACCCCAGTGCTAGGATCTCGCCGCGCTCGCTGTAGCTTGGCTTAGTCAACGAAATCATCCTCGCGCTGGATCCATGGGTGGGGATTGGGGAGCTCATGACGCAATTTTGGATGCCTTGCGAACCACTCCTGCAGCGTGTTCCCCACCCAGGGCAGGGGTCAGTGGCACACACAGGGGGCACGAGGAGGCTTACGGATCCAGGCTGTGACAAACCGACAGACTCCTTCCCAGGCGGGCTGCGAGGCCCGAGCCGCCGGATTCCGGAAGCAGCGAAATTGGCGGCGGAGACAACGAAACTTCAAGAAAGGGGTGTTCGGGAGCTGTGAAGGGAGCGCCAAAGGGATTAGGGGGCATGGCTACCGCCCCCGCCCCCAGCCTTGTGCGCTCCCCTCCCCGGTCCTGGTGCGCGCCTGGGAGCAAAGGACATTGACTCTTTGGGGATGGAGAGGTGTCCGACAGATGCTGTGCATTTTAGCAACTGCTGAAAGGAGTAGAGTGGGCGTCACGCACCTCCTCGCCCTCTCTCCCCCGAGTGGGAGCAGTGGTAGCTGGGTACTGGTGGTTGTGCGGAGGGAGCTGAACGCCCTCGACGAAGTCAGGCTCACTCTCCCGGCCTGCTTTCGGTGGATAGCGAGTAGGCGCTCAGTAATAATTGGTTGGATGAACGATCCTTAACGAAAGAGCCCATCGGAGTTTCACTATGACCCCGTCCCCCATTATTAAGCTACCCTTTTTATGCATGAGGAAACCGAAGCTCAGAGTGGGCAGTCCAATGTTAGTTACGAAGTCAGTGAACCAGGGTGCTGAAACAAACCAGAGTTCAATTATTTTATCTTCAGGATGCTCCCTTGATGGCCTTCGATTCTATGAGGCCAAACAAGGGGGATTGGAGGTGGAGCCCTGCCTATCCCCTTTTCTCCGTTTCTTCTAGGCAAACTCTTAGGAGAAGAAGCCGTAAAAAAAACAAACAACAACAACAAAAAACAGAACCAGCAATTAAGAGGTTAAAACGTCCCGCGCCTCGGAGGTCCTGGCCCGAGGCCCCTCCCCCGAACTCCTCTCTCCGCTCACCCAACATCTGTCCCCCAACAGCTGGCAGCCACTGGGCCGCTCTCTGCCGCGGTGGGGGGCCGCTTCCCAGCTCTGAGCCTCCCCGGGGACCCTCGCTCTGAGGGGAGGAGGTGGGGTTCTCCCGCTGGAGCCTGGGGTGTAAGCTTGGGCTCTACGCAGAAAGCTCTAGAAAGCTGGGGGCTTGCCCTAAGTCACGTGGGCCAAGAAGGGGACAGGAACACCACGCAGAGGCCCCTGGGCCCAGCCCAAGGCGCTCTCTGAAGTCCATTCTATAAACACCAGCAGCTGTACTTAACCCTTTACTCCCCTCTCTCATGGTCAGGAGGCCAGAGGGCCAGGGACCACGGTGACCTGATCTTGGCAAAGTCAATCCAGTCAGGGTCTCTGAGGAGGTCACTCCTGCCCCAGTGCTCCCAGAACCCACCCAGGAAGAGTCACACATCAGAGCACACAGCGGGTGCTCCCTGTGTGAAGCAAACCAAACTGGGCAGAGAATCTTGGGGCCAGCAGAGAGGGGTCTTTGCCATTCCACAGGCCCCGCCTAGTAGAGAGGGGCTGCTGACATATCTCATCTATAGAGGAAGCATATTGACCCAAGGATGGTGAAGTCAGGTAGGATGGTAGAGTCAGGTAGCCATGGGGCTTATCCAGGCTCTGCCACTTATTAACTATGTCACCTCACCTCTCAGGGACTCAGTTCCCCCTCCTATAATATGGGGATTATGAAAGTATCATAATCACAGGGTGGGCCTGCGGATTCAGTGTGATAAAGCATGTAAAGGGTTAACACAGTTCCTGGCTTGGAGATGAGCTCCATCCATTCTGAGACCCAGGTCCTCATCCCTGCTCAGCCTCTCCACAATCTCTCACTGTGTGACCCTGGGCTCTTCACTTGCCACTCTGCCAGGATATCAGTCTCCCCATCTATACAATGGACATGATGCTTCCAGGAGGCCGAGGGAACCAGGAGGGCACTGCAGATCAATCCATGCCCCATTTGGGGGCAGCAGATACAGGCCTGTGGATAGGAAGAAGCTGTCTGGGGTTGTGAGTATTGAGGCCAGTGGAGCTATGATGCTCCCGAAAGGAACACTATTTTCTCCCAGGACTTTTCTTTACTTCTTGGAAGAAAATGGGGAGAAAAATGGTCTTTTAAAAATAAAAGTGAAGAAGTTAAAAGCAATCTCATATTTCCCTGGTGGTAATTTTTTTTTTTTCCTTCTAGGACTCAGGGAGTGAGGGGAGGTGGGAATCTGGTTGAACCCACAAGGGCTGATGAAGTCCCTGTTTGGAGGGAGAGTTGGAGAAACTGGGGCAGAGAGGTCCAGTGACCTGTGTGCCAAGGGCAAACAGCCAGTGAAAAACCAATCCCTCCCAACAATGCAAATGAGCCAAGGGCAGCATTGGATCTGGACTACCCCCATAATCCGCAGCCTCCCTCCCTGGTGAACTTGGGTGCCTTTCTAACTTCTAACTTCCAGCTCTGCCAAAAGTGACAGACTGAAGGAGGTGTCAAGGAGGGGCAAGGTGGGGGATGAAACCCAGAAGAAACCCTTCAACTGGGGGATAAGACCTCAGGGCCCCCTCCACGGGGTCTTGGCCACTTTCTCCCTCCCTCCATCCTGTTGAGAGACTTTGGCCTCTCCTGGGCAGAGTGCTCTGTCCATATCCCACCAGATCCTTGACCCTGGAATTCAGGAAACAGAGGGCTAGAGAATCTCAGAGCACAGCCCCTCCCTGAGCCCCAGCTCTTGAGAGGGGCAATCTGCCTCCCACGCCACCATTCATGCTCTCTCCAGGAAGACCTCCCTTACAACAGCCACCGGGAGTTCAGGCTGCTGCTCAGAGCAGACAATAGTCCCTGCCTGGCGCTCTGCCGGCTTTTCCTTTCCCTTTTTGTGGGTTTTATTATTTTTGTTACAGGTGGGGCTACCAGGGATGGGTTATGCCTGCAGGGAGACCTGGCTGGAGGAGAAATGATCAGAAGAGCCACAATTCTTCCCTCCTCCCCGGGAATGTGAGCTTTTATTCCCTCCATTTTCTTAACCAAAAATCTGTTTTAGTTTTGCTTTGGGGGCTCTTGTCACTGGAAAAGGATTAGCGCTCAGATCCTGCAGCTCAGAAATGGCCCAGCCCCATCTCTCCAGGCAGGCCCTGCTCCTCAAACTACTTGAGAAAATACCATGAGGGGATTGTGCCATGGTGACAATCGGGGCACCCATAGCACCTGCCTTTTAGGGAGCCTCTACTGAGCCTTCCTTTCTTCACTCCCTCCTTCGTAGTTCAGAGAGACAACCCTGGAAGTAGGACACTAAGGGCAGAGAGAAGCGTGATTTGTCCAAGGTCACACAGTGACTTGGTGTTGGCCTGATGGAGCTGCACATCCACCCTCCGCCCCAGTGCAGTGGGGAGGAGGATTTGGAGCCAGTGAAGGCATTGGACAGTGGGTCAGGATCTGAGTTTTGAGTAATCCTTGTAGGTCTAGTAAGCACAGCATCCAAGGAGGCGCCGTCCAGCTTAGTCATGAGCTGGGCTGGAGAAGCAGCAAGGAAATGTGGGCCAGTGGTTCACAGGGCTGTCACGTCTGTTCTCACCAGGAGAGCCAGGACAGCAGTCCAGCCCAGCCTTACTCTACAGGAGGAGGCTGAGATGTCATCCTGCTGGGTTCCCTAGGAGCCCTGTCCCTGACCAGCAGATGAGCCCAAGGAACCCTCAAATGACAGCTGGCTTGTTTGTTTGTTTGTTTGTTTTACCACCTGGAGTCAAGCCTAGAGCAGGGAGGTGGCTAGACAGGCATTCTAACCTCCATTTTCTGCCCTGGCCAGCCAATAGTCAGGTGGGACAGTGCGGGGAGACATCACACTCGGATTACACACTAAATAATGATAATCCTGCTATGACATACACACACACAGCAGTCCTCAGCGACAAATCCACATTTACATCACACTCTTGAGCCCTCAGTGCTTGGGTTAAGGCCTTAAGCAGAAATGCCCCCCTCAGAGGAAGAGGGGGTAGGGTGAGGAATGACAGGATTTCAGAATTCTCACCCTCTTCCCTCTGGATCCCTGTCCATATGTAATCTTGTGCTGACCTCCTTGCACACACACACACACACTCAAAGTCCCAACATTCGCACAGAGACACACGCTCTCCATACTCACACATGCTTGTCATAAAGGGACACAAACATTATCTAGCCACACACCCCTGCCCCAGCTCAGTGAGGCAGCCCCTCAGCACCAGTGTACAGATTCCGACAAGACAGACAGACATACACTCTTTGCACACTGAGGCCGCTTCCATGCACACCCTGGCTGCACACACTTTCACACCCAGACACAAAAGAAGAGTCCACTTCTTGAACTACGCTTCCCATGGTTTCCCCAACTCACATCCCACCAAAAGGCTGCAAACTTCCCCCTAGATTCAAGGTCAGCTTCTTCCAAGTCTCAGTGGGCTGCCGGAGGTGGGTGGGTGGCCATTGCCTTCTACCACATTCCCTGACTCCCAGGGGACGACTTTCTGGGGTGGAGGGGGAGAGAGGTCTTCCCAGGAAAAGTGATGCAATGGCCTCTCCTGAGACAAGGATGGAAAGGACGTCTGTGGTTAGGTGTGGGGGGGGCGCATAGGGGAGTAGCATTGTCTACTTCCGGAGACCCTTGGGAATAGGCATTCCAGGAATCGATCTCACTCCACTCTCTGTGGACTCCGTAGTCCCCGTGGCCCTGCATCAGGCCTGGTTCAGGTTTCCCAGGGGATCAGGCAGGCGGCCTGTATGCCCCTGACCTGGCAGTGACCTCGCCCCCATGACCAGGTCAGGCCGAAGCCGCAAGGTTAGGAGGGAGGCGAGCGCAAGCGGTGGAGACGCGGTGGTGCGGAGGGAGGATGAGCCTTGCTCGGGTCCACAGCGGTCGGGACCTGGCGCCACGGAGAGCGCAGCCCCAGGTAATCCATCCCTGCTCCCTGGCTGCGGGCCCGACTCTCCCCTTTCGTGCCCCTGCGGCCCAAAGTCAGAGCCTACACCCGCGCCAGGCTGAAGCCGGGTCAGAAAGTTCGAGGGAGTCGGGACTGGAACAGGCGTCTGGGACCCAGGCAGGACCCCAGACTAAAAATGCGACATTAGATCGACGCCGGGGTCTGAGTTGAGGCGGAGCAGGAGACCGAGGTTGGGGCTTGGGACGAGGAGCTTGAGCATGGGATCGGATCTGAGACCAATGCGTGGCCAGTGCTCGAGGCCCAACCAGCCCCGAATCCAGAGCGGAGCCAGGGTCAGAGCCGGGACAAGAAGAGACGCCTGCACGTCTGGAGTTGGAGTAGGGTTGGAACCCAGACCCTGAGCGCACTGGAGATGTAGCCAGATCGCGTCTGGGATCCAAACGGGTCCCAGCCAGAGCCGGGGACATCAGAGCTCAACCGAGGCGCTGGAGGTCGGAACTGGAGCCTGAGACTCAGGCAGGACCCGAGACGGAGCCAGAGACGCGACCAAAACCGAGTCTGCCGCAGGAACCAGAGACAGATCTCGGGCCCAGGCTCGCCGGCTCCGGTGCATGGCCTGGAGCTCCTGGTTCGTGGCGCTGAGAGCAGCGGGCTGGGCCCACACGTACCAAGAGTGCACTCGGGACGCGGGGGCTCGGGAGGGAGCCAGACACCATGCGCAGCAAAGCCGGCCTCCATGCGCGCGGGGGGTGGGGGGGCCTGCTGTGGTGACACTGCTGTCCCAGCGGACGAAGCCTACCTGAAGTAGTCCATCTTGCAGAAGATTTCCTTATTCTTGATGTAGCAGCTGTTCTGCTGCCTCAGCGACGTGCGACACACGGAACATTCGAGGCACCGCACGTGCCAGATGAGGTTGTTGACCTGGGGATGGGGGAGGGAGTAGGGGCGGCTCAGCGCTGGCCTCTTTTCACACTGGTCCCCAGCCTCCCCGGCTCCATTTGCAGACAGAGACTCTGGAGCTCTGACGGTTCATGTGGCTTCCCCACTTTTATTCTGTAACACCCAGGCTCAAGGAGGTAGAAATAAACCCTTCCCCTTTTTCATACCGGACCCCGGGGGCGCAGAGAGATGCTAAGACTTGCCCAAAGCCGCGCAGTCAGGCTGCAGCTGAGCCAGGATTCGAAATTAAGCAGACCTGGTGCGGGCGTTGTTTCCCTGCAGCCCTCTGGGCTGCAACTCACATCCCACCAGCGCATACGCAATACCCTGCCCCCGGGGATCTCACCTTGAGCAAATACCGATCCAAGATCTCGAGGCCGCAGCTGGAGCAGATGTTCTTGCCGGCGGACGGCACGGAGGAGGCGGCAGAGGGCGGTGAGCAGACAGATGGCGTGCTGGGCGTACAAGGGGAGGCGCGACCCTCGTCCTTGTCCAGAGAGCCTGCCAGGGTCTCGGCGTCCGACTGAGCCTGCAGGGATAGCCGAGCGCTGAGCTGAGCGCTGAGCCCCGCACCCAGTGTCACGACGGCCTCAGGGACGAATCTGGGGCCCCAGCGCACCAACTGACAACGAAATCCCCACGAGACGCCAGGCCATGGGCTAGAGGACAGGAATAGAAGGGCCTATTGGAGAGGAAGGGACGGCTCCAACTTTTAACACTCGCGTCCTGGATGCCGGGAATTGTCAAAGCCCACATTCTCGGCCGGAAAAATCGAGGCTCAGAGAGGGGCGGCGCCCTCCGGGAGTCCCCCAGCGCATGGGCCTAGGTTCGGGGCCGAAAGACGGGCCAGGTCCTCAGGGCCGGACCACAGACCGAGGGCAGGGCCGAACGAACTCACCATGGCGGGCGGCGCGGTCCCTTCAAGGCAGCGGGTGGTCGCTTTGCAGCCGGACCCTGGCTGGGCCATTACCTGGGGGAGGGGGGAGGGAACGCAGGCGGCGGCGGCTGCAGAACTGGCTCTGCGCAGCCCGAGCCCAGCGCCTCCCTGCGCCTGTTATATAAACCGGCGCGGAACAATGAATCCTAACTTTGTAGTGGGCATTTAAAGCCCTTCCCCACAAAAGCGGTGTCTCTCTAATGAAGCAATTTGAATTTGGATTGGATTTTTTCCCTCTCTCTCCCCCTCTCCCTGCACTTAACCCGTGGCTCTTGAAGTAATCGCTTAGTTCCCTTGCAATCCAAGCCTCCGAGGGGGAAAAAAAACACGCGCACACACACAAACTACCTGCAATTAGAAATTGTCGTGAATGCCCAAGATAAGAGGTAGCCAGAGTGTCAATTCCAACTGTCAATCAGTGAGATCCATCAGGCCGCCCAAAGAATTGCAAATTTGATTTTTTAATGGTAGTAATTAAAAATCGAATTTTTTCTCCCTCCACCCCCCCCTCCTCACTCCCTTCTCCTCCTTTCGACACAAAATGCAAAAAGGAGAAAAGAGAGAAAGAAAGAAAATAAAAAGGAAATGGGGGAGGTGTTTGAGGAAAATAAAAAGCGGAGCGCTGGGAGCATCAGCGTTTCGGCCCCGCGCGCGCAGCGAAATTGACGCGGCGATATTGACACGGATTCAGGCGCCTTTCGAGGGCCACTCGGAGGGAAACCAGGAGCAAAATGGGGGCGAGACCCGGGTCGAAACGGGTCCCAAAAGAAAACAGAGGCGTTCAGGAGGAGGAACAGGCACCCTCCAGCCCTTCGGCGCGCCGGGGACAGACGCCGCGCCGGGAACCTCAGCGTTGTCTCCGCACAACCTCCGGCACACGAGCGCTATCAGCGCCTATTCAGACGGACAATACCCGCCTCGCCTCCTCTTGATTCGCCTGTGTCTTTGCTAAATCGCTTTTTGAGAAATTCCTCCAATATTTGCATAATGTGTTCCCACTTTCCGCGACCCCCCCACCCCGCGTTCGCGCGCGCTCTCACACTCGCATATACACACTCACAGGCGCACCCCCTTCACTCCCGCTCCCCCCAGCCGGGCCCGGCTGAGTCCCGGCCCCTGCCCGACCCTGGCCGGGGCCGCTCAGCCACTCGCTCGCACGCTCACCTGGTCCGCGGTGGGGCCGCCCTCGGCCGGCAGCCGGCAGCCCTCGGGCAGCGCCGGGGCGGCATTCTCGTGCTTCCAGTACATGGGCCAGGGAGCCGCGGGCTCGGCGGGCGCGCGGCGCGGAGAGCCGCGCCAAGGGGGGCCACCGCCGCAGTGGGAACACAGGCTGAAGCAGGAGCAGGAGGAGAGCGGAGGCGCCCGCGCTGCCGCCCCGGGCCCGGCCCCAGCCCCCGCCCCCGGCCCGCGCGCAGCCCCGGCCTCCCTGGCTGCCGCCGCCGCCGCCTCGCAAGAAGGTCCCGACAAACTTGGAGAGGCCCCCGCCCCCTCCTTCTCCTCCTCCGTCTCCGGGTTCTCGTAGTCCTCCTCCTCCTCTCCCTCCTCCTCTTCCTTCTCCTCTCCTCCCTCCTTCTCCTTCTGCCCCCCCTCCAGCTGCGGTGGCGGCCGCCCTGCCGCTGGAGCCCCGCTCGGTTCAAGATGAGTCATGCGTGACCAATCCCCTCCCCGCCAAGGGAGAGCGAGACACACACAGCGAGGCAGCGACCCAGAGACACACACACAGTCATATAGACACACAGAAACTCCGAGCTGCTGACAGAAAGACTGAGACACGCTGACATACAAAGGAACCGGCAGGCACACAGCTCTCACCCTGCCCCTCCCTCAAGGGGCACCCACAGCCCTCAGCCACAACTCCACTCCCGGGTACAAAAGGGACCCATGGTCACACACCATCGGCCTGAGATGGATTCCTATACTCACACATGGAGATCTGTTGATGCACTCCCACGTCTGCTCCATTTGTATACATGCTGAGGTCCATATCATTTACAGAGCATAGGCATCCCGGGGTACCCTCACACACCTGCACAGACACCTCTGCTGCATAACAGCCAGAGAGTGCATCAGCTCCTAACCACTGACGGGGATTGGGCTGGGCTGGGGTGGGCTGGGATGGTGTTCCCCTCAATTCTCCTGGGAGGGGTTGCCTGGGATATCCTCCTTCCCTTTAGGATGTGCTGAGCTATCTCACCTTCTGGAGGGTTCTACTGATAGTGAGAGAGGTGGGGAAGGCAGGGAGGCCCAGGTATATAGATAAGAGACACAGTCCCCAAGCACACAGACACAAAGCTCTCAAACTCAGACAGAGCCTTCCACACACGAACACCCTACAACACACACACGTGACGTGGACACACAACCTCAGCCCCTTCTCCACAAACAAAATGAGCCTAGGGACACACATCCTCTTCTGAAAACAAATATGCACACTCAAACTTAGACCCAGCCCAGTAGACACGACATGCCACTTCCATGCCATCACACATACCATTACCTCCTAATTGCCCTCATTTACAAATGCAAACACCCCACACAAGTGTTCTTACACTTGTACACACATCCATACTCAGAACACCGATTCCCCCAGGGCTCTAAACCCAGTGCTCCAAACTCCCGTCCTCTACTCAGACACCCACAGATACTTACACACATCCCCACAGGTGGCAAAATCACCATTTCTAGTCAGAAACAGCATCCACAGACACAGGAGTCCCAGTAGTCAATCTCAGTCATGCACACACACAGGCACATCCTCACAGACACAGGCAGACAAGGGTGTCTGCACACCAACATCCCCCAAAGATACAAATATCTGTTCTTTTACAAACACCAAAGTACATAGAAATGGCCCCAGCCCCAGCGAATGCCGCCCCCTTCATTCCAGTCATTTCTTGCTCTCAGACACAGAAATTCAGAGTGAAAGTTGCTCTCTGAATCCTGATCTTTTATACTAAGAGCACAATTGCAATGTGAGAGCTGGTGAGGTGTATACACCTACACACGCATGTGCAGACACATACATATGCACCCTCAAACATCCACATGACCACAGACAAACAACCTCTTTCCCCTTAAACATCTCTTTTGCACATAATAAACCCAGCGACTGCTCCTGGGTACTTTAATCCATAACAGGCTTAGGGTTTTACAATCATAACTTCGTTTTCTTGTCCCAATAACTTTATGAAGTGGTGTCTCATAAGTGTACCCATTTTACTGATAAAGAAGCTGAGGTTCAGAGAGATCATGTGATATGTCCAAAATGGCACCACACGGCTAATCACCAGAGCCAAGAACTCAAAACCAGATTCATCCGACATCAGAGCTTATACTCTTGAATTCTAGGCTGCATACGAGTACACGACCATGTCTGTTCTCTGCATACACACACACAAATGCATGCACATTTATTATTATTATTATTATTATTATTTCAAAAGATCTGGGTATGACTCCTGGCCTCGCCACATATGGGCTAAGCTTTCTCATCTGCAAAATGGGAACAATGATAGGCAAACTTTTCTCTCTCTCTTCTTCTCCCATTCTGGGTGCCTGGGGGAAGCGGGAAGTCATGGGACATTATAGAGTGCTGCACATATACCAGATGTGTGAGTGCAGAAGGACTCCAGAAAAGAAGATCATGAGGATAGTACTGGGTTTACAAACTTCTCAGGCAAGGGGTGTGGAGGAGGCTTGAGCTGGGAACTAGAGGGCAGATGAAATTTGAATGGATTTGAGGGAGAAAAGGAAGTATTCCAGGTAGAGAGATGACTGCAAAGCTGCAGAAGCTGGACAAACAAGCTGCGGCGCTCCTATGAGGATTGTGAAGCATGAACTCTCTGAATGATGGCAATGATATAACTACCGTTTATTGAGAATTTATGTGCCAAGCACTGTTTTATTGGCACTATGCTCTTTAGTCCTCACAGCAGCCATGCAAGGAAGTTAAATACTACACGTATTTTATAGTTAAGGAAATAAGCACATAGGAGCCTCATTTGAAGCTCTAGCACTCAGACTCCAGAACCCAAACTTTTTTTAAAAGACATTTCATTTAAAAAAAATTTTAAATAAAATTTATTGGGGAATATTGGGGAACAGTGTGTTTCTCCAGGGCCCATCAGCTTCCATCTAGTTGTGGAGGTGGCAGTTTAGCTCCAAGTCCAGTCGCCCTTTTCAATCTTTAGTTGCAGGGGGCGCAGCCCACCATCCCATGCGGAAATTGAACTGGCAACCTTGTTGAGAGCTCGCGCTCTTACCAACTGAACCATCTGGCCGCCCCCAGAACCCAAACTCTTACCCACTATGCAATTCTGCTCCTGAATTCTGATTAGGTGCTCAGAAAATCAAAACTGGAAGAAGAGACATTAAATTCAGCAGGAAAGCATGAAGACTCTGGAGCCAGATTGCTGTGGTGCCCATCTTGGCTCTTCCCTGATGACTTGGGGTAACCCTGGACAAGTTATTCAGCCACTCTTCAGTCTCAGTTTCCTCATCTGTAAAGTGGGGACGCTAACAGAGTTCAATTCTTGTGCTTGTGAAAATTAAGCAAATGATTCAAGTAAAGGGCTCCAAGAACCATCCCTGGCATGCACAAAGCAACCAATAAATATTAGCCATCCTTCCAGTATGGACTAGCTGCGTTGTCCCATTGTTATTCTACTCGGTGCCATTTCAAGTATTTTATGGAGGAAGGCAGGGCATAAATCAACCAAATAATCAAATATTTTCCTGAATAACTTACCTAAGGAAGCTGAAGAACCATTATTCCAACCTAGGGCTTGCCTGACTTCAAAGAGAACAGAAATGAAATTACTTTGGAAGAGAAATTTTTCTTTCAACAACTCCTGACTCCAGCGGGAAAGAGTCCAGACAGGAGTGACCTGGGCAAAATCAGGATTAACAAATTTAGTACATCCTACCAGGATACTGGATTTCTTCCTACAGGAGACCGGGCTTCTCTAAGCTTCAGCTTCCCTACTTGCAAAATGGGGATAACAACACTTACCTCTCAGGATTGTGGTGCCATTAACCGTACACCACTTTAAAAACTAATATTTAAGAAGTGTTGCCTTGATTTCTGGCACTGTATAAGCACCTTACACGTATGATGCCTAAGTTGTCTACATTTGCAATGTCATCTAGTTCTCACCGCAAACCTTCTCTTGGTCACTAAACAGGATGTGGCCATCTCATCCTCGGAGGTGAATTTTACCATCGTCCTCCACCTGAGTCTTGGTCCAAGGTTTGGGTTTGAAAAGAGGCTTTATTAGTAACTGGATAATTCTGTGGGAGCGCCCCCAGCAGCGGTTCCGCCCCGCCGGGGAGTAATTCTAGGAAGGTAATGTGAGCTGGGGGAGGCTGGAAACCCCGGTTTACATTTATTTACTCTGACAGCTAAATTGGTGAGCAAGGGGGGAAATCAGATGAAAGCCATTTCAGAGTAAATACTAAAAACAAAATTTAAACATGCAGGTTGTGACAAATGGGAAGGGGCCAGTGGGAAGAGACACAGGCAGCACACCTCTCCCCACTCAGGATCCTCTCTTCGCCTTGTCACCTTTCGAGACATTTCCTATTTGACTAGAGGAACAGCGCACGAACTGGGGTTATAACTGCATGACCCTAGGAAGACATTTACCTCTCCTGGCCTCAGTGTCCTCATCGGTAGAATGCGAGTGTGTTGTTTCAGATGATGGGGGAAGTGACAGAGCGAGCTCTAGCCTTGGCGTCAGAGACCTGAGTGAAATCCTAGTCCAGCCACTTCCTGGCTGGGTGAACTTGGAAAAGTCACTTATCTGAACCTGAGTTTCCTAAACTTTGGGGATAGTATCAACTTCAGAGGAGTAAATGAGATAATCAGTGTGAAGGGGCTTTTTTTAGATTTCAAAGTTATTGTCACCCAAAATCCCTCCCTCAGTTCTGTATAAATTATACAATTTATCCATTGTATAAATGCATGTCAGCAGACATTTATGAAGCACTTTATACCAGGCTCCAGCAAAGCAGAGAAAACACAGGGTAAACCATCCTGGTCCCTGGCCATGAGGAACTCAGTCTACTGGGAGGGAAAAAAGCCAGCCGTGTGACAGGTGCTGCACAATGGGAGCATAGGTGGTAGAGAAGCAAGGAGGGGCATTTAACCTGGCTCAAGACAGGCAGCCTAGAGATGACCTTTCAGTGAAACCTTAAGGGATGAGTAAGGATGAAGCAGGCCTCGCCTGAGGGGAGTTGGATTGGAATGGAGAGTGGGTGCCCAGTTAGACATTTGCTGGAGCAACGATGGGAGATGAGACTGGGGAGGGAGGCAGGAGCCAGATTGTGGAGGGCTGAGCGCTGCGTTGCGGAGTCTGGAGTCATCCGGAAAGCTGTGGGTCTATAAGGCAACAGTTAGTTCTACAGGAAGCAGCATCCTGTCTCTGGATGCAGCGTGGCTCGGTGGTGGTTAGAGATTCTGGGTTTAGAGGCAAGTAACCTGAGTTGATACCTATTACACAGTGCTTGTGGGACCTAAGGCGAGTGACAAACTCTATGAGCCTTCGTTTATTCAACCACAAAACAGCTATTAACAGAGAACCCAACTAGTGAATAAAGTGCTGTGATGATTCAAAGGGACCAGGATGCATCTCCAAGAGCTTGTCACTGACCTGGTTTCCAGTAAGCACTGTCATCCAGGGCCACTGTCATCTGTAAGAGGGCGTAATGGGGCACAGGAATCACTAGCTAAGTGAGGAGTCCTCAAGGGGCTAGATGTCCCCTCCTTGGAGAATTCTGCCCTGACCACACTATTTGTAGTAAATCTCTCCTGTTCATCTTTTTGCATCACAGTATCTATAGATAAGGCTTAAAAATAGGCTCGACTGAGATAAGCCTTTTCTACCATGCTAAGGAATTTCAACTTCAAAATATAAAGTGAGGGGCTATCAAATACTTTTAAGCAGGAAGATGACATGAATTGGGGGTTTGGAAAGATGGCTTACGCAGTGCCTTGAGAATAGAACTGAAGGCGATGGGACCTTCACCGAGTCCTGAAGATACTGCAATCATCTAAGGGTGAGGTGATGAGGCAGGTGCAGGGACAAAAAGAATGGAAGGAATATAATAAAAAGTTAATTATTATACGCCACTTTATTATGTTATATAATCATATATTATATACATTTATAACTATATATAATCCATAATACGTATCCAGTGTTCTAAATAACCTTTACATATTAAAGCTATATATAATATAGAATCATATTCCAATACATAGATATTAGACATAACATACGCAATATATGATTCTATACAACATCATCTATAATGTTAATATATAAAGTTGATTATTTAGGAATCTGGATTTGTCGAGTGGGGGAGCTCAAAATGTCAAAGGTAACTCCAGGTTCTAATTTATTTGTTTTTTCTTCATTATATTGTTCCCAAAGACATGGAACTCAGGAGCAATTGCGGGGCAGAGGGGGCGAAGGGGGACAGAGCTCAGTTTTGGTTCAGTGTACCCAGGGAATACTCAGGTGGAGGTGCCCAGCAGTGGACTGGATATTTAAGTCTGTAGTCAGAAGAGAGGCTGGAGTTGGAGGCAGGAACTTGAGAGACATCCGTACAGGGATGGCTGGAGAGGCCGTGGGAGGTGAGATTTGACAGCACCCAGGATTAACTCCACATACGGAAGAGTTGCCTTGTTTGTTTTCTGATTTCAGGGGGAAGCAACTTGTCCCTGATGTTCATCTTATTTCCAGTGAAAGTCACTTCTTAGATTATAAAACATATATACTGTATGGTGATAAGTGCTAAAACAGAATCAAGTATTTAAGAAGCAGAAATGTGACTACTGTGGGGGGAATGAAGATGTCTGTTAGACTCAGTGCAGGTGTGCAGAAGGGGACCTTCCAGGTAGAAAGAACATTTTGTACAAGGACTCGGGGAGCTGGGAGATTGCAGGGTGTTTGTGTGGACAAGCGGTTTCATCTGGTTAGGAGAGAATGTACGAGTATATATTGGGGTGGATTGTGGGCCTCGTCCACCTGGCTTATCCTAGGGGTATAGGTATTCGGAAGGCTCTTAACTCCTCTTCTGATTAGCTCTCACTTCACTGGGCTTTGTTCTTCTTCCAACTGTTCTTAAACCTTTTGCCTGGTTTGTGCTGCAACATCCTTCAGCGCTCAGCTCTGGTGTTGCTGTCTCTGGGAAATCATCTATGCCCTCACCTCTGTTTCCAGGTCAGGTTAGTGCCCATCTTCTCGCTCCGGCAGCACCCGAATCTTCCCTTTATCCGGGCACATGACAGCACACAGGTTCCATGCCTTAGTACATGCCTGACACATGGCAGGTTCTCAGTACGTCTGAGGAAGGAACCGCTTTCCTTTAGATGAGGTCCCCCACCAGAAAGCTTCTCAACAGGGAGGGGGAGGCCTGTTTCCAGAAGAGGAAAACTTAATTTGCTTAATCTTTAAGGCTAAATTTTAAATTCTATTTCTAGCCTAGAAAGGTCACAGGGCAGATCAAAAATAAAATGGCAGCCTATACAGTCAGTAATCCTAGCCGTCAGACTGGATGCGGAAGAAGGAAGACATTGCACCACGTTCTGGGATAAATTCTGACAGATCTGTTTTTTTCACCTGGGACTCAAGTCTCTCTCCAGAGACCACTAAGGAAAGCCTGCCTGAGAATGAAACCAACCCAGAGGAAAACACAATCAAGAGACAGACAGATTCCTGACCATATCATCTGAACACCTGGACTTTTCAGTTACATGAGCCAATACATTTCCTAGGGTTTTTGTCACTTAAGCGAAGCTGGGGTTAGACGTCAAACTCAGGCATACCCGATGCCAAAGCTCTTTGGGCCCGAGTTTCCTCACACGTACAATGAGGGGATTTAGTCTGAAATCGGTAGTTTTTTTTTCTTTTCAGAACAGCGATGCTACTAGGCTTGGATAGCCATTTCTCTATCTCACAAAACACACAAGGGGTCAGAGACGTGATAAAGAACTGATACTACTCACTGCACACCGTTCTATAACCTCTGTGTTGCTTTAATTCTCTGTTAACACCAGAAATTTTGACACCACAGACATTTAGAAAGACACTTCCACTCACAGAATATAGTTTAGTGCAGGGGACAGCAACCTGATTCTGTAAAGGGCCAAATAGTAAATATTTTAGGCTTTGTGAGCCATCGTCTTTGCTGTATTACTGAAGTCCGTTACTGTAGTGGGACAATAGTCAGATAATACGTAAATGAATGGATACGGCTACATTCCAATAACAATTTATGGGCACTGAAATTCAAAATTCATATAATTTTCACGGGTGGCAAAAAAATATTCTTCTTTTGACTTTTTCCTCAATCACTTAAAAACGTAAAAACCATTCTTAGCTTTGTGGGCTGCAGAGAGAGGGCACAGGCGTTTGTCGTTGCAAGGAACACCAGACTAGGTGTTTGCAGCCCTGTCTTCTACCTAATGCTCGCCCATTAACTCTGTGATTCTGCCTGACAGAGAAAGGCTGGGGTTTTTTTCCCCATCAGACAATGAGGGGGGCTATATGGGATACTCTCTCAAGGGCCTTCGGCATTCAAGTACCACAATTCTGATTTTTCCTCAACAAATATTTGAGCAGCTATTACATACCAGGTATTGTTAAATGTTGGGGATGTAGCCGTGAATAAAAGTTCCTGTTAACGTGGAACTTACATTCCAATGAAAAACAAAGAAATTTATACACAAAAAGGTGCCAAAAAATGTATACACATTTTAAGAAAGGGAAAAACTGTATTAAAATTATAATATTCAATGTATACCAAAAACAAAAGATGAATACAAGTCACGTTTGACTTATGCAATTACAAGAGCTGCTCAAAGTGTTCCCATCAGTGTACTTTCAATAGTTTTTTCCTTTCTTAAAATGTGTATACATTTTTTTGGCACCCATTGCATAATGTTAGGTAATGGTAAGTGCTATTTAGAAAATGAAGAAGGGGAAAAGGACTGGGGAGTGACAGGCTGGGATTTACGAAAAGGAGGTCAGGTGGCCCCTTGATCATTGACATTGGAACAGAGACACAAATGAGGGAGTGTGCTCTGTGGAACAGCCGACGCTCCCTTGTGTTCAAGGAACAGCAAGGCCAGTGCGGCTGAGCACAGCGCACGAAGGATAATAGTCAGCTGTACAGTCAGACAGGTGATCAGAGACAGGTCATCTAGGGTCTTGTAGGTCTTTGGATTTTATTGTAGGTGTGATAGAAAGCCACTGAGAGGGGGAATGACAGGCTGATTTTCAAAGGTTTGCCTTGGTTAATGTGTGGAAAATTGGCTCTAAGGAGGCACTAGTGGAGGCCGGGGTATAGTAGGAAGGTACTGCGATAGTCCAGGCACGGCAACGACTGGAATAAGAATGGCAGGGAGTGTTCTGGGGGTGGTGAGAAGTAGTTGGATTCAAGGTGTATTTTGAAGGTAGAGTTGACAGGGTATTTTGGACTACATAGGAAAAGGAGAGAAAAAAAGAGATCAAGGATAAAAATGATGGGATTAAATCATATTTTAGGAACATAACGATTACATACAGGAAATAGCTAACATGTAACTTAGAAGGCAAGAAATCATCCTGTTTTTTATAGAGTATTTAAAAAATCAGATGTACTTGCTGATTCAAAAAGTAACTGTACATACCTTAGTAAACAAGGGAAAGGGCTCTAGAATATTTGGCTTTAAGAAACTTTTGCTGTTGGTTTTTGACATGCTTTGAAAAATCTTTCCTCATGCCATCCTCTTCCCCAAAACTGAGATACCAATTACAGAAAATCAACTGGTTAGGGTTACATTTTACATTTGCTAAAACAGGTACTGAAATTAAGAAGATGGTTCATACCTCTCCCCTAAATATTTCCCTTAATTCTTCATTCTTACATAAATCAAAATTATAAGTGACATAATTTTAGCAAAACAGTAAACCAACAAATAATTTTAAAGTATGGGTAATTCATAACCAATTAACACTTGTATTCTACAAACCTTTCACCAGACTGCTTTCAGCATATTTATGACGTACACATATTCATTCTTTGGAAAGCTCTACTTTGAAAGAGGGATGAAACACAGTATGAAGCTTCCCGGGACTTTCACTACCAACTTCTTCTGCAATAGTTCACTCTGCAGTGAGGACAGCTTCTCTCGTCTCTCCTCTAATGACAGAAGCAGGCACAAAGGTGGAGCGTTGCCTGCGGTCGCCTCTAGCCAGCGCCTTCTGTAGAGAAGGGTCTTAGAAACAGGACCTGTCTCCCCAACCCTGCCCTCCACCCAAATCCTGAGGGGAAACCAGCCCACTAGAGAGCTGCACTCTTTATTCCAGAAAATGGACGAGAGAAGACACAACCGCACAGACACCATCTTACATTTATTCACACAGAGGAATAAGAATCGGTACAAATAATAAACATTGCTTTAAATACAAATAAATAGTTTTGGTTTTTAAAGGAAACAATTCTAGATAATTCAAAGTTAAGTATTTTCTAAGTTCCTGTTAAAAATAGAAGACGGATTTTGCATTAAGTAAGTCCTACTCCACCACAACCCTTTGAGGACTTAAGGATCAAATGGTGGATTCCATACTCTAAGAATAGTCACCAGAAAAATGGGAGGACGCTCCCACCTCCCTGAACCACCCCCCAAGAGGAAGAAGAGTTACTTGCATCATAGACAGAACTAATAAACGCAGAAAGTATTTAATACCTAAAGATAGCTAAAAAGATTTACCTTGGGAAAGGTGGTAAGAATTTCTCTGAACCAGTTCTGGGAATTCTGAAACCTCACTGTGCTGAAGTTTTGGTTCAGTGCCTTAAATTCATTTATGCTCATAGGAAGACTTAAGTTCTTATAATGAAAGTTTTCTCTTGCTACGAATAATGGTAAAAAGTCTGTAATCACTAAGAATGGCACCGAGGGTCAAAAAAAAATATGATTTACCCGGGAAAGAAGCAACGGTGCTGCCCAGTGAAAACAGTCTGTCAACCCGGCACCCAAATGACCAAAACTGCTGAGAGAAACACACTCCCAAATAAATATGATTTATTTTTCTCTCCCTCTTGTTGTAAGTCATGCAGACTTTCAAGCCTCTAAAAACTACATAAGACATGAGGTCATTACAATCTTGGTGCCAGAGCAGTGCCTGCTCCATCAACTGTGTCCGTTGTACGTCCCCACCTCACCCCGCACAAGACACTTCAATTTCTTCTACTCAGACCCCTAAACAATTAATAAATAAATCTGTTTGATAGAGATCAATATAGAAGCGTTTAGGTTTTCAAAGAAATTTTGCTTTTCTATTTAGATTAACCATGATACAACTCCAAATAGAATAGTCTCATGCTATAAAAACAATCTCATGCAATAGCGTGATTTTAAAAGTCCCACGTTCATAACAACATTTGTAGTATTATCGAAGGCAGGATTATATTAAGATTTTTAAAAAATGATCATTATAGAATAAAAGATGGACTTTCAAATAAAACTTTTGTTGTGGTACAAAATGCTAAATTTGATTTTCCAGTTTTGTTGACACAAACAATTTTAAGATATACACCATATTTTCCTAATTGGGATTTTGAAACAATAAACATAATTCTTAAACAGATTACCACAACATTTGCTCAAACAACCAGCTTCTTTTTGCCAAGAACTTTTTCTGTTTTAGTCCAATTGGAGGGATTGCCATAGTAAATTCTGGAACAACAGTTCTGAACATGATTCAAAATCTCTCACTTCCCTCCCTGAATCTTTTACGTTGTGAGGACACTTTAGTCCCCCCAAAATGCTCTATTATTATTAATTTTTTTAGGACCATAATAAATTTAGTTTCCTGATTTAAATAGTAACATTTTTGTGTTTGCCTTTCTCTCTGGAACACTATATAGTGTTTCTGGAGTTACAAATACAAACAAACCAGCCAACTAGAGCATCCCAGTTTTCAAATCACAATTTTGGATACGATCCTATTTATTCTGGAAGATGCTCAATTCCACACATACTTCAGGGCAGAAACATCCATAGGAACATCCAAAACTGTTATGCTACCAAATTCTTAACATTTGATTGTGCTCTGTTGGATAGTACCAGTCACATCTAGAAAGTACAAAGGCCGAGGATTTCAGGTGTGAAGACCAATTTGCTTTTGCTGCTACAGTGATTCATAATCATCATCTCCGAGATTTCCAAGCTGTTCTAGAATAAGGAGTAGTCCTTTTTTTATCTGGTGGCTTAAAGTAGGAATAAACAGGCGCTGCTGGATACTCAGCATCCGGATTTTCTGCCATCATTTTTAGCTTGGCTTCAATGGCTTTTATTTTTGCAGTGACACTGGAAAGAGGATAGCAGAGGATCAGAGTGGGCCTGGATGCAACTGGAAAATCCTCATGTGTTTCATCTTCTTTGCACCTCTTATGCATGTCAGAGAAGCAACAAGATACTCAAGTAGGAACATTCAAACATTTTATATAAGATACACACAAAAACTAACTAATATTCGCATTTTAAGAAAGACATCAAGTCTGAACAACCTGTTAAGGTTTAACTATAAGCGCAGACACTGTTGGGAGTCCTCTGCATGTTGTTACATTTAATCTGAAGACACAAACACTATTCCGCACCTTAGTGCTTAGCAGGTGGTAGGCACTCAAAAATAATTCATGTAGGAATTATTTTCATGTAGCAGGGTCTGGAAGAGACATTTGTACACCCATGTCCATAACAGCATTATTCATATGTTAAAATGTGAAGTAACCCAAGCATCCATTAATGGATGAATAAACAAAATGATATATATTTTAAAATATTATTCAGCTTTAAAAAGGATAGAAATTCTGACACATGCTACAACATGGATGAATCTTGAGGACACTATGCTAAATGGAATACGCCAGTCATAAAAAGACAAATACTGTATGATTCCATTTAATATGAGATACTTAGTCAAAATCATACAGACAGAAAGTAGAACGGGGTTTGCCAGGGGTAGGGGGGCGTGGGAATAAGGAGTTATTGTTTAATGGGTACAGAGTTTGTTATACAAGATGAAAATTATGGAGGTAGACGGTGGCGATGGTTGCACAACATTATGAATATATTTAATACCACTGACCTCTACACTTACATTGAAAAAAATAATTCATGTAGGATTGAAAGCAACATGGTAAGACCGGTGATATTTTTATTTTGCGGATGAAGAAACGAGGCACAGAAAGCTTAACTTGCCCAGTGATACACAGCTGGTAAATGATACACTTGAGATTTGAACACAACCTGACTCCAAAGCCCATGCTAGTAACTATTACACTGTACCACCTTTTGAGTCACTGAATAATAATGAAAAAACATCCTGGAAATCCTGTGAAGTCTCTCTACTTACAAATGTGTGTTTCTAAAGGCTGTCACCTACAGATGCTATAATGAGCCAGGTGCTGTCCTCAGCATTTGACTTACATTGTTATTAACTCGTGCAGTATTGTCATGCATATTTTATAATAAAGAAACAAATGCAGAAAGGTGGTGATTTGCCCTGGTTCACACAGCTAACAAATGGCAGAGAGAGGATTCAAGCCCAACTGGTTTATCACCAAAGTTCTTGCTTTTCCCTCTCCATCAGGATGGGAGCTGAGCATCCCGATGTTAGAAAGAAAGGGTGAGGAGACACTGCAGAAGTTGTAAGGAACTCCATTCTGATCAAGGCCACTGCTATCCCTGCACCAGAATGTAAAGCACTAAGGCAGTGGATGTTTTTGGCCCATAGCTCTGTTTATTTTCCATTCTTGATGCTGTCAACGGTATATAGCCAGGGAGAGAACCTTGGAAGGGGATGTATACATGGCCTTTTAGATATCCTCAATAGGTATACATCTGCCGCACATACTCATAATGTGGCATGAACAATGTAAATTAAAAAACTAAGTTACAATAAAAAAGAACAGAGGTATTTATTACCAAGATGCACTCTAGTACCTCTTTCATTAACGGGACAGCCCGCCATTCACCCTGTGTGAGTCACAGGGAAACAACCTTCTCTAATTAGGTACAGATGTTACCAGAAAGATGTAAGGTGAGGGTCTATGGATTAAAAAATAAATGGAAAACACTAGGTCATCAAGTAAAAAGTACAAACACCGAAAAGAAGAAACTAAAGACACGTTCATTATAACATGAAGATCACCAAGCATAAATGCAGTCATTCTTTCCTTAGTTCAGAATTTTGAAAACCTCCATGGACACCAATCTGTGATCAAGGAGGTACGATCTCAGGAGGAAAAAGCATAGTGGGTACAGTGACTAGTGAATCTAGACAAGTCATTAAAAATAAAAAATTTTTTTTCTGGAAGTACAAAATAATAAAGGAGCACAAAATTAAGAGAGATCAATGATATTAAACTTAAATTAGTAACTAAAAAAATTAATTTTAATTTACCAATTTTATCCTTCCTGAAAACATTTCAGAATCACCATCCCCTGTATGTTTAATGGGATGTTTATAAATCTGTTTTGTTTGGTATAAACAATATACAAGAAAGGACTTTTGTTTGTTTTCTATCTGGCCCTCCATCCAAATAGGCATTGCATTCCTGAACGAATGACTGAATCTTGATTTCTAAACCTTATAAAACATGGATTCGCCTTCACATATCTTCTTCCCCTCCCCTGGAACAGACTTCAGAACTGTATTTACAGTTCTGCAGAATTTATTCCTGCATTTACAGTCTGAGTTTCTCTGAAATAGTAACTGAAAGACTGAATTTTGAAGTCCGGTAGAACTGGCTTTGAATGTGCACTCTGCTATCTGCTGCCTGCAGGACCTTGGCCAAGACATTTCACCTCCCTAAACTTCAGTATCCTCCTACGTAAAATGAGAGGAATAGTACTTTTACCAGAACGTGTATGAGAATTAAATGACATATGGTATGTAAGGTGTAGCACAGTGCCTGCTTCATAGTAAGCTCAATAAATCCGGGCTATTGTTATTATTAAAATTTCTCCCTAGGTTACCATGCAAACAAACAAAGAAACAAATAACCCCACCCCAAACTCTATCTGTTCAACTATCCATTTAACTTCCCCTTACTCTGCCCAATCCTTAGTTCCTTCTGTTTTGAATTAACTCCAAAGAAGTAACTGACAATTTGTACATACTGGTACCAAAACTGTTATAGTTGCTGAAATGGTACATACAATTAAAGTGCTGCAAACGAAAAGTTTGTGTAAAAGAACTCACAGTTGGGGAGGAATTAGTGTGTGATGACAAATGCCAAAGAGACACAAGGCCTCACTAAAATGCTTGTTTTTAAGGAAAAGACTGTGTCTGATTTACTTTTGTATCATTCCCAGTGTCAAGCACAATGGCTGTATGTGGTAGGTACACCCATCCTTTTTTGAATGAATTCTATAAATGGGTAGAACATGTTCTTGGGGGTAAGGGAGGAGAGGAAATGTATACATTCTTGAGATTAACTGAACACAGCTCTCAACATGTCAAAAGTTAGTTGGTTCGATTCCACATGAAGAGTCCAAACACTGACTGGAGTATGAATGAGGGCTCGGAATGAAGAAATGGCTCACGCTCTTGAATGACTGTTTGCATCTTCCTATAGTACCCCATCTTACCTTAGGTTAGATTGAGTGGGCTCGGTGCTGGAGGATGGCTCAAGACTGATTGGAAGGATCTTATCATTCTTGTTATGATCGTATCTCTGAAAGCAAGAAGGAGGGAATTTACTTCACCTGAGCAAAAACCAGCCCTTCACTGCAGAGCATGGGCTCACGAACTCCAATCCCATCAGTGTATTGTCAGCATATTTCTAGACAATTTTAGGACTGCTTTACATTTAAAATTAATGCAAAACTCCATACAGTTTTGGCTTAAAAGCTATAAATTTAGCAAAAGAAGTTTAGAAGAAGCCTCCCCTCTAGCTGTTAGTCCTCCTTATTTGGTAGGGAAAGAATTTCAGCTTTCAAATCCACAGATGGTACAGATACACAGCAGGATGGCCCTCTTACATTCTTATTTTAACTGTCACATATCACCTCTTACCATATTTATTCTGCTTCATCTAAAACACTTCAAAATTTTGCTAGATTTTTGCAAAGTACCAAGCATAATAGTCAACTCTTAGGAGGCCTGAGTGGAGAAGAAAAGTAGAAACAGCTTTCAGCCACTGATAAAGAAAAAAACATTCTCCAGTAAAAGCAGTTTAATTTGATGTCAGATGATTATATACTTCTTGTAAAAAGTGAACATAATATTACAGAGCTGTCAGGAGCCTCTGGTCAAAAAGCCTTGTAGGAGAAGAGAACTGTGAGGCACAGAGAGTCTCAAATGAAAGACAGGAGTGAAAAATAATTTCTCTTGCGTGCCTTTTCAATGAGATGCAGAATGAGAAAATGACAGCCAGTATGGCAAATGAGACTTGATTTTCTTTTGAGTAAAAAAGCATTTGGTAATTTCCCTTGTTGTTTCTATTTTTAAGGCAATGTATCCCAGAAATTGAGAAGACTCTGTGACTACCTGAGATACTCACAAGGATCCAAAGTGTCTGAGCTGTTTTTCAGCTTGGACACTGAGCTCAAATGTTTAGTTTCTGACTCTTTACTGGGAAGCCTGTGGGGTATAGAATCTCTGATCAAAAACCCATGCTTATAGAGCTGAAGACTGAAGCTCCCATTTTAACTGTCACAAATCTTTTTGTAGGCAGGTCTGCCAAGACCCCACGGCAGAAGGTAGAGAATCAACTCTTGGGATTACTCCAGTCCACATACTTCACCACCTCTGTACTGACTATGACAGAAAGTGACAGAAAGACATTCTGTTTTGTTTTTCTTTTTAAATGGTCATTGCTTTTCCAGTACATTCTCCCAAGAGACCTCCTCCAAGACAAATAAGGCAACATGCTACTTCTCAGGCCTTGAAGACAATACAGACACTGCAAAGTCCCCAAAATAACTCAAAATCTCTGGTGTAATGAGATGCCTGTGCTTTAAGCACTCATGCAAACTACCCATTTCTTAAGCATTTAGAATAAACACATTCAAACTCCTCACGGAATTGAGAGGCTGGGTAGAGTCTAATAATGCCTAAAGCAACTAATTTAAAAAATAAATACATTTTTTCCTCCAAAGAACCACCCCACCAAAAAAATGATAGAGGTCTGAGTATATGCATCAGCCACATGGAAAAATCAATCAAAAACAGAATCTGTGGGTATGTGGAGAGAAACAACCAAGGAACTTAATCCCTCCAGAGATGTTTCTCAAAAGAAAAATCTGGCAACACACATGGTAAATACAAGTAGGAGACCAAAGTACGGCTCTTCCAGATGTGAAGAGACCAGGATACAAACGGCTAAGAGGACAACTATCTTCCGGCAGACTCACTTAGAATGAGCTGACGTTGTCTTTCTAGCACACAGACTCACCTTTACTTGAGCATGTGCCCACCGCACAACCAGCTTTTTAGACAGCGCCAGCTTGCCATTGAGACACTGGATGGCTTGTTCCGCCTCCTGTCCAGGAAAGGAACTAGTTAGTCAAGAAGTCAAATGCCCAACTAGCTATACGTATTCTCACAGGACCTCACTAGCTTTAATGGCTGAATTTCTAACCAAACTGCTTTTGGTAAACAATCAGCAAGGATTTACAATAAAAAAAAGGCAGAATAATAAAAAGGTGTATGAGTTTTTTTAGTAAAACAAAAATTCAAATCCTAGCTCTGTCATTTACTGGCAGTATAGTATTTGGCAGGTCACTTAACCTCTCTGAATGTTAGCTTTTTTTATCTGTAAAATATGGGTAATACTACTTGTTCTTCATTGGTTGTTGTAAGGAGTGAAAGAGTACATGTAAAGCATGGAACATATGATAAGCACTCAACTAATATTAGCTAATAGTACTGTTCTTATTAGGTGACACCTTTCGACATACTTCTGTTAGTCAGGGTAGCACCTACTACGGGAAGAAATTGTACTCCCCCAGGGACCTGGAACTCCCTCCTAGACTAGGGCTTGTACTCCCTGGATCCAAAGTGAGAAACAGTCATGGCTTCAAAGGATATGGGAGTGAAGGAAACCAGGCCGGAAAAAGCAGGAGTGAGTCAAAGAAACTCTGAGCAAGGTATTTGTCTGAGCCAATCTGTGCACCTGGCTTTCGGAGCCAAAAGTTCCCTGACCCTTTCCCGATAAGATACAGGAGCAACAAGGTTGAAAGGAATTCCTGAAGCTGGATAATAGACACTCTAGGACATTCCCAGGAAGCCTGGCTGTACTGTTCCATCCTGCCAAACCTTCTTTGCTCCATTTGTATCCCTGAGGCATCTGGCCAAGTGTACCCCATGTTTACTGAGGGTGAAGAAGCCTTTACGGAACAGGAAGAGAAACAAGAAGAGTCTGTCTGAGGCTGCAGTGTAAGACCAGCAGGCTTTCCAGGCTGGTTTGAATGGCGGTTCTTATTCCTCCAGAGCTCGCCAGTATGACATTCGATAATATTTATCGAGTACCCACTATGTGTCACGCATTGAATAGTCACTGGCACCCTTGCCTCACTTTAGCAGATGAAGTTAAAGGGGTAGATAGGAGACATTTTAATTTTCTTTTAAGTTTCATTTAATGAATTAGAATTTACATCGCACTCTCTATTCTGTAGCATCAGCAGTAATAAGATGCCAACAGAGCATAAATGCTTTAAAAAATAATTTCCTACCTCTGTACTTTGTTTCAAAGTTCATGTATTTATTCCACATTATTATTAAATGCCAACTGTGTTTTTAGATATACCTTCATCTATTTGCTCAACTTCCTATAAAGTAAGAAGGGTATGTGTTTTAAATCCCTGTTTTTAGATGAAAACTAAGGCCAAAAGAGGTTAAGGGACTTGCCAAAGTTAGGAAATAAAAGTGCCAGAAATAGAAGCTGGGCTCTGTGACTTTCAGTCCAGTGTTTTTAAACCAACATACATCCCCAACACGAGCACTGATTGTAGTTGTCTGTAAGAATCCGCATCACACTCTATCATTGAGGAAGAAGAAGGATTTAGTAATGCTAACCGTATCAGCCATTCTTTCAGTGTCCTCAAAAAAACAAACAAGCAAAAACTGAACAATCACAATAGCGATGTATCACGTATTGCCTAGTCCATCTGGAAAAAAATGAGAGGAAATAAAAAAAAACATCCCCAGCACTGGTCAGGACAAATAATACCCTCACACGGTCTCAGAAGATACCGATACATCATTTCTTGATGGCAATCTGGCAGTTGTATTAAGAAAAAATATTCATGGCCTTTTGTTGACACCACTCCATGTTCATGAATGTAGTAAATATGCACATAGTTAGAGATATAAATATATTCACTACTCTACTATTCACGCTTGTGAATCACTGGCGAGAACCTACATAGCCAACAATTAGTCAAAACACTCATCATAGTTCATAGGATGGATTATTATGCAGTCATCAAAAATCGTGAACTTTTAAACTGAGGTCTAAGTTACATATAATGTAACGTGTAAATATTAAAGATATAGATCGATGAATTTTTACATCTTTGTATCTACACCAGTGAAACCACAGTATCATGATACGGAATGTCACCTTAATGTGCATTAGGTGACAGAAAAATATTTAGTATAGTCTGAGTGGTAACCAGGATGTGGTCCTATTCATATGTTATAAACTGTACGTGTGTGTGTGTGTGTGTGTGTGTGTGTGTGTGTGAAGTCTTCCAGGGTTGTTTTTTTGTTTGTGTGAATGTGAAGAAAGAAGAAATTAGAAAGATATATAACAATATATTCACAGTGATTATTTCTGGATATTGTGCTGCTAAGTGAATACCCAAATATAATTACTAATAAAACAATAACTAGGCAACGTTCTCTCATATAACTAATAAAGTTATAGAGAGCACTAAGTAGTATCTCTCTAATAACATTCAAATTCAAGTTCTTTATCAATGCAATCCATTCTAAGGACTAAATTTTAATACAAGATACATGTACATAACATGGTTGAGACTGGATGTTTTCTTCCTCCATATATATTGAAATTCACGTGCATTTATTCTGACACACTGAGAAGGGTAAATTTTTAAGAAATCAAAATACAAGAGTTTGTGGGTGGCTCACCACAGACAGAGAGGGCTTCGGCACCACGGGGCAAAAACTACTGAAAGAAAAGGAGGCTTTGTTGGTCAGCCGCTGAAGGAAAAAACAAAACAGAAGAGGGAGGAGGACGTCCATGTGCTTCACGTGGGCATCCCAGCGCATTTGGTCAGAAAAGTAGGTCAGCCGTCTTAGTCTGCAAATCTAGGGAGGGCAGATTCTGGAAGCTGGTCCCTAGTTTATTTGTTTACAAGGATCTCTTTTAGGGCTCAGAGCAAGGCACACAGGGATCAGTCAGACCTGGCTCCTGCCCACAAAGAACTGCTATTCTGGTCTTAATAGTTAAGGGAAACGCACAAATACTTCAGAGAGTGAAGGACTGTGGCAGGGGGAGCTCAATTACCTGCTTAGTTTCAAAGTTAACGAAACAGTACCCTCGAGGCTGTCCCTCCAAAGCACCTGACTTGTGGAAGAGGAAGTCAAACTGCTTTACGGTGCCAAACTTCTGGAGGAGCTTCAGGAGGTGGTATCTGTGGAGGAAGAACAGCCCATGAGTTCGCTCTGGGAATTGTTGGCCGCTGAGCCTGGTTGCAGGGAGATAAAAGCAGGAGATAAGGTACCCCAGGGATAAAACCTCGCACCTCCTTCTCCCCCTCACCCTCCCGTACCCCGTTTTCCTCCAAATGGCTGTGTTCGTTTATTTGGCAAACAGAGTTGTTTGCCTCTATCTGGAATGGGAACTAGAATTGTCATGGCTATGTGTCTGTCCAGCACAAAAATACCAAACAAAAAAACCACACCTAACAAACAGCTGTCTGGCCCACAAGCACCATTTGTTTTTCTTTTGGAGAAAAGCTCAAAAATAGTGTCGATTTATTTATTTTTTAATTTCTTGGCAATGAAACGGTATTTGTGAATAACTAGGACTCCGTCAGAAACACATGCCCACACTCCCAAAGCCAAAGCCTACCCTATCTCAAAAATAAACAAAGTAACAAACACATACACACTCACACAAACAAAACAATCCTGGAAGACTTCCTTCCCTATTAGATTTCACAGCCAGGAGCCCAAATTGCTCTTGTAAGACACTCTGCCCAAAACCAAGCCACAGCTAGTGGCACTTCCACAAGTGCTTGAGAGTTTTAATCTGTGATGTGACTGAACGTCAGGACAATGTGGAACCACAGCGTGACTGAGGCTGGCCTCACACAGGGCAGGGGAACCTGGCCAGTCCCATAAATCATCCAGCTGCGGGTAACTAACCAGCCTTAGTTGCTTAACACAATTTATACTGTGGAGCATGGCTGAATAAAGAATATAGATGGCCAAGGACGAAATTTATCCTGGCAGGAAGTTCACCCCGAGCTCTTACTTGCCACTCTGCCCCTCATCCTCTTCTTGGATTCCTTTCTCTGAAATTTATTTGGTTTCTATAGAGCTTTTAAGTTATTCAAACAGATGTGGCCTTAACAGGTTGCTGTGGCCAATCTCAACTCCGACTTCCTGTCATCTGATGTAAGGGTGAGACAAACCAACAGCTCTCCCATTTCCTTTTCCTTTGGCCTTCCTCCTGGCATCCTCCGTGCTATTCAAATGGAGTCAAGGCTTTCTCTAAACAATGCTGTCCCTGTGATACTAAAAAGGTATCAGCCCACATGCTAAATCTGTTATTACTGGGAATTCTACCCCACAGGGAGTCAGTAAAGCTGTCCTTACAGCCACATTTATATTCACATTGTTTTCTACGAGAAAACTCATCAGGATTTTATTCTTGAGTAAGACTCTCCTTTGGGAGCAGAAAGATATGAAATGGATCATAAGCTATACTAAATTTGATCCTAACACACACCAACAAGCAAGCCCATTATCCTGGATCAGGTGCCTGACACGGTGGAGCAAGGAAGACATAATACAGGTCTTATACTGGGGCAGGATGCAAGGATCCCAAGGCATATTGTGGATATTCACCGGGTCTTTGGACCTGTTGTGAAAGGAAAAACAACTGTAACCCTCTCCTTTCCAACCTCTCAACTCCTACCAGGAGACCTCAACTGTTAGTGAGAATGTAAGAGGTGATTCTTCAGCGGAGAGGGAGACCCTCAAGTGCAAATTTCTGTTGTACTTGATTTTTTGACTGGGCTTACATTACAGCAAGGGCGAGTCTCTAATTCACAGACAGATGGGCTAGAAGAGTCTCCCCCAGGGTCTTTAATTCACAGCTGCATCTTTCACTTACTATATCCATTCAAACCTTAACTCTCTGCTAGTTGCAACGAATGGTGGGTCAAACCCATTTTTTTTTTTTTAAAAAGCAACAATCTAAGGACTACTGTGGGCTGGTCATCTTTTCATTAGCTCCATTCAGCTTAATAGCAGGAAGGTAAGGCGATCGGCATTTCCTAGGAAATGAATTTTAATTTACTCAGGAAAAAAAAAAACACACAGATTATTCTTTGAAAAGCTAACAAATACGTTTTGCCCGAGAAGTGCGACCTTAAGATTCCAGGAACATCTGCTTAGGTCTGTGTCTTTCAACTTCTCCAGGATTTCTTTTCTTGTCTGATAATTTCTTGAAATTATCGGAACACCGAAAACAAAAGGAATGAGATGTTTACTATTTTACTTCCTGGAGATGGGGACTGCAAGCTCTGATAGTGAAAAGAGCCTGAAGACTTGCTTTCACATCTGCAAGCACTTTCGTCTGCTGCTGCAGTATGGGAGAGCTCATCAGAGCCTCGCTTCACTTTAGGAAACGTGGGCCCTGCAGCCCTCAGGAGCTGGAGAATTAGTACACTAGTCCCATACGCTTTCATTAACAAAATGGCCTTGCTGCCTAATGGCAGTCATGTAACTAATCTACACAAACGTTAAAACAGACACCTACTGTGTGTCAAGAACTGTATTGGGCACTTGGACTATCCAGATGACTACCTCTCCACTCCTCTTCAATCTTCATCTCTCAGACTCATCCACTGGTCTCCAAGTTCACTGTGTCTATCTAGGTGATATTAATGGCAGGTCTATCTATACCTAATCTTCGTTTTCAGTCTCTGCCCCTCCTATTCATCCTACATATTGATGTCTAATTTCCCTACTAAACCATCACTTCCGTGACGTCAGTCTCCTGCTAACCACCCACAATGAGTTGCTTCTATATGAAACTCAAACTTGTCCGAATAAATCGTAAAGATCCTATGTTAATCTGATAGTATTCTATCTATCCAACTATTTTCATTATCGTTTAGCATTCAACCTCCCCTTTAGTCTAAACACTCTCCCGATATTCTGCTCACACATAACCATCTTTCTTATTCCTACTATATAGTTTTATTTATGATTCACCCCATTTGGGTTGCTCCTTCTTTTAGAATTTCTCCTGACTTTGTTCCCATTCATAATTCTTATGCATAATACAGTGGCTATTAATTTGGCTTTCTACATAGCACATTTAATACTTGATAAAGTAAGCAGTATTTATCCTTTTAGAGTAAACCACAGTGTGGAAAATAGATAATATCTAAGGACATGAATTTTTTTGGCTTCTCTGTTGAAAGCACTAGTAATGATATTTACAGGTGTTGTTTTACCTTTAGTTAGATTGGTCCCATAACAAATTAAAAGAGGTCTTTACAGTTTAAGATTTAGAATAGGATACTTTAGATTACGACTATTCAGTTATGTGGACTATGAGAATATTTGTCCTCAGAGCACTAAATCAGGCAGTGGGAAAATGAGCCTATCATTAACTACTTCATAAACTGAGTCAACTCAATGAACTCGTCCTATAAAACAGGGAAAATGTTATCTATTCCACTTGCTTCACACGGTTGTTAGGAGCTTAAATAAGAGGAATGAATGCATTATTAGAGCTAGAAGAAACATTCAGATCATTTAGTTGAACACTCTCACTTTATAGATAAGAAATATGAGGCACAATGCAGTTGAGAAGAACCAGAATGCAGCAGCAAGAACATGGGTTTGGAATCTGCTACCTCCGTAAATAAGAGTATGTCATCATTCCCCTAAACCCAAATCCCTAAGATCTGTTTAGTCATACAGATATTCCTGGAAAACAAAATGAACACAAATAAACAAGAAGCAGAATATTACAGTGCTAGACAGTCAGTTAGCAATGCATCTGCTGTTGAGAGGAGACTGATGGACATCCTACCGTGTTTCCCCGAAAATAAGCCCTAACCCGAAAATAAGCCCCAGTTAAGATCGTCAGCCAGACTGACACATTTAGTATGTTATGATGATGTTCTAGAAGACAACATGACTGTATTTGAATAAACGTAGGCTGTTGTACATGAAAAAATAAGATAGCCCCTGAAAATACACCCTAATATGTCTTTTGGAACTAAAATTAATATAAGACCCGGTCTTATTTTCGGAGAAACACGGCACTATAACTTGAGCAGGAATCAGATTAGTAACTAACAAGCACGCACACATAGGATGACTAAAATTAATTACAAAATTAACTGAAAAATTGAGTGGAAAAGTTTTTAATTGCCACTGATTTACATACTGCTGTGACCATTCACAACAGTACACACATACTATAATTCGTCTTCTAACAGGAGGTAAGAAAGCATTTGTATAGGAGGGGCAGTCAAATTAGTTTAAAAGAGATCAGGAAGAGGGATGGTAATGAGTATGAATATGTATAGGAAAGAGAGCTAAGAAGGGTTTTGTTGAAAACAGCAGGAACCAGTACCAATTTATGGGTGGGGTGTCAGTTTAATTAAGAAAACCACCCAATGACTCAGGTGGTTGGAGTGCTGTGCTCCTAACGCCGCCGAGGTCGCCGGTTCGATTCCTACATGGGCCAGTGAGCTGCGGCCTCTACAGCTAAGATTGTGAACGATGGCTCTCCCTGGAGCTGGGCTGCCGTGAGTAGCCAGAGGTCGGCGTGTGTTGCCGCGTGGGCTACCGTGTGCCGCCGGGAGCAGCTGGTGGCCAACGTGAGTGGAGCTGCTGTGGGCTGCCATGTGCTGCATGAGTGGCCAGCAGCCAGTATGAGCAGCCGGCAGCTGGCGAGAGCTGCCGTGAGCTGTCATGAACTAATGTGAAAGGCCGACCGGCGACCGACTGCCTCAGCCGGGGGAGCGCAAAGCTCATAATACCAGCCTGGGCCAGGGAGCTGTGTCCCACACAACTAGACTGAGAAACAACGGCTTGAACCGGAGCGGGGGAAGGGGAGAGGTGGAAGAAGGGGGGAAAAAAACGTTTAGAGATTTGGATTCAAATAATACTCTGAGATTGGACTTTTATCAGGTACCACATGTTCACATAAATTTTATCATGTAATCCTTCAATGTTTGGGAGTGACTGACTGCATTTTGGTAATCAGTCTAGGCCAATCATTACCCACCTTGAGAGGAACAGGATCCAGAAGTTTATGTACTTTAAAAACTTAGAAGGAAATCACATATTTCCTCAAGATAAGACCCACCTCACTAAAATGTTAGCTTTCTTTACTAAAATTAAGTAAATTAAATTAAGTAAATTAATACTAGGCATTTCATGCTTATCATAAGCTATGATTGGTAGTTACATCTTTAAAAAGAAATTTATTACTCTTTAATAAATCGGTTTGTTTAGTAGAGAAAATGTTTTCAAAAACAAAATCCATAAAGGAAAAAGAGTTAACATGATGTCTGGTGATACAGAGGTGGGAAGCCACAGGTAGAGCCAGCAAGGACCCGAGCTGCCGGTTAGTGCTTGACGTCCACCTTTGGCCTAATGAAAACAGAGCAGATATACCAATGGGAAAGTTTTGATTCAGTGCTAATGCTCTAACGGAAGAAAACATCCATATACTCCAATATAGGACATAAACTGAGGGAGCAGATGCCCATTTGAACCTTCCTGTCAAGCAGCAGGACACATTAGAACAAGAGTCTCATTATAGGGAACTGCAGCCAAAACAATGAACATTGTTTCCACGCTCCAGATTTCCATTCAGACAAGCAGAGGTGGAAATGGAAAGCACTCTTGGGAGAATCCCCTCACAGGTGGGGTTTTAGATGATGGAAACAGTTTCTCTGATCAACCAATATTAACTGAGAGGTTGGGCAGATTCACATATTCATCCTCAAAGCCATGAGCCGTAAAGAAAACCAAAAATCAATGCACAGTCTGTACTGCAGGGCCCCCACGACCAAGCTAACATAATATGGGACAATACATCCTCAACACCATCCTAATTTCCACAGGGACCCAACGGCATCTACATTTAGCTGATTTGAGCTTGAGCAGGAATTAAGGAATTAACCTTTCTGTTATGATCCCGATACATTAGTTTGTATCCCTTTTCCTCGCTCTTAATCCCCACCCTTACATACACCTCCTCTCATCCCAGGTTCCCTTGCCTCTAACACTGTCACAATGGCACAGTGTTACAATCCTCCATGCTTGCTTTTAGCATTGATCCCATACAGCTCAACCCACTCACCCTTTACTATCCTGCCATCAGCCAATCACCCTGCCCCTACTGAACAACCGGGCAAGGGAGGAAAAAAAACTCAAAAAAAACCTCTTAATTCTCTTTGCAAAGATATTCCTTTCCACTATAATGTCCACAATGGAAGGAGTAGGGAGTCAGGACAATTCAGTTAGTCCTGGCACTGTGGGCAAGGCACTTCCGTCTCGTGGGCCTCAGTTTCCTCTACTGTAGGGTAAGAGAGTTGGAATATATCAGAGGTTTTCAAGTGTGCACCATGGAGTCCTATAAATGGCAGCAGTTGCCAAAGGCTTTGGATGTGCCTCTTCCCCCCTTTGATCAGAGCAGTTCTGAGCTTTTATTTTATATAGGTTCTGACTACTTTAAGACAAATTTCCTTAGAGGTCAAGTCTGAAAACTGCTTAGCATGGCAGTTGGCACACAGTAGGCACTCAAATCACTTGATGAATAAATGAAAACCAAGGTGACTGGAATGATAGCTACGATCCTTTCCGGCTCTGACCTTCCACGGCTCTTTAATGTGAACCAGAGTCAAGTGGTACCTCTCTGCCCAGTTGTTAAGATACTGAGACTTCTTCTGCTTGTTCCTTCATTTCGAAGGAATCATGCCCAAAGCTGATTCTAGAAAATAATTTCCTGGCCACTGGGTACAAGGATTAAAATAGTTGAAGACAGGAGAACATCTTTGGCAAGAAGAAAAAAAGTATACGGTTTAAAGAATATCCACGTCCATGTACTTACAGTAGAAGAGTCCAAATGTAAGAAAAATGTCAAGATAACAGGATAACAGACTAATAATAATCTCACATCCCCTCCAAAGATAATTAAAACAAGTAAAAGGACCAAAATATATTCCACATCCCTTGAAAATTCTTCTGAACACAATCACTGCCAATATCCCTATTAATAGGTAATGAATCAAGACGACTTCGACTTACTCTGTGATTTTGGGGTCCAGGTTGCCAATCCATAACCGGTGCCCTTCCTGTAGGGAGCCCTCTGACAGGATGGATGCATTCTCCAGGGGAAGAGTTTTGGTTTCTGCTTCCATCAATCTCTATGAAATACTAAAGGAAAAGTGAACATTCAGGCAGGAGAGGAGCAACACTGTGTGAACATGAGACTTCAAATTCAGTTCAACAAACATTTATTCAAGGAGGGCATGCCCTGGGCAGTCCTTCAAAGGCCTCGGTTGTTCCACAACCAGGGCCCCAGCACCAGTTCCCTTGGGACAGCTCCTCTGGCCGCCAAAATGCAAAAAGCTTCTATTTAAGGTGAAAGGGGTGTGGCTCTGTGTAGAAACGAGAGTTTTCCTCTTCTGAAGCCAGAGGCTGACTGGGCAGGAGGCCAAAGTCTCTATTACTACATGATACTCCAGTGCAACAACTGTTGCCCAAAATATGCTGTGGAAACCCCCAGAGTCTTAATGACACTGAAGAAGATGGGTAGGATAGAGCAGCAGTACATCTCTTCCTCATGAAAAGAGGCAATATAGGAAATCTAAGGCCATAGATTTTGGAGTTAGAACTGGGTATGAAGGCAGGTTGACTGACCTGGTAAATTACCTGAACAGTCTAAGCCTCTGTTTCCTCATGTATATAAACGGAGATGACAGCTCTTATAGAGTCGTTGTGAAGATTAAAGAGTGCATGAAAAATCACTAAACACTGCATCTCACAACAATAAGTAATCAATAAATATTAGCTATTATCATGCTTAATATTTTGGGGGAGACTGGAAGAGACTAACTTCCTTCTTAGTTATTCCAGTTCCATCATTGACTAGCTCTGTAACCTAGGGCAAATTACTTAACCAGGCTGTGCCTCAGTTTCCTCATCTGCTAAGTGGGAATAATACCTCATGAGAGTTGTGCAGATTCAGAGTTAATACACCTAAAGCACTAAGAATAGTGCATGGCACCTAAGAAGCATTCAATTAATGTTAGCATAAATTATTATTAGGTGTAGTTCCTGAAATGTCTCATCGCACAGCCAAAAAAGGAGCGTGAGGGTTATGATGGCGACAGTAGGACGGAGCAAAATCCTTGGTGTCAGGAGATCTGGTTTCAAATTTCAGCATTTCCACTGGAAGTCACTTCTCTCTAAGCTTCAGTTTCCTCATGGCTACATAATAAACCTTGCCCTGCTTACAACTTAAGGTTGCTGAGAGGACCAAAAATGAGATGACAGATGCAAAATAAAGCTCTAACAAATGTATAATGTGGTAGAGAAAGAAAAATGGGCTGGGAAGACTTGCAGGCTGTGCCAGACTTCAGAACTCCCTGCTAGAGAAAACATGTCCTATCTCACCTGAAGTCCTGAGGCCACTGCTGCAGGAACTGTCTTAGTAACAGCTGACATACATTGAACGCTGCCATTACCCCATATCATTTCAGCACAGCCTATAAAGTCCAGCACACAGCAGCCTCTAGGTAATTGCTGAACGTGTAATTGCTGAACGTGTTTATCTAGCCCCACACATGAGGGCATTCTTCCTTTCCCACTCATTCGCTCAATCTGTTCAGTAATGTGTGACAAGCAACCACCAACTGCTAACCCCTGGGCTATGTGCTCAAAATAGAGAAATGAATAAGCTTTAGCTCTTGCTCTTACCTCCCGAGGGAAAGGTGAAACAGACATAAACAGAATCCCAGGAGAGGAAATGGGAAGAGAAACACTTTGTCTTCTCCCAGCTTTCCTTTCCTCCTTTCTTACAGTTCATTCATTTAAAAAAAAAAAAAAAGTGGTTCTATTTTTCTAGGCATTGTCTAGGTATTAGGGACAGAGCAGTAAACAAGCAAGGTCTGTGCCCTCAGGGTGCTTGCATTTGGAAGAGGAGCAGGACAAAACAAAAGCAAAATAAACAAACAAGACCTAATTTGTGGTAAGTGCTGCAAACACAATTAAGCAAGCTAATTTGACATGGAGATTGGAAATGGACTGCTTTAGAATCAGTGGGGAAGAACGGCCTCCAAAGGAGATGACATTTGAGATGAGACTTGAATGACAGGACCTTCTGATGTCCTCTTGTCTAAAAACAGCAATAATACCAATAGCTACTTAGTATCACAGGGCGCTACCATTTGTAGTGGGAAGAACACAGGAAATGTGGCCAAAAGATCTGCATTCAAATCCTGGCTTTTGCACCCAGTTATTGTGCTGATTTTCTTAAGACATGATCTCCCGCAAGTGCCCTCTCGTCAGAGAAGCTTTCCCTGCTTGGGCTGAGCTCCCTGTTAGTCTCTCTCACAGCCATCTTTTCCTTCCCACAGACTACTGATTCATTGTGTTATTTACCGTTTTATCTTCTGTTTCCCTCACTAGAATGTAAGCTACTAGAGGACAGGGTTTTTTTTGATCATGGTTCTATCCCCAGCACTTAGTACATTGCCTGGCTCATGGCTGGTGCTTAATATACTGAATGAAAGAATGAATGGAGCCAGACACTTCTCCACTCGGAGCCTCAGTTTCCTCTTTCTTCCTAGAATGGGCACAATTATGCCTATCTCATGGGTCGTTATGAGGCTTAAATAAGACAATATTGTGACAACTCAGCACAGCACTTTTAGAGGAGCGGTAAAGTGTAACAGGAAATCAAGATGGCATGCGACTCTTAAAATCCTTTGGGTTTGCAATGGCGACAACCCCTTAAATTGTTAACAGAGTTTCATCTATCCTGCCAGCTGAGCTGCAAACAACCCTGAAGGCCAGCAGTAGTCATTTGGGGAAACTGACGTGCAGAGAAGCAAAGGCACTTGTTCCTAAAAGCTAACAATAACGGCGGGGTCAAGCCTGGAACCCCAGCTTCCCGATCCAGGCCACGAATTCCCACAGGCGACGGGTCACTACTCGGATTGTTATTTCCGGGCCAGCGGCGGAACAATCCGGGGCGGAGCCTGAGCCGCCGTCTCCTAGGGCAGCCTCCCCTAGGAGCCCCTCGCGGGGCCGGCGTTGCGGTGCAGGGGCACGGACTCACCTCGTGGCCTCGGCGTCTTCCGCTCGGCTCATGCCCCCAAAGCGGGTCCCTACTCCGCGGTCGACGGCGCTCTAGACGCGTCAGCTTCAACGCTGCCGGCTGCCAGGCCGCCAGTGGCGTACTACGCCTGCGCCGCCGCGCCGCCCCGTGACGTCACGGCGTCAGCGCCGCCGCCGCCGCTGCCGCGGTCGTACGAGTCTCTTGCTAATATCCTGGGCGATAGCTGGTGAGTGGTCTCCGTACGGCCTCGAGGCGCGCGCGTGGTCCCGGGGCCAGAGACCTCGACTCAAGGACTTCTGAGGGACTTTAGGAGCGTGACCATGATCCCCTGACACGTTCCATTTGAGTCCGGCTTGACCTTTAAGGCTGGGGACACGACCTGTCGCATCAGAGCGGGCCTCACGGTTTGGGGGCGCGACTCGTTTTCCTCAGCTGGGAACTTCGAGGATGGGGGCGGGGGTCGCTTACTAAATTGTAGCCGCCATTTAGAAGCCCACTGCCTGGCAGAAATATTAATTTTCAGGACAATCCCATGGGGTAGGTATTATTACCCTCTGTGATGAAGAGACGGAAGTTCATAAATTACCAGTGTCACGTGGCCAGTAATTAGTGGGGCTTAAATTCCAAAGCCTCCACTCGTAACCATCACTCGGTGCAGTCCCGTGGCAAAACAGTTGCCATCTCTCTAGCCCTTCTGTGCTTACAGAGTGCTCCTGCAGCCCTTATGTCATTCGATCGGCCTGACAACCCCTACAAATGATCGGTCATCTACATTTTGCAGATGAGTTGAGGTCCAGAGAATTTGATCTAGCTAAGGTCTCATATCTAGGAAGTGCTGGAACCGAGACTCTTTCCCACGTCTTCTCTCAGTTTAGTGCCTTTTTCTTTTCACTACACTATTGCATTTCGCAGACTCTTGGACAAGTTTTATAGTTGGAACGAATGAAGACTTGGTCTGATCCTTCATTTTATAGTGGAGGAAACAAAACCTAGGTAGCAGAAATGACGTGATACAAATCATAAATCACTGGTAGAGCTGTCACAAATGCTTTTTGGATACAAGGTGGTTACGAATCTAGAGAGGGTGGTTGGCAGGGAATGCTAGGAATATGGAATCCAGACCTAGCTTTTACACAAAAGCTCTTTTTCCACCTGTCAAAGTGTCTCCTCCCTCCTCTGTGCCAGGGACATGATTCTGTGTATAGTCCGACACGATAAATACCTTTACATGGCACTGAATTTAGAGAAGCACATGCCCTACTGTCTCTAAGTGAAAAGTTGGCAAACCACAAGATCATTGAAGCAGGGAAGTAGAGCTTAGGTCCTACTGTCGTGAGATTTCAATTCCAATTTTAGTGCCAGCATTGTGATCTTGGGCAAGGAGTTAACCTTTCTAGATTTTCATTCATGTATCCATCACATTCAGTGTCTTCTGTGTTCAGGGACTTGGCTAGGCCCTGGGGATACAGCGGTGAGCAAGACGGCCATAGTGCTTATAGTCTCATGGAGGGAATTAGACAATGATCAAATAACTATACAAGCATTAACTGATAATTGTTAAAGTAAGTGCTATAAAAAAGCATAGAGTATTATGTAATTGGGCTACAGGACATTTGACCTAGTTTGGCTGGAGGAGATAGCCAAGGAAGGCAGTCCTTTGAAGAAGTGATGCTTAGGCTGAAATCTGAAAGAAAAATGGGAGGTCGTTCATTAAAAAGGTGGGGGAAGATCATTCCACGCAAATTCAACAGTATGTTTGAGGGCCATGGAGCAAGAGGACTATGCAAGGAAATGACAGATCAGTTTGCTTATTTGTAAAATGTCGGTGGTAATCACGACTCTGGTGGTTGTTGAAATCACGTAATACATGTTGTCGATGTAAGAAACGTCCTAACCTGTATAGAAATTTTATTAGAATTTACTTGAATCAAAACTGATGACAGTTGCTGGGAAGCAGGATCTCGGATGCTCTGGAGAATGGCAGTTTGCAGCTTCTTTTTATGGAAGAAGCCAATGGAGGTGGGAGAAAGCAAAGCAGGGACTGGATTACAGGATAGTTAGCAAGGTGATCTGCTCTTTTGAGGGTGGTTACTTTGAAAAGGAGGCATTTCAAAGGTGTGTTAACATAGATGCAGAAAAACAGTGGACACAGCTTGCTTAAGGCAGAGATAAAACTATTATTAAAGAGTTATATGCCTGGGGCATGACTACACACACACTGTGACCTGCCCAGTTAGGAATTTGATCAGTTCTTTCATTAGAACCACTTTTTCATCCACAGTGTGACATTATTTTATATACAAGGGCCTGCATGTGTGCACACCCACATTATAAAAATGAACATATAAGCAGTATACAGGTGGATTGGGAGGTATTGCTGGGGCAATAGGTAAGCTAGGACTTTGTGTTCCTCATCTAGTTCCCAAAATTAAAATGCACCTTCTGTGAAAAACAAGAAAATTCAAGTTTTGAGAACCTCAACTTTGGAAAAAGTGTGTATTTCAAGTACTTTTAAAAAATATCTCAACTGTTTGAATAATAATGCCAATAATTGTACTGAGTGTTTTATGTACGGTTTAGTATAATGGTTAAGAGCACAGACTCTGGAGCTAGACTGCCTGAAATAAAATCTTGGGTAAATTCTTCATCCATAAAATGGGTATAATAATAGTACTTATATCAAAGGGTTATCGTGAGGCTCAAATGAGCTAATATATGCAGAGTGGCACTTGTTTCTAGTACATAGTTATCACTATATAAGTATTAGCTATTGTTTCATTTTTGTTACAGTTATCTTTTTAAAGTCTCATTAGTGTCACCATGAGAAAGATGCCTTGGAAACTTGCTCAGAGAGGTTAAATAATCTGCCTAAGGTCACACAGCCAGTAAGTAGGGGAACTGAGATTCCAATTCAAGACTACGTGCAAAGCCCACATACTTCTTGTCATGTTTTTTTCTGAGTATAGGTTAATTTTGTCGGATAACACTTGGGCTCCCATAATGGTTCCTTTCCTCGACTTCTGTGCTGAACTGAGTGTTAATATGCAGGTCTTTAAGGTAAAGGGTCCAAGGGACTGCGTTTATTGAACTTCCACTTTGAAATTTCCTGACTTCTGTGCAATTAAAATCTACGCCTTAAGCATTTCAGTAATGTGGTTTATTTATAGAGTTGGCTTCCGGTTCACGTGTACTGGGTCTGCTTTTGGGTGCTGCGTTTTCTGTCAAAGGTTGTTTATTTCTAACCCAATTTGATTTCCTGTTGCTTTGTGGATTGGTTGTATGACCTGCAACAGGAACACCAGGAAACCTGTCTTAAATGGAGCAGCCGGCTTGAGACCCTGTAAATTAAAAAACAAAAACCACACATTTTTATACCGCCATATTTGGATGTGTGATTTAGGTATTGGCTATATTAGGCGAAAATCTAGATATAGAAACCTCACTTAGAGCCAAACTTTTGTGAATGATTTTGCCAAAATAGAGCAGAGCTATTAGCTCCATGCCTTTGGACCGTGCCAGTCTCTTGGAGCCTCAGTTTTTCCATCTGTAAAATGGAGATTATGATTTTACTTTTTTTTGGGCATTATTAAGAGGATTAAATGAAATAATATGGATAAAGCAAGCAGCTCAGTCTTGACCTCAGTAGTAGCTATTAATAATAGAGAAGAAGAGGAAAAACTATTCCTTTGTTGTTTTTCTTAAATCCAGATCTGTTTTTACTGACTTCCTCTACCAATCAGGGACATCTAGCATCCCTTACCATTAAAAATCCCATCAGGAGGAATTATTTGCCTTTGGGCTACTCATTTGCTTTGCTTTTAACAGATAACGATAACGACAGCTAGCTCTTATTAAGCAGTACTGTGTTCATGGCACCGTGCTAGGTGCTTTACACATATTCACTGTGTCGTTTTAAGATCAGGATTACCTTTCTCATTTTGCAGATGAGGGAACTGATGCCCAGAAAGATGGAGTGAATTGCCCAAAGGTGATACTTACATCCAGATCTGACTCTAGACTACCTGTGCATCAGTAATGACATGCAAGATTTCTATATTGTGTGTCACCCTGTCATGGAAGTTTTTGCAAGGGAAGGCGTCAAAGCTCTCCTTTTTGGGGGGCTCCGGCTGTCTGCCTGCCGCTGTGCCACATGTTTTACCTGCATAAATTCATTTATTTTTATTCTTCCCAACCGATGTAAAAACTATAATTATCCCCACTCGACACGTGAGGAACTCAATGGGCAGAGAGGTTCAAGGGCATTTAGGAGGTGGTGGAACTGGCATTGGATTCCAGGTCTTCCTGAGTGCAGAGTGGATGCTCCTACTCAGTTCGTCATACTGCATCCAAATTTTAGGATAGGATTTTTGTTTTTTAATGAAGATGGGACTGATTTTCAAAGATAGTAGCTTCCAGATATTTGAGGCTAATTGTTCTTAATTTTTAGCTGAGTGACAGCCAGGTTCTGGCAGAAGCTCCGTTGGCCAGTTAGCTAGGACTACGTGCTCTCAGAGGGAGCTGTAGGCTCCAACGTCCTTCCGTAGTCCGGGCCCTCAGAAGTGTAACTTGTGTTAACACAGAGAAGGGCGGCATTTTCCAGAGCTTTAGTTCTGTAACATGGAAGGCCCCAAACCTCAACCATGCTTCAGACTCACATTAAAGTGCATTCTAATTGGTAATCAGTGCATAAGGAACCAAAGAAAATTTTAATTCAATGCTGTCGTGTGAATTTTCCAGTCATTTTATGCCTGTTGAAATGGTTTTCTTATTTAGTTCAAAGTCTCTTCCAGTGCTCTGCACCCTCCCTCTTTATAGTATAACTTTATCAAGACTTTGTTCCTTTTCTCCTATAAGGATTTAATTAGCGTCATTAAAGATAATTAGGCTGCTGTGCATTTGCTGAACTCTGTGTTCCTTGTGCGCTGAGATGCATTAGGTGCAGTGGAGAAAGCATGGTAATTTGGAGTCCTACAGACTGTAGGCAAGTTACTTAAATCTCTGTGAGCCTCACTTTCTTTGTCCTGTAAAATGGGACTAATCATATTTCCTTGTACAGCTGTAAGGAAGAGGATTAGAGATAAATTGGGTAGCATATAGCTCAGTTTATAAGAGTTGTTTGATAATGGGCACAGATTATTTTCTGAAGTTGTAATAGAGTCTGTTTTACTTAGATCTCCTTTTTGTCGTATTCTTTTTAATAGGTGTTCACAAGGATTGTCCTCAGTCATGGCCTTGGGATTAAGGTGCTTCCGTTTGGCCCACCCTCCTGTTTGCAACGCCCTTGCAGCCTTGACCAGACCTGTTTCAGAAGTTATGCTGAAGACAGTGAATGGAAGACAAAATAACCACAGGCAATCCATGGCCTATCCAGCTGTACCAACCCGTCATTTCGCTACCAAGAAAGCCAAAGGTAGAGACGTGTGACCTTCTCACCCCTTTCTTATATGTAGCCCTTGAATGATCATAGCTGGAAGGATCTCACAGATGTACTGAATTTCTCTCTTTGCCGCATGAGAAAATGGTGTCTCAGATACTACAACTGATTAGCTGAAAAGGTCGCAGTGACGGAGAATCTAGGGTCTGTTTTCTCATTATCATACTGCTTCATATGTTACCATGGCTCAGAAAATGCCTAATTTCTTTCTTTGAGATTTACAACTAAAGGTGTAAGTGCCAAGCAAACCAGGATGCTTGAGGCAGGGATCAACATATTTTCTCCTTAAAGGAAGATCTGTGTTGGAAGTAAAATTAAAACCAGAAGGTTGCTGGGTAAGGGATATTAGAGCCGTGGATTTAGATGGATGATCTTAATGGTTTGTGTCATCCAAGAATGAGACTTTGATATACCCCAGGTCTCAGCTTAAATGTCACTTCTCAGGGAAGCCTTCCCTGACCTCTTAGGCTGGGTCAGGTCCCTTGTTACACGCACTCGTGCACATTGTTATTTTACCTTTGATGTACTTAGCACAGCACTCATTAATTATTTAATTAATTATAGGTTTGGTTATGGTTTGGTATATGTCTTCCATGCTGGGCCCAATGAGGATAAGGCCTGTGTTTTTCTTGTTTAGCACCTAACAGGACCTGACACATAGTATGTATCAAAAAATTTTGTTAAGTGAATGAGTGACAGAAGATTGTCAAGCAGAGTCCACTCCCAAGGATGGTGCTAGAAATATGCTATGAATATTTTTTTCCATTGACTTTCCTTTTATGGTTTTATGCAGGTTAATAGGAAAATTAACAAGTTGCTGAAAGAGCATTAATGCTTAGAAGACTTATATTCTGTTAATAGTGACAATAGTAATCACTTTTGATCTGTATGTTGCATTACATTTTTTTTTTTTTAAAGATTTTATTGGGGAAGGGGAATAGGACTTTATTGGGGAACAGTATGTACTTCCAGGACTTTTTTTTTTCCCCCAAGTCAAGTTGTCCTTTCAATCTTAGTTGTGGAGGGCGCAGCTCAGCTCCAGGTCCAGTTTCCGTTGCTAGTTGCAGGGGGCGCAGCCCACCATCCCTTGCGGGACTCGAGGGGTTGAACTGGCAACCTTGTGGTTGAGAGCCCACTGGCCCACGTGGGAATCGAACTGGAAGCCTTCGGAGTTAGGAGCACAGAGCTCCAACTGCCTGAGCCACCGGGCCGGCCCTGCATTAAATTTTTAAAAAATTGACATTAATTTAATCCTTATAATTATCCACTGAAGAAATTTATAATTTTCCAGGGAAGAAATTCTTATAATTATCTAGTGAAGCACAGGTCTCATCATTTTGTAAATGAAGAAACTGAGGTACATGTGTGACATTTGCCCATGGTCATGTCTAGCTCGTGACAGGACTGGAAACGGGGCTTCTGATGCCAGCAGCATCGCAGGCTCCTAGTAGTAACTAGACGTTAGCTGCAGCGTGTGAGCAGCGTCTGCTCACATTTAACTGGCTGTTTAGTGTTTGTCTTGTTTGAGTGCCTCTTTAAAACATTGGTTTGACTTTTCCTTTTATTTTTATTGGATTTCTATATTAGGAATGCTAATTCTTTGTTGATCTACAGGTACCTATTTCGATTTTACTTCATGGTGTCTTTTGTATCAGGTCCTTACCTGTAAAGTTTTAACTTGCATACTTGGTTAAAAAAATCTGAAGTTGAAAAAATTATTTCCATTGTTCTAGCTTCTATTGTTGCCCTTGGAAAGTATGCTATTATTCTAAACTTTGATGCTTTGTGGTTAATTTGTCTGTTCTTATTGGCCGTTTTCAAGATCTCTTTGTCCTTGCTTTTCTGCATTCACAAGCTGTTTGGGTATGAATTTACTTTTATTATCCTATTTGGAAATTGTGTTTCTGAACCTGAAGATTTGCATCTTTCATCAGTTCTGAAAATTCTAAGCCTTTAGCTTAACTTAAGGGCAACGAGGATTCAAGCATGATGGTGACGAAAGCAAATAAATGTTTAAAAAAAAAATTCTTCTGCTTACTGGTTGGTTGCATTAGGGAAAACATTTAAATGGCTTATGCCTCAGATTTCTCATCTGTACAATGGGGACAATAATAATCTCTGTTCTTCCTACCTCAGAGAGCTGCTTTGAGTATCTAATAGAAGAATGTACTTGAAATTCATTGCAAATTAATATGCTATACAAATAGCACAGGGTGTAGCTCGCTGTAGACGTTCGATAAATTTTTTTGTGAACGAATCTCAATAAATGTTTGTCAAACATTTTGTAAATGAACAACTGTAGGATAGTATTATTTAAATATATTTAATTTTTTCTCCTTCTCCCACCCTCCATAAAAAAAAAGCAAGAATATTTGTATTACTCACCAGAACAATCTATGTATATACACATGACAGAAGGTATGTGAAAAATCATCATGATGGTTTAGACATAACATATAATTTTGCTCAACTCTCAGTGCTGTTGATTTTCTAAAATGTTAGCCATTGTCACTACCACTGGTGGTGTTTAATGTTTCTGAACTACTGTTCTGTTTGTACCAGCCATTAAATACTTTGCATATCTTTGTCTTGGTCTACCTTTTAAAATGAATTAATGTATTTCCTTTGTCTCCAGTTAGATTTTCTGTTGGTAGCCTAATGGAAAGTTCATAGATTTAAAATTAGGCAGATCTGGGACCAAATCTTGGCTTTACCATTTCATGACTTTGTGACATTAGGCAGGTCATTTTAGTTTTCTTATCGTCTGTTTATTTTTCTGAAAAATAAGGAAATAATTCATTTACGGAGTGCCTGCCATATGAATAGTGCTCTTTTAGGTATTTGAATACTTAAATTTGTATCCTTGTAGCAACCTGGCAATATTGATAGTATCCCTGTTTCACAGGTAAGGAACCTGATACTCAGAAAAGTAGAGTAACTTGCCCAAGGTCATAAAGCTGGTTTGCATCATAGCCAGGATTTTCACGTGGGGTATCTCGTTATAAAGCCTGTGCCTTCACTAGTGTCTGAGAAAGTGGTTAGCACAGTGCAGAGTACCTAGTGGACACTCAGTAAATGGAGGCCTTTTTTTAGGGCAGTGGTAATGTTCTATAATTTTCCAGCACTTGGCATTTTTCCCTGCACATAGTAGGCATTTCTTCACTAGTTGTTTATTGTCTCTGTGTATGCTGCTGTTCTTTTATTCATTGAATGTTGACTTTCTAGCCAAAGGGAAAGGACAGTCCCAAACGAGAGTGACTCTTAACACTGCCTTGGTTGAAGATATAATCAGCTTGGACGAGGTGGAAGAAGAAATGAAGTCTGTGATGGAAGCACTGAAGGATAATTTCAATAAGACTGTAAATATAAGGACCTCACCAGGTTAGTGACTGAACCAGTCTTTTGGAGAAGGGCATAGTGAGAAAAGCATGGCTCTGGTAGAGCTGGGTTTTAGCTCCAGCTCTGATCCTTATTAACTGGTGACCATGGACGGTTACTATACTTTTCTGGTCCTCAGTTTCCTTGTTTAATTCCTACCTTATAGCTTTGGGGTGGGTATTAAAATAAGTGAGGGAACATATGTAATGTGGTTCTAGCACAGCGATGGGTTAACACTCCGTTTATTTATCCATTCAGCAAATATTTGTCTACTATGAACTAGGCATTGTGCTGGTACACAGTGGTGAACAAAAACAGGCCTGGTCTTTGCTGTTATGGAATCATACTTTCAAAAAATGGGAATTTTTTACGGCTATAATAAACACTATATATACTTCTAGGTATATTTTTCCTATTTGGCCGTTCTTATCCTTTGCTGGGAACCAACTGGCTGCAAACCTGCCCACCCGAGGCATTTCTGTACCCCTGAGCTTGACCAGGAAGATTACGTTTGGGTTAATAACTTCCTGCAAGTGGCTTTCTAAGTGGGAAATGTCAGAACTGTCTAGGAGAACTGTTTGCAGATGTGATGGAAGAAATGAGTTGTCAGCTAATGGTGCAGGCAGGCAGGAAAAATCCAATTGCTGTTAAATTGGCCTTTTGGAAATTGTCATCATCCTAGAGTCAAGCCTGGGACCCCCTCTGAAGGTATCTGTGGGAGCTCGGGCTGTTTCCACTCACGTCTTGGTTTGGATAGTTCGTAAGGAAACTGGAAAATATTTCATGAACTTGTTCTTAAGAAAACCAAGTGAAAAATATACAGCTCCGTTTATAAACACCAGCAGAAACATGCTGAGTTCAGAGATGAGATCCACTGTGAAACCAGAAGACCATTCCGTCATTTGTCAGCCCTTAGACTCGGGCATTTCGGCCTTTGCTGACAGGACAGCGTGCCATTCAATCTCTCCCAACTGTTTATTTTAAACTTGCTTATTATTTTAGGTATGAAACTGATAAAGTGCTTTGTCTCCCCTGTGCCTTCTGGCCTGTTAACATTCTGCAGCCGAAACCAGAGAGCGGTTTGAGAGGAGCTCAGGGAGAAATGTGATCCTTAAAATTAGCCAGCAAGCTTCACTCTTGTTGAACTTAAAAAGATGATGGGCCTGGAAAGAGGTTGGGAGTGTAATTTGTTAAATGTTAACCTCTGAGAAAATGAGGGGCAGGAATGAGGCTAAGGGAGATTCTCGCTGGGGACAGATTGAGGGAAAGGATTTGATGCCTTATGTCGCTATGGATTTAGGGAATGGGAACACCACAGTTGCATACTGGGAAGCCCATGCTGGGGCTTCTGTGGCAGAGGATCTTGTAGCAAACCAGGAAGGCTGAATTAAGACCCATTTTCAAAAGGCCTCCCATTGGTATTTCCTCTTTGCTTCTTTCTCTTTAGGGTTATGTTTGTGTAACGTTCTGTGTAGAACTTGGGGCCATGAAGACACTGGGTGAAACAGGCAGAACTTAGCCAGTCTTTTGTGGCCAGATTCTTCCATATCATCTTTCATTACTATCTGAACCAGCAAGCACTTTTCTTCTTATACCTCCATCTGTCTACCAGCAGTTTCTGTCTCCAAGAGAGTTGATTGTTTTTAATAGTTGTCTAAGATATGGGTTTATTCATTTGTTCATTCTTGCCCTCTCTCATCCATCCATCCATCCATCCATCCATCCATCCATCCATCCATACATTTATTCATCAAAGCATTATTGAGTTCTTATTTTGTGCTGGTTAATAATAGGTGCTATAGATACAGAGAGAAAACACATTGTTTTTACCTTTCAAGAGCCTAGAGCCTAATGTGAAGGGACAGACAAATAAACCAAAATGTATAAAATCATATAGTAAAGCAGAGTGGTGAAGACCTTAGCTTTGGAGTTGGTCAGACCTGGGTTTGAATTCAAGCTCCATTATTAGGAGCTCTTGTGACCCTGGGCAAGTTACTCTCTGTGCCTCAGTTTCCTCATCTGTTAAATAGTGGAACTATCTCAGAGTTATAATGATAATGAAAGCAAATAAATTATAGAAGTGTTTATCACAATTTCTTGCTTGTAGGAAGTGTTCAGCAAATATTGGTTATCATTATAATAGCAGTGTGCGTAGGATGCTTGGGAGCTCCTGGGGGGTTTGTAATCCAGCCTAGGAGGTCAGATGAGATTTCTGAGATTAGATGCTCATTACAGCGGAGTGTTAAAGAATGAGCAGGAGTTATTTGAACAGAGAAGGGCGTTCTCAGTAGAAGGAAAAATATATGCTAAACGTCTTGAGGCAAGAAAGATCAGACTATATTAGAGAAATTGTAAATAGGTTTGTTTGGTTAAAACATGGGAGAAAGTCAGGAAGTTATAATAATAGTTAGTGATTGGGCACTTACATATGCCAGGACACAGTTACAAGTGCTTTCCATAAACTCTTTTATTTAATCCTGATCACAAGTCTGTGAGATAAGTACAATTTTTATGCCTCGTTTAGAGATCAGGAAACAGACGCACAAAAGGTGGAAGGGATCTGCCCAGGGTCACACAAGCAGGAGATGGTAGAGTTGGTATTTGAATCCAGGTCAGTTGTCTTCAGAATCAAGGACATTTTTACTGTTATACCTCCAGATCGATTGAAGCCAGTGGTGTCACCACCTTCTCTCTTGTGATGGCATTGAGTACTCTGGTTGAGTACTTCAAATCAGATCTTTGGGCCATAGGATGGTACTGTATTAGTCCAACAACAGTTTTCTGGGACAACTCCCAATTTGTTTAAAAGACCCCTTTCCAACCCCAAACCCCTCTTTCTCTTTGTGTCTCAGAATGAGCCATCCTTAAGTGAATCCTACTGTGAATGGTAAGGTTTTTCTTGTAATTTGCATTTGAGTGGGAAATCAAGGAGTTTGAATAATGCCCCTTTTCCATCTGCTTGCCTTATTGGGTTGCTGAAAATTTTGCCCAGGGTTTTCTAGAATTCAGATATGGTTAAAGATCAGATCCAAGATAACAGTTAAGTGTTAATAGTTGGTATTTGTTTGTTTCTGAAGGGGATCTATGTACCAAAATCAAGATGATATAAGGGGGTGGTTTCAGACCTGGCTGCGTGTCAGAATCGCAGGGTGATCTTTAAAAAAATTATAGGCTCCCCCAAATCACAGGTTCCCAAGCCCTACAGAATGGGGATTTCTGGGGTGGGCTCAGGAATCTAAATGAAAAAGCTCCCAGATGATTCTGACAACACAGCCAAATTCGAGTTCCACTGGTATAAGGGAAAGAACTGTGATTGGAATCAGAATCCAGTTCTGTGTCACAGGAAACCTCTCAGACCCAGGCAAATCAGGATGGTTGGCCGCCCTGGTTGCTGGTAAAGAATTCTATCCTAGTTCTGTCAACACTTCAAAGCTCTTTCTATCATCTGATACTGTTGCTCCTATGAAAACCTTTTGACTGGTCTTGCCATTGATAAGGGATCCCTAAATAGTAGTCGAATATGAATTAGCTGGGGGCTGCTAAGGTCCGTCTGAATTCTGAGACCCCACCATTTTTCTTTCAGGATCCCTTGATCATATCACTGTGGTAACTGCTGATGGGAAGCTAGCTTTAAACCAGATTGGCCAGATCTCCATGAAGTCGCCACAGCTGATTCTGGTGAACATGGCCAGCTTCCCAGAGGTAAGGTGGCCTTGCTAAAAGGGTCCTTCTCCTTGGTCTATTTTGGAATGGAGGAGGCGGGGTCAAGTCAGGAGGAAGTAGTCCCTCCACCTGGGGATGAAACAAGAGAGAAGACATAAGAAGGGAACTTAAGGATAAGGAAAAACTCTTTTCCTGTTTCTAAATTCCTTTTCTGTTAAACTCAAACACTAGAAGCCAGGCAAGCAATTTGAATACTGAAACAGACCCCCATCTAAGAAAAACAACAGTGGCGATGCAGTGATTGGTGCTGGGCCAACATGTAGGGGGCTGTGGTGAACTGGAGAGCCCGTGCCCTGTCTGAAGGAAGCAGCCTATGTCCAGCTCCTGGTGCTCTTTTCCAAGCAGAAATGTAGGCCTGGTGATCAGCGTTACCAGATACTAAGATTTTTATTTCCAGAAGCCAGTAATCCAAATTTTTATGTGGGATCTTCGTTAAATGTTGATAACTGCTGTATTTTGCCGTGTATAATGCGCACTTTTTTGCTCAAATTTGTGAGGGAACAATAAGGATGCGTATTATACACGGGTAGTACTAATTCTGTATCTATATAAATGTTTTTAATTCTTTTATTTATGCTTATGAGTTAAAAGTGTAACTCTAAAAATCAATAATGATATTTCGCATCCAAAATAATACCCTGGAATACAATAGGTTTTGTTGGACTTACAACAAACTTGCAACAACAAAGAGTTCTTGGCCTTCTGTGATGTGTAAATATTGTAAATTTGTTATTGTACATAAAATTTCTTGTACCTTGTATCTGTTGTTGTGTTTTGTAATTATTTGTTACATAAAATGTCTTGTATCATGTTAAAAAATAAATGCTAAAATTCCTTTATAATACAAAAACAAGTACATAAATGTAAACAAATAAAAATTTGAATTAAAAAATTAAAATGAAAGATTTTTTTCCCCTGAAAGTTTGGGCCCAAAACGTGGGTGCATTATACATGGCAAAATATGGTAATTCACTTTTTTTTTTTTTAAAGAATATGAGACAGAACACATTAATGGGTCAGATTTGGCCTATGGGACACCAGTTTGTCACTTCTGCATTAGTATTTGGAGCAGACCCTCTAGAAATTCACATTGCTTTCAAACTGGACTGACCATTGCAGAATATTACATAGAGCACAGTGCTTTCAAGACTGGAAGGTGGGTTGCTTTAGATCTTTTCAGCCTTGAGGCTACGATTTTAAGTCTAGTTGAGGAAGATAAATGCGCTTTTCCTTATTGGTCCAGTGGGAATTGACCTGGATTGGGAGTCCTAGGGGACCTGGAATCTGGCCCAACTCTGCTACCAGCTGGCTATTTAACCTTGTGTAAGTAGCTTCATTCTCTAGACCTCCATTTCCTCATCTGTTACATGAGATGAAGGAATCTGAAGTCCCTTCCTGCTCTGATTGTCTGTTTCAGTATTTCTCTCCCAAAGACATAGACCAAAGTTGAACCTGCTGGATTAGAGATATAAGTAAGGAAAAGCCTTTGCTATGAACACTTTCAAATCAGAGGGCTCTTGTAGTTAATGGGCCAAGCACACTTGCCAGGGGGCTGTTATTCACCATTGCCCCATCACCATTCTCCATGCCACAGCCACAGTGAACTTTTAAAAATACACGTTGGATTATGTCATTCCCATGCTTTACATTTGTCAGTGGCTTCAAGTAATCTTTAAGAAAAAGACTACTGTGTCTTTGAAGGCTTCGCGTGATATGGCCCCTGCCTGTCCCTCCCAGTCTCTCTGGGCTTGTGTCTCCGTCATCCTTGCAGACTGTTTTAGCCACCTTAGCTGTCCTCAGACACACTGCACCATGTGCACCTTCGGAGCCTTTGCACATGTTCTTCGCTTTGCTTGTAATACTCTTCCCTGGCTGATTACTACTTATATTTGGGATCACAGCTTCAATGTCACTTTCTCAGGGAGACCTTCCCTAACCTACCCAGCCTAAGTTATTCCTCCACACTGACCTCTCCTATAGAGCACAGTTCTTTTTTGTCATTGCTCTTATCATTATTAATAGATATACACTTATTTATGTCTTTATTTTCCATCTCACTTTCACTAAATTGTAAGCTGGGAATGTAGGAATAATATCTGACTGTCTCGTTGTGTTGAGCACCTGAAACAGTGCCTGGCACGTGGAAGCACTCAGTGAATTTTCCTCAAAGGGATGAATATATGTTATTAGGTTGATGGAAGGGAGTCACTCATTCCTGGGGTTACTGAAGAGCAGAGAAATGACGAAAAGGGAACTGTCACCTCTTTCCTTTTCTGGCCCCCTCTGAACTGCGGAGGCCTCTCCGCCGGTTCATCTAATCCCATAGGCACTGCAGGCCAATTTAGGGAACAGCCTCCTAATTACTTGAAGACCTCATCAGGCAGATTGCTTTTCAGAGCCAGCCACTTCTGTTATTAAATAGCAAATGTCAGTCACGGAAGAAACACCTGATTGGCCACCAGAGCATCTCATGAGGCAAAAGAAGATATTAACAGCTTAATTTTTTCTTAGGAAGTTGGAGTATATTGTCATTTTTCAACCAGAGCCATCTTTGCCATTTCTCCAAGTTGAAATTCTGTGGGTTTGGGAGGGGAGGGGCCAGAAACCTTTATAGGCATCTCACAGAGATCCTTTACAAGGACAGAGTGAGGAAGTGTGAGTTACATTGTCTTTTGAATTCCTTTATCTCATCTGGTGTATATATTAAACAAATAGCCCTAACTAAACATTTCCTTCCTCCCCTTTAGAAGCTGTTCATAGAGTACCCAGGTTCATAGCTTCAAAATGCTGAGCTAATCCTCTCTGTGTTTATGTAATTCCTTTCTGTCTCACATGCGGCTGGCTTTCTTTCCAAACCTGTGCGTTTCTGTGTCATGCTGTGGTGACACGATGCAGATTTACATGCATAATCTTTTCAAATGCATTGAAGACAGAAAACTGTGTTGCATTTGTTTAACATGTGTCCTGCTTGATAAATGATACACACAGTTGCTGCTTTCCATAAACTTGCCTGCAGCTAGAGTTAATGATGGGAAAGAAAAGAAGGGAGTAAAAAAAACCACAGCATGATTTGAACAAGGCAAATGAAAAAAAAAATCTGTAGGCTCCATTATTGCTCTTGTGGAAGGAAGAAAGCTAACGTGTACTGAGTGTCTACTGTGCACCAGGCACTACTTTCTCATGTGCTGTTTCATGTGATCAACACAGGTCCTCTATGAAATTAAGATGACTCCGTTTTATAGATGAGAAGACTGAGGTTCAGAGAAGTAAAATATCCTCCCTGTTCACACTGTTGTGATAGAACCAAGATTTGAACATAGATCTGTTTGACACTAAAGCCTGTGCTCCTCTTACCATTCATTCATTCATTTAACAAACATTTTTTGAGTCCCTGCAAGTTACTAGGTTTTATGTGAGATACTGGAATTCACTGAGGATTCAGACAGATAAGGTCCCTGCTTTCATAGACCTTATATTCTAGGGAGTCATTGAGATATAAAGAAAATGGAAGGCCAGTAATTGAAATGTCACTAACACAGTTGACTTGAACACAAATTATCAAGGACTTGTTTACCTGTCTCCAAAAGTTTTATTATCATTTGTCGTTTAGCATAGTTATAAGCTTATGAATGGCAATAGCAGACATTGCTAATTGATGACAGAACCCTCTCCTGCCGACCCCAGGTGGCGTCTATGATATTTCTCAACATAGTGCTCCAAGCATCACACCAGTTAGTCAGTGTTGCCGTCTGAGAACAGCCCACTTGCCCTGGGATACCGGTGAGCATCCCTTCAGGGAGGGTAACGGCTAAGATGAAAGATGGAAATGCCATAGAAACACATGCCTTTTTGTTTGAACCATGAGGAGTTCAGAAGTCATATTGGGAAAATGACTGTCATTCCCTGAGTTTCTGCGTCCTACCTATCAAACTGAAATATATATATATTTAAAATATTTTAGAAGAACTATGTCTTCTAAGGTTTCTTTGCAAAATGAAACCTCTCTTGATTTATATTTTTTCTGCATATGAATGAGCACAGAACAAGAAAAGTCTAAAATAAGGTTTTGGGGGGTTATATACATGATGTAAAAGTAAGGAGATGAGTTTTTCTAATAGATCTGAGCCAGTTTATTAATATGCTCATTCGACACGCTTTTACTGAGCACTTACTATGTACCTGGCACTGAGCCTTGTATTGAGAAGATGTAAATATTGAAACAGAGTGACTGCCCAGCTTGGTATCAGCAGTGGGTGCTCCTCTGCCTACAGGGGAAGGTTGTATGGAAACACTTGGGTCTGATTGTGAAAGGGAGGTGATGGTGGTAGGGTGTCACCACAATGAGTTATCAGTCATTTGGTGAGAAGTGTCAGAAAAGGATTAGGAGACTTGAGATCAGGCTACCCCTTCAAAGTGGAGATTCTCCCTTTATTGTTAACTTCAGAAGTCTGCGTTTCATTTTATTAAGGCAGTTCTCTTGCAGAGGAAACTTGCATTTCTTTATCCAGCTCTTTCATTTACCTTGGCCATACCCTTTATACAGCAGACCTAATTCCAAATTATTTTTGGCAATTTAAAAAACGTCAAATCCCCTTCTGCTACAGTTACTAAGCATATTGAACTAGGAGATCTGGAAGAAAATAGGGCCAGAGTGACATCATCGGACTCGGAGTTGAGGAGCCCAGCATCTCTGCTTAACTCTGCCAGGAAGCGGAAGTATGGCGGGAGAGGTCCTTGCGCCCCTGCTTTGGCTCTCTGGGAAGACCGTATTTGTGCTTAGGGATGTGACCTTATCCAACAGGTCCCTGTATACATGAGGAAGGGACTGTACTTGGTTATGTCAGAGAGCCCTACCAGCTCCAATAGTCTGTGGTCAAGGTACCATTTCAAGAGTTTACTGTTCCAAGCAGTGGCCACACTGTTAGATTTAGTGTACAGCCTCCCTAGATTATTCATCCGCACGTAGAAATTCAGGTTTATCTTTTGACTTTATGGTAACACCTTATGTCCCTGTAGAATTAAGGTCATTTTCAGATGAAATAGATAAGCTCTTTAGGCACTCCCTCAAAAATCAAAGCAAACCCTGGAAAAAATGTAAAATAGGTATGCCACACGCCCCATTCTTTTGAACCAGAAAGTCTAGGGAGGAACTCAATGCTGAGAATTGTCCCTGTGAATCCAAGGGATGGGGATTGGCTCTGGGCAAACCTAAAATTCTTTGGAAAATGTCAGAGGCCTCATTTTCATGAATTCCACAGTCGTGCCCATGCAAGTCTCTCCCACTGCTATCTTTTATCCTTTAGGAGTGCTTATCAGCTGTGGTTATACCAGTTTGTGAGGTGAGATGAGGCGCTTTGGGAAATCGGTGTGCCACTGTGCCACCTGGTACAGTGGGCAGCAGGACTGTTGAGAAGACCCTGGGGGATGTGAGTCAGGACAGCAGTGCCTCAGCTAAGTGATGACAGCAGCTCAGCCTTGTTTTGGGCTTTTGGGCATTCTTACCTTTACATCCCGAAGGTATATAATAACTCCCCTTGCCTGGGTGTCACTGTGCGCCAGGCACAGAGCAAGGTGCATTGCTCATACTACCTCCTTGACTCGTCGCTGAGGTGTACACAGCAGCACATGGTCTCAGAGGATGAAATAGAGGCTCAGACGAGGTCAGGCTCGTTGCCCAGGGTCACATGGTAAGCAGAGATGGGGTTTGAACTGAGATCTTTCTGACTCCAAAGCCCATGCTTGCAGCCAGTGTACCATGCTACCTTGCGTGGAGCACACACCAGCAGGGATTCGTTGCTCATTCCAAAACATGAGTGAGATTGGTGTAAGTGTAGATGCGAATGAGTTAAATTTATTTACTCATTTCAAGTCGGCACTGGTATATTTTGAGTGTAAAATGTCAACTGGAATTTTTAATGTATAAAATCTTTCATCTGTCTTTACACCAATCTTTGCACAGACCAGCCCCCCTCCCTTGAGGATTTATTGTGGTTTTGATCTGTGTTGCCTCAAACCATTGAAATCTTTTCAAAGAAGCAGAGCTGTTTTCTTTTTATTTTTTCCTTCTCTTTGCTTTTTTTCCTCCCGCAGTACACTGGTACCAGGAGTGGACATAGTTTGCTATTCAACTTGATCAAAGCACTCTACACCAATGTAACTTCCTGATCTTACTGGTAACAGAACTAAATGTTTCCATGTTCTGCCAAGATGGGTTGCCAGTTATCGACAGAGGGCTTGCATCTGGTAATAATTATTTACTAATTCTGTTTACCTTTTGATCTGGTTTTCAGTGTACAGCTGCAGCTATCAAGGCTATAAGAGAAAGTGGAATGAATCTGAACCCAGAAGTGGAAGGGACGCTAATTCGGGTACCCATTCCCAAGTAAGTTTGGCTGAAATTTGCATATTCTGATGCAATGGGGACATGCTGTTAGGCTGACAGCATACTCGACCTGTACCTCTCATCCTGACAAACTCCAATGTCTTTTGAGGTCCAGTTTACTGATTCAGAAATATTTATCGAGTGCCTACTATGTATGAGGGGCTGGAGAAGTAGCAGTCAACCTGCAAAAGTCCTTGTCGTGATGTAGTTTACATTCTGCTGGGGAGAGAGGACCCACAAATAGATAAAGTCATTCCAGATAACGAAACGTTACGTGGAAAGAACAGGCAGTGGGACCGAATAGCGTGTGACTTGATGAGGCTCAGACGAGGTCAGGCTTGTTGCCCAGGGTCACATGGTAAGCAGAGCTGGGGTTTGAACTCAGATCTTTCTGACTGCAAAGCCCCTGCTTGCAGCCAGTATATCATGCTACCTTGCCTGGAGCACACACCAGCAGGGATTCATTGGTGGCAGGGACAACCTTAGCCTGGGAGGACTCTTTAAGGAAGTACCATTCTGCTGAGAGCTGAATTATAAGGAAGAGCCCCCCTAGGGGAAGAACCTTCCAGGCAGCGTGAACAGCCAGCGCAAAGGCCCTAAGTCAGAAAAGACCTCGATACTTGTAATCTTGAATCCATGTTCCTTGCAGAGTTATTTTCACATTAGTCCTTGCTTGTTGAAGAATTTTAGGCATAAGAACAAAAACGTACAGTCGACCCTCTTATCTGTGGTTTTGCTTTCAGCAGTGGTCAGCTGTGGCTGGAAAATATTAAATGGAAAATTCCAGAAGTAAACAGTTCCTAAGTTTTAACTTGTGTGCCATTCTGAGTCATGTGATGAAATCTTGAGCCGTCCGCTCCATCCCACCTGGGACACGAATCATCCCTTTGTCCAGCATCTCCATGCTGTATGTGCTCCCTGTCCATGAGCAGCTGTCGGGGTTGTCAGATTGACTGTTGTGCTACCACAGTGCTTGTGATCAAGTCACCCTTATTTTACTTCATAATGGCGCCAAAGTGCAAGAGTAGTGATGCTGGCAATTTGGAGATGCCAGAGAGAAGCCGGAAAGTGCTTCTTTAAGTGAAAAGGTGAAAGTTCTCAATAAGGAAAGAAAAAAAATGGGTGCTGAGGTTGCTAAGATCTACGATAAGAACGAATCTTCTATCCATGAAATTGTGAAGGAAAAAAATTACAAAGAAGGGTGAATACAGTACAATAAAATATTTTGAGAGAGACCAGATTTATATAACTTTCATTACAGTATATTATAATAGTTCTATTTTGTGATTATTGTTGTTAATCTCTTACTGTGCCTCTTAGTTTATAAATTAAACTTTATCAGAGATATGCATATATAGAAAAAAAAAAAAAAAATATATATATATATATAGGTATACAGGGTTCGGTGCAACCGTGTTTCCCCAAAAATAAGACCTAGCTAGACCATCAGCTCTAACGCATCTTTTGGAGCAAAAATTAATATAAGGCCCAGTATTATATGATATGATATGATATGATATTATATTAGACCTGGTATTATATTATATTATATTATACCCAGTATTATGTCATATTATATTATATTATATTATACCCAGTCTTATATTAAAATAAGACCAGGTCTTTTTTTTTTTTTAATAAATTTTATTGGGGAATATTGGGGGACAGTGTGTTTCTCCAGGGCCCATCAGCTCCAAGCTGTTGTCCTCCAATCTAGTTGTGGAGGGTGCAGCTCAGCTCCAAGTCCAGTTGCTGTTTGCAGTCTTTAGTTGCAGAGGGCGCAGCCCACCATCCCATGTGGGAATCGAACTGGCAACCTTGTTGTTGAGAGCTCACGCTGTAACCAATTGAGCCTTCCGGCCGCCCCTCCGGCAGTTCAGTGGCAGCTCATTATCTTCAATCTAGTTGTAGAGGGCACAGCTCACTGGCCCATATGGGAATGGAACCTGCAGCCCTGTTGTTCAGAGCTCTAGCTCTAACCAGCTGAGCCATCCGGCCGCCCAAGATCGGGTCTTAGATTAATTTTTGCTCCAAAAGATGCATTAGAGCCGATGGTCTGGCTAGGTCTTATTTTCGGGGAAATATGGTATCTGTGATTTCAGGCATCCACTTAGGGTCTTGGAACATATCCCCTGTTGATAAGGAGGGACTACTGTATGTTTATTTTAAAATTTAAAAAAAGAAATGACAAGACTTTGACATCTTTGAGAAAGAGAAAGCCAGTGTGTTTGAAACTCAGTGAAGGGGAAGGGAGCTGGACTAGTGAGTAGAGGCTGATGGTTTAGGCTTCGTAGGCCATGGGAAGGGGTTTGGGCTGTATTCTAATTGGACTGGGAAACCATGGGAGGGATATAAGCCGAGGAGTGACCTGATCTAATGTTGACTTTTTGCGGGGTCTCTTTGTCTGCCAATTAACAAATGGAATGTAGGGGGACAGAGCAGACACAAGGAGAATAGTTGGGAGGCAACTGCAGTAATCCAGGTGAGACAGAAACCCTCTCTTTGGGTTTATAGATTCCATAACATGCAGAATTAGTTTCTCCTTCTGTAATCTCATTTCTTAATTATCTTTAAGTCCCTGTTCCTCACACAGTACCTCACATATAGCAACTTCCCAGTAAGTGTTGAATTAATTCATTCCATCATTCAACAGATGCTTATCAAGCACGAACTACATGCCAGGTACTTTCCTAGATATTGAGATGCGGCAGTAAACAAAACAAACAACAAAAAGCCCCGTGTCTTGGGGCTTGCTTACCTTGTAGTTGAGTAGGCCCAGTAAACAGAAAAACAAAGAAAGATGTAATGTAATGTCAAGTGACGATAAGGACTATGAAGAAAAACAAGCAGGATAACAGAGGTGGGGGTTTTATTGTAGATGAGGGAGGTTCAGAAAGGAAGTGACATTTGAGCAGAGACCTAAGTGAGACGAATGCATGAAGTGTCCGAATAACTGGAAGGGAAAAAGAATGCCACACCAGTCAAGAGTCTTTTCGTGCCACGTGTCATCCTGCATTTCTTTATGTGTATTGTCTCATTTGTCACACCAGCCCCATGAGATGGGTTTTCTCCAGGTATGGAAAGTTAGGCTCAGAGAGGTAAAGTAATATCTCTGAGGTCACAAAGCTTGTGCTGAAGCTGGGACCTAAACCAAGGTTTAGTTGATTCCAAAGCTTCGTGATGCACCCATGCTAGCAATAGAATTAATCCCAACACTGAGAGTCTGGAAACTTTCCCCACTGAACTTTTTTCCTGCTTTATGTCCAGAAAATAGCCATCTTATTCTGTTGTGCTTTCGATAATCTATAAATCAGAATTAATACTCTGCCTTGAAATCATGTGAATTGGGAGCGATACAGCCTCGTGTTTAAGAACCAGATAGACCTGGGTTCAAGTCCAGTACCTGTTTGGTCCGTGAGTTCATTGATTTGCTCAGGAAATTTTCTTCAAATGTATCATGTGCCAGACTCGGTGCTGGGTGCGGGGGTCGTACAAATCTGATGTTTGCCTTCATGAAACTCACAAGCTGAGCCAAGGCCCCTGTTTAGATCACCTTCAGCTTATTTGTGGAACTTACTATTACCTACAGTTTATAGGTGAAAAAATGTAAATTCAGAGAAAGGAAGGGACCTGCCCAAGATCACGTGGTCCGTAAGTGGCAATCAGGATTTGAATCCTGAATTTTTCTGTTACCAAAATACAGGCTCTTTGTCCTGCCCTCTCATGTACTCAGGGGCGTTAGAAGCAAGATTTGCAAGGGGAATGGACAGGAGTGAGCAGGTTTATTCTTTAGTTCTTGCTCTCCTGTCTGAAATCTTGGAAAAGCCACATAACCTCCCGGAGCCTCGGTTTCCTCATACACTAAATGGAGGGGCTGTTCTCAGTGGTCTGCCAGGCCCCTTGTGGAGCTCCAAAATTCTGTGATGCTATGAATTTATGCTGCTGAATGCTCACTGCTGGCTTCAGTTCCTCGTAGAGTGGCCTGATTGGGTATCGTATTTTTCTTTCAAAGGTCTAGTTGATATAATGTGCACCTCCGCAGCCCCACAGGACTAAGTGATTGCCCTCGGTGCGTTGTATATAAGTTTGAAGGATCAGGGAGTTTAACTTAACTTGAATTTCCAAAGACATGGGGATCTGTTACATTATATTTTACATTATTTTATGTTGGTTAATGGGCGTAATCCAAGAGAAAGTTGACGGACCAAAACCCTCTGCTCCTGCAAACCTCATTTTTTATATACTTTCTTCCCTTTGACAAGGTGGTAAGGTCATGAGGCCCCTTACTGAATTATACGTTTGGTAGTTTTCCAGATAAAAAATGAATGATCTGTTCTTTATTATGGAGGCTGTGTCATGTGAGAGGATAAAGGTTGATTTAGACGTAAAAAGGACCAAGGTTTTCATTTGGTTTTGGCAGTGACTTTCATATGACTCTGGGCATGTCACCCTAGCAGCTTGCTGCCTTCTAGTTCCTTATTTGTAAAATAAGTAAAGTAATATATAACAATAGGTTGAGATTTGGTAGGATTAGTAGAGAAAATAGATTAAGTAGTGTGATTTCCTTAGAGGAAAGAAGCTATATAAATATAAGATACTAATATTATTTCAGTTAACTTTGATATATATATATATATACACACACACATATATATACATATATATGTAAATATATATAACTCAAATTTTATATATATAAAAGTTTACTTTAGGAGAAAAGGAAGGAGGGAGGAAGGGAACTAATATGTTTAAGTACCTACTATGTGCCAGGAACTGTTAGGTGCTTCACATATACAGGGAAAGTGGAAACGTACAGTTAAATTTGTTCCTTGGTATCACAGAAGCATGAACTTGAGTTCTGGCTCATTTGCTTTTTTAGCTGTGTGACAATGGCAACTGTCTCCACCTCTCTGAATCTCAGAGAGCTCATCTGTAAAATATTTACAGAACTTGTCTTAAATGGTTATTAGGAGATTTCAGTGAGATAATGTACACAAAGCTTTTGATGTTTAGCAAGCACCCAGTTAACGCTAGCAAATGTTCTTTCATTCCCTTTCATAAGTAAGCAGGAGCATCATTCCCTTGTAACCGCAAGGAAACAGTCTCTGAGAGGTGAGGCGTTGTCTGTAGGTCGCACAGCTGGAAATTGGCAAAGCTGTGAGGAGGAAAATAACACACCAAAGCTTATGTTTGGGAGGTGGGAGGGAATCAGAAACATAAATTCCTAGGATCAGTTTCCTAGATCATAAAATGTTGAGTTCTAGGAAAATTTGCCTTTCCTGATTGATTGTGACTCCTCCTCTGCCAAGTAATAGTTTGCAAGTTTGCTTTTTTGCCAGAGCTAAGTTTTATCGTCAGTTGCGGCAGGTCTCAGCTAGTGCTAATCCTCGTTACACTCCTCTGAATCTTATGTTCCCGTTTAAATGAGTCAGTACTGAGCATGTATCTTACTATGATCTGCCTCTGATCCTTTGAAGAAGTGGGTGGCAGATAAATCCTAAATCAGTAACCGGTCAGGCTTGGGGCCTGAGTGCTCCTTATGACCAAGTCCTTTTCTCACAGACTCTGGAAATCCAGCTCTGTGTGGCTGTGTGCAAGTTTTTCTCATGGCTCTCCTCAGTAAAATACCATTGCCCCTCAGAAGCTCTGAGTTACATCAGTCCCCGCTGGCAATGCGGATAGCTTTTGTTTTCTTCAGTGTCCTTTCACTTGGAGAAGTCGGTCAAGTGGATGGATCTTTGAACATTCCCATTAATCAAGATTCACCGAAAGAGTTCCTTCCACTTTCCTTTCCTATTTACATGATCAAATTTGGGGTACTATTTATTAACCGCCTACACTAGAGGTGTAGTGACTGGAGGTGCTGTGCTGAATGCTCTACGGTTTCTTCCCGAATTCTCACATCAGTACTATGGGATCAGGAGACTATTCTGCTGCCCGTTTGACCGATGAGAGACCTGAAGCTCACAGAAGTTAATGCCCAATGTCATATAGCTACTAAGTGGCAGAAGTGGGATTCGAACTCGGGTCCTTTTACTGCCTTTTTCCTGTTCTTGTCTCCTAATAGGTCTCCCTGGAATATCAGTCTTTCATTTCTTAATCAGGGACCCTGAAAAGTTTTGAGCAGTTCATTTTGATCAGCACAGATTTTTGCCTCCACCCTATTTGCATTTTCATTATGCCCCCAAACAAACAAATACATACTCCCTTACTCATTGTTTGACCAACTTGCAGTGAGAAAAACCACACAAAGTCGAATGAGGCTGCTTTGGTTTGAGAATACTGAATTCATGTCCATCTTTAAATAAACCTATAAGGAATCGTAAATTCACCAAAGAAATAAAAGTATATATGATTGACTCATTCTCCAGTGAGGTGGCATCCTTCCTGCATTGTCCTGCTCTTTCATTATTTTTCATCAAAGTCTGCACTGGTTTTATCTTAAGTAGAATTAAATAAAAAGTTAATGCCCCCGTTCTATGCCCCATAGGAAACCAGTTTTAGCATCTTGATGTTTCTAGATGTTTTTCTACACAAATTCAAACACGTCTGTATCTCCTCCATTTTCCTTATAATGACATGGGATTATGTTGTACATACTGTTCTGCACGTTTTTAACTTAACAAGTGTCAATTGCTCTCTGATGAGAGTTCTTCCTTCCTCTTCAAAGGATGCGTAGTGTTTGCATTTAACGTAGCATTAGCTGGTTCCCAATTATTGAATATCTTGGTTGTTTAAAATGTTTCTCTTGTACTAAAGGTGTTATGATGATTTTCTAAGGCTTTGCCTCTTGTTCTGCTGGGAGTGGGGAGGGGTAGGGAGGGGACTGTAACTGGGGAAGATGGGAACGGGATGTGGGGGCCTCAGAGTAGCTGTTGTTGCTTGATTGTCTCAGTGCTTGTTTGCGAAAGCGTGTTGCATGTGGCTGAGCTTCTAAGAGACGTGGCCATTTCAGGGCCAGACAACCATCTGCAACACACCCAGGTGACCCCTCCAGTGGTCCTCAGACCCAAACTTGACTTTACTCTCTTCGGAAACCCCATTGATATTTGAACGGCTCTCCTGGCTCATTGCATGGCAGTAATAAGATTAAGCAAAGTGACCGTTTACTGAGTGCAAACTGTATTCTAGGCCCTATGCTATATTATTCAACTCATTTCACTCTATTGTTCCCTATTTTTTTATACCTGAGCTAAGAAAGCCCACGAGAGGTTAAATAACTTGCTCAAGTTCATTTAGCTAATAGAGTTGTGCAAGATTTAAATATGGGTTCTTTTGACTTCCAAGTCTATTCTTACATCTGTGGCCTTCTAAAAGCACTTTTCGTTTTTGTTTTTTGTTTTTTTGTAGCAAGGGGCAGCAATTGGTATTTTAACATTTAATTACATACCAATCCAAACCATGTGGAACAGACTTTCCAAATCTGAAAGTGAATTTGTGTACCATTTTTTGGTGTGAGAGGCAGTCTGGAATGTAGGGTGTTTGATTGTTTTTAATCAACTTTATTGAGGTGTAATTTACATACAAAAAATGAACCCATTTCAAGGGTATATGATGATGACTTTTCACAAATATATGTGTCCCTGTAACAGTACCTCAGTCAAGACAGAACCGCCCCCTCAAAAGTTCCCCAGTACCCCTTTGCAAGTCAGCCCTCACCTTCCTCTGGCCCCACGCAACAACTTAACTGCTTTTATGAGGGTGTAAAATTTTTATCCTGCAATTTGAGACTTCTAAGACATTCATACATTTATTTAACAGATACTTATTGAGCACCCACAGAGTGTCAGGCATAGTTTTAGACATGAGGATACAGAATTGAACAAACCAGACAAAAACTCTGCCCTTATGGAACTTCTACTGGGGAGATGGATAGGAACAGACACTTACCACTGTGTGTTGGATGGTCATATCTTTCTGTGGAGAAAAATAAGGCGGAAAAAAAGGAATAAAGGATGTCTTGAATGGGAGTGGGGGAGTGGTACAACTTTAAATGGTGTGTTCACAGAAGGCTCAGGGGAAGGTGATATGTGAGCTGAGAACTGAGGAGGTGAGAGAGCAAACTATGCCCATATCCAGCACTAAGACAGGAGGCAGCAAATGCAAAGGTCCTGAGGTGAGAGTCTGCCTGAGGTGTTCAAGGAAACAGCCAGAGTGCCTACATGGCTGAAGCAGAGCAGTGCAGGGGAGAGAAATAGGAGATGAGGTCAGAGTGAAATGGGGAGGCCACAGTCATGTAAGGTATTAGTCAGGGTCCTCCAGGAGGTAAAAGAAAGAGATTTATGATTAAAGAATTGGCTCATGTGATTATGGAGGCTTACACATCCCAAGACCTACAGTCCGCAAACCCAGGAGCCCTGGACACACCACTTCAAGTTTGATGGGTCAGGATGATGAGGAGGAAAACAGCAGAGGAGACTCAGAATAAGTGGCCAGGGAACTAGGAGAGTGTGGGGTCCTGGGAACCGAGTGCAGTGTATCGAAGATGAGGCCGTCATCAGGTATGCTGAATATTGCTGATGGGTCAAGAAAAGAAGGTCTGGGACTCGGTCATTGGATTTAGCAACCTGACTTATCTATCAGTTCATCTCTGGCTAAAAAGGAAAGCACAGTGGTTGGGGATAGACACACCTCGGTTCGAATCCCTGTTCTGTCACTCTTTGGGTACATCTGCTTGGGTCCTCTGAGAAGCAGATGCCAGGACACAATTAGACGTGCAGGAGATGTATTGGAGGAAAGGCCTGTGAAAGAGGCAGGGTGCAGGTCTGCCACCGCTGAAGAAAGGAAAGACAGGACTGGCTGGAAGGAGATGCACTGCCGCACACCTGGGTGAGGCAGCCAGGTGGGCGCCCCCATTAAAGGAGGCCCTCTGCCGTGCGTGGTCATTGGCTGGGCACCCAGGGGCTGTGCCCGCTGCAGGGATCTTTGGCAAGCTGCTTCATTTTTTGATGCTTCAGTCTCCTTATCTGTAGAATGGGAATAATGTTTATGGTTTTGAGGAGTAATGGGATATAGTATGTGAGGCTCCTTGTATGAGGCCTGGTGTAGCATAGGTACGTAATAAATATTAATTCCTTTATCTTACAGTATTTGTCATTATCTCCTTAACCAGGAGTTCTTGGAAACATTTTTTTCTGATTATTTGGGAGTAAGACCCATGATATTTTATTTCTGTGTATTGATTCATCTTTTAGTCCTTAATACGCTCTTCCACTCTCTTCCTCACTATCCCCCTCCCCCAACCCCATGTTAATTCCCCCCTATCTTTTCCTCCATTTTTTAGGGGTGGGAGGGGTTGAGTCATTATGTTGTAATTGTCTTGGAATTTAAGTTGCTCAGGAACACTGTGGTTTGATTGTTAATGAGAACTTGGTTTATTCTTTGAATATGAACATGATGAACAAGACCTCCTGGAAGGTGTATCCAAGAAGCAATTCTGATGGCTGGTCCTGCCTGTGGTGTGAGATTTGCTTTGTGTTTCTGCTCAGGCTGAGGGACCTTGGCTCTTCTAGACAGCGGCAGCCCACCGTACGGCTCCCCAGGCCTCACAGTGCTTGAATGGTCACCATCATCGCCTCCCACTTTTCCTCCAGGCCTTGTCGGGCATGAGAGATTAGGCTCCCTCCCTTGCACTTTGTTCCCAGGTGACAGCCTGAGAGGATTCTACTTAGGATGGACCAGGGAATTTCACAGGTAACAGCAAAAAGGCCCGAGTTACAGTTCTCCTAGCCTGAATTCTCTTTCTCAAGTGTTTTTCCCCACGTGCTACTGATGTACAGTTCCTCCTAGCTGATGACCAGGTTTTTCCAGAGAGAGCAAGCTGGGTGGGTAAGGCAGAGTAGGATGGTCCCCAGGCTGAGTGAAACCGGGAGGGGTAGCAGCTCTGCAGCCAGGGAGAGCCAGAATTGATGCCTAGAGGAGCCAAGATTACAGTCAGAAAAACTCAAAAAAGAAAACCAATTAAAAATAGGTATGTAAATATTAGGCTGGTTCTTTCAACCCTGAGTCTCAGTTTCCTCATCTGTAAAATGGGATAATAGCAATATTTACTTCGATGAAGAGTTACTGGGAGAAACTCCTATGAAGGGATAAAGGGGAGAGGGAGCAGGAGTAGACAGGGAGAGCCTTTAGACCTCGATGAAGGTCTGACTTTGGTGAAGAAAGGAAAGAAATTCAATGAATGAGAGAAAATGTTATTTTTTAAACTGTCATTATGAAGTTAGCTGTCATTATTGAGTATTCCTGTGACCTTTCCTGCATAGTGATTGTTACCTGGTATGGGGGAGCATTCCTGCTGTTCATAGGTGAGGAAACCAAGGGCGTGCTGCTTGTCATTAAGCTTTCCATCTAGCAGACAAGTACTGTTCAGTGACAAGATCCGGACAGGCACATGACATTTGTTAACAACTTTATTGAGATATAATTCACCCATTTAAAGTGTGGAAGTCAGTGGTTTTTACTATATTCAGAGAATTGTACAACCATCACCACAATTGATTTTAGGACGTTTTTCACCACCCCGTAAAGAAACCTTGTACCCATTAGTAGTCACTCCCCACTTTACCCGCAATCCCCCATTCCCCATTGCTCTAGGCAACCACTAATCTGCTTTCCATTATAGATTTCCCTATTCCGAATAGTTCACATACATGGAATCACACAGTGTGTGGTCTTTTGTGATTGGCTTCTTAGCATCATGTTTTCAAATATCATCCATGTTGTTGCATATATTAGTGCTTCATTCTTTTTTATCGCTGAATAATATTCCATTGTATGGATATAACACATTTTGTTTATCCATTTGTAAATTGCTGAGCATTTGGGTTGTTTCCACTTTTTGGCTAGACCTGTGAGTAGTACTGCAGTGAACACCATCGTGCAAGTTTTTGTATAAACATATTTTCAGTTCTCTTGGGTATACACATATAAGTGGCGTTGCTGGTCAGATGATAACTCCGTTAACTTTTGGAGGATCTGCCAAACTTTTCCACAGGGACTCCACATTTTCATTTTCTCCAATAATATATAAGGGTTCCAATTTCTCCATCTCCTTGCCAGCACTTGTGATTTGTTTATTGTTGTTATTATTACCATCCTAGTGGGTATGCAGTAGTATCTCATTATTAGTTTTGATTTGCATTTCCCTAGTGACTAATAACGTTGAGCATTTTTCGTGTGCTTATTTGACATCTGGCAAATGGCCACATGTGTATCTTTAGAAAAATGTCTTTTCAAGTCCTTCACCCATTTTTTAGTTGTTTTGTTTTTTTGCCCTTTTGTTGAGTGGTAAGAGTTCTTTATATATTCTGGGTACTAGAATTTTATCAGATACATGATTTTCACCTCTGTTGTTTAAATTGTAAAAACGATGCACATTTATTACAAGAATTCAAATCCCACAGAAAAATGAAAGGTTATTTTACTGTCCCCCAAGTTTTCGTCCCAGAGGTAACTGTTGGCAAGTTTATATATCCTTCAGATTTAAAAAGATGCATATGCAAACACACACACGATACATATATACACATTTAGTTTGCATAAATGGAATTAAATATCTACAACAACTTGCTTTTTTTGCATAACAATATCTCGTGTACATCTTTTCATGGTGGTCTCGTTGTTTTTGTGGCTGCAGAGAGATTCCCTTTTGAGATGGATATAATACAGATGAGGAAACTGGGCATCAGTTTAAGTAATTTGCTCAAGGTCACAGATTAGAAAGCAGAGGAGTCATTATTCAAACCCAGTCTGTCTGTTCCCGAAGCCCCTGTTCTTGTCACATTATCATATTGCTCTTTGGGCTGCTGACCTGGAACCTACCTCTGTCCAGCTCTGTGGCCTCCTTGTCCGACTGTGGTACCGCTTAGTGGATCTCGTACCAGGGGTCGTGTGTATATTGGGCACATTCCAGGAAATACTGCTAATACCCTTTTCTTACAACACCCACACACATACAGACCTTTAGCCATCTTGAAAGGGAAAAAAGAAATCAGAGAAGAATGCCTAATGACCTAATTTGGGCTGGGGCAGCCACAAACTGCATTTGAGCAACTGCAGCTGCTTTCCTAGCCCTTTCATTCCCGCCGCCTGATGCCATCGCTGCTTTCGCAGGGCCATTCATTCTGCTGGATGAATTCCAGTGCCTTCCGGGCCTGGGCGAGCCTCCGCGCAGTGTAGCATGCCTGCCTTCTCCTCTTCCCACCTGGCCTGTGGCTTTTTAGGAGCGCCTCCTACTATTTCAGGTCCCAAGTGTGTGAAATGGGGGCTCCTTCGCAGTACAGATGTTCTGGTTCAAACACAAAAGAAAGTGCAATCAGGACGCTAGAGGAGAGCATGAGCTGAGGAGAAAGTTGCCACCAACACCTATGCAAAAGCTACACCCCAAAGGACAGGCTCCCCCTCTCCCTCCTCCTCGTCTGTTCTCCACCCTCGGTGTCCTGCACCTCATTACAGAACCTGGCAATTGACAGCCATGGGTCACTAGTCCACAGCAGTCCTCCGTAGATTCCCTTTTCCTTTCTCTCCATGGCACTTGGAATTCTAGGGGAGCTGGAAGAGTCGTAGTGTAGTAGTGAACTATATAGCTAAGCAGCCTTAATGTCAGAGCAGAATTAGTAATAAGAATAGTGCCGCCACTAGTAAGAATAGCTGCTTAGGGAGGTCTGGAATTCAAGAGTCAGACTGCACTGGGCTCAGATCTCAGGTCTACCGGGAACTTGTTGTGTGGCCTTGGGTAGGTCCCTCAATCTGTGTGAGCCTCGCTTTCCTAATGTGTGTAATCTGGGTAATAATACCGCTCATGTCATGGAAGTGTTGTGAAGATTCACTGAGCTGGTGCTTAGAGCGCGTGTCAACTCAGAGCCTGGCATGGGGAAAGAGCTCTGCAAATGTTTATTATCGAAGGTGAGCAGGTGATACCGTGATCTGATGTCTAGGCAGATGGAAATGGGCCCTCACTGTGATAACAAGATTCCTCCTTCTCTTCCTGTCTTCCTTTATTTTCTTCATAGCACTTATGTGTCACTTTATATATTTAGTTGTTTACCCTCTCTCTCTACTTCACTAGAATGTGAACAGGAGGAGCTTTGTCACTTTTGTTCCTTGCTGTAGACATAGTTCCCGGAACAGGTCCTAGCAGGTGGGAAGTGTGCGATAATGAAGGCACCCAGGGTTTACGGAATCAGTGAATGTGAGCGCTCACTCTGTGCCCACTGCTGTTCCAGGGGCTATTTGTATATTAATTAATACATTCATAGTAGTCTTTCGAGGTGGGTATGCTGTTACCCCTGTTGCAGATGAAGAAACTGAGTCACGGGAATGGAGTTCTTTGTGCCCACTGTCACTCAGTAAGTGGAAGGACAGGCAGTGTTTCTCAGACTTATAGCCTCAGTGCTATGCGCTCTCCCAGGAGGAGACATCATCAGTATTTTCAGTCCTGATAGGATGAACAGCTTTAAAACAGTACCTACAAAGGCAAAGTTCTTTAACCATCATCTCTCATTTGCTCCTAACACTAACTGTGGAAGAAAGGCAACATTTATTACCACCCCCCATCTGACAGTTGAAGGAAATAATAATAAATAGTGTTTATTGAGCACATCATCACAGGCCAGCACATTCAGTAACTCTTAATCCTTGTAATAATCTCACTCAGTTACTGGTATTGTACACATTTGACAGATGGGAAAACCGAGGCAAATAGGTAAAATTACTTGCCCAAGGCCATACAGCTGAGATAGATCTGATAGATCTGCACCTCAAACCCTGGCAGTCTGGCTTCAGGGACTGTTCTGACGCTTCATCAGACCCCCTCTATGATTCATGGAGGAAAAGTTAACTGGCCACAGATACCCACTTACTCTAAGTGCAGAGCTGGGATTGGAAACAAGTCTGCTTTGGTCCCCAAACCCCTGCTCTTTTCCTGTACATGACAGCTGAGGTAAGAGCTGCCTCCACTTACCCCTGGACTTGGATTTCCATTCTCCTGGGGTGACGAGGAAGAAGATGAGTGAATCAAGGTCACTCAGCTGAGAGTGTGGAGCTGTGACCCCTGACCTCAGCCTCCTTTCTCTTTCCATCATGCTGGACTGTGTTTCAGGATGGTATGTCTGGGTTAGCCAGGCCTCAGTCACAGGACAGTCCCCTGAAAGCAGGTGACCAGTTGTATCTCCAGAGAGCGCCACATTTACTGCTGGTGGTAGAAGCCCTTCCAAAGGGCGCATGTGATTTCCTTTGGGCTAAGAGGATACCTAATGTCTTTCTGAGACATTAGTGTACGTAAGACAGGCCTGTGAGCCAAAGGGGAGTGGGGGTGCGAGGAAAGAGGAGAGGGGGAACTGTGTACCTAGAAGTACAGGAAGTCTGGCTGGGCTACACAAACAAAAACATTTCCTTTAGGCCAGCGGCCCCACGGCAGCGGGCAGCGCCCACCAGCAAACAATAAAGCAAAGCGTGTGTCTGCTGCTGATTGCAGGCTGGTGCCCCTATTGGGAGGAAGTCTCCCGAAGCCCAGTGAGGAGGAGGCAAGGTCCTCTCAGTGGGACTGTCAGAGATGTGTTTTGGATGAGCTGTTCCCTGGAAGTGCAGCTTCCTTCTCCCATAGCCCGTCTCCCACAGCTGCTGGGCCTCCCACCATCCCCGCCGCCTGCTGCCCCCCTTGGTTCCCATTCTTTCCCTCTCTGCTCACCATCCACTCAGTACCATCCACAAGCTGCAAGTGACTAAATCCTTTTGATCATTCTCTCCCTCACCACTCGCATCCTGTTATCCCCAAGTCCCAGAGATTCCGTAGTAAGAATAAGAATTCAGCCACCCTTACGGAGCATATACACTGTGAGGGTGTCAAGCCCTTGCCACCATCATTTCACTTAATTCTTGCTTCCGCTCTCTCAGTAACATTCTTACTCCCATTTTGTACGTAAGGAAACTGAATCTGAAGAAGTTGGATAGCATGCTCACAGTTCTGAAACTAATAGCAGCAGAGCTGGGATTCTAACTGAGGACTTGCTGGCTTTAAAGCATGTCCTTTCTACCTTTTAAAGTCTCCTCTAAGTGACCAAAGATCCTTTTGAAGTTGGGTGCTGACATATTATTATACCAGGTTTTTACTGTAATTGTCCAAGCCGAGAATAGCTCCCTCTGATGCACGCCAGGTGAATGGCTTTGTACGTGTGTCCTATCCTCATTGAAATGATGGAAGTATCCTTCTAGTCAGTGGCATTCTCCGCTGTGTGACTTAGCAGCGGGGCATGCCCTCTGCTTGTTGTCCATGGGAACATGCTCAAGGAATTTGGCAGGAAGGCCCCCATCCAGGATGTTACTGGAAGACCTGCCTGGTGGAGTTTGTACAAACAAAGTGTGACCTTGCCAGCTCAGCCCAAACCCCTGCCTTATGTGAGGAGGCTCTCTGACCCCAGCGGAAAAGGCTGCTGTCTCCATCACCCAGCCAAGAAGCTGCTGCAGGGTGGGTCCTGAGCGTCCTGTGTCTGCCTGCAGGCTCCCGGGCCATCTTTTGGCATGTGTGCTTCGATCTGGTCTGTGTATTGCTGTCTACACCAAATGCAGATCTGACCACGTTTCCTCTGCCTCACTCAAACATCTGTGATACTGCTCCATGTTCTTAGGAGCGATCTACTAAGACTTTTTTCCCCCCACTTTTTTTTCTTTTGTGTGTGTGTGTGTGTGGTAAGATATACATAAAAAATTTAGCATTGTAGTTATTTTAAAATGTATGGTTCAGTGGTATTAAGTACATTCACACTGTTGTGCAACCACTCTCCGGAACTCTTTTCAACTTGCAAAACTGAAAATGTATCCATTAAACAACTTCCCATTCCCTGATCACTCAGGTCCCTAATAATTGCTATTTTACTTTCTCTCTCTATGAATTTGACCATTCTAGGTACCTCGTATAAGTGAAATCATATACTATTTGTCCTTCTGAGTCTGGCTTCTTTCACTCAGCATAATGTCTTCAGGATTCATCCATGTTGTAGCATGTGTCAGAATTTCCTTCCTTTCTACGGCTGAATGCTAGTCCACTGTATGTATTGACCGCATTTGTCCATCCATTCATCCATTGATGGATCTGTTGAGACTCAAGAGGGCCTGCATGTGTAGCCCTGACCTTGCCAACCTCCTCATTTGGGGACAGTTTTCTCGTCTAGGTTCTGGACCGCAGCCACACTGCCTCTTTACCCCTTCTGAGCAGTACTGCCTTCTAACTTGGAAAAGTGCCTCTACTTTACAGAGGCCATTCCCTCTGGTGGGAGTGAGCTTCCCCTGGCCCCCGACTCTTACTCATCTTAACTGAAATATCTTTGCATTTAGTTCCTGGAGTCCTACAAGGAGAGCTTGGTCAGACTCCCTCCCCCTGCTAATTGTATTCATAGAACTCTGTATGTCTTTATTGTGCTTAGTATGACTGTGATGTATTGATTGTGCATGTATTTGTTTAACGACTGCCTTTCTTGCCAGACTGTAAACTCATATGTGTTTAATGCTATATCCCTAGTATCTGACACAGTGGCTGGCACACGATAGGTGCCCAGTAAATAGCTGTAGAGTGAAACTGTAAACTGAATGAATGAATGAATGAATGAATGTATACTGAAAAAAAAAATTTCAGGGCTATATGCTGGGAACATTTGGATTTTAAAATGTGTGTGAGATGTTAAATTACTTGTCAGATCTCAAAAAGTCATTTTGATGAAGCATAGATTGTTTGTCCTACCATTTCTCTGTTGATAAAAGCTTTTATGAAGAAATTCTTCATTATTTAAAGATGCATCAGTGGTTGCCAAAACATAAATAACAATTGCAACAAAGGCAGCTTACATTTTCTGATTGTTTATTCTGTACTGACCTTTGTACCGTATGCTTTCTTTTTATTACCTCATCTAATCCTTCCAGTAACTGAAAGGTAGATGCTGTTTTTGTTTGCTTGTTTTCAATTTCTATTTCCAGGTGAGAAGAGCAAAGCTCAGAGTTTAAATAGCTTGCTTAAGGTCACTCAGCCAGTAGGTGGTGGCCCAGAAGTGGAGGGCAGTCAGGGTGGAACTATGCTTCGTAGGCCTGGGATAGAGTGCCATCCCCGCCCCTACTGCCCTTTCCCTCATTAACCAGAAGAGCTCTCTTTTTGTATGTTTTATAAAGGGGGACTCTACCTTGGTTTTCTTTGAAGCCAGGGTTTTGTGGCTAAAGAAGAATTCGAAAACTCCAAGTCTGTAGGACAAATTTGACCCTGATGCCGCTTTTAGGCTTCACGCCCTCCTGTCATTATCTTTTTCACCATGCTTCGGCCTGAAATGCCCTTTCCTACCTTCTGCAACTGACCAGTTACTGGGCATCTCTCAGGCGTTTTCCCCACCTCAAGGCAGTGTGACTTGTGCTCTGCAGGCTCCTTCCACAGAAGGCCTGTCTCTGTCCTAGCAGCAGTCCCTCTTTCTAAGTAGTGGTTGACAAGTTTGTCTCTGCCACTGGACTGAGTTTCTGGAGAAGTTGGCCCAGGCCTGTCTCCACTCTGGAGCTCCTCAGCCTGGCCCAGGATCTGGCATGGGACGTGGGGGCCTTAGCCAGTGCTTGATGAACAAATGCACACCAAGCGCAGAGTGGCTGCTCAGAACCAACTGGCTGGGGCCAGAAGCCTGGAAGACAAACTAGCGTGTACTCACAGAATCCCGCGTATGCGAGATGGAGATGATCGGATGCATTAATCACTGGTTTGGAAAGGAATTAAAATATTTCCATAATATAGTACGTTTTTTTTTGTAAAACAGATGTGCCCTTGTTTCATGAGAAAGTAATTAAGTGCGTTTGATTAAGACATTCATAAACGCTGTCATTTATTCAAGGCTACTATATGCCGCTATCTTTATTGCTACTTTATAGATGTTGTGTCTGCTTCTCCCAATCACCCAGTAAAGTGTTTTTATCATCTTCATTTTAGAGATGAGGAAACTGAGGCTCAGAGAGAATTAAGTAACTTGCCCAAGGAGGGTCAGCTTCTGAGTGATAGATATGGGAATGAAATAGGACTGTCCAACTTCAAAACCGGCACCTTTCCATCATGCTAACTGCTTCTCATCTTGCATTTCACATACCTTTCAGCTCAACATCCCAGACTTAGCCCTTCCTGTGCTAACGGTCCTCTCCCCCTTCTCCCTTCTTTCTTCTTTCTCACTGTACTCCCTTTTACATTTCCTTAGATTATTGCCTCTGTATATACATCCTGAAACTGAAATATTTTTGTCCATATCAATAATTGGATTATGATGTGTGGAAACTATCTGATGTTAACACTGTAGTAATGTCACTTTTTTTTTTTGAATTGACAAGATGGATTTATTTATATAATGTAAAACACAAAACTAAATTATGTTTTATTTAGGGAAACATACATGTAGCATATAATTATTAAATAAATAAAGAAAATAAACACCAGAAATTTTACAATAGTGAATGGTTAACTCCTCAGGGAGGAACAGCAGTCTGATTTGGAAGGGACATACAGGGGACGTCAACGGTACCGATTGTTTCAGTTCTTTTTTTGTTTTGTTTTTAATTAAAGTTTATTGGGGTGACAATTGTTAGTAAAGTTACATAGATTTCAGGTGTACAATTCTGTATTACATCATCTATAAATTACATTGTGTGTTCACCATCCAGAGTCAGTTCTCCTTCCATCACCATATATTTGATCCCCTTTACCCTCATCTACCACCCCCTTCCCCCCTTACCCGCTGGTAACCACTAAACTATTGTCTGTGTCTATGAATTTTTGTTTTTTCATTTGTTTGTCTTGTTCTTTTGTTTTCAGTTTTATATACCACATATCAGTGAAATCATATGGTTCTCAACTTTTTCTGTCTGACTTATTTTGCTCAGCATAATAATCTCAAGATCCATCCATGTTGTCACAAATGTTCCTATATCATCTTTTCTTACTGCCGAATAGTATTCCATTGTGTATATGTACCACAACTTCTTTATCCAATCATCTATAGGACACGTTGGTTGTTTTCATGTCTTGGCCACCGTCAACAAACTGCAATGAACATTGGAACACATACATCTTTATGGATAAATGTTTTCAGATTTTTTGGGTAGATACCCAGGAGAGGGATTGCTGGGTCAGTAATGTCACATTTACATTAATAAATACAAAATACACTTTACTAAGGCCAAATTACATGTATTATGATTTTGTTTTCTTTATATAACCTTTTACTCTTAAGATTTTTTTGAGCACCAGTTTATTTTTTTTTTCTTCATGTAAAATATAAACGAATCTAGTGGAAAGGAAGTTGATTAGATAAAAAGAAAATTTTTTTTATTAAAGATGATCTAAACAATAGGATACCTATTTCAAATTATATATGAATTGAAAGATTGAAATACTTATTGTTAGAGACGTTTAAGAGGTTTCTTACAGACTTAGATTCATTTATTTTCTGCCCCTCCTAGTATTTCAGCAGGATTAAGTTTTTTGAATCAGTGGATCAAGTTTTAATTTTCCTGTTCCTTCCTTATACTGACATGTGCTTTGGCAGAACAAAAAAGAGACCTAAACATGTCAGCATGATTTTTGTTCAATGAATTAAAAACCATAAAAGTAACAAGATCTGATCCAAATCCCTAAACTCCTGACATGGTGGTTTTGTCCTTTTCAGTCCCAAGATTCAAATTACTGACTTTGAAAAGCTTTCTGCCTGGAAGCATAAGTAACGGCAGCAGTGCATAATTTATTTGAAATAGATTACAAGGGGTAGGCAACATGGAGGAGTGGAAAGAATACAGGCCAGAAAGCTCTGGATTTGAATCCCAGTTCTCTCACTTAAGTTACTTAACATCTGTGTGCCTCAGTTTGCTCATTGCAGAATGGGGGTGTGGGAATCTAGTTTGAAGAGTTGTTGTGAGGATCCATGAGGTAATGTAAAGTACTCACCTGGCATACAGGAGTTTAATAATGGTAGTAATCAGGATCATTTTTATGTCGAGAATACCTTCAATTAGCTGAATCCAGAAGGATTTATTTATAAAACAGCTGTCTACTTTGTCTTCAGCGCTTTTCCTCTCAAAATGAAAAAAAAAAAAATTTCTCATCCTATCACGGAAGGTAAACATCAGGTAGATGCCACTAAATCTTTAACCCCTGCTTGCCACTGTTTCACATGGAGCGTAGACCCAGAGTTTAGGATTGTGCTTACTAGAAAAGAACCACATTGATTTGAGGGTCAGGAACCACATGCCAGTGATGTCCATTTCAGGACCCAGGAGGCAGAGGAATTTTGTCCTACTCAGACCATTGGCTTTTGAGACAGGCCAGTCTGGGTTTGACTCTGTGTAAGACACCAAACTTCTTTGGGCCTCATTTCTTAATCTCTATAATGGAGCTTGTGGTCTTACAAGACCCCCTGTGATGCGACTTTCCAGCCTCTTTTCTTGTCACTCTCTTCTTTGTTATCTGTGCTCCAGTTAAGTTTTCAAATGGAACGTGGTCTCTGTGTAGCTCAGAGCCTTTCTTCATCCTGGAAGTCTCTCTTTGCCCTGCCAGTACTGGCAGCTTGCGTTCATTCTTCAGATCCTCGTGTGGTATTAGTCAGGATAGGGTGGGCTGTGCTGTAGTAACAAGCAACTCCAATCTCCATGGCTTGTAACAGCAGAAATTTATTTCTTGCTCATGCTGCACGATGGGTGCTGTCACTCTGGGACCCAAGAATGTCCCAGAGTCATAGTCATTCTGGGACCCAAGCTGATGGGCGCCCTACTTACACTGTGGCCCAAGGAAATAAATGTGGTGGAGCACACCCTGGCTCTTAGAGCTTCTGCCCTAAGGTGATACCCACCCTTTCTGCTCACGTTTCACTGGCCAAAGCAAGCTGTACAGCCACACACAACTTCAGAGAGGATGGCGAAATGCATTCCAACCGGAAGGAATGAGAACCAGACTACTAGCGAACAGACCTAATGAATACCACATTTAGATACTATTTCTGTAGGAAAGTCTTCCCTGACTGCCCCGCCCCAAACTCGGACAGTTCCTGACAAGTTCGCTGAGCTGCTTTTGTGCTCCGCTGGTACCTTGTACTTCCCCACTTCCTTTACCACAGCACTTCTCGCACTCTTGGAAATTTCCCTTTCTCGTCTCTCTCCTCAGCTAAGCTCCTGAAAAGCAGGACAGAGCTCTGTGGTGGTCATCGTACTGCCCTCGGGGCCCACCATTGGTTTTCGTAGGTAGTAGGCCCTCTGAGTGTGCATGGCAACAAAACAAAGGCAGGGCTACTGTGCTGCGTTGTCGTGATGCTTCAAGGTGAAATAAGGAGGGACAATAATAAGTGCCTCATCTAGTTGTTGTAAGGACCAGCCTGTAAAGTGCCTGTCCTTATGGTTTATAGTGCGCCCTCAGTGTGCTCGTTCTGATTACGAGGATGTCAATAGTAAAGATCAGGGACAGTCATTAAGCTTTTATAATGGGCCGGACACTCTCATGGGTTCTTTACGGAAGTTAACTGGTGCAGTGGTTCTCACATGTTATGTTGTGGCTTGCGTTATAGGTCAGTTTTGAGATGATTAACAAGTAATTTGCTATAATAATAGTTAAGATTCCGAAGGTTGCTGCCTGCTTGTTTTGGGTGATTTAGAGATAGCTATAGCATCATCACTCATTTGCATTGCTTTCTTTCGTGGGAGAGAAGGGGGTGGCATTATAGTTCATTATTGCTTCCTTTTATTGACCACTTAAAATGTGCCAGGATCAGTGCTAAACAACTTAACATGCGTCGTCTCATAATCTTCACACCACTGCCTAAGACGTGTGCCGACAATCCCCATTATAAAGATGGGTACTCTGAGGAGAGGAAGTCAGTTATGCTTCTGTAAGTTGGCATGGCCAGGATCTGAGCCGGGGCTGCCTACACTGCCTGGCCCGTGCTTTTAGGCACTACTTACTGGCTCTCCTCAGCTCACCAACCGGAAACTTCACTTGACCCTGAGCACACCCACAAGCCTGTGTCAGAATGTGAGGGCCAACCACCGAAGGAGAGTAAGGTTACAAGCTGCCAAACTAGTGGACAGTGTGATGTTAAATTCTTGGCAAGCAGCTTATGTGTGTAGGATTGTTTTGTTGATCGTTCTTTTGTTTTTTATCAGAGTCACCAGGGAGCACAGGGAAATGCTCGTGAAACTGGCCAAACAGAACACCAATAAAGCCAAAGAGTCTTTACGGAAGGTTCGTACCAGCGCAATGAATAAGCTGAAGAAATCAAAGGACAAGGCTTCGGAGGACACCATTCGGCTCATAGAAAAACAGGTGCTGTTCCCAACAAACGTAGTGTCTATGTATCTGACCCAGAGAATCACTTGTTCATGTCTAAAGGGAGGCAAATGAAAACACACTCGCTCGGTCTTTCACTGACCGAGTCTGTCCTGGGTCTCGGCTGTGTTGGACGCTGGGGACACAGGAGGAGATCTATGGCCCTTTTCCTGTGTGCCAGGTTCTGTGATGAACACTGACCTCCCTTCATTTATCCGCATCGCTACAAAGCTGAGAGATGCAGGGAGTAAGGAAGCAGGTTAAAGAAGCTGAATACCTTGCCCAAAGTCACACTGCTGCTACAAGGTAGAAATGGGACCCAAACACAGGCAGACTGATTCCCCAGTCCCTGTGCTGCCGATCTCCTGTCTGTGGTTGGTTGTCTGGGTGCTGACAAGGGAGGACGTAACAGTGTTCTCAATGTGCCGGCTAGTGGCACTTAAATCTCAAAGGAGCTACTGGGGGGGAATAGTGAGAGACGAGGGGAATGGTAGAACGGCACGTACGGATGTATGGTGATGTCAGAGAACGTCATTCAGGTAGCTAATCATGAACCTAGGCTGAGACAAGGGATTGGAGAGAGAAGCCAGAGTGGCCAGCCAGTTCCCAGAAGGTCCTGTATGCCAGGTGGAGGAGTTTCCATTTGGACACGGCCAGAGATTCCCACATTGGCTCTGCCTCTTATCAGTCATCTCTGGCCACAATGACGCTGCAGAACAAACTGCCTCAAAACTCAGGGATTTACAGTAGCAACCATTATTTCTTATTCTGATATCTGTGGGTCAGGTGGGATGTATCTGTTCTGTGTTGGGCTCAGTGGGCTTGGCTTCATATCTTTGATTGGGTTTAAGTCAGCTTTATATATCTCTCAATCTTCTGGAATCAACAAGCTTCCCAGGGCATCTTTTCGTGGTAGCAGTAGATACCCAGAGCATAACCCCAACCACTCACGTACACATTAAGCACCTATTCCTGTCACATCCCGTTGACCAAGCAAATCAATGGGCCGAGCCAGTTATCGCTGGGGCCGGGAAGTATTTATGTCCATGGAGGTCTGGGGAAGGGAGTGAATATTTATTGAACAATAATTTATCATAACATTATAATCGCTTGAGGAGCCTATAAAAATACAAGCATCTGGGGCCTCACTCCCAGAGATTGAGTCAGTCTGAAGTGGGCCTAGGGATCTACGTTTTTATAGTACCTACCTCGAAAGATGTTCTTGCAGACAGTGGGGAGATCACATCTGTGTTTAGGAAAAATGGCTATGTTAGCTGGGTAGAAAACAGACTGTAGGAGACAAGACTGGAGGGAGAGAGGCCAGAGAAGCTATTGTAGAGATCCAGCCAGGAATTGGCGATGGCCTGAACCTGAGTAGTCCAAGTGTGATTAAGATAGGAAGATGAACTTACCGGTATTTAGGGATAGAATTTATAATGCTTAGTGTTCTGTGAAGGGTTTAGCCAGAGCCACCTCATCCACAAGAAAAGCACTATTTTAGGAAGATTGAACAGGAGCGTGAGCAGGATGGGGGAGTACAGAGATAAGAAGCTGGAGGCATGGATAACCATTAGGGGGACCTCTGGAAGAGGCCATAAATTGACTGACTGCTCCCCTTCTGGATCAACAGGTAGAATGCTAGTTGTAGACCAGACCAAACAATCACCCAGAGGAGAATTTTAGATGGATTCCTGGGCACTGTTCCTGCATTTTCTGATTCAGTACGTCTACCCAAGAATGTATATTTTTCAAAAGTTCCCTAGATAATTCTGCAAAACAGACATGGAAGGTAATGACCGAGAAGCCTTCCAGTGTGCCCCTGGAATGGCACCAGAGTTAGGAAGAGGCTATTCTGTACTGATGCCCTGTGACCTTGGGGAAGTTATGTGACATACTCCTGGGGTCTGTTTCTTTTGTAAAAAGCATTTGTAATTCCTACCTTGAAGGGTTGCCCTGGAGCTGCTAGAAGCACCATTAAAGTGTCTGACACCTAGATCCTCAAAGCTCCCTTTTTCTCGCTGTCTTTGCACTCCCTCTCCCTGTATCAGCTTGAAAGGCCAGAGACTAGGCTGGCCTTTTCTGAGCCCTGATCAGGCCTCAGGAGAGTCTGGGCTCTGGCCCCAGCTGGGCCAGCTCCCTGTCCATCTCCCAGGGGGTTCCATCTCTATACTGACACTTGGCCTCTTCATTGCTTCCTGGTGGTAAAGCCTGTGGACCTCCAAGACCTGCCAGGCTCGCCTCACTCAGCAAGCCTGGGCATCTGCCTCAGGGACCAGAGCCCATACTTGAAAAAGGAAGAATGATCAGATAACCAGCTCTCTAGATAAAACCCACTGGACAAAAACCTTGCTGGAAGCTTTCACTCATTCACACCTGGCTTTTCACCTTCCTCTTCAAATTAGATTTTTTTTATTCAATGCTTATTACTGTTACGATTATTTTTCTAAATGAAAAAGTTACTCTCTTTTTTCTGATATTAAATTAATCCGTGTTTAGTGTAAATTTTTAAAAAATTAAGAAGTAAGTGAAATTTTATTGCCCAGAGATGACCGTTGTTAACATTCATGTTGTCTCTCTCAGTGTACTCATATATGGAGTAATTCAAGAAGAAAGGTCATACAGTATTTCAGAATTCATCCACAGCGACAGTCTTTATTAAAGGTGTTATCACTTAAGTATTAGTTCTTACTATTGTTGATAATAACTTAATTTACTGTCATATGTTTCAGTAAGAAAACATAAAAGTTTCAGTAAGAAAATATTCATGAGACAGCCTTGTGCATCCTTCGTTTTGTTCTTCTTTCCTGACAGAAGGCACGGTTCTGTAGTTTTGGTGTGTGTTTTTGTTTAAATAAACAAGGCAGGGGCTGATGGTTGCTTTATCAAGCAGTTTTTAAAAATTTATTTGTTTACTTTGTTCCTGATTATCAAAGTATCGTGTGCTCATTGTAGAAAATGTAGAGTTCAGAAGACGGTTTTAAAAAATGGGGGAAAATTCACTGTACTCCCACATTGCAGAAGCAACTGCTATTAACATTTTGGAATAGTTCTTATTTCCCCCTTTTTAAAAAACTGTGTGGCTTTTAACATGATTGAGAACATGTAGTGTATGTACAGTTTTGTATCCATCTTTTTATTTTCTGTTCAGCATGAAAACAATTAGCATTTTTTAAAAAAAAAAAACCTCTTTGTAAACAGCCATTTCTAACGGTTACAAAATAGTCTCTCTTGTGATTATACCATAGTTCACTTTCATGAGCCCTCTCGTTGGACATTTAGTTTGTTTAAACTTTTTTGTTATTATAAATAAGGTTGTAGTGAATATTTTTATACAAACGTCTTTGTTGAGATGATTTCCCTAAGATACAGTCCCAAGTGTGGAATTATAGCACAAAGGGAACGCATATTTTTAAGGTTCTTAGTACATACTGCCTAAATCACTCAAAGGGTCTTTAGAATATGTGTATTTTTTTTTTTTAATTTGCCTTTTCTAATCCCTAACATTTGAACCTAAAATTTTTTATGTGAGCTTAAAATCTTGCTTATGTTAGAAGCATTGCTTTTACTTCCACACTCCACAGGAAAGATTAAGTGATTCTTTATATAAATCCATACAATTTTTCTAGAGGATAATATGGCAGGATATGCCAAAACCCATACATTTCTGATTCAGTGACTTAGGAATTTATCCAAAATAAATTGTCAAGAATTTTATCTGTAGAAGTGTCTGTTGATGTATTATGTATAATAATAGAAAACTACAAACTGTCTAAATTTTTGACAGTGGGAAAATAAGTTGTTTTACATCTGTGTACTAGAATCTTGATGTATATAGATAGTTATGACAATATTTTACAGCCATAGTAAAATTTTTTTGGAATTTATTTTTTTAAGGTAGATTACATAATAGTATTGTGATTTCATTTTTATAATGAAGAGCTTCATGTACATAAACAATTGGCAGCTTATTCACTTCAAAATGTTAATGGTGGTCATTTCAGGTAATGGGATTATGAACAATTTTTATTTTATTCTTTGTGAGATTTTTCTTAATTTTTAAAAATTTTCCAAGTCTTTTGAGGTCTGAATTATAAAAACTGAATTATAAAAATGTTTCATCTTTGGCGTGTGAGAAGGAAATGATTGTATTGTAGGTTCTATCCCTGCAACCACATCTGACCCCTAACCCCCCCCCCCAACAACATCCCAACCCCCAGCCCAGGCCAGCTCTGCTGAAGGACCGGGGTCTTCCCACCCGAGACTCTGACATCTGTCAGCCTGCTGTTTCACCTTCGCTTGAGTTTCTGTAAATGGGCCTGCTGAACATTAAAGCACTTGGCAGAAACCACCAGTAAATCTGGCCAAGATCCTTTCACTGCCGCCTTTTTCTGAGAAACTGCTCTGAAGTGAAGCTGGGTGCTCGTGGCGCTGAAGGAGGGAAAGACTGCTAGCAGACTGGGCAGGCAGGGTGCCCTGCGTGAGGAGCCGAGCAGCACCCAGTGGCATTGTGGGTGTTCTGAGTCAGGCCGCCAGGAGGCCTGCCCCAGGGGTGTACCAGGTGCTCTGCCATCCCCCTTTCCTCTCTCTGACGACAACGACGACGATGGCAACAGCCTCGATGATAATGATGATGGCGTTACAATCATTACGAGGCAGCAAATTGTAATGGAAAGCGCTCTTGTTCGGAGGCAGACTGGCTTGGATTCAAATCCTCGCTCTTTCATTTGTCACCTGTTAAGGTCAGCACATGGCCTCACCTTTCTGTGCCTCTGTTTCCTCGCTGTAAAGTGATGGCAGTGGTGCCTGTCACACAGGGCTGCAGGAGAACCAAATGGCACAACACACCTAAAAGTGGCCCGCATGGGTGCTGGTCCTCAGTGATGTTTGCCGGTGTGTCCCTCCCACTTCGTTCCCCACCTTGTGACTTTGAATATGGATTGACTGTTTTCATGAGCCTAACACCCGACCTGGTAGGAGGAAGGACTAGGCCAGGTGCTGTGGACTCCCCAGAGGGAGGAGTGGCACCAAACTGGCAATTAGGGTGGGTGAGTTCTTAGCTCAGGCACACCACTGACTTTTTATGTCGTCTTGGGCCCTGGGTTACTGCTCTGTAACACCTGCCCCACCCACTACATAGAGGTTATGTGAGGTTATTGGATGTGAATAAAGTTACAGGACAAAACACTTTTGCATAGTATGAACTCTACTATGTAACTGTCAGGTGAAATAATTAAGATTCATAATATATTAAGGGGAGATGATAATAGTGTTTCGTATGTTTTCAGGATTATGTGAAATAATGCACTGTCAAGTTTCTAGCCCATTGTCTGGAACGTAGTAAGTGGGAGATGTTGTTGGTGTCCTTGCCATTGTTGTTAATCATTATTTTAAGAAGTCTGATAAAGATTGAAAAGATGAACTTGTAGGCAGACTGTCCCCAAGGGCACTTTGTGCCTGTAATATGATACAAAGTTAGTAAATATTTTCATTAATTCATTGATTTGACAAGAAGTCAGGAAGTGATGTAAAAATCAGAATAAAACAAGCAGCATTTGCATAGCAAATAACCAATTTAAAACGTACTCGCATATTCATGACTTTAATCCTCCCAACTACTTACTCTCTGAAGGGACTAGCATCCCCATTTGATAGATGAAGAAACTGAGACTCAAAGTGGGGAAATGACTTGCACATTGTCACCACACTGAGGATTTCACCCAGAACCAACATTATCAAATTGTTGCCCTAGGTACCCTTCCTCCCCCGACGCCCTGTCTGTGTCCCCAAACACCACTCTTCCAGAGGAGGCTTACCACCCTCGTTCCTGGCCGGCCCATGCTGCCGCCTCCTGGTGCTGGAGTGCTTCTGGCACCCGCCACAGCCCACGTAAGGCAAGCTGCTCAGATGGGGGCAGAAGAAGCTGATGGAGGGTGTGCGGCCCGCTGAGTGACAAGGGACCAAGCAGCCGTTCGGCACCCAGGCGCTCTTCCAGAATGCCCAGCAGCCCCTTTGCTTTTCCAGCTGAAAAATGTATAGTTGTTGCTATGGCGAGAGCCTGACTGTCTCTGTGCCTGGGACCAATTGCTCCAAATCCTTTTTAGTTTCTACCCTTTCTAGTGCATTTATTTCGCAGTTTCTGGCCAGGGCCTGTGGTCTGCAAATAAAGATGTCAAACAGCCCCTGTGCCACTGAACACACAGACCCTGGGCACCACTGCCCCTTTCAAAGCTTCCTTCCGGAGGCTTCCGGCCTTAGGTTCCTCGTAGACCTGGGAGGGAGACTGCAACTCTTATTCAGTTCTTTTGTGTTTTTCATTCTCAGAAGGAGGATATGTTTATTGCAGAAGAATTGGGAAAATATAGAAAAGCACAGTAAACCTTAATATTCATTTAGTAAATATTTCCTGAGCACTTACTAAATACTAGGTCTTCTGGTAGATGTGACAGATATCAACACAAATAATATATTAGCTATCTTCCCATCACCAAAGGTAATTACTATGAATATTTTGACAGGTTTCCTCCCAGTTTTAAAAAATATGCATTTTGAAAAAAATCATATTTGAGATCATTTCTGTTGCGTATATGTATACACGATTTTGTGTCCTGCTTTTTCTTTAATTCGGGGGTAACATGAGCATGATTCCATAAATAGTATCTTGAAACATCATTTCTTTTTTTTCTGATTACAAAAGCAATCCATGCTTCTTATAAAACATTCAAACATTCAAACGTTTCAGAACTAGACACTGGAATGTACTCATTTATACCCTCTGCATAAGAAATGGATAATCTTAACCAGTTTTAATGGCTCTATGTATTCAGCTACTTCCCTGTACTAGCACTTTAGATTTTCTGATTTTTCATTATTAAAAATAAAGCTTAGATAAATATCTTTGTATACAGAACATAAATATTTTTCAGATCCCATTCATTTGGTAATTTTCCAGTTGAGAGATTTAGGGGTTAAAAATGGTATGAACATTTGCATCAATTTGAATCCCTATTGATGATATATGACCTTATCCATTTCACCATAGCTTCCTGGCATTGAATATTGTAATTAAAAACCACAACATCAAATTTTGTTAACTATGATGAGTGAATTATATCTTGTTTTAATTTCCATTTCTTCAGTGTCTGTTGAATTTTCCATGTTTGTTAACCAGATGTACTTCATCTTTCTTCAAGACATTCTTTTTCTGCTTAGCTATTGGGATCTTAATATTCTTATAAATTAATATGAGGGCTTTATATAGCAGAGTGTAGGAAATTCTACAGGCTTATTCAGAGAGAGAGAAGCCTGGCTTCTCTGTATTCTATAATAATAAGAATTTGGCGCTGTGGAATCAGATTACCCAGATTAAATTATGTTATTCCTGCTTTCTAGCTGTGTACCCTGAACAAGTGATCTGTCTGCCTCAGTTTCCTCATCTTTGAAATGGGGATAATAATAGTGTCTAGCTGTTAGAAATCAGTAAGAGTTTGTGTATAAAGTTCTTAGTACCATGCCTGGCTGCAACTCAACGACTGTGAGCTTTATCACCATATTATTTCCCAGATAACCTTTTCATAGTCCTGGAATATTTCTCCCCCACCCTCTTCCAGCCCGTTATCAGGCTGTCTCGTTTTATGTTTCTGCAGATCAGCCAAATGGCCGAAGACACAGTTGCAGAGCTGGACAGGCATCTGGCAGTGAAGACCAAAGAACTCCTTGGATGAAAGTCCACCAGACCCAGCAGTTCTTCAGAGCCCAGTTTCTGGTAGATCCCCCGGGTGGTGAACTGACAACTGTCACGCGTCCACACAGAAGGCTGTCACCGTGTACTTGTCCATCCTTAAGAGGCCCAGCCTTCCAGTGGGACACTCGGAGCGTTTCATCCTCTTCCTCCTGTGCCCTGTCCACCCCATCTGCTCTGGGCCTTCTGGCATGAGTGGCTCTCGGAGAATATCTGTTGCTGACAGAGGGCCTTTACTTGGGCATTTGCCTGAGATGTTGCCAAATGACTAGGACCACTGGCAGGCTTAGCACCAATTGCGCCTCATGTCAGGGGCCTCCTTTTGAAACAATTAGTCGTGCCCTGTCCCCAACTTTAAACTTTGCTTAGGCTGATGTGGGCCTTCACCTGTGACTGGATAACTTTGCTCGAGGCCCATTTTCACCAAACAATAAAATTGAAAGGATTGGAAAGAATAATACCACAAAGGAAACAGTAGAATCGGTCTGGATGAATGCTCCCTGAGGACCTGTGTATAAAGCAGCCAGAACAATACTTTTGCCTCTGGGTCATCTTTACACATGCTGTTTTCTCTGCCTCCACGTTCCTCCACTCCTCACCTGGCCAGTCCTGTTCGCCCTTCACATCTCATCTGGGAAAGCTCTTCCTCTGGGAAGTCTCCTCCCCACCCCCCAGGACACTTACTATTGGCTCTCATAGCACCATCTGCTGTTTTTATCGGAACCTTAATTGTTCTTTTTGATAATTAGTCTGCGTATCTTCGGTCGCCTCAGAATTTGGCATAATGCCTGGGACACAGTAGGCACTCAAATGTGTGGTGAATGAACTGTACATAGTAGCTACTCAGCAAATGCTGGCTGCTTTTCCTTTCTTTCCATCTGAACATTTTCCACACTTGCTCCATCCTGAACATTTGCTTGGTTATGAGATACCTTTCCCCAGGGTCTGCCTGTTATTGACAGATAAGAGGTTTGCTGTGGCTCATTTTGGGGTACTGGGTTAAGTTAGTCCTCCCCCCCACAATAATTTTTCTTCTATTCGTTCGTTCATTCATTCACAATATAGCCACCATGAGTTAGATACGGCTCTAGTAAACTTGCAAGATGTGTGTTATCTCCATTTTACAAATGGGAAATCTGAGACTTGACAATATTAGATCATTTGCCCAAAGTAATAAAGCCAGTAACGGTTTCATTATTCACGGTCATTCACAGTTTACAGAGAGGGAGGAGCTCAGAGGTAAAGTCTCTGGCCCAGGGTTACACAGCTGGCACATGGCAGAGCTGGGATGCACACGGGCCTGACCTAAAGCATGTGCTCTGCCCACTGCATCCTGCTGCCTTCGTAAACGTGAGTGAGCACCGGTTGGAGTTGGGTCTCACGTGCCGTGCTCCACGCTGGGAACACAAATGGGTAACACCCCTGTCTTTGAGTGAGGAGTGTGTCGGGTACCAGACTGAGCCGCTATTTATGTCTTGGGTGGAAGGTAGGAAGTTCGCTCCAGTTCTGCCGAATGTCTGCCTGTAGGACGGCACCCACCTTGGCAGCAGCAGGGCCTTGCCGTGTTCCTCGAAGCAGCACCCAGCTTCTCTTTGCTGTTCAACTCCTCTCGGCTGTCCCGTGCTAGAGGTGATGGGGTGCACTTCTCCCCCTGCTTGTCCTGGTGGGACAGGCTGACGACAGCCAGGGAGACTCAAGGTCAGAATTGGCCGAAGGTGGAAGAAGCTAACCATCTCCGCCCTGCTTGCCTGTTCTCAGTCAGAGCCCACTCACCAGCCCTGAGTAGCTGTCGCACGACTGGAAGTCAACTGAAGGAAGAACAGGGATAGAAAGAGCAATCAAGGAAACTTTTTGGGGGTAAGCCACATGGCGAGGGCTTTGCAACAGTTTTTCATGAGTGGCCGAAATTCCCCACTCACTGCAAATGTGCTTCTCAAAGATGCAGGATTTTTTAATAAACAGAGGAAATGATAAATTATGTTGTAACTCCACTCCAAAGGCATTTGGTTCTTAACAGCCAAATCCTCTGTAGTCTTTAAATAAACAAAAACTTATTTGGTGAACAGACGGGGGGGAAATTGAAAGATTTTCTGTACTTGGGTTCCACATGTCAACAATTTCTCTCCTGTGTGTATGTTGGCCAAAGCCGTATATCATGATAAATGAATAAAGGAAAACCTCGGGCCCAGGGCAGTCAGACAGCTCAGCAAATGGCTTTCAGCTGATTGCTCTATTTCAGTTGACATTTATCAAAGAGTTTCTCTGTTACTCTGTATGTCAGGGCTTAGGTGGTGGCAGGGACGAGAATAAGACTACCTGTTTGGATGTGCTGAGTAATGAGTAATGCTGGAACAATCCAATCTCCCTCTCTCCCTCCTTCAGTGTCTCTCTTTCAAAAAGAAAAGCTGGGTATGGAAATTCTCACACTTGCCAGAAGAATTAACCACCTCCTCTATTCAATTCAACAGCTTTCAAATTCCCATGAAACTTACAGGCCAAAGAGAATTCAAGAACTTTTATTCCTGTTTGTTATTTTCTTCTTTCTTCCATGTGTGCACACGTGTCTGTGTGTTGGAAATTACAAAAGAAACTGGAATGTCAAAAATTCGAAGAAACTCCTCGAAAGTCCATCCCCAATCTTACTCCCTTTAATAATTAGAGATGTATCCTTCCAGACTTTTCTTTATACATATATCATTTTTAAAATGTGAGGAGGGAAGCTATTCTGTTCCTATTCTGAAGCTTGCTTTCTTTTTTTTGGCCAACAATATATGGCCATATATCCATGCGTGAACATACAGACACAAGTCATCCTTTTTCATTGCAGTGCAATATTCCACGATATGAATGTACCACGACTTATTTCACTGTTACCCCTACAATATTTTTAAAAAATTAATTCAAATGCATTAAGGATGTTTGTAGTTGAAGATTTTTTTTTTTTTTTTTTAAGGGGAGAAAGAACACTATTCTATGTTTATCTGTTTGGTAACTTTTTCTTCAACTTCAGACTAAAATTTACTGAATGCCTAGTGTGGACCAGGTACCATGCTGGACACATGTGTTACTACATTCAAACTTCCAAACAATCCTAACTGGTGTTTGTATTACTCCTCTCTGTGTTTACATATGAGAAAACTGAGGTTCAGAAAGCGTGTTTAACAGCCCAAGAGCACACAGGTTATAAGTGCCAGAGTGAAGTCTGAAACTTCTGTCTGACCTTGAAGTGGGTCCTTAATCACTGGGCTTTGGTTCAGAAGTCTTCATCAAGTATTGAACTCAAAATGCACCTGGCATTGTCCTGGGCCTGATGGTGATCTAAGAGAAGCAGAAAGCTTGCTTTTATAAAACAATTAGAAAGCTACTTCCAGTAAAAGACGGCATGTAAAACAGCACACCTGGCACATAGTAAACACTGAAGACATGGTAGCTCTCATGGAGACAGGAAAGATTCTATATTTGTACCTCACCTATTTTGCAGACTCTTCTAGAATGTGTCAGATAACCAGGGAGTGAGCAGAAAGACCACCCAGCAGTGAATAACAAGTACAATGACGATAATAGTATTGACAACACTGGAACTGACACTGGCTTGGTGCTTTTTAGTTTTCAGAGTGTTTCTACATCCTTTATCCCACTGAAACCACTGAGCGAAGCTTTGCGGTTTCTTTTGGCCTCAGAATGATCAGTTTTCATGATGTGCCTGAGAAGGTATATTCTCTCTTTGGGGAGGTACAAATTTTGATATGTACATAGGACATGTAGTTTATAGATTGTGATGTTTAGGTGTTCTGCATTGCTTATTTTTGACCCTTCGATGCATCTTGGACTGAAAGTGGTGTGTTTTAGTCTCCTGTTATTAGTGTTTCCATTTCTTCTCGCATTTCCTGTCGTTTCTGCTCTATGGAAGTGCTGGTGTGTTTGATGCACAGATAGCATGACTCTCATATCTTTGTCTCATTCAGTGCTTGGAGTCCGAATTCTGTCTTCTCCTATATGAAGATTACAGGTCTACCTTTTTGTTTTCATTTGCTTGGTGTATCTTTCCTGTTCCTTTATTTTTAGCCTTTTCAAATTACTGTGTTTTAGGTATGTTTCTTTTTTAGAGTTGGGTTTTGTTTCATGAACCATTGTGAAACTCCCTTTTAAAATTATCTTTATTTTTAATTGTTGTAAAATGTACCATCTTAACCATTTTTAAGTGTACAGTTCAGTCGCGTTAAGTGCATTCACATTGTTGTGTGACCATCTCCAGAACTCTTCACCCTGAGAACTGAAACGACACCCATTCAACAGCTTCCTACCAGCCCCTGGCAACCACCATTCTTTCTGTTTCTATGAATTTGACCATTTAGGTACCTCATAGACGAGTGGAACCATAGAGTATTTTTCCTTTTGTGACTGGTTTATTTCACTAGCATAATGTCCTCAAGATTCATTCATGTTGTAACGTGTGTCAGAATTTCCTTCCTTGTTAATGTCAAAAGATGTTCTTTTACAAGTATATATGAAACCCCTTTTAACAGGTGACTTAAACTCATTCATATTTGTTAATACAGGCAGACCTCAGAGACAATGCGGGTTCAGTTCCAGAGCCCCGCAATAAAGCGAATCATAATCCTTTTGCTGGTGGAGAGTTCTGCCTTCGATTTGTAAAAAACCCAACTTCTGTGAGGCACCGTGGAGCGCAGTGCAATACGACGATGTGTCTCTATGCCGACATACTTAGGGCCTGTTTACTCTGACGTGCAGTGTCGACACTAAGTGATTGGGGGTCGAAACCCTTAGTAGATGAGGTGCTGGAGAGTAGACTGAGGAGAAAGGCTTGCTTCTGTGGAGAGGGACTTCACTGTTTGCTGAAGGAACAAATAAGTGATGGTCCCTGTTTCTTGTATTCCTTTCTTCTGCTGTCTATTTGAATCCCTCCTGTTAGGTTAGAGCAACCTGACACGTAGCCTTTATCTCCACTCTTCTGCTTAAAAACCTTCCGTGGCTCCCCATTGCCTGCTGAATTTGTACCAGCCCATCACCCCAGGATCCAGTAACTTCTGCAATCTGGTCTCTGCTTGTGATACATGTCTCACAATTGCCCCAGTGCAACCAGTGCTTAAGCCATTAGGTTGGTGCAAAAGTAACTGCAGGTTTTGTAATTATTTGTTAACCTTTCAAACCGCCATTACTTTTGCACAGATACATAGAATTACTATCTTTTCTGGTTTCGTGCTGCTTTCTTTCTTCCACCTCCATGTCTTGTCTTAGGCTACTTTCTTTTCCTGGTCTGTATATCCTTCAACCACTGCCCCCCCAATAGGCAGACTTTCTCTCTAGCCTTCATAGCCCTTGGTCCCGTGTCCTTTGTACTAGTACAGGCGTTTCTTTATCTAGACCTGCATATGCTCCACTTGGATGTGCCTCACACACCCCAAACTCAGCCAGCACCCCCTGGAATCCGTGCTCCCAGCCAGGGCCCGAGCCAGGACGCTGGGAGCCACCTGTGCTCCCTCGCCCTCACCCCCTTCCAGTAAGTCCCCAAGCCCCGCCCAGTCTTCCCTGCAAAGTGCTCTCCTCTCCTTTCTGGGCACACCCTGGGGTCGTGTGTACCCGGGAACAGGTGTGGCAGATGGTCCCGGATGGCCTCACTGGGAACTCCGGCCCTGCCTCCGAGGCAGAACACCATAGCACTGGGTTAGCCTTGGGTGAGTCCCTTGCGAGAAAGTTCGCTGCCCTTGGACTCTTTGCATTCCCTGACTGACTGTGCTTGGGGCCCAGCAGGTGCTAAGGAAATGTTTGTCCATTTGTAACGGGCCTGCCGGGCCTAGAACACAAATGAAGTCAATTTACATCAATAACCCAAAGTCTCTCTCATTCTCACCTGCTCGCTCAGACCTCCAACCTCACCTGCCAAGTGGGCCCCAGGCGTTTCCAGCATCTCCTAGAGGCTGCCGCCCATGCCGTCCACGATCATGGTGCCCACCACAGGCGGCGTCTGCGGCCCTGAATGCCCCTGGGGAGCTGTGCCTGTGTTCCTCCTGGGAGTCAGTGTGAGCAACGAGAGTGCTGGTTCCTGGGCTTCGGCGGCCTGAGCACGCTGGCTGTGTCCCTGAAGAGACAGGGAAAGGGTCTCTTCCCTGATCCCGTGCCACCCTGGGGCCGCTGAGCGCACAGAGCCTCACCTGGGCCGAGCCTCTGCTGCCTCCCCCCACAGCGGCTCCTCCACAGGCTGAGTTCAGCCCCTGATGTGGGGCTCTGCTGGCCCAGGGGGCAGGGCACCCGAGTCTTCTCTCCCAGGCTCCAGCCTCAGCCCAAATCGCCCCCTCTTCGCGGATAATAATAGTGGCTAACGTGTTCGGGTCCTTTGCTATGTAGAGGCAACTCGAGAAGCTAGCTATTATTTTGCTTGTTTTACAAATGAGGAAGCTGAAGCACGGAGAGTTAAATTACTAGTTCAAAGACAAGACCCAAGGAAGCTTGGATCTCAGGGAGTCTGATGTCGGAACCCCAGCTAGGCAGCCTCAGTAAGCTTTTTTTAACTCAGAGTCCAGAAGGGCTGGAAACAGCCTGGTGAGGTGCTGAAGTGGCCATGAGAACGCGTGGGTCCTGTCCACGTTTTGCCCTTTCTATCCGCAATAAAGGTCATTCCATTTTCCCATGGTTACCAAGGAAGACCTTGGACAAGAGCAGTGGATTCCAGCTGAGCCAGAGAAACTGGGCTGGTCCCTGACAACATTTTCACGCATTTAGGGCAAAATAAGTACAATAAAGGTGATGTAGCCAATATTTTTAAACATTTCAATGTATAGAACCTAAAGGACTATTCTATATTCCTGGATCTTGCTTTCTCTACTTCTGTTTTTGGTGTTCAAATATTGTTTCTCTTATGATAAGAAGTTAGTGATTCTTAAAAAAAAAATAATCCTCATTTAGAGAAATGAAAACCTGGTCACCTTCTGTTGGTCCCTGCCATTTTTTTTTTTTTTTTTAACTTTACTGATGCATGAATCCCAAAGTCTGGGAGCTATGGAACCTCACGCCTACTCCTAGAGCTGAGGTCCCCCAGGCTGTCATCCCAGAGAAGCGGGAACTGTAACTAGGGAGAGAAGCAACAGAGGGAGGCGGTTTGACCTGTGTGGGTGTCAGGGACCCAGTGGGTGAGCAACCGGTAGGGGTGAGTGAGGCAGGGTCCGAAACAGGACAATAGCCAATCAGGAGGGTTCAGAGACCCACAGGGAGGAGGGAGAGGTAAGTCAGAAGAGAGAGGCAGGGATAGAGACAAACGGGGAGAGACAGAGATACACATGACCAGAGGGAGGGGGAGAGAGGCGGAATCACAGGGAGACAAAGACAGAAACACACCCCCACAGGCACATGTACAAACGCAGAGACCAGCTGGTAGAGACAGAGATAGAGACGAACAGTCACAGACACAGAAACAGGTGGTGACAGTGAGACAGTTAACAGCCCGAAAGAAACACCTAGAAATAGAGACACTGAGATAGACACAGTGACACAGAGGGAGATAGAGAAATACACTCAAAGAGAAAGACAGAAATCCAGGGAGAGAGACTCACAGTGTTCAAAAAAAAAAAAAAATAATAAGAGAAGAAAAAGAAAACTGGAAAGAGACACACATATAGATGGAGACTGAGTGAGGCAGTCTGATTGGGGTGGGGTGGGGTGGGGGGAGAGTGAGTGACCTGGTGGCTGTGTGGCCCCTGGGGCACAGGGTGTGGGTGGAGGAAAAGGCCACACTGGAGGGGCCGGGGCTGCAGGGACCAGATAAGGACGCCTGCCAAAGGAAAGCAGGGGAAGGAAAGACGTTTGCAAATCCCAAGGGGGGGAAAGCTAGGGAGGCTGCCCCAGGCCCAAAGAACAATGGGTACTTGACTTCAGTGGGTCATTAATGAGACAATTAATGGAAAGAGTAACAGAGGCCTCCCCAGAGATGCCTTGGAGAGTGGATAAGTGGAATTATTGTGGAGGGTGTGCGGGTGGTTCTAGGGGGTGGTGCTGTTCCCCACAGTCCCAGATGTCCAGCATGCCAACTGCAGATTCCTGGCCTGGGGCATGGGGCCTCCCCCAGCTCCCCCACACATGCCCTGTACTCCTTCCACCCTGGATCCTTGCCAGCCCCCAGATGTGCCCTGGCTTTCCTATCCCCTCCCTTTGCTGCTGCCTTCCTTCTACCTGGAATGTCATCCCTTGATTATCTCCATCCAAGGAAACCCTACCCATTCCAGGGGTAAATAAATGTGGTGCATCCAGATGAGTAAATGCGTTTTAACAAGAATAGAGCCCCCGAAACATAACAGGCCATGGAAAAAGCAAGTGGAGTCTTACAGACAGTGTGGTACCACTTACGTAAATTAGAATGACATAAACAAAAAGCGATTCTTTTAAAAAGTTATTCCTGACTCTATTTTGCATTATAAGATCATTTAAAAAGTGTGTGTGGGGGAGGAAGTTGTGAAGCGATACTTACCAAAGTCATAATGGTGACTGCCACTGGGGAGAGGGGGAAGACATAAAGCGTACCCTAAAGTCATTTCGTATACCTATGTAAACATGTGTAAAAACTTGACAAAAATGTTTATTTTGGGTTGTGAAAACAGGAATGATAGGAATGGTTGTTACCTTGTTTACTGTTTTATTTTTCCCCTCTGTTTTAAAATTTGTCCCAGAGAGAGAAAGAGAGAGAGACAGAGAGAGAGATCCTAGCTAACCTTCAGACCCAACTCAAATGCCACCTCCTACAGGAAGCCTTCTGGGAACACACACACTAATCAGATGTGGTTCTTCTTTTTCCTGGTGTCAAATTCTCAGGGCTCCAAGCACTTTCCCCCTTGTATTTCCCTTTGTGATGTTCATGGACTGCCTTCGCTGTTGGTTGGAACCCTTTTGAGGGCAGGGCATTCCTGCACAAGGCTGGCACAGAGGTGGCGCCCAGGAATGACTGAACTTACCTCTCCCATCTCACCATGGTAGGAGGCAAACTACAAAGGCTCCGATCACATCTCAGATCCAACACATACAATCGTTTTGGGGGGAGGGGAGTGAGCTCCTGAAATTCAAAGTATGGCTTCTGGAATGGGGGGGGGTTTAGAAAAGAGGGACCAGCTGCTATTCACAAATGTTCAGGGAGGAAGGAGGAGGTCCTGTTGCTGTGACCAGGAAATCATCCCATTGCTACTTAGCTGGTTGTTTCCGAAGATAGTCCCAGCAAAATTCCATTCTAGTAAGGCACAGAGGCATTTAGCTCTTTCCACCCAAATCTGCCTATTAAGAACCTCTGAGTTCACTAACCTCCAGTGAACCCCAGTTGCTGGTCAAATGGCGCCATTGTAGAGGTGGAAAGAAGGGGGACATAGTCCCAGCCAACACATCCAGGCAGCATTGGTCCCTCCATAACCACAGCCTGTGCTCCGAGCCCTGCCCTGAGCTGCCTTATCTGATTTACTCCTCACCGTAGACAGCCCTTTGGTGCCTAACATTTGGTTAAGCCCATGGATTTATAACATTGTATAAGTTTCAGGTGTACAACATTATATTGACATCTGTGTACACTACAAAGTGGTCACCATCAAAAGTCTACTTTCCATCCTCACCATATAATTGACCTCTTTTATTCATTTGGCCTCCCTCCACCTGCCCCTTTGCCTCTGGTAATCACCAATCTATTGTCTGCATCCATGAGTTTGTTGGGTTTTGTTTGTTTTATATATACAGTAGTACCTCCGTTTTCGAACGAACAAACTACATTGACGAACATTTTGGTTTACGAACGCTGTAAACCTGGAAGTAAATGCTTCAGTTTTCGAACACGCCTGGGAAATCGAATATGTCACACGGCTGGCTTCCGCTGAGTGCAAGATCCTGAGACCCAGCTGTCGGCTGTTTTCGAACGTTTCAAAACTCGAATGGTCTTCCAGAACGGATTACGTTTGAAAACTGGGATACCACTGTTCATATATATATATATATATATGAGTAAGGTCGTACAGTATTTGTCTTCCTCCCTCTGACTTATTTCACTCAGCATAATACCCTCAAGGTCCATCCATGTTGTCACAAATGGCAAAATTTCATCATCACATGGCTGCGTACTATTCCGTGGTGCATATAGTATGTACACCACATCTTCTTTATCTATTAATCTGCCAGTGGGCACTTAGGTTGTTGAGGATTTTAAGACCTAAAGAAAGCAAATGGGACCGGCCCGGTGGCTCAGGTGGTTGGAGCGCGGTGCTCCTGATGCCCAGGTTGCTGGTTCGATTCCCACACAGGCCAGTGAGCTGCGCCCTCTACAGCTAAGACTGTGAACAACAGCTCTCCCTGGAGCTGGGCTGCCATGAGCAGCCCGAGATCGGCGTGAGCTGCCCCCGGCTACCGTGTGCTGCCATGAGCTGCTGGCGGCCAGCCTGAGTGGCCGGCAGCCTGCGAGAGCTGCCGTGAGCTGCTGTGAGTGGCCAACAGATGACTGGTGACCAACTGCCACAAGCCGGGGGAGCGCAAGGCTCATAATACCAGCATGGGCCAGGGAGCTGTGTCCTACACAACTAGACTGAGTTGTATAGTGGGTCGGGGGGAGGCGGAAGAAGGGGGAAAGAAAAGAAAGCAAATGAATCACAAGACCCCTTTGATGCCAGGAAGCCCTTGCCAAATAAAACAGCCTCGTGACCCAGAGAGTCCCTTGAATTCTCAGAACCTATTGAACCTATTAGATTCCCATTTATTTATTTATTTATTTACTTATTTTTCAGTAATTTTTGTTTGTTTGTTTGTTTGTTTTTAAAGAGGGCACAGCTCACAGTGGCCCATGTGGGGACTGAATCAAAAACCTTGGTGTTATTAGCACCACACTCTAACCAGCTGAGCTAAATGGCCACCCAGGATCCCATTTAATAATAGGTGACTTAGTTGCCAAACTCAGAGCAGGTTGGAAATTGTGAGTTAGAATGTGGAAAAGGGAAGCTTCCACAGCGAGAGATCTGTTGAATGCTGAATACATGAATGAATGAGCGAGTGAATGAATGAATGGCTGCCAGCCTGATTTCTACCTTGTACCTGATTTCCCTTCCTCTGCTCCATCTCTTGCTGTGAGATGAATCATGTTAAAACAGCCCTTTGCTGTGACATGGTAACATTGTCACTGGTAACGTGACATGGCCCTGCTCAGAAGCCCTCCACGGTTCCTCGTTGCCTGGGTAACTGAATAACCGCCTAACCAATTTCTGTTCCCCCATAACTGGCCCTTCTGACCCTTCTCCCCATGGTGACCTTTTCAAAATGCACATCATGCCACTCCCCTTCCGAGGCTCTCTATCACCCCCAGGAAAAAGCCCCAAATTCTTACCTCAAGGTCTTCACTGCAAGGTTTAACCTAGATTGGTTTCTAACCTCGTCTCACACCAGACTCTCCCTTGCTCTGGCTCCAGCCACTCTGACTTCTCTCAGGTCCCCACAGTGTCCCTTCAGGGACTTCGCACATGCCACCCTTGTCTGGGGCTCTCCAGACCCTACTCTGCCTGTATGTCCTTTAGATCTCAACCCAATGTCACTGCTTTGGGACCGCCTTCCCTGACCTTCCCAGGTTGGGTTTGTACCATCCGTCCCCCAGCACCACACTGTCCCATTTGATTATGTGTAATGTCCTCGATGTCTGTCTTCTGCCCAAACAGTGAGCTTCAGGAAGGCAGAGACTCTTATTCCCCATAAAATGTTCGGTGCCCCGAATGCAGCCTGGCATCCACTGTGCACTCTACAAGTATTTGCTGAATGACTGAATACGTACATTTGGCTGCTCATTGAAATGGATGTATTCAGTCAACAAATATTTATTGAGCATCTACTCAGTGTCAAGTCTGGTTCTCCACACTCCACAGAAATGAATAAACCAACTCTGATTCCCTGCCCTAAATGGAGCTCACAGTCTACTTGGAAGAGGCAGATACTAAACATAAAGAAGTAAGGCAATGCCAGCACGGCTAAGTGCTATGAGGAAAACAAAGCAGAAGGGAAGAGCAGTGTGTGGGGGGGGGGGCGGGGGGGGGGGGGCAATTAAGATGGGTAGTCTGGGAATGCCTCATGGAGGAGGTGACATTTCAGTGCTGAGCCAGAGTTCCTAAGAAACACAGGACTCTCTCCTGCCTTGGGGCTGGCTGGGCCCCAGGTGTGTCCCAGTATAACAGCCACTGATTCCCCACACCTTCCCTGCCTCCCAGGACTCCAGCAAGGACCCCAGCAGAGGTCTTTGGTGAGGCTTTGGGGTGGGTGCGAAAGCCTGAAACTGCTCTTCACAGCAGCTGTGATTGGGCTCTTTCTGCTAGGCAAGAGGCGGCGATTGCTTTGTGCGGTGAGGACTCACTGATTGTGGCTGGGCGAGTGGCACCCACAGACCTCGGCCGCCAGGGTTTACCGCGCACCCCCAGTGCCTTGGCGGGCCGTGCGCAATGCGTCAGCCCAATCTCGCCTCCTATATTCAGAGTTGATTAGACGCTATTTCTGCCTGGATTTTCAGAAGGCTCAAGAGCTTTTTTAATCACTACAGTGGCTCATTACGGTTTTGCAGTGACACTCATGTCCTTCAGTTCTCTTCTCAGATTAGATTCTATAGTCAGATGAATATTGGATGATTTCATTACATACAAATGCAATCAACAGTTTTGCATAAATTTCTTCTCTTTTTCTTGAGTTTCAATTGACCCCAGCACCCATGGTGGCAGGCGCGATCCACATGCAAATGAGCTGGGTTTGCAGCAGCGGAGAGGGGCCGGTATCAGGTGGGCACTTGCACCAGCCGAGGGAGGGGAGGGAGCGAGCCTTGATTGCTCAGCCTTTGAGAGAGGCTTGGAGGAGGGGCGCAGCTCCCGGACAACTGCTGTGGCCGAGGGCACCCCGTGCGGGATGGTGTTCCTGCAGATGAACTGAGGCACAGGGATGCCCAGAGCAGGGCAGGCTCTCTCTCTGGGCAGAGAATGGAATGTGCAGCTTCCGCCCTGGCCAGCTGGCCAGAACGGTGTGCTTAGGTGGATTGGGCCAGCGCTATTTAACAAGTGGTATGGACATGTGTCAATATTGTAACAACTGGTCAGGCCTGAACAGTGCATTCCTGCGGTTGTTAGCCCTGAGCCAACGAATGCTGTTGTTATCCTCATTATCAATGCCTTCATCATCCTTGCTTCTTCTGGAAGGCTTGAGCCATGGCCCTGAGGACAGGCAGCTAGTCAAAGCCAGTCCTGGCAGACGGGAAAGGGGAGCCTGGGAGGGCGTCCTTACGTCACTTTCTTGATTTCTCTCTTGTTTTGGGTGGAGAAGCAGGATTGTCTCCGAACGCCTGTGTTACCTGGACACTGCGTCCTTCCCCCCACGTCCCTGTGGACAGGCATGGGGGCCTGTGCTTGGTCTCCGCTGTGGTGAGGCACTCCTTCCCTGAAGCAGCCTCCCCTGCTTACTCAGCTCCTTGCCCATAAGGCTCTTCCAAGGGCTCTCCAGGCCCTGACCCTGTGCTCGGTCTGGGCCCACAGCCCACCTCTCCTCTCTCCCCCATCATGCCTCTGAGACCAGCAGTGGGACTGTGCTCTGAGGAGTCACCTTTCCTAGGGCCGCAGCTTCTCTTCCCAGGAGCACAGCCTCCAACCTCCCACCCAGAAGCTCCGTGTGCCTGTCATGGTTCATCGTTCAAGCCTGGACCAGGAATGAGGGTGGAAGGTAACGTGGGGAGTGAGCTGTGTGTAGTCAGGGGTCCCAGGGCTGTGCAGCGACGGGTGGGGTACAGGGAGGACCGGGATGAAAACGGCAGACCGGAGGATCTGCCAGGATGGGTCTGTGCCTCCCAAAGCGCGCTGCCTTCAGCAGGTTCTATATAAAAGCTCCCCATGTAAACAGAGACATGACACAGTATAGGATCAGGGACCGAAGAGAGCTGCCTGTGGCTACACAAGCAGTTATGGGTCCCAAGCTACAATCATCATAGACAGGACAGAAGTGGACAGAGTGACAGCCACAGCCATGGGCATGAATGAGACACATCTGTGCTGCCACAACTCCAGGCTCAGGCCCCTGTCTGTCACTGCCCTCGGTTCCCCAGGTCGGGGTTACAGAGATCCAGACTCTGAACTGAAGCAGGGGTGCCCGGTAATGCTCCCACGTTGCTGGTGGCACCACTGAGTTCCAGAGGGGGCGAAGGTTGGGCATAGAGCCACACAGCACTGAAACCAGAGCCTCCTGCTGCAGTCTGGGGGCTGCTTCCTGGTCCTCTGGTGGCCCCTGAGGACCACTCCCTCATCATTCTGTCCTGTGCGCAGTCATGAGGGTCCCTGCCTCCCCGGCTGAATGGACCCGGCGCTTACGGCCTGTGTGTCTGGCTTCTGCTGCCTCTCAGCCGCCACACTCCCCCTTCTGTGCACCTCTGCGTGTATTTCTCTCCTTGTCTCCATCCTTGAGTCTGTCCCTCTGTCTCTGTGTCCCTTCCTCTCCTTTCTCTCTCTCTGCCTGCATCCCTCTCCCTATCTCTTTGTCTGACTGCCTGTTCCCTTTGCCAGGCCACATTTGCTCCTTGCTCTCCGTGCCTGTGTTCCCAGAGCTGGCCTCTGAGGGGATTGGTAGATCTGAGGCCCCAGGCTGCACCCCCATAGAGCTCTGGTCCCTGGAAGGAGGTGGTGGGGGAGGGGCTTGGTGTCTGAATTCTCTGGAGTCTTCCTACCGTAGCCAGTATCCGGCCATCCATTTTCTCTCCCAGTCAAGGACAACAGGAAAGCAGCCGTGCCTCTTTCATCACAGACCTATTCTCACTCCGGCCTGGAAGAGGGAGCTGAGCGGTGGGGGTGGGTAGGGGTGAAGAGGGCTCCCATTGAGCAGACTGGGTCGTCCTGTCTAGCTCAGTCCAAACCTGCTGCTGCCTATGGCAGGCTCCCCCTAGGAAACTCCCCTCCTGCCCACCCTCCCTTCAGCTCCTCCCGACAGAATGAGCCTGGTCCCCCAACCCAGTGGAAATCTGGTCTGCACCCACCTCACCACATCCTTTCCTTTCCCTCCTCACCTCTCTCTCATCCAGGCACAGAGGACTGCTTTCCTGGGGTTCCCCTGCTTTCCAACCGCAGGCCACGGCACATGCAGGGTAGAGAGGAAAGACCTGGGCTCTAGAGGCTGGCAGGTCTGTGCCAAATCCCAGTTCTGCCACTTGCTAGCTGGGTCACCTCAGGCAAGTGACTTAACCTCTCTGAGCCCAGTTTCCTCCTCTGTAAATGCAGATAACACTCCTTCCCTTGTAAGGTTGGCATGAGGACTGTGTGAGGTGACGTATGTAAAAGTACCTGGCGCAAAGTAGACATGCAATAAAGCATTTGTTATGAATAAACGAATGAGTAATGATGAATGAGTAGTAGAATTTAGACATGCACAAATGGGGCATGGAGAAGGTATTCCAGGGTCAGGAGTGACACAGGCAAGGGCATGGAGGTAAGAAATCTTGAAGAGGGAACAGGGAGCCATGAGTGCTTAGCATGAATGCAGAGTCCAGAATCCCAAAGGGAAGTCTCAGGTAGCAGGGAAAGGACTGGTCAGAGAATAAAGAATCTACTCAGTGTTAACGATGCACCAGGCAGCTAAGACTAATTGTGGCAGCAGCTACCAGGAGTGGAGGCCGCGTGCTGAAGCATCTGCAAACATTATCTCATTTAATCTTCACAACAACCCTCTGAGGGAGATACTATTATTATTCCCACTTTACAGATGAGGAAATTGAGACCTAGGGAAATAAAATGGTTTTCCTGGGTCATACAGCTAATGATTGTCCCAACCGGGATTTGAACTCTGGTCTATCTGGCTCCAAAGCTGGTCCTCCACCCCCTTCCAAAGGGAGGACCCACTCCACCCCCTTCACCCCCACCCCCACACAATTTCTGGTGAGGTCATGTGAATAAAATGCCTTAAAAAACACTTAACGGTTAGTGGAGGAGAGTAAAGAAAGGCATAATCAGAGGGCCCAAATATCAAGAAGATAGAAGCTTGGCACAAATGAATCAGGGAAGGCTTCCTGGAGGGGCTGGGCACAGAGGCAGAGACTCGGCCCAGAAGTGAGGCTGAGGCAGCCCTGGTGAGGGTAGAAGTAGGGTGGGTACCGTTACCCTGAGTGACATGGGAACACAGTGGCTCAGCCTGGGGCTGGGGCTCTTGACCTGGGTCTGCTTTGCACTGGGGTCCATTTGCTTGGCTCCAACTGGCCGAGCTTGTACTTCTTTCTTCCCAGTTCCTAGAAAAATGGGAAGGGCAGGTTCCCGGTGACTCGGGACCTGGGCCCCGTTCCCAGCTCTGCTGCCCTCTTGCTGCAGGACTTTGGCCAAGCTGACTCCCTTTGCTGATCCTTGCTTTGTCCACCTGTGCAATGAGGCTAAGGGTGCCCACAAGCTGGGTACAGCTGAAGGTCAGGGGCAAACAGAGCCAGCACAGAGCCAGGCTCAGAGCATGATCTGAGCAGTGCTGACTCCTCCCTCCCCCAGGGCCCCTTCCCCTCCCAGGAGGCTCAGACCCCCATTTCAGAGCATCCAAATCTGAAAGACAGGATGTGTGCTACCGTTGTCAGACTCCAAAGCCAGACTGCCCCACTCTTTCTTGCTTCGTGATCTTAAGTAAGTTATTTAACCTAGTTCCATAGTTTCCTCATCCGTAAAATAAAGATGACAATATAAACCCACAATCCCTTATCTAAAACCTCTGAACTTAGATGATTTCAGAGCTTTTCTGATTTGAAAGTTTAATTCAGAATATATCCCATAGACTGACTGCACAGCCTCCCATGAGGCCTGGGGCATTTCTTACAACCAAACTTATTCTTTTTTTTTTTTTTCAGCAAAACATGAATGTTTGTACAAGATAGTGGAATGAAGACCCAAAATAGCTTCTCCTTAGTTCAGGTCATTTTTGACACCACATAATTTGACACCAAACCTATGTAAAACTTTTTTAGTCACCAAAGCTCTTAGGATTTTGACCTTGTGGAGACGGGATTGGGGCCTGGGGTACTTGCCTAACGGAGCTGACATGCGGATAAGATGAGTTAGTACACGTGAGGCATTCAGAGCCATGCCTAGCACGTAGTGAGTGCACAAGACATACAACGGGTCCCTCCCCTGCTCAAAACCCTCCATGGCTCCCACATCCTCAGGGGCAAGTGCGAGCGATTTTGAGTGAGTTCCTTTATGGCTGGAGCCCTAACTCCAGCCTCAGGTCTTACCTCTGCCTCGCACACCCTAAACTTTCGCTTTGTTATCTTTCTTCAGTTCCTCAGACACAACAACGGGCTCTCTCTCCGCAGGCTGTTGCACTTGCTGTCTTCTGCCTGAAATGCCCCTCTCCCCTACCCCCTTTCTTAACTGTTTCATCCTATAGGTTTCATGGCCCTCACCTCAGCACAGATCCCGTGCTAGGAAAGTTGCCGGTCCCCTCTGCCAGACTGCGTGATCTCTGGGAAAGCAGTGGCCTTGGGCACATTCTCTCTGGCATACAGTAGGTGTTGAATGAGTGAGTGTCCTCCCCCGTCAATGGCGCTGTCATTAGCTCGGACTGAGTATGTGTTTGTTGAGTGAATAAAAGAAACACAGCTCTGGAAGGAAGATCCCACCACCCTATGTACCCCAGGAGAAGATTCTTAGAATGTTCTTCTCTCCCTGATCACTCCCTCTCCAAATTCCTTAAGTGATTTTTCAGAAAGGGACCCAGTCCATGCAGGGGGCCAGTGGGGCCTCCAGGATCACAGGACCTAGGGGAGGAGGTGGCTTTAGTACATTAGGCAGAAACCACTTGTCCAGGGTTAGTAGAGGCCTCTGGGGCCTGGGGAGCAGGGGGTGGGATGAAGGGGGCCTCCAGCATTCTGGACAATTGCTATAAAATAAACTCCATAATCAGGTAAATGCATTTATGCGGGGGATGGTTCCCGTGCAGCTGTGGGTGTCCTCCTGGCTGGAGGGGACCTGTCTAATCTCAGGGTAATGAAAACGTGGGTCCAATTATGATGGAGGGACGGGGCCTGGGCTGGGCCGGAGTGGGGGACCTGGGCCCCTGGCAGTGAAATTAGAACATTTAAGCTGTCAGGCCGAATCCGGGAGAGGCCTGATTACCTGGCCCGCGAAGGGGCCGCTTGGTTTGGTGTCGACTATAATTTCCTGGCCGCCAGCTGTGAAGCCAGGGGCCACCTTCTCTCCCCTGCGATGGGGGTCCAGGCCCTGCCTCTCTGACCTCCAACCCCTCAGACCCACCCAGAGGGGCTGGCCCAGGCCTCCCAAGCTGCCCATGTGGGGCAGAGACAGGAACAGGTACATGAGTGACACATGCCGAGGGTGTGTAATGTGTGGACACAGGTGAAGGAAACTGTGTACACCAGCCATGTGTGACTGACATGTGCACAGGAGGTGGATATGGTACATGCGGTGTGCATACACTGGGTATGTCAACGATACATGTGTCTACGTGGATTATGTGCAGTTGATCCAACAGTGGGGCAGGCAGGGGACGCCTGCACACCGACTGTATGTACAGTGTACCCGCCTGTGGACACGAGCACATGGCAGGGCCGTGTGAATACGGGTTAAATGTGCTGTGTGCTCACACTGTGTGTGCTGGTCTGTAAGGGCCATGAGAGCAGAGATCAAGTCCGGCTTGCTGACTTCTGGGCCCTCAGCACCTCGCTGGGTGCCTGACCAGGTGGGCAGGTGTTGGTTATTAAATATTGAAGGAATTCGTATCTCTGTGATAGGAGTTATGTGACGTCTGTATTAAAGGTAGGAGTGTGTGGAGTCTACATGGAAGGGGCCTGGTGTGTGTGTGTGTGTGTGTGTGTGTGTGTGTGTGTGTGTGTGTGTGTGTGTGTTCTTGTCCTCATGGTGTGAGACGGGGGCATAAGCAGTGGAATTCTTCAAGGGCCTGAACTATGTGGTCACACAGACCTGTGCTCGAAGATTGTGGCAAGTCATTCAACCCCTCTGAGCCTGACTTTTCTCATCTGTAAAAAGATACTATAACAATCACAGCTAGCATTTACTGAGTGCTCATTATGTGCCGGTACTGCACTAGATGTGTCTCATGTATTATCTTACTGACTTCACAATAACCCTAATAGTAAGAACTACTATTGCCCCACTGTACAGGTAAGGAGACTGACACTCTCAGAGGTTAGATAGTGGTGAAGCCAGGATCCAAGTCAGGCAATCTGACTGCAGGGTGAACTTTTAACTGTCAAGCTAAAGGGACAGTGCCGATTGCATAGGGCTGGCCTACAGACTGAATGAGATAATCCAAGTAAAACACCTAGCATTGTATCTGGAACAAAGTAAGCACTCTATAAATGTTACTATTATTATTTGCACATGATACATGTATATGGGATCTATAAACAGGTACAAGGGAATATGTGGGAAATACGCATATAGTATATTTGTATAAGAGAGAGACACACATGTAGGTGTATTTGTGGGTGTGTATAGTATAGGCAAACATTTACACAAAGTTTATGATATATGTACTTATGTATATGCATGTGATATATTTTACATAGTGAACACAAGGTGTGTAAATAAATATATTATGATATTGGTAAGTGGCTTATGAAATTAGAAAAAAATGCATACATACTTGAGGTATGTGATATATATGAGTCTAAACTGGCCCTGTACTTGTGAATTGAAGAATATACGTAAATGGGGTAATGACAGATATCTGAGGTGCAGGCATGGTCATAAACATGCACATTTGTATGTGCATAGAGGTGATACATACAGGTACATAGATACACATGGGGGGTGGATGTACCATGTTTCCCTGAAAATAAGACCTAGCTAGCCAATCAGCTCTAAAGCATCTTTTGTAGCAAAAATTAATATAAAACCCAGTCATATTTTACTATAAGGCCAGGTATAATATAATATAATATAATAATATATAATTTTTGCTCCAAAAGATGCATTAGAGCTGATTGTCCAGCTAGGTCTTATTTTCGGGGAAACACGGTACATACCATACTATGCAATGCATTGTATGTGGTCTGGTATGTGCACATGTATGTAAAGTGCTTATGCATGGGGTACATGTATATAGGGACACTGATGTAAACAGCGTATGTCTTTGTGTAATGCACATACTTGGGGTATATTGTATATCCTTTTGAGATGTATATGTGTATTTGTGATTCACGTTTCGTGCGTCTTTGCTTAAATGTCACCTTCTTGGTTAAAATATCCATAACCGCCCTATTTAAAACAGACTCAATTTCCCATGGAGTCCCTTCTTTCTTTTCTCCAAAAAAAGATCACTTTTAAATAATATATATAACTCAGTAATTTATGATGTTCATTGCTTTTCTCCTTCTCTAGAGCATAAGCTTCAGGGGGCCGAGGGCTTTTCCTGTTGTTCACTGCTCAGACCCCAGTGCCCAGCACAGGGCCTGGCACGTTGGAGATGCCCACCCACAATTTGTGGAGGGGGCAAGTGGGTGTCTGCGCCTGCAATGCAGCTCCACGGGGTCTACACAGGATGCAGCCGGGACTCACTCAGGTGCACAGCACAGCCAGGTGGCTGAGCCCAAGGGCAGTGCGACCGACCTCAGGTATTGGCCCGCGCGTACACACGCGCTTCAACAGAGTGCTCTGTGCACTTGTAAATGACAGACATGCACCAGCTGCCACCGGGCCAGCGCTGGGTCACCTCCGCCTCTGCCTGTAGCCCTGGGTCAGCCCCGAGGCCCCTCCCGGCCCCTGCCGTCTCCCGGGGCGCGACCCGGTGTACCGGCGCTGCAGGCCGGGCTCCGGCCCATTTCCCGGCGGCTCAGGGCGGGGAGCGGGAGCGGGGCCGCTGCCCCGAGGGGCGGCAGGAAGCAGCACATTGTTCACGGGCCGCGGCCCGGGGCAGGGAGTTCCCGGCCCCGCACGGACATAAAAGGAGAAAGCAGCGGCCGCGCAGCGGCTGGCGGCCCGCGGCCTGGGCGGCCGGAGGAAACGCAGCCCGCGCTCCGCTGACCTCGGCATCCGCCCCGGGCCCCCCGCCCGGAGGGTGGGACGCGCCCGGCCCCTAGGGTCTCCGACACTCCGGGTTCGAGTCCCGACTCGCCGCCTTCGGAGCCTGCGTTTCCTCACCTGTAAAATTCAAACAAGCCACCTTTTAATTTAAAAAAGCAAATGGAACCCCTCCCCCAACTGAATCCCCAGCCGCCCCCTTTAGCTCGCATCCCCACTCCACTTTGCTTGTCCCACTAAAAACCTAATCACGTGCTGCAGTTCTCAAGGAAAAAAGGTACATAGTAAAATCTAGGACGCAGGGGGCATGTTTTACCTACAAAGGAAACCCACCAATGTAGCTTGACTGACACCTCTTTGAGCAAACGGGGCTGCCCATGACAGGGGCCCAAAAGACCCTTTTTGGGGTGGAACTTTGTCTGCAGGCACCTTTATTGATGGGGAAACTGAGGCATGGAGGGGGAAAGACTTGCTCAAGTTCATCAATCACAGAAACGGTATCATGAAGACTTTTCGTTTTTTAAAACAAATCCAGGGTCTTTCTCCCAAGGCTTAGAAGTACAGCCACTTTTGTGGTGGTTGTTGATTGTAAGATTGATCAAATGAAAGAGGTTACTGATGTGTATCTTTTCAAACCAGCTTTACACTTGTTACTCATTTGATTCTCACATCCCTCTGAAGATGGGCATGGGTAAACTGAGGTCTAGAGAGGTGAAGTGTCTTGCCCAAGCAGGATGGGGGAGATCTTCTCCCTGATCTGTTTTAGAAGAAATTAACCTGACAACTCCAGCATCACAGTCTTGGGCAGGGAAGTATTTGCATGAGGATTAAGATCTAACCCAGGCAGGAAAAAGTAAGGGATTAGCAGCCCCACCCCATTCCAGCACATCCCAACCCACCCCAGTGCAACCCAGGGTACTGAGCTTTGCTCTCCAGGCCTGGACTGTACTCTTGCCTCATCCGGAAGGAAAAGGCAGATTCTTCCCAATTTCCACTGGGGACCAGAGGTTAAGTGACTTGTACCAGGTCACCTAGCAAAACGGCTATAAAGCAGAAGCCCTCTACCCCACAGCCAGTCCTCTTTTTCTGGGGAGAACCCCCTCTCTGAGTCCTAAAATTTGGGGGACCTGTCCTGGGGTGTCTTCACCCCATAGGCCAGGATATTCCGATGGTGGGGAAATGGCCTTCCCTCCACCCCTGCCCCCGCCCAGCCCGGGAACCCTACACCGGGGGTAATTGAGATCAGATGCGGCTGTGACCCACAGAATGCTCCCCAGGAACCTGGAAGCATTTATTGTCTGGAAGGGAATCCAGGGCCCACTCTAGGCTGCCCTCCCTCCCTTGCTGTCTCCTCCCCAGGCGGCTGAAGGTGGATGGGGGCCCTGAGGAGCCTCTGGTGCTGCCTGGGGGTTAGTACAGCGGCCTTGATGAATACAACTGCTGAAAGCGCCTTCCTGGCTTCCTCCTTCCTGGGGATACAGTTACAGGGGTCCAGACTTCCTGCCCAGCCCGCCCAACTTCTCAGTGTGGATCTGCAGGCTCTCCAGGCCGGCAGCTCCACAGCCCCCCTGTCAGCTGGGGCCACAGAGGGCCCCATCTCATTCAGAGCTCAGCTCAAATGTCACCTCCTCAGGGAGGCCCTCCCTGACCACCCTATATGAACTAGCCCACCTACTGGCAGTCTCTCCCTCTCCCTCTGTTTCATTTCCTTCATATCACTTATCTCCAGCTGGCTGGTTCCGTTTTTTTTCTTTTTTTCTTATAATAATGTTTATTTCCTAACAACACGCCCCCTCCCCCGCCCCACCACAAGAATGTGAGCCCTGTGAGGGCAGGGACTTTGTCTTGTTCACTGCTGTATCCCAGAGCCTAGAACAATGCCCAGCACATAGTAGGTGCTCAGTAAATACCGACTGAATGAACAAAGCAATGAATAAACCCTCACCTTTGGCCTCTGAACTTGACACTTGACTTTGAATCTCTGCTCTGAGCTGAGGTTTACCATCCCTGATCTCCACCCTCTGGTTTCTCTCACATCTTGATTTCACATTTCTGGTATAAAAATCCAGTTTCTGATGCTCATTCTTCTGCCTGCATTTTATTGCCTCAGGTTATCACCTGGAAGCTCCCAGCTCACCTCTGGCCTCCCATCTCTGATCCCTCTTTTTTGCTCTTGTCTCCCCAGCCTCTGCTGAGTGACTGTGGGCAAGTCTTTTACACTTCCTGAGCTAGCAGAATTCTTCTTCAAACAAAAGCTTAGGAGCCCAGTATATGAGACAGTGAAAGGTGGGAAGGGGGCCTGATCCTTGAGTGCCTGGCTTTTCCTGTGTCCCCTAGTGCTATCCCCAACACACCTTTGCAGATCCCTACAGCTTTAAAGAACATTGTTTGAAAACCCTAGATTTGGTGCTTTCTCAGTCTCTTGTAGCTGTAATTCCCCAGTGCCATTTCTTGGGCGTCTGGTCTTAAGCGTTCATTTAGTCATTCATTTACTTGCTTATCAAACATGAATGGGTCACAATTGTGTGCCAGACTTTGCTCTAGTCCCTGCTCTCCAATTTCTGTGCCCCGTTTCTGGTCCCCTTTCCTCATTCAACCAGCAGTCTGAGAGTACAGTTCAGCTGCCAGGGCCACGAAATCTCAGAGCACACACGATTAGGAAAAGGCGCCCCCTCCTGGGCAGATGCAACCTTGCTGGACTCCAGCTTGACCAGCAAATGTGCCCTTGAGTGAAGAAAAAGGCAACTGTCTTCCTGGGGGATGAAGCCTCACATTTGGGGGTGGGCTGGCTGGATTTCAGACCCCTTTAGTGTGCACAGACTTCACGGGTGGCTCCGTGGGTGTGCGACCTGTGTTTGGTTTAATGCTGTACTATCATTGTCTTGAAATTTAAAAATATTTTGAAACAAGCAGTTGCACATTTTTATTTTGCATTGGATCCCACAAATTATGTAGCCAGCTGTGATCCTACACACAGTCCTGGTTAGATGACAGCAGCCCCCCATTATACAGAGGGGGAAGTGGAGGCCCAGGAAAGGCGAACTACATGCCAGCGTGGCTCCATGAGGCCTGCAGGGGCAGAGGCTGGTCTGCCAGCTCTCAGCTGGTTGAAGCTGGGCACTCTCGGCTGTGGGGGCATCAGGCCTGGTCCCCACCTGGAGCAGGTGGGAGAGACATGTGAGAGCCTATTTAGAACCTGAGACCTTCAGAGCCAGAAGAAGTGTTGTTGGCTGATTGGAAGTGCCCAGCCACAACCCTACCAGGAACTTTAGAGAAGGCTTCTTAGAGGTGGGGACAAGGGACTTGACATGAAGGGATGAAGAGGGCTTGGGTCAGGAGGGGAGGCACAGGGCCTTCCTAAGAAGAGTCCAGCATAGGCAGAGACAGAGAACCGGGAAGAGTGTGGTCTGGGTGGGAGAGTAGGGGTTAGGGGGCAGTGGGAATTGGCACTGGAGAGGGAAGGATGCGGGATTAGGCCTTTAACCTCTGTGTGGGTTTGGGAGGGTCCCCAACGCCCACTTTGACTAGAGCAGGTCCATTTAAATCTAGTCTGTTTTATACATGGGGTGGAGAGGGGGGAACACTTAGCATATTGTTTGTAAAAAAAAAAAGTTGCCTCTACAAATATGTTTGAAAGCCACAGATACTGGGGTGAAAGCCAGAGAAGGCGTTCAAGTCCCTCTGCCAGCTTCTGGCTCCCTTGCAAGGCTCTAGTCAGCCTTCCTGGAAAAAGGCAGCCTATGCTGCCACCTGGTGGCCACTCTGAGGTAGGTGAGGGCACCACCTCTACTCCGCAGCTCCAGCACTATTCTGGTGCAGACAAGGAACCCTGTGCCTCAGTGGGGACATTCCTGTTCTGGTGTATCGACCCCTTGGGGCTCTGGGACCATTAATGATCGTATAGCCCACCCCGAATTTGTTCCTCCTTTCTGTCTTCCCGGTCTCAAGGACTTAGCACTCAATTGTCTAATTAGGAAGCCTGGGCGTTACCTTCGGCTCTTCCTACTTCATTATGCCCTATATCCAGCCTGTCCCCAAGTCCTGTCAAGTTGACCTTTTAGTCAGACCTAGAATGTGTCTGTCATGCAGGGTGTCATGCGGGGTCTCAGCTCTCGCTCCCCACATAAGAACGCAGGACATGGTGAGGCCAAAAAGGAACACCCACGGAGCCATAAATAGGGGAGTCATACCATTATATTCTCCATGGCAGCTGGGTTGGAGACACAGGAAGCAGGAGCCACACGATCCGCAAACCGCTGTCCACTTCTCTGCCAACTGACCCCACTTGCTAGCTTAGCCACGGCAGTTATATCAGTGGCAAATGGCTGACTGGTAACAGCTGATGGCCAACTAGTCACAGCTGATGGCCATTTACTACCCGAGCCAGCACCTTTCCATGTGAGGCCGAGGGCCTGGAAACTGCACTCCTGGCTCTGTCCCCACAATGTCCATTGCTCTCCATCCCCAAGACTAAGGCTCAGGCCCAGCCACCATCGTCCTCACTGGTCTCCCGTAGGAGCCTCACATTTGGTCTTTTCCCCACTCGGGCCTGTCTGCAATCCAGCCTGTGTGCTGCACCCAGAAGGACCTTGCTAAAACACACAGCTACGCACATCACTCCCTATTTAAGACAATCCATAACAAGACAAAGCTCAGCCTCTTTACTGGAGAACCCCACTGGGACTTGTCCCCTGTAAACCCCCAAGCTCCACCTCTGTCGGTCCCCCCGCATGTGGGTAGTATAGCTCAGTGGTTACAGGGGTGGACTCTAGTGCCTGAGTGTCTGCTTTCAAATTACACTTTTGTCATTTGCCACGTGTGTGACCTCGGTCAGTGGGTTATTGGGAGGATTCCATGAATGATCGTGGGAACGGCTGTGTTAAGTTGGTGCCAATTATAAGCATAGAGGCGCAGTCTGCACGTGAGGCCGCCCTCACTCCTGATGCGAACTGCAAGTTCAGGAGGTGCCCCAAACTGCCCTCAGGTTTGATAATTCACTGGAAAGACTCACAAAAGTCACGGAAAGCTCTTACAGTGACAGGGAAAGAACAGAGATTCGGGTCAGCCACAGGCAGGGCTATCCAAGGCAGATCACATGGGTCCCATCGCTAGACAGGCAGAGGCAGGACTCGGGCCTCTGGAAGCACTCATGCTGCTGGGGAATGTGACTGCAGCTGGCCCGTCTCTGAGGGGCCATTGGGCAGAGGAACTGACCCGTACTGTGAGGCCCTGAGGCAGCAACACGGAAGGAGATTTCAGTTTCATGTGTTAGGACCTTCCAAGAATGAAGACTGCTTGGTGGGTTGGGTATGAATGAGTCCAGCCCTGCAAGGTCTGCCACAGGGATGGGGCCTGGCCTGTCTAGAGGTCCAGGCAGGAGCTTAGAAGGGGTAGAAGCAGGAGGCTCAGATCCTCCCTCCCTGTCTACCCCCAGGTCTGCTGGACCAGAGTGGGGGTGGGGAAAGGAGAAGGAAGAGCCAGATCTGGCTGAAGTCAGTGGGGGAGGGGCTGGAGGAGGTGGGGAGGGTCCTGCCTGGCCAAGGCCATTGGAGGGAGCTGGGATTCCGGCTGAACTGAGGGTTCTGAGGAACAGGGAATTCCTGGGTCTGGGGCAATTCATGTAGGGTGAGAATTTGGCCTCTTGGGTATATGGGGCAGGTTCAGGGGCCCAAAAGAACTCCTCCTAGAGAGTCTACAGGAGACAGACCCACTCAAGGGCCAGGAGCCTTGGATTCCTGCTGCCTCTCTGCTACGTGTCCTTGGGCAAGCTCCTTCCTTCTCTGGGCCGCGGTCTCCTCATCTGTTCCTTGGAGGTTTGGGCCCAATGAGTTGAGGCCCCTTCTACAGAGAGGCAGGAAGCAGGGGGCTTAGAGAGGTGGGGTGAGGGTACTGGAGGTCAGGCCAAGATTGGTCCTGCTGGCGTCTGTCTGTGGGTCTAGAAACTAGTTCTGCCCTCACCCCACTCCCTCCAGCTTCCCCTCCGCCCCCCACACTGACCACAGCCTTTTCTTCTCCTTTTCTATTTTCAGACATCCTAGAGTTCTGAGGAAGGCCCAGTGCAGCGCCTTCCTGGGAACCTGAGCTGCTGAGAGAGGCATTTCCTGAGGAGTGAGACCTTCAGGGTGTCAAGGGCTTAGGAAGAGAGGGTTGGGTCCTCACTTCTGGCTGGAGAAGGGCCTTTTTCCTGGCTTGGTTCTGGCTCAGCCCCCTGGGGGCACTGGTTCCTGCTGGAGCCCGGACTGCTGGTGGGTTGGGCTGGGGAGGAATGCAGTCCTGGCCCTGGGCCGTGAAGGCTCAGCCTACCTAGAGCTGGAGAGTCTTGTGGGCCTTGGGGGCTGGGCAGGGAGCCTGAGGCTAAGGGCTCCCATGGTGGATTCTGGATTCAGTCTGGCTAAAACACCAGCCCTGCCCCTCACAGGCAGCTGGCTTTGTTGCAGGAGGTCAAGCCCAGGTTTCCTCCTCCCCTTGGAACTATGAGGGCTTCCCCTTGGGCTCTCAGAGTCCTGCTTTCATCACATGTTGGGTCCTGACCCCAAGAGGTGGGAAGGGTCGGGTTGAGTGGTGAATAACCCTCACCCAAAGGGCACCCAGAACACTTCTCTCCTTTCTTCTCCACTCCTCAGAGAATACCTTTGACTAGGGGCTGGGGAGGCACTGCTCTGAAATGGTGTGGCAAGGTAGGCAATTCTCGTGATCACGGAGATGGCCTGGGGTCTATTTCGGTCTGGTACCCTAACCTTCCTACTCTGTGTCAGAGTCTGGGGGCTCCAGCTCAGGAGGGCCTCATTCTCACTCCTCTAACTCTGAGTGACCTTGGGCAAGTCCCCTGCTGTCTCTGGGGCTCAGTTTCCTCATTTATAAAATGAGAAGACTGACCTAAATTCCTTCCAGGTCTAGTGTGACTAATCCTGATTTCCTGACTGGGGAAGTACTTTTAGCTCCTGGGCTCAGGATGGCAGGCCTGGTTCAGCAGCCTCAGGGGGTTCTCAGGCAGCCTGGGTGACTGTGGTTCCCTTGGTAGGACAGAGGTAGGGGGAATGCAGGAGCGGAGGCTTCAAGCAGATTATACCAGAAATAGGCAGCAATGGAGAGGGATAGAGTCAGTCACAGGGAGATAGCACAGAGATAGTGAAAGAGGAAGAGAGCGTCCAAGACGGAGATGAAGAGATAGGGCCACCCAAACTGAAGCGAAGATAATGACAGAGAGAGAGAGAGAGAGAGAGAGAGAGAGAGAGAGAGAGAGAGAGAGAGAGAGAGAGAGAGAGAGAGAGAGATAAAGGCAAGAAAAGCCAGGGAAAAAGTGTTCTCCTGTCTGGGAGTCAAGCCAGATCTTGCTTTTGTCTGTAAGGTGCCCACGTATGCTGGTCCCTCTTCTGTTCATCAAATTTCTTCTAGGATTGGAACCCTCTCTGTCCCCAATCTGAAGGTCCTCCATATCTCACCTCCCTGAGGCAGTGTGTACAGAAATGAGAGCCCACACAGGATTGGGGTCTCTGAGGCTTCATGGCCTTGGGGTTTCATTAAAGGGAAGGGGTAAATGGTGGGGCATCAGAGATGGATGAGGGTTATTACCTGTAGGGGACTATTGGTAAGATTGGGAGAAGAGCAAGGAGATGAAAAGCCCAAAGAAAAATTTCTTCATCTCTCTTTAAATCCGACATGAACTCTGTGTCTCACTATTTAGGGAATGATAGGGAATCTGATAGTGGAGAGAGGGTTGGGAGACAGGTATTTAGTGTTGGAAGGAAGGAGGCAGCATGAAAGGTGAAGAATAGCAAGGCAAGGATGGATTTAGTTGAGTGGAATTATGTTGACCTAGGTTGAGTGGTGTTGGTTTGGTGTGTGTGGAGTGCAGTGGGGCTGTGTTATGTCATGAGTGGGGCTGTGTTATGTCATGTTGGGGTGGGTTGGAGTGAATAAAATTTAGTTTGGTTGGATTGAATGGAGTTGGATTTGGGTTTCGTTGGGTGGAGCTGAACTGAGCTGGTTTGTCTTGCATTGAATTTAGTAGAGTTAAACCAAGTTGGGTTGTGTTGAGATGGGTTGGGTTGGGTTGGGTGGAGTGAAGTTTGATTGAATTGAGTTAGGCTGGATTGGGGAGGGTTAAGTAGAAGTGAGTTGAGCTGAGTTGAATTTAGAGTGGAGGTGGGTTGAGTTGAGTTGAATTAGATTGGGTTGGTCTGGATAAGAAAGTTAAAGATTCCAAGTAGGAAAGAGTGAGAGGGAGTCCAGATCCAGCATAATCCAAGTTATGCTGCCAGGAAAAGAAGGTGGGGTGAGATACCATTAAGGAGAGACCTGGTGAGGGGAGATGTCCAAGGCTGACACCGAGGTGGAGCTACGAGTTTGAGATGGTTTGGCATATAAATGGTCTAGCTCAGTGTTTCTCAATCTTTTTACCACTTTACGTCCACTGGTGTGGAGGCTCACTACAGCTGGGAGTCGCATCTTGGCATAGGATGAAGGGAATATCAGAATCTCCTTACTTGTATGTACGTGTGTGTGCACGTGTGTGTGTGTGTGAGTGTATGTGTGCATTACGAGTGCTCCTTCTCCATCCTTTGTCTCTGTTCCGCTGAGGCTCACCTCCTTGTCTGAGAGCTTCTTGAGAGCAGAAGCCTCCAGCAGCCTGTCTGGAGGTTGGCCCAGATGCTATCTTCACGAGTGTTTATAGGGTGGGGGGAGTGGAATTAAAAGGAATCACAGCAGTGAGGTCACTCCTGTGTGTTGGGTGCTAGGTGCCCCTCAGAGACACCCAGTTCCTGTCCTGAGGGTGGCTTGGGGGCGGGGTCCAAGTTATGTGGGCTCTGAGGTGTCCAGAGGCACTGCTTCTCCTCAGGGAGTGGGAGGCTGTGGGCAGGTTGCTGACCAGTCCTCAGTCACCACCCACTTCTTTCTTTGTGGTCCTGTGGTCCTGGCTGCACGGCTGAGCCTGTTCCTTCCCCAACGCCTTGGTGAATCAGACACACACACACACACACACACACGCACGCACACCACACACAGCGCTGGCAGCCCCATCAGAGCCCCGGCTTGGATGGAGAGGAGATGGGACAGCCCCTCCCTGTCCGGGCACTCTGATGGTCAAAATCACTGCAGCTCCTTCATTCAGTCCTTCATTCTTGGCTTAAAAATGTGTATCTGCAGGCTGCAGGGGATGGAAAATGCAGAGAAGCCAGTCTGGAATTCTGGATCTACAGTTGAACAACCAGAAGACTTCCGCCATGTCTCCTCACCTGCTGAGTGAGTTTCTTCAAATGTAAAGTGCGCATGATGCTCTCTTACAGGGTAATGGGGACAAATGAGATAAAAACGAAAGGCTTTGTAAATAGAAAGCTCTTGATTGTGCGTGTGTGCATGCTCGTGCACATAAACAAGTCATTCATTCATTCATTCATTCATTGGCTCATTTAAGAAAGACTGATATAGTGCTCTTTAAACGTCGGATGTTTCCTAAGCATTTTACAAGAGTTAGCTCATTTAATCCTCAGAACAGCCCTATTAGAATGGTACTAGTATTGTCCCCATTTTTTTTTTTTTTTTTAAAGATTTTTTATTGGGGAAGGGGAACAGGACTTTATTGGGGAACAGTGTACTTCCAGGCCTTTTTCCCAAGTCAGGTTGTTGTCCTTTCAATCTTAGTTGTGGAGGGTGCCGGTCAGCTTCAAGTTGTTGGCCTTTCAGTCTTAGTTGTGGAGGGCACAGCTCAGCTCCAGGTCCAGTTGCCGTTGCTAGTTGCAGGGGGCGCAGCCCACCATCCCTTGCGGGAGTCGAACCGGTAACCTTGTGGTTGAGAGGACGCGCTCCAACCAACTGAGCCATCCGGGAGGCAGCTCAGCTCAAGGTGCCGTGTTCAATCTTAGTTGCAGGGGGCGCTGCCCACCATCCCTTGCGGGACTCGAGGAATTGAACTGGCAACCTTGTGGTTGAGAGCCCACTGGCCCATGTGGGAATCGAACTGGCAGCCTTTGGAGTTGGGAGCACGGAGCTCCAACCGCCTGAGCCACCTGGCCGGCCCTGTCCCCATTTTAAAGACAAGGAAACTGAGGCGCAGAAGGGTTAAGTAACTTGCTTAATCCTGAAACCGGAGGCCAAAGGAGTCCGGGGGCTCATGCCGCCTGCGCCGCTCAGCCGATAGACTAACACAGGAGTTGGGCCGTAGAATAAGTGTTTATTATCAGAGCACCAGTGGTCTGAGAAGGCAGCGGGTTAACACTTCCAAAAACTGCCCTACCATTCTCAGACTGGCGGGGGAGTGTTAAGGGTCAATCTGGGCTTTCCTCCAGAGGCTACGTGAGGGTCCCAGGAGTCTGCATGGAGCCTTCCCTGCGGCCACGTGATTCTATGGTGGAGTCAGGAACCCAGGAACAATGACGGGATTAGCCTTGAACGCTAGAGGATAGAGATTGTGATCAATAAGCCCAAGGATGTTAATCATAAGTTTCAGGGTAATTTTCTAAACCAGGGAACTGGTGGGACAGGGGACATTCCGAGCTCCAGCCCCGGGGGGGTTGATCTACTGTTTAAGCTATGGGTAGGTCAAGTAAAGGTGAGGCCAGGGGTTCAGAGACGTCTTTACTACGGGGGTGCCAAGCAGGCCCTGCTTCGACACCATACAGCTTAGTAGTGGTAGAGCTGGGATTCGCACCCAGTCCTGTTCGACTTCAGAGTCTTCCTTTCTTTTTTTTCCCATTCATCAAACACTTATTCAGTGCTTTCTCTGTGTCAGGCCCTGGGTCCACTGAAAGGAACCAGAGTTGGTCAGCATGGTGTGGTGGTTCTCATGCAGGGATGGAAGTAGCCTCCTGGAGCAGGGTGGGGTTTGGAAATGCATGGGCAACTTTTGGCTGTTGCCATGACTGCGTTTACTCTTAACCAGCTAAACTTCCTGCCCTGCGTGAGGTAATCCTGCACAACATATCAGTGGCACCCCATTGAGAAGTCATTCAAGAAAACAGCACAGGTGTTGGAGTCATTCCAGACCTGGATTGAGTCCCAGCCCTGCCACTTCCAAGACTACGCGGCTTGGACAAGTCACTTCACCTCTCTGAGCCGCAGCGTCTACCTCTGAAAAACATAATGGGAAAGAGTATGTCTGCGAAGTGCACAGTGAGATTCGCCAGGCTTTGGTTGTTCAGCAAACAGGGCCATCTTTTCCTGCTCAAGGAAATACCAGGAAGTACACAGGAGAAGCAGCTTGGATCCCAGCATCCCTCCAAACCCTTCTCCCTCCAGCCTGGGGAGCCTCTGCCACCTGCTAGGCTCAGAACAGGCAGGGGCCCTGTCACCCACACAGCCCTTCCCTCTTCTCTCTCCAGGCTCATGGCCAAAAGGCAAGAGAGCCTCCCTTCTTACCAGCCCTGAGGCTTCAGGCCAAAGCCACTTCACCTCTCTGATCCTTGTTCATCAAATGGAGAAACGGAACATGAGTTGTTTCCACTGCTCTGCATCCCTTCCCTTTTCTTTTGATAACAGTACCCCGTTTTCTTTTGAGGAACATCCTTCTCCCATTCTCAGGTGCACATAGACATACGTCTAGGACTGGCCAGTCAGAATCAGGACATTCCATTTTCCTGGTCACAGCATTTGTTTCAGGAATGGGCACATGAGCTAAGCCAGAGAAATAGGAAGTGTCCAGGAGAGAGACATTCTCTTTTACATGGGATTGGGGCACTGGGACAGTGCAAGCCTGGAGCTGCCTGAGTCCTTGGGGAGCATCTACCTGAGAGAGGCCAATAAGAGGGAAAAAAAGGATGAGAGAGAAAGAGAGAGAGAGAGAGAGAGAGAGAGAGAGAGAGAGAGAGAGAGAGAGAGAGAGAGAGAGAATCTGACACCTGGATGCAGCCATGCCTGTCACCAGTTTCAGCTTGGGAGACAACACTTCCCCTTCTTTTACCAAAACCTGTTGGAATTCATTGTCTGTCACTTGTAATGGAAATAATCCTGACTTATTCAGGGGCTAAAAACATCTACGTCAAAAGATTGCTAGTGGATCAAAAAAGATAATAACGTAAGTAAAAATGTTTTTCTAAGCTGTATGGAGGCACTGAATGACGGTAAGTTATTAACGAGGCGTTAACGCAGGAACACACATTCCAGGCAAACGATGAGTCAGTCCCATTCTATTTGAAAGGCTCAAGAAAATGGACTTTTAAGGCTCTAGCCTGAGAATTGAAGAGTTGTTTGGAAGTGTGAATCCTTGCTCACTAAATTTTCAGTTCTTAGGGTGTAAGTTTTCAAAGGCTGAGACGTCCTTGCACTGGGACACAACTGTTTCTCTAATGTGACTTGTTCAAAGGTTGGTCATTTTACAAGAGGTCACAGGACACAGAGGAAAGATACCTGGCCTGTTTGGGCAAGTCCCTGCCTTGCTCTGAGTCTGAGTTTGTTACCTGCTGGGGGTTGGGTTGCACCTTCTCTTAGCTCCTGGCTCTGAGCTGCTGTGGTCCTATGATCCTGACCCTTTATCCTGGAACGAAGAAGGTCTGCTCACCTCTGGAGTCTGCAGCATATATTTGCTCCTAGAATCTCTGGAGAAGCCACACATCAGAAACCACATGCTATGGAAGGCAGTGTGGAGGTTCCTCAAAAAACTACGAATAGAATTACCATGTGACCCCGCAATCCCTCTCCTAGGTATCTACCCAAAAAATCTGAAAACATTTATCCATAAAGACACGTGTGCTCCAATGTTCATTGCAGCTTTGTTTATGGTGGCCAAGACATGGAAACAACCAAAATGTCCTTCGATAGATGAATGGATAAAGAAGTTGTGGTATATATACACAATGGAATACTATTTGGCGGTAAGAAAAGATGAAATAGGACCATTTGTGACAACATGGATGGATCTTGAGATTATAATGCTAAGCGAAATAAGTCAGACAGAAAAAGCATAGAATATCAGTGAACATGATTTCACTGATATGTGGTATATAAACCAAAAACAACAAAAGAACAAGCAAGCAAATGAGAAACAAAAACTCATAGACACAGACAATAGTTTAGTGGTTACCAGAGGGTAAGGGGGGTGGGAGGTGGGAGATGAGGGTAAAGGGGATCAAATATATGGTGATGGAAGGAGAACTGACTCTGGGTGGTGAACACACAATGTGATTTACAGAGGATGTAACACAGAATTGTATACCTGAGATTTATGTAACTTTACTAACAATTGTCACCCCCAATAAATTTAAATTAAAAAAAGAAAAAGAAATGAAAAAAAAAAAAGAAAAAAACCCACAGCCCGGGGGGAGGGGAGTGGTAGATGAGGGTAAACGGGATCAAATATATGGTGATGGAAGGAGAACTGACTCTGGGTGGTGAACACACAATGTGATACATAGATGATGTGATACAGAATTGTACACTTGAAACCTATGTAACTTTACTAACTGTTGTCACCCCAATAAACTATACAATAAACTTTAATAAAAAAAAAAGAGAAAAAAAAAAGGAAACCACAGCCCATACCAGAAAGAGACTCTCCAGAGTCTGGCAGACACCAGAGATTGGCTGGTCCAATCTCCATTTCCAGCTCCCTGTCCCTTCCTGTCTAATCCCAAAACTCAATTTCCCAATCTCCTTTGCAGCTAACTGAGGTCACATGACACTGCTCTGGTAAAAGAGATGTAAATGGGACTCTGCTGGGGCCACCTCTGCAGGTGATGGAGCAGAGGTGCTGCAGAGGCCTGGGCTGGTTACCTCTAGACTTTCCTTTGAGAAGAAGAATCTCCCCTCCTTTTTTTTTTTTTTTTTTTGTGGTTTAAGTTTCCCTGTTTGGGACTTTGATATATGTAGCCAAATATATTCCTGGTATTCTAAGCTAGCACTTGCCTGCAACCCATTCTCTCTTAAATTATTTTAAGGCACCTAGTACAAGCTTTTTCCCATCTAGGATCACACTGACAGAATCGGATTAATTATTTGATTATTAATTGTAATAACTCCACCAATAATGATCATTAACTAAATGCCTCCTGGGTGCCAGGAATTAGAGCTAAGGGGTCTTATCCTCACAGTGGCCCCAGGAAACAGGTATTATTATTATCCTTATTTTCAGATGAGGAAACTGAGGCTCAGAGATGACGTATGATTGGCTCCAAGTCATACGGCTAGAATATTGAAGCTGGGCTCCAAAGCCAGTTCCTCCTCATTTTGAAACCTCTGCTCCCTGTCTTTAGCACATCTTACGAAACAATCTTATTTCACAAGTAGGGAAACTGAGGTTCCAGAGGGTGATTGACTTGCCCACACAGTGAGTTCAGGGGGTCATGTTACTAGAAACCCAGATCTCTGGGTCTCCATACCAGGGCTCTTTCTATGACATCCTGCTGCTTGGTCAATGCTGCGACTTGCAGGCCGGGCTAAGGTTTGGGGGCGGTGGGAACTACGGCAGGTTCTGAGCAGTGAGGAGGGAGACAGGTCCTCTTTCTTCAACTATGGTGGAGAAGGAGGTGCATGTGGGGCCTGACATTTGATGGACCCAGCAACTTCCAGAGCAGCTACCATCCCTTAGCAAGACAATGCCTCTTTCCCAGGGTCCTCTGGTTCCTTTGTCACAGGCGGCTGGGCTCCCAGATCCCAGAAGCTGATGTGTGATGCTCTGCAGATTATGCTGCTGGAGGTGGGGGGACGTGGGAGAGGGCGGGCCGGGGAGGATGCCAGTGGCGTGTGTTGGCCATCCCATGTGGATCAGATGGCGCCAGCTGCCTCGTGATGAAGTCTGTAGGACAGGGGACCCTGCAGTGGAAACTCCCCAGATGAGCTTGGGGACTCTCCATTCACCAATCTGCTTGTTTATCTGCCTTCTTGGCTAGCCTCCATCAGGATTTGGGTGTTTGTTTTAAACACTCAGGGTTTGGGATCCAAGAGACCCAGGGATGGAGCGTAACAGGGAACTAAGCTTGTAGACATTGACATCAAACAGACCAGGGCTCAGAGCCCAGCTCTATCACCTTCTAGCCTGTGGCCTTGAGCAAGTCAGCTTTCCTGTTTACAAAAATGGGGACAAGAAGGAGACCCATCTCGTGGGGCTGTTATGAGTTACAGAGGACACGGTACACCCAAACCCCTTAGCGTAATGCCTGCCACGCAGCAAGCTTTCCAGCAGTGGGTCAAGCTCCGCCTCTACCTCTTCACAGCAAGATCTAGGGAAATCTTTGAGCCTCAGTTTCCCCTTTTGCATAAAATGGGGATAATGATACCTTCCTCCTGGAGTTGCCGTGAGGATTTCAATGAGAAAGGGATGTAAAAATATTTTGTGACTCTCAGCTCTTAGCTTCCTAGCTGAAGTATGTTGTTCATATTGGACCCCCCGCCCCACTGCCACCCCTAACTGACCACCACCCTAACAGTGCATTTCAGCGGCTGCCTATGCTGGGGCTGAGGTACGTGGTACCTGGTATTACAGAACAAAGGGATTGGGCCTTGGAACCTAACCCTTACTAGCTGTGCCACCTTGGGCAAGTCCCTTCAGCTCTCTGGACCTCAGTTTCTTACTCTGTAGAATGGAGGTGAAAATACTTTATAGGGCTGTTGAGTAATTACATGTGATACTGCATGGACAATACATAACACTCTGCCTGGCATGTAGTAGATATTTGAGAAATAGTAGCAGTTATTATTCTTACCACCATGCCCAACTCTAGCTTGGCAATGAATAGGTAAAGAGGAGGAAGAAGAGAACTTTCCATGAAACCCTCCTGCTCAGGTAGGGACCAGAAGGGAGAACAGGTAAAGAACTACCATTCAGCTCCTACTGGAGGCCGGATGTGCTCACATAGACCATCTTGTTTCGTCCTCACAATAACTCTTACAAGAATAGCATTAACTCCATTTTACAAATGGGGAAACCGAGGCCCAAGAGGGGCAATTGGCTGCCTAAGGTCACACCGAGAGCTGGTCAGGAATGGGGGGACGGGGACCTGAAGAGATGTTCAGTTGATTCCAGAGCTTTCCTGCCTGGCTGAGAAGCTGCCTCCAGAGGTGGGGCCGGGTGGGGCTGGGTCCTTGTGTGATTCAGGTAAGAGTCAGCTCTGGATTTCCAAATAGTGGGTGGAACCCAGCAGGTGTGAGACCTCTTCAGGGACATTAAAATCCAAGCCCTTGCTAGGGCTTCTGGTAGGGTTGCCAGGAGGGCATGTGATTGGGGTGGAGCTGGGGGTGGGGGTAGGCAGAGAGAGAAACCCCACCCCATGTCACCAGTTGGGTATAGGGAAGACAGAAGGAGGCAGGTCCTTGCTGCCTATCCTGGGGGTGGGGTCTCAGCGTCTAGGGTAGAACTGAGTGTTGTGGGTGCTGGCCAACAGGCCCAGCCAGGGAAGGCAGGGAAACTGAGGCAGAGCACTGCTACTTCCGGTGGTGGTCACAGCAGATGGATGGGTTGGCAGTCTCCTTGATGAGACTGGCCATGGACTCTCACTCACTCACAGAAAGTTTATATATTTTTTTCATGTATTCAATCATTCATACAGACACTCATTTCTTTTTTCAACCAACCAACATTTGCTGGATGCCTTCTATAGGCTCAATCTTGTACTTGGACTAGGGGATATAAAAGTGACCGAGATGCCTGCAGCTTAATAATGGAAATCCAGCATGCTACCTGCTGTGACCAGGGATGGCACAGAAGTTTCCTCAGAGGGCAGACAGAGGTGGAGCCGTGTCACAGGAGGCTTCCCAGGGGACACTGGAGCTGGCCTTACCCAACAGTAGAAGTTCACCATCCTGAAGATTAGGAAAACTCCCTGCATGTTGAAGCTCTAGGCTTTGGAGCAGAGGAGCAAGGAAAGGTGACCCTGTGTTGTGGCCTTTTCCAAGGGCTGGGGCAAGCGCTAGCCTAACCCTCTTTCCCGTGTGTATCCAGCTGCTAGACCCTGCTGCTGAGATGGACCAAACACAACAAGTCCAAATGGGAACTCCACCTATCCCAGCCTGCTCCCCGTCCCTCGTTCCTTCCTGGGGTATTATCGCCAGCACCAAGCCAGAAACCTATGTGTCCTCCTAAGACCTCTCTTTCCCTGACGCTCCAGGGCCAATCAGTCACCAAGCCCAGGCTCCTCTCTGGCACCGTTTCTCTCTTCTTCCTCTCCGTCATCCACGGTCTCGGTGACTGCACTGACACCTCTGGCCTCTCCTTCACTGCCTGCATCTCGACATGTCCAGCACCGGTCACAGAGCCCAGCCACATTCGGGGCTTGGTCAGTCAGGAGACCATCTGACTTGGCCTTTCTATCATTCAAAAGGGGAACCTCAGGCCTGGAGAGGAGCAGAGACTTATCTAAGGTCAAACCACTGGAGAAATGAGCCTCGGTTTTTCTGACCTCCCGCCTAAGGCTCTTTCTCCCAATGCCAGGGCCACACAAGTGTTTGGGGGTGACTTGGGGTTAAGGAGTCAGCAGGCGGTATACAGTGTGGTAATTGCTAGGACTAAGGCTCGAAGGGAGGGGGGACCTGGGAGTGGAAGATACGGCCTCATTCAAGCTCTTCTCTCCTTTCTTCATCACCAGAAAGTCCCCTTTTCTTTGTGTAACTGGGTCCCTGAATCTCCACCCTGACCCCATCTCTTTGGCTGATAATCCGTGCCTTACATCTCCTCACCCTGACTTTGTAGATCTGGGCTTGGGGGGGAGGCTGCAGCCTGTCCCAACACCTCAGGGTCCCCGGCGTCCTCCTGCCTCACCCAGTCTGCCCTGGCTTGCTCTGACTCCCTGGGGCAGCTGGCTTTTGTCCCATTGGATCGTGGGAACAGTTTGGGTGGGGACGTAGGCAGGGCTTCGAAGCAGGTCTCACCTCTCCCACCTGGCATGGTTCCCCCCTCCCCCCACCCACCCCGCACCCAAGGATGCCTGGGAGCTGACATAGGACCGCTAAGCCCTCCTGTCAGGACTTCCCCGCTTCGGGGGCCCACAAGATGGCTAGGTGAGCTGGGGAAACTGAGGGAGAAAACCTGTGGGTGTGGGGACCAGGAGATTGGGGTGACATGATGATCCCTTCCACCTTCTAGGATCAGTTTCCTCAGCTGTAAAAAAGAGGAGCTGGATGCTGGGATTCTGTCAATTCGGTAGGTGGATGTGAGTCCAGCTATAGCACTGACCCTGCCCCCAGCCCTAGAATCGGAGTTAGATTTTTGAAAAACATGGCTCCTGATAATTGAGCACCTACTATGTACTTGGCACTACATCAGAAAATTTGTGTGCATTATGTCATTGAATCTCACAATAACCCTCTGAATGGTTCCCATTATCCCTGTTTTATAGATGAGAACGCTGAAGACCAGAGAGGGTAAGTATTTGGTCCAGGTAACATAGCCAGTAAACTGTAGAGTCTGGATTTGAACTCAGGTCTCCTGGATTTGAAGCCCGTGTGCTCTTCAATTCTGGTGGCTGAGGCTCAGTCAGAGATATATTGCCGCAGAGGGCAGAGTCCAACCCCTGGGGGAAGTCAGTCTTCCTTGTTGGATCTGTTTGAAGGTAATGGGTTTTTGGTCCAGGAAACCATGTGCAGGCCAGGCTGTACTGCTCCTTTTCCAGCCCCTTTCTTCTCTGGGCCACAGGGTGTGTGATTCAGACCAGCAGCTTCTAGCCTGAGATACTCTCAGTTCTGCCGGGAAGCCCTCTGCATTGCACATTATCCCTGGGCTTCACTTTCCTATCTACCAAATGGACACAATTCTGACACCATCTTGCTTTCAAAGCTCAAGTGCCTCCAGAATCTCGGGTGCAAAACCACTTTAGTGGCAATCGTAGAATAATTAATAGAATGTCTTGGCTGGGGGCGGGAGCAGAGGAAGTAAGTGGGTGGTGGTGGCCGAGGTGACAGCCGGCTGGAGAGGTGGAGCCAGGGAATGGGGTGGGGAGGGGCCGGGCCAGGCTGGCCAGGCTGGCCAGCTCAGAGTTAGAGACGCTTGCAAGATTCCAGAAGTCTGTGTATCCCGCACCTATCCGCCGCTCCATGGCACCATGAGCCGTGAGTCCCGCCCCGTGCCTCAGGAAATCTCTTTACCTCCTGGTGGAGCCTTGAATGCCAGTCTCAGCCCTTCATCTCTCTCCCCCTGCAGGGCGGAGTTTCTCGCTCCAGTTCCCACTGCTCCTGCTGTTGCTGTTGCCGTCCCAGGTCTTAGCTGCGGACCCCAGGGAGCCCGCTCCAGGTAGGTGGCCTCCTTCCTTGTGCCCCGGGGAGCCCCGGGTCCTGCGCCTCTGGCAGGGCCCCTCTCCCTCCTCTCCTCTCCGCTAGCCAAGCTTCCCCTTTCTGTTCGCGGTGCCTGGGAGGGGGGAGGGAGCTTAGTCTGTTGGTGGGGTCGGGGCTCTCTGAAGACCCCTGGGGAGTGTGGCCTTGGCTAGGGGGAGCTCCAGGGCTCTTTTTGGGGTAAGGCAGACTGGACCTCTTGCTCACTTTGGAAGAAGGGACAGCCCCTTTCCAGACCCCTCACCTGTTCTGGGCCCCCAGTTCCCCAACACTTCCTGTGGGGGCCTCTTTTAGAGGAAGCAGCAGACACCGCTGTGGGGAAAGTGGGCTGGCGAGTTCCCTTTCTCCAGCCTCTAACTTTCTGGGGACCCATCCGGATTCCCAGCCCTGGTGGAGAAGATCTCTCCTGGTGACACATCAGTCATTCTGGGAAGGGAGGTGGAAATACATTTACAGAGCTGGGTGCTTCCCTGGACCTATGAGGCCCCCACTGGGCAGATGAGAAAACTGAGGCTCAGATAGGTGCCGTAACTCCCCCAAGCTTAGGCTCAGGTTTTGAATTTGGGTCTATCTGACTTTAGGCACTTTGCAAGGTCTTTGCACAGAGAGTTCCCCTACTCCCAAGTGGACCCTGATTTCATCAGGGTTTCATCAGCCCAAAGATGATGGGGAAAGTCAGATCCTGTAAAATGCCAACACCCCTGCCCCCCACCATGCATATACCAAGTTTGAGGTGAAAGAATTCAGCTCCTCCCTCAGCCAACCTCCCTCCCCCAGCTTACCGCTTCTGTGAGTGTGTACATGTGTGTGTGCATGTGTGTGTGCGTGTGTGTTCATGTGTGTGTGCATGTGTGTGTATGTGTGCACGTGTGCAATGCCTAGACACGGCTTCCTCCACCCCTGTAAGGCCCATCCGTCTCTGAGTCTCCTTTTCCCATCTGTAAAATGGGGGCAAGAGAAGGTGGGAGGGGGAGGCGTCTGAGCTTCCCGTTGTGATGCTCTGGCGATTTGGGGCTCAAAGGAGAGAAGAAAGGAATCAGACCACGTTTCCTGGGGGACGGGGTTTGAGTGGGTGGCTTTTGGGGAAGCCAGGGAGAGGATGGAGGGTGTTCTAGGCAAGACCAAAGGGTATGAGCAAAGGTCTAGTTCCTGGGAAGGAGAGGAGGCAGACTCATGCGGCCAGCCCTTCACAGTTGACAAAGCCCGGCTGGAGGTGTTCACTTCTTGGTGCTCACTACAGCCCTGCCAGGGAGAGGTGATGGGTCCATTCTACAGAAGGGGGCTCTGAGGCCCAGAGAGGTGAGCCCACTTGTCTGAGACCCCAGTAGCAGAGCCAGGGCTGCCTAGGCTGCCCCAGTGATGGGTCTTGTCAGCTCCTGGATCAGCCCAGCACTTCCTCTGAGGCTCGTTTTGGCCCCATCCAGGCCCTTGGGGTATCCACAGCTCACCCTGCCTGGCTTTCTGTGTCTGTTCTCTAGCCAAATGAGCCATGTTTTTTTTTTCTGTGCCATTTTGTTTTTTGCCTTTCTACTTATCTTTACATTGTTATATGTTTAAACGGAATGGTTGTTTTCACTCCACAAACATTCCCCAAAGTTTTCTTTATGCGGGTGTTTGGCTGGTCTCTGAGTCTAGAGACACAGAGTTGGGAAGAGCTCCCAGTCTGATAGGGGAGGCAGAAAATCCAACAGACTGTCATCCAAGGGGGTCAGGGCCATGACGGAGGGATACACAGGGGAGGGAGCAGTTGCCTCTGAAGCCTGAGGAATTGAGGGAGGCTTCTCAGAGGTGGTGACACGTCACCTGGACCCTGAGGAGGGTGAGTGAGCAGAAGCACTGTGAGAGTCTGTGAGGGTCTTCCTGGTGGAAGCAATGGTAGGAGCTGAAGCATAAAGTCTGAACCATGGGAGGCAGATGGAAGCATAGGGAACAGTGGGACAAAAGGTGGGTGCTGGCTGCCAAGGTGAGGACCGGGCCTTGGGCCTGAGGGTAATGGGGAGAGTGGTTGGGAGGGATGCCTTAGGGGTGAGACTGGAAGTGAGAAACCGTTAAGGACGGAGGCTTTTTCAAGGGTCAAGGAAAGAACGGTGACAGGTTGGGGATGGGGGCAGATGTTTGGCTGTACTTCCAAGTCTTTGGGGGAATTGAGGTCCTAGGCACCTGGGTACCTCCCACGGGAAGCCAAAGCCTGTGTTTGCCCCCAGAGGGACAGCAAATGCCGATCCCCTGGGAGATGAGGGCTGTACACGCACCTGAGGGCAGGCGGCGGGGGAGGATGTTGCTTCTGCCTCTTTTGTGGTGGAAGAGGTGGACTCCATTTTGGAGGGGAAGGCTGTGGCAGGGATCCTTACTGCTCAAGTTCATCCCCTCCAGCTCCTGAACTTGGCTTAGTGCTCTCTCCCTGGCTAAGAATAGGGCACGACCTCCGTGCCAGGTGGAGGGGCCTGCGGCCAGCTAACCCCGGCATATGGGGATGCGAAGTCCTCCTCGCTACCCGCTGCAGGCCGCCTGCTATCTATAGCCAGCTGTGTCTGTGGGCTAGGACACAGCTTCCTCTCCAGCTGCACTCTTCCAGCTGTGGGCCCAACTGTCGGAGCCTGGTGTGGTGGTGCCTGGCCTCTGGCTGTCAACCTGGCTGGGTGTAGGGACTGGGGCCCAGGTCTGGCTTGTCAGGGCCCCCCTTTCTTTCTCTGTGGCTGCCAAGCCCCTGGAGCTTCTCTAAATATTATTCTTACGGGATTTCAGTCCAGCCTCTTGTTGCCTGGCGCCTCTGCATCCTGGATAATTTGATGTTCCCCCACTGTGTCCGGAGCCTGACTTCTGGGCTGGGAGACATTGCCTTGCCTGAATCCTCAGAAAGTTCTGGAGGCAGGTGCTCCTGGACAGTCCTTGTCTGTGGGAATGTGTGCCATATGGGCATGCTGATCCAGCCCCCCTGTGGGGTGGCTTCTTCAAGTGGAGGCAAGTTACAAGGTTGTCTGCTGGTGGGGCTAGGGAGTCTACACTGACACAAAGAATGGAGAGGGATAGACGGTCTTCACTCAGAGGAGAGAAGAAGTGGGGGCATAAAGGCAGGTCTCCTTAGAGCCTGCCTGCTCCACCCACTTCTGGGATATACAGAAAAACGAGGCCCAGAAGGTGGAAGGGACTTGCCTAAAGACACACAGCCAGTAAAAGCAGCCACTCTCTGGCACACCTTTTCCCAGCACCTACTTGGTGCCAGGCCCTGTGCTGGGTCTGGGAACTCAAGACACCCTGCATCTCCCCAGTGCTCTTTCTTTTTATTTTTTTCTTAAAATTAATTAATTAATTATATTTTTAAGTGTGTTTTTCCAGGACCCATCAGCTCCAAGTCAAGGAGTTGTTTCAATCTAGTTGTGGAGGGAGACGCTCACAGTGGCCCATGTGGGGATTGAACCGGCAACTTTGTTAAGAGCACCGCACTCTAACCCACTGAGCTAACCGGCTGTCCTCCTCCCCCATCCCAGTTCTCTTTCTTGATGGCTTATTATACAAGGTGCCCTCCACTGAGCCCAGAACTGGGCTGGCATGAAAGCATTCGGGATTTAAGTTAGACTGAAGGAAGGCCTTCTTTTGTGAATAGATCCCAGAGATCTGGTGGTGGCAGGGGATGGTGATCCCTCTGGAGTTCTGATTTCATTCATGTAGGATGTTCGGGTTCACCTCAAAGGAAGGGTGACAAACCTTCTTCACCTGGGATCATTCCCAGGCTGTGGATCAAAGTGACTCTCCCCCACCCATCCCTTCCCCAAATCCAGGCCTGGAAACCTCTAGGAGGAGGAAGGGAGGGGAAGAGTGAGTCTTGGATCTGGGTTTTCAAAGCAGTGAGGCTTGGGTGAGTCTCCTGCCTCCTGAACCTTGCATGGGGGGCAGAAGGGGGGTGCGGAGGGCACCCACGCCACCTAGGGAGTGCTGCGCAGATAAGCTTGAGTGGTGGCTGTGCAAGGCTGTGGACAGGTCAGCTGGAGCCCTGGCTTCCCCGCTGTGGTGAGGCTCACCCCCAGGATAGCAGCTCCTAGTCTCCTCTCTGACACCCTGGGGCCCTCAGACAGCTGTTGTTCTTGCTGGGGAGAACTTTTCTTGCCCTGGGGCAGCTGGTGTTTATGGAAAGATTGTGCAGGAGGAGGGAGGGAAAGTTGGACAGCCGGTCCGGAGGGAGGGAGGGGCCTCCATTGGGCACACAGCCTCTCTTGGCAGGAGAGGGAGCTCCGCTGCCTGCTGGGGCAGGACTCTGGGCTAGGACAGGAAGCCTTCACGCTAGACTTCCGAGCCAGTGGCCCAGGGCTGGGAAGATGAGAGGTGTCTTTGCCCAAGCTAGAGGTGGCCAGTCTCCTCGCTTCATTTTATTAATTCCACAAACATTTATTGAGCTCTGGCCACCCTATCTGGATCCTTTGGGTGGCTGGTTCTCTCCAGGACCTGGGTTGAGCCCCAGCTGCTTGCATGGAGGAGAAAGTTGGGGAAAGTGTGGCTCCTTTACTTGGGGGCTTATGGTGGAGAAGAGCAGGCTGAAGTGGGACATGGAGCTGGGGTGAGAGACAGAGGGTGCAGTTAACATTCCTGAGATGCTTTCTGGGGGAGGCAAGGTGTGAGCTCAGGGGGGAGGATCAGGTCGATTTGGAGGAAATCTGTTAGGGAGGAGAAGCAGTCTGGGTAAAGGAAGAAGAACTTTCCGACTTTGGGACAAGGGACGGGTCTGCCACAGAACGAGCTGGAACGACTTCTTGAGATCCTTTTTAGATCCCCACTGTGGGAGGAGTAGGGAAACTTGGCCTGCTGGGAGGTGAGAGGGTCTTGTGTGCCAGCGTTGGGATCTGGACAGTGGGGCGCTGGGGCAGGTGAATTAAGCAGGTGAGCAGAGTGTCCTGAGTGGGAGGGATCAATGAGGAGAATTTCAGACTCCCGCGCCAGCTACGGGCATGGTCCTGAGGCTCCTTGGCATTGCTGGGCCTGTGGTTGTGGGAGGAGGAGGCTGGGTCCTGCCAGGTCCCTGCCCTGGGTCCTGCCTGCCTGTGTCAGCCTGATAAGGCCTTTCATCCAGCCTGCTTTCCATTGGCCCCTCCTCCCTACAGAATGGCATAAAGATGCCATTGTGGGGGTATGGGGAGTCACCAGGGCTTAAGCAAAACTATTTGCATGATTCTTGTGATTTGCTTCTTGTTTGTGTGTGTGTGTGGGCAGATGGCTGGGGGTTGGGGGTGAGGGTGTGGAGTATGAGGGGGTGGTGGTGCTGGAGGCCCTCTCTCAGGTGGGGGCCAGGAGGACTCTTGCCCAGGACCGCGGCTGTGAAGTGGGGCGTCAGGCTTTGCCCAGGGTCATGCCCTCTGATCACAGCGCCCTGAGATGATGTCCCAGGCGGTACCCTCTTGACCCTTTCTAATCAGTTGCACAAAGAGTAGAATTTCCCTATACCATATGCTCCGGGCCTAGATAAGGAAGTATGTCTGCAGAGGGGAGCCTGGCGTTTTCTGTGTGAGGCCAGGGAAGGAGCCCCTGCCAGGAGCCAGGAGTCCTGGGTCTGTAGGAGGCCCTGCTCTGTCCTGTGTCCTTGGCCAACTTTCCAGCTCTCTCTGAGCCTTGGTTTCCCCTGCTGAGCAGTGAATGAGCACCAAGCAAGCTCTGAGGAGTTTCTGACTTTGCTCTTAAAGAATCACTGAGGCCGTGCAGATATGAGTAAGGGGGCTGTTGTCGGTGAGATCAGGGTTAGACATACGGAGGGACTTCCTAGTGGGGGTTTCTCCAGGAGGCAGGGGCGGATGCTCAAGCTCCATTCACTCTCTCAGGAGATTTTTCCCGCCACATGTCTCTTGTTCCCTTGGTCCCTGACTTACCTCAAGGTCCTCAAGCCCAGACCCCCTGACGTGGGCCAAAGCTGGGCCTGTCTGGGATGGGAGCTGAGGCAGGTGAGATGCCCCTAAAACTAATACTCTGTCTTCGGGGTTCTGGGAAACCTTCCCCCTTGGACTTGATTGCTGAGTCCGTGAGGTGCAGCGGAAGTAAAGGGATGGGCAGTCGTCTGCTGTGACGTGCTGAGCGACCCCTCTGCGTTTCCTCTTAGCTGGCGTCTAGTCCCCGTCTGCAAGTGGTCATTAGGATACCTACTCTTCCTTCTGCTTTGTAAAAATAGAGGGCTGTTGGGTGATCTCATCTTCCTGGTCTCCAGGTGCCCAGAGGTTGGGGGCTGGTGTGAGAGAATTCCCCGCCTTGTCCCTTTCTGAACTCCACAAACCCTGCCCGTGGTGCTGGGCTCTGACTTGGCAGGAAGTGAACACTCTAGAAGCCTGTGGCTGCGGCATCTTATCAGCTGTTTCCTAGCCTTCAATGTCACAACCTGGGGCCTGGACTCTTCCCCTGCTCCCTTTTGGTGGCAGCAGGGAGGGAGGGGGGACTTCCCCTGGGGGCCCAGATGTGGGCCACGCTGAAGATCCAGAGAAGGGCCTAGAAACAGCAGGGCTATGGGAACAGAGAGGGCCCTTAGGGGAACCCTGAAGTCCAGTGAGTTAGGACAGCGCTGCCTCTGGCCCCAGCGAGAGATTTTCTCTGATCTGTTTCTTATCCGCAGTGAACCCCTGTTGTTACTACCCATGCCAGCACCAGGGCATCTGTGTCCGCTTTGGCAGTGACGGCTACCAGTGTGACTGCACCCGCACGGGCTATTCCGGCCCCAACTGTACCATCCGTGAGCTGGGCTCGTCCTCTGACACCCCCACTTACTGCCCTTGTCTCTGGCCATGGCCCCATTCTCTTCCTTGCCTGGCTTTGATCTCTGACACTGTCCCTGACTTCAGCCCTCACTCCCTGGTTCTGGGCTCTGTGGTGAGTCTTCACTACCAGCCTGACCTCATTCCCTGGCCCTGTCCCCTGTCCTCATATCTGGTTCTGGCTCTGTCATGTTTCATCACCCCCAAGGTCCCATCCTAACCGCAGCCCCCTGACCCCAGCCCCGTATGTTCTGCCCTGTTCCATTCTGGCCCTCGTTCCCAGTTCCCATCTCCCACTGGCTACTTCTGGTCCTGCCAGGAGGGCCCGACTGAGCGGCTCCCATTGTCCCCTGCAGCTGAGCTATGGACCTGGCTCCGGAATTCACTGCGGCCCAGCCCCTCTGTCCTCCACTTCCTGCTGACACATGGGCGCTGGTTCTGGGAGTTTATCAATGCCACCTTCATCCGAGACATGCTCATGCGCCTGGTACTCACAGGTGGGTGGCAGGTAGGCCCCCCCTAATCTGGAGGAGCAAAAAATACTGCTAGTTCTTGGAATTCTTCTGATAAGGGCAGTGGGTGGGGAGACTCTATGATGCCAGATAAAACAAGTCCAACCCAAGAGAAGGTGGTGGGGAAGGGGGTGTAACTGCGGGTGGAATCCCCTTGTCACCATGATTTTTGCCTTCTACAGCACGTTCCAACCTTATCCCCAGCCCCCCCACCTATAACTCGGCACATGACTACATCAGCTGGGAGTCCTTCTCCAATGTGAGCTATTACACTCGTGTTCTGCCCTCTGTGCCCCAAGACTGCCCCACGCCCATGGGGACCAAAGGTAATGGAGGTGGGGTTAAGGGCCTGGGGATCACAGGGGATACTCAGTTGTCTTTTTTGGGAAAAAGCAGGCAGAAGAGCAATTATTGACCCATTTTACAGACGAGTGGACCAAGGCAAGACATATGACTTATCCAGACGAGGACAGGGCTGGAGAATAAGGACAGGAGAGGGTGATGGGAGGTCTTGCCTGAGGTTCCCTAGAATGTCAGTGGCAGTCAGACTAGTGTTTCCATATTTCCAGAGTGCCTCTTTGCCTGAACCTTGTCTACTGAATAGGTGGGATCCTGCGGGGATGGGAGTGACTTACAAGTTGAAATGTAGGAGGGGAGTAATAGTGTGCTTTTTATTTGGTTCTTCACGAAGGTAAATAGTTTTACATGCTTCATCAGGGCAGTTTACATATAAAGTCCTGTTTCTTTTTCATTCGTTGCCCGCACCCTGCTTGGTCTCATTGGTAGGGGTCTTTCTCCTAAGGCCTTCTTCCCACTTCACTCCTGGTTGTCCAAACACCTGAGAGTTTACCCAGTTCAGAGCCATCAATTCAGCAGCAAGTACAGAGGACAACAGAGGTGTCAGTCCGCTGCTGCCATCACGGCCGTTCCCACCACATGGAGTCGCTGTTGAGCACTGGTCCTGTGCAGTCCCAAAGTTGTCTGCTTTCAAAGGTTTCAGAACTTTGCGGGACTAGTCCTTGCTCAGCGTCGTTCTGAGTGATGATTCCAGGTTAGGGGGTACAGACCACTCCCTCCAACTTCCCTTTTAGTGAATTCCCTTTGGTGTGCTTGTTAGCCTTTCCTGCTAGAGGAAACCAGTGAGCCATTTCAATCCCAAGCGATCTCTTGATCTCGATGGGCTTTCAACACTGAGCCTCACGTGAGGTATTTGGAAAGGATACCTTTACGAGAACACAAAAATTTAATTGTTCCTGTCGGCAAGCCAATTCATCTGGCATTGACATAATTAAGGAAGGCCTCGTAACATGTATTCTCATAAATGATACAGACACCTTCTTCAAGATGTCTTCTTGTCTTTACCCCAGACATAGAAAGACTGACGCCATTTAAAATAGGTTGGCAAACTCTAGCCTGCAGGTCAAATCCAGCCCACCCCTGTTTTGTAAATAAAACTTTATTGGAACACAGTCACATTTACTAAGGACTGCCTATGGCTGCTTTTTTGCTACAAGAGCCAAACTGAGTAGATGTGATAGAGACTGTGTCTTGGCAAAGCCTTAAAAATTGACTAGATGGATTTTACAGAAAAAGTTATCTGATCCTTGATTTAAAAGATACCATGTCACCAGTTCTCTGTCATGCTTACAGGATCTCATGCACTCCTCAAATCTGCTGCATAAAATAGGTTCAATTTGCCCCATTTTGTACATGAGGAAATTGAGAGATGAAATGACTTATCTATGTTCACATAGTAGATGGCACAGCCGGTTTCAAACACAGGCTTACATTGCTCCAGGGCCCAGGAGTCCAAGTTCTTTTCTTTTTTTCCCCTTTCTTCTCTCTTTTTGTTTAACTTCTTTTCTTTTTTTGTTTAACTTTTTCAAAGGTGCAAACATACCCAAAAGTTGAGAGGAAAGGATGATGTGTCCATCTCTGGGTTTCAAGACTTGTCCACAATTTGCCAATCTTATTTCATCTGTCTCCTCTTACCTTATATTTTATGGAGTAATTTAAAGCAAAGTCAAATTTCATGCCGTTTCACTCACGTATACTTCTAGGGGTTTCTTTTGGTAGAGAGGAGGCCAGGGACCACCTGTCGGGAGGGAGGTGGTCCTGTGGAGGCCTCTCTGGGCTTCCTGTGGGGACCAGTTTGGTGTGGCGAGCCCAGGAGGTCCTGGGTAGGAAGATGCAGACAGGCGGCAGCCACTGCTCTTTCCCACTTGCCATCCAGGGAAGAAGCAGTTGCCAGATGCCCAGGTCCTGAGCCGTCGCTTCCTGCTCAGGAGGAAGTTCACACCCGACCCACAAGGCACCAACCTCATGTTTGCCTTCTTTGCACAACACTTTACTCACCAGTTCTTCAAAACTTCTGGCAAGATGGGTCCTGGCTTCACCAAGGCCTTGGGCCATGGGGTGAGTATCTAGAAGGAGCTCAGGGTTTCTCTGGACCTAGCTGGGCACATGCAGGTTGTCGCCAGTGGGGCAGGACCCCGTGATCTGAGTGGGCTCTCTCTGTCTTCAGGTAGACTTCGGCCATGTTTATGGAGACAATCTGGAACGGCAGTATCAGCTGCGGCTTTTTAAGGATGGGAAACTCAAGTACCAGGTAGCGTTGGCCCTGGGGAGGAGACACGGGGAGGGGGCTTCCACCATTTTCCTTGGCAGAGGCTGTGGGGGGCCTGGGTGGTGTCCTGAGAGGGCCAGCTGCAGGAGCTGGAGGTGTGTGCAAGGACGAGAGACAATAAACCCTGGATAAGGTGCCAGACAAGAGAAGCAGACGGGGAGCAGAAGTAGCCTCTCCTGTCCTCCTGGGAGATGGATTTGAGGGCTTGACAGGAGAAGGGCATTTCCAGTTTGCTTTTGTTCATTTAATTATTCCGCTGTGTTAATTGGGAACGACGACGTGCCTGGCACAGGTGATTGAGCAGTGGCGGTGATAATTAGGGGCCCTGCCCTCGAGGAATTCACAGGCCATCAGGGTCCACAGACAAACAGTAAGATGCCAGCTCCATGAAGCCTTTTTGTCTGAACTAGTACTGTCTCATAGAAAAATAATGTGAACCACATATGTAATTAACATTTTTCTAGTGGCCACATTCAAAGGAACATGTGAAATTGATTTTAATAATACATTTCATTTAAACCCATATAGATCCAGAATATTATCATTTCAACCTGTAATCAATATACAAATAATTAACAAAATATCTCACATCCTTTTTTTCTCATGCTAAATCTTAGAAACCTGATTTATATTTTACACTTACAGCACACCTCAATTTGGCTGCCAAATTTTCATTGGCCATATGTGATCTGTATTTAGATTTCATAAAATTTACAGTTGAAGAAGTAGCTCCTCATGCCCCAGTTGCCCTAAGTGCGCTTAAAAGATTTTTCCAGTCGCGAAAGGATCAGTTTTAAAATTTAAATCTATGTTACGTAAAATAAAAAATTCAGTTCTTCATCGACACCAGCCGTATTTCTGGTTGCTCCATAGTTACACGTGGAGTGGCTACCACGTTGAACTGTGAAAATATAAACAAATGAAAACCGAAATAAAGAGTTCATGGCTGAATCCTTAGGGCTAAGAGCAGTACTTGGCTTATAGCAGGTCTTTGGGGTGTGTTTATGGAATGAATGAAGAAAGTGCCATATAATCCATTACACTTGGGATAACCACCACCAGGGAGAAGCCACGAGAGTGTTCAGAGCATGGGGAAGTCTTCCTTAGGAGGTTGCAAATAAACTAAGAGTTGCGTGAAGGTGGAGGAGGAGTTAGGGAGGGTAAGAAGGGGCTTTCCCGGCTGGCATGTGCTGAGCCTGGGAGAGGGGAAGGGGCTTGAGTGCCTCCGAAGGAGTGACAGAAGGAAGTGCTGCTGGATACCCGAGTGAGTGTGGGTGAGGATGGAGACATCTGTGGGGCCATGATAAGGATTTCTGATTGTTACAAGAGCAGAGAGAAAGGCCTTGGCGTAAAGCCAGGGTGTGATATTAGATGTGGGTGTTTTGAAGGATTGCTTGGGCTGCAGTGCTGAGACTGAACTGTTGGGGGACAGGAAAAGACACAGAGAGCCATTTAGAAAGGAGTCAGGATGGAAGATGAGGGTGGCTTGGAAGCTGGTGGTGGTAGTGGCGACAGAGAGAAAGGGACCCATTTTAAGAGACATTTAGGAGGTCGAGTCAACTGGCCTCGGTTAGGAAGGACGGGCGGTTCCCCTGTGTGATACAGGCGACTGTAAGTAGGAATGGAGGGTGTCAGCTGTGTCAGGTGCAGGTGCCCTGCCTCATTGCCACGTGGCCCCATCCCACAGGTGCTGAACGGAGAGATGTACCCGCCATCGGTGGAAGAGGCACGTGTGGTGATGCGCTACCCACGGGGCGTTCCGCCCCAGAACCAGATGGCTGTGGGCCAGGAGGTGTTTGGACTGCTTCCTGGGCTCATGCTCTACGCCACCCTCTGGCTGCGTGAGCACAACCGTGTGTGTGACCTGCTGAAGGCTGAGCACCCCACCTGGGGTGATGAACAGCTCTTTCAGACGGCCCGCCTCATCCTTATCGGTGAGGACTCCAAACCAGCCCTGTCCTGGAAGGTCATCCCCTCCGTCCCGAGAAGCAGGAGAAGGAGGACGTGGGCACAGAGCTGGGATTAGAATCCTAGCTCTTCTGCTTACTAGCTATGAGACCTGGAGCAGTTCCCTTCCTCTATGTGAGCCTCAGTTTTCAAATCTGGACACTGGGGATAATGGTTGTAAGGACTTGTTGAAATGAATGAGAATGCCCTCAGCACATAGTAGGTCTTCAGGAGATGGATGGCTGTGGTGGTTGAGGATTGGCTGGGTAACTTGCAGCCAATTCCATTCGCCATCCTGAGTCTCAGTTTCCCCACTGTACTGCACTCAGATGCACAGCACACAGTGACACTGCCGGTCTATGCAGTCAAACTCCAGCTCAGTTTGCCTAGCCTCAGGAATCCTCACGTTCCCTGCCCTGCATGTGTCTGCCTTCCTGGAGCTCGGTAGCTTCTGTGTGACTCAGGGACAGGATATTTTTGTGTCCCCTACGGGGGCGAGTCTGCAGCCTAAAATGTCAGATGGTTTCCTGCCTGGGAGCTTGGCCCCTGACACCCCTGTCCAGACCGTGTTCCCTCTGACTCAGTAACCCCCTTCCCTCATCTCTGGGCATCCCTGGCCGTGGCTGGTCCCAATTATAGTGCCTGATTCCTTGGAGCCTGGAAGAGCCAGGTATTGGGGATAGAAACAGCCTAAAGAAGAAGAAGGGGGTGGTTCTGAAGTCCCGACCTCGCAGAGACCTTGATCACAGAGGGCAAGTTCATGGCAGGCGGCTGCTCAGCATGCTGACTGGTGATGAAGCTGTGACCAGGGCACATGTAGCTGTACACCTAGGACTTCAGCTAACCCTCTCCAACAACCTTATGAACCACATATGGTGAAAATTAAGATTCAGAGAGGTTAAGTGAATTCTCCAAGACCACTCAGCAGAGGAAGACTTGACTTAGGTCTGGCTGCCACCAAGGTTCATGCTACTTCTACCACATCACAAGGGGGGCTCGTTCCTGAGTGGGGAGGGGTTGCATGCCTTAGTCTGAGCTTTTGTGATGTGTGAACATGGGGAGGAGATTCTCCCCTCACACTGACACCTTGGGGCTCCTGCTTGTCGCCTACACGTACTGACACTTCCTATTGTACCAGGCCCCGTGCCAAGCAGTTTAGATGCGTTTGTTCTCTACTCCTCCCAGCCACCCTATGAGTATGAACTGATATTATTATAAGACACATTTCTCAGATAAGGAAAGTGAGGTTCAGAGAGATTAAGTAACGCCGCTCAAGCTCAGGTGGCTAGAATTGGTGAGGCCAGGATTTGGACCCAGGTCTGCTGATTGCAAACCCAGTGGCTCCAGATCAATTTGCTGAAAGCCAATTTATCTAATGGCTGATTGGCCAAAATATCTGTTTCTTTTAGTATCTAGATGATCAGTTTTAATTTTGTTGTGGAATGTTCAATTTGCTTCTTTCCTGACTCTTTGCTTTGTAGCTGGTTACTGAGGGAGCAGAGGGGGAAAAATCTATGATAAGAATTCTGATATATAAGAACATGTAAGAAATACATTGGGGACTAGATTGACCTTCTGTCCTCAGTGTCCCTCTCTTGCTGCCACAGCAGCTGACAGACGGGTCTCTCCGAAGCTCCACATTCCCCTCCTGGGCACGCTGAGAACCCTAAGTTCACCTCCATTTTTCCATATTTTGTGGCCTCTCTAACTTTTTATTTTTTTATTTTATTGGGCAATATTGGGGAACAGTGTGTTTCTCCAGGGCCCATTAGCTCCAAGTTGTTGTCCTTCAATCTAGTTGTGGAGGGCGCAGCTCAGCTCCAAGTCCAGTCACCATTTTCAATCGTTAGTTACAGGTGGCACAGACCACCATCCCATGCGGGGAATTGAACCGGCAGCCTTATTGTTGAGAGCTCACGCTCCAACCAACTGAGCCATCCGGCCGCCCCTCCAACTTCTTTTAATTGGCTGTGGGAGGGTGGTCACCCAAGGCTCACAGAACCAGTTCTCAGACACTTCCTTTGCATGTTCTGGTTAGTGGGGCCCACAACCTCCCTTCGGAATGTAGGAGCCGGTGGCGGTCCTAATTTGGGACGTCAGTCCAACTGGAGACAGAAAATTCTGTTTTCACACCTCCCTACAAAAAGCCAACGTGAACGTGGCCAAATGAAATGAAACAACAGTAACAGCAATGAAGAAGCAAAAGCAAGCACTTTTCAGGAACTGGCCTGCTTGCCAAGCCAGGTGACTAAATCGCTGTGCTCTGTTTATCCTTCCCCCATACTCCCTCCCAGGAGAGACCATTAAGATTGTGATTGAGGAGTACGTGCAACAGCTGAGTGGCTACTTCCTGCAGCTCAAGTTCGACCCAGAGTTGCTGTTTAGCAGCCAGTTCCAGTACCGTAATCGTATTGCCCTGGAGTTCAACCAGCTATACCACTGGCACCCGCTCATGCCCGACTCCTTCAAGGTGGGCGCCCAGGAGTACAGCTACGAGCAGTTCCTGTTCAACACCTCCATGCTGGTGGACTATGGGGTCGAGGCCCTAGTGGATGCTTTCTCTCGCCAGATAGCCGGCCGGGTAAGTCTCAGAGGAGCCTTGGTGAGGGCAGGTGGGCTCTGGGATCCAACAGACCTGGATCCAAACCCTGGTTTTCTTTTCTGTAAAATGGGGACAGTGTTGCTCCTACAAGGTGGTTGTTAGCATTCCTTCGTTCATTCTCTTGTTCTTTTGTTCATTCAGTAACACCAGGCATTGGTCCAGCTTCTGGGGTTATAGTCATGTGAACAAGACCAGTGTGCTATTTGGGTCTTTGTCCTTTTAGCACTTACACCTTAGAAGGGAGCACTCGTCATATGACAGCTATTATCATTTGAGTACTTACTATGTGGTAGGCACTGTGCCAAGTGCTTCTCTGATGCGATCAGAATTAGAAGAACATGTTAGAATCCACAAAACAGAAAGCCCGCAGTGCTCTGGGAACTCGGAGAGGGTCTTCTGAGCCAGAGTTAGGGACTGTGGGTAAGGAAGGGAAGTCTGAGCAGAGATCCAAAGGATGGATAAGATTCTCCCGGGGAAAGAGGCAGTGTTAACGGTGAGGGGTGACGACGTTCCAGGTGGAGGGGACAACATGGCAAAGGCCTGGGGTCAGAGGGCATGGCAACTTGAGGGCCAGGAGGACATTCAGGGTATGGTAATATATCTGAAAGTGCCTGCACGCAGTAGGTCTATTAAATCACAGCCTCTGTTTGGGGCTGCATGTTCCCCCTACTGATCCATATGTTGAAATCCTAACCCCCAGTACCTCAGAATGTGACTGTAGGTGGAGACAGGGTCTTTAAAGAGGTCATTAGGTTAGATGGGGTCTTTGGGTGGGCCCTAGTCTGACCAGTGTCCTTATGAGAAGCCAAGACTAGGATGTAGACACGTACAAAGGGAAAACACTGGGAGAACACGGCCATCTATAAGCTAAGGAGAGAGGCCTCATGAAACCAAACCCGATGACTCCTTGATCTTGGACTTTTAACCTCCAGAGCTAAGAGGAAATACATTTCTGTTGTTTAAGCTGTCCAGTTGGTGGTACTTTGCTATGGTGGCCCTAGCAAACTAATACAGGCTTTTCCCCAGGAATTCCTAACCAGCTCCCTCCTCTTCCCCACATTTGGAAGCTTCCATCTCAGCTCCTCTCATCCCGTTATGCTCTAATCCTTGTCCTATCACGAAGTTGTGGTATCATATGAATTGAGGTTTCTTCCTGGTAATTTGACTGAAATTGGCATATGCTGCCACCAATGAGCAGCTGCTGGCTGCTTTGCAGGTGCTTTTTTCTGTGGGGACACAGACAAGAACAGAGACAATAGCTTTTGTTTGGAGCTACGGTTTCCAAAGAATTTTCAAGGAATGACCATGATGATGCGTATGAAAAGCCCTGCTATTTTCTGGCACAAGGGAGAAGGGCAACAGAAGTGTGTTGACTCTCTGGATTTTAAAGAGAGTGTGGGAAGTGATAAAACAGGGCTGATAATCACCATACATGGCCTGCACCTTGGCGTCATCATGTGACAACGTTGTGATATCTGCTTTGCATACTTTATCTCGCTTATTTCACCACAACCGTATCAAGTGGATGCTCTTACCTCCCCCATTTTTGCACAGGAGGAAACTGAAATTTAGCTTCAGTAACTTGCCCAAGGTCCCTGTGTTAGTTTCCCACGGCTGCAAAAGAACCACAAATTCGGTCACGTTAAACAGCAGAAGTTGATTCTTTCACAGTTCTGGAGGCTGGAAGTCCAAAATCAAGGTGTCGGCAGAGCTGTGCTCTCTCTTAAGGGGAGACTCTGTTCCATGCCTTTCTCTCAGCTCCTGGTGTTGCCAATAATCCTTGGTGTGCCTTGGATTGTAGGATCATCACACCAAGACAGTGCTCTCCCTGTGTCTCTGGTGTTTCCTTTTCTCAGGACAACACTTATTGGCCTAGTGACCACCTGAATGGAATGTCACCTCAACTTGAGTACATCAATTCCAGATATGGTCACATTCATAGGTGCTGGGGATGAGGAGTTCAACATATCTTTTTGGGTCACCCAGGTCAACCACAACAACCCCACAGCTTGTAAATGGTGGAGCCGAGACTGGGACCAGCCTCTGACAGCTTTGATCCAAGGTGTACAATTTCACCCAAATATGCTCTTCCTCTTTCCCACTCAATTATGTATGTTCTATCCAAATTCTTTCTTAAGGATTAACGTTTTCAATTCATCGGAACAACAGAGTTTTCTTTAGACCAATGCTCCTTAACAGTTATGAATCAGAGTTTTTTTTTCTAGAGCTTTCTTTATCTCACCAGGTTACCTGGGCTTTGAGACCCATTGTCCCTTCATTCACAAGATATTATACCACCCATTAGTCTTGGAGTTAAACTCCAAGTTTAGTTAAGCTAAATTTGTTTATATATATTATAGTTTTCATGGCAAGATTTCAGCTCCCTCCTTGCTAGCTTATGACGGTTCCCTTCCCAGCAGGAAGGAGAAACAGATATAGTCACTTGTGTTCCTGTGAGTGGATTTATCTGGTCGGAACGGAGTGACTTGATACTCTGTCTTCTACTTTCTAGGCCTGAGTTTCTGTCCTACTGGTGGCCGGTTACTAGGGGTTCACTTTTTAATACTAGATGCTCAGTAAATTTTGTGGAATCTCAATACTATAATACAGCGAATGAAAGCAATAGCAATAGGTTCCTTGGTAGAATCCCTTAAAAGAGCAAACATCTCTGTTCTATGACAAGAACTGATTTGGAGAATGACAGACACATGTTAGTTCTGACAGGTATGATTTTAAAAATATCGTGGGAAAGCCCTAAAATTTTGGCCTCTCAAGCGAATATTCGTCCATCCTCCCGTTTCCAACACTTGCCAGCTCAGAGAGCCTTCTGTCCCTCCAAATTTCATTTCCAAAGCTGGAATGCCTGTCCCCTCTGCTTGAGCTCTTGGCTGTGACCATACTGGCCATCTCCGCTGCAGAGTCCTAGTTGCTAAACCTAATAGTTCCAGAAGCTTCCTTAACAGGATGTTGGGGCTTCTCACCTAAATTCAAAGGGCTTGGGAACAGTGTGGCTGGTGAGCCACTACAGAGGTCCTCTTGGCCCACTCCACACTTTGAAGATGAGGAAGCTGAGATTCACAGGGGTCCCTGAGAAAGCATGGAGTCGCAGGCCTGCTGTCAGGTCCCCAGCATGGTGAAGGTTAGGCTGAGACATGCTCTCCGTCCTAGCTCAGGAAGGACTCCCGACTTGAAGTTCTTCTCCAGGACAGTGTGGCCCGGCTCTCAGACCATAGCTGTGTTTATCTCTTGGCAGATCGGTGGGGGTAGAAACATAGATCAGCATGTCCTGTACGTGGCCATGGATGTCATTAAGGAATCTCGAGAGCTGCGGCTGCAGCCCTTCAATGAGTACCGCAAGAGGTTTGGCATGAAGCCCTACACCTCTTTCCAGGAGTTCACAGGTGAGCAGCTGCTTCCTGAATGTGATCCCTGCCCTCAAGGGACTTGCACGAAAATGAGGGAGACATCGAGGAAACACAATGGGCCAATCCCTGTAGCCAGCACTGTGATTAAGACTACAGGGGGTGTGGGATGACAAATAACCCCACCTGAGGTTACATTCCCACCTGAGGAGAGAAGGTGGCTTCTCAGCTGGGTCGGAAGGATAAATAGGGATTTTTCCAGATAAAGAATAGAGGGAAGAGCATTCTAGGTAGAGGAACAGAAAGTACAAACGCACAGAGGTCATAAAGAATGAGTCTACCAGGGAGAATAGCCATAGGTGTGGCTGGAGTAAGGGGTTTATGTGAGGTGGGCGGGGGTTAGTGATGGAAGGTTGGGAACAAATTGTGTAGAATCTTGGATTCTATGCTAAACATTTTGGGTTTTACTCTGTCTAGTGGTTCCTAAATACCCATTTATGGACCAGCTACCTAGAACCACTTAGGAAACTGATGAAAAATACCAAATCTTAGATGTCTCTCCCAGATTCTGATTCGGTAGGGATGGGTGGTGCCCAAGACTCTCTCTCTCTGTGTGTGTGTGTGTGTGTGTGTGTGTGTGTGTGTGTGTATACTGTTGTTCTTGTTATTGCTGTTGATGATCCCCAGCTGTTGGGCAGCCAAGTTTGGGAACCCTTGTTATAAACAATGGAGAGCCTGAAGGGTTTTGATGAGGGTGTGACACAACCCATGACTGTGTACACACCAGTGTCCCGCGGAAGGTGGATTTGAGGAAATAGGTGGGGAAGCTCAGTGACAGTCTGGAGGGGTGGAAAGAACGCTGTCACTCAATCTCTGTGTGAGCTCGGACTCGTTACATTACATCTCTGAGTTCCATTAGAAGGCAGGGTCTTAGACCAGGATAAGGCCTTAAAACCTGCCTGTGAAGGAAACAGATGGGTCGCTTCTCCCTGCTATGCTGATCAGGTCATTAGGGCACAGGGAAGTCAGATGAGTTGCTCAAGGTCACATGCTGCTTGGGGCAGAGCCAGGCCCTTGACTCCTTCTTCAGTAGAGAATTCCTTCCCTAGATGCAGCCCTGGAGAAGGGTTGATCAGCCAGGCCAGATTTGGGGGTATGTGTTCCATTGCTTAAGTTGTTCTGAAGTTTCTTATTCTTCCCAGAAAAAGATGGACCTGGAAGTTTCCCTCCCTAGATTAACCTTAATGGATGATATCGTGATTCTGACTGTAGCTTCTCCACCTTGTAGGAGAGGAGGAGATGGCAGCTGAGTTGGAGGAGCTATATGGAGACATTGATGCCTTGGAGTTCTACCCGGGACTGCTTCTTGAGAAGTGCCATCCAAACTCCATTTTTGGGGAGAGTATGATAGAAATTGGGGCTCCCTTTTCCCTCAAGGGCCTCTTAGGGAATCCCATCTGTTCTCCTGAATATTGGAAGTCGAGCACATTTGGTGGCGAGATGGGCTTCAACCTTGTGAAAACAGCCACACTGAAGAAGCTGGTCTGCCTCAACACCAAGACTTGTCCCTACGTTTCGTTCCGTGTGCCCGACCCCCACGAGGACGATGGCCCTGGGGTGGAGCGGCCATCCACAGAGCTCTGAGGGGACAGAGCAGCAGCGTTCTGGAGGGGAGAGTTTTGTGCTTGTCTTTCCAGAATGCTGAGGCCAGGGGTGACCGTCTGAAGCGTTGGGTTTCTAGTTTGGCACCGAGAGTATCAGGGTTGACATTTCGAACTTCGTGTCTTTCCCCCATTGTCTGGAATACCATGGTCTTGTTTGTCATTCTAAAGTACTGAACTCCTGGTTAACCATCTAGAATGTGAGGAGTGGGTCTCATTGGCACGCCCAAACACTGGGCTTCTGGCTGACACCTAGAATGTCCGATATCTGGTTGATGTGGAATATAGGCATTCGAGGATGTGGCGCTCCTGATACCATCATGTAGAAAGTTAGGGGATTCTAATTTTGCATTCTAGGATTTTGGGGGACTGTCCAGAATGTTGACTTTCTGATTGGCAATCTAGAAGGTTGTGTTGCCGGTTGTAGGTCCAGAATAGTGGCTGGTGTGCTAGATTAGTCCTGGGCTGAATGTCTAGAATGTTGATTTGATTCATTTTCCTGTTCAGTGAGCTAGCCACAGAGCAGGAGAATCTAATGAATGTCTAAGAAGAATGTGTTGCCTGAATCTGTGCCTGCACTGAGGGGCCAAGGAGGTGGGGTGTTCTTGGGGCCCCAACTTAGACCTTGGTCTGAAGATACAGAGGGAGCAGGTGGGCTTTTTCCAGGCCATCGGTTGGAAGCAACTGGAGCTCTGTCTCCGTCCAGGTCTTGACTCACGGCAGCTGTTTTTCATGAAGCAAATAAAATTCTTTTTCCAAATTGCCTGCTATGTATCTCTTTTGATTCCATCCCTAGAAGCAGAGGCAACACTAACGTGACCTTTCTCCTAGCCACAGCACGGGGCTTTCCACTGGGACCCCTGGGGCTTGTGACTGTCTAGAACTTCTACCATTGATGCTTCATGTACCCCCAGAGGCTAGGCATTACCTCCTCCAGGCTCTCCTAAAACACACGACTCCCCAACTGCAGGACTTGTGGCATTCAGCTCCCACTGTCTGATTAAAACAACTTCCTCTCTTACAGAGCCTACAACAGAGATGAGAGGCATCTGTGTGCCAACTTTACACATTTAATTCTCATTTATTCTCACCTCAACAGTAGGTAGGAGGTGTATAAAAATCCCCATTTCAAAACAGAGGAAACCGAGATTCAGGGTGGTCACGTGACGTGCCCCACAGGTGCCTGAGCCAGGTTGGGACTCAGGTCTGGCCGAGTCTAGAGCTGTGCTCTTTCTCCCATCCAGCTTCCTCTTGCTTCCTGGTTTGACTCAGTTCAAGGCCCGAGCTTGCCTGTCTGGCTCAGGGTCAAAGGCAGAAGTTGGGGTGAAGCCTCCAACTTACTTCTGTGCTATTTGTTCGGTCACAAATATTTATTTTCCTCACCGCCTACTACACACCAGTTATTGTCACAGGGTTGGGGTTGCAGCAGTGAGTGATCAAGACAGATAAGGCTTCTGCAGGTATGGAGCTCACATTCCAGTGGGGGTAGAGCAGATGAGAAACAAAAAAATAGTAAGTGTGATCTCCCTTCGAACTCACTTTTCTCTGCCCTCCGAAGCTTAACACCTGAGCACATGACCCTTTCACCAGCCACACAGACCCGCATAGCCAGCAGAGAGAGAGGAGAGGTAAGGGAAGAAGTTGGGAAAGGTCCTTTGTGCGCTGCACTTTGGGCTTTGGGCTTTGGAGATCCTTGGGAAGAACAATGTCCCAGAAACAATGGAGGGCGGTGAATTGGAGTCCAGGCTTAGGGGCCCTTGTCTTATAGTCCAGAAAGCCCTTGTTTCTCTTTCATTGGCTGTAGTGCCTCCATTCCCTCCTGGCCTTGTTGGATGCAGAAAATGCAGTCTTTCCCTGCTCCCCCAGTTGCTCTGCTCTGGAAGGATTGTTGGGTGCTGGAAGTGGGCATGGACTGCTTGTGTCTTGTCTTGCTTGCCTGCGTCTATTTCCTCTCTTCTGCTAATACCCCTACTTTGCCTGAGAATCTTCCCTCTCTTGTTAATTTCAGTCTTGGTGGCTCCATCATGAGTCCCGTCCAGGCCAAAGGGTGGGCCTGCGACTCAATCCCAGCCAGTCAAACACCCTCTCCTTACAAATCGTCCCTGAGTGGAGGCTGAGATGACTGACTCCGATCTATCCCCACAGCTGTGCTCTGAAAAGCCTGTGCATTTGTTCCCGCTTCCAAGATCCCCAGGGATGTTTCCTAACCTCAGGACTTCAGCTTTTCCTTCCACCTGGGGGATGCGCCATGAATCCCCATTTCACTGAAATGGATCAGAGTATGCCTCTGCTGCTTGCAACCAAACCTTAATGGCTTTGAGGTGACAGAAGCACACTGATGGCTCTGGAGGGAATTTTGATCAGCAAAGACACAAACAAACTAGTGCGTTAGAAAGAGTACCCTCGGGTAGGGTGGATAATAGAGAAGGAAGAACCAGAGGCTGGAAGAATGGTGGTGAGAAGGCTGTGGCCCTGGTCCAGCAGAGAGATGATGGCTCCCGGGGCCAGGTGAAGGGCTGTGGATGGAAGGATGGGGTAGATTTTAGGAGTTGTCTTTTCTTGAATGCAGCTGCCTAGATTGGATGGACTTTGTTTTGTATGGACAGCTGTGTATGAAAATTTTGCAAATGGAAACTTAGGTCAAATGCACGAAGAAGGCTTTTTAAAGTCAAGGATCTTAATGCTCATAATATGAATGCCCACTCCTGGGAGTTTGCTTCGGTGGGTGTGATGGTGAGTTTTACGTGTCAGCTTGGCTGGGCTACAATTCTTTAATCAAACCCCAATCTCGATGTGACTGTGACTGTATTTCGCAGGTCTGGTTAACATCTATAATAAGTAGATGAGATTACCCTTGGCAATGCGGGTGGGCCGTAGCTAATCAGTTGAAAGGCCTTAAGAACAAAAACTGCTTCAAGATACACAGAAGACAGCATCAACCGATATAAGACAGCATCAACTCCTGCGTTTTCAGCCCGGTGGTCTGCCCTGTGGATTTCACACTTGCCAACCCTGACAATTGTGTGAGCCAATCCTAAAAATAAAGCCACACACACACACACACACACACACACCCTACACATAGGTCCTTTTGGTTCTGTTTCTCTGGAGAAGGCTGACTGATACAATGGGCGATCCATTCAAGGCTGTCAGCACAAACAACAGAACATCCTCTAGCCCATTGACACAGGAAGGAATTTATTATAGGACATGGCACAGCTCACAGAAACACTGGCAGGACTAGAGGATTAGGCTCTAAGGCTTGATATGCAGGAGCAGCAGCCACCACACAGGCATCCCAGCTGTCTCGCTGGGATGAACCCAGACCCCACTACTGCTGCCCCTGAAAGCTGGCTGTTCTGCAGCCACCCTGGCTAGAAAATGGGTTCATTCTGCACGGCGCCCACTTCCCCACTTTTCTCTACTTGGAATTAAAGTTATTCTTGTTTTGCATCTGATTGGCAGAGCCTAGCTCACGTGCCTGCATTCCAACTCCAAGAGAGGGTGGGAAAGAGAGTTTTCTGGCTTTCACCTTGGACAGGAGACACCCATCATGTGAGAAATTCTCCCCCCACCCCGGGGAGGGTGTTCAAAGGGCCTGGGGCACGTGGGTGGTCTACCTCAGTGGGTCTGTGTTTTCACTTCTGTTTTGCCTCTGTGGGCCTGCGCCCTAGAACACCGCCAGAACAGCACAGTGGCACCACTGTTGACCTGGCAACCTCTCAAAATAACTGCCAACGAAGAACTTGAGAAGTCGAATTATGGAAGTACAGAGTAGCAGAGGGCAAAGACTGCAGAGCACACTGCTAACGAAGTCTGAGTAAAAAAGTGTCAAAAATGTCAGGCGTGCCTACAACCCACTTTTCTACTGAATCATGCTTGCCCATAAAAATGGACTTTAAACTAAAATAGCTTTGTGTGAATGACCAGAAGGAATATTAAAACTTCAAAGGTGCCTTTACAGGGCACTATTCAGGGAATCACAATGAAACACTTTTCCTCACTATCTTACCTGCTTGTTATGTGTGTTTGACTTCCTCCCAGGTTAGGTCTTAATACTTTTTTACTCTCAATTTTGACCAAAAGTCCTTTGGTTAAAAGGACCTTTGAGCCATTTGCACAACTTCAGGCTTTGTATTTTGTGTTTTAAGGCCACGGGACAGGACATTTTTGCAGATTTCTGTGGCAGGTCCCCCCACCTCTTGGAATATAACATACAACAGAGTGCACTAATCTTAAGTGCATGTATTTTTACATAAGTATAAACCCAAATAACCACCAAAGAAATCAAGATACAGACTATTTCCTGCACTCTAGAAGGCTTTTTTGTGCCCCTCCCCAGCAAAAACCTCCAATATACGCGTACAACCCCTATCCTGGCTTCTGTCATCGTTAATTAGTTTTGTCTGCTCTTGAACTTCATTTGAATACCGTCACACAGTGTGTCCTTTTTTGGGTCTGACTTCTTTTCCTCCACATGTCTGTTGACATCATGTTGCTGTGTGTATCAGCAGTTTGATATTCTGTATTGCTGTGTAAATATTTAACGTATACCATCATTGATTTTTCTCGTCAACTGCAGGTGGACATCTAGGTTGTTTGCATTGTTTGACCAGGATGAACACAGCGGCTCTTTGGCAGGTTTTAACCTTTATAATAAGGGCTCTATGTAAAACGTCATCTTTTATACACATTCATTATGGGATATGGTTCCTGTTCTCCATTCAAAATCCCCTGCTGTGTCTCCTCTTGCTTGATGGGTCCTGGAAAGAGAAAATGTGTTTACTAGTGTGACATGCACCATTAGAGAAGGGAAAGGAAACATATATTTATTAAGAGCTTACTCTGTGGCCTGTACTTTACCTGTCCACTTCATTAACTCTTACTCACAGCCCGGTTGAAAGATTTCCTGTTTCACAAAGGAGGAAATTGAGCTGCAGAAAAATTAGGTGACCTGTTCCGAGTCAGACAACTATGAAGTGTGGGAGGCAGCAGTGACATTCCAGTGTGTGGCCGATTTCCACCATGTACCCTGTTCAAGATCTCCAGGACCAGAACCACAGTAGGGTCGGGAGAACGGAGGGTGGAAGGGGCAGCGGTGGGCGGGCACTGGTGATGTTAACACACTTCTAGATGATTCTGTTAAGAAGCCTTGAATGAAGACCTCTGTACTGTATCATGCTGTCTTCTGGTCATTCTCTCCCACTTTAGATAAGGGACATTTCATTTTCTCTCCATGACTCACTTTTTCCAGGCTCGCTATCTCTTTTCTGATCTGTGACTCGCACTCTGGCCAGCACAAATGATGTTCACGGAAAACTGGTTCCCTGAAGCCTGAAAAGCTGCTCCCATTTATTTCCCCATCTGCTTCTGACTGCCCCCCGCCCCCAGCCACACTCAGTGACCCTCCAACCCCAGGCTCCCCCCGACCCCCATGGGGATACTCAAGTGCCTGTTTTTGTCGTGGTTTTCAGTTCCTGCCTCCAAGACAGGGACTCAAGACAAATCCGTTTCCACCTCCTCCTCACTCACCCTATGGGAGGCAGTAGGGGGTCTGGCATTTTTTTTTTTAAATTGTGGTAAAATACATGTACATTGGGATTTCCCCTAGCATTTTATAGATGACATGACAGAAGCTCAGAGACAAGAGATTTCTATGAGGTCATAAAACTTGTAAATGGCAGAATCTGGACCCGAACCCACAGCCACGTGCTGTGACCAACCCGTGCTATCTGATGACGAAGATCTAAGCGTCCTTCCTGTGATGAACAGAGCGTAGGTTAGGGTGGTGCCTAAGTTCATGTTCTTTCCATTCTGAAGGTCATTGGTCAGAAAAAAGGCGGTTAACACATGTTCAAATGACTTCTGCACTAGGAATTTTCCAGGATCTGGGTGGAGCTCGATGACAAAATCCCAGATAATGTGACCCAACACACTGTCGGTGGCCTCCAAAATTTTGGGATGGTGCTCAGGGCAGCAGCATAAGAAATAGTGTGAATCCAGATGTGCCCCAGGCTGAGGGGCAGGCAGGGAGAGTGCCAGATGTCTTGGTTCTTGTCCATTGGTCATTTCCCTAAATGGGAAATTTCTCTTCAAGAACTTGGGCTCCTGGCTCCCAGGACCATATCCACTGACTTCCCTTGTGGTTCCAGAAATGAAACAAGCGATTGCAATTTCCTTGTCCACAAAAAGAAAGGGGGATTTATTAGACTTAACAGAAAAATTACAATATGGCATGTAATCAAGGAAATATTTTCTTGGCTTATGTGCTGTTAAGGCTACTCTTTTTTGGATTCCTTATCTTACATCATATTAAACGTATTAAAATGCATCCATACGTCACATTTAATATAATTTACCTATGTATCATTTACATATATGTTGAGGTGGGTTTTAGTTGACTAGTTAACATATTGCATTTTGTAGACATTTAATTAAACATCTATAATTTCAATTTTATCATTTTATTTTAGTATTTTGGGCAATATATTATTTCTTCCAAGTCTCAAAAACTTCCAGAAGCCCTTGGAAAGCTTGACCATCAGGTGCTGTGCCCATGGGTTTATTGAGTAACCTGGCTTTGCCGCCTCTCTGGGTGATCCTGCATCAATGTTGGCGAACCTTCTCCTTCATCTAAATTTGACTATTCTTTTCATGCAGCCAGACAAGAGATCAGTGGTGAGTTCTCTGCTGATTTGGAAAAATATGGACATAAGTTCCCCAAGTAAATGTCTCCAATGAAATATTTTTACATATCCTGCTTTATAAATATAGCTGAACTGGTAGCTGCCATTCAAAATGGCAACTGTCTCTTATGCATTAGCTGGTCTGGACCCGACTAATTGCTGTCAAACTAGAAAGTAGGGGATCTTACGCTGAATGGGCTTTGAGCAATGTAAAAGTTTGCACAGTGTAGGAGTGCCTGTGGACATAACCTTGCCACTGGAAGAGCAGGGACAGATAAATCACCTGCAACTACCATTCTGACCGCCAGCACCATAGATTAGTGTGTGTGTGTGTGTGTGTTTTTTTTTCCTTCTTGGTTTATTTATTTATTTTCCACTGTATTTATTCCCACTTTAGAAAAAATTGAGGTAGGGCGCAGCCGAATGGGGTCAGTTGGTTAGAGTGTGAGCTCTCAACAACAAGGTTGCCGGTTCAATTCCTGCATGGGATGGTGGATTGTGCCCCGTGAACTAAAGATTGAAAACAGCAACTGGACTTGGAGCTGAGCTGCACCCTCCACAACTAGATTGAAGGACAACATCTTGGAGCTGATGGGCCTTGGAGAAACACACTGTTCCCCAGTATTCCCCAATAAAAAATTTTTTTTTTTTAAATTGAGGTATGGTTTTAGGTACACAACATAATAATTTGATATTTGTTTATATTGTGAAAATCCTGTTCTTGAACTTCTTATGAATGGCATCATAGTATATATAGTTTCTGTTTCTTGCTGCCTCTGATCAATGTAACGTAGGATTCTCCATGGTTTGTTTTTTTTTAATCCTGGGTGGCTTTCTATTGTGTAAATATACAGAAATTTATTTGCCCTTTTACTTGTTAATGGATATTTGGCTTGTTTCTAGTTTCAGCTATTATAAATACCACTATTACAAACATTTGATACAAGTCATTTGTGGATATATGTCTTAATTTCTCTTGGATAAACATTTGAAGTAGAATTTCTGGGTCATATGGTGAGTGTATATTTAACTTTAGAAGAAACTTCTGAACAGTTTTCCAAAGTGGGTGCACCGTGTTGCACTCCTATTGCAAGGTATGATTTGGTTGTTCTGAATCTTTGGCAACATCTAGCTATTGTCAGTCTTTTAAATTTTAGATATTCTCCTTGATATCTCACTGTAGTTTTATTTATTATTTTATTGGGGAATATTGGGGGACAGTGTGTTTCTCCAGGGCCCACCAGCTCCAAGTCGTTGTCCTTCAACCTGTTGTGGAGGGCACAGCTCAGCTCCAAGTCCAGTCGCCTCTTTCAATCTTTAGTTGCAGGGGGCACAGCCCACCATCCCATGCGGGAATTGAACCAGCAACCTTGTTGTTAAGAGCTCACACTCTAACCAACTGAGCCATCCGGCTGCCCCTCCAGAAGCTCAGTGGCAGCTCGTTGTTCTCAATCTAGTTGCGGAGGGTGCAGTTCACTGGCCCATGTGGGAACCGAACCAGCAACCCTGTTGTTCAGAGCTCGTGCTCTAACCAACTGAGCCATCCGGCTGCCCCTCACTGTAGTTTTAATTTTCATCTCCCTGATGGTGAATGATGTTGAGAGTTGTTGATCATTTGCGTATCTTTTTTTATGATGTGTCTGTTGAAAATTTTTGCCCACTTTTTAATAGGTTGTCCTCTTATTACCATTATAAGTTACAGCTATTGCAAATATTTTCCCCTTATCTGTGGTTTGTTCTTTCATTTTCTTAACATAATTTTAAAGAACATAATTTAAAACATTTTTATAAAGTCCAATTTACTATTTGTCCCCTTATGGTTAAAGTTTTTTTTGTTTTGTTTTGTTTTTCCCTGATCCAAGAAATTTTGCTAACGGCAGTCACAAAGATATTCTCCTACTTTTTTTCTAGAAGCTTTATAGATTTTAGGTCTAAAGTCCACTGAGCTTTTGTGTACCACATGAGATAGGGTCAAGGTTTATTTTTTTTTTTTGCATTTAAGCATCTAGTTACTCTAGCATCATTTGTTTAATAGATTATTTCTTCTTCCATTGAATTGCACTGGCACCTTTGTAAAGAATTAAGTGACTGCGTATGTATGTATGGGTCTATTTCTGGAGTCTCTGTCATGTTTCACTGATTTATTTACCCCTATGACAATACCACACTGGCTTGTAGTTTTATAATAAGTAGCTTTTTGCTAAGTCTTGAAATTGTTTAGTGCAATTTCTCCAACTTTGTTTTTCTTTTTAAGATTGTTTTTGCTGAAAAAGACAAAACAACAAAGGTCCTTTGTATTTCCATTCAAATGTTAGAATCACTTTGTCAATTTCTGTGAAAACACCTGCTGAGATGTTGCTAAGGACAGTGTTGAATCTATAGATCAAGTTGGGAAGAACTGACATCTTAATATTGAGACTTCCAATTCAGGAGCTGGTGTATCTCTTCATTTATTTAGGTCTTTAATTTTTATGGGTGTTATTTTGTAGTGTTTAGTTTACAGGTCTTGCACAATTTTGTTCAATTTGTCTGGAAGTATTTAAAGATTTTAGATGATATTGGAAATGGAATTGTTTTTAAAATTTAACTTGGCTTGGAGTTTTTTCCATGCCTATGTGCTTTATTCATGACAAAGGTGGTACTATAGAGTAGTGGTAATCAGACAGTATTTTTAATAAATGATACTAGGCCAAATATGCAATTGTATATTCATATAGAAAAAAATGAAACTTTTTTCCTACCTTACATAATATATAACAATAAGTCCAGGTAGATTGCAGATCTAAACAGGAAATCAACACAGCTTTGAATAAGTAATACTATCTTAGACTATCAAAAGCATTACCCGCAAAACAAAGACTGATGAATTGGGCTGCATTAAAATTAAGAATTTCTGTCCATCAAATGATAACATTAAGAGAATGAAAAGTTATGGCTTGATTTTATTTTTTGCTATTTTTTTAAAATTGATTTTTGGATTCTATAATCTTGTTAAATTCACATATTGGTTTTAGAAGATATTTTCGCAGATTCCTTAGGCTTTTCTATGTAGCTAACAGTGTTATCTTCAAATAAAAACAAATTTACTTCTTCCTTTTCAATATATTTGCCTTTTATTTCTTTTTCGTGCTATGCTGTATGGCTAGGACCTCTATTACAATATTTAATACAATTAGTAAAGGATGGCTACCTTCCCTTGTCCCCACCTTAGGGTGACTGCATTTAGTGTTTTACCATTAAGTGTGATGTTAGCTGTATTTTGTGGGATGACCTTCATTGGTCTGAGAAAATTCCCTTCTATTCTGAGCTCACCAAGAGGTTTTCTTTTTCAATTGTTGATTTTTTTTTTTTTTTTGTCAAATGCTTTTTCTGCATCTATTGAGATGATATTTTTTTCTTTTTAAATCTGTTGATATGGTGAATTGCGTTGGTTGATTTCTGAACCAGCTTTGCATTTCTGGGATTAACTATCCTTGGTCATGAGACCTTATCCTATTTATATAGTATTGAATTCAATTTGATAATATTTTAAGTGGATTTTTGTGTCAATATTCATGAGAGATAGTGGTCTTCAGATTTCTTCTCTTGTAATATCTTAGTTTTTTTTTAAAAAATCAGGGTAATGCTGGTCTCATCAAATGGATTGGAAAGTGGTCATATCTCTATTTTCTGAGTTTATGTATAGTTGGTATTATTTCTTCTTAAACTGTTTGGTATAATTTATCAATGAAACCATTTAGGCTTGGAGGTTTTGCTTTGGGAAGGTTTTGAATCATGGATTTAATCTTAAAAGAGATATAAAATTATTTAGATTTTCCATTTTTTCTTGAATTCGTTTTCATAATTTGTGACTTTCAAGGAATTTGTCTATATGTTACTGAATTTATTGAACTGTTCATACTATTCCTTTATCATACTTTTAATGTCTGTAGGATATGTAATGCTGTTCCCCTTTATCATTCTGGATATTGATGTATTGGCTTTTTGCTTGAGTTTTAGCCACTCTGCCTTCTGCAATCTGAGTGCTCTTAGGAGAAAAGCTAATTAAGTCTGAATCTCACTCAGTGTGGTCTCTGATTGCAAGGTTAATTGCTCTCCATTTTCCACCTGCTTTTGCTTACACTCCAAAGTTTTCAAACAAATATTTTTTCCCAGAGTGTCCTTCCCAATAATTTATAATTATTAATATAGGAGGGTTAGTCTCAGACAAGCTGCTTTGCCATTACTAGAATCAGAATTTTACCATCTTGCTATATATCTTCTATTTATCCTGCATGTTTTTGTTCTTTTTTCTCTCTTTGCTTTTCTTCTTTTGGATTATTTTTTAGTATTCAAATTTTGCCTTTCTATTAGCTTGTTAGTTATAGATCTTAAACTATTGTGTTAGTGTTTGTTTTAAACATTACAACATACATCCTTATTAAAGTCCAATACATATTTGTATTTTTAAAAATTATATCCTGATAAATGCAAGAACACTTGAATGCTATTTCCTTCCTTTTTGCCTTTTGAGCTATAGTTTTAATGTATTTTAATTCAATGTGTATTTTAAATCTCACAAGACATCCTTACTATTAATTTAAACAGGCAATATTCATTTAGATTTACTCATAACTTCATGTCATTCCTTCCTGCATTTTGTGCTTCCATCTGGGATAATCTTCCTTCTCTCTGTAGTGTTTCCATTTAAGGCAGGACTTCTAGTTATATATGATTATGGGTCTTTGCCAATTACTCACTCTGCTCTCAACATCCCGGGCTATTATGTAGCTAAACCCTCACTGGTATCTATAAGGGGCAGGGTCTTTCAATTTTTTGTTTTGGCTAGTCTTACAAGTTCTATTTTTTGTCTTCCTGTTCTCCTGCAACTATCCCTACTCTTTTGTTTTCCTTTTCCCACTAGAGCACCAATACCATTCTTGTTTGTGGCCTGTCTTCTCAGCCCACCCACTAACAACTTCTCTCTAGAAGTTATTCTTGCACAGCACCCGAACACCCCAGATCAGTGAAATACCTGCAATGATAAGCTTATGGTAAAAGTGGACCCGAGGATAAGGAACAATGCTCAGAGAAAGATATAGAGGAGTCAGGCCTTGAAGGACGGCAACTAGGCATTAACTACGTGGAGAAGAGAGGCAAAGATATTACGATCACATGTGAAAACATGGAGGTGTGAAGAAGTGTGAAGTGTTTGAGGAATGCAACATGGTTTGGAATTTGGAATAGGGCATGGACGGTGAACACAACATAGCTGGCATGCTACATTCCATATCCATGGCAGACATTGCTAATCTATCACAGAGCTTTATTTCTCACTGGGATTGAGCAGAGGTTTTAAATCATTCTCAAATTACCACTCCAGGCACTTGATTAAATAGTGGTGGCATAAGAGATGAAATCTGTTTGTTATTCTGGGAATAGGAGGATGATAAGTCATGAAGAGAAATGAGGCCGGGGAGTTAGGCAGGACCCAGACTGGGGAGGTGATTTTGATGATGGCGTCAGTGATTATAAACCCTTGAAGAAGCCAGGAGACTTCCAATGTGAACTATCAAGAAAGTTTCAGTGCTCTTGGAGCTGCCTCTGCGGGGCCTGGTCTATTCTATGACCTTATTAATGAGGCCCTAGAGAAACACCACTTGAGAATCTCTTGGCTACCCTGCTTTGGCACTAATTAGCCACTCAGGGAAGTTCTTTATGGTTTAATTAAGTGGTCTCTCTGGTTAAAAGTTTGGCTTTTCCCAAATGAGCAGTGATCAGGAAATAAGCATGGTCTCTCAGTGGATCGATCTCTTCTTCGGAAACATAACTTTTGGCTATTACCAAGTTCAAGTACTGCAGGAACAGAGATCCATTCTTAGGCTCATTGGTCCCACTTCCCAATCAGACAAGCAGGGCCTACCTAGGTGTGGTCTAGAATTACACCTGGAATTGAGGCACCAAATTGTAGTGTGGGTTTTGAGTGGCCATAGTCATCCTTAATAATTTCCAGGTGTTGAAAGAGGCATGTACAGTATAAGATGGGATTGGTGAAAGCTCTGAGGCAGAAGTGTGCCTGGTATGCTTGAGGAATAATAAAAGGGTGAGTGGACTGGATTGAATGAGCAAGAGAGGTAGGAGATGAGGCCAGAGAGGTCAGAGGGCCAGTTCATGTGGGGCCTTATGGGCCATTGCAAAGATTTTGGCTTTAATGCTGAGCCAGCTTTATCAATATTTTCTTGTCAATTCATTTTGATCTTATTGAGAAATATTTTCTTAGCCCAAGGTCTAAAATATAACTACCTTTAATTTTCTACAAAGTATTTTGTTTCTTAAAGTCAGGTTTTATTGTACATGATGTATAATTTATGTACAATAAAACTTATCTGTGTTAAATATTCTGTTAGGTGAGTTTTGACAAATGTATGCTGTTATGCAATAAGCACAGTGAAGACACAGCACCTTTCCATTACTCTGGAAAGTTCTCTCCTGGCCCTCTGAAGTCATTACGCTTTTCCCACCCCCAGCTCCAGGCAAACACTGATCTGATTTCCTGTTTCCTTTTCCTGAATGTCATATAAATAGAATTATATAGCATGTAGTATTTTATGTTTGCTTCTTTCACTTTGCATCCTGCTTTTGAGATTTATCTAAGTTGTTGCACGTATCAGTATCAGTTCATTCCTTTTTATTACTGAGTAATATTCCATGTATGGATGTACCACCTTTGTTCATTCATTCATCAGTTGCTAGACTGTCTCCAATTTTTGGCTACTATAAATAAAGTTGCTATCAACACTGGCATACAGTTCTTTGTGTAAAGATATGTTTTTATTTCTCTTGGGTAAATACGTAGGAGTGGGATTGCTGGGTTGTATGATAGGTGTTATGTTAAATGTTTTAAGAAACTTCCATTTTAAGCAACTTCCCAAAATGGAAAGTGGCTATTCCATTTTACAATAGATAAGATTTCCAGATACTGCCCTCATTAGGACTTGGTATTGTCAGCCTTTTAAATATTAGCTATTTTAGTGGATGTGTAGTGGTATCTTGTGGTTTTAATTTGCATTTCCCTAATGACTAATGATGTTGAACATCTTGCCATGTGCTTGTTTGCCATCTTTTAGTTAAATGTCTGTTCAGATCTTTTGCCCATTGTTTAATTGGGTTGTTTTTCTTATTACTAATTTTGAAAGTTGTTTATCTGTTTTGGATACAAGTCCTTATCAGACATTTACTTTTGCAACATTTTCTCCCAGTCTGTAGCTGTCTTTGCATTTTCTAAAGAGTGTCTTTCAAATAGCAGAAGTTTTAAATTTTGATGAAGCTGAATTTATCAATTTTTTTCTATTATGGTTTGTGGTTGTTATTTCTTATTGAAAAAAATCTTTGCCTAATTCAAGGTTGCAAAACTTTTCTCTGTTTTTTTCTTCTGGAAGTTTTATAGATTTAGATCTTAAATTTCAGTCTATGATCCATTTTTAATTAATTTTTGAATATGGTGTGAGTTAAGGATTGAACTCTTCTTCTCCTTCTCCTTCTTTCTCTTCTTTTCCTTTTCTTCTTTTTTGTTTTTCCTCACTTTCTCAATTGAACTGTCTTGGCACTTCCTTCAAAAATCAATTGACTATATATATGTATGGATGTATTTCTCAACTAGTCTGTTTCTTTGATCTATATAACTGATAGCAAGCTGTTTTGATTATTGTAACTTAGTAAGTCTTGATATTGGGTAGTGTCTTTTTTTTTTTTTTTAAATTTATTCTGGTTCTTCTAGATTCTTTGGCATTTCCATATAACTTTCAGAATAAGTTTTTCAATTTCTAGAAAAAGGCCTGGTAGAATTAAAAACCTTTTTTTGGCTTTTGATGTTTCTATTTACTTTTGACAAATAAAATAACATATTTAAGATGTACATTCTTACAATTCTAATGTGATACAGTTTGATTGCGATTGCATTGAACCAATCAGGGGTTGGCAAACTATGACCCATGGCCCAAATCTTGACCACACTCTTTTTGTATAGTCTGCAAGCTAAGAATATTTTTCACATTTTTAAAAGATTAAAAAAAATAAAAAGGAGAATAATATTTTGTAACACATGGACATTATACAAAATTCAAATTTCAGTGTCCATAAAGTTTTATTGGGACACATGCATGCTCATTTGTTTATGTATTATCCATGGCTGCTTTGTGCTACAATGTTGGAACTGAGTAGTTGTGACAGAAACCACATGACCTATCAAGCCTAAACTATTTATATAATATGTAGCTCATTATAGAAAAAAAATTGCTGACTCCCACAATGGATCTACTATAGGATAATTGAAATCTTAATATTGAGTCTTAGGATCCGCTAACATGGTATGTCTCTGTATTAGTCAGAGTTCTCCAGAGAAACAGAACCAACAAGAGTATATATATCTTTAAGAGAGATTTTTAAAAATTTTATTTTAAGGACTTTGGCTAACATGATTGGAGGCTTGTTAAGTCCAAAATCTGCAAGGTAGGCAGGCAGGCTGAAGACTGAGGAAAGAGTTGTCAGTTCCAGTTCAAAGGCAGCCTGCTGACAGAATTTCTTCTTGTTCTGGTCGTAGGGGTGTCAGTCTTTGTTCTATTAAGATCTTCAACTGATTGGACAGGGCCCACCCACATTATGGGGGATAACCTGCTTTACTCAAAGTCCGTTGATTTAAATGTTAGTCTCATTTACAAAATATCTTCACAGACACATACAGAATAATGTTTGATCAAATATCTGAGCATGGTGGCCCAGGAGAGTTGACAAATAAAATTAACTATCACAGTCCCCCTTTTCACAAATGTCTCTATCTTCACCTTCAACCTCCACTAATGGACTACAATTTTACCAGTATTCAAAACAAAAACATTAAGTAGAATTTTACAGTTTGTCTATAATTTAAAAATATATGAGATGTGACAATTAAGTTCACGAACTCATCCTAGAAAAAGTTCCGCATACCTCATTGCTAAATATCACAATGGTCACCTTCGAAGTACTCCCCTTGGGAAGCTATGCACCGATGCCAGCACCTAATCCACACTTCAAAGCAATTTTGGAACTCTTTTTCTGGAATGGCCATCAAGTTGTCGTTGTATTACCCTTGATGTCCTGAATGTCATCAAAATGTCTTCCTTTCAATATTTCCTTTATCTTTGGGTAAAGAAAGAAGTCATTGGGAGCCGTATCAGGTGAGTAAGGAGGGTGTTCCAATACAGTTATTTGTTTGCTGGCTAAAAACTCCCACACAGACAGTGCCTGTGTGAGCTGGTGCATTGTGATGCAAGAGCTCCTTTGGGACCATTTTTGCACACACCTTCCTCATGCCAAGATTTTCAGTTAAGATTTTCCTAACTGTTTCTCTACCAATTGGTCTCTATCACTTGGTCTGCGATGCTTCTCACAGTCAGCCGACAAATTCTGATGCACAATTCGATGAATTTTTGCAATGTTTTAATCAGTTTTGTTCGTTACTGGCCACCCTGACCTCTCTTCATCAGTGACGTGTTCTTTCCCCTCAGAAAAACGTTTAATCCATTTGTACACTGCTGTTTTCTTCATGGCATTATCCCCATAAACTTAGATTAACATGTCCCTGATTTCACTTCCACTCTTGCCAAGTTTAACAAGAAATTTAATGTTTGTTTGTTGCTCTAATTCAAACTCAGACATTCTTGTGATGTCACACAAAAACACGCAACAATAGTGAATGCCACTCAGCAAGACACCGCCACATGTCGACACGAACACAGCTGTGAGACACTGATATACCAAAGTTATGAAACCTTACCAAGCTGTTTGTACAGTGCTGCCAAAGTAAGCACACAGCGGCAAGTTTGCGAACTTAAAGATCAGACCTCGTATTTTCGTATTTATAAAATAAATATCGTTTATGGTCAGAGAGTTGGGACATTTTATGAAGAAGCAAATTTTTAAAATCTATACTTGCACTACCCAGAAATAATCATTGTTTCTACATTTTGGTGGATTTTCTTCTTTGACTTAAAATTCTCTATATTTATACTAAGTCTTATTTCTGGAGAGTTTAAGCAGGCTTGAAAATAATGTATAAAATACAAGATAAAATAAACTGGACAAGGAAAAAAAGAGGGAATAAACAAGGGTGGGGATGTAATAGTGAGCCAGGAAAGACTCTGAAAATGCAGATAGAAATGACCCTTGTTATGGGTGTGCCTCAGATTTGGCTCCAAGTTTTCTGGCCGGAGAGTTCACAGTGAACAAAGATTAAAAAAAAAGAAAAACGTTGTTACTGAAATACTAACATCTGTGTTCTAAGAACAGACACATTGCATGTTCTTTCTTTTAATAAGCCTCAATATAGGCTTTTGGCATTCATATTGTACGTAAAAATACACATAAGCAATAGTTTGTAGGCAAAAATAATGTTGTCTAGGTATTCAGGTGATCTGAGTTGACAAAATATATTGGATTTTAGATTTTTAGGGAAGTATGGATGGGCTGCATGTCCTTTGGGCAATTTTCCCTAAATAATTTCCCCTTTAGTTAAACTTTTGGTAAATACTGTCAGTGAGTTCTAAATACGATTCCCTAGTTGGTGCTTCAGCTATGGCTGGTGTTTATTGTCAATTGCATATAGATGAGTTCTCTTTTGAGTTGGCAATCCATTGACAGTTTGTAGTACTGAGAGCAGGGTTTTGGGTCAGACAGATGTTTCAAAGCCTAATTTCATAACTCTATTAACTGTGTGTTCAAAAGCAAGTTATAAAATTTAACCACGTCTCAGGGTCCTCATATGTAAAATGAGAATAACATTAGTATTTATCCTGTAGTGTTCTTGTGGAAATTAAATAATACACGCAAAGTATTTAACACAATAACTAGTGCCTAGCAAGTGCTCAGTAAGTGATAGTTACTATTATTATTATCCCTTTATAAAGCTGATGGTCTTAAGGACTTGTGCCTGGAAAGAATGCCATCAGACTTCTGCTTCAAGGTGAGCTGAGGTGGCACTCATCAAATCTGCTCCAGGACCAAAATAAAATCTTAACCTTAGACTACACAGCTTGTGAACTACCTCCAAGTTTCCAGTGTATTCCACACCAATGTTTCTCAAATGTTAGCCTGTAGACCAGTGTTGTTCCATGATGAAGGCTCCATGGGTCTTTAAATAAATAAATAAATAGATAGATAGATAGAACTGCATATTTGCATTGGCTATATTCTCTGGGCCTTTCTCTATCTTTATGTTTAAAGCATATTTCTTTTTTTTATTTTTTTATTAATTTATTTTTAATTTATTGGGGTGACAATTGTTAGTAAAATTACATAGATTTCAGGTGTGCAATTTAAAGCATATTTCTTGTTAAACGCATTTAGTTCTTTCTAGGAAGAAGTCTTGACATGGTATTATATATAGACAACCCCAAAGATTCCACCAAAAAACTATTAGAACTGATACATGAATTCAGTAAAGTAGCAGGATACAAAATTAATATTCAGAAATCAGCTGTATTTTTATACACCAATAACGAACTATCAGAAAGAGAAATTAAGAAAACAATCCCATTTACAATTACATAAAAAAAATACCTAGGAATAAATTTGACCAAGGTAAAAGATCTATACTCAGAAAATTATAAAACATTGAAGAAAGAAATTGAAGAAGCTACAAATAAATAGAAGCACATACCATGCTAATGGACAGGAAGAACTAACATAGTTAAAATGTCCATTCTACCCAAAGATAGAGTCAATGAAATCCCTATCAAAATACCAATGGCATTTTTCACAGAACTAGAACAAATAATCCTAAAATTTATATGGAACCATGAAAGACCCCAAATAGCCATGGCAATCTTGAGAAAGAAGAACCAAGTTGGAGGAATCATACTACCTGATGTCAAACTGATAGTACAATGCCATAGTAATCAGAACAGCATGGTATTGGCACAAAAACAAACACATAGATCAATGGAACAGAATAGAGAGTACAGATATAAACCCATGCCTATATGGTCATTTAATCTATGATAGAGGAGGCAAGACTATACAATGGGGTAAAGATGTCTATTCAATAAATCATGTTAGGAACACTGGACAGATACATTAAAAAAAAAAAAAGGAACTGGTCCATCTTCCTAGTCCATACATAAGAATAAACTCAAAATGGATTAAAGACTTAAATGTAAGACCCCCAAACCATAAATCTCCTAGAAGAAAACATAGGCAGTAAACTCTCAGACATTGCTCTTAGTAATATTTTTTCTGATATATCTTCTTGGGCAAGGGAATCAAAAGAAAAAAATAAACAAATGGCACTACTCAAACTCAAAAGTTTTTGCATAGCAAAGGAAACCATCAACAAAATGAAAGGCCAACCTACTGAATGGGAGAAGATATTAACCAATGATCCATCTGATAAGGGATTAACATCCAAAATTTATAAAGAACTAATACAACTCAACACCAAAGTCTCCCTGCCCCAAACAATCCAATTAAAAAAAATGGGCAGAGGAGTTTTTTGGTGAATAGTATGAAATCCACTTGGATACCCCACTCACTCTGGAGCCTACAAAAAACATCCTGGGAAAAACTGGCAGAAGCCAGCAAAGGGAAAGAATTCTGACCAAAGCCAACAAAGTCTATTCTCTTAGATTTCTACTTTTGATTTTCCTGGTAGAGAGAAGAAGGTAAAAATTCCCATTGTCTCTTCCTTTTCCAAATTCAGATTGACAGGAAAAAACATTGGCTATTGATCCTTTCTCTCCCTGGAGACAGCTATTGCCCTCTTGTCTCATCTGTGCCCTGAGAACTTGGCTTGACAACTGGCAGGTTGGGGACCCCAAAATATGACCACACAGAAATGTCGGTTGCACTCCACTTGCAGCTAGCGTCCTATTGCCAGCTGTCAGGGAGAATTGTCTCTGTCTTTTATTTGCTTATCTTTGGGAGTAGCTCCGGAATTTGGGGAGGTAGTATCTTTTACACCCTCTTTGAGGACTTCTTTTGTGTCCATGGAGTTGTTCAGTACTGCTAGTGATGTTTACTGTTTGCCCAGGTGGAAACTTGACAAGATATTCGAAAGGGGTTTTTGTTTGTTTGTTGTTTTGCTTTTTTTTTTAAAGTAGCTCTATGATCAGAAGTTACCAAATTGTAAACTTTGATAATTAGAGCATGATAGGAACTATTTTTAGGCTTTCCCCCCTAAGCTAAAATGAAACTATTTGCCCAGGAGGAAAGACAAACATTGGGAAGCCATGTGGAAGGATTTAGGAAAACATTTCAAAGACACACAGCTCTAAATTTAAAACATAGGAATCTCTTGCATTTCCATCTTAGCTGAAGATTTTTCTCCCTGAAGGAGTCTGCACGCATAACAGATATCTCCTGCTGCACCTGGATCAATACCTCTGGTATTGTAACAAAATACAAGAAATTCCCAAACAGGTCACTTGGCTAAAATAGGTTGTTGCCTCTTTGGGTACATTCTGTGATTTATTTTATACCAACTGGTTTAGTTTATAAAAATAAAATAAAAATAAATAAATAAATAAATAAAACCACAATTACGATGTTATTATTTCATATTCAAATTGGCACCCTTTTAGACATAACCCTATATCCAAAGTCAGTGAAGGTGAGTTTGTAATACTTACAGAAGCTTTAAAAAGAATATATTTTGATCCAGAGATGCTACTATAGAAGCTCAATCCAAGATAAAAATAAAATATACACATAACATATATACCTAAGAATGGCTACTGGAAAATTATATCATATACTCAAAACTGAAAAGAAATTCAATATATAAAGAAACAACTAATTAAATAAATCTTCACATATCCATGAACTAGAGTACTCTGCTAGCACTGGAAATTATATTTTATAAAAATACTTAATGACACAAGAAATGTTATTTACTAATGAATTTTTAAATTTAAAAAGTCATGCTATAAAATAGGATTATTGTAAGATTAAAATGATAAATATATAAAACATGTTATATAAGTAAATAATGCAAGTTTATATGTACATTCACATGAGGGATATTAATGTCAAGGTTTTTTTCCAATTGTATTATTTTCCTTATTTTTGATCTAATTTAAAACAATTTGGGGAGATGACTTTGTTTGGAACCTTTGTTTAAAGTAAGATTTTCAAACTTGCTTCATTTATAAAACTCAGGAAAGGCTTTCCTACCTCCTTTTCCACCTCAGCTAAAGCCTCAAGCCTCAGAATACACAGTGGGATCCGATCAACATCATGAGAATAATCTGGGAGCTTGTTAGAAAACAGGGTCTTAGGCTCCACCCCAAGTGCCCTGCGTCAGGTTCTCCATTTTAACAAGATCCCGGGTAATTTTTAAAGACTAAGAAGCACTTCTCTAAAATATCGAGAGGAAGTTAATATATGTGTTACTTCTCATAAAGACTTGTCAGTAACAGAATCATTTCAGAAAAAAAAATTCAAAGTTTAAGATAACATGAGATTGGGATACTAATTGGTACGATCCTTTTGACAATTTGGTAATAGTTTCAGGAATCTTAAAATGGTTATACTCTCAGCCCGAGTAACCACACTTCTAGAAATGTATCCTGAAGAAAGTATCCAATTAAGTTGGTAAAAGCTTTATGTATAAAGATAATCATTGTAGCCTTATCTAAAATAGGAAAAAAATTAGAAACAAACTAAATGTTCAACAATATAAAAATGATAAGTAAATTATGGCAATGTATAGCATAGAATTTTCAAAATTATATATATATTTTTTAAAAATTAAAAAAAAAAATGGGCAGAGGACCTCAGCAGACATTTCTCTAAAGAGGACATACTGATGGCCAACAGACATATGCAAAGATGCCCTCGATTACTCATCATCAGGGAAACGCAAATTAAAACCACGATGAGCAAGAAACTCTCTGTAACTAGTAAGGATCAGTCATGATTGTGGGGTGCTTTGTGGAGGCATGAGAAATAGGAAAATTGGAAGGCTGATGGAGGCCATCTTTATTATTGACAGAGATGGCACTGGAGGACGTTGTGAGAGTGAATGTCACAATTAGGCTGTCTCACGTCCAGGCATAGAAAAGCAGAGGAGAGTGAGGCCTGAGCCAAGCAGGTGACCAGGGTGGTCTTAACGCTTCCCTCAGCTTGACTAAACATTAGGCTTCTTTCTGACTCTAGGCCCCTGACCTCCCTTTTCTTAGAAACTTATAATTGTAAATCCTTTTTCTGCCTCTCTAAAGTACAAAATTTTTAAAAAGCCTCTTGCCAGTTTTACAACTTAGCAATATCTTTCTCAAGGATCTGGGAGCCATCCCTTTGGAATGTAAAATCATCAAGGAAGGTTGTGCCCCTCCGCACCATTTTCCAGGGCTTAAAACGCCCCCTGCCTTTTGTTTCGGCGGAGTTGAATTCAGACGGAGTTCTGGCCTCTCTATTGCAATAGCCTTGAATCAAGTCTTCCTTATCTGTTTAACTTTGCCTGGTGCAATTTTTGCTTACATCCATACCAAACATATGCTTCCGAAATTTATCAGTCAGATAAGACACTTATCTTTCCTGGAGCAGAAACAGTAATAGGGTGGGGGGAAAAAAAAGGAAAGGCTTTACAGTAACTAAACTCCCTACATGTGGAAGGAAAGATTGAGACTAGGAAAGAAGAGTTCCTACCAAACAGTGATTTAATCTTTCTATTTTTAGATGTTTTAGAAGTGTCTGGACACTGGTGGTAACCACTCTGAGCACCTCTTGTAATTGCAGAAGTCAGTCGTGACTTGTATTCATCTTTTGTTATCAGTATATATTGAGTATTACAATTTTAATACAATTTTCCTTTCTTAAAATGTGTATACATATTTTTGGCACCCTCTGTATATACCAGGAATCAGCAGAAAAGCAGACTCACAGAAGACTCACTCGTGGGCCTGGCCTCGGAGGTGCTGCTAGGGTTTCCTTTTGCCCATCAGCTTCCTCAGGCCCCACTTAATGTCTTTGTTCTTCAGGCTGTAGATAAAGGGTTTAGCATGGAGGGCAAACTATGTAGAAGACTTTTGCCTCCCAGTCATTGACGGTGTAGCTGGACAGGGGTCAGAAGTGAATGGAAATAATGCTTCCATAAAACAGGGTCTCCTTGGTGACGTGGGAGCCACAGGTAGAGAAAGCTTTATGCTTCCCAGCAGCTGAGGGGATCTTGAGAACCAGCAGTGAGGATTAGTAGGTAAGAAATGATAATGCATATAAAAGGAGTCACCAAGTTTATCACCCTTTCTGTCATTATCACAATTTCATTGACAAATGTGGAGAAGCAGGACGATTTCAGCAGAGGGTTGACGTCACAGAGGAAGTGTTGAAAACACTGGAGTCACAAAAGAGAAGCTGATTTCTCAGGAGAACTAGTAAGGGGGAATGGAGGTGAGAGATGGAGCAGGAGAAAACCAGTAGCAGGACATATCAGCGATGACTCAGTAGGGACCTAGCAGAAGGGGTCACAGATGGCCACATGGTGGTCAGTGGCCATGGCTGTGAGGAGGTGACTTTCTGTGTTGGCAAAAGCCAAGAAGAAATTCACCTGGGTCATGCACCCAGCATAGGAGATGGACTTCTTCTTTGACAGAAAGGTCACCAGCATCTGGGGAAAGGTTATTGTGCAACAAACATCAGTGAAGGATTAGATGCTGAGGAAAAATTACATGGTGTCTGGAGCTGAGTGTCACAGCGGATGTCCAGGATGATGAGCCAGTTTCCTCCCACGGTGACCAGGTCCATGAGGAAGAACAGGACAAAAGGTGGCTTCTGGTCCTCAGGTGGGGAGGAGAGTCCCAGGAAAATGAGCTGCTGGCTTGGTTGACACTCTCCCTCAGCCTGCACACACCAATGCATATAGAAAATCCTAGACTGTTCAATTCAACAAGTTTCAATTTAGTCCTGTCTCCCCTAGGACTCCTATAAGTGGTCCCTGATTCTGCCTTCTCTTCTGCAATCCCAAAATGTAAGTTGAACAATAAAAAGCGTTGAACCTGCGTTAAATGCAGGGACGTTACAGTGGATTTCCTTTCAGAAAGAATCCCATGTGGGCCTCGGTGATGCATATTCCTTTAGTTCCCCATAAATACTTATTCAGGTATGTCAGGTAGAGGTTCATCTCTCTGCTATCCTTGCAAATAAAACCCATAAAAACAAAACAAAACAAAACAACTAAACAACTAATTGCATCAGGTAAATAAGACGAAGGCTGACATGCTGTTTATGGTCACCCTTTCATTAAAATCTAGCAAAAAGCTCTATTACATGTGAACATATTTATAAAAACATTCCTAGACAGTGGGGATTTATGCTCTCACAATTATCTAATACCATTGTATTAAATATTCACTGGGAACCAATAATGAGATTATGAAGGTAAACGACTCTCAGTTCCTAATCTTGAGGGTGGTTATAGTCTAGTGGGGAAACCACTTTGAAGCAAATAAAATGCTCCAGGTGTAGTGATAGACGCGGCAGAGCAACAGCGGAGCGTGGTGTCCTCAGTAAGAGCACACATTTTGGAACCAGCTCCTTCGTTTTCTGGCTGCGCAGTCTTAGGCTGACTATTGAACACCTCTGGTTCTTGGCCACCTGTCTGTCAGGTGGCGACAGTAAATACCTCCCCATGCCACCTCCTCTTCTCGTCCTTCTCTACCACTTGCATGACGTCTTCCTTGTCTTTCTGCCAAAATTCTCTTTTCTGTCACATGTTCTTGGATGCTCTTGAAAGCAATCAGTCTGTACTTCTTTGCAAAATCTTACAGCCTTCATAGGTTTCATGGTTTGACCACCCTTCATATGAGTTTGTGAGACTTTGTAAGAGAAACATTTATTTGTGCTTTGTAGGATTTTGGTGGTTACCAGAGGGAAAGGGGGGAGGGGGTGGTAGAAGAGGGAAAAGGAGGTCAAATATATGGTGATGGAAGGAGATCTGACTGAGTGGTGAACTCACAACGCAATATATAGATGATGTACTATAGAAATGTACGCTGGAAACCTATATCATTTTACTAACCAACGTCACCCCAATAAATTTAATAAAGAAAGAAAGAAAACGAGTATGCAATTACGCCTATGACATACTGAGCCCTTATTATGCATTGGGCACTGAGCTAAATACTTTATGTATATTGCTCAAAACAGCTGACCTGGCTGTCAACAGCACTACCCTTTAAACAGACGAGAACACTGAAATTAATGGTGTTAGGTGACTTTCTCAGGATCATGCAGCCTGGAAGGGCCAGAGCCTGGGCCCAACCAGGATGCTCTTGAACACAAAACAACACTTCCTGACTCTTTAGTAAAGCTTCAAGAATTTATGCCAGAAACGACGGTATAGGGGTGTAACTTTTCACTGTGGACATTTTCTACCTTAACATCTTTGTTTCAGTGACTGACAGGCTCTCAAAATCAATGGCGCGTGGAGTCGTTACTTTAGTTGCTAGAGACAGGACTTCTCTCAAGCCTTGTGTTGACCAGGGGCTGTGTTTCTACGGAGCTGTGGAGATGCAGAGGAAACTTTCGGGATACAGACACCAAAGAAGTGGCTCTGCTCGCTACTCACAATGGGTCTGTGGCAAAATCTCTTCACCATTCTGAGTTTCACTTTCCTCATACATGAAACAAAATAAAACCTGTTCTCAAGAGAAAAGGGAGGAACATGTGTGTGAAAGCAGTTTGGAAACCACAAATGTAATGTATGTCAGAGGAATGACTGGGAACCGTCTGATAAAGAAGGAGCCAGCAGGACGGGAAGGAGAGGCTGAGACAGACTAAACGCGGTGAAGGAAAGGCCTTTAGGCTGTAAGAACAGAGGGTCTAGAGCTGGAACATGAAGGGGCAGGTGTTTCTGGAGTCAGAATGGTTTGTCCATTTTTTTCCCATTCTATCTAGCACCTACCAGCATGCGCTTGGTTTCTTCAAGGATCTCCATGGCTTTACCTCCTATCTCTTCAATCTTGCAATTCTTGTCATCTCCCCCACCAGCACTCTGGCAAAAGCCATCACTTCCCACCTAGATTATTTCAGTAGCGTCCCAATGATGTAGCGGCTGTTCCCACATCACTTGCCACCTTCTCCCCCATCCGTTCTCTGCACTGCATCCACAGGGATCTTTTAACGTAACAAATTGATCACCTAACTCTTTAGGTGAAAATCTATATTTGTTTCCTAGGGCCGCTGTAACAAAGCACCACAAACCTGGTGGCTTAAAACAACAGAAATGTATTTTCTGAAAGCTAGAAGTCCAAAATCAAAGTGCGAGCAGGGTTTGTTCGTTAGGGAGGCTCTGAGGGAGGATCTGCTCCAGGCCTCTCACCTGGCTTCTGGTGTTTCCTTGGCTTGTAGATACAGAGGGTGCCCCCATACACACACACACACACACACACACACACACACACACACACATATATATCTATATCTATATATATATATATCTATATATATATATATATATATATATATATATATATATATTTTTAAGAAAGGAAAAAACTGTATTAAAATTGTAATACTCAACATATATCATTAAGAAAAGATGAATACAAGTCACGTTTGACTTCTGCAATGACAAGAGGTGCTCAAAGTGGTTACCGTCAGCGTCCAGACACTTCTGATTACGGCAAACTACTGCTTGAGCAACATGGACCAAAGTGTCCACTTACATACATTTCCATGTTTTTGGCACCCCTGGTATATGACTTCATCTCTGCCTCTGTCTTCACATGGCTGTCTTTCCTCTGTGTCTGTCTCTGTGTCTTTACGTGGCATTCTCCTTTCTATGTGTCCAAATTTCCTTCTTCTTATAAAAATACCAGTCATTGGATTAGAACCCACTTGAATCCACTATGAACTTATCTTAACTTGATCACATCCATAAAGACCCTATTGCCAAATAGGGCCACATTCTGAGGTTCTGGGTGAGTATGGATTTGGGGGGACACTACACAACTCAATACAAAGTCCCTCTTCATTTAGCTTTTATTGAGTTCCCACTCCTCACCAGCCTCGTCTCAGGCCTCCTTTCCCTTGGGGCTTCATCCAGTTCCTCAGTGTGTCAGCCTCCTTCCTACAATGGCTCATGATGGTCCTGTCCTTCATGCTTTTCCTCTCTATTGTCCTTTGGATCTCAGCTCGGCCAACACTCTTCTGGATCAAGTCACTCTGTTTTAAGCTCTCATAGCACTCTTTCCCTTCCTTTATAGCACTTCTAACAGTCTGTAATGATTCATTTATTCACGTGACATAATACAGAGGAATCCTCTTTTCTTTATTTCACCATTATACCCCCAGAGTTTAGTAGCATGTCTGGCAAATTAAGAGTGGTCAATAAATATTTGCGGAGAACAGAAAGTCATGTGGCTTACAACTGGGGGCATCTCAAGATGAAAGTCAGAACTGGGTGGTAAGCGGAAGGTGGTGGCTCTGCAGGGTTCTTTGTATTATACAACTTGTGCCTGTGATTGCCGATGGAGTGGTTGACGAGACTGCTCTGGCCACCTGTTTACCTGAGCTATCAACACGGACCAGATATCGCCTTCAACAACTCCTTTCCCACACCCCATCTATGACCATACCCTAGAGATTTTGCCTCTTCAAAATTTCTCGGCTTCCAAACTCTCTCTGTCTCCGCTACTGCTACTCTCACAGAAAACTTTTTCATCTCCTGCCTCCAAATAGCCTCCTTGCAGCCTTCTTGTTCCCGTTCAATTTCTTCTCTACACTGTAGACAGATCAATTTTTTAGAAATGCAAATTGGAGTAAGTCACCGTATTAGTTTGCTCGGGTGACTGTAACAAAGTGCCACAAATTGAGGGCCATAAACAACAAAAATGTATTATCTCACAGTTCTGAAGGTTAGAGGTTCACAATCAAGGTGTTGGCAGGGCTGGTTCCTTCTGAGGGCTGTGAGGAAAAGGTCTGTTCTAGGCCTCTCTCCTTGGTTTATAGACAGTGGTATTCTCCCTGTGTTTCTTCACATCCTCTTCCATTATTCATGGATGTTTCTGTGTCTAAATTTCCCCTTTTTATGAGGACACCAGTCAGACTGGATTAGGACCGACCCTAGTGACCTCATTTTAACTTGATGACCTCTGTAAAGACTCTATCTCCAAATAAGGTCACGTTCTGAGGTGCCGGGGGTTGGGGCTCCAATGTATCTTTTTGGAGGGACACAATTCAACCCCTAACAGTCACTTTCCTGCTGCATAAGCCTCCCTATTCGCCACAGACTAAAGGCCAGCTCTTTCCTGTGGTCTACGGAGCTTCCTGTGGCGGGGCTCCTGCAGGGCTATGTGGCCTCATCTTTTGTCTCCCTCCCTTTCCTCTTGCACCCCAGGCTCCAACTGTAAGGCATTTCTTGCTTCTTCTTGCCTTAGGGGATCCCTATTCCAACTGCCTGAAATTCTCATTCTCCCTTTTGTCAGCCCCTGTGATAAATCCTTACCTTTCAGGCTCAGATATCATGTCCCTTCGGAAGGCTGGCCGGCTGTCTTCCACCAGTTCCTGATCAGGCACCCCTCTCGTACACACAATATGGAACAGAACCTCAGTAGTTACAGCACCATCTTCTCCACTAGACTGTGAGCTGCCCCCATATGAGGACTGTGTCTGGTTCCTTGTTACCCACCTCCACCCCCTGGCTCCATGCCTGGAACATAATAGCCCCTTAATAAATATTTGTAGAATGAAAGAATGCCTGGATGGTCACTTAGGATTCTGAACAGACATTAGGAGGAAGGAGGTGGACCTCAAGCTGCCGTCTACAGAGCAGCACTTCACTTAATTGACCACGTGCGGGTGGGGCAGAGACCAGCCAGGATGCTAGGAGCCTTCTCTCCTGGAAGTTGCCTCTTAGTGTCTTATTGCTTCAACTTTCAAATGATTCACAGGAGTTCTGAGCTGGAGAAACTCAGAGGCCACGTGTTCCGATCCCTCACTTTGAAGAAGGGGGAAATTGAGGCCTGGTGGGTAGAAGGACCTTACTTATGATGTTTTTATTATTAGAACAAAGACTGGAATCCAGACCTCCTGGCTTCTCCCTGAAGAGAGGAAATGCTTTGCCTGTTACGGAGGACATACTGCGTGTAGGCTAAGAGCACGGCCTCTGGCTCACTTTCTAGGCATGGGGTCCTGTGCTTATCAGGTAAGTGGTCTAGGGCAAGGCACTTAAGTTCTCTGTGACAGTTTCTCCATCCATAAAGTGGGGATGGTGGGAGTACCGGTCTCACAGAGTTGTTGGGAGGACTCAGTGAATGAAAGCATGAGAAAGCACAATCGTGGTAGGTAGCGAGCATCCCCACCCCCAAAGTTAGCTATTTATACTATGATGCAGAGGAAAATATTTTGGTAAAGTAAGGAGCCAGTCACGGCCAAATCTTGGAAGTCTGCCTTGGGTGCACTTAGGTTAACCAAACATGTGAAAACCAGAGGCTTAATCATAGTGACCACTCATTCCTTTTTGTACAAATAGAAGGCTCCCAATTTTGTTGGGTTCCTTTTGACAATAACACATGGAAAACCCTTTCCTGATTCACCGCTATCTCATCAAAACACTCCAAATGATTTCTGACAAGGTTTGATTCATGGACACTTTGGAACTCCCTGTGCTCAGATGGCAGGCAGCGACGGAGGCATACCTGATAGGTGTGGGCTGGCAACAGGGAAAATTCAGTCCTGGTTGCTTCCTACATCCAGACGTTTTTCTCTCCACCACAGTCTCTCCAGATGTAGAAGCCTTTTCCGTACCAGGTTCTGCAAAATTGATTCAGAACCCATACTTCAGTTAAGGGCTTCAGCCTTTTCACCTCTGCCCGAGAAAACCGAGAAGAATGAGGAGAGCAGCCTGCATGGCCCACAGGGGTAACAGGTCCCCAACACTGTTCTAAGTTCCTTTCTCATTCCCCACCTCTGGTCTCCAGCCCCATCCTGACTCCACATTTTAGAAGACAGGGTCACCCAGAGTCACCGGGCTGAGGACTTCTGTGTCCTGGGACCTGTCCCGGCCTGTAATGCTCTAATCTTCTTTAACTGGGCCCCCACAGGGCCCTTTGTGCTCTGATGGAACAGGTGTTCTCTCTCCTTGCTGTTCCCTCAGGGAACTCTGCTCAGTGTCTTCTCCAAGTTTACACAGCAAACCACAGCCCGAGGGGATGGAGAATGTGAGGTCTCTCCTACTTGGTGTTGAGAATATTCCCAGAACCTCCTTGGAGTCAATGGTCACATCTCACAGGTGTGACAGCTTCCCCCATTAGTGGGTGACTAACAGCTGAGAAACAATGGTGGGTATTTTGGAAGAGGGAGATGTCAATAGAGGTGAATTGTTATTATTTTTTTGGTGTGGATGGGTGTCACCCAGGGCGGCCTGCGGGGTCTCTGGTCCCGCTCCCCACATAAGAACGCAGGATATAGTGAGGCCAAAAAGGAACACCCACGAGCCATAGGTAGGGGAGTCACACCACTGTAGTCTTGCTGGCGGCTGGGTTGGAAACACAGGAAGTAGGAGCCACACTTTCCGCAACCCGCCATCCTAACTGCAATCCGCGCTTGCTAGCTCAGCCTCCATCTTCTTGCTAGCCCCCATTTTTTCTGCTAGCATAGCCACAGCAGTTATATTAGTGGCCAATGGCTCACTGGTTACAGCTGATGGCCAACTAGCCACAGCTGATGGCCATCCAATCACAATTGATGGCCATTTACTACCTGAGCCAGCACCTTTCTATGTGAGGCCGAGAGCCTGGAAACTGCACTCCTGGCTCTGTCCCCACACTCCACCCCTATAGGGTCTCACCTCACAAGTTACGTGACAAGCATCTTCCGTGAGGGGCCCTGTGCAAGGAGCCTGGAGGTGAATGCAATTTCCTGGACACAGCCAGGCTGTCTGGGCACAGTCAGGGTTTCTCAGGGCACCACCAGTCCTTCTGGGCACAGCCAGACTTCTTGGGCTTCTTAGGGTACCACCAGTCTTCCTGGGCACAGCCAGGGCCTCTCACGGCACCGCCAGTACTTCTGGGCTCAGCCAGACTTCCTGGACTCAGCCAGGGCTCTCAGGGCACTGCTACTCTCTCTGGGCACAGCAAGACTTCCTGGACTCAGCCAGGGCTCTCAGGGCACTGCCACTCTCTCTGGGCTCAGCCAGACTTCCTGGACACAGCCAGGGCTCTCAGGGCACTGCCACTCTCTCTGGACCTCTCAGGGTACCGTGCTGGAACAACAACGGCTCACAGTCAAGGTGCTTACATATTCTCGATGGCGCCGGTCAAGCCACAAAAGCAAACATCCGCCAGTTCCACTACATGGTGGTATGTTCCCAAACAGTCAAGCAGTCCATTAAATTACGGATGGAAGGCAATTCCCCATAGTCCACAGTCATTTGCCCGGGCTGTCCTGGGGGTGAGGGACGACCTTGACCTCACCCTCATCTCCTGCAGAGGACTCAGCAAGTGTGTCCTCCTGGGACAAGTCCCACATCCAGGCTGCCTCAGCAAGCACTTCCCAGCCCACAGGGCTGCAAAGACCTTTGCTTTCTCTGGCCTATGCTGGTTGGGGAACCATCCACGTCTTCCCACCCCTCCACGGGGGTCCAGCTCTCCAGTTGCTCCTCCTGGTCTTCCTGAGACTGAGTGTTCAAACACACAAACTGCTCCACCGCCCTCCGGAGAGCGTTGGCCGGCACCGTACCCTGCTCGCTGTGGCGTTTGTCACGCGGGGCAGCCTGCGAGGTCTCTGGTCCCGCTCCCCACATAAGAACGCAGGATATGGTGAGGCCAAAAAGGAACACCCATGGAGCCATAAATAGGGGAGTCATACCACTATATTCTCGCTGGCGGCACTATAGTCTCACTGGAGGCTGGATCCATACTGTCCGCAACCCGCCATCCTAACTTCAATCCGCGCTTGTCAGCTCAGCCACCATCCTCTTGCTAGCCCCCGTTTTTCTGCTAGCCTTGCCACAGCAGTTATATTAGTGGCCAATGGCTCACTGGTTACAACTGACGGCCAACTAGCCACAGCTGACAGCTATCCAATCACAGTTGATGGCCATTTACTACCTGAGCCAGCACCTTTCCACGTGAGGCCGAGAGCCTGGAAACTGCACTCCTGGCTCTGTCCCCACAATGGGACAGATTAACATGAGGAGACAAGAGTTTTCAGGCAATGGAAAGGTGTGATGTGTGTGTGTGTGTGAGCGGGGGCACAGGTGCTCGGATAAGGACAGTGATGAAGGTAGACTAGAGTTTTATGTTGGTTTATGAGATAGTATCAGGTTCTTTAGGTTCAAGAGACATTGATGTTAGGGTTTCCTTCGTGATGGATTTTCAGTCTGGAGTCAGAATAGTGTTTGTATGGTTTACCCACTGGGGAAGCTCTTAGAATTGTGCTAATTTCAGCTGCAATAGTGGACCAGCAGCTCCCTCCAGTTACTAGCCTCTGTTAGCTGATGTGGAGTCATCTGTCCTCCAGAGAGCTCCTCTGGCTTTTGGGTCAAAGAGGAGAAGCAGGCCTCGCTCATATCCTCAGCTTGAGGATGCTAAGAAGCATCCTCAAGAATTTCTGTGCATTTCAGAGGAAGTGGGGCATGTTCAGGAGAGAGACTAGACTTTCTGTGAACCTATATTTTAGATCCCTGAAAGTTATACTCTGAGATTCTCCAGATTCACATAAAAACAGCTAGTCAAGTGCTTTGCTGGGTGGAGTTCTTCCTTTTGCTCCACCTTCCTCACTTGCTTGCTCTCTCCTGCCCTTCCTCCTTTCCTTTCTTTCTTTCAACTTCATTCTCTTCTAAAAGGAATGGGGTTGTTTAGAAAGATAGATACAACAAGATGAAATAAAACATAGCTGAGGGACAAGAAGCAGAAAAGTAAGGTGTCCGGAAGAAAACGATGGTAAGTGTGAATGCACAAAATTAGTAGGAAGTTCTGACACGTTTTGTTCGAAGCTCATTTAACTCTGAGCTCTCTGATAACCAAAGTGAAGAGGGTGAGGTCATTTATATGATTCTCAGTATCCAAGAGATGAAAAACAAAGCCGCTATTTAGGAGATGCACTACCAATTCTGGCTCCGTGTTCTGAGAGAAATAGCTCTTGTGGATTTCCATGAAGATATCACTGTGCACGCAATGACAAGCCTTGTTAGCAAGGTCCTGAGAGGAAACAACAGCACGTTCTCCTAAAGGTCCTCAGTGGAGACCTAAAGGCCATGCTGCCAAGATCCAATTTAGTCAAAGGGATCCTAAGGGGGCCCAATACATGCAGGTGTGCAGCTTTCTGGCTGTCCTCTATGTTAGTCTTTACTTAGGATAACGATTTTTAATGTAGAGACATCCCTGGCTCTGCTAGCGTGTCATTTAGAACATTATCAGATGGGCTACAGGGGACTGTGCACCCTCTGACATGGCATGTGCTTTTTGTATGTGTGTAGAAACGTGCTTTTTTTTTGGTTTGGTTTTCCTGTGGGTGATGGGCATCCCTCTCATTGTAATTTTAGCCTGGAACGTTTCCTTTTACAGCTCTGTTTTTAAATTTCAAAAGCATACACACTCATATTCAAATAAAATCTCCAAATGAATATTCAAACAAATCTAATGTTTAGTTAGTAAAAGTGAAAGCCTCCCCTCCCAGTCCTAATAGAACTCTTCCGTTTATACACAAATAAGTGCAGAACAAATGAAGCCATGAGAGCTGTGTTGTTCCACAGCTCCTTCCCCTTAGAGAATATTACGTCAGTGCATACAGACAGCACTGATATTCAAATTATTTAACAACTGTAATACTACTATAAATTAATTTATAAATAGAAATATATATATATATATATTTCCATTTAGTGTCTAACTAAACTGCATACATCAGGGGTCAGTAGGTTATGGCCTGCTGGCCAAATCAGGCCCACCAACTGGTTTTGCAATAAAGTTTTATTGGAATACAGCACATTCATTCACGTACGTATTGTCTATGACCGCGTTTACTCTACAATGGCAGAGTTGAGTAGTTGTGACAGAGACCATGTGGCCTGCAAAGCATGCACTGTCTACCTGTTTACAGATAAAGCTTACCGAACCCTGATAAATATTACAGCATTGCTTAACAAGTCATTACAAGCTGAAGGGCAAATACTTTGACCAATTATTTTAATAACTTCCAGATGATTTAAGAAGATTTTATGGAAGGGTGATATATATACAGAAAATTATGCAAGTCACAGGAGATTGATCACAAAATGAAAACACCCATTTAAACACTTCTGAATTCTTACCAGCACCTCAGAAGCCTCTCCCCTTCGTGCTCTCTGTTTATCACTGTCCTTTCCTTCTCCCACTCTTCTGACTGCTAACACTATAGGTTAGGCTTTCCTATTTTTGATCTTTCATAAATGAAATCATATCATGTGCATTCTTTTGGGCTTGGTGTCTTTTGTTCAAGATTATGTTTCAGAGAATTTAGTAGAGGTTTTCATTTTCTTCCCCGACCCTCCCCCCACCGAGATTTTTGCTTTGTGTAGCTGTAGCTAGTCCATTGTCAATGTTTTATAGAATTCTTTTGTATCACTATATTTTGATTTAATTTATGATTTTATTGTTAATGGACATTTGGATTGTTTTCAGTTCTTGGTTCTTCTAATGTTGTGATAAACATGGTTGTGAATGTTTGGAACACACTCACATGACTTTCTGTTTGGGCATATACCAGGGTCATAAGATATGCATACACTCACTTGTAGACAGTGCCGAATCATTTTTCCAGTGTGCTTGTTGCAAATTACCTCCTGTCAGTAGCATATGAGTTCTAGTGCTCTCTTCACCGACACATGTGGTTTTATTTTCCACTTCTCTGAGGACTAATGAGATTGAGCCCCTTCTCATTTGTTTCCTCGCCATTTGCAAATTCTCTTTTGTGAAGTGTCTGTTCACATCTCTTGCCCATCTGCCTATTGGGTGGTCTGTCTTTTTCTTAGTAGTTTGAGATTTTAAAATATATATTATGGATAATATATATTCATAACCCTGTTGTAGTCATACGTAAATGCAAATAATTTCTGCCACTCTGTGGCTTGCCTTTTCATTTTCTCAGTGGTGTCTTTTGATGAATGAAAGTTCTCGATTTTAATGTGGAGTAATTTATCTTTTTTCCCCCTTTGTGGTCACTATATTTTGTATCTAAGTAAATTTTTCTTAGATACATAAAAATATGCTTTTATGATATTTTCCAGAATATTTATTGTTTCACCTTTTATACTTCGGGCTACAAGTATGAAACATTTATTTTATATGGTGTGAGGTAGGGGTTTTCCTCCCAACATAGATATCCAAGTAACCCAGAACCATTTCGAAGAAAGATATCATCTTACAATTGCTTAGGGCCTGTTTCGGGTGTTTCTATTTCATTCTTTTGGATTATTTGACTACTTTTGAGCCAATATTACTCTAACTTAATGACTGTCGTTTTATAATAAGCCTTGATATCTTGTGGAATAAGTTTCCCATCTTGTTCTTTTCAAGTCAGTTTTGGCTTTCCATATGAATTTATGAATCAGCTTATCAACTCCTCCAAAAATAACTGCTTGGGTTTTGAATGGGATTTTACTGAATCTATAGTTTAATTTAAAGTGAATGCATCATTACAATATTCCATGTTCTAATCTGTGAACTTTTGTCTATCCTTCCATTCATTTATGTTTTATTAAATTTAATGCAGTCATGATTTATGATTTTCTGTGTTTTGGTCTTCCATATCTTCATTTGATTTTTAATGATATTTAAATGAGATCTTTTTAAAATTTTATTGTTTTGTAGCTTTATGGAAATACAGATTTTTGTACATCAACCTTGAATCCAGTGACTCTGATACACTCACATTAATTATAATGATGTATGTGTAAAAATTTTTTTGGATTTAATAAATTTACAACAATGGTACCTATGACAAAAGTCAGTTATTTTTTCCTTTCAAATCTTTATGCCTTTCCCCATCCGTGCCTTACTGCATTGACTAGAAATTCCAATACAGAAGTTGTAACAGTGAGCATTCTTGTCTCTTTCTAAATCTCAGAGTAAAAGCATTAAATATTTCATCTTTAAGTGTAATGTTTGCTATAGTTTTTGTAGATACTTTTTATCAAATAAAGAAAGTTTCCTTTTTTCATAGTTTGCTCAGTTTTATTTTTGTGTTTTATTAATTATAAATTGATGTTAAATTTCATCAAATGTTACATTTGTTAATTAACCTTATTATTTTCTCCTGTATTCTATTAATGTGGTAAATTACATCAATTGATTTACACTGTTTAAACAACCACGACTCTTTGAAAAAAAATATCCTACACATTCATTAGGCATTTAAAAAATAATTCTTGATATATTAATGTCTACAACATTTGATGTACAAAAATAGACATTTTAAAACTCCACAACACTAAGACTTCTATCGTCCATTAGGAGTTGGAATACTTTCCCTGTAATCACAATGAACCATGATTATATTCCCTCACAAGAGTTCTGATATATCTTTTTTAGTTGGATTATTTCTCTCCCTTGCATTTTTTAAGGTTTTGACACAGGCATTCAGTTACATATATTACTTTTCTAAAGCTAAATTTACTTTTTTCTCTAGCCAATACGTCTCCATGCATATTATATCAATTGCAAGTTTTAGTTTGACTTCCCAAAATATATTTTAATTCAGGCAACCATTTTATACCTATGTTCCATTTTCATTTATTTTTATAACTAGTGTAAAAATTCTTCACTATGCCATGTAGTTGTGGCCGAAAGATTAAATAATGTTTAACATGTCCACATTAGTTATTATAACCTTGACAATTTCCTAACCTTCCCTGCAAAAACCCATTTCATCATATACCATACATTTCCCATAACTGGTGTAATTACTAAACGTCATTGCTCAGTAAACTCTAGGTTCCATCTGCTCTGTGGGCATATTCTACTCCATCCACCAAGGAACTAGTTTGATATTAACTCAGGATTCATGAATCATTGTGACACACTGCCCATTTGTGTCTCATGGGGATGTTCTAAGGTTGATCCTTAACCTGTCCCAACTCCACCAATTGTATCGCAGAGGTCCAAAATTCTTTTCTACTTTTCGACACTGTGGCTCTAAGAGAGTATCAGTAAACTCCATGCTTACCGGTGACATCTTGCTATAGTTTAGACTGGTCAAGTGTTCCCACAAATGAACCTCCTCTTACCTGAGCCTGTAGCATAACTAGCCACACTGTTTAAATATATCAGATGCTGTTGCTATCAACATGGCATTGTCCCTTCCTGGGTGAGGATATGCGCTCCCTTCCAAAGTTATTGACAAGCAAGATGCTGAGTCAGTTTAGTAAATGCATGGTCCATTCAAAGGCAGTTTCATCATATTTCTGGGCCAAGTGCCAAGTTCAGTCAGTTTTCTGGAAGAGGACTCCCTCAAGTGACCAGTTAGACTCTAATGATTCTCCAGGAAAGTACTTTCAACTTGACTGAACACACTTCATCAAGCTCCTAACTCCCCAAGTCCCTCATAGTCCTCTGGACCAATGTTATGTGATCACAAGTATTGCCATGAGTATTTGTGGCATGGGCCTAAGTCGAGTACATGATGTGCTCCGAAAAAAGTACTGTGTTCCTCAAGAAATTGCCATATGAGCATGTCATGAGCATATTCACTTGGCAGGTGCAGTTCAGTTCAAGTACCCTAAAGGCTTCCCATAATCATTTTTTTTTGGAAGTTCCAGAGTGAAATCATCATTGATATGTGACAACCATGTCATGGCAATACTCCCTTCTCAGACATCACTGATTCCTTGAATGCCTGCCAGTATAGTTTTCCATCCACACTCATATCTGGTAGAGTCAAAAGAGCAAATTTTAGATTCCAACACACTGGGCAGACAACAGCAATGTGTCTTCCTCAAACCCAGGTACTTGCTTTCATTAGGGTGTCATCCTGGTTTACAGAAACATAACACAGCGGTTGTTAGTTGACAGTCACAGTATGTCCAGCGAAGTTCAAAGGAAGGAATCCTCTTAGGGCTACAGAGAATTGGCAAAATGTGACTAAAATGTGACATATAAAAGCAAAATGTGACTAAAATGATAATCCCAATCTACTATTATATAGGCAGGTCATCAAGGAACTCTGTTTGATGAAATACCCAAATTGTATACATAAATTCTCAGGAAATTATTGTAATATGGCTTTGGTCCAATTCTCCTTCTCAGGGAAAAATGAATCCTGGGGCATCTTCCTGTATTGGCCTTTACTCAGCACCACATAGGAGAGAAACAGCTAAGAATATTATTCTCTTGCTCTGAGGTAGTTTCTTGAGAAAAGAATGACAACTCCCTTCCCTGCCATTATTTCCCATTATGTCTCTTTTCAACTGCCCTGGTTCTCCCACTTTTCAAATGACTACCTGCTTAACCCAGACTGGGCTTCTCTGGATAGACATTTCTGGTTCAGCTATACTGCCCTCTACAGGCATGGAGCAGGATTAAGCTTTCCAGAGCTGCTTTTGTCCAATTCTAGGAAGGAGTAGAAAGGCAAAGGATGATGGGACTGTATAGTACATCTACCAAGACGAAGTGAGGCATCATCCATGGTCAGTCTTAATTTAGCTCTCGGTGAAGTCGCTATCCAGCCCATTTTTCCTTTAGGACTATGCACAAATTTAGAGGAATCTAAATAGAATTCTGAGCAAAAATGCAAATGTTATCCTGGATTCAAGTCAATTGGACTCACAAAACAGAAATTTGTGAGGTGAAGATAAGTTTTGTGAGGTGATAGGTAGCATCATTCCTGACTCTCTCATTCCCACCTCTGCACCTCCTAAAATTCCCAAAGATATTCCTTTCTGTTATCCCTTACATTTTGATGAAGCACACATTTGCCTGATATTAATCTATATTGTGTACCAGTGCAGAATCGTCCCAAAAGCCTTTGTTCATCACCTCCAGGTCATTCAACTTTTTGTAAAATTAAGGAATAATTTACATAGAGTAAAGTGACTTAACTCTTAAGTGTATAACTTTTTACTGATTATTTATTTGCTTTCCTGTTGATGAACATCTGGGTAGTTTTTAGCTTCGCTTATGAATAAAGAAAGCTGCTATGAATTTTTTTGCACAAGCTTTTTCTTAAAAAAATAGAAGTAAGGTAGTTGTATGTTTCATTTTATTAGGAATTGCCAAACTGTTTTCCAAAGTGATTCTATAATTTTACACTCCTAACACCAACATATGACAGTTTCAGTTGCTCCAAATCTTACCAAAATTTTGTATTGTCTTTTTAATTGTAGCCATTCTATTGAGTGTTCAGTGGTATTGTGTTGTGACTTTAATTTACATTTCCCTGATAAGGAATGATGTTGAGTGTTTTCTCACATGTGGTATTGGCCATGTGAATATCTTCTGTTGTAAAATGACTGTTCAAGTTTTTTGCCCACTTTAAGAAATTGAGTTTTGTACTTTTGCTTATTGATTTGCATGAGCTCTTTATGTATTCTGAAATGTTCTTTATCAGATATATGTATTGTGAATACTTTTCCCTTTTCACTTCCTAAGGGGTCTTTTGATGAGCAGAAGTTTTCAATTTTGATGAACTCAATTTAATAATTTTTCTTTTGTGGTTGGTTAGTCCTTTGTGTTTCCTGACCAAAAAAATCTTCATTCATCTCAAGGTAATGAATATATATATATGTATTTCTGTTTTCTTCAAGAAATCTTACAGTTTTAGCCCTTACTTAGGTCTATAAGCCACTTTGAATTAATTTTTGTGTATGGCATAGAGTAAGGGGTCAAGGTTTAATTGTTTTCTATGTGCATATCCAGTTACTCCAGCATAATGTATTAAATGGGCCCTCCTTTCCCCATTAAATTGCATTGGCATTTTTGCCAAAAAATCAAGTGATTATATAAATAAGGATTTACTTCTGGGTTCTCTATTCTGTTACAATGCTCTATTAATATATTCTTATACAAAGGCTACGCTGCCTTAATTACTTTTGCTTTGCAGTTAGTCTTGATATTTGGTTATATTTGTTCTCCAACTTTGTGATTTTTTTTTCTTCAAGATCATCTTGGCTGTTCTAGGTCATTTTCATTTCCATTTAAATTTTAGAATTGGATGTCAGTTTCTAGGGACAATGATCAGGCTCCCATACCTAGGCTTGGAATAAAGTGGGTAGAATTAGGGTCTGCTGTCCAAGGCCTGTAGACTGGCAGCGTGGCCATTTTTGGTGTAGTCTGTCTATAGACTGTGGTTAGGGGAGGAGAACACAAAGGAACACAAATGAGAATGACCTCTTGTTTCTCACTGAAAACACTTGATGCAGTAGGAGAATGCAGATATGTCTGTAAAGTTTCAAAAGTTTTAGTAACTAAATGCTACATCCTATCAAATTATCATTCAAGGGAAAGAGCCAAAAAATGTTTTTCAGACATGCAAGCACCTGGAACGTTTCTCTTCAGCTGGTACCTTACAAAGCAAGTCTTTCCCCATTCCATTGGTCATCTGATTTATGAATAGTTTTAAATTCCATGAGCAATAAATATTTATTTAAACAAATTCAGACATTATGAATGTGTATAGAGAAGTGGAAATTCTCTCCCTCTCTGTACCCCTGCACTTCACTTCTTACTCTAGTGACTATACACATATACATATTCATATACATATTTTAAACATAATGGATTCTTACTTTTTTTTAAACTAAATTTATTGGGGTGACATTGCTTAATAAAATTTATAGGTTTCCAGTGTACAATTCTATAATATATCATCTATATATTGCATTGTGTGTTCACCACCCAGAGTCTGTTCTCCTTCCATTACCATGTATTTGACCCCCTTTATCCTCGTTTACTACCCCTTCTCCCCCTTACACTCTGGTAACCACTAAACTGTTGTCTGTGTCTATGAGTTTTTGTTTGTTTGTTTTGTCCATTTGTTTCTTTCAGTTTTGTATTCCACATATGAGGGAAATCATATGGTTCTCGACTTTTTCTGTCTGACTTATTTCACTCAGCATGATAATCTGAACATCCATACTTTTATACTTTGCTCCCCATCTTGACTTTTCTACTTAATAGCTTTTCAAGGAAGTAATAGAGATCCATCTGATTCTTTGAACATGCTGCATATTGTTACAGTCTATATAATTAATCATAATTAATTTCTCCATTCCCTCTTGATAGGATTTTAGGTTGTTGCCAATTTTTACTTGTTATAAACTGGGATTTTACATATATGTATGTATATATGTATATTCAGTATACATTTCTGATAATATTTCTCTGAGTTAGATTTCTAAGGGTTGGAGTTTCTCAAATAAAGTATTAAATCATGTATTTTTAGACATACAGGTTTAGGGATAGCTGGATGAAGAAAGGGTGCAACCTCCCCAATGTGAAATGGATAATTTTCATGATACCATTCTTGATTCTTATTCTTCCTGGCCATTAGCATTTTTTAATTGTATGGAAACAAATTAGAGAAAATTTAAAAGAAATAAAACTGCAGTATAGAGGATAGGAAAATAAGAGTAAAAATTTTAGAAAGAGAAAAATAAAGAATTAAAAAACTCTCCCAAATTATAAAATTAGCTAAAATGTAATCCTCCTCCTCCTCTTCTTCCCTCTGTCCCTTCATTTTTTTCCCTCTTCAAGTATTTAAGGCATTTAACGGCTATAAATTAAGTAATTGTTTTCAGCAATATACTGAAATGGGAAGGGTTTTAGAGGATGTCTTAATAAAAAGAGAGAAGCTTGTTCAGGAAATATTTTGGAGAAAAGAATTAAGGCAGTAATTGGAATATGAGAAAGGAATGGATCTTTGTAGGAAAGTGGAGGAAGAGTATCATGATTTAAGCAGAGGCTGGGCCAGCTGGTGGGATGTCATCAATGGTTGTATGTGTCCACAATAGCCTTGTCTCACGTGGGTTAAAAATGCTAACCTCCAACAGTTTGACTGTTCACCAAGAACCAGCAGAGACCAGCTTCAAGTGGAGCAGACTCCAATGGGTTTGTCAAGAGGGTGCTACCTGGAATGTCCTGTTGCCCATCAGCTTCCTCAGACCCTGCTTCAGGTCTTTGTTTCTCAGGCTGTAGATAAAAGGGTTTAGCATGGAGGACAACACTGTGTAGACAATTGTTGCTATGTAGTCCTTGACAGTATAGGTGGACAGGGGTTGTAAATAGACATAGAAGATGCTTCCATAAAAGAGTGTTACCACGCTGAGGTGAGAACCACAGGTGGAGAAGGCTTTGCGTTTCCCAGCTGCTGAGGGGATTTTGAGAACTGCGATGAGGATTCGTATGTAAGAGAAAGTAATGAATAGAAAGGGGGTCACCAAAACCACAGGTCCTTCTGTCATTATCACAATTTCATTTACAAATGTGGAGGAGCAGGACAATTTCATCAGAGGGCTGAGGTCACAGAGGAAGTGATGGATAACATTGGAGTCACAGAAGGTGAGATGATTCAGCAGAAGTGTGTGTAGGAGAGAATGGAGGTGAGTAAATGAGCAGGAGAAGGACACCAGTAGGACACAGCGGCGATGGCTCATGGTGGTGACATAGTGGAAGGGGTCACAGATGGCCACATAGCGGTCAAAGGCCATGACTGCTAGAAGGAAGCTGTCAGTGTTGCCCAAAGCATAAATAAAATACATCTGTGTCAGACACCCAGCATAGGAGATGGTCTTCTCTGACAGGAAGTTAGCTAGCATCGTGGGGACGATGGTTGTTGTGAAGCAAATATCAGTGAAAGACAGGAAACTCAAGAAGAAATACATGGGGGTCTGGAGTTGGGGGTCAGAACAGATAACCAGGATGATGAGGAGGTTCCCTGTCATGGTGACCACGTATATGATGAGGAAGAGGATAAAGAGTGGCACCTGGTCTTCAGGCCGGGAGGACAGTCCCAGGAGGATGAACTCAGAGACACTGCTGGTTTGGTTGACTTTTTCCATTGACTTGGATCTAGTTATATACCAGAAATTTGGTTATTTAACATGCTCTGATTCCATAACCTAAATTGTGAGAACCCAGCAAGTCTGTGTTTCCTCTGTTTGGTCACAATTAGCTACAGGGACAGCTTGTCAACCTCATAGGCCTTGATGAGGTTCTCCCTTCCCAAATCCATGGGCATCTCCAGGGCTTTACATTCAAAGCTAGAGGGATAGATAAGAGTTTTCCTTTAGAAACCATCAGAGATGGACCTCTCTGATTCAAGTTCATTAGTTCCTATTCTTTGAAAAGCAGCGTTTCCCTGTTGGGGACGGAGGACTAAAACCAGACATCTTTGCTTTTGTGCAGTTCATGTCCTAGTTGGGGAGATAGATCATCAACAAACAAAATATGTGATATAATATCAGGTAGGGATAAAACCTGAGAACAAAATAAATCAGTACATAAAGGAATGGAGTGGCAAGGGGAGTGCAGATGGAGGTACTTTAGATAGAAAGGTCACAGGACACTCATTCCCTATCAAAGCAAATTCAGTTGTGTCATTCTGAAGCTCATCTTAGCATTGTCTTGGGAAAAAATAGGGTTTGCCAAAATGACCAACAGGGCAAATCTGAGAGGAATGTTGAACCCAGTTCAAAAAAGTGTTCTTTTTTTTTTTCTCCCCCTCTGGGTACAAAATGCAAGGTCATCCTCCTTGGCTCATGGCATTCTATCATCATCAGTCTTTGCAAGTCTCACCTCTTTTGCAAATTATTTTCCCTTTCTGTAACCCCCTGTCCTAAATCACATTTGCATAGGGTAGGCATCAATTGCTGAGTATTCAATGAATGTTTTTAAAATCCATCTTTCATCTATGTATCTAAAAATACCTATGAGAAACATGTTAATGTTTTTTTTTTTTTTAAAGTGAAATGACCATTTATTTGACATTAGGGTTTTAAGAAACATGACAGATGGAAGGAAGGAAGGAAGAGAGGGAGGGAGGGAGGGAGAGAAAGAGGGAGGGAGAGAAGGAGGAAGGGAGAGAAAGAGGAGCAAACAGTGTTTCGACAATTTCCATTTGCTTCCAGGTCTCCTTGTTATGGGTCCCACTGGAGAAACATGTTAATTTTTAAAATATATGGTTCTTTTTTTCCCCAGTCATATCCAGTTACCTGGACAGACATCAAAGTGGCCTCTGTTTTTTGCTACTACAAAAAAACTCTGCAATGAGAGATCTGGTATTAGCAAAGTCTTTTAAATCAATTCTTTTAGAGTCAGTATATTCATCCATACCTTGTGAATGGACATATTACATAGGGATTTTCCAACATTTTGAGACATTAGTTATTTATATATTCTTGGTTACTACAAAAATCTCTACAATGAATATACTTTTATCACCAAATTGTTTAAAAAATAATTTCTTTAGGGGCAGCATATGCTTTCACACATTTTGAATGGGCTTATTACATGGAACTTTTCATGCATTTAAAAACATTTTATGTTACATATTAATATACTAATTCATGTAACATTGATATGTTAATATATTAACTCATTTAATCATTAAATGCTGTAATTTCATTAACAATTAAATGATGCAATGTACAGCTTGATGACTATAGTTAATAATACTGTGTTGCATATTTGAAAGTTGCTGAGAGTAGATCTTTTAAAACATACTTACATTTTAGTTGTAACTTACTAAACATCTGTAGTACTCAGTTTCCTCATGTGTAATATTGGACCTAGATATCCACGTTCTTATGAGGATCTAGTGAGATAATGCATTTAAAGCACTTAGAAGAGAGACACCCATATTGTAAACACTCAGGAGAAACTGTTGATCTTCTCAGCCCCAGTGTCATCTTCCCCGATCTGCTATTCCTGGGTGTTCTCAATATCAATTAATTCACGTGCTTAAAATATTATATCCCTCATTCCAAACTGCCAGACTGATTTCACGAGTTTACAAGACTTTGTTATAGAAGGAATATTTATTTATGCATTGAATGATTCGAACGAATCAGCAATTAAAGTTAATACTAATAACCAATATTTATCGAAAATTTAGTACAGGCTTATACCAAGTATCTCACTAAATCTTAAAGGATTACGAGGCCCCTGCTGTTACCAGAGAGAGAGGTTTAGAGAGGTGAAGGGGTTTGCTCCAGGCCATTAAGGAAGTGAGTCACCATCAGGATGTGAGCCCCAAGCAGATTTAATTAGAAGCTCATGCTCTTAACCCGTATGTTCCACCTCTTAATGTTTTGGTGTAAATATTGGTCTGTAGATATATTTCACAGTCATGGACAGGCACTGTTTTCCTTACTCACGGTGATCATTTCCTCATGGACTACCTTTCTATCCCCTTTAACTGACAAGCTTTCTTCTCCCATCTATACAAGAATCTATCCTTGTGTTTGCAAGAGAGGTGACCTGCCGTTCTGTGCTGTACAGGTGGTAGCATTTGAAAATTTGAATATCCATGATTAACTGGCCAAAGTCAGGTGGGAAAAAACTGGCCATGCAGGCTGAGGTGTGTCTGGTGTGTGGAGTTGTGTCTGTGCAGTGGACAGTGCCCTGGACTTTACACAAAAGATGGGTGTTCGTTTGTCCTCCGTCTCCTGCCCCCAAGCTGATGCCTGATGTTTCATGAATAGCAAGTGAGATTCCCTGTTTAAAAAACAGTTTTTCAAACACAGATCAAGTCAAAAAATGAGTCATTCGTGAACGGGCTGGGCTGCCTGGGGAACGCGGACTACAAGAAATCAGGGGAGATTTGGGTTAATTACTGAGGTTGGGTGGACCGTGTCATAGACGTGGCGATCACCCATGCTGAGGACTAGAAAAAAGGGAAGAAGGTTTTCAATCTGAGAATCAGGAAGAACAATTCTAAAAGCACAAGGTGAATGGATGAGGCTGGGAATACAACCGTTTTGTTTTGTTTTGTTCTACTGATGGGGTTTTGCTTGCACCAAAACCTATGTTTTAGATGGCCTAGAGGTCAGACTGAATGGGCTGAAAACCAAAAGCCAGGTGCAAGTGTTAGTTGGACCCTATGACTTCTTAATACACAAAATATTTGAAACTATCAGGGAGGAAAGAATAAGTACCAAATGGAATGGCCGGCTTCCTGCAGCTCACCTTCTAATCCAGATGCTTTTCTTTCCTTCCCAGTTTCGCCAGAAGCTGATCTGCGCCACATCTGCTAATCAGCAACAAGTCTGCTTCTCAGCCAAAGCTCAGCTCCCTCATGTTTCTCCCATGAAATTCTAATTAACAAGGGGAGGAACAGGAAAGGAGGGAGGAACTAATACTCTAAAGGGATAACACGTTGTCTTGCACTGGCCTCAAACCCCCTCGTTTCTTTCCTAACGTCTGGTCCCCAGAATGTGGCTGCTTTCCCCAGCTCCTCATCTCAGAAGGCAGCGGCGCCCTGACTCTTGATAGTGGAAGCCCCGTCAGCGTCTTATGAGCTTCAGCTCCACTTTGCTGGCCTCTGGAGCCCTTGTTAGGGGAGGGAGTTGTGGTGTGATGACCTCTCAGGGGAATGTATCCTGTGATCTCTCCAGCCAGATAAGAATCACAGTTAGCAGAGCTGACTCCAAAGGGGAAGAGGACCCCGGAGGCTTCCTGCCTAGATGTTGGGGCTAATCTCAGAGCTTCTTAACCTTACTGCAACACCTCAAGGGCATACTTCAGTTTCCCCAGCTACGGGTTATCAAGGGTGGACAGATATTTATTATGTGGGTGAATATTTTTTACGTTTGGACATTCAGATGTAGACCAAGGTATGTTCTAGAATTGGGCTGGTCATAGATCATTACAAGGAGGTTGCAGTTGTCAGGGGATTCAGGGAGAGCAGATCAATGGTGTGTATGTGTGTTCCAGTGTCTGGAGAGGCACGTGGCTTAGACTTTTTTCTATGTGGGATTAGGTTAGTGTTGGTTTATGTATGTTTAAAACACTGGGTCAAGCAAAGGGGCTTTGCAAAATTCACATGTTTTCAGAGCGTAAGCTCAGAGCAGTGTTTTGAGGGTTACTGTTGAGGAAAGGAGGTATTTATTAGAATGCTGGCCTTGCCACTTCGCTGCTTTTAACAAGTTACTTTGCCTCTATGAACCTCAGTTTTTTTACCTGGAAAATGGGAATAACAACTGGCACTGACACCAGAGACAAATGTCCTTTTGGATTTTATATAGAGAGTATCGTGTATTCTGGTGAACATCATCCACAACAATCTTACAGGAAATACACATTCTTCTGTAGCCCTCAGTATAAACCACTGACTCATGCAACACGTGTGTCTTTTTCCTTAGCCTTGAGTTTAATTTGTAAATGTTAATCTAAACAAACAAACACACAAACAAATAAATATTAAGCTACATATTAAGAATAAGTACTACCAAGACAGAAAGCCCTGGGTCCTGCGTCCTCCACTAAATATTCATGTGGCCTTCCTTCTTTCTATTCTTCCATTCAACAAATACTTATTTATTTTCAGCTTTAATGAGATATAATTGACATATAACATTGTGTAAGTTTAAGGTGTGCAATGCAATGATTTGAAATAAAAGTCTGACAATTAGTTTTGTGAACTTGTTGCAACGATGTTGCTAACCTTTTTTGATATCAGAGGGATTATTCATTATGAATTTGTACCAACTGGACAAACAGTTAACCCAGTGTACTATTTGGAAGTGCTGAAAAGGCTGCGTGAAAAAGTTAGACGCCCTGAACTTTTCACCAACAATTCATGGCTCTTGCATCACGACAATGCACCAGCTCACATGGCACTGTCTGTGAAGGAGTTTTTAGCCAGTAAACAAATAACTGTATTGGAACACCCTCCTTACTCACCTGATCTGGCCGCCAATGACTTCTCTCTTTACCTGAAGATAAAGGAAATATTGAAAGGAAGACATTTTGATGACATTGAGGACATCAAGTGTAATACGACAACAGCTCTGATGGCCATTCCAGAAAAAGAGTTCCAAAATTGCTTTGAAGGATGGACTAGGCGCTGGCATCGGTGCATAGCTTCCCAAGGGGAGTACTTCAAAGGTGACCCTAGTGATATTCAGTAATGAGGTATGTAGTACTTTTTCTAGGATGAGTTCGTGAACTTAACTGTCCGACCTTGTATGCAAAATGATCACAACAACGCTAGTTAACACATCTGTCACCTCACATAGGTACAACTTTTTTTGTGGTGAGAACATTTAAAATCTACTGCCTTAGTAACTTTCAAATACACAGTACAGTCTTTTTAACTACAGTCATCATGCTGTAAATTACAATAAGAAGTTGTTCATTTTATACCTGTAGGTTTGTACTCTTTGACCACGTTCACCTGTTTCTCCCATCCCCCGTTCCTCGCTCCTGACAACCACTAATCTATTCTGTTTTTGAGTTCTGTTTTTCTTAGATTCCACATATAAATGAGATTATATAGTATTTATAGTATTTGTCTTCTCTGTCTGACTTACTTTACTTAGCATAATGCCCTCAAGGTCCATCTATGTTGTTGCAAATGACAGGATTTCCTTCTTTTTTATGGCCAAATACTATATATATATATATAATTTATTTACTTATCTTTACCCATTGATCTATTGATGGACACTTAAGTTGTTTCCATGTCTTGGCTATTTAAGAAAAGCTTAATGAACATGGTGGGGGGGGGTGCAGATATCTCTTCAAGATGGTGATTTTATTTCTAGCATTCAACCTCAGTATAAAATAGGTAATACCTAAACAGACCCAGCCATCTCCACTCCCCTTCCTGAACTGGCCCGTTGTGGGTCATCTTCCCAGTTAAACGGATTCGGGTGCAATGCCATGGTGTTGTGTTCCTGGGATGTGCTCTGATTTGCAGCATCTCTCGCTCCCCTACCTCATCACATTCCTGCTGTGCGCTTACTGTTTGAAAATGAGGTTTTACTTTATTTCTTTATTTAGGTCTTCATTTTAGGGTTCTATTTGGAGCATTACTGAATAAACGTCTTACCTAGACTCAGTACAGCATTATTATTCATATTTTCCTACAAAAATCTATGGCATTCTGCTCTTGAATTTAAGCTCATGCCCTGCTCCATTGGGTAAGTCTCCAGGTGTGAAATGTTTGAGAGAGCCTTTTAAAAAATTCCCAGACAATAGTTTAGTGGTTACCAGAGGGTAAGGGGGGTGGGGGGTGGGAGGTGAGGGTGAGGGGGATCAAATATATGGTGATGGAAGGAGAACTGACTCTGGGTGGTGAACACACAATGTAATTTATAGATGATGTGATACAGAATTGTACACCTGAAATCTATGTAATTTCACTAACAATTGTCACCCCAGTAAATTAAAAAAAAAAAAATTCCGATAACCATGGTCACTATGTCACACTGGGTATGGTATTAGGACCAGCGTGCCAACTGAAGTCACATGAGAGACTGCAGTCACCTTTGTCGGCCATTACTGTTGAGGATGAATCTCTGCTACAATTAGCCATGCCTTTCCAATCTACCAAAAGACTTCCTAGGCCTGTGGACCTTCCTTTCTCTCCGTATCCTGTCTTACTTGAGAAACTTACTTCACCTCTCCAGATAAGGCATTTAAATTTCGAAGGAATAGTCTTCCTAACGGTGTTAACAACTAAAGTCAATTATTTCACACCAATCCATACTCTAAAGCAATTAGCAGGCTCTACTTTTGTCATTTATAAATTTAGCTCTTCTATCCAAGATATATTGTTAATGTAAAAGCGCAATGTATCAGAGAGGGTCAGCTGCATGCTACCCTTTTTATGAGAATGGAAGAGAAATACAAAAATACGTCTGGGCTCGTTTGAGCAAAAAGGAACAGGGAAGGAGTCAGCAACTAGTGACTGGTTCCTGCAAGAGCTGGGCAGGAATGTGCAGGAAGGATGGGGAGATGGGTGTACCTATTTGTATGTTTTGACCATGTTATCTTTCACCTGCCTCAAATAAATAAATAAATAAATAAATAAATAAATAAATAAATAAATAAATAAATAGGATTGGGAACCAAAACAATAGGATAAAAACAAAACAAATGAACTGTATTTCAAATGAATAATGTGATTACACTGAAGGAGAACTTAAAATAACCAACCCAAGTAATTCCTGAATACAGTATTTTGTCTCTACACCCTCAGAATAAAGAAAAAAATAATTATGAAAAAATATCCCCAAAATATACAAGGAACTCATGCAACTCAGCAGCAAAAAAACAAACAACCCAATTGAAAAATGGGCAGAGGACCTGAAGAGACATTTCTCCAAAGAGGACATACAAATGGCAAATAGACATATGAAAAAATTCTCAACGTCACTAATCATCAGAGAAATGCAAATAAAAACCACAATGGGATATCACCTCACCCCAGTCAGAATGGCTATCATCAACAAGACAAATAATAACAAGTGTTGGAGAGGCTGTGGAGAAAAAGGAACCCTCATACACTGTTGGTGGGAATGCAGACTGGTGCAGCCGCTATGGAAGGCAGTGTGGAGGTTCCTCAAAAAATTACAAATAGAATTACCATATGACCTAGCAATCCCTCTCCTGGGTATCTATCCAAAAAATCTGTAAACGTTTATCCATAAAGACACGTGTGCTCCAATGTTCATTGCAGCTTTGTTTACGGTGGCCAAGACATGGAAACAACCAAAATGTCCTTCGATAGATAAATGGATAAAGAAGTTGTGGTATATATACACAATGGAATACTATTCGGCGGTAAGAAAAGATGAAATAGGACCATTTGTGACAACATGGATGGATCTTGAGAATATAATGCTAAGCGAAATAAGTCAGACAGAAAAAGCACAGAACCATATGATTTCACTGATATGTGGTGTATAAACCAAAAACAACAAAAGAACAAGACAAATGAATGAGAAACAAAAACTCATAGACACAGACAATAGTTTAGTGGTTACCAGAGGGTAAGGGGGTGGGGAGTGGGAGATGAGGGTAAGGGGGATCAAATATATGGTGATGGAAGGAGAACCGACTCTGGGTGGTGAACACACAATGGGATTTATAGATAATGTAATACAGAATTGTACACCTGAAATCTATGTAACTCGACTAACAATTGTCACCCCAATAAACTTAATTAAAAGAAAAAAGAAAAAATATCCAACTGCAGTTAGTTTGGTCATTCACAGTGATATGGGTTTAGGATTATGAAATTACTTAATCTGTATTCTAGGGTTTAGTGAATAAGCAAAAATACTGTTAAAAAAGGGGATGAGTCCTCACTATTGGGAAAAAGTGTCACATACATAGAAATAAAGAGGGCTAGAAAGAACTCTACGGTGTCAAACTGGAAATGGAGGTATCAGTATGAACTCATGATTTTTAATACATGAATAAATAGGCTGAAATTTATGTATTATATACCAAAATTTATACTATTCACATCCCCCCTTCTTTTCACTTTATTCCCAACCCGCCTGCTATGAGTAACCATTTCTACTGGTTTATTAGTTTCTTGTTTATACTTCCTGTATTTCTTTTACATATATTTTCTAGCTGCATCTTCTGAGATGGTCTAGAAGACTTGTAAGCAATGAACATACCTAACAAAATTTCTCTCTAAATACCATTTTTCTCTAAAAGGAACCCCGGTTACTGAGAAAGATGACTGATTCTAGGGTTGGAGACAGGACATAGGAAGATAACCTGGGGAAATTTTGCTGAGTCTGAAAGTAAGGAAATGCTCAATGAATCATGGGAACACAGGAGCCAGCTCCCACATGGCCAAATCTGGAATAATTTCAGCTTCAAAAGAATAAGAACTATAATGGATTATGTGACTCAGAGATTAAATGAGAATCTATGAATCCATAATGAAATAGATAAGTTGATTAAGAAAATGGTAGAGAAGGGAAACTTCCCTCTTACAGAGAACTAGTACATGTACTTTTGGATCGATGAAATGAGAAAAGTCACCATTTGGCTACCACCACTCCAATAATTGTTTCAGGCAAGAATCACCAAATTCTTATTAAGTATTATGTCATATATATCATGGCTGAAATTTTAATGAGAAATAGCATATTTTTCTATAGCCTCAAAATGTCTACCCAAGTTGTATTTACTAATTTCAAAGATAAAATAGTAACTTCACAGTAGAGAAACCTGGCTGATGCCACTTTAGTCAATTGGCCAATGTTAAAACCCCTAGTTATTGGAAAAATTGTTATCAGTCGCCTTCTGATAATAAGCATTGCGGTGCATCTGCCAAAGACCTCTATCCTGAATCGGAGATATATATGCGCACCTACATGATAATAAAGCAAACGTGGTTGAATATTTACTTTTGGGGACTCTGGGGGAAAGGTATATGGGTTTTTTTGTTTTTTGTTTTTGGTATAATTTTAAATTTCCTGTAAGCCTGAAATGATTTCAAAATAAAAAGTTAAAAAAAAAACTTTTGTCCACAATTGGTCAATAAGATAGAACAGAACATCCTGTAGTTACATCACTAAATTTAAAGTTGGCAACCAGGCAGATACTTATAATATTCCAAAATATTCTTGTCAGAGACAGAATATGAACGGCTGAGCCACGGGCAGGACACAGGAAGGTAATTCTATAAAATTTCACCCCTGCTCTTTAAGTGTTTACAGTCTCTATGATAAAACTGTAGTTTTACACTGAGAAAGGAAGCGTATGTGTAGAATAAAACGTACTGGCGTATTTGCCATCCAGAAAATGTTATCTACATTATCTATGATCTAATGTATGCTAGATATTCTCCACATGCCCCTGTAGGTCATTCCCCAGCCTTCATCCTGTTTTGTCTCAGGAGTCTGAACTTTATGGGTTGTATCAACTGGGCTCCCTGGCCCTTTGGCTTTGACCAACAGAAAGCATAAGCAAGAGATCAAAAGGCAGGCTGAAAGAGAGGCTGGGGCATATATTCTCCTGCTTTCCTCCCTGCTGGACCATGGGTTGATGGCGGCTGTCTTACACCCACAAGTCTCACTATGCTCTGATAACCACTCCCTCCTCTTGCATCCATTTTCCATGTTGCTAACCCTCACCATTTCTTAATAGTTTCCCCCAAGCTTGTGAAAACCTTTCTCAACAAGCCATTATAACTGTTTTTTAAAAAATCCTTTTCCCACCTGGAAGTATGTCCAAGAAGAATTGCATCACTGGCATCAGGGACACTGTTCCCCGGAGCTTCAGTCCCCTCTGGCTCCTGGACACTCAGCTCCCCTAAGCATAGTAAGACATTGGCCAATTATACTATGGTGGCTCCTCCCTAACCCAGGAGCTTGGGGACTTTGTGTCAGTCCTCTCACTGGTAATTAAAATGTCATCTTTTTGCTCATTGTTCTGGAGCTGTTTAAGGAACATGAACATCTGTAGAAATGCTGAGGCCACAGATGCTTCTTCTTTTCATCTGGATTCTGAGTCTCCTGAAGAGAAGCTGAGGACCTGGGCAGCAGCCTGGAGCAGGTGTCTGAACTCACCGACGATGAGTACAGGTCGGAGGAGCTGGAAATCTGCACCTGGCGATGGATCTGCCTGTGGGCTTGTGGGTGGTGTATGAGACTCTGTGCTCGTGAGTGTGCTTGTGTGTGTGTGTGTGTGTGTGTGTGTGTGTGTGTGTGTTTGTACTGTATGCCTGTGTACATGTCAGTTGGTGGCTGCATGTATGTGTGTGTACTACATATGTGACTCACAGCCTGACTATTTTCCTGAGTTAGATCCAATCTAGGCCTTTTTTGAGCGCATGGAAACCAAGTTACCAGCCTCCCAGCGTGTGATTAGGGACTCCTGACTCACACCCATGGTCATAAATTTCTGCATCACAGCTGAGCGATGACAGCTGAGCATCGGGATGAGAGTGTTGTCTCGCTGCTGGAGGAGAAGAGGCCCGAACTCACCAAGGAACTGAGCTCAGAAGGGCTCAAACCTCAGCTCAACAGCGTGTACTAGTGCACGTGGGAGCTGTGTCTGTGAGTGACAAATGCGTGTGAGAGCAGGAATGTGTATTGTTTGCTGTTGCCTGTGTGTATGTTCCCGTGGGTTCGTTACCACATGCATGAGGTGTGGGTGGTGGTTTAGTGACTGCCTGTGACTGAACAGGCTTCACTGCCCCAGCTGACTGTTCAGGGAAGGGGACGGGTCAGACGGCACCTCTCAGTAACGGGAGGGTGTGTGCTGTTGGTGCAGTGAGTGTGGCTGGGTGTGCATGTGTGTTGTTGGTATGTGTTTCTTGTAAGATTTTTGAATTATGTGTGGCCTTGAGTGTTTTCGGTAATGTGTGTGTATAGGGTTTGAGTTATGCATATGTGGTGAGCTGAGTGTTTACCAGATGTGTCATGTGTGAGTGTGTTGATGTGCAGTGTGTGTTTGTGGGTGATACATTACTGCAAATTGTGTATGTCTTACCTTGTGTGTTATTTATGATTTATATGTATATCAGTGTTTGTGAGCTGAGCCACATACTGCTAGCCTTCCCTTAGAATGGGGATTGGGAACATGACTAAAATCCTCACATCAGCAGAGTGTGTGTGTGTGTGTGTGTGTGTGTGTGTGTCTGGGGCTTCTAATTTGCCCCCATAACCTCAACTATTTCCTTCAGTACCATTCTTCTGGAGCACCACTGGCTGACATAACCAAAGCTCCAAGCAACTCCCTGTTTTTGAAATGGATCTGGTATGATTTTCATGAATGAGTATGACTGAGTCACTCAGAGTTTTTCACCCTTCACTTTCACTTAACATCCCAGGCAAAGACTCATGAGGTGTCATGCTGTGTGAAGTTAGAGTGCAGAACACCCACCAAATGGCGAGAAGGCCTTGGAAAAGTCACTTAACTCCTTGGCCTCAGTTTTCAATCTATAAAGTGGAAGGACTGACACTTGCCTCTTAAAACTTACAGGCCCTCAGTAAATATATATATTTTGAATAAATGACAATGAATGCAAGGGTCTTTTGTAAATTGGAAAACAAATGAATATAAATGAAGGGAATTATCTGGGCAAGAAACTAAGACAATTTTAAATTACTTGCAGCCATAAATAACAGGAGGTATCCAGCCTCCCCGACCAATGATGGGGGTGGCCTTCCATGTGTAATAGTTAACAGCGTGGACTCTGATTACGCAGACATGTTAGACTGAACTGCATGAAGCCGTCAACATTTGATAATTTTTCCCTTTAAATTTATTTTTAATTATAGTTGACGTGCTATATTAGTTTCAGGTATATAAAATATGGTGAGTAAACATTTATATACCTATCACCACAATTAGTCTAGTCATCATCTGTCATCATACAAAGTTATGTTATTATTGACTCTATTCCCTGTGCTGAATGAATATTTGATCATTTTTAACCTACAGAAATTGGCAATACATATAGTTTATATATGTATGTGGAACTTATATCATACTGATTTCTTTTTCCTAACAGCTAAAATAGGTGATGGAATGTTCATTCTTGGTGCAGCTGTGAAGATTTTATCTGGGAATGCACGGCTGATGTGCGGATTTAATTAGGCAATGTGTGGAAAGCCTTAGCAGAGCGCCCGGCACACAGTAGAGTCAGTAAAATACTCAGCATTATTAGGAAAGACAGCTTGAGCACTATTCTGATTTGGGCGCTGTTCTGGCTTCAAGAGGCTTTGACTGGCCCCCATTTCTAGAGTGTCCGTGAGTTCACAGCTGTAGGTCAGCGGGACGCGGCAGCTTCACAGGAGTGTGACAACGCGCTAACGCGCCTCAGCACTGGGGTCTCACGTGTTTCTTTAAGGCAGAAGCAACTGGTACCAGTTTGCCGAGGCTCATCCACTACTTCTGCCGCAGTGAACTATTATGGTTTGGCTCTGGCCTGGGCAGAAATGGTCTCTCTATGCTGATCATTTTCTACACGCACAGAGGGCAGGGACCTTCCTTTCTTGTTCACTGCTGCACCTCAGTCCTGGTAGAGGTCCCGACACAGACTCGAGGTTCCATAAATAATGGCTGAAGGAAACTGAACGCCCCCTTGCTTCTGCGCCATGACGTCTTGTTGGCTGATTAGGGTGCGATGTTTTCCTGGAGCCAGACTGGGATGGAGCAAAGGCGCCTGTGTCCACAGGAGGGAGGAATTAACAGGAGTGGACTTACAAGTTCATGGTTTCCCCAGAGCAGGACAACGAGATGTGACGGTCCTGTCATCCTTTCTAGGTTCCTGAGATTCCCAAACCTCCTCCATCCCCAGCAGACACAGGGCAGCATGAGGCCTGAGAACCAGAGCAGCGTGTCCCACTTCCTCCTGCGGGGGCTCCCCATCCGGCCCGAGCAGCAGGGCGCGTTCTTCGCCCTGTTCCTGGCCATGTACCTGACCACGGTGCTGGGGAACCTGCTCCTTATCCTGCTCATCAGGCTGGACGCTCGCCTGCACACGCCCATGTACTTCTTCCTCAGCCACTTGGCCTGCTCTGACGTTGCTGTTTCATCTGTCACCGTCCCTAAGATGCTCCTGAACATGCAGACTCAGGACCAATTCATCCCCTATGCAGGGTGCATTTTTCAGTTGTATTTTTTCATAGTTTTTGGTACTTTTGACAATCTCCTTCTAGCGGTGATGGCGTATGACAGGTACGTGGCCGTCTGTCACCCTCTACACTACCCCACCATCATGAGAGAGGAGCTGTGTGTGACGCTGGTGGCTGGCTCCTGGGTTGTCTCCTTTGTCCATGCCCTCTTGCACACCCTCCTCTTGGTCCGACTGTCCTTCTGCACTGACAGTACCATCAACCACTTTTTCTGTGACCTCACTGTGCTCCTGAAGCTGAGCTGCTCGGACATCTCCCTCAATGAGCTGGTCCTCTTCACTGAGGGAGGAATACTTTTCATCTTGCCTTTGGGGAGTGTCTTAGGCTCCTATATCTGTATAGGGACTATTATCCTGAGGGTCCCCACCACGAAGAGACTCTTGAAAGCCTTTTCTACCTGTGGCTCCCATCTCTTTGTGGTATCTTTATACTATGGGACACTCGCAAGCGTTTACTTTTTCTCTTCATCGTGGGACTCCAAAGACATAATTGCTTCAGTCATGTACACAGCAGTTACACCCATGCTGAATCCCTTCATCTATAGCCTGAGGAACAGAGACATAAAACAGGCCCTACGTGTGTTTGTCAATAGGGCTAACTTCTTCAAGTGACAATCACTAAATCCTCAGATCGCAGTCATGAGCACAGAGAGCTATCTCTCCTAAGATGATTGCGAGGTCGACATCTCCATATAACTTCAATAGAACATGCATTCTGCTGTCATATGTAGTGCTGTGAATATGTCAACTAGGCCAAGTTTGCTCCTTGGATTGTTAATAATTCTGTATCCCTAATTAATATTTTTGTCTGTTCATCTCTTATAAGACATGTACATAATCCTATGCAAAACCTGTCACAATTATAAATGTGGATTGTCTTTTTCTCCTTTTGACATATGTCACTTTTTGCTTATGTACTGTTTATAGTATGTTATTGAGGACACACCGATTTGGCGTCACAATATCGCAGTGGTGAGCTGAAGCTGGCTTTCATTGGCTTTAAGCTGATTGTGTGCTTCTTTTTCCAACTCACATTCAATGACATCATGTTGGTAGACTGAAATCAGCCATGATAAGAATAATTACAAAATACATGGGCAAGTCCTACAAGAAAGGCTTGTTAAAAAAAAAAAAAAACAGAAAGAAATTTTAAAAATACATTTAACAACAGCACTGCATTTATAATTAGGAGATATTTCTCTTATTTCTGGCATGGATCCTACACGAACATCTCATCTAATTCTTCTGATAGTAGTATAGATACTTGATATCTATATCTACATCTAGTAGTATAGTATAGATTGTTAAGATACAGGTTTCTTGAGGCTAGTGTATACATAATATTTCTTTTCCATCATTTTACTCTAAACTTTTGTATGTCCTTATATCCGTGAGGTGTTCACTGTTAATGGTGTAAAGGTGGATTTTGATCTTTTTATGTAGATAAACAATTATTATATTTCTGGAGAATTTAATCTAATAACATCGAATGCAATCATGATACATTTGAATTTATATTTTCCATATTACTGTATGTTTTCTATTTCAAACATCATTTTCATAATTATTCTCTTTTCTATCTCTCCCTTTTGATTAAATATATATTTTGTTATTGTATTCGCCATCCATTAACTTATTAATCATACATTATTATTATTTTATGACTATTCTGTGCTTTCTGTAGAAATTACTTCTTGCTTTCCCTTTAAATTTTTAAAAACTGTAGTATAATGTGCGTAACATGAAATTGACCATTTTAACCATTTGAGGTATCAATTCAGTGGCATTTAGTACCATTATCACCACCATCTCATTCTAGGTCCCCTGAAGGAAACTCTATGGAAAATCAATGCAATTGAGTACTTTGCAACAGTGAAAAAAACAGCAAAGATAACTATGAATCAATATGGAGGGATAAGCAGGATATGTTGTTAAATTTGCAAGCAATCTATAGCATGCTATTTTTTGTGTAAAAATGATAAAACATACATGTATCTGCCCATTTGATGAAAAAGAAACACAAGGAGAATAAATGAGAAACTAGTGAGACTGCTCTCCTAAAGGAGGTGGGTGGGACTGGGTAGAAAAGATGGGGAGATGAGCACATTTATTGGTGTAGTTTTGACTGTGTTACCTATTAGCAACTAAAAAATAAGGAGAAGAGGTGGTGAATAAAGCAAAATAGAATAAAAGAAAACAAGTGAACCTAACTACATTGAAAATCAATACCGTATTAGACTTAAGGGGAAAATAAAATAACTAACTTAAGTTTATTCTTAAACCCAGATTTTTGTCTACATGCTCTCACAATAATGGAAAAACTGGAAACAAAGTTTTGAGCTACAAATAGTGTGTCAGTAAAAGTGGTATGAATTTGGGCCGGCCCGGTGGCTCAGGCAGTTAGAGCTCCATGCTCCTAACTCCAAAGGCTGCTGGTTCGATTCCCACATGGGCCAGTTGGCTCTCAACCACAAGGTTGCCAGTTCAACTCCCCAAGTCCCACAAGGGATGGTGGGCAGCGCCCCCTGCAACTAAAATTGAACATGGCACCTTGAGCTAAGCTGCCGCTGAGCTCCCAGACGGCACAGTTGGTTGGATCGTGTCCTCTCAACCACGAGGTTGCTGGTTCGACTCCCACAAGGGATGGTGGGCTGCGCCCCCCTTCAACTAGCAATGGCAACTGGACCTGGAGTTGAGCTGCGCCCTCCACAACTAAGATTGAAAGGACAACAACTTGACTTGGAAAAAAGTCGTGGAAGTACACACTGTTCCTCAATAAAGTCCTGTTCCCCTTCCCCAATAAAATCTTTAAAAAAAAGTGGTATGAGTTTAAGATTTTGAAATAACGTGTTCAAAGATTCAGCAAATAAGTAAACATATTGAGGAAAGGGAATGACTCCACACCCTTGGGGAAAGGTGCTATGTACATGGTAAAGAAGAGGCTGGAAAGAACTCTATGGTGTGTACTTATGGGGTTTAAAACATATAAATACATTGAATTCTATGTTATATATCAACATACTGTTCCCACCCCCATTCTTTCTACTCACTCCTGACCCTACTCCTATGGGTAGTCATTCCTTTAGTTTCTTAGTTTCTCGCTATTACTTTTTGTGTTTTTTTAATATATATTTCCTAGTTGGTTCTCTGACATCATTTAGAAGCCTTGTAAGCAGTGAATACCTAAAATTTCAAAATGAATAACAACGGTAATGGATTATCACTCAGAGAATAAATAAGAATCTATGAGTCCATAATGATATAAATCAATTAAAAAATGAGTGGGGAATAAGGGAAAGTTCCTTCTTACAGGAGAATACAACTAATAAATATATTAATAGAAGAAATGTTAGAATTAGAAAATCAGCATTTGTCCTCCACATTTGCAATAACTTTGTCACAGAAGAATCACCAGTGGATGTTAAATATAGTGGGTGAAATTTTAATAGGAAAAAAATTACATTTGTATAGTCTCAAAATACCTACCCAAAATTTAGTGGTTACCAGAGGGTAAGGGGGTTGGGGGGTGGGGGATGAGGGTAAGGGGGATCAAATATGTGGTGATGGAAGGAGAACTGACTCTGGATGGTGAACACATAATGTAATTTATAGATGATGTGATACAGAATTGCACACCTGAAATCTATGTAATTTTACTAACAATTGTCACCCCAATAAATTTAATTAAAAAAATACCTACCCAAATGATACCTATTAATTTCAAGGTTAAAATGGTAACTTTACAGTAGAGAACCTGGCAGACACCACCTTGGCCAATTGATCAAGGATAAAAACACTAGTAATTGGAAACATTGATGTCATGTCTTCTGATGATATGCACTATAGTATATTGCCAAAAATCAAAGCCTGTGTTATATATATATATATACATTCGTACAGAAGGTAAACATAGTAAAATGTTCCCCATTAGGGAATCTGGGTGAAGCCTGCTCAGGAATTCTTTATGTCATGTTTACAACTCAACTCTATCTTTAGAATCATTTCCAAAATAAAAACTTGAAAAGTCCTTTGTCCCAGCTGGAACAATACCAAAGAACACAGGCATCCAGGTCACAGCTGGCATCAGGGACACCATCCCCTGGGACCCCAGAACCTCTGGCTCTTGGACACGCAGCTCCCCAAAGGACAGGAAGAAATTAGCCAGAAGCCTGGGGACTTTGTTTCAGTCCTCTCATTAGTAATTAAGTGTTACCTTTAGACTCACTTCTCTGGAGCTGATTAGGGAACACGAAAGTCTGTTAGAAATACTAGGGCCACAGATAGTTCTTTTCATCTAGATACTGAGTCTCCTGAAGAGAAGCTGAGGAGCTGGGCAGCAGCCTGGAGCAGGTGTCTGAACTCACTGACGATGAGTACAGGTCAGAGGAGCTGGAAATCTGCACCTGGTGATGGATCTGCCTGTGGGCTCGTGGGTGGTGTATGAGACTCTGTGCTCGTGAGTGTGCGTGTGTGTATGTGTGTGTGTGTGTACTGTATGCCTGTGTACATGTCAGTTGGTGATTGCATGTATGTGTGTGTACTACGTATCTGACTCACAGCCTGACTATTTTCCTGAGTTAGATCCAATCTGGACCCTGTTTCAGTGCGTGAAGACCAAGTTACTAGCCTCCCAGTGTGTGATTAGGGACTCTTGACTCAAACCCATGATCATAAATTTCTGCATCACAGCTGAGCGATGAGAGCAGAGCATCAGGAGTGAGAGTGTGGTCTCGCTGCTGGAGGAGAAGAGGCCTGAATTCACCAAGGAACCGAGCTCAGAAGGGCTCAAACCTCAGCTCAGCAGTGTGTGCTAGTGCACGTGGGAGCTGTGTCTGTGAGTGACACACACATGTGTGAGAGCAGGAATGTGTATTGTTTGCTGTTGCCTGTGTGTATGTCACCGTGGGTACGTTACCACGTGCCTGAGGTGTGCGTGGTGATTTAGTGACTACCTGTGACTGAACAGGCTTCACTGCCCCAGCTGACTGTCTTCCCTGGGAAGGGGATGGGTCAGAAGGCACCTCTCAGTAATGGGAGGGTGTGTGCTTTGGTGCAGTGAATGTGGTTGGGTGTGCATGTGTGTTTTGGGGCATCTGATTTGCATCCATGACCTCAAGTATTTCCTTAAGGGCCCTCCTTCTGGGGCACCATTGACTGAGATAATTGAACTCTAAGCAAGTCCCTGTTTCCTGAAACAGATCTGCTATCACTTTCATGTAGCTGAGTGTGAAGGAGTCATTCAGAATTTTGCAACCCTTTCCTTTCATTAAATATCCCCACAAAAAGAGAGAAAGGTAGAAAAAGACACCACCAACAACAAAACTCCAAGCTTCATCGGTGTGAAGTTATTGGGCTGAATCTCCATCAAATAGTGGTGAGAACTTGGGAAAGTTACTTAACTCTTAGCCTCAGTTTCCACATGTATAAAACGGAAAGAATTGCATTTGCCTTGTGAATCTTACAGAGGGTCTTGGTAAATATTTCTTGTATAAATAGAAGTTAATATATTTGAGAATTTTTTTCAGTTTGAAAGTTTATAAATATGAAGGAATAAAATTATCTAGGCTGGGGACTAAGAAAATTTTGGATACCTTTGGGTCCTCACAACTCTGAAATAATGTATCATGCTTGGCCCCCCCTAACCAACAGAAGGGAGGTTTCCTGTGTATTGGTTAAGAACATGGGCTCTGATCACACAGACGTACTGAACTGAACCCCATGGAGTAGCTAATATGTGGTAACTTTTAATCTACAGAAAATGATAACACATATCTATCAATTTATATATATTATATGTTTCATATATTATAGATAGTGATATACATGCGTGTGTGTGTGTGTGTGTGTGTGTGTGTGTGTGTGCCATTCTGTCCCCTACTGTACTGTTTTCTGTCTATGGAATTTTTATCATTTCTGTTTCTATAACTTAAAACTAAAATAGGTAAAAGAACACGAATTCCTAGGCAGCTGTGAAGAGGTTTTAAAATCTGGGAATGTAAAGCTGATGTGTGCATTTAGTTAGAAACGTAGGTAAAGTTTTAGCCTAGGACCCAGCTGTTCACCAAAAGTTCAGCTTTATTAAAAAAAAATATTTTGAGCACTATTATGATTTGGGATCTATTCCGGCATCAAAAGGCTTTGAATGGCCCCCACTATTACAGTGTCCGTGAGTTACACCTGTAGGTCATCGGGACGCGGCAGCTTCACAGGAGTGTGACAACGCGCTAACACGCCTCAGCACCGGAGTCTCATGTGTTTCTTTAAGGCAGAAACAACTGGTACCAGTTTGCCGAGGCTCATCCACTATTTCTGCCGCAGTGAACTGTTATGGTTTGGCTCTGGCCTGGGCAGAAATGGTCTCTCTATGCTCATCATTTTCTACACGCACAGAGGGCAGGGACCTTCCTTTCTTGTTCACTGCTGCACCTCAGTCCTGGTAGAGGTCCCGACACAGACTCGAGGTTCCATAAATAATGGCTGAAGGAAACTCTGAACGCCCCCTTGCTTCTGCGCCATGACGTCTTGTTGGCTGATTAGGGTGCGATGTTTTCCTGGAGCCAGACTGGGATGGAGCAAAGGCGCCTGTGTCCACAGGAGTGAGGAATTAACAGGAGTGGACTTACACGTTCATGGTTTTCCCAGAGCAGGACCACGAGATGTGATCGTCCTGTCATCCTTTCTAGGTTCCTGAGATTCCCAAACCTCCTCCAGCCCCAGCAGACACACGGCAGCATGAGGCCTGAGAACCAGAGCAGCGTGTCCCACTTCCTCCTGCGGGGGCTCCCCATCCGGCCCGAGCAGCAGGGCGCGTTCTTCGCCCTGTTCCTGGCCATGTACCTGACCACGGTGCTGGGGAACCTGCTCCTTATCCTGCTCATCAGGCTGGACGCTCGCCTGCACACGCCCATGTACTTCTTCCTCAGCCACTTGGCCTGCTCTGACGTTGCTGTTTCATCTGTCACCGTCCCTAAGATGCTCATGGACATGCTGACTCAGGACCAATCCATCCCCTATGCAGGGTGCATTTTTCAGTTGTATTTTTTTATAGTTTTCGTATTTTTTGACAATCTCCTTCTAGCGGTGATGGCGTATGACAGGTACGTGGCCGTCTGTCACCCTCTACACTACCCCAGCATCATGAGGGAGCAGCTGTGTGTGACGCTGGTGGCTGGCTCCTGGGTTGTCTCCTTTGCCCATGCCCTCTTGCACACTCTCCTCGTGGTCCGACTGTCCTTCTGCGCTGACAGTACCATCAACCACTTTTTATGTGAGCTCACTGTGCTCCTGAAGCTGAGCTGCTCGGACAGCTCCCTCAATGAGCTGGTCATCTTTACAGAGGGCGGAATAGTTTCCATCCTGCCTTTGGGGAGTGTCTTAGGCTCATATATCTGTATAGGGATTATCATCCTGAGGGTTCCCACTACGAAGAGACTTTTGAAAGCCTTTTCTACCTGTGGCTCCCATCTCTTTGTGGTATCTTTATACTATGGGACACTCTCAAGCATTTACTTTTTCTCCTCATCCTGGGATTCCAAAGATATAATTGCTTCAGTCATGTACACGGTAGTTACACCCATGCTGAATCCCTTCATCTATAGCCTGAGGAACAGAGACATAAAACAGGCCCTACGTGTGTTTGTCAATAGGGCTAACTTCTTCAAGTGACAATCACTAAATCCTCAGATCGCAGTCATGAGCACAGAGAGCTATCTCTCCTAAGATGATTGCGAGGTCGACATCTCCATATAACTTCAATAGAACATGCATTCTGCTGTCATATGTAGTGCTGTGAATATGTCAACTAGGCCAAGTTTGCTCCTTGGATTGTTAATAATTCTGTATCCCTAATTAATGTTTTTGTCTGTTCATCTCTTATAAGACATGTACATAATCCTATGCAAAACCTGTCATAATTGTAAATGTGGATTGTCTTTTTCTCCTTTGACATATGTCACTTTTTGCTTATGTACTGTGTATAGTATGTTATTGAGGACACACCGATTTGGCGTCACAATATCGCAGTGGTGAGCTGAAGCTGGCTTTCATTGGCTTTAAGCTGATTGTGTGCTTCTTTTTCCAACTCACATTCAATGACATCATGTTGGTAGACTGAAATCAGCCATGATAAGAATAATTACAAAATACGTGGGCAATAACTGCAATGCCCAAGGGACATAGGCTAGTGCTACAAAGCAAGGCTTTTAAAAAAAAAGAGTAGTTAAAAAATACATTTAGCCCCACACCGCGGCATTTATAATTAGGAGATATTGTTCAGTATCTCTAGCATAGGGTCCTATGTAAACATCTCATCTATCTCTTATAGTAGTATAGATATACTACTAGATAGTAGTATAGATACTTGATATCTATATCTATATCCCTAGATACTAGTATAGTATAGATAGTGGAGATGCAAGTTTCTTGTGACTAGTATGAACAAAAAATTCGTTTTCCATTATTTTACTTCAAACCTTTCTGTGTCCTTGTATATGTTTGGTGTCCACTGTTAATAGTGTAAAGGTGGATTTTGATGCTTTATGTAAATCAACAATTATTATATTTCTGGAGAACTTAATCTAATAACATTGAATGCAATCGTCATATATTTGAATTTATGTTTTCCATGTTACTACCGTGTTTCCCCGAAAATAAGACCTAGCTAGATCATCAGCTCTAATGTGTCTTTTGGAGCAATAATTAATATAAGACCTGGTATTATATTATGTTGTATTATATTATATTATATATTATATTATATTAAAGACCCAGTCTTGTATTATGTTAAAATAAGACCGGGTCTTATATTAATTTTTGCTTCAAAAGACGCATTAGACCTGATGGTACAGCTAGATCTTATTTTCATGGAAACACGGTAAATGTTTTCTATTGAGACATTTTCATAATTATTCTCTCTTCTATGTCTCCCTATTTATTAAATATGTATTTTGTTATATTCCCCATCTATTAAATTATTAATCATACATTATTATTATTATTTTATAACTTTTCTGTGTTTTGTGTAGAAATTAATTCTTCTCTTCCCATTAAATTTTTAAAATTGTAGTAACATATGCATAACATGAAATTAACCATTTTAACATTTGAGGTATCAATTCAGTGGCATTTAGTACATTCATCACCACCATCTCATTCTAGGTCCCCTGAAGGAAACTCTGTGGGACATCAATGCAATTGAGCACTCTGCCACTGTGAAACAGACAGCAAAGATATCTATGAATCAATATGCAGTGGTACACAGGATATGTTGTTAAATTTAAATAAAGCAATTGATAGCTCACTACTTTTTGTGTAAAAATGAAAGGGAAAGAAAACATATGTATATCTGCCCATTTGATGAAAAAGAAACACAAGGAGAATAAATGAGAAACTAGTGAGACTGCTCTCCTACAGGAGGTGGGTGGGACTGGGTAGAAAAGATGGGGAGATGAGTACATTTATTGGTGTAGTTTTGACTGTGTTACCTATTAGCAACTAAAAAATAAGGAGAAGAGGTGGTGAATAAAGCAAAATAGAATAAAAGAAAACAAGTGAACCTAACTACATTGAAAATTAATATCATAATTGGACTTAATAGGAAATAAAATAACTAAGCTAAGTTATTCTTGAACCCAGATTTTTGTCTACATGCTCTCACCATAAAAAAAACTGGAAACAAAGTTTTGAGCTGCAGTAAGTGTGTTGTCATTAATAGTGGTATGCATTTAAGATTCTGAAATAACGTGTTCAAAGATTCAGCAAATAAGTTAACATATTGAGGAAAGGGAATGACTCCTCACCCTTGGGGAAAGGTGCTACGTATATAGTAAAGGAGAGGCTAGAAAGAACTCTATGGTGTGAAATAAGAACTGGAGATATCAGTTCGAACTTGTGGGGTTTAATATGTATAAATACATTGAAATCTATATGTTATATATATCAACTTACTGTTCCCATCCCCCATTCTTTCTGTCTCACTCCTGACCCACCTCCAATGAGTAGTCATTCTTTTAGTTTCTTAATTTCTAGTTTCCACTTCTTGTGTTTCTTTTGTATATATTTCCTAGTTGGGTTCTCTGACATCATTTAGAAGCCTTGAAAGCAATGAATACACCTAAAGTTTCAAAATGAATAACAACAGAGATGGATTATAACTCAGAGAATAAATAAGAATCCATGAGTCCATCATGATACAAATCAATGAAAAACAAATGAGTGGGGAATAATGGAAAATTCCTTTGTACAGGAGAATACAACTAATAAATATATTAATAGAAGAAATGTTAGAATTAGAAAATCAGCATGTCCTCCACATTTGCGATAACTTTGTCACACAAAAATCACCAGTGGATGTAAAATGTAATGGGTGAAATTTAAACAAGAAAAAAGGTACATTGGTATAGTCTCAAAATACCTATCCTAATGACACCGATTAATTCAAGATTAACACAGTAACTCTACAGTAGAGAATCTGGCAGACACCACCTTGGCCAATTGATCAAGGGTAAAAACACTAGTAATTGCAAAAATTGGTTTCATGCCTTCTGATGATATGCACTGTGGTATATCTGCCAAATCTCTGAGCCTGAGTTATACATACATACATACACACAAAAAAACATACAGAAGGGAAACATAGTACAATGTTAACCATAGGGAATCTGGGTGAAGCCTGTCCAGGAATTCTTCATGTCATGTTTACAACTCAACTAAATCTTTAGAATCATTTCAAAATGAAAAGTTGAAAAATCCTTTGTCTCAGCTGGATCAATGCCCAAGAAGAAAGGCGTCCAGGTCACGGCTGGCATTAGGGACACCATCCCCTAGGACCCCAGACCTCTGGCTGTTGGACACGCATCTCCCCAAAGGACAGGAAGAAATTAGCCAGAAGCCTGGGGACTTTGTTTCAGTCCTCTCATTAGTAATTAACTGTTACCTTTAGACTCACTTCTCTGGAGCTGATTAGGGAACACGAAAGTCTGTTAGAAATACTAAGGCCACAGATAGTTCTTTTCATCTGGATAGTGAGTCTCCTGAAGAGAAGCTGAGGAGCTGGGCAGCAGCCTGGAGCAGGTGTCTGAACTCACCGATGATGAGTACAGATCAGAGGAGCTGGAAATCTGCACCTGGCGATGGATCTGCCTGTGGGCTTGTGGGTGGTGTATGAGACTCTGTGCTCGTGAGTGTGTGTGTGTGTACTGTATGCTTGTGTACATGTCATTTGGTGGCTGCATGTATGTGTGTGTACTACATATGTGACTTACAGCCTGACTTTTTCCTGAGTTAGATCCAATCTGGACCCTGTTTCAGTGCGTGGAGACCAAGTTACCAGCCTCCTAGCATGTGATTAGGGACTCCTGACTCACACCCATGATCATAAATTTCTGCATCACAGCTGAGCGATGAGAGCTGAGCATCGGGAGTGAGAGTGTTGTCTCGCTGCTGGAGGAGAAGAGGCCGAACTCACCAAAGAACCGAGCTCAGAAGGGCTCAAACCCCTGCTCAGCAGTGTGTGCTAGTGCACGTGGGAGCTGTGTCTGTGAGTGACACACACGTGTGTGAGAGCAGGAATGTGTATTGTTTGCTGTTGCCTGTGTGTATGTCACCGTGGGTTCGTTACCATGTGCATGAGGTGTGGGTGGTGGTTTAGTGACTGCCTGTGACTGAACAGGCTTCACTGCCCCAGCTGACTGTCTTCCCTGGGAAGGGGACGGGTCAGACGGCACCTCTCAGTAATGGGAGGGTGTGTGCTTTGGTGCAGAGAGTGTGGCTGGCTGTGTATGTGTGTTTTGGGGCATCTGATTTGCATCCATGACCTCAAGTATTTCCTTAAGGGCCCTCCTTGTGGGGCACCATTGGCTGAGATAACTGAACTCTAACCAAGTCCCTGTTTCCTGAAACAGACCTGCTATCACTTTCATGTAGCTGAGTGTGAAGGAGTCGTTCAGAATTTTGCAACCCTTTCCTTTCATTAAATATCCCCCCAAAAGAAAGAAAGGTAGAAAAAGACACCACCAACAACAAAACTCCAAGCTTCATCTCTGTGAAGTTATTGGGCTGAATCTTCATCAAACAGTGGTGAGAACTTGGGAAAGTTACTTAACTCTTTGGCCTCAGTATCCACATGTATAAAATGGAAAGAATTCATTTGCCTTGTGAATCTTATAGATGGTCTTTGTAAATATTTCTTGAATAAATAGAAGTTAATGTATTTGAGAATTTTTTTCAATTTGAAAGTTTATAAATATGAAGGAATAAAATTATCTAGGCAGGGGTCTAAGAAAATTTTGGACACCTTTGGGTCCTCACAACTCTGAAATAATGTACTGTGATTGGCCCCCCTAACCACAGAAGGGAGGTTTCCTGTGTATTGGTTAAGAACATGGGCTCTGATCACACAGACGTACTGGACTGAACCCCATGGAGTAGCTAATATTTGGTAACTTTGAATCTATAGAAAATGATAATACATATATATCAATTTATATATGTTATTTATCACATATATTATAGATACAATATACAGGTGTGTGTGTGCCATTCTGTCCCCTACTGTAGTGTTTTATGCAAATGGAATTTTTATCATTTCTGTTTCAATAACTAAAAACTAAAATAGGTGAAAGAACACCAATTCTCAGGGCAGCTGTGAAGAGGTTTTAAATCTGGGAATGTAAGGCTGATGTGTGCATTTAGTTAGAAACGTAGGTAAAGTTCTAGACCAGACCCAACTGTTCACCAAAAGCTCAGTATTATTAGGAAAGACAGTTTGAGGACCATTCTGATTTGGGCGCTATTCTGGAATAGAGGTTTTGACTGGCCCCCATTTCTAGAGTGTCCGTGAGTTCACAGCTGTAGGTCAGCGGGACGCGGCAGCTTCACAGGAGTGTGACAACGCGCTAACACGCCTCAGCACTGGGGTCTCACGTGTTTCTTTAAGGCAGAAACAACTGGTACCAGTTTGCCGAGGCTCATCCACTATTTCAGCCGCAGTGAACTGTTATGGTTTGGCTCTGGCCTGGGCAGAAATGGTCTCTCTATGTCATCATTTTCTACACGCACAGAGGGCAGGGACCTTCCTTTCTTGTTCACTGCTGCACCTCAGTCCTGGTAGAGGTCCCGACACAGACTTGAGGTTCCATAAATAATGGCTGAAGGAAACTCTGAACGCCCCCTTGTTTCTGGGCCACGATGTCTTGTTGGCTGATTAGGGTGCGATGTTTTCCTGGAGCCAGACTGGGATGGAGCAAAGGCACCTGTGTCCACAGGAGTGAGGAATTAACAGAGGGGACTTACAAGTTCATGGTTTCCCCAGAGCAGGACAACGAGATGTGACGGTCCTGTCATCCTTTCTAGGTTCCTGAGATTCCCAAACCTCCTCCAGCCCCAGCAGACACAGGGCAGCATGAGGCCTGAGAACCAGAGCAGCGTGTCCCACTTCCTCCTGCGGGGGCTCCCCATCCGGCCCGAGCAGCAGGGCGCGTTCTTCGCCCTGTTCCTGGCCATGTACCTGACCACGGTGCTGGGGAACCTGCTCCTTATCCTGCTCATCAGGCTGGACGCTCGCCTGCACACGCCCATGTACTTCTTCCTCAGCCACTTGGCCTGCTCTGACGTTGCTGTTTCATCTGTCACCGTCCCTAAGATGCTCATGGACATGCTGACTCAGGACCAATCCATCCCCTATGCAGGGTGCATTTTTCAGTTGTATTTTTTCATAGTTTTTGGTGCTTTTGACAATCTCCTTCTAGCGGTGATGGCATATGACAGGTACGTGGCCGTCTGTCACCCTCTACACTACCCCAGCATCATGAGGGAGGAGTTGTGTGTGACGCTGGTGGCTGGTTCCTGGGTTGTCTCCCTTGTCCATGCCCTCTTGCACACCCTCCTCTTGGTCCGACTGTCCTTCTGTGCTGACAGTACCATCAACCACTTTTTATGTGAGCTCACTGTGCTCCTGAAGCTGAGCTGCTCGGACAGCTCCCTCAATGAGCTGGTCATCTTCACTGAGGGAGGAATACTTTTCATCTTGCCTTTGGGGAGTGTCTTAGGCTCCTATATCTGTATAGGGACTATCATCCTGAGGGTCCCCACCACGAAGAGACTCTTGAAAGCCTTTTCTACCTGTGGCTCCCATCTCTTTGTGGTATCGTTTTATTACGGGACTCTCGCAAGCGTTTACTTTTTCTCTTCATCGTGGGACTCCAAAGACATAATTGCTTCAGTCATGTACACAGCAGTTACACCCATGCTGAATCCCTTCATCTATAGCCTGAGGAACAGAGACATAAAACAGGCCCTGCGTGTGTTTGTCAATAGGGCTAACTTCTTCAAGTGACAATCACTAAATCCTCACATCGCAGTCATGAGCACAGAGAGCTATCTCTCCTAAGATGATTGCGAGGTTGACATCTCCATATAACTTCAATAGAACATGCATTCTGATGTCATATGTAGTGCTGTGAATATGTCAACTCGGCCTAGTTTGCTACTTGGATTGGTAATAATTCTTTTTCCCTAATTAATGTTTTGTTTGTTCATCTCTTATAAGACATGTACATAATCCTATGCAAAACATGTCACAATTGTAAATGTGGATTGTCTTTTTCTCCTTTGCGATATGTCAGTTCTTGCTTATATATTGTTTATAGTATGTTATT